>NC_083724.1:20756299-25756299 GCF_028564815.1 Eubalaena glacialis | reverse complement strand
GATTACCATGGGTTACCCAGGCAGACCCAGTGTAATCACAGGGATCCTTGTAAGTGAAAGAGGGAGGCAGGAGTCAGAGAAGGAGATGTGAGGATGGAAGCAGAGGTCAGAGTGATGTGAGGCCATGACCCAAGGAATGGAGGCAATCTCTAGAAGCTGGAAAGACAAGGAAATGAACTCTTCCCTCCAGCCTCTGGAAGAAATACAGCCCTGTGGACACCCTGATTTTAGCCCAGTGAGACCCATTTCAGATGCCTGACCTCTACAGCTGTAAGATAAAATACTTGTGTTGTTTTAAGATACTAAGTTTCTGGTAACCTGTGATAAAAAGAAATGCTCATATATTGAGGTATGGGGAAGTCATTCTGGCTTATACATGATAGGCCACAAAATAGCCTGTTTGTGGCCTATCAAACATACATTGTACATCTGCTTTAATTACTACAGAAAAGTGTGCATTGACCAGAAGTAAAGAATGGCCATGCTAAAAATAAAGATTAAATGCCTCCCTTCCTGGGATGCCAATGCTGGTACTCCTTCCATACGAAGACTCCCTTCCCAGGTGCCAAGGCCATACTGACTAGCTGTGCATATGCTGATCTGTTTTTTTTAAACCTTGAAGGAATGTATCCCTGAATTGCTTGATGTTCTTTGTTCTCACAAGACATAAAACTGTACTGAAAAAATAAAAAAATCTATTTCTATGTCTCTGAAAAGAAACTAATGATTCAGCATATATTTAGATCTAATCACTAGATGCCCTCTGCTCTACAATAAACACCGTCAATATCATCAAATGGTTAACTTGATGAGCATAAATATATTAACTTTATTAATGAGCTTATTAACCTTATTAATAAGCTTGTTAACCACTCTCTTACAGATATTTTATGCTATTGACTAAATGCTTCTTTTTTATTATTAAAGCTTTGCTTACTTGCGTAGGTAACACAGGCTCATGTAACTACATAAACGATCTAGAGATATGTAGTGTAATTACCAGGTATTACACATAGAGAGGCACATTGCAACAATTCAGTAATGACACACTTCACCAGATGCAATCAGATCTCTCCTGGGTTATAAGGTCTTCGAGGAACTGGGCACCATTTGTTTTTTCAATAAAAATAAAACTGAATTTTTTTTATACATGTTATGTAACTCTCTTAAATGTTTCCTAAGTTTTATCATTTCTGTCATTTCTACATGTTATATAATTTTTCTATCCCCACTTCTAATTCATTAATATTCATAAATGGAACTAGCTTTTTATAAGTTAAATTATTTTGTATAAGGCATACATGTATACATCCCCCTAGACAGTAAGCTCCAAAGCTCCAAAAGATCTTATCTTTCTCCCCTCCTCAGCCCAGCACCTGGCACAGAAAAGGCACTCAGTCAGTATTGCCTGACTCTAGAGACTCTGGAATGAAGGGCTGTGTTCTGTGTCTTCCCTCACTGGCTTTTGCTTCCATTTCAGGTGTTCTTGGGTGTGTTTACGATCATAAAGGGCTCTATCACATCCCGATATCATGCCACGAAGGCATATCCCAACCATCGCTTTCAGTTTTCAGTCAGCGAATGAAGTGATTTCTACACGCTGGGCCCTGTACTGTGAATGAGGGAGAAAACAGAGATGAATCAGGCATGCTCTCTGCCTCCATGGGACTCACAGATACTTAAGTAAGAGAGAGGATGAAGGAGGTGAGCACAGACCCCATGCTCTGAGGTGAGAACTAACTGAGCCAGGAGACGGGACATTAGTTAAAGGAGCAGGAGCTGTGAGAATCGGGTGCAAAATGAGTGAAAGAACAGGCCTGGGAAAAGCTGTAAATGGAGCCCAAGAATGAGGAGGGAGGCACAGAGATGGATGGGTTTCAGAAGACACAATGTTTTCGGTTCTCCTACCCTTATCTAACTCACTGTTCGGGCCTGTGAGGATGACAAATGAGCCACAAATAAGACCAATCTCCCAAAGATCCAGGGCTAGCCAGGAAGTTGGCTGGATGAGAGGGAGGCACTTCTCTGTGGTAAAAGCATGGCTTAGATTTCGCCCTAAGTTGAGGCCTTCCATGGCCTCTGTGTGTGAGGGGAGGATGAGGAAGTAAGGAGTTAACAGTCAGTGTAGGGGTGCAAATCTGGGGGAATAAGGCAAGAGAAGCAGTCCTATAGACCCAGATCACAACAGAGAGGCTGCCCTGTGTGCTCAGGAGTGGGAATGGGGGGGAGTACTCAGAGGAGAATGGTCAAGCTGAAAAAAAAAATGGAAATGGAAGTAAGAATTGTGGGCGGGGAGGGTCTTACAGCAGAGACAGGATGCCACGTTGGCCTCATGAGGCTACAGGAAGACACAAAAATCCCCACTTCTACATACATGCATAGCTCTTCCCAGCTCTTGTAAACTGAAGTGGGAGCTGTGAGGCCTTAAGCCATTGCAGGAAGGGCTGAGCTGGGGGCTTGGGGCTAGGTCTCTGTTGTCTCTGTGGTGTCTGAAATCAGGTGGCCACAGGAGGTGACCCTGACCTCACTCATGAGTCAGCCAACACTTTCAGGTCACCACACACTTGTGAATGTGCCTTCCTGTCTGTCTGGGCTGTGGTTTGCCTTCACTTGATAAAGATAGGGAGAAATTGAAGTAGAGGGCAAAGGCAGATTTTTATGCCTCAGAAATTTCTGCATCATCTACAACAAATAATTGCTCAAGTGCACCAAAAAGGAAGTCAATCAGCAAATCCACACGCCTCTCAAGAAACAGACCTGATAGATTCCTGGAATGTTGACTGTCCCAAGCCAGAACACAGATAGGAAAAGCCTATCGTCCACAGGTAGAAGGGAAAAAAAAGAAAGTAAAGTAAAAGCTCATATGCTGTTGGCTTCCGTGTGCTATCATTAATCATTTTGCTAGGAATGGAGGATAGTTTCCTCACTGTAAGAGGAAAAGAGAAACAGATTCCTTTGACTAATGTGTTACCCAGATGTTCACCAGACCCCAATATCTTTTTTCCCCCACTTGATTTAGAAAAGTGAAAGCTAGGATGACGACTGAGGGGAAGTGGTTCCTGAAGACAACACCACCAATCACTTCTCAGATGTGGCATCAATCCACCTTCTGCTGGGGGAAAGGGATTACATGATGTCCTGAGAGCTTTCAAGAGCAGTACCCAGCCATCTTCTGACAGAAGCCATGGAAGCATTTAGTGGACTAGCTCTTTCCTGAATCAGCCATGAGTTAAATCGCCTCATAAAATGGAGAGAGGCTTGTATGAAGCCTGTTGCCTGCAGGAGTGGCCCCAATCTGGAATGCCTTGACACATCCCAGCCTTGCCTGGCTTCCCATTGCATCATGTATTCTTGAGGAGTTCATTGCCAAAAGGTAGAATTAAGTCACATACTTGGTGGAAATAATTCCTAGAAGCTCCAAATTAGAAGGACAAATGTAAGTCACAGAAACTGAGAGGTTCAACAAATTGACTTAATTCTAAAGAGAGTGGGGACTGCATCTTTATTTTTCACCACGGACTTCCCAAAGCCTGAGACTCTGTGGGTCTCAATAAGTGTCATTATTTCCCTTTTAGTTAACTCACAATTTTACTTATATAAATATTTGCAAATGGAAAGCTTATATTACCATGTTAAATAGTAAATGAATATCCCTTGCCACATGTAATCATGAAACATGAAAAATAAACACAGTGACAACAGAGGCATTAAAAATTCACTTCATAGAGATGGTTGCCTATAGAAAGTTTGAGCCTTGTGTTTGCTTTTGCTTTATTTATAAACAAATGAATAAATAAAGATGATTAGTAAGTAATGGAGAGGTGATAAGGACATTTGGGCTCCAAACTGCAGCCTTTTCCTTGGTTAATCAGAAGGCCTGGAGAATTTAAAAAGGGAATGCCTCTTACTATATGAGTCAACAGTATTTAGTATTGTATCTAGATACCTCATCAAAATGACCCCAGTACCAAGAGGGTATAATCTCTCACTTTGGAAAACACCACACTAGACAGTCTCTAAGGGCCTTTGAACATTGACAGTCAGAAATCTAGTGATATCTTTTAAACTATATCATCAATAAAATTATCAGTGTGAGGTGGGTGTGAATAGACAGGATGGATTTTGGAAGCAATGAATCTGATTCTCTTGCCTAACTTTGGAAAAACAGTCTTATGTCTTTACAGCCACCCTTCTCCTTAGTCATGCCATCGTACTGTGGGGCCCCATTATGATTTACCAAGTAACTACATGGATCTGGGTCTCCCAAAACTACAGCTGTTCAGAAAATGAATCTACAAAGCTCAGGTAGTTTTTCTATACTCTAAAGCAAGGTTTCCATGAAACCTGATGTATAAATAAACTGGGACTGCCATATATCTTTCTCTAAATCTTTGTCTCTCTAAAGAGAGTATAATGCCTCTGGAGTTTAGTTCTTCCCTGAGTTACTATCAATAAGGTGAAAAACACCCCATTAATAAAATGAAGACAGGTCCAATAGTAGAAGAAAGAAAGGAAGTCCCAAAGAATGGATTGAGCTCAGAAGCGTTTTATCCAAGGTAATTCGAGAGTCTATCATCACACCAGAGAAGCCATAGTTAGGAGAAGTCATGGTCAAGAGATAAGCTGAATTATTATCCAGGGAAAACCAGCTGTGAGTATTATGGGGAAGTTTTATGGGAGACTGAGCAGTAAAATGAATCAAGGGAGACTTGAGAAGTAAGGAAGAAGGAGCCAAACTGGTGGTTCAAGAAGCTAAATTGAAAAGGACCCAAGTGCCAGAACAGTCCATTTATGTTGCACCTGCTGTATACTGCCAAAGCAAGCATGGGGGCAAAGAAAGAGCCACTTCAAAATTCATAGACAGCATGTGTGTTCAGCATGCCTACATGCCTATAAGCATGTATCCATCCATCCATGCTCATGGACCCTTTCCATTCCTCATTGTGTAAGGCTGTGATGAGTGAAAGCAGAGGTGAAAAGAGTATAGATCAAGATGCTGAGAAGAAAGAAACAAGAAAAGGAAAACTACAGCACTTAAGGGAGACAGTGTCCAGCAAGCTGAGAGAGGTACAGAAATTGCCATGGGAAGGAGGTCCAAGGAGGATGGGGTCACAGCTGGCTGGTGTGGAGTCGGGGCAGGGAATGCCTAGAGTTCTCCCAAGATCTCCACCTCATCATGAATGTAATAAAAGGAGTGGTTTTCCTGGAAATGGGGCCTTTAAGCAGTGTTCTGAAGGATTAGGGGAGACCAGGATGGATGTGACAATGGGGAAGGGGGAGGATTTTCAGGCAGAGAAAACAGCTTGAGCAAAGACAGGGAGGCCATTATTTACAGCTTCCTAGATGTTTTCTAACCGCAGTAACCAAACCCTAAAGAATCTGTCAGCACATTCAAGGATTACTGACTGAATCCTGAAAATTTATAGGCAACTGACACAGGAGGGTTGAGCAATTGCACTGATTTTATCATGGCATCCATGATCTTACATGAAAAGCAAGAGGCAATTGCCTTAATGATTTAAAAGATTTTTCTTCGATTCCCCAATTTGAAAATTCTTTTCAATAAAATACCTTGATGTGTTTATAAACACCATATTACAGTAAAGTGATTCCTTTTGGACCAGGCATTGGCAGCGGGTGGGGGGAGGAATTTCTTGAATGAAAAGTTGGGAAATTCCTGAAAATTTTTTCAAATAACATTTAAGGCACTTGGAAATCGCAACTGGTTTTAACACATTTCTGTTCCCAAATACTGCAAGGTAGCAGAGCTTACTTCTACTGATGGGGAATTCTTCCCCTTAACCACATTAGTGCATTTCAACTAATTCTCTTGATATTGTAGGTGGAATAAAAAGAGGAAAATGTTGATCTTTAATAAACATCTTAGGAAAATGATAAAAATAAAGGATAACATCTTCACTCCAAAATAAAAGTGCTACATTTTTTTAAACTTCTATTTTAAAATGAAGCAAATGAGATTCAAAGATATTAAGGAAATGCCCCAAGTTCATTCACAAATAAGGGAAGGAAGATTAGAGTGAGGCACACTAGATCCCCCTGTCAGTCTTTTATTTGAACAATGCTCTTGGCCCTCCCCTCTGTATTTTAACCCTAGACCTGGAACCACCTCTGCTTACCCCTCTCCTCTTCCCTGGATCTGCAAGCTGGAACTGAATTCTACTTCATGTGGAATTCCTTCCACCTTGCCACCTCTAGAAGATAAGACTAGTTATAGAAAATCTTGCTCTTCTCCCAGTCTTCCCCATCTCAGTAAATGGTATTATCATCCACTAGGTAGCTAAAACTAAAGAACTCAGGAGATATTCTTGACTTCCCTCTTCCCCTCTTTATTAGTTTCCTGTGGTTGCCATAACAAATTTACCACAAACTTGGCTTAAAACCACAGAAATTTATTCTTTCACAGTTCTAGAGGCCAGAAGTCCAAAACTAGACGTTGGCAGGGTTGATTCCTTCTGGTGGCTTTGAAGGAGAATCCATTTCATGCCTCTTCTACCTTCTGTTGGCTGTGAGCAATCCTTGGCATTCCTTGACTTGTAAATGCATGACTTTAATCTCTGCCTCTGTCTTCACATGACCTACCCCTCTGCGTCTCTGTGTCTGTCTCTTTTCTGTCTCTTATAAAGACATTCACCTTGGATTTCAGACCTAGTGTAATCCAGGATGATCTTATCTCAAGATCCTTATCTTAATTATATCTGCAAAAACCCTTATTCCAAATAAGGTCACATTCTGAGGTTCCAGGTGGACATATCTTTGGGGGCCACAATTCAACCCACTACACACTCCTTCCCACATCAAATCAGTCCCAAGTCCCATCGACTTTACTTTCACCATATATTACATTATCATTTCCTTCTTGCCACCTTCATCACCACCATTCAGGCCAACACCACCATCATCATTCCTTGGACCACTCTTGCAGCAGCCTAACTGTACTCCCTGCCTCCAGACTCAGATTTTTCTATCCCTTCTCTCCACCACAATCCAAATGATTTTTTTTTTTAATTTGTATCTTATCTCTCCCCTACTCAAAATTCTCCACAGATTTATCACTAACTTAGCGTAAAACCCAAACTCCTCTCCACAGCTTCTTGAGACCTCAGGCTAACCTACAGCTCCCGCCCCCCTGGGTTTTTTGCTGATCCTCAGATACTTCAGATTTATTTCCTCCTGGGAGTTTTTTCCTAGCTTTTCTTCCAACAAGCATGCTTTTTTTTGTCCCATTTCCCCATCTCTACATGGCCAGCTCCCCGCCATTCAATTTCAACCTAAATGTCACCTCCTTGAAAGGCCTTCCTGACCACCAAGAAGAAGCCACTACCTAGGAAATTTTCATCAAAGCACCTAGCCTTATTCATCTGCTAAGCATCCAGCACTGTCTGACAGCTTTCTTGTTTACTTGTTGTTAGTTTTGTGGTGGTTGTCTGTTCATTCATTCTTTTATCAATGTCCCATTCCCACTAGAACATATGTCCTGAAATCAGAGATTTTGTCTATTCATTCACTATTAAATCTTCAACACCAGAACTTTTTGGAACATAATAGTTTCTCAATAAATGTTTGCCGATTGACCAAATAAATGAATGAATGAATTAAAGTTACAAATGCTTAAAGATCCTGACTTGTGGATGGGTAATAGCACACAGCTGCTGAAACCGTCTGATAGGGAGAAGTATGGCTGGATGAGTACCCAGGAATGTCCACAGATACCTTCTCAAGCTTGGGGCAAGAGATCTCCAACTGCTAGAGAATCAGACCCAGAACCTTGCTTTCTTACCTGCAGTTAAGTGTATATAATTCCATGCTGGAGTTGATTAGATCAGTGTAATTAAGAAGGGCATGGACATCAGCAACAGTTATAGAACCTGGAGAACTTAGAATGAAAACTAAAACTTGGTTTGACCATGAAAAAAATCATACGACAAATACAATACGGGTCTCCTGATTCCATGAACCATAATGATTACATATCTCATTCAACATATGCCAAATTAATATAATTGTAAATGTTTTCAGTGACAACAATAAATCATAGGGGGCAACAGCATGTGTTACATAAGTGATCTGAGACCCACACGACCAACATTGGGAATTGTCAAAAACTGAGCCACAGAGTAGCCAGAGCAGCTTTTGAAACAAGAGGTCAAATGAGACACTGCTTTGGTAGATGAGATAAGAAAAAGAAGGATGGTGGCGGGGTGACCAACGTGTCCCTATTTGCCTGGGACCTTCTTGGTTTTAGCACTGAAAGTGATTCTGAAATCCCTTCAGTCCTGGGCAAACTGAGATGGCTGTGACCCTAAATGGTGAGGACTCAAGGCTGAACTTCCCATCTGTTGAATTACTAAGTCAGTTACCCTATTTCATTCCCAACTCAAATGTCTGTACAACATTCACTGTTGTTTCATGTGCTCTGGTTTCTCTCTCTTACTAAATGTTAAGGACACTGTTTTTAAAATGTTTCTCCCAGCAGTGCCAGCCACCTGAACCTTGGGCCCATCTCTCTGGCTCAAAGACCCCACATGCTACTTCTGCCTGGGAGCAAATGTCCCCTCCCCTAGCCAACAAGTTAAGTCAACACGCCTAGCTGCTCCCTCTATGGAACCCCTATTACCTGCCCTCTCGGTGTCTCCTGAGCTTCCTCCAGCCCCAGAACCCACACATTCTTGGTGCTGTTATCACCTTCATGGTACAATCCTATCACACCTGTCCCAGGCTGTTCTTTCATCTTTAGTCCAAATCCGTCTGCTTTCTGTCTTTCAGAGATTTCTCATAGTTTCTGATTCACCATGTCCCTTTTTTCCCCGTATCAGGTAGATACAGATTTATTTTAATATCTGTCTTCTCTATTATTTCCTGGACTTGGTGACACAGAAGTGACTATAATATATGCTCAAGCTACCATTTAAAAAATATACAGCTCCCATAATTGAATCCCAATTTAGGGACACCTGACAATGCATCTAATGTAAGAGGAAAAAGAAGAATGCAAAAATATATAAAATAAGCAAATAAATGAAACACCCACCACCTCCAAATGTGTGGACAGCACTATTAGCTGCAAACAGAGGGAGGAGAGTATCCTGGATCTGCTTTTCTACCTTTGGTGTGTTGCTCATTGATTTTATGCCTGAACATCTCTTTTTCCTGTAGTTTTTAGGCACAACTAGATCATGAGATCTACTCATGAGCTCAGAAACTCTCTATACATGAGTTATTCAGACAAAAGTAGGGGTTTTGGGGGGTTTTGTTTTGCTTTGCTTTATTTTTTAATGTGGCTCAGCTAGGTAGTTGCAGTAGAATGGGGGCAAATGAGTAAGTGTTAATTGAGTCCCTTCTGTGGCCTGCTGCTTGGGATCAATGGGTGCTCTCTGGGATGCTGAGATGGATACGGCCCAGCCTCTGCTCATACGGAGCCTGCTATCTGGGCAGGAAAATGAACACTCAGATAAGTCGGAATACATAAAACAGCATGAAATAAACACACCCAAACCAGGACTGTAGAAATGCAGAGGAGTAACTGACTATTCCTCATCAAGAGAATCAAGAAAACTTTCACAACAAAGATTATTTTTAATCTCAGCCTTGAAGAATGAGTATGAGAAAGTAAGGAGGGTGTTGCTGGGCAGCATGAGTGATGACAAAGGTTCCTGATCTTGAAGGGTCTCGAACACCATGCCCATGAACTTTATTCTATATACTGTGGACATGTCATGAAGTACTTTGAGAAAGAATATGATGTGAAAAGAGTTTTGCTTCTGAAAGCTCACGTTGGTGCCTATGCACAGGGTGAGTGGGACATAGAGAGATGGAGCAGGGCCCTGACCAAGGTAGGGGTAGAGGGACTGTGAGACAGAGCCTTTATGACGGGAAAATCAACAGAGTTAAGGACTGATTGGAGACAGAGGAAGAGGTAGAAGGAGTTAGATGACTCTGAGGTTTGGAACTGAAGCAATTTTTTACTTCTCATTGAAATTGGGAGCAAAAATGATTGGGAGGGAAAAGATAATTTTGCTGGGCCTAGTGCTCATTCTTACTTGCAAAGATTACCAGGGCTGAACATCAGCTCTTGCCACGATTTCTGGGAATGGCAACCGTCATTTTTTTCAAATAGATAATAATTAGCACTCCCCTCAGGATAGGTCTTTTGCCCACTCCTTCAGTGGTCGCCTCTAATACAAACAGCCAAGAGGGTTTTCAAGCTCATCAGGATATTTCTGCCAACTTCCTCCATCCCAACACACTAATTAACCCCTTTCTGTCACCCTCAAAGGAGGCAATCAGAGGCACAAAGAACACAAAGCAAAAAGAACCCAAGGTTTAGAATCAAAACAGGCCTCCAAAACCGACTTCTCTACTTCCCCACTGCATGACCTTCGGGCAAATTTCTTAATGGATCTGTAGGTGATGAGGCTCTAAATGCAACTGGGCTCTGCGTTCTCCATCATCAGACGGCTGGGTAGTGCTGGCTTTTGGTGACCACCCAAGGCTGCCTTCGGAGCGAATGCTGGCTTCATCCATTATCTGCTTATCACAGCAGCATCCTTGTTATCAGCCACAGCGAGAATAGACCAAACACCCCACTCAGGGCAGCATGGGTGGATGAGCAATTATCAGCTAATTCTAGGCAGTGAGAGAAGCCAGGGCAGACAAAGCAGGCTAACCATCCAGGAGAAATGAGCCGCTCCCTCAGCAATCACACAACACTGGTTCTGTATGTGTGCCTAGGGAGCATCTCATTTCAAACAGGTCATTGTTATCGTCATAATTAATATCTTACATCTGTACAGTGTTTCATAGTTTTAAAAGCATTTTCATATTCATTATTTGATCCTCACAGAAACTCTCAGAGCTACAGATTGTATGCCCATTTTACAGTTGTTAATAATTATGATTATGTATTAGCAACACAATATGGTAATTACACTATATTATTAATTAGTTACTGTGTTCCATGTATTGTGCTAAAAGCTTAGCTTGCATTATCCCATTTAATTCTCACAACTCCAAATGGTAGGCAATACTAGTATCCCTGCTTTACTAAGGAAGAAACTGCGACTGAGAAGTTAAGTCAATTCCACAAGGCCCTCCCTGTTAACCACTGACCAGGCTGCTTTTCTAGGAGCAGCAGAAGGAGGCAGAGCATGGTGAAGAGCTGCTTCAGAGGTTACAGGGTTAGTAAGTGTAGAGTTGTGAATTAACCTATGATCCCTTACTCTAGAACCTATGTTGTCCCTACTACCCTCTGCCTCCACATGTGCTTGAAAGAACACAGTGGTAAAGACCAACTCCCATTCTCTCATGATGCATGAGATAAGAGTATAAGAAGTGACCATTGGGCATCTATGAAACCCTCTAGGGCCTCACTAATCTCACAGTCTGTCCTTCCCCACTCACTGATATTACAGCTGCTGAGTGCTGCCTGCAGTGGGACTTCGTGCATTTGACCCTCTAGCTAATCCCCTTCCTTGTTTTACTGGGCTTCATGGTCAATGATTTCAGCTGGACTCTCACAAGAGCCCCAATTCCTTGACCCCTTACAGCCCACTGCATGAGCCCTGCCAAGTATAAACCCAGATATTGGTCATTCTTCCAAATCTTCTTGAGATCTGTAAATATTCCTAAGATGATGCAAGCTCAACTAATTTCTGTTTTGTCTTGATTACCCTAAGGAGTCCATGGCCTCTGAGGGGATATCAGAGTGGTAGTAGATTGGCTACTGCAATAGCCTCCTTCCTAATGGGGCTCTTTTCATTCCTTCTCCTTGCTCAATCCATATGCCCCCATGACACAAGGCCAATCTTTCCACAACAGAGATCTGATTTTGCCACATCCCTGCTCAAAAACCTTCACTGACTCCTAGGTGCATAAGAATAGACTGTAAATGCCTCATCCCATATTGACTCAACACTTGATTCCTGCCTTCTTCCCATCTGTTCCTACCCACTACTATCATTTCAGTTATTATTCCCCATAGGACCTTCACTTTCTCACCCTGTGTTTTGCTCAGGCTGTTAACTCTGCCACAATGTCTTTTCCTTCATGCTTAAGTCTTACCATCATTTTTCAAGGCCTAGTTCAAAATCTCAACCCTCCATCAATTCCTTCCAAAACACTCCTCTCAGAATACCTTCTTCTTCATGGTATTCCCCAAACATGTTATTTGCGCTATGTTAGCATTATTTTTATGAATGAGAGTCATACATGTATCTATATCCCCTACTTGATTGAGAGTTCCTGGAGGGAAAGGATTAGATATTATTCATTTTTGTCTTTCTTTTCAAACATAAAATAATGCTTTATACAATACAGAGACTGATAAGGTGGAAAATGCTAGACTTGGAAGTTAGAAGATGGGTAGGTAAAATGTTAGCTGATAATTGATGACCATGAACTAGCAGGTCCCAGCAGAGAAGTAGCTCGTCCTCTCCAAGTTTCTTTCCATCCTCACACTAACTCCGAGGTCTTTGCTGTCTTCAGAGATGTGCCAGAGCTGGCAGTGGCTGGGGTCAGCATTGACCCCAGGTCCCTCCCTCCTCATTGCCACACCAGCTCCTGCTGCTTCTCACTGACCTCTGGTCACTATATAATCAGTGCTGGTACCTTTGACATTGGCACATAATAGGCAACATTCAATCACCAAGCCAGGCAGGACTCCAGGTGGAATCTCACCTCTCTCCCCTGTTGATGAGCCCTGGCTGAACAAAATGGATACTGTATCAGGAAGGACAAAAGGTACTAAGTGGAAATGTTAGGAGTACTTTTTCTTTCTCTCTGTTTGAAATTCAAAATGGGCCAGTGTTGATGGCTTGCTAAAGCATATCTTCCTTCAATCGAAATTTTAGCAAGGAGGAAATTGGTGATCTTATATCTCAATCATCTCATTTTAAAAATGCAGAAACTGAGGTACAAAGTATGGGACTATATAAGTGAGGCTCTAGTCAGGAAAATAAAGCTCAAGCTAGCTATATAAGAAATTAGCCACAAAGGTTTCAGAGGAGCCTAAAAGCCAAGTACAGAATAGAAAGTCAAATCAGAGATTATGAAGAGCTAAAAGCTACCACCATCCCAAGGGCTGGAGGAATAAAGGGAGTGTGTGGTGTCACCAGAGCCCAGGAGCTGAGGTCACCAAAAGGCAGCTGGAACCATGGCAGAGCTGCCTGGCAGAAGGAGGGACCACAGAGGGAGAGTTTATTCGATGGCAGACAGAACTGTACAGGAGACTTGGTCACTGTCCTTAGGAAAGGGACACTTTCCTAAGTAGAGAGAGGAGGAGAGAAATACCCAGGCTTCCTCCCTTCTCTTCCCTCTAATCTCTCACCAGTGCCTCACAGTGACTGAATCTAACCAGAAGCCAGCTGGTAACGGTTCCTGAGAAATGTTGTTTGCAGGGGTCAGCTCCCTATAACACAGAATGGAGCAAAGAAAGGGCAAGAAAAGGATCTGAGACCAAAGTGGCAAATGAATGGTGCAGGGATTTTTCAATGTCAGGTCTATTCTATTTCACCTACCCAACACTTCTTGCTCTTGCTGCCTGTGCCAATATTTCTTGAATTTGCTTTCTGCACCGAGCTCCAAGCCAGGCCCTAAGCATAGAAGACATAGCTAAGACATTGACTCTGTCCGTCCTTGAAGGCCTCTAAGTCCTGAGGGGGAAATAGAAGGAAACAACCTTAATGTGATCAGCACTATAATAGAAATTGGCAATAAGGGACATGTGAGCTGGACCCATAAGGATAAGTATAGATTTTACAGGGATGGAGACCTTCCAAGCACAGGAAACTGTATAAGGTGAAGGCACAGAGGCCTAAAAGTACATGGAGAATGCAGGGAGGAAGAAGTCATCTCAAGGGGCTAATGAGTGAGATTTGTCAGGGAGTGGCAGGAGATGAACTGAACATCAGGCAGGACCAAGAAGTAAAACGCTGGAATGTGATGGAGTTCTGACTCCAGTGTGGAGGCAAGAGAGAGTCCTCTGAGCTTTGTTGGGTGAAAGTGCTTATTTTGTATCAGAAAAAGGACTAAACAGGGTACTTTTTTCTAGTTTATTCTAATTACCCTCCCTCTTTGGATATCTATTATTTCATTTTCCAACATTTTTAATGAAATATTTCAAACATATATAAAAGTTGAAAGAAATTCATCATGAATACCCATGATATCCACCAACTAGATTCTATACTGGCATTTACTATACTTGCTTTATCACATATCTAGCCATCTAACCATCTCTCTATATCCATCAAGCCATTTTATTTCTGATGCATTTCAAGAAAAGTTACAGACATCAGTACATTTTACCTCTAAACATTTGGGCATATGATTAACCAGAGTTCAATATTTGTTTGCAATGTTTTAGGTAAAATTTACACACAATGAATTGCACAACCTTAAATACCCTTCAATGAGTTCTGACAAATGCATGTCCCTGCGTAACCTAAGCCCCTATTCATGACATAGAACATTTCCATCACCCCAGAAAATTCCCTTATACCTTCTTCAACCTTACATCCTAAAGGTAACCATTGTCCTGATGTTTTTCCACCAACAGAAGCCTGTTCTAAAACTTCATTTAAATGGAACAATATAGCATGTACTTTTGTGAAACTATATACTCTTCATTCAGCATAATGGTTTTGAGATTCACCTATGTTGTTGCATATATCAGTGGTACTTCCTTTTTATTGCTGAGTAATATTCCAACATGCCACAGTTTGTTTATCTAGTCTCCTATTAACAGACATCTGATGAATGAAAGTACTATTAACATTCTTATGCAAGTATGTTTGTGGACTATTATTTTCATTTCTCTCATGTAAATACCTAAGAAGAAGAGTGCTAGGTCACAGGGTACCTATGATAATCACGTTTACCTCATGGGTTGCTGTGGGGATTAAATGGGATGATGCATAGAAAGCACTTGGCATAGTGCCTGGCATGGAGAAATCACTATGATGATAAGCTATTAGCAGCAGCATTTTCCTGGTAATAATAATATATAATGATAATGTAGAATTGTTTCATTATATTTTCATATTTCAGAGTATTTTAAGATTACTCTTTTTCATAATGACTCTCACCCACTCTCTCACTAATTCATAGTTGAAGAAATTACACACAGACAAAATTTAATTTGCCCACTTCTAGACAGAATGCCAACATCAAAGTAGCAGCGCTTCATTTTAACTTATGAACTTTGTGGCCTTTCTTTGAAAAGATAGCAGAATTGCTCTCGAAAAAGACTTCCACCTCTAACAGGTAAGTATTTCTTATTGCCTATATGCACTAATGGTATCAGTACACTGAATTTCAGCAGTAGGAAGTAATAGGAAGTGGGAGAGCTCTGGAATCAGGTTGCCCTGGTTCAAATTCTGGTCATTGGAAAGCGTATCATCTCAGACAACTTAGCTGAGCCTTTCTGAGCCTCACTTGCTTCACCTGCAAAATGGGTGTACCAATATCTATCTAGTAGGATTATTCTGAGGATTAGAAATTATGAATGCAGAGCCTGGCACATGGTAGGACCTCAATCAGCGTCCACTACCAATGTGTATAAGGGACAAATGGGAATAAGTGAACGTCTACATTTGCAACAGATAATTTATCACACAAATTAACTCATGAGTGACATCAACCCAGCAATAAAAAGCTGAGCATATTAGAAAGGAATGTGGTCATTTATTATCATCCTTTTTCTGATTCTTTAACAAAGGAACTCACTTTCATTTCAGCATCAACCCTTTTCTCTAATGAAAAGCAAGGCATATGTAGCAATATTCATTCATTCAGCAGACATTGAATGAAGCCACCCCTTACAACAGGGCTTTGCTAGGCATAGGGTACACCTGATGACAGGCAGACTCCCTGGCCTTAAATCGCTCTCACTCTACTGAAGGAGTCAGATACGAAAACAAATAACTACGAATAAGCTGCCTCTTACTTGAGATGGAGGGTATTGGGAACAACTCGGATACTATTTCTAAGAAAAGCTGCATAACTCGCCTAATAAAGCAAGAGGCCCTGTGACACTGATGTTGATATCCCAGCTATTCTTAGTCAAATAATTAGAGCGTATTGGAATAAGTGACACAGTAAAGGCCTGCATAATGAACTTGAAAGAAGTCAGAGAAAATGGGGGAAGAGTTGTGCAGGAACAAGGAAGAGAAGCAGAAGTAAGGAGAGGAGAGAAGAAAAGAAAGGGAAAATAATATGAGTAGAGAAGGAAAATGGGATGTGAAAACCCACAGAAAGGAAAGACTGCCTGGAGACCTTCCAGACAAAGGGACATTTGAGCTTAGCTTTGAAGACTGAGTAAGAATTTGAGAGAGTAAAGATATTCAGACAGAGGAAACAGGGTATATAAAGGTGTACATTCAGCATGTGAAAATGTTGATGTAACTGGAATATGGTGTGTTTTTCTTAGGTTATGGACAAGGGTGGGGAATACTGTCAGAAAGAAAGAATTGGGATCAGAGTGCAAAAAGCCATGAGACGCCAAGGTAAGGGTCTGGTCCTTTTCCTGTGGGCAATGGAGAGCCACAGAAGAATTTTCAGCAGCAGGTTACATTATTAAATTCATGTTTTAACGAAAAAATAATCTGATTGCAGGTATGGTGTAACATGCCACCCAGATCCCACTTCAAGAATGAAGGACTTGGGATGAAGTTGCTGGGACTGCCGTTGGCATCCCCCTTGGGGATTGCCTCAGCTGGAGAGACCCCTCATCCAAGGTCATGCCCATTTCCTGAGGTGGCCAGCATCCAGTGTCTGATTGACATGAGGTATAAAGGTCCAGCCCTATCACCCTAACTTTGAACAGCTCTGAAGGGTTACTATCTCATCTTCATGATTCCCTGCAGGGTCTGCTGAGGTTTCCACTGAGACTACATTCCAGCCTGAGTTCTCCCTCCACCCAATCCTGCTTCCTTCCCTCCCTCCCCTCCCATCTCTCATATCCCCCTCTTCCCTTCCCTTCCCCAGATGTTGGTCCCAAGAACACTCTCTAATACATCTCCAGTACACTAATCTAAGTCGCAGTCTGCTACACAGGAAACCTAATCTGGGACAGTGGAGTAGACTGAAAAAGAAAGAGGGAATAGGTGGGAAGCGAGCTACTATTGGCCTATGCTGTGCTTGCCAGGACCATACATCCTGGATTTCCCATGACAATCCTCTGTCCAGCCTGCATATTTCCTTACTCCTAGGCTGGTCTCCTGGCTCCTGAATCACTAACATGCTCCAGAGACCAAATTAAATTTTCATCATTTTTGGAAAGCAGAAAGGTGAATCTTCCATAGACAATTAAAACATAAAGAAAAGAAAGCAGTGCTCCCATTGGGCAGCACAAAATGATGGAGAGGATGGACCCACCACACCAGAAATGGGGGGAAATGAAATAGACCAACAGGACAGCTGCTTGTAAAATCCATCTTCTCTCCTGAAAAGATATCATTCAAGAAATAGCTCCTTTTAAATACTTTAATAGACACTTTCCAAGCCTTTTTAACATGTGCACATAAACAATATCAGAATGAAACTCTGTGCATAGTTTTGTACCTTGCCCTTTTTTTCACCTTATATTATTTCATTCCTACTTCCCACGTCAGGGAGAGAAAAACCTTTTGATTCAAGAGGGGTACCTGGGTTCAGTTTTTACACATGGGTTTGGTTTTTTTTTTTTTGGCTGTGTTGGGTCTTCATTGCTGCGTGTGGGCTTTCTCTAGTTGTGGTGAGCGGGGGCTACTCTTCCTTGCTGTGCGCAGGCTTCTCATTGCAGTGGCTTCTCTTGTTGCAGAGCATGGGCTCTAGGCGCACAGGTTTCAGTAGTTGTGACACATGGGCTCAGTAGTTGTGGCTCTCGGGCTCAGTAATTGTGGCTCGCGGACTCTAGAGCACAGGCTCAGTAGTTGTGGCGCACAGGCTTAGTTGCTCTGCAGCATGTGGGATCTTCCCGGACCAGGGATCGAAGCCAGTGGCAGGTGAATTCTTAACCACTGCGCCACCAGGGAAGTCCCTACACATAGGGTTTTATTCAAAGTACACAGCAATTGCTGATATAAGGAAAGCCATGGTCATGCTGACTCACAGTAAGCTGGCAACCAATAAAGTGTCCTTCCTTCAAATGTATGGGTATAAGCCACACACTTACCTCTCTCCCCATACACATTCTACCCACTCCTGTTAGTTAGAAGAGTTCAGTTTAATTGTTTAACTAAATATAGTAAATATTCATAATATTCATAAAATATATGTAACATATAAAGAGTTATCAAACAATGAACATCTCTGTTCTCACTGCTCATTTTTTTAAAAAGAATATTATTATTAATTTGAAATCTTCTGTGGGTGTCCCACCCCATCCCACATATTCCCTCCCTCTCAAAATTAGTAATCACCTTCTCTAATTTTGTGTTTTTCATTTTCTTGCTTAATTTTATAGTTGTACACATGTTTGCATCTTTATACCACACATACACAAACACACACACATATTTAGTTTATTTTTTACCTTTATATAAAATCATACTGTCTGTATTCTTCCATGCCTTTTATTTTTCACTCAACAGTATGATCCTGAGATTAACTTGTGTACATTTTAATTGACGATAGCTTTATTTCATCAACTCTGAATCAAAAACATCATGGTGTCTGATGTTAATAAAAGCCCCAGGTAGTCAGAGAAAAGAGATATTTGCAAATCAGTGTCACAGTTTCCATAAGGTAATGGTCCTGCTGGAAAACATTGTTCTTTTCCATTCCTCTCACCACTCCACTTCCTGCAGAGACACTGGGCCCTGCCACCAACGTCACCATGGAAAAGTGTGTCCGGTGAAACACCCCTCTCAGAGAGCCAGGCAACTCAACACCCTCTGCATGTTAAGTGGGGAGGGGGACTGGGCAGACACCTGAACGTGCCTTTCTCAGATAACACACGTGAAGAAGAATAATCTTGGGGAAACTACTATCCACTGATGTTCTGGACTTATCATTTCACTTGGCATTTTGTTTCTCCAGTTTTTTTTCTGGCATTCTCCAAATGCCAGTTTTTCCAAGTCTAAAAGACAACCCTACATGGAAGAAAGGTCACATGAAGAGCCATTTCCCCCTCATTTCAGTCAGATAAAACAAGTCTTGTTCTGTCAGCCTTCCACATTTAGCATTTCCACTGCAGCCGCTGCTGGGAATTTCCCTTCTCTGAAGAAGACCTAATTAGACCCACAGCCAGGCTGGCTGGCCATGGAGCACTCTGGATCCCACATGTCAAAGATTTCCATTCAAGAGACTCTGATCTTTTTCTCACATTACTCTGTCTGCAAAGGCCTAATTAACAAACCAATGACTTCACATTTCTAGAGAATCTATTCCCTGGTCCCAGGAAGGAAATTTGGTTCTGTATGAAGCATTCCTTCCTCACATGGGATGTCCCTGGGGACCCAGAACCTTATCTCTAAAGCTTTCCTCAACCATCTCCACAACCCTGGCACAACTGACTTGCCCCTTCTCTATACTCCTCACTCACTCCATATGGATTTCTCTCTTAGCACCCACAACATATTACTACCCTTATTTATTTAGACAGTTTTATTCTCCACCAGGTCCTAGGTTCCTTTAGGGCAGGAGAGTGTCTAATCCATCTCTATATCCCCAGCTTAGCCCAAGCCTGGCACAGAGGAGGCACTCAGGGAATCTACAATGGTTGTCCTGAATTCCCTACTTCTGGGCCACCCCAGTAGGTACTCTACAAGGCCAGCCAAGCAACTTGGAACCAGAGAGTGAGTTCCAAAAGGCAGATAAAGGTATCTTTCTCTGGGAAAGAAGCTAAAGAACATGAAGGAAGCTCCAGGCCAAGTCCTTGAGATAAACTGGTGATACCAAGTATTCACACTGAGTCTAAAATGTTAGGGCGGGATAGGGATAGTTACTGGAGATGGAGTCAAGTGTCAGCTGTATACTACAGTAAATCATAGCAGATCAAGAATAGGCTAGAAAGGTTTAGAACCATGAGCCAGCCAGGCTTAAACATGGTTAAGGTAAATAGGTTGTAACTCAAGTTTGAACAGCCTTGAATGCCAGGCTATGGAGTTTGGATATTATTCTCTGGGGCAATGGCCAAATGGCCTCATGGCACCTGAGGCCAACTGGCTTCCCCCAAATGGAGCCTGGTGTGAAACAAGATTATTTGAGAAGAGTAGTGCCACTTCTCAGGTTAATAGGGTTTTAACTTGAATTCTGTCTCTGGCTCTAATACAGGGGAAGGCACCTATGTGACTCAAAGAGTCTTGGCACAATGTTAGATTAACTTCACAAACTTAACCTAAAATGGAAGGTTTCAAATGGAGAAAGAGAGATGGAGTTAGGCCATCACAGCTTTCTCACTTACTCATTCTCTGGACCTCAGCAACATCCTCTGTAAAATGAGGATATGAAGCTTCACCTCACAGAGTTCATAATCTATGAAGCGGTAAAGCATGTTTTTTTTAAAGAAATAACCAAATAAAAATTCTGCAATTCTACCTGTTAACAGTTTGCTAAGAGTTTTGTGATACTTTGTTTTTTCTTTTTTTGTTTTAATATCTTTATTGGAGTATAACTTCTTTACAATGTTGTGTTAGTTTCTGCTGTACAACAAAGTGAATCAGCTATATGTATACATATAGACCCATATTCCCTCCCTCTTGAGCCTCCCTCCCACCTTCCCTATCCCACCCCTCTAGGTCGTCACAAAGCATAGAGCTGATCTCCCTGTGCTATGCAGCAGCTTCCCACTAGCTATCCATTTTACATTTGGTAGTGTATATATGTCAGTGCTACTCTCTCACTTCATCCCCAGCTTCCCCTTCCCAAGTTTTGTCATACTTTGAAAGCATCCATATCCCCAGCCTGTCAAATCATGACACTGAGCAGTGCAGGAGACTGCAGCAACTGACACAATGTCTTCAGGGATCTGGAGCTGAGAGGGCTTTGCCTGGACAATTTCTGAGAAACCCAGATACCATATAGAGATTATCCCAAACTGAGGCCATCCTGGCCAGACCTGCCTGGTTCCCATATCCTTCTATCTAAAACAAAATAATCAAATTCTGCTAAAAAAAGTCCTAGACCAAAAGTCCTGACCATCAACTTTAGTTTAGAAAGTCAATATTGATTTTAAAAAAAGAAAGAAATATGCAAGTAGAGCATTTCAGGCCAGAAAGAGCCCTTAAAGGTCATCTAGTCCAAAACCCTAATATTACAGGTGAAGAAATTAAAGCCCAAAGTGGGGACTAGACTTAGCCAATGTCACAAATCTGGAGAGAGGAAGAACTGGGAAACAAAACCATGTCTTCCAACCTCAGACACCATGTGTTAAAAACTGATTCAAGCATGGTTTTATTTTTTAAATGGCAGAGCAATTAAAGTATAATAAAATAGGAATAAAATGGGTGATAAATTCAATTGAAATACTAAGGGGGAAAGTACAAACAACCAAGAAAATAAACTCTTCAAATAGCTGATACAACCAAAGAATGCCAAGGCCCTAGTTAACTGCCTAAATTTTGAGAAAATGTGAAATGGGGTTTGATCAAGCCTTGCAATGACCTACCCTCTCAGCTCATCTGGACAACTAATGCTGAGCATATGGGATGTTGAAATGATTAGGTTTGCTAAACTGAAAGGAGATAAAGGAAGGACTGGATGTAATTCTGGATGGGCCCAAAATGGGGGGCTCCAAATGGGAAAGTAGTAGGTGGGATAAATGGAGCCCCCCGTTCCTCTTGCTGCCTCTCTGAAACTTGAGTTACAGAGAATCTGCACAAATGCTCAGAACACATAAATTCCCTTCCTGAGCCTCAGTTTCCACAGCCCCGAAATGGGGATCATAAGAACCATTTCCCAGAGCATAACAGGAGCAGCAACAAAATCCCCTGGTAAACCATTGTTTATGGAAGTAGAAGGGCACTACTACTCAAATGTTGATGGGACCAGGGAGGTTTGCTTGTGATTCTATGATTTTGCGTGCCTGCTTTTTGTAACGAATGACAAAAACATTCCACAGAGGAATAGCAGAAAATTCTCTTCAGAAGAGAGTGAAGAAAGGTATTTAGCAACCTAACAAAACAACCATATATCTTGCTGCCTGCTAGACCAATAGCCAAACCATAAATCTAAATGGCAAAACCAGAAAAGAAAAATGTGTAGTTTTTTAGAATAAAGGAATTCCAATGTGCCAAATATCTTCTGTGCAATTATCTAAGCAATTTCTTGTTTAGGACGGTTTTTAGAGAACACCGGTCACAAATTGTGGTTGCTAACCTAAACCGCTTCACTTCACATTGTTCCCAAAATGTCACTTGGAGAAGGACATCAACCTGGAAAACAGGAGAGCTGAGTTCTGCACTCACTTCACTGAGTGGCCTCGGGCACATCCCATCCCCTCTCTGTGTTTCAGATTTCTCATCTACAAAATGAAGTTTCGATCCAGAGATACTATCATTTTTAATGCTGAGTCTCTCATTTTAGCTACTTAATTTGACTTGTTGGCTTTGTAACACATCTGTGTATGAAAACTTCATGTAATGAGAGAGGCTGGGGTGTCCAGGTATGACACCAAATGGTGGATGCCTTGGCTTCTTTCTTCTTTGGACCATTCCAGGAGTAGATGAACTGAAAAGACAGGACAGGGCCCCAGTCCAGGATATTTCCCTTCTGTCAATTGCCTTCCTTCTTCATTTCCCTTTCTGCACCACTTCTCACCTCCACACTCACCACTTCAGACTGTCAGTGCCCTCTGTGTTGATCATCTACTGCCCTTCTCAAAACCAGGAGGTAGAGAACTACACATTTACATATGACACTTGAAATACAGTATTGACTGAAACTAAAACACAGCTATTACCTCACTATAAGAGAAGACCCAGGAACCATTTCTAATCTCTGACAATCAATCATAGAGACATATTCTAAGTAATGCCAAGAGGAGAGAACTAAGGCCAATTAGTGCAGGAGGACAGTTTTAACATAATATACTCCAGTCCGTTTTACACTATTCCTAAACAGTACCAATCCAATAAAACTTTCTGTCTCTAAAATATTTTCTAAAATAAATGAATATATATGTAATTATCTAACAGTGCCCTGTGTGTACATGCTCTAGGTGCTGTTTTATGCTTTCAGCCAACAAGAGCTATCAAGCAGGTTGTGTCAAAGGGAACTGTACCCCCAATCTTGAACTGAGTGTGCTCTGCAACATGAGTGATTTATCTACCACGGCCACTTTTTATGCCTCTGTATGTGTGTGTGTGCCCACATGCACACACTCAGACAATTTTGATCCACAGTGGAACACAAAAACTATCTAAGAATAGATCTGGATTTTCCAGATTAATTTTTCCTGTTGGTTAAATTGCAATTAAATTGCAAAATTTTCCACATCTTAAGACTCCTTCAAGAAAATGGGAGAAGAAACCAAGGGTGAAGATTAGCAGATAATCAGGAGGGCTTTAGCTGGCTTGCCTGGACTACACGCTGATTGATGAAGTTCCTGCTCTCCTCTCCATGCCTTACCGCCTAGATCAGCCAAGGTCACTTGTTTTGCCCCAGAGAAGTGATTTGCTTGGACCTACTCCTGTATGCTAGAAATTGGTCAGGGTGAGCTTAGACAGAAAGTACAGAGCAGTCTACTGTCCTGCCAGATATTCAGAATCTTACCTCCACTACAGCCCTGACAGATGGCCCAGCTACAGAGACTCGTTACGTTTCCTAGCACTCACTCAAGAACTTGCCCTCTGACTTCCTAAGCAGGGCATCTTGTAAATGCTCAGAGAAGCTCTCAGAGGCTCTCTGTTCAGCCTGCTACCTCCTGGGAGTTTTTACCTATCAGTGGCTTAGTGCCCTTTGTTACACAGTTAAGTCTGTACTTGTAACTCAGGGGTTTTTTTTAATTGCTTTTCATTTTCACTAACATGGACATAATCATTGATAAAGCAATAAAATGGTTGGGGAAAAGATGACAACTTGTGAATTAGAGATAGGCGGAAGACCTTTGACAATGTGTGACATTGTTGACATCATAAATAATCCTACAGCCTGGGAAGATTGAGCAACCACAGTCTAATGGAGGAAGCCATTACTGGAAGTATGTAATTAGTGACATCAGAGAATATGCAGAGAACAGAAGAACCATGGGAACACATTGTGATGGGGACCATGCTCCAGAGACCCTATATCATGCAGATTCAGTTAAGGGTCCCATTTCTAGAACCCATACCCTAGTGAGATCTGCTGTGGGTAGGTCAATGGCAATAGGCAGTTTCCCAATACTGGAAGTTTTCAAGGATCAGTTGGGTGTGAAAGGATGTATGTACAAGGATGTTCATTTCACATAATTTATAATAGCAAAAAAAGAGAAACTAAAATCCAACAATAGAGGATTAGTTACAAAAAGTATGGTAAACCTAGACAATGGAACACTATAAAAATTAGATGTAGCTATGTATTTTATATACTTAGCAATATATTGTTAAGTAAATAGTCAGCTATAGTACAATCTAATCCACAGAAAAGACTCTGGACAGTTATGCACCTAATTCCTAACTATACTTATCCATGAGTGGTGAAATTATAGTTGTTGTTGTTTCCATTTTGCTTATATGTATTTTCTAATTTTAAAAAGTGAATTTATAGTTTGTATAATATTTTGAGGCTAAAATAGATAAATAAGGGTTGACTAGTCTTGATGGCATTTAAACATTCCTCCGACACTGAGACTATGAAACTGATTACCTGAAACTAAGTAACTAATATTGTGGCCCCTCCTCCCCTCTAACCAACCACACATGCACACGTAAGCACACACACACACACACACACAGCTAATTTGGAGGCTCTTTTTCATCCCCTGCATATATGTCAGTAGCAATGGCCAGAAAGCCCATCCCTGGAACATGGGGTTACAATGATAAGTCTCACAGAAATGGCAGGAATTTCAATGGCCACAGCAGTACTGAAGTAGCACATTCAAAATGACAACAAATGACAACATGGCTGAAATAACACCAGCTCTCTGCAAATAATAAACAGGATGGAGCGCCGCTTGGCTCAGGTGAACTCCACAGCTTGTTTTCTTTTCGTTGTATTTCCCCTTTCACAAAACCAAGACTTGCCTTTGGATCTCACAGGCCTAGGATACTATTATTTTGACAGTTGTTAGGTGGCATTGCAGAGGATGAAAGGGCACTAGTTAGCTTTCCCTCTAAACGCATGGCCCACTCCAAGCAGCATAAACACTATTATTTTGAGTTGATGGACAAGATTTACAGATGTAGAGGTTGAAAAGTTGAAAAGTTGAAAATTAGCAAGGAGAATTTGAGAATTACAATGAAGATAATACATGTGATCCATTTTGTCTGTAAAATAGGCCAAGAATTATATTTTTAGATGAATTTGTGTAAAGATAAATACATTTTAATTAGAGGCTGATATCTCAAACACCAGATCAAGATTAAGGTCAAGAGCAAATGCTAATCCTCCTAGTTCTCAGGAGTGTTGAGGATTTAGTTCTAAGAAGATAATTGACCTGAAAGTCCTTTGTACATTTTGTGAGGAGTTCTTACTGTTGTGTGAGTAATAGTAAGAAAACAACATTTAATTATACTCTGATTTCTTAAGAACACTAACTTTCACCAAAGATCTGTTCTTGCCTACTGTGTTAAGATACACAAAACCATATTAGGAATATCATTGCTTTTCTATGTTGAAAAAAAACTGAACCCAACATCTAGAACCCCACAAAACATGTAAAACATAAGGAAAAACAACTTCATTCAAATAGCCATGTCACAGTCCTTGCTTTAATATATTAAAAATATTGCACTGAAAGGAATTTAAAACATTTAAAATGTTATTTGCACCAAGTCACTTCTGAAACAAATACTAAGATTTTAATCCTCTAGAAAACCTTTTATACAAAGTAATACTTTTAGAGCCTATATATGGGCACTCCATATGTTTTTCACTATTGACCTAAGAAAGGGATATCAGAATCATGTTTTATTGTTGAGAACTCTGACACTAAGAATGATGAGGTGATCCACAGGCAGAAACTTTCAGGGCCAGGATTCTAATCCACATTTGATTCCAAGTCTCATGCCCTTTCTACTTTAAATGAGTTGCCCCTTTTCCTTGCCCATTGGGCAGAACCATGACATACTGTATATAGCTTTATGACTTGAAAACCCCTGATTTCTACAGAGGAGTAGCTTATGGAAAATGGCTTGTGTTAGGCAGATCACCCTATGCCCCACATGTGATCTCCTGTTTGCCTAACTCATGATTGCAATGAAGTCACAGTTATCCTAATCGCCCATCATCACATGACCAAGCTATGCAGGAAAGGTGTTTCCTCCCAAACACTGAGCATCTGGATCATTGTTTATGACAGAAATAACATTAGGGGCTGACCAAAGATAAAACAGTGGTCATGCAATTTAAAGACACATTCTATTAACAGGAAGATGTGCAGGTTACTGATGCATAGGGGTGGATTTGTTACTGTCATTCTTATATAGGCTCCATTTGAGTTGAAAAATAATAGAAATAATGATTTGAGGCCCACACTTAGATACTTTGTTAGAATTAAGAGAAAAGTGTCCCCCCAAAACCAACCAATAGAAAACATGTGAGAAATATTTGGGGGTAATAGAGAAAGCCCAAATTTTATAATCTCATCACCTGGTTTTTAATACTTATTGGGTTCTAAGATCTTGGGCCAGTTTTTCAATCTTTTTGATCCTTAATTTCTTCATGTGTTAATTAGTTTCTACAGATCTCACAGTTAGGTGAGCCAGGACACAAAATCAGATCCCATTCAAGAGAGGCCTGTTACACATTAGTATGCATGTGCATTTCAGAAGACAAGTGAGCCTGCACGTGTGGAGGGTACAGAGCAGGGGATCTGACCTTCCCCTGAGGGATCCCAGAGACCAAGTAACGGTGGAGGGTACATGAGACAAGTCATTTTAGGAAAAGAAATGCTGATGGAAAGGTAAGTGCCTACATAAGGAATTTCAAGCCAAAACTACTAAAAGACTCAAAGCCCAGAGGAATTTGATGAGGCCATCTGAGGTTCTGAGGCAATAGATTTCCAAAGAGAGTTCATTTCCCAATTTGTGGAAAACCAAAATCCTGAAAGCTCCCTAAGCACATTTTAATCAAATGAGTTCTTTATCTGACATTCATTAAGCATTTTTACTGGGCAAACACTGAGGGGCCTTGCCAACAGGAGAATCTAGAATCAAGAGGGAGAAGCCAAGCTATAAACTAGGTAGGTTGGAAAGGTAAAAAGTAAGAATGAGAGCTAAGGAGAAAAGTTGCCAGCTTTAAGTCTCCAAGGTGAGTCTCTAGAGTTATGTGAGTTATAAGTTATGTTTTATCTCATGGGGTAATGTCCTCCTTGATCCCCTTTGCTGCCTCCACATCATTTCTCCTCCCCACTCCCTAATTCCTACTCCAAAACGAAAACAAACAACTCAGCTTCATTGAAGGATGTATCATTAGACCCACCTCACTACTGGTATCCTCATTCATTGAACAGTTTAGAACTTGGTGACTCTTTTTCTCCCACCACTTCTCTCATCATCTTGATAAGAGTCTTGGTGACTTCATCATCCATGTAGATTACTCATCCATTGCCAGGCCTCTCACTGCTATCCTTAGTTACATCTTGGACCTTATCAACCAATACTACACCAGTCTGGAATTTCTTTCCTTAACACCCCATTCTTGGATGCCCACCTCCTATCTTACCAGCTCACATACTCTAACCTGCCCACATCAACAATTCTTTGGCCCACAATTTGTTACTTTCCATCATCCCTATCATATCCTCACTTTTTTCTTCCCCAGGTGGGTTTCTGTGATGTACTTCATAATCACTCCCTTGCCCCTTCTACTCTCTTGCCCTATCCATCAAGGTGCCCTGGGAAAACTCCAACCCTAGTCTGCAGGGACTATCAGCACAAACTCTCCACATGTGTGACAAAGTATGCCTCAAAGGAAGTGGAGGGCTGGACAGATGCTCTCTGGGTGTGGCAATGCCCTCCAGCCAAAGAATTAATTGGCTCTTGCACATCTGCTGTTACATGCAGGTAAAAGAAATGAAAGCATTATTGACTTAGACAGATTAAGAAAAGGAGATTGAAGGGAAGGAGTATAATTTGAATTTACATCTGAAAAAAAAGTCTTTGACTTTAAAATGAATAAAGTAATTGGAACTGCCAACGCATTGCCAGGCAGAGGTCAGACTTATTAAATAATAAAAATCTTTCTCATTTGCATTCAGCAAATTGCCTGACAGTGTGTGAAAGATAATAAATTTCCTAACAGAATTAGTCTCTTAGTCAAACATCAATCACTAACATCTTGTTAACCCTCAAGACTTAGTTAACAAATTTCTTCGTAAAAAATAGGAAGAGGGGCTTCCCTGGTGGTACAGTGGTTGAGAATCTGCCTGCCAATGCAGGGGACACGGGTTCGAGCCCTGGTCTGTGTAGATCCCACATGCCGCGGAGCGACTAGGCCCGTGAGCCACAATTGCTGAGCCTGCACGTCTGGAGCCCATGCTCCGCAACAAGAGAGGCCGCGATAGTGAGAGGCCCGCGCACCGCGGTGAAGAGTGGCCCCCACTTGCTGCAACTAGAGAAAGCCCTCGCACAGAAACGAAGACTCAACACAGCCATAAATAAATAAATAAATAAATAAATAAATAAATAAATAAAAAGAGGAAGAAAAACTTGAAAAGGTAAAATTTATGGCACTGCTATGATAATAAACTTAATAAATGTTTATCATAGAAAATTTGAAAAATACAGGAGACCTTCAAGATGGCTGAGGAGTAAGACGTGGAGATCACCTTCCTCCCCACAAATACATCAGAAATACATCTACATGTGGAACAACTCCTACAGAACACCTACTGAAAGCTGGCAGAAGACCTCAGACTTCCCAAAAGGCAAGAAACTCCCCACGTACCTGGGTAGGGCAAAAGAAAAAAGAAAACACAGAGACAAAAGAATAGGGACAGGACCTGCACCTCTGGGAGGGAGCTGTGAAGGAGGAAAGGTTTCCACACACTAGGAAGCCCCTTCACTGGAAGAGACTGCGGTTGCTGGGGGGGAACCTTCGGAGCCACAGAGGAGAGCGCAGCAACGGGGGTGCGGAAGGCAAAGCGGAGAGATTCCCGCACGAGGATCGGTGCTGACCAGCACTCACCAGCCCGAGAGGCTTGTCTGTTCACCCGCTGGGACGGGTGGGGGCTGGGAGCTGAGGCTCAGGCTTCAGAGGTCAGATCCCAGGGAGAGGCCTGGGGCTGGCTGCGTGAACACAGACTGAAGGGGGCTAGTGCACCACAGCTAGCCAGGATACAGTCCGGGAAAAAGTCTGGAACTGCCTAAGAGGCAAGAGACCATTGCTTCAGGGTGCGCAAGGAGAGGGGATTCAGAGCACCACCTAAACGAGCTCCAGAGACAGGCGCGAGCCGTGGCTATCAGCACGGACCCCAGAGACGGGCATGAAACACTAAGGCTGCTGCTGTAGTCACCAAGAAGCCTGTGTGCAAGCCCAGGTCACTCCCCACACCTCCCCTCCCGGGAGCCTGTGCAGCCCATCCAGGGTCCCGTGATCCAGGGACAACTTCCCTGGGAGAACGCACGGCGCGCCTCAGGCTGGTGCAATGACACGCCAGCCTCTGCTGCCACAGGCTCACTCCGCATTCCGTACCCCTCCCTCCCCCCGGCCTGAGTGAGCCAGAGCCCCCTAATCAGCTGCTCCTTTAACCCCATCCTGTCTGAGCGAAGAACAGATGGCCTCAGGCGACCTACACGCAGAGGCGGAGCCAAAACCAAAGCTGAACCCCAGGAGCTGTGCAAACAGAAGAGAAAAGGAAATTTCTCCCAGCAGCCTCAGGAGCAGTGAATTAAATCTCCACAATCAACTTGATGTACCCTGCATCTCTGGAATACCTGAACAGACAACGAATCATCCCAAAATTGAGACGGTGGCCTTTGGGAGAAACTGTAAACTTGGGGTTTGCTTTCTGCATCTAACTTGTTTTTGGTCTTAGGTTTATCTTAACTTAGTATTTAGAGTTTAGTATAATTGGTAGATTTGTTTATTGATTTGGTTGCTCTCTTTTTTTCTATATATATACATATATATTCTTTTTGCCTTTTTCTCTTTTTGTGAGTGTGTATGTGTATGCTTCTTTGTGTGATTTTGTCTATATAGCTTTGCTTTTACCATTTATCCTAGGGTTCTGTCTGTCCATTTTTTTGTTTTGTTTTTTTTTTAGTATAGTTTTTAACACTTGTTGTCATTGGTGGATTTGTTTTTTGGTTTGGTTGCTCTTGTTTTTCTTTCTTTCCTTTTTTTTATTACTTTTTAACTTTATTTATTTTAAATAATTTTTTAAATTTTTATTTTAATAACTTTGTTACTTTATTTTATTTTATTTATCTATTTCTTCTTTCTTTCTTTCTTTTTTTCCCTTTTTCTTCTGAGCCATGTGGCTAATAGGGTCTTTGTGTTCTGGCCAGGTGTCAGGCCTGTGCCTCTGAGGTGGGAGAGCCGAGTTCAGGACATTGGTCCACCAGAGACCTCCCAGCTCCACGTAATATCAAACAGCGAATGCCCTCCCAGGGATCTCCATCTCAACATTAAGACTGAGCTCCACTCAACGACCAGCAAGCTACAGTGCTGGACACCCCATGCCAAACAACTAGCAAGACAGGAACACAAGCCCACCCATTAGCAGAGAGGCTGCCTAAAAACATAATAAGGTCACAAACACCCCAAAACACACCACCAGACGCAGTCCTATCCACCAAGAAGACAAGATCCAGCCTCATCCACCAGAGCACAGGCACCATACACAACCCACTGAACCAACCATAGCCACTGGGGGCAGACACCAAAAACAATGGGAACTATGAACCTGCAGCCTGTGAAAAGGAGACCCCAAACACAGTAAGTTAAGCAAAATGAGAACACAGAGAAACACACAGCAGATGAAGGAGCAAGGTAAAAACCCACCAGACCTAACAAATGAAGAGGAAATAGGCAGTCTACCTGAAAAAGAATTCAGAGTAATGATAGGAAAGATGATCCAAAATCTTGGAAATAGAATGGAGAAAATACAAGAAACGTTTAACAAGGACCTAGAAGAACTAAAGAGCAAACAAACAATGATGAGCAACACAATAAAGGAAATTAAAAATCCTCTAGAAGGAATCAATAGCAGAATAACTGAGACAGAAGAACGGATAAGTGACCTGGAAGATAAAATAGTGGAAATAACTACCACAGAGCAGAATAAAGAAAAAAAGATGAAAAGAATTGAGGACAGTCTCAGAGACCTAAGGGACAACTTTAAATGCACCAACATTCGAATTATAGGGGTCCCAGAGGAAGAAGAGAAAAAGAAAGGGACAGAGAAAATATTTGAAGAGATTATAGTTGAAAACTTCCCTAATATGGGAAAGGAAATAGTCAATCAAGTCCAGGGAGCACAGAGAGTCCCATACAGGACAAATCCAAGGAGAAACACACTAAGACACATATTAATCAAACTATCAAAAATTAAATACAAAGAAAAAATATTAAAAGCACCAAGGGAAAAGCAACAAATAACATACAAAGGAATGCCCATAAAGTTAAGAGCTGATCTTTCAGCAGAAACTCTGCAAGCCAGAAGGGAGTGGCAGGACATATTAAAGTGACGAAATGGAAAACCCTACAACCAAGATTACTTTACCCAGCAAGGATCTCATTCAGATTCAACAGAGAAATTAAAACCTTTACAGACAAGCAAAAGCTAAGAGAATTCAGCACCACCAAACCAGCCTTACAACAAATGCTAAAGGAACTTCTCTAGGCAGGAAACACAAGAGAAGGAAAAGACCTACAATAACAAACCCAAAACAATTAAGAAAATGGTAATAGGAACATACATATCAATAATTACCTTAAATGTAAATGGATTAAATGCTCCAACCAAAAGACACAGACTGGCTGAATGGATACAAAAACAAGACCAGTATATATGCTGTCTACAAGAGACCCACTTCAAACCTAGGGACACATACAGACTGAAAGTGAGGGGATGGAAAAAGATATTCCATGCAAATGGAAATCAAAAGAAAGCTGGAGTAGCAATTCTCATATCAGACAAAATAGACTTTAATAAATTTATTTATTTATTTATGGCTGTGTTGGGTCTTCGTTTCTGTGTGAGGGCTTTCTCCAGTTGCGGCAAGCGGGGGCCACTCTTCATCGCGGTGCGCGGGCCTCTCACTATCGCAGCCTCTCTTGTTGCGGAGCACAGGCTCCAGGCACGCAGGCTCAGTAATTGTGGCTCACGGGCCCAGTTGCTCTGCGGCATGTGGGATCTTCCCAGACCAGGGCTCGAACCCGTGTCCCCTGCATTGGCAGGCGGATTCACAACCACTGCGCCACCAGGGAAGCCCCCAAAATAGACTTTAAAATAAAGACTACTGCAAGAGACAAAGAAGGACACTACATAATGATCAAGGGATCAATCCAAAAAGAAGGTATAACAATTGTAAATATTTATGCACCCAACATAGGAGCACCTCAATACATCAGGCAAATGCTAACAGCCATAAAAGGGGAAATCGACAGTAACACAATCATAGTAGGGGACTTTAACACCCCACTTTCACCAATGGACAGATCATCCAAAATGAAAATAAATAAGGAAACGCAAGCTTTAAATGACACATTAAACAAGATGGACTTAATTGATATTTATAGGACATTCCATCCAAAAACAACAGAATACACTTTCTTCTCAAGTGCTCATGGAACATTCTCGAGGATAGACCATACCTTGGGTCACAAATCAAGCCTTCATAAATTTAAGAAAACTGAAATCGTACCAAGCATCTTTTCCGACCACAACACCATGACTAGATATCAATTACAGGAAAAAATCGGAAAAAATACAAACACATGGAGGATAAATAATACACTACTAAATAACCAAGACATCACTGAAGAAATCAAAGAGGAAATCAAAAACTACCTAGAGACAAATGACAATGAAAACAGGACGATCCAAAACTTATGGGATGCAGCAAAAGCAGTTCTAAGAGGGAAGTTTATAGCAATAGAATCCTACCTCAAAAAACAAGAAACATCTCAAATAAAAAACCTAACCTTACACCTAAAGCAATTAGAGAAAGAAGAACAAAAAAAAAACCCCAAAGTTAGCAGAAGGAAGAAATCATAAAAATCAGATCAGAAGTAAATGAAAAAGAAATGAAGAAAACAATAGCAAATATCAATAAAACTAAAAGCTGGTTCTTTGAGAAGATAAACAAAATTAATAAACCATTAGCCAGACTCATCAAGAAAAAATGGGAGAAGACTCAAATCAACAGAATTAGAAATGAAAAAGGAGAAGTAACAACTGACACTGCAGAAATACAAAGAATCATGAGAGATAACTACAAGCAATTATATGCCAATAAAATGGACAACCTGGAAGAAATGGAGAAAGTCTTAGAAAAGCACAACCTTCCAAGACTGAACCAGGAAGAAACAGAAAATATAAACAGACCAATCACAAGCACTGAAACTGAGACTGTGATTAAAAGTCTTCCAACAAACAAAAGCCCACAACCAGATGCCTTCACAGGCGAATTCTATCAAACATTTAGAGAATAGCTCACACTTAACCTTCTCAAAATCTTCCAAAATATAGCAGAGGGAGGAACACTCCCAAACTCATTCTACGAGGCCACCGTCACCCTGATACCAAAACCAGAGAAAGCTGTCATAAAGAAAGAAAACTACAGGCCAGTATCACTGATGAACATGAATGCAAAAATCCTCAAGAAAATACTAGCAAACAGAATCTAACAGCACATTAAAAGGATCATACACCATGATCAAGTGGGGTTTATCCCAGGAATGCAAGGATTCTTCAATATATGCAAATCAATCAATGTGAAACAGCATATTAACAAATTGAAGGAGAAAAAACATATGATCATCTCAATAGATGGAGAAAAAGCTTTTGACAAAATTCAACACCCATTTATGATAAAAACCCTCCAGAAAGTAGGCACAGAGGCAACTTACCCAGCATAATAAAGGCCATATATGACAAACCCACAGCCAACATCATTCTCAATGGTGAAAAACTGAAACCATTTCCTCTAAGGTCAGGAACAAGACAAGGTTGTCCATTCTCACCACTATTATTCAACATAGTTTTGGAAGTTTTAGCCACAGTAATCAGAGAACAAAAAGAGAAAAAAAGCAATACAAGTTGGAAAAGAAGAAGTAAAACTGTCACTGTTTGCAGATGACATGATACTATACATAGAGAATCCTAAAGACACTACCAGAAAACTACTAGAGCTGATCAATGAATTTGGTAAAGTAGGAGGATACAAAATTAATGCACAGAAATCTCTTGCATTCCTATACACTAACAATGAAAAATCAGAAAGAGAAATTTAGGAAACACTCCCATTTACCATAGCAACAAAAAGAATAAAATACCTAGGAATAAACCTACCTAAGGAGACAAAAGACCTGTAAGTAGAAAACTATAAGACACCGATGAAAGAAATTAAAGATGATACAAACAGATGGAGAGATATACCATGTTCTTGGATTGGAAGAATCAACATTGTGAAAATGACTATACTACCCAAAGCAATCTGCAGATTCAATGCAATCCCTATCAAACTACCAATGGCATTTTTCACAGAACTAAAACAAAAAATTTCACAATTTGTATGGAAACACAAAAGACCCCAAATAGCCAAAGCAATCTTGAGGAAGAAAAAAGGAGCTGGAGGAATCAGGCTCCCTGACTTCAGACTATACTACAAAGCTACAGTAATCAAGACAGTATGGTACTGGCACAAAAACAGAAATATAGATCAATGGAACAGTATAGAAAGCCCAGAGGTAAACCCATGCACATATGGTCACCTCATTTTTGATAAAGGAGGCTAGAATACACAATGGAGAAAAAACAGCCTCTTCAATAAGTGGTGTTGGGAAAACTGGTCAGCTATATGTAAAATAATGAAATTAGAACACTCCCTAACACCATACACAAAAATAAACTCAAAATGGATTAAAGACCTAAATGCAAGGCCAGACACTATAAAACTCTTAGAGGAAAACATAGGCAGAACACTCCATGACATAAATCACAGCAAGATCCTTTTTGACCCACCTCCTAGGGAAATGGAAACAAAAACAAAAATAAACAAATGGGACCTAATGAAACTTAAAAGCTTTTGCACAGCAAAGGAAAACATAAACAAGACGAAAAGACACCCCTCAGAATGGGAGAAAATATTTGCAAATGAAGTAACTGACAAAGGATTAATCTCCAAAATTTATATGCAGCTCATGAAGCTCAATATCAAAAAAACAAACAACCCAATCCAAAAATGGGCAGAAGACCTAAATAGACATTTCTCCAAAGAAGATATACAGATTGCCAACAAACACATGAAAGGATGCTCAACATCACTAATCATTAGAGAAATGCAAATCAAAACTACAGTGAGGTATCACCTCACACCGGTCAGAATGGCCATCATCAAAAAATCTACAAACAATAAATGCTGGAGAGGGTGTGGAGAAAAGGGAACCCTCTTGCACTGTTGGTGGGAATGTAAACTGATACAGCCACTATGGAGAACAGTATGAAGCTTCCTCAAAAAACTAAAAATAGAACTACCATACTACCTATCAATCCCACTACTGGGCATATACCCTGAGAAAACCATAATTCAAAAAGAGTCATGTACCACAATGCTCATTGCAGCACTATTTACAATAGCCAGGACATGGAAGCAACCTAAGTGTCCACTGACAGATGAACGGATAAAGAAGATGTGGCACATATATACAATGGAATATTACTCAGCCATAAAATGAAACTTAACTGAGTTATCTGTAGTGAGGTGGATGGACCTAGAGTTTGTCATACAGAGTGAAGTAAGTTAGAAAGAGAAAAAAAATACCATATGCTAACACATATGTACAGAATCTAAAAAAAAAAAATGGTTCTGATGAACCTATGGGCAGAACAGGAATAAATACGCAGACGTAGAGAATGGTCTTGAGGACACAGGGAGTGGGAAGGGCAAACTGGGACGAAGTGAGAGAGTGGCATGGACATATATACACTACCAAATGTAAATAGATAGCTAGCGGGAAGCAGCTGCATAGCCCAGGGAGATCAGTTCGGTGCTCTGTGACCACCTAGAGGGGTGGGATATGGAGGATGGGAGGGAGACGCAAGAAGGAGGAGATATGGGGATATATGATATGTATAGCTGATTCACTTTGTTATACAGCAGAAATTAACACACCATTGTAAAGCAATTATACTCCAATAAAGATGTTTAAAAATAAATAAATAAAAATAAAAAGATAGCAGTTGAGGAAAAAAAAAAAAAACACTGCCAAGAATAATTTTGTAAAAAATGAGTGTATGCAATTCTGATCACTGGTTTTTGTTAGATCATATTGGAAAAAGTGGAATAAAAGAGTAGAAGGATACAATCAGTTTTAAGGCTTCTTATTGGCAAAGCCAACTTACCTTACAGAAAGTTCGTATGTTCTGGAAATTTTGTTAGTGGTTTTTACTCTTCAGAGTGGAAGAGTTCCTAGGAAGGTAGACAAACAGACAAACACAGAAAGTACCTTGAAAAAAGTGAGGAGGCTTAAGTTCAGACCTGGCCAATATTGGGCCCTTGGGATAATGGTTCAGTTCACTTCCCCTCAATTGAGTAATTTTATGTAAGGACTCTATAGTTCTGAAAGATGCACAGTGGTGCCTAAGGTATGCCAACAAGAGAAGCCTTTTACAACAAAATCAGCAAAGGTCCTCGACTGCTGTAGACCTCAAATGCTCATCCATACAATGATCTCCCCACCAGTGGTTCCCAGACTCAAAGGCACAACCAAATCCTTTGGGGGTATGTTAAAGTTCCTATCACACACACACACACACACACACACACACGCGCGCGCGCACCCACACACACCCTTACTTTCCTGGATCCACTCTCTAAAGATTCTAACTCAGCAAGTCTTAGGCTGGGGCTAGGAATTTGTATTTTTAACACTGTCCCTAGGCAATTCTGGTATAGATGAGCCTCTTATAAGAGCTAATTTCTGAAAATCTATCAAGCTTTGAATTTTCATGAGTCCCTCACGATAGAGTTACCACTGATTTGTAAATATGATGGGGAAGAGTTCTAAATTTTTTTAAGAAAGAGAGTATTTAATTTTGCAAGTTTTTAATGGTAATTTTATGCTCAAACATACTCCAATATCAGTTTCTTTCAAAGAATTCTCAAATGCATCTATACACTTATTTGCATAAGCCTGTGGTTTTGTAGTCAAAACTATTTATTTGCTGGCCTTTTCTTCCTTTAAATGTATGTTAAAATATATTTTAATATCCAGGGAATTTATTTAGACTTGTTTATCAATGTTCCCATGGTACTTCCTTCCTACCTCCATCCTCTGGCCCAAGATAGTAACAGTTGGGTTAAAGCTGACTGCACCATCAGGCAAGAGTGCTTCACATTGAGCTGGCCTCCCTCTACTTGCCTTTCTATTAGCAATAATAACAGCAACAATAAGACATTCATTGAGCGCTTACCAGGTATAAGACAATGTATGGAAACTTGTATAGAGATCACCTTGGCTCCCTGATATTAGTCAATGCTAACTTGTAGCTCACTGGGTGTCATAGATTTATTAATTCTACCAAGATAAATAAATATAAAATATACTTGCTCTTAAAAGATGAATAAAATATCACACACACTGTTCAGGTATATTTTCAGACTCCAATATAAAATGAATGTATGAGGGAACTCATAAATGCTATAACAAGTATTTGAGAAGTTAGGTACACATAGGTGATAAATAACAGATCTCTGCATTTAGATACAAAACTGGCCATTGCCCAACATGGCCATAACCCTTGATCTTTGGGGCTATCTTTTCCGCCAAATAGAAATTATTTGCCTCTCTACCAGACAAAAACCTACTAGTCACCATGGTGTCCCTATAGAGCTATAGAACAGCTCAGTCAATAGAAAGTCTATTGAACTGCACTGACACTGTCATGACAGAAGATACAGTATCCTCATTTTCCTACTTCCAAGTTTGGGATAGTTTTCATGACAACCTGAAGTTAGTGAAAATATTACAGCTGATGAACTAGTGCTATCAACCAGTGAGTGGGTGAGAAATCTTTTCTTAGAAATGTGGCACAGCTTTCTGGGATCAAGCATCAAAAAATTAAAAAAAAAAAAAAAAGAAGGAAGGAAGGAAGAGAAGTAAGGAAGGAGGGAGGGAGAAAAGGAGTGAGGGAGGGAGGGAGGAAGGAAAGAATGAATGAAGGGAGGGAGAAAGGAAAGAAAGGAGGGAGGGAGAAAGGGAGGGAGGGAGGAAGGAAGGAAGGAAGGGAGGGAGGGGAAAAAGAAGAAAACAGGATTTCAAGTTTCATCCCTCATATTTCATGCCTAGAATTTGGATTCACTCAAAATATGCTATTTTCTTAGGGATTTTACCCAACAGTGTTTATAGTTCTGTCAAAATCAAGGCAATCTGAATTGCATACTAAAAATATCTCAATAAATATAGCATTATGCTTGAAAGACTAGAGGAATGCTAAAGTTACTTATGGCTTGTTCATGTAACAATTTTGATGTATACTGATGGCAAGTATTCTGTGGTTAAATCAGATATGCTACATGTTCACTGTTAAGATACTACTTTACTTTATGTTGGTTTTGATATATACATTGCTATTTGGATTTTTTATTCCTTTAGGGGTAAGGGTATGACAACTTTTTTTTACAATTTTTAAAGGTTACACTCCATTTATAGTTATTACAAAATACCAGCTATATTCCCCATGCTGTACAATACATCCTAGTAGACTATCTTATACCCAATAGTTTGTACCTCTCACTCCTCCACACCTATATCACCCCTGTTGCACCTCCCCACTGGTAACCACTAGTTTGTTCTCTATACCTGTAAGTCTGCTTCTTTTTTGTTATATTCACTAGTTTGTTGTATTTTTTTAGATTCCACATATAAGTGATATACAGTATTTGTCTTTGTCTATCTGACTTTTTTCACTTAGGATAATGCCCTCCAAGTCCATCCATATTGCTGCAAATGGCAAAATTTTGTTCTTTTTTATGAATGAGAAGCATTCCATAATATATATATGTGTGTATATATATATACATACATATATACACACACACACAAATATATATACCACAGCTTTTTTATCCATTCATCTGTTGAATGATGATGGTTGCTTCCATATCTTGGCAATTGTAAATAATGCTGCTATGAACATTGGGGTGCATGTATCTTTTCAAATTAGTGTTTTTGGTTTTTTTGGATATATACCTAGGAGTGGAATTACTAGGTAATATGGTAGTTCTATTTTTAGTATTTTTTTTCATTCTGATCAGCAGCCACTTTGTTTTTCATTAATTGTATATATTTTGTCCTTTATAATTTATTTTTTATTACAGTAGAGTTGATTTACAATGTTTCAGGTATACAGCAAAGTAATTCATATATATATATATATATATATTCTTTTTCAGATTCTTTTCCATTATAGGTTATTATAAGATATTGAATCTTGTGCTGTGCTGTATGTTAAGTCCTTGTTGGTTATCTATTTTATATATAGTACAGTGTATCTGTTAATCCCAAATTCCTAATTTATCCCTACCCCCTCCACTTTCCCCTTTGGTAACCATAAGTTTGTTTTCTATGTCTGTGTGTCTATTTCTATTTTGTAAATAAGTTCATTTGTATCATTTTTTCAGATCCCACATATAAGTGATATCATATGACATTTGTCTTTCTCTGTCTGACTTATTTCACATAGTATAATAATCTCTAGGTCCATGCATGTTGCTGCAAATAGCATTATTTCACTCTTTTTTATGGCTGAGTAATATTCCATGCTGTATATATACCACATTTCTTCCACAAGGTGGGGGAGGGGGGTTGGGATGAATTGGGAGACTGGCATTGACATATATACACTAACATAAATAAAATGGATAACTAATGAGAGCATACTGTATAGCACAAGGAACTCTACTCAATGCTCTGTGGTGACCTAAATGGAGAGGGAATCTAAAAAAGAGTGGATGTATGTATATGTATAACTGATTCACTTTGCTGTACAGCAGAAACTAACACAGCATTGTAAAGCAACTATACTCCAATAAAGATTAATTTTTTAAAAAGTGGCATGAGTGAACATCCTTGTCTTGTTCCTGATCTTAGAGGGAACACTTTCAGCTTTTCACAGTTGAGTATGATGTTATCTGCGGGTTTTGTCATATATGGCCTTTATTATGTTGAGGTATGTTCCCTCTATGCGCACTTTCTGGAGAGTTTTTATCATAAATGGATGTTGAATTTTATCAAAAGCTTTTTCTGCATCTATTGAGATGATCATGTGACTTTTATTCTTCAGTTTGTTAATGTGGTGTATCACAATAATTGATTTGTAAATACTGAAAAATCCTTGCATCCCTGGGATAAATCCCATTTATCATGGTGTATGATCCTTTTAATGTATTGTTGGATTCAGTTTACTAGTATTTTGTTGAGAATTTTTGCATTTATGTTCATCAGTGATATTGGCCTGTAATTTTCTTTTTTTGTTTGTGGGATCTTTGTCTGGTTTTGGTATCAGGGTGATGGTGGCCTCATAGAATGAGTTCAGAAGTGTTCCTTCCTCTGCAATTTTTTGGAATAGTTTCAGAAGGATAGGTGTTAAGTCTTCTCTAAATGTTTGGTAATATTCACCTATGAAGCCATCTGGTCCTGGACTTTTGTTTGTTAGAAGTTTTTTCATTACCAATTCAATTTCAGAACTGGTAATTGGTCTGTTCATATTTTCTATTTCTTCCTGGTTCAGTCTTGGGAGACGGTACCTTTCTAAGAATTTGTCCATTTCTTCTAGGTTGTCCACTTTATTGGTGTACAGTTGTTCATAGTAGTCTCTTATGATTCTTTGTATTTCTGTGGTGTCATTTGTAACTTCTCCTTTTTCATTTCTAATTTTATTGATTTGGTCCCTCCCTTTTTTTCTTGATAAGTCTGGCTAAAGGTTTATCAATTTTGTTTATCTTTTCAAAGAACCTGCTTTTAGCTTCATTGATCTTTTCTATTGTTTTTTTAGTCTCTCGTTTATTTCTGCTCTGATCTTTATGATTTCTTTCCTTCTACTAACTTTGGGCTTTGTTTGTTCTTCTTTCTCTAGTTGCTTTAGGTGTAAGGTTAGGTTGTTTATTTGAGATTTTTCTTGTTTCCTGAGGTAAGCTTTTATCACTATAAATTTCCCTCTTAGAACTGTTTTTGCTGCATCCCGTAGTTTTTGGGTCATCATGCTTTCATTTTCATTTGTCTCTAGATTTTCTTAATTTCCTTTTTGATTTCTTCAGTGATCCATTGGTCGTTTAGCAGCATATTGTTTAGCCTACACGTGTTTGTGTATTTTGCAAATATTAACAGACATAAAAGGAGAACCTGACAGTAACACAATAATAGTAAGGGACTTTAACACCCCACTAACATCAATGGACAGATCATCCAGACAGAAAATCAATAAGGAAACATAGGCTTTAAATGACACATTAGCACAAATGGACTTAATTAATATATAGAGAGCATTCCATCTGAAAGCAGTAGAAATACACATTCTTTTCAAGCATACATGGAAGATTCTCCAGGACAGATCACATGCTAGGCCACAAAACAAGTCTTGGTAAGTTTAAGAAAACTGAAATCATATCAAGCATCTTTTCCAACCACAACGCTATGAGGTTAGAAATCAACTATAAGGAAAAAAAGTTCTTATAAGTATTTCATACAGAAATTTCCAGTGCTTTATGCTCTAAAATGTATTCAAGAACTATAGGAAAGTCTGGGAAATATCAAAAATCCTTCTGACCTGAAAATGATCTCTTTAGATGGAAGCTGAACAGAGAAAGAAATAACCTTATTTTTTCCCTGTTATTTGAAGCAAGAAATATTCACATATTTTAGATGGTCCTAGAACTTGGGTTATTTTTTCTTTCTTTCTTTTGTACTTTAAGCTTTCAATTCATATTGATGGAAGAAAATGCCAGAAGATGACCAAAGCCATGATAAGCTGGAACATTTGGAAAGAGCCAGATAGGCATTTGGATGAATATCCCTTATAAAAATCTACCTTCCAATCTCATAAGGGAAAAAAAGTCCTTAGGGTATTCCCTGTACTCTGTGGTTTGGCTAACCAAAAATACCTTCAAAAGACTCTTTATAGTAGTACCATGAAATCTCTAATTTTGGTTTTTAGTGGAATCAGGAATCACAATGCCAATAACAAAAGGAAATAAAATTAAATTTTTTTTAGTTTCCCAATGTCAGTCAACATTTCAGTTATCCAGCATTCAGTGTAAGTATTCTTAACCATAACATGTCAGCCTTTGGAGACACAAAACATAGCGCCCCACCCAGATTCACATACTAGGTGCTTGGGTTGACCCAGATGGCCTCTCCTGTCCCTTTCATGAATGGCTTCGTGTGCATTGAGAGTTGCAGAGAAGAGAGGAAGTATAAATAAGTCAGTCTCTTCCACCCCAAACACAAGAGAAAAACTGCAAAAGGAACTGACCATTAGTGAACACGAGTATGGCCAGACACATTACAGATGCCACTCCCTGTAAGGTAAATGTTATCCTCCTCCTTTTAACAAACAAGGAGACCAGGTCTAAGAGAATTTAAGCAACTTGCGCAGGATCACAGAGGACCATGCACCAGGAACATTTGCATTGCAAAATTCACTTCAGTGGAAAACCATTCCTCCCTACAGGCATCCTCAGCCTATTAAACCCTGAGCCAAAGGCTGCTGGCAAGCAAGAAATCAAAGATGCCTCCTGTGTGATCAATCTTTGACAAAACAAGCAGGAAAAGGGGGGATACAGACTCCAGTGTTTTGACTCCAAAACCAGAGTCATTCTCCTACTTCTGCAACCTGAGAACGAACCAGAGGACCTCTAAGCATCACAGATGCTCTTAGCACCCTAGGCTCTGGTTCAGCCTGGGGTTCAAAAAGGAAGGCCTGTTTTTCTGACCACATTCATTTTCTGGGTGTGCCCACATAGGAATATCTAGCTTCACCATATCTGCAGTGCCCTACTAAAATCACACACAGTCCCCTAAAGTTGAAACGCCCACACCAGTTTTGGAGAGAGGCTGGAACATGTGTCCATTGTTTTTCTAACAAGTACTCCATTCTGAATATGATGCTAATGGGATGCAATGAGAAAACTCATTAAAAAAAATCACTGCTCCCCATTTACTGAAAGTTCATATTTTAAACCTTTGTAATGAATCAGTCAACAGGTGTATTACTTAAGAGACCTGCCAAATTATAAACAATGACCTGTCAAAGTCCAGAGCTATGACAGAAAAGAAAAACAACAATGTATCGAGCTATCCAAAAGCAACAAAAAAGATACAACTAACTCTTGAGAAAACTGACAGGTTAAATTTTACTTGAATTTATTTAGACGGAATGGTCTTGAGATGTGGTTAGTTTTGATGATCTATTATTGCCAGGAGCAAGAAGCTTTGTATGAATTAATCTAAAAACCAGTTGTACTTGGTAGGTTTTCATCAGGGTTTAAATGTCAATCTTAAACATCTTGATCAATAGCTTAATACGGCTCAACTACTCTGGAGTACAATTTACAGGTAAATCAAATTGACATGCCTCACAGGGTCCAGTTTCTCAAAATTAAACACCATACTAGAACTGCAGTATAAATGAGTATAGCGGACAGCCCATCATTCTCAACTTTCTCCCAAGCTAAACTCTCAACCATGCTTAAGTCATTCTCCATTCAATTAGCACTTGTCTGGAGTCAGGCTTCATGAATGTCACTAAGAATGGAGAAATAACCAAGGCACAGTACTTTCCTCCAAGAGACACAAAATCTACTTTATGGCACAAAGTTGATGGTCAAGTAAACCATCAATGGCAGGATAATCTGATGGCGTTAAGTCCAGAGAACTTTGTGAATGTCAGGCTCAGAACCATTTCAGCCCAATTCAGTGAAGGTTTTCAAGAAAAAAATATACAAATGAAATTATTTACAAAACAGAAACAGACTCAGACTCCGAAAACACACTTACAGTCACCAAAGGGGAAATGGGGGGAGGGGATAAATTAGGAGTTTGGGATTAACATATACACACTACTATATATAAAACAGATAATCAACAGGACCTACTGTATAGCCCAGGGAACTCTACTCAGTATTCTGTAATAACCTATATGGGAATAGAATCTGAAAAAGAATGGATATATGTATACGTATAACTGAGTCACTTTTCTGTACACCTGAAACTAATACAACATTGTAAATCAACTATATTCCAATGTAAAATAAAAATTAAATTAAAAAAATAACCCATAAGTGTGAGAAATAGCACAAATACCTACTTATTTAGCCAGTAGAAAATCTAAGGCACCCTGGTTAGCTAATACTAATCGGGCTAAGGGATTTAGGGATGTCTGCTGTGCTGCAGTACAATCTTTTCAGCTATTTGACCAATGGCGGCTGATAGATTTCTGATCATCTTTATGTTTACACACACTCCTGCATTAGGAACCAAGATTCCCCAAGATTTTGCCACTGGTGTCTTGGTATCTTGCTAACATATATTGCTTGACTCTGTAAAGAAGACAGAAAGGAGGTGCATCTACTTCCTGATGTATAGACAATGGGGTAACATAACGTTCTAATAAACATAAACCTTCTATTTGTCAGCTATTAAAAGAAGAAAATGTGAAGCTTCATCTAATTCTTGAAGAACAAGTAAAAGTTTACCAGATAGAGAAGGAAGAAGAGGATAACAGGTAAAGGGAATAGCATGTGGAAAGGCACAGAGGTAGGAGAAAACATTGTATGTTTGAATGAGGCATGGTGCAGAGCCCCCTAGCCAACACACAATGAACAAACAGCATGAGCAAGAAAACAAACCTCTGTCACACTCAGGGGTTTTGGAATTCTTGTTACCACAGCATAACCTAGGCAATCCTGGCTGACACAACAGTCACATGTCCTTGGGCATGGATTTCTGAGTCTCAATTTCCTCATCTGTTAAAAAAAAAAAAAAAGGTAACAATGATATCACTCTCACTGGAATATTATAATAATAAAAATAAGCTAATAGATGTGAACTTGCTTTGTAAACTGACAACTGTTTTCCTTTATTCGGTGAACTTAAGATATTATTATTGATTTCTTTTAAGAGAGCAAATGGCAAGAGAGGAAAGAATTACTACCCAATGTTACTTTTTTCTCTCACATAAAAGAAAACTTTATCTTCCATTTTGACTAGTCTTCTACACTGACTGCAAGGTCTTTAGGTAAAACTCCGTATGCCTCAAGTGGCAATTCTAGGAAGATCCACCTTATCCCTCATTGACACAATATAAACAGACCTCTAGCAGGCCTAGACCTCCTTTGATGAGCCTTTCTGAAATGTGTACATCCATATCTTAGCAGACATACCACTGTCAGCTTTAGCTACAACAAAATTTCCTCTAATATGTGATTCTCACTCCCATTAACCTCCTCATTCTACCAAACTTTGAATTCATTTATTTACTCAATTAGCAATCATAAAAATATATTGAGCACCTTCTCTATGCACAGAACATTGCTACAGTCAGGGTGGCTATGTTTTCTGAAACTCAAATTAGGACAGATGTTCAAACAACCAAAAATGTATAGGCAAGAACAGAGTGCTTACAACTGAGCCCACTGTGGATAGAAGTCCAATGCACTATCTATTGTGTGAGCACATCGTGGATAATTCGGCATATATGATATCTAGGGGACATTCATTCATTGATTCATTCAACAAATACTTATTGACTCCCTACTAGGTGCTGGGGCTGCTAATGATAAACAAAAATAGACACCACTTCTGCCTGCGAGTTACTTACTACCATCTGAAATGGGAGACAGAAATGAGTGAAATAGTCATGGATACAAGTAAACTGGCAAATATGATAAGTGATTGGTATGATATCCTAAAGTGGCAAGGTACTTAATTTAGTCAGGGAGGCCAAGGAAGCTCTCCTCAGGAAATAATGCTTCAACTGAGATTTGAAGGTAACTAAGTAGAGACGAGAGGGAAGAGCATTCCATTCAGAAGGAAAGCATGTGTAAAGGCACTGCAGCAGAGTAAGTAGAGGAGACCAAAAGAAAGCAGGAATAGAGAATGCTAGAAGGAGAATAATATGAAGTGAGCCTGGATCCAAAGAAGGTCAAGTAGGAAATGCTCAGCACTTATGTGCTTATACCAAGAGCGATAAGAAGCCACTGAAAGGACACCTAGAGGTATCAGACATGACATCAATTTGACCTTGAGTGGCATAATGTCTGTCAGGAGGACTACATATATCCAGCATTAGCAATAAATTAAGGGAAATACCAGAAGGTAAACTCTCCAAAGTCAGGGATCTTTGTTCACTGAAGTACTTCAAATACCTAGAACAGTACCTGGTTCAAGAGAGGAACTCAATAAATATTTGCTGAATGAATAATGATACAAGCCTTTGAGTGGCTGGAAGAAGAAGCATCACTTGCAGAGATCAGACAGGATGTCAGGAGGCAACATGTGAGCTACATCTTGAAGACTAGGTAGGATCAGGCTAGTAGAGATGAAGAGCTCAGGCATTCCAGGAAGATATTCCAGAGAAAGAGGCCTGTCTGGGCAAAGGCAGGGAGGCCACCAGGGCATGGACAGGATGAGCCGTTCACCTTGGCTGGAAGACAGGGTGCATGAAGGAATGTCATGCAAGGTAAACTGCAAAGGTAGGCTAAGGTTAAATGCTACAGGGTCACCTTGAATGCCTAAGTTACTTCCCAAGCTTATCCATATATCTTCTCTTGGCACTAGGAGTTCCCACCCACAGAAACACTGTGTGCTGCAGCGGGAGGAAACAGGCTCCAGGAACTCCAACTTGAAAAGTAAGAACTCTACACCAATGTGATGATAGGTTTTTTTGTGTGTTTTTATTTGGGAATTCCAGCACATGAGCCAGCCCTCCTCAGCATACCCTCCAGAGAGCCACTGGGACCGTCCTCCCTCTATCTGACACGTGGATCTCACCACCCCAGCGTGCACTCGTCCTACCCTTGGGGAGGTGGAAAAGGGGATGTGGAACTGAACAAATGTAATCTAGAATTCCAGGCACTGTCCAGGAGAAGCATGTGCGGCAGCTCAGTCATGCAGAACTTCTAAGGAAGTGCTTTTCCCATGGAGACTCCAAACCCTGTTTACTTGCCACTATTAATATATGCTGAATCACACGTGGAGAAATCAGAACTGTTGGAATGAATTACTGATCACAAGAGTTATGAGTGTTAGTTGGAGGCAGGAATGAAATTCAAGATAGGCTATTTCACTCCATGTGTGGGTGTATCTCATTCCTTTCTTAATTTTTAGATATTGGGTTCACTAAAAGAGTAACAGTCTAGAAGTCAGGAGCCCAATGGTAATCCTGGGTTGCCACAAACTATGTTAAGACTTAGTTACTTAACCTTTCTGGATTTCCTCATCTATTAAAAACAAATAAAGTAGGAGGTTGGGGGAGGGGGCAGAGGTGGAGAGCCAGGGGTTGGGGAGGTGAATAACAGGCATGCTGTGGCTGGAACATACCAAAGTCTTTCATTTTGAAAGTAGCGTTTGGGTGAGGGATGGTCCAGGACAGCAGAAAGTGGGTGGTGTGTGGAATCCGAGCTGGCTTTGAGTCCCAGTCCTCTGCTTGCTGGTCATGTGTCCTTCCAAGCAAGGCTCAACTGAGTGCTCACTCTTTACCTATTCCAAATGCTTTACAGTGTTAACTCAATTAATCCTTATAACTAACTCCATGAGGGGGATTATCCCATTTTTATAAATGAGGATACTGAGGCACAGAGATGATAACTTGCTCAAGGGCAGTAGAATTGACTACAGAGCCTTACCACTCTTTACCACTCCACTCTTCTGCACTAAAAGAAAGATGGTGAGTAACTCACTGAACCTCTTTTAAGATTTTGTGCTCCCATAATGTATATAAATAATAGTAATACCAAAAATGCCCACCTTAAATTGTAAAAAAAATACTATATAAAGGTGAGTTGGAAAACACTTTAGTCGAATCACAGGCTGACATCTAAAGGACCTTCTAGCTCCAATTCAACATCAACACTAATAATGATATCTGTTTAGCATCTAATGTACTCCAATACTCCAACAGGCATCTTTACCCCTATTTTTCAGAAAAGGAAATTGAGGCAGCTAGTAAGCACTGGTCCTAGCATCACTCTGGAGCATTTGAACTCAAGTCTGCCTGGGTCCTGCAGGCCATACGCTTAGGATTCAATGCTGAAACTCTCCCAGAGGCCCCAGGAATCTCAGCACAAAGAGTCCTGAGCCCACACAGATAAACTGGGCCAATATGTTTCTAGAACTTTTTGATCTTCAAATCACTCTGGAGTGAGGAAATGAGAAAGGCAAGGAGCATCTCCAGATCATTCAGTTGGAAAAGACGAATGTTCCTGGGGACATTCAGAAGATGCTCTGCCTGCCTTCTATAGTTACAGAAGGATAGGCCTCTCCAGAGGACTATTCCTATTTACGTTCACATGGTCACCAGCCAGTCCGGGAAATCAACCTGAACACCCTGTAGACTAGGATATGATCTTCTGCCCAGACCATGGTTAAGCAGCAGCTCTCAGGCCTCCACATGTTTTAGATAGCCCAAGAAGATGACCTGGTACCAAGTGGGTGCTAAGGGCCAGACACCGAGGGCCTACTCAGGAGCGTGTCCTGGGGAAAACTGCGGGCCTGGTGCAGAGGCCCGACCAGTTCTCACCACAACCCTATCAAGAGGCCAATTTGGTGCAGTGTAAAGACAACCAAGTCTTTGAAGCCAGACAGACTGAGGTATTCTAAATCCTATCATGCTACTTATCGGCTTTATGTCCTTGGGCAAGTGATTTACCAATCAGAACCTCAGTTTCCTCATCTGTAAAATGAAGACAGTCATACCTGCTTCAAAGGGTTGCTATGAGGATTTCCTGAGGTAATATGTATAAAGTTCCTGGCACATACCGGGTATTCAAAAACACTCATCTCCCCTTCCCTGCTGAGAAAGAAGGGCTCTCCTCTAACACTTGGTCCCCATCAGAAGATAAAAGAGTACCCAGAGAAACCTGAGAGAGAATACAGCTTCCTCAGGGTAACATCAGTTACTTAATACTCATTCATTCATTCAGTAAAAATTTACTGAGCACCTACTGTGTGCTGAGCACTATACTGAGTGCTTGGGAGGAACCAGACATGGAGCCTTGGTACCACCTTGCCCACCACCCCACACACACTCTCCTGCTCCCTGCCAGACCATCTGAGGCAGAGAAAAGGGTCAGAAAGAACCATCTCCCTCTCAGAAGCAGAAGGTCACAGAGCAGAGCCAGTAGTCCAGTGAATCCACGGTGTGGTTGCAGCCAGGAAGGGCAGGAGCGTCCAGGTGCTCAGAATTGCTCTATATGGAGAGAGGGATGGAGCGAAACTACTCCTTTAACCCCTCCCCCCAGCCCCAGCCCTGCAGGCACATAGGAGGTACTTATCAGGAAGACAGAGTAGATACTAGGGCAAAGCAGACTGGGGAACATTGTGAATGGAGGGCCTTTGGGACCTAAAGTATAGGAATTTATAACTCTGTGATCCTTGCCTGGGGAGAGGTTCCCAGCAGGAACCCAGAGCATGCTCAAAAAGCCCCTGGAGACTGATCACTGACTTTTCTATTAAGTCAATTATAAAAGATATCAAAGGAGTTGGGAATAATGGGGTGTCAGACTGGTGGGAGATTTCTTTCTGATATTTCTCATATGCATCCCAAATTCAGTTCCATCTATAATCAATATTGTGATCCACATTCTGAGATATGACTGGCTAAGGCACCATCTTGCTGTAGGGCCATATTATAAAGTCCAGTAACACCCCTTCCATCCTAGGCCAGCCTTATGTGTTCCCTTCTAGATGCAAATTTCAGGAGGATATAGACAAAGAGGAACATGAGAGAAGCACAGGACACTGGATGTTAAGTCTGCAGCAAAGAAGACTAGAACCTGTGGACATGATCCCTGTTTTCAAATATGAGCACAGGGGCTTCCCTGGTGGCGCAGTGGTTGGGAATCTGCCTGCCAGTGCAGGGGACATGGGTTCGAGCCCTGGTCTGAGAGGATACCCCGTGCCACGGAGCAACTGGGCCCGTGAGCCACAACTGCTGAGCCTGCGCGTCTGGAGCCTGTGCTCCGCAACGGGAGAGGCCGCGATAGTGAGAGGCCCGCGCACTGCGATGAAGAGTGGCCCCCGCTCGCCGCAACTGGAGGAAGCCCTCGCACAGAAACGAAGACCCAACACAGCCAAAAATTAATAAATAAATAAATAAATTTATTAAAAAAAGGAATAGAGGATGGGAAGGAAGAGGGAGAGACAGAATGAAGCAGAGAGATCTGAATAAAATATTTGCTCTACCACTCATCTTTAAAAAAAAAAAAATATGAGCACAGCTGTAGAAGGGAGGAAGAAGTGTAGGAGGGTTGCGTTTGGGACACTTAGGGGTAGATATCTTGGGAGTTCACTGCCACATCCCCAGTGCTTATTAACACAGTGCCTGGCCCGGAGTACACACTCACTACAGGTTTGTTGGATTTTGTTGAATTGAATGGAGAACTTTCAGAGAGCCAGACTGCTTCTGGATGGGATGGGATGGGATGAGTGAGGAGAGAGGGATCAAGCAGAGCACTCCCTATCTATAGAGGTGTGCAAGCCAGATGACACATGGTGGGCCATGGGAGGATGGAATGGACAGCCATCAAGGCTTCTCTGAGCCCTGAGGTTCCTTGCCCTTGGCTCAAAGAGACAAAGGATTCCCATTTCCCTGGGTGCTTTGGGCATCATTGATTTTATTACGCTCCTTCCACTGCAAGCCAATCCGAAAACACACATGGTTTGGGATCAAAGCTGCTGGGAGGGTTCCCATGGCACACTCTGCTCGGCAGCTGATGGATCCCTTGAACTGCCAGGGAGGTCTGGAGAGTGACTGCCAGCTTCAGCTTCACGGTGGGGCTCAGGTTCTCCATCCACAGGAGGCCACCTGAGGGAAGAGGGGCCTTACCACTCCCAAGTTTGGTCGCCAACAAGGGCCCAAGAGGACTTCTTTCTCCTCTCCTTGAAGGGAAGTCAGCCTTGGGAATAGAAATGACTTCAAACTGCATATTCCTTAGCAGCTGGCAGTTCAGAGTCCTGAGGAATGGGAGGACTCTACACAGCTTTTATGGGTCTTCAAAAGTGCTTACCCCTGGTTTCACCCAGAAAATAGCACATAGAAAATAGCATCAGAAGCAATCTCTAAAGCTTCACATTAGGGCCCCTCGGGATGAAGGCAGGGGCTAATCCTTTAGGGGAGTAAAAATGGAAAGCAGTTTGTTAACTTCTGCTTCTAGATCTGTTACCCCAAAGCCAGTGCAGAAATTGGCACGGAGCTCTGAAACAGGGTTCACCTAATCTCTTGAATCCTAGGTAAAAATTTCATGCTGGATGGTCAGGTTGGTTTCAGCATGTGATCAGGACATTCAGAGGCAATAATGTTCAGTAACAAGCATGAGCATAAAATGAGGAATCTGACAAATGTCAAAAAGAAAAAAAATCCCAGAATTATAATGTGTTTTAACTGTTTTGCTCTGCCATGTTTACTCAAGTATTTGATCTTTCCCTCGTCCCAATCTTCTAAATTTTGAGAAGAAAATACTTTTAAATTTTATTTTCAAACCATATTCTCTCACTGAGATTCCAAGGTTGTAAGCAGCATTACCTCACACGGGAAGACTTAGGAAGGACATCTGAAGATGTATAAACAGTGAGGCATCAAGCATTGCTGGGGGAATGGAAGAGAGCCTGACCGCATCATTACCATGATTATAATAATCACTTCCTTTTTAGTTTAAAGAAGAGCAATAATTTTCCTTCTGGTGCATTTCTGTAAAGCAGCTTATTTGCCTGTTAAAGGATTCAAACCATCAAGACAGAGAACATTGGTAATTAGTCACCTTTATTATTAAAGGAATAAATGTGTAATAACCACCCTTGACTTGGGTGAGTCAGCAAATGGAGCAGAAGTCCTACTGAGCGGGGCCTTAGGAGAAGGGGGAATCAAGTTTCAGCTGTCCACACACCCACAGTGTTGAGCAGGAGAGGCCACTAGTCTCCCTAAGCCTCAGGTGCCTTGCCTACAAACAGAATGGCAGCTTCTTCTTGGACTAAGGATATTGTGAGAACCACTTTGGAACCCTGTGTGTGAAATGCCTTTGTCAACTGTACACCTTCTCCAAAGCAGGGCATGACAGACATAAACAATGGGGTGACCCTTGGCTTATTATAAGTAGTGAAGGAACTGGTCTTTTTTTAAATTTTTACTTAATATTGGAGTACAGTTGATTTACAATTTTGTGTTAGTTTCAGGTGTACAGCAAAGTGATTCAGTTATATATATATACATATATCCATTCTTTTTCAGATTCTTTTCCCATATATATTATTACAGAATATTGAGTAGAGTTCCCTGTGCTATACAGTAGATCCTTATTGATAAGCTATTTTATATATAGTAGTGTGTATATGTTAATCCCAGACTCCTAATTTATCCCTCCCCCCAACCTTTTCCCTTTGGTAATCATACGTCTGTTTTCAAAATCTGTGAGTCTGTTTCTGTTTTGTAAATAAGTTCATTAAACAAAATAAGTTTTGTTTTGTAAATAAGTTCATGTTTTTTAGATTCCACATATAAGCGATATGATATATTTGTCTTTCTCTGTCTGACTTACTTCACTTAGTATGATAATCTCTAGGTCCATCATGTTGCTGCAAATGGCAGTATTTCATTTTTTTATGGTTGAGTAATATTCCATTGTGTATATGTACCACATCTTCTTTATCCATTCCTCTGTCAATGGACATTTAGGTTGCCTTCCATGTCTTGGCTATTGTAAATAGTGCTGTAATGAACATTGGGGTGGAACTGGTCTTCTCAATATGATAGCTAGTCATACATTAAAAATTAAAATTGTAGTAATTTTAATTAATAAAAGAGTGTGGAGAGTGGTGATAATGATACTAAACCTAGGAAATTGGGCCTGAACACCACTGAAATGTTTAAAATAAATGCATTCCTTCATTCATTGGGCATTTCTTTTATGAGGTACTGGGGAAACTGAGGCACGAGTCCTCAGTGTGAAGAGGGCCCTAGCCCACAGCCTTGTGAAGGGAGCAGCAGAACAGGGCAGGTGTCTATTACAACATGGGCTGAGGTATGGGTTAGCTCAGAGGAGGACACCCGACTCAGATTGGGTGGAGTGGGACAAATTCCCTCTGAAATAGATTTGATGACTGAAGTCCAAGGGTGCACCTGCAGAAGCAGAGTGAATCTCCTTTAGTTTGCTCTAGAGTACCCAAGTTCGCCTTTCCTTTTCAACCCAGGTGTCAGTAGCCTCTGGGGTCTGTTTGGCATAATCTTGCTTTTGCACTTGTTTCTCGGGAGCCCTTGTCATCCCCACCTGCTTGCTGTGTTAATATTTTTCTATAAAGCTGTCCACCTTTGGGCACAGGGACCAAAGGCCATGGACATGGTGGTTGCTGCTGCTAACATCAGGCTTGAGCTCACAGTGCCCTATTCCACTGGGAGATACTCACCCCCACCTCCCAGGGGCAGCACCTAAGAGTGTCTGAGTGGAAGAATCAAGACCAAAGAACGCCTTCACTATTGTTGGAGAGCTGCTCCTCCCTGTGCATTTCAGCAAGGAGAATTAGAGCATGTCTGAAGTTGGCCTGGGGAAAGCCCTGTTTCCCAAACACAGCACATAGTTATAATAGAGGGAGGTCACAGAGCATGATCTTGTGAGCAAATAATGATGTCACTGGAGAAGAGGAAGCTAATGATTTATGTCGTTTCCCTCTAACCCCTTGCTTTCACAACGCTCCATTACTCAGACCCAGGACAAAGGTCTGAGTAAGCTGGGGCCCTTCTCACACACGAGCTGTTTTGGGCCTTGTGACTTCTGCACAGAGTTCCCTACCTCCACTTCCGTGCTTCGTGGAAGCTCCTACTCATCCCACAAGGCCCCACTCAAACATCACCTCCTACCTGCAGTCTGCACGAGCAGAGATAACAGTAAGAGTTATAGTACCAAGCCCTGAACTGCCAAAGACCAGCTGCAAAGGAGCTGGGCATATTTGACACCAGAAGAAGTAGGGGTTCTTACAGCAAAGAAGAAAATGGGAAAGGGTATCAAGTAGGCAATAAAAAGTGCCTGCCACCAAAATATTGCATTTTATACACTCTACCCACCATCCTCCCCTTTTGGTGATCATAAGATATTTTAACATATTAAAGGTTTGAGAATTGCATATATTTTGTCCAGCCTTAACATTCCACACTCACAGAGCCACGGGATGGATGTTTCCTTCATTTTCCTGCAAAAATCTGCAGACCATACGACGAGAAACACTAGCATGGTACATTTGAGCCTTATAACATTCTTATGAGGTAAGCATTATTATTCACATTTTATAAATGATGAAACTGAGGCATCAAATGATCGAGTGAGTTGCAAAAGTTTACCCAGCCAGGAAGAGTAAACTTTGGATTAGAACCCAAGGCTTCCAACTACAAATCTAGATCTTTCTCCACTAAAACTAGACACTGCATAGAGAAACAAAGAAACTAAGAGAAATAAAGGCAGATGGATTATGTTAAAATTATAAACAGAAATAACTACAAAAAGGAGAGAAAGTGAACAAAAAGGTCCTTTTCAGTTAAGAATAGGTCTAAAGTCCACAGGTGAAGAGCAAAGAGCGACACTGGTGGCCCCGCTCCCATTAAGATCTAACAGGGTACTGATTAAAGTAAGGGGTTTAGGGACGGGCATAGGTCTTCCCATGACTTCTTTTTTTCCTTCATTTGTTCAACCACCAAAGCGTTCGTGCAACAAATTATGATTGAGCATCCACTCTGGTTTAGCCTTTGCTAGATACGCAGAGAGAACAGCCTCTGGCCTCCAGAAGCTTCTAGTCTCCACAGGCATCCTGACTTCCAGCCACATGAACCTGCTAACTATTGCCCTGAACACTCAGGTCATTCTCCAGGCTTCCATGATTTGTGCATGCCATCCCCTCCTCCTGAGGAATGTCTTTCCCATCTTCTCTTCCTGGAAAAATTTTCCTCAACTTTCCAAGTCCAGCCACATCGCCCATCCCAGGTGCAGCTCCCGCTGTGGAACCCCTCTGAGTTCCTTCTCGTGTTACCATGGACTCTACCTCGGCTCTGTGCACTGTGGTCTATGTAGAGGAGTTCTCATTTAGAGCCTGTTGTCCTTGAAAAAGTGAACCAAGGAAGTCCCCACAGCATGAAGAGACCAGCATCTTCCAAGCCAAGTTGACTTACTTTCCAACTCAAGGCAGGGGGAGCAGAGCACAACCATGCAATGATGGAGAAAGATGTAAACCAATCCATGGTAAGAAATCCTTGTGGAAGAGAAGCTAATGAAGAGAAGGGAGAGGGTCTGTATGCTTTTGTAATTCAAAAGGACTTCAAGCAGTATTAATATAGCCTTGGTTCTGTCAATAAAGTATAATTATTACAGTTCCATTTGTCAGAGTTAGAAGTTAACATTCTGACACTCTATTCTCTGAACAAGTGCTCAAATCTGGAGGACATGTGCTAGTCTAGAAAAATAATCCTAAAAGAATAACTTCTCAGAGCTTGTGTAGCCCTGCCTGGGTAGCCAACACTGACCCTAAGTGATAACAGCCCTCTGGTTACTGAAGAGGAGGTTCTATCATGGAGCAGGGATCCCTGTGGCTCCAAGCCATCCAATTCCATTTACTTTGCTTCCATGTTCACCAAGGTACTTAAAGGGTTAATTTCCTCTCCATGCTAGGCTGGCAGTACAACATAATGTGAAGAAGTGTGGCCCATGGTACCAAACTCCACAGTATTCAAAACCCAACACAACCATTTTCTTAGAGACCTTAGACAACTAACATAATCTCTTGGAGGCCCAGTTTCCTTTTCTCTGAAATTATAACAGAGAGATAAACACCAACATTATGAGATGGTTGTGGGAATACATGACATAATGCACAGGTAGTGCACAATTTTTGCACTTAGCCCTTGATACAGTGGCAGTAATTATTAGTGATAAATTTTTATTGTTACTTCTTTAATACAGTGTCTACAAGGTATCTTTCTATCTTACAAATTCAGGCACTGACATTTAGTTTCTACATCACTACTGTGAGAAGGAAGAATTCATTCAGCATGAAAGTGAGCTTGCGAAGGTCTAGGGACATTGACTAGATAACGTTCTTGGACCTCAAAGCCTTGGGTCAGTCCCTAAAGACATTACTGCCCTGGCAGCAACTTTCTCTCCACCCTGAAGTCCCTCACTCCCACTTGCAGTGGCATCTGCAAGTTCTATATTGCTTTCCTGCTTCCATGAACTGCAAATGCCCTTCTCTGTGAATGCTTCCCCTACCAAAATATCAGCTACTGAAGGCCAAGGCATGTGTCCTTCCTCTCTCTGTAGCTCAGGATCTAGCCTGGAACAAATCTTACCGTGTATGTACTGGACAAATGACTTTAGCAGGGAGATAGGAGTGAATCAATGAGGGCATCATTGATTGATTCCATGAATGACCACAATGGAAGAAGACTTTAGTCCTCTTTGTATCTTTTTTTTTCGCAATTCTAATCATTTTAGAACATTCATTATTGCCAGTGTCCTATTCCCTCCTCTTCTTCCTGTTCCTTTTTTCAACCTTCACTTCCCCCTCTGCTTCCTATCCTGAAAGCCCGAAACTGAGTGAGTATTGTATGGCTTGTTGGCAGCACTCATCAGCCCAGAATTCATGAAGTATCCCTCTGGAGAGTTCACTAAAAGTCAAGCCAAACCTGGACTGTCCATGAAGCACCTTCGCTTTATAACTAAAGAACAGAGGAACATGGGATTAACTCATAAAAGATATACAAAATCCAATCAGAGAAAGGAGTGGGCCAGCCAGGTAGCTGCCCAGGACACCAACTGTATTAGTCAGGATGCCAAACAGATTCCCCAAGTCTCAGGGATACAACACTACAAAGGTTTCTTTCCTGGTATTGACACACGTCTAATGCAGGTCAGTAGAAGGTTCAGCTCCATCTAGTCATTCAGGGACCCAGCCTGGCAGTGGAGTGAGCGATCAGGTTGTGACACTACCATCTTAAAACATGGCTTCAGGGTTCAGCACTGTCAGGGAAGGAAGAGAGCGGCGGACTCACCCTTGCTTTTAAACTCGTTAGCCAGAAAGGACATGTTATCATTTCCACTCAATGTTCATTGGCCAGAATTAGACAATAATCTATCTCACTTCAAGAAGACTGGAATGTGAAGTCTTCCTAGGTACTCATGAAGGAGAGAAGATGAGACTACGGATACAAACAGAAGTCTCCACCACAAAATTTTAAATGTCATGGGAATAAATCAAAAACCACTGGCAGTTACCTCAGGTTTCCACTTACATAACTGGTACAATTGAACTTAGTTCTACTCTCACTGAAATAGAGAGCACCCTCAATTAGGAAGTTTACATCCACTGCTCACTGGGGTCACCCTATCGCTGTTGATTAGTTTTATGATGGAGGTTGCTCAGGGCAAGAAGTACCAGGCTACCAAGCCTGAGACCAGACAATTGTTTGTTCCTGGAAGCCAGAGGAAAATCTGAAACCAAATCATACCTGGGGTCATGCCATTTATTGGCAACAAGTGATTTTGTGTAATATTTAAATTTTAATCCCTTTAATAGGCTTCCAAAGAAGCCATTTGGTTCGGTAAATCATACAAAAAAGCTAAAGAGAGAATGAGAATGAGAAACAGAAAAGTGGGAAAAAGCAATTTTTAAACTCCTTTTGAATGAGACTGTGCAACTATATTCTTGGAAGTTACCTTTATCCTTCTGAGTGTGAGTGACTTATACTATCCAATTATAACTGATGGAAAAACTGTGAGTTGGACAGCTATGCCAAATACATTAAAATGTTATGTTAGCATCCATGCATGTAGTGAATTACTCATTTTAAATTCAACCATAAAGGGAAAGGAATTTAGTTTAATAGAAAATCAATTTCTCTCCTCTCTCACTAAAATAAATGGTGAGAATATATATTTTAAATATTGATATGAGCAAATGCCAAATTAGCTGCCTGAGGCACCCATATCTCAACCCAGGCCTAGGCAACAATATAGCTCTATCAGAATCAGAGCCAACTCTATTTTTCTATTGGTAAAAGGAGGCATCTTGATGTAGACAAAGACACTGAACTTGGATACAATAGTATATAAGTAATGGCATGACAAATTACTTGTCAATTTGGATAATCTATTTAAACTAGCAAACAGCAATAATAATGTTTATCAAATAAACTACTATATATATAGTGTCTAGCATGAGCCTACTTGGTATATAATAGGTCTTCAATGCCTAGTCTAAGTTGATTAGTGGCTGTTGTATCAGGCAGGAGACTTGAACTTGATTGAGTCAAGCAATATTAACATGAAGTAGGTCAACTCAATAAAATGTGCCTCAGCTTTCCTTTCTCCAAAACACCTGCTTCTGCCTTCACAACAGAGCTATAGAGGTGACCAAGGTAAAGTATCGGGTTTCCTTACGGAAAACCCGAACGAACTTTTTGGCCAATACAATAGAAGAAAGACCTTTGAACTCTTAGAGAAGAGACACCAGAGAAATCCAAACTCTTATTACCTGTCACCTGTCTTTGCTGAGTAATACTAGGGGATTTTCCCCACCAGGAAACAGCTCTCCACTCCTGAGAATGCATATTGTCCATATCAAGCAAATGCTACAATGCTGACCTATTTAGCAATGTCAAATATAATCTTGGCAATGCTTTTAGTTAACTGAGTTCACTATGCTTAAGGACACAGCGTCAGGTGAACAGGAAAATACCAAGAGGGCCTCCTTTTGCATTCTACGTGTGGGAGTGACTGGACAGGTTTGGGGTGCTGGCTCGTCAGCAACAAAAGAAAATTAAACCAAACTTTCCTGCTTAGTTTTCATGCTATTTGACATTCCTGGGATTTCCCATTTTCTAAAGTTCTACCATCCAATGGCAGAGCCCTTCTTTCCTAGGAAACATGGATCCAAGGCCACTTTTCTTGGTGACTTACACTTGGCACTTGGCTGACAAGCATTCCAATAGCTGCCCTTTTAGACCCAACAAATGGGATTTCACTCAAATAAAAAACAGCATTTTACTTCCACAATGGGAGAGAAACATCCATGAAAATTTGGGTTTGAACTGATTTAGAGCTCACTTTGGCAAAGGGGAAAAATACATTTTCACAGTTGCTCCAAATGGTAGCAAACCCTCACACAGGCCCACAGCCTGAAAGAGGCAGCTCATAAAACCTGCTTAGAAACCTTGTCAGAGAAATTTTATTTCTCTGGGACCAATCGCTCCTGAAAATACCATGCCAGGTCCTTGCTGGAATTTTGAACAATGAGTACACTGCCAGAAAAACACGAGTCCTTTTCTTCAAAGAAACTGAAGTCTTTGAGCATGCACTGTCTCATTAATCCTCATGACATATCTATCTATAAGGAAGTCAAAAAACAGTTATTACGTTTTTCCCATTTTGCAGATTTTATGGGCTCCAACAACTGCCTAGGGTAACAGGATACATTTGTGGCAGAGCTCAGCCTCAAGGACTGGCCAGTCTCCTGGGAAATTACTGCTTTCTGGTATATTCTTGTGTCATCATATGGTCACTCTCTTACTCACACAGTGAGCAAACATTCATTGAATGCTGACTCCATGCCAGGCATTGAGCTATCTGCCAGGATTGGGAACTAATTAAGGAAAGGTCCTGCCCCAGAGAAATGTACAGTCTAGGAGGGGGAGTCTGGAAGTAAATAGATAATTACAAGAAGATCCAAGAACCATAGGCAACATAGCTGAGTGGTTAAGAACGTGTCAGGTATAAAGGAGCTCTGGGTTCAAATCCCTGCTCAGTCTCACATTTGCATTTTCCCATGGCACTGATCTTCTTCTAATATACTATATAATTTACCTGTTTATTCTTTTATGCACAAACACACACATACACAAACCACTAGAATGTAAATTCTATGAGGACAGGGATCTTTTGGTTGTTTGCTCAGGAATGTGTCTTCCAGGGCCTGGCACGTAACTGGTGTTGAATAAACATCTGTTGAATAAATAAATTCAATATGTGACCCTGGGAAATGTACCCTCTTTGAGCCTTAGTTTCCTCATGTATAATATAGGGGTTGTCAAGAGGATTGGGTTAGATAACATACACAAGTGCGAAGCACAGAGCCTAGGCCACAATAAACAAAGTAAGTGGCCATAATTGTTAAATATTGATGATACAGTAGTCTCCAGTTCTAAGGGAGCACTAATAAGCATTAACAATCTCTACTTAGGGATGTCAGGGAAGCCTGTGATGTTTTGTCTTGAAAAATTAGTAGTGGAAGAAAAAAGGAAAGGAAAAGGACTCAAATCAGCAAGAAAGACAAGATCAAGACTAAGAAGATTTCACTGGAAGCTACTCTGGAGCCTCCATTTTTGTTCACAGTCTTCCATCCCTGTGCTCCCAAGGACTTCCATACTTCAAAGGTACCTTCTCCTGGATTGCTTTCAGGATCCAGCAGACAGTGAAAGTTCCCTAAGTCCTCCTACACAAAGACCTCTCCTTCGGGCCTGGCCATGGGCTGGATTCTGTGTGCTCAGTACAAATCCACCAAGATGAGACTGGCCATGCAGTAACTGTAACAAGTAAAACAAGAGGCTTTCCGCTCGATGACACACCTGTGATTCAGTCTTCCCTGACAAAGCTGGAGATTAAGTTTCCTTGCCTAAAGCTGCATGGAGAAACATGACACCCTTTACTGGCTATGAGTGGAACACACTTTATTAACCTGGCCTTAATTATATTCCATTTTGAGATTCAATAGTTTCGATTGCAACACCACATGAAACCAGGGGGAATTGCACCCCATGGGACCCTGGGCATAAACGAGATCGGAAAAGTGCCTCTAAGGCTGTGACCCGCTTCTGCCAACCAGTCAGCAGTGACCAGCCTGGAGCCCTTGCCCAGCTCTGGGGGAGCCCCAGGGATGGCCAAATCAGGGCAGGGCCGGGACAGCAGTCAGCTGGGTAATGTGAATCTGGTCTCTATTTGTAAAAGAAATGATGTCTCACTGTGAAAAGTAAGAAGCAAATGTGGCAGGATTTACATGCAGCCTAAGCTTGCCAGGGATACAGTGAATACAGCTGTTTCCACACAGATGAAATTCTTTTTCATTTGATCACCACAATCCCTCTCTTCTCCTTACCCTCAGTTCTAGCAAAAGGTAGAAAATGACCTTTTACTTTTCAATAGACAGATTAGAATGAACCTTATCAGAGGCAAGGGAGCTAATCTTGCACTATATTTCTGAAGTCAATTTTCTCCAAATATTTTGCCTGCCATCCTGTACTTTTCAAATAAGGTTACTGAGACAGTTGATTGGTCCAAGGGTTGAGTGTCTTCATTATAATAATCAATAGCTACAAATTATTGGGCACTTACTAGGTAATAATCATTATGTTAAGGGTTTTACATGAATTACCTTATTAAATCTGCACAATAGCTTTATGAGGTAGACATACGCATTTCATTTTTCTGGTTCCCACAATCAGAAAAGGGCAGACGTGCAGCTCACACCCAAATGTATATGAAGCCCAAGCTAGCACCATTACTGCTACACTCTACCTCCACTGAAATGCAGGATCTGAGAAGACGAAGAGCATGCCTGATTCATCTGGGTCCCCCAGTGCCCAGCAGAAGCCCTGATGCATGGTAGGCCTCACTGATGTTTGGTTAATTGACTAATTAACTGGGTAATTTTAAAAAATCTTAGACTGGGAACAGAGGGGATAGTTGGAAGCCAGCTCTTATGGTAGTAAGCCACGTGAATTTGAGCCAGGCAATTCCCCCTGGGCCTCGGCCTTCCCACTTAAACAATGAAGCTGTTGGACTAGATGACCTCTGATGGTATCTGATTCAGGGTCTTGTCCCAAGTTCACCTAGCCAGCCAGCATCCAAAGCCTGCATTGGAAGCCTGTCTGCCTCCCCATCTCCCACCCCAAACTTGAATCCACATTCACAGAAATGGGCCCTCAGCTTGACAGCACCTTGGCTGGAGCCCCAGTGAGTCATGTTTCAGGCTAGGCAGGAATGTAGGCGTGCACACGAGTTACTGTTAAAAACACAAGGCTGGTGACTATCTACCAAAGGGAAGAACAGTTAGCACAACCAAGAACCAGGGTTCTCTTTAATCTGTCATATGGGAGAATGAACCTTTGTAAGCCCAAGCGGGACCCTCCCCCAATCAGGGAAACATGCAAATGTCTTAAAAACCTTTCTGAACACAGGTGAGGTGTTTAAAATTAAAGTATTATCATTTAGCCATGGTCACTAATACATTCAGGTCATTTTGCCACATTCAGCAAATTGTTTTTATTGCCTACCCTGTAGCAAGTATGAGATGAGGCAAAGATACTATAAAGAGGAGAAAATAAATTATTCTTACCTTAAGAGCCCCAATCTTGTGAGATTTAGCTATCATCCAAGTTGGACTTATAAGAGTGAACAAAGAAAGTACCAATTCTGACAGGAGAATGGAAAAGGAGGAAGGGTGGCTGGAAATTGGGACTGGTTTCTCAGAGGACATGACATTTGATTTAAACTTCAATAAAAGAATGGTCTTTGACAGGTGGAAGTGAAAGAAGAATATTTTACCAAAGGCAAATGATTAGTGAGTGTTGTTTCACCATGACATGCACATATGTCCACATGCACACAAGTTATCCATATTCAGAATGTCCCTTTGCACACACCTATACCCACTCAACTAGGCTTCTGTGGGCCCAACCCCAGGAGCGCTCACTAACCATCAGGAAAACTGGTCACATTTCTCATAATGGCAAGATCGAAACACATGTCTCTGTTAAGTACAATTTAAACCATATGCTTCTGCCTTATTTCTGCCTAGTTCATCAAAATTGTCTTCCACATTTGAGTTTCCAAGTTTTTTTTTTTCTTTTGACATGTAGGAAGTTGTCTTTTTCCAAAGGGAAACACACTGAAATCGCAAAAGATTCCAGGCTGCTCTTGGAAGGAATTAGATGTGTTTAGATTTACATACAAAGTCTGAAAAGGTAAAGATTCTTCCAAGTTGGGTTTATTGGTTCTGCATGGTCCCATGGTGCTCTGTGTTTCCCTCTATTTTAATACTTTCCATAAAACTTAATGTGGATATATAATTTTATAATATAATACAGGGCCCTAGTGCAAGGATCAGCAAACTCAAACCTGTGGGCCAAATCTGACTGGCCACCTATATGACCTGAAAGTTAAGACTGGTTTTACATTTTTAAATAGTTGAAAAAAATTAAAAGAATAATACTATTTTATGATATGTGAAAACTATATAAAATTCAAATTTCAGTTTCCCTAACTAAAGCTTTAGTAGAACATAGCCATGCTCATTTATTTACGTTTGTCTATGGCCGCTATTGCACTGTAGCGGCAGAGCTGAGTAGTTGTGACAGAGACCATATGACCTGCAAAATCTAAAATATTTACTATCTGTCCCTTTATAAAAAATGTTTGCCAGCACCTGCTGTAAGGTAACAGGATGCTCTCACTGAACTGGATGCTAAGATTTTTTTTAAATAAGTCTTAATGCTGAAAAAACAAAATCAGCTCAAAGTTCTCAGTAGTTTTTATCTTCTAGGAGCTAAAGAATTGAGTTTACCTTTGGGTCATACTATCCTTTGTCCTTTGTTCTTAAAAAGTGAATCCACTGGGGCCTTTAATTACCCAGACGTAAAGCAACATACATTTGAGAAAAAATGAAGTCACCATTAATCTGAATGTAAATATTTATACTAAAAAGTAAAGAATTCTCTGATATATATGTTAGATGTTTGTTTTAGCATAGCTATATCTCTGCAGACTTTGTAGCTTCTTTAGAGAAAACATTTCTTTAGTTTTCATCTTTCCTATGATTGTATATTATTGCTTGTTCTTGGGGAATAATGTGTGTGTGTGTGTGTGTGTGTGTGTGTTTTCTAGAATTTTTTCACATTAGATTGGAAGTACAGATCTAAAATCTTCAGGAAAAATGGGGAAGACTCTGCTTTTACTTTAAGCTGAGGCTGAGATTAGATTGGCTATGTTTAAGTCATTTTGAACCACACTATGATGTAACTCATGATGAACAACAACCTAGGCTTGCTGAAATGATGATGAAATATTGCATTCTTATGTGATGGTCTTTGGGGGGCCATAGGCCGAGGAGCAGAATTTCCTCTAAAAGGAATGGATGTCCTTGCTGTACATTATCCTCAAGAGAAGGACAATATATGAGGACTAAACAGGCAAGACTGGTCAGTGAGAGGCAGAAGGAGAATACAACTCTTTTCTTACTCTGGACCTTCATAAACTGAGGTCTAAACTCTGGTGAAGGAGATACACTGTAGGTCAGGGAGACTCCTATAGAGAAAGTAAAATGGTTTCTTTGAAATAGGTAGGATGGGCAATGACAATTCAGAGGCCTTGGGAGAGTGAGTCTGGACCTATAGTCCTTGAAAGCAGGCACAGGAAATAGCATTTTTTGAATATTTTCTGCTTGTACTTACCTCCTATAATCCCCAACATTCAATAGAGTTGTGTTCTAAACTTATAATCTAGGCTCGAGTGTGTGGTGATAAATTAAGAGAAGAACTTGCTCTATATTTGAATGAAATGATAAAGAGGAAAGTAAGGCCCTCTCCTTAGCCACGATAACCAACTGAGGATGCCAATGTCCAATGGAGCAGTGATTGGCAACAATAGAAGCTCCACTGCATGGCAAAGAGGTCATAATAGGGACCTCTAGGGACCTATTTATTTACACACATAAGCCAGTATCCAAAGGAACTGTGAGAATCAATTGAGAATGCTTCAAGGAAGATACATGTTGGCCATCAGAGCTGACAAAGCCCAAGCCAATAGCAACAGTTGTTAAAGGGATGTGACCTCATTTTATAGTTTTATAGGTTGTATGAGTTACTTCTGCTGACAGCCTCCATAAAACTGCAAGCTTCTTAAGAGTGAATAATCTTTCCACCCCTATCATTATAATTCCTGACTCAAAGCAGGATTTGAATACAACAAATTATCCAATAGTAAAGCACAGGGGTTATTCCCACGCATTCTCATTATGAAGAGCCCCCACTCGATCAAGCTCAGGGGCTTGCTTTAATCCAGGCAGTGGAAGTTCTTTAGACAAATCATCTGATAGCTATTCCATTGAGAAACAGATACTCCTGCCTCCAAAATATATCTTGAGAAATCTGTAAGAACAAAAGTGAATAATTTCTCATGCATTGCAATGGCATGTAGGCATATTTTAGGAGAACATCTTAATTACCCAGGAAATATTAAAGATTACAAATAAATATCCCACAAAAATGGCCTATCTGCTTATGACTACTAAATTGATTACTTTGAGATTTTTTTCAGATTTGACAGTTGTATCAACACCCAATACACTAATCATTAAAAACAATAAATAATTACTTTTAGTTAGGTAGGTATAGCTTATATACATACTGAACATGGGATCTCAGAATGTTCAAGCGGTAAAGTTTATACAGAGTATCTAGCCCCATACAAAGCTCACATCCTGCTGCTCCCCTTTCCCATGCCTGTGGCAGACATTAACCAGCCCTCTTTTCTGCTGAACATGACAATGGCCTCACAACCCCTATCAGCAGACCCCCTCTGAGCCACGCATTCTCAACCAGACAGTACACACCCAAGGGGTCAAAACTTGGTTCTAGGAAGATGAAAAATATTTAGATATTACAATGGTATGTGTCCTTTCAAAGGGTCACAATACATAAAGAGATATACAGTATATCTGTGACATTAAAATTACATGGGGTGTGGGGTGACGAATAAAAAAGTCTGAAAAGATTTCTTACGAGGTTGAGAACCACCACTCTGGGCAATCACTACCAAGCCCCTGAAGGTGGCACATAAAGGTAAAGCTATCTGCCATCCTGGATAGCCTAAGCATTCATTTTCCTGAAAGGGAAAGTGAGTCTCAGGTAAACTGAATTGTCCCAGTAGACATATATAGGAATTGGCCTAGTGAAGACTTAAATTCTGACTTTCAGTTAAGTGCCCAGTTCACTTCATAATGTGTCCTGTTATCATTATCAGGACAGCCTATTTTTCATCTATTTGGTAAAATTACATTTCTTTATAAAGTAGACAGAAAGGAATAATACAAACTATTAACAGAAAACTAAATTGTTAATTAATTCACATCGTAAATGGTATAGAGAAAACACTACAACTAATGCAGAATATCTATGGCTCCTTTACTAAGCATCTACTGGGATCAAGGACCTGTGCCATGTCTCAGGTTCCCATGAAAGAGGGCTAGATAATCTAGAAGATCTCCTTGTCCTGTCATACTGTGTGGATCCCCATCTTATGTGTACATCAGTGAGTTGAGGGAATTGCAAAAAGTGATCATAATGATAATAATAATACACACAATCAGTCCCTAATCACTCAAGTTATTCAAAGTCAAAAGGAGGCTAAACTCCTCAGTAATTGCTTGGTTATGAAGTGGACATTGTTGGTTTTTTCTAAGTTGCCCTTGAAACAGTCCACATGGGCTGGACCACTTTTACGAAGCAATTCTATAAGAGTAAAAATCCCAGGGAAATTCTGCCAAGGTCAAAGCAACAGACTTTCCATTCAGAGCATCATCCATTCTGGCCAGAGTGTTGCTGCCAAAACTCTTTACATGAGCAAGGAGAGCTAATGAATAGAATTTGCATGGAATAACTTAAGCTAATATTGGCATTCCAAGAAGACATCTGTGCTGACATCTTACTCTCTCCTTTCTCATCTCTCCTCACTGTCACCAAAGTGACCTCTCTAAAATGCACGTCTGAGCATGTCATTTCCCTGCTTACATAATCTGGATGGCTCCCTACTGTCTACAGGACTAGTCCAAACACCCTGGCAAGGCACACAGAGCTCTTCTCAGACTGGTTTGGTCTACCATTTCTGCCTCCTTTTCTGATACCTCCCTACCTCATTCACCTCTCTCCCTTTTGGCTCTATACTTTAGCCAAACCAAGAAACTACTTACCCCTCAAGACAACCATGTCCTTTCCTACCATTGTTTCTTTTTAGAAGCTGTACTCCTTCTGGGAGATCTACAGCCGACAAACCCTTATCCTTCAATACCCACCTCAGATATTACCACATTTTGAAGCCTTCCTTGATTCACCCTCAAGCAAGGTTGAGTTTTCCTCATAATGGACAACTTGGAAATTCATACCATTGCTAATGTTAGTAAGTCCACAAACTTCCTTCAGGGATGCGATTGTGTCTTCTTTTTTGCATGGTCAGCACATAGTAGATGTTCATTAGATGTTACTGAATGGATGAATAGTAAATACTGATTTATGGAATTCAATTAACACAATTGCTATTGATACCCATGTAGCCTACCAGAACTGCCCAACTTATAGTCCACGTTTACTCTTTAATTATATAACTATGGTATTCTGCAGTGTTTCTCACGGGTGGGAACAACTTACGAATTTTTAAATTATGTGTGACAGAATCCCACATGGACACAATATTAAATAACACTGATTTGCATGTTGGAAAAATTATTCCTTTTCCAATTCTTTTTAGTCTTTCTGATGATATAAAGGAGGAAGATTCAGTTTGATGCCATATGACTTCAGCACCTCTCTAAAAACATGCTAAAATTTCCCTTTTTAACAAAAAGAGAACAGGACTTAGGATCAGAGACTTCAGTGAGAATCAATACTTAGCTAAAATATAAGGACACTGCTTCATTCTCATTGTTTTTATTTTCATGGTTACTTTTCAGGTGTAGAAAGTGATACTAGCTTTTTATTTACCATGGAGATATGAAGTTTTCTTGTTAAATATATTTATTTAAGTTAGAAAATAAGTCAGTTTAAAGAAAAACAGTAAGGAAATATCATTACAGTTCTTGTTAGTATTGCAAAAATAGAGACAATGGTATCCAAATACCTAGCTTGAGTGAAAAAAGTCTTAGAAGGCAAAAGATCTGAGGGGATCACAAGTCCTCTGCTTTTGGGTAAGTTAGTAAACTTCTTTGAGCGTGTTTTTATGAATTAGCAGAGTACAAGTAATAATTGCTACTTTTCCTATTCAAATCTGTTGTAAAAATCAAATGAAACAATGTGTGAGGAAATGTTTTGGAAATTGTAGAAAGCAACATTATGATCATCAAAACAACCAACAACCACCTCACCACAGTATACCATCCCTTCCCATCCTGCCTCACCCAGTGTGGTTGAAATTAAACTTTGTTGACTTCTAATGGATTTAATCCTCCTCACCCCCAAATTCCTGTTAAAATGACCAAGGCCATTTTTTTTAATGATATATATATTTTTTTTTATTTTTTTTATTTTTTAACGCCTTTATTGGAGTATAATTGCTTTACAATGGTGTGCTAGTTTCTGCTTTGTAGCAAAGTGAATCAGCTATACATATACATATATCCCCATATCTCCTCCCTCTTGTGTCTCCCTCCTACCCTCCCTATCCCACCCCTCTAGGTGGACACAAAGCACCAAGCTGATCTCCCTGTGCTATGCGGCTGCTTCCCACTACTCAGCCATGAAAAGAAACAAAATTGAGTTATTTGTAGTGAGGTGGATGGACCTAGAGTCTGTTATACAGAGTGAAGTAAGTCAGAAAGAGAAAAACAAATACTGTATGCTAATACACATTTATGGAATCTAAAAAAAAAAAGGTTCTGAAGGACTTAGGGGCAGGACAGGAATAAAGACACAGACGTAGAGTATGGACTTGAGGACATGGGGAGGGGGAAGAGTAAGTTGGGATGAAGTGAGAGAGTGGCATGGACGTATATACACTACCAAAGGCCATTTTTAAAATAAGAAAATATCTCAGGAATGGTCTCATTAATTGATCAAAATAAATGAGAAATTTCTGCCAGATGTAGGGCACATAGGGCCATTTGAGGAAATCACTGACCACTCCACTACCCAAGACAAGTAAAGGAGAAGATACCAGGGCCTGCAACAGCACCCTCAAGTCAGCAGTCAACAGTCCCACACTCTGGGAAACAGGGGAAGGGGGCCCCATTAGGTTGGGATGCAGAATGGAGGGAAGTGCTAAGCTCAAACCCACAAATGACTTCTGGGACCTGCAATAGTTCAAGCAATCAAGATGGGGTGGTCTGTTGGGGGTCACCAGAGTTATTTCTGCCCTCCAGCCACACACAAAAAGGACAAAAATGCTAAGCAAAGAAGTGATCTTTTCACTTCCAAGTAATTGGACCTCAAATTTAACAAAATAAAAGTAGAAGACTCTATTCTTCCTTTTCCCCTTATACTTTTCCCAGAAAACTTCAACCAGGAATCTACAGAATCTGTGAATTTATAGAACCTATAGAAAATGTGCTCACCTCAACCTCAGATCCTGGATAAGTTCTGCTTTAAGCCTTTTGAGTTCATGGGAATTTTAATATGGGACACCAGCAGAATTGGAATGGCCCAAAAGCCAATGATATTTGATGTTCTGTTACCAGAAGTAGAGTGTTCAGAAGAGGGGAGGTAGGTGGGTTTGCTCTGCTTTGTATAGATTAGGCTTCACTTCTGGTCATTCACTCTGACAAATTCTAAATCCATATATAACAAAGTCTTTTTTTTTTTTTTAATTATGTGTCTACAATCCCCCCCACACCTCCCAGCCTGCCCCAATAACAACTCAGCCTAAGACAGGAGAGAAGAAGAGAAATTAAAAGAGCCTGGGACTTCCCTGATGGTCCAGCAGTTAAGAATCCACCTTCCAATGCAGGGGACACAGGTTCAATCCCTGCTTGGGGAACTAAGATCCCACATGCCACGGGGCAACTAAGCCCGTGCGCTCTAGAGCCTGCACACCACAACTAGAGAGCCCACGTGCCACAACAAAAGATCCCGCAGGCCGCAACTAAGACCTGACACAGCCAAATAAATAAATAATTTTTTTTTAATAAAAAAAAAAATCTATCAGATCAATAGACTACTATGACCAGACTTCTCAAGGGGTGAATGTCCTAATTACAAAAAAAAAAAAAAAGAGCCTGACTGGGCTGGTTTGGGGAGCTGTCTCAGAATTTTGACAGAGGAAGATGAAAGACTAAAGTGGAAGAAGAAAGAAATAAAGAAGATAGAAAATGTGAATTTCATGTTTTGCTCTGACTCAGGAAATGAACCCTTTGGGGTTTTCAAATAAGTTCATTAAAGATCTCAATTTCTTCTCAATCACTTTTGGTTGTTGACAAGGGCTTTAGTGTGACATGAGCCCTCCTGCTTTATCTGGTTACACATACTTCAACAGAGCAAACTGGAGGGTGTTCAAAGTAGATTGGCTCAACAGGTAAAAGACTGAAAGTGGTCTTGCAGGCAGGAAAGCTCAAAGGAAGGGGATTTTTAGCTAAAAAAGCACAAGACTTAGGGGTAGGGGCTGAAGGAACTTATTTGCTATATGTGGCCCTGAGAGGGAGAATTGAAACAATCTGTAGAAACTACAGCAGGGACAGAAATCTGCTCAATAATAGGAGAAATTTCTTTTTTTAACTAACAGTGCTGTGTGAGAAAGAAGGGACTTCCTAGACTTGAGGAAGGAAGAGGAAGGGTTGGGGTTACCTGTCAAAGAAAGTGTCCAAACTTAGTTTGGAGAACCTGTTCACTGGGGCAATTCAAGCATGTGGGAGCCGGAATGAGCATTGGTTTTAGGACCTTCCTAATGGATACAAAGATTAGGATGAAGAGGGGGAAAAAAACAAGTGTCTGAGTTTTAAAGATTGCAAAGCTTTAAGGCTCATAGATGCCCAACACCAACTTTCAAATGTGAAGGGCGAGTCATTGAAAGGCATTCTCTTTTGCTAAATCTAAGATGGTCCTGTCTATTCTCTCAAAAGAAAAATAAGCAACTTATTGCCTCTCCAATTCCCTTGTCCTAGGACTTTGTTCCAGACAGTTTGTCTCCTCCATGGTGACAAGTTACATTTCCACAGTCCATTATACCTCTGGCCTGAGAAAGATCTGAGGTTTGCCTGGTAGGCTGGGCTACAGCTGAGGCTTCATAATCTCACCTTGGATTAAATACAGACTCCCAAAGGACAAACTCTCCTCTCCCAAGGGTATCTGCCTCCACAATCTCATCTCAAATGGACTGAGCCAAATTCAAAGACTCCCCAGAGAAAGCTAAGGTCAGGAGTTAAAAACAACAGCTGAAATCTCAAGAGACTGCAGGAGAGCTAGGTCTCTCCATCCCTGGACTAAGACTCAGGCAATAGCTGGCTGAGCATGACTCAGAAGACATTTCTGTGCCTGTGAACAAAGCCCAGGCCTTTGGGCTGCGTGATCGTCACATCACATTCATACTAGTGAGCCAACAGGTGAGCTGCACTAACTAGCACATCAGATTGCTTTCTGGACAGGATTTCTGCAGAGTCCACTTCTCACAGGGAAGGCAAGAAATCTGAGTAAGACAATAGGAGCAACCGCAATGAATCAACGATAGGATGAGTAAATATGAACGTGAGCACCTACTACACCCTTGGCCCTGGGTAGGCTCAGGAAATTCACAGATGAAGGAGAGATGGCTCCTTACCTTGAGAAGCTAACAGTCCATCGGGAAAAGCAGATAGATAACCTTATAATAGTAAAGTAATATGGTGACACCATCATGGAGATGGGTCCATTGCAGGAGCACAGATAGAGAGCAGTACATCATTCATGGAGGTTCTCATGGACATTATGTCATCTGAGCCAGAGCTCCCAGGTTGGTCATTCCATTGATGGAATATTAGTGAAAGCTGATTGGTCTGAAGAAGATGTACATTTGGCTTTAGAGCAAATTATATACATGCCTGTAAAAATACTCAAGGGTAGTTATTAAGAAAGGAAAAAGACTTCTCTGGGTTAGGGAGTATTTTTTTTAAGTGTTTGCTGGGCAGAGACTGCCACTTGGATATAGAGTAATAAAAATAGTGGAGTTTAAGGGGAGTGGTTCAGAAAATGTTGGAAAAGTAGACAGGTCAGGCTGTTAAATAGGAACATGACTTCTTTTGCTCTCTACAGGAACACTGAATAAATACATGAGAGATAAATTTCCATCAAAATTCAGCTGCCTCACTTCTCCTTTGACCACGTTTTGGACAAAGATGTTTGACAAGATAAAGCAGTTCATGCTTCAAGCCGACAGGCCTGCTGGCTTCTGTCCAGGACAAACACTGTCAGTAAAAATCCCTTCCCAACCTCCCGGGAGAGTGCTGACTGGGGCTACCAGCATTCCCTAACTTTTTCTCCTTATGAAGCTTAGAAAGGAAATCACATCACAGGTCACCAAAAGAGCTGTCATTGACTTGGTCAAAGGAAAAACAATAAACAGAACAAGTGATTCCATCAAACACAGGCGGCACCACTCTCTCATTTTGTCACCAGTTTTACCTGAGGGGCAACTGGATGAACATACCTTTCTTCATATTTCATTTTTGAAGATATTTGAAGATAGTTATCTCTCTTGGAAGATCAAAAGAAGTAGTTTTGGAGTAATAGAACATGCTGTAGATCAAGAATCAAAAATAACTGGGCTTAACTTAGAGCCACTGGATTTTTGTGTCATCTCGGGCAGGTCACTCTGCCTCTCTGGGTCTATTTCCCAGAAGATCTTCCCATTTATTCCAGTTTATTTTGAGAGACTGTGACTTTCAGGTTGATTGATAGATTTGGTTAAACATTGAATTCAATCTAAAGATTCAGATGAAAATACCTTTCACTCACTCAATAAATATTTTGAGTTCCTAGCATGTACCAGGAATTGTCCCAGACATTGCCTGAGATTTAATATTTCCTCATTCCTTGTTCCAAAGAGAATTTGAGGCAGCTTGCAATAATAATTCAGTACAATAAACATCAAGTTTGAGGAAAATAAAGTGAAAGCAGGCATCATTTAATCTCATATAATCAACTAATTGATCATATAAATAAATATGTAGCATGTCTTTCTTCGTTATTTGCTAGAGGTGCACCACTAACTTATCTCTGAGCTCCTTAGAAGCCAATGTGAAGAAGGAAACGCAATCTATTTCATAAAATTCTGTGTTTGTAAGACACAAATAGCATCAAAGCTATTTCTGATTCTGAGATCTGAATATTTAGTATCAGCTTGACGTTGTTAAATACCTCAAACTACAGAAACCTTAATTCAACAAACATTCACTCACACCTACTCTGTACCAGGTCCTGTGCCAGTTATTAAAATGAGTGAAATGAGTAAGATCTAGTCTGTGCTCTTCAAGTCTTTCTTAAGCATAATCAGGATTTGAATCCTGCAGATCAGGATTTGCAGGCTGTTGCTGTCGATTCCTCTATGCCCCATCAATCCCCACGAAAAGGGGAGATTATGAAGTAACCTTCTAGAGGTCGTCCTGAGACAGGAACCTGGGACCTGGGACCCTTTGCTGCAGTGCTTGCACCTGGACAAACGTGTCCTCAAGTAACAAAATACAAAGAAACTATAAGGGACTAAAAATAACTGCGTGCATGTGCAGTTGGGGCAAATTATGGACAAGATACAAAAAGACCAAAAACCCAACTATCACTTCTGAAGACCTGGGAGCAAAAGCAGGGTACTGTGCATGTCCCCTGCACACAGCACCACCAAGGGGGTGGGCAAACCACCTCAGCCACCTCTCAGGCCCGATCCCTGGACCCACCCCCACCCTTACCCCTTACGCCTCAGAGAGCAAGGGAAACTGTTACTTGTTCTCACTCCCTCCTGCTGCAGCAGGAGTCCCAGTAAAGCTTGCCTGAATTTCTTGACTGGCCTCTTAACAGTTCCTATTGATTAAGGAGGCCAAGAACCCTGGTCAGTAACACTCCTAGCTTAGAGGAAATTCCAGCGGTATGTTGAAGCTGGGTATACAGAGATGGGGAGATGGAAGTAAGAATTGGGGGGGAGCCTCTGTGGTTTGGAGACACCCTCTCTCGTCCTCAGTCCTGCTGGTTTGGAACACATTTCTAGAAAACAAGCACGTGGAATTTGGGTATGTTTTAAAGGCTTTATCATCAACAACTAATTTTCCCCACAATGAACTAAAATGCAAACCTTAAAGCAGCAGCAGGATCCCTCCGTCCTGCCTGAAATGCTGAGCTAATGCCAAGCCAAGGGAGTCTACCTCTCTTCAAAACAGCCCAGTTGTTCCTAGATACACACAGAACTTGACTGGGAAAAGATACTGTCCTTAGCAACACAGCTATATAGATCCTTGAAGGCACCTAGCTCATCATCCTCATTTTCCCAATGAGGAGTCCCATCAAAACTCATTAAATAAAGTGAGTTATGGAGTGGTCAAGTGACATACTCAAAAGCATGCATGGCAGATCAGGGAGTGCACTGCAGGAATACTTCACCGCATGCCTGGATCCTATTTGGAATTTTAAATCTCAGCCCCTTTAGAACTGGGGCTTCCGGAGTACAGAGACCATGTCTTAATGTCTCATTTTTTTCCTGCAGGCTCAGTGGCCTACCCCATTCCTGGAACTTCATTATGAGCTCAAATTCTGCTGCTTTGATTGGGTTCTTGCAACCCATGGGCAGGTGGCCTCCATCTAGCACAGATTATTGACACTGGGAACACACTGAAGCTCCTGAGGAGTTTTAACAAAAAATATCCATGCCTGGGCCCCACCCCAAAACAAGTGAAATGAGAACGCTAGATGATTCTAACATGCAAGTGGGGCTGAAAACCATGGATCTAGCTTCTCATAAAACCAAAGCACGGCCATCCTGTCTTGGGCTGGAGCCCAAAGTCACAATGATCTCTGATCATGGTTTTGGGAAGGTTAATTCCAACTGGATGTCCTTGCCAAGGCTTTCACCATGGCAGTCTCAAGGTATTCAAAATGAAGAGCGGGCTCCTTTTTCCCGTTTAATGTTCATATACTGCCATCTAGTGGTTCCTTTGGCTTTTCCGGAGGTATGTCTCATAAAAAACACAATTGTGCCTCAGTTGTAGCTGAGAGATCCTGGGGTGTCAGAACCCTAAGCCATCTTATTATTTGGATGTTTTTTCTTGCAAAATATTCCATGATTTCTTCTCCCAGGGTGTCTACAAGTCCTTAATTTTATTTGGATAAAGAGTCAAGGGTGGAATTGGACCCAGGCCTAAATTGAGAAGCAGGATGACAGCTTTGCAGGTTCAAGAATCTGCATATGAGCCCTGGCTCAGCAATGTGCCAGTCACGTGACCTTGGAAACATCATTTCATTTCCTGGTGCTTCATTTGAAAGACAGAAAGAATAATTCTGCCCTCTACAGGGCCAGGAAGTTTTTACAACAAATGAGATCACTAATGTGCAAATTTGTTACAAACATCCATAATCATGAAAATAAATAAATACACACACACACACACACACACACACACACACACACACACACCAACATAACATGATAGATTGATTCATTCATTGTTATGCAAGTTTAGACGCATATAGTACATGAACAATCAATAACAATTCATTGATTAAATAACTGGGAGCTAATCCTATGATCTTAAAGATGACAAAATTACCTTTCAAATAGGTGGCTACAATTTTTTATATATAACAGATAAAATTCACATCCCACTGAATTTTAGTGTAGATACACTAACTTGACTGAAAGATCACCAAAGCAAAGAACCCCTCAGATGAGGTCATCAGAGGCTCCATAACGGCATTTTCCATTTAGAGAGGTTATTGGGGAAGACCTAAGGGAGGAAAGAAAGACCTGTGGGAGGATTCTAATTAGGAAATCTGTGCATGACATTACTAACCAGGAAAATCCAAGGTAACATCTCCCTCCCAGGGAGACCACCTAGGAAAGCAAATCAGGAAGTTGCAAAGAAAGAAGCCCTGCAAGAGCTTTCTAACCAGGGAAGTTCTGTGTGCAGGTTCTACCTGGGGACAGGGTTGTCTGATAAGGGACACCTTAGAAGCGTCTGGCAACTTTAAGACCCACTTAGATGTAAACTTATCTATTGCACAATTTGTTATTTTTAAAGCAAATTTTTTGGGGAAAAAACAGGCAAACTAGTGGTTGGCTTAATTTTCCATCTTTCACTGATTACACTGGATTCAAAGAGCTAAGAATGTGGATAAGGCAACTTAAAGGGAGGCCTTGGGAAAAAAAATTTTTTTTTAATGCTCTTGTTGGAACAGCAACAGGTCTCCAACTCTGGCATTTGTAAGAACCACCTGAAACCTAGTTTTAAATGGGCCCCATAGCAGAAATCCTGACTCCAGAGCTCTGGATGGGGCCCAGGAATTTCCATTTTTAATGGACACTTCCAGGTGATTCTGTCCAGGTGCTCCACAGACAGCACCTTAAGAAATCCCAGTCAAGATGCCCCTTTTCTTCCATGCTTCAGATGTTAGAGGACCACTGATTTTGATCCAGTGGAGTGGGGCAAGAAGTACTGAGGTAGGTTAAGCCAACAGTTTTGGCATCAGACAGCTGGTAGAGGTCAGGATCAAAAGATGTCCCCCAGCACGTCACAGGACACAACCAAGCACTGGGTGTTTGACATGCAATTTCTCTGATTCTCACTATTGGAAAGGAGGTTGCTATTGTCTCTATTTCACCATCAAGGTAGAGTTTACCCCTTGATATCTCTGCGATATCATTACCCAGGGATGCTGCAGTGGTTCCCAGGGTCACTTTAGCAGGACATCAGGGCCTTTACGTATGCTGTTTCCTAGACTTGACTATTCCCTCTATAGTCCCTGCCACCAATGCCTCTTCTGTCTGGGACTCAGATCTAAAGACTCAACTCTTTTCTTGCAAGACTCCAAATCAGAACTAATCATTGTTGAGATTGTTAAGCATTTATCTAACAACAAGTAATCATTGGCTATGCATGTTGCAAAGGTATTTCATATAATACAATGATCTCACAAACTAGGAATCATCATCTAGAACAGGGGTCAGCACAATATGACCCCCAGACCAACCAGTCACCTGGTTTTGTAAATAAAGTTTTATTGAAACACAGCTACACCCATCTGTTTACATATTATCTTTAGCTGTGGCAGAGTTAAGTAATTGAGTCGTTGCAAATATTACTATGGTCTGCAAAGCTGAATATTCACTATCTGGCTCTTTACAGAAAAAGTTTGCCAGCCCTGGTCTAGAAAAATGAGTAACACCTAAGACAGTACCGCAGACACTTTGAATCCTTCTTAAATAATTTGAAGCCAGACTCTCTGACTTCTGAACTAATGCACAATTATGTTTCTACTCTTTCTACTCTTAGAATCTTGTTTATATCTCATTTAAAGCATTAATCATCATTCCGCTCATATAGAGGCCATTCACTTATTCAACTAATTTTTATTGTGCTCCTGCAAATAATAAAGCATTCATGCTCTCCAGGATCTAACTACTAGAGCAAAGACCTTCAAACTTTTCAGATTATTAACCCCTATCAGTAAAACAACTTTTGAACACACAACCACAATATAGGTATATTTATTAATCTTGAAGTATACATGTGTACCATTGTATCAACATAGTAGGTACATTACAAAGCATACAAAAAATAGAGTTAGGAATTCTATTCTTCCCGTATCCAACTTTGAGAACCACTGGACTAGATTTATAGGATGTTGTGGAAAATGCTAAGGAGAAAAGTGAACATGGCTTAAAAAGACAAAAGGGACCAAATGCAGGAAGGGCATACCAGAAGAAGGACATTTGATCTGAGTTTTGGAAATGAGCAGAAGATCATCAGGCAAAAAATGGGGGGGGGGCGGGACGGGGAGGGCATTCTATACAGGGGAGACAGCTTGTCCAAAGACACAGAGGTAAGAGAGAGCATGCTGTGTTCATGCAGTTTTGTTATCTATAAAGGGGGGATAGAGGCAGATGAGGCAGGTCAATGTGATTGAAACCAGACTCTGAAGGGCCTCATGTGTCAGGTTAAATCTGAAGTTTATCCTGAAAGCAAAGAGGAGATATTTAAGCACAGGACTGACATTATTAGGTTTATGTTAGAGAGATCTCGCTGGAAGTTGGGTGAAAGAAGGATTAAAGGAAGAGACTGGAGGCAGGAAGGTTAGTTCACAACATTCATTGAACACTTGTTTGCTCCAATTATATAATCAGGTCTGTTTTTTAATTGAGAACTCCTTGAAAGCCATGGCAGTCATATTCATCTTTTCATTCTCCCCTTCTGCAGCCAACATTGAGCTAATATATGGAAGCTAATGACTACTGAATTATGCTGAATTGACATTTTCTCCCATTGCAAAAAGGACATTTCCCAGAGTGAAATCTTTGCCACCTCTGGAAAACCATCATGGCCCCGGGGTCTATGCATGAGATAGGGAGATAAACAGACTTGAGGGGACATGACTCCATACTAGAAGATCACAGGCCTCATGAAAGACTGGCACTTGGGCTGACTCGGCACTTGGAGAAACTGCTGAGGATGTACATGTCGGACCAGCCTGACTGAGTCCACATCTCCAGGCCATGGCTAGATGAATCAGTGGGTACCAGTCACACCCCAGGCAGTGTTGGGAGGTTGGCTGTGGATGACTGCCCGGTGGTGAGGCAACTGATCAAGCACATGTGTAAAGACTGATATTGAGTGCCTCCTGTCAGGGAAGTCAGTTTTATTCTTCTAGAGCACAGTTTTCTGGCCTGTTATTGATTTTTTAACAGGTACACAGTCAACAGGAGTGAGCCCAGCACCACTGGGTTGTCAGAAATAAAAATTCAAGAAGTGGCTCTTTACCCTCCACCTCTTTCTAGCTGAGTATTGAAGAACAAAGTGGGAAATAAGACTTGAATGGAAAAACTACCCATGTGGCTTGAACTCAGGGCCCCATTTAGGGGCATTAGGAAACCTCAGAGTAGAAACAGCAAAAAACAATGTAACTGCAGATTGTAACCCCGGATAATCTGCCTCCTGGGCCTCAAAGAAAGCTAGCTGGTAGTGTAATGAAAATGACACTGAAGTTTACAGAGGAAACCTTCAAATACTAGATATCAGGAAGATGATTTCAAATATACACAGTTTAATATAATTTGTCATAAAAATAGGTCAAAGAGGAAAATCATATGTGATTCCTATAAACACTAGAGAGGTGCTTGAAAAATTCAAAACCCACTCTTTTTTTTTTTTTTAATATTTAAAATAAGAACAGAGAGATGCTGTTTTAACACCAGAAAATATGTATCTTAACCAAAAACCCATCTTGATTATCAGGAAAACAGTAGAAGAAGCATTTCCATTAAGGTCAGAAGAACAACAAGAAGTTCTTTGCCACCACTAATATTTACACTTATTTTGAAGCTACTAACCAACACAATAGATAAAATAAAGAAGTAATAAATATAAAAATTGGAAAAGAGGCAATAAAATTATGAGTACTTACAGATAATATTATTTGCTTAGAAAATATTATTTGCTTAGATAATATTAATTGCTTAGAAAAGCAATTAACAAATGTTTAGAAAAAAAGGAGAGAATTCATTAAGGGTGGATGGCTACAAAATTAATGTACTGAAACTAATAACTTTCATATACTAATAGTCAATTAAAAGATATAATAAAAGAAAAAACATTTACAATATAATCAAAAAAGATTAAAGACCTAGGAATAAAAAAGATCGAGATAAAGAAAACATCTGTAAGATCTATATACAGAAAACTTTAAAATGTTACTCAGAGGCAAAGAGAAAGCAAACAAATGGTAGAAGGCATGCTGTGTTCTTTGATAAGAACACTCAATATCATAAAAAACATCAGTTCTCTTAAATCAATCTATAAATTTAACACACTTCCAATAAAAATACCAATGGGACTTTTCTTCAACCAGGCAAGTATAGACAAGCATATTCTAAAGTTTACATATGAAATAAACAAGTAAGAGCAACGCCCCCCCAAAAAAAAATTTTGAGGGGAAAAAAAGAGAGAGAAAAGCAACCACTGGGGGACCAGTCCTACCAGATATTTAATGTTTTAAAAGCTATTAAAAATAGTTTGAGATGGGCTCAAGAGCAGATAGATCAATGGAACAGAGTAGAAAGTTCAGAAATAGATGCAAATATATGTGAGAATATATGTAGGCCATTATTCAATAAATGATGTTGTGTCAACTGGGTAGCCATCTGGAAAGAAAAATAAAGTTGGATCCACACCTCACATCTTACATGAAGCTAATTCTAGATGTTTCAAAGATTTAAATGTGAAAGAATAAAAACATAAAAATAAAAGAAGTAAACAGAGGAGAATAGCTCTTTATATTTCAAAATGGGGGAGAGGGTGATTCTAAGTCTGACAGAAAACACACCCTGATAAATGAGACTACATAAAAATGATTACGTTTGACTTCTTAAGTCAAAGGAAAAACAATGTGGGGAAGATGCTTGCAACTCATACCACAAATAAATGATTAATTTCCTTTAAGTTATAAAGAACTCCTACAAATCAATAAGAAAGATAAACAGATAGTTCTTGGAAAGGAAATGTGAATACCTCCTAAACAATTATTAAGATGTCTCAATATCATTCATAATATAGAACGCAAATTAAAACCACAGTGAGATATCATATATCACCTATCACTCTGGCAAAGATCAAAATGTTTGGTAACATTGTGTGCGCCAGCGTGTGGAAAAAGCACCACCCCATACATGGCTGGTGGGACTGGACTATGGATTGCCAAAACACCCATGGAGAACAGTATGGCACTATCCATCGAAATTTTAAATACATATGTCTTTTGATCCAATCATTCCTCTTCTAGGAATTTATTCTACTTGTTTGAAATGAGATATGTTCACTGAAACGTTATTTGTACTAGCGAGGTTTTAGAAACGATACATATCAATGGAGAACTGTTTGATTAGATTATAATATATGCATATGCAGTTTTTTTATAGTTGCAGCAGCCTCATCTGTACTGAAATAAAATTATTTCTATGATACATGTTCAAGTCAAAAAAGCAAGGCATAAAAAATAGAGAAAAGTAAGAAAATATGCACTTGTACATGCATAAGCTACCTCTGGAAAAATAAACAAAAAACTGGTAATAGTGAGTGCTTCTGTAAAAAGGACCAGGATGGCTAGGAAACAAGGGTGGGAGGGTAATTTATTTTTCACTGAGTACCCTTATGTGTCTTTTAAGTTTTGTAGCATAAGCACCACCTATTAAAAAAATAATAATACCAATGTAATTTTTAAAATATGTACCACCACCACCCCTCCCTGGTACTGATTCAATTTGTGGAATTGTGAATGGTCTGTCCAGGCACAGATTCAAAAAATCTGGAGACTGACAGCGGTCTTACATCACCCAGTCCAGCCTCCACTATAACTACTAAATCACCCCTACAATCATGTAAGTAAAAATAAGGTCCACAGACCAGCAGCAGCAGCATCACCTGACAGCTTGTTAGAAATGCAGAAACCCAGACCCTGCCTCAGACCTACTGTATAAAAAACTGCTTTAACAAGAACCCCAGGTGATTTCTGTGCACATTCAAGTCTGACAAGGACTCCCCTACTATGCTCCTGTCACATCACCAGGGAAGGGAAGGGGAGATGGCTTCCTTCTTAATTTGCCTATTCATCTTTAATAATTACCATATACTGAGTACCAGTATGTGCCAGAGGGTCACAAAAGTAGTTAATCTTCATTAATCCACACAAAAATTCCATGAAGCACATCGTCTCCCAAGGTGAGGAACAGGTACCACTGGCAGTGTGAGAGACAATTCTAGGCAGAACACCTAAACTGTATACCATTTTCCTGCAAAGTGAGAATACTGTTCCCTTTTCAAATCTTTTCGATGCTTTTAATTATTCAAAAAGAAAGTCACACTTCGGTGCTATGTGTCTTTCATGGCACTTTAAATTTTTTATAACCCCTCCATCTAACTATTTTCCCCTTTACAACTTGCACTCTCTCTCTCAACAACTCAGTTACTGAGTTATTATAAGGAGTCTTCTTGTAGCTTCCTCTCACTGGTTTCGGATCCACATACAGAAAAGAACTGAGAAGAGAACTTGACCTATGAGATGTTAAAATGTTCTCCAGTGGGAAGATAAATAAATAGGTGGTGACGGTGCAGAATTAAGAAGGCAGATCAACAGAAAGCAACAGGTAGTTCAAAACCATATTCAAGTTTATTTTAGACCGTGATCAGCATGTAACCTCTCAAATCAGAAGAGGAAAAAATTTGATAAGTGGCATTAACTGGATAATAAATTGGGAAAATGTACACAAACAAGTATTGGATGGATTAATGATTTAAATGTGAACAAAGCATATATCAATATGTGTATTATCTTAGAAAGGGGAGGATATTCCTAAACACAGCACTCAAAGCACAACCTGAAGGATGAAACTGATTTAAAACTTTTAAATTTCTGTATATCCCAACCATCATAAAGTTAAAAGACAATTAATGACATCATAACTATTCATAAAATAAAAATCTTACAAATCAACAGGAAAACAAACCTTCTGCATTTCAAATGGGCAGAGAAGAAGAGCAAACAAGTCCAAAATATGAAATAACAAATATCAAAAAATACACAAAAAAGTTTATCACTATTAATTAAATATATGCAATGTTAAACACTATGATTATCAACAATAAATTAGAAAATATTAAAGAGCACTGAACTTGGAGATGTGAGGATATAGAGAAATGGGCATGATTATATACTGGTGGCAGAAGTTTAAATTGGTATGATGTTTTCAACCACAGTTTGGCTATTTGTACTTAAAAAAGAATTATATATATATATATATATGTGCATATACATATATACACACACACACATATATATACATATATATACATACACACACACACACACACACATATATACATAGTTTCATTTAGCAAATGTAGTTCCAGAAATTTAGCTTGTGGAAATAAAGGTTGGAAAAGAGTTAGGAAGGAAGGAAGGAAGGGAGGGAGGGAGGGAGGGAGGGAGGGAGGGAGGGGAGGGAGGAATAAATAAATAAATGAAGGGAGGGAGGGAAGAAGAAATGGAAGGAGGTAGGAAGAGGAGGGGGTACATTTAAATATCCAACAATAGGAAATTGGTTGAATAAATTATGGTCTATCTGTCTAATGGTATACAATGCAATCATTTTACAGATATTATAGAAGCAGATTTATTAACAAAAAATGGTCATGTATTACTGAGTGAGGAGAAAAAGATCTAAAAACATTTTCAAAGCAATCTGTGTGTGTGTGTGTGTGTGTGTGTGTGTGAAATATATAAAAATATGTGTACAGGATTTTTATTACTGCATTGTGATGACAGCAAAAACTAAACAAACTTGAAACAACCTAGATTCCAAACAAAGCAGACTGGTTAAGTGACCTAATTATGGTATAGCCATACCACAGGTATTAAAAAGAAAGGGGTATATCTATAAGTGCTGATATGGAAAGATATCTGAAATATTTAGCAGAAAAACCAAGGTAAAATACAGCATGAAAAAAATTATGATCTCATTTGTAGAAATAAAAAAGACACATAGCTATGGATATGATTTCATATACATATATATCTTTGAAAAAACTATAAACAGTGGTTAATTACACAGATGGAAGCCTAGCTCAGGGGAATGGAAAGGGAGACTCATCATTTTATACCTTTCCATAGTGCTTGAAGTTTTCCTATATGCACTCATTATTATGTGTATATACAGGCTCAACGGCTCATAGAAAAGAAAAAATATATATATATGTAAGGATAAACCCCAAAATGCTAATAGTGATTATCACTGGCTATTGAGATTGTATTTTTATCCTTTTGTTTACATTTATTTCCCTATTTTTCTATAGTTAACACATTAATTATATAGTTAATATATAGTTAATATATTTTAATCATTTCAAAAATAACTGATGACATGGGGAAAATATTATATAGTATATTTAAAAGGCAGAGTACAAAATGTTATATAAACCTTGATTTTGTTTTAGTATATATTTACATATGCATAGAAAATGACTGGAAGGAAATGTATAGAACAGAATTATCTATCAGTGGGTTTAATGGGCAATCTTTATTTTATTCTTTATACTCTCCCTGTTTACCAGTTTTCCATATTCAATATTCACTATTTTATAATCAGAAAAATACATGTTTTGAAATAAAATGGAAAAAAAGGAACTTAACCATCCACATGTTGGAATAATTTGATTCAACAGGATGGAGGAACGACAGAAGGAGAGGACTCTTGGCATTAATAGACAAAAGCAAATATCACAGCCTCCATGGGCAAAGCTGGCATTAGTTGGGAGGTGAGGTACAGAGACTAAAGGAGTTCCCTTGATGTATACTCAGAGAGCACTAGAATCTTGAAACTGGAAGAGATTTTCTAGGTTACTTAACTACCTCCTCTAGTTGAACTCTGATCTTGCAGAGGCCTCTGTTGCTCCAGCTACGTGAGGAATGATGACCTGGTCCTTCACTAGTCAACATCCTTGGGGACAGGAAGGAAAAGTAGGTACCAGCATTGTGCACTAATGGGACCAGCCTGCTCCCTGGGATAGCCCAGTTCCCTGAATATGTCTTCCAATTATTCACCTTCCTAATATATGCGAAGTGTTAGATATAGTGGATCAGCCCCTACTTCACCTTCTCCCAAACTCTGGCTCCTCTGCTTCCCCTCTACAGTACTTGTCTCTGCTGGGGCACGAGACAAAGTAGGAAGTTTCTCTAGGAGAGCCTTCTCCCATGACTTAAGGCCCAAAGGCAATGATTACCTAAGTGTATTCTACAGAGAAGCACAGGGCTCATGGGAGCATCTGACAGAGCAGTCATACCCCCGATGCTCTGCCTATGGGGGCAAACACTCCACTTCCCTTGAGTTGCAGCTCAGTTCAGATAGCATTGGGACACTCTCCTGTGACCAACCTCACACATTACTCACTCCTGCACAGGTAGGTGGAAGGCAGTTTGCCACCGCACTGTTTCCATGGGTTTTGGCACACAAGGACATTCCATTAAGCCCAAAGAGCAAAGCACTCCTTTGAAAAACAAGGCAACCAATTTTGAAGGGAACCTATCTGTGGGTAGAAATGAAACAGTTAAATTGCAAAATCCCCAAAGAATATCAAGTAGGTGATTTTCACTCACAGCTTCTGCTGCCCAGGGAGACATTTGCAAGCGGGAAATAGGAAGCAACCATTAAGAAAAGAACTTGTGGGTCATGATGGAGGGTATCCATGTAGCCCTCAAACCAGAAGCTGGTTTTCCTCCAATAAAGTCAGGGATATTCATAAATACCCCTCTGGTCATCAAAGTGCAAGAAACAGGGAAAGAATAATTTGCATATGGGAGGGGGAGGACAAGGCTAGTGCTCACCTCCTAAATATAATTAGTTCACACCCATCTGTGTGGTGGCAAATAGAAATAGTTCACTGTGGTTATCAGTCCTCGGTGTGCATCAGAATTATCTGGGATGCATCTAAAAATTACAGATAACTAAGCCCCAAAGATTTTAATTTAATTGGTCTGGGACCAGGGGTGGGCATTGGTGCTTTTTAAAAGACTCCCCAAGAGATTCTAATGAATAGCTGGGATGCAAGTCACTGAACTAGTGCAATAGAAGTCTAATGGGTGAAACATGTACACATAAAAGGACAGTCTATGAGCAATGAGGCTGAGGCCCAAAATTGGCCCCTCCAATCTGCTTCCACTCAGTTGCCAGAGGGGTCTTTCTAAAAGAGATATCTCATCACCGTACTCCACCGTTTGTTTAGAACCCTTGAGAGATCCCCATGGTCTATGGGATTAGAGCCTCCTTAGCCTAACCTATAAGACCTCTCATGATGCTGCCCCTGCCCTCCTCTTCCTGTTCACACTCCATGCTCCCATGATGCCAGACTATTTATTTTTCCTTAAAGTGTCATGCTTTGTTAGGTCTCTGCCGTTTCTGTCTGAAATTTCTTCCCTCACTCTTACACCAGACTCACATACCTATATTTTAAGGCTCATGTCAAAAGGTTCCTACTTCCTATCACTCCAGTAAAATGGATCTCTCTCTTCTCTATGCCTCATGTACAGACCTCTCTTTCAGCATACTATTACTGTGATTGGACATTTGCCTGTGTCCCCACTAAACGAAGCCCCTTGAAGCTCAGGGTCTCTAAGGCTTAGGTTCCCTAAGAACCTAAATTAATGCACTGCCTGGAGATACCACACTCATAAGATCATAAGATCAGGCTGGCCCTTAACATTTGTAGAGCCCAGGTTAAGAATACAAACAGAGGCCCAATTTGCAGATGTCTCAACCATTGAAAAGTTATAAGCCAAGCCAGCCTCCTATTAAGTAAAAAATGCACTATCTTCCTATCTTGAAAAATATACCCTCAACAATGTGGAAGGCCAGGTTCAAGTGTGGACTTCAAAGACTCTTCAGGGAATCTACACGAGAACTGGAAGACCCAGGGAAAACAGAACCTTGCTCCAGCCTCTGGCTTGCCCCCTTCCCTTCCCCGAAACAGCTCTTACCTGCAGGGCGAGGAGTCTCTTGTACACATAAGTGGTTGCCCCGGCCCACGTGTCCAGACACCATCCTCATCCTCCCAAAACAATCACTCTTTGGCCACCCTTCAGGCCTAGGAGTTCACCTAGTGATGCAGTAAACCCAAGGGAGAATGGACCTGAGAAAGAGGCCCACACAGGATCTAGAAGCAGGATCTGAGTTGTCTGGGCAGAAAATTCAGAGTTCAGAGCATACGTGGAGAGCTAGAAGAAAGCCAGAGTGGGGCCCTCTAAAGCTTGGAACCCAGGGCAGAGGCCCTTCTTGTACAAATCCAAGGGCAGTTCTGTTTAAGACTCATTTCAAGTATCATCACCTCATCCAAGAAGCTTTCACAGATTCCCCAAGCTAGGACCTGTCCCTCTCTACTCTCAAAGCACCTTGTAGGTATATCAAATTCCGCACCTAGCCAGTGTATTACAATTACCTGTACCTAGGTCTGTCATCTCACTACAACTAGAGGCTTCCTGAGAACATGGACTGTACCTTATTCATCACTGTGGACCCCCAGGAATCTAACACAGAGCATGGTATAGAGCAGGACCTTATCCATTGCCCAATGAATGAATTCATGAAACAGATGATGATGGAGAGGATATTCAACAGACCAGACACTAACTCCCTTTACCTCTCCAGCCTACGAATTTTACCAGAGATCTTTTGAAGACAAAGTAGCAATTAACATTGGCAACTGTAATAAACTTTAGTTCCACCCATATATAATTTTTGATTGATTACGAATACACTACCTGTTGAGAAACTGAATTGCTTCATTTCATACTGGATTCGATTCTCAAATAATCTTTTTCCTATCCTCATAAAGTGATTCCCCCACCCCCTGCAAAAAAATGACACTCTGAGGTCCTGTTGAGGAGGAGGACACAAACTGTGAGCACATGGGGTAATCTCTGAGCAAACCAAGAGAACAACACCTCTCATCAACAGGACTTGAACTGAGCTACTTCCGATCAAGTGAGAAGGGCCCTTTCTCCTACTCACATCCCTTCTTCCAAAGGACATTCCAAGACTTAAGAACCACCTAAAAGAAGGTGTTTCCCTCCAGTAGTGAATGCTTCCACTAAATCTCTGGATGATGACAGAAGCAATTTGCAGATGAGATTAGAGTAACTCTTCTATGGTAGTATGCCTTTTGATTCACATAGCAGTGGCTGAATCTTCAGTCTGCTGGATTTTTTTTTTCATCATCTGCCAATTCACCCAGAGATATTCTGAAGTTGTGCAATGGGTAGATTGTAATCGCCTGCACCCAGGAAGCAGCAGAAGAGTGAGCGTAGTGAGTCACAGATCACAGCAAAGCCCTTCCGTGCATGTTGGGCTCACCTGGCAAACCCAGAGGATGTAAAGTTGACAGCTTGACAAGGATTATCTTTGTTATTTGTCAACAAACAGCAGTGACCATTGCAAGTCTTGGCAACTTGACATGGAGAGGCCTCGAGGGAAGAAATGGGGGAGCAAGTAAATAAGATAATGAAATACCCCATTCTCCAGATGACCGGCTGTCAGACAGGTATGTCAACAAGAATTTTTTTCTCACCCTAATGACCTATTTATCACGTTCAAGGCAATAGGAGGATGTTCCTTTAGTGGCAGTGGGACCCTCAAGTAAATATGAATAATCGACTGGCTTTGAAATGAAGACTTAAATATCTGACTCTATTAACTAACAGCTGTGTGACTTTGGGCAAGTCAGGTGACATCTGAGCATCTAGTTCCATATGTCTATAAAATGGAAGTAATATCTGCCCTGCCTGACCTATAGGATTGTTGTAAATATCAAACAAGATAATGAAAGTTGAACAGTTTGTAGCTACAAAGTTCAGTACAAATATTATTTTTATCACCATTATTTTTGGTACTAATAGAAGTTATCCAAAAATCAAATCTGGAGAGACTGGACAGAAGCTGATTTGACTGCATTATGTCCATAGAAATAAAAGCATTTATAAACTAATGTGTAGTCATCAGAATGTCTGCTGTTTACTATCTATTCTATTTCCAACATGCAAAAAATTATAGAAAAATGCCACCCCTGGCCTCTCATGAGGGGCTTAGCACCAGCCCATCCACACAGCTTCACTCCTTATGATTTAATTAAGCCTTCTTTCAGTCAACAGTTACTAAACACACTTTGCAGGCCAAGCCCTTTGCTGGTCAATGGACATACAAACACAACCAAGACAGCCATGTTTCCTGTTCATGGTAAAATCGTGGAGAGAGACAGGTAAAACATTCAGAACACTACATGTTAGAGGAACTTGTATACAAGCTAGGGAAAGTGGGAACAAAAGACAGGAACAGTCATTTCTACTTATCCAATCAGGAAAGCTTCAAAGAAGAAGTGAGTCTTGAACCAAGTCTTAAAAGAGAAGCTGGCCTTCACCAGGCAGATGGCAGCAGGGAGGAATGCCCAAGAGAGGAAACTGTGAGAGCAAATGCTTTAGTGTTCTGGGGGAATTGAAAATTATCTGACCATGGGAGGAAAAGGGACGGTATTAGAGAAAGGTAAAGGGACAGGCAAGAATCATCATAAAAGCCTAAGAATGAAAGCTGACATTTACCCTGTAAGCAGTGGGGATTTAAGGAAACATTTTAAACTTGGCTATGGCATGATTATATTTCCACTTTAGAAAAACGTCTTTTATGTGCTTTGAATATGGCATAGAAGAAGAAAAGCCTAGAAGCTGGAAAGCCCACAGAAGAATGCTTTTCCTGCTTATTTTTTTATATATCAGAATCCTTCTTTCAAGTCAAATCTTAAGTGGGATCTTGATGAAATCAAACAAATAAAAGTAGAGCTGCTCTGGTAGAAGCAGGAGTCCAGGATCAGGAGTCATACCTATATGGCCTCCTTTCAGCCCCACAATAGTACCTGAGGCCCTTCTATGAAATCTTAAGGCTCTTAATATTGGAAAATGGTGTGTGTTAAGAAGACAAGAATGGCCCAGGTGAGAGATGAATAAGAGCATAAATGGAGACAGGATCAAACCCACAGTTCCTGGTAATGGACTAGTTGGAGGGGACAAGGAGAAGAAGAAATCCAGGAACAACTGCAGGGTCTGACTGGGACAACTGGGTGGATGATGGGCAGCCAAGGAGGGTGGGCAGGTTTGAGGAACAATTAGTTCAGGTATGGCATGTTGGGTTAGAGGAGCCTGTGACACATCAGGTGAGGACGTCAGGTAGGCAGCTCAGGGGGAAAATCTGAGCTGGAGGGAAAAGATGCGGGAGTCAAGAGCAGGGCCAAGAGCAAAGATGAGATTACTGTGGAAGAGTGGGGAGAGAGAGAAGAGAAGGTGACATGGATCAGACCCCTCAAATCTCCTATAGTTGAAGAGTAGAAAGCTAAAAACCTGGAGTCAGAAATAGGAAGAAAACTGGAAGAAAGTGGCACCCAGAAACCAAGGTACGAGAGGATCTCAAGACTGAATGTTCTGTGTGAAGCCCCAAAGTAGGACAGTAGCATTCCAACTCCTCCAGGACCTGTCACACAAAGAGACAGTGATGCCAACAGGGAGGGGACTGAAAGATAAATTCACCTTGATTCTTGGGAAGACACTCTTCCCACAGTCAGAACCAAAGAACAGATATTCAATTTCTAGTGTGTCATGTCCTTGAAGAAGTGTCAAGTCCAATGCTGGATAATTAGGCAATAGTCCCCAGAAAGGAGTAGTGATTTAGAGATTCCAGTAATTGAAAGGGCCTCATAGTTCACCTCGTCCAATTATACCTGTGTTAAGTGGTCACTGCATTTACCTAACATTAGTAATAACGATAATGATAATGGTATACAGTATACACAGTGTTTTATATGTGCTGCCTCATTTGATTCTCCTCATAGTATCCCTCCAAGTAGTTAAGTGGTAGCTTATCTTCTATAAAATACTCACTACCTCACAAGACAACTCACTCCATTTTCAAAGCATCTCTGTTAAAAAGTCCTTTCTTGTTGAGCTAGAATCTTCCTCCTTGTAGTTTTCCCATTAATTCTGCCTCTTAGGGCCACAGACAAAGCTGGTTTATTTGAAGATAAAAACCATGCTCTCCCCCAGTCTCAGCTCCCTCTCGTCTTCTCTCTCCTCCCCCCACCATGGAAACATGTCAATCACCTTCTTCAATCATTCCTTCTAGGGCATGATTTTGAGTCATTGCATCATTCCTTGATAGCTCTCCTTCAAAAAGGTTACATGCCTTAGCATTCCAGGCCAGCATAGAGAAGATAAATGCTTCAGCTTTTTGAGTAACTAGGTAGTAACCATGCAGCACTAATCTGGAAATGGCTGTCAGGTCTCCATCTGTCCACTCAGTTCAGCACCTCCACCCTCAGCCCTTTCGTCCGTGCTTAGCTTTTCCTGGAGTGGGAAGATTCATCCAGGTTTCCTACTGCTAATGTTTCTGCCTTTCTCCCAACCCAGCCTCCACTTCCAGTGTGAAAAGCTGGGAAGAGAACTAACCCTTATTACCACCTACTAGGGGCCAGATGCTGGGAGAGGTACACTTTCATGTGACTCATCTCACTTAAGTCTCATGACAGCTCTGCAGAATAGTAACTTGTTCAAGGTCACATAGGAAATAAATGATGAAACAGGCATTCAAACCCAGGTCTTTCTGAATCTAAAAATCACCCTCATTGAAATCTACAGCTGTACTGTCCAGTACAACAGCCATTTGCCACATCTGGCTATTGCACATGTGAAATGTGGCTGTCTGAATTGAGATGTGATATAAGGGTAAAATACACAACAGATTTTGAAGACCTAGTTCAAAAGAAGAATGCAAAACATCTCATTAAAATTTTTACGTTGAATACATGCTATTTAATGCAATGTGGTGACCTAAATGGGAAGGAAATCCAAAAACGAGGGGATATATGTATATGTATAGCTGATTCATTTTGCTGTACAGTAGAAACTAAAGCAACATTATAAAGCAACTATACTCCAATAAAAAGTAACTTTAAAAAAAAACTAGGGTAACTGGGAAGGAGATTACAATAATGATAGTCCACAACATCTAAAAAAAAAAGTAAAAAACATAAAATTTTAGAACTGAATGATATTGAAATTGCAATATATCATAATGTATGAAATGGTGTTAACTTGGTTTGAGTCAAAGTTATATCTTTAAATGTTAATATTAGAAATAAAAAAGCTGAAAAAATTTTTTAAATTTATGTTGATTACATGCTAAAATAATAATATTTTTATATATTGGGTTAAATAAAATATATTTTTAGAATTAGCTTCACCCGTTTCTTTTTATTTTTTAATGTTGCCACTAGAAAATTTAAAATTATATATGTGCTTTGATTTGTGGCTTGCGTCATATTTCTTTTGCACATCATTGATCTAGAACACTAGAATGAAAAGTTTCAACTCTTTGGAAATTACTATCTTAATATAAGAGCATGTAAGTCAAGGAGTAGCCATTTAATTAGTTTAGTATCAGATGGGATTAGAAGTTCTTGACCAGTGATGGAATCTGAGCTTTACCTTTCTGCATTCTATCATTGTTTTATGTTTTATTTTATTTTTCAAACTTCCCAGAGGCTTTGCATGAACATAGTTCTATAAATAAGTGAAATAAATCCATATCTCTTTTAGCCATAAGGACATGTATTTTTTTCATCTGACATGTGTTACAATATGTCATAATATTCCACAAAACTTACTGCAATTGGATAACACCATGTATGTTCAAACTGGGAATCATCCTTAGAAGGAATGGCTGAAGCTTTTAGGGGAAATAATCCTATATATGATATTTTTTGTGTTTTGCTGGAATGAGTTTTATATTTTTATTGCTCTGCACATTTGGCAAACAAGGAAGCAAAGAATTATTTTAAACACAGAAGTTCCAAATCAGAAACTGAGACATAGTAATTGAAACCAAAATTAGCTTAAGTGGTCACTGGGTTTACTATCTGACATTAATAAAGATGATAATAATATGTAGCATATCACAGTGTTTAATATATGCAGTCTAATTTAATCCTCACAAAAGCCCTTGAAGTGGGCCATAGTAGTCTAAATATGCCCATTTACCAAGTGAAAATTTGAGGCTCCAGAAAGTTAAGTGAATGGAACCTAGAGTTTCTGAGTCCAAGTCTGGTCATCTTTCCCCTTTGTCCCACGTTGGATCATGAAATTACAAGTCTGACAGTTATATTGTCTGGGGCTTAGAGAGAGTTTCTTACTATGGGGTAAAAGATTTATTACCAGATTAATTTAGATGCCACAGGAAAGCACCTGATTTGGTAATGGGTATAGGGCGATTACTCAGTAAACATAATTTTCCTTTCTTTTCCCATACCAAGAAAATCCTTTTGATAGATAACGCTACAAAATGATCACTTATCCCTGTTCTTATTTTTTGGGTTAAAGATACCTGCCTTCCTTTTGCTGAGTTATTTGGATGCTTTGTGTCCTCATCATTGCTGTCATTACATTGCTGTAACCCCCTGGTAAAGAGAACTTTGACTTAAACCCTCAAAATCCAGGTGAAGGAAAATTAAAGAATAAGAAACTACTTGCTGATGATTATCATATGTATTATTATCAAGATTAGACCTGTTCATGGTGATTTGACAAACCATCAGGTTCTCTATGAAATCCTCAGGACCCCATCACCTACCAAAACCTACAAGGATGAAATGCAAAAATGCCAGTCATGGAAGCCTGCCTATAGCTTGGCGGTCAACCCAAGCTGCCAAAACAAGGCTTTGATATGAAAGAAACACAGAATCATCCATTATGACATCAACATATAATACTAATTATCATAATAATGACTTACATTTATAGTTACTTTAGAGTTTAAAAAATGCTTTCACCTCCATAATCTCATTTAACTCCCAATTTACAGATGTGGAAGTTGAGATGTTACAAATCCTGCAGAACTAGCCCAACAACACAAGCTGCCTGCCTCCAATTACGTCAGCTGGGAATTTTTCAATTGCAAAGCTTTAACATTAAAAATAAGTTTTTGACTTCTGTAACAGAAAAGTCAAGAAATGGTTCTGGATTCAAGGAAGCTTGATCAGCTCAATGATATGACCAAGAACCTGACTTGTCCCATCTTTTTTCCTCTGCCTTCTACGGGGCCAACTTCACCCTAAAACCAGCGTCCATCATGGTTGCAAGATGGCTGTCTATAACTGCAAGAGCCTGATGATTCTTCATCCACATCCAGCAGGAAAGTTTTTGCCCCAATATTCCTGGCAAAATCCTGAGACTCACTCTAATTGGAGTAACTTAGGTTATATGTCCCCCTCCCCCAAAGCAATCATAGAGGCCACGGGAAGATATGCACTCCTTCTCCTGGAGCCTGGGGTACAGGCAGCTTCTGTGGAACTACATGAAACCCCACAGGAAATCAGGAGCCCTTGAGAAGGAAGAAGGGACAATGGATGCTAGAGAGGCAAATCAACAAATGTCCACTATACCAGTCTAGGCTTTTCCCATTAATACACAGTGGTGAGGAAGATAAAAAATAGGGTAAGTGGATGGTAAACACAGATGTCCTGATATATTTTTGTAGCATTGGAGATGGACTGGAGAGTCTCTGTATACATGGGGATTTTCCTCCTGGTAGGTGTATTAAGCTGAGTAGGCTAAAAGTTACTTAAAAGATTTGCTCCCTAAAGCACTTAGTTACCCTGAGTTCCTGAAGCAAAAGAAGACCAGGAGACATGTCAACACCACCAAAGCTTATCCAACAATTGTGCAAAAGATAATGCTTTCCCTATGCTCCCTATGCATAAGAGCTAGGTGATGGCAGTATCTTGACAGACCTCACTAAAAACTAAGAGGCTGACTCTTGCCTGGTACTGGGACCGAATGTTTTACATTCATTTAGTGCTTACAACAAACTCTATGAAGTAGGGACTAATTACCATCCCCCATTTCACAGATGAGGAAACTGAGGATCAAAGACGTTAAATGATTTACCCAAGCTCACTCAGGATAGGAATGCAGCTCCATTTCAGAGTCTATGCTCTTAAGCATTGTGCCACTCTGTCTTAGGTGGTCAATGGCAAATTTTGCTACTGTCTGGCTCTCTTGGAGACTCGTGCCATTTGCAGGCAGATTCTTGAAAATCAAAACCCTTCTTTCATCACAATGCACACCTTATAGGAAAAAGGAAGTCCTGGAGCCCCTAGAATCCACCTTCAGACTCTTCCACTATTTTCATATGTTCAAGAAAGTAGCAGGGTTCTGGGACCCACAGACCTGTGTTCAAATCCTGACTTTGCTACTTACCAGCTATTTGACTTTTAACAAGCCAATTAACCCTATGAGCCTAACCTTCTTTACCTGTAAAATATAGATATTACCTGCTCTCTGGATTGTCTGAAACATAATTAGGGTCATAGGCTAGCACATAGAAAATGTACAGTAATTATTAGCTTTTTCCTCCTCTCCCATTATGTCTTTCATCTTTCCACTTCCTTTGAATATGGCTGTACCTGTTTAAGGATAGGAAGCTCAGAACATGTTTGCAGCATTTTCTTTCTTAATATGTGTTCATTCTCAGAACTGTGAGTGACACTATACACCAAATAGGACAATTTTATTTAAAAGCTGTCACTCTTTCTTGCTGAAGTTTTAAGAATCTTTTTCCTATTGCTGGAATGGTGGACAGAAAAATAAGAAAACTTTTTTTTTCATTGAACTCTTTGGGCTTGTTTTCAAAATGGATTTACATGCTCTTTTGTAGAAAGGCAGTAGTATAGCTCATTTAAAAGGGGGGTCTTTTGCAGTGAGAAGAAAGGTCGGTGGCTAATTCAGGCCTTAATGAGTTAGCTTTTACTATGTAAGCTAATTAGTAAACTCAAGTTCCCAGGGCAAGGAGCTAAGATAAAGAGAGGTAGCCAGGTAGTTTAAAAAATGCCTCTGGAAAAAGCACATCATCGGGAAATCATGCTGTTGATAGACCTTAATCACTTTTTCTTCTAGTTTCTGCCAAATTTTGGAGCATAGAAAATAATTTCATTTTTGTTTTGTTTTGCTATGTTTCTCCTGAGCTAAGAGATGGGAAGAAACTGGGCAACTACTTAATCAGATCCACGAGCATTAGTGCCTAGGCAAGCCCATGGATGTCAAAGGAGCAAAGACTTCTGGCAGAATAAAACTTGGTGGATACGGTCACCCTTAGAGTTAACACCAGAGTCCACTTGGCAGCAGCTTCACCAAACTGCACGCACAACACCTGACAGGAAATTACCAGACCTTCCAAAAAGGATGCGCATCACAGCAGGCCCACAGGAAGTAGACAAGAAGAGCTGAGTTTATACCTCTGTGTTGTAAATGCCAAGCGGTATGTGTGAATGAAACTGGGCCCTTGTGGTGGGCTTTGATGTGGTGCCAACATGAAAATGAATAGAATCAGAGAGCAGTTTAGAAGCTATTACCAGGAGAGCTTTCTCCTGGAGAACTTATTAAGTGGGAAATGTGAAATCAGAAATCTTATTATAGAGAATAGGCCAGCAAAAGCCTGCCCTTTTTGGAACACAGAATTCTAATTCAGTTACTAAGTCGAACCATATGAAATTGCCATTTCATAGGTTAAAAATGGTTCAAAATTGGAAATTTCCTGTGGCGTTTAGGCATGTGATAAAGGGAAGATGATGGACACTGAATGACACTTTTTGACCACTATTATATGTCAGGAACTCAACTAAGTAAAAAAAAAAAAAATATATATATATATATATATATATATATATGTATACATATATTATATTATATATATTTATAAAATATTATTTAATTTAATAGTATCACAACTCTGTAAGATCAGTATTATTATCTTTATTTTCAGAAGAGAAAGCTAAGGAGCAGAGGAGGTAAACTAACTTGCTTGAGGTCATGCAGAGTTGGGATGCAGACAAACTCTGGGGCCATGTTACCAAAAACCAGTGGTGAATTCTCAGTAGTGCTGGACACTGCAGATCAATCCCTCCTCCTTGAAACAGTTTCTTCCTTTGGTCTTTCTTGGCTACCTCCTATCTCACTGGCCACACACTTACTGGAATCTCCTCATCTTCACAGCCTGTAAACATGCAGTGGGTCCAGAGCTTCAGCCTCAGACCCACTCTCTATTTATACACTCACTTCCTAGATTATTGTATCCAGTCCTCTATTTTTTAAATACCAGCTATTTACTGATGATTCCCAAATTTATATCTCCAGAGGCCTAACCTCTCCTCTGAACTCCAGACTATTCCATCTAACCAACTACTTGACTTCTTCACATGGAAATTCAATAAGCAACTTGAACCTAATACATCAGAAATTGAACCCTGGATCTCCACACCCACTACCCAAAAGCATTGATTCTTCATCTGTCTTCCTGATCTTAGAAAATGGCAATGCTATACTTCCTTCCACATAGGCCAAAACAACCAGAGAGGAAGCATTTTTGACTTCTCTATTTCTCTCACAGTTCATATCTAATCCATCAGCAGATCCTGAAGTTTTTACCTTCAGATCATAAGCTGAATTGAAACACATCTCATGATTCCACTACACAATAATCCAGGCCACCATCATCTCTCACTAGACTTTTACAAAAGCCTCGTAACTGGTCTCCCTGTTTCCACCTTTATCACTGTCTAGTCTGACTGCACTGCAGCCCAAGCGATCTTTGTAAAACATAAAACAGATCATGCCATTCTTCACTCAAAACCCTACAGTGGCTTCCTATCACACTCAGAAAACATCCTCCAAAGTCTTCCCCAGGGCCTGCCACACTTCATTGATATGACCCCTCACTACTTTTCTAATCTCCTCTGTGATGGATGAAAACTAGCCACTTCCCATTGAGAGGTGGAATCTATTTTTCCTCCCCTTGAATCTGAATACAGTACAACCAAGAGTATGATGGAAGTGACCCTTTGCCAGTTCCAGGCCCAAGTCTTTAAAAGAACTAGTAGTTTTGACTAGCAGCATGGTATCTGAGAGTCCTGAGCCACCACGTAAGAAGTCCTATGCCCTCAGCCCACCATGCTGTTAGAAACCCAGATAACATGGTAGCAACATGGCCATGGGCAGGCATTCCAGTCAACAACCACAATTGAGATCCTAGGCACCAATGGCAGCCATGTAAGTAAGCCATCTTGTATTCCCAGCCCAATCAAGCCTTCAGATGTCTCCATGCCTAAACGCTACTTGAGTGTAACCATATGAGAAGCCCTAAGGAAAAACCACCCAGCCAAGCCCAGGATCATAGATGATAATAATTGTTTTAATCCACTAAGTTATAGTTTGCTATGCTAACTATAGTTAGATAGTTAACTGGAATATCACTTCCTACCATTCTCTCTCTTGTTCACTCCACTCCAGCCACAAAGACCTACTTACTATTCCTCTAACATACCAGACATATTACTTACTACCTCCAGTCTTTATACCTGTTTTCCCTGTACATGGCATGCTCTTCCTTCAGATATCCACATGGATTCATTCGAGGTTCTGCTCAAACAACAGAGAGGGCTTCTCTGATGAATTTATCTAAAATACCACCCTATCACTCTGTCTCTTATCAAGCTTTATTTTTCTTCCAAGCATTTCAGAACACCTAACATATTTTAGACTTATTATCTGCTTTCTACTAAGAAAAGGAAAAATTTGCAATAGCAATGATATTGACAGCTTTCATTTGTAGTCCTTTATTGCCTGGAGCACAGGTTTTATACATTGGTTGAATGAATGAATGAATGAGATTCTACTGTCCAAGCACTTTCCAGTGCATTACACTAGTATGGAGAGGAAAGGATAGGAGAAAGGAAGAAAATGTAGGTGGTGCAGAGAGACAAAGAGGCAATTACACAAAGAAGGGATATTTCTTCTACTTTGAAAATCCTGCCCCAAATTTCTCTCTTTCTCTTGAGCCTTTGCTATTGGGGCTATTATAAATTTCTGTTTATTGCTTCAGTTGACCTAAGGTGAAAATGTCACTTTTGTATAAATGTGAGCTGCTATGTGCATGTAATACACAGAACAAATTCAAGTGCATATGTACTGCACATTCATAGAGACAAATATGGATTCTTAGCAGGTGTTGGAGGGGCAGTTTATGGCAGAGAGAGAAACTAAGAAAGTTCAGCCTCAGGGTCTGTCACCAATGAGACCTCCACAAATCATGATGTTTTAATACTTTCAAGAAAGTAGCAGGGTTCTAGGATCCCACAAACCTCTGTTCGAATCCTGACTTTGCTACTTACTGGCTGTTTGACCTTTGACAAACAATTAACCCTTCTGAGCCTTACCTTCTTTATCTGCAAAATATATCCAAAATGGTCTAAAAGATAGAAGCACAGGTTTTATAAGTACACTGACCAGAGTTCCAGTCCTTGTCCAACCTCTTCCTAAACCTCTCAGTCCCTCAGTTTTCTCTTTGGTGAAAAGGGAATAATAATACCTTTTGAGAAGGCTGGTGTGAAAACTATATGAGACCAGGAATGTGACATAATGGTAGCTAGAATTTAGTGACCATTATGTTACATCCTGGATCTCATAAAATCCTCTGTTCTAAGCAACACCAACCTTATTAGGTAGGTACTAATACTATCCCTTGCCCAAAATCACAGAGCTAACTAGCACAAATGGAATGGGATTTAAACCCAGGCAGTCTAACTCTAGAGCCCAAGCTCTTAATCACTCCATTCTGTAGCCTCTCTGGAAGCTTAGACCAATATCTGGTGCATATTACATTCTAAAAAAAATAGCTATTTTAACTACTGCTAATACTATATATCATCATCATGATCATAATGATCATCATTTTCGTCATCATGTTAGTGTCTAGAGACACTATTTTCTTGTCCATAGGAGAAAATTCCAGACTCTTGCATCTTATAAGCCTGAAGCTGAAAGTTTGCCCCTACTGGTTCAGTTATAAACCCAGACACTGAACAGAACTCCTCCGTGACCCTGACTATAAGCAAATGGGTCAGGGTAGAGGGGGAAAAAGCATAGTTGTTGCAGTGACAAGTTGGTGTTGGGTCATGTTAGCTCCATAGAGCCAATGGTGCACATCTCTTTTCAACCCTGTAATTACCTTGATAACTGGAAATTCGGCCATGATGGGAATGTTTACACCACAGAAATCAGCAAACACAACAAATCAAGGCTTTGTTTTTCCCCAAAGAAAGCTGGCTGTTAAATATTTGCCAGCACATCACTGTCGTGAAGTCAGACAGGCATGAGTTTGAATCCTCATGCAATCAAGTGGGATATCAAGCAAGTTAATTAACTTCTCTAAGGCTTATTTCCCTCATATCTATTACAAAAATAATAGATCCCTAATGGGTAGTTATAAAAATTAAATGATGTTCCATGTGTAAAGTTCTTAGGAAAATATGTGGCACTTAGTAGTCTCTCTCTAAGTGATAGCAATTTTGTTAGTTTTATTATTTGCGTTGCATTAAATAAAAGTGGAGGGCAAAAAACATGGTATAAATAAGAATATACAAGTACCAACTCAACAACGTACAATTCACCAGGGTTGGTTTCACCCTTCTAGAAACTGTCCTAGTCATATCCCAACTCAAAAGATCTGAACTTAAATGCTTCCTACTCTCTGCTCAAGTAATGCATTTGGATCCATTTCTCATGTTACAAGCCCCTGCCCACACCATTCAGTCAGGGTCACGGTGAACCTTACCTAATTAACAGTGGCATAATCAAAACAAATATTGTTTCATTTCCCCATGACATGATTAATTCTCATATGCATTCAAGGTTGGGCCTGCTCTTGATGAGTAACTAGAGAGCAAATCGCAAAATCACCAACCATTTGAGCTGGAAAATTATTGTGTACTCCTCTTATCCACTTTGCAGATGGAGAGATTGAGTAGTTAGGTGACCTGCCCTCTAGAAATAGATGGCTCTAGATCATGAATTGTTTACAAATTGTAAGAGATAAATGATGCAAAGAAGGGAACCAAAGACTTAGTGACCTCTCTACTGTCCCCAAGACCTAGCCCACCACCCCTCCCATTGCCATTGCCAGGTTTCAGTGTGTCAAATTATATACCATAGAAATTTAATGATTTAATGATGTCCTTTATTCTCTAGTGGAACTACTGTATTTTATTAAATTCAACAGCTCCAGATCTGGAAGGACCAAGTCTATTGCTCAGCTCACTCTTTGAAAACTTTAAGGGCTGTACAAATTGAGGGACACCTAACTGCTCTGAACACTCATATCTCTCAAGATGTCCAAGCCTCATCCTGTAGCTCCCTCTCAGAGAATCATAATATGTACTAGCATATTAGAGGCTCTCAGAAGCTTCACAGTACAGACACCTTTTACAACTTTTTATTAACCATATGTTTATTTTTAATTAGACCAATGTTTCCCAAGTTTTTTTTTTTTAACTACAGAACTCCCTTTGTGCGGCATATCTATTAATCTCGGACAGAGACTATTCAGTATAAGACCAATCTGATAAAAGCTGATCTAGTCTAACCCAACAAGTTTAGAGAAGAAACTGAATTTCTGGGTAAAGATCCAGCTCTTTCACCTCCCACTCCTTGCCACTGCCTCTCCTTACTGATCCCTCAGTATGCATGAATAGGCTAGGTCTGGGCTGTATGATTTCCCCAGGGACCTACCTTAGCCCCACTCCAATCCAGTGTGCTACTGAGCAACTTAAGAGCAAATCCAAAGAAGTGATTTGGGTAGGAGGCAAACCAGGGAGGACTTAAACAGGGAGGAAGAAAAAGAAAAATGAAGAGGAAAAAGTGCCTAACATACAATAGGTACTCAATAAATAATACCTGACTAATCTATACTGAGTTCATAAAGGAAGCAGATTCATTCATGTACTTAGTAAGTGTATATTAAATGCCAACTACGTGCCAGTACATGTTCTGGGTCCTGGGGATATAGCAGTGAATAAACAAAGTCCCTACCTTCATGAAACATCCAATTAAATCAAGTGTGACAAAATCCCAGCATGTTAGAGTCAGAAGTTACCTTATCTCCTACAGCCCAACCCTCTAATTGTTAAGACACAGAAGTTCAGATCCAGAGAGAAGAAATTCCCCCAAGGTCACCCAAGAAGTTAGTAGCAAAGCTGGAATTTAAACTCCGGTTTCCTGACCATAAATTCAGTGCTTATCTACCCACACCAGCCTGCCTAAATTAAGAATGTTTGATATCATAATCTTAAAAGGAAGTCGTGGTGCCATAAATCATCATTAAATGATAGAGACATAAATATTATATTCCTGACCCCAGTTCAGCATCTAAACATACAATACTTACGAATCTCAGGTCTTGGCCAATGTTTTGTTTTGTTTTTGTTTTTGGCTTTTTATATAGCAGGTTCTCATTAGTTATCTATTTTATACATACTAGTGTATATACGTTAATCCCAATCTCCCAATTCATCCCACCCCCCGCTTCCCCCCGTTGGTGTCCATACGTTTGTTCTCTACATCTGTGTCTCTATTTCTGCCTTGAAAACCGGTTCATCTGTACCATTTTTCTAGATTCCACATATATGCATTAATATATGATATTTGTCTTTCTCTTTCTGACTTACCTCACTCTGTATGACAGTCTCTAGATCCATCCACGTCTCTATTGGCCAGTGTTTTTGGCTTACTAGAGTAAATTACTTACTATTACTTTAAGAAACAAAACTCAATTAACCAACGCTCAGGAATCAGGAAGACTAAGGAAGAGAGAAGGGACTGTCATTTTGTGTTCTTCCCAAATAGGTGATCAGGAAATAAGAAGTGGAATGGGCAAGGGTTTTGGAATCAAATTGAGTTTTGAAGCCCAGTTTTGCCTCGTATTAGTTGTACAACCATAGGAAACTCACACTCAGTGAGGAAATTCACACTCAATTTCCCCACTTACAAAATGAATTCTCACAGAATCATTTTATGAAATGATATAGGTATGTAATATATTCAGGGCTAAAAAAGTAGTCATTCCTTATGCCTCTTCTTCTGGTGGCCAATTTTCTTATTTTAAGACCTGTTAATGAACTAGAAAATGTTCAAGCACTTAGTTTGGTGAAACATAATAATGTAATAACCTTAAAAAGTCTGAGGAAAATGCCCCTAAACTCATGGTGTGCACAACGGGCCTGGAATTTGGATTCTTTCATTTGGTGGAGTTTTCATATTTTCAGCCTTTGGTCAGACTTAAATTCCAGGGAGACTTCCTTGCCTAATATTTTGGCACTTTCCCTAGTCACAGTTGGAAGCCAGAAGTATAGATATAAGTGAAATGAAAAAACAATGAAAAACAAAAGTCAATCAAATCTTTTCACTTTTTCTTTTTCCTTTAATGGGATAAAAAATTTTAAAAAGCAAATCTGTTTGACTTTCAGTCAAAGCCTGGGATCAATTTTTCATTCTGCAAATGATTTGCCATGCTTTAATTTGACAGGGTTCCACCTACCCCACACTGGCCGCGTTTTTTAAACCCAAGAGCTCCTTTTGCAGGTAATGTCTTATCAAGACCAACGACTCTTGTGACTAACTCTCTGGTTATGTCTTTGGAAAAACATATGCACACAGGTCTTGCTAGAGCTGAGAGAAAACAAAGATTTTTGTTTGTTGTCAATGTCATGTGCTTCAATACTGGTACCAACACAATCATGTCAGAGACACAGCCATCTGAATGCCATTGTAATTAGCATCAAGATTTTGTAACGTCCCTCAAACAAACTGTATATCTGCAGTTTAGCTCCTTTCCAAAGGGAGCTAAGAGGCAGACAAGCCTCTCGCATCACCCTACTATCCCTTCTCCCCGCCATGCCTGAAGGAAATCACACTTTATTCTTGGCAGAAGCAAAGACAAGGCAGAGATGTTAATGAGGGAGCTGGACATGCACAAGAATTCCAGCACTTGTGTGTTCCAGAAAGTGAACTGATAAAACCCTTACAGGGATGCTTGCTCTCTGTGGAAGTCATCAAGGGTTGACATTAACAAGGGAATAGTAATAAACCTAAATTCAGGAAAAGTAAAAGAATACTAACAGCACGAGGTTGAGGGTTGCAGAGAGTAGGAAGTGTCCACTCTTGTCTGTGCTTTAACTCCCATGTACATTTCATGAGTCTCCTCCCCACCTGGGCCTCTGGAAAATGAGGAAGCATTGGGCCAGATGGGATCTTGGGACCCTCCCAGGTCTGATACTCTGTGAATAGACAAAACAACACAATGTCCACAGCAGGACTCTGAGAACTGGGCTTCACTGACAAGCCAGATGATGCCAAAAGACCATCCATGTGGAGATCATCAATGACAGTGGACAGACCTAGAAGTAACAGTATACCTACCTGATTTGCATAATAGCAAGAAAAGTGATCAGGCAGCACTGGAGTCACTCAAAGCATTGCCACTTTGAAATGTTTCATTTCTCATGGAATGTGATTTTTCCTCCCTGTTTGAAATAGTCATCAGGCTGCCTAATTGAAGGATTTTTCTAAGCCCAGTCATGAGCATATTTAAAATCCTGGAGGCTAACTTTTGAAAAAAAAAGATTTTTTTAAATTAGAAACCCAACGAAGAGGGCAGGTAAAACAGCTCTGTAAGAAAGAGACATAGGGAAATTCCCTGGTGGTCCAGTGGTTAGGACTCCACGCTTTCACTGCTGAGAGCCTAGGTTCAATCCCTGGTCAGGGAACTAAGATCCCACAAGCCGTGTGGCACAGCCAAAAAAATATAAATAAATAAAAATTTTTAAAAAAAAGAGAGAGAGAGACATAGCATTGAGCACCTAGTATGTGCCAGACACTAACACTCACAACTGGGAAACATGAGGGATCGACACAACCCCCAGCCCCCATAGATAGGTACACAGTCCCTAAAGTAAAGGTCAGAGACAATAAAGAATGAGAAGGAGGCCATCTATCCTTCCTTGGGGATGTTAGAAGTGACACTGTAGTGAGAGTGACATCAGATTGGCCCTAGAAGTGTCATTTTATGGACCTCTGGCTATGACAAAAGTGTTACAAGTGGAAAAATGAAGGATGCTGTATTTGCAAAGGATAAGATTTTTGAAAACTGTATTGAACCTCAGTTCTCTCATCCCCAAGTTGGAAATAAGAATACTCCCTGCCTTGTAGGAACAGAGCTCCTCAATTCAATGAACGTTTAAGAAGCACTTGAAACATAGAGTAAGCTGTTTGATGCGATGCATGTGTGACACCACGATAAGATTCAAAGGGGAAAGGAGAAAATGATATTGGGGCTCCACCTCCATGAGAACAGTGATCAACTCTGAAATTATAGAGGACTAATTAAGGTCGTATAATTAAGTATCTGGTGTTTTTCTTCAGGGGACCATAAAATGCTCCCTGTGTAAAACTTTCTTAACATGATCCCTAAGGCATCTTTGGAGGGAGAAGAAAAATAGAAAAGATATTGTAGTTCCTCATGAGTAGGCTGAGCCTAGTCCAGCTTAAAGGTTAGACAGATGCTCCCTCTCCACTCCAGCTATCTCCAACCAGTTTCAGTTTTAGGCATCATGGTGAAGCTGGGACCCCTGCAGGAACTCACCAGTCTCCAAGATCATCAAACTCAATGGCATCTGCAAATATCAATACATTGAGCCTCGATGGAACTACATTTACTGATTTCCCACTGCATGTCAGGCCCAGAGCTGACCTCAGATAGAGCATGGGATGCAAAACCTTGCTCCTTTGCTCATCAACTTTAGGGAACTCAGACATATAATCAAGGAAGATTCCATATGGAATGTTGTAGAACAATTCCATCTGGAACAGTCAGAGAACAGTGTTACAGAGGAGATGCCATTTGGGTTACCGAGCAGAGAATATGTACGGTAAGGACATGTCAGGCAGAAGGAATATCTTGAGCAAAGGCTCAGAGGGGTAAAGGAGCATGGGAACCTGTTCAGTGTCATGCTTGAGAAAACAGTGAGTCATCTGGAGGCAGAGAATGTGGCTAGAGATGTGTGCAAGAGCCAAGTCATAAAGGGCCGCCCTGTGTGCCAAGGCAAGGAGCTTGGCTGTCATCCAATAGTCATGGGGAACCACTGAGAGCTTTCAGACGCAGGAGTGACGTGGTCTTTAAGAGCGTTCCCTCTGGGGCACTATGAAGGCAGACTGTCAGGGGAAAGACCAAAGGCAAGGAGGCAGGTTAGGAGGAGTTTTATTGCTATTTTTGTGTGGAACATCTGTTCTGAAAGGAACAATAGAGAGTAAGTCATGTGCCCTAATAACCTTTTACGTAGGCTACTATGGGGGCGGTTTAGCACATAGTGGATACACATCAGAGAATCAGGACACAGTGCCAAGTGAGAGGCAGGCAGCACAGAATGGTGGTCTTAGAGGGAGAAAGATCCAACAAAAACTCAGCCCAGCAATTTTCAGTTGTATGACACTGGGCAACTCAGCCAAACTCATGGAGCTGCAGTTTCCTCGTGTGTATGATGGCAATCCTAATGCCAACCTGGCCAGCTTCCTGTGAGTGAGAGATGCACACAAGGTCCCTGGCAGAGCTTCGGGTACAGAGTGGGTCCTCTGTAAGTGGTATCCACCATTATTACAGTGGAAAAGCCTTTTGCCAAGAACGCTCTCAGAAAAGATCCATTCACCAAGACAAGAGGCTTCCTCTGCTGATCACCAGTAACCAAAGCAAACAGAGCAATGGGGACAAACTCAGAGTTATTACCTACACGAGAGGCTCAGGTGTCTCTTTGATGGAAAGCAAAAACCAGCCTGAGTCTAACAAGCCTATACACACCGATCAGAGCTGCCTATTCTCAGCAGCCTTGGGCACATTCCCATGTAACCTGGTTTGACAAGCTGCACTGGCCGAGTGCCCAGCTTCCAATCAGAATCTACAAGGCCTAGAGATTATTTGACAATTTCTCTCTCTCTAGGAGGGCAGTTATGGTGCAGAATGGAGGCATCAATATACATTTTAAGCACATACACATCACCCTTTCATTCCTATCTCATTTAGAGGCTCAATTACTTCTTCTGGATAGCAACAGTACCACTCTCGTGGCACAAAGCTCTGAACATAGCTTCCACAATTAGCACAGCTAATTTACCATCTGGGAACAGTTTGGGTTCTAAAATCATGGCTCATGGTTGCAGATATCCTGATATTCTCAGCTCAGACTGTTGAGGTTCGTGCTCTAAACCACTTACTTGGAAACTGAGAGGACTCATGGATGAAAACATGCTCATTGCTAACTATTGGGGTGGCCAGAAAGTTCATTCGGTTAATGAATATGTTGTTCAATACAGTTCTTGGTGAAAATGACAAATGTGTCTTCTATTTTGCTTAAAACCAAACGAACTTTTTGGCCAAACCAATATTATCTCTCCTCCTATCTCCTGACTCTCATCCTCTCATTTGCAAACATTCTGGAAACTTGTCATGATCCCATTCAGACACCAACTGTCTCCTTCCCTCTACCACTGTATGTTGCTCAAAGTATCCCACACCCACTGCTGCTTCTCACCTGGTAGTCACCCTTCAGTCTTTGGAAATCCTTTTCTGCCTTCCCTGTGAGACTGAACTGTTCTGGGCAAGTCACTAGTGATCTTTCCAAATACAACAGGGTCTCACCCTTCTTGGCCCCACTTCAGTACTGTCCACTTTGACCACTCACCACTTCTGGAAAGCCACCCCTCTCTTGACTTCCTGACACTCCTCCCACTCTCCCGGCCACCCCAGGGTCACACTGGCTGACCCTTCTTCTTCTGTCCATTTCTGGTCATGGGCTTTCTGGGGCTTTTTTCCCAGGGTCCCCTCTCTTTCCATAATCCTCTTCCTAGAAGATGCCACAGCTATCTACCCTGGTTCCAGATGCCTCCTATGCCCCCAAGGATACAGAATCTTCTTCGACTCTAGCCCAACTCTCTCTCTCATGAATCTAAACAGCAAAGTCAGGCCCCTGGTGGAATCCCACACCTGCTTGTCCTACACTGGCCTCAAACACAGCTGTCCAAATCCAAGCTCTCAACTTTCCCATCAAAACCTGCTCATCTGCTGATGCTTGCTGCCTTGGTTGGCGGCACCACCGTCCTCTCTACCCAAGGTAAAAAGCTCAGGCATTCTTGACTTCTTCTATTCTACTCCACATTTACTGAGTTGGATCTGTCCCTTCCCTCCTTTCTTAATGTCCCAGCTCCTGGTCAAACTCTTGTCTGGGCTTTTGCCATCACTTTATAACCAGTCTTCCTGCTTACTTCTCTTGCCTTTTCAGGGTCTCCTCATTGCTGTCTTTATAAAGCACAGAGAGTATTACCTTCAGAGCAAAAACCCTCACTGCACCCTCCTCCCCAGACCATCTCCCTAGCGTGACATCCAACACTCCTCTACAATGTAGTAAGAACATACATTTGGGGTCTATCTCTCCTACTAGATCATAAATTCTTTAGTGCCTACAATTGTTCCTCAATAGCTGAATGCCAACCAACCTGTCCCAAGATGTCCCACAAGGCAACACTGCCCCAATGTATACACGACACACCTGTATCTTCCTTCCAGCCTTGCAGACTCTGAAATTCAATCTTGTCATTGTCCCAAAGGCAGATTTGGGGAAGACAACTCACACTAACCAAGCTTATAGAAACCTGAAGCATAAGCCTGAAAACCAATATGCTAATTTATGAGAAGAAATATCCCTGTAATGTGGAGTGACATGTTTGTGTTGACAAAATCAATTCAATTCTCCTGCTCACTATAGCACCATAACATTGACTGTTAACACCGTGGCAGTTACTTCCAAGCAACGTGGATACAAATGAATAATACCTAGCCTCCATCCTGTAGGGGCCTAGTAATAAATTTACAGTAACACCGTACACAGATCTAGATCAAAAGAAATTAAAATCCTTGTTGAGCACAGACCCACGCCAGTCTAGTTAACATGATTTGAACATTTAATAACATCAGGCTCTGAAAGATACAGATGTTGGTGTCTACCAGAGGCAGATCTGGCAGGAAGATTGTAAACAGTTGTTTGCTTTCCAGAGCACAGACTCTCCTGGAGACAGCCCAATTTTACCTCCCTGACTCAGTTTTTCTATGTCCCTCACTGACCACCACCTCTTCTGATGGGCACATGCATGAAATGCCATCCATTTAGTTACAGCCAAGTTCAACAGTCCTGGAAGCTATTCACTCACACTACAGCAGGCTCCTAAACCATTCTTGCTCTTTGAGAATCTCATAAGAGCTTCAGACTCTCTGAAAGCCCCATATACACACATTTTTTATACACTTTCAGGGGGTTCTTAGGCTTCGTTGCCTCCAGTTCTTTCTCTGGAGCAGTGTTTCTCAACCTCAGCAATACTGGCACTCTGGATCAAGTAATTCTTTGTTGTTGGGATCTGTCCTTTGCATTCTAGGATGTTTAGCAGCATCCCTGGCCTCTACACTCTAGATGCTAACGGCCCACCCTCAACCAGTTGTGAAAACCAGAAATGTCTCCAGACATCATTTAATGTTCCCTGGGGGAAAAAGCCCAGTGGAGAACTTCTTTTCCAGAGAGACATTGACTGTCTCTGTTCTTACTCCATGAACAATGCATGGAGGATCCAGCTTTAAGAGTAGGCAGGTGCTGTGCACCTGCCCTGCCCAGACTTTAGGCTATCAATCAGTTCAGCAGTTGAGTTAGCTTTAAAAAGAAGAACACTGAAAAGTTTCTGCATTCTGGTTCTACCAATGTATAAAATAAATATCTGAATGTGGATCAGGGTTGGGAGGGAACCCGAAAACATGTGTTCAGGTTATTGATCAGGATGGAGGAATTTTAAGCTTTGTTTGTTTGTTTGTTTCCATCACTGGGGAGAAGAAAAACCATCACCACTAGTGTGCGTGTGTTTACAAAACATTATATGACTATATCTGTTAGCTAACTAACCTGGAGTCCACCTAAAGCTGCTTGTGACCACTAGCCACCTGGAGGAGCGCCACATGGTTCTGGTATAGCTGGCATTACTGTCAGGCTCTCCTAAAGTATAGAGACCTGCAGCCCGTGCCAGTTCTCAAGACCACCTGTAGGCCTTAAAAGAAAGCAAAGATGTCATCATCCCCCTGATACCTCCCTGCAAGATACATAACGAGGATTTGCTGTGGGCCAGGCACTGTGCTTTATGCACATCAAATCATTTAAATCTAACAACAAGCTAGAAAAGTTGGTATTATTGTCCCCACTTTAAAGAGAAAAGAACTGAGCCTCAGAAGTTTCAGAGGTTGCTTAGAGTCACACTGCCAGTAAGTGACAGAGCTGGAATTAAAACACAGCTCCTCTCACACTAGGACCAGTGCTCTTTTCCTGTCACTGTCATATGTCTGGATCAGTTGCAAATTTTAGCTAAGATTATTTAAAACAGGAAGAAGTTGTCTCTGTGACATGTATGAAAATCAAGGCAAACAGCTCAACTCGTTCACTCGGATGGGGAAATCCACCAAAACAGATTTTTTATATCAAACTGATATAATTCCTGATTGATATAATGTTTAACAACAAACAAACAAAAACAAGACAAACAAACAACAAATATATATATATATACACACACACATATATATGAATCCACTTAGAGCAGTGTTCGGCTATCATCTTCAAACTCCCAGTTTTCTCATAACACATGCAGCTACATGCCGCACTGAGGGTAAGGCAGAGCCCAAGAATTCTGACTTGGAGGGCTTTCCTCCCCATCTCCTCATCAGCAACTACAAGTTGCTGGCTCTGAGCAGGAAAACACTCACTAGCCTTTAGTTACCAATTCAAACCAGGGACCTCCTCATTCTGCCCACACAACTCCAAAGGAAGTCTGGGACAGGGATGAAGAGACCAGATTGATGGGACTAGTCCAAAACACAAATAATGTATTTCCTCCCAAATATGAAAACAACACTTGAAGCCAGGGTGTAATAATACGTTTCCCCAGTATGGTTGCTTTCACAGAGTGTTACAAGTGTCCCTTGATTATACTTCTAAGAATATCAAGTCTGGATTTCTTCCTTCCTTTCCCTCTTCTCTTACCTTCTTTTCCTTCCTTCTTTCCCCTTCCGGCAGTCATATCCTGACCCCCTCCTTTGCACCAACCCCTATGCTGGGACCTGGGGAGACTGAGATGAATGCAACCCAGACCCTGTCTTATCTTAAAGCTTAGTGAGAGAGACTGGCAAACAATACCAAGGGAGTATGACAGGTACTGGAACAAATGGAGTTGTGCTACTGCCCCCTCAAAAAGATGGAAACATTCAAAGTAGTGCAGGAAAATCATTCATTCACTTGAAGTACTGGAGGTCAGGGTCAAAAGAGGTATCTCAGAAGGTATAACATTCGTATATAACACTGCAAATCGGGGTCTCAAAACTAGTTAGGAAAGCATGACTTTGACGGGATCCTTGGATTCTATTATATGAAATCCTATCAAAAAGAGATGAGAAAAAAGCTTTTTTCTCCCCTTAAACAGCAGAGTGGGCAGGGATAAGGAATATGGTTAATGAGTGCTGCTTTTCTTATTCATTAAATTCATTAATATTTATTGTGTTTTAGTTTTCAAATTACTTTTGCATGCATTATATTAATTTTGCCTTAAAATAGCCCTATGGGGTAAATAACATTATCTCCATTGTAGTGTTGAGAAAATGGAGGCTCAGAGAGGTAAGTGGCTCTCTCAAGGGCTACAGCTCGCTGAGACAAGAATGGGCCTCTCAAACTCACCTCCAACTGCCTGCAAAGCCCAGGTCCTGCAAGGTCTCCATGCATGCCATGAGTCCTGGGAAACAAGTAATGTTATTCAACTGCAGTCTCCCAGGTATCACACGTGGAGGTGTGTTCAAGAGGCTCTGGGGTGTTTAGAGGAGAATAAAGTGGGTTTTAATGGAAAAGACTGTTCTACTTATAGTGGCTCCAAAAAAAAAAAGTGATTCACTCTTCAAGCCTGACATGTTTTGAAAGACAGACATGCCTGTAAATTTGGCCAGACTCGTGGGTGCCAGATGGTAATTGACAAAGACCCTAGGGCTTGGCGATCAATCCAGGACTTCCTCATGTTCCTCACTGGGCTCTCCAGGGGCCAGGCATAGTGCATAATTAAGTCAGATGGTTGCAGAGGGGAAGAGATGGGTCATTTTCTCTATGGAGAGGTTTTCTTCTTGGCAAGATGCAGAATGACACACTTCAGGCAGCAGGAAGATGATTTCCATAAAAATCAGTGGAGAGGGAGGGAAATCATGAAGTTACTGAAAGACAAAGCCTAAATACCATAAACAGAGTATGGAGTTCCCAACCAGAGGCACAATTATCTCTTACCTCAAACTTGGACAGGACTCAAGCAAGCATTATAAGAGATTTTCTCATGCACATGAGTAATTCCCCCTCTCATTAAAATGTTATAGATGAGCCTCACTTGGAAAACAGCAAAGTGTGAATTCCAGTGCAGGAACTAGATGAGGCAAAAAGGGGCCTGAGGAAGTCCTAGCAGAAAGCTTTCAGGCAGTCCAACAATCTTCTAAAAAGCAAAACAGTGGCCACAGTGAGAAGAAAGACACAAAGAGGAGGAGGGATTATCCGTAAGAAGACCACTGTTACACATGCACAGATGCCTTCCATTTAACTACTTTCCATTTAATGAAAATACAAGTTCATAAATAAACATAAGATTATTTATCTATTACAATGAGGGAAAATCCTTTTTTTCAATCTCGCTTATGGTTTAACCACTTGGGACTTCTCCTTCTTGGACCAAAGTCAGTACCTGTTAAAAAAAAAGAACTGATGGGATTGATAACAATGTAATTTAATGAAGATGTGATTCACATGGGATTTAATGGCATGACAGAGAACTACACTGATATCCCTAACCCACAAGTTTTGGGGCACCATCTTTCCATCATGGATGTTTTCATGATATTCTGAGGCTACAGAGAGAGCCAAGAAGAGCATGGATATGAATGTCAAGTCTTAGAAGGTCTAGTCCTGTACCTCAATGGATCATATGTGAGCGGACTCTGGAACTGGAATCAGATTTGAATTTTTAACTCTACATACCATCCTGAAAGCACTATGAATTGGTTGATAACAGTAACATTCACCAAGATAGAAAAAGAGTAGCATGGATAGAGGGAAACAAAAATTAATGAGTTTGATATAAGACCTGCTGAACCTGAGGCAACTACTGGACATTTCCAGGTTGGGGGATATCTCATAGGCAATTGATTACCAACATTTCAAAGAACAGAAACAGAAAGAACACACTCAAAAATTAGAGATGATATTTACTTTTCTCTGCTTTCATATGTGAATGTGTTACTTGATTCCTGCATCCTTGTTGTTATTTATGCCATCTGTCATCAGATATGGTAAGTTTGTTCCTCCATACTACAACACAAAGACTTCTGAGTTGGGGAAAGAATTCTCCCTGGAAAATTTTAGGCATGTGACACATTCAGACTGACTTTACCCTTAAAGGGCTGAACAAGGTTAATATAGGACAGAAACATGTCTCCATGGGTTTTGATGGGAGAAGGGACATCCATCCCTTCTCCTTATATAAAGCCGTTTTATATAGCCACTTTATATGAAGGACTGATTACCATGACTCACCTGAATGTATAACAAGTATACTACGACAACCCTTAAAATATGATAGTATTCCCACAAGTGATGAATATCCTTCCAGATCACAGGTATTCTCTTATTTTGTTTTTTATAATGTTTCTTCTGATTATACAGTAATATATTTCCTTTGCAGTATGTTTAAAAAAATACAAAAAGACCAACAAGAAAACAAAAATTACCTTCAACTGTAGCAGAGATAACCTTTTTAATAACTGGGTGTATTTTCTCCCTATTGATTTCTACACATTATAAACATGTATTTGGGGGTATATGACACCATTCTGTACATACCATTTTATACCATTTTTCTCTCCTTAGCATTATATATTGAGTATTATCCCATGACATTAAATATTTTAATTACATGATTCTTATTGGCTAAATATTATACCTTTTGATATAAATAGATCATAACTAATTTAACTAATCCTCCATCAATAGAAATTTGGTTTGTTTCCAGTTTTTTGATAGTATAAGTAACAAAATTTTTAAAATACTCATACTGAAACATGGTTACACTTCTGTATTGGTCAGACCCAGACAGGATGCAGATGCAAACGGAGTTTCATGAAAAGAGTATTTACAAAGGTATTGGTGGGTTTAAGAGCAACCAACCATAATAATGAGGCAAAAAGGTGTAGACCCAGAAGAAGTGGAGAATCCACCACTAGCCAGGCCTGAAGGAGCAAAGGGAGTGAGTGGCCACTAGAACCCAGTGAGGGCTATAGCAGAAGGAGGGGCCACATGACAGGGGATGTGGCCTTGGGTGAGGAAGACAGCCACTACCAAACCATGGCCCAGCAGGGAGGGAGCAAGAGAAAATAATACTCTACCCTCTCTTTCCACCTGTTCTCTGACTGCCTTAGCTTCCCAATGGAGAACTCAGTGAGCAGAGAGAGGACAAGGGAGCTGGGTTGATGCAGTTCACTGAGTTCAGCCTCCCTGGGCACAGAGCAGGATTGAGAAGGTATTGGACACACCTAGGGGGACAGAGAATATCCAGCTCAACACCTTTGCTTATGCCCTAAGTCAGAGCCACAAACACTGTGAAGATTTAAAACACATACCATGTGGTGAGTTCCTCTGAAGTTGCACTATCTGAGTTCAAGATAGGTACAAAGCAGCCCAGCTTGTCTAAGTCTAGTCTGTTTGTGCCAAGTCTAGAACTGGGTCAGCCCTCCTCCAAGCCTTATTCTGTTGCAGCCACTGAGGAGCCTTCTACTGAGCCAGTGCATACTGGAGCAGCCAGTATATTAGCACACTCAGGAAATTCTTGAATTAGCCTTGCTGCCTAGGCCAATTATATAATGCACCTACAGGGTGATCCCTATCACAATTATTACACAATTTCTAATCTATATGACTTTCTTCCCTGGGTCCCAATTTTTAGTTCATATTCAATGTTATAGGATAGAGCCATACTCTTAACATTAGCTAGTGGTCTGTGGTCTTGACACCCTAATTTTGGCTAGTGTCATCTTACTGGAGGCTGGTCCCTGCCTCCTTTCCAAGCAGTTGGCTGATGCCCTGCCCCAATATCAGTAGACCACCTATAACCTATAACCATAGCTGTGCGCATGAACTGAGTAAAATCGCTACTTGCTAGAAATACTTGTTGTCAGACTCTGCTACCAGGTTGAATACTTCTGGCTGTCCAGCCCACATGGAAGCAAATTTGAAGCATTTTTAATTTTTTTTAACATTTTTATTGGAGTATGATTGCTTTACAATGTTGTGTTAGTTTCTGCTGTATAACAAAGTGAATCAGCTATACGTATACAAATATCCCCATATCCCCTCCCTCTTGCATCTCCCTCCCACCCTCCTTATCCCACCCCTCTAGGTGGTCACAAAGCACTGAGCTGATCTCCCTGTGCTGTGCGGCTGCTTCCCACTAGCTATCTGTTTTACATTTGGTAGTGTATATATGTCCATGCCCCTCTCTCACTTCGTCCCAGCTTACCCTCACCCTTCCCCGTGTCCTCAAGTCCATACTCTACGTCTGTGTCTTTATTCCTGTCCTGCCCCTAGGTTCTTCAGAACCATTTTTTTTTTTTAGATTGCATATATATGTGTTAGCATACAGTATTTATTTTTCTCTTTCTGACTTACTTCACTCTGTATGACAGTCTCTAGGTCCATCTACCTCACTACAAATAACTCAATTTCATTTCTTTTTATGGCTGAGTAATATTCCACTGTATATATGTGCCACATCTTCTTTATCCATTCATCTGTCGATGGACACTTAGGTTGCTTCCATGTCCTGGCTATTGTAAATAGTGCTGCAATGAACATTTTGGTACATGGCTCTTTTTGAATTATGGTTTTCTCAGGCTATATGCCCAGTAGTGGGATTGCTGCGTCGTATGGTAGTTCTATTTTTAGTTTTTTAAGGAACCTCCATACTGTTCTCCATAGTGGCTGTATCAATTTACATTCCCACCAATAGTGCAAGAAGGTTCCCTTTTCTCCACACCCTCTCCAGCATTTATTGTTTGTAGATTTTTTGATGGTGGCCATTCTGACTGGTGTGAGGCGATACCTCACTGTAGTTTTGATTTGCATTTCTCTAATGATTAGTGATGTTGAACATTGTTTCATGTGTTTGTTGGCCATCTGTATATCTTCTTTGGAGAAGTGTCTACTTAGGTCTTCTGCCCATTTTTGGATTGGGTTGTTTGTTTTATTTGATATTGAGCTGCATGAGCTGCTTGTATATTTTGGAGATTAATCCTTTGTCAGTTGTGAAGCATTTTTAGGTACTGTGTTTTCAGTCAGTCCTACAGTCTGATTATGAGTCTAGCCATAGCTGAATTCAGCCTGAATCTTCTACCCACTGAGGTTGCATTATGTCTTATAGTTGATTGTGCAATAATTGGTTAAGCCCTAACTAAGGTTTATTAACCATGAGAAAAGACAATAAAAATCCAGGTAATTTGGCTGCTGTCTTTTGATGATGACATTACCTCCTTTCTATGGCCTCTGACCCTCAGATCCAGCATACGGGGTTTGAATGTTCTGCTTGGAAAATCGTCTTCTCGCAGAGAAATACTTCATTTTTCTTGTCTGATCTGTAGCTATGAACTCTTTTGCTGAGTCCCTGGCCATGAAATATGCCGTCTATATTACTGTGGGAAGATTTGCCTCATTGGGGCCTGTGTCCTGATTGCCTTTGAAGTCAGCAACATCAGAAGTTAATTCCAACAAGGTCCTCTAGGTCCTGTGCATGCTTTGGTGCTTTATAAATTGCATTAAAGATCAATTTAAGCTCTTGCAGCCCAATAGGCATTGTCTTGTGTGCCTCTATTTCTTTGTCTCTTTATTTCCAACAGCACAAGCTCAAGTCCTGTCTTTGTTTTGTCAGGTGGGTCCCATTAAAATCTTGTATTAAACTTTGCCTCTTTTGAAGTCCCAGACCTCATCCATCTGTTTTTTTTTTCTAATGACTTTGTTTAGAATTTTTTCAAAGTTAATGGAAATGTCTGAGGGGTAGAGAGTCTGGTTAATTGATCTTTCAGTTATTGAGGGTTATTGTCGACCAACATTTTTAGATTTTTGTGTTTCATTTCATCTCACTTGAAATATTCTTCCTGTTTGTTTCAGCTGCCCATCCTCCACTGAGCAAACTTCCCCCTTTCTTAAATCCTATTTTAGTCCTTTCTACTCCAAAAACTGGGATTAGGTGCCCAGAAATTAGGCTCCAGGGAGTCTGGCTGAGGAAGGTAAACTGTAGAAGAGATGCAGAAGGGGAAGGACCCTGGACAATATATGCCCAAATCTATGTAGCAAACCTGATAATCGTGGACCATATATAAGCATCAAATCTAAAAATATAAGAGTAAGATCATAATGAAATCGCAAGAGTTTAAGGCTAAAGAGCACTGGATCATAGAGAAAGCCAACTGGAAATAAGCAAAGAGGATTCCAGAATACTGCTCCCAACACTGATAGGTGCTTGACCATCCTTACCAGAATGCTTCTCAAAAGTTAGCATGTACCAAAAAAAGGAACAACAACAAAACTCATGCTTGCTGAATGTACTAAGAAATGTCCCTTTCCTCACAAATTTTAAGCAAAGCTCTCCACCACTGTATATACTTTACCTAGAAAATGTTAACTCCAGCATTGTTGTTTAAGTAGAAATGTTAAACTGTCCATAAAAGAAGCATTTCTGCTTTGTGTATCAAATGCATATATTTATATACCAGAAGGCAACTTATGGTCTAGCTCCTTTGTTTTCTCTTATTGTCTTAAATAGCTCATTATTTGGAGTCTTCAAGTCTCACATATTAAAAGCAGTTATTAACAAAATGACTTGCTCCTTGGCTTCCTTCACATGCTTAAGCATCACATTTTATGACCAGGATGAAGATGATAGGACACAAAGTTCCTAAACAGATGAGGCAGTGAAGTAGAACTAGTTCCAGCATTTGGAAGTTGGGTGGCATGGATGACTATGCCCATTTCATGAAAATTATTTACTGAGCACAAAGGGACCTCTGAATCAATATTAAACATGAACAAAAGTATACCCCACCCTAGATTTGGATGGATAATGACTGCAAGCTCATATTGTCTAGGGGATGCTTAAAGTACAATATTATGGAGGAACTGTCAAGGTATGGCAAAATGGGGGAATGCATATTCAGTTCCAATTCGAGAGAGAGAGAACAATTTCCAAACAAAGGAATTTTAAAACCTTCATGTGATCAGAACACAGAGAGAATCCAGCCACCAAAGAAAAAAACTGAGGCACAAGCAAACATCATGAGGACAGTCAAGATAAAACAACTAAGAATCCAGAATCAAGACCGAAATGAGTGAAACTGACCAATTTGGAACATGTTGGAGGAAAATCCAGATGAAACCAGAATGATCTCCTAAGCAACTTTAGTGCAGAAGAATCAAATGCATATTGGAATCTCTGGGTTCTTTGAAATGTGTTGGTTGTACTGTGTATTTATGAACTGTCCTTATTTCAGTATGAAAGTTAATTCACTGTCAACAAATCTTTTTGTCTTCTTCATAAAGCATTCCTCCAAATATCATTATATACAAACACGTGAACAGGACACATCTGGCTATGACCGTCAAGATTCTGGTATTCATAAAAGAACAAAACCAGATAAAGAATACTCATTATCGAGCACTCTCTTAACAAGATTCTTATTTTTAAATTAGTCAAATATATTCTGCTTCAAGAGAGGAAATCAAGTAGGGTAAACATCCCTTCTTTCAGATGCTATGAGCAATTTGAAGGTCACATTCTCTCCTCTGTTCTTTCTAGATTGCTGGGAAATGTAACCAGATGATCTTGATCTTGACCATATTGTACCCTGTGTGGTTACATGTTTAGGTCTCCAGTTAATTGCTTGAGCTCCATACGCACTGATTAGTAGTAGTCTCAGCATCTACCACCAGGGACACACACCCATCATTCTTTTTCTTTCCTAGAGATCAACCCCAAGGGATTGGGAAGTCTTTTCACTGAAGCACTCAAAAACACAGATGATCATATTATATTCCCTTTGCCTAGACACCGTTGTGAGGAAGGCTACCTCTTTCTAAGCAATATTGCCCTAGTAATTCCAACATCAAACTTTCTAGAGGGACTACCCACAATGACTCACTAGAGAAAAAGAATACAAACTTAAGCTCTTGAAAAAAAAAACCTCTTTACAGAAAATTCTGATTATGTCACTCAACTTAAAAAGCTTCAGTGTCTCTCAACTGTCACAGAATAAGGTTTAAAAACTTTAGCTTAACCTACAAATCCTTTTACAGTCTAGCACCTGCCTATCTTTCCAATGACATATTCTGCCACTCAGCCATAAGAAAGCATCAGTTCAGCCATGTTGAACTTCTTGCAGATCCTCAGAGAAGGAGAGGTTTTCTCATGCCTCTGTGCTTTTCTACTTGGTGTTCCTTCTTAATAAAATGTCCCATACCACCTTTACCATCACTACTACCATCTCTTGCCTCTTCTCCATCTGGAAAAATATCTACTCATCCTTCAAGGCAGAGATGAACATCAGTATAGGAAGTCTTTCCTGGTCATCAGAGGCAGAGTCAGTGGCTACATGACATCCAACTGTTACAACTATTCCACTTGTGGTAAGTACAAGGTTCTTTTTTTTAAGGTTTTATTTTTAAAACTGGGGTACAGTTGTTTTACAGTGTTGTGTTTACCACAAGGTTTTTAATCTTGTGTAATTGGAGCCCAGCAGAATGTCTGTTAAAAAGCCTATGTTCCACAAAAAATTTTACAATTTGTATGGAAACACAAAAGACCCCAAATAGCCAAAGCGATCTTGAGAAAGAAAAATGGAGCTGACTCCGAGTCAGGCTCCCTGACTTCAGACTATACTACAAAGCTACAGTAACCAAGACAGTATAGTGCTGGCACAAAAACAGAAATACAGATCAATGGAATAAGATAGAAATCCCAGAGATAAACCCATGCACCTATGGTCACCTAATCTATGACAAAGGAGGCAAGAATATACAATGGAGAAAAGACAGCCTCTTCAATAATTGGTGCTGGGAAAACTGGACAGCTACATGTAAAAGAATGAAATTAGAACACTCCCAACAACATACACAAAAATAAACTCAAAATGGATTGAAGACCTAAATGTAAGACCGGACACTATAAAACTCTTAGAGAAAAACATAGGCAGAACACTCTTTGACATAAATCGCAGCAAGATCTTTTTTGACCCACCTCCTAGAGCAATGAAAATAAAAACAAAAATAAACAAATGGGACCTAATTATACTTAAAAGCTTTCACACAACAAAGGAAACCATAAACAAGATGAAAAGACAACCCCCAGAATGGGAGAAAATCTTTGCACATGAAGCAACTGACAAAGGATTAATCTCTAAAATATACAAACAGCTCATGCAGCTCAATATCAAAAAAAACAAACAACCGAATCCAAAAATGCGTAAAAGACCTAAATAGACATTTCTCCAAAGAAGACATACAGATGGCCAAAAAACACATGAAACAATGCTCAACATCACTAATTATTAGAGAAATGCAGATCAAAACTATAATGAGGTATATCACCTCACACTGGTCAGAATGGCCATCATCAAAAAATCTACAAACAATAAATGCTGGAGAGGGTGTGGAGAAAAGGGAACCCTCTTGCACTATTGGTGGGAATGTAAATTGATACAGCCATTATGGAGAACAGTATGGAGGTTCCTTTAAAAACTGAAAACAGAACTACCATACAACCCAGCCATCCCACTACTGGGCATATAGCCTGAGAAAACCATAATTCAAAAAGAGTCATATACCACAATGTTCATTGCAGCACTATTTACAGTAGCCAGGACATGGAAGCAACCTAAGTGTCCATCGACAGATGAATGGATAAAGAAGATGTGGCACATATATACAGTGGAATCTTACTCAGCCATAAAAAGAAATGAAATTGAGTTATTTGTAGTGAGGTGGATGGACCTAGAGACTGTCATACAGAGTGAAGTAAGTCAGAAAGAGAAAAATAAATACTGTATGCTAACACATATATATGGAATCTAAAAAAAAAAAAAAATGGTTCTGAAGAACCTAGGGGCAGGACAGGAATAAAGACACAGACGTAGAGAATGGACTTGAGGACACAGGGAGGGAGAAGGGTAAGCTGGGACGAAGTGAGAGAGTGGCATGGACTTATATATTACTACCAAATGTAAAATAGATAGCTAGTGGGAAGCAGCTACATAGCACAGGGAGCTCAGCTTGGTGCTTTGTGTCCACCTAGAGGGGTGGGATAAGGAGGGTGGGAGGGAGATGCAAGAGGGAGGAGATATGGGGATGTATGTATGTGTATAGCTGATTCACTTTGTTATACAGCAGAAACTAACACACCATTGTAAAGCAATTATACTCCAGTAAAGATGTAAAAAAAAAAAAAAAAGACACATGCACCCCAATGTTCACTGCAGCACTATTTATAATAGCCAGGTCATGGACATCGACAGACAAATGGATGAAGAAAATGTGGTACATATATACAATGGAATATTACTCAGCCATAAAAAGGAACAAAATTGGTCATTTGTAGAGACGTAGATGGACTTAGAGACTGCCACACAGAGTGAAGTAAGTCAGAAAGAGAAAAACAAATATCGTATATTAACGCACATATGTGGAATCTAGAAAAATGGTATAGATGATCTTATTTGCAAAGCAGAAATAGAGACACAGATGTAGAGATCAAACGTATAGATACCAAGGGGGAAAGCAAGGGTGGGATGAACTGGGAGATGGGGATTGACATATATACACTACTGATACTATGTATAAAATATATAACTAATGAGAACCTATTGTATAGCCAGAGAACTCTACTCAGTGCTCTGTGGTGACCTAAATGGGAAGGAAATCCAAAAAAGAGGGGATATATGTATACATATAGCTGACTTACTTTGCTGCACAGTAGAAACTAACACAACATTGTGAAGTAACTATACTCCAATAAAAATTAATTTTTTTAAAAAAGCCTATGTTCCATTAGTATTTGGGGAAGTGGAATAATTCTGGAAATTATGACATATGAAAAAGAGGTAAAGGAAGTAAGCCTGAAGGAGACTCAAGGAAGACATAGTAACTCTTAGTGGTAAGAACAATAACCTCAGCTAGGTTACTATTTTGGTGTCTGGTATGTGTTAGGCATAGTAATAGCTTTACAGACCTTACAAACATCTCATTTAATTCCCCACAAGTCACCTATGAAAGAGGTGCGTTTTACCATCCTCATCCCCGTCTCAAAGAGGTAAAGGAAACTAGTCAGGATCACAGAGCTTATCAGTGCCAAAGCCAGTGTTCAAAGCTGGTCTGCCTACTGCCAAAGTACAATCCCTTCATACTGTAGCATCCTAACCCACATCCTGACTTTAGGATTGTTGGTCTTGGCCTCTGCTTCGTAATTAGCTAGCTATGTGGTCTTAGACAAGTCATTTCCCCTCTATCTGGATCTCTTGACCAGTCCTTTCTTAAAACCCTTTCTTAACCTATATATCCAATCCATCACAAATTTTACTCCTTCTACCTCCTGAGTATGTCTCAAATATGACCACTCCTCTCCATCTCCATTACCAAAACCCTAGCCCAAGCCAACTTTATCTCTCACCTGAACTTGTGCAGTAAGTTCTTAATTCATCACTAGTGTCTTCACACCCGTTCAGAGGGGGCCTGCAATCCAATATTTGCAGGACAGTCCGATTGAGACTTAAAAACACAAGCGTATCATGGCTCCCCATTTCTTCCTAGGATAAAGACCAAATCCTTAACATGGCACACAAGGCCTTTGCCCCACACTCCAGTTTCATCCTATCTCTCTCCCTGCTTTTCCTTGAGCTCCAGCCTTTCAGTTTCTCAAAACTCTCTCCTTCCTCATAGCCTTTGCAGATATTGTTCTGCAGCCTGAAAGGCTCCTCTCTCCCCTCATCAACTGCCAACTTTTTGACCATCTCAGGGATTGCTTCATTCAGGGTGCCTTCCCTGACACCCAGATCAGCTAGGCCTGCATTAGATATCCTCACCATCTACTCTTTTTCTCCCATAGTATTTATCAATGTGTTGATAAATGACATATTGCTGTGACAATTTAACCAGTATCTGTCTGACTTCCTTACAGACTGTAACCTCCAAGACAGCAGAGTCCAGTTAAACTTTTGTCCCTGTGTCTCCAGCACATGGTATAGGGCATGTCAAAGAGTAAGAGCACAATTAATATTTGTTAATGAATGTTGAAAGTGTTTGTCAGTTTACTCACCTGAACAATGAAGGGATTCAACCATGTGAGCTCTAAGTTCCCTCTGGCCAGAACAGCCAACTCCTTAGGACACTAAATCATTCCTTGTTGCTCTGGAAGTCCTAACCAGAGCAAGAAGGAGGTAGATTTAGCTCAGGAGAAGGAAGTACTTTCTAATAAGAGGGACAGCCCAGCAATGGAAGCAGTTTCCCCACAGAGTAATGGAACTAATCAATTAACTGTTACTTGACCCTTAGCCAGGGGTGCTGTAGTAATAATTCCTGTGTCCCGGGAGAATGAGAATAAATGACCTCAACATCCCTTTCAACTGAGAGTCTGTGAATTTGTATCTGTGCGAAATAACCAGACCCAACTCTAAATTCCAAGCAGATGATTAGATAGTAAGATCTTTTATGCAAGATCCACATATATTAAAATGAGCTCTTAATCCCAAAGGCAACTGACACATTCTATTTCAATATATATTGAACTACCTTGGGCACCTGGTAAAAATACAAATTCTCAGACTCCCAGTCTAGAGATTCTGATTCAGTAAGTCTGGCTATTTTTAACAGGCGATCTCAAGTAATTCAGACGAGTTTAGAAAATTCTTGCATATAAAGAGCCCTGAACTTGGAGTTAGAAGATTTGGGTTCCAACTGGAATTGATGGCTAATTAGCTCTAGGACCCTGGTGAGTTTTGTCATCTTTCCTGACTTTAGCATCATCTTGGAAAGAGGAATAGTACTTTTAAATGGCCTAACATGAGTTCACATAGAAGCTGATTCTTAATGATAGTATATTCTACATTGATCCTAATCTTACTACACCTGCAAAGGATTCTAAAACTCTTGTCTCAAAAGCTTACAATGAATCCATTTAATGTTTGGCCTCCTTCAGGGAATGGTGGCATATTTCACTTCCTTCAAAAATGATGAAACCTTTGGCAAAGATAAGCTCAGCTACCTCAGTGACCAACTGTCAAAACAAGGTTTCGGAATTTCAAAAACTTCTCCCCATAAATGAGCCTCTTATAACAGATGTGGGATTACAAATGACATCCATCTAAGGTAAAGAACCTGCCTTCATTCTCCCTTCCTTTCACTCATATTTTGTTCAAGACTCTATCAGCATTGGAAAATGCATTTAAGAAGCATTATTAAAGTAGGAACGCAAGAACCTATCCAAATCATTTTTTCGGCTTCTATCCTAGAATTTGTGGATTTGATACATTTGGGGATGTTGGAAGGGAATTGGAAGTTAGTATTTTTCTTAAAAAACCTGGGTACTAGGAACTCAAACATACTAGTCAGAGTCCTCAGTCTTAGCTAAGTTTCATTCATTCTCTCAAGGCTTCATTAACCTCCAGGCATCTTGCTAGTTTCTGCATATGGAGAAGTAAATTTGACATGGTCCCTACTCTCAATGGGCTTATACTCCAGTATAGCTTCATTCAATGGAACTTTGTACAACAATAGAAATATTCTATATCTGCACTATCCAACACAGTAGCCTCTAGCCACATGTGGCTACTGAATATTTGAAACGTGACTGGGGAAAGGAATCTTTAATTTTATTTAATTTTAATTAATTTAAGTTAAATAGCCACATATGGCTCATGGCTACCACAGAGCACAACTCTAGAATAAAAGCAGATATTGGAAGAAGAAGGAGAGGAGAAAGAAAAGGAGAGAAGGAGGAGGAGGAGACAGAAAAAGAAGAGGAGAAAAACTAAAGTATGGTGAGTACAGTTGTAACTTTATATTATGAGTTATCAATTATTGATCATGTGATGACTAACTTTTCACTGAAATGTTTGAGGGTCAGGGTGAGATGTTTAGGAAAAGAGGTAGAGTGAAGATTTCATGTGAAGGGTGAGGGGTGTTCACCAGATGGAAAATGGGGGAAAAGAGCCTTTGGGATAGAAGTCATAACCTCATGGAAGCTTGAAAGCACAAGGTGGGTTTTTAGGATAATGATTTGGTTTGGTTGAAGCACCATATACTTGGGAAGGAGGCAGAGTGAGGAGGGAGAGCTAATAATGAGACATGAATGGGTACGGCCAAATCCTAAAGGGCCTGAAGTATAGCTCAGAGGGGATTGGACTTTTGTCCATAGGCAAACATTTCTCTTGGGTACACTCTAAAGCTTTCCAGTGGTGGTTGATGTGTTTGTTGCTTATTTTTTTTTCCCAGAGATGGGAAAAAGAGCTGGTGTTTTCATTGTCTTTAACTAACTTCCTGCTTTAGCTTCATGCTTGTATTTTGTCATTGCACAACATTCTTGGTTTCTATTTTCACAATGCCCCAGAGAAAGATAAATAGCAAAGTTAAGTTTAATTCAGCTGCAGTCTTTACTCAGCCTGGATAACTACCTCAACCTAACCCTTCCAGGCTACAGGTGAACCTCGTTTTTCTGGTAGGTAGGCACTAATCATGCTTGCAGACCTGCCAGGGCCCACCAAGAAGGTTACAGCTTCTCAAAAATAAAGAAGCGTTCCAGTTCTTTGCAGTGTGTGAAACTAAAGAAAATTTATGCATGGTTCAATCAGAAATAGCACAACTCCAGAATGGCCTGGGAAAGTGATGGAGTGGGACACTGGTCTGTGATCCACTGAAGAAGAGAAGTCTCTTGGAGACTTGATAGTCACTGTTGGTGTAAAGTCCTTTTCTTTTAGGTCAGCATTGAAACATTGTTATTTATTAATTACCAAAAAAATCATTTATTGAGCAAGACAGTATATGCCAAGACAGTGTGCTGTCTTATATGCCAAGACAGTGTGCTGAGCACTTTACCTGCATTAGCCCTTTCAGTCCTCACAACACTCTGCAAGGCAAGTATTCATATCCCTAGTTCACATGTAGATAAAGTCAAGTCAGAAACACTGTATACATAGCATGTTACTTGCCCAGAATCACACAGCTAGTAACTGAGAGTGCCAGGTTCAAACCCAGGGTAAGCTACATGAGATTTATGCTACTAAGAGAGACACTGCTAGAAGATACTGGTGTGGCAATTAAAATAGAAGGCATTCCCACTCCCTCTGCTTACTCTGGTGATACTGGGTAAATCCCCTGATACTTCAGCCTCTTTTATTTCACCTACAACATAGGGATAATTAGACCTTCACCCCAATTCTGAAAGGTATTTTAAAAGTTTTGAAAATGTTCTTTTAAGCAGGAGGTATTCAGAAGCCCCTCAATCATCAAACCAACACATACCAAGCACCTACCATTTTTACAGAGCCCTCAGCTAGGAGCTAAGGGTATAAACAGGAATATTAGGAACTCAAGAAACTTTCCACTTGGCAGTTAAAAAATCACAATATTTATAAGATGCCACTCACCCAAACAGGAATAATACTCATTCCCAAAGAATTCTGTAAGGTGGTGGGGGGTGCTCAGCTGGGTTGCCTACTCAAGGCACTAGGATCTTTAAGGTTTCAGGTAGAGGAGCATACAAAGTACAGGGACCTATATACCTATCTTGAGTACCCTCCATCTAACCTCCTTGCTAAGTTAATCACACTCGCCAATTTTGCTGTAAAACAGATGGACAGACAATGAAAGCACACAGAACAGACATCAGGCTACCCCCCAGAACACACCACCAATCTGATACTGGTTTACCAAGAGTCATCTGGGTTTGCACCCAAATGTGTTTATGCCAACTGTACTTACTAGTAAAATGACATAATTTAAATATTTTTGGAATCCAATAAAATATGAATGCAACAGAAGTTGCTTCTATGAAAAATAATTTGAATACTCTGATGAATCACTAAGTAAATGCTTTGGAAATAGGTGTGAGCAAGATGACTGTCAATAATTGGAGGGAAAATCATAAAAATCTAGAAGTATTCTATGCCCAAGTCACTTCACAAATGTTTTTAAGTTTTTATACCACATTAAAGAAAGAAGAACTGGAACTGTAGATTGTGTATCATGGTTGTGGTTTATGAAGAATGACTACTGTCAGTGAACCGTCCCCGAAGTAAGGCTTTGACCTATCATTAAAATATTGGCAAAGGCATATACACATATGTTCTCCACATTAAAATTAAATGTTTATGGTTCACCTGTATCATTTTATCCCCACTTGAACCAACTTTTCAAAAAAACCAACCAACTACTGGTCCCAATCATATCTGATAAGAGGACTCCTATTATATCACAAGAGCAATTTTTTGTTTGTTTGTTTGTTTTTGTCTTGTTTTAGACTGTAGTTTTATGAAGATGGCAAGATATTTGTTGAGCACAGCCAAGCCCATGCTCTATTATGAGCTACATTTGCTTACTCTATTATGGGACAGGTAATAGGTTCCGATGTCAGTCCCCAAACTGCACAGAGGCTGGAGAAGATGCCCGCCCAGACTGGCTGCAGGAACGTTGCTATGCCCTGAAGGTCCAGATGCTCTTTAGTGTGTCTGACACTGACTGTGTCTTTCACATCATTTGACCTGGGTTGTATGAGTGGTTTTTTTTATTTTCTAGGACTTTCATTTCTAAGCCTTACTCTTTGCTTATACTCTCGATCAAATAACTGACTGTTGACAATTATTTCTATGGAGGCAGCACTTACCTCTAAATTACTATAAAAAATGCTGCCAATATGTTTCATTCCAAAGTGGCCCCTAATGAGAAATGAACTATTTCTACTTGGCAAATATTACACTATTCCATAGATTTTTCATATCCTCATGTATCTAAGGACTACTTACTGGTTACCTACTGAGCTATAAAAGATTACTAAAATTGGGATTAAAATTAGTACATTGCTAAAATGTACTGAACTCTTTAATTCAGTGGTTACCAGAAAAGTCTGGCTATTTCTACAAAACACAAAGTTCTAACTGCATGCATACAATCTCAATTGGCTGGAATTCTAGCAATTTTCAGAAAGAATGCATTGTTCCCAGAGCTTTATCATTGGGGTCTTAGGTTGACTATGGTCTTCAGTTGCCTCAGCTCCAGTTTTAACTAACAGATCTGTAGAATTACTGTTAGGTTTTATTTCTGCTGTTTGTTTGTTTCTTGAGAAACCAGCTGCACTGCTACCATTTTTACTATTATGAAGTTTTTACTGTTGATACACAGAGTTTTTGAGAACCACTGCTCAGCCTGTTAATCAGAATGTTGGGTGAAGCTACAGCTCTGTCACTTTGACCAGAGAATTCTATATTCATATTCCTTTTAGCAGCTGCCAGGTCTCTGCCCTGATCAATGTTCTCTACACTATGGATCATATGTGGGAGCTTAATCCCCTTTTGACTCAAAAAGTCCCTTCCTTCAGAGTCTGAATTGTAAAAGATCCCCATTTACAGATACATGATATTTCCCGGGTCACACCACTAAATATCTCCTCAGCAGCCATTAGGCTTAATCACACCATGCCCAATATTTCATGGTCCATGTGTACATAAACAAAAATCACAATACCCTGCAAAATATTAGAATTAGGATTAATTTTACTATTCTCTTTCTATTTTCTTACTGAGACAACACACTCAACAACAGTCTCCATGCCTTTGATCTCTCTGCACCTGCGTCCATCTCCACTGAACTACCAGATTTGATCATTTCACCATCCTGCTACAAATAAAAATAAATAAACTTAAATAATTTCTTATATGTATAAGATTAAAATTTTAAAAATTTTAGTCCAGTATGCATATCATCCATGGTGTAACCCCAACCAAATATTCTCACTTTATTTTTCCCCCACTTCCTTTCATATAGTCTCCATTTTAATAAAACTGAACTGCTCCTGGCACCTGATTTTAAGAAGTCCTGCCTTGTTTATGGTGATTCGTCTGCCTGACTGCCCTTTCTCCACGCTTTGTGTGGGTTCACATCTTAACAAATCTTCAAGTTAGCCCTCAGTTCACCTCCTATAAAGAAACTTCCCCAAACTAATCTAAACAGGAAGTGGTCTCTCTCCCCAAATCTCAATTATGCATTCCCTGACCACTCCCTTAACTCTGCACTTACAGCCTTGCATCTTAGTTCATTGAATCTGCCCTTCAGACTGTAAGCTTTTTGATGACAGGATTTGGATGTTCAACTTCCTCCCACTCTCTTGCATGCCACTGGGCCTTGCAAGTAGTAAGCAGTCAGTAAATGAGTAAATGAATGAAATATATGAGTGAATGAATGAATGAATCCAACATACATATAACAAAATGGTTCTCTCCTACTATAGCTTCATTTCTTGACCTTTATTCTTTGATGAACTGGCCTTGCTAAGAAAGCCCAGGCAGGGGCCTTGCTAAGAGAGCCCAGATAGGGCTCAGCAGATTAGCAGGGAGTCTCTCTCGTGCTTTTGAGGCATAAGAGTGTAGCCTTGTGGCAGGGCAGAAATAGAACACAGAAAATCATTCCGAACAAATTCCTCCCACCTTCACCTTCAGAAGAAGACAGAATTTTACCCAGCCTCAGGCCCTCACCCTCACACAGGGTGATCATATAATTTGTATCCCAAATTTTTGAGAGTGAAAAAGAAGTTTATTAATGATTACGCTGGGACAGTAAGTATGACTCAGGACTCTCCCAAGCAAAAAAGGTTAAGGGGTCACCCCACCCTTGGATAAGTTTCATCATCTGTAAGTGAGAATAATAACACTAACCTCAGAGGTTTTCCAAAGATGAAATATGACCACGAAAGTAAAGTACCTAGTGCGACATCTAGCACACAAATGGTATTCAAGAAATGACAGTTCCCTCCCCCAGTTCTTAATAAAAGCACCTTAATGCATATATCACTTTTTATATTCATTGGTCTATGTAATTCTCTCAATGAACCTTTGAATAACCAAGGGAGACATTATCATCTCCTTTTACTTACACGTATGTTGACACACAGAGAGGTCAAATGAGTTTCCACTAGAGGCTCAGGTATTCTGTGATGGAGCCAGGACTTAAACCCAGGCACATCCATTTCCAAACTGAAACTCTTTCTACTGTAACACCCAGGCCTTACAAGCTTCACAGATGGGACTTTAAATCTGACTGGATACCTCACGACATGTGGCTGAAATCATGGGACAGTGGGACGGAGGGCTCAGAAAAGGACAACTGGAAGTCCACACTCTTCTCAGTCCCAGGGGAGACAGAGATTTCAGCCTGGAAACACCAGTTTCATCAGGTTGTCCTTTCCAGGAGGAGACAATTTCCTGGCTCTGTCATAATCAGTTTCACACTCCATCTCAGAGGTGGCTGCATTTCAGCAGAGGATGGGAAGAGAGCCGGAATTCACCACAGTGGTCTCGACTGATTAGGAGCCCAAGATCGATCAGGGAATGGCAATGATCTGGCAAGAGGCAGTTTTCTGGTAGGTTTAACAAGCATGCAAAAACATCAGTTATGTGTACACATCCATAAGTATCCTGGCTAAAGATCAACTGCCCACGTCTTTTTCCAAATGAGACAAAACAATTAGCAAAGCCAGGCATTATCCCTTCTGTTCATGCTTCATTTCCAAAAGACAAATGGTAATTTGTCTAACTCATACATTATTCCTTTATCTTTATGTTCTCATGTGACAGTGTTGTCTGATCTTGACTCCCCTGTGAGCAATGCAGAACTTATTAAAGTCCAACCCAATCTATGAATGAAAGTTTCCTACTTCACAGAGAATATGAAAGGCTTTCAACACTAGTACCAAAAGCCCCTCCTCCTCTTAATTTAAATATAACAGCACTCTTGCCTTATTTCCTTCCCTCACATGTCCTTTCTCACCTCCAGAACTAGCCCACTGCCCTGTGGACAAGATCCCTTCCCCTACCTCTTCTTCCAGGCTTGTGCTCTGTCAGCCATCCCCTTTAATACCTGTCTTCAATTATCTCTACTCTGGCTTCTTCCCCTCAGCCTAAAAACAAACTTAAGTCTTAGAAATACTTAAAAATAAAAAACAAACTCTTATTTTCCCCTTTCAGGTCCCACCTTTCCTCTCAGTTTTTCCCTTTACCAAATGTATTGGAAGTGTAATCTGCACTAGTTGTCTCTACTACCTCAATTCCCTTTCGCCCTCAACCCAGAACAATACGGCTAACCTTTCTCCATTGACACGTCACCACTGGGGTCACCAATAGCTTACAATAAAAACCCATACCTTACTAGTTGCATGAGTAAACCTGCCAAACACAAAACCCTTGCTTACTTCTTTTCCTCCTTCCTCCAGCATTAGAGCCGGAAGCATAGGGGTCATCCTCGGGGCATTCTCATCACCCCCTACAGCCAATCAATCACAAATCTTGTATGAAAAGAGCCCTAGATGGAGAATGAAGAGTCTGGTTGCCAGGCTGAGACTTGCTGCCAACTTGTTTTACAACTTTATATTAGCCTTTGCCATATCCAAGTCAGCGTCCTCATCTGTATGATTGAGAATGAGTGAGCTCGACCCTCCCTTTGGGTAAAATCTACCTAAGTCATTATTACCTTCCAGCCCCCATTTGTCTATCAAGTGCCCAAGGATTGTTTAAAATTTAGAGTCTCATTATTCTCTGAACATTGTACATCCCCCTCTTCCTACAATTCTTTTTATTCATTGATAGCACAGCTGAATCCATCCATCATGCTCCCCACAGCCCCGGTTCTGAATGTTCCCAACTGGCAAAGAACTGAGGTTTCCATTTCATCAAAGCCTGTTTTCACTAACAATTCAATCATCATTGCATTACTGAGCCCTTGTTCTACTATGGACGAGCAAAATCATAACACTGAGCAGTTTCCCAATGAAGAGCCAAAAAATGCAAAGGCAGTGATATCTGATGACATCCAGTGATGGAGAAGAAACTAAACAACTTTAGAAATGACGTTCAATAGAGACCTGGTACCAAGCTGCAGCTGAGCCAGTGGCCAGGTTTCTAGCTACTTATCTTCTTACCTCACTAGAGGGAAGAGAGATGGCCAACAAGGGACCAGTTCCACTTAGATCAGTTCATATTCATCATGCCAGACACTGGGCTTGGTGCCAGGCACTGTGATCAAGGCATGTAAAAATGGAAAGACACAATCCTTATCAAAGCCCTCACAGCCAAGGAACCAACAATCCATCCTTTCTTCTGGAAGATAGTAATAAGAGTTAGTGTGTTAGAGCAAAAAAGGACAAGGGTTTTGGTCTCAAGCAGACCTTGTTTTGACTTCTGATAATTCCATTAATTAGTTATGGGACTTGAAGCAAGTTATTTAACCCCTCTGGGCCTCACTTTTGCCACCTATAAAACGGGGATAATACCTTATAGGCTTGCTAAGGGAGTTAGAGCTAACATTTTTTTTAAAACTGCAGTGCACTGCTTGGCACATGGTAAGTGCTATAAAAATTGTAACAATAATAGTACTAGTAGGAAAGTGCATTAGGCTTTGTCACTTACTAGATGTTGGAGATTAAACAAATCACTTTGCTTCTCAGACCCTTAGCATCTTTAGCTTAAAAAGGATCTAATAGGATCCAGCTCACAGGATTCTGTGCAGGCTAAATTATATAATGCACATAAAATTATTTGATAAGCTATAAAGTACTCAGGCCACATAAAATGTTATTATATTGTATTATTATTATATTATTGACAAAAAAAGGGGGTAGAATAAGAAAATTCCAATCTTACAGACGCAGGGGTCACTTTCTCCTCTAATAAAAGTTTATCTTCCTTTTTAAACAATCATTTACATGCCACTTAATATGTGCTACTCACTGTCCTAGCGATTCATAATATAATCCCTCTGGTCTTCATAACAACCCTTTAAGGGTAAGTACTATTATCACTCCCATTTTAAGATGAGGAAATAGGGGCTTTAAAAAGTAACTCCCTCGAGGTCACACGGATGGTGGGCACTCTTATGTACTGCACTTCACTGACCACTGAATTGTCTCTAAACCTATACTGTGTCTACAGTGGCATGTTCCAATTTGGGGCACCTAAGCAAACTACCCCCAAAGGACCAGCTAGCTATATGGCCCTGCTCTATACCTTGGTTTCCTTCCCTATAAAATTATAGGGAGAAATACTAGATGGTTCTACCTCTGGTACAGTGGTCTTTAAAGATTAAATCATACAAACCAACATTTCCATCAGAGTTTCATTATTTATTTTAAGGAAATTGTTTCTTACACGTTTCCTTGTTAATAGTTATTAATTCTTACAAACTACTTGGTGGGGTTAGAGAACATTTTGACTAATACAATGATGACCAACAAAAAACAAAAAAACTCAGAGGCAGGGGGCCTAAGTTCCTTTAACGTTGATAATGGGCACAATAATATAGCTATATGAAGGCAGCCACCATCTTGGACTATCAATATGATGGTCACACCCTAGGAATGGAAATGCTGTAAGCCAGAAGGAGTCCAAGCCCCTGAGGACTTTGTAGGACTGCCATACCAGTGCTGGACAACCTATTCCCTGACTCCATTCATGTAAGAAAATAAACCCTTGCATGTTTAAGTTATTTTAGTAGGGTCTCTGCTAATCCTAAGGGATTCTGCCCTTAAAACCTATTCTGGTTTTTCTGGTTGGAACAACCAAATCCTCCATGACTCACAGTGCTGTCTCTAACATGTAAGTCTGGACAAACGACAATCTTCCCCTGAATAATTAGTAGCTTGATACCTTAATCATAAAGCTGATGCTTTCTGTAAGGCTGCCTTTTGACTTTTATGACTTTTTAAATAATTTTCTCTAACAAAACCTACCATTAACCCTCCTCTGACCCCTATTCGAGGGCTGCTGTTCCATTTTCAGAACGCAGCTCAGTGTGATGACTGCCATTCCACCGTGTGCCATCTCTAGTCCAAATCCCCTCCCCTCTCTATTGACCCAGCTCAGTCACTGTTTCTAGTTGGAAAATCTCACAAATACCAGTTCACACTTGCTTCTGATTTTGGGGCCCCAAAAAATGCCACAGTTCTTGGATGGAGAGTCATCATGACAGTGACTCAACCCAAACTCGAAAGCAAACTTCTACCGCCACAGGACCAAACTTGATGGGAATTTGGGGTGTTGGCCTGACATACCAACTCCAGGAACGTGACTTTTTACTCAAGCCTAATCACTAACATCACACATAAGACACCATAATAATTTTATGATGTTCCCAGCTATTTATGGTGAGGTATAATAGTGACATTCCAGAAAATGCCTGTCCTAAACCTTGATGCTTAACTTTGTTTTTAAATTGAAGCCACAGAAAACATTTTACGTGCAGGGAAGCTCACATGTCTGAGGATCCCCACGTGATTTGTGGGTATGATTTTTCACTTGAGTATAAATCCATATAAGGTCTTCTTTGCTTCCTACAAGTCAGAAAACGCTGTCTTATTCATGGGACCTCTGAAGAACAATTCTAGCTCTGGTTAGCACATTCCATCTGGTTTGTGTGTGCCTGTCTGTTGGCCTCCCTCAACTCTGTCTCCACCTGCCATTCTGCCACCCCAACTCCACACTCCCAGACCATGAGAGCCCTCAGAGGAGGAGCTCACCTTTTTCCTTCTCTACAACGTGTGGACATAAGTTCAAAAAACATTAAATAATTAATTTGAATAATTCAAGTTCCTTACTTAAAAAATAATATAACGATTAAAAGATTAACCTGATTATAGGATTATATGTATATATCATATTGCGATTATATATAAGAGTATAAAATCAATGTAAGGTACTAGGAAATCTGATATAAAATCTTCCAGAAAAATCCCACCTCATTTTAGGAAAGAATACACACACACACACACACACACACACACACACACACACACACAAACAGAAATCTGTCCATGGATTTCATTTTGTCTTTTTTTTGTTTAACATTTTCCCTTTCACCTCACTTTTGCTTCCTTTATTCTTATCACTAAAAATGTGAAGGTCAAGCTATAATCAACTTAAACAAGAATGAGTCCTCCTCAGGTTCCTTTCCTGGAAGTGGCAACATATATTCACGGAACCAGGATAAGGGACTACAAATGCTGGGTCACACTCAGTTCAGGCCCCTTCCTTACAGGCTGATGAAGGACTTTTAAAAACAAAAGAGGAACTCAAGAGAAAGGAGCCCCATCCCGTAAAATGAACTGTGTACATTTCATTATATCCTTAAGCATAAATACCACAAAACAGGTTGCAAATAATTTACCAGCCAAGCCACACTGTGGTTCTGATATTAACAACAAATCCTCCTTACCAGAAAATTGATGAAGCCCTAGCTACTGTGGCATTGCTCCTCCCCTCCTGCTGAGTCCTGTGTCTTTTTATCTGTAGACCCTCCTCTTTGCTCCATGCTAGTATACTTCCAGAGAGTTTGCCTCTTTACAGGAGAGCTGACAGGGGTCTTGCAGAAAAGTCTCTGTCTCCTGTCTGCAATTATTTGAGTTTAGACTCTTTTTCCTTCCTAATAATTCAGTAATTCTGCCATGGCATTTTCTGGGCTCCTCTATATCAATCCCTCCTGAACCATGGCTAGGAAATTTCTCCAGACAGTAAACTGGGACATTCATAACGCTCACCTCATTTGACTCATCACTGAAGGATCAAAGATACTTCATGGCCTGATGTCCGGTATCTTCAAACCATTGTTTCATAGCGTTTGTTTAGTTTTAGAGGGTTATTTTAGGCAGGAGGATAAATCCAGTTCCTTTTATTCCACCTTAGCTAGAAGCAGAAGTCCTGTGTCCATTTGAAAACCAAGTCCCAAACAAGACAAAACAAAACAAATAAAACAAACTATGTGATAGAGAGATAGATGATAGACAGATAGATAGGAAGAAATAACTGAGACCAGAAAAACTTGTCAAGATATTTTTAGAACACATTTTGGTATTATTAATTTGATAAAATCATCACTAGGTCACTTTTTTCTTTACATCAATTTCCTCCTTAAATACAACGAAGCACCAACTTTAACAAAATAAATCATCCGTTAAGTCTGTTCTCCTCCAGCTGATGGCCAATACTTGACCATCTCTTCCAACCTAAGAAAATCACGAACACCCTCACAAAGTCCAAAACACAATAGAATCCGCTGCATGTGATTGTATAGCCTACTCTCATTCTTCCAGTTGCTTTTCATGCTTCTTCTGGTTGTTCCTCTTCCTTGGCAGAGAATAACCACCTTGAACTATAAGGATGAGTTTCGTGCTTCTTCGTTTTTGTTTTGTTTGTCCTTTCCAATTTTTATTTGGAAAATTTTCTTAACTTTTCTCCTTTCGCTTGTGCTCTGGCTCTTTTTGAACAGTAGTATGTGTTCTTAACTGTATTATGAAATCTCTCATTTACAGCAGCTAGTGGAGACATCACCCACTCTACTGATCTTATCATCTTAGCTCTCCTTTTCCCATGTCTCACTTCCTTTGGAGGTCTTACACTGTTTTCCTTTCCAGCAAATCGTCCTTATCTACCTCTAGTTGATTTCTGAGCTCCTTGACTCAGAGCAGCTCAGGAAATCTCCAAATCCCCAAGTGGGTAAATGGGCTCAGAAGGAGTAGAAAAGGGGGGACAGGGCAGTATGGCAAGATCAAAAGGCTGGGCCTTTGCTGTCCTACTTTGAGTCACCCAAAGTTCAACATTTAAATTAGTCTGTAGTCTAATTATTTCTTTTTCCTGTTCACTGCTACATTAACCCTTGCAAATGCAAGAGACAGAGCAAATATGTTTTACCTTTTAGGCCCATAGACAGTTCTTCAAAACGCCTTTACTCTTCTAGGGAAGAGGGTTATATTACTCCCCAGCGTTTGGAGGAAAGAGCTTTAGATGGCCAACTGTCCTGGTTTGCCCAGGACTGAAGGAGGTTGCCCAGGACTGGAGGGCGTTCCTTGTTTGCTACAGGACGTCTAGTTTTAAAATCAGACAGTCCTATGTAAAGGAGGACAAGTTAGTCAACCTAGCACTTCCTGGTTGAATGCCACATCACTTCTGGTTCACCCTAACAATTATCCCCACCTACAGGATGATCAAAAAAGATGATCAACACAAAAGATTAATTACAGTTAGGTTCAAAAGTAAGGATCCCCAATCACTGATTTCTCCAGGTATTGTTAATTTAAATGCACAATAGGGCAGTTTGGCAAACATTTTACATGTCTTTAAACATATTTATCTGTTTTTCTAAATATTTCACAGTTTCAAAAATACTTTCCTGCTCTATTTATTTCTATTTCATTTTCAACTATTACTCCTTTCCTTCCATGATTTTAAGAGACATATTTTGGAATCACTTTAATGGCTAATGTGGTGAAATATTTAAAAAATTATTGTCTGAGTTACATTTTGTTTTATTCCAAAAATAGTGTAAATCCTTTTTGTAGAAAAATACCAACATGTACATGTATGTTACTTAGAAAAATACTAACATGTTAACATGTACATTATAATGTGGACAAAGAATGTCTCCTGCATATCAGTAAACAAAGGATGTTGCAGCTACCAAACCATCAGCCACTGCAGCAGCACCCCGACAGTACACCCTGAGGGAATTCAGGATGGAGAAAAAGAGGATACTGTCCCTAAATAGTTAAGGCACATATCAAAGGAATAATTTCAACAAGCCCAGACTCTTGCATCTCCTCATACAATGAAAAGCACTAAATTCACTAACTTGAGATGTCTGGTTTTCTTTAATTGGCAGTAATCTTTTGATATTCAGACTACCCGGGCTTTTTTGCAAGGACTCCTATATATCCTGGCTCCTCCCTTACTTCCTCAGAACAGTCCCTCAGAGTTATCTGAGAGGCTGTCTCCCAGGTTTAAGTCCTCATAAGTTCTCCAAATAAAATATATTTCTCAACTTTTAGGTTGTGCATTTTTTTTCAGTCAACAATATCCATGTAGAAACGAATAAATGATCTCTGCATTCAAAATCTAGAAGGCAATAAATTAAATGTTAGCAGTGTTTATTTCCAAGCAAGTGGGATGTGAGATTATGCTATTTTTTAGTTGTTTTTCTGATCTTTCTGTAATATGTTTAAAAATAAATAGCAGGAGAATTCCCCGGCGGTCCAGTGGTTAGTACTCCATGCTTTCACTTCCAAGGGCCTGGGTTCAATCCCTGGTCTGGGAACTAAGATCCCACAAACCGTGTAGCACAGCCAAAAAATAAAAAACGACTGGCTTGAAAAAAATAAATATCAGTATGAATTTAATCATTTTAAAAAATTAATAAATAACAGTAAAAAAGAAGAGGATCTGGAATTTGGAATTTTATGAGTTTGGAAATTCATTTTTCCCTCTTAAAATTTTTATCATCTAATTCAATTATGCTTACCCTCTTACTTGGCTATGATTTTACTTTTGTGACAGTGTAAAGGATATTTAATTTATTTCAATTAATCTCCTATTTTTGCCATTTAAGTTCTTCCAGCTAATCCTCTATTACTGGTTACTTAATTTTTCCAGTGAATCACTTATTATCAGACTTATGTATTATTTCAGCTTCTCCTTGTGACAAACAGGGAGGCACAGAAAGTACAAAATCGCCTTCAAGACGTATTAATATTAGACTTATTTGAAAAAAAGCAATGATTGTAAAATGTAATTTTTTATCAAATCATCATTTCAGCCACATCATTGTGCTGGCCAATTCTTCTTCACCAAACTGCTCTGGCCAAAATGTTTTTGGTCGTATCACCTAGACTCCTGAAGTATGAGTTACACACTCATTTTGAGGAGGAACATAGAGAAGATAAAAGAGCGTGAAGAGAGAAAGTAATGAGATGTGTTGAGACCACTGTTACTTTAAAGACATCCGAATTTACTGAGAGCATTCTTGAGGGTGTGAGGGACCATGGCCATTACAGAGAAATCTCCACAATTTCACTCTTCCCCCTCTCTCTCCTCATACCTCCCCCCTTCCAGACAGCATCCCAGATTAAACAGCTGCCATTAGTCCCCCAACATCCTACAAACTTAGACTACTTACTTCTCATTTTTATGTTAAAGTTTATATACTACGAACATTCTCCTTCATGTTGTAGTGCCCATCCTATCAGTTACAAAGCTCTCAGCTGCCTGTTACCCTCATTCAAACTCACTCAAGTGACAAGGAAATTGGTTATTTCACATTAACAAAGTCCAGAAGTCAAGAAAGCTTCTGGGTTTCCTGGTTCAATGACAGGTCTGTGTCATCAAGAGCTTTCTTCTATCTCTCCACTCTGCAGCCTCAGGGTATCAGCTTTGTGCAGAGACTGCCTGTTTGCATGGTTGAAAAGGACTACCAGCAACAACCAGAAAGAGAAGGAGAAAGTTGCTTTTCCAACCATGGAATACAGTCAACACTCTATATCCCCAGGTTCCACATTCTCGGATTCGACCTACCGTGGATTGAAACTATTTGGGGAAAAAAATTCCAGAGAGTTCCAAAAAGCAAAACTTGAATTTGCCAGCAACTATTTACATAGCATTTATAATTGTATTTAAAACTATTTACAGAGCATTTACATTGTGTTAGGTATTATAAGTAACTAGAGATGATTTAAAGTATATAGGAGGATATGAGTAGATTATACAAAAATACTACACCATTTTATATAAAGGATTTGAGCATCTCTGGATTTTGGTATCTGTGGCAGCCCTGGAACCCATCCCCCAAAGATACTGAGGGATGACTATATAAGGCTTCCATTTAGTCTGATATGACCAATTTAGGACACACATTCTACCTAGAACCAATAACAGTTGCCAGGAAAATGCCGTGTGCTGACAGACCCAGACTCAGAATAATTAAGTTTTAACCCCAGAGCTGGGAAGGTGGTATCTGAATAAAATCAGGATTCTCTTAGGAAAGAGCAAAAGGGAAGGCATGCTGAGTAGGGAACCAACTGGATCCAATACACCCTTGCTGCATTTTTCTTTTATGATTCCTTCATTCCATATTGATTAAACTACCCAGACAGCTGCTGCCTTTCCACCTCACTGGGTTTTGTAGGTGAATTACAGTACGGTGGTGAAGAGCTCTGGAATTCCAAGGTCATGGTTCACTCCCAGTTCTGCCACTTTCTTCCACTGTGAAGAAGCCTTATGAGTGTCAATATATTATTTGATCTCTCTGTGCTTATCTGCACAACTGTAAAATGGGGTAGTCATAACTGCTATTTCATTGGGCTGTTATATGGATTCCATAAGAGTCTATGCAGTACATGACTATAGTGAAGTTTTGGCAAATGTTAGTTTCTCTTATTAACATTAGTAAATTAATTTTATGCAAAATGGTAATCTTACCAGTGGTTCTCAAAGCATGGTCCCTGGACCAGCAGTATCAGCATTGCCTGGGGACTTATAAGAAATGTTCAAGCTTCAAAACAGACCAACTGTATCAGAAGCTCTGAGGGTGGGGCCCAGCAATCTGGGCTAACAAGGCCTCCTGGTGATTCTGAAGCACATTCAAGTTTGAGCACCATGAATCTACACCAGCTCTACCTCCAGCCAAATAGCACCAGTCACCATTCCTAGAAAGTGCTTCACAATCTTTAGTCAAAATATCTTTGCAATTGGTTATCCCTCTCCCTGCTGTGCTCTCTCCACTGTATCTCTAGCTTTAAGGCTCAGCCTGAACATTACCTTACACTGATGTTATATCTGCCTGTAATGCTCTTCCTCTAAATCTTTGCAGGGTTGAGTCCTTCTCCTTTCCAAGGTCTCAGATTAAATGGCACCTCTTTAGAGAGACTTTCTTGCACCACTGAGTGCAAAGTAGCCTGAGTCTCTTTCTATCATATGACACTGTTTGATTGTTTCCACAGCACTTATCACTATCTGGATTTGCTATTTATTTATTTATTTACTTGTAAATTGTCTGCCTCCACTCACTAAGATATAAGATCTGTAAAGGTAGAGACCTTGTCTACCCACCACTATATAGATCCTTAGCACCTAGAATAGTGCCTGGAAAATAGTAGGCACTCACTAAATATTTGTTGCATGAATGAATAGACAAAATGACAGCGAGATTTTTGTACTACCAACATAAGGGCCAAATGAGCTGTGTCATGCTTCTCACATGATTCAAGTCATCACATTATGATGCTAACAAACAGATTCAGAAGTCTGTGTTCTAAGGTCAAAGAATTACCACTCCCACATGGTACAGAGGGCAGGAAGTCCCCAGTTGCTTCCCTCCTCCATGTAAGCAGGTAGGAAACCACCCACACAATTGTATTTGCTCTTTTCTGTATATCTGTCCAAGCCCTTCCCCATGGTCTTGGTGGTTTATTTGTTTAATTACCCTGACAACTCAGAAATTTCTTCTGCCTCCACATTAAGCCATTTTTCCTGACATCATGATGTTTCTAGAGATGAGCAATTTGTCCATCTCTACCTCATAATAACCCCTTACCTCTGTAAAGCGAGTAATGAAGTCAATCCTCAGCTTTCTTTTTTCCAAAGTCAGTGACTCCACCTCCTTTCAATGCTCCTCTGAGGGTCCATTTTAAAATGTCTAATGCTCTCCTATGGATCCTCTCCAGCTTTTTCCATTATTTATAAAGTGAGGACATTCAAACTGGGAGCAATGATAAAGATTCAGAATGTTTCTTTTTTATTAAATTAAAGGTGCATGCAAACTCTGTGCAGCAGTGATGAAAGCTAGAAATATTACGACATGAGTTCAAGTCCCCACTTAGCCACTTATGATCCCTGTGCCTTGGACACATTGTTTACCTTTCTGATCCTCACTTCGATCCCTCTAAAACGGGAGTTCTCATTCCTCAAGATTTTTGTGACAATCATGTAAGAAAACATATATGAAAGTGTAAAATGTGAAGTGCTTTACAAGCACAAGTAACTGCTGAAAGAGAGAGTACTTTTCATTTATCTTTAACAAGTCAATGGATGCAGAGGTCATTATTAATAAATTCTATTTTATATCAAGAAAGAAAAGGTACTAGCTCTAAAGGAGAACACTAGCCCCATCCCCGTTAGCTCTTTCACGGATCCACTTAGATGAAGCAGAGCCCATGCTCACAAATTCCTTTAGCTCATTATCAGAGCACTGCACACTACTTGTTGACCTTCACTGGAAGAATGGCTGCATTGGAATTTCTGGGAAGAGTTCTTTCACATATCAAAGGGAATCAGAATAAATAATTTTAGTTACAAGCAGTATATTCTCCTGTTAAAAAAATAGATTTTTCATCATGGTAAATGTGGTGGCCATGAGAATGTACAACTACAGGGAGCAGAACTGACCAATGGCCCCAGCTGCTGCTCTGAAATCTATCACTTCTTTGTGATGAGGCCACACGTCCCACGAGCTCTTCCCAGCCGATTACTGAGCTCAACAGGAATAGTTTGGGTGCCCCATTCCTGAAAGATAGGACATTCAAGGACTCCTCTATTGGTTGACTTTGGTTCAAGGTTGTCTCCCCTGCCAAAGTTTCCTTGGATGTCATAGCCATCTAAGATGCTTCCATTCAACATCACTACCTCTCTCATTCCCTCAGGTCAGACCTCCATCATGTTCTACTAGCTCTGCCATCTTCTCCAGTCCCACCCTGTTTTCTCTCACAAGTATTTCCCCTAATAAAATCTGGCATCTTTTTCTTGGAAGATCCAGACCAACACTGTAAACAAAACAAAAAAGAAAACTCTCAGTTTTCAAGGAAATTTTGCATCTATAATCACATCTATTCCTTTTAAACATTCAATGAATTACACAAGTGGGAAATTGGAGTCCCCACTGTTTAAACAAAGAATTAAGTAACTTGGCCAAGATCAATTACCTCATCTTTTTCAGTAGCTTCTCTATCTCCTAGCCTTCCATGCTCAATGGAAGAAAAAAACTTTAAATTTACTTTCCCTTTTGATTATTATTTTCCTAGCATGAACAACAACAGCACCTACAATTATTAAGCAGGCAGTGAATAAGCGCTTTACATATATTCAATTTTTCATTTAATCCTCACAAAAACTCAAGAAGGTAGGTACTTCCCCCTTTATACATGTGAGGAAACAGCTTCAAAAAGTTAAGTAAGCTTCTCAAGATCACTCACCTACAAAGTAGAGGACCCAGGACCAGCCCATGACTCTAAATCTAATGCTATTAGCATTAATAACAATATCTCAAATCTGTAGAACATTTTACTAAGCACTTCTAGATGTATTAAGAAGTGGAACTGGCACCCACCAGTAACTCCCCCTGCAGAAGTCTAGAGAAGACAAAAGCTAGGGAAAGAAACAGGGGTGATAGGAGCTGACAAGGTACAGGCAAGGATGAGAATGACTAACCTTCTCCCAAATGCTTTAGCTCAGGTGGCAGAAGAGTCGCTCGTGGCCATCGGTACTCCAAGGACCCTTACTTCAAAGAAAGTATGGGGGGAAAAAGTAAGTTTTTGTTAAGGAGATTACCATAATATATTTTCCCAAGTAATCTTCCTAAAATTATTATATGGAAACCAGCTTCCTACCACCTATCAGCCATACAATGGGGAAGAAAGCATCAAGCACTCAAGGTTCTCCATGATCCAATTCTTAGCCTCCTCTCCAGCTTCATCTCCTCTCCTGCTGTGTTTTACCTGATGCTTAAATACAACAGCATCCACACTGTGCTGTCACATGCCTCTGTACATTCAGTCATGCAGTTCACTGTCTAATTCATCCTTCCTTCCCTTCCTCTGGCTAACTCTTACTCGTTCCTCAGCAACTCAGCTCAGCCACCTTATACTTCAGGAAGTCTTGTTCAACACCTAGGCTGAGGAAACCCAAAGAACCCCTCCTCTGTGCTCCTTTATCTTAACCCCAGTGCTTACCTCACCTCAACATTTCCTTTATTATGTTGAGATTATCTCCCACTAGAAAAACAAACAATTGTTTCTCCTTAAAACATCATCCATACCTCACCACTCTGGCCCATAAAGTGCTTCAAGGGGGATCCTATGGCAGGGAAGAGAAGGTCCAGGTTCCATTCTCTGGCTTTCAAGGCCCTAAATGATGTAGTCCCTGACCTTCTCTCCAAACTCCCCCTTTTCCCCTTGCTTACTAACTATCATACCACTCTGCATTCAGATCCATTACCATGCCAACCCTATTTTGCCTTAAGACTTCTTTCCTCCACTCTTTGTAGAGTTGTGCCTTTTTATTTTCCAGATCTCCACTTGAATGTTGCCTTCTTAGAGATGCCTTCCATCTCCACCTCTAGAACTATCATTATTCTCTCCCATTGTTCCCTATTCCTTCTCCTCATTGCAACCACAAAACTTTATAAATAGGATATGTATTCATTTATTTATTTGTTATTTAATTCTTGAATTTAATGGAAAACACATCCTCAACTCCTCATGCTACTTGAGAGCAAGGATCCAGGCTTATTAAACTGTATTCTTCCAAGGTGTTTGGTGCAACAGTATGTCCTCAAATTTGCTGAATAAATGAATGAGCAAGCAAAGTTCAGGAAGAACATTAAAAGAGAGGGAATTACAAAATAGCAGAGATTTATAGAAGTTAAATATTAGTTAGTTCCCATAATGACTTGTGTTGAGGGAACTCTAAGTGCTTTCTAAATATTAATTATATTCTATTCACAGGAAAAACTCATTATCTCTAACTTACAAGCAAAAAAGGAAAACCAAGTGAAGGGACTTTTCCAAAAGCAATATAATGAGTTAAATAGGGAGCTTTGGTCTTGACTCTGAATAGCTTCATTTTATACCATCTTGTTCCCAAAGGATATGAAGTGGCTTTGAAAGACAGACAGTTACACAATTTAGAGTGTCCACAAAAACAAAACAAGCCAGTTGCTCAGGAGAAGCACGACTATTCCTGGTACAAGGTCTGAAAGAAACTTTTCCCTTGGGTCCTCACAAAGAGTAGCAAACCACATCCTCAGTCACATCCTCCAGGACATGCAGCAGTGGGGCTCACAGGGTTGTTTGCTAGCATTCCTCAGTGTGGGCTGATGGCACAAGGCCAAGGTTCAGATCCATGGAGCAATTCTCCAAGGAGCCAAATCAAAACAGCCCAGGTGTGCAATTCTCTGATGGTCTCTCTTAATCCAAAAAGACATCTGGAGATTCTGGAGGAATCATTTAACAGCACACCCTTCATATGCTGGGCTCTGTGAATTTTACTTCTCACATGAAAACTTCTAATAAGTATTAAGTAATAGTGAATTGAAAGTGACCAGCATCCAGAACACAGTCAATGTTGTGGAACTATTGAAAGTTCCATATGATTTATCAGTCAAATGACCTGGAGAAGGTATAAGTTAAGCTGCTGTAATAAGGAGACCCCAAAATACAGTAACCTGGATAAAACTAAAGTTTACTTCTCACTCATGTAACAGTCCAGGTATAGGAGGGTTGTTCAAGACAGGTGGGAAGCTCTGCTCCACACGGTCATCTAGGGACTCAGGCTGGCAGTGTACCTCTACCATCCTTAATAAGCAGCTTCCTTTCAGTCCAAGGCAGCTGCTCTGGTTGTTGCCATCTTAGAGTCAAAGGAAAGAAAGAGAGTAAAAGGCAAACAGCTTCCTTGTAAAAATGTAATCTAAAAGTTGTACATATCAGTTGTTTGATCATTTAGTGACATGGACACACCGACTTGCAAGGAAGACTGGGGAATGGAATCTATACCTGGACAGCCTCATATCTGCCTAAAACTCAAGATTATATTATTTCCAGGAAGACTAGGAGAGTGGATAAGGGAAACCATAAGACTATGCCACTGGGAATTGGCATCTGCTTAAACAGAATTATCCTCGGATTAAAGAACAACCCACTGCTAGCCAGAGGGAAATAAAGGCAGACACCTGTTACAGGTTCAAGTTTTCTACATTCATGTGTTCTGTCCAGTGCACAGACAATTAAGGATCAAGACCCCAAAGTTCTACATCATATGCATGGCTACACTTATTTTAGCCAGAAAAAAATTTTAAGTTGTTGTTTCTAAATGCCAAGTAAAACCATAAAAGAATCAATAGAGCCTCCGTGTAATATTAGACATTAAGAACTGTCATATCCTTGTGAACCCTCCAAGATAAACTAATTGCAAAATGTAAGGAAAGGTAAACAAATAAGATGACAACCACATAGGATTCTTAACTCTAAGCTAGTTAAATGTCAGAGGACTTTTACTAAAACTCAGTAAATTGGTTTTGGAATAGCTGATCTTAGACGACTTCCTTCTGGCAGCCATTAGATGACAGCATCAGTTTGTCTGTGGAGGTATTCTTAGTTTGAAACAATAAAAATCATGATGAGGTCAGCATATTGGTATTCTCTCTGTCTAGGGAGGTAGAAAGCATATGCCTATCTCATCCAAAGGGGATGTCACATTATTACCATACAAGTTTATAAAAATTGGGCAGCAGGATTTATTACTTACCCCACTGAAAATCATCTCCTCCCTCAGGAGACTGCTCTTGTCTCTGCTGACTTAAATGGTAGTATTAAAGTTTAGAGTCTATATGAGCTTTAGTCTATATGGACATAGATTTTCTCCCATAAGCAATTCCTTCCCGTGGAGTGAAAGTTTAAGAAAAAGTCAATAAAAGCTAAAACTCTTAGTTTGTTCTTCCTAATTTTCTCCACAAGGTGGTAAAGAATATAACAATGGTTTAAAGTGTTTAAAGCTGACCTACTCAACAATGTTTAAAGCTGACCTACTCCTCATGTAATAGATTTGGCCTAAGAAGTCCACATGTGTACTTTGAAAGAAGCAAACAGGTACTTAGTCTAGACATCAGGTGGGTAAGTATACAGGTCTACAATTCGGGAGGAATAGGTGGTTGCTCCATTAAATACAGAGGGGCCTACATGCTATCAGTAGGCATGCTTTCAAGTATGCTCTCATTACTAGAACAAATAGCCAATGTAAACCCTGAGTAATTTGCCTTAAACATCAGTCAATGTCCTTCCAGCTGTGGTCTTCCCAGACATGATGTGATCACATGTATGTACACTTGTATGTATAAAGAATGATGCATCTACCAGAGCTAGGTTCTAATCAGCACAATTTGGTAAGGGGAGAAGGAAAAGAGAACTAACATCGGTTGACCATCCCTATGTGCCAGGGGTAATACTATATCCTTTATCTTTGTTTTTGCATTTATTTCTCACAACAACCCTGCGAGGCAAGCATTATCATCACCATTTTAGAGATGAGGAACCTGAATCACAGAGATGTGAAATGACCTACCCAAGGTCACACAGCTTGTGCACAGAGAAGCTGGAATTCAACCCAGTTTGATTGCACAGTTCATGCTCTTTCAAATAAACCACACTGGTGATATGGAATTCTACTTACTCCCCTACTTTGGGCACCACATTGTTGACCATGAATGGGGCTTGGGTCTACAAAGTTCAGGGAGTGGTCCCTAAAGGGCTTTTTCATTCCACTAGAATTCTTCTAGTAGTCTCCTTGTCTGTCTTACTTGCTGTTACATACATCACCTAAAATAGTGCCTGCACCCTCTCCTCCCCCAGAAAAAGGTTTTTAAGTGAATGAATGATTGAGACTAGTCACTTCCTTGTAACAAGGATAGTATACAATTTCTAGAGAATTCTCAATGTGTCTAACCGCTTGGATCTCAGCTTGAATCTCTTTAAAATACAAATTCTGTCTGCAATGTATTTCATAAGATTCAACAACTATTTCGAGTATTATTCGGTTTTTTTTAATAGACCTTTATTGGAGTATAATTGCTTCACAATACTGTGTTGGTTTCTGTTGCACAACAAAGCGAATCAGCCATATGCATACACATGTCCCCATATCCCCTCCCTCTTGAGCTTCCCTCCCATCCTCCCTATCCCACCTTTTTAGGTCATCACAAAGCACTGAGACGATCTCGCTGTGCTATGCTGCTGCTTCCCACCAGCCAACTATTTTACCTTCGGTAGTATATATATGTCGATGCTACTCTCACTCCGCCCCAGCTTCATCCTCCCACCCCATGCCTCAAGTCCATTCTCTATATCTACCTCTTTATTCCTGCCCTGCAACTAGGTTCATCAGTACCTTTTTTTTGTTGCTAGATTCCATATATATGCGTTAGCATACGGTATTTGTTTTTCTCTTTCTGACGTACTTCACTCTGTATGACAGACTCTAGGTTCATCCACCTCACTACAAATAACTCAATTTCATTTCTTTTTATGGCTGAGTAATATTCCATTGTATATATGTGCCACATCTTCTTTATCCATTCATCTGTCGATGGACACTTAGGTTGCTTCCATGTCCTGGCTATTGTAAATAGTGCTGTAATGAACATTGTGGTACATGACTCTTTTTGAGTTATGGTTTTCTCTGGGTATATGCCCAGTAGTGGGATGGCTGGGTTGTATGGTAGTTCTATTTTTAGTTTTTTAAGGAACCTCCATAGTGTTCTCCATAGTGGCTGTGTCAATTTACATTCCCACCAACAGTGCAAGACTGTTCCCTTTTCTCTACACCCTCTCCAGCATTTGTTGTTTGTAGATTTTTTGATGATGGCCATTCTGACCAGTGTGGGGTGATATCTCACTGTAGAATTGATTTTCATTTCTTTAATAACTAGTGATGTGGAGCATCTTTTCATGTGCCTCTTGGCCATCTGTATGCCTTCCTTGGTGAAATGTCTATTTAGGTCTTCCGCCCATTTTTTAAACGGATTGTTTGTTTTTTTGATATTGAGCTCCATGAGCTGTTTGTATATTTTGGAGATTAATCCTTTGTCTGTTGTGTCATTTGCAAATATTTTCTCCCATTCTGAGGGTTATCTTTGTGTCTTGTTTATGGTTTCCTTTGCTGTGCAAAAGCTGTTAAGTTTAATTAAGTCCCACTTGTTTTTGTTTTTATTTCCGTTACTCTAGGAGGTGGGTCAAAAAAGATCTTGCTGTGGTTTATGTCAAAGAGCGGTTTTCCTATGTTTTGCTCTAAGAGTTTTATAGTGTCTGGTCTTACATTTAAGTCTTTAATCCATTTGGAGTTTATTTTTGTGTATGGTGTTAGGTAGTGTTCTAATTTCATTCTTTTCCATGTAGCTGTCCAGTTTTCCCAGCACCACTTATTGAAGAGGCTGTCTTTTCTCCATTGTATGTTCTTGCCTCCTTTGTCATAAATTAGGTGACCATATGTGCATGGGTTTACCTCTGGGCATTCTATGCTGTACCATTGATCTATATTTCTTTTTTTGTGCCAATACCATACTGTCTTGATTGCTGCAGCTTTGTGGTATAGTCTGAAGTCGGGGACCCTGATTCCTCCAAATCCGTTTTTCTTTCTCAAGATTGCTTTGGCTATTCAGGGTTTGTGTTTCCATGCGAATTGTAAACTTTTTTGTTCTAATTCTGGGAAGAATGCAATTGGTAGTTTCATAGGGATTGCACTGAATCTGTAGATTGCTTTGGGTAGTATAGTCATTTTCACAATATTGATTCTTCCAATCCAAGAACATGGTATATTTCTCCATCTGTTTATGTGATCTTTGATTTATTTCATCAGTTTTATAGTTTTCTGAGTACAAGTTAGGTAGTATATCGCCTCCTTAGGCAGGTTTATTCCTAGGCATTTTATTCTTTTTGTTGCAATGGTAAATGGGAGTGTTTCCTTAATTTCTCTTCTGATTTTTCATTGTTGGTGTATAGGAATGCCAGAGATTTCTGTGCATTAATTTTGTATCCTGCAACCTTACCAAATTCATTGATTAGTTCTAGTAGTTTTCTGGTGGCATCTTTAGGATTTTCTATGTATAGTATCATGTCATCAGCAAACGGTGACAGTTTTATTTCTTCTTTTCCAATTTATATTACTTTTATTTCTTTTTTTCTCTGATTGCTGTGGCTAGGACTTCCAAAACTATGTTGAATAAGAGTGATGAGAGTGGACATCCTTGTCTTGTTCCTGATCTTAGTGGAAATGCTTTCAGTTTTTCACCATTGAGTATGATGCTTGCTGTAGGTTTCTCATATATGGCCTTTATTATGTTGAGGTAGGGTCCCTCTATGCCCATTTTCTGGAGAGTTTTTATCATAAATGGGTGTTGAATTTTGTCAAAAGCTTTTTCTGCATCTATTGAGATGATCATATGGTTTTTATTCCTTAATTTGTTAATATGATGGATCACATTGATTGATTTGCGTATATTGAAGAATCCTTGCATCCCTGGGACAAATCCCACTTGATCATGGTGTGTGATCCTTTTTATGTGCTGTTGGATTCTGTTTGCTAGTATTTTGTTCAGGATTTTTGCATCTATGTTCATCAGTGATATTGGTCTATAATTTTCTTTTTTTGTGATATCTTTTTCTGGTGTTGGTGTCAGGGTGATGGTGGCTTTGTAGAATGAATTTGGGAGTGTTTCTCCCTCTGCAATTTTTTGGAAGAGTTTGAGAAGTATCGGTGTTAGCTCTTCTCCAAACGTTTGACAGAATTCGCCTGTGAAGCCATCTGATCCTGGACTTCTTTTTGTTGGAAGACTTTTCATTCCAGTTTCAATTTCATTGCTTGTGATAGGTCTGTTTATATTTTGTAATTCTTCCTGGTTCAGTCTTGGAAAACTGTACATTTCCAAGAATTTGTCCATTTCTTCGTGGTTGTGCATTTTACTGGCATACAGTTGTTTGTAGTAGTCTCTTATAATCCTTTGTATTTCTGCAGTGTCAGCTGTGATTTCTCCTTTTTCATTTCTAATTTTATTGATTTGTGTCCTCTCCCTTTTTTTCTTGATGAGTCTGGCTAAGGGTTTATCAATTTTGTTTATGTTCTCAAAGAACCAGCTTTTAGTTTTATTGATCTTTGCTATTGTTTTCTTTTTTCTATTTCATTTATTTCTGCTCTGATCTTTATGATTTCTTTCCTTCTACTCATTTTGGATTTTCTTTGTTCTTCTTTCTCTAGTTGTTTTAAGTGTAGGGTTAGATTGTTTATTTGAGATTTTCTTGTTTCTTGAGGTGAGATTGAATTGCTATAAACTTCCCTCTTAGAACTGCTTTTGCTGCGTCCCATAGGTTTTGGGTCGTCGTGTTTTCGTTGTCATTTGTTTCTATGTATTTTTTAATTTCTTCTTTGATTTCTTCAGTGATCTCTTTGTTATTTAGTAACGTATTGTTTAGCCTCCATGTATTTGTGTTTTTTACAGTTTTTTTTCCTGTAATTGATTTCCAATCTCATAGCGTTGTGGTCAGAAAAGACACTTGATACGATTTCAATTTTCTTAAATTTTCCAAGTCTTGATTTGTGACCCAAGATGTGATCTATCCTGGAGAATGTTCCGTGTGCACTTGAGAAGAAAGTGTATTCTGCCACTTTTGGGTGGAATGATCTATAAATATCAATTAGATCTATCTGGTCTATTGTGTCATTTAAAGCTTGTGTTTCCTTATTTATTTTCTGTTTGGATGACCTGTCCATTGGTGTAAGTAGGGTGTTAAAGTCCCCTACTATTAATGTGTTACTGTCGATTTCTCCTTTCATAGTTGTTAGCATTTGCCTTATGTATTGAGGTGCTCCTATGCTGGGTGCATAAACATTTATAATTGTTATATCTGCTTCTTGGATTGATCCTTTGATCATTATGTAGTGTCCCTCCTTATCTCTTGTAACAGCCTTTATTCTAAAGTCTATTTTATCTGATATGAGTATTACTACTCCAGCTTTCTTTTTTTTTTAATTTATTTATTTTATTTTTGGCTGTGTTGGGTCTTCGCCTCCGTGCGAGGGCTTTCTCCAGCCGCAGCAAGTGGGGGCCACCCTTCATCGCGGTGCGCGGGCCTCTCACCATCGCGGCCTCTCTTGTTGCGGAGCACAGGCTCCAGACGCGCAGGCTCAGCAATTGTGGCTCACGGGCCCAGTTGCTCCACAGCATGTGGGATCCTCCCAGACCAGGGCTCAAACCCGTGTCCCCTGCATTGGCAGGCAGACTCTCAACGACTGCGCCACCAGGGAAGCCCCCAGCTTTCGTTTGATTTCCGTTTGCATAGAACATCTTTTTCCATCCCTTCCCTTTCAGTCTGTATGTGTCCCTAGGTCTGAAGTGGTCGCTTGTAGACAGCGTATATATGGGTCTTGTTTTTGTATCCATTCAGCCAGTCTGTGCCTTTTGGTTGGGGCATTTAATCCATTTACATTCAAGGTTATTATCAACATGTATGTTCCTATTACCATTTTCTTAATTGTTTTTGGTTTCTTTTTGTGGGTCTTTTTCTTCTCTTGTGTTTCCCGCTTAGAGAAGTTTCTTTAGCATTTATTGTAAAGCTGGTTTGGTGGTGCTGAATTCTCTTAGCTTTTGCTTGTCTGAAAAGCTTTTGACTTCTCCACCAAATCTGAATGAGATCCTTGCTAGGTTGAGTAATCTTGGTTGTGTAGGTTTTTCTCTTTCATCACTTTAAGTATATCCTGCCACTCCCTTCTGGCCTGCAGAGTTTGTGCTGAAAGATCAGCTGTTAACCTTATGGGGATTCCTTTGTATGTTATTTTTTGTTTTTCCCTTGCTGCTTTTAATACTTTTTCTTTGAATTTAATATTTGTTAGTTGGATTAGTATGTGTCTTGGTATGTTTTTCCTAGGGTTTATCCTGTATGGGACTCTCTGTGCTTCCTGACTTGGGTGACTATTTCCTTTCCCATATTAGGGAAGTTTTCAACTGTAATCTCTTCAAATATTTTCTCAGACCATTTCTTTTCCTCTTCTTCTTCTGAGACCCCTATAATTCGAATGTTGGTGCGTTTAGTATTGTCTCAGAGGTCTCTGAGATTGTCTTCAATTCTTTTCATTCTTTTTTCTTTATTCTGCTGCTCGGCATTTATTTCCACCATTTTGTCTTCCAGCTCACTTATTCGTTCTTCTGCCTCAGTTATTCTGTTATTGATTCCTTCTAGTGTATTTTTCATTTCAGTTATTGTGTTGTTCATCCTTGTTTGTTCTTTAGTTCTTCTAGATCTTTGTTAAACACTTCTTGTATTTTCTCAATCCATGCCTCCATTCTATTTCTGAGATTCTGGATCATCTTTACTATCATTACTCTGAATTCTTTTTCAGGTAGATTGCCTATTTCCTCTTCATTTATTTGGTCTTGTAGGTTTTTACCTTGCTCCTTCGTCTGTGACATATGTTTTTGTCATCTCATTTTTTTTTTTTTTTATGAATGGGATTGTGTTCCTGTCTTACTGGTTGTTTGCCCTGGGGCTTCCAACACTGGAGTTTGTAGGCTATTGGGTAGAGCTGGGTCTTGGTGCTAAGATGAGGAACTCCATGAGACCTCACTCCGATGAATATTCCCTGGGGTCTGAGGTTCTCTGTTAGTCCAGTGGTTAGGACTCGGAGCTCCCACCACGGGAGCTTTGGCCCAACCCTGGGCCCGTGAACGAAGATCCCGCGAGCCACGTGGGGTGGCAAAAAGGAAAAAAAAGAGAGAACAATAACAAAGTAAAAAATAAAATAAGACTAAGAAACTATCAGATATGTTAGAAAGAATATAAAAATAAAAATATAGATGAATCAACAACCAGAAGGTACTTCAGTACAATAGTAAAAAAGAGGAGGAGGGAAAAGAAAAAATAAAGAAAAAAAATGGGGGAATAGGCCTTGGCTGTGGAGGGCGGGGCCTAAGCAAGGGTGAGGTTTGGGCAGTGGGCGGGGCCAATGCTTAGAAACCACAGGCCTTGGGGGCTGTGTGGGGTGGGGCTTAGGCTCGAGGAAGGGGCCCAGGCATGCCCCCCACCCCTGGTCTCAGAGGGCAAGGGACCTCACCTGGGAGCCCATCAGGCTTCCTGGGCTTGAGTGGGTGGGGCAAATGCCCTCCTCTCCTCTCCTGCTCCTCCTGGAGGGCCCCTGCCACCTGCCTCTCCTGATCTCCCCAGCCTCCCTCATCTGCCCCCAGGACCCACTCGGCCTGGATTGGGCTTTGGAGGGGTGGTACCAGCTTGGGAGCTCAGCAGGCTCCCCTACCCGAGTGGGCCAGGCAATTGCCCTCCGCTCCTCTCCTGCTCTTCCTGAAGAGTCCCTCCCGCCTGCCTCTCCTGATCTCCCCGGCCTCAGAGGCACCGATCCTGTCTGGCCTCCACCTCTCCTCCCCGCTCAGTCCCCCTACATTCTACCGGTTCACTTTGGGGTTCCTCCCATCTCCTTGGGCGTCAGAGTCCCCCACCAGCAGCTGGCAGGTGCCCTAGTTGTGGGGAGATGCTAACTCCACGTCTTCCCACACCACCATCTTCTCATGGGCTCCTCTAGTATTATTATTAAACTGTCATTTATTGAGCATTTACTATGTTCATGGTATTGTTCTAGGTATTTATATGCATTATCCCATTTAATTTCACAGTAACTCTACAAAGGAGGTGCTTATTTCATTCATGAAAAAGCTAAGGTGTAGAATGATTCAGTAACTCAAAGTACTTGACCAAAAGCTGTTCAACTCTAAACACCAGTGGTGCACCTAAAAATTTAACATCTGAAACAGAAACTTTTTTAAAATTACTACTTTTATATAACAAAATTATTTCCAGTAAGTATTATTTTTAAATAATTGATTCAAAACAAGAATAAATTTCAATTTTAAACATATTATTCAAGGTCAGTAGGATATTTCACATATACACTAAAACTTGCATCCACTAACCAAAAAGATTACATCTCACGGTTCATATGTGGTCTGACTGTTTTAAATTTTAAGCACAAATAAAACCTCTAAGTGGTCATATAAACTAAAAGAATGATATGACTTAAATTCTGTTTCTTTGTCTTCACAATCACTGTGCTATTTATTTCAAATCTTCCATTTAAACACAGGAATAGGTGCACTACAGGTATTGGAGACACAAAGCACATATGAGATGAGCAGTAAAAATTCCAAACCATTATGAACTTACTCTCAAAGCCAACACATGTAGCTGAGTCCATGCGTACTAAGCACAGATTACATAACTCAGAGTCTTTTTAATTAATGTAGAAGACAAAGGATAAGATACAAAAATGTGCTACTGTGAAGCTTACACGTATATTATTAAGTTACCCTAGTCACTGTTTAAAACTTAGAACAAAAGATTTTCTCAAGGTGTGTTGTATCACTGACGTTGAAAACTGCAAATGCATGTGATAATAAAATGCAAAACAACTTTTAATTCTTTTTATTATTGTCTTTAAATTCTCTATAGACAACACACCTCATATCACCTGCACCTGAGGCTGACCCTTCCCACTACCACTCCCCTTGGTAAGTTGCTGACACAGACAGCTCTCAATCTCCCAGTCACATCTGTACTTACTATCTATTAACTGAGCTCAGTTATGCTCTTTCCTATTCGTCCTTTAAATTCATGCAAATATCCACATGGTAGAAAGACCAGTTCTTCTCCAACATGGAGCCCTATTAATAACTCCCCGCTGTTTAGAAGGGAAGAAGAGTTCCTGGCCTCAGTTACCTTGAAGATCCACCCGTTACTCAGTAAACCTCTCTTTAAGGTTGCTTCCTGTGCACAACTTAGAAAGGGCTGCCTCACTGCAACCACAAGAGCTACAATCTTCTTCCTGTCTTTGTTAGTTTCATGTTCTCTTATTGTAAATTATGTGCATAAATTAGCATAATCTGGAAAAGTGGAAAAACCACTACAGTCACTGTCCACTTAGTGACAAGCAAACTCATCATCTTTAATATTCTTTTCCAATGGCTGAACATATCCAAGAATCCCTCTGAAAATGTAGCCTAAAATAAACTACTAAAAACAGACGATAAATTAGAGGTGAGAGGGGAGAAAATAGGAATAAGAAGAGATTTAGAATAATTCTGATAAAGTCAGGAAGTTTTGTGAGAAAAAACAATTGTGCTTATATTATTTTTTGTGCATTATACAGTATCATATATGTATGCCATATATGTTTGAGAATATTACTAGTGTCTATATGATCTCAATAAATATATCGTGAATGAATGAGTTTGTAAAATAAATATTAGTTATACTGAGTCAGAATATTTTGTCATCTGTAGCTCTTTCTCCTACAGTGATTCATGTAAATTGCAGCCAGATTATAATATTTGTCCCTAAGGGAATTTAATCTCTTGACAATTCTACTTTACTCACATTCATTAATCCCTACAGTAAATTGAGATGGTTAATACTCATAAACTTCCCTATTTTGGAAATGGTGATATCAAGACATGGTGACAGGGAGTAATTCCCTTGAGTGCCTCAGGGTGAGTGACAAGAAAGGAGATGAGGGTGGATCCCTGAGACTTGCTAGGAACAGAGCTCCAGGAAGAGTCACAGAATCTTAGGGTGGAAGGTACCTCAAAAGCCATCTCCTACCTTCCTCAGCAAATGCTATGAACCCACTAGAGTCTTTAGCCTCCACTAGCAATACCTCCAAGAACAGTGAGCTCACCACCTGAGTCGAACCATCCTACTTTGGGACGTCTCTGACTAATAAATTCTTCGCTGTGTTGGGCTGAACTCTGTCACTTGATACATTCTACTCTTCATTCTGAGGCTGAGCAGAACAAGTCTAGTCTCTCTTCCGCCTGACCTGCCTTCAAAAATATTAAGGCAGCAAGCATTTTGCAGTCGACTGACGCAGTTCTTTCAACCAGTCCTCGTGTGACGTAGTATCAAGTCCTCTCACCACCCCAGTCACCCGCCCTGTAATAACTTTTCCATGCAGGAGGGAAGACTTTGTGATCAAAGGCATATCTCCTATAAAACTGGACTTTGCTAACTCATCCTTGTTTTTCTCTGCTTGTTTCTTACTCAGAAGCAAAGAAAACACAAGACATCAGAGAATTTCTGCTCTAGATCTTCCCAACGATGCCAACTTTCAATTCATTTTCCAGCAACCAAAGTAATCTTGTGGTTAAGGTTCCACTGATTTAGACAATGTCCTGCAGAGCATAAAATATAAAGTGGCTCTTCAGGCAGTGAAGGATGAAGTTTCAGTCAGAGGTCACCACCTTATTAAAGAGAAGAGAAAGACTTTCTTTCTTCACAACAAATTTTATGTGACTATTTTTTACATAAAAAACCCTAGAGTGACAGTAATGAAAATTAAAATGAAAAAACAAATACTCAGAATTTCATCAGTCACCAAAATGTCCTTTTCATTTTTCTGTTTTGCCTACCAATTCTTGCCCACATGCATAAACATATTTATATTTTCATTTTCATAATCATAATGTAAATGTAATTTTTGATTCATGTTAAACGTAACATTATATTGTAAAGTTTTATTCAACATGCTTCACGATTTTTACAGTTATTGTTATTATGGATATATAATATTCCTCAGAGTAGACAGATAATAATTTACTTAATTCATTCTCTGTTATAAGGCTTTTTAATGAATTTCCAAAATGTTCTTATTATAAACAGTAGTGCCACAAACTTCTTAACGCTTACAACTTTTTCATTCTTTAGACAAAGTACCATTATCCCCATTCTACAGATTAGTAGATCAAAAGGGATAAGTATTTTTATGCCTCAAAAAAATATTCTGACAATGAAAACTATTTTTTTAAATGGACTGCTTAGCCCTATGAGATAAGAATATCTATTCCTCACTAGGAGTCTAGGATGCACAGACTCTGCTCTGAAGGATTTAAGAATAGAGTTCAATTTAACCCTCAGTAGAACTTAAGAGGAAGGTGTTTTATCCCAGTGGTAGAGGAAAAAGAGGTTTAGCTGGAAATACTGAGAAAAAGTATCATCAACTTAGAGATTGAGGATTTGAACCCAAGTCTTTCTGGCTTTAAAACCCATACTCTCTGAATCTCAGTTTGCTCAAGTGTAAAACAAGGTATTGAACTAAATATTCTCTTAAGGCTCTCCCAATTGAAATATTCAGAAGGTTTCTGATAGTTTCAGATCACGATGGTCCTTTCCCAGCACTAACATTCTGTTAATAGAAATTTCCCTTATGCTAACGGGAGAGCTGTTTTAGCACTTCTTTGCTTATAAAAGATGCTGATAGCAGGAATTTTTGACTGAAGCTACCTTATTAGCAGTGGTACCTCCAGGTGTTACCCCCAATCAATAACTCTTAAAAATGATCTAACACTACCACATGTAAAATAGATAGCTAGTGGGAACCTGTGGTATAGCACAGGGAACTCAGCTCGGTGTTCTATGATGACCTAGATGGGCGGAATTGGGGGGGTGGGGATGGGAGGGAGGCCCAAGAGGGAGGGGATATATATATACATATAGCTGATTCACTTTGTTGTACAGCAGAAACTAACACAACACTGTAAAGCAATTATACTCCAATAAAAAACATAACTCTTACAAATGATCCTTCCTATTATGTGAATTCCCTCCTTTGATTATTGCGTGATAATTCTATAATTTTCCTCAGTCACTACTAAGTCTCTTGACAAAGTGCTTCACTTTTTGAAACATACCTATATACTATCTTCCTGATTCTACCAGGAACTTATTTTGGGTTTTGTTTCTAAATGCTCTCCTGTCATCACATGAGTTTTATCTAAGCATCTATGTATAATATCTAGAATTTACTCTTGAATCATTTGGGGAAATAATCTATAAGACATGTAATTTGTTTAGCTCAGTGCAATTTACAATCTTAGATTATATAGTCTGAAGGAAGAGACTCCCTGTCTTTGTAGCTTTAGCTTCGTCTGACCATTCATCTGACATCACATAGCCCATGTATTTTCCACACTCTGTATTTTCTGTACATACTATTCTCTCAAACAAATTCTAAAATAACTCTAAAAAAGACACCCTTAACTACCATCCTGAACTCTCTTCCTGAATGAGCTGCAACTCACCACAAGTGTCCATGAATGATAAGAATGACCATCAGTCCAGCAAGCTAGAGAGGGAACAGCAGGACACATACTTCATCTATCACTGGTTAAATTGAGAAGGGAGGGAGTTCCACCTCTTTGGTCCCCTTTCCTCTCTTTCAGCCTGAAGGTTCTCTAGTCCTGGCTACTTGCTTTTCAATCTATAATCAACAGCATTGTCTTTTTGATGATTGTACATGTAGTAGGCTAGGCTTAAATCTGGTGTTTTGTAACTGAGATGCAGGGAAGACAGGCAAAAGCCAGGGGAGAGACAAGAGACAGGGGAACAGGGAGCAGACATTCCCATCCTACCTGATTTCCTTTCCCACAGAGTCCACTGGTTGACACAGAGGGTGTTCAGATTGCAAGAAGAAGGGGGCAAGGAGTTGGTGGGGGAGAGAAGAAAATGAAAGTGACTGTGTATTTGCTTAAACAGAACATAAACAAACCAGGTACACAATACCTTTGTATAACCCGTTGCTAATAAACACATAAGCGATCAGACTGCATCTGGGATTTTGTAAATAAAACAATAAAGACAGTCTCTGCCCCCAAGGGGCTGCTGGTCTGAATTCCACAAAAATGACACAACAGTTGACTGGAAAGGCAAGCCTGGCCAGGTAGGCAAGAGGAGGTATCCATGAACAGAGGAAAAGCTTGCTCAGGAAGCTCCTGAAAGGAAAGTTTGGGTATCTCCAAACTTAAATCCAGGCCCAACCTCTGACCCCCATCTGTGAAACAGGACTAATTGTAACCACTAGGTGAGATTATGGAGTGAGAATTAGGTGAAATAAAGTATGGAAAAAGAGCTCTGAAAACTATGAAGAAACATGCAAATATAAATTAAAATAAAATTTGAGGCTTGGAAGCAGAATTCTCTTAAAAATGTCATTTTCAGTCTTTGGAGGATTGATACTCCTCTTACTTTCTTGTGCCGCTACTGTTAACTCTCTATTAATATTCATTGAGCACCTAGCTACATGCCACCCACATGTACATGAATTAACTTTAATCCTCCCTAAAACCTGCCAGGTAAATACCATTATTCCCAATTTACAGATAAGGAAACATGGCTCTGATGAAGATGATGACAGAATTAGAATAAATTTTGCTCATTTAATCAACTTTCCATCATTTTCTCAGTCTTTTTTTAGTATTTCTTTCAACATATTTCTACCAGAATACTGAGATTGAGTATTAAGATCCCAGCCCCATTCAATAATTTACTTTACTTCATTAGTTCATTCATTCAACCAATATTTATCAAGTCCCTACCAGGTGCCAGGGATTGCCCTAGGTGCTGCGAACCTGTGTTAAACAGAAAAGAGAAGGGCTCTGCTCTTTCGGAGCTCACTTCTAGATGTAAGAGACAGATGATAAATAGATAAACAAATACATCCACGTGATACTATCACATAGTGGAAGGTGTTATGAAGAATATTTAAATACATTCAAATGATGCCAAAGTGAATGAACAAAACTGTCATTTACCCTATTAAAAAGTTTATACTTTTGGGACTTCCCTGGTGGCACAGTGGTTAAGAATCCGCCTGGGGCTTCCCTGGTGGCGCAGTGGTTGAGAATATGCCTGCCAATGCAGGGGACACGGGTTCGAGCCCTGGTCTGGGCAGATCCCACATGCCGCGGAGCAACTAGACCCGTGAGCCACAAGTACTGAGCCTGCGCGACTGGAGCCTGTGCTCCGCAACAAGAGAGGCCGCGATAGTGAGAGGCCCGCGCACCGCGATGAAGAGTGGCCCCCGCTTGCCACAACTAGAGAAAGCCCTAGCACAGAAACGAAGACCCAACACAGCCAAAAATAAATAAATTAATTAATTAATTAATTAATTTAAAAAAAAAAAGAATCCGCCTGGCAATGCAGGGGACATGGGTTTGATCCCTGGTCCGGGAAGATCCCACATGCTGCAGAGCAACTAAGCCCGTGCGCCACAACTACTGAGCCTGTGCTCTAGAGCCCGCAAGCCACAACTACTGAGCGCATGCACCACAACTACTGAAGCCCACGCGCCCTAGAGCCCGTGCTCCGCAACAAGAGAAGCCACCGCAATGAGAAGCCCGCGCACCGCAACGAAGAGTAGCCCCCACTCGCCACAACTAGAGAAAGCCCGTGCACAGCAACAAAGACCCAACACAGCCAAAACTAAACTAAAAAAAAAAAAGTTTATACTTTCCTCAACAAAATGTAAAATGGAATCTGTATAATGCCATCCGTCTTGTTCTTCTGCCAAAAACAAATGAGCCAAGAGCCAAAATAAATGCTTCCTGTTATCAAAATAGCATTATCAATGTCAAGGAATTATACACTTTGGAGGTGTACGATTTCATCCAACAATTCTCTTTAAAACATCCTTGGCTATTTATACCTCCTCTCAAGTTGCCCACCAGCCCAAGGCTATGACAGAAAATGGAGACAGTTCTGAAGAACTTCCTGTCTGCAAATAGCTCCACTGTGATATAAGCCCATTATTATCAGGCATGATGGGATCCAGAATCTTCATGTTCCCCACAAGGGACACAGAGACGTGAGTATGGCTAATATCAGAAATAAAATAGGGGCACTTTGAGCCAATACTAGAGGGAGACAAATATTCAGACTCATCTTGGGGAAGTGTCCTACAAAATCCATATGGATTCTTGGCCAAGGCTTCTTGGTTTATTACCACTGAAAATTAGTTTGGTTTGATTGATTAACATTGCAAATCATAATATGTACCACAATCTTCTGTGGTTTTCCAATGATCAGAATAAGTTCCAAAACATCAAGCATAGCTCCAAGGCTGTGACATATGTAAATCCTCCTGGTACATTGCCAACAGAGTGCCCAAGATAATGTGATTAGTGCCTCTAATGAGAATAATTTAACTTCCTCATTTAAAAAAGCACCCTCAGTAAATAAACCTCATTGACAGTTTACTACTCCCTGGGTGGAGAGGTAAAACAGCGAGAGCATAGTATTTGGAGATTAGGGCCTAATTTGAGACATATCTCTGCTATTTCCTGGGTGAGTCACCTTCTATAAGCTACTTATCCTCTTTGAAACTGTTTTCTCATCTGTAAAATGGGGATAGCAGTACCTATCAGTCAGCACTTTTGTGAGAATTAAGTAAAGGAATGTGCATTTACACGCATCACAAGGGGCAAAACATCAGACACCTGGTTAGGGTCATTCCTGGGGAGCCCCTGCTACAATCAGGATGCTGTAAGGATGTCTTGCACCCAGAATGTAAGATGTGTGTCAACCTGGAAGCCCCCGCAACTATCTCTGTTCAATACATTTTTTTCAGCCTGAAAAGGCAGGTCATTTAGGCCTTCTAATATTAAAATATATAGTAGAAGTGACAGTGCATTATCTGAGCTCTGTTCATGTCACCATCTTGCAGGTTACCTCAACTCCAAATTAGGTGCAATGAGAATCATCATAAGCACTAACAAATATTTCATTCATCTACTCATTCAATCCTTCATTTCCCATCCATCATTAGATGTCATACACTCATTCAGTAAGTATATTCAGAGCTCAGTGCTGTGTTGTGCTGTGGACTGTTCAACAGCTGGGTTCACAGTCCAGGAGGGAGGAAGGTAACTCAGTGACTGCAGTACACTGTGATGAGGGCAATAACAACACAACAATAGTAATAAAAGTTAACTGCTGATCAGGCTCCTGGTTGTAAGCATCAGACACCAACTCTGGTTTACTTAAGCAGAAAAGAAATTTATTGGAGGGAAAATACTCCTCACAGAATTTCTGGAAAGCCTGGAGGACAAGATGCCAAAAATGGGCAGGAACTAAGACAGGTCACACAATAGGACCACTGCCAAAATCCCACCACAGGGAAGATCTGGTGAGGACACCATGGCTGGTCCTGTTTCCGTGGCTACTTTGGAGAACAGGCTGTTCTTGCTGCTGCCAAGTTGAACAGGATAAACCCCTCAGGTAGTGCAAGGAGATGCGACACTGACTATCAGGCTGGGGCATCTGATAAGCTGTGCTCAAGCCCTGGGTCCCAATGGGGAGGGGAAAGCAGCAGCTGGCCTTTCAGCTTTGAAAGTGGACACAGGTGGATGCAGTCCTTCCAGGACTCATCCTGAGGGAATCTCCCAAATATGAGGATGGATTTCAGATGCCAGGCAGCGAAATGTTTACTGAGTGCCTTCCATGTGCCAGAGACTGTGCCAAGCAACTTATAGGCAATATCTCACTGGATCCTCAGAGCAGTCCTATAATACAGGTACTTTACTATCAAACTTTACCAATAAACTGAGATTTGGCAAGCGGAAGAAACTTGCCAAGTTGTACAGCCGGTAAAGAGGCAAAGCCCTGACTCAAACTCAGTTTTCAACAACTGCTCCACACTACAGAGAGAGAGAGAAGTACAAAGGTTGTTGGGATCACAGGCAAGAAGCCCTTGAATCAGACCAGGGAGTGAGGGAAGGCACCCCAGAGGAAGTGAGGTTGCAACGAGATTTAATGGGTAAGAAGTTGGTTAGATATTGCAGGGAGGTGTGTGGGAACTGAGGGTAGAGGCAGTGGGGTTTAGGAGAGGAAACAATTTATGAAAAGAAAAAGTGGCACGAAACAAACTCAGGTTTCTTGGAACCAAACTTTTTTGTTCATGCAGTACAGCTGAAGAAAAGAGTACAAAAGGAAGGGGTGTGAGTGAGAAATGTGGTGACCCCAACCTCAGGCACATGTTTGTCCCCAGAAAGGATTCCAGGTCATTCCATCATTAAAGAGCGCCCATAGCTAGAGAGTGACACTGGAATTGTTTAATTCCTTTGTCTTCACTGAAAAAGTAGAGGAAATGAAGTGAGCAGAACATCCAGACAACTTTCAGCACCATTTTCCTAAACTAATCCTACCATCCTAACTCTAGAATTTAAAGAGCAAAGAATTTTCCAGGGGCAGTAGGAATTCCAAAGAGAGTTCTCAACCTGCAGTGATCCTGAGTACTAAGTGACGATCCAAGTATTTGTGGAGAGTGATCAGGGACCAGCTCCTGACAAGCCTGGCCAAGGTCAGAATTTCCTGAGACCTTCCCCCAGGCAAGATCAGCAAGGAGCAATGCTCAATACCTGATTCACTCAGTCCAGGCCATTGCCCCAAAGTCTCATCTCACATTAGCATTAGCACCAACTCAGTGGGTAGGCATGACTGGGTCATGCCTTGTCAGATTAAATTTTCAAGTGCCTTCACTTTTTTCTAAAGAGAGCAGGATATGTTTTCAACTTTATGGAAGGGTATATATCAACAACTGTTAAATGTCTCCAAAAATCCATTCTTTCCTTCTATTTAGTATTAGGACAAACACACGCACTCGTACACACACCTCCACCCTGAGTTTTAGCAGAACACACATCCACTCCACCAGAAACACATTCCCCAGACTCTCTTGCAGCTAGGTGTGCCCATGGAACTACGGTTCTCTAATGGTGTGCAGGTAGGAAATGATGTGTACAACTTCTGGTCACTTTCTTCACAGTAAATTGCTTGCCTTCCAATCAGTTTCTTTCTCCCTTCCCAAGGGTTAGAACATGGACATGTTGTTGGCAAGAAACTGACTATGCAGATGAGGAAAACATTCTAAGAGATGGTGGAGCAACAATAAAGGAAGAACCTAGGTCCCTGAATGACCTCTCAGAGCTGCCCAGCCTTCCCGGGCCATCCACCTACAACAGGACTGTTATGTAAAAGAGAAATAAGATCCCATATCATTTAATCCACTGTGTACTGGGGTTACTGTGTTACAGCTTAGCCTTTCCCTAACTACACAGGTTTCATCTGAAGGTAATGACAGAAAGCATGTGTTTTTTTTGAAGACATGGAAACCTAAGTTCTAATTCTAGCTTTACCACTAACTAATCATCTACAGTCAGTTAACCGCTCTAGGTATTCTTCTCACATGCAACAAAGGGCAAATAATATTAATTTTTCAGGTTTTAAAAGAATTATAAATAAAGGACCCTGTATGGTGCTGGTACACAATGAGTGCTATAATTGCTACTATTTTTATTGTTATCTTATTTCAGGTCACTGATAAGGCCTGCTGCAAATACCACAGCACCATGAGGCATCCAACTTGGAACTCTCTAAATATGCTTAGAGGACTCCAAAATGCCATGTACAGTCAAGTTTATCTGATAGAACGTGATATGAATTCTATTAGCTGACCTGGACTTCATCCCACTTTTGAACATCTATAGCCTTTCAATTTGGCATTTTGCATGTCAACTCTGCAACTAGAATGTGAGGGGAAGCCTCCACACCTGAGCAATGGGGGTGGGTCTGCACCCACTGAACTCCTGCAGATGGGAGGGAGCTCTCTGCCTGCAGTCAGTGGTTGAGTTAGAGGCTGCTCCTTTCGTTAGTGTGGTATGACTGGTGCCATCTCACCTATGGCTTCTGGGACCAGTTTAGGTGACAAACTTGGTTCAGAAAAGGAGACCCAGGGAAGGACTCTGTCATTGGCTCTACAGGCCTCTTACATTTTATCCAAGAAGTTTCCAGATTTGCAGCATAGAAGGCAGCAGTCACACCTGTAATACTAGCAGCACACCCTGGCCAAGTTGTCAATCCTATTCATGAAATTCAAAGCCCTGAACCATGTCAGTGCTGATGAGAAGTGTAAATTGCCAATTCTTCAGAGTTCTTCAAATATCCTCTTATCATGTGGAGCACACGGAGTGAAAAGTGCCTCACCCACCCACCCCCACCCCCAGAGAGGCAACAGACTCTTCCATCTGGAGCCCTATGTCTGTCAACTTTCCTTTAACCATTTTCTCAAGGTATGATTGACATAGAGAAAGTTGCACATATTTAATATATACAACTTGATGAGTTTGGAGATACGTATACATACACGATGTCAGCTTTAAGAAGGAACAAATTCCCCTCAGATCATAAATCCCAGGTAACATTCTAACTGAAATCAATTTTTTCTTTAGGCCTCAGAGAAGCCAGCTGTTTCTGCTCCTGTGCCAGGGTGGATATACTAGCTCATTGTCTGCCACTGGTTCTCCAGAGTCAATTTATGCTGCCTACTGTTGGCCAACATTTTAAGTAAAACTTCCCCGAGCTCATGGCTAGAAAATGTCACACTGGGTATCAAGACCCAGGCAAGGCTGTGAGCAAGCTTTCAACAAAAATTCAACGGTCCTTTACTGCTGAAAACACTGTTTTGACTTAACTCTACATTGCTGAAGCATGAAGGAATAAGAGTTTACAATGAAACAAAACCCCAAATGCTAAACAACTGCGCCCTCTGTATGAACAGCAGCACCTTTCAATTTGTCATTACCTTCCTGTTCTTCTGGTTCTCTCTTATACATAAGAAGACCCCCTGAATCCAGCTTGCCCAAAGGTCATTCCATGGAGCTGCATAAGGCAGGATGGAGGCCCTCATGCTGACAATGAAAGAAGTCAGTTCCAGGCACTTGCCCAAGGTCACATGGTGGGTCAGTGGTAAAGCCATGGTCTCAAAGCTTCCCTTCTGAAGTGCCCAGCATGTGGGGTGTTTTTGCTGCACTAGCTGACAGGTCATCTGTCATGTTCTCCTTGACTCATACATTTTCAAGGGCCAGAACCATGCTAGTGTCCACGTCAAGACCTCAGTGATAGTGGCAAGTACCCCACAAGGCCTTCCATGCAAATGGTGAGAAATGTCAGTTCCCTTGAAAGAAGAAGCTTCATGCACAAAACCCAGCCATCCCCAGAGTCGACCGTGCCGTGAGGTCAGAGGCCAGGAGGCTTTTTGGGAAGGCACATTCTGCGTGCAGTGTCTGAACTTGCCAGGTCTCAGGGAAGTTGGACTTCTCCCAAGGAAAGTTTTGCCCCGACTCTTGACAACTGTCAGCACATCTCACAAAGACAGGAACTCCCGAGATAGAGATGCCAAGCAGCCGGGAACCATTAAGACTAAAACTTGAGCTGCTGAAGGAAACTGAAGACTGAGTGATTTTTCTTCTCTGAGCTGCAACCTGTGAACTTTGAGAACGAAGTGCCATTTATTGTGGGCCTGCTCTGGGCCTGGCTCTTAGCACACTTGATTTCACTGAGGCAGTACAGTGTAATGCAAGGTTCCTCTACTGAGGCACTATTGACATTTTGGACAGGACAGTTCTTTATTGTGGGGACTGTCCTATGCATCGTAGGATGTTTAGCAGCATCCCTGGCCTCTACTCACTAGAGGCCAGCAGCACTTCCTCTTGCCACCTGTGACAACCCAAATTGTCTCCAGCATTGCCAACCCCTGGGAGGCAGATTCACCCCAAGTTGAGAATGATTACTATAGTGGCTATTCTGCAGGCTCTGGAATCAGACAGCCAGACTCCAAATCCTGACCCACCCTTTATCCCATTTATCAGATAACCTTAGAAAATTCCATAACTTCTCTGTTCCTCAATGTTCTTAACTGAAAATAGTTAATGGTAATACCCACACATAGGGTAGTTATGAGGATTAAGTGAGACATCACACATGAAGCATGTAGAATCAGGCCTGGCACAGAGAAAGCCAACCTTCCCAAACGTATTCTCATCCTCATTTTTCAGAAAAAGAAAGTGAGGCTCCAAGAAGTGACTAAGAGATCGCATAACCAGCAAGCAGCCCAGCTAGTACGTGAACATGCTTCCTCATGGGCTCAGTAACCAGCAGTGAGCGGCCACCACACAGCAAGCCCTGGTCTGGGCTCCTCGGCTAAGGAGGAAACGAGACAATCCTTGTGCTCAAGGAACTCCAAATCCATTGAAGGAGGCAGGCACGTGGCCTGGCGGTTTCGTAACGTGTGCTATGGCAGAAGGGCAGAGAAGTGCTGGGGCTGCGTGTGCTCAGCGGTGAGGCACTTGACCCAGCCCAGGTGATGGGGGAGGAAACACCCAAAGGGATCCTGAAAGACTCCAAAACGCTTTCCCCGTCACCACAGTGCTTATTTCATCTAACAGATGACAGATAGCTTTCGACAGTGACTGCAGATGTACGTCTGAGGAGTGAAGTCTGCATAAGTCTGGTCAGGGACACCAGCCTCCAAAGATTTGTGGAAAGGGACGAGATCTCACTGAGATTGAGTCAGATCTCTCATTCAGAACTGCAGGGAAGGTGGGTTGAGAGCTGCCCCTCGCCTAGTCAGTGCATCCTTCAATGGTTTGGAGAGAGAGGTTAGCAAACCCCATTTGACAGCCCTGGGGTGGGTGGGGGGCGTCAAAGACAATTAGAACTTACTCAGCACGAATACACAGTGATGAGGAATAAGTAAAAACCCGAACTGCCGCAAGAGCAGGTCCTTCTCCTTGAAGAAGCTGATCACATAAGAAGGGACCATGATCCTCATGAGAGACAAAAGGGTTTCACAAGCAGAGAGATGTTTTCATAGCCCTGTGTTTCACTTAATGAGCTGACGACTGAAGGCTCACATTCATAATTCCACTGGTTGGCTCAAACACCTGCATCATGGCTATGTTATCATACACCTGTACAGAATCCCAAATGCTTGGAATGATCCTGTATGACAGCCTGGGGCCCCTGCTAAGAAGGTGGGGAGGGCCAAACCCAGGATCCAGTGTCACATCTTGTCATTGATCTATGAGAGGGAAGAAGACTCCATATGCACTCACTGCACAAAGTGTGGCCCTTACACCAGCAGTATCAGCATCATCGGGGAGCTTAGAAAGTAAATACTCAGGCTCCACCCCAGACCTACTGGATCAGAGTCTTTGGGGTGGGAATCTATATTTTAACAAGCTCTCCACATGATTCTTATGTTAAAGTTTGAGAAATGTTGCTGTAGACCATCTTCCCTTCACCTTCCCTTTCATTAATTTATTCAACAAATAGTTACTGAGTATCTATCCTTTAATAGCCTTGCTACTAGATACTGGGTGTATAGTTGTAAATAAAACTGACACGGTTTTTGCTCTTGCAGAATTTAAATTCTTCTCTGGGGAGCAATGGGAATTTGTGGCCACATTTGATGAGAAACCCATGAGGGAATTAGAAACAAATGCTTATTCCTGACAGATATGCAAGTCGAGTCATATCATGTCATTAACATGAGCAGGCTAACCCAGAACAAATCTTTAGCAGGCACTGGAGTTATGCTGGATGAAAAAAATGACAGAAACACATTTTTATTTCTCCTACCTGACTCTGTGCCCCTTGAGAATGAGCCAACGTCCCATTCACTCTGGTTTCCCCAGGGCTCAGCATGGTACCTGGAACTCACTTAATATTTGTTGAATGAATAAGGAAAGGAATAAATCCCAATTAGCCTGAGAGGTTGCCTAGAGCGCTCTGTGTCCTAGGAACCCCTGAACCAGCCTGCAACCTGCCCCCCAGGCTAGGAAAGGGTCCCTCCACTCAGTAACCTGCATGTCCGCAAAAATTCTGCAAGCAGGACCCTAACTCTAAAAGCCAGTTCCCCACCTAGTGGGCTGTGGAGTAGAGCTTCCTTCAGGGAAGTCAAATCTCTCTGGAAGCACCTCCCTCTGTGCTAGAGGACTCTGTACAGAAAAGGCTGAGAAAGAAATGCAGGAGAGACGGGAGCTGCCCCAAGGGCAAAGTTAGAAATGAGACTAGTGGGGTGGGAATGGGGGAGGCCACAGTGAAGTGCTGCCCCCTCCCAGCCTTCCTGGAGTGGCAGATTTTTGTTTCATTTGGACACTTGATGGACTTAAGCCAGACTGTATATTTACTTAGGAAGAAGAATAAAACATTAAAAACATATTCTTCATGCTGAAATTACATTATCCAAAAGCAAGGTAAAAACAGAGATTTCATATCATTTTTCAGCTCTCAAGGAATAAAATCCCCTCTGAATACGTGGATATATTGTTTGGGTTTTGCTCATACATTTTCTTATATGAAGAACATGATCTATTAAAGTGGGAGCTTTCACATATAATGAAAGTAAAGACGCTCAGTGGCTACAGGAGGGCCCTGATAAAAGAAGAAGAGGTGCGAAGAGCTGGCAGAGCCTCCACGGTGAGGCCACCAGTGAGCAGCAGTCGACGGAAGGGGGCTTTCTGCTTTCCATCTTGTGTGCCAGCAGGAACCTCCTCTGGCTTAACAGAGGAAGCCAAAAATTGGTATAAGCGTTACTCGTGGCTCAGGTATGATGAGAGAGGACCCAAGAAAAGCTTACTCTTACCTCAGTGTACAGAAGCTTCTAAGATGAAGCACGAATGAAAGGTTTATGGTCTCCCTCACCTTGTGCAGGAGAGGAAGGAAGGGGAGGAAGGGTCCCCCAGCCAACCACCCACCCACTGCTGCCCAGTGCAGGAGCCCCTGGGCTGGGCCCACAGCAGGGCTGCTCAGGGGTTCTGGGGAAAAGAATCATTAGGCCAAGGTGGAGATGACACAAAGGCACAGGCAGATCCTAAAGGCTCTGGGTACTTGGGTCTCCTAGGGAAGCCTGTAGGCCTCACAGGCCCAGAGCAGGTGCTTGAGACCCTCCTGCCTGCCCAGCACCAGCCTCCCATGTAGTGAGTCAGGCAGGGGAAGACAGAGGCCTGTGAACTCCTAGAACTGGGTCCCAGAAGGAGGGGAAGAGAGAGAAAGACTGAGATTGAGAAAAAGGGACTGAGTAAATGAGACTCAGAGAGAGAGAGAGCATGCGAGAGTGAAAGAGGAGATAGACGGCAAGAGAAAAGCAAGTTTTTAAGAAAAACAAAGACGTCATTGAGAAAACCAAGAGTCATTAAGGTTGACTGAACACAATTTTAAGAGTTTCACATATATTAACTCATTTAATTAACTCCTTATAACATCCTCTAATGAGATATTATTATTATCCCCCATTTTACAGATGAAGAAACTGAGGTTTAGATTTAGTAAATGTCTGAACCAAGATTCAAGTCTAAACAGTTTGGTTACAGAATATGTACAGGAAAGAGAACAGAAGGGAAGGCGAAGCAAGGCAAGACAAGGGAAGAGAAGAGGAGAGAAAGGAGAAAGAGAAAGAAAATCTTAATAAGGAAGACATTTCATGGAGTGGATGAATGGATAGATGGCAGGCAACAGAGAGATGGATGGAGCAAGTCCTCACTATTAAATCTGACCATTGTGACTCTGAAAACTACCAGTCACTACCCAGAGGCTGCTCCCAGTTTGTCCAGCTTTCTTTCTATTCTGTCCAGTAGAAGCATAACAGGGCTTATTATTTCACAAATTTGGTTCCCCAAATCAAACATTCCGGGAAAGTGAGATCTGGGAGAACACACGTAGCCTAAAAGATGGGAGTTAGTCTTGCCCTCCAAGGCTAGAGTCTAAAAATGTGTCCCTTAGATTATGGGACCCAGATAAAGTTAAACGACTCTTATTGTTTTCTAAACTCCAACAGATGATTCTTGCATGTTCACCCTGGGCCAGGCCCTCTACCAAGCAGTACAGAATGAAGAGGACGCTGGGCTCTCCAATGGTTCAAAAACCATGTTAGCCCCCAGTCAATGCCATGAGTTCTGTATACATAGTGGGAATAAAACTCACATAAGCCCAAAGCAGGGGGCGGATTGAGGATAGTTTCATGTAAGTGGCATCCAAGCTAGACTTTGAAGGATGAGCTGGAATTTCTCTGGTGAGGAAGAGGATAGCAGGCAGTACCAACAGAGGAAACCACATGAACACAGACCTGAAGGTGTGAGAGTGCAAGGAACCTTCCAGAAAGTTGTTAGAAGTTCAGAACAACAGATCTGAACAAGAAGTGGAAGGAAATAACCCCAGTGAGAAATCAGAAGCTCTGACAGTGATGACTCTTGACTGCCTCTCTAAGGCATGTGTACTTTAGCCTGTGAAGTCAGGGCTCCTTTGAGAATCTGGCCAAGATCTGAATCCTCTCCCCGGAAAATACACTCACATACACACACACACAAATACAAAATTTTACATTCAGCAACACAGTGTTCTCCTATCTCCGGTAAGATGCCATCACTGTAGGCAACAGGGAGCTATAAACTGTTTTTAGCAAGAGAGTGACATGATCAGATCCGTGTGTTAAGAGATGGCAAGAGAGCAGAAGGTAAAAAACCCCACGTTAGGGTCAGACAGACCTGGATTTGAGAGCCTGCTCTGCCCCTTACTAACTACAAGACCTCAGGCAAGTTGGTTCAAGACGTAGCAACTGAGTTTCTCATAATGGTCACAGTAATAGTTCCGACCTCACAAGACTGCAGCAAAGATGAAATGAGATAAAGCATTTAAGGTGCATAGCACAGACCCCAGAGAACATGGTGAGCACTGGCTCTACGGGAACTTTTTAAACAATGAACACAGTTCTGGTGGTCTCAATGAGGGAAGAGGCAAGGCCCAGGGAACAATCCCAGGGAGCCTGGCTCACCCACCACCCCAGGAGGCACCCAATCCTAGGTCTCTGTCTGTGGATACCTGGCTATGTTATGTGCCTTTAGAATGAGGCTCAGTTCTCAACAACATAGGCTCTTAGGAGGTGTGTGCTACTACTTCCTTTACAAATAGATGGTGCCAGCACCTCCTGAAGCCAGAAACATGGGATTGGAGAATGACTGAGCAATGCAGCTCACTCAAAATGTTTCCAAATTGATTTCATAACCAGATTATGCCTAAGATTTAAACTTGGCAACCACAGGTCTATTCTTCAGATTGTGAAACCAATATTCAAACAGCTGATGAGGCAGATTCCCAATCGAATGACACAGGTTGCATTGAAGATGCCGACCATAGATATGTCATGGACACTTCGCTATGTCTCGCTCAGCAGGAATGGCACAAACCACTGAGAGAACTCTGCTTACTGAGCACAAATTCCAGTGTCTGGCCCATAGTATGCACTCAATTACTATTTGTTAAATGAATGAATGAATTTATAATGAATTTATTATAAATGAGGCCTCAGGGTTTACCTATCTAGTTCAGTCTCCCATTCTGCATGTGTGGAAATGGATGCTGAGAGAGAAAAAAATCATATTCCCAAGGACTTGGTACTTGTTAAGGGTTAAATTATATCCCCATATGCACCTCAGTACCTCAGTGTGACCTTATTTGGGTCTTTACAGAGGTAATCAAGTTAAAATGGGCCTTAACTCAATATAACTAGTGTCCTTATAAAAGAAGAAAATTTGGACACAGACACACACACTGGGAGAACACCATGTGAAGATGAAGGCAGAGACTGAGGTGATGCTTCTATAGGCCAAAGGTTGCCAACAAACCACCAGAAGCTAGGAGAGAGGCATGGAACAGATTCTCTCTCACAACCCTTAGAAGGAACCCACCTTGCCGATACCTTGATTACAGACACTTCTAGTCTCCAGAACTGTGACACAATAAATTTCTGTTGTTTAAGTCACCCAGTTTATGATATTTTGTTACCATAGCCCTTACCAAACTTACACAGTACTCTCTCTGCTACAGACCCAATAGTTCTGAAGAAAATGAGAAACCATTCAGCTGACTTTTAATGGGCAAGCCTACTATCATGCTTCTTTATGGGATGGTCAGCAGGTCAATGAATTATAGGCTAGGGAATTTGATTATTCATTCATTTGACTAATATTTCCTGGGCACAGATGAAGCACAGCTCTGTCCCTGTGGTTGGTGAGCATACACATGAGCCACAGAGGTGGACTCAAAAAAAGGGCAACACAGTAGAGTCTGGCTCAAAGGACTCCAAGCAGCCAAGTAGGAGACTCTCACTCTGCCTGGGTGAGTCAGAAGATTTCATAGAAAATGTGACATTTGAGAAGGTCTCAAGATTAGGAGTTTTCCAAGCAGAAAACATGGATAAGGGCATTCTGAGAAACCAAAACCCTATAAGTCTGGATTCCCCATGGCAGGGGTATACTGAGGGTGCAGTGAGAAGGGGCTCCTGGATGGAGAGGAGGTGGGAGAGATTGTGTGGCATCAAACTGCGACGGGCTGAGCTTGGGTTGTTATCCTGCATGCAGAGAACACAGAATCTTTCAGAGGGGCAATGATGTGATTGGATCATTTTTCAGGTTGACCACTCTGAGGGAGCATAGAGGCCAAGAGAACAAAGAACAAGAGGCTCTTGTCACTGTCATATGAGGGATGACAAGGGCCTGAGACAGAGAAGTTACAGAGGGGACGAATGGATCCCCAAGCCACTTCTGAGGCAAAATTAGCAGACTGTGTTGACCTGCACTCCGTAAGATGTAAGGCTGCCCAACAGGAGGTGACACTGGCCTAAGAAGGATGGTGTCGATGTTTTCTTCCTACCTTCAGGAAAGAGAACAGGTACCCCCAGCTTTTCAGATCTCACACCTTTCTTAATGACTCTAGAGAGAAACTGATGAGGAAAATGTCCAGAAGAGGACATTTTTTTTGCTTACCAAGGGCAAAAAGGAGATGTGGGTGTCACTCCCCTTCAAATCTTGTGCACACCCAGCAAGTTCTGCCTCAACTATGGCAGGTGCTGGTCCACCCAGGGCTCTCTGCCATGCCAGGAGTGCTCCAGATCAACCTACCTTATTAGGCTCTGACCTCGCCAAAGGAGGTAGCCCCGTGCCAGCAGAAACAGGGAAGTCAGAACTCCAGGCCCATGAGGGAGTCACTGGGGATCAGGTGGAACTGGAGTCCCCCCAATCATATTTCACTCTATCTTAGATGCTCAGAACCCTGGGATTCACAGGAACTCAGCAGCTCTCTAGACTAGTGGGCCTCTACAGCCTTCCATCAGCTGCTTGCCTAGCTCATGCTTAAACTCCTCCAGGAACTGGAGAACCCAACTCTTACAGCCCAGCTGATCTTTAGATAGCTTCCACTAGGCCTCCCTAATATATCCCCGAGTGCCCCAGGAAAGAGGTTGAAAGCCACTTCTGCCTGACTCTCTTGGAGCATCTGAAAATACACTTTTGCCCTGCCCTCTCTTCTTCCGGTTAAAGCTATACAGCGGCTCCAGCCTCTCCCCCTGGAGTGACTTTACATCCACCCTCATTTTGCTCATGTTCCTCTGAACTCGTGCCAAGGCCAGATCACTTCCAATTTATCACTTGAGGTTTTTACATTGGAAGGCATCTTATTTCAAAGATTTCTCCTTTTCTCTGGCACCCAAAATCACTATTGCCTCTTTAGCATGTCACCACACCTCTGTGCATTCCAAAGACATCTCTAGCCTTTTAGGATAAAATGCATAAAGCATGTAGAGTGAAAGATGGGGTGTGTGTGTTGAGAAAGCAAGACAAGGGTAGTAACTGGGGACGCTGGGATAGAGATTACCCTTTTCCTTCACTCTGATTCTTCTGAGTGCTTACCCAGGCATGCCACCGTCATTATCTGAGAAGTTTGAAAAACAGTGAATTAGAGCATGGTGACCACAACTGGGGGTTCCACCCTTTCATCCAGAGATCTGCTTTGTTTAGCAGGAAGACACTGAGGGTTCTGAGTTCTGGGGGTAAACATCCCAAGCTGGGGTATGCAAGAGAATCCAATAAGTTGAGGGTGAACATATTAGAATTTTTATTTCTGACTGGTTTATCTCATACTTTTAAATTTCCAATTTTTTCATGTACAATGTGTATGAGTCCATTATACTATTTATGAGTAAATAAACATGCATATATTAGAGATGCATGCTCAATATATTTTTACAGAGATGCTTGCATGATCAAAAAGCTTTAAAGAATGCTGCCCAGGATGGCAGTCAATTAGCCCACACATGCCTTTTACTGGCTTTGGGGCGGGCAGGTAAGAGTGTGGATACTCTGCACACCGCTGTAAAAACAGTCATTCTGCAGAGGACCTACTGACCTTTGGTAGGTGCATTATTAAGAGGGCGTTATTTAATCTGCATTTATAGTGGTTGCGTATCTAGAATGAGAGAGGCGACAGTCACATTCAACCTTACTTGTCCAGACCACACCTAGAGAATTTTGTTCCATGGTGGAAGTTACATTTTAAGAGGTTAACTCCAAAACTGGAGTCTTTTGAAAGAACACTGACAAACTATGTTATGGGCACTTGCAACGGTGTCATCAGAGGAACACTAGATGAAAGTGGGGGTGTCCAGCCTGACTGAAGTATGGGATACCTGAGAGCTGGCTTCAGATTTCTAAAGGGTGACCTTGGGCAGTGACAACAGACATAGTTTATGTGACCCAAGAGTTAAAGCCAATGGGTAGAATTACAGGTAAGAAAACTTGGGCATGATCTACAGAATAACTTTCTGGCATTGCTGTCTCAAGAGAAAGGGTGAGCTCCCTGTGACTAGAGGTGTGCAAACAGATGCAGGGTGACTACTTGTTGAAGATGCTGCAGAGCAGACTCCATCTTCAGATGGGTGGTTCATTTGGAACACAAGTTTTCAACAAAGTTAGCACATGGACAACTGGTGGTCACTGGGTGATTATAGATGATACATGAACAGATATTTTTTATTTTAATAGTTATAAGGCGATCTCACAGATACCTTTGATTTAGATGAGGCTGAATTTACTTCTCAGTCAACTGATGTAAAGAAAACCATCAAGAAGAAGACAGTAGAGGGCACATGCACACATGGCAAATTGCTTAAATAACTGAAGACAAGGAAACAATGGAGATGACTAGGAGAACAAGAAAGCTCCTCCCTGCCTCAAGATTCCAAGATTCTCTGATCTTCAATACTCACCGTCGACCAGAGATCACTTTCCAATTTTGCCTTTCTCCTTTCAGCAAAGTGCAGACCCCAAACCTGGAGTCCCCAGAGCCCTTGTGTTCACCTGGCGTCCCAGAACATCCAGTCCTGGTACCTTTCCTTTCCTGCTCCCCAAATACACCTGTCCTGGATCCTGAACGACCTGCTTTCCTGTTATAAGATTAAACTGATAAATGGACATCCCCCCCATTTATAACTGGGGTACCCTTCCCCACCTCCATCTCAGGGAATATATGTTTACTTGAGCAATGGTCTCCTGTAGAGTGTATTTGAACACCAAGAGGAATCTCCAGAGTCAAGGATGTTAATCGTTAAGGCAGTTTTGAGGGCAATGATTTTTAGTCAGAAAGGACCTTAGGAGCCCCTACCCCCAATCACACACTTACAAGAACATTAGAATCATGTACTTAGCTCTTTATACTTTACAATAAACACTTCCCACATCCATTTTCACCTGATCCTCATAACAGCCCAGTGAGGTGGGTATTACAGTGATTATACCCATTTTGAGACAAGAAAATTGAGACCCAGAGAGGTTGCTTAATTTGTTCAAGGCCACACAGCTTTCAAACCTACGCCCAAATTCCCTTACTCCAAATCCCAAGCTCAAACCACTGTACCACACTGCCCCCCAGTGTCCCAGAAAAGGGACTCTAGCCTAACTACAAAGGCAGCAAGAGCAGCTGCCGTCCCTACATTCGCAACAAACAAGAGCTCTTTTTAGTTTTTACTGACTGTCTGGATTGTGATGTGGGTGGTAAGCCTCAGAATGATTCTTGCATAGCTCCCATCTGCCCCTCAAGAAGCCAAGCAATTTCTTCATCTGCTTAATATATGTGGCTGATACCTACCTGTCTCCTAGGATGGTTCTAAATGGAATAATGTAAGCAAAAGTGTCTGGCATCCAGTGGGATCTTGATAATTGCATGCTGGGTCTGTTGGCACTCCTCACTTTTCTGTCTGAGATCCTGGTTAGAAGAGGAGGTCTGAAACAACTAGCTGAACCTATAAACCTAACTGGAACCGAAACCCCAGATTTCCAGATCATGCATTTCCATTTGAAACCTAACTGCATGCCTCTTCTTGTTTGGCCTGCAGGACTTTTGTAAAATGAATCATTTTAGCAAAATGCATCTTCATATTAGGAAAGGCAGAAACCCAGGAATTTGGGGGGAAAGACAATAAAAGGAATACTATTAAATTCCACTAACTCTTGGTACACAAGGTGTCTTAAGCACGTTTTCACCATGTGTCCCAGAGTTTCCAAGATGGTCTTCATTTCAGATGCTCTATGCCTCACTCAGACCATGCGGTGTATACCGTGCCAGGCCACATGACTCTATCTGGGGTTAGCAAAAGATGGTCAGTATAAGTGTGTGCCAGACCTCAGCCCTTGGTGTGCTCACAGTCTAGAAGAAGGGGCAACGGAGAAGGAATGAACCAGTGTGCAAAACGATGTGGTGGAGGAGGGAATCAAAGGGTGTTAGCACTTCAGAGCACAACAGAAAAGCCAGAGAAGGTTTCATAAGGAAGGGGCATTCAATTTGGATCCTGAAAGTTGACTAGAAATTTGCCCGTGAAGAAGAAAAATGTACCTGTGTCCCCACTCTGCCTACAATCCCTCACTCATGTGCCAAAGACCTTCCACTCCTTATCTGACTCTGGTGGCTCACCTTTCCCACCCACCCCCATAAGATGTCCCAACCTCCCTGTCTTCTCTGCTGATTCCCATCCAACCCATGCCTCCTCCCTCCTCCACATCTTCCTTTCACCATGAATCACAAAGCCCACCCAGACCTGCCTTCGCTCTGAAAGACTCAAAATGGCTTATTTATCTAAGACTCTCCCTCCACCCCAGCCCTCTGTCCTCATAGGACAGCAAAGTGAAGAAAAAGCCAGATCCAACAGAGGACAGAACGTGGAGGTGCTGCTGGCGCGTGATTCATGATTCAACAGAGATGAGTGAGAGGCTGTGGTGGGTGTGGGAGCAGCTAAGGCACAAAGAGAAGAAGGATTAATTGAACCAAGCCAAGCTCAACCTTAAAGATCCTGGTTTGGTTTGTTCCTGAAATAGGGCTGAGCTTATGGCTGGTTCTTACTTGTTAGTAACCAGTTCACCCATCCCTTCTCTTAAGTCCTTGTTCATTAATCTTCTTAAAGAAAGCAAGTTGACTCTGTCAGGTTTGCTGGCTGTGTGTCAAAAACCTGTTCTTCCACTAAGAGATTTCAGAGGTGAAATACATATATAAAAATCTTCACAGAGAACGTCCATGTAGAATAGGGATATCGTTCTCCCTACCCACTGTTGTGAGGTATATGCTGGTAAAGATTCATAAGCTTAAGCGCCAAGAAGCTGCATTTACTTATCCGTTCACTCGCTCATTCATTTATTCATTTATTTTAAAATATGTATTGACTGTGATCCAGACATGAGCTAGATATTGTGAACAAGAGCAACAATGAACAAGTCAGATGTGGTCTCTGCCCTCACAGATTGATGAGGAAGTTAGATACATACACAAATAACTGCTACGTACTGTAATCAGTGGTATATTAAAGACCCTAAGAGCATGCTTTGGGAATTACCAAAGGGATTAAAGGTATTTTCACACAGAAAGTAATGCTTGTGGTCTCTTTGAGGTCAGGGACTATGTCCTACTCATCGCTCGTCCCCCTGCCCCACATAACACAGGGTTTTGCTCATTGGAGGTGCTCATACATGTGTGCCAAATTCATAATCAAGATCTCAAAGACTGAGTAGGAGTCACTAGACAAAAAAGAGAAGGGAGCAGAATTACAGGAAGAGGGCGCCATGATTTTTTTCAAAAAGGCTCAACGCACGGGCTTTTGAGGGAAAAACAGTTATTTCAGTATCAGTAAGAGCAGAAGATGAGGCTGGAGAAGGAAGGTGGGCTCAAACTGGGAAATGCTCAGTTTGCCATGCAAAGAAGTTGGAACTTTAACCTGGGAACAAAGGGTAGATTTATTAGTGTGGGTTTGCCATGGGTAGATCCATGTAGACATATTTTCACAATTAAAAACACTGTCTCTTGGACTTCATTAAGTTGGATACTTTTTTAAAAATAGCAAACGTGTTCATCTTGCTAGCTTGTGGCTTAGCCCAGGGAATGAAAGCATAAGGATTTCAATCAAAGTCTAGCCAGGTGTCTGCTCAGAGTCTTTCTTTAACTGAGAGCCCAAATCCTCCACCTTATCCTCTGAGCGTATTAGAAACACCCCTGCTGACTGGCTGCTGCTCCTCAGAATCTTAAAGTGGGCAGCAGCTAATAAGCAAGAAGGGAAGGCACTACATATGATCCAGCAATCCCACTCCTGGGCATATACACAGACAAAACTATAATTCGAAAAGACACATGCACCCCTATGTCCACAGCAGCACTATTTACAACAGCCCAGTCATGGAAACAACCTAAATGTCCACTGACAGATGAATGGATAAAGAAGATGTGGTGTGTATATATATATATGCAATGAAATATTACTCAGCAATTAAAAAGAATAAAATAATGCCATTTGCAGCAACATGGATGGACCTAGAGATTATTATACTAAGTGAAGTAAGTCAGAAAGAAAAAGACAAATACCATAGGCTCTCACTTATATGTGGAATCTAAAATATGATACACATGAACATATCTACGAAACAGAAACAGACTTACAGACATAGAGAATAGATTTGTGGTTGCCAAGGTGGGGTGGGGGAGGGAAGGATTGGGGGATTGGGATTAGTAGATGCAAACTATTATATATAGGATGGATAGACAACAAGGTCCTACTGTATAACACAGAGAACTATATTCAATATCCTGTGATAAACCATAATGGAAAAGAATATGAAAATATATACATATGAATAACTGAATCACTTTGCTGTACAGCAGAAATTAAACATTGTAAATCAACTATATTTCAATAAAATTTTTTAAAAAAAGAAAATCATAAAAAAAAGAAGGGAAGGCACCAGAACCACAGGGACATGCGGACACTCCCAGGCACCTAACAGAGCCCCAGAACACTGAGGCAATAATTACAACCCAGCATTTTCTTTTTTTTTTTTTAATTGGGGTATAGTTGTTTTACAATGTTGTGTAGTTTCTACTGTACAGTGAAGTGGAGTTCCCTGTGCTATACAGCAGGTTCTCATTAGTTATCTATTTCATACATATTAGCATAAATATGTTAGTCCCAATCTCCCAATTCAACCCACTCCCCCTTTCCCCCCTTGGTGTCCATACGTTTGTTCTCTACATCTGTGTCTCTATTTCTGTCTTGCAAACCGGTTCATCTGTACCATTTTTCTAGATTACACAAATATGCATTAATATACGATATTTGTTTTTCTCTTTGACTTACTTCACTCTGTATGACAGTCTCTAGGTCCATCCACATCTCTACAAATGACCCAATTTCATTCCTTTTTATGGCTGAGTAATATTCCATTGTATGTATGTACTACATCTTCTTTATCCATTCGTCTGTCGGTGGACGTTTAGATTGCTTCCATGACCTGGCTATTGTAAATGGTGCTGCAATGAACACTGGGGTGCATGTGTCTTTTTGAATTATGGTTTTCTCTGGGTATATGCCCAGTAGTAGGATTGCTGGGTCATATGGTAATTCTATTTTTAGTTTTTTAAGTAACCTCCATACTGTTCTCCACACTGTACAAGCCAGCATTTTCTAACACTTCAATCATAAAACAAAAACACACGAGGTTGCTCAGTTTTTTCTCTTTTTAATTCTTTTTCTTTTTAGACAACACTCAACAGCTAAATACACACACACACACATCTCCATTAGAAAATCTGGGTACAGTCCTAGCTCTTCAACTGACTATGAGACATTGATCAAGTCACTTAAAGTCTGAGACTCTCAGTGACATCTTCTACAAATGATTAGAATGCATTCACACAGCTGTCATGGGGACTGACGGACAGGAGGTCTCCAAAGCCCCTGTCAAAGGGTTTGGCGCTTAGGAGGCACCCGACACACCACATGGCCCTCCTGGCCTCTCCACCCGTCAAAGTAGAGAATCACGTCACTCCCGGTTTACAGTGCTCAGTTTTGCCTCCACAGTAACCTCAGGTTGCTGGTGCCCTAAAAGGAGAACCTCACTGCTGTTTACTCATTTCCTGGTGACTGGGCATTAGTAAATCAATAACCAGGAAACAGATACAACATCAAGTCTCTGCTCTTTAGCCTGGTGCACAGGGTGCCTACTTTCTACGCCTCCCCTTCCGAGCGGCATCAGCTCCCGCCCCATCCCCACAACAGGCTTACACACCTAGGGCTTGTAGGCACTGCACAGACCAGTGTGCACGCCTGCTCCACTGCACTGTGCGTTCAGCTGGGAACGCCTTTCCCACATCTCCTCCGCTGGATTGATTCACTCATCTTTCAAGTCTCGGCTCAGGTGTTACCTCCTCCAGGAAGCCATGTATGAACTCCCACGTTAGAATAAGCACCCCTCTCCCATGCTCCTTTCACACCTTTCATTCTCTGTGTGCCATCATATACCGTGTCGTGTTGAAAATCTCTGGTTTTGAATCTGTCTCCCCAAATGGCCTCCAGTATTCTCAGGAACAGGAACCATGACTTATGTGTCGTTTTATCCGGTGCCTCTCACAGAAATGGGGACAAAGTGAGCATACAGCAGAGAATCGTTAAAAGGAGCTGACAAGAAGCATAAGAAGAATCCTGGAACATTGCTTCCATGAGTAAACTGTTAACAAACTCCTAGTCTCCAAAGGTGACTCCCCCACCAACGAACCCTGTATCCCTGTATTTATGCTCTTGTACGGTCCTCTCTCCTTGAATCTGGGCTGGCCCCGGGGCTCACTTTGGACCAGCAGAACACAAATGCCTCTGCCTAACCTCCAAGGCAAGGTCATAAGAAGCCCTGCAACCTCCACCTGGGTTTCTTGCAACACTCACTCTAAGGCAGTGGTTCTCAGACCGAGATCATTTTGCTTCCCAGGTGACATTTGGCAATGTCTAGAGATGTTTTTTAATGTCACAGCATGGGGGTGGGAGTAGGGGATATACTACTGGCATCTAATGGATGGAGGCCAGGAATGCTGCAAAGCATCCTACAGTGCACAGGACAACTCCCCACAACAAAGTAGCCCAAAATGTCAACAGCACCAAGGTCAAGAAACCCTGCTCTAAGGGAAGCCAGATGCTATGTAAGAAGTCTTACTTCTCTCAGACTGCCATGCAAGGAGGAAGTCTAAACTAGTCATGTGGGGGAGAGAGATCTGGCCAGCCTCTAACCATTCTAGCCATACAGCTGAGGTACCAGATGTGTGTGGAGAAGTCATCTCAGAGGCCAACCCACTCAAGCACTCAGCTGACTCCGGCCCTAGCTGCTATCACACAAAGCCACATAAGAGACCCAAATGTAAAGTACCCAGCTGAGCCAAGGCAACCCACAGACTGTGAAAGACAATAACATTTTGTTTTTTTAAGTCACTAAGTTTTAGGGTGGTTTGTTACGTGGCAATAGACAACCAAAGCACCTGGATTCTGATGTTTCTGGGTCTCTTACCTTTCCCACATCTCTCATTTATCTTTCTCCTAACTTCGTCCCGAAGTTCCAGGAAGGCAAGTTTTTTATGCAAATTGGTCAACTGGTTCCTCAGATGCTTTAGACATATGCAAATTCCTGATAGTTGCTTTGATCCTACCAGCTGTGGCAGAGGAATCCTGTAGCGCTTCATAAATGAGGAGCTGGGGCCATTTTCATTTGATGGCTGAAGAAAGGGAGACAGTAAAAGTCAGACTGCTGCTGTAGTTTGCCCATGTAATAGGCCTCAGGGACCATACTGACCACAGTGAGAAGTTTCTGCCAGAGAAACAGGAGTGAGCTCTAGCTGAGAATTAGAGTTAGTGCAAAGGGAATCCATTTATAATGTCAGGACACACTGCAGTATCCTTGGTTTCTAAACAACACTAATTTATCACCTAACTCAATTCAATTCAGCAAGCATTTATTGAACACCTGCTGTGTGCAGAAATTACGCTTATCCCCATTGGAAGACTCAGAGATGAAATGATCTAGTTCCTGCATAAAAGAGTTAGTATTTTAGTCGGAGGGACTAACATATCAACAGTAAGCTATAAAACAAAATGACAAAATGAAATCAATGCCCAAGTGAGATATAAACAGGTGAAGAAGGGTCTGTGAGTTTTCACTATTAGGTTAATGAAAGTATACTCATTCACCATACCATTTACCAAGTGCCCACTATATTTAGGCATGATACTTCAACCAAAATCCACCAATCAAAGGTTTATGGCTCAACATAAACTTATCATTCATACTTTCAGATACAGTACATAGCCCTGGGCATTTAGTAAATACATAACTGTTAAAGAGTGATACATCCCCAAAATTAACAAATAATAAGTTGATTTTAGTCTATATATTGAGACTCTAAATCTGAGAAGGACTCACAAATTTCACACTATTTGCTATATTTTAAAGAGTAAGAAAAATAATCTTTCCAGAAAATGGGGGAGTGGGAATCCAGCATTTGAACTTTTTCATTTCTCATCTGTATTCCTCATCTTCCAAAGTGTACTGTTTTAGGCAAGATATTGGAGGCCACACTTTCAAAATGGAGGACAGGCTTCCCTTCAGAAACTTGATGGGCGCTGAAGGGGATGAGGAAGGTGTGTGTCAGGATGGGCTGCATCGTACAGTGATGACAAAGAGCCCTGAACTCTCAGTGGCTATTAACAACAGCATTTACCTCGTCCACCCAGCCTGTCCAGCCCAGTCCAGTAGAAGAATTTGGCTCATCAGTCGCTTGGGGACGCAACTGATAGAGGCTTCCTCTCAGCCCGAGCTTCTACCTCTCCACAGCAAAGCAGTGTGGCAAACTGTGCACTGCCCAGAGCTAATGTGCTTCGTTTGGCCAAGCTAGTCACAGGGTCACACCTGACTTCAGGCTGACCGGGACATGCAGTCCTACTATGAGCCTGGAAGGGGTTCATCAAGTGTTCCTTGATGAACAGCACTGATGGCTTCACAAGGAGTCATAAATTCAGAGGTGTGCCTTCCTGGAACATCAGTTCTACTTAAAGATTGATAATTCAAAACACTGACTGAACACTAAAACAAACACAGATATGGAATGGGCTCAAGTTCAAAACATGTATACATTTTCAAGTTAAAATACAAAATTTGGAAGAGAATTCAGGCTTCTGAACTCTTAAGACTATAATGTCCAAATTCCCCTCAGTCACTATTCTTGGCTATTTTTAGTGGTGCCATTGAAAAATTAAGAAGCTCTAGTCTAAGATAAATATCCATTTGAAGGAAATGGAAGAAACAGACGCTCTGGGGCACTCAAGATAAGCAGTGGTTAATGTTCTAGGTTTCCTGACAAAAAGGCAAAAAGAAAACACAGTAACATCACTCATTTTTTGTCAACAAAAAGCAAACATATCCATAGTCAGAGATAGGTGTCTTTCTGCAAGAACACTGTATGGATAATGAAGCCATCTCCAACTGCCATTTATAAAGAATAGAAACACTATTCTTGCATCAACTCCTGTCAACTAAAAGGACAGGATCAAAGCTGGATGACTGAAAGTTGGTTGCTTTCTGTAGATCAGGCCTAATTCAGGGGTGGGCTTGGGGGATCTTGAAAGATTGATAGCTACAGACATTGAGTGCTTATTACATGCCAGGCACTGTTCTAAGCCACTTCTGTGTAATAGTTAATTAAATCCTCAAAAACTGTAATGGCCTATATGGGAAAAGAATCTAAAATAAGAGTGGATATATGTATATGTATAACTGATTCACTTTGTTGTACACCTGAAACTAACACAACGTTGTAAATCAATTATACGCCAATAAAAATAATAATAAAAATTAAAATAAACAAAAAAACACCCTATGTGGTAGGTGCTATTATTGTCCCCATTTTACAGGTAAGGAAACTGAGGCACAGAGCCATTAATGTACCCGAACCTTAGAGCTTATAACTGGTAGAACCAGGATTCTAACCCAGGCAGTCTGTCTTCGAATCCGCACTCTCATGCATCAGGCTATTCCACCTCAACTTGACCAATTATGGCCCACTGGGCATCTTATATATTCAACGAGCTCTGGACAAGGGCTGGAACTCATTCATCTCTTTATTAAGTCACCTAAGTGAAAAAAGGGCAGACAAGTTGTGCTATCAATTACAGCACAGGCAATGGGCCTTCCCTCTTTATGATTTCAGGGAGGCCCTGCCTCCTCCGAAGACATTTCTGGACCAGACTCAATACCTGCCCACATCCAAGACAGCTCAAGTCAGGCCTAGCGTGGGCACCCAAGACCAATGTGATTTTCTGGATAAAGATTTGCATTTTCTTCAGCTCATTTCCCAGTGATTGATGGAGACCCCAAAGCTCCACACACTACATTAAATGGAATAGATGACCTCAGCATGGAAACATTTTAGAGGATGTAATACCAGCTGCCCACCCTTTCCATAAAAGAAATGAGGAAAGTGAACTGAATATAGCCTACCAATGCTCCTTACTTTAAAAAGAAAAAAAGAAAAACTTTTTAAAATTGGAGCTATTGGAAGAGGCAGGCTAGCTTCAGAACATTTTTTGTTTATTTGGGAAACACTGACCAACCATCTAGTATGTGCCAAGTCTGTGCTATACAATGTCCCCCCTTCCATCACCACCACCACCATCATTCCTGCCCCCAAAAAAGTCCAGGAACTATACCAGAATCTGTGCTTGCCACAGGTGGTCTGGTCTGTTCAATCCAAAGCTAATAATCAGTCCATGGTGTTGAAGAAACTGTAAGAAAGATAGCAGTAACCATCAGCACTACATCAGAGAAGACCCAGAGAGATGAGTAGTGCAGGTGTAGGCCCTGTCAAAGGCAGATAAGATATCCCTAAGCCCACTGGAAAGAGCACTGGGTGTAGAAACAGTAAATTTGAGCTGGGATTACACACTCAGCTGCCCACAGGTTAGAACTAGGGTGTGGAGGGACCACATGAACTGGGAAGCACACGCCCTGTCTAAAGGCATTCCCATTCCATATTTTCTTTCTCCACAAACAACTGACAGCCCAAACAAAACATGTGCTGTGACAGAACTGACCTGTAAGCTGCCCATTGGTAACCTCTGATGCAGTGTTCCATTTGAGGTACCAGCACTTCGGGTTACAGGGCTGGGGCCTGACCATGGAGCTTCTCCAAAGCTTGACTTCCTTATCACTCAAGGAAGAGAAATAATCTCTGCCTTAAAGCAGTTATCAAGAGAATTCAATAATGATAGTAGAGTTCTCCAAACCCACTCAACTTTGAGCTCCTTGAGGGTAGTGACTTTTTCACCACTAGCCTTTGACATTAGGTCTGGCACATTGTAAGTTGAATGAATGAAATGTATGCCTACTGTGTGCCAAGCATGGCCCTAACTGCTCTACAATTGTTACATTAGAAAAGAAAGGGCTCAAATGCAATCCTGATGGTCATACACCCAAGTCTCCCTGGATCACTCCTCACCCCTTTTTTCACCACACATGCAGCCAACTCTTTAAAATGGCAGTGGGTTTTTAGGCAGGAATTGGCTAAGGGAAAAGTGGGTTGGGATCACGGGTTATTTTAATCAGCTTCTTCTAAAGGGCCTTTTCTCTCCTAATACCAATTTAATTGCTAGCCTCACTCGCCTATTCATTTATTCACCTCGAGCTCCCAGAGACCCTGCTCTGTGCTGGGCCCCATGCTGGGCCAGGGGACAACAAGCCAGTGCCCACAGTCCAGCCCCAGAGGAGCTCACCTTCTAGGGTATTGCATCTGTTGGGCTCTAGACAAGAACATTGCAGCCTATGCCGAGCCTCCAAATTACAGCAATGTTCTAAGGAGCAGCTGGGGTTTTATTTTTCATTTCCTCAGCACACCCGTCTCTCCACATTTAGTTGATACGCTCTAAAGAATAGGTCCTGACACCTGGGGGTATGTTTCTGAAAAATGTGTGGACCATATGCATACCTAACATGCAACACGGCCATGGAGAAATTGGTACAACCCGGCCTGGCACCAGCCAGCTTTTATTTATTTTTTTTTAATTCCTTAACATCTTGCCTACAAATTGCATCCTCAAGCACTTCAGAGAGTTGAATAACCCCCAAATGCTTATAGCTTATTTCATTATGCTTTATTTGGGGCTTTAAAGGAAGGGGGACCAGAGAATGTCAGGAACAGTTTAGCAGCATCAGGGCTGATTAGGTTGAAGAGCATTCAAAGAAATGTATTTCTATATTCCTTTTGTTACCAAGATCATGTGTTTCGCTGAAAGCGATCTTATGACTGCCTCACAAGTATGTTTCCTAGCCTCTCATGAGCCCATTAGCCATTGTTTGACTCGCTTTTATTAATTTTTAAAAAATAAGAAAAGGGGGAAGGGCAGAGGGTAGGGGTCAGGACTAGAAAGCACTCTTAAAGCAGCAACCAGGGTAGAACAGACTCTGTTCTAGGAATAGGGAAATCCAGCTCTAGGCCCTTCTATTGCTTCTAAGCTGGGTGGGCTTAAGCAAACCACTGCACTTCTCTGGGCTTCAGTTGCCTTCTTTGTTTAAATGCAACAGGAGGGATGATGTCCATCTCCCCGGGACTGTACTGCTTACAAAGCCCTGCCATGTGCATTTTCTCAGGGGTATCAGGTCAGGCCTGACATGGAATCCCAACACCAACATTTGAGCTGTGTGCTCTTGTGCAAGTTAACTAACCTCTCTGAACTTCAGTTTCCTTGTAAAATGGGGGAAAAAACAGAAGACAGTTGTGAGACTCGAAACAACAGATCCAAAATTCCTCTTTAAAAAGTTATATAAATATTTAGACTCCACTCTCCCTTGGCCCTGCCTCCCCCCATTATCTTCACTGGCACTTCCTCCAGCTGCCCCAAATGAACAAATGCATGATATAAGTAAAAACAGTGTGTGTGCCATGAAAGGCAGCTTCCAGACAAACCTCTTAGCATCCACATGCAGCCAGATTGCTTTCCTCAATTCCTCCTATGTAGCAGTCGCCACTTAGAGTTATGCAAATGTCATTATCCTCCTCCTCCTCCTCATCATCATCCATTGTATGATGCACCCAGTTATTCTAAATTCTCGTAACTCTGTGATTTAAAGACCATCTTTCAATGATAACCAGAGGGAGGCTCTAACTCAGGGGGGTTGTAATAGGACATAGTATTCCAATAGCTAACCTCTACACAGTAATTTACAGGAAGCTTTCACATGTATTCACTATCCTGTTTGAGCCTCATAACAGCCTGTGTTATGATTTATTTTGTTATGTCCATTTTACAGATAATGAAACTGAAGATCAGAGAGATGAAGTGACTTGCTCCAAGTCACACAATGAGTAAGTGGTAGATTGCAGATGGGAGTCCAGGTTTTCAGATTCCAGATCTGGTCACTTTCCATTTCTCCACTCTGCCTCTGGCATCACACAAAGGGTTATATTGTAAAGATACTTGCCCTGGCCCTGCTTCCAAAGGTCACCCTCATCTGAGGTGGGGGATCCTGCACAACTAGCTCTTTGCTTCCCTTCCTGGGAAAAGTAAAAGACCGAAGGAAGTGGGATGGTACTAGCTAGAAGGTTTCTTCTAGCTACGCTTCTCCCTTATTTTTTTCCTGTGACCACTTAAAAGAGCTTTTTGGCCTACACTTGCAGAATGGCCCTAACATACATATGAAAGCTTTTTGCTTCCTACTTGTTTTTTTAATAGTGTGTTTCTCTTTAGGCCAACTTCTGAAGCTAGGCACAAGGCCATTTACTCTTCACTGTCAGACACACAATTCATCTGCATTTCTCACTTTCCAAAGCTCTAAGCCACAACATGAGCAAACACATGTAAACTTTCAAGCATTTTTTATATATTGCTATTAGGAACCAAAATTGCTTAGTAGAATGACTGAAAAAGCCATTTTAAACAACGTTGTATATAAGGAAAGAAAAGAGCCAATTTACTGAGCCCATCCCATGTGCCAGCCCTGGGAAGAGGTCATCAGTTCTCATAGCATAAGAGAAAAAAGACCATTACCTCATTCTACAGATGAGGGAAATCGGACTCAGAGAGGCTGAGTGGCTTGCCCAGGACACACAGGAAGAGGAGCAAAGGTGTGAAAGCCAGACCATTTGAGTCCAAAACCCAGGCTTTCAGCTACAATACATGTATATACACTAGTTCTGTAATCTGGGTCACATGCTTCCCCCAAAGGCTTCTCACTTTTTCTGGTTGTACCTAAGGGTGGAAGGAAGGACTCTGCTTCCTGGTAAAGGTAGTTTAGGTGAGTTGAGAATTGGGGAGGGGAAAAGGGTGAGGGAGTTCAAGGAAACCACAGAAATCTCACTAGATCTAGCCATAAATCCTACCTGGAAGGTACAGTAGAGGTTAAACTGGAAAAGGGAATGAGAAGAAGACCCCAGGAATGGCTTCTCTCCAGCCCCTGTGAGCAGCACAGTCATCACCCCTATTGTGACTTCTGCTGCTAAACCAAAATGGGGGATGGTGACCTGCAGGCCCCATCCCTCCAGACTTCCCCAGGCTCTGCCCTCCTTCCCACTGCCCTGACTGTAAACCCCACTGTACTCTCCCATCCCTGCCCAGCCTTCCATGGGCTTGTGTCACAAGAAGATGTTGATTTCGTTGGTCTTTTATAATTTTCTTGCCCACAAAGATGCCCTGAAAAGGATTCTGTGTCCCCTATATTCCTTGTACCTGAGAGTTTACCTTGTAAACGCTAATGAGGTTTACAGAAAGATGCATCTCATGGCAATACACCCTCTCAATTTATAAAAAGTATTACTGCTTTACTATGTCTTGCAAAGTATCAACACAGTACTTTTTAAGCACCTACTCTGTTCCGGGAGCTATGTTTTTAGGCACAATTTCATTTTAACCCTACCATAAATGCATTATTACTAATGTTATTCCCATTCTACAGATGAAATAAATGAGCCTCAGAGAGACTGTGACTCACTCAAGGTCATCCAGGTAGTACCAATATTTTACTTCAAGTTTTCCAGATCTGATGTCCATATTCTTTCCAACCTCTCCCCATGCCATTCCTGGAGTCAGCTGAGAGGGAGGGACTTTATTCAAAGACATAGCACTGAATAATAACTATGTTAGCCTGGGTCATCTGAGAAGTAGATATAAAGATGGAATTATATCAGAAATGTCAGAAATGCATCACGAGAAAAAAATGGCAAGAGAGTCGGGAGGCTGGGAGACTCATCTGGCCATGATGTAGGTCTGGCCCTAAGTGAAGGAGAGAGGGAAGGAAAGAAGAAGGCTGGATAGAAGTATCTCAGGTTGCCATTCAGGCCTAAGGCAAGTTTGGCCAGGTCACTGAAGGGACTCCTAAGGCCAAGAGGCCCATCAGGGAGACCCCATCGTGCAGTAACAGGCCTCTTTTAGTATCTCTACCAGGCTCTTCACTGGCCAAGAGCAACCCGTGGGAAGAAACAGTTTGATCTGCAGTGCTGAACTTCAGAGCAGCTAGGGGCCTTAGTCAATTATACTCTCTATAATCAGAGAGATGCATTCTCATGGCTGCCATGGTAATTTTGCACAGAATCAGGTAAAAACATTTAGAACTCTTCTGAAATACTTGTTTTATTTACAACCCCAGTTGGACATTTTGCAACTTTTTTCTAAATACAAAAATGGCAACTATAATAAAATAAAGCCTTTTATAAGAGACATGGACTCATCCTGTATGTGATGAAACTCAGTTCTCGCAAGAATAGAATATAGATGATAACAGAGTTCTGTGATGAGTAGATATCTCCTTTCCCATCCTAATAAGCTCAAATGGAGTATTCATGTTTCTGGTGCAGCTGAATGGCCAGTTCGTTGGAAAAATTGCAAAGGGTCATTATCACAGACAGACCCTAAAGTGATCCCCAACTCCTGGCACTCACTCTCTTATATTATCCCCTCCCTGAGTGTGAGGAGGATCTGTGACTTGCTTCTCACCAACAGAACGTGGCAGAGGTGATGGGATGTGACTCTCAGGATTACATTGTGCTGCATAAAACTTTGTCTCTCTAGAGTCACTCTTGTCTTCCTGCTAGCCTTGAAGAAGTAAGCTGCTATGTTGTGAACTTCCTACGGAGAGGACCATGTATATGGAACTGTGAACAACCTGTAGAACTGAGGCCCTCAGCTCCTACAGGCTACAAAGAAATGAATTCTGCCAATGACTTGATAATCTTAGAAGTAAATTCTTCCCCAGTAGAGCCTCCAGATGAAAATGAAGCCCATCCAACACCTCGATTGCAGTTTAATGAGACTCTGGGCAAAGGAACCAGCTAAGCCAGGGCCAAACAGGTAACCCACATAAATTGTGAGATAATAAATGTTTGTTTTTTAAACTGCTAAGTCTGTAGCAATTTGTTACACAGCAATACCTAATTAATACAGTCATGAATATGCTTTGTGTTGGGCACTGTTCTAGGCACAGTGGCCATATTTACTTGGTTAGGCCATGGACCCAGACCTAAGTGCTAACAGAGGGAGGTGAACTAGTTAAGTGGAAATGATGGTTATACCTAACCTACAATATAATTTACAAAATGTTCTAAGAGACTTATAAACAAATTTCTGAGTGCACACATCCACAGAAGCAATTATTTCTGCCCTAGGGAGCTGGAGAAAGCCTTATAGACACAATATCTGAACTGGGAAGGAAGTTCTAACACAGTGAAATTATTTCATAATCACAGAAAGTTCTACACTTTGGGTTAAAATGATAGCATCCTTGACATGATGGATAGTTTTTTTTAATGTCCATTTAAACTCTGACCAAAAGAAATACTTTATCCATCATGGAAGAATGCCATGATTAGGAATATCTTCACATTGGACTTCCTCCTCTGCTTTCCTAGCTTATACCAAAAAACACACCTGTGCTTCCCTCTCACATAGGGTGTGAAAGAATTGCTTGCATGCAAGACCCAGTGGAATAAAACAGCTGTTGGCCACGTCACTGAGGAGGGTTTTCCTCACCCAACTGCCGGTCTCCATGGCAACTGCCAGCCGCAGCCTGCAAACAGTTACCCTGATTGCGTTACACATCCCTGCAGAACTCCCATGGAGAAAATCCTTGTTGACCTCTTGGTCGCCATGGTTTCAGTTCCCGCCATAAATCTTAGATGTTCTCTAAGCTTGTGTGTGCATGCATGTACATATATTAATGTGTGTACTGAAGCTTAGAGCATGCTGCCCTTTGCTCTTGGTGGAAGCCAAAACTTGCTAGAGGAGTGACTAGTGTAATCTTCATGATGAAAATGACATAGTAATCCTCACCCCAGTGAAAGGTCTGTGGTTGCTTAGGATCAGCTGAAAAATTCCTTCACATTGATGGGAATGCAGTATGATTGAGTCTCCCCAGGGAAAAGTACATCTGCAGGCACTAAAACTATTTTTTAATTTTGAACTTTTTAGAAAATAACTCACAATGGATCGGTCAGTTTTACTCAGGTTCCAAGGACAGTCAACTTTGGATTGGAAATTAGTGTGCATATTCATATTTGCTCTAAATAACTAACATTTACAGTCTCAATGGTGAAGTCATCTCATCCAGAATATCAGAACCATGAACAAAAGAATCATTATCGGAATTATTTGTAAATGCTACATTTGCATTTCTATTCTGATGCTGAGGAATCTGTACAATTATGATGTAGAATCCATCAGTGCTTCTCAAACTTTAATGTAAATGTAAATCATCCTGCAGTTCTTGTGAAAATGTGGACTCTGTTTCAGTGGTAAGGCTGGAATTTCAGTACTCTAACATGCCCCCGGGTACTGTTGATAATGCTGGCCATGGACCACTGCTGCAAGGCTCTAAGGAGTCCTCACTGTGACTAGAGCATGTGAGGATTATAGTTAGGATTCTCAGTAATGACATCATTTATGTAAAATGCTACACACAGCACCTTGCATGCAATAGGTACTCGATGAATGTTGTTTCTCTCCTCTGCAAAGTATTTCCATTCTCATTTGCTCATTCAACTGTCACAACAAAAGGTACTTGGGGCAGAAACTGGGTTTAACTACCATTTTAAAGACAAAGACACTGAAGTTTAGGAAGGTGAAATAATTTGCCCAAATTTATAGAGCTAATGGGGCAGAGACAGGAATTGAAACTTTGTCTTCTAATTCTCAGTCATGTGTTCTTTCCATCACACCATCCTTAGAGCCTACATGTCCCTATTAGGAATGCTACTTAACTGATTCAAGATGAAGACCATCCCATTATAGTTTTGAAAGCTAGAAAAACCCTGAAATCAAAACCTGGCACAGATAATCCTCTCAAAAAAAACTCTATAGGTCTATCTCAAAAACATAGAAGCAAAACTCCTAAATAAAATATTATCAAATCAAATCCAGCCGTGTACTTGAAGAATAATACAGAATGACTAAGTAGAGCTTATTCCAGGAATGTAGGATAGTTTAATATGAGGAAATCTATTAACATAATTCATCACATCAATAGGTCAAAGGAGAAAAACCATATGATCATTGTAAAACTGCCAAAAAGACATTTGATAAAATTCAATAGTCATCCAAGATTTTTTTTAAACTGGGAACTGAAATTTACTTCTTTAACATGAAAAAAGGATAACTAGCTGAAAGCACCAGCCAGTAATCTACTTAACTGGGAAACACTTGGGATAAGATAGAACTGCCAACACTCACTCCTATTTTTAACCTTGTTTTGTAAGTTTTAATCAATGCAATAAGACAGGAAAAATAAATAAGAGGTAGAAATAGTTGAAAGGAGGAAATCAGGTTATAATTATTTTCAGATGCTAAGATTTTCCTCCTAGAAAAATCCAAGAGAATTTTTTTTTGAGATTCTTTTTTTTTTTTTTTAACATCTTTATTGGAGTATAATTGCTTTACAATGGTGTGTTAGTTTCTGCTTTATAACAAAGTAAATCAGCTATACATATACATATATCCCTGTATCTCCTCCCTCTTGTGTCTCCCTCCCACCCTCCTTATCCCACCCCTCTAGGTGGTCACAAAGCACAGAGATGATCTCCCTGTGCTATGCGGCTGCTTCCCACTAGCTATTTTACATTTGGTAGTATATATAAGTCCACACCACTGTCTCACTTCGTCCCAGCTTACCCTTCCCCCTCCCCGTGTCCTTAAGTCCATTCTCTATGTCTGTGTCTTTGAGAATTTATTTTAGAACGACTAAAAATAGTTCGCTGGAATCAGCAATGACTAGCTAAAAAATAGAATTTTTTTTAAAGATCTCATCAAACTAAGGAACCAAAATAATTAAAATACCACTAAGAAACCTAAGTAATATTTATTAAATTTCAGAATTTTACAATGAGGCATAGATGAAGATTTAAATAAGTGGAGAGAAATTCCATGCTCCTGGATGGGAAGTCAGACTTTGTAAAGGTGGTAAGCCTTCACATTAATTTACAGACTTACTACTTTTTCCATCAAAATTACCATGGTATTGTTGGAACTTGAGGAAGTAATTCCTAAGTTCATCTAGAAAAATAAGTGCATGATAACCATAAGAAACTATTGAAAAAGAATAATAATGTGTATAAACTTGTTCTATCAGATTTTAAGTTTACTATAAACCTACAATAAATAAAATATTGATGTATAGGTGCCAGAAGAGAAAGCTAGATCAAAGAAACAGAATAGAAAGCCCAAAAATGGTCCCAAGTATAACTGTATGAGAATTTATTAAATGACAGGATAGCATTTACTTCCCCTGGGAAATTTTGTTGAACTAATAGATTAACTATTTGAAAGAAAATTAAGTCACACTTTTACTTACATCATAGTCCAAAATAAACTACAGGTGGATTCAAGAGTTAACATTTTTAAATAAATCATAAAAGAAATATAAATATATATATATATTCCTCCTAAACATAATAACAAAGTCTGATAACTTAAAGGGAAATACTGATACACTGAACCATCTGAAAATAAAGAACTTTCATACTGTAAGAAAAAAAAGGAAATAACAAAATAGAAAACTTAAATAAAACATATATGATAGGTAAGGAATATCTTTAATTCATTAAAGAGATTTTATAATGAAATGAGAAAAAGATTAGCCCTACATTATAAAAATGAGGAAACTATACGGAGTCAGTTTTCAAAAGAAGAAATACAGTTGGTAAATATATGACCAAATATTCAACTTTACTATTAATCAAAACCATTCAAATTAAAAGCTCAAAATGGGGTATGTTTGCCAGAAAGTTAGCAAAGACTATAACTCACTGAGAGTGTTTGGATATTCACACTCTTCTACCCTGCTCAGAACATAAATTGGTACACACTTTTTGAAAGGTAATTAGCAATATATCTCAGAAATCTTAAAACACATATACTCTTCAGCCAAGCAATTCTATCTGTACAGATTCATTATCCCTTCCCCAAAAAAGTATAAAATATAAATGTACACAAGATATATGCATAGGAATATATTTTATAGTGTTATTTATAATAGAAAACAATCCGTGCTTTTCAATAGGGAATTAAGTAAGTCAGTTATGGTAAATCTATTCAATTGACCGCAATGGAGCCATTGATTCACTGAATTAGTCTACCTAATGACCTAAAAAAAATGTTAGAATATATTACTAAGGTAGAAAACCTAGGTATGAAACAGTATGTTTCATACTATTTGATAGCATTTTTATAAAATATAGAAGCATAGAAAAGATGGAAATGCTCTTAGTGATTATCTTAAAGTGACTTGATAATATGTGATCTGTTTATTTTTCCATTTGCTTTTCTGTATTTTGGCACATCAAGCATGAGTCACTCTTGTAGTAGCCACAAAAATTGTGTGTGCACACATGTGCATCTTATTTTAAAAAGGCACCTGGGAACAAGTGTTTAATCTGAGGAGTGAAGTGACACAAGTTAAGTGAGGCTTGGGGAAATTTGTTTTCACTGCTGGGAGTAAGTTGGGTCAAAGGAGTGAGAACTTGAAGTGTAATGGAAAGTGGGGTCCGGCTGCTCACCGTTCAAAAGCCAATAAAGAGGCCAGGTTGGTGGAAAGGAGAGTTGGCTTTATTTTGGATGCCAGCAACCAGGGTGGGGGGAGGGTGAACGCCTGTCCAAAGGCTGACTCCTTTGGACAATGGAGGGCCTGACAATCAGGGGGCAAAAGTTTTTATAGACACAGTGAGGGGGCTACATGCAGAAACAATACAGTCCACTCTGACAGTCATCTTGAAATTGGTCATCGGTGGTCTGATCAGCGTCATCTTGATTGTGTTAGGTACAGTTAATCTTCAGTTCCAGGGTCGGTTTGTTTCCATTTCTTTGAGGCCAATTCTTGGAATTGTGGTAGCTTATGTCATGGCTACAGCCTGGTCATCATGTAGTTAACTTCTTCCACCCAGTGGGGGTTTCAGTATCTATAAGACAGCTCACAGGATATGGCTCAGAATATTATCTGTAGCCCTTAAGGAGAAACTAAAGGTCTTTGACTATGCTTAATGACTAAACTATTATTATTTGGTCTCCTTTGACTGTTTTCCTCTGTTTCTGCATTTTCTCACTTCTCTGATTAAACTTATTCTTTGGCTAAAGTTTTTCCACAGACAAAAGGCAGGCTGAGGACATGGCGGGGCGGGGCAAGGACCACAGGGTCCTGCTCTGTTTCAGAAGGAGATGTACATCTGAGTTTGGCTGTTGCAACTGTAGCATAAGCCTTTAGGGCACTGCCTAGAGATGGTTACCAGGTTGAAGCATCTGAGATCCAGGAAGCCTGCTGAAGGTGAATCATCAGGAAAAAGTGACAGAAAAACAAAGACGTGGCTGGCCATAGGGAGAGAGGGTGGGGTGAGCCCTGGGGACAAAGAGCTGATGATGAAAATGCAGCCACAACAAAGTAGATGAGCACGGATGTGGAGGCGAGTCATCTTAATGAGGACACAGCCATGCAAGGTAGATCCTGAACATGAGGAAGTTCAGGGAAGAAGCTTTGCTGGATGGAGGTTCTGAATTCCTCTAAAACACTTCCTCCCATGTGAATAATTCTTTACAGTTTACAAAAGTTGTTCTCTCATCTGATTCTCACAGGTGACCTGGTGAAACAGGCATGACTGTCATCATCACTCCCACTGTACAGATGAGAGAACTGAGACAGTTTAAGCAGTTTAACAAGGTCTCTATGAAATGATAGAGTCAGAACTGGAATTTAGGCCTATCTATCTTCAAATCTAGTATTCTTTCACATACATCATGCTGTTTTGCTATAAATATAGGTAATAGTTGAAATCACATAAGCAGATGAATTTGCTTTAAAAAAAAAAAAAAAAAAAGGTGAGGGGTGGACAAAATAGGGCCCTGGAAGTTAGCAGGCCAAACGCAATATAATTATACAAATGAATAAGAACTGAAAAGATTCTATTAGGATTTACAATGTAGTAAGATTTATTAGGACTTACAGTGGTGAGAACAGAAACTAGAAGTTTACTGAAAGTTTCCATTCAGTAAACAATTCTTGTATCTATCAAAATAGTCTAGATTATTGTGATAAGAAAAAACCCAGGATCTCAGTGTCTTAAGACAATAAATGTTTCTTTCTAGTTCAGAGTACAAGTTGATCACAGGATGTCAGAAAAGCTCTCTACTCAACAAAATCACTCAGGGACCCAAGATGAGCAAGAAGTCAGCCAGCATCTTCTAGAACATTGGAAGTCATTGCTCCAGAAAAAAGAGAAAGCTCTAAAGACTCTAGCACCAACAATTAAATGCTCTGATGTACAAGTGACACATATCACTCCCACCGCCAACCCACTGGGCCAGAAGTGGCCACATACCCCACCCAACCACAGGAGCCAGGAAGTTGGAGAACTACAAAGTGAGCAGCACTCATGAGCACCAGGGCTACTGAACATGTGCTTGGCAATGGGAAGAGTATCACAATTTATTGAGCTCAAGGGTACCCCAATGAGGAAGTTGATGGGTGATATAGGCAGAAATGTAAACAGTCCATCTAAGAAAGGAAGAAATCATTTCATTGATTTCTAATAACAATACAAATTAGGTAAATTACTTGAAAGAAGATTGCTTCTCTTAGCTAAATGGCAAGACTTTAAAAATCCTGGTTCTTTATCTTCTAGCACAGAAGTAAGAAAAGATATCAGAGGAGAATTAAGGGTCATAACCCAATCAATAACTGAATTGTAAATAGCCATGTCAGTCAGCATTCATTTTAAAAGCATCCACTGGATGCAGAGCATTATTCTAAAACCCAGCTCCCAGGCTCAGCTCAGAGCCCTCCACCAGTCCACCCACATAGGACAGAGTTTTTCTCATGAATGCTGAGAAACTAGAATCGTTCCTCTGGCCCAGGTGAAACTATTTGGTGTTCCTAGTAAATTCTTCAATATACTTTGCTTGTAGTGGCAGCAATAAGCACTCAGAAAATGATCAGATTTCGTGTCAGAAGGCTGAAGTTTGAATCTTAACTTTGTTCAAGCTGTTTATTTTGTAAATTCATGATAATAAATAACGTCAGCTAACAAGGTTGCTGTAATGAGGTAAAGTGTGAAAAAGCCTAACACTTAGTAGGTATTCAATAAATGTTCTTTTCCTTGCTTTACTATAGCATCTCAAGTTTTAGAATATCTGCCACAGGCAAGATTCCAGATGTGTGAAGCATGTTTATGACCTCAGATTTCATTTTACAACGCCTATATCTAGACCTTGTGTAGTAACTTCAATAGAGGTGTTAGATTTTTTTCTCACATAATTTCTTTTGCATATTGTACCTCCTTCAAAGGCTACATTGCTAGTTATAAAGCAACCCGTTCTAGAGGTCTGCTTCATATCATATGACAATTAGACAGCCCAAGAATAAAGTTCAAACATACTTCAGCTAATGATGAGTTTGAAGGATTTGTCAGTTGACCCAACATGAACACCAGGAAAACTGACAGCCTGTTAGTGATGCACAGCCCTCTCCTTTGAGCCAGGTTAGGAACAAAAATGTTTGCCGTAAGGACCTAATTTATCATTGGAAAGATAGCAAACATGTTATTAATGAACGAATAAATCACTCTCAGGCAAGCAATGACTTCATTTTCTCTCGGGGGTGCTCAGCATAATACTTTTCCTGCAAACAGTACCCTTAGGCCAGCTCACGCGAGCCAGAGAGGAAAGGCTAGAACGCATTTCTCTACAGGCCCCGAGGACCATGCTGTGAGGAGAGTCACAGATGCCCCAATATCCTGCAGTGCAGAGCCTTGTCTATTGGGTGAGGAGTTGGTTTGCCATAGACTGAATGTTTGTGTCCCCCCAAAATTCACATGTTAAATCCTAACTGCCAGTATGTTGGTACTTGGAGGTGGGGCCTACAAGAGGTATAATTAGGTCATGAGGGTGAAGCCCTCATGAATAGGATTAGCACCCTTATAAAAGAGACTACAGAGAGCATCCTTGCTTATTCTACCATATGAGGACACAGCAAGAAGACAGCCATCTATGAACTAGGAAGGAGGCTATCACGAGACACTGAATCTGCTGATGCCTTGATCTTGGACTTCTAGCATCTAGAACTATGAGAAATAAAATTTCTGTTGGTCACAAGCCACCCATTCTATGGTGTTCTGTTACAGCAGCCCAAATAGAACAAGACATTGTCCATCCTGGTAGGGCATGGCCTGGAGGACAGCTCTCTTCTCCTGGACCTTCAACCTCTTCTAACTGCGAGAAGAACTAGCTAAAATACAGATGACCACACATTGCATTGCACATGGGTTTCCTAGGAAAGGAATGTACCCTCAGCAACTAGGCCACAAATTGCAGAGTGGCAACGTCCAAAGTCCATTTTTGAGGAACTTAAGATGTTGAGGAGGCTCATCAGAAAACTTCCTATGCCTTTTGGATCCCCATCTTTGGTTTTCTAAACACACACAACAGGAAGGAGTCAGGACGCAGATCATGCTATGAATGTGCTGCTAAGGAGTTAGCTTTTGAGCCATTGGCTAGGGTCTCCCAAAGTGTACACATCACGAAACACTGGGTCCAGTGTCTTTGAAAAAAAGATTTCTATAATCAAGTAAATGTGAAAATTATAATAAAATTAAATGGATTTCTTTTTTGCAAGAACTCTCTGAGAGCCTTTAACATGTCCTGTCTACCTTTCTGACCTTGCCATCATCAACGCAGTGTCTAGTACTGAGAAGGTACTGGAATGCTGTTTATTAATAGAAGATGCAAACAGGTAGACATATACTTACAATATAATGTTATTATATTGTAATAACATACAATTCTGTTATGGACAATAACAGAATTAAGCACAAGTATGAAGTGATGAGAAGGGAATAGTGCTCATTCATAGCATAATCTGCCTCCTGGCTCCTTATTTGGTCTCATTGTCAGCTGTTCCTAAACACTCTGGACTGCACGAACACCAAACCACTTGTGGCTCCCTATTTGCTATTCATGGTATTTCACGCCCCCTTATGTTTACACATTCTATTCAGTGTGCCTGGAATCTTCTTCTCTTCCTTGTCTTCCTGCTGAGCTGATTGATCTTAAAAATCCAGCTCAAGAATGTCCTCCTCTGTGAAATCCTAAACACCTCTCCCTGAACCCATCCTGCCTTACACAAGACACACACACATATGCACATGCATGCACACACAAACACGCACACACAAACACACACACACATGCATGCATGCAAGTGCACACAAGCATGCACACACAGGCCACTATTCCCTTCTCCATATCACTTCATATCTTGTGCTTAATTGTTATTGTCCATATGATATTATATTGTAAGTATATGTCTACCTGTTTGTGTCCTCTATTAATAAAGACCACTCCAGTGCCTGCTCAATACCAGATACTGCATAGGTGACGTTCAAGTGGATTCGTTCATTTATTCATTCATTTATTAATTTCATCTGTGAGAAACGCATACTATGAATTCTACCCCTACTTAAGTCCTAACTAATCTACCTCATTCTCCTGTGGAAAGGTAAAGGTTATTTAATTGGGGGGAAATCCAAGGTAACATAAGAAGGGATTTCTGGTCTTTGATCCTATGTTGAAAGACAAAGGCTTCATTAACTTAATTTCAGAAAATGCACATGCAATTGCAACATTTTGGTGAACTGACCTCCCTTGCTATCATTGCTGTCAGTTAGCTGCATGAGAAATGATCACTGAAAGGGGTGTCGGGGTGTTCCTGCCTTCCACCATGCAGTACCAACTTAGAAAAGTTTTTCAGACTTAGAAAAAAGCAGGAAGTATGTTTCATGATTACCGAGGCCAGCGCTTCTCAAGCTTGAGCTGGCATCAGAATCACCTGGAGGACTTGTTAAAACACAGGTTGCTGGGCCCCACCCTACAATGTCTGATTCAGTAGGTTTTGGGTGGGTCTGAGGATTTGCATTTCTAACAGTTCCCAGGGGATGCTGGGGATGCTGGTGCAGGGACTATACTTTGAGAACTACCAATCTGTGGTTCACTGACTGCTTCCCAATGCCAGAACTGCACTAGCAATACAACTGTGCAAGCTACCGGACTGCTGCTCTCAGGAAGATGGCAAAAAAAGACCAGCACTAAATTTGGGGATTCCAAAGACCAGCCTTGTGACAACTGGCAAATCACAGAACCTTAGAACACCTTAGCTTCTTCCACCAAAAAATGTCAATTATAAGCCCATCACTGCCTACCCTCACTGGTTTGCTGTGTGAATACAATGGGGGAAAATGACCTACAAATGTCTATAATCCTAAAAAAGTCCTAAAGAATGAGAAATTTGATCAGAAAAGATAAAACAAACATGCGTGAATGGTACAAAAAAATTTTAAGGTGTGTGAGGCAGTGGCGGGTAGTTCAGAGGAAGAGTTCAGAGATGAACTTCTCCACATTAATCAAAAAAGTTTTAATACATGAACAGGTAGCAATAGAACTTTGATTAAGCATTGAAGGGTTAGTTTCCTCCTTTTTATTGTTGAGTAGTATCCCATAAATGTACCATGGAATTTATTTGTTTAACCACTCACTCATTGAATGAGAAAGCATTTTTAAAAGACATGGTAGGTAAGAAAGTCCAAGTGGTGTTCAGAAAACACCAAACATTTTTTAACCTATCCTATCTTGTCCCAAAAATTATTTAAGATAGAGATGAAGAGTAGATCCATTTGGTTAGAGCAAAGGGTTCATCTAGAGCAGGGATGGGCAAACTTGTTCTGTAAAAGACCAGATAGTAAATATTTTAGGTTTTGTGGGCCATACAGTCTCCATCACAACCATTCAGCTCTGCTGCACAAAAGCCACCATAGATAACATGTAAATGAACAGGCATGGCTCTGTTCCAATAAAACTTTATTTACAAAAACAGGCTGAGGACTTAGTTTGCTGACCCCTGACTTAAAGGAATAATGGAAGATAAAGTTGAAAAAGCAGGCTGGGATTGTGGATAGCCTTGAATGCCAAGTCAATGCATTTAGACTTTGTTTGGTAAACATTCACAAGTCCCCAGAGACTTTTTGAGCAGGTATTTAGTGAAGACAGTTATGTTTTAATCACAATTAAAGTGAAATGTTTCAAAGATTAACCCAGAAGTGATAGATAAAATGAATTCATTGTGTGGGCAAGAGAAAATAGAGGAAGGAAGTAAGTTAAATGACTGCTGTAACTGTCCAAGCTAAAAATAAAAAGGGCTTGAACCAGGCTGGTATAATTAGACATAAAAGGAAAGGATTGAAATAAAATAAATTTTAAATACAGAATTGATAGAATTTGGAAACTGACTAGATACCACAGCAAGAGAGACAAAGAAAGCAAAAAATAGCTGAGTTTTATTTTAATATTTATTTTTTTATTATTTATTTTATTTATTTATTTTGGCTGCATCAGATCTTTGTTGCAGCATGCAGGATCTTCGTTGTGGCATGCAGGATCTTTTAGTTGGGGCATGTGGGCTTCTTAGTTGCGGCATGCATGCGGGATCTAGTTCCCCGACCAGGGATCAAACCCAGGCCCCCTGCATTGGGAGCACGGAGTCTTACCCACCGGACCACTAGGGAAGTCCCAAAAAATAGCTTAGTTTTAAGCACAGGCTCTAGAATGAAGCAGATCTATGCCTGAATTGTTTGTTCTACCATTTACCTGAGCAAGTTATAAAACCTCAGCTTCAGTTTCCTCACCTGTAAAGGGAGTAAGAACAGTATCTTCCTCAGAGTGCAGCTGGACAAACTGAATGACGTAACACATGTAAAGCCCTTAGGACAGTAACTGGTACATAGCAACTATTCATTAAACAGTAATGATCATGACACTGATTGTGCCAAAAGATCCCTCTCTAGTCCCCACCCTGCTCAACATTTGCAACCTAATTTTTTCACATTAAATATCAGGAGCATTGCATGATATCCCATTGTGTGAAGGGTTTAACTAACCCCTCATTGTTTAACTAAGCCCTCATTATTGGACAACTTGTTTGTTTCCAATATTTTGCTATTTTTTTAATCATTTAGGATGTTTTCAACTTCAAGTAAAAGAAAAATCCAACTCAAAGTGTTGGTTGTTTTTTTTTTAAAGTAAAGGACCTTGTTGGTTATCTATTTTAAATAGAGCTGTGTGTACATGTCAATCCCAAACTCCCACAATCTAACCAACCAACAAGGACCTACTGTAAAACAAATAAATAAATGAAGACATATATTAAAAATACAATCAATCATTCAATAAAATAAAGGAAAGGAAAATATTGGGGAAAGAAATAAGGCTTGATTTCCCCAAATCTCATCAGTTCTCTCCTGCTAACTCTCCCACCTTCCTGCCTGGCTGATATTAGCTTTGGTATACAACATTCAGCTTTTTTCATTGCAAAGACTTCAAATTATGGGACTATATCATAGGCAGAAAGAACTTCACCTGGCAAAGCTGCATTTTCTTCCCTTTCTACACATGGGCCTCCTTTCTTACAGAATCTTACTGAAGACAGATAGAATTAGGCCACCCATGCCAACATCCTGAGTTGTTCTTACCATTCCCCCAGTACTATACCTCCAAAGGCATACAGGCAAGATCCTAAGGTGAGAGGTTAAGAAAAAGTTTCATGGTGATATAACAAGAGTCACCAACTTCTCGACCTTAAATAGTTGGGTCATCCCAACCCAGTATACTTCCTCCACTATTTAGTCACTTCCACATTTTAGGTCAATTACTTACAAAAGTCTACTCCTGGTACCAAATTATGGATCAGGAAGGGTTGCAAATAAAAACAACAACAAAAACAAAAAGACAAACAAACAAAAAAACCCTCCACTCAAAATGGCTTAAATGTGCATTATTTCACATAGCAAGAATAACTGAGGTAGGGCAGCTCCTGCATTGGTTAATTTGACCTTTGTATACAGGCTCATTCTCTATATTTCTCATCTTATGACTTGCCTATTTATGTCTTGTGCCCATTTCAACTGTGTTTTTTGTCTTTTTATTTTGATTTTAAAAGCCCTTTATATATTAAGAATTTCAACTATTTTTTCTATCATTTATGTCAAAAATATTTTCCCAGTTTGATAGCTCCTTTTCAATATTGTGATGTTTTTTATACACAAAAGTTTGTTCTTTTGTTAATATATTAAAATGCTTAACAATTTTTTCTTTGGAGTTTTATATTTAGTTTATTTGCTTAGAAAGCCCTTTCCTACCTAAGATTGAATAAATCTATCCTCCCATGTTTTCTTCTAAAGTATTTATGGATTAATAACATGTATAGATACATTTAAATTAATTCCTGAAATTTATTTTGGTGTAAGTGGGAGATAAGAATTTAATTTTTTTTTCTTAATGATAGCTAGTTATCCCAAAATACTTCTTACGGTACATCTTCTCTCTCCTCTGGATTTGCGTGCCACCTGTAGTATACACTAAGTTATTGTGTAAAATTGATTTGGCATATTGAGTTCCCTTCCATTTCATTTATATGTCAGCTTATTCATGGGCCACTGTCACACAGTTTTAGTTATTGTAGCATGATAGTTTGTTTTACTACCAGGCATGGAAATTTCCTACACGTTTCTCTTCTTTTTCGAGAAGACTCTTGAATGATCTGACTTTTTTCTCTCAGATGATCCTGGCATTTGTTTTTGTCAAGATGCCCCCAAAATTCTATTAGAAGTTGGTCTGAAGTGAAAATAAATTGTTGACATTAATTATGGAGAGAACTGGAATTTTCATAATATTGAGCCTTCCCATCCTGAAATGTATTTGTCATTCCATTTATCAAGTTTTCTTTAAGGATTCTCTGGGAAGTTTTATAGTTTTCTTCATATGGGATAACATACATTTCTTAATTTCTAGGACTTGGGGGAGAGAAAGTCTTGTAGTGTTGTTATTATCTTACTGTTGCTATTATGAATTAGGTATTTTCTTTTACCTCACTCATAATTATTATTTTCTAGTTGGGTATATTTTGTAAGGCCATCTTAACTGAACATATTTATTAGGACCCTTAATTTTTATTAAGACTTAATTTTTCAGTTAATTGTTGTTGGTTCTGCAGATAGGCAATTTTATCCCCTGCATCTAGTATTTCCAATATTATACCTGTTTTCTCTCATTTTATTATGTTGACCAGAACTGAATTTCCAGGAAAATGTAATATATTAGTGACAACAACCAACTTGATCTTGCTGTTGACTTTGATGGAAATGTTTCATATGGTTAGAATGAACCATATGAAACTGCCATTCTTCCAGGCCAAAAAGAGGTCAAGTGTCAGCAGTTTCATATCTTTCAATCTATTATTTGGCCATTAGGTAAAATATTGAAATTTGATTTTAAACAGAAGTTCATTACCGTGACTTCCCTGGCAGTCCAGTGGTTAAGGCTCCATGCTTCCACTGCAGGGGGTAGGGGTTCGATCCCTGATTGGGGAACTAAGATCTCACATGCCGTGCAGCACAGCCAAAATGTAAAAAAATATGTAAATAAAAATAAATAGAAATTCATTACTAATTAAACAAATATTTTTGAGGGCCTACAGTGTGACAGACATAGAATTAGGCCGTGGATATATAACTCTGATCAAGACAAACACAGTTTCTGCCCTCTTGGGGTTAACACTACTATGGCAAAAAGCAGGTAACAGTTCAGCTAACCAAAAAAAAATAATTTAACAAATGAATTAAAATAGTGAAAAGAGCTAGGAGCAATTACTATGTATAGAAACTGGAGCAAAGGCACAATTCAGACAGGGCAGTCAGAATCGGTCCTTTTAAGGCAGGACACTGAAGCTGAGAGCTGACAGCTGAGACAGAATCAGCCATGTGACCAGCTCTGAGTATGTACTTGGTCGGGCAAAGACAAGATAGAAGCAGGCTCTAAAATGAAACACGGGTCTTCCCTGGTGGTGCAGTGTTTAAGAAACCACCTGCCAATGCAGGGGACACAGGTTCGAGCCCTGGTCCGGGAAGATCCCACATGTTCCAGAGCAACTAAGCCCATGCGCCACAACTACTGAGCTTTCACTCTAGAGCCCGCGAGCCACAACTACTGAGCCCCTGCGCCACAACTGCTGAAGCCTGTGCGCCTAGAGCCCATGTTCCGCAACAAGAGAAGCCACCACAACGAGAAGCCCGCGTACCGCAACAAAAAGTAGCTCCCGCTCGCTGCAACTAGAGAAAGCCCGCACGCAGAAACAAATACCCAACACAGCCAAAAATTTTATAAATAAAATGAAACGTGGCTGATGAGTTCTGCAATCTATCAGGAGCCAGTGTGGCCAGAATGCCACTAAGTGGGTCCCCAAGCTTCAGCTAAGCCTGAGCTGGTGGCTGTGTGAAGGAAGAGAGAAATTTTGAATTGGGATGCAGATTTAAATTAAGATTTGGACTGGGCTTTTAAGACTTGAAAATGAGACCATCTCTCATGGCTTAAAGCGACCAGCAAGCAACAGGATCTGTCCCAAGTTGTTGGACAGGGTGGGAGAATGAGCACTGATGGGGCACCTTTGAAGCACCGGTGGGAGAAAAATAAACCATTTCCTGATTGTACCAAACTGTATTCAGTCGTCCTATAAACCAGTTCCACACGCTGGAGAGGCAAGCTGAGGACAGACCCAGGGAGGTTTTATTTGGATAAATGTTGAACTTCATTTTGGAAACCAAAAGGAAGCAGTAAGCCTTTTTGTGCAAAGATTTGATTCTGCAAAGTGAGAGAATGGGGTCACTGGACCCTAAAATAAAAAGGAGGACAGGGATTTGCCTCCCTGTGGCTCTCACTTGTAGCTCAGTCTGCATTATTTGTGCATTCTTCTTTAAAAGCCAGCAGGAAGTGCCAATGAAACAAGATAAATTTTCACAGCTACCCCCAGGCCAGAACGTGACTCGACAACTGTCCCACTGGTCCACTGTCATACTTCAGAAAAGAGAAACAAGTTGTGTCTGATGCTGGCTAAAAGACTGGAAGCAGAGAAAAGTCAGAACTGGGTTCCAGCCAAACCTATAAAGACTAGGCAAGATTCTGGAGGGGAAAGGCCCGGATGACAGTGGGCATTCCAGCAGGTATAAACAAAGCATAGTGTCCAAAAGACTGAGGCTCAGTAGATAGTAGGAGTCTCAGGCAAACATACATACGGTATGCTAGTAAGGGGCAGAGTGTGACAGGGGCAGGGGACACTGAAAGCCCAGGCTGGAGCAGTTGATACTGTATGGGAGAAGTGGTGGCGAGAGGTCATCAGGTCCCTATCCCCAAGAGGCAACTGGGTCCCAGGCTGGACCAAGGCTCCAGATCTTGCAAAAGGCCTATAGGCCCAGACATTTGATTGGAACAGGAGTGTAAGACACAAAAAGAGATCTCCAAGGGGCTGGGGCTGTTTACTCAAGTCCAAAGGGACCTAAGGCCTGAGCAGAGGTCAGCTGCAAGATGAAAAGTCAGTGAGTCTGGCCTGGGAGAAGGTAGCAAAGCAGAGGTACAACAGGGACAGGATCTATTTGGCCTCAGAGGACTTTCTTAGTCTGATGACAGCAGCCATCCGACCTCACCCCTTTCCCTCTCCATGAGAAGGCTCTCCTCTCCCTCACTGCCTTTCCCTGATTATGTGTGGGCATGTTACAACTCTGACTTGAGCTATTGGACGCAAAACTTGCTACTTGCATGTAACAATGTAACAGAAGAACCAGGAAACACTGTGAGCATCACTCAAGACACTCAGGACCAATGGGCCACTTGTTGCCATAGTAACCACAATCAAAACAACGATTCCAGCTTTCCTAAAGCCGGTGTTTAATGACGATTGTATTACGCAGAGAGTAACAATCCCACAGTGCATCATAAACAGAGTTGCTAGTATCCAACATCATCAATGAGGGAGAAAAATAACCTGTAACTGGACAAAGTACATTTCTCAGGGTGTGTGTGCAGTTCTCACCAAAAATGCAAGGAGGGAATCCCTCTCTGCTCAGCTTGAAGTCATTGCTTTATCCCAGCCTCCTTTTTTTCCTCTCCACCCCAGTTTGTACAGAGGGACACCTTCATGAATTCTAAAGAAACATTATAAATTTGCTTTTAAACCCAGATATGCATATCCCAGCCCTACGGGTAAATCGGACAGAAATATAACGATTGCTATGAAACATTCACATTTGGAGTGGATCTAATAACTTTCTTTCATGTGTTCAGGGCAAAATACAATCCAGGCTTATCTCTTTGAAGCAAATTGTTCCCTTCTAAATGCCCAATGCAAATGTGAAACACAACCTTCCCTCTCCTTTCCTAGTGTCCCTCTCCCCTGGGTGGGAAGTAGAACTTGAGCTCTAGGCCACTGCCGCCACCCACTGGTTGGGTAGCCAAGTCACAGCTTCCCTGGCCTTGGGTTTCTTAGTCTTTCCAAGGTCACCTGGCAAAATCATAGTCACCCTGGGATGGAGTAAAAGGTCACCAATCTCTCTCCTCTGTTTCAAAGCCTGGTCCCCTTTCCTTCTCCATCCAGTTCTCAGCATAAAAGAGCAGTCTGAACAAGAGGGAAATTAGCAAACAGGAAAGCAGACTTCAGTTTTCTTTTCTACTCTGACTCATCATTTGGGCCAAGGGCCCAAGACCAACTTACTTCAATTCCCACATCTCATCTCAAATTTGCAGGGAGAGACTGATAAGTTGCTGATCAGTCAATTAATTGACCACCCCATGGTCAGGTATCTACCTCTCGACCAGTAAGCTCTGGGTGGGGCTGGGGGTTACCTTGTCCAGTTGTCCAGTCTGTCCCCAGAGGCCATTCCCAAAGAGTGGGGGGACAGCAAGGTTCTCAAGAAACCACGTTCTTCCTTGGACTCCGCCAGAGCTCAACTTTCAACTGTCGTTTCTTTCACTCGGTGTGCTATTTTCTTGACTTTAACATTGAAATAGTGTCATACACAGAGTTGTAATTAAGTGCCTCTCTTTGGTGGCTTCACCATTTTCTGGCTGTGTGACCATGGGCAATAACCTCGACTCTCTGAGCTTCCATTTTTTTCACCTATAAAATGAACCTGCCTCATAGGATTTTCATAAGGAGTTTTTAAATGATCATCTATGTAAACTACTTAGCATGAGGCCTAGTACATAATCAATGCAAAATTAATATTAGCTATTATTATCACCACCAGCAGCAGTAGCAGTATTTAGTCAGGAAGGTCATTTTAAGAGCTTCAAGTTGAGCACCAAATTTATTCCCAGATAAGCTCAGCCTCCCCTGTCCTATTTATCACGCCAAATATAATCAGCTGGTCAAGAACTGAAACACTCGTTCTACCACCCAGAATCTGAGTCCTCCCATCCAGCATAGCAACTGGAACAAAGTCAGTTCTGAGCAAATTCTACCAGAAATATAGAATTTATAGAAATCTTTGGATAGGCCAGAGATGCAGAAGGACATCATGTGAGATGGGGGGAAAGAGGCACCTTCTCCAACTTTATGATTCCTAGATGCTGCAGTAAGATTCCTCAGAATGATGTGAAAGCTAAATAAACCAGCAGAGATGGAATTCTAAAAGTAAATCTGATCCTGTGTCAAGAACTCTATTTGGGAGGAAGATATTCCCTAAGAGTAGGAGGATATTTCAAGGAGCTAATCAATGAACCCTCAGAAAAGAAGAGGCTCCCTACTGGGATTTTGTGGGTTTTGATGACATTGCAAAGCAGTCTGGCTATTGGGCTGCCCACATCCTCAAGACCTTAAAGACCAAGTGATTGAGAAAGAGATACATGGCCAAGGTTACTTGGCATCTTCCTTTAGTTGCTCCTTGTGGAAAGAACTTTGCCTGGAGATGCAACTGAATAACACTTCAAAGGAGTTTACAATCTAAATCAGAGCAGGAACACTGGGGGTGGAATGGGAAGACATGCAGGCAAGGCCACTACCCTGGATCTCAGAGAACTAACTATGCAATATACCAGCTCAAATACCCTGGGCAAGCAACCCAACCTCTATGTAATAGGAGAGAACTGGATAAAATCAATGATTATAAAGCATCTCCACCAAGCCCTGCAGTCCCTCTATAAATTCAGAGGCCACTGCAGGTTTTGGAGGAAAGAGATTAAAAGGAGCCCAAGCAAGAGTGGGCCTCTGGGTCCCATCACTACCACCATAACTCCTTCAGCTAGGCAGACTCTGCCCTTTCGATGTTTCAGGTAAGATTTTATCAAGAAAAATCCTTCATTTTTTTAAAGCAAGAAAAACAACTAGATGATCTCCAAATTTATTTCAGCTCTGACAGTCTATGATTCCATATGGAGGGAATGCAATTACTTCAAGAAGAGGCTAAAAGGGAGGGTTAACACGAGATCATAAAAGGCTTTGCATGCCATGCTAGGGCACTTGTTCTTTACCCAGTAGGGAGCCATGAAAGGGGAACAATATAACCAGGTCACTGCGCTAGCAAAGCACCCTGAGGGACTGGATAAGTGGAGGATGCAGTGGGAGTTGGGGGTAGAGCCCAGAGACCATTTTACTCCAACAATCTCCAGACAGGAAGTAGTTTATCAGTGTTTTATCAGAGAGGTGAAAGACAAGAAAAATAGATGGGGGAGGGAACAGCATCCTTCACTAGCCAGCAACCTCCATTCTGTTTCAGGAATTTTTGTTTACTTGCCTTACTTTTGCTTTTTTTTTTTTTCTTTTTGTCTTCTGACTCCATTCCCATCCTTAAAAAGCAGAATAAAAATGACTCTTTCCACTTGAAGCCAACGTTTTTGACTGGTCCCCTTACACCAGATGAACACAGGGACACCACGGCAAAGGACATGACATCTATAGCTAATTAATAAAGGCCAGATAACGTCAATGGTTGGCCACCTGTCCTAGCTGGATCCCCACTCCCCCATGACCCAGATGCTCTCAAGCTCCCACCTCCCTAATTGGCTTTGAAGAGGGATTTTCAGAATGTCTCCATCCTAGCAGCTTCCTGGCCCACCATACCTGTTCCCACCACCAGCTCAGCCAGGGCAGAAATTCCCACAGATGTCCTGGTGGACTTGTTAAAGATGGAAAAGCCACATCCAGGCCTCTGATTTATGATGTGGCATGAACTCAACACTTTTCTCATGTTCTTGAGTCCAACACTAATGAGCAAAAGCAGATACTCAAAGCTGATGCTAAGAGAATATGCTGTGCCTTTAAAAACACCTACATATGACACTCCTCAGCTGTCTGGCAACCTGGCATGCAGGGCTCACTGAGAAGCAGGGCACTGTTTCCTTGACTGTGGCTCTAGACCTGATTCTGGAAAGAGCTGCCAGCCCATGCCCTGGCATCGGGCTTCTTCCAGCACTCCCTTCAGGTTGCCTAGCCCTTGCCGAGGTGTGTGCACCTGCTATTCCTGTGCCAGGAACACCCTTCCCACAGACTCTTCTCACCTGCTCATACATTCAAATCATTTTTGAGTTAACTCAACAGACGAATGAGTGGATGACAACTGCTTCTTGCAATCCAGCTTCTTGAAATCAACTTTGTTTCATATAATAGCAAAAAAAAAAAAAAAAAAAAATTGGAACCAGAGAACTGAAATGAAGAATTTTCAATAATCATCAAGTCTAACCCATGCATTTTGAATTTGAAGAAACAGACCCAGAGAGGGGAAATGCCTTCTCCAAGTCACCCAATAATAACCAATGCTAACAGTTATTGATGCTGGGGTCCAGGGGCTGTGCTAAGTGCTTCACACACATTATCACATTTAGTCCCTATAACAACCCTATAAGGTAGATGCTATTACTAGCCTCATCCTACAGATGAGAAAACTGAAAGGGGAAAGGACTAGTCCAAGTTATATAGGATTGATAGTGTCATATAAAATTCTAGACAGGTGACACCTGGGGGGTGGGCAGAGAGAACAAGAGAAAAGGTGTAGTGGAGGGTTCTCTTTATGAATAGGCCAGTCACTCCACCTCTCTGAGCCTCAGCTGCTGCATCTGTGAACTGAGGATACTTATACTTAGCTGCAAAGCACTATACAAATGAAAGAGAAAATAGTGTTTTTTCAAAATGAAAATAAGACATTATTATTGTATGTTTAAAAGAATAATACATGCTTACGTTTAAAAAAAAAGACTGTAATACTACAGAAAAAACATGAAGTAAACATTATCCAAATTTCCACTATCCAGAGGTTATTAACATCTAAATGCTAATTAATACTACAAGAAAACTGTAATTATACGTGTGGGCATACAATTATTAATAAACGGGATCATACTATTCATGCTGTTTCATGATTTATTTTTTTCACTCAAGTTATACAGGTGAAAAATCAAAAAAACTGCATTTTCAGAAGAACATTCTTCTGAGCTTAGATCAGTCCTGTGAGAACTAGAACACATAATCCTAAAATTTATATGGAACCACAAAAGATCCAGAATTGCAAAAGCAATCCTGAAGAAAAAGAACAAAGCTGGAGGCATAACCCTCCCAGATTTCAGACAATAATACAAAGCTACAGTAATCAAAATAGCATGGTACTGGCACAAAAACAGACACATAGATCAATGGAACAGAACAGAAAGCCCAGAAATAAACCCACATACCTACGGCCAATTAATCTTCAACAAAGTAGGCAAGAATATACAATGAAGAAAAGACAGTCTCTTCAGCAAGCTGTGTTTGGAAAGCTGGACAGCCGCATGTAAATCAATGAAGTTAGAACACTCCCTCACACCATACACAAAAATAAACTCAAAATGGATTAAAGACCTAAATATAAGACATGACACCATAAAACTCCGAGAAGAGAACATAGGCAAAACATTCTCTGACATAAATCGTGGCAATATTTTCTTAGATCAGTCTCCGAAAGCAAAAGAAATAAAAGCAGAAGTAAACAAATGGGACCTAATCAAACACAGCAAAGGAAACCATAAACAAAACAAAAAGACAACCTATGGAATGGGAGAAAATATTTGCAAACGATGCAACCGACAAGGGATTAATTTCCAAAATATACAAAACAGCTCATATAGCTCGATATCAAAAAAAACCGCAAACAACCCAATCAAAAAATGGGCAGAACACCTAAATAGACATTTCTCCAAAGAAGACATATAGATGCCCAACATCACTAATTATTAGAGAAATGCAAATCGAAACTACAATGAGGTATCACCTCACACCAGGCAGAATAGCCATCATCAAAAAGTCTATAAATAATAAATGCTGGAGAGGGTGTGGAGAAAAGGGAACCCTCCTACACTGGTGGTGGGAATGTAGATTGGTGCAACCATTATGGAAAACATTCTGGAGGTTCCTTAAAAAACTAAAAGTAAAGTTACCATATGATCCAGCAATCCCACTCCTGGGCATGTATCTGGAAAAGATGAAAACTCTAATTCAAAAAGATACATGCACCCCAATGTTCACAGCAGCACTATTTACAATAGCCAAGACCTGGAAGCAGCCTAAATGTCCATCAACATATGAATGGATAAGGAAGATGCGGGTGTGTGTGTGTGTGTGTGTGTGTGTGTGTGTGTGTGTGTGTGTGTATAATGGAATATTACCAAGCCATAAAAAAGAATGAAATAGTGCCATTTGTAGCAATATGGGTGGACCTAGAGAGTATAATACTAAGTGAAATAAGTCAGACAGACAAAGACAAATATCATATGATATCACTTATGTGTGGAATCTAAAAAAATAATACAAATGAACCTATTTACAAAACAGAAACAGACTCACATAGAAAACAAACTTATGGTTACCAAATGGGAAGGGGGGGAGGGACAAATTAGGCATTTCGGATTAACAGATATACACTACTATATATAAAATAGATAAGCCACAAGGATTTACTGTATAGCACAGGGTTATTCAATATCGTGTAATAATCTATAATGGAAAAGAATCTGAAAAAGAATATATATGTATAGATATAAATAGACAGATCTGAATCACTTTGCTGTACACCTGAAATACAATATTGTAAATCAACTACACTTCAATTAAAAAAAAAATAAGATCAGCACTGTGAAAAGAACCAAGTGGTTTATTTATCATCCTCTTTATGGCTGATCCTTGGAGGTAGCATCGCCACCTATAGTGGTGCAGCCTGTGCCTTGCACAGAGGCCAGGAAAACACATGGGAGCTGAAAGCCAGCCTGCTCCAGTCTCCAGGCCTAGCCCCCTGGCAGGGCTACAACATCCAGGGAAGGGGCCCTTGTGTGCTTTGCATGAAGGCAGTCTGTGCGCTGGCCCCTGAGCAGGGCTGACGCTAGCCATGGAGACCCTGGAGCCAGAGAGCCTGCTTCTAAGCAACACTGGAACCAGCAAGAGTAAGCAGAGTTAGCACCATCCATCTGCCATGTCCGTACCAGATCTATGCCCCATGCCCCAGAGCACAGGGTCAAACCATGGCATGCACAGAGCAGGCTCTGAGAATGTGTGCCAAGACAGTTCTGCTCTGTGCATGGAATGCTTGTGGTGGTTTCATTCTTTTCCTCTAAGCAAATTTTAGGAAAATATCCAAGTGATAGGAAACTGAGCAAACCTTTGGCTCAAACACTGCTCATGTGCTGCCTGGGAGAACCAGAAGTTCAAAGTCCAGTTTCCTGTTAGGCTGTCTCTGGGGGTCTCTATATATACCCAAAGTTCACTGAATGTGTCTAAAACAGTTACAGGGTGAATTTGTTTTCTATTGCTGCATAACAAATGACCCCAAAATTCAGCAGCTGAAAATGACAAGCATTTCTTATCCCAAAGTTTCTGCACATCAGGAATCTTGAGTGCAAGTTAGCAGAGTACTTCTAGTTTAAGGTCGCTCAGGTTGCTGTTAGGCTATCAGCCAGGGCTGCAGTTGTCTCAAGGTGCAACTAGGGCTGGAGAATCTGCTTCCAAGCTCACCCTTGTGGCTGTTGGCAAGCTTCAGCTCCTTTCCACCTGGGCCTCCCCATTGGGCTGCTTCATAACATGGCAGCTCACTTCTCCCAGCGCCAGGGAAGCCCAGAATGAAGAGAAGAAAAGAGAGAAAGAGAGAGAAGGAAAGTAGAAAGGGGAGGAGCATGGACGGGAGAGGAAAGGAGAGGAGGGAGAGGAGAGAGGCTACAGTCTTTATGTAACCTAATCTCAGGAATGACATCACATCACTTTTGCTGTACTCTTTTCAATAGAAGTGAGTCACTAGGTCCAGCCCACACACAAGGGGAGGAAATTACAGAAATGCACCAACCTTCATCCTCTGGCCTGGAACATAAATATAATAGCTAGAATCCTGCCAGATACTTTGGCCAGTGAGGATGAGGGCCACACCCTAGGGATAGTGGATCAGAAAACAGAAAGGAGAAGCCTGAGTCTCTGGTGATTGCGTCACATCATCATTGCCTCTTACTCAAAAGAATAAAACCTTCAGCACTAAAGCCACTCTTGAGTTTCTTTCATTTGCATATGAGTCTAATCTTAGCTGATATAGGTTGTTAGCACTAACCTCAATTAAGGGTTTAGATTCAACCAGCATTTCTTTCTTTTACTTATGGGACATCTAAACTCAGAGAGGTAAAGTAATCCACGCAACATCACTCAGTTAGGGACCGTCAGGAATGAGACCCAAACTCCTTATCTTTGCATTTACCCAAGCTGGTTCTGAGTGTCCCTGAAATTTGTTGAACACTCAAGGCTCTGTTTGGGATGTTCCTGGCAGCTGGAAAAGTTCTGACTCCCTCAGGGTATATATTTGTACCAGAACATTCCCTGCTCTGTTTCTCTGCGTACCAAGTAAGCAAGTGAAATAGAAGAGGAAAAATATTTTGGATGAATTGATGATTTTCAGTTCAAAAACTTCTGTCCTATGCACACTCAAGCCAGTAGCCATGGAAACCCTCACTTCATTTCCTCAGTCTGTCTCTTTATACACAATTCCCTCTTTTGGAGCCCAAAAGTTAGCAGCAGCTATAGATTAAGTATGTTCTGTAGAGCAGCGAGGTAGCACAATTTTTCAAAGAACTTTAGTACACAAATCCATAACCTGGAAATGATCATGTTTTCATTACAGAGTTGTCTCAGATGGTTTGTCTCTTTAGAAAGAGCCTTCCATCCAACTTGCCAGAAGAACTGTCAGCTGAGTCATTCAAGACAGAATCATAGTTGTAATACTAAACATTTTATGTTGCAGAAGACACACTTGGTGTCCTTGCCCAGCCACAACCCTTGCTCTAGGAATGGCTATACTTAGCACCTACTAAAGGGCTGGGCCTAAACCACCATATTTGAACTATGTGCACCTACTTCCACAGTCTTGGGTCGGTGGACCTTGGTTTGTCATTTAACCCAGGGGAAACCAATGTATCAATTAAGAATCTTTCGCTTGAAAGTCTGAAGTAAGAGATGCAGAAACTGTTATTAATTGATGGTGAGCAGGTAAACTAAAATGTCATGTAGCATTAGAGCTGGGGCTACCCTTTTGGGACTTGTACATAAGAAAAAGAAAAAAAGAAGAAAACAAGTCTGCAAAGAAGAGGAAGATTGGCTTAGATAAACAGAGAAAAAAAATGAAAAGAACTCATGTGGTCCCAGAGAGAGAGGAAGAAAGCAGCCACTTCATTTTCTAATGGCTTCCCAGTTCTCAGCTCTAATTCCCACAGGTGAGGCTATGCTCCATTCCTGTGTCATTCCTAGGGGTCCCTTCTGCGTCTAGAGTCTGAATAGCTTTCTGCTCCTTGCCAGAATGATGTACCTTCACCTTATAAATCTTTTCCACTTATATTATCTTGTTTATTTTTTCCCAAATCCTGGAAGACCAGTAGACCAGGATTGATAACTTAAACTCACTCTTTTACAGATAGGGAAACTGGGTCTCTAGGAGAGAGGGGAAGGAATTTTTCCAAGAGTATTCACCTAGCTAGCTATAAGGGGCAGAACCTGAACTCAAGCCTTCTGACTCAAGGCCTGATGTTTTACCCACCATGTCATGTGATCAAGAAAAACAGAACTTCAGAGTGAATTTGACTGAAACTCCTGTAATTCTCTTGGGCACTCAGGTTTCAGCAAGAAATAGATAGATGTGGATCCTCGATGGTGAGAGAAACAAACCAAATCATGAAACCTGTTTTATTTTAATTATTTTATTTTATTAATTGGTTTCTCCCCCTTTGGACCATGGACTGGAAACTCAGATGCTTACAGGGGCCAGGCAGGTAAAGAAAAAGAGGGAAACAAGCCAGTGTGGGACAGTTGGAAAAGGGGGAGCCTGGGGCAAACTGGAGTGCTCAGGACCAACCTGAAAAGGTCAGTCGCTATTCAGCTCCAGTCCTATGAGAATGCAGACCCTATATTACCAGATCTTCTCAAGTTTTTATGAAAGCTAGAAATCTGACTTTTATGTGAAATTTCCTAATTATTAATCCACATGTCAGCCAAACAAATTTCACCTTCTGGCAGATACTGCCCTGCACCTCCAATTTGCCACCTGTGCTCTGGATTGCAAGCATTGAGGACAAGACTATGTATTATTATTCAGAGAAGCACAGAGAAGGCACTCAGGTGATTTGATTCATTAAATGGATTGGATGAAAATCATGTCATTCTGGTCTCTTTTCAAATGATGCCTCCTCAGAGAGGTCTTTTCTCACCACCTATAGTTATCCACCAATATCCATTCTTCTATCTTTTTTCTATGAAAAAGACTCCAGTAGCATGTAGCTACTGGGAATAGAGAAAACACTTCCTCAGCCTCTCTTGTGGCTACGTGGCTATGTGACTAAGAGCTGGCCGAGAAAATGAAAATAGAGGTTATATGCGCAACTTCCAGGAAATATCTTCTGAGAGAGCCATCCCCTTCTCCTTTTCTTTCCTCCTTCCTGCTAGAATGCAGACATGATGGCTGGAGCTGAAGCAGCCATGAAGGGCCAGGATGTGCAAGCCACATATTGAAATGGTGGAACAATGGTGTCTGATAATTTGGGAGCTGGCTTGGCAGCAATGGATTGTGTGATTTTGTATGAGAAAAAAATACACACTTCTACCTTGTTGGATCTACTGTTTTGCAAGTTTTCTAAAATAACAAATCCTTGTTTTCTATTCTATCATCCTGATTTATTTTTATTTAGCACTTACCATACCTTTAAAAATAGCATATATTTATTTGTTTTACTTATTTTTGTTCCCTACCAGATTATAAGCTCCATGAGGGCAGAACTTTGCTTTACTTGCAGTCATTTCCCCAGTGTTTAGAAGAGTGTCTGGCATATGGTAAGTGATCAAAAACTAATCGTTGAATGTATAAATGAAGTAGATTAGACTGGGTTAAAAGTGGAACTGAATTAAATGATGACCTCAACCCAGTTTCATACCAGCCACCATCAGCTAAATTTGCTCAATTATTTTTCTTTTTTATTGAAGTATAGTTGATTTACAATGTTGTGTTAATTTCTGCTGTACAGCAGTGACTCAGTTATACACATATATCCATTCTTTTTTATATTCTTTTCCATTATGGTTTATCCCAGGATATTGAATATAGTTCCCTGTGTTATACAGTAGGACCTTGTTGTTTATCCATTCTATTTGTAATAGTTTGCATCTACTAACCCCAAACTCTCAGTCTATCCCTCTCCCACCACCCCACCCTTGTCAACCACGAGTCTGTTCTCTCTGTCTGTGAGTCTATTTCTGTTTCGTAGATAGATTCATTTGTGCCATGTTTTAGATTTCACATATAAGTGATATCATATGATATCTGTCTTTCTCTTTCTGACTTACTGCATTTAGTATGATAATCTCTAGTTGCATCCATGTTGCTGCAAATAGCATTATTTCGTTCTTTTTTTATGGCTAAATTTGCTCAATTCTTTCAACAAATTACCCTGAAATTGCAAAAGTGGGGGAGGGGGTAGGAAATCAGTGATCCAAAGGACTTGTCCCAAATTTATAAAGATTATAGAAAAGTAAGACAATTCCAAAAACACATTTCCACTTCCAAAGGCAGCACTTTCACAACAGCTACCCCATTCTTACTCAGTGGTAGCCAGATCCCAGGTCCAGGCACGGCACCAGTGCAGCTGCAGAATGAGAAAGAACGTGCATTCAATCCAGAGCTGTTGGAGGAAGCCACTCGGTATACTGAGTTCAAGGCTGGCCTCCTAGATTCTAAATAATATATTTTTTAATTGTTCAAGCCACAGTTTGAAAGCAAAGTGCTACCTCCTTCATAGGAAGATAAGCTTCTGCTCAGAAAGTGAAGTCACCAAGCAAGACCTGGCTCAGGCAAGTGAAAGCCAAGAACCCTTGACCTAGACCACCGCAGAAGGTGACAAGGCCCAAGGCATTGCACTGCTCCTTCTCAAAGCAGTAGCAGTGGTTTTCCTAATTAACAGAGCAAGTCTCCAGGGAGCTGGGGAACCCCAGAAGTGGTAGGAAGCCCAGTTAAAAAGACTCTGAACTCAAAACACTGGTTCTAAGGCCCAGGCCTGGAGCTGAGGGCCAAGGCCTAGACCTTTCCTAAAAGAACATTTGGGGTGGAGCGCAGGGAAGGAGGAGCAGGGGAGGGAGAAAGGCTGTGTGTGCTAAAATGCCACATTATATACTCCAAATAAACACCTGGCAGCACACCTCCACATCTGGAGCACGTCACAAGACTCAATTACATGTGGCCAGACTGAGTGCCCCACAGCTGTTACACGGTAAGGCGGATAATTAAAAACAGCAGGTTGCCATGGCACAAAATTGGTCGCTGCTGAACAATTTGTGTGTTTGTCTTTGGAGCTAAAGTACTAGAAGTGAGTTATGTCTTTGGGGGACAGAAGGGTGATTTCTCAAGACACACAAATGACAGGAAATAAAGGATAAAAGGAACTAACTTATTAAGCACCTCCTCTGTGCCAGGTGCCACACATGCATTTTTTTTCTTTTAATCCCACCACAATCATATAAATAGAAATTATTATCCCTTTTCTCAGGACAAGGAGATGGAAAGGCTCAGTGGCATGCCCAGAGTCCCACAGCAGAGCCAAGTGGCCCAGGTCACATTCAATGCAGGTCTGACTACAGAGCTGTCCTCTTTTCCTTATACCAACAGCTCGCTGCTCTAGGCCCAAAAATACAAATGTTGCCAGATGATGCCTACACACAGGGTGAAAGAACGCCAATGAGCCCATAGACATGGGGAAGACATGTTGGTCCCCCAAGTCATTTGCTGCAAGAGGACAATCTTTGAACACATAGACACACACACACACACAAGTATATATTATATGTTAATCATTTGGTAAAGAAGGGGCCTCAAGGTTTCCTAAAAAGCAGCAAATGGCTCTTTGATCAAAAGGTAAAGAAAGTTTTTAGAAGGTGGTATGTCATTGCACATTTGTGTTTGAGGGACAGAGCCAAGAAGGGTATCAAGCTGGTTGTCTGCTTGAAGAGGGGGATAATTCACGAGGCTAGACACAGCAGCACAGAATAAAAGAAGGACCATCCCTCCAGCTGCACCTAATCAGCCAGACCAATATTAGGCCTCTGATCCTGTTCAGTGGGTTGGATTGGTGGTCTCCAAAAAGATATGTCCACACCAAATCCCTGGAAGCTGTAAATACTGCCTTATCTGGGAAAAGGGTCTTTGCAGAGGTAATGAAACTAAGAATCTTGAGATGAGATCATTCTGGATTATCTGGGTGGGCCCAAAATCCAATGACAAGTATCCTTATAAGAAAAAGGCACAGGGAGATTTGAAACACACAGAGGAGAAGGCAATGTGAAGACAGAGCTACGTAGAGATTATAGTAAGGCAGCCACAAGGGAATACCAACAGCCACCAGAACCTGGAAGAGGCAAAGAACAGACTGTCCCCTAGAGCCTTCGGAGGAACTGCAGCCCTGCCAACACCTTGAGTGCAGATTTCTGACCTATAGAAGTGTAAGAGAATAAATTCCTGCTGCTTTAAGCCACCCAGTTGTGGTAATTTTTTACATCAGCTCTAGGAAATTAATAAAACCCTTTTCAAGGTTTCCAGTCTGAGCTAATGGGGCAGGATGACCAAACATGGGCACATAATTGAGTTCTGCCCACCACCATATAGTGTTCACCAGTTTCCTTTTCTCCTGATGTGTCATCCTTTGTTAGCTCTTGGGCCTCTGTCGGGTGGCAAGTCACGTAACTGTGCCTCCTGCCACCATGCAGCCAGAACGCGCCAGCAATAGCATGGTGAATTGTGGCAGAGGCTTTGTCCCTTGATGCTCTCAAAGCCACCAACCCTGCTTCATGCTGCTGCTCATACTGCTGCAACTGTCAGCCCCCATTAAAGCTCCTGATACTGCCACCTAATGAAGTTGCTGGTACCATGTACCCTGATGGGCAGTCTCAAGAAAATCCCTCAGTGGGGCCTGAAACACCTGGCACCAGCCTTGATAGGATTCTTCCTCCCTAGGGGCACAGGGGAACTAATAAATCCAACGTAAGCCCCCTTTCCTCTAGGATATCTGCATGTCTGCATTGATGGAAAGGGGTGCCGTCCACTAAACCCACACACAGACCTCCTCTGATCTCAGAAGTGTTTTCTGCTCTTCTGAAATGTTCATCTTCATAAATAAAGAGAAACTTTTCCCTATGTCCCAAATGACGCAACATAAAGTCTAATTGAATTTTACCTTGAGTCCACAATTTCTGCGCCAAAGCAAACAGTGAAAATGGTCAGAGGAGGCCCCTCTCTTTTCTGGGGGAAGACTCAACCATGAGAGACTCAGCCACGAGGACAACCCCTCTGTCTTGGTCATCCCCATCAGCTCTGGGGCCCAGGACCCTTCAGGCAATTGAAGTCCCTCACCATCAAGCAGGATATTGCTTGAGCATTGAATCTGACAGTGAATAAAACTTGGGTCAGCCCAATCTCTGTCTCTAGTAGCCCAAAATTTCCATCCCATTGACATTAAGAAAAACAGAAGAGTCAGGCCTAGAGAAAGGAGGTATCCCTAAGTTGGGAAGACCTTGAAAAGACACCATGGTCAGTGCTGCAGCTAAAGAGTTTGCCTCTACCCACTGATGTCGGCCACTCAGCCAAACCCCTTGCTAAGATATGTGCTGCCCCCAACAAGTAGGAGAACTCCTCTCTCCTACCCTCATGCCACGATCTATTGCATTGATTCTAAAGTTATATGGTAATGGACTCAGCATCAGAGAATTATTTTATTTAATTTTATTTCAACAGACTTATTGAACCATAACTGATGTGCAAAAAACCACATGCTTAATGTATACAATTTGATGAGTTTGGACATATGCGTACACCTGTGATGCTATCACCACAATCACGGTAATAAACACATCCATCACCTCCAAAAGTTTCCTTAGTCCCTTTCTGTGTGTGTCGTAAGAACGCTTAACATGAGATCTACCCTTTTTAACAACTGTTTAAGGGTATTGTTGATACAAGCACTATGTTGTATAACAGATCTCTAGAATCTATTCATCTTACGTAACTAAAACTTTATACCCATTGAGCAACAATTCACCATTTATTCCTCTCCCCAGTCCCTGGCAACCACAATTCTACTCTCTGATTCTATGATTTTAACTAATTTAGATACCTAATATAAGAGGACTCATGCTGTCCTTGTCTTTCTGTGACTGGCTTATTTCACCTAGCATAATGTCCTCTGGGTTCATCCATGTTGTCACAAATGGCAGGATTTCCTTCTTTTTTAAGGCTGAATAATATTATATTGTATGTATATACCACATTTTCTTTATTCATTCATCTTTTGATGGATATTTAGGTTGTTTCCATATATTGCTATCGTGACTAATGCTGCAATGAACATGAGAGCGCAGATCTCTTTGAGATCCTGATTTCAACGCAAAATGATTTTAGACCAAAATAAAAAGAACTGTTTTTACACACAGCACCCTCTCTTCTAAGGACAAAGACAGGAATCCACAAGGGCTGAAGCAGAAAAGAAATTTAAGTGAGAACAGTAATAGAGTTGCCCCTAAGGCCTGGACCAAGCTTATGCTCCTGACTCCTTCTTCCCTTGGATGAGCTTTTTGCAGGAGGCTCCATGGTTGATGATGAATACAGATTACTGTTGGGCACACCCCACCAGTTCTCTAACTAGGTTTGAATCCAGTGGGGTGAGGTTTAAATTGAGTTACTTCAGCTACACAAGTTCTGAACAGTCCCATACAGTCTCTAGTGAAAATAAGAAACGTCCTCAATTCTGAGAACCCCTTTCTTCTAACTAAAGATAATAAGAGGCTGTATTTATTAAGTACCTATTACATGCCATCTGTGTCATAGACATTATCTCATTTCATCATTATGAGCCCTGTAGGATAAGTTTTATTATTCCTATTTTACCCACTTCTGCCGTGACACATCCTCTTATTGGAGACAAGACTGCAGGCAGCCTGAAACAGGACATGAAAAATATTATGGTCGATAAACATTAGCTGTTGTAACAAGTCCTGGCCAGGGTGTGTCACAGGCTAGAAGTTTTCATTCTGTCTCAAAACACAAAGCCCACAAATTAGAGGGCACCCGGTCCTGACCATCACGCCAGCACCTGCTTCCTTGGACTCTTTTCTTTAATAACCAAAACCATTTTTCCTGAGAACTCTTTGAATCCTACACAAAAGCTGAGTCTGGTACATTCTATGGGTATTTTAAGACTCAGCAATCAAGTGACTGATGGGGTGGGGAAGGGGTGTGGAGGATGATAAGTGAGAACTCACTGGTGTTGAAAGTTTAGCAGGGCTTTGCCGCAAGAATTCAACGGAAATAATAATACTCATGGTGCAGGGTATTTGTTAAAAAGTTTGATGCAGTTCCAGTTAGGATGTAGAGAGTCAGAAGAGACTACTGTTTCCACTATAACAACAAGACCAAGCCAGGTATGCTACAAAATCATAGTTTTGTAGAACCACATCAGAGAGGTGATAACATAAAGAAACCCAAATGAACTAAATTCCAGAAAGTGGCAAACTCTTCCTGGGTGATAAGACAAAGATCCACCATAGATACGGAAAAGAGAAACCACCTGAACTTTCAATGAACTGTTAACATCTGGTTGTAGGGTGAGGTAGTGGATCAGAATTCTTGGGGTCTCAGTCACAGGGTAAATCTGACCCCACCAACAAATTCTTTGCAGCAGGCCTTCACCAAGTTCATGGGGATGGCATTCCAAAGGCTTATAATGGGTCAGGAGTCTCAGAGAGATCCCTGTGAAATGGATGGAGACTTACCTGGTACAAGGCAGGGACCTACGCTGAGGTAGGACCAGGAGAACTGAGGAAAATCCCTCAGTGGAAAAAAAATGAGTATATAAAGAACCCTTACAAATTAACAGTTAAAAAACACAAACAACCCAAATAATATGGGCAAAAGACCTGAATAAATATTTCACAAAAGTAAATATACAAATGGCCAATAAGTGCAAAAAGAGCTTAACATCATTTGTCATAAGAGAACTACAAAATTAAAGCCACAATGAGACCCAGACACCCTTCACAAAAATCAACTCAAAATGAATCATGGACCTAAATTTAAAGCACAGAACTATAAAACTCCTAGAAGATAACATAAGAGAAAACCTAGATGACCTTGGGTATGGTGATACCTTTTTAACTATAACAGCAAAAATGCAGTCCTTGAAAGAAATAATTGATGAGCTGGATTTCATTAAAATTTAAAACTTTAATTTTTGAAGACAACATCAAGAGAATGAGAAGACAAGCCATAGACTGAGAGAAAATATTTGCGTAAGACACATCTGATAAAGGACTGCTAACCAAAAACAATAAAGAACCCTTAAAACACAAATGACTTTAAAAATGGGCCAAGATCTTAACAGACACTTCACCAAAAAAGATATACAGATGGCAAATAGCATATGAAAAGATGCTCCACGTCATACGTCATCAGGGAAATGAAAATTAAAACAATGAGGTACTACTACACATCTATTAGAATGGCTGACAATATCAAATTCTGACAAGGATGTGGAGCACATTGCTGGTATGGATGCAAAATGGGACATCCACTTTGGAAGACAGTTTGGTTGCTTTTTACATACTCTTACATACAATCCAGCAATTGTGCTCTTTAATATTTATGCAAGGAGTTGAAAACTTACATCCACACAAAAACCAGCACACAGATGTTTACAGCAGCTTTATTCATAATTTCCAAAACTTGGAAGCAACCAAATGTCCTTCAATAGGCAAATGAATAAACAAACTGTGGTACATCCAGACTATAGAATACTATTTAGTGCTAAAAAATAATAAACTATCAAGCCACGAAAAGACATGAAGGGAATTTAAATGCATATTACTAAGAGAAAGAAGCCAATCTGAAAAGCCTACATACTATATGATTCCAACTCTATGACCTTCTGGAAAAGGCAAAACTATGGAGACAATAGAAGGATTAGTTGTTGCCAGGGATGGGGTGGAAGAGAGTTAAATAGGCAGAGCACAGAGGATTTTTACGGCAGTGAAAACACTCTGTGTGACATTATAATGGTTGATATATGTCACTGTACATTTATCCAAACCCATAGAATGCACAACACCAAGAATGAATCCTAAGAAAAACCATGGAGTATGATGTGTCAACGTAGGTTCATCCTCAGTTAAAACTGTACCATTCTGTCCTTTCCAATTTTTATGGCGGCTCCATTACAATGATTGATTAAATCATTAGCTATTAGCAACAGATTCAACCTCCAGCCCCTCTCCCCTCCCTGGAGGTCAGGGTGGGTAGGACGGAAAGTTCCAATCCTATAATCACATGGTTGGTTTTCCTGGCAACCAGTCCCCATCCTTAGGTGCTTTCCCAAAATCACCTCATTAACATAAACTCAGGTGTGGTTGAAAGGAGTTTGTTAAGAATATCAAGACACATTTTTGGATTGGGTTGTTTGTTTTTTTGATATTGAGCTGCATGAGCTGCTTGTAAATTTTGGAGATTAATCCTTTGTCAGTTGCTTCATTTGCAAATATTTTCTCCCATTCTGAGGGTTGTCTTTTCGTCTTTTTTATGGTTTCCTTTGTTGTGCAAAAGCTTTTAAGTTTCCTTAGGTCCCATTTGTTTATTTTTGTTTTTATTTCCATTTCTCTCGGAGGTGGGTCAAAAAGGATCTTGCTGTGATTTATGTCATAGAGTGTTCTGCCTATGTTTTCCTCTAAGAGTTTGATAGTGTCTGGCCTTACATTTAGGTCTTTAATCCATTTTGAGTTTATTTTTGTGTAGGGTGTTAGGGAGTGTTCTAATTTCATTCTTTTACATGTAGCTGTCCAGTTTTCCCAGCACCACTTATTGAATCCAAAAATGGACAGAAGACCTAAATAGACATTTCTCCAAAGAAGATATACAGATTGCCAACAAACACATGAAAGAATGCTCAACATCATTAATCATTAGAGAAATGCAAATCAAAACTACAATGAGATATCATCTCACACCGGTCAGAATGGCCATAATCAAAAAATCTACGAACAATAAATGCTGGAGAGGGTGTGGAGAAAAGGGAACCCTCTTGCACTGTTGGTGGGAATGTAAATTGATACAGCCACTATGGAGAACAGTATGGAGGTTCCTTAAAAAACTAAAAATAGAAGTACCATACGATGCAGCAATCCCACTACTGGGCATATAGCCTGAGAAAACCATAATTCAAAAAGAGTCATGTACCACAATGTTCATTGCAGCACTATTTACAACAGCCAGGACATGGAAGCAACCTAAGTGTCTGTCGACAGATGAATGAATACAGAAGATGTGGCACATATATACAATGGAATATTACTCAGCCATAAAAAGAAACGAAATTGAGTTATTTGTAGTGAGGTGGATGGACCTAGAGTCTGTCATACAGAGTGAAGTAAGTCAGAAAGAGAAAAACAAATACCATATGCTAACACATATATATGGAATCTAAAAAACAACAACAAAAAATGTTCATGAAGAACCTAGGGGCAAGACGGGGATAAAGATGCAGACCTACCAGAGAATGGACTTGAGGATACGGGGAGGGGGAAGGGTAAGATGGGACAAAGTGAGAGAGTGGCATGGACATATATACACTACCAAATGTAAAATAGATAGCTAGTGGGAAGCAGCCACATAGCACAGGGAGATCAGCTCGGTGCTTTGTGACCACCTAGAGGGGTGGGATAGGGAGGGTGGGAGGGAAGGAGATGCAAGAGGGAAGAGATATGGGGATATATGTATATGTATAACTGATTCACTTTGTTATAAAGCAGAAACTAACACACCATTGTAAAGCAGTTATACTCCAATAAAGATGTTAAAAATATATATATATTCAATAAAAGGGGCAAGGATTGTCAGTGGAAAAAAAAAAGAATATCAAGACAACTTTATTGCTCTTATCACTTAGGAGTTCTGTGCCAGAACTGGGGACAAAGACCAAATATATATTTCTTATCATAAGTCACAACATCACAGGTGACTTCGGGAGTTTCATGAACTCCCTGAAAATGTATGAAGAATATTACATATATATGTGCTTGGGACAGGGGAGGAGAAGGGGTGTCCTTAGCTTTCATCAGATTTCCCAAGAAGTTTGTGACCTTTTTGCAAGAGGTTTAAAACAAATATTCTAGCCTCTCTACCCTCTCCCTTGGCAATTTCCTATGACTTCAACTCTTTCCTAGATTCCAGTGACTCTCATACTACGTAATCTTGGACAAATTACTTAACCTCACTAAGGTCTTCATCTCTAAAATGAGAGATAATAAACTAATAAAATCTATCACACAGGACTGTTGTGAGGGTTGTATGACATAATTACATAAGGAACTTAATGCATACCTGTTAAATAACAGACCAGGGGTCAGCTAAGTTTTTCTGTAAAGGGCCAGACAGCCCGCACCATTCCCTTGAGAAGCATTCTTTCATGCCTTTACCTCCTACCTTTTACTACCTCTGACTCCAAAACCTCTCTACTATTCTCACTCCCAGGATCTTAACTGCCTGCAGAAAAACTTCCCTTGAATGTTCTTTGAAACACAATACATCAAGAATGGAAATAATGATTTCTCTTATCAACTGAACAGCTCTCACCAAACCTAACAGCCAACCCATTAGACATTCCCTAGATATACCAGCACTCCCATGCTTTTCTGCTTCTTCTTGGGCAATTCCCTCTGCTTCCCTTCCACTATCCACCTCTCAAGCAGTTGTTGAACTCTTACTTATCCTTCAAAACCTAGGTCAAATGTCACCACTTCTCAATGGTGTTTCCCAACATTCTCCCCACAATCAGCCACAGCAACCTTGGGAGGTGAGTTGTGCCTTTTGCACACGTATGTTGTACATTCCTTTACAGTATGTGTTATGTTTATTTGTGCACATATCTACCTACCCCACTAGAACATGAGCTCCTTGAGGGAAATATTTTTTAAAGTCAATATTAATGCAGAAATTAATCCAAATTAATGAAAACTTAATATTACAAAGAGGCAGTTGAAGTAAGTCATGCAAATTCTGGGTCAGATCCTGTCTTTATCTAAAATTTTGTTCATGGTGGATTTTTTATATTAATGTTGATTTTATTTTAAATATTGCACTAAAATATTATTTACCTTGATTACTGAGTTTGTTGATGCCCCTTTAAATTTGCACCCAAGGTGAGTGCCTCACTCTCCTCACCCTTGCTCTAACCCCAAATTAGTAACTAGCAGCTCTGGGATTCAAATCTGGGTGTCTCTGATTCCAAAACCATACTACTTCCACAAGTCAAAAAGATCAGGCAATATTCAAACTCTCAAAGAGTTCATAATCTGATGGCAGATAGTGACAAATAGGTGGACAGTTACAACAGAAGTGACATCTGCCACCATGGGTGTGACTATAGAAGAGTGAGTAGCTAACCTTGCCTGAGCCCATTAGGGAAGAATCTACAAAAGAAGGAAGGCTTAAACTTAAAGGGTTTCCTTCATATGGATTATCTCACTCTCCTTAGAAGGCAGCAGCAGCTACAGTAAATTCTGGACAATTTTTCATCTCTTTACAAATTAAATGGTAACAGTCTTTTACCTTCTGTATGTTTCCCATTAGATTCTGAGCTCCTTAGGGACAAGGCTGAGTGACACACAGCAGACGCTTAGTAAGCGGGGGGTGGAATGTGTGAGTGGACCAATTAATGAAGTCATTGGCTGTAATACTGTAGCCTCCCCATTCAGTGCACACTGAGGGAGCAGCCAGCCTCCAGCACCAGGGCACTGCACAGAGACATTTGTGGACAGACAACCGGGACAACCACACCAATCTCTTTCCTGAGAGGCATTCTGACAGACTGTCTCATCCCAAGGGCCTCGCCTGGGCGCTAGGATGCCTGGGCAAGTGCACACACGTGGGCCCATACAACACTACCTTTGAGCAGTGCATGGAATGTGCCTCTGGATGGTATGTGCTGTGAAGAGCCTCCAGTGTCCACTGGGCAGGCAGATGGCACTGACCGGGAAGAGTCTAGTTCTGTGTCCACAGCAATAAAAATACCATCTGCAGACACACTGGGCAGGGCTGGAGACACACACCAAGGAAAGATGCAGCATGTGATGAGGGCTGAATAAGCTGCTGTCAGGTCAGACTCCAGCAGAGGACAAATGCAAGAGCCACCACTCCTTCCTTCAAGAAAGCAGCCCATCTCTGGAGAGAGTCTGATGCTCCACGTAACAAAATGTGGGACTTGAACAACTAGCTCACTTTTCTCATTTACTAAATCGGGATGAAACTTCCCACCTGGTTATGAGGATTAAAAGAGTTCAGATATAAAAATGCCTTCCCCGGTGCTCGGCACATGGTAGGTGCCCAGTGCATATTAGTTCTATTCTTGGTCAGCCTTATCAACCAGGTAAAGAAAATATGGCTCCAATCTAATTATCACTGGGGTTTCCCCAGAGCTGAAAGTGATGGCTACATGGAAAAATCTAGCAAAATCCACTTGTGCTTTTCCTTAGTGGAGTCCCAGTATAAGACCCAGCCCTGCTTCAAGTGACCACATCTAGCCAGTGTTTCTTCATCCATGTAGTGGGGGTAATAAGAATGGTGGGGACTGATAGCTCTTTGAAAAGCATAAAATCCATTGCAAGTTGTTCATTCATGAATTGGTTGGATCCACTCTTTTAAGTCTCCTGTGGGCGAGGTGCTATGTGTCCATAGCTCACGGGGTGCTGCAACAGTTCTGTGAGGCAGACACTGAGCTCGGTGAGGTAAAGCGATGTTTAAGGCACCAAAGGCAATAAAGGGCAGAGCTAGATTTGAATCCCAGATGTGACTGGCTCCAAAGCCTCAGTTTACTCCATGACTAAGCAAGTAACTCACATGTTGAACAAGGCAGCAGATTCTATGTTTGTAACAATAAAAACCATTAATTTTTTAAGCCCTGCCTCAGTGAGTCACAGGGGAGATGATATCTGCGCTTGGTTTTTGAGATCGATGCTGTGGTGCCCCTGACCCAGCAACTCTTTACTTGGTTCACATGCCTATCACCCACAAGTTCTGTTGACTGCTAAGGGATCACAGCTGCACCCTTTACCAGAGACCTGCCTGCAGCAGATAGAATCCACCTGGCCTGCCAGTGCCTGAGAAGTTTTGCACCCATCCCCCACCGAACAAAAACAAAAACAAAACAGGAGCAACCCTCAGTCAGTGCCTGACTGGTTCAGAGTAGAAAAGGCCTGATCCTGCCACAGGGGTGCTCTTCATGCTCCAGAGCTCCCTGCGGGATAAGGCTGAGGCAAGATTTCAGCTGAAAGTTCCTCTTTGATTGGCTTCATCCCCCCTTACCCTGTTGCCCTCACTTCCTTACAGGTTTTCCTTCTGAGAGCACTCCCTCAATAAACCATATGCAAAACTATCCCCATCTCAGGTTCTGCTTTGAGGAACCTGACCCAAGACAGTCTTAGGAATGAGGAGGAATGTGTTTTAATTAAGAAAAAAGGGAAGGACATTTCACTAAGAGGGAATGTCTTCAATTAAAAAAACAAAAAACCTATTAAGCCCCTGCTTTGTGTCAGGTACAGCACTATGCATTGAGAGAGAGGGAGAGAGAAAAAGCAATCAAAAATGCTCCCAGGGGCTTCCCTGGTGGCGCAGTGGTTGAGAATCTGTCTGCCAATGCAGGGGACACGGGTTCGAGCCCTGGTCTGGGAAGATCCCACATGCCGCGGAGCAACTGGGCCCGTGAGCCACAACTACTGAGCCTGCGCGTCTGGAGCCTGTGCTCCGCAACAAGAGAGGCCGCGATAGTGAGAGGCCCGCGCACCGCAATGAAGAGTGGCCCCCGCTCGCCGCAACTAAAGAAAGCCCTCGCACATAAACGAAGACCCAACACAGCCAAAAATAAATAAATAAATAAACAAATAAATTTATTTAAAAAAAAAAAAAATGCTCCCAGCTTCAAGGGAGAAGAGGAGCTCACAGAGTTCCGTCAGAACAGAGCAGTTTTGCGAGAAGTGTAGTCAGGGTTGCATTTTAGAAAGATGCTCCTTGTCCTGGCAGGACGTTGGGAGATTAACTGTACTGGAATAGAGAGAGACTAGAGGCAGAAAAATTGGATGTAAGATGGCGTTATCAAAATGACAATTACAGTTAGGATGTATGTTGGAAGGGAAAAGAGCATAGCATTAGAGAAAAAACAAGTAACTAAAAATGTGAAACACTTATTAGTAACATTTTTTGGAACTTTAATGCAGTCTGTTCCTGATGACTTTCCCTCTCTCCAATGAGTGTTTATTCCAGGGCTCAGGGATCTAAATAATTCTAAATCCAATTCAACTGGGAGTGCCCCTGGTACCAGGCCCCGTGCTGGGTGCTGGTCCCTGCCCTTGAAGCACCCACCAATCTGGTGGACGTATGGGACAGCTGCCCTGAGGATTCAAAAACAAGCCAGCAATAATCTTTTCTTTTTAATCTTCCCCTAGCCCCATTTGTAATATTTCTCATTTAATGAATTCTAATCCAATGTGTTATTGATGAATAGTATAATTTGGGCAAGACCAGAGAGTCCTGATAATCCAGTGCTTCTATAAAGGCTGCTGCAGTTTGAAAAGACCGTAAATTCCAACATCAGAAAGACCTGGGATCAAATCCCAGCTCGGCCTTTTGCTGGCTATTTGCCCTCAGCAAATACCTTAACCTCTTTGAGCCTCATTTCCTCATCTAAAAATTGAGGGCTATAATATCTATCTTTAAAAGTGTTTGAGAGAATTCAATAGGACAAGAGAAATAAAGTGTTTAGGATAGTGCCTGAATCAAAGTAGATGCTCAATAAGTGGAAGCGATTTTATTACCATTGTTTAAATCCTTCTTCAGTCATTTCCAAACGTGGACTGAGGGGAGATATTGATCTCCAGCCAGCTTCCTCATCGGACCTTTCATCTCTTGATTTGCCAATCACTGTGTCACTTGAAGGGCTACTGTTAAAAACAAATGTCATCATGTTCCATAAGAGCTGGTACGAGGTTTCTGGACAATTATTGGCTCTGGCGGGTTAAGTGGCATCTAAAAAATGCATAGGAAATATGTATCCTGGCGCAATACTCTAAGAAGTGAGCCTTTGTTCCCTCCACTGCTTTACTTTCAAAGCAAGGTTACGTCTGTCCATGTTCCACAGGCCTGGGATGCCAGAGAGACACGGTCAATAGGTGGGGCCCCACAGTGGAAGAACCCAGTATCTCAGCTGCACCCAGAGGCCAGGAGCTTGGGGGAAATGGGGGCAATCAGCTCCCCAGTTGCCCGCAAGGCTGCCTCCAGGCTTGCTGCAAGGAGAGACAGAGACTGAGGAGGCCATTACTGCAGCTCCTTACTCCCAACAAGATTCTAATATCAGAGGCCTTGACATCTCTGCTATTTTAGGTCTAAGGAAGTAGGCATCTGAAATTTCAGAGCTATGGGCCATTCCCCTCATCCCCAGAAGTTCCTCAGATTGCATTCACCACCATTAATGGAATAGGCCACATTATGAAGTAGCAAGTTCCATTGAGGGGGGAATACAAATTCTTCCTGGGATATTATTGAGAAGAGGACCACATTCTGAGAAAGAATCTCTTTCTTCTCAAAGAGCTGATATTTTATGGAGTCCTGGAAAGTTACAGAAGGAATTAGAACAACAATAGGGTGAGGGCCCGATCCTATGTTTCACTGACCGTCATTCCAGCAAACTTTTCTTCAGTGCCACAGGGCAGGCTGGTTTAAGGCAAACATTTTGATGCAGGGCAGGTTAGTGAAAAAAACATTCAGAGAACAAGCTCACATTCCCAAATGTTTTCACTTGTACCTGGGCAGGAACACCAAAATGGGCCCAAGGTGATATCAGGTGCCAGAAAGCGTAAACTGAGAGTCAGGGTCCTTTTCTTGTTCTTGGCTGACACCAGGGCTGTATGACTTTAGACTGTCTCTAGCCCTCTTTGGGCATCAGTTCCCTATGCCATAAAATAAGGCAATTGAACTAGATTACTTTAACTCAAATGTCCATCATGTGAGCCCACCTTTACTATGTTTTCTATATCAATATACACCACATCGTGATTTTGGTCATATCCACACATCATCTGTACTATTACATTTTCATATTATATTTGGTTAAAATTGCCACGTTTCCTTTTTTTCTTCCTTGAAATTGATTTTAAAAGGAAACCTGAAAGAATTACCATGAATGGAAACCATTATCACTTGCCAGAACAGAAGGCAGCCATAAAAATAAATACAGTGAAAACAAAACAATGCTTTTAATTATCTCTGAAAAGTGCTGCCTTTCAAGGATGGGCTCCATGATGTCTACTCTCTGTTTTTGAAGCAAATAAATTAGTAAATGGTAAAGAGGTGTTAAGGATAGTCCAACACCTATTTGACACTTTTTCCTAATCAAAAAAAAAAAAAAAACCTGAAAAGAGAAAAAAGACTGACAGAGACTTAAAGGTAAAAAACTTCTCTCTACAGGACTGTATCTTTATCACCTAAATTATCTCAATGCCCCTATGGTTTAGGAAACAACTGATAATTTCTAAGGTCTTCTCCCATATTGATATGCCATTTGGGCCCTACTGTAGAGAAAGGATGATCATAATTAGTGGAAAATCTGAGTTACAGACTATCCTGAGAGAAATGACTTTCAATATCCAAATAGAGACATTGTCAGAATGTTTTCCAGCTGAAGGACCTTGAACATGCATTAACAAACAAATGATTTGTGATTTGCCTAGTCATCATCTATTTTCAAATAAACACTTCTAAATGATTTGGCAGTGCCTAAAAAATCATTCACCCTCCTGAGTAATTTAAACAGCACTCCCCCAAAATCTTGTTTTTGCTATCAACTTGCTTAATGAAGCATTTTGTCAGGCAGTATGCAAAGATAAATTTAACCAGAACTTACGTTTTCAAATTAACACAACTTCCAAATTAGTGAAGTTCAGATTAATCATGACATCAAAGAGAGTATTACAAAAACAAAATGCCAATGGATGTTTTGGCTGTATGTTCATTATGATGAATGTGTTGGATTCATACAGCAAAGCCTTCATTATAGGACTCTCCAAGGCACTCCTTTCCTTGGAACCATTTAAATGTGATAATATTTGTCTTACTTAGACAGATATAAAATGAGGGAAGGCAATGCCCCTCAAATAGCCCTGAAAGATCTTATAATAATTGACATGTCTAGGCTCTGGACTATGACAGAATATTCATTAACCTTAATTTTTTTCTTTCCTAAATTTTTGCTTTTTTGCTTTTGCTAATTCTTTATATGATCTTGGACAAGTTCCTTCCTCTTTCTGGAATTAATTTCCCATATTTAAAAAGGAAGACGGGATGTTGGACTAGGGCAGAAGTCAGCAAACTTTTTCTGTAAACGGCCAGATAGTAAAGATTTTCAGCTTTGTACACCATATGGTCTCTGTTGTAACTACTCATTTAGTCTTTGTAGCAAGAAAACAGCCACAGGCAACATGTAAACAAATGAGCATGGCTGTGTCCCAATAAAACTTTATTTACAGAAACAGATGGTGGGCCACATTTGGCCCACTGGCCTATAGTTTGCCTTCCCTAGGCTCAAGGATCTCTAACTTCTGGCCCTGATATTGTTTTTATCTAGAAGGGAAGGAAGTTGCCAAGGTCTGTCATTTGACAGAGCCAGGATTAAAACCCGGGTCTCTGAATTTTAAGTCCAGGATCATTCCTCCATAGCAGACTAATCAATCAAGAAACTTGTAGCTACATGATAAAGCAAAAAGTGCTGTCATAGAGAATAGGAAGAATTTCTGTTACCATTTCAAGCATAATTACTTTAAAGTTACTTTAGCAGCGAGTCATTAGGTTCCATGATGAAAGTGGCGTTAAGTGTTCCCCATTGCCAAGAAATGTATCAGACTGTAAGAGAAAAACTCAAGAAGGCTGAATGAGAGCAGGAAAGCAGATCTGAATATTCATCAAAGTCCCACAGTGAAAAGGAAACTATTTCCTCTTCACCTCACATGTGCACAGCATTACATAGTTTATAACAAAACACTTTCATATCTGTTGATTTCATCCTCACAATATCTCTGTGAGGTGGGATTCATTGCTTTAATGTTCTTCCCAGTCTCAGTCAGGTAAGCCAAGCACCTTCCCGCCCAGTGGTTTCAGTCTTATTCTCCCCATTCTACAAACAAGAACTGAAGTAACCAGCTTGGAGGTCAAACAGCTGGGGAGGTAACAGAGTCCAAAGTCAAACACAAATCAGCCTGATTCAAAATCCACAATTCTGGCATCTCATCAGGCTGCCTCTCCTTAAGGACAGAAAACACTTGGTATAGTACATAGCATATTGGGGACTTCAAATTTTAATGAATAGGATAGGATAGGGTAGGATAGGATAGGATAGGACAGACAGAACAGAATAGAAAGCATTTTCCCCTAGACAACACAAAAATTAGGATAATAGAGAAGCTGTAGTTTAATGAATTAGATCAGTTTTTCCCCTTTCCATTTCCCTTTCTTTTAGTTCCACCTACCCACTCCATAAAGGTGCTCTTGTAAACCTCCCTAGAGGTGCTTAAAGAATTAACTGAATAGCATCTTAGTATCTGTAGCATCTCAAAAGAAATTCTATTAAGAACCACTATTTCAGAACTACCATATGACCTAGCAATCCCACTACTGGGCATATACCCTGAGAAAACCATAATTCAAAAAGAGTCATTACCACAATGTTCATTGCAGCACTATTTACAATAGCCAGGACATGAAAGCAACCTAAATGGCCATCGACAGATGAATGGATAAAGAAGATGTGGCACATATATACAATGGAATATTACTCAGCCATAAAAAGAAACGAAATTGAGCTATCTGTAATGAGGTGGATGGACCTAGAGTCTGTTATACAGAGTGAAGTAAGTCAGAAAGAGAAAAACAAATACAGTATGCTAACGCATATACATGGAATCTAAAAAAATGGTACTGATGAACCTAGTGGCAGGGCAGGAATAAAGACACAGACATAGAGAATGGACTTGAGGACACGGGGGGGATGGGGAAGCTGGGACGAAGTGAGAGAGTAGCACTGACATATATACACTACCAAATGTAAAATGGATGGCTAGTGGGAAGCTGCTGCATAGCACAGGGAGATCAGCTCGATGCTTTGTGACGACCTAGAGGGGTGGGATAGGGAGGGTCGGAGGGAGGCTCAAGAGGGAGGGGATATGGGGATATATGTATACACATAGCTGATTCACTTTGTTGTACAGCAGAAACTAACACAACATTGTAAAGCAATTATACTTCAATAAAGATGCAAAAAAAAAAAAAAGAACCACTATTTATTAAGTACCGACTATGAGCCAGGCACTGTGCTAGGTATTTTCCCAACATTGTCTAATTTAATCTCTAAAAGACCTCTACCAGGTGGGCAACATCAGCTCCATTGTGGGTAAGGAAACTGGGGTCCAGAGAGGCTGGGTTCCCACAGTCACAGAGGAAAGGCCAGAGCAGAGATTTGACCCTGGACCTAATTCTAAAGCTCTTGTTCTTTGTACTGTGAGGCTGCCTCTCAAGAAATAAATGGGTTTCACCTCATAGTTAGGGAGTAACTGTAACCTGGTCACAGGAGAGGTGAATCCTTACCCAGATACCCCCTAGAACATCATCTGGTGACCACCTGAGAAAGCTGTAAACCAGTGCTACTCAAAGTGATGCTACCCCAATCGGCAGCATCAGCATCACCATAACATGGGGGCTGGTCAGAAATCACATTCTCAGGCCCCACCCAGACCTACTGAATAGAATCTCTAGGGACAGGACCTGAGAATTTGTGTTGGGAATCTCTCCAGGTGATTCTGGTGCCCACCAAACACTGAGAGTTTCTGCTATACAGGCATCTCTGTGCAATCAGTGGCAACTTGAACTATTAGCCAAAGATTGGGAAAATCAGACATGGAAAAGGAATGCATCTTCCTCCAAGGATGCAGTCTCTTGTGGAATGGAGAACTGAACCCAGGAAGCTTCACTTCACGTTCCATTCCCACAATTAGGAACTCATCCATCCTTTGCAGTGAGAATAAAGGCTGAAAATGAAAGAGGCAAATCAGAAAGTTCTATGGCAAAGCCAACTCTGCCCTAGGAAACTTTGGGCCCTATTTCACTCACCTTCACTACACCCTCAGTTCATCAGAGGAACTCTATCTCTGGTCAATTAGTGAATGTAAACCTCCCAACAAATCAGGGCTTGCTTTTCTCTTTGTGGTTCTTTATTGCTCGTTTATATGCATTCTCACAGTAGATATTGAAAACAAAAGTACTCTCCTAGGTTTCCATCTTGGCAGTCCTTTTGCTTTTGAATACGTTGATACTACAAAGTATGGATTACAGATGCCTGAAGAATATTTATTAACTCTAAGGGAGGAAAAAAAGTTATGAAATAAAGTAGTTATTTAAATCCAATTCTACTTACTAATAATGTCTTGCCTTATTTTTCTTAAATCAACCTTAAATGTGTGGTCAAAAAAATATCTGACTTCATTTTATTTTGGAAACTTCTTAACGTTGCAAAGCAATGGCCCATAATCTCAGCATACTAACATAATCATTTTCATTTTGCCCATTTCATTTCCATTTCAGGCTGTGTTTTCATATTCGTATATAATTTTGCCTGGTGGTAATTACACAGAAGTGAAATTTAAGTCTTGCTTTTTTCCTGGTTAAAGTTTCAACATAAGTGAGTTTATGCATTATCTTCATGGTGATGTTTTTTTTTAATTTTTTTATCCTTTTTTTAAAGATTTTTATTTTATTTATTTATTTTTTGGATGCATTGGGTCTTTGTTGCTACATGCGGGCCTTCTCTAGTTGAGATGCATGGGCTTCTCATCGCAGTGGCTTCTCTTCTTGCGGAGCACGGGCTTCTCTTCTTGTAGAGCACAGGCTCTAGGTGCGCGGGCTTCAGTAGTTGTGGCACACAGGCTCAGTAGTTGTGGCTCACGGACTCTAGAGCACAGGCTCAGTAGTTGTGGCGCATGGGCTTAGTTGCTCTGCAGCATGTGGGAACTTCCCAGACCAGGGTTCAAACCCGTGTCCCCTGCATTGGCAGGTCACTGTGCCCAATCATTTTAAATTCCTAGACAATGGACTCATGTGTTGGCATTTCACTTAAGCACACCACAATGGGTCAGGAAGTATTTATTGAGCTCCTACTGTGTGCCAGATGCAATTCCAGGCCCCCAGGAATCTAGCAATCAATAAGATAAAGTCTCTGCTCTCAAGAATGCAGCAGTGGACTGCTCGGGTGGGGGTGGGGGGCATACTTTTGCTCTTGCCTACATGAATGACACCCCTGGAGCACAGTGCACAGTCTGTGTGGATCCCACAGAGAAGATGCTTACTTGGGGCAGATTCCTTTAATTCCTTTAGCGGGTGGATGAATGGAAATAAGGGCCAGGTGCAGGCCTAGGGATATACAGACAGTCCCTGACTTATGACGGCTCAACTTAATGATTTTTCAACTTTACGATGATGTGAAAGTGATTCGCATTCAGTAGAAACCATACTTTGAATTTTGATCTTTTCCTGCACTAGCGATATGAGGTACCATACTCTCGCATGATGCTGGGTGGTGGCAGCAAGCTGCAGCTCCCAGTCAGCCACAAAGTCACGAGGGTGAACAACTGATAAACTTAAACCATTCTGTACTCATACAACCATTCTGTTTTTCACTTTCAGTACAGTATTCAATAAATTACATGACATACTCAACACTTTATTATAAAATAGGTTTTGTGTTAGATGATTTTACCCATCTGTAGGCTAAAGTAACTGTTCTGAGCACATTTAAGGTAAGCTGAGTTAAGCTATGATGTTCGGTAAGTTAGGTATATTAAATTCATTTTCAACTTAACGATATTTTCAACTTACAGTGGGTTTACGGGGACATAATATGCTCGTGGCTGTCGCTACAAATTACCAACCTGCTCCCCTAAGGCATTATACCAATCTTCACTGCTCCCGGAGACAGCAAGCCTGCCGTTTTCACCAGAAACTCATCAGCACTGAGTGTTAACTTTTTTTTTTTTTTTAAAACAAATGTCATTGAGTTAGTTCACAATAGTCCCTGAAGAGAAGCTATGGATTTAAATACACATGCTCCCTGGGGATCTTATTCTTCCTTCAGGTACTTCCTTTAGTATCTAAGATGATGCTATCAGATCCTGAAGGTCAGAGTTAAAATGGGACACTGATATGTCTGAATAGTCTTCCTAGAGCTAAGGGCAGGAGAAGGCTTTTCCACTGAGGTTTAAGTTTTCTCTGTGGGATAACCTGGCTCTTATGTTCTATGAGAAGGAAGGAGAAGGAGTGAACAGGTTATTCCACCAATCCTTACTATCTCCTCCTCCCTAACTCTGAGAGGCAGCACACTTCTCCTCAGGAGCTGGCTCTCTCCTCTCCCTTCACTGGTCCCTCCACAGCCTTCTCCATGCCCTCAGTAGCCCCCACTCCCAGCCAGACACTTCCTCCTTAACCAGGTCTTCCCTGACTCCTGCCTGGAAGACAGAGCTTCCCCCACCTCCCTCCTTGCTGGGGCAGGGCTCACCTGAGGCCCTTTGCTCTAGGAATGGTGAACTTGCCTTTTCACCTGGACCTCCCCTCTCAGATCCTGGAGGCCAGAACCTGCCCTTGACTTCCTACTGTCCCCAGCAGTGACACATGGCTGGCTCATGACAGACGCTCAACAGATACCTGCACAGTCCAATAAGGCAGAAGAGTCAGAAAGAGGATAAATACTCTGGAAGATTGATAGTCGATTAGAAGCCATGGTCACCACCTTGATGTGATCCTTGGCAATCTTGCAGAAGGTGAGAGACATTAGCGAGTCTTGTGTATTCTTCCCACATAATCCTAATCACTCTTTTCTTTTTATTTTCAGTTATCCTTAATTCAGACCCTGCTGCTGCTCACTAAAGTTCCTCAAATCCTCATGTTATTTTGTCCCATTTTTTAACCCTACCTGAACTCCCATTTCAGAACAGAAAAAAGCATATCGTATTGCTCCTGCGTCAAAATGAAAAATTTTTTTTTTAAATCTCATATTTCATGAACACCTTACAGTAATACCTTCTTCTCAACCCTTAAAAACCACCCTGAGCAGTGGGTGTATTGTTATCCCGTTTCACAGGTAGGGAATCGAACCTCAGAGAGGTTAAGCTATCTGCCTGGAATCTCAGCCAGGAAATGGCAGGCAGAATTGAAACCCAGGCAGGCTCTCAGTGGTGGGCTCTTTCCTTTGTACTATTGCTAAAGTCAACACCAAATGCCTGACAAATGTCAGAAAACTGAGTTCTCCTCCTAGCTTGGCCACTTACTTCCATGAGAATATTCATAACCATTGCCTTCTTGTGGCATGCTGTGCTTAGCAAATGGGAGTAAATGCTAATGCTGTCCCAACGTCACAGGACTATAAAAACAAGAACCACGGGCCCCAAAAGCTGAGCAGGAAAGCTGGAGTCTTTGATGTGTCCTTGTGTTGCTCATCAGAACAGCCTGTTCCAAGGCATAATATCTACTTTGAGAAAGCCTCAGCATGGCTCTGAGGGCTAGGTTACAACACCCATAAATCACAGTGACACTCAGGTTTACAACATCTCAGTCTGCTCTTCATAACCGAATTCACACACCTCAGGTGAGTCGGAGAACTGAGCTTGTGAGCATGGCCTCTGGATTTGAACAAGGAAAAATGTCCACACTGGAAGGGTCTTAGAAAATACTCAGCCCAATTCTCTTGTTTTACCCATGAAGAAACTGAGGCCCAAGTTTCTGGCCCCACTCAGACCTTCAGTCTCCCCATCTGAGGGCAGCTCATTCCTCCCTGAACGCTCTTCCTAATTTTACCTCTGTGAGGCTAAGAAGCCCCATAAAGGCTCAAACTCAGCTCTTCACACTGGAAGTGCCCTGCTAGAGCTCAGGGAACATGGCCAGCGACCATAAACAAAGATGGAGCAGAGAATGCTTCTAAGACAGGAAAGAGAAGGAGCCACAGCACATTTGGGGCCACAGATGGCCCTCCTTGGTTGTATAAATGATAATGGAGACCAATTCCACTTCCTGTCCCACAAACAGTCCAAACATTTGGAACAAGACACAAGGTGTGAGCCAACTGTGTTAAGTGTATGCACAAGAAAATGAAGGTTAACCTACAGGTACCCAATAAGAGGGCTGGTACCCCAAATGGAGATAAGCAAAAAACAAAAAGGAGTCAATGTTTTACTAGCCAGCTACACTGTCTTAATTATAAGGACAATAATTTGAATAGAAAAGGAATGAGGAGTAGGCCATTCATTGACTCTTAAATTAAGAGTAAACCTGCAGAGGTTGAATTGTATAGCTAGCTTTGAATGTGGAACCAGTAGAAAAATCAACCATGGGGCTCGGACGCCTCCTCGTGGCAGAGCTGGATTACTGCAGGGAGGATTCCTCTTCACCCACTTGGAGCCATTAGCTCTACCCAGGATTCACTGTGATGTGGTCAATAAACATCAGTTGAGAGTCTTCCATGTACCAGCTCTGGACTATGTGCCTTCGCATACCTAATCTCACTAATGTTCACATTATGTGAATATCATTAGGCCCATTTTATAGATGATGAAAGAGAAGCTTAAAAAGCTTAAATCACTTGTCCAGAGTTCCCAAGCTAGTAAGGACTCCAACCAAGATCTGAGAAATTCCCAGTCCAGGGTTCCTTCCTCAACATCACACTGAGTACAGAGTGTTGAGGACACAGAGATGAACAAGATCTAGCCCCTAATGGGCTATTTGATCCATGTTCACATATTTTAACTGGGCAGACCGACTCATATTAAATAATCAGAATTCAGAGTCCTAAGTGCTGGTTGCACAGAGGTAGGAACTGAGTGAAATCAATGTGCTCGGGACCCCAGCACTCACTGTCCCCCCCACCCCAGGGCATCCCTGACCAGAATCCTGGGTGGAGCAGGGAGTTGGTGTATGAACCTCAGCTCATTAGTGGACAAGGCTTAAAGAACAGCCTCCCTTTCCACCTGACACCTGGGTAAGAAATGAGGCCCTGGGTTGAATAACTGTAAAAACAGACATCATTAACCAGCCTAAACCCTCAAATGCTCCAAGTCAAGGCAGAGTCGAAAGAGAGTTAACAAGGCCTCCAATTTGTCTTTTACAGTGTTTGATATGTCAGGTCAAGAAGATAGGAAACCTGTGGGAACTCCACGCAGAGAAAGTCAAGGCTGTTATTTTGGTTTATTGACAGGAGTGACAGGTTAAGAAATGACTGTGGCCACACAAGACCTGGGCATCTATTTTTGCAAGGTACCAGAATGCCATTTTCTGTCTGGCACTGATAGCAAACCATCCCACAAGAGAGAAAAACAGTCACATATTTCTTTTGGAACTAGCCTTCTTTTATATACATGAAACTTATACTGCGGCGGTGGGGGTATCTTTTTGTGTGGATGCTTAATAAATACATTTTTATAGAAATAACATCATACCTTACACACTATTTTACAAACTGTTTTTCACCCAAACTGTGAATAATTTCTCATATTACTTAAATACTCCTCTACCTCATTTTTTGGATAACTGTCCAGAACTCTAATTTGTAGATATATCTTAAAATATACAATTAAAAATAGAAAATGAAATTCATATGGCTTCAAATTTTTATTACAAAAATTTTTTTGTAAAAATACTCAGAGCTAAGTCTTTGTTACAATTTCATTTTTTACATTTAAATCTGTGTGTGACATTTTTTTCTAAATACTTAGCCAGTAAGTCAGCATCTTTTATTCATGTAAGGTAGAGGTTAAGAGCATGAACTTTGGTGTTCAGTCTGGGTTCAAATTCCAACTGCAGTGTACTCAGCAGGTGACTTCAGGATGGAAGTGACTGCACCTAAATTTCATTCCCCTTGTCTGTAATAAATGAGAAATGATAGTGCATGCCTTCTAGACCTGCTGCAGGAAGTAAATAACAGACAACAGATGATGCTCAATAAATGTTACTTATTTGTACTTTTCCCTATTAATTCAAAATACTATCTCTATCCCATTATACATATATATACACACACACACACACACACACACACACCTGTGTGTTTTTCTGAGGTTTTTATTCTGTTGCACTGTTCTGTCTGATTACTCTTGGACCAATAGAACACTGTTTCAATTATTTTACTTTTATAATTAGTTTCAATAAAACTGAGGTGTGCCTCTCCTCATTACACTTTTTTACATTTCTTAGCTTTTCTCATAGAATTTGAGGATCATTTTTGCCAAGTTCAAAAAAACTCATGAAAATATTTATCAAAATTTCATTAAAGTTATGGTTTTTTTAATATAAAATATTCCAATCAAGAAATCACAAAATAACTCAATTTCATCCAGTCTTCTTTCATGCCTCTCTGTACCATATTATAGTTTACAAAGGCCCTGCATATTTCTCAAATTTATTCCTTTTTAAAATCTTTCCTATTGCTTTATGTTTAGGACCTTCTACCCACATTAGATTTTCCAGCTCTTTTTGATGATATTCATTCATTCATTCATTCACTCAACAAATATCTATGGAGTACCTACTATGTGCCAGGCACTGGACTAAGAGCTTAAAACATATTTGTGAATTAAATTCACACACACACATACACACCACTGCTCTTGTGGAGTTTACATTCTAGTGGAGGGAGACAGAAAATAAACAAGATCAATAGGCAGATAACATAATATTTCAAAATATGTTACGTACTATGGGGAAAAAGACAAAATAAGAGGAAATCAGGAGTATTGGGGGGAATGCAATGTTAAATAGGGTGGTCAGAGTAGGCCTCATTGAGAAGGTGTCTCAAAAAAGGACATGAAAAAAGTGAGATAGAGCTGTCTACAGGAAGCATTCTAAACAGAGGTCGCAGTCAGTGCAAAGGCCCTGATGGAAAAGCATGCCCAGCACGGACAAACAAGGAGGCCATGTAAATAGGAAACCTAATGATATATGTATGGCTCTTTAAGGCTAAGACTCAGTACTCATGCCAGTAGTGAAACCTTGGAAAAGGTAGCACCCACAAAGACATCCTTGAACTTCAAATGAGTCAGCAGTCTTGGTGTCTTATGAGGTGGAACCACCTTGACTGAACCATGTGTCTCTGAACCAAAGGCCCCTCTCTTATGCCTTGAAACTAGACCTCTCAAGGCAGGTCTCATACACTGCAGGACAATTAGAATCCCTGCTCCCTGCCTGCTAATTGCCAGCAACACATCCTGTCGTTGTGACAATCAAATCAACCCAAACTTTTTCCAAATAATTGTCAGCTGAGAAGCTCATGTGGGGTCATCAGGAATCATAATTCTAGGCAAGTCTTGCTATCAGAGTCTTGCTGGCTTATTCATGACAAGGCATACTATGTTGGTAACTGAACAGGGATTCCCTATGCTTCACATACTAGCCAGATTGGCAGGAAAATTGACATTATGCTTTAAAAATGAAGTTCAGAGAGGTGAAGAATCTTGTTCAAGGCTACACATAGCTGGTAAGTGGAGGAATCAGGATATAAGCCCAGACCTTCTGGCTCCTTTTACACATATATGATAATTTAACTCTTAACTGCTGTCCACAGAACAACAATTATACTATCAGCAATTCTAAGTTCACTCAGCTCATTTCAATTTAAATAAAAGCTTTCCAAATAAAGAGAAGACAAAGGGAAAAAAAGGGCCTAATCCTATGTAATTTGACATTATAAATAATAACAGCATTAATAATAACTAATGGTAATTAAGTGTGTACTAAATGCCCAGTACTGTGCTAACCAGCTTACCTGGATTTCTTACTTATACCTTTACAATATAGGTATAGTTATGATCACCCTCTCTAAAACTTAGACAGGTAAGCTTAGAGAAGTAACTTGCCAAGGTCATGCAGAGAGAGAGAGGTAGAGATGGGGTTTGATACCCACAGCTATTCCTTTAACCATTAGGCTATATCACCGTGAAACAGTCATGCTTCCTTACACTTCTACAGCAGCAATTAATAAACCATATGAGAATAACTTGATATATTCTACATCAGGCTTTCACACAAAACTCCAATACAATGCCTCTTTTTTTTAAATTTTCTGTACAACAAATCAGCTAGTCTAAATAACAGATCCCAGAGTGATGTCTAAAAGCTAAATTACCCCCTAATTACCATTAGAAAAGTTGTTTGGCTGAATTTAGGAACACTTGAGAGTCACTGGTTGCCTTTTGGTAACTTTTGGCACCTAAGTTATTTTTAAAAGCAAATCACACTTAAAGCTTTTTATCTGTCAGGCCATAAAGGTTTCTTGAGTGTCAAATGAGTTTTGATGAACACTGTAGGTGAATTGTACAATGAATCCGTACCATATGCTTTATATTTCCCCAGAAATACTATACACTGGAGTTTTAGCAACAAGGGACAAAATCTTGCCAATGTCTATCACTTTTTGCCAAACACAAAATATTTGAAAAAATCTTATACCACACTGAAACAAGTCTGAATTTCCTCTTTTTCTACTAAGCCATTCAAGACATTTAATAGCCGGAATAAATCACAGAGTGTAAAATGTTCAAGTGGGAGAGTCACAGGAGAATCAGTTTTGGAGTTACTAAGAGCCAAATGAACAATAATACTAATGACAAATTTTACCTCTCCTAAAGCACTCTCTGCCACCCAGTTCCAATTCTGGAGTTTTATCTCAAGAGTTAGAAACCAGCTCTATCATAAGTAGAAATAGATTCTCATGGAAAAATACTCTCCAAATACGTCAGCAGACAACGCTAAGGAAGACAGAAGAAAAATAAAAGAAAATTACTCAAGAAAAAAAAAAAGAGCCAAAGGGACTCGAAAGATCACTCAGCCCAATCTTATCTCAATATTTTATATGAAGGGAAAATTATATTTTCAAATGATTATACAACTTATGTGATGATTGTTTTTTAAATGATTATACAATTTGTTAGCAGCAGAAATGAGATCGCTTAATATGTTTATCTGTTTGTTCACGTATGTGTAATTTTAACCCCCTAACACTTCCCCAAAATTAAGATCATCAAAACAGAAAGATATCATTAGTTAAGGAATGAAATAAATGTATCAAAAGCCACAGCTAACAGGGCTAAGAGAGTTACTATAACAAAACACTAAATGTAACTTTGCTATTTCTGGCATCCAAAGCCAAAAAGAGAGAGAGAGAAGTTATAGACTCTTATTGCCTTACAAAGATTTGTTGATTACTCTTTGTCAGGTGAGATAAGCATTTTCCTGATATTAATTTCTGGAAGGAATTTATCACTCTGTACTTCATTAGAGGGACACTGAAAATCATCCCCAGTAACACCCTCCACATTGATTCTACTAAAGGTATACAGATTTCTTCCCATGGTCATTTATAAAAGTTAAGGCATGACATTAAACTGTTCCTCAGTGATGCTTTTTTCTTGCAGGTGACTGAGTTAGTATGGCCCAAGTATGCACGTTGATGCTGGTTGGTCTTAATTGCTATGAGGACAGAGTTTAGAATTCAGAGATGAATGGATGAAATGTCACTCAAATTTACTTCCTCAAACAGCAACAGCCCTGGCCTAGCTCTGGACATGGGCTGGATCAGTCCTCACTGAGATATACTCTCTGGTGAGACCCAAAAGTGTTGGTTTTACTGGTTGACAGGATTCATACCCTTTGGTGGATATGTTTAACAAAATAATATAAAACAAGAAAGTGACAAAAGATCTTGAAAACTTTGACACTGCAGTAATAACGTTCAGTAATGGCCTCCCTTACATAGTCTCTTCCCATACAGACTCAGGCTTGGCCATGTAACTTGCTTTGACCAATGTAATTTGTCCTCAGACCACCATGTGCAGAAGCCCAGACTAGCTTACTGGGGAACAAGAGACCACGTGGAACAGAGAGGAGGTGTCGCAGCTGAACAACCGATTTGTCAACGACCAGACACGTGAGTGAGGTTATCCTAGATCGTCAAGGCCCAGCCAACTGGTCAGCTGACTGAAGAACTGCCCAGTCAACGACCAACTCATAAACAAAAATAAAATGGTTGTTGTTTTAAGCCATTACATTTTGGGGTGGTATTTATGCATCAGTGCTAACTGAAACAGATACCCACTGCAAGCAAATCCTTAAGTGAGAAAGAGATTTGAAAATACATTGGTCATTTTAATCTCTAGATTAAGTGGTTCTCTGTCCCTGGTTTATAAGTGAGTGATGTTCCAACAATCTGTAGAAGTGCTGTACAGAATTCAAAATACATTTTCCCATAGAAACACTGACCAAAATGATGACTGAGTCCCTGGCCTGTCCACAAAGGTATATTTAACCAATATAAGATCTTACTTAAGAAATACATTAAGGGGACTTCCCTGGTAGGACAGTGGTTAAGAATCCACCTGCCAATGCAGGGGACACGGGTTCGAATCCTGGTCCGGGCAGATCCCACATGCCGCAGAGCAACAAAGCCCATGCGCCACGACTACTGAGCCTGCGCTCTAGAGCCCGCGAGCCACAACTACTGAGCCCACACAACACAACTACTGAAGCCCGCCTGCCTAGATCCCGTGCTCCGCAACAAGAGAAGCCACCGCAATGAGAAGCCCGCGCACCGCAACGAAGAGTAGCCCCCGCTCGCCACAACTAGAGAAAGCCTGCATGCAGCAGTGAAGACTCAACACAACCAAAAATTACTTAATTAATTTTAAAAAAAGAAAAAGAAATACATTAAGATGTAAAAATGTTAAGCAATTATTATAAGTAAAGTAGAAAGTGCAAATGAATAAGCAAATTTAAAATATGAATGATGGTATCTGACAAAACCAAGCTCATTTTTAGATTTTTTTCTTAATTACCTAAGCCAATGGTTTCTGTGGTAAGCAGCAGCTGACATGGCTTCCAGTGATCCTCCATCCTGGTATTCATGCCATTGTATAATCCCCTCCCACTTGAGTGTTGGCTGGACCTAGTGACTTACTCCTAATGAACAGAATATGGCAAAGTGATGGGATGTCACTTCCATGATTAGGTTACAAAAGACTGACTTTCATCTTGCTGGTATTCTCTCTCTACTGCCTACTCAGCTTGCACACTTTGATGAAGCAAGTTGCCAAGTTGGAAAGATTCACATGGCAAGGAACTGAGGGTGGCCCTCTGGCTAACAGCCATAAGAAACTGAAGCCCTCACTCCAAAGCCTATGAGAAACTGAATCCTGCCAACCACCATATGAGCGATCTTAAAAGCAGATCCTTCCCAAATCAGGCCTTGAGGTGAGACGGCAGTCCAGTGAACACCTTGACTGCAGCCTTCTGAGAGATCCTAAAGCAGAGGATGTAGATAGGCCATGCCTGGATCCCTAACCCACAAAAAGTGTGACATAACAAATATGTGTTGTTTTAAGCTGCTAAATTTTGAGGTTATTTGTTAACACAACAATAGATTAGATATTATGGTCTCTAAACCTGTGTGGGCATCAAAATCACATGAGGAGTTTCTACGTTTTTTATGTTAAAATTTAATTTTTAAATGTTATTTTTTTTCAGTTTTATAAGTAAAAATATCCTAATTATTTTTAAATTTTTCAAAAAAAAAAAAAAAACCACTTTCCTCTCCAAAAATAACCACAGTATCTATTTGGAGCATATCCTTCTATATCTTTTTTATATATTGCATACTATATAATGATATCATACCATACGTATTGTTCATCAACTTGCTCTTTTCACATAAAACTATGTCTGAGACCTTTCCATGTCAATGAATGCATATGTATTACATTATTCTAACTGCTTCAGAGTATTCCATAAAATGAATGAACCATAATTCATCTAATCATTTCCCTACCAAGACACATTTAAGTTGCTTCTAATTTTTTATATTATAAATAATGTTTTAGTAAATATTCTTGGACATACATGTATACAAATAAAGGATAAATACATTTTTAAAGTCGAATAGACACAGCCAAAATGTTCTCCCAAGAGGCTGCATCAATAATCACCTATTGATGCAAAATAATAGTCTAATATATAGTATTATATATTAATACATTAATAATTATTAATATAATAGTGTATAATATAATTTCCTCACCTTTATTAATAATATTATGTTTTTGTTATTCTTGCCAATCTGATGAATAAAAAATGTTATTTCACTTTTAATCGTATTTTATTACAATCTAATAACCTTAAAAAAGCATGTGGATTTCATTTTCCTGCACACAAGTGAATCATTACCACAAGTATCATCATACAGGTCTTCCAGGACATGGGGAGTTTCTTAATTTTTATGGATAAAAGAAAAAGAAAAGATATTTTCCTCAGGTAATTTACATGTGTTGGAAGATACAGATGAAGGAAAGGAATTATTTTAAAAGATAAGTACATAAGTAAACCATGGACAGTGGGAGAAGAATGGGGTGTGCAGCCTGAGGTGTGAATGGTAAGAGGTGAAATGGACAGACTGGGAGAAGTGTGGTGTTAACCTGTGAAAGATATTTGTTATCTTAAAACTGTGGACCCTGAAAATACCTATATTTGTTTCTTGGGAGTATAGTTGTCTGTATCAATGATCTATGAATTGAGTCTTCTGAAGAAATTATGTGCTCAAATAAAACCCAGTAAGAGCACCTTTTTCTTTGATATCTGAAACGGAGATGAAATATAATATTTCTAATATCACAGCAGTTCTTCAAGGTACATACTATTCTCATTTTACAGCTGGGGAAATGAGGCTTGGAGCAATGAGTAAGTTTGCCCAACTTTACAGTCAATAATCGGCAGAGCAGAGGCTTGAAACCAAGGATATCTGGTACCAACACCCTCACTCTTTCCACCAGGCTCTACTGCCTCCAAACAGTCAGAAGAACTTGGCCCTGATGCTGGTTTGTCATCATTCATGTTGTGTGATCTGGGGAATGCCATTTAAACATTTTGGACCTAGATCTCCTTCTCTTTGGAAGAACGGGGTAGAATCAGATAATCTATGGGGTTTCTTCCAAATCTAACATTCTTGGACTCTATTTACTATCTCCTGGATTACAAAGTTGAATTAGCGCCATACAGAGAGAAAGAAAGCGTTCGTCTAAAGGTTAATTTAGTGTAGCAAATGGGCCTTTTAGAGACACGGTTCCAGGAAGAAATTTCTTGCTCCCTTAGGAGCAAGAAATCATAAGTTTGAGGATGGGAATCAGAGCAGGACAAGGAGGCATCTCTAGGAGACTGTTCCAGAAAGTGTGAAGTTTCAAGAAGCCTTTGACATTCAGTGGGATGAAATATGGTTCATAGTCAAGCTCATATAAGAAGAGAATGTGAGAGAGAGTTAGAAGGGAAGACTGAAAGGACTAACTTTTTGAAAGTCTGACTAAAACTCATTTAATCCACACTTGTTTTCATAGAGACAGTTTTTCAATTACTATTATCTATTTGGAACTGTTTCCTAGAGTAAATATGAAATCTCCCCTTATGCACAGTTGGAAACTGGAAATTAAGGATGAGAAAATAATACCATGTTTAGTGTAAGAAAAAGGAAAGGCATAGATCATCTCTTTTAATGTAACAGTTTTTTCTCACTATAAAAATAATATATATATATTACAGGAAATTGGAAATAGAAATTATTTTAAAGATTTCTTAAAATTCCATCACCTCATCATATAGGTGTGTTTCGTTTTAGTTCTTTTGCTATGCACGTGTTTTTCAAACAAAAACGGAATTCTATCACACATGCAGTGTTTAGCTTATATTTTAATTCAATATTACAAAAAGAGCATTTTCTCAAGTCATTACAAATTCTTGAAAAATAGCATTTTTTTTTAAACAAGTATTTTATTTTTTTTAATAAATTTATTTATTTTATTTATTTATTTTTGGCTACGTTGGGTCTGCGTTGCTGCGCGTGGGCTTTCTCTAGTTGCAGTGAGCGGGGGCTACTCTTCGTTGCGGTGCGCAGGCTTCTCGTTGTGGTGGCTTCTCTTGATGCAGCAGAGCACGGGCTCCAGGTGCACTGGCTTCAGTAGTTCTGGCACACGGGCATAGTTATTCCGCGGCATGGGGGATCTTCCCAGACCAGGGCTCGAACCCGTGTCCCCTGCATTAGCAGGTGGATTCTTAACCACTGCGCCACCAGGGAAGCCCCGAAAAATAGCATTTTTAATGGCTGTATGATGTTCTGCATTTTGGATGTGTCGTGATTTACTAAACCATTCTCCTGGTGGGGGACAGAAGACAACAAACTATATTTAAAATGGATAACCAACACAGACCTACTGTATCGCACAGGGAACTCTGCTCAATATTATGTAACAACCTAAATGGGAAAAGAATTTGAAAAAGAATAGATAAATGTATATGTATAACTGAATCACTTTGCTGTACACCTGAAACTACCACAACATTGTTAATCAACTATACTGCAATATAAAATAAAAAGTTAAAAAAAAACAAAAGAAGGCCACAAACTTATGTGTTAAAGAAGTGAGAGATGCCAAAGAACTCTAGGATTTAGTGTTCTAGTTACCTATTCCTATGTAACAAACTACCCCAAAACTTAGTGACTTAAAACAATGCAATTTATTTCCTTCATGAATCTGTGATTTGGGCAGGGCTTGGGTGTGGGAGGTAGCATCAGCTGGGCTGGGTCAACAGCTGGGGGCTAGAATCACCTGAAGGCTCTCTCATTTAATGTCCGGCAATTAAAGCTGGCTGTCAGCTGAGACCTTACCTGGCGCTGTCAGCTCCAATACCTAGACGCAGCTTTTCCTTGTAGCCTGGACCTCCCTACAACATGGTGGCTTGGGTTCCAAGAAGCTGTATCACATTTTCAAACCTAGCCTCAGAAGTCAGGTACATCTTCTGCCATACCCTATTAGCTAGAAGTGAAACTAAAGGCCATCCCACACTCAAAAGGAGTTTAGGCTCCACCTTTCAATGGGAGGAGTGTCAAAGAAATTGTGGATTTGTTTTAAAACCACCACTTTTGGGTACTCTCATAAAACCCTCACATTGGAGTCTTTTCCTGAAGCCACACTTCTTGGCCCAGGGAGTGTGCATTTCTCTCCTACTCAGCTTAGGTCAACCTTTAGGCTTCCTGGAGGAGAGAGCTGAGGACTCCACAAATGGACCTGACTCGGAGTTGACTGAGGTTCTTCAATCCAGAGCCACAAAGCAGGAAGGATCTTGTCTCAGAGGTGTAAGCTTCTCCCTATCTTGCCCCACAACTATTCCTGCCACTCCACAAAGTTCCAGGTTTTAGTTCCCACTCCTCCAGGAGCTTTCTCCAGTCCTATCAAGTTAAGTTCACAGATCCAACTGCTGGGGCAGCCATGACAGAACTTGAATCATAAGCTCATGACCCCCACTCTGCTGAGCACCACTTTTCACCCAAGCAGACCTTCCTAAGGCCCCAGGCTTCACCACACCCATGGTCAAGTTGACTCCAGCCAGCAGAGCTATCCTCCTACAACTTCTCCTCTCTTCTCCACTAGAGGATTAGTGAGGCTGGTGAGCTGAGCCTGATCCCTAGGACAAGCTCTGCATATGCAATTCTTCCTTCTAGAGCCTTCAGACTCTTATCCTAGCCAGCAATCCCTCCCAGTGACCTGTGCAAGAACCAGATCTCTTCCCATTCCTCCCTGCAAGCAGGCAGGTGACTCAGAGTGGTGTCCAAAGGGGAAGTGCCCATCACCTCAGACTAGCTAGAACTCCTCATCTGCACCCTTTTCCCAAAGATTTCAGGCTTTGTGAGGGTCCTAAGGGGTGGGTCCTAAAGGCAGCAGATTGGGTCGGGGGGTTATGGTGAGCAAGTCTGAGGGAGAAGCCACAAACCAGGCGCAGGAGGCAGCTGGTGGAAGGAAATGGGCCAGGGGAAGTGGGGAGACATAGGCTGAGGGGAAGAGGAATAGAAAGTTTACAGAGAAGCTAAAATCTGAGGTGTATCCTGAAGGAAGAATAGAAACTATCACATCAGCATTACCACCCTTCATAATCCCAGTTTGTTTATGATATGCCAAATCTGCTTTAAACTATGCTAATAGACTTCGGTTAACTCATTTTAAAAGCTCTTCACCTCAGGAGAGGATAATTGTGAACTCTACCTTTCAAAAGTAAGCAATATAACTGGGGATTCAAACTTATAAATCCATTGGCCATAGAAGATTTTTCCTAGTCAAAAAATAAAAGCATTTGACATAAACAAAATCCAACAGCACATTAAAAGGATCATACACCATGATCAAATGGGGTTTATCCCAGGAATGCAAGGATTCTTCAATACACACAAATCATTCAATGTGATAAACCATATTAACAAACTGAAGGAGAAAAACCATATGATCATCTCAACAGATGCAGAAAAAGCTTTTGACAAAATTCAACACCCATTTATGATAAAAACCCTCCAGAAAGTAGGCATAGAGGGAAGTTACCTCAACATAATAAAGGCCATATATGACAAACCCACAGCCAACATCATTCTCAATGGTGAAAAACTGAAACCATTTCCTCTAAGATCAGGAACAAGACAAGGTTGTCCACTCTCACCTCTATTATTCAACATAGTTTTGGAAGTTTTAGCCACAGCAGTCAGAGAAGAAAAAGAAATAAAAGGAATACAAATCAGAAAAGAAGAAGTAAAGCTGTCACTGTTTGCAGATGACATAATACTATAAATAGAGAATCCTAAAGATGCTACCAGAAAACTACTAGAGCTGATCAATGAATTTGGTAAAGTAGCAGGATACAAAATTAATGCACAGAAATCTCTTGCATTCCTATACACTAATGATGAAGAATCTGAAAGAGAAATTAAGGAAACACTACCATTTACCATAGCAACAAAAAGAGTAAAATACCTAGGAATAAACCTACCTCAGGAAACAAAAGACCTGTATGCAGAAAACTATAAGACACTGATGAAAGAAATTAAAGATGATACCAACAGATAGAGAGATATACCATGTTCTTGGATTGGAAGAATCAACATTGTGAAAATGACTATACTACCCAAAGCAATCTACAGATTCAATGCAATCCCTATCAAACTACCAATGGCATTTTTCACAGAACTAGAACAAAAAAATTACACAATTTGTATGGAAACACAAAAGACCCAGAATAGCCAAAGCAATCTTGAGAAAGAAAAACGGATCTGGAGGAATCAGGCTCCCTGTCTTCAGACTATACTACAAAGCTACAGTAATCAAGATAGTATGGTACTGGCACAAAAACAGAAATATAGATCAATGGAACAGGATAGAAAGCCCAGAGAGAAACCCACGCACATATGGTCACCTTATTTTTGATAAAGGAGGCAAGAATATACAATGGAGAAAAGACAGCCTCTTCAATGAGTGGTGCTGGGAAAACTGGACAGCTACATGTAAAAGCATGAAATTAGAACACTCCCTAACACCATACACAAAAATAAACTCAAAACGGATTAAAGACCTAAATGTAAGACCGGACACTATACAACTCTTAGAGGAAAACGTAGGCAGCACACTCTATGACATAAATCACAGCAAGATCCTTTTTGACCCACCTCCTAGAGAAATGGAAATAAGAACAAAAGTAGACAAATGGGACCTAATGAAGCTTAAAAGCTTTTGCACAGCAAAGGAAACCATAAACAAAACAAAAAGAAAACCCTCAGAATGGGAGAAAATATTTGCAGATGAAGCAACTGACAAAGGCTTAATCTCCAAAATTTACAAGCAGCTCATGCAGCTCAATATCAACAAAACAAACAACCCAATCCAAAACTGGGCAGAAGACCTAAATAGACATTTCTCCAAAGAAGATATACAGATTGCCAACAAACACATGAAAGGATGCTCAACATCACTAATCATTACAGAAATGCAAATCAAAACCACAATGAGGTATCACCTCACACCAGTCAGAATGGCCATCATCCAAAAATCTACAAACAATAAATGCTGGAGAGGGTGTGGAGAAAAGGGAACCCTCTTGCACTGTTGGTGGGAATGTAAATTGATACAGCCACTACAGAGAACAGTATGGAGGTTCCTTAAAAAACTAAAAATACGACCCAGCAATCCCACTACTGGGCATATAGCCTGAGAAAACCATAATTCAAAAAGAGTCATGTACCACAATGTTCACTGCAGCTCTATTTATAATAGCCAGGATATGGAAGCAACCTAAGTGTCCATCGACAGATGAATGGATAAAGAAGATGTAGCACATATATACAATGGAATATTACTCAGCCATAAAAAGAAATGAAATTGAGTTATTTGTAGTGAGGTGGATGGACCTAGAGACTGTCATACAGAGTAATACCGTATGCTAACACATATATATGGAATCTAAACAAAAAAAAAATGGTTCTGAAGAACGTAGGGGCAGGACAGGAATAAAGACGCAGATGTAGAGAATGGACTTGAGGACATGGGGAGTGGGAAGGGTAAGCTGGGACGAAGTGAGAGAGTGGCATGGACATATATACACTACCAAGTGTAAAACAGATAGCTAGTGGGAAGCAGCCGCATAGCACAGGGAGATCAGCTCGGTCCTTGTGACCACCTAGAGGGGTGGGATAGGGAGGGTGGGAGGGAGATGCAAGAGGGAGGAGATTGAATGTTCCAGGAAGAAGACACACTCCCCCACATTCTACCTTTTTGTATCTCTCAGTTACAAAGAAAGTTTTACCTATTGGTCTCTGATTTTTCTAAAGTAAACCTTCAGAATATTATTTTTGGATGATTATATTTTGGATCAACTTTTTCATCCAGGAGCCTAAGAAAGCCTTTTTCTTTGAACCTTTTTTTTCTGTTTCAAAAGTTTCAGACTTCATGGTTTGGATTTCATTCCAAGTTCAGACTGCTCAGAGGCCCAGTGGGATCACAACTTGGCAAAATATATCCCTTTTCCTAAAACTAAGCAACGGTTACAAACATCTGAGCTTCCACACTGGTGCTGTTGAAAGAGCATTTTCCTATCACAAAGGCAAACCCCTGTTGGGCTGTGGGTAGAGGGAGCGAGCTGGGGAGCCAGACCCAGCTGAAACCCTTTTCATCCCCACCACCTTTTTATCCACCCCCCACCTCCCCAGATTTGCTGGGTCTGTCATTTGAGACTAAGTCATATAGACAAATTCAAAGTTCAATCAGGGACACGGACAAGAAAAGACAACAAAACACTCATTCTTCTCATCAAGATCTTTTCCCAGATTTGGGGATATTGCTTGGCACACACAGTAGGCACCCAATAAAGTTTACTGAAGAGAAAGAAAGAGAGAGAGAGAAGAGGAGGAGAAGGGAGGGAAGGAGGGAAGGAGGGAAGGAAGGAAAGGAGGGAGGGCGGGAGGGAGGGAGGGAGGGATGGGGAAGGGAGGGAGGGAGGGAGGGAGGCAAAGAAACAAAGAAAGAAAGAAGCAAAGAAAGAGGGAGGGAAGGAGGGGGAAAGATAAAAGAGAGGGAGAGAAGGGAGAGAAAGGAAGAAGGGGAAGAAAAATATTCTGAAATGATTTGAATAAACATTTATGTATGTATATATACTGTATTTTATAAGAAATTAATTATAAACAAAGCTGAGGACTTAATATGCAGCCAGCACTGTGCTAAACTGCACTACACACATTAACACACACCTCATGATAACACCATGAGGCAAGAGCCATTATTAACCCCATTTTACTGATGAGGAAACTAAGCTTAGAGAGATTAAGTAACTTGCCCCAATCCGAAAACTAGCAAGTGTGAGGCCAGAATTTGAGTCGGATCTGATAAGAGTTTGATCCTTTCCTTTCCTCTTTCTCCTTTCTCCTTTCTTTTTTCTTTCCTCTGCTGTTCCTCCTCAGGGTCCCAGAACACTTTGCTTCTCCTTTTTTCATTCTTTATAAGGGTGATAGCCAATTCAGGTCATGGGCACACAGGTGTAAGCCTTAGCAATAAAGCAATCACATGGCTCATAGAGCTCACTCACCAGAACCTGGGTTTGCCATCTCAATAGGCTATGTGGGCTGACAAAGAGCCAGACTGGCTCGTACATGACAAAAGTGAGGGAGCAGCACTCTAGACAAAAGAAATAGTATTGCAAAGAAATAGTATTAAGGCAAGAAGGAACATTCCAGGAAATGAAAGGACCCAATATGGCTCCAGTGACATGAGCAGTGAGATCAGAGGGAGCCAGGGGCCACCATGATAAAGATTTTACCCGGAGCACAATAGAAGACCACTGAGGAGCTTTAAGCAGATGAGTAATATGGCACCATATTTTTTTTAAAATATGAGTGTTTTTTAAAAGAACACTCTAGTTACTGTGTGGAAATGGATTGGAGCCCAGTAGAAGGTAACATGTGCCAAAAGTCCACATAAAAGCCCTTGACCAATCACTCAACAGGCCTTCTGACCTCTGTTTGATGCTAAGGACACCAAAATGATCCAGGTCTGATCCCTGTCCTCTAAGAGCTTTCAGTCTAGAAAAGGAGAGAGACACATAAATAAAATACCCGGTACTGTAATAGGGGCAGTGGCGGCAGAAAGACCAGAGTAGGGATCAGAGGACACTCCACTAAGGAAGAAAGATTTGTTTGAGCTGGGTCTTAATGAATACAAGCTCTGCAGGTGAATAAGATGGGAAAGGCATTCCAGGCAGAGAGCACAGCATGGAGAAAAGCATGGAAGCATAAAATGGCATGCTCCATTTAGGAAAATCTGATAAAGTTCTGTATGGCCAGAGCATAGGATCAGGGTGAGAGTCAGAGAAAAGGCAGTAGTGAGGATGGTGGGGGTCTAGGGCCCAACCCCAGACCTAGAAAGACACTATGTTATCTTGCAGGGACTGTACTTTTTCTGAGGGAATGGGGAACCATGGATAATTATTGAGCAAGGAGATTTTCCTTTTAAAATGATCACTCTTGATGAGGGGTAGGGGATAGCCTAGAAGGGAGAAACACTGAGGGTCCATTATAAGGGAGAAACATAAACCATCAGTCTCCAATCAAGGTGACCTGAGATCCACTAAACATTACAATCCAGTTTTGAGCAGCTGCTCTCAGTCCATGGCTTCTCACACACCAGAGGCCACTGGGCATGCTCAGCTCAGAGCAACCTTCTCAGTCCTACTAGCAGCCAGAGAAACCCAGGAAGAGAGAATATCCCAGGAAACCACAAAGGAGCTCTAGTGCAAACCTAACTCAGAATAAATCTAAGAGTCCTGTGTCGCTTCCACTCCATAAACCCATCCCAAGGTAGCTTTACTGTCTGCAGAGCCCCTCCAAGTTTCATCCCCTGAGGCCTCTGGGGTGGCTCATTTCCTTATCTTTCTGCTCTTTTCTAAGCTCAGTGTGGTATGGTGGAAAAAACACAATTTTGCCCAGGAGATCAATGATTTGGATTCCAAAGTCCCAGTTCTTATTAACTAGTCTCCATCCCTGGGCCTCAGTTTCTCCACTTATAGTCCCACCTCCCTCAAAGAAGGATGAGAATGGGTTCTATAGAATCTCAAGTACCATTAAAGTAGAAGAAATCCTCCTCCTGCCTCAGAACATTTTTGTACTGGATTTTAAATTAACTGCCTGATATAGAGATGGCTGTTTCCTTCAGCCCAGAGTGTGGGTGTTCAGTCAGGACCATTGCTGTACAAACCACAGAAGTTTCCAGAAGAGCGGTTCTGGAACATGGGGCTCACCAGAGTTGTCCTAATACTTCCCCTTCAGTTCACGATGAAGACCATTTAAGCCTCATGACAAAGAAGGGACAGACCAGGTCTCTTCAACCAGGTCCTTTGCAACTTACGTGGCTGTCCCATCTTCCAGTTCCAAGGACCCAGCTGTGTAGAACCCTGCCTTCCTGAGACAGAGATGGGCCAAGGGCAGTTCTACAAAGGGTGGTGGACTGCCCTGCAAGGAGAAGGAAAACGGTGTCTGAGAACAACCAGGCATTGTCTGCCCTCCCCACCCGCCCCCCACCCCCTGCCCGGGGTCTGGCAGGGCTGAGCCTGAGTGGGCAGAGGAGCAGCCTGGAGGCTCTGGCAACATGGGGGGCAGCCTCTGCTGTGGGGAGGGGAGCACGGAGTTCTGTGTGACAGCTGGGCTTACAATGTGGGCACTGTTCCCTCCCCGAGTTGCATCTGTTCCCCTAAGGGTGGAGGACAGAGAAGAACAGCGTTGGGAGCAGCTGCCAGGGCCCTGGAAGAAAGCTCATGTGCTGCCTGGCTAGAAGAAAGGGAAATATTAAATGTTCCTGCGGCGGCCCACCCATAAGCCAACCTGACAAAGGTTAGAGATGCAACAGAAAAGTACCAACTCCCTCTGCCACAGACCTCTCCCCACCCCAGTTTCTTTGATTCTTTCTCTTATTTCAGTCATTTCATACCATGCTGTGCTTTGCCTGCTATTGTCATTTTATTTTTTTTACTTTTTGCTATCTAAGCATTTCTTTTGTACACTTCAGTATTTCCCTAAGTACCTTTCTATAACATATTATGCCTATTATATTGATCTTTAAAATCATAAAATTCAATTATGGTGCACTCAAACCTGTGTATACTCATTACATCATTGATGATTCTATATTTTGAAAAGAAATTTGATGATATGGATCAAGAAGAGTAAATAAATGTCTGTCCCCTTTCAGCTGAAATAAACGTGTTTGAGTATGCTACGTGCTAATATTTATGTGATTTCTCATTAATCCTCACTAAAATCCTACCAGCTATGAAATAGCATAAATAAAGTTTACAGGTGAGAAAACTGTAGGTCAATAACATTAAGTGATTTGACCAAGACCACACAGGTAGTAGATCAAAGATCAATCCCATGTCTTCTAACTCTAAATTCAGTGCTCCTTCCATGGTGCCAGTCTTCCCACGTCACCCAGTAATCCCACTCTGGGAGATTTATGCTGAGGAATTTTGCTTTTTAATTTTAAAATCAAAGGTAAAAAGTGTTCACTACACTGTTGAAGATAACTGGAAGCAATCTAAATATGCAACTACAAAAGAATAGTTAAGCAAATTGTGACAAATTCACTAGAAACAATATTACTTAACCATTAGAAATTAAAATTTTATAGATAACTGCAACATAGAAACTTTTCATAACTGAAAAATGTGTATGTATATTGTGATGGCAACTGTGTGCAAGTGTACCGATATAAGTAAGGACAAGCAGAGCATCTGGCAAAATGAAAGCACTGTTTACAGGAAAGTAGAATTCTGGGTAAATTTTTCCTTACAAGTGTTTTTCAATGCCATTATGATGTCTTAATAATAAATAAGCTTATAATATCCTTGCTGATTTTTTAATGCCAGATACATGTGCTTTCCCAAATTTTCTGTTTTATCTGCTGATTTAATTACATTTAATTTTGCTTTACAGAAACAAACATAAAATGAAAATTTTCTTCAAACTAAGATTTTTTAATTTCATATTTTATTTGGGTTCTTTTATAATTTATAACTTTCTCTGTGGGGATCTTAGAATATATCAAAATCAGGCCAATGTCTGTAATTGCCCCTGGCTTTGACTGCGCTAATTATGCTATAACAACCGTTTGGCGTTCAGCCACGCTGGGAAAAGAGGAAGAGACAACAGCAGAAAATAATCAGGACCTTGCCTTAGCTTCACAGCAGCCAGGGGACTTGGGAAGAAAGGTGCCTGCTCCGTCACAGGGTCACTTTCTCTCAGTGCCTCAGCTCCTCCCAGTCTCTAAAGATTTTGAGATTTCCGGTGTTTTCAGAAACTATTTGATCACAAGGAGCAGGAATCCACTTAGACTAGCTCAAATTATGTGGGAGTTGATTATTAGATTACTGAAGATACCCGAGACACCCCCAAAGCACAGGAAGTTAGCCTGGCCTTGTGGGACTTGGCAAGCAATGGAACCCAGGACTTAGGCTCTGCTTCTTTCTCCCTTCTCTCTTCTCAATCTTTCTCTCTCTCCCTCCCCACTTCCCTTTTCTCTCTGGCCTGGATCCTGCTCCTCACTCAACAACTCACAGGAGATGCAGCCCCAGTCAGCCACCCCTTTATAAGATTCTGATACCAGCATTTTCCTCACTTTCTCAGGCCCAGCTTCCTCTGTTCCCTCCCCCACTCTTGCCTCATCCCCTCTGAAAACATCAGGTTCTGTCACAATAAACAGGGTCCCAGTCTAACAAGAACAAAGATTTAGCAAGAAGAATGCTCAGTGCAAACCCCAAAGGGGAGGTGGTTGGTCAAGGAGGCTAATACAAGGACACCCATCCTACCAGAAGAAACCAAGATTGGGCAAAAAGTCAGGAGCTGATAAAATACCCAGGGCAACAATTTAGGGGAAAGAAAAACAATATTTATCCTCAAAGTAAACAGCAAAATAAGTCAGTAAACTGAACAGGGTCATGGTTAAGTTGGTGGCAAGAGTTCTTAGGGTGTGCTGGCCTGAGGCTGCAGTGCTAGGGATACCATACGATGCTGACTTTGCCAGCTCAGACTTCAGCAAAGAGGTAAAAGCAATAAAAAGGGAAACATGGGTATATATTAGACAGCATCAAATGAGCAAATATGACAAAACTGGAGCTAGGAAACTTGACTCTGCCACTAATTTGCTAAGTTAACTTGTGTAAGTCATTCTCCTCTTTGGGCCTCAGTTTCCCCATCTATAATGTGAAGAGACTGAACTTAAGAACACTTGAGGCCCCTCCAGCAATGACCCTCGAGGCAGTGGTGTGCTGAAGTCAGCTCTTACTGGATCATGAAAACCGACTGTTAAGTTTGGGAGAATTTTGTGAATTTGTTGTTAAATAGCTATTATAAAAAATTAGTTATATACATTTACAATTAAATAAATCATATTAAAACCCAAGAGTAAAAATACTCAAAACTTACCACTTCCTAATTCTTTTACTACATTTTACTATTATCTATGCCAGTGGTCAGCTACCTTTTTCTGTAAAGGGACAGATACTAAATATTTTAGGCTTTAAGGGCCACAAACAGTCTGTCACGTATTGTTCTATTTTTTTTAAAACCCTTTAAAAATGTAAAAACCAATCTTAGTTCATGGACTGCACAAAAACAGGCCCTGTGTCAGATTTGGCCTACAGGCCATAATTTGCCAACCAATGATCTATGCTCCTGAGGTTATTTAACATCTATTTCACTTACATGGTAGAAATACTATATAATTGTGTGCTACTGAGAATCTCTTCCCAACTCCATGTTCAATGATATCACATTGGCAGCTTAAAATTGGCAATTGTGGGAGTATTTACACTATGGAAATGGACAAACGCTGCAAACTAAGGCTTCTTTTCTTGAAGAACCTACTGTTAAACATTTATCAGCACTCCACTGCCCTGAGGTCTCAGTGGGAGAGAATTACAGGAAACTAAAGTGCTTTACCAACTCACTCGGAAAATCCAGACAGAGAAACAGAATGAACAGGGGAAATGCGGTCCATGGACTCAGAGGAAAAGAAAGGCTGAAGGATACACACCCCTGCATCCCTGGACATGGCTTAGTCAACAGGTGGTCCTTTACGACTACCCTCAGCATTCAGGCTTGCTTTTCTGTGCCTGAGACTTATCCTATTTTTCTCTTCTTTCACTTTGAAAATGCTGTTTCTGTCCTTGCTGCTGCCCTGGACAGTAAGAGAGCAGCTGAGGTCTGCCCAGAAGCTGCTAGGGACAGACACTGTACAAAGGGTTCACGACTGTCAGGGAGCCGAGAAGATGCCAAAGGGAAAGGGACTTTTATGTGGAACAGCCACCTCTGCTGTTCTGGTGTGGATTGGGGGCTTCTCTTAAAATAGAACAATAGCGTGCAAGTCTAGACTAAGCAGCAATTTTGGCTTTAGGAAAAACTGATACCCAGCAGGATGAGGATAAGCCAGAGAAAGTTTGTTTTCAGCAATTTGGGCTCAATTGGGCAGGAAAAGTGCCTGGCAAGGAACAAAGACACAAGCAAAACCAGGAGTAAGTCTTCAGGGCATTTGTGAGGTGACCCTCCTATAAATTCCCAAACTGTAAACACTGCCTTTGGGGAAATGAGCTGCAGCCTTCACAGTTCTGGAAGAAATTGTGTCTGTGCCCTACACCTCTCTCTAAGCCCCAGGGAAAATCCACCCTGGGCATTTATTCCACCTCTCACACCCCTGCTCTGCTTCTCCCAGCTAATCAAAAGGGAAACCGATGGAAACCAGAAAAAAGTAGCATCTTACCCCAACTCCCAGTTTCCTAATCCAAATAATAAAAAATGCTGGGGAAGTGGAAGGGAGCAGAGAGCAAGGTTTGGTGGGGGTGGCAGAAGAAGACAGAGGTGGTTAGAGACAGCTGCATAGACAGAGGGACTCTTGAACTGACCCTTGAAGGAACAGGCAGAGAGTAAAAGGAAAGGGTATTTCACACAAAGGCAGTGGAGCATGAAAATGCAAGATACGGTTGTTACATTTAAAGGGGCTCAAACTCATTAGTCACAGGAGAAACTCAAGTTAAAAACCACAGTGTGAGGTAGAAAGCCACAAAGAGAACATAACTCCCACCCCAACAATGAGAAAAAGCCAGACAATCTGTAAAATCGTAACTTCCCTTGAGCCCGTCAGAGAGCTGAGGTTACAAGGCAACCAGGAGAACTGAATTCCAAAGACTGACCATCCCCACCAGAGAGAGACAAGACACAAGAGCTATTCCACCTTCACCAGAGTTTCTTTGGAGGAAGAGGGTAAGAAAAGAGTTTACATTACAACAAATTCTTAAAAGCCGGGTATGGGTTGGCATGAAGTTAAGAATCCCCAGGAGCCCCAGACACAAGAGGAGTTCACACTCCCAAACTCTTTTCCACAATCTCTACCAGGTACTCAGAAAAAGACTGAGGCAGGCAGGAGAGCTGACAGAGCTCGCATTGGCCCACTGGCACAAAACCCCACACATTTTCCAGAACGTTCTCTCATAAGAAACCAAAGCCTTGGGCTTCCCTGGTGGTGCAGTGGTTAAGAATCCGCCTGCCAATGCAGGGGACACAGGTTCGAGCCTTGGTCTGGGAAGATCCCACATGCTGCGGAGCAACAAAGCCTGTGCTCCACAACTACTGAGCCTGCACTCTAGAGCCCATGAGCCACAACTACTGAGCCCACGTGCCACAATTACTGAAGCCTGCGTGCCTAGAGCCTGTGCTCCGCAATGAGAGAACCCACCACAATAAGAAGCCCACACACCACAATGAAGAGTAGCCCCTGCTCGCCACAACTACAGAAAGTCTGCCCACAGCAACGAAGACCCAACACAGCCAAAAATAATTAATTAATTAATTTAATTTATTAAAAAAAAAAAAAAAGAAACCAAAGCCTTAAGTCACTAGTGGAAAGGTAGGCAACCCTCCCACTCCCAAGGCCCAGGCAAAGATCCACTGTCTGCAGAAGGGGTAGAAACACAGTCACCTGCCTCTAAGGAAGAAGTAGGAAACCTCTCTCACCCCATGGTGACCTTTGCACTGAGTAACAAGCAACAGCACTCTTCTGCTGGGGAAGAGCAGAAAACCCTCCTGCAAACCAGTCCTTGATAATAGTTACCATTATACACCCTACCAGAATAACTAAAATTCATAAGACTGATGATGCCAAGAATTTGCAAGGATGCAGAACAACAAGAACTCTCCTGGTAAGAGTGAAAATTGATGGCACCACTTTGGAAAACTATTTGGCGCTACCTCCTAAAGATAAACCATGAGTATATCCTATGACCCAACAATCCCACTTCTAGGTATTTATCCAAATGAAATGAGTATATATGTGAGACAATGGCATGTAAAAGAGCATTCATGGCAGAATTATTTGAAATAGCCCTGAACTGTAAGCAACCGAATAATCACCAACAGTATTACATATAAGTTGTATAACTGTAGTTTCTTCAAACAGTGGGCTGAATACTATACAGCAATGATAATGAACAAACTACTGCTACTTGCAACACAAATAATCACTATGTTGGGGAAAAGAAGCCAGTTTAAAAAAAAATCCATGAATTCATTTCTATGAAGTTCAAAAATGGGCAAAACTAATACATGGAAGAGAAATCAGATAGCAATTACCCTTTGGAGGGTAGTAAAAGGATGGGAGGAGGAGGGGGGCTTCCAGGGTCCTGGCAATGTCCTACTTCTTGATCTGTTTCTGGTTACACAGGTCCACACTGTGAAAATACATCTCTCATAAGAGAGAAGACAGAAGGCAGGTGAAAGTGGAGCCAGAACATGGAAGGGCCTTGAGGTCCAAACCAACAGGTTTAGCCTTTGTTCCACAGCAAAGGAGTGCCACCAAAGGCACTTTTTTTTTTTTAGATAATTGTAGATTCATACACAGCTGTAAGAAATAATACAGATATATCCTATATATCCTTCATCCAGTTTCCCCCAATGTTGACATTCTCCAGACCTATAGTACAGTCTCACAACTAGGAAAATGACATTGATACAATCCACCTACTTTATTCAAATGTCACCAATTTCACATGAACTCATTTGTGTTTGAATGTGTGTTTACTTCCATGCAATTTTATCACATGCAACTACCATCACAGTCAAGATACAGAACACCCTTTTATGGAATGGTTAAACAAATGGTGGCACATCTATACCATGGAATACTACTCACCAGTAACAGGAAACAACTGATACACACACAGGGAACTAAGCCTAGTGGGAAAAAAGCCTATCTAAAAAGGTTACAGAGAGGACAGACAGCACATGCAAGAAGAACTACAATTCTGCAGCCTGTGGAAGGAAAACCACATTCACAGACAGACAGACAAAATGAAAAGGCAGAGGACTTTGTACCAGATGAAGGAACAAGATAAGACCCCAGAAAAACAACTAAATGAAGTGGAGATAGGCAACCTTCCAGAAAAAGAATTCAGAATAATGATAGTGAAGATGATCCAGGACCTCAGAAAAAGAATGGAGGCAAAGATCGAGAAGATTCAAGAAATGTTTAACAAACACCTAGAAGAATTAAAGAACAAACAAACAGAGATGAACAATACAATAACTGAAATGAAAAATACACTAGAAGGAATCAACAGCAGAATAACTGAGGCAGAAGAACGGATAAGTGACCTGGAAGACAGAATGGTGGAATTCACTGCCGTGGAACAGAATAAAGAAAAAAGAATGAAAAGAAATGAAGACAGCCTAAGAGACCTCTGGGACAATATTAAACGCAACAACATTCACATTATAGGGGTCCCAGAGGAAAAGAGAGAGAGAAAGGACCCAAGAAAATATTTCAAGAGATCATAGTCGAAAACTTCCCTAACATGGGAAAGGAAATAGCCACCCAAGTCTAGGAAGCACAGAGCGTCCCAGGCAGGATAAACCCAAGGAGAAACACGCCGAGACACACAGTAATCAAACTGGCAAAAATTAAAGACAAAGAAAAATTATTGAAAGCAGCAAGGGAAAAATGACAAATAACACACAAGGGAACTCCCATAAGGTTAACAGCTGATTTCTCAGCAGAAACTCTACAAGCCAGAAGGGAGTGGCATGATATATTTAAAGTGATGAAAGGGAAGAACTTACAACCAAGATTATTCTACCCAGCAAGGATCTCACTCAGATTTGACAGATAAATCAAAAGCTTTATAGACAAGCAAAAGCTAAGAGAATTCGGCACCACCAAACCAGCTCTACAACAAATGCTAAAGGAACTTCTCTAAATGGGAAACACAAGAGGAGAAAAGGACCTACAAAAACAAACCCATAACAATTAAGAAAATGGAAACAGGAACATACATATCGATAATCACCTTAAACGTGAATGGATTAAATGCTCCAACCAAAAGACACAGGCTTGCTGAATGTATACAAAAACAAGACCCATATATATGCTGTCTACAAGAGACCCACTTCAGACCTAGGGACACATACAGACTGAAAGTGAGGGGATGGAAAAAGATATTCCATGCAAATGGAAATCAAAAGAAAGCTGGAGTAGCTATACTCATATCAGATAAAATAGACTTTAAAATAAAGAATGTTACAAAAGACAAGGAAGAACACTACATAATGATCAAGAGATCAATCCAAGAAGAAGATATAACAATTATTAATATATATGCACCCAACATAGGAGCACCTCAATACATAAGGCAAATGCTAACAGCTATAAAAGAGGAAATCGACAGTAACACAATAATAGTGGGGGACTTTAACACCTCACTTACACCAATGGACAGATCATCCAAACAGAAAATTAATAAGGAAACACAAGCTTTAAATGACACAATAGACCAGATAGGTTTAATTGATATTTATAGGACATTCCATCCAAAAACAGCAGATTACACTTTCTTCTCAAGTGCACACGGAACATTCTCCAGGACAGATCACATCTTGGGTCACATATCAAGTCTCAGTAAATTTAAGAAAACTGAAATCATATCAAGCATCTTTTCCGACCACAACGCTGTGAGATTAGAAGTCAATTACAGGGAAAAAAACGTAAAAAACACAAACACACGGAGGCTAAACAATACGTTACTAAATAACAAAGAGATCACTGAAGAAATCAAACAGGAAATCAAAAAATACCTAGAGACAAATTACAACGAAACCACGAAGATCCAAAACCTATGGGATGCAGCAAAAGCTGTTCTAAGAGGGAAGTTTATAGCAATACAAGCCTACCTCAAGAAACAAGAAAAATCTCAAATAGACAACCTAATCTCACACCTAAAGGAACTAGAGAAAGAAGAACAAACAAAACCCAAAGTTAGCAGAAGGAAAGAAATCATAAAGATCAGAGCAGAAATAAATGAAATAGAAACAAAGGAAACAATAGCAAAGATCAATGAAACTAAAACCTGGTTCTTTGAGAAGATAAACAAAATTGATAAACCATTAACCAGATTCATCAAGAAAAAGAGGGAGAGGACTCAAATCAATAAAATTAGAAATGAAAAAGGAGAAGTTACAATGGACACCGCAGAACTACAAAGCATCCTAAGAGACTACTACAAGCAACTATATGCCAATAAAATGGACAACCTGGAAGAAATGGACAAATCCTTAGAAAGGTATAACCTTCCAAGACTGAACCAGGAAGAAATAGAAAATATGACCAGACCAATCACAAGTAATGAAGTTGAAACTGTGATTAAAAATCTTCCAACAAACAAAAGTCCAGGACCAGATGGCTTCACAGGTGAATTCTATCAAACATTTACAGAAGAGCTAACACCAATCTTTCTCAAACTCTTCCAAAAAACTTCAGAGGAAGGAACAATCCCAAACTCAATCTATGAGGCCACCATCATCCTGATACCAAAACCAGACAAAGATAATTACAGACCAATATCACTGATGAATATAGATGCAAAAATCCTCAACAAAATACTAGCAAACAGAATCCAACAACACATGAAAAGCATCATACACCATGATCAAGTGGGATTTATCCCAGGAATGCAAGGATTCTTCAATATATGCAAATCAATCAATGTGATACACCATATTAACAAATTGAAGAATAAAAACCATATGATCATCTTAATAGATGCAGAGAAAGCTTTTGACAAAATTCAACACCCAGTTATGATAAAAACTCTCCAGAAAGTAGGCATAGAGGGAACCTACCTCAACATAAAAAAGGCCATATATGACAGACCCACAGCAAACATCATTCTCAATGGTGAAAAACTGAAACCATTTCCTCTAAGATCAGGAACAAGACAAGGATGTCCACTCTCGCCTCTATTATTCAACATAGTTTTGGAAGTCCTAGCCAGGGCAATCAGAGAAGAAAAAGAAATAAAAGGAATACAAATTGGAAAAGAAGAAGTAAAACTGTCACTGTTTGCAGATGCCATGATACTATACATAGAGAATCCTAAAGATGCCACCAGAAAACTACTAGAGCTAATCAATGAATTTGGTAAAGCTGCAGTATACAAAATTAATGCACAGAAATCTCTTGCATTCCTATACACTAACAAGGAAAGATCAGAAAGAGAAATTAAGGAAACAATCCCATTCACCATTGCAACAAAAAGAATAAAATACCTAGGAATAAACCTACCTAAGGAGGTAAAAGACCTGTAAAAAAAATTAAAAATAAAAAGGTTTACGTACTGTATAGTTCCATGTATATAACATTCTTGAAATGACAAAATTATAGAGATGGAAAACAGATTAGTGGTTGTCATGGGTTAGGGAAGTGGGGGAGAGAGGTAAGTAGCTTTGAAAGGGTAGCAACAAAGGCTTTTGAGCAGAGGAGGGACATGAATAGCACAGGCCAGAGAATCTGGCTCATTTTAAGTGCCTTGGCTCTGACTCTTCAAGACTTTAACCCTCCCACCCCTCATCCATACCACCCCTACCCCCATGCCACTGCCACCCTCAGCAGCTGTCTCTTGCTGCTTTAATACCCAGTGAATTAGCAATGGCTTGGGCTTTGATTAAAGGGTCTTGTTAATAATGGGCTCTCCCCACTGGCAACCCGATACGGTATCATCTGTCCAGTAGGAAAGGGTGCTCCCCCTCTGCTCTGAGAATCCTTTTTGTTCTCCTGCAGACCTCCTAGAGAAGCTGAGAGCCCATTGACATACTTAGTGCATTAGCTGTCTTATGGGTTTGGGAGGGTTTTTTCCCCCCTCTTGCTCCTGTTTCTTCCCTGGATATTATTCTATTAAACTGTTTCAAAAACAAATCTGTTTTTACAGGGGTGGAGGGGAAGTTGGTGGTTAGTATGACATTTCTCGGTTATGTTGAAATTAGACCCATAGGAAGCCTCCAGGCACACAGTAAAGTCTGACATAATCCAGTTACAAAGGAGGATTAAGGGGGCTGATGAGCTCGCAGGACAGGCAACTCCCTGATATACTAATGGATGGCAGACTGGGAGCCAGAAGCCAAATAAGGAGAGAAAGTGCATTTCACCAACACAACCAGGAAGAAAATCTATGCCCTGAGAGGCACGCCAGGCCTTTAGGAACAACCAACCCCTAAGTAAACCTTTGACTCTCCTTTGACGCTGTGAGCCAGGCACTGTGTGTCCTGCTGGGGACAGTTTCTACAGTAAAAAGACTACCTGTGAAATCAGGAGGGAAGGGCTTCTTAGAGGCAACATGTGAGCTGGGCCTAAAGAATGAGTAGTTTGCCAGGTAGTAAAGGAGAGTGGAGAACAGTATCCCAGACGAAGGGGACAGCATGAGGAAAGGTACAGGCCTGGAGTAGACTGGTGTGACTGGAGAGTGTGATGTTCAGAGGGAAATAGGGGAAAATGAGGCAGGAGAAGTAAGGTGGCCAACAGATCAGGAAGAGCCTCATCTCTCATGATAAAGAACTTGGTCTTTAAGCAACAGGCAAGCATTAACAGTTTTGAAAGCAGGGGTGAGACTCAGTTATTTTAGAAAGACTACTCAAGTGGCACCATGCAAGCAAGATAAATTACAGGGGGTGAGACTCTAGTCAGAGACATAGGTAGGAGCCCGCCACTTTCTCTCATCCTCTTCGCTAAGAATGAGCCGAGGAAATGATCCCACTTCCCAAGAGATTTACATATTAAGACGGTTTCACTGCAAGTGCTGCCTTCTCTTGTTGGGACAGGACTTGTCAAAACAAGGATCAGACTTTTGCTGATTGAAAAAAGAAAAAAGCATTGAGCACTACTTACAAAGGGGTGGGGGCTCCCAGCTCAAAGCTGCAGGATTCAGGCCTTTCTGAGCTTGTATGGTAGACCATCAAGGGGTTGCAGAGCAGCCTTGAGAAAGATCTAGTGCTGTGTCCAGGCTGGGGAGTCAGGATGTCTGGGCACACCTGGCAAATGGGAAATGGCCTCACAGATGTCTTGGTGGGGGGCTAAGGAGCCTCCTGGGATGGAACATATCCTAAGGGAAGAAAGATCTGGTTAGGCTGTAAGAAAGTCCTAAGGGTGGGAAAATGCTGAGTTCAGCCAAGTATCTACCTCTCCAATTTGTCTCTTAACCCAGTCTTTTTTTTTTTTTTTTTTTACAGCATTTGTTATGAAAGAATAAGTTTTTTTTTTAATTAATTAATTAATTTATTTTTATGGCTGTGTTGGGTCTTCGTTTCTGTGCAAGGGCTTTCTCTAGTTGTGGCAAGCGGGGGCCACTCTTCATCGCGGTGTGCGGGCCTCTCACTATCGCGGCCTCTCTTGTTGCGGAGCACAGGCTCCAGACGCGCAGGCTCAGTAATTGTGGCTCACGGGCCCAGCTGCTCCGCGGCATGTGGGATCTTCCCAGACCAGGGCACGAACCCGTGTCCCCTGCATTGGCAGGCAGATTCTCAACCACTGCGCCACCAGGGAAGCCTCTCTTGACCCAGTCTTTCTGGGTTCGTGTCAGAGTCCTCTGTTGAGCAAAAGGCTATAAACAAAGATGGAAACACCTTGGAACTCAGGCATCCCTGCTTTGGGGCCCCTCTAATAGAGTGCAGCAAAGGTAGAGGTGACAGTCCTCCTCTATACACCTCTGGCACCTCTAAGGGCTTGGAGTGGCAGCCAGTGAAGAACTACATAAGTCACAGCCATTTACAGACTGATACAGAACAGTATCCCCAACCATGCCTACCTTACAGCAGCTATGCCCACCACGGGAATGGGCACACCTGCAGAGTCCTCCATGTGACACAGCATGAACACAATAACAGTAGATATGCTGTGAGCTCAAAGGAAACACACCCTAAAGAGTTGCTAGGGGCCCGGGTGGAGCCTCTGCATAGGCAGTCAGGGGCCAAAGTAGGTTAATTTGTGTCCCACTGTGAAGGCAGGACTGCCCCACCAGAAGTTCTCACTTGTCAAGTTCTGAATGAGTGTTGTTCATACAAGGAAATATTAATAATTGTGGGACAGTCTAATGCGAAAGAAGAATTAGAATTTAACTAGGGCAGGCAGAAAACTTTTAAGACTGCCCCCTCTGCCACAATGTGACATTATCTCCTTTAAGCTTAATCACTTTGAGTGATAGAGATATTTGTGTAATGACTTACCCAGTGTTCCTATTGTCCCCAGTTATGTAAGTGCCTCTCAATACCTCTGTTATTTTCCTATATCCCTTCTTAAGAACCAACCGACCTGTATGCAAACATTTAGGTAGCATGGGACTTTTAAGCACGTGGTCATGATGAAATCTTGGAATATCAAATGTCAGGACCAGGGCCCTGGACAAGATAGCAGGAGGAACTCTTCTGTTTACTAGGTTACCATGGTGAGGGAAAGTAGATGGAATTGAAAGAAATCTAGTAGAATTATTGTAATAATTCTACAGATTTTATAGTCTCTCACATTACAATAATTCTCTCTATATCTGAGTTGGGATATTGCTCTCCTTGGATGAGGTAGACACTATGTGATAAAATCTCCAAAGACTTTACTGCTAAGACCCTCTGCTCCAAGTTACTTTGAGATCCTAAGAGCCCAATTTACTGATGGATGGGGCTTGTAGAGCAATTATAATCATCCTCTCCAATCCTAAGCTAAGAATCATGTCACAAACACATAACCCAAATATTGCAGTGCTAGATCAACAGACTGGTACACACTGGTCTTCTTTCTGCTCCTCAAACATGCCAAGTTTTCCCCCTTGCCTTCTCAACTGTTGTCCTCTTTACTGAAATACTCTCAACCCAGATCTTTGCACAATCACCTACTTAGCATGAGGGTCTCAACTCAAATGTCACCGCCTCAGGTCAGTTGGCAATGTTCTACTTCTTGGCCTAGGTGATAGTTATAGGAGTGTGTTCACTTTGCAAAAATTCATCAAGCTGCGCCCTTATGACTTGTGCACTTTTTTGTACGTATGTTATACTTCAACAAAAAAGTTTACATTGCAAAATAAGTCACCTCAAGGAAGCCTTCCCTGACCACCCCATGCTCCCTATCCTCTCACTCCCATCTTAGCCTTATTTATTGTCTTCATGGCACTATAACTGTCTCAAATTAACTTGCCTATGTTTGTGTTTACTTTTTATTCTCTGTCTCCTTTTCTAGAATGTAAGACCATGAGAGAACAATGACAATATCCATCTTGTTGCATGCCGTATCCCTAGTGTCTATAACAGTGCCTGGAAAAAGTGATCAAGAAATAATAAATAGGGGAGGGGAGAGAGAAATTAGGAGTTTGGGATTAACAGATACACACTACTATATATAAAATAGATAAACAACAAGGACCTACTGTATAGCACAGGGAACGATATTCAATATCTTATAATAAGCTATCATGAAAAAGAATCTGAAAAAGAATATATATATATGTAAATATATATATAACTGAATCACTTTGCTGTACACGTGAAACTAACACGACACTGTAAATTAACTATACTTCAATTAAAAAAAAAAGAATGAATAAATGGATAAATGGGTAACAACTCTCCCCCAGCCTGTTCTGAATTATCTACATATTTAGAATGTCTCTGAATTAAGGATGAAGACATCTCCTTTTGTGGTTTCAGGGATTCTCAAAATATTTGAGACCACAGTATACCCTGGTCAATGAAGGATCAGACATTTCTTCTTCTCCCAGTGTAGCAGCAGAGACCTTGCCCTGGGGTCCCTCAGCCCTGGGACCCTTTGCAGGCTGTGTGACCTTCCCAGTCCCCCTGCTTATATATAAAGTGGTGAAAATAATCCCTACCTCAGTGGCAGTTGTGAAAACAAAATGAGAAAATAAACGTAAAGCTGCTTTTAAAGTAATGTAAGTGGAAATATAAAGCTACTTTTAAACTACTATCATCATCATCATTATTATTATTACTGTTATTATTATTTTAAGAATAATTCAAGGAATGGTTTTGTCTCTGGTAGAACTCATTTACTTTTGGACAGTATTAAGAATAGATGACAACAAAGAAGGATTTCCTTCCTTTTGTGCTTAAGAAAAAGGTACACTTGTATGCCTATCAAAAACAAAAAAACAGTGCCAGACTTCGAGGGAGGAGGAGGGAATTTTCCAGGGTACTGGTGATGTTCTGTTTCTTAATCTGAGTGCTGATTACAAGACTGGGTTCCATCTGCGAAAATTCAAGCTATACATATATAATTTCTATGTTTTTCCTAAATATAATTATCTTCAATAAATAAGTTTTTCAAATATCTGACAAATTTGGTTATATCGCCATAGGCTACTGAAGAAAACCTACACTGTGTTTTTCTTTTATTCCCTCAATACTATCACATTCACAACTCTTCTGACACCAGATGTGTGAGAGTTTTTCCCACAGCAACCAATTCTGTGACAGTAGCTGGGTGCCCTACAATTTAACTCAATTCTGACGCCATCTACCTGGAGATAGCATCAGATCCCACATGTTAAGGGCTCAGTCCCACAAGATTGCCCCCCACCCAATTTCAGATGTCAATTATTTGCTAGAACAGCTCACAGAACTCAGGGAAACACTTACTTACCAGGTTATTATATTGTGTGTGTGTATGTTATTGTTTTTATTTTTTATTGGAGTATAGTTGATCCACAATGTTGCGCTAGTTTCTGCTGCACAGCAAAGTGAATCAACTACACATATACATATATCCACTCTTTTTTAGATTCCCCGCCATATAGGTCACCACAGAGTATCGAGCAGAGTTCCCTGCGCTACACAGCAGGACCCTATTAGTTATCCATCTTATATACAGTAGTGTGCACATGTCAATCCCAATCTCCCAATCCATCCCTCCATCCCCGCCGCCACCCGCCCCCCCCCCCCGCTTCACCCCCCCACCCCCGACAACCACAAGTTTGGTTTCCACATGTGCGACTCTATTTCTGTTTTGCAAATAAGCTCCTTTGTACCAGGTTATTATATTCAAGGATATGATAAAGGACACAGATGAGCAACCAAATGAAGAGACACACAGGGTCTGGTCTGGGAGGTCCCAAGCCCAGGAGCTTCTGTCCCTGTGGAGTTGGGGTGCATCACCCTAGCAGTACATGGATGTGTTCACCAACCTGGAAGCTCTCCAAACTCCATACTTGGGGATTTTTATGGAGGACTCATTATGTAAGCATGATTGATAATTAAGTCCATTTCCAGTCTCTCTCCCCTCTCTGGAGAATGGGGGCTAGGCTGAAAATTCCAAGCTTCTAATCATGGCTTAGTCTTTCTGGTAACCAGCCCCCATCCAGCAGCCCACCATGAGTCACCTAATGAAAACAAAAGTTACTGCTCTCACCCAGTAAATTCCAAGAGATTTAGAAGCTCTGTGTCAGGAACCGGGGTCAAAGACCAAACAGTAAAACAAAAGATGTTCCTAGTCCTCTTATCACTTAGGAAATTGCAAGGATTTTAGGAGCTCTGTGCCAGGAATCAGGGGCAGAGACTAATATCTATATAGTTTTTCTATTATTTCTCAGCTACTAATATAAAAATATGAGATGGACTGCTACAAAGTATCCCTAATTGCTGATAATTTTAACTGGATAGTCAGAAGGTTGCCCAGTTGGTTATAAGACTGACATGAAGGACAGGGCCCATTTTGCCAATTAACAAATACAAATTTCTATTTATTCTGCCACTGTGTAGAATCACTTATGTCCCTACTTAGGTAGAAAGTTGCTGATTACAATTCTCTGGGTCAAAATAATTGATTAACCTTGGGTCCTGCTATAATATATATGATAGAGACACATAAACACAGTGCAGAAAAGTCAAACATTTTCATTCATCTATGGTCAATGACTCTCTCATTCAGAGCCAAACCATTTGCTTAAAGCTCATAAACAATTAGAACTGAAAGCAATAATACATGTGAGGCTAATTAATTAACTTGCAAACTGATTCCCCCACAGAATGGCCAGAATTCTATAACGTTATCCTCAAAGTTTTAAGACAATTATGTTTATTAATGAAACTTTCTACTGTTAGTGCCCATTCAATTCAACCCACATGTCCTGGGCCCCTGGTTGAGCTGGTCACTAAAAGGATCAAGATGAATCCAACATCACACCTCTACAGAGCCAGCCTACCAAGAAATCCTGCCCGCCAAAAAACAGCTGAACTTCAAATAACTGTAGGCATGATTAGTATTAACTGGGTTTCAGTAAAACAACATGAAACTACTCATTCCCTGCTTTGTTTTAATTCAAAGAACATGTTTTTATTGCACATTTTATCATGTTTTTTTTCCCAAAACAAAAACCTTTATATTGAAGTACAGTTGATTTACAATGTTGTGTTAGTTTCAGGTGTACAGCAAAGTGATTCAGTTATATATATTAAGTGTATTATATATATTATATACATATTCTTTCTCAGATTCTTTTCCATTATAGGTTATTAAAAGATACTGAATATAGTTCCCTGTACTATAGAGTAGGTCCTTGTTTTTTCTCTATTTTATATATAGTAGTGTGTATCTGTTAATCCCAAACTCCTAATTTATCCCTCCCTCTCCTTCCCCTTTGGTAACCATAGGTTTGTTTTCTATGTCTGTGAGTCTATTTCTGTTTTGTAAATAAGTTCATTTGTATCATTTTTCAGATTCCACATACAGGTGATATCACATAATATGTCTTTCTCTACCTGACTTACTTCACTTAGTACGATAATCTCTAGGTCCATCAATGTTGCTGCAAATGGCATTATTCAATTCATTTTTTGTGGCTGAGTAATATTCGACCGTATATATATACCACATTTTCTTTATCCATTCATCTATCAATGGACATTTAGGCTGCTCTCATGTCTTGGCTATTGTAAATAGTGCTGCTATGAACACTGGGGTGCATGTATCTTTTCGAATCAGAGTTTTCATTTTTTCCAGATATATGCGCAGGAGTGGGATTGCTAGATCATATGGTAACTCTATTTTTAGTTTTTTAAGAAACGTCCATACGGTTCTCCATAGCAGCTGTACCAATTTACATTCCTGCCAACAGTGTAGGAAGGTTCCCTTTTCTCCACACTCTATCCAGTATTTAGTATTTGTAGACTTTAATGGCCATTCTCACTGGTGTGAAGTGATAACCTTATTGTAGTTTTGATCTGCATTTCTATAATAATCAGTGATGTTGAGCATCTTTTCATGTGCCTGTTGGCCATCTATATGTCTTCTTTGGAGAAATGTCTATTTAGGTCTTCTGTCCATTTTCTGATTGAGTTGTTTGTTTTTTTAATATTGAGCTCTATGAGCTGTTTGTGTATTTTGGAAATTAATCCCTTGTCAGTTGCATCATTTGCAAATATATCTCCCATTCCATAGGTTGTCTTTTTGTTTTGTTTCTGGTTTCCTTTGCTGTGCAAGAGCTTTTAAGTTTAATTAGGTCCCATTTGTTTATTTTTGCTTTTGTTCCCATTACTCTAGGAGACAGATCCAAAAAAATATAGCTGCGATTTATGTCAAAGAGTGTTCAGCCTATATTCTCCTCAAGAAGTTTTATAGTATCCAGTCTTATATTTAGGTCTTTAATCCATTTGAGTTTATTCTTGTGTATGGTGTTAGAGAATGTTTTAATTTCATTTTTTTACATGTAGCTGTCCAGTTTTCCCAGCACCACTTACTGAAGAGACTGTCTTTCCTCCGTTGTATAGTCTTGCCTCCTTTGTCACAGATTAATTGGCCGTAAGTGTGTGGGTTTATTTCTGGGCTTTCGATCCTGTTCCATTGATCTATATGTCTCTTTTTGTGCCAGTACCATACTGTTTTGATTACTGTAGCTTTGTAGTATAGTCTAAAGTCAAGGGAGCATGATTCCTCTACCTCCATTCTTCTTGTTCAAGATTGATTTGGCTATTTGAAGTCTTTTGTGTTTCCATACAAATTCTTAAATTTTTTGCTTGAATTCTGTGAAAAATGCTACTGGTAATTTGATGGGAATTGCACCGAATCTGTAGATTCCCTTGGGTAATATGGTCATTTTAACAATATTGATTCTTCCAATCAAAGCACACAGTATATCTTTCCATCTGTTTGTGTCATCTACAATTTCTTTCATCAGTGTCTTATAGTTTTCAGAGTACAGGTCTTTTGCCTCCTTAGGTAGGTTTATTCCTAGGAATCTTATTCTTTTTGATGCAATGGTAAATGGGATTGTTTCCTTAATTTCTCTTTCTGATATTTCATTGTTAGTGTATAGAAATGCAACAGATTTCTGTATATTAATTTTATATCCTGCAACTGTACCAAATTCATTGATGAGCTCTGATAGTTTTCTGGTGGTGTCTTTAGGATTTTCTATGTATAGTATCATGTCATCTGCAAACAGTGACAATTTTACTTCTTTCCAATTTGAATTCCTTTTATTTCTTTTTCTTCTCTTCTTTTCTTTTTATTTCTATTTCTTTTTCTTTTCTTGCTGTGGCTAGAACTTCCAAAACTATACTGAATAAAAGTGGTGAGAGTGGGCATCCTTGTCCTATCCCTGATCTTAGAGGGAATGCTTTCAGCTTTTCACCACTGAGTATGATGTAAGTTGTGGGTTTGTCATATATGGCCTTTATTATGTTGAGGTATATTCCCTCTATGACTACTTTCTGGAGAGGTTTTTTTATCATAAATCAGTGTTGAATTTCATCAAAAGCTTTTTCTGCATCTATTGATATGATCATACAGTTTTTATTCTTCAATTTGTTGATGTTGTGTATCACATTGATTGATTTGCAGATATTGAAAAATCCTTGCGTCCCTGTGATAAATCCCACTTGATCATGGTATATGATCCTTTTAATGTATTGTTGGATTTGGTTTGCTAGTAGTTTGTAGAGGATTTTTGCATCTATGTTCATCAGTGATATTGGCCTATAATTCTCATTTTTGTGATATCTTTGTCTGGTTTTGGTATCAGGATGATGGTGGCCTCATAGAATGAATTTGGAAGTATTCCTTCCTCTGCAGTTTTCTGGAAAAGTTTCAGAAAGATAGGTGTTAACTCTTCTCTAAATGCTTGGTAGAATTCACCTGTGAAGCCATCTGGTCCTGGACTTTTGTTTGATGGGAGTTTTTGGTTTTGGGGTTTTTTTGGTTTTGGTTTTTTTGTTTTTGTTTTTGGTTTTTATGCTTTGGTTTTATTTTGGTGGGTTTTTTTTTGTTTTTTGGGGGGTTTTTGTTTTTGTTTTTTTTTGCCACGCTGCACGGTTTGTGGGATCTTTGTTCCCCAACCAGCAACTGAACCCAAGCGCTGAGCCCTAACCACTGGACCTAAAGGGAATTCCCTGTTGGGAGTTTTTAAATTGCTGATTCAATTTCAGTACTGGTAACTGGTCTGTTCATATTTTCTGTTTCTTCCTGGTTCAGTCTTGGAAGATTGTACCTTTCTAAGAATTTGTCCATTTCTTCTAGGTTGTCCATTTTATTGGCATATAGTTGCTCACAGTAGTCTCTTATGATTCTTAGTATTTCTGTGGCGTCAGTTGTAACTTCTCCTGTTTCATTTGTGATTTTATTGATCTGGGCCCTCTCCCTTTTTTTCTTATTGAGTCTGGCTAAAAATTTATCAATTTTCTTTATCTTTTCAAAGAACCAGCTTTTAGTTTCATTAATATTTTCTATTGTTTTTTACACTATTTCATTTACTTATGCTCTGATCTTTATGATTTCTTTCCTTCTATACCTTTGGGTTTCGTTTGTTCTTCTTTCTCTAGTTGCTTTAGGTGTAAGGTTAGGTTGTTTATTCGAGATTTTTCTTGTTTCCTGAGGTAAGCTTCTATCACTATAAAATTCCCTCTTAGAACTGCTTTTGCTGTGTTCCACAGGTCTTGGATCATCATGTTTTCATTTTCATTTGTCTCTAGATATTTTTTATTTCATCTTTGATTTCTTCAGTGATCCAGTTGTTTAGTAGCATGTTGTTTAGCCTCCATGTGCTGTGTTTTTTTCCTGTTTTTTCCTTGTAGTTGATTTCCAGTCTAATAGCACTGTGGTCAGAAAAGATGCTTGATATGATTTCAATTTTCTTAAATTTACCAAAGCCTGTTTTGTGGCTTAGCATGTGATCTATCCTAGAGAAACAGTCACCCAAGGCCAGGAAGCACAGAGAGTCTCATATAGGATTAACCCAAAGAGGAACACACCAAGACACATTGTAATCAAAACGACAAAAATTAAAGGTAAAGAGAATATTAAAAGCAGCAAGGGAAAACCAACAAATAACATACAAGGGAACTCCCATAAGGCTATCAGCTGATTTTTCAGCAGAAACTCTGCAGGCCAGAAGGGAGTGGCATGATATATTTAAAGTGATAAAAGGGAAAAATCTACAACCAAGAATACTCTGCCCAGCAAGGCTCTTGTTCAGATTTGATAGAGAAATCACAAACAGGCAAAAGCTAAAAGATTTCAGCACCACCAAACAAGCTGTACAACAAACGCTAAAGGAACTTCTCTGGGCAAAAAAGAAAAGGCTACAACTAGAAACAAGAAAATTACAAAATGAAAAAGCTCACCAATAAAAGGCAAACATACAGTAAATGCAGGAAATCATCCACACACAAAGCTAGCAAGGAGGTTAAAAGACAAAAGTAGTAAAATCATCTATATCCATAATAAGCAGTTAAGGGATACACAAAACAATCAGATGTAAAATATGATATCAAAAACAGTAATTGTTACGGAAGGAGAGTACAAATGCAGGGTTTTTTAAATGCATTTGAAATTAAGAGATGAGCAACTTAAAACAATCACACAGGCTGCTGCCACCGCCACTGGCCACCTGCCTGTAGCGCCCGCCTGCATCTTACTCTCACGTGCGCACGCACAGCCCCGCTGGCTCGCTCGCATTCAAGCAGCCTTGCTCTCCGCGGAGCCCAAGCCCAGACGTCCAGAACTGCTGCACCAACTGCTACCGGGACTGCAGGAGACGCCCTGTGGCCTGGCGTAACCCACCGCTGGCCCCCGCACCCTGGGCTCCTGCTCATGCCACCACCGGTGATGCTGAGGTAATCAGGTACCTAGAGGCTTCAGCACTGATGTCTTCCCTTCTCAATGGTGTTTCTCGTGTCCACCTCAGGAGTCTCCTTGGCCAGCCCTGAAACACTTGAAAATTAAACAGAGAATCCACTGCATATATTATTCTTGAAAATTTCCATCATATATGTTCAGAACTTTCTGAATAAGAATAAGGATTTGAAGGTACTAACAGAGCAGGGAACAAGCCAAAAGGAAAGCAGTAGATGCAGAGAGGCCACGGAGTATCCACCAACCAGATAATCATCACTGGAATAACTGGAAGTGTCTGAACGTAGCCGTGTGTCTGACAGGGCCTTGGTGCTCCAGCTGGGTGTCAGGCCTGAGCCTCTGAGGAGGCAGAATCAAGTTCAGGACACTGGTCCACCAGAGACCTCCCGGCCCCATGTAATATCAATTGGCGAGAGTTCTCCCAGAGTTCTCCATCTCAATGTTAAGACCCAGCTGCACTCAACGACCAGTAAGCTCCAGTGCTGGACACACCATGCCAAACAACTAGCAAGACAGGAACACAACCACACCCATTAGCAGAGGCACTGCTTAAAATCATAGTAAGTTCACAAACACCCCAAAACACACCACCAGACGCAGTCCTGCCCACCGTAAAGATAAGATGCAGCCTCATCCACCAGAATAGGCACCAGTCCCCTCCACCAGGAAGCCTACACAACCCAATGAACCAAACTTACCCACTGGGGGCAGACACCAAAAACAATGGGAACTATGAACTTGCAGCCTGCAAAAAGGAGACCCCAAACACAGTAAGTTAAGCAAAATGAGAAGACAGAGAAATATGCAGCAGTTGAAGGAGCACGGTAAAAACCCACCAGACCAAACAAATGAAGAGGAAATAGGCAGTCTACCTGAAAAAGAATTCAGAGTAATGATAGTAAAGATGATCCAAAATCTTAGAAATAGAATGGAGAAAATAAAAGAGACGTTTAACAAGGACCTAGAAGAACTAAAGAGCAAACAATGATGAACAACACAATAAATGAAACTTAAACTTCTCTAGAAGGAATCAATAGCAGAATAACTGACGCAGAAGAACAGATAAGTGACCTGGAAGATAAAATAGTGGAAATAACTACCACAGAGCAGAATAAAGAAAAAAGAATGAAAAGAACTGAGGACAATCTTAGAGACCTCTGGGACAACATTAAATGCACCAACATTTGCATTATAGGGGTCCCAGAAGAAGCAGAGAAAAAGAAAGGGACTGAGAAAACAATTGAAGAGATTATAGTTGAGGTGACCGACGCCAACATGGCGGCGCCCAGCGGCGTACACCTGTTCGTCCGTAGAGTCTGAGCCGTGTGGATGAAAGGCTCTTGGTGCTCCAGCCAGGCATCAGGGCTGTGCCTCTGAGGTGGGAGAGCCAACTTCAGGACACTGGTCCACAAGAGACCTCCCAGCTCCACGTAATACCAAACGGCGAAAATCTCTCAGAGATCTCCATCTCAACATCAAGACCCAGCTTCACTCAACGACCAGCAAGCTACAGTGCTGGACACCCTATGCCAAACAACTAGCAAGACAGGAACACAGCCCCATCCATTAACAGAGAGACTGCCTAAAATCATAATAAGGCCACAGACACCCCAAAACACACCACCAGACGTGGACGAGCCCACCAGAAAGACAACATCCAGCCTCATCCACCAGAACACAGGCACTAGTTCCCTCCACCAGGAAACCTACACAACCCACTGAACCAACCTTAGCCACTGGGGACAGATACCAAAAACAACGGGAACTACGAACCTGCAGCCTGTGAAAAGGAGACCCCAAACACAGTAAGATAAGCAAAATGAGAAGACAGAAAAACACACAGCAGATGAAGGAGCAGGGTCAAAACACACCAGACCTAACAAATGAAGAGGAAATAGGTAGTCTACCTGAAAAAGAATTCAGAATAATGATAGTAAGGATGATCCAAAATCTTGGAAATAGAATAGACAAAATGCAAGAAACATTTAACAAGGACGTAGAAGAACTAAAGAGGAACCAAGCAACGATGAAAAGCACAATAAATGAAATTAAAAATACTCTAGATGGGATCAATAGCAGAATAACTGAGGCAGAAGAACGGATAAGTGACCTGGAAGATAAAATGGTGGAAATAACTACTGCAGAGCAGAATAAAGAAAAAAGAATGAAAAGAACTGAGGACAGTCTCAGAGACCTCCGGGACAACATTAAACACACCAACATTCGAATTATAGGGGTCCCAGAAGAAGAGAAAAAGAAAGGGACTGAGAAAATATTTGAAGAGATTATAGTTGAAAACTTCCCTAATATGGGAAAGGAAATAGTTAATCAAGTCCTGGAAGCACAGAGAGTCCCATACAGGATAAATCCAAGGAGAAACACACCAAGACACATATTAATCAAACTATCAAAAATTAAATATAAAGAAAACATATTAAAAGCAGCAAGGGAAAAACAACAAATAACACACAAGGGCATCCCCATAAGGTTAACAGCTGATCTTGCAGCAGAAACTCTGCAAGCCAGAAGGGAGTGGCAGGATATACTTAAAGTGATGAAGGAGAAAAACCTACAACCAAGATTACTCTACCCAGCAAGGATCTCATTCAGATTTGATGGAGAAATTAAAACCTTTACAGACAAGCAAAAGCTGAGAGAGTTCAGCACCAGCAAACCAGCTTTACAACAAATGCTAAAGGAACTTCTCTAGGCAAGAAATACAAGAGAAGGAAAACACCTACAATAACAAACCCAAAACATTTAAGAAAATGGGAATAGGAACATACGTATCGGTAATTACCTTAAATGTAAATGGATTAAATGCTCCCACCAAAAGACACAGACTGGCTGAATGGATACAAAAACAAGACCCATATATATGCTGTCTACAAGAGACCCACTTCAGACCTAGAGACACATACAGACTGAAAGTGAGGGGATGGAAAAAGATATTCCATGCAAATGGAAATCAAAAGAAAGCTGGAGTAGCAATTCTCATATCAGACAAAATAGACTTTGAAATAAAGACTATTACAAGAGACAAAGAAGGACACTATATAATGATCAAGGGATCGATCCAAGAGGAAGGTATAACAATTGTAAATATTTATGCACCCAACATAGGAGCACCTCAATACATAAGGCAAATACTAACAGCCATAAAAGGGGAAATCGACAGTAACACAATCATAGTAGGGGACTTTAACACCCCACTTTCACCAATGGACAGATCATCCAAAATGAAAATAAATAAGGAAACACAAGCTTTAAATGATACATTAAACAAGATGGACTTAATTGATATTTATAGGACATTCCACCCAAAAACAACAGAATACACATTTTTCTCAAGTGCTCATGGAACATTCTCCAGGATAGATCATATCTTGGGTCACAAATCAAGCCTTGGTAAATTTAAAAAAATTGAAATCGTATCAAGTATCTTTTCCGACCACAATGCTATGAGACTAGATATCAATTACAGGAAAAGATCTGTAAAAAATACAAACACATGGAGGCTACACAATACACTACTTAATAACGAAGTGATCACTGAAGAAATCAAAGGGGAAATCAAAAAATACCTAGAAACAAATGACAATGGAGACACGACGATCCAAAACCTATGGGATGCAGCAAAAGCAGTTCTAAGAGGGAAGTTTATAGCAATACAAGCCTACATCAAGAAACAGGAAACATCTCGAATAAACAACCTAACCTTGCACCTAAAGCAATTAGAGAAAGAAGAACAAAAAAACCCCAAAGCTAGCAGAAGGAAAGAAATCATAAAGATCAGATCAGAAATAAATGAAAAAGAAATGAAGGAAACAATAGCAAAAATCAATGAAACTAAAAGCTGGTTCTTTGAGAAGATAAACAAAATTGATAAACCATTAGCCAGACTCATCAAAAGAAAAAGGGAGAAGACTCAAATTAATAGAATTAGAAATGAAAAAGGAGAAGTAACCACTGACACTGCAGAAATACAAGCAATCATGAGAGATTACTACAAGCAACTCTATGCCAATAAAATGGACAACCTGGAAGAAATGGACAGATTCTTAGAAATGCACAACCTGCCAAGACTGAACCAGGAAGAAATAGAAAATATGAACAGACCAATCACAAGCACTGAAATTGAAACTGTGATTAACAATCTTCCAACACACAAAAGCCCAGGACCAGATGGCTTCACAGGCGAATTCTATCAAACATTTAGAGAAGAGCTAACACCTATCCTTCTCAAACTCTTCCAAAATACTGCAGAGGGAGGAACACTCCCCAACTCATTCTACGAGGCCACCATCACCCTGATACCAAAACCAGACAAAGATGTCACAAAGAAAGAAAACTACAGGCCAATATCACTGATGAACATAGATGCAAAAATCCTCAACAAAATACTAGCAAACAGAATCCAACAGCACATTAAAAGGATTATACACCATGATCAAGTGGGGTTTATTCCAGGAATGCAAGGATTCTTCAATATACGCAAATCAATCAACGTGATACATCATATTAACAAATTGAAGGAGAAAAACCATATGATCATCTCAATACATGCAGAGAAAGCTTTCGACAAAATTCAACACCCGTTTATGATAAAAGTCCTGCAGAAAGTAGGCACAGAGGGAACTTTCCTCAACATAATAAAGGCCGTATATGACAAACCCACAGCCAACATTGTCCTCAATGGTGAAAAACTGAAACCATTTCCACTAAGATCAGGAACAAGACAAGGTTGCCCACTCTCACCACTATTACTCAACATAGTTTTGGAAGTGTTAGCCACAGCAATCAGAGAAGGAAAAGAAATTAAAGGAATCCAAATCGGAAAAGAAGAAGTAAAGCTGTCACTGTTTGCAGATGACATGATACTATACATAGAGAATCCAAAAGATGCTACCAGAAAACTACTAGAGCTAATCAATGAATTTGGTAAAGTAGCAGGATACAAAATTAATGCACAGAAATCTCTTGCATTCCTGTATACTAATGATGAAAAATCTGAAAGTGAAATTAAGAAAACACTCCTGGTTACCATTGCAACAAAAAGAATAAAATATCTAGGAATAAACCTACCTAAGGAGACAAAAGACCTGTATGCAGAAAATTATAGGACACTGATGAAAGAAATTAAAGATGATACAAATAGATGGAGAGATATACCATGTTCTTGGATTGGAAGAATCAACATTGTGAAAATGACTCTGCTACCCAAAGCAATCTACAGATTCAATGCAATCCCTATCAAACTACCACTGGCATTTTTCACAGAACTAGAACAAAAAATTTCACAATTTGTATGGAAGCACAAAAGACCCCGAATAGCCACAGCAATCTTGAGAACGAAAAATGGAGCTGGAGGAATCAGGCTCCCTGACTTCAGACTATATTACAAAGCTACAGTAATCAAGACAGTTTGGTACTGGCACAAAAACAGAAATATAGATCAATGGAACAGGATAGAAAGCCCAGAGATAAGCCCACGCACATATGGTCACCTTATCTTTGATAAAGGAGCCAAGCATATACAGTGGAGAAAAGACAGCCTCTTCAATAAGTGGTGCTGGGAAAATTGGACAGGTACATGTAAAAGTATGAAATTAGAACACTCCCTGACACCATACACAAAAATAAACTCAAAATGGATTAAAGACCTAAGTGTAAGGCCAGACACTATCAAACTCTTAGAGGAAAACATAGGCAGAACACTCTATGACATAAATCACAGCAAGATCCTTTTTGACCCAGGTCCTAGAGAAATGGAAATAAAAACACAAATAAACAAATGGGACCTAATGAAACTTAAAAGCTTTTGCACAGCAAAGGAAACCATAAACAAGACCAAAAGACAACCCTCAGAATGGGAGAAAATATTTGCAAATGAAGCAACTGACAAAGGATTAATCTCCAAGATTTACAAGCAGCTCATGCAGCTCAATAACAAAAAAACGAACAACCCAATCCAAAAATGGGCGAAGACCTAAATAGACATTTCTCCAAAGAAGATATACAGATTGCCAACAGACACATGAAAGAATGCTCAACATCATTAATCATTAGAGAAATGCAAATCAAAACTACAATGAGGTATCATCTCACACCAGTCAGAATGGCCATCATCAAAAAATCTAGAAACAATAAATGCTGGAGAGGGTGTGGAGAAAAGGGAACACTCTTGCACTGTTGGTGGGAATGTAAATTGATACAGCCACTATGGAGAACAGTATGGAGGTTCCTTAAAAAACTAAAAATAGAACTACCATACGACCCAGCAATCCCACTACTGGGCATATACCCTGAGAAAACCATAATTCAGAAAGAGTCATGTACCAAAATATTCATTGCAGCTCTGTTTACAATAGCCAGGACATGGAAGCAACCTAGGTGTCCATCATCGGATGAATGGATAAAGAAGATGTGGCACATATATACAATGGAATATTACTCAGCCATAAAAAGAAATGAAATGGAGGTGTTTGTAATGAGGTGGATGGAGTTAGAGTCTGTCATACAGAGTGAAGTAAGTCAGAAAGAGAAAAACAAATACAGTATGCTAACACATATATATGGAATCTAAGGAAAAAAAAAAATTTAAAAAAAAGGTCATGAAGAACCTAGTGGCAAGATGGGAATAAAGACACAGACCTACTAGAGAATGGACTTGAGGATATGGGGAGGGGGAGGGGTGAGATGTGACAGGGTGAGAGAGTGTCATGGACATATATACACTACCAAATGTGAAATAGATAGCTAGTGGGAAGCAGCCGCATAGCACAGGGAGATCAGCTCGGTGCTTTGTGACCACCTAGAGGGGTGGGATAGGGAGGGTGGGAGGGAGGGAGATGCAAGAGGGATGAGATATGGGAACATATGTATATGTATAACTGATTCACTTTGTTATAAAGCAGAAGCTAACACACCATTGTAAAGCAATTATACTTCAATAAAGATGTTAAAAAATAAAAAATAAAATTAAAAAAAAAAAAAAAAAGAGATTATAGTTGAAAACTTCCCTAACATGGGAAAGGAAATAGTCAATCAAGTCCAGGAAGCGCAGAGAGTCCCATACAGGATAAATCCAAGGAGAAACACACCAAGACACATATTAATCAAACTATCAAAAATTAAATATAAAGAAAACATATTAAAAGCAGCAAGGGAAAAACAACAAATAACACACAAGGGCATCCCCATAAGGTTAACAGCTGATCTTTCAGCAGAAACTCTGCAAGCCAGAAGGGAGTGGGAGGACATATTTAAAGTGATGAAAGGGAAAAACCTACAACCAAGATCACTCTTCCCAGCAAGGATTTCATTCAGATTTGACAAGCAAAAGCTAAGAGAATTCAGCAACACCAAACCAGTTTTACAGCAAATGCTAAAGGAACTTCTCTAGGCAGGAAACACAAGAAAAGGAAAAGACCTACAATAACAAACCGAAAACAATTAAGAAAATGGTAATAGGAACATACATATCGATAATTACCTTAAATGTAAATGGATTAAATGCTCCAACCAAAAGACACAGACTGGCTGAATGGATACAAAAAGAAGACTCGTATATATGCTGTCTACAAGAGACCCACTTCAGACCTAGGGACACATACAAATTGAAAGTGAGGGGATGGAAAAAGATATTCCATGCAAATGGAAATCAAAAGAAACCTGGAATAGCAATTCTCATATCAGACAAAATAGACTTTAAAATAAAGACTATTACAAGAGACAAAGAAGGACACTACATAATGATCAAAGGATCAATACAAGAAGGAAGATATAACAATTGTAAATATTTATGCACCCAACATAGGAGCACCTCAACACATAAGGCAAATGCTAACAGCCATAAAAGGGGAAACTGACTGTAACACAGTAATAGTAGGGGACGTTAGCAGTGCACTTTCACCAATGGACAGATCTTCCAAAATGAAAATAAATAAGGAAACACAAGCTTTAAATGATACATTAAACAAGATGGACTTAATTGATATTTATAGGACATTGCATCCAAAAACAACAAAATACACTTTCTTTTCAAGTGCTCATGGAATATTCTCCAGGATAGATCATAACTTGGGTCACAAATCAAGCCTTGGTAAATTTAAGAAAATCAAAATCATATCAAGTATCTTTTCCAACCAGAACGCTATGAGACTACATATCAATTACAGGAAAAAATCTGTTAAAAATACAAACACATGGAGGCTAAACAATACACTACTAAATAACCAAGAGATCACTGAAGAAATCAAACAGGAAATTAAAAAATACCTAGAAACACATGACAATGAAAACATGATGCAGCAAAAGCAGTTCTAAGAAGGAAGTCTATAGCAATACAATCTTACCTCAAGAAAAACTAAAAAGTTCAATTAAACAACCTAACCTTACACCTAGAGCAATTAGAGAAAGAAGAACCAAAAAAAACCCAAAGTTAGCAGAAGGAAAGAAATCATAAAGATCAGAGCAGAAATAAATGAAAAAGAGATTAAAGAAATGAGAGCAAAGATCAATAAAACTAAAAGCTGGTTCTTTGAGAAGATAAACAAAATTGATTAACCATTAGCCAGACTCATCCAAGAAAAAAAGGGAGAAGACTCAAATCAGTACAATTAGAAATGGAAAAGGAGAAGTAACAACTGACACTGCAGAAATACAAAGTATCATGAGAGATTACTACAAGCAACTATATGCCAATAAAACGGACAACCTGGAAGAAATGGACAAATCCTCAGAAAAGCACAACCTTCCGAGACTGAACCAGGAAGAAACAGAAAATATAAACTGACTAATCACAAGCACTGAAAATAAAACTGTGATTTAAAATCTTCCAACAAACAAAAGCCCAGGACCAGATGGCTTCACAGGCAAATTCTATCAAACATTTAGAGAAGAGCTAACACCTATCCTTCTCAAACTCTTCCAAAATATAGCAGAGGGAGGAAAACTCCCAAACTCATTCTATGAGGCCACCAAACCAGAAAAGATGTCACAAAAAAAAGTAAGCTATAGGCCAATATCACTGATGAACATAGATGCAAAAATCCTCAACAAAATACTAGCAAACAGAATCCAACAGCACATGAAAAGGCTCATACACCATAATCAAGTGTGGTTTATCCCAGGAATGCAAGGATTCTTCAATATATGCAAATCAATCAATGTGAAAAACAATATTAACAGATTGAAGGAAAAAAACCATATGATCTTCTCAACAGATGCAGAAAAAGTTTTCGACAAAATTCAACACCCATTTATGATAAAAATCCTCCAGAAAGTAGGCATAGAGGGAACTTACCTCAACATAATAAAGGCCATATATGACAAACCCACAGCCAACATCATTCTCAATGGTGAAAAACTGAAACCATTTCCTCTAAGATCAGGAACAAGACAAGGTTGTCCACTCTCACCTCTATTATTCAACATAGTTTTGAAAGTTTTAGCCACAGCAATCAGAGAAGAAAAAGAAATAAAAGGAATACAAATCAGAAAAGAAGAAGTAAAATTGTCACTGTTTGCAGATGACATGATACTATACACAGAGAATCCTAAAAACGCTATCAGAAAACTACTAGAGCTAATCAATGAATTTGGTAAACTAGCAGGATACAAAATTAATGCACAGAAATCTCTTGCATTCCTATACACTAATGATGAAAAATCTGAAACAGAAATTAAGGAAACACTCCCATTTACCATTGCAACAAAAAGAATAAAATACCTAGGAATAAACCTACCTAAGGAGACAAAAGACCTGTATGCAGAAACCTATAAGACACCGACGAAAGAAATTCAAGATGATACAAACAGATGGAGAGATGTACCATGTTCTTGGATTGGAAGAATCAACACTGTGAAAATGACTATACTACCCAAAGCAATCTACAGATTCAATGCAATCCCTATCAAACTACCAATGGCATTTTTCACAGAACTAGAACAAAAAATTTCACAATTTGTATGGAAACACAAAAGACCCAGAATAGCCAAAGCAATCTTGAGAAAGGAAAATGGATCTGGAGGAATCAGGCTCCCTGTCTTCGGACTATACTACAAAGCTACAGTAATCAAGACAGTATGGTACTAGCACAAAAACAAAAATGTAGATCAATGGAACAGGATAGAAAGCCCACAGATAAGCCCACACACATATGGTCACCTTATCTTTGATAAAGGAGGCAAGAATATACAATGGAGGTAAGACAGCCTCTTCAATGAGTGGTGCTGGGAAAACTGGACAGCTACATGTAAAAGAAAGAAATTAGAACACTACCTAACACCATACACAAAAATAAACTCAAAATGGATTAAAAACCTAAATGTAAGACCAGACACTATACAACTCTTAGAGGAAAACAGGCAGAACACTCTATGACATAAATCACAGCAAGATCCTTTTTGACCCACCTCCTAGAGAAACAGAAATAAAAACAAAAATAAACAAATGGGACCTAATGAAACTTAAAAGCTTTTGCACAGCAAAGGAAACCATAAACAAAACAAAAAGAATACCCTCAGAATGGGAGAAAATATTTGCAAACGAAGCAACTGACAAAGGATTAACCTCCAAAATATACAAGCAGCTCATGCAGCTCAATATCAAGAAAACAAACAGCCCAATCCAAAAATGGGCAGAAGACCTAAATAGACATTTCTCTAAAGAAGATATACAGATTGCCAACAAACACATGAAAGGATGCTCAACATCACTAATCACTAGAGAAATGCAAATCGAAACCACAATGAGGTATCACCTCACACCAGTCAGAATGGCCATCATCCAAAAATCTACAAAGAATAAATGCTGGAAAAGGTGTGGAGAAAAGGGAACCCTCTTGCACTGTTGGTGGGGATGTAAATTGATATAGCCACTATGGAGAACAGTATGGAGGTTCCTTAAAAAACTAAAAATAGAACTACCATACGACCCAGCAATCCCACTACTGGGCATATACCTTGAGAAAACCATAATTCAAAAAGAGTCATGTGCCACAATGTTCACTGCAGAACTATTTACAATAGCCAGGACATGGAAGCAACCTATGTGTCCCTCGACAGATGAATGGATAAAGAAAATGTGGCACATATATACAATGGAATATTACTCAGCCATAAAAAGAAACGAAATTGAGTTATTTGTAGTGAGGTGGATGGACATAGAATCTGTCATACAGAGTGAAGTACATCAGAAAGAGAAAAACAAATACCATATGCTAACACATATATATGGAATCTTTAAAAAAAAAAAGGTTCTGAAGAACCTAGGGGCAGGACAGGAATAAAGACGCAGACATAGGGAATGGACTTGAGGACACGGGGAGGGGGAAGGGTAAGCTGGGATGAAGTGAGAGAGTGGCATGGACATATATACACTACCAAATGTAAAATAGATAGCTAATGGGAAGCAGCCACATAGCACAGGGAGATCAGCTCGGTGCTTTGTGTCCACCTAGAGGGGTGGGATAGGGAGGGTGGGAGGGAGACTCAAGAGGGACGGGATATGGGGATACATGTATACGTATAGCTGATTCACTTTGTTATACAGCAGAAACTAATACAACATTGTAAAGCAATTATACTCCAATAAAGATGTTAAAAAAAAAATCCCATATATATATAGACTGCTATACCAAAACTTCATGGTAACTATAAACCAAAAATCTATAATAGATATACACACAAAAAAGAAAGAGGAGTCCAAACATAACAGTAAAGATAGTCATCAAATCACAAGAGAAGAGAACAAAAGAAGAAAGGGGAACAAAAGACTTACGAAAACAAATCCAAAACAACTAACAAAATGTCAATAAGAACATAAATATCAATAATTACCTTAAATGTAAGTGAACTAAATGCTCCAGCCAAAAGACACAGACTGGCTGAATGGATATAAAAACAAGACCTGTATATCTGCTGCCTACAAGAGACTCACTTCAGATCTATAGACACATACAGGCTGAAAGTGAAGGGATGGAAAAAAGGTATTCCATGCAAATGGAAATCAAAAGAAAGCTGGGGTAGGAATACTCATATCCAACAAAATAGACTTTAAAATAAAGACTGTTACAAGAGACAAAGAAGGACAGTACATAATGATCAAGGGATCAATCCAAGAAGAAGGTATAAAAGTTATAAATATATGTGCACCCAACATAGGAGCACCTCAATATATAAGGCAAATATTAAAAGACATAAAAGGAAAAATCGACAGTAACACAGTAATAGCAGGGGACTTTAACACCCTACTTACGTCAATGGACAGATCATCCAGGCAGAAAATAAATAAGGAAACACAAGCCTTAAATAACACATTAAACCAAATGGACTAAATTGATATTTATAGAGCATTCCATCCGAAAGCAGTAGAATACACATTCTTTTCAAGGGCGCATGGATCATTCCTTGGTTTGTTTTTTAAGTGTTTGTTTGTTTGTTTGTTTATACATTCTTCTCTATATCCCCAGTAGATCTGTCTCCTGAAATACTTCCAAGTGAACTAAAATTAAATGTGTTCTTTTATATTTCCTGTGGAAAACAACTGGAGAAGTCTTTGGAAATAGCCCAAATTTCACCAATTCCCTAAAAGCCTTCCCAAGAATCAAAGAAACTGCTGGGAAAAATAAACACAAACAAACAAATAATTTTTTTTAAGTGGCAAATAGTTTCATTCTAACCACTCACTCAGATTCCATGGGTCTCTTCTCTAAATGGGCTAATCCTAACACAAATACCAATAACCACAACACCTAAAACAAAGACCCAAGATAGTTCATTCTTAAGGGAGTGGAGACAACAGTTTGCTTGCATCTGTATTTGCTCTAGCACTAGCAGCTAGATAAGAGAGCAGGCACCACACTCATGGTGGTTTTATGCATTTCTACTTGAAGAACTATAACATTATGTCACCTATAGTTTCCAGGCAAATGCAAGAGCTGTGGCAAGTGCCTCCACCCCACCTTTCTCAATGGACATTTTCCTGCAAATAAGGTGAAAATCACATTGAATTGTGTTTTAAACACGTGAGAGGAACTTGATAAGACAGGAGAAATGCTTTAGAAAGTAAGAATGGGGAAAGCACAGATTCAAGGGAACCACTTCCCAGGAAGTTACAGCTTAATCTCCAGAATTTGGGCAGTGGTTAGGAGCCCCCTTCAGATGCAGAATGACTTCAGAGAAGAAATGTCCAGAGAAGAAAGGAGGTTGTTGCCTACACAGAGGTTTCTGCCAGGTTCTAAATTCAATGCCTAGAAGTAACACAAATGTGTGACTTGGGCCAGGTTAAAGGGAAAAAGGAGTATAAAGGGGTGTGGAAAATGTACCCTTTTTACAGGTGTTTAAAAATATGTATTTTTAAAAGTACCTGTGAATGAAAAATTTGCCTGCCATAACAGTAAACAAAGGATGTTGCAGCCATCAAGCCACTACAGCCACTGCCCCTAATGGTGAGCCCTGAGGGAACTCAGGATGGAGACAAACTTCCTGGAACTCTGGATGGGAAAGAACTGGATACTGGCCCTAAAGAGCTAAGGTGCATATCAAAGGAATGGTTTCAATGAGCCCGGACTGTTGCATCTTCCCATACATAGAAAAGCGCTAAATTCATTAACTTGAGATATCTGGTTTTCTTCAATTAATGGTAATCTTTTGATTATCTGGTATTTGTTGCAAAACTCCCTATATATCCTGGCTCCTCCCTTACCTCTTCGGAACAGTCCCTCAGAGCTATCTGAGAGGCTGTCTTCCAGGCTTGAAGTCCTCAGAAAGACCACCAAATAAAACACACTTTTCTCAACTTTTAGGTTGTGTGGGTTTTTTTCAGTTGACATACACTATGCAGAAACTGCTAGTTTTTTACCCCATATCCAAACTCCCTTCCTTAGCAATAGAACCCAATTTTTATTAAGGGCAGAAATGGCCCACTTAGGCTGGAAGACTACTTCCCAGCCTTCCTTGCAACTAAGTATGGTTATCTAACTATATTCTGGGCAATAAGGCTTACTGGCAGAGAAGAAGAAAGGAGTGGCTGATGGGAGAACCAAAAGTATCTGCCCCCTTCACTAGCTTCAAGGAACCTACACACAGTGAGAGATGGGTGCATAACACAAGTCATGGTGTGTGTTATATTCTATTGTGTACAAAAGGCTATAGGGATACAAAGTGAGAATTATTCATTCTAATGTTGAAGGTGTTTTCCTAATGTTACATAAGCAAATGGATTTCAGAGCAATGCCTAGTGACCAGCTATGTGACTTTCAGCAAATACACCACCTCTCTGAGCCTGGGTTTTCTCATATTTTAATGGAAAAATAAATCCCACCTCGCAGAACTACTGTGAGGATTCAGTGAGGTAAACTGTTTAAAGCAAACAGCAGGGAGCCAATCGTATGGTAAATAATCCAAATCTGGCATCCCCCTTTCCAGCTGTTTCTCTTAGAGAACTAAAGCCCGTGGTGCAGAGTCAAAGAGACTGATGCTGAGAAGCACGGGGTTTGATAAACTGTTTAAGTGCTTTCACTCCCAGAACAATTTGATAAACCATTCACTTGCACAGGGATCTTAGTTTCTGCCCTCTGACTGAAACCAGATCTTATTTGGAAAACTGGGAATTTCTTAACCATTAATAGAATGCTCATTTATTAATATGATGCTGCTCATGCCCACTGAGATACTGGAGATGTTCCCTCCCCACCAACATGCCAACCACACCCAGTGGGGAGCTAGGAAGAAGGGCATTCAAGAGCTTTTTAGTCTGTTTTTACGTGTTTGGCAAGTGTCCCATACGCTTTATTGTCTTGGTTTATGAGGCAAACTTGGCCAGGAAAATCACCCATGGCCTCCAGGAAACTGGATGATAAGGGAATAAAAACAAATTGTTCAGCATGGAGTAAGGTGTCTTTACCTGTAGTTCTCCTCCTCCACCTCCAAATTATAGGCATGTTCTCCTAGAAAAAAAATACACAGGGCCTTCCTCCAGGACTGCCCAGTATGGTATTCAAGAATCCAGCAGGGACCAATCAGGCCTCAAGTGAACAGCAACCCATTTTTATACATAACACTGTAACCATCCTAAACCAACTTTCAACTGCCAATTTCAGGCTCTTATATATCAGATCAAAAACATCATCATGGGGACCTCCCTGGTGCAGTGGTTAAGAATCTGCCTGCCAATGCAGGGGATATGAGTTCAATCCCTGGTCTGGGAAGATCCCACATGCCACGGAGCAACTAAGCCCGTGCCCCACAACTACTGAGCCTGTGTTCTAGAGCCCACAAGCCACAACTACTGAGCCCGTGTGCCACAACTACTGAAGCCCACATGCCTAGAGCCCGTGCTCCGCAACAAGAGAAGCCACCATAACGAGAAGCCTGAGCACCGCAACAAAGAGTAGCCCCTGCTCGCCGCAACTAGAGAAAGCCCAGGCGCAGCAACGAAGACCCAATAAATAAAATAAAATAAATAAATTTTTTTTAAAAAACATCATGGCAGCACCTAGACAGTGCAAAAAATGAAAATATTAATACTATTGACAAGAAGTGTGGGATTTATAAATTTAATATATTTGAGAAAAACAAAGGCACTTATTAGGGGTGTTAAAAGTGGCAAATCTTTAGTCTTAGTGGTATGTTTAGCTAGTTAACTGTATTTCCAACTGTGAATACAACTACAAAATTAAAGAGCATATATGAAATGTTGGGAAGATAACATCAGAGATTGTGGCTAAATGACAAGGTATTATTTGAGACTATAATATATTTCAGCTGTTGGGTTTATAGTCCTCACTTTATAGCAGATATGTCTATTTGGGGGTGTGCTAAACTTTCACACAAGCTTTATGGAATGTCTGTGTGGATTACCCACAATCCAGCTTCTTCCATAGCCATGTCCAATCGTGTCCTACACAGTGGGATTTAGCCAAGGCAGCACAGACCCAGGTGGAGTCTCACCAGGAAGTGCCAAAACCAAGCATGTGTGGAGTCAAATAGAATCATCCCAGAAGTCAGGTCAAAACGGGGCCCAATTCCACAAGCCCAGGAAGCCTTGAGGGTGGGAAGAAGAGTTAGGAGGTCACTCCTGCCAGACTGGCTGCTGGGACTGAGAACAGAGGGAGGACGCCTCCTCACAAAAGATCTGAACAAACCTCCAGGAGCAACCACAAGAGTCTCCACTAATTTAAAGAAGCAGAAATAGGTCAGTGCCTAGTATACAGAATAGGTTGCTCCAGAAATTCCTTATTTGAAAAAATTGAGAAATTTGAACTACGATTTAGACTGCTCTGATCTAGAAATCCCTAGTTAGGAAAACACAAATTTTTTTCATGGCTAATTCTAGAGCAGTGTTGTCCAAGAGAAATATCATGCAAGCCACATTTGTCATTTTAAATTTTCTAGCCACAGTTAAATCTAAATGAAATTAATTTTAATAATAAATTTCCCTTAACCCAATATATATGAAGTATTATCATTTCAAAATGTAATCAATATAAAAATTATTAGTGACATATCTTATATTACATTTGTCATACGAAGTCTTCAAAATCCAGTATACTTTTTACACTTACAGCACATCTGAATATGAATGCTAAATTTTCACTGCAAATACTTATCTGTATTTAGATCATAAAATTTATAGCTTAAAAAACTGATTCACATACACAAATTGTTTCTAATATACTTAAAAGTTTCCCAGTAACTGAATTGAGTATTTGTTCCTAGCACTGCAGGAAAAAAAATAATAATAAATGGCCTTACTTTCCAGGAAAAGCACAGGGGCAACAAATGCATGACCTCTACCTCATGCTTTTGCCTTCCAGATCTTATGTAAGTGCAAGTGATTGGTGGAATCTAAATTACATCTAGAACTTGAACTGCAAGGCAGGCTGGGGAAATTTTAGTCTTCTTGGTATAGGAAGATCCTAAAAAAGAGGTTGGAATATATATTGAGGCCAATGCACCATGTCCCCATGATGTTCACTGCAACAGCATTTACGACAGCAATCACTAAATAGAAAATAGACTAAATGCACAAAAGTAAAGGGCTGGTAAAATAAAGCGTACTCTATCCAGGTAATGAAATAACATGGTCTTTTTTGTTTTTGTTTTAAATATTTATTTTTTTTATTTATTTGGTTCTGCCAGGTCTTAGTTGCGGCAGGCAGGCTCCTTAGTTGTGGCATGCGTGTGGGATCTAGTTCCCTGACCAGGGATCGAACCCAGGTCCCCTGCATTGGGAGCGCGGAGGCTTAACCACTGCGCCACGAGGGAACTCCCACATGGTCATTTTTGAAGGACATTTTACCAATGAAGTGAAAAATCTTACAATATGTCACTTACCAAAATAAAGTCTGAACAAAAAGCAGTACATTCAATCTGATCCCACTTTTAGGGACAACTAGGGAAATTTAAATATGGCCTATGTATTATTTTTGCAGGTATGATAATGGTACTGTGATTATGTCAGAGAGTGTCTTTGTTTTTAAGAAATGAATGCTTTAGTGTTGTGAATTTTTTTAATTACTTTCAAATAATTCAGAATAAAAGCAGAGAGAGAATGTTAACTAGGAAATGACGAATGATGGAAATCTAGGAAAATGATATATGGGCATTCATTGTACTACTCTTTTAACTTTTCTGCTAGTTAAAATTTTCTCAAAATAAGAATTGGGGGAGAAAAATGCTGGGGAACAGTGGCTACTTTTATTTATTTGCAAGGCTGTTCTGAGTTCAGGCTGTTTCCTTTGCCAGCACCACATCCTTAAAAATGTGTGCTCTCAGAATGCATGTATACAATGTTGTCATCTCCAGTAACCCAATATGGCTTTAGGCTGTTCTTTCTTTCTTTTCCCATTCTTTTAATGTGTTTTGAGAAACTACAACTGTTCCAGAGAACATCTATATCTCTCTTTCTCTCTCTCCCTCTCCCTCCCTCCCTCCCTCCCTCCCTCCCTCTCTCTCTCACACACACAAACACACACACACACACACACACGAAATAATTAAATCAGTGATGTCAAATGCATGGCACATATGCCACCAGAATCCCTACCAACCAATGACAGTCATCACTAATTATCAAGGTACTCTTTCCTGCCAAACCTCATTATACCTCAGAATCCTGCAAACACAGCTCTCCAGGTAACTTTGATTAATGCATGGGAGCCAGCATGTGAGATTAAACCTTTGCCACACATTTATTAAATAGTCTACTTTAGCAAAACCTTAAAAAACTATGATTGTCATGAGTGTCTTTGAGGTGGCTATGAAAAAAAGAGCTCAAAACCTGGAGCCAAAGACCTGAACTCAAATCCACCCTCTGCCTCTTACTCCTTGAACCTTGGGAAAGTCTCTTAAAGTTCTTTGGCCCTCAGTTTCCCCATCTGTAATGAAACCTTCCTCACAGGGGTATAAGGTAGTTGAAATGAAATAATGAACACTTTGTAAATGCCAAAGACATTTACATATGAACAGTGGCATCATGAAAAATGGAAAATTTACTATTGGAAAAGCCATTGCTATAGTATTGATTATAATTCAGAATAGAGGATGAGTTCTAAGGGCCTAAAGGGTTATTTTTTTTTTTAAGCCAATCCAGAAACAGGGCAAATTCTGAGTGCTCCTTCTCAGTATCCTTTGCTGGTTCTTCATTTCTAACTTAAGAAAGGGCTCAGTCGTCAGATATTTTTGCCGTTCGCACCATAGGTGACTTCCTCTAATCTCATCGCTTTTAAGCACAATTCATATGCTGTTGACTCTCAAATTTTAAAAGTGTAACAAGATGTTAAAAAGGGAGTTTAGACCAAGGCCTCAACACAATAGATATCAAATACTAAAGTAAGGGGCTGATGCAAATCAATATTTTCAAAGTGGTTATCTAAGAACAGTTTAACTTGGACCCGTCACCGTAATAAGCAATGTCATAAAATGGTCCGGTTACCGGAGATTGAAGGGAGGGAGAATTTGTAAAAGGTTTTCTTTGAAGAAAGCTGTGCTGTGAATAGCTCCTCTCCCTGGAGAATGGAAAGGATGGGGGAAGCCCCCTCAGCTCAGACCTAGTGATAGGGGATGACCCAGAGAGCTGATATGCGTTCCCTGGAGTTTGAAGAAAGGGGGTGGGGAGAGCTGCTTAATTAACTGGAGTCTGACTCCCCCACCACCATTGGGGAATCTAAAGGTGAGAGGTTGCTAAAGCAGTGGGTGACAGCAGAGAAGAGATTCCCTTGGGGATAGCCAAGGCACAGGGTGTATATTTCCTGTGGACAGGAGGCGAGCCACACAGGAGAGTCAGCAAGAGCCTTATCATCCTAGCTCAAGTGTTCTGCTTGGTGGGGCGATGGGACTGTAAATGAGAAAGCCTGTGTGGAATGAGCTGCGGGAAAACCCACGGCAGCTGGAGGAATAGGATGCATCACCCACACCAGTGGAGTTGCCAAAAGAGGAGCTACAGCAGTGGAGCCTCCACAGAATCTACAAAAGAACCAAGGAAGACACAGCCTTAAATATTAGCCAGCCCCAGAGAAAGTAAAATCATGTTAGGACAGTCCCAGCCAAGTAAGAACTTTCTGATCTCTCTCCCCTCTACCCTCCTAGTGGAGTGTTGACACCAACTCCGGAGCAGCTGAAACCATAGCTAATGAGATGATAAGCAAGAAAGGGAAAAAAGCCAGCCATAACTTCTTCCCCAGTGGGGGTAACTGACCTGCTAAGGTAGAGGAAGTTGGAAGCAGAATAAACATGACCTTTTAATGAAGATGTAAGTATTCAGTAACAAACTGCACTGGACATTCTTGTTTCTGAATCAAGTGTCTGGTTTACTACTTAAAGAGAATCATGAGACTTAGAGTGACCAGAAAAATCATGGTGCCTGCCAGAGTTTTCACCCAATGGCAGGGAAAACTGTTCCTCCAACTGAATAAATGTTAAAGGGACATTAGGAAACAAAATTAAAATTGCATTCCAATTGATTCCCAGAGCTGTGCTTCTTCGCAATACTTGTTATAGTGGTATAATATGCATCTCAGAATTATCATATCCAAATACAAATTCTTGATTTGTACTCCATCTCCCAGACCTATTCTTCCTACAGTCTTTCCATCTCGTTAAAAAAGAACTCCATCATTCCTCTTGATCAGGCCAAAATCCTTGAAGTTATCCTTGAATCCTTTCTTGCTTTAACATCCTAGATCCAAACTATCAGCAAATCCTACAAGATCTACTTTGAGAAGTTATTCTGAATCCAACCACTTTTTACCACCGCCTGACCTAAACCACAATTGTGTCTCCCTTTCCTGTTTATTCTCATCTCCCTACATTCTCCTCTCAACACAGCAGCCCAAAGTGACCCTTGTAAATCATGTAAGATCTGCTCAAAACCCTTCAAAGCCTTCATTTTTAACTCGGAATAAAAGCCAGTGTTCTTAGAATGCCTACATGATCTAGCTTAATCTTTTTCAAACCTCATCTCCTACCACCCCCTCATTGCTTGCCACGATCTGGCCACACTGGGATCCTTGCTTTTCCTCAAACTTGCTAAGCACTCCTCCAACTCAAGACCTTTACATTTGCTGTCCTTTCTGCCGGAAATTCTCTTCCCCTTGTAGATTTCTGCTCAAATATCACCTTATCAGGAAAGCCTCTCCTGACTGCCTAATATAAATAGCAACTCCATCTTCCCCTTCTCCCCCACTCCCTTCTCTCCTACTCCTGATCTCCCTATCCTCCTCCTTTACTATAGTTATGCCCATGTCACTTAGAGCCACCTGAAATGCTATGCATTTATTTGCTTGTTTATTGTCTGCCTTCCTCTACCAGCATGTCAGCAACCCAAGGCTAGGACTTAGCTTGGTCCATGGTTGTGAGCACTCAATATTTTTTGAGTAAATGAATAATTTATATTGAAGTACTTATAAGAGATCCTAAGCTACAATAATTTTATATTGAAAAAACTCTTCCATGGTCCCTTATGTTATTTGGAAACAAATTCTGAAAATGGAGGAAAGCTGGGTCCCCTCAGCCTCCTCCTGACTCCTTTCAGGTCTACCCTCCCCCGATCCCATCTCTCAACAGGAACACATCCCCGGTTCTCACACTAGAAGACTCTCCAGGAAGTCAGAGGCGGGGTGGAGGGAGCCCATGGGGTCTCTCCTTGGCAACTATGGTTGCACATCAAGACTTCACTCTGACACATGCAGGTACCAGGGCCAGATCCAGGGCTCTCCAGGCCTCTGTTCTGACTGCCAGACAAGAATGTCTGTCTCTGTTAATTTGACTTAACCTCTTTTTAATTACTAACCTGGTAGTTTCTGCTCTCTGCTTAGCTGCTTGTCAAGTATATGGCACTTTTGATAATTTAAGGGTTAGAATTTAGTCTATTTTTGTAAATGAAAATCAGCCTGGAGCCAGAGTTTCCCTTTTATTCAGCAAGACGAAACAGACAGCACATGAAAGGCGGGCACACTATAATTTTGTCTTTTCTGATACATTAAAAGCAGGCCTTTGCACGCTGGCTGCTTGCTGTCATCTGGAAACCTCTACTGGGCCTGTAAATATGAAGTCTAGTGCTTTCAGATGATGAGTTTTTTTTTTCTTTCTGTGTCCAGCTTGGTTGGAAAAATTACACAGCAAGGTCAGGAGACCACAGTGAGAGGCAGCCTGGGGGGTGCCCAGAGAGCCTGGGGACTAGAAGCTGGAGCCTAGGTTTCAGGACTGGCTCCACAGCCTCTGGGCTCAATAACTTGAATGCTCATCTAAGATAATTTTAGGTGGATTGATGAATTCTATAACACTTGTTCATTCAAACCTACATCTATTTGGCATATCACAGATATCAGGGACAGGAGTTACACAAGTGAGAAGATATGATCCCTTTCCCCAGGGAGCACTCAGTCTAATGAATAGATAAATTAGGAAAAGAGACAATCTCAGTCTTGTTATAATCAAGGTGTGCAGAAAGCAACCTGGGAGCCTGGGGATAAAAGAGAGTCAGTCTACCTGAAGGATGAGTAGGCATTTACCAGGATTCAGGATGTGGGCTCAGGACAGAGAGGATAGCCCATGCAAAGGCCTGAGATCGCCTGTGCTGAACAGAAAAAGGAAAATTCGGCTTCCCTGGTGGCACAGTAGTTAAGAATCCTCCTGCCAATGCAGGGGACATGGGTTCGAGCCCTGGTCCGGGAAGATCCCACATGCCGCGGAGCAACAAAGCCCGTGCGCCACAACTACTGAGCCTGTGCTCTAGAGCCCGCAAACCACAACTACTGAGCCTGTGCTCTAGACCCCGCGAGCCACAACTACTGAAGCCCGCGCGCCTAGAGCCCGTGCTCCGCAACAAGAGAAGCCACCGCAGTGAGAAGCCCGCACACCAGAACGAAGAGCAGCCCCTGCTCGATGCAACTAGAGAAAGCCCACACGTAGCAATGAAGACCCAATGCAGCCAAAAATAAATAAATAAATACATAAATAAAATTTATAAAAAAGAAAAAGGAAAGTTCACTGTAGGCTATGTGTGAGGGGGGAGCAAAGCTGAGGAGGGTGTGGAGGCAGGGGGATAAGAGGAAAAGTGAAGAAAGTGAGGTTTGACCCATTAGATTACAGACCAGTGGTGAGGTTACAGAAAAACTTGAGGTCATGTGGTAAAATGGGCATGACAGAAGTAATAGTTAACAATTATTGGGCACTTATTACCATGTTCTGAGTACTTTCCACTTAAATCTACAGCGTTCAGAGATGCTAAGTTACTTGCCCAAGATGATTCAGCTGAGAAGAGGTCAAGATGGGAATTTAAAGGCAATCTGCAGACTCCAGAGCCTAACCCTTAACCATCACACTACCTTGCCAGAAGTTTGCAACTATTAAATGAGCTAATGGATATGAAAGTACACTGCAGACTGTAAAGTGCTGCCCAAATGTAGCACTGGTGTTTATTTATTTTTTTATAAATTTATTTATTTTTGGCTGCGTTGGGTCTTCTTTGCTGCATGCAGGCTTTCTCTAGCTGCGGCGAGCAGGGGCTACTCTTCATTGCGGTGGGCGGGCTTCTCATTGCGGTGGCTTCTCTTGTTGCGGAGCATGGGCTCTCGGTGCACGGGCTTCAGTAGTTGTAGCACGTGGGCTCAGTAGTTGTTGCTCACAGCTCTAGAGTGCAGGCTCAGTAGTTGTGGCTCACGGGCTTAGTTGCTCCGCGGCATGTGGGATCTTCCTGGACCAGGGCTCGAACCCGTGTCCCCTGCACTGGCAGGTGGATTCTTAACCACTGAGCCACCAGGGAAGTCCCTACACTGGTGTTTATTAGTTTTGTTACAAGGATCCCCAAAATAGGAGGTCTTTCTTCATTGATATTTGACAGTGTAACCCTGAGCATTTTCTCCCAGGCTCAGAATAGCAAGGAAGAAAGGCTGTGAGAGACAGAGATCACTCCGAATGAAAGGAAAGGACGTCTGGGCTTTCATGAGTCACACTGGGGGGATGGAAGAATGATAAAAATCAAATGAAGCAGCCCTTCTGAAAGCTTAGCCTTTGCTGGCACCTACTGGTGCCCATGACAGATATGCCAGCTTCATGGAGAATTATCCCCTGGAGGATAAATGCCCCAGGGCAGTTGTACATGTGAAGGGGATGGTGTGGGGAGGGGAAGAGTTGCAGCTGGTCTAAAAGGCTGGGAGACCTGAAAGGCTGCTGTGCATCTGTGGAAAAAAAACTTCAGCCTGGAATTCACTAATCATAACCATTACTTAGCACCACCTATGGGCATGCACTGCACTGCACTGAGGGTCTCACACACCTTCTCCGAAAACAGCAGAAGCCCCAACCCCACCAGCTCAGCAAAATGTAATTCTCTTTGTTTCAGGGATGCAGACAGCTCTAGGAGATTACTTGATTGGACCAGGGTCGCATAACTAACTAGTAACTAGCAATCTTAATTTAGGATCAAAGTTGAATTTAATTCGTACTCTTTTTTACAGCACCAGGATGCTTCCAAAAGACATACATTCAAAGCTAAATTCTCCCAATTATTATGTCTGTGATCCTGGCCCTCTCAATTCCCTACTGGGAGTTTTGTGTTGGCTGATTAAAGAGCTGATTTTCCTGCCTCATTCCAGAAGAGGTTTACATCTTAAATGCTTATCTGCAATATGGGGAGAAACCCCCTCCCAGTGTGTTTGTAGAGATTCTGAAAAAGGGATTAGGTCTGGAACACAAATAACAATGTAACTACCTTTAAAACCTGAAGACCTGCTACCTCATAAAATATATCTTTGAACTTCATGGCTCCAAATAGAAATGAGAATTCTAAGTTGCCCCCTGAAATGTTTCCAAACTTATCCATATGGAAACCACTGTCCTAGGTCACTTGTCAGTTAACATTCACATCCTGAAAAATTCTCTTCACCCTGTGTGTCCAAACAAAGATCCAGAAAACTCACTGTCTAGAGCTCAGTTGAAATTTAAAGGAAACAAAGATACTAGATAGATCGAACCATGTGAAATTACCAAAGGGGTTCGACATAATTAATGCAGGTCTTTAAAAAGACAGTACCATTATCACTGCAGAATGATTGGGCAAGCCCATCCTGGGCCAAATGTCAGCAGGCAGGCATAAGAATCATCTGGGTGACTGTTTAATATGCAGATTCTGGACCCACCCACAGATCCAGTACTGGAGTTGGGGCAGGGAAGTTCAGGAATCTGGCTTTTTAAAAGGCATCCCGGGGCTTCCCTGGTGGCGCAGTGGTTGAGAATCTGCCTGCCAATGCAGGGGACACGGGTTCGAGCCCTGGTTGGGGAAGATCCCACATGCCGCGGAGCAACTAGGCCCGTGAGCCACAACTACTGAGCCTGCGCGTCTGGAGCCTGTGCTCCGCAACAAGAGAGGCCGCGATAGTGAGAGGCCCGCGCACCGCGATGAAGAGTGGCCCCCGCTTGCCGCAACTGGAGAAAGCCCTCGCACAGAAACGAAGACCCAACACAGCCAAAAATAAATAAATAAATAAATAAAATTAAAAAAAAAAAAAAAAAAGGCATCCCAAGTATCCCAAGACAGAAAGACTACTCTAGGGGACTTCCCCTCAAGCATTTCCAAACCTGAAGAATATTCTGTCCCCAATAACTCTAAAGACAGCATCTCAAGACGCTGCACTTCTCTAAGGGCATCCTTAGTCAGCTTAAGGGCAGGTCAGTTTGAGGACCTCTACTGTAAAAGTAGGCAAGCACCTGGTGACAGTTTGAAATCCATCCTCCACAACTTTCCAGCTGTGAGAAGTCTGAGTGCCCAGCTATTTTGTTTTAATGACCCACCCCTCCTTTTGTGGTTTTCTTTATTTTGTTTTGTTTTGTTGCCTGAAATTAATGATTATTGCAAGGGAATCTAGACCACTTTTTGAATAGCTGCATTTGGGTAATGTACCCCTCGCTCTACCCTCCAGGACAGAATTACTGCGGCTCCACTAGTTGGTTTAGCGACTATTTATGCCCATCTTCCACATCGCAGACCCAAACCAAAGCCTCATTATTTCTACCATGTTTGTTTTGCTGCAGAATGGTAACTTTTACATGGACATGGGTTTTTTCTCTATCTTATAATTTGGATTGTTTAGTTTTCCTTTTTGGACTTCTTTGATGTTGCTGAAGAAAGAAGTCCACAAAAATCTGGAGAAAGGAAGAGAGTGGGCTGCAGGGGGCAGAGTAGGTGGAAGTGTTGTTTGCTTCTCTGTCTCCTCGGCCACCCCCCACCACTCCGCCTCAGCTGGACTAAGCTATCTCCTTCCTATTCCTGCTTTTCTGCCTCTTACAGCTGGGCTGAAATATGTCAGCAGTATCACTGACTTACTATGAAACCTTGAGCGGGTCTCTTTCCCTCTCCAGGCCTTGCTTCCCATGTGAACAGTGAAGGTATACAACCAAACAATCTCTAAATTTAGTAACTTTCATAAGCCCACTGGACTGTCGCTCATTCCTCTGTGACAGCCATGTGACTTGGGGCAACTTATTTAACCCATTTGATAGACCACCAAAATGAGCCACAACCTTCTCTTTTCTAACTGATGAATAAAAAAAAGTTGCTTCTTTATACCCAAGGCATGACAATAGTAACCAATCCATGTTCCCTGAGAAGTCCCTGAGTTCCAAAGACGAGACCATTACTGTACTAAATTCTCCAAAGGGTTTCCAAGGCTTTAAATCCTCTATGACATCCCCGACACACCTACCACCCCACCCCCATTACCACCCCCACTAGCCCCACTGCAACCTTAAAACCTTCTAGGGTTAATTTCTGCCTCTCCTCTCCCCTTTATGTCTTTCTGGAGGGTTCTATGAGAAATGTCATTGCACTTCTAGGTATGTACTCTAGAAAAGCATTTTCAAATGTCCACAATAAGGCATACAGAAGGATATTCACTGGGGCCTTATTTACCATAATGAATAATCGGAAAAAAAATGTCCATCAACTAAAAAAATAATAATAATAAAACTCTGAGAAATCCATTTAATAGAATACTGTGCAGCACTTCAAAAGAATGAGGCAGATCCAAAAATCCTAATATGGGTAGACTGACAAGACATATTGTTGAGTAAAAGAAGCATGCTACAGAATGGTATGCATAGTATATCTCTTATGCAAAAAAAATAAACTGTACATATTCTAAGTGTGTATATATATATATATATATATACACCTATACATACACATACACACACACACACACACATATATAAATACATAGCAGAGGTTTGGAAGGATGTGTAACAAACTGGTGACATTGTTTACCTCCAAGGAAGGGATGGTCAAGGGGACTTTATGTGAAATATTTTAATATTTTTACTCAAAGGATATAATCATAAATTACTTAAGAAATTTAAATTAATTTGAAATAATACAGCCCCTAAGTATATAACAATAGCACAAAAAATGGGGGGAAGGAAAAGTTCTTACTCTATACATGAACTGGTATAATATAATTTGAAGATGACTATTCAAAAATGTGATAAAGATGAATATTAAATAACATAAATTTTTATTAGAAAAAAGAGGTTTAACAAATAAAACAAGAGTGAAGAGAAAACAGAATCATAAAAAATAATCCACAAGCAGGTTAGCAAAGAGAAGGGAAAGGAAGAAAGAACAGATGGAACAAATAGAAAATGACTAGCCAGATGGTAGATTTAAATGTAACCATATCAATAGTAAAAATGTAAGTAATCTACACACCCCAATTAGAAGGCAGAGACTGTCAGATTGGATAAAAAAGCAAGACAACACATTATGCTGTCTACAGGAAACTCACCTTCAATATAAAGACATAAATAAGTAAAAGGTTAAAATGATGCAAAAAGACAGACCATGCAAACACTAATCAGAGGGCTGAGTGCCCTTATGAATACTAGACAAAGTAGACTTCAGAACAGGAATATTACCAGAGATAAAGAGAGTCATTACATAATGATAAAGGGGACAATTCAACAACAACAAGATATAAGAATCCTAAATGTATATACACCTAAGATTGGAGCTTCAAAATGGCATGAAGCAAAAACAGCTAGCACTCAGAAGAGAAACAGACAATTCCATGACTATAGTCAGACACATCAACGACCCTCTTAGTAATAAAAGAAGCCAAAAGAAATTAGTAAGGACATAGAAGACCTGAACAACACTATAAACCAACTTGACCTAATTGATATTTATAGAGAACTCTAGTCAACAAACAGCAGAATACGCATTCTTTTCAAGTACAGGGGACCACTGAAAAACACAGGTTTGAACTGCGCAGATGCACTCATATGCGGATTTTTTTTCAAAAGTAAATACTAGAGTACTACACAATCCCTGATTGGTTGAATCCATGGATGTGGAACCTTGGATACAGAAGAACCGTGGATACGAAGGGCTGGCTATAAGTTAGTCATATCTAAATATGAAATAGTCACCAAGAATATACTGGGTCATAAGTCAAATCTCAACAAAGTTTAAAAAACTGAAATTGTACAAAGTATGTTCTCAATACTTTGAATTAATGCTTTGAATTCACAATATAATTAAATTAGAAATCAAGAATAGAAAGATATTTGGAAAATTTCCCACACTTCTAAATCACTCAAAGTCAAATGATAAATTATAAAAACTTGAATTGAAAATGAAAACACATGAAAAGTTGTGGGATATAGATAAATCAGTGTTTACAGGGAAATTCAAAGCATTCAAAATTTATAGTGTTAGTACCCCAGTAAACATGGTAAACATTCCTAAGACCCACTAGACTTTCTATAAGAAGTGTGACTAGCACAACCCCACAAAATGACACAGTACAAGAAGGGCAAGGATTCTGGCCTGTCCCAGGAAAGCAGTGTTACCACAGGAAGTAGAGTGGCTATGGTGAGCAAGCTAAGCAGATTTTCCAGCAAAGGCTAAAACTACAAAGAAAACTGTGCTAAGGCTTGAATGCTTAAGCCCTATTATACATCTAAAAGAATGCCAGCTATTAATAGATGCATGCATTATGAACTGGGAAGAGACAACAAGAGAAAAGGCCAAATCATCCTGTTCTGGGCTTCACCTTTTGTTTTATTATAAAGGAAATAAAATCTTGAGGTTATGTTAACTTCAAAAAAAAAAGTTTATATTAAGAAGAATGGTCTCAAATCAATGCTCTAACAAGAATTCACCTTAAGAAACTAGAAAAAGAAAGGCAATATAAAGTCAGAGCAAACATAAGGACATAAAAATGTGAGCAGAAATCTATGAAATAAAACCAGAAAAACAAAGAAAGAAAATCAATGAAACCAAAAGCTGTTTCTTTGAAAAAAAAAAGACAACTGATAAACCTCTACTCAGACTGATCAAGAAAGTGAAGGCACAAATTACCAACACCAAGAATGAAAGAGGGGAAATCACCAGATCTACTAACATTAGAAGAATAAGAAAATATTATGAACTATGCCAATAAATTCACCAACTTGGATGAAATGGACAAATTCCCTGAAAAAAAAAACACAGCCCTGACCTACTGTAGTAGACTGTGAGAACTCTAGTGTTTATCTGCCTAAGGAACTCCAGGTGGAGAAATCAAAATGAGTAAGGAGAAAAAAGAACCCTCCTACATTGTTGTCAGGAATGTAAATTGGTGCAGGCACTATGGAAAACACTACGGAGGTTCCTTAAAAAACTAAAAATAGAGTTACCATGTGATCCAGCAATCCCACTCCTGGGCATATATCCAGAGAAAACTCTAACTGGAAACGACACATGCACCCCAATTTTCATAGCAGCACTATTTACAATAGCCAAGACCTGGAAGCAGCCTAAATGTCCACTGACAGATGAATGAATAAAGAAGATGTGGGGAGGGGAGGGGTGTATGTAAAAAAAAAAAAAAAAAAAAAAAAAAATATATATATATATATATATATATATATATATATATATAATGGAATATTACTCAGCCATAAAAAAGAATGACATAATGCCACTTGCAGCAACATGGATGGACCTAGAGATTATCATACTAAGTGAAGTCAGACAGAGGAAGACAAATATTACATGATATCACTTACATGTGGAATAAAAAAAATGATACAAATGAACTTACAAAACAGAAATAGACTCATGCAGAAAACAAACTTATGGTTAACAAAGGGGAAAGGGGGGAGGATAAATTAGGAGTTTGGGATTAACAGATACACACTGCTATATATAAAATATTGATAGATAAACAACAAGGACCTACTGTACAGCATGGGGAACTACATTCAATATCTTGTGATAACCTACAGTGGAAAAGAATCTGAAAAAGAATGCGTGTGCGTATAATATATATATACGCAAAATCTGAATCATTTTGCTGTACACCTGAAACTAATTATGTAAATCAACTATACTTCAATTAAAAAAACAATGAGTAAGGACGCAGAAGCACTGAACAAAACAGGTGTGTTTACTGGAGTAGAAAAACGCAGAGTTGAGAGTAGCAGAAGCTAAAGAAGTAGAAAGCAGCAAGTAGAGGATTAGTTAAGATCAGAGATTAGTTAAGAAGCCACGGCATAATTTGGTGAACGACGATGAGGGTCTGAACTACCAAGGTAGTAGTAAGAATGAAGAGAAGATTAAAATTTGAGAAACAGGTAACCAATAAAATCAGCAGAACTTGGGGACTGACTGATTATGGGAAGGATGAAGGAGGAGGAGGAGCACAGAAGGGCTCTTATGGATTGGGCTTGGGGACCAGGTGCTACTAATTGATACCGGGACTAGCCAAGCAAGGGTGGTTGATGGCAGAGGAAGATAATGGTCTACATTTACAGATTTTAGGTATGGGGTACCTGTGGGAAATCAAGGTTGGGAATGTTCAGCAAGCATCCGGATGTATAAATGTGAAGCAAATGGGAGAAGTCAGTAGTGAAATAACTTACCACATGGGTAGATATCTTGCCTAAGAGACTTACAGAAAGAGAAGAGAGGTGGCTCAAGGGTAGAACCCTGGATGAGAAAATAAAGTTCAAGAAAAGCTCTATGATTTTGGAATAAGGCAGTTCTAAGCAAGTGCAATCATGCACAAACATGTTAAGTAACGTCTTACAATATCAAAAACTTGGAACAAACCTACATATCATAGAAAAACAGAATGGTTAATACGGAAGACACTAAAAATGATATTTAGGAAGAGTGTACAACGATGCAGACATTGCTTACGTGTTTTCCCACCTTTTAAAAAATATATGTATGTATATTATTTAAACACTGAAAACACGCACAGCAAAGCTGGGAAAAAATACATCAAAATGTTAGCATTATGTGTTTTGAGTTTAGGGGTCCATGGAGTACTGCCATCTACTATTCTCTATCTTGCAAATTCGCTATAAAACACTTATGCAAGAGTAAGACAACCTGTCCCCCCAAAAAGAAGAACCATGGTATTTCCTTCCATCTCTAGTGACCACGCCCACATCACGCCAGAGTTCCTGTGTAACACAGGACCTGGCGCCGAGGGCCCGCAACGGAAGCATGGCTGTATCGGTACCTGTTGTGAAGGCAGCTGCGAGCCTCTGTGCCCTCGGCCCCACCACGTCGGCTGGAGGCCTCAGCCCAGCCCAGGGAGGTGAAATCCCTGCATCCGTCTGCACAGGGTCCTGCGTCTGCCCCTCAGGCGTGGTCTCATCTCCGCAGTCACGCTGCCCTTTCCCGTCACGGGCCTTTCCCTCGGGGCCTCACCAGCCCTGCCTCCTGGCCTGGCTGGCAGGGCCTTCCCGGCAGCTCCTCAGAAAACAACTCCCAGCGGGCGGCAAGCACCCCGCACAGTGTGGATACTAGTCCTGCCGGGAGCGTGCCAGCTGCGACCTTGCCAGCCCAGGTGGCAACGGCAGCAGAGCCTCTGGGCCAGCCTTGGGCCCTGGCGCTGACCAAAGGTGCGCGGTTCCTTCCACTCCTCTCGGCCACCTGTTCCAGGCCTGTGGGAGGGTGACATCTGGGCTGAGAGCCCAAGGACTTGCCCAGAGCCCACTAGACAGCAGTCGGCGTTACAGTGATGGTGACGAAGATGTTCTCTTTAAGTTCAGGCAGAGAGGGCAGGTCCCGTGCTCAGGGCCTCCGGGGCCTTTCAGGGCCTTGGGAGGCCGCAGCCTGGATGGTGTGGCCCCAGTGGGCTGAGGTGAAGCGATAGCCAGTGGAACGCCGCAGGCAGTAGAGGTGGAAGCGCCCCTCAGTCTGCCGGAAAGCCCTGTCACAACCTCATCCGTGAGGGGAATCCTGAGCTGTGACTTCTGGGTTCAGGATTCTGAGGAGAAACTGCTGCCGCCTCTGAAAGCGGGCCACGCGCCCAACACAGGCCCCGCCCCCAGCCCTTGGCCCCTGTCCCGGATGTGGCCCCGCCCCCGGTATGGCCCCACCCCCAGGGGTGGTCCCGCCGGATGTAGTCCCCCTCCAGGCCTCGGCCGGGCCCGCAAAGCACGCTAGGTGGGGCTCTGCCTGGGGAGGTTCTGCGCAACGCTTGCTAGTTAGTTCGTGTAAACGGTTATTGACTTACCGTTAACTAGGTGCGATACACCAGGCCAGTAGTGAGGGTGATAGAGAAGGTCCTGGTACTTTGGGGACCTAGAGAGTAGCCCAAAATTACAAATACAGTTGTGATGGTGAAAGTGAGGGCACCAATCCGGTCTTGGGAGGGTCAAGGAAGGCCTCCCAGAAAGACACCCCGCTTTACATAGCAGTAAGGAAGAGGGAAAGGAGGGTGCTATGCAACCGTTTTTGAGGATTTGGTGATGAAAAGTTCCCGTCTGACGGCTTATGATTCCTTCAAAAGTGGGCCAAACAGCAAATCTGTTGAGGGGGAGGGAGGGGCAGGAGCTTGAGGAAAGTGAAGGAGGTTTGATATCGTTTTCAGTATGATGAGAAGGAGCTGACTCAAGGACCAACGCTGTAAGCTCCACAAGCGGAGGGAGCTTTGTTTTTCTTACTCATGTGTCCCAAATGCTTGAAACAATGACTCGGATCCTTCGTGCAAAGACTCCTCTGGTTTCAACTGGATGTGGACCGTGCACAGTTGATGTAGCTTTTTGTAAGTGACCTTTTTGCCCTTAGCCTTGTGTCCTGGGACAAAGCCACTGAACAAACAACTCATCCTTTTTCTCCAGGTGACTTTTTGTTGAAGTCTCTTTTACATCTGGGGCAAAAACTAGGGAGGAGTCTTGTTCACTAGAGTGTCAGCTAAATCTGGAAGGGTGACTGGCTTGGAAGATCCCTAATCCTACCTCCCCTCCTTGATGTATTTAATCTTTGGATCTCCTTAAGGTCCTCTCATCCTTTGGGGCTAAATTCTTATTTTGGCTTTTCCGTGGGGCCTGAAGCTTAGGAACACAGGGCTTCTGCTGACCTAGGCTGCTCCGGAGCTGGGGAATTCCTTGGCCTTGACTATCTCCCTGGACTGCTTAATCTTTGAAAGAATACCTAAATTCACCTCCATCATCATATTCCTAAAGTGGAAACTCAACTTAGAGAAGACACTGTCCTTCTTTGGTGAGCTCCTTCCCTCTAGAATTTTCCCCCAAGGACTGGGGCTAGGCTTTAAGGTGGGGGCAAGGTCTGGGGCTGAGGATGCAATGGGGGATTGGTTAAGTGCATTTGGACTGGGGGAGGAGGACATTAGAGATTGAATAAGAGAAAGGGAGACAGGTGTGGGACTGCTATCAAAGAACAGAAGGGTAGCCAGCAGGTACTCACTGTGCAGAGAGGGGGACCTCTGAAGAGCTAGCTACATTTGTGCTGCAGAGTCTCCCAAGATTTTGGAATTTGGAGGCTCCTATGGACTATGCAGTTACTGTGGTTGGCCTTCACATCTCTAGAAGGGTTGGAGGGCTGTGGAGTAGTGCTCAACAGCAAGTGATGCTAAAGAAGTTGAGTTGGTAGTATGCCCTCCGTTGTTTTAGAATGATCCCTTCTTCTTTTTCCTCCCAAATCTGGAAATCCACACCCTTTGTGACATATCTTCAGGAGCTTCTGGACAGCAGAGCTAAGGAAAGAGTGTCTACTTGCTTCCACATGCCTGATTGCAGGGTCTCCCCAGAGACAGAACTTGATGGATGAAAGGAAAAAGCTCCTCCTGCTGGAAATCACAATCTGAGAAGGTAGGGAAAAACAAGTCCTTAACAGACAGCTGCCCCCAGGAGGAGGTTGAAATGGACAAGGTTTTTGAGCAGTCAATGCCTAAGTCTTTTGCAATAGAAGTCAGACAAAGGGGGTTTTCTGAAGATGAGCTCTCTGGGACAGCGTTGAGTAGGATTTAAATCAAGCCAAATTGAGTCAGTATTAAAGTAGAGTCTGGCAATGGTGGGGTAGAGACTGTTGGTGATGATGGGTGACAGGCAAATGAATCAGTGGGATTCATGGAGTGAATGGGATGTTGTGAGAGATAAGAGGTTGAATTCCTGACAAAAAGGGTAGGATCATGCAAGAGGAGGGATCTGGTTGGGGAAGAGAGTTTAGTATCTGAGTGTGTTCTAGGGGAAAGGAGGAAGGGTAGATGATGGGGGTAGAAAATGGTCCCTTAAGATTGTAGCTCTGGAGGCAGAAAGGGATCTGCAGTGTTGAGATTGAATAAGGGGACCTGTGGGGCAGAGTGGAGGCAGAGAGGGCCTTCGTGGAAAAGACGAGAAAGCTGGCAATGGGGTGAAATAAGGATAAATGAAATGTTAGGAGAGATCAAGGCAGGGAGGACTCCCAGGCAGAGGGGAGAAGGCCATCATGGGAGTGGAAAAAAAGATGAGCGAGAATGTGGGAGCCAATGACAGAGCCTCTGGTGGCAGAGAGGCCAGTATGGAGGTGAAAGGAGTGATGAGGGAGTGGGACCAATTATGAAGAGCAGGGCAGAGAAGAAAACAGAGCAAGGCATGAGAAGAAAACAGATTATGCAGGAGCAGAGTCAGATACAAAATTGAGAGCAGCAGGGGAAGATGAGACTCTGTAGGGTCCTGGGAAGAAAGGCTGATAAATAGGCCAGAAGTGAAAGGGCTCAGACAGAGGGGCTAGTAATTCATCTTCTGGAAGGTCTGGTAAAAGGGTGGAGGGCAGAGTTAAAGAAGGCTCAAGCAGAGGAGCTGTGGGAACAGAAGGGAACACAGAGGGAGCAGCATCTTTCACAGGATTCCCCAAAGCAGAAGGTCAACCACCACAGTGATGCTTTCCCAACCCTCCCTGCACAGATCTTGACCCAGCAGTTACCAAAACCGCAAGAGGCTGCAAGCTACCGCCAGGAACAGAGTAGGAACAAGAGGGTCTGACAAGAGTTAGGGCACCTGAAGCATGCTGCCCCTTCCCATGCCCCATATCTGAGACTTCATTATACTCCTTTATACCTCACCCCACGGCTTGCTTTCTCGTTCTGGTCTCTGTGGCAACCCCAGGCTGCACTGGGGCCCTAAAATTAGATAGCCCATGCTAGGAAGTGGGAAACAGGAAAGAAGGAAAGAAATTAATCATTTCCAGGAAAGGTCCCTGCCACCACAGCTTCTTTCCGGCAAGTTCAACAAGCCACTAAAACAAGAGAAAAAGTGAAAATTAGTTTGACCTGAAAAAATGAAAATCTGCCATGCCATTCATCAAAATGGGAAAACAGACACTGATCACAGATAAAGCCAGGTGCAAAGTTAGCAGAAAATTATAGTTCTCCCAAGGAAACACTACAGCTGTAAAGTGTCTGAATGACACTCAGTAGCATAACTATTACTTTGTTACTGAGAAATCTTGTTTTCCAGAAACCTTGCTTTTGAAGTAAAAACAAAACATCCCACCCTTGCCTGCAGGATCTAATTCACATTGACACAGAGCACCTGCCTTAATTTTCAACCCAGGTGCAGATTCAGATAAGGGGGTTTGGGATATTAACATTTCGCATCTATCTTAATTTGTAGTTTCTAAGGAAAGGAAACCTAGTGTCCGCTTTGCCATCCAGACATGATGTTGCCCCTTGACACACAGCCCTGCTTTGCTTTAACAAAGCAAAATACTATTTCATATAAATTTCACCTAATGCCACCCTTCCCCAAAATTGTATCATAACTTTTCCCTTTCTTGGTGACACACCCCATGATTCCTCCAATGTGTGACCTCCTTTGTTGCAATGAACCAATAACCCTGACTTTGTCAGACTACAAATTTGCTCTGGGTGTCCTGATTAGGACATTTGGAGATTCTCTTAATACTTGGTCAAATCCCTCCCTACGAAGGATTGGCCTCTATGATAGTACTAATGTGCATGTCTGAGATTCCTTGAGTCTCAAGACATTCAAGATTTGTCTGTCTGATTGTGTGGTTTTACATTGAATTTAGATTCTGGTTGTCTCTTTGGTCCTTCAGTATCAGTTTATTTGTCTCCTGGAATTTTTGGTTTCCCATCAGACTCGTCTCCCCTGGTGAAATCTGGCTTTTAACACCCTGTCCTGCCTTCTGTTTATCTACTGTCTTCTATTTGTCTATGAGAACTTTCCCCAGTGTTCTCTGGGTATGAGAACTTGGCTTTGGCAAAGAGCTCTCCACACTTTCTGAGAGCCAGGTGGCTGCTGATTTCTCAGGTCAGCAAGTAGAGGCAGCTTAACCTTAGGGTTGAGGACTTACAACACAAGTGATGTTTCACCTTTGATCAACAGTCAAGCAATCTCTCATGGGCTTGTCTGCTAACAAGCTTGTGCTACCTCCTGGCATAACTTCACTGAGGATAAATTAAAATTATAGTGGCCACTTGGGGAACTTTGACATGAACAAGGATGTTCATTTGAGAAATGCCTGAGGCATAAAGGGAAAAGAAACTCTCAAGAGGAGATTGTATAACTGGTCTGTCTAAAAAAGAACACTGTGATTAATGTAGGAGATGTCCCTGTATTCCCATTCTTTAGGAATTAATAAGCACTGGCTTTTAATTGTATGGCTTCATAATATTGTCAAGGACTTGAGTTACTGTTTAAAGCAGCTGTAATGACTTTCTCTTTTGTAAATGTGAAAAAGGTTTTCCTGCATCTAAACTTTCTCCCTTCTCCTTACAGAAAAAAGATAAACTCTTACAGCGATAATTTCATATTTGTCTAAAGCTACCTCTCTCTCACTTTTTGTTTTGTTTTGTTTTGTTATCATTCTATCCTTCTCTTTTCCCCTCACTTGGGAAATTTTTTGAAGATTAATTGCTCAGAGGACTTCCCTGGTGGCACAGTGGTTAAGAATTCACCTGCCAGTGGTTGAGAATCTGCTTGCTAATGCAGGGGACACGGGTTTGAGCCCTGGTCTGGGAAGATCCCACATGCCGCAGAGCAACTAGGCCCGTGAGCCACAACTATTGAGCCTGCGCGTCTGGAGCCTGTGCTCCGCAACAAGAGAGGCCGCGATAGTGAAGAGGGCCGCGCACTGCGATGAAGAGTGGCCCCCACTTGCCGCAACTAGAGAAAGCCCTCGCACAGAAACGAAGACCCAACACAGCCAAAAATAAATATAAAAATAAATAAATAAATAAAAGATTACTATAAAAAACAAAAAAAAAGAAACCAGGATCCTCTGGACATTTATTATTAAAAAAAAAGAATTCACCTGCCAGTGCAGGGAACATGGGTTCGAGCCCTGGTCCAGGAAGATCCCACATGCTGCGGAGCAACTAAGCCCGTGCACCACAGCAACTGAGCCTGCGCTCTAGAGGCCTCGAGCCACAACTACTGAGCCCGTGTGCCACGACTACTGAGCCTGCACTCTAAAGCTCTCGAGGCACAACTACTGAGCTCGCATGCCACAACTACTGAAGCCCGTGTGCCTAAAGCCCGTGCTCTGCAACAAGAGAAGCCACCGCAATGAGAAGCCCACGCACCGCAACGAAGAGTAGCCCCTGCTCGCCACAACTAGAGAAAGCCCGCGTGCAACAACGAAGACCCAATGCAGCCAAAAATAAATTAATTAATTTTTTAAAAAAGATTAATTGCTCAGAAAAAAAAACTGTCACTATTTTGCATACTAAACAGTAAAAAATGTCTGAGACAAGAAAAATGCCAATAAACTGTTTATTTTGCATTATAAAATGTAGACAAATGTATTTAAAGAATAGCCTTCATTACTATAGCTATGAGAGAAGATCTTACTTTCAATATAAGAGCACTTTAGATTTTAAGATTATTTAAATTTTGTCTCATGAATACAAGTTTATAAAGTATATTTTGTAAAGTATCCTGTAATATTTCTGATAAATTTGGACAAATTGGAATGAGTTAATCATATTGATTAAAGACAACCCTATGTCTATACTGCCCTGGTTTTACTATATAAAATTAATGCTAAGACAGTATTCTAGTGCATATGACTAGTATTAAAACTTTAAGACTTAAAATTTCTAAATTTTGTATATTGGTTTTATGGGGCAAGGAAAGTATCATTGTTGAAACAAATATTTTAAGATTACAAAATATAAAATTGTTTTTAAGTGAAATCATAGGATAGATGTCTTTTTTTTAATTTTATTTATTTTTTGGCTGTGTTGGGTCTTCGTTGCTGCGCGTAGGCTTTCTCTAGTTGCGGCATGAGGGGGCTACTCTTCATTGCAGTGTGCGGGCTTCTCACTGCAGTGGCTTCTTTTGTTGCAGAGCACGGGCTCTAGGCATGCAGGCTTCAGTAGTTGTGGCGCGTGGCACAGTAGTTGTGGCTCTCAGGCTCTAGAGCTCAGGCTCAGCAGTTGTGGTGCACGGGCTTTGTTGCTCTGCAGCATGTGGGATCTTCCCGGACCAGGGCTTGAACCCATGTGCCCTGCATTAGCAGGCAGATTCTTAACCACTGTGCCACCAGGGAAGTCCAGGATAGATGTCTTTTAAAGGGTTTTGATTTTATAAAATTCTTAACATACTACAAATAATGAGGACTTAATGTTTTAGCTAAAATTGTAATTTCCAAATACTTAGTTAAAATGTTAAGACTAGAAAATGTTGAAATACTTGATATAAAATATGTGGATACCTGAACAGTTTCTAAGCTAAAATATATGTGTGTGTGTGTGTGTGTGTGTGTGTGTGTGTGTGTGTATATATACACATATAGTTTTAATTTACCTGTATTCATATACATTATATAAGGGCTATAAATTAATAGAGTGTGTAAGCACCTTTGGCTGATGTGTTTATTCTGTTTCCTGAAAATGTAAAAGGTGATCTAAAACGTGTACCCATAAAAATTTAGTTAAGCAGTTCTTGGTTTCTTGCCTTTTAGTTTTCCCTGTGTCTGGAGGAAACAAAAATTGGTTACCTTGGCTAAATGTGGTAATCAATAAAAATTATAAAGACTATACTTATATAATAATCACAGAAAATGTGAATATGTATGTAAGATAATGAATATGGTTTGTTAAGGAATTATTAGGTTATTAAATGATAATTCAGTGTAATATATATACTTGTTTTAATATGCTGAGATAAAGTATATCTTAAAAACTAAAATTTCATTATATATGCATTATGTATTTATGTATGTCTACATATACATACAAAGGCATATTAATTTAATTCTATAAATGACAAAAAAGGAAAATTCAAAGGTATATTCCATGTTAATAGATTTATTCACAGAAAAAGGCTTATAACTCTTTTACTGCAAATTGTAATATACACATTTTGTGCCTAGATAAGAGTTTTCTTTTTTTATTATTATTTATTTTATTTATTTTAATTTATTTTTGGCTGCATCAGGTCTTAGTTGCAGCACTCAGGACCTTCGTTGAGGCATGCGGGATCTTTTAGTTGCGGCATGCCGGATCTTTCGTTGTGACACGCGGGCTTCTCTCTAGTTGTGGCGTGCGGGTTTTCTCTTCTCTAGGTGTGGCGTGTGGGCTCCAGAGCGTGTGGGCTCTGTAGTTTGCGGCATACAGGCTCTCTAGTTGAGGGGCACAAGCTCAGTAGTTGTAGCACGCAGGCTTAGTTGCCCCGTGGCATGTGGGATCTTAGTTCCCTGCCCAGGGATCGAACCCACGTCCCTTGCATTGTAAGGCAGATTCTTTACCACTGGACCACCAGGGAAGTCCCAAGAGTTTTCTTTTGAATTACCAGAATATCCTGTTAACTCTCTGTCCTTCTCTTGAATAACACAAATTTCTTCATTTTTTAAGTTACTAGGTCAGATATCAGAGGAAGACTGTGGTCGAACTTCAGTGAGAAGGACCTTACCAGGTACTGTAAACAACTAACACAGCAGTAATTCCAGGCCTCCAAAGTCAACAGACATACACGACACGAAGTCACTGGAAGGCTGTCCTGTGACCTCAAACAGAGGAATCGGAGGAATCATTCCAAAGGAGATAACTGCAGGAAGTGTCACCTTCCCCCAAGACCCACCAGACAAGACCACCAGAGCCACAAATTGCTATGCTTTAATCTGCATGTGCTTTTGCTCTTTTTCTTTATTCTTTCCTCTCTGCCAAGTTAAGGTTTAAATTATTGACGCTTCTTATCTATGAACTATGATAACTTGAAGGTCTTTATCCTTAATACTATTTTTTTTTCTCTCACCTTTGTCACTCCTCGGTGTGAGTCCAATATGAGGCTGCATGCAATTACCCCTTCTGTTGGGTGTGTACTTACTTTCCTTTGGGTGCCACCCAACTTCCTTTGCTGTCAATTTCATGGAATTAATGAGCTGATTTCCTTCTTTGGTTGATAAGACTCAAGCAAAAAGTGATCTGGGGATGAAAAATAGTGTAATAGGTCAAACAGCCAGAATTCTAAAACCCCTTATCATGTGATACATAGAAAGGAAGGTTTTAGTCCTAAACAAAACAATGCTCAGAAACCTTTTGTGAAAATTTAGCTATTCCAAACAAATTTTCACTAAATCCAGTGATGGGGATGAAAGGAGTGACAAGGGGGTGCTTTGAGAAAACAGAACACAGGGAATTCCCTGGCAGTTCAGTGGTTAGGACTCCACGCTTTCACTGCCAAGGACCCAGATTCAGTCCCTGGTCGGGGAACTAAGACCTGGAAGACCTGCGCGGTGCAGCCAAAAAAAAAAAGGAAGAAAAGAAAAGAAAACAGAACACAATGAGAGGAAAGGAGACAGTTAAGAGTTCAGTGAGGAAAGATGGGCCCCAAAGGGTACACAGGCAAAAAGACAACAAAGGTAAATATGCCTCTGGAGAGTCCCCAGAGAAGATGGAAGCCAGTGTTATGGAGTCTGTAAATGGTCTGGAACATGGGCCTCTGTGGAATCCAGTGAGAAGGTAGAAACCAGAGGTACAAGGGCTAAGAGAGGGCCTGGTTATGGGTCCTCTGAGGGTCACTGAGAGGTTGAAGGCAGCGACTGAGCTGACCCCCCTCAGAGGAATGGTAGGAGGCATGGGACCCTGAGGCAGCAGCATCTTCCATAGGCTCCCCAAACGGCAGAATGTCAGCTTCCATGGCCACTCCTCCCCACTCACAGTGGGGATCTTGATGAAACGGTGGCCACAAACTTCCTGTAACAGGGAGCTTGTCCAAGTGTCTGCAGAAGACAAGAGGAATAAGCTAAAATCAAGAGGGCTGGGATGGGGGCCTCACAGAGCCGGAAACACACTACATTCCCCCACATCCCAGACTTCACAATGCTTCTCTTATTCCTCACGCCAAGGCTTTCTTTCACATTCCCTTCCCTACAGGTTTCCCCTCCAATGTCAACCCCAGGCTGCACTGGGCCCTGGAACTGCATAAGCCATCCTAGGAAGAGGGATACAGGAGAGAGAGGGAGAGATTAATCTCCTGTTCATTAGGAAAGCTTGTCCTGTGCTACAGTGAATTCTTTTCAGTCAGCCTCTCCAATGTGAGAATCCAAAAGCCTGGGTTACTTGTGGTGAAGAGAGGAGCAAAGTGTTATTTTAGGAGGCTGAGTGGGATGATCCTTTGGGGGAGATGTTTGGGAGACTAGGACTCTGAAAGCACCAAATTTAGCATACAGAATTATCCATGACAATAATACTAAGGCCTTTCACAGACATTATCTCATGTGATCCTCACAACAACCGTGTGAGGTATGGAGGCCAGGTATTACCTCTGAGGAGGAACTTGAACCTTGGGGAAGTGAAATAGCTTGTCCAAAATCAGGATCCAGGAGTTCTGCCTCCAGAACCAACAGTGGTTCCGATATATCTCACATCACCACCAGTGACCAAGACCCATGGCCCAGCTCCATCATTCTTTCATTGGGTGCATGGACAGAACAGGGAATATGAATCCCTCTCGTGAGCCTCCTCTCTGAGAGCTCTGCTTCCTACTAGAGAAGTGCTCTAGGAACTGACATCCTCAGACTGTGGACTGGGCCCTCATGGAAAGGTGAGATTAAGGTTAAACTTTGAGTAGCCCAGGGTTGACTAGACAAAACCTTACCTTTTAATTCTACACCCTTGTTCCTCTTTTTGACTCTGCACTGATCTTGAGAGACTAGAGTGAGAGGCTAGGACTGAATTTTCACTTTTTTCTCTCTGGACAAGCCATAGACATTCATTTATTCATAAATAATCTGATTTTCCATATTAAATTAATAGAGCTCTGTGATCCATCCCTGTTAGTCACTGTAAAGTAGGTAAAAATATTTTCTATTTTTCCTTCTTTGCAAATTTCAAGAAGGATTTTCTGTATGTTATGCTCAATTGATTTTTTCAGTCCTTATCCTCTGCAGATGAAGGGCACTAATTTCCAGAACTGCAGGCACATGTGTATACCTTCACATAGGACTTTCCCCTGCTCACAGAGCTCAGGCTCAGCATCTGATTCAAGGCTTTCAAAGGCTCTGAGCATTGTTCTGCACATCATCCCTAACACAAAGGGAAGCCTTGGCCCAGAGATACCTGAGGTGGAACCATGACTGGTGAATAAGAGTTGAGGGACTCTGTCCTCCTATAAGAATTCTGAACTCTATTAATAATCCAGCCCTGGCCAGTGACTCACTGTGATCAGGATTTTACCATGGAGCCCTCTATCACACGCAGATAGAGGGTCTGTGAGCTTCAAGCCCTCCCCTGTTCCCCGCATTCTAATCCTCCCTGAGAGTTTCCATCTTAGGTGGCTCTCTGTGCCAACATAATTGATTTAGAAAAGTAGGAAGAGGAGGAGAAAAAGGTTACTCTCTGCTGCTGGCTGACCTTAGGGTTCCTTTGCCAAATTGATGTGTCTATTTTTCCTAAATGTTAGTAAGTTTTTGATTTCTCTGTAAATAGTCCAGGAATGGAAAAATGAACCCCATACTATACAGAAAGTATGAAATGCAACTAGTGCCCCAAGACTCACTGAGATGCCTCTAAAAGCAGAGTTTATCTGAAGTGCACCTCAGGCTCAGACAACTGAGCACTGAGAATATGACCCCATCATGGAGCTATGGTACAGTGACAGTGTTCTTGAGGGTGGGAGAGGGCCCTTAAAGAGGAAGGTGAACTCACAATTCCTCTTCACAGTATCCAGCCTGGTAGATCCCTCCAACCTTTCCTGGGCCTTCTAGATCCCTCCATCCTTCTCTGAGCCATAGTATTTTTCCAATTCCATTCTTTTATCATATCATAGATACACTGTAGTGTTATTTTCTATTTATTCCTCCTATAACACAGATAGTAGTTGGGTTGTCCATTACCCCCTTGGTCACCTGAGCTTCAATCCTACCAATCATATAGCCTTTGAAAATCTGGAGTTCTTCCAGGAATTTTTGCTAACTCCCAAAGATTTGCATTCTCAGGGTTTCCTGTGCTCGCATCTCTAGCTTCCCACCTCACACCAACCCAGCCACAGGACATGACTCCACCTTCACGTTCACCCACTTTCACATAAAAGCATTAGTGAGCAATGTAGTCTTTACAAAAGATATTGTGAGGGTGATGAAGAGTGCTACAGGCAGACCTCACTCCTGGCAAACAACTTTAAAATTTCTAACTGCTGAATTAAGCACTGAACTGTTTCCTTCCATGAAACAGTCCTAGCCTAGGGCACTCAATCCTTTCCCACCCAGATGATGAGGCTTTGCTGGAACTGGCAGCACAGCTATCTTCCAAGAATGAGGGATAGATTCTCAGTTAACATTGCTACTGGGATATCATTGCTTTTAGGTCCTTTCAGTGAACAGAAAAAGTTAAAAAAAAAAAAAAATTAACCATGAGTTCATATTAGTATGTACAATTCAAATTTAACACCAGGTTTTTTTGGGTTTTTTTTTAACATCTTTATTGGAGTATAATTGCTTTACATTGTTGTGTTAGTTGCTGCTGTATAACAAAGTGAATCAGCTATACTTATACATACATCCCCATATCCCCTCCGTCTTGCATCTCCCTCCCACCCTCCCTATCCCACCCCTCTAGGTGGACACAAAGCACCAAGCTGATCTCCCTGTGTTATGCGGCTGCTTCCCACTAGCTATCTATTTTACATTTGGTAGTGTATATATGTCAATGCCACTCTCTCAGTTCATCTCAGCTTACCCTTCCCCCTCCCTGTATCCTCAAGTCCATTCTCTACGTCTGCATCTTTATTCCTATCCTGCCCCTAGGTTCTTCGGAACCTTTTTTTTTTTAGATTCCATATATAAGTGTTAGCATACGGTATTTGTTTTTCTCTTTCTGACTTACTTCACTCTGTATGACAGACACTAGGTCCATCCCCCTCACTACAAATAACTCAATTTCATTTCTTTTTATGGCTGAGTAATATTCCATTTAACACTGGGTTTTTACTTTGTATCTCATTTCTCTAGCAGTGAAAATTTTGGATCTTAGTAACAATGTTCTTATCCATTCTACCCTAATATATATATAATGTAATTTTTAAATTATAATACAAATATTATTTCTAATAATAAAATTACTGAGTGAAGTTTCAAGTTATTTGCAGTTCTTTTTTCCTTAGAATATACTCCACCAAGAAGATATACCAGAAGAGCATGTTCCAAAGTCACTTGAAATAATTCTTATCTCTATGTCGTTATATAACCAATTTTATAAAGAGTTAAGGCTGTTTCAATTCATTCTCAATTTTAGGATTAGCTTTATTTTCCCTGTATTGTTTTCCAAAAACTGTAAAACATTTACATGGGTCAAAGTCAAAAATAAATAAATTATACTCAGAGAAGTCTCACTCCCAACCCTTTCATTTGATGCATAACTAGCTTTTACTTATTCTCTCAAGATGTAGAAGGAATGTGAGGAGCAAGGAAGAATAGGAACTTTGTAGAAAGAGACTATGGTTTAAATCCACTTACTGTTTGAAGTTGGGCATTTCCTACTTTTTGAGACTTGATTTCTTCAGGTGAAAATGAGAATAATAATAGCCATCTCTAGAAATATCCTACATATTAAATTAGATAACATATGTGAATTGCCCAGTCCATAATAAGTACTCAAAATATGACAGCTATTTAGTATATTTTATCTGAAGAGCTTAATGGAACTTAGAAATCTTAGACCACCTTGTCACCCAATTTTGGTGCCCTTTTAAAAATCCTTTTACATAATGTAGAAATAATAATAATATATGATAATACTTTGGGACAGAACTCAGAAGATCCAAACAAAAACCTATATCTGAAGAGATATAAAAGTAACTGTGTTATTTAGTAGAACCCAAAATACCAGATTTGTTTGGTTGGCAGTAGTAAGGTAGATTACCAAGAAAGATATAAAAAGGAAGGAAACTCAAAAGAGACTACGTTATGGACTGAACGTTTGTGTCTCCCCAAAATTCCTGTGTTGAAACTCTATCCCACAATGTGATAGTGCTAGGAGGTGGAACCTTTAGGAGGTGATTAGGATTAGATGAGGTCATAGGGTGGCACCCTTGTGAATGGCATTAGAGCCCTCGTAAGAGTCACTAGAAAGCTTGCTTCCTGTCTCTCTTTTCTGTCATGTGAAGACACAGCGAGAAGATGGCTATCTATGAACCAGGAAACAGGTTCTCACCAGACACCAAATCTGCTGGCACCTTGATCTTGGACTTCACAGCCTCTAGAACTGTGAGAAATAAATGTTTGTTGTTTAAAACACCCAGTCTATGATATTTTTGTTATAGCAGCCCAAACAGACTAAGACAGTCTGTTTGAAATAAGTATATAGAAGCAGAACAAACATCTGCTATAGAACTAAATGGAAGTGGGATAAAATCCTTAGCAAATGAACTCTATTTATAATAGCCAGGACATGGAAGCAACCTAAGTGTCCATTGACAGATGAATGGATAAAGAAGATGTGGAACATATATACAATGGAATATTACTCAGCCATAAAGAGAAACGAAATTGAGTTATTTGTAGTGACGTGGATGGACCTAGAGTCTGTCATACAGAGTGAAGTAAGTCAGAAAGAGAAAAATACCATATGCTAACACATATATATGGAATCTAAAAAAAAAAAATGGTTCTGAAGAACCTAGGGGCAAGACAGGAATAAAGATGCAGACGTAGAGAATGGACTTGAGGACATGGGGAGGGGGAAGGGTAAGCTGGGACTAAGTGAGAGAGTGGCATGGACATATATACACTACCAAATGTAAAATAGATAGCTAGTGGGAAGCAGCCGCATAGCACAGGGAGGTCAGCTCAGTGCTTTATGACCACCTAGAGGGGTGGGATAGGGAGGGTGGGAGGGAGACACAAGAGGGAGGGGATATGGGGATATATGTATATGTATAGCTGATTCACTTTGTTATAAAGCAGAAACTAACACACCATTGTAAAGCAGTTATACTCCACTAAAGATGTTAAAAAAAATGTATCCTTAGCAATTGAAAAACTCAAATTGAGTTCAAAAATGAAACCACATACTATGTTATCTATAAAACTACATGCCTAAAACAGAGAGTTAAGAAAATTAGAAAGGCCAAGAGAATTAACTGATAAGGTAATAAAATAATAAAGTAGCTAAGTAAAAAAGTAAGTACACGGAAATCACAAGTTTCTAAAATTCTACCTAGGGACTTAAAAGAAGACTGGAGAGAAAATTTGTTTTAGGAGAGTAAGATACCTTTTTTTAGGATTGAAAGATACATTATAATAAAGATGTCAGTTTTCTCTAAATCTATAAATCACTGCAGTTTTAACAAAGGGCAATTGCCTAGGCATTTGGGAGGAAAAACTGGATATAACTCACTCCATAAATAAGCATGTCTTTTGAAAATCACCATAAAAAGCTCTAGAAGATTATCATCTTGGAGTAGGAAAAACATTTCTATATTTTAAAATTATTTTAGAAGTACAATAGTAGAGCGTGCTTTTAATAATTTAAACAACACATAAATGTATAAATCACAAAATGTAAATACTCTTTCCATCCCTCTATACTCCCACTGCCTGAAGTGGTAAGGTAAGCACAGTTAACAATTTGATGTGTATGGAAAGGCATTTTAAAGCATAACCTGAAACCTACAAATCTTAAAGGGAATTGACTAATTAGTAGGACAATATAGACAATATACACATTTCTGTATTAAAAGGTAAAAACAAAGTCAAAAGCAAATGACAAACTGGGAAAAATTATAACTCAATTGATAAGGAATTAATGCCCTTTTTATGCAACATTCCTACAGATGAATCAGAAAAAGATGATTAATTCACAGGAGTTCACACATAACTATGCATGAAAAGCTATTCAACTCATTTATGAAACAAAAATTTAAACAACAGTGAAGGTATCTTTTTCCCCCATTAGAATTGCAAAATAATGAGAATTTAAACCAACGTATTTTTCTGTATCTGTATTAAATAATACTGGGACCTGAATATTTTTCCATCATTATGCTAAACAACACTGAGAACAAGCAAAAATAATTCAGCTTTTTGTTCCAGGAAATGCTTTACTCCTGGAAGATTAAAATGCAAAACAACTAAAATTATTTACTCATCAGGATTAATAATTGCTTATCAATACTTGCTTCAAGATCTTTGCTTATCAAGGCTTGCTTCAAGATCTTTGCTTTGTTTCATGCACTGATCCAAACCTATTATGGCATAAACTCTAAACCACCCCAATCAATTACCTTCCTTGCAAGACCTCCTTAAAATCATCTGGCCAAGTTTACTCCTTCCTTGATACTTTCTCAGCCTTAGAGGTAGTAGCTGCTCCCTACAGTTTCTATTCTGATATTCCTTAGAGTTCTCTTACTCTTTTTATTTGTTAATCACCTTTTACTAGTTGATAATTCTTGATAATAAATTTGTTCAAATTGCTAGTGTGATTTAAGCTCCTGACTGGACCCTGACTGACATACCTACCAACCATGCATGTGAAGGCCTGTATTCAGTTGTTATGCTGCCCCAACAAATTACCCCCAATGTAGTAACAAAACAAAACAAATGTATTATCTTACAGGTTCTGTGAACCAATATTCACCCATTGCCCAAGTGCTGAGAACCATTCCCAGCTTCTAGAGGCTACTACATTCCCTGACTTGTGGCCCCCTTCCTACATCTTCAAAGCCAGCAATGAAAGATTGAGCCCTTCCCTTTTTTTTTTTTTAACATCTTTATTGGAGTATAATTGCTTTACAATGGTGTGTTAGTTTCTGCTGTATAACAAAGTGAATCAGCTATACACATACATACATCCCCATATCTCCTCCCTCTTGCATCTCCCTCCCACCCTCCTTATCCCACCCCTCTAGGTGGACACAAAGCACCAAGCTGAGCTCCCTGTGCTATGTAGCTGCTTCCCACTAGCTATCTGTTTTACATTTGGTAGTGTATATATGTCCATGCCACTCTCTCACTTCATCCCAGCTTACCCTTCCCCCTCCCCGTGTCCTCAAGTCCATTCCCTATGTCTGCGTCTTTATTCCTGTCCTGCCCCTAGATTCTTCAGAACCTTTTTTTTTTTTTTTTTTTTTGGATTCCATATATGTGTGTTAGCATACGGTATTTCTTTTTCTCTTTCTGACTTATTTTACTCTGTATGCCAGACTCTAGGTCCATCCACCTCACTACAAATAACTCAATTTCATTTCTTTTTATGGCTGAGTAATATTCCATTGTGTATATGTGCCACATCTTCTTTATCCATTCATCTGTCGATGGACACTTAGGTTGCTTCCATGTCCTGGCTATTGTAAATAGTGCTGCAATGAACATTGTGGTACATGACTCTTTTTGAATTATGGTTTTCTCAGGCTATATGCCCAGTAGTGGGATTGCTGGGTTGTATGGTAGTTCTATTTTTAGTTTTTTGAGGAAACTCCATACTGTTCTCCATAGTGGCTATATCAGTTTACATTCCCACCAACAGTGCAAGAGGGTTCCCTTTTCTCCACACCCTCTCCAGCATTTATTGTTTGTAGATTTTTTGATGATGGCCAGTCTGACCGGTGTGAAGTGATACCTCATTGCAGTTTTGATTTGCATTTCTCTAATGATTAGTAATGTTGAGCATCCTTTCATGTGTTTGTTGGCAATCTGTATATCTTCTTTAGAGAAATGTCTATTTAGGTCTTCTGCCCATTTTTGGATTGGGTTGCTTGTTTTTTTGATACAAGCTGCCTGAGTTACCTTGTATATTTTGGAGATTAATCCTTTGTCAGTTGCTTCATCTGCAAATATTTTCTCCCATTCTGAGAGTTGTCTTTTTGTTTGGTTTATGTTTTCCTTTGCTGTGCAAAAGCTTTTAAGTTTCATTAGGTCCCATTTGTTTATTTTTGTTTTTATTTCCATTTCTCTAGGAGGTGGGTCAAAAAGGATCTTGCTGTGATTTATGTCATGGAGTGTTCTGCCTATGTTTTCCTCTAAGAGTTTTATAGTGTCTGGCCTTACATTTAGGTCTTTAATCCATTTTGAGTTTATTTTTGTGTAGGGTGTTAGGGAGTATTCTAATTTCACTCTTTTACATGTAGCTGTCCAGTTTTCCCAGCACCACTTATTGAAGAGGCTGTCTTTTCTCCATTGTATATTCTTGCCTCCTTTATCAAATGTAAGGTGACCATATGTGCGTGGGTTTCTATCTGGGTTTTCTATCCTGTTCCTTTGATCTATATTTCTGTTTTTGTGCCAGTACCATACTGTCTTGATTACTGTAGCTTTGTAGTATAGTCTGAAGACAGGGAGCCTGATTCCTCCAGCTCTGTTTTCCTCTCTCAAGATTGCTTTGGCTATTCGGGGTCTTTTGTGTTTCCATACAATTGTGCAATTTTTTGTTCTAGTTCTGTGAAAAATGCCATTGGTAGCTTGATAGGGATTGCATTGAATCTGTAGATTGCTTTGGGTAGTAGAGTCATTTTCACAATGTTGGTTCTTCCAATCCAAGAACATGGTACATCTCGCCATCTGTTTGTATCATCTTTAATTTCTTTCTTCAGTGTCTTACAGTTTTCTGCATACAGGTCTTTTGTCTCCTTAGGTAGGTTTATTCCTAGGTATTTTATTCTTTTTGTTGCTATGGTAAATGAGAGTGTTTCCTTAATTTCTGTTTCAGATTTTTCATCATTAGTGTATAGGAATGCAAGAGATTTCTGTGCATTAATTTTGTATCCTGCTACTTTACCAAATTCATTGATCAGCTCTAGTAGTTCTCTGGTAGCGTCTTTAGGATTCTCTGTGTATAGTATCATGTCATCTGCAAACAATGACAGTTTTACTTCTTCTTTTCCGATTTGTATTCCTTTTATTTCTTTTTCTTCTCTGATTGCTGTGGCTAAAACTTCCAAAACTATGTTGAATAAGAGTGGCGAGAGTAGACAACCTTGTCTTGTTCCTGATCTTAGTGGAAATGGTTTCAGTTTTTCACCATTGAGAACGATGTTGGCTGTGAGTTTGTCATATATGGCCTTTATTATGTTGAGGTAAGTTCCCTCTATGCCTACTTTCTGGAGGGTTTTTATCATAAATGGGTGTTGAATTTTGTTGAAAGCTTTTTCTGCATCTATTGAGATGATCATATGGTTTTTCTCCTTCAGTTTGTTAATATGGTTTATCCCATTGATTGATTTGCATGTATTGAAGAATCCTTGCATTCCTGGTATAAACCCCATTTGATCATGGTGTATGATCCTTTTAATGTGCTGTTGGATTCTGTTTGCTAGTATTTTGTTGAGGATTTTTGCATCTATGTTTATCAGCAATATTGGCCTGTAGTTTTCTTTTTTTGTGGCATCTTTGTCTGGTTTGGTATCAGGGTGATGGTGGCCTTGTAGTATGAGTTTGGGAGTGTTCCTCCCTCTGCTATATTTTGGAAGAGTTTGAGAAGGATAGGTGTTAGCTCTTCTCTAAATGTTTGATAGAATTCACCTGTGAAGCCATCTGTCCTGGAGCCCTCTCTTTTCTTTCTTCTTCCATCCTATCTCTCTGACCCCACAGGGAAAGGTTCTCCATTTTAATGATTCTGTGATTAGATAGGGACCACACAGATAGTCCAGGATAATCTCCCCATGTCTAATCACATATGTAAATCCCTCTTTTGCCATGTAAGATAACATTCACAGATTCCTGGAGTCAGGGTGTGTGCATCTTTGGGGCAACATTATTCTGTCTCCCAAAACCTTGAAAAAGACTACTGTTATTAATCTTTTCAATCACTGACTCATCTCCCTAAAAGACCTCTAGGAAAACTTGTTGATCAAGTGAAGTTATTAGACATAGTACAATAAGGGATCAACAGATTGAATGTATTATCACACCCAAAATTGAACACAGCTCCCCATCTCAAAACCAACTTTTCTTTTAGTGTTCCTTACCTTAGCACCAATAAACAGCCATTGCCCAGATCAGAAATCTCTATTTATCCCCATATCCTGCATTCTTTTCTCCTCTCCCACTGCTACTACCCTCATGCAGGTAGTCATCTCTTACATGAATTACTTTGACAGCCTCCTGCTTCCAATGATCTCCCTGTCACCAGACTTCTTTTCCTAGAATTCATTCACATTACAACCAGAGGGTTTGTATTACTTAGCTCAGGCTGCTATAACAAAATATCATAGACTGGGCGGCTGAAACAACAGAAATTTCTCAGAGTTGTGGAGACAGGAAGTAGAAGTTTGAGGGGCCAGCATGGTCAGTTTCTGGTGAGGCATCTCTTCCTGGCTTATAGAAGGCCACCTTCTTGCTGTGTTCCCACATGACAGGGAGAGAGTGTAAGAACAAGCTCTCTGGTGTCTCTTCTTATAAGGGTACTAATCCTATCATGAAGGCCCACCCTCATTACCTCATCTAAACCTATCTACCTCCCAAAGGACCCATCTCCAAACTGGGGTTTAGGGCTTTAATATGTGAATTTGGGGGAGGGACATAATTTAGTCCACAGCACAGCTTTTTCCCAAAGCAAATATCTTACTTAAAATCTTTCTGTGGTTCCCCTGTGCTTTTAAAATAAAGTCCAATTAGCTTGACTTTCAAGATCCTGCATCATCTGTCTCTATCTACCTCTCCTACCCCATCTTACACCACTCCCTCACATACTCCACTCATACTGAACATCTTTGGTTCTTAGCATGTATTGCATTCTCTCTTGCCTCTGAGCCTCTGCTTTTGTTGTTCCCCTCTGTCTATTTTGACTAACTACAACTCTTCTGATCCTCCAGGAAGCCTTCTCTGACCCAACCTGGGCCCTCCAGGTACAAGGCTGTTGCTCCTCCAAGGTTCTCCCATTGCACCCTATACTTCTAATTACCCCACTGTCTGTTACTTCTCTGTCTTTCCTGTTAAGCTGTAAGCTCCAAGAGAGAGAAATATTATGTTTTGTTCAACACTACACCCCAAGTGCCTAGCTCATTACCTGGCATATGATAACATATAATACATGTTTGTGTGTTTAGATGAATGGATGGATATATGGATGAATGGACAGACAAATGGACAAACAGATGGGTGGATGGATAAATGTGTTGCATTTGTGGTGACTGTTGGGCATCCACGTGAAGCCATTCAGTAAATAGGTATGTGGATATGGAGTTCAGGAGAGAGGTCTGGACTGGAGAAGCCAAGTTCAGCCAAGCACATATCAGCATCTTTCTCCTTGGAAAAGTACACTTTGTAAAGCCCTTGAGTTGTTAAGGGTACTGTGCCAGACCCTAGTTTCAAGTGAATTTATCTGGGGTAAATTGAATTATCCTCTGGGATAATCTTTCCTACTACATCCTAATCCCAGCCCTCTGGTATTCATGGTCCTGAGTGTATTGCTAATCATAAGCTGTTTCCCAGCTACTTTATTGTAACATTACCCTTGGAAGTAGTTGTCCTCATTTTACAGGTGCAGAAATAGAGGCCATGAGGGTTATCCTCCACAGTGATTTGCAAGGATTATAATCAGTGTTATGGATACTATGGGTTGGCTCATTCAACCTCCCTTCCGCCCTCCTTCTGGAGCTACACTAATCAATACCCTAGCTACTAGCCATATGTGGTGATTCAAAATTAAATAATTAATTAAATTTAAATAAAATTAAAAAATTTAGTCCCTCAGTTGTACTAGCCACATTTCAAGTATTCAGTTGCCACATCTGGGTAGAGACTACTGTACTGGGCCGTGCAGAGAGAGAACATTTCCCTCATCACAGAGAGTTCTATTGTACAGGGTACATCTAGAGGGCCTTGCTGTATGGCAGAGGTTAGAAAGCTAAAACTATACTTCCCGCACTCCTCTGCACGTTCTGGATGCAAATTTTGTTTGGATGCAATTAGATATGCTTGTCTGAGTTTGGTGAGGTAAAAATAAGATAAGCAAGGCTCATGATGAGCTTCCCAAGAGAATGGAATCTTAAAGAGGGTTTCAAAGATGGGAAGAAAGACAGTCAGATGCACACCAAGAATGAAAAGACTCTATAAGGAAAATATATATTCTTGTTTCCTTGTGCCCTCCCCCCACCCTTTTTAAATAATCTCCCCTATTAACTCAATTCGTTTACTAAAAACAGAAAACAAAATGAAAGCCTCGCATCCTAAGGTATATGATGCTCTTGCAGGAAACTACTAAATGTTTATTAAGGCCATACCATACATGAAAGGGAGAAGGAAAGCATGAAGCCTGTTTCACATATTGTTACAAATCTGTAATGTTAGAATAAAAGGGAAAACTGATTAAAAAAATAATAATAATAAGATAAGCATGACCATGAGGATGGCAGACTTTTCTGCAGCAGACACCAGCATCTGCTCAGCTTCCTGTGTGTCTAAGGTAGGTGTGGCACTGGCACTGGCCTTGCTACAGTGGCCGCAGCTTCATGATTCCCACTTCCTTATCCAAGGTCAAAGCTACAGTGATGGGTTCTTGAACTCAGTAGTCTCAGGTGGCCTAAGAGGTGGGTGTTTTCCTAGTGGGTCATTTCTGTAGTGTTCTGCATACCCAGAGGCCCAGAACCAGAGCAGGCTGCCCCAACACTCACCACCATTTTGGTAAGCAAAAGTTGGTAAGATTTCATGCATTAAAATCTCTTCCTGCTAAAAAAAATATATTCAGGATGAATTCTGTCTCCTGAACTAAATTCTGACTGATGTGGAACAAAGCAGACTTACCACAGAGCTCTTGTGTTCCCAGATAATTCGTTTGCTTTCCAAACTCCATAAATGCCATCCAGTCTTCTAGCAATTGTGCCGGGTAGCTATATATCTGATTGCCCTCTGAAATTGATTCCCCACCTCACTCTGCTTTAAGATACTACCTATACCCTTCCATATGAAGCTTAGTCTGTTTGCAAGAATTAAAAGTGATCAATAAAATAACATAATTCCCCGGCCTGGTCCAAGTATGTTTGTAGACTACAGTAATGCTGTAATTAAATACACTAAATAGAAAGCAAATTTTTCTAAGTCTACCATACTGAATGACATAGATTTTCCTAGATAACAATCATTTTAGTGTAAATTTGATCAACCACATTGCTTTCTTATTTATTCCTACATGAAATTAGCCAGACTAAGGAGTTGGGAGATTCAGTTGAAATGTAGGGGAAGTGGCAGTGTGGAGGCAAGGCAGGCCAGAAGCATAGGGCACAATGGGCCTGAGGCATCTGGTCATTGGAGAATCATAATCTCTACCATGACTCTCTTTCCTTGCTCCCTAGACCTAGACCTAGGCTATGAGTGATACAGGTATCTGGGAGCTGGCCTGGGTGTGTGTCACCATGAATCACATTGATTCTATGGAAAAACATGGTCTGGTTTCCATACAACAGGAATGTAAATGAACCGTCAGAGCACTGGTAATTTACAATTTGGGTACTTCCTGAAATTACAGCTTCCTGCCAACCTCTACCTCTATGAAACAACCAAGCCCTTTCTACTTATGATCTTAAGGCTTTAAAACCACCAAGACATAGTATGCAACTATATTCAGAAACAGTTTCTGGCTTATTGGGAGGGGCAGCATCCCACAGAGCAGAGAGCCTGGACTCTGGAATCACAGAGACCTGAGTTTATATCATAGTCCTATCATTTATTAACTGTGTGATATTGGGGAAATTACCTCCCCATTCTGAGTCTCAGTTTTCTCAACTATAAAATGGAAGAAAACCCTGTTCACAGGATTATTATAAGGATCATATGAGAAAGCTGATTTGCTCAATTAGGAAACTGTCAGAAAGGAAAAGGGATGGGGAATAGTGCTACAGAGAAACTCTGTGCCCAATCCAGTAATTTTCCAAAAGGAGTTTTGCTCAAAATATCACTCACTTCCTATTGTGCTCTGTCCACTGAAGTCAAAGTAAAGGATAAGCTTCTATAACCAAAAGACACCCAAAATATTGTAGTTGAAAGGAGATGGAGATTTGTTTTTCTGTCACTAATGACCCTGAGGTCTAGAATAGTGAGTGGTTTTCCTCCATGTAACCATTCAGGAATCCAGGTTCCTTCCATCCTATTGCTCTACCATCATCAAGGGCATTATTCTTGTCTGCATGGTCAAAGCTAGGTCACAGCACATTCATGTTCCAGCTCAAGGAAAGAGGAAAGGGAAAGCTATTCCAGAACATCTTCTTTTAAACTGAAGATGACCCAGAAGTTGCACACAGCATTTCCAATCACACCTCATTGGCCTGAATTTAGTCCCATGGCCACACCACACTTAGCTGCAAAGGAGGCTGGTAAATGCAGTCTCCAACTGGGCAGCCATGTGTCCAGCTAAAAGTCCTATCAAAGAAGAGGAATGTTTTGCTAAACAACCTATTATTCTCTGCCATGACCTTCTTCCTGCTGTACCCATCTTCACCAAGAAGGCTTGGCTTGTTCTTGATCTAGCTGTGAGCCTTTGCCATTTGTGGGAAGTGTCTTTAATGCCATCGCACCTCCTGGTGAGATACAATTGGCCATGTGAGCTCCCTAACACTGATGGAAAAGCTGGGGCCCAAAGAGGGTTCCCGGGGACTCAGGCCAGAGCACCACCCCACTGTCTTCTGAAGATATGGTTTTGATGTGTGGAGTCTTTCCCCCCAGTATTGTGAGAGAACCTGGCTTGGCTGTTACTGGAGGTGACTCAGTCCTGCTCTCCGCTGAGGGAGCACAATCACATTGTTCCTGCAAAGAGTGCACTCCTGCCAGGTCACCTGCACTTGCAGACAAGTCTGTTCTTCTTTAAGTGATTCCTAAAGGATTAAAAAGCAGTGCAAAGGCTTTGGATGTGCCAAGCTGCATGTAGCTGCACCAGAATCTCCAACGCTGTAGAGAGAGTGCAGGACCAGACCCTGGGGAATCTCACAATGGTCCCAGCTCCTCCATTCGCCACTTATGTGTCCTTGGGCAAGCTGCTTCCCAACCCAGAGCCTGTTTTTTCATCTAAAAAAAATCTGACCAGATCATTTCTGTTTCAGTTCCCCAGTTGTCCATGACCTTTTCTTATCTATTTCTTGTTTGGAACACTTCAGTAGTAACTACAGGAGAAAGACAAATTTTTCTTTCTCATCTGTTTCTCCTATGTCCATTACCAGATGTGGGAAAATCCAAGGTCCCCAAAGTGACTCACCCCTGTGCACCTCCTGGGGACCAGGACCTTGGGCTGGTACTTTGGGCCAGTCTCAAACAGGTGTCAAATGAATTTTAATACAGTGTTCACTATTGGTCCCCACAATCCAAGTCTACAGAGAGACTGATGTAGACAGCAGGCACTGAGAGAAATGAAGAATGTGTGCAATGGTTAGAGCAATATATTCTCCTTAAGCTAAGACTCTATGGACACACGCAAGGCATGACACATCCTGAGGCATAAATCTTTGTTCCTAAGGGTGAAAGTGACCAACACCATAGATCTCCACAAAAGCCACTCCAGGATGACTAAAGAAAGAATGAAATGTAAATGAGAGCACTTTTTCAGGCTCTTACACTACGTTACCAAAATTTCTAGTGTTTTCTCCTTTTGAATGAAATAAATTTCATTCAAATAGCACTTTTACTTGGAGGAAAAATCAAAAGGCATAAAAGGATATAAATTAAAAAGTAAGTTTTCCTCCCACCATTTCCAGGTCTCTCAGTTCTCATCAGAGCCTGCCTTTCAGAGATGGCCCATGTCCACACATCCATAAATGCAGGTCTGTAACTTTGGGGGACCTCCATGGTTGCCTTGGTTTTTATGAAACTGCCTTACTGAGTGTAAACTACATTAAATACTAAGAATAGCTATGAGTTGCAAGTAGAACGTTGGCAAGGTGTGACTTTATTCACTTCTCATTCAGTCCTTGGGTGATTTCATTCATGCCCTGGCTTTCCTCACCTCCAATCTGAAGCCTCCCAGGCCTCTACCCCTGGCCCTGCTTTCTTTCCTGATTCCAGCCACATCTCTCCACCTGGAGTGGGCACTCCAAACTCAGGTGCCATTGGAATTGGTCACTTTCCCCCAAACCAGCTCCTCTTCACCTCTTGCCAGCCTCCAGCTTTTCCCACTCACCCCTGTTAGGAATGTATGTCACTTCTCTTCCCCTCCACCTTCTGCCTCACTGCTCTGCTCCTCCGGTCAGTTGAGTCCAGTAATGTGACCCTCTGGAAAATCCCTTCCTCTTCCTCAGCTTTTCCCTGCCTTAGTTAATTTCATTGTCACCTCTCACTGGAGCAGATACATACATAGCGCTTTCTCTGTGCCAGGCACTGTCCTAAGTGCCTCACACATATAAAGTCATTTTATCCTCACAACAGTCCTACAACAGATATGCTATTATTATCCCCATTTTACGGATGAGGAAACTGAGACCAAAATGATAAATAACCCCATTCCCTAAGCTCGCTAGACTCTATTGTGCCTCCTTTGACTAGATTTTCTATGGCCTCTATTGCCTTCAAGACCCAACTCAACTGTTACTTATTCCAGGAAATCCTCCCAGAGTACCCACTATTGTCACAATAGTTTCAGACTTTTAGTCTACTTTCCTCCATGTAAAATACTGCCAGATAAAATTGGATGGGACATGTTTATACTGAAAATTACTTCTTATTTATTGAAATTCCAATTTAACTGAGTATCCTTATCATTATTTGCTAAATCTGACAACCCTACCCCGACAAAACCATAAATAACTTGACAGCAAGGCTACTCCATCCTCCTGTCCCACCCACCCACCCTCAGGGGCTAGAACAGAGCCTGGACCAGGTGGGTGCTCAGTTCAGTTTACTGTATTGAATTAAAGTCGGGTGCTCAGCAAACGGTGATTGTCTGCCATGTTAGCTTTTACTATGCTTTGCATGGAGAATGATATGTCCCTTATGTCCCCCCAGTGCAGCAGACACAGTGCTATGTGCGCAATAATTAAATTCAATGCATCTTGGAGCCTCACTTTTCTCATCTATAAATTGAGAATACTGTTCAACACCCACTCCCCCACACTTTCTTCTAGGCTGCTTATAAGGATCAAATGCCACAGGGGAGGTGCAATGGTGCTTTGAAACTGAGAAAAGCTGCAGTTTGTGAAAGATGACTACGATTACCAATATTAGCATTTCTAACTTAATAATGGGGAAATATACAGCCTACATCTAATCTGATTTTTCAATAGTTTTAAATATTGAAAGCTACTTAATTGCTTGCTAAGAAACAGCATGGCAAAGGAATTGAGACAGGGAGAAAATCCAGGTGTTCCCTGATAGCTAAGAAGAGGGTAAAAAGAAGAGCAGAGGGGAAGTACCCATTGGAGACAGAAGCAGATACTGTCCTGATAGGTGCCCCACCAGAAACCCCAATGCCCAGTGACCCAGGCCAATGCCAAGAAGATTACCAAATGGTTTTCCCATACCATGTTTCTTATTACCATTTCACCAGTTTAGGAAAATAAGACCAAGAATGGTAAAATTCCATGTCCAACTTCTTCAAGTCTTAGATGTCCTCGAGTTAGGACTGAATCTGGCCACTTCCCCCAAGACCTGGGTCAGTAGGAAGGTTGCTTCTTGGTTTCAAAAGGAAAAAAGGAAAAGGAACAAGCTGCAAAAATAGACTCCTCATGTCTTTACCTTTCTCTTCCCCCATCTTTTAAAATTCATCCCGTGAGTTGCTGCCAATTCCCTGAGTTAAAACTTTAGGGATCTAATTTACTTGGGAATCTACACACATAACCAGAGATTATAGTGAATGGAAAAACATCATTCAGAGGTGGAAAGATGGTGGCTAGTTCGTGCAAAGCTCCAAATTCTTGGAAGATCATTAGAAAAACGTTGCCAGGTGGCCAGCATTGAGGCTGATCCCTTGTTCCAACTCCATCTGGGCGGTAGAAGACCTTGAATTACTTGGTCTCTATTTGCACACACATGGCCGGTCAATAAAGTAATTGTCTTAATCCAAAAAGCATACCAGTGACCAAGATATTTTCAGCTACATATGTGGACTTTTTAACATATAATTGTCTCAGTTCTCTGATCTATTTGGAACTGATCCCTCTGAGACTTTATTTTTTACAAATGTTCCAGTAATTAATTTAATTTATAACAGAAGCACATGAAAAGGTGAGAGCTTCCTTCTCTCCTCTACATTGGCGTTTATTTTGTGGAAGTCTGATGCCAGCCAGAATCACCTTTTCCATACTTAACACATTTTTAAATACCTTTGTAATCAAACAAGGGCATTAAGAGGGATTTAACACTTGCTAATGGGACGCCACAAGCCCTAGCTCATTCTTACCCCAGGTGGCCTCTCTTCTGGCTTCATGCTGGGAATAAATCATTTGGAAACCAGATGCTTTCTTATTCTCAATTGTTTTTCTGTTTTCCTCTCTTACACCTAGCTTCATCTATATTGGCAAATGAAGTGAAGAATTCAGACTATTACTCAGATAATTCAACAAAAATTGCCCTTACAGGAATTTTATTTGTTTGTGTGTCTTAGAAGTGAAAGTAGGGGCTTACCTTTAAACGTAAATGACTTGACATCCACTGCTGTTGGGCAAACCCATGGCCAGTGAGTGGAGTTTTGCGGGAATATAATCTACTTATACTCCTAACACCAGGGGTGTTACTATTTATCTCTATGAGCCTCTTGCTCCTCCTCTCTGTAAAATCAGGATCACAATTCCTACATTGCCAGGTTGATGATGAAATTAAGTGAGATAAATATGAAGATTTCTGCATGCAGTAGGTATTCTGTACATATTTAAAACCACACTTGCACATATATACAACACACACTGTACGTTGATCAGAACATTTATATTGCACTTTACAATTTATAAAACACTCACTTACATTCTCTCTTTGATCTTCAGAAAAGCACTGGGAACTGTAAGGACAGTTAGTCACCATTTTTACAAATGAAGAGCCTGAGGTTAAATGAAATTAAATGGCTTTCCCAAGACCACACAGCTGGTCTAAGTTTATCTGTACAACCCCTGAAGCTCTCCACCACCTCTACACTGATGCCACATGCTCCACACAGGTGTCTAAAAAACTGGTTCTTTAATTTGGCTTCACACTGCAACTACATGGAAAACTTAAAGATAAATACTAATACCTGGTCCCACCCCCAGAGATTTCGATTTAACCACTCTAAAGTGTAGGCCTGGGCATTAGGATTCTTTTCTCAGTCTATCTCTTCATTTTCAATTAAACTTTTATTGTGAGATAATGGTAGATTCATGGGCGGTTGTAAGAAGTAATATACAGAGATCCCATTTTCCCCCAAAAGTAACACCTTGCAAAGCTATAGTATAATGTCACAACCATGATACTGACACTTTTACAGTCAAGATGCAGAACAGTTTCACCATCACAAAGATCTCTTGAATTTTCCTTTTATAACTACACCCAGCTCTCCCTACCTACCCTTCCCTAACCCTGGTAACCATTAATCTGTATTCCATTTATATATATATATATATATATATATATATATATATATATATATTTTTTTTTTTTTTTTTTTTTTTTTTTTGGCTGCATTGGGTCTTTGTTGCTGCACGCGGGCTTTCTCTAGTTGGGGCGAGCAGGAGCTACTCTTCGTTGCGGTGTGCGGGCTTCTCATCGCGATGGCTTCTCTTGTTGCGGAGCACAGGCTCTAGGCATGCGGGCTTCAGTAGTTGCGGCTCGCAGGCTCTAGAGCTCAGGCTCAGTAGTTGTGGCACACGGGCTTAGTTGCTCCGCAGCATGTGGGATCTTCCTGGACCAGGGATCAAATCCGTGTCCCCTGCATTGGCAGGTGGATTCTTAACCACTGCGCCACCAGGGAAGTCCCATCTCTATATTTTTTGTCATTTCAAGAATGTTATATGAATGGAATCATGCAGTCTGTGACCTTTTGGGATTGGCTTTTTTTACTCAGCATAATTCCCTGGAGATTCATCCAAGTTGTTGGGTGTTTCATTAGTTCCTTCCTTTTCATTGCTGGGTAGTATTTCCTGGTATGGATGTACCAGCTGATTTAACCATTGAAGGATATCTGAGTTGTCTCCAGTTTCTGGTTATTATGAATAAAGCTGTTATGAATGTTTGTGTACAGGTTTTTGTGCGAAGAGAACTTTTAGTTTCTCTGGGATAAATGTCTGAGTGCGTTTGCTGGGTGATACGGTAGTTACATGCTTAGTTTTGTAAGAAACTACCAAACTGATTTCTAGAGTGACTATCATTTTCCCATGAGCAATGTGTGAGTGATCTACTTTCTCATCCTCACCAGTTACGGTGTTGTCATCATTTTCTCTTAAAAGCCATTCTGATGTGTGATAGTTCTCATTGTGGTTTTAATCTGCATTTATTTCTCTAATGGCTAGTGATGTTGAATATTTTTTCATGTGCTTATCTGCCAACTATATATCCTTTTAAAAAATTTTTTATTGGAGTGTAGTTGATTTACAATACTGTGTTAGTTTCAGGTGTACAGCAAAGTGAATCAGTTATACATATACATATATCCACTCTTTTTTAGATTCTTTTCCCATATAGGCCATTACAGAGTATTGAGTAGAGTTCCCTGTGCTATACAGTAGGTCCTTATTAGTTATCTATTTTATATATAGTAGTGTGTATATGTCAGTCCCAATCTCCCAATTTATCCCTTCCCCCCCTCCTTACCCGTCGGTAACCATAAGTTTGTTTTTTACGTCTGTGACTCTATTTCTGTTTTGTAGGTAAGTTCATTTGTACCCCTTTTTTAGATTCCACATATAAGTGATATCATATGATATTTGTCTTTGTCTGACTTACTTCACTCAGTATGACAATCTCTATGTCCATCCATGTTGCTGCAAATGGCATTATTTTGTTCTTTTTTATGGCTGAGTAATATTCCGTTGTATGTATGTACCACATCTTCTTTATCCAATCCTCTGTTGATGGACATTTAAGTTGCTTCCATGTCTTGGCTATTGTAAATAGTGCTTCTTTGAACATTGGGGTACATGTATCTTTTCGAATTATGGTTTTCTCTGGATATATGCCCAGGAGTGGGATTGTTGGATCATATGGTAGCTCTATTTTTAGTTTTTTAAGGAACCTCCATACTGTTCTCCATAGTGGCTGTACCAATTTACATTCCCACCAACAATGTAGGAGGGTTCCTTTTCTCCACATCTCTTTAGCATTAATTGTTTATAGATTTTTTTTGATGATGGCCACTCTGACCGGTGCGAGGTGATACCACATTGTAGTTTTGATTTGCATTTCTCTAATAATTAGTGATGCTGAGCATCTTTTCATGTGCTTTTCAGGCATCTGTATGATTCAATGCCATCCCTATCAAATTACCAATGGCATTTTTTCGCAGAATTAAAACAAAAAATTTTACAGTTTGTATGGAAACACAAAAGACCACGAACAGCCAAAGCAATCTTGAGAAAGAAAAACAGAGCTGGAGGACCCAGGCTCCCTGGCTTCAGACTATACTACAAAGCACACGTACATTACATACAGTAATCAAAACAGTGTGGTACTGGCACAAAAACAGAAATATAGATCAATGGAACAGGATAGAAAGTCCAGAGTTAAACCTGTGCACCTGTGGTCACCTAATCTATGACAAAGGAGGCAAGAATATACAATGGAGAAAAGACAGTCTCTTCAATATGTGGTGCTGGGAAAATTGGACAGCTGCATGTAAATGAAGGAAATTAGAACACTCCCTAACACCCTACACGAAAATAAACTCAAAATGGATTAAGGACCTAAATATAAGGCTGGATACTATAAAACTCTTAGAGGAAAACATAAGCAGAACACTCTTTGATGTAAATAGCGGCAAAATCTTTTTCAATCCACCTCCTAATGAAAATAAAAACAAAAATAAACAAATGGGACCTAATTAAATTTAAAAGCTTTTGCACAACAAAGGAAACCATATACAAAACAAAAAGACAACCCTCAAAATGGGAGAAAATATTTGCAAATGAAGTAACTGACAAGGGATTAATCTCCAAAATTTAAAAACAGCTCATGCAACTTAATATCAAAAAAACAAACAACCCAATCAAAAAATGGGTGGAAGATCTAAACAGACATTTCTCCAAAGAAGACATATATATCCTTTTTAGTGAAATGTCTGTTTACATCTTACATCCATTTTTTAATTAGATTGTTTTTAACTGTTAAGTTTTGAGAATTCTTTACATATTCTAGATACTAGTCCTTTGCTGGATATATGGTTTGCAAATATTTTCTCCCAGGCTATAGATTGCCTTTTGTTTGCTTGTTTAAAAGATTTCATTTTTAAACAGTTTTAAATTTAGAGAAAAATTGAGCAGATAACATAGAAAGTTTCCATGTACCACCCCCACCCACCCATACACATTTTCACTTGCAGTACTGTGGCACATTTGTAATAATTAATGAACCAATACTGACATATTATTAACCGAAGTCCATAGTTTTTATTCCTGAATAATGTTTCATTGTACAGATGTACCACCATTTATCCATTAACCTATTTAAGGATATCTTCATTGCTTCCAGTTTTTGGCAACTATAGTAGAGATGCTACAAACATTCATGTATAGGTTTTTATGTGGACATAAGTTTTCAGTTCAATTGAGTAAATACCTAGGAGTGTGACTGTTAGATCATATGGTAAGAATACATTCAGCTTGGTTTTTAAAAAATTGCCTTTTAAAGTGGATGTACGATTTTGCATCTTTTATATAGGATAAGCATATTTTCATATGTGTATTTGCCATCTGTATATCTTCTTTGTTGAAGTGTGTGTTTAGACCTTTTGCCCATTTTTTAATTGGATTGTTCATTTTCTTATTGTTGCATTTTAAGAGTTCTTTGGATACAAATCATTTATCAGATGATTTGTTTTGCAAATATTTTCTACCATTCTGTGGCTTGTTTTTTCATTCTCTTAACAGTGTCTTTCACAGAGCAGAAGTTTTTCCTGTTAATAGAGTCCAACTTATTAGTTCAATTTTTTCATTCATGGATTGTGCTTTTGGTGTTGCATCTGAAATTTCATCACCAATCCCAAGGTCATCTAGATTTTCTATGCTGTCTTCTGGAAGTTTTATAGGTTTGTGTTTAGGTCTATGATCCATTTTGAGTTAATTTTTGTGAAGGGTGTAAAATCTGTGTCTAGGTTTATTTTTTTGCAAAAGGATTTCCAATTGTTCTAACTCTATTTAAAAAATTATCTTTTCTGTATTGAATTGTCTTTACTCCATTGTCAACAATCAATTGATTATATTTGTGTGGGTCTATCTTGGAGCTCTCTATACTGTTCATTGATCTATTTGTCTTTTCTTTCACCAATCCCACACTCTCTTAATTATTGTACCTTAAGTAAGTTTTTAAGTCAGATAGTGTCAGTCTTCCAACTTTTTTCTTCTTCCTCAGTGTGGTATTGGCTATTCTGGGTCTTTTTCCTTTCCATATAAACTTTATAATCAGTTTCTCGATATCCACAAATTACTTGCCTCCAAGTGGGGGTGTAAAATCAGCTCCCCACTGGGCCCCCTTGTCACCAGAGAATGAAGAGGAGAGAGGTAAGTGCCAACTAGCCCCACCTCTCATCACCTTTTTCCACCTCATTGCTGCTGCATGAGGTTGGGGGTACAGCAATGCTGGACCCACTGACAATACCCCACTGCATGTTACCCCGTTCCATGCCACAGGAGGATGGAGTGGGAGATCAAGTCCCCATTCAGCCCCACTGAAACCCATTCTGTGTTTTCTTTTCTTTTTTTCTGTTTTTTGGCCATACTGCTTGGCATGTGGGATCTTAGTTCCCTGACCAGGGATCGAACCCACACCCCCTACAGTGGAAGCACAACGTCTCAGCCACTGGACAGCCAGGGAAGTCCCAAACAGAGTTGTTGGTTTTTTTGTTTCTGGCTGCACCATGCGGCATACAAGATCTGAGTTCCTTGACCAGGGGTAGAACCCTTGTCCCCTGCACTGGGAGCAGGGAGTCTTAACCACTGGACCACCAGGGAAGTCCTAACTGTGCTTTCTTAGATTCTGTGTTTGTCTATTTGGCATCCATTCATCACTGGGCCAATTATATTAAATATATTTTCTTATTTTTTTAATTTGTGATGCTCTAGCATTTGGGGGTCTTATGAAAAATAAGAAAATATAGTTAATATAAGTAATTTCTAAAGATAATAACAACTTGCCTACAAGTACTTCTTTCACTTTTTGGAGGCTTCCTATGTTTATTTGGTGTGTTATATTATCAAAGTTAAACAAAGCCAGACATTAGTTTAAGTGGTAAGAACAGATTTTAAACAGTAAAATACTGTTACAGGAGAGAAAAAGAGTTCCACTTTGATATATACAGAGGTGACTGCATTTTTTTTTAAAGATGCTCCTATTGCTCTTTTTTTAAATATATAAATTTATTTATTTATTTATTTATATTTGGCTGTGTTGGGTCTTTGTTACTGCGCGCGGGCTTTCTCTGGTTGAGACGTGCGGGGGCTACTCTTCGTTGTGGTGCGCAGGCTTCTCATTGCAGTGGCTTCTGTTGTTGCAGAGCATGGGCTCTAGGCATGCGGGCTTCAGTAGTTGCAGCACGTGGGCTCAGTAGTGTGGCTTGAGGGCTCTAGAGCCCAGGCTCAGTCGTTGTGGTGCATGGGCTTAGTTGCTCTGCGGCGTGTGGGATCTTCCCAGACCAGGGCTCAAACCCATGTCCCCTGCATTGGGAGACGGATTCTTAACCACTGCACCACCAGGGAAGTCCCAAGATGACTGCATTTTAAAGGGAGAATGAAGGCATAGGGAGGGAGTCAAGCAGGGGCTTAAGAGAGTCAGAGAAGTGAAAAAATACAAAAAAGCAGGAAGCAAGGGTTGGTCTCTGTGAAACCCATCTGGGTTAGCCAACTGGCACTTACTGAAATTAGGCTCCTACCCTCCCGCAGAGGCTGGGAGACAAGGAGCCTATCTTCCTTCGGGTGTTGGCTTGAACAAACAGTAAGTTTTTTGGGCATCCTTGAGTTTTCTCAGACAGACATTCTAAGGGGGCATGGGGTCATCCTATGGATGCAGCCTTGAGCTGTTAGAAACTATTTTAGTGTTTTTGCCAGTCTTTATAGGCCAAGGTTGAGGCTTAGTTAAGAAAGGGCTCAGGGGACCCTGGCTAGAGTTTGGTCAAGGAGAGAATCTCTGTCAGTGTCCAGGGGGCTTTAGTTGTAAGAGGGAGGACCTGAGAGAATAAGGTGACTCCATGAGCCAGAAGTCCTCGGCATCAGGAGTTTTGAAAGCTCCTCAAGTGACTCTAATAAGCAACAAAATTTGACAACCACAAGACCAAGACAAGAACTTTGCCCTCCATTTTAATGCCCCCCTTCACAAAGAAAGAAATTCCTCTAAGGAGACTGCATGCTCTGTGTACATGCATGTACATGTACGCATACTGGTTTGTGTATATGCAGGTATGCATGCACACACCAGGGTGAGAGGTAGAGAAGAGGCCTGGTCCTCTCAAGCCACAAGAAGATGAAGAAAGTGCTTAGAGCTATGGAAATGTACCAAGCTGCCTTTGTTTTAGCGATGGGGGAGAAAGGGATCCTGGCAGAATTCAACCCCATATCCATTTATTTGGCCATAAAAATGAGGGAAGGGTGCTTCTCAAGGTTGTGGTTGAGGGGTTACATTCATGCTAGGTCTTGCTGATCCAGTTCCCATCCTCACGGTTTTCTCTGCTGGACGCTCCCTGCCTGAAACCACGGAAGTGGCTCTCAGTCTCTGCGATTGCTCAAGGGTCATCCGTAAAGCACTGCTTTCTGGCCTGACTTTCCCAGAACTCACTAAGCATAGTCCTATTGCTTCTTCTATGACTTATTTAGATCCTAATTATTATTCTACGTATTTATGCAAATGCGGAAGCCAGGAGGGGTGAAACTCCTTTCAGAAGCCATGCAGTGGTCTCTGGAATGTTAAAGGCTCAGAAAATTGGCAGATTCTCAGGTTCCATCTCAGGAAAAGAACATTTTTCTAGACCGAGTGCTGCCTGAAAGGTTTGGCATTTCTGCCTGTGAAAATGAAAGACTAGGTGGGGCCTGAGGCTTCCCTAGAACAGTGGTTCCCACATCAGAATCACTGGCGGCCTGTGAGATTACACTGATGCTTCCACGCCACCCCACACATTCTGATTTAACTGGGACTGAAGTTGGGCATGGGTCTTTCTTAAAAGCTCCCCAGATGATTCTGACAGGCAGCCAGGTTGAAGGCTGAGAACCCTAGAAATTCTGCAGAGTTCTGGGAGGAAACAGCAAAAAGTCCAGGACAAGCAAATACAAATTAAGGAGCCTCTGAGCAATACATAGAGCATACTTTCCCCAGGGCACCTACCCTGAGCCATGACACAGAGATGGAAAAGACACAGTCTGTCCTTTCTGCTGAGTTGGGCAGGTGATATAGCCGAGGCTGGTGTGCAAGGCCACAGTGGTGGGAAGGGGCATTGGGCTGGGCCTTGAAGGTGAGTGGAGCTTGGACAGGTGGTAAAAGGCGTTCTGACCTTATAGAGCTGCGTCTTCATGCAGAAGCAAAATTATTTTTGAGGCAGGGCAAGAAAAATTTAACATGAAATTTTTATCTGCCGTTTCAGCCACTACCCCCTCCTCTTTAGTGTACAATGTGCATCTGCATTATACATTAACTAAATCCCCTTAGAAGACACAGGAATGCCTACTTGCCAAAAAAAAAAAAAAAAGGCAATACTTGTACCTTGGCCAATTTCAAGCTACCAACATGGTTTAACTGGCTTGCAAAATTCCTGACATTGACAGTGGGCTCTCACAAGCCATTAAGAGCTAGCTCCAGCATCACCAATACCCCCACACTCCCTCTCCCCACTGGTTAAGAACCACTACATTACAAGAAAATGTAGGATTTAAAAAAAAAACACTTATCAAATAAAACACCATTAATGGTTTGTATTATAATGAAGTGAATTGCTTAAACCCAACTTAGGCAGATAATTCTTAGGACAAACTTGGTAATACACTTTGGGGAGGGAGATCAGGCTGCCCAGACAGGCAGTGAGGATAACAGGCCTCTTGCCATGTCTAACTAGTAGGACTTTACCACATGATGTCACTCTAATACTTGCTTATTTATGTCTCTGGAAGTCTCAAGCAAGTTGTCTCTCCTTTGCTAAAAGATTGGCATTCTTAACTTTTATGCCTTGGGATAATTATGAAATTACATCATATTTGTTGTTTATTACTTGAAAGGAATCTTTTATATGTATTCTTTTTTTGTAAAAGAGACTGAAAATTTGCAGAAAGGAGATAAGGGCAGAGAGGCATTTTGGAATCACAAAACTTTGATTTAGCACAAGACTGTGATTTACCAGGTGAGTAAACTTGGACAAGATTCTTAACTTCTACAAGCTTCAGGGTCCTCACCTGTAAAATGCGGAAAGATACTTGTAATTTCTACCTCACTGACTGGGAGTGAGTCATTTCCATTGGCACGTACTAAACACCCACCCCATGCCATTTCTCTGCACTGGGCCCAGAGAAAACCAGGACGAGGAAGTCCAAGTTCCTGCCCTTAAGAAGCTCAAGTTTAACCTTGGGGACAAATACCTGAACAAGAGAATATAGAACAACGGCCAATTGACACGCTTAGGTTTGCACTCTAAAGTGTGAATGTGTTATCTGACATTCTCTAATACTGTGACAAAAATTCTTCATGTGTAGTAGCTTTTTTGTTGGGAAATAAATGAAATGTTGGTCTTAATATTTCAATTATAAGAGTCGCCAGAGATTAAGTGATTAGTGTTTTCATACCATCTGCCACACAGGGATGCTTTTAGAGGAGAGGACCAGGAGATGAGGGCACTGAAACTGTGACTGTGGAGATAGGAGAACTTGCTGAGAATGTGGGGAGTGAGGAAGAAAGGATTGTGGAGGCGGGGAGGTAGACATAGGCATGATTTTTAGAGATGGTCAAGACGAGCATGTGGAAGAACATTCACATGCAGCACTAATTTACTGCCAGTGTGATTTGGGGCACATCACTTTCCCCTCTATAAGCCTCCATTTCCCTCTCTATAACTCATCAGGTATTTAGGATAAGTATTAAGCAAATGTTCTTGGGTTGCAATCAACAGAAAAGAATGCTGGCTAATACAACAAAAGTTATGTTGAAGCAGCAGGTATATATGAAGACATCAGAGTGGTAGAGACTTTGGCAACACAAGAATATAGGCCCCACTGAAAGAATTCACGTTCCAGAAAAAAATTTATACGCTGTTCTGGCCAAATAAAATGTGTCTACTGGCACCATCAGCCTCTAGTCCTCCAGTCTGCAACTCTCTCTACAGGAAAGAGCCCAGGTTCCTGCATAGCACCAAGGCCCTGTCAGCCCCAGAGGAACTCAAACTCCAGGCTAGAAACCCAATTCTAGGCAACAGGGAGGGCCTAGATGGCAAGGCGTTAGGTGATAAAGACCATGTCTGGTTCTTTCCCAAAGCTGCAACTCCCGCACAAGGCCAGGGACAGAGGCAGCCTCACAGACTGCCCCCAAATCAGGACTCTTTGTCTAAGGTAAGAGTTGGCTCACAGATATTTGATAGCCCATCAGATTACGCAGCTCACCAATGTCTGATTTCACAGACAACTGCTCATGGGCCCCTGGTCATGGACCCCATCAGGAGGTGGGGGAGGAGAAGAGGCAGGAACCACCCTCTTCTAGGCAGTCAGTCATTCAGCAGCTAAAATCTCGCAAGACTCGATGGCTTCTCCCTCAGCCCTAAAGCTACTAAGTGGTCACCACGCCTAGCACTTCCTTCTCCATTTGCAGCTTTCCACTACACCACCTCCGCCTTCCCACCCGCAGGAACACTGAGCTCAGCCACCAACGTGGCTGTCCACTGGATCCCCCACTAGCTGTGTGTAATCCCAAGGGAAGGGCCACATTCTGGCCATTTCTGTCTCCAGCTCTGGGCCTCACCCATAGTAGATGCTTGGTAAGTGCTTAATGGTTGCTAACCATTAAGAACCATTGCTATAGATGGAATGTTTGCTTCCACCCTCCCAATCCCCCACCCCTCCCTCCAAATTCATATGTTGAAAACCGAACCAAAGTAATGGTATTAGTGGAGACCTTTGGAAGGTGACTTTTGGGAGGGCAGAGCCTTCATGAATGGGATTAGTGCCTTTATAGAAGAGGCCCCAGAGATAACCCTCATCTCATCCACCAAGTGAGAGCACAGCCAGATGTCAGGAGTTTGTAACCCTGAAGAAGGCCTTCACCAGAACCTGGCCATGCTGGCACCCTGATCTTGGCCTCCAGCCTCTAGAACTGTAAGAAATAGATTTGTTGTTTATAAGCCACCCCATCTGTGGTATTTTGCTATAGCATTCCAAACTAAAGTAACCATGTTTGCCCTTCTGATATAATCATGACCTGGGTCAGGAGACCTAGGCTCAACCACTGACATGGTCCCCTCCGTCCTGGTCCTCAGTTTCCCCATCTCTGCAGGAGGGAGAGAACCACATGATTTCTAAATGGCCTCTGGTTTCTCTAACACCCTCCAGATTCAGTGGCTATTTGTGACTCTGTAAAAATAGCTGCAACTTTGGCAGGTGTCTAAAGGGAGAGGGCCACCGATGGGTAGAAATGGCCCCTCCCACTCAGGAGACACCCATGGGCTTTTCCTTTGAAGGGGGCAGGCAGTGAGGGTTGGTTAGTGAGGCAGTCAAGCAGTGATAAAGCTATGGGCAGGTGACCATCAGGGGCAGAAATAGGAGATGGAAATCAGACACCTAGTTGTGAGTCTCCCACCCACCACTTAACTATGTGACCCAAGCTAGTCCCTTAATCTGAGCCTTTGTTTCCCCCTTGGTCCATGGGTGAGCAAGCAGTATGAGTGTCTGTTGGATTGGATTTTGAACCTTGAAGAGCTAACAGAACAGGAAGCCACATTCTGGGCTCTGTGATGATGTTGCCCTCATGGGGAGAGCAGAGGGGGAGGGGCCAGTGAACCTCCCCCACCCCCCGGCTGCTCCCGACCCAGCAGAGCAGAAGGTGCTAATATGCCTAAACCCAACTCCCCACCACCTTCTGCTATCACACTAGAGCAAGAAATCCAGACCAGACAAGAGCCATTGCATCTTAAAATTTTATGTGAAATTCTGTAAATGTGTATAGAGTGGCCTGTGGCTGCCTGCCCACGGGCCTGGACTGTAGGGACGCCGCTGCTCAGCACTTGCTGTAGATGGCTTCACTGCCCCGCTCCTCAAACTCTTCCTTGCTGACCCAAAGCTGCTGGAAGGCCTGCAGCGAGGCCAGGATGGAGCCGCCGGTCCACACGGAGGTCTTCCTCTCGGGAGCAGCAGCCACTGCGAGGCTGTCCCCGGGGCAGAGGAGGCTTAGCTCCCTCTGGAAGCGCTCTGGGAAGCCGTCCAGCATGGTGCAGCCGCCACACAGCAGCACGTTGGCTGCCATCTCCTCCTTGAAGCCCGCCTCCTGGCAGCGGTTCAGGCAGGCGGCCGTGAGCTCAGGGAGACCGGGCTGGTTGCTGCCCACCAAGGTGGGCTTGAAGAGCATCTCGGCACACTGAAAGCGCTCCTGGCCGATGGTGATGAGCTTGCCGTCGGGGAGCTCATAGTCCACACGCAGATCCTCCAGGCACAGGCCCAGCTCTTCCGCTGGCTTGAGTGCCGAGTAGCAGCAGCACTTCTTGATGTGCTCGATGATGTGCAGGTGGTCGTCCGTGAACTTGTGGCCGGCCTCGTTGAGCAGCTGCAGCAGGTAGTTGGTGAGGTCGCTGCCGGCATAGTCGGCACGACTCGTCAGGCCCGGCAGCACGTTGCCCTCGGAGACGGGCACCACGTGTGAGACGCCGTGCCCACTCTCCACCACCAGCCCGGAGGTCTTGCCATAGGAGTAGATAGACAGCAACGACTGGGATGTCACGTGCATGGCGGGGATGCCAAAGGTCTCGAACATGAGCTCTGCATACTTCTCGCGGTTGCTGGTGGGGCTGAGTGGGGGATCGGAGACCAGCACGGCGTGCTCCTCGGGGGGGATCTTCATGGCCGTGTGGAAGATGTACTCCCAGATGCTCTGGACGCAGTCCCAGTCCACCACGATGCCGTATTTCAGCGGGTTAATCAGCTTCAGAGGCGCCTCCATGTTGAGCAGCTCGTGGCCCACGTAGGTCTCCTTGCAGGTGTCACCGGCGTCAGCCGCCTCCGAGCAGCGCTTGCCCACAGTGGAGGAGATGAAGTAGGTGGGCCTCGGCTCACCCGCATAGCCACACTTACAGTACTGGGAGCCCAGGTCAATGATGAGTGCCTTGATCTTACGCACCTTCTTGGGCTTCATCTTCAGCTGAGTGGATGAACTTGTGTCCCGTATGCCAGCCTCAGGACCTGGCAGTGTGCCTGCCTCTCCAGGGTCCCCCTGAGCCGTGCCCATGGGCTTGGGGCTAGGGCTGTTCCTCGTCTCCATTTGCCTTCCTTGCTCACCTTTCTCACATCCACATCCTAGAGCTCCGTGGGGAGAAAGAAGAGGGTCCACCTCCAGCAGTGCCTTGGCAACTCCTCAGGATTGTGATGTCACCACGGGCTGGTCCATTCCAGCAGCCCAGGGAGGGCTTGGCCTTGGCAGGCCCTTGACCTATCAGCCCCACCCCCATCGGCCTAACGTGACTTTGCTCCCAGACGGAGCAGGTGGCCAGCACAGTTTTAGAAATCCAACTGCACTTGGGTCTCAGAGGTTTCTGCTCCCTCTCCTTATATCCTCACTCCTAATCCCCCGTTCACTAGCTGAACACCTCTTCCTCCTCAGCTTCTTGGCCAAGAGGGTGATAAATATTTGAGCCCCTACAGTAAGCCAAACACTGTAGCAGGCACCTCACATGACACTTCACAGCATCTTGGGAGGTAGGCAGAGCTAAGGAAATCAAGGCTCAGAATGCAAATGACTTGCCCAAGAGCAAACAGCTCTTGGAGTGTTTGTACTTTAACCCAAGTTCCTCCAAATCCAATGTACCAGGTCACCTTGAAGAGTGTGTAGGCCCTGATGATAGAAACCTGGCCACAAGCAGTGCCCAGTCTAGTTGGGAAGAAGATGAATGGATGCAGAGGAGTTTGCAGGTGGATGTCTACTGGGAGAACAGAGGTGCACAAAGGAGGGAGGGAGGGAGTCAGAAGGTTCTCCAGAGAGGTGCTGCCTACGTAGAGTACTGAAAGATAAGTGGATATTTGTCAGGTAGCTAAGAGGAGGGGAAGCCATCCCAAGCAGAGAGCACAGCTTGAGCAAACACTCAGAGGAAGGCGTGGTGGGGAGCTTCCAGTAGTTAAGGTGTTCGGAAAAATACATCAGGATACGGCAGTCATGGGGGCAACTAAGGAGGACCCCAAATTCTAGAGGTAAGGGCTTAGATTAAACTGACCACAGCTGGGAAGCCAATGAAGCCTTTAAGCAGGGGAGTGGTTAGATTTGGTTTCCAGGACAAAATCTTAGAAAGATTCATGTTTAGCTGTAATATGGAGGGACAAGACTCTGAGATCTAAAAGGAGGATGTTGAAGAAATTTTTGTAAGACTTGAAGGTGGCCTAAGCTAGGGCTGTGATAGTGTGGAAAAAAGGAAGGGACAGGTTCTAAAGAAATTCAGAAAGTAGAATCTAATCTAATTGGTTGGTTCTCAACTGTCCTCAATTCAATCCAAGCTTCTAGTCTAGCATTTGAGACCCTTTCTCATAGGCTCCTGTGACATCTCTAGCCTCAAGCATTGCATTTACATTAGAAGATTAGATGTGGGGAGTGAGGAAGAGGGAAGGTTGAATCCCTTTCCTCTGCCCAAGGAAAGATGGCCTGTCATACAGAACAAACAAATTCATTAGGTTCCCATAGGGTCCTCTGTGCCAAACTGTCCCCCCTCTAAAAAATAAGACAGATTAGGGCTTTGGTAAAGAAACAGGAGGAAAAGGGGAAGAGAAACAACTGGGGCTAAGGAAGTTTTCTGGGAAACTTAACAAGAGCAGAAGTAGTTGAAGGATTAGGTGACATTGATAGGAAAGAAAAGAGGGATTTTTAAGACATAAGAAATACTGCTGTGGAGGGCTTCCTTGGTGGCGCAGTGGTTGAGAGTCTGCCTGCCGATGCAGGGGACACGGGTTCGAGCCCTGGTCTGGGAAGATCCCACATGCCGCGGAGCAACTAGGCCCGTGAACCACAACTACTGAGCCTGCGCGTCTGGAGCCTGTGCTCCGCAACAAGAGAGGCCACGATAGTGAGAGGCCCGCGCACCGCGATGAAGAGTAGCCCCCACTTGCCGCAACTAGAGAAAGCCCTTGCACAGAAACGAAGACCCAACACAGCCAAAAATAAATAAATAAATAAATAAATAATTAAAAAAAAAAAAATACTGCTGTGGAACATAAAAGAATGTTAATAAAGAACTCATGGGAATTTCTGTTTGCTGAATTGTTTCTTGGAACATGGCACTAGGGAACTAGATTATGTGGGAAACAACTTTATAAGGATTTCAGTTATGAGCACCACCAAGTTCTATTGGTGGTATCTCAAAATCACAGAACCTGAGGATTAGACACTTGATCTGGCATGGACAGCTGTGAGGGACAAACTTTTCCTCACATTGGATTGACATCTGTACCTCTCTGAAGAAATCATTAATTGGTCTTGGGTCTACTTTTGAGGTTGTGCAAAGCAAGCTAATTCTTCCATGTGACAACACTTAGGCTATTTAAAGGCAATGCACACGGACCCCCTAAGCCTACTCTTCTTCCCCTCCTTATAGAAAGACAGTACAGAATAGAAAGAGGAGTAAGGAACTGGACTCAGAAGACCCGAGTTCAAATCTAGCTCCATTATTATAATCTGTATGAGCTTGGGCAAACTACTCAAAATGTTAGTCGAACCTGATTTTGATAGTGCTATATCCCCTCATCAGATTGATCCCTATCCACTGCCTCCAGGTTTCAGGCTTGAGCATCTAGGTGGATGGTAGGGCTCCTCATATATAGACAGAGGATACCGGGGCAAGAGCGGTTATACAGGGGAAGGCAATGAGTTCCATTTGGGGCATGCTGACTTAGAGATGTCCAGAGGCCACTAGGCTGTGGATTATGGAGCTCTGGAAAGAAAAATGATCTAGATTTAGTCCTCAATAGAGTATCTCCACCTTCTGAAGACAGCTCCTTTCCTTTCCACCTCAAGGAAACTTGTTAGTCTTAGTTTTGGGGTTATCACACTGAGGGCTGAGCTTTGGGAATGAGGCTCACTGTCTGTTTGACAAGGAATTCTTTTCTTTGCTAGGAGCTTGACTCAGAGATTCCCAAAGGTCAACATATTGAAGAGTTGGATTCCTAGGTCTCAACAGTCTTAGGCTCGAAACATTCAGATTCAGTAAAGTGGGGGTGGGATCTAGGAATCTTCGTTCATGAAAAGAAACGTACTTTGGCCTTTTCCTTACTAGATTCTCTTTCTTCCCTCCATAGCTGCTAAAATTACAGGGCCTGGCTCACCTTTCCTCCAAAGGTCAAGGGTGGGTGGTGTCCCAAAAAACAAAGCTAGGAGCAAGGATACCACCTCAGGGAGAAATGTGTTTCTTGGTCTAATTTTTTCATGTTTTCTTTCTCCACGTTAGGGGAGAGTCTCAGCATTGCTTTCAAGAAGGATCTCATGGTTTTTTTGGTCTTGGGCCAGAGGAGCAAAAGTAGGTGTTATCCCATGAGAAAATACGGCCCAAGAAAGCATCAGCAACATAGAGTGTCTCTACCTAGAGGGACCTCACCAGAGACCCCCAGGAGCCCACATATGCCTTAAATGGCTGGTGACAGGTGTGCAGGGTTGTGGGTGCCAGGCAGTGGAGGTTTTGGGTGCAGTGTGCCAACAGTCTCTATATCCTTCCATCACTGATACCACTGTGTGCTGACCCAGAGAGAAGGGTCACAAAGGGTGACATGAAAGCTAAGGGGAAAAGGGTTTCCATTAGGAGACAGCATCCAAGTATGCAAAATCCTGAGAGGTGAAGTAAAAGGAGTGAAATGTGACCATTGGCTTTAGCCTGAAGGATGTGGGGATGGACGCTGAGAGTCCCTGTGCCCATGGACGTTACAGACTAGATGGAGAAATTGGCCTTAAGCTAGCACAGCACCTCTCCCACCTATGATGACAGAAAGCGCTAAGAACAGCAAGCATGGGCAGTGGGGGAGGAGCCTGTGAAACAGAGCATGTCAGGCTCTGAGTGTCTTAGTGAAGTGGGATGCACAGGTCGAGTGACAGAGGGTGAATAATGGTCCCCCAAAGATGTCCACGTCTGAATCCCTGGAACCTGTGAATATGTTACCTTTCATGGTAAAAGGGACTTTGCAGATGTGAGCTAAGAAGTTTGCAGTGGGGAGATTAACAACCCTCGATTATCCAGGTGGGCCCAAAGTAATCAGAAGTATCTTAAGAAGAGGGAGACAGGAGGGTCAAGTTCAGATAAGGAGATATGACAATGGAAGCAGAAGTCTGAGAGGTCTTTGAAGATGAAGGAAGGGGCCACAAGCCAAGGAAGGTAGGCAGCATCTAAGGACTGGAAAAGGATTATCCCTTAGAGCCTCCAGAAAGAACGAGGCCCTGCTGAGACCTTGATTTTAGCCCACTAAGACTGACTGTGGGCTTCTAACCTCCAGAATTGCAGGATAATAAATTTGTGTCTTAAGCCATCAAATTTGTGGTAATTTGTTACAGCCTCAATAGGAAACTAATATAGGCTCTTACAGGACTCCAGGGCAGTAAAAATGTACTAAGCAGCCGCATACTTCTCAGAAATCAAGAGGTGGGTTGAGGAGAAAGAAAATGGATGATTCTAAACTAAATACACCTTTGGTTGTCATACAAGTTCTCTTGAAATAAAGTTAGACAATCCAAGTTGGCCATGCAAACCCCTGAAAAGCAGAGGTAAGTAAGCTATTTCTCAGGCAGCCAGGTATAGAGAAAAGTACTTTCTTATTCTTCTTTCAAAGTTCAATACCATCTCCTCCTCTACCCATTGAACCAAGAAGCTGCCCCTATCACATAGTCACAAGGCTCATGAAACTGGACTTGGTCCTTTTCTTCTCTCATACCCCAAAAGGAGTAAAGAGCATCCCCAGTAACTTCCTTAAAGGAGAAAGCCCACCATTGTAGTGACTGCCTCTTTAATAAGAGCACGGTGCTGCGTAACATAAGGATGGATCCTGGGCACCTTGAGAGCAGCAGGTGTCAGCACCAACAGGCCCAGCTTCAGAGATGGCACGTGATACAGTGGCCAAGCAGCCTCAGAGACACATGTTGGGTCCCATCAAGGGACACCCCTGGGAAGAAGTCACAGTGAGCAGAACTTGGCACTGCTAGCTGGATATCCTTGGGTGGGCTATGTACCCGAGAGCCTCAGTGTTCCCGTCAGTGGGACTGTAGGGTCTAATTTCATTGTCAACCCAATGACCTGGACGAAGGAGGAGTGTGTGTGCAAATGTGTGTCCAAAAATAATTCCTCTGCAGGTTTTGCCCTAAGAAATAAGTGGGACAGAAGTGCTCGGCACGGTCACCATAGCAGCCATTGGTCCTGCTAAAATCTAAATCAGATGGTATCAACTCTCTGCTCAAAATTCTCTAGTGCTTTCTGACCTCACACAGAGTTAGAGCCAAAGTCCTAGCAATGGCCTATGAGGCCTAACGTGAGCTGCTCTCCCTCCCCCACCCCTTCTCCCATCTCTACTTTTCCTTGCTCTCTCCACTGCAGCCACACTGGTCTTCTTGGAATCCTGTAACTTGGGAATCGGCAAACCTTTTCTGTAAAGGGCCAGATAGTCGATACTCATTTTCAGCTTTGTAGGCCATACGGTACTTATTGCAATGACTCAACTCTGAGGTTGTAGCATAAAAGCAGACATAGACAATATGTAAATGAATGAGCATGGCTGTGATCCAATAAAACTTTATTAAAAAAACAGGCTGCAGGCCTGAGTTTGCAGACCCTGCTCTAACCCGCAGTTGTCTGCACCTGCTGTGCCCCGATATACACATGGCACTCTCCCTCACCTCCTTCAGGTCCTCACTCAAGTGTCACCGTCTCAGGGAGAAAAATACATGGCACATGGACACAGCCACCCTCCCCCCAGCCTTCCCTGCTTTGCTTTTCTCTTGTGCCATTAACATCTTCTAACATATATTTATTTTGGTTATTGTCTGTCTCTCCCCAATCCCCACTGACTAGAATGTAAACTCTACAAGGGCAGAGATTTTTGTCTTTGTTTTTCACTGCTGCCTGCCTTGCACATAGCAAGCACTCAATAAATATTAATTGATTGGATAAACCAGGTTTATTACAAAATTTAGAAAAAAGTAAGTCTCTTTAAAAACGCTTTCAAACCTACCCTAACACAGGACAAAGGTTCCCAGTATCTAGAAAGCCCTGGGACACTGGATTATGTCATAATCAGTGATGTCATCACTGGGGAAATTCTCAAGTTGCCCTCTGCTTTAAGCCTTTCAGGCCTTGAGGCCAGTGGGATTGAGGAAATTTCTGAGAGCAAAATGGCTCTTAAGAGCGTGTGGGCTCCACAGGCGGCAATCATAGGGGATGGGCCTTCCGAGAGAATGGGTGAACAGGCCTCCCTGCAGACACAGGTCCTCCAGACTGCCTCCTTAAAGGATGGCCCAGCGAAGCGGGCAGTGTGGGTTCGCCGTAACCATTCAGAGCCGGAAGAACCTACGAAATCACCTGTGGTCAATAAGAAGTCCAAGCTAGAGTTGACCAAAGCAGTGGTCGTGGACCTTGGCACGGGCTACTGTAAATGTGGCTTTGCCGGGCTGCCAAAGCCCACCCATGTGATCTCATCCACAGTGGGCAAACCCTACATGGAGACAGCCAAAACTGGGGACAATCGCAAGGAGACATTCGTGGGGCACGAGCTTGTGAACCCAGAGGTTCGTCTCAAGCTAATTAATCCTCTGCGACATGGCATCATCGTGGACTGGGATACAGTGCAGGATATCTGGGACTATCTCTTCCATCAGGAGATGAAGATTGCCCCGGAGGAGCACGCGGTCTTGGTTTCAGACCCGCCCCTGAGCCCACACACCAACAGAGAGAAGTACGCTGAAATGCTGTTCGAGACCTTCAGAACTCCCGCAATGCATATCGCCTACCAGTCTCGCCTGTCCATGTACTCCTACGGAAGGACCTCCGGCCTGGTCGTGGAGGTCGGCCACGGCGTGTCCTACGTGGTTCCCATCTACGAGGGCTATCCTCTGCCCAGCATCACCGGACGGCTGGACTATGCGGGTTCTGACCTGACAACCTACTTGATGGGCCTGATGAACAATTCGGGGAAACACTTCACTGAGGACCAGCTGGGCATTGTGGAGGACATCAAGAAGAAATGCTGCTTTGTGGCCCTGGACCCCACTGAAGAGAAGAAAGTCCCAGCTACTGAGCATACGATCCGGTACACCCTGCCGGATGGGCAGGAGATACACCTGTGCCAGGAAAGGTTCCTCTGCTCAGAAATGTTCTTCAAGCCTTCTCTGATCGAGTCCATGCAGCTGGGCCTCCACACCCAGACAGTGTCCTGCCTTAACAAGTGTGACATCGCCCTCAAACGAGACCTCATGGGGAATATCCTACTCTGTGGGGGCAGCAGCATGCTCAGCGGTTTCCCTAACCGTCTGCAGAAGGAGCTGAACAGCATGTGTCCTAATGACACCCCCCAGGTAAACGTGTTGCCTGGAAGAGACACTGCAGTGTGGACGGGTGGCTCCATCCTAGCATCGCTTCAGGGCTTCCAACCACTGTGGGTCCACTGCTTTGAGTATGAGGAACACGGGCCTTTCTTCCTCTACAGAAGGTGCTTCTGAACTCCGATGAAGCATGATCTCTGTGGTGGCCATGCATCAGCTTTGCTTGGTGAGCACCCATCCCATACACAGAGAGCTGAGCCAGCCGTTTCACTCCTGCAGTATTAAACAATCCTCAGTTTCCCTCCACAGTGTGTTTCTCTATTTCCTCACGCAATGAGAACTTCATACATGCAGCATCTGCCTTAAAATGTCCATTTGCCAAAACAACAGCGGGGGGGTGGGGGGAGAAGGGGGGAATGATTATGGACCAAAAAGACGTGCCTTATAGGTTGATTGCTTAAGTATTTCGGGGAGAAACTACCTCTAAAATTATTCTGTCCCTTTTTTTGTATATTCCCCACTTTAGGTACTACAGTATTGTTAAACTCTGCTTGGAAGGGGGAGTGTGATAAAGATAGATTAGATAGATAGAGTAAATGCTGTTGTGGCATATAAGAAGATCCCTTTCAATAAACACCAACAGGAAGTATGCTGTAATGGTTCAGTCTCCCACAAAGCAGCAGAGTGCATTTCACACTTGATCAGTGACTCTGAAGGCTTGGAAAGAGCTGACGAAGATGTCTGACGCCTGCTTTAACTGTACTTTCTTTTAGTTCCAATAGTCATTTATGTCTCAATACCAGTTCTTACCAAGCCATCATAGTGACTGGCTGCTGAAACCTGGTGTATTATGAGCAAGATATGTGTATCTTAAGGGAAAAACTCTTCAGGGAATAGGTGCTATATAGATTTCCCCCTTTAAAAACTTGGGGGCAGATTTATCTTGGGTTATCAGCACTAAGGTCATGAGGATGCAACCCACAGCCATTCTCCAGACACTTCAAGCAGCAGATAGCTCATCTCCGACCAGACTGGATTCTCCATCAACCTGCAGGGTATACAACTGGAGTCTGGAACGGGCGCAGGATAAAGGCTGCCAGTTCTGCAGTGTGGGTTTGTGGGAGGCTGGTCCATGCTGGTCATTCTAACCCAACAAAGGAACTGAAGGAACGTGAAGATCCTCATGGTCCGGGAAGCCCTTCCAGAGCCCAGCATGTTCTGTGGTATTCCTGTGGGGCAGTTTATAATTGGACCTTCAGTTTTTTAGAACAGTCCCCAGTATATTCTCTGCCCTGTCTCCAACACTGGCAGGCAGCATAAAATAGTGGAAAGAACATGGGCTTTAGACTCTGTGATTTGAAACTGTTTTGCTACCAACTAGCTGTGTGACCTGAGTCTGCTCACCTGTAAAATTGAATTCAAATGCCTACCTCACACAGCTGATGTAAATATCAGAGGTAAACATCTGAATACCAGTGTGTGGCCTCCAGGAGGTGATCACAAGGGCTGTTAGCTAGTATTATCTTGTAGAATTCTACCTCTTATAAAGGAGCCCAAATGCCTTACTATGATCCTGAGCCACACATACACCCAAAGACACACACATTCAATCACTCATAGGAGAGCGATGGCATTTCTACCATTCCCAGGGAGAAACCTACAGAACCACCCTCATAGCCTCCAGGTTTGTCTAGACAGCCTTGAAAGACCAAAATGCCCCACCCTGGAGGCCTGGTAAGTAAGCACAGCTGGCTGGCACCAGCAAGCTAGCGTAGAGAAGCAGAAATAGCCAGAGAAGGGCTTAGTCAGCAAGGACTAAGCCTTACCCTGGAGGATCAGGGAATCAGCTAAGATGTGGGTACATTGACTTGAGAGAGGTATGCCTTGTTCACCACAGTTTCTGCCCAAACCACTACTGTCAACACTCTATGAACATTCACTGATGGGCAGGTTGAAGTTTGGTTAATTCTTAACCTTTGGACCTCTTTGGCAGGGTGGTAAAGCCTATGGACCCCTCAGAATAATAGAATAATATTTTTAACATCAAATAAAATACATAGGATTACAGAAATACTCTATTTTAGATCCCTTAAGGGATCTATGAACCCCCAGTCGATTACCCCCCAAAAGGTGAGGGTCTTGATGAAGGGGAGGCATGGGAGGTGGTTCTGGAGAATGGGAACTCCCAGGCCATCCTAGGACCAAATGCTATACTGCATTTTAAAATGAAAAATACCAATATAAGGCTAAACAACTGTGTAATCTCTTTCAAAGCACTTTTATGGATTCTCTCACTTGATCCATATAAATCACATTTGCAGAAAAAAAGAATCCTCCTCACACATAAAAAAAGATGAATAGTTTTTAGTAAGTATTTGGACGTCATCTTAGCCCAATGATTCTCAACTGAGGACAATTTTGAACCCCAAGGGACATTTGGCAATGTCTAAAGATATTGGTGATTATCATAACAGGAGTAGAGGGTATGTAGCACTGGCATCAAATGTGTAGAGGCCAGGGATACTGCTATACATCCTACAGGCACAGGACAGCAAAGAATGACGTAACCCAAAATATCAACAGTGCCGAGACTGAGAAACCCAGGTTAGCCCAGTGGGCACACAAGGCTGTAGAAAAGCAAGATTCAGTGAGATTCAATGACTTTGTTCAAGGACGCTAAGATGAGTGGACCCATGACTTTGTTCTTTCCGTATACCAAGAGGACGTCTGTTGGTCTTGAAGTTCCTGGGACTTCAAAGCTAGTAAGAATAATGGTGGAACAGCCTAGTGTAAGCATGAAGCATAGGCAAGGGCTTAGGGAGCACAGAGAAAATAGGAATCAGGAGCAGGCCTTCAGGGTTGCCAAACATCACCATATTAACTTTGGCTTGTCTACAGATCTCAGACATTTATGGTTACTTAGCTTCTAAGATGTTCATCCTCAACTCAGTTGCTACTAAATATGACAGACAAGGAAGGACAGCCAAAGACTCCCAAGGACTTGTCCAGGTGGTGCTTCTAGTGAAGCAAAGAAGGTTATGGGCTGGCACAGGAGGAGGCAAAAAAGCTAATTTTGCTTCCCAAACGTGTAGTCACCTTAAATTACTAAGAATCATCAGTTTTATTTATTTTTAAAAACATCCTCTTCAATTATGGCTATGAAAAATCCCTCAGATGTGTGCACATGTATGTATATATACACATAAATATATGTGTGTATATATGTAGATATATGTGAAAAATAAATTTATTTTAAAATATGTAGCAGTGCTAAGAAATAACACCAAGCTATATTCATAAAGGCATAATAAAAACATTAGCTCCTGCCTCAGTTTTTTAAAAAGTCTAAATATAAAATACACTTTGATTACAGGAGACAATCCTCTGCAAGTTTCCTCTTGATGTCTGGAGCATCTGAACAAAGCTGATTCCATGGAAAAAACTAAATAACTGAGGCTTTTAGCTTCCTGCAACATGAATTTGGGAAGATCCCAAATTTGGGGGAAGAATTATATACTCTTCTCTAGAAGTTGACAGAATCTTTCCCCCAAATTAAGCATTCATCACTCCCAGGAGTTTCTCCTTTGCCTTTACACAGCATTTTCCCCCATAAATTCACCCTTGACTTTGTCTTCAATTTGGAAGGTCTGCTCCCACCTGCTACTTCTCCAAATGAATAAAATTCCATCTTGCTCAGAGGAGAGAGAGAGTCCCTTTACTATTATCCATAGCAAGAGCACTATAATATATTAAAATGTCATATAAGTTACCATATTCATTAATCCACACCAAAGAGTAGTCACAAAGCACTTGCAGCCTTTCAATGTTGGGCACTTAAATATAGATCTTCTTTTTTTTCTATTATTTTGAGAAAATTTTCAGACACACAGAAAAGTTGAATAACACAGTGAACACACCTAGATTCTATAGTTTACATTTTGCTATATTAGGGAAAGGCTTCTTTAGTTACACAATTCTGGGTATACCTATACTCTGACTTCCTGTTAGTTTATGTAGAGTAATAAAGGTCTGGTTCTGGTATTAAAAGCATGAAAGAGATTGTTAACCTTACCCAAGAGTCAGCCACAAAACTGTTGTCTAAACAAATTGAGCTTTTTCTAGACTCACCAAAAAGAGATAACATTCTCATTTCCTTCAAAGAAAATAACTAAAAGACAGAGGTCAGTTAAGCACCATAAAGAAAAATAAATGAAATGGCCTAGATACTGACAAAAACATTATGTTAAAAGAAGCAACATTTGGAGAAAAAGGAGTAACTTACTACCGTTCATGCCTATGATGCACACTGCTCACCATCCCAAATGTACGCAATACTGTTTCAGAAATTCTAATCTGTTCCAGCTCTAACGCTGCTAACTCTAGCAGAACATTCACAGGCAATAAAAATAGTCCGTATGGACACTGTAGTGATAGGAGGCTCAAACCAGTTATAACTGGAAGCACATGACCTGGCAAGATATTACAAAATAAGCGCTGTCAGCATAGGAAAGCTTAGAATATCAAAGGATAGATTTAGCTTTTCATTCTGCTTTAGTTCAAGGTGAAGTCATTTAAATGATTAAATTTGACCAAATGTTGGGAGCACTAATAGCCATGTTGTTTATGTATAAGGCTTTCCTCAAGGAACATAAAACAATTTAAAAACATTATTTTACTTTTCTTCACACTTTTGAGGTAGCAGCCACGAAACATTCCCAATTAACTGAAGCACAAATCAATTCTGTGATTTGTCTACGGTCCCAATATGATTCAGACCTGTAACTGGGAATGAAACCCAATGTCCTGATTACCATAAATACCAGAAATATGCTCTCAATCAGCACTAAGTAGAAGAACAGTAATTTTTACAAAATGATGCTATATGGGTTACAGCTTAAAGCCTTGCTAACGATTAAGATTATATGCAAAATAAAATAGAATTGGTGTCTGCTGAGGTCTGCTGCACAGAGCAGCTCTCTGTAATGCTAAGGTAGATGGTCTTACTCTCCCCAGTTCCCAGCAGCCAGGCCTCAAGGAGTGAGGAGTGGAAGGAAAAGTCTTCTCTGCCAGAGCCCTCCTAACTGGGGTCAGAGTCACTCTAGAAGGCTCAGTTTCCACTGGGTTCTTTTGTTGATCTTTGGTGGTATAAAAAGCTCAGCACCTGAAAGGAAAGAGAAAATGTGACAGACACACTCTTTCATGTTGGCGGGAGCTGAGACAGTAACTCTAAGCTAACACTAGGCGACTGGGCTTTGTACCTACAACACGACCATCAGAACCAGAGTTAATGTTTCTGTGACCCTAACAACCTCCCAGTCAGAGCAAACACAGCCTGGAGGCCCTGCCCCAAGAAGAGGAATTCCACTTCAACTTTAGGCGTGTGGGGGGGTTGAAGAAAAAAAATGCCCACTGAGTGATTCAAAGTGGAAGAATGTTCTGTATTTCAAATGGGACGGGGTGGTAGTTGTGGTGCTTACGAGGCCGTATGCATGTATTAAATTTCACCAAACTATGCACAAAAGAGCTGTACATTTCACTGTATGTCAAATTTACCTCAATTATGAGAGTAAAAAAAAGTGCTGGCGTGTATTCAGTAAGTAAAGTTAATGGACAGAAAATACTTATAATAAAAATTTCTAAAAACACACTGATCAATAAAAATGTCTGTACTTAAAAAATAAATAAATAACTGGAAGAGGTGGGCAATGGTTGGGGGAAATTTGTCACCGTTAGATAAAACTCGCAGGCCCTCTTTCAGTTAGATTTATGGAGTCTCTTACTTAAGTAGAAATCATATACAAGAAGTAGAGACATGAGAAAATATGTATATAGAGAGACGTTCTTTCTCAGTATTACTCAGGGTACACCTATATATATGACCCATACAGACATGAAAAATTATTTTACAAGAATATTTTAAAATGTGAGAAGAATGCTCAAGATCAAATGTTTTAAAAACATGATTGTCATTATACATATACACACACATGGTACACAGGTATGACTACAAATTATCAAATCTTAATTTTCTTTGCCATACTTTTCTGTACAATCCAGATTTTCTCTACTAATCATAACAGTTTTTATAATTTCACATACAATTACTACTCTCTACTCAAACAAAAACCTATTGTACATAGACAAAAAGACCACAAGAGGTTTTGCTTATTTAACAGTATTGGAAAAGGCTACTTAAATTCAGGGTCAACCAGCCCATAATTTCATGTTAAATAGTAACTAAACTTTCAATGACACCTTATCTGTTTTTAAAAAAGAAACAAGTTCTGAAAATAGTGTATCTTATTTTTAAAAATTAGGCATAACTACAATTATATTTGATTCTTAGACTTAACTAAGAATAAATACCAAGTATTGACTTATTGGCAGGAAAGAAATTATTCTGACAAACTGTATGACAGCAGGACATGAGATCTTTCACATTTCCATGTTTGAATTTCACAGCACAGAGAGAGTCATTTCACAAAAATATTTTGAGGGCTTTATCAATTTTTCCAAAGACTTCTCTTAATCCTTTGATAGTCAAATCATACTCATTTGAAGTAATTTTGTTATCAATTATAACAAGTCCAATTCGATCATGATTTAAGCACTACTCTTGTAAAAGGTTAATCCATTTTATGAAATGGATTACATTTTTGCAGACTTGCAATCAACCTGCATGGTACTATGTTGCATCTTAACATGAAACAATCAGAAAATGCCCCATCAAGTCACTGATCCCCTACTACTGTTAGCCGGGAAGGGGCAGGTGAGGAATATTTGAGAGAAACTAGTTTTGTGAGTAGCTCATTCGCCTCTTTTTGGATTACGAGAACTTCTCCTTTCCTACACAATCTACACAAGTGTTCCTATACAGGGACACGGATAACACATACTCTGATAATGAGGAGCCTCAAAATTTTAAAGTCTTTAAGGCTCAGCTGGGAAATGGAAGTGCTCTTTAATAAAGCCAACTAGACCACCCTAGAGAAAGGTGTGACTGAACTTGACCTGAAGGTCAGCATCAAGCCAGCAGTGAGGAAAAGAGGGGACAGAAATCACAACTGGATTAGACACATTACAAACTAAACAATTACCAAACAGCCTCTGGTCTGAGATGAATTATAGCATCTCAGAAATAAGTGTACGTTTTGGGACTGATACCAAAGGCAGCTTGCCAGCCTCCAGGAAGAAGGGGATCTAGGGATACAGCAGTTAACTGTCTGCATATATGAGCTTAGCTGGAACGGAAGGTGGTTAATTTATTCCTGGTAGCAACATAAGCCATGAAAGTTAAACTTGACATGGCTCCCACGAAGTCTACTTCAAATGTCATCAAAATGCTACTACAGTGTAGCATTTAAATGAAAAAATTTCAGAATGTTGCCTCTCACATGCCAGAAATGCAAATAGCAGCCGTAAAAATTGCCACCTTTTCAAAGCTAAAAAGAAGTTGCTATGCTTGATTGATCCACATGAAGGGCGAATACTCTGGCACCAAACTGATCTTTCAAAAGTTTTTTAGGGAATTCCCTGGCGGTCCAGTGGTTAGGACTCAGCGCCTTCACTGCCAGGGCCCAGGTTCTTGGTCAGGGAACTAAGATCCCCTGCGGCCAAAAAAAAAAAAGAGTTTTAAACCGACTTTCAAAAGAAAGCCTTTAGGGCTTTTAACTTTGTTGAGGAATATGTAACCTAATTAATGAGAATCCTCTCCCCCCAACAAATAAACAAAACATTTTTGGTATAATTCAATAGGAAATGCAGATGAAATGCTAATCTTTTTTGTATTTGTTTTCAAATTATACTGTCAATCCTAAGGATGACTAAAAAGTTCCAGCTCTTAAGCAAGGAATATGAAAATGTCCCCAAGATGCAATGCAAAACTACCAATAGTCAAAAATGATTCAGATGAATCCTTAAAATGTACATGCAAATTAGACTGTTTAGACTCAAACTTCAACTGTAATGTGCCTGTATGCATGAGTGTGTGCCACTGCACTGACAAGTGTGTATGTCAGAACAATTTTTTTAAATTATGCATTTAATGTCATGTTGGATTTCCCAGACCCCCACTCAGGATTCCAACATTAAAGGCATTAAACTGATTTTAATAAAGATATAGTCTTAGAACTGAGGGAAAATTGTAGTGACTCCCCATTCTCTCCTAATATTACTAACTTTCTCAACACTTACAAAAAGATATTCCTTCTGCTTAGTAATGTAATAATTTAGAGTGAAAAAAAATACTAACCAAGAACAGGAAGTGAAGTCTTCTCTTATTGATAAGAGGCCATGATACCATTTGCAGTAGAACTGGGACCTAGAACCTAAGTATTGGGTTGGCCAAAAAGTGCCTTCAGTTTTTAAGTAAAAATAAAAGACACATTTTTCATTTTCACCAAGAACTTTATTGAACAACGTACTCACTCTTTTGTTCCACTACCTTCTGCCATTTTTCAGGCAACTTCATAATTCCATCTTCCCAAAACTTTTTATCTTTTTGAGCAAAGAACTGTTCCAGGTGCCTTCTGTAGTCTTCCAGGGAATTGAAATTTTTTCTATTAAGAGAATTTTGTAAAGACCTAAATAAATGGAAATCCAAAGGTGCAATGTCTGGTGAATACAGCGGATGAATCAGAACTTCCCAGTCAATGTTTTTTGCCTGGTCATCAAAGAAACATGCAGTCTTGAGCTATCCTGATGGAAGATTATGCTTTGACTAATTCTGGACGCTTTTTGTCTAGTGCTGCTTTCAGTTGGTCTAATTGGGAGCAGTACTTGTTGGAATTAATTGTTTGGTTTTCTGGAAGGAGCTCACAATAGAGAAATCCCACCATATACACAACATCAGCTTCTTTGGATGAAGACCGGCCTTTGGTGTGGTTGGTGGTGGTTCATTTCGCTTGCCCCACGATCTCTTCTGTTCCACATTATTGTACAGTATCCACTTTTCATCGCCCATCACAATTTGTTTTAAAAATGGAACATTTTCACTACATTTAAGTAGGGAATCACATGCAGAAATATGGTCAAGAAGGTTTTTTTTGCTTAACTTATGTGGAACCCAAACATCAAAGTGATTAACATAACCAAGCTGGAGCAAATGATTTTCAATGCTTGATTTGGATATTTTGAGTGTGTCGGCTATCTCCCGCGTGGTATAATGTTGATTGTTCTCAACTAATGTCTCATTTGATTGCTATCAACTTCAACTGGTCTACCTGACTGTGGAGCATCGTCCAGCGAGAAATCTCCAGCACGAAACTTCGCAAACCACTTTTGACACGTTCGATCAGTCACAGCGCCTTCTCCGTACACTGCACAAATCTTTTTTTTTTTGCATTTCAGTTGCGTTTTTACCTTTCTTGAAATAATAAAGCATAATATGACGAAAATGTTGCTTTTTTCCTTCCATCTTCAATGTTAAAATGGCTACACAAAAATTCACCAATTTAATGTCTTTTTTAATATGCACGCGGATATGACAGCTGTCACATACAATCTAACAAAATTGTTTCGAGTGAAGTTAAAGACAACTAAGTGCTACTAGAGCCATCTTACGGAAAATAACGAACGAACATTTGACCAACCCAATAGAAAGCAGACTGAATCAGCAAAGATTATTTTATACTTCTGATGACTTCAAATACCCAAATCTCTACCAGCAATAAACAGCCTTTCATTTTCATTGTGGTGTCAAACACATATGTGATTTTAATTTGCCAGTTTCTCCAGTCTCAATTCAGACCTCTACATCTCCTGTCCACCAGAAGAACAAGGTAATGATGGGGGGAAAACTGAAAAAGAAAATCTCAGTGATATATGCCTGGTCCTTTCCAAATAAGTGAGCCATACCCTGGGGGGGAGGGGATATAATAAGAGGTTACAGAACACACAGAGCATCAGACTGTACTCAAAGATTTGTGAGAATTTTTACATTAAAACAATTCTGTGCATATCATGGAGGAGAATGCAAACTCCGCACACGTGTTTAAGGTAAAACAAGAGACTTTGCAGGAATTCCATGCCCGCTCGAGCCTCAGCAGGCACACTCCAGGCCCTCCGCCTCGCCTTCACTCAGGTCTGCGTGTTCTCTCCTGGCGCACTCTCAGCAGTGATGTCACGTGCTCAAAGCACTGCCATGTGACTATACCACGTGGTATCCTGCACATATGACATTACCATGCTTTACCAACCAAAGCACAAAAACACAATTTACCTGGTCATTTCCCCTAGAAGACTCGTAAGTTGGTATCTTAGATGTTAACATGATCTGAATAGACGAGGATAAGGGAGGGCATGGGGAAGCATTATAAATTGTTAGCCTCGAAACCACTAGTTCTGAAGGTGATCACATTTCTTCTAAGAAATACCTATTACAGTAAATTCAAGTATTTATGGGAGGCTAATTCTCAGTTGTTTTTATTTTTATGGCTTGTAAAATGCTTTTATATCTACCTTCTCATCTAACCTTCAAAACATTCCAGTGAAGTATACAGGAGAGTATTATCCCCATTTATAACTGAGGAAATCGAGACCCAGTAAGCTTATGAGCTGATTTCCAGCCTCTCTCTCAGCTCCAAACCCACCCTTCCTATACACTGCTCATGATGCTGGGACTGGGGGCCTGAGAAAACACCCCTCCTTTGACAGCCGTTATGCTCCAACAATAGCAGACACCAGAAGGACAGGGCAAGGCTAGACGGAGGAAGGAGAAGGAATTTGTTCCCTTGTTCGCTTGCTTTCACTCAACAGTAGCTCTGTACCCCGCAGCAGCTGTTCGTTCCAGTTCCTGTTTATTTCTATACACTTAGACCCAGCCTCATCCTGCCCCCTCGGCAATACCAGCACCAGCTGGCTGCCACCCCCTTCTCCAAGGTTCAAGAACCAGCTCTGCAGGGGCCTCACCGCCAAGCGTCTAAATTCTAAGAATCCCAAACTCTTCCTTTTGTTCCTTCAGCTTTATGGGTACAAGCGGCTGTCCGGTTTCAATCTCAATGTTCCTTCTCTGTGTTCCCTTTCTGCCTTCTCAGTCCTCTAGTACTTGGTTAACCAGTTCCATATATTAAACTCTCTCTGATAAAATAATAGCTGTGGTTTTTGTTTTCCTTAATGGACTCTGACTGATAAACCAGCCTTTCTGAATCAAAATCAAAACTCTGAACAGTACACCTGAGGTGTAAGAGACTGAGCAGATATACACAATAAATAGATGACAATATATTAGAATTCTTGATGGGAATGGATAATGGAATAATGGTAATAGATAACATCTTGTGCCAACCTGGCAAGTCTTGGTAATATGATTGTGGTAAAATCTCAAGCTGGCTTTTTTTTCTACCCACCCTGTCAGTATACCTGTTTTTTCCCAAACAATTTTTCTGTTTTCCCTTAAGAGGATGGCTTACCAGCCTCATCTAATTGCTTCTTTCTGAGACTCATCTGTTAGTTTTCACAGTATCCAGTTTTGTAGTTTTCCTGGGCAATCTTATAGCTTTTCTTCAGGCTATTGTTTAAGGTTGTCTTAACAATTTATATAATTTCTTTATCATTTATATACAGTTACTCATATTTCTTTATAATTTATATATTTTAGATTTTCTAGTGCATTATAGTTTTAAAATATTTCACACTGGAGGGAGGGGCAAGATGGCGGAAGAGTAAGACGCGGAGATCACCTTCCTCCCCACAGATACATGAGAAATACATCTACACGTGGAACTGCTCCTACAGAACACCCACTGAACGCTGGCAGAAGACGTCAGACCTCCCAAAAGGCAAGAAAATCCCCACGTACTTGGGTAGGGCAAAAGAAAAAAGAAATAACAGAGACAAAAGAATAGGGACGGGACCTGCACCAGTGGGAGGGAGCTGTGAAGGAGGAAAGGTTTCCACACACTAGGAAGCCCCTTCGTGGGCAGAGACTGCGGGTGGCCGAGGGGGGAAGCTTCAGAGCCACGGAGGAGAGCGCAGCCACAGGGGTGCGGAGGGCAAAGCGGAGAGATTCCCGCACAGAGGATCGGCGCCGAGCAGCACTCACCAGCCCGAGAGGCTTGTCTGCTCAGCCGCCGGGGCGGGCGGGGGCCGGGAGCTGAGGCTCGGGCTTTGGTGCTAGCCAGGAGGGAGTCCGGGAAAAAGACTGCAGCTGCCGAAGAGGCAAGAGACTTTTTCTTGCCTCTTTGTCTCGCGGCGCGCAAGGAGAGGGGATTCAGAGCGCCGCCTAAACGAGCTCCAGAGACGGGCGCGAGCCGCGGCTATCAGCGCGGATCCCACAGCAACAGGAGCGCAGAGGGAAAAACGGAGAGATTCCCGCACAGAGGCTCGGCGCCGAGCAGCACTCACCAGCCCGAGAGGCTTGTCTGCTCACCCGCCGGGGCGGGCGGGGGCTGGGAGCTGAGGCACGGGCTTCGGTCGGATCCCAGGGAGAGGACTGGGGTTGGCGGCGTGAACACAGCCTGAAGGGGCTAGCGCACCACAACTAACCGGGAGGGTGCCCGAGAAAAAGTCTGCAGCTGCCGAAGAGGCAAGAGACTTTTTCTTGCCTCTTTGTTTCGCGGCGTGCAAGGAGGGGGGATTCAGAGCGCCACTTAAACGAACTCCAGAGACGGGCGCGAGCCGCGGCTATCAGCGCGGACCCCAGAGACGGGCATGAGACGCTAAGGTTGCTGCTGCCGCCACCAAAAAGCCTGTGGGCGAGCACAGGTCATTCTCCACACCGCCCATCCCGGGAGCCTGTGCAGCCCGCCACGGCCAGGCTCCCGTAATCTGGGGACAACTTCCCCGGGAGAGCGCACGGCGCGCCTCAGGCTGCTGCAACGTCCCGCCGACTTCTGCCGCTGCAGGCTCGCCCCGCCTCCTCCGTACCGCTCCCTCCCCCCGGCCTGACTGAGCCAGAGCCCCCGAAGCAGCTGCTCCTTTAACCCCGTCCTGTCTGGGCGGGGAACAGACGCCCTCAGGCGACCTACATGCAGAGGCGGGTCCAAATCCAAAGCTGAACCCCGGGAGCTGTACGAACAAAGAAGAGAAAGGGAAATCTCTCCCAGCAGCCTCAGAAGCAGCGGATTAAAGCTCCGCAAACAACTTGATGTGCCTGCATCTGTTGAATACCTGAATAGACAACGAATCATCCCAAATTTAGGAGGTGGACTTTGGGAGCAGGATATATTAACTTTTCCCCTTTTCCTTTTTTTGTGAGTGTATATGTGTATGCTTCTGGGTGAGATTTTGTCTGTATAGCTTTGCTCTCACCGTTAGTCCTAGGGTTAGGTCCGTCCGTTTTTTTTTTGCTTAAAAAATTTTTTTTCCCTAATAAATGTTTTCTTAATAATTTTTTCCTTATTTTCTATTTTTAAAAAATTAAAAAAAATTTTTAATACGTTTTTTCATATTTTTTATTTTAAAAAATTAAAAAAAATTTTTTCTTAATAAATTTTTTCTTAATAATTTTTTTCTTATTTTTAGTATAAAAAATTAATAAATCTATTTTTAAAAATTAAAAAAAAATTTTTTCTTAATAAATTTATTCTTAATAATTTTTTTCTTATTTTTTATTATAATTGCTTTATTTTATTTTATTTTATCCTCTTTCTTTCTTTCTTTCCATTTTTTCTCCCTTTTATTCTGAGCCGTGTGGATGAAAGGCTCTTGGTGCTCCAGCCAGGCATCAGGGCTGTGCCTCTGAGGTGGGAGAGCCAACTTCAGGACACTGGTCCACAAGAGACCTCCCAGCTCCACGTAATACCAAACGGTGAAAATCTCTCAGAGATCTCCATCTCAACATCAAGACCCAGCTTCACTCAACGACCAGCAAGCTACAGTGCTGGACACCCTATGCCAAACAACTAGCAAGACAGGAACACAGCCCCATCCATTAACAGAGAGGCTGCCTAAAATCATAATAAGGCCACAGACACCCCAAAACACACCACCAGACGTGGACGAGCCCACCAGAAAGACAACATCCAGCCTCATCCACCAGAACACAGGCACTAGTTCCCTCCACCAGGAAACCTACACAACCCACTGAACCAACCTTAGCCACTGGGGACAGATACCAAAAACAACGGGAACTACGAACCTGCAGCCTGTGAAAAGGAGACCCCAAACACAGTAAGATAAGCAAAATGAGAAGACAGAAAAACACACAGCAAATGAAGGAGCAGGGTCAAAACACACCAGACCTAACAAATGAAGAGGAAATAGGTAGTCTACCTGAAAAAGAATTCAGAATAATGATAGTAAGGATGATCCAAAATCTTGGAAATAGAATAGACAAAATGCAAGAAACATTTAACAAGGACGTAGAAGAACTAAAGAGGAACCAAGCAACGATGAAAAGCACAATAAATGAAATTAAAAATACTCTAGATGGGATCAATAGCAGAATAACTGAGGCAGAAGAACGGATAAGTGACCTGGAAGATAAAATGGTGGAAATAACTACTGCAGAGCAGAATAAAGAAAAAAGAATGAAAAGAACTGAGGACAGTCTCAGAGACCTCTGGGACAACATTAAATGCACCAACATTCGAATTATAGGGGTCCCAGAAGAAGAAGAGAAAAAGAAAGGGACTGAGAAAATATTTGAAGAGATTATAGTTGAAAACTTCCCTAATATGGGAAAGGAAATAGTTAATCAAGTCCTGGAAGCACAGAGAGTCCCATACAGGATAAATCCAAGGAGAAACACGCCAAGACACATATTAATCAAACTATCAAAAATTAAATATAAAGAAAACATATTAAAAGCAGCAAGGGAAAAACAACAAATAACACACAAGGGCATCCCCATAAGGTTAACAGCTGATCTTGCAGCAGAAACTCTGCAAGCCAGAAGGGAGTGGCAGGATATACTTAAAGTGATGAAGGAGAAAAACCTACAACCAAGATTACTCTACCCAGCAAGGATCTCATTCAGATTTGATGGAGAAATTAAAACCTTTACAGACAAGCAAAAGCTGAGAGAGTTCAGCACCACCAAACCAGCCTTACAAGAAATGCTAAAGGAACTTCTCTAGGCAAGAAACACAAGAGAAGGAAAACACCTACAATAACAAACCCAAAACATTTAAGAAAATGGGAATAGGAACATACATATCGATAATTACCTTAAATGTAAATGGATTAAATGCTCCCACCAAAAGACACAGACTGGCTGAATGGATACAAAAACAAGACCCATATATATGCTGTCTACAAGAGACCCACTTCAGACCTAGAGACACATACAGACTGAAAGTGAGGGGATGGAAAAAGATATTCCATGCAAATGGAAATCAAAAGAAAGCTGGAGTAGCAATTCTCATATCAGACAAAATAGACTTTAAAATAAAGACTATTACAAGAGACAAAGAAGGACACTATATAATGATCAAGAAATCGATCCAAGAGGAAGGTATAACAATTGTAAATATTTATGCACCCAACATAGGAGCACCTCAATACATAAGGCAAATACTAACAGCCATAAAAGGGGAAATCAACAGTAACACAATCATAGTAGGGGATTTTAACACCCCACTTTCACCAATGGACAGATCATCCAAAATGAAAATAAATGAGGAAACACAAGCTTTAAATGATACATTAAACAAGATGGACTTAATTGATATTTATAGGACATTCCACCCAAAAACAACAGAATACACATTTTTCTCAAGTGCTCATGGAACATTCTCCAGGATAGATCATATCTTGGGTCACAAATCAAGCCTTGGTAAATTTAAAAAAATTGAAATCGTATCAAGTATCTTTTCCGACCACAACGCTATGAGACTAGATATCAATTACAGGAAAAGATCTGTAAAAAATACAAATACATGGAGGCTACACAATACACTACTTAATAACGAAGTGATCACTGAAGAAATCAAAGGGGAAATCAAAAAATACCTAGAAACAAATGACAATGGAGACACGACAATCCAAAACCTATGGGATGCAGCAAAAGCAGTTCTAAGAGGGAAGTTTGTAGCAATACAAGCCTACATCAAGAAACAGGAAACATCTCGAATAAACAACCTAACCTTGCACCTAAAGCAATTAGAGAAAGAAGAACAAAAAAACCCCAAAGCTAGCAGAAGGAAAGAAATCATAAAGATCAGATCAGAAATAAATGAAAAAGAAATGAAGGAAACAATAGCAAAAATCAATGAAACTAAAAGCTGGTTCTTTGAGAAGATAAACAAAATTGATAAACCATTAGCCAGACTCATCAAGAGAAAAAGGGAGAAGACTCAAATTAATAGAATTAGAAATGAAAAAGGAGAAGTAACCACTGACACTGCAGAAATACAAACGATCATGAGAGATTACTACAAGCAACTCTATGCTAATAAAATGGACAACCTGGAAGAAATGGACAGATTCTTAGAAATGCACAACCTGCCAAGACTGAACCAGGAAGAAATAGAAAATATGAACAGACCAATCACAAGCACTGAAATTGAAACTGTGATTAAAAATCTTCCAACACACAAAAGCCCAGGACCAGATGGCTTCACAGGCGAATTCTATCAAACATTTAGAGAAGAGCTAACACCTATCCTTCTCAAACTCTTCCAAAATATTGCAGAGGGAGGAACACTCCCCAACTCATTCTATGAGGCCACCATCACCCTGATACCAAAACCAGACAAAGATGTCACAAAGAAAGAAAACTACAGGCCAATATCACTGATGAACATAGATGCAAAAATCCTCAACAAAATACTAGCAAACAGAATCCAACAGCACATTAAAAGGATTATACACCATGATCAAGTGGGGTTTATTCCAGGAATGCAAGGATTCTTCAATATACGCAAATCAATCAACGTGATACATCGTATTAACAAATTGAAGGAGAAAAACCATATGATCCTCTCAATCGATGCAGAGAAAGCTTTCGACAAAATTCAACACCCATTTATGATAAAAGTCCTGCAGAAAGTAGGCATAGAGGGAACTTTCCTCAACATAATAAAGGCCGTATATGAGAAACCCACAGCCAACATTGTCCTCAATGGTGAAAAACTGAAACCATTTCCACTAAGATCAGGAGCAAGACAAGGTTGCCCACTCTCACCACTATTATTCAACATAGTTTTGGAAGTGTTAGCCACAGCAATCAGAGAAGGAAAAGAAATAAAAGGAATCCAAATTGGAAAAGAAGAAGTAAAGCTGTCACTGTTTGCAGATGACATGATACTATACATAGAAAATCCAAAAGATGCTACCAGAGAACTACTAGAGCTAATCAATGAATTTGGTAAAGTAGCAGGATACAAAATTAATGCACAGAAATCTCTTGCATTCCTGTATACTAATGATGAAAAATCTGAAAGTGAAATTAAGAAAACACTCCTGTTTACCATTGCAACAAAAAGAATAAAATATCTAGGAATAAACCTACCTAAGGAGACAAAAGACCTGTATGCAGAAAATTATAGGACACTGATGAAAGAAATTAAAGATGATACAAATAGATGGAGAGATATACCATGTTCTTGGATTGGAAGAATCAACATTGTGAAAATGACTCTGCTACCCAAAGCAATCTACAGATTCAATGCAATCCCTATCAAACTACCACTGGCATTTTTCACAGAACTAGAACAAAAAATTTCACAATTTGTATGGAAACACAAAAGACCCCGAATAGCCAAAGCAATCTTGAGAACGAAAAATGGAGCTGGAGGAATCAGGCTCCCTGACTTCAGACTATATTACAAAGCTACAGTAATCAAGACAGTTTGGTACTGGCACAAAAACAGAAATATAGATCAATGGAACAGGATAGAAAGCCCAGAGATAAGCCCACGCACATATGGTCACCTTATCTTTGATAAAGGAGCCAAGCATATACAGTGGAGAAAAGACAGCCTCTTCAATAAGTGGTGCTGGGAAAATTGGACAGGTACATGTAAAAGTATGAAATTAGAACACTCCCTGACACCATACACAAAAATAAACTCAAAATGGATTAAAGACCTAAGTGTAAGGCCAGACACTATCAAACACTTAGAGGAAAACATAGGCAGAACACTCTATGACATAAATCACAGCAAGATCCTTTTTGACCCAGGTCCTAGAGAAATGGAAATAAAAACACAAATAAACAAATGGGACCTAATGAAACTTAAAAGCTTTTGCACAGCAAAGGAAACCATAAACAAGACCAAAAGACAACCCTCAGAATGGGAGAAAATATTTGCAAATGAAGCAACTGACAAAGGATTAATCTCCAAGATTTACAAGCAGCTCATGCAGCTCAATAACAAAAAAACAAACAACCCAATCCAAAAATGGGCAGAAGACCTAAATAGACATTTCTCCAAAGAAGAGATACAGATTGCCAACAGACACATGAAAGAATGCTCAACATCATTAATCATTAGAGAAATGCGAATCAAAACTACAATGAGGTATCATCTCACACCAGTCAGAATGGCCATCATCAAAAAATCTAGAAACAATAAATGCTGGAGAGGGTGTGGAGAAAAGGGAACACTCTTGCACTGTTGGTGGGAATGTAAATTGATACAGCCACTATGGAGAACAGTATGGAGCTTCCTTAAAAATCTAAAAATAGAACTACCATACGACCCAGCAATCCCACTACTGGGCATATACCCTGAGAAAACCATAATTCAGAAAGAGTCATGTACCAAAATATTCATTGCAGCTCTGTTTACAATAGCCAGGACATGGAAGCAACCTAGGTGTCCATCATCGGATGAATGGATAAAGAAGATGTAGCACATATATACAATGGAATATTACTCAGCCATAAAAAGAAATGAAATGGAGGTGTTTGTAATGAGGTGGATGGAGTTAGAGTCTGTCATACAGAGTGAAGTAAGTCAGAAAGAGAAAAAGAAATACAGTATGCTAACACATATATATGGAATCTAAGGGAAAAAAAAAAGGTCATGAAGAACCTAGTGGCAAGATGGGAATAAAGACACAGACCTACTAGAGAATGGACTTGAGGATATGGGGAGGGGGAGGGGTGAGATGTGACAGGGTGAGAGAGTGTCATGGACATATATACACTACCAAATGTAAAATAGATAGCTAGTGGGAAGCAGCCGCATAGCACAGGGAGATCAGCTCGGTGCTTTGTGACCACCTAGAGGGGTGGGATAGGGAGGGTGGGAGGGAGGGAGATGCAAGAGGGAAGAGATATGGGAACATATGTATATGTATAACTGATTCACTTTGTTATAAAGCAGAAGCTAACACACCATTGTAAAGCAATTATACTTCAATAAAGATGTTTAAAAAAAAAAAAAAATTTCACACTTACCAGTGCCTTATAGTTTTTAAAGTGGTTTCTGCTTCATAATTTCATTTGATCCTTACAACAGGTTATCAGAGAATAAGAATATTTTGTTCACGTCTCATAGCTATTAAGGGGCAGAACTTAATTCTTCTTGGTAGTTGTCAATGTGATATTCCCTAATCTTCTGATGAGAGTGGTAGCACAAATATTATTATGATTATTTTATAGACTCAGAATTGAAACTTAACTGACAGCCTCATCAAAAACAACTGAATTCCTGCCAGAGTTGAAATTAGAATAAAAAATGAGAATTTCCTGATTTTTGGTTGGGTCTTTTTTCCATTGTGGAACAAGGGCCTTTTAGTTAAGACATATTATCAGGTCTTACATCTTTAACTTATGAAGCAAAATAAAAAAGCTTAAAAAGGAAAAATAAAACTTAAATATAACTTGTCAGTTTTAAGTTTCTTTACATTATAAAATGAACATATATAATGTTTACCTGAAATTTTTTGAAGTGCCTTAAGAAGTAATAGTTAAATATTAAAGTTGTTTTAAGAATACTCAAAATATTTTTAGTCTATTCAATATTACTCTTCAAAACTTGGGATATGTTAATGCATGAAATGCTCTAAAACTTTAATATAAAATCAATTTCCAGGCAATAATTTTTTCTTACCTCGTTAATAATTCATTTTATTTCAGGGGAGGGAGTCCACTAAAAACTTCGCAGGATTTAATTCATCAACTAGAGGTAGATTTTATTTCCATTTTATGCTAATACTGTAGCATAAAAGTTGGGCTAAAAGTTGGTAATAGCTCGTTTTCTAAATGATTTACTGTAATTGTGTGTTTACCTGCGCACACAGCACATGTATACTATAGACAGTGGTAGAAAATTAGAGGACTTGCAGTAGCATTTTTTGGAGCTTTTTGGTTATCTTATTGGAAAAAAAAAACCAAATAGGGATAAAGTAGAATGGGCTTTGATAATCACTAGATGCAATATTAAGTTTCAGGTTTTCCCAAGTAGGTGAAAATATCCTATCAGCAAATGTATTTCTCTTATACTGTCCTGAATGTGAGGAAAGGTTTTTGGCTTCTTCATTATTGAATTGGATGAATGATATTGATTAAAAGAGATAACACATAAGAAAGCATCTGTCATGGGGCTGAGACCATTACAGGTTCTCAGTACATGTTAGTTTCCTTTTCTTCTTCCATATTCCTGATGATTTAAGGCATTCAGGGAGAGACATACTGACACTCACCCTTCTGCCCTATGTGTCTCATGAAACTCCACATAGGCCTAGCTCTAATTCTCCTCACTTACCTGGAGGCTTAGATTGATAAGTGGATTACAAGAGTCCTTTCTTAATTCCCCTGACTCTCATGTTAGTCTGTTTGCCTCTCTAGAACCAAGGGCATTCTTGCAATTGAAATTTGAAATTTCTATCACTTTATCAATGTTATGTGTTTTCCTTTGGCACTCCCATGTGTTTTCACCTGAGCCTCTTCAGGAAAGGGATTTCAGCTTGAGAGGGTGATTGTCAACAGAGTCAGAAGAATTATAGAAAATACTTCATTTGGAATTTTCTGTAAAGTTGACTATAAGTGAGTTTTTTCCCTTTTTAAAAAGTTGGAATAGGGGCTTCCCTTGTGGCGCAGTGGTTAAGAATCCGCCTGCCAATGCAGGCGTGTTCTAGCCCTGGTCTGGGAGGATCCCATGTGCCACGGAGCAACTAAGCCTGTGAGCCACAACTACTGAGCCTGCGCTCTAGAACCCGCGAGCCACAACTACTGAGCCCGCGTGCCACAACTACTGAAGCCCACGTGCCTAGAGCCCATGCTCCACGACAAGAGAAGCCACCGCAATGAGAAGCCCGCATTGTTTTCCCTTTTAAAGGATAGGGAAGGATGTGAAGGACAATTTGACCTTGAGATCAGGTTATCCAATAATAGCAAGGCTGTTGGAAAGAGAATTAAAGTTAACCCTGAAATTATTGCCTCCTTCCTCTTCATATGCTTTACCTAATTTATTACCAAGATCTATTATTTTTCTTCACAAATCACTCTCAAATTTGTCCTGTTCTTTTCATTCTTCCTGCTGCCACCTAAAGCTCAGTCTTCACTTTCCTGGTATCTCTCACTCTAAAAGATTCTGTGTACCATTTAAAAATAATCATTCCAAATATTCTAAAGTATTTTTCAATATTCTTTCCCATCATCCTCTTCTCCTCACTAAATTGTACAATGTATGCTGAATAGGGAAAAAATAATCCCCTCAAATGGCTAGTTGAAGAATGTGTATAGGTGACAAATTCTATCTTGCTGAGCTGGAAGCAGGAATGTTCTAACGCTTTTGACCTCATCTAACCCTCTTGACCCCATGTTCCAAGATTCAGCACCCTCTTATAATTGGGCATATTATGAGATGAGCTTCAGATCCATCCAAAAGCCCAGGCATAATTTTTATGGCTAAGTATCAAATGTCTGTGCGATCCTGCACGGTAATTGGAGGTGTCCCGGTGTAGGGGAGCCACTGCAGGGACTGATTCTGCATCAGGTCTGGGAAATCTGCTTCTGAATACTGTTAAACTCTTGTGTTTTCCTGGATACAACAAAAACCATAAAAGTTCCATGACAGACCTTTTATGTTTAGGTTTTATTTTTTAAATTCTGTATGAAAATTATCCATGAGTGTATTCTTACCAACTATCTAGACGACATACACCTAACGTAGTGATGTTTTTCCTTTCTACCAGGTTTTTGTTGAAGAGGGTTTGAAGCTTGCTTCAAGTGTGCAAGCTTTCTCAAAACAGGTAATGCACATATCCCTGCCTGGTGCTGGTGGTGATGTCATAAATACCCACTTTGAGGGTATATTATTAAGGTATAAAGGTATTTAAGGTTTAAAAGATGGAATTTCACTGGAGTTGTTATAACTTCCGTATTTACATTTCAGCTGAAAGATGATGATAAGCTTATGCTTCTCCTGGAAATAAACAAGCTTGTTCCTCTATGCCACCAGCTCCAGGCAGTAACTAAGACACCTTTGCAGAATCAAGTGTTTCTAAAGGTAAAAGGGAGGGTGGGACATTCAGGAAAGCACTTGAGAAACTTTCACACTTCTTTTTTTATTAGGTTAGCTTCCAACCCCTTTTTCTTCAAATAAAGTGTTAATACCTACAGAAGAACAATTTATTTCCATTTTTCCTGCCTTGACTGCAAGAACCATTTATCATCTGCAGTTGTAACTGACCCCGGGAAGCAGTAGGTTCACCAAGTAAATTAGCTTTTTGGACATGATTAATACCACAGCACGGAGCAGCTACCCTTAAATCCCAACATCATCACCTGACTAACTAGGGCACAGACCCCTCAGAGTGAAGGGCTTCTGTTATTTGTTCTAGGGAGTTTGAGTGCAAAAAAGTAGAGTGCAAGGAAGTGTAAAGAAGGGGGTTCACTGCCACTATTTGGTGCACTTTGAGAAGCCCCTAAACCATCTGAAATAGAACAGGTTGATTTTCCATCCATTCTTCCTGGGGTTCCATGAAATTGGCATGAGACTTGGGCAACAATCCCTGCTTCTGTGTTCTGGGACCTCAGGTCATCAAGTCAGCTCAGATGCCTTAATCTATATACCCTTTGAGATCCCTTAGATTTCTATAATGAAGAAATTTTTACCATTTTCAAACTAAATAAACGATAAAGTCTTTTGAAGACGTCCTTATAAGAATTTGATTTGCTCGCTTTCTGTCACTATAGGTTGGTAAGAGTATTACAAAGACAAGATGCATAATGGCTATTTTGGTCCAACTTCTCTCATTTTGCTATAAACTGCTGAAGAAGGTAAGATAATTTCTTTATCTTAAACTCACATTTAAAAAATTAGTCTAAAGGAAAATGCAAAAGAAAATAGATACTATTTAATTTTGCAATTTTTATTTTAAAAGTAAAGCAGAAACTAATTGTCTTAATTCTTTCCAGCTTCAAATGGAAAACAACAGACGGGTCTCAGTTACAAATAAAGATTCTGTGGACGGTAAAACTTGAGAAGCTTTTGAGGTCAGATCTCTGGAACACCATGTGGCAAAGCTGACATTTTTAGAAAGCAAAGAATCCTTTATATTTCAGAAATACAACAATTTTGTAAAGAAAACAAACTGAAATCTTGCTTTATTTTCTGATCATGAAACCGATTGTGAAGCTTTCTGACAACTGTAAATGCCATGGAGGTTGCTATATTTCTAATTGCAGTGTGATTTTAAATGGGACATTGCCATGAATAATGTTCCTTAAAAGTCAAACCAAATATCCCTACTGTCTTAATGACAATTTAATCCAAAGAAGCTATTTTGAATATATGCTCACCTTTGGCACATTTGACCCTAACTTCCTATTTTTTTAAATTTAAGCTTATCATCTGGGACACTAATTTGCAACAGAAGAGACACAGTAATCTGGGTGATACAGGGTTTTCCTTAAACCTGTGGACTCTTCTTCAATCCCTCTGTCCACTGAGTATGACTGGGCCTCCACTGTCCCCTCTGTCACAGATCATCCATGCCAGGAACACACGTTTGTTCTCTAGTAAGGGTTTCACAGAGCACAGGAAATCTGTTGTGATGCATGTCCCGCTCCCACCCAAAAGCAGGGCCATGGAGCTCACTCCACGGAATCCTGGAGGAACTCACTAGGAGACGGTTTTAGTTCTCGTTCTAGCATAGCTGGCCTGTCTGCCCTGAATATTAGCTGGAATCCTAAGCTTATCTTACTGGCTTAAAAAGCAGTTTTTGTACTTCTCAGTAGTAACTGGTGGAACAGAAGATAGAAGACAGAGAACAATTGAACTAAGCTGTTCAAAATAATTTGAGTAAGTATACATATGTGCCTTTGGAATATTCATTAAATAAACGACTTTAGTCTTTTTAATTTTAGGGTTTAAAGCTTTTGTTTTTGTGGGGTGGGTTTTGATAGAAGGATCTGGTTATAAGTTCCGCCCTTATGGTGTAGTATAGTTAACTTTGTTTTTTGTGCTTGTATCCCGATGCTTCGAAATTTATTTTGAAATCTAACGGGATCTGTCAGTTGCCAAATGGCAGTAGTTCTATAAGCTCGTCTGATGATCATTATCTGGGTCAGCCATCACAGTCAATATTCACAAGATCCTGAAGAACCACAGTACTACCAATTAGCTAGTCAATATTTTATTGAAGGAAACTTGAATTTACTGTAGGCCTTAGAGAGAAAATGGGATGCACTCAGCTTGGTTATGACCTTTATAAAATATTTCTTTATAAAAATCATCAAACATGATTTTTATGCCCTGAAACCAAAATATTCTTTTAAATTACAATGGAAATAATGGGAAAATGATGTGAGGTAATGTTATATGTAAAATAGATATATAATTCTTTTACTATCTTTAGTATCTTTGTTTTAAGACACCTTTGGGAACCATTTGTGCTACCTGAAATGGGAATTTGCTGGTTTGTGCTTACACACTTTCAGCTCATAGCACTATCAGAGTAGATGTTTCTATAGTTACTACCTGTGTCATGTCTAGTGGGTATACTTAGGGGAGAGTTAGGGTTAAAAGAAGTTTCCTTGTGAGTCAAAAATAATTTTAGAATTTTATTTACAAAATATTTTACATACCTCAAATGAGAATATTCTCTTATTTAAATGCAAGTAGGGGTAGGGAAGGGATAACATGACTTGAACAGCAAAAGATGATGGAGAACTAAAAGAATTTATACTCAAGGATAATTGTTTTATTTAAAAACAGAAATGTTTATATGTATGTATATGTTGCAGCCCTTAAGGAAAAATAACAATTTGAAAAGTCCTTTTATTTGAAATTCAATGTAAACAAGTATACAATCTTAAACCATGAATTCATAGTTTTTTATTGTTTAAATGATGTGAAAGCTTTTGTTCTGTTCAAAAGCATGTGTGTCTTTGAATTCCAGGAACCTCTCGGGAACTTCTTTGCTGGTTACCCTGTAACTAGAGTGTGAGACTGAGTGACCACAAATAAACATGTTACTTCATACAGCATTATAATATTGATACTTCCATGTTAGCAAATCCCCTTTCAAAGCCTTTTCATGTGTCCCTCATTAAGAAACCAGTGTTACAGTGCTACATTGTTCAGAGTTGAAGGCCAACCCATAGACATAGAGAAGGTACACTCTACACCCTGCCTCTTCCCAGCAACCTGAGCGGGGGAGTTGGGGCAGAAGGGGTGGGACCAGACGTTTCAGTCGTGTCACACTGAAGCGGACTGGCTAAGAAAGGCCAGTTGTTGTTTTTCAACTTCAAAGTGATGGAAAATTGAGGCAAAAACAATAACCATGACACAATATTCAAACAGAATTACATCAAAACCTAGTATTTACTAATGGGTTACAGGATGATGGGTAAATTATTTTTACTTTTCTGTCTTATCAAATTTTCCTCAAAGTGCTTTGTTTGTTGGTTTTTAATCAGAAAAACGTCTCTCACTTGCCAGTTGTTAGAAAGAGAAAAGCAAAAGAAGAACAGAGTGAGTACATGGGCAGGCAGATCTGGGAGGTTGAAGACAAAATGGAATCAAGGCTTGTTATGCAAGACGAAGAAGGAAACCTAGGTCAGGTTTTAAGATCAGGCCTCCCTGCGGATGGCCGGGTGTGAAGTACATTTCAGCATCTCTGGTTCTTCCTTAGTGCACTGACTGGTAGGCCAGGTAAGGATAAGAATGCCCTGTTGTTTTTACTCAATCTTAATCCTCATGAGGTCGCTGTTGTGGCACTGATGCGTTTCACCACGACTTCTTCATACTGTTTTTGTGTCAGTAACCCTTCTGTTATGCTTTTACTTTCTTCAAACTTGGGCAACACAACTGCAATGTAGCCTTCGGTGGATGGCTAGAAGGGAAATAGAATATTTAATACTGTCAAATGGTAAAAAATCAGATAAAAAGTATATGGATGGGATCTTACTTCCCCAGACCCTTTTACCTTCTCTTGAAGAATAGATGGCTTATGGAGGATGTTTTCATTCACTTCCATCAACCGTCCTCTAACACAGCTATGTAAAGAAAAAATTGCTTTGAAGAAAAATATTATCTTTGTTTCTCCAAAATTGTGGTTAAAAAGTAACTCACCTATATATGGTGTATTCTTCTCCATCAGAGCAGTAAATCTTACACAGAGGTGCAAGTTCTGTTAGAAACTGTGCCCCCTGATAATAACAGGGAAGAAAAAATTAATTGATGTACATTTTCACTTTTCTTTGTGAGGCAGCCCTCAGAGTTAACAATAGGATATATTCCTGGAATTAGTGTTTTAAATAAAAATGACTTAAGTACAGGAAAACCATTCATTTATTCAAATATTTATATATTAAATGCCTCTATAGGCTAGGCACCATCCTAGGCTCTAGGGGAAAAAGCAGACTAAGACAAATGTGATAATAGGTAGTTTAGTTACATGTTAAGAATATATTTTATCTTAACTTATTATACTTTATATTTAACTGTACATGAGAAAGCTGCACATAGCCAAGTGTAAAGACTTCAAAAGGGTAGGAAAATCTTACCAATAAGCATAATATAAAATTCAACATTATAGAGAATGACAGCAATATTGTATAAAGTTAGTTTCATTAAGATTCCTACCTTATTTTTATATCAGAACTTAATAGAGAAAGGAACTTCTTTATTAGGTCAATCAGTAAGACTTTCTGAAGAAGGGATATTTTTCTAATTTAAAAAAATGCAATTTGAGGAAAATTTGGAAAGCAGAAAAGTTGTAAGTAGCACATAAGAGTAACTTACCCATTATCCTATAACCCGCTAGCAAATACTACATTTTGACATATGTCTGTTTGAATGTTGTGGTACGGTTATACTTTCATGTACTCCACTGTATGGATATATCTGGGGAGGTTCTGACAAATATCTATCGAGTCGGCCACAAAGTTCGTTCAGGTTTTTCCCTAACATGAAAAACCCGAGCGAACTTTTTGGCCAACTCAGTACAAGGAGGCTCATGGGAAACGGATGCAAGCATGTCTCATGTGTTGCTCTTTTTTCCCAGGAATTTTTACTGCAGTAAACATCTGAGGTCAAGATGCTGTTCTTTATGGCCTCTTTCCCACTCACATTATTAGACAGCATTCAGGTGTTACTGCATGCGTTTCACTCCTCTGCCTGCGGGTACTTCGTTTCAAAAGACTAGTCAGTGTGACTCCCCACTTTTGGGAGGAGGGGCCAGGGATTTGTCCCAGATGGTTTGTCTTCCACTGGCTCTGTGTCAGAAAGAAGTGTTTTAACTCCTTTTGGTCACCTCCCTTGGGAGAATAAATGATGGGCAGTGCTGAGATGCGATCAAAGCTTATTTACAGTGGGTTCCATGTGCAGGTCCCTCTCTGTTCCTCAGTAGTAACAACAGTGCTACTATTTTGGACAAAGATTGATGACAGGAACATCACAAGCACTAACTGTTTTACTTGTAATTTGTAGACTTTTAAGAATGGTCCATGCTTTTTAAAGTCCACTTGCTTCCTGAGTGAGGAAAAATCAATAATTATAAGGCAGGTTATTAGGGGCCTTCAGGCCTACAAAGGGGAGTATAAACAAGGGTCTTGCAGAACAGTGAGGTAATTAGCAGAAACTCTTAGTATGAACTCAGTAAATGAAGGACCTAAATCATCCACTGAAACTTTCCTTTCCAGGGGGTTTGTCAGGATAGTTTAGTATGGTATTGAGTTGTCCTTGGTGTGATACCCTCCTTTAACAGTAAAATGTCCATCTTGCCTGGAATTGTAGAGGGCACAGGTAACATTTTCTATAACTAAACACTACGTGGGGGTAGAGGGTGTAGCTAGATGTGTATAATATTGGCAGTGATTTAGGAATGGCAACTGATACGAAGCAAATAATGTATATTTTCTCAGATTGATTTTTTTTTCACTACCTCAGGACTTTTTTTACTTTTAAGTTCACATGTGAAAATTTATGATAAAGAAGTATTGATCTTCTAAATTTTATAGAATTCGAAATACTGGCTTAACAAAACTAGAAGGGACAAAATATCTTGTTATATTGGTATTAGAGTTGTTCTTTCAAAGACCCACCTTCTCCATCCTTCATCCTGGGAATGATAGGGATGGTGGCCCAGAAGCTAATATGACAGATAATATACCTTCTGAAATACCTCATTTTTTTGGCCTGAGAATTTCCTTAGAGCTTAAGTATTCTTAAAATCATCTCTAACTGCCAGGGAAGTATGCTGAGCATACATTACTGGGTTCTAAGACCGGCTGGCTCTATCATTATTATGATAATAGAGGATTTAAGTAGAGAAATACAGGAACATACCCGCTTAAATTTCCCAGAGACTTTGTTCTGAAGTCTGCTACAGTTGGTACTGATTTGATAGGAAATGCTTTTAATTGCTTTTCCACTTTGAAGAACTGGATGGGATCCTGCCAGTGTGATGACACATATTCTACGAGGAGCAAAAATTGATCCTGTATTATTGCTTGGTATGATACTTCCTCCTATAACACAGTATTCCTACTGGCACAAGAAGAGCTGAGCTGACATTTGTTTAGTCAGCCTATCATTTCCCCCCATTTTCCTCTGGCTACTATTGGAGCTTAACTGAAGAGAAGAATGCAGTAATAAAAATGGAGAAAATGGGACTGAATTTCCTTCCTCAAGAGGGAAGCGTACCAGAGGTGCTTAGACAGCACTGAGGAGGAAGAGAGAAAAGTAAGGCATGCCGGTATATACAGGATACCATCTGTGCTTCTACCCTAGCCCTCTCCATGGGCTTGGGCAATTCAGGGGTTAGGCACAGGCTGGTTACTTGAGGTAGTAGCTGACTGGGGGTGTGGTCCTCCATTTGGATGTTTGGTTAAGCAAGTTTATTTGTTTAGCGTAGGCACTGAAAGACTCATTCTTGTCAACCAAACTCCTACTATAAATAATACCATCTCAATACAGTGGAAGATAATCATTTAATGAATATTTATTGAATACAAGACCATACCAGGCTACAATGCCAGAAAAAAATTTTTTTTGATAATTTAAAATTCCCAGTTTGCTTACCGGTTAGAGTGTTGTAGTATACAGTGGTCCTCACAGGGTTTTCCTTTGACATCTAGAAGAAATGAATGAGTCTGATGGCTGTTGAGTCAATATTTACTACCACTGTGTAGTACTTTCTTTGGTTCATAGAGGTAGTTAATTATGAAGGCTGGACACATACATCACTGGTATCCCTTCATTACTCAAAAAGATATACCTAAAGGCTGACCATAAAGTATTTAAAGATATCTGGTCCAGATGGAATCATTCATTCAATGTTAAAATGATGATTAACTCTTTGCTCCATCTTTTTTTATCCTCACTTTAAAATGAGTACAATCATTATTTCTATTAGAAAAAAAGTGATTAGTAATGTATTCTTTATTCAATTTAGTAGCATGTTTTGTTGGTCAATTTTAGAGAGACTTAACTCATCCTGGTTCGCCCAGGACTGTCCTGATGTTAGCGCTGAAAGTAATGGATTCCGGAAAACACCTCAATCCAGGGTTAACCGGACAGTTGGTTACACTAAGTCTGGCTAATAAAACGTATGCTATTGTAAAATATTTCAATATTGTAAAAGATGAGTACACCTATTATCCCTAAATGAATGGGAGCAAGTTGGGTTAGAGGAGGGTCCCCAACGATGCTCTCATCACTGATATTTGCTGGGTACACAAAGCTGTACAACAGGATACCTACTTCTAAGGGGCAAATGTGTAATACCAGCGACTTCCTTTAAGTAAAACTGTTAGATTCTGCTTTCTAAATGCCTCTATTCTAACCCACCCTCTTTGTCCATCCCTATGCCTCTACCTTAGTTTAGACCGCTACCATTTAAATCATTTTATGTATCGCCTCTTCTTGGAGGACTGAGCCCCTCAAATCCCTTTAGGCACTCAAGGAGATTGCAATCCAGCTCCTGCCTCCCTCGGGGATCTCACCTTAGTCTACCATCTTCCCGCAAGCAACCCACCCTCGTGAACTCGCACTGCGCTCGCCCTACCCAGAATGCACCCTGCTGCTTTCCACGGGCAAATGCCATTCCCTTGGCCTACAGGGGAACAGAGAATCCAGTTCCTTCTGACGTGGGGAGGAAGCGCTGGGGAAGGTGCGTGCGGCTTATGATCTGTCATCATAGTCCCTATACTGTCAGACAAATTGGGCCCAGAAGAGACTGACATCATTCTCCACTTACCCGCTTTGTACCAGCGAGTGAAGTAACGATCCACAAGCGACGGCACCGCGGGCTCCGCAGCCAAGGCGGCCACAGGGGTCTCGGGCTCGGTAGCCATGGCGACCTCAGGTGCTGCAAATCCCGCCTCCCGGGACCTGTACTCTTCCTCCCGCTTGCCACGGAGGAAGGTGTCTTTCTGGCGTGTAGCCGGGACACGCGCTGTGCGCACGCGCGCTGCTCCCCAAGCTCCGCAGGTTCCACCCACCGGCGCCTCTTACTGAGCTTTAGGGTCTGACGTCAAGGCGGGGGTCAAATACAATAGGCTGGGCAGGAGGATGTAGGGATAGGGGGCGGCGGCCAGCGGAGCTGCTCATATATCTTTGCGGGGAGAGGGAGACGGCAGGCCACGCCTCCTCAGGCTCGCGACGTCACCGCGGCGCCGCTCGGCGCGTGTCGGGCTATCTTCGCTTGCGAGTACGTGTTTCGCAGGTTGCCCCTCCGCCTGGCTTCAGCCACTACCGAAGGGGGTCGAGCGGCCCGGCGGCCCGGAGACCCAGTGCGCGTCGCGAGAGCTCAGAAGGAGCGGTCAGGGAGAGGCCCGTGCGCAGCCTTGGGCGAACGCACCGCTGTTTGGGGGTCCTCAGAGCGCGGCGTAGGTGAGCGTTCGAGCGGCCTAGCTGGGGTGGGGGCACGGAAACGGGTCCTGTCCGCTAGAGGGTGTCCTGATGAAGGGGACCCCCTAGCGCCCAACCGCTCCCTGCTGCTGGTCTGGGAGTGAAGTGCGGCTTGACCACCTCTGCCCTCCTTGAGTTCTCTTTCTGCAGACTCGCCGCCTGCTGCACCCGCGGCCATCAGAGGGCTTTGCGCGGCGCGGCGCGGCAGGAGGGGGAATGATATGCTGCTCCCCCAGCTGCACACTTACCCAGTCTCCGGATTCCTTGCAGTTGCGGACAATACCGCCGAACCAAGTAATGCACCAATTAAAGCGCAACAATGCATGATAGAAGCTGACGGTAATAGAAGTTCAGGTGCTGTGCTGCGAGTCCCTTCTCGCATCTGCAACTTTTCCTTGGAGATGTTGCCCCTGTGCATCTCCATGTAATGTGGTATCTTATGTGGCCCTCTCCCCCGTTAAGCTGTGACCTCTGAGGAGGCAGTAACTGTCAGTCATCTCTTGTCCAGAACTAGCACTTAGCAAGTGCTTAGTCGGTATTTGATGTAGGCCACAAACCGGATCGTAGGATTACGGTACTATGTAAAGGATTCATACCGTGCATTGACAGGCAGGGCAGTAACCAGTGAATAGTTTACTGTGAAAGTGTGGGCAAAAGGGAAGCAGACACGGTTTCAGCTTGGAGGACAGAGAAAGTAGGAATGCCATGTCCCCAGAGAGGAAACTAGTTTGGTGGAGAATAGCAGGTACTTCATTTAACAGGTTGCCTTTGATGTGCTTTTTGAGAAATCCTTGTGGTAACAGCAGGAGGTTGAAAATGTGAGTTTAGTGTTCAGTTTAGGGAGGGTCAGGCTGGACGTTTAGATCTACTAAGCATATTAGTGATCTGTTTGGTACTTGTGGTCATGGGCATGATAATTAGCCAAGAGGTGGATGGATGAAGGAGCAAGGGAAGAAAATAGAGGAGTTGTCAGAAATTTCAGAGAGGATCCAGAATTGATCTGTGGTGTGGAGAGATCTTTAGCACATTTAAGGGCTGAGAAAGGATGAGTCATTTGAGGGCAGGGGAGTTGGAGATTCCAGATGTAAAAGAAAGGGCACCGATAAGCCAAGGTCCTGGGGGAGTTTGGAGGGTTCTCCTTTGCTGGTCTTGAAAAAGAGTAGGACACTTCTGAGAAGGTAAGGGAATAAGGCTGATAGGTGTGAAATTTTAGAGAAGTTCATTTTGAGGCTGGAAGGGTTGGGGAGGAGGGAGATGAATGATGAGCTGCCCTTGTGTCACCAAGCCTAAGCTCGTACTGCTCACCACACGACAGGCCAATAATCGAGAGACGAGGTGTTGGGGCAAGGAATAACGACTTTATTCGGAAAGCCAGCAAACCAAGATGGTGGGCTCGTGCCCCCAAAGACCCATCTTGCCTGAGTTAGAATTCAGGCTTTTTTTATACTAAAAGAGGAGGGAGTAAAGTCAAACGTTTCCTGGTTCCCATTAGCCTCCAGAGGGGATGTGTTGATTTCTTCCTCCCTGCAGTCATTCACAGGTGGGCCTGGTCAGGATGTTTCTTGTGAGCTAAACAAAAGTATTTTAGCTTAATGCTCATTACCTGGGAGTCAGGGTTCTGAGAGTTGGGTCATTATGTATAATTGAAGCTTATAGGCTGCATCCCTTTAGTGATCAACTTGTAATAGAATACAAAAGGTTCTTCCCTGTGACACCTGGCCGGTGATTTTGAAAGCTCAGTGATTTGAGAACTCAGGTTGTTTGATATGTTTGTCAGTCAGGGTCCAGTCAGGAAAGTAGAAACCACACAATATTTCAACAGAATTTAATACAAAGAATTGGTTAAATACCTGCTGGAGGAACAAAAAGCAAAAGGGAGCAGTGAAGTAATTAAAAAAGTAAGCTGATGGAAGAAATTACAACACTTAGCTAGGTCTGAGGATCAAAACAAGGGAAGCCATTGGGGTTATCATGACCTTGGAGGAGAGGCATTGGAAAGCTGGTGTTGGTAGCTCTGGAATTCAGAGGAGGAGCTCCATGTTACTAGATTTCAGGCACCTGGAGGGAGCACCTGCCTGGTGAGTGCTGGTACCTCTGGGGTGGTGGTTATCATGCTGGTCATGGGAGTGCCAGAGGCTGGGACCAAGGGCCCCTGGAAAGATGAAGGCCCACTGCTGGGGCGACATTGACTGAAACAGCAAGGTAACAGGAAAAAGGGAGTCCTCCTCAGCTCCTTCTGCCTTTGCCTTCCAAATTCTTATGCTGGGGTTCACGGACCCCAGAGCTCCACAGATTGTTGGTGAATAGAATCCAAGTTCACAGGGAGACATTTTGATGCTCTGATCATGGCAACAATAACAGCATAATTATCATTAGCTAAACCAGGTTGAAATACATCTGGTCCTCTGTCGCCTGTTTTCACCTCTTGCTACTCTGTCCCGTGTTTACTCCCCTCTAGCCAGACATTCTCTCATCTCAAATCTACCCATCCTTTCAGATCTATGTCAGTGGTCGTCTTTATGTTATTTAAAGATGAAAGGTAATGTAATTTTTATATGCTTTCAAAAACCCAAGCTTTCTATATAGAATTAGATCTAAATAAAAAGTCTGCATGGTATAATACAGGTTCGAATAATTTCTAGAAGTTCTTGAATATAAATATCATGAAAGCTCACAAAACCATTGTTTGCCTTGATTCTTTTCGTCACTTCCACCGTGTGGGCTTGCCTTCCTCTTAACCCACATTTTATGTTGTCTCACTCACACTACACTTAACATTTTATCTGCTATGTAGTATAAGGATTAATTCATGTTTATTCTTTCATTGTCATAAGCAGGAAATGCAAGATGAGAGAATTCACCTTGGATTAAGGTGACAAGAAGGCCAGTGTGGTCTGTGTAATTGTTACCCCTAACATAAGTTAGGGACTTCCAATTACAGTATAAACCTTAAAGGGGTCTGGATATAAATATACAGCACATTAACTTTTTTTTTTCCTCTTAGGTAATGTTATACGTTAAAACAAGTCTGATTTTGTCAGACCAAGGTAGATTTCCTATTGATCGTTCTTTTCTCAGCTTTTCTATTGCCCTGGTGAAAATCAGGCCACGAAAGTGGAGTAATGTGAAGTAGTTATATCAGGTTATCAAGCTCCTCGAATTGTTGGTCATCATTTTGAAGTATACTGTTGTAATTTCATAGTGTCTTCTTTTCTCCCTGAGAACAATAAATGATTTTCTTTTCTTTTTTTAAAAAAATACTTATTTATTTATTTGGTTGTGCTGGGTCTTAGTTGTGGCACTCGGGCTCCTTAGTTGCAGCAGGCGGGCTCCTTAGTTGCGGCATGTGGGCTCCTTACTTGTGGCATGCAAACTCTTAGTTGCGACATGCATGTGGGATCTAGTTCCCTGACCAGGGATCGAACCCGGGCTCCCTGCATTGGGAGCACAGAGTCTTAACCACTGCACCACCAGGGAAGTCCCATAAATGCTTTTCTTTATTTCTATGTTTGATTTCCATTTTAATTTTTTAATGAAGCTATAGAGCCAGTTTATAAATAAATGTAGTTGGTGATATTAAAGTAATTTTATTTTCTTCAACTGCCAGTATATATGTGGATTCTTATATTATTTTGTAAATCTGTCAAGTTATAAAAATATCCTCATGTGCAAAAATAAAATGTTTTCTCATTCATTGCATTCTTCTCAACTTTCCTTCAGAATAACTGATGTTAAATCTTTTTTGAAGAAAAAACTCTGAGAATCTTGCCTCTTTCAAAGAGTGAGAACATAAAATAGATTTCACAGCTTCAATTTGTAGACCACAGATTTACACAATTGGTTAGGTTGCTACCGCTCATCTCTGTGTGGGTTCAGATTAGATCTTTTTTTTCTTGGTTATTCTAACTTCTCTGCTCCCTGAATCATTTTGCTTATACTGGAGTGTGATTTATCGCTACTAAGCTGTTTCTATTTCTCAGAGAAATTAAAGCTTCATCAAGAGGTATTTGTACTTTTCTTTCAGGAGTCGCTTCATCATGAGAAATCTAAAGTTATTTCGGAGCTTGGAGTTCAGGGATATTCAGGCTCCAGGGAAACCTCAGTGCTTCTCTCTCCGAACTGAACAGGACACAGTGCTCATTGGCTCAGCACATGGACTGATAGAAGTAGACCCTGTCACAAGAGAGGTAACTTACTGATGGAGGATGCTAGCACTTGGCATGACTCTTGACTTGTCTTTTTCCAAACTTGCTTCCCCAAATAGTCTTTCCTTTAAATCTTTCTGAATTTACGTCCCCCCCAAATGAATGCTCCCTTCGCTTTATACTGATGTCATATTAGACATAACTTAACTAGTACCCTGTCTTTTAGTCTGCTTCTGTTTTAATCTAAGCTGGCAAAGCTCTGACGTATTTTGCGGGGTGCCCTACTTTTTACCCTTTCTACCATGTAAATACTATCTATTAACAGTTCTCAAGTGGGAATGCAGGTGAAAATTTCCTGTAGGGCTTTTTAAACTGTTTCAGTCTCCATCTCATACCAACTACATCAGAATCTTCACTTCTGGAGCTTGAGCATATGTATATTGAAAAGCTCTTTAGGTTGATTCTGATATCTTCCCTTAATTATATTTTGCTACTAATGTATTTTAGGTGATTACATTCTTAGTCCCTTTTCCCCATACTGTATACATTTTAGAAAATCATAGTTATTAGCTTCATGTTTTATTGGATATTTTCAAAGATACCAGGCTTTTATGTTTGCTTGGCACAAAGGTCACATGAACTGTGTTTTGTGTTAAAGATGGTAGTGTTGTGAAATTTCTCAAATGAAAGTTTGGGTTTTAATCTAGGAAAAAAACATTTTTGAAAGCTTTTATATTATAAAAGAAGCATTAAAAAGTATTTCTGGAAGTGTGATGAATTGTTCTTGAAAGTAGATTGACTTAATTTGCTTATTTGTTTGTTTTGGTGAAAGGTGAAAAATGAAATTCCTCTGGTGACAGAAGGCTTTCTCCCAGAGGATGGAAGTGGCTGCATTGTTGGTATTCAGGAGTTGCTGGATCACGAGTCTGTGTGTGTGGCCACAGCTTCTGGAGATGTCCTACTTTGCAATCTCAACACACACCAGGTAAGTGGAAGAGACCAGTGAGGAGGAAATCTTAGACATCCTCAAACGCCTTTTTTTGTTTCATGTCACTAGTTTTTCGTAGAAGTTTAAAATGTCAGGAGCCATAATATTTAAGCATTTTGCAAATTAAGGTCTTTGCATTATATAATTCTTTACAGAAAATTGTTGGCATGGCTTTAGCTGTATTTCAGGATTCTTCTAAAACTCAGTTGTGTCTACTGCATTTATTAATTAGAACAATCAGAACATTCCAAATAAGAACTTAACAAAAACCCAAATCTGGCCACTCTTTGTATGGTATAGCTCACCTCTTACTAGAATCTGATCCTGAGTTGTAACCTTTATTTCTCAACTTATGAAGTCTTTGAAATGTTTATATGGCTTATGTTTTCTTTTATGAATGCTGAGTAAGCCTCTCCTTGATGGCTAAGAGTCCCTGAACTACAGGTGCTAAGGTGATAAGCTATCATTATGTGCACATCTTATGACTACCAGAGAAGATAGATTTCAACCATTTGCCTCCTTCTCTACTTAGCGTAAGGCTGAGTTTCTGGATTTCTATCCTCACCTTCTTGACAGCTTTTTAAACTTTGTTGATTACTCCCTTAGTTGTGATCTCTTTAACATGGATGGATCACAAGTCATATTACTAATCATAGGATAATAATAGCAGCTGACATTTATTAAATGTTTACAGTGTGCCAGGCACTTTTTCAAGTGTTTTTCATGCAAAATTGTATTTAATCTTCACTACAACCTTATGAGGTAGATTGTTGTTTTTCCGTTCTTCAGAAGAGGAAATTGAGGCACTGAGGGCTTAAATGACTAGGCTAAGGTCAAACAGTTATCAGGTGGGATTTAAACCCTGGCAGTCTAAATCTGGCACCTTTGCTTTTAACGGTTCCATTTAGTACAACAGTAAATCTTATTCTCAGTTCATGGTGAGAAATATCAAAGCCATCAAGTATAACTTACTTAGTATTTCTCACATTTAAAAGGTATGCTTTTACTTTCAAAACATTTTGTAGAATTTTTTCCAAATTACTGAGCTTCTCCAATCCATCGGTCTCCACCAGATGGTGCTGATCCTCCACATTTGTGGCATCACAGTGTCTGCAAGACAGAATCCATGTTCCTTATTGTGCCTTATAAGACCTCTCACTGTCTGTTCCCCAAATTCCGTTTTAGCCTCACCTCCCACCCCCATCATTCCTGTGTATATGTATACCTTAGGCTCTAGTTGCAGCTGATTTTTAAGTGCTCTTTTTAACTGCACATTTTCCCCCCAGTCTCTTCCTCCTGGCCCTATTCCTACCCTTCAAAGCACCTCCTCCGAGAAGCTTTCCTGGACTGTCCTGGGCCACTTGTCAGTCTCTGCTCTGAGCCCGCACTTAATTCCCAGAGACCTCGGTTACATCCCTAACCCTACTGTAGAGGCATCTTTTATCTCCTTAACGGGAGGAATGGAGTGGCCGTAGTCACCTCCAGTCCCTATGGTCTGTATCATGCCTGGTCTTTTAATACCTGTTACTGAATAAATGTTCACTGAATAATTTCACCTTTGTGTGTGTTGTTAATTGTTTTGATTAAGGTCATAGTAAATATTTACGGAGACGCTTATATTTTCATATCTCCCTTAACATTTTGAAATGTCTCTCTCAGCTGGAATGTGTCGGGAGTGTAGCCAGTGGTATCTCTGTCATGAGTTGGAGTCCTGACCAAGAGCTGGTGCTTCTTGCCACAGGTAAGCCTGTCACTGGTCCCTAATTCTTGACTTTTATAAAACATGACTCCTAATATCTCACAGGCTTAAGTTTTAGGGTGCTTAGGTTTCAAAAAACAACATTTCTTGGAACAAGGATACCAACATGATAATCTATAGGGAATGTGGTGTTTTTGAGTTAAGTTTTACTTCTTAATATATTGTTTTAAAAAGTTGCTGCTAAGGTCCATAGTTATGGTTTAAAATGTCAGCAATATTTAACCTACTCTAAGAGGAAGAGTTGCTACGTAAAATAAACTGATTCTAAGAACTGCTCTCCCAGTCCTATTTTTTTTCCCTTAAGTCTTTTCATTCCAGATGAGTTTCTGCAAACTAGCACCCTGATGAGGTATACATTTGAAGAGATATCTTGCTGGCTAAATCGTTGAAGTTAGTGGAAGAGGGCTATGTGGACTTTAATGTTAGCTTGACATACATAAATAGCTGAGAATAAGTACTAGGTGACTTACCCAGTCAAAACTTTTTTTTTAAAGTGAGAGTCAGAACATTTTGAATAAATTCTGTCTTCCCTGTTGTGACTATAAACTCCCCCACTCCAGCTCAGTAGCTTCCAGTGCTGTAGATACTTACGGAATGGCAGATTTGCTAAATGAGGACAAAATCATTCTCGTTTGTGGTCCTCCAAGGTCAACAGACCCTAATTATGATGACAAAAGAGTTTGAACCCATCACGGAGCAGCAAATCCACCAGGATGACTTTGGTGAAAGTAAGTATAGCTTTGTTTGAACCATTTTGTGACTTGTCTTGCACACTGATAGCCGCATCGTAAGCCCAAAGAACTATGAAGCTTAAACCCCAACTTAATTCACTGTCTGATAGCCCAGTTCCTTTAGTTCATTCCAGATTTTAAAAGGCATACCTCTGGTGCCTCTCCAAGTCTGAGAGCTGGCTTTGTCAATAACTTGGGGAATAGGAATCTGTGCTTAGAATCACCTGGGTAGTTGTTGCCCAAACCCCAGGACAGGCTTAGTCAGGGGGTTTAATGAAAAGGACTGTACTAGCTAGAATAAGGAGAGCATTTCTTTTTTTTTTTTGGTAATCTTTTATTGATTGATTGATTGATTGATTGATTGATTTATATTTATTTTTGGCTGTGTTGGGTCTTCGTTTCTGTGCGAGGGCTTTCTCTAGTTGCGGCAAGCAGGGGCCACTCTTCATCGCGGTGCGCGGGCCTTTCACTGTCGCGGCCTCTCTTGTTGCGGAGCACAGGCTCCAGACGCGCAGGCTCAGTAGTTGTGGCTCATGGGCCTAGTTGCTCCGTGGCATGTGGGATCTTCCCCAACCAGGGCTCGAACCCGTGTCCCCTGCATTAGCAGGCAGATTCTCAACCACTGTGCCACCAGGGAAGCCCAGGAGAGCATTTCTGAGGTACAATTTTGGGGAGAAGACAAGAGAGGCAGGATAGAGAGCTGATTTTTGTTCCTACTGATTAGACCTGAATTTTCATGGGACCCATCATATTGTTTTCTTGCTAAGATCTAGCTGAAGTGATATGGGCATTAGGCTGTGGAAGTATTGAAGAGGAGAAGAGTGGAGATGCTTATTGAGTGTGAGAAGCTCTGGCCAACTTCAGGGCACCAGGTAGCTGGCCTGATTGAGGAGAAGGATGGGGGAGATGGTATTTTAACTTTTGCTGAGGTCTAACTTCATGACTTCTTGTTCTACTAAGAAATCATTTAGAAAAGTGCTACTCATTTATTCATTCAAAAATAATTTGTTCAGAAATAATGTTTGAGTAGGTAGTGTGAACCCAGCAGTGTGTTTGGTGCTGTGGCTAATTTATCTTTTCCCTTAAGGAGTCAATAATAACAGGATGTGCAGGTATTAGGGTAGCATAAGGAGAGGAAGGGAGTAATGGGGATGGAAGGCTTCCCAGAGGAGGCCGACTTGAGCTGAGTTTTGGCTGACTTGGTGTTGGGTAGATGAGGGTTGAGGGTGGGGGAGTGGTCCAAACAAGTGAATTAGTTCATTCCAAGGCAGGGATGTTTCATAGAAGCCTTTGACACAGCATGGCTTATTCAGGCAACTGTGAGTACTTCAGCATTGCCTAGTGACAGGACATGGATGTGGAATGAAATAAAGGGGAAGGATTTTGATTAAGTTTGATAGGGAGTTTGGACATTAAGTTACAGGAGATCAGTCATTAAAGGTTCTTATGATGCAAGATTGATTGGTGGAGAGGGAAGAGACGAGACAGGGTGATCTGGTAGGAGGTTACTACAGGAATCCACGTGAGAGATAAAGAAGGTGGGTGTGGGACTAGAAAAGGGAAAAATGCAGGAAAATTTTGATTCTCAATGAGGATAGGAGTACATTTTTTGGAATTATGAGAAACTTTTTTGGAATATGTGTGTGTGGTTCCCCTCCTGCCCTAGCTAGTTTGAGAAATACCAGTTTAGAAAGTGAAATAAATAGGCTTTGGGTATGTAAGTGAAGAAGAAAGTTTAGTAGGACTCCAGCCAGAAGCTCAGGTGGTGGAAATAAAGATGTCAGTATCTGAGAGGGAAGGTGGGGAAGTGCTGGTCTGTAAGGGGTGGGTGATGAGTTCCTTCTTGGATTTGTCTAAGGGCCATATGGGATCAGCAAGAAAAGCAGGTGAGTAGAAGGGGCTGAAGCTCAGGAGAGGCCAGAGCTGTGGACTGGGAGTCATTGGCATGTGGGGAATCTTTACAGTCTTGGGATTAGATGTGCTTGCTCAGGGAGCAGATCTGGTGCTGGATCTAGGGCCCGGGGTGGGATGCTGGGGCATCCAGCTTTGAGGATAGTCATGGAGGTAGTAACCAATACATCTTTGCATGGGAAAGTGCTCTGGGCCTGGCTCATCCCACCGACTTTTTCATAAGAAGTCTAATAGAGTAAATCAAAGGAGAGGGAGTCCAAGTCAGGGTCTTAGGTCTTAGAAATGTATTTGTCAGTACAAAAAGTCACTCTCTGGAGTGGTGAATAGATATTTTTCTTCTCACCCAGGCGTCGACAGACTTGTTCTGTAAAGAACTGGATAGTAATTGTTTTCCGCTTTCAGGCCATATGGTCTGTGTTGCAGCTACTCAATTCTGCTGATGTAGTGTGAAAGCACTTAAGATAGTACATAAAGAAACGGGTATGGCTGTGTTCCAATACAAGTTTATTTGTAAAAGCAAATGCAGGCTGTAGTTGGCTGATTCCTGCTGTAACTCCACCACTTATCATCTGATCCCACTGGAAAAGTTGTCTTGCTTTGCTCCTTGACCCTTTATCTCTCTGTGGAAACTTTCGGATAGAAGCGCAGGGGTGTGCACCAGGATAGGCACTACTATTTGTATACAGCAGCAAGGTATGCTTTGGGATACTACAGTACTTGGATGTGCCCAAGCAGAGCAGACAGGAAACGGTCATGCTGACCCATAATTTATAGAAATTATAAACAGCTCTGCTTTGTCAGAATCAGTTGTAGGAGGGAAATATTGGGTCCTGGATCTGGCCGATTCTTTCAGGGGCATCTCTGTAGTACCTCTGATAGGTGGATGCCAGATCCTACCTTTGGGAACAGAAGGCTGCATTATTTCAGCAACTGACTTTATATTTTATGTAAGATCAGCATTATAATTTAGAAAGAAGCCCAGCCTGGAAGGCAGAAACCCTGTGTTCTAATTTTGGCCTCTGTCACTAGGGGGTGTCAGTCTCTGTGAGGGCTTGAATTCCATAATCATGGTCTCCTCCAACACTAGCAGGGAGGTTGGATACATTGAGTGGATTAAAAACTTACGATCAGAATTTTATTCCCAGCTCTTGTCTTCTTGAGTTTTATGTTTTGTTATCTGTGGACATATTGCATAGATTCTTCATGTTTCATTCTCCTTGTAAAGTGGGGATGGATTGCTGACTGTCATCAAGGGAATTTATATACAATGGCAGTAAAGCTCTTTCCAAAATAAGGGCATTTCAGAGTCTTCAAAATCACTTCAGTATATAATATGGAAGATAGGTTTTTAAAATATTGACTGCTGGTCAGTCTATTGAGAGGTCTCAGAGGACCCAACTTCATGAAGAATAGCTATGAAACTGCTTTTATTTTATTTAGCTTATTGGTTGTCTTGCATATTCTCACTCACTCGTTCTCTAGGCAAGTTCATCACTGTTGGCTGGGGCAGGAAGGAGACGCAGTTCCATGGATCAGAAGGCAGGCAAGCCGCCTTTCAGATGCAAATGGTAAGGTTGGTCTGATGGATAAAGAACCTTCTTTGGAACAAATAGAAGTTCTGCCCACCAGGAGCTCTTAGGTGTCCAGGTGTTACCGAAAGTGGGGTCCGGCTGCTCGCCGCTCTAAAGCCAATAAAGAGGCAAGGTTGGTGGAAAGGAAAGTTTGCTTTATTCTGCTCTATGCCAGCAACTGGGGGATGGGAGGATTGGGGGGGGGCGATTTTTGTCCAAAGGCCGACTCTCCTCCCTGACAACCAGTGGGCAAGAGCTTTAAAGGCCGAGGGGGGCGCTACATGCAGAAACAGTACAGTCAGCTCTGACAGTCATCTTGAAATTGGTCATGTGGTGGTCTGACCAGCATCATCTTGATTATTAAGTACAGTTAGTCTTTACTTCCAGGGTCGGTTTGTTGCCATTTCTTTGAGGCCAATTCTCGGATTTGTGGCAGCTTATGTCATGGCCACAGTCTGGTCATCATGTAGTTAACTTCTTACACCTGGTGGCGGTTTCAGTATCTATAAGACAGCTCACAGGATATGGCTCAGAATATTATCTGTAGCCCTTGAGGAGGAACTAAAAAGGTCCTTGACTGTGCTTAATGCCTAAACTATTATTATTTAGTCATGTTGGACTGTTTTCCTTTGTTTCTGCATTTTCTCACTTCTCTGATTAAACTTACTGTTTGGCTAAAGTTTTTCTGCAGACAAAAGGCAGGCTGAGGACATGGGGTGGGGGGGACCATCGGGTCCTGCTCTGTTTCGCAGGTAGAGGGCGGTAATGGACAGATCTCTTCTGCTCTAGTAAAACAAGCTGTTTGGAGACCTTAGGGAATGAGTCATCCTAGAAAGATCCTTTTTTCCTTTTTATTGCCAAGTTGTTTTGTTATTTTTTTTTCACATAGAGAATAATTATCACCAATATTCATTTAAAAAAATAACTCACCACAGGCAGAAATGAAACACTCTGTATCCCTTCCTGATACCCTCCCCCTTCCTCCCCGGAAGGAGCCGCTGCCCTGCGTTCACTGTTGATCATTCACGTGCATGTTTTTATACTTTTCATACATATGTATATATTAGTCTTTTTTTTCCTGATTTCTCTTCCTGGATGAAACTCTATGTTTTCCTTCTTTCTGGATACATTTTGAAGATAGAGCTACAGGATTTATTGAGAATAGATCAGATGTAGGGTAAGAGAGAGAGAGAGGAATTGAGGATAATCCCCAGATGTGGGCCTGAGCAAATGGAAGCATTTTGTCTGTATTATATGTGGAAATTTCCCTGAGTTGACCTTCTAGGATAGATGAAATCATACACTGCCTGCCGTTACATTTGCCATCCTTATTTCTGGCTACATTCCGTGTAACTCATATTGTCTCCTAACCCTTCACTAGAGGAAGTTTGTGTATACCACAGGGCAGTTTCATTGAGAATAAATCTTGTTAGGCTGCTGTGTATTCCCTACTGTGCAGCTTGTGGCAGTAGCGCCATTCTGACTTAGCCTGTCACTGGAATGTGATGATGGATGCTCAGGTGGTCATTTGTCCCCAGCCCCACAGAATTGGCTTCTGTCTTCAAGGCTTTCGGGACGGAGATGCAAGCGGCACTGGAAACCTTTGTTCTTTCGCTGCTGCAGAATGCGGAGCTTGTCCATGTTTTCATCACTGCTGCTGGCTTTATCTCCTCTGGCTCTTGCCTGCCCACATTCCTCTCACCTTCTAAACTCTTCTGTGCAGCATTGCGAAGTTTACTCAGTGAATAAAACTCTACCCTGTTAAATTTAGACAAACATTAATTTCCTTATATAGTTACCTGATAGATTCCTCAGCTCGTTATTTTTAATATCTAGATCTGTAGCTCTTTTTCCCTGTTGCTATGCTTGGAGGCCACTTTTTAATGTCCAGAGAAAGATTTTGTTTTGTTTGGTTTTAAGTTCTTTTCTCTTGATTTCTGGGTCTAAGGGCCCTTCTGGAAGGGTTCCTGAGGATTCTGTGAAACTCGACTTCTAGATAGCTTAAACCTTATATAAAAGATTTAACTTTAATAGCCTGAGGCTTGTTTGACTCTGGGCCATTTAAGGCCACCAGTAACATTTGTGTTTTTTCCTCTCTTTAGCACGAGTCTGCTTTGCCCTGGGATGACCATAGACCACAAGTTACCTGGCGTGGTGATGGACAGTTTTTTGCTGTGAGTGTTGTTTGCCCAGAGACAGGTATGGAAATAAATTTTTCTTCCTTTTGCTTTGAGGGTTTTCTTTCATTACACCCATGAGGTAACGGTATGCTGCTTTAGGTGTTAAATGAATATAGAGCTAAGAATCAGAAGAGTTCTTTGAGGCTATTTGGCCCAGCCTCCTACCTGTTGGATACGAATTTTTAACAAGATTCATCTAATTGGCTTTGTGAAACCATGACAGTTTTTATTAATAAGGAAGATGTTAGGAAGTTCGGACTTGACAACATTTATCACAGTGCTTTAAGTTTTGCCGTTGTTGTTTTTCTCCCTCTATCTACTACACAGGGGCTCGAAAGGTCAGAGTGTGGAGCCGGGAGTTTGCTTTACAGTCAACCAGTGAGCCTGTGGCAGGACTGGGACCTGCTCTGGCTTGGAAGTAAGTGGGAGAAGAAACCTTGTAACTTCTTCCCAGAGAATTTCTTGGTACTAGGGTGGGAGTGGTGGTACCTATTGAATGTAGGTGTTTATAAAGCACAAAGAGATAATTACTTTTTCTCGTTTGGCTGTAAGCCTGTATCTTTCTTTTTTAGTTCCCTGAAGTCTGAATGTGGTTTGAATAGTAGATTCTGAGCTTCACAGACCTCATCATTCCAAGGCCCACACATTTTGTAGGTTATAGGCGGGGCCTACATGAAGCCACTGTGTAAAACAGAAAGTGGTGCTTCGAAGGGAAGTTGCAGTCTGTGAATTTCTGTGGGGCAGCAGAGCTTTGGTGAAAACTAGGAAAAGGGCTTCCTTTCTCTGCACAAACTCCCACACTAAGGGGACCTGTTTGCTGAGGAACACGTGGGCTGGATTTGGGCCCGATTCACCTGTTGGCCTAGTACCGTTTTGCAGGTCACAACCTGCTTATGATATATGGCTGCCCTGATTTTAGATAGAAGAAGTATTTTCTGCCTCAGCAGCATCTGTTACAGGCAAAACCTAGGTCTCTAGGTTTTAGACATCTGTTTCCCACCAGTATTTGAGTGGTAATTGGATGACAGAGAAAAGAGAGAAATGTATTTGAATTAAAACTCTAGAGACAAATATAAACAAGATGGGGCGATCAAGGTGTTTTCAGTAGATTGAGAAGTCTTTAAAAATACCTACCTGAGCATGTAATATTGCTGAAGTCATATAATTGAAAGAGAAATAGTTTATGGTTTTATAGGACATTATACTGGGAATGGTTTAAATAATTTATTGGTTCTTTTAAAAAGTCACCCAAGTGCAGTCTAAATCTGTGAGTCTTTGTGGGCAAATAGAGCCCTTGTGCAAATCAGGAAAAGGCACTCTGTCCTCTGGGCAGATATAGTCCCACACTAGGGTGACTGCTTGCCAGGAAACATGGGATTTAAAACTTCCTTGGATGGAGGCTTTTTGTTTTTGCTGAAAAAATTGTTTCTCTGAATTTCATCTTGTTCTTAACCAGCTGGATGAGCTTTTGGATGCTCTAACACTCTGGGTTTGCTTTAAGGCCCTCAGGCAGTTTGATTGCATCTACGCAAGATAAACCCAATCAGCAGGATGTTGTGTTTTTTGAGAAAAATGGACTTCTCCATGGACATTTTACACTTCCTTTCCTCAAAGATGAGGTTAAGGTAGGTGCCTGAGTTGTCTTACCATCAAATTTAGAGGACTTTCCACAGCTATAGAGAAGAAGATTTGTATTTGATATAGGTATGTAAATAGAAGCCCCAGAATAGACAGTAATAAAAATAGTGGCTTCCTATGACTGAATTTTTTTTTTTCATAAACCAAATTGTTTTTCCTAAGGAGATTTTGTAGAGAAGAAATAGCATTCCTTCCTCACCCTAGATAAAACACAGAAAGGAAATAGAAATACCAGTTTTTATTGTTTATTTTGACAAAAGCATAATTCTTCCAGTGATAAAGATACTTGCCATTTTTAACATTTAAACCTTAAGGAGGTTGTGTACCATTTGGATCTTCGCTGGAGCGGAAACAAATCATGGTAATTTTTAATTATGTAAAAATTTAAATATATTAAAAGTTGAGAGAAGAGTTTAATGAACTCCCATGTACCTATTACTTACTTTCAACAGATATGTACCAGCATTTTGCAAAATTATTTTCATCTATTCTTCACTCTCTGGCACACACACACACTTTGTAAAAATTTCCTAGAGTTTTAATTTTAAAAATCATATTTTCAATATTCATTTCTCTAACAGTTGAGAACATTTTTCTTTATATAACCACAATTCCATTATCATACCTTACAAAATTGGTAATAATTCCTTAATATTATCTAATACCTAGTCCATATTCAAATATTCTTGATTGTCTAAAAATGTCACCTTCATTTGGTTAAGTATTTAAACATAATGCATTTTTTTGACGTCCTCTACATATGATGACAGAGATTTGTTTAATAACTCCGTAGGTTAGTAATTTACAGCTAGGGATCAACTCAAGTGTGGGATTATTTGACTTGTGAGAGCAGGGAATTTAGCTACCATAAAGATTTTGAGGTAAATACGTAAAGGCCAGTGACAGGTCTTTTTTCCCTGCTAGGTTAATGACCTTCTCTGGAATGCAGATTCCACTGTGCTTGCAGTTTGGCTGGAAGACCTTCAGAGGGAAGAAAATTCCACTCTAAAAACCTATGGTAAGACAGCTCTAGTATTTCAGCCTTCTGCCCCATAAAATGTAATTGAAAGTAGTAGGCCATGGAGTTTCCTTTATCCCTTTCACTTAGTCCTGTAATGGAATCAAAGATAACTGAGGGGGGTAGGTAGAGATGAGGGAGTGGTTAGCTTTTGATGGGATGGATTTCAGTTATGTATCAGGCAGGGTCTCTAGAGAAATAGAATCAGGGTAAGCTGGCTGGTTGGAAATTCAGTGAAGAGTTGATGTTGCAATCTTGAGTCCAAAATCTGTGGGACAGGCCCACAGTCTGGAAACTCGGACAAGATTCTCTGTTACAGTCTTGAGGCAAAATTCCGTTTTCTCTGGGAGGCCTTAGTTTTTGCTCTTAGGGCTCTATGAACTATTTGGATGAGATCTATCCACATTATGGAGGATAGTCTACTGTACTTAAAGTCAGCTGATTATAAAGGTTAATCACATCTGCAGAATACCTTCCCAGCAACATCTAGACTAGTGTTTGATCAAACAACTAGACACCGTAGCCTAGCCAAGTTGACATGTAAATTAACCATCACAGGTCATCAGTGCTTTCTCTTCATGGATGGTACCACTGTAGCAAATCAAAATGCTAGCCAAAGGAATACTGTGGAAGTGAAAGAGAAATGAGATTAGATAGAAGTAAGAATCTTCTATAGCTTTTAAATTGCAAATCAAATTGTAAATATGTATTTTTCAGTGTATACGTAATATGTGAAAGCATTAGAAAATAAAGATGGGAAGAAGAAAAGTTCTTCCGTAATTCTGTCACTCAGTAATAATCACTATTTAAAGTTTCTTGTCTTCTAGATTTTATGTATACATCTCAGTAGAGCTATGATCTCATTTTTGTTAAATATGTAGGTATGATACCTGCAGTTTTGTAACTTGCTTTTACAGTGTGTCACAAAACTATTTCCATTTCAGATATCTATCTGTGTCATTTTAAATTGCTGTATATTCATTTATGCTACAGTTTATTAAATCTTATGTTGTTAGACATTTAAAGTTTTGTCATTTTTCAGTCATCAATAGCAGTGCACTGAACATTTTTTTCATAAATCTTTTCATTTGCTTGATTATTTTCTGAGTGGCTTTCAGACTTTTTAATCAATAGAACTTTAACTGAAATGTTATTGAGAAGCTCATTCATTCATTTATTCATTCAACACAATAGTTCTCAACCCTGGCTGCACCTTTAGGGGAAAAAAAAATGCTACCAATGTCTTATTTCAGAGTTGCTCTCAGTGTGTTATAATGGGGACTATACATCAGTATTAAATTTTAAAAAAAAAGCTTCCAGGTGATTTTTTTTGTAAACACTGACATTTATGTATTTGTTTATTTTTAATTTTATTTATTTATTTATTTTTGGCTGTGTTGGGTCTTCGTTGCTGTGCGTGGACTGTCTCTAGTTGCGGCGAGCAGGGGCTTCTCTTCCTTGTGCTGCGCGGGCTTCTCATTGCGGTGGCTTCTCTTGTTGTGGAGCATGGGCTCTAGGCGCACAGGCTTCAGTAGTTGTGGCGCACGGGCTCAGTAGTTGTGGCTCGCAGGCCCTAGAGCACAGGCTCAGTAGTTGTGGTGCACAGGCTTAGTTGCTCCGCGGCATGTGGGATCTTCCCAGACTAGGGCTCGAACCCATGTCCCCTTCATTGGCAGGTGGATTCTTAACCACTGCGCCACCAGGGAAGTCCTCAGGTGATTTTTTTAATGTGTAGCCAGAGTTGAGAACCACTGATTAACCAGGTGTTAACGGCTGGCCCTGTGATACGCTCAGGATAAAAGTGTAGCTGCAAGAACAGCCACAATGTCTGTCCTCACAGAGCATGAGCATGTGGTCTAACTTAACCCAGAGCTAGGTCAAAGTATTGTAGTAGCCTCGTTCGAGAACTAGGTTGGATTTGCTGTGATTGCTGAGTTAAGAATTAGGGATCAGGGAGATGTTTAAACAAAAGAAATTCCTTAATATAATTAAAATCTTCATTTATGTGTGTCATCTGTTTAACAGAGGTTGGTTTTGACATGATTAGGTCTTTTTTTTCCAGGTTTATTGAGATATAATTGACATGTAAGATGTCCATTCAGGAGCTACAATGTGATGATTTGATACATGCATGTACTGTGAAATGTTTACCACAGTAAGGTTGATTAACTCATCCTTCACTTCACATAATTACCATTTTTGTTGTTATGGTGAGAACTTTTCTTTGGCTGCGTTGGGTCTTCGTTGCTGCGTGTGGGCTTTCTCTAGTTGCGGCGAGCAGGAGCTACTCTTCGTTGTGGTGCGCGGGCTTCTCATTGCGGTGGCTTCTCTTGTTGCGGAGCACAGGCTCTAGAGCGCAGGCTCAGTAGCTGTGGCACACGGGCTTAGTTGCTCCACTTGCCTCCATGCAAGCTTCAGTAGTTGTGGCATGCAGGCTCAGTAGTTGTGGCACATGGGCTCAGTAGTTGTGGCTTGTGGGCTCTAGAGCGCAGGCTCAGTAGTTGTGGCGCACGGGCTTAGTTGCTCCGCAGCATGTGGGATCTTCCCAGACGAGGGCTTGAACCCGTGTCCCCTGCATTGGCAGGCAGATTCTTAACCACTGCATCACCAGGGAAGCCCGGTGAGAACATTTTAAATCTACTCTCGTAGCAACTTTCAAGTGTACAATACAGTATTGTTAACTGTAGTCACCATGCTATACATTAGATCTCTGGAACTTATAACTGAAGGTTTGTACTCTTTGACCAACTTCTTCCTATTTCCTACGCTCTACAGGTTTTGGTCTTGTTCTTTTAAGGGTAATTGCATGCTAATCTCCCTTGGACATAACTGCATGCAAAACACCTGGAAGAAAACAATAAGCATCTTAAGCATAATACAACATAGTGATGCTAGTCTAGTGCTCTTGGATTGGGTGTTTTAATACTTTTAATCTAATTGCCAAATTTTCTTCTTTCTAAGTCTTTATGAAAAAAAACAACTCACTGAAGCACTGTCGTATGGTAGGAGCCTTCCATCATCATGATCATAAAGTTTGAAGGTAGAGGCGGAAATGAACACACACGCTTCTGACCTTATTGATGCTTAATATTTTATCCTCTTGAAAAACTATACTTTAACAATTATTGTTAATATTATCTTAATGAAGAGGCTGAGCAGAAAGGGTCATTTGAAAAAGAAAAGGGTGTCCTCATCCCTCTCTAGCAAGTGGTACAAAGTCTGGTCCTCTGGCCCCTGCCTCTGATGGCCTTCTTTTCATTTTCCCCTGCAGTTCAGCTCTGGACTGTTGGAAACTATCACTGGTATCTCAAGCAAAGCCTGCCCTTCGGCACCTGTGGGAAGAGCAAGATTGTGTCTCTGATGTGGGACCCGGTGACCCCATACCGGCTGCATGTTCTCTGTCAAGGCTGGCATTACCTCTGCTATGACTGGCACTGGACGACTGACCGGAGCTCAGGAGAGAATTTAAGTGACATGGCAAATGTAGCTGTTGTTGATGGAAGTAAGGAGCTGGAAAGTGTGTCCGTGGGCCTGCAAGGGGCCTGAGCCAGGAGCCTGCAGATGTGGTAGTTTGACTAAAACAGTGCAGGATTTTTACTTGATTGATTATTCTGGTTGGTTTGTTTGTTTTTACTTGTTTTGGTTTCGATTGGATGGGAACGCCCTTAGGTGAGACGTGTACTCCCCTGAGAACCATAGTCTCTCCTCTCCCCCTGCCTCCCTCAACTCCCTTTTCTACTACAACCATGGCCTTTACACATTTACTTGTCTGGGCTTTGAAGACATTGACATTTCTGACCCTGGGTGGAGAGGAAGACAACAGTAGGCTTCTGGCATTGGTGTGTCAGCCTTGTCTTTGTGCCCTGACATAGGGTTACGTTGACCTTCACACCACTCCATTGTGTTGCTTTGTTTTTTGATATATATTTAATATATATATATAATTTGCTTGCTAATTATATACCTTTCCAGTATCTTCAGTTCAAGTCACAGACATCTGCCTAGTACTCGGATTGGATTGGTGTTTTTTAATTAGGTTGAGGGTTTTTGTTTAGTGAGGGGAAAGAAACTAGGGAAAGTCAGTCTTTCCTGAATAGACAGTTTATTTATTGCTGATGACCTAAAGGAAAACTTGCTTCTAAGATTGTAACGTGAGTTGATGTACTAATTTATGTTCTATGTAGTGATCATAATACTGATTTTACAATCATATGTTCTATATAGAGGACTTAAGCACATATGCCTTATTACCAGATCCATGCACAGGGAAGTGCTTTAAGGATTTTGGTTTATTCTGGCTTGGTTGCAGGCCCAGGTTTAAAGCTAGAACTCTGACCTTTTGGCCTGCTTGCCCTAGTCCCTGGCACCTGAAACTCCAAGCCCCGAGATGGACTGCTATAGGGCTGGAGGTGACAATAGCCAGATATAGACAGAGCTCTGACACTTACTTTCCTCCTCTACACTGTATTTAAGCTTATTCATGATAAGAACACCAACAATTACTTTTAAGAATCGCTGTATATTTTCTACCACCATTATTAGTGGTACTGTGCTGTTCAGATGCCTTGTTTTACAAATTGAACATCCATGTGTCTCATCCTCTTTCTCTCTCGCATGCAGACAGGGTATTGGTGACAGTCTTCCGGCAGAGTGTGGTTCCACCTCCCATGTGCACCTACCGACTGCTGCTCCCACACCCTGTAAATCAAATCATGTTCTCGGCACACCCTAAAAAGAGCAATGACCTCGCTGTCCTAGATGCCAGTAACCAGATTTCTGTTTATAAATGTGGTATGTTCAAAAACTGTTACCAGGATGTTCTGAATCAAATCTCCTACACAAAAGCAAATTATAGTTTGGTGTTGCGTTAGCTCTAGGGCTTCCAAACTTTTTGAAGGTTATAATTAATATCATTCTTACTGTGATGTTTAATTGACTTGCAGGGTTTTTTGTGTGTTTGTGGGGGGGGGGTTCAATCCTACTCTGGCTAATAAGAACAATTCTTTTTGCTTTATTGAATTTGAAGGGTTAGTTATTTAAGAATAATTCTCAACCCTAGAAAGAACATAGTATCTCATTACGTCCTTAACATTGCCATTCCACATATTTTCAGTTGATCTCACAGCTTTCCTAGGAGCTGTGTCAGAGGTGGAGTTTTTCTGTTTTATAGATGAGGGAACAGCATGCCGGAGGGTTTGCAGTCTGCTTGAGCAAGAAAGGACAAGGACCTCTACTTAGGTGTTTTAGCGTCTAATCTAGTTGTCCTTCCACAGTCCCATTGCTGTCAGTTTCTAGTTGCTTTCCTGATGTACTTGAAGAACCTGAAATTTGTGAATTCTATGGTTGTATCGTAAGTTATACTGGCACATGGCAGTGGAAGCCTTGTTTTCAAATAAGTTTTGAATTCTCAGCCTGAAAGGTAGGCAGAAATTTAATTTAAGAAAGAGGTTGAGATGTGGTTATTTTCTAGATTGCTTTATTTGTAAAGCGGATTACCTTCTAGAACCCATTAAATGCAGAACCCCATATCCTTAGTATCAGGAAAAATGTTTGTAGTTTACTATGATAGTATTTGCATTTTTTTTTCCCTAGGTGATAGCCCAAGCGTAGATTCTACGGTGAAGCTGGGAGCCGTGGGTGGAAATGGATTTAACATTTCTCTTAGAACACCTCATCTGGACAAGAGATACACGTAGGTTGTTCTTAGTTGCCTTGGACCTCTGGGCACAGAAGCAGCCAGGCTTTAGTCCTCAGTTCAGCCAACTGTTATTATCTTATCCTGTGCCTGTTGCTCAGTGGAACAAGAAGTAGATACAACACCTGGGCCCTGGTTTTTCAGCCTGGTTGGAGAAGTCAGTTACCTATATATCTGAATATCATATATGCTGATGGGTGGCAATGGAGCATAAGTCTTAAGCTGACTTAGAACCCATTCCCCCAACATCCGTGGGGGGATTTTCAACAGGGAAAATCCCATGGGAAAGATGGAGATGCAGATGGTAGAGCAGAGTGCATTTGGTTACACAGATGAGGATACGTACATTGTTAATGTGCGGCTGACCTAATGCAGTCTCTAGTTTGTCTCATCCTACAATGCAGAACTTTTGGTTGCTGTGTTTTGAGGCTCTCAGGTTGGAAATCAGAATGCATTTTCCTATTGAAACAGTACTACAAACAGTTGGATATAATTGAATACCTCAGGTGCACTATAGGCATTGTAAAATGACCCAGAAGCCAAATTATTAATTATAAGTCCATTTCTGTGAGAACCCAGAATTTGATTCTGTTCTATTTAATAAGCCCATGTTCTTAACTAATGCAGTACTTTGTCTCCTGGGAGCATTTATTTCAAAATTAATGGGAATAATGAACAAATAACTGAATATAACAAATAATATGTTTCTTAAATGCCAATATATGTGATATATTTAATAAATGAATATATTTCCTACCTGTGTATGATTTGGGAGCTGTCTGTATAATGCTTAGTAGTTTTTCAAAGAGCATGTACATGGATTATTTCATTTCACAGACTTGAAAGTTTAGAGGACAGATTTAAGGCAAACTAGAAAGCATGAGGCAATTGAGAATATAGTTTCATTTTTTTAAAAATTGTGAGACGGATAGCTCTAAGTCATTTAGAGAAGATTTCATGAAGGGCATAAATAACTTACCTTGAACCTTGAAAAAGAGATAGGTTTAGGATTGCCAAAGGATTGAGACTGTTGGGTGTGGTGGGCAGAAGAGTGTCAGTGAGAACCCGAGGCAGGAATGCTCCTGCGTGGGGCTGAATGCGGTGAAGAGACTGAGTCCAGGGAGAGCTGGCTGAGTAGGAAGATCAGACTAGTGACTCAGCTTCTTCAGTGGCTGCTGAGGATCTGCTGCTTGAGCTGAAAGGCAGGAAGGAGCCATTGTGAGTTCCCGCGTGAAGTAGTAAAAACAGGCCCTCCTCCAGTGTCTAAATGCTACAGGAGGAAGGCATTAGCGGCAAAGAAGTCATCTCCCAAACTAATTAGTCATTTTGATATGAGATGCTTAGGAAAGGATCCATTCAGCTGAGACCTAAATATCTGCTGGAGCCTGGTTTGAACGCTGGTAAATGGTAACAGTGGAAGGCTGCTGGGGTTTATTAGTGTAGGGCCTGGGGCAGTCACTTTTTCTTGTGTTGTCAGTTTCTTGAAATGTTCTCTTCAAATCTAAAGATGTCAGAGTATAAGATACTTAATTTTAAATTCTAGAAAAACGTATTCTTAAGCCAGGCAAACATTATTTTTGGATTTTCTAGTATTGGGCATTACCTCAGGTTTTGTCCCTCCAAATAATTAGGAGTTGACTATATATAAAGTGGTTCATTCTTCATTCAGGAAAATTTCGGTGATGTTAAAGTTTTATTCATGTTTTGAAAATTCTTTGATGTTTAAAACAGAATTCAGTTTGAGAACAGTGAAGATGAAGTAAACCCACTGAAGCTCAGCCTTCTCGCCTGGGTTCAGGAAGACGTTTTCCTGGCTGTGAGCCACAGTCAGTCCAGCCCACGGTCTGTCCTTCACCATCTGACTGTGGCCCCTTCTGAGACGGACGACGAGCAGGGGCAGCTCAATATCAGGTATGCCAGCAATTCGCTGTATTCCACGTGTTAATAAGCAGATAGAGTTAGGCTTCTTCTATGAGCATGAGACTTTTTTTTTTTTTTTTTTTACTTCCAGTGAGCAGGGTTGAGGGGCAGTGGCTTCCTTTTTAGACATACTTAGCAAGAGGGTTAAGTCTAGTTTTTAGTCATGTCAAAATATAGACTAAAATACATCAACAAGTGGTGAAAAATAGCACAAATGCCAATAGATGAGGCAAAACATTTTTAAGGTGTGTTAAAAATTTTAATTCAGCTTATATTCCAGCAGAGTAATTATTAGCCTATGAGAATTAGCCACTCTAATTACCCTTGTTAGTTATTAAAATCGATTATGAGATCTATATATATGCACTTCATTTTGATTTAGTGACTTCAGAATACTTCTTCCGGCCTCCTATACATTTTGTTTGGCACTTGATTGCATTTATTACTAGAAAGCGTCTTCCGTTTTTCTTTGCTAAAATTTCGTAGCTCCCTGGCCCTGAGTTTCATTTTGATTCCTGACTGCATCTTTGTCACGTAACAGGTTTCATTAATGAATGTTGTTTTCTGTATCACAAGCCCTATTGTGCACCAGATAGCGTTGTGTGGACAGCTCTGAGAAGTCCTCAGGTTTCCAGTGTCAAAACTCGGCACCTTAGGCATACATTGATAGTAATCCCCAGATTCACATGTAATTAAAGGTCTGCTGGTTAGCTTTAAATTCTGAAAACCGTTGTTGCAAAATTAGGAACCTTTCTTTATTGTATACATGAAGCATATTCCAAATGCAGTCATTAACTTCTAATCTTTGAATGATAATGCTTCATATTTTTTAAAAAATATTTATTTATGATTTATTTTGGCTGTGCCAGGTCTTAGTTGTGGCATGCAGGATCTTTTTTAGTTGTGGCATGCGGGATCTAGTTCCCCACCAGGGATCGAACCCGGGCTCCCTGCATTGGGAGCGCGGAGTCTTAACCGCTGGCCCACCAGGGAAGTCCCAATAATGCTTCATATTTTAAAAGGTTTTGTGAATACGTCTGGATGCAGAATATGTTCTAGCTGCATGCAGACTTAACAGGGCCTTCCTTTGGAAAACAGAGCAATTTACATTAGAAATGCCTAAATTATGCATGTTTCTACTACTTCAAATTTGAAATTTTTTATCATTATCTTGTAAAAGGTAAATGCCATCATCTCATTTGCTGTAAAGGAAGTGAGAAGTCATTTAAAATATATTTCTGCTGCTTTGACTTTTGTTTCTCAAAAAAGACTACTTTGTTCATACAAAATGTTAATGTCTTTGACGAATATATAGTCCCCCAATCAGCTTATAGCTTACATTTACTATAGCTTGTGCTTTGTAAAAGGTACTCTTTTAAGTGCTTTTCCTATATTAACTCACTTATTTCTCACAACACCTCTCTGAAGTATGTACTGTTGGCACCCTCATTTTACAGCTGAGACAGCTGAGGCACAGAGCAGTTTAAATAACTTGCCTGAGATAATGCAGGTGGAGCCAGGATCCAGTCCCAGCCATTGCACCTCCAGAGTCTCTTCCCTTAACTTCTCAGATAACTTATCCTCCCCAAATTTGTGGCATTTTGGGGTTTTTTGTAGATTTGTTTAAAACTCTTTGAATAAATGTTAGCATTGGCACCATTTGCTTTTATCGTACCTCTTCCACTTCCTTTAAGACATGTCTACTCTTGGTTCATTGACTCAGGAAAAAATATAATGGCAATAACAGATTCCCCTCTTCCCATTAAGGGAGACCCACAGATTTCTATGAATGAATATAATAGCAATATAGGTATTAAGTGTGTTCACTTTCCTACAGATTCACTGCTTTATTTAATGCAGTAAATTGAAATAAGTTGCAATAAGTTATATAAAGTTGCTGCCAGAATAGGAGTGATGACTTCACAATGTAGACACCTACTTATTGACATTGTGGAAAATAATGTCATGTGACAGGTAATTGCTTTACCTGGGCTTGCACTTGCAATAGTTTATCTATTAGTGTGTATATACATATGTGTGTGCATTTATTATGTTTATGTTATATTGAAATAGGCAGCGCAGCACCAAAGGAAAATTGCTGCTTTTTCTGTTTTGCAAAATCAATGAAATGTCACTACTTTTGAGAAAAAGTCTGTTCACGCCTTCTTCACTTCCTTTTTTTTTTTTTTTAACTCTTGTCAGTTCATCTGTGACAGTGGATGGGGTCATAATCAGTCTGTGTTGCAACTCCAAGACCAAGTCAGTAGCACTGCAGGTGGCTGGTGGTCAGATACTTAAGTATCTTTGGGGTGAGTATCAAAATGTTAGGAAAGCATGTTTATGACTTACGTAGATATTTAATTCTTGAGCACATATACTTGTATCTTATCAGTGTTGCGGTGATTATTAGGTCTTTTAACTACCCTGAAAAACCCTAATCTATAGAGTGGAATTAGCAGGTGTGTTCTCCCTGTATTTTCTCTTGTAATGAACTGGAGTACTTTACCGAGTTTCCAGAACACATTTGGAAAGTGATTTAAATTGCATGTTAAGTATTTTAGTAAGTATTAATGTGACAGGTTTTTTTTACAAAGAGCAGATCAGCTCTTGGTAAACCTCATCTGCCAATCCTGCAGAATCACCCTCTCTGGCTGTTGAACCATGGAAGAACCCTGATGGATTTCCTGTTCGATTTCCTTATCCATGCACACAGACCGAACTGGCCATGGTTGGAGGAGAGGTAAGTAAACACAAGGCAGAAAAACTTACCACTTAGAGCAGTGACCCAGGAACTGATAGCATTAAGTAGAAAGAGTGTGTGCTTTGGAGGTGGACCTGAGTGTCCACTAAATCTCAAGGCAACAATGAGAAGTTACTCACTCTCAACAATGAGAAGTTTCCTGAGCCTCAGCCTCTAAATCTCTGAAATGGGATTAAGAGATTGCATGTAGTAGTTAGTTGATTCCTTTCCTTGGAAGTATAAATTCAAAAATAGAAAAATGCAATTGGCAGACTTTTATCCCCATTTGTACAAAACATTCAAAGTTAGTTTTATAAGTAACTTTTGGGGACAACAGAAATGTAATCTTGAAACTAGTATTCAGTAGGTTATCATTCATCAAATATTAGAATGCCTATAATTGTGGCAGGTGGTAGGATACAGTGGTTACAAAACCAAACAGCTGACTAATTCCTGCCCTTCTGGAATTTTTAATCTATCAATACAGGTATGGCTGTCCCTTCTGATAGGAGAATGAAGTAAATGAGCAGGGTGTAATGGTAGAGAATAGAGAAGTGTTTGAGGCTAGTTAGAGGATGGTAGCTGTGAGGATGAGGAGACCAACTTTTGGTGGTCTGGGAAAGCCTCTAGGAGGTGGTGGTGTATGTGCTGAGATGTGAAGAAAAAGAAAGCTCTATCTCTGAGAAAGGGAGAGTCTTCCAGGGAGGAGGAACTATCCATACTGTGAGCTTAGAAGAGCTCAGCTTATTCAAGGAACCTAGTGGAAGCAATGGCTAGACCTTAGTGATAGGCCATGGGAAAGAGTGTGGCTTTGCTCATTTAACATAGATTGGAAATTGATGATTTTAATCAGGGAGTAGTGTGATGTGCTTCCTGGTTTGAAAGGTTATTCTGGCTGCCTAGTAGAGAGTAGGTTGAAAGGGAGGAGAGTGGAAGTGGCTGTGAGTGGAGGCAGTGAGGGGCCAAAAGGTGATAGGTTTGAGACATGCGTAGGAAATAGAAACGGCAGGGCTTGCTGATGCACTGGATGGCGTCACAGCACACTTTGCACTGGACCAGCCACATCTTAGGCATCTTCAGTCCCCATTACAAGGACCTAGATGTGAAATCATAGGGCAATGGAACCATGTAATAGAAAAGTTTGGTTTAACTAGTTTGGTTAGAATTGTTTGTAATTTCATATTTTATTTCTCTGCAGGAATGTGTCCTTGGTCTGACTGATAGATGTCGCTTTTTCATCAATGACACTGAGGTATCAAGGCTTGTTCTGACACTGGATCTTTTTCAGTCTTGGCTCCAAATAATATAGCTAACTCTCCCCTTTGCCTCCCTGACCTTTTGTAGGTTGCTTCAAATATCACATCATTTGCAGTATATGATGAGTTTTTATTGTTGACGACTCATTCCCATACTTGCCAGTGCTTTTGCCTGAGAGACGCGTCATTGAAAAGTAAGTTTTCAGTGTATAAAATAGAAAATAGTCCCTGTTCTAATATCATTTGTCCTTTGAAGTCTTGATGACTTAAGATTGTTGCATACTTTGGCTTTTTATCATGGAGTCCTAGACTGGAGAAAACTTTTCAAGTTCATTTACCTAGCCCCTAATCTCAACATGATATCTCAGTTGAATCACTCCACACCAGTTAGCAAAGAGAAGGACGTCCTTCCTTAAGCAGCACATCCTAAGGTAAACAAATAATTTTCAGGAAATTTTTTAATATAACTAATATTTTACTTGGAATTACCGTGTAGGCACCAAACGGGCAATATGCTCAATCTTCTTTGTAATCTTCCTTTTCTCACTGTGGCAACCCTCCATTGTATATCTGAAGGACTCCATCTCATGCTTCGTAGGAAATCGGCTGCATTTTTTTCTGTGTTCCATGCCCCCCCACCCAGTGTGTATGTGTGCGCATGCACGCAATTTTCTTATGAAAAAAAAAAAAGCCCACTTATTTTCTTTGCTTCTATTGATAACTTGGAAACAGGGACTCTTTCACTGATACGATCATAGCTTTATCAGTACACTAAGACAGAGAGAAGGTGCCCAATCCTCCCTGTGTTTTCCATATCAGTTGAGAAGTTGTGTATGGGCATGTGCATGAGGGCTCTGTGAGAGAGCGCAAAATTCTGGGATAAGATTGTTTATCAGAGGGGCTAATGGTCTTGAGGCTGAGTGAGAGAGCAGTGCAGCTTAGTTGTTAATTGCTTCCTTCTACTTTGGATAACATGCAGTTTCAGCTGCAGTTAATGGAGAGTGGCTTGTCCTGAGAGTGATTCTTAAGGCTTAGCCTGTGGTGTCTTTAGCATTACATTCAGGTCTGAGCAGCAGCCATGTGTCTAATGGGGAATCTCTGCGGAAGGTGGAGAGGGGTTCACGCATTGTCACTGCTGTGCCCCAGGACACAAAGCTTATATTACAGGTAAGCTGATTTTTCAGGCTATGTTTCTGATAGTCATTTGACAGTAAATACCAAACAGAATTCTTGTGAATTATATTTTAAGCTGTTTTATCATTTGTATTAATTTATTATAAGCCTTTCCTTGCTAAGTTTTCTGTTAGCTTTATACAAAGGAGTGTTAATACAGGCTCTGCCCAGTAAGGCTAAGAGGGAAACTTCTCTTAAAAGTCAAAATAAATTTTGAGCACAACTAAATTTTGCCAAAAGTATGCTCATTTTACAGTGTTGTGTTAGTTCTCTAAGAAGAGTTAGGTAAAGTGGTATATCCTGGGTATTTAATTTTTTTCTATTTAGTTAAAAATGTTATTGATTTGATTTATTTCTTTTAAGATGCCAAGGGGAAACTTAGAAGTTGTTCATCATAGAGCCCTGGTTTTAGCTCAAATTCGGAAGTGGTTGGACAAGTAAGTACCATGTATATCATTAGTTAGCTTACTGTTATGACTTCTGTGTGAAGACAGCAAGTATTCCATTAAGATTTTTAAAACTTAAAAGTCTTTAAATCTTTCATTACATATATCTTCCATCAGATTCTCAGAGGCTCTCTTTTTTTCACACTTTGATTCTTATATCTTTTGGTGTAATAGACATTCCTAGCAGAAGTAATCATGAGGCTCATTGTACGAAACAGGGCTTCCTAGCCTAAGGGGAATGATATAGGCTTTAGATGGCCTGTGAACCCAGGGAATTTTTGCACCATCCTGTGTCTATGTGTATTTGTCTGGGCAGAAGGCCCAAGGCTTTCAGCAGACTTATAAAAAGGCCTATGACCCAAAAATGCCTGAGCCACTGTTGTGAAGGAAATGATCCATTGTTTGAATCTCTGACTTTGGGGGAAACTTTATATTGGAAAGATGTTTACTAACATTTTGTTAAAAAAGAAAGTAGCTCTAAGTTCCATAATGATTTTCTTGTGTGCGTGTGTGTGGATATAGTCCTCAACCGGCCATGATGACTAAATCACACCTTTTAGGAAGGTAAATGAATCTGGTACCTGATTTTTTTCATTCTATGATTTCAGAGTAGAAATCCAGTAGTAGTTGGGCTATAGTCTTAATTTTAACTGGTTTATATCATTATGAAAATATGCTGAGTCCAGGGAGCTTAGTTTTTGTGAAATGCCCTCTCTGTCCATTTTCTGTCTCTTCACAGACTAATGTTTAAAGAAGCATTTGAAAGCATGAGAAAACTGAGAATTAATCTCAATCTGATTCATGATCATAACCCTAAGGTAACATTCTAAATCTGATATTTATCACAGCTTACCTTAGGCTTGAACTAATATGATCTGAACTAAAATGTTTTATCCTTTTTTTATTCTTTTCTTGGGTAGGTGTTTCTTGAAAATGTGGAAACCTTCATAAGACAGATAGATTCTGTAAATCATATTAATTTGTTTTTCACAGAATTGAAGTAAGTATTTTGAATAATTCATGAGTATCATATGCATAATTTTCTCTCTTCTGGTTAAGGAAATCGGACAGATAGAGGAGAAAAATTACTTTTCAATATATTTTTTTTAATCTCTGTAACTCTTAGATGCCACATGTACTGGATTTTCAATCTTTTCCCTTTTTAAAACTAAGACTTTAAAAGATGTCATTTAGAATTATTATTTGACTTTAATTTTAAGTGTACATAAAAAACTATTAATTTAAATGGTGTCTTTTTCTGCAATGACTTTTTTCTAACTTTTTAACGAAAAATTTTAAACATACAGAAAAGTTGATAAAATTGTCCAGTGAGCATCCTATACCACCACCTAGATTCTACGGTTCATATTTTCCTGTATTTGCTTTATCACTATTTACCATCTGTCCATCCACCATTCATTTTTTTTTTCCTAATGCACTTTTTTTAAAATAATTAATTTATTTTTGGCTGCATTGGGTCTTCGTTGCTATGAGCGGGCTTTCTCTAGTTGCGGCGAGCGAGGGCTACTCTTCGTTGTCGTGCGCGGGCTTCTCATTGCGGTGGCTTCTCTTGTTGCAGAGCACAGGCTCTAGGTGCGCGGGCTTCAGTAGTTGCGGCATGTGGGCTCAGTAGTTGTGGCTCACAGGCTCTAGAGCGCACGCTCAGAAGTTGTGGTGCATGGGCTTAGTTGCTCCGCAGCATGTGGGATCTTCCCAGACCAGGGCTCAAACCCACGTCCCCTGCATTGGCAGGCAGATTCTTAACCACTGCGCCACCAAGGAAGTCCCCACCATTCATCTTTACTTTAGACAAATTTCGAGGTAATTATAGGCATCAGTCCACTTTACCTGTCAGTACGTCACCTTGCATAACATTAACTAGAGCATATTTGTGTACGGGGTCCCCCTGCATGTCAAATTTATATATAACGAAATGCACAGATTATAAGTGTACCATTCACTGAGTTTTGACAAATGTATACTTCCATGTAATCTTGACCCCTATCAAGATAGAGAACATTTCCTTCATCTCAGAAAGTTCCCCCAAATCCCTTCTCATTTATTCTTTGTCCCCACCCTCTTGGCAACTGCTTTTTTGAGGTTTTCACTGTAGATCAGTTTTGCCTGTTCAAGAACTTTATATAAATGAATCATATAGTATACTATCTTGAGATTCATCCATGTTTTTGCATGCATCACTAGTTTATTCTTTTTTATTGCTGAGTAGTTTGCCATAGTGTAAATATACTGCAGTTTATTCCTTCATTCTCCTGTGGGTGGACACCTGGACTGTACCCAGTTTGGGGCTACATGAATGTAACATCTGTAAACATTAACGTACAAGTCTTCTGTGGACATGTTTCCATTTCTCAGCAAGTTTTTCCATTTTTCACCATATGTGAATATTTTTAGAATTAAACTGTCTTCCAAAAGCCATTTTTTATTTACTATCTCATCAGCACTCCATCATATATGTTAGTAGTTTGATAGCTGGGACATGTGTTCAGTTAGTGACCTTGTAATACACACTTGTTCTTAGGGAAGAAGATGTTACAAAAACCATGTACCCTCCACCAGTTACCAGCACTGTCCAGCTGTCCAGCGATCCTGATGGGAAAAAAGTAGACCTTATCTGCGATGCTATGAGAGCAGCCATGGAGAACATAAATCCTCACAAGTACGTGTGCTGTCATTAGTTGGCATCTTTTGAATAACAAGTGTGTAGTTGTTTTTCTTCAGCTTGCTCATCTTTCTTATTCTGGTGTACTTCACTTATTACTTCAGGTACTGCCTATCAATACTCACCTCTCATGTGAAAAAAACAACCCCAGAACTGGAAATTGTGCTGCAGAAGGTACACGAGCTTCAAGGTAGAGACATGTTGACAGAGTGTGCGTATCGGGGCCTTGACTGACATCGGGTCTTCGGTCTTCTGGAGATCACACTGACTAGGACCAGGGTCACATCACTGATTTAGCGTGTGGCTTTTTGGTCTCCATTTTAAGACCTGGGTCCATTTTTTTGAATGCTGCCCTATAAAGCTTGTACAAAAGAGTCAAAAGAATATATTCATCTGGTGTCCAGTTCCGCCAGGAAAACCAATTACTTTGTCTTTTTGGTTATGTTGCTAGGTGTGTGGGTTTTTTCCCCAAATGGTTTTGTTCTGTTTTCTTTTCTTACACGCTGACAGGAAGTGCTGCACCTGTTCCTGATGCTGTGAGTGCTGAAGAGGCCCTGAAGTATTTGCTGCTTCTTGTAGATGTTAATGAGTTATATGATCATTCTCTTGGGACCTATGACTTTGATTTGGTCCTCATGGTAGCTGAGAAGTCACAGAAGGTATGTGGAGTTACTACTTAGATATATTTCTCATTTTTGTTCATGCGAACATGCTAGTGTGAAACAGTGCTCCTGACGGTGCAGTGTTTGGTCTGGTGTTAAGGCTGTGAGGACAGGCCTCGAGGCAGATCTGTGAGTCTCCAGGGCCCATACTTCCAAGCTCATTCTCTTTCGCTGTTCTGGGCTTACCAAAGTGTTTTGATTGCTAGGTTGAGCAATCGAAATAAAATTCCTGGGCTATTTTTAAGCTTACAGGCATAAGTGTGAACAAATTCTTCTCGTATAAAAGAAATATAATAAATGATTCATATTCCAGTCCAGTTCTATCACGTAGCTTCTTTTTCCAGTGGAAATTGGGAACCTGGAGAATATGCCCGTATGTTAAGGCATTTTTACCAAAAGTGGTTTTATGTAGTTTGGTTTCATATGTAATTAATATATTAATACACTACATATTTTTTAAATGATGTAGCTTTTGTTTCATTGCTATAATTATTATATGTTTATTTTTATAAGTAATATAATCACAAGTAATAAAATTATCCTTTAAAAAAATTTTTTTTTTAATTTTTAGGATCCCAAAGAATACCTTCCATTTCTAAACACACTTAAGAAAATGGAAACGAATTATCAGCGGTTCACTATAGACAAATATTTGAAACGGTATGAAAAAGCCATTGGCCACCTCAGCAGATGTGGTAAGTGTGAGGGTTAGTATGTTTATTTCTACTTAAAATATTCTTTGGAACTAGGGAGGGTATAAATTGTAATCAAATGTTAGTTTAGACAGACTGATTTCAATTTCCACACCTGAAAATGTTAACAGTTACGTACGCGCACCTTATTTTTATCATATGTTTTGAAAAGCTGAGGGTAAAGCAAATGTCTTTGAATGAAATGGGAGGCGCTCCATAGCTCAGAAGATAGAGCAGATGCCTTTGAGTCAGGAGTGATCATCCTCGAAATTCACTTCAGTGTCTTAAAATCAAAATTGGTTGATGATTCACTCTTCTCGTGGTGTTTGCAGACACCTGAAGGAAACCCAGCTTGTCTGAGTTGAGTGGCCATGCCTACTGGCAGTGCCCTGACACAGTTTTGACTGGCGGTGATATGGAGTCGAAGCGGCACGATGCCGGGTGTTCTGCTTCACCCCATCCCTGACCAGTACTGGAGCCTCAGGCTTCAGCAGTTATGACTCTTTCCTAAGGGCTGAGACGGGGACAAGGGAGAGTCACCTGGGGTGCTTGTTAAGCATTCAGCTTCTGGCTTCCTTGGAGGATCTGGTTCAGCTGGGCTGGGACGGGACTCAGGCGTGTGTATGGTCAATAAGCTCCCCAGGTGATTCTTACTAAGGAGGCTGAGCAAACACTGGGCTGGATGGTCATTCATCAGGGGTAGTGTAAGATTCCTTTCAAGTAGAACTCTGGGTCCAATTGGTGCTTCTCATACCTCAGAATCTGCAGTGGTGCTCATTAAAGCTCACACTCCTGCATTCCCGTTCTCCAGATACTCTAATTATGCAGGTCTTAAAAAGGTCCCTTGTTGATTTTATGTAGGGACCATTGGTAGAAGTGAAATCCATTATGCTTCCCAAGTCTCAAGCTTGTGTGTGTATGAATCTTATTCCTGTAGGACCGGAGTACTTCCCAGAATGCTTAAACTTAATAAAAGATAAAAACTTGTATAACGAAGCTCTGAAGTTATATCCACCAAACTCGCAGCAGTACAAGGTGTGTAGCATGTGAAATGAGGCTCTCCTGATTTTGCTTTGTGCTTTAGTTGGAAAAGGATGAGGCTCCTGAGTCCCTGACACTGTCCTTGGTTTCAAGGTTTATCTTCAGACTAATTAGCCTCATCTTGAACTTCTTATCTGGGAGAAAGGCCCTGACCTGTTCCTCTTCTGAAGAACTTGCCCAGGCTAGAAACCCTAGGCGTTGTCTCTGGATCCTCCTCGGGAATACCATGGCAGCTTCCATCCTGCCCCTCCTCCAGGCCAACCTCACGATCGTCCTGAATAGTGCTGATCTTTCCCATATATTTCTGCATAAAGTTTGGTTTGTTTGTTTGAACAAACATCTGTTTAGCTTTTCTCATATGCAGATACTTTGCTTATCAGCTAAATGTATTATAATTCTTACAACAACCTGTTAGGTGTTGTGCACAATTTTCAAATGAGGAGCCACCTTGCCTGAGGCCCTGGGACGTGAGGGGGCCGACCTGGGATATGCAGCCCGTGCCATCATCACCACCATTTTCAGTTTGTCCACAAATTGCACACGTCTTTCTGTGATCTGGCCCCTGCCTGCTTCTTTAGCATCAGCTGTCTCTGCCAGCCCTCTACCTCCCCTTCCTTTAGCCCTCCTGTCCTTCTAAACTCTCGGGTCTCCTCTGCCAGAAAGCCATTCCTGGCTGAGGTGCCAAACACTGAGCTCCCAGAGCACCTTGATCTTACCTTGGGGATGGCATTTATCAATCTGCTATTTACTGATTTGTTGCCCCACCAGGCTGTGGGTTTCCTTAAGAGCAGGGACCCCGTGTTATGTCCCTCTGTTTCCCTGCCTAATACTGAGCCTGGGGAATAGAGAATTTGGCCAAAGCCTGCCTCTTTGCTCTCATTTGCCTTATCTGTTCCTCTCCTGTCCTCTCTGTGCTTCAGTCATACCAGCCTTCTTGTTATTCTTTCCTGTGCGTTCCATACCCATTCCTGCCCGATGGCCATGGTGCTTTCTGTGCTCTTGGCGTGGAATACTGTCCCATAACTCTTCACATGGCTTCTTCTCCTCACAGCCCTCTGAAATAGCACTCCCATCGCTCTGTCCCTTTACCACTATCTGCCATTATGCTGTCGACCATAGTGTGTTTATAAGTCCGTACTCTTTCACCACAAGAGCAGGAACTTGGGAGTGGTTCTTGTTACTGTTTTTGTGTGTGTTTGTTTTTGCTTTGTTTGGCTTTATTTTTTGCTTTGCTGTGTTACTCCTACTGCCCTGAATAGTACTCAGTAATTTTTGTGGGATGAATACATGGCACATCCTCAGTAAGGTTTTGAATGGAAGAAAGATTGAATTCACTGGTCATCCACAGGGGTTTTCTAAGTCATTCCAGGGAGTTTCAAGTATAATGACCAAGGCAGCCTACCTTGGAGATTTTAAAAACAGTTATCACCTCTCCTCACCAACCCTTTGTCTCTTCCTGTCCCAGGACATCAGCATTGCTTACGGGGAACACCTGCTGCAGGAGCACCTCTGTGAGCCAGCAGGGCTCGTGTTTGCCCGCTGTGGTGCCCACGAGAAAGCTCTCAATGCCTTTCTGGCTTGTGGCAGTTGGCAGCAAGCTCTCTGTGTGGCAGCCCAGCTTCACTTGACCAAAGACCAGCTGGCTGGCCTGGGCAGAACTCTGGCAGGTAAACACGCCATTAGGTTCTCCCAGATAACTTCTCTAATGGCTTTGTGTCTCTGTGGTTTTGTTTGGCAGTTTTGCAGACACGTGTCAGGCGGCAGCACGCCTTGGTGCACTGTCATGTGCACGGGTGGAGGTTAATTTGGAATGGCTTATTAGGTAGAGTAAAAGCTGAACTGCTACGAGAGTTCCCCAAATACAATGGCACAATAAAGAAAGCAGTTTACTTGTCTCTCTCATGGCACTGACAAGTCCTCCCATGGTGCGGATCTGCCATCTCTTAGGCAGAGAGTTGAAGGTGGATTTTCTCCACATCTGTATTCCAGTCCTCGGGAAGGGGAAAAGCTGGAATCGTGAGAGAACGCTCAAAGTTGGAAATGACCTAGCTAACACTTTTCTCTACCTCATTCACCAAACTCACATTTGACAGGTACACCTAGTGCAGTGTAGCTGGGTAGCAATGTGCCCTGTGAGAATGTAAAGATGAATTTTGGGGTGGGACCGTTCAAATATAGACAATAGATCATTGGAAACCATAATAGCAATGTTCAGAAATGAAGCCAAATGTATAAGCAGTGTGAAAGCAAAGGCAGTTTAGCTGTATCAGGATCTAGGGATTGCCTGAACCGGAGGTGAGGTTATTCCACAGTCTGATTTCTTAGAGTGGAGTGGCATTCCCAGAGTGCCTGGGAGAAGAGACGGGTGGGGCTCTGGCCCTCTCAGCCATGCTTGAATTGAGTGAGTGGCTGGTATATTTTCCCCCTACCTTTTCAAGAGTCTTGTAAATATTGTTATGATCTCCCCATAAAAAGCAGTCCTGAAAAAAAATCCAAACTATATCCTGTTAAATGTACATACATATTCTCTCTAGTAATTTCACATTGTTTTTTTTCCTTTGGGATTATAAAAATGTGTGAGATTATCACTTTTCTTTTTCTGGCATTTTCTGGTTATTAGATCTGTGGACTCTTCTATAAGCCCTTTCAATTTCCAAGCTGAACTCTTTTTACAAGTATCAAGAAGTCCTTATTTGAGTCTTATTAACTCTTCATTCTGGCTCTGTTGATACTTCTGCTCTAGAAACTTGTTATTTGTAGTTTAAATTTTCTAGTTCTGTTCTTGGTGTCTGTTATCTTCTCTTACATTCTTTTCAACTCTTAGCTTGCTGTTTGTCATGCCTTATAATGGAGTGCACCTAGTTCTCCCAGATGCTTAGCAGAAAAAGGTGGAAAAGACAGTGGTCAAAGATTTTTGAGAAATGTTACAAGGTGGAGTCACTTCATGTGTACATTTAACTTAGGCAGTTTACGCAAGTCACCAAAAGAAAGAAAAGATAGCTATTTAAACAGTGGAGGTGACTCTTCCTGGTTTTGTCAGTGATAATATGCCCTGGAGTTAGCATGAAATGGGAGACGTGACTCTGCCAGCCCCTTAGTTAACTCTGGGTTCTGTGTGCCTCTCATAGTGTAATTATCTCAACTGGGCCGAGAATGAGTCTCAGATCTGAAGTTACTGCAAGACCCTGACATAAGCCAGCTACCCCCATGTAGTGCTCCACCAAAGAAACAGCAGCCTCTTCCTGTTAGAGGAAAAAATGGATTAGTGAGAGATGCTAGGTCAGTTTCCCATATGTGTGCCTTAGTAAGCATTTTTCATGACTGATTTTGACTATATGTGATTTTCACATCCCATGCTAAATTTTGATTGTAACTGCCATTTAAGATAGGACCCCATGGTATTCCTGCCTGTCTCTCTTATAGAAATTCACAAAGTATATAGTTTGATACACAATAAAGACATATTAATGAAGCATTTCAGCAAAAGAACGCTTAACTCTATCTTACCCAGTGCTTCACAAACGTACTTGACCTGAGAATGGTGTCTTGGTCCGGCCTTTTATGATCCTTTGAACAGTCTTGGGGAACACTTTGGAAAATGCTATTTTAAAGCAGTTCACTTTGAATGTATACTCTGTAGAGCTCAATCTCCAATTTGTAGGAGACCATTTTGATTTAAATAGTATCACCAAAAACTGTTTCAACTTGAGTTTTGGGAATACCGTTCTTAGTAGGCCGACTGTGCTCAGACGCTTATTGTCTTTACAGGAAAGCTAGCTGAGCAGAGGAAGCACGGCGACGCAGCCACAGTTTTGGAACAGTACGCCCAGGTAAACTCAGTGCCTCCCGTCCACACCCCCTCCCCCACCCCCAATCAACAAGCAAGGGCCTCCCAGTCGTACCTTAGTGATCATGAAAATTAAAGGAACTATGGGTATTTAGGAAATCCAGAGACAGTATTTCCCCTGAGGGTCTCCCATCTTGCTGACTTGACTTGGAAATCTAAATTCAGTATATCTCTAAGTAATTACACTTGCTGTGAGGTAGAATACCAAAGAACTCTATTATAATATGCACTAGTGGCTTGACCTTGGTAGAAAGTATAAATTAAATCTGAAGGAAGTTATACCTTTTATATTAACTTGCCAAAGTAGAAACAATGAGAAAAGACCGTTCTCAACCAAAGTGATGGCGCGTTACACCCTTTTTCGGCTTTCACTCCCGTTCTTTCTGTTGGTAATGTCTCTTTTACCTCGGGCAGCTTGATGGGTTCCAATTTTCCACCAGATTATAAAGATAAGTAGCTACACCAGCTTTTGATAGAATTCTAGGATTTATTATGAAAATAATAAAGCTTATGCACTGTCACAGACTTGACAGAGGTACACAATTAATACCAGGGATTCCTCCCTTCTAGGGTTTTGGCCTTTGATGAGAAAGTGTTTGTTACAGTTGTCACTAGTGGGCACATCTGCATAACAAAATTGTGCTTTTAAAATACTTCATTGTCTTTCATGTAATAAGAGTGAGTGAAAGAAGGTAACTAAAATGTGATATCATTAGATCCTGGAAAGAAAATATGTTGGGTGATTGAGCTGAAAACATGAAGATATATCCCACCTAAGATGGTTAATTAAATGAATAAGATGCCTGCTTTTGATTTCTAACATTTCTTTTTGATTCTTTCTTAGAATTTCCAACTCTCTGCTTACATGACCCATCTGTTCTTGCACGTTGTCTGCTTTTTCCATTAGAGGTGTTATCATATTTATTGTACTGATTTTAAGTCCCTAGCCTCACAATCTCAACATCCCTGCCATATCAGAGTCGTGTTCTGATGCTTGCTCTGGCTCTTCAAACTGTTTTTTAATCCCTTTTGTATGCCTTGTAATTTTCTGTCAAAAGCCTAATGTGTGTGATATACTGGGTAAAAGCAAATTTGATAAATAGGCCTTTAATGATATGGTGATGAGGCTGGGGATTGGGTAGGAGAAGTGTTCTGTAGTCCTGTGATTAGCTGGCAGTCTTTAAGTGAGCATGTACCTCAACTGTGAACTTCACCAGTGCTTCTCAGTTTTTTTTCACTCCTTAGGTAGGACAGGAAGGTTAGAGGGAGCTGGAGTTGGGTATTTCCCTGCCTCCACATTGGTTAGGCCCTGGTTAAACCCACTTTGATTAGGCTCTGCCAAAATCATCTGAGTGCAGGTCTTGTTAAGAAGATCAGTATTTTCCCTTCCCCCTGCTAGAAGTACGTAGTCACCGTGAGAAGTTCTGGTAGGGCTCCTGGAGGTAAAAACACAAAAGTGTAGGAATCTCCCTAAGTATGGACCGCTATAGAGTTTTTAACTCTTGGCCTTGTGTACAGTGAGTGATATTAGCTGGAGAAATTCAGTCTTTCATCCTAAGTGTGATGTTTGCTAGCTTTTGTGGGAGTTTAATAGGTGTGAGAAACTGGGAGGGCTGTTGTTGGAGTTGGCAAACTATAGCCTGTGGGCCAAATCTCGTTGGCCACCTGTTTTGTAAATAAAGTTTTATTGGAACATAGCCCCACCATTTGTTTACCCATTGTCTGTGGCTGCTTTTGCACTTAAAACCACAGAGTTGAAGAGTTGTGACAGAGACAGTCTGGAAGAAAGTCCCAGAAAGCCTAAAATATTAACTCTCTAGCCTTTTACAGAAAAAATTTGCCCATCCTAGCCCACTTGTGTTGAGGAAATTCCCTTTTATTTCTGGTTCTGAGAGTTTTTATCATGAACGGATATTGAATTTTGCTGATTGCCTCTTAAACTAAGATGTTTTCTGTTTTGTTTTTAGACCAGTGATAGGGTGAATTGTATTGACGTTTTTTCTTTTTTTTAATTGAAGCATAATAGTTTATTTACAATGTTTTGTTAATTTCTGCTATACAGCAAAGTGATTTGGCTGTACATATATATACATTCATTTTTATATATTATTTTCCATTATGGTTTATCATAGGATACTGAATATATACTTTTCTGTGGTGTACAGTAGGACCTTGTTGTTTATCCATTCCATATATGATAGCTTACATCTGCTCACCCCAACCTCCCACTCCATCCCTCCCCCACCCTCTTCCCCCTTGGAAATAAGTCTGTTCTCTATGAGTGTGAGTCTGTTTCTGTTTCGTACGTAGGTTCATTTGTGTCGTATTTTAGACTCCACATATAAGTGACATCATGTGGTATTTGTCTTTCTCTTTCTGACTTTCTTCACTTAGTATGATAATCTCTTGTTGCTGCAAATACCATTGTTCTTTTATATGGCTGAGTAGCATTCCATTGTATATATGTACCACATCTTCTTTATCCATTCATCAGTTGATGGACATTAAGACTGTTTCCATGTCCTGGCTATTGTGAATAGTGCTGCTATGAACATAGGGGTACCTGTATCTTTTTGGATTACAGTTTTGTCTGGATATATGTCCAGGAGTGGGATTGCTGGCTCATATGGTAATTCTATTTTTAGTTTTCTGAGGAACCTCCATACTGTTTTCCATAGCAGCCGCACCAACTTACATTCCCACCAGTGGTGTAGGAGGGTTCCCTTTCCTCCACATCCTCTCCAGCATTTGTTATTTTATAGTTTTTAATTGTGGCCATTCTGACCTGTGTGAGGTGGTACCTCATTGTAGTTTTGATTTGCATTTCTCTAATAATGAATGATGTTGAGCATCTTTCCATGTGCCTATTGGCCATCCATATGTATTCTTTAGAGAAAAGTCTATTTATGTCTTCTGCCCATTTTTTGATTGGGTTGTTTGTTTTTTTGTTGTTGAGTTGTATGAGCTGTTTATATATTTTGGAAATTAAGCCCTTGTCCGTCACATCATTTGCAAGTATTTTCTCCCATTCCATACGTTGTTTTTTCGTTTTGTTTAGGGTTTCCTTTGCTGTGCAAAAGCTTGTAAGTTTGACAAGGTCCCATTTGTTTATTTTTGTTTTTATTTCCATTGCCTTGGAAGACTGACCTAAGAAAACATTGGTACGATTTATGTCAGTGAATGTTTTGCCTGTGATCTCTTCTAGGAGTTTTATGGTGTCATGTCTTATGTTTAAGTCTTTAAGCCATTTTAAGGTTATTTTGTGTAGGGTGTGTTTCAACTTCATCAGTTTACATGTGGCTGTCCAACTTTTCCAACACCACTTGCTAAAGAGACTGTCTTTTTCACATTATATATTTTTGACTTTTTTGTCGAAGATTAATTGACAGTAGTTGTGTGTATTTATTTCTGGGCTATCTATTCTGTTCCATTGATCCATTTGTCTGTTTTTGTGCCAATACCATGCTGGTTTGATTTCTGTAGCTCTGTAGTATGTCTGAAGTCTGGGAAGGTTATGCCTCCTGCTTTGTTCTTTTTCCTCAGGATTGCTTTGGCAATTCTGGGTCTTTTGTGGTTCCATATAAATTTTACGATTATTTGTTCTAGTTCTGTGAAAGATGTCATGGGTCATTTGATAGGGATTGCATTAAATCTGTAGATTGCTTTCAGTAGTATGGCCATTTTAACAATATTAATTATTTCAATCCAAGAGCATGGGATTTCTTTCCATATCTTTGAGTCATCTTCAGTTATCTTTCTTAATGTTTTATAGTTCTTAGCATATAAGTCTTTCACCTCCCTGGTCAGGTTTATTCCAAAGTATTTTATTTTTGAGGCTGTGATTTTGAAAGGTATTGTTTTTTTACATTCCCTTTTTGATATTTCATTGTTAGTGTAAAGAAATGCAGCTGATTTCTGTATGTTAATCTTGTATCCTGCTACCTTGCTGAATTCGTTTATCAGTTCTAGTAGTATTTGTGGGGTGTATTTAGGGTTTTCTATATATAGGATCATGTTATCTGCATATAATGACAATTTTACCTCTTCCCTTCCAATTTGGATACCTTTTATTTCTTTTTGTCTGATTGCTGTGGTTAGGCCTTTCAATACTATGGTGAATAGAAGTGGTGTGAGTGGGCATCCTTGTCTAGTTCCAGATTTTAGCAGGAAGCCTTTCAGCTTTTCACCATTGAGTATTATATTGCCTGTGGGTTTGTCATAAATAGCTTTTATTATGTTGAGATATGTTCCCTCTTTACCCACTTTGGAAAGGGGTTTTAACATGAATGGATGTTGAATTTTGTCAAATGCTTTTTCTGCATCTATTGAGATGGTCATGTGGTTTTTGTCTTGCCTTTTGTTGATGTGGTGTATCACATTGATTGACTTGCGTACATTGAACCGTCCATGGGAACTTGGGATGAATCTCACTTGGTCGTGGTGTATGATCTTTTTTATGTGTTGTTGGATTCAGTTTGCTAACACTTTGTTGAGAATTTCTGCCTCTGTATTCATCAGAGATATTGGCCTGAAATTTTCTTTTTTGGTGGTGTCTTTGTCCAGTTTTGGTATCAGGATGATGGCAGCTTCATAGAATGTCTTTGAGAGTGTTCCCCACTCTTCAGTTTTTTGGACGAGTTTGGGAAGGATCGGTATAAGTTCTTCTTTTTATGTTTGGTAGAATTCACCTGTGAAGCCATCTGGTCCTGGACTTTTGTTTGTAGGGAGTTTTTTTAATTACAGACTGTATTTCACCTCTAGTGATTTGTTTTTCAAATTATCTGTTTCTTCTTGATTCAATTTTGGTGGGTTCTATGTTTCTAGAAACTTGTCCATTTTTTCTAGGTTGTCAATTTGTTGGCATATAATTGTTCATAGTATTCCCTTATGGTTTTTTGTATTTGTGCAGTATCAGTTGTCATGTCTCCTTTTTCATTTCTTATTTTGTTTATTTGGGTTCTCTCTCTTTTCTTCTTGGTGAGTCTTGCCAGAGGCTTGTCAATCTTGTTTACCCTTTAAAAGAACAAGCTCTTTGTTTTATTGATTTTTTTTCTATTGTTTTTTAAATCTTTATTTTATTTCCTCCCTGATTTTTATTAATTCCTTCCTTCTGCTGACTTCATGTAATTCATGAATTACTTCATGAATTACTTTTTGTAATTCTTTTATTGTTCTTCTTTTTGTAATTCTTTTAAGTGGTTGGTTAGGTTGTTTATTTGAGATTTTTCTTGTTTTTTGAGTAAGGCCTGTATCACTATGAACTTCCCTCTAAGAACTGGTTTTGCTGCATCCCATAGATTTTGTATGGTTGTGTTTTCATTGTCATTTGTTTCAAGGTATTTTTTAATTTCCTCTTTGATTTCATCATTGACCTGTTGGTTTTTTAGTAGCATGTTGTCTAGTCTTCATGTAATCATTTTTTTCCTCATTTCTTTTTCTGTGGTTGATTTCTAGTTTCATGCCATTGTGGTCAGAAAAGATCCTTGAGATAACGTCTATACTCTGAAATTTGTTGAGGCTTGTTTTGTGCCCTAGTATGTTGTCAATCCTAGAGAATGTTTCATGTGCACTTGAAAAGAATGTGTATTATGGGTTTTTTTGGATGTAATGTCCTGAAAATATCAATTAAGTCTAACTGTTCTATTGTATCATTTAGGATCTCTGTTGCCTTATTGATTTTCTGTCTAGAAGATCTGTCCATTGATGTAAGTGGGGTGTTAAAGTCTCCTACTATTATTGTATTCCTGTCAATTTCTCCCTTTATGTCTGTTAGTATTTGTTTTGTGTATTTGGGTGCTCCTATATTAGGTGAATATATGTTGACGAGTGTAAAATCCTCTTCTTGTGTTGATCCTTTTATCATTATATAGTGTCCGTCTTTATCCTTCTTTATGGACTTTGTTTTAAAGTCTATTTTGTCTGATATGAGTGTTGTGACTCCCACTTTTCTTGTCATTTCAGTTTGCATGAAATATCTTTTTTCATCCCCTCACTTTCAATCTCTGTGTTCTTTGCCCTAAAGTGGGTCTCTTGTAGGCAGGTATTATAGGCTCGTTTTTTAAATTCAGTCTGCCACTCTGTGTCTTTTGATTTGAGCATTTAGTCCATTGACATTTAAGGTAATTATTGATAAATATGTATTAATTGCCTTTTTAACCTTGTTTTCCTGTTGATTTTATATTTTTTCTTTGTCCCTTTTTCTTTTTATCTTTTGTGGTTCAATGATTCTCCTTTGTATTATACTTATGTTCTTTTTGGTTTTTTGAATCTATTGTATGTCTTTGATTTGTGGTTACCCTGTTTTTCCACTATGTTAACCCCATCCTGTATCTGCTTGCCTTAGACTGCTAGTCATATAGGCTCAAACACATTCTAGGAAATGAAAAAAAAAATCTACATTTTCTTACTCTCCTCCCCCACATTTTATGATTTTGATGTCCTCTTTTACATCTTCATGTTCATCCTTTTGCTGTTTATTGTGGTTATCATCACTTTCACAGAAATTTTTAAGTTTTTTTTTTTAAATCTCTGTACTGGCTTATTTAGGTGATTTGCTTTCCAATTGTGATTTTCTCTTTCTTATATATTCTTCTTTTCTATTTAGAGAAGACCTTTCAATATTTCCTTTAGGATAGGTTTAGTATTGCTGTATTCTTTTAGTTCTGCTTGTCTGAGAAATTCTTTATCTTTCCTTCTATTCTAAATGATAATCTTGCTGGGTAGAGTATCATAGGCTGCAGACTTTTCCCTTTCAGGACTTTGAATACATCTTGCCCCGTTTCTGTAGAGAAATCAGCTGATAGCCTTATGGGGGTCCCCTTGTAATTAACTTTGTTTTTCTCTTGCTGCTTTTAGAATCCTCTCTTTATCTTTTGCTATTTGTATTATAATATGTCTTGGTGTAGGTCTATTTGGGCTTACCTTGTTTGGGACCCTCTGTGTTTCCTATACCTGGATATGTTTCCTTCTTTATGTTTGGGAAGTTTTCAGCCATAATTTCTTCAAATACATTTTCGATCCCCATTGGCATGCTTTATATTATCCCATAGGTCTCTTATATTGCTTTCATTTTCTTTTTTTTTTTTAATTTGCCTTTCTGTCTGCTGTCCTGATTGGGTGATTTCCATTATTCTATTGATATCTTCCAGGTCACTTTTTTGTTCTTGTGCATTATTTATTCTGCTGTTCATTGCTTTTAGTTCAGTTGTCATCTCAGCAAATGAGTTTTCTAATTTTTCTTGGTTACACTTTATAGTTTCTAGTTCTTTTTTTTTTTACAGTACTCTGCATTTCTGTCAATAGCCTTCCTTAATTCTTTCAGTATTTTCATTATCTCCTTTTTGAAATTGGTGTCTATTTGACTGAAGAGGTCTGTTTATTTGTTCTTTCAGGGGAATTCTCTTGGTCTTTTAACTGTGTGGTTCCTCTGCTTCTTCATTTTACTTATATTTCTCTTATTCTGTGAGTTTAGGAGAAACAGTTAGCTACTCTTGTCTTGGAGGGCTATTTATATGTGGGTCCGTCCCTGTGTATCTTGTGTGGGTTTAATATTTTTGGTGTGAGGGCTGTTTTTATTTTTTATTTATTTATTTGTTTATTTATTTGGCTGCATCAGGTCTTAGTTGTGGCACGTGGGATCTTTGTTGCGGCATGCGGGATCTTTCATTGCGGCACGTGGGCTTCTCTCTAGTTGTGGCACGTGGGCTACAGAGCATGCAGGCTTAGTTGTCCCGTGGCATGTGGGATCTTAGTTCCCCGACCAGGGATCGAACCTACATCCCCTGCATTGGAAGGAGATTCTTAACCACTGGACCACCAGGAAAGTCCCACGAGGGCTGTTTTTTTTACAGATACCTGTAGCCTCTTTCCTTAGCATGTGCTGGCCATCATCCCCTTGATAGGGGGTGTGCAGATATGGGAGCTAGTGCCTGGTCCTGGGGTTCTCGGTGGCACTGGCAGATCATATGCACCCCTGGAGCGTGCGATGGGAGTAGAGGTGGCTCACGACCACTCCTGGAGTCCAGAAGGGTGGTGGTGGCAGCTGGTGATTACTCCTAAAGCCCAGAGGGCAGCCGCGGCTTGTGACTGCTCCTGGAGCTCGTGTAGGCGGTGTTCTGCTGCCTGAGAGCTCCTGCAGGGAAAAAGGCTGTAGTAGCAGGTCCTGCCCCTCCCCTCACGCACCGCCCACACAATGGCACCTGGCCTCTAAAGCAGCCTAGGTTTCCTCCGTGTACACTCTCAGGTGCGATTGCACCAGACTCTAGCCCCTTCAGGCTGTTTGCATGCAGCCCACCCCAGTCGTCTACCTGGGTCTGATCTCCAAAGCCCGAGTTTCCACACCCAGCCCCTGCCCGTACCAGAAGACATGCATCTTAGGCTGGGGAGTGCAGGGCGGTGGCACTGTTTGTCTCTCCATTCTAGCTGCTGCAAACCAGTTGCTGCGTTCTCCTCCCAGGCTCCAAAGCTCCCCCTCTGTCCCAGCTAATCTCCCCACTGGTGAGGGGACTTCCCGGGGTACAGGAACCTTTCCTCTTTCACAGATCCCTCCCAGGGGCCCAGGTCCTGTCCCGATTCCTTTCTCACTTTCTTTTTTTTTCTTTTGTCCTACCCAGTTACATGGAGATTTTCTTGCTCTTTCAGAGGTCTGAGGTCCTCTGCCAGCGTTTGGTAGATATTCTGTGAGAATTGTTCCACATGTATGTGTATTTCTGATATATTTGTGGGAGGGGGTGAGCTTCATGTCCTACTACTCCACCATCTTGATCACTCCTCTGCATTGACTTTTGAATGTTAAACCAATCTTGCATCCCTGAGTTAAACCCAACTTGGTCATAATGTATGACCTATATTGGTGGATTCAAAAGTTTACTTGAGGCTTTTGTGCTTGTTCACAAGGAATATTGGTTTATAGTTTCCTTGTTATGTCCAGAATATGTAAAGAACTCTTACAACTCAAGAACAAAAGGACAAACAACTCATTTTGTTTGAAATGGCCAAAAGACTTGAATAGATATTTCTCCAAAGAAGATATACAGATGGCCACTAACCACATGAAGAGATGTTCAACATTGTTGTTCATTAAGGAAATGCAAATCAAAACCACAGTGAGCTATCACTTCATACCCACTAGAATTGTTTTAATCAAAAGAATGAAAAATAAGTGTTGTCAAAGATGTGGAGAAGCAGGAACCCTTGTATATTGCTAGTGGGAATGTAAAATGGTGCAGCTGCTATGGAAAAGACTTTGGTGGTTCCTCAAAAAGTTAAGCATAGCATTACCATATGATTCAGCAGTTCCACTCCTAAATATATACTCAAGAGAAATGGAAACATATGTCCACAAAGAAACTTGTACACAAATGTTTATATTTATAGAGCATTATAATAGCCAAAAGGTGGAAACAACCCAAATGTCCATCAATGACAGATGAACGGATAAATTGTGATATATGCACACATGCACAGACACACACATACACACACACACACACGAATATTATTCAGTCATAAAAAAGAATGAAAAATTGATGCATGCTACAACTTAGATGAAACTTGAAAACATTATGCTGAGTGAAATAAGTCACATAAAAGGACAAATATTGTATGATTCTACTTACATGAAGTAACTAGAGTAGTCAAATTCATCTGGACAGAAAGTATAATGATGGTTGCTAGAGGCTGGGGGTAGGGGAACATGGGGATTTACTGTTTAATGGATATAGAATTTCAGTTTTGCAAGATAAAAAAGGTTTTGGAGACTGATGGTGGTGATGGTTTCACAACAGTGTGAATTTGCTTAATGCCACCGAACTGTACAGCAAATGGTTAAAAGGGTAAATTTTATATTAAATTTTACTACAATCAAAAAAAAATAAGAGGAAAGAAAGGAACAAAGAACTGGTAGATGGTACAACTTGGACGAATCTTAAAAACATATGCTAAGTGAAATAAGTCAGACACAAAAAGTCACCTATTGTATGGTTCCTTTTTTACAATATATCCAGATTAGGCAAATCCAGAGAGACAGAAAGCAGGTTAGAAGTTACCAGGGGGTGAGAGGAGTGGGAAATAAGGAGGGATTGGTTAATGGATATGGAGTGTTTTTATGTGATGATAAAAAAATTTTGAAAGTAGGGAGAGCTTGTGGTTACCAACATTGTGATATAGTAAACACCATCGAATTACACACTTTAAAACCATTCAGTGTATGTTACGTGAATTTGATCTCAATAAAACACACACACTCACACATTGCCAGTCAAGCAAAACACATCCTACCGTGTTTCTCTGGGACATGTGGTATAGGCCTGCAAGGATCCTTTGGGGTCTGGGAAGAAAATGTTTAATTAATCTTTTTAATAAAAATAACCTATTTAAAGTAGTATATATGTATTATAGATTGTTTAAAGTGCTGAAAGCAAATACAAGAAAATAAAAACATCTCATTCCTACCACTAGCACCTCCTGTTTTCTTTCTAGAGTTTTCTCTCTCCTTTCTCTTCCCCACCCCCTCTCTCCACACACACACACGTATTTTTAATCAAAATGAAATTATGCTGTTTGTTCTGTTTGTAAATTTGGTGTGTTTGGTTATGATCTTCATCTCTCCATATTGACACATTTTAATTCATCTAATAATTACAATTTAAGTTCCCTCAATATTCCAAAATTGTTTACAGTAGATCGATCCAAATTAGATTCCAGTCTAAGGACATGTATTGCATTTTGTTAAGTCCTTTAAATCCCTTTTATCTAATGTATACACCCCCCTTTTTATGACAGAGATTACTTGAAGAAACCCAGCCAGTTGTCTCATATATTTCATCTTTTAAAAACGTGTTTTGTTTTATATGCTTTTTAAGTACATTAAGTAATTATGTATTGGGGTACATGATCAAAAGTTTTTAGTGGTAAGGGTATAAGCATCACAAATGGTTAAAGACTGTAGGGTATGCAAGTGTTTATTACACTCATTTATCAGTTTTTTGTAGGTTTGAAGTTGTTCAAAATAAAAAGAAAAAAATAAACATTAAAAAAGAAAAACTGGTTTAGAAGATTCCTATTCTAGTCTGCCATTTTTTCAGAGTGTGCACTTGTCAATTCAGGAGCCCACCTAAACCTCCGGAATCAGATTTGGAGGTGCAGCTGGGGAAGTGGGCATTTCTAACAGTCTCTCTCGTGGTTTTGATGCTCAGGGATGTAGAGAGGTGATGCTTACCTTGTGCTTTGTGATCATTTCCAGAATTGACACCCCTCCTTTGTCTCTTGCATCAATATTTATCGAGCATGTACTCTAGGCCAGACACCATGCTAAGAACTGGGACTGTGAGTGATAGGCTGGAAAGGCAGAGAGAGGCAGCTCTGTGGGCAGTTTTGCAGTTTATTATGGTGGCATCTAACACACTTGCTCCATTAGCCTGTTACCTTCCTTGATGTTCCCCTGTCAGGATTATGAAGAAGCTGTGCTCTTGCTGTTAGAAGGAGCTGCCTGGGAAGAAGCTCTGAGACTGGTAAGAGGACTTCAAAACTCCTCCCTGCATGAAGTGCTAAGCGGAGCAAGAGCCTGCACAGGGGAGACAGTGTCAGCCGGAGTCCCTTGTCTTCTGAGCTACTGAAATTTGTTAGAAATAGTTCAGGTTCCTGGTCTAAGGATAAGCAGTGCTTTTTAAACCATTTAAAAAATTTATTCTTGATGTTTGGAATTAGTCAGTCCTCTAAATGTGAAATATTACTGATTTTTACTGAAATGAATTGAGTTTTCATTGGCTACCTTATAGGAGGCCTACTCCTCTGGAAAATATCTTGTCACCTCTGAAAGTGATCCATTTCCAAGTATCTTAACTTTCCAGTGATTTGAAGTTTTCCTGCCTAAAATTGTTGTGTTTTTTTTTTAGGTACACAAATATAACAGACCAGATATTATAGAAACCAACGTAAAGCCTTCCATTTTAGAAGGTGAGGGTTACATTTTAGATAGAATTCCTGATTTGGAAGTATAGAACTGCGGGGGAGAGGGAGACGGGAGAGTACTGCCGGTGCTATTACATCCTTTAATCATGTCAGTGATGAAAGGACTCATTATATCGAGTCAATCAGAGTTCTCCACTGGGTTTGAAATTTACTTCTGACCATGGTTTTTAAATGTGCTAAGTTGCTAAATAGTAGCACATAACTTATTTGAATGTTACAAACCTGTGATAAGACACAATTAAGAATCTTTGGGAATAGTTGGTAAACTCAAATATGAACTGTATATTAGATAATATTGTATCAAATGGTTAATTTCCTGCATTTAATAATTGTATTGTGGTTATATAGATGATATCCTGATTCTTAGAGATGCTGAAGTATTTAAGAGGGAAGAATCATATCTGCAACTTCCTCTCAAAGGGTTCCACAAAAATAAGTTGTGTGTGTGTGTGTAGAAACAGAGGAAGCCAAAAATATGGCAAAATGTTAATAACTGATAAATCTAAGTGAAGGGTATATGTATGCATTGAATTACTGCAACCTTTAAGTAGGTCTGAAACTTTTTCAAAATAAAAATTTTTTAAAAATAAGAAGGGATTCCCTGGTGGTCCAGTGGTTAAGACTCCGCGCTTCCACTGCAGGGGGCACGGGTTTGATCCCTGGTCGGGGAACTAAGATCCTGCATGCTGTGTGGCGTGGCCAAAGAAATAATAATAATAATAAAAAGAAGAACCTTTGCAGATGGTTCCTCGATAACAGATGAGTGTTATCAGTTCTAGAATACTCTGGTGTTCACTGTATCCCTTAAAAGCAAAGTGCAAAAGAAGGACATCAGTTTGACTTATAAAAGTCTTTGGGAGTAGAGGTTGATTTTAAGCTCTGCACAGTCTACCCTGTAAGTAATGTCTGGCCTTTCTGACATTAACATGTATTCATATTCTTACCCTGCCTGCTCTCTACTACCCTGTCCTACTTAAAACTGGGAGGGTTCTTTGTGTATCATTCACTTTAGGTACTCCTAACTGGATACTGGAAGCATCCTTCCTGGCCCTATAACAATCCATCTAGCCCACTCTTACTTGGATTTTTCTCCACTAATTAGAACTGAGAAAAAGTGCTGACAGTTCATCTACAAAGACCTAATACTTATATGTTTAAGAAGCATTTCAGCGACTTTCCTCCTATTTTTGTTAACAGCTTCCTGTGCACTCCTTTTATTTACTAGTCTTCTCTTGGGTTAGATACCAAGTCTTTTGTTCAGGTGATTTTGTAAGTTTAGTGGTAGAGAGTATTCTAGGATGATGTTGATGAACTTTAACATCTGGAATCTCAATCGCTAGTTCTTTCTCCTATAGCAATGTTGGTTACTTCTCATTAAAGAAAAAATTCTTGCTTGAAAAACCTGGTAACTTCTTTTCTTTGTTAAGCTCCAACTCCCTCACTAACCCCCCCACTCTAGTTTTATCTCTTTGTTTAAACGTGCTCAAATTATTTTCCATCTGCACCCTTAGCCCAGAAAAATTATATGGCGTTTCTGGACTCTCAGACAGCCACATTCAGTCGCCATAAAGCACGTCTATTGGTGGTGCGAGAGCTCAAGGAGCAAGCACAGCAGGTGCATCTGGGTGAGTGCCCGCCTGAAGACACCGATGCTTGGGGGGTGGTGAGGGGCAGCATCGCACTTTGTCTTAGCTGCTTACTCTCCCTCCCGCAGTGTGATTACTGTGCCAAGTGGAAGTCCGAGGCCTCTGAGGGTCTGTGAGGGTCTTTGTTGTGGGTACTGGGGAGAGCTTGGGGGCAGGACCAGGCGCCAACAGGCAGAGCTCTGCCAAACATTCTCTCCACACCCCGAACAGAGCAGCGGACTACTGTATTTACATAGTGATCTCCTCATTTCCAGAAGATCCTGTGCTTTAAAAAAAAAAAAAAAAAAGACTTGCCTGGTGGTCCAGTGGTTAAGACTCTGCACTCCCAACGCAGGGGGCCCAGGTTCGATCCCTGGTCAGGGAACTAGATCCCACATGCCACAACGAAGATATTGCACATGGCAACAAAGATCCCACGTGCCGCAACTAAGACCCGGCACAGCTAGCTAGCTAGCTAAATAAACAAATAAAAATGTTTTATGTAAAAAGAATAAAGTTTGGTAAAGTACTAGTTTACAGTAATAAAACTGTATTTATTATCTTATTTCATTTTGAGATCAACTTTGTACTAGTTTTCATATGTCCTTAGATATGACCTGGTTAACTGTAGTTCCCTTACCCCACTGAAGGTAAACCCTCATTTGCAGGTAGTTTTCATTCTGTCTGGTTCTTCTCTTCTAGATGATGAGGCACCCCACGGTCAAGAGTCAGATCTCTTCTCTGAAACTAGCAGTGTCATGAGTGGCAGTGACATGAGTGGCAAATATTCCCACAGTAACTCCAGAATATCAGCGTATGTATCATGTTGATTCAGCACATTGACCATGCCCTGGGTATATGGAGAAAGTACAGGTAAATAGGTCAGTTTTCCAACAGGACAGTGCAGCAGGAGGGGGAGGACAGTCTTCAAGGCCCTGTGGAAGCTGTGCAAGGACCTTCCCAGCATATCTAAGAGATTAGGGTCAGCTTTGAAATGTTTTCTGCTGCAGCTTCGTGGCCTATGTGTTTGCCCATCACCCACATGGCACTTACACTGGGTACTCAATTTATATATGACATCTAACTTTATTCATTTAAGAAATATTAAGTGACTATAATGTGTAGGCACTGAGAAAAATATAAAGATTATAAAGAAAAAAGATTTCACACTTCTTCAATTCAAAATTCAACTGGTCAGAAGTATAATCGAGCTAGTTGTAGTGGATGTTACCAAAACCTTTTAAGGAGATGTGAGTTATAAGAGCTTGTACTCTACCTTGGGAAACAAAACAATGCAAGATTATATATTTAAACCAAATTGTGCTTTAGGAATTCTGAATGGAGACCTGTGAGGTTGTGTGGTGCAATCAGAAACTGCAAGAAAGCCACCTAGAACTGGGCTTTGAGAGTTGGGGTGAGAGTCCCAGACAAAACAAATGGCATAATTAAAGACCTCTGAGGCAGGAGAGAATGTGGGATTCATATATATTTTATGATATTCAAATTCCAACCTGGTATGTCTGTTATCTTACTTCAACTTAATTTTGTTGCCTTTAAATTTATTTGGTTTTTGCTACAAAATTGAAGCTGTTTGTTGTTCTTTTCATTTTTCCACCTCTTATTATCAGATGAAATCCGATTTTATTCTGTATTTTAATCAAAACTTCAAGGCCAGGCATCACTTTTTAGGGTTTTCCTTATTATTTCCTGCCTTTTCTCTCCCAATTTAATTTTTATGTATCATTTTAACACCTTTACCATTTTTCCCAAAATACAAATACCATCTGTATATACTCTGGTTTCCCAGAAAGTTGGTGGCCAATAGTTACATTCATTTTAATCTGTTCAGCACAAGGAGAGCCCCTTTTAAAACATCTCTAATTTCTAACAGGAGATCATCTAAGAATCGGCGCAAAGCGGAACGGAAGAAGCACAGCCTCAAGGAAGGGAGTCCACTGGAGGATCTGGCCCTTTTGGAGGCATTGAGTGAAGTGGTGCAGGGCACTGAAAAATTGAAAGGTATATTCTCAATACTGATGATTCTTGCCCACAAAAAACATAGTAAATTCGTCACTTCAGGGTGCATTCCTGAAACAAAACTTCTCAGCCAATAGCCTAGACGTCTTCCTCTTTGGCATCCACTTACCTGAGCTGTGAGAGACTATCACTGAAACCAGGATAAAGATGGAGGAGGCACTGCTTTCCTGCTTGGCTCTAGTGGGTTTGTTTTCTTTTTGTAGTAGATATGTTGAATTACTCCAGCTTTTGGGGAGAAAGAAGAAAATGTGGGAGATATTGTAGTATGCTATTAGATATTTTCACTTGGGAAAGATACTCCTGTTAGGATTCTAGCAATGGAGCTGGTGATACAACTTACCACTCTCAAATTTCTTCTCTCCAGATGAAATATACCATATTTTAAAGATACTCTTTCTCTTTGAGTTTGACGAGCAAGGAAGGGAATTACAGAAGGCCTTTGAAGATACTCTGCAGCTAATGGAAAGGTCAATTCCAGAAATTTGGACTCTCACCCCCCAGCAGAGTTCAGCTACACCTGTAAGTTTTCCTCAAAGACAGAATGTGCTTTTGTTTTTTTTTAATCACTTTGACAGGTTATTACTCTCACACAATCTCTTAATAGTGAGAGCAAAAGATTTTCCTGTTCTTAAAACATACTATACAATAGTTAAATTGTCTTAGGCTTATGTTTAAGCTGTCAGTAAGAAGATTTTATGTTTGACGGTATAGTTCATAGTGCACCTTGGCCTAGGTTAAGTTTGCTTTTTATTTCTCCTTTCTGCATGAAACTGCTGTCATGGAGAAGTTGGGAAAGTCAGATGGTTGCCCCTGACCTTCAGTGAGATTGGTCAGGGTAGGGGGCAAGCTAGGACCAGAATTGGCTTCTTACCTCTCTGTTCAGACTTATGGATGGCATCTGAGTTTTTTAAAGGAAGCCCAGACAATTGCTTTTTCTCTTGTTTTACGGTAAATTTGACTTGTCACTTCTATGTTGTTGTAACAAGCTTGCTAATTATGTTAAAGCTGTTTGTGTCCCATCAAGAATTCTAGTGTATTGTCATCTATTTATTGTGTATATCTGCTCAGTCTCTTACATCTCAGGTCTATTGTTCAAAGTTTCAATTTTAATTCAGAAAGGCTGGTTTATCAGTCAGAGTCCATTAAGGAAAACAAAAACCACAGCTGTTATTTTATCAGAGAGAGTTTAATATATGGAACTGGTTAACCAAGTACTAGAGGACTGAGAAGGCAGAAAGGGAACACAGAGAAGGAACACTGAGATTGTAACTGTGGGCAGCCACTTGTACCCCTAAGGCTGAAGGAACAAAAAGAAGAGTTTGGGATTCTTAGAATTTAGACGCTTGGCGGTGAGGCCCCTGCAGAGCTGGTTCTTGAACCTCGGAGAAGGGGGTGGCAGCCAGCTGGTGCTGGTATTGCCGAGGGGGCAGGATGAGGCTGGGTCTAAGTGTATAGAAATAAACAGGAACTGGAACGAACAGCTGCTGCGGGGTACAGAGCTACTGTTGAGTGAAAGCAAGCGAACAAGGGAACAAATTCCCTCTCCTTCCTCCGTCCAGCCTTGCCCTGTCCTTCTGGTGTCTGCTATTGTTGGAGCATAACAGCTGTCAAAGGAGGGGTGTTTTCTCAGGCCCCCCAGTCCCAGCATCATGAGCAGTGTATAGGAAGGGTTGGTTTGGAGCTGAGAGAGAGGCTGGAAGTCGGCTCATAAGCTTACTGGGTCTTGATTTCCTCAGTTATAAATGAGGATAATACTCCCCTGTATACTTCACTGGAATGTTTTGAAGGTTAGATGAGAGGGTAGATATAAAAGCATTTTACACACCATAAAGATAAAAGCAACTGAGAATTAGCCCCTCATAAATACTTGAATTTACTATAATAAGTATTTCCTAGAAGAAATGTGATCACCTTCAGAACTAGTGGTTTCGAGGCTAACAATTTATAATGCTTCCCCATGCCCTCCCTTATCCTCGTCTATTCAGATCATGTTAACATCTAAGATACCAACTTACGAGTCTTCTAGGGGAAATGACCAGGAAAATTGTGTTTGTGCTTTGGTTGGTAAAGCATGGTAATGTCATATGTGCAGGATACCACGTGGTATAGTCACATGGCAGTGTTTTGAGCACGTGACATCACTGCTGAGAGTGCGCCAGGAGAGAACACGCAGACCTGAGTGAAGGCGAGGCGGAGGGCCTGGAGTGTGCCTGCTGAGGCTCGAGCGGGCATGGAATTCCTGCAAAGTCTCTTGTTTACCTTGAACACATGTGCAAGTTTGCATTCTCCTCCATGATATGCACAGAATTGTTTTAATGTAAAAATTCTCACAAATCTTTGAGTACAGTCTGGTGCTCTGTGTGTTCTGTAACCTCTTATTATATCCCCTCCCCCCAGGGTATGGCTCACTTATTTGGAAAGGACCAGGCATATATCACTGAGATTTTCTTTTTCTGTTTTCCCCCCATCATTACCTTGTTCTTCTGGTGGACAGGAGATGTAGAGGCCTGACTTGAGACTAGAGAAACTGGCAAATTAAAATCACATATGTGTTTGATACCATAATGAAAATGAAAGGCTGTTTATTGCTGGTAGAGATTTGCTATTTGCAGTCAGCAGAAGTATAAGATAATCTTTGCTGATTCAGTCTACTTTCTACTTAGGTTCTAGGTCCCAATTCTACTGCAAATAGTATCATGGCCTCTTATCAACAAGAAAAGACTTCAGTTCCTGTTCTTGGTTAGTATATTTTTCTCTCTAAATTATTACAGTACTAAGCAGAAGGAGTATCCTTTTGTAAGTGTTGAGATGGTTAGTAGTATAAGGAGAGATTGGGGAATCACTACTATCTTCCCTCAGTTCTAAGATTCTATCTTTAGTAAAATTAGTTTAATGCCTTTAGTGTTGGGATCCTGGGTTGGCGGGTAAGAAATCCAATGTGACATTAAATGTATAATTTAAAAAAAATTGTTCTGACATACACACTTGTCAGTGCAATGGCATACACTAGTCCATACAGACACATCACAGTTGAAGAAGTGTGACTCCTAAACAGTCTAATTTGCACATACATTTTAAGGATTAATCTGAATCATCCTTTTCGGCTATTGGCAGTTTTGCATTGTGTCTTGGGGACATTTTCATATTCCTTGCTTAAGAGCTGGACCATTTTAGTCATACTTAGGATTAACAGTATAATTTGAAAACAAATCCAAAGAAGATTAGCATTTCATCTGCATTTTCTGTTGAATTCCTAAAATGTTTTGTTTCTTTGTGGGGCGGGGGGAGAGGATTCTCATCAGTTAGGTTACATATTCCTCAAAGTCAAAAGCCCTAAAGGCTTTCTTTTGAAAGTTGGTTAAAAACCTTTTGACAGATCAATTTGGTGCCACAGTATTTGCCCTTCATGTGGATCAGTCAAGCATAGCAACTTCTTTTTAGCTTTGAAAAGGTGGCAGTTTTTATGGCTGCTATTTGCATTTCTGGCATGTGAGAGGCAATGTTCCGCAATTTTTTCATTTAAATGCTCTACTGTGGTAGCATTTTGATAACATTTGAAGTAGCCTTTGTGGGAGCCTTGTCAAGTTTAACTTTCATGGCTTATATTGCTACCAGGAATAAATTAACTCCCTTCCATTCCAGCTAAGCTCATATATGCAGACAGTTAACTGCTGTATCCCTAGATCCCCTTCTTCCTGGAGGCTGGCAAGCTGCCTTTGGTATCAGTCCCAAAACGTACACTTATTTCTGAGATGCTACAATTCATCTCAGACCAGAGGCTGGTTGGTAATTGTTTAGTTTGTAATGTGTCTAATCCAGTTGTGATTTCTGTCCCCTCTTTTCCTCACTGCTGGCTTGATGCTGATCTTCAGGTCAAGTTCAGTCACACCTTTCTCTAGGGTGGTCTAGTTGGCTTTATTAAAGGGCACTTCCATTTCCCAGCTGAGCCTTAAAGACTTTAAAATTTTGAGGCTCCTCATTATCAGAGTATGTATTATCCGTGTCCCTGTGTAGGAACACTAGTGTACATTGTTTAGGAAGGGAGAAGTTCTCATAATCCAAAAAGAGGCGAATGAGCTACTCACAAAATTAGTTCCTCTCAAATATTCCTCACCTGCCCCTTCCCAGCTAACAGTAGTAGTAGGGGATCAGTGACTTGATGGGGCATTTTCTGATTGTTTCATGTTAAGATGCAACGTAGTACCATGCAGGTTGATTGCAAGTCTGCAAAAATGTAATCCATTTCATAAAATGGATTAACGTTTTACCACAGTAGTGCTTAAATCACAGCCAAACTGGACTTGTTACAGTTGATAACAAAATTGCTTCAAATGAGTATGATTTGACTATCAAAGGATTAAGAGAAGTCCTTGGAAAAACTGATAAAGCCCTCAAATTATTTTTGTGAAATGACTCTCTCTGTGCTGTGAAATTCAAACATGGAAATGTGAAAGATGTCATGTCCTGCTGTCATACAGTTTGTCAGAATAATTTCTTTCCTGCCAATAAGTCAATACTTGGTATTTATTTTTGGTTAAGTCTAAGAATCAAATATAATTGTAGTTATGCCTAATTTTTTAAAATAAGATACACTATTTTCATAACTTGTTTCTTTTTTTAAAAAAGATGGAGTCTCTTTCAAAGTTTACCCACTATTTAACAAAATTATGGAGCTTGTTGACAATGAAGTTAAGTAGGCTTTTCCAATATTATAAATAAGCAAAACCTCTTGTGGTCTTTTTGTCTACATAGATTTTGTTTGGGGGTGTAGAGAGTAGTAATTGTATATGAAATTATAAAACTGTTATGATTAGTAGAGAAAATCTGGATTGTACAGTATGGCAAAGAAAATTAAGATTTAATAATTTCTAGTCATACATGTGTACCATGCATGTATATATGTATAATGAAAACCATGTTTTTAAAACATTTTATCTTGAGCATTTTTCACACATTTCAAAATATTCATGTAAATAATTTTTCATGTCTGTATGGGTCATATATACAGATGTAACATGAATAATACTGAGAAAGACCATCTTTATATATGCATGTTTTCTCATGTCTCTACTTCCTGTATACGATTCCTACTTAGATAAGAGACTCCATAAATCTAACTGAAAGAGGGCCTGAGAGTTTTATCTAACGGTGACAAATTTCCCCCAACCATCACCCGCCTCCTCCATTTATTTATTTTTTTAAAATATGGACCTTTTTTTGATCAGTGTGTTTGCAGAAATTTTTATCATAAAGCATTTTCCGTCCATTAACTTTACTTAATACATGCCACTACTTTTTTTTAACTCTTATAATTGATGTAAATTTTACAGATCTTAGGTGTATAGTTTGATGAAACATTAACTCTGGTTCTGATGGTCGTCTTGTAGGTGCAAAGCCCAGTTGCCTAATTTTAGCTTAGAGTTACTTGCCTCAGCTCCCGCCAAGAAAAAATAGTGTGCCTATCACAATTTCCCTCTCCTTTCTTTCAGATGCTGAGCTTTTTATACCACCAAAGATCAACAGAAGAACCCAGTGGAAACTGAGCCTTCTAGAGTGACTCTGACCCCAGTTAGGAGGACTCTGGCAGAGAAGACTTTTCCTTCCACTCCTCACTCCTCGAGGCCTGGCTGTTGGGAACTGGGGAGAGTAAGACCATCTACTTTAGCATTACAGAGAGCTGCTCTGTACAGCAGACCTCAGCAGACACCAATTCTTTTTTTTTTTTTTTAAAGTTTTATTGATTGCTTGATTGCTTGATTGCTATGTTGGGTCTTCGTTTCTGTGCAAGGGCTTTCTCTAGTTGTGGCAAGCGGGGGCCACTCTTCATCGCGGTGCGCGGGCCTCTCACTATCGTGGCCTCTCTTGTTGCGGAGCACAGGCTCCAGACGCACAGGCTCAGTAGTTGTGGCTCACGGGTCTAGTTGCTCCGCGGCATGTGGGATCTTCCCAGACCAGGGTGCGAACCCGTGTCCCCTGCATTAGCAGGCAGATTCTCAACCACTGCGCCACCAGGGAAGCCCCCAATTCTATTTTATTTTGCATATAATCTTAATCGTTAGCAAGGCTTTAAGCTTTAACCCATATAGCATCATTTTGTAAAAATTACTGTTCTTCTATTTAGTGCTGATTGAGAGCATATTTCTGGTATTTATGGTAATCAGGACATTGGGTTTCATTCCCAGTTACAGGTCTGAATCATATTGGGACCTTAGACAACTCACAGAATTGATTTGTGCCTCAGTTAACTGGGAATGTTTCGTGGCTGCTACCTCAAAAGTGTGAAGAAAAGTTAAATAATGTTTTCGAATTGTTTTATGTTCCTTGAGGAAAGCCTTATGTATAAACAACTAATGGCTATTAGTGCTCCCAACAATAGGTCGAATTTAATCATTTAAATGACTTCACCTTGAACTAAAGCAAAATGAAAAGTGAAATCTATCCTTTGATATTCTAAGCTTTCCTATGCTGACAGCGCTTATTTTGTAATATCTTGCCAGGTCATGTGCTTCCAGGTATAACTGGTTTGAGCCTCCTATCACTACAGTGTCCATACGGACTATTTTTATTGCCTGTGAATGTTCTGCTAGAGTTAGCAGCGTTAGAGCTGGAACAGATTAGAATTTCTGAAACAGTGTTGCGTACATTTGGGATGGTGAGCAGTGTGCATCATAGGCATGAACGGTAGTAAGTTACTCCTTTTTCTCCAAATGTTGCTTCTTTTAACATAATGTTTTTGTCAGTATCTAGGTCATTTCATTTATTTTTCTTTATGGTGCTTAACTGACCTCTGTCTTTTAGTTATTTTCTTTGGAAGAAATGAGAATGTTATCTCTTTTTGGTGAGTCTAGAAAAAAGCTCAGTTCATTTTGACAGTAGTTTGTGGCTGACTCTTGGGTAAGGTTAAGAATCTCTTTCATGCTTTTAATACCAGAACCAGACCTTTATTACTCTACGTAAACTAACAGGAAGTCAGAGTATAGGTATACCCAGAATTGTGTAACTAAAGAAGGCTTTTCCTAGTATAGCAAAATGTAAACCTTAGAATCTTGGTGTGTTTACTGTATAATTCAACTTTTCTGTGTGTCTGAAAATTTTCACAAAATAATAGAAAAAGTAGAAGAAGAATATCTATAATTAAGTGCCCAACGTTGAAAGGCTGCAAGTGCTTTGTGACTACTCTTTGGTGTGGATTAATGAACATGGTACCTTACATGTCATTTTAATATATTATAGTGCTCTTGCTATGGATAATAGTAAAGGGACCCATGCTGATGGGTGGGAAATAGAAGTAAATGTGTCTGTTGATATTGGTGTGACTTTGCATGGATGTTCACTTTCCTTGAAATAATATATTGAAGCAGCAAAAAAGAATTTGTGTGAATACAAATTACTATCAATTACTCTCTCTCTCTCTGAGCAAGATGCAATTTTATTCATTTGGAGTAGAAGCAGGTGAGAGCAGACCTTCCAAATTGAAGGCCAAGTCAAGGGTGAATTCATGGGGAAAAATGCTGTGTATGGGCAAAGGAGAAACTCCTGGGAGTTGTGAATGCTTAATTTGGGGGAAAGATTCTGTCAAGTTCTAGAGAAGAGTATATAATTCTTCCCCCAAATTTGGCCTCTTCCCAAAGCAAATTCATGCAAGAAGCTAAAAGCCTCAGTTATTTAGTTTTTTCCATGGAATCAGCTTTGTTCAGATGCTCCAGACATCAAGAGGAAACTTGCAGAGGACTTTCTCTGATAAATAAAAGCACATTTTAAATTTAGACTTTTTTTAAAAACAGAGGCAGGAGCTAATGTTTTTATTATGTCTTTATGAGTATAGCTTGGTGTAATTTCTTAGCATTGCTGCGTATTTTAAAATAAATTTACTTTCCATATGTATCTACATATATACACACATGCACACATCTGAGGGATTCTTCATAGTCATAATTGAAGAGGATTTCTTAAAAATAAATAAAACTTTAAGGCATTTTGAGTTTATTTTTGTGCATGGTGTAAAGGTATGTTCTCACTTCATTGATTTACATGCAGCTGTCCAAGTTTCCCAGTACCACTTGCTTAAGAGACTGTCTTTTTCCCATTTTATATTCTTGCCTCCTTTAAGGTTTAATTGACCATAGGTGTGTGGGTTTATTTCTGAGCTCTCTATTTTGTTCCATTGATCCATGTGTCTGTTTTTGTGCCTGTATCACACTGTTTTGATTACTGTAGCTTGGTAGTTTTGTCTGAAGTCTGGGAGGTTTATGCCTCCTGCTTTGTTCTTTTCCTCAGGATTACTTTGGCAATCCTGGGTCTTTTATGGTTCCATGTAAATTTTAGGATTATTTGTTCTAGTTATGTGAAAAATGTCATAGGTAAGTTGATAGGGATTGCGTTAAATATGTAGATTGCTTTCAGTAGTATGGCCATTTTAATAATATTATTCCAGTTCAAGAGCATGGGATATCTTTCCATTTCTTTGAATCATCTTTAATTTCCTTTATTAATGTTTTATACTTCTCAGCATATAAGTCTTTCATCTCCTTGGTCAGGTTTACTTCTAAGTATTTTTATTTTGGGGCTGTGATTTTAAAAGGTATTTTTTTTTTACATTCCCTTTCTGATATTTCAGTGTTAGTGTAAAGAAATGCAACCAATTTCTGTATGTTAATCTTGTATCCTGGTACTTTACTGAATTCGTTTATCATCAGTTCTAGTAGTTTTTGTGTGGAGTGTTTAGGATTTTCTATATACAGGATCATGGCATCTGCATATAATGAAAATTTTACCTCTTCCCTCCCAATTTGGATACCTTTTATTTCTTTTTCTTGTCTGACTGCTGTGGTTATTAGGACTTCCAGTTCTACGTTCAATAGAAGTGGTGAAAGTGAGCATCCTTGTCTTGTTCCAGATTTTAGCAGGAGGGCTTTCAGCTTTTCACCATTGAGTATTATATTGGCTGTGGGTTTGTCATAAATAGGTTTTATTATGTTGAGATATGTTGCCTCTATACCCACTTTGGAAAGAATTTTTATCATGAATGGACACTGAATTTTGTCAAAAGCTTTTTCTGCATCTATTGAGATGATCATGTGGTTTTTGTCTTGTCTTTTGTTGATGTGGTGTATCACATTGATTGATTTGCATATGTTGAACCATCCTTGTGAAGTTGGGATGAATCCCACTTGGTCTTGGTGTATGATTTTTTTTTTTTAATTTATTTATTTATTCATGGCTGTGTTGGGTCTTTGTTGGTGCTCATGGGCTTTCTCTAGTTGCGGACAGTGGGGGCTACTCCTCATTGCAGTGCGCGGGCTTCTCACTGCAGTGGCTTCTCTTGTTGTGGAGCATGGGCTCTAGGCGCACAGGCTTCAGTAGTTGTGGCATGTGGGCTCAGTAGTTGTGGCGCACGGACTTAGTTGCTCCACGGCACGTGGGATCTTCCCAGACCTGGGATTGAACCCATGTCCCCTGCATTAGCAGGCGGATTCTTAACCACTGCACCACCAGGGAAGTCCCATGTATGATCTTTTTTATGTGTTGTTGGATTCAATTTGCTAATATTTTGTTGAGAATTTCTGCATTTGTATTCATCAAAGAAAGATATTGGCTTGTAATTTTCTTTTTAGGTGATACCTTTGTCCAGTTTTGGTATCAGGGTGATGGTGGCTTCATAGAATGTCTTTGGTAGTGTTCCCTCCTCTTCAGTGTTTTCAAAGAGTTTGAGAAGGATTGTTATAAGTTCTTCTTTGTATGTTTGGTACAATTTACCTGTGAAGCCATCCAGTCCTGGACTTTGTAGGGAGTTTTTAAAATTACAGATTCTATATCACTTCTAGTGATCAGTTTTTTCAAATTGTCTATTTCTTCTTGATTCAGTTTTGGTCGGCTCTATGTTTCTAGAAACTTGTCTATTATGTCTAGGTTTTCAAATCTGTTGGCATATAATTGTTTATAGTATTCCCTTATAGTTTTTTGTATTTCTGTGTTACTGGTTGATATTTCTCCTTTTTCATTTCTTATTTTCTTTATTTAGGTTCTCTTGTGTGTCTTTTTGTGCCTGGAGAGTTTTGTCAATTTTGTCTACCCTTTCAAAGAACCAGCTCTTGCTTTTATTGTTTTTTTTTTTTTAATCATCTCTATTTTATTTACTTCCTCTCTGATCTTTATTCTTTCTTCTGCTGACTTTGTTTTGTTTGTAATTCTTTTAAGTGGTTGGTTAGGTTGAGATTTTTCTTGTTTTGTAAGGAAGGCCTGTATTGTGATAAACTTCCCCCTAGAACTGGTTTTGCTGCATCCCATAGATTTTGTATGGTTGTATTTTCACTGTCTGTCATTTGTCGCAAGGTAATTTTTCATTTCCTCATTGACCCATTGTTTTTTTAGTAGCATGGTGTTTTTAGTCTCCATGTAATCGTTTTTCGCATTTCTTTTTCTGTGGTTGATTTCAAGTTTCATGGCATTGTGGTCTGAGAAGATGCTAGAAATAATTCCTACACTCTTAAATTTGTTGAGGTTTGTTTTGTGCCCTGGTATGTGGTCAGTCCTAGAGAATGTTCCATGTGCACTTGGAAAGAATGTGAATTCTGGTTTTTTGGATGTAATGTCCTGGAAATATCCATTAACTCTAACTGTTCTATTGTATCATTATATGATGTTCTGTTGTATCTCTAGAAGAGATCATAGGCAAAACATTCTCTGATATAAATCGTACCAATGTTTTCTTAGGTCAGTCTTCCAAGGCAATGGAAATAAAAATAAATGGGACCTTGTCAAACTTACAAGCTTTTGCACAGCAAAGGAAACCATAAACAAAACAAAAAGACAACCTACAGAATAGCAGAAAATATTTCTAAACGATGCTATGGACAAGGGCGTAAATTCTAAAATATACAAACAGTTCATACAACTCAACAACAACAACCAACCAACCAAATTGAAAAATGGGCATAAGACCAAAATACACATTTCTCCAAATAACACATACAGATGGCCAAGAGGTACATGGAAACATGCTCAACAGTGCCAATTATTAGAGAAATACAAATAAAAACTACAATGGGGTACCACCTCACACAGGTCAGAATGGCCATCATTAAAACTCTATAACATAACAAATGTTGGAGAGGATATGGAGGAAAGGGAACCCTCCTACACTGCTGGTGGGAATGTAAGTTGGTGCCACTGCTATGGAAAACAGTATGGAGGTTCCTCAGAAAACTAAAAATAGAATTACCATATAAGCCAGCAATCCCACTCCTGGGCATATCCAGACAAAACTGTAATCCAAAAAGATACATGTACCCCTATGTTCATAGCAGCACTATTCACAACAGCCAGGACATGGAAACAGTCTTAATGTCCATCAACTGATGAATGGATAAAGAAGATGTGGTACATATATACAATGGAATGCTACTCAGCCATATAAAAGAACAATGGTATTTGCAGCAACAAGAGATTATCATGCTAAGTGAAGAAAGAAAGAGAAAGACAAATACCACATGATGTCACTTATATGTGGAGTCTAAAATACGACACAAATGAACCTATGTACGAAACAGACTCACTCATAGAGAACAGACTTATTTCCAAGGGGGAAAAGGGTGGGGAAGGGATGGAGTGGGAGGTTGGGGTGAGCAGATGTAAGCTATCATATATGGAATGGATAAACAACAAGGTCCTACTGTATAGCCCAGAGAAGTATATATTCAGTATCCTATGATAAACCATAATGGAAAATAATATATAAAAATGAATATATATATGTACAGCCGAATCACTTTGCTGTATAGCAGAAATTAACAAAACATTGTAAATAAACTATTATCCTTCAATTAAAAAAAAGAAAAGTCAATACAATTCACCCTATCACTGGTCTAAAAACAAAACAGAAAACATCTTAGTTTAAGAGGCAATCAGTAAAATTCAATATCCGTTCATGATAAAAACTCTCAGAACCAGAAATAAAAGGGAATTTCCTCAACACAAGTGGGCTAGGATGGGCAAATTTTTTCTGTAAAAGGCTAGAGAGTTAATATTTTAGGCTTTCTGGGACTTTCTTCCAGACTGTCTCTGTCACAACTCTTCAACTCTGTGGTTTTAAGTGCAAAAGCAGCCACAGACAATGGGTAAACAAATGGTGGGGCTATGTTCCAATAAAACTTTATTTACAAAACAGGTGGCCAACGAGATTTGGCCCACAGGCTATAGTTTGCCAACTCCAACAACAGCCCTCCCAGTTTCTCACACCTATTAAACTCCCAAAAAAGCTAGCAAACATCACACTTAGGGTGAAAGACTGAATTTCTCCAGCTAATATCACTCACTGTACACAAGGCCAAGAGTTAAAAACTCTATAGGGGTCCATACTTAGGGAGATTCCTACACTTTTGTGTTTTTACCTCCAGGAGCCCTACCAGAACTTCTCACAGTGACTACGTACTTCTAGCAGGGGGAAGGGAAAATACTGATCTTCTTAACAAGACCTGCACTCAGATGATTTTGGCAGAGCCTAATCAAAGTGGGTTTAACCAGGGCCTAACCAATGTGGCGGCAGGGAAATACCCAACTCCAGCCCCCTCTAACCTTCCTGTCCTACCTAAAGAGTGAAAAAAAACTGAGAAGCACTGGTGAAGTTCACAGTTGAGGTACATGCTCACTTAAAGACTGCCAGCTAATCACACGACTACAGAACACTTCTCCTACCCAACCCCCAGCCTCATCACCATATCATTAAAGACCTATTTATCAAATTTGCTTTTCCCAGTATATCACACACATTAGGCTTTTGACAGAAAATTACAAGGCATACAAAAGGGATTAAAAAACAGTTTGAAGAGCCAGAGCAAGCATCAGAACACGACTCTGATATGGCAGGGATGTTGAGATTGTGAGGCTGGGAACTTAAAATCAGTACAATAAATATGATAACACCTCTAATGGAAAAAACAGACAACGTGCAAGAACAGATGGGTCATGTAAGCAGAGAGTTGGAAATTCTAAGAAAGAATAAGAAATGTTAGAAATCAAAAGCAGGCATCTTATCCATTTAATTAACCATCTTAGGTGGGATATATCTTCATGTTTTCAGCTCAACCCAACATATTTTCTTCCCAGGATCTAATGATATCACATTTTAGTTACCTTTCACTCACTCTTATTACATGAAAGACAATGAAGTATTTTAAAAGCACAATTTTGTTATGCAGATGTGCCCACTAGTGACAACTGTAACAAACACTTTCTCATCAAAGGTCAAAACCCTAGAAGGCAGGAATCCCTGGTATTAATTGTGTACCTCTGTCCTGTTAAGTCTGTGACAGTGCATAGGCTTTATTATTTTCATAATAAATCCTAGAATTCTATCAAAAGCTGGTGTAGCTACTTATCTTTATAATCTGGTGGAAAATTGGAACCCATCAAGCTGCCCGAGGTAAAAGAGACATTACCAACAGAAAGAACGGGAGTGAAAGCCGAAAAAGGGTGTAACGCGCCATCACTTTGGTTGAGAACGGTCTTTTCTCATTGTTTCTACTTTGGCAAGTTAATATAAAAGGTATAACTTCCTTCAGATTTAATTTATACTTTCTACCAAGGTCAAGCCACTAGTGCATATTATAATAGAGTTCTTTGGTATTCTACCTCACAGCAAGTGTAATTACTTAGAGATATACTGAATTTAGATTTCCAAGTCAAGTCAGCAAGATGGGAGACCCTCAGGGGAAATACTGTCTCTGGATTTCCTAAATACCCATAGTTCCTTTAATTTTCATGATCACTAAGGTACGACTGGGAGGCCCTTGCTTGTTGATTGGGGGTGGGGGAGGGGGTGTGGACGGGAGGCACTGAGTTTACCTGGGCGTACTGTTCCAAAACTGTGGCTGCGTCGCCGTGCTTCCTCTGCTCAGCTAGCTTTCCTGTAAAGACAATAAGCGTCTGAGCACAGTCGGCCTACTAAGAACGGTATTCCCAAAACTCAAGTTGAAACAGTTTTTGGTGATACTATTTAAATCAAAATGGTCTCCTACAAATTGGAGATTGAGCTCTACAGAGTATACATTCAAAGTGAACTGCTTTAAAATAGCATTTTCCAAAGTGTTCCCCAAGACTGTTCAAAGGATCATAAAAGGCCGGACCAAGACACCATTCTCAGGTCAAGTACGTTTGTGAAGCACTGGGTAAGATAGAGTTAAGCGTTCTTTTGCTGAAATGCTTCATTAATATGTCTTTATTGTGTATCAAACTATATACTTTGTGAATTTCTATAAGAGAGACAGGCAGGAATACCATGGGGTCCTATCTTAAATGGCAGTTACAATCAAAATTTAGCATGGGATGTGAAAATCACATATAGTCAAAATCAGTCATGAAAAATGCTTACTAAGGCACACATATGGGAAACTGACCTAGCATCTCTCACTAATCCATTTTTTCCTCTAACAGGAAGAGGCTGCTGTTTCTTTGGTGGAGCACTACATGGGGGTAGCTGGCTTATGTCAGGGTCTTGCAGTAACTTCAGATCTGAGACTCATTCTCGGCCCAGTTGAGATAATTACACTATGAGAGGCACACAGAACCCAGAGTTAACTAAGGGGCTGGCAGAGTCACGTCTCCCATTTCATGCTAACTCCAGGGCATATTATCACTGACAAAACCAGGAAGAGTCACCTCCACTGTTTAAATAGCTATCTTTTCTTTCTTTTGGTGACTTGCGTAAACTGCCTAAGTTAAATGTACACATGAAGTGACTCCACCTTGTAACATTTCTCAAAAATCTTTGACCACTGTCTTTTCCACCTTTTTCTGCTAAGCATCTGGGAGAACTAGGTGCACTCCATTATAAGGCATGACAAACAGCAAGCTAAGAGTTGAAAAGAATGTAAGAGAAGATAACAGACACCACGAACAGAACTAGAAAATTTAAACTACAAATAACAAGTTTCTAGAGCAGAAGTATCAACGGAGCCAGAATGAAGAGTTAATAAGACTCAAATAAGGACTTCTTGATACTTGTAAAAAGAGTTCAGCTTGGAAATTGAAAGGGCTTATAGAAGAGTCCACAGATCTAATAACCAGAAAATGCCAGAAAAAGAAAAGTGATAATCTCACACATTTTTATAATCCCAAAGGAAAAAAAACAATGTGAAATTACTAGAGAGAATATGTATGTACATTTAACAGGATATAGTTTGGATTTTTTTTCAGGACTGCTTTTTATGGGGAGATCATAACAATATTTACAAGACTCTTGAAAAGGTAGGGGGAAAATATACCAGCCACTCACTCAATTCAAGCATGGCTGAGAGGGCCAGAGCCCCACCCGTCTCTTCTCCCAGGCACTCTGGGAATGCCACTCCACTCTAAGAAATCAGACTGTGGAATAACCTCACCTCCGGTTCAGGCAATCCCTAGATCCTGATACAGCTAAACTGCCTTTGCTTTCACACTGCTTATACATTTGGCTTCATTTCTGAACATTGCTATTATGGTTTCCAATGATCTATTGTCTATATTTGAACGGTCCCACCCCAAAATTCATCTTTACATTCTCACAGGGCACATTGCTACCCAGCTACACTGCACTAGGTGTACCTGTCAAATGTGAGTTTGGTGAATGAGGTAGAGAAAAGTGTTAGCTAGGTCATTTCCAACTTTGAGCGTTCTCTCACGATTCCAGCTTTTCCCCTTCCCGAGGACTGGAATACAGATGTGGAGAAAATCCACCTTCAACTCTCTGCCTAAGAGATGGCAGATCCGCACCATGGGAGGACTTGTCAGTGCCATGAGAGAGACAAGTAAACTGCTTTCTTTATTGTGCCATTGTATTTGGGGAACTCTCGTAGCAGTTCAGCTTTTACTCTACCTAATAAGCCATTCCAAATTAACCTCCACCCGTGCACATGACAGTGCACCAAGGCGTGCTGCCGCCTGACACGTGTCTGCAAAACTGCCAAACAAAACCACAGAGACACAAAGCCATTAGAGAAGTTATCTGGGAGAACCTAATGGCGTGTTTACCTGCCAGAGTTCTGCCCAGGCCAGCCAGCTGGTCTTTGGTCAAGTGAAGCTGGGCTGCCACACAGAGAGCTTGCTGCCAACTGCCACAAGCCAGAAAGGCATTGAGAGCTTTCTCGTGGGCACCACAGCGGGCAAACACGAGCCCTGCTGGCTCACAGAGGTGCTCCTGCAGCAGGTGTTCCCCGTAAGCAATGCTGATGTCCTGGGACAGGAAGAGACAAAGGGTTGGTGAGGAGAGGTGATAACTGTTTTTAAAATCTCCAAGGTAGGCTGCCTTGGTCATTATACTTGAAACTCCCTGGAATGACTTAGAAAACCCCTGTGGATGACCAGTGAATTCAATCTTTCTTCCATTCAAAACCTTACTGAGGATGTGCCATGTATTCATCCCACAAAAATTACTGAGTACTATTCAGGGCAGTGGGAGTAACAAAGCAAAGCAAAAAATAAAGCCAAACAAAGCAAAAACAAACACAAAAAATAAACAGTAACAAGAACCACTCCCAAGTTCCTGCTCTTGTGGTGAAAGAGTACGGACTTATAAACACACTATGGTCGACAGCATAATGGCAGTTAGTGGTAAAGGGACAGAGCGATGGGAGTGCTATTTCAGAGGGCTGTGAGGAGAAGAAGCCATGTGAAGAGTTACGGGACAGTATTCCACGCCAAGAGCACAGAAAGCACCATGGCCATCGGGCAGGAATAGGTATGGAACGCACAGGAAAGAATAACAAGAAGGCTGGTATGACTGAAGCACAGAGAGCACAGGAGAGGAACAGATAAGGCAAATAAGAGCAAAGAGGCAGGCTTTGGCCAAATTCTCTATTCCCCAGGCTCAGTATTAGGCAGGGAAACAAAGGGACATAACACAGGGTCCCTGCCCTTAAGGAAACCCACAGCCTGGTGGGGCAATAAATCAGTAAATAGCAGATTGATAAATGCCATCCCCAAGGTAAGATCAAGGTGCTCTGGGAGCTCAGTGTTTGGCACCTCAGCCAGGAATGGCTTTCTGGCAGAGGAGACCCAAGAGTTTAGAAGGACAGGAGGGCTAAAGGAAGGGGAGGTAGAGGGCTGGCAGAGGCAGCTGATGCTAAAGAAGCAGGCAGGGGCCAGATCTCAGAAAGACGTGTGCAATTTGTGGACAAACTGAAAATGGTGGCGATGATGGCACGGGCTGCATATCCCAGGTCGGCCACCTCACGTCCCAGGTCCTCAGGCAAGGTGGCTCCTCATTTGAAAATTGTGCACAACACCTACCAGGTTGTTGTAAGAATTACAATACATTTAGCTGATAAGCAAAGTATCTGCATATGAGAATAGCTAAACAGATGTTTGTTCAAACAAACGAACCAAACTTTATGCAGAAATATATGGGCACCACCAGTCCCTCCCATCAGGAAACTTGCATAAGCCTCTTAGATAGCCTCATCCACCAGAGGGCAGAAAGCAGAAGCAAGAAAAACTACAATCCTGCAGCCTGTGGAACAAAAACCGCATACACAGAAAGATAGACAAATGAAAAGGCAGAGGGCTCTGTACCAGATGAAGGAACAAGATAAAACCCCAGAAAAACAACTAAATGAAGTGGAGATTGGCAACCTTCCAGAAAAAGAATTCAGAATAATGATAGTGAAGATGATCCAGGACCTCGGAAAAAGAATGGAGGCAAAGATCGAGAAGATGCAAGAAATGTTTAACAAAGACCTAGAAGAATTAAAGAACAAACAAACAGAGATGAACAATAACTGAAATGAAAACTACACTAGAAGGAATCAATAGCAGAATAACTGAGGCAGAAGAACGGATAAGTGACCTGGAAGACAGAATGGTGGAATTCACTGCTGTGGAACAGAATAAAGAAAAAAGAATGAAAAGAAATGAAGACAGCCTAAGAGACCTCTGGGACAACATTAAACGCAACAACATTCGCATTATAGGGGTGCCAGAAGGAGAAGAGAGAGAGAAAGGACCAGAGAAAATATTTGAAGAGATTATAGTCAAAAACTTCCCTAACATGGGAAAGGAAACAACCATGCAAGTCCAGGAAGTGCAGAGAGTCCCAGGCAGGATAAACCCAAGGAGAAACACGCCGAGACACATAGTAATCAAATTGGCAAAAATTAAACAAAGAAAAATTATTGAAAGCAGCAAGGGAAAACGACAAATAACATACAAGGGAACTCCCATAAGGTTAACAGCTGATTTCTCAGCAGAAGCTCTACAAGCCAGAAGGGAGTGGCATGATATACTTAAAGTGATGAAAGGGAAGAACCTACAACCAAGATTACTCTACCCGGCAAGGATCTCATTCAGATTCGATGGAGAAATCAAAAGCTTTACAGACAAGCAAAAGCTAAGAGAATTCAGCACCACCAAACCAGCTCTACAACAAATGCTAAAGGAACTTCTCTAAGTGGGAAACACAAGAGAAGAAAAAGACCTACAAAAAAAACCCCAAAACAATTAAGAAAATGGTCATAGTAACATACATAACAATAATTACCTTAAACGTGAATGGATTAAATGCTCCAACCAAAAGACACAGGCTTGCTGAATGGATGCAAAAACAAGACCGATATATATGCTGTCTACAAGAGACCCACTTCAGACCTAGGGACACATTCAGACTGAAAGTGGGGGGATGGAAAAAGATATTCCATGCAAATGGAAATCAAAAGAAAGCTGGAGTAGCAATACTCATATCAGATAAAATAGACTTTAAAATAAAGAATGTTACAAGAGACAAGGAAGGACACTACATAATGATCAAGGGATCAGTCCAAGAAGAAGATATAACAATTATAAATATATATGCACCCAACATAGGAGCACCTCAATACATAAGGCAACTGCTAACAGCTGTAAAAGAGGAAATTGACAGTAACACAATAATAGTGGGGGACTTTAACACCTTACTTACACCAATGGACAGATCATCCAAAATGAAAATAAATAAGGAAACAGAAGCTTTAAATGACACAATAGACCAGATAGATTTAATTGATATTTATAGGACATTCCATCCAAAAACAGCAGATTACACGTTCTTCTCAAGTGTGCACGGAACATTCTCCAGGATAGATCACACCTTGGGACACAAATCAAGCCTAAGTAAATTTAGGAAAATTGAAATCATATCAAGCATCTTTTCTGACCACAACGCTATGAGATTCGAAATGAATTACATGAAAAAAAACATAAAAAACACAAACACATGGAGGCTAAACAATACATTACTAAATAACCAAGAGATCACTGAAGAAATCAAAGAGGAAATCAAAAAATACCTGGAGACAAATTACAACAAAAACATGATGATCCAAAACCTATGGGATGCAGCAAAAGCAGTTCTAAGAGGGAAGTTTATAGCAATACAAGTCTACCTCAAGAAACAAGAAAAATCTCAAACAATCTAACCTTACACCTAAAGGAACTAGAGAAAGAAGAACAAACGAAACCCAAAGTTAGCGGAAGGAAAGAAATCATAAAGATCAGAGCAGAAATAAATGAAATAGAAACAAAGAAAACAATAGCAAAGATCAAGAAAACTAAAAGCTGGTTCTTTGAGAAGATAAACAAAATTGATAAACCATTAGCCAGACTCATCAAGAAAAAGAGGGAGAGGACTCAGATCAATAAAATTAGAAATGAAAAAGGAGAAGTTACAACAGACACTGCAGAAATACAAAGCATCCTAAGAGACTACTACAAGCAACTCTATGCCAATAAAGTGGACAACCTGGAAGAAATGGACAAATTCTTAGAAAGGTATAACCTTCCAAGACTGAACCAGAAAGAAATAGAAAATATGAACAGACCAATCACAAGGAATGAAATTGAAACTGTGATTAAAAATCTTCCAACAAACAAAAGTCCAGGACCAGGTGGCTTCACAGGTGAATTCTATCAAACAATTAGAGGAGAGCTAACACCCATCCTTCTCAAACTCTTCCAAAAAACTGCAGAGGAAGGAACACTCCCAAACTCATTCTATGAGGCTACCGTCACCCTGATACCAAAACCAGACAAAGATACTACAAAAAAAGAAAATTACAGACCAATATCACTGATGAATATAGATGCAAAAATCCTCAACAAAATACTAGCGAACAGAATCCAACAACACATTAAAAGGATCATACACCATGATCAAATGGGATTTATCCCAGGGATGCAAGGATTCTTCAGTATACGCAAATCAATCAATGTGATACACCATATTAACAAACTGAAGAATAAAAACCATATGATCATCTCAATAGATGCAGAAAAAGCTTTTGACAAAATTCAACACCCTTTTATGATAAAAACTCTCCAGAAAGTGGGCATAGAGGGAACCTACCTCAACATAATACAGGCCATATACGAGAAACCCAGAGCAAACATCATTCTCAATGGTGAAAAACTGAAAGCATTTCCTCTAAGATCAGGAACGAGACAAGGATGTCCACTCTCACCACTATTATTCAACATAGTTTTGGAAGTCCTAGCCATGGCAATCAGAGAAGAAAAAGAAATAAAAGGAATACAAATTGGAAAAGAAGAAGTAAATCTGTCACTGTTTGCAGATGACATGATACTATACATAGAGAATCCTAAAGATGCCACCAGAAAACTACTAGAGCTAATCAATGAATTTGATAAAGCTGCAGGATACAAAATTAATGCACAGAAATCTCTTGCATTCCTATACGCTAATGATGAAAAATCTGAAAGAGAAATTAAGGAAACACTCCCAGTTACCACTACAACAAAAAGAGTAAAATGCCTAGGAATAAACCTACCTAGGGAGACAAAAGACCTGTATGCAGAAAACTATAAAACAATGATGAAAGAAATTAAAGATGATACCAACAGATGGAGAGATATACCATGTTCTTGGATTGGAAGAATCAATATTGTGAAAATGACTGTACTACCCAAAGCAATCTACAGATTAAACGCAATCCCTATCAAATTACCAATGGCATTTTTTACGGAACTAGAACAAAAAATTTTTAAATTTGTATGGAGACACAAAAGACCCCAAATAGCCAAAGCAGTCTTGAGGGAAAAAAAACAGAGCTGGAGGAATCAGACTCCCTGACTTCAGACTATACTATAAAGCTACAGTAATCAAGACATTATGGTACTGGCACAAAAACAGAAACATAGATCAATGGAACAAGATAGAAAGCCCAGAGATAAACCCACACACCTATGGCCAACTAATCTATGACAAAGGAGGCAAGGATATACAATGGAGAAAAGACAGCCTCTTCAGTAAGTGGTGCCTGGCAAACTGGACAGCTACATGTAAAAGAATGAAATTAGAACACTCCCTAACACCGTACACAAAAATAAACTCAAAATGGATTAGAGACCTAAATGTAAGACCGGACACTATAAAACTCTTAGAGGAAAACATAGGAAGAACACTCTATGACATAAATCACAGCAAGATCCTTTTTGATCCACCTCCTAGAGTAATGGAAATACAAACAAAAATAAACAAGTGGGACCTAATGAAACTTCAAAGCTTTTGCACAGCAAAGGAAACCATAAACAAGACGAAAAGACAACCCTCAGAATGGGAGAAAATATTTGCAAACGAATCAACAGACAAAGTATTAATCTCCAAAATATATAAACAGCTCATGCAGCTCAATATTAAAAATACAAACAACCCAATCCAAAAATAGGCAGAAGACCTAAATAGACATTTCTCCAAAGAAGACATACAGATGGCCAAGAAGCACATGAAAAGCTGCTCAACATCACTAATTATTAGAGAAATGCAAATGAAAACTACAATGAGGTATCACCTCACACCAGTTAGAATGGGCATCATCAGAAAATCTACAAACAACAAATGCTGGAGAGGGTGTGGAGAAAAGGGAACCCTCTTGCACTGTTGGTGGGAATGTAAATTAATACAGCCACTATGGAGAACAGTACGGAGGTTCCTTAAAAAACTAAAAATAGAATTACCATATGATCCAGCAACCCCATTACTGGGCATATACCCAGAGAAAACCATAATTCAAAAAGACAGATGTGGACTTCTCTGGTGGCGCAGTGGTTAAGAATCCGCCTGCCAATGCAGGGGACATGGGTTCAAGCCCTGGTCTGGGAAGATCCCACATGCCACGGAGCAACTATGCTCGTGCGCCACAACTACTGAGCCTGTGCTCTAGAGCCTGCGAGCCACAACTACTGAGCCCGTGTGCCACAACTACTGAAGCCCTCACGCCTAGAGCCTGTGCTCCACAACAAGAGAAGCCACAACAGTGAGAAGCCTGTGCACCGCAACGAAGAGTAGCCCCCACTCATTGCAACTAGAGAAAGCGCGTGTGCAGCAACGAAGACCCAACACAGCCAAAAATAAAAATAAATAAATTTATAAAAAAAAAAAAAAAAAAAGACAGATGCACCCCAATGTTCATTGCAGCACTATTTACAATAGCCAGGTCATGGAAGCAACCTAAATGCCCATCAACAGATGAATGGATAAAGAAGATGTGGTACATATATACAGTGGAATATTACTCAGCCATAAAAAGGAACGAAATTGGGTCATTTGTTGAGATGTGGATGGAACTAGAGACTGTCATACAGAGTGAAGTAAGTCAGAAAGAGGAAAACAAATATTGCGTATTAAAGCATATATGTGGAACCTAGAAAAATGGTACAGATGAACTGGTATGCAGGGCAGAAATTGAGACAGAGACGTAGAGAACAAATGTATGGACACCAAGGGGGGAAAGCGGCGGGGGGGTGGGGTGTGTGTGTGATGAATTGGGCGATTGGGATTGACATGTATACACTGATGTGTATAAAACTGATGACTAATAAGAACCTGCTGTATAAAAAAATTAAATTAAAAAATTAAAAAAAGAAAAAAAATATATGGGAAAGATCAGCACTATTCAGGACGATCGTGAGGTTGGGCTGGAGGAGGGGCAGGATGGAAGCTGCCATGGTATTCCCGAGGAGGATCCAGAGACAACGCCTAGGGTTTCTAGCCTGGGCAAGTTCTTCAGAAGAGGAACAGGTCAGGGCCTTTCTCCCAGATAAGAAGTTCAAGATGAGGCTAATTAGTCTGAAGATAAACCTTGAAACCAAGGACAGTGTCAGGGACTCAGGAGCCTCATCCTTTTCCAACTAAAGCACAAAGCAAAATCAGGAGAGCCTCATTTCACATGCTACACACCTTGTACTGCTGCGAGTTTGGTGGATATAACTTCAGAGCTTCGTTATACAAGTTTTTATCTTTTATTAAGTTTAAGCATTCTGGGAAGTACTCCGGTCCTACAGGAATAAGATTCATACACACACAAGCTTGAGACTTGGGAAGCATAATGGATTTCACTTCTACCAATGGTCCCTACATAAAATCAACAAGGGACCTTTTTAAGACCTGCATAATTAGAGTATCTGGAGAACGGGAATGCAGGAGTGTGAGCTTTAATGAGCACCACTGCAGATTCTGAGGTATGAGAAGCACCAATTGGACCCAGAGTTCTACTTGAAAGGAATCTTACACTACCCCTGATGAATGACCATCCAGCCCAGTGTTTGCTCAGCCTCCTTAGTAAGAATCACCTGGGGAGCTTATTGACCATACACACGCCTGAGTCCCGTCCCAGCCCAGCTGAACCAGATCCTCCAAGGAAGCCAGAAGCTGAATGCTTAACAAGCACCCCAGGTGACTCTTCCTTGTCCCCGTCTCAGCCCTTAGGAAAGAGTCATAACTGCTGAAGCCTGAGGCTCCAGTACTGGTCAGGGATGGGGTGAAGCAGAACACCCGGCATCGTGCCGCTTCGACTCCATATCACCGCCAGTCAAAACTGTGTCAGGGCACTGCCAGTAGGCATGGCCACTCAACTCAGACAAGCTGGGTTTCCTTCAGGTGTCTGCAAACACCACGAGAAGAGTGAATCATCAACCAATTTTGATTTTAAGACACTGAAGTGAATTTCGAGGATGATCACTCCTGACTCAAAGGCATCTGCTCTATCTTCTGAGCTATGGAGCTCCTCCCGTTCATTCAAAGACATTTGCTTTACCCTCAGCTTTTCAAAACACATGATAAAAATAAGGTGCGCGTACGTAATTGTTAACATTTTCAGGTGTGGAAATTGAAATCAGTCTGTCTAAACATTTCATTGCAATTTATACCCTACCTAGTTCGAAAGAATATTTGAAGCAGAAATAAACAGAAATAAACATACCTCTCACTGTCCGCTGCTCCTGAGCTCTCGAGACGCGCACTGGGTCTCCGGGCCGCAGGGCCGCTCGAGCCCTTCAGGTAGTGGCTGAAGCCGGGCGGAGGGGCGACCAGCACGACACCGATCCGGGAGCGAGGCAAGTTGGAAACGCTCCGAGCGGCGCCGGTGTGACGTCACGAGCCGGAGGGGGCGTGGCGTGCCTTCTTCTTTGCCCCGCAAAGTACAGTGAGGAGCTGCGCTCGCGACCGCCCCCTATCCATACGTCCTCCTGCACAGCCTATTGTATCTGAGCCCCGCTTTGACGTCAGACCCCAGCGCTCAGTAATAGGAGCCGGTGGGTGGAGCCTGCGGGGCCTGGGGTGCCTCGGGCGTTTGCGCCACAAGTACCCCGGGCCACCAGCTGGAAAGACACCTTCCTCCCTGGGGAGCGGGAGGAAGCGTCCAGGCCCCAGAGGGCGGGGTTTGCAGCACCCGAGGTCGCCATGGCTACCGATCCCGAGACCCCTGTGGTCGCCTTGGCTGCGGAGCCCGCGGTGCCGTCGCTTGTGGATCGTTACTTCACTCGCTGGTACAAAGCGGGTAAGTGGAGAATGATGTCAGTCTCTTCTGGGCCCAATTTACCTGACAGTATAGGGACTATGATGACAGATCATAAGCCACACGCACCTTCCCCAGCGCTTCCTCCCCACGTCAGAAGGAACTGGATCTCTCTGTTCCCCTGTAGGCCAAGGGAATGGCATTTGCAAGGACTTGGAAAACAGCAGGGTGCATTCTGGGTAGGGCGAGCGCAGTGCGAGTTCACGAGGGTGGGTTGCTTGCGGGAAGATGGTAGACTAAGGTGAGATCCCAGAGGGAGGCAGGAGCTGGATTGCAATCTCCTTGAGTGCCTAAAGGGATTTGAGGGGCTCAGTCCTCCAAGAAGAGGCGATACATAAAATGATTTAAATGGTAGCGGTCTAAACTAAGGTAGAGGCATAGGGATGGAGAGAAGAGGGTGGGTTAGAATAGAGGCATTTAGAAAGCAGAATCTAACAGTTTTACTTAAAGGAAGTCGCTGGTATTACACATTTGCCACTTAGAAGTAGGTATCCTGTTGTACAGCTTTGTGTACTCAGCAAATATCAGTGATGAGAGCATCGTTGGGGACCCTCCTCTAACCCAACTTGCTCCCATTCATTTAGGGATAATAGGTGTACTCATCTTTTACAATATTGAAATATTTTACAATAGCATACGTTTTATTAGCCAGACTTAGTGTAACCAACCGTCCGGTTAACCCTGGATTGAGGTGTTTTCCGGAATCCATTACTTTCAACGCTAATATCAGGACAGTCCTGAGTGAACCAGGATGAGTTAAGTCTCTCTAAAATTGACCAACAAAACATGCTACTAAATTAAAGAATACATTACTAATCACTTTTTTTCTAATAGAAATGATTGTACTCATTTTAAAGTGAGGATAAAAAAAGGTGGAGCAAAGAGTTAATCATCATTTTAACATTGAATGAATGATTCCATCTGGACCAGATATCTTTAAATACTTTATGGTCAGCCTTTAGGTATATCTTTTTGAGTAATGAAGGGATACCAGTGATGTATGTGTCCAGCCTTAATAATTAACTACCTCTATGAACCAAAGAAAGTACTACACAGTGGTAGTAAATATTGACTCAACAGCCATCAGACTCATTCATTTCTTCTAGATGTCAAAGGAAAACCCTGTGAGGACCACTGTATACTACAACACTCTAACCGATAAGCAAATTGGGAATTGTAAATTATCAAAAAAAATTTTTTTCTGGCATTGTAGCCTGGTATGGTCTTGTATTGAATATTCATTAAATGATTATCTTCCACTGTATTGAGATGGTATTATTTATAGTAGGAGTTTGGTTGACAAGAATGAGTCTTTCAGTGCCTACACTAAACAAATAAACTTGCTTACCCAAACATCCAAATGGAGGACCACACCCCCAGTCAGCTACTACCTCAAGTAACCAGCCTGTGCCTAACCACTGAATTGCCCAAGCCCATGGAGAGGGCTAGGGTAGAAGCACAGATGGTAGCCTGTATATACTGGCATGCCTTACTTTTCTCTCTTCCTCCTCAGTGCTGTCTAAGCACCTCTGGTACGCTTCCCTTTTGGGGAAGGAAATTCAGTCCCATTTTCTCCATTTTTATTACTGCATTCTTCTCTTCAGTTACGCTCCAATAGTAGCCAGAGGAAAATGGGGGGAAATGATAGGCTGACTAAACAAATGTCAGCTCAGCTCTTCTTGTGCCAGTAGGAATACTGTGTTATAGGAGGAAGTATCATACCAAGCAATAATACAGGATCAATCTTTGCTCCTCGTACAATATGTGTCATCACACTGGCAGGATCCCATCCAGTTCTTCAAAGTGGAAAAGCAATTAAAAGCATTTCCTATCAAATCAGTACCAACTGTAGCAGACTTCAGAACAAAGTCTCTGGGAAATTTAAGCGGGTATGTTCCTGTATTTCTCTACTTAAATCCTCTATTATCATAATAATGATAGAGCCAGCCAGTCTTAGAACCCAGTAATGTATGCTCAGCATACTTCCCTGGCAGTTAGAGATGATTTTAAGAATACTTAAGCTCTAAGGAAATTCTCAGGCCAAAAAAATGAGGTATTTCAGAAGGTATATTATCTGTCATATTAGCTTCTGGGCCACCATCCCTATCATTCCCAGGATGAAGGATGGAGGAGGTGGGCCTTTGAAAGAACAACTCTAATACCAATATAACAAGATATTTTGTCCCTTCTAGTTTTGTTAAGCCAGTATTTCGAATTCTATAAAATTTAGATGATCAATACTTCTTTATCATAAATTTTCACATGTGAACTTAAAAGTAAAAAAAAGTCCTGAGGTAGTGGGAAAAAAATCAATCTGAGAAAATATACATTATTTGCTTCGTATCAGTTGCCATTCCTAAATCACTGCCAATTTTATACACATCTAGCTACACCCTCTACCTCCACGTAGTGTTTAGTTATAGAAAATGTTACCTGTGCCCTCTACAATTCTAGGCAAGATGGACATTTTACTGTTAAAGGAGGGTATCACACCAAGGACAACTCAATACCATACTAAACTATCCTGACAAACCCCCTGGAAAGGAAAGTTTCAGTGGATGATTTAGGTCCTTCATTTACTGAGTTCATACTAAGAGTTTCTGCTAATTACCTTACTGTTCTGCAAGACCCTTGTTTATACTCCCCTTTATAGGCCTGAAGGCCCCTAATAACCTGCCTTATAATTATTGATTTTTCCTCACTCAGGAAGCAAGTGGACTTTAAAAAGCATGGACCATTCTTAAAAGTCTACAAATTACAAGTAAAACAGTTAGTGCTTGTGATGTTCCTGTCATCAATCTTTGTCCAAAATAGTAGCACTGTTGTTACTACTGAGGAACAGAGAGGAACCTGCACATGGAACCCACTGTAGATAAGCTTTGATCGCATCTCAGCACTGCCCATCATTTATTCTCCCAAGGGAGGTGACCAAAAGGGGTTAAAACACTTCTTTCTGACAGTGGAAGAGCCAGTAGAAGACAAACCATCTGGGACAAATCCCTGGCCCCTCCTCCCAAAAGTGGGGAGTCACACTGACTAGTCTTTTGAAACGAAGTACCTGCAGGCAGAGGAGTGAAGCGCATGCAGTAACACCTGAATGCTGTCTAATAATGTTGTGAGTGGGAAAGAGGCCATAAAGAACAGCATCTTGACCTCAGATGTTTACTGCAGTAAAAATTCCTGGGAAAAAAGAGCAACACATGAGACATGCTTGCATCCATTTCCCATGAGCCTCCTTGTACTGGGTTGGCCAAAAAGTTTGCTCTGGTTTTTCATGTTAGGGAAGAACCTGAATGACTCTATAGATATTCGTCAGAACCTCCCCAGATATATCCATACAGTGGAGTACATGAAAGTATAACGGTACCACAACATTCAAACAGACATATGTCAAAATGTAGTATTTGCTAGCGGGTTATAGGATAATGAGTAAGTTACTCTTATGTGCTACTTACAACTTTTCTGTTTTCCAAATTTTCCTCAAATTGCATTTTTTTTTAATTAGAAAAATATCCCTTCTTCAGAAAGTCTCAGTGATTGACCTAATAAAGAAGTTCCTTTCTCTATTAAGTTCTAATATAAAAACAAGGTAGGAATCTTAATGAAACTAACTTTGTACAATATTGCTGTCATTCTCTATAATGTTGAATTTTATATTATTGCTTATTGATGAGATTTTCCTACATTCCTTTTGAAATCTTTACATTTGGCTATGTGCAGCTTTCTCATGTACAGTTAAATATAAAGTATAATAAGATAAAATATATTCTTAATATGTAACTAAACTACCTATTATCACATTTGTCTTAGTCTGCTTTTTCCCCTAGAGCCTAGGATGGTGCCTAGCCCATAGAGGCATTTAATATATAACTATTTGAATAAATGAATGGTTTTTCTGTACTTGTCATTTTTATTTAAAACGCTAATTCCAGGAATATATCCTATTGTAACTCTGAGGGCTGCCTCACAAAGAAAAGTGAAAATGTACATCAATTAATTTTTTTCTTCCCTTTTATTATCAGGGGGCACAGATTCTAATAGAACTTGCACCTCTGTGTAAGATTTACTGCTCTGATGGAAAAGAATACACCATATATAGGTGAGTTACTTTTTAACCACAATTTTGGAGAAACAAAGAAGATAATATTTTTCTTCAAAGCAATTTTTTCTTTAAATAGCTGTGTTAGAGGACGGTTGATGGAAGTGAATGAAAACATCCTCCATAAGCCATCTATTCTTCAAGAGAAGGTAAAAGGGTCTGGGGAAGTAAGATCCCATCCACACACTTTTTATCTGATTTTTTACCATTTGACAGTATTAAATATTCTATTTCCCTTCTAGCCATCCACCGAAGGCTACACTGCAGTTGTGTTGCCCAAGTTTGAAGAAAGTAAAAGCATAACAGAAGGGTTACCGACACAAAAACAGTATGAAGAAGTCGTGGTGAAACGCATCAATGCCACAACAGCGACCTCATGAGGATTAAGATTGAGTAAAAACAACAGGGCATTCTTATCCTTACCTGGCCTACCAGTCAGTGCACTAAGGAAGAACCAGAGATGCTGAAGCATACTTCACACCCAGCCATCCGCAGGGAGGCCTGATCTTAAAACCTGACCTAGGTTTCCTTCTTCGTCTTGCATAACAAGCCTTGATTCCATTTTGTCTTCAACCTCCCAGATCTGCCTGCCCATGTACTCACTCTGTTCTTTTGCTTTTCTCTTTCTAATAACTGGCAAGCGACAGACGTTTTTCTGATTAAAAGCCAACAAACAAAGCACGTTGAAGAAAATTTGAAAAAGACAGAAAAGACAGCAAAATAAAAAAATAATTTACCCATCATCCTGTAACCCGTTAGTAAATACTAGGTTTTGATGTAATTCTGTTTGAATATTATGGCATGGTTATTGTTTTTGCCTCAATTTTCCATCACTTTGAAGTTGAAAAACAACTGGCCTTTCTTACCCAATCTACTTCAGTGTGACACGACCGAAACATCTGGTCCCACCCCTTCTTCCCCAACTCCCCCGCTTAGGTTGCCGGGCAGAGGCAGGGTGTAGAGTGTACCTTCTCTAAGTCTATGGGTTGGCCTTCAACTCTGAACAATGTAGCACTGTAACACTGGTTTCTTAATGAGGGACACATGAAAAGGCTTTGAAAGGGGCTTTGCTAACATGGAAGTATCAATATTATAATGCTGTATGAAGTAACATGTGCATTTGTGGTCTCTCAGTCTCACACTCTAGTTACAGAGTAACCAGCGAAGAAGTTCCCGAGAGGTTCCTGGAATTCGAAGACACAGATGCTTTTGAACAGAACAAAAGCTTTCACATCATTTAAACAATAAACAAAAAACTATGAATTTATGGTTTAAAATTGTATACTTGTTTACATTGAATTTCAAATAAAAGAACTTTTCAAATTGTTATTTTTCCTTAAGGGCTGCAACACATACATACATATAAATATATGGTTTTAAATAAAACGATTATCATTGACATGTAAATTCTTTTGGTTCTCTATCATCTTATGCTGTTGAAGTGATAAGTTATCCCTTTCCTACCACCACTTGCATTTAAATAAGAGAATTCTCATTTCAGGTATGTAAACTCTTTTGTAAATAAATTTTTTAAAATTATTTTTGACTTACAAGGAAACTTTTAACTTAAGTGCCAGCATGACTCTCCCCTAAGTAGACCCACCAGATGTGATACAGGTAGTAACTCTACAAACATCTACCTTGATAGTGCTATGAGGTGAAAGTGTAAGCACAAAACAGCAAATCCCCATTTCAGGTAGCACAAATGATTTCCAAAGATGTCATAAAACAAAGATACTAAAGACAGTAAAAGAATTATATATCTATTTTACATATAACGTTACCTCACATCATTTTCCCATTATTTCCATTGTAATTTAAAAGAATATTTTGGTTTCAGGGCATAAAAATCATGTTTGATGATTTTTATAAAGAAATATTTTATAAAGGTCATAACCAAGCTGAGTGCATCCCATTTTCTCTCCAAGGCCTACAGTAAATTCAAGTTTCCTTCAATAAAATATTGACTAGCTAATTGGTAGTACTGTGGTTCTTCAGGATCTTGTGAATATTGACTGTGGTGGCTGACCCAGATAATGATCATCAGACGAGCTTATAGAACTACTGCCATTTGGCAACTGACAGGTCCCGTTAGATTTCAAAATAAATTTCAAAGCATCGGGATACAAGCACAAAAAACAAAGTTAACTATACTACACCATAAGGGCGGAACTTATAACCAGATCCTTCAATCAAAACCCACCCCAGAAAAACAAAAGCTTTAAACCGTAAAACTAAAAAGACTAAAGTTGTTTATTTGTTTTATAATGAACATTCCAAAGGCACATATATAAAATGTATGCTTACTCAGAATTTATTTTAAACAGCTTAGTTCAATTATTCTCTGTCTTCTACCTTCTGTTCCATCAGTCACTACTCAGAAGTACAAAAACTACTTTTTAAGCCAGTAAGATAGGCTTAGGATTCCAGCTAATATTCAGGGCAGACAGGCCAGCTATGCTAGAACGAGAACTAAAACCATCTCCTAGTGAGTTCCTCCAGGAAGCTCCAGGAGTGAGCTCCATGGCCCTGCTTTTGGGTGGGAGCGGGACATGCATCACAACAGATTTCCTGTGCTCTGTGAAACCCTTACTAGAGAACAAACGTGTGCTCCTGGCATGGATGATCCGTGACAGAGGGGACAGCGGAGGCCCAGTCATACTCAGTGGACAGAGGGATTGAAGAAGAGTCCACAGGTTTAAGGAAAACCCTGCATCACCCAGACTACTGTGTCTCTTCTGCTGCAACTTGGTATAGTAGATGATAAGCTTAAATTTAAAAAAATAGGAAGTTAGGGTAAAATATGCCAAAAGTGATCATATATTCAAAATAGTTTCTTTGGATTAAACTGTCATTAAGACAGTAGGGATATTTGGTTTGACTTAAAGAACATAATTCATGGCAACGTCCCATTCTAAAATCACACTGCAATTAGAAATATAGCAACTACCATGGCATTTAATAGTTGTCAGAAAGCTTCACAATCGGTTTCATGATCAGAAAATAAAGCAAGATTTCAGTTTGTTTTCTTTACAAAATTGTTCAGTTTCTGAAATATAAAGGATCATTTGCTTTCTAAAAATGTCAGCTTTGCCACATGGTGTTCCAGAGATCTGACCTCAAAAGCTTCTCAAGTTTTACCATCCACAGAATCTTTATTTGTAACTGAGACCCATCTGTTGTTTTCCATTTGAAGCTGGAAAGAATTAAGAAAATTAGTTTCTGTTTTACTTTACTCTTAAAATAACTGCAAAATTAAATAGTATCTATTTCTTTTGCACTCTCCTTTAGACTTAATTTTTTAAATGTAAGTTTAAGATACACAAATTATCTTACCTTCTTCAGCAGTTTATAGCAAAGTGAGAGAAGTTGGACCAAAGTAGCCATTATGCATCTTGTCTTTGTAATACTCTTATCAACCTATAGTGACAGAAAGCAAGCAAATCAAATTCTTATAAGGAGGCTTACAAAAGACTTTATCATTTAGTTTGAAAATGGTAAAAATTTCTTCATTATAGAAATCTAAGGGATCTCAAAGGGTACACAGATTAAGGCATCTGAGCTGACTTGATGACCTGAGGTCCCAGAACACAGAAGCAGGGATTGTTGCCCAAGTCTCATGCCAATTTCATGGAACCCCAGGAAGAATGGATGGAAAATCAACCTGTTCTATTTCAGATGGTTTAGGGGCTTCTCAAAGTGCACCAAATAGTGGCAGTGAACCCCCTTCTTTGCAATTCCTTGCACTCTACGTTTTTGCACTCAAACTCCCTAAAACAACAGAAGCCCTTCACTCTGAGGGGTCTGTGCCCTAGTTAGTCAGGTGATGATGTTGGGATTTAAGGGTAGCTGCTCCACGCTGTGGTATTAATCATGTCCAAAAAGCTAATTTACTTGGTGAACCTACTGCTTCCTGGGGTCAGTTATAACTGCAGATGATAAACGGTTCTTGCAGTCAAGGCAGGAAAAATGGAAATAAATTGTTCTTCTGTAGGTATTAACACTTTATTTGAAGAAAAAGGGGCTGGAAGCTAACCTAATAAAAAAAAAAGTGTGAAAGTTTCTCAAGTGCTTTCCTGAATGTCCCACCCTCCCTTTTACCTTTAGAAACACTTGATTCTGCAAAGGTATCTTAGTTACTGCCTGGAGCTGGTGGCATAGAGGAACAAGCTTGTTTATTTCCAGGAGAAGCATAAGCTTATCATCATCTTTCAGCTGAAATGTAAATAAGGAAGTTATAACAACTCCAGTGAAATTCCATCTTTTAAACCTTAAATACCTTTATACCTTAATAATATACCCTCAAAGTGGGTATTTATGACATCACCACCAGCACCAGGCAGGGATACGTGCATTACCTGTTTTGAGAAAGCTTGCACACTTGAAGCAAGCTTCAAACCCTCTTCAACAAAAACCTGGTAGAAAGGAAAAACATCACTACGTTAGGTGTATGTCGTCAAGATAGTTGGTAAGAAATACACTCATGGATAATTCGCATACAGAATTTAAAAAATAAAACCTAAACATAAAAGGTCTGTCATGGAACTTTTATGGTTTTTGTTGTATCCAGGAAAACGCAAGAGTTTAACTGTATTCAGAAGCAGATTTCCCAGACCTGATGCAGAATCAGTCCCTGCAGTGGCTCCCCTACACCGGGACACCTCCAATTACTGTGCAGGATCGCACAGACATTTGATACTTAGCCATAAAAATTATGCCTGGGCTTTTAGATGGATCCGAAGCTCATCTCATAATATCCCCAATTATAAGAGGGTGTTGAATCTTGGAACATGGGGTCAAAAGGGTTAGATGAGGTCAAAAGCGTTAGAACATTCCTGCTTCCAGCTCAGCAAGATAGAATTTGTCACCTATACACATTCTTCAACTAGCCATTTGAGGGGATTATTTTTTCCCTATTCAGCATACATTGTACAATTTAGTGAGGAGAAGAGGATGATGGGAAAGAATACTGAAAAATACTTTAGAATATTCGGGATGATTATTTTTAAATGGTACACAGAATCTTTTAGAGTGAGAGATACCAGGGAAGTGAAGACTGAGCTTTAGGTGGCAGCAGGAAGAATGAAAAGAACAGGGCAAATTTGAGAGTGATTTGTGAAGAAAAATAATAGATCTTGGTAATAAATTAGATAAAGCATATGAAGATGCAGAACAGGGAGGCAAATAATTTCAGGGTTAACTTTAACTCTCTTTCCAACAGCCTTGCTATCACTGGATAAACTGATCTCAAGGTCAAATAGTCCTTAGCATCCTTCCCTATCCTTTAAAAGGGAAACCAGTGCATTTTAAACATACCTTCTAACCAAACGGAATGACTCACTTACCCACATGTTCCTCATCATTCCACATTCCCACTTTCTCTGTACACATCTTCTCCTCCCTTCTAGCCTTCAAACCCCTTGGGGGCAAGATCCCTGTCTCACAGAGTACCATGGTTTTAAAACCACCTTAAAGCTGATGACTCCCAAATCTCTCTGTCCATTCTTGACCTAACCTGACACCACTCCTGTTCATCCTACTTCGGCAAAATAAAATGCTTGATTTTCTCCCTCTAAATTCGGTGTTGTCCCTCTGTTCTCTCGCTCAGTAAATGGTGCTAACATTTACCCTGTTGGTCAAGCCAAAAACCTTTTAAAACAGAAGTCAGGTCATGCCATTGCTCCTCAAAACCCTCAATGGGTTTTCCATCATTCTTGAAAAATAAAATCAAGGTTCTTCCCATGGCTCAGAGATGTCATATGTTACCACCTTCCTTCTGGCTCACTACATTCCACCCACGCCTGTCTCCTTGTTCTTCTTCAGACACCTCCAGCCTACCCCTACACCTCAGGGCCTTTGCACTTGTTCTGTCTGCCTGAAATATTCGACCCCAAGATATCCATCTAGCTCACTCTCTCAACACTCTACTCTACTCAGATGTTACCTCCTTAAAGAGGTCTTTCCTGACCACCCCCCTTCTATCACCTCTCTTCTTATCCTACAGGATTTTATCTCTCGGTACTTATATATGGGCATTATATATTTAACTTTTCATTGTCTATCTGCTCCCACTAGAATGTAAGCTCCATGGGGTGGGGACTTTCCTTTGTTCACTCTTCTCCAAAGCTCTCATCCCCAGGGTTTGACACACAGTACAAACTCAATGAATATGTGATGAACATTTTATGTAGACAATCAGCAGATGTTGGTTTAATGAATAAGCTAACACAGGAAGAAGGTGAGTAGTGGATCTTTTACAGTGAAATACTCTCTATGGTGTGGTGTGACTTGGAATGGATATGGGTCAAACTGAACAAAATGAATCCAGAATTTCTCCCAACTTTTTAAAAAGGGAAATAGCTCACTTATAGTCAACTTTACAGAAAATTCCGAATGAAGTATTTTCTATAATTCTTCTGACTCTTGACAATCACCCTCTCAAGCTGAAATCCCTTCCCTGAAGAGGCTCAGGTGAAAGCACATGGGAATGCCAAAGGAAAACACATAACATTGATAAAGTGATAGAAATTTCAAATTTCAAATGCAAGAATGCCCTTGGTTCTAGAGAGGCAAACAGACTAACATGAGAGTCAGGGGAAATAAGAAAGGACTCTTGAAATCCACTTATCAATCTAAGCCTCTAGGTAAGCGAGGAGAATTAGAGCTAGGCCTATGTGGAGTTTCATGAGACACATAGGGCAGAAGGGTGAGTGTCAGTATGTGTCTCTCCCTGAATGCCTTAAATCATCAGGAATATGGAAGAAGAAAAGGAAACTAACATGTACTGAGAACCTGTAATGGTCTCAACCCTATGACAAGTGCTTTCTTATGTGTTATCTTATTTAATCAATATCATTCATCCAATTCAATAATGAAGAAGCCAAAAAGCTTTCCTCACATTTAGGACAGTATAAGATATGCATCTGCTGACAGGATATTTTTCACCTACTTGGGAAAACCTGAAACTTAATATTGCATCTAGTGACTATCAAAGCCCATTCTACTTTATCCCTATGATATTTAAGCTTTTTTCCACTAAGATAACCAAAACAGCGCCACAAAATGCTACTGCAGTCCTCTGCTTTTCTACCACTCTCTACGGTACACATGTGCTGTGTACGTAGGTAAACATACAAACATGATGCAGTAAATCATTAAGAAAACTAGCTATCACGAACTTTTAGCCCAGAATTAAAGTATCAGCATAGGGGAACTCCCTGGCGGTCCAGTGGTTAGGACTCGGCACTCTCACTGCCAGGGCCCTGGGTTCGATTCCTGGTCAGGGAACTAATAAGATCCCTCGAGCTGCATGGTGCAGCCAAAATAATAATAATAATAATAAAAATAAAATATTAGCATAAAATGGAAATAAAACATACCTCTAGTTGATGAATTAAATCCTGGGAAGTTTTTATTGGTCCCTCTCCCCTGAAATAAAGTGAATTATTAAGGGGGTAAGAAAAAGTTATTGCCTGGAAATTGATTTTATATTAAAGTTTTAGAGCATTTTGTGTATTAACAGATCCCAAATTTTGAACAATAATATTGAATAGACTAATAATATTGTAACTATTCTTAAAGCAGCTTTAACATTTAACTATTACCTCTTAAGGCACTTTTAAAAAAAACTGGTAAACATTATATATGTTAATTTTATAATGTAAAGAAACTTAAAACTGAGACGTTATATTTAAGTTTTATTTTTCTTTTTTAACCTTCTTCATTTTGCTTCATAAGTTAAAGATATGAGATCTGATAATATGCCTTAACTAAAAGGCCTTTGTTCCATAATGGAAAAAAGGTCAGACCAAAATCAGGACATTCTCATTTTTGATTCTAATTTCAACTCTGGCAGGAATTCAGTTGTTTCTGATGAGGCTGTCAGTTAAGTTTCAATTCTGAGTCTATAAAATAATCATAGCAATATTTGTGCTACCGCTCTCATCGGAAGATTAGAGAATATCATACTGAAAACTACCAAGAAGAATTCAGACCTTTACAAGTGAAAAGTAAATTATAACAAAGAGCAACAGAATGCATTAAGATGAGCAACAGCCCAGGCATGAATCAGAAGATCTGAAATCTAGTTCACCAGTTCTGCCTTTTAATAGCTATGAGATGTGAACAAAACATTCTTATTCTCTGATAAACTGTTGTAAGGATCAAATGAAATGATGACACAGAAACTACTTTAAAAACCACAAGGCACTGGTAAGTGTGAAATTTTTAAAAACCATAATGCACTAGAAAAGCTAAAATATATAAATTTTAAAGAAATATGAGTAACTGTATATAAATGATAAAGAAATTATATAAATTGTTAAGACAACCTTACATGACAGCCTGAAGAAAAGCTATAAAATTGCCCAGGAAAACTACAAAACTGGATACTGTGAAGACTAACAGATGAGTCTCAGAAAGAAGTAATTAGATGAGGCTGGTAAACCATCATCTTAAGGGAAAACAGAAAAATTGTTTGGGGAAAAACAGGTATACCAACAGGGTGGGTAGAAAACAAAGCCAGCTTGAGATTTTACCACAATCATATTACCAGGACTTGCCAAACTGGCACAAGGTGTTATCCATTACAGAAAATCCATTTTCTTTTCCTGAACTTCAGTGGCTCCTGTCCAATAACCATATTCCAGTAACAAGTCCCATTCCATAGAGCTTTGGTTACCCCTATTCCTCATGCTTCCTAGTCTCTGTGGGATGCATGTCACCCCTTACCAAAATCCACTATTCTGACTCAGAAATAAAAATTGCTGACCATATATAATCCTGAAATATTCTGAAATAAGAAACAAGAAACAAAAGGGGCAATCACAAACTTAAAAAAATTTCTATTGATGAATCCTTTACGTGGGAAGATTTTATATACCAAACTACATTCAGTAAGTAATAATTTATTTCTCGAGTTTCTATTGGTCAGAAAAAATTTTTTAATCTGATTTTTATCACCATGAGATAATTAGCATGATTCCATCTCAAAGGAAAGATCTTTGTTTCTACAGTTAATCTTCACATTTCAGTTACCCACACATTGAGTCTGGGTAAACAAAGGAATTCCATTTTACTTCCTTTTGCAGACTTGACTCATCCGATTTTTAAATGATATGAACCAAGAAAGGAGGTCAAAATTAGTTTTGGGAAAACTCAATCCCTGGAGAAGCTTGCTAAGAATTAAGAACAAAGGAAGGAAACCACCAAAGGGGGGGGGGAAAAAAAGGTCTCCAATGATGGAAAATATGGAAAGATATTAACAAATGACTGCTAACCAGAGGCAAAATTATTCAACTCCTATCATTTCTCCTTCACCCTCCAGAGGAATCATTTCCCTTGAAAAGGTAGAAGATATCATCAAGGCAAGAATGAATGCTTCTTCCTCACTCTTAATCTTCCTTCCATATGAAGGAATCTTCACTAGCACAGCATCCCTCACTTCACTCTGCTCTCTCACTTATTTCACCCCATAGAAGAGGGTGGACATTTATTGATCTTTTCAGTCTTTTTGGTGACTTTGTGAAAATAAATTAGACATGGTAGCCCTTTCTTTTCTCCTTTTTGTCTTGGTAGTAAAGGTGCCTTTGGGATATACCTAGTCTTCCAAGTATTTTAAGAGATACATTCTTCCCCTACAGGGTAAGATTTCTTAATTCTAGGGATTATTTTTAAAAGCCTACTTGTCTATGGCTATAAACCTCATTATTGAGTATCAGCTTTGTCAGTATAAATGTTACTGACCCCATCTGCCTATTCTTTTATTTTTTCATTTTGTTCAGAACTTTAGTGGGGGAAAGGGGCTATTTATTGAGCCCAAAAGCCCACACAGTTGTAGAGATCCCAATTACTTTAACTGAGCTTAAGACTCCAGTCCAAATGGATTACATTCCAGATTACTGAAATAATATGCAGGTGTGAACGACTGCTGGTTATAATTTCAAAATCAAAATGAGTAGGAGAGAAGCCATAACACTGAAGATATCAAGTATCTTCCAGTTTCTAAAAATGAAAAAGACAGATATCAGAAAACGAAAAGCTCGAAGTTATTCCTTGAGAAAATTCTAGAACAGGTCATTGAGCAGAAAATAGATAAAATTTTTAGCAACATGGAAATACTGTACCGTATGTATAGTCTTCCATTATTATAATGGAAGACAAATGTGAGCGACATGGACTTCATTGAGGCATTTGACCAACAGTCTTGTAAGGTGAACAAGACAGAGAATGTAGGTCAGGTAAATGTAAAGTTAGGGAAATTCTCTGCTACATAATGAATACGGATCCATGGAGGTTTGGCACCCTATTGAGGTGGTAGACCTCATGGCTCTATTCTTTGATCTGTATATAATCCGTCACTGTGTAAAGATTTAAAAGGCATGTTTTCTTTTCTTTTTTATATCTTTATTGGAGTATAATTGCTTTACAATGTGTGTTAGTTTCTGCTGTATAACAAAGTGAATCAGCTATAAGTATACATATATCCCCATATCCCCTCCCTCTTGCACCTCCCCCTCCCACCCTCCCTATCCCACCCCTCTAGGTGGTCACAAAGCATCGAGCTGATCTCCCTGTGCTATGCAGCAGCTTCCCACCAGCCATCCATTTTACATTTGGTAGTGTATATATAAAAGGCATGTTTTCTAAACTTACTGATGCTGGCTGGGAGAGACACTGATATATGGGATGACAAAAAGCAGAAAGCAAAATTATTTCAAAATTATGGAAGGAATCGTACACAAACCTAGAAAAGGATCTCTTCTAAATCTAAATCCTAGTTAAATGAATGTCTTCTTGTTGCATTCACTTAATTGTCCTAAGAACTACTTATAGTCTTTTTACCATGTATTTGAAACCGACTTTAACCTATCAATGTAACATGGCACTTTTTCTTTACACCAGATATCATTAAGTTCATTTTAAAAGATCAAAATGTAACTACATTTACCTAGTAAATAAATACAGAGAATAGGCCATACTGGACATGTTCCGTCCGTATCGAACAATCTCGTTCTCCTGATCCTCCCACTTGTCAATCTCGCAGTTAGCATCAGAGGTGAGCAAACCCAGCTTGAGCCCAAGCTTTGCTATCTTGGCTTGCTCCTACAAAACATCCATTTTAATCACAACAATGTAGTCATTAATTATGTAAGAGGAAGATTAAAAGTAAGACTACTGCAAAGAAAAAGGTCTTGCCTCAGAGTCAGGCTTGTCTGGCTTTAATGATTTCAGGTTTGCGTTATTCTTCTGTGACAAGAAAAAGATTAGGACGTCTTAAAAATAGGTACAGTTAATTGTGAAGAAATGCAATAGTCATAGAAAGCATAACAAAGTACCGGTAATGAAATTTAATATAAAAATTTTCAGTACATACTGAAACTATATTAAACTGTTTAAGTAAAAACAAACAACTACAGTTGACCCTTGAACAACGTGGGGCTTAAGGGCATTGACTCTCCGCCCGCAGCCGAAAATCTAAGTATAACTTACAGTCAGCCCTCCGTATCCGCAGTTCCCCTGTGTCTGTGGTTCTGCATCTGTGGATTCAACCAACCCCAGATGGTGTAGCACTGTAGTATGTACTACTGAAAAAAATGCACAAAAAAGTGGACCCCAAAGTTCAAACCCATGCTGTTCAAGGGTCACCTGTAATTGCAAATACTCTACTAATATGTGCGTTCAGCTTTGAAGAAGTAGTTAGTTAGAAATCTGGAGTTAGGGAAAGCAGATCTGTGTCCCAGAAACACTTAAAGACTTCTGCAGTCTTTTCATAGTCCAATTATTATACCCCCAAACCTCCCTGGCCCCTCTGTTAAATTATTCTTAGGAAATGATGTAATAAAATTAATCACTATATGTAGCTTTCAATATATTCCTAATGTTATGACTCTGGAATTCAATTCCTTTAACAAGTTTGCCTTTTTGAGGGCTAAATTTCAGCACCCTAGTTTCACTGACATCCAGATTCCTAATCCTATATGCCAGGTTATATAGGAGATTATACTTAGAATTTAGGATTTAATATTTGAACCAGCATGTTTGATGGCCCCTATATTTGAAACAACAAGTTTGTTTCTACGTAGGCTATTTAGAACTCAGAATATATTTCCCCTAGGGGAGAAGAAAACATTGTGCACTGGTTAGGTTACCAGGCTGGCCCACAGATGCTTACTTACTTGTAGAAACCACTACCAATAGCAATGTTTCTTTGAAAAATATATCCAGAAGTTCTCTGGAGATTGCAGCCCAAGTTGGGCATTCCTCTCATTCTGAGATCTGGTGGGAACTCCCCTAGCTGGGGCAGGAGTTCCAGAACAGCTGGGCTAGTAGAGATAGAAGGGCCAGGAGATGCAGGGAGCCATTTATTTTTTTAAAGGAAACATTTATTTAAACCATCCACACACACACACACACACCCCCCACAGAGTATATATTCACACACATGTACACAAAATACAGATTATGATAAAACAAAACACTCAGGTGCCCACTTAGCTTAAGAAGACAGCTTTGAGGTATATGTGTACTTCTCCGTTTTTTGTTTCTCTTATTATTACCATGACTTATTGCTTCTGACCAGCTATTCTGTCACCAGTTTAACTGCAGAATAGAAGAGCCTCAACTTTTTCCCTTTTTTCTATCCCATCGTTTATATTTGTTCATTTAACATTGCCCTTTTGAAATTTTCTAATCCTGTTTACTATAGAAGAAATAGGAGAAGGTAAAGGACAGAAAATAAATACAGGGAATCTATAAAGAGGCATGGACACACACACACACACACAGGCTGCCTCTTAGGTTCATTAGAAAATAAACAGAGATGGACCAATGATCTCTTTGGCTCCTCCTTGTATAGTCACATCATCTGCATCTTCTTCCTTAGTCTAGCATAAAGCAACTTATAAAGCATTTAAGAAAGTTAACAATACCCTAGAGGTTTTTAGGTTTTATTTTATTTAGAATCTTACAACCCCATCTTATTCTTTTAAATTTAGTTGTGTTTTCGTTATTTTTATTTTTACTTTTACAAATTATTATTATCAAAGTGTTTAATGAAGACCGAAAGGGAATTGCCTGAAAAGGTACAGAAACCATCTTAATAATGTAACCAAGCTTGCCATCTAGTGGGCACTATTTTGCAATGCAGTCAAGATGCATCAGCTTCAATTGTGTAAAGCTAAATAAAGCATTTCAAGTCTCTAAATATAAACAGAATGGCTTATTTTCATCAAGAAAATTAAGAAAGTTATTAGTTTGCATAAAATTGTTCCAACATGACCTTGTGAATTAGACCCAAGATATGAAGAATAAAAAGACCTCTGACTTCAGATTATGGCTTCTTATTAATCATAAAATCTGTTACGTATTCCCTCAATCCCTCAAATCTAACACAAATAACCAAACTATGGGCTACATCTAGACTGCTACTCAGAATAACAATTCTGAACAGTCAACATTTAATATCCTAACTTTTTTTTTGTCATGTCAATCATTGGAGGTTGTGGGGGTAGCAATAGGCAACAAGAGCATAATTTGAATTCTGAATAAAAACATTCTCAAGTGTACAAAGGTTTTCTACTTACCATTGGCTTTGGAAGTGAAAGGTAGCCATACTTCTCTCCTACAAATAACATATATAACTTAAAACAAATTTTCTACTATTCACATTTAATTTTTAAAATATTATTAAATAAACAGAAATGTTAGCACATTAGTTTTGATAATTTAGTCTATTAATTACACGTGACTGAGAAATAAAATTGTAATTTGGTTGGAGAACATGAAAAAAATATATTTGGTACAGACTTTGATGTACAGAATTGTTTTTGAAGCACTGTCTTCACAGGGGTATTATAAGTTTAATACTCCCTAAATCCTTTGTTTAATACTCCCTAAATCAACATGACACTTGTGCCATCTTTACTTCTGAGTTTACACCTCCAGATAAATTAAGTCCAGAATTAAGTTCAAAGGCCCTCTCAGCTTATGAGGATAGCAAAATGATTTCTCATGACAACCTAACTGCTGTCCATTTTCAACATCCAGAGCTTTTCTGCATCTCTACAAAATAAAGCTAATCCCCCAAGGACAGGAAAGCCTCATTATTTCACTGAAGATGTGCAATATTATTCCTTATTAGAAGTTCTTATAATTAGCTTTTTTGGTTCTGAAAGGGGCTTTATATGGCATGATCCATCAGAAAAAAACTCATGTCCCCAGACCCACTTAAAATGAATCCCTAACCACTAAAGGCTAGGCAGATTATTAACTAACCTCAGGAGTGGGACTGGGGTATTTTAGAATTTGGCTTAGACCAAACCCAGCTGTTATCCTCAAACTCTCCCTTACCTCTACATTCAATTAATCATCAAATCATACTAATATTACTCGTAAAATTCTTAAATCAGTCCTCTTATCTTCATTTCCACTATCATGGCCCCATCATCTCTTGTCTGGATGGATCACTCCCTTGTTCCCGACTCATACATCCCCCAAGTAAGCTCATATTTATCCACAAGCATGTTCCTCTTCCTGTTCGCCCCATTTCAGTGAACAGCACTTCATGCGTCCAGTCTGCCAAGCAGTAAAATAGGTGCAGAGCTATGGAGCCTGGTACATCCCTATAAACTGAAGCTTAGTCAGATTAACTTCAAGATGGTTCAAATATAACAAAGGAAATTCAGCTTCCTTAAATAAGGGATAGAATCTGCAGGCTATGAGAGAAAGCTTCTTTCTGATGTTTATGTGTCTAAGATAATCTCAAATTCTAAATGTTGATACATACTTATCACTAAGGAAAGGTGGAGTCTTTTTGATCTAGGTCCCTTCTAATACAAAGGCCATGGCCTCCCTGACGGCAGAACTGGATGAAGGCAGAAAGGGAGGAAGACAAATATTGAATTTTGAGTTCTTGAAACAATCCCAGGAGGCTCTATTATGAAATCTAGGGGTCTCTGGGTAAGGGGACAATAACCTAGCTCTCAGACGGACGTCAAATACGCGAACACTAAAGGCTCCTTTTCATTGCTTAGCATATTGTTTGCTACTTAATTGTTTGGCTAACTGATACTTGCAAACGTATCTACGTTTCCTAGTCAGGAGAGTCAAGATATGCAGAGCAGAATTAAAGTGGTTAAAATAGAGCAAAGGTTTTCCAGTAATAGCTACAATATGAGTTATACCAGTAGCAAAGAGAAACCAGAATCTGAAGAATACACTCTGTCCTTTGCAGTGGGCAAGTGCGAGGAAACAGGCAGCCTTGTCATAATAACCATACAGAACAGGAAGAGCAGCACGGTGCCACTGGACTCAGTTCAGTCAACAACGGCTAACTCAGAGTTGGGCTTCTTGGCGGAAAAGCTATTCTTATGAGCTTCATGATAACAGTCAGAAAAAAAATAAAGGCAGTAAAAGAAATTAAGCAACTCTATCTCAATTAACCCCACCTAAGTAAGGATGCCTCTGAACAGCAAGATACTACCAGTTAAACAATGGGTGTCCCATTGATCAAAGGCAGCAGTGTCCCACCTAAAGAGGAACTTCTGTTCAGCACTTAGGAAGTTAAGATAACCCTGATTTGGGGGGGACAGGTTACCCAAATCTAAAGAAGAGATCATTTACATAATATCCAGTTTGAAAGTAAAAGAAACCACAGTGACCACGTAGGCCAAAAATAAGTATAGGATTTTCCTGTTTCAACTCTGGTCTATCTGTAGGGGACGCTAGTCTAGTGGTCAGAAAGACCAGGAAGCTTCTTCTCTTCATTTCTTAAACAAGTCTTATGGCAAAGTGATCATTCTTCTTTAAATATGGATCAATTATATCAATTTACCTTTTAATACATAAAACTTGCCTCTCAAAAAAACCCATGCAGCGGGGCTTCCCTGGTGGTGCAGTGGTTAAGAATCTGCCTGCCAATGCAGGGGAGATGGGTTTGATCCCTGGTCCGGGAAGATCCCACATGTCGCGGAGCAACTAAGCCTGTGCGCCACAACTACTGAGCCGGCACTCTAAAGCCCGCGAGCCACAACTACTGAGCCTGTGTGCCACAACTACTGAAGCGTGCACCCCTAGAGCCCATGCTCCACAACAAGAGAAGCCACGGCAATGAGAAGCCCATGCACCGCAATGAAGAGTGGCCCCCGCTCGCCGCAACTAGAGAAAACCCGCGCACAGCAACGAAGACCCAACACAGCCAAAAATAAATAAATAAATTTATAAAAAAAAAAAAACCATGCAGCTGTAAGTACTTTATCAAAGCATCAAAATGATATGCCATTCTGACTAGCTATCACAGAAATCTTTAAATGCAGAAGCATGGTAAGCATTTATTACACATTACAAATTATGTAATATCTACAAAGTCTACCATTCCCTGATTTTTAAGCAAATCAGCAATTACCCTAAATGGGTATTTTTTAAAAAATGAAATGTTTAGATGTTCATATTCAGTAAAAATAAATATGTAATTTGATGTTATTATGACTTTAAATGACATTTTAATTTAAAAAAACAAGCATGCTTGACACTAACAGAAGCCATTAGAAAGGAAATACATAAAAACACATAAACATAGATAACTGGATACACAGTACAATGGGAAATAAACAAAACTCCAAGTTGATGTTAAAATAAAGAGTAAAAATTATGCCTTCTGTACATTGTATGGTGCTATTCTACATGTTGTAGAAATACCAATGAACTTACCCACCAAAGGAAATATTCCAAGATTACGTAGTCATCAAGGAAAGAGATTCCATCCAAGTGGAAGGAAAGCAATTCGAAAATCAAATAACTACATTCATTTCATTATGAAGTTAGTAGAATTACATCAGAGAATTATTGTATTACAGAAGAGCATTTGTACTAAAACTAAAAAACAATTTATAAGAAATATAAAAATACAATTTCAATAAGAAAACTAGATTGTTAATATTAATTCAAAGGAATCTACTATACTGTTGTACAACAAATTTTACTGCTTTGATACTAAAAGGAAGGACAAATAATATTTTTATAATTTTTTGTGGAAATACTTTACTATAAAAATAACCCAGTCGGGTTATAACAAGTTATTCATTTTGCATCTGAGGTTTGACATTAAAAAACTAATAGTTACATTAAAATACTAACATATTTCAATGTATGGACAGTTCCTCACCTCGTCTTCCTTCAAACACATCATTGATTTCTCTCAGCAGTGTTAACATGTCACTAATTTGGGATTCCCAGGCTTCACAGAATACATCTAGATTTTCTTTAGCAATTTTACTAGATGGATGCAATGTCAAAGTTTCAGCAGCAGAAATTATCTAAAGAAGCAATATACACAGGTGTGAGTTTCAAAATCTTACCTCTCAGAATCATATTGGAAACCAAACTTAAGCCTGTACTGTTCAAATCACTCAATGACACAACTACAAAGCAATTTCCATACATAAGCCCCATGTTGGGCAGTATGGACATACAAAACTTACTGTTTCTTATAATCTTATCTATAGATAAATAGTAGGCATTATTATATATAAGCCTTTATTCAGGGAGCAATTATCTTTATTCAAGGAAAGTTCTGTTTCAACAAAGTTATTTCCATAGCATAATTCAGAGTTATACTCAGACTACAAAGAGTGCACTGTATACTGCAGAAGAAGAGATGGTGTAGTAGTGGTAGTATTAGTAATAGTGGTAGTAATGGTGGCAGTAGTGGTGGTAGCAGTAGTCGTAGTGATGATAGTAGTAGTGATGGTAGTAGCAGCATTGGTATTAGTACTGGTACTGGTAGTAGCAGTGGTAGTAGTTGTAGAGGTAGCAGAATCGGTATTAGTACTGGTAGTGGTAGTAGTAGTAGTGGTGGTGGTAGTAGTAACATACGCATACACCTATGAGGACATGGTAGATAGATACTTGAGGTACTGTGATAGGTGCTTGATATACATTAGTATTAATCCTCAAAAACACACAAACAAAATACTATCCTTCTCAATAAGCACTGTTCCCATTTTACAGCTGGAGAAACTGAGACTCAAAGATACCAAGTAACTAATATATGACTCTTCATTCACCTGCTATATGTCCAGCACTGTACCCATGTTCCAGGTGCTGGGGAAACAGTTGTGAATGAAACAAATAAATGTTCCTCTCTTCATGGGACTCATATTATAATGTGGGGAGACAGGTGATTAAAAACATGTAAGTAAATTATGAAATATCTTAGAAGATGATGAATGATATGTACAAAAACAAAGGGTAAGGAGGATGGAGGGTGTTTGGCAGTCACAGTATTTTAAGTTAGGTGGTCACCTGCAAAGGTGGCATGTAAGCAAAGAACTGAAGAAGGTGAGGGAGTCACAGGGAAACCTAGGGAAAGTCGTTTGGGAATGAGGTGGGAACATTTCTGATACATTTTAACAACAGCCAGTAGGTCAGTGTGACTGGACTGACATTTAAAAAATGGAAGGTCACCAATGGCCACGTGATGGAGAAACACGCACAGTAAAGATGGACTTTACTCTGAGTGAGATAGGAAGTCACTGAAGAGGTTTCAGAAACTGACATGTAATGGAAAAGAATATGAGAAAGAAAAATAATATATATATATATAAAAAACTGAATCATTTTGCTGTACACTAGAAACTAACACAACATTGTAAATCAACTATACTTCAATTTAAAAAAAAAGAAAAGAAACTGCTATGGTCAGAGTCAGGCTGCCTTCGAGAGAATTAGACCTAGGCGCTCCTCCTGGGTGAGCACAGTGCCACAGGCACAGGCTTGACAAGCAGGTGGCAGCTTTCAGAGTAGAGCAAGGTTACCCATCGTCAGGGAAGGTGGGCACAGGGTTCGCCATGGACTACAAGCTAGATGCAGCAGTGCCGCCTTCTCAACCAGGAGCCACTGTACAGTGTGGAAACCGTTCCACTGTGCCCTGGATATGCTGTAACGTTGTAAAGGAAATATAAAAATGACATTGCTAAAGCAGAGCCATCCAGAAGTAATATAAATTCTCCTAGAGGCATGCTCTGTTTTCTTAAATTATCCCTTTGTGAGACAGATAGCCAAGACTAGGAATAAAAGCTGAGGCTATGGGAACAGAAAAAGCTTCTCAAGTTACAGAAATTGACAGCAGGCTCTATCTATCACCATCCTGGAAAAGAAAATATACTTTTCCTAATATCCCTGCTGCAATGAAAACAGCAAGCAGAGAATTACAACCAAATAGCAAGCAGGGCCTGAGGATAACAAGAGCTGACTGTATATGGCAGGAGAGTCAAACTTTAGCTCTACTGAAATACATTTATAGCCAAGGCAAGTAGTATGACTCCCAAATGGACAAGTAAATATTGAAGCCTTGGTTTCTCCCAATAAACAGAGATCCTCTGGTTATAATAAAATGCTCAGCCGATGGTCACTGCTGAGGGTCACTCAGATAGTTCCTGTTTCCGTGAGAAGCTTTTGATACTGTTCTCCACGGGGAGCATAAACATCCTTCCAGCATCCAACTTGGGTCTGCTAGAGGGCACACACCACCTTTGTCTCTAAGTTGCTTTTGCTGTTCTCAACTATAAATCCAGGGGCTCGACATCTACCATCCAATAATGCAATAAGGAGTAAGTCCTTTTGGCTGCCATGATGAATGAAACAAATACACCTGGTAAATTGTATTTTAGAACTTAGACCTCAAAGGGAAAGGAACTTCTGTCCCTCCCTTTTTCCCTTAATTTGACAGAGACAGTATTAAATGCAATATCAATTGTTAAAATGCTTTTGAAAATTATAAAAACGAAGTAATATTATAGAGAATTCAGAAAAAAATAACTCACAATTCTCCCTAACAAGCAGAACTTTCATTTCTGCACATTTATAGTCATTTTCTTATATATGTAAATTTTATATAGTAGCAATTATAGCATATAAACAAATCTGTATCCTGCTTTTGTCACCTAACATTTTAATGAAATATTTTTAGATGTTGCTAATTCTAGTTATCAAAATTATTACTATAACATCATAATGTATTATTTGCCTAACTTAAGATTGTTATTTTGCTTCCAATTGAATCTTATTATAAGCAATGTAACAAGTATTGTTTTTATTTTTCTTTTAATCTCCTTATGTCCTTAGGAATTATTGGGTCAAAACATGTGAGTATTTTTATGGCTTATCACATAATGATAACTTAGTTTTCAAACATGTTATAACGACCTGTATTGTAAACGGCTTCAATTAAATAGATATAAACTAGGGCATCAATTAAATGGGCCAATCTCTAATTTGGCAGATGACCAGATAATCCAATGGAATGTTCTGGCACACTACCAACAAAAATTCCATTACCTTCATTTCTCTCAGTAGATTTGGCCCGTAGTTATGCAGAACCATTTGTGTCTTCCTTGTGCACAATTTGTTATGACACTCAGATAAAACATAATATGGAAGGAACGATCTGCTGTTGATCATACCTGCTGGCCAGTCACCTGAAATGTCTCCTCTGCATGTATACAGGTTATTTCAAGAGGTTCTGTCCCAGACACATGTCTCAACAATCGACAGGTCTACAAAAAACCATTTCTATAGTTCAACTTTCTCATTCTTCACAATACATAGCATCATTTTATAATTAACAAAGAAAATAAAACATTAAAACCTATAAAAATAAATGTGTACATTAATAAGATTATTATAATATTGCATTGGTTACCAACGGATTCTCTAGGAGCAAAGCAGGAACAAATACGGGTTTATTAGCATATACCCTACTGTTTCTACTTCCTATCTGATCATGGCAAGGTGGTCACAGAATATTAGAACCAAGAGGAATCCTGAAAGGACCTTGTAGTGCCCACATATTATATGTATGAAGAAACGTGGCTCAGAGAAGGACTTATCCAAGGTCTCTCAGCTAAACTATGTCAGTTACCACAAGCTACACATTCTTTCTGCCAACAAATAACACTTCTCCCTGTCAATTAACACACCTTTTACTGGAGATAACACTGGATTAGGCAAGACTGATATAATGAGTAAAGAGCCTGTATCAATGAAAATTTTTGAAAATAATTTTTCAATAATTTCTTGAGGCTTAAAACAGAAAATTAGGGAAAAAAATTTTTTTCACTTTTTAAAAAGATTTGCTGCAGGATTCCTATAATTAGCAAGTTTGCCTGCAGTCATAATACTTGATTTATAAAAAAAACAGCATCAGATCTATTTTAAAAAGGAGATGTATCTACAGTCATTTTAAGAATGCTCCCTAGTAGTTTTCAGATGTAAACAAATAAAGGAGAGGAAGCTAGCTTAGTTAGTCTAAAAGTTCCTTCTAACCATTAGTATGTGAGATTCAGTGAGCAGGGGACATTAGATAATATGAACACAGCTAGATGGTTCATATCTGTGCATTAATATACATGTTGGCTGGGACGTAACTCATATATACAAGGGGATATATTCTTCACGTGTACATGGGTTAAGTATACATTTCTTTACTAGCAGATGTCTGACATTCTCAATAGGTAGAAGGCTTACAATATCAATCAATAATTGGAATTATAACAAAAGGGGCAGGTAAAGCACCAGTAACACATAACAAAGATTTGGGCAGAACAGGAGAGATTCCGAGAAGGAATACTGTGCTGAATGTCTTCTCCTTGTCCCTCCATATCCACTCTTTTTCCTTCTTGGGAGACTGACCTACGTGGTCTACAGCTGTGTTTGGCCAATGGGAAGCCCCAGCAATACAGTAGCAGGGATGAGGAGGGTAAGGGCCTTTATTCTCATGCTCTTTCCCTGCAGGTTGCCGTGGGCTGTCTCTGTGTCTAGTCCTAAAACCACAACTACTCAAGGCTCTCTGAAGGACTCTGTGCCCTTCCAGTTTCCAGAAACCACTCACTCCCCCTGTTAATTTGGTTGTAGGAGTAGTACCAGCTCTGCTGTCACTAACCCCAATTCCTGTACTCTCATGGTTTCCCCACATCCTATCCATGCAATTGTAAATGGCTCCTTTATTAAACCCTCTTAAGATTAACCTAATTTGAATGTGCCATCTCTTTCCTGCTGAGACTCAAAAGATTCAAATACAAACAAGGTCATACGATGTATCTCCATTGCTCTACTCCAAGATCTAATCTCTTTGATGGAATAAGGAAGAAGGTTAAGAAGGGCATTTGTGGGTTCTAGCATTTTTATTGTTTTGTTTTAGAGGACAAATTGTTGTAAGAACAGAACAGATAAACATGATATTTTTAAAATTCCAAAGGCAAGAGAGAAAACGCTCTTATGAGTAAACCAAAAACTGTATTTGTGTTAATATTACCTGATGATAGTACAGCTTTCATTAAACTACAGTTTCTTTAACAAGCAACCTATTGCTCACCTCAACAAGCCGCTCTTTCTGTTCAGAGAGTTTGCAGGCATATTCAGCCAAACCTTCTAAATTTCCTTCTACTCCAGTAAGTTTTAATGCTTTGAGAACCACATGATCAGCGTGGTATTTTACCAGATCTGCTGCCAGCTGAGCTGCTGTACTGTGAAGCTGCAGATGTGGGGAGTGAAGGGTAATGAAAAAAAGTCAACGAACAATAAGGTTTTGTGACCAAAAACCTCATGAGTACTTTAAAAACTAAAGAGTAGCAACCTCACATCAGTCCCACTTGATCTGCTGAAGGGAAAGTGTAAAGTTTCCTGTGGTAATAGAACTGCATAACCCTGGGGAGCTTGCAACTTCTCCCATGGGCAGGAGGGATATTGACATCTTTGAGTCCCCTGGTGCTGGCGGTAATCCTGTTTGCAGAAGATGAACTGGTCATCATGGCAGAGTAGCCTGATCCTCTTCTCATCCTGTTATCAACCAGCTCTTTCCCACACAGCTTCTCTCTTACTTACAAAATGCTTCTGCTATTCTTAAAGTTAGTGAGAAATAGAATAGTGTGAAGAGAATGGTATTCTGCATATTAAGAGGAAAATCAAATGGCAGTTCATGATCATTAATAAGTTTTTTTTTAATTATTTATTTATTTTTATTTATTTATTTATGGCTGTGCTAGGTCTTCGCCTCTGTGCGAGGGCTTTCTCCAGTTGCGGCAAGTGGGGGCCACTCTTCATCGCGGTGCGCGGGCCCCCCACCATCACGGCCCCTCCTGTTGCGGAGCACAGGCTCCAGACCCGCAGGCTCAGTAGTTGTGGCTCACGGGCCTAGCCACTCTGCGGCATGTGGGATCCTCCCAGACCAGGGCCCGAACCCATGCCCCCCGCACTGGCAGGCAGACTCCCAACCACTGCGCCACCAGAGAAGCCCCATTAATAAGTTTTTAAACAGACATTTGAAAAAGTATCATTGTGAGATGCAGTCAAATATATATGCAACAAATTTTATTAAATACCTACATTATGGCAGGAACTGAACTAAAGGCTGGACATACATGACAAGTAGGACACAACCCCTTCCCTCAGGGGCTCACAGTTTATCTATATTGCTATCCACAGCTTTACTGTCTAACTCTTGGGTCACAGGAGAAATGATGGATAAAAGGATAATGAAAACCTCAAGGTTTTATTTAACTTTAGGTGGAATGGATTTTAAGCACTGCTCACTCTCACTGAACATCTTTGCATACTATTAACTCCAAAATCTTTTCTTCTCCTTATCCTGCCTTTTTAAAAAAATGTTATGACAGGTTATTTTGGGGTTCACCAGAAAGAGATCATTTTTAATAACACTGTCCTAAGGAAAATCTGATTTTTAATTAAGCCTATTTGAACGAAGTGATTCTTTTTTTCCTGGAAGTAATCCAATGTCCATTCAAATTGCAGGACTTTGTACAAAATTAACAATAGGGTAGTCCACATTCATGAAATCAAGTGAGAATAATTACAGTCAGAAACAAAGACATTAAAATGCATTTTCCTTTGGAAATTAAGTGCACATAAGAATTCAAAAGATTTTGTTTAACCATCAGGGTCATAGAAAATAGCTAATGCCAGCCTTTTATTTTACAGACTATGAAACAGGTCCCTAGAGACTGAGTGACTTGTTCAAGGTCACGTAAGTCTTACAAACGGTTCTGGAGACAACTTATAAACTCCAAGGGAAGAAGGGTGAATAAACACGAAGTTCCTGCTCTGTGCAAGGTACTGAAAGTAGCTTTATAGACATTATCTCCCTTAATCCTTATAAAAATTCTTCTAGGTTGATGTTATTATACCCATTTCAGAGGTAAGGAAAATGAAGCTTATGGAAAGCCACTCAGTCTATCACCAAAAGATTTTATGTTCAACTGATAGTCACAGTCTTAACAATAGTTTAGTTAAAATTGAATAGGCTGGAAAAAATGAGTAGGCTTTTTTTAAACCATAGAAGACCATATCCTTCTAATGTTCAATAGGATGTTAAAATGAAGGTTTCAACAGAGGTCAATGAAACATCACCAGATAATTTATATATGAAACTCCCCCAAACCTATTCATTCTCTTGACCCCTTGACTCTCTCAAAAAATATAAAAGAACAAAGAAATTAGAAGTAAGTGAGAAGAAAGGTTTTTGTGAGGAGGGTCTTTCCGGTGCTCGCTGTGAGTACCCCTCCAGGCACACCCCAAAATGGAGGGAGCAACGTGGCACAGAAGTTACAAAGTAAGGGGCTGGTCAGGGGAGGCACCAGGAGAGCCTCTGAAGAGCACACTCAAGTATTCACGACACAGAAAGTCAGCTTTAAACACCTTCGAGCCCAGTGCATGTCATAAGGGCACCAGTCACTAAGAACTCCCCACTTCCTCTCTTCTTTCCCTGTGCCACAACCTGGCAAAGATCTGGAACAGAAGCTAGAGAAGAGGGGACGAAGGGCCTGAAAAAGAGACAAGAGACCACACTTCCCCCAAAAGCCCTAGGCGGGCTAGAGGAGTGGGGAACAGGAGCAAAGTCCTACAATTGAATGAATCAAAATACTGATTAATATATTGGAACGAACATTCTCATTTTTGAACTGAGTTTGTGTTTTATGACCTAAAGTAGGGATTGGTGAACATTTTCTGTAGAGAGCCAGAGAGTAAATATTTTAGGCTTTTCAGGCCACATAGTCGCAACTACCCAACTCAAATGGGCAGAACTGTGTCCCCCCCAAAAACTTTATTTATAAAAACAGCCTGGCTGTAGTTCACAAAGCCCTGACTTTAAGTGACTTTCAATTACCTAAGAGTGACCAAATAAGTCATTAGATGATAGTTTTCATCCAGGGAACAGGGAAATCTTCACAGCCAAAAGAACATTTTAAAATATCAACTTTATTAAGGTATAATTTATACACAACAAAATGTACCAAGGGGTACAGTTCGATGAGTTTTGACAAACATTTACACCCAAGTAACTACCACCATAATCAATATTTACGACACTTCCATTACCACAAAAAGTTCTCCCGTGCCCCTTTGTAGTAAGTATCCCCCCTACTTTTGACCCCAGGCAGTCACTGACCTGGTTTATGTCACTATAAATCAGTTGGGCCTTTTTAAGAATTTCTTCTAAATAGAATTACACACACACACTTTTGTGTCTGACTTCTTTCACTCAGTGTAACGTTTAAGCAATTCATCCATGTTATTACCCATATCGATAGTGTTCCTTTTTATTGCTGAATAGCATTTGATATAGTTATACCAAAATTCATTTATTGATTCCCCTGTTGATGGATATTTATTTATTTATTTATTTGACCGTACCGCGCCACTTGCAGGATCTCAGTTCCCCAACCAGGGATTGAACCCACACTCTTGGCAGTGAAAGCGTGAAGTCCTAACCACTGGACCACCAGGGATTCCCTGGAAATTTAGATTGTCTCCAGTTTCGGGCTATTATAAACATTTGTGTACAAGCTTTGAGAATGATGGCACTGGGCTTCCCTGGTGGCGCAGTGGTTGAGAATCTGCCTGCCAATGCAGGGGACATGGGTTCGAGCCCCAGTCTGGGAAGATCCCACATGCCGCAGAGCAACTAGGCCCGTGAGCCACAACTACTGAGCCTGCGCGTCTGGAGCTTGTGCTCCGCAACAAGAGAGGCCGCGATAGTGAGAGGCCCGCGCACCGCGATGAAGAGTGGCCCCCGCTTGCCGCAACTAGAGAAAGCCCTTGCACAGAAACGAAGACCCAACACAGCCAAAAATAAATGAATAAATAAATAAATAATAATAAAAAAAATAAAGAGAATGATGGCACTAATAAAACAGTGGCTTCAAAATAACTAGGTCAAAGGAAAACTTTACAAACATTTTCTGGGCACAGGAACATACTAATGCTAAGGCATTTTATATATACCATACAACATGACAACTTGCAAAGAATTAAAAGAGGCTAGATTTCAAACTATACTTACTTCTTTCTTAAGTTCATCGAGGCTGTGGCTGATTTTCAACATAGCGAGTTCCAGTTCTTCATCGATGCTCTTTGTTTTCTTGCTTTGCTAAAAAGTTTTAAAAGTACATGTGAAGTTATCTTTTTCATCTTGTAATTCCAATTTTACTCAAACTACAAACATAATAAATTTTTAATATCTGTGAACTATAAGAAAAGTAGATTTTTAAAATTCACCTGTTTATGGTTAGAGTGGAAAAGAGAATTTTAGTTATTTAGTTACATTTTTCTACTCTAAACAGGTGAATTTTTTAAATCTAATTTTCTTTAATAAATTTATCATGTCTAAAACTAATCTGTTTTATCTTCTGTCTGGAATTCTCATCTCTTCATTCTTAACCTAGATAAAAATTAAAACCCTATTCATCTTCAAGTCCTTACATAAATGTCTCTTTCTCAGAAAGGCCTTCTTAGATCACACAATTTAGATTAGACCCTCTTCTTACCCTCTCTAACCTTTTCTCTAAGTAATCATCCTAGTTTGCAATTACATATGTACTTTTGATTTCTGTTGTTGTTGTTGTTGTTTAAAGTCTATTTTCCTCACTAGGCCTTGGTAAGCTCTGTGAAGGCTGGGATCACATTTATTTTGCTCACCACTGAATGCACAATACCTGGCACAGCAAATGGAAGGTAGCAGGTATTCAATTCTTTGAATGAATAAATCAGTTAAATGTCAATCTCTTCATGAAGCTTCTTGATTCCTCTCGATAAATACAAATTCAACCTCCTTCAAACCCTCTCAACACATGATCTGTACTTTCTCTTAGGACACTTACAAAGTTTTCTGTACTCGTCTCACACCTTCCCACATTTTTCTACATTGCAAAATTCTTGCAGGCAAAGATTTTATCTTATTCATCTTTAGATTTTCGGTGCCTGGCATATAAAAGGCACTCAGTGACAACTGCTGAAAAAAGTGAATGAATGAACAATACATCTGACATGCAGAATCAGAGATCCAAGTGCTTGTGAAACATGTGAAAGGTGTTAACTGCAAATTTAAGTATTGATAGAACTGGATTCCCAACACACAGAGTGTTTCCTCACAGAAACTCTTTATATTGCATGTTGGTCTTAAAATTTAATTCTGAAGCAATCTACACTTCAGATTAGATATCACATAGACAATTCAAACTAAACACAAAATACTGCTTTTATCCCTGACACCATTCTACCGTAGTTAAGTTTCCCTGTTAATATGAGCATTTGCAATATTGTGATGCCAAGAAAATATGAGGGAAATCTGTGATTTATACTACTCTTCATTCATAAATCAATCTCTTCACAAGGAAGCAGACTGCTGGACCCTCTCAGGCACATTCACCCTTCTTCATCTTTACTGCCTAAGCTTTTGTCCATGATTTCCAGATTTGTTCTATCCATGCTGTATGTTGTAAACCATGTTAAATACTTTTTTGACATACCCTAGGCCTAAGAAATAAATAAATTGTGCCAGAGACATGTCTCAGGGCTCTACCTTTCAAATCTGTAATCCACGTTCTAGAAGAGATTGGGTGCACACCTCCTGTGTTGTACCACTTCTGTCAGTGCTTGCCACTCTTGCCCAAATAACTCCCACGTTTGAAGCGCACCAGCAGCCTGTTTAAGGCTCTTAAAGTGGCTGCCCGCCAGTCTGAGACCAGGAATCTGTGCGAGGGTGAAAAATCTTTCACCTGCCAGCTGGGTCTACCCTGGTCTTCATTGCATCTAAACCTCAATAAGTTTTCTAAATCCTTGTGTCTGTAAATCAGCTGTCCTCAGAGTTAAGAACTGTGCACATCTGAACGGCTCCGGCAGTAAGACTCGGGTCCCAAGAACCTCTAGGCTTGGTTGAACCTCTGCTCTTCACTCTGAAGAAGCATTTTGGGGAGGAATTTTCCAGAGGTGAGTCTGGTGGAAGAGTGGGGACGGCAGGGTGAACTAGTGATGGTGATGGTGGCACAGAATCCAGACTGGCCAGGATGAGAAACAACAGGCCTAGAAATGTTGAATACCGTGAGTGCTGATGGGAAGGATGCTCTGGCCAAGTAGGGGGCAGAAAAGGAATGAGACACCCTTGGCCCACTCTGGACCACATTCACACTCCTGGTGGTGACGGCGCCTGCCACAACTCTCAGGGCTCCAGGGAAAAGCTATTACAGAAGATTTACTTTGATGAAATAAAGCTCTTACAGCTTCAATCCACACAGAAATTAACTGCTGCAGTTCCATCCTGGCCTGAGCTGACAGTTCCAAGATGCGTTCCCTGTGCTCGTGGCTGGTATAGGCACAATCAGTAAAGTCCTCTGTGCGCTCCAAGAGGGCGTCCAGCATCGCAGAGAGAGTCTCTTTTGACTGAAAATAAAGATTCTCCCGAAGAGTTTCAATATTCATCTGAGAACAAAAAGGATATACATCCACATGAGTCAACATTCCCACCTAACCAGATGGGCTGTACTTTCTCCCAGGGCCCAGGAAGACGCTAGCAATTTCTTTCCCTGTCTGAAAGCTCAGGAGAAATACAGCGTCCAGGGATGACTTTATTGTCCACTAACCCAGGAGGACACATTGCTCGAGAGCCACCAATGGCCGTGCGGAGCTTTATTACTATAGTCGTTAACAAAGCATTTCTATAAGATCAGTGAATACTAAGGCAGAAGGAGCATTATCATGTAGCAACTAGTAGGAAAAATGAACCAGCTTCCAGGTAAAGGATTTGTATCTGACAAAACGCCAAGGCAAAGTCCTGGAAGATGTTACAGCCAAAAATGAATATGTTGAGCCCAGGGGGAATGGTGTGGAAGGTATGGGGTATAGAAGGGACTAGGAAAGGCATCAATTTTTCCTTCATTAATTCAGCAAAACTAGTCTCCCTACATTTTGTCTTGTGTCCCCAACAGAACCTCCCTGACCAAAACATTCTCTACCAGGGGACCTCAATCATCTTTCTAAAACGTACCCCTTCAGATATTGCCATCTCCCTCTAATTGGCTCAACACCTATAAAACCAAGCCCAAACTTGTACCGCATAACACAAAACCTTCCAGGGTCTTGTCTTTACATATCTTTCTAACAGTCTATCTCATCTCTCTGAGTTCCTAAACTTCCTTTCACTTCAGCCAGCCTGTGCTTAGAGTTCCCTGAATGTGTGACGAACACATGTTCACTAGTACAATTTTCTCTCTCTCAGCTTTCTGCGATATGCTATGTCACTTCAACCTTATTTAACCTCTAGCCCTTGAAATATGTCACAGAAACAACCTGGGCTGAGAGGCAGTAGGTGGTGATGATCATGATTGTGGGCACAATTCTTGCGCTGATAAGGATAACTTACATTTGTTTCACACTTTAAAGTCCTTTCACAACTATCATTCCAAATTAATCCTCACATATGACCCATTTTAACATGATCTCTGAAAATACCAAGATTTGGGAAGGTCGAGAGGCCACAGGGAAGTAATAGCTTCCCCTTCTCCTCCTGGCCCAAGTTATCTCCAGTAATCACTCTGTTCTATGGAGACAGGATTTTTCTTTTTTTTTCTTAAGCTAGGAAAGAACATGGATAAAAGTGAGGTATGGAATTGACAATTAGAACCTGAGAATTTGAGGATTTAAACAGAATTACAACATAAAAATCAGTCCACATACCATTTATGTTAAACTTTTTTATTTTCCTTTAAAGAGAACATATATATGTTTTTAAACAATAACTTAGTAGAGTTTTTTTTTTTTTAATGTATTTATTTATTTATTTTTGGCTGCATTGGGTCTTCGTTGCTGCACGCGGGCTTTCTCTAGTTGCGGCGAGCGAGGTCTACTCTTCGTTGTGGTGCGCGGGTGTCTCATTACGGTGGCTTCTCTTGTTGCTGAGCATGGGCTCTAGGTGAGCGGGCTTCAGTAGTTGTGGTGCGTGGGCTCAGTAGTTGTGGCTCGCGGGCTCTAGAGCACAGCTCAGTAGTTGTAGCGCACAGGCTTAGTTGCTCCATGGCATGTGGGATCTTCCCGGACCAGGGCTCGAACCCGTGTCCCCTGCATTGGCAGGCAGATTCTTAACCACTGCGCCACCAGGGAAATTCCGAGTTTTTTTTTTTTGAAAGCCATTTATGTGCATGTTTTCATAAGATCTGTTCATATATTCAAAGTAACGAATAAAGTATCCAGTTTCCCTCTACAGATGTAAAGAAGATAACCACTGACAGTGAGACTGAGTCTATTCATGATCGCTTTGCTCTGCAGAATGCCCGCTGGCGAAAAGATCAGCAGCTGGAGCTGTCAGCAGCGGCCACAGGTACCACACTGCCCCTAGTTAGCCTGGAACCAGAAATGCAGCGTCAAGAGGCCAAAGACCTGGCTCTACCCCTACTTGTTTCCTTATTATCCTTTGACCTTTGACATCTATCCCTTCAGCCTTAACAAAAAGAGGGAATTAGAAAAATTATCTCTAAGATTCCTTTCAGTAATAAAAACTCTGAAAGAATGACTGGTCCCTATAGCTTCCTCCCCCTCAGGAGGAGATGTGGGGTAGGATAGACAGCATATAAACAGACTCAGAGGTGTAAACTGAAAGGTCATGGACTTTGGGATCAGAGAGTCCTGGTTCTAAACAAGGGTTCTACCACATATTAGCCTTCCTCCTCAAAAATATGGGTATAGTAATATGCATCTAAAAGGGAAGTTAGAGATTAAATGAGAAAATACTTATGGAGAGCATGATGCCCAAAAATAAACGTTCTTTCCATTACTTTCTTCCACCCCATGTTCCTACTTAGATGGAAAGAATACCATCCCTGTCACAGCCCTGGCTACTAGAGAGGGAGGTAACCCTTAGCATATTAGAGAACTTCTCAGGGCCCTAGTTTTCCCACCTATTAAATGAGGGAGTTGTGTTAAACAATTTCCTGGGTCTTCCCGACTAGACACTGCTCTTACTAAAGAGCACTGTCACCATCTCTGAGTTGTGATGAGTTCTGCCCTGAAACGGTGGGGATTCTGGAGTCAGGCTGCCAACTTTCAAATCCTAACTCTGGCACTTTCCAGCTAGCAAGTTACTTAATCTCTGTTTCTCAGTCTCCTCAATGGTATAATGGGAATAATAATAATAGTTCTTGTGAGATTGAGATACACACACACACACACACACACACACACACGCACATTTAAAGCACAGGGCCGGCACAGAATAAGTGCTTGATAAATGTTAGCATGTATTATTGTTCATTTAAAATTTTTAAGTATCATTAATGCTATCACTATTACTACAGTCTCAAAGTATCTATTCTATAGCACAAGGAAGAGCAGGAATTCCAGCAGATTCCATATCTGCTGTCTATAATCATCCATGATGGTATGGCATTGCTCTAGAGCTGGGAAGGGAACACTTCTAAACAGAGGACAAGAGGTTACAGCTAAACCATACAGCTAAACAGGGCCAGAGTAGCTACTATAACCCTAGACCAGTGTTCTCTGTACTAACTACACTAAGCTTTATGTTACTGAATATTAAGTTTGTACACTGTGGCATTGTTTTAAAGACAAACATCTGCCTTTGTGAAGCATCTATTCTAAAATATTAAACAAAACTATGGATACTACATATAATGATGCTTCTTTGAAATGGCAAGAAAAAAACAAAATATATTCTCTCTATTCTTACCTTGAATTCCTTAATTCCAGTAAAAATACTGATAGATGAAATGTCAGTCTCTCCATTTGGTTTGCATTCGGTCACAATTTCAATTACCTTATCCAACGCCACTTTCATTCTGTCAAATACTCCTTCTTTGTTTTTATGGGCTGATTCACAGTTGGGATGCCTGAGACACGTCTTTGAAACAATTGAAAATTTTTATGTTAAGATTTGGCCCATATCATAATACACAAAATCTTACAGAGAATATGCCATGCTAATAAAAATGGTTCTTTACCAAAATCTCCCGTGTCCCTGGCTCACCCAGCTGCTTCTCCTCACTAAAAGTGGAAGCAGGATGAGTAAAAAGCGACAGCAAGGTTAAGTGAAAAAGGCAGAGTGCAAAACTATATCTTTATACTTTAGTATGTTTACTTAAAATTTTTGAAAAAAAAAAACCCTATAACTTCATCATGATTAAAACTTTTAAAATGTTGCCTAATATGTGCAAGAGCTAAAAAAGAATGAGGAAAAATGAACAGATGTTTTATGACTGTGGATGCATTTTTGACTTTTAAAAAATGATGTAAAGGAAAAACTACTCCAGGGCCTAGCTATGAACAGAGCCTTCCAAGCAGACTCCAGTGAATCCTGTTTCTGTGGCTTCACTGATCCTAGCATCGAGGCAATATTCCGAGCAGAAAAGGCAATCCTAAACAAACTGCTAATGAGATGTTTACTAGTTCTTTCTTGAATTGTACCAATTTGCTGGCCGACTGCTGTTTGAAATTATAAGCTCTTGATGGACAATTTTGTTAAAAGTAGAATAAGAGAGGTATGAATTTACAGAATAAACAAGCTAAGGGCTGACTTAATAGTCCACTGTTACTTAACAGATTCTAACTTGCCTAACTTTTTCTAGAGCACATGTGCTGGCTCCCCAATGAGACTAGCAAAACCCCACAGGCAGTGACCGTGTGTGACAGGCCTCCATTCACAGCACTTAATAAGCCATTTTCTGCTTAGTTGCTCAAAGCTGACTCATAGATTACCTGATGTTTGGAACTGGGGATGGAAGTTAACATTCTTGTTAAAGAATAACTGAAATTTAACTATTATAGCCCATATTCCAATTTATCACTTTCATCTTTTTAAAGTGTAAAATACATAAATTAGATGCATTTAATCAGGTTTTCTAATTAATTTACAACACAGTAAAACAAAAATTTTCTTACCTTTGAAGCTGTGAGAAGCATCATTGTACACTTTTCAAGAACTGCCCTAGCTGCTGCCATTTTTGCCTTTTTCTTTTCATCTTTCAAATCCTAAACATGGAATAAAACCATTGAGCAGTCTAGGATCATGTAAACAACTCAATTTTTTGAGAAATAATTTACTCCATAATAGCAATACTCAACAATTAAGTAACATTGTTTTTAAAAAGTGACAAAGTAGAAAAAAAAACAGAATAAATGTTTTATAAAATGTCACCACTTCGATGTAAATACATCAACACAATAGAGTAGAAAGAAACAGCTGCCCTTACTAAGGGCGGCACAGCCAGGAACTGAGACCTAGGGAGAGGCTGCCATGCGGCTCACATTCTGGTGGCCTGCACACCTGACATTCTGCCCATGTGAACACACCTCACTCCCAACCAGAAACAACCATCCTATGCTTTACTTAATTAAAAGTGACTTATTTACTGAGCATTTGTGGACTATTATTTCCTTCAAAATAGACACTTAGAAGTCAACTCTTTCAGGGATCATGTCTGATTAATCCCATCTAAGTGCATATTCATCTCAAGTTTTTTTTGTTGTTGTTGTTGTTGTTGTTTTAATCCTAAACGTAGCCAATATGCTGCTCTAAAATGTTCTTAAGATGTTTCTTGGGCATATAATTTTCCCCAACTAGAATATAAACTCTGAAGTAGGCACTGTATTTGGGTTTGTTTTTTTTTTCATTTGGTGTCTCTTCATATAGCCCTTGATATGAATGTGTGCTATCACAGAAGATCTCCAAATATTGCTGATTAAATCTACAACCAAATACTCTCATAACAGTTTGGTAACCATCTAAATTAGGGGTCAGCAAAAATTTTCAATAAAAGGCCAGATAATAAATTTTTGAGGCTTTCTGGTTCATTTGGTCTCTGAAACAACTACTTAATTTTGCCAGTGTAGTATGAAAGCTACCCTAGACAATACATAAACAAATTAATATGGTTGTGTTCCAATAACTTTACTTATGGATGCTGAAATTTGGATTACATAAAATATTCACCTGTCACATTAGTCAATTTTTTTTCTCACTTGTCAGTTGGATGAAAAGCCTTTTCTTACAAATAACAAAGACCTAAAGTTTGAAAGTGATTTCCTTTTATTTGTTTTAATAAATGAGAGTGGATTCAAAGTTATCCCTATAATAATATCACTCTCATTCACTTGCATCCCAATACAGCTTTCTTTAATAGGAAAGAAAGAAGCAAAGTTACATCTAGTAAATGAGAAACTGCAAAAAAACTCCAAAGCTAATTCAGGTCACAAGGTAACATTCCAAAGGACTGTATCCTACTTGTCATTATCATCCGTCAGGAGTATCTTTCAAAAATAAAGGTTAAGGTCACTTCTAAAATTTCCATCCATTCCTTGTCTTTAACATACTGGACAGGACTTCTAGCAAAAAAACCTGTGGGTCTAGTTGACAATGCATCAGGTGTGTATACATAACACTTGTAAGCCATACACCATATATTGTATGGTGATAGCAAGTGATCCAAAAAGATGGCATCTCAATCTGTTAGAGGGCTGGTCCACACGACGAAACATAGGCCTCATTAAACCCAGATGTCCAAGAAGCACTTAGTGAAGCATATAATCCAGCCTGCCACTTTCCAGGCCAATACCCACCTTCCAACTCCAGCTACAACCAGGAAAGTTCACGCCCAAAACCATGGCCTATGGGACTACACCAAAGCATCTCAAGAAGAGATCAATTATATATTTAACTTGACAGGATAAATTCATGCACAAGTATCCCAACAACAAGAAAAAGTCAATCCTGGATTTGACATGGTTTTCCACCTCCCTAAACTTCAGAACTTACAGTCTGAATTGGGGAACAGACCTACAAAGAACTAATATCATGGTGTGGTTTGAAAACTACAGGCTTTAGAATCAGACATAATTGAGTTCAACCTGCTAGAAAAGTGACCTTGGGAAACTTTATCATCCTCTCAAGTTCAGTTTCCTCACGTGTGAAACAGTAATAACAATACCTACCTTATACGGATGTTCTGAGAATTAAATGAGATAATGAATATTAAGTAGCTAACATATAGCCAATGCAAATCACCCAATGCTTAGGTCATTACTATTAATCTAATATAGAACAATTATAGAAAGATATAATAACAGAATAATATATAACAAATTACAGAAAGAATAATAAGAGATATATAACAAAATACTATCAGGATATGTATGATGACTCATTTATTTGCCTGAGCCCTTGTAGAAGAGTCAAATGGAAAGTTCTGTGAGAGAGGAAGTACTTGAATTGGGCCTTGAAGGCAAGTATGACCTTTCCCAGTGTGTGAGGTGGGAAAATATTTAACTGTTATCTGTGAGCAAAAAAAGGCATACAGATCTATTTACTTTATCCTGGCTTATTTATGAAAGGCTTTCAAGAGCAAGGTTATAGATTTAATAAGTAAACAAACCAACCCAAATGATCACAAAGATCACACCTCTATCCAAATTGAAAAGTATGCATGTATCTCAAGATTTTTAAATATGGTAAACACATACATTTTGTCTATCTCCAGTAAGATGTGCAAACTCCACCATTTCATTTCCAAATTGACTGAATATTTGGACAAACTCTTGAAAGCTGTTCACTTTCTCCAGTCTTTCCATAGTTGCAAGAACCTGCAAAACAGACATTATTTTATTATCAGGTTTAGATGTGAAAGAGACTGAGACATCAAACCTGAGCCAAGAGAGGAACAAAAGAGAAGTTCTAAATTCTAGGGGAAAGTTGAGAAAGAGTCCGAGGAAAAGACAGAGAAGAAAGGACGCAGAGAAGTAGATGCAGATTCAAAGGTTAGAATCATCTAGGGAATGATTTCTTTTTAGGATGGGAAGACTTGGGCTTACTTGAAAATTAAAGGAAAAAGTAAAGGATATGACTAAATATGCAAGAGATCATTTATGCAGCAAGGTCTGGAGAAGGTGGGAATGGGCAGGACTAAGGTAATCAAATCTTCAGAGAAGTAGGAGGGGGATGAGGATAAAAGATGATACACAGAAGCTTTAAGGTTCAGTGAACCAGAATTGGGGGAACTCCATCTTCCTCAGAAAAGTGGAAGGAAGGTCACCCGCATAGTGAGGAGTGGAAAGGGCGATTAGGGACTTCAAGAGTAGGAAAAGTTTGGATCAGTCAGAAACTGCCTGTGGTGAATAAGTTAATTGCCAAGAAGCTTTGGGCAGCCAGGGGTAGATAGAGAGCATGTTTGTAACACAGCCAACAGACAACGTTATGTATTTTCTTGATATTTAGAAGTAAAGTAAATAGATGTGAAACATATTTTCAAATACTTTTCTCTAAAATAACAGTACTGGATTAGTTTTAGTCAGACCGAGATAGGTAAGGAAAACACAGATAGCCTGTGTTTACTTATTTAATGAGGATATGATGGATATTTGGAATGTTAATCTGCCCGCCCCCCCGCCCCCCCTCCCCCCCCCACCCCCGGCAGCTCAGGAAGCCTAGGCAACTAACGTAGATAAGGCAGATTGCCACCACTGAGCAGAACCTCCGTCTTCCAAAGAGAGGAAAGTTTGTTCCTATTCCTCTAGCACTGTCCGATGCACCTCTCCAATTTCTTTTTCTCTTTAAACTTACACTTTTCAATTCACTCAATACTAGCCAGGTAGTTTTGTCCTCAAATCAGTGGGAGGATCCCTTGCCTGGCTGACTGCCCTCCTCTTTGCCTAGGGGATTATCCAGGGAAAGAAGTGATTGGGACTTCCCTGGTGGTCCAGTGGGTAAGATTTCGTGCTCCCAACACAGGGGGCCCGGGAAATAGATCTCGCATGCATGTCGCAACTAAGAGTTCGCGTGCCACAACAAAGAGGTCCACATGCCACAACTAAAAGATCCCGCATGCCACAACGAAGATCCCGCCTGCTGCAACTAAGACCCACAGCTAAATAAATAATTGTACACACCCTGGCTTCCCTGTTGACGGAGAAGCATGGCCATTATCTGAGAGACTGAAAGAGGTCTAGACTGGAAGAGTTAAAATCTATTCTCTAAATTTTATGATTATTAAGTAATATTTAGGAACTTTGCATACAGAAATTTTATAATGTGGATAATTGTGGTTTCAGGTAATTGAGCTTTTTCTTAAGCATATAAATTGTTACTCTCTGACTTGGGGAAAAAAAGGCACTGAGGAATTCAGTATTTTTATCAGCTAGGTTTCTACTACATACATTGTCATGGTGCTCAGCTTTTCTTCCCACATTTGTACACACGAAAAGTTTTCACCAATAAACCTCAACAAGTAGATAATGGTTTTCTGAGAAGAAATGTTATTTGCATTCAAAAGTTTGAGCCCAGTATATACATTTAGGAATTACAGGTATAGATGAAACATCATTTTTAAACTACAGACAATTAGAATAATAAACAATGAAAACAGATAAGCAGGGCTTCCCTGGTGGTGCAGTGGTTGAGAATCTGCCTGCCAACGCAGGGGACACGGGTTCGAGCCCTGGTCTGGGAAGATCCCACATGCCGCGGAGCAACTGGGCCCGTGAGCCACAACTACTGAGCCTGTGTGTCCGGAGCCTGTGCTCCGCAACGAGAGGCCGCGGTAGTGAGAGGCCCGCGCACCGCGATGAAGAGTGGCCCCCGCTCGCCACAACTAGAGAAAAGCCCTCGCACAGAAACGAAGACCCAACACAGCCAAAAATAAATTAAAAAAAAAAAAAAAAACAAAACCAGATAAGCATTGCTAAATTATCTGCAGTTAACCTAAAAAAAAAGAAGAAGAAAAAACTTTTTGAACAACCCTGAAAGACACAAGTAGAAACATCAGAAAGGTAAGTACCTTATTTCTTGACCTTATTATCTGCTTAATGACTACTCGGTCTGCCAGCAATAACACTTTTGTCACTGAAGAAAGAAGTAATCTTGCAGCCTTTATAACTCCTGTTTTATCTGTAAAAATTGTGATCTGGCCATCAGATTCTGGACGATTCAAGCTGTTCATATCTGTAAGCGCTGCAATTGTTTCTCCTAAGAAGAAAGGCAAAGGGTGGGGGAGGAGGTTAAATTGGGAATAAGTCACACAAATTAAAATCCAGACTTTTCTCTAATCTTTAAGGTAATGTGTTCAATGGGTAGAAACTCGACTTTGGAGTCTTATTTCGCGAATAAGAAATAGCTTCTTCTTGATGAACCCAAGGATTATCATATAAGGTTCTCTAATGGCAAAATAATGGTACATTCCTAAGAATTGTGAAAAATTGTTGTATTTATCGAGTTTGAAAAATATTATAACTTTTGTTTCCAGCGGTATGGCAAACTACATGATCCCAAAAGCCTCCTGCTCTATAAGGCCAAGTAAGAGAGATCCCAGGAGCCAATAACCAAAGAAGAACCTAAAAGCAGAGAAGTAAGCAGCTGCCCAGGCTTTGGCTAGGGCTGAGGGGATAGAGGGAGCATCGGGGGGGCAGGGGTGGGGGTGGGTGTCACTGCCCATCTCCACAACCTGAAGGGGTTTGGGTTTTTATGGATACGCAGGGAGAGAAGACAAGACTTTGGGCCCCAGCAGGAGGCATCCTCAGTGAAAAGTGGGCCTAGAAAAACCATCCCTCTGTAGGCAGAGGGAAACAATAAGCAAGTTCATCTGTTGGTCAGCCTGGGCTCTGGTAGGGAAAACAAAAGTGTTCCTCCTAAGAACCCAAATCACAGGCTGACCCTCAGGCTTGTTGTTTGAATGTATACTTCTCACGATGCCCAGAATAAACCATTCTACCAAATAAACTCCCAACCCTCTAGAAAAAGTCTCTTCTTCATTGTTGCTATGAAAATCTTTTGATTTCTGTAATAGCAATTATCCATCAATAAAACAATTCAAATATTTCTTGTCCCCCCAAATGAAACCAGACTGTAACATTTTCCCCAAACCTTACTGTTTAAATTTAAAAGTTTAAAAAAATAAACTTTTCATCATCTTGTAATGTTCAAGATCATTTTTAAGTCGTAAATAAGTCTGAGTACATAATGGATTGATTTTCTCACAAAAGCCCTCTTGTCAATATTATTACATACACCCAAGAGGCTAAGGATCTCGAGAAAAATTATCTGAATTTTAATGGACATATCACAAGGTATGACATAATGAGTCAGGATTCAGAAGATTAGTCTGATAGAAGCATATAAAATGAACTGGAAAGGAGAGATTCAGAGCCAGGCTACTAACCAGGCAGCTATTTTAATTGTGGGTGTGAAGCAGTAAGGAACTTACTAGGATGATAGCCATAGGAATATAAAAAAGATGATTTGGGAGATACTGAGGGAACAAAATATAAAATTAGGACCTTAACAGTGATATGAAGGAAAGGAAAAGTGAAAAAAATGGCTTCAAGGTTGTAAACCTAAGTCACTTAAACAAGTCAGAAGGGCATGGGAAGGGAGATGATAAATTTAGTTTCAGACAATAGGAATTTGAAATGATACAGGAAAACCCAAAAGATAAGCCATTACATATGGAGTGGTTACATATCATGACAACAGCTGAAGTTCTACTAACAGACGAAGTCTGTGGTAGCCAGCCTCCAAGATGGCTCCCAATGGTCCCCACCTCCTGGTATTTTCATCCTTGTGTTCTCTCCTCCCACATTATACCAGGGTTGGTATGGCAGAAGTGACAGTATGTTACACCCAACGTTAGGTTGTTAAAGACTCTGAGGTTGCCATCTTTGTTGCTCTCGCTCTCTGAGGGAAGCCATTTACCATGTTGTACGCAGCCACTACTGCAGAGAGGCATACATGGGGAGAATCGGGGGCCTCTGGTCAAGAGCCAGCAAAAATGTGAAGCTTGCCAATAACCAAGAGAGGGAGCTTGAAAGCAGATCCCGCAGTCCAGCCAAACCTGCAGGCCCAGCCAACACCCTGAGTGCAACCTCATGAGAGACGCTGACCCAGAAGCAGCTGGTTAAGCTACTCCCTGATTTCTGACCCTCAGAAACTATGTGAGGGAATAAAATGTTTGTGGTTTTAAGTTGCTAAGTTTGGGTTACTATGTTACACAGCAATAGGTAACTAATAAAGTTTATATAGCAAATATGAAGAGAAAAAAGAGGTCAGAATTCAACTTTAACCTACAGAGAAAGGAGCAAGAGGAAAAGTATCACTTTGTAATAGCAAGAAGTATAAAAATGTTTCCTCTACACCCCTGGAAGATGTTACTTTTTCCAGTAGCTCTCAATCATCAAAGATGTTACATATGAGCTTGCCCATATGGCGTTATTTAACCTTTCCTTTTTCTGACTAAACCCCAGGCATTTAGCCCTAAGTATGTGGGACGGTAACATTTGGTTAGCTCCACCAACAAAGTTAAATGCTTCCTTAACATTATGAAGTTGTTCCAAGTATAGACTGCTCAGAAATTAGTTCCCTGGAAAAGTTACAAAGCTGCCTTATAGTTTCATGGTCGTCATTTTTTAACTTGTTATATGTAACTAGTTAGTGTTATGTCTTAAAGCAAAAACTCAAAGTCGGTCAAATACAAATATTTATTGAGTGCCCACAGAAAATGTAAAACTTGACTAGAAGCCAAGTAAAAAGTGAAAACAGTTGGGGGGGTGGACAAAATGGGTGGACTCAAAAGGTACAAACTTCCAGTTATAAGCTAAATAAGTCATGGGATGTAATGCACAGCCTGGCAACCATAGTTAATAATACTGTATTGCATATTTGAAAGTTGCTAAGGAGTAAATCTTAAGTTCTCACTGCAAGAAAAAAAAAATTTTGTAACTATGTGTGAATGTTAACTAGACCTACTGTGGTGATCATTTCACAATATATACAAATATCTAATCATTACATTGTATACATGAAACTAATATAATGTTGTATGTCAATTATACCTCAATTAGAAAAAAGTAAAAACACAATGCAAAAGTTCAACACAGGGAAAGAAAAGTTAGAAATAATCATTATAATGACAACTAATATTTATTGAGCACTTTCTATGTGCCAAATGCATACATGCATTATGTCAGAACACTGCTATAAACACTAACAATATCCCCACTTTATAGATTAGAAAACTGAGGTTTAAAAAAGTTTAGTAGCTTGCCCAATATCACACTGCTAGCAAGTGGAAGAGTTGGGATTGACTCCAAAGCCACAGTTCTTTATCACTACTTTACATTATTCCCCTCAAATGAATATTAAATGGTCCAAAGGAGAAAATGACTACTATGAGCTGAGTGGGCTAGAAACATTCCAGGAGTGACTTAAGTCTTAAATTTGTATATGTTAAGAGAAAATAAGGCTTCCATATCCTACAACTCCAGGAGGCACCATTCTCATTATCTTATCTGAGTGACAGTAAGAGGCAGTTCTCAAGAAGGGAAAGGGCACTTCACATGAGAAGAGACAACAGGCACAGCCCATGACACCAGACAGCATCCAAAAGACACCTGCATGGAGCTCCTAGGCTTACAGGACTTGCAGGGCAGCACAGTCTACTGGAGCTGGGGTAGGTGTACACATCCTCTTCTCACCTTACACTGAGCACAGTGACATGCTACGAAGCCAATAAGGTGAGGACTCAGGCTGCCCTTTCTTTTAAAAACCCTTACTCTTGCTTTAATTAAGGGTTTGCTTAAGAAACAGTAACATGAAAAACATCTCTATGTTTTCTGTTGAATTGTCCACGGCATTATGTAATAACGTCTGTTGTATAAGTGCCCACACAATTTAGTTCCAGGAAAAAAAGTCACTTTCCTCTTGACAAGCTGGTTTGTTTCCTTTCAACAAACAATGAGAATTATATAACCCCTTCTTTCCCACATTTCTTGTCTTGCTGTCCAGGAAGTACAAAGATAAATTTCATGTTTAATTAGAGTAACAATGTTGGCCAAAGTTTCTAGTATATTTATTTTCATCTCCTATTTTAATGGGTTTATTAAACATATGTTTAATTGTAACTCTTTTACATCTCTCTCTCTTTTTTTTTTTTTTTTTTTTTTGGCTACACCCTACGGCTTGCAGGATCTTAGTTCCCCGACCAGGGATTGCACCCGGGCCACAGCAGTGAAAGCACCGAGTCCTAACCACTGGACCGCCAGGGAATTCCCTTAAATCTCTTTTAATATATAGGCAAAACATAAATTATGAATAGAATAAGGCCATCCCCCTTCCCTACATAAAATCTATTCTATATCTTAGTGATGGCTAGAAACCCAAGAGTCAACTCAGAATCCTCCCTTTGCTTTAGTCAATAACCAAGTTCTATCATTTAATCACCTTAGTGAATATTTAGTGTACTCTTTCTGGTTTTTATATCCCTAACACACTGTCTTGGTTTAGCCTGGTTTACTGGAAAAGCTTCCACATTAATCTCTCTGCCTTTAGTCTCAACTCTCTCTCAATCAACCCTCATTTGTTTATTTCCTCCGTACCACCAGAAAGATTTCTAACACAAAATTATTGTCTTTCAGCTGGCCCCAAATTCCTCAATCTATCAAGTGTAGAATAGTACCTGAAGTCATTCATATAACATTAGGGCCATGTATTGCCTGGTTGGCCCCTCCACATTACTTGGCCTTATCTTACCCACTCCCTTCCCCCCATGATGACCCTCCAAACATACCTGCTCCTCTCTCAGGGTTGCCCTTCTCAATTAAGAGCACCACCATTTACCCATCAAACCTTGGAGTTATCCATGACTCTTCTTCCCATCACATCCCATATCCAAACTATCAGCAAATCCTACCAGCTCCACTTTTTCAATATAACCAAATGCAACTGCTTTTCACCACCTCAAGTGCTATCACTGGGTCTAAGTCACCATCGTCTATCACCTGAACCACTACAACAGCCTCCTAACTGGTCTCTGATTTCACCCCCATACTTCCTAAAATCTATTCTCCCTACAGCAGCCACCAGGGATCCTTTTAAAATATAAATGAGATTATGTCACCATCCTGCACAAAACCTTCCACTAGCCCCACTGTGACACTTAGAACACAGCCTAAAGTTCCTGTCTTTGCCTAGAAAGCCATACCTGTTCTTGCTCTTCTCCTTGCCCGGAATGTCCTTCCCCCAGATATTCATATAGTTGGGGTCCTCACTTCATTGCAGTCTCTGCTTCAGTGTTACTTCCTTAGAGAGATTTCCTGACTCCACCCCCCAATTTCAGTAGTTCTCAACTGGGGGGGCCATTTTGATCCCTCAGAGGACATTTGGCAATGTCGAGACATTTTTGGCTGTCACAATGGGGGAAGAAGGGATTTACAGGCATCTGATAGGTAGAAGTTAGGGATTCTACGATGCACGGGGCAGCCCACACCCCCAACAAAGAATTATCAAGCCCAAAATGTCAACGGCATCAAAGTTGAGAAACCCTGCCCTCCCTAAAATATACCTCCTTTGGTCTCCTAACCCTTATTCTGCTTTACTATTTTCTCCACGATAACTGTCGCCACCTGTCCTTACGCACATATCTATTTATTCATTTGTTTATGGTCTCCCTCACTAGAATGCAAGCTCCACGAGGGCAGACTTTATACTGATTTCTACGTGGTTATATCCCTCTGGTCTAGAAGAATGCCTGGCATATGGCCAGCACTCAGTAAATATTTATTTAAAGAATAGGTGGATAAATGACACTTTAACAAAGCTGAATTATCTGTATCCATCAAAACTCCCCAGGTTCTCTCAAACTTCTATGCCACCAGTTATAGAGACTTGTGAGACATCAGGAGATCTGAAGTCAGATTTGTCTGCTGTAGAGACAGGAACAGGCTTATTTTTATTTCCATTTCCTACATGATGGCAAATAGGCTAATATGCTCCTTGACAGTAGAGTCCATGCCTCACATTCCTTCTATACCTCTTGCATTCGATGGCTGATGGCCAGGATGGTGGGCTTCTACCCTGCCCAGTGAAAGAATTCAATGTTTCAGATTTAGGACTTAATCCAAGAGAAATTCAATATTCCTGGACGCTAATCTAGGGCTTTAATGACCTAGGCATCAGTAATAGCAGGGCTAAAACACAGTACACATCTTTACTCAAAATAAGACAATAATTTGTCATGATATCCAAAGCAATAAAATTGGTATAAATAGGCTTTAACATACCTGCTTGTTTAGCTTCAATACAGGCAATATTTATTTCTTCTTTCAAGTCCCAGTTTTCATTGGCTATAGCTTCCCCTACTTTAACAAATCTTCCAACTGCCAAGTTGACGGCTTGTCCTACACGCTGAATTGCTTGCAGAGTTTTATCAGACTTTTTGGTATTATCTTTATGATTAATAAGTGTGGTGATCTAAAAATAAAAGATAAAAGCAACCTGCTTAAATTTTATCTCAATACTTTTTTTTTAAAGCTGTATCACAATGGCCAAGAAAATTAAGCCCAGCATACTACACTAGCCTAATACACTAAATTAATTGATAGTTTTAATGCTTCAACCCAAAGACAAGGAGCAAATCATCTTGCATCCTTCCTCAGGACAACATTTCCATTAATAACAATTCTAAGTTTACCTGAGGGCAGTTATCCAGGGCACACAGTTCTATAAGCCCTCCAGATATTTCAACAAATCTTAAAGACAGGAGAAAAGTAGGAGAAGGTGGATCATTACATTCAGAGAATCCACATAAAACCAAAGCACTTCAGGTCTAGATTCCTCTACTGTGACTTGAGCTGCTGTGAGAGTAGAGACAGCATCTTCTTCACTGTGCATTCCACTCCACTGCCTAGCACAGTGTGTAGGTTGTACAAAATGGTACATGAACCATACTTGTTTACACTTTAGAAGGACCACTATAATCTATGTTTTATACTTCTCTCAGTTTTGTTGCAGACTCAAAGTAAACGAAATACCAAGAGCTTTAACACTTGATTCCAGGCCCTGAAATAAAATATAAAAGGTGACAAGTTAAGCTGGTTGAAACAAATACAAATCTTCAAAATGTCCTAGAAAATTAGTACCTGAACTATAGTGACATATAAAAATATTTAAAAAATGTTACATGAAAAATATAAATCCCAAATGATACATGTCCATCGTGTATAACTTTGAAATGATTTATATAAATATATTAACAAAGACCAGAATAGTGAATTAAGAGAAGAGGAAGGGACTTGCCCTTTGAGCAGCAACTATGTGCCAAGCACTTTATGTGTTATGGTATTAATAATTTAGAGTCAGGAAGGCCTGGGTTTGAGCCTTGGCTCTTCCATTACTAACTAAATGACCTAGGGAAATGTACTTAATCTCTCTAAATTTCCTCATCTATAATATTATCTTCCAAATTTTGAAAATTTCCTAGAATCCAGGTCCTGAGGCTGCATCACTGAACAAGACTAACACAATCCTGCCCTTATTCTGTTTACAGTCTATCAAAATAACAATAATCCAATTGTACAAAATATATTTGTTGCACACCTATCATATGTCAAACAAAATTCTAGGCAATGATGAAACAGCAATGAACAAGAAAGAAAAGGCCCATACTCTCATGGAGCTTATATTCTAGTGGGGTGAGGAGAGACACAATAATCACACACATAGGTTAAAAAAAAAAAAAAATTAATGTAAATGCTATGCAAAATATTAAAATAGGATAATGTGATAGAAAGTATCTGTGTAGCTACCTGAGATTAGTTGATCTTCCTTCTATGAAGGAAGTGGGATTGCTGGATCATATGGTAGTTCTATTTTTTAAATTTTTTGAGGAATCTTCATACTCTTTTCCATAGTGGCTGCACCAACTTACATTCCCACCAACAGTGCACAAGCATTCCCTTTTCTCTACATCCCCACCATCACTTATCTTTCTGATGACAGTCAATTTTAACAGATGTGAGGTAATATCTCATTGTAGTTTTGACTTGAATTTCCCTGGTGATTGGTGATTTCAAGCATTTTTTCATGTACCTGTTGGCCATCTGTATGTCTTTTGAAAAATGTCTATTCAGTTCCTCTGCTCATTTTTAAATCAGATTGTTTGCTGTACAGAAGCCTTTTAGATTGATGTAGTCCAACTTGTCCATTTTTGCTTTTGTTACTTGTGCTTTTGATGTCATATCCCAAAAGCATTGCCAAGACCAAGTCAAGGAGATTTTTTCCCTATGTTTTTGTCTAGGAGTTTTATGGCTTCGGGTCTTACACTTACGTCTTTAATCCATTTCAAGTTAATTTTTGTGAGTGGTATAAGATAGGGGTCCCATTTCATTCTTTTACATGTGATTATCCAGTTTTCCCAAATCATTTATTGAAGAAGCTATCCTTTACTCATTGAGTATTCTTGGCTCCCTTGTCAAATATTAGTTTACTATGTATGCATGGGCTCTGGATTTTGTTCCACTGGACCATGTGTCTATTTTAATGCCGGTCCCATACTGTTTAATTACTATAGCTTTGTAGTATAGTTTGAAATCAGGAAGTGTGATGCCTCCAGCTTTTTTCCTGTTTCTCAGGATGCCTTGGCTAGTTGGGGTCTTGGTGCTTCTGTACAAATTTCAGGATTGTTTTTCTATTTCTGTTAAAAATGCCATTGGAATTTTGACAGGAATTGCACTGAAGCTATAGATAGCTTTGGGTAGTATGGACATTTTAATACTAATTCTCCTGACCTATGAACATGGCTTATCTTTCCAGTTACTTGTGTCTTCTTCAATTTCTTTCATCAAAGTTTTAGAGTGTTCAGTGTACTGATCTTTCACCTCCTTGGTTAAACTTATTCTTAAGTATTTTACCATTTTTGATGCTACTGTAAATGGTACCATTTTATTTCTTTTTCAGATATTTTGTTTTTAGTGTATAGAAACACAACACCAATTTCTGCATGTTGATTTTTTTATCCTGCAACTTTAGGAATTTGTTTATTAGTTCTGACAGTTTTTTGGTGGAGTCTTTAGGATTTCCTTATATATAAGATCATGTTATCTGCAAATGGAGATAATTTTACTTCTTCCTTTCTGACTTTGATGCCTTTTATGCCTTTTTGTTGCCTGATTGCTCTGGCTAACACTTCCAGTACTATGTCGAATAGGAGTGGTGAGAATGGACACCCTTGTCTTGTTCCTGACATTAGAGAAAAAGCTTTCAACATTTCACTGTTGAGAATGATGTTAGCTGTGAGCTTATAATATATGGCCTTTATTATGTTGAGGTACATTCTTTATATACTCAATCATGAAAGAATGTTAAATTTTGTCAGATGCTTTTTCTGCACCTATTGTGATGATTATATAATTTTTCCTTCATTTTATTAATGTGGTGTATCACATTTATTGATTTGCATATATTGAACCATCCTTGGAACCCAGGGATAAATCCCACTTGATCATGGCGTATGATCCATTTAATGTGTTACTGAATTCAGTTTGCTAGTATTTTGTTAATAATTTTTGCATCTGTATTCAACAGGGATATTGGCCTATAGTTTTTTGCTGTTGTTGTTTTGGTTTGGTTTGGTTTTTTTCCTTATAGTGTCCTTATCTGGCTTTGGTAACAGGATAACGCTGGCAGAGACCACACTTTTAAGTACTACATTATAATGCCCCACAAAATCCCAATGAAATAGGTACTAATATCATCCCCATTTCACAAATGAGAAAACTATACAGCATGGAGAGTAAGGAAATTAGACATCAAGAAGAGTAGGAGATTTAAGATTTAAATCCAGATACTCTGACTCAAGAGCCTAGCCTCTTCACCACTTAGCCAACCTGACTTCCCTGCCTCTGACTTCTCAACTGACAAGAGGATTAAAGAAAATGATGCAGTATCATGTTTAACATAGTACCCAGTTTAAGTACTCAGAGGCATATTATCATTAGCTCTCTTATTTAATCTTTACATACTCTTCAAGACAAGAAAACTGAGGCTGAGTGAAATTAAGTACTTGGCTTACACAGCTAAAAAGCAGCCTAGTTTAGAATTTGAACCCAGGTTTATCTGACACCAAAGTGCACCCCATACTCTTTCCTTTAGTGGAGCTTTTCAATCTTCCTGGGTTTTTTGACAGTTTTTGTTTTTGGAGGGAAAAATACTTTCTTCAAAATAAAATATTACCTAAAATTACTAGGTAGTCCATCAAAGAAGTGTTTCTATGGTTGAATTTTGAGGATAACTATGGGTTATGGGAAGCAGGGAAACAAATATGAATACTATGAGCACCAGCTTAGTCCTTCTCCACACCTGATACATCCTAGGGAACTCTTAGTATCACCTGGAGAACAGAGAACTTGACCACCACTGACTGTTCCAAACAACCATGTTGGAAGAGACTCTGGAGAAAAGAAGTTTAAGTTGTTTTTATTAAATCCTTTATAAAGTTTAGAGTTTTCAATTGTAAAGAAAAGATCCTGCAATTAGGCTAAAATACCAACTATTGTTCAGTTCTGAAACACACATTTTGCTTTCACTACAAGCATCCTCCCCAGTGCATAATTAGGTGTGGCTATCTTCCTTTTACTCAAAGCACTATGGAAAATATTCAGTCCAAATACAGGTATGCATTTCAAATTGAATTTGGAGGAGTCAAGTCAATTTATAAAATTTCTTATTAAAAGGTCTACATATGGGACTTCCCTGGTGGCACAGTGGCTAAGAATCTGCCTGCCAATGCAGGGGACACAGGTTCAAGCCCTGGTCCAGGAAGATCCCATATGCTGTGGACCAGCTAACCCTGTGCACCACAACAACTGAGCCTACGCTCTAGAGCCCGTGCTCTGCAACAAGAGAAGCCACCACAATGAAAAGCTCGCGTGCCACAACGAAGAGTAGCCCCTGCTCACCACAACTAGAGAAAGCCCGTGCGCAGCAATGAAGACCCAACACAGCCAAAAATAAATAAATAAAATAAATAAATTTATACAAAAAAAAAAAAAAGGTCTATATATGTCCTAAAATTATTTTCAAACTTTTTAAAAGGGAGGTCCAAAAAGTTATACATGTTGATTGTTTTTAAAAAAGGGAAGGGGTAATATAGGAAAGCCCAAAGAAATAAAAGTCACCCATAATCCCACTACCTTGTGAGCAACTTGGCATAATTCTTTTCAGTCTTGCTTTCTACATAGACATACTTAAACACAGTTTAACAAAAGTGAGACCAAACTTCAATTTCCTTATCAAGCAAAAAATAAGACTAGTTAACATTTAACGTTAAGCACAACAACAGCAGACTCTATCTGATGTGCTTTACATGTACTGATTCAATCAATGCTTACGTCTCTGTGAGGTAGATACTGTTATTACCCTCATCTTACAGATTAAGAACCTGAAATATGAAAAGGTTAAGAATTTGCCCAAGGTCACAAAGGCAGTAAGTTGCCGCTCAGTCACTACACAGCCTCTTTCCTCCCAGGATTATGTTAAGAATCAAGGGAGGCGTGGCAAGTCCCATGGCTGAGTGCTCCCAGAGCTGATGCCTGCTCCCCACATACGCCTGAAGGAGCTGCAGGGGCCACGGGCATAGGCAGAGAAGCTTGCGGGATCTTGCTTCCCAGGCCGGAGGTTGGGCCCGAGCTCCTGTGGTGGGGGCTCCAAGTCCAAATAGCTGGACTAACAGAGAACCTCAGACCACAGGGAATATCAATCGGAGTGAGGACTCCCGGAGGTCCTCATCTCAGCACCAAGACCCAGCTCTATCTAACTGCCTGCAAACTCCAGTGCTGGATATCTCAGGCCAAACAACCAGTAAGACAGGAACACAGCACAACCCATCAAAAAAAAAAAAAAAAAAAGAAACGACAAAAACAATATGTTACAGACAAAGGAGCAAGGTAAAAACCTACAAGACCAAATAAATGAAGACGAAATAGGGAACCTACCTGAAAAAGAATTCAGAGTAATGAGAGTAAAGATGATCCAAAATCTCGGAAACAGAATGGAGAAAATACAAGAAACATTTAACAAGTATCTAAAATAACTAAAGAGCAAACAGTGATGAACAACACAATTACTGAAATTAAAAATATTCTAGAAGGAATAAATAGCAGAATAACTAGGGCAGAAGAACAGATAAGTGAGCTGGAAGATAAAATGGTGGAAATAACTGCCAGGGAGCAGAATAAAGAAAAAAGAATGAAAAGAATTGAGGACAGTCTCAGAGACATCTGAGACAACATTAAATGTACCAACATTCGAATTATAGGGGTCCCAGAAGAAGAAGAGAAAAAGAAAGGGACTGAGAAAATATCTGAAGAGATTATAGTCAAAAACTTCCCTAACATGGGAAAGGAAATAGTCAATCAAGTCCAGAAAGCACAGAGAGTCCAATACAGGATAAATCCATGGAGAAACACACCAAGACACATATTAATCAAACTATCAAAAATTAAATACAAAGAAAAAATATCAAAAGCAGCAAGGGAAAAGCAACAAATAACATACAAGGGAATCCCCATAAGGTTAACAGCTGATTTTTCAGCAGAAACTCTGTAAACCAGAAGGGAGTGGCAGGACATATTTAAAGTGATGAAAGGGAAAAACATACAACCAAGATTACTCTACCCAGCAAGGATCTCATTCAGTTTCGATGGAGAAACTAAAACCTTTACAGATAAGCAAAAGTTAAGAGAATTCAGCAACACCAAACCAGCTTTACAACAAATGCTAAAGGAACTTCTCTAGGCAGGAAACACAAGAGAAGGAAAAGACCTACAAAAACAAACCTGAAACAATTAAGAAAATGGTAATAGGAACATACATATCGATAATTACCTTAAATGTAAATGGATTAAATGCTCCAACCAAAAGACACAGACTAGCTGAATGGATACAAAAACAAGACCCGTACATATGCTGTTTACAAGAGACCCACTTCAGACCTAGGGACACATACAGACTGAAAGTGAGGGGATGGAAAAATATATTCCATGCAAATGGAAATCAAAAGAAAGCTGGAATAGCAATTCTCATATTAGACAAAATAGACTTTAAAATAAAGACTATTACAAGAGACAAAGAAGGACACTACATAATGATCAAGGGATCAATCCAAGAGGAAGATATAACAATTGTAAATATTTATGCACCCAACATAGGAGTACCTCAACACATAAGGCAAATGCTAACAGCCATAAAAAGGGAAATCGACAGTAACACAACAATAGTAGGGGACTTTAACACCCCACTTTCACCAACGGACAGATCATCCAAAATGAAAATAAATAAGGAAACACAAGCTTAAATGACACATTAAACAAGATGAACTTAATTGATATTTATAGGACATTCCATCCAAAAGAAACAGAATATACTTTCTTCTGAAGTGCTCATGGAACATTCTCCAGGATAGACCATATCTTGGGTCACAAATCAAGCCTTGGTAAATTTAAGAAAACGAAATCGTATCAAGTATCTTTTCCGACCACAACACTATGAGACTAGGTATCAATTACAGGAAAAAATCTGTAGAAAATACAAATACATGAAGGCTAAACAATAGGCTACTAAATACCCAAGAGATCACTGAAGAAATCAAAGAGGAAATCAAAAAATACCTAGAAACAAATGACAATGAAAACACGACGACCCAAAACCTATGGGATGCAGCAAAAGCAGTTCTAAGCGGGAAGTACAATCCTACCCCAAGAAACAAGAAACATCTCAAATAAACAACCTAATCTTACACCTAAAGCATTAGAGAAAGAAGAACAACAAAAAAAACCCAAAGTTAGCAGAAGGAAAGAAATCATAAAGATCAGATCAGAAATAAGTGAAAAAGAAGTGAAAGAAACAATAGCAAAGATCAATAAAACTAAAAGCTGGTTCTTTGAGAAGATAAACAAGATTGATAAACCATTAGCCAGACTCATCAAGAAAAAAAGGGAGAAGAATCAAATCAACAGAATTAGAAATGAGAAAGGAGAAGTAACAACTGACACTACAGAAATACAAAGGATCATGAGAGATTACTACAAGCAACTATATGCCAATAAAATGGACAAACTGGAAGAAATGGACAAATTCTTAGAAAAAACACAACCTTCCGAGACTGAACCAGGAAGAAATAGAAAATATAAACAGACCAATCACAAGCACTGAAATTGAAACTGTGATTAAAAATCTTCCAACAAACAAAAGCCCAAGACGAGATGGCTTCACAGGCAAATTCTATCAAACATTTACAGAAGAGCTAACACCTATCTTTCTCAAACTCTTCCAAAATATAGCAGAGGGAGATGGAGAAAACTATAAGACATTGATGAAAGAAATTAAAGATGATACAAACAGATGGAGAGATATACCATGTTCTTGGATAGGAAGAATCAACATAGTGAAAATGACTATATTACCCAAAGCAATCTACAGATTCAATGCAACCCCCATCAAACTACCAATGGCATTTTTCACAGAACTAGAACAAAAAATTGTACAATTTGTATGGAAACACAAAAGACCCCGAAGAGCCAAAGCAGTCTTGAGAAAGAAAAACGGAGCTGGAGGAATCAGGCTCTTGGAATTCAGACTATACTACAAAGCTACAGTAATCAAGACAGTATAGTACTGGCACAAAAACAGAAATATAGATTAATGTAACAGGATAGAAAGCCGAGAGATAAACCCATGCACATATGGTCACCTTATCTTTGATAAAGGAGGCAAGAATATACAATGGAAAAAAGACAGACTCTTCAGTAAGTGGTGCAGGGAAAACTGGACAGCTACATGTAAAAGAATGAAATTAGAACACTCCCTAACACCATACACAAAAATAAACTCAAAATGGATTAAAGACCTAAATGTAAGGCCAGACACTATCAAACTCTTAGAGCAAAACATAGGCAGAACACTCTATGACATAAATCACAGCAAGATCCTGTTTGACTCACCTCCTAGAGAAATGGAAATAAAAACAAAAATAAACAAATGGGACCTAATGAAACTTAAAAGCTTTTGCACAGCAAAGGAAACCATGAACAAAACAAAAAGACAACCCTCAGAATGGGAGAAAATATTTGAAAATGAAGCAACTGACAAAGGATTAATCCCCAAAATATACAAGCAGGTCACGCAGCTCAATATCAAAAAAACAAACAACCCGATCCAAAAATGGGCAGAAGACCTAAATAGACATTTCTCCAAAGAAGATATACAGATTGCCAACAAACGTGAAAAGATGTTTGTTGCCAACAAACATGAAAAGATGCTCAACACCACTAATCATCAGAGAAACGCAAATCAAAACTACAATGAGGTATCACCTCACACCGGTCAGAATGGCCATCATCAAAAAATCTACAAACAATAAATGCTGGAGAGGGTGTGGAGAAAAGGGAACCCTCTTGCACTGTTGGTGGGAAGGTAAATTGATACAGCCACTATGGAGAACGGTATGGAGTTTCCTTAAAAAACTAAAAATAGAACTATCATATGACCCAGCAATCCCACTACTGGGCATATACCCTGAGAAAACCATAATTCAAAAAGAGTCATGTACCACAATGTTCACTGCAGCACTATTTACAATAGCCAGGACGTGGAAGCAACCTAAGTGCCCAACAACAGATGAATGGATAAAGAAGATGTGACACATATATACAATGGAATATTACTCAGCCATAAAAAGAAATGAAATTGAGTTACTTGTAGTGAGTTGGATGGACCTAGAGTCTGTCATACAGAGTGAAGTAAGTCAGAAAGAGAAAAACAAATACCGTATGCTAACACATATATATGGAATCTTAAAAAAAAAATGGTTCTGATGAACCTAGGGGCAGGACAGGAATAAAGGCACAGACATAGAGAATGGACTTGAGGACAGGGGGAGGGGGAAGGGTAAGCTGGGATGAAGTGAGAGAGTAACATTGACATATATACACTACCAAATGTAAAATAGATAGCTAGTGGGAAGCAGCCACATAGCACAGGGAGATCAGCTCGGTGCTTGTGACCACCTAGAGCGGTGGGATAAGGAGGGTGGCAGGGAGACACAAGAGGGAGGGGATATGGGGATATAGGTATGCGTATAGCTGATTCACTCTGTTATACAGCAGAAACCAACACAACATTGTAAAGCAATTATACTCCAATAAAGATGTTAAAAAAAAAAATCAAGAGACAGACAGCTAGTAAAATTGCCTTGAATGTGCCAAATAAAATTTTAGCTATTATTCTGCAAAAATAGGAGGCATATTAAATTGGGAGTCACAACCTAGAGTTGCCCTAACACCAGAGTGTAGAGAATGTCTGAATGAACTGGAAAAGAGGGCAGAGAAGGTATCCCATGGGGAAGAAAGAGGATCTGATATACTGAAGAACTCTCCTGTGGAATAAAAGAATAAGAACCCGGACCTACTTGATACCTTCTAACAAAGGGTGTCAAGAAGTTCTCATCGCCAACAAAGTATAGCCTAGCAGTTAAGAGCATGAATTCTGGCGTCACTCTGCCTGGGTTTGAGTTCTGGCTCTGTCATATGATTATGTAGCAAGTTATCTAACCTTTCTGTGACTCAGTGTTCTCATCTGTAAAAACAAGGGTAATAATAGTACCCATCTCATAAGGTCATTGTGGAGAATAAATTAGTATATGTAAATAAAGTACTTAGAATAGTGTCTGGTATTTAGTAAGCACTACATAATGATTAGATATTGCCCTTTTCACATTTCTAGAATCTCTGCTCTTTCCTCATGTTTGTGATGTTATTCCTATTTTCTAGAATAACTGACAGTAATCTCTTGATTGAAATGGATTATCTTAGTTTACTTATTTTGTGGGAAGATAAGAAAGCAAGTGAAGACCCAGGGAGAAAAAAAAAAAATGGCAGTAGGCCAGATAAAAGAACAAAGCTTTAATTCCCTGGGACCTGAAAAACAAGGGAGTCAGCCCAGGACAGAGAAGTTCATCCCTGGGCTTAACTCATTAGTAAATTCTCAAAATTATTAGATAGAAAAATCAGCTAATCAGCTATAGCAACCAGTATAGAAGAAAACACACCAAATCATGAGGAGGTCTTTAAAAGCAGGAAAAAGGGCACTTTCACTCTCTTTATACACTATTTATGTGTTTTTCCTTTGCAATTAAAAACACATATTCACATACACAAATCAGCAGAGCGTCCCATATGTATTCATCTCCAACTTAGTGAGACAAAGATCCTAAGAAGCTTCCAGGACAATGCAGAGAGAAATGGGAAGACAGGGGAGCTACCCTGGGGATTTATTAAAGGGTCTGTATAACGGTGAGTGAAGTAAATCTATCACAGACAGGAAAAGACTAGTGGGTGGTAGAATAACATTCCACACCAGGGTGGAGCTGTGTGGCAGAGATCCCTCTTCCCTTCCTTGGATAAAAGCATTGTAAGACTGGGAGTGGGAGTTCTGACAGGAAGAATAAAGTGATTATTAAAGAAGGTGGGGAGCTGCTCTGTAGAAAATGTGCTTGGGACTTAGCCCAGGGCTTTTAAAAAATCATCTGAATTAGGAAATATACAACAAATGAGTGTATAGAACATATATGCATACCATTTAAAGAAATGAAAGGAAGACATAACAAACCTACCACCAAGCTTAAGAAAACATTAGCAGCACCTCTGACAACCCATGTGCCCTGGGGGCCCCCCGCCCCAGAGGAAACCACTGCTCTGATTTTGTGTTCATCATTCCCTTATTATAACTATTGCACATGTTATATCCTTAAATGATGTATGGTTTTGTTTTGCCTGTTTTGAACCTTTAATTTTTTTCCCTTAACATTACGCTCTTGAGATTCATCCATATTGATAATTATAGCTATGGTTTATTCATTTCACTGCTGCATAGTATCTCGTATGAACTTAGCACATTTTATTTAAACATCCTACTGCTAAAAGACGTTTGGGTAGTTTCCAGTTTGGGGCCATTAGAAGTAAAAAGACTATCAACATTCCAATCTATGTCTCTAATACACATGCAGGATTTTCTCTAGGGGTATGGATTTAACAGTGAAAATCCTGGGCCTTAGGTAATACCCACCTTGAACTTTAATATATTACATCAAACTGTCTTCCAAAACTGTTGTACTATTGACATTTCCATCAACTCCACATTCCTCACCAACGCTTGTTCTCACTGCAGCTTTAACTTGTACTTCACTGACTTCTAATAAAGTTGAGCATCTTTTCACATATCTTTTAGACATCTGTTTCCTCTTCTACAAGATGAGTGTTTATTTTACCAATTTTTAATGGGTAATCTTATTTTTGATTCATTGGAGTCCTTTATTTATCCTGGGTGCTACCAATCATTTGTTGGTTATTTGTGTTGCAATCATATTTTCCCACTTTAAGGCTTATCCTTTCAACTTTGATGAACAAAGATTCTCCATTTTAATGGAGCAAATATATTAATTTTTGCTTAGGGTTTATACTTTCAGTGTATTAAGAAATCTTTTCCCACCGTGAGGTGGTGAAGATATTGCCCAGTTTTTTTCCCTAAAAGTGTTTTAAGTTTTTTACTTTCATATTGATATTTTTAATCCATTTGGAATTGGGATTCAATATCATGTGTTTCTACTCAGATAACCAATTGTTCCCATTTTTTAAAAAGTTCTTCCTTTCCCCACTGACGAGCAGTGCCAATTCTGTGAATTATCAAGTTTCCTTATATGTGTGGATCTGTTTCTAGGTTCTCTATTCTGTTTCACTAGTCTATTTGTCCATCTCTGTTCTTAAACCCACATTGTCTTAATCACTCTAGCTTTATAATAAGACTTGAAATCTGGTAGAGCAAGTCCACCCACCTTGTTTCTCTTCTGGCTATTCTTGGCTATTTGCTCTTTCATACAAATTTTAGAATTACTTTTATCAAATTCTACTAAAAAACAATCCTGTTGAAATTTTCATTGGAATTGCATTAAATTTACATATCAGTAGGGAAAATCGATATGTAAATAATATCAAGTCAATCTAGCCAGAAACATGGTACTTTTCTCCCATTTATTTAGCTCTACTTTGGCTTTCCATAAAATTTTTAAATTTTCTCCATGAAGTTTGGCCTCTCTTTTGCTATACACATATATACACATACTTTGCTGTCATTTTTATTCTAACTGGTATCATGTTTTAGGACGACTTTTCTGTTTGTTATTAATGTAGAAAGAAAAGCAGTTGACTTTAGAAGCCTACATTCAGTGAACTTACTAAACTTCCTAACTTTTATAATTTATTTGTAGACTCCAGTTTTCTATGTAGATAATTATATTTTGATTTTTCCTTTCCTACCTTTATACCTTTCACTTCTTGTCTTGTTGCACTGGTTACGATTTCCAGTACAATTGAATAGAAGCTATGAGAGCAGATATCCCTCCTCTTGTTTCTAGTTTAAAGGAAATGTTTATTTTAAATTTGACTTGTTGCTATGATGTTAACTATAGGTTTTCTGTAGGTACTCTTTATCAGGTTAAGGAAGTTTTCTTCTATTACTAGTTTACTATGTGCTCCTTATCATGATTAGAAGTTGGATTTAACTGAAGCTTTTCTGCATCTATTGCTAAGAACATGTATCTCTTCTAATATGTAAACGCAGAAAATTGTATATATACATTTGTCTAATACTGACGCTGCATTCCTAGAATAAGGCCAGTTAACCCAGAACTTTTTACCTGGAGAGTCAGAAGAGGTTAAATGATATCAGAGTAGAAACTCTGCTTAAAACTGACTAAGCTGTACAAGGCTAGCCCTACTCGTTCACCTCAAGACTCTATCTCCTCTATGGCATTGTTGCTGACTCATCCACACCTGCTCTGAGCTCTTAGAGCATTTACTATGGATGATGTTCATCTGACACTTGCCATGTGCTATTCTGTACCTGTCCTGTCTCCCAACTAGAATACAAGTCCCACAAAGAGTAGCAACTAGAAAGCTTACAACAAATGCTTGCCTAAAAAGCTTAAACTTATTCTTGTGGATATGGTGGTAAAACATGAGTTGGATAATAATGCAGCATCCTTAGAGAATGAGACTCCTGGACATGAGTTTTCTAGAGAGCTGCACTTTAATCCACTAATACTCACTAAAACTTAAAAATCATTCTAAACTGTATTTCACACTTAACTGCTTTGTGAGTGTTCTGGCCATGCTTTATATGTTTCTTGATTTTAAGCATAAGTGAACTTTTTTGTTGTTGAGTACAGTTAATCATTAGGAATATCAGTTATAATAATGCTAAAGATACAGCTGTGGACACATAATGTGTGGAATGCAGAACCTCAGCTATGGCCCTGAATGAGTCTTTAACAGGGAAGGAAAAGAAAAAAAAAAGCTGGCATTTTCCCCCTTTGGCACTGACCTCTAGTTAACTCTCAGCAGCCAATTCACGTTTCCTCCTCCACTCTCCTACTCTCTCCACCCTCTCTTACCCCAGAATTACACAATGCAGAACTCTAGGATACACTTTTAGCAGTGATACTGTGAAAAGTTACCATTTCTCCAGATTACAACAACCTTCCAGCTTGTTTTTCCATTGTGGACTCTCTTCTCTGTACCTACTACTGACTGACCTCATCACTGCTCCTAATCTCTAGGGAGAACAAATATGGTGTAGCTAACAGCACAGACTCTGGGACCAGGCTGCCTGGATTCAAACTCCAGTTCGACATTTACAGGTGGAAGTCCCACTACAAGTCACTTAACCTCATTATTCCTCAGTTTCTTCATTCATATAATGAGAATAAACATATCTCTACCTCATAAGATTGTTATGAGAATTAAATGAATTAATATGTATAAAGTGCTTAGAACACGGCCTAGCGCATAGTAAGCATTATATCTGGAGTGTTAAAAAAAAAAAAAATGGATAAAATACCACTCTCTTAACTCTCTCTCTTAAAACTACTCCAGTATTTTTCATTTTGTGTTGTGGTTGTGTTGGTGGTGGTCATGGTATTCTTTTGTGGGAGGGGCAGTGCAGACATCACTAACTGATCCTCTACTCATCCCACCTGTCAGTGCTTCTTTCAGACCTGGAAGGGAAGGGGGATGGGGAGTGTCAAGGTTATTCATTCACTGTTCTGTTAGCCAGGCTAAAATGAGCACAGGTAAACTAACACACCATTGTAAAGCAATTATACTCCAATAAAGATGTTAAAAAAAAAAAATGAGCACAAGTGAAGAAAATGGGGCTGTTTATTTAATCAGCATAACAGGAATCTAGGGACATGTATGACTGCTGTTTTCAAATATTTGCAAGGCTGGGATGGAGAACAGATAGCATTGGAAATTCTATGGAATAGCTACAGGCTCCCCATCACTGAGCATGTTTAAGCAGGGGACTGGTGACCAGGTGTCAAGGATGCTGTAAGAATTTTTAAATTTAGCATCAGATAACCTTTAAGATTCCTTCTACCTGTAAAATCTTGGCAATGCTAACGTGAAGCATCAAGATGTTACAGTCTAGGTGTGAGTCACACATCCAACGAGCTCCTGAAGGCACAGAATTCTGCACTCCCCACAGTGCGTAGCACATCACAACAGATCTAGGTGAGGAATTCCAGCCCGGAGGCTGCGTAAACTAGGCTCACAGTAACAGAAACTTCTCTAAAGCTACGCGCATCAATTAGCTGATTCCAGACTTCTGTTGGGACCAATAAATTCAATAAAGCATACATTCCCAAATGGGATTTGGCAAAAAGATGTGTAGCCGAATTAACTATCAGACGGTCCTTCACTTCACCCTTCCGAGGCCGGACAAAAGCCAACTGAAGTGAGCAGACAGGTTAAGGGGAAGGGGCCGAGTGGCCCGGAGTGAACGGGCGACTGGCGAGCCGACTCACACTCCGGGGAAAGGGACAAAGGCCTAGGGGAGAGGAGAGCACGCTGGACTTGGAGGCCGGCAGCAACGCCCCAGCCAGACTGGCCACAGTCCGGGTTTGGACTGGAGGTGCAAAGGTGTGCGGGCAGTGGGTTAAACAGCGGCAGCGAGGAGGGCCCCTCAGCTCCAGCGGAGCCCCCGCGGGGGTCCCCTCTGCCCCCGGGGAGCTGGCCTCGGGGAGCCGGGGGCCACCGGAGCCGCAGCCCCGAGGAGGGTCCTGTGGGGAAGCAGGGCGGCGCACCTGCGGCCGGCACTCAGGTCCGCACGGGGCTCCCCGCCCCACAGCCTCCGCTGCTGCTCAGCCCACTTAACCCCGCAGCCGGATTTCGGATGGTCCCGACTCCCGCCGCCTCAACCAAGGCCAGTCCTCAAGCCCCAGACAGGCGGTCCGACACTGACGCCGGAGTCCTGGCGCGGAATGTGGAGCAGCGGCTGCCTCCCGCCCGGTCCAGCCCCTGCCGCGAGAGCGACCGCCGCCATCGCGGGCCGCGGCCGGAGGGAGACGCAGGGGCCGCGCGCGCGCGCCGCTTTACCTGAGAAACCAGCGGGAGCAGCGTCTGCTCCACCGAACGAGTTTTGATCTCGAGTCCGGAGTCGAAGGCGAGGCCAAACGGGCCGGAGCCGTGCAGTGCCCCGGCGGCGGCACCGCCAGCCGGGCCCGGAGAGGCGGCCATGGCCCTCAGCCCGTCGCGGAGCCCGGACGCCCCGCCGCTGCGGACCCGCCGCCCGCCAGCCTGCCTGCGCTCCGCAGCTGGCATGCACCCGCGCCGCCCGAGGCCCCGCCCCGCCGGGCCCGCCCCCGGCACGGCCTCGCTCACTCTCCGCCTGCACGCGCCCCAGTCTGGAGTCCGCCCTGCAGCCCCACCCCCTAACCCGGGCCCCGCCCCTTCTGTCCTCTGTCCCCAATCCCCATCCTGTCTCTCTCAAATCATTCCTTAGTGGGTTGCACACATGTCTCAACCCCTTCTAGAACAGAGAAACAAGATACCTGAGGGCCTCCCACGGCCACGTGGCCTCTTACCAGGGCAAAGACATCCATGCCCAGCGAAGCTTCCCGTGCTCCCCAGAAGTGACTCGTCCTGACTCCGAATTCCCCACGATTGCTGGAAGCTGCGCTGGGATTGAAACTAACTGGTAGACCGGGACCAGAGTCAAGCCTGTAGGGAAGGGCTTTTACCGTAAGACGGGAATTCTACAGGTTATAGTCTTTCTGGAGCTTCTCGGGAAGGTCCCATTTCCCCCTTCCACCCTGCTCTTTTCCTAACCGTATCTTTCTCACAATTTCAACTGGACTGAAGATGAAATTTTTGATAATGCAATCGTTTAAGGAGTATCTGGGTACTTGGCAAGAAAACAGTGATTTGGGTATCTTCAGGCTACTCTTCAGAATTACTCTTCAAAAGGAAATTAAATAGAACATATGGAAAAACTTCACCTCTGCTCAACACTATTACTATTTAAAACTACTTTTCAAAATTACTTTTCCCCTCGTGCCTAGCGCAGAGGCACGAGGGGAAAAGTTTCTCAACAGCTGTTCAGTAACTGAAGATCATTAGTGTGTATCTCTGACCAAACTCACTTAAGGGTAAGGCTAAGAATCAAGGAGCCCCTGTGTGATGGAGATGGGAGGGAGAACTGGACACCTGTGACCCTAAAGTTTCCAGAAGCAAACCCAGAGGAGGCTGACAGAAGCACACACCCTGTGAAAGGGTCCTAGGCTTACGCAACAGACTGAGAAGCATGAAGAAATATTTTGTGAACTAGCATATTTGCCAATAAGAAACTATCAAGAGTAGAAAACAATCTGAATCTGAGGCTGGCTAGTCCACCCCTTACACCTTTGCCGGGATCATTTTCTCCATCTATAATGTCAGATTGATGAGCTGAATACCACACCAGCTCGAGGTGTCAGAAAGCTCTTTCCCAAGCACTGCTGAGATGTGTTTCAAGATACCTCCACTTGGGGTTCAGCTCCATCTGCCACCGCTGCGTAGATTATCTTTGCTATTGAAGGTAGCCATACCTTAGGTTTGTTTTCTTCATTCAAAACATGTGGTTCTTTTATCCAACTTTCTTTTCATTTGAGTCTCACTCTCCAGCCACCCACCTCATCACTTCCTTATCTACCACAAAGTCACCTTCCCCTGGGCTCTGAGGGCTCCAGCCTTAGCCTTGGACCCTTTCACCTCTTTAAGGTGCTCAGCACCCACTCCACAGGTACATCTTCCCTTATGTAAGTTGCCCATATTTCATAAAAATTCAGTGTCGGCACTGGTGTCAAAGAAAAGGCAAGATATAAGGCCTAAGAGATGGATGTATTCGTGAAAGTTTGACTTCACTGAAGACCAAATTTCTCAACAGAAATGAGACTAAGTTTACCACCTGATTCATTCAACACATAGTAATTTTATTTCAAAATATAAATATTTTACATTTACAAAGATGTTACATCAGTCGGTTGTCAAAGCAAGTTAAAGCTAAGAAACAGAGTTTGTGAGAATAAAGATGTATTGTTGTATTTGAATAATCTTTTTTTACTTTCAAACCTCTCTACTTTGCCTGAGAATGCAAAGATGATACATTTTCCAGAAGTTACATAAGCAATTAAAACTATATATCCAATCTTGGTTTCAAAATCAAATGGTATTTGAAATACACTCCAATCACCTAGACAAGTGGCACTGCAAAGCACAAAAGAAGGGTTTTCTTTGGGATAACTACAATTGGAGTTACACTTTCTTGGTCACTGCCATAAAAAATAGTATTTGATAAGAAGCCAAAATGATGTTTAAGATCTGCTTCCATACCTTTCATAGTAAAATGTAAAGCTAGAAGAAAAAGTAAGAAACCAGATGTGGAGTAAAGAATTCTGGACTTGGAGTCAGAAGCTCTGCAACTGAATTCTGGCTCCATCATTTTGTGGTATAAACTTAAGGGAAAAATCACAAAAACCTTTCTGAGCCTCCAGTGCCTCATCTGATAATACTTACACTTGCCTGTCTCACAGGGTTGTTATGAAAGCATTCTGAAAACTATAAAGTGCCACACAAAAAAGCATTATTAAAATGTAATATCAATATATCACCACTGTATTTGCACACTAATTATCTCTGAAAAACTTTCAAAACTAAAACACAAATACTGATTCTACACACCATAGGTAGAAAAGAATCTCTATACTTGATGTATAGCTCTGAATGGCAAATACGTTTTCTTTCTGGTATCTCACTAAACTTTGAGATATATTACGGTTTACATGGTGGATGTACCATTCAGAATTCCATTAGGGATGTCTTCTAACAGACCTGTAAACTTTTATTTGAGAGCCATGTTTCCCAAAGGACAGGGAGTCCTTTGAGCTGCTCTGAGAAAAGGAGGATGGGGCGCAGTTTAAGGTCAAATAAGTCTCGTAAACACAGTCTTTGTCCCCTTATAAATTCACAATATATAAGAGCACATTAAAAACTCTTCCAAGTCCGACAGAAAGGAAACAAACTCAGCATTCCTCAATTTTAACTGACCTTGGAGTCCCCACCCCCCCACCCCATATACACTTTTGTTCTCTTGTAACATCTAATAACATCCCTTGCAACTACTGCTATAAAGAACACATTTTTCCAAAAGCTACTCAACTACAAGAGAAAGGAAAGAGAAGTAGAACAACGGGCTGAGAGAAAAAAGAACTTACTCTGCTCTGAATTGTTACTGACTGGCTCTGTGTTAGAAAAGACACTTTAACCTGTGGATTTGTTTCCTTCTCTAGAAAATGACAGGATCACCTAATTAGATAAGGCTCATCTGGCACAGAATTTCTATGACTCCAGGATGCAGGCAGAACATCTTGATTTATAATTCTCTTGATTATTTTTGAACTACCAAAAAAATTAACTGTTCAGTGGTTTCACATAGCATTCATAGTTTTTGCAGATCCTCAATAAGTTAATGAAATGAATATATTTTAATGGCAAAATGGGTAAAGACAAGAAATACATAAAAAACAAAGAAATACTTGTTCTTGGCGGGAACTAGCATTTGGAAGTATGTTGCCAGAGGCTATAGTTCTACTGCGAAATGCCTAGTCTAATACTTTTGTAAGGATCTTGGAAGACCCTTAGAGGAGACTGCAGGGGTTTTCCTATAAACCTTGAGGTTGAAAGCTCTGGATAACTCACCTAAAATTACTTTGCTCTAATCTAACCCCTCATAGCCTGAATTTCTGAGCATTTCTTGCTCAGTAGTGACACATCCTGAAGCTCTAAATACAACCAAAGTGGGAACTAGGGGTACTAGCAAGTCCTGATGGGTCACAATGGGTTCTTGTTAAGACCAAGGTTAGCCAGAGGTCCTCATCTGCAAGCCCTTTAATGGAATAAACTGCTATTTCCAAAGCTACTTAGTTTGTTTAAATAACACTTCTTGGGTATCAAGAGTCAATTTGCACCAGTCTCAGAAGTCAAGGGAAAACTCTGCCAGCTAACCACCTCTAATGGCAATGGGTGTTAAGAATCCTTGCAAACTTAAGAATAAATAAAACTGGTATCTAAGGCAGTCTGGCAGTGATCACTACCAGAAACAGAGAGTGTGATAGGAATTTTGGAACTGAAGCTGGACTTACATGACATGGAGTTTATGCTGAAAATCCCGTGCCTCATTCTTGGAAAAGAGAGGAACATACTGTGTGGGGAGATCTTATCCCCTCCATTCAGTTTACAATTGAGTAGTGAATGTGACCTTCAAACTCATCTTTAATAAAGCTATAAAATGCAGGACATTGTGATAGGATTTCTGTACTATGTTTTTACTGAAGCTACTTCTACTTCATCAATGCATTAGCTGTTCCTAGGGAAACTTCTTTCTGGGTCAAATCCTGAGAATCATCTTTGAGACTTGAGCTTGAAACTCCTACTTTTTCATATCATTTGATCTCAATGCCTTATGAAGATCTGTAAAACCTCCTCACTGTATCTGAGGGGGCATGTTCTCTCTGTTTTTGAGGGTTCCAGGAAGACCTCCCCCAGCTGCAGGGACTTCAAGTCCTTAGGCTGTTGCTGGAGTACTGGGGCAGTTCAAGTTTCCTGACAGGACTGGGGAGTACTCTGGGGCACCTCTGCTCCTGATACTTCAGGGTGATACTACATCATTGCTAATTTTGGCAGCTCTAAACTATTCTCTTAGGGCTCAGAGTACCCCTCTAAGGAGCTGGTATTCACACTAATAATTATGACCAGCAAGAGCCATATATTACCTCAAATTTATATTTTTGCAATATCACTTTACAGAGCTTAAGCACTTTGGAAGAACATAATTTGTATATGCACACTAACTCACTGTGCATAATATTTGCCTCTCATAAATATGTGCTCATCACAGCTGTAAACTTATCAGTATACCATTAACAGAAACAAACCTGATTTCTTTCTTAATACTTTTAATGCAAAATTCTTAATTTTAGCAATACACATGATCTGGCTAAGATTTAAGGTGAGAGAAGGCCTTCTTATGAGTTATCCCCTACAGCACCCTGTACAGTGTCTGGCATAGAACCTAGAGTCTGGCAAACTCTCAAGCAATGTTTTACTGAATGAATGCCTGAACAAGTGATTAAAGAAAAGAATGAGTTACTAAGTGCCAAATGTAACACTTCGTGGAATACCAGATTGTAATTGTTGAAGGATTCACAGGAAATATATGAGATCTGTACAGTCTACTCTACAGACAGAGACCACATGGTAGCCTCTTTCCTAGATGGAGTTTTTCTGAAGTAATATCAGAATAAATTTAAAGTAATTATCATTAACTATGCTTCTTAATGAGATGATGTTTTAGAAAAATATGATTTCTACTTTTAAATGTTTTCCAAAAATGAAATCTTTGTTACTTAAGAACTCTTTCTCCTCCATACTCCTTTGGGGGCAGAGAAAGAGCCTGAAGATTGTTTTACACAGTGCAAAGGGCACAAAGCTAAGAGCTGGGTTCTGGTCCCAGCCCTGTCATTAACCCTAGGACAAGTCCATGCGATAGAACAGGACACCTATTCTACCTCACAGCACTGGAAAAATTGTGTAAGATATTAAAAGAAACACTGCAATATAGCAGAGTTGGCAGAATTTGGAGTCAGAAAGATCTGAGGTAAAATTTTACTAAACTTCATGACTTTTGAGTTGGTCACTTTTCTGAACCTTACCTTCCCCATCTGTGTGAAACTGTTGCAAAATAATGTAAAGCTATATGAAAGCTGATGTGAAATGCTTGTGAAATAATATGTGCAAAAAGACTTTGTCAAATGTAGAGCACTATGCTGGTTATTGTGATATCTGAGATATTTTAAAAGTCATAATTTAATTCAACAAGCATTCATCTAGAGTCTATGTGCAAGGCACTGTGCTAAGTGATGGGAAAATACTACACAGATATAAAATTTTACTGCTAATAAGTAACTAATTGGTCAAATTCCAAATAGTGAAACAGGGATACTTTTAATGAATCAGAGCACTGCTGCCCCTGAGATTTTTTTCTTAAAACATCTGGAAAGAAAAACATTACAACATGAATTCTATCATACTGTTACCATTAATAGCAGCTTAATAAGTATTTAATTTCAAAGTGGTCAGCCAAGTTTTAAAAATTTGGCAATAGAGCAGTAGGGGATGGAGGGAGAAGGGGAGGAAGAGCTTCGGTCTCTCTGTGGTCTCCTATGGTTGTAACATACAACTAACTGAACTTCAAATAAGCCACCTGCCCTTACACTGAAGATTTGCTCTTCCTTACAGAGAGGACCATACACTGTGGAAGAAGGGAGAAGACTCATTTTTCCTGCTCAAGCAACTACATTCTCAAAAGTGAAAGCCCTCTTCATGGAAAAGTGACTGTCACAGAAAAGTTTAAGGACAGATTTCTTAAAACAGGAGAAAACAATACTGTATACAGCAGGTAGTTTAGGACTCTTTAAAAAACTTTATAAATACATATTATAATATACATAACCAAAGTGGGAAAATTTCAAGCCATGGTACCAGTTTATAAACTGAAACTTTTCAAGCCATCTTAGCAACAGTTAAGTGAGTAAACCACATTTCTGAGCTCCAAAGCTGTGCTTTAAAATGCAAAGCACAGCAAGTCCTCTCTTGTCCGGGCATTCTGTATGGAAGGCTAGGAGGCTTCTGCTTCTTTTCCTGGGCTCTGTTTGCCAGGCACAGCTGAAAGGATAGGAGGCCACAGCTGAGCTAAACTCACAGTCAAGGTTGAATTTCCTAGAGAAATCACTGTGGTTTAGAAACCAAGTCAGTCTACTGAAGGCTTCAGATCTTCAGAAATGTCACGGAAAGTCCTTTAAGAAAACAGACAGAATGATTAGTTTTGCTTTCAGAAAAGGGGAAAAAATAAAACCACAGAGAAGGGAGGGAGGGAGGGAGGAAAGAAAAATAGCATCTAACCAGTAATTCATTGCCACAGAATATCTGATTTTTATAATTTGAGAGCCTTGATGAGGTTATGTAGTCACTATGTTTTTCCTGATATTTTCACTGAGTATTGTTTCAAAGTCTGATAGCTGGGCTTCCCTGGTGGCACAGTGGTTGAGAATCTGCCTGCCAATGCAGGGGACATGGGTTCGAGCCCTGGTCTGGGAAGATCCCTCATGCCGCGGAGCAACTAGGCCCGTGCGCCACAATTACTGAGCCTGCGCGTCTGGAGCCTGTGCTCCGCAACAAGAGAGGCCACGATAGTGAGAGGCCCGCGCACCGCGATGAAGAGTGGCCCCCACTTGCCGCAACTAGAGAAAGCCCTCGCACAGAAATGAAGACCCAACACAGCCATAAAATAAAAATAAACAAATAAATAAATAAGCAAATATGGTTAAGAAAAATATATTTAAAAAAAAAAGTCTGATAGCTGTCTCTCAATCTTTAGTAACAAGAACTCCAGTTTTTTGGAGGGTCCATCCAAAAGACTATTTCCCCAGACTCTCTTGAAACTAATGACCATGTGACTAAGATCTGGCCAATTCGAAGTGTTGAGTGACTTCTGGGCAGTGTACTTAAAAGAGAAGGGTAATCTTCAATCCTTCCCCCTTCTTGCTGACTGGAAAGTAGACACAATGATGTTAAAGAGAAAATCACTAAGAGACCAAAGATTAAACGTTAGCAGGATAACTTTTATTGCAAAATAGGAAAACTGACCCAGCAATGTCCAAGCTCTGAGGATTGTGGTTCAGGGCAGGAGAAATGGGGTAGGTCTTTTCATCAGATGACCTTGTACTTGTACCGTCTCTAACTTGTACCGTCTATCAAGCAAGCCAAGTGAATGTAGCTAATTGGCAGGCAATATCTGGGTTGGGTGGAGGTGGTCTGCTGCATCTTTGTGGGGCTTACCTTAGGACTATAGTAGCTAGTTGACCTTTGCTACATAATTTTTATGCCCAAGCTAGGATGATATCACCCAGCCAGGTCTGCATCTGTGTTGGCAGCCACATGGCCAGGTCAGAGTTTATCAATGAATGTGAGCTCAAGCACCCATCTTAGATGAAAAGACCTCACACCAAGGCTGGCATCAAGGTGGGGCGAAGCTTGGCATGGATGTTTGTGGAACAGACACATTAGCCCTGATCTGCCTGCCTCTGCACTTCTTACACCCAAGAGAGAAATAAACTTCTGGCTCATTTAAGTCACTGTTATTTTAAGTTCTACTGATGGTGGATTTTTTTGAGTTTGTTTTTTGGTTATAATACAGGCAAATCTATCTTAACCAATACAGATATGAAGCACAAGTTTATTACCATCCTTTTAGATAGAGGTTGCCTTGCTCCTTTACAACAATATCACCAATTAGGAGGGTTCAACAGGCAGGGCAGAGGTAAATTAAAGACTAACCCTTTAGCACAATGTAGGAAGTACTTTAATGTCAAGAGGGGCACAGGTAAAATATTACAGAAAAAAGATTACATTCAAGGATGCTCAGTTATCTCAAGGCTCCTTCACTGCATGAGGCCCTACATCCAAAGGAATAGCTTTGAGGAAGGGGTAAGCTTCCTGGCTATGGTTCCTGTGGCTCTGAAAGGGTTTATTTGTGACATGACTGAACCCACCATGTTGAATATATGCTGATAGGTCAAAGAATTGGAATGAATTTCTTTCCTTAAATATTTTTATTTATACCTGGAGAAAAATTCCCCCAAACTAAGACTTATACAGACACAAATGTTTTATATATATATTAATATCCATCTATCTCTACATCCATCAAATCAGGGTTTCTCAACAGCAGCACTGTTGACCATTTTGTGCATTGTAAGATGTTTAGCAGCATCCCTGCCTCCACCTACTACAGCTGTGATGATGAACATGTCTCTAGACATTGCCAAACGCCCCCTGAGGGGAGCAAAATCACACCCTCCTCCCAGAACCATTGCTCTAGATAGCTATCTACCCATTTATTTATATATCTATTTTTCACAGTCTCACCTAAATTTTTGTTTTTACATTTGTGTACAGGCAAAGCTGGCTACAAGTTGCCTCAGACTATATGAATTTCAAGTAGCACTTAATTCTGGGAAGCCCTGGAAAATCTTTAAAACCAATAACCAAAAACTTGTCAATATTTCAAAGCATTTTCCGACACCCAAAACGGTTTGTAAACTCATTCTTTGATATCTTTTCAAATTTCTAAGACACCTGCAAATTTGAATCTCTAACTCTTCAATTCCCCTAAATTATGAATGAAAATTTCTGCCTCAGGGCAAAGATGCATGAAATAAGATTAAGACTGTGGTTCGCCTGGCGACTGCTTTCTGTTGACAAGTAAGCTTAGCTGTGACCTTGAAATTCATACCTGCTATTCAATTCCGCCTCCAGGCCAAGAAAGTCTCCAGAAGGACTCAGAAGAAAGAAGACAAAGTGAAGCAAGCTAAGAAAACAGTTGCTAAGTGTTTTCCATCTCAACAGTGTATTTTCTCTGGATGTTTAAGGTGGTGACGGTGGGGGGTATGTGTGTGTAAAACCCTATAGAAGTAACACTGATCTTACTGAACCTCAATTATCTCCTGGAAAACAAACTCCATAAGCTAGAGACAGAGAAATAATTTCTTTCTGGCCTCATCAAAAGGCACAGCACTAACTAATCTGCAGGGCTCATAAATCTGTAACTCTCTAGATTAGGAAGAAACAAAGGAATAAATATTGCATTGACAGTATTTCCTTCCTTCTTTCTTTCTTTAATTTTTTTTTTTGGCCTCGACACGCAGCTTTCGGGATCTTAATTCGCCAACCAGGGATTGAACCCAGGCCCTCGGCAGTGAACGTGCCTAGTCCTAACCACTGGACTGCCAGGGAATTTCCTTAACAGTATTTCTAAAAATGGCAAATGTCCTACCTAAACCATCTACATACAGTATTCTTTCCCAAACCATAAGGATTATTATGCTCCTTTGAACCATAGTGGTAGAATTTCTCAAGAACAAGCAGTGCAGAATGGGGCCACATGAGACTGGGGGGGGACAGAGGACTGCTGTTAACATTTTATAGTTCCTTTAAGAGCAATGGAGATTGAGCGGTGTGATTTCTCATTTACAATCTCTTTGCTCCTTGGAAATATTTTGGGATCTGCTTCCCCTAAAGTTTCAATGAGATTTTAAAAAATCCATTTATGTGAATGTTTAAATCTTTTCTGATTTAACAACTCAAGAGTTGTTGACTCCCAGCCTCCCAGAGAAGCAGAGTAAATTGTGGATGTTGAACTTACTTTTGTTGGCTCAGGATAGCAAGTGTGTATTTCCTAAACCCTCACCCACACATCTTGTGACAGAGCACATGTCATCACTATTATGTACATTCCCTCCCTTCCAAAAATGTGGAATAAAGTTCTAAGGCTGGAGTTTACCATGGCCCCTCCTCTTTTTATCAGCCTCACAGTTATACTGCAAAAATCTTTTAATCTGATCTGCTCTTGGTTTCACTAATCTATTAATTCATCAAATTTTCATTGAGCACTTTCTATTTGCCAAACACCATGCCAGGAATGGTAACACAGCTGTAAACGAGTTAGACATAGTTCCTACCTTCAGAAAGCTTACCAATTAGTGGAAAGACAAACACACATTTATATGATAGGTATTAAGTTGCAATAGGATAAGTGGAAGATGCTATGGGAACACATAGCAGGGACATCTTATCTAGTCTAGAGAGTTCTAGTAATGCTTCTCCAAAGAAGAGTACTTTAAGTAAAGGTTATGATACTGGACTTGGCTAGGAAGGGGGTAGTATTCTTTACAAAGGGGAAAACATGTGCAAAGATCTCACTGACTCCAGGAAACTAAACAAGTTCAATATGGCTAGAAAAGAAAATGTAAGGCAGGCAACAGAGAGAGATGAGTCTGCTGAGGTAGACAGAAGGCACGAAAAGTCTGATGGGCCAATTTAAAGTTTCAACTTCATCTTGAAGGCCATGGGAAGCCACCATGGGAATCTTAAGCAGCAGAGGCATTTAACAGTTATGCTCCAGAAAAACCAGAGAACAAGATGGGAGGGAAGTAAGACTAGAGGCAGGGACCAGTGAAGAGGATGCTGAAGAAATCCTGGCATTGGGTCAACACCATTGGGAAGACAGAGGAATGAACAGATTCAGGAAAGTTTTTAAGTGACAGTGTCAAAGGAGAAGCAACCACCAACGGAGGGGGAGTAGAGTACAGCCCCCTTCCCATCTCCAGTTCTCTTTTTTCCCTCATTATCCTAAACTGGCATCATGGGGAGTACACTCCAACTGAAATCCTTAAGGTTAATGTAAAGATCTGGAGGAGTGGTGACTGGTTTTTGGAGAACATCTTCATATCTTATTTTGCAAAGACAAAAATAACTTCTTGCTCTATAAAAAGTAGGATGTGTTACACCGTAGCTTAACTGCCAAATACTGATCTTTCTTGACTTAGGATGGTATTACGTCCCAATAAATCCACTGTAAGTTGAAAATATCCTAAGTCAAAAAGCATTTAGTACACTTAACCTACGAAACATCATAGCTTAGCCAAGCCTACCTTAAACTTACATTAGCCTACAGTTGGGCAAAATCATCCAACACAGAGCCAGTTTTATAATAAAGTGTTGAATATCTCACATAATTTACTGAATGCTGTACTGAAAGTGAAGAACAGAACGGCTGTCTGGGTACTGCACGGCTGTAGGCCTATCAGTTGTTTCTTTACCTGATCGAGGGGCTGACTAGGAGCTGCGGCTGCCGCTGCCCAGCATCATGAGAGAGTATCGTACTGCATATCACTAGCCCGGGAAAAAAATCAACATTCAAAATTTAAGTACTGTTTCTACTCAATGTGTACCACTTTCACACCATCACAAAGTTAAAAAAATCATAAGTTAAACCTTCTTAAGTTGGGGACCATTTGTAATTTCTTTTATGAAAAGATACTGAACTTTGATTGAACTTTGGGTATTAAATCATGAAAGATAATCACAGTCAGGTTAAGATAATGCTTCTAAAAACAGCAATGAGTTACTAATTACTCTATCCTAGAAAAAGATAAAGCTGAGTTCCTAAAGGGCCACATTCCAGCTGTCACCTCCGGTCATAACAAGGTATGACAGAGGGCAAAGGAAAACTTGAATACAGAGAACAGCATTCCCAAAGGAGTTCCTGCGACATGCCCTTACTTTCTCCTTACAGGTTTTTCTGAGCTTTAATATTCAGAGATTGCTGCTCAGTTTTTGGTAGGAGTGAAATAAGTACATCAAATCAAGTCTGATTATCCTGTCCAAATATCAAGAAAGTACTTGAAAATGTGTGACTGCAGGGTGTTTTGATCCTTCCCCACACCTCCCAAACAGCCCCAGTGTTAACAGAGAACAGGGGAAGCAATAGGTTCTGATTATTGAATCAAGGCCAAAATAGTTGGGAGCCCAAAGTTGCGCTGTGTCTGCAACATTCACCCTTGTGAAATAGTGCAACCACCATGATCAACAGTGAGAAGCAGAGAAAAGGGGTCCACCCTCCATCTTTCCTTAGGTGGACCGTCATTCATCTATCTGAAGATACATGGCAGTACACAGAAATAGCCATGCAAATGGGTCTTCTCAGCCACCAGCGCCTGCATCTGCAATTAGAAGGTGTATCTGCCTAATGGAATGAACAATCCACCCTCCATTATCACACTGTAACAACATGAGAGTTCCTAAGACAAGCCGAGCCCTTCCACAGCTCATGCCTCTGTAGAGACTATTCCCTCACAGCCCATTCATTCCTTCAACTAGGAAGAGAGCACTTCCCAAGGTTGACAGGTGCTGTGGATACACCAGTAACTAAAATGGACATGACCCCGCAGTAACAGCAACCACAGTCAAGCGGGAAAAGACAAAGAATCAAGTGTATAAGTGAAAGTCGTACGAGAAAGGAAAGGTACAAGGTGCTATCTGTAAGAGCATTAAACTAGCAGAAGGACGTAACTTAATCTTGAGGGTAGGGAAAGCTTCTCCCATGAACTGACATTTGAGTTGCGATCTGAAGAATGATTAGGAGTTAACTATGCAAGGAAAGATGGGGGAGGGGGAGAGTGTCCAGACAGAGAAAGCAGCATGCTTGAAGTCCTAGAGTTTGAATGGAGCTGGTGTCACTTGAGGCCCTGACACAAAGCCAATGTGGCTGCAGCTCAGACAGGGGAAAATGTTTCAGAATTCGTGAAGCAGGCACAGGTAGATCACGTAGGGCCTTGGAAGGATTTTGATCTTCCTTGTAAGAACAATGGGAGGCCAGTTTTGGTAAGCACGACCAGATATGCCTCCATTCTGAAAAGAAAACATCCGCTGCAGTATGGAAAAGGGACTGGAGGACAGCATGAGTGGACACCGAGAGACTGGCTGGGAGGCTGAGACGCCTGCAGCAGTCCAGGTGAGAAACCTACCAGCTGGGCCCAGGGCAGGTGGAACTGGAGAAAAAGGGGAAAGGACAGATTTGAGATAAAACTGATAGGACTTGGTAAAGATGGTTACTGAGGAGATGGAAAGTCATAAGGATGACCACACACTGGCACATATAATTAGAGGGTAACATCTACTGAGGAAAGAAACACAGGAGAATGTTTTTTCTTGCGGGGTCGGGGGGGGGAGATGATTAAGGAAAAGAAAGATCTTTAGTTGAAACACACCAGCTCACCTGCTTATTACTATGTGACTAGAGGCAAGTTAACCTCTCTAAGCCTTGATTTCTTCATTTATAAAATATGGAAAACAATCTTTCCTAACCTCACATGAAAACATTGGACAGATTAAGTAAAATAAGACAACGCAGGTAAAGTTTTATCACAGAACTTGGCATGCTGAGTCCCAATAAATGTCAGTGGTGGTTGTTTGTTACTATTTAAGAGGTCATTTAGACTTTCCACTAAAAAGTGCTGTGTTGAACACATAGTTCCTTCAGGCCTTCTGAAAACCCCATTAGAATGCCAGTAAAAAGTGTCTTTTTAAAGGCATAAACCTACCTGAAAAAAGAGGAGAAAAAAGAGAACATAAGAAGTTAAGAGCAACAAATTTTTAGAAGATGGAAAGCAGATGAACAACTGCTATGACCCAGCATAACCTAAAAAGCTGAATCCTAAGCCAGGAGTTATTCAGCAAAATTGTCCATAAGGCTCAGGAATTGGTGATATCAAGTAACTTTGGAAGTGGGGTTGAAGGTGGGACTAAACACAGAAGGGCTGCTTTAAAGTGTGCTTAAAAAGCAGTAAGACCAAGCTGTCAAACTCTGGGCAGGAGATTAAAAGATCTTTCTCTGAGGAATTTAGCAGCCCCAAAGGGAAACCAAAAAGCACTGACATCAAGGGTTGCACAAGACAATGGTCCTGGCAGATTATATTATGGTAACACACATAATAACCAACCCACAGATCCTGAGTAGTTCACTCTTAACATAAGCCAGTAGTCAAAAATATCTGATACCTGCTATTGTGATTATGTTGTGTTAATATGGTGAAGGTGAAGGGATATTACAGATGTAATCAAGGTCCCTAAGCAATTGACTTTAATCAAAATGGCAATATGTTCAGTGGGCTAGGTCTAATCAGGTGAGCCCTTTACAAAGGGGTCTTAGCAGTCAGAGACAGAAGTCAGAAAAATACTCTCCTGCTGGCCTTGAAGAAGCAAGCATCATGTTATGAAACGCTTATGGAAAGGGGCAGCCTCTAGAAGCTACAAGCCTCAGTTCTACAACTGCAAACAAAGGAATTCTGCCAACAACAGGCAAGCTTGGAAGAGGGCTCTAATCTGCAGATGAAATCCCAGCCCAAGCTTACACCTTGACCATAGCCTTGGCAGATCCTAAGCAGAAGACACAGCTGAATTATGCCTGTACTCCTGACTCATGGACTTTAATATAAATGTATGTTGTTTTAAGCCACTAAGTTAGTGGAAATTTGTTACATATCACAGAAAAGTAACACAGACCTATATGCCAAAAAAGGTAAATTTTATTTATACAAATAATACCTCAATAAACCAGACCCCCTAAAAATATGATAGCAGAAATGGAGACCTCTAAGAAGGTGTTAGAAGATAAAGTTGGAGAAATCACCCAGAAAATGGGAGCCAAAAAGACAGAACCAGAAGAACATCAGAGAAAAGGTTAAAAAATGATATGAACAGTGTATGCGGGTCAGCACCAAAATAAAAGTAGTTTTGAAAGGGAGAGAAGGAAATCATTAATAAAATAACTGAAGAAAAGTTTCAGAAGCACAGAACATAAATTTCCAGTTTTAAAGGTCACAAAGGTGGGCTTCCCGGGTGGCGCAGTGGTTGATAAACTGCCTGCCAATGCAGGGGACACGGGTTCAAGCCCTGGCTGGGAAGATCCCACATGCCGCGGAGCAACTGGACCCGTGAGCCACAACTACTGAGCCTGCGCGTCTGGAGCCTGTGCTCTGCAACAACAGAGGCCGCGATAGTGAGAGGCCCGCGCACCGCGATGAAGAGTGGCCCCCACTCGCCGCAACTAGAGAAAGCCCTCGCACAGAAACGAAGACCCAACACAGGAAAAATAAATAAATAAATTTATGGGGAAAAAAAAAGGTCACAAAGGCACTTGATACAAGTGCCAATTGGAACAACAACAACAAAATAGATTAAAAACAACAAAAAAGAAGATCCTATAGGTTTTCAAACAGTTAAATTACAAAGAATCAGGAACCAGAAAGCCTTCAGAATTTTAACAACCATGAAAGCTAGAAAACAATGAAGAAATAAAGTTCTAAAGGGAAAAAATTTTAAACATAGAATTCTCTACCCAGGCAAACTATTGAGTAAGTATGACTTTAGAAGAAGCCTTTTCAGACATGTATCATCCCCCAAACTTACCTCCCATGCATTCTTTCCCAAAAATCTGCAGGAGGATGTGCTCCAACAAAAAGCAGGAATAAATCAAGAAAGAAAACAATATTGGGAAATCATATGCGAAATAAGGATTCCAACAGAGGGGAGAGCTGAGGGAATCCGCAGGGTGACAGCTGTACAAATCTACTGGAGCAGATCAGAACAATCCAGGAGCGACTTCTTCAGGAAGAAAACACTTACAGCAAACCAGACGCAACAGAGCATGCTGAGTGAGAGGAGAGGTAAATACCTGGTGCAAAGCCTGGCATTGGACTAATTATAAGTTTACAGAAAACAAAGCAAATACAAAACAGTATCTTTATAACACAAAGGAAAGCAAAATGTTGTGTAGGTAAGGAACTATAGACAATATACAAGAAGGCTTAAATATGAATGTAATTTACAGAGCCATAATAATGTAAACACTGAATACTGATCTAACCAATATCACAATTTAGTAATATCGGGCGGATGGTTAGTAAAAGAGATAATTTCTCACTTTCCAAGTGGGAAGTAAACAGTGCCAATACATGAAAAAAATCAAGAAATAAACACAATTTCAAGATATGGAGGTAAACATCAAATAGAGTCGAAAGTAGTTCCTCTTAGAGAGGAAAGGAAGGGGCGGGGAGAAGGCAAAGGACTGCTATTTTTCACAAGCTTTATAGAAATTTTTGACTCTTTTAAACTATATACATCTATAACTACGAAGGAAAAAGATTACAGCTATATCGGTCCTTACATCATTTTTTCAAACCCCCATACCACTTAATTAACAACATTCTGCCTTCAGAAGGGGACCAGGGGAAAGGGGTCACTTGCCTCTAGAAGGATTCATATTAGCTTCTTTTGTTTCACCTTAGAAACTAACTCTTGCTCTACCAACCTGGAATCATCAAAAGTCTTTTTCTAAAATAACAGCAAAATATTGATCAACCAATTTTCTTTTTACTTCTTGTTTCGTGAGCCCAATGAATATGGTATCCACTCAGCAAATGCTCTCTACTGCTTTCAAGTAACTGTCCACTGACTTCCCAGGAACCCAGTACCTGCCTTTAAGAGCAAAGGCAGGAAAGGATATCATAGTGTAACCACCCCCAAACTGGTGACGTCTTTGTTAAAACCTCTAAGTACCTCTCTTTTCATTCTTCTTCAGGAAACTGATATTTCACTGCTATCAAATAAGTGCCTAGAATTAACTAAGATGGCCCTTTGACCAACTACCTCTAACTCAGAAACGTTATTCTACTTGTTTTGGGTTAAAGGACCATGTCTTTCTTCACAAAATACAACACTTAAAATGAAATAAGCAGAACATTTTAGAAGAATTTTAAATAAAAATATAGTTTCACTAAATACATTTTCAGAATCAACTTGTTAATGACTCCTTAATTACACTAGAATATGCAACAAAAAAATTCTTTTCCAACTGAAAGTAAAAAGGGCAATGCAGTGTAGTCTCTGGAAAGTTAAAATCCTGTATTCTGAGACTTAATTTTTCATTAGAAGTCATTCTTACTTTTCTGTTGTTAAAATGTAATTTCTGGTACAGCCACATAGAAAAACTGTTTTGCAAGTATCCACTGAAGTTAAACCAGATGTAGTCCCAGCCATTCCTCTGCTGGTATATACTCACCTGAAGTAAGTACTCATGTTCACCAAAAGCCATGTACCAGAAAGTTCATAGCAGCCTGATTCATAACAGTCCTAAACTGGACACTACCCAAATGTCCATCAATACTACAATGAATAAATAAATTGTGGTATATTCACACACTGGTATATTCACACACTGGAATATAAATAAATATATATAAATTAAATAGTATATAAATAAACCTACAGAAAAATTGAAAGAGTAGTACAATTAACAGCCATATGTCCTTCATCTAGATTCACCAGTTGTGAACATTTTGCTACAGTCACTTTCTCCCTCTCAATTTGACATCTCATCCCTAAAGGATATTCTGCTACATAACCAAAGTATCACTGTCAGACCTAAGAAATTTAACATCAATATAATATTATTTCATATATGGTCCATAATCAATTTCTCTAACTGCTTCAGAAATGTTCTTTATAGATTCTCTCCATTCCCCAATCCAGGATCCTGTCATGGACCCATGCACTGCATTTGGTTGTCCTATTTCCTAAGTCTCCTTCAATCTAGTATACCACTGTCTCAAAATGGTCTTTTAAAATTTATTTATTTTTGGTTTTTCATGACATTAACAATTCTGACCCAATCGGTTTTTAAATGTTCCTGATATGTGAAACCCAAAAGTCTACACACAAATGATTTCTATTTACTTAGTGTCTTCAATCTTCAGTAGAGCAGAGGAACTGAAATACTCTGTATCCTAACAGACTGTATGCAGGTGAAAAATAATGACACAGGTTAGTTCAATTTCATACACCGTTTATGATCATTCTGCTGTAACTCACCGCTGAGTCTGAACAGGCCATGGGGGCTGGTTTGGTGTGGGTACTGAATTCGTGGGACTCATTAACATAGCACTATAGATATTGGAAGCGACCACAAGTATGCAGAGAAGTATGGGCCCAATGATTGCTCCTTCCAGGCCCAGGTAGTACGCTCCACCAGCCACTGCCAAGCCTGTCAAGTAAGGATGGCCACCTCTGGAATAAAGAGCACACAGATTACTCATGACTTTTAACAAACATAAACCTTGGAGTAAGTTGGAAATACATTCTCTAACACAATGTTCATTCTGTAATACACCTGCCTTTTGACTGCATTATCAGCTTTCTTCAGATTACCTCAATGCAGATAACAAGATGCAAAAATTTTCTTGCCTACATGTGTGACGTTTGCCTTTTTATAGGTCCAGCAACTGAAGGAGTGAAGTCAGCAATGTTAACAGGTACCATTACAGGGCTGTCTGAGGTGGGTTAATGTCAGTTTAGGACTGGTTATATAATCTACCTGTTAGGTTTACCTCCATCTAGAAAAATTAAGTGGGCACAATTAAATGTGTAGTTCAACTAATTATGCTTTTTTTTAAAGATGATAACAATACAATGACATCCTGTTATTCATAAGTTAGACTTCTAGCAACCTCCTAAAATACCGATTTTAACACAGGTAGTGATAAAAGGCCTCATGAGGAAAATATTTGTTAAAAAGCCCAAGATTTTTATTTCATAGGAGAGTCATAACTGTCTTCTAGCTTATCACAGTATCACTTACATAATTAGAATGAAATAAAACACAGGCAGACCTCAGAGATACTGCAGGTTTGGTTCCAGACCACCATAATAAAGCCAAATATCATAATAAAGTGAGTCACACGAAATTTCTGGTTTCCCAGAGTATATAAAAATTATGTTTACACTGTACTGTAGTCTTTTAAGTATACAATAGCATTATGTCTAAAAAAATGTACATACGTTAATTTAAAAACACCTGATTGGTAAAAATGCTAACTATCATGTGAGCCTTCAGCAAACTGTAATCTTTTTGCTAGTGGCGAGTCTTGTCTCGATAGTGACGGCTGCTGACTGATCAGCGTGATTGGTTGCTGAAGGCAGGGGCAGCTGTGAAAATTTCTCAAAACAAGACAACAATGAAGTTTTGCTGCATCCACTGACTCTTCCTTTCATAGACGATTTTTCTGTAGCACGCAATGCTGTTTGAGAGCATTTTACCCACCATAGAACTTCTTTCAATATGGGAGTTAATCCTTTCAAACCCTGCTTCTGCCTTATCAACCAAGTATATGTAATACACTAGATCCTTCGTGGCCATTTCAACAATCTTCACAGCATCTTTACCAGAAGTAGATTTCATCGCAAGAAGCCACTTTCTTTGCTTATCCATAAGCAAAGAAAAAGTTTTATCATGAAACTGCAGTAATTCAGTTACATCTTCAGACTCCACTTCTAAATCTAGTTCTCTTGCTATTTCCACCACATCTGCAGTTACTTCTTCCACTGAAGTCTTGAACCCCTCAAAGTTATCCATGAGGGTTGGAATCAACTTTTTCTAAACTTCAATTAATGTTGATATTTTGACCTCTTCCCATGAAATACGAGTGTTCTTAATTGCATCTAGAATGCTGAATGCTTTCCAGAAGGTTTTCAATTGACTTTTTACCCAGATCCGTCAGAGGATCTGGGTAAAGTCTTACATAATAAGACTTGAAAGTTGAAATTACTCCTTGAACCACAGGCTGCAGAATGGATGTTGTGTTACAGGCATGAAAACAACATTAACCTCATTGCACATCTCCATCAGAGGTCTTGGGTGACTGGGTACATTGTCAAATAAGTCATAGTATTCTTTTTAAATTAATTAATTAATTTATTTATTTTTGGCCGTGTTGGGTCTTCGTTTCTGTGCGAGGGCTTTCTCTAGTTGCGGCAAGCGGGGGCCACTCTTCATTGCGGTGCGCGGGCCTCTCACTATCGCGGCCTCTCTTGTTGCGGAGCACAGGCTCCAGACACGCAGGCTCAGTAGTTGTGGCTCATGGGCCTAGTTGCTCTGCAGCATGTGGGATCTTCCCAGACCAGGGCTCGAACCCGTGTCCCCTGCATTGGCAGGCAGATTCTCAACCACTGCACCACCAGGGAAGCCCAAGCCATAGTATTTTGAAAGGAATCATTTTTTTCTGACCAGTAGGTCTCAAGAGTAGGCTTAAAATATTCAGTAAACCATGTTGTAAATAGATGTGCTGTTACCGAGGTTTTGTTGTATTCATTTCTCGAGCACAGGCAGAGTAGATTTAGCACAATTCTTAAGGGCCCTGGGATTTTTGGAATGGTAAATGAGCTCTGGCTTCAATTTAAAGTTACCAGCTGCATTAGCCCCTAGCAACAGAGCCAGCCTGTCCTTTCAAGCTTTGAAGCCAGGCATTGAAAGTCCTAGGTGGCATCTTTTTCCAACAGAAAGTTGTTTCGTCTACATTGAAAATCTGTTTAATGTAGCCACTTTCATTATTTCTCTTTAGCTAGACCTTCTGGATAACTTGCTGCAGCTTCTACATCAGCACTTGCTGCTTCACCCTGCACTTTTACGTTCTGGAGACGGCTTCTTTCCTTAAACCTTATGAAACAACGTCTGCTAGCTTTAAACTCTTCTTCTGCAGCTTCCTCACCTCTCACAGCCTTCACAGGATTGAGAAGAGTTAGGGTCTTGCTCCAGATTAGGCTCTGGCTTAAGGGAATGTGGTGGCTGGTCTGATCTTCCATCCAGAATACCAAAACTTTCTCCATATCAGCAAAAAGGCTGTTTTGCTTTCTTATCATGTGTGTGTTCACTGGAATAGCACTTTTCACTTCCTTCAAGAACTTGTCCTTTACATTTACAACTTGGCTAACTGACTCAAGAGGCCTAGCTTTCAACATACCTTCTGCACTAAGTTTAATCATTTCTAGCCTTTGATTTAAGTGAGAGATGTCTGACTCTTCCTTTCACTTGAACACTTAGAGGCCACTGTAAGGTTATTAATTGGCCTTATTTCAATATTGCTGTATCTCAGGGACTAGGGAGACCAAAGGAGAGGGAGAAGATAAGGGAACGGCTGGTTGGTGGAGCAGTCAAAACACATACGACATTTATCAATTAAGTCTGCCATCTTATATGGGTGTAGTTCATAGCACCCCAATACAATTACAATAGTAACATCAAAGATCACTGATCACAGATCATCATAAAAAACATGATAATAAAAAGTCTGAACTATTGCAAGAATTACCAAAACGACACAGAGACACAAAGTGAGCAAACGCTGTTGGAAAAATGGCGTCAATAGACTTGCTCAACACAGCGTTGCACAAACCTTCAATTTGTTTAAAAAAAAAAAAAGGCAATATCTGCGAAGCGCAATAAAGCGAAGCACAATAAAATGAGGCATACCTGTTGATTACAGCAGCACAGCACACTGATAATAACATATGACTACTGACATAAGAGGGACTTAGAAATAAGGTATATTTTGTTTGTTTCTAGTTTCTAAACACAGATGATCAGAACAATTTAGTGAAGGGAAAATAACTAAATACCTTGGAAGGATATCCTGTACTGTATTACAATTCAGTAACATTTAAGGTGAGCTAGTCTTCAGGAAACCAATAAATTATATTTGTCATTTATTTGTCTTCTTCATTCCAAAAAGGATTTAGGGCAATATTCCATGTTACACTATGTAAGCAAGCATTTTCCCTAAACAATACATTTAAGGAAAACTTTTATCAAAAATGCTTAAAGCTTAAAAAAAAAAAAGTGTGGGAGCTTTTAAATAAAAGCTTAATTCATTACAAAATAAAATAAAGCAAGTTATGTAAAATTTTTCATTTCCTAATGTTGGTTAAATAAGGTGTTACTTTATTATTAAGATAGAACTATATCTAAGTCTTAAATTCTAGCTAAAGACCCTGATATAAAATTTACAGCAAAGTTTAAAGAAGTGAAAACACTTAACTATAAATCATGTAACTACTCTTACGGTTTAAATTTCAACTATTAAATGTTAGTTAAGCTCACTATGAAGTTCTCCTGTTATCTTTAAGTTTTAGGCATAAAAGTTCCCCTAAGGCTTGCTTATGGAGTTGCTTGTTTCTTTTTGCTCTGGAACTTTGGGGCTTCTTAGTCATTCTATATCATTTATTTTCTATTTTAACTTAGTAGAGAGAAAACAAGGTAGCATACGACTTGTCTCTTCATAATTTCAAATTAACTGAAGGGTCCTCTTCCTGTAAACTTAGACCCTGTCTACGCTTATTGTGATGAGTTTTACTTAAAGAAAATTTAAAATATTAACTATTATGATAGTTTCAGTAGGCCATATTCTGAATTTGAGTAGCTAAATAAAATTCAATATTTGGTCACATCCTAGATTGTTAATAAGCAATGTTAATCTGGATACGTGACTAAATGGGAATCAGCTTGATTTACTGAATGCAATTTCTAAGAGATATCAAAACCTACAAAAACAGACAGATATTTATTATATTGCCAAAGTTTGGCTTCTGCCTTAAATTTAATCTGCATTCATCATAGAACCATACTATAATATCTAAAGTAAGAAAGCACTGCTTGTCAGATACGAACTTGATGAGGTTTCATTTTACGTGGAAATCCTCAAACTTACAACCTAATAATGTGTTTCTGCGAAAGCAAAGAAGTTCTGAAAATAACTACTAACTTGTTATCGTACTTAAAATATTTTTATTTTGAGGTATGTACAGTAATACTTTTTTCCTAGGTTAAATGTCACTAAACCAGAGGATTATTCACAATTTTGTTTTAGTCTCATGTATTGTAAATAAAACTTATAACAAAATAGCATACCTTGCAAATGATATTAATTAAATTAAACTTTGATCATATCAGTGGGATCACAAAAGATTACTTCACTGAAAATCCTACCACCAGTCCTTTCTCCCATGCCCAAAAGGAAAAAAAAAAAAAAAACTTCTTAAAAAAGGCCCGAGAAATTCCTGGATATGATTCATCACCAACTTCAGAAGTTCTGTGGAATACTTACCCTGATATATCAGAATAGATGGCAGTATCTACAAAGTATGTTGGCAAGAGATGAAAAACCAACAGTAAGATGGCTTTGCATCCTAAGCCTTGTGTAAGCCACAGGTCTAGAACTGCAGGTATTGCTGCCCAATATGTGCCTAGAAATGGCACTGCTCCAAGGATTGCTGCTAAAGCTAATAAAGATTAAAAGAAAAAGCAACTTAACATCATCATCAAAGCAATAACAAAACAGCAGAATCTAATCACTAGCTCCTACTACTTAAAAATTTCCACCAGAACAAGTTAAACAAATACAAACTCAAATTTTAGGGGAATGATATGCCCTGTTTAACTGAATTTGCTAGTTAAATGAGGTCCAAGATCTTCAAACTGGATCATGAAAATCTTTCTGAAGTGTGTGTTTACTTCATGAATCTGTTCTTAAGCAACAAAATTTTAGTGTCCCACAGTTGTTATTCTCAGTCAATGGTTAGTTAATACGTATGCAGTTGGCCCTCCATATCCTCAGATGTGGAACCTGCAAATACAGAGGGCCAAAGGACCTGAGCATCCGCAGATTTTGGTATCCTCAGGGGGTCCTGAAACCATACCCTCAGGGATACCAAAGGACAACTGTACAGTCCTATAATATAACTATAGAGCACTGGTCAAATATTTGTACTGATTCCAAAGCCAAATCAGAAATTAGTTTCTAAATCTCGGATAAGAACGTATATTCTTTACCTTGCTTCTTTCTAATAAAAATGAAGTGTAATTTCAATAAAAACACCAAAAATAACCCTGCTAACTGAAGGACCTTACTTTACACTCATCCCTTTCCAGAACAGTATGTGCAATTAACAAATAATTATTTGTTATTTATGCAGTGCTTCCTATGTGCTGGGTATTGTTTTAACTACTGGGGATACAGCAATAAATAAACATTCCAAATCATATTTCTGCTCCTAATCTGGACTAGATTAGATCTCAAAATTTAGCATTTTAAATTTAAGGAAGCTGACAGTATATGTAAAATGGCTTAATGTCCCTTAAATAGAGGACAGCAGAAGTTATGATACAGTTGTTACCTGATGGTATGAAGACAATATTGATGCCAAATATAGTATGAGTCAGCCAGGTGTATAATCCGTAGAAGCCAGCCATTTTAAGGGAAGCATCAAACACCCCTCTAGAACGTCCAAAGATAAAAGGGAAAGAAAATAAACACAGTTTCATACTGTGATTCAGAAAAATCAATATTTCTAGGCTTCTGGCTACTTTATCCAAATCTGATAATAGCTTCAATTTTTCCAATGGACTGAGAATGCTGTTTTCGTTTTATTTCAGAGAAACATAAAAATCTTGTATTGAAAACTTGAAATAGATTTACTAAACTGTTCTTTAAACTTCTCTAATGAAGAGATAACTGAAATAAAACACCTTAAAATACCCTATTCACTGAAATAACTCATCAACTCTTCACTTCTAAAGCAGATCGCTCACCACCAAAATAAAGAGAAAGAAAAATAAGTGTGAATATCTTATTTCTGAGGATGTAGTTAAATTTAGAGACATCCAGGCTGTGGCCAGCCCTCCCCTCTGGGAAAAGCAAGTGAGGAATACTATAGCCGGTACTTCATCAGTCTGTCTTCTCATTAACAAAATGTTCCCACACATCTTAAACCATGCAACCCAACCTACAAAGTAACTTCTAAAAATGCTATCAAAGAATGCAGGTCATTGGGAGAGAATTTACAAAAAAATCTTATTAATTCCGAAGTAAAATCAGAGAGGAAAATACAAGAGGTGTAAAAACAGACACACCTATTCCGTGATTAATAGGAATGAAAATATGCAATCTCAGGTACTTCATTTTTGCTTTTCAGTTGGAAGATTAAGGTAGTACTGTACAAGGAGGAGAAATAAGAAACTGCTCAGAGAGAGCACAAAGGCAGCAAATCTCAAGTTATCCCAAGGTATCACAAAGTCACAAAAACCAGAAATCTGCGGGGTGCACGGGACGCACGCTTACATACTCATGAGAGAAGGAAAAGCTGTTCGTGATTGAAAAAAGCAGAGACCGTGGCAGCAACGTAACACCATACACACAAAAGGACACACCAAGATTTTCCAAAGCATCCCAAGAGGTGTACTGTGAGAGTAAGTCAAACTCTGGAACCCAGTGACTCAGTCATTTCATAGGGTTCTGAGACATGGATTTGGTGACAGAGTGGCTCCCAAAATTGTGAAACCTTGTCATACTGACCAGTAGCTTTCACTCAAAAAAGTGCCATAGGCTCTCTAACAATAAGGACACAGGCTAAAGAGATACCAAAAAGACTTAAAGTAAGGGAGATAGCCCACAGGAAATATAAAAGATCTAACAGTAACTGATTAGAAGACATGGAGGAAAAAAAGAACATGAGAGGTTCAGGTTTTAAACCTGAGGGAGAAAGAATGGCAGTGTCTCAAAGTCATGGAGAACCCCAGAATGGGAGAGGACATGGAAGAAAAGGAAATATGTTTAGTTTGGGCAGTGTTAAGTCAAAAAAGGATGATGAAAATAAATACCCTGGAGGTAGCTGGAAATAAGAGACAAGGCTTAATAGTAGTGAACTTGGGACAAGAAATTTGAGATACACCAAATAATCACAGGAAAGGGTAAGATATCCCAAGGGGTAAGCCTAGACAGAATGGGGCAATGAGCTCTGTTCTCATAAGGGACCTAAGGACAAAGATACACCAGCCAAAGAGATAATGAAATCATTTCTCTAGTCAGAAGAAAATCACTAGAGTACTATTCCCAGAGACCAAGGGAGAAGGAAGCTTTTGAGAATGAGGGAATAATAATATCAAATATCATGGAAAGATTAATGAGAATAAAATCTAAGACAAAAAGTACAGAATCTGACTAGAAATGGGGAAGGGGGGCTGGTGAGAAAAGATATAGATGTGATACTTCGATCAACCTCATGGTGTTTTAAAAATTTTAAGCCAAAAGTAAGTTGACATCAAAGTGCAATGGAATACCACAACTGTATCACCCCTCTAGGTGGCAAGTAAGCAAAGCTCAATCCAAAAAGGACCACTCGTAGGAAAACAGTCTCCTTCTACCTCTGGGAATATTGACTGTTGGTAATATTCTCACTAAGGCAACTTTTAAGTAATTCTGTAGACCCTAAATGCACTACCTATTGTTCGCAGTAACTAAACATTTTCATGTATCCCAATGAGGGAAGTAAAGACAATATATTTCCCCTACCTTATGATCTGGCACACAGTTTTTTAGAAAGCAGAGAAAAATCTTCTAATAATTTACTAAGAGAATTTTTTAACTCCTTCAAATTCCTAGCCATTTTTTCTCCTCTCTTTCTTCTGTATAAGTTTTATTGAACGATAATTTACCAACAATAAAACTCACCAACTCTAAGCGTATGAGTCCATGAATTTTGACAAATGTATACGGTTGCATAACTACCACCAGAATCAAAATATAGAACATTAGCATCATTCCCGAGAAGCTTCCTCATGCCCTGTTATAGTGAATCCCTCCCTGAGCCCTGGTCTCTGACAGCCACTAGATATGCTTTCTGTCACTACAGTTTTGCCTTTTCTAGAATTTTGTACTAACAGAATCATATATTACGTACCTTTTGAAAAAAAATGTGGTAAAATATACATAACATGAAACTTACTATTTAACCACTTTTAAGTGTACAGTTCAGTAGTGTCAAGTACATTCCCACTGTCATTACACAGCTTTTTGTGTTTGGTTTCTTTAACCTAGTACAATGCTTTTGAGGTTCATCCACATAGTAGTTTGTTCCTTTTAAATTGCTGAGTAGTATTCCATTATATGGATATACCACAATTTGTTTATCCATTCACCAGCTGATGGGCATTTGGGCTATTTCCAGTTGGGGCTATTGTGAATAATGCTGCTATGAACACTTAAGCACAAGTTTTGGTCATATGCTTTCACTGCTTTTCAGTAAATGCGTTAGAGTGAAGATGCTGGGTAATATGGTATCTGTTTAACATTTTAAGAAACATTAGCAATTGTTTTTATCTCTCCATTCAGAGAAAACCTATAGTCTATGGACACCCAGCCAGAAGTTACTGCCTGCTACATCACACCACATCTCCTCAAGGTGTAAGGCTTAAACTTCATACTATGGTATTACGTGGGTGGATGCTGGCAGAAAGAACAATTCAGCTCATGAAAAGCTAAATGACAATGCATCTGGAGTCCCAAGTAACTGACCTGATACACACTTGGTGCTCAATAACAGTAGCTATTATTGGAGCTACTGTTATCAGGTATCAAGTTCACCAGTCTCATATGTATGTAGCATACAGTCTTCCTCCACTATCCACCTCGATCTTTTTTAAAAATATTTATTTATTTAATTTATTTATTTGGCTGCGTTGGGTCTTAGTTGTGGAACACGGGATCTTGGCTGAGGCATGTGGGATCTTTCGTTGTGGCGCACGGGCATCTCTCTAGTTGTGGTATGTGGGTTTTTCTCTCTCTAGTTGTGGCACACGGGCTCCAGGGCACGTGGGCTCTGTAGTTCATGGCACGCAGGTGCTCTCGTTGAGGCGTGTGAGCTCACTAGTTGTGGCGCATGAGCTTAGCTGCCCCGCAGCATGTGGGATCTTAGTTCCCTGACCAGGGATCGAACCCGAGTCCCCTGCACTGGAAGGCGGATTCTTTACCACTGGACTACCAGGGAAGTCCCAATCTTTTCTTCTGAATGGAAGAATATCTGCGTGTGCTCCACCTTCTAGGACACCTCTTTTCAGTGACTCTTTAAAGACTGACAGTTGTTCTCTAACTACATCTCCAGGCTTTCCTAGCACTCAGCAGTTGGAGAGAATCAAATTCAGAAGACTCAGGAGGCTCTTTTCCTCCCCTCTTTCGGTAGCTCAATCAATCTGGCTCAGCAGGCCTGATTTGGCTCAATGGATGAGACTGACACCAGCCCCTGAGCTGGAGGCTCCCCCTGTCTAACAAGGCCACATCCTCACTCAGAGACCTTCTACTGTCAGACAGTCCTATAGATGTTCCCCTGCCCCGTGCCCTATGGGGACTGTTACAAGGCAGGGGTCCCCTCTACTGGAAGGCAGGCCATAGTGCATCCCATCCAGTTAGGCCTCATCTAAGCATACCTCTCTGTGAATAAAAGTTCCAAGTTCATACACAATCAGCTTTTTGTCTAAGTGTAATTATACTTGTATAATTATGACACATAAGGGTTTGTGTGTCCATGCCTCGTTTACACAACTACATATCTAATTCCTCTGTACCAGAGACTTGAATTGACTTCAAATGATTGGTTAGAATTTTAATTCTTAACCAGCACTCTGTCTTTATCCTTTATGAACTCTGAGATGAAACTGTTATTTTCACAAGTTTTTTACTTCAGCTCTCAGCCCCCTCTCATTTCTGACCGAAAGAGTATTTATGTTACTTTTCCAAACTGAGTGAGAGAGAACTAGCCAGCCAACTCAGGATTTCATCAGATGACCTGCTTTTAATGGAGTGAGACTTGAAGCAAGGACATGGGTGGGGAGAATGAAAAACCATAGTCAAGAAGCTCTGTGCCCTCAGGGTACACAGGGCCCTAGACCACAAACAAGTAGGAAGCACAGTCTAAGGGAAAAGAAAGAAAAGGAGAGTAAAGAGTCCACAGTCAAATTCTGCCGACTCCTGACATTTCCTTACACTGGTTCTGCCCTCTTTTCTTTCTAAAGGTCAGATAGGAAGACTATTAGACTATCATTCCCCAGGGAACAGCAGTAGTCTACCCTCACTGCCACACACTGCACCTCAAGTAGAAGGTGAGCTAGTGGAGAGGGCAGGCATGTTCAGAGACCCCGCGTATAAAATGACCAATCAGGAATCCCTTCATTACAACCCCCTCCCTTTCCTGATTCACTAGCCACCCCAGAGACCCAGCTCCACAGTAAAAGGTACAGAAACTTGGTTGACACTGGATTTCCATTCCAGAGGGGAATGGTCACGCTGTGCACACAGACCTAGCGTGCTGGTGAGGGGCTCAGGGAGAGCTGCTCCCATAGACGCCTTCCGTCCCCACTGGAAATAACAGTGAATCACACACACAGGCATACGACCGTGGCATCACATTAAATCGTGTGGAGTCCTTGGCAGCAGTAAATACTAATTCAATATTTTTATGTAATTAATACATTGTTTTGTGTCTTTGACAATGCCTACCGATCATGGATACTTACTCTAGTGCTAATTAAAAAAATCAACAAGAGGTTGTTTCAATTACATACGCAAATAGCAAACATTTGTATCTCAACACTAGTTCTATTATGAGCCTTATTAAAATGAATTTAGCAATTTTTAAAGCACCACAAAGAGAAACTAAATACAAGACAAAGTTTTTAAAAGTCATTTCCCTTGGAAACTTGAAGCAAAGGTTTAAGCTTATTAAACTGATCTTTAATCAAGTAGGTTAAAAAGGCATTATATTTACTGACTTGGTTATTATTTAAGAACTCTACTAATTTAATTTTCCCAAACATGCATAAGAGATTCTGCCTCTCTATTTCAGCATTAGGAGATCTCTTCAAATAAATGAAAATATATTTTCTTACAGCTTTAAACTCTTCCTTATACATTTTAATTTAAACAATGTTTATAACCTTAAATCCACAAGAATTTCTTTCTAATGAATATTTAATATTTCCAGTAAAAACTGGAAATACTGATTTACTAAATGATCGACGCTGATTTTTTTTTTAACCCAAATACTTTTAATTCTGCAAAACTGGAGGGTAGAGGTGGGAAGCATGTTCACCGAAAATCTCACAGTACATACATTCTCCCATCAAATTCATCACTAGGACTCCCACCCACCGGCCCTGAAAAGCTGTAATCCCACAAGCAAGAGCCCTACCCGTGTGCATGCACTCATGTGAAAATATCACACACACTAAATTGCACTGAGGCCGTGACAACATGCAACTTAGTAATGTGCAATATCTCCACCAGAGCAAGCAGAATGGAGCATCGGGGAAGAAGGGTGTGATGCAAACATTCAGGACACAACATGCTCTAAGGGGAGGAAAATGGTTTGGGGGTAACGGATGCATGCCACTAACTCAAAAATTCATGAAATGAAAACCCAATCACAAATGTATTCAGTTTAGAAGAATACTCATTCAGAATGGAGAAAAATAACTAAGGTTCAGAAATTCAATGAGACAGTGATTATCTAGTAGCCACATATTTCAGAAGGCAAAGCTTGAAGAACAAAGACACTTTCACTGTCTGGACATGCAGTTAACTCCCAATTTCAATTCCACTTTTAACTTATTAATGGATCATATAAAATGAGTTTAATAATTCACTTAACTGCAACATTGATGACGACTAATGACTGATGCTTATAAAACCTGACATCACTGATAATTTACACACTAAACTTCAGTCTCAGGGCATTATGATAATATGTTCATGATCATTTGTATAATATCTTCCCTCTTAAAATCTTTCTCCATGAAGAAACATATTCCATCTTGAACATAATCCTTAAGAATGAAAAAACTGACAGGAGCTTGTAGAACTAGAACTCATTGTTATCTTACATATATGAGAAAGTTCTTCAGAGGTATCTATGTAAGACTGTATATTTTAAGTCTTGAACTTGACCCAGTAAAGAAATAAAAAGCACTCAGGCTGCTAAAAATCAACCTGAATTACAATCTATAATTTATATAACTTGATATAGCTGTGGTTAGAAAAATGGCCCAGCCTATAACAAGTTATCTCGTCTGCACCATATTTTTCAGACTCACAGAAATCTATCAATTTTGACAACAATTAGGATTGTAGTGTTGGTTGTTAATTTTTTTTCTGTATTAAAAATAAGTCCTCTATGTGACTTTTACCACAATAAAAAAACATTAACCTTTGCTGTGCACCTGAAACTATCACAACATTGTTAATCGGCTATACTCCGATACAAAATAAAAAGTTAAAAACAAATTAAAAAAAAATAAGATAACAAAAAGAATGGTTTTTGTACGAGTATACGTTAGAACCAAGACATGGGCTATTCTTACAGTACATAATTAGTGTGTACAATCCCAAGAAGATAAAGCAAATCTAACCTGTGAAAAGACATATATTTCCTCGTATCTATGTAGATGACTGTACGCTCTCTAAACTCAAATTCCTTCCTGAACCAAAGACCTAATTTTTTTTTTTTTAATTTTTATTGAAATATAGTTGACTTACAATGTTCTGTTAGTTTCAGGTGTACAGTAAAGTGATTCAGTTATACATATATATGAATATATATATTCTTTTTTACATTCTCTTCCATTATAGGTTATTACAAGATATTGAGTATAGTTCCCTGTGCTATACAGTAGGCCCTTGTTATCTATTTTATATAGTGTGTGTATTTTATTAATCCCAAACTCCTAATTTAACCCTCCCCCCCCTTGGTAACCATAAATTTGTTTTCTATTTGTTTTGTAAATAAGTTCATTTGTATCCTTTTTTTTAGATTCCACGTATAAGCGATATCATGTGATATTTGTCTTTCTCTGCAAAGAACTAAATTTTTAGCTGCCAGCCTCATGTGTCCATGTGAATAGTCTTAACAGTACCACGAATTTAATTCATCATCTTCTGTTCCAACCATCTCCTGGAAGAAGGCATCATGGTATACTAGAAGAATGTGTGATCTCAATCAGCTAGACTTAGGTGCAAATCACAGCTCTGCTTACCAGTTCCAAGGAACCATGACATTAAAGAATAATCTTTAAAACAAAGGAGGTGGCATATTTGGTATGGAAAAAAAATGACTCAATGACAGACATTTAGAGGATGGTCAGCCGTGCTAGTAAAGGTTACTTCAGGAAAAAGAAGTATCTTTCTTGAAGTTCTTTATGGACAAGCTAGATACTTTTCTCTAAGACTTGGCTTAAGTCACACTGACTAGAGGATTATGGCAGCCTTTGATATGGCTGATTCCATAGCTTTATCCTATTGGGAAGATAGAAAGTTATTTTTCCTTTTTGGTAAAGTATTTGCATAAACTTTTTTGAGACAGATGTCACTTAGATACACTAAAGTTAATCTATTGATAGATTAATAAAGATGATAACCAATGGTCAAATAGGCTTAGAAGGGATGCTAAAGCCAGCAAGTATCTTTCCTGAAGACAACTTCACCCTGAAAGCTGTTACAGTAGACAATATACTCCCAAACTTAGAATATTTACATGGATGGCTCCATGTGGATACCTGGGAGCACCAAAGGGGATAAGAGCTTTTTTGGTTTTAATCCCACCTACTGTCCAATAAAGTAGGAGGAAAAACAGAAAACCTAGCAAAGTTTCCAGAGAAAATAAATTTTAGGTGCATGTATGCTATTTGAATGTAACCAAGGGTTTTCCAAAGATCAAAGTGGTATCCTCACCAGCTGTTGCATGAACACAGTGAAAAAATAAGCCAAAATCAGTAAGACAGAATTATCAGGTCAAATCAAGATTTCTGTGGCAGACTAGTTTCAAGAAATTACCACTTTCTTAAAAGTATGTGGAAACAGAAATGCCAGCCAAAGATTCACTATTCAAGAGAAGCTTTAGACCGCCTAACAGCTTATTAGAAAAAGGAGCTCTAATGGATAACATGAGGATTTCATTTGAGTAGCTATTCATAAGAAGTCAAAATGAAGTAGAGTCATTAATGAGTTAGAGCAATGAGTGACAAAGCTTTGGGAAGGAGCTGAGACAAGGCTGCAAAAGGCCTCTCCCTACCTGACATGATGAAGAGGAAAAAGAAAAAGGCATCAGTGACTTGGAAAGAGGATATGAAGAATAAAAGCTGAAGAATCATCTCATTCAGAAATCAAGCCTGCAATACATAGACCCCAGAAGACATGATGGACATTTCTGGCTGGAACCTGCGATACACACAGAGCCCGTGACTTGGAAATAACCCCAAATTTTGCATTTCCGATATCCAAACTACCCTCTGCAGAGGGCACAGCCTGACTGCAGAGGGACAGAGGAAGAAACAGGAAGGCCACCTCCTCTCCTCCCCAAGCAAAGCTAGAATTCCTGAGAATACAAGGAGGGTTCTGAGAGAAGCTGAGGTGTACGTGTGGTGCAGGAGGGGCTTCTCCCGAGCAAATTACGTGGCGATTAGGAGCTGCAGCAAGGGCCTGGGGACAGGCCATTAGACCTTTGTACATCACAGGCTTGAGAGTAGGATATTGAAACTGTTTTACACTATCCTCTCAAAGGAGATGTTAAAAATTTGAAAATACCAGCGTCCCTCACTAGCTTAGCACTGAATGTTACCAGGAAGGCTCAAGACAGAAAAATGGGCCTCTCATGGAGAGCAGTTTCTGAAGGAAGTAAGAACAGCATAAATCTTATCCCTACCTGATAGCTTCTTCCACAGACTGGCCAATAATATTAGAAGAAGGACCTGGCTGAGATAGTGGTGTCAGGCTTATCACCCACTTCACTGGCTTGTAGTACTCATCACTGGAACTTAACAGATAAAATAGTGTGGTCAGGAAAATTATCTGCAAAACAAAGGACAGTACCTCCTAAAATATCACATTTGGAAACTACAGGAAGGAAACATAAATGGAACCAAGAACACGCTTTACTGCAGAAGGAGTGTGACATGTACTCATCTGTGGGTACATACCAGAGACAGAACAAAGTTGAGGAGGGCAGTCCCGCTGTAGAAGAGGATGGTCAGGAGCGTGGTGACAGTGGTGAACAGCAGGCTCACGTTCCGGCTCATAACGATCCACAGAGACTCTAAGATCTGGTGAGGAGAGAAGGCTAAATGTTAGAACTAATCCTCAGGAAAGAAGTTTCTACAGCTACCTAGTGTGCTCTTCATGTAGTGTTTTAGTACCATAAACTGAAACGACAAGAACTGAGTATTATTTTATCTGAAAACATTTGAATGTTGATTAGTAAGGAAAATGGTTAAGTAAGTTATGGTGAATGTACTACAAATAATAACAGGCAGCCATTAAAACATCTCTATTATAACACAGAAAAATATTTTATGATACAATGCTAAGTTTAAAGAACAGGACAAAAAAGCTTATTTATAGCATGATTATAACTATGAAAATGGCACGCATAGAAAAAATACCTACAGAAGAATATGCCAGAGTGCAACCTGTAGTTGTATGTAGCTTGTAGGACCACAAGCACAGGCCATGAAATTCTAACATTAGTCTGATTAGCTATACCTCCCCCACCGACTTGCCATCTTCAACTTAGAACCAACAACAAACACAAAAGCATCACTTCAATGACTTCACTAAAGTCACAATGAAAGAAGTGAACAGATGGGGTCAGAGCTCTGCAGCTGAAAACCTTTCCTCAGATAGATAATGACCCTATATCAAGACCTACTGAGTTCATCTGATCCATCACCTGCAAATTCACCAGAAGCAGATGTTAATACGTGTTAAATATTACTGAAAGAAGATGTATAATATCTATAACACACCTACGTGTTTTCACGTAGGTGTGTTATAGATATTTCCTATCTCTTCATGAACTTAAAGTCCCATATGATAATGTCTGTTCTATTATTCTCCCCAAGAGGACTATCCTTCCTCTTAATGAAAAACAAGGAAGCAAGATGATCAGAAAAACACCTTCCATTATAGTTTTCAAAATGCTCACATAAACCTCACAGCAATGCAGCGAGGGAAGCAATGTCGATGATATCATCTTTATTTTACAGATATACAAACCGAAGCTCAGAGATTTTTTAAAACTTGCCCAAGGGCATGAAGCTAATAAGCGGAACTAGAGCTGGGACCAGAACTCCTAATGGCTGGTTTTATTTTGGTGCCCTTTCCAAAAGAGAAATTCTGTTTTTTGTCATATGCTCAAGTTATACCATCTCTTCCATGAAAGGCCTATCCATTCCTTTCCTACCTCAAATGTACCACTTATAAAGGCATATTTTGTTGTCCTCGGCATTTCTTGCAAACCTCAGCTCAGCCTTCGTAAGAGGACTTTGGCAGGCTAGTTTCATTTACAATAACTCCTTACATAAAATCTTGAAAATGCTTCACGATGCCTACAAAAATATGCATGATTGACTGTTTGACCTTATGGGATAAAGAATGAATGAATAATGCCACTGATTCTAAGAAACAAACCAACAATGCCCTTACTTGTGATTTTTACAAACATTCTTTTGGGGAATTCAGTCACTTTGGAATTTTTATCAAAAAAAATTTTTAAATAGTTTCTGGGTCATACTGATAGGAAATACTCTGTGGTAATTCTTAAGAAATTAACTGAATACATTAATTGTAGACTGGTAGTCACCAACAATCCAGTAACTTTTCTATGTACTCAAAGGGATTAGGAAGAAAGGTTCAGAAAAGAAGAAAGAGATGCTGGGTATTATAAAACCAAAAAATTCAATCAAGGGCTGACCTTGACAGTTTCTTAAAATTTGTTCTGATGAGATAGGTGGTGATATTAAAGAATGTGACTTTTTTTAATACTGTATAACAAAACGTGTCAATATTTAGAATATATATATTAGATATTAGTGAACCAATATTCCAAATGACCAGTGCACATTACAAAATCATGTAAGGGTAGAAGATCCATTCCTAGCCAAGACAGATCAAGGGACCTTAACATAAGAGAGTAGAAAAAGTTCACTGATACGGTTTCAAATTCTACACTGCAACTAACCTTTAAGAAATACCATTTGTTGAGTTTTGGTGTAGTATCAAAGAATAGTCACGATGATCTGAAAAGGTTATTAAAAGACTACCCTCTTTTCCAGCTACATATCTGTGTGAGGCTAGATTTCCTCATATACTTCAACCAAAACAACATATTCCAACAGACTGAATGCAAAAACAAATATGAGAAACCAGACATTAAACAGGTTTGCAAGAATGTAAAGAAAGCCACTCTTCACACTAAATCATTTTTTTTGTTTTGGAAAATGGTTATTTTTCAGACATAACAAGCATGTTCTTCATGTCAACAAGTAACGTTATTTTTTAGTGAATTGATAAATATGTTTAAAGTTCTCAGTTTTAACTGCTAATACAATAAGTATCAACAGAACCCCCATCAGCAAAAGCTCTTCGGAGTCCTCACACCAAAATGTGAGAGCCACTGGACCACAGAAAACAGAGGGAAGGGATTAGCAAAAACAACATTCTTAGAACTGAAGGACACAAATTTCTAGATGTAATTTCAAACTGTTGTATCTACATTAGGTGATTGGGAGAAACGGAAAATGTGAGTGCAGGGATGGGTGAAGGGACTGGGTGAAGGGACCAAAGGAGTCATAAGAAAACCCCAAGGGAGCTGTAAGGAAGCACTGAGGGACTTGTATCTTCATCTTCCATGTTAGGAAGCCAAAAGATAATATTGTAAAACCAAGAAAGAGCAGCATAAACATTATTTAAGAAATTTAGAGGTAAATACATAGAGAAAGCTAAAAGAATTGAGAGCTCTTTTTGGAGAATGAGACTGAACTGGGGAAGCACAGAGCAGGGGCACTGCTATTTTTTATTAAAAACCTTAAACATTTTTGACCTTTCAGCTATGGTCATCTATTATTTTGATAAAAATTAAATTTTAAAAATATCTAGCACAGCAAACCTCCACTTTTATTAACATGATGAGAGTTACAAGTTTATTCACAAGAGAAGTCTTCTCATCTCTGTGAAAAGGCACAGACCAAAATATCTCACAAAGTATGCTATGGAATGAAGAACAGTCGCTGAAACTTGGCAACACGGCAAGCTGCTCCTTGCTGCCTTTGATCCTTTGGTAAACGAGGCAGAGGTGGGTGGTGCATGAGGGAAGGACGGGTGGGATGATAATAAGCAAAGCCTTTAAACATCCAGTCTCTCTAATGTGACTGGAACCATGTTTCCATCTGCCAAAGGGCTTCACCCACCAAAGGTGGCTCCCTCTCTAGTGTTCCAACTGGGGACATTCTGGTCAGCCTAGGGGACAAGGATACCATCTCAGAATCTGAGAGCCACGGCATCACGTGTGCTACCTGAGTCAGCATCTCTTGGTTACTCTTCAACCACAGAGGAGGCATCAGGGGAGCTACACCTGAGGCCTATGGCTTTTGGACATCTTTCTAGTGCATTTCGAACTCTCCAAACTGTAAATGTCATGGCATTAAAAACAGGGTACCGAAAGGCCTTTCAGTGTGTGAAGAAAACTGGGAATTAGAGTTTCTGTTTTTGTTTCTAAGTCCAGTTTAACTATAAATACTACTTCTTACCGAAAGAAATGTCTCAATGTTCTCATGGACAAAGGAAGCGATATCCTGCCAGTCCAGAATGTCTCCCAGCCAGCTATTCTGACGACTTATGTGCATCTTTTGTCCTTTGAGCCTTCCAGAGTGCGTTACATTCTATGGAATAGAACAGTTCAGACGTGAAATCTCCATCTTAACCTGAAGAATAGGAGGTATAAATAGCCTATTTTGTTTTAGGTCCACTTGAGCAATTTAGTAAGTACACAAAGGTGAAAAACTTTGTATTATTAAAGAAATCAACAAAGAACTCCACCGAAAGACCTGAAATATATTTTTCTGTTTACATTCTAGTTACTGTGTCTCAGCCTAGCTTAAATGCTTCCCTTCTAAGTATGTTCATGAACACACTTTACTCGTCAGTATGTTCAACTGAACACAAACACAGCATATACTTTCATCTAACTTTTCCCTTTTAGCCCCTCTAACCTTTCTCTTGGTCTCCCAGGTTTGCTTTTTTCCCTCCTTTGCTCATCTCTCTTATTACTCCTCCATACACGCTAAAGGAAGCAGAGGGGAAATAAGAATATGAAAAAGTACAGCTAAAACCAATACAATGTTATATGTCAATCATATCTCAATAAAACAGGGGAAAACAAGGGTCGGGGGGAATCTAACTTGTCTATCTGGAAGAGAATTACATTGGCAGAAATGCAGGAATAACAGATTTGAAAGAGTGATGTATAAACAAAGTGACTGGTAAGGTTAAAATTTAGAAATAGAAGTAGATTCTTAACACTCTTGTGTTTCCATTCTCGCACTTTTTTCAAACAGCACTGTGATGCCAGCCTTCATTATGCAATGAAGACATTAGGTCCTAGTAAAAGAGGTAAAGAAAGCAATGCACTTACCCACTTACAAACCTATGCTTTTAAAACACTGACCACCCTGGACCATAAGTGAAGCTCAAAGGGGGTGAGGGACAGTAAAAGCTGTTTGTCTGTAAGCAGAAGCCCCAGAGTCAGCAGAAGAAGTGGATACAACCTTTCCAATAGTCTGGCTCTTCAGCAGATATCTACCCAGAGATCCCCCAGTTTGTTTTAACTCCCAGTTTTGGAAACCCACAAAATACCACTGTTCCTTCGACTCCTCCTGGAGCAAGAGTACACAATGCCAAACAGGTCACTGAGCAACAAATTCAAATTTAAATCAAGCCCTCCTACCCCCAAACCCCAAGTTAAGAGATTTATTTATGTTTCTCTTCTGTTTAGATCAACTCTGGGAAAACCCAACCACGAACTCTGCCCCACTCTATCTCCTTCCCCTGGATGGGCATCTTCCACAGCACAGCTCCTAATGGCCCACAGGCCTTGCCAACACAGTGTATACAACAGCCCAGCACAACTAGCTGCTTTCAAACCATCACTTTTATATTTAATGAAAAATGATACTATTTTTCGTCATAAATTCTGAAATAGGAGTACATCAGCACAAGTAGCATTAAAGGTTTATTTAAAATAAAATAAATATCTCTAAACTTTTGGATCCATTTTCACTTCCTCAAAGAGAAAAGTTCTTAGTCTGGAGCTGTATTGTCCCAAATAGTAGCCACTACCCACATATGGCTACTGAGTACCTAAAATGTGGCTAGTCCAAAACCTGAGATGTGCTGTTAGTGTAAAAGATAAACTGGATTTCTAAGACTTAGAATGGAAAAAATTTTATATATATATATATATAAAAAAAATATATAAAATCTCATTAAATTTTTTTATTCATTCCATATGGAAATGACATATATTGGGTATACTGGGTTAAGTAAAATACATTATTAAAATTAATTTCACCTGTCCTAGTTTTTTTTTTAATGTGGCCACTAGAAAAATTAACATTACATGTATGACTTGCATTCATTACATTTCTACTGTACAAATCTGGTCTAGAGGATGGGATGCTGTTGATGGTAATGAACAGAGGATGGAATACTGATACACCAGAGAGACTGGTGGGTTCTGCCATGGAGACTAATCATCAATTCAAGCTGACTTTTAGTGACCTGAGGTTTAAGAACTTGCAGCTTAAAAATGTCAATAAATGAAATCCCAATGTTAACACAATCCTACCTAGTCAATGAGTCCATAAAATAAAAGGACACTATTAGTTTACAACTGAAATCCTTAGCTAAAATAACTTACCTTTACAAACCAAGAATGATACAGTCTGTCCCAAAGTTCTAGTACTTGCTTTTCAATTACAGCAGTATTGTTCACCTTATCTCCAAGAATTTTATGAAGCTGGAAGAAATACAGATATAATCTGGGTTAATATTTCAGGCAACAATCCAGTAAAATTAATACATGCTGGGTCTTTATATTTGTTCCAAATCAAACTAAAATGTTCCAGCCTATTTAATTGCCTCTAACCACATTATGTTCTTTCCTTAAATTCTACTCCTCAATATCCCCAGTAAATTTCCTCTCTCCCGTCTTTTTGCTTCTTTTTTCTTTCCTTTATTCTTAGGTCTCTAAGAGAGCTTCTTTAGGTTTTAAGAGAATGAAGCCATGCTTACTGACTTTTCTGATCTTACCTGCCCTCAGTCTTCTCTGCTAGCTCACTTCTCTGAGCTTCAAAAGCTTAAGTGCTGCAGGAATCTACCTTTGGTCCTCTTCTAGCTATATTCTCTCCTTAGGCCATGTTATGGGCTTAATTGTGTCCCCCGCCCCTAAATTCTTATGTTGAAGTCCTAACCGCCAGTACCTCAGAATGTGACTGTATTTGGAGATAGGGTCTTTAAGGAGGTAACCAAATTAAAATGAGATCATTGGGGTAGGTCCTAATTCAATATTACTGTGTTCTTATAAAAAGAGGACATTAGGACATAAACACACATAGAGGGAAGACCATGTGAAGACAAAGGCCATCTATAAGCCAAGCTGAAAGAGGCCTCAGAAGAAACTAACTCTGCTGACTCCTTGATCTTGGACTTGTAGCCTCTAGAACTGTGAGAAAATTAATTTATGTTGTTGAAGCACAAAGTTCATGGTACTTTGTTATGGCAGCCCTACCAAAACTAATACAGTTCATCTCTACCAATCACATGGGTACTATCTGATATTCAAACTTCCATCTACAGCCCAGCTCTCTCCCTTGAGCTCCAGCTACGTATGTCTGATTGTATGTCTACTTAAGATATTTAATATGCCCTGAAACAGAATTACCAATCTACATGCAACACCTACACCCCACTACCACCTCCAATTCTTTTCATCTAAGTGTACAGCTATCCTTCTAGTTGGACAAACCAAAAACTTCCTTCCCTTTCACTCCATAACCAATCCATGAGCAATTCATGTCAAGACAACCTCAAAAACATATCCCAAATATGACAATTTCTCTCAATTTCCACTTCTACAATCTTAGTCCAACTCATCAACATCTCACCTGGACTATCAGAATAATCTTTCAATTGGTCTCCCTGCCTTCTTCGTTCTTGCCCACTTCTCCATAAAGCAGCCAAAATGAGCTTTCAATATCCTAAATCTGGTCATATCCTTGTTTTAAAGTCCTTTGTAGCTAAATTAAAATCCCAAGTTCTTTATGACCTAAAGGCTTGTCTCATCACCACATTCCCTATTCCAGCCACACTGACCTTTCTTTCCCTCATTCAAGCTCCTTCCCATCTCAGGGCCTCTGAATTTTCTATGCCCTCAACTTGAAACATTCTTTTTGCAGACCTTCATAAATTGCCTCCTTCTCACCATTCAAGTCTTAGTGAAAACATTACCTTCTCAGAGGCATTCTCTGGCCATTCTAGCTAAAGCATCACTTGGAGTTACTCTCTACCACATCACTCTGTTTACTCTGGTCACAGCACTTTCAGATCTGAAACTTTTATTTGTTTGCACGTTTAATGCTTGTCTCCTTTCACCCGGAATGTAAGGCTCCAGGAGAGTTGTAACTCTTTCTGGTTTACTGCTTTTCGCCAGCATTTAGAACAGTGCCTGACATGTTTGTGCACTGGCTGTCACTTTCTTCATTCTCGTCATCAGAGAAGGGACAGAGGAAATGTGCTCATTACTTATTCTCTTGCTGTATCAGGGCAGTATCTCTAGGTACAAATTTTAGAAAGAGAATGCAAGTAGAAAGGATAGTTAAAGCAAGGATGTTGCATGACAAAAGTAAACTGAATATTGAGAAAATAGTAAACTGGGAGGTCTGAGTAGAACCCAAACAATGCATAGAGGACATGGCAGATATGGCTGACAAAGTAGGCTGAGGGCAGACAGACATGAACCCTCTCTGTTCATATCTGAACACACCCTATAAAAAACTCTTTTCCTTTCCTGAGTGTAACATTTTTTTCCCTAGTTTTGACCCTTTCTACACTTTAGTTCTTAGGACCCAATTCTTACATGATTCTTAGCTGCATAAGATCTGAGCTTATTGGAAAGCTACCTCTGCAATTTCAATGGTTCTTTTTTTTTTAAACAATTTTACTGAGACATAACACACACCTTAAAATTCAACCATTCTTTTATATATATATCATTTTTTTTTAAACATCTTTATTGGAGTATAATTGCTTTACCATGTTCTCTTAGTTTCTGCTGTATAACAAAGTGAATCAGCTATATGTATACATATATCTCCATACCCCCTCTTTTATGCGTGTCCCTCTCACTCTCCCTATCCCACCCCCCTAGGTGGTCACAAAGCACCGAGCTGAGCTCTCTGTGCTATGCGGCTGCTTCCCACTAGCTATCTATTTTACATCTGGTAGTGTATATATGTCAATGCTACTCTCTCACTTCGTCCCAGCTTACCCTTCCCACTCCCGTGTCCTCAAGCCCATTCTCTACGTCTGCGTCTTTACTCCTGTCCTGCACATAGGTTCATCAGAACCGTTTTTTTTTTTAGATTCCACACATACGTGTTAGCATACAGTATTTGTTTTTCTCTTTCTGACTTACTTCACTCTGTATGACAGACTCTAGGCCCATCCACCTCACTACACATAGTTCAATTTCGTTTTTTTTTTATGGGTGAGTAATATTCCATTGTGTATATGGGCCACATCTTCTTTATCCATTCATCTGTCGATGGATACGTAGGTTGCTTCCATGTCCTGGCTATTGTAAATAGTGCTGCAATGAACACTGCAGTACATGACTCGTTTTGAATTACGGTTTTCTCTGGTTATATGCCCAGTAGTGGGATTGCTGGGTCATATGGTAGTTCTATTTTTAGTTTTTTAAGGAACCTCCATACTGTTCTCCATAGTGGCTGTATCAATCTACATTCCCACCAACAGTGCAAGTTTTCTCCACACCCTCTCCAGCATTTATTGTTTGTAGATTTTTTGATGATGGCCATTCTGACCGGCGTGAGATGATACCTCATTGTAGTTTTGATTTGCATTTCTCTAATGATTAATGATGTTGAGCATTCTTTCATGTGTTTGTTGGCAATCTGTATATCTTCTTTGGAGAAATGTCTATTTAGGTCTTCTGCCCATTTTTGGATTGGGTTGTTTGTTTTTTTGATATTGAGCTGCATGAGCTGCTTGTATATTTTGGAGATTAATCCTTTGTCAGTTGCTTCATTTGCAAATACTTTCTCCCATTCTGAGGGTTGCCTTTTCATCTTGTTTATGGTTTCCTTGTTGTGCAAAAACTTTTAAGTTTCATTAGGTCCCATTTGTTTATTTTTCCTTTTATTTCCATTTCTCTAGGAGGTGACTCAAAAAGGATCTTGCTGTGATTTATGTCATAGAGTGTTCTGCCTATGTTTTCCTCTAAGAGTTTTATAGTGTCTGGCCTTACATTTAGGTCTTTAATCCATTTTGAGTTTATTTTTTTGTACGGTGTAAGGGAGTGTTCTAATTTCATTCTTTTACATGTAGCTGTCCAGTTTTCCCAGCACCACGTTTCTCCATTGTATATTCTTATCAAAGATAAGGTGACCAGGGTTTCCCTGGTGGCGCAGTGGTTAAGAATCCGCCTGCAAATGCAGGGGACACGGGTTCGAGCCCTGGTCCGGGAAGATCCCACATGCCACGGAGCAACTAAGCCCGTGCGCCACAACTACTGAGCCTGCGCTCTAGAGCCCACGAGCCACAACTACTGAGCCCACCTGCCACAACTACTGAGCCCACCTGCCACAACTACTGAAGCCCGTGTGCCTAGAGCCCATGCTCTGCAACAAGAGAAGCCACTGCAATGAGAAGCCCGCGCACAGCAATGAAGAGTAGCCCCCGCTCGCCGCAACCAGAGAAAGCCCATGCGCAGCAACAAAGACCCAACGCAGCCAAAAATAAAAATAAATAAAATAAATAAATTTTAAAAAAAAGAAAAAGATAAGGTGACCATATGTGCGTGGGTTTATCTCTGGGCTTTCTATCCTGTTCCATTGATCTATATTTCTGTTGTTGTGCCAGTACCATACTGTCTTGATTACTGTAGCTTTGTAGTACAGTCTAAAGTCAGGGAGCCTGATCCCTCCAGCTCCAATTTTTCTTTCTCAACATTGCTTTGGCTAATCAGGGTCTTTTGCGTTTCCATACAAATTGTGCAATTTTTTGTTCTAGTTCTGTGAAAAATGCCATTGGTAGTTTGATAGGGATTACGTTGAATCTGTAGATTGATCGGGATAGCACAGTCATTTTCACAAGGTTTATTCTTCCAATCCAAGAACATGATATATCTCTCCATCTGTTTGTATCGTCTTTAATTTCTTTCATCAGTGTCTTATAGTTTTCTGCATACAGGTCTTTTGTCTCCTTAGGTAGATTCCTAGGTATTTTATTCTTTTTGTTACAATGGAAAATGGGAGTGTTTCCTTAATTTCTCTTTCATATTTTTCATCATTAGTGTATAGGAATGCAAGAGATTTCTGTGCATTAATCCTGCTATTTTACCAAATTCATTGTTAGCTCTAGTAGTTTTCTGGTAGCATCTTTAGGATTCTCTATGTATAGTATCATGTCACCTGCAAACTGTCAGTTTTACTTCTTCTTTTCCTATTTGGATTCCTTTTATTTCTTTTCCTTCTCTGACTGCTGCGGCTAAAACTTCCAAAATTATGTTCAATAATAGCGGTGAGGGGCTTCCCTGGTGGCGCAGTGGCGGAGAATCTGCCTGTCAATGCAGGGAGCATGGGTTCGAGCCCTGGTCTGGGAAGATCCCACATGCCGCGGAGCAACTAGGCCCGTGAGCCACAACTACTGAGCCTGCGCGTCTGGAGCCTGTGCTCCGCAACAAGAGAGGCCGCGATAGTGAGAGGCCCGCGCACCGCGGTGAAGAGTGGCCCCCGCTTGCCGCAACTAGAGAAAGCCCTCGCACAGAAACGAAGACCCAACACAGCCAAAAATTTTTTTAAAAAATAAATAAATAATAGCGGTGAGAGTGGGCAACCTTGTCTTGCTCCTGATCTTAGAGGAAGTGGTTTCAGTTTTTCACCATTGAGAACAATGTTGGCTGTGGGTTTGTCATATATGGCTTTTATTATGTTGAGGTAGGTTCCCTCTATGCCTACTTTCTGGAGAGTTTTTACCATAAATGGGTGTTGAATTTTGTCAAAAGCTTTTTCTGCATCTGTGAAATTATCATATGGTTTTTATCCTTCAATTTGTTAATATGGTGTGTCATGTTGATTGATTTGTGTATAATGAAGAATCCTTGCATTCCTGGGATTAACTCCACTTGATCACAGTGGATGGTCCTTTTAATGTGCTGTTAGATTCTGTTTGCTAGTATTTTGTTGAGAATTTTTGCATTTATGTTCATCAGTGATATTGGCCTGTAGTTTTCTTTTTTTGTGACATCTTTGTCTGGTTTTGGTATCAGGGTGATGGTGGTCTCGTAGAATGCGTTTGGGAGTGTTCCTCCCTCTGCTATATTTTGGAAGAGTTTTGAGAAGGACAGGTGTTAGCTCTTCTGTAAATATTTGATAGAATATGCCTGTGAAGCCATCTGGTCCTGGGCTTTTGTTTGCTGGAAGATTTTTAATCACAGTCTCAATTTCAGTGCTTGTGATTGGTCTGTTTATATTTTCTATTTCTTCCTAGTTCAGTCTCGGAAGGTTGTGCTTTTCTCAGAATTTGTCCATTTCTTCCAGGTTGTCCATTTTATTGGCATAGAGTTGCTTGTAGTAATCTCTCATGATCCTTTGTATTTCTGCAATGTCAGTTGTTACTTACCCTTTTTCATTTCTAATTCTGTTGATTTGAGTCTTCTTCATTTTTTTCTTGATGAGTCCGGCTAATGGTTTATCAATTTTGTTTATCTTCTCAAAGAACCAGCTTTTAGTTTTATTCATCTTTGCTATTGTTTTCTTCATTTCTTTTTCATTTATTTCTGATCTGATCTTTATGATTTCTTTCCTTCTGCTAACACTGAGTTTTGTTCTTCTTTCTCTAACGCTTTAGGCGTAAGCTTAGGTTGTTTACTTGAGATTTTTCTTGTTTCTTGAGGTAGGATTGTATTGCTATGAACTTTCCTCTTAGAACTGCTTTTGCTGCATCCCATCAGTTTTGGGTCGTCGAGTTTTCATTCTCATTTGTTTCTAGGTATTTTTTTATTTCCTCTTTGATTTTTTCAGTGATCTCTTGGTTATTTAGTAGCATCTTGTTTAGCCTCCACGTGTTTGTATTTTTTACAGTTTTTTTCCTGTAATCAATATCTAGTCTCATAGCGTTGTGGTCGGAAAAGATACTTGATATGATTTCAATTTTCTTAAATTTACCAAGGCTTGATTTGTAACCCAAGATATGATCTATCCTGGAGCATGTTCCATGAGCACTTGAGAACACTAATAATGAAAAATCTGAAAGTGAAATTAAGAAAACACTCCCATTTATCACTGCAACAAAAAGAATAAAATACCTAGGTATAAACCTACCTAAGAAGACAAAAGACCTGTATGCAGAAAATTATAAGACACTGATGAAAGAAATTAAAGATGATATAAATAGATGGAGAGATATACCATGTTCTTGGATTGGAAGAATCAACATTGTGAAAATGACTCTATTACCCAAAGCAATCTACAGATTCAATGCAATCCCCATCAAACTACCACTGGCATTTTTCACAGAACTAGAACAAAAAATTTCACAATTTGTATGGAAACACAAAAGACCCCGAAGAGCCAAAGCAATCTTGAGAAAGAAAAACGGAGCTGGAGGAAACAGGTTCCCTGACTTCAGACTATACTACAAAGCTACAGTAATCAAGACAGTATGCTACTGGCACAGAAACAGAAATATAGATCAATGGAACAGGATAGGAAGCCCAGAGATAAACCCACGCACATATGGTCACCTTATCTTTGATAAAGGAGGCAAAAATATACAATGGAGAAAAGATAGCCTCTTCAATAAGTGGTGCTGGGAAAACTGGACAGCTACATGTAAAAGAATGAAATTAGAACACTCCCTAACACCATACACAAAAATAAACTCAAAATGGATTAAAGACCTAAATGTAAGGCCAGACACCATCAAACTCTTAGAGGAAAACATAGGCAGAACACTCTATAACATAAATCACAGCAAGATCCTTTTTGACCCACCTCCTAGAGAAATGGAAATAAAAACAAAAATAAACAAATGGGACCTAATGAAACAAAAGCTTTTACACAGCAAAGAAAACCATAAACAAGACGAAAAGACAACCCTCAGAATGGGAGAAAATATTTGCAAAGGAAGCAACTGACAAAGGATTAATCTCCAAAATTTACAAGCAGTTCATGCAGCTCAATATCAAAAAAACAAACAACCCAATCCAAAAATGGGCAGAAGACCTAAATAGACATTTCTCCAAAGAAGATATACAGATTGCCAACAAACACATGAAAGGATGCTCAACATCACTAATCATTAGAGAAATGCAAGTCAAAACTACAATGAGATATCATCTCACACCAGTCAGAATAGCCATCATCAAAAAATCTACAAACAATAAATGCTGGAGAGGGTGTGGAGAAAAGGGAAGCCTCTTGCACTGTTGGTGGGAATGTAAATTGATACAGCCACTATGGAGAACAGTATGGAGGTTCCTTAAAAAACTAAAAATAGAACTACCATATGATCCAGCAATCCCACTACTGGGCATATACCCTGAGAAAACCATAATTCAGAAAGAGTCATGTACCAAAATGTTCATTGCAGCTCTGTTTATAATAGCCAGGACATGGAAGCAACCTAAGTGTCCATCAACAGATGAATGGATAAAGAAGATGTGGCACATATATACAATGGAATATTACTCAGCCATAGAAAGAAATGAAATTGAGTTATTTGTAGTGAGGTGGATGGACCTAGAGACTGTCATTCAGAGTGAAGTAAGTCAGAAAGAGAAAAACAAATACTGTATGCTAACACATATATATGGAATCTAAAAAAAAAAAAAAAGTCGTCATGAAGAACCTGGGGCAAAACGGGAATAAAGACACAGACCTACTAGAGAATGGACTTGAGGATATGGGGAGGGGGAAGGGTAAGCTGGGACAAAGTGAGAGAGTGGCATGGACATATATACACTACCAAACGTAAAAAAGATAGCTAGTGGGAAGCAGCTGCATAGCACAGGGAGATCAGCTCGGTGCTTTGTGACCACGTAGAGGGCTGGGATTGGGAGGGTGGGAGGGCGGGAGATGCAAGAGGGAAGAGATATGGGGACATATGTATATGTATAACTGATTCACTTTGTTATAAAGCAGAAACTAACACACCATTGTAAAGCAATTATACTCCAATAAAGTTGTTTTTAAAAAAAAGTGTATTCTGTTGTTTTTGGATGGAATGTCCTATAAATATCAATTAAGTCCATCTTGTTTAATGTGTCATTTAAGCTTGTGTTTCCTTATTTTCATTTTGGATGATCTGTCCATTGGGGAAAGTGGGGTGTTAAAGTCCCCTACTATGATTGTGTTACTGTCATTTTCCCCTTTTAAGGCTGTTAGCCTTTGCCTTATGTATTGAGGTGCTCCTATGTTGGGTGCATAAATATTTACAATTGTTATATCTTCTTGGATTGATCCCTTGATCATTATGTAGTGTCCTTCTTTGTCTCTTGTAATAGTCTTTATTTTAAAGTATTTTTTCTGATATGAGAATTGCTATTCCAGCTTTCTTTTGATTTCCATTTGCATGGAATATCTTTTTCTATCCCCTCATTTTCAGTCTGTATGTGTCCCTAGATCTGAAGTGGGTCTCTTGTAGACAGGATATATATGGGTCTTGTTTTTGTATCCATTCAGCCAGTCTATGTCTTTTGGTTGGAGCATTTAATCCATTTACATTTAAGGTAATTATCGATATGTATGTTCCTATTACCATTTTCTTAATTGTTTTGGGTTTGTTATTGCAGGTCTTTTCCTTCTCTTGTGTTTCCTGCCTAGAGAAGTTCCTTTAGCATTTGTTGTAAAGCTGGTTTGGTGTTGCTGAATTCTCTTAACTTTTGCTTGTCTGTAAAGGTTTTAATTTCTCCATCGAAACTGAATGAGATCCTTGCTGGGTAGAGTAATCTTGGTTGTATGTTTTTCCCTTTCATCACTTTAAATATGTCCTGCCACTCCCTTCTGGTTTACAGAGTTTCTGCTGAAAGATCAGTTGTTAACCTTATGGGGATTCCCTTGCATGTTATTTGTTGCTTTTCCCTTGCTGCTTTTAATATTTTTCTTTGTATTTAATTTTTGATAGTTTGATTAATATGTGTCTTGGCATGTTTCTCCATGGATTTATTCTGTATGGGACTCTCTGTGCTTCTTGGACTTGATTGACTATTTCCTTTCCCATGTTAGGGAAGTTTTCCACTATAATCTCTTCAAATATTTTCTCAGACCCTTTCTTTTTCTCTTCTTCTTCTGGGACCCCTATAATTCTAATGTTGGTGTGTTTAATGTTGTCCCAGAGGTCTTTGAGACTGTCCTCAATTCTTTTCATTCTTTTTTCTTTATTCTGCTCTGTGGTAGTCATTTCCACTATTTTATCTTCCAGGTCACTTATCCGTTCTTCTACCTCAGTTATTCTGCTACTGATTCCTTCTAGAGAATTTTTAATTTCATTTATTGTGTTGGTCATCATTGTTTGTTTGCTCTTTAGTTCTTCTCGGTCCTTGTTAAACATTTCTTTTATTTTCTCCATTCTATTTCCACGATTTTGGATCATCTTACTATCATTACTCTGAATTCTTTTTCAGGCAGACTGCCTATTTCCTCTTCATTTGTTTGGTCTGGTGGGTTTCTACCTTGCTGCTTCATCTGCTGCATATTTCTCTGTCTTCTCATTTTGTTTAACTTACTGTGTTTGGGGTCTCCTTTTTGCAGGCTGCAGGTTCATAGTTCCCGTTGGTTTTGGTGTCTGCCCCCAGTGGGTGAGGTTCATTCAGTGGCTTGTGTAAGCTTCCTGGTGGAGGGGACTGGTGCCTGTGTTCTGGTGGGTGGGGCTGGATCTTGTCTTTCTGGTGGGCAGGGCCGCATCCGGTGCTGTGTTTTGGGGTGCTGTGAACTTAGTATGATTTTAGTCAGCCTCTCTGCTAATGGGTGGGGTTGTGTTCCTGTCTTGCTAGCTGTTTGGCATGGGGCATCCAACACTGGAGCTTGCTGGCCGTTGGGTGGAGCTGGGTCTCAGCGTTGAGACAGAGATCTCTGGGAGAGCTCTCACCGATTGATATTACATGGTGCAGGGAGGTCTCTGGTGGTCCAATGTCCTAAACTCGGCTCTCCCACCTCAGAAGCTCAGGCTTGACACCTAGCCAAAGCACCAAGATCCTGTCAGCCACACGGCCAGGTACGTGGGGATTTTCTTGTCTTTTGGGAAGTCTGAGGTCTTCTGCCAGTGTTCAGTATGTGTCCTGTAGGAGTTGTTCCACATGTAGATGTATTTTTCATGTATTTGTGGGGAGAAAGGGGACCTCCACGTCTTCCTCCTCCGCCATCTTTAAGGTCCTCCAATTCACCCATTTAAGTGTATAACTCAACAGTTTTTTAGTACATTCACAGTTATGCAACGATTACCAAAATCAATTTTGGAACATTTTCATCCCCCCAAAAGAAAACTCCATACTCATTAGTAATCAATCCCCCATTTCTCCCCAATCCCCCTACCCCTGAAAACCACTACTCTACTTTGTTTCTGTAGATATGCCTCTTCCACACATTTTATATAAATGGATGTGGTCTTTTATGACCGCTTCTTTTACTTAGCTTAATGTTTTCAAGGTTCATCCATGTTGTAAAATGTATCAGTTCGTCCTTCCTATTTATGGCCAAATAATATCCCAGTATGTGGATATACCACATTTTATTTATCCATTCATCAGTTAATGGACATTCAGTGGTTGCTTTTAGATATTATCCCTGTGTCTTGCAAATGAGGATCACAAATATTTTACAATGTTTCATAGCAATATCATCTCTCTTCAGCTGTCTTCCCTTTTAGACTCTTGAGCAAAAGGTTTCAAACCTATCTTTTCTCTAAGTAATTTGAAATTTACTTCTTTAAAATCGAAGGCACATTTCTCCAGCTATCCAAATTCCCCTTCTTTATCCTTTTCCCAAATAGGTAAGAATTCCAGAATAAAAATTTCTCCTGAACAGATAATTCAAAAATTGAACACTATGCTTTCCATAGATAAGTCAGGCATATATATATATATATATATGTGTGTGTGTGTGTGTGTGTATATATATATATATATATATATATATATATATATATATATATATATATATATAAAAGTCTAAAAGCCTTCTGCAATGACTGGATCTTTCTTCTATGATAGTTCTGATATGTATATCCACATACAGTGGACCTTTGACCAACACAGGTTGGAACAGCACAGGTCCACTTACACGTGGATTTTTTTCACTAAATATGTACTACAGTGCTCCACAATCTGTGGTTGGTTGAATCCGAGGATGTGGAACCAGGTATATGAGCACCAACTGTAAAGTTATATGGGAGTTTTTTGACCACACAGAAGGTCAGCGCCTCTAACCACCACATTGTTCAAGGGTCAACTGTACTTATCTTTCATTTATTCAATAAATATTTTTTTAAAAACTTCCATGTGACAGTTGATTTGGTTATCTGGCATGGACCCAGGAAGATCAGTAACACATTTTTCTCTTAACTTTTAAGTTGACCACAATTCCATCCTCAGGTTAGCAGATCACTGCGTGTACAATATCATTTCCAAGATACCTTTTTTTTTTGAGATTTTGTTTTTGAATTTTAAACAAGAAATCACACACTAATACTTTTTTTCTGGCACACATCTCACTGCAACAAATCTTGCCAATCCCTAGACAATCCTAATTACTTCAATACATTAAAACTTCAAACTACGTTCATTTCCACAGGCAAAACTAGGGGGGAAAAAAAGAGATATACCAAATCCATATCATGGAGTCTGATCTTAGCTGTGATAACTGTGCCTTCTCCTCTGTCTTTCATCTCCCCTTCACAGAGCTTCAGTTTTCTGTCTCTACATCTTGGATCACATAAATACCCCTTCTTAAAATACACTCTTCCTTCTCTTTATTCGCCCAGGACCTATCATTCCATTCCTTCAAGGTTTATCTCAAGTGCCACATTAAAGCACTAAACTCAGTTCCGGGCACACACTTCTAGCATACCACAGTAGAAAGAGCAAGGAATTTGGAATTCTTCAGTTTGAAACCAAGCTCTGCAATTTACTACATGACCATAGGGAATTTACTTAGCTTTGCTAAGTCTGTTTCCTCATCTATAAAGGGGGTAAAATAATTCAGACTACAATAAGTTTCTTGGAAAGATTAAATGAAACAAATTGGAAACTGCCAAGCACAGTTATCAGCAAATAATAAAATATAATATGTGTTAATACTTTTTCTCCACAAAGCGTTATTTGGTCACCCAAGCTTAGTGATCATTCTGTTCTAAAGCACAAATAATGAATCAGAACTATCTTGAACATGAAGCAAAAGGCCTACCTCTCAGATTATTCAGGCTACCAGCACTAATCAATATGATCATTCAGAAGGTTTAATTTCATCATATATTGCTTGTTGGCTTGCAGATTTAAGCCTATCTCAAAAATAGAAATTGTTCTAAACAGAATCTCCATTTTTGCTTTATCAAAGCAAGAAGTCACTACCAATGAAGACCCTGTAAAGAGAAAGCCGCAAAAAGAGGCTCTTCCCTTACCTTGTGGGTTATCCATTCTCGTCCATACTGATACACATTGTTAGCCGCGGAATTAAGGGCTCTTTGGACTACCTGAGCCTCAGGAAGCCAACTAATTTAAAATAAAGAAAGAAAAAATGAAAAACTAATATAGTGCACTGCACCAAACTCTTGGAACTTAATTTTTTAAACACTCATTAACTGACATCACACACTTACAAATGTAATAATCTTATAGTATAATAATATGAACAGGAAATTTGGATCTCTAAATAGAGATGTGACTTGGGAGAAATTAAGTAGCTTTTAAATTACTCCAGTATTTATAGATTCATTAGTGGTTTGAAGAGACTGTTGAATATTTTCAGTTACATGGTACTACATTTTAGGGGAAAACTATAACCTGTATTATTATTCAAAAGTGTGAAATTCACAGAGGTATCTGGATAGATCCTTAATGACTAACAAACATCTATTAGGCCTGATAAAAAAAATCTTGCTGGCTGCTGTGAAAACACTTTGCCACTGCAGGTGTCCGAAGAGCAACAGATAAAGAGGGGCTATTGTGAGGCCAAGTCAAAGGCTTTGGCTCAGTCCAGACCTCCTCACAACCAGTGCCCTCTAGGAGACATGGGGCCAGAAACAACCTGAGCAACCTTTGCTGGGACAAACTGGGACACACCTTGGTCTTACACCAACCACAGCCTCTAAACTGAGCTTCTTGCTTCAGACATTTACTACATCAGCCAATCACTAACTCTCTTAGCCTCAGTCAAAACGTATCCCTCAGGTGAAACCAAGCTCCTACAATTAGGAATGGCCTACCCTCATCTTCCTGGGTAAAGATTAATCTCTATCACCGTATGACCTACCAAGAGAACAGCCCCAATTAAAAACAGCTTCATCTACTGGGTTCCTCCCAAGTAAGGGCAGGGCTAAGTGACATTCAGTACCATCGTAGTGCCATCTCCTAATGCAGGTCCTGAGAATCAACAGGCTTGAGACTAGTGAGTAGTAAGTAGAAAATGAGTTCTAGACTAACAATACTGTCCAGGAAAAGAATTAAGATGTGTTCCAACTTCAACTTCATTTTCTTTGAAGCTCTACTAGGCTGATCCTACCCTGAGTCTTTCTAATTTATACTTCAGCTCACCAAGCACATCCACAGGAAGTCGAGGTACCTATGTAGGGCACATAAAATGTGTACCACACTGGAAGAAAGTATATCTAATCAATTCTTAATTGTATCACCTCCGCTAAGAGCACCCACATGAATTTCCCACAAGGTCAACTGCCATCTTCAGGACAAGAATCCACTGAGTACTGAGATTTGCAAGAAACTATTAATTCATGGCCACCCCCCTAACCTGCTGCAAAAGAATCAGACCTCCCACAAATTACTGAAGTCTAAATAGCTTTTGGGCTTCCCTGGTGGCGCAGTGGTTAGGAAGCTGCCTGCCAATGCAGGGGACACAGCTTCGAGCCCTGGTCTGGGAAGATCCCACATGCCGCGGAGCAACTAAGCCCGTGAGCCACAGCTACTGAGCCTGCGCATCTGGATCCTGTGCTCCACAACAGGAGAGGCCGCGACAGTGAGAGGCCCGCGCACCGCGATGAAGAGTGGCCCCCACTCGCCGCAACTGGAGAAAGCCCTCACACAGAAACGAAGATCCAACACAGCCAAAAATAAATAAATAAATAAATTTATTTATTTTTAAAAAACAAAAAACAAATAAATAGCTTTTAAATTCTTTCCTGCATAGAATATTATTCAGCAATAAAAAGGAACATACTATTGCTACATACAACATCTTCAGTGGACTTCAAGGGAATTATGCTAAGTGAGAAAAGCCAATCTCACAAGGCTGCATACTCTATGATTAGATTTATGTATCAAACAACAACAACAATATTATCAAACAACAATATTATAGATATGGAGAACAAAATACTGGTTGCCAAGGGTTAGGAATATGTTGGAGGCGGAGGTAGAGGGTAGGCGTGGCAAAAAGGGGTGGCATGAGGGAGCCTTGCGGTAATGGAACAGTTCTGTATCTTGACATGGTGTTGATAGCTAACAGGAAGCATGATAAAACTGCAGAGAACACATATAATATATACACGCACACATACATACACAAGTGCATGTAAAACTAGTGAAATGTCGATTTCCTGGTTTTGTTATTGTATAGTTATACAAGACGACAACAACAGTAGAGACGGTGGGGCGAAGAGTCCAGGGGACCTCCCTATACATTTCTTTGCAAGTCCCTGTGAACTTTATAATTATTCCCAGATTTAAAAACAAAAACAACCAACTTTCTGAACTACTCTGATCTGGGGCTCCCCGGTTTGTGTGTGCCTTCAAAACAATAGTAGAGATAGTACTATTACAATTGAAAACCAGTACAGAAGGGCTTTGGACTTATTTCCACTACAGAAGAATGACCATCAAAGAAAAAGAGCCCTCTTCTAAGGAGATAATTAAGGCTGCCAGTTTTTTAACTTCACTCCAGATCACTCTCCTGAACTGTACACCAACATAATCAATAGCCTACTAGATGCCTCTGTTGACACTTACCATAAACACCTCAAACTCATCAGGTAAAAAGTAAGTGAATTAGTTTTCCCACCATATCTGCTTCTCTGTTTCCTATCTTGGTGAATCCACCATCATCCACTAACTTCCAAAGCTTGAAACATTAGAGTCACGCTAGGTTTCGTTTTCCTATACCCAATTAATCACCAACTAACCCCCTTAAGATCTTACAAATCTGTCTGTCCTGTTCACTCCACAACAACTGTCCACAATTAAGAGCTTTACTGCCTCTCACCTAGTTTTACTCTATCTTTTAACTGGTCTAAGAGGCTCAAATCTTGGAACACCTTCCACCTTTTCTCCACAGCACAGAGGGAGACTGTTACAGAATAAAATCTGATCACTGTCACTTCTTATATCCTTCACTAAGACAAGGAACATACCTATCACTCTCAAAAGTTTCCTTGCGCCCCTCTGTACTCCCTCCCTGGAACCCGCCCCTATCCACAGCCACTGATCTATCTGTCACTAGATTAGTGTTTTCTAGAACTTAACATAAATGGAATCATATCATATAGACTCTCTTTTGCTTGACTTCTTTCATTCACCATAATTATTCTGAGATTCATCCACGTTGCTGCATGAACTGACAGTTCATTTTTGTTTAATGCTAAGTATTATTCCTTTGAATGGATATACTACAGTTTGTAACTAATCAGAAATATTGAGAACAAGCACTGAGTATGCTCTGGGTAATAGGAGATAAGTGGGTAGAAGTCCTTCTGAGAATATTCAAATATGATTCTAAACCAAGTTCAAGAAATATCCTAAGCAGGTTTTCTATAAAGAAATAAAGTCAAGTCAAAGGAAAAAACCAAGTTAAATCTCAATTTATAATCCTAAAACTGGCAGAGTATTTCCTAACATAAATTAGTGACCACCTTGGGGTTAGTAAAAAAGGTCATGTAATTTGTCATCAAGTTCAATTTGGCGAACAGCATAGTCCAGCTGAACTCTCCACAAAGACATAAAAACCCTCTCACAGAAGCCAAATTAAACAAGTACACAAAGAGATCCTCTAAGACAGCAGTTGGCAGATTTCTTCTGTAAAGGGCCAGAATGTAAATAAATATTTTAGGCTTTTCGGAACATATAATCTGTATCACAACTACTCAATTCTGTCTGCCTTTGTAGCCCCAAAACAGCTACAGACAACATGTAAATGAATGGGTATAGGTTGTTCCAATAAATCTCTATAAGAACAGTGGCTGGATTTGGCCCTGAGCCACAGTGTGCAACCCTGCCGCAAAAACGATACAATATGGGAACACTGCTGACTGTGCCATGGGGGACTGTCACAAATTCCTTAGCCTTTGATCCTGCCTCCTCATCTGTGAAATGGGGATAATCTCTTCAACCTACTGAGGAATACATAACACAATGAAGGTGAAAGCTTAGTAAATCACAAACATGTGGAAAACTGTGAATCTCAATTCAAATATATGAACTCCCCCCTCCCCACCATCCCATTACATGCTATTCTCATGCAAAAATGACAACATTCATCAAAGCCTTGGTAAATTCTTTTCTCTTCCAAGGTAACTGTATCAATGAAGATCATTTCATGCAAACAGACATAGAACCTTGGCCATCCATCTCTATTTTTGTCAAAACAACATTCTTACTTTGCCCACTCAGGGTGATTTGCTAGAGTTTCATTAATCAAATTGCTTGTGACTTCAATCATGTGTACACTCTCTTGATGTACCTGTATTATGGATAAGAAGAGAAAAGAATCTCAATAAAAATTAAACCCAATTTAACATTTATTTTCTACACTATTATTGGAACAATGCTTTTAGAGTCCAATAATTATACATCTTAGTTTCAATTAACTTAGAGACCTCTACTGAACAGCCGCTATCCATAATGTCCTAGGACACACACTATGGGAAATAAATTGTGCAGAAGAGCTCCCTGTCTTCAAGGTCAACAATGGGGGGAGAAATGTAAATAGATACAAATACTTCCAAATATATACAATATAAATATAGAGATATATTTAGTTCACATAAGTGTATGTGTGTATAGCGTGTATATATGTGTGTGTGTGTATATATATATATGCAATATCAATACTACATGGGCTTTAGAATTATAAGGCAATGTGAGACATATAGGGAAATAATCAACCGAGTAAGGTTTGTGAGTAAAGTAACCCAAATGAAAATGAATCTCAGAATTTACCTTGCTCAGTAATCAACAAAATGAGGGGGATAAAAAAGGAGAAGCCAATGTCAGGGAACATGTTCTATATGATTTTACTATTTTTAAAAGTATTAAATGGAGATTGGTTCAAGATGGTGGAGTAGAAGGACGTGCGCTCACTCCCTCTTGCGAGAGCACTGGAATCACAGCTAACTGCTGAACAATCATCAACAGGAAGACACTGGAACTCACCAAAAAATATACCCCACATCCAAAGACAACGGAGAAGCCTCAGTGACATGGTAGGAGGGGCAGAATCACAATAAAATCAAATCCCATAACCACTGGGTGGGTGACTCACAAAGTGGAGAACAATTATACCACAGAAGTCCACCCACCAGAGTGAAGGTTCTGAGCCCCACGTCAAGATTCCCAACCTGAGGGTCCAGCAATGGAAGGAGGAATTCCCAGAGAATCAGACTTTGAAGGCTAGCGGGTTTGACTGCAGGACTTTGACAGGACTGGGGGAAACAGAGACTCATTCTTGGAGGGCACACACAAAGTAGTGTGCTCATCAGGACCAGGGGAAGGAGCAATGACCCCATAGAAGACTGAAACAGACCTACCTGCTAGTGTTAGAGGGTCTCCTGCAGAGGCAGTGGGTGGCTGTGGCTCACTAAGGGGACAAGGACACTGACAGCAGAAGTTCTGGGAAGTACTCCTTGGTGTGAGCCCTGCCAGAGTCTGACACTGGCCCCACCAAAGAGCCGGGTAGGCTCCAGTGCTGGGTCACCTCAGGCCAAACAACCAACAGGGAGGGAACCCAACCCCACCCAACCCCACCCATGAGCAGACAAACGGATTAAACGTTTACTCAGCTCTGCCTGCCAGTGCAACACCCAGCTCTACCCACCACCACTCCCTCCCATCAAGAATCTTGCACAAGCCTCTTAGATAACCTCATCTGCCAGAGGGCAGACAGCAGAAGCAAGAACTACAATTCTGCAGCCTGTGGAACGAAAACCACAATCACAGAAAGATAGACAAAATGAAAAGGCAGAGGACTATGTATCAGATGAAGGAACAAGATAAAACCCCAGAAAAACAACTAAATGAAGTGGAGATAGGCAACCTTCCAGAAAAAGAACACAGAATAATAATAGTGAAGATGATTGAGGACCTCGGAAACAGAATGGAGGCAAAGATCGAGAAGATACAAGAAATGTTTAACAAAGACCTAGAAGAATTAAAGAAGAAACAAACAGAGATGAACAATACAATAACTGAAATGAAAAATACACTAGGAAGAATCAATAGCAGAATAACTGAGGCAGAAGAACGGACCTAGAAGACAGAATGGTGGAATTCACTGCCAAGGAACAGAATAAAGAAAAAAGAATGAAAAGAAATGAAGACAGCCTAAAAGACCTCTGGGACAACATTAAACGCAACAACGTTCGCATTATAGGGGTCCCAGAAGGAGAAGAGAGAGAGAAAGGACCAGAGAAAATATTTGAAGAGATTATAGTTGAAAACTTCCCTAACATGGGAAAGGAAATAGCCATGCAAGTCCAGGAAGTGCAGAGAGTCCCAGGCAGGGTAAACCCAAGGAGAAACACGCTGAGACACATAGTAATCAAATTGACAAAAATTAAAGGCAAAGAAAAATTATTAAAAGCAACAAGGGAAAAACGACAAATAACATACAAGGGAACTCCCATATGGTTAACTGCTGATTTCTCAGCAGAAACTCTACAAGCCAGAAGGGAGTGGCACTATATACTTAGGGTGATGAAAGGGAAAAAACTACAACCAAGGTTACTCTACCTGGCAAGGATCTCATTCAGATTTGACAGAGAAATCAAAAGCTTTATAGACAAGCAAAAGCTAAGAGAATTCAGCACCACCAAACCAGCTTTACAACAAATGCTAAAGGAACTTCTCTTAGTGGGAAACACAAGAGGAGAAAAGGACCTACAAAAACAAACCCAAAACAATTAAGAAAATGGTAATAGGAACATACATATCAATAATTACCTTAAATGTAAATGGATTAAATGCTCCAACCAAAAGACACAGGCTTGCTGAATGGATACAAAAACAAGACCCATATATATGCTGTCTACAAGAGACCCATTTCAGACCTAGGGACACATACAGACTGAAAGTGAGGGGATGGAAAAGATATTCCATGCAAATGGAAATCAAAAGAAAGCTGGAGTAGCAATACTCATCTCAGATAAAATAGACTTTAAAATAAAGAATGTTACAAGAGATAAGGAAGGAAACTGCATAATGGTCAAGGGACCAATCCATGAAGAAGATATAACAATTATAAATATATATGCACCCAACATAGGAGCACCTCAGTACATAAGGCAAATGCTAACACCTATAAAAGAGGAAATTGTCAGTAACACAATAATAGTGGGGGAATTTAACACCTCACTTACACTAATGGACAGATCATCCAGACAGGAAATTAATAAGGAAACACAAGCTTTAAATGACACAACAGATCAGACAGATTTAACTGATATTTATAGGGCATGCCATCTGAAAACAGCAGATTACACTTTCTTCTCAACTGCACACGGAACATTCTCCAGGATAGATCATATCTTGGGTCACAAATCAAGCCTTGGTAAATTTAAGACAATTGAAATCATAACAAGCATCTTTTCCAACCACAATGCTATGAGATTAGAAATCAATTACAGGGAAAAAAACGTAAAAAACACAAACACATGGAGGCTAAACAATACATTACTAAATAACCAAGAGATCACTAAAGAAATCAAAGAGGAAATCAAAAAATACCTAGAAAAAAATGACAATGAAAACAGGACGATCCAAAACTTATTAGATGCAGCAAAAGCAGTTCTAAGAGGGAAGTTTATAGCAATACAATCCTACTCAAGAAACAAGAAAAATCTCAAATAAACAATCTAACCTTACATCTAGAGGAACTAGAGAAAGAAGAACAAACAAAACCCAAAGTTAGCAGAAGGAAAGAAATCATAAAGATCAGAGCAGAAATAAATGAAACAGAAACAAAGAAAACAATAGCAAAGATCAATAAAACTAAAAGCTGATTCTTTGAAAACAAAATTGATAAACCTTTAGCCAGACTCTTCAAGAAAAAGAGGGAGAGGGCTCAAATCAATAAAATTAGAAATGAAAAAGAAGAAGTTACAATGGACACCACAGAAATACAAAGCATTGTAGGAGACTTCTATAAGCAACTCTTTGCCAATAAAATGGACAACCTGGAAGAAATGAACAAATTCTGAGAAAGGTATAACCTTCCAAGACTGAACCAGGAAATAACAGAAAATATGAACAGACCAATCACAAGTAATGAAATTGAAACTGTGATTAAAAATCTTCCAACAAACAAAAACCCAGGACCAGATGGCTTCACAGGTGAATTCTATCAAACAATTAGAGAACAGCTAACACCCATCCTTCTCAAACTCTTCGAAAAATTGCAGAGGAAGGAACACTCCCAAACTCATTCTATGAGGCCACCATCACCCTGATACCAAAACCAGACAAAGATACTATAAAAAAAAGAAAATTACAGACCAATATCACTGATAAATATAGATGCAAGAATCCTCAACAAAATACTAGCAAACAGAATCCAACAACACATTAAAAGGATCATACACCATGATCAAGTAGGATTTATCCCAGGGATGCAAGGATTCTTCAATATATGCAAATCAATCAGTGTGGTACACCATATTATCAAATTGAAGGATAAAGACCTTCAATCATCTCAATAGATGCAGAAAAAGCTTTTGACAAAATTCAACACACATTTAAAATAAAAACTCACCAGAAAGTGGGCAGAGAGGGAACCTACCTCAACATAACAAAGGCCATATATGACAAACCCACAGTAAACATCACTCTCAATGGTGAAAAACGGAAAGCATTTCCTCTAAGATCAGGAACAAGACAAAGATGTCCACTCTCACCACTATTATTTAACGTAGTTCTGGAAGTCATAGCCACAGCAATCAGAGAAGAAAAAGAAATAAAAGGAATACAAATTGGAAAAGAAGAGTAAAACTGTCACTGTTTGCAGATGACATGATACTATACATAGAGAATCCTAAAGATGCTACCAAAAAACTACTAGAGCTAATCAATGAATTTGGTAAAGTTGCAGGATATAAAATTAATGCACAGAAATCTCTTGCATTCCTATACACTAACAACAAAAGATCAGAAAGAGAAATTAAGGAAACAATCCCATTCACCATCACAACAAAAAGAATAAAATACCTAGGAATAAACCTACCTAACGAAGTAAAAGACCTGTACTCAGAAAACTATAAGACACTGATGAAAGAAATCAAAGACGACACAAACAGATGGAGAGATATACCATGTTCTTGGATTGGAAGAAGCAACATTGTGAAAATGATTATACTACCCAAAGCAATCTACAGATTCAATGCAATCCCTATCAAATTACCAATGGCATGTTTTAGAGAACTAGAACAAAAAATCTTAAAATTTGTATGGAGACATAAAAGACCCCGAATAGCCAAAGCAATCTTGAGAAAGAAAAACGGAGCTGGAGGAATCAGACTCCCTGACTTCAGACTATACTACAAAGTTACAGTAATCAAGACAATACAGTACTGGCACAAAAACAGAAATATAGATCAATGGAACAGGATAGAAAGCCCAGAGATAAACCCACGCACCTACAGTCAACTAATCTATGACAAAGGAGGCAAGGATATACAATGGAAAAAAGACAGTCTCTTCAACAGGTGGCGCTGGGAAAACTGGACAGCTACATGTAAAAGAATGAAATTAGAACATTCCCTAACACCATACACAAAAATAAACTCAAAATGGATTAATGACCTAAATATAAGACCGGACAGTATAAAACTTATGAGGAACATAGGAAGAACATGCTTTGACATAAATCACAGCAAGATCTTTTTTGACTCACCTCCTAGAGTAATGGAAATAAAAACAAAAATAAACAAATGGGACCTAATGAAACTTAAAAGCTTTTGCAAAGCAAAGAAAACTATAAACAAGACGAAAAGACAACCCCTCAGAATGGGAGAAAATATTTGCAAATGAATCAATGGACAAAGGATTAATCTCCAAAATACACAAGCAGCTCATGCAGCTCAATATTAAAAAAAAAACAAAAGAAAACCCAGTCAAAAAAATGGGCAGAAGACCTAAATAGACATTTCTCCAAAGAAGACATACAGATGGCCAAGAGGCACTTGAAAAGCTGCTCAGTATCACTAATTATTAGAGAAATGCCAATCAAAACTACAGTGAGGTATCACCTCACACTGGTTAGAATGGGCATCATCAGAAAATCTACAAACAACAAATGCTGGAGAGGGTGTGGAGAAAAGGGAACCCTCCTGCAATGTTGGTGGGAATGTAAATTGATACAGCCACTATGAAGAACAGTATGGAGTTTCCTTATAAAACTAAAAATAGAACTACCATATGACCTAGCAATCCCACTACTGGGCATATACCCAGAGAAAACCATAATTCAAAAAGACACATGCACCCCAATATTCACTGCAGCACAATTTACAATAGCCAGGTCTTGGAAGCAACCTAAATGCCCACTGACAGACGAATGGATAAAGAAGATGTGGTACATATATACAATGGAATATTACTCAGTCATAAAAGGGAATGAAATTGGGTCATTTGTAGAGATGTGGATGGACCTAGGGACTGTCATACAGAGTGAAGTAAGTCAGAAAGAGAAAAACAAATATTGTATATTAACACATATATGTGGAATCTAGAAAAATGGTACAGATGAACCAGTTTGCAAGGGAGAAATAGAGACACAGATGTAGAGAACAAACGTATGGACACCAAGTGGGGGGAGGGGATGAATTGGGAGATTGTGATTCACATATATACACTAATATGTATAAAATAACTAGTAAGAACCTGCTGTATAAAAAAATAAATAAAATAAAATTGAAAAATAAATAAATGTATTAAATGTATTGAGCACATGGTTTATCTTGGTCAGTATTCCATGTTTACTTGAAAAGAACATGATTCTGCTCTTGTCAATTAGGTCAAATTGCTTGACAATGTTTTTCAATGCTTTTATATCCTTACAAATTTTCTATCTACTTATTCTGTCAACTATTCCAAGAAGAGTATTAATGAATCCCCAACTATAATCATTGATTTACCTATTAATTCTGAACATTTTGCTTCATGTATTTTATACTTTAAGATTTTTTTTTTTTTTTTTTTTGGCTGCGCCAGGTCTTAGTTGCAGTACGCGGGATCTTTTGAGGCATGCGGACTTCTTAGTTGCAGCATGCGAACTCTTAGTTACGGCATGCACACGGGATCTAGTTCCCTGACCAGGGTTCGAACCCGGGCCCCCTGCATTGGAAGCACGAAGTCTTACCCACCAGACCACAAGGGAAATCCCTGCTTCATGTATTTTAGAGCTCTAGTGTTAGAACACACATTTGTAATTTTTTTATCTTACTGCAGTATTAACTCTTATCATTATGAAAAGTCCTCATTTGTCTCCAGTAATATTCGTTTTAACTACATTGTCTGATATTAATATAATCACTCCACATCTCTTATGTTTACAGTTTGCTTCATATATCTTTTTTCATCCTTTTACTATCAATCTTTTTGGTTCTGAATTTAAAGTATATCACTTATAGATACCATTTAGTTGGAACTTGCTTTTTCGTATCCAGTCTGAAAATCTGCCTTTTGTTTAGTTGCCTCATATTTAATATAAGCACTGATATGACTGGATACAGATCTGCCATTTTGTTATCTGCTATCTGTCCCATCTCTACTATTCCTCCTTTATTGCCTTCTTTCGTGTTAAGCAATTATTTTTTTAGTATACTATTTTATTTCCCCTAAAATTTGCGTTATTTAGTAGTTGCTGTTTATCTTAACCTTATCATACCTTTAATTTATCACAACTTACTTCAAGTTAGTATTGACTTACTTCCAGTAAAATATCTATAGGAACCTCATACCAGTTTAGTTCCATTTCCCAGTCCTCTTCTTCATGCTACGGTTATACATACATAACTTATCTACATATACTATAAACTCTACAATACAGTGTTATAATTTTTCTTTAAATAGGAATATGTTATCCAAACAAACTGAAGGAGAGGGAAAAATATAACTTTTATATATACTTATATATTTACCAAGTGCTCTTCATTTTTCCCTTTGGATAGAGTTATTTCTAGAGTAATTTCTCTTCAGTCTGAGGGAACTCCTTTAGCATTTCTTATAGTACAGGTCTCTTTATTAACAAACTCTCAGTTTCAGTTTATCTAGAAATGTTTTTATTTTGCCTTTACTTTTAAAGAATAGTTTCACTGATTATAAAATCCTTAGTTGACTACTTCTTTTTCCCCAAGACTTTGAATATGTCATTCCAATGCCTCCTCAGATTCACTGTTTGAGAATTAACTCATTGTTTTGTTGTTCTCCAGTGTGTGATGTGTAATTTTTCTCTTGCTTCCTTCAAGATTCTTTGTCTCTCTGTTTGGCTTTTAGCAGCTTGACTATGATGCTTCTAGGTGTGATTTTTTGTTTCCGTGTATTTATTCTACTCAAGGTTTGTCAGGCTTCTTGGATCTGTTAATGTTTTTCATGAAACTTGGGAAGCTTTTGACCATTATTTCTTCAAGTATTTTTCAACTTTTTTTTTCTTCTCACTTTCTCAGATGCCAATTACATGTCTGTTAGGTTCTAACAGAAACGTTGATATTGTCCCACAGATCTCTGAGGCTCCAATATTTTTTAAATTTTTGTTCTTCAGATTGTATGCGTCTACTGATCTTTCTTCAAATTCACTAGTTTCTTTTTTCTGGATTGCAAATCTGCTGTTGAGCTTATCTAGTGATTTTTCATTTGTTATTGTTCTTTTCAGTTTCAGTTCAGTCTAGGATTTCTATTTGGTTCCGTTTTATAGGCTCCATTTCTCTGTTGAGTCTGCATTTGTTTACTCATTATTAGCATACTTTCCTTTAATTCTTTGAACATATTTACAATAGCAGCTTTGAATTCTTTGTCTGCTAAATCCAACATGTGGACCACTTAAGTGTCTAATTCTTTGGGGTGTTTTCCCCTTGAGTCACATTTTTCTGTTTCTTTGTACGTCTAGTAATTTTTGGTTAAGAATTGGATGTAAAAAAATGAGTTGTAGGTGGTGCGGTGGTTAAGACTCCGTGCTCCCAATGCAGGGGGCCCAGGTCCAATCCCTGGTCAGGGAACTAGATCTCACATGCATGCTGCAACTAAGAGTTCACATGCCACAACTAAGGAGCCCACTGGTCACAACTAAGGAGCTCACCTGCTGCAACTAAGACATGGTGCAAATAAATAAAATACATTTTTTTAAAAATGTGCTGCAGCAACTCTGGATTCTGTTTTGTACCTCTGAGAGCTGTTATTTTGTTTCAGTAAGCAAATAACTTATCCATAATCAAACTGCAAAGTCTGTCTTCCCTGTCATTAATGTCTCTGCTCAATGTCTTTTATTTTTTGAAAAGCCTAAGGGTTTCCCCTAGATCTGAATAGCTTAACAGACAGCAAATAATTTTGGCAGAAGTTATGCTCAGACACTTCACACTAGGAAGCTTCATCCTCTGCAGCCTGAGATGTGTGAGAGTTGAGAAATACAATCAAAGGCACAACAAATTTTCAAATCTCCCAGGCTTTCAATATTCCCAGGACTCCTTGAGGTCTCACATATACCAGGTCTAGAATGTGTGATTTATTAATCTCAGCCCTTCTATGGCTCTCTTGCTTCCAGAATCTCACCTTTAATTCACAGCTTCTCTGTTGCCAGTCCCAAACCAAATCCACCACCTCCCATAAGAAAAGCTGCAGGTTTTTGCTGCTCACGCCAGGCAGGTGAGGATAGGTAACTCCAAGCAAGAAAGCCACAAACTACATGTTTTTACCAGCTGTGGTAACAGTTTTTCATGAGCAAATACTCCTCAAATTATTGTCTAACTGGTCATTTTCCAATGCCCTGATATGGTGTTTATAGTCATTTTAATACCATTTTATCCTTGCTTTAGGTAGAAAGGAATTACCTGACATCCTCACCCTGCTATTACCCCAAGATATATCAGGAAAATGGAGGCAAAAAGGATTTTCTGACAGACCGGATGTGGATATAAAAGAAAAAAAGTAGTCAAGAATGACCCTGAGGCTTTTCACCTGAGCAAGCAGAATGAAGCTGTCACTTACCAAAATGGGAAGACTGTGAGAAGAACAGACAAGCAAGGGAGGTCTGGAATTCAGTTTTGACATGTTACATCTGAGATGTCTATTAGACATTCAAATGGATACGGTCGTGGTGTTTTAGAGAATTATCCTTTTATTGGTTGGGAGAATGAACTAGATAACCAGTAAATTTCCTTCAAAAGCTCAGTTTGCATGAGTCCTAGACCACAAAGAAGTGGTTCAGTAATACTTGTTATGAAAGTTCAGGGAAGCAAAAGCTCACTGAAGCATGGGATGAACAAAGAAAAAGAACTTGAAAGATGAACAATTGAGATGGGCAGGCAAGAAGACCCTACTCAAAGGGAAGAAGAAGGGAGAGTGGAATAGAAGAAGAGAGAGGAAAAAGAGAAAAAAGGAAAACGAAAGACCATACTGGTGAAAGATTTCTCTAAGAACTAGGAAGTCGTGCAGTGGCACGTTTAGGTGAAATATGACAAAAACAAAGAAAGGTCTCTAAACAAGGCTGTAGAGTCTAAACAAGTGACTGTACACGATTAAAATCCAAAGAACAGATAAAAACTGCATTGAAACTGAAACAGGTACAGAGAGAGCAGGTTGATAAGATCAGGGCATACTGAGGCTAAGAAGGACTGAGAACAGGACTTGCAAGTGGAAAGTCAAATAGCAGGAAACAGTGTAATCCTTTAGTAAACTGCTGCATATTAGATTATCTACTGATAACAGGTACTACCATCTCTCTACAGCACTACAGGAAAATTTTTCGTATCCATGATTTCATGTAAGTTTCACAATTCCTGGAAAACATATAAAAATCTGGGATGCAGAGTTGAGTAGAGTCAATATAAAGATTAAAATAGATTATAAAAGTTTTTTAAATAGCCCGTAAGAGACATCACTATAGAGAAAATTTTAGTTGCACCTTGGAGAATGATTTTCTTTGATGAAAGAGGGGTGATATGGACTAAATTTTTGTATCCTCCCGAAATTCGTATGTTGAAATCCTAACATCCAATGTGAGGTAGGGCCTTTGGGAAGTAATTAGGTCATGAGGGTGGAACTCTCATGATGGGATTAGTGTCCTTATAAGAAGAGACACATGTTCTTTCTCCCCACCATGTGAGGACACAAGGAGAAAACAGCCATCTATAAACCAGGAAGAGGACCTTTACCAAGAACTTGACCATGCTGGCACCTTCATCTGGGACTTCCAGCCTCCAGAACTGTGAGAAATGTCAGTTGTTTTAGGCACTCAGTCTATGGTTTTCTGTTACAGCAGTGCAAACTAAGAAGGGGGAGAGGAAATGCAAGCTGGAAGGATCTGGAAAGCGAGAAATATCCTAATGGTAAATCAGCAGAAAAACCAATGAGACATGAAGGAAAGGAATTGAATTCTGATCTAGGAAACAGGATCTACACTAGAAGTCATGAGACCAGATCGTAGTTCTCCTATTGACAGAAGAAGCCACTTTTTCCTCAGTATCTTAATTTTTCATCTGCATTTACCTCAGAGGATTTTTATGAAATAAATAAAAATGCACATTAAAAAATATACTAGGCAAATTCATGGCAAAACTAGTGATACAAAAATCATAAATACTTTAACTGTTACATATACTTATAAGCAAAGTAATATTTCCCATGCCTGCATCTGCTAGCTTCTTATCTACACAACAAATTCTAACAATTAAGAGTTTATTAATGATAACAGTATTGTTGTACTCTACCTTTGCAGTCAGGAGTAGGGCTAAAAGAAGGGTTCCTATCACTAACAAAAATATGATGAAAATGCTAATAATTTTGTCTAACATCTTCTCCAGCCAGATGATCATCTGCACAGAAACGAAAAAGAGAATTAGTTATCTTTCAAACACAACTTAATAAAAACACATATGTATTCAAACATCATGAAGACAAGATATTCAGCATTGCAAAGCAAACTATGGCATAATGATTAAAGCAGGGAAAGCTATAAACCACTTTAGAAAGTTAAGGAACAATATTAATTACCATTGTTGTTTATAGAAAGAGTTTATTATTGTCATATCTAAGAAAAGGCAGTCAGTTTGAATATAAACTGTAACTATGCTTGGATTCTCATACTGTGGTATATTTACCTTTCAAATTATAATTTACAATCTGATAAATATTCTAAACAAAATAATGACAATCCATTAGTGACCTCAAATCTCATGAAATTTTACTGTCAATTAGCAAATATAGATGACTTTAGAAAAAGTATGACTCTTACAGTACAGGTATATCCTAAATTATACAGATAAAATAGGAGCAAATTAAAATGGGAATTACATTCAAACTATTTTTTCCCTTTAATGTCACTAGGGTTATAAAAGCAGTAAGAATAAAATCTAATGTTAAGGTAATAATAAATACTAATTTCAGAATAATAGTTACCCTGGGGGCAAAATGGTTGGAAGTGGATGCACAAGCAGGGAGGGGTACACAATAGGCTTCAACTGTATAGGTAATATTTTGTCATGCTGGAAGATAGGCATGTGGGTGCTCTTCTTATCTTTTTATATTTGAAATATTTCATAATAAAATACTTTTAAAAATATGATATTCCACTTGACATTTCTATTCTTTTTAAAACATAAGCTTTATGACAAACTGTAATTGGCTGTAAATAAAGAATAATCATTAAAGTAATGGTTATTCCTTAATCAATAATTAAAATTATGCTTTCCCTAAATGCTACTTGACGTTCTATTTTGAGTATAACTTCTCTCATCTTTCACAATCACAAATAATCCTACATTTACAAAAATTTTTGTTTTGAGATTATATAATTCTGATAGATTTCTAGAATTCCTGCCATGCAAAGCTACCATTTAACATTTCAAAAATACAATCAGACTGACGACTGAAATACCACATTGCACCCCTCAGCTCCAACATGAGCATTGCTGAATAAGTTACTCTTAATTTAAATATTATGTTCTCCAAACAGTGAGTTAAACATCCAAGAGCAAAAAAATGGTGGTTAAAACAACATGCCTTCTAAAACATTTATTTTCCACTCAGTGATTATAAGCTTGCATCTCCTTATCTTTCATGAAGCACACTGTCATTAAGAGATCAATGCTACAGTGAACTCAAAGATAAAAAGTGCATCTTTTATCTTGGCAATTACAGCTTCAAACGGAAGAGTTAATTTTCAGTGCATGCTACCAAAGCATCAAAGACAATGCAGAGATTAAAAAAAGTAATAACAGGTTTCTAAGATATGGAAGGTCAGAGGTCATATTTTGAATGTAAGTTCTAAAACCAATGAAACTGAAAAGTTTCACGATCAGAAACTAACTCTACATCTAGTTCTTGATACAGTTTCCTGAGGAAAGAGCTAGTGTTGTATTACTCTTCTTTGTATCTCCAAAACCTAACAGTGCATGGCATGTGGTAAAAGCTCAGTTAATACATATTTGACTAGGCAAGATAAATAAAATAATTTAAGAATTAAGACCGGATTTGTATTCACAAGTTATGATTTCTGAAAATAACTTAGGAGCCTCAATTTTTTTTAGAAAAGTCATATCCTGAAATATGTTAACATAAATGATGTTTTATTTGGAAAGTATGAATATCTAAATTTATGTCTGGGTATTTTTAACATATAAAACATGGAATATTCACAAACACGATATGTACAACAACATTACAAAAGTCAAATTTTGTTTTTAAGCCAGGGTAGAATTTTCCTATCACAAGCCTATACCTAAGGCTTGGAATAAGAGGCACCTAAATAAAGATTTATTTTCAAGAGATAATACTGAGGGTTAGATGTTTTGTTCAAAATTTAAAATACAGGCAGACCTTGTTTTATTTTCCTCGTTTCCAATTTACTGTGCTTTGCAGATAATGTGTTTTTTTTTTTTACAAAGTGAAGGTTTGTGGCAACCCTACATCGAGCAAGTCTATTGGCACCATTTTTTCCAAAAGCATTTGCTTATTTTGTGTCTCTGTATCACATTTTGGTAATTCACCCAATATTTCAAACTTTTTAATTATTATGATATTTGCCATGGTGATTTGTAATCAATGATCTTTGATGTTACTACTACAACTCACTGAAGGCTTAGATGATCGTTAGCATTTTTTAGCAATAAAGTATTTTTAATTAAAGTTTACAGTTTTTTAGACATAATGCTACTACACACTTAATAGACTACAGTATAGTGTAAACAAATTTTATATGCACTGGGAACCCAAAGAAAATCATGTGACTTGCTTTATTTGCAATATTCGCTTTACTGGGGTAGTCTGGAATGCAACCCGCAATACCTCTGAGGTGTGCCTGTAAATCAAGTCACTTAAGATGTTCAATACAGGGCTTCCCTGGTGGCGCAGCGGTTGAGAATCTGCCTGCTAATGCAGGGGACACGGGTTCGAGCCCTGGTCTAGGAAGATCCCACATGCCGCGGAGCAACTGGGCCCGTGAGCCACAACTACTGAGCATGCGCGTCGGGAGCCTGTGCTCCGCAACAAGAGAGGCCGCGATAGTGACAGGCCCGCGCATCGCGATGAAGAGTGGCCCCCGCTCGCCGCAACTAGAGAAAGCCCTCGCACAGAAACGAAGACCCAACACAGCCAAAACTAAATAAATAAAATTAAAAAAAAAAAAAAAAAAAGATGTTCAATACATAAGCAAAAAAGTTGGGGCGGGGGGGTTCTATTCACATGACAGCCAGCTAAGATATAAGGTGAGAAAACACGACGAAAAGAAGACAGCAAAAGCGAAAGAGAGCACAAAGAGTGGGAAAGAGAGACAGGAAGGACTTAAAAATGTGAAGAACTAAGGACCAATCGAGAGGAAACAAAATGGATAGAAAACTTATGGAGGAAAAGAACCCCCTGAAAGAGTGAATGGAACAAGACTCATAAGGAAACAGCAACTGATAGACACAGGAAGAGAAACATGGTCAGAGGAAGCAAGGGGGAAGGGGAAGAGGAAGGAGGAGAGAATTCGTAAAGAAATGCCAGTGGCGCTGTCCCATGAGGCTCATCCTGTTCTCTGGTCCGCTTTGGGCAAAGGGAATCATACCCCACCTATCAAACCCTGCCCTGCTCGTGGAAATTGCACAGTCGTCTAGTAACTTTCCCAGCCTTCCACACCAAGAGAAATTATTTCAGATTTTAAACTTTATTTTCTAAAAGTGGAAGGGGAGTAATTTTAAAACAACATTCTTAATGTTTCAAGTATAAATGAAGGGCAAGCATTTTTTTTTTAATGTAGCAATGTCAGTAAATTTATAGTTATACCAAAAGACACTCTGAAACTGACTGGCCCTATTTATCAAACTATGAAGGAAGTGTCATTCCACTACTGAGTTTTCTATTTCGTTATTCTGGACCTGGAGGTTTTTATTTTGCTTTGTTTTTTTTAACCAAATTCTAGTAGTCTTAGTGCAAATAATAAATACTAAGAAATAAAACAATTAAGTCTTAAGAAACAGTTACATTTCAATTAATCAGAGACATGTCTCTCACCCTCACTTCTCTTGAATTACTCTCTAATTCACTCCACTTGAACTTGGAATACCAATACCCAATGCTGCACATTTTCTGACCTTGGATGAAATGTAACAAAACAGACCTCAACTTATTTACATGCTTTCCTCAGAACTTAAAGCAGTTACTCCTACTCTACACCAATGCTTTACCTACACTACATGGAATCACCAAAGAAAAGGAAAAAGTTACCTATCTCTTAGGAATCTTTTAAAACTAACTCACAACCAGTCAGCTATGAATTAGGTAACCTAACTCATTTAGTCACCAAAGGTTAAATCAGATTGAACCTAATGACTTTATTTTTTTTCTAAAGTCTTTATTGAATTTGTTACAATACTGCTTCTGGTTTATCTTTTGGTTTTTTGGCCATGAGGCATGTGGGATCTTAGCTCCCCAACCAGGGATCGAACCCACACCCCCTGCATTGGAAGGCGAGGTCTCAACCACTGGACCGCCAGGGAAGTCCCTGAACCTAATGACTTTAAATCACCTTTCTCTCATCTCTAGAGGACAATTTCATTTCAATATACATAAATTGGGGAAATATATAAAATCACCTACTTTAATCAAAGTAAGAAAATGTAACTTATATTTGCAGCACTATCATTTGCCAAGGATTGAACTCATTTACTCATACCAGTTTTTTAGAGAGTGGAGGTATACACAGCCATCTGTGTATGTGTGTTTGTGTATGTGTGTTTGTGTGTGTGTAGTGGTGGTGGTATGTGTGTGTATTTATTTATTTCACACACTGCTTATTCTCAATCCAACGTTTAAAAGTGTAAGCATTGTCAAGAGTCTCCCCATTCTTGTTTCAACAGAAAGAATGAAACCCTAATCTTTACACCCAAGAGTCACATTTTCATCTATTTCCAAGAGGTACCACATCTTTCTTAAGGCCTGCTATATTTTCACTGAAGATTTTTAAGGTCTTATTGTGTTTAAAGACAATACACATGAATGATGTCATCTTTTGCTATCTGCCCTAGGGATCTGATGATATTAAGTCAGAACTACTGTATGTGGACAATATATCAGAGATACAGCACTCCTAATATATCTGCATTAGCCTTTATTGAAGTTATTGAAAATTCCATGCTGATCATGTGCGGCATTGACCACAGATACCTCACACTTTGGGAAATACATAAAATTAGATATCATAGGCCATGACTACAATCTTTTTTAAGATAAAAATAAAATTTTGGAATACTAGTTATTAAAAAGGACAACATATAACATTACCAGCCAAGAGAATCAGACAAATATTTCACATATTTATATATTTTTTAAATTATTGTGTTATTTATAGAAAAAGTAGCCATAACGAGTTCTCTTTCCTTTTTAGTAACTTCTGCCTAATGTGCTCTCACACAACAAAGGAGATTAGAGTATCAGACTGGGTCACATTATAGAGCTAAAAAGGAATGGAAATCACAGTGGACAAAAGGACTACAAGACAGAACTTACACACACTTGGGCAAGGAGATATCATCCACATCCTAAATAAATAGCTTTGAGTTTTTAGCAAATTGTACTGTGACAATATTAATGCTTCATGACCTTCCATAGCTTATAATTAGAACTTTAAAAACAAAAACTTAGTTTGACATATGGACAGAAACAGGGTGAGAACGGAAATTTGGGGGGAAGTTACAGAATTCAATAGTAAAACCCAAAATCCGGGTGTTTGTTTACCTTCTTATTTAGCCAGTGCCAGAGCTTGAGCATAGGGGGTAAGGTGAGAGAGAGAAGATAAGAACAGTGGCATATCATTAGAGAATACAGTAATAGCATGAAAAGGAAAGAAAAGAAAATCACTGAGAGCATGAGGAGGAAATTATCTCAGACAAAGGGAAAACTGGAAAAAAAATTGTAATGCATTAACAAAGTTTTTAAATCAAGTGAATATAGTAGTCCTTTAAGATACACGATTGAAATGATGATAACCACAAGCTTTGTTGGCAAATCAATAATTAAAAATACATAAAAATAACTTGAATGCTTATAGGCTTGAACTTTCACACCAAATTCCAAAGATCAAAGTGATAATTAAGATTTTTCACATAGCATGCACCAAAAGGATTTTCAGTCCCTGTATAAACTAATTTATGTTCATATACTACATTTTCATTGAACTTTGTAGTTATAGCTTTATAATACTACTTATTTCATATTTCCTACAGTAAAACATTTCAGTGCTCATTTGGAACAGTGAACACCTGGCAAAAAAGCAGACATATCTAAGATTCTGATCAGATTTGGTGCATTTCCTTCCATTTCCAATTTTTTAGGCACACATTTTTCTACCATATATAATATCCTTTTTTTCACATAAACATTATGTCATCTACACCTCACAATATTTAGCACTATAATAACTCATGCTGATTAGTGGATACATAATCTAAAAATCAGTAAATATAAGATTTAAGGCATTATTAGTGACATAAAAAGCATAAAAACTAAGACGCATAATTTCATCAGAGTGACTGTAAATGCTCTTTGCAGAGCTTTCCCTAAAGTACACCCAATACATGTTTAGACACATACTTAAAACAATCTCCTGTATATGGGTCATTTCAAAACCACTGGTCCAATCAATTGAAATGAAACAGAAAAATAGATTTATTCCCCAAAGCAGGAGCCCACATATATTATTATACTACACAGAACATAATTTTGACAGCAATTATAATTAAATATTCAGTTTGAGACAGCCATTTATTCTGGTATGTATTACATATAACAGAAAATGCTAGTTTTATTCATTTTACTGTCTCTCTTCTTTAAGAAGGACAGATTGACATATAAATTAGAATAAAAATGAAAAATTTTTTACAAGGCTACTCTATAACAAATACTTTTTGACACTCCTGGAACTTCAACTGACACAACTGTAGAGTTTTCCTAAATGAAGGGTTCCAAATACAAGTACATGGGAACACTGAGAAGGGGATTCAGTTTCTATCCCATCCGATAGTGCTAAGACAAAGAAATTAATTGAAGTAAGAGTTACCCTCTTTAAACCGTCTGAAGTGATAAATCTGCTCTAATAAGATAACGCTTCACCTTAATCAGGGAGATGTGATAAATATGTTGAAATTTTTGTGAGAAGTTTTAGATTCTTATTTAAAAAATTGAAAAAACTTAATAAGAACACAATAGGCAAATTACAAAAGAAAAATATAAACAGCCAATAAGCAAATAAAAGGATGGTCAACCTAATTTTTACTTTTAAAATTTTCAAATTAAAACAACACTGAGATACTTCTTTTTACAAAACTAAAATGGACTTTTTGTTACACTATAACATCCAGTATTAGCAAGAGCTCAAGGAAATGGGCATTCTCACATGTTGCAGTGGTGGGAATTAAAACTGGCAAACTTTCTGGAAGACCATCAGGCAATATGTAAGAAAATGTATCCCCTGCATCTCCTTCGACTTCCTCCCCCCTCACATGAACTCCAGTCACTGTTCTCATCTATATCTACATTTGTTTCAACTAACAGTGTTTCTCAACCATAAGTCATGGATGGACCTGTTAAAGGAAGCAGTCACCAGCCCTGTGATGAAGTCCAGGTTGCACAGCGTGGCACACAAAAAGGCCTTCGTGATCCAGTCTCACCTGACCCTGCAGCCTTGCCTCCCACTAACTACCATTTCACATATCCCAGCCATTGCCATTGTCCTGGTGTTCCCTAAGAACTCATGCTATGGGAGTCTCTGTGCCCTTGCACTGCTCCATCCACCTGCTCTTCTTGCCATATCTACCTAATAAACTCCTGCTTGTGCTTCAAAATTTGCTCTGGCATCACCTCTGCTGCAAAACCTCCCCTCTCCCACCGCTCTCCGACAGTGAGTCATTTCTTGCTCAGTACTACCACTGTATCCTGTACACACTTCTCCTCCCCAAATTACAACAATAGCTTAACACTTACATAGAGCTTACTGTGTACCAGATCCTGATCTAAGAATTGTACATATATTAACTCATTTAACACTCATAACCATTCTATGAAGTATACCTGCTATTACACTCATTGTATTGGTAAGAAAACCAAGGCACAGAAAGGTTAAGAAACTCATCCAAGGTCACATAGCTAATAAGTAGAACAGGGATCTGAATCCAGAGTTTGAATTCAGAGCCTATGCTCTTAACCACTAAGCCTCTGAATCTAACTCGGCCTCTAAATTTTAAGGGATTGCTGTCTCCCCACTAAACACAGCTTCTGTACCTAGTTTTCCAGGATTCATCTGATTTTCCCTAAGACTGAGCATAATATCTGACACATGAGAATTTTCCCAAAAATATTCACTGAACTGAGCCACCACCTGGCTATATAACTTTAGGCAAGTCACTTAACCCCTCTAGATTTCAATTTGGTCCTTATAAAATGAGAGAGTTGAACTAGGTGCTCCTTGTCTCCCATTTTTAAGATGTAAAAATACTAACACAATACTTACTGAAACTAAATCTATCCCATCCTTATATAAACCATAATTCTAAACTTTAAATTTCATCATAGAATTAGACATTAACTGTGCTATCCACAAATAAAACATAAATACCAATACACCATAAAATGGAATATTTTAGACAATGAAATACATAAACCCCATTAAAATAGCTCAAGTTCTTAAAATACAATACCTTGCTATCAACTTTTAACAAGAATTTTCCAAGCCCGATAATTGGCCACGGTGCCAGGGCTTCCTGCCGCTCCTTCAGGAAGTGCTCTATAACCTGCCACCACACGGAGCAGCGCTTCTCCAGGAAGTTCACAACGCCAAAGTGAATAACAAGCTTTTTGAGTATCCATACTATAAGATGAGAAATACACACATAAAAAAGATAGAGGTTACAAAGCTTTAACATGAATAGTTTCCTCAATTTCATATAACTTCCTAAAACAGTAAAGCTAGTGCTAAAATACAGTTGTTTTTTTTTAAAAAGGAAGAGGGAGAAAAGAAAGTTCAAAATATTCCAAATTGATGTAATTGGGACAATTTTCACACAATCCCCACCCACCTATATCCCTCCTTCTCTGTGACGTCTTAATCCTTGAAGGGGTCAGGGATTCACAGCCTATATAAACATAAGATACCCTGATCATGAAGATTTCAGTGACTACCATCTTGGCCCCTCACGCCTTACCCTTCCAGGGTAAAGAATACTAACCCCTGACATGTCCTAATCTCTTCGGCTATTATAGCTGCTCTTGCCAAATTTTGTTCTTTTCCTTAGATGTTTGATGTTTAGTGACCAGAGAAGTATAAGGTATTCCATATGTATCATGATTATACCACTGCAGGGCAACATTTTCATTTGTTTCTATTTCTCTACTCGATGCTGCTCTGTACATCTGAATCTTTTACCGGGGTTCGGTAGAGAAGCAGGGTGAGTATGAGCAGGGCTGTCACAAACAGCCGTGTACTATGTAACTTCAGTGGGAACCACGCAGACTACAATGTGAAAGTACCCCTCTGCAGGTGGGCAGTGTGGTGGCCCTTCAAACGGAGGTTAAGCCTTCTGTTAAAGGCCAACTAAGAAGGTGGAGGGACCAGAAGGAAGTGCTATTTATCTGCGAGGGTTGCCTTGAAGTTTGGACCCTAGATAATGGATCCCAACCACCATAATTTCCCTAACTCAAGGGGGTTCTGTGTCCTTAGTCCTGGCCTTATAATCTAACAGTTCACAGTTTACTATTTTGAACCATGAGGTCAGTGTTACATGCCAATTCAACAATTCCTTCATCAGCATTTTTGAATCTCTGGAGAGGTCTTAGGAAAGCTCCTATGGTCTCAAGAATAAGACCAGGGTAATTATAGTTGTAAAAACTTCTAAGGGGCCACCTTGTTCACAGCCTGCTCTCCCTTTTTATTTAAAAAGACAGTAAAGTTATCTCAAACATAAAAATCCAAAAGTTAAAGAAAAAAGTCTTCAAAGGCAAGACGAGATCATAATTAACCAATTACCTGCAATAGGCACTGGCAGCAACTGTACAATCCACAGGTTCAACCAGATCTGGACTCCAACAATGGCCCAAAGGAGAGACACAAAGTAGATATCGCTAGTTTTCTTCTTTCTAAGAAATGTTCCAACTTCAGACCTTTGTCTGCCCAAGGTGGGTGAAGGGGAGGAGGGTGAAGCAGATGAGGACAGTGCTGGAGGGGGTTCTCCTCTGTCCATGGTTTCTGTCCCTGAAGAGGGAAAGAAAAAAAAAAAACACACCCACATATTAGTCCACATTAATAAACAGTAATACAGAGCAATTAGCTAGGCTATCCTAGTTTAAGCTTTCAAAATGTATTCTGACAGTATGATTACATTGGGTTAAAAAAGAAAAAAAGACTTGGATGTATGCTTGCATATGCAATGAAAAAGGTGTGGAGAATTAATGCTGTGTTTACATCTAAGGAAATTAAGTTTTTTGGGGAGTAGGGTTGAGTATGAGAAATGTTTTACTTTTTACTTTATACACTTAACATTGTGCAAGTTTTTTTACGACATATATATATCATTTATATTTTTATATATATCATTTAGACAAAAAACTGAAGAAAAACACATGACAAAGTAACTGAGAATCATAATTAGCCCATGAAAATTACCCAAACCATATAAAGCAACAAATATTAACATACAGAATTCTTTATTTAAAAATTCCTCCTCTTTTAACTTTATAGTAGATGTATTTATATATATTTCTGAAACAATATGGCTTTTCAGCGTCATTTTACCTAAATGGAGCCAACTGCTCTTACAAGAACCAGCCAGGGATTTGCAGCATATCTTTCTCTTAGAATTAGATATGAAAAATGACAGACTGCTGGGGAAGAGGAATTTTCAAATACAGGATATCACACTCAATTATTTCACGAGGCACTGTTTTCTAACAACGCGACTACTATTACATTTCACTATTACTCAGAATATACCATGATGATGGAAATGCATAAGATCTTAAAACCTGCATTTTGCCTTCCATAAAAAAAGTTAATGATAAAAGTATACCATATTTCTTAAAGTCTAGGTTAAAAAAAACCATGAACACCCCTAATCTCAATGCCCTATTTGCCCCATTGTCTTTACATATTTTACATAGTTGTATCATGTTCCACTTATGACCTTTCCCACTTTCTCCCTTCAGTTGAATGTCAGCTCCAGGAGAGCTAAGACCCTGTCTATCTTGCGCTCCCCTCCACTGATTTCCTTGCACACACAATAGTACCTAACGTATGGAACGTACTCACTAAATATTTGTTCTAACAATGCCTTCCCTGTTATTTCATAATTTTCATAAGTAACCACACAGTAGCCTTCTGAGTGTTATGTCATAATTTCCTTAGTGTTTCTTTTTAATGTTAAATGATTAGTTGTGCGTACATTTTTACTACTGATGTAACTAGCACCATGGTAAGTCAGCCCACCTCACCAGAACATTCTACCCTGAGGTTTGGGGCTAAAGCGCAAGCTAATTATAATATGCTTCTGTTTGACTCTACTCTCTGAATATCTTCCTAATTTGGAAACTTCACGTTGGTGGATGTGGCAGATATGTAGAAGAACGGTAAGTCCATAACTAAAACATCATCCCCTTTCCACTTTGAAAACATGATTCGATGTGCAAGAAAAATAACGTTTTCCTACTACCCCAAATGCCTTTTTCTTAGCCGATCCCTTCTTTCAAGACTTCTCTGAAGTCCATTCTTCAAAAATAGCTCATGAAAAACATTCCTTAACTCCCAAACCTCTGGCACTAACGGACCTCTTGGCACAGACAGGGAAGGCCTTTTACATTCCTGAATCCTGTGCAAGTACAGTGTGACTTTAAAGCTGGTATAAACCTACCAGCTGGATCTTACAGGAGCTTTGCATGCAGAACAACCAGAGGGCTCTGTTTTAAGGGAAACAGTCAATATACTAACAGCATGAGGCATGCAAAGCAAACTTTGAGAAGAAAAGCAAGAAATGCCAGAGAAATTAATGACTGGAAGATGGAAAATAAAAAACAAAAGAAAGAGCTGGAGAAAGGGAACAACAACAACAAAAGCAACATAAAGAGTCAGAGCAAAATAGAACAATGGAGGAGAACTGACAGTTGCAGAAGAAATGGAAAATAAAAGGACTAAGTAGGAGAAAATATGGACAAAGGTAAATAGGACCCTAAGAAAAGGAAAATAACACGAAAGGAAAGTGAGAGAGAATAACAAAAGAAAAATAAGAAAAGCACTTTAAAAAAAAAAAAGGAAAGAATGAAGAATCAAGATAAGAAACCTAAGAAGATAATTAAATGTATGAAAAAAGTGATATATGAGAACAAAGATGAGAAGGAAAAAAGTGTAAAAATAGGAACCAGAGAGAAAAATGAAGGACCAGTAAGTAGCATTTTGTGGTGCTAGTGTCTTTCTTAATTTTATATTCTACATATATTTCATTTTCCGGAATATTTTGAAGGCACTCCTTCACAACGTCAGTCACCTGCAGGCTGGGGAGAGGGCTGGTCCTCAGTGCTCGATTCATACCCTGTGATGGAGATGGCCAAGGTTGCTAGAGTAGAAGCTGCCATGGAGATAACTTGCCCTGGTAACTCTGCTCCTATAAAACAAGCATGCATTTTTTAAACTTTTTAAAGGCAATGGACAAAATGGGAAATAACCTGCAAACTGAAACATACTCCTAAGTTTTCAACAGCAATATAACAAAATGGTTATTACTGACCCACCAGACCAGTGGTTCTTCGCCAAGAGAGAATGCTTAAGAATCAACAGGCTACTGTACAGCACAGGGATCTCTACTCAATACTCTGTAATGACCTATATGGGAAAAGAATCTAAAGAAGAGTGGATATATGTATAACTGATTCACTTTGCTGTACACCTGAAACTAATGCAACATTGTAAATCAACTATACTCCAATAAAAAGAAAAAAGAAAAAAAGAAAAGCAACAGGAAAGTCTGCTAAAAATGCAGGTTCCTGGACTCTCTGTGTATCTCTCTCATTTGGGAACTTGATGCTGGTGCATGTGGCAGATAGTAGATATATAAACATGGAGTGCCACGCTTATATTTTTTTTTACTTCACAGGTTAATTTTACTGCACATCTGTGTTGAAACACACTGCCACACCAAGTCTGTGAGCTTCTTGAATGCAGACTTACTTTCCTTTGTATTACTAGCTCCTAGTACAGCATGGAGCAGCCCACACTTGCTCTCAATAACAACATTCCATGAGTGAATATGCAAATGTATGGGTATCATGCAAAACCATATATAGTTGATCCTTGACCAACACGGGTTTGAACCATGCAGGTCCACTTACACGCAGATTTTTTTCAATAAATATAGTATCTGTATTTTCATCTTACAGATCTTTAAATTAACTAAGTGTGGGGAAAAGTTTTTGTTCGATGAGAGATCACAACATGCGGAATCAAAAGAACTAGGATTTGAATTCTGATTCTACCCAAACTGTTTCAGCTTCCTGCCCTTGTGTGAGTCATTTATCAATTCCTTTGTTTCTGAGGCAGAGACAGGAGCTCACAGATTTTTGACTGCATGGGGGAGTCAGTGCCCCTAACCCTGACATGGTTCAAGGGTCAACTGACTATCTATAAAGTACATAATTCAGCACAGGTGAAATCCACCACTTGAAAATCTAAAAGATCATCACTACCCTGTTTCACGTTACAGGTTCTCATGTTAAGTTCCTAATAGGTAGTAAACCGAGTTTAACCATTTGCACGAGATTCAAAAAAAACATTCACTGGTCAATGAGGTCTGTCTATAATGGTCAGCCTTTAATTTGCTATGGCAGACAACACAGACTAGCTCACACAACACCTCATTCTAGTGTGCTTTCTTGTGCCCTAGAGACTGGAAAGCTAAGGATTGTATTTCTTGGACTCCTTTGCAGCTACAGTTCCACATGTGATACAGCAGAACACTTGTGCAGGCACGCCTGTGCAGACTTGGAAGCCCTACGTGACTCACTGTAATTTGGAAGCTCTCATGTCAAATATAGTCATATGGTTTTTCTGCAGGTACTTAGCAGAAGTTCCAGAGGTTATGCTATCTGATCTCCAACTTTGTGGCAAGCAGCAGCAGCTGTGGCACTTCTGCTCAAACAGTCCTTTGGTGTCGTTGAGCATTTCTCCTGGTTGCGTTGCTTCTGCATGTTAGATCCAAGCTTAATTGTCTGGTCCTTCCAAAAATTCTGTATGTACAAATTCTTTATGCTAACCAATACCTCTTTCTATTTAGACTAGCTGGCATGGATTCCACTGTCCAACTGAGAACGCTGAGTGTTCTCAGTCACCAAATCATACGTACACCCACACTCATGCAGCTGGGACCTTTGGGTAGGCCAATATTCAATGTGACAACATAAAGCTCTGCCAAGCCAATGAAAAGAGCCATGACCTTCAGAAGGTTAATGAATTACAGCTTCAGATAAACTCTGCACACCCAACAAATTCAAGGCTGGCCATCTTCTAGAGGTAAGCAGGCCAGGGGTCTGAGATGGCTCTTTGGTAGCCTCAGCCATCAGGATCAAGCGTGCTCATCTTGCTCAATCATATCCCATCCCTCCTCTAATAAATGCCTCTGTAATCTGAAAGAGGTTTAATTTTTAGGCAATCCAAGAGAAACTCAAACTCATGATCTGGGAAGAGAGCATAAGCTAGATATCTGGATTGGAACCTATTCTCCTGGCCTAGGTATCTAAGGTGCTTTTTTGATGCCAGTAAGAGAACAAGGGCTAACAGAAAAACATAGTGCCTTTCATGTCTTACATGTTTCCATTACTCACTGTACTGAATGCTGGGGATGAAAACACAGACCCTGCCCCCATGGAGCTGAGTGGAAGAGACAGATACGAATTAAAGAACCACACAAATAAACGAATGTATACAAACTGTGATTGCTATAAAGGAAAAATACTGGGTATTTTATGAGCTCCTAACAGAAGAAATCTGACTAAGTCTGGAGAATCAGGAAAGGCTTCTCTTTAAGAAGTAAAAATGGGGACTTCCTGGGCAGTCCAGTGCTTAAGACACCACCCTTCCAATGCAGGGGGCGTGGGTTTGATCCCTGGTCAGGGAACTAAGATGCCACATGCCATGAGGAGTGGCCAAAAATAAATAAATAAATAAATTTAAAAAATGGGGTTTTATTAAAAGAACAAAAAGTTTCCCAAATGATTCCTTTAAAAACAAACAAAAAAAAGAAGTAAAAATGAAGCTGACATACAAAGAATGAGGAGGAATTAACCAAAGGAAGGTAAGTAATAATATTTTGGATGATGGAAGCAAATAGGAAGGCTGTAAGTGAAGAAACTGGCATGTTAAAGACAGTGAAAGGTCAGTGTGTTTGGAACACAGTAGGAAACTGGTATCAAATAAACAAGGCTGGAGATGGTAAGCCAGATGATGCAAGTCGTAGAAGACCATAGTAAGGACTTTAGTCTTTATCCCAAAAGGAAGAGTTTTAAATAGGATAATAATTTTTTTTACTGAAATGTTATTGAGATAATTGTAACATCACATGCAGTTGTAAGAAATAACACAGAGAAATCCTGTGTACCTTTTATCCAGTCCCCACCACCCTGCAATGGTAATATCTTTCAAAACTGCAGTACGTTACCACAATCAGAGTATCAGCATGGACACAAGATACAGAACAGTTTCATCACTGCAAAGATCTCCCATGTTGCCCTTTTATGACCACATCTCCCCACTCTGTAAGTAAATAATCAGTTTTGAGATATAAAAAGATCATTCCTACTGTTTGGTCAAGAACAGATTAGAGAAGACCAAGAGTAGGTAGAGGGAGATAAGTTATTGCAGTATTACAGGCAAGACATGATGACAGCATGGTCTGCAGTGGTTAACAGGAAAGATGTTGGGAAAGTGGCTGCATTTAAAAGACAGGGAGTAGTCAAAGTGGACCAGACTTGGTGACAAAACAATAAAGGGTTCAACAATGACCCCCAAGTTTCCAGATTATGATCAGACAGAGAACATGTAGGGGAAATGGATGAAGATTTTGGGTATACTGAAGTTCTTTTTAGACTTCCAAATAAAAATTTAAACACAAACTGATTACCTCAGAGACCAGAGAGGTCTTAGGTTCCTGTGTGCCCACAAGAGATTTCTTGGGTTCCACTCAAGAGAAAAGGTTGGGAACACCTAATGACTAATGGCCTGGGACAGCACAGTAAGGTGGGGAAGGGGGAGGCTTCCAATCAAAATTCAAAGAAACAAAGTATTCTCTCATATAAGAGTAAAGACTAGTTCAGGGTCCTCAATTACTAAACCTACCTCTTCACAAGTAATTTAATGAAGTGGTAACTTATCCTTGAGAGAGTCAGAGAAAGAAGTCCCCTGATGGTTAGGTAGCTCCAAAATAACAAGATCATTTTATAGCTCCTCAAATACGGGCTTACAGTTTGGCTGCATTTTGGCTTATACTTCTAAACTCCCACTGAGCATTCATTCATTCACCAAACAGGTGACTGGGATGAGAGACTAAATTAAGACCCTAGTCTCAAGCTCAGTCTAATACTTGAACTATCAGTTATGATTCAGTATGTTAAGAGCTAATGTAGATATAAGTGTAGAATATTTGGGGAGCACCGAGGATAGAAACCTAACCCATGCCTGGGAGAACAGGGAAGAGTTTCCAAAGGGGCTATCTGACAAGAATGGTAAAAGATGCCATCCTTTAAATCCAATTTAAGCAAGTCAGTCAGATAAAGAAGACAGAACAAGTTTATCTTGGGGAGAAAGGAAGAGGCTGGTATCTTAGAGGACAGAGGTAGAAAAGTTTTCCAGAAAGACAAAAAAGCAGGTGTAAAGACACAAAGGCAAGAAAAAGCAGAGCATGCTGTTCAAAGAACTCTAGGAAGTCGAATAAGGATGAAACACAGGGTACAATGGTAAGAGTGGAGAGACAGGAGGATACAGAGGGAGAATGCGACCAGAGGATGGAAGGGCTCATATTTACTATGCACAGGGGCAGTACAATTCAGTGGTTGGAATCACAGGTGAGGAAACAAGACTGCCCAGGTTCAAATCTCAGGTCTATTTCTTACTAGTTGGATGACCACAGGCAGGTTACTTAGGATCTAGATGCCTTAGTCTCCTCAAGTGTAAAATGCAGCATACAGAAATTCCTAACTCACGTGAGAATTAAGTGAAGCAATACATATAAAATGCTTAGAACAATGCCTTCTGTGTAGGACTCAACAGAACTTAGCTCAGCAAATGATATTATTATCACCATCATCTTTATCAAAACTGTTGGCTTTGACAGGATAAACTATAAGCACAAGCCACTAGCACTCCTACAGTATTTGCCTGTACCTCTCATCCCCTCCCTGCTCTGTATTACAGCCGTTTCCCTAAGTCTTATCCTTACATTTTTAGATATCCCCTCAGGGCTGTGTAAAACATCTTACATACAGTCATCACTGAAAGACTTGAGGAAAAGTTAAGATCAACAGATTAAATCTTCACAACTACGGCTTAAAAACTTTCTCCAACTTGCTGATATCACTAAAATATACAATAAATATTTAATAAATCTTAGCTAAATCAATGAAAACTATGCAATACCATCCTAGTTAATACACAAATGATTCAGCAAATTTTTAGAATGCCTGAAACTTCACAAAAGAATGAAAGGAATAGCACACAGAAAAAATCAACAGAGTATTTGAAAATTATGGATATAAGATTTGGCAACTGCTCTTACTCATCAAACAGATATGTACTTGAATGACTTTTGTCTAGTGATATCTTTCTGCACTTCAAAAACCCCAAGGGTTTGGGCAGAGAGATGATAAACTAGACAGAAGAATGCCAGGACCCAGAATCTAGGCAGACTCACGGTACTGGGAAAAAAGCCCCAGCTAAAAATAGGCACATAGACAAGGGAACATAATCTTGGGACCCAAGAACTATAAACAAAGAAAGGAAAGAGCATCCAAGGTTTCCAGAGTCAATCTACCCAGGGAAAGGGCAAGTATTAACTGGAGGGCCAAACAGCAGGAATTCACACAAGTCCAAATAAGCAGACCACTGACATTAGCAGCCTAGCACCAGGGGACAGAAACTCATACTCTGGTATAAGAAATAGATCACATGTTCAGATAATATCTGTTGATATGGCTAAATCGACAATGGGCAGAATAATTTTTTTTAATAATAGAGGGAAACATATTTTGAAGCCTGTCTAAATAAGGAGACACTTGATCTACTTTGTTCTCTTTCACAGGGACAGTTGAAGTTACCAGGAACACACCCAAAGATGCTTATTGGAAGGAGGCCCTTTATATCAAGTAAAATCTCCCCAGCATGTAAAGTTCCCTTTGAAGAAGGCTTCTGTTTCCATTACTAATGTGGAAAATACATCTCCTCCTCAACAGCTTCTAGTATCACTTCACTGTACCACTGGTCAGTAACAGGGGTTTGGATATGGACCACTAGGAGCTTCTCTAGGTCTATTTAACTGACAGTGGCAGAATTGGGGAATGACAGATAAGCAGTAAGAAATTTACTTTGCACTTTTTCTTCCTCCAATTTGGGCTTAACTGGACCAAACTTGTTCATTCGTATCACATGCTATCCCAAACAATTAAGACAAAATGAAGCCTTCCTCACCAAGATATTTCTGGTCACTCATAAACAATTACCAATGTTAAGAGGATCAGGCCCAGATGTAATTGCCTGTACTTCTCGTCCTGGGTGTCCTGGCTATTAAAGATACATCTGACACTTGTTTGCCTAGCTTTTGAAGAAGCACTTCTCATACTCATAGTAAATGGCTCTCTGAGCCTAAGTTCCTTCATCTGTAAAACAAGTATAATACCAATCTCACTGGTATACTATGAAAATTAAATGAGATAGCATGTTTTAAGAGTCCTACAAGGCCTCACGCATAGGGGAGAACAACAATGCTTATGTTCCTCCTTTCTCACAGGCCCAGGGAACACACCAAAGCTGGATTCCAGGTTTCTGCCAAGTAAGACTTCTGGGGCCCAGGAGGCAGAGAAGCTGGGTGCTGTGCCTGTGGTAAGCCACTGGGGCCAACATGAACACTAAAGGAGCTGACAACTACAACTGAGTGCAAAACGGATCCGCAGGGCTTCCCTGGTGGCTCAGGGGTTAAGAATCCACCTGCCAGTGCAGGGGACACGGGTTCGATCCCTGGTCTGGGAAGATCCCGCATGCTGCGGAGCAGTTAAGCCCGTGAGCCACAACTACTGAGCCTGCGCTCTAGAGCCCACGAGCCACAACTACCGAGCCCATGCACCACAGCTACTGAAGCCTGCGCGCCTAGAGCCCGTGCTCTGCAACAAGAGAAGCCACCACAGTGAGAAGCCCGCATACTGCAACAAAGAGTAGCCCCTGCTCGCCGCAACTAGAAAAAGCCCGCGTGCAGCAACAAAGACCCAGCACAGCCAGAAACAATAAATAAAATAAAATAATAAAATAAATTTATTAAAAAAAAAAAAAACAGATCAGCAGTCGATACTTTTTCAGGATGGCTGATGCTTGTCAAAGAGCCTGGTGAAAGGAAAGAACATTGGGTGTAGGTTAGAGTCAAGGACGTAGGCTTAAATTTTAGCTCCACCAGTCATCCGTGGGATTGTGGGCAAGTCAGTTAACCTGTTATTAAATGTCTTCATCTGCAAAACGGAGAAATCTATTTTACAAGGTTGTGGGGGGGATGTTTTGTTTGTGGATTAAAAAAGATAGTACACTTAAAAGCATGGTAGACACTTAACATTTTCCCCTACATTAACTTGAGGTTCCAGGAAATACCAGGTAAGAGTTCCTAAGGTCTAAGAAAACACCACTGAGTAAGGTCTCTGGGTTCAGAAAGAACCACTGAAACTAACTCAGCAATGATCCATAGAAGAGTTTTCTGGGTCTAGGAACTAAACAAATTCATGCTTTGAAGTATGATGACATCCAAAGGATTAATTCTGTGAATCCAGCAAACCACAGATTGTAAAACAGCAAAAGATTCAAAGCTCAGAAGACATAGAGAAAGATGCCTACACAAGTGACTAGGATACAAGAGCAGTCCTACAATGGGACAGTGGAGGTGACAAGGAAGGAATAAATGCACACACTGCCATGGCAGTATGCTGAAGCATTCCCGTGCCTAACTATATTACAGTGACATCTACAGGAGGGAATTGACTATAAAAAAGGGAAAGGTTGTCCCAATATGGCTTGAGTTCTGATGCCTAAAATAAACAAGGTACTAGGGGCAACAGGAAAAAAATATTCAGAAATTTAGAAAAAAAAATGGTTAAACAAATTTATTTTAGGATGAGGATTATCTATACTAGAAGTCCATAAAAAGATTCTAAATCAAGAATAACCTATTCTGAAGTAGGCTGGAATAGGAGTAAACAAAACAAGGAAAACCAACATTTCCAAATCTGCTCTCAACATTTATTCTGTGTCTCTATGACTTCCTTTCTTTTAATAGTCTGGAATACAAATACCAGAAATCTGGCTTACATGCCAACACATCACTATCCTGGGCTTATGGGGGATAATAATCAAACACAGTCTTCTTTTTTCCCAAGCTCAATACTTGGTCTTAGAACTCCTGCCCTCACGGCTCCCTAGGCTGCCATCACCAGCTGACAAGAATTTATACCCAAGAGAAAATCCATCTGAAACCCCTGGTTTAGACCTACTTTATTCATATACTTGCAGTAAAGTACTTACTTAGCCCTGGACAAAAGCAGTCAAAAGGACAAAACTGTCCTCAAAATACTAAAAATAGAACTACCATATGATCCAGCCAATTCCACTTTAGGATATATATCTGAAGAAAAAAAGAACACTAACTCGAAAAGACATATGTACCCCCATGTTCACTGTAGCATTACTTACAATAGCCAAGATACAGAAATAACCCTAAGGGTCCACTGACTGATGAATAAAGAAAGTGTGGTGGGTGTGTGTGTGTGTATACATACACACACATACATATATATACACACATACACACACGCGTGCGTGCGCGCGCACACAAAGGAATATTATTCAGCCATAAAAAAAGAATGAACTCTTGTCACTTGCAGCAACATGGTGGACCTCAAGGGTATTACGCTAAGTAAAAAGGGTCAGAGAAAGACAAATACTGTATGATCTCACTTATATGTGGAATCTTAAAACAAACAGCAGCTCAAAGATACAGAGAAGAGACGGGGGGCTGCCAGAACTGGTGGTGGGGGTGGGATAAATGAGTGAAGGGAGTCAAAGGCACAAACTTCCGGTTATAAAATAAACAAGTCCCAGGGATGTAATGTGCAGCCTGGTGGCTATTGTTAATAACACTTCATTGTAGACTTGAAAGTTGCTAAGAGAGTAGGTCTTAAGGGTTCTCATCACAAGAAGAAAGTTTTTTGGTAACTATGTAAGGTGACAGATGTTAACTAGACTTATTGTGGTGATATATACAAACATGGAACCATTATGTTGTACACCTGAAACTAATATAATGATATATGTCTAATATACCTCAATTGGAAAAAAAAAAAAAAAAAAAGAGAGAGAGAAATGCCAGAAGAAAAAAAAAAAGGAGAAAACTGTCCTGGGGTGAGGGGTGAAGGATAAGCAGAGCTGTCTGAACCACTACTATTAGGGGAAAGGGGAAAAAGAAGAGACAAAGCTAATCAGAGGAACAAGTGAAAACCACCAAGCTTTCTACAGTAGTTGCCAAAACAGGAAGTTTACTTCTACTGGTTCGATATATAACCACAGAGTCTAACAGATTGTGACCAGAAAGACAGGCTGAGCAAAGAAAACTTAGACAGACAGCAAAATATAAAATAAAATCTTTCGTATTTTCCACTGTCAGAGAGATAGATAATTAAAGTTTCTTTGTTTCGGATAGTTATTATAAAATTCTAAACAAATATTTATGAATAAAAGATGTCTTACAATTGTCAGACACTACTCATCTACCAAATAAAATAATAAACAGCAACTTAATTTAAAAAAACTTCTGTAACGTAGCTATACACATACACGGAAGTGCCACAAACAGCCTTGTGATTAGCATGAAAAGGAGATATGAAAAATAACACTGCAGAAGTATATTCATGGACATAGAAAGGTGTTCGTGACATAATTAAGTTTAAAATGCAGTTTACAAAACAATTTCACTATGATCCAGTTTTCTTGTGTCTTAAAAAGTCCAAAGGCATAAAAGTCATTAGTTAACATTTTGGTATAATCTGTGGACAGTGGGATTTTTAGTGATTTTTCTTTACTTCTTTTTGTTTCTCTCTATTTTCTAACTTAACTGTAACACACTGGTATTTGAGAACTTTTTTTTTCCTCTAAAAAATCTGCTGCAATTAGTAACTTGCTCTTGTAGTTTATGTATAACTATCAGAAAGAAGCAAGGGACAAATGTCAATTACTGTGGAAACTGTGTGCTGTTCAAACCTACCTCTCTGCTCATAGCCATTCCCACATGGCTGGCTAACTAGAAGTCCAGTCTGATGATCTCAGAACGGTGACTATATCTGCCCCTGCACCCCACCCCGCCACAACCCCCATACAACTCATTAGAAACCTGTATCTTTAACAAAGCGCTCTGGATAAAGGCCACGGGCAACCAGGGTACCTCAAAAACAATCTTTAAAAAAAAGATTATTTTAAAAGGTTAAAATAATCTTTTAAAGAATAATCTTTAAAATAATCTTTAAAAAATAATCTTTTAAAGAAAACTAATCTTTATTCAACATTGTAGTGGAAGTTTCAGCCAGAGCAATCAGGCAAGATAAGAAATAATAGGCATCCAGATTAGAAAGGAAGAAGTAAAACTATCTCCATTTGCAGAGACATGATCTTATATATGCAAAATCCTAAAGAAGCCACAGAAACTATTAAAGCTATTAAACAAATTCAGCAAAGTTGCAGGATACAAGATCTACAGGGGTAAATATTCATGACTTTGGATTTGGCAATGGTTTGTTAGGTGGGACACAACACGTGGAAATTAAACAAAATACTTCTGATTAACCAATGTATCAAAGAAGAAATCAAAAGAGAAATCAAACAGTATCTGATCCAAAGAAAATGGAAACACAACATATCAAAACCTATGGGATGCAAAAGCACTTCTAAGAGGGCAGTTTATAGCAATAAATACTTTCATTAAGAAAAAAGAAAGATCTCAAATAAATAACCTAACTTTATGTAGCTGCTTAATGGGCACAGCGCTTTCCTTTAGGGTGATGAAGATGTCTTGGAACTAGATGGAAGTAATGGTTGCACAACACAGTGAATGTACTAAGTGCCACTTTAAAATGGTTAATGATTAATTTTATGTTATATGAATTAAACCTCAATTAAAAATGCAAAAAAAGGGGGGTGGAAATGGTCTAACCATCTAAAATATTTTAAAGAAATTTATTTTCTGTTCAGAAAATACCACCAATTTAAAGCAGTTCATCATAGTATGTTTTTTAAATAAAGCTGTTCTCCCAAATACTTCTTAAGAGTAATATTAATAGAATGCCATATTTCTTACCAGAAGACTCTTTTCCATTCTGTTTTTCATAGAGGGTGCCCACAGACATCAGGAAAACAATAACCAGGAATACTGGAATTCTCCATGAGCCAGCCAAGGATGCTGCAAATTATTAAGAATTAACATTTTTAGTGAAATAAAAATCTAGCACTTGTCTTTAAAAGACTCAGTTTAGTAGACTGACAGAACAATTTGGCAAATATGTTAATAACAAAATTGTTTCACAGGGAAAAAAATTTTTAAAAGGCAACTGAAACCTCAATTCAGGGCTCCTCTCAGGAAGTCCAGCCCTGCTCTCAGAGGCCCTGGTCTAAAGGATTGGGTATGTGCCAGCTTACCTTTAAGAGGCTTGTATCACCTGAAGAATCAAGTCCATTCTATAGCACATCCAGTGTTTAAGACCATCAAACCCCCTGTTTAACCCCCGAATGACCTGCATCAGGCATAGAACTTTAAGTCATGGTGCCTGACTTGACTTCCCACTGGGTGTGAACTCTACCTCTCAAGAAAGGGTGGAATGGCCCACAAGAGCACAGCAAAAAGCTTTAATGTATCCTCAGTGTACAGAGCAAAAATGCTAACAAGTGGCCAAGGATCAAAAGCCTTTGCATTTCCCTGAGTTGGTCTACAGCCTTACGAATATACCTGCCTGCCTCCCTCCTCTACCTTCCCCAAATTCGAAATGAGTCCCATCAGACATTAGGGGATCTTGTTGAGAAACTCCTTCAGCATTCCAAGTCAGCAGAGCTAGAGAGTAATGCTTTGTTCCATATCAGACTCTAAGCAAAGACATACTTTCAACCAACTCTGGTTTTTATTTTGTTTTTAACAATAAGTAGCTCTAAAAACTACTACTAATAGGCTACCTACTGCTCTAGGTTACTGCATTTTCTTTTTAAATTAGAACTTGATGTTTCCATATAGTTAAGACTTGGAGGTAAATGAGTCCCTGAAAAATCACTCTACAACCTCCTGGCAGCCACTCAGCTAACAGTGAAGAGTCTCAAATAACGGGGAACTCATTACTCTGAGCAGCTCTGACACTGATCATCCTTACGTTGAACAGAGACTTGTCTCTCTGAAGCTGCTCGTTGCTCTGACATCTCTCCCAAATGGCTACAGAGATCTGTTTAAACCACTCTTTCACAATCCTTCAAAAACCTGAAACCGGCTTCCATATTTGGTATCTTCCTCACCTCTACCTCCTCCCCACCCCTGCAGCCCCAGTGCCCTTCTCTTATGGAGAGTAAACATCTCTGGTTCCCTTAACAGTTTCTCTCACATGATTTTGAGCACCTCTTGTCATCCTTGACTGCTTAGCTATATCCTCCCTAAGTAAGACACTCAGAAACAGCCATGATAGTCCAAGTGTGCTCTACTTTTTAAGATATATTTATTTTTAAAAGACCTTTTTGAAAATGAACATTCCATATAATTAAAAGTAGACATTTTAAAGTACAATATTTTCATTCAAGATTAACGAAAGATTAAGGCAGAATATTTTGAAGGATTATTTTAAAGAATTTTAAATGCAACACATAAAACTTCAAAAAATTCACTTTGATTCACACGGTCAGCCTCCGCTGACCTTAAGCTAGACTTTCTTAGAAAAAGGGACCCACCTAAATGAAAAAGCAATATAATCCAGACAGGAATTGAAACTGCTCTCAAGTAGCGTTCAGTGCTTGCATTCCACTTGAATGAAACAGTCAACACATAGCCAACTACCAAGGTCCAGATCTTAAATAAATGAAATATAGACACAGTTGTAAAATATATACACATGCAATAAACATACAATTATACAAAACTTGCAAGCATCTACATAGCATGAGAGCTGTGGATACAACACAGATGACGGTTGGTGGTGCTAAAAGGAGTGTGCATAGGTTTTCCTCCTCTGCTTAGATAAATCAAGTTTGGAAATAAACAGGTTTGAAATCCCATGCAGTGACATTATTTAAATATCTTCAACAAAAAATACATAAACATAATTTAAGATATGTTAAAGTTCAAAAACTATTATATGCATAAAGATACTTACGATAAAATATTCAATTTTTAAGCCATGGATTTAAATTAAGCTCTTCACCTTGTGGAATTCTTAAAGTTTTCTCTGTAGATTAATATTTACAAAAGAAAAGAAAAAACAAGAGCGAATTCCCTGGTGGTACAGTGGTTAGGACTCCGTGCTTCCACTGCCAGGGGCCCAGGTTCCATCCCTGGTCGGGGAACTAAGATCCCGCAAGCCGGTGTTACTATGAAAAGAATTTTTTAAAAGCTAAAAAGAAGGCAGCCAGCTGAAGTGTGACCCTGCTGAAATAATCTCAGTAACAGATGGTTAGAACCTAGTCCAGAGTTATACTCAAGTTGAAGAAGTGTAGCTGAAAAAAATATTACCAGAGAAAGAAACAGCGAGACTTGAGAACAGAGGAACCAGCCAGGGTCCCCCTCCTCAGTTTTCCCTACAGTAAAACTAAATGACTCTAGGAATCACAAAGCATCCTACACAGAAACTCTCTAATAACCTCATATTTTAATAGAACATACACAAAAGACGGAAAGAATACATAACCTAGAACAAATGTGAGCACCAAGAATTTATTAAAACAACCTGAACCTTGAAAAAAAATAGGCAAATTAAAACAAAAAAAGGACTTTATGCTGTAATTCAGAGAATGAAGAAAAAGGAACTGATATGGTTACTACAAAAGCCAGAAAAAAACTACCTCCTACTTTATTTTGATCATATCTTCAAAATACTCTTCGGGTCTTAAAAATGTTTATAGCTTCAGACCTGAGAATTCAGCTTTGGGACCTTACTAAATAATGATAAATTCTGAAAAAGGGTTAAAAATAAGCTCATCATAGACTAATTTAGAACACTGAAAAGTCGATAACCTAAAAGTTCAGTAACTGGGAAGTGGTTAACTCTGGATGAGTCACTCAGTAAAATGTTATGCAATCATTAAAACAGGCTTTTTTAAACAAAGACTATATAACTTAAAATATTCCTAAGATATTATTAAGGAAAAAGCAAAATTAAAAAAACACATGTGACATGAGTGTATCTACTGTATGGTGGAGGAGGGGGAGGAAATGTACTAAAAAGTTGTATTTAGGTGATAAGATTTTGTTTTTCCCTTTTCCTTTTCTCTATATTTTCCAAATTGCCTTTAATGAGCACTAGTTCTTTTATAATGAAAAGGATATTAAAATATTTTTCTTCAAGCAACTAATAAGATGAAATATTAAAGAGATCTTAAGCCCCAGATATATGAGCACATGGGAAGTGAGACTACAGCTGCTTCCAAAAAGTTCAAGCTTGTAGGACCGCACAAATTTACCCCTGGGAATTTAAAGAATTTGAGATTATGACTGTAGAGCTCAGAACAAAATCTGAGTGTAATAACAGTACACTTATGTAACACTTTGCCTTGTTCTAATACTTTAAATACATGAATTCATTTAATCCTCATAACCCCAGGAAAAAAGTACCATTATCACTCCCATTTTAGAGATGAAAGAAACTGATGCTTCAGAGAAGTGACTTGCACAAGGTCACAGAGCTAAAAAGTGACAGAGTCAGGAAAGATGGGTTCAAGGCCTTTGGGGCAGCAGACTTAGCCTTGGACAGGCAGCGAGATGGGAGGAAAATCCAGGTAGAAAGACAGCCAAGGCGAAAAAGCTTTGAAAGGATACCACCCAATCAGTATCTTAAAGATGGAAGAGAAATCATCCAGAAGTCTCTCTCTAGAACCCTGTCCTCCTGCCTCCAGGGGACATGGGTTCAATCCCTGGTCGGGGAGCTAAGATCCCACATGCTGCAGGGCAACTAAGCCCGCGCACCTCAACTAGAGAGAGAAAACCCGCACACCACAACTAGAGAGAAGCCCGTGCACCACAACGAAAGATCCCGCATGCCACAACGAAGATCCCGCGTGCTGCAACTAATACCCGATGCAGCCAAAAAATAAAACATAAATAAATAAATAAATAAATTACTATTTTTTTAAAAAGCAAAAAAAAAGAAGTGACAGAGTCAGGATTAGAACCCAGGAACCTGGCTCCAGAATCTGCTTTCTTAACAATAAGGAGAATAAAGGGTAGTGCCAGAAAAATAAAGAGGAAAAGCTGCTCCAGTATTCACAAGGGAAAATAAAAACAGTTGATTTTGATGACTACAAATTGCTGAAATTTAAAAAAAAATTGATCCTCAGCAAGTGGATGGTCTTCAGCAGTATGCTACACAGGGGTAATCAGCCCTGCCTTATTAAACATGTAGTCAGTAATTTAGATGAAAGACTAGAAGGCATATTAGCCGAACTTGTAGATTACACAAAATTGGGAATAGTCAATATAAATGATTCAAAAAGATATCCTGAAATTAGAACAATGGGCTAATCAAATAAGATTAAATTTAATAGAGAGAAATGCAAAGTTCTGCTTTTAGGTTCAAAACTCATCTATACGAGTAAAGAATGGGAAGAGCATAGCTGGTCAGAAATGTAACTGGTATGAATGCCTATTAATAAAAGTACAATACATCAGGGAAAGTGATTGTTTCAGTGACTTACACTATCAAACCACATCGGCAGTAAAATTCAGACTGGGAAAGGAAATGGAAATCACAACATAGGAGATAGAGATACAGCTGGGGGAAAAAACTGTTCAGCTTAGAAAAGGGAAGGAAATAAGATTTGATAGCTATCTTCAAATAGCTGGGGAAATGTCATCTGAGAGAGGCAACAGACTTAATTTTCTGTGGTTCTGAGGGCAGAAATAATAGGTGGAAATTAGGAAGCAACGTATTTCAGCTCTATATAATAAATTTTTCTAATAAACTGTAGACATCTAAAAAGGGAATGAGCTACCATCGCTAAAAGTCTGAGCAAAAGCTGACTGGAAGTCAGGGATGACAAAGTAGGAGAGTGTGCCCTCAGTGAGAGAAGCTGAACTAGAGGATCACAGAAGGATATACTTTCAGATTTTGAGCCTATGATACTTTTCAACCAATCTCCAAGAAGTTTTTGTTTCTTATCTGTATTCATAAGGAATGAGTATCACTTGCAAAGAGAGGAAAAAAATGAGAGGCTGCATACTTCAGATTTTTTCAAAGAAACTCATGGTCTAAAGAGAGGTATGTGTTTTCACCCAGTAAACCTGAAACTCACAGGTAACCTCATTTCAGTTTAAAATAACAACTTATTAAATATACTCCCCAACTCCACTTCTACAAATTTGGGTTACAGAAGAACTACACACTGTGCAGATATAAAAATATTCACTGTGGCAGTTTAAAATATTAAACAAACAAATTAAATATAACAAATTAAATGTCATTTTATAGGAGACTGTTTAAATTATGGTATCTCCAAAAATGAAATAATTATTCAGACTTTCAAAAGTGTGATAAATAACTTTATTCAATGACACAGTGTAAATTTATGCATATGCAAATTTATAATGGTGAAAATATACTCACCAAAATGTTAAAAAATATTGTCCCTGAATGGTTGGATTTCAGGGGGTAAGTTGCATCTTTACACTTTTCTTCAAGTATTGAATTTTCTTCTAAGAGTAGTATTATCTTTATAAATAGTAAATGTCTTTTACTTAAAAAAAAAAAATCTTTTGACTTTTTTTTCAGTATTTTCAAGAGTTTCCTCAGAAAAAATTCACAGAATATTATTAGATGAAAAAGTATGGCCATTTATAAAAACACTTTAAAGTTTCTATTAAACCATTATGATTTTACAGTTACCAATGTTTAAAAATGTTTATCAGATACTAATACAAATTCAGTGCTAAAATAATTTGGTAGGAACACTTTCTCAAAGGCATCCAGAAAAAAAAAACTTTAGACTACGCTACTATTAAAAGAAAGAAGTATATCTGAAAGTACTATCAAGGAAAGATATCTACAATACAATGATAATGAAAGAGCAATGATAAAAGAAAGAGAATTTTATATATATATATATATGTATATATATATATATAAAATTTTTGTTTTAAAAAACAAAACCCCTATACTTTATACATTCACATAGGTGTAGAAATAAACTTAGAAGGCTATTCACCAAACAGTTAACAACAGTAACATCTATACAGTGGGAAGAGGAAAGAGACAATTCACTTTTACCATATAAACTTACATGCTGCTTAAATTTTTTTATATATATAACAAGCATGTTTTACTTGAGTCAATATTTTAAATCGCTAAATATTCTTTAACTTACTGAAAATAAGGATTTGTACATTCAAATTTCATACATAATTTCCAGTATGGATTCCTATAAGTGTGCCTTTATGAGAACTTTTTATTTCTGTTTCTCTCTGAGAGATATGTTTAGCCTCTGAGAAAACCTGTTCAAGTATGAATTTTCTTCCAGGAATAAATCAATGAGCCACAGTTTAAACAGAAGAAGGCATACTTTCCCAAACTATGTTCTTCAGAGCAATGTGTCCTTTTCAAAATATACATTCAATACTCATTTTAAAGCACCAATGTGTGCTGATACTAAAGACTGTCCACAAAAACTGGCAACATTTATTTAGCACTACAAGTAAAGCTAACTAATAAACAATCACATTTTCCTTTCATTTGACTTATTAACCACATATACTTTTCTGATTAAATAAGATATTAAATGCATAAAACATAAGTAGACTTTGCCCTGTAGACTATGTCTTTGTTTTATTTATTGTCATCTGGGTATTAACTGGAAAAGCAACTTGGCTTGCTTCTATTGCATGATTTTGCAGAACAGTTTCCTAAGTCTTTTACAGAGAGAATAAAACTACTGATTTCTTCCCAACTTATGGAGCCACAGCCCTAATCAGCTACTGCTTCAAGTACTTCATTCTCCTTTATTCTAATTTGAAAACTTTGTTCTCTTCATGGTGTGGCAACTTAAGAGTCAAGACTCTTTTATAATCAAAGTCTTTAACTGAGAAAGAACCTAAGTACTGGAAACTTTCCTCCTTACTCTTGCCAGGCAAGTAAAACACACCAGGAGTAGGCCGGGCCGGCTGGCTAATGTGCATTTCCCAAGAGCCTTGCTGGCAGTACTACCAAACTCTGGGGATCTGTAAAACTGAATATCCAGGAACCTTAGAAATCATCCAAGCTAACCCCACACTTCACACAACTAGAGTTGAGTAGCCCAGAGACGGGCCCTGGTCTGTCCAAGGTCACAAAGCAAGCTACTAACAGAGCTCAGTTTAGAATTTACACTCTTATCTTTCAGCCACTGTTCCTTCCACTTCATGCTTCTTTATAAAGTAAAATGGAAACAATGTGATCAGAGATCATGGAGAAAACAAATCTATTACTACTGCAAAAACTGTAAATGTCTTCAAACGTTCTAACAAGTCTGAACTAAAGGAGAGAGGAAGACCCAAAACACTCCCAGCAAAGAAAAATGGTGGAGCAGGAAGGCTAGATTTTCAGATTTATCTTGACAGCTCTACACCAAGGAAAGATGCCAAGGACCCTAAGGACTGAAGTTATATGTGAGTTTGGTGCAACAGATGATTTTTTTTAAGTGTTTAGAAATCACTAAGTCAGTACAATATTCTAATACATTTGAAACTGTTTTAAAAAATTGCTCACATCATGGATGGTTACTCTTTCACTTGCAAGCAGGATGGAGAATTAGCAGAAAAGAGCTAGGAGGCTGAAGGAACCCCAAAGTGAGGTGAATAGGAACTGAACTGGAAGGATAAACTGGTAACAAAGGAAAACACAAGTATTAAAGACATTACAAAGGAAAACGGGATAGGACTTGGAAATAACAGATACAAGGATAAGAGAGATGACTAAAGTTTCTAGATGACTAGAATCTAGGGGCCTTTGGGGGAATATGTGTGGTTAGTCCAATCCTGATATTCTTCTATTTTTTTCCTGAAAACTAAAATCAATTTATACTATAAATAAATAAATAAATAAATAAACACAATGTGCTGGGGGAAAGTTTTTTAAAATCTTTGTTGAAGGTTTTGATGACAAAGGGCCTTCAACTGCTGATAGGTCTGTTGAGTATCATTCACTGACAGAATGAACAGATCAATCTCTAAATCTCACCTGTGAAATTCCTCCCTCCTACTTCGCATGACTGTTGTGAGAATGAAATAACACACATGAAAGCGCCTGCCAGTACATGGTAGATGCTCAAAAGCTTGATCTTAAATGCATGAATTGTCAGCTCTCCAAAATGTAGATTTCCTTAAATTCACTTTTCTCTCTACCTCCCCCCAGCCATACCTCTCAGCAGCAGCAGGCTCCAATTTACAGGTTGTTTAGAAAGCATAAAGACTCTATTTCTATGACAGGCAGCCCTTCTTGGGCTCACAAAACCAAACCAGCTGTGAACTATGATAGAAAAGTTATAGAGAGGGCGCCCTGCCCGGTCACATGACCTTTCACTTCTTGTCAGGCCTTAATCAGCGCTCCTGACTGAGAAGTGAGCACTCCCTGTCTCCACTTCCCAGGTACACTTTTAGCTCACCTCCATCCAACCACCGCTCCGAAGAACTGCTTCAAGAAAACACAGCTGCAAGTTTCTCTCCAACTCAGATCAACCTCAGTTTAGGCTCCCTACTCACTTCTAATTAACTCATACTGTGTCTTTTATAATGGGGTTTTTTACCCCTTCCTCCCTTGCCCCCATCGCTTTAGGCAAACAGCTGAGTTTCAAGCCTTTTCAAAATTATTAATTGGCTTGACCTTCCTGCCCCTCTTCTAACCTAATCAATCTTGGCCCTCACTTCTCTTCTGCTCATCCACAACCCATTCAAGGGTATGTAAATAAAATACATGGAAGGGGGCTTTATCTTCAGTAAAAAGATATTCATAGCTCTATACACTGAGCTGCAGGCACTTTTTCACAATTATTCAATTCCTCATCTCTTTCCACTATCTGAGAGTGACTGGCAGAAATGCACCAGTTTCTGCTAATCATGGCAATTTACCCATGTATTCAATTCTTACTTTACTATGAAAATACAGTGTTCATATATGCTAGGGCTTTCTTTCCTAATTTCCTACAGTTTGGTGGATATGCTACTTGGTCTTGCCTATGGTAATTACAGTAAACTGCATTATCAACAGTCAAAAATGTTAGCAGAATCTAGAAATATGTCTGAATTTGACAAGATTGAATCTCTTGAGGATAGGAATCGAGTTATAGTAATCTTTATATTTCTTAACAGCATATAGTACTCTGCCTTCTATGTAAGAGGCATTCAGTCCACTTAACTGAACTGTGAAACAACAGGTAAAGGAGAAATAACATGGAACTGGGACTCCATAAAGTGAACCCTGGGTTTGTTCAAAGTCTGAGCGACTTTGGGACCATCACATTCTCCGGATCTCAGAAACCTCTCCTGAAGAGCGCCAGACAAGCAGGCAATAAAGAGTAGGATCACTTCCACCTGACAATCTGTCAACCTCAGGAGGTGAAAGAGGGTGCTTCCACATCCCTCCCTCCTACCACAACTGAAATAACCAGGCCTCCTGGAGGCCAAGGATTCTGTCTGATAACTCAGCAGTTACACACACAAGCAGCATCCCAAAATTATGGATGAGGTGCTCCCCAATACCTTGCAATACCCTGCTGGCCCATAATTGGTGGGTAATGAACATTTATCTGTGTGTCTGTCATCTCCATAAGAATATGCTCACATATGATTATATGTACCTTGAACACAGAGCCTGCACCTTACTCCGTTTAAAGCCCTCACAAAGCCCAGTACCTAACAACATACTCAATCAACTTTTAACTTGAACTGAGAGGTTGTATGGATAGAGCAAGAGCAGACAGGAGTTCTGGAATCAATCACCAACTCTACCAATAACCTCAGGCAAGTCAAAACCTTGCTTGACAGATAAAGGGCATTATTTTGCAACTTTATATCAAGGTGCATTGAACACTGACAAAAGTGAATAAATTTATTTTTAAATGGTACTGCTTATTGATGAAATAGCATTCTTATGCATTAAACATCCACTTGTTTTTAACAGTCCCCAGTGAAATATGTGGATCATTAACTGGTCTACAATCTGGTCTGAGTTAGGCAACGTGTCACTAGATTATCCTTGAAATCCCTTCCAACTCTAAAGCTCTGTGATTTTCCAAGAATAAGCTCAGGATGATCCAAGAATCACAAATAGACCTTTCCTTCACCCAGTCTGCCTAAGTAATCCAGGCGGGAAGAGAATGTTGCACAGCAGTCCCTGCACAACGTAAGTAGTTCCCCAGAATAGACTGTGGCGAGAAAGAGGCCCACGAGGCTCAGCACCCAGGTAGGTGCCTGGCACAAAGTACACTGAAATCACCTGAACTGAGAGGCAGCTCTGAACTATTAAGAAAGATTTGTTCTAGGACTTGAGAAACTTGCGTCAACCAGTGCCCTCTCTGTGCCCAACTAGCCCTAGCCTGGTAAGAAGTCACCTCTCCTATCTGTAGGATGACCGGTTGGACTAGGATCTCTAAGGTTCCTTCCAGGGAAGTCCCACGTGAGCAGAACTAAGATGCTGGAGCACCCACTCTCCCTGACCAGGAGTAAATTCATGTCCACCTGCCGATGCACTGAAGCCCCTAGCTGCAAAGGGGAACAGCGATTCCTCACAGGGCACACGCCCCGCTAAGTGGTTCCGTTAGGATGGGGGCAGGGAACGGGGAGACTGTTTCAAACCACCCCCGCCCTCACTTTGGAAGGAAGTGCGCCAAGTTCCTAGGGTGCACGGGAAGGAAGGCTGAGACGGACACTGCCTGCAGCGTAGGTCTGGACCTCTGGCCGCCCCTGCATCGTGCGGAGGGGTGGGCAGGATCGCACCCCAGCGAGCTGCGGGTGTGGTGAGGGGCACTGCGCGCTCGCCGGGACCGCCCAGGGCCCGGGCCGAGGCTCACTCACCCACAGGCTGCTGAAGTAGTCCAGCCCGCGGCAGATGAGCGCGCCGGCGTGCGCCAGCAGCACCTGTACGCCCAGGTAGCTGCCCAGGCTGTAGAGGCCGTAGAGGAGCGGGCCGCCGGCGCCAAGCAGCAGCAGCAGGCGGCGGCGGCGCAGCGCCTGCTCGCCCAGGGCCTCCACGCCGTAGTCTGCGAAGCAGATCGGCAGCAGCAGCGCGGCCAGCACGATGGGCGTGTGCGCGCGGTGCAGGCGCTGCAGCCAGTGGCGGCCCAGCCGCGTCAGCGAGCTCTTGAAGGGGTGCAGGAAGGTGCCGCACAGCACGGCCCACAGCAGCGGCCGCAGGAAGGCCTCCAGGATAAAGTAGACGAGCACAGCGGCGCCGCAGCACAGGCACACGAACAGCACGGCCCCGGTGTTGTAGAAGGCCTGCTTGATGGGCTTGTCGAAGCGCAGCGCCAGCGCCGCTGTCCGCGGGGTCTCCCCGCAGCCACTGCCGCTGCCGCCGCTGCCCGGTCCGACCGCACGCTGAACCCGCGGCGCCCGGCCCGGGGAGCCCCGCGGACTGGGCGGCTCTTCAGGGGAACCGTCGTCGGCCATGGTACCCCTGACGCCGCCGCCGCCGCCGCTGCCGAGAGGCGGTACTGGGAAGCCTGGCGAGAGGCACGGGCGAGAGGCAGGGCGGGCGGCCCGCGGCATTGTGGAAGTCGTAGTTCCTAGCTGGCCATTGAACGCTTACAGGACCTTTGGGGAACTACAACTCCCAGAGAGCGTAGAGAGCGCTCCTTCGCCCTCGGGCTCCCTTCGTTCATTGGTCCCCGAGGAATTCAGGTAACAGGTTTCTGGGCTCAGCATCTTAGAAGAGGCAAAAATCAAACAAACAAACAAGCCAACTCCCCCTTCCCATCAATTAAAGTGTTATAAGAGTCACAAACTGGGGGGGAAAATGTCGGATAATCTTTCCGAAAAACACCCTGAACTGTCGTTAAAACAACCCAAAACAAAACGAAAAAACCAACTCGCCTCACTCACTGGTTAATGTCAATTTGGGGAGAGGCGGAATCCCCAAAGAGGCACGACGTTAACAGATTGAAAACCCAGTCTGCACATTAGAATCCGTGGGGGGGGGGGGGGGTACTTATGAAAGACCGATCACCAGATTCTATTTTATTGATTTATTTAATAAACACTTAAAGTGTGTGCTCTGGTGTGCTTGGCAGGATTTTAAATAGCGATTACCATATGGCAGACCCTGTTATAAATGTCTCATCCCCATTAACTCATTTGATCCTTAGAACAACCCTACAAGGAAGGCGGTGTTATTATCCCCACTTTACAAAGGGGAAAACTGAGGCACAGAGAAGTTAAGTACCTTGCCAAGGTACACAGCTAGTAAGTGGCAGAGGCAGAATTCAAACTCAGAATCTGGCTCCTAAGTCTATTCTTACGTACAATGTTAATTAATTGGTCTGACAAGGGATCCTTTTAGCATATTTTTTAAAGCTCTTCAGAAGACTCTTAGGCGCAGCTACTGTTAACGACCATGTAGATGTCAGTGCTGGAGCAGTCTAAACTCCTGAAGGAGCACTAGGTCAGAGTCTCAAACTGCCACTGTTCCTTTTTGAGACCTGAGGTCAGTTAAGCCCCCAACCCTAATTTCCTCTCTGTCACATGGGAGTGATAATAGAAACTCTTGTGTCAGAAGAGAAGAAAGAAGCTCTGGGGCAATACACGGTACTTCTGTTTTCCTGTTGGAAAGGTCCTGGGATCCAAGCCTACTACTTGTAAAACACCTCGAACAGAATTTTTATTTAGAAGAAGAAGAGGGAGAGGGAGGGGAAGAAGGGAAAGAAGAGGAAGAGAAAGAAGAGGAGGAAGGGGAGAAGAGGAGGATGAGGAGAAAGGGGAGGAAGAGAAGTAAGAGGAGGAAGAAGAAGAAAGAAGGGAGGGAGGGAGGGAGGAGGAAGGAAGAAAAGAAGGAAGCCTTTATTGAGTACTCAATAGGAGAGTGCTTTGAAACTCTGCAAGTTATCCCTCTTCTGTTTTCAAAATTTTTTCAAGTAAAAGAAAAAGTAATGCCATAACATCTCATTTTTGGGTTTCGGGTCACAGTCCTTGTTTTTCAAGTGGTCTTTGGACTTTGACTCTGTAAATATTTTGCATCAGTTGTCCTACATTTTGCTTTGCTTCTTAACTATTTCTCTAGGGCTGCTGAGATCATGATTACAAATTATAGTCACATTTGCTTTCAGTAACCATTTTACACTGACTTAAGCTCCCATTTATATAACAACAATGCCTCAGTCTCCCTCCCAAAAAGTCCTCAGTAATTTCGAGGGAGTCCCAGTGGGGATGCCTCACATATATACCTGGAGACATAAGTTAACCACCAACCCCCCTATGTCCACCCTCTGCCCACACAGCTCCCTGAGCTCAGTACCCATCACAAGATTGCCAGAGCCTGTGCCATTATTCCCAGATCCTGGATACTCCCAAACTCCTAATCCTCAGGGTGCCAAAGCAAAGCTGGGTTCCACTCAGAGATGGGGAAGAAATCCTCCCTGACTTGAGGGCTCTGTGCCCTTTTGTCACCAAAGCTCTAAACCAGGTCTCTTGTGCTCAGTGTATCATAATTCCTCTCATGAAGAGTTCCTTCCATGTCCAACCTTCAGTCCTCTAACCACAGGGCTTCAAAACCCATCCAAAGGGCAGGGAGGGAACAAAGACCAAACCAACCCCTCTGTCCTTCTCCAACCAAAGATTTGACTCTCTTCCTCTAGTTACAAACCAAAAGATCCCATGTAACAAAACAAAAGCATCTATCAATGGATGCAAACAGAAACTGACATACATATGCATTGGATAGGAGGGGACCAGGGTAATGTTGCCTAAATTGTGTTTGGGGTCCCAGATGAGCAAATCAAAAATACCCTGTCATGGTGCTCTGCTTCCAAGTCTCAATGAAAGGCAAAACTGCAGAGCATTTCAAAACTGTTCTAATGGCCAAAGCAATAGAACTGCCAGGTCTCTGACAGAATTTCTAGTCAAGAATGGAACTAAGAGAAATGAAGGCTGAAGCACCAGAAACTCACTATACTTACATTTATATGGCCTAACGCAAGGCTGGGTTCCTATAGGATTTTGCTCACCCCTCTATGATTGTACTTACTACACTACAGTCAAAGTCAGAGATTCTCATGGGTTTGCTTCATTTCTGTGTCCCCAGCACCTGACACAGCTTGGGCCATTCATAGTACAAGTTCAGTGTTTGCTGAGCAAGTGAACGGATGATTTGCTGTCCTTTCAAAAAAGCTTGTTTGTGCTTCCTATGAGAAATAGTATCGAAACACTGGGGGTGTTTCTGCTACGTATTCCTATGGTTGAGAGCAGAGAAAAAATACTGGGATGTAGGACCTACAAACTAAATTTGAGAGAAGTACACACAGTCTACTCAAATCTCTAGCTCACAGGACATATGCTTTTAGGCATCCCCTCCAAAATGCAAGGCTACTTGGGTTTTCTTCTTTGGTCCCACACAGCAACTCACTCCAACGACCTCAGGGAAGAACTGCCTCCATGGGCATCCAGGATACAGTGGAGGTGAAATAGATCCAGAGGAGTGAATCAAGCTGACCCTGGGACCACACTGCCTTTGGCCTTCCTGTTGCATGAACCAATGAATTTCCAACCATTTAAGCCAGTTTCGGTTCAGTTTTACATTTCTTGCAACAGAAAGATTTCTGGCTGATAAAATGATAACATCTACATCACTGGTTGCTGTGAGGATGAAACAGAAGAGTGTGTCTAAAGCAGCAGCACAGTACCTGGGACATGGTAGAAATCTGATAGTGGCTCTCAGGGTAACTTCATTTTGTCCTAGAGAAGCCAAGAGGCATCTCTTAAACATCAGTCAATGTCCACAGACTCCCATGGTATCAAGATAACAGCCCCAGAGGTAAAACAAACACAGGTGGGGAGAGGATTCTCCAGGGCATTGTGTTTATCTTAGAGTGTTTACTTTAAACAAAGTCCAGTACTTACAGTGGAGTGTGTACATCACATATAAAGCGGTATGTACAGTGCAGGAGGAGAAGCCATGTGAAAATGTAATCAAACAACACACATTCAGATTCCAAATATGAGTTACCACTCTCTTTTACTAAGCCCATAGAAGACATTGCTAATCAACCACTCTTTCTCACTGAGCCTAGACACAGCCTCAAAATCCTTCTCAGCAAAACATTCTAGGGAACCACTGCCAACTCCACAAAGTAAGCACACAAGATGAAACGTATTTGCCTTTTCTACACTTAACTAACCATCCAGTGTCTGAAACTAGATAAAATTGGCAGACTAAGAACATAAGTAAGTGGTTTAGAAGAAAAGAGTTTGGGAAGCTAAGGTTAGTATGAATGTGAGCAATTACTAAGAGATTTTTTTCTTAAATCTCAATGGCTGAAGAACAAACGATGTAAACAAGTCTGATACCGGCAGGCCCTGCCTGACTCCCTAACTACTCCTACTTCTCTCTCCTATTCCTGCACTAGGACACATGCCCCCCACTTACAGCACAAGTCCTGCCAGTTCAATGAGTGGAGTATCGCCGTTCCTGCCTCCAGGCTCCTGTTCATCCAGTCTAGGTTCCTGTCCTTCTGGTTTGTACCATCCAGCTATAGCTAACCTTCCAAACCATGTCAATAAAGACAATTTTACCAATTCGTAAAAAGGTCAGTGAAGAAATTATCAAATTGATTCAGCCAACCCAGTTGAGACCCATGTACCCAGGAAAAGACCAGATGAGTAAAAGAAAGTTGGGCAGTTCTTTTGGGGAAAACACACACACAAAATCCCCCTTTAAAAAAAAGGTCTGCAACCAAAATAGCTCCCCCTTTCTCTTCTAGGGTGGGAGGAAGTTTGGTAGGGGGAGATTGGCATCTGCAAGCTGATTTTGTAATGAACACTTATTACCAAAAGCCAGAACTGCCTGTCCCAAAAGTGGCTGGCCGTAAATGTCCTTTGCTGGTAGCTCCTCATCTTCATAGACGTGATTTGTCTGGAACGCTTTATCTGGAGCTGTTGAAATGTGACAGTTAGGGATCAGGATTTGGGATTCCCGGCCCACCCCTTCCTTGGCTCTACTCCCAACAATATACTCCAACTAAAGCTGAGGCTATGCAGTGTATAAACAACCAGCCTTCTGCTGCAAATCAGAGCAAGACTGAAAACCAGGAGATGGTGGATGCATTTCAAATTAGCCAGACTAATCACTATTTATAAATAAACTATCTTCATTTGAGAATCAAGTCCTGATGGGTTTGAATCCTAAGCATTACTTGTTTGTACACTCTTGGTACCGCACTGATGTCACTGCAGCCTCTAGCTGGTCCCTTTGTCTGCCCTCTTGCTCCACCCCAATCAATTCTCTACAGTGAAGCCAGCGTGATCTTTCTAAAATACAATCTGATCCCTTCAAAGCCTCCTCACTTTGTGGGAAGGTTCCAAACTCTTTACTATGACTTCCAAGGTCCTCTGTGATGGGGCCACGCTCACCCTACCTCACTCTTCCCATTCTCTGCCTCATCCTTTATCCTCTAGCAGTTGGGTGGCCCCCAAAGATATCCAGGTCCTAATCCCTAGAACCTGTGAAGTATGTTACCTTACTTGTACTTTGCAGATATGATGAAGCTAAGGATTTTGATGTGGGGAGATTATCCTGGATTATATGGATGGGGGCTAAATGTAATCACAAGCATCTATATCAGAGGGAGGGAGGGAGGGAGATTAGACTACAGAAGAGGAGAGCAATCTGACCTCTCTGACCACAGAGGCAGACATTGCAGTCATGAGGCCATGGGCGAAGAAATATCCACAGCTACCAGAAGCTGGAAGAGCCAAGGAAGGATTCTCTCCCCAGGAGTTCCCAGAAGAAACCGGCTCTGCCCACACCATGATTGTAGCTCCATGTGATTCAGTTCAGACCTCTGGCCTCCAGAACTGCAAGGGAATACATTTCTGTTGTTTTAAGCCACTAAATTTATGGTAATTTGTTACAGCAGCAATAGGAAACTAATACAAACCCTGTCAAATGACAGTGGTTCCCAAACACATCCTGCTGGCCTTTCTTCTGGGGTTGCTCTCCCCTTTCTTGGAGATACCTCTCCACATCCTTTGCCTGCTTTACTCCTATTCCTTCTTTAAGATGCAGCCTCAGTACCACCACCTGCTTTCACCTGGTTGCCCCAGGCTGGGTGAGGATCCCTACTCCAGGTTTGCACCGCACCTGAGCATTTCCTTACACTGCAGTCACCAAAAAGTATTATCATGGTATTTAGGTATCTGACTCCCCAAGTAGGCTATGAGCCTCTTAGGGGCAGAAATCAAGAGCTGCTCTTCCTGGAGTCCTCCATGTGTAGTTTCTAGCATATGGACTGGTACATAAGAGTCCTCGATAAGTATTCATTGAATGAATGAATGAATGAACAAGTGGTTAAAGCTTCTTGACCTCCTGGATGCAAGTGACTTTCATGTCCACTCTACTTCAGCAGTCTCTTCTTACCGCTCATCCCCTGGCCCTTGCACCTGGGACTGAGCCCTAAGAAACTTCCAAGTCAAACATCAGCCAGGGCCAGGTTTGACGGCTGGGCTACCCACTGAGAATATTGCAAAATAAATACCACAGCAAACACCTAGGATACCAAAAAATAACAAAATACTTGTTTGGGGGGCGGGGTGAGGATTAGAGCCTATAATGCAGAATGTGGTAATAACTAACTCTTTCTTAACATGACATTCCTTGAATTTCTCAACCTAGTCCCAGTTTCTCAACCAGCTCAGCTACTGCATTCCACAATTTCCATACCACCTTGATGATTCACAAGCCTTTACAAGTAAACCAACTGTTCTTAACATATAATATGATTTAGTTACCAGTAAGGCCTATAATTGAAATTCTTAGAGCTAGTTATGCACTATTAGCCAACTAATACACTTTACATGGGATTATAGGCCTCCATTTACTATTTGAAAAAGGTACTGAGCTGAAGCTATAAATAAAGATTCCTTTTGCAAATTGTTTCTCTGCAGGGATTTTTACCTGACTACTGCAACATGATTTTCTTCTTTGTCAGAATGACAGGCTGTCATCTTCTCCAAGGTTTACAACTTCAGGGAGACTTTACTGATGAAAGGATGTAAAACAAACAAACAGAAAACCAGAGATGCACCAGAGTAAATCAATAAAGAATTATTAACTTTAATTACATCAACAGGAAGAATTTCAAACCATGTTGAGAATTTATATTTTAAAATTTAAATCTAGTTAATATATTCTAACTCTAACATAGCCCTCTAAAGACAGAAGTATTTGTGATGGCAGATGGGCAGAACAATCATTTAGGTAGCATCTAGGAATATTGCTACAATTACTTTACATAAATAGAAATCCATGTCTTTATTAGTAAGGTACCACACATCGTAGAGTAAAAATCCACGTAGGACAGGCTTATAAATATACATAAATCTCAAAATCAATCACAATTGAACATTAGGTACACAATTATTATAAAACAAATATAACCCATCAATGTCCATCTAAAGGCATAGTTCTTACAAAATAGTATTTTACAGACAGTCGCAAAAAAGTATATTAATACTCCTGGAGCCAGATTGTTCCAGCATATGAGCGCATCTGGGGGAATAAGGCATGTGGAGAAGGTGCATTTACTCTTCCAGGTGGTCAGGACATTCTGTGTGATGAAATGGTAACGGCTTTAGTGATCTGGGTGAATGGCACAACCGCCACGCACCCCGTAACCCTAGAGAATCCATGGTTCTCCAGAAGAATAGAACAGCTATTTGCCTAATAGCCAATATCCAGGGGAAAACGGAAAACATTAATTGAATATCAGCATACTTTAAGTGAAAAACCCCAAAGCGCTTGATGGTTCACTTAAATTTTTAGTCACATTTAAAATCACGTTAATAGCCACTATTTTCATGAAAAGGAATTTATACTTATCTATTAAATATGAAAACAACCAAGTACAACTTGAAACTAAATAACTGATTAACTGAACAAGAAATCTAATTAAATATAAAACATGGATAGGTTGCATCTACATGCCATTGACTCAGTTCACACTAGGCTTAGTTTCTTAACTAACGGTATAGAAAAGTCAAACTCAACAATGATACTTTATTTTATATGTTCTTAACACGTCACAGAATGTTGAATGGAGGAGGCAAGGTTTAATAACGGATCCAGGAACCCTTTCTGCAAATGAAATTACTATAAACTCAAGGGTAGTTTGGCCTGTAATACATACAATGTTTTATCTCTTGGGTTTTAAAGTATTTACAAGATCAGAAACAGAAACAATCCTGACAAAGACCTTCAAATGGCCATGGTATGTGTATATATAGGCATTTATATATGAACACATACAGACCTCATCAAGTATGTACAAATATATATACAAACACACTGAGAATAATCAAACTGTTCACTAAACATAACCAATTCTGTTTAGAGAACAATACAGTTATATACAGCAAAGTATTCACATCTCAGCATTTGACCTATTGCAGTGGTTCTCAAACATGTTTCCATTATGATACACAAGGTGATGCCATAGTCACATGAGTAAAACACTCCCATCCCATGGATGTAACAGATTTAGGTAATACTTAAAAATTGTCTAGAGGAAAATAAACTAGTCTGAACATTGTACAGTTGACCCTTGAACAACGTAAGTTTGAACTGTGCAGGTCCACTTATACATGGATTTTTTTCAATAGTAAATACTACAGTGCTACACATAGTAAGGTTGGTTGCATCCTTGGACCATGTGACCATGGATAGGAGGAACCGTGGACATGGGAACCACATATTATGGAGGGCTTACTATAAATTATAGGTGGATTTTCCACTGCCTAGAGGGTCAGTGCCCCTAACCCCATGCGATGTTTAAGGATCAACTGTAATCCACACCATGAAGAGCAACTGCACAGTGAAAGTCGTTCACTTGGCACAGCTTAGATAAAATAAAACTGCTGCTTACCCAGCTCTGACTTTACTGACACCTCTTTCACATCAACTCTGGAAAACATATTAGAATGCAAATTCTAATGGGAATGCATTATCAAGATAACAATCCATCAACTATAATTTATTTTACAAACAAATTACTAATGTCGATATTTTTACAATTAACCAGTAAAACATTATAATACATTACTTGCAGTGTCCTATACAATTGATCATGACACCTGGGCGCGCCTCTTAGCTGAGAGCAAGGGTAGGAAAACTACAGTCCACAGGCCAAACCCAACCTGCTGCCTGTTTCTGTATGGTCTGCAAGCTAAGAATGGTTTTTACATTTAAAAAGTTTTTTTAATCTAAAGAAGAATATTTGTGACATGTAAAAGTTATTTAAAATTCAAATTTATGTCCACAGCCATGCTCATTGGTTTACGTATTGTCTGCAACAGAGTTGAACAGCTAAGAGACTGCAAAGCCTAAATAATTTATCATCCGGACCTTTACAGAAAAACTTTGCTGACCCATAGGCTAGAACTAAGAATAATACACAACCTCAGTAGTAATACCTCTTAAGCACAAAATCCTGAATATAGACTGTAAACTTAATTACAGAAATAGTAGTAAAAAAATATGTGGGATGGAAATCCATCCCTGAGTTGTCCAAACTTTCCGATTTCCTTGATGACAAAAGCCAACTTAAGATAATTAAATATGGCTCCTGCATTTTGTCTGAAATCATGTTTGCAAATTCATCTTTGAGACTACAGTGGAGCAAGAAAAGGGCATTGGACTCCAAGTTAGAAGACCTGGGTTTTAGGTAAGTCACTTTTAAAAATTAACTAAGACAAATACATTCTAGTCTTGTCCAATCTGCGTATTATTTTTTAAAACTACTAAACACACTAAAATGACTGGTAAAATAAAGAATCAAAATGTTTTTAAGAGAAAAAGCTGATAGAAAGCAAAATGTACCCCTTTCCCCAAATATAACTATAAAAAGTCCTTCTATTCATTGTAAATTGCTAAAGGGGAAAAAAAAGCACTTGGCTAATTTGAGTGTGGATAGTGGGTTCCATTTAATAAAAGTTTTAATGAATGTGCATGATGGAAATCACATTACCTCCCTAGGTCTCAGCTGCCCCTCTTTAAAATAAGTGCATTGGATAAAATGGCGTCTAAAGTCCTTGCCAACACTGGTAATTTATGCCAAATGCCTAGCCTCAGTTTCTTCACCTGTAAAATTGGACTAATAATAGAATCTACTTCCTATGGTTGTTGTGAGGATTAAATGAGTTAATCCTTGTAAAGTGCTAAGAAAAGCACTAAATACATTTAGCAGACATTATTATTCTACTTAGGCATTTACAAAAACACACTGGTTGGGTTTCTCCCCTGTAACAAGTACTATGTTAGAAAATGGAATACAGAGATAAAATAGAAGTTGATTCTCCTACATTATGTAAGAACGAATAAAATTGGAGTCTACAGAGTTTTAACTTCAGTATGTCTATAAATTGATGATTCTCTGGGATGACGGTTAAATGCTGTTCTGCATCCCTGGTCTGTTGAATTCCCATTTCTGAACAATGATTATTGTTAAAAATGTCAACTCTGTTTTACAGGGCAAAACAGCATTGTTACGAAAGATCTTTTGATTTATGTTTCAAGAGACAAAAGTTCAGTGTTTGCTAAAGGAGTGATCACAGGTCGAAGAATATAAAAATGTTGGCCAGTCTAGCAATGTATATGGAATACAAGCTTTCTGGACCAAACTTGCCATGGGAGTAGAGTTTTGTTTATTTATTCATTCAACAAATGTTTGCTGGGTACCTACTATGCAGTCGTGTCTGTTATAAGGATGAGTAACAGGAAATGGTCCTTGCATTACGGAGTTAGCAGGGAGGACGAGCCAGCAATTACAGGAGAGTGTGATGAGTAAAATAATGGGGAAGCCAAGTGTGCTCTGGGAGCATTTGGCAGGGACCTGAACCTACTGATACTTAGTCCAGGGGTCTGGAGGAAGAAATACTTACTCTGTGACCTGACAGGTGCATAGGAGTTCAGCAAGCCCAGGAAGTGGAGAATGTTTGGGCACAGGGAACGTCATGAGAGGTGAGAAAGCAGGTCTGAAGAACTGAGAGCAAGTCAGTCTTGCTGGGACAGAGCAAGGTGAGGAGTGGTGACAAAAGATGATATTGGAGGTAAACAAAGTGGTTTGCATTTCACACTAATGGAAATGAGAAATCGTTGAAAGTTCTAAGCACAAATATGCAAAACTGGTAATCCAAGGAAAAACAATTCATGAAACAATTAGCTTGACTTGAAATGTAAGCAGAAGGAAAATCCCTTAATTTATTCCTTCCCTGCCTGCTACAGAGACTTGCTCAAGTCTCGATTTAGTTTTAACCTATTTATGGCGGAAATATTATACACATGAGAGGGTGAAATATAAAAATATTTGCTTTCTTATTTACAACGTGGGTGCCTGCATACTCAGTGTCCTCACTGCTACACAACCACTGTACCTTAGAAGGTGATGCACAGGCCATCCTCAGCCAAGGCTGGAGGGCTTGGTTATGAGTCAGGTGGAGCCAGGGACTTGAATCCGATGACTTGAGTTTGAATCCATCACTCGCTTGATGTCATTTCACCTCTGTCCACCTGCAATGAGGATTGTTTCTCCTACATCCCTTGGATGCACGCAGTAAATGTCACAGAATCTGGATGTTTTCCTTATTTTTGTTCAGTGTCAGAAGAATGTGAAAGCTTCCCCCATAGGAGAGGTGGCCTTTCACTTCTGACATGGATTCCAAGGATGGCATTAGAAATCACAGTCTCCAGTGTTGTTAATCACAAAAACCACAAAGTTGGAGCCAACTTTAAAGCAAAGGGGTGGGGAGTTGCAGGGGAGCCAGAAGACTCCAGAACTCTACAGTGGAAATGTCTCAGCAGCATAATTATACCCAGAGACTCTTTTCCTCTAAATGGGCTGTTAACTCAGTCAGTTGGAATAAAGGAACATTTGGGTTCCTTTGAAAAAAGAAAATGCATTAAGTCAAGACATTATTATAAATTATGCTGACTGCCAATCCAATTTACAAGTCTGAACATTTGAATGGATACTCTAAGTAAATTCACTTGATGGGTCATTTCGCATTTGCTAATTAAAAAAAAAATGTCATCTTTAAAATGTTTCTACTCCAAATCTCCACAATCTCCAAAAATGTTAATTTATTATCAAAATGCCTTGAATATTCAAGATGATTTATCTATTACAATACACATTTAATCATACTCAATATATGGTGACTGACAACAGAATTAGCTGTAACCACAAATAAACACCTTAATTTATTAAATACAGTGGTAGTAGAGTCCAAATTCTAACTTCTAAGAATGCCCATATTTTTTTTTATCATTAATATAATTTTACATCTTCAGGAACACTCACAGTTCCATTTCTAACCTTTCCAAGCAGCAAAAAAAAATGTGTTCTTTTAGCTACTTACTAATCCAGAAGACACTTCAAATAAATATGAACCATTTTCATATCACTATTATCTCCTTCATTCTCCTCATTAGCTGTGTAAGTATCCAAATGCCTTCATGCTTTATGAAAATTTGAAAGTTCTTCTGCCTAAAAGGCTGACTGTGAACTTGGGCCATCCAGTGAAGTTCTCCTTAGTATTACTCCAAGTAACTCTCTTGAGCTGTAGTTGGAAGAGTAAAGGTTGTTTAGAGACATGGTTTCTATGCCTAGCTTTCTCTACCTTGCTATGTGTTATCTGACCAAGTAGCCAAGGCTACATGGCACGAGAGTCATAAAAAGGGAGCCTTCCTGGGTCTCAAATCCCATTCAGTACGATGGCAATAATAATGTTCATCAAGCCAACTCAGAGATGTTGGGAAGCTCAAATAAGAAAACATATTTGAAAGTGAGTGCTTAGAAAAGTTTTAAGTGCTTTCCCAAAGTATGGGGTCATTATTAAACAATCCTCTTCGCTTAGAAAAGAAACTTGCTCTTTCTTCCAGAAAGCTGAATCATGTAAGTCTTTTTGTGTGTGTACATAATAGAAGCTAAAATTATACTGCATATTTTTTAAAAATATACTAAAGACTTTCTAATAACGCATTGAATCTGTTGGCTTTGCAGCTGTGGTTAAGGGGTTCCCATCAATAAGTAGAAGGTCAGGGCAACAATGAGAAGCAGACAGAATGGAGAGGAGAAGGTCTGATAGGCAGCTGATGGCATAAAAATGTCCTCATACTTGTAAATACTGACAACACGCTCTGAAGTCGGTGGTGAGTCTATATCATGTCGGGTGATGGAGCCTTTAAAGAGGAAAGAAATAAAAAGGAAGGGGCAATAGAAAAAAGTACAGATTTAAAATGATACATGCAAACCACAGAAAAACTAAACTTCAAAGAACAAGAGCTACTATTTTTTTTTCCAAATATATTTTTTATGTATGGCTCATTAACCACTCCTGACCACATGGACTCCCTTGCAGATGGAAGTCTATGGGATATAAAGTGGTAGCCTGCCCAGGCCAGACCAGAGAGGGTGTGGTGTGCTGTGTGTCTGTATGTCTGCATGTCTGTTTGGCAGAGTGGTGTGGAATGGTACAGAAAGTAAGAGGATTAAGATACCAAACAAGTCTTTGGATGGGAAACATTTTTGACCTGGTTAGAATAGGAAAGAGGGGAAAGGCTGTATGCAAAGGCTGCTTAATAAGCTGAAATTGATAGGAAGGGCTTGACCTTTGGATTAACCCATATGAAATTTAGGAGACTAAGGCATATGAAATTTAGAGCAAAGATCTCCTTGGAAATAGGGCTCAGAATGAGGGTTTTTTAAGGTACGATTTGCTAGAGAAGCTGTGTCCAACTGGACATGTCAAGCCCCTGCTGCAGTGTCCGTGCTGGCTCCTGTTAACACAAACCAAACTCCTCCGGCTGGCAAGAGTTTTTCTCTCAACTGGTCCCATTCACCTCTCCTCCCTAACCTCAATCATTGGTCACCTACATGAATTCCCAGGCTTAACTATGTACCTCCAATTCATACCTTTCTTGAGGGAAAGGCTAGATACAGCTACTAAGAGGCAGAACCAAACTCAAACCCAGAGTTTTAGATTCCAAATCCCATCATTTAAAATGAGTTCACTTCTCCAGCCTAAGACATAGTTTATTTCCCAGGGCATTGAAAGTACTCAAAGGTATAATTGTAGGTCCACTGTCGGTAACCTGGGAAATAAGCAAATGGAAAAGGTGTCACAAATCTGGAGGCATCCATATGTTTTCCCAACTAGAAACAGGCAAAAAAAAAAGGGTATAAAATCTCCAATCGATCAATGGGAACAATTTGAAGAGGAAAAAAAGATCAGATTAGGCAACGGATAGTTGATGAGAAAGATGCAATTCCCAGAATGAGTTCTCATACAGGGATTGAGAACAGCTCACTTCCATCCTTGGTCAGGCCATCAGGCTGATGAACCAGGAGGAATGCTGTAGACACAGTGTAACTTGATTCTAGCAGCCTCTCAAAGGCCTCATGATATCCTTGGGTCACTGTTGGGGAAATGCTGAAGAGCCTTGCCGCCCAGAGTGAGGTCATCAGTGGACCAACTTGTTAGAAACGCAGAATCTCAGGCCCCACCCTAGACCTACTGAAAACTGCATTTTAACAATATAGCCAGGCAATCCCCATCCACATTAAAATTTGAGGAGTAATGGGCTAAACAGTAGGATAATTTGGTAGATTTATGACCACCAGAATAGTCATAAAGTGAGTGTCAATCTCTAGAGAAGTCGCCAGAGGCCCTTTCCTGTTCAGTATTTTTCTATTTAGAGCATAGGAGTTAAGAGTACTCCCTGATTTTGAAGTCAGACAGATCTAGGTTTGAATTTCAGTTCTTCCATTAATTAGCTATATAGCCTTGAGCAAGTTCCTTAATCTCTCTAAAATGATGATAATTCCTACAATTCTGGAGGACGTGGTGAGGAGTAAATGAGACCATTGTGAGAATTAGAGTCCACATACCATATACAGCAGACATATGATCTGTTTCATTAAGCACAGAGCTCATCATATACTATCCTGTATATCTTGCTCTAACTATGCATGTGTATAACTTGTCCATTTCTGTGTTCATGTGTATAAGTCCATTATAGCATTCTGAAGGCAGAACATTCCTGTCGCCTTTCTCTCTTATGTTAGGCAAGTGCTTATCACTCTCTCGCCCAGTAAATAAGGACTACAATCACAGCAGTGTCTGATGTTTAATTCAGATACCAAAATGTAAGCTTACCCTGAATGGCTGGACCCCAAGCAAACAGATAATACCAACTTAAATGCAGATCAACAATCGTTTCATCTCTGGGAACGTTCACAGGCCGTTTAAATCTGCAGGTGACCCGATTATTCTCAAAAACTCCTTCTTCATCTCTGGCAGGATTTCTCTGAATCTCCTTTGCCCACTGGCCTACGTTATAGAAGTGCTGTACGCGCACCCTGCCATTGTCGTCGTGGACGCAGGCCATGACATCGTCACCACCCTAACATGAAAGATGATGGAGAAAAAAGTCAAAGGTGTGTCTTTGGCAAACTTTTCTGCTAGAAAGAAATTGCACTCCGAAATATACGATCCATTAACTCTGTAATTGGAAGTCCCACCCCCCAAAATTGTTCTAAAAGCCATTAAAAATCTTTAACCAGGGACTTCCCTGGCGGTCCAGTGGTTAAGACTTCACCTTCCAGTGCAGGGAGTGCAGGTTCAATCCCTGGTCAGGGAGCTAAGATCCCACATGCCTTGCGGCCAAAAAACCAAAACATAAAATAGAAGCAATATTATAACAAATTCAATAAAGAATTTAAAAATGATCCACATCAAAAAAAATCTTTAAAAAAAATCTTTAACCAAGTGACCAGAGTTTGTATCACCGTAGCTGACATCGAGTGCCTCCTAATGAGCCATTTAGAGAAGAATACATCACCAGCTCTCCAGCAGTCCTGCCGAAAACACAGACACTAACCTAATCATAAGCATACAATCAGACAAACCTGAATGGAAGGTCATTCTACCAAAAAACTGGCCTGTAACCTTCAAAAGGGTCAATGTCATGAAAGACCAAAAAGAAAAGAAAAAAGAGAAGATAAGAAACTATTTCAAAATAAGTAAGACTAAAGATACATGACAGCTAATGGTGTTCCTAGACAGACTCCTGAGTCATAAAATAAAAATTTTTGTAAATGGCAGTATTGGGACAAAGGGCAAATTTGAAAATGGACAACTATATTTGATAATACTATTGTGTCTAAGTTAAACTTCCTGAATTTAATAAACTATATAATGAAAAAGAATGTCTTTGATCTTAGGAGATACCCACTTAAATATTTAGGGTTAAAGGGTCATGATATCTTCAATTTAACCTCCAAAGTTTCCAGAAAATAATAAAAGTAGTAGCAGCAGTCAGAGTTGTTGTAGTAGCAGCAGCAGTAAAGAGACATAAAGCCTATGTGGCAAATGTTATTGTTTGTGAAAAAGTGATAGTGGTGACAGTTCCACACCATGAATGTAACTGATGCCACTGAATTGAATACTTTAAAACGGTAAATTTTAGGTTATGTACGTTTTGCCACAATTAAAAAAGTTACCATTTGGTGAATCTGGGTGAAACATATATACAGGAGTTTGTGGTCCTATCCTTGCGGCTTGTCTGTAGGTTTAACATTTTCGTAAAAAACAAACCAAAAAAGTTATAGGTGTTCATCAGTTATAACAAATGTACTCTTCTGTGAGGGATGCTGATAATGGAGGAGGCTCTGCGTGTATGTGTTGGGGGTGGTATATGGAAATCTTCTGTACCCTCTATTCAATTTTGCTGTGAACCTAAAACTGCTCTAAAAAATAAAATCTAACGAAGAAAACAGTAATGCATCATTTCAAAAAAAGTTAAAGGTTATTAAAAAGGGGTTCCATTTTGCTTTTCCTGTGCATCAGGTTTTGAAAAATTTTAAATCTGTGCTTCTTGGAGTAATAGGAGAAGAAAAGAGAGACCTATATTTTATTTTTTTTGAGACCTATACTTTAAAGGCCTCTAGATAGCAAACTGTCAAACATAAAATCTGAATGCTCCTCACTCGACCTCCCTCCTCTGAGCCCCCTAATCTTAACAGCTGCATCATGAGTGCAAATGCATTCCAGGACAAGAAATGGTCAATTGCACTGCAAGCCAGCTTCTGGGATGGCACACACCCACTGTTTCTCCTATTGACCCTAAAGTAGGAGATAAGTGATATAAATTAGTATCCATGCCATCTTACCAGGTGGACCCACTGTCTTACAGCCTGGACTGAGAAGTGCATTCTTCTAGTGACTCTCCAAGAACAAACTCACTGGAGCTCTGATTGCTTAGCCTGATCCCCCAGTCTCTTCTTACCGCCCACATACAACCTATGTCCAATCCACCAGCAAAGACTGTCAGTGTTACCTTCAAAACATATCTGAAATCTGAGCCCTTCCCACCACGCCTGCTGCCGTAACCCTGGTCTGAGCTGCCCTCCTCTCATTGGAAGAACCTCAAAACAGACCATGTGAAGAGAAGAAGCGTCTTGTAGAAAAAGCAGCAGCATACGCAAAGGTTCAAGGGCCTAAGAAAGTCTGGCTATTTGGGAAGGACCTTGGCACAGTGAATGGCAAATGATGATGCTCCAGAGGAAAGAGGATGCAGCAGAGGCATAGACAGAAGCAGAGGTAAGGGATGGTCAGCTACCTAGGTTCCTGCCTGTTCCCGCTCAGTCTTTTCTGAGGACCAGATGTGTTCTTGCCCATGCATACTGTGGAAGACTGAATCGTTGCACACAATTCTTCACTCCCCTGTTGTTATATTATGTACATACACCTTCACAAGGCTTCTTGCTAGAGGGAGTTTATTTCCCTGCCCCTTCATTCTGGGCTTGGCTGTGTGAATTACTTCAGGCAATGGAATATTATCAGCAGATGTGATGTGAACACAGGTTTGAAATAAGCTTGGATGGCTCTTGTGCTTCTGCCTCTGCCATGAGAAAAACACGCCTGAGTAGCTACTGGTTCCAGAATGATTAGAGAATACCTGAATCTAAGCCATGGCCTGGAGCCAAGCCCAGCTGAGTCCCAGCCAATCCACACACATGTGAGCAAGAAATAAATGCTTCCTGTTATCAGCCCTGTAGTTTTGGGGGCTCTCTTGCAGCAGTACTGTGGAAATAACTAATGAATACAGGTACCACGAGACACCTTGTATTCTCATAACCAACCCTTCCATCTCTGTTTAAGCTAGCTTGAATTTTTTTTTAACTTGTAATCAGAGAGCTGTAACTAGTATAATTGTTATAAGGATTTGATCAATTTACTTGCTTTACTTTGAAAAAGAAAATTAAATGCCAGAAATTGGCTTCTCCCATTTAAAAGTCGCATCATAACTTAGGGAAACACAACCGTGCTCATTCTCTAAAGTCTAAAGTAGCACGGCAAACTAAAGAGAAAAATTAGCTTCTATCATGCTTTGTGTCTTACCATTTTCTTGTCTGAAGAGAATCCAACTGCTACCCAACCATCTGTGTCTGCACTCAGCTCAAATTCCACATCAGCCCCTATCATCCGGTAGCTGAGGAAGTAGTCACAGGTCTCTGCATTACAGCCCGGTTTGCCATATCTATAGGATATATCAAAACAGATATTACTGCTTCCTCAGCCACTTACTCAAAATACATTAACAGAACATCTGCATGTCAGGCAGGACGCTAAGCAATATTAATAAATAAATTAGATCTTTGCTACCTGGGATCTCAAAACCCCAGTTTCACTCAGGAGAGACCATGGAGATGAACCGCTCCGCTTTATCTACCTGCAAACTGAGGTCCAGAGATGGGAAGGAACTTACCGAGTGAATCAAGCTGCAACAGGACTGAACCTGGGCCTCCAGGCCTAGCCAGGGTTCTCTAGAACCCTGTTATTAGAGTTTCTCAAATATTAATTATTACTGAATTATTTCTGCATCCCTTTTAGAGAAAAAAAATTCTCTGAGTTAATAATTTAAATAATTTAAATTACCAGTTCTTTTCACTTACAAATTTTCAATTAAACTACAAAAGTAAACTAACAAAAATGGGCAAATTAAATACAGATTAAACTACAAAACCAGGAACTTTTAAATTCATAGCATTCACGTGATAAATGACGTCATTTCACTGAAAGCGACTTTCTGCTTACCTGCATGTAGTGTGTCTGACTGGACTCTGCAGGGTCTTTATTTTGAGCATGTTCTTACTACTAGACATGACTCCACTCCCCTCCACTTTTATCTATTTGAACTGCTCCACAACACTTATACATACAAGGCACCAAACAAATGCCTCATCTGGTATTCACTGGGCGCGAATGCATCATTTATTCATAAAATTTGCTTTTGCTCTATCGGGCTACTTGGTGCTAATACAATTCAGACACTAAAGTATAGAGCACTGTAAGGTGGTTATCCAGATAACCAGATTATGCGTTTGTTAATCTGTTTAAGGAGCATCACTGAAATGAAAACATGAATTTAAATTTTCTTCCAGAGGACGTGTGGATCCTTTAAGGATCAGCAAGCCCTAGTTTTAGGAACACTGCTTTACACCGTTTTCAGAAACGCCAGAAAATTGTAGCAATGGGTGGGATAATCTAAGCTCAGATGGAAGGTATCTAAAAGTACAGGATGCAAGGCTGCCAAGTATTGACGGAGGAGGGAGACAAGGAACATGCAGCTCTGCTGACAGATACCCTGAGAAGCTGGCAGGAGGTGTAAGCTCAAGACCACAGGAACTGGGCTGAAAAACCTGAAAAGGGTGAGGAAAGCTAAAAGAGGGGTGAATGGGCCAGAAAGCAAGTCTCCCTGAAGCCAGCAGGGCACTAAAATGCCTTCCCGTCTCAAAAATATCCCCTAATCACCAGAATTATTCTTTGCTGGCTATCTTCGCCAATAATAGTATCACCGGATTTTTAAAAATTCCTTAGAAATACACTTGCAATCCAAAGAAAACTCAAAACCCCCATGTTCAATTGTTTCTCCTTGAGCACTGAACCAAAAAAAAAAAAATCAAAACATTCAGTGCAGTGGCCATCAAAATCTTTACTCAAGGACAATTTGCTTTAGGAAATAAAGGATTCAAAGAAAAGGAGGCTTTCCCAACAAAGCACAGCTGTCTAGACGGGAGGCCCACTGTCTACACTACTGTTTTCTAGCTCCAGCCCATCATGTCTTGACAGAATACTACTAATAATCAGGCAGGAATTCACTAGATCTGAGACAACTAGCTAGACACGATAATCAATGCGTAATAACTAGTTAGTATCATACAGCTACCCATAAGTCATGACTATTGATTTGAAAAGGAACTGGGTCTTAGGCACATCTATTATTGCCTGTCCCATCCACACCCCTGCTGAATAAGCAGAGACATATTCTGTGTTATGTGATTCTTTTTCATATAGCCAACTGGCTAGACACCTGAGCCAATGGCGTACAGTCATAAATGAAGAACTAGAGAAGAACGTTCTAGGGCCAACAGGCATGCTACAGCTCAAGGCTTGGAAGACTGAAACCTGGGGTGGCCATCAGAAACAAGCCGCATCCCTGCTGAAGTTATGAGGGGTACAGGTCCCTGGTTAGAGTGAACTGCATGCAATTTAAATACTACCTTGAGAAGTAAAATCAAATTCTTGGCTTTAAAGTTATCCAACTCGCAGATCTACCAACCTAAAGCATCCCTTAGTTTTTCCACAGTCATCCACTTTGATTTTGGCAAATGGATCCACAGGAGGAGCAGTAGGGAAAGGGTAACCTGGCCAGTGAGAATAAATAATGGTTAGAAAATCCAGGAACAACGTTTCCAATGAGAAATGCTTCTTTTTAGTAAGTTGACTATTCTCTAGCGCACGCGTCTAGAAATGGTGAAGGCCTCAGAAAAGAGCTTTGTTGAAGCCTAATCACCCTTTTCATGCAGGGCAGGTAGGGGCACACATCTTTGAACCCAGCCTTACGTGTTAACTGAGAAAGGGCTTTTTCCTCATTTACAGGTAAGGAGCCTGAGGCACTGAAAGAGGGCATAATATCGTACCCACTGGCTCACCACTGTCCCCTGAGAGTGTGAAAATCACAGTTTTATACAATACACATGCTCTAAGAGAAAAAATAAACGAAACATTTCTATATTTGATAGCAGAGGTTTTCCATTTATATCTATATGTTATAATAGGATTTTTCTGTTTCTCTGAAGTTCCATTTTTCATTAAGCTGTATAGAACGTTTTCTTATCTCACTAATTCTTTAAACACATCATTTCATGCATCTTTCTTAACATCATAATGCATTCAACCACACATCAAAGGAAAGCCTGCATTATGCTTCCAGTCTGTGACACAAATATTTTTCTTCTAGGCTGTTCACTCCCTGCACCATGTGATTCATCCTGTAGTCTCTGCCCAGCACAGTGCTTGACACTGGACACTGAATGATTGTCAAATGAATAAATAAAATCACCCATAGATATTAGGCAGTGCAAATACACTTAAAAAAATTATTGTATTAGTTTTTCTTTTCTCACTATTCTGAAGTCCTTTCTTTGTGATTTATAATTTTTTTAAATGAGGTTTTGTTTACTTTGTTTCATTAAATTATACTTTTAAAAAAAGCCAACAGCAGATGCAAACTATTACATTTAGAATGGATAAACAAGAAGGTCCTAATGTATAGCACAGGAAACTATATTCAATATCCTGTGATAAACCATAATGGAAAAGAATCTAAAAAAAGAATGTCTATATGTGTATAACTGAGTCACTTTGCTGTACAGCAGAGATTAGCACGACATTGTAAATCAACTACACTTCAATAAAAAAAAAAAGTCACCAGGCCACATTTTCCTGGTTCATATCTGTGCTCTATGGACAGTTCATCTCTACTACCCTAGATCTTGATCACATACTAAAGTACAGCCCTACCTTTTCACCATCTTTAAGTACTTGGGCCAGATGCATTACTTTTTCTATTTTCATGCTTATTTTATGCGAAGTCGTAAATCCACTTAAGTACTATAGACTGAGTCCCACCTTGGATGAGTTTTTTGTTTTTCTCTTAATATTTACGGAGTTCAATGCTACTATGTTAAGCATCATCCTATATGTTCTTCCTCTTATTTCTCACTACAATGCTGTGGCTATTTTTTCTCAGAGTATTTATCCAGGAATGCAATGACTACTTATGTTTTTAAGGTTCTATAGGTGTCTGAAAAAGACAATCTCTTGTAATGTTGCTTCTGACTCAGGTTCACCATTTCCTTCCATCATCCTACTTCCTAGCATCTAGAATAATACATCAGCATATAGCAAATTTCCAGCTCAATAAATGCCAGTAATTATTACTATTGGATTATTATTACTATTAAATTTTTAAACTAACCATTGGGTAAGATCGTCTCTAGAAGAAGAATGGGTTTCTAAGCTCCAAATAAGAGCAAGTTTTGGAACAAAGCTCACTTATAAATGTATTGAACTAGTTTATTAATGTTGGTAAATGGCTTACTTCTCGGGGCTTTTCTAGCACTGATTTCCTATTTTATATGCTTCTAAATCTTGGAATGAGAACTTTTGTTGTCAAATGAATTTGGGCATCATTTAATAATATCACATTTTCTTCTCATTTTGTAAGATGTTTTGTTTTTTTAAAATATAAATTTATTTATTTATTTATTTATTTTTCACTGCACTGGGTCTTCGTTGTTGCACGCAGGCTTTCTCTAGTTGTGGCAAGCGGGAGCTACTCTTCGTTGCGGTGCGCAGGCTTCTCATTGCGGTGGCTTCTCGTTGCAGAGCATGGGCTCTAGGCACACGGGCTCAGTAGTTGTGGCTCGCAGGCTCTAGAGCGCAAGCTCAGTAGCTGTGGTGCACGGGCTTAGTTGCTCCGTGGCATGTGGGATCTTCCTGGACCAGGGCTCAAACCCATGTCCCCTGCACTGGCAGGCGGATTCTTAACCACTGTGCCACCAGGGAAGTCCTTGTAAGATGTTTTGTAATAAAGAATTTGGTTTTTGTCCCTCGTTCTTGGGAGGGAGACTCTAAATCCTTGGAATTTCCCAATGGGTCTTTCTTATTCCTGAGCCCCTTGGGTTCACACCTGAGTTTATGCTAAGAGATAAGATGACTCAGAATGGGGACTGGTCACTAGAAAGACGAACCACGCAATTAGAGGTTTGGGGCTTTGAGCTAGCCCTGCCTCCAGGGAGGGGGTGAGGGGCTGGAGATTGAGTTCAATTCTGTAGCTAATGATTAAATCAACCATGCCTAGGTAATGAAACCCCAATAGAAACACTGGACACTGAAGCTCAGTGCAGCTTCCTGGTGGTGAACACACTGATATGCCGGGACGGTGACAAGTCATGATTCCCTGGAGAGCAATCCTCTCCTTCCAGGACAGGACACGGAAACTGCATTCATGAGCCCCCCAGACTCTGCCCTGTGTGACAGGACAGGGAAACTGCATTCATGAGCCCCCCAGACTCTGCCCTGTGTGTGTCTTCATTGGCTGTTCCTGAGCTGTATCCTTGATACTAAAACTGTTATTGTGTGTACAGCCCATTCCTGAATCCTTTGAGACGTTCTAGTGAATTATAGAACCCAAGGGGGGTTGTGAGTGGCCCCTGGATTGGTAGCCAGTTGGTCTGAAGTGAGGCTAGTCTTGTTGTGGACCATGCCCTTTAACCTGTGGGGTCATTAGTGCCAGAACTGAATTTCAAGACACCAACTGGGGTTGGTATCAGAATATAAGCAAAGCAATATTATGTATTTTTTTTCCTGAAATTAAATGATCTCACTATTTGGAATAAAATAAGTTTGGACCACATGCCAATATTTAAGCTCCTGTATCTCAGCTACAACCCAGCCTTTACAGCCAGCTGTAGGATGGGCTAGTACTCTGCAAACCACATCTCTCCTTTGCCAGCTGGCTAGGTTCTGCCAAAAGAAAACATTAAAGGGAGGTTGGGAGGCAGGAGGAGGGAAAGACCATTTGTTCCTGTTTGATTGCTGTCCAATATGCAAGTCCTCAGCAACTCTACTTCATCCTTGCATTGGCAGTCCAGTTTGAGTTTACAGCTTTTTTCTAGACTCCCAGGACCAGCCTCTTCAAAGGAACCAGCATCAGCTGGGCAGACAGCCCATTCTCAGAGGATGGGCTGCACCCCTGGGGTGGGGGTGGGAGTGGGAGGTCCCTTGTCTGAGCTCTTGGTTCTCACAACCTCAAGCCCTTCTCTCTGCTCCCTCAGCCCCAGGGCCGGCAGCCGCTTCCCAAAGTGACTTTCTCTGAGCTCCCTTTTTGCTTCTGCAGTCCCCTCAATACCTTTTCAGACAGCTCCCTGGGCTGGTTATCCTGTTTTAAAAAGCTTAAAAAATTGGTTTCTGTCTTTCTGACTGAACCTTGATGGGTAGAGACTAAGTGTATTAATCCTTGAATAGCAATACAATGTAAATGTTTGTAAAAAACCATATCTTATTAGCAGTTATCATCTTGAAGCCTAGAGAATAAAGATATTCAATCGGATCTGTTTCACATGCACTGTACAATTTTATTGGAAAATTATTTTGATTGTAGAATTTTAATTTTTAAATACCCTAGGTACACAGAATTAACGATATTTCTTGATTTATGGAACACTCCGTTGTATGGATATACCACATTTTTTTATCCATTCAGGGGCTGACAGACATTTGGGTTGTTTCTACTTTGGGGCTATTATGAATAATGCTGCCATGAACATCTGTGTACAAGTCTTTGTGTGAACATATGTTTTCAGTTCTCTTGGAATAGAATTGCTGTGTCATATGTTAACTCTACGTTTAACTTTGTGAGGAACTATCAAATTATTTTCCAAAGTAGCCGCACTGTTTTACATTCTTACCAGCAATGTACTGTGGGGGGGTTGGGGGGAGGTCCTTTTTTTTTTTTTTTTTATTATAGCCATCTTAGTGGGTGTTAAGTGGTATCTCATTATGATTTTGATTTGCATTTCCTTAATGACTAATGATGCTGAGTATCTTTTCATGTGCTTATTGGCTATTTGTATATCTTCTTTGGAGAAATGTCTATTTAGAGCCTTTCTCCATGTTTTAATAGGGCAGGCTGTCTTTTTATTATTGAGTTGTAATGCATTAGCTTTTTAATCTCTGCTATGTCTAGGGTTATTTCTCCCTTTTTTCATTCCTGATATTATTTGTCTTCTCTCTTTTTCTCCTTATCAATCTTGCCAGAATCCTATTGTGAGAGTTAATTTTATGCGTCAACTTGGCTAGGCCAGGTGCCCAGATATGTGGTCAAACATTATTCTGGATGTTTCTGTGAGAGTGGTTTTGGATGAGATAAACATTTAACATTTTATATCAGTGGACTCTGAGTAAAGCAGATTGTCCTCCATAATGTAGGTGGGCCTCATCCCCAGCTGGACAGAACAAAAAGACTGACCTTCCCCAAGCAAGAGTGAATTCTGTGGCAGATGGCCTTCAGACTTGAACTATAACATCGGCTCTCTCCTGGGTCTCCAGCCTGCCAACCCGCCCTGCAGATTCTGGACTTGCCAACCTCCAAAATTGTGTGAGCCAACTCCTTAAAATAAACTTCTCTCTCTCTGTCTCTCATCTATATATACATACACATCCTATTGCTTGTGTCTCTCTGGATAACACTGACTAATACATGTATCTACTTCATTCATATTTTCAAAGAATCACTTCTGGCTTTTTTGATCCTCTTTAGTGAATATTTGGTTTCTATTTCATTAAATTCTGCTATTTCGTTATTTCTTTCCTCCTACTCTCCTTAGAGTTTTTCTTTCTCTAACTTCACAATTCTTTGGCACTTCTCCTTTTCTTATATCAACGTTTAAGCCCAACAAACAACTGCCTCCAGGGGTTTCTGCCTGGACATTCCACAAGCAAAACAATTCCAGATGTCCCACACTGAGCTCCTCCACCTCCCAAATGCCCTTCCTCCTATGTTTTCTATCTTAGTGAAGAATCCCACCACCCACCGCCAGTCTCCCAACCCTGAAACCCTAGATTCCTCCACCTGGAACATTTCCTCCGTCACCATTCCTTTCATTCCCACCCTGAAACATGAGCCTGCCTCTTGGCTATTGCACCACCTCCTATCTGATTCCCCCACTTCCCTTCTAATTCTTCCACCAGCGCCAGGTTTCTAAAACAGAAATCAGATCTTGTCACAACGCTACTTGAAGACCTTTACTGACCTCTCCCCACCCCCTCCTATCTCTCGTACACTCACTCGTCTTCCTTAGTCCTGAGACGTATGCGTCAGACATCCAGCCATTCAGGTTCTCCTTTTCCCCTTAGCTTTGTCCGTGCTCCCACTTTTCTTTTCTATAGAAGTATAAGTTGATTTAGAATGTTGTTGCTCCCACTTTTTTATTACTGGTTTTTGGTGGTTTTGTTTGTTTGTTCCTTTCCCTCCACTTTCCATTTTAGTGCTTTCTTTCTCTTTATTGAAAATTAAAATTTGGATGGGCTTCCCTGGTGGCGCAGTGGTTGAGAATCTGCCTGCCAATGCAGGGGACACAGGTTCGAGCCCTGGTCTGGGAAGATCCCACATGCCGCGGAGCAACTGGGCCCGTGAGCCACAACTACTGAGCCTGCGCATCTGGAGCCTGTGGTCCGCAACAAGAGAGGCCGCGATAGTGAGAGGCCCGCGCACCGTGATGAAGAGTGGCCCCCGCTTGCCACAACTAGAGAAAGCCCTCACACAGAAACGAAGACCCAACACAGCCATAAAATAAAAAATAAATTAATTAATTAATTAAAAAAAAATTTTGGACGAAGACCAAATAATATTGGTTTGAGGCAAAAAAACCATTTTTTTCTCCTTCCCTTTCCTTCTTCTCACATGTGCCCTGTAAACCCCTCCAATAACTGTTCTGTTTTGGAGGATGAAAGCCATTTTTTCCTCCCTTCAAGAGGCACTTATTTTCTTGGTTCATTTCTCCAGGTTCTCAACATGCTTTTGTGGTTTCCATTCTTGTCTAACTCGCAGCCACTATCTGTTCCTCTTTTGAAATCCCTTGAGCCTGTTTCGCCATACTCCACTGGGTGGGTAATGGCTTCTGGTTTGCTATTTATTGCTTCTAATTAACTGCTTGGATCACAGCCCTCAGGTATTAATTTGGTACTTAATTCCTTGAAGTTTTAACCAGAAATTATCTGTTCAAATCTCTGCGAGCTACTGCATCAGCCTATTTCTTTTTCTGGACTGCCTGAATTGTTTCTGCTTATCAGAACCATATAGTGAAGCAAAAATGTCAAGGGACTTTGTAAAATGGAACATTCCACCCACGTGGAGCCCGTTTAGCAAAGCTTTCATCATGGCACGCCACCACTCAGGAACCTGCAGTTCCCAACTGACTACCCCATCAATTCCAAGCCCCTCTTTTCAACTTTGCCCATAAAAATGCCCCATCCCGCCTGTTCCACTGCATTTCCTAGCACATGTGTTTAGAAGAGCGGGTCCACAGTGACCCTGTCTTCTAAACATGCTGGACACCTCGCACCACCTTATCCATAAAGTCAATCAACAACAAAGCCACGCGGTTCTCTGCTACTTTCTAGCTGTGTGACTTTAGCTACAATATTTAAACTTTCTGGGGGTCAGTTTCCTTAACTCTAAAGTGGGAATAGCAGTAGTATCTAAGTCAGAGTGTTGCTATAAAGATTAAAGTTAATATGGGTAAGGTACTTAGGACAGTGGCTGGCACACAGTAAGCACTTAATAAAAGTTAGCTTCAGTTAGTGTTATTATTATTGGGTTAGAGTCATGGATATGAATTAGATGTAGATTATTTACCTTTAAATTATTTACCTTTTCTGTGATTTGTTTTGGTTTTATTCTCCCGCCCAAAAACTACATATATATATGCCATTTCTACTTTGTCACTGAACAAGGTGATACTATCTTTGTTCAAACCAAAGTACAAATGAAGAGATACTATAAATGAAAAAAAAAAAGTGTGCATGTGCCTCTGTGTGTGTGTGGGGGGGGGGGTCTTTTTATTCTCAGTACGTATATATGCACCACAAGAGGAAAAGCATCCCAAATGTTTATATGTATGGTGATGAGTTATGTATCCACATACAATACACAGTAGACGCAGGAAGAATATAGGCAGATGAAGGAACTCCTGCCCTTCCCCCCAAGCTCTGTTCTTCTCTCTACTGCCTTACTAGCTCTTTCCCTAGATGGGAAAAATTGTGGTCAGAACTCAATGGCCAGAAACTCATTGACTGGGCCATGTTTTACAAGTGGTCAGACAATTATGCCTTAAAGATAAGCAACCTTGAATGGTGTTCCTTTTTTCCTTCCTAGGTAGGGTATGGCCCAAGGGCAAGCCAGCTACCAACATCCAAGTGGCTGGCTGATGAGTCTCAGGGCTTGCCCCTCAGACCTGGTCTGTAAATCCTAGCAGCAAGGAAAAGGAAGCAGCAGGCTTCACTTGGGACTTAACCCTAAGCCAACACCCAACTCAATTGTTTTCAGAGAACCCGCAGAATAGGAGGTTTGCCCATAATCAGGTGGTAATCTGTTTTATATTCTACTGTTGTTCTGAATATACAGATTCTGGCTTGAGAACCTCAAGGGTAAGAGGTATGAGTGACAGGAGTCAAGCACCAAGAACCTATCCAAACTGTTAACCATAGAGAGCACAGAGGGTCACAGCACAGTTAGACAATGTACTCTGGGAGAATATCTTGCCTAATGGCAGGGAATGGGAGGAGAAAAGCAGAGAAGCCCTCTGAAAGAGGTAGCAATTGAGCTGGGACGGTCAGGATGAGGAGTATAGGCTAAGACAGTGGGAACCCCCAAGAATTCTGAAAACTAGCATCATTAAACCAAAATAGAATTTAAATGAAAAAAAATGAACATGTTAGGGGGTGATGAGAAACATCAAATCAGCCAGTGTTCAGTCTGCGGCCTGGGGGTCTTGGGCAACCTGGACACTGGAGAAATGGTCTCTGGATGAGGTGGGTAATGGTCACTGGGCTCAACCAGAGTTTCAGGGAATTCTCCATGCCCACCCCCATTATTCTAATTCCCTTTTTCCGATTTCATACTACTGGGCTACTTTTTCATTAAAAATTCAGTTTGTCGGCAACTTTGAACCTGAGAAGGGGGTACCCTGCATAGAGAAAACAGCCCAATCACTAGAAAAAGACAACCCCACTTGTACTGATAGACAGAATAGTTTAAAGGTACTATTTCTACCTCTTCATTTGCCACTTCCTCCAAAATCAGCTGGGCTCCCTCCTTCCTTCTCCACTGAATTCATCCCAGGAAAATCCACCCATTACCTCTCATTTCCTGAATCCATCAACTATTTTAAGTCTTCACTGGGCCTCCCCATGGCATAGGACACTCTTCCTGATGCCTTTTTCCTTCGTCTCCTGGGTGGGAAACCATTCTGGGACATTTCCTGGTTCTGCTTCTCCATCTCTGGCAGTACCCTTTTAAGGCAGTGTCATTGATTATTTCTAAGGATCTTGGGAAAGTCTCTACTCAGGACCCACAAGGCTAAAGCCTAGGCCCAGGGTAATCTAGTAGACGTGCTTCCCCTGGGAGGCTCACCCCACAAACATCCCCACTAGCACCCACCAGATGGTTGTAGGATCAGCCTTTGAAGATAAGTGAAAGGATCAGAGAGAAGAGTAGAATGGCCAGTGAAAGCTCAGAGTGAGGGAAAGGAAGGAGTGAGAGATGGTTGTAAATGAAAGTTGGGTCAGACAGAAAATTCCAGATAAAGGAGTTGAAGCTTCATCCAGGGAGTAAGTTGGAACCATTGCAGATTTTTGAGGGTTAGAGCCAGGCTTCAGGTTGTATGTGCAGAATGGGTGAGAGTGCCAAGCAGACAAACTAGAGATTTGTACACATATCACAGGCCCTGCTACCCCTGTAGGGTCACCTAAGTGCCCTCCCCCTTTTGTCTCACCAAAGTCTCTCACACTTCCTGGTTCAACTCTATAAAGCTTTCCTTTGGGCTGCAGCCCACCTGATGTCCATGTTCATAACAGTGCCTGGACTATACAACTAACTTCATTCTCTCTATATACACAAACTGACATAGAATCTGACCTTGTTCTCCATTTGTTAGATGCATGTGCCCAATGAGAATATAATTTCTCATGTGCCACCTTTGAGTCACCTGGCTGTGTGCTAGGCTGACTATGAACAGAATAACTACGTATTACATGCTTTCAAAAAGAGATGGATTTTGTACTATTTATTCTTTTATAGAGTGACAGATTCTACTTCTGCTTGTTGTTCCCCTACTCTGCCCCTGCATTCTTTCCTTCTCCCTGGCCACATGGCTGCCCAGCTAGAAGACTCTACTTTTCAGCCTCCCTTGCAGCTAGGTCATATAATTAGGTCCTTGCCAAGGGAATGTGAGTAGCAGTGATTTGTGCAACCAGCCTAAAAGGTAATTGTTTGTCCTGAACTCCCTCTCTTTCTCCTTTCCTCAAGCTTGCACAAAGACGTGCAAGCAACCTGACTTCCACACAGATGAGGACAAAGCCTTAGAGGGTGGGGGAACAACATCAGGGAAAGAATCTAGGTCCCTGAATGACCTTGTGGAACAGAGCTGGACCACCTGCCCAGACCAGCCAGACTCAAGTGAGAGAAAAATAAACTATCTTATTTAAGCCACTGTATGTTGGGGTCCCTGTTTCAGCAGTTAAGCATCTACCCAACTAATATATTTCCCCAAATCCATTTCTCCATATAATACAATAAGTCCAGCTTTTGAATCGGGCAGATTACTTCCCAGATAAAGGCTACATTTCCCAGCCTCCTCTGCCCCTATGTGTGACCATATGACTAGGTTGTGGCTAATGAAGTGTAAGTAGAATTGTTACATGGGCCTTCTGAGCAATCTCCTTATAAAGTAGTCAGTGACCTTCTTCCCACTTCCTCTTTCCCACGGTCTGGAAAGTGAATGTAATGGCTGGAGATGAAGCAGCCATTTTGGACCATGAAGTTACATTCTAAGAGTTGTGAAGAAGCAGAAGACGAGGATTAGTGTCTCCGATGACCAGTTTTAGACTGCCTACTTCTAGATTTCTTTACGTGACAGAGGAACTTCTATCTTATTTAAGCTATTAATGTTTGTTTGTTGTAGGTAGCTAAACCTAATCTTAAGTAACAGATATATCCAGCATCATAGCATCTGCTGGGACACACAACATTTCAAAGCCCAACTTGATTCGTGGATATTCCTCTTAGCAGAAGAAAAGGAAAATCACTTTCCAAATTGCAGAAGTAAGAGGCCAGTTTCCATTCCTTCTGAAGAAAATCAGCTTGGCTTTTGTGCTCACTGAAACACTGCCTCTACAGGGAGGTCATTAAGGGACAAACCCCCTGTCTCTGGGCCCACCAGGCCCCAACAATGGTGGCTCACACTAGGGACGCATGACATGTGGGAAAACAGTAAAGAAGTGGGATGGAAGTGGGGAAAGATGTGACCCAGCTCTCATGGGCAGAGCAGTGAGCACGAACAGAACGCTGCGCTTGGGACACTAGTCACTGCAAATTTAGGTCCATACAGACAGGGAGGAAATAAGGCAACATTTCTCTTTAAGTTGGGATTTCCCACCAGCTGCTCTTATCTCACACACTCTAGGCCGGATGGCAGTCTCCTCCCTTACCACCCCCTACCCCAATCCCTGACAGAGACAGAGAGTGGAGGCCAGATGCTGACAACTGGGGGAGCCTAGACTCAGCCCCACCTGTCCGCAGCTTCGCAGGACTTGGCTGACCACCTGCCTCTCCCGGCCTCAGTCTCCCCACCTGTAAAGCCAGCAGCGGGTGGAAGGAGCTGACAGCTCTTGGGACCACTTGTCCAGGCGGATGGGGAGTGGGAGCCACGCGCTCCCCGTCCGGGCCTCGGCCGTGCCGGCACTGCCTCCATTCGCATCCTAACCAATTGCCCGCCCCCGCTCCCGCCCCCGCTCCTGCCGCCTCCGGCCCCCGTCCCGGGTCTCCGCTCCCGCAGCCCCTCCTCCTCCCGCAGCCTCACCCTCCTCGGACAGGTAGCGTAGGTCGTAGAACTCCCCCGCGAAGGTGCCGTAGGAGGAGTCGTGGCGCGGCCCCGCCTCGTCGGAGCCCGAGTCCCCCCGCGCGCGGCCCCGGGGCCCCCGGCCCCCGGCGCCCGCGCCGTCGTCCGCGGGGCTGGCGGCACAGGCGACGGGCCCGGCCAGCAGCAGCAAGAGCAGCGGCGCCCAGGCCCCCGGGCGCTGCCGGCGCGGCCGCGCCATCGCTATCCACCGATCCCGCAGCCAGGCCGCAGCAGGGGCGCCGCGGGCGCTGGGCCGGGACTGCGCGGCCGCCGCCGCCGCCGCCAGCACGCGTCCGCCCCCTCCCGCAGCCCGCGCAGCCGCGGAGCCGCCCGCACCCGCCGCCTCCCAGCCTCGGTCTGCGCATCCTCGCTTGCGCCAGAAGCCTCCCCTTCTTCCTAGCATCCTCTCCTCCTAGCCCGAACTCTCTTTCTCTGCCTCCGTTCTTTCTCCCATTTCTCCTCCCTCCCTCCACGAGTCTCTCACAGACACAGATTTGGCCCTTCTACCCTCTTGCTACTACTCAGAAAGTAGTCCACGGAGCAGCAGCATCCCCAGAGGCCAGCATGTTAGCATCACTAATCTCGGGCCCCACGGCAGACACGTGACTCAGGATGCATTTTACCAATATCCCCGGGAGACCCCAGTATACGTTCACATTTAAGAAGTGCTCCCCGGAGGGTTCACCCTGAACACACCTTGTCAGAGTCACTGCTTCCCCCACCTTGTTCCAGCACTTTTTGGTTTATATAAAGCACTTACTATATCCATTACTTCTTGGGATCATCACTGAAAAAGTTGGAATTGCGAGATCCGCACGTTATAGATAGGTAAACCGAGGTCCTTAGGGCCACTTTAAACATAGGTAAACCGAGGTCCGAGGTCCTTAGGGTCTAGTTTCCCGAGGAAAACTAGAACCCAGCTCTTTGGGCTGGATTCACATAGATTTTTGGCGTGTGCAGTCAGCAGAGGCTGCCGGTGCCCTTGTGTAACGTGCCCCCTTCCACACCAGGCAACTGGTTTACTGGTTTCCCCGCAGCGAGCACGTACAGGCCTGGGCAGGCCCAGACCGTGGAATTCCCGACTTTCCCAAATCCATTCCTGCTGCTTGCAGTTCAGTTCCGGTTGTTTACTCAGCCATTCATTCATTCATTCACACCAAGCACTTAACTACATGCCAGGCCTTTCCAAATGATGGCTTTGGAGTGATAACACATTCAAACTGCTAAGCTGTTTTCCGCTAGAAAACATGGAGACAATTCTTTTTATGCTAGTATTACAGATCCAGCATTCTAGCTTGCTTTTAAATTTTATTTTATTGCATAAACAAACAAAATAATTACGGAGGCAGAAAAGCATAGAGGTTTCAAACGTAGGCCCAGAAGTCAGGCAGTGCCGCGTGGTGATCAGTAACCTCCACGATGCACTGGAGATTAGGTAAGATGATAGAGGTGAGGATCAGTGGTATTGAATGAATACCTAAATTTATAGTATTGAACCCTATGACAATGAACGAATGAATATGCCTATGGTTATGAAATACAAAGATTCAAAAGAAACTAGTGATTACAACCTTTTTTGGCCCAGGAGAGATGGGAGACAGGGGACTGCTGTGGAAAGTGAGTTTTGTGTGACCCAGAGGTCAAATGTTTGCTTTTAGGTATCAGTTAACACTGATGGTGGGTTGTCCAATTGGAGTTTAAACGTGTTTATCCTGACAGGTGATTCAGGTATAATTCATGGAAACACTGGGCTTCACTAGGTCTCCCAATATCCCAGTAGTTGTAAGAAATATGTCAGATTTACTGCTTGAAAAAGGTAAGATGAACTATAATTGCTTTAAAAATCAAAACAAAGACATTTCTTTCCCAAAAACATAGCTTTCAGAGGATAAAATTCTAAAATACAAGAAATCCAATCAATTGAAAATTTGTTAGAGTAGTCCTTAAAGAACAAAAAAAAAAAAAAAAAATCTTGTTAAAAATTGAAATGTCTTTCTTTTCATCCTCCTGTTTATCAGGAAAGATATGGCCAATTTTAAATGGACCAATGTTTAGCAAAAAAAGCAAGCATTGGACTTCTGATTCTGGTGTTGATTCACTGGTTTGGGAATCCAAGCTGTTATCTATTACTTTATTTTTTATTCCCTTCATTTTAATTAATACAATTAACAGTGATGGTACCAGATATAAGGCAAATTAAAACCAGGTCATTCTTCTGGTAAACTGGTCTGGTAAAACCAGGTGGGCTTTTTTTTTTTTTTTTGGGCAGGGGATGTTGGGTGCTGGTGTTGGAGAAGGGTTTGCACCCACAGCTTAAAATGAGGCTTGTAGGTAAACTGCAGATTTCAATGATCTACCCATGATCAAGGACCTGGGGTCCATGGACTCAAAGGCGGACATAGATGGGTTTCAGGGGTGGTGTGAGGATCCAGTGAAAGTGCTGGAATGATGTGTGACGTATAGCTTTTTCTAGGGAGAATACCCATAATCTTCATGGGTCACTTAAAAGTCTGCATGCCACCCCAGGGCCTTAGAACCTACTCTGGTTTCCAATTCCTTACGGGCTTGGCTGCTTCCTTTCACGAGGTTCTCTCTCATCCACTTAAATTGCTTTTGGGATTTTCTTATTCTTTTTGTTTTCTTACAAGATTTCAGCCCTGGAGGGAGACCTGTTCTCACCCTCAGCACATATTCCCTACTTTGTTACATCCCAGGTTTTGCATAAACCCTCTGCTCCCCACTGATGTGAATCCACAATACTGTGGTTTTCTCTTTTGCACATATTTTTCAAGGAAGAACGTTTCCTGAACATGCAGAGCCCACTGCCTGAACAAGAGTTGGGTATTCAAACAAGAACTTAGAGATGAACCTGAGTTTAATTTCATTTGCATTTTTTCAAAAAGATAGCACCTTTATTTTCTCTTCTCAAAGCCATTTCTCTAAAACAATTTTTTTCTGTTATAAACTTCACCCCCCACAAATCAGTGCTGCATCTCGGTATCTGACCAGTTTAACAACAGATTTGCCCACGCTTCTGTCTGTCTAGTAATATATGTGATTTTTTTCACTTTTGATTGTTTATGAAATAAAAGTTGTGATCTTGGCAGTTCCTCAAAAAGTTCAACATAGAGTTGCCGTATGACGCAGCTATTCCCATCTCAGTTACATACCCAAGAGAACTGGAAACATATGTTCACAAATGTTCATATTATTCATAAGAGTCAAAAAGTGGAAGCAAGCCAAATGTCTATTAACTGATGAATGGATAAACAAAATGTGGCATATCCTTACAATGGAATATTATATAGCCATTAAAAAGGAATGAAGTACTAATACATGCTACAACATGGATGAAACTTGAAAACGTTGCGTTAAGTGAAAGAAGCCAGTCACAAAAGACCACATATTATGATTCCATTTATATGAAATGTCCAGAATAGGCAAATCCATAGACAGAAATCCAAAGACAGAAAGTAAATTAGTGGTTGCTAAAAGATAGGGGGAGGGGAGAATTGGTAGTGACTACAGATATGGAGTTTCTTTTTGGAATCATGGAAATGTTGTGTAATTAGATAGTTGTGATATTTGTATGACATTATGAATATGCTAAAAAATACTGAATTATATACATTAAAATGGTTAACATGGTGAATTTCAAGTTTTTTAAAAGCTGTGATCTTTGAGATGATGAAAGAAAGATAAAGATGGTAACAGAATATTCTTGTGCTATTCTGGGAGTGTAAAATTTGGGGCATTCAGGTGGGATCTTCTGAATGCTCTAGGACCTCGTTTTTAAACTCTTTAAACATAAGGATCTCCTATGTAATCTACAATCCACAAACCTGGGGTTTCAGGATTCCCAGGCCACTTGCATTAACCCTCACCCCCATACCCACCAGGAGTCTGTGGCTCACAGTCTGGAACACTTGCTCCGGAATGATTATGTCAGCAAGCTGATTTTTCTCCCTGGACATAAGATGTGTTGTGTGACCGTATGGTACTGTTATTTTGGTTTTAAGTATATAAAAAAAGGCGAAGTGATTGTACCAATTCATTTTTATCCCTATGAATCCACCCAACACAATGTCATCTTCTCAGGTCACAATGCCAAGCACCCAACATACATGTACGTAGGCAAATAACCAGGACAACTGCTGAAACAATGGAATCCTCTTGATTTTACTGGTTAGAGTTGAGCTGCCAAAGGTACTGGGTTTTCATATACAGTAATAGCCAACTTGTTTGTGATCAGACTTCCAGTGACATCAACCTTCAGAAACATCTGTGAACCCAGGGGGACACGGGGAAGAAACAGCAGGCTCAGAGCCTCCTGAGAACAATGGCCAAAAAGCCCATGCATCCCTCCTCGGAAGCAAAGCCAACCTGACACGTATGTAACACTGAGTTTCCTGGCTTCCTCAAGAAAACTTCAGTTTTGCCCTGGAGGTTTCCATCAGAGAGCCGGAAGTGAAGAGCAGAAGACTGAGAAAGCAGGTTAGAAAAGGAGGGATTGGCAAGAGGTGACAACCCCAGAAACAGATATTTCCCCCGTACTGTACAGAAACACATTTTGTATCGTGTACACAACATAAAGAACGGCTAAAGCTGTTTTAAAAGTACAGCCGGGGTCATGTAGTATTGGGGTGGGGGGGTAAAAGTTCCCAAATACCACAACTGCCCCCAGACAGCTTCACCAATAGAGCAGACAGCAGTGCAAACCATCAATGAGAAAAGCATTAGTCTGTGAAAGGCAAGCCAAGCCCTGCACATTGGATAGTTCCTGATGACATCACTGCACCACACCAAGGTACAAAAGGGGCTGATGTTTGTAATGATGACCATGACTCATCAAGAAAAGGTTAAATACTCTCCAGTATACTCTGTTTACTAAGGCAGGGAAGTGTGTAATATATTTTAGAAAGATTTCCCTCAAAAAAATATTAAAATTGTATAGATTCAGCACTTAAAGGGTTAATCCTCTGTTATCTGAATATTTGCGTACATTACCTCATTTTACAACAATGCTAGTCAATGAGGCATTACTTTTTTTTATAATCATTAGTATCAAATTATTGGCACCATTCAGGTTTCAGGATAGGGACAGGAGAGCAAATTATACAACATAAAAATACAGTTCTGATACAAATATACGAGATCAATTCCACTTAAGTGGTCATAAGAAATGGATGGACATTGTACACACAAGGAAATACAGCTAATAAGTCACCACATGGAAAAGTGCTCAGCCTTGCTAGCAATTAATGAAATAAAACCACCTTTCAAGAAACAACTATACGCACTTATTAAACTAGCAAAAATAAATAAAAATGGCACAACCCAATACTGGCAGAACTATTGGTAAATAGAAATGCTTATACATTGCTGGTGGCATCATAAATTGTAGAGGGGATTCAAGCATTCAGAGAGGATGGGGGGGTTGAACTTGATGACCTTTAAGGTCTTTTCAACCCAGAGACTAGATCTTTCTAGAAAGCAATCTGGCACTATGAAACAAGAGCTATAAAATCCCTCATGCTCTTTGACCTTGTAATCTCTCTTTGGAGATATTCCCAAGGGGAGAATCCAAAGGAAGGAACAGTTTTTACAAAGACATTCATAGCAGCACTATTTATAAGAGTGAAAAATTAGATATAACTCAAATATCTAGTAATGGCAAGAAGTGAGGTTAATCATGTTACATGGATACAAAGAAATCAAAATTGGTGAGAGCAGGATCAGTGTTGAAAAGAGGAGCTGTGTGTTAGAGGGAGGAAGTAACCAAAGAGCACGTACACACTGACCGTATTGATGTAAAAATGTGTGCATATTCATTGAGAAAGCATGGGAAACATTTCAGAGGGCTAGTTTGTGGTTACGGGGGTTCTTAATTATTCCTGCAAAGTTGTTCAAGTGCATAATAAAAATTTAAAAACACATTTCTTGAAACTATATAAAAAGAGAGCAAAGTTTCTTCTGGTCAAGTTTCTATCAACAGGACATGAGTTGATCAACTTTAGAGATAATTTTCCTTTATGGAACACCCAAATGAATCCTGATATCAAGTCACTTTGTAAGGATTTTTAGACAATTTAAACTATAATGTCTTACTTTGGGTTCAATAATAAATTTTATATATCTTAAATAATATCATATACCATAAATTCACAAGTTAAATTGTATTTCAGATTAAGCTGAAGCACCTTCAGCCCTGGTGACTGCAACTTTCCTTTTTTAGTTCACCTACTTGTGTCTGAATAAAAATGAATGTTAAAGACTTTGTAAGATCTGTGTATTTACCAGTGTAAATGAAAAACCAGCAGTAAAGAATTATTCTCTCATTAAAAATGACTCTAACAACAGTCAAAGCTTGGTGCAAGTGTCAATCATACAAAATCACATGGTTGAGATTGACAGCAAAGGATTCCATGCCATATTAACCCCTGTGGTTATTAATATATACACACAGGTACTTCTGAAAAGGAATCCTGGTTTTCCCATCTTTCTTCTAGGCTTACCAAATCCTGTCTCAACTACACTGAGTAGCAGAAAAACTCTAATACTCAGGAGACATAAAATATCTTTTCCGACAGAAGTCAAGCCAGAAGTTGGCTTCGACTAACCACAGAGACCTGGGCCAACAGAGCACACATTTGTATGTTGTGCTAGAGTGATCACACAAAGCCCGAAGAAAGAAAACGGACAGAAGGCACCATGCCATCCTCCAGGCACCAAGGGGAGAATTTCACAGTTCGGTCATCAACAGTCTTTTCATCATTTTCTCTCTCTCCAGTTCCTGCCGGAGCGTCTCTGCACTGAAAAAGAATAAGGTGACAAAATGGTGAGATACACGCTCAAAAATGGTAAGAGCAGTCTCAGTTTAAATGTCGTCTCCCAGATTCTTTCCCAATCTGAGTTCTTGACTTTCTCTTTCAGGCTCCTTAAGGACCCCCTACATTTGCTAGCATTACAGTGACCTGAAATAGGCTGCCTATGGGTTTCCCCCACCAGACGGAGAGCTTCTGAAGGCACCGCTCCTCAGGGGACTGACTGTTATATATGCCATTCCTCTCTGAAACCCTGGAGCCTAGCATAGGATCTGGCACATAGCAGCCTCTCAGTAAAGGTCATTTAAATGAATGGGAAAATGTCCAGGGGTTAGATTTCTTTAAATCATGTTTTCAATTGGTTTCATATGCACTGTCTCCCAGAATTACCTCCAATGTTTTAATAAATAAAATTGAATGAAGTAAAATTGGCTGCTTTAAGAGGTTGCTGCTGAGTTCTTGGCCCTCGAGCCCAGTTGCCTATCTATGGAATTTATCTCCACTGTTTAGGTGCACGCATACACACACACACACACACACACACACACACACACACACACACACCCCACACAGGAAGTACACGTCTTGAAAGGCACAATCAATGTTTTAAATAATTTCATTCAGAGTAGAAAGCAATGTTTCTACTATGGCCAAGAAGGCTTTACACAATCTGGCCCCAGCCTACAACTTCATGGGTTTCCTCTCCTGTCGTTCACTACCTCTCTGGCTGCACCAGCCCCCTTAACTCTTCCTTAACCATGCCAGGCTCACTCCACCTCAGAAGTCTTAGCACCGGCTGTTCCCTCTGACTACTATACTCCTTTCCCAAATATCTGCAGCTTGCTCCCCTCACCACCTTCAGCTCTCTGCTTAAATGCCACCTGGGTGAGACCATCCCAGCATGCCCTATTGCCCTTCATGGATTTATGTTTCTCCCTAGCACTTGTCACTATCTCACACACACATACACACACTCATTCAATGTCTCTCTCCCCTCCCCCAACACTAAATTGTAAACTCCATAAAGGTAGCACTTTCATCTGTTTTGTTCACTCTACATCCCTAGCACCTAGAATAGTGTCTAGCCTTTGACGACATTTTAATAAACATCAATATTCAGAGAATATTCAGAGAATAAATGAATAAAAGAATGAATAAGAGAGTGGTAGATGTCACAAACACAATGCACCTAGAGCCTGTGCCTGGTTTTCCTGTCATCAGAGTTATCTGTTGCTACCTGCTGATCTGACTCACCTGGCCACTGGAGAAACAGGCTTCCGAATGGTGTAGATGGTCTGCACTGTGGAGACGGTCTCTGTCAAAGGCCTCAGGGTTGCTGCTGGAATCAGTGGGGAAGACTGGCCAGGACAGCACTGTAATTTACTGTCTCTAAAGTCTGCCTGGAGAGGAAACAGAAAAGAGGAAATCAATCTCAGTTTGGGTCCCATTTTTACACGGTCAGCTGCTCCCTAAGCCTTACCACACAGTCCCTGTTATTTTATTTATTTAAGAAATTTTATTTAATTAATTAATTTATTTATTTTTCGCTGTGTTGGGTCCTCGTTGCTGCACATGGGCTTTCTCTAGTTGCGGCGAGCGGGGGCTACTCTTCGTTGCGGTGCGTGGGCTTCTCATTACGGTGGCTTCTCTTGTTGTGGAGCATGGGTTCTATGCGCATGGGCTTCAGTAGTTGTGGCACGCGGGCTCAGTAGTTGTGGCACGTGGGCTCTAGAGTGCAGGCTCAGTAGTTGTGGTGCACGGGCTTAGTTGCTCCGCGGCATGTGGGATCTTCCCGGACCAGGGCTCGAACCTGTGTCCCCTGCATTGGCAGGCGGATTCTTAACCACTGCACCACCAGGGAAGCCCAGTCCCTGTTATTTTTTAATAATAGTTAATCAATTGCCATTTATTAAACAATTTTGCTTAGTGCTAGCCACTATGCTAAGCACTTGACATACATTACCTCTGGACAATCTTAAAGGTAGAGGTCATGTTTCATCACATGTTAGACACCATCATTTGTAAGATGCACCATTTTTGCATGTGCCACAGAGAAAGAAAAAGTAACCATTCGAACTCTGTCATGTACACTATTGTAATAAACATTCTGATTTCAGAGATGTTAGAAGGTGGAAAAACGCACATCTTGGAACTGATTTTATGGAAAAGGAAAGTGAGGCTCAAAGAGGTTAAGTAATCTTCCCAAGGTCACACAGTTAGTAAGTATTAAGAACCAGTACTTAGAACCAGGGTTGGCTGACTTCATAATTGGTGTTTTTTACCATTATAACAGTGGTTCCCAAAGTATGGGCTCCAGACTAGCAGCATCAGTACCATCTTGAAACTTGGTGAAAATGCAAATTCTCAGGCCCCAACTAAGACCTTTGGAACCAGAATGTTTGGGGACAAAGTCCAGCAATCTGTGTTTTTACGAGACCTTCAGATGATTCTGATATACGGTAGAGTTTGAGAACTACTGGTCTAGAGTACACTGCCTCATTTGGAGAGGATAATTTATTGTTGCTTTCATTACAAAGCAAGATATGCTTATTACTTTACATAGAAAACTCAGAAGATATATAAAAGTAAATAAATGAAGAAATACCATAATCCCTTACTATCACTGTCAGTGTATTTCCTCATAGCATTTTTTCTATGCATATTTTTTTGTTTGTTTTATATCATTTCAGTAGTACCAGCTATATATTTTATAACTTGAGTTTTCATGCTAGTTCCTGGCCCTAAACTTGGAGAAATTTTTCACGTGGCTTTCTAAAGAAGAGGTTTTGAACATCAAATGAGCAATATATTTCTAGTGATTAGACAGACGATCAGCTGTCCCTCCTAGGGAAACATGGAAAACCACAAAAATAGCAGGTGTAGTTGTAGTTCTGTAAGGGTATATCTGGCTTGAGCAATGGGGAGAATCTTATCTTTGAGAGGTCCTGAAAGACTACTGCTGAGAAATACAAGCCCTTGTTTGTTTTACAAGTGCCTCTAGAGAGAGAACTGACCTGGCCTGGGCTGGAGCAATGCCAAAGAATTGACCACGAGAACAGGAGCACTGTAGAGTTGCTAGCACGTGATGTTTGCCACAGGGAGCTTTCCCAAACTTTGGGCTGTAGTGGTCACTTGTGTGGTTTACCAGATAATCCTGGCTCATTGATTTCCACGGTAGGATTACACTTCCCTACCCCACTTTGAAGTTAGGCATGACCATGTGCCTTGTTTTGGCCAAAGAAATGTGGTGCCATGTTTTATTTCCATTGGAAGATTTAAGTGCTAGTAGGTGACTTGTCACCTCTTTTTTTTTCACCTCTGCCACTGTGACTAGCAATGTTTCAGATGGCAGCTGCTCCATTAGCCTGGGTCCCAGAAACAGAGCAACACAGAGCAGAATGCGTAGCCCACCCCTGACAGACATGCAGGGTGAGTAGTCATAATTCTAGTTATTTAAAAAGTATATCTCAGAAATAACGAAATTTCCTTGTCAATTGCATTATTATGAACTTTCATCAAATCTTTAACCGTGGTCATTTTTAAGTCTTTTGTCATTTACAGATAGTTCTGGGTGTACTCTGATGCTTTTGCAAAAATGTTCCTATAAAAGGGTTTCATCTTCAAGGAATTCATGGAAAAGACTCTGACAAGTACAGGTTTCTGGTAACTGACTATACTGCTGAACTGAATAAATAAGCATTTTCAGAACTCTAATGGAAAACTGATGAATTCATAAAAGTGCTAACAAAAGATCAAGATGAAAACAAAATTAATTACATGGGACTGAGTGAACTGATGAGGATGATTATAATTGTGACTTTCTGTTTGAATTAAAAAAAAAAAAAAAAAAGGAAATTCAATTTGTCATTTTAAAGCATGACTTAGCCCAGCCTTCCTGATACAGGAGCTGGGGTAGGAAGTTATTTTGTTGTTTCAGTGAAGTGGGTGGAGGTTGGGCTTTTGATGCCAATTTTGATCCTTTCTGGAAAAAAGAGGGACATTTACACTTACATACAAAGGCAAAAGCGGGTAAAAGTACCAGGGCCTGAACATGAATCAAGGCAGTGGCACCAGACTTTATTAATAGTCATTATATTCTTTACTGCCATGCACTCAAAGTAGAAAAAGAAAGAGCCAGCTTCACTTAAGAATGACCTTAGGGAGCAGTGAAAATTACTATTATTAAATCTCAACCCTGAGAACTTGCCTTAATATTTGTTGAATGAAGAACTGAATGAACGAACTTTTGCTGGAACAAAGCAGATAACACAGGGACAGACCAGGTTAGGCAGAAGAACATGGGACAGAAATCTGACCAGAGCCAGGCAGGGGCCCTCATCTTAGACAGACCAAGGCCCTGGGCTGAGTATCAAGTAGAGTTAACAGGCCCAAATACAAGCCAGAAACTGGTCTCAGGATTAAGCAAGGAGCCTGGTTGTAGAAACCAGGCCCAAGGTCAATGCTGGATCAACTGCCAGAATAACTTTGTGTGGAGTTCCCTGGAGCTGCTGAGCTCCCCCACGACTGTGGTCAGGATAGGTGTGGAGGCCTGTGGAGAGGCCAACCCTGCAGCAAGGTCAAGTGTCTTGACCTTGGAGGGGAGGAAAAGACAATATGACACACGGGGGGTAAGAAAATTAGGAAGCTGAAGCTCATGAATTTGGCTTCTGTTACCATCCAGCTGTTAGTAACTCCCTAATTATAATCTCCAGTCTAGTCCTGTCTCCTGATACAGACTTGGATATCCAACTGCCCATTCATTGTTTCCATTCAGATGTTTCCAAGGCATTTCTAACACATCATGGCCAAAGGCAAACTCATTATCCCTCCCAATCCACTCTTCCCTAAGATTTCCTTATCTTAGTGAATGGACCCACTCTCCATCCACATTCTGCAAGTCAGAAATCTGGGAGCCCTTTTTGGCCCTCCCTCTCCCTCATCCAATCCAATTCCTTACCAGCCTCTTTTTTTTTTTTTTTTAAGAATCTTTTTTTTTTTTAAGATTTTTTTTTGATGTGGACCATTTTTAAAGTCTTTATTGAATTTGTTACAATATTGCTTCTGTTTTATGTTTTGGTTTTTTGGCCACCAGCCATGTGGGATCTTAGCTCCCCGACCAGGGATTGAACCCACACCCCCTTGCACTGGAAGGCGAAGTCTTAACCACTGAAATGCCAGGGAAGTCCCCCTTACCAGCCTCTTAAATATCCCCCTGATCTGTGCACATCTCTCCACCTCCACCATCAACACCACTCTGGATCACACTCTCTGCCTTCTCTCCCTTGAACTATTGTCTTAGATTTCTAGGCTACTTCCCTGAGTCCACTCGGCCTGAACCCAGCTCTGCTCCCACTGCCATCACAGGGATCATTTCCAAATGCAGCTGCCCTGTTACTACCGTGCTCAAAGTCCTTCAAAGGCTTCCCATTGCTCGTAGGATCCAGATCAGAGCCCCTCCTTTGGCCTACAAAGCCAAGCATGGTTTTGCCCTGTAGGGTTTGTCCCTGCTTTCCTCCCTTTCCTCCTCTCATGCCTCACACCCTTGCTCTCTGCCTTCTAGGCCCACTGGCCTTCATTTCAGTCCCCTGAATGTGGGATGACTCCTCTGCCCCAGGACTCTGGTTCATGCTGTTCCCTCTGCCTGCTCCAGCTGCCTTCAAGGCCCTCTTGCCCAGTTCTTAAAAGTCCCAGCATGGTTTCTGACATTGGCTTCCTGCTCCATCTTGGCCCCCAGCTTTTCAGGAAGGGCTTCCCTGGGTGTCTCGCAGCACTGCCAAGGCTGGGGAGCAGGCCAGAGTGCCCGCCATGGCCAGTAGAGGAAGTGGAGCCGGAGCTTCCAGCTGGGGAGCTGTGCCTAGCCAAACTGCAGGGGCCAGATGAATGTTGGGGCAGCAGCACTGAACAGCCTGGCCCAGCCCCTGTGTCTCTGCCCTCTGGTTCTTAAAAGGCAGGTTCTGGAAGCAGATCATGACCCTAGCATGGATCGTTCTAGAAACCTGCTTTTGTCTCTGCATGGACTGCTGAACACCTTCCCAGTTCTGTTCATCCTCCGAAACATGAATCAGCCACTGCTCACACCCTCCCTGTTCATGTGGCTGGCCACCTCAGGTAGTGACCATCACCTAACCCATGAGACTGCACTTCAAGCTACCCCTAGGCCACCTCACAGCCCACCTGACAGATCCTCTAGATTGGCCTTTGGAAGGAGCCTCAGGGATCACTTGGTTCTTGGTTCTAGGAATCGCATACTCTGATCCCTGGGAGGAGGAGAGGGTGAGGGGAAAGAGGAGGGAGCCTCTTCTGCCCCCCCATTTGAGCCTCCCCACTTCTGCTCAGTAGATGGTGAGCTTCTGCAGAAGCTTTTAGTTAAAGAAAAAAAGTTGAGCAGCTGAAAAGAATCCTGAAAATCATCGAACTCTCTCATTTTGCAGATGAGGAAACTACATTTAAATGTTTAAAAACATTTCAACAGTTTGCAAAGAGTTTAAATAAGCTGCTCAGCGACACAGAGAGCCATGGTAACGGGAAAACCAGTTGTCATGACTACCTGCTCTTGTTAAGTACACCACCTGCCTCTCCAGCGTTGAGAAATAACAGTCGTACTTGACATTTGTGGGGTGGTCTGTGGTCGGTAAGGTACTTTCAAGTTCTTGATCCCTTTTGATCCTTGCCTCAACCAGATATAAGAAGGAGGACGTTATTACTATTTCCACTTTAAATAAGAGGAGACTGGTGCTCAGAGTGGTAAAATAACTTAACCTAAAATCTTACCGTTACCAAGATGCAGATCCAACCCAAAAGAATTAAAAACAGGGACCCAGACAAATATAGGTACCTGCATGTTCACAGCAGCATTATTCACATTAGCCAAAAGGTGGAGACAACCCATCAATGCCCATCAGTGAATGAGTGGATCAACAAGTTACAGTATATAAGTACAATGGAATATTATTCCTCCATAAGAAGAAATGAAGTGCTGATATATCTTACAGTGTGCATGAGCCTTACAAACATTATGCTAAGTGACAGAAGCCAGACACAATAGGTCACACAGTATATGATTCCATTTTTATGGAATATCCAAACTGGGCAAATCCAAAAAGACAGAATGCAGATTGGTGGTTGACAGGGGCCGGAGGGAAGGGGAAAATGGGAAGTGTCTGCTTGATGGGTATGAGGTTTCCTTTGGGGGTGATGAAAAGGTTTTAGAATTAGATAGAGGTGGTAGTTGCATGACACTGAATGTACTAAATGTCACTGAATTGTCACTTTAAAATGGTTAATTTTATGTTACATGAAGCTCACCTCAATAAAATAAAACTAGAAGATGCAGACCCCCAAACCCCAGCTCCTTCCCAGCCTCACAGAGTTCACAGTGATCAAAAGAAGCTGTTGGCACTGCTGGCTGGCAATCCACAGGAAAGCACGCCACCTGGGAACAATGTCTCGAAACACAGATCTGTTTTCCGGATCTACTTACGGTAAACTGTGGCCCTGTTATGAAAGGATCAGGAAAAGGGGTCACTGTATCAGCCGGGAATGTTTTTATCTTCAAAAAAGAGACAGAGAAGAGTGTTACTTTCAGATTAGAAAACAAAGTTTTGAAATTTTTGGCAGTGCATTTTTAAACTGAACTGAAGGTTTCAGGGAAACACACACCGAGCCTTCATTACTTGTTGAAGAAATACACCAAGGGTCGCTAGGAGTGTTGCCCAGCGCTCGTATCTGTGCCCGCTGTTGTGCTACAGGGCCAGGCCGCTGCAAGGAAGACAGGCTGGAGTCTTCCTCGCCCTGACCATGACCAGGGCGTATAATGAGGCAGGTGAGGGCTCCCTGGGGGCCTGCTGACGGCTCCCCTGCAGCTGTGGAGAATGGACTAGAGGCCTCTGAGAGGGCACATCTGGGAACACAGTGTATCAGAGTGGACAGAGTACCAGGAGGCCTGGACTAAGCAGGCCAGGAGGATTCCCTGCCTGTTCACTTTAGTTGCTGGGCTCCCTGTAAACTCTGGGCCATAGAGGGAAACCTCAGGGGAACCCATGTAAGCATGGGAGAATCCCACCACCGTGGCCTTGGGAACAGAAGGCAAGGTGATCAGAAGTGCCCCGTGCTGGGGTCTGAAAGAGGGTGGACGCCCCGGCATGATCAGGTAGGGCTAAGTGGCCAAAAAGAGCCTTTGCTTCCATTTCTTTCTCTTGGGTCATTTCATCTTTGGCCTCCTGGAGGCCTTGGAGGATGGGGGGGCGGGGGTGTGTGTATTTCTTTAAGCTGGCCTAGAGGACTGCCACCAGGCCCAGGGTCCTGATGACTGTGGCACTAGCTTTGTCTGCAACCCACAGGGGCACAGAAACTGCCTGCTGGTGAATGCACATTGTGCCACCCGCCACCAGAGGGCTGCAGCCAAGACACCGAGGCCACCACTCCCTATGCGCCACCGCCTTAGTGTCTCTCAGAGTCTTGCCTACGGACCCTGGAGTAGTTACCTGATGGCCTTGAGTCATTCTAATGGAGGGTAAGGTAGGGAGAAGCAGGAACACATCAGACCAGACCCAAATCTGCTGAGGGTTCTGAATGAGTTGAGTAGGTCTCAACTCAACCGATCTAGAAATGACAATGTCCTTGCAGTGGGCACTGAGATGTCCAGCCCAAGCCTGCTCCCCTTCCGCAAACTCTCCGTAGTCTCTTTAAATATCTCAAAATTCCCAGGGACTCAGCTGCCAACTTGGGTTGCTGGTAGTGACTGCCTGCAGCATAGCAAGAGAAAGACTGGGGGGAACCTTTCTCCTCGCAGGGCCTAACATGGTGTTCTGAGACCAAAAGCAAAGTGAAAGTAACATACAGACAAGACTCAGACCATCATGAAATAAAAGGGGAAAAGAGGATTATTATCGCTATTAAAGAAACGTGAAAGTTGGCAACTTCAAAGAATTATTTTATACCTGCTCTAAAGAAGAAAAAGACATTCCAACAGTTACACTCTGGGTTGCCGGGCTCTGGCAAAGCACATTCACTCTTCTGATGATGGCGCTGATGGTCATTGGTATCACCACTTTAGAATGACTTTAGCAAAGCCAAAGTTGCAATACTGAACCCAGCAGGGTCTGGCCTGAGAAAATAAAATACCTGACACACAAGCTATACGTGTTCCCTCGAATAGTGACAAACTGGAAACAAAGCACGCGTCCTGCAGTAAAGAGTTTGTTAGGTAGATGGTGGACCATTCACTTGATGGAATATACAGTATGTGGTACCAAGAACAAGCTAGAAACAATAAAACATTAAGCGAAAAGAGGAAAACAGGAGATGATATGGATACTCTGATTTAACTATGTAAAATTATGAATGAATGCAAATAAATATTAGAAGGAAACATGCAAAAATGAAAAAAAGTTGTGCTAGGTTGCGATTATGGGTGATTCCCTTCAAGTCATTATATAATTCTCATATTGTCATCTTGATAAATAGCAGGAAAACACAAGTTAAAAGCTTTTGTTTTCAATAGAAATGCAACTAAGAATTTTTCTCTCTGCGGAAAGCATCTGTCCTCAGCATGGCTCTAGGAGAACAAACTCTTCACGGTTCTTGAGACCTAGAGACGAAGGGGCGGGACCACAGCCGTGGGTCCCAGTTTGACCAGGGATGGCTGGACTCCAAACTCTGCAGTTATCCTGGAGTGAGAGCCCCTGCGGCCCCGGGCTCCTCCGGAGGTCTGGTGCTCGTGCACACCCACGGGCTGCCTCCTGGTGGCTCCTGCCCGCCTCACCTCTCCTGGCCGGGCCCCTCTCCCTGCCAGGGTACCTACCAGCCTCGTTTTGATTGGAGGGTGCATGCAAACTCCAGTGGTCTCTTCCTTCATGGGGAGAGAGAGTGGAGGAGAACAGCGAGAGTGGGCACAGTGGGGGGCGCTGGCGGGCTCTGCCTGCTCACGAGGAGAGGAGAGAAGGGGGGGAGGAGGAGGAGGAGGAGAGAAGGGAGGGGAAGGAGAGAAAGACAGCACAGTGCAAGATGGATCTGTCAACTCCAGACAGCTCTCAAGCCAGCCTCACCCGCAGCCTCCTTCCAGCCTCTGGCCACCTGGCTTCTGGTCCCTCCCTCTTCCCTCCTCTCTCCACCTTCTCTCCTCCTCTCTGGCCCTCCTCTGTCTTCTCCACTATCTGAGCAGAACGACACATCAAAACCCCACTGCTGGGGCTGGCAGGTAGGGGCCATGTCCTGTGCCAAGTGCACAGGATCGGTGTGCTGTTGAGGATTCTGAAGCATTGCCCAGGCCAAGCCAGAAACAGCTCAGATGAATCAGTGAAGCCAGCCATGGGGGCAAAATGAGCAATGGCCACATACTGCAGAGTCTTTGCCTTCCATGCCCCATGGCCTCCTGTACTCTCCTAAGTAAGGGCCCACATTATAAGTGGATAAGTGAGTAGATGCCCAACAGAGAGCTACAAGAAAGAGGTACATCAGTGAGAAGGAACACAGAGTTTAACACTTAATCTGTCATGGCTCTTTATCTGTGTTCAGAAAATATATTGGCCGTGACCCTCCTCCCACATCTATGGACCCAGGCCCTGGCATCTCATACTGGCACTGGGGGGTGAGGGGGCTTGCTGCTTAGCTAGGAGATACCAAGCATTGTGAGAAAATGCCATGTCATTTGGGATACCGGGTTCCCTGGCCCCAGCCCTAAAGAGTGCCATGCACCCAGCAGAGATCCAACAGCTTGTACTGGTGAGGATGAGAATGGTGAGGGGAGAATGCTCTGATATCAGGGGAGGGAGCCACTGACAGGGTCAGTTTGGGTCTCAGGAAAGAACCATTACTCCAGGGAACAAATACATGCATCTTTTAGCTCATGAGCGTTTTCTTAAGTAGTTGGTATGATCCTGCCATAATGAATCAAGTAGAGCCTCTGGGAAAGTTTCACTGAAAAATTATCAAGAAAGTTGTAGCCTTCTTTTCCATCTCCAAATTGATCTAACTCCATCCTTTTTACTATTGTGCAGTCCTAGATGATCTCCAAGGGGCTTTTACAACCATTATTCACAATGGCCTCCATAATAGCCTTGTTTTACTATTCAGATGTGGGAGATGCAGAAATTGCATTTGCAAAGTCTAAATCCATGGGTCTAGACCCTCTTGTTGATTGTTTCTAAATCCATTCTTCAGAAACAAGGGAGTCCACATTAGTCACCTAATGTGCAATTAAGTTTTACCACCCTACTTAAACTCCCCCTCCCCCTCTGGTCCTCAGGATAAATGTTATGCTCTATAAGATGCTACCTAAGGCATAAATCACCAAGAAACATGGACACTCTGCCTTGAGGCCAAAATGTGTACTGGCTACCAGTGTCTGTATTGAAGATTATAATGGATGACTTAAAGCTTTGCCCAGCATTGGACTTTTATGGTAAAGAAATGTTGGTCCATCCCACAAGCATCTCTGACCTTTCTAAATGGAGATTTAGATCTCATATTTCAAACTCAAGATTTCTAAATGCATCTGAGCGGATTTAAACAAAAGAACATCCCTGGGGCTCCCACACTTCTGACTTGTAGTAAATGAACAGGATTTCACATGTAATAGGATACTATTTTGAAATACCATTTATGTTTTCTCCTGGTATTTCCTTCCCTCCTTGGGTCTTTTCTACATTCAGGCAGCTAGGTTCTATATGGCTTTTGAGTTTCAAAATCTGACTCTCTGGGGAACAGAAAGGTTTTGGCATAGATAAATCATGGTGAAAATGTGTAAGCCTTCATCCAGATAAGAAAAGAGATTGCCCGCTTGAGGATAAGAGAGAGGAGTCAGAAGGAAAGGGAGGAGGGGTAGACATTAGTGAGTGCTGAACAAAGGGGCTCTGGGCCCTCCGTTCATAGGCAGAGGCTGGGGGACAGGGATTAAAGAGCAGTGGGGACCTGCACCCCTCTACTCAGGTAGAGATGGGAGAGCAGAGCAGAATGGCTGTGTGGTGTGTCCAGTAGATAGGGATTCACATCCCAGCGGCACGGTGATCTCCACCCACCCAAAAGGGGCATAAGCGAAGCAGCGGGTGTCCCAGATGTATCAGCAAACAGGTGACTTCACGAACTAAAGAGACTTCCCTCCCTCTCCCCGTGCCCTGAAGAACATGGATGAAACCCCAGGAAGACTGAAGAGGCACCTGATTTGACTTGAGATTAAGCTTTAGCTCTCCTGCTAGAATGAGGTTCAAAATAAAAACTAAGTTATTGAGACAAATGGAAACCCAATTCTTCTGACACCCAACCCAGGGCCCATTCTGGGCCCTACACAACCTTCCTTTGGCCAGGCCATCTCCTCCCTGACACATGAACTCCTGACTAATGTTCCCTGACCCAGACGAGACCTGGATTCTGATGCTCTGCAGTTGGGTGAGTGATTCTTGAAGTACAGGGATCAGGGAGGAACAAGCCCCAAAGAGAGAGCATCAGGGACACAGAAGGTATGGGTGTTCACGGTCTGTGTTACCTGGGGAAGGAAGCTGGCATGACTGACCCAGAGTAGAGGGTGGGACTCTGCATCCCAAGGTCAACATGATTGATGTGTCCATGTGCCCACCTTCTAACACCTCACACTCTACCAACACCCACACCCACACCCGCACACCAAATGAGAAGACCAGAGGGAGAGTGGGTGCTGTCTTCACTCACTTGCCTTCTTCCCTTCCCATCCTCACAGCCCCAAGCTTCCCTCCCAGGCAGAAACTCTTATCTGATCTTGAAGAGTCTATGATGCAGATTCCAGGAATGGGCAGACAACAGAGCTGCAGAGGTTGTAGGACTTGGATTGCTAAATTGAGCTACGTGATAAAAGAGTTGGGGATTAGAGAAGAAAAGAGTTGGGAAAAGGAGGGGGAAAATGCTACAAGAGTGAAAGCTAGAAAGAATGTTTTTGTGGAGAGTTTGAGGATGTAAGTCCTTGGGGAAGTGCAGGGTGCAAGAGAATTAAGAGAGAAGCAAAATGAGATTCAAGAACTGTTACCAGGAGGTGTTCATTTAATCTTCTTTCATTATCTTAAGAGACGCCAGTTAAAGAGTGAATCTTTTTTATTATTCTTGGCTGTTTGGACCATGTTTCATTCCATGCAGAGACTGGATCATAAGGGTAAAGAGTCATAAGGGTTAAACTAGCTCCAATAGTGTCTTGGTGGAACTTGGTTTAATGAAGGCAAGAAAATCTGTCCCACTCCTCTCTCTCCAGCTCCCTGTTCTTCCAGCTCTGGCCCGAGGAACCAAGGCAGGGACACAGCTTTAAGACTTTCCTCCAGCCCCAGATCCTAAGTCTAGCCTTCCTTGGCTGTCTTTAGAGACACAGATGCCACGCCCCTCCATCACCCTAACATCAAGGGCAGAAAGGGCTGCAGCTCGCATTTCTTTGATGCTGGGAAGAACAAATGGAGGAGATGGAGGTAAGAGGACCAGACAAAGGGAGAAGCAGGCTGCTGGAGTCCCTCTTCCCCTCTAGGACCCTTCGGCACTCATGGAGATAGGTCTCTGGAGTGAAGTAAGGTCAAAGCCAATGATGCCAAGGAAAGCCCGAAATACTAGCCCTCCAGCATACCTTCTGTGTGCATGTGCTCTGTGAACATGCACTTGTGCCTCAAATCCGCACAAATAAGAAGAAGGATGCTTCATCTTGAAAAAAGGTATTCACTGCAAACTTCAGCCGTGAAGTGGGCAGCTGTGTCTTGTACAAAAACCTCAGCTGTCCCGTGGCTGGGCAGTGCAGCACCTGGACCCTGTTTCAGAGCTCGGTCAGAGCTGCCCAGAGACACAAGCAAAGTGTCCTGGGGACACGGAATAAGCGCCCTGCTGTTGGAGGGGTGCAAGCAGAGACTGGACAGTAACTTGGTAGGCACTGGCACCTGAGATCAGGGGACCTCTGGGTCCCTGCCAGAGGCTGCTTCCTTTCTAATCTCAGTCTGTTATGCCAAACACAGAAAAGGTGGGGCAATTAAATCCACAAGCTGGATCTGCAACACAATGGTTTTTAAGGGAATCCCATCACTCCTGTCAAAGCCATGATGTATTTTTTTGTAAACTAACCCTGGTTCTCAGATCCACCAGACCTTTTAAATAATAATAAATAATCATTATTTTGCTCATGCTGTACCTTCTGCATAGAGTGCTTTGGTCCACTTCCTCCATCTGGCAAACTCCTACTCATACCTTAAAACCCTAGCAACATGAAACCTTCTTTTTCCTAGTGCCCCCAGACAGGGTTAGGCACAGGGTCCCACAGCAGTAGCAGTTTATACAGACTCTCTTAGAGTGTTTGAAACACAGCTCTTCTTCCAGGCATTGCTCTTCTCCAAAATGGCAAGTTCCCTAAAGAGGAGGCCGGATTTAGCTCAATTGGATGCAAAGGGCACCAGAGAAAGAGCCAGAACATCTGGGCTCCAGCTCCAGCTTGGTCCCTGGATGATTACCCCACTCTGGGACTCAGTTTCCCCATCTGGGCAAAGGGGCGATGAGGTGTTTCCGGGTTACCCTATCTTGGCAATCTGTCTAACAAAAAGGCCATGAATAACCAGCTCCATTTACTTGAGCATGGGAAGGAAGTAACTCTGCAGGTCCCCGAGCTGGGTGTTGCCCACTGTCAGTTCTCAAGCAGTTTATCTGAAGGTGCTGACTCGAAGCTCTCAGACTGTACCAGCTCTCCAGAAGAGAAGTATAATTGCATAAATCACAAATGATTTCCTTGTGCTAGCTGAGGCAGGAGCGGTGATCATTCCTAAAGGCTGGACAGCATTTTGCCTCATTTGTCCCCTCTTGAAAGCCTTCCAGAAATCCTTCCCATCCACCACACCCTTGTCCAGGGAGCTCCTGGACTTCCTGGCTTCTCCCCAAGCATCTTCCACACGGTTCTCCTGTTGATCCTGACCCTTTACCAACCTGAGCCCCCTCCAGCCTCTAGCTGCCCTATCCATTCCCAGAGCCTCATACGCAGCCAGGCGCAGAGTAAGTTCTCAGGAGATAGTTTTTGACTTGGCTCACATTTTGACTCACATGCCAAATTTGTGGACCATGATTTATGCTCCAGTACACTTGGGTATTAGGCTGAGCCCAGCCTAAGATACATCCAGTTTTGCCTGTGTCATCTAATCATGTTTATAGTATCTTATACACATTTGTGGTGCTTTATATATGGGGCTCTCTCTCTCATGTGATCCTTATAATACTCTTAGGCAGACAGGGCAAACAATGACATCCCCGTTTGACAGAAGACGGGGCAGCAACTACCCAATGACAAGGATCTTACGGTGAGGAGCAGAGGGTGGAGCCAGGCCTGGCCTGCGTGACTCCTGGTCCAGTGCTCCCTTCCCTGAAAGGGCTTCCCACCTGCAGGCATCCCATCCTGAAGGAGAGACCTCTACACAGAGGATGGAGGATGGGAGGGAGGCACAAGGGGCCTAGAAACCTAGGTGAGGCCTTGAGCTGGTACTTTAGGCTGGAGCATGTTGTTGGAAGAGACAGCAAGAGATGCCCCATGGCGGGCATGCATGGTGGGCATGCAGCCCAGGAAGCCAAGAAGCCGAGACGGAAGCACGGAGGAGCAGCAGACAGGCAGGGTGGGGCCCCTGCAGCCACCCTCAGAGGAAAGGGAGCACGGCCCTCCCTCGGGGGCTCCGTGAGGGGGAAGGACCCGTGATGCCTGAACCCTGGAAGAAAGCTGATCCCTGAGCCTCCAGGCTGTGAGCAGGACAAGAGGAAGAGCCTTCCCAACAGCGATGCCCACCTCTGTCCATCCGTCCCACTGCCAAGATGTTTCTATGGTCTGTGGCTTTTCTGGTTTTAGCAAAATGGGAAGTTTACCAGAGGAGTGGCTTCTGTGAAATCCATCAGGAGATCACCTGGCTCCAAGGTAAAGGCACCTCCTCGGTCAGAGGGGCTCTACAAAGGCAGACAAAAATATCCCAGTTAGTGCCGGCTCTGGACTGACAGTGGAATTTCAACAGAAAATACAGACGGTCCTGACCTCTCTCCTCTTCCCCTTTTCTAACACTGAGCTCATTATCATGCCAACCGCCCCCCCCCCACCCCCGCCAGAGTTCTCTTAACTCAGTAGTGTACAAAATGTTGAGACCAAACCCTGAGTTTTTCTGAAATCTTCATGGGTAGAAGTAGGGTATAGGGTGGAGAACTGTCTTTTTTGAAGCTGCAAACAATTTTTCTTAAATGCTTTGAGTGCTCTTTGACTGGCCTTTGGGGGAAAAACACTTCAAAGCGTCCTTTGAATATATAAACAGAGAGTAAAGACCTCATCCTGGATCAAGACCTCAAGGAGCTAAACTCATCTGCACAATAATGATGAAGAGCTTTATGGTAGGAGAGTGATTTTCAGATGGTACCTCTGAAAATCACGTTCATTTTTTGGGAAAAATTATTTTTCGCCTTGCCTTGGGGGTATCTCAGCAGCATGGGGGGCCTTGAAACCCTTTGTGGAAAAAAATAAGTCGCATTTACTTGGTGCAAGCAGGGCCCTAAGGAGAGAGATGGCCAGAAGAGGGAGCCTTGTGGCTTCTGGTACGATGTTGCCTGCATCTGCACTGAATTCCCTTCTGTTTTGTAAATGTTTTTGCGTGGTTTTAACGACGGCCTGGGATATACAGAGGAGCCTGTGTCCACACTTGGGACAAAGCAGTGCTAGGGACTCAGCACAGTGGAGGGGAACCCAACTCCAGTTCCCAGGAGGTGATCTACAGCAAAGCGGGGCGCCTCAGTCTGGGCCAGTCACTGGCTGAGGGATCCAGCCGGATCCTGTTGAACACAGAGGTATTCCCAGAAACCCCAGGAAGGGACCCCGTGAAAGACTGGCCTCAGCCATACACGATGTGGCCTGGACTATTGTTACTTAGATGTTACCAGGAATCATGATCCCTGGAGCTACAGAAGCCTCGGGCATCCTGTTTGCACAAGCACTTTAATCTCTGCTGGACCCATGAGCTGGGCATCGTAGCAGATCTTATTCTCTTTTGGGGGAAGAGGAAACTGAGGCTCGGAGAAACAAGGGCTGCGGAGTGACTACTTGTTTCAAGCAGCCATAGGTATTTGAAAGGAGCGATTGGGCCCCAAGTCTTGGCCCCCAAGACTCTAAGGTTCCAGTCTTGCATTAGGGGCCCCACCTCATGCACACAGTGTTCCTCAGCGGGGTCCACAGACCAAGCAACCTTTGACTCAGCATCTGCTTGGAGAGCAAGACATGTGACCGCCTTTGGACCAATTGCTGAAGAGTGACCACAGCTAAGCGTCACTCAAAGGAAACCAAGAGAAATGTCTTGTGCCTTAGTCACAGCCCATTCACATCATTGGCAATTTCCTGAAATTTCAAAGTGACAAATAGAATAATATTTCCCACTTTCAAACTATTAACACAGGCTATCCCATATAAGGAATGGGATAGGGATACCTCTATGTTTTTACTCCTCCAAATTTTCCATTATGGAGGATAAAAACCCATTTCTTGCTTTCTGTCTTCACAGTAGAATAACAGCTTTTGCAGGGATGATATTCTAAAACTAAAACTGCCCTCAAAAATCTCTTAAATTTCCCTTCAAGTACAAAGTACATGCTTTTATATTATACCATTTGTCTCTCATACGTGGTTATCTTTCAGGGACAGGTTATATAAAACACATGCTTTGGTGGTTATTACTGTTGTTTTACGAGTGCACAGACCTGATGCAAAGTTTAAATGCATACAGATGCCACACACAATTTATGCTACTCCTCAGGGCTTTTCCGCCGTACCTTGGCCCCTGGGGACAGCTGGCCCTTGCCTTCTGAATTCTGAGGCGAGCTGACTTTGTGGACCTTGGGGGATGCCAGCGGCACTGAGACTTGTGTGGTGGTGGCCATGGTGGTGGCCATGGCTGGAGTTGTGGTCGCTCCCGCTGCCTCGGCCAGGTCTGGAGGGAGGTCGTCTTCATCACTGCGGTTACTAGAAGCACATGAAGCTCTGCTCATTACAATAATAAACAGGCTGTGGGGAGTGGAGGGAGCTGGGGAGGGCTGCGACGGCTAGCGGGGGGATTGGGGGCTCCCCAAACAGATGTCTACCAGATGTCCAGCTTACAGGGGCCGATATATTGACCTTCAGCCAAAGCAAGTCTGGGCTGGATTTTCTGTAACTTGCCCCGGGATTAAAAAAATGTTTTATTATGAGAAAGTATGTATAACATAATATTTATCATTTTATCCATTTGTCAGTTTACAATCCAGGGGCTCAAACACATTCACAATGTTGTATAACAAGGACTTTATCTATACGCCAAACTTTTTTATCATCCCAACAGCAACTCTGTACTCACTGAACAACAGCTCCCTGTGGCCCCCTCTCCGCAGACCCTGGTAACATTTGCTCTGCTGTTGAGGCTCAGGGTGGGCCACCCCCAAATATGCCACAATGGCATACTGATTCTTTTTTATTAGGATAGAGTAGTTTTTATTTTAATAAAATTACATGGAGAAAAAACTTAATATGTTTTTTATATAGCATTTTTTTGAAGACCCTGAAGGAAAGATTGAACTACCATCATCATCAAAAATTTATTCCTGCAAACATCTGCAGGATTTTTTTTTTTATATTTTCAAAGTTGCAATTAGGTATTACCAAATAAAGTAATAAACAACTTTTAACTTAGAGTGCAAAATGAAAGCACCTTATTATTTTAAAGGTGCAAAAGCAAGAGAATACGACATAAACTTATCCATTTTTAAATAGTCGTCTGTGTGATGGGTAAAGGCCATTTAAAAACATTTTCAATAGAAAAATGATTTATAAATCAGTTTTCAGAAGATCAAAAAATATCAATGTTTAATACCAACTTTAACTATAAATAAAAAGAATATTGTCATCTCTCCCGTTTTTGCTTCAACATTTATGTCTTCTGCTCTTTGCCTTTCGGAGAGAATATTGCATTGTAAGGCTGCTGTCTTTTTGGACGAGGACAAGGATCAAGATCTTCTTTAATGTAACCTCTTTCCATACAAGTCTGAGTGGAAGGAAAACCAGCTTCCCAGAAATTCTCTGGCGTGTTGGGTGGAATGTAGCGAAATCGGTGTCTTGAGCAGGAAGCCAACTTCTTTTCTCTTTCTTCTGCTGGAAAATCTGCATAACAAATTTCACATTCCTTACATGTGTGTCCAAGCAATTTTCTTCTTTCTTCTTTTTTCCTGACCACCTCAATATGAGGAAAATTTTGTAAGCTAGTCTCTCTTTCATCATCTTTAAAATATGGCTCCACAAATGCTTTCTGTTTGACTTTATCTTGTTTATCATCAGGAGAGTTTGGTTTTTTTGTAGCAGTTGACAACTCCTCTTCATCTGCTACTTGGGGGAAGCTATCTACCAAACAGGATTCATATTCTTCATGTGTAGTCCAATCAAACATATCTTCCAAGCTATCATTCATTTTTCCTTGTCCATTTGGACTTTTTTCTCGCTTCTGCTCTTGATTCTTCATTTTTAAAAGCATAGTTTCACTAACCAATGTACAGTCTATGTCCACTGTCTCTCCTCCTGTTAATCTTGACTGACTGCCATCCTTTGTATCTACTACAGTAATACCCATTTTATACTGAGAAAGGTATGCTCCTGGATCTATACTCCACTGGATGTTTTCAAAGGATACATCTTGGTTGTTTTGTAGAGACTTTGTTTTAGCAATTCTACATGGATTTAACTGAAGAACTGATGCAAGTTCACAAGCTCCATGGACTGACCTGGTTTTTATTTTTATAGGCTCACGAGAACCAGAACCCTTCATTTCATCAAAAAGATTCTCTGTCTCCAAACTTTCACGTGGACGTAGAGGGATTTTAAAGATAGAATTTTCTTCCTTTATTTGTAACAGTGTTTTATTACCCGGAGATTTACTCAAGGACTGGAGGAGGGACTCCTGTAAACTGCTGGGCTCTTCCGGGGAATCTCTGGTTAACCCACAGCTCCCACTCAAGGCCTTATAGCTTGAGGAAGAGCCCTTTGGAACAGGCTTCAAAACCTCATAGAGAGTCACTTGCCTAAATCCGATTTTAGAGTTCTCACTTCCTTGGCTTTTCTCTTGACGCTGAATAGCTGAAAATCGATCAGACAGATCCAGAGGTTTATCCATCACATAGTCTCCATTCATGTAAGAATGACTATCTGGTGGAAAAGAAAAAGCATTTTCTTTATCAAAGGAGGCTTGGGGGCAGCTTACTTCATCTTCACTTTCTTCCTCGATTTTCTTCCTTTTGGTTCGGCCTCCCAGTGATTTCAGGGGTACCACAGGTTTATCTTTATCAGTAACAGTATCTTTAATGTGATCAATACTATCCTGTTCACTTATATTTTTATTTATAAGCACCTGCTTATTAGAAGATGACTGGTTAGTGATCTTCTTCACTTCAGCCCCAATATTATGATGTGTGAAAAGGGCACCATCTTCAGATTTTGATCTAGGTTTCTCTGATCTAGAATTAGAAGTGTTGCTGAAGGGCGTTGTTTTCAGATGGTTTTTTTCCCCAGTCTCTAAAAGAGAAGGGGACAAACTTGTATTCAAACCTAAACTACTTTTCACATTAGAGGTAGCTCCAAATACAGGACATGATACCTGAGTAGTCAATTCTTCTTGAGGAGGAGTCTTTGAATTAGAATCTGAAAATCTTAAACTATCTTCACTATTTCTTCTAGATTCTTCAAAAGGTTTTTTGTGATCTCCTTCCAGACAGTGGTAGAGCTCATCACCAAGAGGGCTCATAGGACCTTGAGATTCAGACTCATCTTGAACACTAAGTCCAAGTGTTTCAGCAACAACTGTAGCTAAATTATCAGGAGGATAACTGCTTTTTCCATGTGTATTAGCCACTGGAGCTTGACTCCGATCACAAGTGTCAGCCACTAGAATTTCACGTTCATTATGTTTATGTTGTGGATGAGTTGAAGACTTTGGTACTTTTCTCAATTCATGTGCACACCCAGAGTGCTCCAGTTTAGTATGTGTTTGTTCTACGTATTGGACGTGGAGGTTCTCCTTCTTTCGTAGTCGGTTAGCGCCAGAAAATGAAAAGGTTGTTATTGGTGAATCTGGAATAACATCTTCCTCAGATTCAAGATCGGTTGCTTGATGTGGTTGATCATTCTCAATTTTCTGCTGCAGCTGTTCAGAAAGCTTTTTATTTTCTTCCTGTAGAGTATTCTTTTCATTCATAAGCTCTGTGATAAGTTTAAGATTCTGCTGTCGAACATTTTCAAACTCTTGTTGTTTCTTCCGCATATGTTCTTCAGTTACTGCACAGCAATCACATAATCCTGCTCTTAATCGATCTTGTAAAACTTTAATGGTTTCATGAAGGACTTTCTGTTGCTCTCTCAGCTGTTGATTTTTGGTGAAGAATTCTTCTAGTCTCTGTGCATCTAAACTTCGTTCCTTTTTCAGTTTGGTTACTTTTACTTGTAAACCTTGTACTTCTTTATCATGATACTCCTTTAGTTTTGTCCAAAGATCCTTAAAGTCATTAGATAGATATATCTGCAGAACTGGGGCTTCCACAACTGCTTCCCGAGACGTTCATCTTACTTAATATGCTCACACTTCTACTGCCTAACGTTTTCTGACCTTTTCTGTTACATTATACAGGTCTGAAGTTGTCTTTGGCCAGTTCAAATACGGCTTGCAAGATTGCCTCCAGATTCTCGAAAGCCCCAGCAGGAACGCGAGCATGCTCTGGACCGGGGAAGAGACGGCCGTTCGCTTTTCTCCTCGTTCCCTCACTAACCTGCCAAACCGCCAGCAGGGCAAACCGCCCTCGGGGCAGCCCGCGCTTTCCAGGGTTGGGGGAGGGCCCGAGGGCCCAGGATTTTTAAATTAATCCGGTAAGAGATAGTTTTACTATTAAGCAAAATATGTACTAACTATGAGATGTAATATCCTAGTTACGAAAATTTTCATTTTAAAAACAATTTAGGGTAATTTTTTCCTGTGGTATTTGGTAAGAAAAAGTAATTACTTTTGGCATTTAAATTAGAAATAAATATTTATCAATATAGTTTGTACTGGTTTCCAAGAGAATACTGAAATTTTGTTTAGGGCCTCAAGTTTTCTTCTCCTCTTCATGATGTTAAATTATAACCTAAAATGTTGTAAAAAGTTATTCCTTAATTTCTTTTTTTTTTAAATAAATTTATTTTATTTATATGCTGCGTTGGGTCTTCGTTGCTGCGCACAGGCTTTCTCTAGTTGCGGCGAGCGGGGGCTACTCTTTGTTGCGGTGCGCGGGCTTCTCATTGCAGTGGCTTCTCTTGTTGCGGAGCACGGGCTCTAGGCGCGCGGGCTCAGTAGTTGTGGCTCGCGGGCTCTAGAGCGCAGGCTCAGTAGTCGTGGCGCATGGGCTTAGCTGCTCCGCGGCATGTGGGATCTTCCCGGACCAGGGTTCGAACCCGTGTCCCCTGAATTGGCAGGCAGATTCTTAACCGCTGTGCCGCAAGGGAAGCCCCAGTTATTCCTTAATTTCTGACAGACTTTCTCCTTTCTGCTTGTTACGTGGTGTAAAGGTCATATTGATTATTTTGAATTAAAGTTACTTAAGAAATGGCCAACACTCTGACCCTCCTTTCTGTCTCCCTGAAAGCAGGAAATAAATCTCTCGTGTGAAAGGTGTACTCCCTGCATCTGAAGATAGAAGGACCCCTTTATCATCAGAGACAGGGGATTTGGGCCTAGAGGCCTGTATAAACAAACCCTGTTACTTCTTTAAGTTACTATCCGAAGATTCTTCACTAAATGAGCACCCAAAACCTAAGTTTCTTTGTCCTGTCAATTCCTCACAACTTTATTGTTCTTTGCCTAAAAAGTAGAAAAGCTGCCTGCTTTGGGCACTTCTTAGGTTCCATTTCTATGAGACCTCCATGTGCATGAATTAAAATTTCTTTCTTTTTAACCTTTTTAGTTTATTATTCATCCAGCCACAAGAACTCAAAAAGGGTAAAGGGGAAATTCCACACCCCTCCCCCACGATGCTTTCTGTCCGGATGAATCTGACTACTCTAGGTACCTCATATAAGTGGAATCATGCAGTAAATGTTCTTCTGTATCTGGCTTGTTTGACTGAACATAATGTTTTCAAGGTCCATCCATGTCATCGCATAAGTCAAAATGTCATTCCTTTTTATGGCTGAGTAACATTCCATTGTATGGACAGACTGTATTTTGTTTATCCCTTCATCTGTTGATGGACAATTGGGTTGTTTCCACCTTTTAGCTATTGTGAATAGTGCTGTTATGAACACTGGTGTACAAACATTTGTTTGAGTCTCTGCTTTCAACTCTTTTGAACTGGAATTCCACCTAGGAGTGGAATTGCTGAGTTGTATGGTAGTTCTATGTTTAACTTTTTGAGGAACCACCAAACCAAGGGATGTTACTCTGAGGAGCCTCCCTTAGGAGGGTAAGCATAAGACTTGTAGGAACCTACTGTTCTGAGCGAAGGGTGTAATGACTCCCTTCGTGGCCTAACAGCAACTGTCTCTTTGGTGTGATAAACTGATTATAGAGGAGGAGTTGCACACAATTGTTTTGGGGCCAAGTAGCTCTGGTCTTCGACCCTCTCTGATCGAGTGGGATGACCCAGGATGGAAAGGACACTAGACAGGAAGTCACCATGTGGGAGAAGTCTCCCTCACGGCACCTGGGGCTTATCTCCAGGGCTTGACTTTGTGGGGAAGGCCTGACTTCCCTCAAGGTACGTCAAGGCTGGAAGCTCTTCTGATCTGATCATCCCAGCACAGCGCTGCACCATCTATGCCCCACTCTTAGCATGGACCGTATTTTCTCAAATTTATAGAAATTAAGACAAGTTCCCTCTCCCCTGCTGCCAGCCAGATTGCTGACTGCACAGGAAAGGGCTAACTCAGCAGGCCCCAGATGCTCAAACCCTGTACATTCCAAAGGAACCACTGGCCACTGACAAGCTCCTGAGAGAACCTCTGGACCCCTGGAATATCCCGCTGGATAAGTGTGTCTTTGCACACCTACGACCTTGAGCTATGCCAGATAGCTTATGCTATCAATGTGATTTATGATGAACGCCTGGTGTCTAAGGTAAATTCATGAAACATTTTTTTTTTAATTAATTAATTAATTTATTTATTTTTGGCTGTGTTGGGTCTTCGTTTCTGTGGGAGGGCTTTCTCTAGTTGTGGCAAGTGGAGGCCACTCTTCATCGCGGTGCGCGGGCCTCTCACTATTGTGGCCTCTTTTGTTGTGGAGCACAGGCTCCAGACGCGCAGGCTCAGTAGTTGTGGCTCACGGGCCTAGCTGCTCCACGGCATGTGGGATCTTCCCAGACCAGGGCTCGAACCCGTGTCCCCTGCATTAGCAGGCAGATTCTCAACCACTGCGCCACCAGGGAAGCCCCATGAAACATTTTAATAAGTAAAATTTTATGCAGTAGTATGAGTCTTTTCTTTGAAATGATTTCTATTTTAACAATATATGCACATAGAAAAATGTCTAGAGTAATAGTCATAAATGTGAACATTGGTTATTTTTGATGGTGTGATTCTAGGGAATCAGTTACTTTTCTCTTTGGACTTTTCTGTCTTGCCTGAATGCCTTTAGATTTTTACACTGTGTTTAAATACATAGTAAAGTTATAAATCTGGGTAAAAATTAAGCAGCTCATCATTTTCTAAACATACCAGCTGACATCAATATAAAGATGATGCTTTTACCTGCCTTCAACTCTTTGCAGAGTTTGCTTCTCCCTTCACTCTGCACACAGCAGCCCCACCTTTCCTCCCTATGCCGTATTTCGAGAAAAGAACACAGCTTAGATTTTTGTTTATATCCTAGAAAGCAGCAGTTTGAAAACTTGTTCAGAGCACCTGAATATCATGATGCTTTGATGGAGTACCCTAAAACCCAAACAAGCACACATAATTCTGGCCTACGAACTAGGAATACTGTAACCGCTAAAAAGGGCACACACATCCCTGCATCTCAAAACTAATGATGCAGAATTATTTTTTAGGAAATGGGAAATCTGAGGTTTTCCAATCTGTAACCCCAACCAAGTGTTTATTAACTTTATCAATATCTATGAGTGGAAGAGATGAGTAAAGAAGTGGTAACTAGTGTCAACAATACCATTACTATTTATGGGATGAAAACTTAAAACTGGGAAAATCTCATCCATCAATTTTGCTATTTACTACTCAAGGGAAAAATGCTGCCATTCTTTGATTTTCAAAGCAGAATACTTCGGGGTATCTTAAGAAATACACATGAAGTTAGAGGTTTGAAAACAGTTTCCTTAAAAGAGGCAATTTGGTGAGTTAGCTAAATTTTCTTTCCTTCCAGGTCATGTATTAGTCATTGTTTCCAACGTGATTACATACCCCGAATGGGTGATAATAACATTTTGAGTTCTGAAATGTGAAAGGTTAATTCTGCCAGCTTTATCTTCAGGGAAGCAGATTTTTCATGGTTTAATTTGTCCCCCAGAGATCATTAGGACTGCTAATTATTTGAATCTTACTCGTTTTGGCGTCCCTAGTAAATACAGCTGCTATACTGTCCAGAAACTTCTATTAAGGCTAATGAGGTGGGATGTGTCTGCCCTGAAACTGCACTCCCCTTTCTTCTCCTTTTCACAAGGTGCAAGTGGCAGGCCTGAGCTGGCTGTTTGAGAACCGCATCTGGAGTTACACTCCTTGTCCTATACTCTGTACTCTCAGTACCTCCTAAACTTGACCTCTTCAGAGGCTTCAGGTCCATAAGAAGAAAGGAAGGGGAACTAACTCATCTTTCAGCCAGGGCTAGGCTGAAAGCTAGGGCTTTACCCACATTATCTCATGTTTACCCTCACAAAATCCTTACCCATTTTACAGACGAAGGAGAGGTTCAAAGAGTAATTTTCCCAAGAGCTTGTAACAGTAAACTAGAAGCCTCTCTAACTCCAGAGCTCCACGCTTTCCACTGCACCCAAAGATCCCCCTGCAGCTCTCTGACCAATTATACATCCAGGCACGATACCTGGGCCACAGGCAAGGTCAAGAAATTCTAACTACCATTGTGATTATGCTAATATACCACCACCCTTACTGTAGCATTTGCCTGTCTTCTTTGGATTATAATTATAATTTATTAGAGGGAAATCTGTCTTTCCCTCTAATAAATTGTGAGCCCTTGCATGGGAATTGTCAAAGTCACTTTGTTCTTCCCCCACAGTGCCTAGAATATCCCTGTGCACATGGTAGCCAAAAAAACTTTTGTTAAGCTGAACAGAACTGGACAGGTCCTGGCGGTTCTGGGACACTTTGGAATATGGCTCCCCCTACAGGAATATGGCTCCTCCTACAGGAATATGGCTCCTCCTACAGGAATATGGCTCTTCCTGCAGGAATATGGCTCCTCCTATAGCTCAGGGATCAGCTTTGGCTCTGTTGACACAAAATGCTACTGTTTCACTAAGGCACCACGGAGGCAGTATCCGATATGGCTCCCCCTGATCCCCTTCTGCTACTCGTGCCCCTGAAGAAGCCTGTCTCCTTGAGTGTGGGCTGGATCTAGGGACCTGCTTCAAATGAACAGAATAGGGCAAAAGTGATGAGATGTCATTTCTGAGATTAGGTTATAAAAGACTGTGATGTCACCTTTTTAGCGCTCTCTCTGGCTCTTCTTGTGTGTTTTCTCCTATGGAGAAAGTGGGAGAGGTCCACATGACTAGGAACTAAGGGCAACCTCCAGCCAATAGTCAGCAAGGAATGATGTCCTCAGTCCAGCAGCCCTCAAGGAACTGAATCCTGTCCCACACGGCATGAATGAGACTTCAGATGAGACTGCAGCCCTTGTCAACACCTTGAAGGCAGCCTTAAGAGACACTCTAATCCAGAAGACCCAGCTAAGCCATGCCTGGATTCCCAACCCACAGAAACTGTGAGGTAATAAATGTGGATTGTTTTAAGCCGCTAAATCTTGGAGTAATTTGTTACACAACAATCAATAATGAATACATATGCCAATCATGTCATGTTTTCAGGGAGAAAGACCCAGTCCCACTATGACTTAAATTGGAAACAGACTGTATTTTTGGGATAGCTCTTCGGGAATGGTGTGAAGGGCTAAGAAGCATTTACAACTGGACATTTAGCATCACCTTTGTTGTTATAATTGAAAAACCTGCAGCATAGAACTCACAAGCTGTATTGTCTCGTTAACTTCCGCACTCGGGGAGGCTTGATTTCCGGCTTTTCCATAGCTGGTTGGGTAGTTTCCACACGTATAGGAATAGGACTTCTAAAGACACACCAGAAAAGCAGAACACCACCAATAAAAAGGTTTATGGTTTGGTTTTGGCTGTAGGGACTGCTTTCTCAGTTAATTTATACCTTAATAACATTGACAGTCAAGATATCCTTTTTTTTTCTCCTCCTTACTTATTACATATAATTATTTAAAAATACCACAGAAAAGCCAAAACCAAAAAAATCATAGGGAAGAAAATACAGCAAGCAGGAACTGAACATAATTGGGGTACCACATAAAATTTCCCTGCCAAAAACACCCACTCCCAATTTCAGGTTTTGGTTCATAAACAGGTTTTGCCAGTAAAATGAGTAGAGAAATCTGTGGATAACCCGTTTTTACTTCCAAGTAATCTGGTAGCTATGTTATTTTAAACATAGCACGGAATATATTTTTTAAAAAGAGAGATAAATAATGATTAGAGTATTTCATGTGAAAATGCATAATCAGAAGACCTTTAAGACTTATTCTGAAACATTTTAATTCTATGTGTAGGTGAAAATGTTAAAAATTAAGTTTCATTTTTATATTTCCTCAAGAAAATATGCCAGATAACCAATGGGCTTACTCAAAGCCAGTGATTTTAAGGTAAAGCTTTTACACGTTTTTGTATGTGACTGATTTCACTTTAAAAACCAGAAATTACCTTCTGGGACCAACAGGCATCAAAACAAATTGAGGTTCTCAGCAAGGGACCTCTAGCAAGTCAGTTAACACTTCTGGACCTCCATCTTCCCTTCTATTCAATGCCTAATATGGCGATAGGTAGGTGGCCAGTGCCCAGGAAATGTTTGTTAAAGAAACATGTGAATGAGCAAATACGAAATTGGAGTCAACATACTTTAGGTTCATGATTTCCTCAAGTTGGGACCCCAGAGTCAACGGAACGTGGTCCCCGGAAGAACACATAGGGGAGCACATAACTTTGCTTGGGTGAAATAGTTGGCGTCTGGAAAGCTTCAAGGAGGGATTTACACTTAACCAGATGGAGGTAAGACTTCCAGGGTGGGAGACAGAGTGGAGACCCGGAACTGCTGATGGGGAAGGTCCCAGAGGAAGAGCAGGGGATTGTGACTAGAGGGGAAAGCAGGGGCCAGGGCTTGAGGCACCTCAGGGTGAGCTGTTTACCCTGAAGGCAAAGGCAATCACTGAAGGTTTTAGGCAAGGGAGTGGCGAGGTCAGACTTGCATTTTAGAAAGGCCCTTAGAGCAACAGAGGATGCTGGTGAGAGCAGGCCAGTCGGGAGCATCTTAGAAGACTGTAGTAGTGGTTATCCAGGATGAGAAATGGTGAGGCCCAGGGGTAGGCCGGGAAGAGGGTCATGAAGAGGAGCGGATGGATGTGGGTGATAATATGAAAGTCAAATTGGCAGGACTTGGTGACCAATTAGATGAGGGCATGAGGTAGGTAAAGGTCAAGGACTCCCAGGCCTCAGGTCTGGATCACAGGTAGGTAACAATGCCACTAACCAAGATAGGAAAACTGGTGAAGGGACAGTAGGGTAGGGTGGGAAGAGATGAATTAAGGTTTTGAAAAGTCCAATAGGCAGCTGAGTATGGGTCTCTGGAGGAAGACAAATTTATACCAAGAACATGGGCCAGGCATCATGAGATGACAGAGAGAAATATTAGTCTTTATTTTTAGCATCAAGTATTCCCCAGGGTAGTGGTTCCTAGGTCACCGTGCGTGTTTTTGAAATTCTTATTCCTGGCCTCCCCTACCACAACCACACCCCCATCCGCCCCCCCCCCCCCCCCCAGCCAACAACACCGACCCCGCCTTCCACCAAAGGATCTGAAGGGTCTGGAGTAGGACCTGAGTCTTTGGTTTTAACAAGATACGGTTGCAGTGCTCCTTGGACCCATTTTAGGAAACTCTATCCTAGGGAGACCCCCACCAATGTTAGCAGGCTGCCAAGATGTCAGTGGGGCTGCCATGATCTACAGGTTGTTACTCACTTGGGCTGGGAGGGGAAGAGTGTCTGCTTTCTATGAGATCAGGAAAGGAAGGTTTTCCTCTGGGTTTGGGTTGGTGGTAGCCTGGAGGCTTTAAAGAACATTTGTGGTTCTAGTACTTCAAGAAGCTCAGATAAGGAGCGTGTGAATGGACCATGGGAAGAGTGATGAACTGAGCTGGGACAGGGAGCAGAGGCCAGGTCATAAAGGTCTCCCTATGCTCTGTTAAGGAGTCCGGACTCCACCGTGACTTTAAGCAGGGGAATGACAAGGTCAGATCTACATGCCTGAGAAGCATCTCAAAAGTGATTTCTTTTTTGGTACATCAGGTAGAAATATTAAAACAGAGTAAGCGGCATTTCTGAGGCATAAAGGAAGTTGTTTATGACAGTCCTTTTCTCTTACTTTAGGCTCACATTCTCTCAGTTTTGTTTTTCCTCTTTATTTTATTAGCAAATGCCCTCATGAGTAATGTTTTGAGGATAATGCTGAAGGTACTATTGTTTCCCCATTCAAACAAGAAGCAACAGACCTTACATTACCGTCCTGAAGACTGGATTTCTTATTGATATTTACAAATGTTGATTCCTCTTTTCCAACCTGTTAAAGAAAACAGGCAGGTTCGTCAAAACCAGACATCTTGGCATGCAAAAATGTTTCCAAGTCTCCTACATTCAAAGGATTACAGAAATGTGAAGGTGCATCAAAGAGGTAGATCATCAAGTACTCAGTCAATAACAAAATTTTCCGGTGTTTATTTAATTTAACAAAAAATGTTTTCTTGAGTCATTCCCCATCGCAGGGATTAACACGTAATCATTCAAATAAAATCAGTGCTTGCATTCACACTCTTATTGAGCACCTGCTATGTGCCAGCTCATGATGGAATGAGAAAAGGATGGTGTGGGAAAAGCCAAATCCACAGTTTAATCCCCCACTTCACATTTTAGATCAGGAATAATAAGCAGCTCTATGCTCACATAGCACTTACAGCTTATAAAAGAGTTTAGAATCTGTCCTTTCACATCAGTGTACCAAGCCTGGGAGGAATTATGTCATAGGATTTTGATAGAAGCCTTGTCCTCTTCCCTCTGGCGAGTCCCATAAAGAATGATGGGGAAGGAAAGGACACCCACTCAGCCAGCCAGGCCAGCTGAACACACACTGGAGGTCAACAGGAGGTGCAGCAGCCTGTGGTCCTCAGACCCACCACAGCGTACAGAGCTGGCCCTTTCACTTACCCAATTATAGCTATACCAGTTAATAACTCTTTATATTAAAAGCTCTGTGCACATAACAGGTGTGGTTCCTATCTCCTGGCTGCACCCTGACTGACACAGCATCTCAGTCCTAGAATGCCTCTTTCTTCTACATGGCACAGAGGAAATCCCACAACATGAAATCAAAGGCTTGCATGCATGGCACGCACCTGGGCACTCGCTCGGGAAGCATTCTCCAGCTGGGCTTTTAAAATGTTACACTTCACATGATCAGCCACGGGGGAAGGCAAAAGTGGGGTCTGAAGAGTCTTCTCAGAAACTTTTTTTTCTTCAGCCTGAGATGAACCAAAATACACGCAACAGATTGTAAACAAAGAACTAAGAAAACACATACATTAATCTTTCCCATCAATCATCACTGCAAATAACCCAAAGACATAAACATATAGACAAGTGTGTCACTAACTCCTTACGTTTGTACCAGTGCTTTTACTATTTGCAAAGGATTCACAAGCGCATCCTCTCACTCTCACGTGAAGCAGGGAGAGGTTGTATTAGGAAGCCCATGAGTCGGAAGACGGGGAAGGTCCAAAGAGAAGAGACGCTTCCAGTATTCATGCAGGTAAAGCCAGGACTCAAGCTCCGAGTTTCCTACACCCAGCTGCAGTCCTATTTCCCCCATAACTGCTACTTCTTACATATAAAGACCCAATTCTGTGACTTGTTGGGTTAAGAGAAAGAGTACAAAATACTAATTGGTATTTTTACAATAATCTTGCTGAAAATTGTGATTCTCAATGAGAAATTTGTATCTATGTTGCCTCATTTTAGAGCGTCTCAGACTTCAATAATCTGGTACCACCTTTGCTATATTTGCCATTTCTCGTGTATTAACTAAACACGTACCTATAATTCATACAATCCAGTTAAGGTGGATTACCCTGGGACTACCTATTTTAAGTGTGTCCTAAGCAATAGTATCTTTGAAATCATAGACTTGGTGGCTATTATATTTATTATGACATAAATTATGATAATTATGTAACTATTAAAAAATACTCATCCATGTATATAACTTGAAATCTTTGAGGGTACACACATCACACTCTAGGAAATAACGTCGTATTGTGAAGCATGCCTATTGTGGCCATTGTATATCCCAGTGCTCAGCACATAGCAGGTGCTTAATACATGTCTACTGAAGAAGATTATAATAATATATAGTTATTATTGGAAGATATGTGTTTAATAAGAAAGATAGAAGACCATATGATTTCTAAAAGTCATTTAGTGACATCAGGACTTAATATGGCACATTAGCCACAATGTACCAGGGCAAGAACAAAATGTTCTAAAGGCCTCCAATTCTGCAAGTTCCAAAATTAATCTAATTCGCTAATTCAAAAGTCCTATTGAGCACCTTGATACACATAGTAGGGGTTTTATGAAAGCTCCAGAGGAAGCATAGGGCAATTGGCTGGTTGACATCATTGAATAAAGAAAAGAGGGCAGAGAATGCAGTTTCCCAGCAGGACCTCCAAACATATGGAGGGAATTTGGTAGAACAAGCTGAACCAAGCAATTCCACAAAACAGTAAAATAAGCAGAGACAGAAGACCTGGATTTGAATCTCAGCTCTTTCCCTTACTAGCACCATAAACAAGATGATGATGATGGTGGTGGTGATGGCGATGGAGGAGAAGGAGGGTAAGGGGCGGGGGGGGGGGGGGGGAGGATTTCATATGCACGTCTCATTGAATCCTCTCATTTAACCATCCCATTTGAAGGTAGATACTATCACCATCCCCATTTTATAGATAAGAAAAACAAAGCAGAGAGATGGCAAGTCACTTGCCCAAGGTCACACAGGAAGTACACAGAAGAGTCAAGATTCACACCCAGGACTGGGTGACTCCAAAGCTAGAGCCCCTGACCACCAGCCACACTGGTTCCCCTTAACCTCTCTGAGGCTGTTTCTTTCTTCATAAGATTATCATGACAATCACATGGGAAAAAAGGATATGAATGGCACTTTCACGTTAGATTCCTTGGTTAGAAAAAAATATATAACTACAAAGAGAGCATCGGATATGAGGACACTAACGACCCTAAGCCATCAAGCTGAGTATAAAGACAATAGACTGTTTTAAATGGAGTCAGGATCCTAAGAGACTTAGCATTCTCTAAAACAAAACAAAACAAGTAACTTATTTATTATTTACAGTATAGTTTTAGGATAATTTATCTTGTATGTGTAAATCCTGTTACATTAAGATAATTGTTGAAAAGATATATAAAAGATAATACTAGCATGGGTGTTTTCACTAGTGTATGATGAGTTAATTTTTTAATTAGATCTAATTTTTTGGAATGATATGCCGGAATACAAGAATTGAACTGGTTCTAAAGCCCATTTGAGATTTTTGACAATTGCTTAAGGGGATATAGTTATACTGACAGTAATGACCAAAGACCTACTTTAAAAAAAAAAAATTGAATGCTGCTAAAATAAGAGTGAGAATTTAGCATTGATTTTCCCCTTGAATTTATTAATTCTAAATTGCTTTTTGGATATAAAATTCAAGCTGGCTTGTTCTGAAAAGAAGGAGCTACCTTTCAGCTCTATGACTTGACTCAGGTGAAGACCAATATAAATTTTGGAAAATTTGAGTGTTATTACAAGAATATGTTTGCATAAAAGGCATCTCTATGAGGGATAAACATGTGGATTACAACAAGACCATAATTACAGCCTGGAGGATGGCACCAAGAATGCTGTGCTTTCTTTCTTTTGCATGGCCATATTTTGTATTTTACATTCAATTTGAATTGCGGAAAGAGGCTTTATCATTCAATATGGAAATACGGATTTCAAAACATACAAATGAATGATAATTGGGCTTTGATATTATTATAATTGGAAATAGTCCTTCTGTTTGAGGATGTCATTTGGGGATAAAGAAATGATCAGATGCAGTTTTCAATTGTTGATACAAATTGTTTACACATTTGAAATCTGATGAGATCTAAATTCCTGTGATAATTTTGGGTACACTTTTGGAATTGGGCAACCAAAATGTCTTCTCACCATTAACATATCCAAACCTTAGAAGAACCAGAGGATTCTTCAGACCGCAAAAAACCTTAAAAGCCATCAAAACCATTGGTTCCCAATTGTGGTATCATGATAAGTTGTGAGGATTGTTTTATTAATGATAAAGAATCATAGTATGAAGTAATATACTTTGCTTATGCATTAGGACAAAGTCAAGGTTATCTGACATCACTCTAGCCTACTTGCTCACTGATGCATTTCTTCGAGTGGAGGAGAAAAGAGGGGTATTGTTGCTTGAGCGCCAGGGAAATGCTCAATAACTCACAGCTGTCTCAGCTACATCTTAACTCAGAGCAAGCCATTATTGTTGATGTCCCACCAATACTCGTGCAACTACGAATTACCTAGAGCTTGTGAGTTCTCTGCTACCATATGCTATACTTCCCTGCAAAATATTTTTGGATTTTGCCAAACTCCAGGTAAGTCCCCGTTAAAACAATTTATTGTGTGGACTGCAGAAGAAAAGTTGACAGTCAAGAGACTAAGAGAGAGAAGACAAATCCAGAGGCACACAATCCATCAGGCTGACTCCCAACACCTAGCAGAGGCCTGCTCAATAAAGATTTGTTGACTGAAAGAATATAAGTGCCATCCTGCAGGAGGAATTTTTTTCCAGCTGGCTACCAGGGAGGGTAGTATCGAAGAAAAAGTGGGTGAAAAGGGTCTTGAAGTTGGAGCCCTTTAGTGATCAGAGGGACTTTAGGCTGCCCTGCTGGGGTGTGGGATTGCAAGGGAGTGGAGGGTCTTCTAAGAAATGCTGGAAGTGTAGTGCAGGCTAGAGGGATGTCTGAGGTGGAGGAACAGCCCCAATAGGAGGTATAACCTTCCCACGTTCACCAGTGCAGGTAAGGAGGGGGAGCTTTCCAGGCCAGATCTTCCAAATTCCTCCTATTCCCTCCTATAAAGGGGCAAAGCTAAGCATTAGAGTTGAAAAAAATGACCCATGAGTAAAGAATACTATTCCTATGGGGATTTTAAAAATTAAAATATGTGTGCAACAGTGGATCTCGACCAGGGGCAATTTTGCCCTTCAGGTGACATTTGGCAATGTCTGGAGACAATTTTAGTTGTCACACCTGGATGGGGGTTCTACTAGCATCGAGTGGGGAGAGGCCAGGGGTGCTGTAAAATATCCTACAATGCACAGGTAAGCCCCCCACACAACATTATCAGGCCAATATGTCACTAGGGCCTATGCTGAGAAATCCTGGTGTAGAAAATGAAGAAGCATGTTGGAGTGCAAAGGGCACTGGACCAGGAGTCGGGAGCCCAAGGCTTCACCACTGCTCTGTGACCTTGGGAAAGCCATTGCCTTTCCTCTGGTCTCAGATGTTGAAAAGGCTGAACTAAATGACAGATTGAATTCAGCCCCAGCTTTCTACAGTTCTAAGATAAAACTTGGCTTTTATAAGGCTACCCATTTGGATATAAGAACAGGTCTAGCCAAAAGAGAGCTTGGCTTCTGCCCTGTCCCTTCCTCCGCCCACCCTCCCTACTTTCATCCCTCCCTTCCTTCCATTAGCAAACAGTTACTGAACATCTACAACGTGCCAGGTACTGTCTGAGTGAGATAGAGGGTGCTATGGACTGAACTGTGTTCTCTCCAAATTTATATGTTGAAACCCTAACCACCATTGTGATGGTATTTGGCATGGGGCCTTTGAGAAGTAATTAGATTTAGATGAAGTCATGAGGGTGGGGCCCTCATGATGGGATTAGTGGCTTTCTATGAAGAGGAAGAGAGAAAGATCCCTCTCTTCTGGCAAGTGAAAACACAGCAAGAAGGCGACCAGCTCCAAGACAGGAGGAGAGCTCTCACCAGGGAACCAAGTCATCCGGCACCTTGATCTTGGACTTCCCAGCCTCCAGATCAGTGAGAAATAAATATCTCTTGTTTCAGCCACCTGGTCTATGGTAATTTGCTATAGTAGCCAATGCAGACTAATACAGAGGGTAAAAACGGAAAGAGGTAAATGTGGATGCTTCCCTCATGGAACTTTCAGTTAGAAGGATGGAGAGACCACTAACAGATCCAGCCTGTTGGGCCTCAGCACTGGGGGCATCCCCTAGTGCTGTAATCCACCCAAAAAGAATATAAGTGAATTTCTGCTCCTAAGAGACATGCTGAGCAGAAAAAGATTGAGTAGAAATCCCTCCAAGACAAAGGCACATAGTTTAGGAGGCAGGCAGGGTAATAATGAGAGGTTTGAGTGAACCCCAGGTCCATGCTCATTGCCCAGCTCCAGTCCTCGGCACCTTATTTATGTTGATGTGCAGAGCAGGCCAGGGTCCAGCAGCCTTCACAGTTTCCAGTTCCAGCTTCTTTAGATGGGCAGCGGCTTCGCTGAACAGGGCAGGTGCTCCTGGACTCAGTTCTGCAAGTGAATAAGGAAAGGTTGAAAGGGCAGAGAGATATAGGTGATAAAAGATGCTTGCCAGAGCCCGACTCCCAGTGCCTTTCTGCCTGACTTCTCCTCTGGCAGCTTGAATCTCTCGGGAATGAACTAGCAGATGGGATGTGAGAACATTTAAGGTCAAGGTGTCAAGGCCTAACTCTCCCAAATATGAGCAGTGGCCCTGGGCAGGTTACTTTACCTCTCTGAGCCTCTTAGCCATTTTCAAATGAAAATAAAATTACTTACCTTGCAGGGCTGCTGTGAACATTAAGTGAGGTAATTCATGTGCCAATGCTTTATTAACGGAAAAGCACTATGCAAATGGGAAAGATTAGTGTTCAGGCTAACAGACAGATGAATGTGCCCTTAAAAAACATGTTATGCTTCTAAAATCAAATTCACTGATTTTGACTTCTGAAAGTTGGATTAGTTCACCACCACTCCTCACACTAGCTTGTTTTTATCCATTAATACATTAAATATTCATTAAATATTCAATATTCATTACATATTAAAGTTTGTGCCAAGTACTGATAGCAATTGGGATCTGGGAAGCTAGAATAAAGAGATGAATGAGATACAATTCTAGTCCAGTGGCGGAGACAGATGCCTGTGCAGATACCCCCAATAAGAGAGACCAAAGATTTATTTAATTTTATAGAGTAAGAAGAAGGGCACTCCAAAGCCAGGAACTGGCGAGGGGTGTAAGAGAAAGTTTCATTGACAACCTTTGAGCTGGTTCCTGAAGGATGTATAGGAGTTCATTAGGGTGGAGAAAAGCATTCCAGGCAGAGGGAACAGCAGGTGCAAATGACAGAGCTGGGACGTGGCATAGTGTTTAATGAGAGGAGAGGAGTTCCACATAGCTAGAGTGTAGTGAGGAGTGTGGGGGAAGGCTGGAGACCTTGGCAGGGGCCAGGCTGTGAAGGTCTGTGTGTGGCCATGCTCAGAAGTGTTGGCTTTATCTCAGGACAGTGAAGTACCATGGAAAGGGCTTAAGGCATTTGGTCAGAGCTATTTGGTGAGTGCTCTCGCTTTAGCAGCTACAATTTGGAGACTCCACTGGAGGAGGTGCCCCGTAGAGGCCTGTTATAGTTGTCCAGATACAAAAGGTTGAGGCCTGGCCCAGGGCAAGGGCAGTGCGGATAGTGATGAGGGACTGATTTTTCAACACCAAGTGGATGGTGAGTTCCCATTTCTAGCTCCGCCAACCCAGAATTGCTACCTGTGATCTACAGGTAAAGGCTCAATGGCTCATCCTTTTCACCAGCCCACAGACTCATGAAATATCAGACCTGGAAGACTCCTTGGCCATCTTCTCAATACCCTCCACCACATTCCATAGACGAGAAAACCAAGGATCCAAGTGGGGACTTGGCTCAACAGTGAGAACTAGAATCGAAGCCTTTTGACTCTTGCCTCTACCTTGGCACTTTTTCAAACCATATGTGATAAAGAACAAGTTCTTCCCCCACCTCCTATCACAGACAAATTCTTTGGTAAAATATAATAAAAATGATTTTCTAGAAAAAGAAAAGAACAGTCATACAAGATCCAAGCCCACATTTTTAATTAGTTTTAACAGATATAAAATCACTCTGTCAAGTTGCTAGAAACGTTTCTAATTTGCTTACTCTCCATTTCCGTAATTTCTCTCGCTGGGACCTTTAACAGTGTGCACTAGATCTACTTGACACCTTGCTCTCAGAAAAGTGGGATGTCAGAAATGGGACAGAATGGGCTTTCTTGTGGTTGGGAATGAGAGATTCCAGCCACCTCACTCCCGTGTGTCTCTGTTCCATTGCTTGAGCCAGTGCTGGATATGGCAGAAGCAGAGAACTGGCACGGAATGAGGTGGAGAGACATTTGCTCTCTTGTAACGAAATCACAGTTTGCTGGTAAACCATAATTTCTAAGTGGCCCCTGCCTAATGCACAAGGCTCTTGTCAGCTCTCGCCCAGGCCTGGTAACCCAGCACAGACATTACCACTGTTCCGAACTGCACTGCAAGGGGCTGTCTTGAGCATCTAGGAAAGCCGCACACGCCCTGCAGCATCACTCCCCCACCCTGCCCCCTACACCCCTACTCACTTGTAAGCGATTTACTGCTGGAGTTTGGGGACCTCAAAGGCCCCTCCTTGTTCTCCAGGGTCAGCGAGAGGCCATAGTTAGCGTGGTGCTGGTGCTGGTGGTGGTGATGGTGGTGCCTTCCCGAAGCTTTGGTGGCAAACGGTGTGCCCCCATTCTCCTCGAGGCCAAAAGGCAGCCGGTCCGAGCTGCTGAGCCCTGGGGAAGGGAGCGGGTAGCTGCAGAGGGTGTAAAAGTCAGGATTTAGAAAAGCAGAGAGTCTTGATATTCCTGTCCATACTTTAAAAGATGTTCTCCAAGCATTGAAAACCAGGAGAAATAGGTTCAACAAACAGATCCACAGGGTTATTGTAGAACAGGACACAAAGGCAACATTGCACTCAAAGGAAAAGCAGAAAGTGGAAATTTGTGTGTATCAGAGATGTTAACCCTTAAAAAATTCTTAAGTTTGAAATGAAATAATTTCTATTTTAAAAAAGACATCATGAGACTTTCCTGGTGGCGCAGTGGTGGAGAATCCGCCTGCCAATGCAGGGGACACGGGTTCGAGCCCTGGTCAAGGAAGATCCCACGTGCCGCGGAGCAACTAAGCCCGTGCGCCACAACGACTGAGCCTGCACTCTAGAGCCTGCGAGCCAAAACTACTGAGCCCACGTGCCACAACTGCTGAAGCCTGTGCGCCTAGAGCCCGTGCTCCGCAACAAGAGAAGCCACTGCAATGAGAAGCCCACGCACCGCAATGAAGAGTAGCCCCCGCTTGCCGCAACTAGAGAAAGCTCACGTGCAGCAATGAAGACCCAATGCAGCCAAAAAAAAAAAGACATCGTCTAAATGGGAGGAGGAAATCAAAGGCAATCATCAAATTAAAAAATAATTTGTTAAACATCTGACGACAAGATCATGACAGAAACTAGAAGTCTTGGAGTCACTTTCTCCTCCTCTCCATCACCCCCACTAGGCAGAAAGCACCTATTAATGGTACTGCTACAACATCTTCTAATTCCAACTGCTCCTCCTGTTATTATTGCCCTAAGGCTCTTGAAACAGATTCCCAAAGCTCTCCCAGCCTCTACTCCTCCTTCAGCCCAACCTCCACAGAGCAGTAGCCAGAGAGCTGTTCTGATTACGTTCTAGAGTGTGGCACTCCTCATTCCAGGAGCTGGAATACCTCTCTGTTACTAGTGATTCCTAACCATTTTAAGATAGAGAACCCTTTGGAAATCTAGAAAACTACGGAACTTCTCTGCAGAAAAAGGCACCAAGACGCAACATTTCACACTCAATTTCGGCCCTCTATAGCCCCTCCGTGGAAAAAATCCAAATTCTTTTATGTATCACTCACGGCCCCCCTGTGATCTTGTCCCATTCTCTTTTCAGCTTATCTCCTGCTATATTCTTCTCTACACCGTAGTCCTTCCCATCCTTGTGCCTTTCACCTCTTTCTGTCCCCTGGAGTCCTTCCTCGTCCGTAAACCCAGCTAAAACACCCCTTCCTCCAGGAAGACTTCCAGCCTTTAAGACCCAGATCAAAGGTCTCCTCCTCACACCCCTAAGCAGAGCTAACCCCTCTTTCTGCTCATTCCCGTAGACCAGATTTCTACTGCCCACTCGTTCACTCTGTCTTCAAGGAGCTCACACCTCAGGGTAGGAAATTCTGTCATTCAATCAGTTACAATCACCCTAGAACAAGCCGCTAAGTGAGCATAGAGGTAAAGGCAACCAGTTTTTCTGGGGCTGGTGAAGGTGCTGGGAAAGGAATCATAAGGGGGGGATCAATTGGGAGAGACAGTCAAATTTTGGTGGACATTCTTGAAACAGAATCCTTCTTCTTACAGGAAACCACATTTCTTGTGTTTGTATGAGGTTGATATTTCCCCTCAGGGTGGGCCAATCAGACTTTTCCCTCCTTCCAGGTAGAGTGACTTATTCTGGGATATGATCCAATCAGGGACAGAGTTTCCTGTAGGTTTAACATATGGAAACGAGAGAAAGTGTCTCTCTTCCTTTTTAAGAGTCAAACAGGGCCTTATTGTGACTTTTGTGGGTCCTAAGCACTTTGGCCTTCACCTCTTCTCCATAAAAAATTTAAAATTATATTTTATGATTGCATTTGTATAAAAATGAATATATTATCGGATACTAAACCATTTTCCTCAACTAAAAGTTCATTTTTTTTCTTCTGACTTAAAAGAAATGAAACCATTTTTGTGGGCCCAAAGTATTGTGAGCCCAAGGCACTGCATCTACTGTGACACACGGATAAGTCAGATCTGGCTATGAGGATGATATAAGTTGAGGCTACTTTATGACCATATTCCCTGGACACAAAGGAGTATCTGTGGGAAGTGGCCAAGGCACAAAGGGAGACAAGACGAGCAGAGGGGAAAGCTAGATGGAAAGAAAGAAAAAACCCCAATGGTATCATTTGAACCCCTGGTTCCAGCCCTGCCTGAGGCTGGTTCTACCACTGACCTTTTTAATTACAAGGTCCAATAAATTCTATTTATTTATTTTTGTTTGATGTGGTTGGGTTTCTCTCATTTATAACTCACATGCTCTAAAGCAGTGAAGGTGTGTTACCTTGTTACTGTTTTTTGTTTGTTTATTTGTTTTGTGGAATGTCTTTCAAGTGAAAAGGTAGAAATGGCTATTACAGGCCTAAGGAATAGTCTGAGCAAAGGAATGATGGTTGAAAGAGCAGGATGGCTGGAGCGGAAGTGAGGAGTGGAAAGGGTTTAAATTTAAGCAAAGGCGAGACATGATTGGAGTTCCATTTTAGAAAGTTCGTGTTGAGGGCTGCGTGGAGGACAGACACCCCAGTCTCTTCATTAGGAGACTGTGACGGGGTGGGGCTAGATGAACTCAGTGGATGGAAGAGCAGCCCTCTGAGCTGTTTCTGAAGCAGGGCAGGCAGGGCTTGCAGGCCTGGCGTGTGGGCGCTGGGGGAAGGAGGTACAGAGGAGGCCTCTGCTGCACATGCAGGATGCTTTCCGGAAGAAACAGCACCATTGTCCCCACGTCGTCCCGTGAGCTGGGTCTTTGGTCCACCCTGGCTGCCTTCTGGAGACTTGGCTCAGGACAGTCTCACATTGTGTGTGTGTGTGTGTGCGTGTGCGCGCGTGTAAGAATGTGGAAGAAGGCGTGACTTTGGCTTCTGGGTTCAGAGTCCAGCTTCACCTCTCTGCCCTGAAACATAACCAAGGGTATCCACCCGCCTCGTGGAGGCAGTAATGGTGGCAGCAAAATGTGCACCAAGTTGTCATGGAGACGCCTGGCTTCTTGTCTTAGTTCTGCCCAACTTTGTGCAGGAACCTCGGGCAGCTGCTCTGGGCCTCAGTTTCCTCCTCTGTGACGTGAGAGGGTCAGGTGATTTCTGGTGCATTTCCAGGTCTGAGAATCAGCCTTTCCCCCACCTATTTATCCAGTACTTGCTCTATCCCAGGCACGGGGCTACCTATTTTACATTAAATATCCCATTGTATACATGTAGAGACTTTGATTAGCACATAATTGGTGCTCCATAAATATCTGATGAAAGGAAGGAAGGGAAGGCGGGAGGGAGAAAAGGAAAGAAGCAGGGAGAGAGGGAGGAAGGATAAATGGAAGCCGTGGAGCTGGGATGTGACGACAAAGGTGTGAACTGCAAATCCCGTGGGCATTATTTTCCTGTGTCTCAAATATGTTGAAAATAATATCTGTCCTAACGAGGCACAGAGACTGGGAGCTCAGAACAGAGAAAATTCCCTACAGCCTGGGACGTTTTACACCTCAAGACTCATCTTCCACCCCGCCCTCCTTCCACACTGCTGCCAGCCTATTAAAGGTCTGAATGGGGACTATAGTGGTCTAGGCAGTAGAGACAAACCAGAGAAACACTGAAAGGAAGAGAGTGACAGGATGGGGGGTCTTGGCAGGATTTGAGAAGGGGAGAACACAGAGACATGGAGGGGTCAGAAATTTTTGAATTTTTTAGCCTGGAAGACCAGGCAAATGGCATGCCATTAATTGAAAAAAGGATGTTGGGAGTGAAGGCTGCTTGGAGGAGGGAAAACTATGATTGAGCTTCAAACGGGTTACACTGTATGTGAGAATGAACACCCAAGGAGCAAGATGTCCTATAGCAGAGATCTGGTGTACATTCAGGGCTGTAGGTAGTGTTGCAAAGTTTTGAGCAAGGATTTCTGAGGAATGGTAAATAGACATCATCTCCCATGCCATCTCCAACTGATGCTCACTCTCTGCTTGGAATGTAAGACGAAAAAGGATTCTGAGGTTGTGCCAGCTCAGGAGGAAAGAGTGCTGTGATTGATGAGTGATGTCTGCCGCAGACCTGGAATGAAGCTGTAGTCTCACGTACCTTCTTGTCTTTCCAAGTTAAAAGTGTGTGTGTGTGTGTTTTATTTCCAGGAAACCCAGAGTGAAAAGTTAAACAGGGAAATAAATATATGTGCAGAGAGTGGTAAATTGTATTTAATAACATGTGTGATTTTCACTTTACCGTGACTTTTGGGGAAGACTGAGAAAGAGACAAATGGGAAGAGAAATAGATGAGGGTCAGAGAAGCTGCCTGGATCTCTGAGAGTAAGAGTTTCTAGAAGAGCAAAGGTTCATAAGCAGGCGTGGAATGACCTGGGTGCTTTCTCAGCTCATACACACGGAGGACCATCCTGGAGATCCTAACTTATGGCACTGTGTGGGGTTATGGGTCTGTTAAGGAAATCACTGTTCCTGGCCTCGTGGACTGTTCCCTGCAGAACTCCAGGAGGTGACGTTCCCATCAACTATGACGTAAATGGCATCCACTGGAGTTGTGCTGCTGTCCTGTCCACAGGGACCTCAGAGATGGTCAAGCCCACCCAGAGGGTCCGGCAGCACTCAGCAGCCCACAAGCCTCGGGGCCCAGTGGCTAAGGTTTAGGAGATGAGGCCAGCTCTGTGCTCACCGTCAATAGAGACCGAGATTCACCAGGCTTCTGGCATTCTGGAAAGGAGGTCACAAGTCCTGGTTTTCAGAGGGTGATGGACGAGGGGTATGTAGACATCAGCCCCTGCTTCCATGAGCTGGCAGTTGAAAGGATCTGGTGTGGAAGAAGGGGGCTGCTATGTGCCTAGCACGTGCTAGGCGCTTTAATGGTTTTCTTTTACAGTTACCCTGCAAGGAAGCTGGTGCCACCTCCTTTTACAGTGGGACTTAGTGAAGGTGAGTAACGTGCCCTGTTAGTAGGTGTGAAGTGAGAAGTTGAACCAGATCTAGTTTCTTCTCTTCCCTTCTCTTGGAGGAAGCCCCTACTCCCATTCTACTTCCAACTCTAGAAAAGTTAGTGTTCCTACTGGGGGGGGGGGGCCTGTGTCATATGGGATGTTCTTGACTGCATTAGGGGTGGACACGGCTCTGCAGATGCATGGTTGGGGGACTTTTACAGCCCTGCCTAATCCCACCAGAGCCTCTCCCCTCCCTGACTCTGGGATCCCAGCAGGCCAAACACGTGGTACTCAATCAAAATGCATTGCATACTGAAAAATGGGATAATTATTCAGAGGTTTATAAGTATAATATTATAACATTATAATAATTATAATATTATTATACCATTGTTATATTAATTATTATAATAGTTGCAGTATTTAGTATAATAACAGTATGATTATTCAGAATAATCCTCCAGAATCCATCACCAGAACTATGACCTGCGCAGGGCAGGGATGGGGGAGGGTCCTGAGCTGGAACACAGAACTTACACGGCTTTCTCTTAAAACTAAGGCTGGGAGTTATCAGGGTGCTCTGAGGAACCAATTATACACTCTACAGCTCAGCCAAGTTCTGGGTGACATGGGCTTCTGTGGGCAGCCCTGGGGACCTAATCTTGGATAAAAAAAAAAATCATAGAATTGTAGAAACAGAGCCACTCAGATATCATCCAGTTAGGTGGTTTTAAATTCTGGATGAATATTAAAAGCACCAGAGGAAACCCTCTACACTGCTGGTGGGAATGTAAATGGCACAACTGCTTTGGAAATCAGCCTGGCAGTTTCTCAAAAAGGTTAAGCATAGAGTTACCATACGACCCAGAAATTCCATTCCCAGGTATATACCCAAGAGAAATGAAAACATGTCCATACAAAGACTTGCACATGAATATTCACAGCAGCATTATTCACAAGAGCCAAAAGGTAGAAACAACCCAAATGTCCACCAACTGATGAACAGATAAATAAAATCTGGTATATCCATACAACAGAATATTATTCAATTTTAAAATGGAATGAAATATTGATCCATGCTATGACATGAATAAACCTTGAAAACATAATTCTATTTATATGAAATGTCCAGAATAGGCAAATCCATAGAGATAGAAAGTAGATTAGTGGTTACCTAGGACTGGGGAGGATGGGGAGAAATAGGAAGTGAGTGCTAATGGGTATGGGGTCTCTTTTAGGAGAAGTTAAAATACTGTAAGATTAGATTGTAGTGACTGTACTACTTTGTGAAAATGCTAAAACTATTAAATTGTACAATTTGAACTGGTGAATTGCATGGTATCTAATTTATATCTTAATAAAGCTGATTAAAAAATCAACTAAGGGAGATTTTGAAAACTATCAATGTACAACACTTACCCTGGCTAATTACATCATCTATCTCTAAATCCAATGTGCAGCCAGGGCTGAGAAACAATACCGTAGTCCAACCTCCTCATTTTGCATATGGGGAAACGGGAACCCACTGGGGGGATGAGGTGACCAGGTCACACAGTGGGTAACTGGCTGAGTCTGGGACACAATCCAGGACTCCCACCTCTCTGCTCGCCAAGTGCCCCAAGTGCCGCCCATCTGCTACATCTTCCCATCTGCCTCGGCTTCTATTTAAGGCAGCAAATGCACTCATCAGGAAAATCCCAATACCTCCTTAGAACCCCACTGCCTAAGACATCTTTGTGTACACATCTTGTCTTCCCAATGATAGAGACTGTCATATCACATGTTTTCATGTCCTTGGGTGATGTTAAGACAACTGGTTCTACATTTCAGGAAAAAAGAGACCTTTCCCTCACAATATCTACATAAATTCTTCTTTATTGGCTCCTCCCCAGGCTGGGTTGGACACCTCTCTCCTTACCTTTACCTCACCCTCCCGGAGTGCCCCTGACCTGCTGTGTTTCCAAGGAAATGCGTTTCCCAGTTTCCCTGCCCTCTGGTTTCTATGTAGGTTTGACCAATGGGAGTCACTGACAGAGACTGGAGGGTAGGAAAAGGAGCTAAGTATTTCTCCCTCATCTCTTTTTACCTCAGGGGATGTTTTCAGCAATAGTTGAGTCCCCTGGGGCTTCACCTTCCACTAGACTGACTCCCTGTGGCCCCAGCTCCTGGGCTCTGGAATACTGCTATCTCTCTTTGTCTCTTTGTCTCTCCAGCTCTAGGAGTGATAAGCAGGTTCTACTGTTGCTAATTTCTGGGTTGCCTCACTGGTCACTTTAGCTACTTAGTTCTTCATCCCTTGTGTAATCAATTCCCTGTATCAAATTCCCTCTGTAAGAAACCTGCCTAGAGCGATTTCAGTTCTGATTGTCCATGACTGATACACAATTATCTACCTGTATCTATTTCTGAATTCTTCATATTTTTTTAATGATTTTTTAAAATTTTTATTTTATATTATTTATTTATTTTTGGCTGCGTTGGGTCTTCGTTGCTGCACGCGGGCTTTCTCTAGTTGGTGGTGAGCGGGGGCTACTCTTTGTTGCGGTGCGCGGTCTTCTCATTGCAGTGGCTTCTTTTGTTGCGGAGCATGGGCTCTAGGCATGCAGGCTCAGTAGTTGTGGCTCGTGGGCTCTAGCGCATAGGCTCAGTAGTTGTGGCGCATGGGCTTAGTTGCTCCACGGCATGCGGGATCTTCCCGGACCAGGGCTCGAACCCGTGTCCCCTGCATTGGCAGGCAGATTCTTAACCACTGTGCCACCAGGGAAGCCCTGGATTCTTCATACTTTTATTGAACTATTTATTTATTGCTAAACCAGCACCAGACTGTCTTAATTACTTTTGTGTTAATATTTGGACTTTTTAATATCTGATAGGACAAATCCTGTTTCCTTTCACACATCGTTTTTCTTTTTCTTTTGTTTTTTCTTGGCTAATATCATGCACTCAGTCTTCCAGATTACTTTACAATTCAAGGTACTACCAAAAAAATCCCAGTGGAATTATGATTTGCAGCATTAAATATAATGGATTAATTTGGGAGAATGTATTCATAAGGTATTTCTCACCATTTATTTAGATCTTCTTAAATGTCCTTCAGTCAGAATTTTTAACTTTTCCATAAAGGTATGGAACATATCTTATTAACTTTATTCCTATCCATATATCAGTTTTGTCACAATTGAAAATGGGATCTCACTAATTATTATATTTTCTCTAATTTTTTTTACTACTAGATATATAAAACTACTGACTTTAAGGTATTTCTACCTCTGGTCACTTTGCTGAACTCTTATTAATTGAAATTCACTTGTATTTTAGGATAATCACATGAATTTTGTTTCTTCCTTCCTAGCATTTATTCTTCATTTTGTTTTCCTGGCTTATTGCATTGGTAAGGCTTCTAGAATGATATTGAATATTAGCAATCATCTTTGTCTTATTTCCAAAGTATGTAGATTATCTTAAATCTACAGTCTAAATTAAATGTTGATTTGTGACAAATTCTACTTATCAGGTTAGAGACAGTCCTTCTACCGTTAGCCTACTAAGAATCTTGAAAGATTAGCATGACTTATTCTGAACAAATCCATTCTGTTCCTAAGTGAACACTACTTTACTAAGTGCTTAAAAAAGAATCTGTTCTCAAACTTTTCTTGGTATTACCATCAAGCTTATCACTCCAGGTTTTAGAATTCATTTTTCAAGAATCTGTATGACATTTCCCTGTCTATTCTTCTGGCATTTCCCCAAGACGCCATAGTTTTTCAAAGTGTTTTGGTGCTGGCTCAGCAATGACATATGCAAATTTTCTTCAAGGTCATTTTTCTCAACCTGAAGACTTTAACTGTAAAGCAGTAAAATATTTCCTGACTACTCTCTCTTGGACTTCAGTTTCATTCTCTTTGTTCTTTTCATCTTTCTGTAGTTAGCATACTGACTGGCTTCCTTGTTGAAAAAGAGAAAAACAAAACAGAAGTTGAGCAGCTCTTCTTCTGTCCTGTTAATCTCACATACCATCCTCAAGATGGCTCTGCTATTAAATTGTTCATCTTTTTGCCCTGACCAAAGTGTGCATCTACAGAAGTCCTTTTTAAAAAAAAAAAAAAAAGTTCTCTGCCCCTTTGTTTTTGGTCATATGTTCTACCTTCCTTCTCTTTAAAATACTGTTTTAAACTGTGGGCTCTGAATGCCTTCATCTTTCAGACTATCTGATATATTCATAGTCCGTGTGAAAAATATTCCCTTTTAGATCTACCCTTGTTGAACATTTTTGAAATCTGATCTTCTAAAGATTAGAATACATGGAGGATTAAACCCTGAATTCCACTCATTTCATATTAATGATTCTAAGACACCAGGGTCATTTTCTTCCAAGGGTCTTGTCACTTTATACACTTCCAACCCAGTCTTCCTTGCTGACCAGAATTAACAAAACAATACCGGCAGGGCAGTGTATCTTCTACCTTCCAAACAACCAAATCATCAGCTAGAAAGGCCAAGGCCTCAACAGAGGCTCTGCTTTTAACGGAACACCAATGTCTGGATGGCCAACAAGTCCCCCATATGTGATGTGCCAGCTTGAAGTCTCTTAGGAGAGCACAGTGAACATCCTCTCTGTCCAAAGTCATCTGGCATCTTCTCTGGATTGCTCAGTTCACCCTTAGGTGCTGCCTGTACTCAGTTACTCTTTGACCAATCCTGGCACACGTCTCAACTTCATAGCAGGGTTCCTGGAGGCAAGAACCGCTTCTATGCAGCCCACACAGCAGCACGTAAGTTCTCTAAACACCTTCCAGAAGAGCCCGGTTGGGGCAAACTGCCACCTATTTTACTTTTAGCCTAAGTGGGGACACCTCCATGTTCCTAATCAGAACTAAAGCATCAGGGAGTTGCTGACAAACAGTAAAGCTTCCCAACTGATAGGCCTCAGAAGGTGGCAAGTGGGTTGAACCTTTCGTTCTCTGAGTTGTTGGAGCAAGTGGACAGGACCAGGGGCGCTGGGAGCCTGAAGCACCCTTGTCTGCTTACCCCAGTGTGCTATACAACAACACATTTTCTGTGGGTGCTAAGGACAAGAAAAAGCTGGGAAGCAGGGGCTTCCCTGGTGGTGCAGTGGTTAAGAATCTGCCTGCCAATGCAAGGGACATGGGTTCGAGCCCTGGCCCGGAAAGATCCCACATGCCGCGGAGCAACTAAGCCTGTGCACCACAACTACTGAGCCTGCGCTCTAGAGCCCGTGCGCCACCACTACTGAAGCCCGCGTGCCTAGAGCCCATGCTCCGCAACAAGAGAAGCCACCGCAATGAGAAGCCCGCGCACCGCAACAAAGAGTAGCCCCTGCTCATCACAACTAGAGAAAGCCCGGGCACAGCAACGATGACCCAACACAGCCAAAAATAAAAAACAAACAAATTAATTAATTAATTAAAATAAATAAATAAATAAAGCTGGGAAGCATCATTACTAGTTCATAATTCAATCCATTAGCCTGGAACTGTGGCTCTTGATTGGGACTCTCTTAGCAGAATCCACTCAAGTACCATGTTATCACAGCAGATGGTGTCAGCCAGAATCATACCTCCTGACTGAACACTAGTGCATTAATACCCTCAGAGGAGAAAAAAAAAGTGCTAACACTTCTGAGTGCCCAGCACTATGCCATCTATGAATTTACTTAATCTTCCAACATTTGAAGAAGGAACAATTATTACTACCCTTATTTTACAGATAAGGAAACAGGAACAGAGAGACTAATTAACTTTCCCAAAGACACACAACTAGTCAATGGCAGAGCTGGAATTTGAACCCAGGCAACCTGACTATAGAGCCCTGTGCTCTCTTCAGTGCCAAGAGACACTGCTTTGCCATGTGGATGATGAAAGCAGCAGTATAACATTAAAAGAATGCTGGTTGGCACTTAGCTTTGGTTGTGCTGCCCCTTAGCTATGACCTTAGGTAAGTGATTTCACTTATCTGCCCAGACACCGCATTTTCAGACAATCATTTATTAAGCATTTATACCTCAGGAACTACAGATCAATGAAATAATTTGATCTCTGCCATGTCCAGATGAGAGACAGGAGAAGGTGCATTTACCCATCCTGGTTTCCAGGATACCTGTCACTCATTTCCATTTTAATTTAGCAGAGACTAAACAGAGTAGGCATTACACCAACATGTTGTTACAAGTTCTTATTGAATTTAGCGCAAACATACTATCTGACAGTTAGAGTATAACTGAAAAACTGTACCTTTTTCGTAATGGGTTTGAGAAGAAAATTGTACCAACGTCTTAGAAACGTGACACATTACGAATGTTAGGTCTATTAATTTGGGATGATTTCTTACACTAACTTAGTGGTTTTATTTTTTAAAAAGCGACTAGAGAGAAACGATGCCCCTACCTCATTTTTCTCTTGTCTGAAAAGGTCAAAATTACGTTTTTTGGCGTTATTTACTCTTTTATATGGATTACTAACTGGCAGAAAAAATTTTTTCCCAATTTGTATTTCTTTCAAGACATTTTCCAGGCAATCAACTTGGAACTGTCCAGTCAGTGTTAGCACAGGTGATATCTGAATCCACAGTAGACTGGGAGCGCTTGTTTTCATTAGTTTACTAGGTGCCTGGAGCCAAAGACGGTGTCTTCCTCAATAGCAATTCCCAGCGCCTATACAGCACCTGGCACAGTGAGGCAGCGGAGTAAATATTTGTTGGGTGAATGGTGTAGTGCATTAAAATTGAACTCTCCCTAGGTAATTTATCAAGTGTCAATTCATAAAAGCTTCACTCTGGTCACGAATTCCCCAGTTGTTCCTAACAATACATAATGGTCTCGGCAAAACTGCAGAGTAAAATATTCCACATCTTAAGGAATGATGAGAGCCTTTACGATTTGTTCGGTGGTAACGGGGTCTCTGTCCCGTGTGAGCTACGGTAGGATGTGTGCCTCCATCTTTGAGTCTGGAGTTTTCATTTGGTGAAACTGGTATCCACTGGTGTCAACGAATGGCAGTAAGCAGACAAGCAGGCCTTGAACGTTTTCTGCCAGAAAATCCATTTTACCTTGATGTCGTTCTTGCTCAGTTTTACGATGTCTTCTTCTAATTGTCTGTGTAGGAGACAGCAAGAAGCTGTGAGGAAGGCCTCTGTAACTTTGCGGCGAGATCTAGGACGTTAGCAATTCCAGATACATTTCAGGATCTGAGTCCAAAGAATCAATATTTCATGAGTTCACTTTTGCACAGAGGCTCATGACTAAGAACGTATTCAATCTTTTTCCTGCCTTAAGGAAAAATATACTGACATAAGTATTGTTTTCCTTTACAGCATTCACTTCTAACAAATCCAACACTGTTTTCCCTTGGTTTCTTACAGATTTTTCTTTTTGCCTCTCATTTCTGCATTTCAGTGCTCACTCTTTGCCTTAAAAGAAGATTCCTTTTCTTTTCTTTCTTTCTTCAGGTGGGGAACAGCATTAACGGACTTGCCCCTAGCCACTGCTTTAAATGCATACCCCAATAGCATCACACGGGAGCCCTCAAGGAACAGTAGGACAAAATTATCGTTGCCATGAAAGCACAGCTGCTAGTGTGTAAAATAATGTCCAAAGAGCCCGTTCTTTATCACCCTTTGCACTCTGCAAGAGTTACGGCAGAATCGGGCATGAGCTTGCGAGTGTTATTTTTCCACTCGGCAGACACCATCCAACTCACCCAAATGAATGAAATTATTATTCATTCCAGAAAGAAGTTCAAGTTGGATGAATGAAATGCACACTCTGTTCAGGGCACGTCCTGGACATTCTAATTGCACAAGACCAAGTGTGAGCAGGAACTGAATGTGGGGTGCGAGGTTCTGAGGGGATACAGATGGGGATTAATCTATTTTGGTTTTCATTCATGCTTAAAAATCTCTTCAAACGGTCCTCTCTCTGTTCCCCAATTCTTGTAGGTTCTTCAGAAGCTTCTATTATAAACTTCCCTAGTTAGCCTCTGAAGCCATACACTGGGCCTAATTTTAAGGGCTTTTAAAATTGCCTTTAATATAGTTACAGCGTCTTTATCCAGCCACGGAATGCAACGGGCTAGTGGAGCCGTTAGCATAGCAACACCTCTTGCTTTTGAGGTCTCAGCTGTAGAAAGTGGATGTTTAAACCATTCACTATTCGGTAGGGGATGATTAGGTAGGTTTCTGCAGGTTTCTTGTAACATGAGCCTACGGGGATGTTCCTCTAATTATTTTCTAACCCTTTTTAGTGGATTGCCTAGACTAAGCCGTTTGGTATTTTAAATTCTGCAGCCTTTCCCCAATAAAACCACTGGCGAGTCTTGGGATGTGGCTGTGATTTTAGATTCCATATATTAGAATTTTTATTGTAATTAAATGTAAATCCGTCCTTCCCTGATCAAATGCACCAGGGAAATTCACAGTGTCTGAGTGTAAGGTTCTTAATCAACTCCCAAAAGGGAAAGGAAACATGGATATTAGAAATCAATTCCTTCATCCTGGCTATTATTATGCTGCCCCTTTTCCTTTTTCAGATCTCCAGGGCATGCAGGTATCATGCTGATTGTTACCTGAACCTCTGGAAAGCTGCTTTCACAGTATGTCTGGTAAAAATCGACTCTTCCCAGCCTTCCCTTTCTTCACTATAAAAAGGCTAAGATGACGGATTTTACTTCATCAGTCTGATCTTTATTAAAGAGTATGACTCAAGATTAGGGCCTCCAGATGTTTCACAGTAAACAAGGAACAAATGGCATTCAAAACGATAAAAAGGTGTGCCGCCTTGCTTATAGAGAAATACAATTGAAACAGAAATTCTGATTTTTACCCATCAGACTAACAAGGTTTTAAAAAAGTTAGCAAAGGCTAGGTGCATGCTTCCTGTGGGATCACAGAGGCCCTGTCAAATAGCTGTTGTGTGTATAGTGGGGAGAGGCGTAATCAGGTAGAATATCTTTGGAGGGAAACTTCATTAGGCAATATCCAAATTAAATACACACATTCCTTTTGGCCCAGCATCTCTACTTGTAAGGAATTTATTCTGCAGATGGATTTGCTCAAGTGCACGACGTGTACAAGGATGGCGGCAAAGCTGTCATTTTAGAGATTCAGGGCAGCCTAAATGTCCATCAGTATTGATGGGTTAAATAAATATGTGCTTGTTTAAACACAGAATAGCTCTAGATTGACAAGAAATGCTAACAATGTTTGTCTCTGGGGAAAACTAGGGAATAAGAGGGTGGAAAGGAAAAGTAACTTTTGGATATTTCTGAATTTTTACCACTGTCTGTATTACTTACTAAAAAAGGTTGAATAGCACAGCAGTTCTCTTTATTACTAACTTTCGACTTAGTCTCCAAATAGTTAAAAGCTTCCTCTGCTTTGTGTAAGATGAAATCTCAAGTTGGGACAGGCTGGGAACTGAGCAGAAGATCTGTTTCAATTCTCTCAACTTCTGAGTCCCAAATGTCCCAGCAGAATGGATTCTCTGTGGTCTCACCAATTCCTTCTCTAGGGCCATTCTCCCATTTGCAGGTCGGAAAGCATTGCCCACATTCCCCCTGGACAGTTATTTCTTCGTATTCTCAGACAGAAATATCATTTCTATTTCCTTTTATCTCCTCTCAGAACATCCCCATGCCGTTTCTTCTTTTCCCTTGTTAGAGTTTCAGAGCTGTGTCTTTACCTATTGTGTGAACTCTCTTCCACCTGATCTTTCCTTTGGAACGAAGCGCCCCTTTCTGTTGCTAAACTTAGACCATACATCTCAACCCATCAACCTAGGAGATACACCATTCCTTGAGCTAGACTTTGAATCTCCTTGTCCTGTTTCTCACTACATGGACTGCTAAGGCCTTAAATCTCAAAAACTGCTAAAAATTGCTACCAGCTAGCATCAAACATTGTGCAAAGCACCTTACACATACAGTGCCACTTAATTCTCATGACGGTGAGATATTGTTAAGTTCCATTTTGGGATGAGGAAAATGAGGCATAGAGAAGATAAGAAACTGGCCAAAGGTCACATGGCTAGTGAGGGGCAAAGCTGGGATTCAAACTACCTGAGATTCCAAAGCGTGTCCACATTTCACCTAGTCTGAGAACTAGGTGCTCTTGCTCCAACAAAACCACCACTCCACACTGGGTTCTGCAGTCTTCTCTCATCAGCCTGCAACATCCTGCCATTCTGCTTCTGTAAACTTCCACCTGTTACCCCACTGTGGGCTCTAATCTTGGCACGGGTCCTTAGATTGGGGTGTGCTATGCCCTCTCCTCCTCGAGTGGCTGGAATTCACTAGCCTCTCACTTCAGCAGGAGGGCCCAACAATGACCTAAGTCTTGGTTTGACAGATTTTGGGGGAGGGAGGTTGTGATGAAATTAAAGCCATATAAAGAACCACTAGAATTCTTACATTCTTCTGCTTCACCATGAGCCCAAGGAAGTGCAAAGCTATGTTGAGCAGACAGAAGTAGCTGCTTATTATGATGTATCCGTCCATTTACTTTTTTTCTTTTATTTTTGGCTGCGTTGGGTCTTCGTTGCTGCGCGTAGGCTTTCTCTAGTTGCGGCGAGCCGGGGCTACTCTTCGTTGCAGTGCACGGGCTTCTCATTGCAGTGGCTTCTCTTGTTGTGGAGCACGAGCTCTCGGCGCGCAGGCTTCAGTAGTTGTGGCTTGTGGGCTCAGTAGTGGTGGCTCGCGGGCTTTAGAGCGCAGGCTCAGTAGTTGTGGCACACGGGCTTAGTCGCTCTGCGGCATGTGGGATCTTCCCAGACCAGGGCTCGAACCCGTGTCCCCTGCACCAACAGGCGGATTCTTAACCACTGCGCCACCAGGGAAGTCCCCGTCCATTTTACTTTTGAACATCGTGTCTCTTTAAGAAAAAGAGTTGGCCTCTAATTAGTTAAAAATTGAGCCACTAAAACAAGGGCAAACATAACAAGACAGGAAGCTGTGCTTTTCCAAAGTGTGGTCCTGCGCCTGCCCACCTCAGACTCTCCTTGGAGTGACCACTAAAAGGAAGGTTCTTAGGTCTCACCCTGACCACCTAAATAGAGCCTCACAATCTCCATTTTTAACAAGCTGTCCAAGCGATTATTTGGCTTCCTAATAATCGGGGGGAAATGGGCCTTTCTGCAGAATTGTTGAGGATTTCTTCTTTAGTGGAGTCTCAGCTGAATGTCAATTTCACCTCTATTTCACCTTTTAGATATGCTGGGGCTTCTTAAAATGTGCCACCTTTCATGTGCAAAGGGACTTTCCTTTCTTTAGCTGCAGTTTGCTTTTTCTCTATCTCTGCCCCCTTATACCTTGCCTAGGCGTTTGTTGCCTCCTATAGCAAAATGGTGGAAGCAAATCATTCTAGGGCTATTTAGGGTATTTACCTGGTACTTTTGGAAGATTCAGTCAGTCAGGGAATTCACTTAGAGCCATGTGTGGGAAATACTGATCCAAATGGGTCAATACGGCTGCTCAAGGAGCTCTTTGATGAGCTCAGACCTTAAAAGACTAGTTAAAAGCTGGAAAATTAAGGGCAACAAAAAGGATCTATCATTTGTTGTGTTCAGAGCAGGACCCAGGAGGCTGGCGTCACTGACCTGGAAGCATGGTGGGATATTAACAGGCAAGAAAAACAAAGGACTCCTGCACCGTCCTTACTCCTTCATCTTCACCGTTAAGGAGGACCATTTTCAGTGGAAGTGGTAGACCAAGAAATGAAACAAGCAAGAGGGTTTTGAAGGACAAGGTAATTACCTGACATGATTTCAAGACTTTCAGTCCACATGAATTACATCAATCTGACGATACCGTCAATTCACCGTTAGATATTCTCAGGGATCACAGAAAAACAGTGGATGATCAAGACCAGTAAGTAACGGAGTTTCAAAAATGCAAAAAGCTAATCCCATTAGTTTATGGAATACTGAGTTTGGTTTTGCTGGCAGGTAATATTCCAGAAGAAATGACCAGTTTGTGAGCTCTCGGGAAGGAAGAAGGGGATCATCTCAAATGAGTGGCTCACTAAGAAAATAACGCTCAATCTCCGCTCCTTTGAAAAGGGGGCTGTTGGTACATGAATGCCGGCGTGGACAGGGTAACTAGACTGCTGGAGGAGGGATGGGGGGACGGGGTGGGGTATTGGGAAGGGTTGCTAGCTCACTGGTGATGGTGATGAACAAGGTTATAGACCACTGGTGTGGAGGAAAGACGGACAGTCACTACACTGATAGTGGTGGGAGGTGGCTTTCTGGTAGTTCTGGATTTCAGTGTAGTGAACTCTTCAACATCATCTAGTAAGAGTCTCCTGGAGATGTGGATCGACAGGGTCCCAAATGGTGGAATAATTAGCGGTGAGAGGCCTTAAAGCACAGGAGCGGAGAACACAGACTTTGAAGTCAGAATTGAGTGACCACGGGCAAGCTGCTTGGTTAGACCCTAAGCCTGAACCTCCCCACGTGTGAAAAGAATATCACCCACCTCACAGAGCAGTTGGGAAGATCAAGTGAAGTGACATATGCGGAGTTTGAAGCACACATCTGGCTACTAGCCCCTGGACGTTTCTGTGGATCAGGGTCAACCTACCGGCGTTTCCAGTATCACACGGCTGGACCGTCGTTTGCCCCACTCAAAATTATAGCGATGCCGCAATGAGAACGCCGTGGGCACAGTGAATAATATTCACATTTAGCAGATGAATCCAGAACATACATGGTGGGCAACGTCCTGCTCAAAAGATGATGCTCCCAGCTGGATACGGTTGTTCAGATACCTTCAGACCAGCTCAGAAGTGATGTATTCCTGCCTGTTATCTGGTTAGATGCTTCCTTTAGAATGAATGCAGAATAATTCATCTGCTGAACAGACATTCATTGAGCACCTGCTACTCATCAGGCACCGGGGAACAAAGGAGAGCGTGACACAAAGCTTACACTTAAGGAACGTACAGCCTCCAAGATGAGATGAATAAGAAAGGCAGTTTTAACACAAAATAGTGAATACATCATAGATATACACGGGGGCTGTGGGGAGTAGAGGAGCAGAGCACAGGAACTAGCCCAATTTGCAGAGGTGGGTGGACGCCGTCAGAGTCCCTGGGAGAAGACAGCCAGCGTCTGAGCAGAGGCTTAAGGGATGAGCAGGAGTTGGGCAAGGAGGACGGGAGTGACAGCATTTTCGGCAGAAGGAACAGTATTTGCAAAGGCACAGATGGCAGTAACAGCAGGGTATGGTGAATGCCAGGAACTACAAGCAGTTTGGTGTTGTAGGAGTTTAAACAGGAGGGTGAGAAATGGGGGAAAAATACGCTAGCTAGAGCAACAGGACAGGAGCAGATAGCGGGGGAATTCCAGAGGAGGCCTTGGGCTTCATCCTGTGGGTCATGGAGAACCCTGGCAGATATCAAGCACTGCAAGAACGCAATCAGATGGTACTTTAGAAAGATCACTCCAGTGATTGTGAGGAGAATGAGCTCGTCGGGAGACTGGAGTCAGAGAGATCAGTAAGAGCACCTCTCAGCCGGACAGAAGATGCTGCTACAAGATCAGTGTTGATAAGGAGGGAGGAAGGGCTACATACAAATACTAAGGAGGCAAGCTGAACAGACCTGAGGACTGCCTGGACATGGGTGGCAAAGGGAGAGGTGCTGTGGATGATGTATAAATGCTTACCATGGTGAGAAAGAAGAGAATTCAGGTGAAGTTATTTTGTTTTGTTCTTTTCAGTAAAAGAGGATGAATTTAAGTTTTGACATGTGACGTTTGAGGTGTACAAGGATATACAAGTTGAAATGTCAGTATAAAAACTCACAGAGTAGTCTGCATTAGAGATAATAGCTTCAGAGTCAACAGCACTTATAAAATCTTGACAAGATGAAAAGGGCAGGTAGACGGTGATCAGGGAGAAAAGCAGTGGGCACAGGAAGAACCCTGGGAGAACACCAATATTTAACAAGAAGACAGAAGAAGAGGCTGTGACAAAGACAGAAGAAAAAGTCCAAGGGCTAGAGAAGCAGAGATCACAGAAATCAAGGGATTAGTTTCAAGAAGCTGTGAGTGAGTGGTCACCACTGTCAAATGCAGTAGAGAAAGGTCCGCCAAGTTGAAGGATGAAAACCGTACGCTTCCTTTAACAATTAGGAGGTCATATGTATGCACGCTGGTTAGACCTCTTGGTTGCAGACAATTGAATCCACTCAAGGTACTTTAGGCAGAAAGGTATTTATTAGAGGTTATTAGATAAGCATACACAATCTCCAGGAGGCCACAGACACAGGTTTGGAGGTCTCTCTGCCGGGAACAGCAGCAGTCGCCAGGGCAAACACCCACCCTCACCACAGGACTGTTACAGTGGAAACCCCACTGCCACCTGTGATCAGAACCTTCACCAAAGCTGCCCCAGATGAATAAACACCTCAGCCACGGAGCCTACAAAAAGGGCCACGCTTCCTAAGAGCAACCTCATTCCAGGATGAGTTTGCTCCATGCCACCTAACTGAATGTTCACCTTCAGACTTCCAAAGTCCCATCACCTACTTCATCCACAAATGATACCTCTTGTGCAGCATAAAAGGAAGATGGAGTCAAAAAAAAAAAAAAAAGGCAAGAATAATCTTTATTCCTCAGAAACACATTTGTAAAAATGTATCAATGAAATCAAAAGATTCAGAACACAATTATCTGTATGCAGCACGTACACTGAGGACCAAAACATCTGCTAAAAGGAAATACACCTGTAAACATGTATCTTAGGGAGCGTTTATAGGTGATCAACTCCACTGTGCAGGGTGTGCAGCTGATTCCCTCCTTCTGGATAGATTTTTGTGGTAACCAAAAAAAAAAAAAAAGATCAGATTTTGGCAATAAACTATCTCAAGGGAGGGAAACACATTTTTTTTTAAAAAAGGCTTAAAAGGGCCAAATTACAATTACATATATAAAAAATGGCACAAGAATTGATTTCACAAAAATACTAAGGAAAGTATCTCAGGCTTACCTATCAGGAGGAAAAAAAGGTCTTACTCGGGGGCTTGAAACGGGGGGGGGGGGGGGGGGGGCGGGGGCGGAAATAAAGAGTTTGGTACGAGTTCTACCCTAAAAGGCAACATATTGATTTCTGGTTCTACAGAAAGACTGTGTAACACCCTCCTATCCTCTTGCACGGGATGCTTTGGCACAACTTCACTAAAATTTTACACACTTCAATTTGAGCCATAAATGTATCTCATATTGCATGTTGCTTCTTAAAAGAATGAAGCCTAGGATAAAAACCAACCCTCAAACTATATATTCTGACAGTGTGCATTCATAATTATGTCTTCTGAAAGCACGCAAGTTAGCAGCACCAATCGTTAAGACATTAAAAAATTATTCTTGTACTTGAGCAGCAACTTCTATAAAAATAAAGGCTATGTGATTTCTGATTAATAAAACTGCGAGAATTCAAAGTGACTAAACTGCTTTAAGATAGGAAATTCAAAATCTCCCTGTATTGATATAACCTTTAACATGTTATATACTTTATTCAGCTTTTGAAAGAGGTAACCCTCTGTTAAAGAAGGTCTGAATGTTATGTCCTCAGCCTAAGAATATTAAATGTTGATAAATCACAGAATTGTAGAGCTAGAGAGGACCTTGTGATCATTTAGTCCAACTTGCTCTTTTCAGACGGGGAAAATGAGGCCAACAGAGGGGAGACGGTCTGTCCAAGATCACACAATGGCAGAGGCTGGGCCCCAGTGACCTCAATTCCCACCACTGTACTATATGGTACTCTCTACGGAGTGATCTTCCCAAGTTTTTCTGGTTTTCTTTGGTCCCATTCATTAAATAACAAAGAAACATCAGGTACACAGCAATACGATAAACACAGACTTATACTCCAATTTTAAAATCAGAATATCAAAACGATTCCTGAGCCTTTAACTACCTTCATTTTTTGAGAATGCAGTCAACAGTAAGTTAGGACTACCTATTGGGGTTATTTTCAAATATTTACACAGACACTGAAAACACCTTTCAGAACTATTCCTAGAAGACATTTCTACAAACACGTCCACGGGATGCCAAGACATTTTCCATGGGATGTAACGAAACTATGATGGTGAATGGAAGTAAGACGCTTCAGTCTCTCAAAGTGCAGTCATGAGTTTATCTCGATACATCATACTTTGCATTCCTCCTAAGTTCTTCTGGTTCTGGTCGTGGACATAATCGAAATGGCTGTCATCTCCACTGGCCGATGCTTTCCAATGCGGCCTGTCATCCTGAAAGGGCGGCCTGTCATCCTGAAAGGATGGCCTGTTTTGTTTGCAGAGTGAGTGGTTAGTGGGGGTGTGAAGACAATTCAGAGAGGTGAGTGAAACAACACAAGCACAAAGGAAACGGACAAGAAAAACCATGAACCGCATAAATGGGGATGGCTTTCAGATGGAAATGAATGGATTTTCTACTTTCAAGTATTTTAAAAATTCAGATGCGGGTCCTCTATCAACTTCCAGGTCGAGAACAGCTCTGCCCATGGTTGTGCCATCATCCCTCAAAGGGTGTCTGATGATCAAGTCAGTCTGGGGAAAGCTAGGTGGTGGTGAAAAAGGTTCCTTTTCTATGGGAATTCTCAAGAGCTGTTGCCATGTGAACGTACACTGTGAACGCCTCATGCAGCATTTTCCAAAAGTGCTGGACCAAATAATTCTCCTTTCCTGGAGAGTCTGATAAAACACAATGTGCTGGGAACCACCCCCAGAAATTCTGAGGCAGTAGGTCTGGGGTGGGGCTGGGACTCTGCATGAACAAGTTTGCAGGTGACACTGATGCTGCCAGGCAGCAGGGCCACCTGCAAGCAGCACTGGTCCAGCCTCCCTAGCATTCCCAGCCAGGTCTGCCTCACAAGGAAACCAATATGGTAAAACAGGCAAAAATCAGTGTTAAATTTTGTAAACACAAGGTTAAATTAAAAAGCATTTCTATAAATCTGTGTCTCATGTCTGGAAAAGAAACGGCCTTTGCAACACAGAAACATTTAGAAGTATTACTTCACTAGTTTAACTTGCTTTTAAATGTTACATGAATATCAAGTGCTTATGATCAAACTGCGCTGTTGTCCTACAGGATCCCCAGCAAACTTAGTAAGAACTATCAAGAACTAACTGCTCTCATTTGCCCTGTTCTCAATGGATTTATTCCCATCACTCCATTCGCCGCACTTTCTCGAGGAGCAAGGCTAGCAATCTCACTAAGAAATAACTTTATGCAAACTGAATTCACCAACTATGTTTCTGAAAGAGCTTCACACATAAACACCAATTAAGACTGATCTGAAATTCAAATCATGAAAGGAACGTTTGCCTTTACAAAGCTGGCATTAAAAAAAATCTCAAGCTTAACCGTAAATGCAACAAGGCAGGTGCCAGCTTACTTAGGAAGGACTGTGGTAGGTTAGGGCAGAGGTGGGTAAACACGGCCCTCAGCCTAAATCCCACACTGTCTATTTTCATAAATAAGCTTTATGGGAACACAATCAGGCCCATTCACTTCTGTATCATCTGTGGCTGCTTTCAAGCTACCATGGCAGAGTTGAGTAGTTGTGACAGAGACCACAAAGCTGAAAATATTGACTATCTGGCCCTTTACAGAAAAAGTTTACCGACCCCTAGGTTTAGAAAAAGATCCATCACCACAAAAAGCAACCCTCCACCCCATCCCTGGAAAAAAAAAATCCTTTCAAAAAATCCCACAACAAAAGTCCCTGAGCTTTAGTCATATTTTTAGTAAATGAATTCTCAGGACAGGAAAACGTTACTTAGAAATTATAAGTAACATTTCAAACATAAAACCAAACCCAAAATATCTGAAGTTAGAATGACTAAAACAAAACAAAACAAAACAAAAAACCCCACCCAGTTCATTTTTATTTCGTCAAGCATAACTTTAGTAAATCCAGACCCATCACCGGCTTATTTTGCTTTGCAAGTTATTCATCTCTTCCAGGACAAGACAACTCTTTAACAGTTGTTTCTGATGCAGAATTTCAATTCATAACTAAGTAGAAAAGGAGAGCTTGGGAAAGGACGGCTCTATGAGCTCAGGTACTTACCTGATGTTTGGAGAGTGCGGGTGCCACCGAGGCTGGCTGGGGTGGAGATTGGGGTGATACTGGGGCTAGAAATAAAACACCAAACTCGATTATTAGATGCCCTTTGCTTTCAATGGTCTTCACCGGCTGTGAATGGAGAGGCTCTTACTGAACCCTGGCTGGGGGAGCGCACGTTTCCCAGAATATCATGTTTCCCCCGTGACAAAGGCTGGGGGCTGCCCTCCAAGAAGAAAGCGGAAGGCATCTGCCTTGAAAGGGTGGCCTAGAGCGCCCAGGCAAGGCAATATTCATCTCTCCCAAGGGAACCGGATGGAAGGGGCCAGAGAGATGGGGAGAATGTGGGTAATTTATTCTTTAGAAACAATTTCTGTTGTTGCTGAAAATGACGACAACTGTGTGTAAACAGTTGCATCTGCAATCAGACAAGGACTGAACAGAGGATGCCAAGGCAGCAGGACTCTGGGTGAACTCTTTCTCTCTTGTTAAAAAAAACTTTCTAAAATGTGATCCAAAACAAACACCCCCCCCACCCCGCCCCCATCCCAGAAACAAACAAACAAAACCCCAAACCATCCAGAGCACCATTATCCTGATAAAACAGAAGGAAAGAAGTAGTTTGCCCATTTTAACATGAGAAAATGGATCCGGACTGATGACTCACAAAACAGCCCGGGGTGAAGACAAGGCTGGCCTGGGTGGGTGGCAGGCTGCCTGCCAGTCCACTTCTGGCCTGCAGAGGGCAGCGGTCCCAGACTCTGTCAGAAGCCCTGGGGCTTTTCAAGGCTAAATTTTCTATGGGGCAAATTAGGTTCTCCTGACATTTAAGTCACCACAGGCTTGCCACCATTATTCTTTTAATTATTTCTTCCCCTCTTCTCCCTCCCTGCTGTTCTGGTTAATAAGCAGAAGTCCATTCTCTATTATGAAAAATTCTCAGCAATTCTGTTCATTCTATTTTCATGGACCTGCGATGCCCTCCATGACTATTCTGTATTCCAGTGGCCCCTCTCCTTCAAGGATGCCTGTCAGCAAGTCCACAGCCCCCAAAGGACATCCTACTGGAAAGAGGAACCTGGAGAAAACATTTCAGTGGCAGAATCTGAAAGCTGACCAGGGCTTTAGAATCTCCTGGAAATAGTCACTTCATATTTCTCTCTCTTAGGGGATACAGAAACCCAGAGGTGATAGATGATTTGCCCAAAGCTGGACCGTTTCAGGCGTTTTGGCCATACAGCCAAGGCCCCAAAAGAGGCTCCACCAACTGGGTCTTGAACAAAAGAAAGTAACCTAGAATAGAAGTGGACCTTCTATTCTATACACCTTGTCTTCAAACACAACCAAATCAGATGCACTGGAGAGAGGTGGGCACCTTATCCATAGAGACTTGGAAGGAGGATATTCCAGAACCTTCCTTGGTCTCCTTTGGTAATTTATACACCCTCTAAAGCTGTCAAGGAGTATTTTTTAATGTTAACCCACATGGTTCTCAACCAGGACCGTTACATCTCCCTGGAGACAACTGGAAATGAGTATGTGCAGTTTTGCTAGTCACAATGACTGGAGGGTTACCTGTAACTCTTGGGCAGAGAAGAGGGAAGCTAAACCTCCTGTAACTCTAAGGACAGTCCCAAGCAATGAAGAACTGTTCCTCTCCAAATGCCAATAGTGCTCCCATCAAGGACACAGCAATCTGTCCTTTGCATTCGGCTAAGTTTGCTGAGCTCAGAGTAACACCAATGCTGCAATACCACCTTCCTGGAAACCTTTCTCAGCGCTCAGATGCTTACCGGGCCACCTCTCAGGATGTTCTCTTCCTGGTCAATTTACTCCCATTACGGCACCTCTAAAGGCTGGCAAGGAGCAGAGGGCCAGCGGTTGCCAAAGATGTTAAGAGAAGAACAACATCCAGGTAACAGTTGTCATGGATTTGATTTCAATGAACAATCGCCTTGACGTTCACTCTGAGCAGAGAATGCAGAGAAAGGGCATACCTGCGAGGCTGCTGGGGCAAGGGCAGCACTGAGCTGGGAATGCTTTGCTTTGTTTATTTTATTTTTTTTCTCCCCTTCAAGCACTAATCACCCATCAACAACATTCTAGCCACTCACACCTGAAAGTCCGACAGAAAAAAAAAAAAAAAAAATCTCTGACTAAGAAGATTCAAGAACCCAAAGGCAGCAAGGAGATCAGGAAAGCTGGCCTTTCCCCTACCAGGTGCAAAGCACTTTTTACACTAATTCCCTACAACTCGGAAGTCATGTCCAGGTTCTGCACATTGGGAATAAGATTTCATGTACAGAAGGCGATATCACAAAATTCTTCAGAAACATAATTTGGAGGTCTCATAAAGATAATGTACACTGGGATCCCTGCCCCCATCTAAGGAGTTAATATCTACAGTAATGAGACTGATTAGATCCAGAAAGAGACTGATTAGAATAAGGCTCCAAAGTGAACTCATCATGGAGTAGTTTTATTGTGACATTCAAAACCAGACTGATGATAGGGCAGAGAAACCCAGGAGAGGAGTGTCCCTTGGACATTCACACCCGCCCAGGACAAGAAAGCTGGCCGCCATGTTAGGGGGTCATCAGACATGGATGCTGCCTCTCAGCACATGATAACCTGGGAAGCCAGGGACACATCATTAGCTCAGGGCCCCCACCTGGCCACTCATCAGAACCACCTTAGAGAGGCACCGCAGCTTGCCAATACCCAGATCCCACCCACCCTAGAGTTTCTGATTCAACCAGTCCAGGCTGAGGCCCAAGCACCAATTATTTTTTTAAAGCTTGCCAGATGGTTTTAACATGCAGCAGGGCTGAGAACCACTGGTGCCGGTGATTTCCAATCAAGGGGCTCAGAGAAGGCTCTGCGGAGGTGACAGCTTCCCAGCAGACAAGTGTGGGCCAAGGAACAGTGGCAAAAAATTATGGGGCAACAATGATGTGATTCTCCCTAAAGATGCTACCAGAAAACTACTAGAGCTAATCAATGAATTTGGTAAAGTAGCAGGATACAAAATTAATGCACAGAAATCTCTTGCATTCCTATATACCTAATGATGGAAAATGTGAAAGAGAAATTAAGGAAACACTCCCATTTACCATTGCAACAAAAAGAATAAAATACCTAGGAATAAACCTACCTAAGGAGATAAAAGACCTGTATGCAGAAAACTATAAGACACTGATGAAAGAAATTAAAGATGATACAAATAGCTGGAGAGATACACCATGTTCTTGGATTGGAAGAATCAACATTGTGAAAATGACTATACTACCCAAAGCAATCTACAGATTCAGTGCAATCTCTATCAAACTACCAATGGCATTTTTCACAGAACTAGAACAAAAATTTTCACAATGTGTATGGAAACACAAAAGACCCCGAATAGCCAAAGCAATCTTGAGAAAGAAAAACGGAGCTGGAGGAATCAGGCTCCCTGACTTCAGACTATACTACAAAGCTACAGTAACCAAGACAGTATGGTATTGGCACAAAAACAGAAATATAGATCAATGGAACAGGATAGAAAGCCCGGAGATAAACCCACACACATATGGTCACCTTATTTTTGATAAAGAAGGCAAGAGTATACAATGGAGAAAAGACAGTCTCTACAATAAGCGGTGCTGGGAAAACTGGACAGCTACATGTAAAAGAATGAAAACTCCCTAACACCCTACACAAAAATAAACTCAAAATGGATTAAAGACCTAAATGTAAGGCCAGACACTACAAAGCTCTTAGAGGAAAACATAGGCAGAACACTCTATGACATAAATCACAGCAAGATCCTTTTTGACCCACCTCCTAGAGAAATGGAAATAAAAACAAAAATAAACAAATGGGACCTAATGAAACTTCAAAGCTTTTGCACAGCAAAGGAAACCATAAACAAGACGAAAAGACAACCCTCAGAATGGGAGAACATATTTGCAAACGAAGCAACTGACAAAGGATTAATCTCCAAAATATACAAGCAGCTCATGCAGCTCAATATCAAAAAAAACAAACAACTCAATCCAAAAATAGGCAGAAGACCTAAATAGACATTTCTCCAAAGAAGACATACAGATTGCCAACAAACACATGAAAGGATGCTCAACATCACTAATCATTAGAGAAATGCAAATCAAAACTACAATGAGGTATCACCTCACACCAGTGAGAATGGCCATCATCAAAAAATCTACAAACAATAAATGCTGGAGAGGGTGTGGAGAAAAGGGAACCCTCCTGCACTGTTGGTGGGAATGTAAATTGATACAGCCACTATGCAGAACAGTATGGAGGTTCCTTAAAAAACTAAAAATAGAACTACCATACGACCCAGCAATCCCACTACTGGGCATATACCCTGAGAAAACCATAATTCGAAAAGAGTCATGTACCACAATGTTCATTGCAGCTCTATTTACAATAGCCAGAACATGGAAGCAACCTAAGTGACCATCGACAGATGAATGTATAAAGAAGATGTGGCACATATATACAATGGAATATTACTCAGCCATAAAAAGAAACGAAATTGAGTTATTTGTAGTGAGGTGGACGGACCTAGAGTCTGTCATACAGAGTGAAATAAGTCAGAAAGAGAAAAACAAATACTGTATGCTAACACATATATATGGAATCTAAAAAAAAAAAAAAAAAAAAAAAAAGGTCATGAAGAACCTAGGGGCAAGATGGGAATAAAGACGCAGACCTACTAGGGAATGGACTTGAGGATATGGGGAGTGGGAAGGGTAAGCTGGGACAAAGTGAGAGAGTGGCATGGACATATATACACTACCAAATGTAAAATAGATAGCTAGTGGGAAGCAGCCGCATAGCACAGGGAGATCAGCTCGGTGCTTTGTGACCACCTAGAGGGGTGGGATAGGGAGGGTGGGAGGGACACGCAAGAGGGAGGGGATATGGGGATATATGTATATGTATAGCTGATTCACTTTGTTATACAGCAGAAACTAACACACCATTGTAAAGCAATTATACTCCAACAAAGATGTTAAAAAAAAAATGATGTGATTCTCTAAGAACTGAACACATGATGTACGCTAAGGAGCAGGGACAATAAATGTAGAAAAGTTAAGTTGGACCCAGGTTACAGAAGGCTGCAAACAGCCAGCGAGAGCTACCCACAGCAGTGGCTGGTGGGCAGGCAGGGGGTTCAGGCCTTGATGGTCATCCTGTGAAAGAGCAGAACATCAGCCATGGAAACCCATCTCCACTCTTTCTGCAGGCAACAGGCCTAGCACAGTGCTTTACAAAGCAGGTTCTAGAAACCACTATTCCACTGATGGAAATGAACACACCACCAACAGAAAGTGGTGGGGGAAGCCAGCTTTTCTTATGGTGGGAAGGTTGTCCAACAGTCAAATGATTTGCGGAAACACTGGATTTAAAAAAATAAAACGTTGTCTTCCTTGAAGGGTTTTTCGGCACTTTTGACATCCCAATGGGCACCATAAGATCCAAGAAGGGAATGAAGGACGCAGCATTTCCCAAACATGTGACCAAGACATCCTTTCCTGGGGGCACATCTCCAGGGACTCATGTTTCCTGGGCCTAGAACACACTTGGACAAAAAATGGCCTCACTTGAGTGCCCCCGAGAGGCTGTGTTTGACCACCCAGAAACTTAGAACATATATCCCTCCTGCTTGCCAGTGCACAAGGTTAAGAAAAACAGGCAGCTCAGGTGACCAAGAGGAAGCAGGGGTCAGGGGAGAAGGCTCTCCTCTTACTGTTTTCTCAAAAAAAACATGTACTGCTGTTATTTCTTCAAAACCTGATTATAAGCGCAATGACTGCTCAGTGTGGAAAATTTAGACACTTTATGAAGTATGACATGAAAACCTTTAAAAGCAATAGCTCACCTGGTAATTATGGACTTCAGGATTTGTTTTAGAGCTAAAAAAAGAAAAGAAAAACTGTAATGTAACAGGTTGTAAAGCGGCATTATTACTGATTTATTTAACAGTTGTAAACTAATCCTAGGTGCTAGCTGCTCTGTTAGCAACTTTCACAAATACTATTTCTTTTCGGTTACTAGCAGCTTAAATGAACATATAATTGGGGAAACCAAATAGCAGCTCTCATTCGTCACTTTAGAGCTCACAAATAGAAACATGTAGGTAATATTCCAGAACCGTGCTTGTAATGTTATATTTTGGTGGCAAAAAGGAGGTCCTTTCAGTTGGGCAAACTAAATAATTTTAGTTCCCATTCCAGGCCTGCCCTGGCATTGCTGGGTGGCCCACGGTACCGGGCAGCTCAAGTGATGCCCAGGGCTTTCTCCAGCTCAAGGGAGGGCCACCAGCCACTTCTGAGCATCCACCACTGTGGGTCCCCCTGCTCTCAAAAATGCTGCCATGATGTGGCCACCACTCTGGAATGTTCATCCACGTAAGGTTCTGTACTGGGAACTTCACATCTGTTATTATTCAATCCACACAACAAGGCTATGAGGTCAATAAATGTTACCACCTCATTTTATAGATAAAGGAACGGTTGCCTAACAGAGAAGTTAGGACACTTGCTAGCTAGTCCATGGCTGCGCCGTGACCGGAACTGACATTTGCAAAACCCCTAGGCCGGTATCCTTTCCGCTAAGCCACACTGGCTCTCTGAGAACCTGTGGAAAGGTTCCAGGCTCTTCATGCATGATCCTATTTTGATGGAATCTGAAGTATAACTACTCTGGTAAAAACTATGGGTGGAGACGGTTGGTGCAAAACACAATGTATTTAATATGCAAGCTCGGCATCTGCCAGAAAAACCACAGACCAACCCAGCACAATCATTGGGCTAGGTTGCTAGGGTGGCGTGTTCAAAATCAAGGTTTACTGCTCCTCCAGCAATGAGAGGAAAACATTTCATGGTTATGAGTCTTGCTTAGGGTCTAAATAACCCTGTGTTCCAGTTTTCATAGAGGGCCAGTGCACAGAGCCAGGCTCTGGGCCAGATTCACCCCCAGCTGCATTTCACCAGGAGGGCTAAGTGTTCTGCAAGGTGCTATTTTCCTGGCATCACCTCTGCGCCCAGAGCACGGTTTCATCCCCAGCTCCCATAGAAATCCTCCCCACCCCCAGGATCCCACAGGCTGTGAAGAGCAACTGAACAGCTGCAAACAGTGGTTATTAGATCATTTGTTCCTAAAGGGTATATTTACTGGGTTTTTTTCGTGTGTGTGGTGGAGATTTGTTTTTTAATTTTATTTTGGTTCTCAATATATATAATCTCTACTAGACGCTAAGAGGAAAATGTAATTTTATTAGGGAAAAACAAACAAGCAAAACAATCACTTCCTTAGCAAAGGAAAGAAATGTAACTCACAAGCCCCTGAGAATTAAAAACAAGACATGCTGACAGGCATACTTTCAGCATACTACCCGCCATAGGGATCCTGGAAACAGGGCAAGCTTGCAGGCCTAAAACTAACCCATGCAGGATCCCTGCCACCTCCTCCCATCCTCAGGGGTCCAGGCCTGATGCATAGCAGTTCAACAGGACCCTGGAGCCCTTCGTGAGATGCTGAGAACTGAACCAAGACAGAAGAGCCAGACATTTGACGCCCAGCCGAATGGCACTGCAGGCAGCGTTTGCAATCAGAGTGCCAGGCTGAGTTTCCAGCTGTGTGATACAACGGCCAGCTATGTTCTCCAGAACCTTGGGGTCCTTGGAGGTATCTTGGGGCTGCCTGTGGGATGCGGGGGGTGGAGATGAGCAGCAGGTGCCAGCCCTGCCCTCCCCTCCCTGCTCGGTGTCATCCAGAGCAGTCCCGCTTTGGTGTGTTCTCTGTACTGGGCTTCCATGGCAGGTTTCTCCTAGTGGGCCAAAATCAAAAGCTAAAAAATTTCGAAAAACACTTGATCTAGCCCAACCTCTTTGTTTTCAGATGAGAAAAAGGCCGCCCCAGAGCTGAATTAGAGAAATGCCAGGGCTGGGTGGGAAGCCTCCTGATCCCTCATCACTAACCCACGCCTCCACACGCCGCACTCTACCAACCGCCCAGGGCGTATGGCGCACCAAGATATGCTGACCTCAAAGACCACCCTCCCTAGTAGCCTGAGACCTGTGCCTGGGATGACCAGAGACTAACCAGATGGGGCTTCCAGTGGCTGGAGCTTGGACACAAGGGCCAAAACAATTATATAGTCTGTGATTCTCTAGCATGACAGCTGTCCACTGAGGTCGAAACTCACATAAGAAAACAATCGTTTCAGGGAGAGAAGGAGAGTACACACCAGGTGGGACAGTGCCCTCTTGGGCAGCACACGAGACTCACCTGGGAGCTTTAAAACCACAGATGCCCAGGTCCTCAGCCGGATTAGCCTGGGGTGTGGCCTGGCTGAGGGTCTCAAAGCTCAGCAGGTGATTCCAATGTACAGGAAAGATCAAGGCCACCTGTGCTGGAGAAGGGGGCGGCAAACCACGCCCCATGGGCCGAACCTGGCCCACCTGCTTTTGTGAGTAAAGTTTAATCAGAACACGGCCGGAGTCGTTCATTCACATACTGTCTATGCTGCTTTCATGCTCCGGGGGCAGAGTGGAATGGTCCTGAGAGAGACACCAGAGCCTGCAATGTCTAAAATATTTACGACCAGGCACTTTACAGAAAAAGTTTGTTGACACCGGTGCTAGAGTTTCAGTCTTGTGACAAGTTCTCTTCCTACAGGAATTTCACTGGGTGTTGATAAAGGTCTTCTACGTTGTATGACATGAAACCCGCACGTCACTAAGCGGATCCAGTTTTTGTTCTCGGGGAGCTTTTGCTCAAGAGCACGGCCTTTCTTTCCCTTCACTGCCTGCAGTGCCGTTAGCACACTGTGCCACACACATTCCTATCACCTTTATCACCCACTGTTACAGTACACAAAGCACAAAGCCACTCAAACAAAGCATCTGTGTTTTCCAAAAAAACAAACTGTCTTGGAACATTCTACTGTGTACTTATTGAAAGCCAGGTGGACGGTATAGCCAGGCAGCAGAAAAAGGGGGTGGAGAGGAAACCATCAGGTGCTTCACTCTGTGATTTAACTGTATTAAGGAAAAAGTCAACACTGCAAACACAGTAATTCGAGAGCAGAGCCATACCCGGACTCTGGGGGCACTTACCAGAACTGAGCTGCTATCATCGGGTTGCTTGCTTTAAAGGAAAAACAGAAAAGTATGACATCTTAGAGAGCTTCACCACTTTTTACCATTTTTCCCACTTGTTACCAATGATCAGGGAAGAGATTCCTGTGATCTCAGAGCAGTCCCAACCCCAGGAGGCAGAATCTTCATCTTGGCTACCTCTCCTTTCTGGAGGAAAAGTAAATCACCTGCCGCTGTGCCCCACCCTCCAATTCACTCAGAACCCGCTCTCTGAGCTCGTTCCCAGGGCCAGGAGTCCTAGGAGGCAGAGACAGACAGTCCCTGCTCTCAAGGAGCTCACAGTCTTGACACAGAGACAGAGGCGTGAAAGATCGAAGACAGGCTGACATACAAGCAGTAACCTGTGCAGGGGAGCTCGGGGCAGACACCTCCGACTGGGTTCGGGGTGTGAAGTCTGCGGAAGGGGCCATGGACAGAGGCAGAGCTTGTGCACCTAGATACCATTTTGTTTTTTGAAAAATGGAGCATGGAAAATCATTAAAAGTTTCACAAAGATGCTGGAACTCTGGCTGGAGAAAATGTCAGTAACATAAAGGAGGGAAAGAGGATGAAGACCAGGAAGGGAAGTGGAGGAGAAGCACGGAACCTGGAGCCTGGAAGGGCTCTAAGGCCACCTCGTGGCATCAAGCACCCTCCCCTCTGCAGCAGCCGCACCGCGGCGCCTTTCCCTTTGTGCCTGTCCACCTCCAAGGACTGGGCGCTCACTCTGTAAAGAGGGAGCACTATGTTTGGACGGCCCCACCAGAAAGTTCTTCCTTCGACCGGGGTGTTTCGGGGCAACTTTGACCCAGCTGGCTACGTGCACAAGCATAATAACGCTCACCAGGGAGGTGAACACAGCCCTTGGGACAGAGAGCTTTCTCATCCCCCCACCCCCGGTCCCGCCCCATCACTCATCACTCCCAGTTCCTGCAATCAATCACTCTTCAGGGACCTGTCACCCTCCCTGGGCACAGCCCCATCCTCTCAACCTCTGGTCTTTCTTGAAAGTGAGGCCACCTTCCTTGGGCTCTGGGCAATTTTTTTCCCCACGAAAGCAGCCAAGAATGGCTTTAGAGAGTTTCTGGCTGCCACGCTATTGCACCGTTGGTTCAAAAAGGAAGGAAACAGTGGGGAACACAAGGTTAAAGATTCTAGATGGGAAAGCACAGGTGCCAGGTCCCACAAAGGCCCACTAAGTCCTGAGTTATACAAGAAAAACATATGAAATGGCCAGTACAATGATATATGGGAGGGAACGAGAGTGGGGTGGGGAGATGCAGAGGTCCTGCTGTAAAACAACAAGATAGTCCTGAATGGAGAAGCAGTCAAGTGTGGACAAAGGAGAGCCAGGAAATGGGATCTGGAGGCCGGGTCTAAACAGAAATGAGCCCGGCTTGCTCATCTGCTGACTGAACCTGTAACTGGGTACCAGGCCTCATGCAGGTGTGAGGCCACAGTAGTAAATGACAGACAAAGCTCGGGGAGTTCGGGAAAGGGGGGGTGGGGAGGGGCAAGCATCCTGGGGCCTGGCTAAACTCAAGGGCAGGGTGTGCCTGGATTGACTGTGGGCCCCGAGTCCAGTATTTAATTAGTTCTGGTTCCACTCTTAAGTGGTCAGGATTCTGGTTAGCGCGAGACTGATGTCCCCAATTGAAACTGGAAGATGGAGGAGAGAACGGACTCTGCTTCCCTCCAAGACATGTCATCATCTTCCACGGGCAAGAAACATGTTTACCTATGATATCCCTAAGGTCCCAGGTCCAACAGAAGCAAAGAGGTACAAGAAAAGAAATATGGAAAAGGGGGAGAAGGAAATGAACACATCCAATGGGAAAGACTAAAGACAGCTGGATGGTGAGAGTAGCCTGATTCCCTCCAAGAGAATCCCACTGGGGTTTTATCAAAAGCTTCAGAACGACAGAGAACAGCAGGCAGTTCCTTCACAAACTGCTTCGCCAAACTCCTTGGGGCTTATTAACCAACTTAACCATGATGTAAAATTCCAAGACAGAATGAAAAGCACACCACCTTTGAATGTCGAATGTCTCCGGGATGGATAGCGTTTACTAGGCTTCCTCTCGAAGGTGCTGGTTCTTCGTAACCTGGCGCCATGTGTAGCCTGGTATTCCGTCCGGCCACTGGAAAGCAAACATTTCACTGCATGCTACCAATATCAGAATGTCAGTACATTATACGTATTTGGAAGTGAACTTTTATTTCCAAGAGCTCCAATGTAAATTTCAACTTATCTCAAACTCGTTTGGTAAAGACACACACTAAATTTAGCCTTCCGTTTGAAAATAAAATCACTGTTGCCAAATCCAGGCTGTATTACATTTCCGCCAAAGGACAAAACCTGCAATTTAGGTACCAGCCACTTGACTGCACAAACCAAGCAGGTCTGAGTACTTGGAATATTTGACTAAGAGAACACTGATTCACACATAAAATACCTTTCATAAAACATATTAGGTAGACATTTAACTCTTTTAAAAGGCTGTTATCAATGACCACTTAACTAAACCTTGGCTTTCCTTGCTATGCCCAGAAAAACACTGCTGCTTTCACCAAGGCTCTCCATCAACCCAACGTCCAGCTACAGCTTCCAGGAGGCAATGCTGTCTTTGTCTGATCTATCACTGCCTCGTTCCAGCCACCCTCGGCTTATGATTTATCACATGGAAGGAGCCACTTGCCACCTGCTTTAACTGCCTCCAAGGGGCAAACTCCCTTCCTTCTCACGCTGGGCTGGACCAAGTTCCACGGGAGTGTCCTGCCAGGATGGAAACCCCGCCTGGGCAACCTCAACAGTCCGGCCCTGCTCACTTGGAGCACAGCAGACTTTAGCATACCGTGCAACGTCTCTGCCAGGCTTCGCAGTTATGACATCTTCCTTCCATCCTTCCTTCGCAGGACCCATGAGTCGATTCTTTCTCAGAAAGGACTTGGTCCCCCCCACTCCCCTCTGCAGCATTTAAAAATACATTCAAACCAAGCGATTCTTTAAACACAAGTGCACAGACATTTCCGTGCACAGCAGAAAAATTTGAAATGAACAAATCGTTTGGCATCTTAAATAGAGTTCAAGGACATGCCATGTGTGGGAAGAGGTTATGAAACCATGTGAAGTTTTAGATCTTGTAACAGTAATTCTCAGATCTGTAAACATGCCTCAGGAATCGACCCTGGGAGTGCATTTAAAATGCACATTCCCAGGCCTTATTCATACAGCCACACGTGAGCCCCCATAGATTCTGATTACAAAGGCCTTAGATGAGGTCCTAAATCCTCATTTTAAAAAAACACGCAGGGAGTTCTCGTGCACTTTGAGAGACATGGTCTTAGAAACCTAAGTAGAAATATATCGGAATAAACCTCTCTTTCTTCAGGGTCTTTTCAGATTCAAATATTCCTGAGCCCAGCCCTGGGTCACTCACACACACGGTGACATCCGCTCTCATTCTTAATTGTCACCAAATTTCTTGATGTTGGCATGTGACAGGCGATAGAGTAGTGGTTAAAATATAAGACATAAGACCCAGACTGCCTGGGGTTGAATCTCAGCTCTACCACCGACTGGCTGTGACTGCGGGCAGATTATATACCCCCCCGGACCTAGTTCCCTTATTTGTACAATGGGTATAATCTGAGGACCCATCTCATTAAGGCCATGGGGAGGGTTACGAGTTGGTACATGAAAAGCTCTAGGGCAGCAGTGTGGTCGATAGAGCTTTCCAAAACGATGCTCGTGTTCTACATCAGCACGGCCCCATGTGGCAGCCACCGATCTCACTTGTACCGAGCACCTGAAGCGTGGTTAGTGAGACCGAGGAACCACATTTGTAAATGTATCGAACATGAATTAATTTAGATAGCCACATGCAGCTCGCATCGACTGTATCAGACAGCACAGTTCCAGCTAAATGTCAGCTGTTAATAATTTTGTGATTATTAGCTTCGTCTTATCCATGAGGATGCGGAGAGGCTAGAAGAGCTTTGGTGACTCCATGAAAGGTCAGATGCTAAGAAAGAAGCAGGGGCAGGACGTCCAACCCAAGCCTCCAGATGCAGCAGGTCCACTGCTCCTTTCACCAAAACATCACTGCTGCCCTCCTTCAAGACACGTGACCGTGCTGTAAAAACGGTGCCTACCTGAACCTGAAGCGAGAGCCCAGTCGGATAAAGTCCGATCTGTTGGACTTGCCGTTTCCCGGCGTCCGCAGCCGGAAGAAGGCGTGGTGCTCCACGGCGCACTTCCACAGGTGCTTGCAGGTCCGGGCGCTGTCCAGGCGGAACACGAACGTGTGCTCCTGCTCCCGGCCCTCGGAGGTGAAGCACGGGGGGCCTGGTGAGCGGGGACTTGGAGCACTGACTCAGGATTACTCACAGCAAGGAGGAGGAACGGAGGCAAGGCTTACCTGGTCATCATCCTCCACCACCACCAGCGTCAACTTGCTCTTTTTAAAATCCATTTTGGTAATTTTCGGCCTGGCCAGAGAGAAAGCATTTTCAAAGCACAGTCTGCAGCAGCGCCCTCTACCCATCACACCGCCGTTTCCTTTCTACCGTTTAAGCTCAGATTTGCTCAAGGAATCACTCATTCATGTTAAGTGTGATTATCCAGAAGCGCCACTGCCACTGTCAGACACCCACAAATGCCAGAGTACGTGTGTTTTAAAAATGAATCTGGGTGTTGCAAATATCCCTCGATAATCACCCATCACATATAATTCCACCACAAAATAGGAAAAGACATTTTTAATATAGGACAAAACTAAATTACCAAAAGAATAAGCCTATTTTGTTAGCTCCTTCAAAGATTAAAATGCCTGTCGGGGTCAGTCCAAGAGAATATTCACAGCCATCTCTTCCCTACAAATAAACGAAGGCACAGTCGGTAGAGGGTTCTAACAGGTCGTCACAGAGCAGAATGCAAAACAGTTTCCTCACCGCATTACTTTGTTTGCACATTGTTTACACGTTTTTCAGTCACCGGGAAACCCAATTACTTAAACGCACACGGTTCTTACCCTGACAACGTGCATGTCTACCCCATACATTTCCAGCCACTTCGCTTTATTCAGATAGGAGAGTTCCGCCTGGGCAGGGCTCTTTCCCCTTAGAAAAACCAACGAGACACATGTGAACTGCAACGCGTACACCCACACAAGCCTGAAGGGCACGGCCACATGAAGGGGTGCTTGGGGCAATTAAAGGGATGAGGGCTACCGATTTACATCAACATGACACGACCTCCAAGAACAGACTGTTAACTGAGCGGAAAGAGGACAGAGCAGGGCTTATAATAGGAACGCTTAGGGAAGCGACTCTGTGTGTGTAGATTTGTGCATGCGTGTGCGAAGGAGAAAGGCTGGAAGGATACACAGCTGGCTGCTCACAGCGGCTTCGTGCAGGGAGGAGCGTGGGTGGGGTGTGGCAGGGACTGGGGCAAGACTCTACGCCCGCCCGCCCGTTTCTACGTTGTTGTTTCAATGGGATACGAGAATGTGCTACTGTCACCTTCCATCTGCAAAGGAGCCAGAATGGCTGCGGGACAACGGGAAACCATGCTCGGTTTCTGAGTCCAAGAGTGACTGGGCACAGGCAGTGTTTGCGGAAGATGGGCCGGGCAGGAGGAGAGGCGGTGGCCCTGTTATCCAGGCATAAAACTGCTAGACTAGGGTGACTATGGGAGGAAAGAGGACAAAGCAAGAGAGAAGTGGCAGGGCTGGATTTAGCTGTGGTGACCACGTGTCCTGAAATACAACTCTGTACAACACATGGTCTCAAACATGAGTGTCCCTGTAAGGAACCCCAGGACACATTTCTAAAGGGTTTGCCCTAGCAGTCCAGGCCATGGACAGAGCCCCAGGTGTGCAGGACCGGATGGATCAAGGCAGCACCCCTTTGCCTTGGTTAGGAGGCCGGGATGGCCATGGCGTCCCTGGCTATGCAATGACCAAATCAGGACCAGGCCCTGTACTTCAGAGGAAGAAACAGGAGTATGGCTTGGTTTTTACTGTACATCTCTGGAAAGAGAGATGTCCTGTGGGCCTTTGAAAAACAGGACTGAAGCACAGGAGAGAAAGAAGTGAAGAGCTGGAGCTGCGATTTTACAGTCATCCACAGAGCCACTCTGCCATCAGATAAAAGAGTCTGACAAATGCTTATAAATGACCAAATGCATATACCGGAATGTTAGATGGTAGCATCAAGGTACCTGCACTCTTTCCATCTCTGGAAGATATCAAATTCCATCGCTTCTGTCTGATTTGGAATGAACCGAAACTCAGACACAAGCTCTGGTGTGTGTTCTGGAAGCTCGCACTCCCCAAGCTCGGCTGCAGGTTTCATAAAAGGGAGAAGACAGGAGACAGTGAATGCTTTTGGTTATTGCAGCACCAGGTCCAAAGGCACTTTGCCTGACTGTAAACAGCACAGGTACCCCCTCACGTATAACCAACTCCCCGCGTTCAGGAGGATTTAACTCTCACTCGGTCCCCACTTGCACGTTCAGAATCCCCATGAATCACTCCCATGCACTCCCCACTGGGCCATACGCCATCATCTCAGTCATGACTGTCCCTCTCCCGACTATTTCTCTGGCCCAGGGAGGCCCTGATTACATCTCCCCCACAAAACTGTAGTGCCTGAATTTGCAATAAAAGGCAACTGCAGGGAATGGGGACCCACCCAGAAACATCCATGTAACAAGGCTCTCGTTAAGGGTGGGTCTCAGCAGCACTCCAGAGTCTGCAGTGCTGGAAAGGACCAATCAAGAATTCGGTACAGGCAGAATCAGAGAGAAAAAAATCTGGCAGGAGGGAGAAGGAAGGAGTGAGGAGTGAGGGAGGAGGGGGTGAGAGGGCCACGGGAGCAACTGCGGCAACTCAGGCAGAAGCTGGGAGGGAGCCGGCTGTGCAGAAAGGAGCAGCGGCCACGCGGGCGACCCCAGCAAAAAGCCCGAAGCCGCCGCTTGGCTCTTGCCCAGTGCCCCACAGAACGCAGGGCCCGAGGACACAGGGGGCCCATTCCTCCAGGACATGAATGAGAAAGTCCGCTCTCTCCACTCCCCCCACCCTTGCCGTGCAGGAGGCAGACCCCAGAAGGAAAAGGAATCCTCCAGGGGTTCCTCTATACCTTGTTGGCTATGAACTCTAATTACCTCTGATACCTTGCTGCACAAAGTGTGGTCCGCAGACCAGCAGCGTGGGCATCGCCTGGGAGCCTGCTCACCGTGCACAACCTCAGCTCCCACCCTGGACCTGCTGGAGCAAACCCACCACGTGCCCAGAAGGGTGGTGCACACATTACTTTGAAAAGCACTGATCTACGACAGCGGGTTTTCGAATGCGCCAGAATTGCCTGGAGGGCTCTTTAGAACACACATTGCTGGCCCCCATCCCCAGAGGTTCTAAATCCATAGGTCTGGAATAAGGTCTGAAAACCTTCATTTCTAACAAGTTCCCAGGGGATGCTGACGCAGCTGATGCAGTATGTTCCCAGGGAACATACTCTGCGAATCACTGCTTAACACGACATCCCACCGACCAGCCAGCAAATGACCAAACACCCCCAGTGACAGCAACTCACCATGGACCCAGCAGCCCTTTCCAGTGGCTTCTGAGCCCCAATCCCAGAGTCCACCTTTAAGGAAAGGGACTCCAGTTGGCTCGCAGGAGAAGAGGTTAAAATGTTCCTGTCCACACAGAGGAAGCGGCAATACCATACTCGGAGGGTGGTGGGAGGACTGCAGGAGACGGTGTCTGACACAGGGCGGGGACCTAGTGACTGTCCCCTCACCTGACTGCAGCCCCTCATCTGCAGCTCTCAACTGGATGGCACCCCTAATACCACCAGGTGGTCTGGGTCAGGATGTGCAGCTGCTTGGTGCCTTGGGCAAAGTCACAAAAGAAGATCGTGACATATTTGCCCAGAAAAGGTGAGGGCTGGGCTCCCAAGGCTGGGGGCCACGACTGACCTCTGACCAAGATGTCACCCTGAAGCTAGGGACCTGGCAAGGCTAGAAGGGCAGTCTGGGAAGAGATCTCCTTGATATGAACCACCCTGCACCCATGGGCCAAAGTGAGCCCTGTGTTTACGGGTGTGTCTGCACAAGACTGGATTAACTGTGCATCTGACATCATCAAGCACAGGAGGGAGAAGCCAGTGACGAGGTTCCCCCGAGACCAGGCAAGGGGGACACTTTGCTGCCTCCTTCCAAGAACCTGCCGGCAAGAGGACACTTTGGTCAGTCTTTGAACTTTGCAGCCAGGGTCCCAGCTGCGAAGGGTGTGGGGCCTGGTGGAAACAGCTCAGAGGCAGGAGGGCTTGACTCCCAACTTGACCATATACTACCTGTGTGACCTGGGCAAGTCACTTAACTGTCCTGGGTCTCTGATGCCTTATCCACAAAAGGGAAACTGACAAAGATGAAACAAGATCATGGACACACAACAAATGACTATCCCATTCTTCTCCTCCCTTCTTCTTCTTTGTGCCTGAAATAATTTCCAAATCAACCATAAAATTAGTTCTCAAAGAGCAGAGCCTCCAAGCAGGGCCACTGCACCACAACTCATGAGGCATCAGTTCAAGGACAACTGCAGCAAGACACGTATTCAAGGCTCAAGCATGGGAAGAAGTACACAACCTTTCACTGTGCAAACTCACAGAGGCTCTCTAGCGATCTTCATAGTCCAAGGCAAACCGGCTTCTTTGTGGCCTAACTAGAAGCACTTACTGATTGATGGGTTGGGGGGAGGAGGGGACATGGAGAGACAATGTGACAAAAACTTCCCCATTTCTGTGTCTACATCTTCAGTTTTTCTTTGTACCTGACATAATGACTGCATCTTAAGTTACACTAATGTTGTGGTTCCAACTCAGATAGGTAATTTCTCCAAGAAGGGCTCAAATGACAGTTGGTATTCTTGTCTGCCTCGGCTGCAGGGCAAGGCGAATGGTTCTCCTAGAGCTGGGTGATGCCTTCATCACTTGGGGGCAGGCAGGGTGGTGATATGTGTGCCTCGTCGTCCTCTTATCATTTAGGATGTTGTGCCAATGGCCTTAGGAAGAACCTCTCAGGTGGACTGACGGCCCCAGATCTGACATGGATGCTTTCATCCCATTAACTACACCCTGCCATCTACTGCTGGGCCACCAAGCCTGACAGTATGACCTCCTGGCAGCTGAGAAACTCTAGGGTGGATGCAACTTGGCAAGCTGGTGAAATACAGATTGGTCAAAGTGGACAGTCCATTTCCAAGTTCCCCAAGCCACTGAACATCGTTATGGCACTTACCATAAGGACCACTGTATCAGGAAAATATGGATGTGAAGCACTTAGCATTGTATTTAGCACAGACGGTTACCTCCAACACAAGTGCCTTTAGACCACATGGGCAGACTGCCCTTCAGCCAAAGTCCATGGCGGGGGGGGGCGCTGTTCAATTTCATTCTGCACTTACTGAGCACCTATTATATGCCAAGTCCCCACTAGATAATAAGCACTAAAGTGGTAGATGGACCTAGAGTCTGTCACACACAGTGAAGTAAGTCAGAAAGAGAAAAACAAATACAGCATGCTAACGCATATATATGTAATCTAAAAACAAAAATGGTTCTGATGAACCTAGGGGCAGGACAGGAATAAAGATGCAGACGTAGAGAATGGACTTGAGGACATGGGGCGGGGTTGGGGGTGGAAAGGTAAGCTGGGACGAAGTGAAAGAATAGCATTGACATATATACACTACCAAATGTAAAATAGATAGCTAGTGGGAAGCAGCCGCATAGCACAGGGAGATCAGCTCAGTGCTCTGTGACCACCTAGAGGGGTGGGATAGGGAGGGTGGGAGGGAGACGCAAGAGGGAGGGGATATGGGGATATATGTATACATATAGCTGATTCACTTTGTTATACAGCAGCAACTAACAAAACAATGTAAAGCAATTATACTCCAATAAAGATGTAAAAAAAAAAAAAAAATATATATATATATATATATATATAAAAATAAATGAAAAAAAATAAGCAGTAAAGGTGACTAAGGAATGGAAGTATCAGGGAATGGGAGTAACCTGGTCATTAAAAACCTTCTTTATAAGTACAAACATGACAGAATGTATGTACTAAAATTACCAAGTAGAAAATCATACAAAAAAATTTGTGTATGAGTCTGATCAGAACTACATTTTTAAAACTCAAACTCATAGATAGAAACTCTGCTTGTCTGTGGGTAGGACGGTGGGTTACTTTCTTCCTTCTACGCGTCTGATTGTTGTCCTGATATTCTATAATAAGCCTGTACTGATTTGATAATTTGAAAAGACTTAGATCAACTTTTAAAACTTGGTAAATACAAAAGTCAGAAGCCAAATCTTACTATGGCACTCAAAAATAGTTAGTAGTTATAAATGAATACATCATAATTCATTATCCCATAGAAGCCCTGATAAACGAGTCCGCAATGTATGTCTATCCGATGTGCTGATGAAATTCCTTATATGCAGTTACACATTAGTATCCTTTTAATTAGTGCTGGCAACTTTAACAAGTGTTTCTTGTGCATGTTAAACTAGAAATCCACCAGTGCATCAGACAGATGGAACAGTCAACGTTGAGAGACAGGCAACCCTCTTACCGTCCAATTCCCACCCACATGCTGATGACTCTCCCCCGTCAGTGCTTCCAGCCTGACCTGTCTGGTGGAGCCAGATCTCTACAGACTCAAGAAGCTCCCAGAGGCCCCACTGGCCCCTCTCAGCCAAGAGACCCTACACAGATGTCCCCCCACTGGAGCCCAACTCTTCTTCTAACCATTCACTGTCACCATCTCCCATCCTTGGTAGCAGCCTATGAGTCATCTCTGTCTCCTCTCTCAACACTGAGCCTAATGACCGGGTCCTTCTCCTTGTACCGCTGATGCTATTTTGGGGTGTGTGTTTAACCCCCAGCCTTAGTTTCGTTTTGTTACAGCTATACCTCCTCACTTCACCCCCAGCCCCAGTCTTGGTCTTGCCCCCATCCCTTCTCCCCATCACAGCCACTGTGGCCTTTCTAAAATGCACGTCTGACCAGGCCTGCCTCCCGCTCAAGAGCCTTCAAAGACGCCATGTTGACAGCGCGAAGTTCATGCGCTTTAAATGGGGTAAAGGTCACCCGCCGCTCCAGGTTTTTGAACTTGGCCCTCTGACACCACTCAACTGCTAGTGCCTCTCTGCACTTTTCTACTTTGTGCCTTGGTTCCTCTGTTCATCTCCATCTACCCTTCCCCCGACAGGTCTCCACTTCCAAGCCTCCTGCAGGTCTCTCTTCCTGAAGGAACCACACTGTACCCTGTACGTACACACAGAGTATGTGATCCGGCCACGAGGTCCTCATGGGACTGAAAGCTACTTGGGGACGGAGACCAAAACAGAGCACTGTGCCTGGTACATAGCAGACCCTCATTTGTTGAAATGAAAAGCAACAACTTTAAAATGCTAATTACCACTAAGGAATAATGTACCTTGTAGGCAGAGAGCAGCTAACTCCACAGCTGTTTCATATGGGCATTTCAATCTTGGAAGGAAAAAAAAAAGAAATTAACTGTAAATACGAACTTTAATATTCATAACTATACAAAATGTCACTAACATCATTTCTCAGAAGGTAGTGATATTTAGATAATGATTTTTGTTCTCGGTGGTTTCTATTTTTGCTGTCTACATTAAAAAATGCAAATAAGCTGACTTACAGTCCCTGTTTCCCAAAGTCAGTTCTCATCATATGGTAAAATAACCCCATCTAGGTATAGTTCCTCTCAACTCTAAGTAGAGTGGGCAATTTTACTGCATCTGGCAAGAACTGGGAAGTTTGGGAAACAGAATGAAAAGCCTTCCCTTTGCCTTATTATTTTTAAACTTATTTTATCTTGGTCTAGTACATGCATCTTTTGAAGCTGCCTTCACTCTTTCTTGAAACGAGGTCATAGTGCTACAAATAAACAGACACCATATCTAAGATTGCCAGGACAGCTGGATACACTCAAGCAATCGAATAACTGAGGCATCGCTACAGAGGTGTATTACTACAAATCCAGTGATCTCATTCATACTTACTATTACAAATTTAGTTAGAAAAATAATAATGACATACATTGGTATAGCACTTCATAGTTTTCAAAGCCTTTTCATATACGTATATTATCCAATTTGGTCAATGCATCAAGTGTGTCAACCCCTAGGATGGGTGTTGCCTGTGCTCCCCATCCCCACCTCAGAAATGAGGAACTGAGTGTTGAAGTGTCCTGCCCACAGACGGCCAGCTGGTAGAGGCAACGCTGGGGCCGCCAGAACACTACTCTGCTATGAATGCAGTAAATCAGGCTGACGTGCACGTAAACTGCAAAGTACTGTACAAATGCAAGGCATCGCCATTAATATTTTTCCAGACCAAAGACAATCACCAGTTAAGAGGCTTTTAGTATGAGGAGCACAGTATGGAGAGAGAGAGAGAAATACACACACAATCAAAGATCTGTATTGCATGGTTGAATAAGGCAAATGTATACACTGTACAATCTACTTGTTCTATAGTGTACATTCCACTAGGATTCTCATAGCACATATTCTACAGAGCGTTTCCAAATTCGGAAATCACATTTTAAATCTTCTTCAGATTATATTCAAAATCAAAATGTATTCTTGTCAATAATAGCAGGTATTTTTTAGATTCAGTATATCTTAGTTTTTCATGTAACAGAAAATAGTCAATATGTCTGGTGAAAATGACACAACTGTAAAAGTTATGACTGCTGAAATCTCATATCCTTAAAATACATACTGCCCGTGAAACCAACGATTTCAGTGCCACTGCTTCCCGTGCTCAACAATCATTGTATAGCCAGAGGCCTGGTATTTAAAAACCATTTTTAAGAGAGGAAAAGGAAATGAGATGAGATGTCTAAACCTCTTTCTACTAGAATCAGAACATAACCTCTTTACATTACTTAACTGCAGATGGTGATGAGTGAGACTTTTGGATGATCCAAATACTTGTCAGTGTATACATACTAATAATGTATCTTGCTTGCAAATACGACAAAAGCCGTTATGAATGGGGCAGTGATGTGATCAGGGAGAGAATTATTCCCAGATACACATCACTTAAGATATTAAATGCTCTTGGAAATGCTTCAAGCCATATAGTAATCACTTGAAATAAGATGATGATGACAGTGATACAAGTATTAGACTCACTTTACAATGCCTGGTGTACTTTTTTTGAATTTTGAGAAGGGAACAAGGGTAAAGAGTTAAAAAAAACACACATGGTGAATTATTTAGAAAATATACTATGATCTATCCTGAGTTAAGAGTTAGAACAAAAACATACTTACTTTCCTGAAAGAATGTCATGCCTGAGTTGTAAAACAAACAGGTACCTGACAAACATATACAAAAGTCAATAGAGGGTAACTTCCCCAGCCGCTTCCACTCCCCAACTTCCCATCACAAATCCCACCCCACACTCAGCCCGGAATTCTGCATTGTAAAAAGGGAGTCCAAGTCAAATGAGAACTTGGGTGGAAGCATCTCCTCCTGTCTCCAGGAAGGCATCCCAGAATCTAGCTAGGAAGGTGAGCGCATGGAGGAATTCGCAAGATACTTGGAGGATGGAACATGGAGCACTGCACAGTCCAATGACACCTCCACATGCCCTTGGGGCTCCAGGAGAGAGAGAGACACACACACATGCACACGCATGCAGGGCTCACACGCAGCATGCAACGTGTGCAATCCAACAGGCAGGGTAGAGCCACTGCGTTGGGCCCTCAGCCGGCCCACCAGCAGATTCCAGAAAGGCTGCAGCTGATTGTATCAAAAAATTTACAGCTGACTGTAGTTAGCAACCACTGGAGGCTTTTTTTCTGATGCAGTTTAACTGCAGTCTCTGCCTTTGAAAAAACAAAGTACACGTGTGCACACACACACATATATACACACACACAGAAAACAAAAATCCTGGAATTGGACAGCAGCTGGTCACAGGGATAACGGAAAATGGGGAGGAAGGCAGCAAATAACACAAATGCAGTTCACTGAAGTAAAAGATTAAGTAAGTGTTCTTTTTACCAGGAGGATGTGGGCATCAGAACCACTTACAGTGCTTTGTAAAAACCAAAGCTGCCCACGCTCCACTCCATACCTACAGAATGAGAATCTTACACACAAGAGTGGTCCCCAGGAATCTGATTTGTTCAAAAGCCTCCCGGGTGTTTCTAATTCACAAACCCTGGTTAAGAATCACTGGCTTTGATGACAGCTAGAAGCAGCACACTTCATAAAGGACTCTAAAGAGGAACACTAGGATAATGTAATTTGTTTGAACTTTGAAAACAATGCACACGGTCACTCTCTGTGGAATGGATATAGGACAATGTGGGTGACGGAGACATGTGGGTGGTGGTGAAGGTTCTAGTACATTCCAGAATGTTACTATTTCTGAGAAGTGCTCAACCACCATTAAACTGAGTATCCACATCAAGGAGGACACAATGCTGACGTGGCCAGAACTTCCAATTCCTATAGGAAAACCTAACCACAGAAGCCCCCAGGCCGCTCCCATGGGAGGGGGGGCATGGTGATAAAGTCGGTCTTTAAAGTATCACTTAGGGGGTCACCTCCAAGCCAGTGGCCACCACCATGGATCACCCAGAAGCTTACACGTCACCACAACTGTCCATCACAGACAATGACAAGGAGATTCTGGGGACATCAAAAGCAGCAGAAGGCTGAGTAGAGAATCTCACTGATAGAAGGGTGGCTGGAGGGAAAGTCCACACGTAAAATGTTCTTTAAGCCTCTTTTGCTTTGACACTATTTCTGAAGTCTAAGAGACAGGCAAGGGCAGGCACACTATAAAAGAAATTCAGTGGGGCAGAAAGATACCGTGATGGAATTCTAACAACTTTGATATTGTAACAATCAAGGGAATATTTTGCAGTTGCTTAAAAAAATAAGGTGGCAATTTTGGAGGGAAAGATGCTCTTCTAATATCTGCCTTCTCTTTTTGTATCTGAGACAAAACTAAAGTGTCATAGACCAACTAGCCAATTTACCCAAGGTCCAACAAAATAGGAACGTGACAAGAAAATAAAATTTTAAATTTTGATTCACTAAGAAAAAGGTCCAGTCAAGCAAAGTGTGGACTTTCAACAGAATACAGAGATAAGCACACACAAAGTGCTAATAACATTTGCTCAGAATATAAAGACAGCAGATGAAAGAGGCAGCAAACCCACAGTTTAGAAGAGCCATGGATTGTAAGTAAGGCAAGTGCTACGGGGTGTGGGTGGGTAGGAGGACCTTGTTTTGTATCTTGTCCTACCTTGTAAACTCTTCACGAAGGTTGTTCGGTTCTGAAGAATAATATTTAACTCGAAAGTGCAAAGCATAAGCAGGTCCAACTAAGCATTTGGAGATGGAAGGTTGAAGATGTTTTTCCCCAATTTTGAAGATCACAGAATGGACAAAAGGAAAAACATGTTAAATCTATTAACATATCCACCACGGACTCTGGGAGGTAACAACGGAACATACAAAGCTAGTAAGTTCTTTTCAATACTAGTTTGGAAAACTAAAATGGACTTACTTTGGTTTTGACAAAGATAGTTTAGCTAGTAATCTCATTCTGGAAAAAAAACCCTCATCATCTAGATGAATTACTAACAGCTAACCTTTTACTTTCATCCCTGATGGCCAAGATACTCCAAAGTGATACTAACTTTTAACAAAATACTAAGTATTTTGGTATTTAACAAAATACTAAGTATACTATGGTAAAAATACCTTAAAAGTATTAAATTTAAAAAAAATTACTCGTACATAAACCACATTGAAGAAATCTGGTTACCACAACTATAAAATCAGAGAGCTGGACCAGACTGTCAAAGATCCTTCCTGCTCTCCCATTCTCTGAATCTACTTCTTAATCCACGAGAAAATGAATGTCACAGGTATAAAGTCATGTTTCTAAACAGCATATTTATCAGTCCTCATTGGGAGAAGTGTGTGATTTCAAATGAGGGCATAGTCTGTTTTCAAACATCTCCTAAAAACTCTTATTCAAATTTTAAACTCTAATATTTAGCCAGCCTTAGGAAATTAAAATTCATCCTTAAAATTGAATCCATTTGAAAATGCTCCCAAGTTCTAATGAAAATGTAATACCTCAAAACATTGGCAAAGGAGTTTACTCTCTGATAGAAGAAGGTAGTCAACTAAATTCTGCTTACTTACTTTTCATCTGCTTTTTTATGGGTTTGGAATGATCCAGCCAGTGCTGAAAGAAAGAAAAAAAATTTTTCTTAGGAATAGTTCATCAGTAAGATTACACAGTCCCTTGGAGTTACCCTGCCCTACAACTCTTAGTAATTAAAACCAGGGATTGTACCAGATCACGAGCTCTTAGGCTGGGGATCTGCAAACAGCTTGGAATGGTATAAAAATACCTGTGCTACATGAAAGGATGCTCAACATCACTAATTATGAGACAGATGCAACTCAAAACCACAACAAGGTATCACCTCACATGGGTCAGAATGGGCATCAACAAAAAGTCTACAAATAATAAATGCTGGAGAGGATAAGGGAAAAGTGAACCCTCATACTCTGTTGGTGGGAATGTAAATTGGAGCAGCCACTATGGAGAACAATATGGAGGTCCCTTAAAAAACGAAAAATAGAACCATTTGATCCAGCAATTCTACTCCTGGGTATATATCCAAAAAAACCAAAAACACTAATTCGAAAAGATACACGCACCTGAATGTTTATAGCAGCACTATTTAAAATAGCCAAGCCAAGTGCCCATCAACAGATGACTGGTTTAAGAAGATGTGTGTGTGTGTGTGTGTGTGAGTGTGTGTGTGTGTGTGTGTTTGTGTATGTATAATAGACTATTACTCGGCCATAAAAAAGAATGAAATATTGCCATTTGCAGCAGCATGGATGGACCTAGAGATTATCATACTGAGTGAAGTAAGTCACAGAAAGACAAATATTACATGATATCACTTATATGTGGAATCTAAAAAATAATACAAATGAATCTATATACAAATGGAAACAGACTCACAAAAATAGAAAACAAACTTATGGTTACCAAAGGGGGAAGGGGAGAGATAAATTAGGAGTTTGGGATTAAACTACAGATGCAAACTACTATACATAAACTAGATAAGCAACAAAGATTTACTGTATAGCAAAGGGAACCATATTCAATATTTTGTAACAACCTATAATGGAAAATAATCTGAAAAAAAATATATATATATAACTGAATCACTTTGCTGTACACCTGAAACTAACACAACATTATAAATAAACTATACTTCAATTAAAAAAAAGAAAAAATATCTGTGCTTATGCACATTAAGAGCATTTCTCCTGGGGAGAGTTAGCTTTCCAAAGAGGTGCCTAAAATAACCTAACACCCTTTACCTCATTGATCTATAAAGTCCCTTCTAGTCAGTGGAGCCACCAACTGCCTTTTCCTTCTGAGATTTCTCAAGTTACAACCAAGTCTCTGTTAATCTAGTAATGATTACGAGCCCCACCGCCGAAAATCTCTGCTCATACACAGGTCTTGGCATTCTGTCGCCCTAAACTCTAAAATTTAAAACCAAAATTCATGACCCTTTAAATGACCCACACTGAAGATGGAAAGACAGGAGGCGATTTGCCTGAGAGAATTCTGCTCTGGTCCATGAAGGCATTTCAACTTCCTCTAGTTTTCACCAGAACCACCACTTCAGTCTTACCCATCCAAGGAAATTGCAAAACCATTTCCCTCCTATAAACGTTCCTCTGTAACATCCAAGTTGTTGACACTACAGTCCTGAGGAGCCTCAGGAGCTTGACTTCCATGGGAAGCAACACTTCATGGGCACATGAAACTGTGAGCCCCTCCAGGTGAACACGAGCCCCGAAGGGCAGGGACCACGCACTCAATCATCTTTGAGTTTCCTGTGCCAAACGCAGAGCCTGGCACTCAGCAGGCCCTTATCAGATGCTTGAGAAATAAATAAATGTTCAATATAATTTTTTAAATGAGGCAAAAAGGGACCTTCCCATCCCTTTATGTAAATTCCATGCACATGGAACATCGCTGTTAGGAGGTTGGAACAACACAGCCCGAAGCAGGTTTCTCACTAGCTGTTCAAAATCCAAGGCCCTTCTGCTGACCGTCAAGATACTTTCAGAAGCAATCTAAACTCTGCACATTCTAATAATGAGAAAGGGTGGGACTAAGTGAGTACAGTGCACTCTACCCCTCACCGAAGAGCCCACTCTGACTGTGTGGGAGGAGGGGGATAAGGAAACACAGAAGCAAATAAGAGATGAATTCTAATACCATAAGCTGGGAGCAGTGCAATGGGAGACCGTGGGCTCTGTCAACCCCACTCCCCAGCTAGGCAACTGTGTGATCAAAGCACCAGATCCCCACAGCCGGATGCCTATCTCAAAGGCTCGTGGACAGGATGCTTTATCTCACTGTTCATAGCTTTGAATGGGAAATGACCTAAATGTCCATCAACAAAGATGGATTAAAACAATGGCTTCTCCATATAATGAAATACTATTCAGCCTCTAAAACTGATTTAGGCCTGTATTTATTGATGCGGCAAGAGATCCACAGCACAATGTGAGATGGAAAAAAAAGCAGGTAGGATCCCTTTATAGAAAATTATTATTTCCTATCAACATATGTCCAGAAGAATTTATAGAGGTTATTTCTGAATGTGGGACTGGGAATGACGTCTACTGTTTTTCTTTTATAATTTTCTGCATAGTTGTTTTCCTTTGAACGGGAATATTATTTTCACGGTGGGGGGAGGTGGGCTGGGTTGCCAACTTCCATCATTCATTCATCACTTGCCTATCGGGCAGTTTCTGATGGTCAATTTGTATCATTAGAGTTAAGTCTCATTGCTGCCCTCAACCAAGCTGGAAATGCTGGACCTTAGCCCCTGGGAGGACAGATAAAGACTTGATAAAAACATAATATTTACTTTCCTGCCAAAGTAAGTATCATGCTAATGGCTTGACTAAACCTGTTCTTCGCCTCACTTTCAAATCAATTTATCCTTAGCAGGCAAGGAAAGTTCTCCCTGCAACCAGCCTTCTAATCTTATTAGCCCCAGAGGCTCAGAGATTAAAGGAGCTTGTCCCATCTCCTTCCCTTCTCAAGTCTCCTTATTGTATTTGGAACAGAACAAACTTCAGCCCACTGTTCCTCTCCCTCTACTGTCAAACTCTAATCTTGATCCAGACCCAACCTGTGTCGTTTCCTCAGCTGTGGTTTTCAACCCTGGCTGTGTGTTTCAATCACAAATACCCAGGTCCCACCCAAGATCATTAAACAGAATCTCAGATCGTTAGTATTTTTTAAAGGCTCTCAGTGTGCCCATTAAATATTTAGTGCTGAAGTTTTCCTGCATCCTCTCCTATCCAAGAATATGTCCTAATAATGATCCTGGGGATCATGAAACATCCACGACCCCTTCCGAAAATTGCTGTCTGAAATCTCAAGCAATTTCAGGGTTTACTAGCCAGATGTCTACAACCCGTGTTAACTGACAGGCAGATCATGGCTAGATGCTCCTCCTGGACAGCAGATGCTTTTCCCTCTGACCACACTGCTAAAGAAGCCCCTCTATCAGGGACTTCTCTGGCGGTCCAGTGGTTAAGGCTTCACCTTCCAATGCAGGGGTGTGGGTTCGATCCCTGGTCGGGGAGCTAAGATCCCACATGCCTTGCGGCCAAAAAAAACCCAAAACATAAGCAATATTGTAACAAATTCAATGAAGACTTTAAAAATGGTCCGCATCAAAGAAAAAAAAAATCTAAAAAAAAAGAAGCCCCCTTATCCATGAGTGCTGGCCTCCATCCTTCCCACCTAGCCACCAGCCACAGAGCCCTGCCCAGAGCAGAACCCACCAGGATTGAGGCCTGTGAAAAGTCTGGGGCTCACAAAGCCGGGAAAAGAATCAGAAATGGCTCCATTCAAAGAGCTCCTTGACCCTGTGGTGTTCAGATCAGGTTTGCTCATCTGCATCAGAGGTGATAAGAAACCCAGTCACAAGCCTAAAACAAGAGATGATAAAATCTATCTTGTATCCAACCAGTTCAAAATGACCCGACTTTTCTTCTTAGCTGTAGGAGCTGACCAGACTCTGATCACTCATGCTTAATCCCACAAGACCACCCTGGGACTTGAAGACGCTGGGGCACTCAGGCCCAATGTGGCGTTTAATAAATTATATCCTATACTTGGCTTGAAGCCCTATTCAGCAGCAGCAGGACCTGTCTTGGATGTTCACCTGCATTTGGCTAAGGACAGCCAGGCCGCCTGTCGGCAGAGGCCAAGGCAAATGGCTCCAGCCCTCTTAACAGACCATTAAACCAGCCACTGGAAACAGACAGGTGCCTTTCTGAGTTCAAAGGGCAAGGCATTTAACTCAAACACTCTAATGGGTATTAGGTGGATTCTGATCTGGATTTCTCATCCAAGTCCATCTGGCAAAACCCTTCCCATAAATCGAGATGTGAGATGATCTGGCAGAGCCCATCTGTTCTGCTAGTACATCAGTTCTAGAATTATGACATACATAAGGCTGGTTATAGAATTTAATTGTCTAAAATCTACACAGAAGCACTTGAATCACAATGGCCAGGAGAAGCTCAGGGGTTGAAGAGGGTCTAAAGACTCTGCCTGTACAACCCTGGGCCATCACGTTTGAGTGATGGAACTCATAACTGGCTTTCTAGTACCTCTAGATTTTCTTGGCTTTTAAAAAGTGTCTAGTTTGCATTTAAATTAGAGCTGGAAGGAATCTGAGAGATAATCATATCCAAAGGATGTAAAGAGAAAGAAGAGAATGAACACTTTTGGAGCTTATTGTGTGTGATGTTGTGACTCATAATAAGAAATGTATATTTGGTCTTCGTCAGTTTCTGGCACAAAGCTCCTAAAACTCTTGTAATTTCCTAAGTGGTAACAGCAGTAAAAGTGTCTTAACATTCATAATGAAACCCTTTCAATGACACCTGAGTTTATGTGAATGAGGTGACTTTGGGAAAGCACCTAAGGATGGGGCTTGTTGCCAGGGGAACCAAACACATGATTGATTACAGGGTTAGAACTTTCAGTCCCCGGCCACTTCCCCGACCTCTGGGAAGGGGAGAGGGGCTGGAGGTTGGATCAATCACCAATGGCCGATGATTCAATCAATCATGTCTATGATTGATTAAATGAACCTTGTCCCAAAAGGACAAGGTTCATAGACCTTCTGGGTTGGTGAACACACAGAGATTTGGGAAGAGCGGCATGTTCAGAGACGGCATGAAAGCTCCACACCTCCCCACCCCCCATACCTTGCCCCATGCATCTGTTTCAACTGGCTGTTCCCGAGTTACATCCTTTTATAATAAACTGGTAACCTAGTAAGTAAACTGTTCCCCTGATTTCTGCGATTGGCTCCAGCAAATTAAACCCAAGGAGGGGGTCATGGGAAACTCCCATCTATAGCCAGTAGGTCAGAAGCACAGGTGACAACGTGGACTTGGGATTAGCACCTGAAGTGTGTGTGTATGTGTGGTGCGGGGGTTGGTGGGGAGTCCTGAGGGACGGAGCCCTTAATCCGACACTGTCTTCAGGCAGACAGTGTCAGAATTCACTGCTTGTAGTGTTGGAAAAAACACCCCTTACATTATGTCACATCCATCCCTTTCTCAGGCTTCGAGCAGAGGAGGGTGGCCGTGGAAAGGGCTCAAGGTACCCTGGATCACGGCGCTAATGAGGCAGGATTCTAACTCAGGCTGTGTCAGCATCCAGTGCTCTGGGTCTCCATACCACACCCCAGCGTGACACACCTTCTCTGCCTACGGGAGGGATCTCTCCTCGTCCTCATTCAGCATGAAGCCCTGTCAACCCATTCACACCAGCTACTCGAGCTTTCCTTGGGGATTCATTTAAATCAATTGCAGAGACCCCTTCCCTTTATCAATAGCTTCCCATTCAGCGCCAATACCTGCAGATGGACAGGAAAACACTCGCTCTGCCAACATTCAGAAGCAGGCTGCTGGGAGGCCTGAGGCATTTCTTGAGCTGTTGCGCACGTCTTTGAGAAGGAGGCAGGAGATCAGAGTTCAAGTCCCAGCCCTGCCACTTGCCTGGCGTGTGGCCAGGAGCAAGCCCCCCGCCCCATCCCCTCAGCTTCCTCATCTGTGCACTGAGCGGTCCCCTAACACAAGAATCAACTCAGTGTCCGTGGCAACTGTAATGAACTGTTCAAATAAAAGGAAGGGTTCAAGATGTTTTCTCTGACAGTAACATGTCCCACTACTAGTGTTTATACTCTCCAACCCTAACCCCACATACATCTGAAATGGTAGGAGCCTCGGCAGTGTCCACACAAGTGGCAAATGTGATGACATTCCAGGCACCCATCAGAGTGAAGCCACAACAGTCCCTCTGGCGTCCACGGAGTCCTTCCAGCAGTCACCGTGTCTGTGTGTCAACCTCCCCTCACAGCCCTGGGCCTCTAATTACCCATCTACCCGATTCCATGCTGCAAAAACCAGAGGAAAAACACCTCACAAGTCGAGACAAAGGCCAAAAACCACCTTTTCTGGATTCCTTGCTGCAAAACGGACCACCATAAAATGCTCCCTTTCCAAGCTGGGAGAGGCTTTGGAAGGGACCGAGGATGGCTACACCTACCCTGTAGAACACCAGCCCCGAGATGGGGACGGAGACTTCTCTTGGTGGGGCTACGGTTACCCCAGCCCCAAATCCCTGCCGCTCCTCTGCCTGGCAAAGTTCTCTCATCCCCTGTGGCTGCGGCCCACCCCATGTTCGCCCTTCCCCTCTGATACCCTGATCACCTCATCAGCAACACTCAGCCTCCAGGCTCACACACGGGAGGACAGTAAACAGTATAGTCTATAACCGTGAACAGTACAGTCTGAGACTTAACTTTCCAGGTTTCAGGATCTTAACACTGAAATTCTGGGATTGGTTTTTTGTTCCAAGACTCTGAGTCCTAAGATACTTTAAGTACACTAACTGTGGTGGATATTTTATTGGGTAATTTTATATTTATCATAAAAAAAAAAAACACAAACAAAACTGAGCCCACAGTTTTCCAAGGGACCACTTGTCTGTCTCCCTCACCAGAATGTGGCAGACGGGGACACTGTCCAGCCTACCTCTGCACCACAGAGCTTGCCACTGAGTAAGCTCCCAGTCAAAGTTTGCTGAATGGCTACTGGCTGAATGTGGGTGTGGCTGTGTGTGGGTGGGTGTGATGTTCCCTTGTGTAATGGAATCAGTATAACCCAGTGGAAAGTGCTGGCCTTTGGAATGAGAGACCAGGTTCTGAATCCCGGCTCTGTCCCTTACTTTAACCTTTACAAGGTTTCTAGTGAGCCTCAGCTTCCTCATCTGTGAAACGGGTCTGCTTTATGGCCAGCTTTACAGATCAATGCTGAATGTTAAACAAGAGTTATATAAAGCCTTTAGTTTGATGCCTGCCTCAGAGTTCATCAGAGTAGAAACTCAGTAAACAGCACCTACCAGACCAGTCTAAGAAAGCTGGGTGGGTGCAGGCCAGAGCCCTGGGCTCTCAGAAGAAAGCTTTGATATGTAAAAATAGAACCCCTGCCCCTGCTTTGAGCTGTGCCAAAGTGAGAGCTACAGAGTGGGTTCCTGGGTGGCTTTCCTGCTTAGATATGGAAAAGGGAAAGAGGAGGCCCCAGCCCCAACTGCTAAAAATAGGCGATGCCAATAGACTTTGACCTTGCTTCAGGGCTGGGCTGTGCACTATGGAAACCAGGCTTGGTTCTTTGCAGCAAGCTGGGAATATAAGCTGGGGATGCAGACAGCCAAGAGCCCTGGAACCCCCAGCCCTCTGATTTGCATATCAGGGGCTGGGTGGGGATGTCGTTCCTTGCAGGAGCCTCAATTATGGGGCAATAAGCCAATGGCCAAGTGGACCATTCCCTTCTGGGCCCCCATCTATCACACCTGCCACCAACTGCTTTGTCCCAGGCCTTTGGGGAAAATCATTGGCTCAGCGAACTTTCCCAGAGGTCTCATCTAAATTGCTAAGGTCTCTCCCACAGACAAGGCAGCCTTGAGGTTCCGGCTAACCTCAGTGCATCACCTCTGGGGACCGTGATGACTTCTGGTCCCCCCTGGCCTGCCCAGCTGGGAAGAAAAGACCCACACCCATGCTGGATTACAAAACCCTTTCTCTTCCATTAACTCACTGAGTCCTTCAATTTCCCTCTGAAATGGATGTTACTACATCCACCTTGGTGTTAGGAAAACTGAGGCTCCAGAGTACAGTGTACCGAAAAGAACACTTGAAACCCGAAATCGTAAAACCTGGGTTCGCGCACAAGCTGTGCTACTCGCTAAGTGACTTGCCAAGGTCTAAGGACTTTGGTTTCACCACCCAGAGATGGAGAAATTTGACAAATGGCTCCTAAGGTCCCTTCTGGGGCTAAAGATGAAAGTTCTAGGTTGTATGCCTCATCACCAATAGTCACCAAGTTAAGAAGAGGAGGACCTAAGTCTTAGGATCTAATCAGAAAGGTTTGTTCATATACACAAATAATGACCCTGAGGCCAAATGAGCAAACTGCCTGGGAGGGCAAAATAAGCTCAGGTTTACATAGAGGAGGAAAAACGTTTTGGGAGTTCAGGACATGCTGCACGAAGGGCTGTCATCAGAGGTGGTCCTGAAAGATGGCCAGAAGTTTAAACGGGATGAGAAAGGGTGTTCCGGGAGGGGAACCAGCACAAGCAAAGTTCGGGCAGTACCAGACCCAGCCTACAATGAGCCCAGAGTAGATGTCAAACCGATGAGAAGAAGAGGCCTGGGAGCTGTCGCTGCCCCACATCTCTAGGATCCTCAGAGTTCAGCAGATGAGGACCCTACGCCTGCTCTTGTGGGGAAGAAAAGCACATCATATTCACAGAGCTGATGCTTGAAAGGCTTTAGCACCTGCAGAATCTGAGCATCTGCAGGTGTATGGCCTGGGAAGGACGCCTGGATCTCACCGTGAACATCCCTCCTGCTGCACAGGGCCAGGGCACCAGCGGACGGGAAAGCCTGGCAGCCAAGTGAGCAGAGGCTCACAGCAGAGTCTTTCATAATGGAGTCACATCCTTGGCTTTCTGGGAACCCGTGTGGCTGGAAAGCAGTCACCTGGAGATGAGGGCACGCCACCAGAACAACAGGTACTTGGCTCTAATGGCAGAAATAACGGGTATCTTCTCCCTGACTAGAGAAGATTTGTGGGGCAGACACGCCTGTCTCTCCTTTAGACTCAGAATCACTGGACATTAGAACTAGAAGAGCTCTTGGGAGAAGAGGTCCAAGAACCCCATTTTAGGGATTTTCCTGGCAGTCCAGTGGTTAAGACTCCACGCTTCCACTGCAGGGGGCATGGGTTCGATCCTTGGTCAGGGAACTATGATCCCACATGCTGCCTGGGGTGGTCAAAAGAAAAAAAAGAGGGGCTTCCCTGGTGGTGCAGTGGTTAAGAATCCACCTGTCAATCCAGGGGACACAGGTTCAATCCCTGGTCCGGGAAGATCCCACGTGCCGCGGAGCAACTAAGCCTGTGCGCCACAACTACTAAGCCTGCGCTCTAGAGCCTGCGAGCCACAACTACTGAAGCCCGCAGGCCTAGAGCCCATGCTCTGCAAGAGAAGCCACCGCAATGAGAAGCTTGCACACCGCAATGAAGAGTAGCCCCCGCTCGCCGCAACTAGAGAAAGCCCGCGCAGCAATGAAGACCCAACACAGCCAAAAATAAGTAAATAAGTAAATAAATAAAAGAACCCCATTTTACAGATGAGGAAACTGAGCCCAAGGGAGAAAAGGTGGCTTATCTAAAGCCCATCAAATGAGTTGGGGCAGAACCAGGAGTAAGGTCCAGGTCTGACTCAGTCCAGAGCCACAGACAATCTGAAGCCAAAAATACCACACATGTTAGGACAACAGGAGAAGGCAGAATAGAGAAGAGTTTCCGGGATGAGGAGGGCTGGCAAGTGTCAGATGCTGGGGACAGCAAGGAGAACTCTAAACTCAGCACCCAGGAAGCAACCGGAAATGGAACTCTGATGCAGGTGTAGTGAGTAAATGCTGGAGAAACAGGCAAACTCCCTTAAAACAAAGTAGTAAAAAAGGTGGACAGAGAGAAAAAAGAAACTTTGAGATGCAGGGAAGAAAAGGCGTTTCAGCTAAATGACTCGGTCTTCTCAGTAGGTGGCAAGGCCAACCATGAGACCAGTCTTTGTGGGAACTGGACTATGGGTCTGTGATCCAGAGTCAGAGGGGAACCCTGGGGCATTCCAGAGTTGGGATTAACCCCCAGAGTCCACTGGGGGTTAATGAGGCTCCAAGAACAGCTCGGGGGCTTGGACTCTGCTGAACCTGTGATCTGTGATTTGTGCTGGTGCCAAAACGCACAGCCCGTGGCTCTCCAGCAACGCCTGGCAGCCCGGGAGAAGCAGCAGAGGAAGCATATGGGCCTGCGTGCGTGTCAAAGGGAGACCAGGGGACAGTCACGGGAGCAGGAGAATCAAAGGGCAAGTGGGGACACAGGTGAGACAGCTGAGCTTCGCCAGACCAGGAGGAAGGAGAGAGTAGGAGGAGTTGTCGTGGGTCAAGGCCACATGTAGAAGAACTGGAAGAACGTGATCACGGGACATTGTCATGGGATGAGAAATGACAGAATTCTGGATCTTGGAGTGATTGGGGTGGTGACAGGACCAGAAGTGCATCTGTGTGAGGTTTGCTCAAATGAAGCTTCAGTGAGAGGAAACCATGTCTGGAATGTTTAGAGGGGTCAGCAATTTGAGTTCTGAGGTTGCCCAGGGAAGAGAAAAACAGGCACCAGAGGCCTTGAAGGATGGGAAGGAGAGCGCTGAGGTCAGAGGGCACAGCACTGGGTAGTCCAACCTCAAAGGAAGCAGAACTGCATGGGGGAGGGGACAGGGAAAAGCTGGTCTGCCCTCCCCAGGGCCACAGCGGCCAGAGTGAGAGTCTCCGGCTCACAGGAAGGAATCAGGACCACGAACTCAAGGAGGCAGCTGGGGTGTTCGTGGCAACAGTCAGGGGGGTGGGGGAGTGGGCTGTCAGCAAACAGGAGGTCCTGAAGGTGGAGAGGAAGTCAGTGGTGTAGAGGGGGCATCCAGTGGGAACAGAGGGGAGTGTCTGCCCAGCAGGCACTGTAGCCTGGGCGCACTTAGGTCCTGGCTCCACCGTATCACCGCAGACTGAGCATCACAGTAAACATCTCAGGCAGGACCCAATTTCCAGGCATCGACTTTGAGCATCTCCTTACAACCGTCATGGGTAGCCCCCAGGAAGTCTCTAAAAAGTGTCTTTCAGGTAGAAAGGCTTAGCCACAGATGAGGAGCTCCAGGTCTCAGCTCAAACATCTCCTACCAGGGAACTCACCTTTTCAGACTCTGCCGAAAATAGCGCCACCCCTTACTCTGTCTGTTCCCTCACCCTCCCTTTACTTTGTCTAACGCCTCACTCTGCTTTATTTTTCTTAACACTTATTACCACCTGTCATGTTACATAGGTATTACATACATCCACTGCATTATCCACTGCTTGGAACAGGACCCAGTGCATAACAGGCACTTAATAAATACTTTTAGATTGCTGAATAAATTCTCTTTGAAACCCAAAGCTAGACTTTGTTGGGAAGGGAGACCCTGAAGTCTTTCCTGCTTTTTAAAAGAACAAAGCTGGAGGTATCACATTCCCTGATTTCAAGCTATACTACAAAGCTACAGTAATCTAAACTGTATGGTACAGACACAAAAACAGACACATAGGTCATTGGAACAGAATAGAGAGCCCAGAAATGAACCCACATTTATATGATCAATTAATCAATGACAAAGGAGGCAAGAATATACAATGTGGCAAAGACAGTCTCTTCAATAAATGGTGTTGGGAGATCTGGACAGCTACATGCAGAAGAATCAAATGGACTTCTATTTCACACTATGCACAAAAATAAATTCAAAATAGATTAAAGACTTAAATGTAAGACCTGAAACCATAAAACTTCTAGAAGAAAACATAGGCAGTATGCTCTTTGACAGTAGTCTTAGTAATATTTTTTGGATATGTCTCCTCAGGCAAGGGAAACAAAAGCAAAAATAAACAAATGGGACAACACCAAACTAAAAAGCTTTTGCACAGTGAAGACAACTACCAGCAAAATGAAAATGCCACCTACTGACCAGGAGAAAATCTTTGCAAGCGATAAATCTGATAAGGGGTTAATATCCAAAATATACAAAGACCTCATACAACTCAACATCAAAAAACCCAAACAATCCTATTTAAAAATGGGCAGAGGATCTGAATAGACATTTTCCCAAAGAAGACATACAGATGGCCAACAGAAACATGAGAAGATGCTCAACATCACTAACCATCAGGTAAATGCAAATCTAAACCACAATGAGGTATCTATCACCTCACACCTGTCAGAATAGCTATTATCAAAAACACAACAAATAACAAGTATTGGCGACGATGTGGAGAAAAGGGAACCCTCATGCACTGTTGGTAGGAATGTAAATTGATGCAGCCACTATGGAAAACAGTATGGAGGCTCCTCAAAAAATTAAAAATAGAACTACTATATGATCCAGCACTTCCACTCCAGGATATTTATCCAAAGGAAAAAAACACTAATTAGAAAAGATATATGCACCCCTATGTTCGTTGCACTGTTATTTACAATAGCCAAGATATGGAAGCAACCCAAGTGCCCATCAAAAGATGAATGGATAAAGGAGATGTGGTATCTATAATACATACGCAATGGAATATTACTCAGGCATAAAAAAATAATGAAATCCTGCCATTTGTGACAACATGGAGGGACCTAGAGGGTATTATGCTAAGTGAAATAAGTCAGATAGTGAAAGACAAACATGGTATGATATCACTTACATGTGGAATCTAAGAAACAGAACAAATGAACAAACATTACAAAACAGAAACAGAGTTACAGATACAGAGAACAAACAGGTGGTTGCCAGGGGGGAAGGAGGGAGATAGAAATAGGTGAGGGAGATTGAGACATACAAACATCCAGTAGTTGCAAAACATATGAGTCACAGGTATGAAATGTACAGTGTGGAGAATACAGTCAGTAACAAGGTAATATCTCTGTATGGTGATAGGTCGTAAATAGGCTTTCACGGTGATCATTTAGAAATGTACAGAAATACTGAAGTACTACGTTGTGTAACAGGAACTAACATAGTACTGTAGGTCAGTTATAAAATAAATAAAGAAATGAAAATAAATGAAAGAGTGGTTCTGAGCTGTGTCGAGTTCACGCACTTGAGCACCTCCACTGCACACAGTTCTGTCTCAGGCAAAGCAGGGGAAGTTTTTGCTGACCTAACGCAACCTGCTGGAGCCTGCAAGATGGTTCTCGAGCAATGCCAAGACCTGCTCCGACCGCCCAGCCCCTGAGCCCACTAAGCCCGGCTGCAATTCAGCTGTGTTCACAGCACCTGCTTGCTACACCTGGCAAGAGTCCAGGAGAGGAGGGTAGCACAGCCTCTTCTGCTGGTTAAATACAAGCAGCATCCTTAAAAGAATTCCTATAATGATATTTCTTCTCTCTACCTACTCTAGAGATGTGCCCACACTGCATCCCCATGCTTGGAAAGGCTCCCCTAGTGCATCCCCATGTGTAAAGGGAACACATCTTCCTCTTCCCTTCCCAGGTACTGGCCATCTCCAGGGTGGGGCACCACGGATTCATCATCTCACATGGGCGCCAGCACCTCAATCCCAATGCTCCTTACTGCAACAATATCACAGTTTTACTCCTATTTTTCTCTACCAATTTCTAGCAACCGTGGATCTGTGATTAGCATGAAAAGCCAATCCATCCTGTAAGGAATCAAAGGAATACATACCGCAACCTGGGCAGAGTCAAGGAACTGGAGGCCAAAGTAATCTGTTTCCACCAGGTCCAAGTGGTACACAATCTGATCAAACAAATCCTGGCCTTTGGCATGTTTCTGGAAGACAATTGGGTAGATGAAAATTTAGGATGTGACAACTGGATAAGAAACAAGATTAAAAAAAAAAAAAACCACAAAATCACTTTTCTCTCTCTATTGCATACATGTATGTGTCACAGTACATAAATTTTTAAAAATGTAATTATTTTTATTATAATACAAACTCATGATTAAATCTAAGCATACATAATGACAAGAAAAACCCACCAAACTACAACTTCATAGGATGATTAGGGAACCAATGCCTTATTATGATAAATGGTAAATAAATGGGAAAAAAAATCAAGCATTGATCCTGCCTTTAGCTGTAGCACTGGGTAACCAAAGAGTAGATGACAACATATACAAAAGTTAACTCAAAATGAATCACAGACCTAAATGTAAGAGTTAAAACTATAAAACTCAGAATAAAACATACACACAAATCTTCATGACCCTGGATTAGGCAACAGTTTCTTAGATAAAACACCAAAAGTGCAAGCAACAAAAGAAAAAACAAACTGGACATCATCAAAAATGTAAAACTTTTATGCTTCAAAGAACACCATGATATCAAGAAGGTACAAAGACAACCCTGAATGGGAGAAAATTTTACAAATCATACTTCTGACAAGGGACCTCTATCTAGAACATACAAAGAATCATTACAACTCAATAATAAAAAGACAAATATTCAATTAAAAATTAGGTCAAGGAGATAGATAGATAGATGGTTCTCCAAAGATAGAAAAACAACCAATAAGCATATGAAAAGATGCTCAACATCATTACTCATCAGGGAAATGCAAATCAAAACCACAATCAGACACTTCACACCCACTAGGAGGGCTATAATAAAAAAGACAGATAACCAATGTTGGAGAAATTGGAACCCTCTTATACTGCTGACAGGAATGTCCAATTGTATAGCTGATTTAGGAAACAGCCTGGCAGTTTCTTAAATGGTTAAACCTAGAGTTACCATTTGACCCAGCAATGACACTTCCAAGTAAATATCCAAGAAAAAGGAAAACATTAAGCTCACACAGAAACTGGTACAAAAATGTTCACAGCAGCATTATTCCTAATAGCCAGAAAGTGGAAGCAACCCAAATGTCTATCAACTGATGAATGGATAAACAAAATGCAGTATATCCATACAATGGAATATTATTTGGCCATAAAAAGGAATAAAGTTCTGATACATGCTACAACATCGATGGATATTGAAAACATAATACTAAGTGAAAGAACTCGGTTACAAATGACCACGTATTATTTGAAATGTCCAGAACAGTAAGTCTAGAGACAGAAATTAGATTAGTAATTGCTTAGGGCTTCCAGGTTTGTGGGGTGACAGCGAAGATGAGTAGGATTTTTTGGAGGTTAATGAAGTGTTCTAAAATTAATTGTGGTGATAGATGCACAACTCTATGAAAATACTAAAAACCACTAAATTGCATGCTTCAGATAGGTGAATTGTATGGCATGTGAATCTCTATAAATAAACAATTAAAAATAGTAGAGAAGCAAAGTTTTTCTTTATAGTAGTATTCCAGCAAATAAATGAAGAAGGAATAACAGAATTGCAATATCACAATTTTGCAACTTCTAATGAATGGCAGGCTCTAAGCATTGGACGCCAGTGGCTACTAACATCGCAATAGGAGACAGACAACCATTACGTTCCTCGCCATGAAGAACGTCCCACCACCCAAGATATAATCTTGCTCCCCACACCTCTCTTTCCACAGGAAAAACAAAATCAACCGTGGGACTGATTCAACCACTAGATCCAACTGCCAACTGTAGGAAATGCAGAGGAATGTTCTAAACTACATGGGACTGCAATTGGCGAGATCCAGCCTGTGGGAAATTCTAGAAACTCCTCAGGACGAATGACCTAGTTTCTTCAACAAACAGACTACAGGGAAGAGAAGAGATGGAGGGAACACCTACAGATTAAAAGAGATTTAAAAGACATTTTTTTAAAAAAGGAAAACTTAACTTGCAATGTCTAGGGATGTACACTTGGGTGAGCAAACTTGGAAAGATAGTAAAGAAGTGACTGTAATAAAGTCAGAGTAGTTGTTGCTCTTGGGGCTTGGAGGGGGCACAGGGAGGGGGTAACGGTGGACTTCTGGCTGGCTGGCAGGGTTCCAGCTTTTGACGTGGGTGGTGGTACAAGGGTGTCTGTCTACCTTCTAGTAGTTCATTAAACTGTACCTTTGTTTTACTTGTACATCTGTACTTGCGTTATACAAATAAACAACAATAACAAAAAAAAATCAAAACTACATCAATGAATTACAGTCTCCTTCTTGGAAATACTCCTCTGAAGGCATCAATTCAACAGAAGCAGAAGACTTGACATGCAGTGGTGTTCTCTATAAATTAATCTACTGGAGAAATAAGGCAGGATCAGGGGAGGGCAAAAAGAAGAACAACTGAAACTCCAATCACAGAACACAGCACTGGGGCCCACCAGCACTCCAGAATACTATTTGGCCATTACCAAAGAGAATTATGAAGATGAGACAGAAATATGGGAAGTTCTTATGACAAACGTTACGTAAACAGAGTACTTAACTCTGTTAACAGAAAGCTGTGATCCCAACTGCATAAAAATATGTATGCACTGTACATGGACTACTTGATAAAAACAGGAAATTGGCAAAAACTAAAACAGCTGTGTTAGCATGGAGACACTATGGATGGTTTTCTTCCCAAGTTTTTTTTAAACACTGGTCTTTTGGCAGTTGTTAGGCAGCAAATACAATTTCAAAAAAAAAAATCACAATTCTGGCACTCTTCCTCCTTGCCCATAACAATCCATCTTCTGGATGTATTTCTTCCAATTACTATCTAGTGCTATTGGCCCCATGCAACACCTATTATTCACAGTGCCAATGCTTCATTAGTGGGTTTCCTAGTGGGAAAAAAATAGTTAGAGTAAAGCTTTAGCAGCAGGATGTGGCAGAAAGAACTGCGCTGGGGGAAAGCAAGAGACCTGTGCTCTAGTCCCAGATGCATCATTAACTCCAACCTTAAGCAATTCATAATTTCCCCCAATCCATACGGCCATCCTGGACTTCCCCTGCAGCTGCAAATCAGACATGGCCATGGCGCCCTGAATATACAGGGCCACCAAAACTCAAATGACCCCAAATCCAACCTGCTCCCCACCTGGGTCTATTTTGGTTCAGGGCTTACCATCCAGGTATGTAATTTTAACACTCTCAGACAATGAACTGAAAAAGCACAGTTCCCCACATGTAAAATGACGGAGGTTAGCCCAAGTTTCTGTCTAGGTCATTCCAAATTTTACTTTTCTGATGTCTTTCTAAAGTGGCTCTTAATTTAGAATGAGTTCAAGGTGGCGGTTAGGAAAAGAACCTTTCTAGGGGCAGTGAGTCTCTTCTGCCAATGCCAGACTGGCTCCTCTGCTGACAGACCCTCACTCAGCTGGACTTGGAGGTGGCATACAGCAGGGTCTGGCGGACAGGAAACACTATTTTTACTCACCTATAAACACTTCCCCCCACTCACCTCCCCCCCAAGTATGCTCTTCGGTCTCCTCTGCTGGAAAAGAGAATTCCCAATGGCCCTTTCCTGCTCTAAAAAGAATCTGGTGAAATTATGAGGGCTGGAATGAATAGAAGGGTCCTCGAAACAGAGGTCCCAGGGAGTTAAGGGCAGGTTGAAGACAGGAGGGTCAAGACCACAGCCCTTGAATCAACCATCTTTCACTCCTCCCAGCCCACAGAATGTCCATTCTCAAAACTGAGAAGGTTCCAGATAACTCATCTGCACTGCCAGCCAGGACATCTTACTCAGGGCAGCCCCTAGAAGCCCACAAGCTGTCATCTCGGGCTTACTGGCCCAAACATTCCCTCCTTTGGCAGCTTCCCCAACTCTACTCTCCCCGCCCGCTCCAGGGAAGTAAGTGCCCCTCTTCTGGGTTCCCACAAGCAGGCCCATGCCTTCATTACATACACACTTATCACACTGCACCATAGCTGCTCATGTTCCTGTCTTATTCCTGCTTCAGACTGAGCTCTCCCAAGGGCAGAGACCAGCTGTGTTCACCTGGATACCACTCTCTCTTCCCTCCATCCCCAAAACACATGCCTGGCTGGCACCCAGCAGGCACTCCACAAATGTCTGTTTGCTGGATGGATGGATGGATGGATGGGGATATGTGGATGGAGGATGGATGGGGCCACGAAACAAACCTTCTGGATGGGCCATGCCGAAGCACGAAAAACAGACTGATATTTCACAAGTGGCAGGGCGAAAAATGAGAATACACTCACTAAAATCTTTTCAAATTAAGTTTTCCATGAACAAGCATCTAGGGAACTGTGCTGTACTTCCAAGGCCATTTACCTAAACACAATTTTGTGGCTATTATGTGAAGTGCTGTCTAGTGATTACACCAGGAAATCTGTTAATGTGACAAGAATGGAAGCTGCTCCTTGTTGCCTCATCATTAACTGGGTCTCCCCTTCTGTGATGAATCCATTCATTCATTCATTCATTCAACAAATATTTACCAACTGCTCATCAAATGCCAGCCACCCTTCTAGGCGTTGGGGTATGCTGGGGTCACAAAGTCTGGAAGGGAGCAGCTACAGGAAGCTACAGAAGAACAAGTCCTTCTTGCGGAGCAACGTCATCCTAAACAGCTTAAGACCCGAGCCCGTAAGTAGCAATACCACTTACCTCCCTGCCTTCCCAAACAGAATATACTCAATGTAAAACCTTACAAAGTCCCCATCACCATCCTGAAATCTACCAACTACAAGACACGTATGAAGAGCTGTCCCCAAACACAGCAGGATCTAGAGAGCTGTCCCCAAACACAGCAGGATCTAGAGAGCTCTACCCTCGAGTTCTTACATCCACGCTGCCTAGTTTTTCTTTCTCCCGTCTCAGCACATCATTTTTTACAGGGACCAGCAACCAGTGGTTTGGAGACAGTATGTCTCTCTATAGCAGCTCCTTTTGATCTGAGAGGAGCTAAAAATAACCACGTGCATTAAAATCATGTGTAAAATAAGAGTACAGAGTTGCTGGCTAAAGACTGGGTCAGGCAGGCAGCCAGCAGGGAAAGGTATGGACATCGTGATATCTTTGTTAGCCAGTCAGAGGTTCTGATTTTGCCTATTTACTGGTTCCCAGCCATGGTCCCGATAAGGAAGACTGCTGGACAGCAGATGTCTTAACTGTCCCCCAAATAAATGAACCAGGCTGACCCTCTTAGATAGATGCAACTGGCAACGTCTTACTGTAACCTGACCCACTTGCAATGTAATAGGTCGACTGTGGTCCTGGAAGAACAAAGAAGATAGAAGCCAATCCATCCAAATCTCATTAGTCTCAATAGCATAAGATGCCGTGCATCCCAGGTAGGTTTGAAAGGAGGAAATAAGCTGTGTGTGCAAGTGCTAGTCAAGCGTATACATCCTAGTTGGTGGAAAGCATAACATCTGGGCAGAGAAAGGATTTCAGGAGCCTTGCAGGCACACGAGGCTCTCTTCCATCCACCAGTTCCACATCCATCAGATGGCACGCCCCTCTGCACCCATCTTCAGAAGGCTCTCTCTTTCCTCTCCACTGTGGCTCAGGCCACATCACTTCATATATGGACCACAGCAACAGCCCCCCGAGTGGTCCCACTACCTCTAGCGTCTCCCTCCTAAAGCCCATCTTCCTTGTGCTTGCCAGAATGGTCCTCATACAACACAGCCCTCATCTCAGTTACTTTTCTGCACAAAAACATCCACCAGAGGATGAAGCGCAGGCTTCTTGGCCTGGTGCTAGGGATTCTGCATAATCTATGCCGTCCAACCCAATACTCCTTCTCCCTCCCACAGGCCTCACATGTACCCTGGGCTCCAGGCAAACATGTTCTCCAACCACGATGCCCACTCACCACAGACAGCAGGTCCCACCCCTACAGTGTTGCCTGTGTCATTCCTTTGCCTAGATGTCCTCCTCCCCTACATCCCCATTGCTATCCCCACCTGCAACAAGCCAATCCCCATGGCCACTTTCAAGTGACAATCATCATCACTAAACTTCCTGTTGGCGGCACCCTGTCCTGTTCATCTTTGCTTCTTTATCATTCGACATTCTAAAGCTCGAAAATGTAACTGCTGATGTGGATTTAGGAGAATCCTCAGTTCCCAAGACAGTCTTCAAACAACCCACTTTGCACAAGTCTGATCTTCCTGGTTCATCTCCACTGGGAATTCTCTACAGCCAGCTGGGACCTGGATGGAGAACCCTGGTACTACCATCTCCCCTTCCCGACTCCCTGTCTGTTCTAAAGCAGTCTAGAACACTGGTGTTTTGAAAACGATACCACACTGTGGCCTGCCCTTTTGGCTGACGAAAATGCTATGCCTTCTACGAAATATTATCAAGTTCTGGATTTTTATATATGGGTTAAAAAATAACCAAAATAAGTGTGGCGATGGTTTCGAAACCTAAGTGCAGACTTTTGCATTTGCTCCAATTAAATGTCATCTTATTTAAATTGGCCCACAATTTATCCTTTTAAGAACATTATTAAAAGGTTAACCCCCCTGGTTATTATCCCATATACCACTTACTGATCTTAGTTTTACAACATATGGGAAATCTGATAATCAGGAAGGGGTGAGGGGTGGAGGGTACGGGGTGGGGGTGGGGGAGGGGCAGTGTCTTTATTTCTACAGTACTAAGGCACCCATCTGATGGTGGCCACAGCCTGGTTATAAATACACACAGTTGTACCACGGGGGGGCCATGCCCCGGAACTCTCAGAGGCAAAAATGTTGGGTTGGGGGCTTCCCTGGTGGCACAGTGGTTAAGAATCCACCTGCCAATGCAGGGAAATTGGGTTCGAGCCCTGGTCTGGGAAGATCCCACATGCCGTGGAGCAACTAAGCCCGCAAGCCACAACTGCTGAGCCCACGTGCCACAACTACTGAAGCCCGCACGCCTAGAGCCCGTGCTCCACAACAAGAGAAGCCACCGCAACGAGAAGCCCGTGCACCGCAACGAAGAGTAGCCCCCGCTCGCTGCAAATAGAGAAAGCCCGCGCGCAGCAACAAAGACCCAATGCAGCCAAAAATAAATAAATAAAATAAATAAATTTATTTTTAAAAAAAGTTGGGTTGGAAAACCAGCTCTGTTTCTTTTCTAGCAATATGACGGTGACCCTAGGCAAGCCCCACCCCGAGACTCAGCCTCTCCATCTGAAAAATGGGGTACTCTCCTCCGCCCCGTCCACCTTGCTAAGTCATTATGTTAATAAAAAAGCAAGAAAGCAAATGAGCGTGCACTGTAAACTGCGGTGTCCTATACACACAAAGGAATTATTATCACTTTCGTCCAAACCTTATTTCTCTCACGTGTCCACAGGAATAACACGATATACTTTTTGCCAAATGCTGAACAAAAACTGAGGTACAGGAACTCTGTGATCTAGTAATGCCATTTAAAGAAACACTGAGGCTAATGAGGCTTTGGGATTTTTGGTAAATCCCTGTTGGTCCCTGGAGATCAACTCCTTCCTTTCCAAGTTCGTAAACACCCCTGTTTAAACAGTTCTGGGAACTCTACCTGTTCTCATCGGTGGGCTTCCTGGCCAGCGGTTCCCAGAAGGCACCTACCTCAAGGCATCTTTCAACTATTTCTAGGAAGTGCTAATTCATGGTGAGTTACTAGTTCCTAACCCCACCCCACAACTTGGTAACTTGCTAGTTTTCTCTGAGCCTTAGCAGGAAACTAGCTCTCTATTACACGCACACGCACACAAAGCGGCCCAGGGGTCTCTGTCCCCATTGCCATCACTACTAAGTCATCACAAAGAAATATAAACTGTTTACATCAGGATGTCGTAAACACAAATATCTGAAATTACCCAATAAAGTTACCTTGAAACTTCACCACGAGTGAGAAATAGCATCTCAGCCATCGGCAAGATCTGGTGACTCAAAACTGGAATCTACTGATGCAAAGACCGTGCAGAAGTATCCCTAATCTGCTGGACTGAAGGCCAGGCTCTCCAGCTTATAAATTCCATCTCCCAGTTGAAGAGGATCTCCATGTTTACAAAGGTTCCATGACCCCATTTTGCAGAGAAGGAGCCTGAGCCTCAGAGAGGTTACGTGACCAAGTTCATATTGCTTACAAGTAGCAGACCTAGAATCAGGACCCAGCCTTCCGGATTCTTAGACAGGTGGACAGAGTTCCTTCCACCTCATCCCACTGCTTCTCTGGTCAGCTCATTCACCTCTTTGGCTCCAAACACATGAGCCATGTCCAGCAAACAAGAAATGTTTCTTAAGCCTAATTCAACACATGGCTGCTGAGAGCCTACTTCACATGTGGCCTTGGCTACAGCTGGGATACAGGGCCACATGGTCCGACACAAATAGATCTCATGGTGGGTTGGGGTGGGGGCAATTCCAGTTTTGTCTGGAGGGCAGGGAAGCTGTGGCAGAACGCAAAGTAGTTGATTTGCTCACGTACTAACACAGAAGTCAAGACACGGTGCATGGGGGACATCCACAGGCTGGGCAGCTCCTGGAAATTCAATTCTGGTAAAACAGGGCACATGTGATTAATTTCCTGATTTGCCTGGCTAACAACCTCTTAGAACTCAGAGGACGCAGCAAAAACAACTGCCCTTGGGGACTTCCCTGGTGGCGCAGTGGTTAAGAATCTGCCTGCCAATGCAGGGGACATGGGTTCGAGCCCTGGTCCGGGAAGATCCCACATGCTGCGGAGCAACCTAGCCCATGCGCCGCAACTACTGAGCCTGTGCTCTAGAGCCCGTGAGCCACAACTACTGAGCCCGGGCACCACAGCTACTGAAGCCCGCGTGCCTAGAGCCCGTGCTCTGCAACAAGAGAAGCCACCGCAATGAGAAGCCCACGCACCACAATGAAGAGTAGCCCCCGCTCGCCGCAACTAGAGAAAAAGCCCACGTGCAGCAACAAAGAACCAACACAGCCAAAAATAAAATAAATAAATTAAAAAGAAAATTTACAGAAACAACTGCCCTTGATTTTGATCAACAAGGAAGTGAGAACAATCTTAGAAGAAAGTCGTCTTGGTATGTAAGTCAGTGAAAGGAGGCAGTGACGACCAGGGTTCGCTTTCAACCAGGGGCGCAGGGCTCTCCACGTGCAACATGAGGTCTGGGTGGGTAGGTTGTAGGCTTAAGGGTTCCAGAACAGAGCACCACACTGGCTTCAACTGATGGAGAGATCAATCTAAAACACTGAGACTTCGTGTTGCATTATTGATTAACTACTGATCAGCCCCTGTTCCAGGCTGATAAACCATCTTCAGGCCAAACTGTATTTATATCTCAGCAAAGAGTCAAAGCTCTCATTTGTTTCTGCTGTGAGAATTCAATGGTCCCAACGGCCATGAGCCTATGAACCTTCTTTCAATCCGTGTGGAATACCTAACACCTCCTAATGACTTCGGTTTCTGTCTCCCTATAGCTCCTTCCAAGCATGCCTAACACATGTGACTCAGCGGTTAGTTGAAGGGAGGGGTTCCCTTTCACTCCTCAAGATGCTGAATGAAGTCTGGATACTAAAGCTACTTGATCCTGGAGAACCAGCCCTGAAAACTGGTTTCACCCAACACTTCAAATATTATACCTCCCACTCTCAATAAGAAACACTAAAACAACACATGTTGAATACTCTTTAATTTTGGGGTAACTAGTATCAGGCACATTTTCATATGCGATCCCTACAGACCAGGACAAAAATATCAGACAACCTCCCTAACACAAAGGTCCACTGGACAAATGACTCTTAGAATTCTGGATTGGGAGCCTCTCCTCACCTTTATTATTAAGCTAGGTGAGTCATGAACAGTCACAGTGCTCTCTGCCCAACTGAGTCCACTCGAAGCCCTAGAGAATGGGATGGGGGCAGGAGACTGCCCTGAATGACCTCTAAGGCAGGGGCTTTCCATCCCAGTGCCCTCCATCTTACATCAAGAGAAGCAAGTACATGGGGACTTAAAAGGTCCCCGGTGGCAAGTACCTACAGTGTTAATTTTTGTGTTAATCTTTTAAACTGTGGCCACTAAAAAGATGGCTGCAAGGTCTTTTTCTTTTTCCCTTGCATATGGAAGAGGCTGGCGCTGCTTCAACCAAACAGAATATGGCATTAGTGATATTTTGTGATTTCCAAGGTGAGTGACAGTTCTCTTGGGATGCTTGCTCTGTGGCAAGAGCCAGCCACCATGTGAAAAATCCAGCTACCCTAAGACTACCATGCTGAAGAGGCCATGAGCAGATGTTCCTCTCAACTGTCCCAGCTGAGCCCAGCCTCCAGCCATCCCTGCCAAGGTGCCAGACATGTGAGTGCAGCCATCATGGACCCTCCACACCAGCCAATCTTGCAACTAAGTACTCCTGGGTGATCCTGATCGATGCCATGAGGAGCAGAAGAAAATCCCAGCTGAGCCCCACCTCAATGGGTTCTTTTTTTTTTTAAACATCTTTGTTGGAGTATAATTGCTTTACAATGGTGTGTTAGTTTCTGCTTTATAACAAAGTGTATCCGTTATACATATACATATGTCCCCATATCTCTTCCCTCTTGCATCTCCCTCCCTCGCACCCTCCCTATCCCACCCCTCTAGGTGATCACAAAGCACCGAGCTGATCTCCCTGTGCTATGCAGCTGCTTCCCACTAGCTATCTATTTTATGTTTGGTAGTGTATATAAGTCCATGCCACTCTCTCACTTTGTCCCAGCTTACCCTTCCCCCTCCCCGTATCCTCAAGTCCATTCTCTAGTAGGTCTGTGTCTTTATTCCCATCTTGCCCCCTCAATGGGTTCTTGATCAACAGAACCCATGAACTATGATAAATGATTGTTGTTTGAAGCCACTAAGCATTGGGGGAATTTGTTATTCAATAGATAACCAGAATGAAAACCATATAGGTACACAGATATAACACATGTGCGTGGCATGTGTGCACACTTTATAAAAGATTTAGTATGTAAAAGTTTTTCATAACTTTAAAAAACGTTGCTTAGGAATCCCACACTGTGATGCTAACTTAGGTATCATCTGCTTGGAGACGAGGAACTAGAATAATAAATATATTAATTCTTAAAAAAAAAAGGATAGACAAACCAAAAAACTGTTCTTCAGAGGCCACAAACTCTGCTTAGGAGAAAGACATTAAAATCAAGGGCTGGAATGTCTGAGGCTTCCTTGCTCTACATTCACCAACTGCATACTAAGAACTCAATAAATTGCACTGAAAAGGAGGAAGAGGACTATTATGGATTCAAAGACACTTAAAAGACATTATTTACCAAATGCAGTGTGTTGTCTGCAGTTGGCTCCTGGTTCAAACAAGCCAACCACCGACCACAAAAAGATTTTTGGGATGACGAGGGAAAGGTGAACAAGGACTTGGTATCAGATGACATTAAGGAATCACTGTTCATTTTGTTGAGTGTGATAACGGGATGGTGGATAGATATATATAAATAGATAGAGAGAGAGAGCTACCCATTTAGGTATTAACAGGTTAAATGATAAGTTGTTTGGGAGTTGCTTTAAAATACTCCAGAGAAAAAAATAATATATGGGTGTTGTGTACATGACAGTTTCATCACACTGTTGTATGATGAGACATACAAGTTGTCTCAACTTGTGTATTTGAAATTTTCCATAAAACTTAATGAAAACCTCACAAACTACAAAGGAGTTGAGGGTTGGAGGGTGTCAGCACGGTCTGGCTTGAGCCTTGCCTTCGAGCATCCAAGCCAGTGGCTGGGAAGAGAAACCTTTGTCCACAGGGAAGGTGATGGTGCTATGCGATGCAGAAGATGACTCCAAGCCAGTAACAGCTAATTTTCTGCCATGTCACTAAAACAAAATACAATACACAGACGTCCGTCCAGATTCAACTCAATACCTACTACGGACCTTAAGTCACATTTCATCCCCACCCTCAGTCTTTGGTGCAGCTTACAAAGGGGATGCACTGCTGTACTTCGTGGCCAATTTTGCAGACACAAATAACATACTTTTACAGCAAGAAGAAAAGTATGAGCAGCAGTAAAAGCTAATTTTTTAAGCTTTGGACACCAAGGTTCACATTCTACCTAATTTCAAGGAAACAATGATTTTTATCCCTTAGAACGTTTCTGAGGGATACAGGGTTGATTCTTTTTCTCTTTTCTAATTTATTTATTTATTTTTGGCTGCATTGGGTCTTTGTTGCTGGGCGCAGGCTTCCTCTAGTTGCGGCGAGCGGGGTCTACTCTTCGTTGCAGTGCGTGGGCTTCTCATTGCGGTGGTTTCTCTTGTTGTGGAGCATGGTCTCTAGGCGCGCGGGCTTCAGTAGTTGTGGCGTGTGGGTTCAGTAGTTGTGGCGCATGGGCCTAGTTGCTCTGCAGCATGTGGGATCTTCCCGGACCAGGGTTCAAAGCCGTGTCCCCTGCATTGGCAGGTGGATTCTTTTTTTTTTTTTTTTTAATTTTTATTTATTTATTTATTTATTTATTTTTGGCTGTGTTGGGTCTTCGTTTCTGTGCGAGGGCTTCCTCTAGTTGCGGCGAGCGGGGGCCACTCTTCATCGCGGTGCGCGGGCCTCTCACTATCGCGGCCTCTCTTGTTACGGAGCACAGGCTCTAGAGCGCAGGCTCAGTAGTTGTGGCGCATGGGCTTAGTTGCTCCGCGGCATGTGGGATCTTCCCAGACCAGGGCTCGAACCCGTGTCCCCTGCATTAGCAGGCAGATTCTCAACCACTGCGCCACCAGGGAAGCCCCGGCAGGTGGATTCTTAACCACTGCGCCACCAGGGAAGTCCCCAGGGTCGATTCTTAATCTTGAACTAAAGTACCACCATCTGCGGTCCAGCAGAATACAAACGTGTGATACGGGACAGGACAAGCTCCTCAGCCAAACTCCAGACAGCCATGGTGACAAGGGCCCCAAACAGAACCCTACTCGGCGTCCGAGTTACCAAATAAGAACACAGGGATGGTCCAGAAATCAGCTCATTCAAGTCCCTCATTTTAGAGATGGGGAAAAACGAGGCCAGAGGCAGGTCAGGCAACCAATACAAAGCCAGGACTAGAACACCAGCCTTCTGACCCTGAGACCAATACAATTTTCTTTCTTAGGACTATCTTGAGACAAATGCATTATGTTACTTGAATAGGAAAGAAAAAGACCAGCCTAGCATTTCTGCTACGAAATGGTAAAGAACCAAATAGGCAATATGAAAAATTTCAGTGTTAAAAACTCCTTGACTATAAAAAGTGCTTGGTTTGAGCAAATATTTTTGGCTTTTTAAAATGGGGGATCAGAAAAGGAAAAAAAAAAAGAAAGAAAAGAAAGAAAAAAAACCACAGGAGAAAGGAAAAAGAAAATGAAACAAATTTGTGTCTGGCTAAACAGTAACATGCAATTAAAATGATGGATGCCTTTGTGCCAGAGGCTGAGTTTGAAACAAGCTGCTGGAAGAAGGGCAGCCCTGAAAATAAATTGCCAAATTACTTTTTGTTGCCAGATTGCAGATTCCCCCTCCGTGTAATTCTGAAAGGAAATAACTCCATATAAATAAATATGCAACGAATTCCCAGGAAACCCAGCCAAGAAACATGAACAGAAAGAACTAATTTCGGGTGGACGACTGCCCCCACCCATCCTGCAACTTAGGAACACGACTAAATTTGCAAAGTAAGGCATGTCAGTGCTACTTCACATACTTCCCTAAATTACTAGGTTCTATAATGACCATTCCCCTTTTCTCTGTGGAGCCCTTCACAGCTCTGAAACTTCTGGGTGTCACAACACACCCCGTGATGCAGTGGCTGAAGGCAGGGACTCTGGGGTCAGCGTGGCAGGGATCTGAGTCCCAGCTCTGGTACCCAGCTTAGGCCAAGATTGGTGTCAGGAAACATCGTACCTGGTAGGGCTGTTTGAGGATTACATGAAATGAAATGATGAATTTAACAGGGCTTGGCCCCAGGGTTCACCCATAGGGCAGGTCCGTGGATGCAGATGGCCTCATCCTAGGTAGCATATCACTCCCAGAAGATGAGCTTCACAGAGGTGGAGTGACCGGGGAGTGTTATGAGATGAACTGTATCCCCCCAAAATTCATATTTTGAAGACCTAACCCCCCAATGCTTCCAAATGTGGCTATAATTGGAGACAGAGGTAATTAAACAGGTAATTAAGTTAAAATGAGTTCATTAGAGCGGACCCTATCCTATGACTGGTGTCCTTATAAAGAGAGAGATTAGGTCACACACACAGACAACAAGAATGCACACAGAAAAGACCATCTGAAGACAGAGGGAGAAGGGGCAGCAAGAGAGCGGCCATCTACAAGCCAAGGAGAGAGGCCTCAGAGAACACTGACTCTGCCAGCACCTTAATCTTGGAATTCCAGCCTCCAGAACTGTGAGAAGACAGATTTCTGTTGTTGAAGCCACCTAGACCATGGTCCTTTGTTACAGCATCCTGATCTGACTCGTACCGGGAGGAACACAGCTTCAAGTTAGGACCAGTTTTGAATCGGGCTCCACCACTCAGAGCCAGCATGACCCCCACTAAGCCACTTAACCTTCCCAAGCCTGTTTCCGGCCTGTGAAATGGACATACCACAGCACCCATCCCACCAAGCAACGGTGAGGGTGGGATGAAAACATACGCAGAGGATCCCATCCAGCATGGTCACGGCTGTGCCTAGGACCTTGCACCAAGCCCTGGGAACTTCCCACCATGTCCCTCTAGGGATCCAGAGCCTGTGCTGGGTGGCAGCCCGTAGACACTCTGCACGGCACTCCCCGGGAGCTGATGGTGAGACGTGTCCCCAGCAGCCTGGATACTCCTCGAGCCACAGCCCAGTCTTAGATCCCAAATTCCTCAAGTCCCACCCCTGGCTGGGATTCCATAAGGATGAACAATGAACACAGCTAGCAAATTAGCCTGCATTTTAGCACTTTTAGTGATCACACCAACCGCTAAGGCACAGAATTTCAGGGCTTAATTTACTTGGCTCTGTGTGCATAGAAGATTTTCAAAAAAGGTTAACGAGTGGAAAAGCACATAAAACTTTTAACCTTGTCTCTGGTGAGCTTGGCTGTTAGGGTCATAAAACTATAACTGAGGCACCACCGTCCATGCACCTGATGGAGGGGTATACAAACAAAGCTGTCTTTTTATAGGTGGCCTTTGATTTTTTCATTCTTTTCTCTCTTTTTCCTTTGGTGAGTCAGTAGTCTTAAAAAAGTCTCCTGCCAGAAGAAGGCAGAGAATGACACATTCAGAAGAAGAAAAGGAGGGTGTGATGCCTACAGCCTCTCCATAGGTTTGGATCTGTAGAGATAGCACTGTCAAGATTATTTCCCTGAGGTATGTGGTTTGTGGTTCGTGTGAGCTACAGTGAGAAGAATCTCGACTGCAAGTTCACCACACAGAATGTGAGCCTTGCCTTACCCATGAACTAAAGAGAAAATGTTCCAATCATATATGCATTTTCAAAAGCAACAGCTGAGGACTTCCCTGGTGGCTCAGTGGTTAAGAATCCACCTGCCAATGCAGGAGACACGGGTTTGAGCCCTGGTCAGGGAAGGGAAGATCCCACATGCCGCGGAGCAACTAAGCCCATGCACCACAATTACTGAGCCTGTGCTCTAGAGCCCGCGAGCCACAACTACCGAGCCCATGTGCCACAACTACTGAAGCCCGTACGCCTAGAGCCTGTGCTCTGCAACAAGAGAAGCCACCACAATGAGAAGCCCGCACACTGCAATGAAGAGTAGCCCCCGCTCGCCACAACTAGAGAAAGCCTGCGCGCAGCAATGAAGACCCAATGCAGCCAAAAATAAATAAATTAATCAATAAATAAATTTATTTAAAAAAAAGCAACAGCTGAACACCAAGCAAGGTAAAAGCATTAACTAGTATTATGGAATGTTACTTTAAAGTAGAAGACACAAATAGGAAATTATTTACAGAACTAAACACCTAGGTACAAATGTAGTAACTCCTCATCATTTCTAACTGCTATGGATTGGTCATAACCCCAACTTCCCCCAGTTCAAACAGAACTAATTCGCCTGGGATGGCTTCACACACAAGAGGAGACCTCAGCACCCCAGGACTTCAAATCCATGTCAAAAGGTATTCCTACAAGACTGCCTCTAATCCAGGCATTGAACCCCAACCCCCATACCTTCTCAGGGACCTAGGGAATGTAAAAGTAGGAGGAAACTGTATGGGGTTATGCAGGTGCCACCCATTCCAGGGGGTTCCTGCTGGATGGTGCACACAAGTGAATGGGGGTCAGTCACCACACAGATCTAGTCAGCTGCTTGGAATTCAGACTGTGCCATCAGACTTCCAGTTTTTCAAGAAAGCTACAAAATTCGTATTTCTTTATGTGAAATGTGGGAATTTTTTAAAGCCTTGTACAGACCTCTAGTCTACTTTCTAATTGGAACATGACATACACAGACAAAACTGCACAGGTCACAGGTGTACAACTCTAGGAATTATCAGAAGTGACCATAGCTATGCAACCACCACCCACGTCAAAATACAGAAAGATCCCAGCCTCCTGGAAGTCGCTGTGTGCCTCTTCCCAATTTCCCTCCCTCCCTCCCTCCCTAAGGGGCTACAGATTGGCTGCATCTGTCTTGAAGTTCTATATGTAAATGGAGCATGTACTCTTTTACAGCCAGGTGGGACGTGGGGCCATGTCCCTGCACTCCACAGATCTTGATGGTCGAACAAAGGCACGCAAGTGGCACTTCACAGCCCTAAGTGGCTGGGAAATGAGGCCCAAGTGAATGCGCCTTTGTGGATTCACTCACAGCTGAGAAAGACCTGGACTCACCAGGGGAGGAGCCCGAGATAAGAAGTACCAGGTGTGGGTGGAGTGGGACGGTCAAAGTCACAAAAGGGGGGGGGTCTGTTCCCGAAGCAAAAGGACAGAGGACAAAAGGACAGGGGAGGTGGCAGGTGCCAGGGGGAGGAAGCCAAAGTTCAGAGCCACCGACAAGGCAGAAAGTAAGCATGTCTGCAGAGCCCACAGCCGGGGGCAACTGGGACCAGCCGCAGTGCCCACGGAGACGGCATTTTCCCCAGAGGACACCAAACAGGCTGAATTCCTGGCAGGAGGAGAAATCAACAAAGATTACCTAGTGCGCTCTTTCTTTAAAAACTCTTTTTCAGGGTCAATTTCAATAAATGCGAAGTAAACATAATAGTACAGTAAACACCTGTCACTCAGCCTTAACAATGATCAACATTCTATGTCATCTTTTCCTCTACTCCTTCCTTCCCCCGTCCTCCATTAATTTTCTCACACTTCTTTTGCGGGGATGGTGGTACATTTACTTACATCTAAATGTGCAAATCTGAGCCGTTCCCTTCTGACAGATGGCAACATTTGTGTAACCTACACCCCTGTACCATTCAGCACATTCCTCTCGCCCCAGATCCTGGGTGCCCCTTCCCAGCCAATCCCTGGCCGTCCCCACTCCCTCAGAAGCAACACCTATTCTGAATTGTTTCTTCCCCAGATTAGTTTTGCCAGTTCTGAAACCGCACAGAAATGGAATCATCCAGAGGGTACTCTTTTGTGTAAGGCTTACTTCACTAGGCATAATGCCTGTGAATACAGAAAGACGAGTTTTAAAATTCACTTTGGGCCATGCAGTATAGACATGTCTTCATCACCCTTCTCATGCCATCTTCTGTGGATAAACTATAATGCTTTGAGACAAACGTTTGAGATAAAAATAACCTGCACTGGGGTTCAGAGCCATGGTTTTCAATGAATTACTCAAACCCTGCTTTCTTCCCTGGGTCCCATGTTCTAGATACAGTTTCTGCACCTAAAATGTGCAGCCACAGCCATCCCAGAGCTCTGGCCTGCAGTGTCCTCTGAGAAGCAGGGTGGACCATTGGGGTTTTTTTCCCCTGGCTCTTGCCCTGGCTCTTCCTCCTTAAGCGAGAAAACTGGGTAAAAGTGGGTAAAAGCAGGTAAAACCTGCAGCTTTCTCTGCCAATGCAAAAGACACATCTTCTCACTAAATAGCAGTTACCTGAGGAAGGAGATGCATCCTTGACTCAGTCTTGTATCCACCTGGCCCCTAGTGTGGTTCTGTGCCAATAGGAGGCCCTCAATAAGTGCCCGTGTTTCTTGTTATTCACTCTTCCTTGAAGATATCGAGGAACCACCCAGGTTTGGGAGGCAACAGAGCAGAGAGGCAAGAGCTCAGGCTGCCTTCCTTTGCTCACGTATACAATGGTGACAGGAACCCTAGCACCTGTGCTCGGGGACTGTGCAGGCTGACCCAGCCCAGAGCCTGGCCAAGAACAAGCTTCTACAAGTCTCTGGCTGGCAGCATCTGTTCCTCTCCATCTTGGCCTCACAGCTGGCCCCATGGATGTGACTTGCACTGAAACTCTTACCACACTCCTCTCCAGGTGTCTGACCCACTGGGCCCTCACACTGGCCTCAACTAAAATACAGCCAGGAGTGAATCCAGGCTTTATGGCACCTTAAAGTTTATACCATTTGGCGGTCCTCTTAAAGAAACAAAATGCAAAAAAAAAAAACCTTACATTTGCAAACTTTAAAAAAACCAAGGACCCAGCAAGCACAGTACTAGGGCCCCTTCCCACTGCCCCTCTACCCCCAGGTTCTCAACCCCGCCAACCTGCCATGCACAAAATGGGGGGATCACAGCTTGGCTTCCCATCTATCCCACTCCTAAATCCAGCCACCAAATCCATTGGATTCCATGTCCTCAGACTCCATTGCATCTGCCCCTCTGTCCATGGCCAACACCACCCTAGTTCAGACCCGCAATACAGCTAACAGCCTTAGTCTGACTGTCTACCTTCAACCACCCCAGAGCCAAACTCCAAGCGTCCAGTGGTCCTAGCCTCCCTTCCCATCTCCCCCGCTTCAGCATCCCCTGAGCTGCATTCTGTTTCCCAGACACATCTTCCTTGTACCCTCCTCAGCAAGGCTGGTCACGCTGTTCTTCCACCTGGACGGCCAATCCTCCATCACTCAATGTCAAAATCAACCCCGCAGCCACCTCCCCTGAAGCCCTCCCCGATGGTAATCCACCTCTCCCTCCAACGAACCCCCGCAAGGCTTCAGCCGTCCGGCTCTGATGGTGCCCAAGCCATTCTGCCTGCGATTAAGGCGATCTGAGAAGCAAAATGAGGTGGCAGAGTTCCCAAGGGTCAAAAGAGCAAATACACCTTTCTGGGCTCAGCCACCTTCCCAGCCAGATGGGGACGATGACACTGCACTGCTGAGTAGTGAGGACCACGGCAAGGATTAAGTGAGATGAAGACTGAGAACGCACGTGAAGACCCGACGTTCTCAGCAGGATATCAAAACCTGTGGCCAACCCTGGTTCTGTTATGAGCCATAAATTCCTAGTAATGGGCCTTCTCACACAACAGCCATTTCAGACGTTCCTATACTAGGGAGCAGCTGCTCCCTAGGCTGCAAAGATAAGATTTCTCCTTCCCCTGGCAAGGTCCAGATTGCCCCAAGCTTTTCTTCAAATATAAGAGGGAGTAGAGTGTAAAGATTAAGAACACGTTTTACCACAATTTAAAAAAAAAAAAAAAAAGCATACAGAGCATGATCGAATTTTTGTTGAAAGAAACTTCTTTATCCATCCTTAGCAAAAAGGTGGTAGGGACACCACCAAAATATCATGAAGTGGTGATGTCTTACTGGAGGTATTACATGATTTTGATTTTGTACGTTTTAATCGATAATTCCTAAAAATTCTAAAATAAATAGGTGTGCTTTAATTTTTTAAAAAAGTACAGGGCTTCCCTGGTGGCACAGTGGTTAAGAATCCGCCTGTCAATGCAGGGGACACGGGTTCGAGCCCTGGTCTGGGAAGATCCCACAGGCCGCAGAGCAACTAAGCCCGTGAGCCACAACTACTGAGCCTGCGCTCTAGAGCCCGCGAGCCACAACTTCTGAAGCCCGCGCGCCCAGAGCCCGTGCTCTGCAATAAGAGAAGCCACCGCAGTGAGAAGCCCGCACACCGCAACCAAGAGTAGCCCCTGCTCGCTGCAACTAGAGGAAGCCCACGCACAGCAACAAAGACCCAATGCAGCCAAAGATAAATAAATAAATTCAAAAAACTAAATAAAATTTTTTAAAAGTACAGAACTAGTATGACAGCGTAACATTTCTTTTTTATAAAACCAATATTTTTCTCACCGTTTTTCCCTTTTTTTCTTCCTATTCAAGCAACTAGGCTGCTCTGTTCTCACTGCTCCAGGAAAGGTATGTTATAATCAAAACCAGAAAATTAAGATTAAAAAAACAAAGATGAAGACCATGGATGCTGGAACCACACTTCCCAGGTCCACCACATTCTAGTGGCAAGGCCATGGAGGGGACATTAAACTGTCCTGCACCTGTTTCCTCATCTGTGCAACAGGGCAGTGGCTACCTTGTAAACTTTTCGTGAGAATTAACTGAGTTTAAGTATACGAGAAGCGCTCAGAACTATGTCTGGCACATAGTAAGCTCCACTTTTGTAAGAAATCTTCTAGTTGGGATTCCCTCTACCTTTCAGGAGTTCTTAAGACTCATTCCTCAACATTTCTATGATCCTGGAACATTAGCTGGCTTCTGATACTAGACATATAATCCTCTACTGGACCTCTGACACTAGTGAGAAATCTGTAACAAAACTGACCACTCCAACTAAGCCGAGACCTTTCACTGTAGAATCCACCCCCTCCCCCACTGATTCTGTTCTGCAGTCCTTGTGGGGTACCTCTGGAGGTTTCTGCTCCTGGAGCTACATCATAGTTTGTTCTTTTGCTGTAGATTAATTCTGTCTTGAATTTTGTTTTTGTCCTTCAACTTCAACTTCATAGGTTGAGCTCATACCTCTAATCTCTAAAGATCAAGGTCAAGAGCAGCAAGAGCAGACACCAGCAGGACAGCGGAGGGACCAAGAGCATTTAAGTGCTGTGTGTGCTCTAGCATGTTGCTTAACCTCTCTGTGCCTCATCTCTTTCTCTGTATGATGAGAATGTTAATAGGAACTATCTAATGCATAGTGTTGTGAGGAGTCAATGAGTTAAGCCAGTAAAGTGCTTAAATCATAAGGTAAATGGTCAATATATTTTGAAAACATTATGCTGCGTGAAAGCCAGACACAAAAGGCCACACATTGTATATGATTCCACTTACCTGAAACACCTCGAGTTGGCAAATCCAGAGACAGAAAACAGATTAGTGGTTGCCAGAGGCTGGGAAGAGGGGAGAATGGAGAATGACTGACTGCTTAATGGATCCAGGGGTCACGAAAACGCTCTGGAGCTAGATAGTAATGATGGCTGCCTAACACTGTGAATGTACGAAATGATTAAACTTTGTTGTTATTTGTATTTCACCAAAAGAAAAAGAAAAACATTTGCAAAACAAGAAGTCAGTAATGTTATTTATTACTCAAATTACTACACGAATAACTACTATGACATGAAATGTACTAGGTCCCATGCAAGGCACGATGCCCTGCAGCTTCCCAGGCAGGAGAGGGAATGCGACACAGGAGGAGCAGGGTGGGTGGGAGGGGCAGGGGCCCAGGACAAGCTTCACAAACATGGTCGCATCTGAGATGGGTCCTCAAAGATGACTGGACTCTTACGAGATAAAGAATCAGCCAAGAAGAAAGGGCATACACAGCAAAGGTACACAGGCGAGAAGTGAAGTGTGAGGAGTGAGGGTGTGGCAGCTCAAGCACCACTACGGTGACAGCCCTGGGGAAGAACTGGGGAGAAGTGAACTTAGAGCCCGAAAAGGGCTTAAGGTGTGGTCCTGTCATTTACTAGGTGTGGGACACTGGGCAGAAACCTTGCTGCTGAACTTTCGATAAAACTGGAATGCCCACAATTCTGTCAAAGAGGTGCTACGAGTAGGATTACGTTAAGCCACGAAAGGCGAAAGCTCCATCTCAACCTAAAACACTACACAAACGTAAAGAACGTGACCCTGCAGAGCACTGGTTCTCCAACTTGGCTGCACGTGGCACCACATTCTGATGACGGGGGCCCTCCCCCCATGCCCAGTGATCCTGGTGTAGAGTCGCAGGTGTGCGCCAGCAGAGCCAGGAAGTAAAGCAACGACAAGGTGAAGGCTGGAACGTGATACACAGCCCACCTGAGTATCCAGACGATGTGGAGGCCTGGAACCATGGTGGGGTTGTGGGGGGGGGCATCTTTTAACCTTGACATCCTTAGCACGCTGACCCTGGGCTACCAAGCAAAGCTGTGGGCCAGGAGATGTGCAGGACAATTCAAGGACAATCCCACACCCCACACCAAATGAGCTCCTTAGAGGCAGGGCCCACATTTTTGATCATTTCATATTCCTCACATGGTACCTTACACACACTAGATGATCTCTCTGTTTCTGTATTTTGGTCTTGCGTTTTGCTGTGTTTTTGTTTTGTGTTGTTTTAAAATTTTTACTTTATATTGGAGTACAGGTGATTTACAATGTTGCGTTAGTTTCAGGTGTTCAGCAAAGTGATTTAGTTATACCTATATCTGTTCTTTTTCAGATTCTACTTCCCACATAGGTTATTACAGAGTATTGAGTAGAGTTCCCTGTGCTATACAGTAGGTCCTTGTTGATTATCTATTTTATATATAGTAGTGCGTATATGTTAATCCCAACCTCTTAATTTATCCCTCCCCCCCTTCCCCCTCTGGTAACCATAAGTTTGTTTTGTTTTCTAAGTCTGAGTCTGTTTCTGTTTTGTAAATAAGTTCATTTGTATCATTTTTTATTGTTGTTTTTAATGAATAAATGAAATAGCTGGAATAAAACAGGTCTTGTCAGTAAACAGAATGAACTGCTGCTCTCCGGAAAGCTCATCTATGTGGAAGTGCTCATCCCCTGAAGTGAGTTAGTAAGATAAATGACACATTACAGTAATCCAAGTACAGGTAATTCTTCTTTTCCTTTCAGAAGACAGCACGTAATTTTTGCATTTTTCTTCGGGAGCCTCTTTAATGAAGAGGAACTATCTGCCACAGCTTTTAGAACAAAGCTAAAAGCTTCTGGACTTCAAAGCAAAATACATCCTATGTAGAATACTGAAGCATCCTGAACAAACAATTTTGACCTTGGATTCCCCGCTCTCCCATTGAAACATCCCACATCCAGATCCCCTCTTCTCACTCTCTCCCTCGAATACCCACGGGATCTGCCACTGCCAGCCTGTGTGCGAGAACCGGGGCCAGTCCCAAGCCAGCCTGGGCCCCTCCCTGGACTCTGACCGGCCACTGTCGCTGCCACCTAATACAGACTGCCACTCACTGGGCAGGTGGCTTGGGCCCCAGCAAACAGGAGCAATCAAAGGACTACAGCCAGAGAAATGCTGTGGAAGGGGCTGCCAGCGTGCACTGCAGGTTAATAACTAACCCGCAGGAGCCTTTACAGTGTATTGGGCTTTCCTGGGTGAAGCCCATGGCCATTTCACCGGCAGGCAATGTTGCTTCTGGGCCAGGGGAGAACCACGGCTTGCTTTCGGAAGAGGGAGGGGGGCCTCGGAGAAGCGAACAGGCCTGCTGCTGTCACTGGGCCACTGAGAGCAGGAGCCAGGAGGGCTGCGTGCAGGAAACTGCGCTTATTACATGCTAATTACTGCTCATTTGCCTCAGGTGAGCAGCAGCTGGCTGCACGTTCCCAGGCAGGTAGGGAAGACCTGCCATCCCAGAATGAGGCTCTGGACCATGAGGCTTTCAAGCGCTCCTTTAGGGGTAAAACTCAGTGGTTCCCGCTGCCCTACCGTCTGCCCCGTCTCCCTTCTCTCTGCAGTGTTCATTGACTCTGCTCCTTAAAATGTCTGCTGGCACCTCTGGCCAGGAGATGGATGGAAAGGGCTCACTAGGGGCCTACGGGAGAATGTAAAGGAACCCAAACAGGAGTAAGCTACAGAAAAAGAGAATCTCAAGGTCAAGGGAGACATTCAGAACTATAGTCATGGGGGCTTCCCTGGTGGCGCAGTGGTTGAGAATCTGGGCACACGGGTTCGAGCCCTGGTCTGGGAGGATCCCACGCCGCGGAGCGGCTGGGCCCGTGAGCCACAATTACTGAGCCTGCGCGTCTGGAGCCTGTGCTCCGCGACGGGAGAGGCCGCGACCGTAAGAGGCCCGCGCACCGCGATGAGGAGTGGCCCCCGCTCGCCGCAACTGGAGAAGGCCCTCGCGCAGAAACGAAGACCCAACACAGCCAAAAATAGATAGATAAATAAATAAATAAGTTTATTAAAAAAAAAAAAAACTACAGTCATGGAGCTGATGAAGAAACAGAAGAAAAACAAAAGACTCTTTTAATCAAATTACTGAAAACATTCCAACGATGAGGAATATGGACCTTTTCAAAAAAGCAACATCCAATGAAAGATAGGAGGATAACAGGGCTCACAGGCAAGGGCTGAACAAGGAGCAGGACTCTTGGAAGTATTATTTCCAGCCTCAGTGCCTTTGCATGTGCTGACCTGGCCACCAGGAAAGCTGTTCTCCACTTGTCCTCAGAACTCAAAGCTTTCTCTCTGAAATCTTCTGGTTGCGCATTTTCCCCTCCCAGTCCTCCCACCTTAGCCCTTCCTTTAAGCTTACTTAAAACTCCTTAGGACACTTTTCATACCAGGTGTAATGACCTGTCTCCTCTCAAGCTTCTGGAGGGCAAGGAACCTATCTTATTGTTCTCTGTGTGCCCTGAGTCAGATGCTTTAAATAATGCCTGTACCAACTGTACCCCAAGGTAACCAAATATTGAGGATGCCATCAAGGAAGTCCAGAGAGTGGGAAACTCTAGGACAGATGGCCCAGCTTCTTCAACAAATAAATGGAGAAAAAGGAGGGGAGAAGGGAAAACTCTAGACTAAGAGCTTTAGAGAAATGGTGAGACAGGGAAAAATGAGATAATGTTGGTCAAAGGACACAAACTTTCAGTTTTAAGATAAGTAAGTTCTGGGGATCTAAATGACAGCATGATGATGATAGTTCATTATAATGTAGAGTATCCTTGAAATCTGCTAAGATACACACACGAAGAAATGGTGACTGGTGAGGTGACAGATATGTTAATTAGCTCGATGCACAGTAACCATTTCGCAATGCAAACGTATATCAAATCACCATGCTTTACGTCTCAAATATATACCATTTTTATTTGTCAATTATGCCTCAATAGAGCAAGGAAAAAATAACATTTAAAAAAATTCTTAAAGAGCTTTAGATAGAATATCAACCAAATACAATGAAAGGACCTTGTGACAACCAAATAAGAAAATCTGAACACTGACTATATACCTGAGACTAAAAAAAAATTGTTAATTATTTTTAGGTGGTTTTTTTTAATGGTTTTTATTCATCAATTTGATAATATGGTGTATCACATTGATTGATTTGCGTACATTGAAGAATCCTTGCATCCCTGGGATAAATCCCACTTGATCATGGTGTATGATCCTTTTAATGTGTTGTTGGATTCTGTTTGTTAGTATTTTGTTGAGGATTTTTGCATCTATATTCATCAGTGATATTGCAGTTGCTTGTAGTAGTCTCTTAGGATGCTTTGTATTTCTGCAGTGTCTGTTGTAACTTCTCCTTTTTCATTTCTAATTTTATTGATCTGAGTCCTCTCCCTCTTTTTCTTGATGAGTCTGGCTAATGGTTTATCAATTTTGTTTATCTTCTCAAAGAACCAGCTTTTAGTTTTCTTGATCTTTGCTATTGTTTTCTTTGTTTCTATTTCATTTATTTCTGCTCTGATCTTTATGATTTCTTTCCTTCTGCTAACTTTGGGTTTTGTTTGTTCTTCTTTCTCTAGTTCCTTTAGGTGTAAGGTCAGATTGTTTACTTGAGATTTTTCTTATTTCTTTTTTTTTTTTTTTTAATTTTTATTTATTTATTTATTCACTTTTGGCTGTGTTGGGTCTTCGTTTCTGTGCGAGGGCTTCCTCCAGCTGTGGCAAGTGGGGGCCACTCTTCATCGCGGTGCACGGGCCTCTCACCATCGCGGCCTCTCCCGTTGCGAAGCACAGGCTCCAGACGTGCAGGCCCAGTAGCCGTGGCTCACGGGCCCAGTCGCTCCACGGCATGTGGGATCCTCCCAGACCAGGGCTCGAACCCATGTCTCCTGCATTGGCAGGCAGACTCTCAACCACTGCGCCACCAGGGAAGCCCTCTTATTTCTTGAGGTAGGCTTGTATAGCTATAAATTTCCCTCTTAGAACTGCTTATGCTGCATCCCATAGGTTTTGGATCGTCGTGTTTTCATTGTCATTTGTCTCTAGGTATTTTCTGATTTCCTCTTTGATTTTTTCAGTGATCTCTTGGTTATTTAGTAACGTATTGTTTAGCCTCCATGTGTTTGTGTTTTTTACGTTTTTTTCCCTGTAATTCATTTCTAATCTCATAGCGGTGTGGTCAGAAAAGATGCTTGATATGATTTCAATTTTCTTAAATTTACTGAGGCTTGATTTGTGACCCAAGATGTGATCTATCCTGGAGAATGTTCCGTGCGCACTTGAGAAGAAAGTGTAATCTGCTGTTTTTGGATGGAATGTCCTATAAATATCAATTAAATCTATCTGGTCTATTGTGTCATTTAAAGCTTCTGTTTCCTTATTTATTTTCATTTTGGATGATCTGTCCATTGGTGTAAGTGAGGTGTTAAAGTCCCCCACTACTATTGTGTTACTGTCGATTTCCTTTTTTATAGCTGCTAGCAGTTGCCTTATGTATTGACGTGCTCCTATGTTGGGTGCATATATATTTATAATTGTTATATCTTCTTCTTGGATTGATCCCTTGATCATTATGTAGTGTCCTTCCTTGTCTCTTGTAACATTCTTTATTTTAAAGTCTATTTTATCTGATATGAGTATTGCTACTCCAGCTTTCTCTTGATTTCCATTTGCATGGAATATCTTTTTCCATCCCCTCACTTTCAGTCTGTATGTGTCCCTAGGTCTGAAGTGGGTCTCCTGTAGACAGCATATATATGGGTCTTGTTTTTGTATCCATTCAGCAAGCCTGTGTCTTTTGGTTGGAGCATTTAATCCATTCACGTTTAAGGTAATTATCGATATGTATGTTCCTATTACCATTTTCTTAATTGTTTTGGGTTTGTTTTTGTAGGTCCTTTTCTTCTCTTGTGTTTCCCAGTTAGAGAAGTTCCTTTAGCATTTGTTGTAGAGCTGGTTTGGTGGTGCTGAATTCTCTTAGCTTTTGCTTGTCTGTAAAGCTTTTGATTTCTCCATCGAATCTGAATGAGATCCTTGCCAGGTAGAGTAATCTTGGTTGCAGGTTCTTCTCTTTCATCACTTTAAGTATACCATGCCACTCCCTTCTGGCTTGTAGAGTTTCTGCTGAGAAATCAGCTGTTAACCTTATGGGAGTTCCCTTGTATGTTATTTGTCATTTTTCCCTTGCTGCTTTCAATAATTTTTCTTTGTCTTTAATTTTTGCCAATTTGATTACTATGTGTCTCAGCATGTTTCTCCTTGGATTTATCCTGTATGGGACTTGCTGCGCTTCCTGGACTTGGGTGGCTATCTCCTTTCCCATGTTAGAGAAGTTTTCGACTATTATCTCTTCAAATATTTTCTCTGGTCCTTTATCTCTCTCTTCTCCTTCTGGGACCCCTATAATGCGAATGTTGTTGCATTTAATGTTGTCCCAGAGGTCTTTTAGGCTGTCTTCATTTCTTTTCATTCTTTTTTCTTTAGTCTGTTCCACAGCAGTGAATTCCACCATTCTGTCTTCCAAGTCACTTATCCGTTCTTCTGCCTCAGTTATTCTGCTATTGATTCCTTCTAGTGTAGTTTTCATTTCAGTTATTGTATTGTTCATCTCTGTTTGTCATTTAATTCTTTTAGGTCTTTGTTAAACATTTCTTGCATCTTCTCGATCTTTGCCTCCATTCTTTTTCCGAGGTCCTGGATCATCTTCACTATCATTATTCTGAATTCTTTTTCTGGAAGGTTGCCTATCTCCACTTCATTTAATTGTTTTTCTGGGGTTTTATCTTGTTCCTTCATCTGGTACAGAGCCCTCTGCCTTTTCATCTTGTCTATCTTTCTGTGAATGTGGTTTTTGTTCCACAGGCTGCAGGATTGTAGTTCTTCTTGCTTCTGCTGTCTGCCCTCTCTAGGTGTTTTAATAATACGGTGACTATTTAAAAAAAACACAGCCCTTATCTTTTAGATAATTGGGACTTTGTTTTGGAATTTGTTTTAAAAGAATTGGGAAGTAACAGAGGTGAAGATACAGATGAAAAGAAAGGGGCCACATTAATAAAAGATGAAGCTTAACAATGGGTACTTGGATAATGTTCATTATATGATGGGTACTTGGGGTTCTCTGTGCTTTTGACTGCATTTAAAATTTCAATTAATAAAAACTGGCGGAAAAAAAGTAGGCAGAATTGAATGAATACCACAGATGCTGCAACTGCTCACCAAAAGCCACCAGCAGCAACAGACTTCAGCTCATTCACAGCAAAATGGAAGACAAAACGTTAATTCCTGCTTCGTGAGGAAAGGCCCGCAAGGGGGGCTTACAGAGAAGTGTTCTCCTTTGTTCCACTGAGGTGACCTCGGAAGAGGAAGTGGGTATAGGAGACAATCTCATCAAGGCCAGCAGGCAGTGAGCTGAACGTGATGAGAAAAATACAACGCAACTAAAAAACAGGCAAACATCATAGAACAAGGCATACCAGGAGGAAATATGTTCATGGTTCATAACACAGGCAAAGATACTCCACCCCATCAACAACTGGGGAAAAGTGAAGGCCACAATGAGTTCCTACTAACTCCCACGAGATTGCTAAAATAAAACAGAAAAGCTGTCCAATGCCAAGGGCTGAAGAACAGATTAGCAGACGCTTTTATGTGCTGCTCGGACTCTGGAGAAAGCAATTTCGCATGATCTTAACAGGCCCTGCCCGCCACCCTCCCAGCCACTGGTACACACCCAGGAGAGACACTTGCGAGCACATGTGCACCAGGAAGACCAATTCCAGAAGGTTCAAAGCAGCATTTTTTTCTAACAGCTCCAAACTGAAAACATCCCAAATGTCCACCGACAAAGGATAACTATATTCTGGTATATTCATGCAGCGCAGCAAGAACTACAGTTACCTCATCGATATGGATGAATCTCTCACAGACACAGTATTGAGTGAAAAATCCATTTACTATAAAGTTCACTAACATGCAGGACTAACAATAATCATTTAGGGAAACACACATATGAGGCAAACTCATCAAAAAAGGGATGAGAGACAAACTTCAGGAGAGCAGGAGGGAGGGGAAGGTCACTGGGGAGGAGCATGGGGGGCCACTAACAGCACTGGCGATGCTCTTTGTTCTTAAGCTGGGTGGTGGGTACCCGGATGTTCACCGTATTATTTTTCTTTAGAACTAGTCATGTTACAGATACTCTTTTATATTTGTATTTCGTCATTAAAAGATGTAAAGAATGACTGGACAGAGGACCTGCCAACATTGAGCAACTCAGACAAAAGACCAGACAACTGGGAGGATGAGTCCAGGGACTTCCCTGGTGGTCCAGTGGGTAAGACTCTGCGTTCCCAATGCAGGGGGCCCAGGTTCGATCCCTGGTCGGGGAACTAGATCCTGCACGCATGCCGCAACTAAGAGTCGCATGCTGCAACGAAGATCCCAAGCGCTGCAACTAAGACCTGGCACAGCCAAAATAAATAAAATAAAATAAAATGAGCCCCAGGCGAGTGGGTGCCAGAATGCCAAGAACAAAACTCCCAAGGAGAGGGCTGGGGACATCCAAGTCTCTGACGGCAGTGCCACTGGTGAACAGGCAAGGCCCGGATGTGCAGAAAAGTCTGAAACTTGGATGAATGGGTCAACAAAATGTGGCATATCCATACATTGGAATACTATTCAGCCTTATAAAGGAAGGAAATTCTGATACATGTTACGACATGGATGGACTTGAAGACATTATGCCAAGTGAAAGAAGCCAGACACAAAGAAACAAGTACTGTATGATTCCACTTATAGGAGGTACTAAGAGTAGTCAAATTCATAGAGACAGAAAGCAGACTAGAGGTTACCAGGGGCTATGGGGAAAGAGGAATGGGGACTTCGTGTTAATGGGCACTGAGTTTTAATTTGGGATGATGAAAACATTCTGGAGATGGATAGTGGTGATGGCTGCACAACAATGTCAATGTACTCAATGCCACTGAACTGCACACCTAAAAATGGTTAAAATGGTAAATTTTATGCTACTTACATATTACCACAATTTTTAAAAATCCGTAACTCAAGGAAGGTGCAGCTGAGCAAGCAAACTGGTAGGATAAAGGAGAGGTGCCATCAGGCCTACCTCAACCCCCTTGAGCACACGTAAGGTAGGACACGGATAACAACAGCATTCAGACGGGAAACGGGCATGGAAGAGACACCACAGAGCCGAGGGATGCCGACCCTGCAGGCACCCGGGGAGCCAGTCCACGTCCTCCCAGCCGGGCCAGCTGCCTGGGCAATCCCACCCCTGGGACCAGGCTCAGTGCTGGGAAACAAAGATGCTCCGGATGATGCCACCGCTGGCACAGGGCCCTGGGGAGGTCACCCTCCAGGTCTCAACTTCAAGCAGGAAATTCTGGGCACTCAGCCAACTATGACTTTGGGGAAAAGAACCTGCAAAAATTGCTGAGAAATGGTAGACAGAACCCAAATGCCAGAGATGCTGAAAAGCAAAAAGTTTCAGGAAAGACAGGGCGGTTTATGGCATGAAATTCTGACCCATCAAATTACAAAGGATTCTGACCTTCCCCAAGAGTTCCAAGGAGCACACCTTTCAAACAGGAAAGCCAGGTGTGCACCGCATGGGCTGGGGGAAGAGCAGTGGAGGACGAGTCAGGAAACCTAGATTCGATTCTGGCTCCACCACACTTACAGCTGGCCCAGGACCAACTGCTCCCTGAGACCGTGTGCGTAAAGAGGATAATAACACCTTCCCGGATGGTGGCAATTAAGAGAAGTAACACAGATTCTGCAAGCCTGGGGGGGTAGGCATGCCTAACAGGTAAGATACCAGGTGCTTTGCATATCAACCTTCAACCTCAAGAGACAGGTAGAGACAGGTATTACTACACACACACACACACACACACACACACACACACACACACACACACACAGAGCATGAGGGGCTAATTTAAGTAATCCAGAATAAGCACAACAAGAGGGCACCAAACTGGGTGAGAAGTATGTCTGGAAGGCTCGGATAGGAGGAAGAAAATTTAAGAAAATTTAAAAAGGATACACAAGGATGCACACCATGTTTAGAAACATGTATGCAAAAGCGCAAAGATTGAAGGGAACAGCGAAACCAACCAGTTGCTATGCAGCAGGATGGGAATATGTAAAATGCTTTTCTTTGTGATAATTTTAGTGTTGTTCTATCAAACACTTTTTAAAAATGTAGCCTACTTCCAACCTCAGTGTTGAAGAACTATGGGCCTCAAACCAGAATGCACTCTGGGCGAAACTACACTCACTGAATATGACTACAGGTGTGAATCCGATGTCTGGAAACCCCAAGTGGCCTGGAAAGGAGGACACCCTTCTGAGGCTCAGGGTCCGCACCCACCTCGGGGCCTCTGGGGCAGGCTCAGAACCCCCCCGCTCCCACCCCTCGCATGCCCAGCCCTGGGTCAGAGGACACAAACCATCTGCCGGCAGACTATCCGAGCTCGAAGCTAGAGTCTGCCTTTGCTACGTGACACGGGCAAGTTTCTTATCCAGCCTGCTAAGCCCTGATTCTCCCCCTCACAAATCAGGGCTAACAACAGTAACCATCAAAAGAGGTTCTGTGAGGGTCCAACAAAACAGTCACCTAAGCAATTAGCACAGGACCGACACACAGTGGCCCCTGGCTCTTACTGGCCTGAGACCCTCCTCTGTGCTTCACAGGTTCCTCACTTACTCCTTCAAGACTCAGGGACATAGCTGGAGCTCATAATCCTCCCCGACCCCAAGGAGCCCCAAGTCCAGCAAGTGGGGTTTTCTGGCTCCCATCCTCCATGCGTCTGCACCTGCTGTTTCCTCTGCCCCAACGCCTCTGACCAAATCTAACAGCTGAACTCCCAGGCAACCTTCGGGACAACTCGATGTCACTTTGGGCATCAAACCTTCTCCAAATCCACTCCACAGTTCAATCGCTCACCCCCCGTACTACCTCATGTGGGGTTCCGAGTTATCTAGTATATTTACACTGTCTCCCCTTCTAGACTGGGACTCTCTCATCCCTCCTGTACCCCTCCCGAACGCTTCACACAGGGTAAGTGCTCTATGCCAACTGAAGAAAACAAGTGGGCAAACAAAAACATTTTGGAAAACAAAAATAAACCAGAAATTAAAATCAAGTGGGACTAGTGAGATACATCCAGCTGCAGAGAGAAGCCAAAGAGGTTGCAGAAGGAGATGAAGGGGCCCTAGGGCAGAGGGGGCACACCTGGGATGCTGCAAGTTCACCCACCCGCCTCTGCCAGATCAGCCCCAGCTGGTAACAGAGCCTGGGCATCCCTGGGCAGGCGAGAGTGGTCACCACCCCAAAGCAGGTGTTCAGAACACAAGCCCTCAGATGCAAGGGGACTTTGAGGCCCCATCAACAGGACGTTAACCTGCCAGAGAGCAGAGGTGATTGGTGGCGAAGGGCTCCAGGGATGGGGAGCCCTCTTCTTAGCCAGGCAGTAGGGGGCACACAGCTCAGACGGCCACAGGGGGCTCCCCGCCCCAGCTACGGTCCCAGGGACTGTAAAGGGGGGAAAAGGGTCCCACCCTAAAGAGACACAAACTTGGGGTCTAGGTCCCGATTCATTTGTGCTGAAGGGGTGGGGAAAGAGACTTTACTTTCATCAACCCATGTAAAGTCGTCACTTAAAATAAGATTCATATCTAAAAACATAGAGAAAAGTACAGATGGACACACACCACAATTTTAAAAGTGGTTATTATCTCTGATGTGATTTTAGATCTTTTTAACTTCTCTTGCTTCTCTATATTTTCTAATCTTTCTGCTGCCAACATGTTCTCCTGTGAAATGCAAGTGGGGGAGGAAAGCACATGCCAACCTGAAGAAAAACACCAAGATGAATCAGCAGCTGACCCTGCCCGCAGGCAGCTGCCACGGCCCGAGGAGGAAACCCGAGTGCAAAGAACCAGATTCCTGCAGGAGAAACGCTCACAGGCAGCGTGGAGGAGGCTGGCAACAGGAGTCAGGCAGCGGAGAAGGACGGGACACGTGTTTTGAGGACAAACTGTGGGCGGAGGATTTCTGTGGTGAAGGAGTGGATTTTTTTCTAAGTCCCTATGCAAGAATGTAAGGGAAAGTTCTGCCTCCCAGTACCCGTGCCCCCAACCTTTTGCTATTTCAGAATTAAACAGACCTGTGCCTTCATCCACACCAGTGCACTAGCGACAGAATTCAATGAGATTATGCACGTGAAAGTGCTTAGCAAGTTAATATTTGTTCAGTCCTGGCCCAGCGCAGGGTCATGTTACTGGCACTGGAGAGGCTGGCAGACTCCCCCTCCCTGCATATTAACACCAACAATCCAGCAAGTGGGGAACCAGAGTTAGAGATCACACCTCTATCCCACTTGGGAAGGATGTTCACCATCCACCTCTCTGGCCCACTCCCTTCCTTCGCCAGCAGCCCTACTTTTAAAACAAAGGTATTTTAAAAAAATACACAAACCCATGACCCACACAGTTATCCAAAGCTCCCCACGGTCTCATTCACGGTCTGGGGGGGTTGGAGATGGGGGCAGGGTAAGCCCTGGAGGGCCACCTTGAGCCAATACCTTCCCTCAGGAGCAGGAAAAAGCAAGCCACCCAGAGGTCTGGGATAAGGCAGGGTGTCCATGGCAAACAGAACCTTGGGAGAGGATGGAAATGAGGAGCTGCCTTCTCCTATTTCCTAGGGCCTTATGTAGTTCCCCATTTCGTCCCACCACTGAGGGTGAAGATACCCCTGCCCTCCAAGCTACATTCCACTACTCAGTCCCCCCACATTCAATCAAGCCCCACCCCCAGCCCCGCCAAACGGCACTGGGCTCTGTTTAGGCTTCCTGGCACCGCTTTTTTTTTTTTTTTTTGGGGGGGGGTGCACACTGCACATGTTGCGGGATCTTAGTTCCCCGACCAGAGATCGAACCGGGGCCCTTGGCAGTAAAAACGTGGAGTCCTAACCACTGGACCACCAGGGAATTCCCAGCTTTTTTTTTTTCTTTAATGTTCATTTCTAGAAAACTTCCCAATCACTTTTCACAGGTCAAAGAGGAGGCACTGAGATGTGTGTAAGATTACAACCTACTAGCAACCCTTCAGCACCCTGCTGTTTCCTGAGGCTTTTCATATCCTTTTTGTCATGTAATCATCCCATTTTAAACACCAGAAAATCGAGATTCAAGTAGCCCAGGGCTGCACAGCCCAGCTGCCAAGACTCAAACATGCATCTTCCTACCCTGAAACTCCCGGTGCTTGCCCTGTACCATACAAGTCACTGCTGAGCTCCAGGGACAGTGAAAGCAACTGCACCAAATGCAATACTGGCCAACGGGCCGTGCCCTCCAAGGCATGGGGGTGGGGGGTGCTAACCAGCCAGCCACACACCCTCCCAGCTTTCCACACAGAGCTGCTGGAAGACTGCGCACGCAGGGGAGGGGGGCGACGGGGCTGAGCAACAGCCGCGCGAGCAAAAGCGATGCCAGGGCTTTAGTCAACAGAGAGCTAATATGAGTCAACAGTGGGTACCGCTGCCAAGCACACTGATGGGATCTTCAGCTGCATTAATAGAAGGGGAGAGTCTCAGGCAGGCCGAGGGAGTCCTGCCTGCTCTGACCAGACCACACCTGAGGGTTGGGCAGGGCAGGGCTGGGCTACGGACACAGGGGCACCTTCCAAGGCAGCGCCAGGGTTTCTGAAGAGGAGTGGCTCAGGGTGGCACTCTGGTCTGTAGGGTGGAAGCTGGGTTTGGACAGCAAGCCCACTCCAGACTGCACATTACCGATGGATTTTTTTTTAAAAAAGATCCTGACTATCCACAGCAAAGGTTAAGAACACGCAGGCATGCCAGGGGACGAGGCCCACCACCTGGGGGAGGGGGCCCCAGGCCCTGTCATTTGCTTCCTCCTTTGTTATATATAACAGCTGGGTCGTGGCTTGACCAAGAAGTGGCCCTGACACAACAGGTAATCTAAAAATGGGGAATTCCCTGGTGGTCCAATGGTTAGGACTCGGGCTTTCACTGCCGTGAACCTGGGTTCAAACCTGGGTTCGATCCCTGGTCGGGGAACTAAGATCCTACAAGCCGCTCAGTGTGGCCAAAAAATAAATATAAAAAAAATTTTTTTTTTTTTTAAATGCACAAGGGACACTGGATTTGACATCCTAGAGCCTCAAGTGTCAAAGTCTCTGGGAAGTCCTCCCAATTCATCCACCAGCACCCTGTCCGGTGAGCCTGTCGTATCACTCAGCATCACTTAACAATAAAAAGATGCTCTGCTACACGTGTTTCCCAAGAGCCTCAAGGCCACCTCTCATTCACCTTTGGGTCCAGAGTCCAGCATTTGGCACACTGGAGACGCCCAATAAATGGCGACAACTGAAAACCGAGGTGCCCCAGCACGATCACAGTGGGGGTGTTGTGTTCGAGGCAATTCTGGAACATAGACATCCTGACTAGGGCTAATAAAACGGCTTATGACAATGCATAACCACTGTTAGTATACTGAGCGACGAATTCTTGACGCTACCACCACCAGAGGGTTTTAATTACAAAAGAGTTATAGTTAGCCTGGCAAGTGTACTTCGTGCCCGTGCAAGTGACTGGAGACAGACAATCCAGCTTAGGGAGATGGCGGTCAAAGGTAAATCCTGTGCGCCACGCAGCAAAGCAACCCCGGGGCCCAGGAAGCGGTAAAAATCCAGGAACGCAGGAGACGAGAATAATGACCAGTGGGACTAAATGCCAAAAAGGACAGCATAAAAAGTGAGCTTGTTGAAATGGGCTGAGAAGGAGCACACATGCTACAGATTCATGGGGAGCTGGTCGCCTGGAGCTCACCCTGTAACTCTGAGAATTAAATACAGGAACTAAAACTATGATCTGGGAAGATGAGCATAGGAGACTGTGTGATGCAGTTCTAATGCCTAATAAATCTTGAAATCGATGAACCGTGCTCACTGGTTATTCTTCTCCATCTTTCCTCCCCAAGCAAGGGCTCACATGACAAAAGCCAGCATTTGCTCTGGATTTGCCTTTGGACGGGGTATATATACATATGCGTGTCTGTATAAATAAAATTGGGAGTTCACTAAATAACATCTTAAAGCATCAAAAAATCTGCCATTATAAGAAAACCTGGTGAATTCTTTTGTCAAGTAGCCTTTAAGAAAGTGAAGAAACCTTTTAGGATGCAAAATCCCCCTCCCCTCACACTGGGCCAGGGTTCCACCAGCTGTGGTTAAGTCAGCATTCCCGTCCCAACCTGTTCATTTGGGTACCTGTTTGGGTCTATTCACTACGCATGCATCTTACTGGGTTTGCATTCTTCATCCCAGAAACACCGCTTAAGCCTGTCGCACAAACCTGACAGAAGCAGTACATTTTATAAACGAATCATCCCCGGGGAACAGACAAGGAAACCATCAGCAATGAGCGTTGTCAAAGTTCCAAACCAGAGCATTCCTTTCCCAGATCCGAGATGCAGAATACGCCACATCCTCTCCACACACCAGCTGCCTGCTCCAGAAGCAACCCACTCACCTCACCACTGGCTCCCCCCACCCCGCCCCTCCCGGCCCCTTCAGGCCTCCTCTCCCAGCTGAATAAAAGCTGGAGAGACCCGTCTTGGGGAAGCAATAACATTTTAATACTACTGTAAAGACAACTGTTCTAAGCACTGGAATGTTGGCTCCTTTTCCATGAATAAAAAGGCCCCCAAAGGGTATTATCATAACAAAATGATATCCTATGGAGAGCACCAGGAACCACAAAAATAAAATCGCCATAAACTGATACTGTCTCAAAATTAAACCTACACAAGGAAACGTTAAACCCCAGGCCAGGCAGGCTCTCATTTTCCCATCTACAACCCTTACAATAGTCCCAGTTCTCTCATGACGTCCAATTTCCCCCACCCGAGGAGGCCTAAATGCTTTCTTTCGAAGTCCCGGTATGTTATTTTTTTCCCTTGAAACCCTCGAGATGCTCTGTAACATTCATCTAAAGCTCAATCGTTGCTGTGTCCTCGGTCACACCCAAAGATTCCCAAAGGCACCGTCTGCCGCAGCGCCGGGTGCACAGCAGGCGCCCCACTAATGTGCGGATTTGATTTGATCAGATCTGGCCCCTTCGGCTAGAAAGACACGTTGGTAGCCAGACGCCCAGGCGGGGACAGCAGCGCCAGCCTAGCTCTCTGCCGGAGGGAGCGGGGTGCAACCACCTGTGGGCGGGTGGCCGGGGCTCAGGCCGCGGCGCAGCTGCCCTGGAGTGCCTCCGCGGCTCCACGCACAGACCCCGGGGAAAGTCCGGCGCCCCAGGCCCGAGAGCACCCCGGGGCCGACTCCCAGCGCCCCAGAAGGGGCTCTGCCGGTGCAAAGTTGGCCTGGTCCGCGAGAATCCATTCTAGAGTTAGCTCCCAAGTCGCCCAGCCGCCTGTGAGGCAGCGAGCCAGAGGGGCTCTTTAGGATGGGACCGGGTTGCGGGGGCGGGGTGGAGCACCGAGATGGGAACAGAAGAGAGCAGAAGTGGTCCCCCGACTCGCTCCCAAACTTGGGGCACCTGCCGGCCAGCAGGCGAGGGGGATTCTTCGCCTTGCCGTCCCACCAAGGCCTGGTGGCGAGTTTGTCGGGGCAAGCGGACCACCCCATGGCAGCCCCGCATTGCTTTGAGATTTTCTAACCAATAATCCAGCACCGAGAAGGCCGATGCAGGAACCTGGAGGATAGAAGGGGAACACCAGTCACCCGCGCCAGGGGGCGGGGACTTGGGACTCTGGGGCGCGGGCCACGGATGGGGCCCCGGAAGAGAGCAGGACGGGGTGGTCCGAGAGGGAACCAGAACTAGGAGTGCTCGCAGAAGGGGGAGGGGATCCCGGAGAGGTACAAGGGGAGCGCCCCAGAGGGAAGCATCGGGGGAAGGGAGCTACCCCAAGGGCCGCGGGGTGCCAGTGTCCCGGACCGGCCCCGTCACTCACCGGCAGGTCCACGCTCACTTCGGTCCCGTCGAGCAGGAAGACGCGGCAGTAGAGGGTGGCCTTGGAGGCCCCGGCGGCGGAGATGTGCACGGCCGCGCAGCCCATGAGCAGGGGCCCGCCGCCGGCCGGGAACACGCTGCCCCCGGGCGCGGCGGGCAGCGTGGACACGGCGGCGGCGGCCGGGCCCCCCCGCGGACCCCCGTCGCGCTCGTCCCCCAGGCCGGCGGCCCCGCGCCCTGCCGCGCCCCGCGCGTAGCGCTGCATGGAGCGGCGGCCAAAGGTCCGGCGCAGGAACCGCAGCATCCTGGCTGGGGGCGTCCCCTGCCTCCGCCCCCTGCGCCGCCGCCGCTGCGCCGCCGCCCAGGAGCGCCCCGCGACGCCGTCAGTGCAGGCGGCCGCCCGCGCCGCCTCCCGCCGGCTGCGGACCGGGGCTCGCTCCCGCCGAGGACGAGGCCGCGCTTCGGCTGCCTGCGGGGCGCGCCGGCCCGGCCAGCGCCGGCTGCGAGTGGCCGCGGGCGGGAGGGCGCGCTCGGGGCGGCCCGGGAGCTGTCCCGCCGCCGCCTCCGCCGCCACGCGCCCTGCCGGGCCGGCGGCTTGCACTCGCTGCCAAGGAGCCGCTCCCGACTGCCGGCCGCGGGCGGCCCGAGGACTGGGGGGGCGCGGGGGGCGCGGGGGCGGGCTGCGGGCTGCTCCCGCGCCGCGCGCCGGCCGAGGGCCAGCCGGAGCAGGGCGCCTGCGTGCTCCTGGCGCGCTCGCTCCCACTCGCCGCGCCCAGGCCCGAGGAGGCCCAGCCGAGCGCCCGCTCCCCAGGCGCCTTTCCCTGCGCCCGCAGCCCCCGCCTCCCACCTGGGAGGCTGCACCTACAGCCGCCGCCTCCGCCGCCACCGCCGCTACAGCCGCCGGGACTGCAGCACGCCCTCCTCCCTCGGGGCTGCGCCGGGTATTTGCAAACCGGGTCTGTGCTGCCCCCTGCCGGCCCGAGCGCCCCCTGCTGCTGTAGGTGTGCTCACGTGTGTACACGTAGGTGAGCACACACGTGTTTCCGGCGCCGCGAGCCCTGAAGACGCCGGAGAGTCTCCCCTTGCCTAGTTAGGAAAACGGGCTGCATGCCCTCGGGGGAGCCTTGCCTGGGAGGCCAGAGAGAGAAGCGCATTAAGCGAAGGCCCTACCAGGCCCTCACTTTCCCCTTCTGGAAAAGGATAGGGGTGAACTAGGTAATCTACCAGGTCCCTGCTACTTAAAGTTCTGTCAGTTTAAGATCTCACAGCTGGAAGGGCCCTTTCTGCCATCACAGTCCAATGGGCTCATTCCAAATAAGGAAATTGAGGTCAGGCAAGGAGGGGGTGTACTTTTCCAACCGACTACACAGAAGAACACCTTTCCTCAGGGAACTCGTGTCCAGTATCGAGGCAGAGGCCTGCATAAATAACCGTAACTGAGAAGGCTAGTAAAGCTTGCACAAGTTACTGAGAAGCAGAGTAGAACTGAGGCATGAGGAGGATAGTATAGGACACACAGAATATCGGAGGCGGAGGGAAGGGTTTATAAACAGTGCCCCTCAGGTATACATGTTCAAGGCCTGGTTCAGGGAGAAGTGGGTTTCAGTGTGGCTGAAAGGAGGTCAGGCCTCTTGAGAAGAATAACACTGCTTTGTGTGTGTGTGTGTGTGCCTGACACTATGCTAAGCCCTTCCCATTCATCATCTCACTAAATCCTCAGGACAGCCTGGTTCCATAGTCGGTTTTATCCCCATTGTACGGAGGAGGAAATTGAAGCTTAGAGAGCTTAAGAGACTTGCTCCAGATTTCATGGTTAATAGGGGCTCGTTTGCTGGGATTTAAAGCTGTTGCTCCTAACCACGGCCAAGCTGAGGCATGTGGCATGATTGGCAAGCGATGATGGTTTCTGAGAGGCCTGGACGGAGGCAGTGGCCACAGCAAAGGGGAAAGAGAAAGGGAGGGGTGAATTCAGGAGGCATTCCAAAATCGCCATTTACTGAGGATCAGGCACTGTCTTAGGTGATTTCATGGACGATATTTTCATTATCCTCGCTCCAACCCTTCCAGGTAGTTCTCTTTGTCCCCATTGACTTAGGTGGAGTTTGGGACTTCTTAGAGAAGTAATATCCTTGCCCGAGGTCTCAGAGCTCCTGAATGGCAGCAGCCAGTACCTTCACTTGTTGCCTAGTGTTTCCTTTATGACTCTACAGGGATCTACCGGGTGACAGTGTATTCTGAGGGGGCACCTGCAATCAGCCTTCCAATACCCACTCTGCTCCCCTCCCCCAAGACTTGACTTAATAGAATACCATCAGCAAGCTGGTGTTCAAAGGTAGCCCAGTCTGCTTACTGGTTTCTAAGGATAGCCCATTTCACACTATATAGCCCAGGAGTGCTGTGGTAGTCTGAATAATGGCCCCCCAAAGATGTCCACATCTCAATCCCCAGAACCTGTGAATATGTTCCCGAACATGGCATAAGGGACTTTGCAGATGTGACTAAATTAAGGAGTTTGAGGTGGGGAGATTATCCTGGGTTATCTGGGTGGGACCAATATAATCACAAGGGTCCTTATAAGAAGGAGGCAGGAGGGTCAGAGACAGAGAAGGTGATGTGACAATGGCAGCAGAAGTCAGAGTGATGCATTCAGGAGCCAAGGAATGCAGGCAGCTGCTAGAAGCTGGAAAAGGCAAGGAACAGATTATTCCATAGATATTCCAGAAGGAACGTAGCCTTTGTTTTTAACACAGACTGTAAAATCCATCTCTGACTTCTGACCTCCAGAATTGTAAGATAATACATTTGTGTTGTTTTAAACCACTAGGTTTGTGGTGATTTATTCCAGCAGTGATAGGAAACGCATACAAGTGCAGTGTTAAATCATATTAGTTTGGTGCACTACAGTTTTCAAAGCCTCTTGGCACTGTCATAGTGCCATCCCTCTCAAAGTAAGTGTCATTCAATTTGTAATTATCCTCTGTCCTTCTCTCCTACTAAATGCTGAGCTCCATGAAGACAAGACTTTTTCTTATTCATCATTGTATCCCCACCCAGCACCTAGCCTGCTGTCTGGCAAGTAGTCTGCGTTCAATAAACACTCATTGAATGAATGCAGGATCACATTTCATTGTCGTAATAGCCCCATGGGGTAGGTATTGCTTTTGCCTTTTAGAGATGGAGAAAATGAAGACTGGAGTGGAGCCCAGACTCACACTCATGTCTCCTGACTCGAGCTCCCATGTGCTACCGACAATACCGTGTCACTGAGAATCCCATGGGGACTCCAGATTGCTTTAATTTTACCTGTACCTCCTCTGTGCCAGGCACCATCCCCTAACTGATCTCATTCAGTCCTCATCACAGTAGTGATTTAAGCACTATTTTCTCCACCACACAGAGGAAAAACAGAGGCTCAGGCCTTCCTTTGATTAAATTTCATGCCACCCAAGTTTCCTCCCCAGAATTTCCACATTTGATGAGTAAGTTTGCATTTTGTCTGCTCAGTGTTACATATTTCAGTGATTGCTCTTTCTTAATCTTTGCCTTTTGGACCCTAAAAATTTCCCATCCCTGTTATCCAAGCTCTGTACCAGCCCTTCAGAAATGTTAATTGCTGTTTCTCAGACCTCCTCTATGTTCAATGAAAATGGGCCAGAACTGTGCATGTATCCTGTTTGCCAACACATCATTCTTTAACGGGCCTCTTGGTCCTCAAACAATTATTTAGTATTTCACCTGTGTTCCTGTCTAGAAACAGGAACCGTCTTGAGCTGAAGTTCTCAAGAAACCGTCTACACTAAATTCCAGGTCCTTTCCTTGGCCATGAGCAGTAGCTTGAGTTCCTCAACTTCATGGGCAGCATTTAGAAGCTGACCCCTAGAGTCACTTCTTGCCTTCTCCTCATTAAAGCTCAGCCACCACTTCTTTACCCACCTCCTCAGGTTCATGAGAACTTCCCGTCTTCCTTCCCATCCTTACTCCCAGAGTTCTGTCATCAGTAAACCCTGAGAGTTCCTTATATACGCCCTTCCTCCAGAGCAGTTTTACATGTTAATTAAACAGCCCTTAGCCCTGTCTCTAAGGAACTCCTCTCAGAAATGTGCCATTTATCCCTATCCTTTGTTTCCTGGCTTGTTTCCTAGACTCAATCAAATTGCGCCCTCATTCCCTCAGATGCCTTTTCTTTTCCCATAGAACAAGATTACATTTGAATGTATGCTTCTATTTTTTCATACATTTTTCTTTCCATAAACATTTATTGAGACCTTGCGATGTCCCACAAAGCCTTCCCTACCCTTCCAAGTGTTTAGTAAATGTCGACTTAACCTTTCTGCTATGGTTTTACAATAATAATAGCTGTCATTGATTAAAGATAGTGGGCAGCTATGGCCAGCCTAGCATCCGTTTTCCTTCTTTGGGTTACAGAGTTTGGGTTGCTTTGCAGAATTACTTCACCTCCACTCAGAGGCCTAGTGGTCTAGGTGAAGCTGACCCCACCTCCTGCCTCAGGTATGGCACATGATCAGAGCTGGCTAATCAGAGCTTTACATTTCTCAGTGACCTGTTATTGGTTCAAAAATGGGCAGTAACCCATGTCAGGCCAATGAAGGTCAGCCCTGGAACTCTTGTTGAAATTGTTGGGAACCAGCAGTGTTAGCCTGCTGCTTCAGCCATGCCTGAAGCTACCCCTTGGAAGTTACAGTTTAAGGAGTGAGTCAGATTAGAATAAAGATTTTCCAGGTCCCAGATCTTTCTCTGGCTTCACTTGTTCTCTTTCCTGAACACAGAGCATAAGAATTATTTCGAATAGGGACTCACTTTGTTCATTCTTTAAAGGACTCATCTCTAAGCAAATCATTAGCAAAGCAATTCTCATCACTGAATTTACAGAAATAAATGAAGAGTTAATAAGTCATCTAAACTTTTAGATTCAGAAGTGGCAGTGACAAAAGTGACTTTTTGGCAACTGCAGCTGAGTCCCAAATTTCTGACTTCCTCAACATCTAATCCCTAGGTCTCCATTCCAAACATCTACTAACCCAGCCCTGTGTCTAGACTCAGAGATCAACATCTGGAGAGAAAGGGGAGTGTCCCCCACTTCGCTGATGCCCACCCTAGCATGTGTATCCTATCTGAGGACCCATTTCTTCCCTGAAGGATGTGCATCCCGCTTTGGGGAAACACACGTGGCTCTGATGCAGTAGCCCTAACATTCATGCTGCCGATGACCACAGAGAATGGAAGGGGGGCATTTCTATAGTGCCTGCCCACCTTGCTGCCTCCCTGCCTTCATCTTAGATGTAGCCCCCTCTTACCTGACATTCTTGATGTGCTCACCTATCTCTTACTCTCTCTTAGCCAACTGCTTACCTTTGGTTCTGTATCCAATGGTCTAAAGTCAGTGCTGTCCAACAGAACTTTCTGCAATGATGGAAACATTCTACATCTGTGCTGTCTAATATGGCAACCACTAACCACATGTGACTATTGAGCACTTGCAAGGAGGCTAGTGAGATTAAGGTATTAAATATTTAATTTTATTTCATTTTAATTTATTATTTAGTTACTTATTTATTTTATTTTTAATTTTTGGCTGCGTTGGGTCTTCGTTGCTGCATGCGGGCTTTCTCTAGTTATTTGTGAGCGGGGGCTACACTTTGTTGCAGTGTGCGGGCTTCTCATTGTGGTGGCTTCTCTTGTTGCAGAGCACAGGCTCTAGGCACGTGGGCTTTAGTAATTGTGGATCGCGGGCTCAGGAGTTGTGGCTTGCGGGCTGTAGAGCATAGGCTCAGTAGTTGTGGCTCATGGGCTTAGTTGCTCTGCGGCATGTGGGATCTTCCCAGACCAAGGATCGAACCCGTGTCCCCTGCATTGGCAGACGGATTCTTAACCACTGTGCCACCAGGGAAGTCCTCATTTTAATTTAAATATAAATCTGATTAGTGGTTACCATATTGGACAATGAAGAACTAGATATCACCCTACCCCATCACCTACTGCTGGGTTTGTCTCCCCGGTCCCTGTTCCACTCCTATTGGGAGAGTCTAGGTCCAAGTAGTGACCCTTTTTCTCTGTCCCAGACTTCTGACATTAACCTTCCCAGGCCCAGCCAAGTCATGAGATATGACAGCTCTGAGCCTATGTGCCATCAAATCAAAAACCCATCTTCTGCCAAGTTGGTCAAAACCAAGGTAACTTGTTCTTTCGGGGAAAGCCCTTGGCAACTGAGCTGCTGGTGGTGGTGGGATGGGCTTTTGAAATCCTGCCACAGCTCAGAGCACCCTGTGGAAGCAGATTTCCAAAGTGAGGCTTCCATGACGCACCTGGGTTAACATCACACAACCAAGTTACAGGAACCACAGACACAAAAGGAACTCTCTCCATCACCTCCTTCTCTGTGGTGGATGTCAAGCTCTAGTTCAAGCCAAGGAAAGAGAATTTGAAGAAAGAGAAGGCAGTGGGTAGGATCAGATGCATGCCAGTGAAGGTTTAAGAGGAGTAAGGTCTGTGAGGGGCCTCTGAAGTGGGCCAGCTGGAGAGGAGCTATTGGCCCTGGTGACCTTGAGGAGAGTCCAGCGGTCAAAGCAGTGAATGGATTATATGGGGTTACGAGGAGCTGGAGGCAGGGAAATGGAGATGGCAGATCCAGGCCTCTCATTTAAAAAGCTTAGCATCAAAGGGAGGCAGTGAGGTATCAAAGAGAGAGCTAGGATTCTGCTGGACCCTACTCTGATACTCACTTTCTCATCTGCAAAACTGGGCGAGTACTACTAACCTCAAAGTTTCATTCTGACCTTAATGATATGACAAAAGAGATAATGGGTGCAAAAAAAGGAAAAAAAAACTTTATAAACTGCAAAATCCTGTAAAAGTATAAGGCTGGGAGAAGGAGGGGATAGGGTAGTCGCTAGAAGGGGCAAGAGGACTAAGCAGAATTGGGGGTGGGTGGGTATAGTTCTTATTTTAATACCGAGGAGACCAATACATATTAGTAGAAAAAAGGGAAGAAGCCTGTGGGGAGGGAAAGACCAAAGGGGTAAGGGAGTATCAGAGAACAAACATATAGAGGGTGTTTGGGGGGAAGGAATAAATGGCATTTTTTTGAAGCTGGAGGGAAGGCTGATTGGAGAGAAGCTGGGTGGAGCTGAGAATCGACAGATGTTTATCAGAGGCACCCTGCTTTTTATTCCCAAGGGAAGAGTGAGAAGAATGACACGTCTTTATGCCATGCAGAGGTTTATGGTTTATTAAGCGCTGTCACAGATGTGACCGCATTTAATGACTCTGCCAGACAACCCTGGCCGTGAGGTGTTCTTGCCCCCAGTTCGTAGCCGAGGAACTGGGGCCTGGAGAAGTGTGGGACTCGCCTGCGGTGAGTAGCTGGTACGCAGCCGCGGCACTGGGATTGGAGGCCCTGATCCCAGGGCTGCTTGGCTGGACCTCTGTCCCTCCCTCGGCGTGCTCTCCAGACTGAAACCTGGCCCTTGCCCACAGTCCCCACCCTCACTGACTCACCGGGAGGGGCCCCGTTCCTCTTTACTCCCTAGAGCCAGCTTCTGACCTTCAAGACTCCACCCTCTCTTTCATCCCTTCATCTCCCCCTCCCCTAGCCCTTCCCTCCCTCTGGACTGAGCTGTTAGAATAAAGGCAGGGGTTTTGAGGACGTGAAGGCTGCCAGCCACTCCCCTCTCTGGCCCAGAGATCCCCAAGGGAAACAGGCACCAAGGGCAACGGCGGGAGATACAAGGTGTGCTTTGTTTTTCTGGACCTGCCCAGTGCCCAGGGCTCTCTGATAAAGCTGGATGGAGCCCAGGGCCCAGGCTGAAAGGGGACCTTTCCCTCTCCCCCAGCCCTTGTTTGTTTTGGGCACGTTTCCTCCTTTGCTGCCTAGAGAAGCAAAGGCGAGTGTACTCAGGTATGGATGAAGGGAAGCGAGTCACCCTCCTGTGTGTCTTTTTTTGATGCTCAGTGACCCCACCACACACAAATAAACCTGACCTAACCATCACCCTGGAATTTGACCAATCAGATTAGTATTCCATCTTCTTAAGGTGGAGAGCAGAGAAGAAGTGGCAAGGAGACTTTCCTTGTGTGGGGAGTTGGGTAAGGCCTTTCTCTGCCAATCCATCTAAGCTAGAAACTTCCGGCCCTCATTCTCCCTCATTCCTCAACATCTATACCGCCCACCCCCAAATTTCCACCGCCACTACCTGATCCCCCAGGCCATTGCGCAGCGGCCCCTGCAGTCTCTTCCTCTCCAGTCCACCCCTTACTCAGCCCCCAGAGCGACCATTCTGAAAAGGAAATGGGCTGAGTCATTCCCCTATTTATAATCTTTCAGCAGGGCTGAAGACAAGGGACAGTGGTGAAAATGACAGAGTTCCAGGAGCCTGGACATGGGCCCAGGGCTATCTATATTTCATATCTGGACAAACTCCACGTAGAAATCTTTAGCCAGCCTATGTTTATTTGCTGGGGAGACAACATAGTTTCCACCAGAGCTCCCTCCCCCGCCTCCCCCTTGGAGTCTTCCAGTGGCTCCTCATGGTCTACAGGGAAAAAGCTCAATCTGCCCTGCCTGCTGATGCAGCCCCACTGTCACTTCACCACCCCATCATGAATTCTAAATTATTGCCATTCTTCAGACACCCTAAGGTGCCCTTCAAGACTTTATGCGCAAAGAACCTACTGTGTAGCACAGGGAACTCTTCTCAATACTCTGTAATGACCTATACGGGGGAAAAGAATCTAAAAAAGAGTGGATATAGGTATATGTATAACTGATACACTTTGCTGTACAGCAGAAACTAACACAACATTGTAAATTAACTATACTCTAATAAAAATTTTTTAAAAAAAGATTTTATACTGGAATCTGATGCCCCTCAAACATGTTTTCCCACCTTCCCACCTGCAAACTCTTATTCACCCTTCAGAACCCAGATCGCCCCCTCAGTAAAGCCCTTTCTGACCCTCCCTAGATAGATCTGGTGGGTTCCCTTTTCTGTCATCCTACAATGCCATGTGCACACACATCTCCCTCTGCTAAGAGCTAGCAGTTACAGATCATGACCGCCTGGATTAGAGAGGAGAAAGTGGACAGAACTGAGAGGCAAGAAGGAGGTAAACCCAGTACGATGTGGCGATGGGTATGCTGTAGGGCAAAAGAAGCAGGTGTCGGGGGATTGACTGCTAGGTCTCTGGCTGGTGAGTCCCCTTCCCTCCCAGACTGATAGTTCCTTGAAGGTGGAAACGTGTCTTGTTTACCTCTTCATCCCCTGCCCCGTGCAGGCCTGGCTGGGGGAACTTCTTCAGAATGGGGACAGGCCTGAGCCTGCTAGAAAAGCAGTATCAGTGAGTCCAGCCAGGAGGTGCTGGGAGGATAGAGACAGAGAACAGAGCCAGGCCTGAGGAAGGGGGAGGGGTCCCAGTGAGGGGTCCTGGTAAGTGTTCAAGAACTTTCATTGCAAGTTACCTCTGTTGTTGGCTTTCTGTCCCTAATCTGCTCCCCTACCTTGGTAAGAGGGCCAATGGCCATTGGTTACAAGAAAGTCTGGAGTTTGAAAACTAACTTTGAGACCTAATTCTACCCCTGCCTACCATCCCCTGGCCTTAGGAAGGTCATTTCTTCTCTGGGGCTTCATGTCCTGAGAATGGTCTCTCTCTTCTCTCTCTCTCCCCCACCACTGCTCTCTCTTACACACACACACACACACACACACACACACACACACACATACACACCACAATGGCTGGCACACATAGATGTTCATTAAATGGCCATGGTCACCAACCAAGAGTGGGCATCAGTCCAGCTCAGAAGCATTTTTGGGAGGTGGTGTTTGAATCCTGGCTGTGCCACTTACTTGCTGAGTGAGCTTGGGCACAGAATTTGAGCCCTCACAACTTAGTTCTCATCTGTTAATGGGACATAATAATAGTATCGACCTCACAGGTCTGTTGTGAGGAATAAATGACACAGTATGTCAACTATGTCTGGGAAGTACCCAATAAATGTGAATTGTTATTGTTAGCATTTCTGGTCATGTAATTATTGATAATTTTATGTCCATTAAAAAAATAGAAAGTTCTGGGTCAGAGCCTGGCTGGTTTGGCAGGGGTCCCAGGGCAGGAAAGGGGCCCCCAGCCTTGGGCATGGGTGTGGAAGCGAAATCGGGGGCCCAGGGCCTTTGGCCTGGGGGTTGGCAGGGACCATGCAGGGACTGGGAGGGAAGAGAGAAGAGAGAGAAAGAGAGGGAGAGGGAGAGAGAGGGAATTTGAGAAGAAATACAGCCAGAAAGAGAGAAAGAAAAAAACGCCACCATTGTGGCCAGGGAACCAGCTCCCAGTGAACAGAAACCCTGCAAACTGGTCTGGGCAGTCCCTGAGCCAGGCTGGGTCAGGTGGCGTGGCAGCCTCAGGGAGCAGCCTTGGGCGATGTCTGAGGTCTTCTCACCCTACCTGGGAGGCATGTCAGGAGCTCTCCAGGCCTGGCCTGTGACAGTCCTTCTGGGTCTGAGAGAGAAAGACTGCTTTAGAGAAAACTGGGGCACACACTCCACTACAAAAAAGTGTAACACACAAAGTCCAACAGAGCTGGATTCCAAACTCTGCTTCAACAAGGGTGCCAAGACCATCCAAGTAGGAAAGGACAGTGTTTTCAATAAATGGTGCTGGGAAAACTGGATATCCTCATGCAAGAGAGTGAACTTGGACCCGGACCCTTAATGTTACACCATATACGAAAATTAACTCCAAATGGACAAAAGACCTAAACGTAAAAACCAAACTATAAAACTCTGATAAAGGTAGTTGGTATATCAGGACCCACAAAATGGTGGCCTCCTCAGGGGCCTGGCCTACATCACAAATCTAAACCCAAGCCAGCCTACACTTATGGGAAATGCCTCTCTGTCAAGGAAACCTCACATATACCAATCACAATCTTCCAACTCAGCTTTGTTTAGCTATGTTACCTAGAAAATAGGACCTGCTGGCCTCATAAGAAACTTCCCGACCTCCCAGCCAATCATGTCCTGTTTCCGAGTTGCCTCTGTTGATACTCTATAAAACTCGCTCTTGGGACTTCCCTGGTGGCACCGTGGTTAAGAATCCGCCTCCCAATGCAGGGGACACGGGTTCGAGCCCTGGTCCAGGAAGATCCTACATGCCGCGGAGCAACGAAGCCCGTGCGCCACAACTACTGAGCCTGCGCTCTAGAGCCCGCGAGCCACGACTACTGAAGCCCACGTGCCTAGAGCCCATGTTCTGCAACAAGAGAAGCCACCGCGAGGAGAAGCCCACGCACCGCAATGAAGAGTAGCCCCCTCTCGCAGCAACTAGGGAAAGCCCGTGTGCAGCAATGAAGACCCAACACAGACAAAAATAAAATATAAAGAAAAAAAAAAAACCCAAAACTCGCTCTTGCCCAAAATTTCTCAGGAAGTGTGTCCCACTGCCTGAAGGCACTGTACTCCCCAGTCCATTGATTGTTTTCCTTTTACTAAAGGACATCAAATTCACTACGAAATTGTATTATTTTTGTCATTTGACATCTCCTAGAAGAAAACATAGGAAAAAGTCTTCATGATACTGGATTTGGCAGTGATTTCTTGGCTATGACACCAAGAGCACAAGCCAAAAAAGAAAACAAATAGATAAATTGGACTTCATCAAAATGAAAAATTGTGTGCATCGAAGGACACTATTAAGAGAGTGAAAAGACAACCCACAGATTGGGAGAAAATATTTACAAATCATGTGTCTGATAAGGGAGTAGTAACCAGAATATATAAAGGACACCTGAAATTCAACGATGATGACAAAACAACCCAATTCAAAAATAGGCAAAGGCTTTGAAAAGACATTTCTACCAAGAAGATATACAGATGGCCAATAAACACATGGCAAGATGTTCAACATCACTAATCATTAGGGAAATGCAAATCAGAACCACAATGAGATACCACTTCATACTTATAGGATTGCTATTATAAAACAAGACAAAACAGAAAGTATGTGTTGATGAGGATATGGAAAGTTTGTGCATTGCTGGTAGGTAATGGGAAATGGTACAGATATGAAATATAGCTTGATGATTCCTCAAAAAGTTAAGCACAGAATTACTTTATGTTCCAGCAACTCCACTCGTAGGTCTACATACCCAAACTAATTGAAAGCAGGGATTCAACAGATGCTTGTATACTAACGTTTATAGCAGCATTATTCACATTCGCTAAAAGGTGGAAACAAGACAAATGTTCATCAACAGATGAATGGATAAACAAAATGTAGTATATCCATACAATAGAATATTATTCAGCTATAAAAAGGAATGAAGTACTGATACACACTATAACATGAGTAAACTTTGAAAACATAATGTTTTCACTTAAAGAAGGTGAAAATGATAAATTTTATGTTTTATATATTTTATCACAATTTTAAAAAACCCCTGCTCCACCACATACAGTATGATCTTGGGCAAGTCAGTTAACTGTTTTGTGCCTCAGTTTCCTTATCTGTAAATGAGCATAATAATAGGAAGGATTAAATGATATCAAATAATTGCTGTGCCTGGGCACAGTAGATACTCAAATGTTATTTCCCCTATTGCCTCTTTTTCCCCCCAAATAACAATAGCTTTATTTTTCCCTTTGGTTATGAAATGAACACACACTCATTGTGAAAACATTCTTCTCAGACAATATGTAATAGAGAGAAACAAGTTTCATAATAAATTTAATTTAGTAATAACTTTTAAAAAGTTTAATAAAGTTTATTTAATAACTTTATTATTTTTTATTGAAATATAGTTGATTTAATTTCAACTAGTGTTAGTTTCTGCTGTACAGAAAAGTGATTCAGTTTTACATATATATACATTCTTTTTAATAGTCTTTCCATTACAATTTATCACAGGATATTGAATATAGTTTCCTGTGCTTTACAGTAGGACCTTGTTATTTATCCATTCTATATATACTAGTTTGCATCTGCTAATCCCGAACTCCCAATCCATCCCTCCCCCACTTCCGTTCCCCCTTGGCAACCAAATGTCTGTTCTCTATCTCTGTAAGTCTGTTTCTGTTTCTGTTTCATAGATAAGTTCATTTGTGTCATATTTTAGATTCCACATATAAGTGATATCATATGGTATTTGTCTTTCTTTTTATGGCTTACTTCACTTAGTATGATAATCTCTAGGTCCATCCATGTTGCTGCAAATGGCATTATTCCATTCCTTTTTATGGCTGAGTAGTATTCCATTGTATATATGTACCACATCTTTCTTTATCCATTCATCTGTTGATGGACATTTAAGTTGTTTCCATGCCCCGGCTATTGTAAATAGTGCTGCTATGAACATGGGGGTGCATGTATCTTTTTGAATTATAGTTTTGTCTGGATATGTGCCCAGGAGTGGGATTGCAGGGTCAGATGGCAACTCTGTTTTTAGTTTTTTGAGGAACCTCCATACTGTTTTCCATAGTGGCTGCACCAACTTACATTCCCACCAACAGTGTAGGAGGGTTCCCTTTTCTCCACACCCTCTCCAGCATTTGTTATAATAACTTTATTATTAAGTAAACAGCATTCTGCTGGTAAAACAAAAAAAATATTGATATAATATAAACACATCTTAAAATAAAATATAAAGCATAACAGGACAGTGCAATCAGCAAACACAATAGTCTATCAATATAACCACATCCTAAAATTTTAAACAAACTTAGAATGGTCTGTGTGATTGGATATTTTTGTTGTTGGAAACATATTCTAGTGTTGGTGGGGATTGGAGGGGACAAGAAGTAATCAATAAGACATACCTTTTTTTCTAAACAAAAATGGGATCCTTTTCCACGTGCCATGTTGTAGCTTTCCTTTTCACACCACAAAATATCTTCCTGACATCCTTGTTGACTTTTCAAATATATTATTTAAAGTATTTCTTGAGATAGGTGTGTATTTTGTCACTGAGTATCAGTGTCTGACGTGGAGTCACTGAGAGATGCCAGAATTTTTCCAGCTTCTGTCCACACACTGTGGGCGTGACCTCTGGGCCAGAGAGGGTTTCTCAAAGTACCCTCTTCGGGACACGATTGGTCAGTATGCTTCAGCGTACAAGGATTCTACAGCAGGCAAAATAGATTTGGGAAATGTACCTCATGCATGTTCCTCTTACATGTTCACCGAGCATTCGTTAAAGGAGGGTTGCAGGTTCTAAGCAGTCCTGCAGTTACGGAATTGGTTTAATTTCATTTAATCCAGTTGTCTTATCTTTATAGGACCACTGAACACCGTGGCCGCATAACCAGAGGGTTACAGCTCCTTGATAAGCGCGTGTGTCAGTCATTGTGTGCAGAACACTGCTGGACAACACTCCAGTAGAGGTTTAACTAACATGGCAAAAGGCTGCTCTTCTGACCCGTGGGGTTTTAGGATGCTGCCACTGGAAATGTTGAATGCTATGTTGTGTTTTTGAAAATATAGGGGGAAAGGTTTAGTAGCAGGAGAAGGGAGCATTACTTTTGGAAATGGTGAAGAGGTAACACAAATAGTAAACACACCGATGGGAAACCTTATCTTAATGATTTTCTTAATTATAGTCAAAGATAATGCAAATGAAAGCAGACTTGAGGCACTTTCTGACATTTACTGAAAAAATACAGAGAATCAGGAGGGAAATGCAACATGGTGTTATTCCCAATGCTGGCAAGGTTGTGGTGAAACTGACACACCCAGTTATCCAATGATGCTGTAAATTCACACAACCCATTGGAGGGCACTATGTAGCAAGAACCATAAAGATAAGTATCTCTTAGACTAGGAATCCCACTACCAGCAATCTCTTCTCAAGAAATATTAAATAGAAAGCCTTACACTGAAGTACTACCAACAAGAGCAAAATACTGGCTGTATCCTATGTTAAAGTTGCAAACGGAAGGTGTAAGGTGAGGTAGAAGCGTCCTCTTGGAGGTGACTAAGTACATATGGAATTAAAACAAAATGGTTATCAGTGTGTTTCAATCACCTGAGGGATTTTAAAAGCAGATTCCAAGACTCTACCCCATTTGTGCAAAAACCAGTCTCTGCCTAAGCCACTAGGCTCCTGCCTTCTCATCCCCCACCTGCAATTTCTAGTGTCAGAGTCTCTCTGCTTCCAGTCGAGAAAGAGGAACTCTGGTTGGAGGACATTCTTTTGTGCCAAGTCATAGGTCACTGGCCCGCCTGTGAAATTGGCGGCTCCGAGGTTAATGCCCAGCCCTGATCCAACTGGCTGTAGATGGTTGAGCAGAATAGTACAAAACACAGTCCCCTAGGCCCACCTGCCTCCCTCTTCTCATCAGTACTTTTGTAGGGGACAGGTCACCTGGGTTGCAAAGGCAATCATGAAAACATCCTGTGGATCCTTGGAGGAAAAAGCAGATTATGTGAGTCCAAATTTCCAGTTGACAAGAAATCAGACTGAATCTTTGGATTGGGGCTCAGTAGAAAATCTCAGTGAACTAGCTTGCCTTTCTGGGCCAAGTGCTCTGACAGAGAGGAATAAATATTCCATAGCCATTTAATAAACGACCACTGAGACGATGAGCAAACATAACCTCCAGTAGCATGGACTCTGGCCTCCCATCAATTTCAGAAATGCGGCTTTCACTCATGTCGGGGTTTGAAAGCAGCACTTTCCCAAATTATTTTAGCAAATTAGCAGTTTGGTATATCACACTCAGCTTCAGCATTCCTTGCCAACCTCATCCTGCTCAGAGAAAGCCATACTTGGTCTTTTCAAAGCAGATAATGTAATGTTGCTTCTTGCTGAAGTTTGGCCAGTGCAGTAGGGTTAACTGAGGAGAAGCCTTGGTGATGAAGCTGCCAGAGATGGATGAAAAAGGAGAAGCTGAATATCCAGGGAAGTAAGACAAAAGAGGAGACCCGGAGGAACTGAAGCTGCCTGCCCACTCTTAGCAGCTCAAGATCAGAGCACTTCTAACTGTGCTAATACGAGAGCCACTGGCCATGTGTGGCCATTTAAATTTAATTTTTTTTTTTTTTTGGCCACACCCCGGGGCTTGTGGGATCTCAGTTCTCTGACCAGGGATTGAACCTGTGCCCTCAGAAAGTGAAAGTGTGGAGTCCTAACCACTAGACCGCCAGAAAATTCCCTTATATTAATTTCAATGAAACACAATGAAAAATTCAGTTGCCTAGTGGCACTAGCCACATTCAAGCGCTCAATAGCCACATGTGTCTAGCAGCTGTGGTACTAGTGCAGCTGTAGACCATTTCCATCACTGCAGAAAGTTTGCTTGGATAGGGTTGTAGAGAAAGCCGTGTCCCCTTCCCTCTACCCTCCTGACAAATGTTGGTCACACTGTGCCCACCCTGTGGGGACAGATGTCACAGAGCCAGTTTGGAAATCTCTTGATGGTTTAGCATTTGTGCTCCGGGATCTAAAGAGCCAAAACCATGTAATAAAGGTCTTCTGAGGACGGTTGCATCACTCTAAGTCACCACTCGCAGGTTTCTTGGATGGAGAACTTTGAGGTTTTCTCTCACTTTGCAGAGAACGAGAGTTCATTGGTTCATCTTTTTCCTTCTTTTCCAGCAATGCAGCCATAGTTGTCATTTCAATGAACTGGCGATTTGTTTGTGTGTCCCTGTAAGAGAGAGAAGCCTTGAAAAGGGCAACCGGTTCAGGGTTCAAATGCCATTAAGGTTTGGGGAAAACATGAATGATCATAGCTTAAAAATAAACTAAACCAAACTTCCCACTCCCACCAGGCCGACTCCAGTACCAGGCTTCCCTGGGAGGCCTTATTGGGGGATCTGGTTAACCCCCTTACCATGAGTGGCCATGCCCCTAAGGAAAAGCCTCAGGAGAGAGTTTCGCTCAGCAGAGCTGAGCCCCTACCCTCAAGTACACTGTTTGGAAGCTTACAGGGACATGCTGGGGGGCGTCTGAGGCCCCACTCGCAGCCACTTCTTCCCTCCTCTAGTCCCAGGTCTGGAGACACAGGCACAGCTGTTCCACTGCAGAGGGCACTGGACACTGGCCTGGTGGATGCTTCTGGCCCCTCCTGCTTAACATGCCCAAACAGGACTGCTCCCTCTTCTGCCTTCCCAGCCTGCTAATTCCCAGCTTGCCTGAACCTCAGAATATGCTGAGCAGAGTCTGGCTGATTTGTCTGGAGCAATCCCGCCAGCTCTGTTGCAAAACACACTGATGATATCGACCCAGGTTTCCCATTTGAAAGGTTTGACTTTTTGCCAAGAGAAGCTGTAATAGATTAATTAGATCTTTGCCTCTCAGGGATCTGGCAAATAAACAGTGTTGCATTTATACCAACAATAGGTATAAAGAACTAGTGTTTATCATCAAAAGTACCCAACCTGGGTTTAACATGAGGGGTGTTAGAGAGTTAAAAGCAAGCAGGTATAGGAGGTGGGTGCAGCATAGGTATGGAGGTGAACTTACTGCATCCCTAACGCCCAGGCCCTTTAGATACAATCTGGGTATGAATCTAAAGGCTTTTATACTTTGCCTCCATGTGGGCCCACATGTCTTCATCTTAAGCGAGCAGAACACTATCCTGGATGACCAAATAGATCCCGTTTCTGAGAGTTACAGCCCTCTTTAGCATTGTAATATGTTGAAAATATTTGTAAAATTTGTTTTTGACATCTTGAGGCTACAGGAATTCTTTTTTTTTTTATAGTGATTTTCAAGGATCTGTTTCCTAGAACTAAGCGCGACACCAAACTTATCAGATGAACTTCCCTGTGATTAAAAAATTTTCTTTGTTTCTAAATACATTTCTATTTCTGGTGATTAAAAATATATACAGATAGATAATGATAGACAGATTCAAAATTCAACCAGCATGAGGTCCAACCGATATATGGATTAAACATTCCTTGACATGCAGTAACCAATGTGGAAAAGTTTCCTAAAGTTTATAGGAAGTGAGAGTTTTCTAATGAGGAGGAAATCATATTATAGAGTCTTAAGGGCATTTTTCTCTGTGACTCATGAGGCAGGGTCAAAATGCTTCAAGGCCATTTCAATACGACCAGATTATCTTTGCAACCTCCTCTGCTTCCATCCCCCTACCACTGTCTGTTTCCTCTTTCACTGTCCTTTGACATAGCACATCCTCTATGCTTCCAGCTCTTTGCACATTCTGTTCCCTCTGCCTGCACGTCCTCCTTCGCCCAGCGCCATTTTCTTTTTTTTTTGGCCGCACTGCGCGGTATGTGGGATCTTAGTTGCCCACCCAGGGATCGAACCCGCGTCCCCTGCATTGGAAGGCGGAGTCTTAACCACTGGACCGCCGGGGAAGTCCGCAGTGCCATTTTCTGATGACTGAGCATACTCCTACTTGCTGTTTAAAATGTGGACAATAAATGGGTACTTGGAGTATAAGGTAGATACACCACAGCGAGTTGAGGAACATAGCAGAGTGCACCAGTTCTGCTGGTTCCAATGCAGCCTGGCTTCCCTGAGTCCTGAACTGCTGAGGCCCAGGTCAGTCAGCTCCTGTTCCCCCCTCCCCACTTCCCTGGCCCTTCAGGAAGCACTGCTGGTTTTCTAGGTACCATTCCTGAGCTCAGGCCAACGTACCTCTGCAGAGAGCCCTCGGAGTTCCCTCCCTGCTTCCCGACCCAGGAATCTCTCTCCACAGGTCTCTCCAGATCACCGGACACCTGTGAAGGCCCGGGTTCCGGAGGCCCCACCTGCCCTGAGGCTGCCTCACCCCAGAGCCACTTCAGAAAGGGCCGCAGGCTTCCTGGTTGGCATAAGAGTCATTTTGGGGCCAGAGTTAACTGAGGGATTGGAGCTCAGCTCTCAAATGTGGATCAGCCTCTCGGTGAAAAGGCCTGAGGGCACGAAAGCTCCAGTAAGTCAACACAGCATGAAGCTGCAGCCTGGAACTGAAAAGGAGGAAGGTGGTGGCCCTACCTAGGGAAGGATTCTCTTCTCCAACTGCATTTTTCTAGTAACATTGATGAGCTGGAAGGTAAAAGAGAATAATCCTTACTGAGCACCTACTATGCCCTCATATAATTTTTCACACTTAATCCTCACAACCTAAATGATAATAATATTGTTTCCCCCAGGGCCTGCCTGTAACATTTGCAGGATAAGAGCACAAATGGAGGTCCACATACCACATGCCATATGCGTCAATGGTTTAGAGTTAAAAATTAAGCTAAGAAGCTGTTAAATAAAGTATGTGCTAACCTCATAAACTGACATATATCTTTGTAATGGACCGGGAGGCCAAGTTCGAATTTAGAATTCTGAGGCTCATCAGAGTTCTGAGCTGAAGGGTGGCGAGGCAGGGAGAACTGCCTCTTCTCTTCTCAGGACTGACTCTGTCCTAAGCCATGAGGAGGACACGCCTGTGAGGAAACCAGATGTCCCTGCTCTGTCCACCTCCATCCCTATCACCCTCTCCCCAGAAGCTGCCCTTGGCCTCCATCAGGCCTCAGGCAGGCAATGTAGTACATCCAGAGAATGGATCTGGGGAGCAGCCCTCATAGAAACTGAAGTGGGTTCAGGCCCATTTGGACAGGGAATTTCAGGGTCCCAGCCCTTGTAATATGGCCCAGATGGGGAGCAGGGTTCTAAGGGGCTTTGGCCCCATGAATCCCTCACCCAGCAGGGAGAAGTACTGGCAAAGGAACACCAGAACAGGATGCTATAGATAGGGGGGGACCAGGGTAGGGGCCCCTCTTGCCTGAGCCTAAAGATTTTACTGACTTTATCTCCTGCAGAAATAAACAAGTCAAATACGGCTGGCCAGAGGGGCTAATCCCTGGGAAGATGAACCCAGGTGGAAGAGGCAAAGTCCTTAATCCAAGGGCAACAGAAGATCCTACCTTAATCCATGGGCTAGTAAGTGATGGACCTAGGCGGTGAACTCATGTCGGTCTGACCCCAAGATCCCTGCTCTTTCTGGACCCCACGCTACTACTTGAAAGACCAAAGAGGAAGGTGGTGGGATTGAAGAGGGAAGAGGGTACAGAAAACAGAGGGCTGAATTTTGAGGCTCTAGGATTGGATGAATCTTGGCTTTCCTGCCTGTCATGCCAACCAGAATCCAGTCCAAAGGGTTCCTGAATGCCGGTATGCCACTCCAGTAAGCTCCCAACCCTGTGCCACCCTCTGGCCCCAAAAGGCTCTACTAATGCCCTGAAAATGCAGAATCCTTCCCTTGGGTGCTTATCTGAGGTTCCCCCAGCTTCTCAACCTGCAACCTGCTATCTTTAAGTTTTCACTTTGATGACCTTTCCTCTGTTTTTCCAAGCCATCTGCCTGCTCAGTGGAAGAAGGTAACCTTGCATGTGCCAGCTAATGAAGCTTTCTTCAGACAGGGGTAACTCACCGAGCACAGTGACACAAGGTATTTTTTCCTCATTAAATTTAACTATTAAAATTATAGCTTGTTTACAGATCTCTAATTTGCTTTGCCCATGAAGGTTAGGATGCATTATAAGGCAAGACTTAAAGAAACAAAACACCTAAGTATAGACTGGAAACATGGCCATTAAATTTATATGTCCATCAATTCATTAAAGCCTTGGCCTTCTTTCATTACCCTTTTAAGGCCATTGGTTCTCAACCTTGGCTACACACTGGACTCACCTGGGAGCTTAAGAACCGCTGATGAATGGGTCCCATCCCCAGAGATTTTGATGTGCTTGCTCTGGGAGTGGGGATTTTGTAAAACTCTCTAGGCAATTTTATGCAGTTAAGATTGAGAACTGTGGTTTTTAAGGGAAAGTCCTATCTTAACTCTACCTGTGTTGCCTTTAGCATTTGAAAGTACAGGTCCCTGAACCGGGCTAGATCCACCTTTCCCAAAGCTTACCACTTCTGCCAACTATGAAAATCCTGCCTTCCCAGGTCCCGTGAGCACTCTGACGTACAGTCAAAATTCTTCCCATGTTTATAGTTTCAAGGAAAGAAGGTCTTAGTTTATCTCCTGCACAAATGAGCAAGTACGGTGAGGCAGGAGGGGTCAACCCCTGGGAAGATGGAGCTGGGGGGAAGAAGAGGCGAAGTCCTAGGTCCCAGGGTCCCAGGGCAACAGATGGCGCCATCTTAACCCCTGGGGGATGTAGGGTTGACACAGAAGTTCCCCACAGTCTCAGGCCACTCTTCCTTCTCTTCTCAGCTGCATTTGCCCAGCCGCTGTTGGCTGCAGGGGCTCTGGCGGGCTCTCCCTGTGTCAGAATCTTCTGCTATAAGAACCATCTAGAAAGGTGGGAGGGGCCACAGAAGAGGCTCAAAGGCTGGAGAGCTAGGCCCCTGCCCCCACCTCCTCCCAGTCAGTCCAGGAGCCCTGGTCACACGGCTTGTCACCCACACATTTGCTGGTGACCCTGGTCCCTGGTTAAGGACAGTTACCCACCACAGTCTCTCAAGTGCAGCCACGACAGCGGCAGAGAACCTGTACAGCGGGCTCCACGCCAGGTCTGGCCTGTGGCTCTGGGAACTCTCTGGGCGCTGCGGCTCCCTGGGGCCGGGTTGGGGGGGGGGGGCCTCCTTGCAGAGCCCACGTGCATCGCCTTGCTTCACAGACTGAGTGTGGCCTTTGCGGTCACCCGCGGGTCACCCACAGACCTGAAGACTCATGACCACACTTGTCATCGGTCAAAATACCGAGCTCTGCTCCTGACCCAAGATGGGACGAAGCCTGGGAAGAAAATGCCCACATTGTTTCATCATGAGATCAGGCATAGCTTTCCCAGTGGGGAAGGGAAGCCCTCAGATGCCTTTAATATTTCTGCCAGTCTTGGCAGGTTATTTTCATTCTTCACTGGGGCACAGAAAACGATTGTTTCTGAGAACTCTCAAGCTCCCTCTAGTGTGTACAGCTTACTGGGCATTACTTGAGTGTCAAAAATTTTGAAGGACCTAAGGACATAATGAGAAATTTGGACTAAGACTTAAGAACTATGATAATTATAGCAGTGACATTTATGATATCAACAAATATAAATAACCTAATTAGGGAAGTGGAAAAAAATCATCATGCTACATTGTGGTATAACAACTTAGAAATATGATGTTTGTGAAAGACTTTTTAATGACACGAGGAAATGCTCATGATACAGTCATGTTAATAAAATTATATATGTCGTACATTGAGATATAAACAGTGTAAAAAACATATATAATGCAGAGCACAGAGGACAACTCTGTGAAAAAGCAGAACGGTGCAGTGGAAACAGCAGAGACAGAACACCTGGATTCAAATCCCTGCCACTTGGACGATTTACTTTATTTAGCTTGGTCTGTTTTCCCACATGTAAAATACAAGTAATGAAATTTATCTGACAGAGTTGTTGTGAAGATTAAGACCTAATATATAGGAAGGAACTTCATATACTAGCTGGCACATGGGAAGCACTCAGTGGAGGACGAATCTGTCTCCTGTAAACTTGTATCCATTGGTCTCATAGTGACCAGATCACTTCCTCCATCTTCCTCATGACCATCCTTCAGATGTTTAAAGGTAACAGGAATCTCCCCATCTCCCGAAGTGCTTCAAGCTAAGCTTTTCTATTTCCTTTGACCATTTTGGTTTTTCAGACACTTTATCCTCCTCCAAACAAGGAGCTGCCCTGTTCTTTAGATGACCCACCTCCATGGCCAGAACAGATTGGTACAGAGGAGGTCCTTGACCTAAGGTGGCCAATTAGATTCCTGCCCTGGGATTTTTCAAACTGGAACTGAGGCAAGTCAGATCCTCTCCGCTGGTAGGAGCTGAGGGATGTGAGGTATGGGCCACGTGTGGCAGAAAGAGGTTGCGTAAGAGAGAAAATGAAGGGAACCCAAGAGGAGCAGAGAGGTGGAGGGTGAGGGGCTGCTAGCTGCATTCAGGCATCTGGAAGCTCAGCGCTAGCCCTGTCCTTCCAGTGGATTGTCATTTAATCCTCTTGGATTCTGTGAACCAATAAAGTCCCTTGTCTAAACCAGTTCACAACGGGTTTCTGAGACTTTCAAATAAAAGTATCACAATGACCACATCTGAGAGTCTAGAGCATGGACTTTGGAGTTCAGAAAGCCTGGGTTTGAATCCTATATTAACCATTTACTAGCTCTGTGACATTCAGCAAGTCTCATAACTACTCTGAACGCATTTTCTTCACCTTTAACATGGGAAGGGCATTAGATACCTTGCCACTTTACCGTAAGGACTAAGAAAGAATCGTGTATCTAAAATCCAGTTCAGGGCTTCCCTGGTGGCGCAGCGGTTGAGAATCTGCCTGCCAATGCAGGGGACACGGGTTCGAGCCCTGGTCTGGGAAGATCCCACATGCCGCAGAGCAACTAGGCCCGTGAGCCACAACTACTGAGCCTGCGCGTCTGGAGCCTGTGCTCCGCAACAAGAGAGGCCGCGATAGTGAGAGGCCCGCGCACCGCGATGAAGAGTGGCCCCCACTTGCCGCAACTAGAGAAAGCCCTCGCACAGAAACAAAGACCCAACACAGCCAAAAAAAATAAATATAAATAAAATCCAGTTCAGTACTTGACACACAGTAAACTCTTCACATTGGCAATAGCAAAGCAAATTTTATCTTCATTATTACTGAGTTTGTGGTTAGTTCAGACACTTAGACACAAGCTGTCACAAAATTTGTTTCCCCACCCTGAACTTGTATTGACTTTTTGACTCTAATTGTGGGATTTTAAGAATTTCCCTGCTCGCTTTCCCGTTTGTTAATTCCAGAGAAATTGTTTAACAGGAATGTTGACATTCTGGCAAGGACAGATGCTCCTCTGTCCCCTAGAAGGCTTCTGACTTGTGTTGTTTTCAGAGTGTCATGACCAGAGCAACAGAAGCAGTCAGCGTTTAAAGACGTCTTTCTCCTCTGCTGTGTGTACATTCTTGGGCCCTTTCCCAGAAATGACTTACCAGAATAATTGTCCTAGAAAGCTACACACAGACAGCCTGTGTGCTGAACTGCCACACTTTGGGAGTTAATTCACAGTCCCCATCATCCGTCCACAATGATGACGGTGATCAACAAAAAATGCTCGGCTTGGAGTTTCTAGAAGTTTCTAGACTCCTCGGGTTACTAGTAAGTGTTCATTTGAGACTTTGAAACATCAGGTAGAATGATTCATTCACTTGTAATTCATTCAACACACATTTAATGAGCACATGTTAGGTCCCAGGCCCTGTAGGGGCTGGTGCTGGAGTTACAAGATGAAAACCTGCTGCTGACCTCAAAGAGACCATACTCTCCAGTAGCACAGAGCTATAACTGAATGGATATAATCGTGTAATTAATGGTATCTCCTGCAACTAACAACCCCCTTCCCCTGCCACCCATATCTCAGTAGCTTATCACAAAAAAAATTTGGTTTTTTGTTCATGCCAAGCCCAGTGTAGGTTAGGAGGCCCTCTTCCTTCTTATAGTCACACCATATGGGACACATTATTGTCACAGTGGAATAAAGAAGATGGAGGAGGTACATTGGCTCTTAACTGCCTTGGCCCATAAGTAACACACATCACTTCCATTCATAGGCCATTGGCCAGAACTGGTCACATGGCCATCCCTAAGCTACCTTCCATGGAAGCTGAGTAATGTTGGGGAGCTCATAGATACTTGGCGAGTACTAACGTTTCTCTGCCCCCATAGGAATTCTATGATACCAACGAACAAGGGATCATGTATTAATTATGACTCTTTGGGTTCAGGTAACAAACCAGCTTGAGTTAGCATAAACAAAAAAGAAAATTTATCATAAGAATTTTAAGGATTTTGGGGTGTCTTCAACAATCAAATGGCAGAAATAAAACTAAGCGTCCAGCAGGGATTAGAATCAGGAAATGCAAAGGCACTGAGACATATCTCTTGACTTGGTACCACTGTGAGAAAAAAAGGAAGTAACTGGCTTTTAAGTTTCATAGACAATCCATTAGGTGTGCTTTTCGGGCAGTTCAGGTATTCATGAAGAGGAATATTTAATCCACATTAAGGAGAGAGGGAGGGAAGGAGGATGGGCATTCCAAAGGAGATGATGTCTGCCCTGAGTTGTTTTATTTATTTATTTATTTATTTATTTATTTATTTATGGCTGTGTTGGGTCTTTGTTTCTGTGCGAGGGCCTTCTCTAGTTGCCTGCCCTGAGTTTTTAAATATATGTGTGTGTGTGTGTGTGTGTGTGTGTGTGTGTGTATTTAATTGTGGTAAAATTGTCCTGAGCTTTGAATGCGAAGAAGGAGTTTGTTAGGTGAAGACAAAGTACAAGATCATTCCAGGCAGCAGATGTTAAGAGCTAAGAACTGGATGTATAGCAGAGCTTGGAATACGTTGGGAAATAAAAGTATTCTTTATGGATAGAGTTTAGGGTGAAGTGACAGACACTGTAAGTTGACTACCCAATATACAGTCTCCCATCTTCTTCTTTCTTGTTAATAGATCCTCAATTTTTTTGGCTGCACCGTAAGGCTTGCGGGATCTTAGTTCCCCAGCCAGGGGTTGAACTCAGGCCATGGCAGTGAAAGCGCTGAGTCCTAACCACTGGACCACCAGGGAATTCCCAGGTCTAGGAATTCTTTTGAGTTACTTTTTTTGTATGGTTTGATAGATGAGATATCCTTATCGATATCCAGTTGTTCCAGTACAATTGTTGAAAAGTCTATCCTTCCCCCATTTTGAATATCTTGGCATCTTTGTCAAAATCAATTGACCACATTAGAATGGGTCTATTTCTGAAATCTCTATTTTGTTCGATTGATTTTTTTTCTTCCATTGATTTTTGTGTCCATTGACCTTCACGTGAGTACATCACTGACTTGATTATAGTAGCATTATCGTGTATTGTAAGTGGAGTTGATTTTTATTTTTATTTTTTTAAAATTAATTAATTAATTTATTTTTGGCTGTGTTGGGTCCCTGCCGCTGCGTGCAGGCTCTCTCCAGTTGCCGCGAGCAGGGGCTACTCCTCATTGCGGCGCGCAGCACTCTCACTGTGGTGGCCTCTCTTATTGCAGAGCATGGGCTCCAGGCATGCGGGCATCAGTAGTTGTGGCTCGCGGGCTCTAGAGCGCAGGCTCAGTAGTTGTGGTGCATGGGCTTAGTTGCTCTGCGGCATGTGGGATCTTCCCGGACCAGGGCTTGAACCCATGTCCCCTGCATTGGCTGGCAGATTCTTAACCACTGCACCAGCAGGGAAGTCCCTGGAGTTGCTTTTTAACTTTCACTTTCTAATTGTTCATTTCAGTACATAGGAATGCAATTGATTTTTGTATATTGACCTTAAATCCTTCAATCTTGCTGGATTCACGTACAAGTCTATAGCTTTTTTCTTTTTTTGTATATTCCTTAAGATTTTCTGTGTACACAGTCATGATGTCTACAAAGAAAGTCAGTTTTTCCTATATGCAATCTGTTGTTATCCTTTTACCTCTGTCAGGATTTATTCCTTATCTTTGGCTTTAAACAGTTGACTATAATGTGGCTCAGCATGGCCTTCTTCGTGTTTATCCTGCTTGATGTTCACTGAGCATCTTGAATCTGTAAGTTCATGTTTTTAATCAAATTTGGGAAAATTTCAGCCGTTCCTCAAATATTTTTCTACTCCATTCTCTTTCTCTCCTCTTCTTCTGGAGCTCCAATTATGTATATGGTAGACCATTTGATATGTTAGATTGACTTTCTGTTCTCTTTTTAAAAGAACATTTTTTTCTCTGTGTTCTTCATATTACATAATTTCTATTGCTCTATGGTCAAGTTCACTTCTCTTTCCTCTGTTATTTTCATTTGGCTCTTAAGTCCATCCATTACATTTTTAAAAATTTAAATATTGTTTTTCATTTCTAGAATTTCCATTTCACCTAAAAAATCATTTTGATTTTTCATTCTCTGTTGAGATTTTCTATCTGTTCATTCACTGAAAGTATATTTTGTTTTATTTCTTTGAGAATAGCTCTATAATAGCCATTTAAAAAATCCTTCTCATCTAACTTCTAGATTATCTTGGAGCTGTTTTCAGTTGATTTTCTTTTCTCTTGAGAATGTGTTGCATTTTCCTGGTCCATCACACATTGGGTTATTTTACACTGTAAAGTGGACATTGTGAAAATGGGAAAGCACTGTGTACAACTTCCCATCTTTGCAAGTGTACCCTGCACCAGAACCTACCTGTTTCTGTTCCCCCTCTAGTGCCTCCAGGGAGCTGCTATTTTTATCATGTCCAGATTTCATAGCTGTTGTCTGAGGGTTAATTTGTCCAGTACAATCTTATTTAGTTACAACTGGAAAAAGGCTTCTGTGTGGGTTTTTAATTCACTTTGGCCTGACAGCATCTCACCTCAGGGACAAGCCACATGCCTTTCATTTTTCTGCCCCAAGGCTTCTCCAGTGCTGCCACATGGGATGGTTGGCATTCACACATGTGCGGACCAGAAAGATGGGAGAGTTAAGGCCTTCTGGGGCAACCATCAAATAGTGGGGGATGGGAGTCAATGGAGAAATACTTCTTGCTGACTCTAGAGCAGGCAATTCCAAGAAGAGTTCTGTGTGCTCCTCAGGAGGCCCTGGCAGGATTGAGGCCCAATGGCCCCAGTGGTGACCAACATAATAACATACTCTTTGAACTGGCTTTTCCTCTTTCCCTGTTTCACTTTCTCTTGTACCTCACTCTTCTGGGGTCAACTCCCAAATAAACTATCCGCACTCAAGTCCTTGTCTCAGTCTCCATTTTTGGAGGGAACTCAGGCTAAGTTTCAATTGTCAATCCCATCGTCTCCTTTAGCTGGGAGCAATACTATCTGATGCAGATTCATGTTGGGAGAAGATAAAGTAGAAGAAATAGGCTGGGATCCTGTTTTCAAAGTCCTTAAATGTCATCTAAGAAGTTTGGATTCTATTCTGTAGGGAAGAAGAAAACTGAAAGACACTGAATATGAGATTGACATGATCACACTGTTTAAGATCCTTTATTGGCCCAAGATTTGAAGATTCTCTGAATTTGTTTCTTTAATTAATAAATTGCGAAAGTAGCATTTCCCTGTCTATTTCACACAGGGACCAAATTATGAAGACCAAATTAGATGGTGCACATTCCACAGGAGCTAAATAAAAGTAGGATGTTACTATTATTACTTCAATCTGAAATATGTCATATGTTAGTGTGGGAACTAAGCATTCCAATACTTTTTAGAAACCTTCTTATTTTTCTATTAGAATTTCCAACTGTAGCAAAAGTGTATTTTCATTCCATGGACCATGGTATCCAAATGCAATGTTGGGTTATATCTACAAGATAACAGAATAATAAATTCTAATCTAATATATTCGTAAGGAACTATAGATTCTAAACTAACAAGGGTCTTAAACAGATGGAAATGGACCTTCTAAGACTGATGGGGAAACTGTGATGCCTCAGGCTCCCTTTATCTTTCTGCTCTGCTGTTTCGAGAGTGTGGCTTCCATCTTCACACCAAGATGGTTGCTGCAACTTCAGACCTCATATCCACTTTCAGGGAGGAGGAAAAAAGTGGGAAGGGAAAAGGATGAGTCTTCAAGTTGAGTCAATGCCTCCTCTCCAAGAACTTCCTGGAAGGCTCATCTAACGATGTCTATTTATGTCTCACTGGCCACCCTTTAAGCACAAGGAGAGTGGGGAAATGTAGTCTTTTAGCTGGGCGCAAGTCATCCCCAAATAAAAATCAGGATTCCATCAGTAAGGAAAAAGACGAGAATGGGTATTGGGTAGGCAGTTAGCTCTCTTGGCCATACATGGTGTCTTGACATGAGCCCTCGATCAAATCCTGGATTCAAATTTTACTTTTGCTAAAAATTTGTACTTTACAAAGATTTGCATTTTACAAACCATCTTGAGAATTCTGTGAGATAATCCATATAGTATGCCTAGCACAGTGCCTGGCAAGGTATAGATGCTCAATGTATACCTGTTGAATCTAAATCTAAGAGTACCCTGTACCAGGTGCCAGGCTAGAAGTGAGAAACAAAACAGGATGTAATCTCTGCCCTCAAGGAACCATGAGAGTGTGTGTCTGTGTGTGTGTGTGTGTGAGTGTGTGAGTGTGTGTGTGTGTGGTGAGATGTGTCACACAGGTACTGTGCTGCTCCACCCAGATCCCCTTTTGGGTACCCTCGTACCTGTATCCCAGGTGCTGGAAAGAGTGGCTATTGATGGCTATCAGCCACACACCTCAGTGGGAATTGCCTTCAGCTGTAGAGAACTGCCTGCCTCCAGGTTCCGCTCCCTCCTAGGGGTGGTCCATGGCCAATGATTGGCTAATGCATGGTAAAAAGCTAAGCCCCTTTGCTTCAATTTTGGGGCAACTCTGAAGGGCTCCAGAAGTCCCCAGAGGATCACCTGAGGCTCAGTTGCACCTGCATTTCATCTTTCTTCCCCAATCCAGTCCTTCTCTCCTCACTTTCTTATGGGTGTATCTCTTGAAAACATCCCCCAGTCACTCCTCTGCATGCAACCCTCCTTCTCAGAGCCCACTTCCAGGAAAGCCAATCTATGATACACGACAAGTTACCGCACAAGAGATTTCTCAGGTGTCTTCAGTCACGAAGGCTGGAACTAGAGTCATCAGGACAGCTGTTCTCGTCTCTTTCATCACTCCCCTGCATCTTCTCTGCATGACTGCTTCCTGACAAGCCAGGCTTTCCATGACCTCTGGTGGTCCTGATGCCATCTCAAAACATCTTTTCAACTTCATCTTCCACGGCTAACTCGCTCATTCTCTGGGTATTTCTGTACCAGTTCCTACAAGAGAGCGTTTGATTGGCCCAGCTCACCTTTTCAAGTCAAGCCACCTCATAGGCTGCCAACAAACCTTGAGATTGGCTGACTTTGGGTCAGGGACCCACCTCCAGTTCAGTCAGCTGTGGTTGTTGGCATAGGGGGTGGGGAAGGCTCGTGGCTTTAGGGCCTCCCCTTCAGCAGGGCTAGTGGGGGGATGGGTCAGCTTTGTGAGTAAGGACTCCAGTATATTTATAAAGGGTGGTCTCAGTGCAAACGAAGCCCCTGAAAACCCAGGTGAAAGGAAAAGGCAAGAATCAGAACACTGTGTCAAGCAAGGAAGCAGGGCTGCTGCCCCTGTGTTCCTGGCTAAGGAGAAAACCAGCTTCATTTGGAAAGAAGGGTTGAAGGAAGCAGGGGAAAGAGTGGGTATGTGTGGAATGAAGCCACGTGGGTTGGCCCAGCCTGTTTTCAAGGGAAGTTGAACCCCAGACATCGGACCACAGGAAGAAAGCAGGGACCTGGGGCCACAAGCAGGAGAGAGAAGGGAGCCGGCAAGCAGTCAGGTGTCCCTGGGACCGGTTTAGTTACCTTTTGTTCCCTCAGTACATGCTGTGCTCCATAGGGACACCTCAGCTTGCCCGTGGGGCAGGTGCTCCCAGACCACGTGCCCAGCACTTTGAGTGTTTTCTTCCATCTCCTGTGCCCTTAATAACAGCCTCTGGATCTCAAAAGTCCCCACACCTGAGCTTCCTCCGGCTCCATCTGGGGGAGGCACGGTACAACTTCACATCTGAGGATGCCCACAGCTGCATTTTTACATTGCTTTGACCCTCTCACAAACTGTAGGAGATAGGACAAGAGACATTATCTGCCTTTTATGATGCTGTCCAGTTTGGTAGCCACTAGCTTCCTGTGGCTTTTTTTTTTTTAATTTTTAGTTTATATTGGAGTATAGTTGATTAACAATGTTGTGTTAGTTTCAGGTGTACAGGAAAGTGATTCAGTTATCCATATACAAGTATCTATTCTTTTTTCAAGTTCTTTTCCTACTTAGGTTATTACAGAATATTGAGCAGAATTCCCTGTGTGATACAGTAGGTCTTGGTTGGTTATCTATTTTAAATCCAGCAGGACTGTGTCTTCTTAAATTTAATTATACTTAAATAAAATATCAAAATTCTGTCCCTCAGTCACACTGCTCACATTTCAGTGCTCAGTAGCCCTGTGTGTCTAGTGGCTACCATACTGGACAGAGGAGACAGAGAACAGTTCCATCATGCTAGAAAGTTCTGTGGGACCGTGCTGCCTTAGAACATGAGCTTCCAGTGTGCGTCCGTCTGGTTCTTTACGGTCATCCCGGTTCCTGCATCAGCGCTGAGCGCAAATCACATGTTCAATAAGCAGCTGTGGAATGAATGAATTGATGAACAGATCTCCACTTGCAGAGGAGAGAAGAAGACTCCAAGAGGTGTTACTTTCATGGTTGGTCCAGAGAATACGTGACAGAGCTGGGACTCCAACGTAGTCCTTCCACTTCCAAGCACAGACCTGTTCAGCCCCTCCCTGATTTTTCACCAACCTCTGACAGGAGGAAGTGGTTTGATGCTGTCACCTTAGCAACCTGCTGTAGCTGATTGGAAAATCACCTTATTTTTTTCCAGTTTTATTGAGAAATAATTGATATTCATCACTGTATAAGTTTAAGGGGTACAGCATGATGGTTTGATTTACATATGTTGTACAATGATTACCACAATAGGTTTAGTTAACACCTATCATTTCATATAGATACAATAATAAGAAAAGAGAAAAAGCAATTTTTAAAAGGTAAATGTTACAAGGGATGAAGATTTAATAACTCCACCTCTCTTTCCTCATCCTCTCCCCCAAATTTTATCCTACTTTTTTTAAAAGACTTTTTAAAAATTATTTTATTTTATTTTATTTTATTTATTTTTTGCCTGCGTTGGGTCTTCATTGCTGTGCGCGGGCTTTCTCTAGTTGCGTCGAGCGGGGGCTACTCTTCGTTGTGGTGCACGGGCTTCTCATTGCGGTGGCTTCTCTTGTTGTGGAGCACAGGCTCTAGGCACACGGGCTTCAGTAGTTGTGGCACGTGGGCTCAGTAGTTGTGGCTCACGGGCTTTGTTGCTCCGTGGCATGTGGGATCTTCCCGGACCGGGGCTCGAACCTGTGTCCCCTGCATTGCCAGGTGGATTCTTAACCACTGCACCACCAGGGAAGCCCCAATCCTACTTTTAATTATATCAATAATTAGTGTTTGCATCACTAATTTGAACAACATAAGCATTGTTCACTGCAGAACCTATTAGAAAACTGTGATTACATGTTCTTTTTTTTAAATTGAAGTATAATTAACCTACAATTCTATGTTATTCTAGGTGGACACCATAGTGATTCAAAATTTCCATACATTACAACGTGTTCAGTATGAAAAAACACTTTAAAAAAATGGCTTATGATTTCTGTTCTCCAAGGTAAGGGGGAATAGAAAAGGGATAAAATATAGAAGAGTAGAAAGAAAATTTATTCATTTTTCTAACACTAAAGCCAGGTCAGGTAACATTTGGGGATGTTTCCTCCCAATCCCTTTTCAATACAGAGGTGTTTGAGGTTTTCCACAGGGTTGTGTCTTTTGTTTTTGAAAATTGATTTTCCAGGAAGTTACTTAGGCCAGAAGCTTTCTGCTTCTTTCTCCCAGCCTCATCTTGAAGCTTCTAGGCCCCATTTCTCTCTTTGGATATTAGCATAATCATGGATTCATAGATATATCCCCCTCCATGAAGCAAGCACGCCACAACCTTGATCAGGCAGAGCTCAAGGCAGGGGCTAATAGTATATTAAAGCTGAGGGTTTGGGGCTGGAGATTTCATACCTGCCTGTGAGGGGAGTCCAGCCACTGGCTCTGTGCTCTCAGGGAGATGAAAATGAGTTACCTGCCTTAAAGAAGCGAGGAGTCACCAAGGCTGCCTCACCGTGGGAGAAGAACGAGAAAACCTTACCTCCTGACTCTGGGCAACGTGCCGAAGTGGAATCTGAGTGCCCATCACTTGTATGGTATGAGGTTTCCAAGTGGATTCCAAGTGAACAAGTTAAAACTTGTCCAGAACTGGTAAAACTCGGGGGACCTCAGGTTCCATGAAGTTCCAGGATAGGGACACTTCCACAGTTAGGAGTCCAGGGTGCTCACAGAAACCCCATGAAGATGGGCTTGTGATCCATGTATAACCCACGTGAGGACATAAGCCCCAAGCAGTCAGCAGCTGCAACTAGCACAAGACTTTGCACCCCAAGAATTAAAGATGATAAAACAACCTGAGGGGCTTCCCTGGTGGCGCAGTGGTTGAGAATCTGCCTGCCAATGCAGGGGACACGGGTTCGAGCCCTGGTCTGGGAAGATCCCACATGCCACGGAGCAACTAGGCCCGTGAGCCACAACTACTGAGCCTGCGCGTCTGGAGCCTGTGCTCCGCAGCAAGAGAGGCCGCGATAGTGAGAGGCCCGCGCACCGCGATGAAGAGTGGCCCCCGCTTGCCACAACTAGAGAAAGCCCTCGCACAGAAACGAAGACCCAACACAGCCAAATAAATAAATAAATAAAAATTAAAAAAAAAAAACAAAACAACCTGAAAGAAACTTTAAAACAAGCAGGTTTAAAATGTTTGAAGAGATAAAGAAAGGAAGGAACAGATACTTTAAGCCTAAAGCCAGAACAGAATTGTATGAGAAAAGAATACACGGGCTTAAAAAGTGTCTACATAGAAATTCTAGGAAAGATATAATAAAATTATTGAAATAAAGGGAGCCCGTGAATTCAGAGATGTCAGGGAGAAATGGGACTGTCCTTTTAAAGAATGTTTCTGTGAAAAACAGTTGTTAAACTTCCCTATGAACTAGGCACTGTTTCAGGGGTTTCAACTATATTAACTCACTAGATCTGCATAAGCTCATGCAGTAGGTCCCATTCTGGGGAGGCAGGGAATATTCTGATTGACCTGTGGACGGGCCATCCCCAAGGCAGTCAAGGAATAAAAATAAAATGTTATGTATAAAATAAATCACTTTACATGGATTATCTCATTTAGCCCTCATTTAATAATCTCATTAATCCTCACATCAATCCCTCTAGGCAGGAGTTATTATCACCCTCTATTATGTGGTTTAGGAGACGGAGCTTACAGCCATTAAGAAATTTCCCTAATGTTTACACAGTCATCAAGCAATGCAGTTGGGATTTAAATTGAGGCAAGTTGAATCCACCATCCAAGCTCTTAACAATGATGCTAAGGAAACAGTGGTTGTTCATTTCGATTCTAGTTTTATGCATTACTTAATGTTGAATAGGCAATACAGTTCCTGATTCAAAATGTACCAAAGGGTCTAGAGTAAAACATCTCTCTCCTACCTCTGTGCCCCCCTCAGAGGCATCCAGTGTTCCAGTTTCTTGTGTAACTTCCAGACTTACTTTGTGCCTATAGGAGCAAGTGTCTATAGATATAGTTATAGACAAGTCTATCTGTATACATGCGTATTCGTTTCTCCCTTTCTACGCAATTGGAAGTTTCCTCTATGCCTTGTTGTTATCTTGCTGTTTTCATTTAACACTTTATTTTGGAGTGCATTCTATATTAGTATAGAATAATAATAATACAATAATAGTATAGAATATTTACTATGATTAATATTATAGAACAATATACAAGTATAGAATAATAATAATGACAAAGCAATAAGGGGCTTCCTCATTCTTTTTTTTAATAAATTTATTTATTTAATTTTGGCTGTGTTGGGCCTTCGTTGCTGCACGCGGGCTTCCTCTAGTTGTGGTGCACGGGCTTCTCACTGCGGTGGCTTGTCTTTGCGGCGGAGCACGGGCTCTAGGCGCACGGGCTTCAGTAGTTGCAGCTTGCGGGCTCTAGAGCGCAGTCTCAGTAGTTGTGGCACACGGGCTTAGTTGCTCCACGGCAGGTGGGGTCTTCCCGGATCAGAGCTCGCACCCGTGTCCCCTGCATTGGCAGGCAGATTCAAGAATGAAGTCTTCCTCATTCTTGTTTATGACTGCAGAAGACTCCATTGTCCATTGTAAGTCTGTATTATAATTAACCTCGTAAAATAGATAGCTAGTGGGAAGCAGCCACATAGCACAGGGAGATCAGCTCGGAGCTTTGTGACCACCTAGAGGGGTGGGATAGGGAGGGTGGGAGGGAGGGAGACGCAAGAGGGAAGAGATATGGGAACATATGTATATGTATAACTGATTCACTTTGTTATAAAGCAGAAACTAACACACCATTGTAAAGCAATTATACTTCAATAAAGATGTTTAAAAAAAAAAAAAATTAACCTCACTAGACCTCTATGCTGGGCATTCAAGTTGTCTCCAGTCTTTGGCCATTACAGTGCTGTTGTGAATAACTGGATGTACATGAGCAATCTGTTCCTAAAGTTCGAATTGCTGGGTCAAAGTGATGTGCATTTGTGAAGCTAGGTTGTGACTAGTTAAACCTGTGACTAGTTAAAAATCATGGGGACCTTATAAAAATTATTTTTTTCTGATTATAAAAAATACATGGTAATTATGAAAAAAATTTAAATCACCCATAATTCATAAATCCAGAGATATTCACTGTTAACATGTTGGTACAATCTTCTGAGTCCCTTTTTATGTGTATGCACATACACATGTACATACCTTGGAGATCACACTATTGATCTAGGTTTTTTTGAGTTTTTACACTGAACATTATATCATAACCATTTTTCATCTTATTTAAATATTCTTTACAAATGGCATTTCATGATTGCATACTATTCCATTATAGAACCATAATTTACTTAACCCATATCCTTGATAATGGACATTTAGTTGTTTCCAGTTTTTTCATATTTTAGGAAGCTCTGCAATGAATATTGCTCTATGTAAATCATTGTTTCCATCTGTCTGATTTCCTAGGCACTTTCTATTCTAATCATTAGAATCAATGACTAAAAGTAGTTTTTCCTAGTCATGTTTTATTCCAATCATTAAGTCAATAGCTAGATATAGAAGTTAAGCTAAAGAATATCAACATTTTTAAAGTTCTTAATATATACTGTTAGTATGTACTTAATATATCCTGTCCTCCTGGTTGTACCCATTTATACTCCAACATCCTCATCTCACCACGTCCTTGGCAACATGGAGTTTTATCTTATAGGGAATTCAGCAAAAGGTGGCATCTGTTTCTTTGTTCTTACAATTATATATGTCATGCTTATTAATTATTATAAACAATTGGAAAAGAGCAAAACTTAGAACAACCCATAATCACAAAAATTTGATCTAATCACTATTAAAATGGTGTTGACTCTCTAGGCTTTTCTCTGTTCAAATATTTTCGATAAAATTGTCATTAAATATGCTTCAAAACCACAACTTTTATTTTTGCCAAGTTTAAGCTAAAAGTGGCATCTCTTATTTGAATTTGTCATATTTGTTGCAAATATTTTTCCCAGTTTCTTTTTTTTAAAATTTATTTTATTTTTGACTGCGTTGGGTCTTCGTTGATGGGCGCGGGCTTTCTCTAGTTGCGGCGAGCAGGGTCTACTCTTCGTTGCGGTGCGCGGGCTTCTCACTACGGTGGCTTCTCTTGTTGCGGAGCACGGGCTCTAGGCGTGCGGGCTTCAGTAGTTGTAGCATGTGGGCTCAGTAGTTGTGCCTCACTGGCTTAGTTGCTCCGTGGCATATGGAATCTTCCTGGACCAGGGCTCCAACCCATGTCCCCTGCATGGCAGGTGGATTCTTAACCACTGCACCACCAGAGAAGCCCTCGCAGTTTCTTGACTGCCTTTTTATTGTGTTTATGATATTCTGAATTTTTATGTGATCAGATCTAGAAATCTTTTTCTTCCATCTGCCCTAACCCCTCTAAAAACTTGTTGCCATGGGGATAAGGGTGATAGGGTGTAAAGTAACATAGAAGAGGAACAGTGTTAGGGAGCACAGGATCCTAGTTGAGATCAGCCATGTAAAGAGTATTGGCCTGCATCCATTCAACAGGCATTATTGGTAACTGCTTATCACTACGTGTGTGTCCTTAGGGGTACCGAGATGAACCAAGCATGATTCTCTCTCCAGTAGGGAGATAAGATGAGCATGACCAGTGACTCGAGAGGCATCGTATTCCAAGCCATCACAGAGGAGGAAACATGGCTCCAGTTCAGGGAGGGGCAAGCAAGGAAGGCTTCCTGGAGGAGAGGGCATTTCAGCTGGACCTGGACGACTGGGAAGGCGTGTGGCATGTGGATATGAGGAAAAGAAAAGATAGAACTAACTGCAGGAATTGCTAAGGGTAGAAGTTGTCACATTCCTGCCGGGTTGGTGGGGGGTGGGGCCAAGAAGACACTGGTGGGAGTCCTAGGCGAACAGACCCTCCTCCTTAGAGTAGTGGGCAAATACAGGCCGTCTCCAGCTCGCAAAGGAAGAGGTGTGTTAAAACAGGTCATCACCTGGGACTTCCCTGGTGGTCCAGTGGTTAAGACTTTGCCTTCCAATGCAGGAGGTGCAGGTTCGATCCCTGGTCAGGGAGCTGAGATCCCACATGCCTCATGGCCAAATAACCAAAACACATAAACAGCAGCAGTATTGTAGCAGATTCAAAAAAGACTTTAAAAAATGGTCCACATCAAAAAATTCTTAAAAAAGAAAAAAAAAAAACAGGTCATCTTCTGATGAAGGTTTGGAATTCCAAATTGACCTATCCATTTAATCCACATCATATTTGCAACATTAACCAGTAGAATACTGTTTGATAGTGATGTCAATCAAAGTAGAAACAGATTGAAAGATCTTTCTTGAAGACGGGTCCTTGGCGTAATACAGTTTAAATTGGAATAAGATGAGGCAGGAATTTGTAACTTTTGGGACTCTGGAGGAGGCCTCTGGACACTCTCCAGGCGTTTATGCAATGAGGTCAGCATATCAAGTGCTTTGGCCAGTGACAGGTTCATTATAGGGCCCGACCTAATTGTCAGGGCCCTTTCGCCTTTACTCAGAATAACTCTTTCTTTTTCTGGGGAGCTGTTCCCACTCTTGAGTCCAGTCGAGTTCTGTGGGGATGGGGCTGTGACTCACTGACCAACCCCAGGGTCGCAGTGATTGGTCCAAGGGGCGAGCCCTTAACCTGAATCAGAATGCTCCCCTGAGACGCCCTGAATGGGCACGGAGAGAACGCTCGTTCCTTTCTGGTTTTGGAGCTATGGGGATCAGCCATCTACCAGGCCATTTGAAGGCATCAAGATAATGAAGGCTGAGAGAAGCAGATACAAAAGGATTTAAGAATCCAATCCCTCCACTGAGCTGTCCTACTTCCTGAAGTCTTCCTTCCCTTCTGACACTGCCCTAGTGTCCTGCCTAGGAGTCCTCCTTTTTGGTTTAAGCTAATTTGAGTTGGCTTCTTGTCACTTTCAATCAGAAGAATCCTGTCTGACACAAGGAGGAGTTAAAGTCTGATTCTTACATTTAATTTCACTGCAAAGTTTAATGTTTTTCATTTCTTTGGTATATGTGCATCAGTAGCAATATTCCAGCTTTTTAAAAATTATATAGTAATTTTTAGAGTAATGTGTGTTCATTGCAGAGACTTAGACTATACCGATAAGCAAAAAGAAAAGGAAATCCAGCTACTACCCTATCCCTAGAGACAGCCACTCTTAACATATTGGGATTCCCTACCCCCTCTCTGACTTTTTGCTATCATCTGTGTATCTATTTATCTATGTATGTATCTATTTATCTTTGATCTGTTTTATCTGTCTCTTTGATCTCTCATCTATCTATCTATCTATCTAAAACAGTAACAGCCAAGACAGCACTTATTATGCACCATGAATGGTCTAATTTTCCACATAATAACTCACTCTTCACAACAACCCTATGACATAGGTATTATTATCCCCAGTTTATAGATGAGAAAACTGAAGCTTAGAAAAGCACAGAAAGGTTAGAAAACACAGGCTCAGAGGGGTTAGCTATCTAACCCCAGGACTTAAAACTGGCAAATGGTGACGACCTGGGATTTGAATCTAGGTTGTTTTGCTCCCGAATCTATATTCTTGGCCATCACAATATACTGACTTTATCTATAGTTAGAATCACACAGTAATACTATTCTGCATCCTGAGTTACTTACTTATCAAAATATCACAAGATTCTTTCTGTGTGTGGATATCTACATCGACTTTCAGAGCTGCCCAGTATCCCATAACAAAAATGCACCAAACTTTATTGAACCAGACTCAGACTGATGAGCATTGAGCTTGTTTCCAAATTTTCACTATAATAAAAACATCTCACTGCAAGGACATATTTAAAAACTGTCTTGATATCATAAGACAAAACCTTTAAATTATTCCCTTAGGTCAGGTTCCCAGAAGTGGAGTTGCTGGGTTGGTGGGTTTGCAAAGGGTTTTATCGTTTTGACATCTGCAACCATCTGTTTTTTAGTTTAGCTTGTTTTTTTTTAACAATTAAAAAATTGAGATGGGGCTTCCCTGGTGGCGCAGTGGTTGAGAATCTGCCTGCCAAAGCAGGGGACATGGGTTCGAGCCCTGGTCTGGGAAGATCCCACATGCCGCGGAGCAACTAGGCCCGTGAGCCACAACTACTGGGCCTGCGCATCTGGAGCCTGTGCTCCGCAACAAGAGAGGCCGCGACAGTGAGAAGCCCGCGCACCGCGATGAAGAGTGGCCCCCGCTTGCCGCAACTAGAGAAAGCCCTCGCACAGAAACGAAGACCCAACACAGCCATAAATAAATAAAATAAATACATAAATAAAATTTAAAAAAATTGAGATGAAATTCACTTAACATAAAAGTCACCATTTCAAAGTGTGCAATTCAATGGTTTTTAATTTATTCACCACATTGTACAACCATCACCACTCTCTGATTTCAGAACATTTTCATCATCCCCCCAAAGAAACTCCATACTCATTAGCAGTTACTCCTCATCCCCCTTCTTCCCAGCCCCTGGCAACTTCTGATCTACTTTGTCTCTATGAATTTGCCTTTTCTGAACAACACAAATTAATGCAATCATACAATATGTGACCTTTTGTGTCTGGTTTTGTTCACTTAGCGTGTTCTCAAGGTTCATCCACGTTGTAGCATGTATCAGAACTTTTTTCCTTTTTATGCCCAAATAATGTTCCACTGTATGGCTAGACCACATTTTGTTTATCCATCCAACAGCTGATGGACATTTGGGTGGTTTCCACCTTTAATCCTTTATGAAGAATCATGTTATGAACTTCTTTATTTAGTTCTTGATGTTACGAAGAAAAGAGAGAGGAGAGCTTTTCCTGAGATGAGGCAGAAAGCAGATGATAAAAGAATTTGTGGGGGAGGGCTCACCAATTTATTTTAAGTGGTAAAATATAGAAATAAAGGCGTTTGGAGGTGGGGGCATCTGTGGGGAAGGGATCAGCTCTCCCTGTGCTTTTGGACAATGCCTGCATAAGCCAAAATTAGAATTCCTACAAGCTCTTTGTTATTGAGGACAACCCAGATTTAATACAAGAAACAAGGGACTGCTGAAGGACTCTCACTTTTTTTTATTTTAGAATGTATTTTTCTAGGCATCTCTCAGTTGTTTTTGTTTCAGGTTTCTGAGTTTTTATGGTTCGTTTATAAATAGCATGCATACCTTTTGTTTAGAAACTTGACTTACTGGCCTTGATTACTATCAAGCCTGTTTTCATTTACACATCTCTGCCTTTGCCAGGTAGGTCTCTCACTGCAACCAAAACCATGCACCTGGTGTCTAAGGTGAAATCTAAGAGCTAAGTTCCTGGCCAGAGCCCTGAAGGTCACTCTGACCTCACACTCTGGACAGAGTCCAGACATGTCTCTTCTGCGGGCTATGCCTTTACACATCATGTAGTTCTGTTGTATTTTTTCCTGGCTGTGTCATGCATATTTTAAAATATTTAATCTAATTTTTCTTCTCCCCTTTCTTTTTCCTGTACTGTTTTATAGGGTATGCTGATAGCTGTCATATACAATTTAGTCCATATAGTATAGGAAACTGAGATAGATCATGACCCAGGAGAAAAGGAATTGCTGCTGCTGTAATTGATAAGCTTCCTGGTTGACCCCTCTTGGGGAAGGGTGAGCAGATTTTCAGTTGTATAAGGGATGGTTGTTCCATGTCAGGCAGGCACACTGTTATGTTTTAGAAGTATGGGAAGGGTATTAGAAGGCAGAAGGAGTGGATTATAGTGGACATTTGGTTTTGGTCATCCAGCTTCTAAATTTGGAAACACTTCTACCACACAAGGCAGAGATCCCTTCCTGCATCTCCCATTACAGACCCTGAAAATGCCACATGTTTGCCTTCCAGCCTCCCTTGCAGCTAGGCCTGGGCTCATAAGCTAGGTTCTGCCAGTGAGAAGCATCTGTCCCAGGACTCAGAGATGACAGGCAGCAGGGACTGTGTGGGTTCATTCTTTGAGGGTGGCAGCTGCAGGGGCAGCTCATCCAGTGTCCTAAGCAGGATGGGGTTCAGTGGTATTGTGGTGTCAGCAGTTCACGCAGTGGAGTCCACAGGGACCAGTTCTGAAATCTGATCTTGACACTGATACTGGCCATACCACTTTAGAGCACCACTTACCACCCTTTCCCTTCCTGCCTGGGGTATTCCGTGTGTGTGTGTGTGTGTGTAGCAGGAAGAGGGCAGGGGAGAGACATTTCCTCCCTTTATTCACAACTGTCTGCTTGGCATTAAATGATGGGATGGAAGTTAAAGCCTCTGAGGCATAAGGCTTATTTTCAGAAAATGTTCAATCGGAGCCTCAGGCTTGGACCTGGGTGGTAAATGAGCAGTTCTGAAAGACAACAGGAATGATGGACCCATTTCTCAAAGTGCAAGTGAGAAGTGGATGGAGTTCCAGGTGGGGTAGAGGGTTTCAGCCTAGGCCAGAAACCCATCAAGCACTGAGGGGTTTTCTTTGGGGCTCCAGGGCAGGACAGATGACCGAATGGTTCCCTTGGTCAGTGTGAGGAAGCATGGTTGCAACTGCCGCTGGGCACAACTGGGCACAATATGATTCATATCTTCATCAATGGAGGAACAGAGATGCCAAAAATGTGAGGTTGCCCAGGAGCCACCTGGCTGAGGGGTGGGATGCATAACTCTGGAAATGCATTGGGGTGGGTACTGCTGATGGGGGCTGAAAGAGGGTATTCCCTTGTTCCTGCCCCATCCCACTACCCCACCCTCTCAGGAAGGAGAAGCGTTGTTCCCTCAGGCTGGAGGGGGCCAGGGTAACACTGAACACTACTAAAGAAAATCATGCATAACACCTGTGCTGAGACCACCGACCAGCAGAGGCTGACATCCAGACTGAGGTTGGGGATCTCTCCTTAGCCCCAGTGTGCTGCCCCCTTGGTCTGTCTTGCTTGTGGGGCTCTAGGGGAGAGTGAGGTCTCCGAGAGTTCAGGCAGGCAGAGGAGGGGTGGGGAAGTTCAGAACTTGGACCTCTGGTTACAGTTATGATCAAATATATGAATTCGCTGCTATGGACTGAATTGTGTCCTCCCCCAAATTCCTATGTTGAAGCTCTAACCCCCAATGTGATGGTACCAGGAGATGGGACCTTTGGAAGGTATTTAGGTTTAGATGAGGTCATGAGGGGCCCCCATGATGGGATTAGTGCCCTTATAAAAAGAAGAGACATCAGGGCTCGCTCTATCACGTGAGGACACCGCAAGAAGGTGGCCGTTTGCAAGCCAGGAAGAGAACTCTCACCAGGAACCGAATCTGCGGGCACCTTGATCTTGGACTTCCTGGGATCCAGAATTGTGAGAAATAAATGTCTGCTGTTTAAGCCACCCAGTCGATGGTATTTTGTCACTGCAGCCCGAGGAGACTATGACAATTGCATATTCACCCCAGATGGGCTATTTTAATAACTGGATTTGATTACAGAAATCATTTGAATGGACTAACATTCAAACAAGAATGGCACAGAAGACATCTACTGTGGCTGTTTGCAGTGCTCAGGAACCAGAAATGTCTACACCATTTTTAAGAATAAATTTTCACGTTCAGATATAGCTGTGTGAGACTCCTCTGACTGGTTTACATGTGTCCCTAATGTTAGACCTCAGACCCAAAGAACAATCTCTTCATCTTCCCCACACCTAGTTCTCCTTGTTTGCAGCTTCCACACCCACCCAGTTGCCCAACCTTGAAACTGGCCCCATCCTTGGCTCCTCCCTTGGCACACCCATCAGTTATCAAGCCATAATCCTTCCTCTTAAATATGTCTGGACTACGACCACCTACCTTGTCTTCACTGCCACCATTCCTCCCCGGACCTCTGCCACTGTGTCCCAACAAGTCTTCTTTTCTGGCTCTTCCTCTGTTTCGGACAATGATGTTGGAAGCCCTGGGGCAGCCTAAGGAGAAATTCTGGTGCCTTCCTCAACCACGAGAGGAATCTGGAGGCGTAGGGACTAACTAGCAAAGGATAAAAGGGTGGCCATAGAAGAAGAATGACCTGTATAATTTGGGGTTGGGGAATGGTGGGGATCTGGAGTTTCTGGAAAAGAGGTTAAGTTTGTTATCAGTCTGTTCTTATTCAAATGATTCACGTATGTAATGGATGAGTGCTGATCATGTTAGGAGCTGTCAGTGCTGTTCTTCAGGGTGGTGGGTCAGTTTTGCTTAAGTGACATAATTGCACTTGTTCTTGTGTGCTGGGTCTTGAGCAGTGTTAACTCCTCATATGTCAGCCCTTCAGTAGATCTGAAGTCAAGGAATCTGTAGGGGAGGCTGCTAATTGTGCCCTAATAATCATTTCCCTTTCTTCAATAATAAAACTCCTGAATTTTGGTTGGGTAGAGTGCCATCCAAAGTAAAGACTGCATTTCTTCACCCCTTTGCAGCTAGATGCACCCCTATGATCAAGTTCCGGCTGTGTGTTAATCAAGTAGTCTATGGAACTTTCAGGAATTATCTTTAAAGGGAAGGGGCATTCTTTTTTTGTCCCTTTTCCTCTTCTGGCTGAAACATGGATGTGATGGCTGGAGCTGGATCAGCCATTCTGGACTATGAGGTGAAGGTGTACATTGAAGATTGGAGGGGCGTAGGTCCCAATGATCATGGAGCCACTGTACCAGCTCTGCACTCCTGTGTTTATGTGAGAAATAAACTTCAACTTTGCTCCAACCACCTTTACTTTGGCTTTTGGATTCAGAATTTGATAACTGATACCGGGATGCTGCAAATAACATCTAAAACGTAGTACTGGCTTAGTGGAATTGGTAGGCAGTGGATGTCAAGAATAGATATTGTCTTTTATATAATGGCTACACATTTGATGAAATTGGATGGACCACATGCTGGCAGAGGTCACGGCAATAGAGGAAATGGTGGGAGAGTGATAAAAGTGTGAATGTTGCTCCTTGTTGCTTTTCACAAAGTCATATAAAAGTGAGATGAACTGGGGCTAGAGCCAGACAGACTGCAGCAGAGATGGAAGGCAATCCTGCTTTACCAAGGGAGGCACTGTCTCTAGCCTGTAATAAAATTGATTAAAATCTTGAAGCATAGAAAATGCCAACAGCCTCTGTTCTCCAAACTGCAGCTATTAAGAGCAGTGGCCTTGAAGTGGCAGCCTTAGCAGGAGACAAGGCTGGGGCAGCAAGCCATTTTCAAGACTTGTCTGCCAGGAAATGCAAACCAGTAGCTCCAAAGATCAGACTGTGGGTGTTGCCTTCCCACCCAAACTTCTTGGTCACGTGGCCCCAAAGTTTTTACCTTCAAGTTGAGAAGAAGCACAGGCAGAGCACAGAACACCAGTCTAGACCAGATCTTCGGCTGTGGGTACTTGGTGGAATTCTATTGGCAGAGAAACCACAACCCTGGGCACCCCCCAAACTGCCCCAGGAGTAAGCAGGGCTACAAAAGCTCTGTAGCCCCACCTTGGATGTGGCCAGGGAGGTCAGTGGACAAGGAGTCCCTCCCACAGTGGGACTGGGCTGTCAGGTGACCATCCAAGGAACTCGATGGCCGGCCAGAGGTGTCTTCATTATTCCTGCAGTGGGCTTGGGTAACCCCTTGCAGCAGTGTTTCCTGTTCTCTCCTCTTATGAATGAGTTTTCAATGGCTGTTTTCCTGTTTCTACTTCACGACTGTTTATGGGCTATGTTGGGAGAAAATAACTTGAGTGAGTTTATATAGGTCATTAGACCACAAGAAGTCACCCAGAGCTGACGGAGAAGACCACAAATCACTCAAATGTGATTCTGGTTTTAGATCCATGCCATACCTGGATGGAGTTTAAGTTGTCTACCTCAGGGACAATGTGAGGCAAGAAAGGTGACACCAAAGGGTTGAGCTATGGCAGAGACCACTAATTGTCCCTCAAACCCATTCTTTCCTTGTTTCTCAGAAACAGAACTCCTGAATTTTTATTTTATTTTATTTTTTTAGAGCTCTCTTTTTTTTTTTTTGACCACACCATGCAGCTTGTAGGATCTTAGTTCCCCAACCAGGGATCGAATCCAGGCCTTCGGCAGTGAAAGCGTCGAGTCCTAAGCACTGGACCACTAGGGAATTCCCAGAACTCCTGAATTTTAGTTAGGCACATGGCTTCTTGGAATAAAAACTATCTTTCCCAGACTCCCTTGTGGTAGGTATGGCCCTGTAAGTTTGGATTGATGAGATGTACAACATTCACATGACACGCCCTAAGGGAAGGGTCTTGCTTTTCTCCTCCCCTCTCCTCCATTCTGCCTGCTAGAACGTGAACACGACTGGAGCTGCCATCGCGGACCTCAATGTACAAGCTGCATACTGGGAATGGCCAAGTAACAAGTCAGAAGGAACCTGAGACCCTAGGGATCATGCAGCCACCTGGCAGCCCTGCATGGGAGAGGGTAAAGAAACTTCTACTTTGTGTAAGCTACTGTTGTCATGACAGCTGAATCTAATTCTGATCCAGAACTTGCCACACAAGGTCAAGGCTGTCCATGCTCATCCTTCACCAGAGGGAAGGTGGAGATGGCAGTGAGTACTCTCCTCCAAGAGAGTCAACATTTACTTAAAAAAAAAAAAAAGCAAACAAAATGAGAAAACATTTCCAGAAATCAAGACATCAGAATAAAAATGTCAACACACAATAACAGTGTTGCATAGCTTGAATGTTTTTATATTGATCAAATTGTTTTTCAGTAGAGTCACTGAAAGAACAGGTCAGAATGAAAAACACTCCAAATTTACAGACAAAATATTGCTAATCAATTAAGATACTTTTCAAAACTACATGACAACACAAATCCCTTGGTTGCTCCAGACGGAACGTGAGTTACAGAGATGCCAGACAGCCCGGCCATCGGACTCCCTCCCTGCTTGGTTTCCCAGGCTAAGGTCAGAGTCTTTGCCAGGGTCTGAGGGACCAGCTCTTGGAGACAAGTTCCAGAAACGAGATACATCTCTCTCCAGTAGCTTACTGGAGGTTTTGGTTTAGGATTAACCTTGACTCTCTGGAACAGACTCCCAGAATGGCAGATGTTGAAAAAACCCAGAGAGCTCATCCCCTCGAGCCCAAACTCCCCCTTTTACTTAGAAGGAAAGTGAGGGCTGAGGGCGAAACATCTTGTCTAAGTCTAATCTAGACCCACGTCCGGCCTCTGCCCACCCTTTCCCATTGACGCTGCCTCTTTGTTGCCTCCGGTTCTATGATAACTTCTACGAGGAACAAAAACCGTCAACCAGCAACTTTGCAGCAACAGCATCTATGCTAATCTCAAAGCAAACTGAAGTATAAATTACTGTGGTAGGAACTAAAGACCAGCCCAAGTTTGTGATCCAACCCTCCCCGCTCCTCCCCCAACCAAACTGAGTTGGATCTCTTCTTCTGGAAAATCAAAACACCTAGTGCAGGTTCTATGGAGTGACACCAGGAGGGATCTCCCATTTTATGTCTGCACATCGACGAGTCTAATTAGATCTTCCGAGAGTGCCAGAACACAGGATGTAAATGTCTTCTCCATTCATACCCCAATTTCCCAGGCAAAATATTTATCCTGATTTTGATGAAGTTCTTCACTTAGGGCTAAAACGGGCTTCTTAGGTATAATTGCTTAAGTGTATAAGGTGATGAAGCAGGAATCTTGAACTCCACAAATTAATCAGTAGCATCTGTAGTATCTACTTGCATATTTTATTCCTTTCGATAACTCTCTTGTCTTGTTCTTCCCCAGGATTTCATGGATTTTGTTCCTGGTAACATCTGCTGAGTCTGAACTACTGGCCTGCACAGTGGCAGAAAAAGGCTGGTTGCAACCTTCGGTAAACTTTTTGGAAATTGATGTAAAATAATGGCAGCATTTCCTCAACCATATGAAACAATTTGTTTCTTAAAAATATAATAAAACATAAATCTCCAAACTCATTTAGACTTCACAAGCTTTTTACACACAGGGTGATGATGCCTTTTTATCAAAAGGCAATGATTTGCTCAATATCCTGATGGCATTTAAATTTACTTCAGCTTTCCCTCTTTTTTGGTGCCTGGCTGATCGAATTTTCTGAGTCCAGAAGTACTTGTATGATACTCCTTTGCGCCCTTGGTTCTCTTGAGAAGAAAAGCGATTTTCTCTTACAAAACCCCAGCTGATTCTACTTCTGTTTCATGGATTCGGGGGCTAGTCACTGATAAATTAACTTTTCAGAGTAATTCATCCAGAGCAGTGTCAGATTCCAGCTGATGAAAACTTTAATAGCATCATCTTATTCAATCCTCATATTCAACCCAAAGTCCTCAGTATTATTTATTTCTCCTATTTTACAGATGAGAAAATGGAGGTAAAGCTCATAAGTGACTAGGCCTAGGGCTAGCTGTTGAGTGGAATCAGAAACCAAATCCTGTACCCCTTAGCTCCAATCTCTGCTGCTACACTCTGCTAGCCTGGCATTATGCTGACAGGGATGGGGCTTCGATGTCTCCTGTCGCACAGTATGGCTCATGACACGGCACAACACCTTCCTCCACCCCGGCCATTTAACAGTAAAACATCGGTGGGGAAAAGATGTAAAGAATGCGGTAAATATGCTCGGTCTGGAGACAACCTTTAGAAACCTCGCCCCTACCGTAAAGGTCTTTACCCAGTTTGTGACCAGGAAACTACTCAACTAGTCCAGTTTGCTAAACATCAAAATGGCCTCATTTCAGTGCACTATAACATGAAACCATCCTTTTTCTATAAATCTCCTTAAGAAATTGGATACTTAGCTGTTTCTTCTGGATACATAAAACCACTATTTCAAAATACCACTTCAGAATGTTTACGTAATTTATTTTCCTTAAATAATAATTTGCTACAATCCTGTCACAAATTAAAAAAAAATTAACATAGTATTAACAAAGGCAGAATTCTTTAGGACGATCAAAATCATGGTGTACTTAGAATAAATTAACATCAAATTGTGTTTATATTCAGATAGTCTGATCCTCTCCTTTGAAATGAAACGAAGACCATTGTAACTAAGAGTGAATGCACACATTTGTTCTTCTATACAGAGACTCATTCTTTATATAAACTCAACTGTAATTTGAATCAAGTTAGGAATCCCGAGAAACACTCACCCGTGGGAGCACACACAACACACAGACACACACACACCTCCACAGGCAACCCTCTAGAAGCTGGGTTTCCCATGGCTCAACAACTCGATCTTTTCTCAGAAGGGCCAAAGATTCTGAATATTTAGGTGATATCCCATCTCCCCTCAGGAAAATTGTAATGTTTCAAGTGTAATAGCTTGAAGTAGCAGCAATCCATGTCTTAGATTCAGTAGTGGATGATTCCAGTCCTGGGTGCTGAGTGTACAGCAAGAGGAAGGCAGAGGCAAGAGGCACCTGCTCCAAAAACGAACACGTGGGACAACACTGGGAGTCCTTGTTCTCAGGGTCTCAACTGAAAACTCACCCGAAACCTGCACTGCCCAGTTCAGGCACTGGTGTGAACCTGAGGAGGGTCACTAATGCAGGGAGAAGGCAGGGCATTTGGACACGATTCTCAGAAACGTCAATATTGGAAGTGGCAGGGAGATGGGACCAAGGAAGGGAGGGCAGAAAAGGCACCGCTTGCCCCTCGGCCTGACACCCCACCCGCTGCCGTTCAGTACATTCATGGGGTTTCTCATTAGCATCAGGGCAGGTGAACACTGACTGTTCCAGCTCCGCCCAGACACACGGAAAGCTCAGCCCTTAGTCCTATACACGTATACACACAACTCATCCAAGCAACTCTCAACAGCCACACCATCTCGTTTCTGGGAGGTCAACAGGGCTGCTGGCGTCCCCTCTCAATTGCCCAAGGATGGTTTACAGGAATATGGAGACGGAGAAGGAGGGAGGCATTAGGACAGGCCCCAAACTGAGATCCCCTTCTGCTTACTTCTCTCCGGAGGAGGTGCGGGCCTAAATGATGCTATAACCGCATGCGTTATCTACACAGTTCCTATGTACACGATACCTTTTTCTTTTAATAGAAATTTAAAGTGCCTGGGTTCAAATATGCTCATTCCTTTCCCACAGCCTACAAATTCCTCTTGCTGCTTCCAGAGAGAAGGAGGACGCCCTTGGGAAAGAGGAATGAACGTCTTCACAGTCGTCTTAACTGGGATCCAGCATTTGGACTAAGCCTTCTTCATAAACACGAAGAATCGCTTCACACACAAACTTATACTGGCTCTGGAAAGGAAAAGAAAGCCGTCAAGCTGGCCAGCAGCTCCACAAATGCTGCATCAGACCACAGACACAGTTATTCTTTCACCTCACTCATGAACACCCTGAGCTCCAGCTCCGGCAGAGCCAGGCCTTGGGCTACACCAGGGACACGGTATGGAGAAGACACACCTACCTGTGAGCTCACTAGGTGATGAGGGCTGGGCAACCGTGGCATGGAAACACGGCAGAGGGAGGGACCAGCAGTCTCGGGGAGTCAGGGAGGGACACAGGTTGCTGCAGGGTGGCCATTCCAATGTACACACCAGTGTACATTGAAATGAAAGGACGGCCCATTCAGAGGAGCATAGCCAGGGCTCACGTTCCCGGCCCAGGACAGCTGGCGGTAGCAGGGCTGGTAGGGAGGTGGCACCGGTGGGCTGGGACCTGGCTGCGGAAGGCCTTGCAATGAGATAAGGAGTCTGGATTTTGTCTTCCAAAGGAAAGCCACCGAAAGCCGCTCTACAGGGTAAGGTTCTTTATATTATCAAACACCTAAGAGACTTATTTTACTGATGTGTCCTGGGTGACAGGAAAGCATTCAGACTGAGCTGCACCAGCTAGGAAAATGTGCCCAGAAGATGCACTTTAAACATTCTTTAACTAGCAATGAGGTCTTCCATACCACAAAACAGGGCAGAGAACCTGATTTTTTTTTTCTTAACCAGGTTTCCTAGGTGCACATGAATTTAAAACAAGAGCTCACCATCGTTAGAGAAATCTTATGAGCTTGGTCCATGAGTCCGTGAGGACACAGAGCTGAGGGCAAGTCCCACTCCCTTCTTTGCTAACTTCTCCTCATCCATCGGGGGGTGTGGCCTTGGAGGCCATTCCTCCAGAAAGCCTTGACTTTCCAAAGTCAGCTTTTGATACTCTTCCCGAGTTCTCAGACTCCCTTTGGACTTCTCCTACTGCTGCTGAGATTTATAGTCAACTGATCCAGTTCTACTAGATGTAAGCTCAGGTCTCTCCTGCTTGTGCAATTATCTGTTGAATGGATGAATGAATGAATATGGGATAGTCCTTATTTTGCAGATGGGGAAACTGAGGCTTAGAGAGAGGTTAAGGCACTATTCAATGGTTGCCCAGTATGTGGGGGAGTGTGAACCATGAACTTTCCATGCCACCCCACTGCCCCTGTTGTAGCTCTGGGGGAAGCCACAATATTTCCTCTTGTGGACACTTGCAGTGCCAGGTACCCAGGCGTGACGTACGTGGGAGAGAGCCCAGAAGAGGAGAGAGTAGGGCCATGTGAGACATCTGCTGAGCCAAAAGGCTCACCCAGGAACAGGAGGGTGGGGTGAAACCCTCAGGTGACCTTGCTTACTTCTGATGGACAGACACATGATGGGTCAGTGGCTTGACAACGCAGAGTGCAACCAGGGCTGCTCCCTGGCCAAGCGGCTGGCAGGAAACAAACCGTGAGGCAGCAGAAGTGGAGGGTAGCGAGAGGCAGAACTCGGATGGGGTGGGTGTTGGAACCGCTCAGCCCCTGACAAGCTCTGTGACCGTGGGCAAGTGACTCGGTCCCTTGGAGCCTTGGTCTCTCGACCTGCAAAGCCCTTCGTGCAGGCCTGGCCATCGTTAGTATTTTTATTACTGCATTTCTACTCACTGATGTCTGCACCATCATGGCGCGCTGGTCTCGCATTTTCCGAACAATATCCAGTGGGTAAACGGGCAGGTTCCTCTCGATTAGGCACATGGATGTTTCCATGGTGACCAACACACCGGTTCGACCTATCCCAGCACTGGGGGAAAAGGAGCAGAGACGGGATTTGCTCAGACAGCATTTCTGCACAGCCCAGCTCAGCTCCTCGCCAGTTCCCACGTTTACTCAGACGGAGCTTTCCTCCTCTGACCTTCAAAGAACACAAAACACACACTCAAGGTGTGCTCTTGAACAGACTGGGGGCTCAAAAACCAATGGGAAGAAACCCACCTTTCCGTGCAAAGTCCACCCCCCATCTTATGCGCATCTACTGTGAGGTCAGTCAGCTGGGAACAGAGGGAAAGATGAGGGAGGGAGTTTGTTCTCCAGTTCTGCGCTGCAATCAGAAGTCTGTCCAAATCTTTTGACATTGTGAAGAAAGAAAGCAAATAGAGCTTTGTAAAAAGCATATCTTGTGGGATTTAGGTGGGCTTGATGCCTGCCAACTTTCTCCAGGCCTTTCCCAAGGAGTATGAGTATTAAAAAAAATAAAGCCAACAAGCCGCAGTACCTGCAGTGAACTAGGACGGGTTCACCTTCCACTCTCAGGGACCTCACGTAGTTTACAAATTCCAGGAAGTCCGAGGAGTCATCGGGAACGCCGTGGTCTGGCCATGCCACGTACTGGAGATGGGTCACTGGGTGCTCCTCTCCGGTCTGCGAAGAGACAGAGTGGCCTCGCTGAGTTACCTGGATGGTGGGCAGGCGGAAAGGAGGACCCTGGCCCTGCTCCGGCCTCCAGCCAGGGAGCTCCTGTCTCCGGACACTCTTCTGCCACTGGGTACCAGCCTGCCATGGCCACTGCCAACTCCTGCCCACCCGCCTTCCATACGCTCCCAAACACCCACTCTCGAGGGTTCCGCTGGGGCCACCTCCTGCCCGATGTCTCCTCCACCACTTCTTCCCACAGTGATCGCTTCCCATTTGCTCCTATGACACTTACTATTAGGGCCACCCACGTTGGCTCTTTTTTTTTATGGTCAAAATACACGTAACAAGAAGTTTACCATGTTAAACATTATTAAGTGTACAGTTCAGTGGCATTAAGTACAATTCTTTCCAGAGCCTTTTCATCTTCCCAAACTGAAACACTGTGCCCGTTAAACACTAACTTCATTCCCCAGCCATGCAGCACTGGCAACCACCACCCTCCTTTCCATCTCTGTGAACTGACTACTCCAGGTACCTCACATAAGAGAAGTCCCACAGTATCTGACCTTTTGGGTCTGGCTTCTTCCACTCAGCGTAATGTCTTCGAAGTTCAACCATGCGGTAGCATGTGTCAGAACTTCCTTCTTTGTAAAGGGAGACTAGGATTCCATTGTATGAATACACTACATTCTGTTTATCCATTTATCTGTCAGTGGACACTTGGGCTGTTTCCACCTGTCACCTACTGTGACATATGCTGCTGTGGACACAGGTGCTGGCTCTCTTCCAGGCAGTCTGTACATCTACTGAAATGCCCACCAGGTGAAAACACAGACTGACCTGGAAGTAGAGCGCTACCCTGGCCCACGGTGGATGCTGATTCAGCACCTGCCTCTAACCCATGCCCTCCCCTGGACCACTCGCCGCCCATGCAATGCTCACCTCGGTGTTCGTGACCAGCATTTCCCGGAACACATAAGCGATGGTGCAGTCCTCTGACTGACAGCGGATGTGAAAGCTGCCGTGTTCCATGACTTCGGGAGGATAGGGCCAGTACTGGTGGCATTTGGTCTGCAAGGGAACCAGCAGGTAGGGGTTAGGCTTGGCTGTGCGGTGGTCCTCGTGGCGGTTAACTGGGCAGACGGGTTGGATGTTTGGCCAGAGCCTTCTCACTCGCACCAGGTACTCTGAGAGCTGCTGGGAGAAGAGAGACGCAGGCGAGGCCACTCTGTGCTGCATTTGTTTTCTGAGGGTGGGCGGGGAACCTCCCTTCCTCCTCTGGGGAGCTGGGGAGGGGTGGAGCGGTCAACCCGCCGGGGGCCAGGCCACAGCTCTCACTCCAGCTGGAGCTGGAATTTGAGCACACAGACTTTTCTTCTTCATCACCAGGGTCCAACTGCTGGAGAAACAGGAGAGCCTCCGACATGAGGCCTCGACTTCGGAGCGACCTCTACCCGACACCCCTGTCCCTCGGCCCCTTCTCTGCTCTCAACACCCCTTTCTACCTCATCCCTCCTTCGGCGTCCACTCCTCACCCCCTTGAGGTGGAACTCCTCAAGGCACAGCCGCTAAGAGCACACATCTGGGAGGCAGAAAGACGTCTGCTACGATCATTTTCTCCTCCACGGCGAGCCCTATGACCTTGAACCTGTTACTACTTAACCTCTCTGATTTTCACATTCTTCACCTGAAAGACAGGCCAGCACCTGCTTCCCAGATGGTGACAGAGGCTGGAGAGAATGGTGTGCAGTGCCAGGCTCACTGCGGGGGGCAGGTCAGCGGTGATGGTGGCCGTTATCACCACTGCTGCCGCAGGCCCCACCAGTGCTTTCGTATACGACTCCTACGGAGCTGACACGCGCCGGACAGCAGAGGAGGAAACCCGGGCTCAGCAGGATTAAGTGGGCTGCCCCAGGTCCAGGGCTGCTGTAGCTCCCCATGGCCCCTCCCATTTTCTCTTCCCCCTTCCAAATCCTGAAATTTGTTCCCTAGCAGTCTCACTCCTGCCTCTGGCCTCGAAGCAAAGCTCAGGGCCAAGCTGCCTATCCCATCATAGATCCATCAAGTCAAATTCTGACTCATTCAAAAAAAATTTTCTCTCCAAGCCTACAGCTGCATCGACTTGGGTAAAAATTACATTTACTTACAGCTGAGAGGGGGTATAAACCAACAGACACACGTAATTTAAAAGAGCTTTCCTATTCTTATTTTCAAACATCACAGTGAATGTGTGAAATTAAAGCATGCTGCTGAAAAGGCGGAGTTAAGAGTTTACTTGTAAACCTTACACCTGGGTATTTTGGTTAGTGGCCACTTCCCGGCTTCTCCAAGACACGAAGGACTGCTGTCCATAGAACCTGAGGCAGAGCCAACACCCAGCAGGCCTGAATCTGCTTCCTTATCTGTGGGGGTGTAGCTGTCTGCCGCAGCCTCCCAAGGGTCCTGCCCACAGGATAGCTGATGGCAAGCTTTGCTCTGAAGTGACAAGCCCGTGCAGGGCTGAGCCACAAATACCTCTATTTCCAGAGACTCCCAGTGAATCTGACCAGAACTGGACTCTCTTTACTCCTTGATCAAATTTAGATTTTAGGTCTATTTGGATCTCTAAGCACTGGGGGTATAGCGGAAAGAGCAAGAAGTTTGTGCATATCCTGAGTTTCCCTCCTGGTTGATAAGTTCCACTAACTTGCAATCCTGGGCAAGGTACTTCGCTTCTCTGAACCTCAGTTTTGGCCGTACTGTGCGGCTGGCAGGATCTTAGTTCCCTGACCAGGGATCGAACCCAGGCCCCCTGCAGTGGAAGCTCGGAGTCCTAACCACTGGACTGCCAGGGGATTCCCTAATGCCTACTCTCTTTTGATCAGTATATGCTAAGCACTAAATGGTGCTTTTTATGGACATTATTTTATCTGGGTCTCCAAACAATCTTATGAGGTAGATACCGTCATTGTCTCTGTTTTGCATAAGAGTAAACTGAGGCTCAGAGAGTGAATCCACTTGTGCCAGATCCTACATATAGGAAATGGAGCATATATAGATGTAAAAAATAATTTTTCCCCCAAAAGAAACATCCTTGATGGGAGGGGAAGGAGAAGACCCTTTCAATGGAAAGACTGTATACCTCTATACCTCTGTTTCCTCTTGGAGGAAACCCATGGACCTGAAGGGAGAACACAATGGAAAACGTTTTAGGTCGGAATGAAAAGAAGGAGAAATGAAAGCTATTCTGTGGCAGGAGCGCCTCACTGACCACTGGCCTCTGGGCAAGGCTCCCAGCACCTACAGACGTGAGCGCAGCAGAGAGCGGCCACGGGGACCCCGCCAGCTATACGCCTGTGGGGAGGCTCACTCCGCAAAATGCAGAATATGGGAGAAAGCAAACGGGACATGCCGAGAACTTCATCTCTCAGAAAAAGCAAGGGACAGAGCTGCTGGCCTGGAGTGACTGACTCCTAATCAGGAGGAACTCAGTGGGGGTGGCGAGGACCAGATAAGGGACCTCAGGATAAAGGGCTCAGGTCACCTGAGCGTTTGTAACAGGAGAGGGAGGAAACGCGTAGCCTGGATTTGAGAACAGGTTTCCAACCACTGATAAACAACAGAGGCAAGTTCCCAGGGCCAGAGATTACGAAGGGAATGCTCTGACTCATGGGAGATGGGAATCTCTAACCCAATGGAACCAGCCGGAAGGGGTTCCATTAGGAAGAAAGGGCTGGGAAACAAACCAACCAACCCACCGGGTTACATGGAGACCTCGGAGGAGCTCAGGTTCAGAGCGGACTCCAATCAGGACAAAACAGGAGGGGCAGGACCTGCAAGGGCAGCCGGTGGAAGTGAGGCCTCCTGGATGGAAGAAAGGGCCTTTTCTCCTGAGCTGGAACAGGCAGAATGAGGGGAAGAATGGACTGCCATCGGGGCAGATGTCTGTCACTAACCACGCCTGCTGGCTGCTCTCTTTTCTCCATAGAGAACAATGACCTTGCAGCTGGGAAGGGCCAAGCCAACTTTGAAGGGGAAGGAGCAGCCCAACACAGGTGAGGAGAGCTCCTGGCTGCGCCATGGGTTCAGGTGTTGGCTCGTAGGAGTTGCAGCACCACTGAAAGACCTCACGAGCTCGGAGAGGAGCACCTCCATGGACAGTTTCTGAGAAAACCTGGAGAATCCAGGTTCTCCAAAGTCACAGAACAGGCAGGCAAACATGGTACAGTTTCATATGGGGAGATTCTGGAGACAACAAGGCCATAAACTTGATGTCTTGTCATCTATAATATACCACAATGGCCCAGATCAAGGCCTGCAAAGTGTGGGATTTGGTAGGAGGCTAGGAGGAGATGGGGTCTGTATTAAACGGCATAGAACCACACGGTGGGAAAGTGGATTTTTCCACGTATGCCGTAGAGAATTTCTCAGTTTGGGTCTAGGATAGCTTTAACATTATCTCCCTAGTACTTTAACTCTCTTTTTAGGAGACAGCACATGAGCGTGTGGGCAAGCACGCCTCGGGTTCACAGCCTGGAAGGCAAGAATATTTATTTAGACTTTAAAAACATTGTCTTGTGGTTTTTGCATTTTTACACATACCTTCTTTTTATGGCAAGTGATACTGGGCTTCCATTTAAGATATATCTTTCAAAGGAAATTTTTTAAAGCAAGAAAAGGTGAGCCAATTTGAAGAAGAAGAATAAATAATACTACAGTAAAATATATATAGTACAGTCCCGGCAATAATAAAGGTGTACCCAAACTACTATTACTGCTAGCTACCATCTGTGTAATATTTACTGTGTGCCAAGCACTGTTCCAAGAAAGCTGCCTGTTTTAACTCATTCAGTTACTCCACAAATTGACGATCGGTGTCATTATTATTCCATTTTACATAGAGGTTCTGCAGGTTTCCTAAGCCACACAGGTAGGAAGTGACCGAGCAGGGATTTGAATTCAGGAAGCGTGGCCCTAGCATCTGCCCTCTTACCCAGGACACCACGGAACAAGATGGGTGCAGGCGCTCCAGAAAAAGAAAGAGGGCAGGATAGGACTGTGAACCAGCCGGAGTTCCCTAAGTTCAAAAAAGGTACCAGTAATTTCACTGCCTTTCCAAAACAAGATTAGAAAATCGCACATGCATACAAAAACAGAATGTAAACAAAAATTAAAAATAGGCAAAAACAAGATTTCCAGACAAGGAGATCAGGTGATGCCATAGACCTGCTGCCTTGTGATTGCAGCAGAGCTTCTGAGAGTTCTCAAGGTAACCAGGCAGACAAGACGGAGAGATGGCCAGGGCTGGAAGCAGAGCTGAGAGAATGAGAAACTGCTCCCCGAACAGTGCCCTCAACGTCTCTGACTCACAGTATTCTAGAAGGAGCTTTCTACTGCTTCTTGAGGGCCTTTACATTTTTAAATGGTGACTTGTGTGAAGAGAAGAGATTCTGATCGAGACTGTGAGTGACAAGAAGCTAAGAGTGAGAGCCAACACAGAGAATGACAGATGGAAAGCCCAAGGAGCCCAAGGGCACGCAAAAGGCCAGATCTGATGGCTCATCCTCCCAGGGATGATAATCATGGCCACACAGACACACAACAGCTAATGTTTGCTGGACACCTGCGACAGGCAGCTCTCTAAGCTTTTCATATATATTGTCTCAGTCTTCACAAACCCTCCAAGGCGGCACTACTATCTGCAGTTTATATTCAGGGAAGCTGAGGGTCAGAGAGGTTAAATAACTTGCTCAAGAAGAACGTGTTCTGAACCCAGATCGTCTGGCTCCAGAGCCCCACCAGCGTGCTGCATGTAGGTTTCGGGAGTCAAATGCTTGAGTACAAAATGGGGAAACTGGCTAACAGCACCACTGAGACAAAGACCAGACAATTTTTGCTGACCACCACCTTAATGGAAGTCGAGGATTATTTTCACATATCTGAAAGGGCACTGCATAGAAGAGAAGGGTAACTTATTACTGAGTCTTCCAGGTAAGAGAAGCAGGTGGGGTGGTGGTTCAAAGTGATGTGGATTTCAGTGTGTCGTAAAGAGGGATTTTTTAAAAAATCAGAGCCGAACACTCATGGATGGACCCTGGAAGTGTTTTAGCCAAGGTGGGGAGCCATCTGCCTGGGACAACCTGTGTGAAAGCCCTTTGCAATCCACAGGTCTCTCTAGAAATAGTAGGAATACTTATTTTGCTGTTTTGGGTGAGAAGGTAGCCTGATCTCCTCAAACGTACTATCCATTCCAATCCTGTATTCTGACTTTCAGCACAGCTCAATTTGGCATTCTGAGCTACATACCAAAGAGAGGCCTGGGAGGAAGTGGCACAAAGATCATTCAAAATAGGTGGTTCAAAATTAATTTATATTTGATTTTGGAATGTGTTTCTGGATAAACGTTTCATAATGAAGATACCCAGATGCAGGCAAGAAGTTAGAGAACTCATGCTACACAGTATCCCTTGCACACTGACTTCTGTTATATAATCAGCGATCTGTTCCTATGGAAAATGCACGTCAGGCTGAGCACAGCAGGGTGCCCATCACTCTCCTAATTAAGCCCTTCTTACCTCTTTTTTCCATCAGGTTTTGCTGCAACACAAGCAGAGGTTGACAGAGGTAATTTCTTCTACTTTTTATGGCCATTGTGAACCTGGCACTCATACTGCTCTTCTCAGGACCAGCACTTGTCCTGGGTGGGTAAGGCCACAGCTAAAACAGGGGTTCTGGGACAGGTAAGGCAAGGTGAAGAGCCTTCCTGCTTGTTATAATGGATCGGAGGCAGGAATGGGAGGGGCTGTCTGATCACTCCTTAGCTTGGAAAGGCAAGGAAGTGCGCAGGAAGAGTGCCGAGCTTCCAGTCACTGGAGGTGTCCATCAGTAGCTCTGTACAGGAGGTTTATGGGTCACATAGGGGCTGGACCGGGTGACATTTCATTAAGACCTTTTCCAGCTCTGAAATTCACGTTCTGCAGAGCACAGTGTGACATGCACACTTCTGAATTGGAAATCAAGCCACTTACCCGCCCTCGCTCTGTGAGAGTCGTCAACATGACGATGAGTGACAACTTCTGATCCCAGACTACCTGCCAAAATTGTGCACAGGTATGTGGCAGGGGTCCCTGAGCGGCAATGTACTTGTTCACGAGGTTAGCAGCAGGAATTTCCATCTGGCAAGAGATTAAGGCATTAGAATCTGTTACTGCCACAAGGTGGACAGGGAACTGGGTCTTACATTCTTTTAGTTAGTGACTGTCATCACACCAGAAATAACATCTCTATCCATTTTTGGCCAATAAGAATAATCAAAGAAAAAGCTACTCTCAAAAATGCTTCAAAGGGACTTCCCTGGCGGTCCAGTAGTTAAGACTTCACGCTTCCACTGCAGGGGGCGCAGGTTCGATCCCTGGTCTGGGAACTAAGATCCCACAAGCCGTGTGGCCAAAAATAAAAAAGCTTCAAAGGTATTTGACAATAATACTAGCATTAGATATTTAAGATAAAACTACATGATAGTCAATAGGCGATAATCAGAAGTGGACCTACGAGATGGAAAAGAGTTTAAATGTCCTTCACCGCTGTATCCTAAATATAATCAATATTGGGTAACTGCATTTTCAGCAACACATGCCAATCCTCATGCTCACGTCTTTCCCTGTGCAGGGTTTTCTATCAAAATATTTATTTTCTTTGACGCATAAGCCATACAGGCTTATCCCACCAACTGTTGTTCCGCTTTGCTTTCTGCATGGCTGCCAATGTTTGTGCCATTGAGTCGATCAGTCTCCCTCCCAGCCCCAGCTTTACTGAGGTATAACTGACAAATAAAAATTGTATATATTTAAGGTGTACAACATGATGGTTTGATATATGTATACACTGTGAAACGATTCCTAGAGTCAAGTTCATGAACACATCACCTCACATAGTTACCATCTGAGTTGATTAATGCTAGATGTCAAAATGTTTTCAGCTGTCCTCACTGTCCCTCTCCCACCCTGCTCTCCTTTTACTTCTAAACTAAGTCTTTTCTATGAAAGAACACTCAGAACTGGCTGAGCTTTGGAGTGGCACTGTGATTCACCCATTCTTAGATGGGAAAGGTAAATGGAGGTGCCTAACTCATGGTTTGGTTGGTGCTTGGGTTAAGGGCTTCCTCAGCCCTGGTCTCAGCCAGTCCCCACCCCAGGACTGTATGGTCTTCGCAGCCCCACCATTTCTGATGCTCTGCTTGCAGGACACCAGGAATGTTGAGGTGAGGGTCAATGAATCCCACAGATGCTTTTGAATAAGTGGAATCACTGATCAGACCCATTCTTGCTGGTAGTTCTTGATGTCATGTTATAACCTGAGAACTTGAAAAGTCATCTGTTCATTTAGATCAGAGGTTGGTAAGCTATGGGCTGAAGGCCAAATTTAACTGCCACTTTGCAAGCCTAAGGTGTTTTTTTGTGTTTTCACATGGTTGCATTTTAAACGGCTATATAAGTACCTAATTAATATCCTCAATTTTGTCTCTTGGCTTGCAGAGACCAAAATATTTATTGTCTGGCCCTCTACAGAAGAAGTGTGCTGACCCCTGGTTTAGATAAAGAAACTGAGGTTCAGAGAGGCTAAGTTGCCCAAGATGCATTTTCAGAGTGAAATGAATGTTTTCCCCACAACATGTGAAATCTTTTACCTTTTGTTTTTGGGTTATATGCCCAGAGGTGGTTTTATTTTTCTTATTTCTAGGCAGGATGTACAGTAATGACATGGGGGAAAAACACAGAAAGTTACAAACATACCAATGGCCAAAACAACAGAACACCTAAATGTCTGCAGTTGAGGACAGAAGGCATGTGGATGATGGAGTCAGAGACACAGAATCTGAGTTTTGGTCTCACCTTCCGTTAGCTTTGTGACTTTTCAAATTATTAAATGTCTCTGAACCTTAGTTTCATCCTCTGTAAAATGAGACTATTCTGCCTTCCCTCAACGGCTGCTGTGGTGATGAAATGAGGGAGTGAATGGGAAAGCACTTCGCCAACTGCAAAGCACTACACACGCCGCTGTCATGCTTGTTGTAGTGATTAACGTGCTTTTTCTCATGATCCAGATTTTTAACTTACGTTCACGTAACTCGCATTAATATAATCTTCGTTCCTCTGCAATAATACCCGGGTGGTGTCATCTGTGGGGAGAGCAAGACATTTACTGATTATTCCTAGTGTTATTTTTATCGTACCGAGTAAACAAGAGTTCAGTTCCCAGCCCCATCTGCAGCTCTCGCCTCATTAGCATAAACACTATTCCCCAACTGTTCAGAGTTTGAAATGGCTGCAGTAAAGACGGTGGTGTTTACAGACACACTGAAAATTGTTCCAGAATACCAGACAATCTGTTTTAAAAAGGGAAACATTATCTCAGTGTGTGTGTGGCAGTGGGGAGGGGGTATTCACACCGGATACTCACAAGGCAGTACATCTTTATATCGGTTTTTGTCCAAATTTTGAGGCAGCTTTGCAAATGTGATGGCCAAACCGGGCTTCTTTCTGTAGAGTTGCTATATGACAAATAGAGAAGTAAAAAAACAAAAAAAGCATTGCAAAAAACAGCTATGGAGAGAGTGTGAAAACATACTCTATCAGTAAAGTTTACCAGTCACAGCACCAAAATCTTAACATTTAAAAGTGATTTCATATATTAAGAGAAAAATCTTCCCAATAAGAAATTCTACAATCCCATGAGAAACTGACTAAATTCTTCAATAATTTTTTCTTTTTAACATGACGATCTTTGAGGAAAAGTCATAAGAAGGGGTGTGAGTCACAGATAATGGATCACGGTAAGTAAAACCTCATCTTTATGACAATTATTTGACAAGAGCTAAAAGCAAGTAGAGAGAAAGAAAGAATGCTGACTAAAAATTAAATGGAAATCATTTACATTAGTCTAAAAACACTTCCCTCCAATTTAATGGAGTGAACCATATTCTTTGCTAAGAACAAGAGCATTTCATTTCATTCATTTCAGAAGTATACTTCCACAGTAAAAACATTTATTCCAATACATAGTAAACTTCATTTAAACATTCATTTAAAGAGGTATTTCCCTATACATGCAATCATTAGTAAATAATTCAGTTAAAACCATCTTTGCGTATTTACAAGCACATATTAGACACATCCGTACTGTACCTGATGTGATGTTGACAACAGCTCTGTGAGAGGTATTAATAGTATTCTTATTTTTTAAGTGAGAGGCAGAGATTAAATGCTTTGCTCAAGATTAAACCAGAGGCTGAACTCAGATCTGACGCCAATGCTTGAGTTTTTTTCTTTGAAGTGACATTTTATTGAGGTATGACTGACATGTAAAAAGTGGTATACAGTTAACGTACAACTCGATGAGTTTGGGGGTAAGTATACGCCCATAAAACCATCACCACCATAAAGGCATAAGATACATCCATCCCCTCTCAGAGTTTCCCCCACTTCAAACTAGAGTGTGAAACACAATTCACCAGTGGTTTTTAGTTAACTTTATGGGAATTTAAAAACAACTTTTTTTTCAGTGTTGGAAGTGATCTTTTTTTTTTTTGCAGAAAATTTAAGAAATTCAGACTAATATAAAGAAAAAAGTTACCAGTAATTTCACAACCCTGAGATGACCTGTTTTTAAAAAAATTTTATTTATTTATTTTGACTGCATTGGGTCTTCGTTGCTGCAGGCGGGCTTTCTCTAGTTGCGGCGAGCGGGGGCTACTCTTTGTTGCAGTGAGCAGGCTTCTTATTGCTGTGGCTTCTCTTGTTGCGGAGCATGGGCCCTAGGCGCACGGGCTTCAGTAGTTGCAGCACGCGGGCTCAGTAGTTGTGGCTTGTGGGCTCTAGAGCGCAGGCTCAGTAGTTGTGGTGCACGGGCTTAGTTGCTCCACGGCATGTCAGATCTTTCCAGACCAGGGCTAAAACCCATGTCCCCTGCATTGGCAGGCGGATTCTTAACCACTGCGCCATCAGGGAAGTCCTGAGACGACCTTCTTCATCTACCTTCTCCAGCTTTTTTTTTCACGCACATATGTATACAAACATATGTAATTATATACGTAAACACGTAAAATACACAGATATCACTATGTTTTTAAAAACAAAAAATGAGACTGAACATTTATTAGCACTTTCCATATTATGTTCTATAGAACCCAAATATTCTGAAAGAAGCTACTAGGTATTGGTTAGAAAAAGTTTCAAGGTCAAGGAAATTTGGGAATTACTACAAGTCACCTTATGTTCTATGAATCTCTAAGACGACAAGTCCTGTAGTGCATAACCCTATTAAATTCTGATTAGCTAAGCATTTCTCAAGCTAATTTGGCCATGGAGGATCTCACGTCTCACAAGACGAGTCCTGGGAAATACCACTGTAATTTTGAAGGCTGTTTTCCCCACTTATTATATAGTGTCTAGTTCCCTGTGTCATTTAAATACTCCAAGTATTCTCTATACACATGATTTTTACTGGCTCAATAATCTATAAGGTTTTCATAGTTTAACTTTTATTCTACTTCTTGATTAGACTGTTTTCAATTTTTTACTATTATAAACTCCCAGGAACAGAATTACTGCATTAAAGCATATTTTTGAGGACTTTGATACACACACACACACACACACACACACACACACACACACACAAAATGGAGTTGCCCTCCAGGGGTGTATGAGAATGGTTAGTCCACCAAATTGCGGCCAGTATCATCAACTAAAATGTGTTTGCAATTTGAATAGGGAGGTGGAACAATGTCTTTCCCTGTATATTTTTGCAAATTGTACTTCTTGCTTTATAAACCAGCCTCTGTTGGTTTTTTCTCTTATCAGTTCTTTTATTAAACAAATTGCACAGAAATCACCAGAAGAGAATTAGCATAGACATTTCTGGTAATGATAATTATGTTATGTCTCATACATTTTCCAAACGTTTAGAATTTCCAATCTTTCCCTAAGCTCAACTATTAATCATCTTTACAATTTCAGTTCATAACAATCAAGTAGCCACTAAGCAACTTCTTAAAGGTCTGTGAGCTTTAATGAACTCTCTGGGCTCCTTCTTAAAATAAATTCATGATTTATTAGAAGTTATGGTTTGATTCTGGGAGGAGGAGAATATCCGAGTCAGTCAAATTCCCCTAAATGAAAATTTGGTTCTAACTGACTAACTGCATAGAAGTGAAATCCAATTGAGTGAATATAGCCAGTAAAGCTAACCTGGAGGTAAAAAGGTTTTCTTTTCCAAATAACAAAAGTGTACGGCCTCCCTGGTGCTGCAGTGGTTGAGAATCTGCCTGCCAATGTACGGGCCACGAGTTCGGGCCCTGGTCTCAGAAGATCCCACATGCCGCAGAGCAACTAGGCCCATGAGCCACAACTACTGAGCCTGCGCTCTACAGCCCAGGAGCCACAACTACTGAGCCCATGTGCTGCAACTATTGAAGCCCGCACGCCTAGAGCCTGAGCTCCGCAACAAGAGAAGCCACCGCAATGAGAAGCCTGCACACTGCAACGAAGAGTAGCCCCTGCTCACTGCAACCAGAGAAAAGCCCGCGAGCAGCAACGAAGACCCAACGCACCAAAAAACAAAAAACACCAGAAGTGTAAATGTAATCAACTTGAGATGGTCTAGCGGAAGAGCATAGGTCTAGCAAAAGGCTTTAATCACAACAAGGATATGAATGTATCTCAGCAGTAATGATCTGTTGATAGGATTGTAAAGTATTAAAAATAAAATACAAAATAAAGTACTATAGCACTGTCTTCAAATTTTTAAATATGCACACCCTGGGCTTTATCTGACAGAAATGCACAAAGATACATATCAAAGAAATCTATTGGCAGCAAAATATTTTCTTTAGCAGAAAACTGGAAACAGCCTGAATATTTCCCAACAGGGAAAAGTGTTCACTTAAATTCTGATATAGTTATACCACAAAATTATGTGCAAGTAATAGAGAGAATAAGATAGACTAAAGGTACAGATTCCACTTATCTATTTAAGTGAAAAATGCAAGTTACAGAATAATACAGTGGTGATCCCATTTCTACACATAGCAGCATATGCACAATGTGTATATAACATATGTGTGTGCACTTATGTATGTGTGTGTATAAAATATATTTGCAAGATCATTGGAACAAGTACGCAAGGATACACACCAAATTGTTATCTGTAAATTACAACAGAGACAGAAGCTAAAGGAGAGGGGGGTCAGAAGACAATTAATTTTACTTTGGCTATTTCTGAATTACTTGAATTATTACAATGTGAATTTTTAAAAATTCAAATGACTGGGGACTTCCCTGGTGGCACAGTGGTTAAGAATCCGCCTGCCAATGCAGGGGACACGGGTTCTAGCCCTGGTCTGGGAAGATCCCACATGCCGTGGAGCAACTAACTAAGCCCGTGTGCCACAACTACCGAGCCTGCATGCTGCAACTACTGAAGCCCGTGTGCCTAGAGCCTGTGGTCCGCAACAAGAGAAGCCACCGCAATGAGAAGCCCACGCACTGCAACGACAGCAATGAAGACTGAACGCAGCCAAAAATAAATAAACAAATAAATTTATATAAAAAAATTCAAATGACTGAAGTGAGAAAAAGAACTACAACAAAAGAAATCTATATATAAAATTAAAAATTTTTTACAAAAAGTTGGGTGAACAAAGCTAAGATTTTTTTTTTTTTTGCCTTTAGAAGGATTGACAACACACTCATTTTTATGCCTGCCTTGCCAAGGCTAACATTGAACCCTATTCCCACTGAACTGCTTCAGTGCTATTCACACACTTAGTTTCTGAAGGTGTTAGCAGTTGGTTTTCAAGTTCTTTTAATTTACGGACTCTTCTCCAGACCTTGTGGGCTGCATGGCAGGCTGGGTGTGAAAACACTGCCCAGAGAAGGGTGGTCCGGAGTGGACAGTGATGGGCTGGAAACACAGGTATGTATTTCTGGAAGGATCAGGGATGGGAGGTAATGAGCTGAAGACTATTATATTAGCCAGAATTTGAGAAAAGCCTCTTTCAAGAACTACTCATTGGAATGACACAGTTTGCTTTGTTCATTCTTGGGCTAAAGGTATGTGAAGCAGGCAAGAGCTCCTAGTCTTTAAGATCCCTTAAATTCTGCCCTAGAATGAGAGCAACCCGGAGGCTAGAGAAGGTCACAGGGACGGAGGGTTATAAGATCACTTAGTTTTATTAAAATCTTAATTTTTATGTCCTCAAGTGCTTTGTTCTCATCATATCTGAGTGTAGTTCTAAGCAGCTGTGAAGGTAAGGGTGAATTATAAGAAGATCAGCTGAGAGAGTTTGCTATGGAACAACCGTATTTAGATTGCAGCATCAATATCACCGGCTCTGGCCTCCAGAGACAAAAACTGAACAGTGGGAGCTGGAGTTGACCAGCACGGTTCGGGGATGGATAAGACATACAGTTTTCCAGTTTAAACATTCCTCCTTTGAAAAAATCATCTAAAAGTAGAGAGAGGGCATCAGCAGATGACTCTGATCTCCTCAGACTTTTGGTCCAACCAAAGATGTGAAACCTGCTCACATCCCTCAGATAAAGGCTTCAGACACCCACTTGGCTCCAACCAGTGGATGCTGGAAAGGGCTGGCACAGTGGAAGCAAGCACCCCATCAACTGTACAACCAGATGAAGGGGGAATTCTCACTGGTGTTCTTGAAGACTGAGAACCCAAGAAGGGGGAAGAAAAAAGGAAAAGACAAAAAAAAAAAAAATGGAGGGACTGGAAGGGACAATGAGTAAGGAGACCAAAGAGTAGAAACGGACGCCCTCTAATGCCCTTGGCAATGACCCAGAGTCTAGTGCAGGGCAACGACTTTCAAAACAGCTATTTACCGTGCTTTCTGTATCAAACACTAAACTGTGGTCTCCATGAAGGCAGGTGTCTTGTTTGTTCTGTTCACCACCATAAACCCTAGGCCAGCATTGTGCCTGGTACATAGCAGGTGCTCAATAAAATGTTTAGAGTCAAGGAATAACGGGATCTGCTGCTTTGGACAAAGGGTACAAAGCACTTGAGTAAAGCAGGACGAGAGGTGGCATGGAGGCATGTAACTAAGCTAAGGGTAGCCTGTTTTTCATGAAGGCCTCGAGAGTTTGTCCTCCACTTTGCAGACATAAGAACAACTTACTGCTCACGGACAGCTCGCCCACACTGGGGACTTCCACTTTCCCTTGTACCTGACCCAGTCAGGGAGCAAGGACACTGCTGACGGGGTACTCAGAGTTTCTCCCTACCTTCCTGTAAAGGTTTGCTGAAATGAACTGACATTGTTGCTGGCAATTTGGGGACTTTCAATAGTGCTACTTTTATTATTATTATTTTTAATAGTGCTACTTTAAATCACAGTACCAAATGCAGATCCCAGTGCTGGCATACTCAAGTATTCTTGCAGCGTCCCTTTCACAGATAAATACTTGGACAATGAGGTGGGGTAGCAATTCCTTTAAATGGGTCCCCGGCACTTGAAATGTAAAGGCCACACATGTGGTCATTCCAAAGCCTGCAGTTCTCTCCCTGTATTCCAAGTGTTATACTTGATAATGTCTGCCTTTCTTAAAAGAAAAAAAAAATTTGAAAAATTAAAAAAAAACTTTTAGTATGAGCTCTAATCTTGAAGGTACACCTACATGTGTAAGTCTTCAGCTGCCTTTGTCCTTCCAAATCAACTTTTATAATGATCACAGCAACCAGTAAGTCATCTGTTTTGACAGGAATGGATGTTTCTTATAATGGATGATGTAGGAGTGGGTTTGGGAGAAACAGTGGTCAGAAGAGAGAAAAAGATGGCTTCTGGTTTTGGCAAAGAGGGAAGATGCTGAGGTGGGAGGGGCGGGGGTATCCGAGTTTGACACGACCTTTGGTGGAGCCTTGTAGCCACTGCTCTAACTCATCAGTCCTGAGAGGTGGGAGGATAAATGTTTCTCATTTTCTATCAACTGCATTCCACAAGTCTCCAAGGAGCTTGCAAGGCCATTGGATGAGGATGGGCACAAGGGGCCTTTGCTTGCTGGGAAACCAGTTCTCAAAGGACAGTTAGCATCATCACTTAGCTTTTATCCAGCACTGCCTATACCAACTGCACACCCTTTCCCTTGCCTAAACAGAAAGCTCAACGCAGGGAAAAAGCATGAAATGAGCCACAAATTACTCTCAGGAAGGAATGACCCTGGGGCTGAGTCAATGAGTTCTTTAGAGGAGGAGAGCATCCTGGAGGTGGTAATGGACTTGGAGCCTTGTGAACCCCAAGTCTGGGCGCCTTTATACGAGAGACAGAGGAACGCCCTACCTTGCCCGAACACAGTATTTAGGCAGTTCGAGGCTGGTCACAAATGCTGGCAAACTGCTCACATTGAGTAGCTCACACTGTGTAGCTCCTGGAGGGAAGGGCTCAGATCAGAGGTTGAGTGAAGAACTGGGTCATACCTGGTGAGTTCTGACAATGGACTTTTCAACATAGATTCTAATCCCAGCTCTGTCTCTGACCACCTGGGTGACACTGGGCAAGTTCTGTAACCTCTGAGCCTTGTTCTCTCCACTTATAAAGGAGTGATCCAAATAATTCTGGCCATATCTGTCTCACGGAATTGCTGTGAGAGTCAACTGAGATGACATATGTGAGACACACTTGGTAGACTCCAAAGTGCTATAGAAATGCTAATTATTAAGCGTGATTTTATTACAGCTGGGACCAAACGCTTTCTGGAACACATTTGTAATTGTTTCTGAAAGCCATGGGAGGGACAGGGGAATTCCATTAATGAAGAAAATGCTTCAAAGCAAGCTTTGCTGAAAACCAGCTTGTCATCGCAAGAGGGATTCCATCCACTGCCCAGCTACCCCAGGACAGGCCCTTTGTGCCGCGGAGTGGGTGGCACGGGCACCTGCTAGGAATCAGCCCCCACTTCCTGCTCCCGTTCAGAGCACAGCCTCCGACAGCCAAGCCGCCCACCTGCTGACGGCACTGGAGGAGAAGCAGGTGGGGAACCAGAACAGCCAAGACTCTGGGAGTCAGACAGTGCTGGGCTGGGTTCCACCTCTTGTGTGGACTGGGCAGGTTCTTTAGACTCCTCTATTTATAAATGATAATAGTTGTTGCTTTTTGCACCCTGACCGTGCGTCAGAAAACGCATTAAGTATTTATCTCATCTAACTCTTACAACCAGCCCACGAAATACCCAATTTACAGATGGGGAAGTAGAGGCTACAGAGGTTATGGGATGTGCCTGAGGTCACACAGGAAATGAGTGGTAGAGCCAGGATTTGCAGCCTGCTTGGCTCCACGTGGCTAGACAGCATCTCAGATCTTCTCTAGCTCTGATGTCATGCTATTCTAACAACTCTCACATGGAAACAGCACGTTGTTGTTACCTATATCATTACACAAACGTTCTACAGCTGTTAAGAGAACAAGCTCCATGAGTTAAGCCTGCCTGGTTTCCAATCAGGCTGTGCCATTTACTGTGAGATAACCTCTCCAAGACTCTGATCTAGCCCTACAGCAGGCTGCTGTGAGAATGCTGTGAGACGAAGCCTATAAAGCCCTTGGCACATAATAAGTGCGCATTAAAGGTTTCCATTTGTCTTCCTTTAGGGTTCCCCTCCTCTAGCAGCTATGTAAGACAACTTCTCCCACCTCTAGCAGTGGTTGTTAAATTGTGTTCCACAGTCTAGGGGGTCCTTGGGGGGCAGTGTGGAGATTGAAAGGCAGGGCTCCATGGGTCCCACCAGCTCCGTCACAGAGCAGATCTGCTGTTATCTGTTATGTATTTTGGAATTCCGTAAAAATTTATTTATTTAAAAAGAAGGTTTATCGACTTAATTTCTAGGAAACGTTTAAACTAAATGAAGGAAATGTGTAGGTACTAAAATTTAACCCTAAAAATTCTATGTTCTCCATATCTTATTTCTTCTGTAGTCCAACCATAAGCTCTAAAGGCAGGACTTAGGATGGGCAGCAACGGGACAATGGTTCTGGTACGATCTTTACTCTCCCATCCGCAGGATCAGCTTGTGCATTAAAACCTCCTGGTGATCTTGTTAAGAAGCAATATCCAGGCCCCACCCCCCACCCCAGTGCAGCTGATTCAGTAGCTCTGGGCTGGGCCCGTTTAAAAAAGCTCCTCAGGTGATATCCATACAGATGGTCAGGGTGTCACCCTTTGAGGAATACTACTTAAAAACACAGGGGGACAAGTGGATACTTCTTTCTAAAGCATTTTTTATCTTCCTAATGAATTTCAATGAACATTGTTCAAGGAAAACCTGATAGGGGATTCCCATATGTAAAACATGAAAAGTGGAGGGGATTTTCTGGAGCACCGGTCAAGACCAGGCACTGTCTTTTTCCTCAACAAGAGCCCACAGCGCCTCCTTGTGGACAGTCTTATCAAAGAGACCCGGTTCGTCTTGGGTGAAGGGCTTCCATCACCTGGAGACATCTCCCAGGACTCCTTGAGCGCTGCTCACCCCCGGGAGGCCTGTTTCCCTACCTGACACCCTCTGAGCTTAGTCTGCATTAGGGTCCAGGAGGCTGTGACCCTCCTGGAATACCCTCCCCTCCACACGTAATCCCATCCACCCTCTATTAACACTACATCTCACCCCAGAGGACCTCCTGGAATCCTCTCACCTCCAGTCCCTACAGAACGTACAGTCTGTGGAATGAAATCTCACCCTATCTTGGTCTTTAGCTGTTTCTGGGACTCGTGAGACATTCCCACAAATATACCAAAATTAGACCGTTAAGCTCCTTGGGGTCAGAAATCCCCCTTCTCCTTCCCTCACTGTGTTCCTGATCTAGCATTTGGCACATGGTGAATACCTAATACTCGTTGAATGAATGAACAAATGACTCCACAGTGCCGTTCCCCTCTGACTTTCCCTTCCAACTCCCTCCAAAAAGAATAAAACTGATATATTCTCGCTTTTAAGTGCTCCTTGTTTCAATTATTTTGGAGAGTGTTTAAAAATAATTGAGTTTTAGTGTTTAAAATGTATGTCTCGGGGCTTCCCTGGTGGCGCAGTGGTTAAGAATCCGCTTGCCAATGCAAGGAACACGGGTTCGAGCCCTGGTCCGGGAAGATCCCACATGCCACGGAGCAACTAAGCCTGTGTGCCACACCTACTGAGCCTGCGCTCTAGAGCCCGCGAGCCACAACTACTGAAGCCCTTGCACCTAGAGCCCATGCTCCGCAACAAGAGAAGCCACCGCAATGAGCGGCCCATGCACCGCATTGAAGAGTAGCCCCTGCTTGCTGCAACTAGAGAAAACCCGCGTGCAGCAATGAAGACCCAATGCAGCCAAAAATAAATAAAATAAAATGAATAAATTAAAAAAAAAAGTATGTCTCAACTTTGAGTTTTGCAATGCAAAGCCAGAGGATACAACCTCTACATTTTCTTCTTTTAAAATCTTAAGCCTACCTAGCCTCCTGCAGGCCACTGGAAAAAAAGAGCTCTCTCTCTTTGTAGATATTCAGCATATGTCTATCAATTCTATCCAAGTAATTATATTATTCCTACCCTCTTATCCTGATTTCAGCTTATTTCTTGTCTATATTATCTGTCAAGGCTGTTAAGTTCGAAATTCCCTATTGATTGTTTTTGGTGGGGTCAATTCACCTTTCACTTGTGGGTTTTACTTTTTACTATTGTTCAATACACATTGCTTTACTAATGTATTTTATTTACATTCTATTCCTTACACCATTATAGAATAAACCTTTCTCTCACTCAAGACTCTCTGCTTTGCATCTTTCTTGTTTGATACTCACATTACTCATGCTTTCCTGAATCAATATGCAGTCCTATATATTTGACAAATTTCCTAGTTTTGCTTCTGTGACTTTTTCCTTTATACAACTTTCTAATAAACCATGCAGTGCAGATTTCTGCTTTTGAATCTAACCTGAGACTCTCTTTCCTAATTTAGGAATCCAGACTGTGTATGTTGTCCTTAATCATGATCAATTTTCTTTCATTGGCCTACTTTATGCTTCTTTGTGCTCTTCTGTTATCTTTTTACTGCACGAACTCCTCTGTTTTCTACAACTTTTTAAAAATGTGGAAGACGAACATATTGTGTTTTCATTCTGTTAGTGACCAGTAAAGCTGACTTGAAAACAGTCTCCTTGGGTCCTACTTTGTTTTGTAAAGTCTCTGCGTGTGCCTTTGTCAACAGTCTCAATCTCATGAGCAGAGGTCGCTCCTGGGGAGGGAAGATGTGGTCTGACTTTGGTTTCGTGTCCACACGGTTCTGGGGGACTTGGGAAGCCCAGCACCTGTGCCCTCACGGGGCCCGGCTCCTCCATCATCCCTCCGCACCCACCCGCGCCGCCTCTCCACTATCTTCAACTGCCGAGTGTTCTGAGCTTTTGTGTTGGCAGCTAAATATGCTCAGAGTCTCACCTCCTCGATTTCTGACGTTTCTCCATGACTACTGATCGTTACTAGAACGGGGGGGGGGGGGCAAGCGATGGGCCATGGTCCCCAGCCCGCTTTCTCCCTGAGGTCATGAGTCCCTCTGTGGTCCCTCCATGAGCACAGCTGCCTGGTGACTCAGATGACCTGGCAGCAGCTGAGCAGCCCACCGAGGCACTGGGGGTCTCTTACCTCAAACTGGATCAGCACCGTCCCACTTTCGAGGCCCTTCTTTAGCTGTTCCATGGATCCCTCCAGCGTGTCCCCACCCTCCGGACACACGGGGAAAATGGCTTCTGGGAAAAGCTGGTTCAGTTCATCTTCAGATTTGATATCAGCAAACGAGTGGACAGCTGTGGCGGACAAGAAAGAGCTTGTCTGGCTTGTGCAGCCACGTGCTGGGTGATGGGATTCCTCCCCCCAAATTACACTTATGACACCTGAATGCAGAGGGTTTAAAACATCTTATTAAGTGATTAAGCATATGGTAATCATTTTCGCCAAAGATACTACTTCTCGTTGAATGATTCAATATGTACTAATTATACAAAATGACATACTAACCTTGCTGGTTAGTTTTAAATGACGGTGTTTAGTACTCAAAAGGCTTTTGCCAAAGGTAAGAGAAAGGGAAAAGACGTTTTTAAAGAAAACAGATTTTCTCCCTTTGCTCTCTGTGACCTGGTTATTCTTCTACCCCTGCTCTTCCTTCCTTCTCTGGTCCCTTTCATTTGCTCCCTTAGAACAGGCATTTTCCCAGGAAACTGGTGCGGGGTCTGGCCCTCTCTCCACACCACCACCGCCCCACAGAGCTCAGTCAGTCAGTCTCTAACTCAAGGCCATTGTTAGGTGGGAGGCTCCCAAGTAAACATCTCTAGTCTCCTCTGTGCTTCCTCTTTGGAAATGTCCCTTCACATCAGACTCAATATGGGTAAAAACAAACAGAGGACCCCCTCTCCCCAACCATGCACAATACTTCCCAGCCTCACGTGCCTGTTTCTGTCTAGTCACTTCAAACTTTGGGATCATCTCTGAATGTTCCCTTTCTACCCAGAAAGAGAAGTCACTTCCCTTACCCAAGAGCCTTCAATGACTCCCCACTGCCTTCAAGATAACAGGAAAGGAGAAAGAAAGGAACAACTTTTGTGTTTTCCACATAGTTGAACTGAATCCTCACAACGCTGAACCAGCGGTCTTTATTCCCATTTTACAGATGAGGAAACTGATTCACAGGGCAAAAGAGTTGTCCAAAGTGACCCAGTCTGTCAGGGTGGGACACGGGAATTCAGTCCACATGTCTGACGCTAAAGACCACATTCTTTCCACTGACCACAGAAGCTCAGATCTTCTGCTTATTTTCATGATTTTTGTCGTATCTGCTATTCCCTATGTTACTATTTATTTTTCTTTTAATCAACTCATTTTTTACTTGAATGTTTATTTTAAAAATGAACTTATCATCACAGTTATAGAAAATCAGTGGCACTGCTCTTTAAGCTCTAATAGTCTACAAACATCTGTTTCCCTCACCTCAAACAGGCGCCAGCCCTTTGCCATGGGTTGGTGGAGGACCCCCTCCCTGGCCTGGCCGGAATGCTCTCGTTCCAGCCCCTCATATTGGCCAGCATGTCACACGGCACTTCATGTGATGGAGAGGCCTGCTCCCAATCGCTGGATTCCTTCCTTCTCTATTATCATGTGGCCTTACCAGACACATGGCAACTTACTTAACCTCTCTGTGATTGCCTTCCTCATTTGGGGATAAGAATACCAACCTTACGAGAACATTGTAAGAGTTGAAGAGGATAATTACGCAAAGCAATTAACACAGTGCAGGCACTTCGCTGGTGCTGCAGAGACATCAGCTACTGTCACTAGTGACATCTACTGTGTGTCGAGCATGGAGCTGGGTTTGGTGGGGATGGGTGGTGGGAGGAGGTGGGTAGGGGTCTGGAGAGATCTGGCAGGGCCTCACGGAGGAGGTGGGATGAGAGCTGGCACTGGGAGTTTTAGTGGGAACAGAGGAGGCAGGCACGAGGGTGTGTGGGCTGTGCCAACAACTGTGAGGCCAGAACGGAGATGCAGGGCCAGGGCTTGAGTCGCATACTTCATTTACCTGCAGTATTTGAGAGCTGGGAAAGAGGATGCGAGGACTCGGCTTATTGCTTTATAACAACAACGACAACAACAATAATAGTAGCTGTATTCAACAGAGGTTGCCTTTCAAATGCCCACCAAGTACTGGGCAGCATCTTTGATGCCTTCCAGTATGAGTATCATTTAATCTTCCGAGGGACCCTTGGAGGTAGTGACTATGTTATCCTCATTTTACATTAGAGGAAACTGAAACACAGATTGGGTAAGAAACTTGCTCAAGGTCCCTGAACCCAGTAGGAGGCAGAGTTCGAACAGCCCCAAGGCAGCCAGGTTCCTGCCCCACTCTGCTTACTGTCTCTGCAACAAAAACCAAATGCACATGAATAAAATATAACCTGGTCCTTTGAGGAAGGGTTGAATATGCAAATGCAGGCAGGGCCAGGCAGCTAAGAGGGGTGTGTGAAGTGGGCTGAGTTGGGCCTGGGAGGAATGAGGGAGGGTGCTGCCTACCTACAGAGGACTGGCCATGAGGGGCGGGGCCCTGTGGGGGCAGATCTCCATATTTTTCAAGGGAGAAGTCGGCCATCAGGTGGTCACGGGAAAGCCCTTGATTTTCCCATGTTGGCTACAAGTGCAACATCGCAAAACCACGGAACAGGCTGGGGAAGGCCATCTTTGTTAAGGCTCCTCCCCCGCGGGTGCCTGTTACCTTTCCTCCTGATCACCAGGGCCAGCTCCCGTGTGTGCGACTCCCGGCTGGCTTTGATGAACATCACCACTTGGTCATGGGTGTGTTCTGAGATGTCCCGGCCGTTGATTAGCACGATTTGATCCCCTTCGTTCAGCTTAGGAATGCAGGTGTCCGCCTGCATGGGGGAAGAGCGAGTTTCTTCCGTTACCGTAACACAATCCTCAAGGGAAGAACCTGATGTTCTCTGAGCCCCGACACTTGAGACCGTGACCAAGTTCTCTTCTTCTCCCTCAGGCATTACCATCTTTATTTTTACCTCCACTGCAATGTTGACATGGTAGCTGGCGGTGGGATTTTAAAGGAGTCCTGCTCAGAACCTACGTTATGAAACATTTCGGAGTAAAGCTAAGAAAACTACTGAGGCCATTTCTCTATGGTAGCCAGGCTTCACTTATTACTGTAATGTCATAATGACTTCAATGCCTCTGTCTTTTGTTGTCTAGATGTGTGGTTAGAAAATGATTCGTCAGCTAAAAGCGAGTATTAATCTATCTTGTGATGGAGAAAGCCTTTGCAAACATAACCCCAAAGGCAGAAGCCATTATGGAGAGAAGCCATGCATTGAACAATGTGGGAATGAAAGGCTTCTTAACTCACAGAGGCCACAAGCAGTAAGAAAAGGTAAACCACAAGCTTAAGAGTAAAACTCCCAAACGGGCACCCTCTTAGGAGGCACAGGGACCCTTTGGTGCTTACTGTTACACAAAAGCAAATCATCTCCTAGATGCCTAGAGGCCCAGACAGAGGGCTGAGGGTGGGCAGGGGGAGGGACACAGGGGCCGTGAGCCCACTCGGAGCGAGCAGAACAGCAAACTCTAAGCCCCAGTTTCCTTCTTCTGAGCAGGACTTCTACATTTCAACGTGCACACCAATCATCCGGGGATCTGGTTAAAATGCAGATTCTGGTCCAGGAGGTCTGGGGTGGGGCCCGACAGTCTGCATTTCTAATGAGCTCCCAGGTGATGCTGGTGCTGCAGCTTCGGGGACCACAATGAGCAACAAGGTTCTGGAAAACACGGACTCCATTCTTTCTTTCTATCTATATGCATGCATTTACACACACTCTCTGCTGCCAGTAAAAAAGAAACAGGACACAGAAACAGAAATCTGTTACATTTAGGGGAAAGCAAACTTGGGAAATAACAGAATATGTTTACTTACAGGTGACTCTGGGTTTATCCTTGATACCACAAGAGGCATCTTTTGATCCACTCCTCCCTGTAAACATGTAGATTAAAAAACCACTTGAGTCGTTCACAGCAACAAAGACATGCAGATATCTCTGACACAAGGGAGGGCTCAAACTTCCCTTGAACTTATTCTAATCGCAGGCGTTGGCACCTTCCGGAATGACAAGGTTCCTGGGTCCCTGGGTCTAGTGGGCCAACCAGAAGGCTGCTCAGAAGCCTCCCACTGCCATCCCCACCTTCCACAGACCAAAGATGCACTTGGAGGAAGCAGCCTCCTTTCAAAAAATGCAAACATCCCCTGGAGAAGGACTCCAGAAGCACAGCCCCTAAGTGCTGCTGGAAAGGGAGTTTTCAGTGGAGGAGAGGACCTGTAGAAAGGTCCCATGTCGTGAGGGCTTTTGACCTCTGAGAACAGGCTGTCAGCAGGGCTGCGGGTATTGGAAAGGAGTGCGTGATGGCAGCTGCGGGGTGGGCAGAAAAGACCACCTGCCCTCATTTTGCTCTAGAGTAAACCATTTCTGTACAGGGCCAGATATTACCTATCTTGGCTTTGTGGGACAGAGGGCTCTGTTGCAACTTCTCCACTCTGCCACCGTAGTGCCAAAGGAGCCATAAACCATTTGTAAATGAATGAGGTGTCTGTGTTCCAATAAAACTTTATTTATAAAAACAGATGGGATTTGGCCTGCAGGCCATAGCTTGCAGAGCCTGCCTAGAGGGAGGCAGAGGAGGGTGATGGCCCTGCACTTGAACCACTGTTCTCTCTTAGCAATGCTGAGGGGTTCCCAACTCTCTGAGCCTTAGTGTGCATCTATAAAATGGGTCTTAAAATTCCAACTTCACCATTTAATAGAAGAACTCAATAAGGTGATATAAATAAGTACACAGAGCAGGCACTCGGTATGAGGCAGCTACTATGGCCACAAAAAAAAGCTCCCAATTCAGAAGGCCGAGCCAATTTCCTTATGCAGCCTTGGGTACGTGGCACATTTCTAATGGAAGTTAAAAAGTCATCTAAAGATTGCTTCAGAGCATCAAATGTCCTTATAAATTGCACACAACATACCTTTAGATTAAATCCAAATTTTCCATCTTCATCTGGTGTGATGCGGATCAAGACTAAGTAGCCGTCACCATCATTCTGGAAAACGTCAGAAAATCATCAGTTATCTTACTTCTTTCTCCAGTGGTTGGTGATATGCTATTTTCTCTGAGTCATAACCACTTAATCGCCCGTAAGGTAGCCCTGCACGGGAAGCCTGGCTGGGTCGGCTGCCACTTCAGCCGCAGCACCTGACGTCACGCACCTTGTCACAGTAGTACTGGCTAGAGTCCTCGCTGGAGCTCCCTTTGGTCACCCTGTGGAAGTCCTCTAAGAACTGCTGATCGACGCCATCTGGGGAACAGGAGCCTGGAGCATTTGAAGATGGAGACACAGAACTGGATGACTTCTGGGTCAGGCAGCTTTGTGCTGGGTTGTTCTCGGATATACTCCTTCATCGTGGGGAAGGAGGAGATATTTTAATAACTGGATTAATATTTTATCAGAGCAAACATTACTGACTGTTGGGGCCTGGCATCTCGCGGCTGTCACCAATCCTTGAAACCTTAGAAGAGCTCCAAAGGTCAAGCCCAGGGCTCAGGCACATCCAGAGTCCACTGGCTGCCCATGCCCCCAACTGGCCTAAAGATCATCGCCTTTAGTTTTGGGGAAAAGGGGAAGGAGGGCAGGGTAGTACCAGGAACTGCTGAACACTCAGCTGCTTTGGAAGGGTGATAGGGAAATATGTCCAGCTATTCTGGTGCTTAATTATTGAAGCTCACCCAGATGCATGCGTCTCCATCCCTTTTGAAAGCTTTTCCCTTCCATCTCACTCCCACTCATAGCTCTGCTTCACAGGACAGTTCGCTACCCAAAGGAAATGGGACTAACGTGGCATATTCAGGACAATTTATATGAATCCTAGTTTACATTATTCACCTGTGACATCCATTAATGCCTCCACTGAGATTATACATTTTATTTTTCTCTTGGAGAAAAATCTTGTATCTTGGAGCTGCACGGCCCAATATGGCAGTCATTAGTCACGTGTGGCTATTTAAATTTAAGTAAATTAAGACTAGAAAGTTCCTCAGTTGTACCAGTCACATTTCAAAAATGCTCAACAGCCACACGTGGCTAGAGGCTCCTGCATTGGACAGCGCAGTTACAGAACCTTTCCATCATCGCAGGAAATTCTACTGGACGGCGCTATCTTCGAGAATTGCAGACTATTACAACTGAACAGACCTCTGTGGTCATCTGGTTCAACTCCCATTTCACAGATGAAGAAACAGGTCAAGAGGCGCTGAGCGACTTGCCCAAGGTCACACAGCTTTCTGACTTTCTGACAGACAGAAGTCTGATGAACATGACTCCCCCAGCACCTCTCCCCTCTCCTCTCCTCACACCAGATCTGCTCCTAAGACCCTCCCCTCTAACCTCTCAGGGCTACAGGGATGAACACGGTGTAGGACACGCAACTTCTCTGCATCATGCACACCCACACTAGACCCCTTCCAGAGCCACAGTCCTCGCAAAAGATGCCTTTAAAAGGCAACAGAATATGGGGTTGTCCTCATGTTCCACAGACTCCTCCATATTCTAATCTCATTCCAGGTTAGTGATGGGAACGGTGAGCAAAGACGGACATTCAGTGAAACAAACAGACAAAAGACAGCTGCTGCTGCCTCTTTATTTCAGGTCCTTATCCGTGGAGTTTTCATTAATGTAGTGTTTCTGTTTCCTAGCAAGTTCAAATTAGCTTACTTTAAATATAAAATCTGTATCATAGTCACACACAATGATTCACAATCTCAATTCATTTGAATAAAAAAATTCAGTGACAGAGTAGTACAGAAGTAGAGCTATTTGCAAGAGAAGAGTTTGGCCTTAAGGTTTTCAAGTTGGATGGGAAGGCATTTCAGAGAGAGGATATTTTGTTATGTACTAGTGGTATGTTTTCAGACTGAAAATAAATGAGACTTTAATTTACTTAAAAGGAAGCTAAAAAAAAATTCTCCCTAAGTTGGACAACTTTTCTAAGTTTTGATGTTTATAAGAGCACCTCCTAGTGGCAGAAAGGGAAACCTGAAAGTTGCTAAACAGGATAAAGCCAAAGAGGTTTAGGAAAAGCTATTTCCAGCTCTAGGGGTGGACCTGAACCTTTACTGTGAAGCTGCAAATAGCATTCATACTTCAAACATTTGGAAGAATCTGGAGATGAGAGCGATGGAAAGGGTGATGACATTTAAACAGAAGAGCAAGGTGACAAAGCAGAAGACAACAGACTTTTCAGTAAACTGTAATGTATTTCTGTATTCATTATATTTATTTAATTTCTAAATTCTGAATTTCGAATTACATTATATGGAATTTAGATGACATCTTACAAGGTTTTAAAGTATTTTTCTTTTTCAGTATAAAATGTAATGCTCTATCCAAAACAGCCCATAGTACTAAAAATAACATATTCAAAGTCATTATGTGTCCAATCCTATTTTCTAAGTAGGGGTGGAGAGCTTACTTTTAGATGGAGATTTATTAAACATGACAATATTTTTTTGGCTGATCAACCGTGTACAGACGTTCCCTGTGGGCTGCAGTAATGCTCTGCTCAGTGTGGAGGATGGACAGACAGATGGTGAGGAGGACATGGAACGACAGGAAGCAACAAGAAGGTGGCAGCTGGACGCAGCACAGGGATGCCAGGAGTGAAGACGCCAAACCAAGTGGCCTTCCTCCCCACCTGGGCAGGACGTGAGGTGCAACCGAGGGGAGAGCCCAGTGGGTGAGGACGGAGAGAAGAGGGGAACCCCTGGGGTTTCAGTGGGTAACTGTGAAAGGGGCAAAGAAAGGGGTAGCAGGAGGGAGCTGAAGCAAGTGATTTGCTCCTGAGGCCGTCGGGGAGCCAGAGTGGCCAGGGAGGGACAGGCCACCCCAGCTCCCTGGAGTGAAAGGGGCAGAGACAGACAGACGGACAGACTGACCGGCAGACAAACAGGTGCTCGCCCTCAGAAGCCGATGCTTCAGAACTGTAAATGCGGTAGTCATCGGAAACAAAAGCCAGGACAGAGTTCATTTCTCTGAAGGGAAGCAAGGTTAGAGACAGTTAAAATGGCAGGATTTCCTGGGTGATGCTTTTTATACCACTCTTTCCTACACCCTAGAAAATGACAAAGACCCCCGTGCCCCCCCCCCAAACCTGTTAGCCAAGCAAAGCTGGGTTCCCACTGCGGGTTTCACAGCTCTCACTGGGCGCCCGCAAGGAGGCACTGGCTATGGTGGTGACAGAATAGGGGTCATTCCATGTGGCATTTCTCTCTCGAGTCTATGAGCTTCTCGAGGTCAGCAGAGACCCTAGTCCTCTGCCTATTCCTCTCCCAGTGTACTTATCACACAGCCAGATATTTCACGTGGCTCCTGACGTTAAGGATCACCGAGTAACAGAAAGCATGTCTTCCTAGTATGGGTGTTACGACATGGAGACATTCTTCAGGTGATACTCTTATCTCTGCGATACATGTCAAGGGCCCGAGATCAAAACTTCACTCAAGAAGTTGCGGAAGGTGGCTGAGGGAATGTGGGTCAGAGATGCCGCTGTCTGAGCTCTACGTCTCATCACTAATGGAATCAAGGGTCATGCACCTGTCCCCAGGCTGCCCACTCAGATGTTGCGATACCTTAAGGGCAAGAAAGCACTTGTTAAATTTCAGTCAATTCATGCTTGAATTCTTTGATGAGAGTTTCTCATTGACACATAGCCTGCAGCAGCACCTACCGTGGGGACCTGCTCATAGAAGACAGGTAACCAAAACTCGTTACAGTAAATCTGAGTCCTTGGCGTGCAGGTTAGATGCTGTGTGATGGTGCTCATGTGATATGGGGACCTGCCGTGGAAGTGGCAGAGGGGGTACCCACTGTAAAAACTTGGGAGCTTGTTTGTACTTTAGCCAAGGGCCACATCCTGCTTCATGTGACCATCTCCCCATTCACCTGTCCATCCATCAGAGTAGTCACTGAATATCATGAAGTGCCAGGCACCACGCCAGGTTTGGGGGAAGGAGAGGTGAACAGGGCACTATCCCTGCCCTCAAAGAGCTCGCTGTCTAGTTTAAGATACAAAAGTAATCAAATATTATCATCATGCTGTAATGGAGATGCTCAGATGTCTAGCGTACAGTGGGAGGCCAGGAGAGGCTTCACAGAGGAGGGGGCGCTTGAGTCTGAAAGATAAACCAGTAGAAGTTTAAACAGGTAGTCAAGAGGGAAGAAGAAAGTGTTGGGTTGGCCAAAAAGTTCCTTTGGGATTTTCCATAAGATCTTATGGAAGAGCCCGAACAAACTTTTTGGCCAACCCTATATTTTAGGCAAAACTCTAATAATAAAAAAACTTCAGTGGTATTTGCAGAGGCATGAAATTTTTAAAAAGCACAGAAAAGGCATTTAAGCAGGGGAGTGACATGCTTGGGCATAAATTTCAGAAAAATAAGCCTGTTACCCTTGTTAAGGATGGTCTGGAAGGAGGAGAGACTAGAGACAGGAGGACACTTAGGGCACTATTGCAACTGTCCCTTCGAGAGACGATGGCGGCTACACAGGGGCAGTGCAGGGCGGACGGCGGAGGGGTCCAGGTCAAGGGATGTTCACGAGGGAGAATCAACAGGTGAGAAACTAGATGATGCAGGCGGAAGAGAAGGAGTTGTCGAGGATGCCTGAAGTTCCCATCGGTGCCAACTGGGTGGTTCTGAAACGTGGCCCCACTCACCAAGACAGAAGGAGCCACAGGCTGGACAGAAGACGATGAGCTGAGATCAGGCCAGGCTGGATTTAAGGTATTCGTCAGCTGTCCACATGCAAGTGGCCCAAGACCAAGTGAAGTGCAGGCAAGGTGCAGGGCAAGTGGACACAAAACTCCTAATGAAACCCTGTCGCTGGCTGGTCTCCTGTGGGGAGACACAGCTTGGACCACTGGGTTGTCCAACTAGAGAACAGGCTGCCACATGGCAGGAGAGCTGCCCATCACCGGCAGGGTGACCAGGTGACAGGGCAGAGGGAATTTCTACACTGGTGATGCAGCTGAAGAAGGGGATTCCCAAAGTTCCTTCCAATGCAGAGAAGCTATTTAAAAATATTTTTTAAAATAGTGGTGAAATACACATAACATAAAATTTACCATCTTAACCATTTTCAAGTTTACAGTTCAGTAGCATTTAAGTATATTCACATTGTTGTGTGTACAGAAGTTTGGAAATAAAAGCCGACAGCTGTCCCCTGTCCTTGGAACAAGGCAGGCTCTAAAGAAGGAAGTAAGCAAATAGCAAAGGCACCACAATGGCACCAAGCCCCATTCACTGAGGAGAAGTTCTTCAAACACAACCCTCATCTGCCCTAAAATTTGTTTTCCTCCAGCTTCTGCTCTGCAAAGTCATTTTTTCCTTTGGGAAACACCCCCTCCCAGTTTTCTGGGTGGTGGGTTGTTTTTGTTTTTGAAAACTTCCTTCTCTGCAGATTTTGGCCTTGGCTCTGAAACAAGGAAAGGAACATAGAATGGCTGAGAGAGTAACAAGAGGACAGCCTACTCGGGCATAAAGCAAACTGCCGAGGCTTTGTAACTAATCATAAACTTTGCTGCGCTGCTATAAATACGGAACAAACCAAGGTGACTTATCCACTAGGATGATGTTGAGTCTGAACTGCACCACTAGGTTTAGAGCCAAAGTCGAACCGCTCTTTTTCTTCCTTTCTCTCTTTCTTCCTCTTGTTTACATGGGTACAGAACATTACACTTCATTCTTCTTTCTAAAAGGAACTCTCCTTGCTGTCTGTGATGTTATTCATCTGATTTCTGACAGGATACTTCCTTTTGCCTCTTAACACACTAATGTGCTGTATAAAGCATGTCCAATGTTTCTTAAACATTTTGAAAATACTGTAGCCAACCCTGGGTATCCGTGGATACAACCAAGCACAGATCGAATTAAATCCGGGGATACGAAGGGCCAACCATACTTAGCCATTTAACGTGAGAGACTTGAGCATCCATGGATTCTGGTATCTGGGAGGGTCCTAGAACCAATCCCCCTTGGGTACCGAGGGATGACTGTACTCACTGAAGACACCACCGCAGTTTTTTCTCCAAGTACAGACTAACCTTCCCTTCTTGCCTTGGGCAATGGAGGACCACCAGACTCTCAGGGAGGCCAGCTGCCTCTGAAGACCCAGCAGAAGGTGGCTTCCTGCCAGCAGGAAGGGGTCCCCTACTTAAGTGAGGTGCTAGGGGCTGAACCTTTTCAACTGTTCGCCCCACTTGCAAAGCACAGCCGCTAACTCGATTCTGTGAGCCATCTACTGTTGGCTCACCTGGCAAAGCCATGGCAAGGAAGGCTGCGTTTGGATCACCATTATTTGCTACTTTTAACATTTCGCTGCAAAATAAAAAGTGCCCCAGGATGATACATCTTTGTATGTCTCATGGAGGAGTTTCAGGAAGAACCGATGTGCAATGCCTAGGGGTGAGTAGGGCTAGAAATTAATTAAATCGAACCAGGCTTGAGGAAGTGAATTCTCAGTTGAGTTTTAATAAACTTAAATAGCCACCTGTGTGTGGCTGTATTGGCCTGTGAAGGTCTAGATGCTCTAATTCCATGGTGGGGAAGGAAGATGGAATTATAGACCACAGAAGGAAGATCTGACCTAGGACCTGTAATCAGGCTTCTCAGAACCCGCATTTGCCCAAACTCTCTTCTCCTTTCACCAAAGTGACAGAGCCCCATAGTGTGATGATGAAGGCTGATAATGTGCTATTTGCCCAGCTGGCCTGGAGGTCCCTGAAAGCAAAGGCTTGTCTAATTCACCTTCACATTCCCTCAATGAGCAGCAAAGGGTGTACAAAGTGTGCTGCAAGACTCGGCAATGAGCGTAGCCCTTTAAGACGTCCACATACCACTGGACAGAATTCATCTCTCCTCCACCCAGCACCTGGAAATGTACTGTATCTGTGCTGTCCAATATGGTAGCCACTACCTATGTGGTTCTTTAGCACTTCAGATGAGGCTTGTGTGACTGAGGAACTGAAGTTAAATTTTATTTTATTTTAAATAATTTCAATCTGAATAGCCACATGTGACTAGTGGCTACTGTACTGGACAGGGAAGGTCCAGAAGCTCCACAATTCCATGATGGATTTGCAAACCACAGCAGGAGGATCTGACACGAAGGGTGTGACTGGGCATCCCAGAGCCCTCGGTCAGTTCCCTAAACCCTCCTTCTCCTTTTACCAAAGCAACACAGCCCCTGGCAGACTCAAACTGGCTCAAGTCATGCATGCCTGCACTCCTGCCCTTGTAGACCTAGAATTGCAAAACCAGTGTCACGCAAAGGAACTTACACCCTTCCACTGTAACCTCAACGAGGCTGCAAGTTGGAGCAAGAGATAGTGATCATTTCAACAAAAGCATCATCCAAGCTCAGGTCACAAGGAAATAATGACCAGACGATTATTTAATCAGAGGTGTTAAGAACACAGATAAGCTGGAAACTATGTTTGCTGTGGTCAGGGACAGCAGAGAGGTAGCAACCTCACACTTAAGTGCGATGTGAGATCTGTGATTCACCTGTGATGCCTAGAGTACAATCGGGATGCATTTAATGCTTTAATCCTAGTAGCTAGAGTGGTAAAAATTTACAGATTAACTGAAGTGCCTTCTTGCTAATCCTTTGCTATTAGGGGAAGCATTATATGTTTCTATATTTTGGGCACAGCATGGGACTTAACTGAATGGATACTCAATGACCATGGTTGACTTCCTAATAGATGATCCATTCCTATAATACTTTATGTCATTTAATTTATGATCTATGTCTTGTCCACTTCAAAAAATGATTTGAGATAGCTCACTCTAAAATGTGCAGATACGGTAGAACAGTGAATTCATTAAAACAAGAGAAAAAATAAGACCCATTAATAAGGCAAGGAAGGAAGAGTAGGGACTAGATCAGAAACCTGAGCTATGGGAAGCTAATGCAATTGAGCCTGGCATGCAGCTCTGAGCTCCCTGGTAATCAAGTCAAACAGGGAACTACTGAATTAGTTATTATCTTACTGAATAATAAAAGGACTCAAGCCAGTATTTTAGGAGAGACATATTTTCTCCTGACCTTGAAATGTGAAGGGAGTTTGTCACATTAAAAAAGGAAAGTGGGGACATAAAAGAATTTGATGCACACTGTCCTTGACAAAAATTTAACAAAGAAAATCAGAGACGTTCTCCGAATGTTTTTTCTTTATACTGACTATTCATTAAAAACAAAAAGAACAAAAACCTGAGGACATAATGTGGTTCTGAGAAGGCGTTCTGTGGACAGCTAGAAAATAAGCACATCTCCAGTGATGGGGAATCCTGCAGTGGTCAAACTCTGACAATCTAGAGAAATACTACCATAGTTAACATGTCTACAACCTCTGGAGTATGAAATGGCTTAAACTGGGCTTTGCTCATGAACTGGCGAGAACACTATTCAGGAGAGCTAACAAGCGTGCGGACAGTATGTCACTGTTGCTGACAAAAAGCAGGGCAAGCTCTTGACCCCAGGCACACAGCTTGTCTTCCTGTCGGGGAAGGGAGAGCATGATGATGCTTGGCCTGGCAGAGAGCACCCTGGGAAGCTGGCTGCAGGCTCCAGCCCTTGCCTCCTCTTAAATGGCCATCGGGCCTGAGCAAATTCCTCAACAGCCCAAACAAGCACACACAAAGAAAGAGAGGAACACAAGTTTCTTACTCTCGGTGTGGGCTTCGGTTCTGAGAAATCTCAGAATCGCTGTCTTTAGGGGACAGGGAGCCCTTGTAGGTGTAAAACACATCTTCAGTTTCAGTGATGTATGTCATTTCGTTCACAAGGTTGTCTGCGGAAGAGTGTCGTGGCTTTCGGATTTCGTGCCGGAGTCGAGGACTTCGCCTGGTGGGGAAAGGTTCAGTGTGAAGTGCTGAAAGCAGATTCTACTTAGGAATTTCATCAGACATCAGTGATCTAACTTTGTGCTCTGACCTTTCTAAGGATGCCTTTGCTGATGCTGTTGGAACTTAAGAGCCAGTTAACCCATTACTACACTAGAACCTACCAAGGGCCACATGGTCCCAGATATTCTTAGCCCAGTGGTTCAGCTCCTCAGCTTTATAAACAGGCAGATGAGACTGTTTTTTGCTCTTTGGGAAGTTGCTGAGTGTTGATGTAGGGGGAATTATTCTTCCAGGAGGACTCAAGCTTGCAATGTGTAAACAGGCTTTATTGACTGCTCATCAGACAATTTTTCTGATTCATTTGTATGGTATAAATAAGGGTTTAGAAGCTAAAGTAACTTTTTCGGCAGACTTATTTCAACTACATCCCCTCATGTCAATCTCACTTGATCCAAGAAGAAATGCTTGCTTTTTAAAATATATCTCTTATGTGGTATTAGATGGGCATAGCCCCAGCACCGCCCTGTCACTCCAATAGCAGCAGTAGCTGTGTGACATGAGGCAAGTCACACCACCTCTCTGAGCCTCAGTTGTACCTACCTGGCTCCTGAAAATGAATCAAATGAAGCAATGTTCCCAGGATGCCTGGGGTGACACCTGGGGCAGCACCTGGGCATCGGCTCCTGCAGTGGGTGATCCCAGGCTGCTGAGCTTTCTAAATTTCATTTTCCCTGTTTTTCCGTCTTCCACTTCTTTGTTAGCCATTTCTCTTTGGGACTGTCAGAGCCTCCACTATTTGCAATCCCCTTGGGCCCGGATAATCAATGACACTGTGTCCAAAGCAGAGTAGAAAGGTTTGTGATTCCTCAGAAGAGGACCTATAAATAGCAGTAATAGCTACGGTCCACTGGCGTGGCAACACCAACTCCAGCTGTTCTCCTGGATGCTGTCCTGACCTCTGCTCTGGGGCCCTGGCACGGCTGCCTAAGAGACTTGCAGACAAATTAAGCTGCTACTTTATAGCATAAATTTACTACTATAGGATGAGTGCCTAAATCTAGGAAATCAAGAACCAATCTACTCAGTCATGTTATGATTTCTAACAGTAAACACCATCACCACCCCTGCCCAGAGCATTAGGCCCCAGTGGAGGGCCCTTACCCAGCGGCCCTGCACAACAGCTCCTTTTTTTGCCTGCATGTTAGAATGTTCCTTAGTCCTGGTAGCTCACTCTTTGAGAATTAATTTACAGGTGCACCCTATCATGAAATGAACAGAAAGCCATACCCTTATTTCAGGGTGGAGCTGGGGCAATGTTCCTGGCTTGGTTTCCCCTTCTGATGACACCTGGCTGTTTTGAAGGCATTCACAAAATGGCCTGATGTCTTTGAGGAACATTATAATAAAATAACAATAACAACAATAACAAAAACAACAATAACAATCATTCTACCTGATCCTTTTTGTATAGCTTACAAAGCACTTGTACATTATGTCATTCAATCCCTTTACAGATGGAAAGACTGAGACCAGAGAGATAAACAAACTTGTTAACGAACAGGAGAGTCAAAATCTGAGTCCGGGTCTTCCAGTTACAAACCCAGTGCCCTTCCCACTTTGCCAAACTGCCACTTCCTTCTTTTTAAGCTGAGTCCATCATCTTAAAAGTTGGCAGGCTACTTTCCTACGTGCATTTGCTACTGTTGCAGAGGGTCACACGTTCTTACATCAGTTGTATTACATACCTTTACTATGTTTTCTCAAAGTTTATTTTGTTTGATATTAATGGGAAACGTGAGATTAAATAAAGTTAAACATGCTTCTTTATCACAGGACTTCTCAAAACCTGAATGTGCTAATTTCAAGAGCAGCATTTCAGTAAGCTGCAGTGCTCAAATTTATTTAGACCAAATAAGTTTTTAAAAAAGAACATCCCAGCCTCATACACTAAAGAAAATGTTTAGCTAGACTTGTGCATTTCACAAAAATAGTTACTTCTGCAACAGTCAAACATGCAAATGTAAACTCTGACCATAGGCCACCTGTAGTTAGGTTTTTATTTTTATTGAGTTTTTAAAAGAAGTAAAGTGTTTACTGGTGGGTAATACCAAAAAAGGAAGACATACCAGTTGGGAGTAATAGGTGGAGACCGAGATGGTAGACTCTTGGTTTCTAATTGTTCCACTGATAAAGATCTCTGCATGGCCGGGTTCCAGACCATCCCTCCAATCACTTTTTTGCAATACTGGTTATTTACAGACCTGAAAAACCAGATGTAGGTTCACTTTCTACACTGACATATTCAATGAGAAAGAAGTGACAGCATAAGTGAAACAGGTCTACACACACTACCTCCCTGACGCATAACTGGTTAACACCTTGATGACCCCAGCAGAGGTTACCAGGAGTGGAGGTACACGGGTCAGAAGAGATTCCTTTCTGTCCTAGCTTTTCCTTATGTTATTTCTTCTCTTCGGGTGAAAAAATATTTTCTTGTCCTTACTATTTCAAGCAACAAAACTGCTTTCAGAATATAACCAAGCCTTACCAGATAGAAGGAATTTCAGGATTAACATTGAAATACAGTTCAAGTAACTTCAAGGAATTCTCACTTTACTCACACTGGCATGAGTACAAACATTAACCATCCTTCCCAGTGTTCTCTGTCATCCTAGCTGGCAGAGACCGTCACTGTAAATCACTCAGAACTCTTTAAGAGCAGACCTGAGGAAATATGCTTAGACAGCAGAGCTTCAGGCCATGTTCTCTGAATGTGCCACCCTAAAGGTTACTTTCAAATTTTATTTATACCTAGAGAATTTAAATCTCAGCTCTCTAGACCCCTCAGAGAATGAATTATTTGAGAGGATGGAGTTTGAAGCCAGTTTCGGGGAAACTCAGTTCTGGCATTTCTAAATTTTAAACAATGTTTTAATGTCTCATTAAAACATTCCACGCAATTCCTTGCAGCCTAAAACCAGCAACCCAACAAAAAACAGGACAAAAAAACCAAAAGAACATAGGTAACACGAAGCACACCCTCTAGAATATCAATGTACTAATTTTCAATGAGAAATACGGTTGTCACCCTGATCAAAATGCTCACAGCAGCATCACCACGAGAATCTACATCACAAACCAAATTACCGTTGATTGAGAGCACAGCATCGGAATGAGGGGAGCAAGCTGGATGATTCAAAGGTTTAATGTAGCAGCTCCCCAAAGTATGTGTCACAGGTTATTAATAGGTACTCTCTGGAAAAAGAAGTGTTCCATTGTCCCATAAGCTTGGAAAATACCGAACAAGTTTCTTTTACATGGAAGCTTTCAGAGGGCCCAATATGCAAATGTATAACGGTATCTCTAGGGGTTGGGCAAATCACGTAACCTAAGCCTCAGTTTCTCCATCTATGAAATGGAGAGAATGAGGGATGAGATTTGCCAGTATGCTGAAGCTGGTATTGGTGGTCAAGAACTGCTGACCTGTGGCCACTGAGCCACCCACCATGTCCCAAGTGATCCCTAGTGGCAGATTAAAAATGGCTGCAAGTTCTCTGACTCTTGAACCCAGGCTGGCCTGTGACTGCTTTGACCAAGAGTAGCTGTGCCAAGTATGGGCCTAGCCTTTAAGATGACCGGCCACCTCTGCCTTAGGCTCTTGCAGTCCTGAGCCTCTGTGTAAGAAATCCAACTACCCTGTGAGAGGCCCTGAGAACACACAGAGAGGGCGGGGGTCCAGATGAGTCCAGCCTTCTGATCATTCCATCAAGGCACCCGGTGTGGGAGAGAAATGGTCCCGGACCCTCAGCCCAGCCCGGCCACCAGCTGCATCTCACTGAGAAACCTTAGTCTACATACTGCATGGAGAGGAAGGATCATCTGGCCACACCCTTCCCGAATGCCTGACCCACAAGATCTTGAGATATAATATAATGGTTACTGCTTTAAGCCACCAAAACAGGGGTAGTTTTTTCTGCCACAATGGAGAACCAAAAAAAAAAAAAAAAAAAAAAAAATCCTCCGTGTTGTCTGCATTTTACAGATGAAGAAATTGAAGAAGCAAATTAAATTAAAACTGATGTAGATCAGATTTGAACCCAGCCTTCCGTAAGAGAGTCCAAGCTTCTAGTTGCTCTCAATGCCACTTCTCAGCTCACCAAGAGGATTAAGTCCAACTAAAGTAAATCCTACATTCCAACAAGTTATGTTTATGGCATGTTCAGAAATAGAGCTATTGAATGTGTAAAAATACTGGACAGTATTAGAAGCCAAAAACTTGGAAAATATATTTGCTCTTGGTTCATCAGAAGCTTAGAGAGAGCATTTAGCACCCTAAATATCAATACTATCACTGATACTAACAGACATTTACTACTTATTCATTTGAGAAAGCTATCCACTGATTACCATGTAATAGGAAAGTCACTGGAATAGTCTGATACAGTCCCACATATCAGATAATGGCTCAGACAGGGGCACCATTTTTAGTAAGAGCCACATCAATTAAAATAAAAATCACAAAAATAACTTTTCCAACCAATTTAGAAAATAATTTGATATGGAATTTCTGCTACATCTTATATTTAAAAGGCAAGTATTTATAATACATCTTGTATTCTACATCTTAGAATAAAAACATATACAAAAATATAAACTGCATGAGAATACACTGTAATCTAAAAGTTTGAAATTTACAGATTTATTTTCTAGTCATTATTTTGAATATCATTCCTACGGATAATAGCACACATGGAATTGCTGTAAGAATTAAACATATAAAAAAAAAAGAATGAAGTATAATGAAGTATGTGCATGGAACAAAGTAAGCACTCAGTAATCGTCAACTATAATTATTACTGTTACTATCTTGTGATTGCTGGATGTAGTATATGCCAAAGTCACCTGACTCTGGAAATCTTTATTTCTGCTCATTCATTATTATAGAGCATCTTATGGAATTAATGTTCAGTGGGAGAGGCTGTCTTAATGGCACCAAGATGACCCTGAGTCACAGCCTTGTGCTTCCCTGAGTGTGACATGACGGAGCTGTTCGAATGCTGGCTGCTTGCGGGGCTCTGAGTGTTAAGAGTTGAGCAGGCAGAAGCGAGTGACAGGAATAGGAGAAGTGCCTGCGTCTGTGGAAAGACACACTGCGGCCCCAGCAGACTTTCACCCAGGGTTCTAGATCCACCAGCAGCTCTGGCCCCAGGGCCTGGGGCCCCTGGGCAAAGACGTCCCTCCCCCGAGGACGTTTACTCCCCAGGGGTGACCAGGACATGTTTATTTCTCAGCCTAGCGTGGAGACTGTCCCTAAAGCATACTCACTTTTTGGGGTTCCTAGAGCCCAGAGTCCAGTACTGAGACAGAACATTCTTTTCCTGAGGTAGTAGCTTCTTTGCCTGAAAGAATGTATGGTGCTCGACACAGGATTTCCATAAGTTTTTGCAAGATCGGTAATTTAACATGTTGAAGGCCACTATGTGTTCCCTGGATTCAGTCTGGGAGGAAAAACACAGTAGAGATTTCATCTACACAGATGTAGGAGCAGGGTTTCAAGCATTTTATGCCCACATCGGTGGTTATCAAGTAAGAGACGATGGACAGCAGAAAACTGGTTTCAAAATTCCTTAGGCCACAAAAACAGGGTTCTAAGAGTATTCAACAGCAGGATTTGTTAACCATCTTTATGAACGTGGTAATAAAGATGACCAGAGTCTACTCTTTATCATCATCTGTGGTCTTTCATGAACGCTTTCATTTCACACCTGCCTACATTTCTAGGTCGGATATATTTGGAGCATCCAGATAAGGGCTGTCTGATACATTCCTTTCAAAATTTAGCTCTGGGAAAAATCTTTCCCCTGAAGAAATCACCTTTCACCTATCAAATGACAGGAATCTTATAATGCTTTGGGTTTCTCTATTTGCTTTCCACAAAGAGAGTTAGATCTAGTGCTCACTTATAATAATCATTTTGATCATTTGCTCTACCTCCATTCTACCTGAGTTCAGGTTTTCTGTTCTCATGTTAAATTACCATCCTGTGCATTTTTACGGCACCTTGAATTTTGCATCTGGGGCTCGGGAGACCCAGATTCTAGTCCTAGTTTTCTCTGAGCTTTAGTGCTCTCAGTCCTAAGAGTTCATTGTGATGTGGAGCCACTTTAGGTACATGTTATCTTTGGAAAATTGGGAAATGACGTAGTGACAGTAAGTGAAAAATATGCAGCCTAACAAGACAGAGTGTGGTGTCGTGGGAAAAGCGGGCATCTCAGATTCATAACGACCGGTTCAAATTCCAGCTCCTCCACTTCACTAGCTGTGGGTTTTCTCACCTCTAAGTTGCACTTCTCCATGTGGAAAACCAAACTGAGTTATCTGGAGAGCTGTGGACTCCTCCTATGAGACATATACGCAAGGCCACTGTGCATTTTAAACACATCAAGGGGAGGAACTGACCTTGCTGACTTTTCTTGCTACTCTGCAGTGGGCTCGGCCAGGTGCTTTGACCAATGGCACTTCTATCTAAATCTGATGATTCCCTGAGAACTGGGCATTGTTGCATTCCTGTAAAAAAGGTAACTCAGACTAGAGGAGGTTAAGTAACCCGTCCAACCGGTGAGTGGAAGAGCTAGGATCTGAACCCAATGTCTCTGACTCCAAAGCAAGTGACTTCCTCAGCCAGATAAGCAGAGTGAATTACACAGAAAACTGCGGGGCCCTCCGGACCCTGATGCCCACTTTCTTTCCACCGTCTGCAATGCTCTTTCTTCCCTGTTAACACGTACGACAAATTCCTTCACCTGCTGAAGGACTAAGAGCTGAATTGGCTAAAAACACAAGAACCAAAGCAAGCATAGGTACAACTCACCTGTTTTCGTCGCTGATGTATAAAGAATTTTTTCCTTTTGAAAGAAATTTTTAGAATGTTCACCCTGCAAAAAAAGTAGAACACAACACAAAAGCAGCACATCAGGGAGCAGCCAGGTCACAGCTGGCGCCTCTTGGCGTGTGTTCTCTAGTCCACGATCGTGATGGCTGGGGGCTCTCGGCTTCCTAGACTTTGCTTCGGCTTAGAAAGGATGGCGGCCCCATCACTTCGGCCAAACACTAAGTAGCTGACTGAAGCTGAGTATCACATCTGGGCCCCTGGTTTATGATGTAGCTCTTAAATAACAAGGACCATGGGCAATGCGCTCTCTTTGCTGTCAGCTGCTTTTGTGATACTGCAGCTCCGCTAGAGCTGGTGCATACCTGGGGAAGACAGCTGAGGGCAGTGTGGAGCAGCAAAAGGAGGACAGACAGACCTGGGTCCGCATCCCAGCTGCTTCGCAAACTTAACAGCCACTTAACAGCCGTGTGTCAAGTAGCCTCTCTCTTGTTTGCATAGTAACACAATTATAGCCACCATTAACAGCCTTTTTTATACTTAAAGCTTTACAAGCAGCCCCTCTACTAAGCCTTGCAGTAGTCGTGAAAAGTACGTAGCATTATACCCAGCTTTCAGATGAGGAAACTGAGGCTGGGAGACAGCGCTTAAGTGCTCAAGATCATTCAAACCAGGAATGCTTGGAGTCAGGATCTGAGCTTGTGCTCTTAAGTCCTCCACCATGGAGCCTTCTGAACAGTGGGGACAGCATTGCCTTTCTCAGATTTGTGAGGATTCAAGTCTGCTGGATCCCCTGAGTTTTTAGACCAGAACTGGGCACTTGATAAAACTTCAATTAATAACTAAGGAACTGCCCTGAAAATACAGCTCCTGCCCAGAGGAAGTTCTCTGTAATCCTGGCTAATGCGCCGCCCAGGGAGGATTCCTTAACTCCAAAGCCTGCCTTGTGTTGTTTTATCCAGGTTTCACACGGTATCCCAAACCATAGGGTGACTGGGGAAGAAGGGGATGCTGATAAAAACCAAACCAATTTCCCCAAGTACTGAATCTGGATTAATTGTACAGGTCAGAGGTAAAAACTTGGGAGAAAGTCTCTGTCCCTTCTTTAGAAATAAAAGTTTAAAATTAGAGTTACCATTACTTTTGTTCAGCATATTTTTAAAGCATGATTCAGAAAATAATTAGAACCGGTTTGCACTTACCAAGGATAGAAACTTGTGCAAATATATTTTCGGTACACAGCGATGCCCACGGAAGCAATTCCAATCATTAGATCTAAATTGTGCAGATCCTGTAAAAAGGAAGATCTCAGATTCACAGCGTGTTGTCATGCTTATGCCCTCTGGTAACTCAAGCACCCACACTTTTATAAATAGCACTACATATAAGATCCAAAAGGAAAATTACAGAAAACAGGCAAAGATCTCCTCTTAACAGATACTTAAGATCCAAGTACTTAGCACCAAATTCTTCTAAGGTGAAAATACATTGCCTGACAGCAACACCTGGGTTCTGCCAGTTTGCAAAGTTACCACCAGGCAAGCTCATTCATTCCACAGAATCACAGAAATGAACATTTGCCTTTACATTTTCAACAATTAGTATCAGACACCATATTAAAATCAGAAAAGCCTCGTCCCCCGCACAGCTTTAAACAAATCTCAACTTCCATCACGAAAAGGCTTTAGCTATTAAAATGAAGTGTAGAACTGCTGATTCTAAACCCAATGAAAAATAAAATATGGCTTATAAGTCCAATATAGTCAACATTTATTAAGAGCCCATGTGCTAGGCATTGCCATAGATAATGAAGATAATAAAAGGAAGATACAGCGACTACAAGATGTTTTAAATCCATTTGAGAATGAAAATTTTAAAATAAACAGTTCCTTCCCTTGAGTCATCTATATCCCTATTTACCCAATCAGATACTCGTAATTTTAAAGAAGGGGCAGAGTTACCACTGGATGTGAACCTTAGGTTTGCCACTTACTAGCTGTGTTGGTTTGGGCTACTGGCCTCAGTTTTTCCTTTTGTACAATAAGGATTGTCGAACCCACCTCTAAGAGTTTTATCAAGCTGAACTTAGAGAATATAAGAACGTATTGGCATGCGGTAGGTATAAAAAACGTTCATCCCCTTCACCTCTCAAGAGACAGTGGGACAAATCATTTATGAACAGTGATGTGAACATGGGGAGTTGGAGAAACTGGCCGAAGAAAACACTGCTGATACTGTTGTGGAAAGTCCAGAGAGTAATCACTATTGGGCACCCAACTGAAATCACATGCTTAAAGCAAAACCAAACTGGCAAGTTGAAAACCAGGGTTGCATTAAACATGATACTTGGGATCAGAATATAGGGAAATATTAAGCAGGTGGGACAGAAAATTAGCACACAAAATAAAAATCAAGTGCAGAATAAGGAAATAAATGAATGCTTTGGGTGGGCCAGTGACGTGGGTCTCAAATCTCCTGGTTCTGTGGTCATCACGGTAGCATGGACAGTTACTGTTCGCTAAATTCCCGTGCCCATCTCCAAACCTCCCAGCTTGTGGAGCAGGACGGTATGATTAGTCTTGGCTGATGAACAACGAGCAGAAGTGATGAGTCCCCTCTGGGCCGAATCATTTAAGAGCTGGTGTGCAGCCCTCCAACTTCCTCTTCCCTTGGGACAAGCATGAGGCCACATGTGAAGATGGTGAAGCCACCAGACAGAAGCAGCCTAGGCTGCCGAATCACTGCACGGAGGAGGGCTGCCCTGGAGAGCCACCAGGACCCGTATAGCCTTTGAACTACTGAGAAATAAGTTCTGTGATATCAAGTTATTGATTTTCAGGGGGTTTTGGTTGATGCAGCATAGCCAAGGGTAACCCAACTCCCTCTGATACCACGGGGGTGTCAGGCAGACAGGTAATCAACTGGCCTCAGGACCTTCATGAGACCCTGGGGGTGGGGGGAGCACAGATCAACTCAGGCAGATGTAAAGCCCACTTCACCACTGAAGAAAGGGCTCCACAACATTCTACCAGACAAAACAGTATTTGCAAGTGGAATAAAAATTAAGTCAAGTCCCAAAGCTGATGTTTTGTAAGATCCGTATCTTTTTCCTACTTTATTACCTATGTTATATCCTGTACGCTGCACAGTTAGGGGACTGAAGTAAGACAAAAGAAATGAAAGTGTTTCTATGAATTGCAAAAATATTATTTAAATGTAAACTTTGGTAATTTACTCAACTTCCCTGAGCCTGTTTTCTCACCTGTAAAATGGGGTGATTAGAACACATTTCCCAAGGTTGCTATAATCTTTAAATGAGACCTTATGGTCACATATGAAAGCATCTGGAACAATGGCTAGTATGGACTAGGTGTTCAACCAATATTTGCTTCCTCTGGATATGATGTGGGCCAATTACAGGGAGAAAATGTAAAGGTCAGATGCCAATTAGACAGTGCTGGGGTCACACACTGAAGCCATTACTTGTGCTACATGACCTTTGATAAGTCCCTGAGTATCAGTTTCCCCATCTATAAAATGGAGGTAATGACAACACTTAACCTCACGGCATTACAGTGGGAAATAAATAAGCTACTGTGTCTGGCAGTTAGAAACGGCTCAGCAGATGACAGATATTAATCAATTTTACTTAAAAAGTCACAACCAATTCAAAATACTTGATTTTCATAATCATGCCATCATAATAGAAAACTATCATATTTGAGTACATAATTAGCTCTAATTTGAGCAGCACTGAGATTAAATAGTAGAAACCCTGGCTCATTAAAGAGCCACTTGGAAAATGGAACTCTATACATTTTTCACCCCTTTAACCATGAGATGGTCTTACAAAAATTACTTGTTTCTAACCCCTGTGACCCCCCCAAAAGTAAAAAGTCTTCAAGTATGACAGCAAACATGAAAAAAACCAAGTGGATAAATAACCAGCAAAACTCAATATTACTTTATAAACCTTTCAGGTATCTTTAAAAAAAAAAAAAAAAGGTCTTTTTATTATACTGGAAAAGAGATAGTTTCAAAGAAGCTTTCAGATGTTCAGAAATTAAAATTAAAATAACTTTTGAACTACACCATGCTGAGGGTACCTACCCTACCACTGTGCAGCTCCACTCCATAGAAGTCGAGGGTCCGTGCTATGTTGATAAAGCAAGATTCCGCTTCTGATTGTTTTAGCCCACTACAAAGGCAGAGAGAAGATGCAGAGTTCACCCAGTAAACAGAATATTAACTCCGATTTTTAAAATTAATACAAATCTAAAAATATTGATACCATTACTATAAGGTTATTAAATGCCTTATGTTATGCATCTTAAACAATCAAACCCCAAATGCTAGTAAACCACATTTTTCTTCTTTTCCACTGAATATGACTTCATCTAGCCCTCTCGTTCCTCTATTAAAAAATACCTCACATTTAGTAGGTTCTCAATATTCAGAGATAAAGACTGTCACCTTCTGGAATTCCCACCCTACCTTTTCCAAGTCCCTAAATTAGTACGTGCTCTTTAGGTCTTTCTGCCTTTATCTATCCTTTTAGCAGCAGCCTCAAACTTCCAAACGTCACTGTACTATTTTAGGATGCTGGCTCCTGCCTGGACAGCAATTCTGGGAGAGGATCGGCAGTGCCTTTTTGAAGGGACACTGGTTGCTTAGGCCTTTGTTTCTATGGCCTTCCTGAGAATGTAAGGTCCCTTGAGACCTGGCCTTCTCGGTCAGGGTGGCCCTTATTTGACCTGGACTGAATGGAGTCACTGCAGCTTTAAGTGAAAGGAGGCAAGGGAAGAGGAGGCCAGAATCGGGCGAATCTGCTGGAGTGGAGGCTTGGCCCGAGGCAGCTGAGGAAGGCTGGTGCACCCTTCTGGAAGGAAGGTGGTTTCCCCAACTGAACCCAGAGAGGACGGGGATTCACCCAGCCTGTCAGCACCTATGTCTGTCTGCCTGTCCATTCAAAACCACCTCAAGGAACGGCTCGTTTCATTAAATATGGGAAACTGTTAAAAGGTTTGCCTGGTAGGGTCAATCTGTGGGGCAGTCAGATTTAAAATGGGCATTTCCTTCAGGAACTAACGGATTTCAATGACATCCTGAAAAAGAACGCAGCAAATTATCCTGAACTCTCATAGGATTTCACACTTTACAGAAATGCTAGTTATGCCAGATATATTTGCCATCATAAGAGCTCAAAGGTTCACAAACCCCCGACATCTTGAAAGAGGATTCATAAGCAAAAGCAAGAGAAGACAACATCAAACCCAAGGGGACACGAGGTCTGACAGTGCCCGACCTGAGTTCCCAAAGTAGGTCACCCGCCCCTCCTCTCACCTGTGCTGCTCATGGAGCGCCTCCACCTTTGCTAAAAAGTCCTCATTCTGATCCGGTATGAACTGACTATCAGAAAGATAGCCCGGAGGATGAATGGAAGAATCACGGTCTCCAAAATGAGCTATCAAGACAGAATGAGGGGAAAGCACCTTTTCAATGCGGTCTGTGTTTACAAGCATCTGTAGCATCACAAGAAAAAACATTCATTGGAAACACTCTCCCAAGAAGTTCTGCTACCACGTGAACCTGAGCTTCTCATTAGCTCCAGAGTCCGCACTTATCACCTGATCCCTGCAGGCTAAGTACTGCCGTGCATGCTCCAGCCAGAGCCTGTCTCCCCCCAAGGCCACACCAGGAGGAAAGGGGGAGCCTGTTCAAATCTAGGTTGTATTCTAATCCCACACCTGTTCCATACTCTGTGGTCAGCACAGCATTGGCGCTCATACCCCTGGCTAAAGAAAAACAAGAGAAACCACTCAGAAAAATGTCACGCTCTACATGGCAGGCACTGTGCAGGCTCTCTGTAGTATTCCAAGGTTGTTGTAACACTGGACCAACCTGCTCTAAAAGATGGGTGTGGGCAGAAGAGACCACTGTCTGCATCTTGACCTACTTCCCTGGCATTCAGGGAAATGTGGAAGAAAGGAAACCAAGGAGGTGTGCAGAGGCCACAGGGGTGGGATGGGAATGGGTGAGGCTGAAGAGTCTGAGCCTTGGCACAGCTGAGGGCACGGCTCTTAGGAAGAAGGAACATTCTTACACGAGTCGGAAGATAGGGAGACCGATGCTGGCGCTGTCACGGAAATCATGCTGGGGACCTGCAAGTGCAGAGGGAAGAGGAAGGGGGGCCTCACAGAGGGACTCCCAGGCTGGTCTTTGGGCCAAATGGCACTTCTCTTTTGAGATCTGTGACTGCCATCTGCAGACAAGATTCACTGATGTCTTGGTGTGACAGGTATTCTTGAGAGTTGTGCAGTGCCCACCCTGTACAAGTGCACATAGCAGCCCTGAGAACTCAAACCATCTGGTTATCTGGACTCTTGAAGAGACTGGGAAAAAGGACCCTGTGTGGGCAGCCAAGGATCTGGCTGGTGGGACCGAAGGACACTTGCTTCCCTTCTCCAAGACTGTCCTCCCACCTGCTATAAAAATAGGAGTGAGGAAGACTATTCTAGCTCTGATGGGCACTTAATCTAGTATTCTGTTTTCTTGACAAACAAACAAAAAACCCTATTTCATCTTTTTCTTAAAAATATCAACCTTGATATTTCCAAAGGTTTTAATAAATTCTTTTTGCAGCTGGCTTCAATGTCAGGAGGCTTCTAAGGACTCATGATTGTTCGAGTAGCCATTCAACAGAGAAGATTTCTAAATCAAATGATTCCTTCTCTGTCTCAAGGGCAGGGGTTGGGGAAATCTTTGGTCATGCTTTGTAGTCAGTCCCAGAAGGGAAGGAGAGGAGTGAGGTAGTTGCTTAGGTGAATTTCATCCCAAAGTTGAAAAGTCAGATGCAAGGGTATCTTTCTTTACATCTACTCAGCCTGGGGCTCACCCTCCTCAACCGCCATCACACACAAGGGCTGCTCTTTGAGATCTGCGCTGTAATGAAGGGATCTGTGTCCTCCTTACACTGTTCCTTGAGGGCTGGGAGTGGGTCAGACTCATCTTTCGGGCCTTGTGCCCAGGCATGGCACATAGTAGCTGCTCGGGTGCTTGGAACTCACCTGTGGAGAGGCTACTGCAAAGTTCAGTTTTGGAAGGGGAAAAGGGCAGAAAGCCAAGTGACCTACACATACAGACTTGGTCATGGGTGGACCACAGGCCATGAAGGCCAGCCAAATGTGGCTAAGCTGTGAACAGGAGTGTCAAGGCTGTATGAGGTAAGCACAAGTGTGGCTTACAGGTGAGTTTGTGCATGGTGAAGTGTACCACAATGCATTTACAGGAAGTAATTTACATGCCCCGATGCTGGGTCCCCAATGAAGAAAGCCCGAGAAAGCCTTAGAATCACCTCATCCAAACTCTGCATGTTGAAGGAGAAGAAACTTGAGGTCCAGAGATGAGAAGGGACCTACCCCTATCACAGAGCTATTTTTCAGCAGTCAAGACCAGAACCTGGCTAGCACTCCCACCATTCTACCAGCCTGCCTGCCACGCCTGCGGGCTACTGCTGGCCATTTGCAGATGACAGTGGTCATGTCCCCAGATGGCAACCAAATGCTGCAAATGACTTTCTTGAGCCTCAAGGCAGAGTCCTATTAAATTTTACACTGTTGGTTGCATCAGCTCATGGAGATGTTCTTGGATCTTGACTTAGTCATCCATCATATTAACGAACAGTCCTAACCCCTGTGCCTTTCTGCAAACATGAACAGCAAGGTTCTCTTTTTAGTCAAGTCACTGACAAATGTCTGAACTTAACACAAGACCACCAGTGAACCTCCCTGTAGTGTGGTTTTCCCTAGAAATCTTAGTCAGCTACTCTGCAATGAGCTGTGTTAACCACTAGGGGGAAACAAAGTTAAACAGTCTCTGGAAACCATCTGCAAAGCACAGGGCGGTGTCCACGTTGTATTCAATGACCAATGACATCATCCCACTAGATGCTCTTGATAACCTAGTGACAGGCCTTAACTTTTATCCCCATTAAACAGATAAGGAAATGGAGACTCAAGGAAGGAAGCTGCCCACCGCTGCTCAGGCTGGTAACTTGGAGCCTAGACCCTGATCACAGCCCATCTTCTTTAACTACTTACGACACGCCCTAAACTCCAGAGTAACGTGCTTTTCTGTTTGTGGGAAGCAACACATGAGAAAGCTAATTATAGCAGAAAGAAAAGGAAATAAACACTTATGTGGGAAATACCTTGTCTTTTAAGTCCCATACATTCTTCTGGCTAATATTTTATATTTTGCAGGACAGAGTGTATGTCTCAGGTACTCAAATGTATGGCATATCAAGCTGTTCTGTTGGGAAAGCCCTTATTTGCTATTCATCTATCTCCAACTTGATCTTGGAGGCTCTTCTTAAGGGGTCATCACTAGGAAGCTTTTCTACACTACCTCCCCCTGCACCCTCCTTCCCCCTCCAAGGAGAACAAAGTGCATCCTCTGTGCTCATCCTCACTGCCAGCATCAGTTGGTCCATATCTGCCTGCCCACCAGGCTGCAGACCCTTTGCAGAGAGCAGCTGTGCTCTATCTGTGCAACCTGAGGCTACTGCGGAATCCACACGTGGCAGATGCTCAGAGGCCATTATAGAACAAATATGTATTTTCAAAAACTTCATTCCTGGGGACTTCCCTGGTGGCGCAGTGATTAAGAATCCACCTGCCAATGCAGGGGACACGGGTTCGATCCCTGGTCTGGGAAGATCCCACATGCTGCAGAGCAACTAAGTCTGTGCACCACAACTACTGAGCCTGCATGCCACAACTACTGAAGCCCACATGCCTAGAGCCTGTGCTCCGCAACAAAGAGAAGCCACCTCAATAAAAAGCCCGCGCACCGCAACGAAAAGTAGCCCCCACTCGCCACAACCAGAGAAAGCCCGCGCACAGCAACAAAAGACCCAATGCAGCCAAAAAAAAAAAAAAAAAAAAAAACCTTCATTCTTGGGACTTCCTTGATGGCACAGTGGTTAAGAATCCGCCTGCCAATGCAGGGGACACGGGTTCGAGCCCTGGTCTGGGAAGATCCCACATGCCGCGGAGCAACTAAGCCCGCGAGCCACAACTACTGAAGCCCGCGAGCCTAGAGCCCCGTGCTCCGCAACAAGAGAAGCCACTGCAATGAGAAGCCCGCGCACCGCGATGAAGAGTAGCCCCTGCTCGCCACAACTAGAGGAAGCCCCCGCGCAGCAATGAAGACTCAACACAGCCAAAAATAACTAATAAATAAATAAATTTATTTTTAAAAAACCCTTCATTCTTTGACCCTCATAGACCCTTGACAGGCCACCAGCAATCTTCCACCATCAAGTGCTTTCAGGTTCTTTACCCACAGATCACTTTACTTTTTATCTGGTAAGAAAATGTGCTTTGTTTTGGCTTCACTGGCTACTGGTAGGCTTGTCTTCATATCAGATGTCCCTCTGGGACAATGTGGCAAACCGTATCAGATAAAATTTAGGCTTACTCTTTTTTTTTTTTTTTACTTTTTGGCCACGCCCTGTAGCATGTGGGCTCTTAGTTCCCTGACCATGGATCGAACCACAGCCCCCTGCATTGGAAGCACGGCGTCTTCACCACTGGACCGCCAGGGAAGTCCCTAGGCTTAATCTTTGATCCAGCTATTTCATATCCAAGAATTTAATCTTATAGAAATACATGCACAGAAGTATGGAAAAATGTGTGTAGGTATATATTTGAGGGTGGAGGAATAAGAAACTTTTACTTAAAACTGTTCGCCTGACAACCTATGATATTATTAGCATGATAGTCACGCTCACGTTTCTACTGCAGCTAGTCTGGACTTTTTAGGTGCTCATAACTTCCTTTAGCCCCCATTCTATCAGTCCTTTGCAGAGGGAAACCTGACTACTGAAGCTTAGGAATTTTATTTGGTACTCTAAATAGTTTGTTTACAATAGGCCGTTCTTTAGACAGCTTTCTTCTGGGCACAAAATACAGTACGAGTTAAACAACACTTGCCATGAGCCAGGCATATTCTAAGAGCTTTAAGTATATTTCATCTTCACTCAACCCTATGATTAGATATTATTATCACCTCCACTTGACAGATGAAGCTGAGGCCTGAAGAGGCTCAAGGTCAGGTAGGTACAGGTGGAAGAGACAAGACCCAGGTACTGTGGCTTCAGCCTGTGCTCTCACTGACTCAGTTAACAGCGATGGTCCACTCAAGAGTTTCTACTTATCACCTTCAGAGGTGATACTTGAACCAAGCAGTCATATTCCAAGTTGTCATAATCACCATCATCACCTCCATCTTACATGTGAAAACACTGAGATTCAGAGAGGTAACACCATGTTAGAAGCAGATGGAGAGCCAGATTTAAATGGAGTTTGCATCCAAAGCTATGTCCTTTCTAGTGTTCCTGCCCTTCAAACCTGAAGCTTTAGATGTGAGCACCAAACTCGCTCTGAGATGTGGGAAAACTCACTCTCCTCAGCTGATCAGCCTGGCAGAGATGGAGTCCACTGGGTCCAGTGACTACTAAGAATACAGTTGACTGGTGACCGTGCCATTTCCTATATGGATGCGACACGGCCGGGTCTGTTCCAGATGTATCACAGGGAGAGGGGAACTTTCAGATCCACCCAAGCTCATCACTGTGCCATCTCTTCTGAGTCTCCCATTGGGGAGAAGGAGATGTAGGTTGTACGGGGAGATGAACACTGGGTCTTGTCTTGCTAGTGAGCAGGGCCACTGCTAAAGGTCTCTCTTCTACTTGCTGGTATCATGCAGCCACCTTGCCCTTCACCTCTCCCATGTCAGTTCTTTGCTCCTGGGGAACAGGCAGGCTTAAGGCCACATCAGGAATCCCTGTCAGCATTCTCTTGCTATTTTGCCTCTTCTGAGACCAAAGCAGAGGGAGGAGCTCAGCCAGTGCCTGCCAAGACCCGTCCATCCTGCTCTCTTAACTGCCCACCATGCAGTCGGCCAAGAGGGGAACAAGCCCAGGTGGCGTGGGGCTCACAGGAAGTCTCGAGCAGCTCTGCACGAGTTCTAGTTGGTCACTGCGCTGGCCTCACACAGCTAGTTAACTATAAAGCGATATTTTACCTTCCATCTGGCTATGCACCCTGTCCTCGTACACATCCAGCATCTACCACGGGGCCTCACGTGGAACATATTCTAATAATGTTTTGGTGACTGAAGAAGTGGATTCTTACTTCAGCTTAAATAGGCCTTGATGGAAAATTCCATCTGGACTTTCCATCCCACACGGCAGCCACTAGCCACACAGAGCTATTAAGCCCTTGAAGTGTGGCTAGTCCAAGTTGAGATGTGCTGGAAGTGTAAAATCTGGACTGGTTTTCAAAGACTTAGTATGAAAAAAATGTAAAATATCAAAATTTTTACATGGATTACATACTAAAATAATATTTTAGATATATTAATACGATGTATTTCATTTTACTTTAACATGGCTACCAGAAAGCTTAAAGTTACACATGAAGCTCCCATTGTATTTCTATTGGGCAGTGCTGCTCCAGGCCAATATATAAGCCGTCGTTCTACTGAAACTAAAAATAAACTCCTAGGATCCCAGCAGAGTTTCAGAGTAGCACCAATCAAGGAGCAGGAGTGACCTCCAGCAAATTCCTGAACCTGTCCGGGTCTTAGTCTCCACGTCTATAAGAAGTGACTGGTAGAAGTATTTGCCCCACCAGGATTTTGTTATAGAGTCAAATCCAATTGTGAGTGAAGGCTCTGGAAAATGTAACGTGCGATAGGTATCTCCTGTTTTCTGGGCTCCCCTGGGAGGAAACCCCACTTTTCCTAATCCAACATCCCTGAGCTGGAGGAGAGCCTAAGTCAGGATGAAAGTAGAAATATATGGACAGCCAGAGATATGCTGCCCAACAGGATTCCTGGGGAAGCGGGGGAAGGGACTCGGTCAAACAGGAGAGGCCAGTGAGTTTCTTAATATACCAGTCAGAACAAGCTGTCCATCTGCGAAATGCTCCTTTGTGACTTACACTGTACTGCATAGGATGCTAGAACCACCGCTGAGTTAAGAGGGCAGGTTAACCTGTCAGAAGAAAAACATATTAGGAAAGTCACCAGAACCCACGACAGCCCAAAACACTCATTGATTATGGGTAACACATGTCTTTTTCTTGGATTAACCATTAAAAAAAATCACGAATAATAACAAAGAATTTTAGGATACTCAATCTCAAAAAGTAAAGATAAAAGTAACACACTAAAGAGTCTTTGAAATTAAAAGAGAATTTTTCCATGTTTAAAATAATATATATTAATACAAATACCATGAGGCTAAAGGTTTAATGTTGGCCAGGGTTTGGCTGGTCAAGAAAGGTCAGGCTCATATCACTAAGAGAAAAAGTGAGAAAAGTATACTCTTAGATCAATGGGCAGGCAGCCTTTGTCTCTTTCTGGTAAAGACGTTGAGACTTCTCATAGGGCTAACTGAACTCCTGAGTTCTGCTGACTCTGATTCTTGATTACCTGCTTTCTAGAAGGATGACATCCTCTTAGAAGGGAAAAACAGAAAAGTATTCTGAATTTTAAAACTCCTGTGAGTTTTGAATTACTTAATTAGTTACAATTAGTTAAGATTCCTAAATCTATTCACCCTCCATCCTGCCATCCACTAGAAATCCATGAACCCAAGGTTGGACTTGTTTTCCTCTTTCCTCTTAAGCTCACTGCCCTCCCAAACACCCTGTTTCAGCCAATGACGCCATCTCTGTCATATTCCAAATCATCTTGGTTGCTTCCTCCTCTCCATTCAGCTACGGATTTCACGGTCTGCCTGGGAGCTCAGCCAGCAGATCTGGGGCAGGAATCACTGCCAGGTGGAGGAACAGATGAATAGAAGCAGGAGTGAGGGCTCGCAGGGTTGAGGGGGACACAGATTTTAAAAGCATTCTTCCCGGCAACCTTGTGGAAAGTGGAGAAAACATGCAGTTTCCATGGCAGCCCACGAAGTTCCCAAGATATGAGTCACCCCCACCTCTCTGACTAATCTGGTTGGCTCACCAGGGTTTCCCTTCTGTTCAGCTGTGCTGTGTGCTGGTCCTGAAGCTGCATATAAATATGAAGGTAGCCTTCCCTATCTGAGGGGCCCCATCTTTCAAGTAACCATGTGTTCCTGCTAGAACTTCTAAATGCAGATACGTCTAGGGATGCTTGCTATATATTCGATCATCTGGAGACTCAGAGAGCCCAAAGGAAGAGCAAACATCAGCATTCACTTTCCTACCAAGATGGGCTTCAATGAAATCTAAGCTGGTGTCCTTGCTACAGGAAGAGCAGGTGAATGGGATTCAGGGAAAAGCTTAGGAGAGTGGCTAAGGGGGTTCAGTCTAGATGGGAGAAACAATCCTATGAGTAAGTCAGGAAGAACAACATTTCCAAAGAATGGTGTAAATAACAAACTAAAGAACACCATGTTCTTTGACAGATTTCTTCCTTACTCTCCAGGCTTTAGGGTCTCCATCTGTCAGACAAGATCACCTATCTTTTCAGGAAGGAGGGGATGAACAAGACCTTTCAAACCCGGGAGAAACACTAACTAGATCCACTGAGTCTGTCAAGACATCCACGGCTACTAAGGGCTGGATGCCACCCTGACAGCCCCCCACCCCCAGAGAGACGAGGGCCGCCTGCAGGCCTGACAAGGATGTCAGGGATCTAAGCCAGGACGTGGCCCTCAACAGGTTTCTACTAATTCACACAAAACAAGGGGCATAAGAAAAAATGAAGACGACCAATTTCTAATACTTGGAGAGCTAGACTGGAAGCTCCCGAGGTAGGGGTAGTGGGCCCGGCCTCACTGGACCAGCACAGTCAGTGCCCATCTCGTTACATGTGCTATTTGCAAAATATGTGTGGGGAAAACAGGTCAGTGTGTAGAAAAGAAAGACACAACTAGTTCTATCACCACAGAAGGCAGCCTGGACCCAGGACAGGGGTGGGTAATCTCAACCTACAGTTACCCTGAAATATAAGAAGGCTGCCTCAGGAAAGCCCCTCATCCTCTTCCAGCCTTTTTCATAGATTCTGTTCCTGCCAAATCTCTCCTGCTTAAAACCCTCAACAGCGCTCCTCTGCCTGGTGGATCCAAGATGCAGGCCTCTGTCTGACAGGAAGAGCCCTCTCTCTCTCTGTTCTGCTGTAGGCCCCCAGCACGTGGTCTCCAATTGGGACTGTGCGGGGGGAGGCGATGTCCTCTCTGCCCAGTGAGATTTAACTCCTCACTTCTCCACCAACCCCAACTTATCACAGCAATCCACACTCTTCACAAAGCTCACACCGGCATCTCCTTCTCCTAAAACCTATGATGGCTGTGGTCTCCACCGCCCATATTGGTCCCAACTGCTTCAGGAGCTCCTGTCTCATTTCCCCGACCAGACTGCAAGGTCCCTCATGGAAGCATAGTGGAGGCTTCTGAAGACCCTCCTCAGTAGAAGGAAAGAGGGGGTAGGGAGGATGGGAGTAAGACGTGGCTGTTCCCACCCGTTTACCTGCTGCAGTGTCTCCTGTAAGTCAAGAAAAAACTCTGGATTTGGAGAAGGTGGCTCAGGGACCACTGACTTGGAATTTCTCCTCCCTTCCTGAGCCTCTCAGATACTTGGCAGCCACGGAGATGGTCCTGATGCACAAGAAGTGCTGAAGCACGGACGGATGCTCCTGTCTTCCAGCCAAGTTCCCCAGAGAGAAAAAGAGCCACCTCTGGGTACTAAGGGGCTCAGAGGGGACCTAAATTGGGCTTGATTTGTCTTCCTGGATGAAGCCTGTTTTACATTCGGGATCTATCCTTCCCTCCCTTTAAAGTTTCTCAGGTCTTTACCAGAAAGATAACTGTACCTTCTGTAATAAAATTGAAACAACATGAAATGAGGTTTGTCAATCCTCAGCTTCTCCAAATCCAGACCAAGCTAGAAACAGATGTCCCAAGCAGGATGCTGCCTTCAACATCCATTCTTTGTTTACACTTAATTTGTTACCAGAAATGTACGCTCATTAGATTAAAACCAGGAATTTCAGTAGTCTGGGGCAACTGACAGGAAAAGAAGAATGCAAAAGTCTCATTACCTTCCTTCACAAATATCCATCTTCAGTTGTAAGAAATACAAATGCCTATGAAATAATTGTTTTCATTAATTCACAATACTCAAATTAAAATAAGCCAAAAAAAAATTGATGAGTCAAGGACAAGACCTGCACATGTGAAAAACAAAACACACAAAGACGTATTTTTGTCTCAAGTATCAGGCGCTGTTTAGTACACTGCAAAGCCACGCCCCTTCAGTAATAATGGCTCGTGAGGCTGCCTTAGTCTCAATGGGTAGTGGCGGGGGGCATTTCCAGCCGGCCTCCCGCCCGCACATGCTGTCTTAGGGATGGCTGAGCAAGGATGGACGGGGTGAGAGCAGCCCAAACAACCAGCTGCTGCTGCTGCCAGTGAGCGCCCCCGGCCTGGACCTTCCCAGTCAAACTCGGGGTATCTGAGAGCACCAGGACCCACGGGCAGCCCCCCGCACCCCGAGGGGCTGCTGTTCTTAACATCTGCACACCTAATTTCCCTCTGTGTGAAGTTACTGAGAGGTGGAGCGTCTAGGAAGACACCTCCTTGGCTGGGGTGCAAACACCCAGCTGGGCTTTTTCCTGTGTCCCAGGAACTGTGGGTGCCCGAGCAAAAGCATAGACATCAGTCATCTACAGGCTGCCAGGCCTCCCGGGTGAATCCTGCACTTGTCTGTGAGTTCCCAGCAATGTCGCTTCAAAACCCGGGACTTGATTTGTGGGCAGAACTTGGTAAGTTCTTGGTTAGTCACAGGACCCTCCATCCAGGGAGCAGGAATCACAAGGCATCAACAGTGCTGTGCAGGCCGGGAAGGGCCCTGGAGACCGTTATATTTAGGGACACGGCATACATGTGACACTTGGCCTCTGGCTCCCATTCTTTGTTAAAATTAAAAGCCTGGATTCACATGGGATAGACATTCCAGCATCTGGCCAAGATGACAACAGGGAAAATTCTTGAAATCCAATACAGATGCAGCAGAAGTGTTCAGGGCCAGGAGAGAGAATTTCGGCAATTTAAACAAACCAGTCACAATATTCCTTCTAATTTCTATGTTTAAAGGTTAAGGCGCCAGTGTTTTGAGATGTGAATGCGTCACATGGTATTACAACCCTGTATTTGCACAGTTCTGGGCTGTGTGTGGTACTTCATAACTTATCGCCTCATTTCAACCTCATAAGAACTCTGCGGTGGGTACCGCTACCTCCATTTTTTACTGATGAGGATACGGATGTCGAATGGGTTATGTGGGGTCAGTTATGTCTTATTTCAACCTGGACACGCATGCTATGAAAAAAATCTGATTATGCCACAAATTTCTTATGCGTCTAATGACTAAAAAACTTAGGATCCACCTCCTAACTCTGATACTACTTTGACTGTAATTATCACCAACTACTCCTACCGTGTTGAATGCCAGAGCATGGAGAGATGGTGTGACATACATTTGCTGATTCTCTCTTATTCCAAATTGGAATCTCTATCTTTTCCACCTAGGAGAACGCAATGGGTCCTTTCTAGTTTGTTCCTATATTTATCCAAGCTGAAATTCAACTGGAATTAAGTGTTCTCTCCTCCTATAATGCTACTGAGAGAAAGAAGAGAAGGAACAGAATTACAGACAATCCAGTGGTAAATCTGGACTTTCACTGACAAGCCCAGCTAAGCGGAAGGTCTTCCTCGGGATGTAAAGGAGAACGGGAACCTGGAGACCCTTGTTCATCAAATGCTACTTTGTCATATATTCAGCAACGTTTCCGAGTCAACCCCAGGACATCACACACAAAGAGATCAGAATAGTGGAATGATGCCCAAACTTAGGAGACCTCCTAGGAATCCTGAGAGAGCCTGATTCTGAGACTGCCTGTATATAAAAGTCTGTTTAGAACAGGTCTAAATTTATCAGAAACAGCCACTGTGGAGGCTCATAATCAAGGAGACGGTTAGCCATTAGAATAAAGGAAGACATTTAAAAGAGATGCTTGGTGTGCCTGACTTCAGAAATGTAACGCTCATTTCTGGAGTGGACCCCAATCCATGACCTCAACTTCAGAAAAAAGCAATAAATGCCTCCCTGCCTAGATCCTTAGTAAACAAACAGGAAAGAACAAATACCACCTCTATACTCCTCCTTTGACCCTTGAGAGCAAAATTTCTTTAAAGGGGAACTTACTTTTGCATAGGCTACAGAGCTGGGGCTTAAAAAAGATACTATGTATAATACGGTACATCAACTATACCTCAATAAAAGAAAAGACACTAAGTGCCAGGAATATAGGCAAAACTCTTCAATAAAGTAAAAACAAAACAAAAGTTTTTTGAATGAATGGTGGAAGCCTGGCCCAGCCTAAGAAGAAGATCTGGCAGTCCTGGCTATTCCCCAGCTCCGCAGGAGCCACAGGGGTGGCTGCTGCCATGACTCCTGCTGTGTTAAGAGAAATCTGTTACTCACATCCCAGAAGGTGACAGCTATACTCTACTCCACACTGGGGGGACCACCCATCTTACCATGGGAGGTTGAGTAGTGGGGTTGAGTGTCAGTCTGGAACTAGTAACTTTTAGGAGGGACACGGACAAACCGAATTTTATCTGGAACTTAGGTGAGAACAAAATTTAGTCTATTATTTGTCTTCAGCCAAAATCTGCCTCTTTGTAGTCTCCACCCACTGGCCGTAATGCTACCACCGAGCACATCTAATTCCCCCTTTCCCATGACAGCCCTTGGAAGATCTGAAAGCAGCCTTCATTTCTCTGAGTCTTCTCTCCATCCTGACCTCCCTACCTTTCCTCAGATGTCCCTCAAATGACAGAGAGGCTCAGCAGAAAGAAGCTTTCCTGTGGGGTATGGAAGTAGCGTCCAACGACCGAGAGGGGCCCTGGAGAAGGGCTCCTGGGTTAGGCTGGCGTGAGTGACCCCTTCACTCAGGTACTCTGGCAGCCGCAACCCTAGGGGCTCCAGCGTCTCAGGGAGGACACAGGGCAATGAGGGACGACCACTGGTTTAGGCAGTGCAGGTCACACTCGGGCTGGGAACCCTTCAGTGGGTAGTAAAATCAATTTAATGAGCCACAAGTGACATTTTAAAAGAAGAAAATAGAAAACTTAAGAGTGCTTTGCAATTACTATTGTTTCATGAAATGTCTGCTTCACTAATTTACATACATCTGTGTAATGCATTACAAAGCAAAATATATTTTTTATTGTGGGGTTATGATTACAAAAAAAACACCGCTAGTTAAAAACACACACAAATACACACACACACACACACACACACACACATATATATATAAAAAATCCATCATGACATTTTTTAAAGCATCCCTTGAACAGAATTTGATATTCAGTAGTAGCCTGAATATTTCCAGTAGGGAAATCCTGGTGGGGTCATTTCAAACATATTCTCATAGATCATGTCACCACTTTGCATCCACCAGCTTATGAGGTGACCTGTTGAGTTGAGTGTCCTACACTCCCCCTTAGTCCACCAGCATGAAAAGCTGTTATGAGGAAAACTCAAGGTATCACGTGTATGTCCCGTGGTTACCCAATGAGTCATGCGGGACATCTTATACCCGCTTAAAATTTAACCTAATAGTAAACACAAGTCAAATCTCCAACGTCTTCTATTGTAGAGGGAAGAGGTGTACAAAGAAGACAAAATAGTAATAGACTAATATTTGGCCTTTAAACACATTAAAAGTTAAAATATGATCATGTGATTACTATTTTTTTTAAAAAAGGAAAAAACGAAAGCGCACTTTATGTCCAAGTTAATGTCTCCTCCTTGGTGATGGTCTCATGGCCACAATGAGCACAGGATAGGATTCAGTAATCCTGAACATTCATTGCTTTTTTTCTGGCGGAAGAGTTTCCCTCCCTAAGAAAAACAAACGTTTCAATAATAGAAGGGCTGGCTGTTGCCCTGGGGGGAGGGGAAGGAGAGGCCCAGGCGAGCTTGCAGAGTCCATGTTCAAACAGCAACAACTTTCCTGTGCCCGCCCCTCCATTCCAATCACGGGTCCCCACCCAGAAAACCCACGTGCCAGCTCAACACCAGGGCCAGGACCTGCGCCAAGCCTGGAGGGGTAAACAACTCTCGGCAGCCCTCAGGCCCTTATCTGTTTCACGGATTGCCTGAACCACAGATTCACGGAGGCGGAGGAAAGACACTGACCCGGCCTCCTCTCCTTTGCAGCTCCTACCAACAGGGGATCTGATAGAAAGTTCTCAGTTCAGAGACCTCTCGTTCTCCTAAAGAGCTCAATCCTAGCCCCTCAGAGACACTGCGCTGTTTGACAGGTAGATGACTGTTTTACAAACTTCCTGATTGCAGTAGCAGAAAATAACTGCGTTCTCTGAACACAGGTGCTCAACATGCAGGGGAAGCTGGACAGAAGGGGAAGGTAGGGGGTGGTGGATGGGAGCGTGCTGGGAACGGCACCAAATCAGGAGGCCAGAGAAGGAGGCTCAAGATGAAAATGAATTCGCCGATTAAAATTTCAATACATGTACCCCCCCCAATTTTTACTGGGATCGTAACTGTTGGTGCAGTTATACCCGAGTGAAGTATCTGGCCACAGTGATAAATTAAAGAGTACATTTTCAGTGGTTACTCATTTTTATATACTAAATAGAAAACTTAAAAAAAAATGTTATTACCTGGTTTGTTCTTGCTGCAGTGTGTTGGGATCAGGTATAAAAAATCTTACTCGAAAATGCAGGGTACAGGGGATACCTCCTACAACATTTTTCAAAAACAAATTAAATTTTCCCTTTAAAAAAGTCAATGTATGTAAGCGGCTACTCTCCCATAAGTGATGCATTTTTCACTAGACCACAGCTTTTTCCATGAATAAAAGGACTAATTTCAAAAAAGGAGTGCATAAGTTAGTTAAGTGTTCAGAAATCTCCAAGTCTACAAGAAGTAAAATATTTTTGCAACGTCAGCATAAAATGAGGTATAATCTACTTCCTATTACATGTGTAACTTAGGGATGTGTTCAAACAATGCACTCCATTATCTGTATTAGGAACTTTAAAAATCCTTAAATCAACAGATTATACAAAACTCACAAAGAAGTAATCTCTCACATATATAATGATTTCATACTTTTCAAGTGTTTTCATGTACACTCTTGAATTTAAATACCGCCATGACTATAAGTAGGCTAGGCTGCTGTCGACTGCACTGTGTAACAGATTAGCCACCAGGCTTGGAGATGTGACTTGCCTTGGGTCACACAGCCAATGATAACACCAGACTTACAGCACTGAGTCTTTTGATTCTGCATTTTAAAATCATTTTTATACTGGAAAATATTTCATGCTTTTAATGCAAAGTGAATTCTAAAAATGATTAATACAGTAGCAAATATTACACAGCTAATATACTCAAATATGGCTTTATGCAACAACGCCAAGAGTCCATTTGCTTGCAAGGATAAAATTAGCCCATTTCTTTTGCTGGATGTGGCAACAGAAGAAGATCAGATTGTGTTGCTAAGATCCCATACTCTTCTTCACGTCAATTTCTCTCCTCTCCATTACTCAGTATATATTCACTGGCCCTTTCCAGCACTTTCTGGCTCTGTGAAACTCAAGCTTTTCCCACCCTGCCTCCCTCACTGATCTCCTCTACATTAGTTCATTATGGGCTCCACCCTCCCTTCTCAGTAGTACCTTCTGTCTTTATCTCTGGATTGTATCAAAGACTCCAATGGTGTGTGTGCACCTATGAATGTACCTGTGGGTGGTTCTGTAACTCTGGGTGCGTGTGCGGCCCTGCATGTCAGCCAGGTTTGGGGCATAAGGTGCATAAAGGGGAACAGAGAGCGTGATGTTGGAAAACCAGGTGAAGGGTGCAGTGAGGTGTGGTTCGAAAACCCACCTAACTGGGAATTAACCTACAGCACTAGGATACACTCACGTGTATGTCTGTGACACTATTTACCCATGCCTTTGTTTCCTGTGAATGGAACTGTGCTGTTGAAATGGACTGTGTGTGTGTGTGTGTGTGTGTGTCTGTGTGTGTCTGTGTGTGTGTGTGTCTTTCCCATCCTGGCTCTCACACTGGGCTGAAAAAGGCCATCCTCCTTCCCCTTTCTTTCCTATAAAATGAAATGTGGGTTCCTTTGCTCTTAGCTGTCTTCTTTCACCTTTCCCTTTCTTGCCCATATTTGGTGAGGACCCTTGGGGGCTGATCTGGAAGCATCTCTGCTAACTCAGAAGTCAGACAGGGAGAAGTCAGCTTACTCACGTCTCTTGGACCACCTGGAATCCAGGTACCAGATGTTACAGGTACGCTGAGGTTTGGAGGAGAGAAATGGGCCACGATACACTAATACCTAGTGTTGAACTGACATGGGAAGGTCACACCCACCTTTTAACTGCTTCCTGATGGGTTTGCTTGCTTCAAGCCATCTCTGTTGGATAAGAAAACATAAGATATAAAACCAAACCCAGTGGGAGCCCAGCACGTTTTCAAGGGAGGGTACTCACAGGAGAGTCCACTGAGTCATCACTGTGCTGCAAACCAAAATACTCCTTTTCGGTCACGCCCAAGTAGCTGTAAGCCATATCCAGGAGAACTTGACCAGTATCTTGTTTCTAGGGGAAAAAAATGTCCAGTGGGCAAAATTTTAAAACAAATTAAAAACTGGTGTTTAAAAGTCTTTATTGCAGGGGCTTCCCTGGTGGCACAGTGGTTGAGAATCTGCCTGCCAATGCAGGGGACACGGGTTCGAGCCCTGATCTGGGAAGATCCCACATGCCGCGGAGCAACTGGGCCCGTGAGCCACAGTTACTGCGCCTGCGCGTCCGGAGCCTGTGCTCTGTGGCGGGAGAGGCCGCGATAGTGAGAGGCCCGTGCACCGCGATGAAGAGTGGCCCCCGCTTGCCGCAACTAGAGAAAGCCCTCGCACAGAAACGAAGACCCAACACAGCCATAAATAAATAAATAAATAAAAACATCTGATTGTCTTTAAAAAAAGAAAGTCTTTATTGCAGGCAAGAAGGTGTTAAAACACGCAGAGAGATTTCATGCACACAGGTACCCTACAATAAGAAATATTAATAAGAATTTAATAAATTCCAAATTAAGAAGCCCCACGGAACATATGGAAAGTAGGGCTAAGATAAATATGATTTAAGAGAATGAGATTAATTTAATTTTCTAAGATTTCTTCCTTCCTCTTAGCTGAGATTCCCAAGTGATAGTGTCTAAATTGGAAAACTCAGGTATCCCAATGACAGTAAACTCCCCGTGACCTACCCATGGATTATCCACAGCAAAATGTTAATCCCACGTCGGTTTATGTTGGCTCCTCAGGCGCCATGCAAGTATACACAGGGAGGAAAACTCTACTAACAGCATGAAGGAAGACAGCTAAGAATACTCAAATGCCATTGGAAATACCCTCCAAGTGATCTGGCAGGGGACACTGGAGGATTATCTGCTTCCCTACTCCCTGGCATCTGAAGTGAGAAGCCAGTGGAGACTTTCAACCACATTTCACGTCCAGAGCAGGACTCAGACACCTTCGCCACTCAGTGTTTTCAGACCGGGCACAGTGCTGGGCGTGGGGACAGAGCCATAACATGTGTCCCTTTCCTGCCCTCCTGGAGAGGCCAGCCGTGCAAGCAGTGACCATAACTCGGTGTGTCAAGTGCCAAAGAACACTCGGGGTACAGTGAACACACACAAGACAACACAAATGGGTGACTCAACCTGGGGACAAGGGAAAGCAGTCCCTGACCTGGTTCTGGGAGGCTGACAGGGCTGAGTGCCACGCCCTCCCTCCAGGCGCAGAAGCTAAGAAAAGGCATCAGGCGGACGGCCCAGCACAAAGGCACAGGGGTGGGGAATCGCGAATTCTCCTTTAACAGGCAGACTTCTTGGGAATCCTTTGAACCAAACCCTTTAACTTAAAGGGCAATGTGAGTCAGAAAGAGACCATGTATAGAACCAGCAAAGGCAGCTTTTTTGAGCACCTGATAGCAGATGATGTACCTGAAAACAGGTCACCATGACCAGGATGAGGAGAATTAGGTAACTGTCACCCCCCCCTGCAGCCACTTCTCCGGGACAGTCTCACTTATCTGGTCCACAGTGTGGGAACACAAGGCACGGGGACAGTCTCACTTATCTGGCCCACAGTGTGGGAACACAAGGCACCGCCTGTGTCCTGAACACATCCCCCTTCCTGCCCCAGGGCCCTGGTTCCCGCTGCTTCCTCCACTTCCCAGGTCACCTCCCATCCCAGGGGAATCAGGACAGTGTGGAAAAGATGACCTGGTCCACATACTCTAAAGCATGAGATATTCTCCCTCCAAATGATGAGCTACTCTTGATGCAAAGAGCTATCTGCTCCCCTTGTTGAAATCATTATTTGTATGATTTTATATTATGTTTAATATATATTATTAATGACTTTAATCTATTGGGCATCTACAAGGAGCCTGCCACAGTATTCTGCACTTTTTATATATGATATCCAATCTTCGCAGCAATGTCACATAGCTGTCAACACCATCCCCTGTGCTGATGAGCACACAGAGGCCTCAGAGGCTCCGTGCCCTGTGCTGTCAGCCGATGGATGGTCTGACTGCCTGACAAGGGACCGTCTGATGCCAGAGTCTGCACGTTACCACCACACTGCCACTCTCCCCTCTGGAGCGCATAATTCATCCATTCCAGTATCTGCACAACTCACCGAGTTCTCAAAAGGAATTGAAATAGGATACATTTTTGGTAAGAACAGCCCTCCCGGCCCGGCGCCTGCCCCACAAGAGGTCATCTCGGCTACATCAGGTCACTGTCCGTGACAGACTTGCTCTCTGGGAGGAGCTAAGAACAGCCGACGTCCAGGTCAGCTTCCCCGAGGATGGCCGCTCCGGGTCATAAGACGACCTGGGCTGAAGAATCTGAATGCGACAGCGCAAATGACCCCCAGGAGCAGAAACATATAAAGTGACGGAGATTCGAAGTTGCAACCAGGCCCTCAAATTGAAGTTCAGTGTGAGTCAGCCTTGACCAGGCTGCTGGAAGCTTGGGGGGCAGCACAGGCAGCAGTGACAATAACAACGGCATTCGTAACGGAAGATGACTGGGTGCCCACTGAACGCCAGGCACGTGATTATCACTCTGGGTGGATGCCGTCCGCATTCTCCTCTACAGGGCTCATCACTCCTCCTCCTTAAAATACATCCTTACCTGGGATTCTCATTCCCTCTTGGCCTCCCCTTATCTCCCTGGACAGTCCTGCTTGTTCCTCATCCCCCCAGCCGTTGAACACCGAACCTCATTCGTATCTCCTGTCTATTCACTTCTCAGGTGATCCTGAAGTACCACATCTACCCTGGTAACACCCACATATGTATCCCAGCCTAAACCCTTCCCTTAAACTCCTCTTTTGTATACCTAATGCCATTTCCACGCAGATGAGTAAACAGGCATCTCACACTCACCATGTCCGAAACAGAACCAGTTATTTCTGCCCCCAAACCTGCTCCTCTTGCAGGCTTTCCCATTTCTATAAATTGCAGCTCCATCTTGCCCACTGCTCAGGCCAAAAACCTTGGGAGTCACCTTGAAGCCTCTTTCACATCCCAAATCCCACTGGTTCCACCTTTAAAGTATTTCCAGACTTGGTTTACTCTTAGCCCCACTACCGCCCTGTCCAATCATCATGGTCTCTCCCACAGACTAAAAGTCTCAGCCCTTGCCCCACCCCCTCCCCCAGTTTAATGTCAACCGAGCATCCAGAGTGATACTTGAGTCAGATCATGTCAGGTCTCTGCCCAGACTCACCAATGCAGAACAGAGCCAGTGCTCAGAATGACCTACGAGGCTCTACACAATCCCCCTATCCCCTCAAGAGGAAAAAAGTTACGTGAAAAAAGTAACAAAACAAAAAAAAAAACCCACCTATTTTATTACAGAAAAAGTTGGGTTTTTTCTCCAGACTTAAGTGGAAAAGAGGAAAAAATTAACTATTTGCACCAAAATGTTCTGTTGTGACATAGGAAAATAACCAAGTACAGTGTTATATTCCATCCTTTTTATCGGTGTTTTGTCTGTCTGTACCATCTGCTGTGTTCATTTCTCCAAACTCACGTCCACCTTGATGTGGGAGTAGGGGATAATCTTGTCGAAAGGCACATTGGTGCATGTGTGTCTGCTAGCTCACTTGTCCTTGACAATATTTTACGATATTAAAGAAAATCTTTTGAAACGGCTGTTAGGAAAAACAAAACAAAACAAAACAACCCATCACCTGTTATCTCTCTGACCTCTTCGCCTCCTTCCCTCCTCCTTCCTCATTACACTCCAGACGCACTGGCTTCTAGCCTGTTCTGCAATCACACTAAGGGAAGGGGACCCCGCCCCAGGGCCTCTGCTCTGCTGTTTCTTCTACCTGGAATGCGCTTCCTCCTGAGAACCACACAGTTCCTCCCCTTACTTCCTTTAGGTCACCTCTGAAATGTCATCGTATGAGTGAGGTCTTCCCGAATCGCTTCTATAAAATGACAACTGACAACCTCACCCCTTGCCCTGTCCTTAACTCTCCACCTTCCTTATCCCGATTTTTCTTCTAAGTACATGATACCGCCTGACATAGTACACATTTGTTTATGGTCTGTTTCCTCCCTCTAGGATGTAAGCTTTAAAAGGGCAGGGATTTTGCTCTGTTTTGTTCACTGCTGTATTCTTTGTACCCAGAACAAAGCCTGGCATGTAGTAGGTGCTCAGTAAACATGTGTTGAATAAACATTCATGTTCTTGTCGGGAAGAAGATATACGGCTGAGGAATAGCTCCAAAACAGACAATATAAATTTTAACAAAGGAGCCATGTCTGAACTAAGCTGTCAGTTTACAGCAACTGGAAGAGACCTTCGGGGCCTCTACAGAGCAGCCACCGTGCAGCGACTTCATGCACACTGCCCTCTTCTCTTGCCTGCTCAGCCACCAACGTCCACAGTGACCTGGCGTCAGCAGGAGGCAAACTCATGGGTGGGGGAAGACCCCAGCAGGGACCACTTTTTGTCACCCTTCTAATTCTTGTGGCCTTCTAACATCCCCCAGTTGTTCTCCGGTACCCTCTCTTCTCTTTCTGACGCCTTCCATTGCACACTGAATTTTCCAGGCTGGGGCAGATGCTGGCAGCCAATCTGGGGTTGGAGGCGACCCCCTTAGAACTGGCCAGAGGATGGGAGAGACAGGCAAAGGTCACGAACGCCCAGTGGTGATTGGGGAGGGGCGAGGCAGCAGGGACGGCTACTGGTCAGGCATCTTACTGCTGACGTAGGACTGGAGACCCCGTTTCTAGCCCTGCCTCTGCTTGAGGTGGGACAAGCCAGGCCCTCCCTGAGCCCTGCCATCTGGGAGGCTAACCATCTCACTACCCTTCAGAAAGGACTCGCCATTTACCATTTGCACATTTAATGAGTACCTGCTGTGAGGCAGGCACAGGGGAAACGACACTATTGCCCTTCTCCAGGAGCTCACAGTTTACAGAGTGACATATAACCTGATAATGACAACTACTATTCATGCAATTTGACAGGGGCCCTAATAAAGCATACACAGGGCACCGTTATTGGAGAATCAGCTCAGGAAGTCAAAGACGTCACAGAAGCAGCAACATCTAAGACTCACACAGTTCACAAAGAAGAGGGGGAAAGACACGCCAGGTAGAGGCAAGAATATGGGCAAAGTTTTTAAGGTTATTTCTAGTTCAATCTCAACATACAAGATCTGAGACCTCAAGCTTTTAAATTAAAATAATTTCTCTTCATTTTATAAACCAAGAGATGAAAAGTATTTCTTAGGGGCATTAATTCAGAAAAAATTAAATTTGGAGAACTCACATTAACTTTAAAGGTCTGTACCAAGCCATCTAGAAAGCAGACACTGCAGATGACTTCGGATCGAGTTTTCTCTTTGGGTAATTCTGAGGTGCGTATGTTATTAATTCTTCCACCGAACGCACGTAACCGGGAGGTCATAACTATCGTTGAATAACCTGTAACAGAAGACACACCTGGTTAGCTCTGAGGTGCAAATTACCAGTTCCATGTGAACATACCTCCCATTCCATCCATCCCTCACCTGTCTGCCTTGACCCTCACATAACTGTCTGAAGAGCTCAGATAAATGAGAGCCAGATAACAGACCATGTTTTCATCTGAGTTCCGACTTCTAAGCAGCTTTAAACAATATTTATTGCTCAATTATAACACATTCAGAGAATTATATGGCTTATTTGTGTCTTATTATCTCCCTGGTCTAAATCTTCTAATTTATATTTCCCAGGTTTTAAATTTGTTAATGTTTTACAACTTTATATATTTGTGTATTACACCTCTAAGTTTTTACAGAACTAAATGTGATGCAAAAATGATTTAAAATATGAAGATATTTATTGATCAATTAGACTACATTAAGAACATCTATTCATTAAAAGACTATTTAAAAAAAAAAAAGACCCACAGAGATATCTGCAATATATAACTACAAAGAATATATAAAGAGCTCCCACAAATCAAAAAGAGAAAAAACAAACAACTAGGTAGAAAATGGGAACATTAGTTGTCAAAGAAATGCAAACTAAAACCTCAAAGCAACAGAACCACACCCCCACCAGAACGGCTATGATGAAATCCAACAAAACCAAGGGTTGGCCATGGTGTGGAGTAGCTGGAACTCTCAGGCACTGCTGGTGAGGATGTAAATTAGTGCAGCTACTTTGGAAAACCGTTTGGCAGTATCTACGAGAGCTGAACATATGCACATTCTGTGAAATAATTCCACTGTTAGGCATATTCCCAACAGAAAAGTATACATTTATCCATTAAAAGACATGCATAAGAATTTTCATAATAGCTCCAAATTGTAAAAGACCCAACAGAACGGATAAACTGTGGTGGAGTCCCACCATGCATGACTACACAGCAAAGGAAATAAATGAACTACTGTGACACACGACACGAATTCCTCTAGTGTTGTGTTGAGCAAAAGCATCCAGACGCAATAGATGACCTGTAGAGCGTGATTCCATTTACATAAAGTTCAGAATAGGCAAAACTAATCAACAGAAGACAGGATAGCAGTTACCTCTGCATGTAGTGACTGGGGGGTGTCCAGGGGTCTTCTGGGATGCTTATATTCCATCTCTTAATTGGGGTGCTAATAACACTGGTGTACTCACTTTGTGAAAATCCACCAAGCTCTACCCTTATGATTTGTGCTCTTTTTTTGTATGTATATTTCAACAAAGTTTACTTTAAAAATACATGAACGAAGAGGGAATTAGAGAGCAGTTTAAAAATCTGAGCATGGTATATTAGGGAACAGTAATGAAAGCGGTTTTATCAGTGAATGCAATTGTGAAGTGTTAGACTAACAGACTAAAGCGGTATGCAACCGAGCACGTGGTCACTTCGTGCCGGTGGGAGGGACAAGGGTCCAGGCCAGCTCCTCAGCTTAGGAACGGAGGTGTAAATCTGACAAGATTGGGTGGAAGACCAGATAAAGATGAAGGACTTAGGAGCAATTTAATGTTCTTTTAAAAATTAATTCTCTGTAAACTTTCTATGATGAGCTGGGCCTTTGCACATGCTGTTCCTTCTGCCTGGGAAGCTCTTTCTGCTTTTCTTCACCTGAGGAACTCCTACTCAGGCCTCAGTGCCTGGCACAAGGATCACCTCCTCAGGGAAGCCTTCCCTGGCGTCCCTAACGACTCATATATTTGTTATAGGCTCTCTACAGTGCTCATCATAATTTCACATTTATAACTGATGATGTATTTAATATCTGCTTCTGCCGCTAGAAGCTGAGCTTCACGAGGGCAGGAACTGGGTCTGGTTTTGCTCACTGCATCTCCAATACCTAGCTCTGGTAGGCAGTCAATAAATATCTGAATGAATCAATGAATAAAATGAAATACGAAGCCAAGACTGATAGTCTGGAAAAAAATAGTACAACCTGATAGACAAACTTGGGTTGGTGGGAACAGGCAGGACAAAAGGATGGGATGAGAGTGGAGGCTTCAATTAGAACACAGAGTGGTGGTGTCCCATAGACCAATGCCCCTCACACTGTAACATGCACACAGATCACTTGGGGTTCTTGTTAAGATGCAAACTTGAACGCGAGCAGGTCTGGGTGGGGTCTGAGAACCTGCATTTCTCGGACCCCCGGGTGATGCCGAAGTTGCTGATCCAGGGTCCACACTGTGAAGGGCAGTCACACACAGCCAGAAAAGCAGCACCAATATGTCCGGGCAGGGCCAGAGATCAAGATTCGAAAATCAGCAGCAAGGAAGGTGTGAGGACAAAGCTGACTAGAGGCCTGAGGAGAGTCAAGCCGCGGGGAGCCACAGAAGCACAGCTTAGCTGCAGGCAGTGAAAACACAGAGGGGATGAAAGCTATGTAGAAGATACACCCAGGAAAGAAGGGCGCCCTTGGCCCTTAATCCTATTTCAGAAGCTCCAAGAAAACCTCCCTGCTTCTGCAGTTGGGGATAGGAAACCTCAAATATTAATAAAAAAGATTCCTTGGAATGGCAGTGGAAGGGAACTTGTTGTCACTTACAAAATTCCACCCACGCCGCCACCTCCACCTTGCCCTTTCCAAGGAAAATGTCATCAGAAGCAGGGATGCGTTTTCTGAGTAAGACCAAAAGTTACCAAAAGACAACAAATGTGTTCCATAATGCTTTAACTACACTGAATTTGAAATGTCAAATTTATTGTTTAGTCCTTGTCTAAAGAATTTCGGGTGGGTTATAAAACTTTTTTAAAAGATATAATAGAACAATTTCAAGTGTGGCTCTTAGTGGGAGGTACACATCAGAATTACCTGGAGAGCTTTCAGAAAATATGCCTGTCCCTGCCCCACCCACAGATGGTGATTCAGCATTCTGGGGTGTGGTGTAGAATGACATTCTTTTTGGGAAGCCCTCAAAGGAAGGGCCAGGCCTGCATCGGCTAGAGGAGCGGAGCGGGTTTTCAGGGAACCTCAGGGTGTGTTTCAGATGGTCGGACTTAGAACACAGTCAACCCTCCGTATCCAAGGGTTCCATGTCCTTGGATTCAACCAACCATGGATCAAAAATATTCAGAAAAAAAAAAAATTCCAGAAAGTTGGAAAAAGCAAAACTTGAAATCGCCATGAGCCTACAACTAGTTACACAGCATTTATGTCATACTTACAACTATTTACTTAGCATTTACACTGCATTAGGCATTATAATTCATCTAGAGATGATTTAAAGTATATTAAAGTATGTGCATAGGTTATATGCAAATACTATGCCACTATATATAAGGGACTTAAGCATCCTTAGATTTTGGTGTCCACGGTTGGCGGGGGTGGGGGGCGGGTCCTGGAACCAATCCCCTTCAGATAACTGAGGGACAACTGTATAGGTTCCGCAAAATCTGAGCCATTCAGAGGGTATACATGCAAGACTTGGGCAGTTGCTCAGAGCAGCTAAAACTCAGAGCAAATCACATCACAACCCTGGACAGAAAAAAACCAAGGGTGATTTCAAACAGGACCCCCCAAATGAAAGTCACATGGGTTGACACGGCAAAGGTAGGGCTGATTTTCACACCGCTCTCACCTGAGCAGCTCCGTGTCCAGTGCCAGCATGTGTACCCGTGGGAACTTACTAACTTAACCAGGGTTAATGGTGTTCCCAGCGTGATCCTGCAGCCATCTGCTGACAAACTCAAGTAGACCAGCAACCCAGAAGAGACCTACTTTTTCCTCCTCACATGATCTCTGATTGTTAAATAAAGGTCTTGGGACCCAACAACATCATAATCTGGTATTTCATGAAAGTTGCAGAAACGTTCTCCCCACAATTATTCCCAAAGCAAACCTTAATAAGAGCGAGCCTGATGTTGAATAACCACATAATTGAGTCATGTGGTGTTTTCCGACTGTCTTGAAATTTTATCTTAAACAATCCGGTCAGGACAATGGATGATGACTAACAAGCACTGTTTCCTGTACCGCGGCAATAAGGGAACTTGAGGTTTCTATGGCTTCCTTTATAAGCCTCTTAATTCTAAACAAAGCTACAACCCAACCAGGAACACACTGGCCTCTCCAACCACAGATGATTTCATCTGCAGCTGATGCACTGTACAACATGGAAGCCCAGCTGGTTCTTTGCGTTAAGAAACAAACAAACAAACACAACAGTTACAGCTTTAGAATCTGTTTTGCACAATAACAATAGAGGTTCTACTGTGACTGTAGTTTTTAACAAAGACTATACTTGCAAAACATTATAGACCTAGGCAACATCTCAGTGCAATGAGATGGTGGGAGCCCACTACATGCCATGAGCCACAGGATCACCATGTGTAAATGCCTACACAATGTGACACATACCACTCAATAGAAGGCATTTTTAAACAATCTGCTGTGTACTGACTTATGATTTCAAATCCATGCTGTGAAAGCTTGTTTCAGACAAAGTGTGGTTTGAACTTGTTTTGAATAGCCTGTTTTGATGAAATGGCTTTGAAGTTGGCTATTAGGACTTTCTTATCCAACTCTCGGACCTGTAGTGGAGAGGACCATCATGTCACTGACACTACAGTAACAGCTTGGTGGCCATCACATGATGGACTAAACACGAAGAGGTTGACCAGCAACTCGAGAGTGTTCGGCCTGGGCAAAGCTACTCTTCGCTGATCTAAATAGCTCTCCAAAGGTCTTGAGACATCTGCTCCTGCCAGGCCCAGGCTACTTTTGGTCAACAGCGATGTTAAACCGTGCAGCAGTCTCAAGAAGAAAAGGGACATCTGCACCTGCCTTGGCGAGGCTACTCCTCATAGGCAGTGGTGCCAGCCAGGTAACGGTTCCTGGAATAATAACCTTCAGAGCAATCCACCCTGCCTGGCAACACTGGTGTAATCGCCCATAAGCTACATGCCCCAGAAGTGAGGGACCTAAACCAGCAGCTTTTGGTTGGATGAACTCTAAGAGAACCACCTCCTAGAAAGGTACATCTCAACTAAACTTGGAATTTTTCTTTCATCTCCCCATTGCCTGGAACAACAGTGTAATCACTGTGTCGTTGGTTTGCAGTATGTTCTTTCTTTCTTGGCTTATTAAGACACATTATCCGTATGAATGAAAAACATTGCCTGCCCTATCAGTGAACAAAGGATGTTGCAGCCATCAAGCCACTACAGCTGCCCCTGAAGGTGAGCCCTGAGGGAACTCAGGATGGAGACAAACTGGGCTGCCCACTGCCAGGCCCTCAGCCACTGCAGCCACCCTCAACGGTGTACCCAACGGTTAGGGAACTCTGGATGGGAAAGAACTGGATACTGGCCCTAAAGAGCTAAGATTGCATATCAAAGGAATGATTTCAATGAGCCCAGACTCTTGCATCTTCCCATACATAGAAAAGCGCTAAATTCCTTAATTTGAGATATCTGGTTTTCTTTAATGAACAGTTTGAAGTTCCGAATACTTGGTCACTGCTGAAAAAACTCCCTATATATCCTGCTCCTCACTTACCTCTTCAGAACAGTCCCTCAGGGCTATCTGAGAGGCTGCCTGCTGGGCTCGAAGTCCTCAGAATGTCTGCCAAATAAAACATAACGCTCAACTTCTAGGTTGTGCATTTTTTTTCAGTCAACATCCTGTATGCTACTGGCTCGTGACATATTAAAAATTATAATTCCCACAGTGAACACATGATAAATAAATTATCCGTAAAGACAGCCTCAGTCTCTGAGCATAATTTCCCCAAACTAACAAACAAACAAAAACAATGCTAAGCTTCCAGTGCCATCAGGTGCTGACTGTAGATTCTGGACTTTGTAGCGCAATCCTGATTTCAAATACTTACAGATACACTGTACTAGTGTTTCCCGCAGTTGTTGTAGATGTGATATACCTGTCAGCTACTTTACCAACTCAATGGACCCTGAAGCAGGAGCCCATTGCCCGGGGCATGGCTGCCCTCGTGGTCAGGGTTGGCTCACAAGGCTTCTATCACTTGCCCTGGAGCCCGAGACAGGGAAGAAGTGATGCTTTGTTTCCTGAGGGTCTACACGCTGACCTGGGGACCTTTGTTTTTTCACAAGCCAATGAACCACAGGCAGGAAGAAGGGAGAGGAGTAGTCTTCTCCACTAGAGAAAGTCAGAAAGCAACCCAACTCCATTTTGATCATTTCAAAAAGAAGTGTTAAAGTTATTTCATACCCTTGTTTTTAAGAATAAGAGCTAGATCTCTAGCTCAAGAGCGCAAAAGTTTCAGTTAGGAAAAAAAAAAAAGAACAAAGCAGTCCTGATTTTAAAACACCTAATTTGTGAGTAGACCACACAAATGAACCACTGCTGGCTCCCTACAGGAATCAACCTGAATCATCCTCAAGCTGACCTAGGCCAATGCCACCACCTAGTGGCCACCAGAGGAACACACTTCACCTCCTAGCATGACTTTCTGCTTTCCTTCCTCTTCCTCAAGGGAAACATGGATAGTTATGCTTTCTCGTTTATCATCCACATTTCAGCTCATTTTAAAAGTCTCCCAGAATATAGACGGCCTTCTCTGTCACCCAATTCCCTCCCTTTCCCTCGTGAACTCAGGAGAGCGTTCTTCCTTTTTTTTTTTTCTTTTTTTGGCTATTTATGAGCCCCAACAGATGTCTGATCAGCAGAAGACAGATCTCTAGATGGAAAAGTAATAAACATTCATATACAATTAGCCATGCTAGGCGGCTGACTCAGATTATGAGCTTCTCAAATACCAGTATGTAATGTATTTAAGATAAATGTTTTATTTGTTTAGCTGCTAATACCAATATTGCTTCCTCCTCCTTTTCGCTGTAAACACAGCAGCTGGGCTGCATCATGGGCTGAGTCTGGGCTGGGGTGGGACCAGCAGGGGCCTTAATAACCACTCGTATCACTCCCGACCACGCCGCATACCGACAGGAAAACCACCACTTTCTGGTTCTTGGCTGCACCTCCCACAAGGCCAGCTTCTAGTTCCAATCTGTTCTTAGCCTGGGCCTAAGTGTTCCTTACACCTTGCTGAAGTAAGTAATTAGGGGGTATTCCCTCCTAACAATAAAACTTACAAACATCTGGATGGGGATTTATCATTTATCAAGCACTAGATCAAGATTAGATCAAACTGCAAGAATGTATACTTAATATTTAAGTTGCTAAAAAAGAAACAGTGATTAAAAGGAGACTCTTTTTAACCAGAGACTTAAATAAAACTTTAGTGTACTTAAGAGTCATCTGAGGAGTTTGTTAAAATACCGATTCTTGGGTACCACCCACAGAGATTCTGGTTTAGTAAGAACCCAGGAGACTGCATTTTAAAACTTGCAATTTTTTTTGAGCTTAGAGAAAAGCTGCAAGAAAAATGAAACTTCTGTACATCCCCATTGGCCTGGATTCAACTTAACATTTTTGTCACATACGCTTTCTCTCTCTCCCCTGCACATACACATACCACACCCCCAAAGCTTTCTAATGAACACTTGAAAGTTGTAGATATCATGCCCCTTTACCTCTAAATATTTTAGCAGGTATCTCCCAGGAACAAGGACATTGCATAACCACAGTACAATTATCAAATTGAGGAAATTTAACATCAATAAAGCACTTACGGGTTTCCCTGGTGGCGCAGTGGTTAAGAATCCGCCTGCCAATGCAGGGGACATGGGTTCGAGCCCTGGTCCAGGAAGATCCCACATGCCGCGGAGCCACTAAGCCCGTGTGCCACAACTACTGAGCCTGTGCTCTAGAGCCCGCGAGCAACAACTACTGAGCCCACGTGCCACAACTACTGAAGCCCGCACGCCTAGAGCCTGTGCGGCACAAGAGAAGCCACCGCAGTGAGAAGCCTGTGCACCGCAACGAAGAGTAGCCCCCACTCGCCGCAACTAGAGAAAGCCCACGCGCAGCAACAAAGACCCAATGCAGTCAAAAATAAATGAAAAAAAATAAATAAATAAAGCACTTACAGTCCATGCTAAAATTCTGAAAATTGTTCTGATGGTGTCCCTTTATTTCTTTCCTCCTGATCCAGGATCCCAACCAGGACCTTGCCTTGCTTTAGTTGTCAGGTAGAAACTGCATCTGTAATAAGCATCCCAAGGGGACACTGATGCAGGGTGTCTGAGCACCAAGGCAGTGGAAAACTCTTAATCAGATACTTCCTTTCAGTTTTGACCGTCTGTGCCTACAGTCAGGGGCTTGGTTAGGTCAGCACCCCACGTCAGTTTTCCCATCTATATTACAAGTCGCTTCCCAGAGCCAAAGAGGGTTGTCTATAGCTTAGCTGCCCCATCACTCAGTCTGGGGAAGCACTTCCTTAAGGCAATGTTGAAATAACAGACTCCAGTCTATATGCTGGTGCTGGAATTAGCGCTGTGGTCATAACAGAGGAAGGAGGCAACATGAAAATAAATTCGGTTCAGAAAGGATTCTATCATGTGATATTTTGTAACCAGACGTCTCCATTTGTTCAAATTAGTTCATGTCTTTCACAGACAGCAATTCTTAACAATTCATAATATCCACGTTATAAAAAGACCATAGTGCCTTCTGGTATGCACACTCTCATAAGTGGGTGACAGTCAACTACCACTGTCTTAAGGAAGAAGAGAAAAAGATATACATGCATTTTGTATGATTTATTAGCTTTGCAAATGTTAATAAAACTCACTCCAACTAATTAAAAACCGGTGATTTTAGTTCATCCGTGACATGCCCATATCTTAAAAAAACGATTTTACTTTATTAATTTTACATTATGTGCAGCTGATAACCATATTACCATACAACTGGTACATGGAATTTAATATTCATCACGACTATAATTTTTGTAAATTTATCAACACTACCTTCTGCCATTTTTTTTCCCGCTTACTTGGCTTTAATTTCCAAAGTACAACACTGCATAATAATACAAAGATAAATATACTAACTTATTTTAAAAACTAGTTTAGAATGTAAACATAATCACTACTGAATACTTACTAAATTAGAAAAATCTATTCATTAAGGGAGGCATTTTCATGTTGCTAATTCAATGGTAAAGCCAATAAACTAATTTGTCCTGGGGCTATACACCGAAAAAATTTTAAATAACATCTTTAAAGTTTTAAGCCTGCTAATTAATACAATAATCACAGCTGACAATGGAAGTATTGGTGCACAAGACTTATTTTTAATTTGGGTATGCATATATAAAAGTATTTAATGCCTTTTATTTAGAAAAAATGCTTCCGTGAATGCATTTATGAGTTTTTAACTCTGACTTCACATTATTCACCGCATGGGAGAAAATGCTCACACAAGTCTCCTTAACACCACAGCTTAATACCCAAATTATCCTGCAATTATTAATCCTTCTTTTTCTAGTTTAGTTTTATTTTTTAATTGAAGTATAGTTGATTTACAATGTTGTGCTAGTTTCAGGTGTACAGCACAGTGATTCAGTAATACATACATATATACACACACACACACACACACACACATACACACACACATATTCTTTTTCAGGTTCTTTTCTCATATAGGTTATTACAAAAATTGAGTAGAGTTCCCTGTGCTACATATACAGTAGGTCCTTGTTGTTTATTTTATATATAGCAGTGTATATATGTTAATCCCAACCTCTTAATTTATCCCTCCCCCACCCCTGCAATTATTAATCCTAATACTCCAGAAGTACCACCTTGGGATCAAATCCTTTACTCCATAGAACCAGTAACTTGCCCAGGGAGTGGACCTCCAACCGGTAGCCCCTGAGAAGCAGGGTGGGGTAATCTGTAGAATCAGTTGTGTTCCAACCGAGACCTGTAATTAGTGCCCTTGTTCTTCGTACAACTTCAAAATGTCAAATAGTTTTCTTATTATGGAGTTGGGTTTATTTATAGGCTCGACACCATGACACTTGCAAAACTAACCAAAGAAAAGTTATACTTGATACCGGGAGGATAACAAGAAGTAGTTTTAAGCTCCCTGAAGGGCAAGACCAAGAATGCTGTGGGAGCTGCAGGCATTTCGGGACAGAGGTGATGTTGCTATAAAGAGAAACCAACCTCTGACGTCCCGGAGCTGAGTGTCCAGGGCTGTGATGAGAAGCCGCCTAGCACCTGAGACACAGAGCTTGCTCCTAGGTGACCAGAAAACACGTTCGACCTGTGAGGACGCTGAATGACGTCATCACCTTCCTTTTTTTCCTCTTTCTTGAAGTACCACCGAGGAAGAAAGCACAAACCCCAAGTGTAAGAGTGCTGCTCTCAAGAAGGCTGGAGGAGCCGCCTCACACCCCTTCCAAACATGATGCCCCCTCCCGGGGACCAGTCTCCCAAATTTTAACACCATTTTCATGAGATTTTTTTAAATGAGATTTTTAGAAGTTTAAAAAAAATGTTTAGGGAAAGGTTATCATGGTGTAGTGTTAAACCACGTATTTCACAGGACCCAAGCCTTCTGGAGCCACTTCTCCATGCACGTGGATGCTTCACTGGGGAGAAATGAGAAGGGCTGTGTCCCAGTCTCCCCACCCCGAGCATGTCTGAACAGTGACTGGTCAACTCCCCCATTACGTGCCACATCAGTGAACCCAGAAACTTCAGAGGCCAGCAAGCCCGCCTCTTGCTGGAAGAAGAAAGGGGACATCTGCCAGCTGCGGAGGGACTGAACCAAACCACGCTGGGGGAGATGACTTGTGGGACCTACCACCAGACAAGCTGTCAACAGCCTCCAAGCCAAATCCCTGCATGGGACTAGGACCATAGTTTCACAGACCCATCCATCTTGTTTATGATTACTTCCAGCTTTTGTTATTACTTTGGCAGGAGTTCTGTACCTTTTACTCACTCAGTATTTACTTACTGGGCACCTGCTCTGTGCCAGGCCGAGGGAGTAGGGTGGGGGAAGGCACAGATGCCTGGAGTTTCGAGTTCTAAGGGGGATGAAAGCCCAGGGTGCCAGGGGAACAGCAGGAAGGCTCCCGACCCGAGCCAGGTAGGCTGGGATGGGTGGCGGGACCAGCACACAAAGGCTCCATGGGGAAGCTTGCAGGATAAAGGGAAACTAGCCGGGGAGAAGCAGTGGCAGTCCAGAAACTGCACACTACATGTGCAAAGGCCAGGAGGGGAAATACATGCACGTTTTAGGAACCCCACAGAAACAGATTTATTAGTCGGAGTGTCTGAGGAATAACTGAAATCCTAGAGAAATCTGAGGGAGGAGACTAGTTTCTTCAAAAATCCAGGACGTCACACAGAAGGGGAATTAGGATATGGTGTGAGGCTGTGGGAAGGTCAGCCTCAGTGGAATCAAGCAGAGATGTGGATTGGAACCCCAGCTTACACTTACCAGCTGTGTGAACTTAACAGAGATCACTCACCCTCCCCGAGACTCAGTTTCCTTATCTATAGAAAGGTGGAAATTCTGTTTTCCAAGGTTGTTTTAAGCACTGAAGGTAACATGTATGCATACTAACCGGCACTAGCAGGGCCCGATCAATGGTACTTATTACTACTACCATGATTAGACTGACTGTTTCAGACCCCAAGGGTTCAACAGGTGGAAGATGGAAGGAAAAAACAAAACAAAACAAAAAAACCAGAAGGAAGAGCTTTTGAACACTCAGGGCTGCACAAATACTGAAGGGACTGCCTTGGGAGAGAGGGAGCTCCCCGTCACTAGAGGTGATCAAGCAGAGAAGGTGGATATGGCCCTTGGTGAGTAAGTTGCAGAGGGCAGGCTGCCACTGGAAGGGGTAGGAGAGATGAACTTCCAGCTTCCAGGACCAAGATTCTATTATGACTTCTGTTTCGACAGTGCCAAAACCCACTCAAAGTGGCACTGTCCAAAACTGGATATCTTAAATGGATTTCTCATGGGAAATAATTCTAAATGGATACCTCCATCTTGGGGAAAAAAACTAAAATGGCCCATCAAACTATGAAATAGAGGGTAAAACAACAGGAAGACAAAAAGCAGTATGTAAAGCTAAAAGTATAGACAATGGAATCTGTCTTATATTGAGCAGTTTCTACCTAAAATTAAGCAACCCGTCTCTTCTCATTCTCCCTTTGAATAGTTCCACTGGGCTCCAAACAGACTGGAAAACAGGATAGAATAAATTTACTCTACAGGGACATGAATCAAGTTGCATCAACTTTACAAAAATACTGTGCTAATATTTGTCCTTGGGGCACAGACACGCCCATTTGGGTGTCAGTCCATAATATTTCTATCTTAGGCTCCAGCCCCCACCCCTTTACAGCCAAAAGCAGCAGAAGCCTTCAGAAAAGAAAACAGCCGAAGTCACTTTGAAAGGTTTGAGATGTGCTAATCGCAGCACATCCCAGCCAAGAAGCTGGAATCTCACAACTGGACCTTCCCGCCAGCTCTGCTCTTGCCAAGGAGTCTGAAGCCAGCAGCAGCCTGGCCAGAGAAACCCAATCCTCACCAACAGCAGCCCTCACCATAATTTTATCTCAAGGAAGCACAGAAAAATACTCCCCCCACGCCAGCACCGCCCTATTTGTCTGTAATCAGCGAAGTGACCTGGGAAGTTACTACTCCATTTCTTTTCTAAGAAAATTTCTAAGCTTTTCTCCATTTCTAAGCTCGGTTTCCCAGCTTAGAGCCCTCTAAACCCCCTTCCAGCTTTAAAATCCTCTGCCTGTAAAGTTTTAATCTGAGGGGCCATCTCAGGTTATATTAGGTACAGTGACCCTACTGGTTGCTGGCAGGTCTAGAGACCGAGATAAAAACGTATTTTTACGTAGCCTAGTCTGATTTCCAGGGCTTTGACTTGGAGATGGGTGGGGGTGGGAATGGGGTCCGAAAATTAATTAAAAGAAACCACATTAACTCTAAAAAAAAAAAAAAAAAAAAAAGACTTACAAAGGCGTGCCAAAATGCTAATCAGAATAGTATTTAGGAATAATGAAATGAAAATAATATATCTTATTGCTGCCTTTATTTATTTGTACTGAGACCTTCAACATGCTGGGAGCTGGGAATACAGACATACAATCCATTCTTTGATCTCAAGGAGTCCTCAAGCCACTTGACCAGGGACACCACTGCCGGGGGGCCCTGGGTGGCCAGGGGTCTCAGCAGGCCAGGGCCGACTGGAGGTCTGAAGGAATAAACCAGACTTGGGTTCCAGTCTCTGCTCTGCCACTCCCAAGCTGATAGGACCTTGGACAAATTAACTTTCAAAGTCTGTTTCATCATCTGTAAGTAATTCTGAGGAGTAGCAATCTCGTATCTAACCCCGTGGAGGCCCTGGCCCACGGCAGACACTGAATACCAGCGACTCTGAGGACTGCCCCTGTATGACGGCCCCTTCCACCCACCTCCGTCTTAGTCCCTGGGCCTTTCCCATTCCCAGGCTTTCTATCCTGAGGAGCAACCAAGGTTCCTACAGCTGTCTGCATTTCACAGATTGGTAGATTAGACTCAGAGAACCCTGCCCAAGTCACACAGTCAGCCGCCAAACGGGGTGAGGGTCCCAAGCTCAGTTCAGGGCATCACACACCTCCCCACTGAGTTCCCTATCCTGCATGACCGGAGGAAGGCGAATTACAGGTGATTCACTGGAGGGAAAGGGCTCCACTTAATCACCATTGTTTCTGCAATTTACTGACTACAGGTATGTTCTTACCCTTTGAGATAATCTTCATCGATACTCCCCACAGCTCGCATTTTGGTAAATTTCCTCTTAGGGAGGAAATGGTCCAGAAAAACCCTTTTTCCCTCTAACTCTGCAACATCAGAAACCTGAGTAATGACCAGGTATTTATTACCATCTTCCCTCTGTTCTAAAATGACAACAGGTGTTTCAGAGGAGTTATTTTTAAAGGAACAGTACATCCAAAGTACCCTTTGATTGTGAAGATCGTGATTTCAGAGAAGTTAAAACATGGAACACGAATCTTTCAGAATTGTGGAAACATAGTAAGTGACTTCCTCTCACTTTTACAAAAGGCGTAGGCTGGAGTGAGTGCACGGAATGTCTAAAGGCCCTTCCAGCTCGACAGGCAGCCACCCTGAGTTAATTATTAACCGTGGGAGAGCAGGGTGGGCCACCTCATTTCCTGAGGCCAGGCCCTGGGTTTGGCCTGGGCCTCTCCTACCCCGTGACTAACAGCTCTCCTTCCAGGGAGATCCCGAGAGTGGCCGGCCAGCCCCCTTCCAGGCACCTGCCTCCAAGGATCTCAGAACTTGGAGGACTCCTGATGGAGGCCCAGGTGCACTGCAGCCCCCAGGAGACTGGGTTTCTCAGTGAACTTGAGCTCAACCAGATCCTTGCCCGCTCACTTCTGGGGCACACATGCTGGCTCCAAGCAACAGATCTCATGAGGACAGCCACGAGGTGGGGGGAAGTGATAAACAGGGGCGGGGGGGGGCAGCTAGATCCTAAGTGTGGCAGGAGAGTGGGTCTCCAGGAGGATCCAGGACAACCTCACAACATCGAAGCCTTGAAGTTCTTTCATACGGCTAAGGGAGGTGCTTGGGCAGCGCAGAACCTACCTACCTCCATGGCTGTGAAAAAAACAAGTTGGCTCTGACCACCGGAAGGCAGCTAACCCTGGAGGGAAGGAGGAGCGGGCAGCTCAGCAGACCAGCTGCCACGACATGCTCATGTCACATAACACCAACAGTGCTGTCTTGTTTTGGGAGGGTTTTTGTTTGTTTGTTTGTTTTTTACGTTGTACTTGTCATGTCTATATAATCATACAGCCTACTCTTTCCCATCATTGCGCAATGAAACATTTGTCCAGGTATTTCAAACACTTCACTGGCATTTTTTGTTACAGTTTTATAGTATTCCACCAAGTGGAACCATAACCGTGGCTAGGTGCTCAGATGACTTCTAATTAGGAGGGCTCAGACTTCCAAAAGGACCCACAGTAAACGAGAGGAGGGAAGAAGGAGCAAGTGATCAAGAGTAGGCACAAATGTCAGGAAGTTGGGCCCGGATGAGCCCTGCTTTAGGAAGGAAAAAAAAACCCCAACCACCAAAGATGCATGGCCACAAGGTGACAGGAAGGGGCTAGACCACCACCTGACAAAAAAAGGCAGAACAGATGAGCAGATAATTAATGATAATTTGGGAAAAACCATCAAATTTACTGTTGTCTTTGCTACCAGGTAGAACAATCCTTTTACACTGGGAAGGATGGAATTAAAGGGGATGGGAAGGCATCTCCTGAACACCTATGACCCACCAGAGACTACACGTGTCATCTCATCCAGCTCCCACATCAGAAGAGGGATTCAGGCTAAAGACAGCAAGGACCATGCCCGAGGTGACCCGGCACAGAGCGGAACCCAGACCCAGTGGCTCCTGACAAAGTCGTACTCCTCCCAGACACAGCACTACCTGCTCTGGTCTTTTTCTTAAACCGTGGTTAAACAGAACATAAAATTTGCCACTTCAACCATTTTTAAGTGTACAATTCAGTGGCATTAATTACATTCACGATGTTGTGCAACCAACACCACGATCTATTCCCCGAACTCTTCCATTACTCCAAACAGAAACTCTGCACCCATGAAGCAATAATTCCCTACTCCCTCCCCCAACCTCTGGCAACCTCTAATCTACTTTCTATGAATTTGCCTATTCTAGATATTTCATATAAGTGGAATTATACAATATCTGTCCTTTTGTGACTGGCTTACTTCACTTAGCATAATGTTTAAGGTTCATCCATGCTGTAGCATGTATAAGAACTGCATTCCTGTTCAAGGCTGAATAATATTCCATTGTATGGAGAGACCACATTTTGTTTATCCATTCATTTGTTGACACTTGAGCTGGTTCCACCACTTGGCTGTTGTAAATAGTGCAATGACATTTCTGTACAAACATCTGCTTTTGGGTATATACCTAGGAGTGGAATTGCTGGGTCATACAGGAATTCTATGTTTGGCCTTTTGAAGGGCCACTAAACTGCTTTCTACAGAGGCTGCACCATTTTACATTCCTACTAGCAATATAAGAGGGTTCCAATTTCTTCACATCCTTACCTATACTTTTGATAATAGCCATCCTAATAGATGTCAAGTGATATCTCACTGTGGTTTTAATTTGCATTTTCCTAATGACTACTGATGTTAAGCAACTTTTCATGTGCTTATTGGCCATCTGTAGATCTTCAGAGAAATGTCTATTCAAGTCCTCTGCCCATTTTGAAATTGGGTTGTTTATCTTAATTTGGATTAGTTATAGGAGTTCGTTATATATTCTTAATGTTAAACCTTTATCAGATAGGATTTGCAAATATTTTCTCCCATTCTGTAGGCTGTCTTTTCACTTTTTTGATGTCTTTAGAGATACAAAAGTTTTTAATTTTGATGAAGTCCAATTTATCTATTTTTCTTTTGTTGCTTGTGCTTTGGTGTCATATCCACGAATCCACTGCTAACTCCAAGGTCATGAAGATTTATCCCTGTTTTTTCTTAAGAGTTCCATGGCTTTAGCTCTTATATTTAGGGCACTGATCCATTTTGACTTAACTTTTGTTTATGGCAAGAGGTAGGAGGCACCCTGGTCTTTCTGACCAGGGTCCCTTCCCATCATGATCCTCTGGCAGAGCTAGCACTGCTGCACTAGACTGTGAACTTCATGAAGGCAGGGTCTGGGTCTTTTAAAGACCACGACGCAGTGCCTGGTACCCAGCAGGTGCTCAATAATTAACTGTGGGATAAATGGACAGTTGAGTGGATAAACCACTTGGTGGGGGGGAGTATCCTCCATCTCCCACCTCCTTCTCATCACTACTATAAGACCACCCACAGCTGGCTGAAAGACTCGTCTGTAACAAAGTAAACCTGATCGGCCAACCATACTAAGAACTAAATATGTATCAACAATTGCACTTACATACTCTTATTAGTTCAACTAAAACAATCCAAGATCTAACCAGCTCACTTAGCTGAGGACAGGGCAGAGGGTCTCAGCCCTGGAAAGCTCAATACGCCCTTACCAGTTTCCTAGTTCAAGTCCTTCATCGCACAGAGGAGGAAACCAAAGGGCTGACGGAGCCAGTGACTTCCCAAAGCCTGGGCTTCCACTCCCAGAGCTTTCCCACCAAACACAGGCCTGCGTGATCACCCACTGGAAATCCAAGAAAGGCACCAGGTTAGCCTCAACTGCTCCAGATGGTCCTCTGGCTCCAAAACCTGCCAATGGAAAAATGAACTCCGGGTCCTGGATCTCATTCTGCTACACGAGGGCCCCCTCCCTGTCCACCTCCCGCAGCACCTCACCTGTTCACTCTGCTCCAGCCACACTGCCCCTGCCCTGTACCCAGTTGTTACAAGCTCGTTCCCACCTCAGGTGTTCGCAGTTGCTGTTCCCTCTGCTTGGAACTCCCTTCTCTCAGACATCCTCCACCTTAGAGCGAGCCAGGTGTCTTATCAGTGAGGCCGTCCAGATCTCTCCTCTCACTGCACCCTTCTCCTTAGCGTTCATCACCGCTAGACATATCAAATACGTTCCCTGACTGTTTCCTCCCAACTCCCACGTCCCTACCTCCCACTAGAATGGAAGTTCCTTAAGGGCAGGGACTTTGTTGTTAATTGCTGTGCCCCTAGCGCCTGGAGCAGTGCCTAGCAAGCCTGAGTATCTGCGAATGACATGGATAAAGGGACAAAATGAGGAATATCACACTCAGTCCTTCCACGTCCCTAAGCATTACAGTGGGGAAGGCAGGCAGCTCCAGACTCGCACGTAAGCACCGCCTGAACCCCGCGGCCACACAGCGCTGCCTGTCCCGGGCTCCTGGGCAGGCAGAGCTGGGACATCACGTGCCATCAAACTTCCCACACGTCCCAGCCAAGCCCAAGATGCCGGCAGCCGCTACTGTGCTGACCTGGCCACAGAAAATGGAGTCTCTCCCCATAGGCACTTAATAAATGCTTGTGAAATACACACACACGCACTGAGTGAACAGCTAGTGTGCACAAGGCTGACACCTGCACTCCTAGAAGGCTCGTGTCAGCACTCCTAACAGCGTATCATTCCAACAATGCTGGGAGGTGGTTTGACTAGTAATTCCATTTCTAGGAACCTACTGTCAGGATACATCCATACACGAAAGTTTTATTTGCAAAGATCTTCCTCCCAGAGACGTAACATTGAAAATTATACCAAAAAGCCAATTTCCCAGCTTAGAGGGCCAGTTAAGTAAATCATAAAATAGCCACCGATGTCCATGAAGACTTCATAATAACATGGAAAACATTAGAATATTAAGGAAAAAAGGCTGGTTATAAAATTGTACCTACAGTGTGACCACAACTATAAGTCATTGTATAAAGTATGAAGGAACTCACAAGATGGTGAAAATTGTTAGTTTGTCTATTCTTTCAAATTTTCTGTAGTGCCTAAGTTTTCTATGAGCAAGAATGAGCTCAAAAATCAAACTGATAGAACTTAAAATGCTGTCACTTGATACCTCATTCAAGCCGAGGGTGTGTAACTGCTTAAACCTCCCCCCTCCGTGACACCTGGTCACCTCCTCGCCCCTTTCTGCCTTCACCTGACCCTGCTTTTTCCTCTTCCTCCCGCTTGCCCCCAGCGCCTGGTACCGGCAGCCCTCCCCACCCTGCCACAGCCCTGGCCCTGCTGCCATACCTGTCACTCCTTCCCCAGAAACCCCGCTCCCAGGCTGGGCTGCCCCACCTGACACTCCCCTGGCCCACGGACCCACGTTGTAGCCTGACTCCTCTGCCTCCCAGCTGTGTGACTGTGGGCAAGTTGCTGAACCTCTCTGAGACTCCATTTCCTTCTCAGCAAAATAAGGGTGACCCCAACTCACAGAGGCCTCTGAGGACCCCACCTCACAGGGCATCTGAGGTTCAGGGAGTTAGACCCCCACCTCAGGGGGCCCCTCCTTCCACGGTTGAGGTTCAACATGCTAACAGCTGTGTCTCCAGCCCCTGCCACATGATGGGCCTCAACCTGCTGGCTCCACCCAGCCTTGGGAAGCACTGCTTATGGCACACCGATGCACAGGGAGAAATTTCTTAATCCTCAATTTGCATAAATCTGGACACCTGCTCTCTCCTGAAGAAAGCGGAAAAGCAGGTTTGCTCTGGGATCCTGGATCAAACCAGTGGTTTCTTGGCTGAAATTCCCATCCTCCCGTTGAAGCCTCCACCACTCCAGAAAACTCACAGCCCAACTCTCACAACGGATGCCCAAATCCAAATCCCCGGCACTCATCCTTTCTGAGTCCCTGTTCTATCTTCCGAAGACGGTCCTGGCATTTTTAGTTGAGGTCCTGCTGACTGCTTACACCATCTTCTCCCATCCACACCCCCACTCTCCCAGGCACCTGACTCAGGGCTTGGTTCCCCTGCTCTTTCAGACACAAGGCTTTATGTGTTCTTCCTGCGTGAACACTCTGAGCTCACCCCCTATGACGCCACAGACATTTAATGAGCCCGAGCTGTGGCCAGGCTCCACAGCAGGTGTTGGGCTCAGAGGTGAGGAAGAGGCTGTCTCAGTCAGAGAGAGATGCACGAATAATCAAACAGTCACCTTGCAGCGTGGGGAGTGCTTCTGTGGAGTCAGGTGTGTACCACTGGCTGCTGGGGCTTTGTCTAGGGTGTGACCACAGCTCATTCTCGAGCCCATGCAAACAGCTTTTAAGGGGATTCTAATGGCAAAACTACACCTTGAAGGATGGAGTATCAAACGGCAAAATCAACTCACCCAACACTTATCCCCAAACCTGCAGGGGCCTCTGCTGCCCCTTGTCCATCACCCGCAATCTGATTCCCATCTAACCCTCCACACCCCAGACACCTGGGTGCCTGTGCTCCACGGGGCTGGGTAGAACGCCACGCAGCTGAGCTTATTTTGCTTCTTCCATATGCTCCTCTCCATGAGCCTCGCCACCATGTGTCATATTCCTGACCAATGCCACTCACGGTGTGGTGTCCAGACTGGCGGCACTGTTATCAACCCAGGTGCCGTTAGGAATGTGCAATCTCACGCCCGGCCCCGGGCCTACGGTATCTGAATCTGCTCGTGTGCACGTTAAAGTCTGAGAGGCCCTGCTCGCCGACCCATTTCAAGTCCCCCGGGCCTTCAGCTTCCTCCTTTCACCCTGTTGCCAGCTGCCATCTCTTGGTGTCTTCAACATCCATGCAATGAGCTGACACACCACCCCCAGGGCGTCCACCCCACAGTGGCACCACTCTGGCCCCACCCTGCCCAGGGCAGCGTGCATGGGTCACAGCCCTCTCCATCTGAGAGCGGGGCTCCACCTGGGGACAAGTGTCACGCTACGGTCCTTCTGACAAGCTCACTGAGAGGGACAGATGGCAGGCAGTGACGGACCGCCAGTACTTCCTGAGTAATCATCATGTGCCACTGGGAGAAGCCCTTGTCATCCTGGAATCTTCACCCAGCCTTGTGAGGCGGGGATACCTGTCATCCCCACTGTGGAAATGAGGACATCAAAACGTCAGGAGGCTCGCTGGGGTCACAGTTAGTGAGAGGGGGTCCGGAGACAGCCCCTGATTACAACCTGCACCAAGAGATAACACTGCACACCACAGGACTCAGGAGGAGGTGGTACACCTGCATTTTAACTGGGGACAGTCCTTCGGCCAGAACTAGAAACGAGGGGGAAAGTCACAGAACAAGTGGGAGAGGCAAGCAGGGGCCGGATCATGAAGCCCTTCAACGATGGACTAAATTGCTGAGACTAATGGGACAGCAGGAGCGGTGAAGCTTTTGGAGCATGCTGGCCCCCAACGGCTACCCTCTTCCCTGACATCTACCCCATCCCCTCACTCACGAACCTGATCCTTCACCACGTGAGACATGCTTCTCCGACCCTCCTGAAGCAGCCAATGCAGTCAGAGCCCCCCAGGTTTGCTCAGCTCCATTGCCCGCCCTCCCCTCCCCTCCCCTCCCCTCCCCTCCCCTCCCCTCCCCTCCCCTCCCCTCCCCTCCCCTCCCCTCCCCTCCCCTCCCCTCCCCTCCCCTCTCCAGGAGGAAGCCCATCACCAGGGGACACCTCCACCAGCAGTTTTCTCCCAAGCGGCTCCTCCACAGCAAAACCCTATTAAAAGTCATGAAACAGGCCTCAACAAGGCCCAGCTGCCAAGAACCCTTTCCCTCCCCTCCTTTGACGGGGCTCCCTTCCAAGCCCAGTCTTCCGACATCAAATCACCAGTTTCCACCATCATCTCCAAGAGGAGGGCCGAGACTTGCCTCCTTACCCTTCAGCCCACATCCTGAGGAGGCAGCAGGGCCCTGGGGATGGAGCTGAGGAAGAGAAGGTCTCTGCCCTGGGGATGCTCACAAGGGGGAGCCTGACCCTGAATATGTACCCCTTTAATGGGGAAACATTCTTAACTCCCCCATACATTCATTCACCTGGACCTATATGGTAACTCTTAAGAAACTAAAGCCTTTCTTAGTCTTTGAAAATGTCTTTTAGTAGCAAATAATCACTGCAACAAGGGAATCTGCCTTATGATCAAAAAAATTTAAGATTAACTTTGTATAAAACAGAAAACGTTAAAATTACAACACAAAAATTTTAAATTCCTGCATTATTTATAGACTAAAAACACTTTATTTGTGATACACACTTTATTTGTGATACACAGATCTATTCTGGAGTCCAGCTACTCAACATGTGGTCTCTGGCCACAGTCTCAACACCACCTGGGGGACCTGTTAGGGACGCAGAAGGCAGGGCCCACCCCCCAGGCCCCTTGAATCAGAATCTGCATGTTAGCACTAAAGCTTGGAGCATATTGCCAGCAGGGTTAGGGGGAGAGACAGGGGAAAGCAAGGCCGGATGGAGCCAGGTGACATGGGACCCACAGAGAAGAGGTGATCTTAGTGCTTCTGCAGGGAACACTTTCTGGCAACAACATGAAGCAGGTATAAATGTTAGGGACCCACTGGGGAGAGAGGCAAAGTGGAGGCAAATGGGAGAAGTGTGTGAACCCACCCAGTTTTAGTGGCGGGGAAGGAAGGGCAGGTTGGAGGAGGGGCTGAGGTGTGATGGGAGGGATTTGTCCAGTGCAGATGTAGGGGCAGTGAAGGGAGACCCTGGGGTTTCTAAGCTGGAAGACACGTCACTTACAGAGAGAACATTTTTAAGGAGGAAGGTGCAGAGCTCTGCTTTGGACATGCACATGCAGAAGAGGGACCTGGGGACACTCTGGGGGAGATGTTCAGATGTGATACACAGATGACCAGGCTGGAGCAGACCTGTGAGCCCCTGATGATGGGATCAGGTGTGCTCACCCAGGAAGGCCTGCAGGACGACAGAGCAGAGGGAAAGAAGCCAGAGAGCAGAGGATGAGCCAGGGTGGGTGGGGAGGCAGGAGGGGAGCTGCATCACAGAAGCCCCAGCATGAGGGCATCGGCACAAAGACCAAATGGGCTGAGTGACCAAATGCCACTGATCTTGACAAGTGAGCGGTTCCTGGCCATCACAGCAAGGGTAGTGTTGCTCAAGGGGCAGGTGGGGAAGCCTGGGGACGATGGGCTGGGGGATGCAGGCGATAGATAAAGCTGAGACTGCTAGATAAATAAATGCCTAAACATCTCACCTGAGGTTGCAAGCCCCCTTTAATCAGAATTGTGTCCTTCGGTACACCCATGTTCATAGAAGCACTACTTGCAATAGCCAAAAGGTGGAAGCAACCTAGGCGTCCATTGACACATGACTGAATAACAAAATGTTGTATGTACGTTCAATGGAGCATTACTCAGCCTTAAAAAGGAAGAAAATTCTGACACATGTGACAACATGGATGAACCTGGAGGACATTATGCTAAGTGAAATAAGCCAGTCACAAAAGGGCAAGTACTGCATGATTCCAGTTATATGAGGTACCTAGAGTAGACAAAATTATAGAGACAGAAAGTAGAGGGTGGTTGCCAGGGATGGGGTGGGGGGTCGGGGAGGGAATGGAAAGTTAGTATTCAATGGGTAGGGTTTCAGTTTTGTAAGATGAAGAGAGTTCTGTGGATGCATGGTGGTGATGGTAGCACAGAAATGTGACTGTGCTTAATGCCACTAAACTGTATATACACTTAAAAATGGTTAAAATGGTAAATTTTATGTTATGTGTATTTTACCACAAATAAAAAAATATGTCTCTCTGGGATTTCCCTGGTGGCGCAGTGGTTAAGAATCCACCTGCCAATGCAGGGGACACGGGTTCGATCCCTGGTCTGGGAAGATCCCACATGCTGCAGAGCAACTAAGCCCTTGAGCCACAACTACTGAAGCCCACGTGCCCTAGAGCCCGCGCGCCACAACTACTGAGCCTGCGTGCCACAACTACTGAGCACACATGCCACAACTACTGAAGCCCGCATGCCTAGAGCCTGTGCTCCACAACAAGAGAAGCCACCACATGAGGAGCTCGCCCACTGCAACGAAGAGCAGCCCCCGCTCGCCGCAACTAGAGAAAGCCCGCGCCCAGCAGCAAAGACCCGATGCAGCCAAAACAAAAAAAACAAACAAAAAAAACCCTTAAAAAACCGTCTTTCATTCAGCATAGGTATAGAAAACCTGAACTCCTGGAATTGAATAGCATGTCTATGTCAAGAGAGGTGAGAGCCAATCTTTTTCTGCGACTGTAAACTATTCCGCCAGCAGGCTTGGCAGTGAAAGGAAGGGAGTGATGGGGCGGTGACCTAATGGTAAGGCCGGGCTGGGAGAAGGCTTTTCTTTTTTTTTTTCAGGTGATGGGACGACAGTTTTCAGCTGGAAGTGGAGAGGTAAGCCAGAGCCAGAGACACTCATTTCTCAAACTGGAAGAAAGGAAGAAAGAGAAAATGAAGGAGGGAGGGGGAAAGGCGAGGAAGCTCCCTCCAGACGGCCCTGAGCATCCCAGGGCCACAGGTGGTGGGGTCATCTGAGGAGGGGAGGGCAACAGGTAGGAGACCCAGAGAGAGTGGAGAAGTTAGGCTGGCTGGCATGGGAGCAACAGGGGAGGACGGAGGGCTGGTTGGGCAGCAAGGAGGGCCCAGCTGGCTGTAAAGCACAGAGCACACCATCTGGAACTATCACTAAGCCTGGGGCAGCGGTCCTCAAAGGATGGTCCCTGGTCTCTGGACCAGCAGCATCACCGAGGAGCTTGTTAGAAATGCAAATTATGGGACTTCTCTGGCAGTCCAGTGGTTAAGACTCCGAGCTTCCACTGCAGGGGGCACAGGTTCGATCCCTGGTCGGGGAGCTAAAATCCCGCATGCCACGTGGCCTGGCCAAAAATTAAAAAAAAAAAAAAGTGCTAAAAAAAAAAAAGAAATGCAAATTCTGAGGCCTCACCTGAGTCTGATTCAGACCCACTGACTCAGAAACTCTGGGGGTGGGGCATAGCAGCTTGTGTTTTAAAAGGCAATTCTGATGTGCTAAAGTTTGAGAAACACTAGTACAGAATACAGAAACTCAATGGAAGGTATATATCATCTTCTTACATAAAAACGAAAAAAACAATCAGCCTAGCAGAGCTTCCCTGGTGGTGCAGTGGTTAAGAATCCACCTGCCAATGCACGGGACACGGGTTTGAGCCCTGGTCCAGGAAGATCCCACATGCCGCGGAACAACTAAGCCTGTGCACCACAACTACTGAGCCTGTGCTCTAGAGCCTGCGAGCCACAGCTACTGAGCCTGCAGGCCACAACTACTGAAGCCCGCATGCCTAGAGCCCGAGATCCACAACAAGAGAAGCCACCACAATGAGAAGCCCGAGCACAGCAACGAACACTCAATGCAGCCAAAAATAAATTAATTAAAAAAAAAAATCAGCCTAGCAACTTCTACATAAAAGAGCAAGAAATGCACAACTATTAATACTTTGATGCCAATACAGCTTATTTTTACAGTTAGACAAATGCCAAAAGATGTTAACAAAATGATAGAAATATACAGTCTATTTAATAAACTTCCTTAGATGAGATCTAGAAAACACACCCAAGATCTGGGGGCTGGAAACTGTATGATGCAGGTACCAGTCCCTGCTCTGTGACTATCTGTGTGCCCTGAGCATGCCTCAGTTTCCCCATCTGTAAAGAGAGGGAGCTGGAAAAGGTTCTTCTGAGGTCCTTTCCAGTTCAGACACTGTGTGACCCTCTCTGTCCTGTAAAAGGTGACCTCAAACTCAATGCTTTTACATAGCTATGCCTGGGTGGGGTGGGGGAGAACATTTTTAACCAGTAAACATAATATCGCAGTTAACCAGAAATATTTCCAAAGTTCAGTAAGTGCTAGTATCTTGCATTCTAATAACTAGAAACTCTCACTAACTGGCTTTTCCCTTAAAGCCACCAATGCCTGGAGTTATAAAAACACTATACTGCACTGGACCATGTTCTTGAAGTCCACAAGACTAGGATGCCCCGGAAAATCTCTATACCTTCACATTTTCACCCTATAAAACAGGCATACCTTGGAGATACTGTGGGTTCCATTCCAGAACACCGCAATAAAGCAAATATCGCAATAAAGCGAGTCACACAATTTTTTTGGTTTCCCAGTGCATATAAAAGTTATGTTTACACTATACTGTAGTTTATTAAGTATGTAACAGCATTATGTCTAAAAAACAATATACATACCTTAATTAAACATACTTTATTGCTAAAAAATGCTAACCATCATGTGAGCCTTCAGTGACTCATTATCTTTTGCCAGTAGAGTGTTTGAAATATTGCAAGAATTACCAAAAGGTGACACAGAGAGCCGAAGTGAGCAAATGCTGTTGGAAAAATGGCACCAAAAGACCTGATTGATGCAGGGTTGCCACAAACCTTCAATGTAAAAAACACAGTATCTGCGAAGCCCAATACAATGAGGTATGCCTATACTTTTTAATCCAGGAAGGCAGAGTTCGTGTTTTTTGCTAGGCAGAAAATGAGTTAAGGAACTGGGCTAATCAGACACCAGTGCCTGCCCCTGTGACCGAGTGTCAGGCATTCAATACTGCAACTCTAGGCTTCCTGATAAATGACCCTGTATTGGCCTTGTTACCAGACTCCCTTGATGCTGGTTTCCTGGCTGGTCTCTCTGCATCCAAGTCCTTCTCTGCACCTTCTAGTCATTCAATGCCCATCCTCTTGTGCCTGGGTCCCCAGTGCCAGCTGCTTCCGTGCATCTGCCAAAGACCAGCGACTCGGTTCTGATCTCAGAACTAGGGCTGGAAGAGGAACCTGGGTGTCTGCGCACGAAATACAGGTGGAAGTGTGAGCATGGCGGGGGCCGGGTGGGAAAGATAAGGTCTAGGGAAACTCTGGTCTCCAGCCATACCTCACTTACACACCCTGGCTCTTAAATTCCATTAAAACTGGGTCAGTAGGAAGCACAGCTGGCTTGTTTTCCCCCCTGTGCATGTATCACAAACCCCACCCCCCTCCTCCATCCAGCCTGGGTTTGGAAGTGATGTTCCAGGCTCTCTCAGTCCCCCTGGCAGGAAGGAACAGGTGAGGGGAGCGCTGAAACAAGGTGGATGTAGCAGGAGAAAGGCTGGGAGGGGCACACCAAGGGAGGTGCGACCACAGAGAAGACCAAAACCACTAATATGGGCCTGCAGGTAATGCCAGGGAGATGAGTTTTGCTTTGTCCACGCAGAAAATTCCTACTGCTAGAGGGTTTTCTAGGCTGATCCTCAGGCACCGATCTCCAACTTCAAAGTCACATTTGGGTAGAGTGACCACATATCCTGATTTGTCCAGGATAGCCCCAGTTGAAGTTACTTGATTAGATGCAATTATTAACAGCCCCCCATTTATTCTCAAAATGTTCTGGTTTGGATTAGAAATTCTAGTTACCTTATTCTTGGGCCCCTAGGCCTGGGAAGTCAGAGCTGCAGTTGGAGAAGGCACTCAGTGTCGGGAGGGACGTGCAGGCTGAGTCTTGCCCCTCACCAAATGTTCTGTTCTCCTCTCTAGCATCCCTGCCAAGCCATGGCCCGGCGTCCACTTGTATTCCTGCAGAGACAGCAGGCTCACTATCCCTGGAGGAAGCCTCTCTTTTGGGGGGAAAGCTGTGTTATTAAAAAAGAGTATCAGGATAGATGAATGAACAAAGAAGATGTGGTGTATATATACAATGGGATATTACTCAGTCATAAAAAAGAATAAAATCTTGCCATTTGTGGGAACATGGATCTAGAGGAGGGGTCCCCAACCCCCGGGCTGCAGACCGGTACTGGGCCGCGGCCTGTTAGGAACCAGGCCGCACAGCAGGAGGTGAGTGGCGGGAGAGCGAGCGAAGCTTCATCTGCCGCTCCCCATCGCTCCCATTACTGCCTGAACTGTCCCCCCGCCCACCCCCCCCAGCCGTCCACGGAAAAACTGTCTTCCACGGAACTGGTCCCTGGTGCCAAAACGCTTGGGGACCAATGATCTAGAGGGTATTATGCTAAGTGAGGTAAGCCAGACAGAGAAAGACAAATACTGTATGACTTCACTTACATGTGAAATCTAAAAAACAAAAGAACAAATGAAACAAAACAGAAATAGACTCATACAGGGGGCGGGGGGATGGGTTGGGCAAACTAGGTGAAGGGATTAAGAAGTACAAACTTCCAGTTATAAAATACATAAGCCACAGGGATGTAATATACAGCTTAAGGAATATAGACCACACTACTGTAATAACTTTGTATGGGGACAGATGGTTACTAGACTTATCGTGGTGATCATTTCATAATGTAGGCAAATGTCGAATCACTATGTTGTTCACCTGAAACTGACATAATATTGTATGTCAACTACACTTCCATTAAAAAATAAATGCATAAAAATAAAGGTAGCAAGATTCAAATCTATATACAGCAAGATGGCAACTAAATAACAACATCCTGGGCTTCCCTGGTGGCACAGGGGTTAAGAATCTGCCTGCCAATGCAGGGGACACAGGTTCGAGGCCTGGGCCAGGAAGACCCCACATGGAGCGGAGCAACTAAGTCTGTGCGCCACAACTACTGAGCCTGTGCTCTAGAGCCCGCAAGCCACAACTACTGAAGCCCGTGCGCCTAGAGCCTGTGCCCCCCAACAAGAGAAGCCACTGCAACGAGAAGCCCGCGCACCGCAACGAGAAGCCCACGCACCACAACGAGAAGCCCGCGCACCACAACGAAGAGTAGCCCCCGCTCGTCGCAACTAGAGAAAGCCCGCGCCCAGCAACAAAAACCCAACGCAGCCAAAAATAAATTAAAAAAAACAAAAAAACCCACAACATCCTTCTGCTGAAAGGAGTGGGAGTGGGGGAGACTAGACAACCTGCTGACTTTTTTCATTCACCAAATGTTAACTGAGTGCATCTGATGTTTCAGTGGCATTGAAGACACATGGTGGGTTAAAACAGACTCAAACTGAGGAGCATTCTACCAAATAACTGGCCTGTATTCTCCAAAAATGTCAAGGTCATAAAGGACAAAGAAAGCCTGAGGAACTGCTCTAATTTAAAGGAGACTGAAGAGACATAACCACATGCAACACACGATCTGGGGTTTTCTTTGCTACAAAGGACACTACCAAGACAACCAGCAAAGCCTGTAGGTCTGCAGATTAGATAACAGTACTGTATCAATACTGATTTCTTGTTTAAAAAGTGTACCATAGTTATACAGGAGAATGTCATTGGTTTTAGGAAATACACTGAAGTATTTAGGGGGAAAGGAAGAGTCTATAAATGATCCTCAAATGGTTTAGGAAAAAAATGTATACCTAGAGAGAAGAATAAAATAAATGTGATAAAACGGTAACATTTGAGGAATCTGGGTGAAGGGTATACGGGAGTTCTCTGTTCTATTCTTGGAACTTCTCTGTAAGTCTGAATTAGGTCAAAATAAAAAGTTAAAAGAAAAAAAATAAGTCTCAAAGAAAGTGTGTGTGTGGTGTGTGCATGTGTGTTTAAAGGAAGAGAGACCCTGATTTCACAGAGCTCACAGTGTAGCTGGGGAGACAGGTACTAATACAAATAATTACACTAATTAAGCACAAAATTGCAACTATGAAAAGTGCTGTAAAAGCAGAGAGACCTGGTGGCCAGAATGTGAGCGTTTACAGCAGGCAGTTTTACCCACAGCAGGAAGGCGAGGGGAGGCATCTACAATCATGGAGCCAAGGCCCAAAGAATGAGTTAACTGGGGAGGAGGGGAGGAAGGTTCCAGGTTCTCACTGGCCCTGTGAGCAGAGAAAGCATGGGGACCAAAGCATGTACACCAGGGCCTGCAGGAGATGCCAACATTAGTTTTGTCTTTTATTCTAAAAGCAAAAGGAAGCAGTTCTGAAAGACCCCCTTGGCTGCAGCAGAGAACAGGCTGGCGTGTGGAGTCCTCCATGGTGGTGATGGTGGTGGGAGAGCTGCTTCCAGGAAGAACACCATGCATGATTTTTCCATTGCTTCCTGACACCGTAATTTTGTACAGCAACCATGTATGAATTTGATAACCAGACCTGGGGAGGTAATGGGGGGGGAGCAAAGCGAGCAAGACCTGAGTTCAGGCTGTCATTATCTCCACTCCAGGCCCACCAGTGGTTCGGGTCAAGGGACGGCTGCCAGAGCTGGTTGCTGCCTCTCCCACCAAGACCCTCAGGTCTAGACCGAGGCTGACTCACCTGAGGGAAGTAGGGTGCAGGGGCCAGGTCTTCACACCCCTCTCTCTAAGTCAGACCAGTGCCTTTCGTCAACACAGCATCCAGCTGGCCACGGCCCCTTTCTGGTCCTGGACCCTGCCCCTTGGAACGTCCCTCTAGCCCTGTGAGCCGGGCCCTCAGCCCTGCCCTGGGAGCAGGCCATCACTCGCGATGGCCACTCTCAGCATCGAAGGCTAAACAAGGCGCTTGTCTGCGGGTCAGCGGCACGAGCACAAAGGGAGGGGACCCTTTTCTGTGCCAAGTTCTACCTGAGTGGGTTTTCGGTCATTAGCTCCTTTAACATGGTCAATTTAATGGAAACAGGTTCTATTATTATCCTCCTTTTACAGTCAAGTATTTGCCTGGGGACAGACTTGAGTTCAAACCCTGGCTGTCCTCGTAGAGCAGTACGCCCTTCCAGGAGTCATTTCATCTCGCTGAGCCTCAGTTTCCTCATCCCATCTGTAAACTGGGGCTGGTAAGTATTAGCAAGATTCTGGGGCTAGAAGGTACTATTTATTCCATTTTGAGGCTCCAAGAGGCTCAGTACAGAAAATTCAAACTACACATTGCTTAACTATTTACTAAAAGCTTATGTATCCCGACAGTAAATCACGGGACCTGAATTTTCCAGGACTATCCCAATTTCAAATGCTCTGTCCTAACTTTCCACATAAACCATCGAAAATTCCACTCTCAGTATCCAAACAACACCTCCCAGGCCTCCTCTTGCACAAAGACTCAGCACAAACATTCTTTCTCAGACTACAGATCCCAGTCTTTGGTTCAGAAAATGTAGTCAGTGGAGCCCTGCTGGACCCCTGAAGGAAACGGGGTCAGGGAGAAAAATCCGGGGCAGTCAGCACTCCATCACGACTCTCAGACTTGGCTGCTTCCTGGCACATCGATGTAAACCGCAGCCAGGAGAAGCTGTACCATGATGAGGGCATCATCCACAGAGGGACACAGACCAGGGACATGAGCTCTGCCCCCACCTACCTACCCAGTGGCCAGTACTCAGGGAAGCAGCACGGCCAGAGAGTTGCTACAAAGATTAAAAGAGTGATTAATATTTGGAAAGTACTCAGAACATTGCCTGGCAGCTAGTAAGTGCCATATCAGTGTTTAATAACTAAAACCAGAGGTATCCCTGGCAGAAGGTGCTCACGCCTCAGAGACAGCACAGAGGCATCGCTCCTATGCAGGACAAACAAGGAGAATGGACACATACCCTGGGTTGAGTGAGGCCAGGCCCCTGTACAGAGATGGGGGGATACCCTAACTATAGGAGGTGGGTCCTGCATTAGCCAAGATCAGGAGGCTGGGCCTGGGAAGAGTCACCATTCCTGAAATACAAGAGGTCTCTTCATGCCTCTGAGTCTTTGCAGCTGCCATTCTGTCTGCCCCCTGAATACCATCTTTTTCTACCTTCAAGGCTGAATTCAAATGCCAACTACTCCCTATGGTGGTCCCCAATGCCCATCAGAATGAATGGCTCTCTCCACTGGGATCTCTTGCATCTAGCTTTATCCTCTTTTAAAGCAGTTATCAGACAGATAGATAGATAGCACATGCATGTCCACATGCATGTACACACTCACACAGAAATGTCACAATGTTACTGTCTTCCCAACTCCACCATGAATCCTTCCAAGACGGGTTCAGCTTTCATCTCTGCAACCCTAGGGCCTGACACATAGTATAGGCTCAATAAAGGTCTGAATTTGCTGTTACATCTGTGCTCACAGCTGATCTTCCCTTGGAGGCAGAAGGCTATTACAGGTGCATCATACATAACCGGAAGCTATGGAGATGCAAGATCTCTGGGTCTCGGAACCCATGACCAGATCAGATTTCAGCCAGGGACCTACCAAGCACTCCCTTTTAGTTCCCCCTCAGGCAGATGAAAGGAGACGCCTGTGAGATCAGAGTCCGCAGTTGCCAGGACCCAGACCTGGGCAGAGTGGACACTGACCTGGTCCGATCTTGTCTCTATTAGAGTTGGTCAGAAGAGCCCAGGCTTGGGCTTCCCTGGTGGCGCAGTGGTTGAGAATCTGCCTGCTAATGCAGGGGACACGGGTTCGAGCCCTGGTCTGGGAAGATCCCACATGCCGCGGAGCAACTAGGCCCGTGAGCCACAACTACTGAGCCTGTGCATCTGGAGCCTGTGCTCCGCAACAAGAGAGGCCACAATAGCGAGAGGCCCGCGTACCGCGATGAAGAGTGGCCCCCACTTGCCGCAACTAGAGAAAGCCCTAGCACAGAAACGAAGACCCAACATAGCAATCAATCAATCAATCAATCAATCAATCAATCAATCAATAAATCTTTAAAAAAAAGAAGAGCCCAGGCTTGGGAAGCTACACCAGCTGGCTGCCCCACACTCCCAGCCTGTCATCGCCAGGGGATTGCCCTCGGCATTCCAGCCCCTGCGAAGAGATGAAGAGGGTGGCCCTGCTTTCCAGGACCATTGTCTGAAGGAAGGAAGGTGAGCGCTGGGATTACCGTCAACAGGCACTTACCTAAGGAGAGAGGGAAGGACCACACATCGCAGGTTCCCCCCATCCCCCAACATGCCACAAACCCTGAGGTTTGTGGGGGGTGGGTAGGGTGCCTTGTCTTCCTGTTCCCTCCAATCCCCAAAGTCCTCTGGTAGATTGTGCCCATCCTAGAAAATGGAATTCCTCGTGTGCCTGGACCCGAGGTTCAGAAGGTCCCAGTTCGTCCCTCTAGCTCCTGGTCCCACACTACCTTTGCTAGCTGAGTTTCCTCAACTGTAAGAGGAGAGGGGGAGCACACTGAAATTAAACAATGCATGCAGAACCTCCCAGATCACAGTCAACAATCAAGGAGTTGGTCTCAATCCCCTGAGACCAATTACCAGCTTGGAACCCCAACTTCTTTCAGAGATAAGATTCATCTCTGACCAGGTTCCTGGCACTTGAATGGGAATGTTACAAGCCACCAGAATACCTTCTCTATGATAAAATGTGGAAATGGAGGGCTCAAAAAAAGGATGGTGAAGCAGTGTGGGATCCTGAATTGGACTCTGTGTTAACTTAGGTACTTTCTCCCGCCCCAAGCTGTCCCTGACCTTGGCCTCCTGTGTGTCTGGCCTGGCCAAGACCTGCCCTCTCCTTGAGGAGAAGTTCCCCGGGCACCCCGGGTTCACTGGAGTCCACTGGCCCACTCTGCATCCCCACCCAGCACTGCATCTGCCACGTAGAAGCAGCTCAATAAATGCTTGCTGAATGGAATGCCTCAGCCACTCCAGCCACTCTGAGATGCCTTCAGTAACCTGAACTTTTACATTCCAGCTAATGTCTAATTTGCATATATGAGTTGGTTTTAGGAGACAGCAAATCACCAGAGACAAGGCAGGATCAATACAGAGTATTAGGCACGTTTTACTCTACTCTAATTCTCTGCAAATTGGTATTCCATCAACTGTATGCAGGATTTATGGGAGCTTACTATAAACTAGAATATTTAACTAGAATGACCTACTCTCTGTCAGAAAATAGCTTGTTGTTGTTAATTTTCAACTAGCCAGAAAGGTTTCCAGCTTCCAATCTACTTTACATCTTGCCTTAATCATCAGGAACGCCATCTATTTGAAAGTCTCAATACAATAAAGAGCAGCCTGATGCAGAAGAAAAAGACCTGTCCGTGGAACCAGACGACATGAGTTATATCCCAGCTACACCACATACTGTGTAATTGACTGCTCAAAGCCTCAGTTTCCTCACCTGTAAAATGGGAATAACACCAGCCTCACGGGGGAGTTGTAAAAATTAAATGAGTTGATGCACGTGGATGTACTCTGTGCAGTTCTACAAGTCTATACAAAGGTTGGTTATTATAGTAAAAACATAAAACAAACTTCTCAAACAACTCAAATAGGCTGATGACAGAAAGCAGGGTGGTTCTAAAGGGGGGAGAAAGGGAAAATTTGTGCCCTGCCCCCGCACAGGGAGGGACGTCTGGAAGCATTTTTGATTGGCACAACTGAGGGAAAGGGATTGCTACCGGAATCTACTAGGTAGAGACCAAAGATGCTGCTAAACATCCTACAATGCTAGAAAAGGCCCCACAACAAAGAATTATTGAACCCCAAATGTTAACATTGCTAAAGTTAAGAAATGCTAATTTAAATTATCACTGAAAGCTGGGTTTGGGAGCTTTTTAGAACAGAAATTTTCCTAACTAGGCTTTACTTTCAAAGCATCATCTGCTTAAACACTTGCGAGATGGATCATCTTGCAAAACAGCTCTTTTGTAAGTCAAGCTGAACTGCCAACTTCTGGAGTTTCTGAATGTATAAAACTGCTTTTAAAGAAGGTGCTCTCCGATTACAATTCAGCTAAATTGTTTTTCCAAAGATTTCAGTAGAAGTTCTCCTGGGCACAAGACAGGGTCTGTCAATCTGGCACTAGGCCCTTAAGATGCTTTCGTAATTCCAATTTCCTGGTGAAATGGGAGCCACGAGGGTCTCTAATCGAGTTAAATTCCCATCATGCCAACTGCTTGCTTGCTTTGGCCGGGCACGGTGCCCAACACCTCCACACAATTTATCCCACTTAATCCACCCAACAACCCAGTGAGGTGGGCATTATTACCGGCTGTTTGCAGGGGAGGAAAAGGAAGATCAGAGAGGTTAGACAACTCGCCCCAAGGTCACCAGCTGGCCAAGGGGGAGCCCAACCTGAACGGAGGTCTCCAGTTTCCGAGTCACAAGCTCTTTCCCACCTCGGAAAACCCAGGTGTCAAGTCGTCTCAACTTCCCATGAATTTTTAAGGCAACCGCAACTTTTCAGTAAGTTCACGTTGCTGAAAACGGGAATTTCCGGGGGACTGGGCGCTCTCACATACACTCCCCCACTGCAGCTGTCTCACCGCAGGTACCTGATAAATCATTCCATATCACCCGTGGAACGGGGAGGATTTATTGGCGCTGGAGTTCGTGCCAGGCCCAGGAAATGCCATCTTTGAAAGCCGAGAGGCGAATTCGCCCTGGGAGCCGAGAAGGTCTGGACGCCGCGCTTGGCTGGCTCCACGCGGGCTGTGCAACCCCTCGGCGGCCGGGGCAGGGGCCGCGGTCACGGCGGCGCTGGGCCCTCCCGGATCGCCGGCCGCTGGGCCCTCCCGGATCGCCGGGACCCAGCCCCACCCGGCCCGGCCTGCTCCCTCCCGCCCGCGCCCCACCAGGTGAGCGCGGCCAGGGCGCCCCCTCCCCGCCCCGACGAGGCACCGGGAACCCGGGGCCGCCGCGTCCGCCAGCCCGCCCGCGCGTTCGCCGCGCGCCTGGGGAAGCGTGGGGGCGGGGCAGCGCCCAGCGCGACCCCGGCCCCCGGTGGCCCCGCGCCCTGCCCCCAGCCCGCTGGGGTCGCGCCGGCCCGTACCTGCAGCATCTGGGGGCGCGGGGCGCCCAGGTAGGTCGCGCGTGCGGGCGGCGCAGAAGCTCGCTCGCTGCGCGACCTGGCCGCCGTCTGAGCATGCCCAGTGCCGCCCGCGGGCGGCTCCCGCCGGCCCGGCTGGCCGCGACGGGCCCGCGCGCCGGGCGGGGGGCGGGCTCCCGGAACGCCCTGCGGGACGCCCCCGCCCCCACCCGAGGCCGGTGTGCTCGGACGCATCTCCCAGGGCCACCAGGGCTCTCTTGCCGAGTTCCGTGCAGGCCGGTGTCCCCTCGCGCATGCACGCAGGCATTCGTTCCATTACCATTTATTGGGCACGTACTGTGTGCCCAGCCCTAAGTGATTTTATGCCTAGGGATGTCGAGCAGCCGGCGCTAAACAAATCTTTGACTTAAGGAGAAGTCTTGCCCAGCTGGGGTCCTGCTGACTCCCAGTGCAGTGCCCATCCCGTTCCACTAGAAACTTCCTGGCTTGAACTTTCTTCCCAAGACTTACCTGATCTGGTTCCTGCATTCCTGCAGCCCCATGAGCACCTTTCTGTCCATCAAACACTCAGAACTTGTCTAGCCTCAGGACATTTACACATGCCTTTCCTCCTCTGTGTGGGACGTCTTTGCCCAGCTATTCCCGTGGCTGGAACCTTCTCATTGTACGTAGGTCCTCCTTCTCTGAGGCCTTCCCTGACCACCTTACTAAGTTAGCCCTCTGTTCCATGTCCTCACTTTATTTTCTTCACATTTATCACTATCCATTAATTCATTCAACAAATAATTATTGATCACTTACTCTGATTCTTCACGTGCGGTGAATAGACAGAAATCCTGTCCCTTGCCGGAGTTTGGCGGAAGAGAGGCAGGCGATAGACAAGTAGTAGAAGGTGATATGCTTTACGAGAGGAAAAGAAACTTGGGGTGGAGGGAGTGCAGTTTTCAATGAGGTGGTCAGACATTTCAGCCAAGCAGATAAATTGGGGAGAGCATTTCTGGCAGAGGGATCAGCCAGTGCAGACACTAAGGCGCAGGACTGCTTAGGAAATAGCAAGCAGGGCAAAGTAGCAGGAGATGAGGTCAGTAACTGCCTTTTCCCCTGACTTGCTTACTTCTTACTGTGTATTCACCTCTGGAATTTTAGCTCTGGGGCTGTAGCCCTGCCTGTCTTCACTACATTGTCCCAGTCCCTAAGACAGCACCTGGCACATAGTAGGTGCTCAAAAACAGTTTGTTGAATGAATATGTGAATGAAAGGATGGAGTGACGGCTGTAATCATCCTGTCCCGACCAGATGCCTGAGGGTCCAGGGGCCCTGTGGGCCTAGGGCCACTCGGCGGCAGCCGGCAGCACCTGGTGCTTCAGTTCGGTCCCTGCCCCGGAGTTGCGACCCTGCACAGGACGCTGCCCGAGCGTCTTGTCCGGGGAATTTCAACCGAGCCAGGGAGTCCCAGGAACAGAACCCTCCCGGCCCCGCCCCCGGACCTCCGGTCGCCAGCAAAACCTGGAGTTGCAGCACCCTCCCGGCACCATTGGGACGGCGGGGAGCGCACTGGGCATGCTCGGAGCCGGGCGGGGCCCGAGCGCCCGGGAGGCGGAGCCTCCTGGCAGGGCGAGCGACGCCTCCCGCACAGCTCAGCTGGACCCTCAGCCACTTGGTTCCCGCCCTCAGTTAGGGTGGGGGCTGGGGGCATTTTTTTTTTTTTTCAAAGCCCAGTGGGAAAGCTGGGAATTCAGAATCCGCGAAAGACGTTCTCCGTCCTCTCCCAGCCGCTGTGTGACCTGGGGTAAGAACCTTACCCCAAATGATATGAATACCTACCTCTGTGCTTCAAATAATATGAATACCTACCGCTTCGGTCTGGGCGCTGTGTGGGGAATGAATGAAATCAAGAACGTGAGCAGGTTTAGTCCACTTTAAAGATCCATTTTTTGAGTGCCTACCTCAATTATCGGTCATCCTCATACCAGTTTGTCAAGTGCTGAGATGAGGAAACCGAGGTTAATAGACATGAGGATTCTTGGAGTTGTCCCACTTTGCCTTCCACTAGAAACTAGGCTGAAGCTACCTCTTCTTTCTCCACAGTGAACGGTCATTAGCTTATACAGTGCTCAAATTCGAGCTAAAAAATATCTATACACCTAAGGAAAAAGGCCTAAATATTTTTAAAATCGTGCATTTCAACTCACCATAGCAGAAACAGGAACAAAAGGAAAGAATATTCCCCAAACAAATAAATGTTCACAAATAGAGGAATGATTAATTAGATTATGGTATATTTGTTGAAATAATAACTATTTTACACTAAACTAGACCGTGCTGCAACAGGAGGAAACTTACAGTACAATGTTAGGTGAAGAAAAACTGAAAATACAAATACCCTGTGTAATGGAAATATTGGAAAATGTAAATAGTCTGATTTTGGGGGGTAGTGAGGTTGGTTTTTCTTTTTAAGTTTATCTATTACTGTCCCAATGTTGTGTTTGCAATGTTAAACATTTAAAAGATCAAATCAAAAATTCTTGAAGTTTTGTGTGTCTAATAATAATAATAACTGCTATTATCAAGCTCACGTGTGATCAGTATTTTACACATATTCTGTCTTTACTCCATACAGTCATTCTGCAGAGTGGGTGTTTTTAGGTCAGTTTTACAGAAAAGGAAGCAATCTAGGAGCCTTTCACAACTAGTAAGAGACAGGGTCAGGATTTGAATGCAAGTTGGACTGACCTCAAAGCCAGGGTCAATATTTATAATATTGCCTCTCTGCTTGCCATGTATTGATCACAAGAGAGACCACATATTTCATTTTTTGTGTCTTTTTGCCTTATTTTCTCTAACCCTTTGATATGTTTATACGCTGTAGATTACCTTTAAATGTTCTGGTCTCCTGTTACTGTTTTATTCTTGGGGCCAAAATGTTAAAGTTCATCCTTTTAAACTGTTGCACCTGGAGTGACATGATGTTATTATCAGCAATGACAGTTGATCTTATAAGCTCCCAAACCTTATGCAAATGGGACTTTCGGATGGACATATAATCTTCTTAGTCTATGTGGTTGAACCCAGCCAGATCTAGAGCAAATAGAGACCCCATGAGGAACAGGGCTATCCCAAGTCTCAGATAATGAGGACCCACATAGATTACTGTCCCTGGGCAATCATTTTGGAGGCAGAATCACAACATAAAGGGACCACATGGTCCATGGACTCCTCAGGACTCTGCTGTGATGAAAAAGTACAGACTTGATAGTCTGATGATGTTTGCAGAGAGAAAGCCAGGGCCCTAAAAGCAGCCCTCCTACTGCTGGTAAGCTAAAAAAAGTCAGCTCTCTCTTTCAATCATGTTGGTAGACTGTACCTGGCCCAGAAACCACTAAACAAACAACAGGAAACACAAAAAGCCAAAGAGAGTCATTTCATTGGAGAGGAAGACATACCACAAACCCAATATGCATCACTGGTAAGGAACAAATTCATTTAAGAGGAACAAGATGAACGACTGGACACAGTTACTAGCAGCATTCCCAGAAGCTGCCATTTGGGCAGAAAATCTGGTGCCAGGTACTGCACCCAGGCAATTGGCTGGGGGCATTTATAGGACGAGTTTCCTGGAAGAATCACTGCGATTGTCATTCATGTCAAGACTCAGGAAGCCTGGGCACCACGTGGACTGTTTTCAATGATTTATGAGGCAGGGCTCCCAGCTGAGATGCTAATGCTCATCAATTATTTGTGCTGTTAACACAAGCTCACGAATACATGGGCAAGTGGTGCTGTTATAATGACAAGTGAAAAGAATAGGATGTAAAATTATACGCACAGTATGGCTTCACCTGTGTGAATGACTAGGGTATACCATATAAAATCGCCATTTCCTAGGTCAACAATGGTTGAATATCGGTAACTTCCTATATTTCATCTTAATACATACACATAGAAAAAGGGCTAGGAAGAAATGCACCAAAATATTAATGGTGGCGGCTGTGTCTGAGTATTGCATTTATAAGCAGAGAAACAAAATACAGAAGGTATCTTTTACAAATCAGGGGAATTTCAAGTCTTTGGGCATCTATTTCTTTGTATGTCTTTAGAGGTCCCTAAATCTTGTTTTACGGTAAGTGTGTTTCTTTTATTATCAGGAAAAATGAAACAAACTTGAAAGTTGGCAAGCCAAAGAAAGCGAGGCGAAGAGAGGGAAAATGACACTCAAACTGGGCGAAAACATGAGAGGTTCCTTTCACGGAGGCCTGTCTGTGCTTGTCCAGCGGTGGCAGATCGTGACAGGCTGTCTGTCCCTGGCCCAGGAGGGAGGGAGAGGAAGTGGTCAAGTCAGGAGCCTGTAGAGACATGTTAGTCTGACTTGGGACCCCTCATCCCCTCAGCTTGCATTCTTGGAATTCTTGGACCACATAGATCTCACTTTGAGAAACACAAATTTTTAAGTGTAAAGTTTTAGCCATTAAAAAATGTCTTTCCATTACAAATCATCACTGCCAAAAGAGGAATTTTGTCTGGAAAACCTATGAACAAACTGAGCAATAAATACAAGAATAGAGATGAGGTGAATGTTGTTAATTCATTCATTCCTTCATCAAATATTTATTAAACACCTACTGTGTGTCAGGCACTGCTCTAAGTGCCCGGGAGACATTAGTGAACAAAACAACCATTTCTGCTCTTGTGGGCATGCATGCTAACAGGGCAAGCCAGACAATGAACAACAGACGTTATGAATAAGTGAATGTTGTTGTATGTGAAGAGACCAGGGGTAAGGGTGATAGGCAGAGGGATGGAGGTGGGGTGAGTGGGGAATTGCAATTTGAAATAGGACTGAGAAATTTAATCACTTAAGCAAAGACCTGAAGGAGATGAGGGAATTATTCATGCAGATATCTGGGGGAAGAACCTTCTGGGCAGAGAGAGTAACAGTAGAAAGGCCCTTAAGGGAGCACGTCTACAGTAAGGAGGCTGGTGGGGCAAGGGGCAAGCTGCAGGAGATGAAGCCAAAGAGGTACCAGGGGCCAGAACCTGAGGGCCCTCCCCTTGTCACCCCCAGGAAGGACTCAGTCTTTCAGTCTGAGCCAGACGGAAGCCAAATGTGCTTGTCAACACACCAAAAGTTAAATGCTGTCCTTTTAAATTGTCCCTTTGAATATGGGAACTGAATTCACGTAGCAGCCCTCCACTGTAAGGGAGTCAGCCACAGGATCCAGATTATGCATATATTTTTAATATTATCATCAAAATGGAAAGATAACATTCAACAATTATCTCAGAGGGTTTTCAGACCTCCAAGAATACATGAGCGAACCCTCAGGGATACATAGACCTGAGTTTTAAAAACACTCTTCTTGTGCACATGCTGTAGATATGCCAGAGGACCAAAAGGACCATAATAGCCCCATGGACCACCACATAGATTTGCTGCTGCATGTAAAATGGAAATGTTAGTCTAGGGACTTTGAGATCTGACTCTGAAGTGGAGAGAAATGCAGAGAGTGAAAGTTGGCGTCCTGAGCTGTGGCTGATAGTCTTTAAGCAATGGCCTTCCTTGAAAGGAGTGGTGTCATCTTACAAAACCCAGGGAGAATGGGTTTGTCAAGTCTCCCAACCACACCTTGAAGGTTCAAGTGCCCGAGAACAGAAGGAGAAAGAGAAAAACACCCAGGCAACGTAGAAGAGTCCACACACAGGTCATGGCTTTAAAAAATCGGCAATGATAAAGGAAACACTCAGGGTTTCCTTAACAGACGATTCAAGGGAAAGGAGTCAGGAACAATACTGAAGGTAGCATTTTAAAAGTTTGATCCAGGAACCATATATCAAGTTCACCTTGGGAGAAGGAGTCCTTGTGAAAAAGCAGACTCCTGGCTTCAGGTCAGACCTTCTGAATCTCTGATTGTGGAACCCAGGGACCTGCATTTTATAATTAACTATAAGAATCTTATGTACACTGAAGTTTTATAACTTCTGTCCTACAGCCTCCAATGTGTGCACACCAAGAACATAGTGTGAGTAATAAAAGAAAAGGATGGGAAATTTTACTAAGAGATGATCTTGTAGGTATCACTGATGCTTTGATGAATGGGACTAAGGACAAGAGCATCAGCTTCTTAAAGGAGGTGCATATGTAGAGGGGCAGAAGGGGAGGGAAAGAGATGTGGAGAGAGAGCATTCCCTTTAGGCAAATATGGACCCCCTGATAGAGAGCTCTCAGGCTCTCTGCTCTTGACCTTGGATCTCTGACTGCATCCATCTAACCATGCTCTCCTGGGGCCAAGAACAAGCTAACCATGGGACTGGAAAGAGGCAGTAACGGTGGCAGTCATAGTGGTGGTCATGCTTGCTTAGAGGAGTGGACCTTAAAATAAACACATTGAAGTATGTAGAGTACACACCAAACTGAAACAAGGAAGGTCGTTACCTCCCGAAGAGGAATTGGACAAGTGGGGCAAGAGAGGGACGGGTGTTTACTTTTTGCTATGAACATTTGTGTACCTTCTGAATTATCTACTGTGGGACATATAACTTATTTCAAAGTAAACCAGTTCTCTCTGGAAAAAAATAAAGATGTATGCACAGTATATTTTAAAAATTGTTTTACATTTTTGACTCCCTCTAAATTTTGCTAACGAAGCACAGAGCATAGGTTACTTGACAAGTCAAGGCTGTAAGTATGACCAGGGCCTGACAATGTATAGCTTGCTCAAAAGAAACAGCCGTAAGTCAAGAACTCTTACTCCTATTTTGGAAATGCATGTGGCTGAGGAATGGAACGGAAAAGAAGAGCTTTGGATGAGGATGAAAGAGAAGTAAAAAGTCCTTTCAGTGACCTTAAGATCAAGAGTGATGCTTTCCTGACACAGCTGGTAACAAAACGGCCAGAGAAAGAAGATGGGGAACTGCGACGACCCAGGCCTCGACTGAGTTGCATTCAGGAAAAGGCGGTCATCTGAAACCTGTCCTAGCTTGGCTGACCATTTCATCCCTGAGACGCTGGAAACCTGATCTGGGCCCGGCAGAAAACTGTGCTCCCACCCCCTGGTGACATTTCAAGAACGGTGGACGCTGTTCAGCCTGCCCCGTGCTCTGGTGACCTTCTAGCGTTGCATGGATGACACATCACAGGATTTCCTCAACTGCGCTCTGGCGTCCTGCTAGGATGTCTTTCTCATTTTTTCCATGGTACACATAGTCACTGCATCACAGTCCAAACAGGCTATCCAGCGATGCCTCTGTAAACATGAGTCACATGTGAAGTTAAAGAAATCTGTGTTTGGTCAGAGACAGCAGAGCTCCTAAGGCATATCATCTTTGCATACAAAGTATGGGTTGATGAGAGTCGTCTGATTTCCTGCCAAGATGCCTGAATAGTGCTTGGGGATTGACTTCATGTGGCAGCCACCAAAGCCGACACAGACGCTGCTCTTCTTCATCCTAAGCCTCCCCTTCCAAGGTGAAGTTCTCCAGCTTCTGTATGAGAAAACATTACTCTGTCTCCATTTTTTCACCGCTGTGAGCTTCTCTCAGTTTGGTCTTTGATGCCACCACCTTGTCCAGCCTTGGTCATCCCAGTCCAAGCCCAAGCACAAACTTTGTTCTTGTTTCCCCTTGAAGAATGAAGGCCATCCATATCAACCTCCTGAAATGACTCATTCTCTCATCTCTGCCTGTTGAAAGCCTATCCATCCTTAACCGGTTTGCAGGGCAGAAATAGAGACACAGATGTAGAGAACAAACGTATGGACACCAAGAGGGGAAAGTGGCGGGGGTGTGTGTGTGATGAATTGGGAGATTGGGATTGACATATATACACTAATATGTATAAAATGGATAACTAATAAGAACCTGCTGTATAAAAAAATAAATTAAAAAAAAAAAAGAAAGAAATCCTATCCATCCTTTAAGATCCATCCTTTAAGATCCATCTTACCAGCTACCTCTTCCTGGATTATCCCAACTGGTTATGAGCTCTCTAACTCCTGTACCCCAGGAGTCATCTCATTTTGACTTGCATTTAGTTATAAACGTGCACGTCCCTTTGGAAGGCTCTTGGAAAATCCCCTGAATGGGGCCAGAGATCTTCCTGATTATGTGGGCTGTGACTATAATTTCTGAGCAAGGTATGCAAAGGGCTATGAGCCCCTTCTGAAAAATTTCTGGCCTTTTGGCAGTGAGCAAGAAGCATTACATTGTATCTAAAGTCCTTCTGGAATTTCTTCCAGAATTTTGCATGCAAGCTTGATAATTAGTTGACCAACAGAGTGATAGAAAAGGGACACAAATGGATGTAGATAGGTCGATTAGGGAGCAATGTGATCAGTGGTGTCCCAGATAAGGTATAATTAATTAGTGATTAGATATCACTATGACTCAATTTCTGTGTGAAACAACTCAAGGATTTAGGACATCAACCCTGCCTCTTCACACCCGGGAGTCACCTAGTTGTGCTGGCAGAAGGTCTACAGGTCAAGGACCGCTTTGTTGTCTACCTGGGTTGCTGAGCTAGTTAATTCCATGAGCTCCATCTTTAGACATCAGGACCAGGAATAAAAGAGTGAGTAAAATGCAACATAGAAATTACCAGGGAATTACCAGGGAATAGAGTGGGGATGCTAAACCCCACTTAGTGTCTCATGGTTTCAATTTCATTGTGACCTAGAATCATAAACAGTCTCAAATATGGGAAGCTGGCCGATTTTGTCAGCACTTGTGACGATATTTCATCCTCCCACTGTAGGATGGATGCATTGAGGGCAGCCTTCATCTGTCTCTCAATCTTGTCCAGTCTGAGTAACCAGCTTTCTCTGACTGCATAGGCAGACTCAGGGGCCCCTCTTTCTGCATTTAGATTCCTCTAGATTCACACTGAACACATTATATACAACTGAGCAAGTCTGCTACCATCATTTCTTCTTATGCTGGGAGCCTAGAGAGAACCAGGAACCTACCAAGCGTGTGATGTGAGAGAAAACTAGTTGAAATTGGATTGCCTTATTGATATGTTCAAGTCAGCCCAAGTCCCTTGACTTCCCAAGGCCAGTGTATTATTTTCCATTACACTTCGTTCAATGGCATTAAAAAAAATGTGCATAATATTAGTACGTATTTCAAATGCCAGTTCACAGGAGGGAACTATTTCCCAACAGTGTTATCTAGTTTCTTTTCAAGTTCCCTGGGTTGAGGTCAGTCTTTGTAGTTAATATTGGGTTCCTGACCCAAACATAGCCTGTGCCAGTTATGAAGTCAGTTTTCCACGCTTTGGATAAAGAGGTGACCGTGGGAACATGTACTGCTCTGTCTCCAGCTTTGGCGGAGCCACTGAAAACCCAACCCAGCCTGGCTGTCTATGTCCCCGCACGGAAATGGGGACAGACAAGGACTGTCCAGCAGGAGGAAATGGACCCATTCTGCAAAGCGAGTCTTGGCATATGGAGCAAAGGAAAGTATCCTTCCCATTCAGGAGGAAAAAATATCTCTTTAGCTATTTATTAAGCAACACTAACACTGAAGTAATCTTTTTTTTAAAAATTTATTTGTTTAATTTATTTATTTTTGGCTGTATTGGGTCTTCGTTGCTGTGTGCGGGCTTTCTGTAGTTGTGGTGAGCGGGGACTACTCTTCATTGTGGTGCGCGAGCTTCTCATTGCGGTGGCTTCTCTTGTTGCGGAGCACGGGCTCTAGGCACGCGGGCTTCAGTAGTTGTGGCACATGGGCTCAGTAGTTGTGGCTCGCGGGCTCTAGAGCACAGGCTCAGTAGTTGTGGCACACGGGCTTAGTTGTTCTGTGGCATGTGGGATCTTCCCGGACCAGGGATCGAACCTGTGTCCCCTGCATTGGCAGGCAGGTTCCTAACCACTGTGCCACCAGGGAAGTCCCCTCACGTAGAAATTTAAACTGGAGAACACAGGGAAAGAAGTGAGAAGGCACACAAAGAGATCCCAAGATCAAGAGACAGCCAGAGAGGGACTTCGCTGCTGGTGCAGTGGTTAGGACTCCGCACTTTCACTGCCGTGGGCCTGGGTTCAATCCCTGGTCGGGGAACTAAGTTCTCGCGAGGTGTGTGGCACGGCCAACAAAAAAAAATTAAAAAATTAAAAAAAAAAAGGAGACAACCAGAGAAACTGTGGTCAAGTGTTACACTAATGACCCCCTAAGAAGTGACTTCCTGGTGCCCTATACCTGTGTAGTTCCCTCCCACACTGAGCCTAAGTGAAAGTGGCTTGATTTGGCTAATGGGACATCAGCAAACAGGTCACAAGTAGATATTTAATAGGCACTTGCCACTGTGGCTGGCCCTCATGGAACCCTGGACTACCATGCCATTACCATTAAGAAGCCCGGGATAAAGGACTCCATGGAGAGAGGCCCAGTCAGGCGAGATTTGTCTCAGCTGAGCCCAGAGAAGACCAGTAGAAGAACCACCCAGTCAACACCCTGAATCATGAGAAATTAAAAAAAAAAAAAAAGTCATTTTCAGCCACTGAGTCTTGAGAGTGGTTTCTTACCAGCACGAGATAACTGGGGCCGCCACAACAGGAGCTCCTGCTGCTGAGGCCTCTGCCTTGTGACCTTTGTTTTCCAAACTGCTTTTATCCCTGGCTTGCCCGGGCCCAGCTGAGTGTCTATTCTGGGATTCTTTGAGATGTCCATCTTTCATATTGGCTCCTGTAGTCATACAGCAACCGTGCATTATGTTAAGGCCGTTGTCAAACCCCAGCATTCAAAGAGCTGAGTCAAAATGTGAGTGTCTTTAGGGGAGGGATATTGTGGGTCTTTCTCACCATTACACCCCCATGCCTGGAATGGCGTCTGTCACATAGTAAGAGATATCCATAAGTAAATGAACATGCAGATCTTGGGAGCTTGTTCAAAATATAAATTCCAGGGTCCCACCTCTGGAGATTCTGATTTGATAGATCTGGGTCAGGTCCAGGAAACTGCATGGTAATTAAGCTACCTGAGTGATGCCAAGACAGGAGGCCTATGGAACACATTTTCACCATTAAGGCCTCAAGTTATCCTTGCAACCAAAAGAGGCCAAATGACCACTTTTCTAGGTGACTGTAAATCAGAGTCACCTGGGGAGCGAACACTCTTGGGTGAATCCAATGCAACTGGTCCACAGACTGAAGGGCATTTGGAAATCACTGGCCCAACCAACACAGTTCTCCGTAAGTCATTTGACAGCCAGACACACTTTTCTCATTCCTGAGAGCAGAGAAGACAGGCTTCCTTAGTTACACATTCTCACGCTAATCTTTAAGGCTTTTTGAAGAAAGGTTTTCATGATTATCGTGAGAAGTAGTTGTTAGGGACTCCTTCTAAATCTAATGGTCTCATATGTCAATGAGATATTGGGAATACCTCCGTCTCAAATACTGTGAGGGCTGGATGAGGTAAGATGTGTGAAGGCGTTTTCAAACTGAAAACACCATGCACATAATTTGTAAGCCTTTGACCATGCATGACTATGTCATGTAGGGGATTAAAATATTTTATCTACTTTTAGATAATCAGGATTATCTAAATCAATCAGGATTTATTATGAGTTACCTTGTTCTCCTAAGAAAGGGAAAGCCAGACCTTCAGGACCCCTGTGTAAAATGTATCAGGGACAGAAAATCCTGGCTACATTTCTAATTCCTTCTCCTGGGGTTCAAAGCCGTGCACCGAGTCCTGCATCACCTTGGCCTCTCCTTCCCCGGCCCCTCCTCTCCCCTTCCTCCTGCCCTCAAGTGTCAGCCCTTCAAAAATACTAATGCAGTCCGCTGGTTCACCTCTGTCACTAGCCCTGACTCAAGTTATGCTCTATATCTGGAATGTTCTGTATAATTGTCCATCACCATCCACCTAGACCTTTCGTGAACCTTTGGTGTCTGTTACTATCCTCCACCGTCTAGTCAGACAGAATCGACCAGCCCCTGTTTTTAATGCCCACTGAACGTTAATCCAAGCTCCTGTATCCCTTGATTGGGCTTACCTAAGCCTGGAAGTCTCTGCCCTTCTCCCACCCCGAGGGCAGGGACTTTTCCATATTAATCCCCTTGTCTCTGGCCCTGAGCACAGTGCCTGGCACAGAGAAGGGACTAATAAATATGTGTTGATTTTGTGAAAGCCGGGGGCTGTCTTTGGCAGGGTTTAAAGTTCTAGAGAAAGAAAGGCGCTCATGCCTGGCAGAGGTCAAGTGTCTCTCTCTGAATCTGATTTCCTGCTGCTGTCCTTTGCCCTTTTCTCCTCCATACAGAGACTTATGAAAACCGAACAACTCACCCCAAGCTGCTTTGCCTGATCTTTAGCTCGTGGGGATATCCAGCAGGTTTAGAAGAGTTTGCCTACGTGGATATCATATGCAAATGTAATACTTGATATAAATGAACAGATTAAGATATTCATGAGAAATCTCTTCTGAAGGCTAGTTCTGCATTTTTGGTGCCTACTAGATACCTCCAACTAGATATCCCCAAAGCGCTTCAAACTCAACACGTCCCAACCTAATAGATGAACTCCATCACACAAACCTGGTCCTTATCCACTGACCATCTGCCCACTGCCTGGGCACCCAGCCCCAGTGCCTCCCTGTCTTGTCATCTAAGAAAATGACATGTTCTCTCAAGTCTACCCCCATGATAGTTCTCACATCCTTCCCAGACTCCTCCTTCCACTCCAGGAGCTCCTTACCTCTCACCTGGTCTCCTATAAATAGCCTCCCAACTGGTCTCCAGCTTCCTCTCAGTTTTTTCTCGAAATCTGGTAACAGGTTAATCTTGCTAAACCACAGATTTGAACAGGTTACTCCTCTGCTTGCAAACTTCCAATGGCTCCTCGGGGCCTGTCCACTGAATAAAGTCCAAACTCCTTAGTCGGCACCCTGTACCATCTTTAACAACCCTGTCTAATCAGACGCCATCTCTTGGGAAATGAGGATGTGAGCAGGAGGCAGCAAAAGGCATCTTTCATTCAACAATTATTGATTAGCACCAACCATCTGCCATGCACTGTTCTAGGTTCTGGGAATACAGTCAAGTCTTTGATTTTATGGAGCTTATTTGTGAGAAGACAAAAAACAAAGTCATTAATATGTGTTTTTAAGATGACCGCTATCCTGAAAAATGAGTGTGGTAGGTTGTATAGATTGAGATTGCATTGGCCCCCATTCTTCCCTCCTTCCTGCATCCAAGCTTTCTGCCACATGACCCAGAAGTTCCTTACACTAGAAGTAGCTGGACTTCTCCCTGCTGAACTTTGGGCTGAGCCATGTGACTTGCTTTGACCAATGGGATGTTAGCAGATGTGATGCAATCAGAGGCTTGCAGCAGACTTGTGTGGTCAAGCTTGTCCCTCTTGCACTTCTGCTTCTGCCATAAAAAGACTACCCCAGGTAGACTGCTGGTCCCAGAAGAATGAGGAAAATGTGAAGTACAACCAAACTGCAAATAAGCTGTTGTTGTTTTAAGACACTGAGTTTTGGGGGGATGGTCTATTACTGGGGCAAAAGCTGACTGATCAAGGAACTTTAATTCTAACCTCCATGAGATCTACTTGACATCCCTGCCTTGGAGGCACTGTTCCAGAGGGGGTTCTCATACTTCCTTACTTCCACGCAAGAAACGCTTCTATGCAGGCAGTATCTTAATCTAGCCCTTTCATCAGTATCTATGAAACCTGAGTATGTCTTTTCCTTGCAACCTGAAAAAGCCTAGGACAATGTCTCCCTTACTATCATGAGGTCCTCAAGGGGAGAGATTGTTCTTGATTGCTCTGCTGGCACAGAGCCTGGCGTAGTGCATGGTACACTCCACTAGTTGTGGAACCAGATGAAACTCCTGTCAAAATTAGTGGATCTAATGAAGCAGTCTGCCCTGGGTCTTCTGTTGGAAGATCTTTTTCTGTGCAAGAGACTGTTATCCATTCAGTTTATCTGTCTCCCCATCCACCCACTCATGGGGGCTGGAAAGCACTCTGTCAGGCACTGGGATATAAAGGCAAATTAGACATGGCTGATCCTTGTCCTTATAGAGATCGCAGACTCATAAAAGAGACAAATAGACTATTCCCAGGGGGTGAGATAAAATCTATCAGAAATGAGAGCAAGATACTGAGGGAGTATAGTCTGGTGGGTCAGAGAAGACTTAAAGGATAAGACAACACTTCAGATGACTTTGATAGGCAAGGAGGAACTGACCAGGTATAGAAGGGGGAGAACATTCTGGGGAGAAGGTGTGACGGTGCATGAACTTAAAGTCTATGATGAGGGTATGAGGGTGTGTGGGGCGGGGAGGGAGTGGGAAGTGGTGGGAAAGGAGGTAGAAACTGAGGCCTGGCCAGATGCCAGAGCCTTGTGTGCTACGGTCAGGAGTCTGGACTAGGTGCTGAGGGCACTGGGGAGCACTGAAGAGTTTGAGCAGGGCTGTGACATGTTTGGATTTTGCATATTTAAAAGACCCCTCTGGCAACAATGCCTTGGGAAGGGACAAGGAAGCTTGTTAGGTCATTGCAGTGATAAAGGGGGGGGATGTAGATGACCTGAAATGCCGGCAGAAACCTAGAGAAGAGGAGGGGTGGGAGGCTTAGGAGGCTGAATGGATGGACCTGGTGACTGGGGGCACGGGTCCGGGGGAAGGAGGTGTTGCAAATGACTCCCAGGTTTCTGCTTAAACAACAGTACGGATGATGGCACACCACTCACAGAGGCTGAGAGCCTTGGGGTGGGGTGTGAGGATAGAAGATGAGTCCCCTTTGACCACGTGGATAAGGGGCCACTGTGGGGCTACCAAGTGTGTGTTTCCCAGGCAGCTATACACCCAAACTCAGGAGAGAGGTGTATTTGGGTGTCATGCGTGTGATGGTGGTTGGAACTATGGGTTTGTTTGTTATGTGGCCTGGTGCTTGAGCTGGTGCTTGCAGAAGCACTGAGGAGTCATCCCCACATGGTAGGCAGGTTTTGGAAGCCCCCAAAGAATCCCTACATGGCATGTAAGACATTATCCTAGGGTGTTCAGGTGGGAAGCATCCTGGTTTACCTTTATGTTGCCCGAACCCTCCACAGGGCCCAGACATTAGCACATGCTCAGGAATGCTGGATGAATGAATGAATGAATGAGGTTCCCCTGGTCCTTTGGAAGTCATAGATGGAGAACCAACATCATTAGGCCCCATACCTGGGGTGATTCTGTAGGTTCAAGTTCTGAATTAACCAAGTTCAGCTTTCCCATAATTCCATACTTTCCAGAGGTCCTTAGGTGATTTCTAGAATCCCTTTGGGAACTTCCTAAGAATGCAGATTCCCAGGCCCCATGGATAGCGATTTTGATTTAGTAGGTCTGGGCTGGGGCCTAGGAATCTGCTCTTGAAACAAGCTCCTGAAGTCGTTCTGATGTTGATGCAAGGTGGACGATATTTTGGGAAAAATCACTCGTGCTGCATATTCCCCATTTCCCCATCCGGGTCTGCTCTCTACTGTCATTCACTGCGCTCTGTACCCAGGGAGGCTGCCTTCTGGGGCTTGTACCACCCGGACTCCTTTGGTCTCTGTCTTCCATTTGCTTTCAACCAGTGGGGGGCCAACAGCAGGAGATGGGTGGGAGGAGCGAGGGTAGGCATTGACTCCCCCTCTACCCCAAGCTGCAGTTTGGCAGTGGCTGCATCCTCAGCTCCTGCTGAGCAGCCCGTCTCTGCCAGCTGCAGCTCTCGCCAAGTTCTACTCCAGCTCCCCTCCTTCACCCCTTCAGGCCTAGGGGGAGTACTTCCCACGGCACCTAGTCTCTGGGTGCTTCGCCATCTTGATTTCCTTTAACCTTACCCAGACCTCTAAGTATTTTGTTCACTACATGCTCTTCAGTTACCTCTTTGAGTGTGCCCTCTGCTTCCTGCCAAGACAGGAAAACAAAAACATTGACTGGAAAGAGGCAGGAATTCTGGGCCCAGTTCAGTTCAGTTCAGTTCAATTCAGCAAACATTTACTGAGCGAGGTTCTGTGAGTCCAGCTCTATATTAGGAGCTGAGGATGCAGAAATGACTCAGACACAGTGCCTGCCTGCAGAGAGCTCACTGCTTAATGGGAGGTAGAGCCCCAGAATACAGGGTGATGATGGTGTAACTCGGGGTCACACTGGAAGTGCAGGGGGGACCACTACGCCAGGAGTGGCAGGAAACAGAGTCTTCCCAGAGGAGGTGACAATGTGGAATTTGGGTGGGCAGGGAAAGGATGAGAAAGAACAACTCAGGCAGAGATAGAATCACGAAGATGTGAATGGCAATGTCTGGGGTGGCTGCCTGGAGGAGGAATAGAGGCTGGGATCTTCATGCCCACTTTGCTGGAAGGCAGAGAGATGCCTCAGTCTTGAGATGTGGGCTGCTCCCCTGGCACAGGGGTTAGTCAGGGTGCCCCCGGAGCTCCAGGTGGTTTGTGTGGGCTGGGGGGGCCTCCCACCCTTTCCCAACTGCCATGGTTTGGGCTCCTTTCCTTTTAAAGCAGGTTTAATTCACCAACCTATCAAAGCTCCCTTGCTTCCCTCCGAGGGGTATTTGGGGAAAAAAGAGGGAGACTGGGTGGAGTATTGGGCCTGGGGTCCATGAGGTTAAGACGAAAGAAAAGCTCTGGCTGGATGTACAACAGACCACCCTGATTTCACAAACTATCTCCATTGACTTTAAAGGAAGATGAGTCTGGCAAACTCCTATTTATTCGTCAAAAGCCGAATGAGATTTCACCTCCTCCAGGAAGACTTCCTGGAACCCCCTAACTAGTGTTCCTTCTCTTGTATTCATCATAGTCTCTGGTAATTTGTATGATCACCAGCGTATCTAGCCCACTTGACTACTAGATCCTCAAGTATAATACATGGGGCCTAGGGCATAGTAGAGCATCAGAAAATATTTGTTGAATTGACTTAAAAGGAATTCTTGCTGCACTAAGGGAAGTAATAATAATAGTGATATTATCAGCCCTTTGAGGAATGAGGAAATTAGCCCAGGGCAGTGAAGGGACTTGCTCATGATCACAAAGCCCATAAACAGGGCAGAATGGGAACTCGAAACCAAATAAGTCTGTTGATTCCAAGGGCTGGAGGATACACCGCTGGGCTCCTCACCCACACGGGCACAGCAGGAGTGGCTGCCCAGTGCTGCCCAGCCAGGAGATTGAGAATAAGAACCCTCATTGATGGAGCAACCACTCCTCTCCAGGAATTGTTCAGAGCACTTCATTTGCATCAACTCACTTAACCCTGACAACAGCTTTGTGTGGTACATGTGTGATCATGGCCCGATTTGACAGATTAGGATCCAGAGACTGGACGTGGTTAAGAAGTGTATCCAGGGTCATACCAAGAAGAAGGCAGAGCTTACAGTGAAACCCAGACTTATTCCAGAGCCCGTGCGTGCTCCGAACCATCGTACTTCTCCAGGGAACACGACACCAGCTTCAGATTTAGGAAGAAAGAGAAAACATTTATATGTATTATATTTGTAAGAGGGTTATAAACTGAAATATGCCTCTACATCATGGCAAAAAAAAAAAGAAGAAAAAGAATGTTTCTAGAAGCATCCTTAAATTACACACATTGTGAGTTGGAAAATTTAGAGCATCACAGAGTAAATTGCATGGGCCTGGTGGAGTGGGCTTGTTCTGCTACTGAGCAGCTGTGTTGTCCTGGGCGCATCTCTTCCCCTCTCTGGGCTTCATCTGTTTCCACATCTTCTTCCAGAGGCTTCATGAAGGTGTTTCCTTTTGGATTGCAAAAGCCATGGCAGTTTGTATCAAGCATAGTCTTTTAGCGCCCTCTACTGTCCAGTTACAGCACTGTCAGTGGTGTGGGTTAGAGGGGAGGGAGAATCAGCCTATGCTTGAAACAAATGGTGAGCAGTGAAGGGCAGCTACAGGGGAAGTCCATGACGTAAAGCAAAAGCCAGTCCTGTTCCAACCCATCAAAGACTTAGAAGTCCTGTTGATCCTGCCCGCACAATTTCAATTGTTTCCGACCTGCGTTTTCCTGAGTGCACATTCCCATGCAGTCTGTACACCCACACACAGTACCACCTCTATTTTCATAGCATCACATTGTATGGTAAGTGCCTGTTGACACGTCTGTCTTTTTAAGCACGGGGCCTGCGGTTACTCGCCTTTATTTTCTCTCTCTGCCCCATGGGATAGTGTATGACACACAGGCCCTCAACTTGAGTTTACTGCATGGATGAACGGAGAGAGGAAGGAATGAATCAAGGAAAGAGAGAGCCCTCTGGGAAGAGGTTGAGGTGGGAGGAGCAGGGAGCATGGGAAATTCTGAGTTAGGAGCTAGTGTACCTCAGGTTCAACAAGGTTACCTGCTGATCTCATGTTGCACTGGCATCTTTTCAAAGTGGGAGTGTGGAAGGGGTTTCATGAAGGGGACAAATGGAGGGCTTTTGGGGTATTGCTGGGGTGCTGGATACGTGGTGTGCTCATCTTGGGAAAATATATTCAGCTGTACACTTGTGTGCACTTAAAATTTGCGCATCTTTCTGAATGTATGTTTTACTTTGATGAAAAGCTTAGGTAAATCTAATCTGAGAGAGGGGTGGATATGTCTGCTTATGCCTTGTTCCAGAGGTAGAGGCAGGCTGCTGCGTTTCTTTCAAAGAGCTCACTCCATGTGCTCTCTTAGCGTCTGATGGCCCAGCTCTAGGGAAACCCATCTCCCGTGACCAGACCCATTGGACTTTATCGGTGTTTGACACTCTTGCCCACTCCCTCTTTCTTGAGATATTTCCATCCCTTGGCTTCCAGGACTCGATGTTTTTGCTCTGTGCTTGGCTATAGCTCCGTCTCCTTTGTGGGCCTCTCTTCCAAGAACATTCCTTGAAGTTCCCAAGGGTTCTGTGCTAGGCCTGCCCTGTTTCTAACTGCAAATTCTCCCTGGATGATCTCATCCCCTCTCATGGCCAACCCTGTGTCGATGACTCACAAATACATATCTCGGGCCCATCTCTCTCTCCTGAGCTGTGGACCACTTATCCAATTGTTTCTTTGACATCTTTGCTCGGACATCTCACTGGTAACTCCACGCACCATGGATGGTGTCCATTTCTCTCTGCACCCCTATCCAAAACCATCTTCCTTCTTATGTGTTCCTTATTTCAGGGAATGGCTCCACCGTTTATCTGGGGGTTGGGCTTAATTCCCTGTGGAAGACTATATTATTGTTCAGCAAATCCTCACTCTCCCTTTCTTTCCATCTTGAAGCAGAGTATACTTCCATACCTCATTGACTTTAGGCTTGTCCGTGAGTCTTGCTTTGAATAAAGGAATGACCACGTGGCCGTTCCTAATAGAGGCTCTAGTGGCACTGTGCTGGGAGCCGCCTGTGTTTCTCTTCCCCTGGTGTTCCTGCCACCTGTCACGAGGAGAGCAGGCCACAGATAGCTGCTGTTCCTTCAGCCTGGGTGCTTGAATGGCAGACATGTGGGGCAGACCTGAGCGACCTGGAGCCTAGAGCTGAGCCCAACTGAGTTAGGTTGAGTCCAGCTGACCCACAGACCCATGTGCAAGAAATAAATGTTTGTTACTGTAAGCCACTAAGATTTCTATACTTTTCCAACTACTCACTCCCCACATTCAACCAAGACCTGTCAAGTCTACCTCCTACCTTTGTCTTGATGCATCCAATGCCACCATTTCCCACTGCTGCACCCTACTCCAGGCTCTTCTCATCTCTTGCTTGGACGCTTGCAAGTCTTTTTGCTGGTTTCCTCACATTCGATCTTGTCCCCGTTAGTCCCATCTCCACACCGTAGCAAAAGTGATCTTGCTAAAATTCAGGTCAGTTGTACCCCTTCTTTAGGCGTTTCAAGGGCTTGCCATCACATTTAGGAAACCGTCCACGTCCATGGCACTCAAGGCCCTTGACCCTCTGGACGCTGCCATCTCCCCCGCTCCTCACTCACCCCTTCTCCTCCATGCTCTGCCTACTCGCACCTCTTCCAGCTTCATGAGAGCCCCATGCTCTTTCGTGCCCTGGGCCTTGGCCATGCCTTCCCCTCTGCCTGGACCACAGTCCATTTCCCTTGCCCAACTGCACATGGATCGCACTTCTCATCCTTTATGGGTCAGCTTAGGAATGATTTCCTTTGGGGAGTCTCCTCTGATTCCCACCGGTCTGGATGAAATCCAATTGCTAATTGCTCCCATGGCACCCTGAGCTTTTCCTACCCAAACACATATCAAGCTATTTTCTCACTTTAATTTGCTTGTCTTTTCCACTGGACTTGAGCTCCCACAAACTCAGGGACTCTATCTAAATTGTTCATCCTTACATTCCTAGTGTTTAAAAAGTTGCCTACGCTCATTCTTTGAGTTCAAATATTGTTTGTTGAATAAATATTACGGGAAAATAATATGAATGGGCTAAAGAAGTCCAAGATGGAAACAGAAACCACAGAAGGGACTCAGAGAATGTCTAGTCTCATTCTTTGATTGTACAGATGGGGAAATTGAGGCTCAGAGAGGGCTTGACTAGACCAAGGACATGGAGGCTGTTAGAGGCAGAGCTGGAATTGGAAGGTTCTGATGGGACTGCCTGGGCTTTATTTGTTGTCTGATCTGAGGAATTTAAATGCTTAATTTAGGTTCTTAGGACTTGCAATATTAGCATCACCTGTGAGTGTTTTAGATCAGGCCCTGCCCTAGACATACTGAATCAGAATCTTCAATTTAACAAGATCTCCAGGGGCTTTGTAGATACAATAAAGTCTGAGAAACACTCATTTCAGTGACCAGGGGGACAGCTAATGTGGCTTAAAGGCCATTCCAATTCATGCAGGAAAGCCAGCTGGTACAGTGGGAAAGAAAACCCAGCCAAAATGTGGTGGCATTCAGTGCATGCTGTAAACCAAAGGCCAAACGTGTGGGCCCCTCACCTTCCAAAGTTCCAGATAGTTTGGGGGAGTCCAGGACCTGGCCCGATGGGGGAATAATGGTTCAACTTTAGGTGAGGTGAATGAAGGGGGCTTGCATAAAGGGAAACTCCCAGAAGCCCAGCTGACCAGCAAACCTAATGCTGCAAATTTCCAACTTTTGTACTTGTAAATCTTAAAAAAAGTTTAATAAATATTTATGTATTTACACAAATAATTCTCCCCATGCTGCTTGAGGTGGTGGTGAAAGTGGTATACTCCTACCCTGCTAGTGACATTGTCAACTGGTGCAGACTGTTTTGTAAACACTACGGCAATATGTAGCAACAACTACAACATTGTTGATCTCCTTGGACCAAGTAATGCCATTCACAAGAAATAATCCTAAGGAGATAATTCAACAGAAGTGAAAATCTATATGCATGAAGATGTTTGCTACAGATAACAGTGGAAAATACTAAATAAAAAATGGAATGATTGAGCAAATTAGAATATGGTATCTTCACGACCATTTAAATTTAATTATAAAATAGCTACTATGTCTTACTTCATCTGCTTGGGGTACAGTGGTGGTTAAGAGCCTGGTCTCTGGGTGTTTGATTCTGGCTCTACCATTTACTGTGTGATCTTGGGCAAGTTTACTTAACCACTCTATGCCTCAGTTTCCTCATCTGTAAAATGGGGATAATAACAATACCTACTTCTTAAGATTGTTGTAAGGATGGAATGATTTAATTTAATTAATTAAAGTGCCTAGAATAGCGCCTCTATAAATTTGTGTTACTATTATTTTTAAGAGTCAAATTAAATGGCCTGATACTCTCACTCCACCTGACACAGGAAGGTTTTTCCTCCATCCTCAGGGCCTGACCTGTGATAAGTCCAAGACCCCCCCGGGGATGTTCCCTCAGTCCTCCTTGGAATCAGCCTGGTTTTCCAGCCTCGTGGAGAGAAAACAAGAGAATTTGCTCAGTTGGCCTGTACATTGTATTCTTTGTGGCTCATGTTGCTGTTATGGTGTTGCTATTGAAACAGGTGATTCAGGGGCCATCTTGAATTCTTCCTCCCTCAGCATTATGCCGGATTGTGGTAACTCCACCCCGTATAGGCCTTTAGTACACACAGACACACACACACGTGCACACACACACAACCACCTTCTGTAAGCCGCTCCCCCAGCGCACCTGAGTCCTGGTTGCTGCGGCTGAACAAGGTCCCTTTCTTCTTCTCCCAACCCCTTGGTCTGTTTACATTTAGTGCCCTAGAATGGCATACTTTTCGGTAGATAATCCTACTTGTTGCGATGATAGTAATAGCTACCGTTAATTGAAAGCCAGAAGTGTGCCTGCCAGGTGTTCTGCTGTAGTTTTACAAACATCAGTCCTTAGAATGAAACTATGAGGCAGGTACCTAAGAGGTTAAGTACCATTATTTCTATCTTACTGGTAGAGCCTCTGAAGTTCAAGCATGTTATGGGGTTTGCTGGAGATCCACAGTTTGTAAGTGAAAAATCTGAGATTTTTAACCCAGATTTGTCTAACTCCAAAGCCCACACTCAGAACAACTACCCTAAACTGCCTCCCTACATAGGGACATAAGCAAGAAGTTTATGATAAATGGTAACTAAAAAAGTAAAAGGAAAATTGCATCACTACAATGCATAGAGTTGTGCAAAAATATGTCTGCATGTAGACAAAGCATTGAGAATATTTGCTGTGCAAGGGCCATAGGATTAGGTATGATTTTTTCATTTTAAGTAATTTCCTTTAGTGACAGTTGCTGTATAGCTTTTACAATTTGAAAAAAGCTACCCTCCATCTGCAAAAATGACTGCCTTTAGGCCAATAGTTCTCAGCTTTGATTGATCATGAGAATCACCTGGAGGGACTTTTAAAAGCGACCCAATGCCTGGGCTCCACCATAGATGAATAAATCAGAATCTCTGGGGGTTGAGTCCAGGCGGTGGTATTTTAAGAGAGTCCTCCCATTGATTTTGTGTGCAACTAAGATTGAGGAACAGCTTCAGGGAGAAGCTTCACCTTCCACTCTCCTTCCAGAGAATCTAGCTGCCCCATATTCTGTGACCCCGCGCTAATTAACTCAAGCTTTTCCCTCTTTGCCCAGGAAAAAGCTAGCAATATGACTCTCCCCCCCAGTCCTTTTAGTAGATGGGCACTGAGAAGAATCTTTGGGTGGTGGAAATATTCTGTATCCTGATTGTGGTGGTGGTTAGATACATTTGCCAAAACTCACTAAACTAGACTTAAAATTGATGAATTTTATTATGTGTAAATTATACTTCATTAAGCCAGTGTTTAAAAAGGTATGAATATTGGAAAGGAAGAAACAAATCATTATTCACAGAAATCAATATTCATATTGTGATTGATTAATTCTACTTCCTTGTGAATTAATTCTCTTTCTTTACATTGGTGCTCTTCTTCTCTAGTCCTGGCTTTCCTCAAATATTTGGCAATTCTTGGCTGCCTTCTCTTCTATGACTTTAGATACGTCTAGTAAGCTTATGAAGGTTGTAGATATGGTCCGAGTCCCTGCCTCCCATCATTGTAGGGGAGATAGGCTGAGTGCTGGTGCTTGTCATCTAGTATGGAGGTTCCTTCTCCTCCATCCCTTGAGTTTTCTAGGAAGCTGGGGCCTCAGAATCACACTCAGTGCTTCCACCTGGGAAAGATGCTGCCGTCTGTTTCTTGTTATAGGTGAAGGAGGGGGAAGGGCTATCAGGTCTAGCTGCTTCTCAAAGGGGTTCTCAATTATGGTCTTTGAACCAGCAGCCTCAGCATCACCTGGGAACATATTAGAAATGCGAATTCTCAGGCCCTGTCTCAGATCAACTGAATCAGAAACTCTGGGGTAGGTTTCAATCTATACTTCAACCTGCCCTCCAGGTGGTTCTCAAGGTTGAGAACCACTGTCTTGCCGAGTACCCCAGTTAATTTCCTGGACAATCACTCTTTCTCTTCCCTGATCCCTTTTCACAGCAGGCACTCTTGCAAGTATTTCAAGCTGAGGTTTCTTCCTTCCTGTTCCACCTTCAGTCCAATTCCAATTGCTTTCTATCATTCAGAAGTTCCCCACATTTTCTGGTGGATTGGTAGCACCTATTCTTTTTTTTTTTTTTTTAAAGATTTATTTATTATTTTATTGATTGATTGATTGATTGCTATGTTGGATCTTCGTTTCTGTGCTAGGGCTTTCTCTAGTTGCGGCAAGCGGGGGCCACTCTTCATCGCGGTGCGCGGGCCTCTCAGTATCGCGGCCTCTCTTGTTGCGGAGCACAGGCTCCAGACGCGCAGGCTCAGCAATTGTGGCTCACGGGCCTAGTTGCTCCACGGCATGTGGGATCTTCCCAGACCAGGGCTCGAACCCGTGTCCCCTGCATTAGCAGGCAGATTCTCAACCACTGCGCCACCAGGGAAGCCCGGTAGCACCTATTCTTGCTTTCTAGTATTCCAATGGATTTTTATTTTTATTTTTAATTGTGGTAAAAAGCGTATAACCATATAAAATTTACCATCTTAACTGTTTTTAAGTGTATAGTTTGGTAGTGTTAAGTGCATAGTTTGGTAGTGTTAAGTGCATTCAAATTGTTGTGCAATCCTCATCACTATCTATCTCAAGAACTCTTTTCATCTTGCAAAACTGAAACTCTATACCCATTAAGCAACTCCCCATCGAATGGATTTTTAAAAAGCATATATTTTTTTTGTCATTAATTGGAATTTTGGGTGTATATTAAGGTCAATGCATGAGCTCCGTATGCCATCTTTCTAAAAAAATTGTGGTTAAATATATATGACAAAATTTCCATCTTATCCATTTTTAGGTCTACAGTTCAGTGTCATTAAGTACATTCATATTGTTCTGCAAGATCACCACTATCCATCTCCAGAACTTTTTCATCTTCCCAAACTGAACTCTGTGCCCATTAAACACCAACTCCCCTTCCTCCCCCTTGTAACCACCATCTACTTTCTGTCTCTATAAATTTGACTATTCTAAGTACCTCATATGAGTGGAATTATGTAGTATTTGTGCCTTTGTGACTGGCTTACTTCACTTAGAATAATGTCAAGTTTCAACCATGTTGTAGCATGTGTCAGAATTTCCTTCCTTTTTAAGGCTGAATAACGTTCTATTGTATGTATTCACCACGTTTTGTTTATCCATTCATCGGTCAAGGTACACTTGAGTTGATTCCACTTTTTGGCTATTGTAATAATCCTGCTATGAACATGGGTGTACAAATATCTCTTCATGTCCCTGCTTTCCCTTTTTTGGAGCATATAGCCAAAGTGGAATTGCTGGTGCATATGGTAATTCTAGTTTTAATTTTTGGAGGAATTGCCATGCTGTTTTCCCTAGCATCTGCTCTATTTTACGTTCCAACCAACAGTGCACAAGGGTTCCAATTTCTCCACGTCCTTGCCAACACTTGTTATTTTCTTTTTTTTAATCATAAATGGGTGTTGAATTTTGTCAGAAGCTTTTTCTGCATCTATTGAGATTATCATATGGTTTTTATCCTTCAGTTTGTTAATGTGGTTTATCACATTGATTGATTTGCATATATTGAAGAATCCTTGCATTCCTGAGATAAACCCCACTTGATCATGGTGTATGATCCTTTTAATGTACTGTTGGATTGTTTGCTAGTATTTTGTTGAGGATTTTTGCATCTATGTTCATCAGAGATACTGGCCAGTAGTTTTCTTTTTTTGTGACATCTTTGTCTGGTTTTGGTATCAGAATGAGTTTGGGAGTGTTCCTCCCTCTGCTATATTTTGCAAGAGTTTGAGAAGGATAGGTGTTAGCTCTTCTCTAAATGTTTGATAGAATTCGCCTGTGAAGCCATCTGGTCCTGGGCTTTTGTTTGCTGGAAGATTTTTAATCACAGTTTCAATTTCAGTGCTTGTGATTGGTCTGTTTATATTTTCTATTTCTTCCTGGTTCAGTCTCAGAAGGTTGTGCTTTCCTAAGAATTTGTCCATTTCTTCCAGGTTGTCCATTTTATTGGCATATAATTGCTTGTAGTAATCTCTCATGATCCTTTGTATTTCTGCAGTGTCAGTTGTTACTTCTTTTTCATTTCTAATTCTGTTGATTTGAGTCTTCTCCCTTTTTTTCTTGATGAGTCTGGCTAATGGTTTATCAATTTTGTTTATCTTCTCAAAGAACCAGCTTTTAGTTTTATTGATCTTTGCTACTGTTTCCTTCATTTCTTTTTCATCTATTTCTGATCTGATCTTTATGATTTCTTTCCTTCTGCTAACTTTGGGGGTTTTTTGTTGTTGTTCTTCCTTCTCTAATTGCTTTAGGTGTAAGGTTAGGTTGTTTATTTTAGATTTTTCTTGTTTCTTGAGGTAGGATTGTATTGCTATAAACTTCCCTCTTAGAACTGCTTTTGCTGCATCCCATAGGTTTTGGGTCGTTGTGTTTTCATTGTCATTTGTTTCTAGGTATTTTTTGATTTCTTCTTTGATTTCTTCAGTGATCTCTTGGTTATTTAGTAGCGTATTGTTTAGCCTCCATGTGTTTGTATTTTTTACAGTTTTTTCCCTGTTATTGATATCTAATCTCATAGCGTTGTGGTAGGAAAAGATGCTTGATACGATTTCAATCTTCTTAAATTTACCAAGGCTTGATTTGTGACCCAAGATATGGTCTATCCTGGAGAATGTTCCATGTGCACTTGAGAAGAAAGTATATTCTGTTGTTTTTGGATGGAATGTCCTGTAAATATCAATTAAGTCCATCTTGTTTAATGTGTCATTTAAGCTTGTGTTTCCTTATTTGTTTTCATTTTGGATGATCTGGCTGTTGGTGAAAGAGGGGTGTTAAAGTCCCCTACTATTATTGTGTTACTGTCAATTTCCCCTTTTACGGCTGTTAGCATTTGCCTTATGTGTTGAGGTGCTCCTATGTTGGGTGCATAAATATTTACAATTGTTATATCTTCTTCTTGGATTGATCCCTTGATCATTACATAGTGTCCTTCTTTGTCTCTTGTAATAGTCTTTATTTTAAAGTCTATTTTGTCTGATATGAGAATTGCTACTCCAGCTTTCTTTTGATTTCCATTTGCATGTAATATCTTTTTTCATCCCCTCACTTTCAGTCTGTATGTGTCCCTAGGTCTGAGGTGGGTCTCTTGTAGACAGCATATAACGAGTCTTGTTTTTGTATCCATTCAGCCAGTCTATGTCTTTTGGTTGGAGCATTTAATCCATTTACATTTAAGGTAATTATCGATATGTATGTTCCTATTACCATTTTCTTAAATGTTTTGGGTTTGTTATTGTAGGTCTTTTCCTTCTCTAGTGTTTCCTGCCTAGAGAAGTTTCTTTAGCATTTGTTGTAAAGCTGGTTTGGTGGTGCTGAATTCTCTTAGCTTTTGCTTGTCTGTAATGCTTTTGATTTCTCCATCGAATCTGAATGAAATCCTTGCTGGGTAGAGTAATCTTGGTTGTAGGTTTTTCTCTTTCATCACTTTAAGTATATCCTGCCACTCCCTTCTGGCCTGCAGAGTTTCTGCTGAAAAATCAGCTGATAACCTTATGGGGATTTCTTTGTATGTTATTTTTTGTTTTTCCCTTCCTGCTTTTAATATTTTTTTCTTTGAATTTAATTTTTGTTAGTTTAATTAATATGTGTTTTGGTGTGTTTCTCCTAGGGTTTATCTTGTATGGGACTCTTTGTGCTTCCTGGACTTGGGTGACTTTTTCCTTTCCCATGTTAAGGAAGTTTTCCACTATAATCTCTTCAAATATTTTCTCAGACCCTTTCTTTTTTTCTTCTTCTTCTGGGACCCCTATAATTTGAATGTTGGTGCATTTAGTGTTGTCCTAGAGGTCTCTGAGACTGTCCTCAATTCTTTTCATTCTTTTTTCTTTATTCTGCTCCCTGGCAGTTATTTCCACCATTTTATCTTCCAGCTCACTTATCCGTTCTTCTGCCTCACTTATTCTGTTATTGCTTCCTTCTAGAGTATTTTTCATTTCAGTGATTGTGTTGTTCATCACTGTTTGTTTGCTCTTTAGTTCTTCTAGGTCCTTGTTAAATGTTTCTTGTATTTTCTCCATTCTGTTTCCAAGATTTTGGATCATCTTTACTCTCATTACTCTGAATTCTTTTTCAGGTAGGTTGCCTATTTCACCTTCATTTATTTGGTCTTGTAGGTTTTTACCTTGCTCCTTCATCTGTAACAAATTTTTTTGTTGTTTCATTTTTTTTTTTTTTTGATGGGTGGTGCTGTATTCCTGTCTTACTGGTTGTTTGGCCTGAGACGTCTAGCACTGGAGTTTTCAGGCAGTTGGATAGAGCTGGGTCTTGGGTCTTGGTGCTGAGATGAGGACCTCTGGGAGGCCTCACTCCGATTGATATTCCCTGGGGTCTGAGGTTCTCTTTTAGTCCAGTGGTTTGGACTCGGACCTCCCACCACAGGAGCTCGGGCCCGACCTCCAGCCTGGGAACCAAGATCCCGCAAGCTTTGTGGCGCAGTAAAAAAAAAAAAAAGAAGAAGAAAGAAAGAAAAAAGAGCAGTACAATATCAAAGAATAAAAAACAAAATAAAATTAGAAAGATAAAAAATATATTAGGAAAAATAAAGCTATAACTGAAACAACTGCAACAAGGTAAAGTAAAACCACAGCAGAAAAAAGAAAAAAAAAAGGGGGGGGGCGGCTTGGGGAACAAGCCCGAAGGAGAGATCACTAACAAAGTATAAAGAATAAAATAAAATTAGAAAAATAAAAGATTTATTAGGAAAAATAAAAATATAAAAGAATCAACAACAATGAATAACAAGGTAAAACAGAACCGCAATCTAAAAGAGGAAAAAAGAAAAGAAAAAAAAAAGCCTTGGCTCTTGGGGCGGAGTTTAGGTGCGGGGTGGAACTCAGGCAGGGGCAGGGTTTTGGGTGGGGCAGGACCTAGGGGGGTAGGGGGAGTGACATTTGAGCATGGGGCGGGGCCTAGGCAGGGTGACGTTCAAGCGTGGGGCAGGGCCTCTGCTGAGGACCTGCTCCTGGAAGGGGTGAGGCAGCACGTGGAATGGAGGGCCTCTGGAGTGTGGAGTTCTAGAGTTTGCAGGTAGGGACCTGAGTGGGGTTTAGGCCAAGCACGGTTGGAGGGGGTCTCAGAGGGGGTCTCCGAGTGTAGAGGTGGGGCCCTGGGTGGGGGTGTAGGGGCAGGGCTTGGGCTCTGCACAGCAGGAGGGAGGCTCTGAGGGCAGAGGATTAGGCCCGGGAGCCCAACAGGCTCCCCGTGCCCAAGTGGACAGGGAAAGGCTGGCCCCGTTCCCTTCTGTTTCTTCGCGCCCCTCCCCCACCATCTCCCCCAGGGTTTCCCCTGTCCCCGCTGGACCCCTACCTATGGGTAGGTCCCACTGGGTGTAGGAACTCCTTCCCTCCCCCAGCTGCCCCTCAGGGGTGCCGGTCTGGAGGTCCAGCCTTTACTTTTGCTCCCCCTTCCCTCCCTCCCACTCCCTCAGGACCCCCGGCGTCTGGAGGGGGTCTCGGTGGGCAGAGGATCAGGCCCCGGATCTCAGCAGGCTCCTGGGGACCCAAGTGGGCGGGGGAAACCTGGCCACGCTCCCTTTTGATCCTCTGCCCTCCCAGTGGTCCCCCAATTTCCCCCTTCAAGAGTGGGATCCCTTCCCCTCCCCCAGCTGCCCCTCAGGGGTGCCAGTCCCGTCCCGCCTCCACTTCTCCTCCCCCATCGCTCCCCCCAAGTCCCACATCCTACCCGGTCCCTGGGGGTTCCTCCCATCCCCTTAGGTGTCCGTGGTCCCCCACTGGTGCCTGGTAGGTGCCCCAGTTGTGAGGAGACGCAAATTCCGTGTCCTCCTAGTATGCCATCTTGACTCCGCCCCCTCTTTTATTTTTTTTATGATAGCCATCCTAATAGATGTGAAGTGGTATCCCATTGTGGTTTTGATTTTTTCTTTTTTTTTTTAATAAAATTATTTATTTATTTATTTTTGGCTGCAGTTGGTCTTTGTTGCTGCCTGCGGGCTTCTTCTAGTTGCGGTGAATGGGGGCTACTCTTCATTGCGGTGCGCGGGCTTCTCATCACAGTGGATTCTCTTTGTTGCGGAGCCCCGGCTCTAGGCGCACGGGCTGCAGTAGGTGTGGCACGTGGGCTCAGTAGTTGTGGCTTGTGGGCTCTAGAGCCAGGCTCAGTAGTTGTGGCGCATGGGCTTAGTTGTTCTGCGGCATGTGGGATCTTCCCGGATCAGGGTTTGAACCTGTGTCCTCTGCCTTGGCAGGCGGATTCTTAACCATTGCACCACCAGGGAAGTCCCCTGTGGTTTTAATTTTCATTTCCCTAATTATTAGTGATGTTGAGCATCTTTTCATGTGCTTATTGGCCGTTTGTATATCTTCTTTGGAGAAATATCTATTCCAGTACGTTGTCCATTTTTGAATCAGGTTTTTTTTTTTTTTGTCCCCGAGCTTTAGTAGTTCTTTATATATTCTGGATATTAATGCCTTATCAGATATGTAATTTGCAAATATTTTCTCCCATTCTGTTGGTTGCCTTTTCACTCTGTTAATAGTGTCCTTTATTGCACAAAAGGTTTTCATTTTGATGTAGTCCAATTTGTCTATTTTTTCTTTTGCTGCTTGTGCCTTTGATGTCTTATCCAAGAAAATCAGAGCCAAATCCAGTGTCATGAAGCCTGATGTTTTCTTCTTTCTATGCAATCTTGATCTAGCCTCTAATAGCAGTTTCTATTTGTCTGCTAGTTAAACATAAATATCTATCTTTCCCCCACCCTGCCCTTGTCATTAGCATGACTGTTTAAAACCTGGCAATTTTGCTATCAATCCACAATATAGATACAGCTGCTCTCTGATGAAAGGCTAAGACAAGGTGGAGTAAGTTCTGAATGACCTTGATCTTAACCCTGATCACAGTGAAAGGGACTGGGGAAAAGTAGACTAGGTGTTTTTGGAATCAAAAGGACCTCACCCCAAATCTGCCTACCTCTGCCACTGCTAGCTGGGTGGTTTGGGGCAAGTTCCGCCTCTTTGAACTTCAGTTTTTATTTTATTGTTTATGTTTAAAATGGGGATAATAATACCTACCTTGAGGTGCAGTTGTGAGAATGACAGATAATGTGTATACATGTCTGGCTCTTGGAAGCTGGGAGCCCTAATTATTAATTGTGCTGTGTTAGACTTGGTTGTCACCCAGTACATCTCCTCTACTTGACCACTAGCCCATGAGCACCTCCAGGGACCAGTGTAGCACATCTTCATCTCTGGATCCCAACACTTGGTCCCAAGCCTAGTCAGTGGTAGGACCTCTGTAGGCCTTTGTTGAGTGAATGATTTGGAAGGTGAAAAAACATTCCCTTGCTGCCAGCCTGAAAGCCACATCCCTGTCATGGCACATGGGTGTGAACTTGTGAGTCTGAGGATTCATGTGAAATACATTCTTGCTCTTGGAATGTATTTCTTTCCACATATGGATGCCAAACGATGTCCAACTTTTCCTCTCTCCTCTTCACTGCTACTGTTTTTTGTTTACTTTCCAGATGAAACTGATCCTGCATCCCAGAGGGAATTTTGGAAGAGGTTTCGGTGGAGGTGAAAACCAAGTGCCTAAATGGTTTTATTGCTGAAAGTCCTGAGTCTGGGAAACCTCTCAGTCTTGGGGTTTCCCTCAGAATGAAAAACAAGGGGAAGCTGACTGGCAGGTACACTGACAAGACAGAGATCTTTTGAATTCCCAACTTTATCAAAGTTTGGTTTGATAGATTCTGTACGGTTCTGTTAGGTTACATTGAATTTGGTGCTTAGGTGAGTATGGAGCAGATCAGATTTTTGTTCTGGTTCCATTCAAATTTTTATTCTCTGTACAAAGTAATACCATTGGCAACTTTAAAAAAGTTACAGCGTGCAGTGTTTCTTGACATGGTAAAGTGGCCAACATTGAGACTGAGGAAATACATGTATTAATTTTGGATCATAGTTCCTTTTCTAAGCCTATTTTTGGACTGCAGTTTGCTGTCATCAACACCAAATTTTCTTCCTCGGTGAAGTATTTTCTCAAAGACAAGTCTTTATGAGTAATCATCAGAGAAAGGAAGCAGGTTAATTTTGCTTTGAAAACTCTGTTGGGTGCCAAAGCTGGTAGGATGTGCAAAAATACAGGCTTGAACTGTTTCAGAAATGGATTTTAAAAGAATTGTGGCTAATATTTTTCATCCCAGTGACTATTTCTCAGTTCAAATTTAGTGGAAGATGATTATGATTACTTAACAGAAACATGATCAGACAGGTATTTTATATCCTGGTACATTCTTTATGCTCTCTCACTAGGCCAGCAGACCCCATATGTCTAGTTTCCACGGTCTAGACCCTCCCTAGTGTTGTCAGCCCACCATTGACAACGTCCAGTTTAAAACACAGATCTGACTGTCATGCTCCTGCTTAAAAATCCTCACTAGCTATCCCACTTCTCCCAGGATGAAGTCCGAAGACATCCCAGGCTTGTGTGAGCTGATCCTCCGTTGAGCCTATACGCTTGCTTCCTGGCTCTTTCATAGCCTTTTTAGAACCCTTCACTTATTCACATAACAAAAAATTAGCCACTTCAAACTAAACAAGTTAGTGGCATATAATACACTTACAATGTTGTGCAACTACCACTATGATCCAGTTTCAGAATATTTTCATCACCCCCAAAGGAAACCATGTACACATTAAGTAGTCACTCCCTATTGCCCCTCCCCCAGCCCTTGGCAACCACCAACCTACTTTCTGTGTCCCTGGACTTATCTGTTCTGGACATTTCATATGTATAGAATCATTGTGTGGAATATTGAATGGAATCATGTATAATATATGACCTGTGTGTCTAGTTTCTTTTATATAATACAATATTTTTGAGGTTCCTTTGTGTGGTGACAGTACTGTATTAGAAATTCATGCCTTTCTATGTTTGAATAATATTCTATTGTATGGATATAGCACATTCATCTGATGGTAGACATTTGGATTGTTTCCATTTTTTGGCTATTATGACTAGTGCAGGCATGTATGTGTATTTGCTTGAGTACCTGTTTTCATTTCTTTTGGATGTATACCTAGGAGTGGAATTGCTGGGTCATATAGTATTTCTATGTTTAATGTTTCGAAGAATTTCCAGACTGTTTTCTTCCCTTTTCTCTCGTGTTTCTATAATACAATATATTCAAGAAAATTTCTACTGTAGTACAGTTATAAGATACCTTTAGTTATAACAGACTGTATATGTATCTGACGGCAGGGATTAGGTCTTATTTATTTGTGAATTTCCAATACCCAGTACAGGGCTGCACAGAGAAGGTACTCAAAAAATGTTTGTAGAATTGGGTTGACTATAGAGGGATTATATGCAGTTTTATCCTTGAGGGAGATGTGGTGTATGTGGTAAGGCTATGAATATGAGTGATGGGCTAAGTGGAGATAGGGGGTGGGTGAAGTGAAGAAGACCCTCCCTACTCCTTTGGACAAAGGGAAAGGAAGACCAGTGTGGTAGAACTAGTTATCCATAGACCTGGCTTCTATTGCTGGTTTGCCTTTAACTAACTCATTATAATTTTCTGAGAAGTTCAATTCTCCTCTTTGTCAAATGAAAAGATTGAATACTTTAGTGATATTCCATTTTTTGGGTTTGTTTTAAGCAATGGGAACTGTTTTATTCATATGAACTCACTGGTGGAAGCCCAGTATGCCTTGGTGGGGGGAAGGGCAGAGTGCAGAGCAGGGCACAGACCAGAACGCAGGGCAGCCCCTATCCCTGCAGCCCCAAGACCTTGGCAGGACCCTGAGACTCAAGGTCCCAGCACATTCAGTAGCTCTGAGAGACCTCTGTTCTAGAAAGATCAAGGAAGCATTAATGCACACAAGTACATATTATTCTGCAAAAAAAGAATTTTTTCCAAGCAATAGAGGGGAGCTTAAGGATTGAGACAGCAACTTCAATGGGAAAAGAACAAAAGATCTGATGAAAAATTATAGTGAGTAGTACATTTGGTTAAAAAGGGGGTCCCCAACCTCCTTCTCGCCTCCTCATACTTAAAAAGGAAAGATGTTGCAGGTTGACTTCATGAACAGAATTGTCAAACATTTGTACTCTCCTAACTGAATGGATTCCTGCTCCATGAGAGCACTTCCTCTGCAAATGTCCTGCCTGGTATCATAGCTGAACGTGTCGCTGGGCAGGCCTGGTCTGGTCCTTACTTTCTGGGTTTCCTTTTTTTTTTCTCTCTCTCTCTCCTGGCAAAATGTTTTGAAAACATGACATTTACACTCCACCCTCATGTTATCTTTTCTCTCTAGTTCTTTGCTTTTGAACTAACCTTGAACATTGTGAGGGTTAGCTGAGGCCCCCAGACCACTTCCTGGCACGCCTATGGCATCAACAGGCCATAACCTCTCTCTCCACCGGATTGCTGCTGATGCTTGGCTTGCTTTGGTCTTGTTCAATTTTTTATTTCTGCTGAAGCTCATTTTTAGGCAACACTTCTGCAAATATACTGCCTGAACCTCAAAATCTCTTCTATTTATTCAGGTTGAGGCACAGAAGTCATTCAGGCACTGAGACCGAAGTTGGTTTACATGGATGTCTGAATTAGCCCCCAAACCATGTTGTTTTTATCGGGAATATCCCTACGTGTCATCATAGAAACACAGTTCAAGCAGTGTAACCACAAACAGTATTCACATTCCATATTAACCCTCTTGTTCATTTTTTTTTTTTCTTTTTTTTGTGAGGCTCTTCTGGAAATTCTACAACTTATTTTAAAACAGATTTTCTGGACAATGACTGCCCCTTTTGGTGGTAGAACCCTATTATAAAAATAGAAAGGAAATTCATTTTCAATATCCCTCTCATTTTACTTGCTTAACAGTTGCTTTCACTCCAAAATGGGCATGAACGTAAACACTGCAGTATTTTCACCATTTCTTTAAATGCTTTTTAAGAAAGGGAACTTACAGTTTTCCGGAGGATACCTGTATGACGTTAATCCCTCTTGCTCCACCATGATGCTGTGGGACTAGTGGAGGATTGGATGCGGTAATCCTTTAAATAGCACTTCAAAAATGATTTAGAAAAGCTAAAGTCTGTCTTGTAAGCCCCAGAACTTGTCTCAGATCTTGCCTCGATCAACTTCCAAAGTATAATGCAACGTGATTATGTTCCTCTGGGGAAACCTGTGAAACAGGTCTTTGAGCTCCATTGGATGTGTCAGAGTTTTAATTGATTCTTTACCATGTCTCTGCCCCCCCTAACAGCAGTGCTAAGGACAGGACGTGTTTTATGGGAACAGTCACCCAGAGCTTAATTTGTTGTTGGGTAGTAGACAAGACTATTTCCCAATGAAATTAAATCTGTTTCGTGCCCTGAGAGTTTCTTCTTGATCAAGTGTGCTCTGCTGATTATTGAGAGTGCAAACCTTGATAGCCTCCAATTAGCACTGATGAGATTCCAGGGAAAACTTACTCCCTGTTCCTTGCCAGTTATAGAAAAACATTTTGGTTGAGAAGAGGTGTGCCACAGAACTCTGTTCCTTGAGTTCATTTACTTTTCTCTTGCTTCTTGGATCACAAGACAGGGGTGAGCCACACGCCCTTATTACAAGCCATATAAAGTACCTCACATATATTATCTCATTTTGTCCTCATGATAACGTTGCAAAGAGGGCAGGCAAGTATCATTATGCCCATTTTACAGATAAGAAAACCGAGTCCCAAATAGCTTTGCAACTTACTTAAGGAACCACCAGTAATAAGCACCAAGCAAGGACTAGAAAGCAGATACTCTTTTTAGTAATTACCCTCTTTCTTGGACAGTAGCCAAGACTGCTCTACCTAGAGCTTACTGCAGTGGAATTTCTGCCCCCCAACACAATTCGTTTATTCATTCAATCAACAAACACTTGCAGTGAGTATGAATTTGGGGCCTCAAAATTCAGATCTGCAAAACAAAGGTAGATTTATTTTTAAACTTCAAGTAAATTCTTCCTTGGGTCCTCATTCCTCCTGGCGGCAGAAACTTGTCAATTCTAGGTTTTCTCTGCCAGCTCAGGGAATTTCCCCCTCCTCCCTTTTCTTCTGTAGTTGTATATAAGTTCAGGCCATTGGAAGGTTTGTGTGAGTGTGTGACAGTGTGTGTGTTATGGAGATGGTAGACGCATAGGGCCTTCTGGGGTCTTGTTACTCTGATTGCTGTTGAAATGTGTGGCCCATCTGGTCTTCCAACATTTGGTAAATACTAGCATTTATTGCTATGTGATTTTTTAAAAACCCTGCTCTTGAGGCATCTGTAGAACTGCTGGCTTGCCTTCTTTCATCTAGCTTCTATGTCCTCCTTGTAAGTATGAGAGACACTTGGCTGCCCTCCTGAGCTACTCTGAGGATTTGGGGGAATTTCATAGGACTCTCTCAGGCCTCTTGGTCTAGCCTTGTCGTATGTCTTTTTTATTCGAAGCTTCTCCCTCCTACCCTATTGTGTGTGGGAGTGGGGAGAGGACACTGTCTCCCCACCTCCTCAGGTATCACCTGGTGTGAGGCACAGGTCTCCTCTACCCCTGGATCTACCAAACTAACCTGGGGTGTATCTCATTTCCCTGACTACACACATATCCCCTCACCCTGGCCTTACCCAAGGGAAGGAGGGAGGGTGGGGTGAGGGGCATAAACAGGGACATTCTCCATCATCCAAATGTCTGCTCTGCTGTCCAATGCTCTCCTGTAGAGCAGGTAAATTTTACTTCCTCTGGGTCAGGGGGTGGAATGGGGGTGGGGAGGAAGGATTAGCCCAGCAAGTGTTCATCCAAATCTATTATCTCTGCCAGGAGCTCAGCTTTTGAAGGTCAAAAGTTATGAGTTAACTATTTTCATTCTCTCTTCCTTGAAGCAGTAAAGGTGGAATGTCTTAGCTGTCTAGGCTGGGGGGCGAGCAATGGGGTACACATAACTCTGTGTGTGTGTGTGAGAGAGAGAGAGAGAGAAGCTGTTAATGCCTCATAATATTACCCTGAGTTTGGTCACTTTTGCCTAACATGTTCCAAATTCTCTGCCAGATGGGAAATATAGAGGTGAGCAGACTATATCCCTTGCCTAAGATGTTTACAGCCTAGTGAGAAAGGCAGAGACAAGGAGGTTGGCCCTAAGGCGAGATGCAGGCTGAGAGTGGTGTGCACTATTTAAACCAGTGTAGTTTGCTGGCTGACTGGAAAGATGTACAAGGTGCCACTTGTACCCTTTCCCGAAGACCCAAGCAAAGACTTTACAATTCTACAGTTTCCCTGTTATCCAAGCTATTTGGTGCTCACCACTTTGGGTAACTGATCTGAACTAAGATTTAAGTGGAAAGCAAAAGGAAAATTAATAGTAAAACAATTATAATTTTGTATCTATGATCTCACAGGACCTTTTCCACCTCACTGAGAGCTTATAGGGTTATCTCCACGTGGCCCATATAGAGCCAGGGTTACTTAATAGCATCTTCTAGGTACCACTGCAAGCTGAGAAACATTAATTTGGCATTATGAAATAATCTGGAGCCGGACCCAGCTTCCGGTTCTGGTGGGCGCCTGTCTGTTGGCTGTTGTGCTATGTGTCTTTGGCTTGTGAGCAGACGGTGGGCAGGCATCATGGATCAGGTAATGCAGTTCGTTGAGCCAAGTTGGCAGTTTGTGAAGGACTCAATTCGGCTAGTTAAAAGATGCACCAAACCTGATAGAAAAGAATTCCAGAAGATTGCCATGGCAACAGCAATAGGATTTGCTATAATGGGATTCACTGGCTTTTTTGTGAAATTGATCCATATTCCTATTAATAACATCATTGTTGGTGGCTGAATGCCTTTTAAGAAAAGTGTTTTTCATCTTGGGGATTGGTGAACAAGTAAGGATTTGATACGCTCATGGAGTAACAATTTGCCTATATGTTTTGTGTTTTTCTTTCATTTTTTTTCTTCCAAGATGTTTTCTATTTGTAAATTAAAATAATTTCAAAATTTATAAAAAGCAGTAATTTCAACTTTTACTTCTGTTTCTCAAAAAAGCCTAAAAGAGAGTATGTTCATTACATAGAGCAAATTCCCTCCTCTTCTTTCATCTTCTCTTTTCTCCTTCTCTCTCTTCCTCTTCCCTTCCTATTTGTCCTATCTGTCTGTCTGTCTATCTATCTATCTATCTATCCATCCATCCATCTATCCATCTATCATCATCTATCATCCATTCATCTGTCTCATGGCCAGCTTTGCTCTTTTCCCAGTCCAAATCCCCACCCCAGATCTCTCAAACTGAGCTGGCATAGTCTTTTGGAAAAAAAAAATAAACATTTTCAACCATTTCCTGTTTTAGTTTCCTCTCTTTCTCTTTCTCCTTTTCTTTTTCCTCTCCTTCCAGTCCAGTAGCAACCTGTCCTTTTAAATACAAATCTAAATATTACTTTAGCTACATATTATAGATCTAGAAAAAAGTCTGGTGAAGACAGAACCATCCTTAGCACGCTGGGGGTGGAGGTCGGGGTGGTGGGTTGATGGGAGAGGCAGAGGGAGAGCCAAGGAAGCAAAGACCTTTTCCTCAGTGCATGGAGAAGGTGATGTATTATTATTTGCAAGTCTATTTTTTTGATCCCTGTCAAACTCTTTTACAGATGGAGAAACTGAGGCCTGGAGAATAAAATAAGCTGCCCAAGGTCGCACAGCTGGTAAGTGACAGAGCTGTGGTTTAAATTCGGATCTTTGACATTAAGTGTTCTTCCTTCTCACAAGTGGAGTAAATTCCCGGTTTCTCCCATAATTCAAATGAGAGGAAAATTCAAATAACAAAGATTCTCTCCCCACCCCTCAAAAGTAGTAATGGAGAGGACAGTTAATGGAAAAAAGATGCCAGGTCTAGCATGAGAACTATGGTTTGTTGGTTCTTTGATATGGAGATGGTAATGGCCACCCACTGCCAGAAGTGAGGCAAGAACCAGGAGAGGCAACAAGATGGAGGGAGCTGAAGGCCTTGTGAATTAACAGTATTGGAATTACATGGGTTCCGAAGTTTGTGTTTTAAGTGTCAGCCACAGGGAAACCTGAGAGATCTGGGTTACTGCTGAAGAAAAGTATGTTACACAGTGAGAACAGAAAAACCCGGTACTGTTTCCTGATTACTGTATTGTATAGTACATGGACCTTATAAAAAAATTAAAACGTATAGCAGAAAGTGAGCAGCCCGTGTAATACCCCAACTCACACACCCATAAAAGTCATAAGAAAATCTTCATATTTTTTCTATACAAATACTAATATGGTGGTAAAATAGCAGAATATCATTCACAATCTGTATGAAATCTTGCAATCATATAGGTTCCTTTACCTTTACCCCTTTATGTTATAGGTATTGTGGTGATTACATCTACATACATTGAAAATGCCATCAGACAACTCTGTCATTACTGCTTTAAACAGTCATACGTATTTTAAGGAGTTTAAGAGATGAAAATTAGTATACATTTACTCAGATTTTTACCATTTTTGTTGTTTTTCTTTCATTCTTAAAGTTCCAAGTTTCTCTCTGGTATCAGTTTCCTTTTGCCTAAAGAATTTCCTTTAGCATGTATTTTAGAATCTGTCTACTGGTTACAAATTCTCTTAGATTTCCTTCATTTGAGAATGTCTTTATTTCACCACCTTCATTTCTGTAAGATATTTTCACTGGATATAGACTTCTGGGTTGACACTTGTTTTCTTTCAGCACTTTTAAAGATGTTCAACTGTCTTCTGGACTCCATGGTTTATGAGGAGAAATCAGTAGTCATTTGAATTATCTTTCCTCTAAAAGTAATGTGTTGTTTTCCTCTAGACTCTTTCAAGATTTTAAAATATTTTTTTCTTGGTACTTAGTAGTTTTATTATGATGTGTCTGGGCATGGTTTTCTTTGACTTTATCTTGATTGGGCTTTACTGAGTTTCTTAGATCTGTAAATTGATGTCTTTCACCAAATTTGAGAAATTTGGGCCATTATTTCTTCAAATGTTTTTATGTACTAATATCTATTCTTCTGGGACTCCAATGGCATGAATGTTAAACATTTTGATCTTGTCCCACAGATCTCCATGGCTCTGTTCATTGTTTTTCAGTCTTTAATCCCTCTATTATTCAGATTGGATAATTCCTATTCATCTGTTTTCAAGTTCACTGACTCTTACCTCTATCATCTCCATTCTGCTATTGAGTCCATCTAGTAAATCTTTTATTTCAGATTATATATTTTTCAGTTTTAAAATGTCCCTTTTAATATAGTTTCTATTTCTCTGCTGAGAATGTTTATCTTTTCATTCATTTCAAGACTATTCTCCTTTATCTTATGGACCATCGTTATGATAACTACTTTAACATCTTTGCCTGATAATTCCAACATCTGGATCATCTAGGAGTTGGCATCTTTTGTCTTTTCCCTTGAAATTTTCTTCTTTTGTGTATGCTGGGTAATTTTGGATTGTATTCTGAACATTTAAAATATTATGTCATGAGACTCTGTGACCTATTAAAATCCTCTGGCGAATGTTGATATTTATGTTTCAGCAGACCTTATTAGGTTCAAACTGCAAAATCTGTATCCCCTTCTGTGGGTGACTTTTCCAATGATAGTTTTCAAACTGTTGCTATGGTGTTTTGGGTCTGTCCCATGTTTGTGCTGCTTAGGGGTTAATCTGAGACTTGAATGGTGGTTTAAATCATAATTCAGTTCTCAAAGACTTTTCCATGGTGCTTTGTATCTGTCTTGTGCATTCACAGCTCAGAGTTAAGTCTGGGCCTTGTGTAGGTTTACACATAGAATTAGAAAATTCCTTTTTCTGGCTCTTTCCTCTCCAGGATTCTTCTCTGTGATCTAGCCCATAGAGGACTCATGATCCTCTGCTCAGAAAGATGGGGTTTTACTTAGGGTTTTATCTGTCTGTATCCTTGCTGCTATAGCACCCCTCCATGACTGGGACCCACCCTCAGGGCAAAGAAGCAAGAGAAAAAAAGAGAAAAAGAAAACAGGGATTCCTCACATACTTTTGGGAGTGCAGGGGCCTCTTTCCCCAATTATCCTGGTCAGAGAAACAGAGTTCCTACTAGAGTTTCAGCTGCCTGCACTGCCACCACACAGTTCCATGACTGGGGCTTGTCTTCAGGTCAAACCTGGGGAGCTCATCCCTGGACAGGTTGCTGCTGCAATTGTTTACTTCCCTTCTTGTCTCTTCTGTTTACTTTTCAGAGTCCTCAGGTAGTTGCTTTTTATATCTTGTACATTGTTTTTAGTTGTAATTAGAGAGAGGTAGGCTATTGTGGGCTTTATCCATCTTGTGTGGCACCAGAAGTTCTTATAATCCTTTTAAAGTTTCATCTTTTTACTTTTAAATCTTTGCTCCTTCTGGAATTAATTTTGATGTAAGGAGTAATGTAGTACACTATTATTGTTGTTGTTGTTATTATTATTACTATCCTAGGAAATCTTTGGTAGGTGAATAAATCAGGAGCCATAGTGGGAAGACCATGGGATTAGCAGTTGCATCAGTCTGGGTTCAAATGACTCCATCACTTACAAGTTCATGACATTGGGCATAACCTCCCTAATCTCAGCTTCCTCATCGGTACAGTAAGGATAATGAATAGTATCTGCTTCACAGAGTTGCTGTGAATATTAAATGAGATAATGCTAGTAAATTATTTTGCACGGGGTCTGGCACTTAGTAGGGGACTTAATAAATGTCAGTTATCGTGGCTATGATGATGGTGATAATTATTGTTGTTATATAAGTAACAAGACAAAGTCATTACACTTGAGAGTCAGGTGCACTGAAGGCTTAGGGGGATGTTACTTAGTCACAGTACATACATCAAATCACATAGAAAGCTGCTCTCTGTCCCAGAACATGTGTGAGGTCTGAATCAGTGACATGGATTTGAGTTTGTAGGATCAGGAAGTGTGACTGGGAGATGGAGAATGTTGTAGGTAATACATTCGTAACTCCCTCAGTCAATGTTTGTAGAAAGGAAAATGAAGAATCCTAAAAACACATTTTAGAAAATGGTGTTTTTCAAATTGGAATCAGAATCATCTGGTCTACTTGTTAAGATGCAGATTCTTGGGCCCCACTCCTGACCTAAGAAATTAGAACTGTGGGCAGGGCCTGGGAATATGCATTTAGCAGCCTCCCCAGGTAATTCTTTTTTTAAATAAATAAACAAACAAACAAATAATTAATTAATTTATGGCTGCGTTGGGTCTTCGTTGCTGTGCACAGGCTTTCTCTAGTTGCAGCGAGCGGGGGCTACTCTTCGTTGCTGTGTGTGGGCTTCTCATTGCAGTGGCTTCTCTTGTTGAGGAACACGGGCTCTAGGCACGTGGGCTTCAGTAGTTGCAGCATGTGGGCTCAGTAGTTGTGGCTCATGGGCTCTAGAGTGCAGACTCAGTAGTTGTGGCGCACGGGCTTAGTTGCTCCACGGCATGTGAGATCTTCCCAGACCAGGGCTTGAACCTGTGCCCCCTGCATTGGCAGGTGGATTCTTAACCACTGTGCCACCGGGGAAGTCCCAATGAAGATGTTTCTGGATGAGATTAACATTTGAATCAGTAGACTGAATAAAGCAGATTGCCCTCCCCAAAGTGGTGGGCATTATCTAATCTGCTGAAAGCCTGAACGGAACAAGAATGTGGAGTAAGGGAGAATTTGCTCTCTCTGCCTGACTCTCTTCAAACTGGGACATCTGTTTTCTCCTGCTTTTGGGCTCAAACTCAAACCAGAACTTACACCACTGGTTTTCCTGGTTCTCAGGCCTTCAGACTCAGGTTAGAACCATACCATTGGCCCTCCTGGGTCCCCATCTTGTCAACTGCAGATCTTGGGGCTTCTCAGCCTCCACAATCGTATGAGCCAGTTCCTTATAATAGCTCTCCTTATATATGTATGTATATGTGCTTTTAACTATATGTACTTTTATATATATTTAAATATATATTTATATGTATGTGATATATTTTATATGCTGCATATATATTTATATATACTGTGTGTGTGTGTATATATATATGTATATATACACATATATATATGTAGTGTGTTTCTCTGGAGAGCCCTGCCTAATGCATCTTCCTCCCTAGTTCCTCTGTGTCTTCCTGGTCCATCACCTCCCTCCGTGCCCAAGTCCCTTGCTTTGTCCCCTCCGTCACAGCAACTTGGTTCTCAGTAATGCTCTCCCTGTCCTATCACTCACCTGCTTAGATTTCCATGACTCCCTGTGGCCTTCAGGAGGAAGTCCCAGCTTTCCTAGGCCGGCCCAGGGAGCTTTCTTATCAACCACTCCAGCCTCCGCTCCCATCACCTGCACTCACCCGTCCCTGACTCTCGGCCCTGATTTGCGGCAGCAACTTAAACTGCTTATATTTCCTGCTTCATGTTTCCCTGCTGTCGCTCATGCTGTCCCTGCTGCCTGGGATGCCCTCACCCTCCAGACGTGTCTGGTTTACCTGCTAACTCCAGTTTATCCTTTACGACTCCACTCAGTCACCACCTCCTCCAGAATAGTCCCTGACCCAACTTAGCCTGCATTAGCTGCTCCTCCTATTGTTCCCAGGGTACTCCGTGTTTCCTTCTGTTGTTTCTCTTATCAGATGTGTTATAATTACCTTGTGTGTGTCTGTCTTCCTCATTGGGTTGTAAGCTCCCTGCCTTATTTAACTTTGTACTCATAGACCCTAAAATGTAACTGGTACTAAATATATGTTTGTTGAATGAACAAAACCAAGTTTTTGTAGAAGGGTCTCTTTAGTACCAGCTGTAAAACTCTTCTCATACCACCTACCCCAGTGGCTCAAATCCAAGTGGTTTCCACCTGGATCTCTGCTTATCACCTCTTTCTGCTGCCTTCATGGACCCCTGTACCTTGTACTTAGTTTGGACTTTGGCTTGTGGTGCTTATTTCCTGCCTCTGCATTCTCACTTTTACTGATCTTCTGGTTTGGACTTCTGTGTCTTACCCTTTCCAGTAAACCAACGATCTCCTGTCGTCTGGGGCTACTTGAACTGCAAGATCCAGCCTTCTCCGTCTCATCCATCTTGTCACCTCAAACACCCCCCTACCCCTGTCATCTTCAAATTCCATGTTATACTTCCTAGACATTAAATATTATTATAAATTTTATTTTATAATAATACCATGAGAAAAATGTCCTTCATAGCAAAACAACAACAAATCTGTGCATTAGTGTGGTTATGTGAGATTTACAAGGTGCTTTCACACAATTTATTTCATTAAATCCTCATAACAACCTCGTATAGTGGGTTATTATCCCCATTTTACAGATGAGGAAACTGAGGCTCAGAGTAGTTAAATGAACTGCTTGAGATCTCATAGCCAGAGAATGACAGAGCATGGACCTTAGATGAGATCCTTTGACTTCAGAGCTTTGAACTCTTTGGAGTTCACCATGGCATTAAAAGATGAGCTATAGCTGATGAAAAACAGATATATCTGATTGTAAGCTTGAAAACATGGCCTCTCCAAATCCATCTTCTATACTACTGTTAGCATAATTTAAAAAAACCTTAAATTCAGGTCAGATTTCTTCCCTATTACAATCCTTCAGTGGACCTTGGTTCCTCATCCAGTTACCTGGGGTTCTGTTGAACCCCTGACCTCAGTCTTACCCTATGTTTTAGCAATCTCTACCAATTGCCTTGCTCTAAAGGCCAATGGTGGTCCATGCCTTGGTGTTCTTTGACCTAATTTCCCACCTGTAGTGCATCTGCCTTTTGCCTGGCCAGTACCTCCTTCCTTTCTAGCTCAGGTATCACCTCTACTCTGGACTCAACAGCCCCACCCCCCCATCCTCACTCTTCCTACTACCTCCTTCATAGTGTCATGGAGTGAGTCACACGCTTTTGTTCCAACACCTCTAACCATTTGTGGTGTTGTTTTCATTATCTGTCTGCCTCCCTCTGAAGACCTTTATATTCCTTCAGGTTACAAATAAGGCCCAAGTTCTCTGTGTTTACAGACACAGCACTTAGCACAAGTCCACCACAGAGTAAAAGATAGTGGATGTTTATAGAATGGATAGACAGATGGATAGTTGGAAGGATGGATGGATTCATTTTTAGAAGGATGGATGGACAGCTGGATGGTTGGATGGATGGACAGATGGACGCGTGCAATAGTGAACTTCAGGTTGCCCTTTCAAATCCAGGTCTTCTTCTTCTTCTCTATTTTATCCAGTGGCAAAGTAATTAAACAGTTTTAGTAGAATATAGAATATAGGATTAACTTCTTTCCCCCTTAGAATAGTATACTCATTGAGCTGTAGAGGAAATACAAAGTCACCTCTATCAACCCCCTGCCTTCACACCTGTCAATGGGCCAGTCATTTTATTCTTAGATTATATTAATAACATTCCAGTTGGTAGAAGGAACCCCTTATACTGAGCACAAGTACGCCTCCCTGAAACTACTGCACTTGGGTCCAGTTTTGGCTTTTTGAACCAATGTAGATGAATAATTCCTCTTTCACAGGGTAGATTTCAACATATGAGATCATGGCCTGCCTTATTCAAGACTCTGCTGCAAGTGACAGAAAACTCAGTTTAAACCAGATAAATAAAAAAGGACAGTTATTGCCTCCTGTGAGCCAACTGCAGAATGGCAAGGATGGAGCTGTCCCCACAGTTGACTGGCCCCAGGCGCTCCATCTCTCCATTTCTCAGCTTGTCTTCTATTTGTGTTTTGCTCCATTATTTCAACTTCTTCCACATGGCTGGGAATCCAAGTACCACCATCTCTACAAACACATCCTTTAACTTACAATCCAAGGGGGAAAAGGCAGAAACCCTAGGGCAAGGCTTTGACTGGTCTGGTTCAGGTCACATGTCTGTCCCTGTGGCTAGAAGTCAGGGTACTGCACTTGAAACTGAAACCATGCACCTCAGATTGGGACTTGAACCCATGTGGCCGGGACTCGAACCCGGCCAAAACCCACAGTCTTCCAACTGAGATCACACAGCTGGTTTCAGGACTTAATGAATTTCAGGTTCTTGATGTCTCACTGCAGCAAGAATTCATTGAGGGGCAAAGTGATAGGTAAGAAGTGGATTTATTTAGAGAGAAACACACTCTGCAGACAGAGTGTGGGCCATCTCAGAAGGTGAGAAAGGCACCAGGGTATGGGGTTGTCAGTTTTTATAGGAGTGGGTCATTTCATGGGCTAATGAGTGGGGGGAGTATTCCAGTTATTTTAGGAAAGGGCAGGGATTTCCAGGAGTTGGGCCACCGCCCACTTTTTGATCCTTATGATAGGTCTTGGAACTGTCATGGCGCCTGTGGGTGTGTCATTTAGCTTGCTGTTGTGAGCGTATACTGAGGCTCAAGGTCTAGTGGAAGTCGACTTGTCTGCCATCTTGGACCCATTTGGTTCTAATCAGTTTATGTCATGTCCTTGGGCTATGTCATTCTTTCAGAGGTTGTGCTCTGCCTCCTTCCCTCCTGTTTCAAAACCCCCCTCCAGAATCACAAGGAATAGGAAAGGAGCAGGTCCTCTACAAAGCAAGGGAAATAGTTACCAGAATAAGGAGGCAAAGGATTCTGGTTAGACCAAAATAGGACATCTGCCACATCCTGCGTTCCTCTTACCTTTATACCTTAAGGTTTTGAAATTTGAGATTTGAGTGCAGTCCAGACCATCCTAGGTCCCCCCTGGATATGCTCAAGTTTGTCAGTATCCCACTCACAATGTGACCCTCTTCCCCCAGTGGAATCCTGAGGAACGCACTGTACCTCGAGTTATCTGATCTGCACAGGACACAGCAGACTCCTTGGGTTCCTCGTTCTGAACATGACCATCCCAGTGCCAGGCGTATAGTGCGTATTCCAGAAATAATGAATGCATAAAAAGATAACCATGATTCTCAAGCCAATCCTGCCTAAACATTTCTCCCAAAGGCAAATAAGGCAGCTGTTTTGCAATTGGTAAAATATAGCAAAAGAGACACAACCAATTGCACTGAGAATGAGGGAGCATGTGGGAGGCTATGGCTGGGACACCTCGCCAGGTGCACCTGGCACCCCTGCTTGGAGGGACGGCTCTGTCTTCCTCTAAACTTTCAGTTCACTGGAATGAGCTGCTCCTCCCCAAAGGCAGCAACACGGGAAGATGAAGGTATTTACAGAATAAAAACAAAACCCAAAAAACTGCATGTACTTTTCCTGCCTTTGACTTTGGCTTCAAGGGACAGAAAATTCAAAATGACAGTGACTTAAATATGAAAGACTGTCATTTAAACCAAGTGCAGAGGTAAGAGGTCAAGGCTGGAATGGCAGCTCCACAGTCCCTGGGGACCCAGATTTGCTCTTGTTTCTCCACCATCTTGTTGGTCCCAAGTTCCCACCATCACGCCACCATTCTAACAGAAAGCAGGAGGGGATAGAGGAAGGAAGAGGGTGAAGGTATGTTCCAGCGGTCTCAAGATTTCCAGAAAGCTCCCCTAACACTTCCATTTACATCTCATGGTTGGAACTTAGCTCTAGCTATGAGCGAGGCTGGGAAATAAGGTTTTTATTCCAAGCAGCTTTGTGCTCTGTTAAAGCCAAGGGCTCTGTCACTATGTAAGAGACAGGAAATGGATGCTGGAATGGGCAACCGGGATCTCTGTCAATGCTGCCACGAAGGAAAAGCTGATTCTAAAGTGTGAAGGCAAAGGCAGGAAAATTAGAACGTGTCCTGCTGTGGTCTGGGCTACAGTCCTGGTAGGGATTTTGGAGGGGAAGACTTCAGTCCATCAGTCACGTTGCCAGAGCATCTTCCGTGAAATTAACTAGACCAGATCCAGGATGTGATCTTGGTTTCCTGTAACTAAACTCCCAAGCGTGATATGCAAAGCATTCTGCACCTGCCCAGTTCTACCTCCTTTGTATAGCAGCAACCTGCCACTCTCCTGCACTAGGACCACACCCAGCTCCCTGTCATTACTAAACACGCTCAGGCCAGTTCAGTTCCCCTCCCTCCACACGTGCAGTTCCTGGTGCCTGGAAAGCACTTTCCTCCCCTCCTTGCGTGAAAACTCCCAAACACTGAGCTTTCGAGTTGAAGCTCACAAGGACTTCCTCCATGGGTCCCACCATTCCCTCCTTTGTGATTGCTAGAAGCCTTCCTCAGATTTCCTTTGCCTTCTCGTCTTTATCTGTATGTGTTTTCCTCATCACCGACCACCCTATTTAAAACAGCAGCCCCCATTTTCCCTCTAGACCCTTATCCTGCTTTATTTTTCTTTGTAGCAATTAACACCACCTAACATTTTATGTATTCATTTTTTTCCATATGTTATTGTCAGTCTCCTCCCGTTAGAAAGTAATGTTTCCAAACTCCTGGAAGATATTTAGCTTAAGGATTTCACGGAAAAATGGGGAGGGGGAGTTTCTTGGGGTTCTCCAAATCATGTTATTCCTCTAAAAAATCTAAAAAATATTTTTTCATAACTTTACTTGTTTTAAAATGATAATGAGTGACTCAAATAATAAACAGGGAATCAGTTTTTCTGTGATACAGTTATGCCAAAATTTCAGAGATGTTCTGTTTAAAAAACCTGACGTATTAAACAAATACAAGGTTTGTGAATCATGAACCAATGTGTTGTGATGAGACTACATATTTCAACAACATACAAAAATGATTTCTACCTGATATTTTTGATAAAGGATTAAAAGAGAACATTAACACAAATTAAATACTTTTTTATTCGTTATATGACAAATATTCCAGGTATAAAAATTTTTTCATGTTGCTTTGATTTGGTTGAGTTGTTAAGAGTCCAGAAGCATCTTTAAGTTGGGTACATGTTCCTTCATACATGCTCATTTCCTTAATAATGAAAATATTATTTGAGCTGCCTACTTTGTTCAGCTCAAATATTGCCTCAGAGAGGCCTCCTCGGGCGGCATGGTTCAAAGCAGTAGCGCCCCACCCCTGTCTTCTCTTTCTCCCTGCCTCCCTTACCAATAGGTGGTAAGTTCTAAGAAAAGAGGAGTGACCATTTGTAAGTTGCAACCAGGCCCTCAAAACTCTACAAGTTCAATGTGAGTCCATACTGCAAGTGGGCCAACCCTTAAAATATCAGCAGTAGCAGTAGTAAGTAGCAATAGTAATAACAGAGCTATTTCTTTTTAGCTCTTATTATGTACCAGGCGTCGTTTAAGTTTTTAAAATTAATGGTTTCTACGGGAGTAGATAGGATTATTATCCTTCGTTTTATTGAGAAGGTCCCAGAGAGGATAAATAACTTGCTCAAGGTCATGCAGCTAGTAAGTAGGAGAGCCAGTTGTTGAATCCAGAACACGTGCCTCCAAATTACATACTTTTCACTCTGACATCTTACTGCCTCCAGAACAATTTTATTCTACATACAACATGGTGTATGCCAGGGGAAAGCTAGGTGCGTACTCACTGCCTCTTCCCTGTGTTAGTTAAACCACACTAGAAGAAGGGTGTGTTTGGTTTTGGGATCCACTAACTGGAGCCCTTTGAGAGAGGGTCCAGAAATAAACCATGAAAGGCGGGGCTGAGAACCTGATGATGCTTGACCTGGGAAGGAGAAAGCGTGTGATTGCTTCCCTACTTTCTTTAGGTCCTTGCTTAGATCAGAGAGACGCTGTTTCTGATCACCATTTAAAATGGCAACCCCATCACCCTGGTCCTTCTCCTGTTTTAATTTTTCATCATAGCACTTATTACCACCTGACATTTTCTGACACATTTATTCTTGACCAAAGTCATTGTCTATCTCTCCCACTAGAGAGTAAACTCCATGAGTTCAAGGATTCTGTCTAGTACCATCTTTCCAGGGATGAGAACAGGGCCTGGTACAGAGTAGACATTCAGTATATTTGTTGAGTGAATAAATAAAATATGAGTCCCCAAATAAAATATTTTCATTTGTTGACATACTATTCTAGTCCTTATCCAGGAATAGATTCAATTAGTATATACCTAGAGTAATATCACAGAGAGAATTTTATATCCTAAATTTTCCGCTGATATTGAGCTAGGCATATTTTTCTTTTTTGCTGAATTTAAACTTTACCTTCCTCTTTCTTTTCCTATCTCCACTCTCCCAAAGGCAATTAATATTAAAAGTCTATCCTCCCACATCTTTCTCCCATATAATCATGCACCTGTATGACATGTACATGTAAGTTTTTTCATCGTTTTACAAATGGATATATATCTCTTCCATTCTGCCTTTCTCACCTGTGTATGCAAGTATATACTTAAAGATATACTTACATACATAGATATACTTCTATATCTATGAAGATATAGAATAAACATTAAAAAAGCCCACAACATACTTCATGGTATAACTGTTGCAGCAATTTATACATTTCTTATGGACAGGTATTTCAATTGTTTTCCATTTGTTGCCATTTCTATCAGTCCTGCAATTTGCATTCTTATATGTATATTCTTTTGACTTTGTGTTTCATTTCTGTTTGTTATATTTTATAAAGTGGGATTTCTGGAGTATTAAGGTGTGCAGTCAGAATAGATTTGCTAGATTACTTCCCTAAAGAGCTATAGCAATACACATTTCTGTCAGCAAAGGCCAAGAATGCCCTTTTCTCTCTGCAACCTTGTGTGGGGAAGTAAACCTTCTCTGGATTTCTCAGTGCTCCTGTAAAATGCTCTAGCCTCCTGAGACAGAGAAATGTATTTGGTATAAAGACAGAGAATGTTTGCCTTCACTTCTCCTAGGCATGTTTTGCTTTTCATACACTATGAGAATTAGATCTGTAGCCATTTGCTGATTCCTCTAATCCAAAACGATAACAAAATTTCTCTTATCTCCCCAAATGGGACAAATGACTATAATCTGGACTAGATCCCTAGGTTAAGCTTCCAAAGTGTCAGGAATAGTGGACCACTATTTCCCTAGTGTTTACGTTTCAAAAGGGATGAAGCCCGAACCTTGGAGCCATCTCTTGGTAAAAGCCTGAGACACCTACCGGGCTTAGCTGGCCCTTGGAGAGAGATTTTTACATTCCAAAAGGTCAGAGTGAGCATCTAGGATCCTTCCTATCTCTTCTCCAAAGGGCAAAGGTTTTTCCCTCTCCTTCCCAGAGAGGAGGGAGGTGGCTGCCTCTCTCCTGTATACAAATGGAGGAAATATTTTTTTCCATCCCTTGTCTATGGAATGAAACCTGCCACTCACAAGAGAGTTTTTATCAGCCCTCACAGCATTACCTGTGGGTCTAGGAGTCAGGGACCGACACTGCACTTTACTCTATTGATCTGGTTGCATCAATAAAGAACTCTTTTCTCTGACCCAAGTGCTCATGCTTCTGCGGCATATATATATATATATATATATATATATATATATATATATATATATATATATATATATATATATATATAAAACAAAAACTGTGCAAGTGGGAAAACATTCCAGACCCTTCACAGTTTTTGACACAGCATGCTGCCAGCACTGGGAATGTTCATTCTTTTTAATCTTTGCCAATCTAATGGGTGAAAACTGTCTTCTCACAGTCTTCTATTTTCCCTTCTATCAGTGAAATTGAACATATTCCATTTTAGGCATTTCAGTTACCTTGCGTGTGCATCTGTGTATGTGTGTGAGAATTGCCTTTTCATAAATTCTGCCCTTTTTCCAAAGTTTTCGTTGAAATTTTTCTTATCAGTTTGTATGGGCTGTTTTTATGGTAATAGAATAGCTATGAATATAGGCTGACAGTGGCTCTTCAGCAAACGTTTTGCAAATACTTTTTCTTCCAGTCAACCTTTCAGCACGATATTTGTCCTCATCCTGCTATTCTTCCTACATGCTTTGTCTGCTTTCTGTGTGCTACCTAACAGGAAGAGGGTCCTTAATGCCTACTACTTGCAGGTCCAAATGCTAAAGCGAGGGCCAACCTCTTAGTTGGTGAGAAAGGGGCTAGAGTCACATGGAGAGAGGGTCCTTCCTGAGGGGCTTACTGTAGGGAGGATGTGTCCATTGAAAACCTCCTGTCTGACCCTGAGTCTGATATGGAGGAGGAAACCTGGAGAAAAAGACACAGTCAGTTTCTCTGCTAGAGACGCTACTCCCGAAAAGGGAGAAGATCATGGTGGGGATGTCCCAACGGCTGGTCACTGCAGCTTGGGGCTTGGGATGCACACTCCATCCTGGGTTAGGAAGAACTTCGGCATCCTGACTTCTACTTTATCACGGGTCACCGAGCAGGCAGTCAGAAAGCAGAGCCTGCCCCCTCTCCTCACTCCCCTGGAGTCAGGGTGTAGATGCCCAGAAGAGCAAGCTGAGCAGGACCCACAGCTAGCAGGAAAGGAATATGGTGCCAGCAGGAAAGGAATATGGTGCCAGCAGGCTGTGTTTGGACCAGAAATGAACAGGATGCGAAATGGGGCTGAAACCGCTGAGGCAGAGACCAGGGAAGCGGGGCGCAGTCTCCATGCTGGATGCTGAGAGCGGGAGATGGATGCTCCTGGGTATCCTTGGGGAGTGTGGTTCTAAAGGTAGAGGAGGCACAGCCGAAATGCCACTCGGGGCCAACAGGCAGCCTGCTGGGCACATTCCTTCAGTAAAGTTTCTTTCTAAAAAGAAACCACATGGTAGCTGATCAGAGGATGAGGTTTCTTTTCCAGATGTAAGCTCTGAGTGTACAGAAGTCAAGAGGAATCCAGGGCTTTATGAAAAATGGATATTCCTTGCCCTTAAAACTTCCAGAAGCTAGTAAAGACCGAGTTTCTAGGGACAGTTGGCCGTAACACAGCTTGGGGGCCAGGAGGGCACGCTGACTCCCGAGAAATGTCAGCGACATCCACGGTGAGGCTGAGGGCATCTGCCCCTTGCCTGGGCTGTGGCTGGGGGCTCACTCACTGCCATTTTCCAGTTGGACTGCCAGTACACGTGTGGGGAGGCCTGGCTGCACAGTCTCAGCCCTCAAATCTCATTCTTTCCATGTGTCTTGTTGGCGAGGTTTCCTGCCACCCTCCTGGAGACTGGACAGAGCTGGCAGCAAGAAAAGAAAGACAAGTCAGGGTCATGCTGCTCTAAAGAGGCATTTGGGGCTATTTTCATGAAGGGATGGGGTAGCCGTGAGGGTGGTGGGCCGGGCAGTAACTTTGCCTCTTGCCCAGATGTACAAATGAGAAGCATCAGACTACAGGCTGTCCAGCAGAACTCGCCATGAGGGTGGAAACAGTCCATATTTGCACTCTCAGATGTGATAACCACTAGGCACATGTGGCTAGTGGGCCCCTGGAGTGTGACTATTAGAACTGAGGAAGTGGATTTTTAATTTTACTTGATTCTCATTAATTAAAACTTGAACATAAGTAGCTAGCGTAGTGGCTAGTGGCTATTCTATTGGACAGCCCAGCACTAGAACATGGGGGTCAGGAGTTTGGGCTCTAGAATGAGACAGAGAATCTTGTTTCCCTCACTTCCTAGCCCTGTGAACTTGGAGAAGCAACTTAACCTCTTCCTTTTATCTAAGCTGCTTCCCTCTCCTTTTATCTAAGCTGAAGCTGATGGTACCAACCTCTCAGCCTTAATGGGGGTGTTGCCTGTTCAAATACGGAAACACTAAACAAACACATTCAAATAATTGTCACAGTCCTGAGAATCCACACCTGTCAGTCGAGGTGGAGCTGCCAGGAATTTTCAGGTAACGTAGGAGGCAGAAAGGGAGGGGATGCTTTCTGAGAAATGGGCTTGGAAAGAGTTCAGTTAATGAACTTCTATCTCTGATGCTTGAGGGTTCCTGGCTGATGAAGAGTGTTTCAAGAGGCTTTCCTGGGAGGTGACAAACTTAGAATGCTCCCCTCTGGGTGGGCTTTGTGTCTGAGAGTCGTCTCCAGGGCCAAGTCCTGAGCTGCTCAAGACTTTGACAGATTCTAATGAGACCCCAGGGGACAGCAGGGGTGGAGTGGTGTTGGAATCCATGTCCAGAGAGTCTTGCTTGAGAGAAAGGAGAGGTGATACCAGAGGCTGGGGAAAGGTCAATTTTTCCCAAGCTTGTAGTGTTGTCCTCAGGACCGGAAGGAGAAGTCAATCCAGACAACCTGCCTTTGGTCTAAAGCTACCCTAAGGCATCGGTGATGGTACTAGTCTAGGAATCGGGTAGGTACAGAGAAGCCAAAAGCCTGGGAAGATGGCAAGGTCAAGTCCCATTTTCCTGTCTTTTGCTGGGAACTTTTTTTTTTAATTAGTTTAAAAAAATTTGTTTTAAATTAATTAATTAATTTATTTATTTTTGGCTGCTTGGGTCTTCGTTGCTGTGCGCAGGCTTTCTCTAGATGCAGCGAGCGGGGGCTACTCTTTGTTGCCATGCACGGGCTTCTCATTGCGATGGCTTCTCTCGTTGCAGAACACGGGCTCCAGGTGCGCGGGCTTCAGTAGTTGTGGCACGTGGGCTCAGTAGTTGTGGCTCATGGGCTCAGTAGTTGTGGCACGTGGGCTCAGTAGTTGTGGCACGCGGGCTCTAGAGCGCAGGCTCAGTAGTTGTGGCGCACAGGCTCAGTTGCTCCATGGCATGTGGGATCTTCCCGTACCAGGGCTCGAACCCGTGTCCTCTAATCAGGTGGTTGACAACCAGTCCCCACCCTTAGAAGCCCCCCCGCCAGTGGCCGATGATGTAATCAGCCAGCCTATGTAATGAAGCCTCCATAAAACCCCTAAGGATGGGGTTCAGAAAGCTTCTGGGATGGTGATTTGGGGAGAGTGGTGCACTTGGGGAGAGCATGAAGCTCCGAGCCCTTTCCCCCCACCTTGTACTATGCGTCTCTTCCATCTGGCTGTTCCTGAGTTATATCCTTTTATAATAAACCAGTTGTCTAGTAAGTAAAATGTTCCTCTGAGTTATGTGAGCTACTCTAGCAAATTAATCAAACCCAAGGAGGGGTTGGGGGTAGCTCCCATCTATAGCTGGTCAGTCAGAAGCACAGGTGACAACCTGAACTTGTGATTGGTGTCTCAAGTGGGGAAGTGGGGGGCTAGTCTTGTAGGACTGAGCCCTAAACCTGTGGGATCTGATGCCATCTACAGGTCGATAGTGTCAGCGTTTAGTTGAATTGTAGACCACCTAGCTGGTGCCAGACAGTTGCTTGGTGTAGGGAAAAAACCCACATGTTGGAACTGGGTGACAGATTTGGACCTCCTAACTGGACTCCTGCTTCCAAGCCTCTCCATCACCTCTCTGTCCAGCACACCTTGTGAGTTTGGTCTTCCCGGGAAGCCATTTCCCTCATGGTGCAGCCCTGTTCCTTACTACCTCCTTTCACTCCCACTCTAGGCCCACTCTGCTCTGCTGCTTAGGTTCCCACAGGGTCCTCAGCTACATCTCATGCCTCTAGCCTCTCCCCTTTGGTCCTCATTCAGTATAATCTTTCATCTGTTCTCTGCCAGGAATGTCCTTCTTATCCAAATCCTGCCTGTTGGCTTAAGGCTCTCTGCTCCTGAAATCTTTTCTACTGCCCTTGCTCCCATCCCCTCTCCTTCCTTGGACTTTCTCAGCGCTTACATTTTGACCCTACACCAATCAGTAGGACATTTGGTTCTGAACAAGGGAGTACCTCATTTGTCTTGCTGTCATAAAATCCTGCTCCTCCACTACCCACTCCCTGCTCCCACCAAATCTGGCCTCCTGGAAGGGCTCTGGGACCCTGTGGAATGGGTGCAGCCTCTTCTTAGGAAAGAGCTTAAGACTCTTCTCCCACATGCTCATACAAACACCCCAGAGAAGCCCCCAAGATTTATGCGGGGGGACGGGGAATCAGAGCAGAGTCAGAGAGTTGAGGCAGGAGGCTCCGAAAGCCCCCCTCTGCCTCGCTAGATCCTCAGCAGGACTCTACAGGGCATTAAGCCCAGGTGATGCCATCAGGATCAAAGCCCAGCCAGTTGCAGTACCTGGCAAACAGGATCATTACTGTCATGCATCAGGATGCCAAAGGTGGATCAAAAATGGCAATGTGCTTCAACTGAATGACTAGTTTCCTCTGCTCTCTGGTAGTAACTTACTACCAGGTTAAGCTGTTTCTTGAGATGCTCTTGGACCTGAAGGTTAGGAGCATATTGTCAACTCAGAGAAGGACACTTGACTGTCTGTGTATTAATAGCAGAGTATGTGTCTCAATTGTCAAAATGTTGTACCCACAGCATAAGGGCTATGAGGAAAGGTTCCCCTCTGATTTATAATTAATGTCGCAAGGTAGTGGTGGGAATAATAATTAGAACAACAGACTTGGGTTCAAATCTTTCTGCTATTAGACTCAAAGTCTAAGAGCCTCAATTTCCTTATCTGTGAAACGGGGGTAATAATGGTAACAACCTTATGGAATGTTGTGGGGATTAAGTGAAATCATGCATTTCAAACACTTAGCACAGTTCCTGGGACAATGTAAGTGTTCAATAAGTGTTAGCCATGATTGATATTATGTGAAGAGTCCTATCATAAGATAAATCTGTAGTATCAGAAGACAGGCATTTTTTAGGTTTTAGTAGTAAGTACATGAAAGGTACTTGGGTAGAAGTCTGTGAAGTTTTGGCTTTCTTGCTACCGCAGAAGTGAAGTGAGCCAAGGACACTGGTGGAATGTGACCTGGGGGTCTTGCTTTAGGACAGATGACCTGAGCATCACTTCTGGTTGCCCGAGTTTTGAGTTGCCTCTTGATGCTAATGGCATTGTGATGAGCTAAGCTTACACCGATGAAGTAAATAGTAATTGGGGTTGAGCACCTGTGGCCCATCAGCTCCCCCTAGAGGAAGGAGTGGGGTGATGCTGGAAGGGGTTGCCAGGGGCCACTTGCTGATACCACATGGGCCGAGTGTGAGCTCTGGATCAGGGACATCTTGGATCTGGAGTCTGAAAGCCTCTTGCGCATGTACCTGCCTGTAATCTGTCTTCCAGGCATGGTGAGACCTGTGAAAATAAACCCCAGCCCCTAGTCTGTCCTGCTTGCCGTGCCAGGGCGGGAAGAACACTCTGGATTGGGGGATAGTGGTAGTCATCGCTCCAGGGGCTTCTGTGAGGGGGCTTAGGTCGCCGGTGAGTGTGGCCGCCTGCTGCCCTGTTGCATGCCCTGCCCTTTGCTGCTTCTAAAGAGGGCAAAGCCTGCCTGTGTGGGTGGGAAAGGTATTATTACTGGGGCTCTTGTGGTTATTGCTGCCACCACCGTCAGTTACACAGGTGGAAAAGGGTATTGGTTGGGTCAGAAAACTGCCATCGAGTACTCAGATTCCTCTACTTAGATCAAAGAAGGAAAGAGAAAAGAAAAAAGACACTAATGGGCCCTAAGAGACCAGAATGAACACTGAAGTGCATTTTTTCAGAAACAAAGGCCAGAGAAGGCAGTGAGATGTCCAGGGCAGCCATCTTCCTGGCAAGATACAACCCTCCCCCTGACCCCTAAAGCCATTTTTGGTGGCCGAATACGTGGTAGAGATCCTGCAGGTGCGGTCTGCGCATTGTCTTGTGTAATCCTTGGGACAACCCCACGATGAAGGGGTCATTGTACCTCTTTTACAGTTAAGGCAAAGGAGGCTCAAAGACCTTACGAGATTTGTCCACTTTGATAGAGCTAGCAAATGGGAGAGTGAAATTTGAACTTGGTTCTGACTAGATCTAAAGTTTTCCAATTCATAACTTGGATGTTGCCTCCCAGGGCTCCATTTTCCTTCTCAGTAAAATGGGGGAGTGAAACTGGTTCTAAGGCCATCCTTCTAAGCCCAGTGACCACAGGTGGCCATCAGTAATTGAAAAAGGGAAAGTATAGGAAAGAATCCAGTTTGGTGAAACAGCAGTTCTGTCTGAATAGAGTGATCCAGGCAAGAGGTGTGTCCCAGGGGCTGGCAGGGGGCACAGGCAACTTTGGGAGGAAAATTCTGAGAAGGCAGGGATTGAGACATGTAGAGTCTGTCTTCCTTAGGCCATTTGGGTCTCTTGGGAAGGACATTAAAGATGCTCTCCTTTCTTGTGCCACTCTGCCCTTTCTCCTAGCCATGAACCCTGGGCTCTCACTCTTTCTTCCTCCCTAGGAAACAGGCGGGCCTGTCTAGCTAGCTTTGGGCCACCAGACTGGACTCTCAGCTCTCAAAGCTATGTTCTCCTTACCACTGGATGCTTCTCCTTTCATGCTTCTTCACCACAGGCCCAGCATCAGCACTGGGGGTGTTCCTGGAAAAGTGGCTGGAGACTTCATCCCCTTGTCCATGTCACCGGGCAGATCTTGCTTCTCTGGGAACCATTGTGAATGACCCAAGTACAAAAGTGTAAATCAAAGCCTCCTGATGCTTTGAGACCTTCACACTTTCACTGAACTGGCAACATCAGCAGCTCTGTCTGCACCCACTGCACCAGTATGACTGTTAGGATTCCAACTGTCACCAGAGCTCCAGCAGACAGGATTCTCTGACCTCACCCATGATGCCAGAACATTCCATGGTCCAGCTCAAACTCATATCCAGCAACTGTAAGACCCTCCAAGACAGTTTCTTTTTTGCAATAAAAACCCCCATAGATGTGCACTCGTGAAAAAAAATCAATTTTATTAATGTATAATTTACAGATTAAAATGCATCTATTTTACGTGTGCATTTGGTGACTTTTGACATATTTATACACCTGTATAATCAGTATCATGATCAATATAGAGAACATTTACATCATCCTAAAATGTTCCCTGTTCCCTTTCTCAATTTTCCATCCCTGGTCCTAGACATCCACTGATCTGCTTTCCGTCTTGATAGATTTGTCTTTTTTATAGTTTCATATAAACGAAATCTTCCAGTATGTAGTCTTCTATGTCTGGCTTCTTTCACTCAGCACAAAAATGTTGAGATTCATCCATGCGATTGCATGTATCATAGGTCATTTCTTTTTCTTCTTTTTTTAGTAATTTGCAGGTTTTATCAAAATGAATCAAAAAAAAGAAAAGCAAAGGGTAACACAACCCCATATCCCAAAACTTTCTAGATTTTTTAGTGCAAGAAATGCCATATCACTGAAGCACTTGAGGATTATCATGAAATCCTAGCAAAACATGTAATCACCTCAGAAGTGGTAATAAAAAAGAGAGACAACCAAAGAGGCACACAGATTGTTATTTATTTACTTATGTTTTTGAATTTTTGAATTTTATTTTACTTTTTTATACAGCAGGTTCTTATTAGTTATCTGTTTTGTTTTTTTTAAAAGGATTTTTATACTATCTTAAAAAACCACAAAATAAAAAAGGAATCAGTCGACATATATCTTAGAAGTCCTTCCAGAGTCTCTGTACCCACAGCCACGCGGGCTGCCTGTCGCCTTGCTCTCCTCTGCTTGGTCTGCGGCTTGTTGAAGGATTGCTGGAGATGACTCAGGGTCTAGTTCTTACAGTCACACTTGTTCTGCCAAATCCAAGACCCTGAATTTATCCAAATTGTAGAAACATGCTTTGACCACCCATCCACCAAAATACCTCCCATTCAGATCAACAACAACTTTAATTGCTGATTCAACCCTCTCAAATTCTAAAAATATTCGTACTGCTTCATCATCAGGGGTACCAGGAATTTCAAATATCACACATTTTCCAACTTTGCCATATTTTTCACACTCTTCCTTGGTTTCAACTTCCAAGTCTTCATCTACCTCTCCTGCACCAACCATGTTCCTTAGTAGGACCACTTTAGTAGGACACTTCATGTATTTCAGTTAATGGATTTGAATCCGACTTCTTGGTTGCATCTTTCTCAGTGGCGTCGCCCACGATGATTTGCCTCCCCGCTTGCTGGTCTCCACTGACAGCGCTGTGCTCAAGCCCTGCTTGTGCTTCCCAAGATCCTGGCCTTCCTGGAAGCCATACTTCTGCATGATTTTATGTGCTACTCTGCCACCCACGTTGGGGAGGAAGGAGTTGCCGGGGCCGGTCGGGGATCTGGGTCTGTCTTGTTCCTCGTACACTGGGGGAGGGATAGCAGCTTTGGAAGACGGTGAGCGAGGTCTTGAATCCTCTTCATAAGGAAAGTCTCAGGGTAACTTTGTGTTTCTCTACAAGGGAAGTGGGTGGTACAATGGCAGCTCCGCCCATACTTCTCTTCCTCCTCTCTGGCTCGTAATCTTCATCTTCATCAGAATCTGAATCTGGTCGCCTGGAAAACCCCCTAGCTTCACGTCTGTCTTTACGCCTCTTTTCTCTCTCTTCTATTTCTGTCTTTCCAGCTCCCGCTGTCTCTGTCGCTCCTCTCTTTGGCGCTGCACTACTTTCTCATAATCGTTAGGAAACATGGGATCATATTCATCAGCTAGGGGAATCAAAACTTCTCCTGCAGAAAACCCCCTGGGAACCGGATCCTTGAGGCCCGCTGCCACGTGCGGCGGGGTGTCCACAATCTGCCTCTGGTCTGAAGAGCCACCTCGCTTCAGGTCGATTACCAGGGCAAGGACTGTACTTTGTTTTGTCCTCTGGCTCTTTGCCTGAGTGACAGCTGCCCTCTTCACCTGGAGCTGAGACTACAGAAGTTTGAAGTTTGGGGACCAGGCTGCTGTTTTTGAGTCACTGGTCTCCACTCCCAGGTCATCGTACAGGGACATCTCAGTTTAATGCCGGCCCGCCCGGCCGATGCTCCCAGGCCGCGGCGGCACCCCGGGGCCGAGGCGCCGCGGACTCGATGGGCTGGGCGCTGGGTGTCAGCCCCAGACGGCCGGACCTCTCCGGCGCCAACGCCTACGCAGAGTCCGCGGGGCCCCCCGGCGGCGCCGTCATGTTTTTTTTTTTTTTTTTTTTTAATTGAGGTATAGTTGATGTACAATGTTATGTAAGTTACAGGTGTATAACATAATGTTTCATAATTTTTAAAGGTTATACGCCACTTATAGTTATTATAAAATATTGGCTATATTCCCTGTGTTGTACAATATGTCCCTGTAGCTTATTTCGTTTATACACAGTAGTTTGGTACCTCTTAATCCCCTACCCATATGTTGCCCCTCCCCTCTTCCCTCTCCCCACTGGTAGCCACTAGTTTGTTCTCTATATCTGTGAGTCTCATTTTTGTTATGTTCACTAGTTTGTTGTATTTTTTTAGATTACACATGTAAGTGGTATCATACAGTATTTGTCTTTCTCTGTCTGACATTTCACTTAGCATAATATCCTCCAAGTCCATCCATGTTGTTAAAGGTCATTTTTATTATTGCCGAGTAGTTTCAGCTGTATGGATATACTTCAATTTGTTTATCTATTCCCCTGTTAAGGGACAGGTGGATGGTTTCTAGTTTTTGACTACTATGAATAAAATTGCTATAACATTTACATACTAATCTTTGTGTAGACATGTGTTTTAATTTCTCTTGGGTAGCAACCAGGAGTGGAATTGCTGAGTCTGTGGTACATATGTGCTTAACTTTATAAGAAATTTGTGTTAGGTTTTGTCAGATACTTTTTTTGCATCTATTGAGCAAATCATGTGGGTTTTCTTCTTTGATCTGTTAATATGGTGAAATACAATAATTGAAATTCAAACGTTAAATATTCAAACACTTGATCCATGATGATTAACCTTTTCTATACATTGCCTGACTTGATTTCCTAAAATTTTGTTACAGATTTTTGCAATCATATTATGAAGGCTATTGGTCTCAGTTTTTCATTTCTTTGCAATGTGTTTGTCTAGTTTAGGTATAAAGATAATGTTGGTCTCATAAAATGACTTGGGAAGTGTTCTCTCTTCCTCTGTTCTCTGGTAGAATTGGTATGATTTCTTCCTTTAATGCTTGATAGAATTTATCAGTAAAGATATCTGGGTCTGGAAGTTTCTTTGTTAGAAGGTTTTAAATTACAAATTGATTTTTTTTTCTATTTTTTGGCCATGCCACACAGCATGCGGGATCTTAGTTCCCCAACCAGGGGTCGAACCCATGCCCCCTGCAGTGGAAGCGAGGTGTCTTAACCATTGGACTGCCAGGGAATCCCACAAATCAGTTTTCTTTAACAGATATTGAGATACTCAGATTTCCTATTTCTTCTTGAGTCAGTTTTATTCATTTCTATCTTTCAAGACACTTGTCTATTTCATCTAAGTTGCTGAGTTCATTGGCAAACATCTTTTCACAGTCTTCTCTTATTGTCCCTTTAATGACTTTAAAGTTAGTAGTGATGTTCCCGCTATCATTTCTGCTATTGGTAATTGTGTTTTTCTTTTTAACTTGATCAGTCTGGCTAAGGGTTTGTCAAATTTGTTGATATTTTTCAGGGAATGAGCTTTTGGTGTAAGTAATTTTTTTTGTTTAACCATATTCTATTTCATTGATTTCTGTTCTTATTTTTGTTTATTTTGATGAAAGTTTAGACAATTAATCTTAGACATTTCTTGTTCTTGTTTTGTTGTTAACTTTTTTTTTTTTTTTGAGGGTTTACGTGTCTTTAATATCTAAGAATACAGAATGCAATGCATGGCATCTGAAGTAAGGCTGTTGAGTAGATGTGGTTTGTGCTAGTGTTGGTTTGTGGGCTCCAGAAGCTCTGGCAGCTCTTGAATCTATAGGAAAAGTGAGCCCTGCCCTTCCATGTTACTTTTTTTTTTTTTTATTTTTACAAGAGATAGACTGACACCAAGCATTGTACATGGATGACCACAACAAAAGCAACAATGATTGCAATTACCAAACATGAAACACACTCATACTATGTCATAATATTGACATTCAGTCCGGTAATCCTCCACTGTAACAGCTCCTTTACTTTGCAGTGAAAATTGATTTGTATATTCTTTGCCTCTGAGTCCTTGTGGGATTTTTTCTTTTTTCAAATTCAAACAGAAAGTCACAAAAATTATACTCATCCTCATCAGTTCACTCAGTCCCATGTAATTAATTTTTTTTTTTCATCTTGATCTATTGTTAGCACTTTTATGAGCTCATCAGTTTTTCATTAGAGTTCTGAAAATGCTTATTCATTCAGTTCAGCAGTCCAGTCAGGTACCAGAAACCTGTACTTGTCAGAGTCTTTTCCATGAATTTCCTGAAGATGAAACCCTTTTATAGGAACATATTTACAAAAGCATCAGAGTACACCCAGAACTGTCTGTAAATGACAAAAGACTTAAAAATGACCACGGTTAAAGATTTGATGAAAGTTCATAATAATGCAGTTGACAAGAAAACTAGTTATTTCTGAGATATACATTTTAAAGTAATAACTAGGATTATGACTTATAACATTATACCAGAACATATAAGATTTTTAGAAATTTCATGTAATGTCTGAAACATTTATATTAACATATTTCCATACAAATAACCCAATGAAAGTTTAGTATTAGTTGTTTTGTTTGTTTGTTTATACTGCAGGTTCTTATTAGTCATCAATTTTATACACATCAGTGTATACATGTCAATCCCAATCGCCCAATTCAGCACACCACCATACCCACCCCACCGCAGTTTTCCCCCCTTGGTGTCCATATGTCTGTTCTCTACATCTGTGTCTCAACCTCCGCCCTGTTGTTGTTAACTTTTTAAATGTATAGAAATGTATACCTTAGAAAGTGAGAATTTCCCATAACCCATTCCCCCCCTGAGGTAACTGCCTTTCTACCAATGTGCTGATCACCAAAGACATACTAAAGGGCTTGACATCCCTCTAATCCACCACATGCCTTTGAACATGTGTGCCTTTGCTCCTGGCATTCCTTCAGAAAGGAATACTCTCCCCAACATTCTCCACCTGGTGAATTCATAGTTATTAAGGTCCATCTCAAATACCACATCCTCCTTGAACTTTCCTTCAGTTCTTCCAATCAGAGTTCATTCTCTTCTCTGTGTACCACTGGACTCTGTGCATGATTGTACTATATTGATCATTGGAAGGGTAGAATTTGAATATGGTCCATTTGTTCCAAAGTCCACACTTTTGTGTGCTATGCTACTTCCTTGGCATTTTTCTACTGGGTTTTAGAGCAGTTTTCTATAATTCTTGACTTACTATACTCTTTTTGTTTGTTTGTTTTAATTGAGGTATAATTCACATTACATAAAATTTGCCTTTTTAAGGTGCACAATTATTATAGGATTTTTAATCTCCAATTTCTTTATGGAAAGAATTATATTTATCTTAGTATTTCCAGTTCCTGGTATAGTACTTAACACTCAATATAAGACATTCAGTAAATGTTTCCTGAATTAAGAAAATAAGTGTTTACCATATGTTCTATGCTGGTATTTCTCAAATTCAACTTGCATACAAATCACCCAGGGAGACTGTTAAAATGCAGATTCTGATTTGGAAGTGGAATCTGATATCTAAACTTCTAACAAGCTTTTTACATGATGCCTATGCTGCTGATCTGAGGACCACACTTTGTTTTTTTTGTTTGTTTTTTATTTTTTATTTTTATTTATATATTTTTTAACGTTTTTATTGGAGTGTAATTGCTTTACAATGGTGTGTTAGTTTCTGCTTTATAACAAAGTGAATCAGTTATACATATACATATATCCCCGTATCTCTTCCCTCTTGGGTCTCCCTCCCTCCCACCCTCCCTATCCCACCCTTCTAGGTGGTCACAAAGCACTGAGCTGATCTCCCTGTGCTATGCTACCGCTTCCCACTAGCTATCTATTTTACATTTGGTAGTGTATATATGTCCATGCCACTCTCTCACTTTGTCCCAGCTTATGCTTCCCCCTCCCTGTGTCCTCAAGTCCATTCTCTAGTAGGTCTGAGTCTTTATTCCCGTCTTGCCCCTAGGTTTTTCATGACCAGTTTTTTTTTTTTTTTAGATTCCATATATATGTGTTAGCATACAGTATGTGTTTTTCTCTTTCTGACTTACTTCACTCTGTGTGACAGACTCTAGGTCCATCCACCTCACTACAAATAACTCAATTTTGTTTCTTTTTATGGCTGAGTAATATTCCATTGTATATATATGCCACATCTTCTTTATCCATTCATCTTTCGATGGACACTTAGGTTGCTTCCATGTCCTGGCTATTGTAAATAGAGCTGCAATGAACATTGTGGTACATGACTCTTTTTGAATTATGACTTTCTCAGGGTATATGCCCAGTAGTGGGATTGCTGGGTCGTATGGTAGTTCTATTTTTAGTTTTTTAAGGAACCTCCATACTGTTCTCCATAGCAGCTCTATCAATTTACATTCCCACCAACAGAGCAAGAGGGTTCCCTTTTCTCCACACCCTCTCCAACGTTTATTCTTTGTAGATTTTTTGATGATGGCCATTCTGACCAGTGTGAGATGATATCGCATTGTAGTTTCGATTTGCATTTCTCTAATGATTAATGATGTTGAGCATTCTTTCATGTGTTTGTTGGCAATCTGTATATCTTCTTTGGAGAAATGTCTGTTTAGGTCTTCTGCCTATTTTTGGATTGGGTTGTTTTTTTTTTGATATTGAGCTGCATGAGCTGCTTGTAAATTTTGGAGATTAATCCTTTGTCAGTTGCTTCATTTGCAAATATTTTCTCCCATTCTGAGGGTTGTCTTTTCGTCTTGTTTATGGTTTCCTTTGCTGTGCAAAAGCTTTTGTTTCATTAGGTCCCATTTGTTTATTTTTGTTTTTATTTCCATTTCTCTAGGAGGTGGGTCAAAAAGGATCTTGCTGTGATTTATGTCATAGAGTGTTCTGCCTATGTTTTCCTCTAAGAGCTTTGTAGTGTCTGGCCTTACATTTAGGTCTTTAATCCATTTTGAGTTTATTTCTGTGTAGGGTGTTAGGGAGTGTTCTAATTTCATTCTTTTACGTGTAGCTGTCCAGTTTTCCCAGCACCACTTATTGAAGAGGCTGTCTTTTCTCCATTGTATATTCTTGCCTCCTTTATCAAAGATAAGGTGACCATATGTGCGTGGGTTTATCTCTGGGCTTTCTATCCTGTTCCATTGATCTATATTTCTGTTTTTGTGCCAGTACCATCCTGTCTTGATTACTGTAGCTTTGTAGTGTAGTCTGAAGTCAGGGAGCCTGATTCCTCCAGCTCCGTTTTTCTTTCTCAAGATTGCTTTGGCTATTCGGGGTCTTTTGTGTTTCCATACAAATTGTGAAATTTTTTTTCTACTTCTGTGAAAAATGCCATTGGTAGTTTGATAGGGATTGCATTGAATCTGTAGATTGCTTTGGGTAGTATAGTCATTTTCACAATGTTGATTCTTCCAATCCAAGAACATGGTATATCTCTCCATCTATTTGTATCATCTTTAATTTCTTTCATCAGTGTCTTATAATTTTCTGCATACAGGTCTTTTGTCTCCTTAGTTAGGTTTATTCCTAGGTATTTTATTCTTTTTGTTGCAATGGTAAGTGGGAGTGTTTTCTTAATTTCACTTTCAGATTTTTCATCATTAGTGTATAGGAATGCAAGAGATTTCTGTGCATTAATTTTGTATCCTGCTACTTTACCAAATTCATTGATTAGCTCTAGTAGTTTTCTGGTAGCATCTTTAGGATTCTCTATGTATAGTATCATCTGCAAACAGTGACAGCTTTACTTTTTCTTTTCTGATTTGGATTCCTTTTATTTCTTTTTCTTCTCTGATTGCTGTGGCTAAAACTTCCAAAACTATGTTGAATAATAGTGGTGAGAGTGGGCAACCTTGTCTTGTTCCTGATCTTAGTGGAAATGGTTTCAGTTTTTCACCATTGAGGATGATGTTGGCTGTGGGTTTGTCATATATGGCCTTTATTATGTTGAGGTAAGTTCCCTCTGTGCCTACTTTCTGGAGAGTTTTTATCATAAATGGGTGTTGAATTTTGTCAAAAGCTTTCTCTGCATCTATTGAGATGATCATATGGTTTTTCTCCTTTAGTTTGTTAATATGCTGTATTACATTGATTGATTTGCGTATATTGAAGAATCCTTGCATTCCTGGGATAAACCCCACTTGTTCATAGTGTATGATCCTTTTAATGTGCTGTTGGATTCTGTTTGCTAGTATTTTGTTGAGGATTTTTGCATCTATGTTCATCAGTGATATTGGCCTGTAGTTTTCTTTCTTTCTGACATCTTTGTCTGGTTTTGGTATCAGAGTGATGGTGGCCTCATAGAATGAGTTTGGGAGTGTTTCTCCCTCTGCTATATTTTGGAAGAGTTTGAGAAGGATAGGTGTTAGCTCTTCTCTAAATGTTTGATAGAATTTGCCTGTGAAGCCATCTAGTCCTGGGCTTTTGTTTGTTGGAAGATTTTTAATCACAGTTTCAATTTCAGTGCTTGTGATTGGTCTGTTTATATTTTCTATTTCTTCCTGGTTCAGTCTCGGAAGGTTGTGCATTTCTCAGAATTTGTCCATTTCTTCCAGGTTAGGACCACACTTTGAATTGCAACGCTCTAAGGGTACCTACTCTCTAGAGTAAAGGTAGTTCTCCTGAACATACGCAAGGGGGCGCAATGGGCAAACATTTCTACTGCTATTTATAACAAAGTAGTGAATGAATTCCTGTGACATGCTTTTTGGCAGCTGTTTTGCTAATTATTATTTATTTCATGGAACAGGCACAGTAGATATCTCAGTATACTAAAAATAGACTTTCCTTTAAGCCATGTCTTTTGAAGGATTTGCCACGATTATGCTCATAGAAACTGGAAACCCTCACAATCTGTTATTAGAAGTGTCAAATAAGAATAGCACTAAAAAATTATTAGATATGAGAGATCTGAAAGATGTGAAAATAATAATAATAGTAATAATAAAAGTAATAATGATAGTATCAGTCATTTATTGATACCTATTAAGTGTGTAGTATTGTACTAGCTGTCTCACATAAATGGTTTCATTTAATCCTCACAACCACCCCATGAAATAGGTAATATTGTCCTCATTTTACAGGTAAGAAAATCGATGCCTAGAGAAATTAAATAAAATGCCCAAGTTCTGGAAGTTGTAATTGGAAGGGTAGAATTTGAACATGCTCCATCTTTTTTTTTTTTTTTTTGAATTTTTGGATTTTATTTATTTATTTATTTTTTGCATTTTATTTAATTTATTTTTTTATACAGCAGGTTCTTATTAGTTATCTATTTTATACATATTAGTGAATATATGTCAATCCCAATCTCCCAATTCATCACACCACCCCCACCCCACCCCCCACCACTTTCCCCCCTTGGTGTCCATACATTTGTTCTCTACGTCTCTGTCTCTTTCTGCCCTGAACATGCTCCATCTTTTCCCAAAGTTCACACTCCTGTGTGCTGTGCTGCTTCCTCAGAATTTTCTTTTCTTTCTTTGTGGGGGGAGGATTTTCTTTTGGTGTTTAGAGCAGTGATCCATGATTCTTGATTTGCCATACGCTTTTTAAAAATTGAGATATGATTCATATGGCATAAAGTTCACCCTTCTAAAGCACACAGTTCACTGGTTTTTAGTATAATAAATACAAGGTTGTGCAACTATTGTCACTATCTAATTCCAGAATATTTTTGTCACCCCCTAAGAGAAATCCATACTCGTTAGCAGCCTCACCTCATTTTCCCCTTCCACAGCCCCTGAAAACCACTAATTTACCTTCTATCCCTATGAATTTGTCTATTCTAGGCATTTCACATAAATGTAATCATGTAACTCGTGGCCTTTTGTGTCTGGCTTTTTTCACAGAGCATAATGTTTTCAGAGTTCATCCATGTTGTAGCATATATCAGTCCTTCCTTTTTATGTCTGAACAATATTCAAAAGTATCGACATACCACATTTTGTTTATTCATTTATCAATGGATAGACATTTGGGTTGTTTCCATTTTTTAGCAATTATGAATAATGTTGCTATGAACATTTAGATATGCATTTTTGGACGAACATAAATTTTCAATTCTCTTGGGTAAATACCAGGGAGTGGAATTGCTGGATTATATTTTAACTCTATGTTCAGCTTCTTGAGGGATTTCTAGATGGTTTTCCAAAGTAGCTGCACCATTTTATATTCCCACCAGCAGTTTTCTCCATATAATTGTCAATCCTTGTTGTTGATTTACCATGATCTGGTGATCATGAATTAATTGAAGGGGAGATAATCAAATTCTCAAACATGTTTCAAAATGAGATGCCCTTTAATTTTTTAAAGTGATGAGTGGGCTTCTGCCTACTGCTGTGGAAAGAACACTGAACTGGGCTTCTTCATCATTAACTATCGTTCTCTGTCATTAACTGTGTGACCCCATATTATGATCTAGTCCTTCAGACTCTCAGCTGTAGGTCTGGGATAATAAAACCTGCCTTGCTTCCCTGGTGGTCCTGGCATGAAGTTAAAACCAAATAGCTAAGGCAGGAGAAAACACTTTCACAAATGAAAGAGTTGCGAAAATTAATGAAGTTTAAGCACTAGTGCCCCTCTTTTGCCTTGGCCCTTTCCAAGGCCCTGGTCTCTGGCCACTCTGTAACCCTTCTCCTCTAGTGAGGTGGCACTGCAGTGGACAAGGACATGTTGAGTCACAACTAAAGATAAGTTCAGCTGGGCTCTATGGAACTTGTTTCTAATAAGGTGAATCCTAGGTATCAAGAAAGTCATGGCAGTATCTTCGTTTATTCAACAACAAACTATATTGCATCTAGTACCTGTACTAAGTGCTGGGAATACAATGTTTAGAAAGGGTAGTTGGGGGCTTCCCTGGTGGCGCAGTGGTTGGGAATCTGCCTGCCGGTGCAGGGGACACGGGTTCGAGCCCTGGTCTGGGAAGATCCCACATGCCGCGGAGCAACTGGGCCCGTGAGCCACAATTACTGAGCCTGCGCATCTGGAGCCTGTGCTCCGCAACAAGAGAGGCCGCGATAGTGAGAGGCCCGCGCACCGCGATGAAGAGTGGCCCCCGCTTGCCGCAATTGGAGAAAGCCCTCGCACAGAAACGAAGACCCAACACAGCCATAAATAAATAAATAAATAAATAAATAAAATTTAAAGGGGGAAAAAAAAAAAAAAAAAAGCTCCCTCTTTAAAAAAAAAAAAAAAAAAAAAAAAAAAAAAGAAAGGGTAGTTGGAATTTTAATATAGCTTTCTGGGACACCAGTTGACAGAGCACACTTATTGATAAAATAAGCAAATATAGAAAAATTACGTAACATGACTAATAAGCCTGAAAAAATAGATACATATCACATATATCCAACAAATAGAATATGTACTTTTTTTGTATGTGCAACATTATGTTTCTACCTCTGTATATGCTGCATTGTGCTCAACACCAAAAGTATAATTTCCATCTGTCACCATTCAGTTGATCCCCTTTACCTGTTTCACCCTCCCCCCTACTCCCCTTCCCCTCTGCTAACCACTACTCTTTTCTCTGTATTTATTTGTTTGTTTTTATTTGGTTTGGTCTATTCATTTATTTAAAACCATTTTTTATATTCTACATATGTGTGAAATCATATGGTATTTGTCTTTCTCCGTCTGACTTATTTTACTTAGCATAATACCCACAAGGTCCATCCATTTTGTTGCAAATGGCAAGATTTCATCTTTCTTTTATGGCTGAGTAGTATTCCATTGTGTGTGTATGTATATATACACACACTTCTTTATTCACTCATACATTGATGGGCACTTAGGTTGTTTTCATACCTTGGCTATTGTAAATAATGCGGCAATGAACATAGGAGTGCATGTATCTTTTTCAATTAGTGTTTTCATATTCTTTAGATAAATACCCAGAAGTGAGATAGCTGGATGATATAGTAGTTCTATTCTCAATTTTTTGAGGAACCTCTTTACTGTTTTCCATAGTGACTGCACTAATTTACATTCCCACCAACAGTGTATGAGGGCTCCCTTTTCTCCACATCGTCTCCAACATTTGTTATATCTTGCCTTTTTGATAATAACCGTAGAATATGTACATTTGGATCGTACCTTGTATATTTATTAATATTGACCATGTTCTAGGCCACAGAAAAAGATCAATTTATTCCAAAGATTATTTTATTCAGTATCATGCAGACTATGTTCTGTAATTATAATGCAATAAAATTAGAAATCAATAACAATAAAAGAGTTAAAAAACTTTCCTTTTTCTGGAAACCAACAAGCAACAAAAACAAATCAAAAACAAAAATAGTCCCCGAAATCCTTGGGTTAAAGGGATCATCATATGTCAAAATTCATGAGGCACAAAGTAGTATTTAGAGGGAAAAATTATAGTTTGAAACAAATTTATAAGAAAGCAGGACCAATTTGAAGGAAAATAAACAAAACATTCAACAACAATGGTTTGAAGAAGACAACTGAGCAAACTCTACTCATGGGGTTCTGACTTATACGTACACAGGATGCTGAGTGAGCCCAGTGGAGGTGCATCTAACCTGCAGGGATCACATGTGAGCTGCTTGATGGAGTATAAGGAATCAGATTAAGATATCTGGGAAAAGCAAAGAGCAAGTGCACTGAGGTGAGAAGCAGCCAGTGGTTGTGCCCCACTGCAGGGAACGGTTCCTATGGAGAGGAGGTCAGAGAGAAGGCAAGGGTTATGTCAGACCATGAAGGCTTTGTTGTGAAATAAAAGGAAGGCATAACACTTTTTAAAAAAATTAATTAATTAATTCATTCATTCATTTTTGGCTGTGTTGGGTCTTCGTTTCTGTGCGAGGGCTTTCTCTAGTAGCGGCGAGCGGGGGCCACTCTTCATCGTGGTGCGCGGGCCTCTCACTATCGCGGCCTCTCTTGTTGCGGAGCACAAGCTCCAGACGCGCAGGCTCAGCAGTTGTGGCTCACGGGCCTAGTTGCTCCGCGGCATGTGGGATCTTCCCAGACCAGGGCTCGAACCCGTGTCCCCTGCATTGGCAGGCAGATTCTCAACCACTGCGCCACCAGGGAAGCCCCACATTTTTTAAAATAAAAGGATGATGATTTCAAATAAGAGTTTGAGCTCCAGGGTCAGATGATGCTGAGTTTGAATCCCACTTATGCAAACTGTGGGGTTCTAGCTGTGTGCTAATGGGCCAGCCATTTAACCTCTGCAAGCCTCAATGTCCTCATCTTTAAGTAATAATAATAGTAATAATAATAATAGCTACCTGATAAGTGTATTGGTGTATAAAGCACTTAGCACAGTGCCTGGCATAGACTTAGGATTTATCTGTTGTTCCAGTGTAATTGTTCGTAGCACACCCTTTCATGATCAAAAGTGTCTCTGTTTGGCTGATAAATTATATGGTCACATCAAATTGGCACTCAGTATGTCACCTCTATGTGTGCGTGTGAGGGTTTTAGAAAGATCATCCTGGATGCACATTGGAGCCTGGATTTGAAGGACACTAGACTAAAGACAGAGGGGTCACTTAGGAGGGACCTGAACCAGGCAGGTGAGGATAGACTGGAGAGTTCCAGAACAGAGGTGTATTTTTTAAAAAGGACGCAGCTTTTATACAACTGGTGACTACTAAGATGCTTCTAGGCTTCATTAATATTCCTGACTTAGAGGACCAAGTGGGTGGTGACAGGGGATTCACCCCAGTGGGTCCAACAGAAGGAAGCACATATTCGGGATGAAGGCATGTGGGATGGTGAATTTTGGACGCGTCAACTTTAAAGACGTCTGGGGGATTGCAGCATGGAGGGGATCATTAGAGAGTCAGAAAGCAGAATCTGAAGTTCAGGGAGAGGCCAGGTCTGGAGATGGAAATATGGGTCTTACCTGTATGTGTGAGCAAATGAGATCACTCAGGGAGAGAAGTGAAAAGTGAGACGAGTTGAGGGCTGAAGAGCAAGCCCCGAGGAACACTGCCAGGTAGTAGGCATCCATGAAGGATGCTGTTGCCTGGGAGCTTGGGAAAGCCAGGAGAAATAAGGGTCAGAGCAGACAAAGAGGGCAGAGTCTCAAGATGCAGTGAGCTGTCAGTGGCATCAGTTCTATGGAGAGGTTGGATATGAGGAGGGCACAGAAGTGCCATTGGGTTCTGCCTGTGACGTCATGGCTGCTTTGGGAAGAAAGTTTCCGAGGAGTGGTGGGGTGGAAGCTGATTGCAGAAAGTTTAGTTTGAATGGCAGCTCAGGAGGAATGAATAGTTAAGTTGTATTTATAACATTTCTCAGACTCGTAGATTCAAGTCAAATCCATAATTCTGAGAATTAAAAGAATCCCTTAGTTCTGGTATAATTCTTGTGGCTGACGAATGAGCGTCCCTAGTTGTTGGTCATTGTGCGCTGATATCGTGCCGGACACCCTGGCCACAGTGTCTGGTGTGATAATCCCAGCGAGGGGATGAGGAAGGTGTCCCTTGACAAATGCAGAAGCTGAAGTTCAGAGGCTCTATGTGACCTGCTCAGTGTCACACAACTACCCAGTCCCAGAACTGCAAATCACACTCATCTCTGATCCACCCCAAAGTCCAGTTCGTTCCTCTGAACCTCAACTCCAACCTCAGAACCTTCCCTCTTTTTTTAAACTGTCTGAAAAAGAAATTCAAAAACCCCTACTACATAGTAACCACTTTTAAAAATAAAAATGCAGAAAGTTCTCACAGCTGCCGATGGAACCAATCACTTGTTCGTCACGGTATAACCTGGGGACCTCAGAAATGTGAAAAGCATTAAAAAAAAAATCACTGTGCTTTCTTGTGCTGAGAGGGAACAGTGGAAAATGACCTGTCTTTCCTACCTGAGCCCCGCTTTAGGGGAAACAAGGAAACTTTGTGTATCTTTCAGTCCCAGAAAAGGGGGGCCTTGTCTGTGAGTAAAATAGCAAGTTTCATCTTAACCTTCAGGAATGATGTCTTTTCATGTATTCATGGGGTACCTGAAGCCCTGCCAACCTCATGAGTGAGAAACCAGACCCACTCACCCTGGCCTGTCCACACCAGTCCCCACCACATCAGAGGCTCTTTCTGAGGCTCTTGCAGGGGTGTGAGTGCACCCTTGTCCTTGGGGAGCCGTTCATGTGTTATTCTCTACCACACATGCATGCTCTTTACCGCCTTTTCTGTGTATGGAACACTTCATAATATGGTCCCAAAGGCACTGCTTAAAAAACGTAAAGAAAAGTAAGACTAATATTTTCAAGAGAAAAAAAAATCTTTTTTTTTTAATAGATCTTTATTGGAGTATAATTGCTTCACAATACTGTGTTATATTCTGTTGTACAACAAAGTGAATCAGCCATATGCATACATATATCCCCATAACCCCTCCCTCTTGCGTCTCCCTCCCACCCTCCCTATCTCACCCCTCTAGGTCGTCGCAAAGCCCCGAGCTGATCTCCCTGTGCTATGCGGCTGCTTCCCACTAGCTATCTATTTTACATTTGGTAGTGTATATATGTCCATGCCATTCTCTCACTTCGTCCCAGCTTCCCCCTCCCCCACCTGTCTCTTCAAGTCTATTCTCTATGTCTACGTCTTTATTCCTGCCCTGCCACTAGGTTCATCAGTACCTTTTTTTTTTTTTTTTAGATTCCATATATATGCTTTAGCATACGGTATTTGTTTTTCTCTTTCTGACTTACTTCACTCTATTACAGACCCTAGGCCCATCCACCTCACTACAAATAACTCAATTTTATTTCTTTTTATGGCTGAGTAATATTCCATTGTATATATGTGCCACATCTTTATCCATTCATCTGTCAATGGACACTTAGGTTGCTTCCATGTCCTGGCTATTGTAAATAGTGCTGCAATGAACATTGTGGTACATGACTCTTTTTGAATTATGGTTTTCTCAGGGTATATGCCCAGTAGTGGGATTGCTGGGTCATATGTTAGTCTATTTTTAGTTCTTTAAGGAATCTCCATAATTTTCTCCATAGTGACTGTATCAATTTACATTCACACCAGCAGTGCAGGAGGGTTCCCTTTTCACCACACCCTTTCCAGCATTTACTGTTTCTAGATTTTTTGATAATGGCCATTCTGTGAGGTGATACCTCATTGTAGTTTTGATTTGCATTTCTCTAATAATTAGTGATGTTGAGCAGCTTTTCATGTGCCTCTTGGCCATCTGTATGTCTTCTTTAGTGAAATGTCTATTTAGGTCTTCCACCCAGTTTTTAATTGGATTGTTTGTTTTTTGGCTATTGAGCTCCATGAGCTGTTTGTATATTTTGGAGATTAATCCTTTGTCGGTTGTTTCATTTGCAAATATTTTCTCCCATTCTAAGGGTTGTCTTTTTGTCTTGTTTATGGTTTCCTTTGCTGTGCAAAAGCTTTTAAGATTAATTAGCTCCCATTTGTTTATTTTTGTTTTTATTTTCATTACTCTAGGAGGTAGGTCAAAAAAGATCTTGCTGTGGTTTATGTCAAAGAGTGTTTTTCCTATGTTTTCCTCTAAGAGTTTTATAGTGTCTGGTCTTACATTTAGGTCTTTAATCCATTTGGAGTTTATTTTTGTGTAGGGTGTTAGGGAGTGTTCTAATTTCATTCTTTTACGTGTAGCTGTCCAGTTTTCCCAGCACCACTTACTGAAGAGGCTGTCTTTTCTCCATTGTATGTTTTTGCCTCCTTTGTCATAAATCAGGTGACCATATGTGCGTGGGTTTCTCTCTGGGCTTTCTATCCTGTACCATTGATCTATATTTCTGTTGTGCCAGTACGATATTGTCTTGATTACTGTAGCTTTGTGGTGTAGTTTGAAGTTGGGGAACCTGATTCCTCCAGCTCTGTTTTTCTTTCCCAAGATTGCTTTGGCTACTTGGGGTCTTTTGTGTTTCCATACGAATTGTAAAATTTTTTGTTCTAATTCTGTGAAGAATGCCATTGGTAGTTTGACAGGGATTGCATTGAATCTGTAGGTTGCTTTGGGTAGTATAGGCATTTTCACAATGTTGATTCTTCCAATCCAAAAACATGGTATATTTCTCCATGTTTATGTCATCTTTGATTTCTTTCATCAGTGTTTTATAGTTTTCTGAGTACAAGTCTTTTGCCTCCTTAGGCAGGTTTATTCCTAGGTATTTTATTCTTTTTGTTGCAATGGTAAATGGGATTGATTCCTTAATTTCTCTATCTGATTTTTCGTTGTTAGTGTATAGGAATGCCAGAAATTTCTGTGCATTAATTTTGTATCCTGCAACCTTACCAAATTCATTGATTAATTCTAGTAGTTTTCTGGTGGCATCTTTAGGATTTTCTATGTATAGTATCATGTCATCTGCAAACAGTGACAGCTTTACTTCTTCTTTTCCAATTTGTATTCCTTTTATTTCTTTTTCTTCTCTGATTGCCGTGGCTAGGACTTCCAAAACTATGTTGAATAAGAGTGGTGAGAGTGCACGTCCTTGTCTTGTTCCTGATCTTAGTGGAAATGCTTTCAGTTTTTCACCATTGAGTATGATGCTTGCTGTGGGTTTGTCGCATATGACCTTTATTATGTTGAGGTAGGTTCCCTCTATGCACATTTTCTGGAGAGTTTTTATCATAAGTGGGTGTTGAATTTTGTCAAAAGCTTTTTCTGCACCCATTGAGATGATTATATGGTTTTTATTCTTAATTTGTTAATATGGTGTATCACATTGATTGATTTACATATATTGAAGAATCCTTGCATCCCTGAGATAAATCCCACTTGATCATGGTGTATGATCCTTTTAATATGTTGCTGGATTCTGTTTGCTAGTATTTTGTTCAGGATTTTTTCATCTATGTTCATCAGTGATATTGGTCTATAATTTTCTTCTTTTGTGGTATCTTTGTCTGGTTTTGGTATCAGGGTGATGGTGGCCTCGTAGAATGAGTTTGGGAGTATTCCTCCCTCTGCTATAGTTTGGAAGAGTTTGAGAAGGATAGGTGTTAGCTCTTCTCTAAATGTTTGATAGAATTCGCCTGTGCATCCATCTGGTCCTGGACTTTTGTTTGTTGGAAGATTTCAATTACAGTTTAAATTTCATTACTTGTGATAGGTCTGTTTATATTTTCTAATTCTTCCTGGTTCAGTCTTGGGAAATTGTACCATTCCAAGAATTTATCCATTTCTTCGTGGTTGTCCATTTTATTGGCATATAGTTGTTTGTAGTAGTCTCTTATAATCCTTTGTATTTCTGCAGTGTCAGTTGTGATTTCTCCTTTTTCATTTCTAATTTTATTGATTTGCGTCCTCTCCCTTTTCTTCTTGATGAGTCTGGCTGAGTGTTTATCAATTTTGTTTATCTTCTCAAAGAACTAGCTTTTAGTTTTATTGTTCTTTGCTATTGTTTGCTTCATTTCTTTTTCAGTTATTTCTGATGTGATCTTTATGATTTCTTTCCTTCTACTAACTTTGGGTTTTGTTTGTTCTTCTTTCTCTAGTTGCTTTAGGTGTAGGGTTAGATTGTTTATTTGAGATCTTGTTTCTTGAGGTGAGATTGAATTGCTATAAAATTCACTCTTAGAACTGCTTTTCCTGTGTCCCGTAGGTTTTGGGTCATCGTATTTTTATTGTCATTCGTTTCTATGTATTTTTTGATCTCTTCTTTGATTTCTTCAGTGATCTCTTGGTTATTTAGTAGTGCACTGTTTAGGCTCCATGTATTTGTGTTTTTTACAGTTTTTTTCCTGTAATTGATCTCCAGTCTCATAGCATCGTGGTCAGAAAAGATGCTTGATACAATTTCAGTTTTCTTAAATTTTCTGAGGCTTGATTTGTGACCCAAGATGTGATCTATCCTGAAGAATGTTCCGTGTGCACTTGAGAAGAAAGTGAGTGTATTCTGCCACTTTCGGGTGGAATGTTCTATAAATATCAATTAAATCTATCTGGTCTATTGTGTCATTTAAAGCTTGTGTTTCCTTATTTATTTTCTGTTCGGATGATCCGTCCATTGGTGTAAGTAGGGTGTTAAGTCCCCTACTGTTACTGTGTTACTGTTGATTTCCCCTTTCATGGTTGTTTGCATTTGCCTTATGTATTGAGGTGCTCCTATGTTGGGTGCATAAACATTTATAATTGTTATATCTTCTTCTTGGAATGATCCCTTGATCATTATATAGTGTCCTTCCTTATCTCTTATAACAGTCTTTATTTAAGTGTATTTTATCTGATATGAGTATTTCTACTCCAGCTTTCTTTTTTTTATAAATTTATTTATTTTATTTATTTTATTATTTTTGGCTGCATTGGGTCTTTGTTGCTGCACGCGGGCTTTCTCTAGTTGTGGCGAGCAGGGGCTACTCTTCGTTGCGGTGCGCGGAAGAGTAGCATTCTCATTGCAGTGGCGTCTCTTGTTGTGGAGCACGGGCTCTAGGCACACAGGCTTCAGTAGTTGTAGCACGTGGGCCCAGTAGTTGTGGCTCGCGGGCTCTAGAGCACAGGCTCAGTAGTTGTGGCGCACGGGCTTAATTGCTCCATGGCATGTGGGATCTTCCCGGACCAGGGCACGAACCTGTGTCCCCTGCATTGGCAGGCGGATTCTTAACCACTGTGCCACCAGGGAAGCCCTCCAGCTTTGTTTTGATTTCCATTTGCATGGAATATCTTTTTCCATCCCTTCGCTTTCAGCCTGTATGTGTCCCTAGGTCTGAAGTAGGTCTCTTGTAAACAGCATATATATGGGTCTTGTTTTTGTATCCATTCAGCCAGTCTCTGTCTTTGGCTGGGGCATTTAATCCATTTACAGCCAAGGTTATTATCTATATGTATGTTTCTACTACCATTTTCTTAATTGTTTTGGGTTTGTTTTTGTGGGTCTTTTTCTTCTGTTGTGTTTCCCACCTAGAGAAGTTTCTTTAGCATTTGTTGTAAAGCTGGTTTGGTGGTGCTGAATTCTCTTAGCTTTTGCTTGTCTGTAAAGCTTTTGATTTCTCCATCGAATCCGAATGAAATCCTTGCTGGGTAGACTAATCTTGGTTGTACATTTTTCTCTTTATCACTTTAAGTATATCCTGCCACTCCCTTCTGGCCTGCAGAGTTTCTGCTGTAAAATCAGCTGATAACCTTATGGGGATTCCTTTGTATGTTATTTTTTGTTTTTCCCTTGCTGCTTTTAATATTTTTTCTTTGAATTTAATTTTTGTTAGTTTGATTAATATGTGTCTTGGTGCGTTTCTCCTAGGGTTTATCTTGTATGGGACTCTCTGTGCTTCCTGGACTTGGGTGACTATTTCCTTTCCCATGTTAAGGAAGTTTTCCACTATAATCTCTTCAAATATTTTCTCAGACCCTTTCTTTTTCTCTTCTTCTTCTGGGACCCCTATAATTCGAATGTTGGTGTGTTTAGTGTTGTCCCAGAGGTCTCTGGGATTGTCTTCAATTCTTTTCATTCTTTTTCCTTTATTCTGCTCCCTGGCAGTTATTTCCACCATTTTGTCTTCCAGCTCACTTATTCGTTCTTCTGCCTCAGTTATTCTGTTATTGATCCCTTCTAGAGTATTTTTCATTTCAGTTATTGTGTTGTTCATCTCTGTTTGCTTGTTCTTTAGTTCTTGTAGATCTTTATTAAACATTTCTTGTATCTTCTCAATCCGTGCTTCCGTTCTATTTCCGAGATTCTGGATCATCTCTACTGTCATTACTATGAATTCTTTTTCAGGTAGATTGCCTATTTCCTCTTCGTTTATTTGGTGTCGTGGGTTTTTACCTTGCTTCTTCATCTGTGACATATTTTTTTGCCGTCTCATTTTTTTTTCTTTTTTTATGAGTGGGATTGTGTTCCTGTCTTACTGGTTGTTTGGCCTGAGGCTTCCAACACTGGAGTTTGTAGATGAGGACCTCCACGAGATCTAACTCTGATGAATATTCCCTGGGCTCTGAGGTTTTCTGTCAGTCCAGTGGTTCGGACTCGGACCTCCGACCGCAGGAGCTTCGGCCTGACCCCCGGCTCGTGGACCAAGATTCAGCAAGCCAAGCAGGGGGGCAAAAAAAAAAAAAAAGGATGACAATAACAAAGTAAAAAATAAAATTAGACTAGGAAACTAACAGATATGTTAGAAAGAATATAAAAATAAAAATATAGATGCAACAACAACTGGAAGGTAAAACAGAACCACAACAGTAAAAAAAGAGGAGGAGAAAAAAGAAAAAGAAAAAGGTGGAAAAGGCCTTGGCTGTGGAGGGTGGGGCCTAAGCAGGGGTGGGGTTTGGGTGGTGGGTGGGGCCTATGCTTAGGACCCTCAGGGCTGGAAAAGGCCCTGGGGGGTGTGGGGTGTGGAGCTTAGGCTAAATGGAACAGAAGAGGCCCAGGCATGCCTCCCACCTCTGGTCTCAAAGGGCGGGGGAACCCACCTGGGAGCCCAGCAGGCTTCCTGGGCCGGAGTGGTCAGGGCCAATGCTCTCTGCTCCTCTCCTACTCCTCCAGTCCTGGAGGTCCCCTCCTGCCTGCCTCTCCTGCTCTCCCTGGCCTCCCTCCTATGCCTGCAGGACCAGTGTGGTCCCTGGGGTGGGGGTTGGGGGGGCTTGGAGGGCGGGGGACCCGGCCTGGGAGCCCAGTAGGCTTCCCAGGCCGAGTGGGCAGGGAAAACCCCCTCCGCTCCTTGTCCTGCTCCTCCCGTCTTGGAAGGCCCCTCCCGCCTGCCTCTCCTGTTCTCTCGCAACCTCCCACCTATGCCCCCAGGACCAACGCGACCTGGAGGGGGCCTCTGAGGGCGTAGGACCCAGCCGAGAGCTGGGTAGACTTCCCGGCCGATTGGGCAGGGGAAATGCTGGGCACGCTCCCCCCTGATCTGAGCCCCCAAGGGTCCCTCCAGGTGTGGGAACCCCTCTGCCCTCTCAGCCACCCCTCAGGGGAGCCGGTACTGTCCGGCCTCCACTTCTCCTCCCCCCTCTGTCCCCCCACGTCCTACCAGTTTGCTTGGGGGTTCCTCCCGTCTTCTTGGGCATAGAGGTCCCCCACCAGCATCCGGCAGGTGCCCTAGTTGTGGGGAGATGTGAACTCCGCATCTTCCCACACCGCTATCTTGACTCCGGCCCCCCAGAAAAAAAATTTGAACAGAGGAATGGATAAATAAAATGGGTAATACATTTAATGGCACACTCGACAGTTAAAAGAGTGGGCGAGAGCTGTTTGAATCTGGATGAAGCTCAAAAATACATGATTTTGTGAAAATAAAACATTGCAAAATGACATGCACAGCGTGATATTTATCTACATGTAAAAATAATAAACAATCTGTAGATTTTCAGTGGATATAGTCATATGTAAAATTGCATATTAAGGATATTATACCAATCTTATAGTTGTGGTTACTTTGGTGCCAGGGAGGTGGTGGGTGTGTTGAAGGAATGGGGATTAGTGGATGATGAGGAGGGCTTCAGCTTGATCTATAACAGCTGTTCAAAAGTGTGGTCCGAGGATCCATAAAAATACCCATGACCCCTTCAGGAGTTCTTCAGAGTCGAACTATTTTCATAATAGCATGAAGACGTCATTTGCCTGTTTCATGGTGTTGACATTTGCACTGCTGGTGCAAAACCAATGGTGTGTAGAACTACGGGGTCCTTAGCAGGAATCAGAGAGTCATCATTATATCCCGGGCTGCCACTCATTTGAAGTGAAAAAATAAACCTGCCAGTTTCACTTAAGAATGACCCGAGGAAGTGGTAAAAAATTATTAATTTTATTAGATCTTGGCCTCTGTGTTCATTTAAAAAATATTCTAAATGCTGAAGTATATATGAAGTGCCTTTGCTGCATTCGCGATATGATGGTTGTCTTGAGTAAAAGCACTTGTGTGTTTGAGTTGAGAGTGCAATTAATTGATTATTTTTCACGGAACACCATTTTTATTGGCAGGAATGACTGACAGACAAACTGTGGCTATTCAGACTAGGGTATTTGGCAGATATTTTCCTGAAAATGAACAAAACGAGCCTGTTACTTCAAGGAAAACAAGTGACAGTTATTTGTTTCCCATGATAAAAGTACACGTTTTCAAGCAAAAATTAGAATTTTGGAAAACTTGTTTCTGCCACCATGAGCATGACAGCTTCTCGACACTTAAAAAGTTTTCTGATGAGACTGGTAGTCAGCAAACAGGATTTAAAAAAATTTTTAATTTTATATTGGGGTATAGTTGATTTTCAGTGTTGTGTTAGTTTCAGTTGTACAGCAAAGTGATTCAGTTATGCATATACATATATCTATTCTTTTTCAGATTGTTTTCCCATATAGGTTATTGCAGAATATTGAGTAGAGTCCCCTGTGCTATACAGTAAGTCCTTGTTGATTATCTATTTTATATATAGTAGTGTGTATATGTTAATACCAACCTCCTAATTTATCCCTCCTCCCAACCCACTCTTTGGTAACCATAAGTTTGTTTTCTCTGTCTGTAAATCTGTTTCTGATTTGCAAATAAGTTCATTTGTATCATTTTTTTTTTTTAGATTCTACATATAAGTGATATACGATATTTGTCTTTCTCTTTCTGACTTATTTCACTTAGTATGATAATCTCTAGGTCCATTCATGTTGCTGCAAATGGTGTTATTTCATTTTTTTTTATGGTTGAGTAATATTCCTTTGTATATGTACCACATCTTCTTTATCCATTCATCTGTCAATAGACACTTAGGTTGCTTCCATGTCTTGGCTATTGTAAATAGTGCTGCAGTGAACATTGGGGTGCTTGTATCTTTTCGAATTATGGAACAAACAGGATTGTATGATATTGTGTAATAAAACAAGCCAACCTCTGGAAGATCTGCATAAGCCAATGAACCAATATTTTGCAAAAGACCAATGCATTTTGTTACAAAATCATTTTATTCGTTTTTCTGCATTTTCAACTCTAAAAAAACTATTTGCTGTAAGATGTTTATCCTAAAATAAACCCAGATTACTAGAACTAAAGTTATTTAGGCGGTGGGACAGCAATTCACAACATATATAGCTTATAGCCCCAAAGAACTTGTACTTACCTTTCTCTCCTAATTATGTTATACTTCATCTTCCTTTTCCCCAGCTTCCTCCTTTCCCATTTCCCTCTTTTTTCCCCATGCCCCAAAGTCAAAATGACAAATGAAGCCAAGAGTTGTTGATGTTGCCCGTGTGGGTGTGTGTGTTTGTGATGGATTGGAGGGTATCAAATAATTGCTGTTTTTGTTTATTTTCCATCTGTTGCCATTAATACAGTCCCTTTCCTCTGTCTTGCTATTAAGAGAGAAACTTGGAAGTCAGAGAAAAGAAATTTGAGCATGGATCCTTTGTCCCAAATGTCTTAGTTAGAGGCATTTGGAGGTAATATATGGAGATCTTTTGAAATAAGGAAGAAAAGAGGCAAATATATCTCTAGAGTAATAAGACCAAGGTTATTGTTTCTCAAGGAGTGGGGCCAGCATCAAAGTAGCGGGAGAACATACATCCTTCATATTGCCTGGCTGGGAGTCCTGAGAAGGATAATGAATTCTTGTGGTCCCAAGTCATGTTAGTTAGCCTTCTGGTATTTTAGGGAGAAACTGGTCCCAGCATGGCAGGTGTAATCGAAGCATCCATGATCCCCTGCCTCCTCCTAACTCAGAACTGAAGCCCACCACCTCTCCCCCCACGAGGGGAGTCAGCAAAAGCATGAGCTTGAGTTCATCCCTGTGAGCTTATCGTGATTGTCATTTGGGCCCAAGCACGACAAAGTCAACCTTCTGGGCAGGACCCATGTCCGAAGCAGCATCTCCAGCCAGTTCTCAGGGACCTATTGTGTCGCCCTTGTGGTGTTACTATCTGTCACAATTGATGTCTGTTGAACACTTACTGTGCACCTGAGTGCGAATCATTTTATTTATTTCTACAACATTGCTCTGAGGTTATCATCCTGTGGCCAGGGATTGGCTGGCTTCCTGCCGTTGGGCACACAGCTAAACTCGATTCCCCAAACTCCTTGGCAGTTAAGCCTGATGGTAGGACTGAGTTTTGGTCAAAGACTTGCTAGTGAAGGTCTCGTGTGTTACTTCCCGGCCTGGCCTACATACCACCCGTACATCTCTGACCCTCCGTGTTCTTTTCTCCTCTATCTTGTGAAGACAAGCACGGTGATGTTGGGATATAAACTGGAAGGAGTCTGGCTTTGGAATCACATCTTGGAGGGCAACCACTGCTCGGTAACACCCGGTTTGGATTTCAAGAGAGCAAAAATAAACTTTTATTGTGTTAAGCCAGTGAGATTTTGGGGGGTTTACATGCAGCAGCTTGTGTTCCTCACATTAATACTCACCCCCATTTTAGACGTGAAAAAACTGAGCCTTGGAACATTTTCTTTGTCCACAGTCTCACAAGTAGCAAGCAGATCTGTGTAAGCTTGAATTATGTGTGTTTATTTCTTTGGGAGTGAAGTGGCAAGAATCTCAGTCAGGTAGTAGTTGGCAGTATGTATGTGTTGGGGGGGAGGGTAGGGTACAGTTCCACCAGTGTTTTGGGCTGTGTGGTTCCCAAGATCCCTCTTGATCTCAAGCAAGAATGAGAAATGTGAGTTTCAGGGCCATCCTGTTCCCTTGTCAAGGGATTGAGGGCTCCACCATGTACTTCTGCTCCTAAGCATTGCTGAGCAAGAAGCAGTGACCCCCAAAGCGACTGAAACTTCACCCCCGGTGTGGCTGCTGCCATGTGGCTGGCTGACAAGATCCCAGCCCTCATCTGGGCTGCAGAGGGCCTGGCCACGATGATGCCGACCTACGGGAGAATGTAACTCTGTAAGATGTCAGCTTTCCCAGGGATATCAGTTTCGGGAGGCTGGCAGGATGTGGAGGGAAAACAATCTCAGGCTGGCTTCCCTTGCTCAGGGCGATACCTCCCCTCCCCCATCATGTGGAATTTCCACCCGAGCAGGCAGAAAACAAGCCACCCCCCACTGCTCCACTTCTCAGCCAATGTACCAAGGCCGGCTGACCTTCTTCCTCGTAACTGCATCCCCCCGGGAATTGCCTGTTGATGAAGCCCATGCAGTGGTGGGGTTCATGTCTGTCTCCCAAGCACACACCCATCCTGCTACTGTTTGTGAGTTCAGGAACTAGCTGTTAGAATGTTGGTGCTCAACAAAACACCGAGCTGATCTCCCTGTGCTATGCGGCTGCTTCCCACTAGCTAGCTATTTTACGTTTGGTAGTGTATATATGTCCATGCCACTCTCTCACTTCGTCCCAGCTTACCCTTCCCCCTCCCCATGTTGGGGCCTTGGGGGCGGCAGTGGGTGAGGTGGAGAGGAGGGGCCACCCTAATTGTTCCGAGGCCTGAAGGAGGGCACCTCCTCCCCAACCAGCAGACCCTCGTCCCCCTCCCCCTGCCCCTGGGATGTAAATGCCTTAGGTGATTGGTAATATATGAGCAGGTGGTCCTAACACCTGGGAGGCATATATTCTACCAGGAAAAATTGTGAAAGACTTTGAAATGGGCCTAAAAGACTACTGGGTGTCTTGTCTAATGCACCCTTCCTGGTTATCTGCACCTTTGAGCTGTTTTGTAACTGTCATTGGTGGAAAACTGATAGTAATGCATATGATTCTTGCCCATAGAAATGCAAATGAATTTTGTCCAGTGGAGATGCAGTTGGTTATCACAGGGTGGATATTGACTAGTTTTGCATTTATTTGTAAATTCCTTTCAGCATTCTGGATTGCCTTGTTAATGTATGCTCTTGAATGCTCCTTTGATCTGGTTGGAACACCTTACTGGTTCTCTTATCAAAGAGTTAAATAAATCTTTGACACGTGCTCATTTAAGAAAAAAGGAAAAATAAATCCAGGTCCCCTTTCTCTCAGTTGAGTTGCCCTAAAACCAGGGAAAGTTAAGCTGTACTCTGCAGAGCCCTCTTAGAGCCCACAGGAAGGGGGCTTCACTGAGAGGACTGATAGGGACTCAGCACCCTCATGCCAATCAGAGAAGCTCTGCTTTGTCTACTTTTGTCCCCCCCGCCCCCCAGACACACGGGGTGGGGCATCCACATAAGATTTCATTGGAACCAAGATGTTATGGGTTGAATTCCTTCCCCCACCCCGTACCCCTCCCCGACCCCAGCCAAATATGTTTAAGTCCTAATACCCAGCACCTGTGAATGTGACCTTATTTGGAAATAGTGTTTTTGCAGATGGTCAAGTTGGGATGATGTCATTAGGGTGGGCCTTAATCCAGTATGACTGTGTTATTATAAAAAAGGGGGAATTCGGACACAGGGATGGACACACACACAGGGGGAGCGCCATGTGAAATAGAAGGCAGAGATCAGGATGATGCACCTATAAGCCAAGGAATGTCGGGTATTTCCAGCAAGCCACCAGGAGCTGGGTGAGAGGAGCAGAAAATGTTCTCCCTCACAGCCCTCAGAGTGAACCACCCCTGCCGCCACCTTGATCTTGGACTTCTAGCTTCCAGAAATGTGCACTAGATTTTGGCTCGCTAACCCTCTCTTCACCACGAGAAGTGGAATTAGGACTGCAGAGTGTTACAAGGCTTCAAGGACCTTAAATACAGCCACCATTCAAGTGGGGAGGCATCCCATCTTTTTGGTTGTAAGTCTTCTCCAGGACAATATAAAATCCAAAATAGCACGCCCAGCTGCAATTTGACATTGTGTAATTACAGTTCTCCTGTTTGTTGTAGGCAAAAGCAGAGACCCTCCCAGTGTCTGAACAAAAGGAACAGACTGTTGCCTGAATGGCACCCAGTTACTGCATCCTCAGTTTCCCAATCAGAACTGTCCTTGGTTGCACTTAATTAAGCTGTCTTCCCAGACTCCTGGCATCCGACAGGTTCCCATCGTAATTACTGTGGTTTGCAAGCAGGGCTGGCTTTCCTGCGCCTCTGCACGCTCTCCTGGCAGGCAGGGGTGGTTTGGACCGTGATGAGATCTTGGCTTTTCCCGCAGCATATACTGGAATAAACACTGATTGATTTTGAACATTATTTTAGCGAAACCTTGGTTTATCCAATTTTTCAGCAAGAATTTGACTACCAAAGAGAACACACACAGGGCTTGAAGAGGGAGTGACCCAGGTGCCTTGCAAGGGGGTCTCTGGCAGTTCTCTAGGTTGCTGGGGGCAGTTGGTGATGGGGCAAGTGGGTAGTGAACCTGGGGAATCAGCCTCATGGTTCTCTTAGGCTGAAGTGGTCTGCTGGTCAATTCTCCTCTCTGCTTAGTGACCCACTTGGTGCCTATCAGAAGCCCTTGCCTTGCCTGCATTCCCCAGATTGATTAAGCATTTTCCTCTGATGGAGATCTGATCAGGTGTTTTCCTGCAAAGGTTCAAGTCAATGCCCCAAGCTGGTTGATGGGGAGGGCGACAGAGGTAAAACAGGAGTAGAGAATGATGATTCTACTTTGCATCTTACTTGCTTATTACAATGAACTTGGCACAGCTTCCCTACACGATGATCAGACCTCATTTCCCAACCTCCCTCTCTTTTTTCCTCCCATAGTCTTCTCTTTAGGTTTAGAGTTTTCCACTTCATCTACGCCCTCCCCATAGGAAAAAACCCACACAGTCCCATCTTGTGTCCTGTGAATCTGACACCTTGGTCTTTAGCTGGAAGTTAATGAAAACTCCTCTGGGTGCCCTGGGGTGTGTCTTGTGTGAGTTCTTTCACTGAGTCCTTTTGTCACTTCTAATGTTCTGCCCATGAACTTCTCTCCTGCCTTCAGAGGAGTCTCCTGGTCCCTTGTGACTTCATAAAGTGGTTTGTCACCTCTGCCGTGTCTGTGAGTGTCCACAGTGACATCCACAGCAAGCAGTCAGCCTCCTAAGGCTGCCAGAGCTGCCAACTCTCCAGATATACCTTGTGTTGTCACTGCACTGCCTGGTGTCATCAATTCTGGGCACGATTCAAGAGGAGGATTCCTCCCCAATATGTGCCATGCTTTGCCTGTGGTCTCATTTTCAGTTCAGGTTTACACTACAAAGCAAATACGTGCTGGGCTGGCTCAGCCCCAAGCCCACCCCAAGGCCAATGCCAGCACACAGGGGACAGGCTAGTGACGTCTTCTTGTTGGGGCCTGGAGCCTTGTCTGTGGAGTCCTGTGACCGCAGGGGTAGGATGAACTGAAATGACAGAGAGCCCTGGCTCCATTGTGGACCTGTCTCCATCGCGTGGCTGCTCTTCTCATGACAAAAGAGATCATATACAAGGTGTTTGCTTTTCCTGGCACAAAGCACAAGCTATTCCTTGAGCCCTTCTGACATTGTAGACTTAATCGTGCCTGTTGCCTTGTGGCTGCTTGTAAATGTTTATCCAGAAACTCGCAAGGCCAAATATGTCTCGTCAATTGTGTTCTCAGAGCAGAAACTTCCATGGCGTTTCTCCTGTTAACTAAGAAGCTTCCAGAACAGATAGGCCTATCTCTAAGTGAATCGAGCAGAAGCAGTAGGTTAGACTGGCAAAGCCAAAATCACAATTCAAGAAGCCATCCAGCAGGAACTCATGTGTTTGGGGGGAGCTGGAGAGCTACTCTGAATGAGATTTTCTCCTGAGTTAAAAATCATTCCTTTAGCAAAGTTAACTAATGAAACCTAATCACTGTAATAAAATACACAAGCAAAGAAACAAACAAAAAATCATTCCTGACCTACTGTATAGCACGGGGAACTCTACTCAATATTCTGTAATAACCTACATGGGAAAAGAATCTGAAAAAGAATGGATATATGTATACGTATAAGTGAATCACTTTGCTGTACACCTGAAGCTAACACAACATTGGAACATCATAGCTGAGCCTAGCCTGCCTTAAACATGCTCAGAACACTTGCATTAGCCCACAATTGGGCAGAATCACCTAACACAAAGCCTCTTTTATAATAAAGTTTTGAATATCTCATGTAATTTCTTGAATACTACGCCAAAAGTGAAAAACAGAACGGTTGTATGGCTATAGAATGGTTGTAAAGTGTATCAGATATTTACTCTTGTGATCATGTGGCTGACTGGGAGCTGAGGCTCACTGCCGCTGCCCAGCATCACGAGAGAGGATTGTACCATATATCACTAGCCCAAGAGAAGATCGAAATCCAAAATTCAAAGTCCATTTTCTACTGAAAGGAGAAAAGGTTGTTTCACACCATTGTAAAGTTGAAAAATTGTTAAGTGAACAGTCATTTGAATGGCGTTGCTAATGCATAGTGGTCAAGGTCCCATCAGAAGACAGAAACTACAGCTGTTCTCATATTTTTTTTAAACACCAACCTGGCCCTGGTGGGTGGAGCATGGGGTTTCCCAGAAAGGGAAGCTGGATGTGGCTGGAGCCCTGAGGGTGCACTTTGACACTTTAGGTATGTGTATGTGTGAATAGGTCTGGGTCCAGGTGTAGGGGCAGGAAGAAGATGAACGGGATTTGAAACAGACCAGCATCATGGTGCAGACGTCTCCTTCCCTCTCGCCAAGTCAGTATGTGGCATTTCCAGCCTCCATCTGATGCCCCAGGCAGCCCTTCACAGCTCTTGCATGGCGTGTGAGGCTCCAGTCTATCTTCTCTTTTTGCAAGAACGTGAGGCTTTGCTGTTTGTCCCTGAGTCTCTCAACCACTTGAGTCCAGGTCCAGCTCTTATCCTTCTGTGAACCACTTGGCTTTAGTTTTTGCCCCTGAGTTGAGCTGTGCATATCTCCCCTTTATCATGTCTGTGGATGTTCTTTCTTGCTTTCCAATTCATCTAGGTATGTAATAAAGCTCCTTATTTGGGTGGGTGGGGGACTTGTGTGGTGTTTTACCCTGGATTTTTACATACTTGTGGCTGAGGTGGGTAGGCCATTCCGTGACAGGTGAGTTTGTCATGGTGACCTAAGTGCCCCGGAGAGTTCTGACAGGGTGAGGGTGAGAGAGAGGTACAAAGGGTATGTGAAGATGTTTGGCTGGGGACTAAGAATGTGGTCTTCTATCTGCCCCTGGTAATGATTTGAATTGTTTTAAATTACTCTTGTTCATCTGTGGTTTATTTTATTATAATTCCACAGACAAATGGAGTCACACGGGCTCCAGTTATATTTGAAATATGACTTCAGGTTTCTAATGATGGTGATTGTGAATTTATTCATCTCAGTGCTTGCCGTATAGTAGATCCTCAATCCATATCTGTGGAGCAGATGTATGCATGAGTAAATGAATGAATGGGTGACAGTTTACTAGGACAAAAATCTTACGATTGGGGTCTTCCATCCTCAATAATTTGACAGCTCTGATGACTTGAGCAGGTGCTGTGACATTGACCAGCAGCCGCAAATTAAGTTAATAAACAATGGCTTTCCTGACAGAGGGGGACACATGGGAAATGTGAAAAGCAAAACTAGAAAGAGAATGCTTGAAGGAAAACATTTCTCCAAGGAAGCGACAAATTGAAGGTGACTTTAAAAAATAAAAGGAAAGGCATTGATGACCTTATGGTAGAAAGGCTTTATTGTCTCTGTGGAGAAAAATCAATGAGAATTTTAGAGTGAAAAGAGAGGAATCGTGGGTTTCTCAGCGCACGCTTTGTACCAGGTGTAGTGGCGGCTTTGCCTCAGGGGAAGCTTTTATAGCCTCAGGAGGAAGGAGGCTTCTAGGAGCAAGTCACAGGCCAGCTGGGGCGCAGTCCTGACGGACTGAATGGCGGGAACAGGAAACTGACTCAGAAAGGATTTATACTTTGGTGATGTAGGGTAAGGAAAGTGACCCAGTAAGAGAGATCATTGGTTCAAAAAAGGAGGAAGAACTTGATAATCACATTAAGTTGATGAGAACAAGTAGCAGAGAGGCAGGTGTGAGAACAGAAGCTAAATCAATGGCAGTTATCAGTGACATGGGATCAGAGAGGAAGCCCCGGGCAGTGGGCAAATAATACTGGACCACACTTGGGAGGAGAGTGGGGATAGGAAGCTTGGGAGGAGGAGACCCCAGGGTGCATAAAAGGAGGAGAGTGATAGGGTCACAGCTTGGCCCTGAGGCTGTTGACAAAGAAGGCAGAATGATTCCGATCTGTTCCTCCATCCTCTCTCTTTTATGGATATGGTATTCCAACTGGAAAGGGTAGAACAAAGAGCATGTAGAAGGGAATTGCAACCAAATACCAGTTAAGGAAACAGGGAGAACCAGGCCCAGATGAACTATATTCCAGAGATTAAAAGAGCTAGAACTGTATGAAGCTGTTGTCAATAATCTATGAGTAATTATAGAAAATTGGTGTTGGCCAGCAGATTGGAGTTGAGTTGTCCTAGTCCGTTTGGGATGCTATAACAAAATACCATAGACTGAGTGGCTTGCAAACAACAAAAAATTATTTCTCACAGTTCTAGAGGCTGGGAATCCAAGATGAAGGTGCCAGCAGATTGAGTGTCTGGTGAGGACCCTCTTCCTAGTTCATAGATGGCTATTTTCACTGTGTCCTCACATGGCAGAAGGGGACAAAGAACTCTCTGGAGTCTCTTTTATAAGGGTATTAATCCCTTTTTTGAGGCTCTACCCTCATTACCTAATCACCTCCCAGAAGCCTTGCCTCCAAATACCCTCATATTGGGGATTAGGTTTCAACATAGAATTTTGGGGGAACACAAATGTTTAGTCTATAGCATGAGTTAACACAATTTTCAGCAAGCCACCACTGGCCCATATGGAGCCTTTGTGTGATTTAGCAAAAGGCACCTCTTCTTCAAGATACTTTGCTTCCACCTGTTGGAAAATTATCACAATATAATTTTTAAAGAATAGGACACTTTATGGCCTTCTGCCAGAACAATTTTTACAATATTTAATGCTCAAATTTACAGTATCTACCATGTATGTGGTCCCTCCTTATATGTGACACTCTTAAGTATATATCACCTGTACCCCTTGCACAATCTCTGATTTCAGGAGAGAAAAATGGTAGGTTACAGAAATTGTAGAATAGGAGCATGGCATGATCCTTGGAAAAATTGAAGGACACTCAACTATTTTACTTGGGAACATCTAGAAAATAATGTGGTGATCAGTAGAACTCATCAGGAATGTTGATTAATGGAGAAAAAGTAATTTGATAGACTAGTCTGTTAAAATTATATTTAATAGGGAGAACTTGTACATAACCCTTGAGTCTGAAAATAGCGCCACAAGTGTAGGATGGGGGAAAGACGTAGTTTAACAGAAGCATGTGTGAAAAGAATTTGCCAGGAATCTCAACATAAATAACTGCTGAGAAGCGATCCCTATACAAAATTTTGGGGTCCTAGGCTACATCAGTAAACTTATTAGAATGACAGAGATTAGGGCCCCTTTCTATTTTTTTCAGCTCACACCAGGATTTTACATTTGGTTCTGGGTTCCACACATGAAGACAGATATACCTAAACTGGAAGAAATTCAAATGTTTGTCTAGGAAAGTGAGAAAAATGGAAAATACGTTGTTTGTGTAGCAGTCTAAGGAATTGGTGGCATTAGCTGTGAGATAGGAAAAATTACTTGTAATTTATAACTTTCCCATTGAATGGCTGTGGTTGAACATTCTTTTGTTTGCTGAAAGCAAGTCTTCCTGGGAATAATAACCTTTGGCATTCTGGGATTCTAGAAGAAAGCTAGAGACCAAACAGAGGGCAGTCAACGGGAAAGATTTTTGGGAGGAAGCATGTGTAGGATGGTGACCAGTGGGGAGTGAAAGCCTCTCTCCAGCACATCAGTAAAATCTTTGGTCAAGTTTATATTGCTCACTGTGGGTTATGGAAGGTATTTGTTGCTGCAGGCAGGCTGGGATGAAGTGTTGAGTCCTGCTTCAAGGTAGGCTAGGTCACCTTGGAAAAGAGAATTTTCATAGGGAAGGTAACGGTTGCGAAAGGCTGTAAATTGAAAAAATTAGTAGCAGTTGCTTTCTTAACTCTCTTTCAATCTACAACAATTCCCCTCCACCCCCTTTGTCAGCCCGTCCATTTGTGGAAGTCATATGGTCATTTCTTCTGCAGAATTTCCTCCATTCTGGACTTGGCTAGTTGCTTCTTGTGGAGTTTAACTTGTTTTTCTATCCCTCTACCTCCCATACTTTCTCTAGACCTGTAGCTATGTCTGGAGACTTGATTAGATTCAGGTTCAATTATTTTGGCAAGAATAATTTATACATTTTGCTGTATACTACCTATACCTCACATTGATGCATGCCATGTTCCATTTTTTTCCATTTTTGTGTGATGCTAAGATGATCAGTAGGTTTAAGAGTTTTCAGTCTGATCCATCCATTAAAAATTTCCTATCAACTCAATGATTTAACATCCACCAATGATTGTTGTCTAGATGCATTCTTTCATTAGGGGTTGCAAAGTGGTCTTTTAAATTCTATCATGCCTTCTGCACGTATTATCTGAAGTTATCCTATAAAGAACAACTTACTCATCAACTATTTGGTTATCCTGAAATATGGTCATAGAGGAAAATCAAGATAAATGCTCAATTCTTGCCTTTTATCAACTTTCAGAATAGTGAGTTGATATCCTAGCAACCTCTAAAAGTGACTAATGCTTATTATTATTGTTATTTTAAGTGATTGTATAACCCAGGCAGTACTCTTAGATGGTTTCCTTCTTCCTCTAATTCTTGACAGACATTCCCTGGGGTGGTGCAATCTTTGTTCACCACATTTCCACTGTTTATTCCTTCATAAAGCAGTTCAGGTCTTATTGAGAGTGTTAAATGAGATGATGTGTTTAAGGCTCTTAACACAGGACCTGGCAGGTAGTAAGGGTTAGAAATATGGAAACCGTTATTATGAAAAGATTCTTGAAGCAGACTTTCACCTCATCGATCCACCCAGACAAATGAGAATCCCTGCCAAATATCAGTACCTCCTCCCTGCCAGACCCTTGGGGATTCAGCCTGCTCAGTCCTGCATCAGAATTCAGTGGTAGCTTGATTCATGAGAACATCAGGCAGCTGGGTCCTTTAAGCCTGTCCCGAAGAGAAGGTACTTCTCCCCACTTCCGGTATCACTGATAGTGTTTCTTAATGCTGAAGTTATTTATGTTATCTTTCTTTCTTTCAACATATATGTTTTGGTGGACTTTTGCATGAAAATGAAAACTATTTCTCATGGTTGTGGCATTCTTGCCCCTCCTGACTCACTCTCCATCCTTTACCGTGCTCCGTGCCAGGAGGCTGACTACATCAGTGGGCTTCTTTGCCCTCTGGCTTCTGGTTGGGCTGTGCCAATGGAAGGCACAGGCAGGGGAATTGGAGTGAGGTGATGGTTTTTTAAGCAGCTCCCTCCCTGTCAGGTTACTGTATATGGGCTGTAGCCCTACTGTGGGCTGCAGCTCCTGTCTGGCAGCTCTCTTCATATGTTCTCTCTAGTTTCTGGCATGTGCTCATCCTCCATCAGGTAACAGCCCCCCAGCATTTCAAGGCACCAGGTAGCACACCATCCATTGGTTGCTTTTCCTAAATCCTCCCCTTGACTTTGTAAATAGTACCTTTATTAAACTCTGCTGAAATTTCCCAATGTAAGTGTGCAAACTGTGTCCTGCTGAGTGGTAGGTACAAAATTGTTTGTTAGTAAAAGATCAGAAACAACCTAAAATAATCACAAATTATAGGGGATTAGTTTACCAAATTATGGTGTAGCTATACGACACAAGAATATGTAGCCATCTGAATTCAAGTTTTTGAAAATATACTTAACGACAAATGAAAATGCTCATGGTATAATATTCAGGATCACCCAATTTTATAAAATAAAGTGTGTGTCTATGTGTGTGAGTACGTAGAAAAAGGATTAAGTTCCTTTAACTTAACATTAAGTTCTGTGTAGGATTGTGGTTGATTTTAACTAAATTCATGCTTTTTAACGTTTCCCAAATTAAAAAATGAAAAGGTAGAGTTTTGTAAGAATAAAATAAACACATTTCATTATCTCTATATTATTTAAATCAGTTTTCTACTTAATGTCATGAATGGCAATTATAGCAATACCAAAAGAGTTACTTTGGGGCAGATGTTTTTTCCTATTCGTATATTGTTTTGATGTTTGTAATCTGCTTTAAATTACTTCAGCATAGAGGTGTGTGTGTGTGAATGTGTGTGAATATGTTTGTGTGTGTGTGTGTGTGTGTTACTCTGAGCTGCTCTCTAGGGGCTGTCAGTCGCCCTAATCAACAATTCACACCCCAGGAGTGATCAGCTAGCACTTAATCAGAAAGGCCAGGCCCTAAAGGCAGCTGCTACAGCATTTAAGTTGTCTATGTCTCAATCACCACCAGAGACTTTATTAGTTAACATAATGAATGTCAGAAATGAGCTTTCATGGATGAAATTTATGTCTTGTTAATCTGCATGACAGATGATAGAAGTAGGCTCTTCTTAGTGAAATTAAAGGGTCTCCAGCTATGTGAGTTGGCTAGCATACTTTAGAGATGGTTGTCACCCTTGCAAGTCTTACAGCCTGATCTCTTGGGGATGGCACCTGAGGTTTGGTCCTTCAGTAGTTCTATGTTGATGCAGAGTGGAATGATTCCGGTTGCTTTCTGTCCACAATTAGGGTGACAGAATCCTGCCTCTGGAACATTGTGACATCTGCCTCTGGTTAATGTTCCATGCAAGGTGGAATCAGAGCATCTAAAAACCAAAAGAGGTTATACGATCTGTTTTGTGCTTGCTTACTATTAAAGTTTGTTTAGTTGGTATCTGTACATGTGGCAGAATTTGATCTGAGACTTGCTTTCATGAAAACCTGGTAGCAAGGGTGTGGAGGTGAGCTACTTTTTGGTTTGGCCAAGACAAGAACCTGAGAGTCTTGGATGATCAAAGTAGCGTTACGTCCATTTGCAACATAGAGAACTTGGACTCCAAGGCATGTGTTGGAATACTGTGAGTTACAAAGAGCTACTTGAGGATGGAATTAGGATAAAATACTCTTTGGCCAGTTGAAATAGCTAAAGAGTATGCAGCAGAATATGTTCCCCCAAAGCCAGAAAGGTTGTGTATTGCTGTCCATTGTGCCCTCTGCCTTCGTAGTCCTGGTATTCACCTGCTCCTAAGACCAGGATGTTGCAGGTAGAGAACAGATCAGAGCCCCGGAAGGTGGGCATGACCCTCCCAGGTCAGAGGAGGAGGAGAATGGTTATGAAAATAATTTCAGGACTGAAAGAGAAATAGTGGCCCCTTCCAAGCACCGTTGGGTATCTCCAGGAGACAGCACATAGATGTAAGTCACCCAAGGCCTCAATGCCTCTCCAGGTTAAGAAATAAGGCATCAGTAGTTGTGGGCATGTTGAATGTATTTGCATACTGAGCTTGCTTAGGATTTCTCAGAGTCATCTACAGTCTCTCTACCTTTGTAATGTGCATCAATTATGAATTCAAATATAAATAGTATTTTTATTTACTAAAATTCCACTGTTCTGAAACTATTGAGGCAGCTGGATAATGTTGCCTATATAACTAAATGAGGTTAATTCATTTAGTATTTGATGATATATTTTATGGGCTAGCTTAACCCGATAAACCTTTTAGATGCAGTTCTATTCCAAAAGGCATCAAGTGACCAGCTTATTGAATAAGCAGGACTTACTTTTTTTTTTAAGAAATAAATAAATAAATAAATTTATGGCTGCATTGGGTCTTCATTGCCACACGCCAGCTTTCTCTAGCTGTGGCGAGCAGGGGCTACTCTTTGTTGCAGTGCGCGGGCTTCTCATAGAGGTGGCTTCTCTTGTTGTGGAGCACGGGCTCTAGGTGTGTGGGCTTCAGTAGTTTTGGCACTCCGGCTCAGTAGTTGTGGCTCGTGGGCTCTAGAGCGCAGGCTCAGTAGTTGTGGCACACGGGCTTAGTTGCTCTGCAGCATGTGGGATCTTCCCGGACCAGGGCTCGAACCCATGTCCCCTGCATTGGCAGGCAGATTCTCAACCACTGTGCCACCAGGGAAGCCCAGGACTTTACTTTTTCTCTAAACTTCCCTGTTGACTTGTCTTTCCCTTCCCTCGGATGAAAGTCTGGGCAGTTCCCATAGCTTTTCCAATCACTCACTCGCAGGTTAACACATTGTCTAATTAGTAAGTCCAGTCTGGTTGAATAGCAAACTTCAATCTTCCATCCAATTTAAAGTCTCTCCTCTCCCACAGTGTGGACCCTTGTCAGGTGGAGACTAGCAGTGGGGAAGGAGGCGTGGTTGGATTCTTCACTATTCCTCACTCTTCTACTCTTTCGCCTCGACTCTGCGGCTTTGGCTTCTCCAGGGTTAGGGCTAGAGAGGGAGAGGAAGAGGCAGAAGATGCCTGCCTTGACTTACAAGGTAGATTACAATGTACTTGTAATCTACATTGGTGCCCTCTGGGTGGGGCCAGTGGACAAAGGCCAATTCCTCCTCTATAGGGCTTTCTCTTGGGTTCCTTGGAGCTATCCTTCCTGGGGCCCTCCTATTTTGGTTACTTGGTATGGCACTTTCCTGGACAGTCCCTGACCCTCGGTGGCTCCCTCCACACCCCTTCTGGTGGGATCACCTGACCTTCCTCCCTTCTAAGGGATCCATATCTAACACCTGGGATGCATGTATGCATCTTTGCCCCTCCACACTCTTCAAGTGTGGGCCAATTGCAATGCAGCCCTCTTAACTGTACCACCAATGGCCTCTCCAGCCAGCCAGCCTCTCACGTTTTGACAATTTCAGGTATAGGTCAGCTCCAGACTCTGTCTTCCAATCACCAGAGTATATCTATCAAACTCTGAGACTTGAAACCCATCCTCCTGTGGCTTTAGGTGAGAACAACTTCCCCCTTCCTTCCCATTTTCCAGTGGGAACGGAGGGGAAATGCCACAGCACACCAAGTCTTTTTCTTAAAAAACTCCCCACTTCCCAATCTCTGTGACAAATCCCTAAACCTGTCCCAGTGTGAGGAGTGAAGGACTGCAGAGCCTGCCTCACGTTTCTAAGCTCATCCTACATAGGTGGTCTTGTCCTATTGTACTCAGCTGCAAGGAGAGGGAAAGGCATATTTAACGTCCTGTAACTCTAACTACCCACACCCAGAGGCAGTTCTATTTCAAATGAAACATTCCAGAGGAGTCTTGATAATTAAGACTTCTACTGCAGTAGAAGTAAGCGGGTCATGCCTGCTCTCAAAATCTACCAGGCCAACATCATCACATTCCCTGTGAGTCAGTCTGAAGGATTTGGAGACTTCAGTCACGCACATTAACTGCTCAGGGTTGCTTAGCTTTGGCAAAGTCCCTAGAGACCTCCATTCTGCATCAACTGCCAACTGGCTTCTGTCCATATTCCAGGCAAAGTTGGAGCTACGCCAGCCATCTCCAGATTCTCTCTTTCTCTCTGAGACCCATGTCAGGACGGAACAGGCAGTTCATGGAATAGTCTTCATAGGACTATGATCTAATTCCTTGGGTTTCATTGAAGGTCAGTGTAATGGGCAACCATTTACAATTTCCTTTTAGCCATACTAGAAACGTCAGGAAAAAAGCAAATCTAATGGAGAAATTACCAACCGCCTTTAATCTTCCATGTTCAATCTTCACAACATGGAAGTTGTGAGGTAAAACTGGAAATTCTAGACAAAGAAAGTAGAGTCCAGAAACACCAGCACTGCCTTACGACTCCTGTGACAGCAAGAGAATGTGTTACAGGGGACACAACTGAAAATTACAGGTGATTGTTCTGCCTCATTTGGGAACAAATCCTATTGCAAATAGCCAGCAGAACAAATTTTCTGGAAATTGTAATAATTGCATCTGGGCTAGAATGGAAGAAGAAACAATTGGGACTATTTCGTTTAAATGACAAGAACAAGAACAATTTTAATAGCAGTAAAAAGTAGCCTCTGACTAAAACATTCTCCCTGTTCCCCCAGCGTCCCTCAAAATCTTCACAGTCTAGAGCAGTGTTTCTCAACCTTTTATTCATTATAACCCAATAAGGAGCTTTTTCAGACATTTTTTTCCTCATCTCCTCCTTCCATGAAAATTTAATACCATAAACATAATCTAATTATGTTTATGTAAATATAAAAATATATGTATACTTACCATCTATATCTATATCTACATCTATATCTATATCTGTATCTATGTGTGTGTTTTATACATAAAAAGAGTAAGATTTTTTCACCTATATTAATTTCCCAGGACTGCCATAACAAGTACCATAAACTTGGTGACTTAACACAGATTTATTCTTTTATGGATCTGAAGACTAGAAGTCCAAAATCCAAGTGTTGACAGGGCCATGTTCCTCCTGAGGATCTAGAGGAGACTCCTTCCTTTCTGCTTCAGCTCTGGTAGCCCCAAGCATGCCCTGGCTTGTGGCTGCATAACTTCAATCTCAGCCTGAGTCTTCACATGGCCTTCCTCTCTCTGTGTCTGTCCTCTTCTATCTCTTATAAGGACACTCTCATTGGATTAGAGTCCACCCTCATCCAGAATGATCTCATCTCATGCCTTACCTGAATTATATCTGCAAAGACCCTATTTCTAATAAGGACATATTCTGAGGTTCTAGGTGGACATGAATTTTGGGAGATGATATTTAACCCACTACAGATCCCAAGAACCAAATTTGGTCCCCTTGGGGATGACATCATCCTTGCTGAGAATACCATAACCTAGAGAATAAATGGTATTCAAAGCACTCCAGAATCTAAATCCAACTTACTTGGAGAAGTGAATGCTGTCAACTCTCTGAAGAGATCCCCTGACCAGTCCTCTGCTGGTGACTTTTGTAGTTGTCTGCAGAGGGATGCCATGGTCCCCGGAGGAAAGTCACAGCACTATCAGTCCATCTGCCCTCCTGCACCCCTCACCCAGCTGCTGAAAGGGTGCTTTAACTTCTCTCATCCTCCACTGCATCCTCTGTAAAGTGGAGAGAATCAGAGTACAGTATCTACTTCCTAGAGTTAATTTTGGCTTTAATTGAGGTCATGCACGAGGAGGGGTTCACTCAGTGTCTACCATAGAAAATGTGCTCAATAAATGATTAGCAGTTATTTTTATTATCATTCTTTTTTCCCCACTGTGTCCCCCTGAAAAATGGTGCTCCCAGTCCTTCCCCTTGACAGTTTCATGATCTGATTCCTCTCTCTAGTGATGAGGCTTCCTTTTTAGCTATCTCTCCCATTTAATGACAGCCCATCTGATCTTTCACAAGCTTCAGCTTTATTTCCCATCAGGAAATCATGAAAATGCTTTTTGTTGGCTCACAAAGCTTGCCTTGATATAAGTTGGGGAACCATGCACAGGGGAGGGCCAACCATCAATGTAGTGAGCCAACTATGTCATGAAAAAACTGGGTGCACTGGTCAGCCCTGGTACACTCCTGGGGGGAAGGGGGGTTCTTCTCTGTGACTTCTCTTCTAGAAAGGTAAGGAACCTATGCATTCGCTTTTCTGGGAAAATATTTTATTATGTCATATGCTTGTGAATAATTTACATTTCAGGGCATTCATCTCTGCATATTTCTAACTTTAGGCTTTTTATCTTTGTCTTTATCCTGTGGCTAAAACTCTATGGCAGAAATAAAGGTGGAATGGGTGCCCTTGACTCCATAAGCCTCAGAGGGACCTCTGTCAAATGGTCCCACTCACATGACAGGAAACTCTATCCTGTGGTTTTGATTTTATCTGACAAGTAAGTTGAGATTTGTATTCACAATTCCATCTTTTTCCTCCATGTTGCACCAAGAGTTCTTGGTCATATAGGATTGTGCTTATGATCATTTAAACACTCTTTGTTTTACATACCCTTTGGCAGAGCCAAGCGTTTGTGGGGACTTGAATGATATTGGGGATCGTTGCTTGAAGGACATGCTGATTTTTTCCTCTTCTAGATAATCTATCATATATCCTTGAGTCAAACTAGACCACAGAGACCCAGGAAGGTGGGCTACACTGTTCTGACAGCGGGCAAAGTTAACTTTGCTGAGTTGCTTCTTGATTTGATGCCTTCAGCCTATATAGGGGTCCTCATGGACCCATCCCTAGGAAGCTTCTTATTCTGTTGGTTGAAGACAAGGCTGAGGGTGTCATGCTTTCCTTCCATGGTGTCCTCTTGGAAAAATGCTTATCTTCACTACTAAGAAGATCAGTACTTCTCTTGAATGACAGCTCTGTTTTTTGCCTCATGGATATTGGGAACTGTATATATGATCATGTTTCTTTTCTTGTGTTGGATGCTGCAAAGCTTAGAACCAGTAGGTAGTTCACCATAGCCAGACTGAGGACCGCCTCACTCCAAGCTCATTCTTATCCCTTTCCTTGTAGTCTTTTTTCTTCTGCACTATTTAAAATTTGTGCTCTTTTACTGTATTTTAGTTTTCCTTGTAAGATCCCTTATATCCTTTTTGGAATAAAGTAGGAAACACATTTTTTAAGTAAATATTTATCTGAGAGAAGAATTAAACTAATTTTGTATGATCCCAATGGGCAAAATGAGGATTCCTTCTTTTTTTCTATCTTTTCCTGCCCTCCCTGCCTCCCTCCCTCCCTCCTTCTTTCCTATCACTCAAATATTTAACATGTCAACTAACTATGAGGAACTGAAATAGGAGACTTAGGGAGATAGAGGAGGCAGCTTCTAGCTGTTTAAGAAACGACTTTATAACGCTCAGTCCTGCCCAAAGATAAACAATTACCACTTGTACCAGAACTTCATAATTTACAAAGCGCTTCTGCCCACATATGACCTTGTTTTACCTTCACAGCAGTGCTCAATTGTAGGGATTATTATCTTCATTGATCAAGAACCTGAGCTTTAACAAGAATCTTGGCCAAGGTAACTTAGCTGCTAAATGGGGGAGGTAAGAATGGCTTCCTGATTTTCTGGTTTCAAATCCTTGTTTGCCCTTTCCATGACCTGAGACACCCCACCACTTATCCCCCCTCCACGCGCCGTGCAGTGGGCATACCCTCTCAGTCTGAATGTGTCCCCTTTCACTCTGACATCATTTTTACCCAGAATGTGAATTCACAATTCACATAGTATCAGTGCTGTTTTTATTCTCTGTGATTTAAAAGCCAACAGAGGGACTTCCCTGGTGGCGCAGTGGTTAAGAATCTGCCTGCCAATGCAGGGGACACGGGTTCAAGCCCTGGTCTGGGAAGATCCCACATGCCACGGAGCCACTAAGCCTGTGCACCACAACTACTGAGCCTGCCCTCTAGAACCCGCAAGCCACAACTACTGAGCCCGTGTGCCACAACTACTGAAGCCCATGCGCCTAGAACCCATGCTCCACAATAAGAGAAGCCACCGCAATGAGAAGCCCGCACACTGCAATGAAGAGTAGCTCCCGCTCACCACAACTAGAGAAAGCCCGTGCACGGCAATGAAGACCCAACACAGCCAATAAATAAATAAATAAATATAAATAAATAAATAAATAAATAAAATAAAAAATAAAAGCCAACAGAGATATGCCAAATATGTTTCTGCTTTCATGCTTCAAAGTTTTGCTTCAGGAGATAGCATCTTCTGTACAGGGGCCACATGAATGCTGGTTGGAAAACAGGCGGGTCCCTGTGCCAGTCATTCAGTGCTCTATCAGATTCGGCATAGCGTTTTTGAGTCACCACATGCCACCACCTCCACCTGGGGAGGTGGCTCTAGATTGCTCTTCACGTGGGTGCATATTGTGTGTTATCTTAGGGAGAGCAGAATGGTACCTTCTGGAACAAAGCTAGGGCTTATCACAGCATGCCCCACCAGCAACTATTAAGGTACTTTCTTCTCCAAACCCAAAAGTTGGGGAGTATTATTATTATTATTATTATTGGTGAGGGGAGCCTCCTCACCATGTCCCTATTTAGCATGAAAAAGTAAACATTTCTAGGTTACTAATTTATTTAAAGGAGTATTGAGTCATCCCTTGTTATCCTTCCTTAAACTTATTTTATCTTGTTGAAATTTCTCCAAACTTATGGCTTATGGATGGCACTCTTCCTTAACTTCCAGAGAGATGCAGCTGCCCCCATTTTTATGGTTCTTTGGTCATTTCCATAAGGTCATTGCATGTAAGCCCTTGCATGGAGTGTATCAGGCAGAGTAAATCAGGTTGTGCTGTGGTAACAATACACCTCAATTAAACAAAGGTTTATTCCCTGCCTGGGTCCATTATGTGTCAGCTGGGGGCTTTGCTCCTCATTGGCTTTACTCTGGGACCGAGGCTGATGGCGTAGCCACCACCTAAATGGCAGAGGGAAAGAGTGTCTCCACTTGTGCACTGGACTCCAAAACTTCAGCCCACCAAAGCGAATCACTCAGCTACACCTCACTTCAAGGAGTGGGAAAAATCAAACCCACCATGTGGAGAAGCCAAAATATTTGGTGCAGTGAGTTAGATCCTTGTGCTACACGTTAATCTCATCTGGAAATGTCAGCATTTATCTTTTAGGCAAAAACCAGGGGAACTTTTTTTTTTTAACTAATTTATTTATTTTATTTATTTATTTTTGGCTGCGTTGGGTCTTTGTTGCTGCGCGTGGGCTTTCTCTAGTTGTGGTAAGCGGGGGCTACTCTTCGTTGCGGTGCGCGGGCTTCTCATTGCGGTGGCTTTTCTTGTTGCAGAGCACGGGCTCTAGGCGCGCGGGCTTCCGTAGTTGTGGCTCGCGGGCTCTAGAGCGCAGGCTCAGTAGTTGTGGCGCACGGGCTTCATTGCTCCACGGCATGTGGGATCTTCCCAGACCAGGGCTCGAACTTGTGTCCCCTGCATTGGCAGGCAGATTCTCAACCACTGTGCCACCAGGGAAGCCCTGCAATTCCCTTTTCTTAATGTTTAAGTAATAATCCCCTGGTCGGGCTACTTCCATAGGATTATTGGTGAATGTCAAGGAGATACTATATATGAAAATATTTTGAAATGTGGAAAAAGTTTTATAGATAAGGATTGTTCAGCTTATTGCCATGTCTTTTTTGGGTAGAATAATAATTCTAACTCATATCACTTAGATCAAAAATAAAATACACCCATTCTGAGGACAGGCACCTTTCTCTGAAAATGATTATATCAGTTCTACAGAAATGTCAAGAACCTTTTAAAATTAATGTATAAGGCACTGGAGAAAAGGCCATGCCAATGCAGCACCTGGCACAACTTCCCAATAGTTACCTTCATGTAACTATGAGTCTAGATGCGTAGGTTATTTTGTCTTTAGACACTTGTGGAAATACTTTCAGTCAGACCAAGAAGGATTATCTCTGCCTTTTGCCGGCCCTTTCTAAGTTGACAGGTAGAAAATTGATCATCAGAAAAGAGCACACAAAACTCTAATACTATAGATTGCGAATGGATGATAAGATTTCCTGGGCAGTCAAATGAACCCATTCGACATGATTCCCATTTTTCATGGCAGTTCATATTGATCTTCCTTCCTTGGGGCTCCCTAGAGGGGAGAATCGACCAGGTATGCTCTTAGGTTCAGCAGGGTGGCTTCCTTTATCTTGAATTTCACAGGACACTATGAAATGTATGACTTTTAGGTCCCTCAAAGACTCCCTTCACTGGGCACATCTGGCCAAGTGGGTAGCACATTTGCCTCACAAAAACTGATCCTTTATTCTTGGCTTTTTTTTTTTCATTCACTAAACACTAATTAAACACCTGTTATGCACTGTGTTAGCTACCTAGCTAGTACGGATGTAAGATTAACGAGACCCAGTCTGCCTTTCAGCAATTCACAATCTAGTGAAGGAGACAATTATACAGGCAACGGTGACTGTACAACATGTTAGAGATGCCCAGGAAGTGCAATGAGATATCCTGGCAGCTTAGAACAGGGGAGCCTCACTGTCTCTAGAGGTCAGGGAAAACTCCCATGAGGAGATAAAGTGCCAGTTGGGTCTTAAGGATGATTCAATGGCTGTCAATACAGAGCAAGAGAATTGGGGGCTGAGGAATAGCATATGTAAAGACCTAGAGGCTGGGAAGACTTCCTGTTATGAAATTTGTATAACTGGGGGTCATGATGCTCTGCAGAGCCCCAGTTATAGGGGCATGTAGGACCAGCTCTGTGCCAGGGAGGCCTGGGTCTCCCTCAGAACCAATTCCTGTCATCCCAGGGGGTTAACCAAAGGTGTAACATACATACATTACACGTTGGGTTGGAGCCCAGAGAGCCCTTCCACGTTTCCCCCACTTCTTCCTTCTCTGCTCCTCTGCCTTCTCCCCGACCTCCCACTCCACCTCCCAAGGTTCTGGTTCCAACCAGCTGCTACCATGGTTGGCCAAGCCCAGGACCCTCTGTGCCCCTTTGGTCTGAGGTCACTGCATCTTGGGAAAATAACAGTGGATCTTTGTATTCCTCAGAACGAGGCACCTACCAGACAGATTCACCTCTCTCTTGCTAATACCCATTACCCTGAAAGCCTTAATGGTGATGCATGATTATGTTAAAAGACTTTCTTCCCATAAGGGAAGAGGACAGGAAGGAACAAAGCAGGTGAACAGTACCAAGAGCCATGTGTGTTCACTTTGCAGAGGAAAAATCTCAGAGAGCAGCCATGTCTGTGTTTTGCATCGCTCTCTGCTTTCTCCCCAATCTACTGTTTGCATGGTAAGAAAAATAAATCCTGCCCTTTGAGAGGGTGAAACAAGTTCAAGAGCTTCTTATCCAGCTCTCCCTTGATGACAACCTAATGGTTTCCATTAGATTTGTTTTCCAGGTTATATAAACCAACAGCCTTGAACGCTGACTTGGGGTAAGCAGAATAAACCAAAGAAAAAGCCAGTTAGAATGTATTGGTGAGGCATTTAGTCTTAGAAAAGAAAATTTGCAGTTGTTCTTTGTAATGGAGATTTGCTGATCTGATTCGAAAATCCCAGAAGCTAGCACTGCATTTTGAAATGGTGCATTGCTTGACATGAGGTTTAAGTTCATTTTGGAGCCAGTTCTTCACCTACCACCCCAGGTTCTTTCTGAAATGTCCTCAAAGCCTTCTTAAGAGCAGAAAGATGCTCTCCCATTTCCTCCCCGCAAACCATTACATTTTCTTTCAGTGTAACACTTTATACAGTGATCAAATTATGTGGTGACCATAACTGAAAAATATCTGTATACAAAATTCTTCCTACTCTGGCAGTGTTTATGGCAGGGACTGTTATGAAATAGCATATAAAACATGGACCAGCTTAAAATGATTTTGCTTTTGAAAAACAGGCTGTTGATTAATAAAACCTGAAGTTATTTTGCAGTGACATCACTGCGCATGTGCAACACGGAAACCTGTGTCTCCAGGATGACCCTGGAACCAAGGATCTTCAGTCTACGGAATTCAAAGGATAGAAATGTTGCCACCAGAGCTCTTTACAAAGCAAGAACTCCTTCAGTGAGGAAAATCCAGCTTCCAGCAGCAAGAGTAGCTTGATTAGCATTTATGGACTGATTCAAGATTAGCCAATCAGCTTCCAGGTTTGAAATTCTCCTAATTCCTTAAATTTCGCCCTGAACCTTGGATCTGGGAGACAGATTTGAGCTCTGCAGGTCGACCTCGCAATAAAGCTCTTTCTTTTCTCAAAAGCCGATGCCAGAGTATTGGCTTCTGTGTGCCTTGGGCAGTGAGCTTTCGCTTGGTAACACTAATCTCTGGCACCCAGTAGGTTTCTAATTCTACCACTATGCCTGGCACATAGCAGGTGTTCAATAAATATTTGTTAAATTAAATCTTATATAAAATCCCTGCTCAAAAACTTCCAATGGCTTCCTATAAACTTTCAACTTCCTCCTGACTTACATATTAAGAATCATTCTGTGTAGTTTGGAGCTGAGAGTTTTGAAGAATATCTTTGGGTCTATGAGCCAAGGCTTTCTTTATTACCTCTAAATACTTAGAGTATCTACTAAGATTAGGAAGGCTTCCCCACCTCATATCCTCATTAGCTTTTCCTTGAACTATTATTATGATTTCTTATCTGGTCTCCTTGCCTCCTGACTCCCCCTTATTTTAATCATTCATAATCACTCTCTCCTGACCTCAGGACCAGCCACATAGTTTGAAGGTCCCAGTGCAAGATGAAAAATGCAGGGCCCCTTATTCAAAATTACTTGAACTTTCAACACCATGGCAGCAGGACATTACACCAAGCACAGGGCCCTTCTGTGCTCGGGGTCCTCGGTGATGGCAGAGTCTGCATATTCATGAAGCTGATCCTGCCTGAGTTCAACCCTTTTAAGGCACGGTTTCAGTCATGGTAAGTCCTTTTTCAAAAACTTTCAGAGGCTCCACGTTGTCTAGAGTTGTAATTATAGGGACTTATATCAATTCTGATCCCAACCAACCTTCCCAGCTTTATCTCCTAGAATTCCTCTTTATACACCGTACACTTCTTCCAAATGGAACTACTTAATCTTGCCCAGAGGTATCCCTTCCTACCTCTGTGCCTTATTTGTACTGCTCCCATTACTTAGAATGACGAGCCTCTTGTTTCCCATCATCACAAATCCTATGTGAAATCTTTCCTGATCCTTTCATTAAAAAAATTTTTTTTATTGAAGTATAGTTGATTTACAATATTGTGTTAAGCGTCAGGTGGGATCCTTTCATTTTTAAGAACTCTTTTCTCCCTCTGAATTTCTAATACCATTTTAGCGGCGTCCTCTTTTGTTCTTTCATTCTTTAATGAGCTCCAAGACTGTCTCGATGCTGTGGAAGGTACAAAGATGAATGCTATTTATTCTACTGATACTACTGTTAGGCTCTCTTATGCTCTCGAGGGTGGGCTTTGCCTAGACTTACCTGTGTCTGGCCTTTTGTAGAGAAGGTGCTCATATACTTGTTGAATAAACCAGTGGTTACCAGTTGACTTTCAAGAAAAGGGCATACGTTCATTTGTCAGGCAAATATTGAGTACCTACTATGTGTTAGACTCTCTTCTAAGAGCAGGTAATACAGGTATGAAAAAGGCATACTGGTGCCTGCTTGCATGGATATTATATTTTTATGGATAGGAGGCAGGGAACAAACAAACAAACCAGAAAAATAATAGCTGTTGCTAAGTGCGTTGGATGTCATTGTGAAAGGGTTGTGAGTTTGAGGGTGTCTGGGAGACTCTTGGATTAAATAGCCAGGTAAGATGACACCACAAGGTGACATTTAAGCTGAGATCTGAAGAATAAGAAAGATAATCTTGGGGGAAGTTTAAGGGCAGAGGTTCAATGCAGAGAAAACAGGCAGTGCAAAGGCCCTAGCGTGGGAATGAGCTTGGAGGAAGAGAAAAAAGACCAGAGTGGGCAGAGCAAAGTGGGCATAGAGAGACAAATATGAAATGAATGAGGGGAGGTCAGTGTGGTAGGAAGAGGAATATTGATTTTTATTCTAAATGTGAAGGGACACCTTTGGGGGATGGGAAGGTTGGGTTTAAATAGAGGAGGAATGACTTGAATTCTTTACTTTGTGGATACTGGCCTGTGAGGTGGCAAGGCTGGAGATAAGGAGTTATGAGCTGGCAATAGTCCAGGTGAGAATTTCTTTTTTTTAAGGCTACAAAGTGCTTTTTGCACTGCCTTAGCTGTGTCCCACAAATTTTAACGCATAGCATTTTCATTATCTTTCAGTCCTAAATATTCGCTAACACCCATTAGGGATGATTCTTTGACTCACAGGTAATTTAGAAGTGTGTTTCTAAGCTTCCAAAAAGGAAACTTTAACAATTACCTCTTAAGTTTTTTCATTGTCCTGTGGCCAGATCATATACTTTGTATGACACTGGCGCTTTGAAATATGACTTGCTTTATGGACTAGGAGATGGTTGGTTTTCACCACTGTTCCATGTGTGCTTGAAGTACATACTGTTTTCAGATACACTGTTCTGTGTGTCCAACAGATCAAGCTTATAAATGCTTTCATCCAAACCTTCCATATCCATCTGATTTTGTCTGCTTGGTTTATCAATTCCTAACAGAGATGTTAAAAATCTCCCACTTTGGCTTGTGAATTGATTTCTCCTTGTAGTTGTGTCAGTTTCTGCTAGACAGATTTGAAGCTATGTTCCTGGTGCACGACTGTTCTACCTTCCAGGTGATTTGAACCCCTTTTCATTACGTGGTGATAGTCCTCCTTAGCAGTGCCTTTTATCTTAAAGTCGACATCATCTTATAATACAGCCAACACCAGCTTCCTTTTGGTTACCATCTGTTTCTTAACTTAGTTTAGTCAAAAGTTTTTTGACTAAAGTTTAGTCAAAAGAATTTTATTAACAGTTTTTTTGGAAATATAATCCACATACCATAAAATTCATCTGAGTTTTGTCGACGTGCATTCGTTCTGGCTGCCTGTGGGCTTGGACTTAATTCTGCCTCTGTGTACCCTCCATTCCCCCGGCTTAGTTGTAGGTTTTACTTTCTCTCCCACCTCCTCCTAGACTGACACTGTCCACCCCACTACATTTTTCTTCTTTCTAGTTTAGTAACACTGTTTCTATCTTCTAGTGGTTATTTTAGGATTTTTAATGTGCATGTTTATCTTAAATGATAATCTTTATCCATCTTACAAATAAATTTAGAGTAATTCAATTCCAGGCAGCCTGAGGACGGCCCCGCCTTCTCCCAGTTACCAAGCCTGTCAATACCGCCTTCAGCTCTGGCTACAGGGGTTGGGTTTTGTCCTTTCCAAGAGAGTTTGGGGCTGACACAGCAGTCACACAGGCCATTCCCTTCCTGCTCCTGTGAACTCGGGAGAGGAGGAGGGGGCCAGTGAAGACCCACCCCCTCCCCATGCCCACTCCCTCCTCACCACTCCCTCGTCCCCCACCCCGGAATTTTCAGGGAGCGTTCTGGCCTCACCAGAGGAGGCTGGAGCCCGGATCTGGGTCACCCCCTCCCCGGATCTGAAGGCTCTTCCTGCACGTGTGGCCTGAGCCCCGAAAAGTCGGTGAGGGCAGCGGGGCAGCGTCCGATTTCCGCTGGGAGCCTGAGCCTGCCGGGGTCGGGGTCGGGGTCGGGCCCGGGCCCTCAGGCCGGGCCGGCCGGCTCCAGGTCCTCGGGCAGGATGCGGCCCCTCTTGCGGGTCTTCTCCAGGCGCCGCTCAGCCTCGGCCGCCTTGTTCTCGCGCGGGTTCTACCGCCACGGATCCCGCAGCTGTTGCGTCTTGTCCGCCACACGCGCCGTGCGCTTCTCGCACGCGCGCTGGCGCTGCACCCCCCTCTTCTTGCGCTTCAGAGCCTCCTGCAGCAGGTGCTCGTCGTCGCGGATCTTCACGCCCTCGGCCTTGTCCAGCAGGTTCGTCCACTGCATCTTTGCCTCGAGCTCCCGGGCCTGGCCCGCAGCTCCTCCAGCCCGGGCCCGCCGCGCCCGCAGGCGCTTCAGCGGCTGCCTAGGTCCTGCCTGTTAGCGGCGTCAGGTTGCCCTTCCCCTTCTGCCTCTTCTCCTTCCTGCGCTGCGCCTTGCGGGACGGCTTCTCTTCGGTCGCCTCCACCTCGTTGAAGAGCAGCCCCGGCCGGCCCTCCGCCTCCTCGCGGGGCGCCTCGGGCCCGCTCAGCGTCCTCCGCGCCTCGGGGGCCCTGGGCGCCTTCCGCTTTGCCCTCCGCCCCCGCTGCTGCGGCTTCTCCTTCCGGTCGCGCTCCTGCTTCCTCCGCTTCCTGCGACGTCTTTTCTCTAAAGCGGCGGGAGACAGCTCCTTGGCGCTGCCCTGGCCCCGCGCTTCCGGTATCTTTTCAGGCAGACGCTGCCGCAGAACGTCCAAGGCGAGTAAAGAGGCTCTTTGTCCAGGCCGTCCGCAGGGGCCCCGGTGGAGCTGGAGGCCTCCTCCTCCTCGGCTGCCACCGGCTTCCTGACCTGAGACTTCTCCGCGGGGGCCCGGGCCTTGGCCTCTGCAGCCTTCTCCCGCTCCTGGGATTTCTTCAGTGCTTTCTTCCTCTCTTTTTTAGGAGCCCAGCAGCTTCTAAGACTTGAGTTTTGCCAGCCGACTTGCGCTTCTGTGGCTCGGGCCTGGGCTTGGAGCAGATCTTCTTGGCCAGGCTCTGCAGGTAAGCATACTTCACGAGCAGAGGAACCATGGCTGGAGGCTCAGGGGTCGGGCGGGGATCGCTTGGGGTCCTACTCGGGGGAGGAGGGCCGGGGTTCAGCATCCCGGCGGCACCTGGCAGTTCCCGGCCCACGCTACCCTCACCTACCCGGCTGTGCTCGCCAGAAACACTCCATGGATTAGGGTGGTAGTGGCTTGATCACCTGGGCGGTTGTTGGTGCCGTTCTTGAGGACGGAAGAGAGTAGGGGAGGTGTAAGTTCGGAGAGCTGTTGCAGGGAAATTCTGCCAAGTGGAACAGGAAAGTCTGCATAGGCTTTGGTATGGTATGCAGTAAAGGATTAACCTTTCCCCCAGAGAGGCCTGGCCTTTGCCCTTGGCTTCTGGGAGGTAACCTCTAAGACCTTGGAATGTCCTGCCTGATTTGTTTAACCTGGGGACCTTTGGCCATGCCAGATAGTCTATGCTAGCAGTGTGATTTATAGTAGGGGTCCTTGGGTCATAAGCGTGAACTTGACCTCTGGAGAATAAGGTTGTCCACATGGGCAGTCAGCCATATCTATGTGACTGAGCCCCAATAAAACCTCTAGACACCAAGGTTCATGTGAGCTTGTCTGGTTGGCAGTAGCTCATGCGTATTGTCACACATTGTACCTGTGAGACATAAACAGTGTCTGCATAACTCCACTAGAGTCCCGTGTTAGAGGTCCCATGCTTGGGACTCTCCTGGACCCTTCTCTATGTACCTCTTCCCTTAGCTGCTTTTAATCTGTGTCCCTGTGCTGTCATAAACTGTAACTGTGAGTATAGCAACTTTCAGTGGGTTTTGTGAGTCTTTCTAGCAAATTATCAAACTCGAGGGTGATCTTCGGGGCTCTCTAACTTGCAGTTGATAACAGAGGTAAAGATGGCCTTGTAGACCCCCGAACTTTGCATTGAGGGTATATACAAATTTAACAAAGAGAAGCCCTGTGTGACTCAGGTCTTATACTCTATTGGTCAGCTGAGTCCAGGGAGACCTGAAGAGTAAAAAGAGAATAAAGAACCTGTTGTCTCTTGACCAGTGTCTCAGAGGATTTCTCTTTTCCTTTATGCCAGTGTCACATTAAGAATCATCTACACTCTTCTGGTCAGAGAGCTGCCTATAAGTGTAACCTGGAAAGACAGCAGAGAAAGGCAGTGCCTTTAGTCATTGTGCATGACGAAATCTGTGGGAAGAGATAACACTCCTGATATGTCAACACAAGTATGGTTTTCATCTAATTGAATCCATTCATCACTACATTAAAAAAGAAGCTGATGCAATTGAAAAGTGAGTTCAGTTAGTCCATCCTCCCACAAAAACAGTCGCGCGCACGCGCACGTGTGCATGTGTGTGTGTTGATGTGAATCTCATCTTACAGAAAGTATAAATTCTGGCTTCAGGCAAATGAAGGTTTATTTCATATGGCAGCCTCCTTGCATACTGCTGATGGTTACAGCATGTGGAATTACTTATAACTAAAGCCTTTGACTGAAAATGTGGACGTAGCACTCAATTTATCATCCTCTTCTCTGAGATTTAAAAGCTCTTTAGAACACAAGCTAATACCAGTTTCTGTTTTAACAAATCAGTAAGTATCTTTTCATGGACTAAATGACTTCCCCATTTGGCACCTCTCAGACCACGCCCCTCCCCCACCCCCCTACCCCCCTGGCTGCAGAGGTTGTCATATATGTGCTGGATACAGGCAGCTTGGAAGAGTGTGTCTTATTTCACAGACTCCAGCAAGGCAAGGGCAGCAAGAGTAATTGTTCAGAACTGTGAAAACCAGACACTCTTTCCTTGATATCTCAGCTTGGATCAGGATTGCATTAGTTATCTATTGCTGTGTAACAAATTGCCCCAAATTTAGTGGCTTAAAATGATATACATTTATTAACTCAAAGTTTCTGTGGTCAAGAGTTTGGCATAGCTTAGCTGACTGCTTTGTTTTAGGGTTCCTCACAAGACTGAAATAAAGTTGCCAGCTGAAGCTGTGGTCTCATATGAAAGCTCAGCTGGAAAGGATCCACTTCTAAGCTCATCCAGGTTGTTGGCAGAATTCAGTTCCCAGAGGACTGTTTGACTGAGGGTTGCAGATCCTTCCTAGCTATTGGCTGGAGATTGCTCTCCAATTTTTGCCATGTGGACCTCTCCAACGTGGCCACTTTTTTCATCAAAGTATGCAAGCTGAGAAAGCAATATGGAAAATCTAGCAAGACAGAGATTATAACATAATTATGGAGGTGACATCCCATCACTTCTGCTGTATTCTGTTGGCCTTCTCACTCTCAAGGGGAGGGGGTTACACAGAGTGTGAATACCAGGAGGTGAACACTGGGAGCTATCATAGTGTCAGTCCACCAGCAGGACAGGGCCCCTGGTTGAGCGAGTCACAGTAATATCCTCTTATAGGGAATGTGCTGCATGTTTCTGAGTTTCAAAAATATTTGTGGATAGGTTCAGCAGGAGAATTATATCTTTGAAGAAACTATGATGTCTTGGTGGCAAATTTATGTCTTTATTCTGGCTAATTTTCTCATTTTTCCCATGAAATGTTGTTTTCCATTCTCTCCAAAGAATCTGTTTTCTTTCATTCCTCCTTTTATTATAACCTAATAAATGCCTGGTCAAATTAGAACCTGGAAAGAGCTCAGGGTCCTTGAGGTTGGGCAGAATAGCCTAGAACTTAGCAGGTGGGCAGTAATGTGTTGGCTCAAGGCAGCTTTCTGACCTTGGCTTTTCTCAGTTTTACTATTTCTCTTTTATGTTTATGAGGCTCTGAATCGGGCACCCACACAGCTCCAGAGCTGCTTCCTAGCAGTGTCTTCATGACAAAGCATTTCCAGGGAATTCCATGCTTTACTCTCTGGAGTTTTACAGCCTATTGAATCGGTTCCCACCAGTGTTCCTTGTAGACATTACTAAAAGTTACAGATGACATTCTGACTGAAGACCAATATGAAGCACCCACGTGTCTTTTTCAAGTGGGCAATAATCTCAGGGATTACGAAATTGTTGTTGCTATTGTTGTTTTCGGTCACCAAAAAGTATGAAACAAATTCATCCAATCACTCATTCACATGTTGACCTATACTCATTCGAGAACTGTCATTGACTGTTGGTATGGAGAATGACAAGATGCAAAAGGCAGTCACTACCTTTATTAATCCTCGCTCTTCTTTCCCTTCTTGGCTTTCTTCTTAGCATCCACAAAGGTGTTTGCATGCTGCTCTAGCCTCTCCTAGAGATAGAAAACGTTTTATCTCTAATGCTTGTTAGGGTCCCAGCAGACTCAGAACTACTATTTCCTAGGTCTGAACACAAAGAGTCAAGGGCAATTCTTAGCCCAATCAAATCAGCAGCTCCTTCTTCATCTTCTTCTGGGGACCCAAGGGGCTATTCAGAGCCTGCCTGCATTGAGCTGGACCCAAGAGTATGCAAGCTTCCTGTTTTCGTAACATGCTTGGGGGTGGTGGACAGAAAAGGGGAGGAGGTGGGGGGATGCTAGGTATCTGAAGTCTAGAGAAGATGATTAGAGTCTTTTAAAAGATGAGATCAGCAAATCTCTGAGCCTGTGGTGAGGCCTAGGGGTAGTTTTCAAACAAGTTAGTGTATGCTAGAATCACCTGCGGAAATTTTTTTTAATACAAATTCTATTTGCAGATATTTTGATCCAGGGGAGGTCAAAACACAGCCTAGGAATCTGCATTTGCACTTAGCATTCCTCACATTACAGATGCTGAAGGTCTAAAAAGCACTGTTTAGAAACAGTGAGACTTTAGCAAAATAGGTAGATCACATGTAAACCATAAGAAGAAAAATCCAGAGAATGAATTTACTATTTGTTTTTCCCTTCATAAATTTCAGATATATAATCATAAACACAATACCACCTACTTGTTATTTTTGACCAGAGGTGGAATGGTTTCAATGCTTATTAAATGAGGGAAAACTGAAAGCTGTAATTAAACCAACTGGCTACTTAATTCGGTCATTCATCTACTCCATCGAAGGAGCATTCATTCATTTCCTTTCTTTTCTTTGATTCAAGAACATAGTCACCTATGCTTTATGAATGAAAGTCAGCAGCCTTTCACAGCTAGACAAAGCCAGCTTGGGACAACCAGACAACGTCTCCTCTATATTTATGCCTTTAAATCACACCCTGAGTAGCCACTGTTGTTCTCTCTTGAGGAAAACAAACCGAAGTTTGGAATTACAAAGACTCAGAGGGGGAAGTCTATGATCTGCTTAAGAAAAAAAGAGCAAGATACAAGATAAGAATATAATATAATTACTATAATATAACATCCATCTATATGTACATAGATATGTAATATTTTTATGATGCAAAATTTTAATGATTTTTATGAAATATTGTGCTGCAATATTTTTATGAGGAAAAAGAGGTGAAGATAGATTCTACCCTGTTAATATTTTTTCCCCCTTTGGGGAATTGGAGATGAGATTGGTGTGGGAAATTATTAACTTAATTTTTTATATCTGTGTAGTATTCTACCTGTTAACAGTGAACCTATAATTTTTTGGTATAAAAATTAAAGAACAGTATGTAATAAGTGCAAGGAAATTCCAGCTTTCAGGTCCAAAGTCTCTGGTATTTTAAAGTTAAAGGAAGAGGCTAGGTATTGAGGTAGATGGACTCCAATTGGCCTCCCATCAAATGCCTTTGCTCAATGTCTTTTAGATTAGATTTGCTAATGATTTGAGATGACGGACTGTTTGCTTTCTTCTTTCCTCAATGTGTGCGTGCTACAAGGGGTTTCACTCTTACCAAGAGGCCAAGTGGGGATCAACACACAAACACAAAGCACCCTCCAAATGAGTAAGAAGATGGCAGGATTTCTGATAAGACATCAAATGTGCCCTGATTTTGGAGTTGAGATTTTTGTTTGTTACTGAAAGTGACCAATGGCTTATTCCTTAAGAGTGACCAGCAAAAGTCCTGGGGCCTGCCCAAGTTTTGAGGCAGAGGTAGGGAAACCATTCATTCATTCATTCATTCACTAAATAAATTTTTAAAGGTGAGTAGAGGGCCAAAAAAAAGTTGGATATTGATTTCATCTGCTAGTAGCGCTCGGTCAACAGCTGGTTATTTTAGCTATTATAATTGAAAATCGGTAAAATTCAATTTATAATTTAAGAAATTACCAAAAGCACAAAAGGACAAATATGTGATTCCACTTATATGAGGTACCTAGAGTAGTCAAATTCATAGACAGAAAATAGGATGCTTGTTGCCAAGGGCTGGGGGAGGAGAAAGGGAAGTTAGTGTTTAATGGGTACAGAGTTTCAGTTGGGGAGGATAAAAAAGTTCTGGAGATGGATGGTTGCACAGCAATGTGAATGTACTTAATGCCACAGAACTGTACGCTTGAGAATGGTTAAAATGGTAAATTTTATGTTATGTATGTTTTGCCACAATTAAAAAAGATAGAAAATGCAAGATGCTTCCAGAAACCTCTTCAAAGTGCAGCTTTCTTGGATCTTATTACCCTTGCAGTGTGGACCTAATTCTTACAATTCAAGGGGAAAGTACTGAGGTGACCAACTGTCCCACTGTGCCTGGAACTGAGGGGCTTCTCTGGATGCAGGACTTTCAGTGCTAAATCAGAAAGTCCCAGGAAACCCAGAGCAAGTTGGTCACTTGAACAGTAGCCACCACAAGCACACCTTGTGTGCTTGGAAGAAAAACAACAGGATGGCAAGATTGTTAACCGTGGAGAACAAGGCGAAGTAGTGGGTGGTGAGGCAGAGTCTTGATGGGGGAAAGCAAGACCAATCAAGGCTTCCTGCACGTACAGTAGTGGAGATGCTTTTTTTTTTCTCTTCAATTTCATTTGAAATCTGAATTGCTTTGACTTCTTTTAATTTACCTTTTTGATTATCAGTGAACAATTCGAATAAGAAAATGGTGCAGACCTAGAGTTGGAGGTGCTGGCAAAGCATACGCTGCAGGACATAATGCAGAGACTGCCTGTTTTGTATGTGTCCAAGTTAACCCCCCCAGGTCTTCTGCAGAATAAACAAATAACTGAAATGGCTTCCTTTGATGACCCATTTGGCTGCCTGAGGGCAAAAATCCCCTGACAGGCCTTTTTGCTGGCTGCTGGCTGATCAGCGTTTTACCGAAGCAAGAAATCAAAGTGGCTTGGTTTTTTTTGTCTCCTCTAGTTCTCTTTCTCATATTTAAGTCATTTTATTTTGTATTATTTTATTTTATTTTTAGAGGAAATTAATGTATTGTTGTTTTCCCTTGTGCATAATTAAATAGTATGCTAATAATTTTACCGTATGTCTTTGAGTTATTCTTTGACTCTTATTCTGAAGGCTCCACTGTGAATGTGTAGATTAAAGCAAACCTGGATCTTTTCTGGTCCTGGACCCCTTGGGTCCTTGGCTCATCTTCTCTTGGCTCCTGTCATAATGCTTATGTGGCGATTGGGCTCTCTGGCTCTCACACGCTAAACTGATTCTTGGTCACATTTGTTTCTGCTTCTGGTTCTTGCTCTAGTTGAACAGGGTGGGTTGACTCTACCCTGGTGACAACAGTGGTGGCATCTGGGTTTTAATTCTGTGGCCTGGCCATTAAGTGATTTCTGTCAATGGCAGTTGATAAGAATCTGTAATCTGATTTCTATGACCCTTTTTGGTTGTATGCCTGAGGATTCTGATTGTTCCTGGCACTTGAATGCAAGGTTGAAAAGTTTTTGGTGTTTTTCTTCCTAGATTCTCTCTGTTTATGTATTTTGGTTTGTGTCAATTTGGCTTCCTCTGACCCTCAAGCTCAGAGCCTTTTTTCTTCTTTCAGAATTCTGGTAATTTTTCATGTGCATTTATTGTGGTCCCAATTGTGCCAATATCTGCTAAGTTAAAATTCCTGCACCAAAATTAAAAGGAAACTGAATCCTTAGTATTCAACCGTCTGCTTTTGTTTTTCTTAACAATTGAATAATGCCAAAATTACTTTCTTCAGGATTTATAAAATAAGGCTAAAGAAAGGAGATTATCACTATTGTTAAAAAAAAGAAAAGAAAAAATAATGGACCTAGAAAAAAAGAGAAAGACAATTTTGGTAAATTCAGAAAAATCACAAAATTGCACAGATTTTCAACACTGTGTTTCCCAAGAGGAACAAATGGTGATTAATTACACATTTTTATTCTTCAACTGATCAATATCCTTAATAAATATTAGTGCCTATATTTTTACCTTAAATTCTTAAACTCCTCTAACTTGTATAAGAGTTGATAAAAATTCCCGGTTTATAAATATGAAATAGTTTTTGAGCAAATAGAGATACTTTGTCTGCCTCTGGAGAGAGTTGATAAGTTAGATTATAAGATCTCAAAATCATTAGATTTTGCTCCATCAGGAGCAAATACCTTTTCTGGTTAACTTCTCTAAAAATTTCAATATATTAACTGCTTGTATAAATGTAAAATAAGAGAAACTAAAAATTCTAAATATGATTTAAATATGTTGACTATATAAGAAATTTTTTTTGCTAAAGCTGTAACCTAGGAAAAAAAAGGCTTAAGTGTGAGCTTCATTTGCAGCCTTGGATACTAGGTTAGAAAATCAAATGGAAAAATTTGCTTTAAAGCATGTTGGAGATTTTAACATATCATAATGTAGAGGTATGGAAAACAGCTTTTTGAAATATTCATAATCAAGATGACTCTGAAAATTAAACTGACTTAATAAATTTGTTTAAAAACAACTTTATCTCTTCCCTCTATGCCAATCTTGGATAGATTTTTTTCATGGAAAGCCTAATTAATTTGAATTTCCTAAATTCTCTCTTAGTTTAGCTGGTTAGATTACCTAAAATCACTTTGTTTAAGATTACAAAATCAAGGGAACTATACTCAATATCTTGTAATAATCTATATGGAAGAGAATGTAAAAAAATTGTATATATATATATAAATGAATCACTTTACTGCACACCTGAAACTAACACAATATTGTAAATCAACTATATTTCAGTAAAAATTTTAAAAAAGATTACAAAATCACAAAATCATGTGTTCAACTGAATTAAATTATAAAAGGTAATTTCTTTATAGAAAGAGACTTGTGGACAAAAATAGCTGTATAGTTCTTGCTTTTCTGCTTCAGGTTTTCTGTGTCTAGAGAAAAAACTTGATTGCTCTGGTTAAAGACAGCAATTACTAAAAATCCTGAGATTATACTGGTATAATTATTAAAAAATAAATATCTGTATACAAGATAATGAATATAATTTGTTTATCAAGGGAATTGTTACAGTTTATTAACATGGCAAACTTTATATATTTTATGCATAGTCTTATATATTTAACAGATGAAACAATCATAAACTCACAAAAAAGTTGGAAATACTGCCAAGACCTCTTATTTCCTGAGCTATTTGAGAGTAATTTGCAAACCCGATGTCCTATCACTGTCTTAATGTGTATGATATTTCCTACAAGGCCATTCTTCCATAAAACCACAGTACAACTATCAAAATTGGGAAATTAACTTTGATACGTTATTACTGTACAATCCTCAGACCACACTCAAGCTTTCTAATAATATCCTGTGTAGGAAAAAGACCCAGTTCGGGATCAAGAGTTGCATTTGGTTGTCATGTCTCTTTTATCTGGAACAGTTCCTCACACTTCCCTTGACTTTCATGACCTTGACACCTTGGAAGATTATAGGTCATTTACTTCATAGAGTGTCCCTCAATCTGAATTGGCCTGATGCTTCCTTATGACTAACACAGGTTATGCATCTTTGGCAGGAATAGCACAGAAGCGATGCTTGCTCTTCTCACAGCATCTTATCAGGTGGAGAAGGGTGTCATTTGGTCCCATTACTGGGGATGTTTACTTTGATCACTTGGTTGAAGTGGTGTCTTTCAGGCTTCTCCTCTATAAAGTTCTCTTCTCAATTGCCCATTTGTCATTCAACTAAGCTTTCTCTCTCTTTTCCTCCGTCTTTTCTTTCCACCACTATTGACTCATGGATTTCTCTTTTATTCAGTGGGTTATAATCTGTTTCTATCATTATTTCTATTGCCCCCAACATGGCCCCTGAGACCAAATCAGTTCAGGTTGGTGCCTGCATCCTTTCAATATGTTCCATCGTTCTTTGAGTACTTCTTTGCTTTCTGCCATAAGTTGTTTCAGGCTCATCTTGTACTTTTCCAGTCCCAGTTCTAGAACAAGACATTTCTCCAAGAAGCACTGGTCCCTTTTAATGGAGAATGACATCTAGAAACCCAGACCTGAGGACTAGATGTCCTCATTTTTATTGGGGTGTCACTGCTCCCACGCAGTGGGTGGAGGTAGGGAGTATATGTTTGTGTGTATATATTACATGTGCACACATTTGTATCTATATTTATCTCTACATATAACTATATGTAAATTGAAAACCATGAGGTAGCACCAATACCTCTAATTTCAGTCCAACACCACAGATTTTATTCTGTTTTTTTTCCTTTCTATATTTATTACTTCATTCTCTGACACTGAGAAACCTGGCTCCTGTTATCCACATGTATCTCCTTATTTGTTCAATCTTCCTGTAAGTGACCAATCTCCAATCTCCATCTTCATTTTTGACCTGCCTTGTATTCAACCCTGATGGTAATCCTAATATGGTATTACTTGATAAAGCCTCATATATTGAAAACAACCAAGGTGTACCTTGTTCTGATATATCAATACTATAATTTTTAAATATTTTATTATATATATAGTTACCTGTAACTCATTCTATTCAGATAGCCACCTATTAGAGGCTCTAGAATTAGCATCTCTGCCAATAGTGGATATGTCTTCAGGGTTGGTTGAGATTTTTTTTGAAGTATAGTTGATTTACAATATTGTGTTAGTTTCAAGTGTACAGCAAAGTGATTCAGTTATATATATATTTATATATATATAAATTTTTTCAGATTATTTTCCATAGTAGGTTATTACAAGATATTGAATCTTGTTCCCTGTGCTATATAGTAAATCCTTGTTGCTTCTCTATTTTATACATAGTGGTGTATATCTGTTAATCCTATACTCCTAATTTATCCCTCGTACCTTTCCCCTTTGGTAACCATAAGTTTGTTTTCTATGTCTGTGTGTCTCTTTCTGTTTTGTAAGTAGATTCATTTGTATTTTTTTTTTTTAGATTCCACATATAAGTTATATCGTATAATATTTGTCTTTCTCCTTCTGACTTACTTCCCTTGGAATGATATTCTCTAAGTCCATCCATGTTGCTGCAAATGGCAAGATTTCTTTCTTTTTTTGCGGCTAATATTCCATTGTATGTATCAATATATACCACATCTTCTTTATTGGATGAGATTTTGATATGGTGTCAAAATAAAAGAAAAAAAGGTGATGACTTATTAGAGGCACTTCAACAACTGAAGAAAACCTTAGTTATTAAGATTAAAGTCAAAACTAAAGAAAATGCCCCAAATATGTGATATGCCAGCAAGTAACCATTGTCCCTATGGGCTCCAGGATTCTGGCAAGGTAGAATGGGCTATGGGTGTGTTAAAACCAAAACCGTCCAGATTTTCAGACGCGCTTACTCTTTTTTTTTTTAATTTAAAAAATAAATTTATTTATTTATTTATTTATGGCTGCTTTGGGTCTTCGTTGCTGCGCGTGGGCTTTTCTCTAGTTGTAGTGAGCAGGGGCTACTCTTCGTTGTGGTGCACAGGCTTCTCATTGCGGTGGCTTCTCTCATTGCGGAGCACAGGCTCTAGGTGCATGGCCTTCAGTAGTTGTGGCACGCGGGCTCAGTAGTTGTGGCATGTGGGCTCAGTAGTTGTGGCTCGTGGGCTCTAGAGCGCAGGCTCAGTAGTTGTGGCGCATGGGCTTAGTTGCTCCGCGGCATGTGGGATCTTCCTGGACCAGGGCTTGAACCTGTGTCCCCTGCTTTGGCAGGCGGATTCCTAACCACTGCGCCACCAGGGAAGCCCCAGAAGCGCTTACTCTTTACACTTAACTCTAATAATAGCAACACAGTCCACACCTGAAAACTCCTCCTGTGGTCTCACCATGTGAAATGCTTACAGGAGGACCCCTGAGACTTGCTTGTCCCTCCATCTAACCATCTCTACTTCCTTGTACTCAGATCCAGCCACTCATAAGATTACACATTTTTTCTTGGGTTTCTTGGTATCCTCACCTTGCCACTCCTCAAGTTTGCTGGTTCTGACCTCAGATTGCCCCCGAGTCTGTGTCCTCCCCTCACCCCTGTTAAGATTGGCAGTCTGCACTTGGTTTGGTGCTTGACATGGCTCCTGCGGGGCTGATGGGGGCACAGGCCTCTTTCATTTTCATAAGGAAATTGAAAGACACATGGCACAGAAGCAAGACATATTCTAGAACATTTTTGCTTTGTAGCACAGGAAGTCCAAGCCCAGAAGTATTCTAAAAAGCATTGGTTGTTAGCATTTTATTTGGATGGGAGAATCCTGTGATTTGCACAATGTTGTATTTGATCTGGTCCATCTGTTCCTTTATACTGGAACTTTAATATTCATTCAAAAATCAGTATTATTTGAAAGACTACCCGGTACCCAAATATTTTTCCCAAGACCAGTCACAGTTTCTGAAATCCGAGCATCAGAGATTCATTTGATGAGGAAAGGAACTTTAAAATATTTTTTGTCCTTAAGTGCCCTCCATGGAAATAGGAATCTCTGTGGGAGGATTGTGAGGCTGGGAGAGGTTCTGAGGTTCTTGATATCAATTTCACTTTTCAGATCCAGCCTCTCCCCTGGTCACTATTTTTGTTTTAACTTAAACACTTTCTAATGTTTTGGTGTTGGAGAGCTGTGGAAATGATGCTTATGAATATGGAAGATTAAAAGGGAGGAAATTATTTGTGTTGTTGGAGACAAACACACTTAGCTCAAGTTCTTCTTTGTAAGTTGCTTAAGATGCTGGCACAGAGGGCTGTAGGTCAAGTTAAAGACAATGCCAGGAGAAAAGTTATCTGTAACATTAACTGGAACCATGAGTCAAGGCAGGGAGCCTGGAGAACAGGGGAGTAGGTCAAAGAGGCCTCAAGGACAACTTGGGAGGCAGAAATGCCACCCTAGGCAAAGGGTCTGACAGTTGGGACATATGGGCTTCTGGCTGCCGTCTTGTACGTCGGAGGAACGTACAGTCCAAAGAGGGTGGGCTTCGAGCCAGTCATCTCCGTGCAAGGAGTGGAGGATGGGGGTGAGTGGGACATTCAAAGACTGCTGCCACCTCTGAGTTTGGTAAGAAGTATTCTTACTCCCCTCCTGTCACTTACCTGCATTAAATGGCTTGTTCTGACTTGTCCTGAAACCCATAACTCCCTCAAGAAAACTTGTGTATGCCCTGACCTCTCCTCCTTCATAACAACCAACATCTTTCACAGAAGTCCAGAGGCCTCCCCTGCTGCCCATTGATTACTAGATAGCCATGTAGCCAAGTGTGTGACTCTACAGGGAAACTATGAAATATCCATGTGGTTTGTGAAATTCAAACTCATCGCAGCTGATCCCTTAAACCAGGGGTTGGAAAGGGCCAAATATGGCCCTCTGAGTCATAGGATTATTTAAAAATTTTTAGTAGTCATTCACCACTTTCTTGGGGGAGATTTTATACAAAAATAAAGATTTTGTGTTTGTTTGTTTCCCTTGAGAAAATTGAGAAGATCTAGACACACCAGACCTATATTCCTACATGGTGGTAGTTGGCTGGGGCTGAGTAGAGGGTACCACTTCCAGGTGGAGTATGGTCCCCACGGTTCCCTATTGTCTCTCTACCCGGCCCTCTTTACTCATTTAAAATACGTGCCTGGTCTTTTGTGAACTGAGTCGAAAAACTCACCTGAAACTATCCTTGGCTAGCATCTTAGATAAGATGGCACAGAAGATAGAAAAGGAGTGGGGCGGGCTGTAAAAAAAAAAAAGATTACCCTATTTCAAATGGTTAACTGAGACACTGACTCCCTGCAGGCCACAAATCTTAGCCTGACCCAGACTTGGACCTTCTCACTGACTCAGGTTCACTGCCCAGGGCGACATTTCATTGGTGTCATACTCATTGGGCAAACATTGGAGATGTAAGTGGAAGCATTCTCTCTCACTCATTAGAAAGAGGCCAGGGTGTACTTCCATTTTTCCTAAACAGTCTGAGACGTCCAGGACCAAGAATAGTAGGTCTGGGAAGGAAGAAGAGAAACTGCTCTGGTCCCATACTTTTCCTCAGCTTCTGCTACCCGAATCTGTGCCCCCAGGGACTGCTCACACATCCAGCGTGGCTGGGAGAGAGACAGCCAGAAGAGCGTGGAGGTGCCACTGCACTGTCTCTTTCCTGAGGTTTGGACCTCAACCCAGCAGTACCCCCTGCTATTTTCATGGTGCAGTATGTTTGTAGGAGTAGAGGGGAAAAAAGTGGATATGGAAGAATGTGGATTCTGGAAATCTGAGAAAGTAAAACAAGACTGTTACTTACCTTTTCTTTAAAAATAGGCTACGTTCATGTTTGGCTTTTCAACATGAAATCTGGTGGGTGTAGCTGCCTTGAGTGGAATGGAAGTAAATTTGTTGGGTTTGAGGAGGTCAAGAAACTATGATGAAAGGGTTTGCATAAGACATTCACATGATATGAGGATGATACCGGCCTACAGAGGTTTGAGGCGTGTCAGTGAGTGTAACTGACAAAGGTGATAGGAGGGAAAGGTTGGTGCAGTTCACTTGGTTCAAAGGAGAACATTTAAAAACTATCTGCGAATGGAGATTTAACAGGGGACAAATGGCGACTGGTAGCTAGGAGGACGCCTGGACTAACTTACTGGTCTTTCTAATGATGGAAAGTTTGCTCTCTGAAAATCAAATGATTTCTTATTGCGAGTATCTTACCTAGTTCTTTAGGTTAACATATAACCAAAAATACAACGTTTGAATAATCAGTTGTATCACTTATTTTTCCTGAGTCTTCTGATACTGTACTTTCACAGCAATCCAGATTGGCAGAGAATTAAATTCCATTGGTTCCTCAGATATTACTTCTCTCCTGACCTCTCTGCATAGCTCTCCCGGGAGCAGCTTAATGTGTTTCATAGGTCACACAACAAAGTACAGGTGGTCCCGGCCCAGAGGGAAATGAGGATCAGCCGCTCGTTTGTTGAGGTCAGAATCCCCTGGTGTCACCTCTAGGCTGCTCTTGAATGCTCTGTCTCAGTTGGTCTTATCTTTCAGTGAGTCATTCGAGCCGTGAGAATGAGGCTTGGTGCCTTTCTCTTACCCACACATTCTGTGTCCTGGCGTATTTCTTGACTCTCTTTCCTTTCCATGCCAACTATGGCTGCCCTAATTTAAGACCTTATCATCTCTTGTCTGAACTGTGGCATCAGGCTTCTAACTAGCTGTCCATCCTAAACTAAGAGACCCTGAGTGTCTCCAGTTACAGTGCTCTGCTTGTGATTTGGAGGTAAGAAGGGATGTTGTGTTTGCCAACGTCATCCTGTCCCTTTGTTAAGCTTCTGCAGGCAAAGTCCTCTAGTGACCTTCTCCAGCCTCAACTTTTAACCACCTCCTTCAGGACCACAACTCCAGGGGGCACCATTATACCATGTTGTATGTAAATGGGGCCTCTGGAGTGGAGTGATATTGTGGTCCTTCTCTTTGCCTCCTACTCCAGCAAATGCCAGAAATAGGTAGACATCACCCTGCTGATTCCTGTTTCTTTGTCTTTGATTTTGCTGGTCCCTCTTTCTGGAACATCTTCTCACTACTTTTCCCTACCTCTTTGGACACACAGACACACCAAGATACACACAAACTTGTGCACACATGCACACTTCTGGTTAAATGTTATTCATCCTTAAAGACATAGCCCAAGCATCAACTTCTCCGGCAAGAATTTCCGATTTCTCTACTATGCCTCACCTTTGTAATCACACTTAAAACGTTGTATTTCAATTTTGATTATATATATGCCTTTCCTCCATGAAACTGTGAGCTCTTTAAGGGGCAGACACCATGTCTCACGCATCACTGTAGTCCCAGTTCCTACCACAGTATCTTTCCCCTAACCCTTGTTAACACTGCTCTCTGCAGGTCAGATTTCCCATCCTAAGGCTGACCCATTCCGAGGGTGACTGAGAGTGGGACTACCTCCTTCCTTCACTGGAAACCCTGCCCTACTTACAGGAATGGAATTCTGTCCTGTGGACCCCTGAAAGATACTAAACATAATATGTGGTCCCACACATATTCCCAAAGTCTAGGTTTATTGAGTATTGATATCATAGGGGAATCATCGAAATCTAGACCAAGTTGTACCGCCTAGAGCATTATCTAGTTCCTTTACAGAACTCCAGCATCAAAGGAAGAGAAGACAGATCTGCACACTTTCCTGCCTATCGTGTGTGTGTGTGTGTGTTTGTGTGTGTGTGTGAGTCATGTCTCTGATTCCTCAGATGGCAACATATATACACAAACAAACAATACTATACAGGCATAGGGCAGTCAATGCATACTTAGAGAAAGATGCATTTCTTTGGGAACCGTCAACTGTAAAGACTTGGATCTGACAAAAGATACATCCAAGAAAGTACAACTTCTTGAGGTCTTGCTTAAGAGGAATTTTCTCATTATTTTAATTCAACAAATAGTTACTAAGAGCCTACTATGTGCTAGGCACTGTTCTAGGGGACATATGAGTGAACAAAATGGAAAAATAAATCCCTATCCCCATAGGACTTACAGTCTAATGGGTACCTGATTGCATTTGCATCAGTAAGTGTTCTCCTCACATTTTTCCTAGAGCAAAAGAACATTCTACTTCAAAGATAAATCCAGGTTTCCAGCTCTCAGAAGAGAGAGATGGTTTCCATCTTTCTAATGATCCTCCTCAGAGCATATTCCAAAAACATTTGCGGTCCATCTTAGGTAGTGCTACTTTTAATGTTGACATTTAATGTTTGTATCAGGAGATGAAAGTATTTAATGATGATATACGTAAGCCTACCTTTAAAGATACCACCAAGTAACCAGTTAGCTTCTCCAGCTTTATTCAGCAAAGGAGAGCTGTTAAGATTATACTAAATTTAGTATTAATAGCCTTATAGCAATTGAACCTCATCTAGCTCTTCTGGCTCTCAGCTTAAGCAGTGTGCAGTGTGTCTGGGTGACATTGGATTGGTTTCTCTCCCATGTGTGGTTAAGGGGCAGTTTTCCCTTGGCAAAGTCCCCTTGATGAGTCCATGGTGGCACTGGGTTATCTCTGAGAGGTCATTGTTCATCTTCCATCATAGGTCAGACTTGGCAGTGGTGAAATAAGTTTTCTTGCTACATCTGTACATGCATAATCATGGGCTGTTCTGAACACATACGTCATCTTGTGGGTGGATGAGAGGATTCTAAAAACAAAAAACAAATAGGCCTTTTCAGTTTTTTGAGCTAAAAGAAAACAATAAATGTGTTTCAACAAGGAAGATGATCCCAGGTCAATCATAGAAGTTTGTGTTGGCTGTTGGACTAGGTAACCCCCAGAATCCCTCACATCATCAATAGACTGTGATTGCAAGAATCATCCATGACTCAGAAGTCAATGCTATCGGTGTCTTGTCGGAGCAGACTCATAAATATAGAGAGAAATCAATAGAAGACTATGAAAAAGAGAGATTACCTTTGCCCATGTTTAACCAAAGAAAAGAGCTCTTTGCGTGCCATCCTTCCTGTCACGATCTGTGGGCTAATTTTACCCAGCATCAGTAGAATCACAAGAAGCTATTTGAAGTGCCATATTTTCAGAGAGAACTTATTAATGGTGGAAGAAGAGTGAGACATGAAGGCTAATAGTGAGTCCATGATGTTAATTCCAGCTCTGTAAACCAAGTGGGGGGGGGTCTGCAGATCAATGCAGCTCTGTAAACTGTTTAATTATACCCGCCTCACACACATGAGCAGCTCCAGATGAACAAATACCCAGCTTCTGTGAGAGATAGCTTTCTTTCCTACATCTCTCTAATAGTAACATTATTGACATGAAAGTAAAAGGGTAGAATGATCCTTGTTATAAAATGTAAAAAGTACGTAAAGCTCCACAGGACATAATACTTCTAGGAGTATAGTTGAAATCCAGTAATGCCAAGCAAATTAAAAGACTGATGTGTTTATATTTTAATTATTAATCTAATGGTTTGCTTTGGGTTTGTGAATGTATTGGAATGGTACCTAGAACTTGACAAAGTGACTGTGCTTATTTTTATTTTCTTCCTCCCCAGATAGACTTTAAATGATAATAATATCTCCATTTATCCAACATTGACAAGGAAGGAAAGTGAACATGAGCACTGAATATACTTTCCAAGTAACTAAAATTTCAGCCTAGGCGAGATATAAAATTAACAACCTAATATACATGGAAAAATTTGAAATTCCATTTAGTCTTTAACACACATCGCTGAATATGATTATCCTATGATGGTCTCAGGAGCTACTGTGGTGTGTAGGGTTGCTTGTCCTACACTGAAGGATTCCAAACTGACATTTTTGTTATTTTGTTTTGTTGTCTTTTGCCCATTTTCACACTTTTCTTCCTCACTTTTAGCTGTAACTGCCTGAAGTAACACTTTTTCCTGTTTCTCTCCAACCCCTTCTAATTGTGTGTTTTTATTTCTAGTAAACCAGAAAACCATTTAACCAAATATGCTCAGAATTATATCTAAAGTAGTCACATTAAGAGTTTGTTTTGAATTAGGAAACACTGAGATCCCAGTGTAGGTTATGGACACCCTACTCTCTATCCATCACACACTCCCCAACTCATAATTCTGCCTATAATCTCAGGCAGATTTCTAAAGCCCACCATGATCCCCAGTTTAAAAATTCCTGTTCTAAAGTTTATGAATTATACCTATATAAAAATCCTGGTAGATACTGTCTCAGAGCTGGTCATTCTGTTTTTAGACCGGGAAGCTGAAGACTTTCGTTCTGTTAAGTTATTGACTTCCAAGTCAGTTAATATGTATTTGGTGTGTTGACAGTACCTGGTGAGCTGAGCTTAAATGAATAAACTATTAGAGAATGTGTATCAATGGATCCACCTAGCCATACCCTGCTACTTTGAAGCTGTACTATATATATTATATATATATGCATATATATGTAAAATTTTTAATGAATAAATAAATATATTATCTAGTGTAACATTCTCATTTAATCAATGAGAATAAACAAATTGATCATCTAAGTACCTGTATCTGTATTGGTTTCACCTCTTCAAAGGAATACTATGAAGATACGTAAAGACGGCTGTTAAAATATTGGAGATTTCAGAGGAAAGTTACAATGTAATGATGATGATGATGAGATAACTTAGCTACTGTTTACTGAGAATCTGCTAAGTACCAGGCACTGTGCTAGGCAATGTATACATACTGAATCTAACTTTCAAACTAACCTTTAAAGATAAGTATTATTGTCCTCATTTTATAGGTAAAGAAACCTGAGACTAAAGTTAATAGGGTCAAAATCACAAAGCTAGTGAATGACCAAGCTGGAATTTTAATCAGTCTGTTTGACTCTAAAGCCTGTTATTTTTTCCCTAAAATTAAACATAGCAAATGATGTATTTGTAACTCTTAACAAAGTCTTAGCCAGCCCTATAAAATATATTAAATGTTGTTTTCCTAGTGCATTTTAAAATTGTAATAGTCAATCTACTAACTTCAGAGAACTTAGATGCACCTACAATTCAATTTAACCTTTATCTTAAAGTTAAGAGATGCCCATTGAAAGGTTTTAGGCAAGGGGATTCTATGATTAGATTTGTGTTCTTGGAAGATTGCTCTGGCTGTTCAGTTGAATGGGTTGGAACAAGATGTGACTGGAGGCCAGGAGGCCAGGAGGCCAGGAGGGAGGCTTTTTTATCTACAGCATGAGGATAGGGAGAAATGAATGGCTCTGTGGCTATTCAGGAGGTAGCCTGGATCAATCTTGCTGGCTGACGGGGTACGGCAAGTCAGGACAGTTAGGAATCAAAGACAATGCCCAGGTTTCTGTGAGGACACTTCCCTCTCTGTTGTTAGGATAGGTAGGCAGGGTATTAGGAGGAGATTTACAGGTGAAAATGATGAGTGAATTTCGGACATATTAGGTGTGAGGTGTTTGTGAAGATGTTACAGTGGCCTTTGGATATTCAGTTTTGAAATTTGAGAGTGATGTGGACTAGAGATTTAGTTTTGGAAGTGAGCACCGTGTCAGTGGGTAAATAAAGCCACAGCAGTAGATGAAATTGCACAGGGAGGGTAGGCACAGTGAGAAGTGCAGCAAGTTGAGGACAGACCCAGCAGAACACCAACATTTAAGAGACATGTAGCAGATAAGGGGTAGCTAGAGTCGAGGCAGTGTGGTGTCATAGAAGAAGTGCTTCAAAACAGGAGTGACCCTAGTATTGACCCAAAAGAAATGAAAACATATGTTCACACAAATACCTGTACACAAATGTATATAGCAGTTCTGTTAGTATTTGACACAAAGTGGAAACAATGTAAATATCCATCAACTGGTGAATGGATAAATAAATTGTGGTGCCTCTGTACAGTGGAATACAATTCAGCAATGAAAAGGAACTGCCTATACACACAACAACATGGAGGACTCTCAAAAGTGTTTGCAAAGTGAGAGAAGCCAAACACAAAAGGCTACATACAGTTTGATTCCATTTATATGACATTCTGGAAAAAGCAACACCATGGGGACAAAAATCAAGTCAGTGGTTGCCAGGGGCTGGAGATGAGAGGAGGGGATTGCTATCAGGAGACTCAAAGGAACTGCTTGGGGTGATGGTAATGTTCTGTATTGTGACTACGGCGGTGGTTACACAACTGTATAATGTATCTGAACTCACAGACCTGTACACCCGGAGAGGATGAATTCTACTGTATGTAACTTCTGCCTCAGTAAACCCAACTTAAAGTAAAAAATACAAAAAGGAGTGGTCAAAATGTCAAATGCTGGTCATAAGTCACACAGGAAGAGGACTGAGAGATGCCCATTGCATTCAGCATTGGTGACTCTATGGGGAGCAGGGTCAGTGGTACGTGGGAGGCAGAAGCTAGAATGCTAAGGATCAAGGAGTATGACAAATATTGCTGGTTGTCCCCCAGTATCCATTTCCCCTTCTTTCATGGGAATGGAGCCCCTGACTTTTGGCTATGCTATGCTTCTGGCTATGTGGACTGAAGACTGCTTTGCCCAGGCTCCCTGGAAACTGAATATGGTCATGTGAATTAATTCTGGCCAAAGAGATGTAAGTGAAAGTGTCCTGAGGCAGCTTCTGGGAGCCTTCCTTAAAAGGCAGCTGGTACGCTTCCTTTGCCTCTTCTGCTTTGCTTCTTCCACCTTTGTGCTGGTTGGGATGCAGACACGGTGGCTGGAGCCTAAGCAGCTTATTTGGATCATGAAATGACTTTAGGAAGGGACACCACAAATAAAAGAGCAACATTTTGGAGGAGTCTGGGTCTCTTAGCTCTTTGAGAGCTGCTAAACAGGTCCAGGACTCTGAACTTACAAGAGGTAGAAAGACAAACCTGTTTCCTGGTTAAGCCTCTTGATAACTCACAGCTGAACTTAATTATATATGCTACAGGGAGTAAATAGGAGGTAAGGGTGTGGAGATCGTGAGTATGGGCAATCCTTTAAAGAGGCTTGACTATGAAGGGGAAGAGTAAAGATAGGATGATAGCTGCAGAGGGACATGGGCTGAGGGAGAGTTTTCTGATCTCCAAATTCACACTGGATTCTCTGAATGGAAACCTGGAGAAGATCTATAATCTCTTTCCACAAAATATCTCTGTGAATCTTCACTGGGTTTGACTTTGTGGCTCACTTTCCAGAGGGAAAGGAAGGGAGTGAATCTACCCAGAACGCTTTGCGCTGGCTTCCTTTCAGTCCCTTGAGTGTGTAGAGCTCTTCCCCATCTAGAGCCACCAGAGAAGCTGATGGCTGGTTGGAATGCCCTTTCCCCTGTGGCTTGCATGTCTTAGCCGTTCCCCCTCTCAGGCCAGTCCCTTCAGGGGGGCTTTCCTGAACACCTTTCCTTAGCTGGTCCACTTCCCTTTGATTCTCCATCAGAGTATTTTTTTAACTGCTATAATAAAATATATTATATTTACCCAGAATGTACAATTTAATGCTTTATAGTAAATTCAAGAGTTGTGTAATCATCACAAATTAATTTAAAAACATTCATCACAGCATTTTACTACTTGATTTTTATAGCAATATCATCAGCCTGTGATGATGTTTATTTTTTTCTTTCTCTGTGCTTTGTCCTTCTACGTTAGCCTGTGAGCTCCACCAAGACAGGGACCGTGATGGCTATGCTTAGGGTTGCATCCTCAGCACCTAGCAGATACCTACTCACAGAGGGGCCGGGCAGTAAGATACAGTGAAAGCCTGAAGCTTGTCTCATCTACTCTTCACTGCAGCAGGTGCAGGGCCCCTGGATGGGGAGCCAGGTTCCCACTCGGGAAACCATTAGGAGTAGAGGATTCTCAGAAGGGGTGTAGGGAGGGAATATATGTCCCAGGGAGGCTTATAACCGTGGGGTGAGGCCGTGGTAATTTGGGAAACCATATTCAGTATGTCTTGTTTTCAGAGAACCAATTAGGGAAAGTAACGCTGGGCAGTATCTTTCTGGCAGGCGGGAATACGCAGAACGTGGAGTGATAAGAAGGGCGTGGGGTAGCCAAAGTGATGGAACACCGCATTAACGCGCCGCAGCGCAGCTGGAGTTTACCTTGGGAAACTCAGATGGATGCCCACTTAGCTGGCTCAGCTGCGTTTCCGAACCTGTGCCCAGCCTGTTGGGGGCAGTACTTGCTATTTGCAGAGGCCAGATGCTTCTTCCTCTTGCAACTTCCGAGCTGCAACCTTGCCAATGACTCAATCGTTTTCCTGCGCCCTGTGGGCTGTGCCACCCGCCGCAGCCGCGCACCTCCCCCTCCCACCGGTCCCCGGCGTCTCAGGGCCTTGCAGCCCGTCCCAGGGGAGCCGCCAGCGCACCTGGCGCCTCGGGCGCCGGGGCCCTGCGCGCTGGTGGCCACATCGCCCGGCGCGCAGCTGCCAGCGCGCTCCCTCCCCAAACACTTAAGTGGAGTGGCTTGTCTAGTGCCCAGCGAACAACATTATCCAATTGCTTCCCGTTTTATTCGCAGGCTGGGAGCTGAGAGAGCCTGAGCTTTCACTTTCAACCCTCAAGGGGAGGAGGGGGTTCGGGCGGGGAGGGGAGACGCTCCCGGCTCCACCTCGCGCGCCGCGCGAGCAGAGCGCCCGGCTCCGGCAGAGGCGAGCAGCGCCGTAGAGCCCCGCAGCAGCGCGCCCGGCCGCCCGGAGCCCCGCGATGGAGTGAGTATCCCGCGCAGCGCGCGCTGTTCGCTGCCTTCTCCTCCGTATGTTGCTATGGCGACCGAGGCAGCAGGCTGACCCCGGCTCCGGTCCCGGTCCCGGATGAGTGTTTAATTTCAGTCCGGTGTGTACGCCTGGCGTTTCCATAGCAGCAGCCGCGGCGGCAGGAGCCAAGGGGTAGGAGCCCCGGGATGCGTGGTTTTGGCCGCTGCCCCTTGGCCAGCAGGGCCTCTGGAGGGGACGATGTTGCTAAGGAGAGAGGCACGTTCTAGGCTTCCCCGTCCCTGCCCCAAGCTTCCGCTACTCAGGGAGTTGGCCGCAATAGCCATTACTTCCGATTCCTAACCATGTCAGCGCTATTGGACTGCAGTTAAAAAAAAAAAAAAAGGAGTGGGGGGGTGTCACTGCGGATCAGAAGCAAATGTGGCTGGGTGTGAAGCGTGTAATGGAAGGATGATGAGTTAGTGGGTAATATGAGCCAGAGCTGCAATGCCCTGGCTACTAGAAACCATGAGAACCTCCAAATAATTGATTTGTTCCTGGGGTAATTGAGAAAAGAGACAGAACCCTAGGACTGGCAGCCGGGGGTTGAATTACAACGTCTGGCACGGTGGGCACCGCATGGGAGGGGTGGAGGAGAGGGCATGAAGGCAAGAGGGGCGTTAACCAGAAAAGACACAATAAAGGGCTCCCGTGCAGGTTCGGACTAGGGTTCCTCTCTCCTCTGCCTTTGCATCCCTGCGTTGCTTTTTGGTCACTCTCCCAGGTTGCTGCCGCAGCAAAGCCACTCTGACAGGCGACAGGCTCCAAGAAGGGGTCATTTTGGGAGCCAGCTATTAGATATCTGCTCACTTGGTCAGCTTCTCCTCCTCCTTTCTCTTCCCACGGATACTCCCTGACACTGACGCTGTATGAAATCATATTTCAGCCTGGAGATAATGTCCTGTTTTCAGGTATCAGGACTTTCATGCCAAACCCATAAACCCTAGATGCAGCTTTTATTCCCTCCCCCATATCTGATTGTGTAGATGCAATTTAATCCTCTCCAACAAGACTACTAAAGCAGAAGTGAGAGACGGTGTGGCATTTTAGCATTGAGAAGTTGTAGATTTCAACCTCTGCCTTGGCTGATCCTAGTGCTGTTGATTTCCTACACCAGTAATTTGATGTCTCTGAGCCTCAGTTTCCCTATTTATACAATGGAGATAAAGATGTTCCTTACTCATTTTTAAATGTTGAGAGGATCAGATAATATTTCTATCTCTTCTAAAGAGATTTGTAAATTGTAAGGTATGTACAAATTTAAGGAGCTAATGATTAAGGTTCCGGAGTCAGTTTGCTAGGTTTGAGTCCTTCTACACTTTGCTACATGACGTCAGTCTATCTGGGCCTCATTTCTGGAAACAGAAATAGTAATAATAACAACTCTTTCATGTGATTTTTGTGAAGATTAAACCAGTTGATACATACAAGGTTTTTGGAACAGAACCTAGCACAAACTAAACTCAATAACTAGCATCAATTGTCTGTAAATAGTATCTATTATCTATTATTATTACTATGGTCTCCAGCATTTCCCATTGACATTTTATGGGGTCTCAGGTTGGCAGCAAGCTATTTTTTTTTCAGACAATTGGTACAGAAACTCAATACCCCAAGGGCAACTGAGAGTAGCACAATTCTTAAGATACCATTGTAGATGCAGAGACTCAACCAGAAGACACAGCAGGCTTGAGGAATACATAGCAGAAGCTGGCCAACTTGCCTCTGGCCCACTCCATTCCCATTCCTCATTGCCTTTTTGATGCGGAAACAGTCTGTTATAAGAGATTGAATGTAGGTCTGGTCATCCCACTGTGTAAGGTTAAAGGGTACCCTGGTTGTTTGCTGGGGCAGTAATTTTCATCTTTACGATCTCACATTAATATTAATACTCTAATGTATAACCTATCTGCCAGACTTGAGTGTGAGAGTTCAATAATTGTGTAACAGTGTATAGTATTTGTACGTTTACTTCCTCAGACCTTCCCTCCCTTTCCTCTCCGTCCCCTGCTAAGCTTTTATTTCAGGTGTGCCAGTCTCCCGCCTGGAACTCCTTGTGAACAAAGGCCTTTCCCATCACACCCTTCTGCTCCCTCCACAGGATCCCAGTTGGTGCCTCAGCCAGCCTCCTTCTCCTCTAACGACCTGGCCCTGGCTTTCCCATTCCCGTGTGACATTCCAAAGCCCTCCTCACCTTCCATTTAACCTCCTGAATTTCCAACTGTCTATCTATTCTCTGTCCCACTCCCTTTGCTTCATTAATGTAGTTAGCTTTTTAACTCTTTATATCCCCTTTCAGAATAGCACCTTTTTCTGTCCTACCTTGAAATTTCCCATATGCCGCATCCTGTTCTTCCCCTCAATCTAAACCCTCCCCAAATCTCATCCTAGATGGGACACTCCTTAAATGTGAGTGGGATAGGGACTCAATTCTCCTTACTTACTGTGTCCAACTTATGTTTATGAAAAAATTAAAAGGGGGAATAAAATTCACTTCCTTCTTTTATTTTTTCATGTAACCAACAAGTATTTGTGGAGGTTAGCACTGGTTAACACAGCAGCCATGATTCTCATCACCTGGAGTTCATAGTCTAATGAAGGGATAGATGTAAAACCAGTAAACACAAGTGAATCTATAAATACATAGTGCAATAAATGCCATGGAAGGAAAAAACACAGAGAAAATGACAGAAAAGGGATATAGGTTAGATTAAGGGGTCAGCAAAGCCCCGCTGAGGAACTGAGTTCTAATGTGACATCTAAAGGATGAGTAGGAGTTGGCTAGGTAAGAGGTAGAGGGAAGAAGCACTCTGGGCTGAGAATGCAGCATGTGCTAAAGCCCTGAGGCAGGAGAGATCTCAGCAAGTTGGAAGAACTGGAGGAAGGGAGGTGTGGCTGGAGTTTTGGCAGTGAGGGGATGGTGGTTCAGAGATGGCTAAGTGCATGGAGCCACCAAAGAGCTTTCTGCACCTTTCCTTCTGAAGGTATTTAAAATGAATGTGTCATAGCCAAGCGTGAGATTATCAATTTAAAAAGCCAGACTGTTGTGTGCCAATATCTGATCATTTCGAATAAGCCAAGGTCACTAATTTAAAATGACACTGAGTTAAAAAAAAAAGCAGTCATTTATTCCTGAGAATGTTTGGTTTTAATAAAACAAGAGCATCTTAGTTAAAATGAGAAAAAAAATCTAGATCACAAGCCAAGAGGGTCCTAGATGATTGTAGTTGGCTACTCTCCTTGTTGGGTTGAGTGAGAGCATATGTTTGTGAGCATGAACTGTAGTACATGCAGTTACTAATTTGATACCACACCTAAAGGCTTTGCCAGACACTTCTCTAGAACAGGCTGGGAGCCAAAAAGCAAAGAGAACATAGCATGGGAACTCTTTAAATTGTAGAGTGTGTCCAATTTAGACTTGATTGATTCCTTAATTCTGACAGCTGAGGAAATGAGAGAACATCACTTAGCCTTCCATTTACCATTTGTTGCAGTTATATTGTGAGTTTTACATTTTCAAAGTTTTCAACATTTGCAGTTTTGAACTGTAAACATAATTCTCACAGTTCATTCAATCGAGTGCCCTTTAGGTACTAGGCACTGTTCTAAGCACTGAGATTACAGCAGTGAACAAATCTGAAACAGGTCCTGTCCTCACAGAGCTTCTATTTAATAGTGGAGAACATATTTTATATATATATATATGTTAATGTCAGGAAGTAATAAATGTTAAGAATAAAAGTAAAACCCAGTAGGACACTGGAGGGTGATGAGGGAGGGTTACTTTTTTTTAAAATTGAAGTATAGTTGATGTACACTGTTGTGTTAATTGCTGCTGTACAGCAAAGTGACTCAGTTATACACACATATATATATATATATATTCTTTTAAATATTCTTTTCCATTATGTTTTATCACAGGACACTGAATATACTTCCCTGTGCTATACAGCAGGACCTTGTTGTTTATCCATTCTATACATAATAGTTTGCATTTGCTAACCCCAAACTCCCAATCCATCCCTTCCCACCCCCAAGGGAGGGTTACTTTTGATAGAGTAGTCAGGAAACACGTTTCTGAGTTGGTGAGTTTGAGAGTTTGAATAGAGACTTGAACAATGAGAGGGTGACCCATTGCAGAAGAAGAGCAGTTGCAAAGGTCCTGAGGCAGGACTATGCTTTGTGGGCTTAGTTTTCATCTTGGATCTAAATGGAGTCCAGGTCACCACCAGCCCTTTCACCAATGGCCTCCTCTTTCCTGAGCATTTTGTGTTGATTTAGTGTTCAGTTTGAAGGTTTTGTTTTCAAGTGGGGCCCAAGGATGTTATATTCTGAATGCCTTTCTGTTGCTTTTATGAACAAAAAAATTGAATGTGTATAAAATTATAGACTCATGTCCCCCATCCCCCCATAATTCTATAAGACATTGTTCCATTGTGTTCCAGCCTTGACTGTTGCTCTGGTCTGAAGCTAGCCTGATTAATTCCTCTGGCAATTTTTTTTTGCCTTGATGCTGATAGAATTATTTTTAAACATCAAAGTTTAGCAACTTTTTTGTGATATTTCTCACTGTAAGTCATTGTGTCAGTTTTTCCTGGAAAATGGTATGTTCCTTTGAACTGAAGATTCATATTTTCCTTTATTTTTTATAAAGGTATTTTCTTCCTGGCCTTCAATTAAGAATTTTATTTTTTTTGTTATCTGCTACAGGTATATCTATTACTCCCCCACCATAACTATTTTGAATTGCTTTCATTTTTTCCTGACTTTTCCATGAGCTCTTGTTACATTTTAAAATCTATCCCCTAGGTAACTGTTTCTTAGCAGTATTTGTTTAGTCCTTACTCATTCTAATGTAGCTTTCACTTCTGTAATGGTTTTGTTGTTATTTGTTTTTGTTGAAAACAAATCTTCAATTTATTTTCTGACTCTGCCAGTTCATTTTGCACTGATTTTTTAAAGGGTTTATATTTTCCTTAATTTCTTTGAACGTGTGGAGAAGAGCTTATCTGAAAATTTCATCGATTTCTTCTGTCATTTTTCTGAAATATATTTATCTGCCTTTTGCTTGTAAATCTCTACTCTCCTTTTTAAAAATAATAGGTAAGTATATAGAATCCGTGCATGTTGACAACTTTGCATTTATTACTCATTTCCAAATGGAGGTAATTCTAGCCAAAGCTGCTATTTGCCCAAGAGTAAGTGACAAGGATAAGGGCAGTGTTTGGGGAAGACAGTGACTTTAGATTAGATATTTTGTCTCATAAAAATTTCTTACAACTCTACAATGTCTTCTGCTCTAAAAATACCTCGTAATGAGTGAGCAGATCACTCGGACAGGTCAGACATCCCAGCTCACTTTGTGTGTGTGTGTGTGTATGTGTGTGTGTGTGTGTGTGTGTGTGTGTGTGTGTGTGTGTTGGGGTGGGGAGACAGACAGCTACTTGGTGCTTATTTATCACTACGTGGTTGACTCTGTTTAGCATCCCAAACAAAGGGGAGGGGGCAATTCATCTGCAAAGGTAATTGTTATTCTCTTCTCTTTCCTACATCTCTTGCCTCCAGACTAGTTATCTATGTTTAGTTTTTAAGTTTTCAAGCTTTCATAGATAATGAAGATAGAAGGCTCTGTGTCACTTCCTGCACCACTCTGGTGTGGAACCAGCCCCTCCACACAGACGTTCCCCATGTCCCCCATGTCACTTGCCCATGCCACGCCCCACCATTCCAACCCTGGGCCTCTCTGAACTTTCTCATTACTTATAGAGAAATTTGAAAACCTACTGAGATGTATAGAGGTATAGATCACCTTTTAGGGTTGTCCATTGATTTAATAAAACTTATACTCTTTTTGGCAGATAATTCTTATAGTCTGTGATTTGAGAATCTTAGCTCTTTGCTGGTTTCATAGTAGATCAATCTTTCTTTCCAATTTTTCATTCTTTTAGTTCATTTCAGCAGGTTTCAGGGAGATACAGAGAAAACTTGCCTTTACCGTATCTTTGAGTGAATGAATCAATGAATCCTGTGCTCCTATGAAAATAATGTTAGGAACTACCAAATGTCATTGTTATTGGAAAATTCGTTGTTACACATATCTTTTTTCAATCAATTCTTAGGAATGTGTATGGCAAAATAAGTTCATGAATAAGATTATAAGTACTTCGCAGTGGAAGAGTTTTGGAAAGGGTATGCGTAGTGGACAGTCTCTGTCTCACCCATCAAATCCGCTCTCTCCCCTTTCCCCACTGCTCTCTCTGTGCCCTAGGAGGCTGGCCCCTGTGTCTGCATCAACTAGGGTCTCTTGCCCTTTGGCTTCCTGTTGGGTTGGATCAAGGGGAGGCGCCAGCAGGAGACCCAAGGGTGGAAAGAAAGTGAGGTCAGAACATTTATTGTATCACCTCCTTTCTTGCAGGGGAGTGGGTTGGCAGTGGCTGCGTTCCTTCTGTGAAGGCCACAGCCCCTGCCTGCAGCCTTGTCCCACAGCTATAGCTCTGGTTCTCTCCCAGTGCTGAGAATCACTGCCCCCCCACCCCGCCCCCTGCCTTTGCTCCTTCAGGACAAGGTGTGTCAGTGGCTGGCCTCCCCACTTTGTTAGCCTCTGGTGCTTCACCATCCCCTTTGGTTTTTCTTCACTCTGACCATGTCTTTGTAAAGCAGTCCCTTTATTAAGCTCTCCTCAGTTATCCAGTTTGAGTGTGCCGTCTATTTTCAGCTGGGATTCTAACTCACAAAGGATAGAAGTGTTTGAAGTCTAACAAAAACACACTTCACATTACTGGTACGGAAACTGACAACTTTTCTTTGTCTACATATTCAGGTTATTGGAGCTCAAGGCTCCAAAATATGAAATAGACGTTGACAATTGTTATGAACTTACAAAGGAGAAGCTTCAATTCCACAAGGAACCAAAGTGTTGGTTTGCTTCACATTGAAAATGTTGTTTGTCTTATTACTTATAATAAAAATTCCCCATATTTGACTGCTCAGAGGAAGAACAATCTCAGTTATGGAGAGGCTTAATTAGAATTTTGTTGTATTTAAAGAAATGAAATTTTATTTCTTCTCATTAGAGGAAGGAACTTTACTAGTCAAAGTTCTGTTTTTGTGCATAGAACTTCATAGTATTTGACCTACTGTTTAAACATAAGTGATAATTTAACTAATCAATAGTGTATAAGTGAATGCTTCCTAAATTCTGCCAAATCAATAAAATCTGTCCCATCTTGCTTGTTCTTCTTCTTCACAGATAGCACAAGAGCATAAAATATAGGCTAATCAAAAGATATATTTTACAAGTTCTGAATGAATGGGCTCTAAATTAAAGATATTATACTCCATCTATTTTTATAAGTATTTCATACTTAGAAAGTAAGTTGTTTAGACTGCTTATCTTGCTTTCAGTACCACCATTTCTCTGTCAATTATGTTCATTTATTCATTCGTTCAACTCATAATTATTAAGTACCTACTATGTGCTAGGTATTGTTCTAGGTCCCTGTGATACAAATATGAATATGTCATAGTTCCTGCCTTCACGGAGGCCACAATCTATGAGGAACAAGTAATTATGAGAAAGTGTGCTAAGTGTTATGCTAGGGGAAGGTTCGATGAGATACTGTCTGAAGCACATAGCAAGGGGACAAGAGTCTAAGTGAATCTAAGGAATTCAGAGATCCTACATGGGGCCAAAATCCAAGCCTGATTCTTAGCCCCTGAAATTAATTTAGCATAAAAACACTTTGTTTCTTAATGTCTGGGCTAGTCATCTTACAACTGCTTAAGTCACTTTCTAAAAAAATTAGCCAAGCCAATTCCAATATTAAAACTAGATTGAATAATTGATAGTCTTCAAATATTTTTGTTTGCACTGCTGAGCCTATGGCTGAGGTGCCCTCCAGGACCATTCATGCTACAGAATCGTGGTAAACGTCTGCCCCCTTGAGGCATCAGAAACTCTGTTTTTCAGCCCTTGAGGAATCAGAAACTCTGTTTTTCAGATGACGGTGGGAGGAGGGTTAACTGAGGAAGCAAAGCAAAACAAAACAAAGAACAAAAAGCAAACAAATCGAAACAAACAAACAAACAGGCAAAACACATGAAGATTTGCCAAGCACTGCCAAACCTTTTTGGATACTTGACTTGTTTTAGCCACCTTTGTTGAAATCATGTCCAAAGCCTCCAACTTTTGAAAAGCATTAAGATCTGCTAAAGCGTGGCTATGAGACATACAGGGAAGTACTAAAGAAGTTGGTCTAGAAAGAATTTGAAAGTTCTCTATCCTTCCAGTGCTTTCCTTGTCTTCCAAGACAGAGGTATCCAGTTATTTAAAGTTGATGACACCAACAATAAAGGCTTATTTCCTCAGGGACTCACACTGTAATGTGCAATGAATCCCCTGGGAATAGCATTAAAAGGCAAATCCTGATTCTGTGGATCTGGGGTGGGATTGGAGAGTCTACATTCCCAACAAGCTTCCTAGGAGATGATAATGATGCTGCTGATCTGGAGACCACACTTTGAGTAGCAGCGCAGGGCTGTGTATAATGCAAGAAGTGAGGGTCTCGTCCTTTTACACTTCCTCCCCCCAGACAACCCTCCTCGTAGGGGATTGCTCCCATGAACCAGAGTTCAGCAATCTGTGAAACAGGCCAATCTACAGAGCAAAAACCAGACTCTTCATTTTAGTTGGCATAACTTGGCAGTTCCATGTAGATAAAGTCTTTATTTTTTGGACAGTCAGGGCAGGATAGGGGGTTGTGAAAAAAAGTGTCTAGGAGGTAAATAAACGTAATCTTTTTTTTAAAATACGAATTTGAAAAGTTTTGGGGTCATAAATAATTTAAAATCTAAAAGTATTTTTCTTTGGCCATTTCCTTAATATTTAAAAAATAACTAGTGAATCTAATTACCTTAAGTATCTGCAAATCAGTAAAATCTTGGTGTAAATGTCAAGTTATGATTCTATAAATATGATAGCCATGTTAATATGAATATGAAATGTTCAAACCAAGAAGCTTGTGGTATTATGTTTTCTGAACAAGATCAACAAACTTAGGGATCCTTACTTTTGAAAGCCAGGGAAGAGTGACATATTTCATAAAGAATAATTTAAACATGTTATTTAAGTTGGGTTTTCATTTATGTGAGACGAAAATTATCCCCAAAACTCTTTCCTTGTTATGGGAGCTAAATATTCTAAGGACAGTACATATTTGAGAATTAAACTGTGCAGAATAAAGTTTAGTTATGGATTCTTGATTGCTTAATAAAATGATGACTCTCCAAACCTAATTACATTTGCGTGAATTAAAGCACAATTTTTTTTTTTTTTTTAAATTTAATTAATTTATTTATTTTATTTTTGGCTGTGTTGGGTCTTCGTTTCTGTGCGAGGGCTTTCTCTAGTTGCGGCAAGTGGGGGCCACTCTTCATCGCAGTGCGCGGGCCTCTCACTCTCGCGGCCTCTCTTGTTGCGGAGCACAGGCTCCAGACGCGCAGGCTCAGTAATTGTGGCTCACGGGCCTAGTTGCTCCGTGGCATGTGGGACCCTCCCAGACCAGGGCTTGAACCCGTGTCCCCTGCATTGGCAGGCAGATTCTCAACCACTGCGCCACCAGGGAAGCCCCAAAGCACAATTCTTAATGGCTCTCTATTTGTCTTCCCCCAGCCGGTGTCAGCTGCACAATGTGCCTTCCTGTTAGTTTCACTCCAGGTCTTGAAATTAGAAGTGTTTGTTATGTTATGTTGATGTGCATGTGGCTTCAGTGCAAGAAAAGTAGGAGTGTTATGCTCTGGAAAAACAAAGATTAAGAGTGTGTGTGCCTCTGTGTGTGTGTGTGTGTGTGTGTAACGCTCTTTTTAAGGCCTCCTTCTAAAATGTGTATCTGTGTCTTATTTTGATACTTTCCCTTTTCCCCCATCCATCCTTACCTTGGGAATGATAAAAGGATTCCTAAGACCAAAACCCTCAGGCTGATGGAAAAGCTTTGGCCCTTGTCATCCACTGCCCAAATTTGCCTGCATCAGGAGATTGGTCATCCTTGGGGGTATAGGCTGGCATCTTCCATTCCACAATGGAATTCTTATTTGTTTAAAAAAATATTTATTTATTTATTTATTTATTTGGCTGCACTGGTCTTAGTTGCGGCATGAGCGATCTTTAGTTGTGGCATGCAGGATCTAGTTCCCTGACCAGGGATCAAACCCGGGCCCCCTACGTTAGTCCCTAATTTTCTTTTCTTGTAATGCCCTTGTCAGGTTTTGGTGTCAGTGTTATGTTGACATCATAAAACTAGCAGGGCAGGGTGTCTTCCTCCTCTATTTTCTGGAAGAATTCATGAAGTAGTAGTACTATTTCTTCCTTAAATGTTTGGTAGAATTCACTGGTGGAAGTTTCTGGGCTGAATTTTTCTTGATTGGAAGGCTTTAAACTACAAATACCATTTCTTTTTTCTTTTTCTTTTTTAATGAAGTTCTATTCTTTTTTTAAAATTTTATTTATTTATATTTTTGATTTTTGGGTGCGTTTGGTTTTCATTGTTGCACACGGGCTTTCTCTAGTTGTGGCGAGCAAGGTCTACTCTTCGTTGCGGTGCGCGGGCTTCTCCTTGCAGTGGCTTCTCTTGTTGCGGAGCATGGGCTCTAGGTGCATGGGCTTCAGTAGTTGTGGCATGCAGGCTCAGTAGTTGTGGCTTGTGGGCTCTAGAGCGCAGGCTCAGTAGTTATGGCGCACGGGCTTAGTTGCTCTGTGGCATGTGGGACCTTCCTGGACCAGGGCTCGAACCCGTGTACCCTACATTGGCAGGCAGATTCTTAACCACTGTGCCACCAGGGAAGTCCCACAAATTCCATTTCTTTGATAAATAAAGGACTATTCATATTTTAAATTTCTTTTTGTGTTATTTTCAGCAAGTTGCGTTTTCCAAGGAATTTGTCCATATCATCTAAGTCATTAAATCTGTAGACATAAAGTCTTTCATAATATTCTCTTATGAACTTTTTTTGTACGATATATCCTTGTAGCTTATTTATTTTATGTATAATAGTTTGTATCTCTTAATTCCCTACTGCTGTCATGCCCCTCCCCCTTCCCTCTCCCCATTTGTTTGTGCTCTATATCTGTGTCTGTTTCTTTTTAGTTATAGTCACTAATTTATTTTATTTTTTAGATTCCACTTATAAGTCATATCATATAGTATTTGTCTTTCTCTGCCTGACTTATTTCACTTAACATAATACCCTCCAGGTCCATCCATGTTGTTGCATATGGCAAAATTTCATTCTTTTTTATGGCTCTCATTATCTTTTTAATGTGCCTAGGAATTTGTAGTGATGTTGCTGATATCATTTGTGTTTTCTCTCTTTTTTCTTGATTAGAAAAAAAAAAGAAAAAACTATCAATTTTGATAATTTTTTCAAAGTATCAACTTTTGGTTTATTGTGTTCTATATTATTTGCTTTCCATTTCATTGATTTCCATTCCTTTCTTTTTAATTTCTTTTATGCTATGTGCTTTGAGTTTATTTTGTTCTTTTTCCAACATATTAAAATGAAAACTCCTTTTCTAATATAAATATTTTAAGTTAAAAATTTCCTCATAAACAGCTCCTTGCCACAAATTTGGACTTGCTGTATTTTCACTATCATTTAGTTTGAAATATTTTCTAATTACTCTGTGATTCCCTTTTTAACTCATGAGATACCATCTAGTGTCATTTTCCTTCAGCCTGAAGAAATTCCTCTAGCAGGTTTTAATGTAATGTGTTTGCACTGGTAACAAATTCCCCTGCGTTTTTATTTTAACTTCATTTTTAAAGAACATTTTTGCTGGATATAGAATTCTAGGTTGACAGGGTTTTTTTTTTTCTCTTCAGTACTTTAAAGATTTCCTTGTGTTGTCTCTTACTTGCAATATTTCTGTCAAGTCAGTCATCATTTTTATCTTTGTTACCCTATATGTAATGTCATTTTTACTATGGTTGCTTTTAGGATTTTCTTTGGTTTTCAGTAGTTTGGTGATAGCGCGCCTAGATGTAATTTTCTTGTGATAGTTCCTATTTGGAGTTCTGGAGAGTTCTCAGCATGTAGTTTTTCAAATACTTTTCCAAACCCATTCTCTATTCTTTCCTTTTGGAACAACAGTTATTCACATAGTAGAGTGCTTGATGCTATCCCATAAGTCATTGAGACTCTGCTTATGTGTTTGCCCTTTTTAAATTTAAATAATTTTTTTATTTAAAAATAGGTTTAGATTTATATAAAAGTTTTAAAGATAGTTTAGAATTCATATATTCCCTCACCTAGTTTCTTATGTTGTTAACATCTTATATTACTAGTGTACATTTGTCACAACTAAAGAACAAACATTGGGATATTATTAATATCTATACTCCACACTTGATAAAGATTTCACTAGTTTTCACCTAATATCCCCTCTCTGTTCCAAGATCCCACCTAGGATACCACATTACAGTTAGTCATCATGTCTCCTTACCCTCCTCCAGTCTGTGACAGTTTCTCAGACTTTCTATGTTTTTTTTATCACCATGACAGTTTCAAGGGGTACTAGTCATGTATTTTATAGAATTTACCTCAATTTAGGTTTGTCTCATGTTTTTCTCATGGTTAGAGTGGGATTATGGCTTTTTGGAGGAAGACTACAGAGGTGAAGTGCCAGTCTCATCACATCATCTCAGGGGTACGAACAATCAACATGACTCATCAGTGATGATGTTAACCTTGGTCACCTGGCCGAGGTAGTGTTTGCCAAGTTTCTTCTTTGTAAATTTACTTTTCTACCTTTTCCAAGGTGTAGGGAGTTAAGCTCCACCTCCTTGAGGGAGGGGTATCTGGATAATTTATTTGGAATTCTTCTGTAAGGAGGCTTATCCTTTCCCCACCATTTATTTATTTATTCAATCATTTATACATACCAGCATGGATATTTATTTCATACTTTAGGTTATTATCCAATGCTATGTTATTATTTTGTTCAAATTTTTCTGTTTTCGTTATTGGGATCTTTCTTAGGTTGACTATGATATGCCTAAATATAGTTTTCTTGATATTTCTTCTGAAGGGTTTGGGACTCCCAGCATATATACTTTTCCTACCCCATTCTTTATCCTCTTCTTCTAGGACCCCAATTATTCATATTTTAGAGTGCTTGGTATTGTCCCATAAGTCACTGAGGCAATGATCATGGTTTTCTAAATCTTTTTCTTTGTATCTTGCTTCCATTTTGATAATTTCTCTTGATCCACCTTCACATTCAGTGTTTTTTCCCTGCATTGTCCAATTTGCTGTTAATCACATCCAGTGAATTTTTGAATTTCAGATATTTTCTTTTTCAGTTCCAGGATTTGTTTTTGGTTCTTTGTTAATTTCTATATCACTGTGAATTTTCTTATCTCTTCACCTGTTATACCCACATTTTCCTGTAGCTCCTTTGACAGATTTACCATAGTTATTCTAAAGTCCCTATCTTCTGATTCCAGTGTCTGGGTCTTCTGTGGGCCTGTTTCAGTTGACTATTTTTTTCTTCATGTCTCCAGTTCACATTGTCTTCACTTTCATGGTGCTTACAGAAGTTATTGAAATGATGATGGAGAACGCCCACATTACGTGGTATCTGCCTAGCACCTCCTAAGGCAATCTGCTCTACAAAATTTCTTACTAAAGTATCCAGAAGATACTAAAAAGATAAAAAATTTCAGCACCCCAAATTGAGACAAATGACCTATTGTCACCCTCTGGAAGGAATTTCCACTAATTATGAAGCCAATGGAAATGGGAAGAGGACAGCATTCAGTGTCCTACCTATGCTTTGCCTCTGGAAAGGGAGTAGCCTCACATCCCCAAAACAAGGTCGAGAGAGTTTTTCCCCCTCCCTCACTCTCTGCCTGATTGACTGTACAGTCCGAAAATCAGGCAGCTTTACCTCTATTCATTTCAAGGCATATATTCAATGACTTCTGTGCCAGGAAAACGGGGAAGGAAACAGAGAGGAATTAGTGTTTGTCCACTGTAATCTTGGAGCGTAGCTAATGAGAAACGTACTGCAAGACACGGAAGAGATAATTGGGTGAATGTTGGTATCCTTATTAAGATAGGGAATGCAGGAGGCAAGAGCAGATTTAGACAACAGATGATGAGTTCAGTTTTATACTTGCTGAGTTTGAGGCGCCTGTGTTTTATTAAGATCATTAAGATGTGAGGTACTTTTAGATTTAATTATAATCATTAAGAGTTTTCAAATAGATCCAAGGGAATAACTGGTAGAAATTTGGCCAAGTGATTGGAGTTTAAGCCAGAAGTGATATGGGCTTGGAAAACATAGAGTAGTTGAAGTCAAGGATATGGATGAAAGAAAAGGACCCTGGATAAATCCCCAAGGGGCACCAACATTTTAAGTTCAGGCAAAGGAAAAGGAACATGCAAGGAGAGATGGAAAGATGTCGCGGAAAGAGTGGTGTCTCAGAATCTAAGGAAGTAAAGTGCTTCAAGAAAGAGAAAACAGTTCACAGTGTCAAATGTTTCAGATTAGGTAAGTCATAAGTATGTAAACTGAATGTATGTATTAAGTAAGATTAAGTAAGATGAATGTCGAAACTCGATTGCTGGAATTGAGTACTAGTTATCCACTGGTTATCTTCGGCAAAGAAATTTTGGAGGAATGATGGGGGTAGAAGTGAGATTCCCATGGGCTGAGTGAAAGAGAGGGAAAAAGTAAGGGTCACAAAAGTCTTTCTAGAAATTTGACTTTGAAAGTAAAGCTAATGGACAGTAGCTAGAAGGTTATGTAGGATCAAAGGAGGATTCTTTTGTTCATGAGCAAGACTTGAATACATTTATATTCTTAAGGGAAGGAAGCAAGTGAGATCAATATGGGAGAGAGAATAATGAGCTAGTTCCTAGAGGTGGACCTACAGAGGAACAGGCAAATTTATTGGCAAACCACTTACTCTGTGGTTCACAGGACCCAAATCAGAGACTTTTTTTGGATCCCTTAGTTCTTAAGTGAAATTATGCTGCTGCAGAGATCATAGAGGACTTTAACATAAGGTCTGACTTGGCCATAGAATTCTTTCCAGACTAAGGATGATGTTGGTTTTGTCCTTCATTTTAAGAAAGAGGTCTCTTCTACCTCAGGCCCTCTAACTATAGCAGGCAATCATTAACATTAATAACATTAACAGAACAACCTTGTAAAAACAGGTTCATTCTAAAAAGGTTTGAGGTGATTTCATAGATTTTTATTTTAATAATACAATTGGATAAAAAGAAATGGGTGATAAAATCAAGACAAAAGGAAAATTAGGTTTGGGAATATAGATTAAGGCTGAGCAAGATTAGGACACAGCAAATGCATGTCACGTGGTTCTGTTCACTTGCTGAAGGTGGGTCGCACATTTGGCACTAGGCTTGCCTGTGGCCACAACAAGGATGGAAAGCAATTGGTTACAAGATTCAAAATGCCTAAATGAAAAAAACAAAAAAACTAGTTATTAAGGAGAAAACAGTTTTTCTTAGGTCCAAGGCTTGAGAGAAATTTCTCTCATGAATGCTCAATGTTCCCACATTAAACCCACAGGAATTTCCTTGCAATGCCCCTCACTGAAAGTGGATGACACAACAACCATATGCATTACCTTTTACAGAAAGAAGTATCAGTGAGGGGCATTTAATAGGTACTAAATACTTAAAAGATTCCGACTACTTTCATAGGTCCTATTACTTACACTGCAGTAGTTCCTCACATAACCTCTGTCCAGGGTTTCACCCTTAATTTTCACACCCTTTCCAACCCCTGAGATAAACATGATCCGCATTTCATTTCAGAATGGATGAAAAAAATGATCTGTTTCAGTTCCCTTTCTCATTGTTGACTGTGCTTTACACTCAATCTAAGAGAAGCAAAGCACTTGGTACTGAGAGCTGATAATGTTGGTTTTCATCTATTTGAAAATCATTAAGATTTTCAAATAGATACCAATTCTCAGGGCACATACTTATCTAGCAGAGATAATCTCTGGGCCTTCCTAGTGTCCAGCAGAGACAAGGTATAGACAGAGGAAATTAAAGTTCTGGGAAGAGGAAATCACTGTTGGCCTAAATGTTATAGTAGCCTTTTTTTTTTTCCTGGCTAGAGGTAAGCCAGAATTTAATTATACTGCTGATGGTTTGGCTTGATGAGTATAATGGATGCTAATTCAGAGGTGGCTGGGAATCAATATATTTTTTTTTCAGCGAGTAATAACATGTTTGCTTTGAAATCTTTTATCTAAGTGTAAGATTCAACGTGAAAGCTTTTTGAGGCAAGAATTCTGGTAAAGGCACTATGGGAAAGGCAGATTCCTGTAGGGCTTAGATCTGCCCTGGTAGATCTGATTTACAGAAGCCCCTGCTCACCTCTGGAACATCATTTTAGAAATCTCCAGGCACCAAAAAGTCCTTCAAGGGCTGGGTCTGTGTTACTGGAGGCCTCTGTGTGTCTGGAACTCCATCAGCTTTCTGTTGGGGCTTCTTCCTGTGAGTGTTCCAGACTACACATGACCAAGCTGTGGCTGTGGAAGGCATCCTGTTGACAGCACTAATTTAAATGAAAATGCTTTCATTCTGTAGATGTACCAGATTAGAGGGAAGCTATTTCAGAAGTGAAAAGAGCAAAGACACACTAAGAGAGTAGTGGTGTGAAAATGGGAACAGTCAGTGTGTAGAGCTCTTGTGAAGAGCTGGTTCCTTCACCAGCCAGATGCCCTTGTTCTTTGCTGTTTCATGGATGCAGACCTTGCCCTCACCAGGCGGAAGTAAATTACCACTTCCCTCTTGGGAAAGGAACCCATTTATACCTGTCACTGATTTTTGCCTTTGGAAACTCTGACTTAGTATATGATCTTTGGAAAGTAATTGAACTTCCAGCCTTCAGGGGCCACTTGAGTATGATCTAGACTAATTATATTTGGGTTTTTCATACCTTGCTGGGAGATACAGAGCAACCCCAAAGCACAGAATTCTGAAGCTCAACAGTCATCTAGTTTAGCCTAGTGTCCAGGTGTTTGAACTCAGAGGTAAGTGTTCTCCATTACAATTGGACCCACATTTAAAAAATCCACCCCCCTGCAAGGGTTAAGAAACTCCTCTGGTTGATGGTTAGAGTGTTTCATTACTTTTAGGCAAGGAGATGCTCTTTGTAATGAGAAATATTGTTACTAGAGGTGGAAATACTGTACTATAGAGTCACTTCCCTAATTATGTTTGACAGGCTGCTTCATTTACTATCTGTGTGACTTGGTAAAGTCCCCTTGTTCATTCTGAAGTGTTCATCTGTAAAATGGAATAGTAATCCCATCTCTCTAGATTCATGCAAGAAGAGATTTTTTTCCAACTCTTACACGATGATGTTGTTTTATATTTTATTGACATTTATTTCTGGGAACTAACCAATTTTCATCGATGACTCACATTTGGCTTATGGTTCACCTAGATTCCCAGGTGGTTCTGGCTACACCTGGGTCAGTTTCTTCCTGCAGTGTGTATGGTTTGGTTTTGATTCAAATGGTGCAGCTTATGTTTAAACTCCATTCTCTGTTACTGAAGCCAAGTCACACACAGACAGGCCCAGACTCACTTGCAGATGGGTCCACTTCCTCTCATGGGTGATCGGAGCAGGACAGTCACACGGCGGGAGGGGGGTGGGTGGAGGCACAGACCGTGCTCTCATACCTGCTCCCATCACTGCTCCGCAGCAGGAGAACAGGCCACGTGCGGTTACGCCCCAAAGCTCAGCCCTGCCTTTGGACGTTACCTCAGAAAGATCTCAGATGTGTGCTAAGAATAACTACTATCAGGGCATTGATCAAGGTCCTTAAACCTTTTTTTTTTTTGGTACCACAGATCTTTTTGGCAGTTTAATGAAGCCTATGGATTCCTTAAAAAAAATCCCATAAAATGTGTAGGATTACAAAATTTAAAACACTTACACTGAAATATAGCCATTAAAAAAATTTTTTAAATGTGATATAGTAAAGCATGTACTTTATTCATGCATTAAATATCAAGCCTAACAGCAGATCAAATAACTACAGTTAATTTCAAAGTTGTGATGAGTATATCAGTTATTTCAACATATCTGCAACAATTGTAACATGAAAATACCTGTGATTTCTATTAGTGACAAAGTCACAGGTACTGCTTCTCCTACTGTGGTTTGTGACCTACATTCATAACTGGAAGAAATGCTAAATTTCAGTTAGATATTAGTGAAAATAAATTTGTAACTTTTTTCCCTATCAAGTTCATGAATCCCCTGACATCTATCCCAGGCGAAGGACCCTAGATTTGGTCAATAACGAAAGCAGAAGAAAAGATAAGTATAAGAAAAATTGGAAAGCTTACTTTTTCAGTGTACAGTTACATGAATATTAAGTACATTTCAAACAACTAACAATAAATGTGCTTTAATTTGGTGGTTAGCACAGCTTTTTGCATACGTTGTCTTGGATACATATCTGTTGGTTTGAAGAAACTAACAAAAACATTGCTTTGCCTTCATGCATCTACTGTGTCTTCTTCCTCTAGTGGACTGTGAACTCTTTAAGGGCACAGTAGCTTTCCTATGATATAGGAGCCAGTAAATGTTAAATGAAAAAACTCATACGATATAATATCTGGATTAAGTCAGAACGCCTTCAAAATATTATCTGCTTAGCTTTGTATTGAATAATACCTTATTAGATAGGGAAGAGAGAGTCCTCACTAATTTCTGGCAGAATTCTATCTAATAGCCCCCATTTATTATTTATTGTATGTCAGGGATATAAGTGTCATTTAATACAATAAGGGACTTCCCTGGTGGCACAGTGGTTAAGAATCCGCCTGCCAATGCATGGGACATGGGTTCGAGCCCTGGTCCGGGAAGATCCCACATGCTGCGGAGCAACTAAGCCCGTGCACCACAACTATTAAGCTTGCACTCTAGAGCCCGCGAGCCACAACTACTGAGCCCGCGTGCCACAACTACTGAAGCCTGCATGCCTAGAGCCCATGCTCCGCAACAAGAGAAGCCACCGCAATGAGGAGCCTGTGCACCGCAAGGAAGAGTAGCCCCTGCTCGCCACAACTAGAGAAAGCCCGCATGTGGCAACGAAGACCCAACGCAGACAGAAATAATAAATAAATAAATAAATACCCACAGTAAGCTTGTGGGTATGTATTACCCACATTCAACAATGCAGTTCACATATCATTGAGAGTTTATGTGCAATAAGCCATGGCGGGCTTTTTGCTCTAAGCTCAATGGCACACTGGGGAATAGAGAGATGAAACAGATAACGGTTCCTGCCTGCAGATAGCTTATAATCCAGTAGAGGAGAAAGATATGTATAGGCCTAATCATGAGACAAGGTGAACAAAGGCAGACTAAGGGGTCAGCATGACAAAGAGCACTGGGGCAGATGGAGTGGTTTTTTCTGGAAATGGTGGCTTTTTCAGAGGAACTAAAGCTTGAGGAGAGAAGGAAGGGGGGTAGCAGGAGAGAAGGCTGAAAAGGTTGGGATTTAAATTTCAGAGCTAAGTGTTTTAGACTTATTATATACATAGTTCAAAAATACCACTGCTATCTTCAAACTACATACCAACGATATGCCTCGTTCTAGTCACTGTACACTTAGATGATCGTGATTTTGGAGGAGCCTCTCAGAACCATAATGAATCTTGTGTTTTTAAGATTAAGTGTAATCAACACTCCTCTCTTTATCCCTGGTGGAAGTCTTGTTCAAAGAATACAGGTGACTCCAAATTTATGACAGGAACAGAAGCATCTAACTGCCATATGTGACCAACCTGACAATGCTAATCTGAAGCACTGATTTGCTCTCAGACTCTGGTGAAGCATCATCATAGTGGTTCATAGTAATTTTCCCAACTAAAAAATTTAAGAGGATTAATAACACAGTAATTTGATCCAACTTTATTCTCTTGGACTAGTCAAGGCAGTTAGGGAGCTGTCATCCATGCCATGCCTCTGTTTATCCTCATGAGAAGCACCCTGATTTATAGTGAAGGCTGACAGTTTAATGTAGCTCGAAACATAATTTGTAAACTCTAATGACCAGTGCAATCAGAATGGTATAAACGGAACCATTTCTCAGAATATGTGCTGTTCTGATGTTTCTGAATCATGTTGCTTTGCTCGCTCTAGGAAAAATATTGCTTTGTACATCGTTCACTAGATAAACAGTTGCATCTTCTACCAAAATATATTTTTCATATAATCGTCTGTTTAAGTACATCTGTGGCCTTTGAATGTATAGAATAATGGAATATTTGCAAAGATGGGGTTTAAAAGTGTTGTAGTCCAATTACCTTCCTTTATAAATGGAGACTTCCAGACGCAAAGAGAGAGAAAAGATTTGCCTAAGGCCATTTGACTCCATAAGAGTGGACCTTGAATGGGACCCCGGCCAATGCCTTTGCCCCACTCAAGGCTGATCCCACGTGTGGGTAGTTTTTAGGGCACTTGATCTTTTATTTGTTTGGAGTACCTTATGCTGCATGAGAACATGTTTCTCTGCCAGGTTTCTGGGGACTTCTGACCAAGTACCATTGTGTATTTTGCACTAAATGGAGAATTCTGTCATTGGTGAAGTATCATTCCTTCTCCTCTCATTTCTTGCCTTTATTTCTGAACTTCCTTCTTGTAATAGATTGAATGATGGCCTTCCCAAAAGATATGCCCACGTCCTAGCCCCTAGATTCTAAAAATATGACTTTGTTTGGAAAAGGGGCCTTTGCAGATGTAATTAATTTAAGGATCTCAAGATGAGATCATCCTAGATTTAGGGTGGGCCCCAGATTCATTGTTGAGTGTCCTTAGAAGAGAAAGGCAGAGGGAGATTTGAGACACAGAGACACAGGGGAGAAAGTCATGTCAAGAAGTAGGCAGAACTTGGAGTTATGCAGCTACAAGTCAAGGAACAAGGAACATGCCAAAGATTGCCGGGAGCCACCAGAAACCAGGAGTGAGGCATGGAACAGGTTTTCCCTCAGAACCTCCAAAAGGAACCAAAGAAGATGCTAATCAATACTAATGGAGTGAAAGGCAAATAAATGTTTACTTCTTAAAAGTGCATAATGGTCCAACTCAACAGGCTGTCAAGAAATTAGGCACTGCAGAGAAGATAATACAGAAAAGATTGAAATGCTCAAGGAGAGGCAAATTCCATGGTAACCTTTGTGAAGCCAAACGTATCCTTCTGTAATCATCGGTTATAAGACTCTAGTTGTTACCATCATCAGACCTCAGTTCTGTCCCTTCTGCAGAATCACATTCCCATCAGAGGGCTAACGGTGATAAAACTCACTAAACAAGTGAGAAGTGGTTGACTTTGGGTTCCTTAATTCTTCTGATCCTCAATTTTCCATCTGTACGATGAACAAAAATTGTATCTTCCTCAAAGTCTTTTCGAGGTCACAGCATGAGATAGCTGTGATATATGACTTTAAGAGGGCATAATAAATAGCACCTCTTACTTGCTTGAATTCTGAACAAACTGAGAAATAAGACCAAAGAATCAATAGATGGAAGACCAAAATATAATATCACCTTCATGATACTGGTAAAGGCTAAGTTGGAGTCCATGTTAGTGTGAGACTTCCGTGAGACAGCTACATCTCTGCATGGGGCAGACTTAACTTTCCAGTCTCAGGCTAAACCGGACCCTGCCCGGGGGAGGGTCTCTGGAGGAGCTCGGTAAGTCACGGGCTCCCTACGGCCTGGTCCACTTCTGAAAGAAAGAGGCAGGGTAATGCATGTCAAATTCCTGCCAGCAAATTCGCTACTCAACTGAGTGACTCCCAGGGGAAGAGTGAGGAAGAGGTGGACCAAGGCCAGAAGTGTCATGGAAATAGAGCTTCTTCCACATGAATGGAAGCATCTGGAGTATCTTTTTGTTTTGTGAATCCATTAGGGCTGAGCCTGTGCTCAGCCATGGAGTGGCCATCCCTGTGGAAGGGGGATCCCTGGGCATCAGGACAGTCCTATTCTTATCCTTGGAAGACTGTTCTCCCCACCAGCCCACTGCTCGCCAGCACTTCATCCTGCCTTGGCTTGTGTCCAAGATAATATCTTTAATTTAGTTCACAATCTAGAATCATGTACTTTAAAAAATCTGTAGTATTTAGCAAAATATCTTGAAATAAATCAGCTACAGGTAAATTATATCTTGGTAATTATGAGGTTAGAAGAATAAATCTTTTTCTTTTCTGGATGCTGACTTAAAAAGGAGATTGAATCTCTCCTTTTCTCTGTCACACATATTCCTCCAAAGGTCCATCTGATCTCTGCTCTAAATTTATGTCTCTCGATCTCAAAGAATCCAGTTAGCTTTAAAACTCTTCGTAATTTTGAAATGGTCTTCAATTTTCTTGTCGTCGTTACAGCTTAATACTGCATAGTTGGGAAGAACACATCATGTTCACAGCTTGTAATAGATATGTCATTGCCATTGTTCTCATATATAAATTTAGGGTTTTTCTCCCCCAAACTGAGTTCAAAGATAAAATTAAGTAGGGTACATGGAGACCCGGGATTAAATGTTCTAAATAGCTAAGTACACATTGGCTTAACAAATATAACTTACAAATGTGTAAATACTCTCTTCCTTCGTGGGCACCCAACACACATGGGACCTGCTTACAAGGTTATGATCATGTCCTATACAATTGTGAGATAAAACAAGATCTTTAAAAAAAATTTTTTTGAAGATTTATTATTTATTTATTTATTTATGGCTGCGTTGGGTCTTAGTTGCGGCATGCGGGATCTTCATTGAGGCATGCAGGATATTTCGTTGTGGTGCACGGGCTTCTCTCTAGTTGTGGCCCGCGGGTTTTCTCTCTCCAGGTTTGGCGCTCAGGCTCCAGGACGCATGGGCTCTGTAGCTTGTGGCATGCGGGCTCTCTAGTTGAAGCGCACAAGCTCAGTAGTTGTGGTGCACGGGCTTAGTTGCCCTGCGACATGTGGGATCTTAGTTCCCTGACCAGGGATCGAACCCGCATCCCCTGCATTGTAAGGCAGATTCTTTACCACTGGACCACCAGGGAAGTCCCTAAAAACTTCAATAAAAAAAATTTTTTTATCAAAAAAATTTTTTTAATTGAAGTATAGTTGATTTACAATGTTGTCTTAGTTTCACATGTATAGCAAAGTGATTCAGCTATACATACATATATATACATATATATATTCTTTTTCAGATTCTTTTCCCTTATAGGTTATTACAAAATATTGAGTGTAGTTCTCTGTGCTATACAGTAACAAGATCTTAGTTTTATGTGTTATATGTTCTGCAACAGCCGTTCTGCCTTTCTGAGATATTTCTCCTGACTTCAGCATGAGAACACTGGCCACTTCTCAGAATGAGGAATGAATGTGTATATTTCAGAAGAAAAGCTATAAAAATGGCTTTTAAGTGCCCTCAGGAGGGGCCTGGAAAAATCTTGAAAGGGGGAAAGTTGAAGGGGTAGTTGGAAGAATTTGCTGTTGGCATAAAATCAGAAGAGGTTCAAATATAACCACAATATAAAATATATAAATGTTCTCCTCTAAAGCACTTAGATCTCTGAGATGCATGAATGTTGTATTACTTTGAATCAAATTTTAAACACACACACACACACACACACACACACACACACACACACACACACAGAGCTTCATATGTTCTGTAGCTAACTATAAACTGTCAGGGTAAAACTTGGGTTACTGAGAGAAAACGTGATTGAATCAGTATCTGGTTGAAGAGTGGAGTAGAAAAATTCCTTCTCCTTTGATTTTCTTTCCTCCTTGAATAAATTAACTCTATTTATTTATAACATAGACTCATGGATCCTGGGAGAGGGAAAAAAACTTACTTAGAAAGGAAGTGGTATCATCTCCTACCAAATTTAGGAGTTTTCTCCCTAGCATTCCAAATTCTGGTCTTCCTACTTTTATTTGAAGAGGCCTAAGAATGCAAAGTTCTGAAATCATAAGACACCCATGCTCTTTGCAGGCAGTGGTAGCCACTAGAAGCCTCTTGTATCTGAGTTGACCTTCCTCTCCCTGTAATATTCATCCTTTGCTTTTCATTCAGTCTTTTGGAACTAAAGGAAATAAATTAAGTTCCCTGCCCCTCTCTCGTAACACTCTTTAAGATGTTGGAAGAAACCTCTCATATTGCAATAAGTCTTTTTTTCTAATTTATATCCAAGTTTTGCACAGCTGAATAAATGGCATTTCCAGGGCAGAACTGATATCTTAACAATACTGAGTCTTCTAATCCTTAAAGATGGTATATAGGTCTCCATTTATCTCGGTATTCTTTAACTTCTCTCAGCAAGATTTTTTTACTTTTTCAGTGTGCAGGTTTTACATATGTTTATCTGTATGTATTCCATAGGTTTTTAAAATTGAGATTGTAATTTACATAAAATTTACCTCTTTAAAGTGTATCATTCATTGGCTTTTAGTATATTCATGAAGTTGTGCAAAAATCACCATTTCATAGTTTTTAAATGGTATTGTTTCCATTTCCAATTGTTTACATACAGTATATATATAGTTGCTACTATGTTTATGGATATACAATTTATTTTTGTATTTTGACTTTGTGTTTGAGAGCTTGCTAAATTCATTTTTAGTTCTAATAGGGTTTTTGATTTTTTTTTCAGATCCTATAGTTTTCTGTACATAAACATTCATGGCATCTTTGAGAAAGACAGTTTTAATTCTTCTTTTCCTTTCTCTATTTTTTTCCTCTTTATTTTGCATCATTACTAAACTTCCAGTAAACTGTTGAATAACAGTGGTGAGAGCAGATATCCTTGCCTTATTCCTGATCTTAGGAGAAAGTATTCAGTTTTTCACCATTAGGTATGATATAGCTACAGGTTTTTGATAGATGCCCTTTATTAAGTTGTAGCGTGTCCTTCAACTTTCAATTCTAAACATATTTAGAATTAGTTTAATGAATGGGTATCAAATTTTGTCAAATGATTTTTCTGCATCTGTTGGGATTATCATATGGTTTTCTTTTTAGAATATGTTAATATGATGAATTACATTAATTAACTATTTTTAAAATGTTAAACCTTGCCTTTCTCCCCATTTGAGTCCAATGGGATGAACCCCATTTGATCATGATGTATTACCCTTCTTCTGTATTAGTTGATTTGATTTGCTAAACATTTTTAAAGGATTTTCGCATCAAGGATATTGGCCTGTAGTTTCCTTTTTAAAACAATGTCTTAGGATAGTTTTGTTAACGAGTAATGCTGGCCTCATAAAATGTGCTTGAAAGTGTTCCCTCTTTTTCTATTTTCTGGAAGATTTATGTAGAATTGGCTTTATATTCCCTTAAATGTTTAGTAGAATTTACTAAGAGGAGCCATCTGGGCCTGGTATTTTCTTTGTGGAAATGTTTTCAATTATGAATTCAAATTATTTAATAGCTATAGGGCTATACAGGTTAGTTATTTTTTTCTTGAGTGAACTATGATGTTTTGTGTTTTTCAAATAATTTGCCCATTTTATCTAAGTTGTCAAATTTATTGCCATAAAGTTTTCTAAATATTCCCTTATTATTTTAATGTCTGTAGGATCTCTGAGAAATTTCCTGCTTTTCATTACTAATATTGGTAATTTATATCTACTCTTTCTTTCTGGTCAGTCCTAGGAAGTGTTTTATCAATTTTACTGACTTTTTCAAAAAACTGTCATTGATTTGCTTTATTGTTTTCCTATTTTTTATTTCACTGATTTTATCTTTGTTATTTCCTCTCTTTGCTTACTTTAAGTTTAATTAATATTTTTCTAGTCCCTTAATGTAGAAGCTTAGAACATTGATTTTGAACTTATCTTCTGTAATTTTGTGCTATAAATTCCTTCTAACTACTGCTTTAGTTAATGCTCACTAATTTTGAGTGTTTTCATTTTCATTCAGTTTTAAATATTTTGAAATTTCCTTTGTGATTACGTTTTTGACTCATGGGTTATTTAGAAACCTGTTGCTTAATTTCTAAGTATTTGGGGATTTTTAAAGATATTCTTCTAATAATGACTTCTAATTTAATTTCATTATGGTAAAATTTCAGTCTTAATAAATTTATTGACATGTTTTATGGACCAGAATATAGTATCTTTAGTGAATGTTTCATGTGCATTTGAAAAGAATGTGTATCTTAAATTAGTTCAGTTTTATTATAACAAAACACCACGGAGTGGGAGGCTTATAAACAAGAGAAATTTATTTCTAACAATTCTGTAGACTGGAAGTCCAAGATCAGGGTGCAGGCATGGTCGGATTCTGGTAAAGGACCTCTTCCAGGTTGCATGCATCTGACTTCTTGCTGTGTCCTCACATGGTAGAAGAGACAAGGGAGCTTTCTCAGGCCTCTTTTATAAGGTCACTGATTCCATTCATGAGGACTCTACTCTCATGACCTAATCATGTCTCAAGGACCCACCTCCTAATACCATCACGTTGGTGGTTAGGATTTCAACATAAGAATTTGTGGGAAACACAAACATTCAATTTATACCAGCCACTATTGGATAGTATGTTCTATAAATGTCATTTAAGTCAAGGTGATTGGTAGTATATTCAGGTATTCTATATCTTTACTGCTCTTATTTAGTTATTCTATCAACTTTTGAGAGGGGAGCATTGAAATCACCAATGTAACTGTGGATTTGTCTGTTTCTCCTTTTATTTCTGTAAGTTTTGGGTTCCTGTATTTTGAAGCTCTGTTATTTGCTGTAAACATATTTAGTATTATGTTCTTTTGTTGAATTCACCCCTTTTTCCTTGTAAAATGTCCCTTTTTCTCCCTGATAATAGTCCTTGTTGTAAAGTTTACTTTGTCTGATATTAATATAGCCATTCCAGTTTTCTTTAGATTAGTATTTTCGGATTACATCTTTCCCATTATTTTACTTTTAACCTCTTTTTATATTTAAACTAGTTTTTTTTTTTTTTTTGGTTAAACAGCACAAAATTGGTTCTTACTTTTTTTTTTTTAAATAATGAGACAATCTCTGCCTTTTAATTGAGGTATTTAGATTGCTAGTGTTTAATGTAATTATCAGTATGGTTTGGTGTAAATCTACTATCTTGATGCTTGTTTTCTATATGATTCATATGTTTTCTTTCTTTTTCCTCTTTTCTCACCTTCTTTTGGATTAACTGATATTTTTATTAATCTGTTTCATCTTCTGTGTTGGCTATACATTTTGCTTTAATTTTTGTGTGGGGGGGGTTACTCTACTATTTGCAACATATATTCTTAACTTATTACATTCTACTTTCAAATAATATTATACCAGTTCACAAATAATGTAACACTTTAGAACACTATACTACCATTTCCTCCTCCCAATCTTTACACTATTGTTGTCTTTCATTTTCTCCTATATATGATATAAACTCCATAGTACATTGTTATTATTTTTTTCTAAATAGTCAATTATTTTTAAAGAGATTATTAAAATGAGAAAAAATTTTATATTTATCTGTATGTTTCCCATTCTGTTGTTTTTTATTGCTGTCTATTGATTCAAATATCCATCTAATATTTTTTCTTTCCACCTTAAGAACTTCCTGTAGTATTTCTTGTAGAGCAGATCTGCTGTCAATGAATTCACTTTGCTTTTGTTTGTCTGAAAAGTATTTCATCTTCATTTTTGAAAGATATGTCCATCTAAAGAATTCTAGATGGACCATTTTTTTTCTTTCAGTACTTTAAAGATTGAATTTCGTTATCTTCTTCTTTCATAGCTTCTGATGAAACGTCAGTCATATCTTTGATCCTCTGTATATAATGTGTCTTCTTTCTATGGCTGCTTTTAAGATTTTTCTCTTAAAAATCTTACTGGGTTTTAGCAACTTGATTATGATGTGCCCTGGTCTGTTTTTATTCTTTTAATGTTTATTCTGCTTTCGGTTCATTGAGCTTTGTGAATCTGTAGGATTAGAATTTTCATCCAATTGGACAAAATTTGGTCTTTATTTTTAAAGTGAATTTTCTTCCCATACCCTCCTTCTTTTTTAGGATTTCCAATTGCATGTGTGTTATTTTACATATTGATGAGGGCCTGTTAATTTTTTTCCCAGCCTTTTTATTTCTGTGCTTTATTTTGGATAGTTTTTATTGCTATATGTTCAAGTTCACTATTCTTTTTTTTTCTCTCCTAGAGTGTCTACTCTAATCTTCAACCCATACAGTGAATTTTTTCATTTTAACCATTGAAATTTTTATCTCTAGAAATTCCATTTGGACCTTTTTAATATTATCCATTTTTTCTCTTCATCATGGTTAAATTTTTCTCTACTTTCTTGAAAAATATGAAACATTTATAATAGCTGTATTAACTTTCTTGTCTGCTAAGAGCATAATCTCTGAAATTTCTATATTGTGTCTCTTGGTTGATTTTTCTCCTGGTTATGGATTACATATTCCTGCATTTTAGTGTACCTAGTAATTTTTTTTTAAATAAGCTGATCTTTATTGTATTTTTTTAAACATTATATATATATATTTGTAATTTATTTGTTATTTATTTTATTTTTGGCTGTGTTGGGTCTTCATTGCAGTGCACGGGCTTCTCATTGCTGTGGCTTCTCTTGTTGCGGAGCACGGGCTCCAGAGCGCAGACTCAGTAGTTGTAGCTCATGGGCTCTAGAGCACAGGCTTCAGTAGTTGTGGCACATGAGCTCAGTAGATGTGGCTCGCGGGCTCTAGAGCACAGGCTCAGTAGTTGTGGCGCACGGGCTTAGTTGCTCCGCGGCATGTGGGATCTTCCCGGATCAGGGCTCGAACCCGTGTCCCCTGCATTGGCAGGCGGATTCTTAACCACTGCACCACCAGGGAAGTCCTGTACCTAGTAATTTTTGATTGGATGCCAGGCATCACAAATTTTTGTTGTTGGTTCCTGGATTTTGTTGTATGCCTTTAAATAGTATTGATGGTTAAGTTACATGAAATAAGTTGGTATTCTCTCCCAAGCCTCATTTGGAGGCTTGATTTGAAGAGTTTTAATGGTGTATCTAGGACAACATCTTGTCTAGAGCTGATTTGGCCCCACAGCTAAGGCAGTACCTTTCTGAGTCTTCTACCCAAAGGCCCACATATTACAAGACCTTTCTACTCTCTCCTGTGGGACCAAACTATTCAATAGTCCTGTGTGATCTCCAGGAATTATTCTTCCTATTCCTTTCTGGTGGTTCTTTTCTTGGCTTAGGGTTGTTTTCTGTTAGGAAAGCCAGATCTGCACTCAGCCAGAGAGTCAGGGTGACCCCTCTGCAGATCTTTGGTGCTCACTGTCTGTGCAGCTCCCTTCTCTATGGTAATCTACTCAGCAAACTCTGCAGATCTTCTGGATCTCCTAGACCCCTCCACTCAGTGAGACCTCCAGGCTCTGTGTGGGTTCTGCCTCCAGTCAGTTAGCTGGTGCAGCAGTAGGACTTACCTTCTTTGTTATCCTTCCCTAAGAGAATACAGTCCCATACTGCCTGTTGTCCAATGTGTGAAAACTTGTTTCATATATATTGTCTGATATTCTAGTTGTTTAAGAAAGAAGGGCAAATCTGGTCTCTGTCATTCCGTCTTGGAGGGAAGCAGAATCACTCTTTGATTTTTAAACTTTAATAATTTTGTCATCACATCAAACTTTCTTCCTCTTCTTTACCCCCAATTCACCTTAGCTGCTGTCCCCCTCATCTTATGAAGGTGTGCTGGTTTTTTGAGTAACTCCACCCTCATTTTTATTAATCTAAAATTCACAGGTTCAATTTTAGCCACACATACTTGTCTCAAAAGTAATTTTTACTTCTCAAGACAAGAAATATATCTATAACTTCTCAACTATGATTAAACTTTTTTTTTCCTGAATATTCTCTTCTTTTTTCTCGGCACCATTCCTGTTTTTATCCAGGAGCAAGTAGGTTGGACTTCTTAATGCTCCTGAAATTAAACCTATAAAGTTCTTTGAATTACAACCAAATACAAAGATCTGTTTTGCAGTAGCTAGCCTCATTTTGAAACCTGAAATATCATGGTGACTGTGGCGAGTACCTAGTCATTTCAACCCAAACTAATTTGTTTTCCTTCATTATCATTCCCTTACTCCCTCTAAGTCTTTGATCCTCATAGTTTCATTGCAGTCAAGGTAGAATTGGATCCAACTCTTGGATATATTTGTGCTGTATTTTCTCCTTGTTACTCAGCTCGTAAAGATAGATCCCCTCTTTGTAAACCAGTTTTTCTGTGAACTTTAATCCTCAGGCAGGGATAAAGTAATATGTGAAACAGCACAAGGAAGAGTTTTTACTTACAGAGGATGGTATAAACAATGTGCCAAATTTTTTTAAATTGGGAGACTGAGCCAATATTTCTAGAGATGTGTATCATTGAAATATTCTCCATTTCTAAGACAAATGTTTTAAAAATAAAATAGGAAAAAATGCCCAGTGGAACATACTATTGGCTGGTTTTTGTTACACTAATAAAATAAGGTATATTGTAATCTTTTAAAAGTGCATTATATTAGGTCCAAATGAGTCAAAAAATTTTTAAAGTTGTTGAACGAAGAAACAGAGAGACGTTAAGTGCCAAATGGACCCTCAGTTTATGTCAAAATGTAACTAAGGACTGTATAATTCTGTACTGAAGGTCAGTAATTTTTATATAGTTCTTTAACCCTTTTAGATAATTTAGGTACTATTTGGTATAGGCTTATTATTCCTTTAGCATGTATAATTCTTAATGGCATGGTATGTAGGACATCATCCCTCTTTCATGAATGAGGAAACTGAGGCTTATGTGACTTGGCCAGAATCCCTTGCCTGGTATCATACACTGCTTTAATAAACACTAGTAGTGTCCTTTGATGAAACATGGAGAAAATATATATCCTGATTCTGTTTACTTCTCCCAGTCTCTACAGCTACTACACTAGTTCACCGAAACTCCCGTCTGTATAACTAACGTCCTTCCTTCCACTCTTGTCCATCTATAATCCATTTCTACACAGCAGCTAGAGTGATTTTTAAAAAAAAATATAGGTAAGAGCATGACATTATCCTTAAAATGATCCCATGACTTTCCATTGTACATATAAAATCCGAATTCCTTACTATAGTGTATATGTTTTGATGCTTTGGGCTGCAAGTAAATAAAAAGTTGACTAACGTAGCTTTAAGTGATAAGAAGATGCATTGTGTCATAAATCTGGAAGTCCATAGGTAGGTCAGGCTTGGTACAAATGACAGCCAAGGATGTCTTCTAAGATCCAGGTTCTTTTTGTCTCTGGGCTCTGCCTTCCTCAGGGTTCATCTTATTTGAAAACCAGTTTACTTCCTTATCAGGAGATGGCTGCCAACCACTGGGCTACATGCTTCTGTCCTCAGTAGGGAGGGGAGAGAAAACCTGTCACTGCAGCATAAGGCATGTGAGGATCTGGGACTAATGGCTGACACCAGGGGAATGCCATGTGTAAACGCTGAGATTAGGATGCTTGCTGGAGCTAGAGCTGGAGCTGGTGTAGACACCTGAAGTTCTTTCAGAATGGAGGAAGGAGGGTTGGATGTTGGGTAAGAAACTAACAGTGTGCACTACACTTGACCTAGAAGGGCCTTTGTGATCTGGCCCCACCTGTGTCTCTGACCCCAGTATATATCACTCCATCCTTCTCTCCTTCACTAACTCCAGCTGCAGTGGCCTTTCTGTCCTCAGATACCCACTCTTTCTCATGACTTAGGCCATTTGCACATGCCATGTCCTCTGCCTGGATACTCTGTAATGAGATATTTGACACCTTCATAATACTCAAGCTTCAGTTCAAATATCACTTCTTCAGAGAGTCTTCCTTCACCTTGTAATCTAAAATATTTCCCTTCCCATCCATTTCCCTCCTTATTCTACTCTTTATGACAACAACTTCTTTTATTTGTTCCATAACACTTGCCACTCTATGGTATTTTACTGTAGATATATTTGTTTACCTTGCTTATTTTCGATTCCCTCTTTCTCCCCCTTCCCTACCCCACAACTGGAATGTATGTTCTATGAGAGCAGGAGTTTGACCGTCTTGTTCTGAGTATTCCCAGCTCCTAACACCTAGTAGGTATTCAAGTATTGGTTGCATGAATAATTAAATAAACAAATAAATGAATTTATATAACTTTCCTCAAAACACCAAGAGAATTTATATGGCTAGAAGTTACGTACAGGCTAGACCATGGTGCTCAGATGAATACTTTAAAACTTCTCCTCTTTGGTTAGAATTAAAAAATGTGAAAATTTGTCATGTACATATTTCTCTGAAGAAAAAAATCAGCCTCTAAGAAAAATAATTTTTATGTATCATACACAATTGCTTCTTAAATTACTTCCAAATGATTTTCTTATGTGTCATACACAATTACTCTTTAATTCAGAATTCAGGAAAATGCCAATCCACCTCATTTATAGAAATTTATTTATTGAATTAGAAAGGAGAAACAGAGATGACAACAAGCTAGAGAATATAGTGGAAAAAAATCCCATTTGCAACAGCAACATGAAATGTAAAATATTTAGTAATAAGCTTAACAAAAATGTTTAAGATCTGTATGAGGAAATCTTCAAAACATGATTAAGGGATGCAAAATTAAATTGAATAAATGCCTGTTTTGGAAGGAATACTCAATATTATCAGATACCCATTCTCCCTAAATTAATCTATAAGTTTAAAGTAATGCCAAAAGAAGCACTAAAGGTTCCTCAAGTATAAAAGGAAAAATAAATCTGCCAGAGTGGAGAGGAGGATTCTAAAAAGGAAGACCAATAATCAGTGACTCACTCACCAAATATTAAAATATAAAACAATCTTAATTTGAACTATTACCGGGGCAAACTTAGAAAATGAAGACATCAGTGAAAAAGGAGAGTCTAGAAATACACCCAAACAAATAAACTTACTCTATCATAAAGGCACCGTTTCATTTTAGTGAAGAAATGATTAATTAATTAATGCATGGTGTTAGGACAAATGTGATGCCATCTGGAAAAAAAATTTTTTTAAGTTGGATCCTTACTTTACTCCTTAACGTCATCATAAATTCCAGCTGGATCAAAAGTTTAAATGTAAAAAGTAAAACCATAAATGTCAATTTAAAAAATCACTAAAGAATTTTTTTTTATCATCCTGGAGCCTTTGGAAATGTGACACAAAATTGAGATGCTATTAAAAAGAGTGATACATTAATTATTAAGGTATTTTTCATTTTCTTATAAAATACCATAAGCAAAGTCAAAAGTCAACTATGTATATAGTGTTTTTCCACTATAAAAGGGCTAATGCCATTAATATAAAGAGCACTCAGGAATCAGTAAAAAAAAAAAAAAAAAGACCAATAGCCAAATAGAAAAATGGGCACAGGGCATAAATAGGCAGTTCACAGAAAAGTAAATAAAAATAGCTTTGAAACATACTAAAAGATATTCAAAACTTCTCATAGCAAGAAAAATGTGAATTAAAATTGCAACAAGGTGCCATTTTCTATCTGTCAGATTGACAAAGACTAAAATGTTTAGTAACATTTTCAGCAAGGCTGGGAGAAGACAGAAACTCTCACGTTTTGGGTAGGAGTGTGAATTGGAGAGCAATTCGGCAATATCTATCGAAATTTTAAATATTTATAGCTTTTGATTCACTTGTTCCACTTCTAGGTATTGATCACTTCAGTGGCACTGGCACATATACAAAGGCTTGTGTCTATGAGGGTATCAGCATTTCTTGTACTTGCAAAATTGGAAAGGACCTAATGTCCATTGCGGTGCTCCAGCTAGATCACCTTTTCTGAGCTACAATATCCATCTCCAGCTGCTCTTAATGGCTTACAGCTGCACCGTTCTCCAGAGATTTATCCTCGACTGACCAGGACCCTTCTTACCTGGAAATGCCTGAAAGGCTACCCCTCGATGGAACCCAAAGCCAACGTCTGACCTATATTGTGGGACAGAATCTCAACACTCTTTCCTGGTGCCATGCACACTCCAGAGCTCCCCATGGGATCAGGCTGAGGTTAGAAGTGACTAAAATCACGCCTTAGCTTCTTCCCCAGCCCTGTCTTTTCTCCGTGGCTTCTGTATAGGTTTCTTTTGAAAGCACTTCTCAGGAAATCACTTGCACACGAATCCCCATCTTGGGCTCTGCTTCTAGAGAATCCAGTCTAAGAAATTCATTCACAAGGACTGGTTAATTAAATTATAGTATTCTGCATAATGGTGTACTACCTAGACATGGAGAAAGGCAAAAGCTCTCTGAATACTGATATGGCATGATCTCCAAAACAGAGTGCAAAAAGCAAGTTGCAAATAACTATGTGTAATGCACTACCATTTATGTTAATATAGGCAATTGACAAATATGTTTGAATATGCATAGAATATCTCTGCAAGTACAGCCAAGAAATGATAATAGCCTTTGCTTAATGCCAAGGGGAGCCAAATTGGGGTATGTGAGATGGGAGGGAAGAAGACAGAGTTTGCTATATATTGAGTTGGCCAAAAAGTTTATTCGGGTTTTTCTGTAAGATGTTACTATATACTCTTTTCTACCTTTTAAATATTCCTCCGTGGAAATGAATTGCCTATTAAATTATATTAACAGTGTTAAAGCAAAAACCATTAGTGTTACGAAATAACTTAGGTTTAGGAGAATGTTACTTCTCAGAAGTCTTTTCTCTTGCCCTCAGGAATAGATTACATTTTTAAAAATTAGCATGTTAGTACTCTAAATGGAAACGTGTTTTTTAAGTCTCTGGAGAATGCTTAAAAATTATCTTATTTTCTGTATCTTAAGAATTCTCTCTGCAATTTTGTTAATTGACTTAGTAAACACTTCTTATCAGTAATGCCATGGTAACTTACAACTGGCCCTTTCCAAGTTATCACATTGTCGAGTATCTTCATACAAATGAATGTGATTTTCTGAACTTGAACTTAATGACCATTCATTTTACTGCATTAATTATGATGGATTTCCTGCCTCCTTCATGCCTATGACCACATAGACACACCATGATTAGTTATGTTTGGCCTTTGGCTACAAATTATACACACATGTTTGCTGTGAATTGTACATTAAAGATCAAACATCCTGGACTTAGGGCTTAAACACAGAAAGTGATGACAATGCATAGTCCTGAAACTTGAGACCACACATCATCTCTGCCTCATAAAACAGACGTCATGACTATGTAAAAAAAACCTTTTTGCAGCTAAAACATAATAGAAGGTATCTCATGCCTCTCTCCCTGTCCAGCCCGGAGACCAGGAGGTATAACAACCCCCAGTTTGGCTTTTATCCTTCAGCTGCATGGGTGCTGCTTTTGAAGGCAGGCGAAGTGCTCTTTCAAAAAGTGCCTCACTCTACCAGCTCCCCACCCCACTTCTCACTCCTGCCACATTTGTAATATCCACTCACAAAACACAGGGCTGGAAGACTGGTGTGAATGCGTCTTGTCTGGGTGGCCTGTGTTCTTCCATTCATTCAATAAGCACTTCATGAATCCTTCTAGTACCTAGCCCCATGGAGTTTAGATTTACTCTGAGGCAAGACAGTAAGCAAATGAGAGTCGGACAGTAAGCAAATGTCCTTTTCATGTACAAAAAGGAACGGGAGAAACGATGTGTATGTGTGTGTGTGTAAAATGTAACAGTATATGTATATATTATATATGCCTATGTTTATATTATTGGACTACACAAAATTTTAAAACTGTGCACTAGAAATAGCACAAGAAAAATGAAAGACTAAAGATGACAGCTTGATTGTAGCACGTATGACATGAAAAACTGGATTGCTCTTAAAAATTAATAACAGAAAGAAACAGCTCAATAGAAAAATGGACGAAAAACATAAACAATTCTTAAAAGAATGAGCACATTAAATCAGCGATGAGATACCATTTGCGTCCATTAAACTAGCAAAATGTTTTAACTCTAGGACCTCATGAGGCAAGAATGAGGTTGAAAGACTCACACGTACAGCAGTTAGTGGTGTAAATTGTCTGATGGGCAGTTAGACTGTGTAAATCAAAAGCCTGAAACCAGTTTATGATACTTGACTCTTCAGAATTCTATCTTGAGGAAGTAATCAGAGATGTAAATAAAGATTCTTGTACAAGGATGTTTATTGTAACACTATTTTATTTTATTTTATTATTATTAGTTTTTAAAGAAATAATATTGGAAGGACTTCTTTACTTTTTTATTTTTTATAAATTTATTTTATTTATTTATTTTTGGCTGTGTTGGGTCTTCGTTGCTGTGCGCCAGCTTTCTCTAGTTGCGGCGAGTGGGGGCTACTCTTCGTTGCGGTGCGCGGACTTCTCATTGTGGTGGCTTCTCTTGTTGCGGAGCACGGGCTCTAGGCACGCGGGCTTCAGTAGTTGTGGTGCCCGGGCTCAGTAGTTGTGGCTCGCGAGCTCTAGAGTGCAGGCTCAGTAGTTGTGGTGCACTGGCTTAGCTGCTCCGCGGCATGTGGGATCTTCCCAGACCAGGGCTCGAACCTGTGTCCCCTGCATTGGCAGGCGGATTCTTAACCACTGTGCCACCAGGGAAGTCCCTGTAACACTATTTATAATTATGAAAAATAGCAAACATCCTATTCCAAAACTAGATGTTAAAATCTACTAAAGAAATTATAGGATGGAATATTATTCTACCATTAAAATTCATATTTTCAAAGAATAAGCATATGAGAAAATACTTAAGGTATATTATTAAATGAAGAAAGCAGGTAAGAACAAAAGCGAGTTAGTGATATGCACATAGACAGAAAGGAATAAGTCAAAACAGTGAGTGGTTACTTCTAGTTGATGGAATAAGGAGTGATTTTTATTTCCACTTTGTTTTTTCTTTGTATTTTCCCATCTCAACTGTGAACAAGCATTATTTTGATAATACATTCAAAGCTTATATCAAATGGTAAGGAAGAGATGTAAATACCACCCACTTCATTCTGCACCCAATCTAGATATTTACAGATGAATGTGTTTTAAATGATTGTTTGTTCAAATCCTTTAAAGGTTCCTGATGTCCTTCTGAATACAGCTGCTGTCTCACAACCTCTCAAAATTCTTCTAGGATGTAACTTGTTGTTCACAGTTCACACCTCCAGTGTCTCATTGGAAAGTCTGGGCAGTTTCTAAACAGTTACTTGAAAGGTTCTCATCCTCCTTAAATGTGTATTTGAAAGTTGTTGCTGGATGTCTCTATCACACCGGGAGTTCATTAAAGGTGGAGGGGAAAGAAAGTCCAGGAAAGTGGATGCATTATTTCCTATTTCCTTTTTGTCCACCTCGGCCATCTTATGTTTTCAGTCTGTGCAGTTGAGCACCAGATAAAATTATCCTTTCACTGGAAAATCAAAACATGAGCATGGTTGGCAAAAATACAGTAAGTCAATAATATGACTGGAATTGTAACAAGGACAAAGTATGGGAAATCACATATGGTAGACATGGACATTTAGGCCGAAATGCAACTTTTTATAGCTGGGAAAGAGGAAACACTTAAAAAAAGATTTTGCATTCAGTATTAAATTTTATGGGATTATATAAGATTGGGATATAAACATTATAGTTGGAGACAACAGAACAATCTACAGTATTTTATGGCTATAAAATAAATCCTTGAGCAGGATAATAGAACTTAAAAAAAAACCATTTCTTAAAGTCATTTCTCATTTGGTTGAATTTAGAAATTCAAATGTACATACATTTTTAGCTTTTGCAGTGTTGTGGGTATTCAGGTCAGTATTCCCAGTGAAAATTATTCAGCATTATATAACTCATCACAAAAATATTTTTCAGGCTTCATTTGGCAGGAATAGTTTCAGGAACAGGTGTGTGTTTGTGTTGTGACTAAAAAGAAGGATTTTACTTATTACCTAAGTTTTCAATAAATGAGATCATAGAGCAGTCTCATTCATTCAAAACATTTTTATTGCATACCCAGTATGTTTCAGGCAATATGTTGTTGTCATTTTTTTTAAATGAAAGGCTTTTTATTTTTTTTAAAGATTTTTTGATGTGGACCAATTTTAAAGTCTTTATTGAATTTGTTACAACATTGCTTCTGTTTTATGTTTTGGTTTTTTGGCCCCAAGGCATGTGGGATCTCAGCTCCCCGACCAGGGATCAAACCTGCACCCCCTGCATTGGAAGGTGAAGTCTTAACCACTGGACCGCCAGGGAAGTCCCCAGGCAATATGTTTTTCTGATAATTCCATTATGTCCTGAAAATGTTTTCAAATGGTATTTTGTAATGGCAAAATTTTTGGAAAAGTTCATAGGTTTGTACTTTTTTCATAATAGCATCTTTGTTCTGTATCAAAAAAGACAGGAATTGGGTAAATTCTCTTTTGACTTTTATGGCTAATGAATCCCTGGAAATAATTTGCTTATTTATTCAAATAAGAAATACAGCATTGGGCTTCCCTGGTGGCGCAGTGGTTGAGAATCTGCCTGCCAATGCAGGGGACACGGGTTCGAGCCCTGGTCTGGGAAGATCCCACATGCCGCGGAGCAACTAGGCCCGTGAGCCACAACTACTGAGCCTGCACGTCTGGAGCCTGTGCTCCACAACGAGAGAGGCCGCGATAGTGAGAGGCCCGCGCACCGCAATGAAGAGTGGCCCCCACTTGCCGCAACTAGAGAAAGCCCTCGCACAGAAACGAAGACCCAACACAGCCATAAATAAATAAATAAATAAATAAATAAATAAAAATAAAAAAAAAATAAATACAGCATTATGTAAAAGACAGGAGGGTGGTGTGTGTTAGTGAGAAAGACTATGCAGTATGGTTATATTTCATGGAATAGAAACCTTAGATTTATAAATTGAATATTCATAAGTGACTCAGGGTGATAGACAATGAAGATCTTTCATAGCAGTTTAAGAGGTAAAAAAAGTATTCTTTACCTGGACAGTAACTTGAAAATACTTTAGTTAATCTATGGAGGACATTAATTTGACTACACAACCCTTGGAAACCAGAAAAGTCATATTCTTTTTTTTTTTTTTAAAACATTTGAGTTAGCTGTTACACTTTTTTTTTTTTTAACTTATTTATTTATTTATTTATTTTTGGCTGTGTTGGGTCTTTGTTTCTGCGCGAGGGCTTTCTCTAGTTGTGGCAAGCGGGGGCCACTCTTCATCGCGGTGCGCGGGCCTCTCACTATCGCGGCCTCTCTCGTTGCGGAGCACAGGCTCCAGATGCGCAGGCTCAGTAACTGTGGCTCATGGGCCCAGTTGCTCCGCGGCATGTGGGATCTTCCCAGACCAGGGCTTGAACCCATGTCCCCTGCATTGGCAGGCGGATTCTCAACCACTGCGCCACCAGGGAAGCCCCGTCATATTCTTTTATTTCCTAAAATTTTATTCATCTTCTCTGAGCCCCTACACCCATGTCTAGGGAAATTCTATCTCAGTATGTTTTGTGGGCACTCTCCACTCCCCCTGACTAAGGGTCATCTAAAAGTTCAAGGGTCTTAAGTGGTCCAGACCATTGGGAAAGGATGTGCTCATCTTTGGTCCATGCTGACCGCTTCTGAAAATCTTCTTAAGCAGCCTTTGTGTCTTGGACCTCACCCTGGGAGCCTTCCAGCCTTGGGACAATGGTGAGGGGACATCTCTGAAAGAACACATAGAGGGCTTCCTGGCTCTGAGAGACTGAGATGGAGCTTAGGGCAGAAAAAGCAAGGGCCCAGGGGCTGAAAGGAAGAACAGAAGATGTCCTCCCTAGGGAGGTGCCTTAGGGAGGGAGTCACCAGTTAGACAGGAGGGCTGGTGCTCAGATATGGCAGGTTCTAGACCATGGCTGTGAAGTCCTTGGATTCATTTCCAAGTTTCTCAGCTTTTTAGCCTGTAAAGCCATAGATAACCAGCCCCTCTGAATGACCTCCCTATGCACAGTGTGAAAGTGATTGAAATCAGATGCGCCATGGCTGTGAACTCACTCATATAAATATGTAAATTGCTGACATGTTTCGCTCAAATGGGGAAAGGTAGCAAATGTAGTCCTTGGTACCTCATTGCAGGGAGAGAAATTTGCAGAGAGAGGATACTGCAGAATGGGAACTCCGATGGGAAATGTCTGTGCCTTCACAGATTTTCAATGCATGGACACACCATAAGTCATCTTTAGGGAGGCCACCAAGGCCATAGGGAGCTTAGTGGGGGATCCAGTAGGTGGCCTCTGGTCACTGTTTCAGGGCTGCCTTTTCTGTCATCTCAAGTGTCTCACCCATTGGTCTCCTTTCACATCTGTAACAATCTCCAAACTTACCTCTGCCGCCACCTACTTTCCCCATTCCTGCCCTTCTGCCCCAAAGGATCTGAGAGAACACATAGCCATAAAGACCTGGCCCCCTATGAGCTGCCATTCACTTCAACTTGGCTCTCACCAGTGCTTGACAAGTCTTCTCTCCATTTCTCCTTGGCAGGTCTCCAAAAGGGCTGTTTTAAACTATTTTTTTCTCCTTAGTCCCCACAGTCCTACCTGCTGAGAGTTAAGATGGTAAAATATGGGAGAATGTGGATGTGGGCATCAATAGCTTGGCACTCACAAGTCGTAGGACCTTCACCAAGTTTCTTAGCTGCATCTGGAAAACAAAGATGATAATAAATAGAACTTAACCTCTGAGCATTTGTGAGTCTAAAAAGAGAATATCTGGAAAGCTCTTAGTGCATGAGGACTGGGCTCTGTGAAAGTCATCTGAGATTGTGGGTAACCTCCCTTCAAATGAGTGAACAACCTCATTCCTCCTTTCCTTGGAAAATGAAGCGCCCTCTGCATATTCTCCTTCGGCTACTTGATTGTAATTTCTACATATCACTCTCTGTCTGCTTAATCACCTTTTCCAAAATGTACCTGCAAACCTGTGTTCTTGGATTCCGTTGTTGGTGGCACAGGTTCCTTGTTACCACAGTTATCCCCACCTTCTCTGTGATCTCCCTTGGCCTTCAGGCAAACTTTGATGCTCTTGAACACACTTCTTGAAATGCTGCCCTCCCTTGGATTACATTGCACCATCCACTACTACGTGTCACTGTATTCCCTATTTCTTCCTGTGTCATATCTTAACACTTCAGTCTTTGCTTTTGTACCAATTCACTCCAAGAGCTTCCACAGGATGTTGAGTGGAACAAATCATTGCTAAAAGCCCCGCATTTGGAGAATAGCCAACAACAGTTGGAGGTGGATACCTCCCGTGACTTACCATGACGAGGCAGAACTGCCCAGTTAACTAAGGTGGTACTTGTCCTTTTCCAAATACAGCAAAATGGTTAAGAGCACAGATTTTTGGAGCCACACTACCTGGGTTTGAATCCTGACTCTGCCACTGACGAACTGTATGCCTTTAGTTGAGTTATTGATACTTAACCTAGTTGAGTTATTTAACCTCTCTGGTTTCTCATCTGTAACATACGGATAATAATAGTACCTACTCTTTAGGGCAACTGGATTAACCAAGTGCATTATCAAGAACAACAGCTGTGGGACTTCCCTGGTGGTGCAGTGGTTAAGAATCTGCCTGCCAATGCAGGGGACACGGGTTCGATCCCTGGTCCGGGAAGATCCCACATACCATGGAGCAGCTAAGCCCATACGCCACAACTACTGAACCTGCACTCCAGAGTCCGTGAGCCACAACTACTGAGCCTGCATGCCACAACTACTGAAGCCCGCACGCCTAGAGCCTGTGCTCTGCAGCAAGGAGAAGCCACCACAATGAGAAGCCTGTGCGCTGCAACGAAGAGTAGCCCCTGCTCACCACAGCTATAGAAAGCGCGTGCACAGCAACAAAGACCCAACACAGCCAAAAAAAAAAAAAAAGAACAACAGCAGTATCTTTATAATTTGCCAATCTTTCTGCCTTGTCCCCAGTCCCAGTGGGGGAGGAGTGGCGGAGTGAAGGAGTAAACCATGTTTCTCTCCTCACTTCACATCTCCCCAGCAAGGAGGCAGAGGTGTACAGGAGAGCAGGGTAGGGAGGAGATGAAATTTAAATCATATTTGAGATTGAAATGTTCAAGTGACTTGGACTTTTAGTAACTTGTCAGAAGGTGTCTGGAAAGCTATGAAATCTGTCCAAGATGTAATTAAGAACTTTTTAAAAAGGCTTATTGCAGTTTTGGAGGAAAAAATTCACATTTTTTTACTTTACCAGCTTGATTTCTCAGTGATTGAGGATGATGACGACTATGATGATGGCTAACTGCATCAGGATGGGTTTTCTTGGATACCCATGGCAAACTATTAAGCTTGAAAATTTTCTTATTACTTTATGCCCACCATGATGGCTATAATTATTAACACAGACAATAACAAGTGTGGGTGAGGATGTGAATAAACTATAATACTCATATGTTACTGGTGGGAATGTAAAATGGTGCAGCCACTTTGGAAAACAGTTTGGCAGTTCCTCAAAATGCTAAACATAGAGTTACCACATGACCCAACAGTTCTATTCCTGGGTATCTCCCAAAAGAAGTGAAAACATATATCTGCACAAAAACTTGTCCACAAATGTTCACAGCAACATTATTTGGCTATTATTATTCATAATAGCCAAAAAGTAAAAACAACCCCAATGTCTGTCAACTGATGAATGGATAAACACAATGTGATATCCCTATAATGGAATATTATTCAGCCATGAAAAGAATGATGTACCGATACATGCTACCACATGGATGAACCTGAAAAACATTATGTAAAGTGAAAGAAACCACTCACAAAAGCCTATATATTATATAGTCCCATTTATATGAAATGTCCAGAATAGGTAAATCTAGAGAGACAGAAAGTAGATTAGTGGATTCCTAGCACTGAGTGTAGGGTGGGGTGGAAAGTGACTGCTAATGGGTATGAGGTTTCCTTTTGGAGTGATGAAAATATTCTAAATTTAGATTATAGGAATGATGGCACAACTCTGTAAATATGGTAAAAGCCATTGAATTGAACACTTTAAATGGGTGAACTTTACGGTGTGTAAATTATATCTCAGTAAATGTATAAGAAATTAGTTTATTTTCTGCAGCTTTTGAATGGAACCACAATTGCCTTGGGCTTTATGCTTTAGAATAAATAACCTTTACCTTTTCTCTCCACATGGTTTCACTCACCAGTCAGTGATAGTAGCAGACAGTTGTCATATTTCTGGCTTCCCAGCACTTGAATCCATTTCCAAGTTTGGGGAAACCCCCATTCATGAGTCTTGGCTGGATGCGCCAGCCACTTCTCATTCTATAAATGGAAAACACCAGATACTTTCCAAAGGTCAGAGGCACCCAACCTAGGCTTGACCAACCTGCCCCAGACTTGTAGTTAGGCAGTAGGGATAGAGGTATAGAAGAGGGAAGAAGTAAAGAAGTGGAGAGTACATTCTGAACGAGGGTGAGAGCAGTGGCAACAAGCAATCTTGTCCAGGGACGGTGTTTGTGTCCAGTGCCAGGCAGTGGAAGCAGTGCAAGGCATAGCCTGCTGTGCACAGCAGCAAGGGGTGATCTCACTGGATTGATTTTTGGCTTGATTTTGGCTGTGATTGAATGCTGCTTCCTCTTCTGGTCCTGCCTGTTTTCCAAGCCTGGTTCTCCAACCTTCCTAGCAATTGTATGAGCAGGTGAATATCCTTCCAACCAATTCGTTTCCTTCCATGATCAGTTTCTCTGCTTGCAACTAAGAATCCTTGATGCAGTCAGCAAGGCAGGATGATTTCATCCCAAAGGGTCTCCGGGATTCATCCTTCAGATTCTGGAGGCATTCATTTCTTCAGTGCCTCCTGACTACTTTGTGCCATCCGTTATCTCATTTATTCCTCACAATAACTTAGTGACATAGACACTATGACTGCCTCTTCCATAAATGAGGAAAGAAGCTCATTGGAACAAACAACTTATAGATTCAAACCCAGGCTGAGCCCAGGGTCCTTTCCTTTAGAACTTTGTGGCCCCTTCTCCATTTTCACTGCCACATCTCCTCCATCATCTGCAGAACAAAAGGGCCCAGTCTATTCCTCCCTCTGTTCCTTCCTTCTTTAAATCATTGTGGGGGGCTTCCCTGGTGGCGCAGTGGTTAGGAATCCACCTGCCAATGCAGGGGACACGGGTTCATGCCCTGGTCCGGGAAGATCCCACATGCCGCGGAGCAACTGGGCCCATGAGCCACAACTACTGAGCCTGCATGTCTGGAGCCTGTGCTCCGCAACGGGAGAGGCCGCAACAGTGAGAGGCCCACGCACCGCAATGAAGAGTGGCCCCCGTTCGCCGCAACTGGAGAAAGCCCTTGCACAGAAACGAAGAACCAACACAGCCAAAAATAAATAAATAAATAAATTAAAAAAAAAAAACTAAAAAAAAAAAAAAATTTAATTAATTAAAAAAAAGAATCATTGTGGGCATCATTGCCAGTTTCCTTCATAAAAGTACTGTTGATCCCTCTGTACAAGAGTCTGTAACTATTCCTCTAGATGCTCAGGCCTCAGAAAGGCATTTACTGCTCACATCCCATGCTTCCTTCTTCTCTGGCCATATCTCTCACTAACTCTCAACAAGCCCATCTCGTGCCCAAAGGTCAACCCCTGTTTTCGTTTAGTCTGGCTCAATTCACTGCAGACAGTAGGCCCTCGATAAACCTCTTTAATCTGGAGACAGACTAAAGACAAAATACTGAATTCACTCCTCCATTGTAAACCCCAGATTCTATGGCAATGATGATGTGGGGAACAATAAAATAAGCATCAGGCATCATATGACAAAGTCTATTGGAATGTGATATTCTTGGCAGGAAATCACTTCAGAGTGGAAAATGTTTGCTAAATATAAACACTGCAAAGGCATGTGTACCACCAAGACTTTATTATTAGATTCCCAGGGATTTTTATTTAGAAGCTGCAGAACTTGCAAGGCTGTACAATTCCTGGAATGGAATTTAGGTTGACTTTCTGAAATCAATTCAGGCAATACTTTCATACACATGAGCGTTCTTAGAAAGTCTCTGAGCGTCTATTCTTACTCACTTATACTGGTGGCAAAAAGTCCCCAAATAAAATCATCATGAGGTTCTGCCTGTTTCCTGCTTTAGTTGCACTGGAAATCTTCCCAGGAAACTCATGGACTTTGTAATTTCTCCTCTGCCTTTCCCATTGCCATTGGGTAGTTGAAGCCTACACTCAGGGCAAGGTCTAGGATGGTATTTGTGATTCTGCCCCCAATTCCAGTGTGGAGGGGGGTGGTTTTCTTCACACCAGCAGGCAATTCTTGGACACCAACAGGCTGTACGAGAATTCAACTCAGTTCTGACATTGTCTATCTGGTGATAGCATCAGATTCCACAGGTTAAGTCCTGTAAGACTCTGCCCCCACTTTCCACCCACTTCAGATGCTAGTTGACAGCCCAAGTTATCACCAGTGCTTCTGACCCACAGTCTATAGATAGGAAGTTCCAAAACCCACTCTTTGTACTTCAGACACTTGTCACAAGTTCAGGTTGTTACCTATACTTCTGTCCAACTGGCTATAAATCTGAGGTTCCCCTAACCCCCTCCTTGGGTTCAATTAATTTGCTAGAGAAACCCACAGAACTCAGAACATGTTACTTACTAGATTACCAGTTTATTATAGGAGGATATAACTCAGGAACAGGCAGGAAGAAGAGATGCCTAGGGCAGTGTATGGGGAAAGGTCTTGGAGCTTCATGCCTTGTCTTAGTGCACTACTCTCCCCAAATCTCCAACCCAGAACTTTCTGAACCCCATCCTTTTGGATTTTTATGGAGACTTCATTACACAGACATAGTTGATTAAATCATTGGCCATTGGCAATTGAACTCGATCTCCAACCCCTCTCCCCCTTCTCAATGTGCGGAGCAAGGGGACTGAAAGTTCCAACCCTCTAATCTCACAGTTAAGTTTCTTGGCAACCAGCCCCCATCCTTAGGTGACCTGAAGGCCTTCCAAAAGTTGCCTCATTAACATAATGAAAGATACATTTCCTCTCTTATCACAGGAAATTCTAAGGAATTTCAGTGTTAGGAGCTCTGTGCCAGAAACTGGACAAAGACCAAATATATATGTTTTATTATAAATCACAATATTCACAATATCACAGATGGTATGAACCAAAATGAGTCAAGAAGTCTGAACAGGAGAATGCAGAGGACTGGACTACACATGCCAAGGATGGACCGGAAAGCCAGGGCAAGGGGGGAGGGTGCTTGAGCCTGTCAGATGAGCCTTGCACAACTCCTCTTCCAACAGCGCGGCTACTGGCGGGTCCAAATAGATCCTGACCATTAGCAAGAAGGATCAAAGGGTCTACAACCCACATTCTGGGGCACTACAATGTGGCCTTTTTATTGCTGCGTCTGACCCCAGCTTTGGGCCCTGAATGTGACACTGTGAGAATGTCTGGCTAAATTCTCATGTTAGGCCCACCTGGATGATTGACACCTGCCCCTTCTCTCCTTATGCTTCCTCCTGCCGCCCATGTGCCTTTTCCAAGATGGCTGTCACTCCATTCTTGCTGCTATGAGCCTTCAGACCACTGAGCAACTCTCCTGGCTGTTGCTTGCTCACCTGAGCCAGGGCCTGTTGTTAAGGCCATAGCTTTCCATCAGTACTATCCTTCATAACCTCTTGCCAGGTAGAGCCTGTGCCCTTAACAGCCTGTCTTCCCACCATAAGATCCTGTAGGCAGATCCTAATTTCAGACCCATGGCTGACTCCACTAGGCTCTACTCCTCAGAGAGTTGGTAGGACCTGAGGAGGCTGTCAGGGGCCCAGCCATGTGTTAAAGACTCTGTTAACCATGACTAGAAAGAATGGATCAAAATCCTAGACTGATGGACCGCAGGAATGGGGGAACACACCAAGGAGACCAAGTCGTCCATTAGCCCATAGGTGCCTTTGTGAAAAATGGAAAACCACATCCCTTCTGGGTGGAACAATTAGAAAAAGGTGCTTTTCCTCCAGGTGGATACAACCTGAAGTGGGTTGATGGTGGCCCTCAAAAAGATACATCCAAGTCCTAACCCCTGGTACCTGTGGATGTAACCTTATTTCAAATAAGGGTCTTTGTAATATAATTAAGAATCTTGAAATGAAATCATCCTGGATTAATGAGGTGGGCCCTAAATCAAATGACCAGTGTCTTTATAAGAAGAGAAGAATCACAGAGGTGACACAGAGAGAACGCTATATGGTGATGGAGACAGAGATTGGAATTATGCAATTATAAGCCAAGGAAGGACAAGGATTACCGGGAGCCACCAGAAGCTAGGAGACAGGCATGAAGGGATTTACCCTCAGAGCTTCCAGAAGGAACCAACCTTGCTGATACCTCCAGTTCAGACTTTTAGCCTCCAGAACAATGAGAGAATAAGTTTCCAGTGTTTTAAGTCACCCAGTTTATGGTTACTTGTTACAGCAGCCCTAGGAAACTAAGATACACTCCAGGAACGGCACATGGCTTCCTGGGCAGAGTACAGACTGCTTTGAATCTCTTCCTGCCCCTCAGCCTGGTTTCTTTAAAACATATTGTTTTTTTAACATTCCCTTTCTGATATTTCATTGTTAGTGTAAAGGAATGCAACTGATTTCTGAATGTTAATCTTGTATCCTGCTACTTGGCTGAATTCATTTATTAGATCTAGTAGTTTTTGTGTGGAGTCCTTAGGGTTTTCTATATGTAGTATCATGTCATCTGCATCTGTGACAATTTTACCTCTTCCCTCCCAATTTGGATACCTTTTATTTCTTTTTCTTGTCTGATTGCTGTGGCTAGGACTTCCAATACTATGTTGAAGAGAAGTGGTGAGAGTGGGCATCCTTGTCTTGTTCCAGATTTTAGAGGGAAGGCTTTCAGCTTTTCAGTGTTGAGTACTATATTGGCTGTGGGTTTGTCCAGCCTGGTTTCTTTGAACATGGCACAGGTATACACTGCACAACCATTCACCAAGGCTGTGATGGAGACTGAGGCACCAGAGCCCAAATCTACAGAAAGAATTAAAAAGAGTCAGTATATGGCAGTGGGAAAAGAATGAATTCTGGAGGCAGATAGAAGCCTGGGATTCCAACACTGTTACAAGCTAATAGGACCTGAGCATTATTTCTCATCTGCAAAGGAGGGAAAGGGCATTTATTGATCACCTGCTGGGAGTTTTTGTTCCTCTGACTTCACTGGATGGCTGTCAGCTTTGGATGACAACGTACAGGGCTTTGTGCCCCATTCTTCCTCAATAGATACTTATTTCCTTTCCTCTTCCCACCTTGGGTTACTGGTATCAGTATTCCAGGAGCAAGAAGGCTGCTTGGATCTGTGCTACAGCTTTGCTTCAGCTCAGGAATGTTTGGAACCTCTTAAATGGCAGCCAGTGGTATCTGGCCTTGGCTCCTTGCGCCTTGCAGGGAGAATGAAAGTGCCCGCTGGAGAGGAGAGGGAAGGAAGAAAGCAAGAACTACAGTTTATAAATTCTGTTCCCCCAACATGGCCATAATGAAATCTACTCTGCATATTTATTTCATATGTAATACTCTATACATGAGTAACTGATCTAAGACATTCTCCATGATGAACACAAGCATTTTAACCGCATTTGGTTCTCAATAGGAATTCAAGTGGGAAAGGGTTTTTTTAAATTCCAGTATGCCCTTATTTGGATGTTGTTGCCTTTGCCAGGCAAGGGAAATGCCTCTGTTTTCATTTAAAAAGGGGAAGATGGTGGTATTAGTCGTGGGTTAGAGGAGAATGGATTCACTTCTCTACCAAGTGGAGTCTGTCTGGTTATTCTGAAGCATAGGGACATTCTGCGTCTTCTGAATATGAACAGAAGTTTGTTGAAATATAATATTAATATGCAGTATTGCGCTTCCCTCGTGGTGCAGTGGTTAAGAATCCGCCTGCCAGTGCAGGGGACACGGGTTCAAGCCCTGGCCCAGGAAGATCCCACATGCCGTGGAGCAGCTAAACCTGTGTGCCACAACTACTGAGCCTGCGCTCTAGAGGCCGCAAGCCACAATTACTGAGCCCACGTGCCACGACTACTGAAGCCCGCGTGTCTAGAGCCCGTGCTCCGCAACAAGAGAAGCCACCGCAGTGAGAAGCCTGCGCACCGCAACAAAGAGTAGCCCCTGCTCGCCGCAACTAGAGAAAAGACTGCGTGCAGCAACAAAGACCCAGCGCAGCCAAAAATAAAAAACTAAAATAAATAAATTTTAAAAATATGCACTATTATTAAGAGGATTTCAATGGTTTATAAAACCCATGTGAATCATGTATGAGAGAGAGTTACTGAAGAGTCTCCATAAATCAAGTAATAAGATGTACACAACTTGTACGTTTTTCATTTGATTATGTTTTCAGTGCTGTGTTATACCTATTTGATGGATAAAGGGAATCAAAGTCTCTGCTTTTAGAGGGGAATAATAATTCCAGTGTGACATTGGAGAGTGGCTTGTGAGTCTGAGTTGGGGAATTGTGAGAGCCCCAAGGCTGGTCCTGAATGCCATGGTTATAGAGGTGCTCAGGTGCCCAACATTGCAATACTCTGAGTCCAGGGACAATTAGGAGAAAGGGATGGTTGCACCCTGCACCCCTTTGAAAGCTGCCTTACTAAAGCTTATGCTCCACCAGTGGTGAAGCAAAGGAGGGCTAATGGTACATTGGCTCCCTGCACCCCCCTCCTCAGCCCCCCTTCCCTCCCTACCTCCCAGGTCAATCCCTAGGGAAATCTGAGCACATTTCTGTTGGATTCATCAGGGCTTTTAATGGGATGGCATTATGCTATCCAGTGGCTGGGACTTTGCAGTTCTTTCAAAGGAGGGGCCTTTCTTATCTTTATGTACATACTTATTAATAAAGACCTTTATGGCCTTTCTTATCTTTATGTACATACTTATTAAAATCATGGCCTTATCTTTATGTACATACTTATTAATAAAGACATTCCAAATGAGTGGTGACTTACTGAGCTGTCACTATGGATGTGCCTGTCCTCGTGCGTGTGTATACTTGAGCGTGTGTGCATGTGTGTGAGCAAGCTAAATAACAAGTCAGCTCTAAAGGTCTTAGTTCTGTCTTCTGATCTGACAGATGCATATACGTTGGAACTATGAACTTGTTCACCCAATAAAGCAGGGGCGATATAAGAATCTTCTATGGTTTTTTTTTTTTTGAATATTCTATGTTTTTATGCCCCATTTCAGCATTCCTAGGAACTCTCAGGCAGAAGTTCATTGCTTAAAGGGTAGTTAAATAAAGATGCTAAAGGATTAGCCAAAACATTAACCATGTGTTATCCCAGAGTTAGTGCCAATACCTACTGACAAAAGAGAAGATTAATCTCAGAGCCTTTCGCTAAACTGCAGGCTGAAGCCCCAGTCACGTCTCAACATACTTGTTTGCAGGGAGGCCGTTTTATCTCTATCCAAGGTAGTATTAATAGACTTATGGAATAAGTTTTCTTCTTCTCCAGAAGCTTGTCTGCCTTCCAGTGACATGCTTTTGCAAATAATTCAGCTAGTCAAGTCCATCTGGAAACAGTTGTTTTGATGCTTTATATCTTTATATCTTTCATGTGACCCGTAACAAAGGCTACAGAATGAGTATGGTTTGCAGAAAGATTGAGGTGTCCACAGGTAGTGTTTAATACCCTGCTGACATTCAAACAAGTCAGCACCTGCCTCTTCAGAAGTTTGTGCGTTAACACGAGGAACCACAGAGGCTCAGCGTTATGGAATGCTTGCCCCAGAGGGGCTTAGAGCGCCTACGTCCACCTCCCATTTGGTGAGACATATCTTCAGAGGCTTTCCCTCTAGATGGTCTCTGCACACAGGGAAAGGGATGCTCACCACTTCACAAGGCAGCCTATTTCTATTGCTAGGCTACAATAGCACAAGGAAAGTTCTCCTGTTGAGCCAAAAAATGTTTATGCGACATTTGGTCCTAGTTCTGCTTCCCAAAGCAACACAAAAGAAATCTCATTCCCCAGGATGGACTTCGTGGTCTAGACAGATGGGTAGAGATACTGGGTTTGACCCTGGTCTGTCACTTAACTAGCTGGGTAATTTAGTATTCCTCAGAACCTTGGCTTCCTGATTTCTTAGAGGAAGATCAGAATTCCAATCACCTGGGCTGTTTGTAGGTTTTGGACCAAATAATAGTACTTTTTAAACACCCATCATAGTGCCTGGCATATCATGAGCATTTATTGAATGTTCCCCTCTGCCTTCTACTTGGCAGCTCTTCTAAACACTTAAAGGCAGCACGTCTGTTTCCTTTTGGTCTCCTCTTTTCCCAGCCACTAAACTGCAGATCAAAGGGATGGAGTTGAAAGTGGGGACTGGAGAGGGAAAGGGGGGCTGGGAAATGGCTAAATCAGTGTTTAGCAAAGTGTTGGCATCAACAGGTGGTGAAAAGGATTATTTTTAGATAGCACTCGGATGATCATTTTACAATTTAAATTTAAATCTATTTAAATGATATATTTCATAGTGGTCTTCAATTATGGCAGGGGATACTATTTATTTCTGGTATGATAGTGATACAAAGTTTGCTTTAAAAATAAGTTTCAGAATAAAGGTGAATCAAGTACCCCCAAAAGCTCTTATTATTATCTTGTTTAAAATTAAATGAATTTTAAATCAAATCCGAACAAATCAAACTCTGGTTCAGCATCTCATTAGCAAGCCAGTCTGAAAAGACTAGATCTTCTATGATTCCAACTATATGATATTCTGGAAAAGGCAAAACTGTGGAGACAGTAAAAAGATCAGAGGTTGCCAGGGATTCCGGGGGAGGGAGGGATGAATAGATGGAGCACAGGGGATTTTTAGGGCAGTGAAACTATTCTGGGTAACACTATAATGGTAGATATATGTCATTATACAGTTGTCAAAGCCCGTAGAAGGTACAATGCAAAGAGTGAACCCTAATGTAAGCTATGAACATTAGTTAAGAATAATGTATCAATATTGGCTCATCACTTATAACAAATGTTCCACATTAATGCAAGATGGTAATCATAGGGGAAACTGGGGGTGGGTAAGTGAAGGTGTATACGGAAACTGTCTGTACTTTCTGCTCAATTTTTCTGTGAGCCTAAAACTGCTCCAAAAAATCTTTTAATTAAAAGAAAAATCTCATTAGCTAGGCAGATCACCAGTCTGTTTATTCATTTCCATATCTCCATTTGCCTGGAGGAGATTTCATGTCAAAAGCCAAATTAATCACATTTCCCCCCCATAATGGTACTGCTACCCAGTTACCACCAATTGCCACCATTTGAGGTCCTCAGACTCATCTTAGAGGATATTGTGCCCCTATTCCTCCTCAATTTACTACATTCAGTTTATAATTAACCCCTCCTGTTCCTCCCCACCCCCACCTCTTCCTCTTCCTCTCTCCGAAATCTCAGGCCTGTTCAATTTACACAACTATTGCCGTGGACTAGGAGTTCTCATCTCCCCAAGCCTGGGCTACTCTGACAGCCTCTTGGGTGGTCTTCTTTAATTTCTCCTCCATTCTAAGATTATCCACCAACATCTGTTAAAATAATGTGCTAATGTCAATTTCATCCTAGTTCTCCTCTGCTTGAGAATTTACAAGTCTCTGTTCCCAATCGTCCAAACGGAGGTTATGACCAAAGATGTGGATATTACATGTGCTCACCAGGTCAGGACAGGGACCTGAATGAAGATTGGCCACAAGCTGATCCAACAAAGATAATTGATTAACAAGGATGCTAAGGTGTGTGCCCAGGCTGAGGCTCTCATTCCCCCACCCACTGCCGGGAGTGTTGGTAGCTGGCAGCTCTCAGGTGAGTACCTACCTAAGAATTGCTCTCACCTGAAGACAGCCACCTCTCAGGGCTAGACCACACACAGTGACTGGTGGATAAGGAGGTATCTGGGCGCTACCTCCTTGCCTTGAAGCAGGACATTTCAGAAGAGCCATCCAGGCGCTAGAGTCCCCCTCCATGGGATTGGCTGCCTGTGTTGTGACTGCATCACAGTTCAGTTCTCCTCCACTTCCCCACAGTTCTTGCTTCCCCGTGAACCATCCAATAAACTTCCTGCACACAAGTCTCCGTCTTGGCATCTGCTTTGCGGGGAACCACATCAATGACGGCATCCAAGGTCAATTAGACTCTGAGTCTGTGCTGTTCCACTGATGTACACTGTCCTTCCAAAACAGACGGGTGTTGGGGGGGGAAATAACTGATACTTGTTGAATACCTTCTAGGTTCCAGATGCTGTATTAGGATATTTTATTTATATGAGTTCTACTCCTTACATCAACCCTATGACATAGGCCTGCTTTCTAGATGAGAATACTAAGATTTAAAAATCTTGGGAACGTGCAGAAGTGGTCCAGTCAAAAAGATGTTTGGACTTAGGGAAATCCAGTAAGTAGCAGGGAGGGAAAATGACAGCACACGAGTGACTCGGTGCTGAATTCTCATTTACTCCTTTCTGCCCAGGGACAAATTTCGTGCCAGGAGATGGAGGCTGCATGGGGCCAGGAGGGCTGGGCCATCGTCCTCCACAAACAGCTCAAACTGTCTCTCGTCCCAGGACCCCAGTCTCACTCCCTCTCCTTCTACACAGGAGCCCTCCATTCCAAGCCAGCTTCTCTGCTTTCTGTCCCTTTCACTAAATGTAACTCAGCTCAGCACCTGCCTGTTACCTGTGCCTTGTTTCTTCTTCAGAAATGCCCATTCATCAGCCCATGCCATTGTATCCATTTAAGTTTGTTTAAAAATGTATCTCCTTCTAATGCTAGCCCCAGGTAAAGAATTCGCCTCCCCAAGTACTTAAACCCTCAGTGTGGTTATAGCTGTTCTGTCATCAGTCATATCTTGTAGGAGGTTGCCTTTAGAGTTTGGAAAGCTTCTTTTGATGAGTTTGAAGATTTGGTTGGGGTGGGAGCTCTAATCTCATTTGCATCCTGAATTAATCAAGAAAAGGCACAAGAAGCTAAATGTATATTAAATCTGTTATAGGAAAATTCAGATTTGGGGATACTGGCTTAGAGGAAAGAGCTCTGGTTTCCTACCCATTTCCCCAAATCTGGATTCTGGTGCCTGATGCAGGTACAGTTATCACAGGGGGTAGGAACAGAGCAAGAGCCCAGGCTCTGCTTGAGGTTTGGCAGGTCCAGAAGAGAAGAAAAGACCAGACCAGTTCAATCTCACCAGGCAGGCAGAGAAGCCAGTGCAGTGAGGGGGTTGGGATGGGAATCTGAAATGTTCTTTCAATACTGTGTCCTGGGGAGATAGGGGATGGCCTTTCTCTTCTATGGACATATGATGAATGGGGTACACTGCCTTCCCATCCCCCTCTTGAGCAGATGTTGGTTGTACTGAGTCAACTAGAATGTACGCTCCTGGAGGGCAGCACACCTCTTCCTCCACTTCTGCTGTGCCCTTGCTCAGAAGATCAGAAGTGTCTCGAGCGTAACATTACTACATGTCACTTTTACGCAACAACAATGCTCCTTAGAATATTAGACCCCGGAATACCAATTTTCACCAACTTTGTGAAGCAGATATATTCTTCTCTATTTATTAACACATCTATGGTGCCCATGTGATTTCTACATATTTTTCGGGTGCTCTTGGGCCTGGTCTTTTCTGCCAGGTTGACTGGAATGGCTAGAACATTTTATCATCTGCAGCTGGGGAATCACTGAACTGTCTGAATATTTTCCTATGTGAGTGATTCTTATGTCAGCCAAGGCAGAAGTAAGATTTTAAATAAGCCCAAACTGTTCCATGATGTAATTCTAGGAGTGAGAATTGTGTGAAAACATGAAAAAGTAAAGGTTTTTATTGTGATAATTCTGTGAGAATTCTCTCCCCTTTATGTCACATCGCTGCCAAGAAAGTCTTAACATGTCTTCCTATGTTTATAATATTGTCGAGGATTAAAAACACATGAAGCAGAGCATGACTGTACGTGATTCCCATTCAGTCCCCATGGGACACATGAATTTCATGTCAAGATCTGTTGTCTGGATCCCGCTTAAGGTGGCATAGGGGTTGCCAGGTAAAATCAGGATGACCACTTACATTTGAATTTCAGATAAACAACAAAAAATTTTTTTACTGTAAGTAGGTCCCACACAATATTTGGGACATACTTATACTAAAAAGTTATTTATTGTTTATCTGAAATTCAAATATTAATGGGCATTCTGCATTTTTACTTGCTAAATCTGGCAAGTGTAGGCTGGCAAAAACCTGGGAAGACCCCTTCCTCCCTCCAAGGAGAAAACCAGGTCATGGGGGAAGGTTTTAGTCAGAGCAAGGAAGAAAGAGGATGTTTTTTTAAAAAAAATTTATTAAAGTATAATTGATTTACAATGTGTTAATTTCTGCTGTACAGCAAAATGATTCAGTTATACATATATATACATCCATTTTCATATTCTTTTCCATTATGGTTTATCACAGGGTATTGAATATAGTTCCCTGTGCTAGACAGTAGGACCTTGTTGTTTATCCATTCTATATATAATAGTTTGCATCTGCTAATCCCAACTCCCAATCCATTCCTCCTCCACTCTCCCTCCCCCTTGGCAACCACAAGTCAAGAGCCTGTTTTTAGTGGTAGCCAAGAAGGTCAAAGTAATGCCCCATCATAATGTGTTCTCCCTTTGAAAAACAGAAGCAATTTGGGAAGGTGGTTGTAAACAATGGACTGTGGAACATGGAGCATGAGACCAACGGCCCCATGTGTGTACATCTAGAAAATCAGTTGGTCGACGTGGACACGTTCAACCCCTGGTTGTGCTGTCATCCTAACCATAGGCAGAGGAAGGAAGAAGGATGAAGTTACAGGGAGTCAGGATGGCAGAGCTGGCTTGACTGAAGGAATGGCTCCTGATGGGATGTCTGGTTGTCTAATATACAGTGTTCAAAGTGACATGGCAAACTTGCCCTTGGTTTGGGCTGGCAATAAAACCCAATGAGATCCAGTATGGCAGGCCAGTCATGAGAGAAAGGCCTGGTTCCTTAAGAGAGAGGTTGGCAAGAGTTTGGATAAGAGTTAGGACTTATGTCTCAGTGGGGACCTGGAAAGCATGGCAGGCAATGGTGAAAGAAGCTGGTGACTAGAGCAGGGGCGTTAATGAAGACAGCAGCTTGAGGCTTTCGGACTTTTGGGCTTCTCCCAACGCTGAAGGGCCCTGCTGGGGCAGCCTGTGTGATTCTGGCTCTATCTCAGGAGTGGAGCTGAGGCAGCTCATGTCCTGTCTGTGGTCAGGCTGGCCAGGGTCCAGGAGGTGCCCGGCCCAGGAGACTGATGGAAGAGCCAAGATCTGAATAGCTCAGGGGAGCCTGGAGGAACAGCCACAGAATTGCCTTTGTACCAGGAAGGTGTGCGGGATAGAGAACAGGCTGTGTACCAGACACCGTTTAAAGAAAGCAGTAGAAATAGTTGGAGATGCAGGGCTGACTGAAACAGGAAAGTACAGGCCAAAAAGGCAGGTGAGTCATTGTATAAAGATAGCGCTAGAAGCCATGAAGGTCTTCTTCCTTTGAAAAACGGAAACAATTCTCAAAAGGTGGGAATAGGCTTTGTAGACTGCGTGTGATCTCTGGCTAGGCTCCCATGCTCAGCAGGAACCTGTCCTAAAAAGGCTTTGGCTGGGGAGAGCTTGTAGGTGGAGAAGCCTAAGCCCTCAGCAGAAAGGCCCATGTTTCCATTAGGTCTAAGGTCTCAATTGATTAATTGAATTTAATGCCTTGTGTAAAGTCATAGAAATAAATCCAAGAACACTTGGTGCCTCAGAGCTAACAAAGAAGAGAGTTTCAGAGAAATGAATGAGAGATTAAAAGAGAGAAAGTAGAGGAGATAAAAGAAAAGATAGGGAAAGAGAGAAAGAGACCACACAGACATGGGAACATTCTTTATCTTTAATTGCACTGCTTTATACATTTTGACTGAACATTCTGAAGATGAGTCTTTGCTAGACTTTGTTACCTTATTTTTTCGTATTTAAGTTAAATTTTACACAAAAATGTTTGCAGTACGATTACCAACTTCTACAAGGCATTCCTTACTTGTGTTGCTTTCTACTAAGTTGATTTCTATTAAAATGTTGAAAACATCACTGTCTGCATGTGGACAGTGTTGGCCCTAAATGCTTCTTAGTGTAACTTCTAAATGTACTTCTAAACACCCAGGTATTTAGCAGTTGAGAAATGCTCCCCTCAGACCCATGCTTTCCATTGCCCCGTGAACCTGAACTTTTCCATCCTAGACCTTGGTATCAATGTGTGGTCCCTGGTTAAATGGTGTTTTTCTCTCATGTGCTTTTTGTATTTACCACATCTCTGTTCACAATCTTCAATGTAAAACAAACTCTTTGAAAATGATTTTTCACACGGCTAGTGTTGAAACTGAGGCAGACACACATTGTTCCGGCAAGGAAAAATATACTACCGGGGGTAAAATGAAAACATTCATTTTCCAAATTCAAGGCTGAAGTCTGGAATTTCATCATCCCATAAAAATAAACCATTTGAAAATTACTTAATTCATCACTGATTCAGTCTGGAAATTAGATATCAGGGAACAAAGACAATGAAGCTCTGTTAGTTGGCATGAGAAGGCCACAGTGTGTTTAGTTTAAGTGTTTAGGTTAATAGACCATCCCTGGGTGTTTACTCTACAGAAAAGTTCAGTTTCAAAGAAGGCTCTGACAAGTCAGCAAGGTGTAGTGCTGAGAGCATGAGAGCACAGGACTGGGAATCTAATTCCAGCTTCTAAGGCTGATTTGTATCATTTAAGGCAAGTCTCTTAACCTCAGGTCCTGATGTCTTCACCTGTAAATGAGAGATAGTCAGTGGTATGGTCTGAATGTTTGTGTTCCCTAAATTTCATAGGTTTAAACCTAACCCCACGGTGATGGTATTAGGAGGTGGGGCCTTTGGAAGGTGATTAGGTCATGAAGGCAGAGCCCTGATGAATGGGATTATAAAAGTAGCCAGAGAAAGCTCCCTTGCCCCTTCTGCCATGTGAGGTTATAGTGAGAAGATGGCTATCTATGAGGAAGCAGGCTTTTACCAGACACTGAATCTGCCAATGCCTTGATCTTGGACTTCCCAGCCTCCAGAACTGTGAGATGTAAAATACTGCTATTTATGAGCTACCCAGTCTATGGCATTTTTCTTATAGCATCGCAAATGGACTAAGACAGAGAGAGAGTTAAGGTTTTTCCCGAATTCTAGATTCCACACACACACACACACATACACACACACACACATACACACACACACATACACAATCAAATTCTCTAAACACTAAGGCATTTGAGTAGTAGTATCTGATGATTCACTTGGTATTTAGGATCTTGGTGTAGATAAGGGCACCAATATGAATGTTAGCTGTGGTGTGGATGAAATGCCTAGGTGAGAATGAATGGAGATTTTGAGGACCAAAGGCAAGATCAATGCTTCTGAATTCTCAAAACGATGCGGCACACACAGAAAACTGAGATAAACAGATGAGGATGCTCAAGCCTAAGTCAACTGGCCATAGCGCTTAGCTACCCAAGGCTGTTCCCAGATGCCCCAAGGGCCGAGAAGATTGATATCTTGGGCATCAATCTATAACCCAGTCATTCAGGATGTCCTAGACTAGAAAACAGAACATACTATAGAATGGAGAGTGATGGTTTACACAATAAACATGATACTCCTTTTAATTTTTATTCTTTACTTCTTATTTTAAAAATTCCAGAATGAAGGAGGAGGAACATAATTGAAAGGGATGAGATAATAAATTCAGTTGGTGACACACCAATTTTGAGGCATTTGAAACATTTGAGTTCAGATATTGAGATGCTAGGTGGATACCCAGATCTGGAAGGACGTCGGGGCTAGAGAGAGTTTTGGAAGTCATTAGCTTGTATAGATGAGATTTGAATCCATGGACAAGATTTCTCTGAGAGAATGAGTAGAAGCCAAGGATGGGCTCAGGGGAACACTAATATTTAAGGGGCTGATAAAAGAGAAGGAGCTAGCAAAATATAGAGGGCTCATTTGGAGCTTTTTACAAGGTGATTTAATGTCATTTCATAAGCGAAAAATATAAGACAAATTGATATCCAAGTATAGATATGATTTGTGTTATGTAATGACATACATAGATATAAGCAAGGGCACACACATACGGTGGATTTGTTCATTCATTCACTCATTAACAGTAAATGCATTCATTCTATCAATAAATGATTACTGAGTGCCTACTATGTGCTTGGAATTATTCTAACCATTGGGGATACAACAATGAACAAAACAGGTCAAGTCCCTTCCTGAATGGAGTTTTATGTGACACACCACACCACACTACACACACACACACACACACACACACACACCCTACTAAATACAGCCTCTTCCCCACGAGGTACAGCAGAATGTAGATGGGTTTGTATTTTTACTGAGCCAAGATTCTTTATCCTCCTAAAGGATTGCCTGTCATCACCACCAACATATTGCTTTGGCCCTGTTGTTGTATTTGTCTTTTATTCACTTAAAAGGTTAACTGGATGGTTGAATTACAGGATTCTAGCCAAAGTGTGCTTCCCATAAAGGAGTTCCCAGCTCATCAGTAAGCTGAGCTCGTTTGGCATCTGTCTTACATTACTAAGGAGCTGGGCATCTGCAGGCTGAGCTCATACTGCAGAGGCATCGGCAAGACCTTGATCTGCCTTCACACCATAATTGCTGGATGACAGGGGAGCAGCGGAGGTCATGGTTCAAATCTGAGATGGCAGGTTCTGAGGACATAGCCTGCAGGGACCATTTTCTATTGGAAACTCTTTCATTTTAATTCATTGTCAGAATATTCTAACTCCAGGTCTTCCAACTCCAAACAAAGTGAAAGCAAATCTACCTTTTATCTTTCCACCTTATCATTTCCTCCAGAGTTTTTTTTTTTGTTAAAATTTTCTCAGATAATTAGGAGATGATAGATCTTTTCCATTTCTGGGCCAGTATGTTCTGGGTCCCCATTAGCTAATAAGCCAACTCCATCTCTAGAATTTTCTGTTTCTATTAATGACACTATCCACTGGTGTCTCTAATCTTGCTGGTTCTTTAAAGTTATTTCCCATCCAAGAAACTTTTCTTACTCTCTGTCCCTTCTCCATTGTCTGGTGGAGACCTAGTTGAAAGCGTATTGGAGATGGGAAGGAGATAGTCTTTATGGGTGAGAAAATACTACATTATGCCCAAAGTGTTGGCTGCCCTGTCCTTTTTATTAATGAACTTGGAATAACCCTTGATTCTTTTCTCTTCCATCATCTATCATATCCAATTAGTTATATATGAAGTCAGTTTCTTTAAATACTGTTTGTGCATGCGTTCTTCAGCCAGTAACTTTCGATGAATCCCTATTACAAATTAGAATCCAATACATTAACCTACTGCTTGACCCAATGATTAACACTTTTAGGAACTTATCTTACAAATATAGTCACACTCATGCAAAAACACCTGTTTGCAAAAATTATTTATTGTAACCTTATATGTAATAGCAAAAGACAGGAGATAACTTAAATGTCCATTAATTAGGGACTGATTAAATAAATTATGATTCATTCATACAGTAGATTACTAGGCAGGTATAAAACAGGAAATTCTTTATATTCTGATGGTAATGATCTCTAAACTATACTGTAAAATGGAAAAAGTTAATATTTGTGAAAAAAGGATACACATGCAATATTTTCTTCTGTATGCATTTAATGTCCCTGGAAGCAACATAAGTAACATCAGTTGCCTCTGGAGTGGAGAGTTGGGTGATTGAGAGAGAAGAGTGAGAAGGGCCTTTTCACTATAATATACATTGATACCTTTTGATTTTTGAGCCATGTGAACTCTTAGAAATACATATACATGTACATACGTATATACACTTTAAATTTTAAAGTCCTTCATCTAGCATTTCAGGCCTTCACAATCTGGCCCTTGATGACATTTGCAACCATATTTCTAGAATACCACATTTTCCCCTGCAGAAGATCTCTCCTCTTGCCACATTGGTCTGCTCAAACATCTGTCTCATGCATAGTTCCATCTAGATCCTTTCAAAGTCAAATTGCCAGGTTCCAGTTCTGGTGTCACCCAACCCATGGGTCTTGACTTAAAGGAGGCAAATGAGGTATAACAGCAAAACTTGTCCTGTAGAGGGTGGCTCCACCAATCTAAACACCTGCCTGCCGCAGCTCTGCCTCTGTGGAAGTGAATTTAGAACTAATGCCAGTACCGGATCCCCTCTGACCAGAGCCCAATGCCACCTTTCTCCTTTCCCTCTAGGATGATGTACATGTGGAGGGCTATTGTTCCTGCAAGGTGAGGTTCTTTAGTCTCCAGAAGGAAATCCCCATCCTGTCTAACACTAGATCTCTGCAGACACCAGGCAAGATGTTGCTCAGCAGGCCTGAAGGTGCCCTTGTGGTTTGATGTCCTTTCAGAACTTGCCTTGACCCAAAAAGGAGTCCCCTTTCCAGCTAATGCCATATCCTGCAACTCTCTGTGATGTTGCTTGTCAGGTCTTCATTGATGCTAATTTCATAAAGTCTGGATCCCAGAGACCTTTCCTAGTACAGAAGTTTTATGCTTTTCAAGTGGGACTTTGCCCCTAAAATGGCAGAACTCTATCTGCATACTCTCTAGGCCTACCAAAACAGTAGCAGGTACAATGTGATAGTGGAATAATAATAATGTAGTGATAGCTAACAAACATTTAAGTGCTCACTCTGTGCCACGCACTGGTCCAAGCACTCAACATGCACTAACTCATTTAATCCTCACAATAACTCTGTGTAGTTATTTTTACAGATAAAAAAACTGAGACCCACAGAGGTCAAATCACTTGCCCAAGGTCACATAGCTATAAAGTGGAGAAGCTGGGATTTGAACCCAGGTAGTCTGTCTCTGAAACCCTTAAACACCAAGCATGCTATACCAAGTGTCTTGCAAGCTGTTAACAATACAGTGACCTTCTTGGAATGACTTTTTGATCTCCATCAAAAATACCCCTCTTTTGGGCCACTCACTTTCAACTTGACTTAATGTCCAAGGTCTCACACAGCTAATAAGTGGCAGAACCAGGGTTTAGATCCAAGCAATCTGGATCCTGAGGCCAGGCATTTGATCATTATGCTAGACTGCCTCTCTGAAGCAGAGAGGCTGGGGTGACGGACCCTTTATTACCAGTAAGACCTTGACCCAAACCCTAGTGTTCAGCCTGGCAAGAGTAGGACTGTGGTTCCTCCATGTAGGTTTGAAGATGCCCCTTATCCTAGGGCTTCATCACATGGCCTGGTCAGTAACCTCAGACTGGACCCATCCACTGTACTCCATTTTTGAAGTGTGGGTGGGAGGTCTTATCCTTGATCTTAGGCCCATTGGTGGAGAGGAGGAGATGGGGTTGGGTGGGAAGAGTTGATGAAAGTCTCAAGCTCCTTCAATATGCACCAAAAGGTCTACTTCCCCCAGGCGTCCATGCCTACCCACTCAGCCTTGGTGATCTCCTCCCCTGAACTCCTGTAGTCTAATTGTGACTGCCCACAGCAGTTTCCATAGCTTTGTGTGGCCACTTGCCTTGACCATGTATGATGGTGCTGTGCTTCCCAACCAACTCAATACATTTATGCTTTCAAAAATATTTATTGAACACCACCTTGATACCATGCCACCAGGTGGCAAAAAGATGATCAAGACTCCATTCCTGCCCTCTAGGAACTCATGGACCAATAAAGTAGTGATTATATTTAAAGATGAAGATGTCATCACTGAGATGAGTGAGACATAGAAGAGAGACCTCCTAACTCTGTATGGGGGATCAGGGAAAGCTGCTAAGAGGAGACTGACCTTGACGTGAGTCATGAGGATATGAAAGGAGCTTTTCAGGGTGATAAGTGGAAAAAGAACAAGGGAAAGAGTATCCAAACAGGAAAGCATTTCAGGAGAATTACAACTAATTCAGTTTAGCTGAAATACACAGCACTTATAAAGAAGCAAAGGAGATGAGGATAGATCCATAGGCATGAGCTAAAACAGAGCACAAATTCCTCCTGAATGTAAGCTTCTTAATGGCGGGGATTTTTGTCTATTTATTGATGTATCCCTGGTGCTCCACAGTGCCTGGCACAGGGGAGGCACACAGTATGTTTTTGTTGTGTATGAAGAAAAATGAATGTATGTCAGGTCCATAAATTTGGACTTTGTCTTTAAGGGTTATTTAAGAATTTTAGGCAGATGAGTAATGTCGTTAGAAATTCATTTTGGATAAGCATGCAGTCACCGAAAAATGAATGCAAGAACTCAAAATGAAGGCTGGATACAAAATAAACATGCAAACATCACCCATTTATACATACGTGTACTTGCCAGTAAAAAAATAAATAACAATAAAACTGTAAAATAACAAGTAAAGTAAGAATGTGCAAGATGTACATTAAGAAAACTATAAAACTTGATAGAAGAGTAAAAAGAAGGCTTGACTAAATAAAGAGAAACACCATGTTCTGGACAGGACGACTCAGTATTGTAAAGATGTCATGCTTCCCTAAAATAATATATAAATTTAACACAGTTTCAGTTAAAATCCCAGTAGGATTTTGTGGTACTTGACAAATAGCTTTTAAAATTCATTTGTATGTATAAATGAATGAGGACAGCCAAGAAAAACTTGAAAAACCAAGAAAAATGAGAAGGGACCTTGCTTAATCAGATCAAAAGTCACTATATAAATCTACGGTAATTAAAACAGTGTGGTACTGGAGCAAGAACACACAGAAAAATGGAACAGAGTAGGATATCCAGAAACAGAATCGTGTGCATATGTACTTAGCATATGATTATAGCTAATATTTATTGAGTACTTACTATGTGCTTGGCACTGTTCTAAGCACTTTGTATTACTCATTTAATTCTCACAAAACTTTATGAAGTAGGTCCTATTGTTATTCCCATTTTATTTTTTATTTTTATTTATTTATTTTTAATATCTTTATTGGAGTATAATTACAATGTTATGTTTCTGCTGTACAACAAAGTGGATCAGCTATATGTATACATATATCCACATATCCCCTCCCTCTTGAGCCTCCCTCCCACCCTCCCTATCCCACCCTGCTAGGTCATCACAAAGCATTGAGCTGATCTCTCTGTGCTATGCGGCAGCTTCCCCCAACCGTCCATTTTACATTTGGTAGTGTATTTATGTCCATGCCACTCTCTCACTCCATCCCAGCTTCCCCTTCCCTCCCTGTGTCCTCAAGTCCATTCTCTATGTCTGTATCTTTATTCCTGCCCTACCACTAGTTTCATCAGTACCGTTTTTTTAGATTCCATATATGTGCATTAGCATATGGTATTTGTTTTTCTCTTTCTGACTTACTTCACTCTGTATGACAGACTCTAGGTCCATCCACCTCATTACAAATAACTCAGTTCCGTTCCTTTTTATGGCTGAGTAATATTCCATTGTATATATGTGCCACATCTTCTTTATCCATTCATCTGTTGGTGGACATTTAGGTTGCTTTCATGTCCTGGCTATTGTAAATAGTGCTGCAGTGAACATTGTGGTACATGACTCTTTTTGAATTATGGTTTTCTCAGGGTATATGCCCAGTAGTGGGATTGCTGGGTCCTGTGGTAGTTCTATTTTCAGTTTTTTAAGGAATTTCCATACTGTTCTCCATAGTGGCTGTATCAATTTACATTTCCACCAACAGTGCAGGAGGGTTCCCTTTTCTCCACACCCTCTCAAGCATTTATTGTTTGTAGATTTTTTTGATGATGGCCATTCTGACCGGCGTGAGGTGATACCTCACTGTGGTTTTGATTTGCATTTCTCTAATGATTAGTGATGTCGAGCATCTTTTTATGTGTTTGTTGGCAATCTGTGTGTCTTCTTTGGAGAAATCCACTGGCATTTTTCACAGAACTAAGACAAAGAATTTTACAATTTGTAAGGAAACACAGAAGACCCTGAATAGCTAAAGCAATCTTGAGAAAGAAAAACGGGGCTGGAGGAATCAGGCTCCCTGACTTCAGACTATACTACAAAGCTACAGTAATCAAGACAGTATGGTACTGGCACAAAAACAGAAATATAGATCAATGGAACAGGATAGAAAACCCAGAGATAAACCCACGCACATATGGTCACCTTATCTTTGGCAGAGGAGGCAAGAATATACAGTGGGGAAAAGACAGCCTCTTCAATAAGTGGTGCTGGGAAAACTGGACAGCTACATGTAAAAGAATGAAATTAGAACACTTTCTAACACTATACACAAAAATAAACTCAAAATGGATTAAAGACCTAAATGTAAGTCCAGACACTATAACATTCTTAGAGGAAAACATAGGCAGAACACTCAATGACATAAATCACAGCAACATCTTTTTTGACCCACCTCCTAGAGTAACAAAATAAAATAAAAAATAAACAAATGGGATCTAATGAAACTTAAAAGCTTTTGCACAGCAAAGGAAACCATAAACAAGGCAGAAAGACAACCCTCAGAAGGGGAGAAAATATTTGCAAATGAAGCAACTGACAAAGGGTTAATCTCCAAAATATACAAGCAGCTCATGCGGCTCAATATCAAAAGAACAAACAACCCAATCCAAAAATGGGCAGAAGACCTAAATAGACATTTCTCCAAAGAAGACATACAGATTGTTATTCCCATTTTACATATAATAAAGAACATGTAGATGATGCTACATGCAAGCCAGTGAGTGGTATCCAGGCTTTATGACTCAAGGCCTTCATTTTGTTTTATTTTATTTTATTTTATTTTATTTTGTGTGGCTGTAGTTGAATTTATTTCTATATAGTATTCCATCATAAAAATATAACCATTTTACTTATACATTCCTTTACTGATGCACATTGGGTTGTTTCCAGTTTGATGATTTTCCAAAGAACACTGCTCTGAACATTCTTGTCCAAACACATGTACACATCTGTGTTGGGTATAATCCTAAGAGTGGAATTGTTGGGCCGTAGAGTATGTGTATGTCCATCCTTTGGAGATACTGCCAAGGAGTTTTCAAAGTGGAATGAACAGTTTATACTCAAACAGCTGTGTATGAGAATTCCAGTTGCTCCACGTACTCACCAACACTTTGTATTGTCAGGGTTCTTTATTTTAACCCTTGTGGTGTATGTGTAGGGGTATCTCACTGTGGTTTTTTGTTTTTTGTTTTATTGAAGTATAGTTGATTAACAATGTATTTATTTCTGATGTACAGCAAAGTAATTCAGTTATATTTATTCTTTTTCAGATTCTTTTCCATTATAGGTTATTACAAGATATTGAGTATAGTTCCCTGTGCTATACAGTTAGATCCTTTTTGTTTATCTGTTTTATACAAAGTGGTGTATATCTGTTAATCCCAAGCTCCTAATTTATCCCTCCCCCACTTCCCCTTTGGTAACCATAAGTTTGTTTTCTGTGTGACTTTGTTTCTGTTTTGTAAATAAGTTCATTTGTATCATTTTTTTAAGATTCCACATATATGTGATATCATATGATATCTGTCTTTCTCTTTCTGACTTACTTCACTTAGCATGATAATCTCTGGGTCCATCCATGTTGCTGCAAATGGCATTATTTCATTCTTTTTTATGGCTGAGTAATATTCCATTCATTATTTATCCATTCATCTGTTGATGGACACTTTGGTTGTTTCCATGTTTTGGCTCTTGTGAATAGTGCTGCTATGAACATTGGGGTACATGTGTTTTTTTGAATTAGAGTTTTCTCTGGAAATATGTCCAGGAGTGGGATTGCTGGATCATATGGTAACTCTATTTTTAGTTTTTTAAGGAGCCTCCATACTGTTCCCCATAGTGGCTGCACCAATTTACATTCCCACCAACGGTGAAGGAGGGTTCCCTTTTCTCCACACCCTCTTCAGCATTTATTATCTGTAGACACTTCAGTGGTGGCCATTCTGACCGGTGTGAGGTGATACCTCACTATAGTTTTGATTTGCATTTCTCTAATAATTAGCAATATTGCGCATCGTTTCATATGCCTGTTGGCCATCTGTATGTCTTCTTTGGAGAAATGTCTATTTAGGTCTTCTGTCCATTTTTTGATTGGGTCGTTTGTTTTTTTGATATTGAGCTGTATGAGTTGTCTGTATATTTTGGAAATTAAGCCCCTGTTGCTCACATCATTTGCAGATATTTTCTCCCAGTCCTAGGTTGTCTTTTCATTTTGGTTATGGTTTCTTTTGCTGTTCAGAAGCTTTTAAATTTAAGTAGGTCCCATTTGTTTATTCTTGCTTTTATTTCTGCTAGGAGATGCATCCAAAAAAAATACTGCTATGATTTATGTCAGAGTGTTCTGCCTATGTTTTCCTCTAGGAGTTTTATAGTATCTGGTCTTACATTTAGGCCTTTAATCCATTTTGAGTTTATTTTTGTATATGGTGCTAGAGAATGTACTAATTTCATTCCTTTATATGTAGCTGTCTGGTTTTCCCAGCACCACTTACTGAAGAGATTATGTTTTGTCCATTGTATCTTCTTGCCTCTTTTGTCGAAGATTATTGACTATAGGTGTGTGGGTTTATTTCTCTCTATTTTGTTCAGTTGATCCATATGTCTTGTTTTTGTGCAAATACCATGCTGTTTTGATTACTGTAGCTTTGTAGTATTGTCTGAAGTCTGGGAGGATTATGCTTCCAGCTTTGTTCTTTTTCCTCAGGATTACTTTGGCAATTCTGGGTCTTTCGTGGTTCCATATAAATTTTAGGATTATTTGTTCTAGTTCTTTGAAAAATGTCATGAGTAATTTGATAAGGATCCCATTAAATCTGTAGATTGCTTTGGGTAGTATGGCCACGTTAACAATATTAATTCTTCCAATCCAAGAGCATGGAATATCTTTCCATTTCTTTGAATGATCTTCAGTTTCCTTTATCAATGTTTTATAGTTCTCAGCTTATAAGTCTTTCACCTCCTTGATCAGGTTTATTCCTAAGTATCAATAATACTGATTCTGCCTTATTTAACATTTTGATATTTTGTTCATTATGGACTTATTTGCATTAATTTTCATTTTTAAAATATTGCATTAAAATATTATTTGTCTTGACTACTGAGGTTTTTTTAAAAATTAATTAATTAATTTATTTATTGGCTGTGTTGGGTCTTTGTTGCGGTGCGCGGGCTTCTCATTGTGGTGGCTTCTCTTGTTGTGGAGCATGGGCTCTAGGCACACAGGCTTCAGTAGTTGTGGCTCGCGGGCTCTAGAGCGCAGGCTCAGTAGTTGTGGCGCATGGGCTCAGTTGCTCCGTGGCATGTGGGATCTTCCCAGACCAGGGATCGAACCCATGTCCCCTGCATTGGCAGGCGGATCCTTAACCACTGCAGCACCGGGGAAGTCCCACTACTGAGTTTTTTAATGCCTCTTTAAATTTTGTGTCCAAGGCAAAGTGCCTAATGCATCTAATACTAGTTTCAACCCTGGATGGAAAAAGAAATTATTACTAGCTTTGAGGATGACTTGGAAAATCAACATGTTAGGCCTGCTTAGCCACTAATTTGAAAATTCTGTTTCTAGGAATATTACCTAGAGGTATGACTGGACAAGTACACAGTGATATATATATAGGGGTGCTCATTGTAGCACAATATAGAAGAAAAAATTGAAAAATTGAACTGACCATCAATAGGGGATTGATTAAATAAATTATGGTACATTTGTGCAATGGAGTACTATATAGGCACTGAAAAGGATGGCATAGAGGTGTACATGTTTAAAGGAAAGGATATCTATATTGTCTTAAGGAGTAAATTAAAAAGCATGACTATATAGAACTATATGTGTACAGTACTCTCAATTAGGCAACATATACACACAACTCCAAAAAAGTCTCAAAAAATAATGTAGATCTTTACTGGAGTCACATGAAAAAGTAGCCAGAGGAAATATTACACTTCACAAAATCTCATCCATTATGGCAGCTTCTGTAAAACTCTTGACTGTCTCTCTCAAAACTCTCATTTTTTGCCATATCACTCCCTCCCTCCTAATTCTCTGACATATTCTATTTTTCCAGTGGTAGTAGATAGTGCCTCATATGCCAGCCCACCCCCAGGCCCCCAGGTTTTTAATTCTGTATCTCTACTTGTCACCCAGGAGGCCTAGTACCTGTAACACATTAGCCCTCTTCCCTAGGAGGCAGGTGTAATAAAAATCTGTTTTTGTTCAGGGAACTCCTCAGCTCATGAGTCTGTCCCCCTCTACAGAGGCCAGATTCTTGCTATTCCAGCCCCTCTTGCAGGCAGAGCACAGACGTATGACCTAGGCTCAGTCAGCTGCCCCAGCCCCAAACTTAGAAGCCAGCAACTCAAAGCATCAGGTGCCACACAGAATCCAATCCAGCAGTGATGGCAGCAGATCCATCCAGTGTCCAGACTCAGCCATGGCAGGGGTTCTTATGGTGGGACTCAGTATCCAGCATCCTGGGGTCAACAGGGCAGGCTGCTGCACTGCGTCCAGTGGTGTGGCTATGGTGTCTCCTCTAGACCAGCTCTACAATGTGACTGTGCCTTGTTTCTGGCACATGGAGCCTCCAATCCTGATTTTCTGGCCTCCCAGAGACTCTGTGAGTGACCTAATATCCTTTAATAAATCCTTATTCTGCCTAAATTAGCGAAGTTTATTTTCCAGTGCTTGCGGCAAAGAATCCTGCTTCATACATGTTTATTTTTGGTGTTGCCATGTATACATTTTGTGAAGAGATCTGATTTCAGCATTCATTATTGTACCCCTTTAGGTCCCTCAAAGCAAAACAAGCTGATAGGTCAAGTCAAGTTGTTATGTTTTGGGCAGTTTTATTCATCTAGAGCTGCGTAGTTCAATATGGTTGCTACCAGGCTCTTGTGGCTGTCTAAATTTAAATCAATTAAAAGTAAATAGGGACTTCCCTGGTGGTCCAGTGGTTAAGAGTCTACCTTCCACTGCGAGGGACACGGGTTCGATCCCTGGTTGGGGAACTGGGATCCCACATGCCGCAGGGCAGCTAAGCCTGTGCGCTCTAGAGCCAGCATGCCACAACTAGAGAGCCCGCGTGCCACAATGAAGAGCCCATGTGCCGCAACTAAGACCCAACACAGCCAAATAAATAAGTAAATAAATATTTTTTTTAAAAAGTTAATAAAATTAAAAATTTAATTTCTCAGTATCACTAACCACATTTTAAGTGTTTAGTTGCCATATATGGCTAGTGGGAACTGTATCAGACAGTGAGATTTAGAACATTTCCGTGAACACCAACAAGTTCTATTGGATGGCACAATCTAGAGGGATCTTGATATCTCACCAGCCCACCTCACTGAACCATCAGAGAGAGTCAAAGACCACCTTGGAATAGATTCATTGCAATATCTGACCATATCACAGATATATTAACAGATGAGCAATTGTGCTAACTAGACCAGGGTATATTTTATTTGCACCATTTAAATTGTTCTTGCTTGCTTGCTCTTTGCCTTCCTACCTCTCTTTATTCCTCTCCCTTTCTTTGCCAAACCCATGTTGGTGAATTCAAGTTATTTGGGCATATGCTCTAAGTCTTCCATAATAGTATTTGCCCTGTCAACTCCACAGGGTTGCTATGAGCAAAATCATGTAATTTGAGCAGGGGGGTGGGGTAGGGTTTCAGGTCTATGGCTGGTCTGGAATGAGCCCTGAGATGAGTTGTTTCTATGATGTTAGCCAGTTGATTTTGAGAAATCACTCCAACTTTCTGGATTCCAGTTTACTTACCAGTCAATTGAAGGAGTTGAATGAGATCACTTCTAAGTTCTCTTCCATTATCAACATTCAAAAATTCTGTTATTCCATATGGAATCCCAAAGACTTTATTTATTATCTCTTCAAGGGAGCTGAGAATAGAGTTCTGATGCTGGTGGGCAATGGTCAGGGAGGTGAGATGAGAATAATCTAGAATGAGTCTTTATTCAAGGTTTGATGTGCAGTAGCCCACTTTACTGGTGGCAAAGTATAGGATGGGAAAAGCAAACTGAGAAGCTTAGACTACAGTCTCTGTCTCTCAAATTACCTGATGGTCATATTTTTCTTGCACTGTAGTTAATGTTTAAATGTTCAGAAGCAACTTGCAAATAACTAAAGTTTTAAATCTGCATTTTCTCTTTGGGTGGCCCAGCTTCACGCTTGGCAACTCATTCCTTGCTATTGGAACACTGTCTACCCAAAAATGATTAAATTGTTGTTCCAAATTAGTGTTCTTTAAAAAAATTCAAATGCATATTTCAAAGCTACCCCTTGAGGTCAGCCACCTAGGCCATCCCAGTGAAGGACTATTGAGCAAAGGGCTTTCTAGTCAGGAATTCAAACACACACAGTGTCAGCCTGTCTCTGTTGAATCTCCTGTTCCCACAGTTTCTATTACCAAATTAAAATGTTAGGTCAAACTTCTTGAGAAGCAAGGGTACTCTAGGTGAGAGAGTATTAAGCCTTGCAGATTTGGTAACTTCATATCATTTCTAGAACTTTCTGTTAGGAAAATGGATGTTCCTCATTGTCAATAAGGAGTTGTGTTATGAAAACCATAGCATTAATTATCATTAACATTCATTAAGCGTTTTCTATGTGTTTAGCACTTTATTGACATTCCCATTTTACAGATGTGGAAACGGAGGCACAGAGAGGTTTAGCAACTTGCCTTGCCTTATAGCTCCTGGTTAATCAAGGGCATAATAACGTTGAGAGGATTTGAAGCTTAGAGTTGTCACAACCATCTTGCTACCACATGCAGATGGAAAATGATCGTGGCACACAGAAGGGAAAGATAAAGGAAGCCGAGAAAAATCCTGTCCTGATGACAGCAATTGAGCCCTAAAGTCAGTTGTGCCCAAGCCAGTTCGAGCCCTGCACTTTGAAGTTTTGAGGGTTCAGTCAGAGCTTTTGGGGGTCAGTTTTTCTTTCATTTACATCCTCAAAAATCCTACTTGATATATATTTGTTTAATATAAAAGTTTTTAAAATTTTATTACTACTATTATTTTTTGAAGTGTAATTGACCTACAACTCTGAGTTCCAGGTGCACAACATAGAAACGTTTGATATTTCTATATATTATAAAATGATCATCACCATAAGTCTAGTAATCAGCTGTCACTGTACAAAGTTATCGCAATGTTATTGACTGTATTCCCCATGCTGTACATTGCATCCTGTGACTCATGTATTTTCTAACTGGAAGTTTGTACCTCTTCATCTCCCTCACCTATTTCACTCATCCCCCAACCTATTCCCCTCTGGCAACCACGTGTTTGTTCTCTGTATCTATGAGAATGCTTCGTTTTTTTTTCTTATGTTTGTTAATTTGTTTTTTAGGTTCCACATACAAGTGAAATCATATGATATTTGTCTTTCTCTGTTTGACTTAATTCACTTAGTATAATACCCTGTAGGTCCATCCATGTTGTTCTAAATGGCAAGATTTCATTCTCTTTTTATGGCTTAGTAATATGCCATTGTGTATATATACCACATCTTCTTTATCCATTCATCTATCAATGAATACCTAGGTTGTTTTCATATCTTGGTGTTTGCAAATAATGCTGCAATGACCATAGGGGTGCATATATCTTTTTGAATTATTGTTTTTGTTTTCTTTGGGAAAATACCCAGAAGTGGAATTGCTGGATCATATGGTAGTTCTATTTTTCAGTATTTAAGGAACCTCCATGCTGTTTTCCATAGTGGCTGCACCAATTTACATTCCCACCAACAGTGCACAAGGGTTCCCTTTTCTCCACATCCTCATCAACACTTATTCTCTCTTGTCTTTTTTGATGATAGCCATTCTGACAGGTGTAAAGAGATATCTCATTGTGGTTTTGATTTGCATTTCCCTGATGATTAGTGATGTTAATCATCTATTCATGGGTCTGTTGGCCATCTACATGTCTTCTTTGGAAAAATACCTGTTCAGGTCCTCTGCCCATTTTTTAATCAGGTTTTCTTCTTTGTTTGTTTATTTGATGTTGAGTTGTATGAGTTCTTTTTATATTTTGGATATTAACCCCTTATCATACCTATTATTCTCCCATTCAGTAGGCTGTCTTTTTGTTTTGCTGATAGTTTCCTTCACTGCAAAAGCTTTTTAGTTTGATGTGATCCCATTTATTTTTGCTTTTGTTTCCCTTGCCTAAGGATACATATCCAAAAAATATTGCTAAGACCAGTCAGTGTCAAAGAATGTATTGCCTATGTTTTCTTCTAGAAGTCTTATGGTTTCAGGTCTTATATTTAAATCTTTAATTCATTTTGAGTTAATTTTTATATATGGGGTAAGAAAGCAGTCCTTGATTCTTTTGCATGTAGCTGTCTGGTTTTCCAAGCATCATTTATTGACAGGGTTACCTGTTCCCTATGGTATGTTTTTGCCTCCTTTATCGTAGATTAATTGACCATGTAAAAGTGGGTTTATTTCTGGGCTCTCTATTCTGGTCCATTAATCTATGTGTCTGTTTTTGTGCTAGTACCATCCTGTTTTGATTACTGAAGTTTTGTAGTATAGTTTGAAATCAAGGCATGTGATACCTCCAGCTTTGTTCTTCTTTCTCAAGATTGTTTTGGCTACTTGGGATCTTTTGTGTTTCCATACAAATTTTAGGATTATTTTTTCTAGTTCTTCTTTGTTCCTTTCTTTTTTTGCTCTCTTCCCTTGTGATTTGGTGACAATCTTTAGTGTTTTGTTTGGATTCCTTTCTCTTTTTCTGTGTGTGTTTCTATTATACACACACACACATACATATATATATATACATATATATATATGAATGATTATTTTAAGTTGGTGATCTCTTAAGTTTGAATGTATTCTAACAACCCTCCATTTCTACTACCCCACACCCCATTTACTGTTTTTGACAACACATTTTACATCTTTTTTGTGTATCCCTTAACTACTTAATGTGAGTATAGATGATTTTACTCCTTTTGCCTTTTAACCTTCCTACTAGCTTTATAAGTGATTGACCTACTACCTTTACTATATATTTGCCTTTACCAATGAGATTTTCCTGTCATAATTTTCATATTTTTAATCATGTTTTTTTTTCCACTTAGAGAAGTCCCTTTTAACATTTCTTGTAAAGCTGGTTTAGTGGTGCTAAACTCTTTTAGCTTTTGCTTGTCTGTAAAACTCTTTATCTCTTCTTCAAATCTGAATGATAACCTTGCTGGATAGAGTATTCTTGGTTGTGGGTTTTTCCTTTCATCACTTTAAATATATCATGCCACTCCCTCTGGCTTGCAAAGTTTCTGCTGAAAAGCCAGCAGAGAGTCTTATGGGAGTTCCTTTGTCCATAACTAGTTGCTTTTCCCTTGCTACTTTTAAGATTCTCTCTTTATCTTTAATTTTTGCCATTTTAATTACAGTGTGTCTTGGTGTGAATCTCTTTAGGTTCGTCTTGTTTGGGACTCTTTGTGCTTCTTGGACTTGGATGTCCGTTTCCTTTACCAGGTTAGGGAAGTTTTCAGCTATTATATCTTCAGAAAGCTTCCCTGCCCACTCCCCCTCTTCTCTATCTGGGACCCCTTTAATGTGAATATTAGTATACTTGATGTTGTCCCAGAGGTCTCTTAAACTATCCACATTTTAAAAATTATTTTTTCTTTTTTTCTGTTCTATTTAGGTGGTTTCCACTACTCTGTCTTCCAGTTCCTCTGTATCATCTTATCTGCTGTTGATTCCTTTTAGGGTATTTAAAAAAAATCTTAATTATTGTATTCTTCAGCTCTGTTTGGGTCTTCTTTATATTTTCTAACTTTTTATTAAACTTTTTACAGTGTTCATCCATTCTTCTCCTGAGTTCACTGAGCATCTTGATGATCAGTACCTTGAACTCTTTATTAGGTAGAGTACTTATCTCCAGTTCACTTAGTTCTTCTTCTGGGGTTTTATCTTGCTCTTTCATTTGGAATGTATTCCTCTGTCACCTCATTTTGCCTAATTCTCTGTTTTTATTTCTATGTATTAGGCAGGTGAGTTATGTTTCCCCATTTTGGAGGAGTGGTTTTATGTAGGAAACATCTTATGGGGCCCAGCAACACACTTCCTTCTGGGCACCGGAGCTATTGGGTTGACCAGAAAGTTCATTCGGGTTTTTCTATAACATCTTATGGAAAAACCCGAACGAACTTTTTGGCCAACCCAATATATACTCCGTGGGTGCCCCCTATATGGGATGCATGGGCTCTTCTGTTGTGATGGGGCCAACCCCTGTGCTTGTGCTGGTAGGTAGGGCTGGCCCCCCAGCCTGACTGGCTGCCAAGCTTTGCTTCATGTGGAGGTTGCCAGTGCTGGTGGGCAGGGCCGGGTGCTGGGGCAGCTGGCTCTGGGGCCCAGGTGACCCGGAGCATGTGCCATTTCACTGATGGTTGGGGCTGGGTCTGCATGCAGCTGGCTGCATGGCCAGGGGTGTCCCGGATCTAGTGCCCACTGGCTGGTGGGTGGGTAAGCCCTCAACATTAATAGGCTAGAGGGAAAACTCCAAAATGGCACTTGCCAGTGCCAGTGTCCTCGTGGTAGAATGAGCTCCAAAAAATGGCAGCTGCCTACACCTATGTCCCCAGGAGGAGTCCCAGTTGCCTCCTGCCTCTCCAGGAAGCTCTTCAAGATCAGCAAGTGGATCTGACCCAGGCTTCTTGCAAATTACTGCCTCTGTGCTGGGTCTCAGAGCGTGTCAGATTTTGCACAAGCCCTTGAAGGGTGGAGTCTGTTTCCTACTGCCCTCTGGGTCTCCTGGACATAAGCCCCACTGGCCTTCAAAGTCAGATGTTCTGGGGGCTCGTCTTCATGATGCAGGACCCCCAGGTTGGGGAGTGCAGTATGGGGCTTGGACCGCTCACTTCTCGGGGAAAACCTCTGCAATTGTGATTATCCTCCCATTTATGGGTTGCCTACCCAGGGATGAGGGTCTTGACTATACTGCATCTCTACCTCTCTTACCTGTCTCATTCTTTATATTTTCAGTTGTGGGAAATCTTGTCTGTTAGTCTTCAGGTTATTCTCATCAATAGTTGCTTTGTAATTTTGGTGTGTAATTTTGGTGTGTCCGTGGGAGGAGATGAGCTCAAGGTCTTCCTATTCTGCCACACCTAGACTTGTTTTAATTAATGTTACCAATACAAAGATACATAACCTTATCCCAAGGATAAATTTTAGTTCAGGAATATGTAGAAAAATAATTCAATTATTTTTTCCTGGGTAAGGCCAATGAAAACCACCTTACCCCCAATATGGCCTCCGAGAGCTGACTGGATATCAGATTCATCCCCCCTTCCTCATTCTGGAACCTAAGCCTTGAACTGCATTGGAGAAATAATTTAATGTGGTATTTTGCTGAAACATACTGTAGATATTTTAGGTATTTGCAGAGGGAATTTTTTGATCTTTGAATAATATATGTGCTGAGAAAGGTCTTGGGATGTTTTAACAACATGTTGAACTGAGATAGGCCTGAAGGGGTTTATTTTGGTCTCTGTTGGCTGCTACTCTTTTTCAAATCCTGTTGGTTAGAAGTTTTTAGTCTCTATGAGGACACTTTCCAGATTTTTCTACTGCAACATATTTCATGCTATTCGATTGTCCCTTCATCAAAGACAGCATGTTGAATAACCTTCCGGAGAGTGGCTCCTTTAATACTCTAGGTGCGTTCCTGCTGACCTGTGGTAGCCACCTGGACATCCAGTAGACACCTCCAGCTTAATATGTCCCAAAAGGGTGCTGGCTACTTAGAATGGAGACACACTTTTCCAACATTTCAAACTGCTGCTTCATTCTTTGAAAACATCAGTACAGGTGATTACAAGCAAAGAGATCAGTGTAGCCAAAGACATCTTGAGGACTGGATCTCTTCCACAAACGGTTTTTGATTGAGGGGGTAATTATGATCAAGTCTACCACGTCAGCCCTTTAGCAGAGGAAACTGAATGTAATTCTGCTGTCAGTGCAGTATGACAGACCTCAGCTTAGACTGGGGATTAATTAAAAGCACATGCATTTTGGCTATTCTGCCAAAAACACAAGGAGGCAGATTCTCCTAGAATGCAAGATAGTCCCTTGGCTAGAGTTTGGCATCTTTGGAGGACCTGTTAACCTTTTTGTGCAATTAAGCTACCAGGAAACGTATTTCTGCCCCAGAGGACCCTTTGTTTCCTAAAAAAAAAGGAACTTGTATTATGGAAGTTTGTGGGTGAGAATGCTATGATTTGGTCTTGAATTATGTTAAGCTTGGTTTTCTTCCAAATTAATAAAAGAGCTTGGACTCTACCCGTCTTGCTCACTGCTGAGTTCCTAGAGTCTAGCACAGTGATTACAATCAGCAGGCATCCAGTAATTATCTCTTGGATGAATAAATGCACTAAAGTGGTAAGCAAATGCCTCGAGGAGATAGTAACCACCTTGCAGAGGAGACTTCTGGAGCTGGGTATCAAAGATTGAGTAGGAGGTCTTGGTCAAAGAAGGAAAGAGGGATGGGGGAAAAGGAATTATAGTCAAAGGGTTACAGCATGCACAAAGGAATGGAGACGTGAATTTCAACCATCTAATAATTCATAGCAGGAATCCATGAGTAAAACCTTGCATAAGGTAATAAATGACAAACCTTCACAATCAAAGCGCAAATAATACCCCAATTCATAAATGTTCTGCTGTGGACATTGGCCAGAAGTTGGACTTTAGCCACAATGTAAGCACTATATTAGGCCAATTATCTTTGTGAGGTGATGAACCATTTCTAGAAGTTGGCACGTTCTTCCCTGCCGGTTGTAATAAGGCTATTGCATAATGTCGACTTATTCTAGAATGTTGCCTGGGGCTGCGCCACCAGGAGTAGTAATGAATCAAGGACTGGTCAGGAAAATACACTAACCTCTGTGTTTGATAGAGTGGGAAGTTCTTCTACAGTTGGTGTTTGGCAAACTGCCATGTTTTTGCCAATAGTGTAGTTCTGAGACTTTGGGTTTGGCTTAAGAAATTTAAGACAATTTTTAGAAATCACTATATCTTAAAAAACATTTATCACCTTTTCAGAGAGTTGGTATATGCATACAAAGAGTCCTTAAGGAACAATAATCACCCTTTTCTCTACCCCCGGGATGCTTCACAAAAGAGAATGGGGACACAGTCATTTCCAAAGGTCAGTCTGCTGGGCTCATTAGATTATATACCCTACTTATGCAAGGATGGGGGTGTCTGCAATCTTTCTAACCAACCACGTATCATGAGTAGTACTCATTTACCAGTGGGAAAAAATAAGTATTAACATCCCTTATGCTAATTAACAAACCATCTGGTGCAGATTTAGAAAGCTATTCTTGAAGTGCTTGCCTATTATTTCCAATTTGGTACCATCGAAGGCTAACCAATCATCCTGGAATATAAATTTCTTATTAGGCACTGCAGATGTTAACTAACCACACCCAGAGTGTATATTAACGTTAACTCATATATGCATATACCTACTGACACATGCTGAACTATTCTAACATAATTACAGAGAAAATTGTGTCTTAATCCCTGATTTTTTCCTAATGGTCCCATCTATGCCTCCTGCCAATGAATCATGGAATCACCAAGGCTGATGAATGAACTGGCTTATATTGGCCATATTTCCTTTCTTTTTTGTGTCAAATGATGCAGTTCTCAAACATCTTGGAGTGGCTAGGTTTTCAGCAAATCTAACCTTTATCCTATCTGTCCCATCTTCTATCTTTTCCCAAAATAAAGAAAAAAATTGTGACCCCAATACAATCACTTTTTTGTATTCAGTAGAAAGAATGGTGAACTGAATTTTAAATTAAACTGAAGTTGTAAATTGGCTTATTTTTATCTTTGCATTATCTGACTGCCTGATTATCCTTTATCTTGGTGGACCTTAAGTGTGAGTTACGTTACATCTAATTTATTACTAAGGGTAATTAAATATTGAAGATTGTAAAACATTTTATGATATAGGGTTTGATCATATTGTACTCCTATAGGTGTTCTGAGGACAGTAAAGTTGGAGTTTACAGCTATGGTGCAGGGTAATACTCATATATGTGACATGTGTGTCAGCAGAGAAGAAAAAGAGAAGATCTCTACCTTGTTTGGCCTGAGGTGCCAAGGTATGAGATTACCTTAGGTTTGATTCTTGTTCCAGCTATAGGACTGAATGGGGATGGTGGATGGTGCCGTAAGTGACATCCTGGGCAGGTATGCAGCCAGGTCTGTGATTTGGGAAGCCCAGCACCTTAGTGCCTTCAGCAGGAGCCACTGTGGCACAAAGATCGATGAGACAGGAAGACCCCTATGAGACTAGTCTTCCTCAAAGCAAGTTCCAGGCACCTGCTTCATTGTGGGATTGGAAACTATGCAAAGACCAATATACAAATCAATGGTGGTGAAAGACGTCACACATAAGGATAATGACCCTTCCATGTGTTCCCTGCTCCGTGTTTTCCCCAAAGTTCTCAGGCACACTGCTTCAGAAGACTGGGAGGGTAGGATGGTGCAATGGAAACAGCGCCAGCTTTAGAGGCAAAAAGTAAGGAAGCTCAGCTGTATGACCCTGAGCCCCACAGTATCCTCATATGTTCAATGCATATAATACATCTCCCTGACAAGGCTTCTATGATGATTAATGAGATACCCCTTGGGAAAAAATCTTGATTTTATTTATAATTGATTGCTGTCATCTAAGGTAGGTGGATAGTAGTTGGAGAACTTTTTGTTTGCTTATCAGATGGATGGGTGGTGGGTATATAAGTTTGAAAGAGTTAGAACAGAGCTAAATTGCTTCCATGCACTTATAAAACACATGGACATTTGAGATATGGGTGAACAAGGCAGACAAAGACACTGATCATATGAAAGTTACCTTCTAGTGGAGGGAGGCAGAAAATAAGGAAATAGTCCAAAAGATAAACAATATATGCATCATGATGAGTGCTAGGGAGAAAAATAAAGGCAGGGAAGGAATTTGGGAATGCCTGGAGTGGAAAGGGTGGCGGGGGAAGGTGCCCATCTAGCATCTGTTTGTATCATCTTTAATTTCTTTCATCAGTGTCTTATAGTTTTCTGCATACAGGTCTTTTGTCTCCTTAGGTAGGTTTATTCCTAGGTATTTTATTCTTTTTGTTGCAATAGTAAATGGGAGTGTTTCCTTAATTTCTCTTTCAGATTTTTCATCATTAGTGTATAGGAATGCAAGAGATTTCTGTGCATTAATTTTGTATCCTGCTACTTTACCAAATTCATTGATTAGCTCTAGTAGTTTTCTGGTAGCATCTTTAGGATTCTCTATGTATAGTATCATGTCATCTGCAAACAGTGACAGTTTTACTTCTTCTTTTCTGATTTAGATTCCTTTTATTTCTTTTTCTTCTCTGATTGCTGTGGCTAAAACTTCCAAAACTATGTAGAATAATAGAGGTGAGAGTGAGCAACCTTTTCTTGTTCCTGATCTTAGTGAAAATGGTTTCAGTTTTTCACCATTGAGAACGATGTTGGCTGTGGGTTTGTCATATATGACCTTTATTATATTGCGGTAAGTTCCCTCTATGCCTACTTTCTGGAGAGTTTTTATCATAAATGGGTGTTGAATTTTGTCGAAAGCCTTTTCTGCATCTATTGAGATTATCATATGGTTTTTATCCTTCAGTTTGTTAATATGGTGTATCACATTGATTGATTTGTGTATATTGAAGAATCCTTGCATTCCTGGGATAAACCCCACTTGATCATGGGGTATGATCCTTTTAATGTGCTGCTGGATTCTGTCTGCTAGTATTTTGTTGAGGATTTTTGCATCTATGTTCATCAGTGATATTGGCCTCTTGTTTCCTTTTTTTGTGACATCATTGTCTGGTTTTGGTATCAGGGTGATGGTGACCTCGTAGAATGAGTTTGGGAGTGTTCCTCCCTCTGCTATATTTTGGAAGAGTTTGAGAAAGATAGGTGTTAGCTCTTCTCTGAATGTTTGATAGAATTCTCCTGTGAAGCCATCTGGTCCTGGGCTTTTGTTTGCTGGAAGATTTTTAATCACAGTTTCAACTTCAGTGCTTGTGATTGATCTGTTTATATTTTCTATTTCTTCCTGGTTCAGTCTCGGAAGGTTGTGCTTTTCTAAGAATTTGTCCATTTCTTCCAGGTTGTCCATTTTATTGGCATATAGTTGCTTGTAGTAATCTCTCATGATCCTTTGTATTTCTGCAGTGTCAGTTGTTAGTTCTCCTTTTTCATTTCTAATTCTGTTGATTTGAGTCTTCTCCCTTTTTTTCTTGATGAGTCTGGCTAATGGTTTATCAATTTTGTTTATCTTCTCAAAGAACGAGCTTTTAGTTTTATTGATCTTTACTATTGTTTCCTTCATTTCTTTTTCATTTATTTCTGATCTGATCTTTATGATTTCTTTCCTTCTGCTAACTTTGGGGGTTTTTTGTTCTTCTTTGTCTAATTGCTTTAGGTGCAAGGTTAGGTTGTTTATTTGAGCTGCTTCTTGTTTCTTGAAGTAGGATTGTATTGATATAAACTTCCCTCTTAGAACTGCTTTTGCTGCATCCCATAAGTTTTGGGTCATTGTGTTTTCATTGTCATTTGTTTCTAGGTATCTTTTGATTTCCTCTTTGATTTCTTCAGTGATCTCTTGGTTATTTAGTAGCATATTGTTTAGCCTCCATGTGTTTGTATTTTTTAGTTTTTTTCCTGTAATTGATATCTAGTCTCATAGCGTTGTGGTCGGAAAAGATACTTGATACGATTTCAATTTTCTTAAATTTACCAAGGCTTGATTTGTGACCCAAGATATGATCTATCCTGGAGATTGTCCATGAGAAGTTGAGATGAAAGTGTATTCTGATGTTTTTGGATGGAATGTCCTATAAATATGAGTTCAGTCCATCTTGTTTAATGTGTCATTTAAAGCTTGTGTTTCCTTATTTATTTCCATTTTTGATGGCCTATCCATTAGTGAAAGTGGGGTGTTAAAGTCCCCTATTATTACTCTGTTACTGTCAATTTTCCCTTTTATGGCTGTTAGCATTTGCCTTATGTATTGAGGTGCTCCTATGTTGGGTGCATAAATATTTACAATTATTATATCTTCTTCTTAGATTGATCCCTTGATCATTATGTAGTATCCTTCTTTGTCTCTTGTAATGTCTTTATTTTATTTTATTTTTCATAATTTTTTTTTGAATTTTAGAATTTTATTTATTATATAGCAGGTTTTTATTAGTTATCCATTTTATGCATATTAGTGTATATATGTCAATCCCAATCTCTCAGTTCGTCACACCCCCAGCCCCACCCCTGCCACTTTCCCCTCTTGGTGTCCATACATTCGTTCTCTATATCTGTGTCTCTATTTCTGCCCTGCAAACTGGTTCATCTGTACCATTTTTCTAGGTTCCACATATATGTGTGAATATACGATATTTTTTTTTCTCTTTCTGACTTAACTTCACTCTGTATGACAGTCTCTAGATCCATCCACATCTCTACAAATGACCCAATTTCATTCCTTTTTATGGCTGAGTAATATTCCATTGTATATATGTACCACATCTTTATCCATTCGTCTGTCGATGGGTATTTAGGTTGCTTCCATGACCTGACTATTGTAAATAGTGCTGCAATGAACATTAGGGTGCATGTGTGTTTTTGAATTACGGTTTTCTCTGGGTATATGCCCAATAGTGGGATTGCTGGGTCGTATGGTAATTCTATTTTTAGTTTTTTAAGGAACCTCCATACAGTTCTCCGTAGTGGCTGTATCAATTTACATTCCCACCAACAGTGCAAGAGGGTTCCCTTTTCTCCACACCCTCTCCAGCATTTGTTGTTTGTAGATTTTCTGATGATGCCCATTCTAACTGGTGTGATGTGAAACCTCATTGTAGTTTTGATTTGCATTTCTCTAATAATTAGTGATGTTGAGCAGCTTTTCATGAGCTTCTTGGACATCTGTATGTCTTCTTTGGAGAAATGTCTATTTAGGTCTTCCACCCATTTTTTAATTGGGTTGTTTGTTTCTTTAATATTGAGCTGCATCAGCTGTTTATATATTTTGGAGATTAATCCTTTGTCTGTTGATTCGTTTGCAAACATTTTCTCCCATTCTGAGGGTTGTCTTTTCGTCTTCTTTGTAGTTTCCTTTGCTTTGCAAAAGCTTTTAAGTTTTATTAGGTCCCATTTGTTAATTTTTGTTTTTATTTCCTTTAATCTAGGAGGTGGATCAAAAAAGATCTTGCTGTGATTTATGTCATAGAGTGTTCTTCCTATGTTTTCCTCTAAGAGTTTTATAGTGTCTGGTCTTACATTTAGGTCTCTAATCCATTTTGAGTTTATTTTTGTGTATGGTGTTAGGGAGTGTTCTAATTTCAATATTTTACATGTAGCTCTCCAGTTTTCCCAGCACACTTACCGAAGAGACTGTCTTTTCTCCTTTGTATATCTCTGCCTCCTTTGTCATAGATTAGTTGACCATAGGTGTATGGGTTTATCCCTGGGCTTTCTGTCCTGTTCCATTGATCTATATTTCTGTTTTTGTGTCAGTACCATACTGTCTTGATTACTGTAGCTTTGTAGTATAGTCTGAAGTCAGGGAGTCTGATTCCTCCAGCTCCGTTTTTTTCCCTCAAAACTGCTTTAGCTATTTGGGGTCTTTTGTGTCTCTGTACAAATTTTAAGATTTTTTGTTCTAGTTCTGTGAAAAATGCCATTGGTAATTTGATAGAGATTTCATTGAATCTGTAGATTGCTTTGCGTAGTATAGTCATTTTCACAATGTTGATTCTTCAAATCCAAGAACATGGTATATCTCTCCATCTGTTTAATCTTTAATTTCTTTCATCAGTGTCTTATAGTTTTCTGCATACAGGTCTTTTGTCTCCCTAGGTAGGTTTATTCCTAGGTATTTTATTCTTTTTGTTGCAGTGGTAAATGGGAGTGTTTCCTTGATTTCTCTTTCAGATTTTTCATCATTAGTGTATAGGAATGCAAGAGATTTCTGTGCATTAATTTTGTATCTTGCAACTTTACCGAACTCTTTGATTACCTCTAGTAGTTTTCTGGTTGCTTCTTTAGGATTCTCTATGTATAGTATCATGTCATCTGCAAACAGTGACAGTTTTACATCTTCTTTTCCAATTTGTCTTCCTTTTATTTCTTTTTCTTCTCTGACTGCTGTGGCTAGGACTTCCAAAACTATGTTGAATAATAGTGGTGAGAGTGTGATCTTAGAAGAAATGCTTTCAGTTTTTCACCATTGAGAATGATGTTTACTGTGGGTTTGTCATATATGCCTTTTATTATATTGAGGAAGCTTCCCTCTATGCCCATTTTCTGGAGAGTTTTTATCATAAGTGGGTGTTGAATTTTGTCAAATCTTTTTCTGCACCTATTGAGATGATTATATGGTTTTTATTCTTAATTTGTTAATATGGTGTATCACATTGATTGATTTGCATATATTGAAGAATCCTTGCATCCCTGAGATAAATCCCACTTGATCATGGTGTATGATCCTTTTAATGTGTTTTTGGATTCTGTTTACTAGTATTTTGTTGAGGATTTTTGCATCTATATTCATCAGCGATATTGGTCTGTAATTTTCTTTTTTTGTAGTATCTTTGTCTGGTTTTGGTATCAGGGTGATGGTGGCCTCATAGAATGAGTTTGGGTGTGTTCCTTCTTCTGCTGTTTTTTGGAAGAGTTTGAGAAGGTTAGGTGTTAGCTCTTCTCTAAATATTTGATCGAATTCACCTGAGAAGCCATCTGGTCCTGGACTTTTGTTTTTTGGAAGATTTTTAATCACCGTTTCAATTTCATTACTTGTGATTGATCTGTTCATATTTTCTGTTTCTTCCTGGTTCAGTCTTGGAAGGTTATACCTTTCTAAGAATTTGTCCCTTTCTTCCAGGTTGTCCATTTTATTGGCATAGAGTTGCTTGTAGTAGTCTCTTAGGATGCTTTGTATTTCTGCGGTGTCTGTTGTAACTTCTTTTTCATTTCTAATTTTATTGATTTGAGTCCTCTCCCTCTTTTTCTTGATGAGTCTGGCTAATGGTTTGTCAATTTTGTTTATCTTCTCAAAGAAGCAGGTTTTAGTTTTATTGATCTTTGCTATTGTTTTCTTTGTTTCTATTTCATTTATTTCTGCTCTGATCTTTATGATTTCATTCCTTCTGCTAACTTTGGGTTTTGTTTGTTCTTCTTTCTCTGTTCCTTTAGGTGTAAGGTTAGACTGTTTATTTGAGATTTTTCTTGTTTCTTGAGGTAAGCTTGTATTGCTATAAACTTCCCTCTTAGAACTGCTTATGCTGCATCCCATAGGTTTTGGATGGTCGTGTTTTCATTGTCATTTGTCTCTAGGTATTTTTTGATTTCCTCTTTGATTTCCTCAGTGATCTCTTGGTTATTTAGTATCATATTGTTTAGCCTCCATGTGTTTGTGTTTTTTACGTTTTTTTCCCTGTAATTGATTTCCAATCTCATAACGTTGTGGTCAGAAAAGATTCTTGATATTATTTCAATTTTCTTAAATTTACCAAGGCTTGATTTGTGACCCAAGATGTGATCTATCCTGGAGAATGTGCCGTGTGCACTTGAGAAGAAAGTGTAATCTGCTGTTTTTGGATGGAATGTCCTATAAATATCAATTAAATCTATCTGGTTTATTGTGTCATTTCAATCTTTAGTTTCTCTATTAATTTTCTGTTTGGATGATCTGTCCATTGGTGTAACTGAGGTGTTAAAGTCCCCCACTATTATTGTGTTACTGTCGATTTCCTCTTTTATAGCTGTTAGCAGTTGCCTTATGTCTTGAGGTGCTCCTATGTTGGGTGCATATATATTTATAATTGTTATATCTTCTTCTTGGATTGATCCCTTGATCTTTATGTAGTGTCCTTCCTTGTCTCTTTAACATTCTTTATTTTAAAATCTATTTTATCTGATATGAGAATTGCTACTCCAGCTTTCTTTTGATTTCCTTTTGCATGGAATATCTTTTTCCATCCCCTCACTTTCAGTCTGTATGTGTCCCTAGGTCTGAAGTCAGTCTCTTGTAGACAGCATATGTACTGGTCTTGTTTTTGTATCCATTCAGCAAGCCTGTGTCTTTTGGTTGGAGCATTTAATCCATTCGCGTTTAAGGTAATTATCGACATGTATGTTCCTATTACCATTTTCTTAATTGTTTTGGGTTTGTTTTTGTAGGTCCTTTTCTTCTCTTGTGTTTCCCACTTATAGAAGTTCCTTTAGCATTTGTTGTAGAGCTGGTTTGGTGGTGCTGAATTCTCTTAGCTTTTGCTTGTCTGTGAGGGTTTTTGATTTTTCTCTCCAATCTGAATGAGATCCTTGCTGGGTAGAGTAATCTTGGTTGTATGTTCTTCCCTTTCATCGCTTTAAATATGTCCTGCCACTCCCTTCTCGCTTGCAGAGTTTCTGCTGAAAGATCAGCTGTTAACCTTATTGGGATTCCCTTTTATGTCATTTGTTGCTTTTTCCTTGCTGCTTTTAATATTTTTTCTTTGTTTTTAATTTTTGATAGTTTGATTAATATGTGTCTTGGCGTGTTTCTCCTTGGATTTATCCTGTATGGGACTCTTTGTGCTTCCTGGACTTGATTGACTATTTCCTTTCCCATGTTAGGGAAGTTTTCAACTATAATCTCTTCAAATATTTTCTCAGTCCCTTTCTTTGACTCTTCTTCTGGGACCCCCATAATTCGAATGTTGGTGCGTTTAATGTTGTCCCAGATGTCTCCGAGACGGTCTTCAATTCTTTTCATTCTTTTTTCTTTATTCTGTTCTGCGGTAGTTATTTCCACTATTTTATCTTCTAGGTCACTTATCCGTTCTTCTGCCTCAGTTATTCTGCTATTGATTCCTTCTAGAGAATTTTTAATTTCATTCATTGTGTTGTTCATCATTGTTTGTTTGCTCTTTAGTTCTTCTAGGTCCTTGTTAAACAATTCTTATATTTTCTGCATTCTATTTCCAAGATTTTGCATCATCTTTATTATCATTACTCTGAATTCTTTTTCAGGTAGACTGCCTATTTCCTCTTTATTTGTTTGGTCTGTTGGGTTTTTACCTTGCTCCTTCATCTGCTGCATATTTCTCTGTATTCTTATTTTGCTTAACTTACTGTGTTTGGGGTCTCCTTTTTGCACGCTGCAGGTTCATAGTTCCGTTGTTTTTGGTGTCTGCCCCCAGTGGGTGAGGTCGGTTCAGTGGGTTGTGTATGCTTCCTGGTGGAGGGGACTGGTGCCTGTGTTCTGGTGGATGAGGCTGGATCTTGTCTTTCTGGTGGGCAGGACTGCATCTGGTGGTGTGTTTTGGGGTTTCTGTGACCTTATTATGATTTTAGGCAGCCTCTCTGCGAATTGGTCTGGTTGTGTTCCTGTCTTGCTAGTTGTTTGGCATGGGGTTTCCAGCACTGGAGCTCGCTGGTCGTTGAGTGGAGCTAGGTCTTTGCGTTGAGATGGAGATCTCTGGGAGAGCTCTAGCTGATGGATATTACATGGGGCCAGGAGGTCTGTGATGGTCCAGTGTCCTGAACTTGGCTCTCCCACCTCCAAGGCTCAGGCCTGACACCCAGCTGGAATACCAAGACCTTGTCAGCCACACGGCGTAGTGAAAGCCCAAGGATATTAAAGGACTTGCCAGAACTCATGCAGCTGATTAGAGGCTTCGCTGAACAGGAACCTCATCTTCCCATTCCCCGCCTGGTACTCGAGCAACTTCTTGGGCAGTCAGATTCCTGGAGTCTTCCTCTCTGAAGCGTTCAGAAGCGCTACTGAAGGAGGTAGGGGTGGCAGGATGCTGGGGCCGCTTGGAAAAGGGAAGAGGAAAGAAAGAAGTCTCCCCTCAGTTTTAATCATGGCATTTAACATACTCATTTGAGGATCAGTCTGGAAATCATCAGGGAATTCTTTTTTCTTTTTACTGCTACTGCATGTAGCGATTGTGCAACTGAGTGGAGGAAAGATTTTTGCTTTTGATGTCCCAGGGAATGGAAAGTTGTTGCTGTCAGCCACTTAGTCAGAATCATAATTTCTTTTCCACCACAAAGGAAGGCTTGTAAGAGACTAGAAGATGGTTCCAGGTAGCTGGAATACACATTAAGTGGTGAATGCATCATTGCATAGGGGAGATGCAGCCATGTTTGAGTAGTTTGATTAAAGAACAACTCAGATGGATTCTAGATGATTTAACCTTGACTTATTGTAAGCCAAAGGGGGAGACCATAATTATAACTAACTCCTCTTTTTCTTGGCAGAGTGTAGAGTCCATTTCGTTTTCATTTCACTTAAGGTACCCCCTCTACTGAATTGTCTCCTTTTTATTTTTATTTATTTTAATTTACTTTTTAAGTTGAAGTATAGTTGATTTACAGTGTTGTGTTAATTTCTGCTGTACTACAAGGTGACTCAGTTATACACATATATACATTCTTTTTCATATTCTTTTCCATTATGGTTTATCCCAGGATATTGAATATAGTTTCCTGTGCTATACAGTAGGACCTTGTTGTTTATCCATTCCATATGTAATAGTTTGCATCTACCAACCCCAAACTCCCAGACCATCCCTCCCCCTCCCCGCTTTTCCCTTGGCAACCACAGTCTGTTCTCTATGTCCATGAGTCTGTTTCTGTTTTGTAGATAGGTTCATTTGTGCCATATTTTAGATTCCACATACAAATCATATCATATGGTATTTGTCTTTCTCTTTCCTACTTACTTCACTTAGTATGACAATCTTTAGTTGCATCCATGTTGCTGCAAATGGCATTATTTCATTCTTTTTTATGGCTGAGTAGTACTCCATTGCATATATGTACCACATCTTTTATCCATTCGTCTGTCGATGGACTCAATTATCTCCTTTTTAGATAGTGGCATTAAATGTTTTAAGAATCTTACAGTCATTTTTCCTTTCAGCCTTGTCCTGGGGAATCAGTCAAGATGACCACAAATAATGGCATCTTGCAGCTGGTACAAAGAGAATAAATTACCAATTGAATGTTTAACCTTACCTAATATTGCTAATATATAGCCATTAGGCATATATGTCTATTTAAATTTAAGTTAATTACAATTAAATAATATTAAGAATCAATTCCTCAGTCACACTAGACACATTTTTTTTTTTTTTTTTTTTTGCGAGGGCTTTCTCTAGTGCGGCAAGCGGGGGCCACTCTTCATCACGGTGCGCGGGCCTCTCACCATCGTGGCCTCTCCCGTTGCGGAGCACAGGCTCCAGACGCGCAGGCTCAGCAGCTGTGGCTCACGGGCCTAGCTGCTCCGCGGCATGCGGGATCCTCCCAGACCAGGGCTCGAACCCGTGTCCCCTGCATTGGCAGGCAGACTCTCAACCACTGCGCCACCAGGGAAGCCCCACTAGACACATTTCAAGTGCTTAATAGCCACATGTGACTAGTGTCTGCCATACTGAAAGCACAGATATAGAATATTTACCTCATTGTAGGCAATTCTATTGGACAGCCTGATCTAGGAGTTTTAATAGTAGGAATTAAAAGAAGAGCTCCTTAGAATGTATAAAGAGGCAAGAAGTTCTTGTCAAACAGTTTCCATGATTTTAATTTCATACCCTTTAGCCACTGACATCTTCAGCAATGGATCTGTATGTATCTTCAGCAATGGATCTGAACTAACTAATTACCCCAGAAGAAGAAAAGTGAAGCTAACTTTTCTACCATTTCCAAAATGTTTGTATTCCCAAGATCTTAGGATATTTTGCAAAGTGGCCAAAAGCATTTGCAGCAGATGGAAAGAGGACCCATCTACTGAGTAATCACAAGGCCCTACAGCAATGAACTCAGCCATTCCCATCCCTGGAGAAATAGATTGAAGCCTCTTCACTTCCATCTTGACAAACGTATTTACATTCCTCAGTTGATGTGGGGAAAAAGCTTTCCAAGTATAAGCTTGTCTTGGGGGCCAAGCTGTTTGTCAAAGAACATAGAGAAATACTAGCAACTCCCTGCAGATGAGAACTTAACCTTGTTCTCCAGGCATTATTGGAAGTGTTCTCTAGTTCTCTGTGCTCTTCTCTCCACTCAAGCAAAAGTTGTCCTCAGGGGCTGGCTGTTGCCCTGGACACTAAATCCACAGGCCTTTTCCTGATGCTCCTTTGTGGCTGATGCTGACCGTGTTCTCCAGCAACTCAACCTCAAGTAGAGCTTGGACCCACCATACTTTATGATCTCCTAGTGCTGTGGGGAAAGACACATTGTGTGTGTGCACATTTGCACACTTGGAGAGCATGACATCTGAGGACTGTTGGAAGCTGTGGTTCTAAGGCTTCCTGCATCTGGTGAGCCTCAATTAAAGGCAGCTTCCTAGGGCAAAATCCCAGCTCGAATTAAGTACTACAGGGAGCCAAGGCCTGAGTCCAGTGAGTTCCATTTTTAAAACTGTGGAATTGAGCACAGAAAGGCCCAATGAAATTCCTATATTCACACAGCAAGTTAATTATGGAGTCAAGAAATCATACTTTTTTTTTAAACTGAAGTTCCTGTTACATGATTAAGAATTTTGTTCCCTTTACTCTCTAAAGATGCTTTGTGAGCCTAGGGGAAAGGGAGAGATGGTATAGATGCTAATTTTCACTTAATAGATTTTCCTTGGGACGTTGGTTGGTTTTGTTCAAAGCATCCGTGGCAAGTTGGACTACATGCATCTAGTCATCAGGCTGACGATGGGAAGAAGAGAAGCTGGACAAAGATTCCTTCTTTCCCTGCCTTTTAGGACTGTGACTTGGGTTTGCCTTCTGTTTGTGTGCAACAGGCTTTGGAAGACAGGCCATCTCTCTGGCTCTCAGATGTTAAGGAATGGGGCCAAATATAAAGAAAAAAGCCAAGTAGGCGTTTCTCCCACGGTGGTTATCTTTAGTCTATGCTGAGGTCATTTCCTAGTGCGAGAAAGTTGTCTGCTCATGGGCTATGGGCCAAATTCACACTGATTCCTAGAGTCTGGAAAATCACCAACCATCCCAACATCCAGGATCAGACTTCTTCAAGGCATAAGCAGGGTTAAAATCCCCTGTGTTGTGTCTTGCCCTTATCTATCTATATGGAAAATAGGTCCCATAGATCTAGTGCTGTGCAAAAAAATAAAAGAATGGTCACAAACACTCATACATTTGTGAATGTATGTATAACCACACGCACTATACACACAGTCTCTTTTATTCTACAGTGACTATGAACATGAGAGCAATTGATCATTTAAATTTAAATTTAATGAGTTGATAAGTATTGCAAGACATGTTCAAACAATTGTCTAGGTGTCATAAGACTCTTATGTAGCAGTCGCCATAGCCAAACAAACGTCATGGCAAGATGGGTTACCCTTTCTTCAATTTTAGTGGAAGGCAGTGACACATGGTTACTTTCACTACACAATTGAAAAGATTTGACTGCCCTATTCCGAAGGCTGGAGAAAGCATCTTTTCCCTTGACCACAGATAAAATATTGGTATGAATGTGCAACCCAAGTACAGTTGACAGAAAAGAGTTAAATAGCCTTAAAGAACTGAATAGCTAGTTTAGCCATATCTTTTGCATATTAAGCTTAATCATTCTGATCTTTATCATCAGTGTGGGAGAACCAGAAAGCACTTGAAAATGGATTAGGAAGACAACATAGCAAAAGATTCTTTAATCTCTAGGGATATATCACTTGGGAAGCATTTTGTCTGGAAACATTCCTTCTCATCCTAAATCCTAAGAGAAACAAGAAGAAGGTTAGGGATCACTGTTCTGGATCAGAAAGCATCAAAGGGATCCTGGGAACCATATGATCAGAGTGGCTTACAGAGATGTGGTGGAAAAGACTTAAGGACCAGTGGTCAGTTTGATCAACATACAGAACCAACATCCCCAGTAGCCCGAGTAGTCAATCAAAGCTGGAAAGAAGTGACCAGTGAACCCATGTGTCCTGTGACAGCACAATTGGAACTGTGTCCTTTAAAGTCTAGGGGAAGTGCCTAAGAAACTCATTGACTCCATGACCATGTGGCCAAGGGCAAGGTCTGGTGTGATTGTGCAGAGAAGTGTCACTTACCCTGCCACGTGTGTATCTGAAAAGAGGCAGAAGCAAATTCATTAGAGGCAGCAGCAGCCACTGTATACTGTGTACTGAACTGAAGCATGTCAGAGGCCCTTCCACAGACAAAAAGTAAGCCAGGCACACAAGCATGAAAAGTCAAAGGAAAACAAGACCAAGAATAAAACTGGAACTTTGCTAATTTTAGCTAGGTGCATTTATTGCTCTCATAGTAAGAGCAATTGACAATCCAACAAGAAAATAACTAGTTAACACACACTATAATTAGTGAATTTTGACCCTACATTGTTTAGCAAATCTATAAGCAGTTCACCCACCGGGTTCCAAAGCTTGTGCTTTCAAAGAACCAAATTAAAGAACCCTGTTCAAACATTATTACTAATCGTAAAATGGATAGTCTCTATCCAGTTTTAAGGTTTTATTCTTACTATGTTTTCTCAAAATCTTTACAACATTTAGGTATTGGATCCAAAAAGTCTGAGACCAGACAGATGGCCACCAGCTTGCCTAACATGGCCTTGGTACCTAAGCATGGAAAATCTTGATTGTGTCTTCCAGATGGCAAGAGGCACAGACAATCATTATATAGTTGGCCTCTAAACTGAGAATGTTCCTGACACCAGTATTGCCAAAAATTAATACTAATTTACTGAGCACCAACTATATGCAGCCTATTGCATTTGCCACATATTTCTTTACGTGATCTTGTGTTTCTCTCATAGCATATCCGGGAGGTAGAATTACTATTCCCAATTTAAAGATAAGGATACTATGTGTAAGGTGTCAAGTGAGATCTTCTTCCCCATTTTCTCACAACTGCCCCTAAAGCCTGCTGCTGAGAACGTCCAGTTTGGAGAAACAACAGCTGCCATGAAGGGCTTGCTGACAGTGTACCATTTTTGAAGAATAAAATAAAAGGCATACTAGGAAAAGAAGAATAGAAGAAGAAAAAGACAGAAGAAGAATAGAAGAAAAAAAGCTAGGAAAAAAACCTGTCTTTCCCCACAGAATAACGATTATTTATAGAGAAAATTAAGACACCTACAAAAAAGCTGCTCACACTATTAAGTGAATTTAGCAGGGTCTCAGGATAAAAGGTCAATATACAAACATCCACTATATCTCTATAATACTGGCATTGAACAATTAGAAAATGACATTTTAAAATGTTCCACTTATACAAATAGAATTCCTGGAAAGCGTTAGGATCTGACGGATTTGTCCTTGAGGGAGTCTGCAATCCAGCAGAAAAGAGGAGTCAACCCAGAACAGGTGCTAGGAAAGTAAAAAGTGTTCTACATTTTACCTCCAAAGAGTTGAGACTACTCAAACAAACCTTTACACAGGCCCAGAGTGATTAACTTTCCCAAAGCCTCACAGCTCATAAACCCATGAACTAGGATGTGAATTCTGGCCTCTGACTCAAAACTGTCTTGTCTTATTCCCCACAGCACCCCTGTTCTCTGCACGTGTACTGCGCATCAGGGGAGACCCGATAGACTCTCTATTCCAAGTGCTCAAAGGTTCAAAAATTCTTCCTGAACTCCCAGCATTTCCATTTGGTTTTAGGTTGGCTTTCAAAGTCCAATATTATAATAATACTATCTCATATTCACACAATAGTTTTACTAAGCTTTCCCATGTATTACCTCATTTAATCCTCACAATAACTTTTGGGTAAGGAGAGACTGAAATGATCTTGGTTTTACAGATGATATTTAGATTGACTCAGATGGGATTTTTAAATTTTTTATTTATTTATTTTCCTTATTTTTTTGGCCGCGTCGGGTCTTAGTTGCAGCACATGGGATCTTCATTGAGGCATGTGGGATCTTTCGTTATGGTGCGCAGTCTCTTTGTTGCGGCGCTCGGGCTTCTCTCTAGTTGTGGCGTGTAGGTTTTCTCTCTGTAGTGGTGGCATGCGGGCTCCAGAGCGCACGGGCTCTGTAGTTTGCGGCACGTGGGCTCTCTCATGGAGGTGCGCGTGCTCAGTAACTGTAGTGTGCGGGCTTAGTTGCCCCGCATCATGTGCGATCTTAGTTCCCCAACCAGGGATCAAACCTGCATCCCCTGCGTTGGAAGGTAGATTCTTTACCACTGCCACTGGACCACCAGGGAAGTCCTGGGATTTTTTTTAATTGAAGTATAGTTGACTTACAACATTATATTAGTTTCAGGTGTACAACATAGTAATTTGATATTTTTATAGAATATAGTCCATACACAGTTATAAAATATTGACTGTATTCCCTGTGCTGCATATTACATCCTTGTAACTTATTTATTTTATACCTAGTAGTTTTGTCTTGACCAATGTCATATTGCTTATAAGAAACCGAACTAGAAATGGAACAAAAGCCTGCTTTGAAAATGTTGATTCACAAAGAGCACCAGTCTTGGCTAACAGACTGATTTCGTTTATTCAGGCAGTCCGATTGTTGACTTAGACAACATCTGAGCACTGGAGTATATTTAAGGAAATGTCAGTTGTTACATCCATTTACCTACATCAGTGTTTGATGAAGATGGAGAAAGGGAAGGTAGGCCTCATGTTTTAGAGAATGCCATCAGTTGTAGAAAGAAATTAGCGAACTCCTCTGTAATAAGCCTTTTTTTTTTTTTAAATGTAGGTGTCATGACTGAAGGCTTTGCTCATAAAAAGTTGAACTCTTCCTCAGTTTATAAGTATAGAGATCACAGATTCAAAACATTTCAGAGTTCGAAAGTGATTATAGAGTTCTTCTGGCTGAACCCCCTCTTTCCTAGTTGAGGGAGCAGAAGCTCCAAGACTGTAGCTGATTGCTTATGGTCACACCACCAATTAGTGACAGAATTGTTCTTAAGGGTCCAGACGCCAGTCCAGTTCTGTGGTCTTACACCCCAAACTTGGGAATATTTCCCTGTTTTCAGTTTGTATTAATTTAAAAAATTTTTAAAATTATAGTATGGTTGATTTACAGTGTTGTGTTAGTTTCTGGTGTACAGCAAAGTGATTCAGCTGTACATATATATTCTTTTTCATATTCTTTTGCATTATGGTTTATTACAGGATATTGAATATAGTTCCCTGTGCTATTCAATAGGACCGTGTTGTTTATCCATTCTATATATAATAGTTTGCTAGTTTGTATTAGTTTTAATACTAACTTTCAGGTCTCTGGTTCTGAATGGTTGTGATTTTGGAATGCAAATGACAGCAACTTAGAAACTCCATGCCAGACCCTTTGCAGGGCCACAAGGGCGAGCTGCAGAATGTGGGTCACTCCCAGGGGCATGTCATCCCCTGGAGCTTCCCACTGTGAGCACAAAGGACAGTCTCATGGGTCATCTTGCTCCATGACTTCTCATCTTAAAGGTCTTGTCAAAGCTGGCCACATAGGCCCTTAAAAATATTGTAGAGTTCTTTGAAGTAGGTTGTTTATTTTTCCTGAAACACATCTGCTATTCATCTTACTTGTGTTTTGAAATGCAAGTGTTTTGGCCAGCAATTTGAAAGAGAAGTCTAATCAAAATTAAGTATATCAGTCAGATGTGATTTTTCCATCAGATCTACCATCACCTCCTATTCATTCATTCATTCATTCATTCATCAACTACTTGATAGGTGTTTACTACATGCTAGAAATTGGAGTAGCTGCTTGGGAAATAACAATGAGCAAAACAAAGTCCTGGCTATCAAGATGCTTTCATTCCAGAGGAAAGAGACAGACAATACACAAAGGTATAATTAATTTTTTATTATTTAACTTATATCAGATGTAGATGAGTGCTATGGCAAAGAAGCATGGTAAGGGAGGGTAGGGAGTGTAGTGTGGGTGGTGGTGATGATTTCAATGTTATATAGGATGGTTACAAAAGGCTACTCTGCTAAGGTAGCATTGGTGCAGAGACCTGATGGAGGTGGAGAAACAAGCCAAGTCACTATGTGGGCGGAGAACTTTCCAGACAGAGGCAACAGCAAGGCATGGTCCCTGAGTTAGGAGATTGCTTGGTGTGTTCAGGAAGTGGCAAAAAGGCCTGCATGACTGGAGTGGAGGGAGGGAGGTGGAGAGTCAGAGGAGTTGAGATCAGGGAGGTAGCAAGGTCATGTAGGGCCTTATAAAATATTATAAGGACTTTCCCTTTATTAAATAGTTTTAAAAATCGAGATATAATTTACATATAATAAAATGTACAGATCTCAAGTATTTGTTTTGAAGGGTTTTGGTAATTGTATATGTCCTGTAACCTCTACAAAACCAAATGTAGAAAACATTTCCATCACCGCAGAAAGTTCTCATGTGACACTTTCTAGTCAATTCTGCCTTCAGCCCAGAGGTAAACAGTGTTCTGATTTTTATCACTGTTCTTGAACATTGTAAAAATGGAATTATGCAGTACGTATGCTTTTGAGTCTGATTTCTTTTATTCAATATACTGTTTTGGAGGCACATCATGCAGTTGCCTTTATCAGTAGTTCTTTGCTGAGTGGTATTCCATTGAATAAACACATCACAGTTAGTTTATCCATTGTTTTGATGGGCATTTAGGATGTTTCTTGTTTTTGTCTATTTTTGAATAAAATTGCCATGAATATTCCTTTTTTCTGGTACCTTTTGACCACCTTCACCCATTTCCCCATTCCCACCCCCCTGCCCCACCCCTGCCTCTGGCAACCACCAGTCTGTTCTCTGTTTCTATGAGTTCAGCCATGAATATACTTGAACCAGTCTTTTTGTGGGTATATGTTTTCATTTCTCTTGGGTACGTACATAGGAGTGGAACTGCTGGGTCATAGGCTGATAATATGTTTAACTTTATATGAAAGTGCCAAGGGGCTTTCCCAAGTGATGGTGCCACTTTACACTTCCACCAGCAGCATGTAAGAATTCCAGTATGCTCACCGGTATTTGGTATTGTCAGGTGGGTTTGTTTGTTTTTGCTGTAATCGTTATAGGCAGTTTGAATAACACTTCACTGTGGTTTTAATTTGCATTTATCTGCTGACTGCTGATATTGATCACATTTTCATCAGCTTTTTGGCATCTGCATATCCTTTTTTGATGAAGTATCTATTCATGTCTTGCCCATTCTTTTGAAATTGGGTGTTTGTCTTTCATTGTTGTTTGTAGCAGCTTTAAAAAACAGATTCTGATAAGAGCCCTTTAAGAGATCTTTTTCTCTCTCTCCCTCTTATCTATTTATGTCTATCTATCTATCTCAATTATTTTATTAAAGTCTGCAGGTTGCATATTTACTTTCTTAATGGCATCTTTGGCTAGGTAGGGATTTGTAATAGGTATGAAATTTGATTTATCATTTTTTTCTTTTATGATTAGTACGTTTTGTGTCCTGTGTAAGACATTTTTGTCTACCCCAAAGTCATGAAAATATTTTCTTCTAGAAACGTTATGGTTTTTGCTTTTGGGTTTAGTTCTAAGATCCATCTTGAATTAATTTTTGCGTATACAGTAAGGTAGGATGAGCTGCAGATATCCAGTTTCAGCACTGTTGGTTAAAAACGCTTTGTTTTCTCTTTGAATTCTCAGCAGAAGGAGTTTGTTTTTACTCCAAGTGAGAAGAAAGCTGCTGGAGAGTCTGAAGTGCTCTCTGAAGGCAATTAACACTTTTTACCTTACATACTAGTTGCTATGTGCACGTCTTAAAACACATCCACACAGACTTTGAGAACAGGGACTATATCTTGCTTGGATTTTTATCCCCAACTTCAGCACCTAGCACAGTGCTTGGCATATCATAGGTACCCAGTGAATGAATGAATGAATGAATTCCAACAAAAGACAAAATTAGCTTCCCCACCCCTCTTGTTTAGGATGTGGGTGTATTCATTTGTCTGGGTTCCATATGGCTACCACCCAGACTATGATCATTTCCATTTAGGTTCGTTAGTCCCAGATTTACAGGACATTTCTAACGTGTGTGCAGGATTATATATATTTCTTTGACCCATACCACATAAACATATACTGGCTCCTTGCATGGTTAACTTAGCTTCTATTTTTGTTCGCATTTCTACTTGTCATATTTGGGTAGAGAAGATTAAAAAGCAGATGTGGAGAGCAGAGAACTGGCATCTGGATTGTAGCCTGGCTGCAGCTCTCCCAGCTCTCCTAAAATGCCCAGAAAGATGCAGAAATAAGAAAGGATGCTCACCACAGCCCTGAAAAGGATGATTGTCAGACAGCCGATTGCCAAGATCCAGGATTAGTCTCCCCGCAGGGACAGCAGAGGTGGAGGCAGGGGAAAAAGGCTTTTTATGCCTATCCTAGAGGTTTCCTTTTACAGAAACCCTTGGTCTATTTCAGCCAGGAATCTGAGCACCCCTCCTCCTACTTCCGAGGGGCTGCTTCCTTTTAAGGCGGCCACAAAGCTGTTTCCCATTCACCCTTCCTTCTTTCCCTATCCACACAGCCTCAAGAATTCGCCAAAACCAACAAGACAGAAAAAAAGGGAGGGACTTCTTTCCCTCTCTTGAAGTATGTGTAATGTTTAGTTGCATCCTGGGAAGTGTAGTTCCAAAAATTCATCACTTACGTGGGTCCAAAAAGTAAGATTTATCGCAGAAGCACTCTGTATGCTGGGGTTGGCGTTTTTCATGTACGTTGAGTCAGAATCTCAAAGAAACAGACAATGGGGGCAGGAGGAGATGCTCCCCCAGGAGAGCAGAGCTGCATTAGGATCTGGAGTTTGGGTAGAAATTGCACAGCCACCTGTGATCCAGCTGTAAGCATGAGATCATCATATAAGTGAAGGGTGGGTGTGGACGAGTCTAAGTCCATACCATGTATGGACTAAGTCACTAAGTCTGGAGAGAGCTCACATTATTTAAGTTATCATACTGAAAAAATAATATAAAAGACTACTTGGAACCAGTGGACAAAATTGCTGCAGATCTCAAGAAAGGGAGCATCAATCTTAAAAGTTTAGAAGAAAATAAGATCTCTAAAAATTGTCTAATGCAGGAGCCAGAAGAAATTTTCAAAAAAAAATGTATAGTATTCATAATATCTTTTGAGATTTAAGCCTTTCTTAAGATAGGTAACACTTTCTACCTTGCATTACAGTTGTTTATGATATGCATTTCCTAATACATTTTGATAACAGGGGGCAAATCTTGCTTTAATACCTAGCACAGTGCTTGGTATATCATAGGTTCTGAATGAATGAATGAATTCCAGCAAATGACAAATGTGCTCTTTTTTCTTGTTGAGTACATGAATGTACTCATTTGTCTATGTTCCATATGGCCTTTAAAAAATAGAAATAGAAAAATCACAAGGTCATTGGAATGGGGAGGAGCGAGATGAACATGGAAATGAGAAATGGATAAAATACGCCTAAAAGTGAAAAATCTCAAGAGCAGTATTAAAATCCTTATTAGAGGCAGTAAATAACCGAACTGAAGCAGTGTAGGACTGCACCATTATTGGAGAAGATAAATTAGAAATCTCTCTCAAAATGCAGAGAAAAAGGAAAAAGATATGCAAATGACAGTAGAGATATTGTTAGATATGGCGGGCAAGGAATGTATTTCCAACCTAAAAATTATATATATTTTTGAGTTAGTAATAACCAGAAAAGAAATCCTTGTAAAGACTTTGAAGAAACAATTTTCTGTACTGAAACTAAGAACATGGTTGTCACACTCCAGGCAAAATGAATGACCATATTTCTGGATCACGAGGATAAAGAAAAATAGCTTGCAAATCTCCACGGATGTTGTCTAGCTTCATGGCCTTGGGCAATTTTCTTCACCTTGAAAAGAAGAGGTTAGCAGAGAGTCACTAGGGTCCCTGCTAGACTTGATTATCTTATGATTTCATAAATGTTTTGAGGGCTAGAGGGTCTAAAACAATGATTATTTTAACATCACACTTGCGAGGAAGGAAGCAATTAAGTTCAGTAGCTGTAAGTCCCTCCAACCAAGGCTTTATTTCCCCTTTAACATCATTTGCTCCAATGTGTTAACTCGGATTCCAGGAATGTTATAAGCACCCCAGATGTTCTCATAGTAGCAGCAGGTCCTCACAGCTCTGGCAGCATTCACTTCTTGCCATGTTCCTCTCTTCTAGAAGAGTCAGGGATGAAGACGTGAACTCCCTTTAAGTCCTTGTGTCCCTTTAAGCCCCCCAATAATTTTTGGTACCCCCAGCCCCTCCTTTCAGCCTAGGCACCAAGCAACTTTTCTGACAGCTTTCAGGGTTTCAATCAAATCTCATCAGCGAACCCAGGTTTCAGTTTTGCTCGTTTTCAGAGCCCAGCAATTAGCCCTTAGGAACTACCTTACATAAAATGGCAGGAAGGCAGGTCCAAATCATTTAGCGCCTCCCCCCATTACCAGATGGACTCCATTTGAAAAGGGGCTCATTGTTCAGAGTTTTCACTTCCTCTGTGACTTGACTTGTTGGCTGAAGTGAATGCTGCCTCCGTTCTTTCCTTTCCCCTGATCTCTGGAGTCAACTCTAGTGGTCGTGTGCGGATGTGCACGTGTGTGTGTGTGTTTGCAGACATGTACACACTGAGCTCCAAGAAGGAACAGACGTGAACTGCACCAGTCAGAATAGACACACCCTCTCCTGTCTGGCTAAATCCCATTCCAGGTTATTTAAAAAGTCACTCAGTTGCCAGATTTTTAGCAACAATAGAAATGGGCAGACATCATCCATTCTATGAACAATAAACACATTTAGAAAAAAAGTGGCAGATAGGAAAGGCTGCTGGGAAGTGTTTAAAAGGCATCTTTTCCCCACATGAGCGTGCAGAGGTGCAGCTGCCAGAACACCTTGGCCTCTGCACTTGATTTACACAATGGTCTGTGTTGCCCCATTTGTGACCACGCAGCTTGGCGCTGGGCTTCATCAATTTAGACCCCAGAATACAGTTTATTTGTGTTATGACTCCAACCAAAACGTTCCAGGGAAGCCAAGTCCCCTCACCCCATTAAAAATGTATACTACGTATTTTTACTAGCCCGTGGAGCTTGGAGTTAGGAGGTAACAATATGTGCTTTGTTCCTCCACAAGTTTGCTGCAAAGTGTGCTGTAATCTTTGCCCGGGGTCTGCTGCTCTTTCCCGAGAGGGTGCACAGCCCTGAGGAACACTTCAAACTGCTTAACTGCTTGCCTGAGCCTTGCCTTTTATGGTATTTTTCTTCTGCACAAGGGAATGACAACCACTTAGAGTGTCAGCCAGTGAGGAACAGTTGACAGCAAAAAATCCACTCTGCTCTCAGTCCCTGGATGTCCTATCTGCCTTGAACTATTGGTCTCTGAGCCCGCTCTCTGATAACGAATTTGGGAGTGCCAGTGGGTTTGGAGGGAAATAGAAGTCACTTAGAAAAGCTCACCAGATAATTCTATTTTAGAAAGCACAAAAGAATGTTTTCCCCTCACCCTGGTAAGTTAGTTAATAAGTACAGGGCACAAGAAGCTCCCAAATAAATGGAAGAAATGGAGCAAAATATTGATATAAGCTACAGAGTAGGTGCTTGATCACATATGCTAATATTTTTAAAAATTTATTTTTTTGAAATATAGTTGATTTACAACTATGTTAATTTCTGCTGTACAGCAAAGTGATTCAGTTGTACATATATATATTCTTTTTCATATTCTTTTCCATTATGATTTATTACAGGATATTGAATATAGTTCCTGTTGCTATACAGTAGGACCTTGTTGTTTACATATGCTAATATTTAATCATTTAATTTAATTCAATCTTTAGGTCAGAGTTAACAGAAATAAGTTTGCTTATTAATTATTAATTCTTATTAATGAATAATTATTAGAACCATATCAAAGTATCCTTACATGCACAGAGTCTAGGGTTCTAGATAGAACCCAATAGAAAAAAGCACCAATAATATCCCCTGGAGGCTGAAGGAAGGATGGCGTAGATCTGGTTCAGGCACTGTTGTAAGTGTCTTAGGTCTAGTATCTCATTTAATCATCACAGCAACTCAATGAGGTAGTACCATTCTTTCCTCATTTTGCAGATGAGGAAACCAAGGTACAGAGAGATTAAGAAACTTGTCCAAAGTCACACAGCTAGTTTGCAGAAGCCTAGAGTTTAAACCCAGGCCATCTGGCTCCATGAGGATTTTAACAGACATAGGGATGAGGCTCAGTGGGCATGGCAGACGTGACGAGAGAACAAGAGCAAAAGCATGGAGGAGAGAACAGGCATATGTCTGGTTGGACTGAAGCATGTGTAAGAGGGTGGTGGGAAATCACACCAGAAACATAAGAATCACATAGCTCTTCTTGCCAGTCACTTGATGTCACAGAGAAGCATTTCTGAGTAAAAGGAATAATCATACATGATGTCACTAAATGTTGCCCGTATGGGTGGGTGCCCCCAAATATTGAATCAGGAAATAAGGGTCCTCCCATTTCTAAAAAACTATGACTCCATAATTTTAAAGACCACAAAACGGCTCCACCAAAGGTATTATTTTAACCAGTTTTATCAAAATATTTACCAGCTCAAATGGAGTTTTATGCTGTTACAAGGCCATCTTCTTATTTATATACTTAATTTATTTTAGGACATTTATTTGATTCATCACTTGGAGTAAAGTAGAATTGTGTTTTTTTGCTTGAATGGAGGGACCAGGCAGATGAGGGGAAAGAGAGGCTATGAACCCTGGCAAACATGCCTGGCGCCTGTGCTCTTTCCTTTTGGACTTGGTGATCTGAGCTGCCCTTCTGCACCGGGACACATAGGCTGCCCAGGTCCTTGTTCCCAATAGGGCACTAGAGTCTGTAGGTAATCAGGTACTATAAGAGGAACAAGAAAAGTGGGGCAAGGGGGGGAGGTCTACAAGATGGCAGTCCCTTTGGCAAACCTTCGCTTTTTTCTATGTCGATGAAATACTCTGTGATCTTTATACCATTATATTAGAAACAGAGTCGTGATGTTTCATAAGTTAAACATGTCTGATTCCATGTGCTGTCATGTGGTGTGTCTTGTCATGACTGACAGTGACACATTTATGCTCTGGATTGGGGAATCACAGTTTGATGTTGGGATGTGATGTGTTCCCCCCTTAGGGCCCCCAAGACAACGCGGCCATCTGCTTTAAGGGTGAGGCGATAGGGGCATCTCTTGTATTGCCATCTCTACCCCTCTGGGCTGCCCATTAGCCTTTGCAGGAGTCAGCCTGACAGGTCCGGGTGCCCTTCAGAAGAGCCCAGGCCTTTCACAATATGTAGCCAGGCATCTCCACGTTTCTTCAACAGACTATTGAAGTTGGTCACGTACTGTCTTAGAACCACTTTCTTGGGCTTGGGCAAATCCCTAGTGCTGGAAAACAATCCCTGGAATCAAGAGATCATTCTTGTCCAGACTGCCACTGTTCTGCTCTTGAACAAGTCTTTTTTCTTACCTGGAGCTGGTTTTCTTACTTGGGATATCATGAGCTTTATGATTTCTAAGACCAGCTATATGTGAATTGCTCTCGAAAGTACAAATGTGTTTTCGTAGGTTGGAAAAAAACCAAAAACTATTTTCTAGGAATCAAGTGTTGTAAGAAATTACAATTTTACAACATATTTTCATTATAAAAGTTAAAGTATTAGGTGATCTTGTAGAACGATTCAGGACCATTTTGCTTGTCTAGAATTCAACCTGTGATCTCCATCTTCTAAATCTGACAGACATTTTCTGAGCACTAATTCTATACAAGGCACCAGGGCTGAGCCCTGCATTTAGGATGCAGTCATTCAGAGGCAAATAAGTCTTCTTGGTCCCCTGCTCCCAGGAACCATAGTCAACCTGTTTCCTTCTCTGTATGTTCGGACACCTTGGCTAAAGTCAACAGTACCTACGGTGGAGTCCATGACTTTAATTCCTGGCTATACTTTGCCATTTAGAGCCTAAACAGCTCCAGGCTGGTAGGCATCACTGACACAGCTCTATTGCTCCCATGGGACAAAATTGCTCCTTCAACCTGCCTGAGTGCAGGAGCAGTGATTTGTGTGGCCAATATGCCAGACCTCCTGACTTATCAAGAAAAAGCCAGAAGTCAAGATTGTAGGCAAACCCCTATAGGGTTATATTTAAGCACAGAAAGACAGGAAGCCAAAGGAGCCTCATGAAATAAGAAATGCCAGGGAAAGGTCTATCGCTTCCCTTACCTTTCAGACAAAGACAGCTGACAAAGATGCCCCCAACACTGGGATGTTGGTTCCTCATTAAAGAAGGAAAAAAAGAAAAAAATACAAAAATTTAACATAGAGTTCTACAGAAGTAGTATAATGTAAAGAAAATAGCGGAAAAAAAAGAAACAGAAAAGAAAAAGTTCTGCTATCATATGAAAAAGAAATCATGCCATGCCAAGTAACCAAGTAAGGTGGCCAACCAGTGGAGACAAAACTCATTTCCTTCTCATTCTGAGGGCTGCCCTAGGATGTGTGTGTGCGTGTGTGTGTGTGTGTGTGTGTGTGTGTGTACGTACCATGGGTTGGGGCAAACTGGGATGCCTGTCTTTTCTAAAGGTCATTAGCAAATGGATTCTACTTGGATCCAGCCAATTGTTGCCATGAAGAAATTTTTAAAATGTTGGCAACCACTTTAATACATTCTTTTTAAAGACATAATCTGGCCCTAACAAAGCACGTCTTGGTCACTAATTTGCAACCTCTTTTCTAGAGCATTTTTCAGAACTTTGTGTATTCAATTCATGATCAGAAGGAAGGAGCAAGTGCAATTCAAGATGAGTTTCTTTGCCACTGAAGAAACTCCAGACAGAAACCAGTGCAGGAGGAGACTCTTACACCCCTGCCTCCACCCCACTTCAGGTTTCCTGCGCAAAGTGTACAATCTACTTAGTGTGCTGTGTTCACGTGGCTCTTTCCAAATATACCTGCATCCAACCAGGCAGTCCTGGGTTTGCACAGGCAACTCTGTTTAGTTTGCTTTCAAACGTTTTCCTCTCAACATTCCACTCAGAAAATGTCTAAACTGAGTGGGAACTCCAGTTGAGTTGGGCATATGGAAGGATCTCTTCAATGCTGAATCTGCCCTAAATATCCATGGTAAGGAAAAAAAAATTTTAATAATAAATTATTCAAATGTACATTCATTCTTGAAACACTTTAAGGATATTTACATTGAAACCAGATGCCTGCTCCACAGACAGCCCCCATTTCTGTTGATTTTACAGCTCTCCTGATCACTTCACTTTTCTCAGTGGGATCTTTGTTTCACTCACAAGTAGAAAGAATGTTTCTTTTGTTTGCTTTCCTTTGCCATCAGTGCCGCCCACCTCTGGAGGGAACTCCAGCGGTGCTGTGATTTGGCCAGCAACCCTTTCATTTCACTCCTGGAAGTCACATGCACACATGATGGTAAATAGTTTCTGATGCACCACGTGCTTGGGCTTTTCGTAGAGCCCTTTTCCTCTGTGTGGTTGGAATTTTGCAGCAGTTTGAGCAACAGTTAGCGAATGCTCCCAAATAAAGTTGAGTCAATTCAGGAAACCCATCTCCTAGAGCGAGAAGGAGCTAGGATTTCTAGGGAATTTCTGGCCCTTCGAAAAGGTCATCTGAACCTAAAGCTTCTATTTCTAATCTGAGCTGAATCCATGGCCAAGCAAAGAGCTGGAAGATGTATTTGTTCAAATGCCTGCAGCTATTGGCCTGGGGGAGTAAGGGGAGAGGAGCTATTCCCAAGGGTGCCCTGTTCTTTCTTAATCGGTGGGCAGTTTCTCCAGAAAGGAGAAACATCTAAGAAAAAGGTAAATGGCAAAAAGATCACTAAGCAAACTTTCCCACTCCCACTTTTATTTGGCCTGGTTCATCCATTTATTTATCCAAAAAGATATTTATTTAGCATCTACTACATATTACCAGGCTCTAGGTTAGGGACTATGAGACAGCAGTGAATATCTCCTGGTGGGGGTGACAGAAGAGCCCAGAAAATTATAATGTGGCAAATAATATGGAGAGAAACACATGGGATAATGGTAGACCAGGGAAAGGCAGTCAATGTAGATTAGGTAGAATAAAGGTAGAGTGAGAGAAGACTTCCAGAAACAAGTCAAGCCTGAAGTGACCATGAGTAGGAACTAGCTGGACCAGGGCTTCTGAAACCTTCCCGTGCATGGGAATCATCTGGGGATCTTGTTATACTGAAGATAACTGATTCCGGAGGTCTGGAGTAGAGCCTGAGATTCTGGATTTCTAATATATCTGATTGCTTCTCATCAGCCTATGAAGAGTTTTCTCACTGCCTCTTACAGTGGAGTAGTGTTCTCTGGTATGATGTATAAAAACCCATTTAACCCAATGAGGGGCATTCATTTGCTATTACAAACAGAACTGCAGTGAATAACGTGGTACAACTCATTTTGCACATGGATGATCTATAGGATAAAATTCGTGGAAGTGGAATTGCTCAGTCAAAATCATTGTGATTTGTAATTTTAATAGACATTGCCAAGTGCTTCTCCACAAAGTTTGTCCCAGTAGTAGCTGATTTTCCTACACCCTCATTAACACTGTGTTAACAAACTTGGTAAACTTTTTTTTTACCTGCCCAATGAGTACAAAATAGTGCAGCTTTAATTTGCCTTTCTCTTAGTATGAGTGAGTTTAAGCATCTTTTCATATGTTTCAAGGCTAGTTGTATTATCTCTTCTATGAACTGTCTATTCATTTACTTTGCTCATTTTTTTTTTACCGGACTGTTGATCTTGTCTCAGTGATTCATAGGTGTGTATATTAAGAGAAGTAACCATTTCATTAATTACATTGAAATTGAACATCTTTTCATATGATTAAGAGCCACTGTGTTTCCTCTCCTGAACTGTCTGTTTACATAGTTTTCCCCACCCGCTTTTTTCTTTTGGATTATTGATCTTTTTTTTCTTGATTTATAGAGTCACTTGTGAGTCATAGAATCTAAATTTTTGGACCCCATTCCAGCCTCTTACACCTGGTCATGATGTCTCCTCTAATGACATTCTACTTTTCTTCATTTCATTGAATGGAAGAACATTTATAAGTGGGCATGTAAAAACAATTTCCTAAAGACCACAAACTCAGAAAACATTGCCTCAAAACCGTGATTGTTTTTTAAGGGGCAAGATAATGTGAATCATTTAATCTCTGGCAAATACATTACAATATACAAACTTTTAGAAGAATAATCAAACATAATAAAATTTGCAAGCAATTTATAAACAGAGGCTGGAGTCTAAGATATTCATCATAGTTGGTAGAGAAGAAAAAAAAAAAAAACCCAGTGATTAATTGCACGCTTCAGGCCTGGTTTAAATGCAACCTCTTCCATAAAGTATGCCTTGGTGTCTGTGGATGGATGTTTCTCTTGCCTCTGAATTCCCGGAGAACTTTGTACCTCTCTTAGGAGGAGTATCAGTGTCTGTCTTTATTATAGTTAGTTTTGTACAAGAGTATTCCCAGGAGCACTGCTCATTTCCTGTACTGATCATAGATTTTTTTCTTAAAGGAAACCTTGAAGGTCCCAAGCCACAGTCTTCCTTTTTTTTCAAAGTCAGGTTTATTGAGATATAAATTACATACAGTAGAATGCACCCTTTTCAAGGGTGCAGTTCACTGAGTGCTGACAAATATATACAGGTGTGCAATCACCTGCAAAACCAAGATACACAACATTTCCGTCATCACAAATTGTTTGTTCCCTTGGACCCCTTTGTCATCAATTCCCTCTCCCCATCCTCAGCCTCTATCAGTCACTGATCTGGTTTCTGTCCTTATAGTTTTGCCCTTTCCAGAATGTCACATAAAAGGAATCATTCATTCCGTAGCTTTTTGTGTCTGGCTACTTTTACTCTAAGCCACAGTACTTTGCAATTAAACGTAGAGAAAACAATTTCCTCATTGCTTTGTGGAATTTAGGCTAAGTAGGCCTGCTCACCAAAATCATGCCAGTGGTTAGGCAATGGCCACAAGGCAGGAGCAAAGAGGAAGGGAGAGAGACAGAAACACAAACAGTTAATATTTATTATAATATTCTTTACTGCTTAGAAAATGTTACTTTGGAGCACTTCCAGTGTGCACACTGTTTTGTGTAATCCACATGACAATCTTATAAATTGTTATCATTTCCATTCTGCAGATGAAGACATTGAGGTTCAGATTGTTTAAGTGGCTTGTCCCCAGACAGAACCATAGTAAGTGGAATACTGGCATTGAACTGAGCTCTGATTTGAAAGACTTTGTTTTGTGGATTTCTCTGGGCTCCTTTTTCCCCAAAGTCTAATAAGGGAGAGTTAACAAAAAGATCTGTAAGCCCCAGAAGGAGTTTCTCTCTTCATTCTTCCTGAAACTCATTCACTAGAAGCCCAGAAACTAGCACTGTGCCCACCAGATAGCAGGTGCTCGTTAAATATTGTTAAACGAACCAATGAAAGAGGAATCTACCTTTCTGATCCTTCCAGCGCAAATGCACTGAACTTTCCCTCCCACTAGCTCACTGGGAGTTTTTCAACGGTTACATTTTTCTTACTTTAATAAGTTTCCTTTTTTTTTTACTCAAAGGAAAATGCAAGTTATCTCTCAATCCCTGTGATTTTGTGTCATCGCAACACATGGATTGAGTGAGTGTGAGCAAGTTCCAGCTATCCCCTTTTGGATTGTCTGTCATTTGAATGAAGGTTTATGTTCATTAAAGACCACTCCGTAGGCACTAGTCAGTTAATCATTACTTACTATGTTCTATAGCTAGACCATGAGGAGTAAAAGTCAACTCTAAGTAAAGTGAACTTAATATGAATACCTAGAAACAATTTTAATAAATATTTAATATCTTTGATATATTTGAATACAAAATAGGCTATATATAAAATAGTATTGGAATGAAAGGAAAATCTAATCTTAGGGTATTTTAAGATGCTGGCAAACCAACACGGTACATGGCAAATTTCTTCCCAGATAAGATGATTGCTTTTCTAAAAACAATCTGAATGTTTGAAAGCAGATGAAAATGTCAGGATGATGATAATATCACTTTGTAGAATGTTGTGAAATGATGTCTAAGAACAAAGATAAACAATGTAAAACATGGTATTCTATCATATAAACCTGTGTGCTTCCCATAGGGGGTTCCAAATTATTTCAGAGAACTCTGGGAAGTTTTTGAGCCTTTGAATTTCTCGTTATTCCTTTACATAATTATGTCTCCAAAATGGTTCCACTTTTGGCAATGAACTTTGGTCAGTGGAAGTGTAGGGGCACCTGGGTTGTAGGTCTAAGTTTCTATTTTTATAATTTAAAATATTTGTCTTTTTAATATCCTGGACCTTTCCAATGAAATTTTATCCTAGAGTATAATAAAAGACCATTTTAAAACTAGACATGTGGAATGGTGCTAATACCCACCTTTAAATTAATCAATCAGTTATGCTCACTGGCAGATTTGCCATCCCAGACCCACAGAGGGAATTGTAGGAGCTGGCAATTTCTTGAAATAGCAATGTACACATCTATATGGCAATAACACAGCAGACTCTGCTTTATCATTGCAGCCCAAGCTAATGTAATTCACTCACTGTGGACCAGAAAAAAACCTAAGTTATATAAAGGAGCAAAAAGTATTTTTGCATGCTTTTTTTTTGGTCTCAGCCTTGGGCTGAGAGAATGGGAAATTTTTAAAAGGGAAAGAGGAAAACAGCATAGAAGAAGTATGTAACCTTTTCCCTTGGAAGACATGGTTTTCCTCCCAGCCCTTCACCTGGATGCTTTGCCTCCTTGTTTTACAGGGAGATGGGGACAGTGGGAGGAAAGGGGCAGGGATGCTGAGAGCAGAAACCAGAAGAAACATGATGATTCTAGGGTCAGGAGAAGTTTGAGTGCCGGGGTAGAGCTCAAAGATGTAAGAACAGCCAGAACCGAAAGTGAGAAAACGAGGTAGTGAGACCACTGTCCAGGGAATCAACAAGAGTAGGGCCATTTTAAAGACATATATGGGGAGAGCCAAGGAGGACTCCTTGAGAACCAGGTGCAAAGAGCAGACTAGAGAGTTGGACAGGTGAGTGCATCCCAGTGGGTGGTGTGGCGTGGAAAACAGAGGCTGATGTAAACTAGAGGATGGAGGCACCGCAGCACGTGAAATCCGGGAGGTTCGATTCCTCCTGCCACCCTCCAGATGCCCGGTGAATTGCCAGGTCCTGGTAATTCTCCCCACCTACTCAAGTCTGCTCCTTCGTCTCCATCTCTCTGACATTAGACCAGGGAGCTGAAAGCACAGGCTCTGCTCCCAGACTGCCTGCGTGAAAAACCTGCTCAGCCACCTACTGGTTTTGTAACCCTGGGTAAATGACTAAACCTCCCTCTGCCTCAGTGTTTTCATCTGATAGATGGGAATGATGATAATATACTTACCTTATGGAATGTGGGGTTTGCTAAATGAACCAGCACCTATGCAGTACTTCATGGGGTGCCTGGCGTAGAGTCAGTAGTCAATGTTAGTTACTGTATTAGTTTCCTAGGGCAAATGAAACGAATTTACCACAAACTGGCCGGGGAGGGGGGTTGGCAGGGCTTAAAACAACAGAAATGTATTCTCTCACGGTGCTGGAAGTCAGAGTCTGCAATCAAGGTGTCAGCAGGGTTGGTTCCTTCTGGAGGCTCTGAGGGAGAATCTGTCCCATGCCTCTCTCCTAGGTTCTGGTCACTGCCGGAATCCTTGGTGTTCCTTGGCTTGTGGCTGCCTAACTCCAGTCTCTGCCTCTGTCTTCACATGGCCTTCCCCTCTGGGTCTGTGTGTCTCAAATCTCCTTCTCCTTTCTCTTATAAAGACACCAGTCATTGGGGTTAGGGCCCACCCTCAATCCAGGATGCCGTCATAGCAAGATCCTTAAGTTAACTGCATCTGCAAAGACTCTATTTCCAAATAAGGTCATTTTAACAAGTACCGAGGATTAGAACTTGGACATATCTTTCGGGGACTGTTCAACCCATTACAGTTGTCATAACCATTATTTTCAATTCAGGAGCTTCTCATCCCTTTTCTAGACTCTGAAAATAGTCTCCATGCCTCCAGGGAGACTCCCTTGCTCAAAAATCTATTCTCAATAAGGAGCCCCAGTGATCTTTCCAAAGTGACTTCCCTGCTTCCCCCTTCAGTGGCTCCCCTCACCCACAGGAGGATATGTGATGTGCTAAGCAGAGCTGTGACCTGGCTCCTGCCTCATCTCAGCAGTGCCATCTCTCACGTTCCTCCATCTTGCACATCCCTTTTCAAAACGGGGTGGCTTCTAGCGCCCCAAACACACGGCACTCTCTTGTGCCTCCTGGCCCTTGCACAGCCTCTCCCCTCTCCCTATGGACCATCCTCTTCCCTACTCAGGGCCTATGCATCCTTTGAAATTCAGTTTTCATTTTCTCTCCTCTGGGAAGCCTTCCTGGACCCTCCTCTGGCAGCATCCCCAGACACCCGGAATTGGCTTCCTCCGCTTTACCCCCAGTGCATCTTGGATTTGTCCCTGTCGCCAAACTTTATTGTTTTGTAAAAGTGTGTTAATGTTTCTGTTGCTCCTTGAGGATTGTGCCTTACTCAACTCTATACCCCAATGCCAGGACAGTAAAGGAAGGTGTTGAATAATGGACGGATGGATGGATGGATGGACAGTTGGATATATAAACAGATGAATGAATGGGTAGATGGTTGGATGTATAGATAGATAAATGAATGGGTGGATGAATCACTGGGCGGATAGATGGATGGATGGATGGATGGCTAACAACTGGGAAAAGGAAAACTCTGAGTCAGGGATCATGTGGAACCACAGGATGAAACCTGGACTAAAGCTGGCACCATCTGTGGTTAGAAGATCTGACCAGTTTTTAGAGGCGTGAGTGTGACTACTCACGACACTACTTGTATCTGTGTAGTGTAAATTATGAACAGCTTTGTGTATAAACGTACCAGTACATGATACCCAAATTTGCTGAGCAAATTCATCACAGCTCCCCCAGAGTACTCTGATTCTTCTCAATTTCCAAAGTCCTAAATTAAAGAAGCCCCTTCGGGAGCAGATAAAATGGGGTTCTCACGTATTACACTTTAGTATGAAAAAGATTCACCTGGTACATAAGTTTAGAATGTGGGTCCCTAGGTCCCCACCCCCAGAGATTCTGATAAAGTCAGTCTGGGGCAGGCTCAGTGATTTGCGGCAAAGTTAAAAGTACAAATTTCGTCTCTGCCCCGTCTGCCCTCGGTGACCTTAGATGGTTTCTTAATTCTTCATCTCTGAAGTGGAGAAAATAATAGTACCTCTTTGTAGGACTGTGATGAGTTAATATAGTGATAACAAGAGTTTGACATTTGTAAGTTCTCAATAAGTTTACCTGCAATCTTTGCTATCATGATCATCAGTGAAACTCTAGATCAGTGGCTCTTAATCCCAGCTGCATAATAAAACTTGAAAACAGACCCTAATATAGTTGGTCTGGAGTGGGTCCCCAGGGATGGGTATTATTTTAAAGCAGCCCGGGTCTAATGTGCTGTCACAGTTGAGACCCAGCAGGCCCTAGATCGATCGGTGCTTCTCAAAATTGAATCTGCCCACAGATCACCAGGGGATCTTATAAAAATGCAGATTTTGATTCAGTAGGTTTCAGGCCGGGGAGAAGCTGCATTTCAACCTTGATATGGATGTTGCTGTCCACAGACCACACAAGGAGTAGCGAGGATTTGGAGTACAACCTGAGGCCAAGCAGACAAGACCCGCAGCTTGGTCGGCGGTTTGATGTCAGCACAGGGACCGATTATGACTGAGGCCATGTGGTTCTTGGTTATACCCAGGTCTGTCACATCCTAGTGCCACACTCTTCCCGGAAGCTCCCCCATCCCTCCCTAACTCAGCTAAGCCCTGGGAGGAGAGGCAGGATGGCTCTCTCTGATTTCCTTGATAAGATGTGTCAAATGAACATTCATTACAGTCCCAGGAGTCCTTTCAGAGGCATTTAAGGAAATGCTGCACATTTAGCACTTAGCTCTTCAGATTATGGAGTTCAGGGTCATCATTTTGCCCATAGAAGGGCCATCTGTATGTGTCTAAACTGCTGAGTCAATTACCCTGCCGAGTGGGGATACTATTGTGGCCTCTGTTTTTGGCACAGACGTCTTGAGGGGTTTTCCAATCATCGGTAAATGCCGAAGTTCCTGGCTCTCAGTCCCTGGCCCAGGTGTAATGACTCAGAGGCCTGCAGTCAAACCAGGTGAGGGAGGGGGTGGGAGGTTAAAATCCGAGCCGGCTAACAGGCAGAGGATGTTAGTTCTCCAAGACTGCATCTGCATCTTCTTGCAAACTCATTGTGATTTCCTCAAAGCAGCCCTCTCCAAGGTTTAAGCTGTAGGCAGAGGCCCTCGCTGCCTGAGTGTACGAGGTGGGACTCACAGCATCGTGAAATCACGCTGATGAAGGCAAAGCTGAGAGCATCTTCATTTACTGTGCATGTAGTTAACGTTACATCATCCTTTCACTGCATGTTGATTAGGCAAAACTATGAGTCACTTAAATATCTGATTACAAAGACTCTTAATTTTATATGACAAAACTATCCTTTAGATTTTCATTTCATATTTTATGATTCCTAAGACCTGGAGTCAACACTAATTACATTTTTGCAAGGCATGCTTTATTTATCATCTTCATCACCAGAATAATAAAAGCCAACACAGACTTCCCCATGTACCCCGTAAGGTAGATATTATTAACCTGAGTTTACCTAAGACGAAATTGACACAAGTTAAGTACCTCACCCAGGGTCCCCTATCTAATAAATTTGGAGCTGGTCTTTGAACCCAGAGCATCCTGGCACCAATGCTCTTAACCACGGCACTCAACACCTTTTGTAGGAAAGCTGCCACTCAGCATTTATGGGAGCACTTCTTACCTGCCAGGCACAGGGCTTGACATGGATTGTCTCCTTTTGCCCTCAAAACACCCATATGGGTCAGGCACTATTAATTTCATTTTCTGATCAAGGGAGTTGATCTAAGAGAAGTGATGTAATTTCCCCAAGTTTACACTCTACCTTGTAAGCACTAGAGCTGAGGGTTGAACCCAAGGGGTCCGTGTCCCCTCTCTTTAGCTGATATTGGATTCTTGTCCCCTGCCACTCCTCTCCTCCAGCCCTGGAGTGAAGGTTTCCTGGATCTGGCCAGGCACTGGTTCCATCAGTACCCACCTATGCCCACTCTGCCAAAGTCCCTTTGGCCATGTAAGGTGACACATTCACAGGCTCCAGGGATCAGGGCGTGGACATCTTTGAGACCATTATTCTGTCTACCATGATCACACCATTCCATCATTCTCTCACATGAATCCTGCATGGTCCTCCATCTGATCTCCTGCTCACATCTTCCCTCCCTCATCTGGGCAGTCAGAGTGATTTTTTGAAGGTGTAAATACATCCCTTCACAGCTTGTCCAAACCCTCCCAAGGCCATGATCTGACCAGGCCACTCTTTGGCCTCTTTTCCCACCACTCAACCCGTCGCCCCCTCTGCCACCGTCACACTGGTCTCCTGGCTGCGACTCCAGTGGATGCTGAGCACACTCACGGTGCAGAGCCTTCCTGTGTGCTGCTCCCTCGGCCCCGGACACAATTCCCTGAATATTTGCATAGCTCTGTCACTCGCTCTGTATTCAGGTCTCTCTGATGGAGTGTTGCTCCTTCATCCCCACTCTCTCCCCTTAGGGTGCTTTTCTTCAGAACATTTCTGAAGTTAGATTGTAGATTTTCCTGCTTTTATTTTTTTTTTATTTTTTTAAAACTCATTTGCAGTTTTTTAATTTATTTATTTATTTTTGGCTGTGTTGGGTCTTCGTTTCTGTGCGAGGGCTTTCTCTAGTTGTGGCAAGCGGGGGCCACTATTCATCGTGGTGCGCGGGCCTCTCACTATCGTGGCCTCTCTTGTTGCGGAGCACAGGCTCCAGACGCGCAGGCTCAGTAGTTGTGGCTCACGGGCCTAGTTGCTCCGCGGCATGTGGGATCTTCCCAGACCAGGGCTCGAACCCGTGTCCCCTGCATTAGCAGGCAGATTCTCAACCACTGCGCCACCAGGGAAGCCCCCGATTTTCCTACTTTTAATGTCCCTCTCCCTTCCATGGAATGGAAATGCAAAAAGGCAGCTTCTTTGTCCTGTTCTCTACTGATCCCCAGCACTTGGGATGATGCTTGGTGTGAAGTGTGTTCCCAATATGTATGCCGGGAAGGAAGGAAGGGAAGGGAGGGAGGGAGGGAGGAAGGATGGAAGGAAACAAGAGATGAAGGGAGGGAGAGAGAGAAAGAAAGGAATGATGGAAGAAGTTGGCTTAGCTCTCTGGCCCTTTTATTGTTGTCATCTAAGGTCTTAACCCTCAGAGAGGATAATATTCCAAGTACCTCAAAAGAAAAGAAATCACTTTCACCTCTTTGAAATGCGTTTTATTTATGCAGATAAATCCTCCCAACATTTAAATAGTCCCACACAGATACAGGCTTCCAACATCATGAGCAGGTTACCTGATATTATTACATCTGCCACTTAGAGCTGTGTGACTAGAAGCTCTCTGTGTCTCAGTGTCCTCATCTGTGAAATGGGTATAATAATAATGCTGCCCTCATAGGGCTGTTGTGAGGATTACATCTGTTAATGTTTGCAAAGCACTTAGAAGGCATCCAGGGACAGAGTAAGCATCACATCAGTGTTTATTAAAGATAAAAACCCAAAAAACTTTTACACTCAAATTCAAACTGTTCTCTCCAATACTCTTCAGACCTTTATTTAATTGAGAAAGAAACTTGGAAACTTTCAGCTTTTTCTTAACTCAATTTGTTTCTGCTTTATTATAACTTGGGAAAATACTAGTTTGTACTCCTATGAAAGTAAAATGGCAAAAGAGTATCTTTGCCCATTTTTTTCCACCAGTGGTCATATTCTTATCAAATAAATGTTTTTTCTATGGACTAGAGCTGTTACAATGTTTTCTAAATACTAGGATTATCAAATTTAGGACTTCATTTACTCAGAGGGTTAAGTGTGAAATCTCCAGGCTGCTCCAAAGTCGAAGTTCATCCTGAAAGACATTATCCTTTGCCTGGCTTTCCACGGGGGTGGGGTTTGAAACCTGACACCTATTTGTCGGTTGCCTCATTAGGTCACCACCTTGGAAAGGCTGCTTCCCCCTTATTAAGGAAAAGCCAGCTCCATTTGTTTTGGCTCCCAGCAACTTAACAGAGTCTTTATAATTCAGCAACAGTCTGTTTTCCTTGGAAGCTGGAGAGGCCAGTGGTTTTGGATCAAGCTTGAATTCTCACTGGAAGTTCCAAAATGGAAGTCAAATGACTTCAGCCGGCAGTGGTAGAGGCAAGAATGCGGGGCAGGCCTTTGGAAAGTGGAGTTTGAATATTGGAGGCTACTCATAAGATGCCTGATGGGATAGAGCCTAACACGGTTTGAGGGTGATGTGGACAAGCCATTTTATTATTCTGTTCAAACTCCGGGTTCTGATATCTGTTTTTGTTTTTTTTTTTTTTTTATTGTTTCCACCTAGAATAGAAAACAGTTTCAACCTAATCCTGGGAAGCAAGAATGGATTGATAAGATCCTTACTGTATACAGATGCAAGACAGGTCCATTCTGGGGGAGACCAGTGAGGGCCACTCTAGAAGGACTAACTGCTGGATAGGCATTGGTCTGAGGAAGCTTTGGGTTGGGAGAAACACTGTAGAGGTAGCTCATGCCCAGGAAGGGGGTTCATTGGCGCCTGTGCCTTTTCTCTGCCAGAAACTATGAAAGAGAACTAAGGTAGGGCAGCTCTCAGTGTGTAGAGGGGGCAGCCTGGGCAGCCATTGGCAAGATCCCTGGTGGGGGCAGGAGGTGACAGGGCTGAGCAGGAAAGACCCAGACTTCCGGTCTCATACATTAATAACCAGGTTGAGCTTCCCAGCTGATAAATCAACTCTCTCCTGTCTTTCTCAACTCCTCTGATATTCTAGGTTCCAGAGAAGATTTTTTTTTTTTAAACAGAGGTCCATGGGTCTTCTAAGAGTGTCCATGGAAGAATTCAAGGGGTTCCAGAAAGCTCAGAAATTGTATACAAAATGTTGTAGGCATGTGCATTGCCCTTAAGTCCATAGTTTTTACCAGATTCTCAAAAGGACTCTGTGATCTGCCCTCCTGCAAAGCTTAGATCACTGTTCTAGGTGGTAGCATAAATCACCCCGTAGAACACTTTGCACTTTTGTCTCCTTCAGTCTCTCATGATAAGAATTTGGCAAAGCCAAAATGTTACAAAAAGGTTTGCACAGCATCAAAAGACCTTGGAGAGCAAACTCTAGAGGCAAGAAGCAAGAGTCAGGAGTATTCATGAGTAAGTGCTGGTCTAGTCTGAGGACCATATCTGGCACACCTGGGGTCTTAGCTCAGGCTGCTGTAACAAATTACCATAAATTGGGCAGCTTAAACAACAAACATTTTTTCTTACAGTTCTGGAGGCTGGAAGTCCAAGATCAGGGTATCGACAGATTGGGTTGCTAGTGAGGGCCCTCTTCCTGGTTTGCAGATGGCTGTCTGCTTGCTGTGTCCTCATATGGAGGAAGAAGAGAGAAAAGCAAGCTCTCTACTGCCTGTTCTTTAATCCCATCATGAGGGCTCCATTCTCATGACCTAATTGCCTTCTAAGGCCCCATCTCCATCACACTGGAGATGTGGGTTTCCACGTTTGAATGGGAGGGGGCACAAACATGCAGTCCATCGCACCCAGTGATGGGCTAACAAGTGACTCAGGAGCCTTCACTTGGACACAGGCACATCTAGGCAGAAACACACCCAGAATGATACAGATATTGATGAATAAATGAGATTATGGTCATGATTATAAAAGAGTATTCACTGACCACCTTCAATATGTCAGGAGTTACATACATGATGAATACATTATATCACTTGATTGTCACAATAATCTTGTAAAATGGATACTGATATCTTTCCCATTTTACAGACAGAGTAACTTAAGCTCAGAGAAGTAAATTTCTTAAGGTCATTAAGTGGTAGAATTGAGATTTAAGGTCCAGTTTGTCCAATCCATGCTTCCTGCCAACCTAAGTAGCTTTGTTACATGCAAACAACCATCATGGTGGCTTGTGGGATGCTGATGTATCTGAGATCTCCTTCAGGGCTCTGACTTTATGATTTTTGAGTTAACTGAGAGAGTGACAAGTTAAGTAAATAATTTGTTAAGTCACACACTATGTTAGAAATTGGGAGGGGTAACCACTTTCCCTTCCCAAAGGGACCACCATGCATACCCTGAGGGGGTGGGATTTCTGGAATGCTGTAGAGTTAACAAGAGGGGACTTGGAAAGTTAGAAAAGGGAGGGGGAGGCTGCATTCCAGGCATAGCTCGTGGTATGAGAAAGCACCAAATTTGGAATGGGACAAACAGATGAAGAAGGTGTCAGGTTCTCTGGGGAGGAGTATGGGGACTGGAGACTAAAAACAGGGTGAAGCTCTGGCAAGATGCTCTGGTGACTTCTGAGCCTGAAACAAAGGAGAACCATCCCAGAACCCTAGGGGCCTCCCCTCCCCCATCCCAACAAAGGGGAGTTCCCTGCGACAAGGGGACCGAGCCCCAGGGGGAAATGGACTGACTGCCTGTCTATAGCGGGAGATCTTCAATTCTAGCAGAGAGCTCTCTGGTCACAGGAAAAGCTATCTCGATTGTGATGGCTTGTCCACTTGCGAAAGATGGTGTCACAGGGGCTTGACTTAGGGAAGAGTGAAAGGTGAGGAACTAGAGGAGGAAAGAGAGGAACTGAGTGGGAAGAGAGGACATCATGTAGGACTGACAGGAGACACCTGGGTCCCAGTGCAAACATCAACAATCTGACATCCAGATGTGGGTGCACAGTACTTAATCCAACCCAGATCCTAGAAGGCAGCAACCTCCCTGCCCTCCACGCCCACCCCGGGAAAGCTGTCCCCGGAGAGAAAACAACGGGAGTGACATCAGTCCAGAAGGCAAGCTCAGCTGTGCCTCAGAAGTGGCCCTGCCAGCTGCTTTTCCCCAGGGGACAGACACTGCTCTCACTGTGGAGGCCTGGAGAACAGCTGAGTGTCCCTTTCCCAAAGGGTTGAGCCAGACTTGGGGGCTTGTGGGAGTCAGGGAACTGCTGTCTCTGATACATGATCTGATGTCCTGTTCGTGCTCACTCCCTCCTCAGCAGAACACAACACACCTTCCTTTGTCAAGTCAGCACAGGCTCCATCCTTGGGGCCTCCCAGAGGGGCTGCCCACCCCCCACCCCCCACCCCCCTCAGTGCTCCTGGCTCCCAGCCAAGCGGACGCCTCTGCGTCAACTCTTTTTCCATCCCCACCTCCCCAAGTACGCCTTTCCCTTTAGTGGTATAAATTTAGCTCGGAATGAATGCAGAAAGGAGGGCACATTCATGTAAACACGGACCAGGTAGCTTTCCAGTCTAAGTTTGACACACACACAGATGGCAGAAAAGATCCAAGTTTCTCTGTTTCCTTCTCTCCTGCTTCTCTCTGCTGCTTCCACTGCATCCTTGGACCCCACACCCTATCCTGCATTTAGCGAAGCTAATTAAATATGTAGATCAGGAAGTGCAACTGTTTGACTGGATAAAGCAGAAATTACTTGAGTAACTGAGGAACATTAAGGAGGCAAAGAGAGCCCTAGGTGGCGTTGGTCATTTTCATGTATTGGTTTCATTGTCTTAGAAACCCATCAGACATCTGGAAGCCTCTTTTGTCTTATGTGCTAGCTGAGTCTTTTCTCCTGGTAGGCCGAGGCTGTGGCTGCTACAGAATGTTTCTCAGTCTTACAAACATCACCTCACCCCAGCCCTGCCTCCACCCCACTGACCAGTCCTTATGTCCCTGAGTTCCTAACCTTGAAGGCATCCCTTTCACTGTAGTCCTTCCCACTCTGAGAGCATTTATAGTTAGTTCTCAAAACACCTTCTCATTCATGAGTTCCTTTCAGCCTTACAAGAACCTTGTGGGGTAGTTAGCTATCTCTGTGCCCAGTTTACAAATAGAAAACCTCAGCTCAGAGCAGTTAAGTTGCTTGTCTGAGGTCACACAGTAAGTGGCAGAGTTAGGATTAGGACCTAGGGTTGAGATTTTGTCTGGTGCTCTTTCCACTCTATCTTGAGCTGCTTTGAGGAAAGGCTCTCTGTCCATGAGGCCCCATCTGGGAGGGTTACATTTGGTAAGGAGAAAATTTTTTTGGTGTAGGTTTTTTATTGTTAAATATTGTTTTGTTTTTAAGGGAACAATTCGGTGGCATTTATCACATTCACAGTGTTGCACAAGCGCCACCTCTGTCTGGTTCCAGCACATCCTTATCGCCCCAAAGGAGACCCTGTCCCACTAATCAGTCACTCTCCATGTCCCCTCCTCTTCCCCTGAGAATACCAGATTACTTGTGTGTCCATGGATTTGCCTTCCGTGGACATTTCATATAAATGGAATCAAGAAAATGTGACCTTTGTGACTGTTTTCTCTCAATAGGCATCATGTCCTCAGGGTTCATCCACGTTGTAGCAGATGTCAGAGCTTTGTTCCTCTTTATGGCTGAGTAATATTCCATTGGAGAATGAGAGTAGCTTTTATGGGTTCAAATAGAAGTGACGATCTGTACCTCCCCTTCTTTTTTTTTTACTGAAGTATAGTTGATTTACAATGTTGTGTTTCAGGGGTACAGCAAAGTGGTTCAGATACATTTATTCTTTTTCAGATTCTTTTCCACTATAGGTTACTACAAGATATTGAGTGTAGTTCCCTGTGCTATACAGTAGGTCCTTGTTGTTTATCTACTTTATATATAGTAGTGTGTATCTGTTAATCCCAAACTTCTGATTTATCCTCCTTCCCCCCTTTCCTCTTTGGTAACCATAAATTTGTTTTCTATGTCTGTGAGTCTGTTTCTGTTTTGTAAGTAAGTTCATTGTATCTTTTTTTTTAGAATGTACACATAAGTGATATCATATGATATAGATCTGTCTGACTTACTTCACTTAGTATGATAATCTCTAGGTCCATCCATGTTGCTGCAAATGGCATTATTTCATTCTTTTTTATGGCTGAGTAATATTCCATTGTATATGTACACCATATCTTTTTTATCCATTCATCTGTTGATGGATACTTCAGTTGCTTCCAAGTCTTGGCTATTGTAAATTGTTTTGCTGTGAACATTAGGGTACATGTATCTTTTCTAATTAAAGTTTTCCTCTTTTCTGGGTATATGCCCAGGAGTGGGTTTGCTGGATCATATGGTAGTTCTATTTTTAGTTTTTTAAGGAACCTCCATACTGCTCTTAGTAAGGAGCAATTTTTGAGACTGACTGGCTATTACCTCTCAGTGAGACCGGCTCCAAGGGGCCAAACACAAGTTGGATCCATTTTGCCAGTGTATGAGTGTATGGAGGGTGGGCAATGGGTGGGCATGCAGGATTGAAACCCTGAACACTCCAAAGGCCATCAGAAGGGCTCAGCGTCCATAGGTCGTAGGAGCTGAAGCTAGGCTTTCCCAGTTTCATTATTCATTCCCCAACCAGGAGGCCACACAGGATTTAACTGATAGGCTACTGTCCCTGCACTGCCAAACCCACAGGAAATCTCTCTCTTGTTAGCAGTGCTGACTTGCAGGATGTGTACGGCATGATTGAATCATGGCTAACAATGAAAGTGTTGATGGCCCCACTGCAAAAAGGGATTCCAAGCTGACGGGGCACTTCATGGTCATTGTACTAAGGCAAACTAGACTGGCCCCTAAGCTCTCTGGGAAGCCAGTGACCTGATTGTGTCTACCAGCATCAGATAACCAGACTGGCCTTCCCAAAGACTTTTCCACTTTGTAGCTAATTCACACCCAAACCTTGAATCAACTCCACCAAGGAGCACCTTTAATATGTGGACATGCAGCTCTCTTCCAAAACACTCCACAATTAAGCTCTTCTTTCCATCTTCTCCTAGGACTTAATCTATGTCCTCTTAAGCATTCCCTTCTCATTCCTTCTTATTTATAATCATTAAATTGACTTACTCCAAAAGATAAGGCTGTAGGTGTCTATGAATCATTAAAGGGGGAGTCTGGTAATGAAATTTCTAGACAATAAATGACACAGGGCAGAATCCTCCCTTTTAAAAGATGAAAAAAGAGAAGTACCTACTAATATGGAAAACTTAAAGAATATTGATAGTTCACCCCTTTTCTTAAAAGAAAAAGCCTACATTGCAAAAAAAAAAAAAGCCTACATAAAAGGGTAGATACAATCAAGTCACTCACTTGATTTGGTCTATGACAGTTTTAATGAAGAAGTAATTGGGTTGTATAATTAGGACCTGCCACTTTTGGAGCACCTACTATGGTCACTCTCAAGCATTTTCCATCTGTTATCTTGATTTCTTGCAATATCCTTATGAGGTTAGAGTTGTTATCCCCCATTAAGGATGAGGAAATTGAGCTAAAGGAATTCAAGTTTGTGCAGTTGGTGAGTCTGAGGGCTGGGATTCTAACTTGTCTTTACAGCTCATGCCTTTTCTCTGTGTCATGCCCACCTCCCACCTCCTAGTCCCACTTTTCAAAATTTTTATCAGCATCTGAATGTCCCAGCAAGGTGAATGTAGAATGACCCCTAACCATCCAGATCCAATTCCTGTATGCTCTCCTTATAGCCCCTGGTTTCTTCCAGCAATTCACAGTGTCGATCAACTGACATTGCCAAGGCTAGCCAAGAGAAAATGAGGCCATCAGATAGAAATTCTACCATTCATTTTTAGATGGATTTCTAGTTGCTCTTTTTGAATCTTCTATGTAGAGAGCTTAGTCAATCTATACCTTAAGTGACATCCAGTCTAGTTTATTTCCCACACTGGCACCCTGTTTTCTAACTTCTTTCACTCTCTTGCACCATGGGGACTCTCTCTATGGATCTGTCATTTGAATCCCATTGAGAAAAACATCACATACTTGAAATCCCATCCACTTTCCCAAATTGTTCACAACCACAGGAGCCAAAAGGGCTCCAAGCGCTGTTCCCCTCCTTTTGATCCTGTGCAGCCATCACATATGTTTTTAATGACCATGTATTCTAAAAGATCCTAGGCAAAAGAGAGCTGATACAAATACAAACATTTTGGAGGACCTGGCATCCTTTTAAAATTACTTTTGTTAATGGAAAGCTTCAGGTTACTCTGAAGTTTCACACTCTTAGGTTCTGTTCAGCAAGACTTTAACTTTTACTCACTCAATGGGTCTTGGCAAGTCATTTCCCTCTCAGTTTACAGAGCTCCCGTTTTCCCCACAGGGGAGTAGGCTGTGATCATCTGTGGTTCTCAAACGACTCACACCCTAAAATAGATTCTGCAATTTTTATTACCAAAACATCTATTTCGCAAATCTAGCATTCTGTATTCTCTCGATATAATGCTGTGCAATACAGCATCTATCAGAAAAACCATTAGACAATACGGGTAGTGCTTATGCAACACGGTTTACTGTCCCAGCAAGAACTAGTGATTTGTTACACACATTATGCACCCATTGTAATAGATCTTTTGAGATTTCAAATGTGTGGAGGGCAAAAAGTCACCAATATTAGCACTAGACTATGAATTCTTTGTAATACCAAGCCACAGCCTAATGTCTAGTATAGAATAGTTATACAATAAAAGTTTATGAAAGAAATGGCATAATTTGGGTTATAAGTGTCTGTGTTTGTAATGGGTTAGATGATTTCAAAATGCTAAAATTTAGAGCTTTGAGAGGAGAAGTATTGGAAGAGGAGAAAATGTTTTCTCTCTGCTCTTCACGTGCCTTCCTGTTTCACTTAGGGTTCTTAGTCACAAGCAGCAGAAACTGATTCTAGTTGCTAGGAGCAGAGAAGGCATGAATCGAAAGTGTATTACGTAGCTGGCAGAATAGCTGGGAAGGCTAGAGAAGGAGGCTTGAGCAATGGGCAGGACCAAAGATGAGCAACCAGCCTGAAAGAGTTCTCTAATGCTGTGTCTTCAAGGTCCTTGGCCAGTGCACATGGCTAACTAAGCCTAGATTGCATGCCATGTCATAGCTTCTGAGGACCTGTGAAACAAGTGTCTGGCATTTCCCGGCTTGCATGATGGGAAGTAGCTCTGAATCTCACAATGGCTCGTAATATGGGAATTCCCCAAAGATGGGAAGGGCTGCACAAATGGGGCAGCCAGAAAAACAATGTGGAAGATTCTGCTACATTTCCCCCTGGACAAATCCCCAGGGTCCAGCATTCTGAATTTCTTCTCTCCTTTGACTTTTGGCCATCCCTGCTTTGACAATCCTCAAGACGGAATAAACAGGAGCCCTGTATATCATGGGTCTCAGGCGGTTAAAAGCCACTGAGGAAGTAAATTGGTCATAAGTCTTCTGTCTACTCCTAGTAAGCCCAGTTAGTACGATGGTTCTAAATCCATCCCTAACTTTTACCTCACTCCATAGATATTTAATTTTGTACATGTGTTCAGAGAAATGTGACCCAGGAGATTCTGATGCATACTACTGACTGGGAAACGTGTCTTAATTGTTCCCATTTCTCACAGTTTCTTTACAAACCATTTCTATTTTTCTGAAGTCCCCTCCCACACCCCATCAGTCTCAACCAATGGCCCTTCCGTCAGCTGGGAAAACTAGGCTTCCGATATACGCTCCCTCAACTTCTCTCTCTTTCAAATAAAATGACTTCATCTTTACCCATTCCATCTTCTGTCCTACTTCATTTCCCCATCTTTCCAAGCCTAACTTGGCCACCAGTGCTCATCTGGATGCCCTCTGGTCTAATCTGAGACCTAATACTTATCTTCCCTTTGGACTGTGTCTTTGGTCTCACTTCCCTGGTGCCTAATTCCCTTTGGCCCTGAAACATTCAAGTCTCACCTGATCTAACAACCCTTCAACTTGACTCTGCTTCCCATAGACCACCTTCCTGTTCCCCCCACCACCTTCATCTTTCACATCCAAACATCTGAAAGGAGTGGTTTTTACTCAAGGATGTTCCTTCCCCACCTCTCACTCATTCAAGTCTCTGTAATTGCTTACAGGCTCACCCACACACACACACAGCTCTCTCAATGTCACCCATGGCTTCCTGGCTGCCCAAGCCTCTTAGTCTGCATCTTTCTTGACCTCCCCAAACCACCTGACTCTGTTGAAAAACACTTTCCTCCTGTTGTGGCTTTTCGTAGAAACATCCCTCTTGATTTTTCCTTCTAATCTTCAGATGATACTTCCTCAGCCTCCTTTCCTGGGCTTTCTCCTCTTCTCGTTCTCTTTTCTTACCCTGGCCATTCTTTCTTTACCTATAACCACAATGTAGATGACACCCAGGTATGTGTCCCCAATCCTGATTCTTCTATCTTGAGATTCAAAGCTTTCCAACTGGTCACTTCCAAAAGATGCCTAAGCCCGTCTTCCACTCCATCTCACCTTCCATCATGCCTTTTAAAAATTTATCATAGTAAAATATACATAACATAAAATTTACCATTTTAACCACTTTTAAGTATGCAGTTCAGTGACACTAAGTGCATTCACATTGCTGTGCTCTTCTAATTCCTTTTTAATATCTGTGTAACTGGAGGGGAAAGGACCACTTATTCATCACCGGGGGCTGCCCCACCTTCATATTACTGGCCGAGCCTGGTGCCTGGTGGTTATACACATGAGCTCTGGAGGGTCTGATCTAAGTTGAAATCCTAGCTCCATGACTCTGGCTGAGTCTTTCCACCTCTCTGGTCTCACTTCGCTCATCTTGTATTCTCTACTCTTGTTGGGTACGCAGTCACTCTGCCGACGTACTAAAAGCTTTGTTTATTTGTGAGCTAACACCCCTCTAAACACTTGTCCTCTGGAGCTGGCACTGGAAGTGAAGAGAAAATGGAGCCTTTGAAGAAAGTGATGGGTCTTAGCCAGAAAGCAGAAGTTCTGGATATGCTGGAGGGGGATGTCAAATCTGGTGTTGGCTTGGATTTATGATACAAACAGCTCCACCTACGCCTGTTATGAAAAGAAAGAGAAAACAATCAGTCAGTGAAACTGTTTTGGTGACTGCTTCAGTCTTTGGGCAGAGTAGTAATTGCTCTTCAAGTGACAGGTGAAACCTCTCTGAATGCTGAAAAGGTGATTTAGTAGAAATTGCAAGAATTTGCCCAGGAAAGAGGTGATTTGGAGAAATTTGATGTGCCTGTCTTTCAAAATGCCTTCTTAAGTCTTGCATTTATAGAGTCATCAAGGATCTACAGAGGTCACATTGGTTTTTTTCCCCCATGTTTATTTCATTTTATGGAGGAAAGTTTGCTTATGAATGTTGGGAATTCTAGCAGCCCCCTCCTGGAGGTGAAGACGTATTTTGTTTTTAGCTTTTTGTTTCCTTCTGGACTGGATCTTATCTATCTCTCATTTCCAGCCCAGGGCATAAAAGATGCACTTTAGAACTGCTGCCTGTTTCAGTAAAGAAGAGGTGAAGTGTTTTGGTGACCAGATCCTGCTTTTCCTTTCAGAGACTGAGTACAGAAGTAAAGATTCTCAGAGTTTCAGCCCAGAATGTCACAGGATAATGTTCAGAACAGATTGCCCTTTACAAAGCACCTTTATATGCATACTTTATCTCATTCAGCACTGACGGACACTCCATTTTTCAGATGAGGAAACTGAGGTTCAGAGTGGTTAAGTTACTTGCCCAAGGCGTCACAGCTAATAAGTGATCAAGCCCAGCCTAGCCGAGCACCTATAGCTACAAACTCTCGGTTGTCTTTCTAACCCACGTTTGGCCACACGGATGGCCTGTGTTGAGCTACACCCTGCCCTTGGCCAACTTGACTGCTGAGGATCCTGCCATTTAAGGCATGTGGGTGAGGCAGTTGGAAATGTCCCCGTGTGGAGTCTAAGCGTTTGGCACGAGCTAGGAGGCAGGACGTGCTGGGGCCCCAATTTCTGCCAGAGGCCCCTGGGCTGGCGTCTGCACGTCCCCAGTGAGCACGTGTCCACCTGGGCGCACCGACCGTGCGCCCTAGCGGCTCCTGGTGCGCCCCGGGTGCCAACCCGGCCGCGCGCTGCCCGGCCGCGCCTTGAGGGCCTCCGCACTCCCCGCGGCCGTAGCCCCGGTTTCTCCCGCCCGCTTAGAGCAGTCCGGGGCTGCGGCCGCGGGTCCCCCACACCCCAGGGGCGGAGCGAGGCGCGGAGACGTCAGGGCGGAGGACGAGCGCTGGGCGAGCGCGCCCTCCCGGCTGCTGCCAGTGGCCCACGTCCCCGACTGGCGCGGCCGGCGGCGGGGAGATGCAGGGAGCGGCGGCGCTGGGGCGCAGCCAGGCGGCCGGGCGGGCGGGGGCCAGAGGCTGAGCCGGCCGAGCCAGCCGCGCGCACAGCTGTGCCCGCCACCTCCGAAGCGGATCCCCGGACGCCCCTCGGCTCTCCCTGGGTTTCTAGCAAAGTCCCCCCCGGGGTGTCCATCAATTTCCTTGGGTGACTACAGCGTGTGTTTTGTTTTTCTTTCTTCCTTCCCTCCCTGTGTGCCCTTCTCCAGGATGGCAGAGGCGGAATTGCACAAGGAAAGGCTGCAAGCCATAGCAGTAAGTCCACTTTCATTTTATTTTCTTGCTCTATTGTCTGGGATGGAAGAGGACCCCGAGTGCTTCGGGGCCGTCGACATTCCAGCACAGTAGCCGCAGGACATGTGTTTTGGGGGTAAAAGTCTGTCAGGGTTCAGCTATGCTGCTTTTTCCTTTATGGTCTGTAGATGGAAAGCCCCAGGGCGCGCTTTGGACTGGGGATTTGAATGTGGAAGATTGGCTTAGAAATAAGATGCTTGCTACTGGGCTTTGGGGAAAGACTAAACAGGAGCATGAGGGGTGGGGGTGGGGGTGGGGGTGGGGATTCCTGGAATATTACCACCCAGTGCTCAGTAATACTGACTTCAGACACTGGAGAATGGCGGGAACGGTCACCAGAACGGTGGCTGCCGTCCACTCTGCCGAAGCTGTTGGTGTGCTAAGTGGAAAACCAGCAATCAGCTCCACTGCCAGCCACGCGGTAGAACCTCTTCCCTGAAACCGGGAGTGTTCATTTTCCCTGTTCTGTTTGATATTGACAAGGGCACTGGCGCAAGCCACCACCCTGGGGAGGGGGGGTTGGGGGGGTGGTCTGGGGACTTCTTAGAACAACTGGATCCTGGGAATAATATTCCAAGAGAGCCTCCTTCTTCTAGGTGTGGATCATCTGAAAACCTATTTTCAGCATACAAAGGAGCAACCAGTTTTGGCAAAGTTTATGTGCACTCTCAGAAAAGTGTACCCATGTGCATCTTGGGTATAAAAGAGCTCGAAAGCTGCCTAAATTTGAGCAATCCTGCCACAGTGTTGCCAATGATCCACAGATGTGGTATTTTTACTGGAGCCACCACAGCTGGATTATATATTTCCTTTTCAGATGAGGGAATGATTACTGCTGCTATATGAAATAATAGCAATTAAAAGAGAAGGTCTCTTAACATATTGGCATAAAAGAATCGCCAGACATTCTTTTACCTAAGTACTGTTTTTTTTTCTTTTTGGTCCAGGAGTTCCCTGGAAACACATATAAATTTGTTGGAGAAATGGTGTGTAATGTTTTGGAAGCAAAGTATATTAAAGTGTTTTTAAAATCCTTTGGACGGATCCTTCACTGGGAAATGCATACAGACTCTTCTTTTTTAAAGAAGCGTTTGATGTGGTCTCTGTGGCTCTGAGATCCTCTTTATCAAAGTCCTCAAATCTTAAAATGTCTTGGAGACTTTACAGCTGAAGCAAGAGAGACGTTTGTTGGCACTGTTGAATGCTATGCCTTTTTTGCCTATTGGGCAATCTTTGAACTTGGTCCTCAGAACTCAGGAAGGCTTTTTTTTTTCTTTCCCTTTCCCTCTGAGTATGTGTATTTTGATGGTTAGTGAGGTTGTTTACGGTTTCTAGAGTTAGTGGCCCAGCAGTGTGGCCAGTATGTCATGAACTTGATAAGAATGGAGATATTCAGTCCTCGGTGCCATGTAGCTGGTGGGTGTTTTATATAAACTGAATAATAGGCTGCTTTACTGTCCATGAAGTGGCTGCTCCAGAGAACGTTCGGTTGCTCCCATCGGAGGCCGCCGAAGGTTTCCAACAGTTGTCACATTCTCTGCCTTTGCATGACCAGCTTTACTGGATGCCTGAGGAACAGCTGAGCCTCATGAAAGGACTTGCTTTCTGAACGGGGTGCCAGTAGCAGCCTACACTTGGGCCACCCTTTTCCGAGTGGGGCTGGGTAATCCCAGCAGAGGCTAAATGGACTTTCAAGAAAGATCTAGCCAGTCTTCTGGAATTCTCATGCCTGTTCAGTTGTGGAATTGAGTTTGTCCTGTACCTGGGAAGGTGTTGATGATTCTCATGAATGATTCGGCCTCAATGAATATATCTGTTGTTATTAGCACAGACTTTCTAACAGCGAATTAACTGTGTGTGTGTGTGTATGTGTGAGAGAGAGAGAGAGAGAGACAGACAGACAGACAGACAGAAAGAGAGAGAGAATTGAGAGATGGGGTGGAGGCGCTTGTGACCACATCAGTAAATAGTTCTATGCCATGCTTTGGCCTAATGCATACTCTCCAAATTTTGCAAACTTGCCTCTTTCTACCACCTTCCTAGGGTTCTCAGGGGACCCTCAGGAGCTCACGAGGCTGCTGCCAGAGCCTAGCCCTCCTGAAGTCTCTCTGGAGATGTGAAGGAGGAAGAGAATGATTCTTTTTTTTGTTTTTTGTTATTCGTTATCTATTTTATACATATCAGTGTACATATGTCAATCCCAATCTCCCAATTCATCCCCCCCGCCACCCCGCTTTCCCCCAGGAGGAAGAGAATGATTCTTTATCTCTTCACCAACTTGGGCTCCTCTCCAAGAGGAAGAGCAGATAGATGGAGATTCTAATCTGTAGGCTCTTGGGTACTCTTTAGTCTGGACCTTGGTTCCTTCATCTGTAAAGGGGGCTCATGAGTTCTACCTCAGGGGCTGGCTGTAAGGTTTAGATACGGTGCAGGTGAAGGACCTGGCATGCAGGGGCCAGTGGATGGTCTTGAGCTAGAGCCCCCATTTCCTGTCTGCACTGCTGCCTTGTCCTGTGAGGGTGAGAGGCAACATCTCTGAAACAGAAAGAGTCTGAACAGCCTTCTTTATCCTTTCCTTTACTGCACTGAAGGCCAGAGCTCAGCCCAGTGTCAATTTCGCTAGCTCCTCAGACCAGGTGCAGAGATGTGACTGGAGGATCCATCCATCCAGTCATGCAGTAGGTATTTACAAAGTATTGCCTCTCGGAAGGGACTGGCAATACCAAAAAGTCAGTGTCCCCAAGTTTCAGCCATCAGAGGGAAGACTTTACCCTTTGCACACCTAAGTTCTAAAAGGGACAGATGTCCTGTGACCTACTAGCCACATGATCATCTGTGGGATTTTTTTTCCCCCCAAGGGAGTGAAATACTCAGAAACTATAGTGCTTTAATTGAATCTTCCAGTTGTGTCCAGAGACTAATCAATGAGAAAAGATGAATCTCAGCCTACTTCCTGCCAAAAGAGGAGCAAATCCATCTTGACAAGTGTCTCTACTCCCAGGTGCTCCTTCCATCCGTACGGACTCTCCCAAAGTTGTAATTTTAGAAGACAGCAAGATGCCTCTATAGCAGAATGAATGTGGGTAATCATTCAGGGCATAATAATACAGTTGCCATTTATTGACCATTTTCTATTCAGCAGGGCTCTTGTGACGTGTGTTCTCTAAAAAAAAAAAATCTTAAGTTGTTAATAGTCTAACATAAACAATTACTATTCAGTAGCAGGAATACTTATGCAAATGAGCACACACCTGGAGCAGGTAAGCTGACCTGGAGGGGTTGTAGAGCACTTTCCAAGAGAGATGTTTGAGCAAGTCTTGAAGATTGAAAATAAAATGTGAAATAACACAGTAACTTCCCAGTGAGCAGAAGGTGTTTATTCACTTGTTTGTTGTTAGTTTGTTTATTATTTATTTGAAATAGTATAAGAAAGGGAAAGCGAAACACATGAAGAAGTTAAGTCAGTAGCCAAAGGCACCAACTCAGCAAGGAGACTCAAGTGCATTTGAGCACAGATGATGCCATTTAATCCTAATAAGCTGATGAGGGAGGAACGTCTGTATTGTCCATGTTTTAAGGAGCCCGACCTTAACAGAAAGTGTCAAGGCTAGAATCAGAACCCACACTGGAGGGCACTGGAGCCCCTTTAGTGACCACTGCCAGAACTGGCTCCCCACAAGATGGTGGTAGCATCTCGTGCTCTTCCCATGAGCTCACTGGGTAGTTCGGCAGCCTCTGTGTGAGCGGATGAGGGAGAAGCAGACTGATTCAGTAGCATCGGGAAAGGCTGAGACAAACCAGGAGGCCACATCCTTTTGAGAGTCTTCCAAGCTGGGTTTCAGTGCATGGAAATACCCAATGGGAGTTCTCACCGAGTGAGGAACATTCCCTTGGAGAAGAAACCACTGTGTCTCAATAGAAACCAGTTTGGGGGGAGGATGTTGTTATGTCTGCACATCCGAGAGGAAGAGAGTCTTCCTTGGGCTCTGAATGTTTCAGAGGTCATCGTGGGCAAAAGCCCTCAGAGACATAGAAAATACGGACACACGTCAGTGTGTCCATATTTGCTGAGATATGCCAATCCTACACTGGCTCTTTAGGGAATGTTGTCACTTAATGAGAACTCAGACTCTGTGGAATAATAAAAATGATCTTTGGCATTTGTACAGCACTTTACAAAAACCTGCATGTGATACCTTAATTCTGAGCTGTGCTGGGCAGGTCTCATTGTCTCCACTTTACAGTCGAGTATACAGAGGCATCTGGGCTCACACAGTGAGGTGTGGAAGGGTTGTATCTCTCTCCTGACTCCTGGTTCCTCGTGTTATTGGCACGTCTAGCCTTGGAGGAGTGCTGTGCTAGGGGCAGGAGCTGCCCCTAGGATCCTTCTGAGCTGGCGGTGGGGAGAGGGGTGAGCTTGGGGGTATGTGGGCCTAGCCGTGACTCTGTGGAATCTGCCTTTTGGGGGATTTCACTTTGGACCCCTCGCCCTCTTAAAATTCTCCCCCAGAGGGTACAGATAGTGGCCTATGGCTCCCACCTGACCCCATTCTCTGTCCTGAGAAGGCCTGGATGTAGGTGGGTGGCTTAGGCTGGTTCTGCCTTTTACCCACAAAAAAACTCTCTTGGCATTTCCTTGGCTTCATCTCTCAGTGTTCTTCTTGCCTCTGAGCAATAAGGCCTTGAGTGCCAGGGTTGGAGTGTGGACCAAAGGCTAAGGAGGCCAATCAGCCCGCTTTGATTCAGGCCGCTTCGGTTGGCCTGCATGGCTTGGACAAAAGTCCTGGCTGCCATTTGCCTGTGATCCAGCCCAGCTTCCCAGATCAGGGATCCCTCAGGGGTTCTAGAGACCCAAGCCCAAGCCCTATAGTAACAAAAACTGTGATTCTTGGGGGGACCATCCCTGTACATGAACCTCTGTCGTTGGCAGGCAGCTGGTAAAGGGCTGGAGAATTGAAGATCCCAGTCATTTGTTATCTTCTTCCACATAAATGGTACCCTGCTTCTAAAAGTTCAAGTTGAGGCTTAAAAAATGGTTTGCTCAGGACATCGGTGCTGAGGAAGAGTTTGCCCCAGCTGACTCTGCAGGACTGCCCAGCAGGTAAGTGCCACTGGGGGCCCATTCAGTGTCATTACCAGGTCTGGGAGTGCCCAGGCAGGCCTTACACAAATATGCCCAAGGGCCATACACCTCTCTGACCATTTATTTGTACCTCTGAGTATATCAGGCTTTAGCCTCCTGGGACAAAGAGCAGCTGCTCTGGCAAGTGCCCTGTGAAATAGAGCAGTCATCATTTAAAAAGCCAAGCAGGGGGGCTTGTGGGGTATGATTTGTTAATATTTAGAAGAAAAACAGGGCTCAGTAAAGGCTTCTTTGCATTTCTTTGGGGTTACCCAGTGCTTTGCGGGCCACTGCTATTGGTCCTTTGAACTACCCACATTTCATCACTGATCCTTTTTGGGGATGTTGATCAACTTCCTTGGCAGTAAGAGTTGATCATCATGTAGTGTGATATTGACTGAGGCAGCAAATGGCATTGATGCACAGAGACGGTGGTCCCCAGGGCTGTCAGTACCTCACAGTCTGGTGAGTAACAAGCGTGGATCCTGGTGTACGAAAGCCTTGGCTCACATCCCAGCTTTTCTATTAGTATCTGTGAGACCTTGCTGGCCCTCGGTTTCCTCATCTGTAAGTTGGAGATAATTATAATACCCACCTCATGGAATTGTTGTGAAGGTTATTTGAGAGATTTCGTGGGAAATACTCAGAGCAGGGGTACAGAAAACACTCAACAAAAGTTTTCTGTTTGTAGTAAGTGAATCAACAAATCATAACTCATCCATCTTTATGGAGAAAATGGACGCAAAGGGTGAAAGATGAATTCTTTTCACCTCAACTTGTGAATTGCCAAACTGGGAAATTTCATGAGTATAGTAACACCTGAGAGTTTGCAGTGCAGGAGGATACTAATAATAACAATGAAAAGGATTGTTTATAGTCGACAGGAGTTGCAAACCCAAAAGGACCCGGGAGCCAGCCTGTAACATAAATGATTGACACGGATTGAGTGGGAAATTGTAAGGACCTGGAGAGCAGATATCACTTCTCAGTGAAGGTACAGTTAATTTATACCAGGTGAGAACATGGGTCCTATGTTGTCACATCAACTGATTCTCAAGAGAAGCCAGAAATCTTCCTTTTTAAAATGTGAGATCTCCTGTTTCAAAAAGAATAGCATCAAGTATCTTAAAAGCTTTTAAAAAATTCGTGGACACAACAAAATTCCTTTTGGCCAACGGGTTGACCTTTCGTGACCTCCACGTGTAGGTAGAGCTTTGAACATTACCGTGTGCTTTCCTTATGCGTGGACTTGTTTGGAATTCATAAGGATGCTGTGAAGTGGTACTACCAGCTCCCCTGAGATCTTTCATAATGTTACAAAATCAGGGTGCATTTTCAATAGGGCTTTATGCGTTTGGTGTACAAATGTTTGGATCATTGGAAAAATAGCGCATATTTCCTATATTTTTTATTTCTTTATTTTTGGCTGTGTAGGGTCTTCGGTGCGGTGCGCAGGCTTCTTATTGTGGTGGCTTCTCTCATGGTGGAGCACGGGCTCTAGGCGCCCGGGCTTCAGTAGTTGTGGCTCGCGGGCTCTAGAGCACAGGCTCAGTAGTTGTGGCTCACGGGCCTAGTTGCTCCGCGGCATGTGGGATCTTCTCGGACCAGGGCTCGAACCCGTGTCCCCTGCACTGGCAGGAGGATTCTTAACCACTGTGCCACCAGGGAAGTCCCCCCTATACTTTTTTATATTAAACGAGCTCCTTGCAACCACTGACATTATTGTAACTCCAAGTTCACATCTAGGTAGAAGATTGCTCTCTCAAAATTAACAGAAAAATTTAAAAGACAGCAGCTTGATGTGGGAAATTCCTGTTATCATAGAAACATCTTTAAGAGCAAGGTAGGCAAATTGAGCCATCACGTGTTACCCAGGTGTTTGAGATGATTTTGATTTGTTATCAGCCTCAAATAGACAATGTAGGGAGACCGAGCTGGGCTCTGGACTTCTAATAATGGCAGCAACTGCTATTGGGCGTAGACTTTTGGCCAGAAATGGTGTAGAACTGTGATTCTCAGACTTCAGTGCATTAGGATCATCATCACCTGGAGGGCTCCTTAAACACACAGATTGCTGGGTCCCACTCCCAGAGTGTTTGATTTAGTAGATCTGGGGTGGAGCCTGAGAATTTGCATTTCTAACAAGTTCCCAGGGTTTGCTCTTCCCAGCTGCAGCTGCTGTTCTGGGGAATACACGTGGAAAACCCATGGGTATGTGGTAGAAGACCAGTAGCAAAGGGAGAGGATGGTCTGGGTCTTCATAAGTGGCACACGCCCACTGTGACATGCCCAGGGGTTTGTGAAGTGTGTATATTTTAAAGAGGTGAAGTGGAATAAAAGACCAAATTCAAGTCTTAATTAGTGAGAGCCTAAACCTAGCTCAGTTTGAAAGTGATATAGTTGTGTTCCTCTTACATCAAGTGACTAATCCGGAGGAGATCTTGTTTGTCTTGGGTACTTGTTTTAATCTATTTAAATAAAGTAAAATTGAAGACACCTGTTTCAAGAGTATGCTTGGGATTGGGATTGGCTGATCAAAACCATGGGCTATAAAATTCACTTGGGGAGGCCTTAGGGGACACCTCAGTGAGACAAGAAGTCATGCAACAGAGCAGATATCCAGCAATACAGTGGGAGCCCCTTTGAGAAATATACATGCTACATATCATGATGCTATAGATGGAGAAGTCCCAGAGCAGATCAGCCAATCAAGTCTTGTGGCAGCCTCTCCAGCCTTCAGGCCTGATTCTCAATGCAGCTGCTTCTCACGTGAGCAGCTCTAGTAGGAGGTCAGGATGAGCAGCAAGTGAGGTTCATTTACTTAATGATGGTTAGTGATTCTCCTAAGCCAGTCTGTGTGCACAAGCCAGGCTTGTCACTGGCACATCAAAGAGGAGTTTATTCTTGTCAAGATGTCCTCCAGGCTTCCCTCATCCTAATTGTAGCATCCATTGTTTGAACCAACCCTTCATATTCAGATGGATTCAGCTTCACCCGGGCTCTTATTTGTCCTAAAACACAAAGCACAGAGGCCACACTGTGCAGGATGAGACCTAAGAGAACACGGACAGACTGTTGGGTGATGGCCGCCCAGCATGGGCGCTTCATAGAGGCAAGTTTGCACTTGAGCACTGTGGGTTTGGGCGAATACCGCACAGCTGAGACCTATTTCTGGCAGGAAATGCCGGCAGAAGCAGAGGTTTGGTGGGGGTGGGGGAGCACGTTGGAGCTACATATGCCCTTGGTTAATGGGTATGTCAGTCTTTTCCATTAGTCTCATGTTGAATTAGAATCCACAAAAGGAGATTATTGAATACACAGAGAGACAGACAGAGACAAGCCTATTGCCTATGTACATAATGCTTGAACATATATTAAAAATACTTTGGGGCTAGTCTTTGACTCTAGTGTCAGTGCTCCTATAGCATCCTCTGAGCTTAGCTAGAAGAAAGGAATAGGGAACCTGGTCCCTTCCCCTCGCATAAAATGGAAGGGGAACGAAAAGCCACATGCGCCCCCAAGGTAAAAAGCCCTAGCTGTAGATGCAAAGGCTGTGAGCCAGACCTCAGAACACATCTTCTCCCTCATCATTTCCCCTCTGGCAGCCTATTTCATTACCCTGCAGGCTTCCAGGCTCTTGACAGTCTGTGCCCTCCAAAATGTCTTCAAGGCATTTGTAAAACCTGCCCTTACTTCTTTGCTACGTTATACCGATTTACTTACTATTCTAGGTGGGTGGGATTTTTTTTCCCCCTTCTAAATTATAACCAGTCATCTGAGGATTCACTTTATTTTTTAGTTCAGGGCTGAAACTTAAAACTTTGAGGGTTATTAAAAAAAACGTTATTCTTAAGAGAAAAACATATGCTTGAAAACTTAACCCCTTGGTGGTAGCCAGGGGATCCTCTTTCTCCGAGTTTGAGTAATAGTGCAAACAATTTTTGAGACCAATAAATACCACGTGGGGCTTCAGGATTGGGGTAGCTGTGATAGATGCATGTCCTTATGTGATGGATAGAGAAGCCGGGATCTGGGAGAGGTACCTTTTGGCCGAGAGGCATGGGATCAATCCAGAGGCTCCCCCCAGCCTCCTGGTTCATCTCTCTTTTTTTTTTTTTTAAACAGTATGGTTGAGGATAATCTTTATTGTGAGTAGTAGATTATTTACTTACTTACTTACTTATTTATTTATTTATTTTTGGCCGTTCCGTGCAGCATGTGAGATCTTAGTTCCCTGACCAGGGATCGAACCCATGCCCCCTGCACTGGAAATGCGGAGTCCTAACCACTGGACTGCCAGGGAAGTCCCTCCTGGTTCATCTTAAACAGAGTTTCTATGGCCTGACTTGTCAGCTTGGGTTGATGATACTTGCTGCTTCTAATGGTTTGGGAAATGGTTCGAAAATTTCCTTGCCCCAGTGGGACTGTGAGACATATAAGATCTGAAAAGTGGAAAAGAGTGTAGAGGTTCCTCAAGAAATTCAAAATAGAACTGCCATGTGATCCAGCAGTCCCACTTCTGGGTATACATCCGAAGGAAATAAAATCACTATCTTGGAGAGATAGCTGCACTCCCATGTTCATTACAGCATCACTATTCACAGTAGCCGAGAGATGAAAACAACCTAAGCGTCCATTGACAGATGATTGGATAAAGAAAAGGTGGTACATACAGAGTGGAATATTGTTTAGCCTTTAAAAAGAAGGAAATCCTGCCGTTTGTGACAACATGGTTGGACCCTGGAGGGCATTCTGCTAAGTGAAAAAAGCCAGACACAGAAAGATAAATACCTATAATCTCAATTATATGTGGAATCTAAAAAAAACCATTGAACTTATTGAACAGAGGAGAACAGAGGAGAGTGATGGGTACTAGAGGCTGGGAAGTGGGGGAAAGGGGGCGATGTTGATCAAAGAGTATAACTTCCAGTTATAAGTTGAATAAGTTCTGAAAACCTAATGTACAGCATGGTGACTGTGGTTAATAATCATGTATTATATACTTGAAATCTGCTAAGAGAGTAGATCTCATGTGTTATCATTAAACACACAAAAATGGTAACTGTGTGAGGTGATGGATATGTGAGTTAGCTTGATTGTGATAATTATTTCACAATGCATATTAAAACATCATGTTGTACGCTGTAAATATATACAATTTTTATTTGTCAATCATACCTTAAAGCTGGGGAAAAAAATGATCAGTTTAAAAAAAAAGATCTGGAAAGCTTGAAGCTAATGTGAATGGCCTTGAAAATAAATACTGCTTATCCAGGAAGCAAAAACACACTATAGATAGTGATGAGCCCATCATCTGAGTGCCCATGTTTCTTTTCCAGGTGGTATATAGGCAGCCTTGTTCATGAACAGTGAAGTCTGAGCATACGTGTTCAGAATTTAGTGCTGGTCATCAAATAAAACTCGCAGCAAAACCCAAAGGATATTTAACAATAGCTGGGATAGGTCTGTGGGGATGGGTCAGAAGGCAGGGCAGGTCCTGGAGGCTGGCTGTAGAATGTACTCTCTAATGCTACCAGCTACTAGAAATGAGACTTTGGCAGCCTGATCACTCCCCATCCTTATTCACACGGGACTGAGAATGACAGATGTCCATCCCATCAGCGTTGGATCTGATGGCCATGACGAAGAGAAAGCATTGGCCCTGACAACACAGAGGAGGCGAAGGTAAAAGTAATTGCTCAGTTACCCTCCTCTCTCTCCCCTTCCCGCCATCATCGCTCTCAATCTTGACATATCACTGCCTCTGGAGGATTCCAGCTCTCCATCTGCGCTGAGCCTGGGTCCACAGAGAAAAGCTGGAAGCAGAATGGCTTAGCAGTTGGGGGGGTGGAACAGGAGGGGAACATCTCCCCTATAGGGAGGCAGGGCACCCCAGGGCTCAGAAAGCAAGTCAAACATGGTAACTTGATCCTGTAGCTTTCTTTTAGGGGGAGGGAGGAAGGGTCTCCCAGTTCCTGAGAGCTTCCCATGGGCCAGACACCCTGCTGAGTGCCTTATACTGGGCGTTAAAAACTCAGTTGTGCACAGGTGGCAGGTTGACGTGATGGCTGAGCTTGTGGGACTGTGGTGACCGGAGAGGGTGGGTTCCCCAGAGGGCAGGCAGCACTCAACTCCAGCTGATGGGTACTTTGTGGGAATATAAGTCCGAGATCTTCTATTCTTCAAGGCATCTGGAAATCCAGCTTTTGAAGGAAGTCTGTTGATATTTATATGTTCATAACCATTGAAACACTGTGTGGGCCAAACCAAACACAGTGAGATTTTAATACAGTGTGTGGGCTGGATTCATTCCTCACCCCTGACCGCCCCCCTACCCCCACCTCGGGCCCCCAGTTTCCCACTTCTGCCTTTCACAGCATTTTTATTTAATTGTAAAGCCAGTAGTATGTGGAGGTGATAGGGTAGTAGTGTTACAGCTTGAGGCTAAGTCAGAGGTAGGTATGTTTAGGTCTGTTGGGGAAATTGGTGGGGGACCTGCCAGAAGCCCATCGAGGGCCCTCTGGATGGGGACCCTATAAGAAAACCATAGTCTCAGGTTAGAGTCAGGATTGCTACTTAAATCCATTCCTTATCCAGCATGCTGGATCAACTCGCAAATTCTCTGTAAGAAGTAACAACTGAAATCACTCCTTAAAAAAATAATAATAATAATTAACATAGAGCAAAATGACCTTTTTGACGTACACATCTCTGAATTTTGTAACATGTAGATTTGTATAACTGCCAGCACACTCAGGATGCAGAACAGTCCATCAGCCCTCAGGACTCCCCCAGGAAGCACTGTTTTTTTAACTCAGTACACATTGCAATGTAAAGGCCCCACCTTGCACCCTGACTTTAAGGATTCTGAAAACCACTTGGGGTGAGAGGGTTAACCAGAACAGGAAACTGGGGTTCCCAGTCTTTGGTGGGTGACTCTTTCATAATGAATGCCCCTCCCAAACCTATAACAAATTCTTGCTTTTCCCTAATAAATGCCTACCACTCCAGCCTGGTTCCTTTTTTCTCTAGCCTCTACTAGAGTTATCACATTTGGCAACTAAAATTATAGGATGCCCAGTTATTGCATGGGACACACTTTTATACTAAAAAATGATTTGTTGTTCTTCTGAAATTCAGATTTAACTGGGCGTCCTGTAGTTTATCTGGCAAGCTCATCCCCTTCACATATATGCTGCATTCACAACCGAGTTTAGAACCCACTTTTTCTGGGTCTGTGTTTCACTCTTCCATGTGAGTGTGAAAATACTCATTGGTTTTACTTTATTTTTTTCTCTTTCTTATTTCATTTGTTTTCTATTTTAAAAAGTTTTTTATTTTATATTGGGATATAGTTGATTAACAGTGTTGTGTTAGTTTCAGGTGTACAGCAACGTGATTCAGTTATACATATACATGTATCTATCTTTCAAATTCTTTTCCCATTTAGGTTATTATGGAATATTGAGCAGAGTTCCCTGTGCTATACAGTAGGTCCTTGTTGGTTTCTATTTTAAACATAGCAGTGTGTATATGTCAATCCCAAACTCCCAATCTATCAATACTCATTGGTTTTAAATAGTAATAAGTTTGTAGGAAGATAGGGCATGTACTGGAAGGCCAAGAGGACCTACCTCATCAATACATTAATGTGTTTTCAAGAAACCCACTAGACGTATCCTTTCTGGAGAATAAGAAATGGATTAATGTGTGTTGGAGGGCAGAGGACAACTGGATTTCAGAAACTGGGACATTTTCCAGCCCCCCTTCACCCCCCTCCCCTGGCCCAACCTTTGCATAATATAAAATTGCGAAGACTAAACAAGGAGATTGTTCACACTGGGTGATTTTGAAAATATCACTGGAATGCTAGCCTTCAGCAGGCCATATATCTTGCATTGAGCAAGATGCGGCCTTGTGGTGTGTTGTCCGTGAGTCATGCAGAGCTCACAACCAGCTCATTCCCAGCCTGGATGTTTTGGTTGAGAATGCTGTGATGGTTGATTGATTTCTCTTGTTTGTTTGTTTGTTTTTTCATTTATCAATTTTACTAGTGTGATTTCAGAATCACAATGAGACGAGAAGGAAAATCAATTTTACAGAGTACCTTCAGAATGAAGAATGATTGGAAATTCCAATTTTCTGTCTAGACCAGAGTCAGCAAGCAGCAGTCTATGAGCCAGATCTGGCCTGCAGTCTCTTTTCATAAGGCCTGTGAGCAATACGTGGTTATTACATTTGTAAATGGTTGGAAATTTTTAAAAAAATATTTCATGACATGTGAAAATTATATGACGTTCAGATTTCAGTGTCCACACTAAAGTTTTATCAGAACACAGCCATTCCCATTCATTAATGTGTGGTCTATGGCTGATTTCATACTACAGCAGCAGAGCTGAGTAGTTCCAACAGAGACCATACGGCCTGCAAAGCCTAAAATATTTATTCTCTGACCCTTTATAGAAAGACGTGGCCGACTCCTGCTCTAGACTCTGTATCTGTTCTGTAACCATAGAAGTATGGTTGTGTTTGTCTTTAAGGTTCTAGGAATCTTTTAGCTAAAGAAGTGACTGTTGTCTGGTTGCTAGCAGTTCAGAACAGTAAACCTCCTAGGCATGTATCCAGAGAAAACTCTAATTCGAAAAGATACATGCACCTCAGTGTTCATAGCAACACTATTTACAATAGCCAAGACGTGGAAGCAACCTAAATGTCCATTCATTGACAGATGAATGGATAAAGAAGGTGTGGTATATATACACAATGGAATATTACTCAGCCATAAAAAAGAATGAAATAATGCCATTTGCAGCAACATGGATGGACCTAGAGATGATCATACCTAAGTGAAGTAAATCAGACAAAGACAAATATCATATGATATCATGTATATGTGGAATCTAAAATATGATGCCAATGAACTTATTTACAAAACAGAAATAGACAGACATAGAAAACAAACTTATGGTTACCAAAGGGGAAAGGGGGGTGGAGGGAAGGATAAATTAGGAGGTTGGGATTAACATATACACACTACTATATATAAAATAGATAACAACAAGGACCTACTGTAGAGCACAGGGAACTATGTTCAATATCTTGTAATAGCCTATAATGGAAAAGAATCTATATATATATTCAGTTAAATATATATGTATAACTGAATCACTGCAGCACACTCGAAACTAACACAACATTGTAAAGCAACTATATTTCAATAAAAGTTAAAAAGAATAAAGAAGGCACAGTGAATGAAAAAACATCAGTAAAGCATCAAACTCCCTTTTCACTCTTTTCTGGGCTGCTATGATGAGAGGCTTATATTTACTGAAGCACTCGCATACTGAATTTTGCTACTCTACGGTTTTCTTGTTACATCCTTGCTGTCTAAGCCAACTATGTGTTTTCTTTTGAAAACCAGAAAATCTGATGTCTTAGAGGTAATGGTTTGGCCCATCTAAAAATAAGTGATTACATTTAAAACCATTTTTTTCCATTGACAGGGGATAAGAGGGTAGAGGAAAAGCACTGGTGATTCTCCATATCGTTTTTCTTTCTCCCCAGAAGTCTCATTCCGTGCTCGCCGGGGATTTTAAGGGTGAAGTGTCAGAATGGGAGTCAGAGAACCATCCACCACATTCCCTGAGTCCGAGCAGGAAGCCAGTGGAAAGTGGCTTCTGACCCACTGCCGTGTCATTCATTAGCCCTTTGCCGAGGGTCAGTTACCTCCTGGAAGCCATAGCACCAATGGATTTATTTGCAAATGAAGTGACCAGCAGGTAAAAGCTGCTGATGGCCTGCGGTAGCAGAGTCCACTCTAACCTCCCTGAATCATCAAATGTTTCCCTTCTGCCCCCTTCCCTTTCTTGTCTAAAAGGGCCAGCTGCAATTTTAAGTCTTGTCTGCCTGGAAATTTCCAAAGGGACTTTGGTGCCTTAGTAAATATTTTCAAATTGCCCAAGGGAGAGAGTAGAGCCATAATTGTGAAATCAGGTTTAGAAAGCGATTACTGCAGTACTTGGGCCGGCCGTGTGAGTGTGCGGAGCAGGCCGTGGTGTGGACACTCGTGGTTCCTCACTCGACCGGTGGCTGACTTTTGCTTTTCTGGTCAGACATACGCCAGACCCTGACATTCTCTATCTGGGCAACTTCTGAGCAGCTGCTGGGAGGATAGGAAGCCAAGCATGGGGTTAGCGTAGGGTTCCCTCAACTGTGGCACTATCGACAGTTTGGACCAGATAATTCTTTGCTGTGGAGGGCTGTCCTGTGCATTGTATGATGTTTAGCAGCATCCCTGGTCTCTATCCAGTAAATGCCAGTAGCATTGCCCGTGCCCCAGCGTGACAATCAAAAGTGTCCCCAGACATTGCCAAATGTTCCCTGGAGGACAAAATAAGCCCTTTGAGAACCACTGATGTCGTATAATGTAAGGGTTACCTGACCAAATGTATTTCCCGTACTTTCAGTATTAGAGATTCATTGCTTTACGCCTTCCCTTTCACCCTTAGGGATTCATTCCTTGAAGCCATTGAGGCTTTTTTAGTTTCCAGAATGTCCCATGAAAATACAAGTTTCTCACAAGGGGTTAAAGCCCCAAGCCTGGGAGGACAAATGTTTTTCATCTCGTGTCAAGCCTGACTGTCTTGGGAAGATGTCTGAGGCTGCATTTGGGTTTGGGGTAAAGAACAGCATGATAGAGTACAGGGGATGAGGGAGTTGCTCTTTGTGTGTAAAGAGCCTTCTTACCTGGTATCTCTGCAGAGATTCATCAGTCAGGCCCTCGTCTCGGGTTGTAACTGCTCCTGGGGGCACCGTTCGTACGTGGTCACTGTAGCTTCGTGTATTTGTTAGGGCAGTTTTCTAGCAGGTGCCAGAAAGGTGTCTTGGAGAAGAGGTACCTTTTCTAGATCCCACAGAGCTACCGTATGGGCTGGCGGAGGTGCTGTAGTCTGCTTGATGGGAATAAGCAGCAGGAAGCACAAGGAGAGGGGCACAGAGGGTAATTCCTATCTCTCTCCCTTCACTTGATTATAAGCTCCTGGAAGGCAAGGGCAATGTCAATTTCATCATTACCCCTTTGCTGCCTTCATGGTACCTTTCACATAGCACCAAAGCCTCTTCAGTGACCTTAAGCAGGGTTCTTAACATGTTTTATGTCTCAGACTCCTTCTCAGTCTTGTGGACTCAGAAAAACGCTTCAATGCACACAATAAAATACATAGGACTAAAAAGATGACCAATTACATTGAAATACAAGCAGCACAATATTAGAAAATTGCAATAGATAACATCTGCTCTTCTATATTATTGTATTAAATGAAATCTAGTGGCAATTCTAATACATACTCCAATTTCTAATTATTGATGAACGTAAGTGATATTTCAAGTTATCTCCAACAACTATAATGCGATCTGAAAATACCTGCGATTTCTATTCATGGCAAAGTCATAGGTACTGAAGATATTTCTGAGGCTTGTCCTTCTGTTCGTAACTGAAGGTAATGCTACATTTCAGCTAGAGGTTAGTGAAAATAGCCTTTAACTGGCTACCCTGAGTTCTGGCTCATCCCTGGACTCCCTGAATTCTTTCTTAACCATGCATCTGCTTTAAAGCTCCCTCTGTTCCTCCACGTGATGCTACCCCAGCCACCTGCTTGAGACTCTTCCCTAGCAAATTTCTCCAGGTTCCTTCTTCTGTCCATACATGCCTTTCCATCTAAACCCTCCCGCTGGGTTGTGTCTTTTGTCTCCTATCTAAGTTCGCAAGGCAAGGGAAGCATCCAGCCCCCACTTGGGGTTCCCGAGCTTGAGAGGGGGAAACAGACGCATCCTAGATGTCCAATGAATGCTTGTTCGGATGAAATGGTCGTTTTGCCAACTTTACCCTTTTTTTTTTTTTAACATCTTTATTGGAGTATAATTGCTTTACAGTGGTGTGTTAGTTTCTGCTTTATAACAAAGTGAATCAGTTATACATATACATATGTTCCCATATCTCTTCCCTCTTGCGTCTCCCTCCCTCCCACCCTCCCTATCCCACCCCTCTAGGTGGTCACAAAGCACAGAGCTGATCTCCCTGTGCTATGCGGCTGCGTCCCACTAGGTATCTATTTTACATTTGGTAGTGTATATGTGTCCATGCCACTCTCTCACCCTGTCACATCTTACCCTTCCCCCTCCCCATATCCTCAAGTCCATTCTCTAGTAGGTCTGTGTCTTTATTCCCGTCTTGCCACTAGGTTCTTCATGACCTTTTTTTTTTTTTCCTTAGATTCCATATATATGTGTTAGCATACTGTATTTGTTTTTCTCTTTCTGACTTACTTCACTCTGTATGACAGACTCTAACTCCATCCACCTCACTACAAATACCTCCATTTCGTTTCTTTTTATGGCTGAGTAATATTCCATTGTATATATGTGCCACATCTTCTTTTTATCTGGGGTTGCTATTGGATGCTTGGGCTGTGTTGCCAAAAAAAAAAAAAAAGAAAATGCACAACCTAAAAGTTGAGAATTATGTTTTCTTCGGTGACCTTACTGAGAACTATAGCCTGGGATGGCAGCCTCTCAGACAGCCCTGAAGGACTGTTCCAAAGAGGTGAGGGAAGAGCCAGGATATATAGTTTTTGCTGACAAAACAAACAAACATGTAGTCCAACATCGAAAGATTACTGCTAGATCACAAAAAAACACACATGTCAAATTAATGATTTGAATGCTTTTCTCTGTATGGGAAGAAGCAAGAGTCTGTTTCATTGAGATTATTCTTTCGATATGCATCTTAACCATCTAGGGCCAGTATCCTGTCTTTCTCCTTCCTGAATCCCCCTCAAGGTGCGCCGTCGGGGTGTCTGCAGTGGCTCACGGCTCGATGGCGGGCAACACCATTGTTTACGTTGTTTACGGCATGGCAGGTGACATTCTTTGTTTACTGGAACGGCAGACGACTTCTTTTTTGTCCACAGCTGTGTTTGAGCTCAGCCCGCTCTTGATGCCTCTCTTCTGCGTGGGGAGCAGCTTTCAGTATCGTTTGCCCTATTCCTGGAGGTCTGCCGATCTCCTCTGGGAAGAGGGAGGGCTGGGCACCCACTGTGCCAGAAGCAGCGGTGAGCAGTGTGCGTGGTAGGACCCTTGACCAACAATGACCCCACCACATGCATGTGCCACGAGCAGCTGGGCAGAAGCCGTCAACATCCTCATTGCATACCTTGCCGTGGACCACCAGGGCAGGGGACATGCCTGCGAACCAGGAGCCTGGGGATTCAGGATGGCTACAAGGGAATTTCAAAATAAATAAATAAAAAGGAGCCATCGTTAATTAGTTTCCTGTGACATTAAGGTCAACAGGTTCCAGAATGTCCTGTGTGAGGTTAGCACCTGTGTTTCTCATCAAATGAATGTATCAGTGTTCTACCCAATTTGGACTATTGCGGCTTCCGAAGTTCTTTGTCTCCCTGGATTGTTATAAACAGTCTGTGTTAGTTTCTTAGGGCCGTCGTAACAAAGTGCCACAGACGGTGGCTTAAATAACAGAAATGTATGGTCTCACAGTTCTGGAGGCTGGAAGTCCGAGATCAGGGTATCAGCGGGATGGGTTTCGTCTGAGGGCTGAGAGGCAGGCTCTGCTTCAGGCCTCTCTCCTTGACGTGTAGCTGGACGTCTTGTCCCTGTGGCTCTTCACATGGTCTTCTGTGTGTGTCTGTCTGTGTCCACATTCCCCCATTTCATGAGGGTACCAGTTATATTGGATTACCTCTGTAAAGACCCTATTTGCAAATAAGGTCACATTCTGAGGTACTAAGGGTGAGGACTTCACTATATATTTTATGGAGGGACACAATTCAACCCATACCAGGGTCCCTGCTTGTTGTGAGGTGGCATCTGCATCTCACAGTGATGGCCATTCACACCCTAGTCTGCATCTGGCTATGGCAGTAGAAATCGTGTCCCAAGGGAAGTGGCCCAGGGACTCGTAAGTAGTGGGTGCCATTTGCCATGAATGCCTCAAGCCTCTGCCCTTTGTCACACTCATGACTTCCTCTTAGCACACAGGACCTTTTATCTGGAAAGGCCTACAACAGCATTTCACACTAAGTTGTAATGAAGAAAGCGTAAACATTCCCTCTCCTGAAAGCCAGAAAAAACAGAGGGCAGAGATGTAGACTACATCCCAGAGCTCAGAATGTCAATTAGCCACCATCAGGGCTGTTTTGTTCAGGACGCTGGATTTTCCCCCTCCTCACCACCGGTAATGACCAAAACAGTCCTGATGGATTCATGGGTATTTAGAGTTTGCCGAATTCTCTCACTTTCATTATCTTGTTGGGGCATCGATAAAGAGTAGGACGTCTTATTTTCTGCATTTCATTTCAGAGAAAACAGCAGCTTAGCTAAGTAATTTGTGCCAGCTCATACAGGGCTACATCATCTGCGCCTCTCAGCCAGATCTTCTCAGCACACCTACCCTGTCACCCTCCGTCTCTCCTCTGGGTCCCCACAGTGTGGTCCATGCAGCCTGAGTCTCATAGGCTCGCTGATCCCCTTGCTCTGCCCCAGGGCTCAATCCGACCCCTCCCACCCTCCCCAAGAGGCCAAAAAGTAACCTAGGCCTGGTGAGTGTGGCCGAGGTGAGAGTATTCTTTGTTCCAAGTTCTAGGCTAAAGGGGCACCTTGGGCAACGTCATGAGGCTTGTGAAGGAGTAGAGCAGCAGCAGGAAATGACAAGGAGTTGGGTGTGGCTGGAGCATGCCGAGAAATGAGGCCAGAAGGCCAGGTGTGCCAGGGATGGGGGCCAGGACGTGGTCCCATGGTTGGCAGAGCCCATGGTTTATCAGAGACTGCTCTCGTGACAAGATGAGGCAGGGAACTGCTCCCTGGGTGCCCGCCCAGCACCCCATCGCTGTCGGCGCTGGGAAATTGCTGAAGGCTTCTGAGGTGGCCTCTCTGTTCCTTTTGTGCAGGGGTCACCTGTCGCTTTTATAATTGCTTAAATCATTCTCTTTAGATGGAAACTCAGAAGAAGCATCTTAACCACCTTCAGCTGAAAGCCTTATTGCCGATGGAAGCCAATTTAGAGTTGGAATGTGGAGGCTATTTCTGGACACTGTGACATCCTGTTCAACTTTCAGAGGAGCCTGGGAATAAAGGGGTGACTCAGTGTGTGAGCTTATTTTTAGGGAAAGCTGAGAATTCAGTCTGGAGCCACTCAGAGTCCTCAGTGTCTGCCAGGGCAGGGGTGCTGTTGGTGGAGAGGATGCTGAGCAGAAATGCTGTATTTATCATCAGCTGTTACCCAGCGCCTCCTACACGCCAGCATACGGTTTATTGATTTGAAAACAAGATGGGAATCAGCGTAAACAAACCTTTGAGTCAGAGGAGCCTATTTCAGGGCATTTACTCTTGAGAACTGACTTTAGAGCTAAAGAATTAATATCATAAGAGTTCCTGTTTATTGGGCATTTAATATGTACAACATATTTTGCTTTGCAAAAATTGAATGGGAACATCGATACTCTGTTAGAGGTATGGTATTGTTGTCAGTGTTTTAATAGGTGAGGAAATGTTAACTTAAGGAGGTTAAACATTGTCCTACGACAAGGTAGCTGAGTTTGAATTTGAACTCAGATCTGGCTCCAAAGGCCATGCAAATGATCACTCCAGATTTGGCAAATAAATGGCTCGAATGCTGCCTCTCTTTGGTCCTGTGTATCACTAATTGATCATGGGATCATTGCCTGCTCAGCTCAGATTTGGCCTCAGGATCCTTCTCAACACAGTGCTCTAGGTAGCTACTGTGACCAACTGAGCAGCATTAGTACTTGAGATAAAGCCCATCTGTCATCTTAGTTGTATCTTTGTTTTGGCTCAAAATGGAGTCTTTAAGTCTGGAGACTTTATTATTGTTGATTTCTACAGATCTATTTATAACCTTTTATTTCCTAAACACTTATAAGCAATGGAGCATTCACTGCAGTTTCCTTTTACAGTCAGTGGAGACTCTGTATTCTTTAAAAGGGGCTTCTGACTGCCTTGGAGGGAAGGATGACATTTTAGGACCCCAAGCCTTGATTAGACAATTGGCTTATGTGTGGGTGTCTGAGATAGAGAATGAACCTTAAGAACTCAGGCCATTTATAGCAGTAAACCTCTCAAATCGCCCAGTCTGATTAATTACAGCAGGGTGGTGAGGTGGGATGGGCGGATGGGGTAGGCAGGCTAAGACAGCAAGATGATGGGGCCAACTCTGGGGAAACTTGCTCCTCGTCAGTTGCTGTGAAAAATGTCACCTCAGCTGGCAAGCAGGTTGTCCTAAAAGTGTAGCACAAATGGGAGCTCGAGGTCCCAATGGGGAGAAAGGAACTCCTTAAAAGCAAGCTCAGACAAGAGAAAGGGGAAGAGAATCCCCAGTGTGGTGGCAAAGGACCCAGCCATGCAGTAGAATGAGATAATGTGTCCAGGAGGAAGTTCTTGGTCAAGGTCTAAAACTGGAACATCCAGAAATAGGTATAGAAATGCATTGCTTAGAAGCCTGGAGGCTGCCATGATTTCTTCAAGATTCCAGAAAATTGAGCTGAAATGGGGTTGAACAGTTGAAACAGATGGAAGGTAGCACATATAGATCATCAACGCAGGGTACGTTCAATAAAATTAAAACCTTTTTGCTCTACTTAAAAAAAAGAAAAGAAAAATCTAGCTTAAGCCAGCAGCCTCTGGAAGCCTGTCATCAGGGTGCAGGATCTCAGCCGTAGGGCTGGGCTTTAGGGCTGGGGCTCCAGGCCCCAGGAATGCAATGGGTAAGAGTGTGGTGAGAGTCATCTGAAATCTGGTTATCAGAACTGAGGCGGGAGGTCAGGGCAGAGCTGGAATCAAAATGCTGTGGCCCAGACTGGATACCCGCCCTGGAGAACAGTACTCTCCCCCTGCTGACTTCATCTTGTTGACACTTATTTTCTGGGAGTGTATGTTATGCAAGCTCAGGGAACCCTCAAAATCATTTGGATCCAAGCCAGAAAGAGGGGGCTACCTTGGAGATGGTTTTACTTTATGTCGTGAGATGCTAGTGATTTGCCAAACAGGGATCAGAGACCAGCAACCTTTCACAAAGCTCTACAACTAGACCCAGCCCATCCAGTCTTCATCAGCCCCACAACTTGCTGCGGTGCTGAAGGAGCCACGATGTGTCTGTGAGATGCGTGGGAAGGATGCAGAAGGCATAAAAGCAATTTATCATCAGCACGAGGGAGCAGGCGCACAGGCTGAACCCTCCATCCCTCACCCTGCTGCTCCCTCCCGTGGTAGACACAGTGTGAAGAGGAGATGGAGACAGCGGCTTGGAATTCGTGTCTGCATTTGATGGGTATATGCACCTTGAGAATTAAGAGGTAGATGAGATTAACAGATGTCTAAATGAAGGCAGTGTCCATACTCACGCTCCTTGGAGCTTGGAAGCCCCATGGCTGTGTCCCAGACCAGGCCCGTAGAGTCCAAAGAAAAATCAAAGACTGTCACATAATATAACTATCTGGCCACCCTGGAAGCCCCACCTTTTTCCAGGCAGCTCCAGAAAAAGACAACTCCCAGCCCAGCTCTGACAGCTGAATTAGATGGCTGAGTTGTGGCATTGCTGTTGCCAAAACCACTTGGATAGTTTCCCCAGGGGGCTTAAGGCCGTGGCCAAGTTTCCTGTTTTACCCTCAGTTAAGCAGAAATCTTTACCTGGCCGGGCATTGTTACGTCTGTGTCACCTCATCATTGGAGAAAATGCATTACGGTCTCCTGCAGTTTCTTTCGTGAAACGGAGCATGGCATCAAGGAAATAAGATAGGCAGATGGCATCACAGCGGGTCAGAAATAGTATCATCTACATACTTTGATTATATTTTAAAATTCAGTTTATACACAATAGGAATTCAGTTAATTAACTCCAAGCTGTAATCTCAGTCTGGATTTGAATGGATCTGCATTTCAATAGCTTCTTTCTCCACAATAATATTTAGATGGCCCATAGCAGCCTACCATTCTAGTGCTGAAATCATAGGACTTGGTTGTTTCTTCCTCATTTTTCAACAACCATTATTTTTTATGCAGTACTAATGAAATCAAGCAGTTATCATTTGACTTTTTTGTAGTTGAGGTTAATTTGTCCATTTCCTGCCAGTCTTCCATTACCTCCAGTACACATTTTTCTGATTAGCTGATAAATCAGAATTCTAATAATGGCAGTGGAGAGAGGACTGGCAAAGTTTACTTCTGTGGATTTTCTCCCAGATCATAATTGGTTGATCTTTTTTCCTTTAGATTTTCCAGGACAAAGGAGTTCTTATCTTTAATAATATCTTTTCATTCTAAACAAAATGTGAAATGTGCAAAAAAGTGAAAAGAATGAAATCATCTAAAAGTGCCTGGCCTGGGGCCTGACACTCAATAAATATTTTAACATTCTACAAGGAAAAAAATGCCCTTAATCTAAACACCAAACAAATTTGGGGGATTTTCTTGGCATTGACTTTATGTAGGTGTAGTTAGACTCCATATGAATTTTACTTCGAACTTTTTTCACTTAACATTTACATGAACATTTTCTCATGCTATTATAAACTTTTCATAAGTATAATTTTAATTGGTTACATAATCATTAGTTAGGAGTACATTTGGCCGTGAGTAACAGAAAGCCTGAGAAACAATAGCTTCATAAGTTTTTAGTTTCGAAGAAGAAATTGGGACAACTGAGGAGGCTCTAGGGGTAGGGAAACCTCTCACTGAGGGCACAGGAGCTTTCGATGCTCTGCTATCCTTAGAGGGGGTCTGCCATGCACCAGGCATGGAGCCTTCCCAGAGAGAGCAGGAAGTTCCGCTTCAGGGAGACTAAGTCACGTGATCACCCTCACTCAAAAAAAGCCTGGGGGGCTTCCCTGGTGGCGCAGTGGTTGAGAATCTGCCTGCCAATGCAGGGGACACGGGTTCGAGCCCTGGTCTGGGAAGATCCCACATGCCGCGGAGCAACTGGGCCTGTGAGCCACAACTACTGAGCCTGCGCATCTGGAGCCTGTGCTCCGCAACAAGAGAGGCCGGGACAGTGAGAGGCCCGCGCACCGCGATGAAGAGTGGCCCCCGCTCGCCGCAACTAGAGAAAGCCCTCGCACAGAAACGAAGACACAACACAGCCAAAAATAATTAATTAATTAATTAATTAATTAAAAAAAAAAGTCTGGGAAGGTGAGTTGATAACTTTCCAGGCTTCTGTAGTGAAGGAATGTGGGTTTCTTAGAATAAAGTGGTCAGAATTCGAATTACTGTGTCAAAGGGCAATGGATTTTTTTTCACAATTCCAGTTTGATTGCTTACCTGGCAAGTGGCAGGATTTAAAAGCTGTGCTCCATTTACGACCGTCTAATTTGGCACTGGAAGCACAAATGCACAACCAACCAGTCGTGAAAGTCGCACCCAAACCAAAACCGGTGGATATCGGTTTCAGGGAGGCAGCCGTCAGCACAAGGTAAGGAAAAATTCCTCAACATTTAGAGCTGGTCCAATTTGGAATTAACTACTTCATGAGCAACCTGTCCCAAGATGCAGAGACTGAACAGATACTTGGTATGGAGGAGGAAGAGGTAATTTATGGATCAGGTGAAGCGGACCAGGTGACCCCTAACATCTGTACATCTCCATGATTTAAAAATTAGGGTATATTTGCTAAAATACTTCCCCAAGCACCTAGGGTATTGGCTGTGTGGTAGAGCCTTGCTCCAACGTTGCTTGTTAGTTACCTGATGTGTAGCTGGGTAGAGTGATTGCCCCACACGGCAGGATTCACCTCCCAGGCTCCCAGCTCCAGTGCCATAGGAAAGCCCTGTCTTGGGCTTCCAAGCCACTGCCTGGCCCATAAACTGGCCTCATCCAAAGTTACACATCTTTTTTTCCTCAGTGCCTGTTAGCGTGACTCTATTATTTTTCCAGAGGCCACGGATTTCCTTTTTTGTGCCAACAAAATGTGCATGTTCCTCATGGGGAGGATGGTGTGGAATCTATCTTTGATATTACTCAATTGTAAAACAAGGAAAAACATAAAAACCATTGTCCCTTTGATTTAGTTGCAAAATGGACCTGCTAAAATGGAAAGTTTCATTAATTAAACTCATTTTCTGTGAACAACTGAAAGCTATAAAATCAAGTGTGATCGATACACGAGTCTAAGTTTATGTAACTCAGGCAGCACAGATTTTTTTAACATCTCCTTTGTGGAAGACACATTTGTGGGTGTTGAGGATGTCACAGTAAATACAATATGGAGCCTGCATTCTGCGGGGGGGACAATTTACAAATAGACAAGTGGGTAGCATATACTGTGAATAGATGTCAAAAGAGCAATTTACAAATAGGCAAGTGAATAGCATATGCTGTGTTGCTTTGTGACAGTATGAGGGCTAGGGTGCTCGGAGGGGGATACCTTTATTGGATGGTCAGGGAAGGCCTTACTAACAAGATGATGTTTGAGCTGTGACATAAAACAGAAGAGTGAGCCAGGTGGACCTCTGGGGGAAGCACAGAAGGCACAGCAAGGGCATTGGCCCTGAGTTGAGAGCATACTTGGTGTGTTCAAGAAGCAACAGCTCATAGATACAGAGATCAGATTAGTTACCAGAGGGGAAGGGAGTTGGGGGGTGGGCAAAATGGGTGAAGTGGGTGATAGATGGTAACTAGTCTTGTGGTGGTGACCACTTTGTAGTATATGCAGATGTTGAATTATAATTCTGTGCACTTGGAACTTATATAGTGATAATGATGATGATGATGATAATAACGATGATAATAATAATAAAAGAAGCAACAGGAAAGCCAGCGTGGTGAAGGAAAGTGCTAGGAGATGTGACCCAACAGGTGGTGGCCAAGTCTAGAGGACAAAGGCATCTAGATACCAGGGTACAGACTTTGGCTTTTACTTTAGGTGAAATGAGGATCACTTGGAGGATTTGGAGCACCATCTGACCTATTTTTTTTTCTAAAGGATTACTCTAGCTGCTGTGCTGAGACTAGTTAATGAGGAGGGAGGCAAGGGTGAAGGCAAGGAGACCAGTTGGGAGGGTACTGCAGTAATTCAAGAGACAGATGAAACCCACTTGGGCCAAGATGGTAGCAGTGGAGGTAGTGAACGATGGATATGTTTTGATGGTACAGCTCAAGGGATTTTCTCATTGAGTAGAATGTGAGAGAAAGAAAGAAGTCAAGGATGCTCCAAGGGTTTTGGCTTGTGCAACTAGGAGGATGGACTTTCACTTTAATGTGATGGAGACAACAATGGGAAGGCCTGTTTTGGAGGGAAAATAGGAGTTCAATCTTGGGAATGTTAAATTAGAGATGCCTATTTGACACCCAAGTGGAAAGCTTGAGTGGGTGGGTAGATGTACAAGTCTGGAGTTCAAAAGAGAGGTCTGGGCTGGTGACATCAACATGGGAATCATCAACATTTGCACAGTATTTCAAGCCAGGAGGTTGGAGGAGATCACCAAGGGGATGAAAGTAGCTAGAGAAGAGGTCTGAGGTTGTGGGAGATGATGAGGAACCAGCAAATGAAACTAAGAAAGGGCGGCCAGTGAATTAGGAAGAGAACTGAGAGAAGTGGTGACCTGGAATTTAAGAAAGTATTTCTAGAAAGAGGGAATGATCATCTTTGTCAGATGTTGCTGAGGTGCCAAGAAATTTGACGTCTGAAGATTGACCGTTGGATTTATCAGTGTAGAGGTTACTGGTACCCTGGACTGGAGACGTTTTGATGGAGAGGTGCAGGCAAACACTGGACGGGTGGGATTTCGGGGAGAGAGAGGCGAGAGGAACTGGAGACAGCATGAGTGTTGACTCTTTTAAGGAGTTTTGCTGTAAAGGGAAAAAGAGAAAGGGAGGGGTAGATGAAGAGGAATGTGGGCTCAAAGGAGGCTGCTTTTAAAGATGTTAGAGCATGTTTGAGTGCTGTTGAGAATGATCTGGAGACTGGGAAAAGTTGATGAGGCAGGAGAGAGAAACTGCCTGAAGGACATCCTTGAGTTGGAGAGTGAGGATGTCATCGAGAGCACAAATGGAGGATGGTCCTCCTACGAGAGTGATGGCAGAGCCTGTGGGACCAAGGAGTAGACTGGAGCCTGTGATGGAAGGTGTGGAGGAGACTTTCTGACTGCTTCTGTTTTCTCAGTGAAATGGGAAGCAAGGTCATCCGCTGGCAATGAGGAAAGGAGAAGAGTTGTTGGAAGTTTGAGGAGACCGAAGGTGTAATATAATCCTCTTGGACAGTTCAAGAGTAATTAGTCTAGAAACACAGATTTCTGGATACCTCCAAGGCCTCCCTGCAATTTAAGGTCATGAATTGAAAGCAAAACCAGACAACGTGGTCCTGTGTTTTCTTTTTTTTTTTTTTTTAACATCTTTATTGGAGTATAATTGCTTTACAGTGGTGTGTTAGTTTCTGCTTTATAACAAATTGAATCAGTTATACATATACATATATCCCCATATCTCTTCCCTCTTGCGTCTCCCTCCCTCCCACCCTCCCTATCCCACCTGTCTAGGTGGTCACAAAGCACCGAGCTCATCTCCCTGTGCTATGCGGCTGCTTCCCACTAGGTATCTATTTTACATTTGGTAGTGTATATATGTCAGTACCACTCTCTCACTTTGTGCCAGCTTACCCTTCCCCCTCCCCGTATCCTCAAGTCCATTCTCTAGTAGGTCTGTGTCTTTATTCCTGTCTTGCCCCTAGGTTCTTCATGACCATTTTTTTGTTGTTGTTTTTTAGATTCCATATATATGTGTTAGCATATGGTATTTGTTTTTCATTCACTCTGTATGACAGTCTCTAGGTCCATCCACCTCACTACAAATAACTCAATTTCGTTCCTTTTTATGGCTGAGTAATATTCCATTGTATATATGTGCCACATCTTCTTTATCCATTCGTCTGTTGATGGACACTTAGGTTGCTTCCATGTCCTGGCTACTGTAAATAGAGCTGCAGTGAACATTGTGGTAATGACTCTTTTTGAATTATGGTTTTCTCAGGGTGTATGCCCAGTAGTGGGATTGCTGGGTCGTATGGTAGTTCTATTTTTAGTTTTTTAAGGAACCTCCACACTGTTCTCCATAGTGGCTGTATCAATTTACATTCCCACCAACAGTGCAGGAGGGTTCCCTTTTCTCCACACCCTCTCCAGCATTTATTATTTGTAGAGTTTTTGATGATGGCCATTCTGACCAGTGTGAGATGATATCTCATTGTAGTTTTGATTTGCATTTCTCTAATGATTAATGATGTTGAGCATTCTTTGCTTGTTGGCAATCTGTATATCTTCTTTGGAGAAATGTCTGTTTAGGTCTTCTGCCCATTTTTGGATTGGGTTGTTTGTTTTTTTGATATTGAGCTGCATGAGCTGCTTGTATATTTTGGAGATTAATCCTTTGTCAGTTACTTCATTTGCAAATATTTTCTCCCATTCTGAGGGTTGTCTTTTCGTCTTGTTTATGGTTTCCTTTGCTGTGCAAAAGCTTTTAAGTTTCATTAGGTCCCATTTGTTTATTTTTGTTTTTACTTCCATTTCTCTAGGAGGTGCGTCAAAAAGGATCTTGCTGTGATTTATGTCATAGAGTGTTCTGCCTATGTTTTCCTCTAAGAGTTTGATGGTGTCTGGCCTTATATTTAGGTCTTTAATCCATTTTGAGTTTATTTTTGTGTAGGGTGTTAGGGAGTGTTCTAATTTCATTCTTTTACATGTAGCTGTCCAGTTTTCCCAGCACCACTTATTGAAGAGGCTTTCTCTAGTTGCGACGAGCGGGGGCCACTCTTCATCGCAGTGCGCAGGCCTCTCACTGTCGCGGCCTCTCTTGTTGCGGAGCACAGGCTCCAGACGCGCAGGCTCAGTAGTTGTGGCTCACGGGCCTACTTGCTCCGCAGCATGTGGGATCTTCCCAGACCAGGGCTCGAACCCATGTCCCCTGCATTGGCAGGCAGATTCTCAACCACTGCGCCACCGGGGAAGCCCGGGAGTGTTTTCTTAATTTCACTTTCAGATTTTTCATCATTGGTATATAGGAATGCAAGAGATTTCTGTGCATTAATTTTGTATCCTGCTACTTAACCAAATTCATTGATTAACTCTAGTAGTTTTCTGGTAGCATCTTTAGGATTCTCTAGGTTCTGTGTTTTCCTCCAGCATTTTCAACTGAATATGTGCAGGTACAAATAGACAAAGTGTTGGGTTTCATCTGAGTTGGGCTTTTGGAAGAGTATGATTATAATTGTTGATCGTGGAATCTAAAATGTGCCCAAAGAGGGCAGTGAGGGCATGAGATAGGTAAGGGGCAGTGAAAGGGTGATAGGATCAAAACAGTATAAAAAGAATATTATGTTTTATAAATTGCATTGTCTTTTATAAATTAAATCATATTTCCAATGCATGATGGAAAGTTACCACGTTTAAAAATCTGTAGTGAATTTTGATATGTGAAACATCCTATATGATAGGAATAATTTGCTGCTGCTGCTGTTTACACTGCATTTTCCTACAGCAAGTCATGGTATATCTGGACAAAACTAGATGTAAGGCATTCTGGATAAATCTCAATGCAGTTGGCCAACTGAGAGGGCTCTCAGTGGAAGCCACGTGTGAATTAGGGGTCACTGGCCCAGCCCCAAGGCCTGGATTTAAATATGCAGCTGGTGCCCCACTGGCCAAGGGAGTAGCAGTCTTGGTCACATAACAGAACTAGTGATCGATGATGTGTCTAGTCAGAGGCATGGAGACTGCTAATAGGGGAAAGCAGCTGGCTGTTTGGAGTCAGGATCTATCCATTCCAGGAAAAGAGAACTGCTAAGGGTTGAGGACAGCGGGCGACGGGAACACCCATCTGAAAAGGGAGCAGGGTGGTAGGCAGAACCACAGCGGAGGGACAGCATGGAATTCCAGCCATTCCTCCTGAGTTGTCAAGTCTGGATTTGGAGATGAGGGTTGTTGTTGGAATCACATTGACCGCAGAGGTAGCTCAGAAGAAAGGGAAGAACCTGGGTGCGGGGTGCCTCTTAGCTTCGAACACCCTTCCCACCGTGGTCTGCGCTGGCTCAGACGTTGGGTAGGACTGAGCCAGAGGCTGGGGGCACTGATGATCCAGCTGCAGAATCTGGGAAAGGCAGGGGCAGAGGAAGCGAGGAGGGGCTGACGAGGAACAGCTGCTCTCTTCCCCAGTGCAGATGGAAGCCTCCCTACCAGCACACCATTTATATCACCTATGACAAAATCCATGTTGATTTCACCCGTGGCCCCATTGTCCATATTTAACAGAAATTAGGACAGGGTAAAGGGAAACCACGGTCCTCCCTTGGCCTCACCGACTTTATTCTTGCCTAGGGCAGGTGTGTACGGCATGTTAGTGTCATGAAGTGGGGTGACTCTGCTAGGCGTGAGTCCTGATTCTAATCCAGCAGCGTCATGGTCTTGTCACGGGATCTTGCTGTGTTTGAGGCTCCTCATCCTTGATAAGGAAATGGCAGTACGTGTTCTCTCAGTAGCTGGAGATAAGAGATACGGAAGTGCTTGGGAAAGTGCAATGTAAGACGCAGCTGCAAGGCTTTAGTGGTAGGTGGGGATATAGAGGCCCTAGCCTTACAAAATGAGGTGAGGTCAGCGCAGATTAAGCAGACCAAATCAAATCTTTGATGGTTGAGTGATTTCTAGAAACAATTGCAGGTCGGCACAATTTAACAGGACTGCCCATAGTGGCTGAAAACATTGTCCAGAACGGATCAGATAAAGCCAAGTTAGAAATTGATTGTTGCTGTAACTCAAGCGGTAGGCTATCAATGACCTAGATTCCCCCAGAAGTTTTCCCACAGGAAGTGAAAGAAAAACCACCCTGTGGCTGCTGAGGCTTGATTTGTCAAGAGCTCTGAGATCTACATGGCGTTAAAAGATTGCCCATCTCTCAGCTTGCCCTAATGAACTGGGGCGCATTTAATTCAAAGCCAGTGAGATGTGGAAATCACATCTATAGAATAAAATGGCCAGATTTCAACCCCAGTTGCCAGCGATCCATAACAGCCTCTCGTTGCGTTGTTCTTCTCTTAGCTAGTAAATGCTTGGCTTGTTGCTGAAGCTGCTGCTTTTTTATGCCTCACACTGCGAAGTCAGTATTTTCCCTATTTTCTGCCTTCCTTTAGGGAGGTAAGGGTGAGAAATAGCATAAAGAGAGGGCTTGTGATAGGCCATGACCTGGAAGACCCAGAGGGCTGGTCCTGAAACAGAGGCTTGGGTGGCTGTTCTCTGTCTGCACTGTAGGGTATGAGGCCAATCTGAGTGGCCCAGGGATGTGCGAGCTATTCCAGGACATCCTGGACTTTCCAAGAGGCCCATGAACTCCTGGGAAGAACCAAGAGCCATCTTCTTATCTTATGTCAGGTCTCCAAAGCATGTAACACACCACACCCTGAACCCCAACTGATCAAAGTCAGGCACGGTCACCACAAGATGGTTTGTGATGGTCCCCAGGTTCCTCCTCACTGGTTCCCCACCTGCTCTTGTGTCAACCTTATCTCTCCCGCATTCTGAATCCCTGGCCCTGCAGCTGACTTTGACCCCACCTTTGCCCTTTGGGTTTGTGTAAATACGATGACTGGGCTGATTGACAAACCCTGGCACTCACACTGTGAGATGTAGGCTTCGGTGATGACATCAGAAAGCACCCAGTTCCACGTTAGGACATGGTAGGTGAGCATAGTTCACATGTATGTGTTCACACAGTACACACTTGTACCATCACTGCTGTGCTTTTTCACCTGTATGCACGTGGAAGTGTAAATGCATATGTACCTTAATGTACACATGATGTACAAGTGTCAATGATGGAGTTTTCAGGGCAGAAAAATCTAGAAATATCAAAGTAAAGGCCTAGAAACCCTATATGAGTCAGAACATGATTGTGGGAGGATTGTAAGGCTCTGGATGCCCTCTTTTAAAGAACTTTGTAACAATCAGATGCAAAGATGTGATATTTGGAAGAAGTGAGCTTCCCGTCACTGGAAGAATTGATTCATTCTCCTCATTTATTCATATGCAGAATAAGTACTGATGAATGCCATTTGCAGCAACATGGATGGTTGCTAGAGATTATCATACTAAGTGAATTAAATCAGAGAAAGACAGGTACCATATGATATCACTTACATGTGGAATCTAAAAAAAATGATACGAATGAACTTATTTACAAAACAGAAACAGACTCACAGACATAGAAAACAAACATGGTTACCAAAGGAGAAAGGTGGGGGGAGGGATAAATTAGGAATTTGGGAGTTACATATACACACTAATATATATAAAATAGACAAACAACAAGGACCTACTGTATAGCACAGGGAACTATACTCAGTATTTTGTAATAACCTATAATGGAAAAGAATCTGAAAAAGAATATATATATCTCTCTCTCTATATATATATATCTGAATCACTTTGCTGTACACCTGAAACTAACACAAGTTTGTCAATCAACTATATGTCAATTAAAAAAAAGAATAAGTATTGATGGCCTACTGTGTGCTAGGGATTCAAGGACAGCCCAGCAGGATAGACGGACTAGTAAGGAGAATTTACAAGGTCATGTTGGCAGTGAGTGTTCTGAAAGAGAGAAGCATGTTGTGCTCTCAGAATAGGTACCTTGTCCACGGTCACAGACTAGTAAGTGGCAGGGCTAGACTTTGAACACATGTCTATCTGACACCAAAACTCATCTATCAATCACTAACCTATAGTACTTCACAAGCATTTCCCTGTAACTGGATAGGAAGGTATGAGAGAGGAATAGTGAGAAACGATGGTGGGAAGGTAGACTAAGCTTTGGCTAGGTAAGGGGTTTGGATTTTGTCCTGTGGGTAATGGGAGGCTCTCTGGGAGTGATCTAATTGGGTATGCATTTTTGAGAGAGTTTTCTACTATAGTATAGAAAGTAATTTGAGTTGGGAGAGAGAGGGGGCGAGCAGGAAGACCACTCAGAGGTGGTTCCATTGATCCCATAATGAAGTAGCAACGGCCCAAAGTAGGAGAGTAGCTGTGGAGATGCTGAAGAAGGCATGGATGCAATAGTTATAAGTTATGATTTACAAGGTGATGTAAATCAACACATCTTGGAATTGATTGAATATGATATGAGAGGTATGGAGAAATAAAGGAGATAGCCAGGTGTCTAGCATAGATAGCTAAGTGGATGGGTTGATGGTGCTATTCATCAGGGTAGGGAACATAGGGAGAGGGACATATTTGGGGGGAAGGTGATGAGTTTAGTTTAGACACGATGAGATCATGGTGCCTTTGGGACATACATGTGAGATGCCTGGTAGGCAAATGGACATACAGGTCTAGAACTCTGGTGTGGGGACTTAAAAAAAGCTGCGAATAATAGTAACTTCAGCTCTGGGAATGATTGAAGCTATCCAGGGAGAGAATGTAGCATGTAAAGTCAACCTAATGACTTATATATTTAGGGATGAAGGTGGCCAGAGAGGTAGGAGGAGAATCAGGGCAGGCAGAAGGAGCGTGGTAGGTGAGGATGAAAGAACTTTTCAAGAGGAGGGAGTGATGCATGATGTTGAATGCTGCTGACAGGCAGTAACATGGTTTCTGGAAAGTGTCCATTGAATATACCAACTGAGCGGTCACTGGTGGCCCAGACAGAATGGAAATGCTGGTTAGATAGAGTGGTGAGGTGTGGAGTTGAGCTGAGAGCAAGTGGAGATACTGAATGAAGGCTTTGGCTCCCCAAGTGATATGGTTGTGAAAAAAGAAAAGAAGTGAACTTTAGCTAGAGAGGCCATAGGCTTTATATGGATTTTTTTTTTTTTTTTAAAGACGAAGTCTAAATTCTGAGGTGAAAGAGCTAGTTGAAAATAGACACAGACCTACTAGAGAATGGACTTGAGGATATGGGGAGGGGGAAGGGTAAGATGTGACAAAGTGAGAGAGTGGCATGGACATATATACACTACCAAACGTAAAATAGATAGCTAGTGGGAAGCAACCGCATAGCACAGGGAGATCAGCTCTGTGCTTTGTGACCACCTAGAGGGGTGGGATAGGGAGGGTGGGAGGAAGGGAGACGCAAGAGGGAAGAGATATGGGAACATATGTATACGTATAACTGATTCACCTTGTTATAAAGCAGAAACTAACACACCATTGTAAAGCAATTATACTCCAATAAAGATGTTAAAAAAAAGTAAATTAGTTAAATAAATTTAAAAAAGAAAATAGAGAAAGAGGTGAAAACTACAGATGAGTGGAAGGATTACTGATGGCATGGCATCTCTGAGACATGATGAAATGATGGAATTCAAGGCACTGGTAATGAGCCTTTTATATACAAACAGAAAAAAAAAAAAAACATTTGGAGTTTCTACTTATGTTAAGCATGGGCTTGTGCTGGGGAGGACATATCTTCTACTGAAGCTACAGAGTTGACAAACAGCACATACAAAGATTCCTGGATGGTGTCAAAAGCCCAGCTGAGGTTGAAGACCACAGATTTGTAGTGGCGATCTCCTGCAGTGTTATGATTTCCTCCAGAGGGTGTGGTTCTCCGCATGGGTATTTAATCTTGGGAAATCAGGATGGGCACTTAACCCTGATTTGCAATTTTGCCAGATGGGTATAGCCAAAGGATGAGGAGGCAAGCGATTGAGAATACAGGAAGACAGTGGTTGGAAATGACTGTTCACATGGTCTTAGCTGAAAAGAGATGAAGGGGAAGACAGGAGAGCTATGATGGGTGGGAAGAAAATAAAGTAGGAGATGAGAGGGCTCGAAAAGATCCCAGAGCAGATGTAAGGACAAGCCAGGGAGAGAGAGGGGAGGATGGAACAGCTGCGGATGGAATCTGGGCCTTTGTATCTAACATTTCATACTTGGTGATGAGGCCAGGTGTCAGCCCTGGGGAGGGTTGGTTGAGGAGGGGGAGATCAAGGTTATCTGAGATGAGATTGTCAAGGAACTGTGGGAATAACGGTTGGATGAGTCACACACACAGACACTGAGGTCACCAGGATGATGGTGGGTTTTGATATGGATACTGTGAGCCAAGGAATGAAGTCACCGGTGGACGTGAGGAGGTGACCAGAAGATCACTTGGTGACAGAGATGAGGATGGATAGACCGAGGGAACAAGCAAGACTTTCCAGGAGGACACAGGAGTCATAATCTGGAAGCAACACTAAGGAGTAAAAAAAATTGCCAAACTGACTTCCTGATCCTGATATGGTCTGGTTTAAAAGCCTATATTCTTAAAACTATTCTGTACTGTTTACTGAATCTGAAGCTGAAGGATAACTTCCAGTTTACCTGGAGGTACTACCAATATCTTTCTTAAAAAAAAAAAGCTATAGGAAGTAGTCCATCCTCAGCTTTATTCAGCCAGATCTATTCATCTCTATTGAATCTATTCATGTCTACCAAATCAGCGAGTCTATATTTTAAGGAATAAATCTTAGGGGCAAAACATGGTAGAAATAAAATGACATGTGCCATAAAACTCCTTAAGTCAATCAAGCTAATCTTATGAATCTCTGGTTAAAATTTAGACTGCAGTGGACACTTAAAATGTGAAAACATTCCAGTTGGCACTTTTATGTCTTGGACACAGTTACTGGCCTTTTGATTTGAGGCCAGTGTTGAACTAGGAATACTCCATGCATATGCATGATGTCCTACTGTTTGTAACACATGCTTGACATCTGAACCTACCTGTTATGCTGAGAATTATCAGACCAGAGAAATGTAAATAGCTGTGAGTCACAAAGCCAGCAAATTTAGTCTAAAAAAAACCCTCAAATCTCTATAATTAAAGAGTTCATAGCTCTGTTACTCAGATTTTTTAATTGGAAAAACAAAAGCAAAAAACAAACATGGGGTGAAAGTAGATGGTACAGGCTTGTGTACATTTGCGGTGGAAATTTGCCTGTCTTATGAGCTGTGCAGTGTATATGGGTTGAAAAATGGCATCCAGAAAGCAAATAGTTGGTTGCCTCAGAGCCCCTAGGGATGCTCAGAATTCCTTCACATCAGAGTAGTGACCACTGAAAGTTTCATTCTGTTTTGTGACTTACAGTGAGGAAGGTAGCACAGCTGTAAACCAGCTGGTATTTCACTGATGCTTGGAAACAGGGCCCTTTTGTCTGTTCCACATGTTCTTGGCCCCCTCCCTTAATTTCACGGATTTGGTTGTTAGTGGAAAAGTATCAATAGCTGTTGAAATACAGGTTCAGTCTTGCTGAGCCTGCCACTCACCAGGACTTCTGGGGACCCGCGGGTATCGAATTTAAGACAGTGAATCTTGTTTGTGATGTGTGGCCAGGTAAAGAAGTCATTCAGTGGATTTCTCACCTGTTCCTCTGCGACTTCATTCATAGAAACGCACCTATTCCTGAGCTTCCTTGAGGACTGTCTTCCCAGCTGTCTGGGAACATAAAAGGATATAGCGCCGCCTAGTGCAGGCAATTTCTTGGCGTGTGTTCAGCCTTATTCTGGAATAAGGCAACATGGTAACATACAAGAGTGAATGTATTTATTAAATCTGGGCAGCAGTGAAACTGAAGGGTGTAAATAAGCCTTTCAAAAATCGTAAGTTACTACACAATCTTTTAATGGTGGAAAAATGACTTTGAACCACAGCATCTTATAACTTATAGGGGCTATGAGGATTAATAATATGGAAACTAAAATCGTAGTTACTTTTGAGTGAAGGGAGAGGGGTTGAAATTGGGATGGGACACGTGCAGAAGCTTCTGGAAGTGGCTGGCAGATTCTATTTATTTTGAACTGGGTGGTGATTACAAGGGTATTTGCCTTGAAAGAACTCATTAACTACACATTGATTTTATGGTGTTTTCTGTATCTGTGTTTAGTAAAAAGGTCAAACTATGGAAACTTTTGACCAAACACACCACCTCCTAAATTTATAGCCCTTTTCAGAGAAACCTCAAAAATGCTAAGGCATGTATGGTTTTGGCACTTTACTTCATCAGACTTTCAGAATAAGGCTTAGGTACCAATGAACACCTGCATTGACAGGTCTGTAGCATCATTCAAACTTATATTTTTTTACCTCAATAGACATATCATGCTTTTATAGTAGACTGTGTATTTGTCCTGTTCTGTATTTGAATATGAGCTTTTATGTTCTCTGTGGCACGAATTTTCCCCTTCCCAGCTCTTCAGAGATGTCCAAATTCAGTAATGCCCTTGGAACATCCAGTTGCCATGGAAGTGACCATTTAGGCTACAAGTTCATTTTTGTGACAAGTCAGAGAGAGAAACTAAGAATTACTTAGGAAGACATCTGTCCATTAGAAAATCCTTTGCGGAGTCCCAAATTTTTAAAAATTAATTTTCTTTTAGCAGTGAGAGGTGAATAGATGCATTAGTAATGCTGAAGTATTTGACTGCTTCTTCCAAAGGTGAAAACTCCTGCAGAGCATTTTACAGGAGAAATTATTTAAGAGTGATATAAGTGGTGGTAAATCAACATTGGATTGTAATATTAAATCCAACTTAGTTTAATTCTAAGTTATAGCTAAATTTTTTCAAGACATCATGCATTTAAAATTTCCCCTTAAAGGAAATCTCAAAAAGGATTTTACATTTGTATAATCCAGATGAGAAATGAGAAAAAAGCAAGGAAGTTGAAAGACCCAAACTGATTCCAGAAGCACTTGCCAAGTTTCCATAATGTCTCATCCGCTGTTTATGGGAGAGGGAGACTTGGGAAGATCGAGGACTCTTTTCTAGGTTTTCAGGTTGGGAAATGAGATTTAAGTCTGGTCGAACTGATCTTGTATCTTTATGCGTGTCTTCTACCTTATCCCAGGCAGATCTGGCCCCTCAGATGAACAGGATGCAATGATAACCCACATTCCAGGGGCAACTCCTTCTGCACCCATCATGGAACTCTGCCAACCTCACAGTGGTTGGGACACACACACACACACACTTAAATGAAGACTGAATTATGTGTGTGCGTGTATTATATATATTAACCTGGGGTTTATGTGTGTACCCTTTTTCTTTCTCCATAGCACTACGTATATGAAGATCAACCACTTTGAGTTGGAATAAACTGTCCTTATTTGTTTGGTATTGTGAGACCACCAACCACCCAAAAATAAGCTTTCAAAGAAACATTAAAATTGAAGTGAGAGCATGTGCCCAGAGAAGCATGGATTAGGAAGGGTGTTGGGTTTTTGTTTTTTGGGTTTTTTTAGCATTGTTGGCAATAATAAAAAATTGGGAACAGTTTAATAGGAAAAAAAGAAAATGGATAAACATATGTTCACAGTAGGGAATACTATGCAGCAGCTTAAATAGTAAAGTAGATGTATATGTACGGACACGAAAAAAATTTATATACATAAACATACCTTATGTAAATACATAAAGAAGGGGGTAAGAATTTTAGAGGGGGTGGGAAAAAAGGACTTGATCTTTTCTGTATCATTAGGGTTTTTAAAATATCAAAATTATGTTCACATATTACTTGTGTAATTTTAAAAAATTAAGTTAGTCAAATTTATACCTCTTGGGAATCTACCTTTTAAGAGTTATTTTACACCACCTGAGGGTAAACTTACCTCTGTGGTTGAAGTTTCTCTGGTAATCTGAATTCTCGGTCTTGTTGGACATTTTAATCTAAAGACTTTTTCAGAGGAGGACTTAGGGGGGAAATCTCTTCCTGTGTGTCTGTCTGGGGTGCTCTAGAGGTGGGATGCTGTCGCCTCAGTCCAATGTGTTGGTTGATTGTGATGGTTTAGGGCTCAGTATCAATCCCTCTTCTGCCCACTGTTAGCTCAAGGCCCTTGGGGGGCAAGGAGATGAAATCATTAAATGCCAGACCATTTCAGCGTTTCCTGGGAGCCTAAAAGCAGATGCTGTCTTACTCCAATATTTCTTATTTGAGATACCACCAGCCCCAGACAATCAATGGGAGGGACTCACCAAAGATGCTGGTGATGCTAGCTGCTCCTTTGTTGTTTGAATTCTGGCTTGTGAACAGATCTTATGCCCAAGACAGAGGAAACCTCGTGTCTTTTTTAGTTGTCATCTTTGGGGGAATCCATGGAGTGACTAGAGAAGGCGGATCCAGACTCTTTCCTTTGAACAGCAGTTTGCACAACGTATACCAGTGGCTCGTAGACCTGGTTTTCATTACTGACACATTCTATCTGGGGGCTGCCGTGGATGCCGCCTGGACATTTCAATTAGTGCAGCATGCTGCACTCCTGTACCTCGGTTTGCTGCCCCAAGCTTGTCCCAGCTGAGCTCCCAACTACCCCGGGAACTCTTAGCTATCCTGATTTCAGGATAGCTGAACACAGCATCCTGATTTCAGTCTAATAAGTTAGTCTATTTCAGCCTCCTCAATTTCAGATCCTTTTGAAGTGCTGCCCCGTCACTGTACCAGACACGATACCACTTCCAGCTCCTATCACTGCCACTGGAGGTGGCTGCCTTGTGAGCTGCTAAGTGAGACCAGGCACAGCCCAAAGCAGGGGCCGCATGATATCTTGGTCTGTAGAGTAGGTGCCAAATAATATTCCTCGAATGGCTGAATGAACAAACATTTATACAATCTGGGAACATGAATGAGTCCCCTCCCCCACCACAGAGCCTTTGTGACTGAGCTGCTGGGATCCACCTCATTCAGGAATCTCTGAGGTCGCTGTGCATTCATCCGTTCATACAACAACAAATGTTAAGTACCAACTCTGTGCCAGATACTGTGCTAAGTGATGGGGATATGGTGGTGGAAAAGGCATGGTCCCCACCATCAAGGACTTCACAGTCTAACAGAGAAGATACTCTAGGATAAAAGTAGGGTGTTGTATGGCCCAACCAAATTGATTGTGATGCTTCCTCTGTGTTCACTAATTAGTAGAGTACTGTTGGCACTTGCCCAAGACCTCTACCATCTTCATCGCCTCCCTGACATGACTCCGTTTAGTAGGGAGCCCATTCTCTTAGGCACCTTAGTAAATTCATCTTCTTGTGTAAAAAAGTAAAATGCCTCAGATTCCATTGCTTAGAACAGGCACTTAGAGACCAAAGGCATTTCATTTTTTTTTAAAGAAAAAATTGTGTTTCATAAGCTAATGTTTTGCCTTCTAGACCTGGGTGTCCTTCTCTTATTCATCCTCTGCCCAGGCCGCTAATAGATTTGAAGGGTAAAAATAATACCAGACTCAGCATGTTACATGAGAAATGTATTAGTTAGAAGCCTGGGGTTCTAAGAAATAGAGACCAGATCGAGCTAGTTCAAGGAAAAAGGGGTGGGTTGTTATAAGGGATGCAGGGGTGTCTTACAGAATCAGAAACAGAAATGTGTCTGGGCCGTCAAAGCTGGGAAGCAGAAGGTCACTTGGAATCCTTTCTCTGCCTTTCATCTGTCGGTCCATCTTCTTCATCCATCCATCTTTTCCTCTTCCCTTCCCTTCTTCCTCTCTCTCCTTTCCCCTGCTCAATATTTCTTTCTCCACTTCACTTCCTCTGCTTTTCTGGTGCATGCGGTCAATCAAATTTGGCTGCCCCACAGTTTCTAAGTTGACCTGTTACAGGTCCAGCCGCATCACAGAGACTCCCTTCAAACCATGTGTGGCCAGGGGCCAGGGTTGTATTGTCCCAAAGTAGCTCCTGGAGGTCGCGCTCCTGAATATGGGTTAGCTTCTAGAGAAGGGGACCCATTTTGAGCAGGACAGACATGCCCCAAAATATCTAGCGTGCCTGGGTCTACACACACAGACACACTTGTAGCCCATACACCAGAATCCCTTTCATGATGGCTACATGTTTAACTAGAGATGGTATGATGGGCCCTGCCCTGAACCCACGTGAGAGGATGTGGCTCTGACATGAGTCACAGGATTCACAGGGTTCTTGTGGAGGTTCTGGGAACAGCCCTGGACCTGAGCCAGAATACGTGAGGTCCAGTCATGGATCCACCAGTAAATAACTCTAGGGACTTGGACAAGTCCTGACCCCAGCTGAACCTTCATTTTCTGGTTACACTTAGAGTCACAGAGGCAGCTTTCAGAGATGTGAAGGGCCATAGTGGTGGAGAATGAGCAGGCGTGTTATCTCTGTAGTTCTAGAGTGAAAGGACAGGGGAAACTACGGAGCAGTAACAGTGGCTGAAGATCCCAAAGAACTTTCTCACCATCAGGCTGCACCGACCCTAGAACTGGCTGCTTTATGGTGCTGGCACTCCCTGTCACTGTTAGAAATCCAAGGGAAGCTCAAAAATGATCTATAAAATGGACATACCAGCCTATTTCTTTTTTTTAATTTTTAGTTTATATTAGTGCATAATTGATTAATTGTGTTAGTTTCAGGTATATAGCAAAGTGATTTCAGTTTTACATATGCATGTATCTATTCTTTTTCAAATTCTTTTTCCCATTTAGGTTATTACAGAATATTGAGCAGAGTTCCCTGTGCTATACAGTAGGTCCTTGTTGGTTATCTGTTTTAAATATAGTAGTGCGTACATGTGAATCCCAAACTCCCAATCTATCCCTTCCCCCCGCTAACCATAAATTCATTCTCTAAGTCTGTGAGTCTGTTTCTGTTTTGTAAATAAGTTCATTTGTATCATTTTTTTTAGATTCTGCATATAAGTGGTATCATATAATATTTGTCCTTCTCTGACGTACTTCACTTAGTATGATAATCTCCCAACCTGTTTCTTAAAAGAATTATTTGTGTGTGTGTGTGTGTGTGTGTGTGTGTGTGTGTGTGTGTGTGTGTGTGTGTGTAGGAGGAGGTATGGGAGTTTTGAGTGCTGTATAAAAATGTATGTCTTTTGTATTATGGTCTTAACAAGGGAAAAGAAGTATTGGGTTGGCCAAAAGGTTCGTTTGGTTTTAAGTAAAAATAAAAGACACATTTTTCATTTTCACCAAGAACTTTATTGAAAAAGGTATTCAGTAACTGAGTGAACTTTTTGGCCAACCCAATATTTTTGCTCTACTTTGTACATTCTTTAAAACCTTTGAAGCATAGTTTTTAGTGCTTGTGTCACAAGAGTTTCCAAGGCCATGAGCCCTAAGAAGAATAGGTGGGGATGTAAGTGACACGCACTTATCTTAATGAAAACAATGCCAGTTGTTCTTCTTAGCCCCATCACTGTAGTTTCTGGAATTCTTTCTCCCTTCCTTCACTCCTTTGTCCTTTCTACTTCCTGCTGGACTATCAGGGTAGGGGTGGGAATAGGAGAGAGAGCAGATTTTTGAAATCAACCTTTAACCCTGTGTCCTATGTGAGGGTCTAGTAATAGGATGTTCCTTCTGGTTCTCAGCTCTGTGTTGCTGACGCTGATGTCTGGTTATCCCTGCCTCTGTCACCATAACCTCTGATATTGTCACTTTCTCTTTCTGAAGTCTTGGCTGGAGTTTGAAGAGCTGAAACAGTGGGGCAGTTCTGCTTTGACAGGGTATGTTAACCAAATTCCCTCTGTGAGGCCCTAGTGGCATATTTGGCTCTTTCCATCTTTGGGGCTCAAATACTCCCTTCAGATGGAGCCTTTTGTTAGATCTCTTCAAATTGCTTTGATATTTACATGGCTTTCAGTTTTTGCCAACCTCTGATTGGTTTTCACTCCTACTAAATGGAGCTGTTAGGTCATTCAGAAGCAGGTATAGGTACATATTTGAGTCATAATACAAGTCTAGAAATATTTACATAGCTATCACCTATAAAGAGATTTAACTGTATAGCACAGGGAACTATATTCAATATCCTGTGATAAACCATAATGGAAAAGAATATGAAAAAGAATAATATATGTATATATGTATAACTGAATCACTTTGCTGTACAGCAGAAATTAACACATTGTAAATCAACCATATTTCAAAAAATTTTTTAAAGATTCAAAAGAGATTTAATGGTCACATCTGCTATATAATTTCTTTAAAATATATAAAGTCAGATCTCTTGGGCATATTGTTTTATGTTTTTCTTATTGCTGTTAATGATGTATTTTTTAATTAAGGAAAGAAGGTTTTGATATTACTGTAGGAGTTGCCAACCTGTAGAGGGGTTGTGCTCCAAGATGATATGTGACTTAGTATTTAAGTGTAAAAATAGTTACCTTCCCAGGCTAGTCCACAGTCATCAATTTTAATACATAATGTAGGAAAATTAGTACATATTTCCAAAGAACTTGGGAAAGAAAGAAGCTTATAAATCTAGCAGTGAAATAAAATAGAACTCTAAACTTGAATTTTAAAAAAAAGGTTTATTATCATGAATGTTGGTGATTGAGGAAAAGTATGTTTAATTCAAGGCACTAAAGGGAGCAGATGAACTCTCTCATGAAGATTCTCAAAGGGGTTCTTGGATCTCTCAAGTGTTTAGAAAATAATGACACTGGTATACTATTATATATAATTGCACTGGAAAACACACTTTTGACATGGTAATAATTACTTGTGTTCACATTATTTGGATATTTTTTGCCTTGCAAAAAGAAGTTAGGGAAAGAGATTTCTCTGAATTAATTGGGTAAGAATTGGAAGAAAAGGGGGAATGGGGAGAAAGCTAAAGAAGATATGAATATCTGTGAGAAAGATTACCTGAGAGTGTGAACAGGGTGGCGAGTGGAGAGTGGTAGGATGTATCTGGTAGGACTTGCTCTTGGGGATGATTGAAGTTGAGATCATATAGTTTTTCACATCTTTTATTAAGTGGGCATAATTGATTCAACACATGATTGTGTTCTAGGACAGCAATTCTCAAAATACACTCCCCCTGATTGATTAGGAACTAAGATCAAAATACAAGTTCTTGCTTTGATGAATGATGAACAATCCCATAAAGTGCCAGTTTTTACATATGACTGAGGGTTACTAGAGTAACGTACTGAGTGAGTTTTCAAGGGTCTTTCTGAGCTCAAATTAGCATGTTACCATAGACTCTAAATAGTCAAGGAATCTAATTAGTTCTACTAAAAAGTCTAGCTGCTATTCAGTAACAAAACTCCTATAATGCAGCATGCATGTGGATAGTGGGAACTGCCAAAAGGGAAAGGTGTAGGCGGGGCAAAGAATGGCCAAAGTGGGCCGTGATCAAAGAAGCTCGAGAGTCATTGGTTCAGAAAAGTTATTCTCTATTACTCAGTCATAAAAAAGAATGAAATACTGCCATTTGCAGCAACATGGATGGACCTAGAGATTATCATACTAAGCAAAGTAAGTCAGACAGAGAAAGACAAATATCATATGATATCACTTCTATGTGGAATCTAAAATAATGATACAAATGAACTTATTTACAAAAAAGAGACTCACAGATATAAAAAACAAACTTATAGTTACTAAAGGGAAAAGGAGAGGGGCATAAATTTGGAATTTGGGATTAACAGATACACACTACTGTTTATAAAATAGATAAACAACAGTGTTCTACTGTATATCACAGGGAACTATATTCAATATCTTATCCTATAATGGAAAAGAATCTGAAAAAGAATACATATAGATAGATAGATAGATATACATATGACTGAATCACTTTGCTCTACATGCAAAACATTGTAAATCAACTATACTTCCATTTAAAAAAAAAGAAAACAACATTCAAAATACATTTTCCTTAAAAATGGTTTGGATTAGAAAAATAAAGTTCTCAGAATTATAAATAAATAAGTTTAAATTTAAGAAAAAAGAAAAGTCATTCTCAATCCTGGCTGGACATCAGAATTGTCTATAGTGCTTTTAAGAATTATGAGTTGCTGGACTATGTGATGATTTACTCAGTGAGGATCCACCTTCTCCCCAGCAGACTTTGCCTTCATCTCATTTGGCTACAACCTATCCACATGTCTACACCAGACCAGTTGCTGGCAAAGGGAGACAGGGTTGTGAAGATTCATCCCCTGGGGCTGGAGCCTTGCTGACCTAGGAAAACCACCACCACTGTGGTTTCAGCATTATGCAATGTACCATGGTGTGTAAAAATTCACTTTAAAAACAAACAGAAAAAAGAAAAAGGACTCTGCCTTCAAAGCTCATATACTATTCACTTAGGAAGACCAAACATTGTAGGAAATAACTGGATAAGTAATTGATACAGGGCAAGAGAAGTAGAACCAACCTTTGTGAAGTACCTACCTAACCACGTGCCAAGTACTTCATACTTGTCATCTCTATTAATCCTCACTTCAGTCTTATGAGGTCATTAGTGTCAATGGCATTTTACAGATGAAAAAACCGTAAGTTCAGAGATTTCAGGGCATTTGAATTGGATTATTTATCTAGAACATGGTAAACTAGAATTTGTGTTCTTCTTCTTGGAATCTATGTTTGTTTGTTGATTTGTTTTGTCATGGCAGCCTATCAGCCTGTCTCCTAAGTAATAAGGAGCTTCTTCACCCTCATTCCAGTTTTCCATATGTGACATGACCAAAATGCCTTCTATTCCTATACTTTGAGTGAATAGGACAGGTATGGAGTGGCTATGTGTATTTCCTCAGGATTAATCCGTGCATGAAGCTCTTTGAATCAGAGCAATATTGTACAGCCCAGTTCTGCTCATCAAATATCAGTCAGTGATTTATTGACAACCCAAACAAGTGATCTGTTCATGTAAGTTCATGATTTGTGAGTTATAGCGTGCTCCCCTGCACAGTGTCTACCTCATTTCAAGCCTGCTCTATAATGTAAAAATGATGGATGTACAATAACTCTGTCTACTGGTGCAGCTGTACCATTAACCAGAGATTTTTGTTTTGACTTTCACCATTATTTCACAAAATGGGAGTTCATTTCATAAAGAAGATGAGCTCATACAGAGAAATTGCACTTTGGGTTTTCTTAAGAGATGGTGATTCTTGTGACATTGAGTTCATGGGTTCATGTTGTCTGATCCTATGGAAAGAATAATGCCAGTATGTGAATCAAATAATGGAAGGGGAATAAAATAAGTTTTGAGAAACAGAGCTAAAATAAACTCAATTTATCGTAATTAGAAAAATGGATCTTGGGACTTCCCTGACGGTCCAGTGTTTAAGACTCCGTGCTCACACTGCAGGGGGCACAGGTTCGATCCCTGGTCGGGGAACTAAGATCATGTTCGGCACAGACAAAAAAAAAAAAAATGGATCTTGAAAGAGTCTTTCTAAAAGGTGATGATATGGTGGTAGAATGTAGAGCTTTTTCTGTGAATGGACTCTTTTATCCCAAATTATCAAGTGAGGTAGAAGAAATACGATTCGTTTTATAATGCTTTAGTTATTGATTTCATAGGAGTTTGCTTTCTGCTTGTTCACAGCCACTAACTAGCATACAGAGGAAGTGTTGCTTACTTATGTAAAGAATTTTTTAAGATCGAAAAACTCGCCACGGTTAAACTTAGTTACTTGTGTAGGCTTAGTTCTCTCCCTGGGATGCCCACCTCACTTCTCCATTGGCCTGGGGAGCACATACTCTGTTGTACCACCTCCCCTATAAGGCCCTATGGCCCTCCTCTCCCAAGATTCCATCCTTTATATTCCATCCAAGTGTGTCTTGTGATATCCATAGCATTTAGTGTATTTATTGTTTCCTCACCTGATTTCCTCGATTAGATAGTGAGTGCCTTGAGGACTGGGAGAGTGCCTTATTTATCTTGGTTTCCCCAGCACCTTGGAGCAAAGAGCATGACACAGGTAGGTGCTTATGCCAAATGTAACTCAAAGAATCTTGGGACCTGCCCTGCTGCTGTGGGGAGAGGGCAAAACCTGAGGTTAGACGTGCTCCATCTGCCACAAAGTTCTGGGATGAAAAAGTACGAAGCGTTTATTGGTGCACGTACAAAAGTCACTTATCTCACAATTTTTCATCTGTCCTACTCCCTTCTCTCTTTTTTATCAGGGCTGCATATCCTCTGTCCTGGCCAGAGCATCATTTAGAGTGTGTTCATGCAATTTTCAGGGTCTTCAAGTAAAGGTCTCAGGACTGAGATAACCAGTTTTGCTTGGTTATCATGTTCTCTTATAAAAATCAATCCATCGATCAATCATTAACTTTTTATGGAAAGAGTCAATACAAAATAAACCTTGATTTAGAAGTTGATCATGCAAACATTTAACATAAGTGAGTTCAGTTAGGCAAACAAAAAACTGAAAGACGAGTTTGAGAGAAGGAAAAATAATGACCTCTTTGAATAGTGTGAATGATTCTTCATGAGCTTGGGCCCTGGGTGTGAGATGGGAGATTGATACATTTGCTGAAATCTCTACTGGTCTCTGTTTATGATTTTAGCGTTTAAAGATGCAGGTATGTTTTTCATGCTTCTTGGCCCCTAACCACAAGCCAGCTTCTTTATCTGGTGGTCAAACAAAAAAGTGATGACCTAGCTCATAGTAGGAGGAAGAGGTGACTTCATTGGACTCCACGTGAGACACGGCTGCTGGATGCTTTATGGACGTTTTAAGGATTCTCAAGGATAATTCTGATGAATTTCACCTTATACACTGACTAGAAACAGAACGTGACATTCTCAGAGATACAAAATTTGTTGTCCAGATAGACTTTAGGGTTGGCAGGCTTTGTGAGCACATTGTGTATGTGTGTAGGGCTGAAGAGAAGGCAGGTCCATTCACCAGATAAAGGGCTGGTGCTGATGTTTGATCACCAAAATGCCTCTAGGCCTAGGATTCTGATCTTGGTCCAACTGCCAGCCGAGGTTGAGCAAAGCCTTTTCATGCCTGCCTTTCCTGTATCAGAGGAAAAAAGGAACTGTTAAGGAAAAGGAAAGAACAAGCAATGGTTTCAGCTAAGCAATGGTTCCATTGAATAAGGGAATGGAGTGTGTTTTTATTTAATTTGAATGGAAAAGTCCCGGCCAATAGTTCCAAACCTGGGTTGGAATAACAGAATGGCTTTGAGGGAGAGGGAGAGAGGAGAGGATGCTTGGTTTTAAGTGCCTGCTGGATGTTGTGTGCTGGGTTTAATACATGACAGTCCTAAGTGGAAGGGACAACTCTCTCCATTGTGCCAAGGTTGCAACTGAATCTCAAGGACTCCTGAAGGTCACACAGTCAGTGTTGACAAAGTCTAGACTACAGCCCAGGCCTATCTCAACCCAAAGTCTATACTTCTCTCACTGCAACTCTTAAAATTGGCATAGGGTGAAGGCTGATGGAGACTCCTGGGTGCTATACCAGATTTGGGTGGAACATCAGGTTTAGGGGTTGCGTGTCAGGAGAATGAGTGGATTGTGAGAATTTGGGTCCCCAGAGGCTTGGACAGAAGACCTGCTGATGGAATTAGGAGTTGTTCAGTTGGAGGGGAGGTGTTCAGAGTAGGGGTTCCAATGAAGTCATTTCTTTCCCATGGGTGACTGTAATCCCCCCCCAACGCACACACACATACACGCGCAGGAGTATTCATGCACATATGAACACATACACAGACACACTCACAGGGCATGTGTTTTCGTCCAGGTAAGGGTTCCTTCCCCACCCCATCTTCAGCACATAGCCATGGGCGCCTCTCTGTGGCTGAACCTTGTCTTGTATAAGGGTGCTCACAGGTAAGAACTCTCCACCCAGGGTCCAGAGAGTATGCCTCCTTCATCTTTAAGCCTCCTCTCCCCCACGGTTCCTGGCACAAGGGTGATGAAGCTGCCTGATGGTTTGGGGTGCTTTTTGACAAGTTATATAAACCACCATTTGACACCTTTATGCTACTGGCTGTGCAGTTGTGTGGATACATATCAAGTGAAGCTGGATAACTTTTAAAAAATCACAATAAAAACATTCCTAGCAAAGCCAGTTCCCCAAAGGAGGTTGGCTGGCTATTGAATCGTCTGGGAGTTGTCTGCAGGCCTTTAGATAATGAGCTCCTTTCTGGACTTAGCTCAAAATTAGCGACAGATGCAGTTAGAGGAACAGAATAAAGAAGGCTAAAATTATGCAAGCCCTTTTTCTTTTTTTTAACATTTTTATTGGAGTATAATTGCTTTACAATGGTGTGTTCGTTTCTGCTTTATAACAAAGTGAATCAGCTATACATAAACATATACCCCCATATCCCCTCCCTCTTGCATCTCCCTCCCACCCTCCCTATCCCATCCTTCTAGGTGGACAAAAAGCACCGAGCTGATCTCCCTGTGCTATGTGGCTGCTTCCCACTAGCTATCTATTTTACATTTGGTAGTATTTATAAGTCCATGCCACTCTCTCACTTCATCCCAGTTTACCCTCTCCCGTTCCCGTGTCCTCAAGTCCATTCTCTACATCTGTGTCTTTATTCCTGTCCTGCCCCTAGGTTCTTCAGAACCATTTTTTTTTTTTTTTTTTAGATTCCATATATATGTGTTAGCATACGGTATTTGTTTTTCTCTTTCTGACTTACTTCACTCTCTATGACAGTCTCTAGGTCTATCCACCTCACTACAAATAACTCAGTTTTGTTTCTTTTTATGGCTGAGTAATATTCCATTGTATGTATGTGCCACATCTTCTTTATCCATTCATCTGTTGATGGACACTTAGGTTGCTTCCACGTCCTGGCTATTGTAAATAGAGCTGCAATGAACATTGTGGTACATGACTCTTTTTGAATTATGGTTTTCTCAGGGTATATGCCCAGTAGTGGGATTGCTGGGTCGTATGGTAATTCTATTTTAACTTTTATAAGGAAGCTCCATACTGTTCTCCATAGTGGCTGTATCAATTTACATTCCCACCAACAGTGCAAGAGAGTTCCCTTTTCTCCACACCCTCTCCAGCATTTATTGTTTGTAGATTGTTTTGATGATGGCCATTCTGACCAATGTTGAGGTGATACCTCATTGTAGTTTTGATTTGCATTTCTCTAATGATTAGTGATGTTGAGCATCCTTTCATGTGTTTGTTGGCAATCTGTATATCTTCTTTGGAGAAATGTCTGTTTAGATCTTCTGCCCATTTTTGGATTAGGTTGTTGTTTTTTTAATATTGAGCTGCATGAGCTGCCTGTATATTTTGGAGATTAATTTTGTCAGTTGCTTCATTTGCAAATATTTTCTCCCATTCTGAGGGTTGTCTTTTCGTCTTGTTTATGGTTTCCTTTGCTGTGCAAAAGCTTTTAAGTTTCATTAGGTCCCATTTGTTTATTTTTGTTTTTATTTCCATTACTATAGGAGGTGGGTCAAAAAGGATCTTGCTGTGATGTATGTCATAGAGTGTTCTGCCTAGGTTTTCCTCTAAGAGTTTTATGGTGTCTGGCCTTACATTTGTGTCTTTAATCCATTTTGAGTTTATTTCTGTGTATGGTGTTAGGGAGTGTTCTAATTTCATTCTTTTACATGTAGCTGTCCAGTTTTCCCAGCACCACTTATTGAAGAGGCTGTCTTTTCTCCATTGTGTATTCTTGCTTCCTTTATCAAAGATAAGGTGACCATATGTGCGTGGGTTTATCTCTGGGCTTTCTATCCTGTTCCATTGATCTATATTTCTGTTTCTGTGCCAGTACCATACTGTCTTGATTACTGTAGCTTTGTGGTATAGTCTGAAGTCAGGGAGCCTGATTCCTCCAGCGCCATTTTTCTTTCTCAAGGTTGCTTTGGCTATTCGGGGTCTTTTGTGTTTCCATACAAATTGTGAAATTTTTTGTTCTAGTTCTGTGAAAAATGCCAGTGGTAGTTTGATAGGGATTGCATTGAATCTGTAGATTGCTTTGGGTAGTAGAGTCATTTTCACAGTGTTGATTCTTCCAATCCAAGAACATGGTATATCTCTCCGTCTGTTTGTATCATCTTTAATTTCTTTCATCAGTGTCTTATAGTTTTCTGTATACAGGTCTTTTGTCTCCTTAGGTAGGTTTATTCCTAGATATTTTATTCTTTTTGTTGCAGTGGTAAATGGGAATGTTTCCTTAATTTCTCTTTCAGATTTTTCATCATTAGTGTATAGGAATGCAAGAGATTTCTGTTATTCAAGCCCTTTTAGTTGTTTATAATTGATATGCCCAGCACTTCTTGATAATTATTGGAAATTTTTGAGCTTTATAGTGCTTGATGTAATCAGTCCATGTCTCTGATGAGCCAACTGTTTTAGGCACTATAGAACTCTAACTTTTTAATTGCTGAATTAGTCTTTTTTTGTCTTGGTAGAGAAAATGATCTAAAATAACCTCATTTTGGGTGACTTGAGCTGTCAGTTAAATTTAAAAAGCTAATTATTTTTAAGCAGTAGAGCCTTACAGATTCTAAAGTCACAGACTGGGAGCCAACCAACCATCCAGGGTGTAAATATTTCCTTTTCGGAGGAACACTGACAGATTCTTTCTAAATACTTCATTCCAATTCCAGTGCCCCACCTCCACTCACAGACAAAGAGACATGGGGAAGCCTCACTAATTGGCAAAGCTGGACAGATATAAAAGATTCAGTGCATGCAAAAGCAAGACCCTGATCTTCTCTTGGGATGAGCGCAGAGCAGAGCGTGCTTGTAAGGGGCCGTCTGGGCTTCATGGAAGGTGCTGGAAGTGGTCCAGGGTTGAGGTTTGGCAGGTCTCACTGCCTAAGTTTGAATCCTAGTTCAGTCACCTACTGGTGCGTAAACGTGGCCAAATTACTTAATGTTTCTAAGCCTTGGTTTCACTATCTGTAAAATGGGGATGATGATAACCGTGCTCCCTTCCTAAGGATGCTCTGTTACGAGGATTAAATCCACGTCGGCACGTAGCGCAGGGGGCTCACACGAGGTGCTCAACTGAAGTCGGTCAGTAGCTCTATGGAACTTTTTTACTTCAGTCTCAGGGGTTACACGAGTCCCTCTTTCCTGCATAATAATCCGTGGCCCAATTGCCATGTTTGAAAGAAACGTTATTTTAAAGTTCAGAAAAATATACCTAGAAATTGAATTTCTCATTTAATTTCCATGCCTTCATGGAAAAACCCAGATATCATAGAAGACAGATTTCTGATCCAGAAACTTCCTCAGCAGTGGTGACAAAGAGCTTTCACAAGCCCCAAACTTCCTTTATCCCAACAAAGCCACTCCACAGTCACAGATTACCTGACACAATTTTGATGTGTTTCTCACATGGTAAGAGCTTGTTCAAAATTCCTATACCTGAGCTTCCTCCCTAGAGAGGTGGATGGGGCCTGGGAATATGCATTTTGATGCAGGCAGTGAGTAGATGGCTTTTTGAGATATTCAGCTCTATGCCTTTGGGTTCATTCCAGCCCTGCAGGACCTGCTGTCCTTGGGGCAGGTGCCCTCTGGTCTTCATGCCAGAGCTGTTGCCCAGCCAGCCTGCACCACTAAAGGCAAACTGACTCATCTTTTAAAATCAACTTTTTGAGCACCTGCTCTGTGGTAGGTACCACGATGGGTCTGGAGTTTACAAAGATGAATTCAACATGGCCTGTGCTGACATGGATCTCACAGTCTAGCTGAGGATCCCCCTGCAGGAAAGGGCCGCCATGTGTCCTGACCTGGAGGTGTTCACAAAGGCTTGTGAGAACAGAGCTGGCCCAGGCCACCCTGGCCTCCTCAGACCCACCCACAGGTCCCAGATTCTGGTCTGTGGGCTCACCTAGTTTGAAGACCCCCTTGAGCATCAAGGAATGTTCCAAGCATGACTCATTCTTTGTGTGGGACTGCCCTACACATCATAGGAAATTTAGCACCTCTACCCTCCCAACACTAAATGCCAACTGTGCCCCTCAGTCATTGTGACAATCTGGGAAAATAAGAGCCACCGTGCATTTGTAAGCCCATCCCTGGTGGGATGCTGCTGCTTCGGTTGAGGACCTCTATCCAGTCCAGGCCTTTCTCACTCGGTCTATAGCTCTGTTCCTTCCTGAGAGACCACTTCCCTCCAGGGGTGTGCTTTCTTAGAACTGTAATTTGACAGTGTAAAAATCTACCTGTCTTGGGCTTCCCTGGTGGTGCAGTGGTTAAGAATCCTCCTGCCAATGCAGGGGACATGTGTTTGAGCCCTGGTCCGGGAAGATCCCACATGCCGAGGAGCAACTAAGCCCGTGCGCCACAACTACTGAGCCTGCGCTCTAGAGCCTGTGAGCCACAACTACTGAGCCCATATACCACAACTAAGGAAGCCTGCATGCCTAGAGCCCGTGGTCCGCAACAAGAGAAGTCACCACGCACTGGTGAGAAGCCCGTGCACCGCAACGAAGAGTAGCCCCCGCTCGCTGCAACTAGAGAAAGCCCACACGCAGCAACGAAGACCCAATGCAGCCAAAAATAAAAATAAATAAATAAATAAATTTATTTTTAAAAAAATCTATTTGTGTTAACATACAAATGAGTTAACATAATATCAATCAAGGAGAAAGGAAGAGTCATTTTGTAACAGGGAGAAAGCAGTTGGGATTTAAGAAGCACCTTAATCACCCTTAATTTTTTTTCTGTAAAGGAAAGTAGTTTTCTTTCTTTCCAGGGATGTGCAAATGAGAGTCTTAACAGGGTTACCTAAGTAAGTAAATATGATGATTTATAATCAGCATCTCTAGGGATGGAAAGTTGTACAGAGTCTGAGGCTGACCCTTTGTGGTGTGTGGTGCTGGGTGTCTTAGCAGAGGGGCCAGCCCAAGGCTCTGACTTGTAAGAGCATCACAACTCTGCCCGGGATCACTACACTGGGAAATCAAACAGAACTAACAGCTTCTGTTCACTGAGTATTACCATGTGCCAGGCACTGGGTTGAGTGCTGAAAAGGATCTCTTAAATCCTCAAAACAACCAAAGTTTTAGCATCTTACAGTTGGGAAAACTGAGGCTTAGCAGTGGAGTTTAGACAGCCAGGAGGGGTACAGCTGGCATTCACATTCAGGCTGTCCACATCCAGAGCTAGGACCCTGGACCATTGTACCATCCACATTGTCACCCATCTTTTGCTAGATTCATCTCTCTTATTATTCATTTTAGGATTCAGTCTGATTCTCCCAAATCTCAAATTTTTCATAGGTGAGCAGCACTTCTAGTAGAAACCCTTCCTACTTAATGCCAGGAGGGGTCTCTGCTTAGATTGTGCTGTGGTGTCTGGGCTGCTTCCACTACTCAGATTGTGGCCTCTTGGAAGCTGGCATTTAATTTCAACGGTTGATACGTGAGAATAGGAGGGGAATCACATTGGCAGAGGTAGAGGGATAGAAGGAGAGGGTGAAATAAAAAGAGGACTGGAATTCGCGTTAAGAGCCCTGGATTTAAACCCCTCTTTAAAGTTTACTTGCTGGATACACGGATGGACCTAGAGATTATCATATTAAGTGAAGTAAGTCAGACAGAAAAACAAATATCATCTGATATCACTTATATGTAGAATCAAAAAAAAAATGAAAGAAATGAACTTATTTACAAAACAGAAACAGACTCACAGACATAGAAAACAAATCTATAGGGGAAGGGTGTGGGGGAGGGATAAATTAGGAGCTTGGGATTAACAGATACAAACTACTATATATAAAATAGATAACCAACAAGGACCTACTGTATAGCACAGGGAACTATATTCAATATCTTATAATAATCTCTAATGGAAAAGAATCTGAAAAGGAATATGTGTGTGTGTGTGTGTGTATGTGTGTGTGTGTGTAACTGAATCACTTTGCTGTGCACCTGAAACTAATACAATATTGTAAATCGGCTATACTTCAATAAGAAAATATTTATCTGCTGGATGGCATCATACATGCATAGATTTTCTGGGCCTCAGTTTCTCTTTCACATGTGAAATGGGAATGGCTTTATCCACTTACCTAATAGGGCTGTTGACTATCCAAAGATAGTCAAATGCCCCAGGGAGTGTACTGGGCAATTCTTGGGAGTGAGGAGGGTAGAAATTTTTAGCATTTCTATTTATTTTTTACTTACTAAGAAATTAAGCTTTACTAATATTTAATATATGGATTGATCCTGCTACCCACAGTATGCTGCATGTTCCAGGCATGTCCTTAAAAAAAAGAGAAAGTTCCAGAACTGCAAGGGGTTGGCTGCTCTGTCCTCATTCAGCACATGGTGTTTTATCGTAGTTTATCTCTGCAGGTAACATGGGCTCACAGAGAACATTATCTAGTTTCAACTGAACATACTCTACCAAACTGTAGATGTGGCTTAAAAAGGTTTTTGCACAGAAACCAGGAATTAAATTTTGGTTTGTCCACACAAACCAAAAATGGCAGAGCTAACACTTCTCTGGGAAGGAGTTTTTTTTTGTCAGCTCCAGTAAGATGTAAAAGCAAAGACAGGCTTATGATATCTGATAAGAAGTTGATCTCAAGGGTGGTGGTGGGATGAATTGGGAGATTGGGATTGACATATACACACTAATATGTATAAAATAGATAACTAATAAGAACCTGCTGTATAAAAAAAAAAAAGTTGACCCCAAGAAGTTCAAAATTATCAAGAAGACTTTTTGAACTAAACATTTACCTCTACTCTCATGGGAAGTCCCTTGAATTTTTAATTTATTTAATGTATTGCTTATTTCCTCTATAAATTATCCATTTTAAATGCCCTTTTTGTGCATATTCTATAATGTACACATTAGTTCAGTGGTGCATGTAGATTATGTTTATCTATTATTTGTATGTATTCAGATGGTATGTACTCAAAATAGTTTACAGATAAAGGTGTGTGAAAAAAAATTGAAGGCCAACTCTGATGTATAATATATGTGCAGGGCCTGGCACACATCACATGAGCTCAATCAGTGTTGATTTCCATCCTCTTCCTCCCTGGAATGGAGTCCATAGTACTTAAGTGGACCTTGCTGATGAAAGGGGAGTGGTTGGTTTGATTTGTGGAACAAGGTGCATCTGAACCTTGTGCTACCCTAGGCCTGGCCCCATCCCAGCTGGTCACACCGAGCTCCAAACGTTTGTAGGAGCCAGGACGAGACCAGGTGGCTGCCTGTTAGTGGCCCTCTTCTGTCACCACTGCACAGTTGTCACAGCCCTGGCATCCATCCACCAGACACAGCCAAGAAGCAGTAGCCAAGATTCAAATCTGTAGTTCCTGATCCCAACAAACACACCCAATGCTTTAGTGGGTTGTACAAAGAAACTGCATTTTTCAGATTTGGGGTCTACTCCTCCAACTGGCTCCTGACCATTCATTGGTTGGTGAATCTGAACGTGGGATACAGTTGCTCATGTCACTGTCAAGAGCGGATCTCGGTAGCTAATGTTTACTGGGTGCATTATATGCCCAGCCTTCAGCTAAGCACTTTTCCAGAATTATTTAATTTTCACAACAATCACATGAAGTAAGTTCTGCTACCAGCTCCATTTTACACACTAGCAAACTGAGACCCAGAGAAGTAACCTTACGAAAGGAAAGTAAACTGAAAATGAAAGTGAGAAACCCCAGCCTCTCATTGGCCCAAGAGCCATTTTCTCCATTTCCAAAGCCCATTTTGTAAGGAACTGAAGGGGTATACCATCCTAAATTGTCAAATAGAAAGGCTTTAAATGCAATGTGGTATCCTAGATTGGATTCTGGAATGGAGAATGGACACTAGTGAAAAAAAGGAGAGGTCCAGGCCAGGAGAGAAGCTCATGGCACACAAGTTAGAGCCTATGATAATAGGGACCTGCCTCCAGAGGAAGGGAAGTAAGCAGCAGGTTGGTGTTCTGACTGCTGCACAGACCATTGTAAAAAGGCCCCACGGGTGGGCAGCCACCCTGGTGAGGGTTCAGCGTCATATGAGAAGTCTCTGGCCGTTGTGGTTCTTTCTTGCCTGAGTCTCCTCTGCTGGCCAGCACTCACCAAGCTTTGTAAGGGAGGATGCTGGTGTTAGAAGGGAGAAGACTCCACGCCTGACTACCTTTATCACTGAAGCTTTGGCTTTGGGGAAAACACAACGCAGGCTCAGAGTCAGACAGAGCTGGGTGCAAATACCAGCACCACCTCTTCCTCCCCCTGTGCTCTGGCCGCTCACCCATCTGAGCCTTAGCTTCTTCATCTGCAAAGTAGGGACCATGCAACCTTCTTAGTGTTGTAAGACTTGAATAAAATAACACCTGACAGTTCCAGGTGCATGTATCACTCAGTGGGAACCCTCTCCCTTCGTCGTCCTTGGCTTCCTCTTTTCCTCTAGGAGTAAGGAGTGTGCCAATTCAAAACCTGTGAGACAATTTTTTTCTCATGTTTCCTTTCCCTATTACTTACTTATAGGTGCCCGCTCAGCACCATCACCACCTCCAACGCACACACAGCTTGTTGATTAGACTTCAGCCTCCTAGAGCTTGTGTCAATAGCAGAGCTCAGGGATGGTTGGTTCTTGGTACTTGTAGCCAGGGTTCTGCAAACTACAGCCTTTGCCCAAATGGAGCATAGCTACGCCCAATTGTTCATGTATCGTCTGTAGCTGCTTTTGTGCTACAAGGGCAGAGCTGAGTGTTACCAAACCAAACTTGGGTTTATTCACCCGATGAACGTTAAAGCCAATCTAGTGATACTGAGTTGTGGTGAAGAAAAGTACAGCGTTTATCTCAGGGCCAAGCAAGAACGGGCAGCTCATGCTCAAAAGACCCAAACTCCCCAGTGGCTTTCAGGGAAGGGTTTTTAAAGGCAGGGTGAGGGAGAGGGTCTCAGGGTGTGTGACCAGCTCACGTACGCCTTTCTGACTGGTTGGTGGTGAGGTAACAGAGTGATGTTTCAGGAATCTCAATCATCAACCTTCTGGTTCCAACCCATCCGGGTCTACGTGCTGGTGGTCAGCATGCCCTTAACTTCTTCCACCTGGGGGCGGGGGGTTTAGTATTTGCAAAACAACTCAAGGATGTGGCTCAGGGTATTATCTGAAGCTCTTGAGGAGGAACTAAAGGTCCTTGACTTTGTTTCATGGCTGAACTATTATTATTTTGTCTCCCTTGACTGTTTTCTTTTATTTCTGTATTTTTTTAAAACTCCTCTGATTAAATTTTTCCTCTTGGAACTCGGGGATGGACTAGGAGGCTAAAGCTTTTCTACAAATAAGAGGTGGGGGACATGGTGGCATCTGTCCTCAGGAAGGCCCCGCAGGGTGTCACAAGCAGTTGGGACAGAGACCATAAAGCCAAAAATATTTAGTCTGTAGCTCTTTACAGAGCAAGTTAGCCAACTCCCACACCAGAGGATAGAAGTTTTAGAATATAGGATAGAACATAGACTCCTTATAAAAGAGAGAGGGAGAGGAAGGGAGATGGGGGAGAGAGAGAGAATCTATCTCAGAGTTTTCACAAAGCCCTTTATTCCCTAACGAATGCAGTGCTTATGGAACTTTCACCTATGGTACTTTCAGCCCTCTGCTTGAAGGCAGGAATCTTCCAAAGGTCAAGTGCAGGGCCCGGAGCCCTAGGACTCCAGGCTGGCATTGGTTAGTAACTCTTTAGGGAGGTAGACATCTCAAAATGAGCCTACACATAAGGCATCCAGCTGGGGATTTGCAGATAGATACCTTCCCCATTAAAATAGATCAAGAAATGACTATTTGGCATCACTTAATATAATCTTGTTTGTTTCTTGAATAGCATTTTCCTTTTCCAAGTTGGTTGGCTTTCACACGTCAAAAAAGCAAATGGGAAGTAGGACTATGTAATGATAGGGGTGCCATTTGCCAAGTTTGTGTTGTCCCATTCTTGCAGTATTTTTTATACTTTTTGTTAAATTACCATTATTAGCATGGGTTCTTCATTCTTTACCCTGATCAGGAACTTACCTGAAATAAGTGCTGATAAGACCCTGGAAAGTGTGGGAACAGAGGAGAAGGATAGGACAGGCCCCCTTGTTCATTATGTGTAGGGAACCCCTAGGGAGGCTGAGTCAGTTCAGAGAGACCCATGGGCCTCCCACACCCTCACTAGAACTGATTCCCTCTCCCTGTCTCAAACTGTCATCAGTCACCAAAGGAGACTGAACAGGGACCCTTTGGAGGCTTCGGAGGTACATGCGGGATCTATCGCCTGTAATTCAAAGCTGATTAAAGACCTACTCAGGCCATATTTACTGCTCTTTCTCGGCACTCACAGGTGTTATAGGTGGAGGCTGCATAGAACAAACCTGTTCTCAGGGATAATCTTTTTCTTAACTGTTGTCTTTCTGAATTTTGAAATTTAGTATAGCATTTTAAAGCACAAAACTTGTTAGCCAGATTCAGTTTGACCAGCATTTAAGATGTTTTCTGTGGTTCTATATCCAACCTCCCACTTCTTCCCTTCTGACCTGCTTCATCACTCATGTCCTAGGGTAGAAAATATTCATCTAAACTAATCCCAAGAGAAGGGGCCTCATCATCTAAACTAATCCCAAGAGAAGGGGCCTCGGGGGAGGGGAGGAGAAAGGAGATATCAGCTGATGAGGATGATAAATCCTACAGTGATAAAGCAGCTTGACTCTTGAAAGCCCTGTGCTCAGTACAAGACCTCCAAGCCATTATGTCAGAAACCTCATCGACCTGTGGCTGAAACCCAGACTCTGAAGACCAAAGGAAGCAAGGCCTAACTACAAAAATAGAAAAGTGACCAACCCAGTGCTGTCTTCTAACAAAATTTAACCAAATAGCTTATTTCAGACTGATGAAGAAAGAGCTCAAATCTGCTTAAGCCGTAGGAACTGCTTATCAGCCTGGACCATGAGATTGCCGCACGCCCAGCAATGATTTTCCACCTTGGCTGACCTTAAAAATACCTGGTAGCATTTATAGCCTCCAAAGCCCAGACCAATAAGATCAAAGTCTCTGGAGGTGGGGCCTGGGCTTGGTACTTGTTAACGTTCCTCAGGTGATCTTAATGGTCATCTAGGGTTTTGCACTGTGGGGAGAATTAAGGTCAAGGTGTGGTGGCACCCAGCTGGCTCATGCCTGTTAAGAACTGGATGACACTGGAAGCCAGATGTTAATAATGAGGTCAGGACACCACTGACATGTTTTTTTTTTTTTTTTTTTAACATCTTTATTGGAGTATAATAGCTTTACAACGGTGTATTAGTTTCTGCTTTATAACAAAGTGAATCAGTTATACATATACATATGTCTCCATATCTCTTCCCTCTTGCATCTCTCTCCCTCCCACCCTCCCTATCCCACCACTCTAGGTGGTCACAAAGCACCAAGCTAATCTCCCTGTGCTATGCGGCTGCTTCCCACTAGCTATCTATTTTACGTTTGGTAGTGTATATATGTCCATGCCACTCTCTCACTTTGTCCCAGCTTACTCTTCCCCCTCCCCGTATCCTCAAGTCCATTGTCTGGTAGGTCTGCATCTTTATTCCCGTCTTGCCCCTAGGTTCTTCTGACCATTTTTTTTTCTTCTTTTTTTTAGATTCCATATATATGTGTTAGCATACGGTATTTGTTTTTCTCTTTCTGACTTACTTCACTCTGTATGACAGTCTCTAGGTCCATCCACCTCACTACAAATAACTCAGTTTTGTTCCTTTTTATGACTGAGTAATATTCCATTGTATGTATGTGCCACATCTTCTTTATCCATTCATCTGTTGATGGACACTTAGGTTGCTTCCATGTCCTGGCTGTTGTAAATAGAGCTGCAATGAACATTGTGGTACATGACTCTTTTTGAATTATGGTTTTCTCAGGGTATTTGCCCAGTAGTGGGATTGCTGGGTCGTATGGTAGTTCTAGTTTTAGTTTTTTAAGGAACCTCCACACTGTTCTCCATAGTGGCTGTATCAATTTACATTCCCACCAGCAGTGCAAGAGAGTTCCCTTTTCTCTACACCCCCTCCAGCATTAATTGTTTGTAGATTTTTTGATGATGGCCATTCTGACTGGTGTGAGATGATATCTCATTGTAGTTTTGATTTGCATTTCTCTAATGATTACTGATGTTGAGCATTCTTTCATGTGTTTGTTAGCAATCTGTATATCTTCTTTGGAGAAATGTCTATTTAGGTCTTCTCCCCATTTTTGGATTGGGTTGTTTTTTTTTTTGATATTGAGCTGCATGAGTTGCTTGTATGTTTTGGGGATTAATCCTTTGTCAGTTGCTTCATTTGCAAATATTGTCTCCCATTCTGAGGGTTGTCTTTTCATCTTGTTTATGGTTTCCTTTGCTGTGCAAAAGCTTTTAAGTTTCATTAGGTCCCATTTGTTTATTTTTGTTTTTATTTCCATTTCTCTAGGAGGTGGGTCAAAAAAGATCTTGCTGTGATTTATGCCAGAGTGTTCTGCCTATGTTTTCCTCTAAGAGTTTGATGGTGTCTGGCCTTACATTTGGGTCTTTAATCCATTTTGAGTTTATTTCTGTGTATGGTGTTAGGGAGTGTTCTAATTTCATTCTTTTACATGTAGCTGTCCAGTTTTCCCAGCACCACTTATTGAAGAGGCTGTCTTTTCTCCACTGTATATTCTTGCCTCCTTTATCAAAGATAAGGTGACCATATGTGCATGGGTTTATCTCTGGGCTTTCTATCCTGTTCCATTGATCTATATTTCTGTTTTTGTGCCAATACCATACTGTCTTGATTACTGTAGCTTTGTAGTATAGTCTGAAGTCAGGGAGCCTGATTCCTCCAGCTCCGTTTTTCTTTCTCAAGATTGCTTTGGCTATTCGGGGTCTTTCGTGTTTCCATACAAACTGTGAATTTTTTTGTTCTAGTTCTGTGAAAAATGCCATTGGTAGTTTGATAGGGATTGCATTGAATCTGTATATTGCTTTGGGTAGTAGAGTCATTTTCACAATGTTGATTCTTCCAGTCCAAGAACATGGTATATCTCGCCGTCTATTTGTATCATATTTAATTTCCTTCATCAGTGTCTTATAGTTTTCTACATACAGGTCTTTTGTCTCCTTAGGTAGGTTTATTCCTAGATATTTTATTCTTTTTGTTGCCATGGTAAATGGGAGTGTTTTCTTAATTTCACTTTCAGATTTTTCATCATTAGTGTATAGGAATGCAAGAGATTCTGTGCATTAATTTTGTATCCTGCTACTTTACCAAATTCATTGATTAGCTCTAGTAGTTTTCTGGTAGCATCTTTTGGATTCTCTATGTATAGTATCATGTCATCTGCAAACAGTGACAGCTTTACTTCTTCTTTTCTGATTTGGATTCCCTTTATTTCTTTTTCTTCTCTGATTGCTGTGGCTAAAACTTCCAAAACTATGTTGAATAATAGTGGTGAGAGTGGGCAACCTTGTCTTGTTCCTGATGTTAGTGGAAATGGTTTCAGGTTTTCACCACTGAGGACGATGTTGGCTGTGGGTTTGTCATATATGGCCTTTATTATGTTGAGGAAAGTTCCCTCTATGCCTACTTTCTGGAGGGTTTTTATCATAAATGGGTGTTGAATTTTGTCAAAAGCTTTCTCTGCATCTATTGAGATGATCATATGGTTTTTCTCCTTCAATTTGTTAATATGCTGTATCACGTTGATTGATTTGCATATATTCAAGAATCCTTGCATTCCTGGGATAAACCCCACTTGTTCATAGTGTATGATCCTTTTAATGTGCTGTTGGATTCTGTTTCCTAGTATTTTGTTGAGGATTTTTGCATCTATGTTCATCAGTTATATTGGCCTGTAGTTTTATTTCTTTGTGACATCTTTGTCTGGTTTTGGTATCAGAGTGATGGTGGCCTTGTAGAATGAGTTTGGGAGTGTTCCTCCCTCTGCTATATTTTGGGAGAGTTTGAGAAGGATAGGTGTTAGTTCTTCTCTAAATGTTTGATAGAATTCGCCTGTGAAGCGAATTCCTGGGCTTTTGTTTGTTGGAAGATTTTTAATCACAGTTTCAACTTCAGTGCTTGTGATTGGTCTGTTCATATTTTGTATTTCTTCCTGGTTCACTCTCAGAAGGTTCTGCATTTCTAAGAATTTGTCCATTTCTTCCAGGTTGTCCATTTTATTGGCATATAGTTGCTTGTAGTAATCTCTCATGATCCTTTGTATTTCTGCAGTGTCAGTTGTTACTTCTCCTTTTTCATTTCTAATTCTATTGATTTGAGTCTTCTCCCTTTTTTTCTTGATGAGTCTGGCTAATGGTTTATCAATTTTGTTTATCTTCTCAAAGAACCAGATTTTAGATTTATTGATCTTTGCTATTGTTTCCTTCATTTCTTTTCATTTATTTCTGAGCTGATCTTTATGATTTCTTTCCTTCTGCTAACTTTGGGGGTTTTTTGTTCTTCTTTCTCTAATTGCTTTAGGTGTAAGGTTAGGTTGTTTATTTGAGATGTTTCTTGTTTCTTAAGGTAGGATTGTATTGCCATAAACTTCCCTCTTAGAACTGCTTTTGCTGCATTCCATAGGTTTTTGTTTTTGTTTTTAAATTAATTTATTTATTTTTGGCTGCGTTGGGTCTTCGTTTCTGTACGAGAGCTTTCTCTAGTTGCGGCGAGTGGGGGCCACTCTTCATCGCGGTGCGCGGGCCTCTCACTGTCGCGGCCTCTCTTGTTGCGGAGCACAGGCTCCAGATGTGCAGGCTCAGCAGTTGTGGCTCATGGGCCCAGTTGCTCCGTGGCCTGTAGGATCCTCCCAGACCAGGGCTCGAACCCATGTCCCCTGCATTAGCAGGCAGATTCTCAACCACTGCGCCACCAGGGAAGCCCCCATCCCATAGGTTTTGAGTTGTTGTGTTTTCACTGTCATTTGTTTTTAGGTACTTTTTGATTTCCTCTTTGATTTCTTTAGTGATCTCTTGGTTATTAAGTAGTGTGTTGTTTAGCCTCCATGTGTTTGTATTTCTTACAGATTTTTTCCTGTAATTGATATCTAGTCTCATAGCGTTGTGGTAGGAAAAGATACTTGATACGATTTCAATTTTCTTAAATTTACCAAAGCTTGATTTGTGACCCAAGATATGATCTATCCTGGAGAATGTTCCATGAGCACTTGAGAAGAATGTGTATTCTGTTGTTTTTGGATGGAATGTCCTATAAATATCAATGAAGTCCATCTTGTTTAATGTATCATTTAAAGCTTGTGTTTCCTTATTTATTTTCATTTTGGATGATCTGTCCGTTGGTGAAAGTGGGGTGTTAAAGTCCCCTACTATGATTGTGTTACTGTCAATTTCCTCTTTTATGGCTGTTAGTATTTGCCTTATGTATTGAAGTGCTGCTATGTTGGGTGCATAAATATATACAATTGTTATATCTTCTTCTTGGATTGATTCCTTGATCATTATGTAGTATCCTTCTTTGTCTCTTGTAATAGTCTTTGTTTTAAAGTCTATTTTGTCTGATATGAGAGTTGCTACTCCAGCTTTCTTTTGATTTCCATTTGCATGGAATATCTTTTTCCATCCCCTCACTTTCAGTCTGTATGTGTCCCTAGGTCTGAAGTGGGTCTCTTGTAGACAGCATATATACAGGTCTTGTTTTTGTATTCATTCAGCCAGTCTATGTCTTTTGGTTGGAGCATTTAATCCATTTACATTTACGGTAATTATTGATATGTATGTTCCTATTCCCATTTTCTTAAATGTTTTGGGTTTGTTATTGTAGGTGTTTTCCTTCTCTTGTGTTTCTTGCCTAGAGAAGTTCCTTTAGCATTTGTTGTAAAGCTGGTTTGGTGGTGCTGAACTCTCTCAGCTTTTGCTTGTCTGTAAAGGTTTTAATTTCTCCATCAAATCTGAATGAGATCCTTGCTGGGTAGAGTAATCTTGGTTGTAGGTTTTTCTCCTTCATGACTTTAAATATGTCCTGCCACTCCCTTCTGGCTTGCAGAGTTTCTGCTGAAAGATCAGCTGTTAACCTTATGGGGATTCCCTTATGTGTTATTTGTTGTTTTTCCCTTGCTGCTTTTAATATTTGTTCTTTGTATTTAATTTTTGATAGTTTGATTAATATGTGTCTTGGTGCATTTCTCCTTGGATTTATCCTGTATGGGACTCTCTGTGCTTCCTGGACTTGATTAACTATTTCCTTTCCCATATTAGGGAAGTTTTCAACTATAATCTCTTCAAATATTTTCTCAGTCCCTTTCTTTTTCTCTTCTTCTTCTGGGACCCCTATAATTCGAATGTTGGTGCGTTTATTGTTGTCCCAGAGGTCTCTGAGACTGTCCTCAATTCTTTTCATTCTTTTTTCTTTATTCTGCTCTGCAGTAGTTATTTCCACTATTTTATCTTCCAGGTCACTTATCCGTTCTTCTGCCTCAGTTATTCTGCTATTGATCCCTTCTAGAGAATTTTTAATTTCATTTATTGTGTTATTCATCACTGTTTGTTTGCTCTTTAGTTCTTCTAGGTCCTTGTTAAACGTTTCTTGTATTTTCTCCATTCTCTTTCCAAGATTTTGGATCATCTTTACTATCATTATTCTGAATTCTTTTTCAGGTAGACTGCCTATTTCCTCTTCATTTGTTAGGTCTGGTGGGTTTTTACCTTGCTCCTTCATCTGCTGTGTGTTTCTCTGTCTTCTCATTTTGCTTAACTTACTGTGTTTGGGGGTCTCCTTTTCGCAGGCTGCACGTTCATAGTTTCTGTTGTTTTTGGTGTCTCTCCCCAGTGGCTAAGGTTGGTTCAGTGGGTTGTGTAGGTTTCCTGGTGGAGGGGACTAGTGCCTGTGTTCTGGTGGATGAGGCTGGATCTTGTCTTTCTTGTGGGCAGGTCCACATCTGGTGGTGTGTTTTGGGGTGTCTGTGACCTTATTATTATTTTAGGCATCCTCTCTGCTAATGGGTGGTGTTGTGATCCTGTCTTGCTAGTTGTTTGGCACAGGATGTCCAGCACTGTAGCTTGCTGGTCATTGAGCGGAGCTGGGTCTTGGCGTTGAGATGGAGATCTCTGGGAGATTTTCGCCATTTGATATTATGTGGAGCTGGGAGGTCTCTTGTGGACCAGTGTCCTTAACTTCGCTCTCCCACCTCAGAGGCACAGCCCTGACGCCTGGCTGGAGCACCAAGAGCCTATCCTCCACATGGCTCAGAATAAAAGGTAGAAAAAGAAAGAAAGAAGAAAGAAAGAAGATAAAATAAAATAAAATAAAATAAAGTAAAATAAAATAAAATTATTAATATAAAAAATAATTATTAAGAAAAAAAATTTTTTTAAGTAATAAAAAAAAAAACCAGACAGACAGAACCCTAGGAGAAATGGTAAAGGCAAAGCTATACAGACAAAATCACACACAGAAACATGCACATACACACTGAGAAAAAGAGAAAAAGGGAAAAAATATGTATATACCATTGCTCCCAAAGTCCACCTCCTCAATTTGGGGTGATCTGTTGTCTATTCAGGTATTCCACAGATGCAGGGTACATCAAGTTGATTGTGGAGATTTAATCCGCTGCTCCTGAGGCAGCTGGGAGAGATTTCCCTTTGTCTTCTTTGTTCGCACAGCTTCCTGGGTTCAGCTTTGGATTTGGCCCCGCCTCTTCGTGTAGGTCGCCTGAGGGCGTCTGTTCTTAGCTCAGACAGGACAGGGTTAAAGGAGCAGCTGCTTCAGGGGCTCTGGCTCACTCAGGCCGGGGGGAGGGAGGGGTACGGATGCGGGGCGAGCCTACGGTGGCAGAGGCCAGCGAGACGTTGCAGCAGCGTGAGGCGTGCCGTGCCTTCTCCCGGAGAAGTTGTCTCTGGATCACGGGACCCTGGCAGTGGCGGGCTGCACAGGCTCCCGGGAGGGGCGGTGTGGAGAGTGACCTGTGCTCGCACACTGGCTTCTTGGTGGCGGCAGCAGCAGCCTTAGCGTCTCATGCCCGTCTCTGGAGTCCGCGCTGATAGTCGCGGCTCGCGCCCGTCTCTGGAGCTCCTTTAAGCGGCGCTCTTAATCCCCTCGCCTCGCGCACCAGGAAACAAAGAGGCAAGAAAAAGTCTCCTGTCTCTTCGGCAGCTCCAGACTTTTTCCCGGACTCCCTCCCAGCCAGTGGTGGCGCACTAGCCCCCTTCAGGCTGTGTTCACGCCGCCAACCCCAGTCCTCTCCCTGCGATCCGACCGAAGCCCGAGCCTCAGCTCCCAGCCCCCGCCCGTCCCGGCGGGAGAGCAGACAAGCCTCTCGGGCTGGTGAGTGCTGGTCGACACCGATCTTCTGTGCGGGAATCTCTCGGCTTTGCCCTCCGCACCCCTGTGGCTGCGCTCTCCTCCGTGGCTCTGAAGCTTCCCCGCTCCGCCACCCGCAGTCTCCGACCGCAAAGGGGCTTCCTAGTGTGTGGAAACCTTTCCTCCTTCACGGCTCCCTCCCACTGGTGCAGGTCCCGTCCCTATTCTTTTGTCTCTGTTTTTTCTTTTGCCCTACCCAGGTACGTGGGGAGTTTCTTGCCTTTTGGGAGGTCTGAGGTCTTCTGCCAGCGTTCAGTAGGTGTTCTGTAGGAGTTGTTCCACGTGTAGATGTATTTCTGTATTTGTGGGGAGGAAGGTGATCTCCGCGTCTTACTCTTCCGCCATCTTGAAGCTCCTCCTGACATGGTATTAAGAGCGAGAGATCTTGAATGTTGCCCCCAACTACAGCTATAACTCCGGAGGATACTGACAAAGGAAAGCAAAGTTCCACTTGATTCTGAGCCAGACTTAGTGAGATCCCAACCTGCCTGCCTGCCCTCCATGCCTCTCTCATGGCAGATCTCTGGTTAAGGCCAGTGTGGCTGGAGTGCGAAGTGAGGAGGTGGAGAAAGAGACAAGATGAGGGGCAAGAGAAAGGCAGGCAATGGACCATGGATGGGCTTGCTTTGATTTTATTCCAAGTGAAAAAGGAAGTCATTGGATGGTTTATAAGATGCCATCTTATTTAACCAATTATTTGCTGTTTGGTTTTTTTTTGATGTTGCATATAGCTCTGTATTGAATATTCTTTACAAAAATCTTTGAACATATTGAAGGTAATTTTCTCTGGATAAACTCTTTCTGATAAAGTCGATCAAAACTTTTGAAATAGCCTTCTGGAAAGACAATTTATAATTCCAATAGAGTCATACTTTTATAATTATTAGTTATAATTCTGACAGAGATTGAAGAGAGGGTCTTTTTTATCCACACTCTCCCCAACACAGAACACATGATATTTTAAAATATACTTGTTGGGGGTAGAATACCTTTCACAGGTGGAAGTGACACCTCAGTGCTTAATTTGCATTTCTTTGGTTATTAATAATGTTGAAAAATTTCCCTATATTTTGTTCTTTTTTTCTATATTGAAGTGTTTGTATTTTTCTTTATAAATCATATTGATTTATAAGAACGCTTTATTTATGACAGGTCTTAGCCTTTTGACATATATGTTGCAAATATTTTTTTCCCAGATTGCCACTTTCCTTTGAGTTGTTATGTATGGTTGGTATCATAAATACCAAAGTTTTAAGTGTTATGTAATGAAATTTATCAGTTTTGTTCTCTGTGGTTTCTTTCTGTACTTTATGTTTTTGAAGTCCTTTCGCATCTTAAAGTCAGAGAGTCACTCTATTTTCTCATGTTTTCAGTTTTTACATTGCTTGAGTCCATCCAGAAGTGATCTTGGTGGATGGAAAATTTTGTACTTTTAAACCATGGAGAATGGCAACAACAGCAGAAGGAATAGACCCTCTTTCATTATGGACAAATGGGCACAACTTAGCTATGCGATAACTCTAACATGAACAGTGCAAGGAAAAGAGGTACAAATTTGATTCCTTCTAAAAAACTGATGGAGTCATAATAGACTTCTGTTCATAAGGTAAAAAAATCATCATTTTTTAAACCTGAAAACACAGAGTAATAATCTGTGGTGAGGACAGATCACCCGAGTATGTTTTAGGAACAGCTTACAGTTATTAACAAGGTGGTAAATATTTTCTTTCACTTAAAATTCTTCAGGGTCACTAAGGATATGGCTAATAAGGGGGGAAAAACCATCAAAACTCTTATGAGTTGCTTGAATCTTATTTTCAAATCAGATTTATATCATTTAAAACACAGAGAAAATGTTTGGGGGAGGGCAGTTTGGCCCTATTAAAGTTTTAAGTGCTCAAATCCTTTGACCCAGCAGTTCTACTTCTGGAAATGTATCCTATGGATATTGTCATGAAAGTACATGTACGTAGAGGAAGATTCATTGCAGCCCTGTTTATAATAGCAAGTAAAACACTGGGAACCGCCTAAATAATCTATCAGCAGCAGACCTGTAACATAAGTTAAGGGCCATCTGTGAACTACCATGCGGCAGTTACAGAGAGTGAGGGGGGACTCCATGTGAAAAATGGCATAGAAAAATCTCAAAGATACATCACTAGGTAAGAAGAAAGTAAGCTGAAAAGCAGGAACTCTATAGTATGATTGCTTTTATGTAAAGAATAAAAGATCCATATGGATAATAGGTTGGTATATTCATATTTTTTCCCAAGTAGGATACATATAAGACCCAAAGGAAAGAAATTGATGGGGGTGGGGTGAAGGGAGATTCAGCTGTTCATTCTACTTCTTTGTGTATTGTCTGAATTTTCCTACCATACACATCTATTAGTTTGATTTATATTATATTTTTAAATGCTGTGTTTATCTGGGTGATATAGATATAGATATTCTCTCCTGGTGTTGGCATCTAAAGAAACAAACAAAAACATGATTGGCCAAAGTCATAAAAGGTGTGTCTGTCTCTGGAATTATGCTAATCTTTTGGAGTTCGGGGTTCTTTGTTGTTATCAGAATTCTGCACATCCTGTTCTCTTTCTATTTTTGTGCACCCTATTTTGTTTTGCATTTCCAACCATCACGGCCGTGTTCAGGTTCGCCCCAGCCCCTCTACTGTCCTGTGGACTGCTGCTCTGAGACCTGCAAGGAGCCAATGGGAAAGCTGCTTATTGCAAGGTCCAGGCAGTGTCCGTTCCTGCTCCCTGCTGAGGGGCCTTTCCTCTAGGTCTTGCAGCATCTTTTCTAGGATTGGACCATCAACTTAGTGGACACCTCTGCTCCTTACTCTTCCTGTCATCTAATTTTAGGGAGATATATTCTGATATCGAGAAGACTGGATTTAGAGAGTTTTCTCCACTTATGAGCCCAACATGGTAAATTGAGAGCTTTCCCAGCTGCTGCCTCATTGGAAGTAGTCCCTCTGCAATGAAAAGTCCAAATGGGAGAGAAATATTTTGCATTTTCTCTCCTTATCATATCATTTAGTCACCTGGAAATGTCTTCCCTGGAAATTAAAGTAAACGAATATATTGGTTCACCAGGCATTGATGAAGGTTCCAACCCAGCCTCGACCTATGTGTTTGGGATTGGGAAATGCTCCCAGATTTTGTAAGAGGCCTCTTGTTTTAAGAGTGGAGGGATTTGACATCAGAGTGTTTTGCATTTTCAACAGCTCATTTGTTCTGGGAAGTTTTGGCACTCGAGTGTGAAGGTGGCAAGATAATATGTTTCATGTGTCCTGTGTGGAGTTCACTCAAAGCTAAAGAAATCTTAACAGCCAGAACACATCTCTGTCCATGATAAAGTGCTCTGGAGTCAGACTGTCTCAGTTTCAACCCCTACTTGGCTACCTCTTGGCTCATGACCTTGAACACGTTTACTCACCCTAGACTAGCCTTGACTTTTCTTATCCATAAAATCAGGGATATTAAAGGTACCTACCTCACAGTGTTCTGAGGATTAACTGAAGGGGAATCCTTGGAACAATGCCTGGCCCATAGCAAGTAGTCAATAAACTTAGTTGCTATTATTGTTATCATCATTTTTTTAATTTATTTTTTATAGATGTATAGTTGATTTACAATATTGTGTTAGTTTCAGGTGTACGGTAAAGTGATCCAGATATATAGATATATATATATATATATATATATATATATATATATTCTTTTTCAGATTCTTTTCCATTATAGGTTATTACAAAATATTGAGTATAGTTCCCTGTGCTATACAGTAGGTCCTTGTTTTTTATCTATTTTATATATAGTAGTGTGTATATGTAACTCCCAAATTCCTAATTTATTCCTCCCCCCACCTTTCCCCTTTGGTAACCATAAGTTTGTTTTCTATGTGCGTCTGCTTCTGTTTTGTATAGATTCATTTGTATTATTTTTTAGATTCCACATATAATTGAGTCATATAGTATTTGTTTTTCTCTGGCTGACTTACTTCACTTAGTATGATATTCTCTAGATCCATCCGTGTTGCTGCAAAGGGCAATATTTCATTTTTTAAAAAATATCTTTATTGGAGTATAATTGCTTTACAAAATTGTGTTAGTTTCTGCTGTACAACAAAGTAAATCAGCTATATGTATACATATATCCCCATATCCCCTCCCTCTTGAGCCTCCCTCCCACCCTCCCTACCTCACCCCTCTAGGTCATCAAATAGCATCGAGATGATCTCCCTGGGCTATGCAGCAACTCCCCACTAGCTATCTATTTTACATTTGGTAGTGTATATATGTCCATGCTACTCTCTCACTTCGTCCCAGCTTCCCCTTCCCCACTGTGTCCTCAAGTTCGTTCTCTACGTCTGCGTCTTTATTCCTGCCCTGCCACTAGTTTCATCAGTACTGTTTTTTTAGATTCTATATATATGTGTTAGCATACGGTATTTGTTTTTCTCTTTCTGACTTACTTCACTCTGTATGACAGTCTCTAGGTCCATCCACTTCACTGCATATAACTCAGTTTTGTTCCTTTTTATGGCTGAGTAATATTCCATTGTATATATATGTGCCACATCTTCTTTATCCATTCATCTGTCGATGGACACTTAGGTTGCTTCCATGTCCTGGCTATTGTAAATAGTGCTGCAATGACCATTGTGGTACATGACTCTTTTTGAATTATGGTTTTCTCAAGGTATATGCCCAGTAGTGGGATTGCTGGGTCATATGGTAGTTCTATTTTTAGTTTTTTAAGGAACCTCCATACTGTTCTCCATAGTGGCTGTATCAATTTACAGTCCCACCAACAGTGCAAGAGGGTTTCCTTTTCTCCACACCCTCTCTAGCATTTATTGTTTGTAGATTTTTGATGATGGCCATTCTGACCAGTGTGAGGTGATACCTCGTTGTGGTTTTGACTTGCATTTCTCTAAAGATTAGTGATGTTGAGCATCTTTTCATGTGTCTGTTGGCCATCTGTATGTCTTATTTGGAGAAATGTTTATTTAGGTCTTCTGCCCATTTTTTGATTGGATTGTTTGTTTTTTGATATTGAGTCGTATGAGCTTTTCATATATTTTGGATATTAGCCCCTTGTCAGCCACATCATCTGCAAATATTTTCTCGCATTTTGTAGGTTGTCTAGCACATGAAGTTGCTCTCCTTAGCATTGCAGAATCCTAGACATAGGTGGAACCGTAGAGCGAAGCTGGTCCAACTTGCTCATATTACATGCCGAATCTAAGGCCCAGAAACAATAAGGGACTAGTCTGAGTCACTGAGGGGTTAGTGGCGAAGCATCCATATGAAGACAGGTGTCCTGAGTCCCAGTTCAGTGCTCATGTGGCTTCATGGTGGGAATATCACAATTCGTTGAGGGTGGTGATAGGGAGACTACCTTCTGCGGGTGAATCTGATTATGTAATTTCTGGCATTTGGGACTTCCTCAGAGCTCTCAACCATTCTCCTTGTACAGAGAGTGCTCATTTTTTTCACCATAGTGGGCTTATCAATATGGTACCAAGAAGCAGATCTTACTTTCTGATGAGAGCTGTATCAGACTACTTTCCTTCTTGATCTCCAGAGAAGACCGCTAAAGGGAAGCACTCCTAGCAAACAGTTTGATATTATGACCATTAAAGCAAAAATGTAGCTATATGTTTAAACAATTATTTAAAGAGTAACAGTATGGGCAGACCATAAAAATAGCCTTAAGATATAATTCATGTGGATTATAAAGTATCTACTAAAGACTTTAAGCTGAAACTCTCCTGTGTTATGCATTTGACTTGGCAGTAACAGACTAGCAATATTAACTGTTAGGTGTAAATTAGTAACAATTTTACATCCAAACTCTATATGGTGTTTCTTAAGATTTTAGGTGTTATGTTATCCTTTCAAAAACCAGCTCCTAGAGAAATGGAAATAAAAACACAAATAAACAAATGGGACCTAATGAAACTTAGAAGCTTTTGCACAGCAAAGGAAACCATAAACAAGACCAAAAGACAACCCTCAGAATGGGAGAAAATATTTGCAAATGAAGCAACTGACAAAGGATTAATCTCCAAGATTTACAAGCAGCTCATGCAGCTCAATAACAAAAAAACAAACAACCCAATCCAAAAATGGGCAGAAGACCTAAATAGACATTTCTCCAAAGAAGATATACAGATTGCCAACAGACACATGAAAGAATGCTCAACATCATTAATCATTAGAGAAATGCAAATCAAAACTACAATGAGGTATCATCTCACACCAGTCAGAATGGCCATCATCAAAAAATCTAGAAACAATAAATGCTGGAGAGGGTGTGGAGAAAAGGAAACCCTCTTGCACTGTTGGTGGGAATGTAAATTGATACAGCCACTATGGAGAACAGTATGGAGGTTCCTTAAAAAACTAAAAATAGAACTACCATATGACCCAGCAATCCCACTGCTGGGCATATACCCTGAGAAAACCATAATTCAAAAAGAGTCATGTAACAAAATATTCATTGCAGCTCTATTTACAATAGCCAGGACATGGAAGCAACCTAAGTGTCCATCACTGGATGAATGGATAAAGAAGATGTGGCACATATATACAATGGAATATTACTCAGCCATAAAAAGAAATGAAATGGAGGTATTTGTAGTGAGGTGGATGGAGTTAGAGTCTGTCATACAGAGTGAAGTAAGTCAGAAAGAGAAAAACAAATACAGTATGCTAACACATATATATGGAATCTAAGAAAAAAAAAAAAAAAAAGGTCATGAAGCACCTAGTGGCAAGACGGGAATAAAGATACAGACCTACTAGAGAATGGGCTTGAGGATATGGGGAAGGGGAGGGGTAAGATGTGACAGGGTGAGAGAGTGGCATGGACATATATACACTACCAAATGTAAAATAGATAGCCAGTGGGAAGCAGCCGCATAGCACAGGGAGATCAGCTCGGTGCTTTGTGACCACCTAGAGGGGTGGGATAGGGAGGGTGGGAGGCAGGGAGACGCAAGAAGGAAGAGATATGGGAACATATGTATATGTATAACTGATTCACTTTGTTATAAAGCAGAAACTAACACACCATTGTAAAGCAATTATACTCCAATAAAGATGTTTAAAATAAATAAATAAATAAAATAAAATAAAATAAAATATGCCAAAAAAAAAAAAAACCAGTCGTGAAGTTTGAACTAATCAATGTCTTCTTTTCCTATTTAAAATTCTTTCTGTTGACTTTATAATTTCTGTTAAAAACAATACAAAGCAAGCACTTCCCTCTTTTACCAAAAGATGGCAAGCTCAAGGCCAAGTAGTCAGGTGAATAAAAGAGAATTTACCTACGTGGAAATGCTGATCTAAACTAAGCAATGAGAATGAATATAGCTGTAGAATTCTCTACTCCACCTGGTGATGTTGAGGGTTGGATGGGTGCATGGCGAGGCAGAATAGTGTGATTACAGGAAATCTAATTTACTTGTCCTTTTGACCAAGCCTTTTAAACTGACTCTAGATTCTGTTACTTAGTTTTGTAAGATCGGAAAACTACATACGAACTTAGTTTTTAGTACACTCAACTACAAACCCATGTGCCAGTTTATTTACTTTATAGTGGATGGACATTGCAGGGAGCTTGACAAGTGTTATCTCTCCATTTAGGTAACTACTTTCAAAGCCTGAATATAATCAAAATCATAATGGGTGACCTTGAAGTCAGAGCCAGGAGAGAGGGTCTTAATATCTAATGGCATTGAGATCAGATAACTGATCTCTAATGGGGATGTGTCTTGCTGAGCAAATTCAGCATTCAAGTTAGCTGGACAGGCAATTGGACTAAGCTGAGTGGGCACCTCTTTGATTGTTTTATACCTGGTCACTCAGGTTCTCAGTTTTCAGACTGACCATCTTCCTTTGTTTCCTCAGACATATAAATGGCATTCGTTCTACAGCAACATTAAACAGGGAATTATAATCCAACCATGACTGACATGACATTCTGATTCCTTAATAGAAAAAGCTCATTGGGTCCCCATTTGCAAGTTGACTTTCCACAGTTTAATTCTCGAAACATCACCTTCCTTCTTAGTGTAACCTATGTAAAGCCTGGCACTCTGGTGATCCAGTTTTAGCATGAAGTCATGTTCAAAGAAACAGTGTAGTAGACAAAAGTCCAGTATCCTTACTGGCATCTTTTGGAGAATGTCAAAGGGGATTCATTTCATAAGCGACAATAAAATATCTGAAGATTCTCTCTCCCTGGTCTTTTGGTCTTAATATCTCAGCCCCTTTATTTTTAAATTCTTGAATTTCAAAACTGTCCCCACCCCTTGCAGTTCTTTGTCATCCCATCTCTCCTTTTCTCCATCTTCAGTTTCCCCCTGTATCTAGCATATCCCCCATTCCCTTTCCAAGTGCAAACTACTTACAACAGTCTGGTTTGTGCACTTCTCCAGCACTCTACTTCTTTCTCTGGTGCTGCATTGCCAAAGCCTAGGGACCAGCTGGCCCAAAGTCACATACAGGCCTGTGTGATGGGGAGGGACACACAATTGCCTTAAGCTCACAATGGGAGAAGTCGACACAAAATTTCCTTTATCTAGCAATAGGAGGAGGAGATGTTGTAACATTTCAATTTTAAAATATTTTCTTTTTTAAAAAATTTTTGTTGAAGTATAGTTGATTTACAATGTTGTGTTAATTTCTGCTATACAGCCAAGTGACCCAGTTATATATATATATATATATGTGTGTATATATATATATATATATATATGTATGTATGTGTATATATATATATATATATACATTCTTTTTCATATTCTTTTCCATTATGGTTTATCACAGGATATTGAATATAGTTCCCTGTGCTATACAGTAGGACCCTGTTGTTTATGCATCCTATGTATACTAGTTTGCATCTGCTGATCCCAAACTCCCAGTACTTCCCTCCCCCACCCCTCCTCGCCCTTGGCAACCACAAGTCTGTTCTCTATGGCCATGAGTCTGTTTCTGTTTTGTAGATAAGTTCATTTGTGTCATATTTTAGATTCCCCATGTAAGTGCTATCATATGATATTTGTCTTTCTCTTTCTGACTTATTTCGCTTAGTATGATAATCTCTAGGTCCATCCATAACATATTTTCTTTTCCCCCCTCTCATCTAAATTCTGGGATGTCTCAGTGGCAATAGTGCCATGAGGAGGTTTTCCGGTTCCTTCCCACTGCTGCACCCTGGGGCCCTAGGTATCAGCCCTAGTCAGAGTGGACCTCAGCAGAGGAAAGGAAGCACCGTCTCTTTGCTTCTCACAGCCTTCCCTGCTCAGCCTCTTCTCTCTCTCACTGTTTCTCACAGACTCAGTAGGGACCCCTCCCCCAGCCACTCCCTTGCATTCCCCAAAGCCTGGTTGCAGCCCAGGCAGCAGGAGAGAAGAGGGAGTCTGCCTGAAGCTGCACCAGGGTGGACATGGGCTTCCTAGCTACTTCTAATACCTGTCTTCCCATCATACTTATTAACCGCCTTCGAACAGTGTCCTCCATTCTATGTGGTGGCTCCTTACTACACTAAGAGTTGATAGTTTCATAATGTTGCAATACTTCCAGAAAATACTTGCCAGGAAAATATGTAGTTCATAGAAAGATGATGAAAGTGGCTTGCTAGGCCTCCCAGATCGTGGAAGGATCTGGAAATCTTCCTAATGGATTGAGATCACTTCTTTCCAGATGTCTCTTGAGGCACATTCCCCCTGAATAGTTTGCTACTGTCAGCTCGTTATGCTTTCCCTGGAATTTCTACTTCCCCCAGCCTTTCTCCCCAGAGTGAGCTTTCCATGATTCTTTCCCAGAATGAGATTTTTCAACTCTTGTCTTCTGTGCAAAGCCATAAAGGTTTATTCCATATGGGCTGCATCTTCAACAGAAAGATACTTCTGGTTTTGTGGACTGACGGCTAATGTGTTTTCAGTGAGGTATTTTACTGCCAGTGAAATCATGAGTGCAAATTCATGATGCATTTGAGTTGAGGGATCTGGACAAACAGGAACATGGTGGGAGGAGAACAAGTATCTCATTCAAAGATTCTTACTGAGTGTCTGTTACATGTCTCTACCGTGCAACAGTCTAGACTTTGGAGATGCATGAGCCAAGATCCTTGTCCTCAAGATGCCCATAGTTTGGTAGAGGGAGAAGATGTGTAAACTGTTAAGTGCATAAAGTCCTAAAGTGCTCAAGGTACTAATGTAGAAAGATCCACAGCCCATGAAGGGAAGAAAGAAGGAAGGGGTGATGAATTCTCTTTGGAGGGAGCAGAGAAGTCTTCTGTACTTGTCAGAACTCTTTGAGCTGCAAGTGACAGAAACACCACTCAAACTAGCTTAAGCAGAAGGGAGATTATGAGTGTATATAATTTAGGAAGCCCACGGATGGTTCTGGCTTCATGCATAACTAGATCTGGGACTCAAACAATCTCACTTGGATCCTCCTTTCTCTGTCTTCCAGCTCTGCTTCTCTCTGCGGGTTAACCTTTCTCCGGCATGGATGTGTTTCTTCCATGTGGCTTGGGAAAATTGCCACTCAGATAGACATTATCCCAGCTTAACCTTAGTGAAAAGGGAGCTTTTCTCTCCCAGTATTCATGTGTCTATTCCCAGAAATGCCTCTTCTTGGTTCTGCTTTGGTCCTTTAGCTGCTCCTTGGACCAGTCCCTACTGCAATGAGATAAGGTAGTTTGATTGTCCTAACCTGTATCACACACAAGTCCTGGTGGCAGGAATGAGCCGGGCTATATGTGACTAATCATAACTGGCATTTCCACCACCATTTATAGTGAGGGTATGTGGGTTCTCTGATGGAAGAAAGACTGGGCAGGTGGTTGCTCTGGCTTTATGGATATTTAAGCTGTGTTGTCAAAGAGAAAAAGGTTTTCATTAGATGAAGGAGTGAGGGAAATCCATTATTGTTAGAGGAAGCAGTAAGAGCAAAACCAGGAAGGCATGAACCCACCTGGCAGATCAGGACACTTCAGATCATGTGTTGAGGCTGGAGCATATGATTAGGGGGGTCATGGCTTGAGATGAAACTGTGAGATACGGAGGGCCCTCTTGGCCATGGGAAGGAACTTACTATTTGCACTGTGGGCAATGAGAGACATTTCTGGGATTTTAGGCCAGGGATGGAAGTAGTCAGATTTCCATTTTAGAATATCACTAAAGCAGAGGGTGACTTGCTCAGAGCCAAGCCTCAGAGGCAGGAAGACTAGTGAGGAAACCACTGCAGTAATCCAGATGGAAAGAGGGTATAAACAGTTCAGCGCTATAGCATGTGAAAGATACTGATGTAGAGTAGTCTACCTGGGGGGGTGGGAAGATAAAGGAGGGAATATTAAGGTTGTAATAAAGTTTCTAGTGGGAGGTAGAAGGCGTGGAAAATGACGAACAGTATCATCAGGACTTGGTCTTTTAAGACAGTGGAGTGTTTAGAATAAATCAGATTTCCAACTTGGGTCATGTCATTTTCTGAGATGAGGAATACAGAAGGAATAGATGTGAGAGTAGGGGAGGAGGGATGGCCGAGAGGATGACTTAAGGGTTAGGTTTGAGGCACTGGATATGAACATTTGGCAGTTGGATAGGGGGACCTGGAGCTCAAAGGAGAGATCTAGGCTGAAAATATAGATCTGCTAGTTATCTATACTGATATTATATAGGTTGTATAGTTGATGAGAGTAAAGAAAATCATGTAGGCTAAATGTCTACATTTAGACATTTGAGAAGGAGTGAGAAGAGAACCCAAGAGCTAATGGTTTTGCCTTGATTAAGGGAAGGAGAAGTCTGGGAAGCAGCAAGCTCGCCAGGTGAGGAGCATGGCCTGGACCAAGCAAGCAAGCATCAGGAAGCCAACGGTGGCCCCCTCGAACTTGCTGTACTATGACTCATATGTAACTCTGTACGCAGGCTGATTGCACATCTTACCTCTTGTCCAGTCAGGAGTGATTTCAAGACCTAACTCCATCACTGTGGAAGGGGACATAAAGAATCCCACAATAGCCATAGATGCAAAAGGGTCCTTGTGACAGGGCTAAGCCCAGAGTCTTCGTCAGATAGAACACAGATGAGAACATGCTGTTACTGACGCCTGGTTGCATGTGTTAACAACTCTTTGATTTCTAGCTTCAACCCAATATGGAGTTTCCTCAGGGGAGATATGAATACAGAATAAATGGGAAAGCACCACTTTCCCACTGTTGCCCGTTCCTACACCAGCACTCTCTGTGTGGCTCAAAGCCAAGATACCATATTGCCCCACCCTCTAGATCCTATTAGTCCTGAGCCTCATCAATTCTATTTGTATTTGTCCTTTTCTTCCCAATCTGATTGGAACGGCTCTGAGCTAGGATGGGCTTGTTAGTTCATCCATCCCCACCATACCCCAGGGTGAATGTTGCATCCTCCTAAGACATTTTTAAAATGTATTTTTTACTGAGGTATAGTTGATTTACAGTGTAATGTTAATTTCTGGTGTACAGCAAAGTGATTCAGCTATATATATATATATATATATATATATATATATATATATATATATATATATATATATTCTTTTCCATTATGGTTTATCACAGGATATAGAGTATACTTCCCTGTGCTATACAGTAGGACCTTGTTGTCTATCCATTCTATGTATAATAGTTTGCATCTGCTAACCCCAAACTCCCCCACCCCACATCGTGGCAATCCATCCCTCCCCCATTACCCCTCCCCCCAGCAACCACAAGTCTTTGCTCTATGTCTGTGCGTCTGTTTCTGCTTGGTAAATAAGTGCATTTGTGTCATATTTTAGATTCCACATAAGTGATATCATATCGTATTTGTCTTTCTCTTTCTGACTTCACTTAGTATGATAATCTCTAGGTCCATCCATGTTTCTGCAAATGGCATTATTTCATTCTTTTTTATGGCTGAGTAGTATTCTATTGTACATATATATATATATATATATATATATATATATTCCATTGTATGTGTACAGACACAGCACATCTTCTTTATCCATTCATCTGTCAGTAGACATTTAGATTGTTTCCATGTCTCGGCTATTGTAAGTAGTGGTGCTGTGAACACTGGGGTGCATGTATCTTTTCAAATTATAGTTTTGTCTGGATACATGCCCAGGAGTAGGATTGCTGGATCATATGGCAACTCTATTTTTAGTTTTTTGAGGAACCTCCAGACTGTTCTCCATAGTGGCTGCACCAATTTACATTCCCACCAACAGTGCAGGACTTCTTTCTAAGACATTTAATGATCTTTTCATCCAGAGGTCAGCAGACTATGAAGATGGGCTAAATCTGGCCCCCACCTGTGTTTGTCAATGAAGGCTCATTAGAGCACAGACACGCTCATTTATTTATAGATTGTCTACAGCTGTTTTTGTACTGCAATGGCAGCATTGAGTAGTTGCAACAGAGACTGTATGTCCCACAAAACCTAGAATGTTTACTGTCTGGCCATTTACAGGAAATGTATCCCAATTCCTATTAATCCATCCTATATACCAGTGCCAGATAATGTTCCTAAAATGCCATTTCACCGTATTACTCTCTTGCTTAGCACCCTACAATGAGGTTACATTGTCCGTGTAATAAAATCCAAGCTTCTTGACCTGGCACCCAAGGTCCTCAGAGGTCTAGTCCTAGCCAGTCTTTCGAATCATCGATCTCTATTCCTAAAGGCAAGCCCTGCACCTGAGTTTTATTTCTCTCCTCATTGTCCCTGGAATATGCAGTGTATTTCTACCCTTACTCACACATTCCTTGGAATGTGCTGCCCATTAATCTGTATCTACCTAATTCCTACCTTAGTTAGTTCCTTAAAGAACTAACTTAAAACCTGCATCTTTCATGATCATATCTGTTCACAGTGACCACCAATGAGTCTACTCATATAAAGATTCCCCGCTTGTACCATCTGGTGATATTTCTTCTGTTCAAGGCATGGTTCACCAATATGATGGAGGGCAATGTGCAGAGTGAGAACTTTATGTGAACAAAGGCTCAGAGGTGGGAAAGCCTAGGAAGGGTTTGCAAATGACCAGATCTGTAATTAGAACATTGTCTTTGTCCATTCAGTCTTCTCTAATGAAATACCACAGACTGGGTGGCTTATAAACAACCGAAATTTTTTGTCTCACAGTTCTAAGAAGTCTTAGAAGTCTAAGATCAAGGCACCCACTGATTTGGTGTCTAGTGGGGGCCTGCACCTGGTTCACAGGCAGCTGTCTTGCTGCTGTGTCCTCACATCGTGGAAGGGGTGAAAGAGCTGTCTGGGGTCTCTTTATGAGAGCACTGATCTCATTCATGAGCTCCACCCTCATGACCTAATCACCTCCCAAAAGTCCCACCTCCTAATACCATTATCACCTTGGGGATTAAGTTTCAAAATACGAATTTTGGGGAGAACACAAACATTCAGTCTGTAGCACACACAGCACTCAATTAACATGGATGGAATTATTGAGTCATCAGCATCTTGTACCTGTGACATACTATGTTTTTTTTTTTGATTCTTTTTTTAAAAATTAATTAATTGCTGTGTTGGGTCTTCGTTGCTGCGCGCCAGCTTTCTCTAGTTGTGGCGAGCGGGGGCTACTCTTCGTTGCGGTATGCGGGCTTCTCATTGCGGTGGCTTCTCTTGTTGCAGAGCATGGGCTCTAGGCATGCAGGCTTCAGTAGTTGTGGCACACAGGCCCAGTAGTTGTGGCTCGTGGGCTCTAGGGCGCAGGCTCAGTAGTTGTGGCACACGGGCTTAGTTGCTTCTCAGCATGTGGGATCTTCCTGGACCAGGGCTCGAACCCGTGTCCCCTGCATTGGCAGGCAGATTCTTAACCACTGTGCCACCAGGAAAGTCCCCGACATACTATGTTTTGATTCTGGATTTAAATATAGGACAACTCCGTACCTTGATAGACCGTGGGAATGAAAGATAAAGTCCAGTAAACCTACTGTTGAGAAATTCTAGAATAAAGAGATAGTGGCTGGTTCTGGAGGTCCTTGCTTTGTCATTGGTACCTTTTAAAATTTTTATTTATTTATTTTTTTATTGAAGTATAGTTGATTTACAGTGTTGTTACAATCTCTGCTGTACAGCAAAGTGACTCAATTATACACATATAGACATTCTTTTTTTAATATTCTTTTCCATCATGGTTTATCACAGGATATATTGAATATAGTTCTCTGTGCTATACAGTAGGACCTTGTTGTTTATCCATTCTATATATAATAGTTTGCATCTGCTAATCCCAAACTCCCAATACGTCCCTCCCCCACCTCCCTCCCCCTTGGCAACCACAAGTCTGTTCTCTATGTCTGTGAGTCTGTTTCTGTTTTGCAGATAAGTTCATTTGTACCATATTTTAGATTCTACATATAAGTGATATCATATGGTGTTTGTCTTTCTCTTTCTGACTTACTTCACTTAGTATGACAATCTTTAGTTGCATCCATGTTGCTGCAAATGGCATTATTTTGTTCTTTTTTATGGCTGAGTAGTATTCCATTGTATATATGTACCATATCTTCTTTATCCATTCATCTGTTGATGGACATTTAGGTTGTTTCCACGTTTTGGCTATTGTGAATAGTGCGGCTATGAACTTCGGGGTGCGTGTATCTTTTTGAATTATAGTTTTGCCCAGGTACATGCCCAGGAGAGGGATTCATATGATAATTCTATTTTTGGTTTTCTGAGGAACCTCCAGATTGTTTTCCGTAGTGGCTGCACTTACTTATATTCCTTTGAGATGCTGGATGGGTGGGCTCTCCTCAATGGTCCTCACTTTTCCCATCTGCTGCCATATATTGTGTGTTCTTGGGCATCCTCTGGGATTAGCAGCATCAGTGATGCACCATGGATTGGAGTTCTTTGGTAAATAGTAAGTTCCTAAAATGTCCTCAGGCCTTACTTTGCCAGGGAGGTTATGTCCCTGACTTGGATATTATGTCCCAGTGGCTTGAGATTATAAGCTACTATTTCTTAAAAGTCTGTGCATTACACAGAAAAACTTGGTTATAACATAAATTTTTACTATGTTGATTTGAATAGCAGTGGTACAAGCACATCCCCAGAAACATAGCAACTACATAAAGTAAAAGCTTCCCTTAACACAGAGCAGAGCAACCAGGCTTTTACATTATTGTCTTCTCCAGGATTTGGCTGTTGTAGTGTAAAATGCCATTATGTCTTGTCCAACAAGTTTCCCCTGCATATGTGAGTAAAGGGAAATAATCCATTGCAGTAAATGTCTCAATAAACCACCCCCTTATGCACTTTGGAAACAAAACATTGAACAAGTAAGCTATCGTAAGGGCAATCCTTTCTATTCTTCAATTAATCACTTTTATGTGATGTTTATTGTCTATATTGGAGATGTATAGAGAAGAAAAATACTAAGCATACACTCCAATGGAACAGTTATGCTCTGAATACAAGGGAAATACATCCCTTTAAAACCAGTTTCTAGGCATTGCCTAGAAGTATACATGTGACAGTAAGTGTAATGGCAAATAATATTTATTCAGCATTTACTGTGTGCCAGGTCATTGTTCTAGGTCCTTTAGATATATCATCTCATTTAATCCGTGCCCCAGCCATATGGTTTAGGTACAATTCTTATCTCCTCTTTATGCAAGAGAAGACTTAGATCCAGGGAGGTAAAAGAATTCGTCAGAGGTCATACAAGCAGCAAATAGAAAAGCTGGGAGGTGGACCCAGGCAGACCAAGTCTAGACTTCACATTTACCATAACCTCAGCAAGCCCTCCCAACATGAAGTGCTCCCTCCGAGATGAACTTTAACAAAGATCACCCATCTAATTTGCAGTGTTTGGTAGGTTCAACTGGATGATTTGTCCTATAAAATTTGAAATTGCATTGCATTATTTATATGTAGGATTTTGATAACAGGAATTTAACCCCAGAATTTCCCCGTTTATTCTATCATCTTTGCAGTTGATAACAACCTCTGTCTTCACAATTGAGACATTTTTATTCTTTGTCTCTAAATTAACACTGCACAGAACATGACTCTGTGTGTGTGCATGTGTGTGTGTATGTGCGTGTGTGTGTGTGTAGAAGCTGCCTTTTCTTCTGGATTAAATTGTTGCAGCTTGGCTGAGTGAAGAGAATTTCTCCCACTCACCGAGCCCACAGCAGACATGTTAAGAGAAGGCTGCTGCTTACAACGCACCCAGACACGGAAGGGCAGGTGACAACGGTGTGTGTGTCCAGCGTCTCTGGAAGGGTCTCTACAGATGTGTACAGCTGCTGCTGCTTCCTACCTTCAAATTCCTGGAGCCAACACCCACCCACTCTTACAGCCTCTCTCTCTCTCTTTTTATTTTCAAGGAAAAAAGAAAGAGGCAGACAGAAATAGAAGGCAAGCGCCAAGAGCTGGACGAGCAGATACTTCTGCTGCAGCATTCCAAGGTAAGCGGCTGATCCCACAAACCTGTTCCGTTATTAGACATGCAGATCACACGCCAGAGATCTGGGCAGAGCCTGCCCTGGTGTGAAGGTGCTGCCGCGGGCTGCACCAGCCCTTTTTCATTGTCAGGAAACCATCTCTGGGCTTGTGAATTTCTCAAATTCAGGGCATTGTTACAGCATTCCAGTTTCTGCAAGCATGATGAGCTGATAGGTGCCTGTGGATGGGTTGGGGGTGTGTGTGCCTGTGAACCGTGGTGGTTATATATAGAAATTGGAGGAGAATTTCCACATGGTGGGTGAGGCAGTGTTCCAGGGCTGTGTCTCCAGTACATAGATGCTGTGTGTGTGTGTGTGTGTGTGTGTGTGTGTACAGAGGTTCCCAAAGATACATTTAACATGCTCTTTATTAAATTAAAAATATTAATCTTTTCTTTCTTGATCTGGAGCAAAGGGAGATAAGAGCAGTATGGTCTGATAAATGAGCAGTGCTGTGCACTTCAGGTTATTCATGTGTTTTCTTTCTACTTTAACAATTTTGAAAGTGTCCTGTTAGAACACTGTCAAAGACAGTATTGAAATGATTTGACTTGATTGGTTTCCATTGCACCATGAGAGAGAGAGGGATGCTTATTTATTTATTTTTCTTTAAAACATAATGCACTTAAGCATCATAATTGATGACAACCCAGGAGAAAGCTCTGTCACTGTCACAAGGGCTCCACTGGTTGCAGAATGTTGCTTTCTGCAGGCTCAGAGAATAGTGTGTCCAGTGGCCAGCTGGGAGTTGCTGCTTGCTTTTCACCGCTCCTGGGCTTTTTTAGAAAAACCCTCTCGTGCTCACACCTGACATTACATGTACAGAAATTGCGTCGCTCAGAGGGCTAGTTGGGAAGGTGGGGCTGACTCTCCAGGTGATGCTGGGTGTGGATTATTTTTTAACAAGATGAACCTTTACGGTTGCATTTCCCATTCTTTTCTAGAAGACGGGGTTGTGCTGAATGAATCCTCAGAATAAAATTATCAGCAAGCGAGTTCCTGATTTTAAATAGCAGCATGAGGGGATGTAGGGACATGTGTATGCATATGGCTGATTCACTTTATTGTGCAACAGAAATTAACACAGTATTGTGAAGCAATTATACTCTAATAAAGATCTATTAAAATAAAAAAATAAATAGCAGCATGACCTAAATCTGCTTCACATATTTATCAGTTCACCATTAACTTGAACTAGAGAAAGGTGTTTTAAAGGAAGAATGGCAGCACGATACTGAGAATATTGCCTGTTTCTTTCTGCTCATCATGTAAATCCATTTATGGACCTTTCTTTGTAGGAAGCTTGCATGTACCCTGTATGCCACTACTCTTTCCTTACCGCATTCCTGAGGGAGGATTGAAGGCTAAAGTTAGCATCCTCTTCTTACAGAGAGGGGGGGCTTAAACACACTTAATAGAACCGAGTGAATTGTTCAAGGTCAATCTGGACAGAGCTGGATCTCTGGCTCAGAGTATAGTCAACTCACTCCTTATAAGAGACCAAAATGTATTAAACCTCATCAAATTCTTGCTTAAAAGGTGAACTTTTGAACAAGAAGAGTGAAAGAATGAGAGGCTGTTTTTGACTAGACAGACTCCCTCCTCTTTCAGCTCAATGCGGTTCTTTGCTTCTGCATTCCTTGAATCAGAAGTCAGGCAATAAATGTATGTCAGAAGATCATAAGACATTTTGTCTTTGATCATAAGACAAAAGTTTCTTTTATCTTACCTTTCATCTTTCTGGGTGTCAAATAAGATACCAAGGATTCATTCATTGCTGATCCAGTCCAGTGTTACAATATTCTTTTCATATTCCATCTGTCCATTTTTCATCCATCCATCCATCCATCCAAACAACAGAAACAACAGTACAGATGACTTAGTATTGCATGGGGAAGCAGTGAGATTCCTTCAAAGACTTAGAAACAAGGGAATAAGATAGTTCTCTATGGTTATCCTGCTAAAATTCTCACACAGTTGATGAGATTGACTATTTAAGGGAACACCCAGCACTTTCACCAAGGTTACCTTGCTATACCTGGGGAGAAAGGATTGGAAATGATGGAAATTTAATAAGTGGAGACCAGTGCATTATAATTTCTCTTGCTGGGGAAGACCTCTGTAGTAAGGGTGGACCACTAGCCTTGAACAACGAAAAAGGGAAGCTTAGAGGTTGCAAAGGTGGTTTATTGGGTGCTACCCTGGAGAGAGACCCCAGCTCTGGGAGGTCCCGAGTGTCTCTGCTCTGAGGTGGCGTCTGCAGTAAGGTGAGGACAGTCACTGGCCTCACCGTGATGCAGGTGACACTTCCCTCATGAGTCTGCCTCTCTTTGTTCTGAGTCCATCCTCCCCAAAATAGAGTTATTTTAGTAATAAGGAGGGCGGTGCCTGATTGAGAGAGATGATCACTTCAGGCACGAGAAATGAATATGTTCTACCTTAAATCAGTTAACTGTTGACTGACCTTAAATAATGTGAGTCATCTTCCCTGTGATCATTGTTTGGAGCTTGGCAGCCTCACCCCTGGATGGTAGTAAATTCATTGAGGTTATAGTTCCCCCGTGAGCTCTTGGTGGAGACTCAGCCAGCTTCCTGATGGCAGCATAGCAGCCATGTCAGCCCCGTGTCCATCCTCAATAATGGTCATCATTTTCTTTCAGTGCCCAATATGTGCCTTTAAATACATCCCCTCAATAATGACCACATAGTAGATACTACTCTCCCCATCCTACAGGTGAGGAAACAAACTGGTGAGATCAAGTAATCTGCCCAAGAACAGGGAGACTCTGAGTGGGGGAGCCCGATTGAACCCCAGCACTGTCTCCATAACCATGCTTTCTCCAGGACACTGTTTCCTCCGAATGAAATAATTGGTCTAGAAAGATGTCAGTTACTATCGTCACTGTCTCTTTTACTCTAAGTATATTTTCATGGGCTCTGGAAAGTTTGGACCATGTGGAGATGTGCCACAGTGATGATTCGTAGTTCCTTGAAGTAGAAAATATTAAGAAATATGTCAGGAATTGCTATTTATTTTAGCATTTTTCAAAATTCCAGATGTGCTCTAAGAAAAATTATTCTCAGTGCAAAGTTAAATGGAAAAGCATTAGAATTTGATTTCATATTTATTAAGATATAATTCTCATTATCAAATAGTCTTTGGATGCTTATTCTCATGCAATGAGATATGAATTATTTAGACAGATTCACTGGTCTCTTGTCAAAACAAATAAATTTTGCAATGCAATCATCTTGATACTTGTATATTTGACTAATATATTTCCTAATTGCAATAGTTAGGGCTATATAGTAACTCCACAAAATGGAATATCATTACTTTTTATATGAATGATAAGCAAATTCTATAAGACGATGAAGAAAATGTTGAAATATTAGCTGCTACACCCCAGTGATTAGGAAACCTCCAGGTACTTTGACGTCCTAGCCAAATTAAACTCAGATTTCTTTTTATAAGATCCTTAGCTGTATTGAGTATCTGATATTTGTGATGCAAGAATTTCCAAGAAATGCTCACATAGGGGACCAGTAAGCAATTTTAATAGCTGTATTACTTTTGCTGATTATAAAAGGAAGGAATGTATGATCATTGCAAGAGTGAAATTCAAAAGTACAGCAAAATATAAAGAAAAACATATCAATTGTCTGCTCACCACCCAGATATAACCCAATATATTTTTATGGATTAAGATATGGAACCCTTACCACAGGCCTCATCAGCCTGTGAGTAAAATGAAATTATATTTACATTAGTTTCCAAAATGCATTAGCCTTTATCTCTTTTTTGATTTTTGTATTTAAATTTTATATTTAAATTCTCATACAAAATTTTATAGTTTTTATGAAGTCACATCTAACATTCATTTACTTTATAATTTCTGACCTTGATGTCGTCCTTGGAAAGAACATCTTCATCTCAGACACTTATCTATGATGTTTCTTACACTTCAGTAGTTTTAGGATTAAAATCTAGAATTTATTTTCCTGTAAGGAATAAGATAGGAATAACTTTACTTTTTACTGATGGTGAGACAGTTGCTTCAACATGATTTGTTGATTAATTCATCCTTTTCCCCACTGATTTAAATGTCTTCTTTATTATATACATATTTCCCATTTATACTCGAGTCTGCTATTTGTGGATTCTTTTTATTCCATTAATCTGCCATTCCTGGGCCAACTCCATTCTCTTTAATCCCTCTAGCCTTTTAATATATTATAATATTTCATAAAGCAAGAGCCATCATTATTCTTCTTCTGAAAAATTGTCTTGGCTTTTAATTCCATGGAAACAATTACTTATTTTTATTGTTTTTATTATGTGACTTGTGATCATGTGAGTTTAAAACAGTAAATCAACTATTGGATTATACCAGACAGACTGAATTTAATATTCCCTTTTGCCCCTTGGTTGAATTGCCAAAGATCTGTCTCTTTCATTGGTCATTTCAAGGTCCCAGCAAGAAAAGGCACTCAGTATGTATTGCCACATGAATCCCTTTGGGACTGTCGCATTTATAAAGGTTTGTATAACAGAGTCAGCATGGTCAGAATCCAATTGCTAATAACCACATCTTCAATACATAAGCTGTCTTTGAATTATTTATTCATGAGCAGGAACCCTGACTAGAGTTTTTTTCTAATCCAAGCCATGAAAATTGTCATTATATTTTAAAAACCACAACCTTTTCTCTCCAGAAGACTGAATGGAAAAAAAAAAAAAAATCAAAGAATGAATTGTGACCCTGTGAGATATTTATTGTCAACTCACCAAGGTCATTTGCTGAATAGCCCGAAGGTATCAGGAGCCTTGCTTGCAAAGACATTACAGTGTTTCTCACTATTGTGAACCATTGAAACTAATTTTAGACTTTTCTTGGTTGTTAGTCTGTGCAAAAGGCCAAGTTCAAATTTGAAAATATTGACCAGGCAGGCAGGGTACACGATGTAAAGGAACTTTATGTCTCATCCTTTTCCCCATCACATCTCCCCCCGGCCCCGTAAACAGAGCTTGAGTGGAAGTTAAAAGTTGGTTTCTTCTATGAAGTCTTGGATCGGCTTTTGTGTGGCCTGAATCATGTAACAAAACCGCAAAACCAAACCAAGATCTTATTGGGAGTCAATGGGGAGGGGGGGAGGGGAAGGAGAATAAAGAAGGGGACACAAGTGCATGAGAACACAACACAACCATTGTGCCACCCTATGTTTAAGCCATTTTTTATTAGGAGATGGAATTTAGCCAGATTCCCAACATCACCCACTAACGCAGCCAATGTCAGCTTTAGCCCGATTACGGGTGGATGAATGATTTGGAGTAAAAAGTAAAATCACAACAATATAAGAAGAAATCACAGGTAAATAAGTTTTAGAATGAGAAAGTCTTGGGTAATTTTTACACCAAAGCCAGAACTATAAGGTAAAAAAGATTGCTAGATAATGACTTTATAAAAATGACAAATGAGCAGAAAAAGATTTGGAGACTTACTGATTCATCTCCCACTTTCCACTGTCCCCCACTCACACCGGACACTCCTCACTGCTTAGCTGGATCACCCTGAAAAGTTGCTTTAGCTTAGTTACCTTATCTGTAGATTAAAAAGGTTTGATTAGACAATCTTGAAGGTCACCAAACTCTGTCCCACTTGCCAGCTATGACATTTGTCATCCCTCCACCTCGAATGCCCTTCCTTGCATCTCAAATCTCAGCTCAAACGTTTAAGTACTCAGAGAGATCTTTCCCACCTAAAGTGTCTTCCCTCAGTCCCTGTTTGTCACATCATCCTGCCTACCTCCTGCCATGCATGTATCATACTCTGAAATTATCTTGCATCCATTTTTATTGGAATGAAGACTTGGTGAGAGTGAGGACTTGCCTATCTTCCCGAGAGGTGTCTTCAGACCTGGCAGAGTGCCTGGCATGTAGGGGATGGATGGGGACCCTGCTGTTCCTGAGATGGGGGATGCAGGAGGAGAGACAGGTTTGCAAGAGGATGAGTAGTTCTTTTGGCTAGCCAGCGGGAAAGCTTATTGCATTCCTCAGGCATTTGGATAGTCCTCATGCAGTGCTACTCAGACTGTGGTCCTCGGTCTGGCGACATCAGTGACAGCATCACCTGGGAGCTTGTTAAAATTCAGACTCGGGCTTCCCTGGTGGTGCAGTGGTTGAGAATCCGCCTGCCAATGCAGGGGACACGGGTTCGAGCCCTGGTCTGGGAAGATCCCACATGCCGCGGAGCAACTGGGCCTGTGAGCCACAACTACTGAGCCTGCGCGTCTGGAGCCTGTGCTCCGCAACAAGAGAGGCCGCGATAGTGAGAGGCCCGCGCACCGCGATGAAGAGTGGCTCCCACTTGCCGCAACTAGAAAAAGCCCTCGCACAGAAACGAAGACCCAACACAGACAAAAATTAATTAATTAATGAATTAATTTAAAAAAAAATTCAGACTCCCAGGCCTTATCCCCGATTCACAGAGTCAACATCTCTGGGGGCAGGGCCCTGGAATCTGTGTTATAGCAAGCTCTCCTGGGAATGCTCATACAGACTGTAAGTTTGAGAGGCTCTGTACTAGTTTTGTTTTCCGAGGCTGGACCGGCCCACAGAGCAAGAACCAGATTTACTTCAGGAGGTCTCTCCATCGGCCTTTCAGGAGCCCTATCAAGACTCCGTGTGTCAGCTGCCAGCTCCCCGTCTGCTGCTTCTTTGTCTTGACTCTTCACAGTTGCCTCCACTTGACAAATGTGAAATTTTGACAGTTCTTAGTACCTGCACGCTTTGATAGACTTTTTTTTTTTTCTGATGTGTGTTACTTGGACAATAAGGGCATAAGAAAAGAATACTTTTTAGTTCTGGTTTTCACTTCTGCTGAGCTCTGCTTGTCACTAAATTCTGAAACACTCAGGCGGCCAATGAGAGCCAGAGCGATACAGGGAAGGTGGTGCTTTTGGCGGACGTGCGTGATCAGTACACACAGGTGCCTTACATCCGAGGCCCTAACACAGTCAGCTCTATGGTACAAGACGAGGGGATCTGGAGTAGGTTAAGGAAGCCTCTGGCGGCAAATGGATTTGAATTGGTGGTTTTCCCTGACAGCAATTACTTTGGGGCCAAGTGAAAACTCAACTAAGCATTTTTGGTTTTGTAATGTCAAAACACCTTTGTGAAACAGACTTGCCTGAGACCAGGCCCACTGTCCTGTTCTGTTAGATCCTCTCTTCCTAGCTCCACCTGTTTGAGGATGTTTTGGTGATGTCACTGCTGTATCCAGCAAAGGGACAGATCTGGGGGCACATATGTTTTTGGTGTTCATGGTCACCAGGCTGCTTTTGTCAGAAGCACTGACCAATGGCTGGGGCTAAATCAGCCAGAAAATGGGGTGGGGTGGGATAATTCAACCCTTCCCTTGGTGGCAGGAGGCACTGGGTGAAGAAGAGCAGACAGAACATTCCCAAAATCAGCCACTTCCTCGCATTTCAAGAAGCCCTGGCTTGTAGAGCATCTCCTGCTGGGGCACAGAAAGCCGGGACTCTCCATGGCTGCCTTTCCAGAAGGGTCCACACACCAAGTCTGAGGTTGCCAGCATATCAGTCTCCCAAAATCCTGAGGTTTTTACCTTCCACGGGTGGAACTAGGTTAATTTCAAACATTTTAGCACAGGAAGCTCCCTGAAAGGGTGACCCCTTCCTCCCAAGTAATCAGAGTGAAAGAAAATCGAGAATTTTCCAGTTCACCCATTCACTCATTCATTGGCTGGAACTGAGCCAGGTGAGACAATGAGATGCCAAGGTGAATAAGGAATGACCGTAGCCATTGAGGAGCTGGGAGTCTACAGGGGGGACAGATATAAAAAGAAATAATTTGAGGGCAATCTAAAGAATGCTCTAGGAGTTCCCTGGTGGTCCAGTGGTTAGGACTTGGCGTTTTCACTGCTGTGGCCTGGGTTCAATCCCTGGTCAGGAAACTAAGATCCCACAAGCCGTGTGGTGCAGCCAAATAAATAAATAAATAAAATTTAAAAAATAAAGAATGCTCTAGAATATGTTCTCCACTATAGGAGACACTAATCCTGCCAGCAGAAGTGGAGGAAGGCTTCTCAGGTGGCATTTTACCTGCTCTTTCTCAGGTGAAAAGAGGAGAGACCAGGGGAACAGGACGAACGACAAGAATAAACATTCCTATAGTACTAAGTATAGACCCAGCACTTTTAATATATGAACTCATTTAAATCCTCATAACACATCTCTGAGATGAGCACAGTTGTTGTGTCCATTTTACAGATGAGGAAACTGAGGCTCAGTGAGGCTACGGGCCTGTCCTAGGTCACACAGCTAGTAAAGGGCAGACTGGCTCCAGAATCCAGACTGTTAACCATTGTTCAACCTGGTCTCTTGCCATATGCGAGTGTGATCTCCCTGGAGAATTTTGAGTGGCTTGAGTGGAGAATGGTGGTTCTGAGGGTTTTGTTTGTTTGTTTGTTTGTTCCTTCTGTAGCCCACTTAGGAAGAGAAACCAATTTACCCCACCCATTCCCACTTTCCAGTGAGGGGTGGGGGGAATCTCTGTAATAAAGCTTTGGAGAATGTAGTAGTTTGCTAGGGCTGCCATAACAAATTCCACAGACTGGGTGTCCTAAACAACAGAAATGTATTTTCCCACAATTCTAGAGGCTAGAAGTACAAGATCAAGGTGTCAGCAGGGTTAGTTTCTTCTAATGCCCTCTGCTTGGCTTGTTGATGGCTGTCTTCCTCAGGTGTCTTTACACGATCTTTCTGTGCTTGTCTGTGTCCTAATCTCCTCTTTTTATAAGCACACCAGTCATATTGGATTAGAGCCCATCCCAATGACCTCATTTAACGTTAATTTCCTCTTTAAAAACCCTATTTCCAAAATAGTCACATTCTGCAGTAGTGGGGCTTAAGACTTCAACATATGAATTTGGGGGCGGGGACACAATTCAGCCCACAGGAGAGCCACCAACATACACAAATTGCACCATGAGCTTTCACACATGATTTTATATTATTAAACAATGCCCTATAAATTTTTAAGTATTTTTTTACACTTTCCTGAGTAGTAGTTGCAAACTATTTATAACGTGTTTACTGGCAACATGTTAGCAATGATGTGTAACTGTTTAAGCACATTGGGGTGAGAGGGTGGTTCCTGTCTGCAATCACTTTAGCCGTACAGTTAGGAATCATATGTGAACAAACTTGTGTCTTTAATGAATGGAAAGCTGCAGTTCAAGAGCTATAAATATGCCTCTCTATGCACTCTAAGAGTGACCAAACAAATCTCCGCCAACGACTTGTAATTCAAAAGGAAGAATAACACCAGTGAAAACTATGGCCACCTGGATGCCACCCTGATGATGCGTTGCTAACAAAAGGTCCAACCAGAAGTGCAGGAATTCCAGCCACCAGAACTTGCTCCTGTACATCCAGCTCCTGTACATCTTGCTCCATGGTGCTGAATGGTTGCCTGACTTCTCAGTAGAATGGCAGATCAGAACCATTAATGAATTCTAATTTACTATTACTAAATGTTAGTAATTTTTAGTGACTCATTTTATAGGTTCATAATAAATAGCCCTTAATCCCATGTAAAATGAGAGTCTATGGACTTGTGTATCTTTTGCTTGTAAGAGCTATCGAAAGGAAACTAGTAGTCTGAATTGTGTATCCACAATGTTAGAGACATAGTCCATTCTCTTACTTCCGTAAATCATATTTAATTGGTTCCAAGCCATGCATGACCTGGCTCTTAGTCATCATGAGAGCTCCCTTTCTTTCACTTCCTCACCCTAACTAATGAGATCAAACAAGATTCAGATAGAGGGGATGCCAGGGAGCCAGAGAACCTAGCACTTAGTCTATGTTGACTGGCTTCAAGGCCATTATTCCTGTCCTTGCTGGGAAGAACTTGTCGCATGCCCTTCTTCTGGCAGAATTGGTGAGGCATCCTCACAGTGGTCCATTCCCATGACCACCGACCTGCCCACAGGGATGCTCAGCCATGATGTCCAGCCTCTGGCAAACATCCAGTAACCACCAAATGCCATCTAGGGAACCCAAATCAAAAATCCTGTCCTATGCCTTACATGCTTTGCTCTTCATTTTAGGGAGTTTCAACATGCCTTTCTCTTGAGCTGTTTTCATTTCCCTTCTCAAAGCACTAATCAATCACTCCCTCCTAACCACTGACCCAAAACACGAAAACTTTTCATTTTACTCCACGATTGTATTGGGACACCGACACAGGTGGGGTGCATAAGTTTAGTACCATTAAGAGACAACTGCTGAGGATGGTTGGGAGTCATTAAAAATGAGTTTTTAAGAAGAGGCATGACATAATCTTTTAAAAAGAGCACGTTAAGATGGACTGGATGTTACAGTGATCTTAGGAAATGTTATAATGGAACTGTAGTTGCATAGAAAAATGTCCTTATTTTCTAGAGACTTGTACTAAAATATTTATGGGTGCCATGTCATGATGTTTGTTATTTACTTTAAAATGCTTTGGTGGAAAGAATATATGGGAAAATACGGCAAAATGTTTATAGTTGTGAAATCCAGATGAGATTACACAGGCAAGCATCATATAGTTTCCTCTGTTTTTCTGTATGTTTTCAAATTTTTTAATAATAGAAAAGTGGAAATCAATCCTTTTGGCGGCTCTCTGGGCCTTAGGCGAGAGAGGCAAGTAGGGGGCCAAGTAGTGAGAAGCGATTCAGGCGGACACTGATGAGGGGCGGAGCTAAGATGGAGGCACCGCGGAGGGAGAGGGGGGGTGTGGACTGAAAGGTATCATCTAGTCTGTTCTCTTCGCTCATTCCCACAGTCCAAAGTGCTTCGGGAAAAATGGCTGCTGCAGGGTGTACCTGCTGGAACTGCGGAAGAGGAGGAAGCCAGGCGGCGGCAGTCTGAGGAGGATGAGTTAAGAGTCAAACAACTTGAAGGTAACATTCAGAGGTAGGTGGTTTCCAGCCCAGGCCCCCAAGCTGTGGCTTTACAGTGCAGTAACCACCGCTCTCCTCTAGGGGGCGTTTCTCAATGCCGTCACCTTTTCCCAGGGCTTTAGAATTATCTTCCTAAACAGAGTAGGTACGTTGTTGCCACTGAAACTTTTCCATATAACCCAGAATTTTGACTCTGAGTACTAAGTATTGTATTGGGCTGTCACACAGTACAGTGATGTCTTCATGGACCAACTAGGTGTGGTAAGCAGCTTGCCCCTTCACTAAATGTCCCCTTTTTGAGTTCTTCTGTCAGCTTTGTCTTTTTCCTTCTTGAGCTCAGGCTGTTAGCTGTTAGTGGGTCTGTTGTCAAATTTGCTACATTTGATCAATTTGAAATGGGAAAACTGTAGCCAAGGGTCTTGGAATTGAAACTGAGGGCACCCCTGTGAGCTGTGTGCCTGGGCTCTAAAAAGTAACTTTGTATTGTCCAGTTTCAGTGCTCAGAGGGTGAGTTGCTTCCTTTATGGTCCTCAACCAGGTTCTGAACATTTCAGTCTGGGAGATAAGTGACCTTTCTATGGCCAGTGGCTGGCCAGGCTCAGACAGAAGCAAAATAAATGTAGGTTTCCACTTGGGAACTGTAGCCACGCCAGGTCCCAGGACACCCAGCCAGAGATGTGAGATGGTGGGGGAAGATGGTGTGTGGAGATGCCTTAGAACGAAATCTCCCCCGCCACCTTATCCCACCAAATTCTGCTGGAAATCTCACCTTGGAGAGGGTCATCTCTTTCTCCTGAGGTTTTGAGCTCTTTTAAAATACAAAAAGTAATAGCTAACTTGCTACCAGTCATTTGTACCCAAGAGTGAATGAAGCTGGTGAGGGTACCTAGGGGACCCCAACAGCATCACCAAAGGGAAAAGCAGACCGACTGTAAGCCCCAAAGGCCTGTGTCCCTACTTTGCCCTTATGCCCCTTACAGAGTTCTCAGAGCAGCTTGCCCAAGCTTTGCTTGTGGGGGAAACTGGCTAAAAAAAAGTTTATATGGGATGTGTGTGTGTGTGTGTGTGTGTGTGTGTGTATGTGTACATATACATACACACACATACACGTACACACACACATTTTCTTAAAATTCAAAGGATAAAGGCTAAATAATATATATATATATATATATATAACATTGGAAAGGCTAAATTATTAAAGGCTAAATATTAGTGTGTGTGTATGTGTATATATATATACATATATATATATGTATATATATATACCATTAGAAGAAGAAATTTTAATCCTGTAAATACTGACATCAAGCTTGTGAGGACAAGTACCTCCAGAACCCCAGGAAGAGAAGGGACTTCATGTTAGACACCCAGAAGATAGAAAGGGGAGGGGGTGGAATGAAGTAGCTCAGAGTCCTGAGCCTTGGGGATTCCCTCTCCTCAGAAGTGGCTCGGCTTGCTGCATCTTAGACAAGATGAGGGAGCCAAGGATCATGGGAAATATTGACAGTCAATTGGAGAGGAAAAGGCAGCTCTGAGACATGGTTTTATAGGAGGTTTGTTTCTAAGTCTCAAAGTGGCAAGTCCATGGCGCTTTCAGCTGCAGTAACAGTTGATACCGTGTAGCATCTCTTTACCTTTACTCTTGTTAAAAGTTCCATTCCATTTCCTATCTCTTTCTTACTACACTACACTACGCATGGGTCTGGCACCAAGCAGGTGCTCCACAGCTGTTTGTTGAATGAAAGGATTGGGGCTGGGACCCCTGCCTGGCAGAGGGAGGCTGGGGAATTACCCTCCAGTCCAAGTTGGCAAAATTCTAGGAACCAAGTGGCGTGGGCACTGTCTGTTCACAGCAGGAACCATGATTCAGGTTCACATGGGGCAGCATTATACGGCTGAGTAGTTCTAGGCAGGATGAAGAAACAGGGATGAGAATTGCAGGCCCCCTCTGGTATGGAGGGAGACAGTATACGCCTGGATGGGCAGAAAATTTGATTTAAAATTGTTTTTTTAAAACCTGGATATCTTTTCTCACTGAGCCTGACATGTGCATTCATTTCATGTAGTAGGTATTATTACAGATGGCAGGCAGACAGGATTTGGAAAGTAGGATAAAACCAGTTCTATGACCTTTTCTGGTTTTCTTAAATGGCATCAGAAAACGTGGTCTTCAACCACATTGGCAGTTTCACTTTGGCTTGAATACAAATATATTGTTGTTCTAGCCCCATAGGTGGTAACTCTCACCTGTGATGAGCCATTACACGTGGGAGAGGAGTCTTAAATCAAGACTCAGTTTTGGCTAAATTAATCAGTTAGGAGCTGGTTTGTGGTTCAGGTGGGCATGACCGTACTCTGAAAAATAAAGAGAATCTCTTTTTGTCCTTTGAGTCAACAGAAGAAAGAGCTCATTCAATGCATGCAGGCAATCTCTTGGAGGCCATTTAAGAGAGAGATTCCCAAGCCAGAAGGAAAGAAATCATAACAGCCTAAAGGGGTGGGGGTGGGATGCTTAGGCCTGGATTCAGGAGTCATTTCCTTCTGCCATAACCACGGCTTTGCTGGACATCGGCCAAATGGGCATTGGCCATTTGTTGGAGAATGAGCTGTGTTCCCTGGAGCTGCTTTTCTGTAGGAGCAGGGCTGCCAATGGGCATCATTTCCTCCTTAGGGCCTCTTGAGGGAGGAGTTTCTTCCTACCTTAGATGTCAGTTTCTGCTTCCCTTCATCTTACTCGCAACTTCTCTTCTACAGTATTTAGCATCTTTAAGCTCCAGTCCCAAGGGAAGAAAGGAGCTCTCCCCGCTCCTTCCTTAAAGGATACTCAGTCACCTAAGACACTTTCCTGAAGTCAAGCATTGGTTCTCTCTCACACTCTTAGTCACTTGAACTGCTTTAAAGGTTCATTGTAAACCTAAGCATCCTCCAGTCTTACAAGGTCTTTGGGGATTGGCTGGCCTGGCTCTGCTAATTTTGGCCGAGCTCGGCTAAGAGACTCTAAGCTGTAGGTTGGATGCGCCTGCTCTTATTTTCCCTGCACTAATGAACTAATCGTGACAATTTCCTTTTATGGCAATGGCAGAGGTGCAAGGGGGCCGAACAGGCACAAGGCGTTGGCTCAGAACTGCCCGTGAGCCATTAGCCAAAGCAAGTCGAAGGCTAATCCCAAAACCCAGGGGAGGAGGTAGACAGTCAACCTTTAGGGAAAGGAACTCAGAGTTATGGGGCAAAGGGTACAGATACAGGAAAGGGTGAAAATGGGTACTAATCCTTCAGTCTTCCAGAAGCATGATTGTTCAGTTAAAAACTGCAAGCATTAGGGAAAACTGACCAGCAGGAGGGAAAGTACAGAATAGCCCAATGAATGAGAAAGAGGATGAACTAAAACAACTCAAGAATTCAGAGGAAAAGGAAGAAGAGAATAAAGGAAAATATGAGTGGCTTTGAAATAAGATCTGATCTTTATGTAATAGGAATCCTGGAAACTGTCTGCAGGTCAAATGCAGCAGAACCACTAAATTAAGGAATTCTAAAGGAAAATTTCTTTGTTTGAATTGGAACATTAATTTGTAGATCTTAAGATTTGGGTCCACTTGTCTAAGTCCTCCCCCAGCAACAAATTATATTTTCCTGAAGAGACATATGAACTCTTTTCAAACTATATTAGTATATAATATAAATGTACTAAAATATATTAGTACATTTAGGCCCTGAAGGTATATTAGTCCCTTTTGGTGAATCAGGAGTAGCTTGAAGAACCTGATGGAGCAGTAGAGAATAGCAATCCAAGAGCAGGGAGAAAGCCTGCAAGGAAAGGTTAAGGGAAATCAGGGTCAGTTAGTTTAGAACAAGAGAAGATAATGATAGCAACCTAACTCAGAACTTCAAGTGTATGTAGGATTTAGGCCACATCTGAATTCTTTATGTGTTGGCCATTCTGAATATGATAAAGACTTAAAATAAAGCATGAGAATTTGCGCTTAGACGTATGTCTGTTTCCCTAGATATCTTCAAGAGAAAGAACATAACCACCTTTCTAATTCTGATTCCAAAATTCTTTACAGTGCCAGTAGCCATACAAGAAGTTCCAGGTTTACAGACATGTTTTCTTCCAAAATGTTATTTGTAAATTGGCGGTGATTTGGAACTGAGAATGTTGTCTGTCTTTTAAAACTATTATATGTGGTGCTTAGGTTTTTAGGGCAGCCCACAAGGAGGATGGGAAGGAGGGGAGGAAGCAGGGAAGGAAGGGAGGGAGGGAGGAAGGAAGGAAGGAAGGGAGGGAGGGAGGGAGGGAGGGAGGGAAAAATGTAACTAGACTATTAAATCTGGGCATTAGAATCACTTGGGAATAAAAATATGAATTCCCAGACTTCATTCCAGGAAATTTGGATTCAGTGACCGAGGTGAGGAGCCCTGTAATTTATGTTTTTCAAACAGTGCTCCAGGTAATTCTTTTGCATGGTCAGGTTCAAGAACAATTGCTATAAATGGAAAAAAGCGTAGATCATAAGTGAAATCCCATTATAATACCTGTAAACCCTCAAGGCAAGTGAGAAGTAAATAGTGTTTGGAAGAAAATTGATTTCACCCAAACAGATAAAGAAGGACAACCCTGACCCTTGATTTCAGACTGATTAAAAGCCTTAGTACTTTGACTCAAGGAAATTTGAACACTGCTTTGCAACTCCTTTAGGTGGGAATAAAGCTGTCTCTCTGGCACTGGGCTGAGGTCTCTCTGGCATTGGGCTGAGGTCTCTCTACCATAGGTCCCACCATGGAACCAAGCTTTTCATTTGAACTTGATTGGAAACAGCCTTGGTTTACCAAACTAAAATTGATACCCGTCCAGAAAGATGGCTACTTTCCCAAAGGCCAGAAAATGCTACCATTTTTCAAAGGTTTCTGGCTGAAATTAAGAGCACGATAGCCTTGAAATGATGACTTCAGTGATGACAAATGATATATCAATTGTCAAATTCTTTTGCACAACTTTTCTCAGGGCAATTTCAGGATGGCCCCATCTGTTGATTATATTCTTGGCTCACTAGAAACCAGGAGAAAAATAGGCTAAAAAAAAGAAGAAAAGTTGGAATTGTTGAAAGCAAAATCTGTACACAGATTTCTTTTTTCTTTTTCTTTTTAAAAAAAAATTGGATATCACATCTGTCTGCTTTATTTCCCATTGGAGTGCTATATTGAGAAAGCCCAAAGGATTGTTTCTGGCTTGGGCCCATCATCCGCCATTGTCCATGCCATCACTGGATGTGATGCGTCCCTGGGGGCCACAAGTGGGTTTCCCATTGATCCTTTTGGAGATTTTAGGTAGTTAGATTCACACTAGCTGTATCTATTTCACATCTGCTCCAATCAACAAGTCTTGTCACTTGCCTTGTGGTTTTCTCACCTAAGATTCTCTTTCTTATTTAACCACGTTTTATTTAAGTGTTTGAAATATAGTGTTCTTAACTTTCTTTGATTAGTGAGAAGTATGAGGAAAATTTGTCTCCCCACCTTGGAATTACTCCAGAGAAGATGAGAAACCTCATGAAGTGGTAAATGAAAAGGGAACAAACTGTCGCAAAGCCAGGGTGCTGATTCTAGCTCTGCTGCTAATTTGCTGTGTGACTTTGGGCAAATCTCTCATTCTCTCTGGTCTCAGTTTCCTCATCTCTTCAGTGAGAGGTCTCTCAGGGTCTTCCAGATGTGGTATTCTGAGATCCTCTAATTTGGGAGGTTGGCGAGAGATCCCTCTTCTGAACAAAGAGATCTATGCAGAGAAATATCGCTATTGTGGAAGGAAGTAGTTTTGGAGGCAGGCCAGAATCGGGGAAAGAGGTTAAGTTCTCAGGAAACAAAAGCTCCGTGTGTAACTGACTCATCCCAGAGGTGACTAATTCATCTGAACAGCTGTCAATTCTAAAGTATGTCACATCGAAATATTCATTGAATAAAATATTGAAGCCTCAGTTGCTAACCCAGAGAGGGCCATGCAACTTTTTATTTTTTATTTTTTTTTATTTTTGGCTGTGTTGGGTCCTCGTTACTGTGCGAGGACCCCCTCTAGTTGCGGCAAGCAGGGGCCACCCTCCATCGCGGTGCGCGGGCCTCTCACTATCACAGCCTTTTTCTTGTTGCGGAGCACAGGCTTCAGACGCGCAGGCTCAGTAGTTGTGGCCCACGGGCCCAGTTGCTCCGCAGCATGTGGGATCCTCCCAGACCAGGGCTCGAACCCGCGTCCCCCGCACTGGCAGGCAGACCCTCAACCACTGCGCCACCAGGGTAAGCCCTATGCAGCTTTTTAGAAAGAAAATTCAAGATGCAAGTGGTCTGGTTCAATTCTGCTTCTGACTCAAGATTCTTTGAGTGCCTCTGTTGGTCTCTGATGGACACCAGAATTCACTTAATTTTCCATATTCTTAAGACACTCAAAGCAGAAGACTGGCAACATCAGGCATAAGCATGTGTGTGTTATATTATGGGATTTTGGCAACCAAGAAGATGACAGTGACCCACAAATAGATGTTCTAGAAAAGGCAACCACAGAAACGTTCATTGGAATCACAAAGGACACTTGCTTGGGATTCAGTGTGTTCTTCCTACTTGCTGTTTTTAAGTCTGTGATGTGCTGTTGTTTCTTGGCAGGGCACAGAGCATGCCACATTGGCTCTCCACATCTGTGCACTCCTGGCCACATTTGGCAATCTAGTCCTGCCAAATTCCCATTCTTTTTCTTTCACTAAAATAAATCTTTATATAGTGTAAACCATACGGTGATATAATGGTAGCACTATATTGTCTAATATTCATTGGTCTCTTACTCTGTTCTGGATACTGACTTAGCTTTGGGGCCTCCATGAATTCATTAATATTCTCATTTCATCCCCAGAACATTCCCACAAAGTAGTTGTGATGATGATGATACCCATTATACAGCTGGGAGAACTGAGGCTTAGGAGATAAAGTAACTTGCTGCCCAGAATGACCCCTTTAAGAAGTGAAAGAGCCAGTATTTGAACTCAGCTCTGCCTAACTCCAAAGCACATTCATAAAAATCTCAACAAAAGTGGTTATTTTAAGCTAAAAATCTCTGAGACTTGTGATATTCAGTGAGATTACAGCAAAATTTCCCTCATGGTATAAGTGGATGGATAAGTAACGTGCTCCTCCCTCCTCAGGGACCTTGAAAGCGCTCCATTGAGCATGATCATCGTGACTGGGGAGGCTGCCCCCTTCAGGTTCTTTCAGGAGGTACAGGTTCCATTTTAGGTTTGGTTCCCTTCCTTTTCTCTCTGAAGCCCTTTGCTCCCGAGTACACTTTCTTGGTTGTCTACAGCCTAATCTCTGCTGGAAACAGTGTGTGGTTATGTAAAGGGCCCACAGCATAGCACACTGGTTAGGAACCTGGACCTTAGAGTCTGATTGACCTTGGTTTGAGCCCTAGTTCTGCATTTATGAGTTGTTTGATCTTGGGCAAGCCCTGTAACATCTCTGGACTTGAGTTTCCTCACCCATACACTGGGGATAACAATGCCCGTCGTGAAGAGTGGTTGCAACGTGTAGAGATCATGTGCATGTGCAAGTGCCAAGTACAGTAGGCTGTCAGGAAGTAAGAGTAGTGCTACTGTTATTGTTTTCTCTATCCTTCTGGAGAGGGTTTCCAACAGTAACACTATAGACATTTGGGGCCAGATAATTCTTTGTTGTGGGGGACTGTCCTGGGCTTTGCAGGATATTTAACAGCGTCCCTGCCCTTTACCTAGTAGATGCCAGGAGCACTACGCCCACCCCCAGTCATGACTGTCAAAAGCGTCTTCAGGCATGGCTAAATGTCTCCTGTGGGCTAAAAAGCCCCCCGCTGAGAACTGCTTCTCTGAAGCTTGGAGTTACAGGTGTTGATACTAAGATGAAAATCACCCCATCAAGTAGCTTCAGAATACAGAACCCTTGAAAGATTTATGAAGATAACATTAATGATTCTTGGTGCAGAATGACGTAAAGGCTTTCAGTTAGTTGAAAATAGGAGTCTTCACTCAAGCACTGAGCCATGAAAGTCAGTTCTGTGTTAAAAAGAAATGGTTGCCTTTTTTTTTGGCATCCAGTGCTGTGCTGATTTTGCAAAGGCAGTGAGTTTATGACAGTTCTACAGTTCATAAAACTGTAGAATCTTAGCGTATGCATAACTGAGGTGCTGTTATCTGGATCAACTTTTATCTGATACTCCAATTTGCAATGAACCCAGGGAGTGCGAGGCAGTAGGCAGGCTCTCCCCAGAGGCTAAAAAATGACAGGAAGCTTACTTCCTCACAAAGTAACACCCAAGTCCACACTGGAGCAAGTCTCATTATCACAAAGAATCCTCCCTTGGGATGAAAGTTATGTTCTCTGCAGTTTTTCCCGGCTCTCTGGTCCCTACCCTGCCCCCTAGGGACCACACAGAAAAGTCCCTCTTTATAGACTGAAATCTGGATGCTTCTGGGTTGTGGTCAGCTTAGGAAGCTGGGTCAGAAAAGGGAGGAAGCACTCTAAAATTGCATTCAAGCACATCTGCATTGCACGTTCGTTTCCCAGTTGCCAGTAGTGGAAGAGCCTACCGCCCGATGTTTCCCAAGCATCTTGCCTTACTCGGGTTTTGTAGGCTCCATTATAATTGCCTCATTGTTGGTTAGGTAGATTGGGTTTAAAGTACCCGGAATGATGAAAATAGTGGGAGAATTCCATCCATACACTGAGACCACGTAAGAGCCACACTTGGGGAAAGTTTGCATTTTGCAGCCCTTAGAACAATTGCTGTAATTGAAGGAATTATGCAAAGTCAACCTTCTTGGCAGCTGGTCCCAGGCTTTTTGGCCTATGATTGCCATGCCTCAAGTTTCCTCTCTACAAATGCTTTGAAAATAGTATTTTTCTGCCCCAAAGGCTTATAATGTGGTCACTTCTAACCCCTCTATATTCTTGATGGATCAAAAACGTCAGGGGTCCTTTCGACATTTTCTTCCATGGTCTTCACCAACTGTATACCAATTGTGCATTCTGAAGGCAATGGATGGTCTCTCGGGTCCTTTCCATCAAGGGCAGTCTATGATCTTACAACATGGGGGCCTTACAGTCAAGTCTGATGGCTGAGGTCCAGCGGCCATGGGGACCCAGGCAGGCTTTGATGGGGAGCAGACTTGCAGGCAGGCTGACCCAACACCTCCATCACCACAGTCTGCAGCCAAGTCGATCTCCTGAGCACATCCCCACTTTGTATGCTCTCTTTTCACTACTTAGGCCCAGAGAAGAGTCCTGTGGGACCTGCTTAAGACCTGTCACTGCAAGGCCTGCCTCTCCTGGACTTTCCAGTTTCTCCTCCCGTCAGGTCCAAGCCTTGAGCCCTCCAAGGCAGCAAGTGGGAGATAAGCTCACAATCCCTCTCCCGTTCTAAGATTCCAGTTCCCTAGCAGACGTGCAAAAACAGTAGAAGGAATGCCCCTCTTCTTACTGTTACCCCAAAAGCAACTTCTGCCATCAAGCGTTCTTTAGATCTCTCACCGAAGGTGTAAACCTTAACAGTGGGAATTCCAGGCCAGGTGAGAGGAAGAGGGTACGCAGCAATACATGAGTTAGGTTTAGGCCATGTTTATTAGGAGGGATTTGCCTACATCCTCATTCCCATCCCTTTTTGGAGAAACTATTTTTGAGCACATTTGGCGCACATGTGCAGTTATACTTGCAACGTGAAGAATTAAGGTTTATTGTGCTCACAGATTCTCAGTCAGGAATTTGAGCAGAGAACAGTGGTAATGGCTTGTCTGTGCTTCACACTATGTGGGACCTCAGCTGGGAAGACACAAATGGCTGGGGGTGACTCGAGGGGCTGTGTGCTGGAATCACCTTCATGGCATGTCTAGAGCTTCAGCTGGGATGACTCAAGGGCTGGGTGGGACTAATATCCTCGGCACCTCCACATGGCCCTTCCACAGGACTGGCCTTCTCCCTGCATGGCAGCTGGGTTCTGCGAAGGAGCACCCCACAGGGAGTGTCTAGAGAGCAGACATTCCAAGGGAGCCAGTGGAAGCCATAAGACTTCTTCTGTCCCTGCCCCCCTTGGAACTCTGGTAGCATCACTTCCACTGTGTCCTGCCGGTTTCAACTGAGCCACTAAAGCCAACTCAGATTCAAACAGAAGGAAATGAGAATCTTTACCTCTTGACGGGAGTGGCAGGGTCACATTGCAAAAGAGCATGTGGGATGGGAGAGATTTTTGTGACCTGTTTGGAAAATACGATCTGCCTCAGAGCCTATGTTGTTTGGTGCATATTTGAAGCCTAGTCTTTACTATTATGTAGTTTTTGTTTGAATGTTCCATTGATTATTATGTTGTGTTCCTCTTTATTTTTATGAATCTTAAAATTCTTTTTTTCCTTTTTGACTGCACCGTATGACATGCAGGATCTGAGTTCCCCAAACAGGGATGGAACCCGTGCCCCGTGCAGTGGAAGCACAGAGCCCTAACCACTGCACTGCCAGGGAAGTTCCTTAAAATCCTTTTTGATGCAGTTAAAAAACAAAAAAGGATTGAGGAATAGAGGCCCTAAAGCCACATGTGAAGTGACAAGACCAGGTGGTCCCTTCTGACTGACAGCAACCTCCCTCCACCCCGGCCCCCTACTGCTAAGCCTTTTGATCTCCTTTGAAACAGAATCTCTGTTGGAATAATACACACTCCAGGGATCTTGGAGTCTCATGTTTTTCCCTCCCATGTGAAAAGGCAAAGGAAAAAAGTGAATAATGTTTGAATATTACCAGTGCACAGAGAATATCTGTAAGGTTAGGGACACTTCTGCCAGCACAGACTGTCACCCCAATCTGGGTGCCTGGAGGAAGGATTTTACGCACTGCCATGGTATGTGGCGTGAGGGTTGCCACCTTAGCCAGATTCTGCCTGGAAGGACTGGACATCTCAACACCAGTGGCGTTCACGGCCATTGCTGGGCTACATGGCTCTTTAGTGCAAATTAGAAAATGCAGCTCCACATGAGGCCACCATTTGGAAAAACCAGTGGCTGGATTCTAGCCTCCTCTACTCCTTCGACAGGTGTCCTCGGGCAGAAATAAGCTGTATAAGCATGTGCATTGGTCCTGCTCACTTCTCAGTCTCCGCTGGCCTCCTTCCTATCGGTCGTTAAGGTATTCCCAGTTACCTCCCATTCTTAAATAGTCTCAGATAAGGCCAGAGGAGATGGAGAGGAAGCTTTTTACAGGCCACTGGGGAACACAAACAAGTAAGCCATCAATTATAAGCTGGTGGGAAAGCTCCTACCATGGAAGTTCAAAAAGAGTCTATGGGAACATATGCAAGGGAGGGGTACTTAACACTCAGATTAGGGAGTGCAGGTAAGACTTCCTAGTGTGATGTGTGAGGAGAATGTGTTTTTTAGCTCTTGATTTTATCTGCTGTTGATTTTCAGCAAATTATTTTATCTTTTTACATTCCCTTACCTTGCATTACATTACACTGTATTACATTATGTTCATTCTTGACTAGGATGGAAGTTCCCTGAGCACAAGAGCTTCATGGATTGCTCACTGTCTTAGTTTCCTGAGGCTACTGTAACAAATTACCAAAAACTAGGGGGTTCTAAACAACAGAAATGTATTCTCTCACACTTCTAGAGACCAGAAGTCCAAAATCAAGGTGTCAGCAGGGCTGTGCTTACTCCAGAGGCTCTAGGGGAGGATCCTTCCTTGCCTCTTCTAGCTTCTCATGGCCCCAGGCATCCCTGGGCTTGTGGCTGCATCACTCTCCTCTCTGCCTCCATCTTCATATGGCCTTCTTATCTCCCTGTGTCTTCTCCTCTTCTGCCTCTTATAAGGACACTTACCATTGGATTTAAAGCCTATTCAGATAATCCCAGAGGATCACATCTCAAAATCCTTTCATTACATCTACAAAGACCCTTTTTTTCCAAATAAGGTCATACTCACATGTTCCGGGGTTAAGATGTGGACATATCTTTTGGGGGAACACCATTCAACCTACTACACCCACTATATATATGTGTGCGAGTGCCTACAATACTGTGTGGTGCCTACTAGGTTGCTCTCAATAAATATTCTTTAATTTAATTGATCTGTATCAGCTTTAGGTCATCCGTAGGATTGTCATGAGGTTGAAAACAAACATTTATGTCTAGAGATGGTATAGGACTGAGATTACGGCAAAGAGTATCAGCATCCCACTTGCTGGTTCAGGTCCAGGGTCTCCACTTGCTGTCTGTGTAATCTTAGGCAAGTTTCTTTAGCTTCACTTTCCTCTACTACAAAAAAAAAAGATAATAAAATAATAATGAAACAAACTATTGGGTAGTGGCGATGATTAAATTAATATATACGGAATGCTTAGAAAGTACTTAGAACGGCCTAGGACTCGGTGCCCAATCGGTTTTAGCTTTTATTATAAAAATAAAAGAGTGATGTGACCATGTACAGTATATAAATAGCCCCAAACTATTTGATTTTACCAGACTCCCTCTCCACTCTCAGAAACAGCTGAGAGGGACGCCACCACCCTAAGCTTAGCACACTGTTTAGAAGTCAGCTGCAGCTGGACATACAAGTCCAGTGGTGACTTGGAAGCACCAGCCCTCACCCCTAGGATGTCCAGGGCAGAGGAAGAAAGGAGGCCGGGAGCACAGCGCTGAAAACTGCTGCCTTGCAGGGGTGGGAAGCAGCTTTTGTCCCCAGGGCAGCTGCTCCCTCTTTGGTTCCCTCCTGCTCTGTGATCAGCTCAAGTCTGTTACCCTGAGGCCCTCAGCAGGAATTCTAAGGCTTCCCAGGACCTGTCAGCTAAAGTGGAGGATGAAAGAGAACAACTCCAAGAACAAAAGAAGTAGGACAATATGATAGATTTGAGAAGAACTCAGACCGGTTGTGGGGCAGATCCAGTTGAATAGGGTGAGAAGCTAGAGTTATCTCAGCAGGTTATTTTTTTAAAAAATGTAACCTTGTGCTTTCCAGTTGCTTATTTTTTTAAAAATTGTCTAGGTTGTTAGAGTGATGCCCTGCTCAGGTCCTTAGGAGACTTGCTTTGTTAGAGAAAAATGGCTAAACCCAGTGCTATTTAAACTATGTCCATGGACCGCTTCCGACCAGGCAACTGTTTATTACCAACTGTTTATTACCAGTCATTACCAGTCTATGACAAGATAAGGACAGGAATTGCCAGAAAGGTGTTTGGAAACCTTAATGGCAATCTGGCATTGTCATGACAACCAAGTGGATGCTCAGTGGCTCTGTCTCACTGCATAGACCAATTTGCAGGTTGTTGCATTTCTTGGCAAGTTGCATGTGTCATGAGCTGAGTGTCTGCGATGGGTTGGGATAAACCCCAGTCTTTGACCACACTGCTGCAAAGCAAACACCAGAGAGAAGAATATATGCCCCAAGATCATAGTTTTTGCCTAAATGTTTAAATACTGTCATCGCCATCTCTTTGCACCAATTTATCTTTAGCTCTAGAAAAAACCTTACAGAGTCTTTAGACTGAGCACCTCCCCACACCTGAGGCCAGGACAGACCCCAGGACTCTCAGAATAACCCAGCCAACCAGTGATCTTCCTGCAACTAAACCCAGGTCCCCAGTGCTCTTTTAGAGCTGCCATCCTTGCCTATAGCTAATGCAGAAGAAAATCTCAGCCCCTGACAAGGAATCACAAATTCCAGATTAAAGCCCCAGAATGATGATATGGTTTTCTTGGGAGCAGCTGTTTTATAAACAGGATTTGGGGGCATCTCAGGCCTTCCATACCAGGTAATGTGCTGCTGCTGGGGTCTGCTCTGTGAAGCAAAGGACAGGACTCGAAGACACTGACCTTTTAATATTAGCCACACAGATGTCTTGCTGTGTGATCTTGAGAATATTAGTTAATGTCCCAGCTGAATCTGTAAATAGGAATAAGAATAAGATTTGCTGTCCCTGGGGACATCCTAAAAATTTTGGTCAGGCTGTAAGAGGAGGCCTAGAGAGATGACTTGGCCGGGGAAATCATCTGTAAGACTCTCTCCATGGTTAAAAAAAATCATCTGGGGGCTGGAAGAGACCCTTGGCAACTGGTGTGTTCAGCCCCTGCCTTCAGGTAGGACTACAGCTTCCACCATTTCAAAGTGATGCACATGTCTCCTATTTTTAAAGAAGGGAAGGGAGATTCTACAATTGGGTGGCTGGCTATTCCTTTGGCCAGCGCTGTCATGGCCTTGACAATATAAATGGAGCCAGGCAGGGAGGAAGCCATCTTCAGGGCACAGTCCTACTGTGGGAGAGTCAGAAGGGACATCCTCATATCTCAAAGACGGTGGCGCTTAGGTTCCAAGTGTGTCCTGTGTCTTGTGGAGTCCGATGCAGCTCTGATAAAGAACATTATGAAGATGCTCCTTGGGCTCCTCTTTAGATGGTGTAATCTCACTGGCTTTCACATGTCCTACATGGAATTTTCTCCAGCCATCTGTTGCTTCATTTAGTAATTAACCCTAAGTTCTTTTTTGCCACTCCTTAGGCGTGAATCCCAGGCTACACACAGAATTCTAGTAGCAAGAAATGTGGATTTTCCACAGGTTTAAATATTTGCCACTTGACCTTTTATCAGAGAGCTCTGAGGCCAACCTGCCATGCTCTGTGGAAGGCGGAGTGGTTTAAGGTCAAGAGTAAGCATTCTCTCTCAACTCGAATCTTCACTTCACTACTTCTCATGGCCTTGGACTGCTTACTTCGTATGTCGTGCCTCAGTTTCCTCATCTGTAAAATGGAAATACTCATAGTATATACTTAGAGGATTGTTGAGAGAATGAAATGAGTTAACACATATAAAGTGCTCAAAATAGTATCTGACAAAGATGCTAGCTGCTATTTTTCTACCATGACCCAAAGCCTAGGTTTGCTTCAAGCGAATGGGAATTATGTGGGAATGACCCCACATCACCGTTTTAGAGATGCTCTTTGTGCCTTGAGCTGCTCACCTCGTCTCTGAAATTACACTGTGTTTGCTTCCAGCTCATTCAGTAAGACAGGGGGTGTTGGAGGGGCTCACTTACTGTTTAGATTAAATGTTCTTTAATCACTGGAGTATGGGAATTTTCATTAAAATAAATTGTAGTTAATCACACTAACAAACCAGAAAGATTTATGATTTATTAGGGCAAAAAATAATTTACTGAAGTGTCCTTTGAAATCTATTTGTGGCTGTCTCTGTTCTCCAAGGAGAATTAATGTTGGATACACCTTTAAAAAAGATTTTGAACAAAAAGGGCACATAAGCAGTGGTACCCTACTTCCTTTGCCACAATTGTACCCTTCACACCTGCCCCAGGTCACAGCAACACCAAGGTCAAGCTCCCAATACTTCAAGTACAGATGTCCTTTACCTTTGCACATACACATGCATACACAACTCCCATTCTCCAAAATTTTCTTTCCATAATGTTCTACGGAAGAGGAAACAGATCTCAAAAGTCCTGTCTTTCTCAGCCATTTGAAGCCATTTTGCAGAGTGCTGAATTCATGGTTCTGCTTTTACATATGTTAGAAATATCTCCTGCCTGGACTAGTTTATGTTCACATTCATAAAAGCCGGCAGATGTTTCCTTTATTAGGACACGCTCAACATTGCTTGTTGAAGGATCGCACCTTTTAAAAGTCAATCTAGAAAGGAAAAATTTGGAATCTTGATAAAAATAAGGTAATACTTGTGAAGATTCTAGGAATGCATAGCTGACTTTGGAACAGCCGTTTGTTGTAAAACATTCTCCCCATCCTCAAACTCCACTGACGCCATACCCCGCCTTCGCTAACTATCCTCTCTCTCCTCCCCTTTAGCCCCAGACTTCTTGGAGCATCAACGATGCTCAGCATCTCCACCTCCTCACCTCCCATCCGCTCTCCTCCGTGTCTCCTGACCCTGTACTTGCCACGCCACCAGTGGCTCAGTGCGATGGAGACTTTTTAATCCTCACCTTAGTTGACTGTTCAACATCAGGTGAGACTCCTGAATGTTCCCTATTTCTTGAACCGTCCTCCCTCCTTGATTTACTTGCCATGACAGTATCCTTGATTTTCTGTCTCCTCTTCCTCTGTCCATCCTTGAGATGTTGGTTTTTTTGGGTTCTTATCCTGGTGCTCCTCTTAACGTCTCGTATTCTGAGTCGTATCATATGCTCCCATGGCTTCTGAAATACAAACATTCTTTCATTCCAATTTTTTCTCCAGAGCTACCCATTCAGCCAGCCTTCTTCTGAACATCTCAATTTGGATCTCACCTAAACACCTAAACCTCAACATGTTAAAAATTGAACTCATTACTCTCTCTAATTTGTTCCATCTCTTTGGTTCTTAATTTCTTGAAAAGCACCACTGTGCACCCAGTTGCCCAAGTCTGAAACCAGGGCATCATCCTTGTTTCTTCTCCCCGTCTCAACCCCGTGTCCATTCACTCATTTTATATCGCAAATATTTCTAGAATGCTTCCACCCTTTTCCATCCCCATTGCCATGACACTAGTCCAGGCCATCATTACCTTTCACGTGGGTTGCTTCAACACCCAGTCTCCCTTCCTCTAGTATTGTAGACTTCTAGCGCAAACTCTATCCAGCCACCAGAAGTGTCTTTCAAAATTTCTGTCTGATGATGTCACTTTCCAGCTTAAAGACCTTCCCTCATTCCCTTTGGACTGCAAGATAAAATCCAAACCCCTTCATATTTATGATATGACCTCTGCTTGCCTCTCCAGCCTTATCTCATCAGTGCTTCCTCCTTCTCCAATCACCGGCCACCCCAGGCACTCTCTGCTGTTTCCTGGAGAGACCAAGCTCTCCCTGGGTCAAGTTCTTTGTCCCTGCTATTCCTTCAGCCAGGAACACTCTTCAGTCCCTCTTCACTTGGCTAACTCTTATGGATCCTTCAGGCCTCAGTTAAGATACCACTTTCCCTAAGCCCTGAACACTGGTTTGCTGTCCACCAAGAGCATTTTTAGCCTAGAACTTACTGTATCATAGCACATATGAAGCTGTTTTCTGTCTCTGTCTCTCTCTGTCCCTCCAGCCTCAGCTTCCTGCAGAGTAAGAGAGAGTAGTGTTCACTTTTGTATTCCCAGATCCTAGCGTACTGCTTGGCACAAAGGCTTTCGTATATAGTTACTGGAAGGAGGAAGACCAGAATGAAGGTACCACAGGTGACACACCCACAGTTGCTTTAAGTATAAATGCTTGTGAGATTTCTCTCTGCTAGGCATTTCCTACTGAATAGTGGGCCTTTGTCTCCGTTACTGTGATTGACATTTAATCATGACATGAACTAAAAGAAGGAGATTGTTTTCTTGGCATGGCTCTCATTTATCTAGAAGTATGGACAAGTGCTGCCATGAGCAAATGGCCATGATCGCAACTAATTGCTCTGATGTGGCTGATATAATATTCATTTGGAACAAGATTATTAAATAGATATTCATTGAGCATCATACATAGCAGTGGGAAAGATGTTGGAATTATACAAAAGAGGTCAAAGTGTTCTCCCCTGCTCTTAGGATCTGACAGTTTAGGTGTCCGATGGATGGAATATACACATGATGGGTTCCAGGAACATATCTTCTACTACTCAGTGTAGTAGAAGTTCAGGAAAAGGAATGATCATTGAGGGCCTTAGTATTGGGGCTTTTACCCTGGTGGGATATGGCTGAGATCAATCTTTCTAAGATGTATTCATTCATTCAATAAACATTTATCAAAATGCTTATGATAGAGGCCAAGCTAGGTTAGAGATAAAGATGAAAATGGTATAATTGCTACCCTCAAGAGACCTATAATCCACTCAATTATAATGGAAGACCACTCTTCAAAGTTCCTTAACTGTGGGTATTCAGAGATCTCCTGAACCTTCTGGACTTATGTTTCTATTGCTCATGATTCCCATCATTTGATGTTAGAAGGTCCCCTTCCAGGAAATACTTTGTACCACCAAGAGAGTTAACTTTGACCCCAGACAGCACATGATGGTCCCAACCCAGAACATTTAATAACTGAACCTTTTAAAGCAGTGATGGTTCATAGCATCACTTCCTTAGTTTTCACTTCTAAAAAATAAAAGATGCTAAGTCAAGTTTAAGATGCCTCACTTCATTGGAAGGAAATTCCAGGCTCGTAGGAAATGAACCATGACGGCTGAGTTGGGACGTGAGCTGAATGGCTGTCACTGAGATGGAGCAAACACACATGGACATCATCACAGATAACCAGAGAGGAAACTGGGGGCCCTTCCTTGACCTAGGTGAGGCCTTGGCCCCTTTTAGCCCCAAATCGGATCCCAGATTTAGAGCTGGACTTGATTTACTGGATGATGCAGTCATGAGGACGCTGACCACGTTTGTGTTGGATCGGAGCTTAACTGGCAAGGTCAGCTGGTTGTCATGGACGCTCCATGCTGACCCAGCTCATTTGGCTTGTGACAGCTCAGCCACCTGTTGTAAACAGCTGAAGGGGGCCTGGCTCCACTTGGAGGCTTTTACTATCTCTGGCATGTTGTCTCCGCCTGGCGGTGGTAGGGGAGTGTGGATACAGTGAGGACGGACACCAGTCGATTGCTATTCTCACAGAGTCACCCTCTTCATGGGGAGCAGTGGTCCAGGCGTGGCTAGCATGAGGTCTTCCTTCTATACAGGATCTGTCATCTCTTTGAAGACAGGAGAGTCACAGACCTAACTATAGAAGCAACTGTGGAGAAAAGACTGGAATAACAGGTTGGAACCAGATCCTAGAAGGCTTTGAGTGCTGAGCTGAGGGACTTGAAATTTATCCTCGAGCCCATGGAGCGTGATAAACGTTTCAGAGCAGGGGAGTTGTAATAAGCCCAGGAGTGAAACTAGGATGCTGGTTCAGTGCTGCAGTTAGAGAAGGAGCAAGGCAGAGAAGTCGTGGTAGACTGGGAACCAGCTGGGCAGGCGACTAGTTTAGGTTGGGCAGGGTCGAGGAAGACAGTCTACGAACAAAGGATGGACCAGGACACCAGAGGGCAGATCAAACAGGTCGCTCAATAATCCCGAGATCCTCATGCTTGAGCCAGAGAAAGCATCAGGCAGAGGTGGCCCAGGGCTCTGGAGAGTTCCCAGGGAGAGGCACTGGTGCACCATGAAGGAACACTTCCAACCTCGGAACCAGTTCTAGACCTGCTCACTTGTGTCGTCATGGTCATCATCCTTGCCATTGTCCTCTTCCTCCTCCCTCTCCCTCCTCCCCGCCCCTCCCTCTTCCTCCCCCTCCCCCTTCTCCTCCTCTTCCCCCTCTTCTTCTTCCTCTTCCTTCTCCTCCTCCCCTCCTTTTCCTCTCCCCCCTCCCCCTCCTCATTGTTATTATTATTGATCTCGTCAATATCTTGAACCTGAATAGAGTTCTACCATGAATTAGGAGTTCCTCTTTCCCTGTGCTTTTGAAAGACTGAGCAGGGGCTTATTACAAGACGCAGTGACAAGAGTACGCTCTTTGGCATTGACTGACCTTGCTCCGAACCTCAGCTGTGTACCTCATTAATGGCGTGGGATTTGGGGCAAGCTACTTAACCCACATGTAAAGTGGGGATCAATAATAGGTATCTCCTTTGGCTCTTGTGAGGCTTCACTTAGTTAACGTATGTGAAATGTCTAGTCTATGCCTAGCACAGAATGGGTTCCCAGCTCCTGTTAGTATCCTTTTGTCTTTCTCTTCTTATAGCACAGAGCTTGTCCTCTATGGATCTTGTTTCTCCCTAGCCAGCGGCAGACTCTTGATGGGAGGGATGTGATCAGAACAGTAGCCTTTGTTCATTATGAAGTCAATTCAGCCATCCCCCTATTTTACATTGCACTGGTTCCCTAAAAAGCTGTGCAGTGAACCGTCATTTTAATGCAGTAGAGCCGCGGTCCCCAACCTTTTTGGCATCGGGGACCAGTTTTGTGGAAGACAGTTTTTCCACGGATGGGGGCTAATGGTTCAGGCAGTAATGCGAGTAATGAGGGAGCGATGGGGAGCGGGGGATGAAGCTTCACTCACCCGCCCGCCCGCTGCTCACCTCCTGCTGTACGGCCTGGTTCCTAACGCGGTCAGGGGCTTGGGGACCCCTGCAGTAGAGTAGCTGGATATACTAGGAAGCCCTGCTTGTGGTCCTTTGTCAAGTGAGATGTGTCATCATTGAATTCTTTTATATGCTGATTCTGTTGAGTTCAATGCATTTAAAGGTGGAGCGCACCTATGAACTTATTTCGCTACTTAGCCATGCCTCAGCTAGCACTTAGAGGGCCCCAAGCCTCATCACAGAGCCTGCCTGTCTCTCTCCAGACACATATGGCCCTGTCTAACTTGCAGATCCAAGGTTGCACGTGACTGATTTGCCCTGGGAGGAACTCCCTGTCCAGAGGCAACACAGCTAAACCCTTACCCTGGCCCAGATGAGAGGAGAACATGGGGGAGCAGGTGTGCACTTGGTCACAGGCCCCTACTCAATGCCACAGGCACCCAGGATCTCCTTTGTGCAGGTCCTTAGGATGCGTGCTGGGGTTCCTGAGATGACAGTGGCCTCTGCACTTGGAACCTCACAGGCTTCACGATCCTCTTCTTGTGCTTGAACTCATGAGCCAGATATCGCTCCTGGCCCTGGGTGCTGAGTTATTAGATGTAAGGGTGAAAGAGCTGCTCCTTAAGCAAAGGGTCAGGGACACCCACGTGCTGGAGAATGTGCTGAGCCAGCCTCAGGAAGGGAGGGGGCTTTGCAGGAACGCACCCCGCAGAGCCTCACTGCCTGCTGCTTTCCAGATGTGGGAAGAGCCAGAGGCCTTGGGGTCTGTGTCAACACAGTGACTGGCCTTCAGTGGTAGGGAGGACATGTGGTGGCCATACTGGACCACAGGGTCACTGATTGGGTTGTTCATCACTGGCCTTTGGGGACAGCTGCTGTAGCCCCTTGATGGTGTCTTATTGTCACATGGCCCCTATAAAAATGAAGATGAATCAAATACTCCCAGCCACTGCCTCCTGAAGCCTCAAACCTCTGGATCTTCTCAACCAGTTTCTCTCCCTGTTATAGAGCAGGTAACAAGGTAGGTTCACAGGTTTTGGCTGGAGATTTCTGCACACACCACTAGGGGCAAGCGCACTGTTTCTTGGAGAGCAAGGGAACAAAGCATTGAGGGCAATGGACATTTTAATGTTGATACGTTGAGCTTCCTCTTCCCAAGTAACCACATGATACCAAATCCAAACAACAGCAATTTCCTCCCAGATATCAGTACTTTATGTAAATTTCCAAGCACACTACCTCAGTTGGTGGAATATGACTTTACCCGCCACTAGATGGCGCCCCATGTGCACATAAGCCTCTTCCACATTGAGAACTTGAATTAGATTTTCTGGATTTTTTTAAAGGTACACACACACACACACACACACACACACACACACACACACACACATCCTAACTTTCACCATCCTTGAAGACAATCATCAATTCTTTAATTTTCCTTTTAGCATTCAAATTATAGGCTTAATCACATTCTCTGGAAAATTGGCTTAACATAGGGGTCTGTGGGTGTTCTTAAATCTTATGGACCACAAACCGTGTGATTCAGAGGCTGAATTTGAATGTATTCCATTAAATAGTATGTTTTGGTTTGTCTTGTAAAGTAATGCATATGGTATTTAAAAAATAGTCTTTATTTTTTTTTCTTATAAAAGTTTATAATTTTAAAGTGTAAATGATGAATATATTTATATCACAAAAATTTAACATAGTAGTTTAACTAGCAAACATATAATATATATTTTTGACTAATATAATGATGCCTTTCTTGGTATTCAATTATTTTTCAAATCCTACCTTGTCTTCTTTTTTTTTTTTTAACATCTTTATTGGAGTATAATTGCTTTACAATGGTGTGTTAGTTTCTGCTGTATAACAAAGTGAATCAGTTATACATACACATATATCCCCATATCTCTTCCCTCTTGCATCTCCCTCCCTCCCACCCTCCCTATCCCACCCTTCTAGCTGGTCACAAAGCACCGAGCTGATCTCCCTGTGCTATGTAACTGCTTCCCACTAGCTATCTGTTTTACATTTGGCAGTGTATATATGTCCATATATACACTACCACTCTCTCACTAAAAAATAGTCTTTAAATTCAATTTTTTTAAAGACACCAGAAGAGAAAGGGAGAACAAACATTAAATAATACTTACTCCATGGCAGGCAGTGTTCTGAGATGGCTTAAATGTTAACACATTTAATCTTCAGAGCTTAGAAAGAGCTCTTCCATATACATCATTATAACCATCTGATAACATCTAATAGACAAGGAAGTAGAGACTAAGAGAAGTGGGAGATTCTCCATTGTTTCAGCCAGTAAATGGCAGACTAATGGAACTCCTGACCTGGGCTCCTTTGCGGTACATCCTGCTGCCTCCCACTGGTTGAAACAATCAGGAGAGGCTTTGCAGAAATCAGATGGTGGCGTGAAGGGTATTTGGATTCTGCTTTCTCTCTTTTCCTTTGTCTCAATTTTCTTATCTATAACATAGGAACAAAACAATCCCTAATTGCTGTGAAAGAACTACGTAAGCTGTCTGCTATTATTTGGGGGGATAATTTGGGGTTTTGTGGGAATATGAGAACTCTCATATGTGAAGCTTGTGATCCTTCACTCATTCACACAAAAAACATTCCTTGCTACTGTGTAAGATCTCCCACACTGAGGTGCCTGTACTATTTCAATACTAAATCTGGTCTGCCCTGAGCTCTCTCTTACAGCTGAATGTTGCAATGAGATTTCCTGTGCTTTCAGCAGATGATTCTGCCTTAGCCTCAGGATCCAGAAATAATAGACAATGGGAAGACAACTCCAGGGGTGGGACCCAGCTGAATAGAGAGTTAGCCAGTGCCAGTTCTGTACAAGCCAAACCACCAAGAAAAGGCAGATCACTTTTTTTAAAAAGATTATCATTTTGGAACACAAAGTACTCTTTCTGTATCCAAGAGAAATTTGTTTCCATTTCAAATGGCACATCAGATTATCCCTTTGACAGAAGGCTTCAATTAAAAGCCCAAGTCTCTGGATCGGTTTTAAAGGGCATTCTCCTTCTTTGGACCTGATGCAGGTCTTGCTTCTAAGAGCTTCTCTATTTTGGCTTACATAATGCTTTGTGACCCAGGCTTTGATTCCTACATGGGAATCATTTTGTATCTGGAGGTTCTCACTGGCAGGCTCTTGATATAAGGAAGATTCTGTTTTCCTTTGGGATTTGAAAACCCAGAAATAGACATCCTTCTCATTTGACCTCTCAAGACACTAGATGTTATAAAACAGAATCAGGGCTGATAAGTGGTATCAGGATAAAGTTTATCAGAGAAAATACTTACAAGTTTATTTTAGTTCTGAAAGTTTTTGTCTCAAAACCCCATAATAAATGTGGTGTGTGTGGCTTTCTTTAACTTCTGCAGCTCTTCTGTGGGACATTGGTCCACTCAACTGCGTTAAGCAGGGTTTCCCAGAGCTCAGGCCAGGCGGGCTCATCCACCAAGGCCATTCTCTCTCTACCAGCCCAGCCTCCAGACTGCCAGAGGGCACCCATGAGCCAGGGCCAGGGGGGATGTAGCTGCTTCTCAAAACCAGATGCGCCACTGGAAAAGGGCCCCGCCGGGCCTTCTCGCTGGCATGTTAAAGACAAAATGTCTCTACTGTATCTGTAATATGGAAAAATAACGGAGCTGCCAGAAGGATCTGAACGTGCCAAGGAAAAACCAATAGTGCAGGGCCACGATGTGCCTACAACCCACGCAGGACACTCCGGGAGGACGTGGTGTTTGGTGTTGACTCAGCTTCTCTGCTGCAGGGGAGAGGGGAGCCTCAGCATTTGCCGAGATTCCATGATGATGGTTAGGCAATAACTCCAAGCCCTTTCCTGCTGCAGCCATGGGAGGGCAGTGATGCAGCTCATCAGGCCAAGGGCTGGTTTTCCTTTAGAACTCGAGACCATTTCAGTCCTTGGAACATTTTCAATTAGGGCCTCAAGACATGAGGTTCAAACTCATGTCTTGGCCAACTCTTTACCATAGACCATCAAAGGGGGCACAGATGGCTGCAGCTGTGTTGCCTCCCTTGCCCCGAGAAGAGGGGCCCTCTGGTACCTCTAACAGTCAGGCAGTTGCAGGGAAGTGACCAAAAGAGAGGTGGGCAAGAATGGAAAGCCGAGGGTCTATCTAACCCCTCGCAGACTCTAGCTCCTGGGCTCCCTCAGCTACTTTTGCTCATAGTTTCACAATTAAATGTCACTCAGTTTTTTCAGCCCAGCCTGTGACGCCACATTCATGCAAAAAGGTTGACTTAGGATATCCTCAGTGTCATTATAGCATCAATGTCAGTCAATGGAAGCCTTTTTTGCTTCCCATAATAGTCCCTGTCAAGCACGGCCTCCTCATCTCTTGCCTGGGCAAATCTTAATTGATCTTTATGCTTTCCTTCTGCTTCTCTCCCCTACATCCACCCCCATTCTCCACATAGCTGCCAGTGTGGTCTTTCTGGAATGTGGCTGATCCGATCACGCCCTTAAAACAGACAGACAGACAAGAAACTTAAATGGTTTCCTTTTGCCTTCAGGACCAAATCTAAACTCCTGAGTATGGCATTCAAGATCCATCACGTCCTGGACCCTCCCCTCCCCATCACTCTCTTCCCATCATGAGCACACTCGGAAGAGGCCAGTCCTACAGAGATGCTTGAACCTCCTTGCGCATTTCTGCCTCAGAGCGTCTGTGTCCACGCTGTCGCCTTGGCCTGTAATGCCCTCTGAACACCTCTCTGCCTTGATCATTTTTTCTCATCCTTCGAGATCCTACTGAAATGTCCCAAACTCCTGATATCCTGCCCTGCCCACTCCCTAAGCAGAGTTAGTCAAGCTCTCTTCTTTGCATTCCCGTGGCATTGGGCACTTCCCGTTAGAGCTCTACAGAGCACTATTTTGTAAATGTTTATACATCTGTCTTCCCCATGAGATGATGAACTTCTTAAAAGTAGACACTGGGTAACTATCACTGTACTAGCTCAACACATGCTTGATAAACAACTAATGAAAGACCCAGCATATTTCAACATCTCTTGGTAAGCGAGAGAGACCCAAACACTGTGGTGTCTGCTTTAACCACTCGGGCCAGGAACTGCTCCTGTTTTCCTTTTAGGCATTTTCCTCCAGCCAAGTACCTGATCTCTGAGCCTCGTATATACCTCGACCCAAAGCCACCAGTGCGGCCCTGGGCTCCAGAGAGGAAGGGGCAGGGTTCTGTAGCTGCGCCTCTGAGAACAGGCTAGGGAACAATGGCAGGAAGTGTCCAAGTGGGAAACAATCAGCCAGGCACAGCCCAAGTGGAGGAGCTTCCTGATTGGCTTGATTTGTTCTGAGCAGGAACTCTTAGAATAACTTTGGAATTATCCCCGTGGGACGACAAGTTTCTCCGCGGAGGAGGAGCTGTCACCTGGTAATGTCAAGCATGGAAAACACAGTTAGAAAAAAAACAAAGCCTGAGAGAAAGACTCCTTTAGGAAGATCCATTTGGATTTTGCAGAGCCCCCAGCTCCTGCCATGGCATCCCAGGGCAGCCTCCTTCAGAGTCTCCTCTTTGGGCACAGTTGAGCCATCACCTGTGCCTTCCAGATGGAGACCATTCTCCTCTCCAGGGCTCAAAGGCCAGAGGCGCTATTTGTCCTTGGATGCCCTGTTGGGCAGCTCATGGAAGTTCAGGGTGTCAGTGGCCGCAGGCAGCAATGCCCCCTTTCAGAACCACAGTCCTGCGGGAGACACTGATTGAACACTGGCTGTGTACAAAGCAGCGTAGACACTTTGGGGAGCATAGCAACACACCAGCAGCTGTTTCCACTCTCACAGCACATTGACTGCCAAACCACGTTCTGTTCTGTGGAAAGGTCCACCCCAGGCAAAGATGGGGTAGGAGGAGGGGGAGGGGCTCCCCATCAGCTCAAGCCTCAACCAGGGTAGCTCTCCCTGATCAAGATGTTGGAAAAGAAAATTCTACAGCAAAAAGCGGAAACTCTGGAAACCTTTGGTGTGGGAGGGGTTCATTTGCTCTTGGAAGGAGGCGGCACAGGGCAGCAGTTAATTGCCTAGGCTCCACAGTATCTTGTAATAAACAGTAACGGAGGGCTTCCCTGGTGGCGCAGTGGTTGAGAATCTGCCTGCTAATGCAGGGGACACGGGTTCGAGCCCTGGTCTGGGAAGATCCCACATGCCGCGGAGCAACTAGGCCCGTGAGCCACAACTACTGAGCCTGCGCCTCTGGAGCCTGTGCTCCGCAACAAGAGAGGCCACGATAGTGAGAGGCCCGCGCACCGCGATGAAGAGTGGTCCCCACTTGCCGCAACTAGAGAAAGCCCTCGCACAGAAACGAAGACCCAACACAGTCAAAAATAAATAAATTAAAATAAATTTAAAAAAAAAAGCAAGATGTGACTAATTCAGTCTTTAAAAAAAAATAATGGAAAAGAACTGAAAAAAAAGAATATATATATATATATACGTGTGTGTATATATATATAACCGAATTGCTTTGCTATACACCTGAAACTAACACAATATAGTAAATCAACTATACTTCAATTAAAAAAAAGAAAAGAAAAAAAATCCTAGGCTCCAGCAGCGAGCCAACCTAGGTTTGGATCCCAGCTTTACCATTGACTGGTGGCAGATCACGAGTTACTGATCCTCTCTCAACCTCTGGCCTGTCATCTGTCAAGTGTGGATTATAGTAGTAGTTACTATGCAGATCGCAGAGAATTGAATAATACTTACACACCATGCAGCACATTGCCTGGCCCATGGTAAATGCTCACCCAATGTTAGCTGTTTTTACCACTACTCTTCTTGGACATTAACTAATTTTTATCCATGAATGACTCATTAATGTACTAACTCAGGTATCTTGAAAGCACTCTCAGTCTCCCCAGAGTAACCTCCAGTAGAGGACAGCAGGCAGAAATGTGTTGATCATCCGCAATGTGGGCATTTATAAAAGCTGTGGCTGAAGCCCTGTGGATGCACACACACATACACACAGAGGCTGACAGGAAACTCTTAACTCAGCAGGAAAGCTATCACAGAGTGCTGGATTTAGGCATAAACAATGAATAAACAGGGATTTGGAAGAGAGGAATGCGCCACATAAACAATTTTCACAATCAGATATGAAAGACCATATGCTTCCTGCATGAAGGGGTGAATTCAGAGAGAATCACAGGGGGAAATGAAGTAAACGCAGAGACAGTCCATCATTCTCACCCAATTTCTGCACATCTATGTGTCCTCCGCCTGTGGTTTTATTTAGATGAGCCCCAGAGTAAATAAGAACAGTATGTTACACTTACACCACACGTGCATGTACACACACACACACACACACACACGAGTCAGGTAAAATTATATATTTGAGATATTTGGGAAGAGTGACAAGTCTAGAAAACACAGCAGCTACCTTCTACATTATCTTAGGAGAAAGCAAATAAGACAAGTTTCTTTTTAATCAGTTCCTTGTACTAAGTCCAGAGTTGCCATTATTTTTAATTTTTTTAAGAATCATTTTTGACCGAAGGCGTTGAGCCAAAGGGTGTGTCTTGAGGCTACTTTCAACTGGGAAACAATTTATGCATTCATTTACTCAACCAGCATTTCTTGAGAACTTTCACTAAGCCAGGTTCCTTGTTAGACACAAGCTAGCAAGATGCCAGGAGCCATGTGCAGAGAAAGATAAAGAAGAGATGGTTATTATCCTCAAGAGGTTTGCAAATGGGAGTTGGGGACAGAACCCCAAATCCATAAAAAAGTGTTTAAAATACAATGGCATAAAATTGGTGGTGGAAATATGTCTATAAGATATGGCAGTGAGAAAGCATGGGAAATGTATCAGGGAAGACTTCCAGAAGGAGATGGTACCTGAGCAGAATAATAAGTAGAATTACCCAGGGAGCAAATTGACAGAACTTAGTAGCTAATATACGTGTGTGGTGTTTACCAGAGAGGGGCAAGTTAGTGGTCAAGGTAACATCCAGAGGCTCACAGACATAGAAAATAGACTTGTGGTTGCCAAGGGGGAGGGAGGGATGGATTGGAGTTGGAGGTTAGCAGACACAAACTGTTACATACAGGATGGATAAACAATAAGGTCCTACTGTATAACACAGAGAACTATATTCAGTATGCTATGATAAACCATAATGAAAAGAATATGAAAAAGAATATATATATATAACTGAATCACTTTGCTGTACAGCAGAAATTAACATTGTAAATCTAGTTCAATAAAATTAAGAAAAAATAAAATCAATAAATCAAACAAACAAACAAAAAACAACAAAAAAAGATAACATCCAGGTCTCCATCTTAAATAGAATGGATTAGTGGTGGTACCAGCAGCTGAACTAAAGAATGCCGGAAGGAGGAACAGCTTTATGGAGAAGATGAGTTTGGTCTTGCATATTTTGGGTTTGAGATACTTACGGACCATCCAGGTGGAGACATTGAAAATGCAATTGTATGTAGAGACTGGAGTTAGGAGAGAGGCTGAAGATATAGGTTGGGTAGATATAAGTCAGTGTGTAGGCGGGAATTAAAGCACGAGGGTGGACATGATTAGTCAGGGATAAAATGTAGAGCCAAGTGAACATTTAACGAAGAAGTAGCAGAGGCACGCATATTGAGAATGTGATATCCTGGCCTCTGAAGGGGAGAAGGAGTGGTCCACAGCATTTTATAAAGGGAAGAAGTCAATAGATTCACACTGAAGAGTATCCATTAGACGTGGCAGTTAGGATGTCATGGACTTTAACAAGATCAGATACAACAGCATGGCGGGTGCCAAAGCAGAGTGGAGTAAGTCGAGGGGTGACTGGGATGTGAGGAAGTTGAGGCAGCAAGAGGCGAGTGCTATTGGGGAAATCTGGAAGAGAGATTGAGCGGTAATTGGAACAGAACGCAGGGTCAAGAGAAGTTCACCTATTTTTGGTGTGAGCGACTTTATTCTAAAGGGACTAAACGGAAGGAGGCATCTTGGAGAGACGTTGAAGCTATGGCAGAGAGGGGATCATGGTTAAAGTGCCATCCCAGAGGAATCGGCACAAGGTCAGGTGCACAGGTGGAGGCCTTGGCCTTCAGCGGGAGAGTCTCTGAGTCAGAGGCTGGAGGTGAAAGGCTGGATGAGACTTTTTCTCTTCCTGCAGAAAGGGATATTTCTTGGGAAGAAAGGATTTAAGCTACTGAGAAATGTATTGCTTTGAAAGGAGATCATTTCACTTTCATGTAATCAAAACTCTTTATTTCTGATGAAACAGACTCAAATAAGAATCACACCCAAGAAATCAATGCTCAGCGCGGGCTTGGAAATGATTTTCTATAGAAGAAATCAACTTGCACAGATTCTGGCAGTATGAGCCATGTGATTCCAGATAAGATAAATATACAAGAAAAGAATAGGCTGGTTTCCAGGGGCTTAGGAAAACTGATGGAGAGAGAAATTTTCATTCATATTTACTTGGGATTAAATTTGATTGCACCAACATCAGTAATGAAAAGTACTAATATGTCCCAGCTGTTCACTGAGATAAAAATAGAAAGTAATCCAATCTTGATTTTTTTCAATGAATATACAAATTTTAATACATTTGGGGGGGTGGGGAATGTAGCAAAACCAAGCCGAGATTTTTAAATTATATTGAATAGCACCATTTCCGAGTTAGTTTCACTATAGAATCCTTTAAAAGTGTGTTCTTGCTTTGCTTTGCTTTGCTTTTCGTTCACTCAACAAATATTTATTGAGCGTCTGTATATACAGGAAAGAGTATGAGTTACAGTAATAAAATAAAATAATAGAATATGATAATAAAAATAATAAAATATCATCCTATTTCTCAATAAGCCTGTACTCAGGAGAGGGGTAATACAGGTAGGGTTAGGGAGGATAAATACATTTTTAATGCTCTACTACCAGGTGGGGTGTACCAAGTACCTAAGAGGTCTAAGGATGCTATGGGGATTTGGAAGGAGTGAACACGTTAGGTTGAGGGGATTGAAGGAAAACATTACTACAGAAACACTTTGGGCTTTAATTATTAGGCGTATCCAGTAGATAGAGTTGGGAGAGGAGAGTCATTCCAGGCTTTTTCACAGAGAAGCCTGCTGTTGGTTCTGGCTGGGACACAGGGGATAGTGTAAGGCTGGGAAGGCGTGAGAGCAGAGGGTGGAGGGTGTGACCTTCCACCTAAGAAGGTCAATCCGATTCGGGAAGGAGATGATGGAGAACCGTCAACTTTTCAACAAGGGAAAGGATATGAGCTATACTTCAGGAATTCTTAAAGGCACCATTCTCTTCTCGGCCATACTTCTGTCTCCGTGATGACGTAGGGGAAAAAAAATGAAATGGGCTTGAGTTTCCACTGACACTTTACAGTCAAGGAAGGTCCTGTTCTTTCACAAGGAGAAGTGGAAATCCTCTGTTTATTTAAAGGCCATTAACCTTTTTCACAGTAAAATACCAAATGATCTATGGTGATTCCAGATATACTCATCTAAGTAAAAGGAAACTTGTTTCCTTACAAATTGAGTCACAAATGAAAAATATTTGGGGAGTGCCATAGAAACAAATGCACTGTTTTCCTGAAATATGGAAAATGAATTTTGTAGCATCTATGTGTGTGAAAGGAAACAGTATTCTGCACAGTGTCCTACCTGGAATATGGAAACAGAAAGCTATTTAGATAGATAGATAGATAGATAGATGATAGATAGATAGATAGATAGATAGATAGATTAGGTAGGTCGGTAGGTAGGTAGGTAGGTAGGTAGATAGTGTTAGAATGGAGGGGTTAGATAATCAGGTCCCGGGCAGAATTGAGGCTCCAGGCAGCAGGAATTAATGGGGCAGCCTTCAGAATCCTGCTGTAGGAATGATTGACCACCCCCCTCCCAGTTTTTCTCCATTCTTGGGCTACTCCTTCCAAGATGCAGATTTCTGGGCAAGAGTCCAGTTGACCTAGAGTCTAGTTGACCTAGTTAACATTTCCACTCCTTGGCCAGGGATATGAGGCTGTCTGATCAATAGCTTCACCAAATCCACAAGGCACTCCAGAGAGATTGTTTCCCAGTGGAGGAGCTGGATTCTCTTCCCCAAAGGAAAAGAGCAGGGACCCTGGGCAGGCAGAATTAATGATGCCCACCACCTTAGCGTCTGCCACCAGACTCACTTCTGGACTACGAATAGTGTGTATTCTGCTCCCACTCTGCAACCAGAACTCCAGGGTCATGGGTGAGCTCCACGTTGCTGAGTCTTATGTGTAGGGATGATTAGCTCACTGTACTGCAAAGCGGGGAAAGTCTTTCAAGTGTATGGACAGCCCAGTCTTGGCTCTCTTCCTGGTATGATTCAGCTGGCAAAAGCTGTGAGCATCAGACTGACACAAACATCACAGTACCAACATACCAGAGATGCTAAGACATGGATGATTATTACTGTGCAAAGAGTAGGAACTTCCCTGCTGAGACTTTGGATGGGGCAGGGATGTGGGGTGGGGTGGGGTGGGATGAAGCACAGACCCAGCTGAACCCCATTTTATAAGGGTTGATTAGCAGGAATGAATTGCATACCTCACGATTGCTCATTTCCCCCTTCTTTTGCCGCTGAGACATTAATGAGGCTCTAGGCTCTGATTGCCTATGGCCCCACATCCGCAGCGTGCTTCAAGGAGCATTCCTTCAAAAGTCAACAATACGTGGTAAACGTCTTGCATCACTTAGGATTAAAGGTGGATGCGAGTAACAGAGACCTACAGTAACAGTGGCTTAAACAAGATGTTTATTTCTCCCTCCAGGAAAAATCCACAGGTAGGCAGTCAAGAGCTGTCTGGTGGCTGTGTGCTGGGAATCCCTCAGGGACCCAGACTTCTTCCAGCTTAGCCCTCTCCTATCTTTGTTCTCAGAGTCCAAGATGGCAGTGAGAGCTTCACCTGCACATCTGTGCATTTCAGGCAGAAGGATGAAGGAAGGGCTGAAAGAAGAAAGGGCTAAACAAGGTTCTAGAAGCTGCCCTACAACACTTTGACTTACATCCCTTTGGCCAGAATATGCTACCCATGATTACAAAAGATGCTAGGGAGTGTGCACATTATTCTGTGTGCCCTGTGCCCAGCTTAACTTTAGGGGTTACGTCGCACTGAAAGACGGGGAGGATGGGAATTGGTGAACAACTCACAGCCTCTTTTACATTTTGCCTTGTGCTGGATGCATAAAGAGGCGGGCAGATTTCCTATCTTCTGAGGAGCAAGCATTCTCCCTAAGGTTCTTGTTTTGGCAGGTTGGTCAGACAGGCGCCCCACCTGACTGCTCAACTATGAAACTGCAGTTCTAGGGGAGAGAACAGGCCTGAATTCAGCACCTTGGGCCGGTCTGTCAGCATCTCCTTTTCGTTCTGGGAGTATTTACTAAGACTCTAATGCATGTCGCCTGAGCGGCAATGGTTGACCTGTCCACAGTTTATGTGTGTGACCTGGGCCCATGTCCTTCGACAGTGAGGAAAGCTGTAATGGGTCCATTGTGAGGAATAGACTGGTCTTGCTCAGGGCTTGTTCAGAAACGTGCTTCGGGTCCCCAGGATTTTGTGAAGCTCCTTTACCGCTCCCCTTGCCTCAGCTTTTCGTTGGTGCTGAGTTGGCTCCGTGAAGAAGCCCAGAAGTCCCCCTTCCTCTTGGTCACTCTCCCCTTTCCTCTTCTACTCTTCCCACTGCCCCCCACCCACTTCTGGGCCCCAGTTCATATCACCCATGCTCCCCACTGAGTAGTAAGTTCCATTTGCCTTGGGTCTTCCCGTTTCCCAAATGGAGTGCCTACAAGTCAGGGTGTTTGCTAAACTTGACCTCTGCACTTCCAAGGGATGGAACTCAGACCATGAGTGAAAGCTGGTTAGCTTTCACTGACCAGTGCTGATGGTGAGCACTGTTCCAAGAGGGAAGGGCTGCCTTGGGAGGTGGTGAATTCCCTGTGTGCAGAGGATTTCAGGCAGAGGTAGGATAACTGCTGGTTGGAGAACAGTTCAGGGGCTTCATGTTTCTGGAAATCAATGCGATTAAATGGCTTCCACTTACAGCCTGACCTTCTGTGGTTCTGTGAGCATGAAAAATCCATTGTGTTGTGCTATGCATTCTTGAGGAAGTGAGGGAAAAGGAGAAATTGGTCCTAGGGAGATAGTCGAAAGCAGTGGCAAAGAGTCCTGGTTCTCCAGTACCAGGGTCCAAATCCTGGCCCCATTATCTTTGTGACCCTGGGCAAGTCAGTAGCTTTCTGTATCTCAGTCCTTCATCTGTGTAATGGGAGTGAAAGAATCCCTATTTCATAGGATATTGTGAAGATTAAGTATCATAATGCATGTAAAGCACTTAGAACAGTGCCTAGCACATAGTAAGGACTCAAAAATCCTCCTCATTATTACTGTTGTTACATATAAGCAGTATATACATAACAAAAACAATATTAGAATTGTTAGTATCATAACAATTATTCTAACCATCACTGATGGAGAAAGAAAAAAATGAAATACACCTGAGTTTATAGGCAAAGCCTTTTCCAAACAGTAAGACTGTTGGAAACCCAGTTTGTACTAGTCTGTACTCTTTTGGATTCCACTGAGAGATGCCATGCGAAGGGAACATTGATTGGCTCCTATAAGTAAGAAGGGCAGAGGTGCCGCAGAGAATCATGGGAAGCAGGAGCTAGAGAATCAGTGGGCCAGGGTCCCTCTCACTCAACCTCTCTTGTTCTCGTCTCTCTTTGCTTGAGCCTTGTTTTCTCCCACTGCAGATGAGGGAAGGTAGGGTCCCAGCAGGGCCTGAAAGGCCAGGTATTTCTGGGCCAGTCCAGGCCCAGCAGAATGAGAGCACAAAGTGAGCAGTGGGGACGAGGGACAGGAATATTGGGGACCTCTCTGAGGCATCTTGCTGGGCTGTGTCCGTTGGAGGGCAGTGGTTGAAAAGGCCATGCAAGGCCACATGCTCCTGGGTGAGGGAGGGACGTATTATATTCTGGGCCTCGGTCTGTGATGTCTCCTCTGCCTGGCACGTTTTCTTCTCTTTTCCACCCGATGAAGGCATCCTTCAAGGCCCAGCTAACATAACACCTACTCAAGTCAAGTTTTTCTCACCACTTTGTATCTGTTGGAAATTGCGTTCAGCTGTAATCACAATAGTGGCTTAAACTCACAGCAAGAAATCTGGAGCGAACTGTCCAGAGCTGGTGTAGTCACTCCAGGATGCTAACTAGAACCCAGGCAATTTCTCTCTTTCTGCACACTCAGCCATCCTTAGTAGACTCTTGCCCCTCTGGACCCAAGATGACTACTCCACCTACAGCATCATATGCCTTATGGTAGGCAGAGTAATGGACTCCCCCCCCCAAAGATGTCTCCGTCCTAACCTTCAGAACCTGTGAGTATGTTAGGTTACATGGCAAAGGGGAATTAAAGTTATAGACGGAATTAAGTTCTCCAAACAGCTGACTTTAACATAGGGAGATTACCCTGGATTATCTGGGTGGGCTCAATCTAATCATAAGGATCCCTAGAAGTGGAGAGGAGGCAGAAGAAGAGAGTCAGAGGGAGATGTGACTGGGGAAGAATGGTCAGAGAGCTACAGCATTGCTGACTTTGACGATGGAGGAGGGGGCCATGAGGCAAGGACTGTCGGTGGCCTCAGGGAGCTGGAAAAAGCAAGGAAACGATTCCTCCCTAAAGCCTCCAGAAGGGAACACAACTCAGCCACCTCTTGATTATAGCCTGTTGACACCCATGTCAAACTTCTGACCCGCAGAAGTGTAATATAGTAAGTTGATATTGTTGTAAGCTACTATGTTTGTGGTCATTTGTTACAGCAGCAGTTGGAAGCTAATACATCTCTCTAGCACCAGGTCCCTGTACCAGGCAGGAAGAAGGGAAAGGCCGAGGGCATATGCCAGCTTTCCCAGAAGTCTCGCCCAACAATGTTTACATACATCTCATTGGCCAGAACTGTCCTGTGGCCACCTTTCTGTGCAAAGGAAGCTGGATGTGTAAATTTTCAGCTGGGTACATTGCCACATATCCCCCACAAAATAAGGATTCTGTTAGCATGGGAGAAGGGGAGAACAGATCTTGGGCAGGTAACTTGGAGTCCCCGGTGGAACTGACACTTTTCCAAATCGTTCTTTCCTCCAGCTCTTTTTGGGCTCTCTTGCAATTTATGTGTTTACTTGGCTGTTCTCATTACTTTACCAAGAGCTCGCCCAGCAGACACCGTGGCTGATTTAGCTCTCTGTCCCTGATGTTCAGCACAGTGCCTGATGGAAGGAAGGTGCTTGCATTAAGTTGGATGGATGGATATATACATGGACTTGGAAATGAGAGAATGATCGATGCACTTTATAGCGCCATAGGTCCTTTGTATTTTCCCATTACGAAGGTCTGTTGGGGTTAGGTCGATTTTATGAGACCATTTGGCCAGGATTGCAACCTCATCTCCAGTAAATTGAACGTGCACAGCTGCAGTGTGTCACCTTTCTTTACTGTCTATTACAGTCTGCTTCTTGCTCAGAAGAAACTGAGCAAGCCAGTCAGAGGCTGTTATGTGCACTTGTCTCAGCCTAAAGAGCCTTGGTTAACCTTGAGTGTAAATTACACTTCCTGCCAATTCTTTATTTTTAGCTTGGCAGTATCTCCTTGGCTCCTCCAGGGAAGACTGCATTAGATTTCGGTCATGAAACTACAAAACATTGACATTTCTAGCCCAACTGGGATGACTCTTATTAACCCCATGACACTCGGTTTCTTGGGAAGCTCCTCAGCCCTGGGACTCAGGTTTTCCACGAAAAGATGTCAGTCTGGTCGTCCAGTGCCCACATGTGCATGTGTAGAGAAAGCTGCTGCTTGGATCTGACTCACTCAGACTTATATAAGCTGTCGATTTCCTGAGTTCATTCCCTTTGGATGAAACTCAGGTGGTGTTATCGTGAAAGTCTAGTTTTGTTGCTTTTTTTTCCTCTCTCTCTCTCCGTTCCTTCTCAGTTACACAGTATCACGACCCAAATCTTTAGCACTTGATCTATATAGCCAAGAGCCCTGAAACCCATAGGGCCTGGGCAGTGGACACAATTGGGCCAGCCAGTTGGCATCAGGTCACAGAGAATTCTTAATCACTTGAGCCTGCTTCATCGGAAGAAGTGAGTTACTTAGAGTCAGCCTTTTTTTTTTTAAGTCAGATATTTTTAACCCAACTTTTTTCCAGAATCCCTTGTAGTGCCTGACTCTGAGTCCAGCCAGACAAGCTCCATCAGTGTTGGTTGAATTGAATGTAAATTGATATTGTGCCCATTTTAACCCCTCACTCGACCCAGGAGAAGCTGGGACCCCGGCTCCTTTCCAGTGCCACAGCCTGTGAAAGGCAGCCTTCTCAGCGCTAGGCCAGAGGAGGCATTTTTTTTAAAAGTGATTTACTGTTTTTATTCTGATTAGATAAGGAATACATGAGGTTTTTTTTTTAATTGGGGAAATATTGAAAATTATAAAGAAGAAAATTAAAATCACCCAATAGCTCATTACCCAGAGACAACTACCACGGATATTTTCCTATTTTCTCGAACTTAACGCTCATGAAGGGGTGCTCTGTATCCCTCCTCATTTCTCTAAGGATTGGGGAAAATGGGGAGAGGGTAGATTATAGTCTTTCTAATCTTTTAGCTTCAGGTATTATTGGGATATACGTACACATACATATATACATATATTTATATAGATATAATATATATTATTAGCAAATATATCATTAGGATATAATATATATAGTACACACATATATAATATATATCTCTCTAACATACACATATGTATATTAACATCTTTATTGGAGTATAATTGCTTTACAGTGTTGTGTTAGTTTCTGCTGTATAGCAAAGTGAATCAGCTATACGTATACATATATCCCCATATCCCCTCCGTCTTGTGTCTCCCACCCCTCTAGGTGGTCACAAAGCACCGAGCTGATCTCCCTGTGCTATTCGGCTGCTTCCCACTAGCTGTCTGTTTTACATTCGGTAGTGTATATATGTTAATGCCACTCTCTCACTTCGTCCCAGCTTACCCTTCGCCCTCCCCGTGTCCTCAAGTCCATTTTCTACATCTGTGTCTTTATTCCTGTCCTGCCCCTAGGTTCTTCAGAACCTTTTTTTTTTTTTTTTTTTTTTTTTTAGATTCCATATGTATGTGTTAGCATATAGTATTTGTTTTTCTCTTTCTGACTTACTTCACTCTGTATGACAGATTCTGGGTCCATCCACCTCACTACAAATAACTCAGTTTCATTTCTTTTTATGGCTAATATTCCACTGTATATATGTGTTACATCTTCTTTATCCATTCATCTGTCGATGGACACTTAGGTTGCTTCCATGTCCGGGCTATTGTAAATAGTGCTGCAATGAACATTATGGTACATGTTTGAACTGCGTCAGTTAGCTGTTGTCACAACAGTGCTCTATGACAAACTACTCTCAAACTCAGTGGTTTAAAACAAAAATCATTTGTACTTGATCACACTTCTATGAGGAGTAGGCTGGGTGTTTGCTGATCTAGGCTGGGCTTAGCTGAGTGGCTCTAATTGAAGGTGCAGGTCTGACTGGGCATGGCTTCTGACTCTGGGTTGGGCTCCTGTCCACTCCCCATGTGTTCTTTCCGGGGTGCAGGCTGAAGGCACAGCAGCTGCCCAGAGAAGCTGTTCTCTTGGTGCCAGCAGAGGCACAAGAGGACAAGCCCAATGGGGCAAACACATTCCAAACCTCTGTTTGTGTCGTGTCTGCTAACATCCCATTGGCTAAATCAGGTCACATGGCTGCACTCAAAGGGGCAGGGAAGTACGTCCCGCCATGAGGCCAAAGCAAATCATGTGACCCAACATCAGTGGGTCGGGGACGTATATACTCTTCCCATGGAGGTGAAGGGGGAAGGGAGGGAATTTGTTTTAGAATAATGGAATCTACCCACATCCTAGAAGTCTGCTGAGGTACTTGGTTTTTTGAGATTCAGATGAAATCTGCTCAGAATTCACCTGGCCAGTACTATCATCCAGTCTCTCCAGGAAACCTCTAGCCCAGAGCTCCTCTACCCAGTGAATTAGTTCCATTTATAGATCATTTGAGTTGTCCCTATTCCATGCTCATATTCCTTTCCTTGATTCCTCCCAAAGTAATTTACACAGCTGTGTGTAAAAGGTTTGCTGAACATTTGGAACAGCAAAGGTTGATATCTCTTTGTTTATATATTGGTGTTGCTTGGCCCCTCTCCTCTAGATTCTGTTTGCATTTCAGCCCACACACAGCCTCTCAAGTCAAAGCTTGCTGAAGAATTACCTGGGTCTCAGAAATCCTGAAGATCTCATCTTGGCTGAGCTATGACTTTTTTGCAACTTGGTTCAGCTTTTTTCATTCATTCAACATACTTGTATTGAGCATTTGTACCCTCACCATGATGAATTTATACTCTAGTAGGGGAAATTAACAATGTGTGTATACTCTAACACAGGGTTTAGAACTATTTAACCTTGGCAATGTTGATTTTGGGGGGGCAAATCATTCCTTATTGTGGGGGGTGTCCTGTGCTTTGTAGGATGTTTATCAATTGCTGCCCACTAGATGCCAGGAGCACCACCTCTACTCTCCTTGAGTGATGGATAGCCACAATATCTCCAGACATTGCCAAATATGCCCTGGGGGACAAAAGCACCTTGGTTGAGAACCATTGCACTAACGTATAGTAGACTTGATAAGACCTCTGGTCTTATTATTTCCTGGTGGTGAATCTGTGAAAGCCTTATGGGGTGGATGATATCTGCGTTAAGACTTCAAAAATGGTTAGGGTTTAGAAATGGGTTTCTTGAAGGAGGGAAAATCATGGGGCACAAATGGACAAATAAGGAGTAGCTCTGTCTAAAGCATAAAATGAAGTAGACTTATTGGTAAGAGTGGAGGCTATATAGGTATTAGGAGGCTAGATACTGTCATCATAAGGACTACCACTTTTACTGTGAGGGAAATGATCAGTATATCTGAAGCTGTGTTCATTTGGAGGGGATACCATTACACATAGTGTTTGTCTTCATAACCCAAAGTAATTGCTGCGAAGTCTTATCCATCCAGAGGTCATTTTTCTGATGCCTAGTAAGGAAACAGAAAAGGCCTCTGAGGGATACAGTGCAAAAATTCCATGCCTATATCTTGGTGTTTCTTACCCCTCAGAAGATCACACTAGCCAGTTCCCAACAGCAGATTAGAAGATGGAAGAGGAGGAGGGGGAGGCAGGCATAGACTCTGCAGAAAAGCTTCCAGCCCGACAGAGGGAAGGAGACCAAAAGCAGAATTGAATGAATGAACGAATAAATTCAGACCAAACGATTTGGAAGCATAATAATCTGGAGTCCTGTAGGCAGGGGACCATCCATCCCTTCATAACCCCCAAAGGCATTGGTGCATTCCAGCGCCACCCTAGTATACCAGCACACTCAATGTGTAACAAGGCAGGGCATATGTGAAGTACTGTAGAGCCCATGTGGCTAGAGTTTAGCACAACGGTTAGGAGCAGGGTCTAGAGTTACACTTCCTGGCTTGAACCCTAGCCTCAAGGCTCTGCACCAGTAAACTATTTCCTTAACCAGGCCAAGCCTTCATGATTTCATCTGTAAAATGAGAATTCCCGACTCATAGGGTCATAGGGTCATTGGGAAGGTTAAATACAATAATCTACATGAATTCTTAGCTCAGCTCTTGGCACAGGTTTAGTGCTCAAGAAAAGTTAAATGGTTATTGCTATCATTTCAGTGAAAGAATAGAGCTGCCAAGACTTCCCCCAAATCATCACTGTAGCTGCTGTTCTGGAATATTCCCAGAGTCTCCTGGCTGTGCTGAAATTTCCTTTCCAGGAAATAGATAAGTGGGTTGTAAAAACTAAGGAAGGTTTCAGAAGAGTGGGGGCAGTCGTATCAGTCCCTTCCATCTCCTGTCTTCTTGGTAGTAGAGGTTAGGCCACTGAGGAAGGTGACAGCAGGTTCCCAAGCGTGCTGGCCATCAGCCATTTCTCGGCAACATATTCCCTTTAAGCAAGACTGGCTCTTCACCCTTGGCCAAGCTGACAGAAGAGCTGTTATTCTGAGATAGGAGAATATGAAGCTGCTCTCCGGCAGAGAGTGTGTCCTATGTTGTGTAAAACCATCTACCTCTGAGTTAAGAATGTACACGTGAAGAGAAGGGGAGGCCCCAAAGCAAACTGCAAAGTGGCGGCAGTGACCTGGTGGCAGCACCTCTGGGTTGGTTTCCTTTGATCAGTGTCTGCTCAGTGGCAAAGCTGGAAACACAGGATGCTTTGTGAGGTAAAGCCTTGGCCGGGTACCACAGCATCATGTAAAATGCAGACTGCCGGGAAGTCACCCAGCAGGAAGAAGCTGCTCTCTGGTCCAGGGGTGGCAGGAAAGTAGAGTAACCTGTCCTCTGTTTGTGTGTTTTCCAGGCTGGAACAGGAAATACAAGCACTGGAAAGTGAAGAGTCCCAGATATCTGCCAAAGAGCAAATCATCCTAGAGAAACTAAAGGAGACAGAAAAATCCTTCAAGGACTTTCAGAAGGTGAAGAAAACAAATGTGATTTCTCTCAGTTATATCCCTGAGGAAGTAAGCACTAGCAGAATGGTGCCAATTGGAGAAAAGGCCAGTTGGCATTGATGAGAAGACTAAGCCACACACTCTGAGGGGGAGATGCGTGAGGACCAGTGCCATCTCTGAAGCTGAGGGGGGCCTGTCTTCAGGGGTGGGTCCACCTGGCCCACCAGAAGCACAGAGAAGAGTCATGAAATTAACCCCATCTCCCTACGGTCCAAACCCTTTCTATGCCTCATGCCTGAAAAGTCATCTCCCATTAGACTCTAGAATTCTAAAACCAATTCTTATGAAGCAGATTAAACAGACTCCCTGTGGCTTTAAGTCTTTCCTTTATGAAAAGGCCAAAGACAAAACCATATCAAATGGGCGTGAACTCCAAAAACAAAGCGTCAGTGAAACATGAAATTTTACCATACAGGCATGCCTTGGAGGTATTGCAGGTTTGGTTCCAGACCGCTGAAATTAATCAAATATTGCAATAAAGTGAGTCTCATGAATTTTTTGGTTTCCCAGTGCATATAAAAATTATGTTTATACTATACTATAGTCTATTAAGTATGCAATAGCATTATGTGTAAAAAAAAAATGTGCATGCCTTAATTAAAAATAATGCTGTTGGAACAATGGTGCTGACAGATCTGCTTAACTGGGGGTTGTCAAAAACCTTCAATTTGTAAAAAAATGCAATATTGAGGCCCAATAAAATGAGGTATGCCTGTCTGTGAAAATAGATGGTGCTGTGTAGCAAAGGGAGAATCCATGAAGCCAGCAGGCTCCGAATAACTCAGGACCCTCCCTCCGTTTTATAACACGTGTTTCCTCAGGTGCCCAACAGTTGATAGGAAAGCAATCTAATCACATTCATTTTAAGATGGGATTTTCTGATATCACTTCTCCAACACAACCAAGGGTATTTGCTGAATAATTGAAATATATCTCTTGTAGGAGAAATTCAGTATAAGGTGGGGAGGGTAAATCTTTCCCTTAAATTTCAGGATCCCAAACAAATTTCCCAGAAGGAAAGAAAGCATGGGGTTTGCCCACCACAGTCAAGTTCTGGGGGAGAAAGATGGGTTAAATGAGTGAGGGGTCATCTCCCCACGTGTGTAGTGACGTTCTGCCCTGCTTTTGTTTCCACAGAGCTTCTCCATTACGGATGGAGGTAAGTGTAAGCGCTCTCTCCCCATCTGTACCTGAATATTTTCATCCATCAGCTTAGTGGGTTTCATTAACACAGGCTCACCAGGAGACGCGATGTGTTGGTTTTTAAGGGCGTCAGAAAGAAGGGGAGTGCTGTTTGCGGGTGCTCAGGAGGGCCACGCCCCCAGTCTCCTCTGCCTCTCCTCTTCAAGGACTGCTTCTTGACCAACTCTTTCTAGGCTTACACAATTGGCCTGGCTCTTCTCCTTCCCATTTGGTCCCCAAGGTTCACTGCTTTGATCTCTCTTGAAATATGCTCAGCCAAGAGTGCCAGCCTCAGGACCAGTTCCCTGGTAGGATGAGGCCACTGGTGCTGGTGGTTAGGTCTCCAGGTTACAGTATATGGCAGGAGCCCATCATCTGATGTTTAGGAAACCTTCCTAAGGCCTCTGGTTTTACTTTGAATCAGAAAACTGCAGTTTCTCCAGCCTTCCAGGGAAACAGGGCTGGGCAGAACCTCCCTCCCTGTGGGGCATGGTTGGCCAGGAGCACGTGAAGGGTGGGAGCAGGGCCCCGGCTTCCTGACCTCCATCGTGGCAGGAGTGGGCCTTCCTCTGCTCTCCTCTCCCCTCCCCTCCCCTCCGCTCTCCTTCACTGGGGCCATGTGATGAACTTGGGATTGTGTGCTTCTCAGCCTTCACCTTGCTCCTCTAACGTCAGCTACAAACTCATGAAAACCACTTGATTCCCTCTTTCACTCTGGCCCTCAGCTAGACCTGTCTTAAAATGCCGGGACTTGTTGGAAGATCAGATACCATCTGCTCACCTGATACTTATGAGGTCAACCTCTAAACTAGGAAGATGATCAAAAGCCAGAATAAGTGTTGACATCAGTGTTTTCCCAATGTCTTTTGGAAATATATGGTTAAAGATTTTAAAATGCAGAGATGGATAATGCATTTTTCTGGATTAGCAAAGATCCTTGCAATAACGATAATTCTAACTTCAGCAAAAAAGAAAACAAACAAAAAAACTGGTTTGTCTGGGTGCTCCCTGCCACCCTCCAGCAAGTAAAAGGCAGGGGATCTGGATTTTGGCTCCTTGGGTGATCTTTGGGAAGGTATTAAATTAAATTCATGTGTCCAGCGCATGTGCTCAGAGGCAAGTCAGGGTCGAGCAAGCAGGGACTCCAGGAGGAGGACTTTCGATAGTTCTAGAACCTTTTCTAGGGTGTGGCCAAATCAGGACATTTGTTCTGTGCTTTGGGGGTGGAGCATGGACTGAAGAGGTGGCCTTGCCTATTTTGGAGAGTTGAGGGTGGCAGCATGGGAAGGATAGCGGGCTTCCCTCGTGCTAGGGCTGCCCAGAGGCCGTGTACGTGATCATCAGTAACACAGTGTCAGACACTGACCCACAGATACCCACATATCGGAAGCGTGCACACCAACTTTTTATGCTTTCACTTCTTTTTCTCTCAAACCAGGGCCTTTCCTAGACTTCTCTCTCTACTTAGGGAAAGGATAGAGCCTGCATGTCATGTCCCAGGGAAAGCTGTGCAGGCCATGGAGACCCATGTAGTCTATGACTTGTTAACAAGCATCCATGAAGCCATGTTATAAACTCTCACTGCTCTCTTTTTTGTTTTCACCCTGAACTTCTCTCATTTCCTCCTGTACTATGTACTTCCCACTATTTTCGTCTGTTTACCTAAGTAGTTCATAAAGATGGTAAGAAACACGATTGTGACTGAGAAGGGAACCTACAGAGAAAAATCACCTTCATGATTCCATCCTTCATCACTTTTTGACAGGATGGGTGAGCTCAGGCTTTTAAAAGGATGCAAAATTCTCAGGGATCCCAAGAGGTGGCCAGGGAAAAGTTTCCATGGCCTTGTCACCCTGGATGATGATTCCTACCATGTCTGGTTATAACTAAGTCTGGGGAGACCTTTCCATTACACCACATCTACTGGCAAAGAAAAGTTTGAAGGAGGGAGCACGTCCTTCCAAGACTGCAGTCAGTGTTTATAGGCCACTCTGTGGTCTGAGGGTAAAAACTCATCATGAAGCACATCCAGTTCAGGGACTTTGGGATGTCTGATTCTTTTCTCTTTCTTTGATTTCAAAGTGCCAAGACCCTCTTAGAATCAACCAATTGTTGTTACTAAGACCTAACAAAAAAATGATTGTAGAATAATGATGCTTAGGACAAATACCCAACTTCTGAAACACGATGATTACAGAATCCAGGCCCAACTGAAATTATGTAACTGTACAAGATGCTGCAGATAATCAGCAGAAGCGTCTCCAGTTTAATGAGTTGCCAAGGAGTCGGCTGCTAGCATGTGCATGTGTAATGACCGCTCTTCAGGTACCCTGTGCATGTCTCCCTATGCTTTTCAGAGAAAACAAAGGTACTGGACTGCTGGATCACTAATGGTTTTTGACTACATGGTAGCCTTGGCAATCAAGAGCAATGTATTCCAGTCTGGAGTCGAATTTCTTGGCAACATACATTCTGATCCCCCCTCACTTCCTCCCCACCCCACATACACACTTGTTATATGGCAGAGTCCTCATCGATTGGGTGGGTTGTTTTTACTGCCCTAAATAGGCACAGTGTTTTGTGTAAGTATAAATTGCATGTGGTATGTACCTAGAGCTACCTCTGTTCTTTACCCACCGAGGAGCTGGTGTGAAACCCTTGGCCAGAACTGGCAAAGGAAAATGTCTGGCCTGGGCCCATCTCATCCTTGCTGTTTTGAGACTGACCTTTGTAGATTTCCATCCCATCCCAGTCTGGGGTGGCCTGGGACCTTTCCCACATCAAAACCCTCATACCAGGGACTTCCCTGGCAGTCCAGTGATTAAGACTCTGCAATTCCTTTGCAGGGGGCACGGATTCGGTCCCTGGTTGGGGAACTAAGATCCCGCATGCCACAGGGTGTGGTAAAAAAAAACCCAAAAAACAAAAAAACACCTTCATACCAATTGTTGGGACAGCTCAGTGTGTCTTCAGTTGCCCAGAAGTCACGATTTCAGGAGAGTTTTCATCAATTTTGTTTCTCTAGCTTTGGCTATTTATGTTCTTCATAAAGATTTTAGCAGTGCCAGAACTGATGAGAAGCACTCATGTTACATCTCTGCTCTGTAAGTGACTGTTCTGTGCCTTCTCAGCTGGTGGGAAGAAGCATGATAGACCACCCTGACTTTGGCAGGAAGAGGGCAGTTTACTGACTGAGGCCACATGGAGGAATCTCCCTGTGGAAGCTTTGGAGGCCCTGTTTCTTATTCCTTGTGTTGGTCTATCAGACACCCTCCGTGCTGCAGAACCTTAGGGTTTTTACTTAATGATATATTGAGGGGCTACCCTGTCCTTTTCCTCGTGCCCCACTCCTCGCCACCCCCTTATCTCTTAGCAGAAGCCATGGCTCCCCAGCCCCGCAAGAGCTGCTGTCCTCAAGCCTGTAGCCAGTGACCACTGGGCAAAGGTAACTCCATCACCCACTCACATCTGGCAGGGAGCAGCCTCTGGGGGAGCCTGAAACGTAAGCAATAGGAATCACATGCGGAATTCCCCACCTGTGAGTGGCTTTTATTTCTAGCTGCTAAAACTTTCAGTATGCAGAGATGTCCTGGAAATTCTATACGTAGCATAGAATGTACCAGACACGTGTGACCAGTCCACAGAGTCTTGCCTGGTCTTAATGGCTTGAGTCTCCATCTCATTTGAATGCAGGAAGTCAGATTTACTGTGGTTGCCATTCCACGGATTTCTGGAAATCCTCAGGGAAGCTCAGAAGTTCTGCACATCTGCTCTGGTCATCTCTTGTCCCCTAAACTGTCTCTCTAACCCCACATTGCTGCTCCCCCCTTCCCATGGGCCACTGTTAGCAATCTCCCTCTACCCCCTCAAGCCCCACTTACCCCCAGCTGCTGCTCTCTCTGGTCCTGCCTTGTGCTACCTTGTGGCCCAGACCCTTCCCACAGCTCCCCAGAGTGAGAGCAGAGGCTGCAACCTAACTTGAGGAATACTGGCAGGGCAGCTCAACATGGAGAATAATGGGCAACTTTGGACATGTAGCCACACTCAGAGGCTCTGGCTCCAGTCCAGGCCCCTTTCAGAGGGTCCCTACAGGCTGCTTCATGGCCATCTCCCAGCCCACCATCATCTCAAAGGCCCATCTTCCTTCCTTGCAGTGAAGGACCTTCAACCATGTCTGCCCGACCCAGGGCCCAACTCCAGCACACATGAGGCCCCAGGGAGAGACAGTAACCAGAGCCTCACTCCAACCCAGGGCCTGCCTGCCTGCTGACTCCTGACTTCCTGTTCCGTCTCCCCAAAGGGTTGATATAGACAAACCCATTCTCTTAGAGAGACTCCACCCCATCCACTCCCACAGAGTGTGTTCTTTGCCCTAAGAACATGATGGTCCAATGTCAGTATATTCTGGGTTATTCAGACACACGTGAGTCAGCAGTGGTCTAGTCGGCATATAACTGAACTAATCCTAATCTGGTGTCTGTTTGCAGTCCTCTGCTGCATGAAATTTAAAAAAGAAACCTGCCAGAACTAAGGCGGTATCGATGGGGATACACAGGACGGGACGGATGTGGGAAGTGGGTAGAGGCTAGGGACTAACTGGCCACTGGGAGGGGGAGTTAAGGACACCACCCAGGATCCTGGGTGAATTATGGTGCCAATGAGCTGAGGTACGTTGTACAGGCGAAGCAGCAGATGAGCAAAGGTGAGAGTTCCATTTTGGACATGTTGAGTGTGAGGTGACTATGGGCCATTCAGTGGAAGTATGTGGTAAGCAGGTAAATGTGATCATTGACAAGTGATTGACATTCCAGGATTTTGGGATGTGGCCATGACACAAGGAAGGAATCACATCACCTAGAGCCCAGCTTTCTAGAATGTTGCTTCGCTTTCCCACTTCTCTCTGGGGGATATACAGATTCTTCTCCTTGTTTCACATCAGTGGTTTCCGCCTCTCCCCTAATACTTCAGCACGCCTGTTGACTTCTGTGCCCTCCATCTCCCTAAATGGGCTTTCAAGGTATTTTCCCAAGCAGAGCTGGTCTCCCTCTGTTGCACGGCCTCATTTCTTGCAACTGAGCTCATGGTGAGTTCACTGGGTGCTGTTATTTGGAATCTCAGGATTTTCTAGCTGAAACACCAGCCAGAAGTACTGAAATTGTGGGATAAATTCTGGACTTTTTTTTTAAATGCCTACAAAATTAGTCTTCTGCATGAATCAGGCACATAAAGCTATATTTCCAGTTTAAGGAAAGAGCCCCAAATTTATTTTCCAGTTCTGCTTAAGGCACGTTTCTAGTTTGAGGTCCCACATTTGGCCAATTCCACCAAATTTATAATGGCTCTCACTAGTCCATCTCTCTTTTTTTTTTTTTTTGCCCCCTGAACTCATTGTACTCTTAGAATCTAGAGCTTTCTGGTGAATCTTTTAATACATAGAGCTGTCCTGGGGCTTGAGCTCTCTGGCCAGGATCTCTCCTACCTCAGCTACTCTACTGAATATCAGTCACTGGGCAAATGCTGGTCTTTGTTTACCCTGATCCTCTGTTGCAGTGGCCGCCTCTGTGGTCCATTATGTAGGGCAGACAAGCTGCTGTCTCGGCAGTGAACCCATTGGGCCTCCCAACACTGTGCCTAATTGTATTCCCTGTTCTCTGCTACCAGATGCAGTAAATTACATTTCCTCCCAGCTCCCCGACCTGCCAATCCTCTGTTCACGAACAGCACAACCGTCACCTGGGCAGGACGGAACCAGCAGAGCAGCTGGTAAGTCCTGGGGAGCTATTTGGTTTTGATGCCAGGACTGACCATGGGGCTTGCGTTTCTCTGAGCTTTAATAACGAGTGATGCCCAGATATCCTTACATAGGGGGGACCCTGTCCTCAGCACAGCTTCAGATGTAGAATTTACAGTGGCCACACCGGGCAGGCACTGGGCCCTGCTGGGTGTCTGAGGACCAAAGGGGAGGGAGTATTGAGAAAATCAGAAACCATTTTCTTCCACTTCAAAAGAGTCTGTCTTGTGTTTGTGGTCTTTATAGCTGTCCTCATTCTTAAAGTTCATTTGCACTCTGCCTCCAGGGATTTTTATTTTCCATATTGGAATAGTACAAGATCAAATGAGCTATGCCGGGAAGCTGGAGGGAAAGTATTTTCAAAGTGTATGAGTATGTTGCTGGAATCCTTTGGGAATCGAGCTGTTTGTATGTTGTGAACATATATATTCTCAAGTCTTCCCATTTCTGGAGTTATTTCTTAACTACTGTGGTATATTTGGGAAATAAAAGGAGCAATTTAAAGAATATATGTTTCTTGCTAATGTTTCTCACAGTTGTGGATTTTAGAAAATAATACACTTGTGAGTGTAAAGCCTATAGAGAGCTCTGCTTTCCTCTGTTCAATGCGAACGTGCCTCAGAAATCAGAACTGGACGGCCGTGAACAATAAATCTCTATACCGATATTTTTGCTCTTCACAGAATTGCACTGAGGGCCGGGGTGGAATGGAAAAATGAACTGCCAAGGTTGTACAGTTCGTGACAATGTAGGTGAACTTGAATCTGAACATCAGATTATGCTTTACATAATCTAGGTAAATTTATGTTTAAAATAAGTCACCTAAGGACACCTTTTATAAGACAGAATAATCATGGACCGTTAAGTCAGAGGAAATCCTTTATACAGGCCAACCTGAATATTTTATGAAGCAAATAGTCCCTCCTTATTTTAATATAAAAGTAAAATAAAAGGGCAAGTAAGTATTGACATAATTGTCATGCGCACTGGCTAAATTTCAGTATCTACCGAGTGTCTATGTAAACATCTTAGCATCATGTTACTTTTACATACAGACTCACAGGGTTCTAGAGTTGGGGGGAGGGGGGGCGGGGAGGACTGTAAATTGTGTCTGGTCAAACCCAGGCCAGGTCAACGGATCCCCGGATAGTTAAAGGATAAGCCAGAACTTGCAGCCTACAGTCATGCTACAAAGGAACCATTGGCAGTGACTTAAGCTGTGGATTCTTTTAAATGCTCCAAAATGCACGTCTGAGATCAACTGGGGATAATAACTCTTCAAAAGTCACATACCTCCCTGCTTGTTATTAGAGTGTTGGTAGTTCCCAATAGCTGTGCGTAAACAGCTTTGCAGCCCCTTTCCACATGTTTCTGCACCTCACGGGACATGCAATATGACCCACCTAATGGATCGGCTCATGGAGGGGGGGTAGGGGCAGCGTGTGGGGACTAATTTTTAAGAGATATGGAAAGGATTCGTAGACAAGCAATGTAAAGTTCGAGAGTGTTCTGTTGCTGGGATTGCAGTGCCGTGTGCATAAGAATACACATACTATTACAAGCTAGCATCCTTCATCTTCAAAGATACTGTAAAAACATAAAGATCCAAATAGCAAAGGCATTTTAAAAAAAGTATTATGTGCTCAAAATCTTCTAACACATAAGCTTACATGTACTTCTGTTTAGTAGGTAAGAACTAATTTGCATAAATGTATCTATTGTGGAAATACACAGACGCAGAGTCTTGAAAGGAATTGCCTTTGATGTGGTTAACTGCTTTGTCCAGGCTGTTTTTGAAGTAGAGCACCCAGATTAATTGTCACTTATGGCTAACAGTGACTACTCAGAGCATGAATGGCATGCAAATTAATGGCACTCACCATTAATGGAATTCTTTCTCCTAGATATAATCCATCTTGCTTTAGGAACGTCCTTTTGGAAATTTGCGCAATCTTAGGGCCATTTTAATAAATGTCACCGGTCATTACTCAGTATTATGACAAATATCTGATTGTTTGGAGTTTGGGAGGTTTTAGATTCTGTATAAATGGGAATTTATTTAGAATCATTGCTTTGCAGATTCAGGAAGCATCTATTCCAATCCCTCATTCAAACATGGAATCCGGGGGATAGAAACCCTGCCAAGAGGCCCTCAAAACCCACAGTCACCCACCATGAGACTGGGTCTCCCTCCAGGTGGCCCATTCTGTCTATAATTGGTTCTGACAATTGGGAAGTTCTTCCTCTGATGGAACTCTCATTAGTCTGCTGCTTTCATCTTCTACCCATTGGTCCTTATCCTGCCCTCTGGAGCCCCTCAGAACAAACCTAAGTTCTGATTTCCCTGTAGGTAGTTGAAAATGGCGGTCACGTCCTGTCTTTCCCAGGTCCTCACTTTCCATCCCCTTAATACCCACAGCCCCGGTCTCTTCAGCTGGTCCTGAGGTGATGAGGTTGCTTTGACATCCTCTGCCATGCCTGTCCCTCCCCTCTGAACGCTCCCCGCTTTGTCTCTGAAGTACGAGGCTCAGAGCTGCCGAGCGCGCGCACTCTGGGCTGAGCCGGTCACCCCACAGAGCGGGGCTTGATGCCACAGACCGTGTGACTCACTTGGTTGCCATCACAGCCTTCCAGCTTCAGGCTCTAAGGTAAAGCCTCAGAGGTACGTGACATGTGCCACTACTGGGCCTCCTTTCCTTTGTCCAGTGGACTCATCACTCCAGAGTCATTTCAGTGGCAACGAGCGGTCTGTTCCCCACAGCTGCACACATAACGCTTCGCCTTATCACGTGCAGAAGAACCCACAAAATCCTTTATTTCTAATCTCGAGAGGCAAAAGTAAGGAGGAGCTATGCACCTGTCGGCCCTTGGTAGATTTCATATGACTAGTAAATTTCTTCTTGTTAAAGTGTCCCTCGGGAGTGTCGGGGGGCCTGGGGTCACTGAGGAGCCTCCGGAAGGTGGGGAGGGGTTGAGGTGAGGGGACTTGGCAGTCAGGTCCCTTGTGTTCTCTCCCATTTCAAGCACAGCAGCTCCCCGGCGCTTGTGTTTCCATATTGTATTTCTGCATCAGATTTCATTTGAATAAAGGGTTTAACCGTTTTGAAAGGAGAAAACTGTCTTCTCTGTTGTCCGGGTTTTTACGGCTTGTGATTGTGGCTCCGAAGACACTAACTTTTCCTCTCAGTTTATTATCATCTCAGATCTGAAAAGCACACTTGCATTATTTATCATCATTTCCCTGATAAAGACGTTGAACAGTTGGAACCAGAGTCAGAGGCCTGCAGCTCACCGTTAGGGATCTCCTGGCCCTTGGGAATCCTCACTCGGCACCTATGGGGCATGGCCCTTCAACCAGTGACAGGTTCTGGCAATTGTCCTGATATTCAAGGCACGTGTTTCTGTCTTGACAACTTAAGGACATAGGGACTTTCTGATGATCCAGATATGCTGTATCTCTGGCATTTGCCTAATCTGCCTAGAGACCTTGAAGAAAAAAGAAAATGAGATTAATGTGCCTAGCTTCTGCTCTTTGAAAATTAACTCTAGAATTCAGCCAGCCATGATGTCAAGCTGTTTCTATGTAGTTTATGGAATTCCTTCCTTCTCATTTTTGAAAATAAGAACTTTGAGTCACTGCCTCCAGCGCCTTTCCTGGTATATAAAATCCTTGAGACAAATTCATTGATACGGGAACTGGGGCCCAGGGCCGAAAGCACTGACAGCATTTGTATCCCTGGGTGCTTTATCATTTTCCAGTCTTCTCTACTCATCTGGGTTTCAATGACCTCTTAGCAATTTCTTTCTGGCACTTTTCAGGCTGAAAACTGCCCTTCTTGACCAAAAAGACTGAAGCAAAATCGATATGAGAATTGGCTTTGGCCTTTGTTGTCCTTCAGCATCATGCCCTTGCTGACTTATTTTTGTTGAAACCACACTGTCTTGGGAAAACAGTTGATTCGAAGAAATGTTTGATTACTGGTTTTTGAAGTTAGAGATTGCCCTCTGGGATGAGAGGGAGGATCCACTCTGAATGAATGTCCTCATTTTCATTGTTATTGACATCACAATGCCAATTTTATATCTCCAACCTCAAGAGAAGGAGTGAACGTAAATGTATATGTATAATCATATACTCAGATGGGTAAGACTGTACATATGTATGTTCATTCAATAAGCCAAGCATATGTATTGTTTCTCTTCCACATTCCATGTATAATGCCAGCTACTTGACGATCATTATATTGGGGTGATCTCACTGCTGGGTGGTGGTCCTGGTCTGGCTGTCTATCACCCTCGTCTAGTACTTGACACATCACTGACTCACAAGCCACACAGGCTGTTCATGGCACCATGGAATATCAAAGCTGGATACCATATATATATATATATATATATATATATATATATATATATATATATTTATATATACATATATATACACACACACACATATATATATATACACACACATACACACATATATATGTGTATATATGTATATATGTGTATTTGTATAACTGAATGACTTTGCTGTTTACCCGAAACTAACACAACATTGTAAATCAACTATACTTCAATTAAAAAAAAAAAAAGCTGGATACCCTTCATTGTACAAATGGGAAAAATGAGGCCCCAAATTAGGATGTGACTTGAATAGGAATTCAGACTTACTATCTTTCTCCCTTCCCCGACACCTCCCATCTTACTGACTGATGACAGCGGGGCATGACTTTTTATACTTTACACGTGGACCCTCAGCCTTATTCTTCTGCCCACTGGTCACAGTGAGTCAAAGGAAGTGAGCTGGGAGCAGCCTGGGTTGACAAATTTAACAGTGATTGAATGGTTCTGTCCTTACGGAGCGCAGAGTCCTGTCTTGTGTGCTCTTGTCTCGATCCTGAAATGGAATCATGCCAGTTGGTGCCCCCCTCTCCTTACTTGTGTCAGGTGCTGTTGTTTCTTCTTCCCTGGGCTCCTTAGAGCCCTTACAGCTGCTCTCTGTTTGCCCAGGCTGAAGGTGACAGGGAACAAGAGAGTGTGAAGAGCTAGGGCGGTAGGTTTGACCCGGAATCAACCATTCTCTGCTCCTCAGACCCTCTCTCTGAGCCCTGCGGTGCGCAGGTATCTTCCCTGGGGGCCTCCCACTCTTGCCCATACCTGGGTCTTTTCAGAACCTAGAAACTGGGATTATCGATCCCTGTTAGTGTGTCTCTGCTTCTTCAAGGTGGCCCTTCTATTGGTGAGAGAGCTGTGGGGGAGAAGAACCAAGAAAACCAAACAGAGCTCAGAGTCACAGCACCAATGCAGTCATCCATTTGTATCCCTTTGCAGAAACTGGCCACTTTGGTTCTTATTCTTCATTAACAAAATGGAGATACTACTCTGCTCTCTCACCCGATTATTGGAAGGAAGAGCAAACATGTTGTGTGTCCTCCAACCTCATTGTCATCAGTGTATAATATTTGGAAATCAATAATTAAATATATCATTTTATAAAGACGTACTTCCAGATTTCAGTCATCCCATCATTGCAATGTCCATTGGACTGTCTTCTTTCTTTTTTCTCTATCTCCTGGTCCTTCCTCAAATACTTTTCTTTTTGTTCATGGGGCTCTTTCAAAATCTCTTTCAAGGGCTCCCCAGAAAGTTTCCTCCCCTGAGCAGTACCACCCTCCTCATTTTTTTTCAATAAGATGAGCTTGGATAACAAGCCCTTACGATCCTCATCACTGTGTACCTGTGGCATGGGGAGCCTTGTGGAAAGAAAAGGGCAGATTCGAGAGTGTTCTTTGTGGTTAGAGATGAGGGCATGATGCAAGGGAGAGGAGAGGTCTTTGGTATACGCTACTTGGCAGGAGTAAAAAGCAGAGTTTTAAAAATTGTGTGCATGCCTCATAAACAAAATGTTGACTTTAAAATGTAAGTCTTATTTTCCTACTGGTTCATATCTACCCTCGTTCACATTTGGGATATTATTGGCTGAGAACTGGAGCAAAATAGAAATACTTATTCATAAACAACACATTTAAGATAAATGTTCACACTTCCTGTGTGGTTTTCTGAATGTCTAATAACATTCTCATATATGTATCCATAAAGTCTAAGTATTGCCTTCAGAGAGTAGAACTTTAAAGTTATCAGCCCTAAAAATGGCAGTTATGTGAGGGGGTGAAGGGGTTAACTAACCTTATTTTGGTAATCATTTTGCAGTATATATGTATATTGAATCATCACATTGTACATCTTAAACTTACATATGTTATATGTCAACAATACCTCAATAAATCTGGAAACAAACAAACAAAAATATTGCCTTTGTGTAAACCAGAGCTTCTCGAAGTGTTTGCCTGGCTCCCCCTTACTAGAGAAGAGAGTGAAGGCAGACAGGGTATGTGAGACCAAACCTGAAGAAACCTGCTAAAAATCTGTGGTTCCTTTGAAGCCCAACATCTTATCTGGGGAAAAAAAATAGATACGAATGTTGTCTTTTATGGCATAACATATCTAGGTTTCTTTTATTATAAAAATGCCTTAAAGTGTTCTGCTCTCATATTCTAGAAATATTGAAAGAACAGTGTATAACATATAAATATAAATATTAATCTGTAACCCTAATGAATCCATGTCACTTGTGGTTCAGTTCCAGAGCCATGTCACACTTAAAAAAATACAGCTTAAAATCACAGACAAAAAAAAGAAAACCCACTAAAAAGAAACTCTGTTCTTTACCTATTTTTCCTGAAGGATATTAAAAGGGATCCAATTCATATCTCCACCCAGAAGCACTTACGTTCCCTTTACTTCCCTCCACATATAATTCTCCAAAGCATCATCCACGGCCACAGAATGTTCCTTCCCTATCCTTCTCCCACACAGCTTTCACTGTCTCTTCCATTCAACTCCTTCTTTCTCAACTCTTTATTGTATGGATCTACTTAACCGTTCTAGCAAAGACCTTCTCCTCGTCATCCCTCCTTTCAGTCCAGTCTCTGATTCTAGGAACAGGCAAGGACCAGATGAGGTTGGGGATTAGGATGGCAGAAAAGGGAAAATTGGACCCAAAATGACAGCCTTCTCATTGGTGGGCAGAGAGAGAGAGGGACATCCCTAAAGATTCCTATGTTCATAATTTGTATCCTATCAGATATGGATATAAAAATAGAAATATTTTATTCCATACTCTGTATTGATTGCAGCTCATTGTATCATTTGGTTCATATATTACTGGATGTTTGCGGTGTTGTATCTATAACTGACAATCATTATTACCTTTCTTATTTATAAATATGTCCCATGAATGTGTTAATAGTGATAGGACATAAGATTTTAACCCAAAATTGTGCTTTTTACTATAAATGTAATATTTAAAGAACAGGCTTTTGGAGCCCATGCAAAATTTTAAATACCTATTCTATTTCTTTGATAACACATTTTGTGGAAAATCAGGAAATAACAGAAACAGATATCTCTCTTGATATCACCGTCATTGTGTGATCTCATGTACCTCTATGACAAATATTGGTTGGCCTCCCATTGTGTCACTTAAGGAAACTCAAGATCTTTGTGCTGAGCAAGTGAAACTTTCAAAACAGACACAATGAAAAATCGAGCATTAGATTTTGCTTCAAAATCTTTTTAGTTAAGTGTTAACCGTGATCAGATTGTATCTTATTACACAAGCAGATGGAATAATACCGTTGCTATTTTTTTTAACCAGTACAAACATTAATCACTGTGTGTACCTTTTCATTGGTGTCATATAAAGTATTTGTGACTAGATTAAAACAACAAATTAGACTTTTCAGTTAGTAGCAACTGTTTCACAAGTATGTATAGCAGGTACCTTTTCTGCAAAAGGTTCTAAGGTAGGTGTTGGGAGGGAGGGGGAATCATAGAAGGATGTCAGGCAAAAAACTAGCCTTCAAGGATCCTAAGAATCTATGGAGCTAATAAAACATTCCCACAGATAATTATATTACTGCGTGGAAAGTGTTAAGTGCCTTCAGACAGGTTTAGAGGAAGTGTTCAGAGAATCTTGAGAAGAGAGGGATGACTTAGAGATGGGATGATCAAAGAAAGCTCATGGAAGAGGGCGCTGTTGACCTGGGCATCGATGGATGAGTCATATTTGGATATAAAGAAACTCAAAAGAAGGACTTTTCAAGAGAAGGGAATCTTAAAAGCAGGAAATGTTAGGTGTGAGATGGTGTTTTTTGGTCTCTCTAGAGGGAAAGGAAGCAATGAAATGTGTGATTGGAAAGATAGTTTGGATCTTTTTAACACAGTTGGGGCACTTGTAGTTCTTCAGAAAGAGGTAGGGACTCAACGGCCATGATGAGCAGAGGTGTGACATAGGACTCTAGGGTCTGCCAGTGGAGGAGGGACAAAAGGCAGTCTAGGCAGAGGGACAGCAGGCGACAGGGATGAGGAGTCATGGGGGGATGTCCTGGGAATAGTGAGAACTTTGTTATGGCCTGAGTGGATGTGGGATGAGAGGGGCCACAAGACAAGACAAGAAAGGAAGATTGCAGATAAATGCCAAAGGTAATCACATGCCAAGCTAAGGAGTTTGGTGTTTACCCTCTACAGACACAGGAGCCAACGGAGGGTTTGTAAGTAAGGTAGCTCTGTGGGCAGGGTGGAGCCTAGGCTAGCAGGGGTCGGCTGACTTTTTCTGTAAAGGGCCAGATCATAAATATTTTAGACTTTGTGGACCACGTATTGTCTCTGTTGCATATCTTTTTATTTCCTTTTCTCTTTCTTAAATTCTTTCTTTCCTTTTCTCTTTCTTAAGTTCTTTCCTTCCTTCCTTTTTTTTTTTTTTTTTTTTTTTTTAATGTAAAGACCATTCTTTGCTCCTCTGGCCATGCAAAACGGGGCCTCAGCTGCCTTTGGCCCACTGGCGATGAAAAGACAGAAGTAGCAGTTAAAAATCAGACACAGGTAATTGTGCCGAAGAGGGCCTGGTCTAAGGCAGTAGTGATAGAGGTAGTGGTGAGGAGATGCATGGGGATGGATCTGAAATAGAATTAGTCTCAGCAGTTGTTTGACTCTGGGTAATTAGGAAGAAAAGGAAAAATCAGGTATGATTCTGAGGCTTCTCGCTTGAAAGACTAGGTAGTGGAGCTGGTGTTACTTCACACCAAGACTACGGGGGAGTTTTGAGAGAAGATGCATTCAGTTTTGCAGCTGCAGAGTTTGATGTATCTGTGGGTCATTCAGGGCAAGGGTGTCTGGGGACAGTTGGCTCAGTGGGTCTGAGGCCCAGTTTCCTCCCATCCAGGCCGTGTGCCTCACAGGGAGTCTCTGAGGTAATAGATTTGAAAGTATGGAGTGTCAATGTAAGTCTACAGGACAGGAAAGAGCTGGTTCTTAGGAAGCTCAGACCAGCAGCAGGATTTGAGATGAGTTGGAGAGGCCAAGATTGGACCTGGGAAGACCAGGTAAGAAGCTCTTGTGATATCTAGGGAAGAGGAAGTAGTGTCTCAGATTGAGTGGTGGCAGTAGCACAGAAAGAAGGCGGCAGATGGGAAGGAAGTATGGGGCAGAATCTCGAGGGCTTGGCAATGCGTGCATGGGGGAAGAAAGAGGCTTTCTGTGAGGATAGTCCTCAAATTCCAGTGTCGTGGGTTGACGCCACCTCTGGTCTGTTCTTTTTCTAGTTCGTATCTTAGAAACCTAACAAAGTGACTGAAGCTTACAGAGCATATAATCTGACTCCTTTCATAGCTTTCAATTTTTATAAATATCCTCTTTTACAGTACAGTAAAGGATGGCCATGTGCCACCTGCAAAACCCTTTGTGTAATCTTCATTACAGAAAAGGGAAATGTCTAAAAACCAGTAGAATACTCTGTAAAAGAATTTTTAAAAGAGATTTAAGATTTTAGAACTAGGTTACATCTTAACTAAGGGCTTTAAAATTGTCTATAAGCCTAAGGTATGCTCACGATCAAGGTAAACTTGCATGTTGTCAGCCTCCCTGTAATGTGTCACACTGGATCTCAACAGTCGCTCGTGGCCTTATTTTAGCTCATCTTCCTGGGAAGTGTGAGTGCCATTGAGATATTGGTAACTCTGTACATGTGTCTTCCCAGTGCATTTAGCTGCTGTGTTAAAACACATATATAACCACCTCTGTCCACATTGCACTCACTCTAACACTCAAGATGCTTGGCAGTTAGACTAGAAAGGGCACAGCACCTTTTTTTTTGTCTGTTTGGCAATTAACCATTCACTGGCTTTTTTTGTTGTAACATGCACTTCCTTTCTCTTGTTTTCATTCAAGCTGTGTACGCCATGGAAATTAATGTGGAGAAAGACAAACAAACAGGAGAGACCAAGATTCTCTCTACATCCACCATTGGCCCAGAGGGTGTCCATCAGAGAGGAGTCAAAGTCTTTGATGATGGTACCAAAGTAGTGTATGAGGTGCACTCAGGAGGCACCATAGTAGAAAACGGAGTGCACAAATTAAGCTCAAAGGATGTAGAAGAGCTTATTCAGAAGGCTGGACAATCAAGCTTAAGAGGAGGGCACGTGTCAGAAAGGACTGTGGTTGCAGATGGGAACCTCAGCCACCCTAAGGAACATATGCTCTGCAAAGAAGCCAAGTTAGAAATGGTCCATAAGTCTAGGAAAGATCATACTTCCGGGAACCCAGGGCAGCAGGCTCCAGCCCCCAGCACTGAAGGGCCGGAGGCAAACTTGGATCAGCCAGTCACCATGATTTTCATGGGCTACCAAAATATCGAGGATGAAGAAGAGACGAAGAAGGTGCTAGGCTATGATGAAACCATCAAGGCTGAGTTGGTCCTCATTGATGAAGACGATGAGAAGTCATTGAGGGAGAAGACGGTGACAGATGTGTCCACTATTGATGGGAACGCAGCTGAGCTGGTGTCCGGGAGACCCGTCTCAGACACCACAGAGCCCTCATCCCCCGAAGGGAAGGAAGAGAGCCTGGCCACAGAGCCAGCCCCAGGTACCCAAAAGAAAAAGCGCTGTCAATGCTGTGTTGTCATGTGACCACTTCTTTCTTCCCTTTTCTTCTGGGCAGCCTTTGTGCTCTCCACCACTTACGTAGACCTCCCTGTACCACTAACTGCGATACTGTGAACTGGAAGCAAACACCTGCCTTGCCTTGCAGTTGGATTGCTTTGATCCCTCTTATTTTTTTCCCTTTTGTTTTTTTTTCTCCAGTTTCCTCAGCTCAGAGACAACATGCATGTGTGTGCTTCACTCTTTCCAAGAACTTGCTTTTCCTCTAAACCTTTCCTTGTGTCTTCAAGAGGGAATCGGTTCCTTACTGCTCGATTGGAATGGACTCTTCCTAGCAGCCAGTGATCTAGTAGCCTTAATTCACTTGACTGGAATTGAATCCATGGGCATCGGGGGTTTCATTTTGTCGTGTGTTCCTATCACGTAGTCACACATCACCACGTCACTGATTTCTCACTTGCCTCCCTCGCTGTGGATCTTTGCTTTTATATCTCATGTGGCAAAATGCTATGGGCTCTAGCCGGTTGCTAGTGTAGCCAAAAGTAGACCTTACTTAGTCTGTCCAATCTAGGGTGATGCTTTTTGCTGCCTTATATAAGCTTCCAGGTTACAGTATTGTGCATCTCTGGCTTTCTGTTAAAACAAATGAAATTGGTGTAAAAGAAAAGAACCCAGTGCTTGTCATAATTGAATTGTAGGGACTGATTCCATAACCTGCCCATCAGCAGCTGTCTCTCTTTCTATGACTTAACTGATGGACCCTTTATATAAGAAGCACCATTTTTAACTTTCTAAGGACGTGAAACAAGCATTGTTTTGAGCATCAGCAGTGATCTCCAAAGTTAGGCGAACCCATGAGCCTTGCTTCTATTCTCTAAAAAAAAAAGAGTGTAAATTTTTATACTGTTTTCTTTTTCACGGATATTTTCTGATCATGTTCATCTGTTTTCAACGAAGGGGTCATTTTGAGGAGTTTCTCTGTAGTGACCGTATTTCTAAAACAGTCCTTCTGACCTACAGTGGTTGCTGGGATGCTTCCGCTCCATTGTGGACGGTGCTGTTCCTGAATTAACTCTTCATCTCACCCGCCCCATTGATTCCAGAGCCTTCCATCTGGACTCTTTTCTTTGTGTCCCCATGAGAAAGAGAATGTTTTGCGTACCATCACCATGTAGGTTTACCCACCCCACAGAATTAAACTCTAAAATGTAAAAAATGTTTAAAAGATGAAGAAAGACCTATCTTCTCACCTTAAGTATTTTAATTCGTTCCACAAATACTGATTGAGTGAGTGGCACATAGCTGAGCTTCTTCAAGCATTGTTTCTTCAACTTCTGAAGATTCCAGAACATCAAAGGATGGTTTTTATCTAGAACACAATGAACAATTCTTTAAATTCTTAGCATTCCCCCAAAGCAAAGAGCCACAGGTATAATAAAACCAAAGGGAAGCAATATAGTAAAATAATAATAGAGTAATGAAATAAAGCTGTAACATTTGAATTGATTTTAAAACAGAGATATCTTTTAAGTTTTTTGCCCGAATGTTCATAGCATTGTTGCAGATAATTCACAAAATTATCTACGTTCCATAGAACCTACTTTCAAAAAACATATGATAAGATGTACTACATCAAGTTTAACTTCTGTGGAAAGTAGATGAGGGAAAAGTAAGGTGACCTTGAGAGAATTTTATTACAGAACCAACTCAGTTTGTCCTAAATAGCTATCTTAGTGCTAAATCTATTATTATTTTTAATTTTTTAGCTTGAAATTATATTTATTCCAATTAAAAGGGGGAAAAACAATATTTTTTAATTTTCAAAGTTAATCTTTCCCAAATAATTACATTTTTAACGAGCACAAAGTAAGTCGTTTTATCACCAATATATAAACCAAAAAAAGCTAAAGAAGGAAAAAAGTAACGAGCTAAGTTCTACTTTCTAAGATGATTCCATCCATGGCTTGGTTTTGAACAGCTGAGGGAATTATCTCTAAATCTCAGGTTCAGCAAAGAAGCTTTTTTTGAATAAAACTGTTCTATTATCTAGAAATAATATCTGGTTTTGCTGCCTATAAACTTTCAGCTTCGTGCTCCTCAGCAAATGGTCATTTTAGCATCATTTAAAGGTTAGAAAAAGAAGAAGAAGAAGAAGACATGCCAGAGAAACCTATTTACAGAGAAAAAGAAAGCAGCTTCAATGTTTTGGACAATCTCTGATTTTAATAATTTATTTAGAAAGAAACAATCTAAAAGTTTCCCATAGCTTATCTTTTTTTACTCATTTGGGGATGAAGACTATTCAGTTTGGGTTTTTAAAAGCACAGTGAGTGAGTGGAATGGTAGAATTTAGCCTTGGGCGTACTTTTGATAAACAGAACCAGAGTCTTTCAGGACAGATCATTCCCTGACCTACACTTCCATCAGTGAGTTAGTTTCTCATGAAGAAAATGGTCTTTTACCTCTCACTACAAAACCACACGTGAGATTTAAAAGACCAATGATAATATGCGCTCTCATTTATCAATAATTAGTATAGGGATTAGCAAATTATATGAATTAGAGTTCTCTCTCTACTTTTACTGGTAAAGCTTATCATTTAAATGGTTTTTCAAGTAAGATGTGTTACGTTTATTAAAATGATGTGTGGCCACAGTAAACGAAGGTGTGTTTGAATATGGCGTATGTATTTGTATAGCTTGCCTCATTTTCCTATTGCAGTGGGAGGTTCAGCTTCAGCCAGTACTTTTACGGGATGAGACCTATAATCCCATCTACAGAGAAAAGGAACTACCCTTCATAGTGAAAATATAAACAGAGTTGTGACTGTGAAGATTCTGCCTTCCCTGCTGGTACTGGCATTGTCTCTGTAAACCCTTTATTATGTATGGTATCACGCCCTTCAGAAAAACAGGGTATTGACTTACATCACCAGACTAATTAGAGAATCAGTAATAAAGCTGCAAAACCATGATCATTTTTGAGCTCATGGTTGGTTGGACTTTCTTTTCAAATCATATACTCAGAACCCTTTAAATGGAAAGAGGAGAAAGAGGGAAAAGAGGGTCATTGCATTTGCTTAAAACAGATTCTCAATGGCATGGAGTTAAAGATCCTTTAAGAGTTAAAATGATAAACCTTATATATCCTGAAAAATCTTGATGACTTGTATACCCTTGACTTTTTTTTTTCTGTTTGATGTGCAGTAGGACAAAATTAAGGGGTTTTCTTTTTTTACCTTGTGCCTCATTTACCCACAATTATATTATCTTCCTTATATAAGCAAAATTATTTGCCTCTAAAAGTGATTTGACAATGTCCAGCAACATCACTCAATATAGGCAGTAGAGAGGACGAGGGGCTAGGGAATTCTTTTCTGGGTAAACCCCAAACATGGTTTCCTAAGATTATTCAAAGGCTTTCAGAAAACTCAGATTCTAGAGTTCATTTGATTTGACTCTTTCTGAAATGTTAATGACGTGTTATCTGCTTCAGATTCCCACCTAGTCCATTTTACTTTCTGGTGATAAATGTTCTTCCTGCATGCAAGGAGGCTTTTTATTTTGGTTAGGGGCAAGTTTTTATAAAAGGGGGAAATCATCTCTATATAATTTCCTAGAGTTACGATATCATCTCTGGAGCAAAATGTTGAGGCCAAGTCTGAAAACAGCTGATTTCTTTTCACTTCCTGCAGAACATCATTTCAAGGGACCACAGAACATCCTTGACAAACACCATTTATTTAATGCCAATGAACCGGTGGGTAGCAAAAGAGGTGGCGGGAATATGGCGATAGAGGCAAAAACTGAACCACTAAACCAGTTCTTCCTTTTTAAGAAACTAACCCTGTCAATGTAAAACACAGATGAACATAGACAAAATATGCACGGAGGATTTCTTTTGTTCTTACTTAAAATCTAGAAGCTCAGCCATCTCTGTTTGTCACCAGACCCACTTGTGGAGTTTAACCCACCAAACGGCCCATTCCTTGTGGGAATATTCTCATCTCCTGCAATGTTATTTTGTTTACAACCAAAACCATTCCAAGGCGAGAGCAGTTTTATGTTGTACTTTTGCAACATGTACATTCGTTATTGAAACCATGAATTCTCAGCATAGTTAAAAGATAAGTTTCAGAAACTGTGTAAATATGCAATCTTTTAGAAGCGCCTCAGTTTATTAATCAAGGTATATGTAGCTCCACTGATTAAGATGGAGCCAGAAGGTATCTTTTGTCCTATTGGATAGTACAACCCAGCAGGTACACGGAGTGATGGTATATATCGCAAAGCATCTCCAAGTAATGCGCAAGATGGCATCTGGGATTCCTGCTGCCAGTTCGCCTTCATTGTGTAGACCTCTTCTGGTCTAATCAGGAAAACTTCCCTGCATTTTCTAGGGAAAAAGAAAAATCCATCTCTTATGAGGAGCGCAATGCTGTTATGTGTCTCTATTTTCATAGCTTCAGCAAACCACATGAAAAAATCTCCATTTTAAAACCAAAATACTTATTATTTGAATGTAGAAAAGGCTAGAATAAAGATTACATCCTGAAAGTTTCAAAGGGCAGTTTCCCTGGGGATCCTTAGACCAACCTCATCCCCTACCCCTTAATTTTTATATGACTTAAATAGGCCTCTGCGTCCCCTCTCCACTCCAGTCTAAAATAAAAAGGTCTGAACTGTAGCACAAAAAAACTTGCTTTCAATGTGAAAATATAATATATATCTTTGGGGAACCACAAACTTTCTGCATCAAAGATCTGGACAGCCTTAACTTTTGTAAAAATTTTTCAGTGCTCTCTTTTACTAAGCAGGGAAACAAAATGTTTCCTGAAATTAATGACTTTTTAATATTTTGTGACTATTTTCTAAGTTTCTACAGGTTCATCTTCTCCCCATATTGCCTCTTACTAGTCACCTGGGGCTATTTTTTTGCAAGTCATTGCATTTTTATTAAAAGAAAAGTACATCTTATGAACCACAAAATTCCCTCTAGACTTCAGGCAGTCCTTCTGGAGTAAAAGAACAGAAATACAGAAAGAAAAGAATGACAGGGTGGCTTTTTCTTTCCCCCCTTATGGTTAACGTACTGTATGGTATATATGTTTACAGAATGTATCTGCCTTGTGATGTTAACAAAACGAATGACAAAAAAAAAAAAGAGTTCTGATGTGCCATTTGAAAGTTTGCCTTAGCATCACTGTTTATGTTCTTTTCTATCCTTTCAAAATCACAGGTTGTATTCCAAAGCTGTATGAACACAACATTCTCTTCCCCACCCCTACCCAGCCCTCTTCAGAGCTGTGAATTTCATCCCAGGAGCCTGAGGCAGAACCTTGCAGGTCTGGCCCAGGTGGAATAAAGTAGGCAGAGCTTGGGCATTGCCTCTGCATGTTTACCAACCAAATACTTCCTTGTGTTCCCTTCTGAGCCTGCACTATCCCACTCTGACATTCCTGGGGTGGGCTTCATGCAATGTGTGACCTCCTGCAGTCCTTCCCACTGTAAGGGAGGTGAACTTGTGGACCCCCCTACCTGGGTCTGGGAGCATATTTTTAAGCACAATTGGCATAGCTTGAAAAAGCGAGAGAGATGGACTCAAATGGTGTGATGGAGCCTTACCTGAGGGGTGTGCCCATTCATTCTAGTGTAAGACGAATGGCGTGATATAGATGGGAGTAGGGAGTGATTATAGAAATGGAATAGTTTACACTTATGTATTTTTTTAAGGAAAAATATTTTTGTAATGAAATTTAGATGCATTATGAAGCTTGAGTTTGAAAGCACCCTTGATTGATTATTTCTCCATTCCATTAAGGTAACTTTCTGGTGAGTTCTATAGCACTAGCCCAGACCTTGCGGGGCATGAACAGAGGTCCCGTGACCTGCCCTGGCACCAGCACTGCATGAAATCCAGTGTTTCCCAATAGTCCTAGGTTGTACAATCCAGCTTTCTATACCTGTCATTAGACAACCTGTTATATGGCTTGATAGCTCTCTGAGCCACACCTTTAATAATATAGAACGATCTTTTGGAAGGAGATACCTGTTTTAAACGAAAGCTAAGCCCAGCAATTATCTAAGTTCAACTCTTTCACATATTCAAGGAGTAATTGCTACATTTGAAGTTAAGACACCACTCACTATGGTACATTTGAGTAACACATGCGAAATGGTGAGTCAGAAGCATCTGGCCATCTACATAATGTACACAGTATATATAAATGTATAAACCAACAGTATAAAACTTACCAGGAGTTCTTGACCTTGTAAATATCAATGAGGCTGCATCCTATTTTCAGAGTTAAGTAGAGACTGGAAAGAATTATCCTTATCCATCCATAAAGGAGATACTGAATTTTTAGAGTTCTTGGATTTTTTTCCTCAATTTTCTGCCACATTCTTGAGTTCCCATCACAGTCACACTCGGGTTCATGAAGATCTTCACCCACACCTGTTCATCTGTCTGGCTGACACCAGAGGTCAGAGGTCACACCTAAGAATCTGCTCCCTATTCCTGTTAGACTCTCCTCCCAAGCAGCATCCTTTCCTAGGATGGGACCTTTTTCTACTACCCTAAAGGACCAAGAGCCTTTTTCCAACAAGGCAAGGTCTTCAACACACTCTCCATTTCAAGAAAAATAACCTCTCTGGTTCCCAGGCAAATCATTTTAGTTTTTTCATCATCAGAATCCCTCCAACAGGCCCAATTCAGGCCCAACTGTGAACCGAAGTGTCATGGCAACAACTCCAGAAATGAAAGAACTATGCAATTGCCTGAGGGTGGTAGGGAGAGGCCGTGTGCCCTAGCCTCTTGTTACTACGGGAACCTCTCGGTTTCGAGATGAGGTGGTCAGGCAGACATCCAGTCACTTGGTTTTGCAACTAGTCTTTATGTACAAAGAGACCACCGGGCAATGCCTGATCTCAACTAGTCTGTGTGTGGCTCCAACTCCAATTCTGTCATATCCCATTCTGGCAAGTGGAAAGAGTCCTATCCTTTGTGGGGTTCTGGAACATTCTTTCCTCCTCTCAATCTCCTGACTTAAAAGAGTCAACATCATACAGGGGTTCCAGAAAATGTTGTGTCTGATGCAGCTTTCAGTGAATGTAGGTTGTTGATTGGAATGTTCGGCTTTAGCAGCTCACTCGGGGTGAGTGACATCACTGTAAATATATCCATTTGGTGGTTGGTTGCGGGGTGGGTTGGGAGCCTGTTGTGCTTACTCTGAATTAGACTTGCTGGGCTATAGCTGCTGTACTTTGTAACCTGAAGTGTACTTTGACTGTTCTGTCTCCTTCAGATGAAAAGCAAAACAAAAACCGACTTCAGAAATAACACTGCCAGCGACAGCCGATGCTGTACTTGTAGCTTCTCTCTGTTCCTCTGTACAGTATTAATAGACAATAAACTGCCTTTTCACTGCATCTACCTCTGTGTGTCTGTGCCCCGGTTCTTTCCCCTTCTCACCTGCCATGAGTGGACTTCAGGCCAGACCTCATGGGGAGCACCTCCGACTGCCCACTAAAACTCAACGCTAATCCAGTGCTTTTCAAACCTGAGCCTGCTTCAGCATCACCTGGGGGCACCCGCTAAGAATGTGGAAGCTCGACCACACCTCTGGAACTCAAATTCAGATTCCTGAGTGGGGCCCAGTAGCCTGCATGTTTACTGATCTCTCCAGGTGATTCTGATACATATGCCACCTAACCCAGCCAAAGGTTTGGGTGCCCCTAGGTGGGAATCCCTGTGGCCTGCCTGTTCCAGCTGGTTTCCACATTAACTAATCCTTTCTCTAACCCCCTCTTGCACATCTGTCTCAACACCTGTCATCCCTTTTCTTGTTCCTTATAAGCCCTCAGCAGTGGCATTGCCTTTGATCCCACGGGTCAAACTCGGTCAGCCCCTTAGTTTAAGTAGTAAGAGTTCATCCAGTGTGATCTTCTAAACAGGAGCCTCTCAAGACACATGGGGACTTTGTTTCTCTTTTTTAATGCTGTATCCTCTTTCTCTAAAATAGAGTCAGCAAATTTTCCTCTCAATGGCGAGAGAGTAAATATTTTTGGCTTTGTGGGTCACATGATTTCTGTCACAGCTACTCAGCTCTGCCAGAAAGCAGCCATACACAACATGTAAATGAATGACTGTAGCTAGGTTCCATAAACTTTAGTTACTGAAACAGAGTGGGGGCCAGATTTGGCCCTCAGGCTTGTAGTTTGCTGACCCCTGTCCTCCAACAGAGCCTGGCACATAGTAGGTACTCAATGAAACGTTAAAAAGTTATTGCAAGAGAGAATGAACAAAGGGCAGGTATGAGGACACCTGCAGAACTGTCACAGTTGTTTTCTTTGAGGATATGAAATAAATCAGTTGGGGAGTTCTCATCTGTTTGGGTTCTGTAGTAGATTTTTTTTTTTTTCTGGTGGCTTTATGCATGGAAGATAACTCAAGATTTAAACTTGAATGGTGCCTCAGATTGCCACGCTGAAATTAGCAAGAGTTTCAACCAATAGAAAGCTGAGGAAGTGCAAGGACCTCTTGTCCTTGTCAAAAGTACTGGGCACTTGAAACCTGGGTGGTTCCTGGGCATCTGTGCGCTTTATCCTAGTGTTTGTGGAACTACATCTTATCTGATCCATCCTACACAGCGAGTGGCAGGGCTTTCTTGACATTATTCTTTTTGTTAATTGAAATACTCTTTAGTGTGTGGACATGCAGACTGGAACCATGGTAGACCATTATACACCCCACAACTCTAGGGCATACCCGCAGTGACACTCCGAGTAGTGTGTGAAAAGCCGTGTGCTGACATCCATCCCCAGTGTTGTTGTGAGTTAAGGGAAATTATATTTACATAAAGCACTCTGTAAGCTGGAAGTGGATAACAAATGTTAGTTTACTTGTGATGAAAAAGTGTTTGTTCCTCTACTAAAGGTCTTACTTTTCCCAAATGTAAACATAAGCTGTTCAGATGTGTTTCAGAACCAGTATAAAAGGGAAGCTGCTTTTTCCTGCATTGGGTTTGTGACTGCTTTTGTATTATATCGAACCATATGAAATCGCCATTTAGTAAATCAGTAATGTTAAATATTGACAGTTCCCTATAGTTCAATCTAATAATTCTATTCCAGGGGTAATTTCCCAGCATGGAGGGCAAAAGATTAGCAGATAAACCCTAATTATAACCAGAGGAATTTAGATGAGAAAATAAGAACTTTGGAAGGGAACATAGTTCCATACTTAAAACTAGGCACTTCCCCTGGATAGGTAGAATTTCCTTTAATATTACATCAACCTTATGAGGTAGACATTGCTAATATTCTCCATCATACATGAAGAAACTGAGTTAAGGAGACAGTAAGTACCTTGCTCAATATAGCAGAGCTAAAAATTGGGATGGGGCTTGGGGAACAAGTTTCAAGCTCAGCTCTCTTTACTTTCTTCCACACAGAAGCTCTTGTTATGAAAGTGGTATGGGGATGCAGCTGAGACTGGATACAGAAAGATTTGGATAACAGAGCCATCTGTGCCCAAAAAAGACAAAATGGCACCAGTTCTTATTTTGTACCTTTATCTACCCAAGCAAACGCTCTGTAATAACACTGCCCTCTGGAGGATGGGAGGTGTCTCTGCAGCACTTCCTTCCCAAAGGGGAAGCAGAGGGCTAATCACCCATATCTGTTCTCTTATCTGTTCATTTGGAGTCCTGTTGTTCTGCCTGACAGTTTTTCCTTCCCCATTCGTATAGGAGTGGTGTGTCCATCCCGGAATAAGCACAGGAGGTTTTGTTGTTGTTGTTAATATTGTTATGATTATTATTTTGCCCCGTCATAAGAGCTAAGAGGAACAGTGTTCTATGACACTGTGCCAGTGCCTCTTGATCTAGGCTCTGTCACCCTTCTGCAGCCACCAGTAGAACACACTGTGTCTCCAACAACCCAGCTCCTCTCCTGCTTTTCTCAAACAGTGTCAAATCCTCCACTATATGGGCATCACACAAAAGCCAAAATTTGCTATTTAGAAGTTAAGGCTATAGGAGCTCAAAGAGATCATCTAATGTGGAAGTCACAAAATGGTTATCTACCGGCTGCATCTGGCCTGTGGTTATGTTGGTTTTGCCTGCATCATGTTTTAAAATCATTTTTAATTCACTGCCATTTAAAAGACGGATTTCCAGCTTCTCTTGACATTTCAGAGGCTTTGTCAACAATGGGCCTGTTTTCCTGGCTGACAGGTGTCTGGAGCCGATGGTGGCTGCCCCCTTTGGGGGAGTCATACTCTCTTACTCACTCTCCTCACCCCCACTTCCTATTACCTTACTCTTGGCCAGCTTCCTTTGTTTATATTACCTGCCTGGCACCTGTTGGCATTTGTGGGTTACCCCTAATCTACCATAATCTACTCATTATATGGCTGGGTCCAAGATGAGACTTACCCATAGCGAGATAATGGCAGAGCCGGAACCAGAGATGAAGTCTCCTGAACTCCTTCGGAAGAATAAGGCTTTGCACTGGGTTTGGACTTAGATCTGATGGAAGCATTTAAAAATTTTGAACAACCCATAAGCAGAAAGCCAATAGCAGAATTTGATGCTTGAGCTTTTTAGCAGAAAGACTCACGTGACTTTATAATGATAGATTATCCTAAGGCTGGTGAGCTCATTTACAACTCAAGAGAAAAAAATTCATTTCTTACAACAACTTAGAGTATTTAGATTCAGCTACTCTCTATTTCTTAGGTTAAATGAACCATGTCATGTTTTAAGAACTTTGTGGCATCATGTTTCATGGTTGAAAGTTGCATTCCTGGAAAAATAAACAAAAACTTTTGTAGTCAGCCCTTGACTAGTTCTGGTGCTTCATATCCCTTCTTAGGAAAAATAACAAGAGGCAAAGGCCGTATGTATTTAAATTTAAATGTGATTTTCTTTTCCCTCCTAATCCTTAGTCTCTTATCAGGCTCCTGAGGTCATGTGGTCACAGAATAGTAATATTCTCTAACGTTCACTTCCTTATCTTACTAAGAATAATAATCAGCAGAAAGTTTGACATTTCAAAGAACCGATGAAATAGGGATCTTTCCTCCCATGGCTTGTCATCAAAAATCACTGTGATCTAGTATTTTCTTTCTTTTTTAAAAAATTTTAACTAAAGGCTAAAAGAATTTAAGATGATAATTATATTTTCCAACTTTTTTTTTTTCTATTTCCAAGTCACTGAGTATAGAAAATATGAGCAGCAGACCTACCCTTTTAAGGCCAGGGTTCTTAGGTCAACCTGAGGACAACCTGGAGGTGACATAAATCCTACAGTCAGTGTGAATCGTCCATCCATCAGAATATGCAGATTCATATGAGCCTACATATTCTGTCTCTTAAAGAACTTATTTCAAATCAGAGTGCAAGGACCGATTCAGTCATTTCTTTTTTCTCTGGGAGACTGACTAAATCCTCACTCTACTCAGAGGCTTGATGTGAGATTCTGTCTCATACTTTAACTCAGTTTTTCATAAACTTAGACTTTTGGTATCACCTTAATTATTTTTGTCCTGTGTGTGTACCACCTGTGGACCCTCATTTACTCTTCTAACCACTTCTTTGACCTAAAAGGTAACTTTATTGCCCTACCTTAAGCAGGCAGCACATGCCATAGAAGTAACTGTTGAAATAAATGTAAATCAGCATTATTAATTTTCAGCTGCATACAGTTGCCTAGTAATACATTCAGTTACCTGAGACCAACTCTTTCATTGTTAAAGGAAGGAATAGCCAGGTTAGAGACATATCAAAAATATACCCCCATCTCTTCGATATAATCAGATGGCATGAAAGAAAATCAAAACAGTAATAATTTTCTCACTGTGTGGTTCTGTGTTATTTAATGCCATGTTCATCTACCCCGAAAATTTTGGAAGCACTGCCTTACTTCATTGCATTCCCTTAACAAATCCCAGCTCCTCATTTTGAAGTTAGGATGAGAAATGCAAAGTGACTTGCTCAAAGCAACAGGAAGTAAGAGCAGAAACACAGTGCTAGGATTCAAACCCAGGTCAGGGTGACTTCAGATTTTTTCTGTTATACCAGGTGCCCAACAAGCCATTCCTTTTATAAGGAATGAATTGAATATATCAGCAGCAAACTTAAAACTCTCCAGTAAAGATCTCCATCATTTAAGCAAACAAAAGTAACATCTGTTCCAGCTAGAGCTGTCTTTGGCATAAGCAGTTTTTCACTGATGGGGATCAGATCTAACTGGGCTCCGTCTGCCTTACTTGAGCAAAGTTATACAATCAGATGTGAGTTTCCAAATAGAGCAGGAAAGTGACGCAGTAGACAAGTGATGCAGTAGACAAGTGATGCAGTAGACAAGCACAGGGGCCCCATGGCTGCCTCTACTGTAAGGCACTCCAGCCCTCAGCTTCAGTACCTCTTCTGAGCTCTAGTAAGCTGACTCCTGCTCAGCAGAGCTCTTGGTTAACTCTTGTAGAGTCGGGGATTTAGTCAATGCAGGCTGTAAAACTGGCTCAGCACTAGAGAATAAGCAGAACTTAATGGAAAAAGAACCACTCAGGGAATCTCAACTTTTCTTTTCCCTTCCTTTCCCGTCCTTTCCCTACCCTTCCCTTCCCTCTTCCCTTCTTTCTTCTCGTTTCTCTTCTTCTCTACTGAATGAGCCTGTTTTTGACACAAGGTGCACTCCCACCTGTAGGATGAGTTGATCTTCTCAAAAAGTTCATTAATTCTCCCAGGAAACACCATGCTCTCTGGTTCTCATTTCTTGCTTGCTGCACATTAGAATCTGGAACATTTTCTTAAAAATATAATTATACTAGGGCTCCACCCCAGAGATCCTGATCTAATTGGTATGGGTGAGGCCTGGAGCATTTATTAAATGGCTCCAAGTGATTCTCATGAGCAGTTAGGGCTGGAAACTGCAGCACAGAAGGACCCAGAGCAGGCAGGAGGGCTCCAGGTTGGAATCCTTGTCTCAACTCTGCAAACCAAGAAAAAAATGTAGGCTTTGGTATCTGAATCAAAGTCAAGTCCCAAGTCTGTCATTGGTCAGCTTGGTAATCTTTGGCAATTTATTTCAATTCAACAAGCCTTGGTTTCCCCTTCTGTAAAATGAGAATAATGCCTACCTTGTAGGGCTTCTATTAGGAATGTTTTAAAGACTTTTCTTTCTGCTTTTCCTTTCTCCTTTCTCTCCCATTACAAAAGAAAAGTATTTGAGGAAGTTTGTAGGAAAAAATGCAGGCAAAAGAAATAGAGGAATAAGTCAAGAGAAAAATGAGATGAAACTAGAGGACTCAATCTAGCATAGATTTCTGAATGTTTATTTCTCTTTCTCCCATTTGTTTGAGCAATTCAGCTTGTAAAATGTACAACACAATACTACGTTATCAACCAAACCACTGAATTCTAAGTTCTTGGATCTGTTTTGAAAACAACAAAAACATGAGATGATAGAATTGGCGTTCGGAGTGTGAGGGGACCCAGGCCTGGGCTCTGTCCCAGGTATGTCATTCATGTGTGACTTAGAAGAAGTCCTTTTTCCTCTTCTGGCCCCAACTTTCTCATCTATAAAATGAGTAATTTTACTAGATGACCATTAAGATGATTCTGAGCGACATACTATGTGGATGTCAATATCAAAGGTATTTCTCTACAGTTAAAAAAGAAAAGAAAGAAATACATCAAGCTGAGGAGTGTTTTTCCTAAAAGATCCTTAAATCCCTGGCCTTTAAAAGCCAACACATAAGCAATCCACCGCGGCCCTGGCCTGGCCCTGAGGAGTCCCTGGGCAAATCCCCCATCACTGCCTTGCTCTGGGGTCTTTCCAAGCCCAATGGAAAACCAGTGGCCATTTTCCTGTGCATGGTATTCAGTGGGTGAACAACTGACTCACCAAGACTTAAAAATCAGAATTTGGATTCCCTTTAAAAAATATAAACAGACTGGTCTTATTAGGGGCTAATGCCTGACATCTGTGTGCCCCACTCTCTCCTGACCCAGAGAATCCTGGAGGGTTGGTAAATATGCATCTAGAGTCTCCTGGGAGGTGAGTGTAGCAGACACGCACCACCGCCCATCTATTCTAGATGGTTTCTCCAAAGGAACCTTGAGGAATGGAGCAACAGAATGGCAGTGCTTCTCTTCCCCAAGTCCTTCTCTTCTGCCCCAAAGCTGAGTGTCCAGTGTAACGGGGTTTGAAATCAATAAACCAGTTCTGCTGCTTGCTAGCTCTGTGTCTTCGGGCCAGGCACTTAGCCTTTGTGCTCTGCAGAATGCCACGGACAGTTAACTAAGCATGGGTGTATTGATATTGATGCAAAGAACGTCAGAGGAAGTAGATAAAAAACTAGTCATGGAAGTTCCAGCTGAATGGGGTTAGTTGTCTGAAGCTTGGCTGAGGATAGTTTGGTTTCAGGTCTTTTCATGTCTCAGGAGAAAATTCCTCTTTCTGAACGTTGGAAGGAGAAGTGAGAATTCTCAGATGATTTTCTGAAGCCACGGCTGGGTGATGAAATCCTTCATTGCAAGCATAGAAGCATTCATCATCACCAAGACCAGCCCCCTCCCGACTTAATAAAAGAAAAAATTGCTTTTTTTTTTTAAAGGGCCAGATTCACTCTTTTTTTTTTTTTTAAACCCCACATTTGTTTATTTATTTATTTTTGGCTGTGTGTTGGGTCTTCGTTTCTGTGCGAGGGCTTTCTCTAGTTGCGGTGAGCGGGGGCCACTCTTCATCGCGGTGCGCGGGCCTCTCACTATCGCGGCCTCTCTTGTTGCGGAGCACAGGCTCCAGACGCACAGGCTCAGTAGTTGTGGCTCACGGGCCTAGTTGCTCCGCGGCATGTGGGATCTTCCCAGACCAGGGCTTGAACCCGTGTCCCCTGCATTAGCAGGCAGATTCTCAACCACTGCGCCACCAGGGAAGCCCCAAGAATTGCTATTTTATTCTTTCCTTCCAGAATCAAGATCAAACTCTTCTCTCTGAAATTCAAAGTTTGCTAAAATGGAACATCTTCTCCTCCATCTCCCTTCTTCACCAGACTTCAGGTACCCCTGATTCCTAACATAAAATGCGCATTTTTAATTAAGGAGCCCACGCCCACCCTCCACTGGCCACATTCACCCAGCTTTACTCATGCTGTTTTGGACACACCTAGCGTAGGCCCTTTCCTCCCCACATTTTGGGAAGTCTTAGTCATCCAACTCAGCCCAGCTGAGTGCCTTTGTCTCATTCTGCCCGCTGCACCTGCCTCTGACCCATTGTTATCAGCCTTCCTCTGTCCTCTGAACTCCTACTGTCCTTATATGTGGCTGAGCCTTTACTTGGGACTTCTGCATTCATATAGCGAAAGACTCATTTTCTAGTTCCAGAAATGGATCAGGAGCAGCATCTTTTCTCTCTAAATTCGTTGATTTCATAGACTTACAGACTATGTGTTGAAAACACAATCAAGATTTAATGCCAGCTCTTGGCTCCTGAGACTCAGTGGGAAGGATGGGGCAGGAGTCCTTGTTAAAAAAATGGGGCAAGCGGGGTTTCGTTTTAGTTTCTCCCCCCTTGTCAGAAAAAATGGGGCTTGGTATTGTGCTGACAGCCATGGGTCTTCTCTTGTCAGGCAAGAGGAGAGACTGAACTTCTATCAGCAGATTCCAGGCAAGTTTAACAGCAGAGCACAGACAAAATAGTTTTCCTGTGCCTCACAGGACAAGGGTATTTAGGTGGGTGGAGGCTTAGTACTTTTTAGTAGTGACTAGGCAAGCAGACAGCAGACAGCCAAATCACCCTGAGGGTGTCCAGCTGTGTAAGGATTAGGCTGCTGAAGTACACCAGTTCTGGCTGATGGGAGATGGGACTAGAGTTACCCAGCAGGGCCAGTGTCCTGTTGTTCAGGTTGCTCACTGCATAATCCTAGAGGGCTCCATTCACATAGAGTATGGTGTGAATGGTGCCCTTAGAGTTGTGCAGTGCACAACATGCCCACTGTCCATGCTCAGACATGGACATGCTTAGGTAGTATGGAAATTCCTTGAAACACATAGGTGAAAATCAAGCAGAAACTTACATTACAAACAAAGCATTAAACCCATAGTAAACTCGCTGTAGTGTGTCAAATTACAAGAGCCAATTTTAACTCTAAGGACTATAAACTAACTCTTTAGAACCAGTAACCAAGACATACTCCCAGGAACCAGGCCTATTCTTCCTTGATTTTCTCCAGTTACGTATAGCACCGTATAAAATACATGGTATGGATGAATGTTTCATGGTGTCATAGCTGAGATCATGTACTAGAATGAAAAGGGGAGGGCCGGTTGCTCTTCTTTCTAGGACAGAGCAGTACTCCCCAGGCGTGAAACATTCACCAGTGGCCACTTAGAAAGGTTTCTCTGACCAGAGTGACAGTGCATCCCACTTTGCACGTGTTTTCCCAGCCTAATTCTTGGTAGTGTTCCAGTTTGGATGGTAAAGCTTGTGGCCATGCTACCTCCAGCATGTAGTCAGACGTCTCTGCTTGGTCAGCCATCCCCACACCTGAGACTGGCCTTTCCTTCCATTGATCCTTTGGCAGTGATGTAGACACAGTGATGTAGACACAGTGATGTAGACACGGCGCTCAGGGCACAGCAAGAGCCCTTTACCCAGATAGACTTATATGAAGGATCAGTCAGAGCACTGTGGGACAGTCAGCCATCACATAAAATCATTTCCTTTTTTTCTTTGCCATTTATAATTAGTTCCATATTCCTATGGGAACTCAATGAAGAGGAAGAATTAAAGACAGAAAGCAGAATACTCTCAGACCCAGTACTTATTAGCCACTAGAGACTCAGCAGAGGACGTTGGTCCCTGGCTTGTGCCATTTGCCTGCTGCTCACAGTTGTCGCTGGAGGAGATTCACCGTTGGGTGTGTTCAGTAGTTATAATTACAACTGACAGCACACGAGAGGGAGGAGGGTGGCTTAAAGTCCTTTGCAGATGCACGTTCATCCACCAACAATCAAGAAACTCACACAAGATGGTGTAGGTGCTGCCCAAGGCCTGAACCCATGCTGCACAGCGGCTCCGAGTTCTGATTCTCAAGTCCACCTGCCACTTCTTTGTGCCTCTGTTTCTTTATACATAAAGTGGTGATGAGCGTTAAATCTCTTGTAGAGTGTTTTCGACGCTGCCTGGTAATCACGGGCAGAATTAAAGCATTAGCTATTAGTTTGAGTAGTAACCACAACTTTGAGAGGCAGAGAACAAGCCCTAAGAATGGTATGAAACAGGGTCAGGAACTATGACCCTTGGGGCAAATCCGGCCCTCTGCCCCTTTTTGTAAATAAAGTTTTATTGGAACACAGCTATGCCCACATGTTTACATATTGACATGGGAAGGAAGCCATATGGCCCATGAAACCTAAAAAATTGTCTAGTACTTTACAAAAAGGTTTGCAGATACTCAAATTTGCTTTCCTATTCTCCTAGCATTTACTGAGCACTGATAAAATGCCCTGAACTATACTAAATGTTTTAACGCATGCTATCTTTTTTTTTTTTTTTTTTGGCTGTGCCGTGTGGCTTGTGGGATCCTAGTCCCCCAACCAGGGACTGAACCCGGGCCCCTGCAGTGAAAGCACCAAATCCTAACCACTGGACTGCCAGGAATTTACTACATATTATCTTATTTAGCTTTCACAAGAAGTAGCTCTTCAAGGTCAATAGAAATGTCCGCCCATTTTACACAGGAGGTTCAGAGCACTTGTGACTTGCATAAAATTGCAGAGCCAGGATTCACACTCTGGTGTCCTGGTCCAGAATTTCAGGAGTCATCAGGGCAGGTGTCTTGAAGGAGTTGGGTTTGCACTTGCCCTTGAAGAATGAGTGTGGTTGTCAGTACACAAGTGTGAGAGCCAGGGAGGGTATTCGAGGCAGAAGGAACTCCTTGATCAAAAGGCCTGCGGTGGGAAGCAGGGACTGTCTGCTCCTCTGATTTGGTAGAACACAGGAACCCAAAGGGTTGGAGGACAGGCAGTGGAAGAAGTGGCTTGAGGCCAGTGTGTGGAGGGACGGGGTGTTCTCAAGGAAGAAGTTGCAACTGAGAGTTCAAGGGCAGGCCTGTGGCTGTATTTTGTTTGGCCTTTATTGTATTGACTCATACAAAGGTATTTTGTTTGGTTTGGTTTTAATTTGAATTTACAACCAAGAAATTCCACAATTTTATCTTCTCTTGAAAAAGCAGAAGGTCTAGCCAACACTGGACATTCCCAGGAAGCAGGAATCAGCTGGAGTTGCGGTCAGCTGCCCCCTTTAGATGAGGCGTGATCAGTACCACCTTAGACCCAAGCAAGAGGAGCCCCTGTCCTGGGCCCTGGGCTTTAATATGGTCTTGCTCCGGTCACACACTTTCCCATGGGGTGAGGCATCTCTGGGTCAAGGGGAATTGCCTGTACCCCTCCCCTGATCCAGGCTGTGCTTCAGATGTCAGGACTCAGAATTCTCTGCCCAAATGGGCCAAGCTCACTTCCATGGACCTCTTCACTATGGCTGAGGGGTGTACTGAGGGAAAGCAGATTGTGTTGGGGGTACAGTTTGTGTGGATGGAGCTTTGAAGTTCAGGCTGGGGTATCCAGCATTGGCTGCAAGGCCCCTGGAGTTGCAGGACAGAGGCGGGAGAGGGAAGAGAACAGATATGGGTAACAGGCCAGAGGACCTCGCTGGGAACCACCATGTCTCAAGACTCCTAGGAATCCAAGAACACAATTTGAACTTGGCCTTCAGAGTCAGTATGAAGTGTATTTGCCAACTCAGGAGGAGAGAATGCAGTTTCTTTAATTTGAGCTTGATTTCCAGCTTTTAAATATTGGGACATATTGTGTGTGGTCCTCCATTTGTATACTTGCTCCCAGGTTCAGAAATGTCTGGGGTGAGCCTGGCTGCAATCCCCACCAGTTCCTAATGTCTTACACTATGGTTGTGTCCCTCATTGACCTGATCTATCTGGTTGTTATGGCCCTTGCTCTGAATAATTCATGGGGAAAAACGTTGAAGATTTTTAATCAGAGCCACAGTTTGCCAAATGGACAACTCTAGACAGAGAGTGAGGCTGGAAGGCCAGCTAGGGGTTACTGCTAGGAGGAGGGTCCAGCTAGGAGGTTATAGGTCTACACCAATGGAAATAAGAGAGGAAGGGACAGATACAAGAGTAATTTTTTTTTCCCCTATAATCTTTAGGTTAGGGTGGCCAACTTATCCTGGTTTGCCTGGGACTTTCTTGGTTTTTGTTCTGAAACCTCGCATCCCAGGAAACCGCTCATTCCTGGTGACACTGAGAAGGTTAGTCCGCCTGTCTACCACCTAAACATCTGCCCCCCTCATACTGAGATCTTACTGTACCTGAGCTGGCTCAGATCCAGGGGTTGTGGATCTGAGCACAACTTTGTTCTGGAAGCAAACTGTGTAGCTATTTCTATTCCTTAACCCTATATGCCAAACTCCTCCTAATTAGGCAAATAACTCTCAGGCCACAGAGGTCTCCCCAGGTGCTGCAGATTTAGTTCTTCAAGGCAAGAGTGTGTTCAGGGCCTAATTAATGCATCAAGAGGCTTAGAGTCCAGATTCATGTTGGAAGAGAAGCTGTCTACCAGCCCACCTTTGATGGACATGGGATGTCATTTCTCTACCTGTTTCTGGCCACTGTCACTACCACCAGCATTAACAGAGATCACACATCGAACCTTGACTTATAGAATCCTTACTAAGTTAGATCCTCATCTGTTCTAGGAAAAGTGTTTGTTAGTGAAATCAAAATCCTCAGGAAAATCATATTGAAATCAGAATCCTCGGGAAAATCATATTTAAGCCCCAGACACGTGGCCTTCAACAAGTGACTTAACTTCTCTGAACCTTCATTTACTTCATCTGTGAAGTGGAATGAACAATCCCTACCATAGATTTGTTTTGAGAATAAAACTGTAAATGCTTCATGCACCAAAGAATTGAAAGCAGAGACTTGAACAGATATTTGTGCACCAGTGTTCAGAGCAGCATTATTCCCAATAGCCATCCCTAGACAAGGGTGGAAAGAACCCAAGTGTCCATCAACAGGTGAATGGATAAACAAAGTGTGATATATTCATACAATGGAATATTATTCAGGCATAAAAAATGAAATTCTGACACATGCTACAACGTGGATGGACATTGAAAACATTATGCTAAGTTAGATAAACCATACAGAGAAGGACAAATACTGTATGATTCCACTTATATGAGGTACCTAGACTGGTCAAATTCATAGAGACAGAAAGTAGAGTAGAGGTTACCCGGGGCTATGGGGAAGACAGGAATAGGGTGTAGAGGGTTGCACCCCACTGTGGATGTTCTTAATGCCCCTGAACTGTATACTTAAAAGGGTTAAAATAATACATTTTATGTTGTGTCTGTTGTAGCCAAATAAAAAGTAAATGCCTCATGCAGTACCTGGTCATTGAAGATACTCCAAAAGAAGAGAGAGAGAGAGAGAGCTAGAAGGAAATATTAAGATGCTACTTAGTGTTGATTGACTTCAGGGGTGGGAGTTCATACTATAAAAGCAGTCAAGGAAGAATTTGCCCAGGAGGTGGGATTTGAAACAGGGTTTGTAGGACCAGGAGACCAGGCGAGAAGGGAGGTAAAGACAAAGCCAGGCAGGAGGAGACGTTTAAGCAAACCTGGAAGGTCGGTCTGTTGTGATGGAGGCCGGGTGGTGCTGTTGTGTTCTGTTCTGTTTTCTGTTGGTGACTAGAGGTGGGACCAGGTTTCAAGGGCCTTGGAGTCCAAGTCAGCCTGGTTAGATGCCAGGCAGAGCCAAGGCACTGAAGATGTTTGGGCAGGAAGGATGGCAGGAGCAGTATTTACAGAAAGATTAATCTGGGGCAAAGTATAAAATGGATGGGGTGGTGTTGCAGGAGTCCTAGATAAAGTAGGATGGCATCCATGCAAAAGAGGAAGGGATGAATTGGAGACACATTTCAAGGGAGACTTGATAGACTTAAGATACAGGGAGATAAGGGAGGAGGTGGCAAAGTGTTCAATATCTAGAAAAAAATAGCTTAGCCCTGGAGCCAGGCCCCCTGTATTCAGATACCAGCTCTGTTGCTTATGAGTTGTATGACCTTGAGTAAATCACCTAATCTTTCTGTCCTTGGTTTCCTCATCTACAACATAGGAATGAATGATCTAGTAGCATCTCTCTCACAAGGCTGTCATGAAGGTTAAGTTAAAGTAATTAAAATAGTGTTCAGTACAAAATATATGTTTACTATTATTATCTGTTAAATCTGGGTGGTAGGTATGTCGGGGTTGGTTACATAATTTTTTGTATTTGAATTTTTTAAAGCATTGCTTTAAAATAATGTCTTTTACAAAAAGATATTGCAGAGCCGTGCTTCTTAAACTTCCACGTGCCTGTGAAACATTTAGCCATCTTGTTAAAAGGCAGGTTTGGGTTCAGGAGGTAGGGGGTGGGGCCCAGGGGTCTGCATTTCTAACAAGCTCCCAGGTGGTCCAATGTAGCTGGTCCACCGGCCACTCTGTGAGCAGCACGGCTGTAGAGGAATCGAGGTCCACCAATGTTTCCAGGACAGAGTACTGTTCTGGTTATCCATTGCTGCATTACAAATCACCCAAAGCTAGTAGCTTAAAACTAAAACAAGTATTTATTACTACTGTTATTATTGTGGTTGTTATTGTTACTATTGTCTCGCACAGTTCAGCTGTGCAGTTCTCTCTCAGGATCTCATGGAGCGGTCGTCAGATGGTAGCTGGGGCTCGAGTCACCTTGAAGCTCCCTCACGCTCATGTCTGAAAGTTGGTTCTGCCGTGCCCTGGGACCTCAGCTGGGGCTGTCAACCAGAACATTACCTGTGGCCTCTCCAGGTGACAAGGGGCTCTTCACAGTCCAGCAGCTGGGTTCCAAGAACAAGTGTCCCCAGAGAGGGAGCCAGGCAGAAGCTGTGTCACCTTTCCTAGCCCAGCCTCCAAAGTCACCCAGCGTCACTTCCGCCACTTTCTATTCATTAGAAGCAGGTTGGGCTCTAACGCACAGCATGGTGATTATAGTAAATGACACTTAAATATTACATATCAATATATATAGTATACAATCCAAGAAGAGTGATATGCCTGAAAGTTGCTCAGAGACTAGATCTTAAATGTTCTCACAAAACAGAAATGAGAGAAAAGGTGACCCAATATGTACTTTTAAATCAAAAGAAAGCTGTGTGCCTGAGGGCCGCGCCGGTCTTAGATTTAAAATGCCAGGATTGCAATCCCAACCCTGCCATTTACTGGACAGGAACTCCCATGCATGTCATTTTACTTTGAGCCTCCGTTTCTACATCTTGTAAAAGGTTTTTCTTCTTCGGAGATCTGAAAGGTAAATGTGATCGAGTACGTGAATGAGCCCAGCAAAGTGCCTGCAACGCAATGATTGTTGGTTATTTGTGGTTGAACAAGAAATCCAGGGAAGGGGTAGGCACATTTCACATCAGATACAGGAGCATGTCGTCATCACTGACCCAGAACATAGTGCAGGCGACCAATAACTGTCTTGAGGGATTAGGCCAAATGACTGGATGCCTAATTGAAATATGATATAGACAAGGATCAAAAAGGCTAGCGCACATATAGGGGAGGGCAATTAGGCTCTGTGTCTTGAAGGGAGAAATATCAAAGGATTTGCAGATGTGTCTTAAAATCTCCACAGGGACTTGCTTAAGGAAATTCTGGCAGGAACGGAAAGCTGGGGACCAGTGTGCCAGGGAAAGCTGACATGGTTGTGTTTAAATCCATGGGTTTGAGGTGATGTGTGGGTCAAACGGGGCTCTTCCTGCAGCAGGCAGGAGGGCATGTGGATATGTGGGTATCTGTCTCCATCACTTGACTGTAAGTTTCCTGAAAGCAGGGACTTGTCCCCTTTCTCTGTACTAGTCCTAGTGCAATGGTCCAGCACAGTGCTCGGCACCCAGAAAGGACCCAATAGATATTTACTGGATGAACAAATGAATGAATGAAGGAAGGAACGGGAAAAGGGTTAGGACCTAGGCTCTGAGGTCTGGAATTCTGGAAACCTTTCCCAGGATCGGCCTTTCGGGCACTGCTCCCAAGGAGGGAGGGACTCCTCTGGCTACTCAGGGACCCCTGTGGCCCTGGGGGTGTGGTCTGTGCTGAAGCTTCGGGGGCCAGGGGACTGTGGGAGGCCTGGATTTACTGGGAAACCTCCCTCTTGACTTACACTAAATGGAAACTGAAACAGGAATTTCAGGAGAAAATGAAGATCAGCAGTGGCTATTTTGATTCTCATGCTATCTCCTTTCTAAGCCGCTATCTCCTTTCTAAGCCGCTCTCTCCACTTCCTGTTTGTAGCCTCAAGAGAGCCAAAGGGACCAAACCTCTGAGGGGAAGGTTTTCTCTGGGGATTTCTAGCCAGATGGGCAACAGGAAATGATCAGGACTCCGCCAAGACAGATTTCTGTCTTTCAGCCAAACTGGCAGGTGTGGTAGTGCCCTGGCTGCGGCGGGCAATGCAGGTTTCAGAAAGAGGAGCCTCCAATTCTGCATCCAGCCTTCAGCATCTCCTACTCCTACCCACATCCCCATCCCCCGAACCCTGGGATTGCATGTGATGTCAGCCAGTGCAAAGCCACTGGGGAGGGAGGCCCCAGGGAGTGCAGATGTGATTCTCCGGGGCTGCCGGGGAGCTGTGTTTCACTTTCAAATGCCCAGGAGGAAAGGCTGTCTGTGGCCGGCCATCTGTCTTCGCGGGAGGAATCTCAGGATTTCCTCCAGAGACGGAACAAGATGCCCAGGTTTTCAGAAAGTGGTTCTAGACCCAATTCCTGTCCTGGCTACAAAACTCTGGAGCTTGACAGAGCCTGAAGGACACTTGCAGAATTAGGGGCTAAGAGAAAACAATGACAGAAAAGCAACTGAACAGTGGTAGGATTGCAAGTTGAAAGGTCCTGTGATCTGACAGTTCTTCCCTGCACGCACCCCACCATACACACACACACACACGTGCACACGCACGAACATACACACACACACACACACCTCCCAGAAAAGCTCTGTGAAGATGGGACCTTTCAGCTGACACCTGAAAAACTAGAAGAGCGGCCATGCTGAGAATTATTCCAGGCAGAAGGGACAATAATTGCAAAGGCCGGGCAGCTCCACCGCTGTGGTCTGGGCCAGAGAGGACAACCTGTGGCTCCTTCCACACTCTCTGCTTTCCCACGTCTGAGCCCCTGCGCCTGCTCTCACCTAACGCCCCACCCCCGTCCTAAACTGCCAGTGTCTTTCTCATTCACCGCCACTCCTAAATTCATTCCCAAAGGGTAGCAGGTAGAAATGTTAATCCACAAACTCCTGTGCCAGAAATAACGCTTATTTTCTTTTAATCAAATTATGATAGACTCTGAGTTCCAGTGCTGCTGGCCTGGCAGGCATTCCATCCCAGGCATTCTTGGGAGTCCCTTGGACCCAGACTCCTGCCAAGGTGCCACACTCACCAGGGGATAGGCCCACCATCCCTGGTCCTCACTTCTGTGTGGTACTCTGGCCCTCACAATGCCTTTAGGGCTAAAGTGCACGGCTCCTGAGCCATGCTTGGGGACAAGAGCCGTGGCAGAGGCTGGGAGCCCTTGGACTCGGCATCCAGCTTCCCTGCATACACATAGCGTCAGTATCCTGTCCTGTATCTCTCCTCCCTCCCCAGCTGCAGCCAAACTGACCTCTCCTCTGGCTCCAACTCCTGGAGGAAATTACACCGCCCCGCCCAGGCCTGGTATAATTTCTTTCATGAATTTCAGCTTTTGCAAAAGACCTGAAGGACCACTGACCAAAAAGCAGCTTCTCCCACAATCCCTCCTCTGCACCAGCAAGAACACAAAACCCACCCAGCTGCTAGAACTGGAAAGGAGGGTGACACATAGGAAACACCCACGCAGATGTTTCCTGGACCTTCCAATAGAGTCTCTCTGTTCTCGGGGATGCAATCCACCCAGCCCTGAGAACTTGAACTCCCGAGAACAATGCTTCTCTAACCATCTGTGGTGATGGATCAGATTGTATTTTCTTCTTTTTAAAGTTCCAATTCATCCCAGAACAATACTTTTGTAAATTATTTTTATTAGAAAAATGAAATGGGAAAAAATATCAGTGAGAATACAGGTACCAATTTTTTTCTTCTCAGATTCAACAAACTGCTAGAAGTTTCTAACTATCTTCTCTCCATTTCTAGACTGACCTCATCACAGAGGGATAACCACCTGTGGATGGGCAGAAATTAGTGGGTCACACACACTTTGAGGAACACTGCCTTAGAGGGATTAGGAGGGGGAATAGGGTCTCCTCACCCCGAAAAATGTGGAGCTTTGTCAAATGTAGACTCTTTAAGGGGTGAAAGTAGAAGCTGGAAGCAGGGACAGCCATTCACCAGTGAGCCAAGAAACTAAAATTCAGCCTCCTTTACAACTGCCTATACTGCAGACGGGCAAGCAGTGCAGGGGTCTGGAGCCAGCCTCTGGCTCACCCTGCCGGCTCATGTGCTCAGGCCCTGCCAATGACTGCCTTGACCCAGGAGGAGTTAGCAGCTCTGAGCCTCAGTTACCTATCTGGACAATTCAGATAACAGTACTATCTCATAGTGTTGTTGGATGGGTTAATAAGTGGGTGATCACACAGAGTCATGCCTGGCAAATAGTAATGCCTGCTATTATTAAAAAGTTCCCTCCATAAACAAGGACCTACTGTATACCACAGGGAAGTATATTCAATATCTTGTAATAACCTATAATGGAAAAGAATCTGAAAAAGAATATATATATATACATACCTGTATATATATAACTGAATCATTTTGCTACATACCTGAAACTAACACAACATTGTAAATCACTGTAAGTCAACTATACTTCAAAAATAATTTTTTTTTTAAGTTCCCTTTAAATGAAAGCTTCAGTGGGGCAGGGATTTTTATTCTCTGACCTTTCCCAAATGCCTAGAACCATGCCTGGCACACACACAGTAGGTGCTCAATAAATATCTGTCCAGTGAATGAATCAATCTTCTAACCCATGCTGAGCTTCCGACAGTCACGCGTATCCATCCTTAACTCTTCATTACAGAAAGGGGACGTCTGTTTGTCCTCTGTGCTGATTTGCACCCATAGCGTTTTCAAGCCTCAGGCCATTCGAGGCTTTTGTCTTGAAAGCCCCACACATTCAAGAAACACTTGAATTGTGACCCCTGCCTGGGCAAGGTGTTAAGACTAGCCTCAAGATACATTTTTAAAGAGTGTAAAATCAGATCTTCTTGGCCTGGGATTTAGACTCCAAATCTAGTTCCAACCTGCATTTCTAGGCAAAGGATCCACTACGTGCTTTCCTGCCCCAGCAGTGCTACCCTGAGCGTGGTGGTCCTCCCAGAGACCCTTCTCAGCCTGCCTGTTGAAAGATCACTTATTCTACCAAGCCAGCCTTCCACGCGCCCTGCTCCTTGAAGCCGACCCTGATATTCAGCCAGAGTTCATCTCTCCTCTGCATCTAATCATTCTCTCTGCTGTACTCCTTCTTCAGAAAGCCTTGTGAGCTGGCAAATTGTTTGCACACCTGTTCCTTTTCTAAGGGCAAAGGGCCACGTCTGGAGCACCTCCGAATAGCATCAGTGCTTAATGGATGGCCTGGCATATAAATAAATCTTCACAGGGTCGAAGTCGTTGGTGGGTTCCCACCTGCAAGCATGAGGTCAGCAGGCTTCATTTCAGCCAAATGTAGGTGTAGATCAGAAGAGGGAACAAAACCCACGCCAAGTGTCCCAACACCACGTTTCTCTTTCCTTCTTAGTTCTGGGTAGTTTTTGAACAAGCTGACGGTGTAGGAGCAACAGTGGCCCCCAACTGAAGGACTGTACCAGCTTAGGAGAAGGGACCGTGGTTTGCGGATGAACAGAGGACATGGCCCGGCCTAGGGCTTAGTACTCGTAAGGCAGGTGCGTCTGCTTTCCGAGCTCCGTTGCTGCGTGGCTGGATGACCTTGGCATGTTTTTCACTTTCCAAAGCCTCAGTTTTCTCATCTGTATAATGTGGGTAATGTTAGTACCTCCCCTGCTAGGGGCATAGTGAAGAGGAAGCTGAGAGGGGACATGTGATCACTGCTGGTCTAGGGAATGCCACAAAGATGCTAATTGTTGCAAATTCTGACAAAAGGTGTTGTGGGGAGGCTCGCAGACACTACGTCACCGCAGGCACCACGTGCCCTTCCTATACTCCTGTATCTCACAGCACAGCGGTGAGGATTAAACAAGGTAACATGTTTACAGGGTGTAAAACCAGACTTGGCACACTGCTCTCCAAGAACGGCTTGATAAACATCAGCAAAAAGACTTAATAAATATAAACTACTGTTAGTTAGAATGAATAGTCCGTGAAGGAGACTCTGGATGAGGTTTCTAGGCTGCAGGCACTGCTGTGCCCTAATAGAATGGGTGAGCTTTGCATCCCATTAAAAAAAAAAAATCTACTTTCCTTTTATGCGACAAAATGCCACCTTGAATTTATTCTAGTGATTGAATGTCACACCCAAACAAACCCAAAGTGCTGGAGCAGTTGATCTAGTAGAGGTATCCCAGTGTGTTCGTTTATCCCACAGAGGTTTACTAACCCTCTGCTTTGTGCCAGGCACTGTGTATCAGTCAGCTTCTTCTCTAGATCATGCTGTTGTAACAAACAACCCCAACAAAGGTTTCTTTCTTGCTTATGCTTCATATTGGATGTGGGGTGGCTTCACCTCTGCATCTTCATGCCAGGACCCAGGGAGAAGGAGCCGCCTCTATACAGCACGTGCTATTCTCATGACAGAAGGAAAAAGAAATAACAGAACCATCAATAGCTCTTAAAGTTCATGTTTGGATATGGCATGTGTAGCTTGTATTCCACTGGCCAAGGCAAATCATGTGACCAAGCTTTGCATCCAAAGGGTAGCGAAGTATATTCCTCCCATAGGGCAGTACTGCCAAGTCTCTTGGTAATGGGTGGGGACATATCATCCTCTTATTGGGAAAGCAGAAAATAATTGGGAATAATAATAGTCTGTCAAAATAAAATATGGTCTATGCATCTAATTTTAGTCTCACAATAACTCTATGAGATAGTTATTATTATCCCCATTTTACAAAGTGGAAAATTAAAGCTTGGTATGGCTAACTAACTTGCCCAGGATGAAGCCAGCAATGAACAGGCTTGCCTGACTTGAAGCTGGTTCCAGTGGTGTGTAACCATCCTTGGCCTGGGCAAGCTTCTTGAAGACTCATTTTCATATAGATGTTGTCATTCAATAAACATTTATTAAGCACCTGCTGTGTGCCTGGCACTGTGCTAGACACTGGAAACATGGTGATGTGCAAGACAGAGGCTATTTCTACCCTCCTGGAGTCTAGATTCCAGTGGAGGAGAGAGGCAAACAAGAAGGATGTAAGGCATGAGTGGTCCAAGCAACCAAGAGAGAGATCAGGGCACGGTGAGAACCCAGGGTGGATGCACGTCTCTGATGACAGTTCGGAAGCTGAGAGCTAGAGCACTGTGGGACATGGCTCTTGTCAAGGCCATGCCTGGCAAGAGGGGTGCCAAGGACAGTTTCGGGTTCAGAACCCTGAAGGGCACGCCCAGGAGCTCGACAGCGATGGAAGTGTGCCCAACGTGTTGCTAACAGGCCTTGCCGAGGCAATGGCTGTGTGGCGGGATGCTGCGATCGTGTCTGATCCAAACCCTATCAGCCTCTCCTGGGGGCTTTGTCTCGCCTTGGACACACTCAGAACCATGCTTGCCACAAAGAACAAAGACCCAGTGACTTCAAAGTCAGCCTGAGACAGAAAGGGAAACCCAGATTCGGTCTGATTTTGAGTCAGCGCAGTGACACATGTGGTTTACCTGGCCCAAGCAACCAAAGCACACAGCTCTCACTTCCGTAAATGGCTTCCATTTTCAAGGCGCGTTAATGAAAAGGAGAAGGAAAGAAATCCCCTGCCACGGTTTGCAAAGTGTACCATCACTGTAAGAAGAAACCCCTTTCTTCTCACAGCTGCCGCTGTACGGAAACGTGGACCCCAGAATTAGGCCTGTCTCTGTCAGCACAAGCCATCAGGTAGTAAGCGGTTGCCCCTCCAGCAAAGATGGCATGTGTGCTAGGAAACAGGCTGCTTCTTAATGAGACAAAACCCCCCGCAAAAAGCTGGCACGGCCTCGGACTGTCCCCCTCGGGATGAGAAAGGCATCGGAAATGGGAACACTTGTGTTTTGGAAAGAGGTGACTCTGTTTTCAGCTTTGTTATGGACGTGTACATCCTTGAACATTTTAGAACATACCAAAGCCAAACCTATATAGATATATGGATGGATGTGGATATGTGTTTGCATATGTATAAATACTCTTCTGATTTGATCTAAAAACTGCAGCTGGACGCCAATGTGCTTTGAGTTTATACTCGCTTTAAAAACTCTGTCTTGGAGTTTAGGAGGGAGCCCATTCTGAGCAGACTGACTCAGCCCCAGGCCACGGGCAGGGAACAGAAAGTGCACCCCAGCCTCTTTGCTGACCTTGAGACTGATGGGGAAGCAGGAAGAGCTCCACATTGCTGGTTGCTGGATGCGGTTCTCTAGCAGGGCCTGTGTTTTCAGGGTCCACCAGGGGAGAAAGAGCAGAGTCAACCCTGGTGTCCCATGCCCTATGCCTCAGTACTCAAGACAAATCATATTTTAATGCAATATTTGAAAAAAATAAAATTAGCAAAGTATGGCCATGGACCATCTGCCGGTGTTTGTAAATAAAGTTTTATTGAAACCTTTTTTTTATTGGAACGATTCCAACTTTTATTGGAACTGAGTATATTGTGTCCCCTGAAGTTTTATACCTGAGGCAAGCCCTCCCTCACCTCACCCTAGACCTGGCCATGCCCCATATCCACTCACTCATCATTCCCTCATCCATCCTGTACCTACAGAGGGACAGGCACCAAGAGACACAGCTAACAGTTATTGAGCATGTACTGTATGCCCGGTACTGTTGTACCTTTACACATTTTGCCTCATTCAATCCCCTCTGGCAATCCTATAGGTAAATACAATTAATTCATCCCATTCCCCAGATGAGTAAACTGAGGCTTAGAAAGGCAAAGAAGCTTTCCCAAGATCCAACAGCTAGAAAGGGGAAGAGCCAGGGGTCATCTCCAGGCAGCCTGAGGGCTTTGAGGAAGGATGCCCTGAGGAAGGAAGTATGAGCTCTGGGAAGCCATCACAGAGGAGGTGATCTTGAGCAGGGTGTTGAAGGATAAGTAGGAGTTTGCTAGACAGAAAAAATAAATACAGGTGGTAGTGAGTGTTTTAGAAGAGCAAACCCTCTGGAGGGGTCCTCTCTGGCTTTCCTGCGCCCAGGCCCTGCCCTGCAATCAGAATAGCAGCAAAATAATTCAAATAACCAACATTTATGGATGGCTTATCCTATGTGCTAGGTACTGAACTAAGTACTTTATGAATATATATATATTTTTTAATAAATTTATTTTTGGCTACATTGGGTCTTCGTTGCTGCGTGCGGGCTTTCTCTAGTTGCGGCGAGGGGGGCTACTCTTCGTTGCGGTGTGCAGGCTTCTCATTGCGGTGGCTTCTCTTGTTGCGGAGCACGGGCTCTAGGCGCGCGGGCTTCAGTAGTTGTGGCACATGGGCTCAGTAGTTGTGGCTCGCGGGCTTTAGAGCACAGGCTCAGTAGTTGTGGTGCACGGGCTTATTTGCTCCGTGGCATGTGGGATCTTCCCGGACCAGGGCTCGAACCCGTGTCCCCTGCATTGGCAGGCGGATTCTAAACCACTACACCACCGGGGGAGCCCTACTTTATGAATATTATCTCATGAAATCCTCAAATCAACTATTTAGTGGCTACTACTCTTATTTGTTTTACACATGTAGAGTCTGGGACTCAAAGAGGTTAAGCAGTTTGCCCGAGGCTGCATGGGTAGAGTAAGTGGCTGAGCCAGACCGTAAACCCAGGGAACACCACAATGCACAGCTCCAGGGCCCTGTAAAACCTAAGAACCTGGCACCAGAGCTGCACACTTAACCAAAACACTGGCCCGTGTTCCTCAAACTTCATCGCGCATCAGAGTCACATGGAGAGCTCGTTAAAACAAATAGCTGGGCTTCACCCCCAGAGGATCTAATTTGTCAGGTCTGAGGCTGAGCTGATCATCTGCATTTCTGACAAGTTCCTGGTGATGCTGCTGCTGTGGTCCTGGAACCAGACGTTGAGAACCACTGCACTACATTGACTTTTAGCAACAATAAAATACCGCTGCTGTCCTAGGCTGCCTTGGGAAGCACAAACACTTAGGTAGTTGGGAGAAAATGTTTCTTCCTTCTTGGTACATAGATCAGAATCAACCCACTGATGAGCTTTCAACCTCTCTTTTTTTTTTTTATTCCATTTACCTTTCTTTTCTTTGGTACTTGCATCGAGCTTCTTAATTATCCAGGCTCTTAGTATTGCTTTCTGTTCCTATGAACTTTAATCCTCTACCCACATGCTGGTGCTTCCGCAGAATTAGGCAGCCCTGTGTCCCTCCACCTCTGTTGCAAGTCTGATGTGTTTCTTGGACTGATGCAGATTCCAACCATCAGCGTGAGGGGGAGGAGCACACGATCACGTGCTCACGGGTGGTTCTTGAGGCTCCACAGGGGCCTAATTATACCAAATAGTAATTCCTTCCCTGTGTTAGTCAGGAGTCTTGGGGTGGCAAGTGGCAAAACCCAATCTGAACAGATGGTCTGGGAAAACTGGGCACTTACACACTCACAGAGCCTGGTCACAGGAAGGGGGAGGGTGCAGCTGGGCTGCAGACGTGCCCATCGAGGGCTCCCAATGCCACTGGCCTCTGCTCTGCATTCCCTGCCTCTGCTTCTTTCTGAGTGTCAGCAGCATCCTTTCAGGCAGGCTCTCTTCACATAGCTGGCTGCCATTCACTCTCCAGCCCTCTGTTTTCAGTCCCACCTCAAAACGAGGACAAGGAGACATAGTTCCTGGCTTCTGGGAAGGGCACTCAGTGGCCCAGCTTGGATAGTTGTCCATCCCTGGACCGTTTTGGATGTCTACCCATGTCCAATCTGGGATGAGGTGGGACAGGTGTTTTAGAGGTTGTTAGATTCCCCCTCAAACCATAATGTTGGAATGAGTGAAGGAGCATTTCCCAGAAATCAGTGGAGGAGATACTGGGAAAAAAATAAAACCCCACAGGTAAGTGAGTGGGTGGATGGAAGGGTGCACGCCTTCTCAATATCAGGCACTGAGTTGGCGGCTGTAGCAGATTGAGAGAGGAAAATAAGGAAAGCCCCAGCCTTCCCAGAGCTCACAGTCTAGAAAGCAGGCCCAGACATGCCGTGGAAGTCAGCGAAGCTGGGCGGGAAGTTCTGTGGGTCACAGCAGGAGGCATTGCAGGGGGTATCACAAATGCATTGAGAAAACCTGTGATCTTCTGGCTGGGCTTATTTCTTCAGCCACCAGCCAATTTTGAGCATCCACCGTGTGTTAAATAACATGCCTGCACACAATGAACTTACTGGAATGACTTAAGGTGGCATTCAACCTTATCCCCCTCAGCCAGTCACTCGAAAAGCTGTTTGTGGGGAGTTCCCTGGTGGTCCAGTGGTTAGGACTTGACATTTTCACTGCCGTGGCCCAGGTTCAATCCCTGGTTGGGGAACTAAGATCCCACAAGCCGATGGGGCACGGCCAAAAGGAAAGAAAAAAAAAAAGAAAGAAAGAAAAGCTGTTTGTAAAGCTCTGTATCTTGGCTAGTGGCTGTCCCCAGCCTCCTTACGATGCCGTGTGAGGACTTTCTTCCTCCAGTACCTCAGGCTTTTGTGGTCCAAGTCTTTCATCCTCCATGCAGGGGAATCTCACGGAAAACGATGAATCCGCCCTGTGGCCTTCTGTTTGCTCACTCTGGATCCTGGAGCAGAGATTCTTTTTCCATCCCTTCACGTCCTTCCCTTTGACTTCCTTGGCATTCTCCCTGGGACTCCTTGCTATCCTAAGCTGTGGCTTCCAGAGCTTTTTAAAGCAAGAATGCAATCATTGCAAATCCTCCCAAGCCATTTGACTGTGTCGCTGTGAACACACTTGACTCCGTTTCTCTGGGTGGTGAGCTGGTGGATGGTGAAACTGAGGACAGGAGGCAGGTGTCATCGGGTTCCTTGTTTCCCTTTCTATCTTCTCCACGTGCCTCTCTGCCCCAGGTCTCCTATTTTAAGAGTCTGGCCATGAGGGCAAAGGAAGAATCTGTGGGGCATTGTGGCTTCAGGAACTCTGTGTGTCAGTGTGGGGATACACATCACCCATTTCTTGTCTTGCAATAGGAATGCCAATAGTGCTCCCCCAGACAACTTTTTTTTTTTTTTTGGCTGCGTTGGGTCTTCTTTGCTGCTCACGGGCTTTCTCTAGTTGCGGCGAGCGGGGGCCACTCTTCATTGCGGTGCGCGGGCTTCTCCTTGCAGTGGCTTCTCTTGTTGCGGAGCACGGGCACCAGGCGCACAGGCTTCAGTAGTTGTGGCTCGCAGGCTCTAGAACGCAGGCTCAGTGGTTGTGGCTCACGGGCTCTAGAGCACAGGCTCAGTAGTTGTGGCGCACAGGCTTAGTTGCTCCGCGGCCTCTGGGATCTTCCCGGACCAGGGCTTGAACCTGTGTCTCCTGCACTGGCAGGCGGATTCTTAACCACTGCGCCACCAGGGAAGCCCTCCCGCAGCCAACTTTTGCAGAAATATAGCAAACCAGGTTTCAAGTTGTCTAGCGCCATTTTTGTGCTTTCCACACTGGCATTACCATTCTCTGTGTCTGTCTTCCCAGGAGCTTCCTTTTGGTCACTGCTTTTGTTATGTTTCCTCAATGCCCAGCATGTGCTTGGACACAACAAGGGGGCAGTACATGAACTATCCCCACAAATGGAACTAATGGGCAAACCAGCTCAACTCTTCATGTAAAGGAAAGGGGTACAAGAGGAACAACATTTATTTTGCCAGTTTTCCGTGATACTGCTGCATTTGGGGAATGATAATTAAGGACATAAGTCCCCTTTAAATTCAGAATTGATTGAAAGATAAGGCACAGTGAGCTTTTCCTAGTGAAGCTGATTAGGGAATATGGTTTAGATCTGTGCACTGAATACATTCCTCACCTGAATTCAACTCTCCTACCGGGTGTCAGACAGGTCTGGACAACCAAAGGCCTCCCCTGGGAGCAGGCTGCTCTTTGAAAGACAGAGATGAGAAACAGGTATCCTTGGGTTGCTCCTAAAAGTGTGGAAAGGCCTCACCACGCATGCTCATGTCCCCGTCACACCTGCTTCTGACTCCCATGTCCGTTACTTTCATCTCTGCCATTTCAGTAGCATCTATACCCATTTCTATAATGTATAAGGCACTTTCCCAAGCATTATTTCATTTACTTGACAGGCAGGGCCTTATAGTCTTTAAGAACCTAGATCTGAAGCTAGAAGGAATATAAGCATCGTATCCCACCCCATAGCTTTATTATAAAGAGTGAAGACTTCAGTATACATAAAGTATATAGAAGGGTGCCAGGCATGGAGTAGGTGCTTAGTAAATCTTTATTTGCAGACGAGGAAACTGAAGGTAGACTTGTGCAGGGTCTCACAGTAAATGGCCAGAACACAATCCTAACTCAGGTGTTCTGCCTTCACTTCCAAACTCTCACGAATTTAGTCTTTGCTTACTTTTCAAAGCCACTTTGAATGTAAAGCAGTAAAAGTGCCTGGAACCCCGTCAAATAGCAAGTATTTATTGACTGTTTACTGGTGAGTGCAGGATGTCGTGGGAGGTTGCAAATGGATGTTATTAACCACAACTGAACTTGCCTCCAAGCTGCTGGGATGAGCTTGAAGGGTGGAGAGGGCAGAGGAGTGGCAGATGGAGAGCAGCCTTGAATGGCAGGAGCTGGTCTGGGGAGATGGGACCAGCCGAGGCCTGGCTGAACTGCCACGATAATACACGAATATAACTTAGCAAACTTCTCCCTAACATCTAACTGAGACAAGGAAGGTGAATGGAGGAGGGGATTTTGGTTTGGTTTTGTTCCGTTTTGGTTTGGTTTGGTTTTATACAAGGAAGAAGCAGTCGGCTATCGGCTCCATGAGGGTTTTCAAGCCTCATGAAACCAGACCCCATTCATTCTAGCGAAGGGGAGGCAAGATATGGAAGAAAGGCACAGAACTAGAAATGGGCTTGTCTACTTCAAAAGTATCCCTACAATGCTTCAAGCCCGCAGGAATGCACGAGAAAACGGTATCTCTCCTATGGATGAGAGTAGGCACTCTTCTACGAAACCGCTGCTCTCAGGCTAGCCACGTTCAAGTTCAACAGGCTTTTGTGGGCTAGCCTGGAAACCTAAATTTGTACCTTTGACAAAATATGTTCATGGTTCTGAACACCTGGTGAATGAATTGGCTTTGGTAATACATAATACAAAATAGAAGCCCTTTCCCTCTCGATTCTCCTCTACTGACCCTTCTTTTTCTGTGCCATCTCTCCCCTCTTTCACTCTTCTTGCTATTCGTGTTTTCTCATCTTTTTCTCCCTCCTTCCTTCTCTCTCTTCCTCTTTGCTCCGTCTGTCTGTTCTTATTTTCTTAATGCCCGAATTCCACAAAAAATTTCAGGTGACTTGCAGAAATGGAAACCAACATCGCAAAATGTAAGTAAGATGGCAAAATACAAGATCCAAATGATGTAAATGCAGCTTAGAAGGTTCTTCCACGGCTGCCTGGATTTGTTTTTTACACTCAGTGGCAGATATTCACAGCTGTCTTGCTGTGCTTCAGTGAGGTCCTTTTGCATTAATTGATTATCTATTAAGAGTCAATTCTGTTAGAGCAGGCATGTAAGCAAGTGGCTGTTAAAATGCCCAAGGCCAGCGCCAGCATGAGTAGGGAACAGCCATTTTGATTCTGAGAACATTCTTGAATCTAATTCAGTGGCCCTCAAAGTAACCCATGTATGAAACAGCATTTGAAATAGCTTACAAACTAGGAAAATCAGGCTTAGAATATTTTAACGATTTATCACCCCAGACTGCAATATGGGAAGAGTGTTGCTGAGTTTCTTATCGAATGAATTGTTTTTTACTACCTGAAAAATTCACGTGATTCAAAATCAAAATATTATACAAAGGTACCCCTTGGGATGTCTTATTTTGAATGCATGTTTCCTATTCCTTCCTCTGTCACCCCCAAAAAGGAGCCACTTTTAGTAGGTTTTTATCAATGTGTTCCTATATGCAAATATAATAAAATTCAAAACTATATTTCCACTCCCTTCCCTTTTTTACGCCAAAAGTATGATACTACATACAGTATTTTGCACCTTTTTTTCTTTCACTTAACATATTCTGGAGAGTTTTCCATGTCAGTACATGTGAACTTACATACACACACACACACACACACACACACACCTGCATAATATTCCATTGTATGGATGCCTTTATTTCAACTTCCAACTCTGCCCATTTTGCTGAAAGCATGCTGTGAGCGCTGATCTTCTTGTGGGTCTCACCTGTGCCTTACAATGCATCTAGGGACCAATCAGAACCCTGTGGTATGACGGTCAGAGACCAGGAAACACCCTTGTTACTGGGAGACTCACGGTTTGGTCTGAGGCCAGGCTCTCTGGATGTATCTTCCACAAGGTATTTCAGTTTAAAACTGTGAGTGACAGTGGCTGGTGGCATCTAGGAAATTGTTTATTCAGAAAACGAGTATTGAGATATGAATTTATTGCATAAATCACCCTAATTTATATCTTTTTTCAGTATCAAGGTGAAGAATCATTTAAGAATAGTTCTGATGGGATACTAAAAATGCATCTAGTATTTATATGACTTCATCCTTCTTGTCAGTCTTGACCATTTTTTGGAGCTAAATTCTCTGTTCACTCTGAGATCCTTAATCCTCTATTTTTTTAAATTATTAATTAATTAATTAATTTGTTTATTTTTGGCTGTGTTGGGTCTTCATTTCTGTGCGAGGACTTTCTCTAGTTGCGGCGAGCGGGGGCCACTCTTCATCACGGTGCGCGGGCCTCTCACTATCGTGGGCTCTCTTGTTGCGGAGCACAGGCTCCAGACGTGCAGACTCAGTAGTTGTGGCTCACGGGCCCAGTTGCTCCGCAGCATGTGAGATCTTCCCGGACCAGGGCTCGAACCCGTGTCCCCTGCATTAGCAGGCAGATTCTCAACCACTGGGCCACCAGGGAAGCCCTAATCCTCTATTTTTAATCATACTATTTGGGGTGGCTAAAAGAAATTAGTATAGTGAAGTAGGTCGGTCTCTTAATTGGGTCTTTAAATCACAAATATATTCCTGAAAATCTCCTTATATGTGTAATTATGGCAAATCAAAGGTCTATTTCAATAGAAAACTGACCTTTTAAAGACAATACAAGATGGCTCCTTTTAGAATTAAAAAAATGCATGCTTTGCAACTTTGGATATTTAGTATATTAACTTTTTAGAAAACAGGGCACAACGGTAGACTATTCCTACACTAAACATTTGCTATCTATAATGAGGTGAAATGTATGTATGCTTTTTCTCCTCTATGTAAAATATGCTTAATTGTCTTTTAAACTCTCTGCGTTTTTTTTATTATTATTATTCTAACTGCACAACCTGACATTTCTTTTACCCATTAAACTGGCTTCAACTGGTAATACCTCATCAAATTCAAAAGAAATCTGATCCCTGCACCAAAACCCAGATCTGAAAACAATTAATCTTAAGGTACAGTTCAAAATAAAAAGAAAGCTAATGTTTAATAAGGCCTTGATATAATGTGTTCCTTGAGTCAATGTTTGAGAGACTGAATGACAGGAAGCTGTGTGAAAGCTTGTGGGGGCTGGAGGGGGGAGGGAAGTGCATTCGATGAAATGTACTTGTGATTTCTTGAATTATTTTTCTGTAGTTCATGGCGAACTTCCCAATATGACAGTAATTTGCTTGGCCTTGATTTTCTGATCTGTCTTAATTTAGTTGTCAGTACTATGAATAACTGAACTCAGTTTCAGTGGTGGTTCCTAAGAGAGGAATTCCAAAAATAAAGCTCTATAACTGCCCACTACAAAAATATTCCAATAGCCTTTCCATCTGATATGAATTTGATAGGTTTCCTTTATGTCCGGTTTTTCCCTACCCAACGTTTTCTCTGTTGTTCAGGCAGATGCAGACAGTTTTCTCACTGCGACAACCTCTCCGACTTAGATTTTCTATTTCCCTTGTGTTTGTGCCAATTAAAGCATGCCTCAGGCTGTGCTTATGACATATTTTCAGAAATTCATTGTGTAAGACACGGTGACCGTCTCCCACACTGTTTTTCCTTAGTCTTCTTTCCTCACTGCTTTATAATCCTACCCTTTCTCTTCTTTGAAGTCTGTGTGTTTGACATTTTTTGAAAAGATCTTTCGTACATTTGGGTTATTTTAATGGGTAATTACATCAAGGGAGAAAGCTCCAAATCACTGACATGGAATGACTTGTTCTAGAAACATTTCCTAAAACACATGCCACTCCTCCTTAATAGACCTTTCTTTGCCATTTATTTTGTGCAAAAGTTCCTATTTGGGATCTGATGCAGTGTCCTTTCTCACAGACTTTAAAATAAAGATTTCAACTGGAGTAATAATTTATAGAAACAGAATCTAGTGAACATTTACTGATAAGCTATCACTATGAAGTTGGATTTTCTTCTGATCTTTGGTAGAAGCCATGTGCATATTTATGTTGTTAGGATTGTGCATGTATCCTTTTATATCTGCTTTTCTTTTTCATAATGTGATTTTTCATGTACACGTGTCACTGCATTTTCTAGCTTGGGATAAAAAATATTTAATCTTTTGGTCAGAACTTTGATATATCGTCTCCAAAATGAATTATTATGTCAAAGAATACAAACAATCTAATAGCTTCCTGGAGTGCTTTTGCTGCAAGTAACAGAAAATTTTATCTCAGTTGGCTTAAATAATAGGGAAACAATATAACTGCCCACAATAAGAACTCCTGTGGTGGGGCTGCCTGGAGTGATTTAATTTCACAGCACGATGACATCCTCAAGGGCTCAGCTTACTTCCATGTTTCTGTTCTTCCATCCTGAGGGGGTCATCTCTGTCACCTACCTGCTGTTCTCATGGTCACAAAATGGCTGCCACAGTCTAGGCATCACCGGCCCTCATACATCTGACAGTGTTCAATGCAAGAAGAGAGGGAAGTTTCTTTCAACTGTGTCTCTTTTAAAGAGCAAGGAAATATTTCCCAAAGATCCCTATCAGGCTTCTGTTTCATTGTTCATTCCATATTTTTTTGGCAAGTGCCTTTCCTACACCAGTCACTGGCAAGGAGCATAGGATGTCTATGATTGATTTAGTGAAACACAGGGCCACGTGGAGGACAGCAGCTTACCCGGACCGGATGTGCTCTGTTCTACAGGGGAAGGATAGTTTCTGTTACACTTCCCTTATGCATATTTTAGATTAGAATACCACTTTACAGCAGCAACCTGCAAAGTCTAAGTGTGCTCATTCCTGGATAAAGCTAAGTTTCTATCACTTTCACTTACTATCATAAATCTGAAAGGTAGTTATATAATAAATATAGTTTTAATGTCTGTTTCTTGAATGATAACCAAGGGATATGCAGTCTCTAGGTTGAGTTGGTCTGTTTTCATTTTCTTCAGTGTTTCATGTCTATTGAATTTGAAAACCCCAACCCAATCAATTTTTTTTTCTTTTTATGTATTTTTATTTCTAGACGTTCTTTTTCTTTTCCTTTTTTTTAAAATAGATATTTATTGGAGTATAATTGCTTCACAATACTGTGTTAGTTTCTGTTGTACTCCAAAGTGAATCAGCCAGATGAATGGATAAAGAAGATGTGGCACATATATACAATGGAATATTACTAAGCCATAAAAAGGAACGAAATTGAGTTATTTGTAGGGAGGTGGATGGACCTAGAGTCTGTCATACAGAGTGAAGTAAGTCAGAAAGAGGAAAACAAATACCGTATGCTAACACATATATATGGAATATAAAAAAAAATGGTACCAATCATTTTATATAGTAATTGCTCAAGGGCATTTGCCACCACTCATGATCCCTATATGACTTTTGAGTCAGAGACCATATCTACTAAGTAACCCTATATTGCTAAAGTCTTCCTTATAAGGTGTTAAAGTTTAAAAAAAGGAAGAAGAAAAAATAGGAAAAAGAAAAGGATGAAGAAGTGTGTTTGGGGGGCGTTTCTTTGCCAAAGCTAGGTACTTTGGGATTGAAGGATAGATGAGTCTGGAGCGAAAAGGACACCTCTTTGCAAAGTGCCAGGTGGCTCTCTCTTAGCAGACTCTCCCTTTATCCAAACCTCAAGTCGTGCCATCCTGTCATCCTGGCCCACAGTGATGGAAAGGCAAGCAGCAGGGACCATCTACTGCAGCTTGTCATAAATATTCTCCAACCCCAGAGGGTTGCTGCAGTCAGTTTCTCACTTTTCCTCTCTAGTTGCACTCAGTGCTACTCAGAAGTCCCTCTCCCTTGTGGGCCAGCTGGCAAGTAAGTCTTGTTTCATGTCATTACTCTCTTTGTAATTCTGCCCCCGCAGCTGCATTTGCCTTGAATACTCACATCCTTCAGAGCAGAGGACCCTAACCAAAACAACAACAGCTTTTTCTCTAGTATTTACCACTCCAAATAGGTTATTTTCAATACATTATTCAAGTAAGAGATGCTTCTCAGGGGTGCTTACTCCTATCAGAGATGACAGATGAGGAGACAGAGAGCTCTATCCTGCCCCAATCTCAGCTGCTGTATGGACGTTGGCCCAGAGAAACCCTGCAAGCTTCTCCTAGCTACACTCGGTCCATCCTTTCTTGTTCCATCTAAGTTGTAAGTTGCCAGAGCTGGCTGCCTCCTTCACCCCTGGCCATGTGGGTGCATAGATCATATTTTAATCTGTCTCCAAAGATCCCCATCCTAATCTAAATGCTGAACTGCCACTTCCGTTAAGAATTGTTTCCCTGGGCTTCCCCGGTGGCGCAGTGGTTGAGAATCTGCCTGCTAATGCAGGGGACACGGGTTCGAGCCCTGGTCTGGGAAGATCCCACATGCCACGGAGCAACTAGGCCCGTGAGCCACAACTACTGAGCCTGCGCGTCTGGAGCCTGTGCTCCGCAACAAGAGAGGCCGCGATAGTGAAGAGGCCCGCGCACCGCGATGAAGGGTGACCCCTGCTTGCCGCAACTAGAGAAAGCCCTCGCACAGAAACGAAGACCCAACACAGCCAAAAATAAATATAAAAATAAATAAATAAAAGATTACTATTTAAAAAAAAAAAAAGGGAAGCTAACTTTAAAAAAAAAAAAAAAAAAAAGAATTGTTTCCCTACACATGCACCGAAGGGGGGAAATTTGGTTACTTCCTAAATTCTTCTTATACCAGGATGGTATAAGAATTTAGGGAGAAACAAACTCCTCGTGCTCCCTGCTGCTGACCTCGTTTCCTTATGGTTTGGCTGAAAGAAGTTCATTCAGAGATGCAGCGGGTTGCCCCTCTGTGTGTGGCCACCAGTGGATGGCCCGGTGCACAGACTTCTTTCTATGTGGTGTTGTTAAAGCACTTTTCATAAGCGACCCCACAGTGACCCCGATCTAAAGATGGGCCACGGGGAAAGTCCAGAACCAGCTCTTCAGATCTTTAGGCGTCCAAGCTGCAAGAGCTACCTTTAAAATGGCCCTCCAAATTTAACCCTCCATCAGAGCAAAAGTAAAGAAAGCTGGTGAATTAGGACAAAGGCAGCTTCCCTTTACCCCAAGAGGCGTCAGCAAGGCTACACGTCATTTGGGTGTGGGACATTGCCAGAACTATGTCAGAGACATAGAGTCAGTGACATTGCCAGAAACTGGCCCAGTTGTCAGAACACCTTGCCTTTTTGTTCATGTGTGATCAACAGGTGCCTAGAATCCTGTAATTCTGCGGTCATATTTTTACTCTTGGAGAAAAAAATAAGAAGATGATGTTAAGAGGCTTTCTATTTTCCAAATTTCTTCTCAGGGCTGAGTAACCTGTTTTCCATGAATGTAGGCCTTTATCTTGTCTAGTGGGAACTTCCCCTAGATTAAGGCCCAGGGGTACGGGCTACCTGAGGGCAGTTCCTCCTTCTCTACCGTTCTAACTGCAGTGGGGGAGGGGGGAGTACCGGGCTCCGAGGGAGACATCCCTGCATCCCTGGCTGAGAAAAATGCCAGCATTTTAAAAAAATTGTTTTAAATTGAAGTATAGTTAATTTATAATGTCTTAGTTTCAAGTGTACAGCAAAGTGATTCAGTTATACATGTATATAGCTATTCTTTTTCATATTCTTTTCCATTATCGGTTATTACAAGATATTGAGTAGAGTTCCCTGTGCTATAGAGTAGGTTCTTGTTGTTTACCTATTTTATACATAGTAGTGTATATATGTTAGTCCCAAACTCCTAATTTATTCTTCTCTCCCCTCCCCGCCCTTTTTCCTTCGGTAACCATAAGTTTGTTCTCTGTGTCTGTGAGTCTATTTCTGTTTTGTAAATAAGTTTATTTGTATCATTTTTTTATATTCAGTGATATCATATGATACTCATCTTTCTCTGTCTGACTTACTTCACTTAGTATGATAATCTCTAGGTCCATCCATGTTGCTGCAGATGGCATTATTTCATTCTTTTTTTTTTATAAGCCAGGATATATTTTAAATGCTGCCTTTTGACAACCTTCTCTCTATGTTTCATGATTTTGCTTTCTCCTCTAACAGCTTTTCATTGTAGTGCTAACCATCACCATATTTATTTAAAATTATGAATGAAAAGGTGTCACTTTGTAGGATTCTCAGAAGTAGCAACTGCCACCCCTAGTAGTGGATTGTAGTCCAACGCAAAGCCTTTTTAGCTCACATCTCGAAGAAGACACTGAGGATGGCTTGAATCATATAGGTGGTGACCACTGAGAAACAGCAAATGACTGGAAGGTTTACCCATACCAGGCTCTGAGAGGCACCAGGATGTGAATGGCCTAGAAAAATAAATGAAGAGACGTCTCAGTTGGGACCTAATCGCAGCCTGGAATACCTTGTTTCATAGAGGAAAAAATAGACACATGTTTGACTCCAGAAGGCTGAACTGTGGCCAGTAGTTGCGTAGAGTTAAATTTTAGCTCAATATCAAGAAGTACATTCTGACATGAAACTTGCTAAAAATGGAATGAGCTGTATATTCGTTTCCTAAGGCTGCTATAACAAAATACCACAAACTGGGTGGCTTAAAACAACCCTGTTTTTTTCCTGGGTTGAAATGTATTCTCTCATGGTGCTGGAGGCTAGAAGTCCAAAATCAAGGTGTTGTCAAGGCTCTGCTCTCCCTGATGTCTTTAGGGGTAGATCCTTCCCGGCCTCTCCCAGCTTCTGGTGGCCCCAGGCATTCCTCAGTTTGTGGCTGCATCACTCTAGTCTCTGTCTCCATCTTCACGTGGCCTTCTTCTCTGTGTCTCTGTCTCTCTTCTTTCTTTCTTTTTTTTTTTTTAATTTATTTTATTTATTTATTTATTTATTTTGGCTGTGTTGGGTCTTCGTTGCTACACGCGGGCTTTTCTCTAGTTGCGGCGAGCGGGGGCTACTCTTTGTTGCAGTGCTCGGGCTTCTCACTGCGGCGGCTTCCGTTGTTGCGGAGCACAGGCTCTAGGCGCGCAGGCTTCAGTAGTTGTGGCATGCAGGCTCAGTAGTTGTGGCTCGCGGGCTCTAGAGCACAGGCTCAGTAGTTGTGGCACACGGGCTTAGTTGCTCTGCGGCACGTGGGATCTTCCCGGACCAGGGCTCGAACCCATGTCCCCTGCATTGGCAGGCGGATTCTTAACCACCACGCCACCAGGGAAGCCCACGTCTCTTTTCTTGTAAGGACATCAGTCACATTGGATTAGGGCCCAGCCCAATGACTCAACCTAACTTGGTTATGTCTTCAAAGGCCCTATTTCATATATAAGGTCATATTGGGACATGCTGGGGGTTAAGACTTCAACATATTTTGGAGAGAACACAATCCAACCCATAACAAGCTAGCTCGGTGGGAGTAAGTTCTTTATCCCTGGAAGTGTGCAAATAGAATCAGAGCAATTTGTTTTTCAAGATGCTTAGGGAGATTTAAGCACTGAATAGAGAACAGGACTAGATGGTTTCTAGTATCTTCTTCCAACCCTGGCATTTCCTAATTCTACCAGTCCTGTCGTAAAGGGCTCTGCTAAGTCCGGGGACCACCTTGGTCTGGTCTTGGTGAAAGGTCACATGCACAGAGACCCAGTCCAGCTTCCAGATATCATTCAAAAGGATTCCAGTCTTTACTTTTAATTCTCGAAGAACATCAGTAGCGATCCCTTTTTCCATCCCCTGCAGCTGCTTCTCTCTGAGTCTCTGTTTTCATCAGCACTCTTTGAGTCGTACATGACAGAATCCTACTTCAAAGTAGTTTCCAAGAAAAGATTCTATTTTCTCAAAAATCACAAAGTCCAGGAGTCATTCTTTTGACTTGGACTCCATTTCTCAGCTTTGCTTTCCTCTCTGCTGGCTTCGTTTTCTGGAAAGCTTTTTCCATATATGGCCACCCATACCCCCAAGCTGAATCTTAGCAGTTTAGCAAACTCATTGGGAAAGGTCCTCCTTTCCAGCATTCTAAGGGGAGTCCCAGGGCTGTCTCCAATTGGGCCAACCCCGTCCCCTTGCATTTGTCACATGCTCATCCTAAACTCATCATCGGGACTCTGCTCACCTCCTGAAGAAGGAAGCTGAGGAATGGAGGTAGCCCCATCGGAGTCACACAGTCTAGGAATGGAGGACGATAGCATCCCCAAAGGGAAATTGGGGTGCTATTAACATAATAATAGGGAATCAGTGTTGGAGAGGACAAAACAACAATGTCCACTATGATTCCTTCATTCCTTCCCTCAAACCACTGGTATCTTTTGATAGATGATAGATAGGTAGATAGATAGATATTGGGAAAATAAGTAGGAAGAGACAAGCTGGAGAGGCAGGAAAAAAAGGGAAGGGAAAACCAAAAGACATGCTAAGCTGCCTAAATTTTACCTGTCCATCCATCTATCCATCCATCCATCCATCCATCTATCTATCTATCTATCTATCTATCTATCTATCTATCTATCTATCTATCTATCTACCTATCTATCCATCTATTCATCCCTCCATCTATCTGTTAATCTATCTATCTACCTATCTATCTATCTATCTACCTACCTATCTAAAATCTAGGCAGCTTAACATCTGTCTTTTGGTTTTCCTTTCCCTTTTCCTCATGTCTCTCCAGCTTGTCTCTTCCTACTTATTTCCCCAATTCCGAGTTATAAATGCCGAGCTACTGAGCTGGCAAATACTGATCTCTCCTTTAAGGGCAAGAAAGGAAGAGAAATGGAGCCAGCCAACACTGGATTCCTTGTAGCAGCGGAGGGGAGGGGAGAAGGGAGGAACTCACACTAATAATTTTGTCCCCACCATATATCAAATCACCAGAGTGAGCCTGTGTCATTTTGAGTTGTGGATACTTTAAAAATTTTGCATCTGTGTCCAGGAAAGCAGTAGATAAATTTGCCCATGATAGTGAAAGGAGACTTCGGGATATAAATACTCTGATGCAGTGTTATGGATGCCTCCCAAAAGTCTGGTCAAACAGTTATCTGTGTTTTAGCTTCCAGACTTCTGTAGTGGATCAAGCCAAACTCCCAAATGGGTTTTTAAACTTGAGAAACATCAGGCTTGTTTGTTTCCAACCACACAAGCACTCTTGAATTGCAAACAACACAGGCTTATAAAAAAACAATATAAAAATTAATTGAGAGCTCTTCCTTCTGCCTTTAGCACATTCAGCCCTGTGGCAGTTCAGACTCAAACTCTTTAAACAACCCACCCCCCTCACACACACACACATGCACAAACAGCCTGCTAAGAGCATCTGACGTCCTAGCCAAGGGCTTTGGCCCTGTCTCTGGAATCCATCCTGACCGCCTCCTGCTTCCCCATCCTTCATCACACGTCTTGCTTCTCCTCACTGATCCCAAGCCCTGCCGTGGACCCGGTTCTGGGAGTTGACCACTGCTCCACACCCATCACCTGCGAATCAGGGGCTCTCCTGGTTCGTGCCCTGACCCTCTGTTACCCAAGTGGATTCATTTGCCAGGGCTGCCTAAACAGCAGAAATGTATTCTCTCACAGTTCTGGAAGCTAGAAGTCCAAGATCAAGGTGTCAGCAGGTTGGGTTTCTTCTGAGACCTGTCTGCTTGGCTTGCAGGGACTGTCTTCTCTGTGTGCGCCCATGGTGTCTCTCTGTGTGTCCAAATACCCTCTTCTTAGAAGAACACCAGTCAGATTGGATTAGGGCCCACTCAGACAGCCTCATTTTCACTTAATCTCTTTAAAGACCCTAACTCCAAATACAATCACATTCTAAGGAACTAGGGCTTAGGGCTTCAAAATAGTGAATTTGGGGGAACACAGTTCAGCCCATAACACCAGACTAGCCGACTCCCCACCTGCAGGCCCACAGATCTGCTAAATTCCCATTTCTACAGAAATTCCCATGTAGGTAAAGTAATTTCAAGTTAAGAGCTATGATAATCTGGGGGGCAAGGAAGGGACCAAATCATCACTGGTATTTGTAGAAAAAGTAAAGTTAACTGAGCAAGCCAGCAGGAGTGATAATTATGACCCCAGCCATATAAAGACTTTGGAAGCCTTGATTTAGATCTGGGTATCTGCTATTTCTCCTGGCAACACTTTTCTTAGCCACAATCTGCACTGCTGTATATTCCTAGAAGCCATTTATTTAAAAGGGAAGCCATTATGGCATCACAGAATAAAAACGATGATAGTAATAACTAACATATATTGAGTGCTTGCTCTCTTCCTGGCAGTGAGCTGAGAAGTTACATGTATTCGCTCATTTAATCCACAGCAAAACCCTATGAGGTTTCGGGAATTCCCTGGTAGTCCAGTGGTTAGGACTCTGCACTTCCAACGCAAGGAGCATGGGTTTGATCCCTGGTCGGGGAACTAAGATCCCACATGCTGTGCAGCCAAAAAACAACAACAACAAAAAATATAACAAAACAAAAAAAACCGTGTGAGGTAAAGAGAACTAAGGCTTAGAGTGGTGCAATAACTTGCCATGGTCATGTGGTTCTCCTGACAGTTCAGTAATAAGTTACTAACCAGCTTTGGCCAAGTCAGTTTTTTCAACTGATGGTTTAAATTCAATCTACTTCAAAAAAATCTTCTTCAAAAAAAATCTGAAGGACTCACTGGGTAGCACAGGGAACTATTCAAAACCTTGTAATAACCTGTAATGGAAAATAATCCGAAAAAGAATAACTCTGTGTGTGTGTGTGTGTGTGTGTGTGTGTGCACTCCCGAGCGTAACTGAATCACTTTGCTGTATACCTGAAACTAACACGACATTGTAAATCAACTAGACATCAATTTAAAAAAAAAAGGATTTGAAATGGGATTAGTTCCCAACTTTTCTCAGCCTCCTCATGAGGGACACTGTGGGAATTAAACCAGATTGGATGGCAAACTCAGATGCCATTAAGGGCCAGACAGGTAACATTAGTGAGTGATGTCAACCCACAAATAAAACAATAGAGAGTGGTGGAGACTGAGGCCTCAGAGCAGGTAAATCTCATGTATAAAGATAGTTGTCAGTACATAGATCTTGACAGTTGCTACCATGTAGCGTGGTGGCTACTGGGCCTAGTTTTGCCAAATCTTCTCATTTTTTTCAAGAGAAACTAGATATTTGTTTGGATGTTCACGTAAGTTCTCATGAATTTTAAATCTTGGCAACTAAATCATTTAAAGCAACAACAGAGCCTTGCAGACTCGACAAAGCATGTCTACAAGCTAGAAGGGCCGCCATTTGTAACTTCTGGACTGATGATGACCCTAAGAACCTTTCTGAACTTTCCAGAGGCTTTTCTAAAAATATTCTCCCCTATATACTTCTACTTGATTCAGGTGGGTTTTCTGAATGGCTGAGTGAGCTCCCAGGGGTCACCTGACACCACCACAGCTCCCCACCCCCGCCCCGAGGGAAGGAGAGGAGGCACTGGCAGGGCGCCTAGAACTCAGGGCGGAAATACAACATCCTGGCCGCACAGCCAGAGGAGGCCCCATACAGTGAGGGAACAGAGTGATGCTGGAAATCACATTGCCCAGAGAAGACCTCCTCCCAGACCACCAGCTTCCTGAGGGCCTGGACCGGGTCTTCCCATCTGGGTCTCCCCAGCCCAAGCACCAGTGCCTGGCACAGAGTGGAAATGCAAGGAAGGAGGTCAAGGTTGGGAGGGATGGAACCACAGTTACATTTCTGAAAAATAATAGTGGTGATGATATGGAAGACAGATCTGAGTTGGGAGACCTCTGGAAGCCTGAACTGGTGCAGTGGCAGTGAGGCTGGGGAGGGGGCGTCAGGTGGGAAAGCTTGGCAGAGCCCAGCTTCTTCATGTCTCCAAGGGCCACGCTCTCCACTGTGCCTTCAGTCCATGGCACCCTTTTCACAGCCAAGAGAGGGAAAGTCACAGCATGCCAGCTGGGTGATTGACCCTCCAAAGAGCCCAACGACCCTAAATATGTCCATGTCACTACCTGCTGTTTTAATCATTAATAGGTCAATGCATCTCCCTTGCATGGGAACTGGATCCAAGATGGTGGATTTTTATTTAATTTTTTTCACTCTCTTGCCAGTTTTATTTATTTTTTTAAAATTTTATTGAAGTATAGTTGATTTACAATGTGTTATTTAATTATTTAATTTTATATCACATGTCTAGGGGCTAAATATCAAATATCTTTCCAGCCTAGTAAAATCAGGCTGGCAAATCTAATAATTGGGATGCTGTGGAGACTATAACAGAATCCTTTATTGGACTTGGAGGGGGAGGCCCCTGAACGGTAATATCTGCAGATTAACTTGAGAGTAAACCAGGCTTTAAGCTGTTAGTTCTCTAACCTCTGAGTAGGGACCCTTGAGTTTGCTGCAAGGAGCATGGTTGCCTAAAAAGGCTTTAATTTCTGAGGACTGGCTCGGGCAGGCTAAAACAAACCATTTTCAAAATTGGCTTGGGCCTCCAGGGTCTTCTAAAACTCATTTTCCACACAACCGTGATCCTTTTTTGCCCTCATTTTCGTGCATTTGGAATCTGCCTCCCCCTTCATATACAGAAGGATGCTTAAAATGCACCTTGGAGAATCGAGCAGGAGGTGAAACACCTAGTTTCCCATCTACTCTCAGATGCTGTGACCGAGAAAGGCTCTTTTCTTCTTAAAGGGAGGTCCAAGACTCCCGAGCATACAGCAGATGGTAGCTGAAAAGTTGTTACAGCTTCACACCCAGATACACCCATGATGGGTGTGTGCATGGGTGATGCACTTGTACCTATGTGGGTCTGCAGGTGCGCACACAAGCATGCACACAGGTGTCTGTGTGTGGAAGTGTACATGTGTGTACATAAAAGTGTATGCATGTAGCGGGCATGTACGTGTGTATACCTATTGTCTCAATCTCAAGAGGGGTGTTCCTTCTTGCCTTCTAATTGTGGGTGCCTTAGTGAGCAGAAGTGATTAGCAATAGCCTAAGGTAGTGTGAGCTTTATCCACATCCCAAATCTGCTCCTTATTTGTGTGTTCTTGGGCAAATTACTTACCTCTCTAAGCTTCGTTTTTGCTGTCTAGAAAATGAAGATTAAAAATAGGGCCTACTTCATGTGGGGTTTTTGACTGTTGGTGAGATAATATATGTTAAATATAGCACAACGAAGAGCACATAACAAGAACTTAAGAAATGATAGCTGCTATTATTATTGCTGTTGTTGTTGTTGTTACTCCTTCCTACCCCATGCTTACAGGGAGAAAGTCAGCAAACTGTTTTCCAGCCCAGGGTGCTATAAGTTTCCACTTCTCTGCATGCTTGCCTCTGAGAGCACCCAAAGTTTGTCGCAGGGTTTTTGTGGGGTGTCTGAACCCAAGGTGGCGCTCTTAGGTACTAGGTGCTTTCATAGTCTTTTTTTTTTTTTTTTTAATAGTTTTATTTGTAATAACCAAAACGTGAAACAGCCCAGATGTCCTTTAATGGGTGAATGATTAAACAAACTGTGGTACGTCTATACTCTGGAATACTACTCAGGAGTAAAAATCAACAAAGTATTGATACACACAGCAACCTGGATGACTCACCAGAGGACCATGCTGAATGAATAAAACCCATTTCAAAGGTTACATAATATATGCTTTCATAGTCTTAATCCTCATCCATCTTTCTAAGGTTCTGCTGTGCAGGTCGGCCTCTGCAGAGCTAGATTGTCGTGGGATCCCACAGGACTGTGCCTTGGAGCTCTTCCTGTGTGAAAGGAGAACTGCCCCATCCTTGCTGCCACAGAGAGGCCCTATGAACCCCTAGTAAACGTTCGCTGAATTGCGCTGGGTTGGGTTCAGTGCCAGCCGTGGCTCTGTATCTCTCCGGGGACCCCCCCCCCCCACAAAGCCTTTATTTTATCTGCTCTTTGTGAGCTCGGAAACCATCTTGAATGGGAACCTCCAGGAAGAAAACTTCCCCTCAGCAAATCTTGTTTTTTTCAATATGTCCTCAAGCTTCCTGTCCCCCTATCTCTGAAAACAAAAGAAATACAAATCTTTGGGATGGTAGTAAGCTCTTTTGGGTGGCACTAAATTGTACTGGTTAGGCAGAGAGCCTCTGAAGTCAGAGTGCTTGGATTAAATCTTGGTTCCATCACTTGCTAGTTCAGTTTTAAGTTTTCTAAGCCTCAGTTTTCTCCTCTGTAAAGTGGGGATAATATTGTACCTGCCTCATGTACCTGTATTGTATGAGGATTGAATGAGATGATACCCATGAAGACCTAGTCCTTGATCCATCGTACATCCTCAGTACAGTTTAGCTGGCACGATGGGTATTATCGTGGCCATGTTGGTGGGGAGAGCAATGGAGTGGAGAGGACATGGGCACACTGGGCAAGACATTGAGGTTTTATTTTTGTGCATCTTTGAGCTCCCTAAACATCTGCCCTGAGAGGCACCCAAACAAACTTCCCTTATTCAGGGAAGTGTAGGTGGGGGAGGGGGTCCAACAGCCTCAGGGTTGAGGAAATGTATTATTTCAAGTTATTTCCAATAACTCGTCCAAATGGTGGACTTTTCTTTTTCCCCGATGAGCTCTCCTCAGGAAGAGGAGCCAAGAGAGGGAGAAATACCCCTGCCACCATTGCTTCTAGAGGCCCCAAGGCCTGGTCTTTACATCTATCCCAGGGAAGAGAAAGCTGGGGCTCAGAGGCAAGGATGAGCCACCACCTGGAGTGGGGTGAGCTGGGGTGAGGTCACATCCTGCCCTACCCCTCCAAGTGCTTGGGTGGGGCTTCCCATCCAGAGGAAGCAAGTCCCATCAGCTAGTCGTTGGGTGGGGTTTCCCAAAGCGAAGTGTTTAGAGGCAAATCATTGTTCTGAAATTCCGCTAGGTTTTAATGACCACCATGCTGAGAACTCCTCCAAGAACAAAGTGAGATTTTTCAAACCCAAAGGGAGCGAAAGGCGATTAAAAGGAAGAGAAGTATCTAGCCAAGTCTCAATTCCAAGACTTGAATGAGGAAGAGAGTTTAGACGCAGGGGGACCCAGGCCCTAACCCCTTTCTTTTCATTGTGATCAATGAAATTTTCACAGTGGGTCTATCTTTTGTCTGTAAAATGGGGTTGATATAATTTGGGCCCCAGGAAGAACCCTCGTCTAGGAAATCAGGCAATCTTGTCTCTGTCAGACCCAGCTTAGCAGCTACTTTCTGTGGGCCCTTGACACATGCTTTTGCATCTCAGGCCCTTGGTTTTCTCACTGAAACATGAAAGCCTGGGCTCCAGACTTCCTTGTAGTTCTGTGGCTGTTTCTAGGTCAATGCACCGATGAGGGCTGAGGCAGAGATGTGATGAAGAAGAGAATAGCCAGGATGGGCAAGAAGGTTGGAAGCACCTGAGAATCTCCACCAAGGTGCCAGCAAACAAAAGGTCCACTCCCAGCCATGGTCCCTCCACTGTGTCCTCCGTTCTTGCCTTTAGCCAGGCTATGTAGGGCATCATCTGGGATCTTTTCTCCCCAACCTGTTTGTGGCTCAGCTCGTCTTAAGATGGTCCATTCCAGCTGCCCAAGCAGCATGACCTTGTGAAGTGGTGAGGAATGTGACCAGGAAATGGCCATGTGGAGGCTGAGGAGCACTCATCAGATGACAGAGCCTTCTTTCCTGATAAGAAAGAAGCACAGGCAGCCTCAAGGCCCCTTCCAACTCCAGTTCAGTTAGGGAAATATTTAAGGAGCCCCCATGATGTGCCAGCCCTCACTGTGCTGACTGAGGAATGAGGTGGGCGTGGGGGTGTGGCCGGTGAAGGGACAGCCCCATCTTCAAGGTACACGGGGTCTCACCACCCAGGTGTTTTATGTCTGGTGACTGCACCTCCAGTGGTTTGATGGCAAGTATCTAGAGCCACCACCAGGTCTTGCCTGGCTCTGGGGGAAAGGACCAATCACAGTCTGTTTCTTCAGCATCTAGAGTGAATCAGCTCAAAAGTGGGACTCTTACTGTTACCAACCCAGGCCCTTGGACTCTTTCATCGATAGAAATTGATTAGAGGCCAGATGAGAATCGCAGGCCAGGCTTTATTGGGACTCATGCTGCACCAGGGAGTGAAAACAAGAAACAGGTGCCTTTGCTCGCTCCCTGAGAGGAGGTGCTTGGGTCCTTAAATAGGGTAACAACAGGGGCAGGTCCGTGGGTTGGGCAGGAGGCAAGGCTTAGGTGGTCTGCCCACCCCCGTGGTGGTGCTGTGTGCAGGGATCATGCACAGTACCCTGTGTTTGCTCCAGGCACCTCAGAAACAGCTGTTGGTTTGTGGCCTTTCTGTATCTTATTGTTCGTAATTGCCCCAACTGCACATGCATGCAGTTATTTTTCGTTGCTTATCGTTTCTTTGTATTCTGTTGCTGGAGGAGACGTCTGTCCAGGTGCAAGCACTCTGGTAAAGGGTCCCAGGCCCCAGCCTGTCTCATTACCAGCGCCTTTGTGTTTCTCTTTTCTCCTTTGAGCACTCTCTGCTCTTACCCAGGCCCCACTCTGAAGCTCCTACCCCTCGCACCTGGCTGCCTCGAACTAACGCTGCTCATTTAACAGCCACTAGGGGAGACTAACCGGGTATCAGGCCCACTCCCTGCCCACAGGTGCTTACAAGCTAGTTGATAAGGGCACTCTAAGGCAGCACGGACGAGCAAATGCCGTCAGACAGACACACTTAAGGGCTTTCCCTGCTCAGGCCCAATAAGCGTGGCTAATGATCAGGGCTGAGTTCACAGCGGAGGGAGGAGGTGGAAACGTCACTCTAGGGCTAAGACACCATCACCCTAAGGAGCTGGCGCTGGAAGGCAGGGCTGAGTCCCGGCATCATCTGTGTATTTAACTTATATGAATTCGACTGTGTATTTCTAACTAATAATGAGAGGAAGAAGAAAAATAGAAATTTTAAAACTGTCAGGGATCCTGCCTGCTATTCCAATCTATGTGCACGTCCTCTTGTGACAGACCCTCCTGGTGCTTGTCTGACAGCCATCAACCTGTCCCCTTCTTTTTTGCCTGGCGAGATCTTGTTTTGTTCCTCTGTTTATCCTCCAGGTGGCCATGTGCTCAGAGAAGGCTGAGACCCTCACCGACCCAGAGGGTAAATCTTGATTAATTAGCTCCAAGCCAATTTTGATAATTCCATTCCCTTTTTCCATGATTGGGTTAGGAATAGCCTTATGGTCTGTTTCTGACCGGTGAGACTTTGGGGGTCGGCTTGGGTGTGTGAGGAGGGTGCTTTTGTGGAAGGCATATTAACTCCTCCCTTCTTGTGCTTCTGGATGTTTCCATGACACATGGAACTGCTGTGTCCATCTTGGGACCCCAGAGGAAAGGCAAGAGCGTTGCAAAGAGGTCAGACTAAGGCCGTGAAGCCATGGAGCCATTGAATTAACCACCTCTGGTACCAAACTACCTTGGGACTTCTTGTGACATGAGCCAGTCTATCCTCTGTTGTTTAAGCCTTTATTAAATAGGCTATTGATTACCTTTGGCTAAAAGCACTCTCAATCATACACCCCAGTGGGAGGATGACAAGGGAGGTATTCATCTGCTGTTCCTGCTGTCAGCCTCAGCTCCTTCTATCTCTCATATTCTGAGCATCTTCAAACACAGAAATCCTAGTTTCAAGATGTGTATTTTTTTGTACAACATGATCCTTAGTACAAGCCAACAGCATCATCTGGTACTTAACAGGAGAAATGGTCTGTTCCAAAGCTGGAACAAAAGTGGCTCTGTTGGGCTTTCTGAAGTACGGTGCTAATTGGACAGTATGGGAGATTTAAGGAATTTTCAAGGGCAGTTTTTTTTTTTTTACATGTATCCATACACACATTTAATTTTTATTTTTATTATTTATTTATTTGTGGCTGTGTTGGGTCTTCGTTGCTGCATGCGGGCTTCTCATTGTGGTGGCTTCTCTTGTTGCGGAGCATGGGCTCTAGGCACACAGGCTTCAGTAGTTGCGGCACGCAGGCTTCAGTAGTTGTGGCTCGTGGACTCTAGAGCACAGGCTCAGTAGTTGTGGCGCATGTGATTAGTTGCTCCGCAGCATGTGGGATCCTCCCAGACCAGGACTCGAACCCGTGTCCCCTATATTGGCAGGCAGATTCTTAACCACTGCACCACCAGGGAAGTCCCTAATAATTTTTAAATATAAGTCATCTCGTGTTTATTCTGGTATTTCCAATTCATATACATGGCTTTACTGAACTTTTTCTATATTACATCTGTATCTTTTTCTACACTGAGAATCTTGATTCCCATAAGCACATGATATGACAGCTGGAATATCTCAAGGGCAGTTTTGATCATGCAGGTTTGTGCCTTTTGTCTTTAGAACCTAAATCCTTCATGAGATGCAACCGACCTGTGCAATAAGCACTGGGGCACAGTGGAATCAGAGAGTGGCCCCCAAGGAAGTAGAAAGTATGGGCGATTAGAACCTGGTTGAGGAGACGATATTTAAATGGTAGAATTTATTTAGAGGATAGATACAGATTTGTCCGATGAACTCTCTGTAATGGGAACTGGAGGTTGATGGGGATGGCGGGTCTGGAAGGGCTCCTTCCTTTCCTAAGGCTGGGCTATGTTATGCTGCTGTAATAAACAGCCCCAATCCTTTGGCTTAACATAATAAAGGTTTAGTTCTCATTCATGTTACATGGCCATTGTGGGCTGGCTGTGTCTGTGCTTTGTGTTACCCTCTCGGCTGGGCCTTAGGCCAGTAGAATTGCCACTGTCTAGAACATTGCCATTCACCGTGGTGGAGGGGAAGGGTACTCTGGAGGGTCCTGCATCAGCAGTTAAATGCTCCGGCCGGAAGTGATCAATGCTACTGCTGCCCACACTCATCAGCCAGAGCTAGTCACATGACCTCACCAACTCTAAGGAGGCCAGGAAGTGAAATCCTGTTATGTGTCCACAAGAGGAAGGAACCAGGAGCGTTTGGTGAACAGCACTAATGACCACCTCGGCCACCCACTTTGTCCAATGATCTATCTAGAATCTGTGTGGACAGATGGGCTAGAGCAAAGGTCCATTCTCTTGCACATAAGAGTCCATGCTGACTTGTCTTCCTCTCTTTCTTAATCTGCTTTCACCTCGTGACACATGGTGATTCCAGGGGCACCCTCCCGTGCAGTTCTACCCTCTCCCTCTAAGCCTTGGACCCTTAATTTTTATTTATTTTTAGTACTAGCCAGGATCAGAACTAAGGAAGTCACCCAGTGTTTCCTGGGATGCCATCAGTTGCTTCCCCACCAAGCCTCCTTAGCTTGCTCACCCTCTCCACTGTTCAGTCTAGTCCTGTCTCCCTTTGTTCAAACACACAGAACCATTTTGCCTATAGTTTACTCTGCTCAAGACCTCGTGGCTACCTGCTACCAGCTCAAACCCTCTCCCTGCTGGTCCTCAGGTATGCCCCTGGCTTCTCCAGCCAGGGTTGAGCCCAGCCTCCTTCCTTTTGCTTGCACTGCCCTGTCAACCGCACACATATTATTCCCAACAGAAATTGATAGGGAGAGTGGCCAAGCCAATCAGCAGGGTGTGCCCTGGGAACAGAGACCCAGGGATGTGGGCGCCAGGGAGCTGGAAGCTTGGGCAAAGGGACGTATTTATCTGACTGTGCAGCTAAGTAAGGAGGTGTATAAAAAGCAACAGCGACAAATTCATGGTGGATTTGATTTATTCCTGCAAGATCTTTATACAACTGTCCCTGATGGAGTATTCATAAGCATCCCTCACCTACAAGTAGACGGGTCTCAATTTTTCCACTACAGGGAAATGCAAACTTATTTTCTTCTGGGAGAGAGAAGTTATTTTTTCCTGAAGGTTTGACCCAGTCTTTTAAAAATGTAATTAAAATAGTAGTAGTATTGCTAGGGATTGTAGAAATAATATAAAATAGAGTTTCTCAAAAAACTTATAAATAAGAGGTTGAGCAAAGGGAGAAGGGGGGATATAAAAGTGGTTATTTGAAAGTACAGCAGGTAGAAATATATGTGAAATATATATATTCTATATTATATATCAAATTATATATATATATGTTGATAAAATCAACATTGAAAGTTGTTGATAAAATCCTAGCACTGACGGAATCTCAAACAAGCAATCTAAGCTACCCCCTACCCACATGTGGTGCAATCACTATTTTGGAAATGGAAGTGGCTTTTTTACATGTTTAAGCATCGTTCAATAAAGACATGTCAGTCATCTTGCATCTTCAAGTCTGCAAAATGGGAGGATCTCTTGTACATTGGTTATCAAAGAAAATTGACCCGTAGCCCTATCAGCTGTAGTGTGCGGGTCTAGTACCCTCTCCAAGAGTCTTATTATCATGTCCTTCTCAGACTCCACTTTTGCAGGGAGCTCCCATGTACAGATGGCTGCTCTCTTCTCTCTACCCTGAGGTCCAAATGTGGGACCTTATTAATTTCCAGTCAACAACACCAATAGAAGACAATGGTGTAAGACAGATCTTCTCTGAAGGTATGAGAGTAAGGAGAGAATTACATCCTGACACAGCACGATGAATAATTTAAGATTGATTTTTAAAACATCACTGTTCTCAAAAGTCCTTTTTATCACCCCCTGGGAATTTCTTACTGCCAACTCTTGTTCCAGCATTTTCCAGCTACTCTCCTTCTTCTAAATGGACCTCTTCCATTTTTCTTTTCCTTCCACGTTTTCATACTCAAATGGCTCGTAAAGTTGCTTTGTTCTCCAAAAACAGCTTTCTACCTGGAAGGAATTTTGCTTCTCTCTTTTAAAATAACATTTTTCTGTCCTCACAACTTATTATCAGGATTAATAACATTTTTAAGTTGAAATGTTATATCCATTTTCTCTCACTCTTGCCATGAATTCTGAAGTGGTTTCTTGATTGCAGGCTAAAATTCTGAGAATACATATATATTTATGTCTCATAGCTCTTTCTTATGGCCATATATCCTTTCATAAAGATAGTATTGCTTATGAAAGGAATGATTATAGCAGAGAAAAGATTCTTCCCAAAGTGGGATATAATATATAGAGAGAGATGGGAATTAATACTTGTAAATGAATTTTATGCAACAAAGGGAATTATATTTGCATAGTTAAAAATGAAATACTTTATCCAAAATGATTTTCGTTATAGATTGCATCTATTAGCTATTGTTACAATAATGTTTCTTGACAAATAATCCCCAAACTCAGTCACGTTTATTGTCATGCATATGCAGTTAGGCTAGGGGTTGGCTGATCTACACTTGGCTTAGCTGCAAGGTGTGGATTGGGTCCAAGTCTGCTCCCCATGACTCTCATTTCCTTGAAGGCCAACTGGGACATGTCCTTCTCATGCTATAGCAGAAGTGCAAGAGGGCAAACATCACCACACAAACCCATTTCAAACCTTTGCTTGCATAATATCCACTAAAATCCCATTGGTCAAAGCAAACATCAGTAGGACAGGGAAGACAGTTTCTCCCACAGTGGGAGAGAAGGGGGCCGAATATTTGCTGAACAATAATTCAAATTATTCCATAATTAAATATCATATATTTGTCCATCATGCCCAACATCTGTATGTCTCTGCCAGCCAGATCCAACAGGCACCAACAGTGGCTTAAACCAGGAGGGGCTTTAGTTAAGTGCAAGATGTGTCTGGGAAATAATCTATTCATGTGGGAGCAAAGATTTCTTTCCCAGAAACGTGCATTTAAGACAAAGCCCACAACTTCCCTGAGAGGAAATTGCAGGGCAAGTTATCAAACTTCTCTGACCCAATTTTTACAACCCAGTGAGAGACAGTTATTTGCACTTTGCAATAAATTATAGCCCATGGATCTTGAGTAATCCATTGTGCATATTTCCTGTGAAATGAGGCTCTCAAGGATTCAGAATATAAAACAAGGCAATGCAACCAGTGCTAATGTATTAACATTTAATTAATCTCATATTAGTTTATGTAAAGTGCCATGTAATTACAAACAATTGTTATAGTTTCACCACCCGATTTGTCCAGTTGATCCTTAGAAATATGCTGAAGTATCACAATCTTTCCTGGACACATCTCTGGCTTCTTGATTTAGCACAGAGGCTGGTAAAGCACGTCTCATGAGCCAAAACAGCCCAGCTCCTGTTTTTGTAAATAAAGTTTTATTGGAACCCAGCTATGTCCATTTGTTTTTATGTTATCTTGGCTGCTTTCTCTCTATAATGGCAGCTTGAGAAGCTGCAACAGAAGTGGTCTGACCTCAGAGCCTAAAATATTTACTATGTGGCAAACAGGAAAATGTGCCAGTCCTCATTTAACATAATGCTTGACAGTTGAAATTTGGAATTTGGGTGATACACACAGGTCTGGCATGAATATTGCCCTCAAGTTACCCTTAGAGAAAATTATTCAAGAAAATCAATAATGTAAATTAATATTACACAGTTATAGTCTGTTTAAGGAAACAATCTTTTCAATACTTTAAGCTATGAGCGCTCATATCCCAGTAGGCAGTTATTATACCAATTATAAAATTTGTATCTGCTTATTAAAGTGGACCCTGAGAAACTCTGCTAAGTATTACCTTCGTAGCTTTTAAGAAGATGACTTTACTTGCAATATTGTTTTTTAAAAATATACTTGTCATTACTTCAAACTTTTCACTATTATAGACCATTCCACCTCCATTCACACACATAATTGCATCTAAATTAGTGTAGTTTTACTGTATTGTGATCATGGGTATTTCCAAACACCAGCCCCTGATCTCTTTTGTTGAGGTTGGAGAGAGCAAAACCTTGTATCTTGCCAGATGTCCACACTTGGAGCCTGTCTGACAGCTTAAGAAAAAAGGAGCTAACATGCATTAAGACTTGGGGAGAAATATATATAGATTTTAAAAGTGAGTGTAAACTCTCAGTTATTTCCAGCAGCTGTGTAGAATCTAGGACAGTGAATAATCTGGGGTCATTTCTATTGGATGTTGAATTAGATTCAGATGTGCAGATTTCTGTGTTATGGGGGTCACTTTAAGCTCCGAATAAGACCTCAGTATGAAGCCTGGATTCTGGAGGAGTTCATTTTAACCTCTTCTCCACTCTGGACTAGGAATAGCACTATTTATAAAATACGAGATTTAGATAATGACTCCAAACTTGGAGATTAGATAAAAACAAGAGGTGCTGACTGACCACACTTCTGAAAGGAAGCTCTCCTGGTAACTGCCAGGCAGTTAAACGGTGGATAATCATTGGTTTCCTTTCAAGTCACATGGGCTTGGAAGCTGCGAAACAGTGAAGTATCTCTCTACACCAGCTGAACGCACTTGGCTCAAATGGCACCATTTTGATTTTTCTTTTTCAGGAGTTGGGTGGGAGAGTGTGCTGCTAACAGGAGATGAGATAACCTCGAAAGCCACAGACACGTCCAGCGCAGACATGACTGTCAAGGTAAGGCATCCTTTCTCTAGTGTGATTCTCAAAGTGCATCTCTAGAGGAAAGTGAGTGTATGGCAGATTTCTGGGGGCAAAATGAGCACTGCCCCTCACCCCAGTGGGGTTCTCTCTCTATTCACTGAAGCCTCAGTGAGCCAACCAGAATAAGATTTGCTGAAATTTGGGATCCGGATTAGGAAGCCACCTGAAAACTAGAATCCAAGACTTGTGATTTCCAATGGACCGGTTGTAGGATCTTCAGTGAATATCTACATGTAGACTGTCTGTAAGTGGTAACCCTGTGGGGACAGTGAAGCAAATATGAAAATTCTGAGCTGAGAAACCCAGGCCCCACTGTGCATTGTGAAGAAAGGTCAGAGAGGCATAAAGTAGCTTTGATCTTGACTCAAGATTTCCACTGATGTCAGCAGGAAGGCAGCACATGGCCCACTCTGCCTGGAATGCTAATGGCCAAAGGTTTACAAAATGAGTCGTCTGGAAATCAACCTAATTATCACTGTTCAAATTAAATGCATGAATTAGTAATCATTGCCTAGATTAAGGAATCTGTAGCAAAATATATCAGACATAACTACTTCCCTTATATTACTGGAATAGACACAAAGGAATGGTCCTCCTCTCTTGGAATTCTGTTTATGTTTCACTTAACAAAGGCTGGGGGTGGGAGGGCTTTCTAACATTTTTGCTTGAATGATTAGAATTTAAATAAATGCCACTTACGATGTTTTCTTGGAAAAACAAAAAGTAATGTCCTTTTTTATATTGAGATATCACTAGAGAGATTTCACTCCTGGGTTTTTTAGTAGAGGTTGTACAAAAGAATATACAGGATGAATTTATTCAAGCTCTCCTTTGTAATGTGATGGCTGAACTTGTGTTATCTGTATTAAAGATGTTAGAGAAAGCAAAGAAACATACCACAGTGAAATGTATTATAAGATGGGAAAGTAGCTTGATTGGTTAAAAGAGTCAACTAATCTAAATAATAATTATCCCGTGCTGCAAGTTTGCTTGTAATTATGTTAGCAGAATTTGCAAGACAATGATATATATTGCAATGATGTATTGGTGTTTTGCTGGCTATTCGTGCAAAGTTTGCAAAGTTTGAGAAATCTTTGGCCATGTTGGATAGAGAGGGGTGGATGCTGATAGTAGAATTTGATGGATTTTGATGTGCTATTTTGCAATCTGTCATCATTTTAAGAATTAGTTTCTGAGATGTGTTGCTAGTGTACCTGCAGAGTTTGTTATATAAAAGCAAATGGTGTATTCTGATACAAACAAGTTTTGCCTAAATCCTGTTTTATAAGGTTACTATTTAATCAGTGTGCTCCTCTTTGGCACCAGGATCTTGACTAAAGTTTTATTTGGGTCTATTCAATTTCTATGTCATTCTCAACCTCTCTTTCTGTCTTCTTTTATTGAATACCTGGGAATGTTTTATAAGAACAGAGGATTTTTAGTTCATAAGAACTGAACCCACTCAGAAGAAAGAACACTATATACTTTAAAAAGTTAAGCAAAATACAAATATATTTACTACTCCAATAAATTCCTACAAATATTATTAAGTTACTCTATTAATGCCAGTCTCTTCTCAATAAATGATTTTTGAAACCTCTAGGTGGATGTAATTTAGGGAAACGCTTCTGTTTAGATCTTTTCTGTTAGGTTTCCCAATTATGCAGCAATTATCCATTTTTTTCCTTTGGTACCGTGCTATTTCCCACCCCACACTGCTTTATGTATCCATCCTGCCCTGTGTCTATCTTAAAGTATTATTTTTTTCTGTGTCTATAAGTGCCTGATGTTCATAAATTAACTACAGATTCCTCATCATATATTCATGCCTCTACAGCTATTCCTGTTTCTAATAGCTACTTCATATATCCTTGTAATATCAGCTACTCCTGTTTTTTGCCCTGGGAAAACAAAATATTCTGTTAAAACATTAATTATAATAAAACTTGATTCATTGACATTTACTAAGGGGAATATCAGCAGAAACCACTAAAATACTTTGGTTTCCTCCCTATTACTCTTCTTGAAATAGATTTACCTTTCTTCGCGCTTAGAAATTTTCTTTCTGAAAAAGGCACATTTTTTTGTGATGTCAGTTGCCTGAATATGGTTTTGTCTACTATATGTAGCTTTTTAATACCATGTCTTATTTTGAAATGATAGTTATGCTTCTAAAAATATACATGACTCAGATGAATGAATTCATTTATAAACGAACTTCTGTCATTCTGAGGAATGTTGAACTAAGAGCATTTATGCTAAAAACACCCTCTAAATACACTGATACAGGTAGGAGTATTATGTAGGCCTGCTCAACAATTTAAAATCACTATGTAGTAGGTTGAATTGTGAATCCTTTCCTTCCCCGCAAAACCATACGTCCAAGTCCTAAACCCTGGTACCTGTGACTATGACCTTATTTGGAAAAGAGGTCTTTGCAGATGTAATTAAGAATCTTGAGGTGAGATCATCCTGGATTAACCAGGTAGGACCTAAGTCCAATGACACATGTCCTTATAAGAGACAGAAGAAGAGGTAACACAGAAATGAAGGCCACAAGAAGAGACAGAGGCAGAGGTTGGAGTTCCATATAGCCCAAGCCAAAGAACACCAGAAGCTGGAAGAGGCAAGGAAGTATTCTTCCCTAGAGACTTCAGAGGAAGCAGTGCCCTGCCAATACCTTGATTTTGGATTTCTGGCCTCTAGAATTGTGAGAGAATAAGTTTTTGTTGTTGTAAGCCACCGAGTTTGTGGTAATTTGTTACAGTAGCCCTAGGAAACCAATATGCTCGGATCTACCCAAGAATTATACCTACAGTGCCAATACCATAGAGGCTGAAAGCCAATATTACACACATCCATCACTATTTTCTTATTATACTATGCTCAGCCTTTACAAGTTGTTTTTACCTGTTCTTGTTTTGAAAGAACCATTAACCTTTTTCAGCCTGAATCACGATTCACTAGAAGAAAAGGGTAGTCATATTTGGGGATAGCTTCTATATTATATTTTAATCTGTTTTGCTGCTTGTCTAGATATTGATTTTTTTTTAAAGTATGGATCAATATTTTCTAAAACTTGCCTGACCACGAGAATCGTCTGCAGCAGTATTTAAAAATAATATAGCTTCCCAGGCTTCTCCTTTCAAAATTCAGATCCAGAAGATCTGGGTTTGAGAATTAGCATTTTTAACAAATGCTGGTGATTTTTGGGGTCAGTTTGGGAAAATGTTGTCTAGCATACCACTAAAGTAGTAAGGGGTTGGCCACAGGAACCCTACCGCTGCCCTTGGCTCTCTGGTTGTCCAGCTGGTCTGAGAAAGGACTTGGGGACTCCCTGTTCAAAACCCTTTGGTTCCATTTCTTTTGCACACTGACTAAGGCTCAGAACTGCAATTTCATTTCTAGCCCCATCTTCCACCATGTCTGTCTCTGGACCTATTTTTGCTCTCTGCACCCAGCCTACTTGTAACCAGAATGATCTTTTAAAAAGGGCAAGCCAGGGCTTCCCTGGTGGCACAGTGGTTAAGAATCCGCCTGACAATGCGGGGGACACGGGTTCAATACCTGGTCCGGGAAGATCCCACATTACGCGGAGCAACTAAGCCCGTGCGCCACAGCAACTGAGCCTGCGCTCTAGAGCCCGCGAGCCACAACTACTGAAGCCCACGCGCCCAGAGCCCATGCTCCACAAGAGAAGCCACCGCAATGAGAAGCCCGGGCACCGCAACAAGGAGTAGCCCCTGCTCGCCGCAAAGCAACGAAGACCCAACACAGCCAAAAATAAATAAATAAATAAATAAATTTATTAAGAAAAGAGAAAAGAAAGTAGCATAAGAGAGAGGCACAAGAGACAGACCCTCATGTGAGAACACAGGGAGTAAGTAGGTTTGAGGAAAGGCCAGTGATCCCTCTTAACTGCAGTCTAGACAGAGATTGTCTTAGGCAGGTGCTATGTCTTTTAAAACCCCATGGCTTTTATTCAAGGCTTCCTTCCTCTTCCTCTTCCTTCCTCTCTCTCCCAGCCCAGCTAACCCCTATTTATATTCAAGTCTTTGGCTCAAATATTAGTCCTTTCTGACCAGTATTGTCACGTGCTCTCAAAGGCCCTAGTGCTTCTCCTGCAGAGCCAGGCACGTAAATAACCATCAGCGTCCTTGCATGAGATCCGGTCTCCCCTGCGGGAATGTCGTCTCTGTGAGGACTTGCATCCCAGCTCCCGACCGAGTGTGTAGCCTGTCATGTGCAATTGTCAATTGTTGTTGCATGAACAAATATATGAAGGAAGAAATGAAGACAGTGTCTGTCTAGACTGCAGTTAAGGGGGACCGCTGGTCTTTCCTCAAACCTACTTACTCCCTGTGTTCTCACCGGAGGGTCTGTCTCTTGTGCCTCTCTTTATGCTTTCTTTTCTTTTTTCTTTCTTTTTTTTTTGAAATGTAGTTGATTTACAGTGTTGTTAGCATAAGAGAGACATGTGCAGCAAAGTGATTCAGGTATCTATATCTATATGTTCTTTTTCAGATTCTCTTCCATTATAGGTTATTACAAGATATTGAGTATAGTTCCCTGTGCTATAGGGTAGATCCTGTTGTTTATCTATTCTTTTTTTTTTTCTGTCATAGAATCTTTATTTTACATGTTTGCATCACAGCAAGAGAATCCATCCCCTACATCACCCTGAAACAAAGTGAATCAGCTATAGCTATACATATACATATATCTGTTTATCTATTCTTATGCTACTTTCCTCCGTGTTTTGTTTTTCACTTGTTAGAACCTCTAAATCACAGTTCTTTTTTTCACCATCTTTTTTTCTAAACATAATTGAGGTACATAATTTATATAACATAAAGTTCACACATTTAAGTGTACAATAATTTCTAGTAAATTTACCAACCATCACCATAATCCAGTTTAAGAACATTTTCATCACTCCAATAAGATCCCTATTATGTCCTATTAGTTTGTCTCCATTTCACCCCCAATCCCAAGCACCACTTTCTGTCTCTATAGGTTTGCCTGTTACGGACATTTAATGTAAATGGAATCATACAACGTGTGGTCTTTTGTGTCTGGCTTCTTTTGCTTAGCATGGTGTTTTTGAGATCCGTCCATGTTGTAGCCTGTATTAGTATTTCATTTCTTTTAATGCTGAGTAGTATTTCATTTCATGGATATACCAGAGTTTTGCTTTGTTTTCTAGTCCATTCACAAGTTGATGGACTTTTAGGTTGTTTCCCCTTTTTGGCTATTATGAATAATTCTGTTATGAATATTCACGCACAAGTCTTTGTGTGGACGCATGTTTTCTTTTGTCGTGGATATGAACCAGGAGTGGAATTGCTGGGTCATGTGGTAAATCTGTGTTTAACTGTTTGAAGAACTGTCAGATTGTTTTCCAAAGTAGCTGCACCATGTTACACTCCCACCAGCAGTGGATGAGGGTTCTGATTTTTCCACATCTGATCAATGCTTGCTATTGTCTGTGTTTTGATTATAACCATCCTAGTGGGTGTCAAGTGGCATTTCATTGTGCTTTAGATGTGCGTTTCCCTGTTGGCTAGTGATGCTGAGTATCTTTTCATCTGTTTATTGGTCATTTGTATGCAGTTAATTTTTCAATGGCTTGGTTTCCTTTATGTGCAAGAGGGTACAGGGTACATTCTGTTATTCTCTTACTGCAGATGTGTAGTCATTGTTTACTGAGTGAGGGACCCTCTTCTTGATGATGGGGGAAGGGGGCTCAGTTCATTTTTCCCCTTTAGGATCACTGCCATCCCCCCACCACTGCCCTGGGAGGGGGTAGGAGTGTCTCATCAATCTCTTTTCTTTCCATTTCTTCCCCTTTTCTTTCTCTCTCTCTTTTCTGTCTGATTATTTTCCCCTCACATCTCAGCTTTTTTGTTTTTTATCATTGTTATTAACCTATCAGTCTTATATTTTTTATTGTGGTAAAATATACATAACAAAAATCACACTTTTAACCATTTTTAAGTAGCATTATGTCATTCGTATTGTTCTACAGCCATTACCACCATCCATCTCCAGGACTTTTTCATTATCCCAGACTGTAACTCTGTCCCCATGAAATACTAACTCCATTCCCCTCCTCTCTTCAGCTCCTGACAACCACTTCAGCGTCACAGTTTATATGTAATAATATCTAGCTGTCTTCTCAAGGGGATTTTAAATATATCCTATTAAGAGTAAAAAGCAAGTAAGATGGCTAAACCTCAACCTAGCATTTTAATAACCTCTGGACAGGGCAAGCTAGAAAGGCAGTCATTTTACATGCATTTAAGAACTTTATATTTCCAAAATAAAGTTCCTAGGAAGCTGCTACATACTAGATCTTAAAGGAATTTGCTGGTCACAGAGCATGCTTTCTTCTGAGGAGTAAACTGCCCAGTGCTGACATCCTGGAAGTGTCTTGCCTTTATTCAGCTGGAGCCACCAACTGCACCTGTTTGGATCTGCATTGTTTTCTTGAATTGTGTTTATTTAATGACTGTACAAAACTACATCAATCTGTGTTAAAAGTACAAAGATCCATGTTAAAAGAAATATCTCTTGGTCTGAAATAATGTGATTTGGCTGCCATCTTAATCAAATATACCAACTAAGTCCCAAATGCTGTCTTTACCTTACCCTCTTGTTGTATATACAGAGACTAAAAACTAAGTATTTGCAAAAAGGAGCACAGAACATTCTAGTACACACCTTGGATTTTTTCGCAGAAAGAAGTCTTGTACTTATTTACATTGTTAAAAGATAAACTGAGCCATAGTAAGAATTTTAAGAGTGTATTTGAACAAAAACTCATTCAAATTAGGCAGCACCAAACCAGAAGTGGTTAGCAGCACTCTGCCCACAGGAGCTGGGGAGAGACTTTTACAGAGAAAAGGTGGAAGCAATGAAAGGCAAGTAATCAATTGGCTGTAACTTAAAGCCTCACTGGCTGTTTGTATTGTTTCTCCTTAGTGTTTTGATTTTGTAACCTGGAGGCAATAACAACTTAAATTTTGGTTTGCTGTTGGGGGTCTCCATGGCAGTAGAGCCACCTCTGTCTAACGACCTCCTTGTTTAGTTAATTTAACCACATATACAATATTTTTCAGTTGTGCTTAGGCAAGAAGCAGGATGGGTACCAGTTAGGCAAGTTGGGGGTTCTGGCTGTAAAACCGTTTGAAAGGGGCACATTTCCTAACCAAGGACATGAGAGAGCCACATAAAAAGAGGTTGTTGCCTCTGTATGTAAAACTTACTGCTGGGAGGGGGATTGTTCTCCTGGAATGGCAGATGTTCTCTGTTACAAAAGGGAAAAAGCATTTAGACTCTTCCGGTGGTGAATAGAGGCCACAGGTTACAGCTTTCTTTGCGAGCTGCCTTTAAAAAGCCGTTCTGCTGAGGACCTCCTGTTGCCAGCAGTGCTGACCAGTTGTCCTTTGTATTTGCCGATGACGACATAGAGGATTGTTTGTGCAGGGGCTCTGGACAAAAAGACACATTTGGGACCAGAAGTCCTTTCTACATTGGGTACATACATAAAGATTGTTCTAAATTTGCTTCCTTGCCAAAGGAACTCTTTTATGGCAGACTTTTTTAGTCCTTGAAACTATTTAGAGTGGTGGATCTCAAAGGGGGATGATAGTGGGGGGTAGGAGGCATTCCAGGACTAACTATTGGCTAAATGTTCACCATACTCTCTCTTGGAGAATCAGTGTCTTGATTTTTTTTTAATATGCATTCTGTATTATTACAAGGAATCAGATGTGAAAGGCCCTGGTGTACACTATAATATGGTGCATCAGTATTGGTTATCGTTAGTCCTATGTGTTGCTCCCTATGTGTCAAATAAAGTGAAGGTCAAATAAATGAAGTCACAATTGATAACTCTCATTATATATGTATAGATAAGGAATATTCTGGCAAATGAAAGATCTCAGGTACCTTCTTCTCTGCTGTTTTATTTATTCATCATGTCCTCCTGCTGACAATAATAGCTAATATTGATTGAGCATTTGCTATGAGCTGGGTACTGTGCTCAGCCCTTACATGTACCATTTCATATAGTCCTCAAAATGGCCCTGCAAAGGAGGAACTATTATTCACCCCATTTTACAGATGTGGTGACTGGGGCTCAGCAAAGTGAAATGAATTATCCAAGATCTCAGAGTGAGTGTTGGAACTCAGGTGAAAAGACACGTTATAACCTCTCTACATAGGGATTGATGAATGCAAATTAATTTTACTATCAGCTAAAGCAGAGTAGCTCCTAGGATGGGGCAAAAGTAGTTTTGCCAGATAAAACACTGGACACCCAGTTAGATTTGAATTTTAGATAAGCAACAAGTAATTTTTTAGTATCAGTATGTGCCAAATATTGCATGGGACATACTAAGAAATTGTTTATTTGTTACCAAAATTTAAATTTAACTGGCCATCCTATATTTTAATTTGCTAAGTCTGGCAGTCCTAGGCAGGGAGGGGTATTGCAAAGGAGGTAAAGGAAACAGCTTAATGCATTTGATTGCTGTGGTCTGAGATTATTTGTGGTTTTGTATTTCTTTCTTTACTATGACTTTATTCACTTCAGGATGACCATATATTAAGTTCATTATATTAAGCTTTAAATCAGACAGATATACAGGTTCAGTTTATACAATAAACTAATAACCTATCAATGGATCTCTCCTGATCCACTTTTTTTTTTTTCCCTAGAAATAAAGCCTTCCAAACCTGACCCATGCCAAGATCTGTACCTCACTGGTTTCTCTGTGAAGTGAAACCATGGGAAATTCTGCCCCCAGTTTGTTTGTTTCTCTTGACTTAAAACAAAACAAAACAAAACAAAAAACACGACTTTTCCTCAATCTGGGCATGTTATAATTTTTCTGCAGCCTATTCTAGGGTTTTCATTTTTAGCTGGGCTATCAATCAGTGATTTCATTTCCTGCAGAGAGTTTCATCACCCCAAGTTTTAAAATGTTGATGAAATATTCTTGTGCTTTTACCTAGTCTATGGCTTAGTAAAATTCCCCTCTCTCTGGGTGGTCACCTCCTGAAATAGATGACACCAGCCTACATATTCCCAGCAAAAGTTCTGACACATTCACAAATATTTCCTGAGTACATCAGTGCATTTCCTCCAAAGCATATTTCTAGCATTCCAGGGGTGGGAGCGACTAATGATGACAAAGCTCTAGAATAGTCTCTGTCCTGTATGTCAGAGCCCTTTCGCAGATAAGCCTGTCTTCTTATGAATGATCTGCCCAATCTAATTAGCTTTGAAGCAGGGCGTATTTGCAGTTACCAAAGTCTGACTTCTCATAAAACTAAGGCAAGCAATCCAAACGCAGAACCCACCGGCGGGAACCATCGGTCTTTGGTGCTCTTGAAAGGTTGCCAACTGGTTCCCATTAGGCGAGAGTTTGCCTATCTAGTTTATTTATGAATAAATTATCCTTAATGTCTGGGAGGGTTTGGAATGGTCACAAGTTATTCCTGAAAAACAAATTATTCACGTGGCTGTTTCCAAAAGGCTTTGTCCTGAAACAAGTCCGGTATCACAGAGGTCTCATAAATCTTTTGCATAATCCTCCGGAAGTATCTGTGGGATTCATCGGCAGAAAGATCTTGCTTCATTATACAAGCACTTAAGATAGTTTAAGTGAGCATCTAGCACTCCTCTTCATAAATTATCAATGCCTTCCTTTTCTGTGTCTTTCTTCTACCCATCCTCAGTGACCTTCCTCCTTGCTTTTTTCTGTAGCAGTGAAAACTAGTAGTTAACAGAGAAAATCTGACACACATGTAAGTTGTATATAAAAGGAGACTACGTGCTCAGGCAAGGTGATTTCTCCACTGGCTAGGAGAACAGGCTTCAAAGTGCTGAGAGATTTACACACCAGGAGTTGGGCTGTTTTGATGTCACTTGAGTTTATTACTGTTGCAACAACTGCTTCTTCCTCAGAAATGAGACAGTGGAAATGTGACATTTATTTTAGCTCAACATTATCAGGTATATTTCTAAAAAGAAAAAGGTACCGGTAGCCACAATCCCCACTCCCTCTCCCAAAGGGATCTGGGCTAGAAGGTAAGGTAATGGATCAGTCATCATATTCTCCATATGCTCAGAGACTGAGTTTTGATCTCTAATATGATGAATTTTCGAGTGAATTTCAGTTTAGAAAAATGAATGAGAATAATAGCTAACATTTGTTGAGAACTTTCCATGTGTCAGGCATTGCCCACTTGCTTAGGGTATTATATTATTTAATTCTTACACAACCCTATGAGATGGGTACCATGAGTATCTCCAACTTACAGAGGAAGAAAAGGTACAGAGACACTAAGTAACTTGTCCAAGAAACACACAGCAGAGTCTCAGAGCCCAGATCTAACCAGGCAGCCCTTGATCTTTTTTTTTTTTTTTTTCAGCCCTTGTTCTTAACTATGTCGTACTGCTTCCCCTGGTAGAACAAAATGGTGATGCTCTTATGCAAACAGATAAAGTAGGTCTCACAGCCCCTGATCAATAAGAGAGCTTTTATGTAGTTCTGTTTGCATTTGTTCTTCAAATGCAAAACTGCAGTTTACCTGGTGGGATAAGATTAGATTTTCATCCCAGAGATTTGGTTGTTTTTCAGGCTTGCCCTTGGGTTTACATCCTATCAACATTCTGATTACATTTCATTATCATTCGACTGCAGTGATTCATGAATATGATAAAAACAGACTGGCTCTTCAATAAATAAGGGAAGCTGGGCCGACAGTGAATAAATAGACCTTTCTTTGAATCTGGAGAAATTCAGCCTACGGATGTCCTGCAGTATTTATTAGGAGACCACTATACCTACCATGCCTGAGCTTGGGGCAGTTTCTTCTTTTAGTTTTTCCTAAGATATGTGTATTTCTGTTATACAGCATTTCTTAACTTTTAGGTTGAAAAAAAACCTTATTGAGTGTTATGTTGCATGTTCTTACATGTGGGGTACTATATTTAAACACGTTCAAATTCTGAGGGTGATTTTTCAAATTTATGGCAATAAATCCTTTGGAAATTTTGAAAATGAAAAGCTTAAGTTGAGAAATAGACAAACATTCATCCAGTAAGAATTATTATTTTTATTATTCTTAATGTGTTTTATATATGTTGGTTCCTACAAAGAAAATATGAAGAAAACCCAAATATGAAAAAAATTGCCAAGTTTAGCCCATGAGTGACATAGGAAAATCCCTCTTAAGAGAAAAGGCATTGCAAAAGAGGCAAAGAATCTTTTTCTTTTTCAGATAAAAATATGCATCCTGTTTCTAAGCATTTTTCATAGTATTTGACAGTTTATTAAAATAAACCTTTTTCCTCCATATGGATTTTATCAAACTTTCTTATCCTATAATAGTCTTTGACCCACCCTTCCTATTTTCTTCTTTCTCACCCTTGTTTCTTCTCTTCTTCCCTCTCTTCTTCTCTTTTTCCTTCCTCCTTTCCCTTCCTTCCTTACTTCCTTCCTCATTCCTTCCCTCCCCATTCGCTCCCTTTCTTTTTCCCAGCATTCACTAAGGGTCAGACACTATGTTATTTCACTTAACACTCACAATTTCACCGTGAAAGAGGGACCCTTGTTTTGTTTATTTGAAGAGCTCCATGCTCTGAAAAGGTGATTTTCCCAAGGTCACAAAATCTGTAAGAGTGGAGCCAGGAATCAGTCCTAGGTCTGTAATATTCCACAGCTCACAGTTTATTGCTTTCCATACAATGAGTATTTCTTTAATAAATGGGAAGTTATTTTAATTAAAATTTAATGACAGGACTGACAAAGACATATGATATTGCTTACATGTGGAACCTAAAAAAATAATACAAATGAACTTATTTACAAAACAGAAATAAATTCACAGACACAGAAAACAAACTTATGGTTACCAAAGTGGAAAGGGGGGAGGGATAAATTGGGAATCTGGGATTAACAGATACACACTACTGTATATAAAATAGATAAACAACAAGGACCTACTGTATAGCACAGGGAACTATATTCAATACCTTTTTAAATTTTTTATTTATTTTATTTTTGGCTGCGTTGGGTCTTTGTTGCTGCACTCGGGCTTTTCCCTAGTTGCCGCGAGCAGGGGCTACTCTTCGTTGCAGTGCGTGGGCTTCTCATTGCGGTGTCTTCTCGTTGTGGAGCACGGGCTCTAGGCGCGTGGGCTTCAGTAGTTGTGGCTCGCGGGCTCTAGAGCGCAGGCTCAGTAGTTGTGATGCACGCGCTTAGTTGCTCTGTGGCATGTGGGATCTTCCCGGCCAGGGCTCGAACCCGTGTCCCCTGCATTGGCAGGCGGATTCTTAACCACTGAGCCACCAGGGAAGCCCTCAATATCTCATAATAGCCTATAATGGAAAAGACTCTTTAAAAAAAATTATATATATATATATATATATATATATATATAACTGAATCACTTTGCTATATACCTGAATCATTATAAATCAACTCTACTTCAATAAAAAAAAATTAATGATAGGAAAATAGCTAAATAGCTATAATCCCCCAGGAGAAGGCATTAGTCAAGAACCCTTCTGAGCTAAGACTGATCTGGCTCTTTGGACTGGCCCCAGGGCAGTTACTAGAGCAGCAGACCAGCATAGATGAATAATAACAAATAGCTACCATCTACTGAGAATCTAAATGGTGGGTTCTTTGGTCTCTGTAAGCATTAACTCAACCAGTGCTCACCACAAACCCATGGTATAGATACTATGTAATTGTCTCCATTTTAAAGGCTAGGAAACTGAAACTGAGACACAGGGAGGTAAAGTCACCTGTGGAAGGTCCCACCCAGAATCAGTGGAGGAATGCGGATTTGGCCCCCAGAGCACACCCTCCTACCCATGACACCGGACCACCTCTCGCCTGTGATCCACACATGCTTGTCCTTTTCTCAGGTGATGCTGAGCCAGTTAACTTCACAACCAGCCATTTCCTTGGAGTTCAGATCCATAGCAAAGAAAAGGCATAGGAGTCTGCTTTCCCAATCAATAACTTTCAAGCCACACATTCTTTGTGCAAGTGACTTATCTGAAAAGAGCTATTTTTGTAATGAAGGAGTTAAAGGGAGAAGAATGCCAGAGATAATAGCAGAAAAAAAAGAAAGGCCACTTGAATTCACCCATGATAAATGTTAGAAATTTAAGGGTCAATGTGGTCCTTGCATATGAAACACTAAATTCTTCTTGGAAATCGTCTTATGGGACACTCTAGTTTGTTTAGTGTTTCAAAAGTGCAATTTTTTTACCTAAAGTTCAGGAACTACTTTACCCAATGTACTTCAAAAGTCTGTTTTGGTGAGTTGGTATTTTGTTGAAAAGAAATTTCTTAGAAAAATAATCAAATGGGGATTTTTTGAATTTAAAAAGAACATTTTATTGTAATGAGAATAAGAAGTATATGCGCATGCATCTGATAAATAGGTATTGAATGTCTTCTAAGTGCGATGCTCCCTGCCATGTGCCTGGTGCATCTTCTTCTTCCAATTATGTCTAGAATCTGATTCCACCATTACTATCACCACTGTACCATGACCATCCTAGTTTAAGCTATTGTCACCTCTTGCCAGGATTACTACAATAGCTTCTAAGTGGTCTCCTGGCTACTCCTTTTCCCGCCTGTGGTACAGACCTTATATAGTAGCAGCCACAGTGATCTTTAAAACAACTTAAGTCATTTATCTGCTTAAAATAAATGAGTGGCTTCACATCTTATTCAAGAAAAAAATAATCCAAAATACTTATCGAGGCTTGTGGGGTCCTCATGATCTGGCCTGGCCTGTTTCCTTTCTGAGCTCACTCACAGCCACCCTCCCCTCATCTACCCCTCCTCAGCTGTGAAGGCCTCCTGGCTGCTCCACACACGGTTGGTCAGTGTTGCCACAGCTGCTGTTTCCTGTGCTGAAATGCTTTTCCCTTCAATATCTCATGGCTCATTTCTTTTTGCAGTTCTCTGCTCAAATGTCACCTCATTAAGGAGTCTCTTCTTGACCGTACTGTATAAAATAGTACCCACTCCCCAGTGCCATCAATGTCATCCCTTTCCCCTGCCTTATTTTTCTTTATAACAATTAACACCTCTTGACAATAATATATTTCTAATAGCTACATGGGTTAATTCAACTGACCTTTGATTTTCTATCCTGTTATCTTATTTCATATTATCTGGCATTCTTCTCCCTTGTTGGTTTTTTTAATCTTTCCCCATTCTTCACACTGTATTAGGATGTAAGCTCCATGAACACATTTTTTTCATTTATTCAACAAATTTTAATTAGCACCTACTCTATGCCAAGCTATGGGCATCTAGAAATTAACTAAAGAGACTATAATCCTGTATGCACGTAGGTTACTTTTTAGTAAGGGGAGATAGACAAGAAACAAAGAAACAAGCAGGTATATTATATGAAAGAGAATGATAAGTGCTTTGGAGAAAAATAAATCAGGATATTGTCAGATGGGAGTGACACGGTTGTGGCTAGAAGAATGGAGTCTGTCTTTAATCAGGTGGGCAAGACTATGGGAGGAGCAGATTTGGGGAGGAAATTAAGAATTTTCTGGGCACTTGTTAAGTTTAAGATGCCTTCTAGTCATCCAAGTGGAGAGGTCAGGTGTGAGTGTGGAGTTCCAGGCAGAGGGCAGGCTGAGATAGAAATCTGGGACTCATCAGTACATAGCCACACGACAGGATGAGATCACAGAGGGATAGAAGGAAAGAAGGAGTTGAGGCCCTAGTCTTGGATCAGCCTATATTAAAGATTTGGGAGATGAGGAAAAAAAGGAGACCAAGAAAGAATGGCTAGTGAGGTCTGTGAGGAACCAGGAGAGAGGAGTATTTGGGAAGCCAGATGAAGGAAGTAGTTCAAAAAGGAGTGACCGAACATCTGTGTCAAATCCTGCTGAAAGGTCGAGTAAGATGAGTTCTGAGAAATGATCATTGGGTTTGGCAGCCTGGAGAGGTCATGTTGACTGTGACCAGTGCTCTGTCGGTGGGGCAACGAGGACAAAAGAAAGAATGGGGGTGATGGGGGCAGGAAATGGAGACAATAAGTAGAACTCTCTCTTTTAAATATGTTTGATCTAAGGGGGAATAGAAAATTGAGGTGGTAGCTGCAGAAGGCTGTAGGGTTAAGAGAAGTTTTTTTTTGGTTTTCTTGTTTGTTTGTTTTTAAAGTGGGAGAGATCACAGTAGACCTTATGAGGTGAGAGAAAATTTATGTTGCAGGAGAGGTTACAGTTGGGGGAGTAATGTCCTGGAAGGGGTAAGAAGGGACGGGATCCAGTGCAAATGGAGGAGATGGCCTTAGCTAGGGTCAGGGGCATGTGCTCATAGTCACAAGAGGGAAGGCCATCTTCTCATTGCGTGTTCTTACTCAGTGAGATGGGAAGCCAGGACATCAGATGAGAGTGACGTGGAGCAAGAAGTGTATAAGGGAAAAGGAGAAGGTGTACCTAGTCATCGCAAGAGTAGGGGAATGAATGGACTGGGGAAATGTAAATAGCATCTCCAGGCACCACTTAAAGGAAGCAGTCATCAATTTAAAGTGAGACTGGCCAGGTGGTTGTATGTATTTCTCTAATCATGTCAGTGTGTGAATGAAGATGTGGAACGGACAAAGAGTTGGATTGATCTGGGGTTACTGATTACAGGGTGACTATGGCAAAGGGAGAGACAGACAAAGGAGTTGAGAGCGTACACAAGGGATGGACCATGGAATCTAAGCTACAGAAAGAATGAGACCAGGAGGGATGAGGAACAATGATCCTTAATGGGCTCATTGGATTAGCCCTGGTCATGGAGTTGGAGAATTTTGGAGTTGGCATAGTAGTAGAAAGAGTGTGGGACTTCCCTGGTGGCACAGTGGTTAAGAATCCGCCTGCCAATGCAAGGGACATGGTTTTGAGCCCTGGCCTGGGAAGATATCACATGCCTCAGAGCAACGAAGCCCGTACACCACAACTACTGAGGCTGCGAGCCACAACTACTGAAGCCCACACGCCTAGATCCCGTGCTCCGCAACAAGAGAAGCTACCGCAATGAGAAGCCCACACACTGCAAGGAAGAGTAGCCCCCGCTCGCCGCAACTAGAGAAAGCCCCTGCACAGCAACAAAGACCCAATGCAGCCAAAAATAAATAAATAAATTAATTAATTAAAAAAAAAAAAAAGAAAGAGTGGTGGTTAGAGAATAGGATGTTTGAAACTGAGATTATGAAGGGTGCACGGTTATTGGTAATTACAAGGTCTAGGATGGGACCATGGAACTGGATGGCTGAAGTAGGAAGACAATAATAGTTATTTTTTAAAATTTATTATTTATTTATTTATGGGTTTTTTTGGCTGCACCTCGCGGCATGCAGGATCTTAGTTCCCCCACCAGGGATCGAACCCGTGCCCCCGGCAGTGGAAGCTTGGAGTCTTAACCACTGGACCACCAGGGAAGTCCCAATAATAGTTATTTTTTAAAATTTTAAAAACTAAGAGGCCAGGATATTCGAAGACTTATCCACATGGGTGCCATAATCATTAAGATTTATAATCAGAATGTTGGAGAGAGTGACGGATGCTAAAATCTTCAGGTAATGAGGGAGAGGGATTTTACTGAGAAAGGAGGACAGTAGTCTGGAAGAAGCAGTAACGAGCAAGAACACCCATCCCACCTCCAGGCCGAGTGGCTTGAGGATGAGAGAAAGCACTTGGCTTTGTTCACTGCCACATCCCTGGCACCTACAATAGGGCCTCACACATGGGAGAATCTTAATAAATGTCTGTTGAGCGGATGAGTGATTGAATGACAGGGAATGTCCATCTTGGCAAGAGGAGTCATTGGAGACCGGTTTGGGACGCTAACTCAGATGCATTGTGAAAGGTGGCCAGGATGGGGGAGAGGCCAAGGGCAGGGAGATCTGCTAAGAGGCCATTGAATAGGCCAGGTGGGAAAGGAGGAGTGAAGGGGCAGTGGGGACCGTAACAGGGGCCACAGTAACTTGACCACAGTGAGGAAGAGGGCAAGTGACCATGGGGATTGTGGGACCCTTGAGTCAGGAAATACCGGGCAGATGAGTGAGGGGAGGCTAGTAAGGGTTGGGTTGGAGCATGTGTGTTTGATGGGTGTTCAAGGGAAGATGCTGAACCCAAGGTAAGACTCTAGGCTGCCCTGGATAGAGTGTCTCTGTCAAGGGGAGGGTAAGGATAATGGCAGTGGGGGAAGGAGATTGTGGATGGAGGCCCTGGAAACAGCAGCCTTGGGGGCAGGCTTGAAGCAGGGGAGTCAAATAGGCCTTGACTGGTAAGAAGGGCTTTCTAGGTAAAGAGCAGAATGTGACTAGAATGGGCGAAATAACTGGTGGATCCAGGGCCGACTGAGTGATACCGACCCAGAGAAAATGAAAGCAGAAGGTAGAGCTAAGGCTGGAAGGGGAGGGGAGCAGTGGGGGCTCATTTCTCCCTGGCAGGGCCCTGCCCTGGGGTAAGATGGTCCCCCCATCTTGTGGGAACCAAGCACTCTGGATACAGTGCCTGGCAGGGACCCCCTCCAGAGAGTGTCCGCAAACCACAGCACACACGCATGTCAGCATGAAGGCTTCACTTCCCCTCTCTGATATGCAGGTCTGTGGCAGCATCCTCTGTCTGCAGAATATTCCAGAATATTGAGAACGGGCTGGAGACTTTAACAGAACTCAAAGCAAAACTCCAAGGCAAAAGGCTGAGAGGGAAATATTTCTAGGATATTGTGATAGAGATGGTGGGCACGTAACCATACTGACAGCACAACCATCCTGCCTATACTGATGGTAACCAGTGCTTCTGCACTTGTCTGGCCAGAGGTGGGTCATAGATATGACTCTGGCCTTAAAACCAAATTAACCAGAGCTTTCACTCATCATGCCATGTAATTGTTGTTTATTGTTTTCTTTAGAAATAACAAAAATACCGAAGAAAGCAAGCTTATAGCAAAGAAATTAACCCTGACCTAAGAGTGAGCAGGCCTGAGTCTGAGTCCTGACCTTGGCCCAATTTTGCCTGGTGGTTTTGTGTAAGTCCCATCCCCCTTCGAGGATTCAGTTGCTTTCACTGATAACAACTAACATTGTAGCTGGCCTTGGGCTTACAGCTTTACATGGATGGTCTCATTTTACGCTCACAACAGTCATATTGTAGATGTGACACTGCAGGTAGATGTTCTCATGATCTGCCTTTTATAGGTGAGGATTCGGAGAGATGGAGACGCTGAGCAACTTTCCCAAGATCACACAGCTAACAAATGACAGACCAGGATTTGAACCCTGGTCTTTAGCTCCAGAGACCCTGGATTTCACTGACACTTTGCTATACTGTAAAATGAGGAACGTGGCTGGGGTGATGTAATGTGCCTCCTAGCTCTAATTCTCATTTATCTGACATTTGGATATGCCCTCACTCATCCCAAGCAAGTTAAGAAAATGCCTGATATAAAACAGAAGCAGTGGCAGCCATCTGTCTAAACACACAGTTCTCTCTTCGTGCTGGCCTATCTTATCTCGGTCAGTCTATAAATTAATTAGCAGTCCTTCACAGGAGTCACAAACTACTTCTGATAGTCTGGCTTTGGAAGGTATTTGAGTTTGCAGTGCCTGCTCCTAAAATTTACTATGCTGTGGTCTAAAAAGAAAAGGAACTAGGAAGGAAGGGAAGAAGGAAAGCAGGGAGGGAGGGAAGGGAGGAAGGAAGGAAGGAAGGAAGGGGAAAAGAAGATAAAGGAGGGAGATTGGGATTGACATATATACATTACGATATACAAAAGATAACTAATAAGAACTTACTGTATACAGGGAACTCTATTCGGTGCTCTGTAATGACCTATATTGGAATGGAGTCTAGATGAAAGTGGATATATGTATACGTATGGCTGATTCACTTTGTTGTACAGCAGAAACTAACACAACATTGTAAATCAACTATACGCCAATAAAACAATTAAAAAAAAAAGACGAGAGAAAGGAGGAGAGGGAGAAGGAAAAGAAGCAGGAGAGAAGGCAAAGGCCTTTACTTGAGAAGTTGGAGGCTCTTCACAGATTATGTGGGTTTTTATGCTTTAGTTGACTTTATCATAAGCTGTTATGGTTTCTAAAGTGATTTTACATAGGTCATGGTCCCCTCCCAACAGAAGCTTTTAATATGCTGTAGAAGAAGCCATTATTATTCTCCATATCTAAATGGTCTTAACATTTTATAATCTTCATTGTTACTTAGGTAAGTAATTAGCTTACTCTGTGTAGATAAACTCAGACTGCCTTCAGAGTATTCCCCCATCATATTCAGTGAACTTACCTTCACGCCTGGATAAGTAATTTAATATATTCAATATCATAGAAGGAAAAAGCCTATTGTCTTGTTGGGTTGTTCACAATATTAAAACACTTGACCAGTAAGTCAGAGACTACTTACTGCAAAGGCCACCCCTCTCTGATGATCAGAATTATTAAAGTTTAAAATCAAGTTTCCCCTAATAGTACTGAAAATCCTTATGGTTCTTTCCATAAATTAACAGCCTGTAATTAAGAGTTCTTGAGCATGACTGGGAAAATGTTACGGTCCCATTTTTTAAAAACTAAAAAATCATTCTCATGTTACCTAAACTGAAAAGGAATTAAGTACCACCAGAAAGAAAGGTAGTTTTGTATTTAAAACACAGATCTCTGGGAATTCCCTGGCTGTCCAGTGGTTAGGACTCGGCGCTTTCACTGATGAGGCCCCGGGTTCCATCCCTGGTCAGGGGAACTAAGGTCCCGCAAGCCTCGTGGTGCAGCCAAAAATAAATAAATAAATAAAATAAAACACGGATCGCTAATGAGAAGCAAATTCACTGGATTTACTCAACAGAAACTGCCTTCTGCACTGGGGGCACTGCTCCCATCGTCGTGTCTGTGAACACGCTGTGTCCCTTCCTGTACATTCCAAGTATATTTAGCAGACTTTGTGTTTGTGATGCCGTGCCTTAAAATCACCTTGTTCTATGCTGTGTCTCCATTAGGGCATGAACTCCAGAGTGTTTACTAGATTTTTTAAATGCTTCAGTTGTTGAATGAGATAAAATTCTCAGCCAGGAAACAAAGAACTTGAGCCTCTGGGCTTTGTTGTTAATTACCAAAGTATTACATGAGTACATTCTTGTCATTAACACTTAAGCTTTGAGGCCTCTGTAAAGAGGAAGGTGGGGCCCACAGTGGTCCCACGTGTCCATCTGTGCCTTCTTGCTTCCCTCACAGGGGGATTCTGTCGTTTGCGCTCTCTCTCCCTTCCCCACCCTGCTTTCCCCTGCACATGTAGCTTTTTTTCTGCATCCTTTCCAACGAGCAGCTTCCATGTTGCTGCATTTCACTGATGATTTTAGTCTGGAACACTGTATGACTTGCACTTTATAATGGTACCCTTTAAATGTATATTACAAGGGGCAATCTGGATGCACAATGTCCCTTTGTCAATGTGGAGAAGGCACAGTCCAGCTATAATGTGGGACAAAATGAAAGCAGTTAGATGGGCAAAAGTTGCTTGGGTTTCGGAATGTTTCTTTGGAGTATTTTTAAAAGTCTTTTGAAAAAAGAGTCTCAAGCATTGGGGTGAATGTCATCAGGTCACCATTTCCTTGTGTTAGAGGATTTGGCAAAGGAGAGGCCAAGTGTGAGGATGCAGGGAAAGGAAATATATGTGGAACAGGCTGGAAAGGAACTTACTCGGGCACAGGAAGCTGGAGATCCTGGAGAGGAAATGAAGGAAAGGCAGGCAACCACAAACTAGGCCAAGAACGGGAGTAAACATGGTCCAAGAGCCAAGTGTTCTCATGTGACAGCCATCCCTGTCTCTGTGTTCACTTGCTCTCTCCTTCCCCTGCCTAAAGATAATTGTGTCCACCCCAAGTGGGTCCCAGACCAGGCTGTGTCATAGAATCATGTGAGAAGCTTGAACAAATACAGATTCCTGAGCCCCAGATCTTCTAGGGTAATTAACCCAGGCTTTTTGTTTTTTGATTTTTTTTTTCTTTCCAGTTTTCCAGCTACTCTCAATGTGGGCTAGCTTGGGAAACACTGATATTCAAAGTTTTAAGAGCTGACCATCACTCAGAAACCAGACTTGACACTAGAGAAGAGATGGTTTTGAGAAGAGTGTTTTTAATTTGATAAAACAACTATAAGTCAGAACAAACAGTCCATATCCTGTCTTATATGTTGTGCATTCATTCAGAAAGTTGATGGTTAAAACAGTCTATGGATGAAATATCTCTTCTATGGAAAAGCCAAGGATGTAAGCATCATTGCTTACAATTATCTAGAGATGACATTTTTGCCCTTTTATAAGAATCAGATATCAGTGGAGAAATGTCTTAAGTGGGAAATCCATAAACAAACAAAACATCCAGATGAATAGGGTAAAACCACTATCAGAATTAGAAAATAAGCCAAAATCTGTGTGCATCCTAGGAGTTTGTTGGTTGGCTATCCCAAGTCCCACAGCCTTCAGGGGAAAATTATTCCTTTTATAATTATTAAATTAAAATTACTTGGACCCTTACCCACAAAGTGTTAGAGGTGGTCCAGTGCCCACCCCACTCTTTTTATGGATTTTTAACTCAAGTGGTTAACTCCGGTGGGATGGAATTAGTTCTCCTGGTCGCTTCTTGTTCTGGTTTCCCATCTTGTCTGAATTCTTAATCTCACATCCTTCTTGCGTGATATCCAGTCTGCACCAAGCCATATATTAGCCCCTTGCCTTTGGTTCTCCGAACAAATACTGTTATCAGAGGTCTAGGGGTTACCAGAAGTACTTACGTCACAACATTACACAGCAAGCAATTTTAAAAGTTTATATTAAATAGTCTCTTTATTTTGGCCACTTCTGTGATCAGGAATTTCTTATTCACTGACTCCTCCCTACCACTTCAGTCTTCTTCTGACTCACAGATCTTATAAGCTTCCGAATTCCAAAAGTGAATTGCAAATTCAAGTGTATAAGCATTTTTTTAAATTTTAAGAGATATCAGCAAATTGTCTAACGAATTTACCAATTTATTAACATCAGTTTATATTCCCTTCAACAATGTACAATACTTAATTTTCATCATTCTCTCACCAGTAATAGATAATATTTGTATTTTATGTATTTACTGATATCATAGGCAAAATATATTATTCCAGTATTTTCACTTGCATTTTTTTTTTTAATGAGAAAGAGTTTTGGCATCTTTTCCTAAGTTCAATGGCCAGTTATACTTACTTATCTATAAATGACTGGTTTGTTTTTTTTTCAATTAGATAGTTGGTAATTTTCTTCAATTTTCATATTGATTTGTAAGAACTCTTTGCATATTAGAGATAGTAACCTGTTGTTATATATGTTGCAAATATTTCCCCCTGTTTGTTTCTTCTCTTAGATTTGCAGTGGTGCATCTGGTCCCATGGGGATGCCCTTGGGATTGGGATTGTTCCTAACTTTCCAATGACTTTACCTGGTACTTGCTGGGAAAGCCCAACAGATCTACGGCTATTGGTTTGAGGGGGGCCAGCCTTTTCAGTGCTGGTTTTCTTTGCTTTTCCATCTTATTCTTACTCTTTTTTTCTAGCAAGCCTTTATTTTCTGTAGGACACATTTAGTACTTGAGGAGTATACCCAGCTGATGCTTTTTGGTCTTTCTCCTTGCCAGAAGGAAGAAATGGCAAATTCTTTATGATTGACCAGTCTTGGCCCCTTCTTTGGGTTTTCAGATCAGCTCTCTGAGCAACACATGGGTCTTTCTTTCAGCTTCTATTCTTCTCTAAGCTTGGGGAGGAAGAAGAGGCTCTGTCAGTCTGTGTCTAGGCTGACTTCTTTCCCAGAAACCCAACCTTTACTTCTGGTGTTTCTCTAGTAAGTACATTCTATTTCTTGTGTCCCCTGGAGGCCACTCTTGCTCAGGGGCACCATTTAAAATGGGCAGGCAGCATGGCACAGGCAACATAAGCAAAAATGTACACTTAGGCCATAGGGAAAAAAAAATCATGACCTCCCCTCTTGGCAAGCAACGTTTCCATAGACGGTGTTGTGTCCTAAATGGTGTAGGGAGTGTTTAACATTTTCATATCCCAGCTATGTTTGTTTGTCTTCACAGAATCAGTAGCCCTTTATTTGCTTCATAAGTGCTTCTTACATGGATCAAGGAGCGTATATATTTCATAAAATATTCTCAGCTCTAATAACCATTATCATGTTAAGGCACATACAGTGTGATGAGCCCATAAGCATGCACTGGGTAAGAAGCCAGCCTTTCCCATCTCCAGTGTTTCTTTTTTTTTTTTTAATTTATTTTATTTATTTATTTATTTTTGGCTGCATTGGGTCTTTGTTGCTGTGCGCGGGCTTTCTCTAGTTGCAGTGAGCGGGGGGCTACTCTTTGTTGTGATTCGCGGGCTTCTCACTGTGGTGGCTTCTCTTGTTGCAGAGCATGGGCTCTAGGTGCCTGGGCTTCCGGAGTTGTGGCTCGCAGGCCCTGGAGCGCAGGCTCAGTAGTTGCGGCGCACGGGCTTAGTTGCTCCGCGGCATGTGGGATTTTCCCGGTCCAGGGCTCGAACCCGTGTCCCCTGCATTGGCAGGCGGATTCTTAACCACTGCGCCACCAGGGAAGCCCTCCAGTGTTTCTTATACTTTTATGTTCTTAAGAATCACCTAGGAGCTGTTAAAACAGTTTCCCTGGTCCTGCCCACAGAGATTCTGACTTAGTAGGTAAAGGTGGAGCCCAGGAATTTGCATTTTTAATAAATGCAGACATGGTCCTGATATCTGTGGTCCTTAGTCCTGGCTTTGGGTCCAGGGCAAGATATCTCAACGTCGGCACTCTTGACATTTGGGATACAACGATCCTTTGTTGTTGTGGGACTGTACCATACCCTTCAGGATATTTAGCAACATCCCTGGCCTCTAACCGTTAAATGTCAGTAGCACCCCACCCCCATTATGACAATATGACAATCAAAAATGTCTTCAGACATTGCCAAAATGTCTGGGTGGGCGGGGGGTGGGGGTGGGGGAAGCATCAAATCACCCTTGGTTGAGAACCTCTGACCTAGGGGAAAATAAATGTTAATTTAAAACAGTTTTTACTTTCACATGCAGATGTTCATACCCTTGCATTGATTTCATTGAACAAATTAAACAAATATTTCTGATCCCTGGTATGTACCAAGTCTTTCATTTTAAAAAAGTGTAGCTTAATCATGGCTTCCTCTTTAACATCTTATAAGATGAAAGAAAAGGAAATGTTCTTGTAAATTAATATCTATTGAACTTGTACTTTTCCTAAATTAATATTCCCAATAGTTTTCTGTAGAATATGCCAGAACTTTAAAATTAACAGAAAATTAGCATTAATTAATTCATATTTAAAAATAATATTACAGTCATATTAACACTGACATTGCTTTAGGAAAGAATTCAGAATTGCTGTACTATTTCTAATAAGGAAACAAATTTGACTGGTAAATGTTTGACTGGAATATAGGAAGAAGGAGTGATGATGCACTTGCCCTAATACTGTTTATAAAAATCTCACCTCTGCTGTAAGTTTAGAATTTTTCCTTGAAGAGTCTATGGTCCATATAAATAAATAAGTGTCCCGAAACATGCTCATTTCAATGTGAGTTTTCACATGCTATTAAAATGTTAAAAATAGAGCACAATGTAGGGCACCCAAATATTTAACTCAGGTTAGTGCCATGAAGAGCTGAAAGAAAGAGAGAAAGGAAGGAAGGAAGGAGGAAAGGAAGAAAGAAAAGAAAAGAAAAGGAAAGAAAGGGATTGACTGAGGCTAAAACTCTGTAATCTCCAGCCACTGGTCAGTAAATTCTGTTGAAATTCAATAGTGTAAGAGACAAACATGCAAAAAGGCTGGTGAAACAATTCCTAAATGCCAAGAAAAAGAAGCCTATAGATTTTCAGGAACCCTGAGGAGAACCGCTGAGGTCTCCATTGTAGCCTTCACTGCATCCCCACCTCCCCTTCCGTGAAGGTGTGAATAAACCTTCAGACAGTAAATAAGCCTTTTCCGGGGTTGATGCTATTTTTGATGTCTTTAGCTGGACAGGCTTTCTGGACAGGTCCCCATGTTATCGTTTCTTGTATGGGAAATCAAGGTCCCTGGCAGTTGTCTTTCCCTGCCGTGTGTGGCAGGCAGAATTGATTCTCAGAAGAGGACCCCGGGATTTTGGCCAGCGGTTCAGAAAAGAAGCAGGCCAACAGAGGATGGAAACTAGGGAGTAAGGGGCTCTGACTTGCAGAGGTGGGGAGGGAGAACCACTGGGAAATGAAAACCTTGATCATGCCTAGTGGAAAGTTGAATTCAAGAAATCTGACTACATATCATGTTTATATTCTATTTCCTCTGCAGAGAACACCTTGGTTTTAAAAATACTGTTTTCTGTGTGAGGTGTTTTTGTGTGTGTCCTCTCAGGATTTCTAGAAGGTCCGTCTTCAGAGGGTCATTAACATTATTTAAATATTCATGGTGGGGGAGGGGATTACAAGCTGAAATTTCAGACAGCTTGGGAGTGGGGGATGGCTGGCCACCCGCCGGATCCAGCCCCACGCGGTGTATCAGCTGCCTCCTTCCCCACCGCTGGCTTTGTTAACACACGCGCTCTGACACCAGGCCACCAGCTGCCACAACAGGGAGGGCAGCATGAAGGCTCTAGCGAGCCAGTGAACCAGAAGCATCCCTGTCCGCACCTCAGCCTCTGGACCACATCAGGGAGAGGCCCAAAACACACCGAGCCGCCGTCCGCGTCACAAAGACGCGTCTCCCACCGGCTCGCAGCGGTCCTGCTTACCCGAACACAGTCTTGGTGCCGGTAAGGGATGGGGAACTCGACCCCTCGGATAGGAACTCAGCGGTGCCGGCCTTGTGAGGGCGCACACGCAGCCACACACTTCCATATACACTCATATGCACGTATGTATACACCAACGCACACGTCCAGATGAACGCACGCCGACACGGCCACACGTGCGCTAACACAGGTCCACGTACCCAGACACAGAGCCCTCTCCCCAGTTAGGAAATACTCGGCTTCACTTGCCCCATCCCTCCATCCCTCCAATCTATCCATTCACTCATTTCTTGGTTTCTCGGTGTGTGCCAAGATTTCGCCAAAGCCACAGACAGAAGGTGTGAGTGGTTGGGGAGGGGATGTGGAAGCGGAGGGGCAGACCTCTGCCCCAGGCGCTGGGAAGGGGGCGGGGAAGGGGCGGGCTCCGGGAGCAGGCGGGCGGCGCTCCCGGCGCTCCAGCGCGCAGAGCGGCCGCGGCTCTCGGCAGATGCGCTCGCCCCAGCCGTGGCCTGCCGAACTCCTTTCCGCGGAGTCTCCCCGACGCCCCGAGGAGGAGGTAGTGGCCGCGCCGCGCTAGATCGGAGGCCGAGGACAGCGCCCCCGTCCGGCGCCCAGAGGTGGGTGTCCAAGCTCAGGCGCGGCGATCCAGGACACCAAGTCCCTGGGGCCCCCTCCTGGTGTTGGGGCCTCGGGCGCGGGGAGAGGGTGACTCGGGAAGGATTGGTCCCTTGGGAGGCCCTCTGATGCACCGCGGACTTTAAAGGGCTTTTATGGTCCTTGCCTAGTGGAGCGTGTGCGGGGCGGGGGCCTGGCTGGAAAGGGCTGTGACCCTGTGGCTTTGAATTCCTAGGTTTGGGGGAGGGCCAGCTTTTGGCTGCTTTATTCAATACTTACTCACTTATATATGCTTTAAAAACTTAACTTAGGTATACCACCTCCCTCCCACCCCCTCCGCCAAACACACACAGAGTCGGGCTGTACAGGAAAAGCAGAGAAAAATCAAAGGTCGGTAGCCGCCACTCCAGACCTGGGAGCCGCGGTGGATGGAGCCAGCGGTTCCAGCTGGAGAGGAAGGCGCGCGTCCTGACTCCTTTGATGGTAGCGCTGGGGGCGTTTTCAGAAATCAGGAGCTTTGCAGGAAGACTGAGGCCGAGGAGGGCCGGGTTCTCAGGCAGCTGGAACCTTTTGGAATGGGGTCCGGGGAGATGCTGCAGGAGGAGGGAGCAGCCCTTCTGCGCGCGGAGGGAGGGGGAACCGGGTCCGAGCTGAGCCTGGAAGTTCGGCCTGAGGCTGGGACCCCAACTATTAGGATCTGGTGTTTTATCCTGGACAAAGCCGGAGGGTAGGTCTCTTTGGCCCCTTTGTGGGGACCCTGTGGGGAGTTGAGGGCGCGGATCGTGGTGGTGAGCGCTGGGGCAAGTGTTCTGGCATCGCGGTGGAGGCGACGCGCCTCCCCGGATAGGAGCTAGGAGATACTGGCGGCCCTGAGAAATTCTAGAGAATCGTAGTGGAGAACAGGGGACTGAATGGAGGTCCGGGAGAGCGGGCTGTCCGGGAGCCGCGGAGGGAGGCGAGGCGGGCCGGGGAGCGGTGGGGTTAGTGGCCGGTGAGGGCGGAAGGCGAAGCGGCGGCTGCAGGCGGTGGGGAGCGAGGCGGAGGGTGGACCCGCGGGAGCGGGACCCGCAAGCTGGTTTCTGAGTTTCCCTGGACGGATGCGAGACGGCCAGCATTGGGGATCTCTCCCTGATCCGCAGAAGGGCGCGTCTGGGAGGGAAGTGACTCGTGTAGAGAGATGGTGGATTATTTCTCCAGACCCGGTTTCCCGTGTGGGGCAGTAGTGGTTTGGCAGATGTCTACCCTTCCCTGTAGCAGTTTTAGGCGCAGCACCTAAAACCACCCCCACAACACACACACATATTTACCTTTGAAAAGAGCACACACACACACGTCTCTCTATATAGTATATCCCTCAGTCTGCAAACAACTTCTCAGAGGAAGCACTCTTCCCTCTTATCACCCGTCACTGGCACCTGGAGGCTGAATTAGGACAAACCCACCACTCACCAGTGTAATCCCAGGGGATTTGTTTCCTTGGCTTTGTTCTAATTGAAGAGAGTTAATTTAAGCATCACACTTTTCTTCCTGGAAATGTTCGCAATTTAATTAAACACTCTCTTCCTGCTGGCAGCCTCCTCAACTTTGATCAATAAAATTTCAGAGTAACAGGTCTAGAAATGAGGCATATTTAGTAAGGAGTTCATTGCTTCTTTAAACATAAAGCCTTTTAAGAATTGAAACTTGCCCTAAAGCACCTCTAAACGGCTGTCCGATGCCGGCTCTCTCCTCTCCAGTTTTGATATAGCTCTTTGCTTAAAGGGCATCTTCTCCTTTGAGTGGGCACACCATGGGTCTTGTAGGCCCTGCAGTTATTTTGAGCTGCACCAATAAAATTAGTCATGAGCCAGAAGAAATGAAAGTAATACACACCTTGGGTCTCCAGATCCCTTACCTAACAGACTGGGCAATTAAGTGTTAAGATGCTTCTCTGGCAGTGGAGTTCATTTCAACTTCTTTCTGGGATGCCAAGATGCTAGTGTGAGACTGGGCTTTGAGATGGGACAAACATTTTGAAATACCCATTATCTCATAGTTCTGGCATGACAGTTGAAACAGCTTCCTGCCTGCGGAGTTCAGGGTAGTGTTGTCAGAATTTATTTCACTTTCATAAGTGGCTCACTAGCTCAGGATCTCTGGCTGATAAAGTGGAAGAGGTTGTCTTAATTTAGTTGTCAAGTGAGGGGAAAATGATCCACTGGTTGTTTTATTTCTAAACCTTTCAGTATTTTAATATAGAAATTACATATTAACTGTTGCTTTTAAAATGCTAACACCCTGGACTTTCTAATTAATTATTATAATTATTGGCTAGATTCTGCTGTCTTTATAGAGTTGGTGGACTCTTAAAACACCCATGTCCTAGATTTCTATCAAGGTTGTCATCACAAGTCTCTACATATTAGGAAAATGAGAAATGTTTCAAATAAAAATGCAATTGAATTTGGAGGGGGGTTGTGCTGAGGGATTTTAATGATTAAAACAGGAGCATGTTGAAAATTGACTTCTGAAAACCAGTTTCATTTTTTAATTTTATACATTTCTCAGCACTGGTATGATCTCTCATGAATTAGCCTCTGGAATGGCTGTCCCTTGATCCTGAGACACATGGGAGTCACCATTTGCTTAGATTATTGGTCAGGCATACTGTGTAAGCTATTGGAAATTTCAAGTAATTGATGAATATACTTATCAGGTTCAACAATGTTAGTAAGTTTTGCTAGAAGATTGCATCATTTTTTTGGTACTGTGCAAACTTGACACCTGGAGACAGATTTGCTGTGATGCTAAAAAAGCTTAAGCTTCAGGGCCCTGCACTAGCACCAGCCTCATCCAGGAGCAGCACATTGGGTGGCTTGGGCCTGAGGGAGACAGTGCGTCCATGAGCCATCATGGGGGGGAGGGGGAGGGGGGAGGGAGAGAAATATCTTTGTTAGATAATCACCTTTTTTTTTTTATCATTACAGTCATTCATTTGTTGAGATTTTTTTTTAAACATCTTTATTGAAGTATAATTGCTTTACAATGGTGTGTTAGTTTCTGCTTTATAACAAAGTGAATCAGTTATACATATACATATGTTCCCATATCTCTTCCCTCTTGCATCTCCCTCCCTCCCACCCTCCCCATCCCACCCCTCTAGGTGGTCACAAAGCACCGAGCTGATCTCCCTGTGCTATGCGGCTGCTTCCCACTAGCTATCTGTTGTACATTTGGTAGTGTATATATGTCCATGCCACTCTCTCACCCTGTCACATCTCACCCCTCCCCCTCCCCATATCCTCAAGTCCATTCTCTAGTAGGTCTGTGTCTTTATTCCCGTCTTGCCACTAGGTTCTTCATGGCCTTTTTTTTTTTTTCCTTAGATTCCATATATATGTGTTAGCATACTGTATTTGTTTTTCTCTTAGATAATCACCTTCTAAGGATATATGACTGCTGTTAAGTTTTGGACATATGCCCTTCAAACACATTTTCCAGGAATATATTATTATAGAGAAGTTGAAACCACCTCTGCTGTAACAGGAACATCCACTACAGGTTTCCCCCACTTTCTGAAAGTTCACATTAGTGCCCCTTCGCTTTTACTCAAGATCTACATTTCGCTAACCAAAAGAAATCCAAAAAAGATTTTCACTTCTATGAAAAAGCTGTTATCGAACTAATGTAGTCTTTCGTAAAATTGAAGTGCCTGCTGTAACGTGAAGTGGGAATACTCTTTGCTTCATGCCAGTTCAGCTTACCAGAGGTTTCATAGGAGTGGTCCACTTTCAGATAGTGGGACAAACCTGTATTTTGCTCAAAAAGAAAATTGTACAGTATGTTTGTGTGATTTAAGTAGGACTTGATTAATTAGAATACTTAAGAAATGGAGTGCTCTAATAATTTCAGTAACCTAACATTAAACATTTATTTCAACTGTTGTTGATGAAGATGTTTCTAAGATGTAATAAATGACTACCCCGCCTTGACTACTTCTTGCCTTAGTGAGTTTACCATGGTGAATGTACTGTTGTCCTTCCATTGACCGTTCAGGATTTTGTAGTCTCAGTGTGATGTTAGCGTAGATACAGATTATAATTTTTACAAGTGTAGAAGTGTAATCGCCAAACCTAGTCCAGTACAGACTCTGGAGGCTGGCTTTTGAGAAAACTAAAATCCCGATATAAATGTTATTTCTGTTCTTTGCCCCAGTCTCTGAAAGATGAAAGATGAGCGCCAGAAAAATGAGTTAATCAAGACCTTGCCTTCTTCCTACAGTAAAACAGGATACGCTTTCTCCAGGGTTCAGCCAGAGGTTCTTTTTTCCTTTTGAAGTGAATTCAGAGATTGAGGAGGTGCAGGAGAGGACAGACAGCATGGGCAGAGGGGCTGAGAGCATCCTTGGGCCCATTCACCTCTTTTTCCCTTTGGTACTTCTCTCTCAAATCTAGGAGCACCAGTGCTACCAGGCCTTGGGGGGACACGTTTGAGTAGGATCAAGGAACATGTAAGTGGCATTTGTTCCTTTCTTGGTTGGAGTCTCAGAAAGACTGCATGGGCCCTGCAGCTGGAAAAGATACCCTTTGGAGGTAGAATGCTGAGGGTTTCCTTATTCAGGAAGAGGATAGGGATGGGGATGAAATGATAGAGCTTCCCTCAAGTGGGTTTGTTTGTTTGTTTGTCTTGGGAGGTTACATGTCCGAGTTGAGGGAGTCATGGTGTGAATGCCAAGGAAGGGGAGAGAGCTGTAGAACTTGGTGGGGGTGACACTGTCCTCTGAAGCCCCCTTTTCAGGGACTTTGTGGTCGGTTGGATGCTTGATTGGAGCAGATGGGGTGAGCAGAGCCAAATACACAGATACTATAACTAACGCCCCAGTTATCCAGAGCCATGGCAGGGCCCAAACTCATTAGTGTGTTGGCCAAATTCTCTATAAGATCTACGGCATGTCACATAAACTGAGTCTTAGTTCCTTCATCTATAAAAAATGGGATACAGAGATTAGCGTGGCCCCTGCATAAGGATGAAGTGTTCCATATTTTTTATACACACTACTATATATAAAATAGATAACTAATAGGGACCTACTGTATATCACAGGGAACTCTACTCAACACTCTGCAATGACCTATATGGGAAAAGAATCTAAAAAAGTGGATATATGTATATGTATAGCTGATTCACTTTGCTGTACAGCAGAAACTAATGCAGCACTTTAAATCAACTATACTCCAATAAAATTTTTTTTAAATAATAAATAAATAAATAAATAAATAAAAATTAAAAATGGGGATACCAAAACTTACCTACTTCAAAACTTAAATGAGATAGGTATGGAAGCACCTTGAACATGTATTCTTCCCCAAATTGGTTGTTTTCTTAAATTAACCAACATCTTCTTTCATCTTTATGGCAGATGCAAATAAGTAAACAGTTTTTAAAGTTAATTTTAAAAAATTCCAGCAATTATGTAGCACATCAATTGTTCATCCTTTACACCAGATCAGATCCAGAAGCTTTGGGCACAGAGGTTCTCCAGGACTGACCTCCATGCCCACCCCACAGCCCCCTTTTGACTTGCGGAACCTGGCTGACATCCTTCTCTTCCCCTTACCCCAGAACACTTGCACTGTTGTATCAAGGCTTCTTCCAGTCTTCTTTACTTGCTCTCTCCTGATGCTTCGAGTAGGTCAGAAATTGCTTCTCAATGGGAAAATGGACCCACATTTTCAGGACCCTAATCCTGGGCTTTAAGCTCACTCAGTGACCGGCAGTAGGATGGGGGTCGCTGGGATTCCCCTTCACGAACTACTGCAAGCTTCTTTGCCAGCTTTCATGAGTTTACTCTGTCATAAGGCAGGAACACGGATGAATGTATTAAGTAAAGATTTGCCATGAGGGTTAAAATAAAAAAGGTTTTCAGAAGAGCCTGAGAAGCATAGTGAATTCAGTCCTTTTTGTCTTATCATTGAACTTCTCACAGATTTGCAGTAGAGTTGGCTGCTTGGATGGATGATTATGTAGCAGCCAGGTGAGGTGGGCACACCAGAAGCATTATCTTGAGTTAATTCTTAAGTGCTACAAATCATTCTTTTTAACAAACACATATAGAAGGTAACCTCCACCCTTGGTCCAAACCTGGCCACCAAATTCATGGTGCCACCCCTGGATTAGGGTGAGCCTGTACGTTTAAGGAAGTGAGTCGGTTAGAAAAAGCAGTTGGGGATTCACAAACAGCATGACTGAAAAAGCAGAACACTGTAGCACCTAACCCAGTTTGTGATGCCCCTGTGAAGTTTTCTTTTTAATCACTGTCTGCTGGAGGGAAGTCCCCGCTCAGAACGTCTCCGGAGGGGGAACTGTCCAACTCAGGGCCAGTGACTCTCCAGTGTCTGTACTCTGTTTAAGGGCCTCAGCCCTGCATGAAGACCCAATTTCCTGGGAATTGGCCTGTTCACTTGAGCAGCATATCTGGACATGTGATGCATCACCCCAGTGTCCATAGAGGGGCAGACAGTGTCCATATGGTACAGACTGTCAGCATCACCCACGTGGGAGGAGCCTGGATACTGCCTTTTAAACTGGTTTTGCTGGTGATGCCAAGACCAGGTGATCATGGCAATCCTGGTGCTCTGTCAACAGGTCTGTGAATTCTACTTGCACGTTCTGCCCTGTGGAGTACCCAGAGTCCTTATCTGCTACGTATGATTGGCGAGCAGTTGAGTCAGTGTATATCAATGGCGGTCCAGAACTATTAACCTCTCTTTGAACTACACAAGGGTGTTTTTTCTTGCTCTGCGTATGCTTTAGCAAGGAAGCCTTGAAAAGGATTATTACTGTGCAAAGCAAGGATAAACAGTGATGCTAGAGCAGTTTTTCCTGGGTTGTCAAAGGGTGCTGGACTGGACATTACCCCACAGGCCTTAGAGCGCCCTGGGTTGGTGAGGTTTAGAGGAGAATTTGCCAGACCTTCCAGGGTTATTGTCTTTTGTCGGTTAGAAGGAAGAGTGTGTGCGTGGAACTGGTACCCACACCACTCCAGGTTCTGTGAAGAGAGAGGGGTTCCTTAGGTGGCCATCCCAGCCATCCCCATGGCTTTTCCCAGGGTGTTTGTGGTGATCCTGTGGGCCTTGGGCTGAGCTAGCGCTTCCTGCAGCAGAGACCAGCCCTGCAGACTCTGGGGCAAGTCCCGACCCTCAGATGCCTTTCTTCCCACCCAGCCTGACCAGCCTTGAATGCAGAGCTCTGCCAGGGCCGCCTGAGCCCCGCACCTGGGTGAAGGTGGAGGAAGGCCAAACCACAGTTTCCTGTAGGCGATTAACTGCCGGCTTGCTGCCCCTCTCCCAGTACAGCTGACTGTCTCGACTTCTATTCTCATGACGACATTTGCACAGTGGAATCATGCAGAAACTTACTTTGTTTGGAGCAATGCCTCACATACATTTTTTCGGATACAGCCTACAAATGGAGAAAGACAGCATTGTTGAGCACTTTTCGTGGGGGGGTGGGGATGGGGAGAGAGTGATTTTCCCAAAGGAATACATCTTACTTAATATTCTAGAAAAATCAAGTACTACACAACCCTGAATTCAAAAGCTCTCTCTGTATGTGTGTTAAAATCAAGGTCTATGTGTCATGTGCTGTGTGATCCCAAGGCTATATTTAGCCTGGCAAATTAGTATTTTTGCATTAGAACATTTTATCCTTGCAAAGGATAGCAAGGATTCTCCCCGGACACAATTCCAGATGAGTAGAATTCATTCATTTGGGGAGGAATATGAAGAAACTGTTTTGGAAATTGAGATCCGACCCAAAGCCCTTGCGATTATTCCTGTTTGAGATCATTTTTCCTTTTGAGAAAAGTTTAAATCAGTGTTAAATGCAGCATGGAGGTGGACCCGGAGAGTGGGAGGCATTGCTTTTGCATGAAATCACAATGTGTACATTGTTTTAAAATATTCTTTTCATCATATGCTTCATTACCAAAACAATTCACAGCCTCCAAAGGATGACAGATGTTATGGTGTAAGCAACAGAGAGAGTATAAACTAGAAGAAAGGAAAGGGAAGAAATCCCTCCTTCTCCAACCACCACTCAGAATGGAATTGAGTTTTTTCTTCTAGGGAATTTCCTGTAATCCTCAGGGATGGCTTGACCTTGAGGTTTCTAGGCTTGGTGCTGGGAGGAGCTAAGAGGAAAAGGGGAGGGAATTAACATTTTCTGAGTGCCAGACACCAAACTGGTTGCTTTATCTTCAGTGTCTTACCTAATGCTCGCAATCACCACCATTTTTCAAATGAGGATGCTGAGGCGCTGGGAGGTTACCAGGTAACCAGCCAAGCTGTGCGACGCCAAAGGCCCTGGTGCTGAGAGTGTGGTCTGAGGGCCTGCGGCATTAGCATCACCATCACCCAGGGGCTTTGTTGAAACTAGAGAATCCTGAGCCCCATTCCAGACCTGCTGAGTCGGAATCTGCATTTGTAACACAATCCCTAGGGACTTGTATGCACAGTATGGTGTGAGAAGCTCTACTACCTGGGACTTGGAGGGCAAAGGTCTGGCAGATACCACGGAGGAAACTAGCCAAACCTCAGGACTTCGAGATCGGCAGACTGACTTGAGGGATTGGTCTGTCTGGGAGGGGGGATGGGTGCAACTATCAATAGAATCTAGCAGGATGCAGCTGAGCATCTTAAAATGCACAGGATGCCCCCCTCCCCTCGCAACAAAGAATTATCTTGCCCCGAATGTCCACAGTGCTGATGCTGAGAAACCCCAATCTAGTCGTCCATATCTGGAATTCACATCCTGTAGATATGTTTCCATAGCTTCGGATGCATGCAGCTCTCTAGCAAGTGTAACTTAGATGATACTGATTGCATTTTGCTATGCAAATGTGATTCTCTTTACTGGGACTTGAAAAGAGTAAAAGAGCTGAAATTGCAGCATGATAGATTTCCGTTAGGGTTATGAGAGTGTCTGGCTCTGGTACCCAGGATGTTGCAGAAATGTTTCTGAGCGTGTACTGAGTGCCCCCCACTGGGGGTCATCCCCCCCCCACCTCCCCCCCACAACCCCCCGGTCCAGTCCTGCCTGGCAACAATACCTTTTGTTTGTTTTACTCCCCAAACTTGCCCAGGCCTCTGTCCTATTTCTCAGCCTCCAAGAAAGCTGTGTTGTTGGGTCAGCTGTGATACCTGGAGGCTGGGGGAGGAAAGGGAGTAAATGCAAGACTGGTGAAGGGAAGCAAAGCCTCTTTCCTACCACCTTGCCTCCCTGCCTGCCCCTGGGATCTACTCATCTCCCCCTTTTCTCACTCAGCTCCTCTAATTCCAGCACCTCCACTGACAAACACCTCTCCTCTCTCCCTGCCCCTTCTCTCTCTCTCTCTAGATTCTGGCCCAGAACATCTGGAACTCTCTCCCCTCCATCCCCTCTGCCTCCCTCCCTCCTTTTCTCTCTGTCTTCCGTTTGTGAGCTGAAAATCAACCTGAATCACAACTGGGAAGTGAAACCAGGATGTCCAGTGTATATTAAGGGAGGGAAAAGTTTTGAACTGAAGTTCTATCCGATAAAGAACCCTTGTCATTTATCTCCTTCAGAATGGCTACAAACACCTCTACCGACTTTCTTGTTCTACTCTGATTAAAACTTGCTTTTTCTCCAGCTCTAGAGTTGGAAAACAGAATTCTTTCTTGGTTCTAGTGTGTTTTCCAGCTTTCTTTCACTGTTGATATTATAACGATCATTTTCCTATACTTTTAAATGAACATTGTCATTGAAGTAGATTGTTCTCAACAAGTTTTGGATTTATCACCGAGGCATCCCAAGGAGAAGAAAATCTCTTCGCAACTTCTGTGTACCTTCTTTTCATAACTCTCATGATCCTTTGCAAATGAAAGGGGACGCCTTGGAGAGTGACGGCAGGCTACACAGACCGTCCAGCTCCAGCATTTGGAGCCAGAGGCCAGGGCAGATGAAGCGGGAGTGCTGGGCTTCTGGCCAGAGTGGAATGAATCTTCCCAGCACTGGGAAGCCTGTGTTCTTCCAGCAGACCAGCTGATCTGCTCCAGAGGGCTTTAAATTGGGCAATGGGGAGTTCTGGGGAATAGTGGAAATCAGAGAACACGAGATCAATTGCTATGGAGGATTATTGGTTATGTCACAAAAAGGGGGAGATTTGACATCTGGTAACTGATTCCTAGTAATTGTTTTGAGAAAATAGTTGGGAAATCAGTATTAGAAACAATTTTGTCTTTAATATCAGTCCTAAAGGTGTATAAATGAGAGGAAGAGGACTTTCCCGGTGGTCCAGTGGTTAAAACTCTGTACTTCCACTGCAGGGGGCGCAGGTTCAATCCCTGGTTGGGGAACTAAGATCCCACATGCCACGCAGTGCGGCCAAAATAAATAAATAAATAAATAAATGAGAGGAAGAAAAGCTTAGAGGACTTTGTCCCCCGAGGTACCCCTCCTGTCTTCAGCCCACACCCTCTAAGTGTGTTGTCACATCTCATGAACGCCTCAAGGGTCCTCTTGGGCTTGATAATGTATGCCATCTTTTGAAAGATCCACTAAATTCTTTTGGCCACAAATTATGCATTTCAAAATTGGCCTGGAAGAATGCTAGTAAGAATCATTACACGACTGACTACTGCAAATCCTTGGACACATACAGAGTAACAATTACTGGGGCTTTATGAAGAATGGCTCCAAACCAAGGGCAGAGTTTACATGAACAGAGGAAGACATAATTCAATATGTGTACAATTGAATAAAACCTTGAACCTTTAACATGGGCCCATTTTCATACACAAATTGGGAAGAAGCTTCTTTCAAAAGAGCGTAATTTTGAAAAAGCTCAGATTTTCATATTTCTTCAGTGAGTTGAATCTTCCATAAGTGCAGATACTGGGAGATTAAAGGGAATTTAAGATGCTTCTGATAATGAATATTTATTGAAAATCAGGCCCTCTTCCAAGTGCCACATATGTATCGCCATCTTTAACCCTCATAACGTCCTCCTGTTGGGAAGATACCAGTATTATAAATTTTTGTTACAGATGAAAAAACTGAGCACAGTGGTTTAAGACACGGGCATATATCTAGTGGCACAGTCAGAATTTGACTCCTTGTAGCCTGGCTTTTATACACAGTCTCTTAATCTTTACCATCCTTATTCTGCCTTCTTTGTACTTAAGACAAACTAAACTTGCCCTCTCCTACTGCGGTTGAGGGTATGAATCTCAGTCCATAAGCAAAGGCTTGCAAAAAACGTAGCATTTTATAACTTACGTAAATTAACTTAATTTTGTCTCCAAGCCTTCAATCTGTCCAGCTAACAGAAAATTTAACCTCAGTTATTTTGGGAAAACGCCCACCTTATGATTGCATCCAAGGTCTAAGGTTTTAGGAAAAGGGCCATCTAGACAAGTCTCTCTCACCGGTTTTAGTTGTGATTTCCAGTCACGTGTCTATATTGCTTTGACTGTTTCTGTCCACATGGGCAAGTTTGAGGCTCTCGGCTGTTCCACACAGGCATGGGATGGAGCCCGGGAATCCTTGGCAAATCTGGGAACCTGGAGCCTGGAGTCTCTCCTCTCTGAAGTCTTGCCAGCTCTACTAGGAGCTTCCAGGGAACAGAGTAAAACACCCAGAGGTAGAGGATGGAAGGACGCTTTCTAGAATGCCTTGCATAATCTTGTCTATAGCTTAGATTTTTACAAAAGCTAGGAAGAACCTTGACTCCTTGACACCAGATCTCCAAAGCAAGCATCCTGCTGGCTGCCTGCCTGCCTAAGGGAGAGGAAGGAGGAGAGAACATAAAAGGAGAAGACATTATTAAGATCTCAGAAATATTCATGGACTAGAGTGGTGGTTGCCAGGGGCTGGGGGGAGGGAGGAATGGGGAGTTAGTGTTAAATGGGTACAGTTTCAGTTTTGCAAAATGAAAAGAGTTCTCTGGATGGGTGGTGGTGATGGTAGCAGAACAATGTGAGTATACTTAATGCCCCTGAACTGTACACTTGAAAATGGTTAAAATGCTGAATTTTATGTTTGTATATTTTACCACGATAAAGCATAGTCATCCACACAGAAATTTTATTTCATTTGTACCAATTTTGACTTTTATTAAAAACAGTCAAATGGTAAATCCAAATGACAGAAATAGAAAATAAACATCACCATCAAAAAAAAAAAAAAAAAGTTCATGAAAAACTATCTTTTGAAAGCTAAAGGAGAGCAGTAGATTTGAATCCTCCATTGGTGGGTGTGTTCACTTCCTTCAAGGGAAGCGCTGGTCTTGTCTGACCTCTGAGCCCAACCTTGGTCTTGAAGACAGTGGGCCCCGAACACCCAATGGTAAAGTGACCTCAAAGTGTTTGAGGTCCCAGTGGTCCATTGCCTTGAAGAACACTCAGCGAGATGGGCCTGCGTGGTTCATGGTACCCTCACTGGAGGCCACAGGACTGATTCGAAGAGGAGAACATGTGTTGAGCTGTGTTTTCCTACTGTCTGGGCTGCTCTCTGGCCCTGGGATGAGGGCAGCTCCATAATTACCACACCTCTGTCATCAAAGGAATCCCAAGTTGTCACATTTCTCAATATTGTTTCCTTTGCAAATTAATTCTGGTTTGTCATATTTCCAAAGTGGAAACTACCTCTCCTCGCTTTTTTTTTTCCCACTGTAGCTCCATGATAAGGGAAATGATGGATGCCTGGACTTGTCTTCTGGCATCCAGGGCACTGCATATCTGGGCCCTGCAGGGACCCAACCTCTGAAACAGGAAGAGGTGCCTGTTGAGGTCTCAAAGACACACTTTCTTAGAGTTTGCTGTCTTCTCATGCTTCCCCGGCTGTCAGAAAGGGCATGAGAGTGACCTGGGGGTTGCGAGGCTGTGGAAACACAGTGGGGGCAGCCCTGGATGGCTCTTCCCCTCTGTGGGCTTCGGTGTCACCCCAGCAGGGTGACTTCCAGGTAGAGGGCCAGCTCCCTGACACCCATGACAGCAGGACCCCTTCTGCCTGCCGGCCCTGACAAGCATGCTGGGACATTTCTGTGATGGCACTGCTAGTTCTTCCCCTTGCTTGCTTGTTTTTCATTTTAATTGTGGTAAAATACACATAACATAAAATTGACCATCTTGACCATTTTCAGTCACGTTAAATAAGTACATTCACATTGTTGCGATACCATCACCATCCATCCGTCCACGGAACTTTTCGTCTTGCAAAATTGAAACCCTTTACCCATTAAATACCAACTCCCCCTTCCCCTCTCCCCTTCTAGCCCCTGGTAACCACCGTCTACTTCCGGTCTCTCTTAGTTTGGCTACTCTAGGTAACTCATCGAAGTGGAATTACATAGTTTCTCTCCTTTTGTGACTGGCTATTTCACTTAGCATAATGTCCTCAAGGTTCCCCCATGTTTTAGCAGCTGTTAGAATTTCCATCCTTTTTAATATTGGTGAATTATATTCCAGAGTATGTCTATACCATATTTTGTTTATCCATCATCCATCGATGGACACTTGGGCTGCTTCCACCATTTGTCCCACCCTTGTTGTTGAGAGGCATGATCCATCTGTGAAGTCCTCCAGAGATGAAAAGAATTCCCCAGTCCCTACTTTCAAGGAGTTCACTTCTCTAGCAAGTGCCAAAGTACTAATACAGGAAAAACTAAATCACAGTAAATCATCGTATATTATGAGACATCTGTCAGGACATGTCACAGGAGGATGTGGATTTGCAAAATGCATGGCTTAGAGAGAGTACACTCTATAGTGTGGATTCCAGAGGTAGGTAGCCCGAGCCCCAATCCTGGCTTTGTCTTTAGTATCCATGTCACTTTGGGGGAATTATTGAATCTTTCTAAGCTTCAGTTTCCTTCAGTCTGTAGAATGGGGATAATAGTACTTTCCCCATAGAGTTGTTGGGAGGATTAAATGAGAAAACATTGATAAAGAGTTTAACAGAGAGCCTGGCATGTGGTTAGCATTCAAGAGTAACATACAGAGGAAGCACCCTATTACCCACTAAATGCCAGTCAGTTCTTCTTAATATATTGTTCTTGTTGTCTTAATCTGACTATACACATTGGTATCTGCATTTGCCACAATTTCACAAATATTTGTGGTTCCTATTCTGTCTTTCCTCTTCATCTCCCTTTAAGATTATGGTAGTTTGCATGGTAATCGATTTTGGAGATTCTCAGATTATTCAGTAAGAATAAGCTGTTTTTATCAGAAAATTGATAGTAAAAGTGAATATGGCCTGGCTTTCTTATCCATGGGAGGATATAAAATGAGAAAGGGAATGACCGTTAGTAGATAACCTTTATCTAACTGACGAGGGAATTAGCTTTCCCTAACTCTGGGCCCCTTAGGGAGAGGGGGAGGCCGGGTTCCATCTCTTGGTAACATAGGTCTGATAACATTGCCTATGTAGATAGTGCTATTGTGGCTGTTCTCTCAATTAAAAATTTCATATTTAGATTATTTTAATCTCAAAGATGGAAAGACTCTCATTTCTTCTAGTAATGCTTAAGAAAACTTTTAAAAATTAAATTGATAGTTTTGCTGAATGAAATATTTTTCTATTCAAGAGTGCCCTAAGGCATTCTAGAATGTAGGTCTAAGGCACATCATCTGGCTGGTGCATTACTTTATTCTATTCCTGTTTGTCTGCTTGGTATTTCCTACCCAGGAGTCCACCGACTTCAAGGCAATTGAATCCATTATTACCCAGGAGAAAAAAAGTCTGAGTCTCCCTTGCCCCAACAATAGATTCTCTCTAAAAATATATATATAATAATAATAATAAAGGCATTTGAGAGGAGTGGGTGCACACACAGGAACCTCCTCCTCCACCCTAGCTGTTGCTAAGCTGTAAGCTAATATTGTGAGAGAGAAAAAATATCAAGGTCTCAACTTTCCTTGCCATACCGCTTTGTATTTTTTAGTAGTATTAACGAAGGTTTCCCCCCAAATGCTGGTTAAAGCTGAATGGTTTGTCCTTTAGTTTGTAGACTAGGGAGCTTTGCTTAGATTAACTCAAGGTGCCCAGGCTTCTTCCACTCCTCTTGGAGTTCTTTTTTTATACCTTTCCTATTATTCTGGTGGTATCTTTCAATCAGCTTTTCTGATCAAGTACTTATGGTGACGATTACTCAGTCTGCTGGGGTGGGTAAAGGAATGTTGTGGTGCCTTTAAATATATTTGTCTCTTTGTCATCAAAAGTGAAAACCAAACTTGGAGATTTCTTTTCTCTTTTTAAGTTTGGAGACTTTTCTTTTTGCCAAAATCTCTGGAGAATGATAAGGTAGCGGTGGTTGAAATACTTCTGCGGCTTTTAGCAAGGGAGGATTTAGCAAGTGAGAGTTTCCCAGATTGGGTTTAGATTCATATTTGTTTATGTTCCAAACTTTTTTTTTTTCTTTCTGTAATACCACAATTTTGAGTATCAGCAGAACGTGGGGCAGATAGTATTTCATGGAATGTGTGTAATCCTTTGGGGTCGTATATTTTACTCAAATAAACTTTCATGACGGGTTGGTTAAATAGGACAAAGTCTCCAGCAGACTTCACTTGACTATTTTTGTTCTTTTCCTGTTTTCCTGATCAGACTTCTGTCCAACCCCCTTTAAGAAGGGCAGCTGAGTAGCGTGAAAATAAGGGTTTTAGGTGGTGGTGCAGTTAAGTTACTGAGGGGTGTTGTGGGTTTGGTCTCACTTGACACTAATAGTGAAGCGATATGGGAACCCCCCACGCCATCTGCTCCAGTGGTGGGTCTGGGGAGCTCTCCAGTGATGGAGAGTAACTCCTCTCTTGGTTTTCTCACTTCTGGGTACCAGAAATAATTAGCCCTTGGTTGGCAGAGTGTAGAACTGCCCACCAAGGAGGGATCTTACAGTACGGAAGCAAGAGCATAATGTAGGAAGGAAGTTGACATTTTTCAGGGTCAGCTCTACCTAATTTGCAAAATGTTATATTTTCGAAAGCCATCAAGTAATCCACAGACTCATCAAATCAAAGGGCTAGGTTGTAGGGAAAGAATCCTGTAGAACTGGGGAGTTCAGAACGACTTGATCAAGTTATTCTACCTCCCAAAGCCTTGGTTTTGTAAATTGCAAAATGGGCTAATAATACCTATGATTAGTTGTTGCCGTGCAGTAACCAATCCAGAGTGGCTGGTATATTTTCAATAATATATATATATTTTTTAATTAATTAATTTCTTTATTTATTTTTGGCTGCACTGGGTCTTCATTGCTGCACGCGGGCTTTTTCTAGCTGCAGTCAGCGGGGGCTGCTCTTCGTTGCGGTGCGCGGGCTTCTCATTGTGGTGGCTTCTCTTGTTGCGGAGCACGGGCTCTAGGCGCGTGGGCTTCAGTAGCTGTGGCACGTAGGCTCAGCAGCTGTGGCTTGCGGGCTCTAGAGCGCAGGCCTAGTAGTTGTGACGCACGGGCTTAGTTGCTCCGCGGCATGTGGGATCTTCCCGGACCAGGGCTTGAACCCGTGTCCCCTGCATTGCGGGTGGATTCTTAACCACTGCATCACCAGGGAAGCCCTCAGTAATATATTTTTAATAAATGTAAATTTCCCTTCCTTGACCATTCAGGATCAAGTAAGTTGCCATGTAAAAGTGTTTTGAAAACTACGGATATTAATTATTATTTGTGTTTGCCTCTTAGTTGACTTTAAAACATTTGTTTGTCCCAGGAACAGAAGAAAAATATCCCTTGATTGTGAGACAGGTGCATTTTTAGTATGTTAAGTCCACTGCCTGTCTTTCTTTTTTTTTTTTTTATTTACTTTATTTATATATTAATTTTTATTGGTGTATGGTTGCTTTACAATGTTGTGTTAGCCTCCACTGCACAACAAAATGAATCAGCCATACACATACAGATATCCCCTCCCTTTTGGACTTCCTTCCCATTTAGGTTACAGCAGTGCATTAGGTAGAGCTCCCTGTTCTATATTCCCAGTATGTTCCCATCAGTTGTCCATTCCTCCCACCCTACCCCTCTCCCCCTTGGTATCCATATATTTGTTCTCTACATCTGTGTCTTCATTTCTGCTTTGCAAGTAAGATCATCTATACCATTTTTCTAGATTCCACATATATGCGTTATTATACAATATTTGCTTTTCTCTTTCTGACTTCACTCTGTATGACAGTCTCCACTGCTTATCTTTCTTGTGGCTTATTAACATGGTCAATTTCAACCCTTCAGTATTACTGGCACAGAATCTTCAGCTGTTTTCATCAAGTATGTTCTTGGGCTGTAAGTTATCAGATGATCCTGTGGGTGGGTCTCTGTCAGCTCCAAAATTAAATGACATGTGTGAGTTTTCTTACTGACTTAACTCAAAAGCCATAGGATGACTGGGAGGCACTGAGGAAATGACAGCTTCCAGATAGTCCATCGGCCTTCCAGAACCTGTGTCTTTAGGGAGACAAGTGAGGCAGAGCTAGAGCTGCAGTTAAGTGACTCCCAGAGGCCCCTCACATTCACCGGTTTCCGCCTGGTCTGATTTATCAGGAGTGATGGGAACATGATTCAGAGATGGTCTTTTAAGTATTTTTATTCTGGTTGAATCATATCTGGTGGCTCTTTCCATTTTTCTAATGTTATCTGATTAGCTCAGGGATGCCCAACCTTTATTGTCCTGACTCACTGAGGGACGCTGCTTGGTCATGAATGGGGAGACCCTGGGGAGGAAGAGGGTTGGCAGGCATTCCCCCTTGATGGGTATCCTGGCAAATTCCAGGGAGGGAAGCATGTGATCATGACTTCCAGCAAAGCCTTACTAAAACCTTGCACACAACCCATTGTGGAAACACTTTCATCTACTCTAATACATTCATCTTCCCCTGAGAGGAGGCTGAGCTGACATCACCCTATCCCATATTGCACACCAAGAAACTGAGTCTCAAAGAAGCTAAGGGAATGGCTTAGAGTCCCATGCGTAGATCTGGTAAAATTCCAGGTGGATACAGACCACCAAAGTTAGAGGAGAAAGGAAAGTCTAGAAAGACTTTCTCCTCCTACTTTAAACTTTCCTGTATTGGTTGGATAGCTTCCAAAGAGTGATGATAATTTTTTAAAAAATCATTTTTTAAAAAACTAAAAATGTATTATATTTGTGATTATTATTCAAATTTAAAGAAATGAAAAAGGACCTAATCAATCCTCTAGTTCAGTCCTCTCATTTTTACAGATCAGAAGACTAAGACAAGTGCCATTAAGTAATTTGGTCAAGGTGATACATAAGCTGGCAAGTGGTATAAAATATATTTCAAAAACTTAATAGACTACATGTGATTATTAAAGCTCTGTATTCCACTAAATACACCTTTAGCTGCCTGAACTACCCCAGATGACTCTGGGCTGTACCGTTGAAAGAAAGGCTCCTGACCCTTGGCTTTGGGGTCTGTGAGACCCAGGGTGAGAACTTGGTGCTTCATGGTACTTGCATGACCTCGGGGCACGTGACTCTTCTTCCTTATATCTATTTCTTCATCTGCAAATGGGAATAATAATTCCCATCTTGCAAAGTTAGAATTAGAAATTAGAGGTAATGAATTAGGTAGAATCCATCTGAAATCGCCGTGTTTATAGATTAAGATGGTCAAGTATTGGGAATGTTGTATAGTTTAACCTAAAATATAAAGAGTCTGATAGATGCTCAGTAAATAGTAACTGTTCAAGTTATAATAGGGGATACAATAGAATTTTTGTGGATATTACAGTGAGGTCCCAAATGTCTGTTTTCTTTTCTCAAGGAAACAAGGAAGACCAAAATGGCTCTGCGTTTTCTTAAATTTTACAGGTGATCTCTGACTTTGGAAAGCTTCTTACTTGAGTGCCTGCCCTCCCCCCATGGCCCTTCAGGATGTGATCATTCTTTTGATGTCTTTGACGGTTCATGGCTTAGTTAACCTTCTTCCATTGCTCTTGGGGACAGGTCCTCTGTAACCCCTCCTTCCGGTTTTCTTTCATTGAAGATCAGTTATTTTTAGGTTAGAAACTTTTCTGTACAATAACTGCCCTGCCTCACTAATGCATAGAAAATGGATATCCTTTCAGGATTTTTAGCACTGTTATAGTTTCTCTTCAGATAAATTTTGGCTAAAACTCTATAAAATTCACCTAGACTGAAGTAATATTATTGAGTTATAAGAACCTGAGGATGATTTTGGGGATTCCTGTGTTCTGGACATCACTGTGTAATTTCCTAAATGTTTTGCCTTGGGCTTCATATGACTAGTTTATAAATATACAAGATTTATAAGGTCATTCTAAGTAAAAAATTTGGTTATTTATGGTTTTTCTCGGCATTATATATTCATAGATAGTGCAGACAGTGAGCGTTAAGGAAACAGTGAGGGGTGAGTTATTATTAGTTCATATTATTATTTCATTTTATTAGATTTTTGAATTTTTTCTTCTCAAATTTTCTCTGAACCAGTATAACACTACATCCAGGGAAATGTGTTGCTTAAGCTTGTTGGTAAAAGAAATTTAACCATGTTTCGCTATAAAACAAACCACTGACATGGGCAGAGGTGGGGGGAGAGGGGAGAAAGAAATAGAAGAAAATAATGAGAAAATCCTAAATCTTCATCATTTTCCATAGGGTTCAACCCAATTTTCTACTCCCCAAAGTGACAAGCTAAGCCTTTTTGTTTGTTGTCTTTTGAATGATTAAGAAAAAGGAAGCTGACATTCATGTAAAACTTAACTCACTCAACAACTCCAGATGCCTGGTGGTAACATCACTCTGCACACATTTTCAAGATTTATCTTGTTTCATTAAAACTGCAGATGTTATGTCGTCTGTTTTACTTGTCTACATAGTTTTATTACTAGGCAACTTAGTAGTCTTGCAATCTAGGTTAAAAACAGGAAAGAGAAGAAATGGGAAAGTTGGAAGAATAAATTCCACCACCTCCAGTGTGGCAGTGATCGTCAGTAATGAAATATGAAAGGATCAGGTACCGTGCATTTAGATGCCCTATGAAGAAAGCAGATCTAAGGTAGTAACATTCAAACTTTTTAAAAAGTTTTATCATTTAGTTAGATTTCCCAGGTGGCCACTAGAGAATGGATTTGGAGGAGCTTGCAATGGTCCAAGGCCAGTGAGGGCTTTTGAGGGCAGTGGCAGAGGGGATAACAAGGAAGAGGCATGTTTATTCTTCCCTGACCTTTCATGTGACCCCTCCTTGGCTCCCTTCCCACGCTTCCTCCTTTTGTCTTTTTCTCCTCTGTAAGGGCAGGATTCCACGGCAGTCTTTCAAGATCTGGCACTTAGCTTATGCTCTGAGAATTTACCAAGTGAATTCTTGCTTCTCGTAAATAGTAACCCACCAGCCAGGGTGGCATGTAGGAGAAACAGGATGGGATGTCCAGCCATGGACCAGGTTGCCAGCGCTAAAGCGGGGCTCATTGCAACACAGCGCTTTCTGCCTGTGTGTGAAGGATGGAGGAATGCTAAGCTTGGACCATGAGGGCAAAAGTAGCCTCTCAAAATACCCTGCAGCCATGCTGGGATGGATGGGATGATGGACTCACTCTGGACCAGCTCCATGGCTTGCCTGGCAGGTGGCCAAGCAGAATGGGGCGGTCCCTGATTGATCAGAGGTCTCCAAAAACTGCCTGCTGCTAAGCTTGGATCTTTCTAGAATCATGTAGATGATAGAATTTGCCTGTGGTGTCATTTGTGGAAAAGGAAGAAAAACTGAAGGTGGACCTGAGAGAAATGACTTGTCCTGGGTCCTCCCTGTTCTGAGAATGGCACTAAGGGTTTGAAGGAAGGGATGGGGATGAGGATGGGGAAGACATTGGTTGAGAGAGATTTGTAGTTAGGACACAGGCATCCTTACATGCAGGAGTCATGTCTTCTTTGGGGGAGCAGTGTTTATATAGCATAAACGCTCTGGAGGTATATGGACCACCAGGAGGCATAATCTATCCATGTGATGCCTGCCCTACAAAGGCAGTCAGCCTGCCCAGATAACCCACCGTGAAGACCAGCCAGCTTTTAGACTACTCTCTAATTAAATGACTTTTTCCCCTGTACCTTGCTCTCACTTTGTGGGCTACTCAATTCATTTCCCCTGTCTCTTGAGTTCGGCCCCAGTTCCACCTTGGTCGACACCCCAAATGACCCTATTTCTTGGGCTCACCCAGCTGGCATTCCTCCTTCCTTCCTTGCTTAACTTTGCATGTCAACTTCAATGTGATTCTCTAAAGAGAACATATTATTAAAAAATGGAAATCTGAGACAATGAGGAAGAGTAGAAATGCGTCACTGTTTATTTTTAGGCCCAAGAATTCACACAGCAACAAACCCAAACTGTTAATTATTGCCTTAGGAAAGGTTTCTACGACTGTGCTTGCCAGGTACAAGAAAGGAAAATTACAATTGATTCTGCATTACTCTTGGAATAACCTCATCATAGATTTTCAAGCACAGACTGAGCCTTTTTGTAAAGCCCTGAAGCTTCTATCTGCAAGTCCATCTTAAGGACAGATTCCCTGTTCTGAGCAAGAATGCGTCATCGCTGGCCTTGTGTTTTCAGATTAACACAAAGCTTTGGGGGGGAAAATGCTTTAGTAAAAAGACTAAGGGTTGTTCTTCCATGGGAGTTCCTGGAAACTTCTCAACTGGGACATCTGAAGCAAGCCTCATGACCTGGCCTGAGAATTGCCACGGCTGACACGCTTTTATAGGATGTTCTACAAGGACCTATTTTTGTGAACCACAGACTTGGGCCGTGGTTAGCCTAGCTTGTTGTTTTATCTCAGTTAAAAGACTTTTATTAAAAGAACAAACAAGAAAGTTCATATGAGTCAAGAATGTTTTTTTTTTTTTTTTTAATTTATTTATTTTTGGTTGTGTTGTGTCTTCGTTTCTGTGCGAGGACTTTCTCTAGTTGCAGCGAGCGGGGGCCACTCTTCATCGCGGTGCGCGGGCCTCTCACTATCGCGGCCTCTCTTATTGCGGAGCACAGGCTCCAGACGCACAGGCTCAGTAGTTGTGGCTCACGGGCCCAGTTGCTCCGTGGCATGTGGGATCTTCCCAGACCAGGGCTCGAACCCATGTCCCCTGCATTGGCAGGCGGATTCTCAACCACTGCACCACCAGGGAAGCCCCAAGAATATATTTTAATAAAGAAGATGTGGTACAGATATACAATGGAATATTACTCAGCCATAAAAAAGAATTAAATAATGCCATTTGCAGCTACATGGATGGACCTAGAGATTATCATACTAAGTGAACTGAGTCAGACAGAGGAAGACAAATACCGTATGATATCACTTATATGTGGAATCTAAGCAAACTAAGTCAGAAAGACAAATACCATGTGATATCACTTATGTGTGGAATCTAAAATACGACACAAATGAACATATCTACGAAACAGAAACAGACTCACAGATGTTGAGAGCAGACTTGTGGTTGCCAAGGGGGAGGCGGGTGGGGGAGGGAAGGATTGGGAGTTTGGGGTTAGCAGATGAAAACTAGTATGTATAGGATGGATAAACAACAAGGTCCTACTGTATAGCACAGGGAACTATATTCAATATCCTGTGATAACCCATAATGGAAAAGAATATGAAAAAGAATGTATTTGCCTGGGCTGATATAACTGGCTGTATAACTGAGTTACTTTGTGGTACAGCAGAAATTAACACAACATTGTAAGTCAACTATACTTCAATAAAATTATTAAAAGAAAGGAATGTATTTTAGATGCCAGCTCTAAGGATGTAACTAGAGGGCAAATGATATTAAGTTTTCAGTTTCTCCAGGGACTCGGGTTTACATCCAACGTCATCACTTCTATATGGAAAATTCTACCCAAAAGTCTTTTCTCTGTGCAGGTTCTGAAAAAAATTTGGGGGGTACTATATTTCTTAAATGTAACTAGCAAATATATTATGAAGATGTGTTAGTTTTTTTTCTGAAGGCTGAATTGATTGCTACTTGGCATAAACTTTTAACTGTTCTATTGTTCCGTCAGGATGTTTATATAGCTTCATGTATCTCTCCACAAAATACATATTAATTGCCGAGGGAACAGAGTAAATTTGCAGTGGAGGAACCTGGCAGACACCACCCTAGTCTCAAATTAAAAACTACCACCATTAGTAATTGGACAAATTGACATTGATCACCATCTGATGAGATGAGCAAGAGAAAAACACAGCATCACTTCTGTGCTATTCCTACAAAAACTCGTAACTTGAATCTAATCATGAGAAAATATCAGATAGCCCCAAATGGAAGAGCATTCAGCAAAATAACTGGTTTGTAATTTTTTAAAGCATCAAGATGATGAAAGACCAAGAAAGTGCCCCAAATTGAAGGAGACTAAAGAGACATGAGGATAAATGCTACATGGGACCCTGGATTGAACCATTTTTTGATAAGAACATCATTGGGATAACTGTTGAAATTTGAATGGGGTCTGTAATTTAGATGGTGGGATTCTGTCAACGTTAATTACATGATTTGGAGGCTGTACTGTGGCTAGGTAAAAAAAGGTCCTTATTTTTAGGAAATATACGTTGAAGTATTAGGAATAATGAGCCTTATATTTGCAACTGACTCCAATGGTTTAGAAAAGAATTATATACACACATATTCTAATAAGGTTTTAAAGTAAAAGACATTATTATAAGAGACGAATTAGAAGGATATGCTCTTTCATGCGGGGACAGTTATTTCTGCTGTCAGTTTGACAATCTTGAGAAAATTCTAGCTGATGCTTGGAGTGCCAGTGTTTTCATGCACCAGTCCTGTAGTCTGCCCCTGCTCTTCTGAGATCTGAGTGGAAAGGAATTTCAAATATGTTGTGAAATTTACCAATGTAAAATTGCTGCTGTGAACAGGATTTAATCTGTTTAGGGCTTAGACACCTTATCTTCAAATTCCTCTGACATGAAATATTGAGCTAGTACTACATAAAAGTGTTTGAAGACTGAATCAGATGTGTATGTGATTCATATAAGTATATAATTTACCTATAATATTTATTTTTCCTGATTATGAAAATACTACTATAAAAACTGTAGCTACACAAAGTATAAAAACAGTAAAAAGAAAATAAAGTTCAAATAGAATCTCACCACTCAGAAACCACAGGTCACTGGTAATATTTAGGCTTATTTCTTTCTAATATATATTTTTTAGACTGTCCCCATTCTTGAGACAGCATGCTGAATATATAGTTTTTTTCTATAAACTCAAAAAATATTAAATATCAAAAAACATTAGTTTTGTATCCTAAGGTTTTTATTCACTTTAGCATAAGCATTTTCCCAGTAAACAAATTTCAGATATTTTTTAAGCTTTTCATTTTCACATAATTTTCAACTTAGAAAAGAGTTGCAGGAATAGTACAAAGAATTTTTGTGTTGCTTTAGCCAACTGTTAACATTTCTCATAGTTGCTTTCCCTCTCTCTCTTCATATTCATGTATATGTGAATGTACATATATAATGTATGTGTATTACATATATTTAGATATTATTTTTAATATAGCTTTTTTCTGAACCATTTAAAAATAAGTTGCAGACATCATGCCCTTTTATGTTATTTTATAGTCATAGTAAAGTTTGAAAATTCAGGAAATTTGATATTGATACAGTACTAATATCTAATATAAACTCCATTTTCATATATTGCCAGTTTTCTCCAAAATGCTCTTTATAGCAATATTTTTTTAACCCCCAAACCAGGATCCAATTAAGGATCATTTAGATGTCATGTCTCCTTAGTCTCTTTTCTTCTGGAAAAATTCTTCAGCCCTTTTCTTTTTTTTCTTTTTTTCTTTTAATTTTTCTTTTCTTTTTTTGGCTGCTTTGGGTCTTTGTTGCTGTGCGCAGGCTTTCTCTAGTTGTGGTGAGCGGGGGCTACTCTTCGTTGCAGTGCGTGGGCTTCTCATTGCAGTGGCTTCTCTTGTTGCAGAGCACAGGCTCTAGGCATGTGGGCTTCAGTAGTTGTGGCACGCAGGCTCAGTAGTTGTGGCACACGGACTTAGTTGCTTTGCGGCATGTGGGATCTTCCCAGACCAGGGATTGAACCTGTGTCCCCTGCATTGGCAGGAGGATTCTTTTTTTTTTAATTAATTAATTAATTATTTTAACATCTTTATTGGAGTATAATTGCTTTACAATGGTGTGTTAGTTTCTGCTGTATAACAAAGTGAATCAGCTATACATATACATATATCCCCGTATCACCTCCCTCTTGAGCCTCCCTCCCACCCTCCCTATCCCACCCCTCCTAGGTGGTCACAAAGCACCGAGCTGATCTCCCTGTGCTATGCGGCTGCTTCCCACTAGCGATCTGTTTTACATTTGGTAGTGTATATATGTCCATGCCACTCTCTCACTTTATCCCAGCTTAACCGCTGCACCACCAGGGAAGTCCCAGCCCTTTTCTTGATGTTGACGTTTATGAAGAGTACAGGAAATGTCCCTCCATGTAGATTACTCGGTTTTCTACACATGGTCATAATAGCTACTAAACATTCCACTGAAATATATTTAGATAGTGGTTTATGTTGGGCAGTTAGGTGGTTTCCAGATGTTTGCCTTTATAAATAATATTGCAGTGAACAGCCTTATACTTATGTTTTTGTAAGCATCCCTGATTATTTTTGTCTAAAAAAATCCTGGAAATGAAAATGCTGGGTAAATTGGCCTGGGTATGACAACATATTTCCAAATTGCTTTTCAGAAGGGCAAAAAGGGCAGTAATAAAATCTCACAGGTTGCCAAATGAACCTCCGTTTTTGAAACCCAGGAATCTAAAAGAAAGACTTATGGAATATATTTTATGTTGTTACTGTTTTTAAGTTTTCTCTCATATTTTTGTTAGATGTGCTGTGTTAAGTAAAAATGCAGGGTCCCAAATTATGCACACTTCATGTTTAGAAGTGTAGAGAAGACAGAGTTGCCAAAGCGGCCTCTGAGTTGTGTAGGCAAGCCAATTGTTCTGGGTTGTTTATTCATTTGAATTTGATACTGGCACCCATCGAGGTAAGACTACTGTATCTTTGCTTGGGGCTTCCTTTCACTACCCATATAGATAAAGCTTTAATGTTTATTTTATGGGCAATTTTTAACATCCAGCACGTGAGTGAGGCTGTCACACAGACAGTACCCCTCCAGTGCCAGGCCCAAGCACAGCACTTGTCTCAGAAACGATACTAGTAGGCCTTTGTTCAATGAAGTGGATAGATTTGGTGGAGAGCTCTCAGTGAGTCAGAGTTTGGGGAATCAGTGCTCATGGTAGTTAACAGCATAAGCTCTGGAGTCTGACTCTTGGGTTTGAGTCTCAGCTTACCACTTACTTGCTGTGTGACAATGGGCAAATCCCTTAACCTCTCTGAGCCTTGGTTCCTTTATCTGTAAAAGGGGGATCATAATGGTACCCATCTAATAGGGTAGTTGTGAGGACTAGGTGAGATAACACATAGAAAGTCCTAACGTGGCACATTCTAAACCCAAATTCAGTGTGAGCTTTCATGATTATAGTGACCGTCCAGTCTCTTTGAGGCTGTGCTTTGCAGTGGCAAAATCACTTTTGCATCTTGTGAGGTTGGTAAGGCAGGTGTTAGTTCTTCCCTTTGACAGATGGGAAACTCAGGTTCAGAGAGGAGCTGTGAGCTGCCAAGGCTGTGTGGCCAGTACACGGAGAGGCCGGGGCGTTCATCCCTGTTCTCTGAATCATAGGTCAGGGCTCTTGTTCCTGAGATCCGCTGCCTCTTTCGTAACTCTGTACCTGGAAGTCCAAAGCTATCTGGGCAAATGTTAAATAAACCCCAGGATATGCCTTGATATAGACCAGGCATCAGCAAACATTTCGGTAAAGAGCAGTAAATATTTCAGGCTCTGCCGGCGGCATGGTGCGTGTTGCAATTACTCTGCTCTGCCTTTGGAACTTGAAAACTGCCTTAGACAATATGTAAATAAGTGGGCGTGGGTGTGTTCCACTAAAACCGTATTTACAAGAACCTGTGGCAACCAGATTTGGCTCCTGCATGGGCTGTTTTTTTATCAAACCCTGATTTAGACAGTTGGTGCACTTCTGGTGGGGGAGCATGTGCATTTCATTATGTGGGCCACTCAAGAACCTTCTTTTGAATCCTTAGATATAGTGATAAATGTGCCAGTAGCTTAGGCCTGGCACTTAGTAGGTACTTGGTCACTGCTTGCCAAATACATGAGAATTTCTTCTATCAGTCTGTATTTTCCTATGGAGAATTTTTCTAAAGTTATATATTCCTGTATTTTAAAAAAGATCGTGGTTTATTTAGCATCTATGAATTTTCAACTTCATTTTGTTTTTGTAGCATGTCATTCTGAAATGACATTAAAAGCACATTGGGAAAAGAGCTCTTATCCCCAAATGTATATGAAAAATTTTTTTCCAGATATTCTTAGTGTTTATTATATATCAGTTTATTTGATTTTCATTCTCTTGCAGTGAGGGTAATTTTTAATAAAAACTCTCTTTGGGGATTTAGACAGTTTTTGTTTTAATTAGAAAGATATCTCATTTGTACTCTTAGACTACTGTTGACTCAGATAATTTAAAAAATAAGGGCTGAGGACACATTTGTTCTTTCAAATTAAACAACTACTCTTTGTAACCTAGATAAGAGCCAGGCTGTGGATACACATGGGGTTTTGCTCCAAGAATATTTCTCGTGGTGTGGGAAATGGCAGTGGTGGCCTCTTGACCCTCAGGCCAAAATACATTTAGTTGTACTTCGACCATGAGAGCAACCCCATATAACAACTAATTTTAGGAAATTTGTGTAGTTAATTTGAAATATTGCCCTGGGCAGTCCAACCTTGGCTGAATAAAGATGTTTTCTTTTCAGATCAGTACTTTGTTGCCTTCAATGATTATTCTGTATCAATCTGCCAAGAACTATTATTTCCCATTTGTAGAATTTGATGAAGTCCCTCAGAATCTCCTGGCTGTGGTCAACATTTCATCTGAAAGGCAGCAAATATACTTTCTGTTGTACAGCAGGGAGGGAAAACATGTAGCTTTTTTTTTTTTTTGGCTGCGCCGCACGACTTGCGGGATCTTAGTTCCCCGACCAGGGATGGAACCCCTGCCCCACTGCAGTGGAAGCTTGGAGTCCTAACCACTGGACTGCCAAGGAATTCCCGTATGTAGCTTATTTTAATCTTCAAGCTGAGATATTAGGTTAATCATCGGTTTCCCTTGGTTTTTCCACATAGAATCGTATGGAAAAGACTTTGATACAATCATTGTGATCCAGCCAATGAAAGGAGCAGCACCGTCCAGTTCCATTCCAGGGGATGCACAGCATTGCACTGTGCATTTGTCTCTCTGTACTTGCTGCCAGCTGGGAGAGATAGAGACTTGGGTTGGAAGATTGAGGTTCCCTGTCTCAAAAAAGTATCTTTCTTCTCCCTCTCTTCATCATTCAGTTTTGTGAACCTAACATTCTGGCAGCTACCACGTGCAAGGCACTGTGCTAGGTAACCCTGGGGATATAAGCATGTAATTCATCACTACTGTTAACCTGCTGTATCCCAGGAGGGATTTGAAGGTAATTTGAAGGCTGCATCCCAGAAGGGAGACCAATGGTAGTCACTGGCAAACTGGCAGGCAAGGTCTTCAGTGTCTTCTGTTTTTCTAAAAGAAAAAAACTTGGGAGGAAAAAAAAAAGTCATATATTCCATCAGTTTTCAACCCTGTATTTTATGCCACTAGGAGAAGATTCAATAGAAGTTGCCAAGAATATTGACAGTTGTAGATAGTCAAAACCGTTGAGGTGTGATGTCAGCTAGGGTAAGAGATGGGGGAAGCACAGTGCAGCCTGTCTGCTTAGCACACATAGTGGTTATGATTAGACATGGGAAGCGTGTACTTAGAGCACCGTCATCCCTGGTCATTTTTCTGATCCTCCGTCTATAAAAGCTGTGCCCACTGGTAATTTAGAAAGAATTGGATAAGCTGAATATTTAAAGTGTTTTGAGCTCAGGAAACCAATAAACAGAAAGTTCAAGAATCTGTGGTTTGTGTTAAAAGTATTTTGTATCATTCCAGAGATGGAATGAAAGGTACATATTTAAAGTGAATGCAAGCGGGACTTTCCTGGTGGTCCAGTGGCTAAGATTGCACGCTTCCACCGCAGGGGCTTGGGTTCAATCCCTAAAAAAAAAAAATCCTGCCTGTCGCAGCTAAGACCCGGCACAGCCAAATAAATAAATAAATATTTTAAAAAATAAATAAAGTGAATGCAACCTACTGTATAGCACAAGGAACTATACTCAATATTTTATAATAACCTATAAGGGAAAAGAATCTGAAAAGTTTTATATTTATATATATCACTGAATCACTGTGCTGTATACCTGAAACTAACACGACATTGTAGTGAAAGTGCGGGGTCCTAACCACTGGACTGCCAGGGAATTCCCCTAACACCACATTGTAAATCAACTATACTTCAATTTTAAAAAAGGACAAAAATTTAAAAATAAATAAAAAGGAAGTAAAGTGAATGCAGTGAGTAGAAAGAAGTACTGCTTCAACCTGGTAACATTGCAGAAATTGCTTTGGGAGTGCTTCAGAAAGACTATGTACCTTTTAATAAATAAGAGAAGGTGATTCTTCTGACACTCTATTTGCTTAATTTTCCAAAGCCTTCTAGAAGATGTCTATTTTGGAACGTCAACCAAACTAGCTCAAGTTGAAGGTTTTCCTCTTGATGAAAAGTAATGAAGCCAGTGATATTTTTTTCCAGGGGGAAAAATTTACAACTTGCACAAGAGCATTTCATCGAGAATTACTGTTGTTTTGGTTTGGAAATTCACATCATTAAAAAGAGAAATTTTGGAAAGGCAGGGGGGGACTAGAATTGTGGCTTGTATGTCGCCTGTAATCGTGTATTCCTTTTCTTAGGAACCTATTTTTCTTAGGGGATTATGTTCTGAAAATAGAGCACACCACACTTACCACCTGGCTTGGTGGGACACAGCATTTTGTTTACTGTTTGGGCTTATGTTCTGTGGACATGAGCATTTTCACAGACAATCCCAGGACTGAAAGGGCTCTTAAAGGTCAGCTAGTCCAGCCCCAGCATCCCCGTCCCAAGTGGTCTTTCTGCCAACAACTGGAGCCTGATTTTCCAGTGGCAGTACAGCCTATATTTGGACAGTGCCCAGGTGACAGAAAATTCTCCCGTATATGAACTGGAATCTCACGTTGACTTCTCTTCCTGTGCTTCATCATTGTTGGGAGTTTCATCAAGCCTGTGCCGTTCAGATATTAGAGATTTGAAGACATGTTTTCACACTCACACCATGCCCCCACCCCACCCAACCTTCCCCATCACGCCCCCATTCCTCCACCTGTATCTCATTTGATAGTTAAAGCCCTTTACCACCAACCTCAACCTTCTTAATATGTGGAATCAAGAAAGGAACCTGTGTTCTAGTCCAGAATATCACTTCTCTGGATCTTAGTTTTACACTTTTGTTAATATAGCCCAAGGTAATATGGGAGGGTCTGGCTCTAAAGGGTGAGGCTTGGTGTGGCAAATAAAAGTCACCCCTGGAATCGCCCATGAAGTACAATCTATAGAAGAAACACATGGTTTTGCGTCTGTAGCCCTTACAATAAGTCCTGTTATCCTAAGGTTTAGAACTACTGATCTGGCCTAAAGAATGAAATTAAAGGAAAGAAACCAATCTTATCTGCAAAAGACTTCTGTGTAAAGAGAGTGGATTGAACACATGCATCTTCTTTTGCTCCCAGCCAAACAAAACCTCATTAAAGTGAGGTTTAAAGGGAGGTTTTATTGGGTTTTTGCTTTATTGTGGTAAAATGTGTGTAACATCAAATTTACCATTTTAACCATTTTGAAGTGTACAGTTTAGTAGTAAGTACCTTCTCATTGTTATACAACCATCACTACCGTCCTTCTCTAGAACTTTTTCATCTCTTCAAAGTGAAGCTCTCTGCCCATTAAGTACCGATTCCCCATTCCTCCCTTCCTCCAGCCCCTGGCAACCACCATCTCCTTTCTGTCTATGGATTTGACTACTCCAAGTCCCTCGTGTTAAGTGGAATCATAGGTATTTGTCCTTTTGTGTCTGGCTTCTTTCACTTAAGGGAGTTTTCTTAGAGGCATAAATCCGCAAGCACAAGGACAACAGGAAAGGAGACGATAGGAATAAAATTTTTGGCACCAAGTTGAAGGAGATGTATGGTTAAAGTAAGGAGGACTGATCTGTTTCAAGAATGTCTAAACATTCCTGAGTCCTTTGCAGTCTTTCATATGAATCAGTTGGCTCTCAGCCTTCCACAGTGACAGCTTAGGATCCTGTTTTTTCAGGTCCTAAGAGTTTTGTGTTTTTTGTTTGTTTTTTTCACTACTTATGTGTCTGCTTTCTGTCTTCCAGTTTTATTTTAAAATTTCATTGGTGGCATACTGGTTGTCTAGGTCTGGAGGGGAGGGGAGGAAGAGAGAAGGGAGGAATGGAAAGTGACTGCTAATGGGTATGCATTTGTTTTGGGGGTGATGAGAATATTCTGAAACTGATTATGATGGTGATTGTACAACTCTGTAAATGGCTGAATTGTATGGTATGCAAATTGTATCCCAATAAAGATGTTATTTTTTAAAAAATTCATTGGTGGCAAAGAGAAGATCCTATAAGCTTCCAGGGGTTAAAAAAAAAAAAAAGTTTATCACAGGCAAAGATCAGGAATCAAAATGGGTCTTGGCATCTCAACAGCAACAGTGGCAGTTAGAAGGCAGTCGAGCAATGCCCTCAATAGTCTGGAGGAAAATGATTTTAAAGCTAGAACTTTCTATCCAGCCAAACTCTTAATCAAGTATGAGGGTAGAACAATGACATTTTCAGACATACAAGTTTTTCAGGAAGCAACTGGAGGGAGGTTGTTCACTGAAATGAGAGAGTAAACCAGGAGAGAAAACTACAAGTGATACAGGAAATAGGAGATCCAGCATGGAAGAGGCAAAGGAAGTTTCCAGGTGTTGACAGTGGGAAATCCCAGCTGTGCTCCCGAAGTGTGTCAGAAGGCTCAGGAAGTGATTTCTTTCCCAAGGTGGAATTAATAGGATATTTGATGCATTTCAGTGTCATGAGAAGAGATTTAAAGATATGGTTAAAATTTAGGGCTTGAATTAGTGAGAAATATGTAAAATACTGAGTAAAGGGGGCAAAGTACTGGAGAAAAGAGTAAGATATTTGGAAAAGTCATCGTAGTTTACCACATGGCTCATGGCTCACCTGGAAGTAGTGTTATGTAATCATAATAATACTGATCTTTAAAAGTTTTAGTATAATTATATTGTGAGGATAGGGGCAATTGTGTGGTGAGGAGATAGATAGAAAAAATCATGAAATCCTCATTTTCCATATTGGGAAGTCAAAAAATAGTGCCAACAACTGAGAAATCGCAAAGAAACAATATAAAATTGTTACTAAAAGAGGTTAAAGTACTTTCTTCTTGGGAGGAAGAATTGGAGGGGAGGGGAGTGAGGGGATGGAGTTAAGGGATTGTGTTCTACAAAATCCATAGAACTCTTAGGCACTTTAAATTATGTGCCTATATAACCTTCATAAAATAGTAATTAAAATTAAAGCAGATGTGAGGAAAGGAAAAAGAAAGGTACTGGAGGATATGCTCCAGCAAAATGAGAGAGCAAATAAAAAAAGTGAACAGGATGCAGAAAACAAGGGATCCCACAAAGTGAAGTCTAGTGATCAACCAGGCAAGACAGGGGCAGGAGGACAAAGGGCTGTGGGACACAGCGGAGCTGATAAATTTTCTGATCAACTCAACTATTTAGAAAATGCTATTGGGAGGTTTTACAGACCTTCTAGAATTGTGGGAAGAGCTGGTAATAAACATAGAAAACTAAGAATTGGGAAAAATGAGGTACTTCTTAACTCTAGAGAAAAAAACCATAAAAGTAGACAAGAAAATATAATGTACTTCTTAGGTCAGCAGTATACAAAATTTACATGATCCTAATAATGTGAAGACTGAAGAATTAGCCAAAATTTGTGAAGTACAGGGACTTCCCTGGTGGTCCAGTGGTTAAGAGTCCACATTCCAATGCAGAGGACTCGGGTTCGATCCCTGGTCAGGGAACTAAGATCCCACATGCTGCAGAGCAACTAAGCCCAAGTGCCGCAACTACTGAGCCCACGCACTCTGGAGCCCGCACACAGCAACAAAGAGCCTGTGCGCTGCAACGAAAAGATCCCGCGTGCCACAACTAAGACCCGATGCAGCCAAAAATAAATAAATAAATAAATAAATATAAAAACAGAATTTGTGAAGTACATAAAAATATCGGGAGAACAAGCACAGGGGGAGTCAATGGATAATGTTTAAAGCTGAAAAATAAAAAGCAACATGACAAACATCTTATTTAAAAGTTTGGCTTTTTTAAAAAAAAAAAGTTTGGCAGGTAATGTAAGAAATAACTATAAAGAGTTGAAAGTGGTGTGAGGCTAAGGAATGGGAGGAAGTGGGACAATAGTTTTGACACTTTAACCCTTCTATTGCCATTTGATTTTAAAAACCATGTGCATGCTCTGTGCATTTTTATCTAATGAAGATTAAAAGTAATTTAAAAAATCAAAAAGGAAAACTACAGCTGTGTGGGCAGTATAAAGGATCTTTAATCTTGTTAAGAGATGGTTTATTATTGTGATTATTGAAGGAGATCATGTTTGTAAGAGCACCTAGCATACCAGTTGGCTCTAAGTAAGATAAATCCGTAAACCTAAATGGATTTATTTATCTAAATAGATGGATTTGCATCTGAAGCAAGCATGCTTGACCAGTCCCACTTAGAGATAGTCCCTTGAAAAGCTGCAGAGAGTGACTTGGCCACCATTTCATGACTTTCCAAGATGGCATTTCTTGCTGCGGTGGATTATCACTGTTGGATCATGGGCATTGGGCTCATGACCCCACAGGTGTGTGTGTGTGTGTGCACACATGCATTAGATTGTAAAATCAGTCCAAAGGATGTGACTGCATCAGCCTGTCTTGGCAGCCGTATCACTTCTAGCCCACTTGACACCATCAGGCTTCTGGACACACTGGCAGTATTTTCCATCCCTGTCCTACCTGGTATAATTGTCTCAAGTGTTACGCTCCTTTCCAATTCCTTTACCACCAATACATCTCTAGGATCATGAAGATCATTAAAGAGCAAATAGTCATGTCATCCTTCTTAAAGCCTCTTGCCCATTGCCCTAAGAATAAAATCCCCAGTCCTTGGCATTCAAGGCCTGTATGAGCTATGATTTCACCCTGCACCCATTTCTCTAGGCTTATTTCTTGCCACTCCAGACCTCACCCTTTACACACCAGTGAAACCAAAGTACTGGCAGTTCTCTGTGAATAGTTTGCCATTTCATGCCTACGTATCTTTGCTCTTGCTATCCTTCCTGCCAGGAATAGCCATTCCCTGGCAACTTGTCACTTCTAACCCCCAACGCATACCACTATGGCAGCCCTAACTCTATCCCCCTTCAAGATGTAGGTTAATCAGCTCTTCCTCCAGGAAGCTTTCCCTGACTACCCCATGCTGAGTGAAGTGTCCCCTTTTGTGCTTTCATAGCACTGGTACAACCCCCTCACAGAGTCTCAGAAGTAATGCATCATCTTAGTAGTGCTGATGTGTCCATCTCTTCCAGAGGAGGTGAGCACCTACAGGGTGGGGTATCCTGTCTGTCTTGATCACTGCCCTGTGTCCAGTACCTGACAGAGCTCATTCCCATGGGGCCTGACACTAATTGTGTGGGTCCTCAGGGTTGCAGCCATTTCTTCAGAAGTGACTCTTCCCCTCCATGAGAGGAGCTTCATGTCTGTTCTTGGGGGATCCCAAGACCATGGCCTCCAAGTCTCCAACCTTGTGATCCTGGTTGGAGGCTTCTTTACCTCCTTACCATCTGAATGCACAGCTGCATGCTCTGGATGAGCTGTGGAATGTGGTTCCATGGGTCAAAGTTCTGATAAAGCAATTCACAGTTCACTCGCCAGGTTGGGTGGACTTCCTTTTTTTTCCATTTCAGCAAGGAAGCACTTGGGCCAGGTGCACTGATTCATTCATTGATGGACTCAGCAAATATTTAGAGTGTCTGCTCTGTGCCAGGCACTGTTCTGGGTAGTTCTGGAGAGGCAGTAGTGAATTAGAGAGGCAAGGTTTCTGTCCTCAGCGACCTTACATTCTAAAGGAGGGACGCAAACAATACAAAGCAAACACAGGCAGAGTCATTTCAGGTGGTGGTAAGTGCTGAGAAGAGAAGAAAAGGGAGTGTGGGGTGAGGAGGCTACTTTAGATGTGGGGATCAGGGGAGGGCCCCTCAGCCTTTGGGCTGAGGTCTGAATCCGGAAAAGAAGCTGCTCAAATGGAGAGCTGTAGCGGCACTGTCTCATCTGGTTGCCACTGGCCACCTGTAGCTATTTAAATTTGCATTTAAATTAATGAAATGACATTAAAAAATCAGTTCCTCAGTCACACCGGCCACATTTCAAGTAGTCAGTAGCCAGCGTATGGCTGGTGGCTACCATATTGGACAGTGTGGATATAGCACATTTCCATCACCGCAGAATCATTCTATTGGGCAGAGCTGAGCTAGAGAAAAAACATTCAGGGGAGAGGGAACAGCAGGAGCAAAGGCCATGGGGCAGGAACAGACTGGGGGTGGAGGGGCCATTGTGGTCAGAGTGTCGTGAACAGTGGCAGAGAGAGGGCATTGGTTAGGCTGATGGGAAAAGCGGGGGATAAGGGAAAATGAGATTGCAGAAGAGCAGGTGTATCTGTTTCAAAGAACTGCCTCTTTTAATTTCACATGCTGAAATCGGGGCTGAAGTCAAGACTAGATTTGTCTGATAGAATTTTTAAAAGTAGAATGAAAATGATCTCCAGAGGTGATATAACGCATGTAAAAACCACTTGAGAAAAGACCTCTACAGTATTGAAGAATACAGCATGGATCCAGTAAGTCATGACTTGGAGAGATATACTGGTTGACTCCAGTGGCCAGTGGGTGAGGTCATGGCGCTGCCCCTCGGCCTTAGAAGGAGGGAGCCAGCCATCCTAACTGAGGCCAAGAACATAGCTTCCTGTATCTTTCCCCCAAATCTCTTAAAAACAGGACAACAGTTTTTTTGTTTGTTTTGTTTGTTTTAATTGTCCTTAATATTGGGTTGGCCAGAAAGTTTGTTCAGTTAGTGAATACATTGTTCAATAAAATTCTTGGGGAAAATGAAAAATGTGTCTTTTATTTTTATTTAAAACCGAACGAACTTTTTGGCCAACCCAATAACAGTTCTCGGTAAAAGTAGGATTTTGACTCTGTGCCTTAGGAGGCTAGAATTATAATCCTGTTCCATTAACAGGAGCATCTGTGTCTTGACTTCATTTCGTATCACTTTTCATGAAGGGCTTGTCCCTTTTTGCACCTGCCTCTTTGCTAAACAGGTTTTCTTCCTCTCTTTGTAAAGGTGCCTTTGTCTGAACCAATAGAGTTACTTGTCTTTACTGTAAACACAGTGTCCAGTGACTGTCCTTACTGTGGAGAGCCAGTGGTTTTGCAGGAGGGAAAGCGTCTTGAAGGTCAGTTTCTGGTGTTTATTATAAAATAAGTCATCAGAACTTTAAAAAACAAAACAGGAACTGCCCACTGCCTCCCCAGGGCTCCGTTATCCCATTACCTTTGAATTCAACTCACAGCTAGCATTTGTCGAATCATAATTGATCTGATAAAATGTAATCCGATAATTAGTAGTTGTGTACAAATAAACACACTCGACTCCTGTTTCATTTGCCCTTGAAGGCTCTAACATGGTTCCAAACTGTACCTTTGAATCGGAGAAGTCGGGCCGGTTCACATTGCAGTGTGTGTGCTTCGTCTGGGGCAGTGTCCACCAGGTACGTGTGTGCACAGGATGCCAGCTCCGTCCCGCTTCACTTGAAACGTGGTGACCTGGCAGAGGGCTGTGTCCTTACGTCGGACATCTGACCGAGGACAGGGAAACCCGGGCGAAGCTTTAGGAGCAGCTGCTTCCCAAGATCAGGTTGTGACTGGGGGACAGTCAAGGTCATGATTGCCACGTGGATGTTCTTCTCTCTCTTTACGGTAGGTCTCCTGGGTTGCTTCCTTTTACTCTGGAGTTCTGCCAGGTGCCGCCCAGGGAACTTTAGTGCACCTTTAGTGCCTCAAACTCATGAATGGACTTTTCCTGTTATTCTTTAGGAAACTTACCTTTCTCAACTCAAGGCACTGTAGTTGTCCAGAAAGAAAAAGCACATCCCTGACGTTTCAGACACTGGAAAGTTCTAGATAGCTAAAGGTGTGTTTCTCTGGGTGACTTTTCTGTAAGAAAGCCAAAGCAGAACAGCTCTAAGTCTGCAAAAATGCTCTTTGGTGTAAAGTTCCGATTTTGCTGTAAATTATTTCTCTTTCCCTAGTAATTACTGTAATACCTTAGGACCTTCCATTTATATAGCACTTTTCTTCTCAGGGAGGCACAGCTTAAGTGGGAATGTTCTCTGGGCTTTTTACCTGGTGATTTAATGCTATAATTATTTCTAAACTAGTTAGTAATGATTGTGGATGCATTGTCAGAAAGCTAGGCATACAGCCCATGAACTGCAAATACATGAAAGCTATACAGGCCCTGATTTCAAATCTGATCAAATTGTTTGCCACTGACCTTGAACCTGTTGGCAAGGTAGGTCAACATGGGGGTCGAGCTAAAGAATATCCTTCTTAGGGTTTGAAAACTATTATAGGAACTCCTGACCCACTTCTGGCCAGGCATCCTGTCCCCAGCAGGGCTTGGGGGGCAGTTTTCGTATTTGTGTGCTTCTTCTAGCCCAAGTCAAAGAGTGGAGGGAGATAGTCTATATTACCTCTAGCGAGAGTGAAGTAGAGAAAAGAAGTGTGGATTACACACTTGAACTTTTTCAAGTTCTCAAAGATCAGGTATTGTCTGTGATCAATACAGACTGTTAAGAAACATACTCTTAACTCAAGAGAGGTGACTTCATTTTCAGAACTCTTTCAAATTTGTGTGTGCTGATTTATAAAGTAATGTGTGTGATCTTTGTTGCTTTTCTGATCCCAGACAGTTTTGTGTTGTTGAGATATATTGATGTATATCATTTAAGATTTATTCACTTTTTATTTACACACAGTAAAACTCACTCTTTTTGCTATATAATTCTGTGAATTTGGACAAATGCATACAGTTGCAGGCAAGGTACAGAACAGTTCAATTATCTCAGTATATTTTGTTTCGAATTTCTATTTGCATGTTTTGGTATTGAGTTTACTCTTACTTCTGAAGATGGAGCCAAACCATTTTGTAACGAATAACACAGCAGTGTCTGACACTTTCCAGGCTTACGAGTGAGTGAGATGTTAGAAGCAAGGTCTCATTTGCTGATTCTTTCCTCAAAGAGTTATAAATAGGAAAATTGCACTATCTGATTAGTTGTTTCTTCCTATTATAATGAGCAGATTAGAATGGCATAAGGTATTGCACAATATATTAAAAATAACTGAAGAAATTTATAATCAGCACTGTAATTAGTAAAAGTAATACACTAAAAATGAAAAAAGTTGATGTTTTTGCAGTTTAGGTTTTTTTAATGTAAATTGAGTTCTGTGCGATTTTTAAGGGAAGTGAAATGCTGCTAGAAGCAAAGGACTGCATAGCTTAAACTGAAGGGGATTAAAAGCTCAGATCACTGAAAAGTACAAGGATGGGTTTCAGGCATGGTGGAATCCAGGGGTTCAGATGACATCATCAATGTCCCTCCATCCCCATTCAGCTGTGCTTTCCTCTGTGTTGGCTCTATTCTTGGTAGGCTCTTTTCCTTCCGGTATCAAGATGACAGCAGCTCTAGGCTTTTATCCCATTTTCTCAGTTCCTTTCAGTTCCAACTGAAGTCTCAGAATGGAGTCTCATTGGCTGTGATTGGTTCTCTTACCCATCATGGCTCCAGAGAGAGAGAGCGTGGTGGGGAAGGTGCAGTGTTCTGATTGGCCGGGCTTGGGTCACATGCTCACTCTTGGAACTGAAGGGGTATCAGCTCCCCTGGACCATAGGGCAGAAGGAGGTAGTGGCAGAAGGAATAGTTCTTTAAGGAGAATCGAGGGTCAGACAAATCAAGACAACACTTGTATGTAATGAAGCCTCCATAAAAAACCAAAAAGACAGGGTTCACAGAGTTTCTGGGTTGGTGAACACGTGGAGATTTAGGGGGAGTAGCTCACTCGGAGAGCGCATGGAAGCGCCATGCTTTTTCCCCATACCTTGCCCTCTGCATCCCTTCCATCTGCCTGTTCCTGAGTTATATCCTTTTATAATAAACCAGTAACCTACTGAGTAAACAGGTTTCCTGAGTTCTGTGAGCTGCTTTGGCAAGTTAATGGAGCCCAAGGCAGGGGTCATGGGAACCTCCGATCTGTAGCTGATTTGTCAAAAACACAGATAACAACCTGGGCTTGCAATTGGCATCTGAAATGGGGCAAGGGCAGTCTTGTAGGACTGAGTCTTTAACCTGTGGGATCTGATGCTGTCTCCTGGTAGATAGTGTCAGAACTGAGTTGAATTGCAGGATTTCCAGCTGGTGTCCGAGAACTGCTTGTTGGTGTGTGTGGCCCGGGGGGGGGGGTGTGTGTGTGGAGGGACCTCCCTACTCCCACCAAACACACACACATTGGAATTGGTGAGCAGAACTTTTTATTAAAGTAATATGTCTTCTGGTTAGGAATGATTTAGAAATGAACAAGCTGTTCAGATAGATTTTCACAGATTTAGAATCTGAGAAATCCACTGAACACCACAACCCGGAATGGTGGGCACCTAGCATAGATTAGGTGCTCACTAAATGTGTTGAATAAATTTAATCCTTATGCTTTAGTTGAGGGTTGCGGAGAAAATTACTCCAAAAACCCCTTCCAAATCTGTACATTTTCTATAAAGTAGTAATGACTTTGAAGTCTTATCGAGAGATGTCTCTATCTTCTTGTGCCAAATAGATGTGTGTCTGGGGCCATTTTAATGTTGTTGTTAATGACCTAGGTTATAATGCCAGTGTTCAGCTCCTGTAGCACAAGAAATAAAATCTATCTGACTCTACATAAAATCTACATGGACATAAACCTTTTGGAGAAATAAAGCTGGATGAATTTTTACTTCTGCAGATGAGATCATTTTGTGAATTCTTGGAATGATAACTCAGATTTGGTTCGGATTCTGAGGCATCGGATGCCTGGTGGGGTGTGCGTTGTAAACTGATATGGCATTAACTTAACAACCATTCTACTGCGTAAGTGGTCAGTTTGGCAGATGTCTGTGAAGTTGCCCCCTCTGAGCTGGAGTGTACTAGGTGCTGGAGATACAAAGATGGCTAAGACAGAATCTCGGCTTCTGAGAGTCTTACTGTCTAATTTTTTTTTAAATTGTGGCAAAATATATAAACATAAAATTTTATCATTTTAAACCACTTGTAAGTGCAAAACTCAGTAGTATTAGGTACACTCACAATGTTATGCATCCATCACCACTATCTATTTCCAAATCTTTTTCATCATCCCAAACAGAATCAAACAATATTTGTTCTTTTTTGCCTGGCGTCTTCCATATAGCATAATGTTTTCAAATTTGCCATATTGTAGCATGTGTTGGAATTTCATAACTTTTCATGGCTGAATAATATTTGTGTGTGTGTATACCACATTTTGTTTAACCATTCACCCATTGATGGACACTTGGGATTTTTCTGCCTTTTGGCTACTCTGAATAGTGCTGCTATGAACATTAATGTACAAATATCTGTTTGGGTCTTCCCTTTCAATCCTTTTGGGTAACCAGTTTTACATCTTGCCTGGCCACATCCTTTAGCTACTTCTGGCCAAGATTTCTGCTGATTGTTACCCTCACTTCTGACTATTACACTTTTCGCTACCATATGTGTGGGGATCTGGATTGGTGAAAATCAATGGGAAAGAAGAGAAATCAGAAAGTAACAATTCCAAGAACAGAAATAGTGAATATTCTGTGTTCTGGCTGCTGGCTTTTTTCTTCTTGTGCCAAGCATCGTTGTAAGGTAGCAGCTCCCCTTTTCCCTGGAACTTATGCCTAGGGGCAAGGGACTGTCAGGAAGCCTCAGAAAATTTTCCTGGAGACCTCACTGAAAACCATGTAAATGGGGGACATTGTCTGAGTGGGTCATCCTGAATAGATGATGCAGATGGAAACCTAGTTATTAAATACTGCAGACCTAGAGGACGCTGACTGTCTTTCTTTGCACAATCTTGCTAGCTGTGAGTTCCGTCATTGGGGAGAATCCTGCGGAGAGGGCTGCTTTTAACTCCAGCTGCTGTGTTTGGGTTGGTGGCTTGCCTTAGAAACAGAAAGGGGTCAGCTCTCCCGTCAGCCACCCAGGCTTCCGGCTGAGTTTCCTTTTAACCCTGGGATTTCATACGGACCCTGAGCTCTGAAAGCAGATCGCATATGGCCAGCCGTCACCCACAAGAATAGCCTTTTGTTCTTGGGGAGCTTCGCAAAGCAAGTGGGAGAGGGGGAAGAAAACCTTTTTTTAAACATGGAAATGTATTACTGAAATTCCTCCCCTCCGTTGCCCCCTCCCCATTTTGTGCTGTTTACTGGCATCAGGACTTTTGCTTTTTTCCTAAGGCTGAATCACAACATTTGGCCATAGCAATGGCAAAGTGATGGAGGTTAGAGTCTTAGAAGGAAGGAGAATTGAGCTCCTGGAGTAGGACCACCATGGGCTGGGCATGGCACTGAACTAGCACATCTCTAAGTCTTCCCCTCTCCCCAGCCAGCTTAAATGTACAACATTATTCAAACAAGCCCCACAAATCAGTGAGCCTGTGAGTCTGAAATCACATGCTCAAATCTGATTTTCAATTAGAATGGAGAGGGCTGGGCAGTTTCATGCTGCTTCTTCTGTGTATGAAGGGTGATGTGTTTTCTCCTTGGTTTATCCAGACCGATTCATCCTTACTGCTCCAAAAACCCCACAAAAACAAAACAAAAAATCCCTGCAGCATTAATGCAAATTTCAGGTCCAAGGGACTCTGGCACCAGCTGGTGATGGCTGATGTGATTTGGATCTAGTTATTAAGCCTGCCATAGGCACCTGGCTCTTCCTTCAGGCTAGTCTAAATGGAGATTTCTAGGTGGTCCATGTATAATGCATGGCAGGCACAGTTCTTTACCTATCTGTCAGTCATTTACTGAGATTCCACTAAGTGCCAGGTGCTAGGGACCTCAAAATGAGTCAGATGCATCCCTGTATCAAGGGGTGTACAGTCAAGCCATCTTCCTGCTACTTCCTGGGAAAGAGACATTTTTTTGGTTCAGGACAGCAAATTTGTCATGGACATGAAAAGAAAGGCTGTTATTTTTATTTATAGCATTAATGATATAATAAATGAAGAACTTCACTATGTCAGACTCTTTTAATAGAATCACAGAATTTTCAAACTGGCTAAGAATGCTGGCTCTGCAGCTGGACTGCCTGGGCACAGATCTCAGTTGACTTTACTATAAAGTGAGGGTCATAATAGGATGAGTTTCATAGATTGGTTGGGGAGATTAGGTAAATTATTTTACAAAATGTGCTCAGAATACAGCCTGGCACTTAAAGCCATGTTACCTTTAAACTTCTGATTCATTCATTCATCAAAAAATGAGTAGTAGTGATGGTTGCATAAGTCTGTGACTATACTAAAGCCTCCTGAACTGTAGACTTTAAAAGAGTGAATTTTATGGTACGTGAATTATCTCAATGAAGCTGTTATAAAAAGAAAATTAATTGAGTACCTATTATGTGCAGGCACTGCCTTTTAAAACTGAGCAGGTCAGTGACTTGCTGAAGGTGAGCGGCAGAGATGGTTGTAGAGCTCAAGTTCCTGGCACACAAGCCAAGCACTTTTGCAAACTGTCAGGGATGAAATGAAGATCACAATTCAGATTGGAAGCTGAATTTCTGTCCAGATGCAGAACCAGACCTTCAGTTAAGAAAGAAAAAAAGAATATTTTGAAAAATGTATATATATATGTATATCTGAATCACTTTGCTGTACAGCAGAAATTAACACATTGTAAATCAACTATACTTTCATTAAAAAAAAAAGAAAGAAGAGTAGTGTGACCTTAGACCCTCTACAGTCACCAGCTCTTTCCAGCAATTCCCCTCACCTGCTGCACACCTCTGTGCTTTCCAAGACTTCAGCCAAATATAAATTCCTATATAAATACACTATGGAAAAGGTGCCAACAATTCTCCCCACCCCAGCTCTGGACATAGAATGGAGACTTTTCAGTTAGGTTTTTCAGTGAGCTATTGCTTTCATAACCAATTTTTGACATTTAAGAATTAGACCTTCTTTAAAAAAAAAAAAAGAAGAAGGAAAGAAAAAAGAGAGGAAGGAAGGGAGGGAGGGAGGAAGGAAGAAAGAAAAGAGAATGTTTCCTATTGCAAGACAGGGACAGCATTTAAAAATCAACCCCCGTATCACCACTACCAAAAACTAATAACAAATTTTGTCCCCATGGTGAAGAAAATTTTACTCATTCTTGAGATTTCCCCACTAATGTATAAGAAGAAAAAGAGTGTTTTAGAAATAAAATGGTTTTGTTTTTTCCTGCAGAATCCATTTATATAGTAATAGAAACCATTTTAGATCCAGAATTGCCTCACAGCCTTCGGCTCCCATCAGCCTCCTGCTTTTTCTGCCATATGCTTTGTTCTGGGATTTCTTCCTTCTGCTGACATCTGGTTTTCAGGATAAGGGAAAGCCACTTCCCCTGAACTAGTGAAATGACTTTCAGGGAAAAATGGCTCAAGTTTCCAGGCAGCTATGAATGAGATGTTTTTCTGAGAGTCCTGAGAAACTATCTTGAGGAAGGAAACCTAAGAAGGTACAAGCCTTCAGCCCCTCCATTTCCCCAGGATGGGCTTGAAGCACTTTTTCCTTTAGTGGCTTAGAGGGCACCCGGCTTTCCCTAGCAGATGGGCAGCATTACCTCACCCCACATTTAATGAATAGGTTTGCCCCCAGGGGGTGGAATTGTCCCAGAGTCTATTATGAAATCTCATTTGCTTTGCATGAATCAGTTCAGGAGTCCCGAGAAAACAAAATCTGAAAAATGAAAAATGGTAAAATAGGCCTGTCACTTAGAGCTACCCATCTAAATCAGGTTTGCCCTGAAACCGCTCTGACTTGGCAAGTGATAAGCATAGTAATTTTGCACTTTTGTGATGGAGAGGGCTTTTAATTGAATTCCATTTCTTGTGGGAAGGAGCAAAACCAGTTGTAAACACCTCTCACCTTCCCCTCTCCCTTCCCTTTTTTTTCTAGGACTGTAGCCTCTGAGGCATATAATTTAGCTCTGAAAGCAGACAGCTGGAGGAAAAGAGTGGAGGGGGAGGGGATGGTAGCTGAGAATCATCCAAATAACACACAAAGCACGCTTTTTTTTTTTTTAATCTTAAGCACTTTATCAAGAAAGGTACTAAGAACTGAGTTTCCTTCAGCCAACAACCTCAGGCCTTTTATAAATCTGACTTTCGTAGGGTTAGACATTTGACCTTGATGCAAGCTGAAGTTTGAAAGAGCGAGCGGGCTCAGTATCATTGGGCCCAGAGGGAGGCAGAGGTTGCCTTGCTGCTATTTCGGAAAGGTGAGATGGTGGTGGACAAGGCCGTGCGGCAGCCCACTGCCCATCCAGAAGGAAGCCAATAACTGTCCACTTGCTCCTGTGTTTGTCTCTGGATCTGTCTCTTCTCAGTCACAAGGAGGAAACTGAGGCAGCTTATCATAAGATTCTGCAGAATCATTAAATAAGAAATGGATTGAGGTTTTGGTTTGGATAATAGGGTGTTTCCCCTCAAGACCTCTGTTTACATGGGCGGGGGTGGCGGCCTGAGAAAGGCCATCGGAAATGGGTGGCCTTAATTTTCACTCTTTTCCTGTGTCCCACATATGAAGCTCCTTGTGCCAAAGACAGGCAGAAGACCATGTTCCCTAGCCCCTGATATGTAGACAGCCCACATCGCTCCCTGGCCCCTTGAAGGCCACCGGGCACTCTTGCAAAAGAGGTATGGTTTTTAGGATTTGTCTCAAGGAGCTTTTTTAGAAATCCTTCTGAATAACTAAGGATTCCTGCAATGTTCTTATACTGGACACTCAACCAGAATATGTGAGTCTGGCCCAGGCCCTCCTCAGCCTAGAAAAGGAGTGGATTCTCACAGGTGACTTGAAGATTCTGGTCTGAGGATTTTCCATGAGGCTGAAGGCCTCTGCTGAGTGAGCCAAGGGTAGCTTCTGGGGAGGCGAGTGCCTGGAGACTGTGCCCGGAAACCAGGTCATGAAGCCTCCTGACGTCGAAGTGATGCTCTATCAGACCTTTTCCCGAAATCTAGAATAGAAGAAATAGAAGTAGAGGTTATGAAGAACATCTTAAAGGAGTTGAAGCTTTTGAAAGCCTACAAGCCTCTATCATGCAGCTGAGGTCCTTAATGTGACTGGGTGGCTTTCCAGGCTTTTCTATCAAATTAGGGATCACACCTTGCTAAAACAGAGATCGTAAAAACCAGGCACGCAGGTTGCAGGGTTGCCCCTGGGAGTCTTATCGGCAAGTTCACAGTCCTGCACCCGACGCCCCACTCCCTAAGCACCCCAAGGGACAAGGCTGTATGTACAGAAATGGAGTCTCCTCCCCGTCTCACTGTATCTCGAATATTTGCTGGAGCGAATCCTCTCTCACTGTCATTTTCTGGATCTGATTGAAAGATAAATCGGTAGTAGAAAAATCTACCAGTGCCTTTCAAGGTTGTGGGCCAGGGCAAGGCAGACTGAGGCAGCCACACTTGCACTTGGCCGCTTTTGGATGTGAACGGCTGCTGCCTCTCTCCACATGAAACCCCAGGCAGCTGCTGTTATCATTCCCACTGGCCTCCCCAGAGAGAGAACATGGCTGGCTTCTGCAGGCCTGCCTGAAATCATCTGCAGCTGCTTGCATGATTTCAAGAGGAGAATGAAAGGGTTTAAGCAGAGGTTAAGCTGGGAAGTCCTCTGTGTGAAATATTTTCCTTTCATGGTTCCCTTTCCTTTGGGATGTAATGTACAAGCCACTTACTAGGCAGCCCGGTGAGCCACTGGCCCACAGGGAGCTGCGGCTGTCTTCTCCAGGTTACTCCTACTGCTACCACCCTTCCTACCACCGTGGCAGTCCCTGTGTGCGGGGCACCCCCTCTGCATGTTAGATACAGGATCTCCTTTGATACAACAGCACTCTAAGGGCCATATCCCATTTTCAGATGAGGAAACCAAGGCTCAGAGAGGTCCACTGGCTCGTGCTCCAGCAAGCTGGTGCAGAACCAGGATCCAAAAGACTTTTGTTTGATGCTGAACCCCACACTCTTTCTACCTCTGCAGTGCAGTTTGCTTCATGTCGGCACTTTCAGCCTCAACTGCTAAGCAGCACCATCCGAGAGCAGGAATATCCTTATTAACAGGATAGTGCCTAAAGGGATCAGGCTTACTTCTGTAATCTAGCCAATGTTTACTGAACTGTTAGGAAGATGCAGTGTGTTTGGAAATAATACAGACATTTATTATTATGTATTAGAGTATAAACTTGATCAAACGGAGAGTAAATTTGCCATCCGGTGTTACTGGCATCACATATTTTTTGTTTGTGTTATCTCCAGGGCTGGATCAGAAAGATTAAGTTAAGAAAAAAAGATCAGACATTCAACAGTAAATACATTACTTCAGGCCTGGCTTCAAATTCACTGGGTTTATGGGGCTATTGAATTGAAATCCCAAAGTCCTTGGACCACAGCCTCTAGGAAGCCCAGAGCAGCATGGCCGCTGCTGGGATTCCATTCCCTGACCAGACTCCTGGCTTTGTTGGGCATTAGCCAGAAAGCAGGCCATTATCAGGACAGAAAACTGAGACTGGCAAAGCAAATGGTATGTCATTCCCCACTCCTACCCTTCGTGCATTTATCCTTTCAATGGCACCTGAAATTAAGACCCAAATCCTATATGGTCTGGCCAATCCACCTCCCCAGACATCTTTTCCATCATGACCACTTTATTCCATCCCAACGTTGGGAAGGGGAAAAACAGGCCTTTTTCCTCTACCCAACTTAGGTTCCTTGGCTGGGGCCTTGCAAATTAGACTGAGAAAAGACAGAGTAACAAGAGAAAAGCAAACAAGTTTTTTAATGCATGCATTCCATGTGCATACACACGGGAGTACTCAGTTATGAGTACCTCAAAGGGGTGGTTAGAACTTGAATCTCTGTAGCATCTTAGCAAAGAACAATAATTTTGTAGAGAAGTGACAAGACAAAGGAAAAGGACTTTGAGCTTCTAGGGTTGGCAGATTGTGGGAAGGCAAATATATGGGGAGACTAATGATAGATAAGGCTAGTTTTAGTGAGGATTGTTAGGTAGACTTCTGGGGCCATCTCTGGGCTGATGAGGGTCTGGAGTTGTCTCTGGTGATTACCTTCTGTCCTTTCTGGTAGAGAGAGGAAGGGGGGACACCTTTATGAATCTATGTCATGCTTCTAGACAAATAAGGGGAAGGCAGAGAGCTTTTCTTGCATCTACTTCTTCACAGTTGCATTCAGCTCATAATCCTATGCCAAAGGGGCATACTTAGGGGTGGCAGTCCTGGTACCCTTCACCAGCTACCGAAGCTGTCTGCCATATCTTGTCCCCTTGCTTTTCTCGCCCCTACCCCAGGGCCTTTCACACCAGCCTGGAACGGTCTTCTGTCCCCACCATGGCTTAGTTAACTCCTCAGCTTTCAGATGGCAGCCCAACTGTCACTTCCTCACAGAAGCCTCCCCTGACCTCCCTGACTAGCTCACATTCCCCTGTTAGAGGGTGGCAAAGGACCCAGTGCCTTTCTTCCCAAGCACTTATTACAGGTGCAACTTCACATGTATTTGTGATCGAAAAACGTCTTGTTTTCCCACTCCCATAAATTTCCAGAGGGCAGCTCCATGCCTGGTTCTCCCCACGTGTCACAGTGCCCAGCCCAGTGCCTGAGACGCAGGAGGTACCCACTTGCCAAAGCAAATGAATGGATGCAGCTAAGCCCAGCCCAGTATCCACATCTCCTGCTCACAGCCACTGGATAGTCTGTGCTCAAGTTGCAACCAGGGAGACACTAAGCAAGTGAACAGCTCTGATGTCTTAATGGTGATGTTAAATTTAGAAAGAGAGCTTCAGCCATAAAAAAGAATGAAATAATCCCATTTGCAGCAAGATGGATGGACCTAGAGATTATCCTACTAAATGAAGTCAGTGAGACAGAGAAAGACAAATACCATATGATATCAATTATATGATATCTAAAAAAATGATACAAATGAACTAATTTACAAAACAGAAACAGACTCACAGACATGGAAAACAAACTTATGGTTTCCAAAGAGGAAAGGGGGCAGCGGAGGGACAAATTAGGAGTTGAAGATGAGCAGATACAAAACTATTATGTATAAAATAGATAAACAACAAGGTCCTACTGTATAGCACAAGGAACTGTATTCAATATCCTGTGATAAATCATAATGGAAAAGAATGTAAAAGGAGAGCTAGCCACTTCTCACTTCAAGCTTCCAGACTTCTAGACCATTCTTAGTTTAAATATCTCTTCGAGGGGAGGACGGAATTCCAAAGATGCAGCTTTTGATAAAGCCTTGATCTTTTACCTCTTGCAAATTCTGCTTAGGAATTAGAACCTGGAGTATGGCTGCTGCAGAGAATCTTCTTTGCAGTTTTCCCTCTAGCTGATTTTTCCACTTTTTCTTGAATTTTTATCTTGAGGGCAGATGTCCCTTATGAATTCATGTGGTGTACGTAAGTTGCCCTAATGGGTTTATTTTTATTTGAGATTTGGTCTGCTATCTATAGATGCGCTGGAACCGAGACCTCTGGGGTTAGAGCTGGGCCCTTGTTCCCAGAGCCCCTTTGAACTGAGAGAAATTATTTGCCTTTTTGGCAAAAGATCCACTTTTAATTTTTTATTTCTTTCTTGCTCAGATTTCTCTTTTGGCCTCATGAACTTAGACCCATCTGTTCCCCTCTCCTTTCTGGCTGTGTCGTGATCCCTCAAACATCTGAAGGAGTGCCATCTTGTAGGATTACTCAAGGGTCTCCATCCTGAATCAGTGGAACCTCTTGAATTGCCTCCCAGAAGCTCCCATGTTCCTGTGTGTTTGTCACTTGGACACAGTTCTCCTTTTTCCTCCTTGCCTGTAATCTAAATGCACCCTAGGAAATTTACAAGAGTTCTACCTTTTTTTCTTTTTTTTTTAAGAGCAAGGTGTCATGTCTTGAGTTCAGTTCAGTCTCAAACTGGATTCTGTCTAGACTTTTTGTTTGGGTTTCAGATGTTTAGCCCCAAACAAATTGAGATTTAAATTGAAACAGGTCCAGATCTGGTAATGTTTGAGATTCTTCCCAGAGCACAAACGGTCCCTTACTTGAAGCTCCCCTAAGTGCAGTTCTTAAATCTTCAATCTCTGTGTTCCTAGTAAACACTCACGGAAGAAACAGTTAACAATTAATCTGCTTGTGTTCCAGTGACTTGAAAAATAAGCATCAACACTTCTGAGGCCTCATTTTCTCAAGTTCTGAAGGCTGGTTTTCATAGCTGATGTTAGGCCTTGGTTTATCAGCTCCAATGGCCTGGAAACGCCTTAGACCTGAATATTTGGGATGAGCAGAGTGGACTCAGCTTAGGAATTCCAAGAAGGCAGAATCAAGATAGAGAGTGGCCGAGGCTCCCAGGTGTGGAACGAACCCAGTTTCTAAACCTGATTCTTCTGCTCAGTTGTAATGTTTATAACTTGGACTCCCTTGAGATTTTTGTACCTGGTTAGAATGTTTTAAACCTTGGAATGATGCTTCTTTGTGGATTTATCTGTGAAACATGGCAATCATAGTTCCAAGCTATCTCATAAGGCTGCTGTTGAGATCTTCAGAGTGTTGATTCTATCTTCCTGGTGCCTCAGAAGTGTGAAATGGTAGCAGATATGTGGTATGTGTCCTGAGATTATCTGGGCCCTTTCTCTCTACTGAGATTTGTTTGTTTGTTTATTTTTTATTCAAGTATAGTTGATTTATAATGTTGTATTAGTTTCTGCTGTACAGCAGTGACTCAGTTATACACATATATACATTCATTTTTTATATTCTTTTCCATTATGGTTTATCACAGGATATTGAGTATAGTTCCCTGTGCTATCCATTAGGACCTTGTTGTTTATCCATTCTAAATGTAATAGTTTGCATCTACCAACCCCGAACTCCCAGTCCTTCCCTCTCCCTCCCCTCTGTCCCCTTGGCAACCACAAGTCTGTTCTCTATGACTGTGAGTCTGTTTCTGTTTTGTAGATAGGTTCATTTGTGCCATATTTTAGCTTCCACATATAAGTGCTATCATAAGGTATTTGTCTTTCTCTTTCTGACTTACTTCACTTAGTATGATAATTTCAAGTTGCATCCATGTTGCTGCAAATGGCATTATTTTGTTCTTTTTTATGGCTGAGTAGTATTCCATTGTATATATGTACCACATCTTCTGAATCCATTCATCTGTTGATGGACATTTAGGTTGTTTCCATGTTTTGACTATTGTGAACAGTGCTGCTATGAACATAGGGGTGCATGTATCTTTTTGAATTATAGTTTTGTCCGATATATTCCCAGGAGTGGGATTGCTGGATCATATGGTAATTCTATTTTTAGTTTTCTGAGGAACCTCCATACTGTTTTCCATAGTGGCTGTACCAACTTACATTCCCACCAACAGTGTAGGAGGGTTCCCTTTTCTCCACACCCTCTCCAGCATTTGTTATTTGTAGACTTTTTAATGATGGCCATTCTGACCGGTGTGAGGTGGTACCTCCTTGTAGTTTTGATTTGCATTTCTCTAATATCTATTGAGATCTTAGTTGACGGATTGATCAACTTGCTCAAGTTAGTGATATTATCTCTTAGGTGATGTACTGTGTCATCCTACACAGCATCCCCATTTTACAGGAGGAGAAATAAAGATGGTGGAAGGAGCAAGGCTAGAACCCCTTCCTTCTACACTGTAAATTCAGGCAGGGGTCTGTATACCTCTTAATGGTTAGTTTTCTGAAGAGCTTCACCTTGAAGGATAGTAAATCAGAAACTTAAATATGCATGTATCCAGTGGCTTCTTTTGAGATTGGCTTGCAGTAAAGCCCTTGGGTTACTTATACCAGAAAAAGGCACACAGAATGAATGCGTGATGTAAATGCTCGCATTGTAGTTCCCATGCAATAGCAAAAGTCTATGCTCGTGGTTCCATTATAACATCTAAATGTTTATACTATTGCAACTTAAAATTTGGTTGCTTCGTAGCTCCTACATGGGAGTTGAATTAACTTCAACGCACTTGACCAAAGCTGCTTCTTTTTCTACAGTTTTGGGGAGGTTTTGTTTTTAACATTAACCACATAGGTGGTAGTTGTTTTAAAGGACTCTTAGCCACACATACTGTATAGGTTGTTAAAAAAATAATTAGGAGTTAATTTTTAATAATGTCTGTTTGGTGGCTACAAATTAACATGTTTTAAAACCCCTGTGATTTGACCCCTGTTCATCATATCCTGCTGTTGATTGGTGCTGACCAGCAGAGCTAATGAGATGCCTAAGTACTGCTGTGTTTCACGGCTTGTTACTCTAGGGGAGTTGGTCTCACTTTTTTTTTTAAAAAACGTGGGTGGACATAAAATTTATCAGCAGGCAAATCCATGAGGAACTAACTTTATTACAAGTATCCTTTTAGACTTGAAAGATCCCTCAGCTAGTTAATTAACTTTGCACATCATATATGTGGTTTTCATTCCAAAGCTTTTTGCTTATTGCTGTAAGAAGGTTCTGCTTGATGAAGCAAAGTAGTCCGGGTTGTTTTATTTATATATATCCCCCTCTAGTCTAATGCTCTTATTTTCCTCTCCAGATTCTTTCAAACTCCCTCCCCTTCTTATGCACAATATAAATACACAAATTATTACTTGTCACCAACAGCCTTAGTGATTTTAGAAATCATCATGTGGCTACATTGCATATTTTTGCATCAACGAGCGTGCTTCTTTGGCAAACATGGTTGAGAATTTTTGAAGAAGAAAACCTCAGGTCCATCAGGTTGGTTTTTTCTGTGGTGGAGATGCGGGTGGTATCCTCTGGGTCTCAGCAGGCTCGCAGCTCTGACCCCCAGATGATGAGACTTTGTGACTAAGGTCTGAGAGAGTTGACCACAAAGGAGGCCAGAAGTCCTGAGAGCTGGGTCCAGAGGTGGCTGGCAGGAAGAAGATTCTAACCCAGAAAAGCAGCTTCTGGGAGTGCAAAGTGAGGTACTAGCTTAAAGGGGAGGGACCACACATCTAACTGCCTCAAGGCTCCTGCTAGCATCATTGCTGGGGGACATGTAAGGCTGCAGCCTCTCTTAGGTGGGGAGAAGAGAAGCCTCCCTTGGTGGGCATGTGCTGAAGAAGGGTGTTACTGCGAAGAGAGAGGTGATGGGTGCTCAGTGCTTTTTCTGTCCCAGCGCAGGTGTGCCAAGGACCACTGTGCTGGTCACAGGTGCGGCAAGATAGGAGGCTAGGGAAGGGGGAGAATGCCGGCCAGGAGTGGATTTGAGAGGTTGGGAGGACAAAGGCTTGTGTTGCTTTGTATGTGAGCACAAGCATGTGTGCTCCTAGACATCCATCAACAGCCCAGAATTTGTTTGCCATTCAGTTCTCAAACAAATGGCTAGTTTATTAAGCTGCAAACTGCTATCTCCGTTAGGAAATATTCAATTCCAGCTATTAGCCCTGAGGGTTAAAGAGCCCCCCTCCTTCCTGTCTGCTTTGCTCTGTCCCCAAACAATGCTTTGATGTGCATGGTGCTCCTAATGGAGGATAAGTCATCAATTAACCCAACTAGAAGGTTCAACTGAAAACAGACTTTTCAAAGAGGGGATTATCTCTGAGTTGTTAACCACTGATTGACGTTATCTGTCTGGGATATATTCTTATACCAAGGCTTAATCTCCACCTATATAACAAAGGTGCAAAAGTATTCTAGTTATTCGGTTTGTTTTTAAAGTCACTCTAGAAATTGGGTCTTAGATCACTGAGGCTGGGGTAGAGGTGACCATATTTTCCTTTCCAAACAAGTTACCATTTTAATTCCTTCAAGAATTGGTCCTGATACCATTAAATTGCTAGGGCTTTTTCTTTTTGTTTTCTTTTTTGTTTGTTTGTTTGTTTCTTGTTTTGTTTTTTACAAAATAGAAGCAGAACCATCTATTTTTATAATAGTATGAGCAATATTGTGAATTTAAGCATAATGCAGATGAAGCAAATCTGTAATTGTGCTTGGGATTTGCAAGTCAAAACAAGGCTTTTTTTTTTCCCCTCCCCCAGATGCTTTCAAATTCTGACAAACTCTGGTGTTAATTTACATACAGCTTTTCAGGAAAGTATCAATTGAATAAAATTAATCTATTTCACTGTTATTTTTCATTGTGCCTTTAGTTTTCTAGCATGCTTATGAGACCAAAAAGGGGCTATAAAAAATTAATTATCAAACATTTAGAAAGTAAAATAGGGCAGTCAGGCCACTATCCTGATACAATCAATAATTATTTTAGTCTCTTCTAGTCTTTTTTGCCCTATATTTGCTACAAAGATATAATCCATCTACCTAGAATCTGCTTCCAACATCATTAGCCTCACAGAATGTTTCAAAAATTATACCCCCTACTGCTTAGTGGGTACAGAGTTTCTGTTTGAGGTGATGAAAAAATTTTAGAAATAGATTGTGGTGATGGTTGCACAACATTGTGAATGTAATTAACGGCCACTGCCTTGTACCCTTAAAATGGTAAAAAAATGGCAACTTTTATGCTATATATATTTTACCACAATAAAAAAAAAGTATATGAAAGATATGCCCCCGATTGCTTTTTTTTTTCTTTTTTGAGAACTAAAGCATTGACAGATTTCAGAGTTTATAATGCTGGGAGAAAATTTTAGTGTGGAGTTTATTTTTCACAGACGTCAAAAACTACAACTTTTCAATACTACTTAGGGTTTGCGATAAGCCTGTAATTTGGAGGCAAATTTTCAGCAGTGGGGTGGCATGTTATTATAACACCAGAAACCTTGGAGGTTGAGAGGTCTTGTTTCAGGCTGAGGTAGTTAAAGCCCTCCCAGGGACACCAAAGCCTCTGAGGGCAGTGCTGACAGCCCTTGATTGACACGGACTGATAGTGAGGTTCACAGGCTCAGGTGAGGGGAGCCCTGCCCTCAGGGAGCTCCAACAATGACTGGGCAAGTCCTCTAGAATGATGTGGAGATGTGACAGAGCAGTTCATTCTGCTGGGCTGTTTCTCTCACCCGGAGACTTGGGATGGAGTGGGGAGCAGGTTGGACCTGGGCTTTCCGGGAAGCTGAGGGAGGGAGGGAAGGGCCAGGGAGGAGAGGCCAGCGAGGGGATAGACTTAGCAAAGTAGGTCAAGTTTGGGCAGGGTGGCAGATCCTTAATTCCAGATTCATGAGTGTCTATTAGAAAATGGTCCAAGCGACATTTATTGAAGGCCTAGTTGTGCTGAGCTTTGGTGGAGGAAGGGAGACCCAGAGCAAACCATAGTGGCACCCCTGATCTCGAGCACCCATTGGGTGGGGTTCAGATCACAGACTGGGGACATCTTTCTGGACCACACACCTGACTTCCTCTGCCCCGGGGACCTCCGTTCCCAGCAGTGGTTGTTGTGGTGCATTTATATTCCTGAATCCTTAAATATTGCAAAGACTGATCCGGGCTTACAAAGAGGAAGGCAAGCTGGATGTGTGAACCTAACTGGGCTCAATGTTTTAAACATCTCATATTCTCTCAGGTTATTCTTTTGTGTTCATATCCCAACTCTGAAATTAATTGGCCTAATACATGATTTGTTAAACATGAATTAGAGAGTGAAATCAAGACGTGATTTTAAAGAATGCTTTTCATAACACAGGCTCAACCAGGTTCCTGAAAGGAATATATGCTCACTTAGGGATTTCAGCGTTACATGGTGACATTGAGGGAGGCTGACTTGGTGGGGAACCCTTGATGCCACCACAGTTTCTGCAAGTAGAACCTTGCCCCCTCTCCCTTCCCAATCCCCTTAATGGCCACGTGCCCGGCCAAGATGAGATACAGGAGTTTTAACCCCTGCATCGATTCTGAGGTTCAGCCTGAAATCACCAACACGGGAGCATGGCTTGGCGTTACAGTTTTTCACTTTGCATAGGATATGCTCAGAGAAACTAAGGGGAAAAAATGGGAGATTGAGTGTTTTAGAATACAACAAAGCAACACCTTGGCTCAAGGCAACCTTTTTGTTCAGGAGCTTCCTAGCGCCTCACGGCTTGAGATGTTTGTTGGTTGTGTTCCCTCCGCACTGAACCTCCCCCCGACCCCAAACCCAGCCCCTGTTATTTCCTGTTCTTGGATCCCCACCTTCTGCCCGGCTTGCTTGGGGCGGGGGGGAGGGGTCCATGTCCGGAATGGACTGGCTGCTCTCAGATCCCTGCTATTGTTGTCCAAACTGTGTACAAGACAAAGAGACATTCTTGGGAGTAGCCAGACGTTATCTAGAGAATTCCAACCACTCTGCTGAAGAGAAAGTCACTCACCTTGACCCTTTAGAGGAGAAGCCCAGGCATCTGAAGTAGGGGCAGAGGGTAGACACAGCTTGTTAAGACTATATCTGAGGGGCTTCCCTGGTGGCCCAGTGGTTAAGAATCCACCTGCCAATGCAGGGGACATGGGTTCGAGTCCTGGTCCGGGAAGATCCCACACGCCGCAGAGCAACTAAGCCCGTGTGCCACAATTACTGAGCCTGCGCTCTAGAGCCTGCGAGCCACAACTACTGAGCCTGCGTGCCACAACTACTGAAGCCCGCGTGCCTAGAGCCCGTGCTCCACAACAAGAGAAGCCACCGCAATGAGAAGCCCGCGCACCGCAACGAAGAGTAGCCCCCGCTCGCCGCAACTAGAGAAAGCCCAGGCGCAGCAACAAAGACCCAACGCAGCCAAAAATAAATAAATAAATACATTTATAAATAAATAAATTTATAAAAAATTATTTTAAAAAAAAGCTATATCTGAGACATACCTAAGAACCCAAAGTGAATTCTTAAATTCAATGAGCTGTGGCACATCCTCTATCTTGGGAAAGCAAAAAGGATGTCAATATTTGCTTCTTTATAGTGGACTTAGGAGAGGCTGACAAGCCAGGGCTTAGATCTCAGCTCTGTTACTTACTTGCTTTGTGTCCTTGGGCAAATTATTTAAGCTCTGAGCCTCAATGTCTTTATCTGCAAAATAGGGATTGTACCCTACTTCAGGGTATTGCTGTGTGGATCTATTGAGATAATGTATATAGAGGGCATAGTGGAATGCCTAGACATTGTAATGTTCAATGAATAATTGTGACATTGTCATCCATATCATCTCCATTTCCTGTAAAGGAAACTGACACACAGCTAAGGCAGAGAGCTCATGGGAAGGTTCTAGGATTCATTTAGAGTATGTGGTAAGGTAGAAAAAGAATCTCGGGGCTTATCTTTCTTTTTTTTTTAAGATTTTTTTTTTTAATTTATTAATTTATTTATTTTTGCCTGCGTTGGGTCTTTGTTGTGCTGTGCCCGGGCTTTCTCTAGTTGCGGCGAGCGGGGGCTACTCTTTGTTGCGGTGCGTGGGCTTCTTATTGCGGTGGCTTCTCTTGTTGTGGAGCACAGGCTCTAGGACCACGGGCTTCAGTAGTTGTGGCTCGCAGGCTCAGTAGTTGTGGCTTGAGGGCTCTAGAGTGCAGGCTCAGTAGTTGTGGCACATGGGCTTAGTTGCTCCGCAGCATGTGGGATCTTCCCGGACCAGGGCTCGAACCCATGTCTCCCACATTGGCACGCAGATTCTTAACCACTGCGCCACCAGGGAAGCCCCAAGGGGCTAATATTTCTTGTTCGATAAGTCCAATTGTTCCAGCTTCTACAAGAGGCAAGATGGTAATTAAAGGCCCTGAGACAGGAAGCTTCACCATTTACTGCTGGATGTCTTGGTGCAAGTCACTTAAAAGTCTCTGAGTCTCAGTTTTCTGAGCAGTATAATAGAGCTGTCAAGAGCCCTGGCCTCCTAGGTGGGTCTTGAGGAATAAATCTGACTATGCGTTCAAATTGCTTAGTCCCATGCCTGGCATATCATAAATGCTCAATATAGGGCTATGATCATTTGATCATCAACCTCAGCCGACCCCTGAAGTCTCTGGGCCCCCACGTGCCTTCCCCTGTTTGACAGGTGCATACGCATTGCCAGCTCCAGGACTCTGCAGCTTCAGTCTTTGCAAACTGGCTTCACTGGTCACCAGCATCCACGTGTGCTTCTGCCTTGCAGCCGTGCAGCCTGGGGATGCCCTGATTCCACACGTATCCCTTTGCTCTCCCCGGTTTGTCCATGAGTTTTCAAAAGCGCAAATACCATGTGGCCACCCACTTGATAAAGCTTGAAAATCCTATTATTGGCCTGTTGCCAGAGGACAGAGCAAGAATAACCTGCCTTGTGTTGAGGGTCTCCCCTGCCCCGGGCAGGAAACCAGCTGCTTTCACGTGTTGTCTCTTAGGGAATCTTCATAATAGCCTTAGAAGGGATGTGTGTTTGTTTCCCTTTGCTGCCGTCACAAATTACCATGAATTTAATGGCTTAAAACAGTAGAAATTTATTCTCTCACGGTTCAGGAGGCCAGAAGTCCAAAATCAGGGATGGCAGGGTTGATTCCTTCTGGAGGCTCTGAGGGACAATCTGTTTCATGTCTCCTCCTAGCTTCTGGTGTTGCCAGCAATCCTTGGCACTTCTTGGCTTGTAGATGAATCACTCCAATTTCCGTCTCTGTCTTCACGTGGAGTTCTCCTTTGTATACATCTCTGTGTGTCCTTTCTTCTTATCAGGACACCACACCTGTCATTGGACTGAGGGCTCACCCTCATCCCCTATGATCTCATCTTAACGATTACATCTACAAAGACCCGATTTCCAGATAAGGTCATCTTCTGAGGTTCCTGGTGGATGTGAATTCTGGAGGCGAGACTATTCAGCCCACTACAGTAATTACTATACCCCTTTAACATATGAGTGACCTGAGTTTCAGAGAGGAGAAAATCCCTTACATAGCATCACACAGTCACTTTGTGACACCAGAGGATTCAAACCCTGACCTCCTTTTCTCTAGACTCGAGTTCTTCCCATTGGATCACCTTACCACTCATAAATAAATGGAGAATAAAATAAGGCTCTAAAAACCATGGCAGCAAACTGCTGAGCAGCAGTCAGCCACTAGATCAAAGGGGGCCTCGGGAGGGTAAACAGGATGAACAGAGGCTATGCAAGTGAATGGTGGCCCCCCTTCTTTTTTTGTTGCTTGTTCTCAGACTTTATCCTGTTTCCATAATCAGTATAACTTGTTGGTTTTCAACCACAGTGCTTGCTCCTGGGATTCCACAACCCAGCAGAGAGATTCCTCAGAAATGAGACCTGAAGTGGTGGTTGGGTTCCCTTGGCATTAAGCAAAGGGAAGGAGCACATTTCCTTGTGCAAAGCCAAGTACCCTCCGTGACTCCCCGTGGCCTGTCTTACTGCTGGCTGATGTTTACCATGCATCCCCTTGCAGAGGTTCCTTCCTGGCATTCAGAGCCACAAAAGCAGTGGCCAGAAGCAGGTGACTGGCCCTTAGCTGCCCTCATATCCAGGCTGCCCAAAGTTGTGGTCCAGCAGAGCTGGCCCGGGGCCAGACTGGGAAAGCACAGAGCTGTGGGCAAAAGAGGGGTCATATCACATGCTCTCCCTGTTTCTGGCTAAAGCACAGGACTAGAGCAGAATCAGAACCAGGTCAGGGTCAGGTCCTCAGTGTCAAGGGCAAGTTTCTCTTGGTTTAAACCACAAACGCAACGCTGTCTGCAACCAGGCTCGGAATCCCATGTAGTCAGTGGCGTCAGTTTGCTGCATGAGGTGGGGTCAGAAGATTTGAGTGGGTCTGGCTTGAGCTTTTCTAAGTGCTCCTTGGCTGCCCGCCGCGCCCTGCTCTTCATCAGGCCAGTGTCCCCAGCGCATGTCCTGATCCAGAATCTCCACTTAGTCCTGGCAGAGCAGGACACTCAGGTCAATCATCTGGACTTACCTGGGGTCCTCTCTTCCTGCCCGAGCAAGTCAGAGTGAACTGGATCAGAGGTCTGTTTGCTGCACAGTCTGCCTTCACATAGGACTTTGTGCTTTTGCAGAAATTTAAGAAAGGCTGTTCGTGAGTTTTCAGAGTGACTGGCAGTTCATAGTGACACTGATATGCATGATATGATGAGACCCGTTGTGTGGATGGAAGTCTAAACCTTCTAGAGCCTTCCACTGGTTCCCTTGCAATCCATAGGTACTGATTCAATAGGATCAGACCTCCTTCCTGTTGGTAAGTGGTAGATCCTTTCGTTGAGTTTTCTTAGAGCTCACCAGGTATTTCATGGAAAGAGAACCTTTGATTGTTGGGTTTTCCTTTCTTCAGAATTGTGAGTGTTGTCTTGGGGAAGCGAAGCCTTGCTGTGTCACACCTCTTGCCTTTGAGCAGAGGAGAGCTTGGTGGGTGAACTGTAAGAGGACCTGGCTCCATGCTAAGTCCTCGTGCTGATCTCAGATGCTCAGGCCCGGCCTGAGGGCTGGGAACTGGGTGATGGGGAGTGGGGTAGGGAGGATCCCAAGGCAGAAATGGCACTTGGGCCCAGGGCTTAGGATTGCCTCCCAGAGTTATCATGCGTCCCCACCCTCCCAGCGCTCAATTTAAACATCAATGAGATGTGTGCTTTTGCTTACAGAGGACTAGATTTAGCAAACCCAAAATCCTGTCTTTAAAACTCGACTCAAAGCTTTAAAATACTACTAGAATAAAAAATTGATTCAAATTCACTGAGTCCCTGTTTGTGTATGTGTCCACCTGTCTGTCTGTCTTATAGGTGGATGGGGAGGCATCTAGGTTGACTCCACTGCACAATTAAATTGAATGAAGCAAAAAACAAGGAAAAAAGACTTGTTTAGAATAATAAATCAAGTCAGCCTCCAATTCTTGTTCTCTGCTTGACTAATCAGAGCTTGGAAAACGTTTTAATGGGGTTTTCCTATGACATATCCTGTCTGTGACATAGTTCATGAAATTCTGTGACATTTGACTCCCAAAGAGGAATTTGGTTACTCACAGAGTGTTTCACAACTTTTTTGGGAATAGGCAGCTCATGGAAGGAAAATATTCATCTATAACAGTGAGTCAATTGCATATCTTTGATGAGAAAGAAGATTGTGTCATCTCACAATTGTGTAGCGTGGTCGGCTCCTAAAAGTATGATATATTACAGCAAGAAAGCACAACTTCCTTGAGGGAAGGTCATGTTTGAAACACTTGTCCATCATGGCTGAGTAAAGGATTCCCTACTCACCATGGAGACGGAAATTGGAGATTGAGAGGTGTTGCAATACCTAACAAGTAGACGAGATGGTCTTTTTTAAGTCTGTGTATTTAAAGCTCAAATTTGTAACATTTATTGATGCATGATTACTTTCAAAGATTACTTTTCCAATTATAAAAGTAATACATGCTCAGTAATACATACCTTTATAAAATAAAAGTTATACGTTCCACGTCAGCTTTTCATTCTGCCTTCAGCATTGAGTTCCCCCATTCTCCAGGGTTAACCAGTTAATATATTAATATGATTCTTCCAAACAATATGTATACAAATGGTATCCTTGGCTTTGAGACAGTGATTTAATCTTCTCTAATCTCTCATGGTGCCATATTTCCTTTTAGTTCTTGCCCATCTCACTTTTTATATTTTTATGTACTTAATTTTTTTTCACAAGTTAATACATGCACATGGTTGAAAATTCAAAAGGTGGAGAAAGGAACACAGTGAAGAGAAGTTTACTACCTCATATGTCCAGTCCACCCCATTCCAGAGAAAACCATTGTTTATCAGTTTCACATTTATCCTTTCAGGCATAGTCTATGGATATTATGTGTGTGTGTGTATATATATATATATACACACATACACATACACACATATACACATATACACACACATATATACAATATATATTACATATACATTATACACACCTAGAAACTAATAAAAAATTATGTATATAAGACTATATATTCACATTCTTTTTTTGTTAACAACTAAAATAGCATGGTGTATATACTGTCCTGTACCACTTGTCACTTAGCAGTAGATCTTTGAGATTGTCCTATACCAGTTCTCATAGAGTTGGGAGCTGTACTATCCTCTTAAAGGTTGCATATGCTATTCCATTTTATGAATAGTCCAGTCCCCTAATAGGTTATTTGTAGCCTTTTATTATTGCAAGCAATGTGGCATTAGAGACCTTTGGATATAGGTCATTTTATACACATGCCACTATACCTGAGAATAAATTCTTGGAAGTGGAATTACTGGGTCAAAGACATTGCATATTTTAAAGTTGGTTACATATGCCTAATTGCCATGCAACTTCATGGAGTTGGATAAGGGTACCTCTTTCTTCCCATTCTGATAACTAATTTTCTTGGTGGAAAACTTATCTCATAATTTAGTTTTGCTTTTCTTTTACATGAGTGGGATTGGGAATCTTTTTGTATGTCTAAGAATAATTTATATATTTTTTTGTGTGTCAACTGTTTTCCATGTCCTTTGTCCATTTTTGTGTTTGGTTTGTTGGTCTTTTTCCTACTGGTTTGTAAGAGTTCTATATATATCATGAATATTAACCTTTGTGATATGAGTTACAAATATATTCTGTTTATTTCTATTTTAGCCACCATTCACTGAGTCCTTTTACTGTAGGACAAATCCCCCTACTGGTCATCGTACTTCAGGTCAGCTCGCTAAGGTAGTAGTAGTTTTATATCCTTTTTACAGAGAGGGAGAGGTCCAGATCTGTTGGATATCAAAGCCCATTCTTAACCAGAACTCTGTACCCCTCTATACACAATATATTAATATAGCATCATTCCAGGTTGCCATGCAATTTTGAAAATATGCTTTCTAAAGGTTGCATAACATTCCATCAGTTCAGCAAATTACAGTTTTCAGGTGCTGATTTTTATGACTACACATTTTCATTGCCTGCAGGTTTTTATTGTTCTAGACAAGATTGCAATCAGTGCATTTCTTAAAGCTTTGTGTCCGTGAAGCACCATAATGGCACCAATATTCCTGCAGAAGATAAGGGTATAGTGTCTGAGGTAGCAAGCAGAGGGACCTTTTGAGTCTATGATCCTTGATGGAGGGACCCACAACAGACTCAGAGCGGAAATGGGGTGCGTGTCAGGCCCTGCATCGGGGCCCTGTATTGGCTGTCAGACCCTTTCCCTTACAAGGTCACCACCAGCTTCATCTGGTTCTGGAATGAAGCATACCATATATTACGATTCCAGATTCTCCTCCCTTCTAAAGGCTTCTTTGTGAGCAGTATCAGAGGCAGAGGGTACACTGGGAGACTGCAGGGTGCAATGGGAAGGGAAGGGCTAGGAAGTTGGTGAACAATTTCTTTTTCTGTAGAATCGTGTTTCTTACAGGAATAAATGAGATCGTGGTGTGTGACATAGCTGGGTGGTCCAAACATCCTCGTGTGTTCTTCCCATCCCTGCTCTTTGGCTTTCAGGGTCCTGAGCACCTGGGAGGTGCTGCTGAGTCTAGATTTCCTGCAGCCTTTTAAGGGAAGTCACTATTCTCTTCCCTTCTCATCCATTTTCCCTCAATAAATTAAGGGCTGGTTATGTCTTAGTTTCCCACACTTCACTCCAATTAGAGATCCTTTCAGGTAAACAAGCTCCCATTTTAAATTGTCAATATTCCCATCACATTCACATCTAAGCACAAATTGCTTTAAAGACCTGTCTCCATGCCAAGATGTGGAGCCTTTTGGAGGTGGGACTTGGAGGAGGGACCTACCTGAAAGGTAGTGGGGGAGCGGGCAGCCTGGGGAGGAGGAAGTGGCCATGGACACTTAGAAAGGACCTCTGGGGGTGCCAAGGCCCAAGCTGCCTTCAGTGTGTTCCTTGAGTTAGGTCTCGGAGCAGTTTGAAAAGCTGCAAACCTCCATCTTCCCTGGGCCCCGAGAAGCGTGGAGAGGGAGCTTCCCTGTGCTGACCCCACCCCTCCCCTCTTTACAGGTCCAGGCAGCGGGCTGGGTAGGACCATTTTTGAAGCCAGTCTCTCCACCTTGCCTGCTTGCATCTAGTTCCTTGTGATCTCAGCAGATCCATTTTGGAACATTCTATCACGCTAATGGTACATAAATGGGATGGCTCCATTTAGCACAATAAACTCCTTCAACTAAAGAGATAAAGTTCTGACAAGGGGAATGTCTAAGACGGAGCGGAGTTCCTTCCCGGAACCCTTGAAATCTCTCTTGGCAAAAGTATCAAGCAGTTTCAAAGGAAGCAGCTGTTCCCATTTGCTGGCTGGCTTTTTCTCAACTCTGCCCACGTCGTTACCAGACTCAGAACTACCCTGGGCTTCGCCTCTGCCCAAGGTTCATGCTAACATCACAGAACGACAGAGGTCAGGAGCAGAAAGGAGGTGCATTTGGGGGGTTCACCTACTTTGGCTCTCTTATTTTACAGACCAGAAAACTAAGACCCAGAAGAAAAAGCCTGGCCTTCCCAGGGTCATGGAGAAGCAGGCACACGGTTTCACAGACAGTCTGTTGCTGCCTGGCATTTGCTTTTTAATTTTTCCCTTTTGATCCTTCGCATACTTCCTGGATCTGCTCTGTCCTGAACTGCCCAGGATGCCTTCCAGGGGCAGAGCCCTGCCCTGTGGGTGGGATTCCTGGCTTCCTGCCAGACCTCTGTTCCTGACCAGCTGTGTGACCCTGAGGAGGCTCCTTAGGCTGGGGCCCACCCCTTGGTGGAATGGGTGAGAATCCCCACCTTGCAGCGGGTGAAAGGAGCACAGAGAGAAGGTACGTGAAGGTGTGTGACCCAGACTGGCCCCAGGAGGCGGGCAGTGGACCTTCACTGAGGGAGGATCATAGTAGCGTTGATGACCTTCCCACCCCAGCTGCTAGGTCCTCACAAACTGCACTTTGCTTCCCAGCCAAGCAAGTTTCCAAATGACTTCCTTTCTCCCAGTGCAAGGCACCCTCAGAAACTAAAGCAGATCAGGCTACAGCAGCCAGAGAATTAAACTGGCAGTACACAGCTGTTTTCGTAAACTCTGAAAAACCACCCCAAGCTCAGAGCCAAGAGGGAGGAGGATGGATGCGGAGCCTCGACGTGTAGGTGCTGCTGGATTCCGCTCTGCTCCTGCCTGTAGGGAGACCCCCCCCGCCGCCCCCCCCCCGCCCCCCGCCAGCCAATGCGGGTGGCTCAGTTCGTGCTTTTGCAGCTTCCGTCTAGCTTACCAGTTGAATTTCTCCCTCTGCCTCTGAGGATAAACCACTGTTCTGGAGCAAGTCACTGTGACTTTGCCACAGAGCGTTTTTCCTAATTCCATCATATTTTTGCAGCCGGAGGGAGGGGGGCGTGTGCGTACGAATATGAGTGATGAGTATGCATATGTGTGTGTGCACGTGTGTGTGTCCGTGTGGATGTGTGAGCGTGTGCATTGGTTTGCTAGGCCTGCCGTGGCAGCGTCCCACAAATTGGGTGGCTTAAGCAACAGAAATTTATTGTCGCACGGTTTGGAAACGAGACGTGTCAAACCAAGGTGTTGTCGGTGGAGTTGGCTCCGTCCGAGGGCCGTAGGAAGGGACGTTCCAGCCCCTCTTCTTGGCTGACCGACCCCTGACTTCTCTCTCGGCCTTTTCACGTTCCTTCTAGGTACGCCTCTGTGTCTAAATCTCCTCTTTTTATAAGGACATTAGTCACATTGGATTAGGACCCACCCAAATGACATCACTTGACTTGATTACCTCTGCAGAGACCTTATCTCCAAACGGGGTCACCTTTTGAGGTACTGTGTGTTAGGACTTCAACTTATGAAGTTGGGATGGGGGGGACCCAACTCACCTCCTGACAATGTGCACGTATGTATAGGTGTGTGTGTGCGCATATGTGTAGTAAACCGTGACACCTCAGACTCCAGTCAGAAGTGTGCCTATTGCTTAGATAATAGTACTTTAAGAGCACATACAATTTCCTCTTTTGCGAACAGGGCAGATTTAAAACAAGTTTTTACACACCTTCTCATGGGGGCAGAGGGGCAGGTGTGATTATGTAGCAAGTCCTGGGTACCACTCTTGCCTCTTGGCTTGAAAGCACCTCTTCATGGAGGGCCCTGCTCACTTTGTCATTCCTGAGCAGAGCAATGCCACCCTGGGTGTGTGATTTCCCCTCCTCATTTTACTTTAGACCGTTAAGTAGCATCTTGAAATGCCTTTGGCCCTACAGCAGAACATTCCGATTATTCCAAAGGGCGGCGTAACTTCAGAGTTGCCGTAGTGTAACGCTCCCTGGTGACTTGGTATCACCCAGTCACTGAGAAACTCCTGGATATTTCTAAATAAATTTCAGCTCATTAAAAATGTCTCTTGGATGTTGTAAATAGTTGTATAGTATACATTTAACTTCCTTTTCCGAAGAGCCTGCCTGGGCTCCATGCACTCTGATGACTCCTTCCCAGACTTGTGTTTCCGGGAGAGTCACAGGGGGTCTGCGATGCTGGGCTGCCACCGTCTTTGAGCTGCTCGCCTACTTCACCAGGACAAACTGGTCCCAAACTGACCCCAAATAGATTGCCCCACAGGACCATGGTTGGCATTTGTCCTCCTCTTTCCATTCAGTTTACTGTGAATCTCAGTTCTCTTTGTCCTTTCTAAAATCTTACTGAAGGAAATGAGTTCTGCACGGCCCTGGAATTCTGATTGGCTTTCCATTCAGCCAAAATCCTAAGTTATGCCCCAGACTTTCCAGGTCAACCCAGAGTTCCGGGGGACCAGGTGGGTGGAGCCTCGTCCACCGTGGGGCAGCGAGGGGAACCAGTCATTAACACGCCATGAGCATTGGTGTGTGGTGCTGGGGGTCTGATTCTATGGCGAAAGAGTGAGGGATATATTTGTGGCATTTATGTCTCCCCAGGGCCCATGTGGGTCTGTTTTCTTTGTGGCAGAAGATACTAGTTAGCCCTGAGAAAGGAAAAACCACTTCCCCCAGAGATCCTTGAAATTAGAGCACTCATCCCTGTCTTCAAATTCTGTCCCACTTCAGCATGGGACACAATGTAACCATTTAAAATATATCTGACCACCACCATTAAAGGACATAAAAAGTGCTTGTGAGATAATGTGCAGTGAAAAAAAGTTGGCTACAAATTGCATATACTGTGGTCTCAACTCTATTAAATACATATTTCCAAAAAGGAGACTGCATGAATGCAGTAAACCATTAACTGCTTTCCTCTGTGTGGAGGGAGGATGAGTAACTTTTATTTTCCAAATTTTCTACAGTGAGCATTTATTATTTTACACACACATATAGAAGCTGTCCTAAAAAGTTCATTTAACTGGATGAAGTCCATTTAACTGGATCTTCGGGATCCATCAGGGTTTTTTTGCTGCCTTTAGCATCACCAGGATATTAATTCCCTGCCTGCCCAAGGCCCATCTCTGACTTTCCAAGAAGACAGCCCTAACTGGTTCATCTCAGCACCACTAAGCTCCCACCTGCCCACGCAGCCCTGGGCGCCAGGTGCGAACAAGAGCTGCTTCTGGCTGGCCGGCTGCTGCCCTCCAGGCTCGGGCCAGCTAGGGGGAGGGGCCAGGTCTCTTTGAAGGGGGTTAAAGTCCTTCTTTGTGTGAATGGCCTTTGAGGGAGCAGGAGGAGGGCCAGCTGTGACTTCACAGTCTTCTGTCAGGAGGCTCAGAAGGAATTTGTCCAGCTTGAGCCGGGGCGCAGGATACTGCCTGGAAAAAGAGGCAATTCTGACCAGGGATATGTGAAGTGGGCACTCCGGGCAGGGTAAGCCGAGTCTGCTGACCTAGCTTATGGTCCTTTGCTTTCTAATCTGGAAGGAGAGGGTTCCCTTGTGAGGCCAGAGTCTTTGTGGAGGAGGGACTCAGAGTGGGGACTTCGGGGCTACGCTGGGACGCCTTTCCTGCTGGAGAGAGAGTGGGCAGCTGGGCTCAGACTGGAGACTTGCTTCTCTTCTTGCTAATCTTGTCAGACTCCCAGCTTTAATGCTAAAGGGCAGAGCGGGAGCTCCCCACCACACATACAGTGCAGGCAAAGATGCAAAGATGCACACATCATCTTTGCCAGATAATGCTTTGAAGATGGTGCATGAGTGTGTGTGTGTGTGTGTGTGTGTGTGTGTGTGTGTGTCCGTCCTTTTCCGCAGCAGAACCAAGTGACGTAGCTGTTCTCGTGACGGGTTTTCTTGTTATCACCTTGTATGTAGTTAATCTACAAGCCCTTGTTGTAGAACTTGCCACATTCACGGAGTGGCCTGGGGCTTCTGGGGGAACGTGTGTGCCTGTCTCCTGTGGGACCCAGGGCCATGGGAAGAGAAGCTCATCAGCTCTGTTCCTAATATAGACTCATCTGTGGACAAAGAGTTAATCTCAAAAGCCTCTGGCACGGTTTTCTCTTTTCTCCTGGCTCTGCCTCCACATAGCGGATTTTTCCTGGGTCCACGGTGGAGCCCAGCTTTTGCTCTCTGCCATTACTGGTTGTCCAGGCATGAATCCAAGATCCTGAACTATTTTAAAACCAAGAAGGACACAGCTAAGTTACAAAGAACTGAAGCCAGGCTTGCTTTTGCTTTCAGCAGAATCAGTTACCCAGAAATTTCAGACTGCGGTAGCCAGAGTTCCCTCTGTGGCCTTGACCTTGGTTTATTCTGGAGGTGGGGACTGTCCTGTAAAATAGCTTCACAGTGAAAAGGGCCTTTGGTGGGAAGAGCATCTTAGGACTCCTTGATAGAGCATGGGGTGTATTGCATCGAGGAAGAAGCGAAACTTGCCTTTCTTGGAGCTGAAATGAGGCATCTCTCCTCATCTAGGGGAAACCCTGAAATCTCCCAGTGGTTCTCAATCCCTTTGGTAGGGAATGGATCTCCAAGTGACTGAAAGAAACAAGCTTTTCACCAGTGGCTGCAGAAAAGGCAACAGCTTCCTTCCTCGCCTCCTCCCATCACACCTCCATCACACACACCCTCTTTAGTTTCTTTCAGAGAGAGCCTAAGCTGTAAATGTGTTCATCAAACCACACCTTAACATTTTCCACATGTGCAGCCTCACATCTGAGCCACTGACTTTTCAGCGGATGCTATTAATAGGGCAGGCTGTGGTGCTGGGGAGACTCCCTTATGTTACAAAGGGACCACTTCTTCACCAGGATCGTGAGTGAGTCAAGACATAGGCCAGCCTTGTTTCCAGTGGAAGGGGGTTCCAGAAGTGTTTTCATCCCATCGTCAGCAAGCCTGTACCTGAGGCCTAAGCCAGAGAGAATGGCAGGAGGGTGATTGCTGTGTTGACCAATACCATAGAAGCTCTCAGAAAGAAGGGCTGGGCCTGTAAGAAGAACAGGAAGCTCTTTTTAAACTTTTTTTTTTTAATAATCTTTTTTTAAAATTTATTTTATTTTTGGCTGCGTTGGGTCTTCGTTGCTGCTCGCGGGCTCTCTCTAGTTGAGGCGAGCGGGGGCTACTCTTCACTGCGGTGCGCGGGCTTCTCATTGCGGTGGCTTCTCTTGTGTGAACCATGGGCTCTAGGTGTGCGGGCTTCAGTAGTCGTGGCTCACGGGCTCAGTAGTTGTGGCTCGCCGGCTCTAGAGCGCAGGCTCAGTAGTTGTGGTGCACAACTACTGCCTGGGCTCCATCCACTCTGATGACTCCTTAGTTGCTTAGTTGCTCCGTGGCATGTGGGACCCTCCCGGACCAGGGCGCGAACCCATTTTCCCCTTCATTGGCAGGCGGACTCCCAGCCACTGCACCACCAGGGAAGCCCAGGAAGCTCTTTTTAGAACCGTCTGAGTCACATTTAGGGGTAATGGCTTCATGGCAGGAGGAAGGAAACCCCAGAGATGTTGTTAGTGTTATCCCCCTTTATTGAGGGTCGTGTCATTATCCCTGAGCCCGTCTGGTCTAATTTTAGCTTTAACTACCCCAGAGTGCTGGGGGGTTTAGGTCTGCCTCTCATCAACCAGGAAGGGTCTCTGGCCTCCTTGGGGAGTGGCCCGCCTCCCGGCTTCCCACGATCAACACCAGCCTTTGGTTCTCCGGGCCGGAAGAAGCTCTGCTGGGGAGTGGGAAGGAAATTCTGCCTGGGATTGGAATGTGGCCCAGGTTGTCACTGGGGTCACTCCCCTCCACTTCCTGGCCCAGAGGCCCGAAGCCCGACAAAGGAAGCAAGCCATCCTCAGACATTCCCACTCTCTGTGCCTTCGCAGGGGCGGGTGAAGGGACCACTCAGAGTCCCAGCGGCTTCTCTAGTAGGGGTGGGGTGGGAGGGGAGCCACAGGCCAGCTGCTGAGGAACGCTGGTGCTCCCAGCCGCCTTCATACAGTCTTTTCAGCCTACACCATCTGCCACCCTGAACAGGGTGGGAAATTTCTCCCCAGTTACTGTTGTAGCAGTCCGTCTGCCTTTGCTCTATGCTATCTTTATGTGACTCTGTCTTCTCTCCTTCCAAGGCTGTAAGTTCCTTGCTGCAGTGTGGGGACCACCCCAGAGTCCTAGGGACCTCCCGTGGCCCCGGCACAGGGCTTGTCACTCTACAGGTTCTCAGGACACGCCTCTCCTTGCAGGAATGCACTTTGACCTTTTCAGCCTCTGTGCTCCCTTTCCACACTCCTTGGGTTCCCTTGGTCTGGGGAGTCCGTCTCGCGCAGACCTCCCGACTGTGGCTTTACCCCATCCCTCCAAGGCTGGTGAAATTCAGCAGACCCGTGCGGGCATCTTGCAGGTGTCTAAGCATCATCCCCTGGCCAGGTTGCACCCTCTCCTCCCATTTGCCTTCATGATGGAAACTTCAGCCAGAAAGTAAAGATTCCTGCACGAACCTTCCTAGAGACAGCCATGCGTGGCCCGTGGAACACAGCAGTTGTGCCCTAAAAACTTGACTTAGGAAAGAGAGGGAGGACAAGAAAGAAAAACAGAGACGCCCTCTGGTTTGACAGCTACAAGGACGTTTTCTTTCAGAGCCGTGCCCCTGTTCCTAGGCCAAGAATGAGTTTGTATTTTTGGTGGAACTTAAAAATAACTGGATTAAAGGGTCAGGTCACCTATTACCTAGGGAAACGCATTTCTAGTTTAAATATTGTGGCTTTAGTAGGAAGTAATCTGGGTTATTCAGAGCAGAGAAACCCGCTCGCGCAGCAGGCGCCTGATGATTGAATAATTTGGGTCGCACGGTGCATTTAGGCTAGGAGACTGGGAAGCTGGTGACAGACATTGTCAAGAGCAGGGAAGGAGGTAGGGAAGAGGCAAACAGCAGACACGTGAAGTGAGCAGAAGCTTCTGCTTCTCGCTTGACCTGGTAGCGAAGGACACCTTTCTGGAGTCCCCCTGGGCCCAGCCAGACCTGCTAAGGAAAATGCATTTCCTTCAAGTTCTTTCCATGCTTGATGCACCCAGCTGCAGGCCCAGGTACCCGGGGAAGATAGAGCACACTGCCGTCCATGACCTAAGCCGGGCAGGCGTCAGGGCCCTGATGTGTTTTCTGGGCAAATCAAACAGGCTTCTAGAATCCCACCTGTGCTGCTGACTCTGGTGCTGGGGAGGAGTTGCAGCCTCGTCCATTGCCACGACTGGGATGTGAGATTTAGTATTTTGCCTCTGGGGTGTCATCAGAGGAAGAAGAGGACCCCCTTCAGAGGCCAAATTCCCAGAGTGAGCAAGAGGCCAGCACCTCCATTTCTAGCTGGAGGGTCCTGCAGGTAGAGCAGAAGGTAGGAACTGAAACTAGGTCTCCAGGGAGTCTGTCTCTTGTCCATTCTGAACAAGGAGGGCAAAGGGGTCCTTGACTTCTGAGGCCAAATTGTGACTCTTACGTGACTTCTGGAGATTGAAGTGTGCAGACCATCAGCCAGAAAGCCGAGTAAATGCTCTTCAGATCCATCCACCTTCTTAAGACTTCCCTTGTCGTTCTGGAAGCTTCCAGTCATCGAGAATACCTTTTGAGATACTGGGATAGAATTAGGAAGAACTGGCCTTCAAGTCCTGGCTGTGCCACTTACTAGCCAGGGGACCCTGAGAAGTCTCTCGAGTTCTCTGAACCTTTTATTCTCACCTTAATTATGCCAATTAGCAAAAGCCTCAGGGGCCCTTGGGAGTTAGAGCTAAACTCCAGGAGGAAGGCAGGCACCTGTGGAAGGTGGGATTTCTGATTAGATCCTGGCTGAACACTCTTGGAGTATATACTCTGGATTAGGATGGCTGTCTGCTCCTGGAATGTAATTTAAACTAATTTCAGACACACAGAGCTATCTTACATTGTGTCTGCTTGAGTATTTTAAAGTAAATGGTAGACATCCTGACCAGCTGTTAGCTATTCTAGGAAGCCAGGAGGCCGGCAGGTATTACGTGCCAGACTGTTAGGGCTCCACCTGGAGGGTTAGCTGGGGCCATCCAAGGATCTCCCACCCGCCCCTTAGCACCCTGGTTTTTCTCTGACCTTCGAAAACCCAGTTTGGTGGTTCTTTCATATCTTTCTGCTTTTTGCATTGGGGCCTAGTCTATCTCAGAAAAGACTTAAAAATCCATTTAATGAATGTGCATTTTGTCTGAATCTGGAATCAAGCTTACCTTATCTGAAACACGGAGAAAATTCTGGTCTCTCTTATCTTCAAAGGGAGCAATAAGTATTTGTTGGTTTAAACATGACATCATTTAATGACGTCAAACGCAGACTCTTGCCAGATCCTCGCACCGTGGGGATCCCAGCCCACTTTCATTCGCCTGGTATAGTTACAGCGGCTTTGATCACATCAGGCCATCCTGCACAAAGGTAAATTCTTCCTGCTGAGACAGAACTCAGGAATTTGCTCGTTGGTTATAATTGTTCCCTAACTTTACAAAAACTCAGGAACTCTGAGGCAGGACTGTAAATCAGCAATGCGGAGTTGTTCTTCTCTTTAAGGACTTCTACCCTGATTAGGGTTTAGAGCCGCAGCTCCCTGAGGTCGATGGAACTGAGTCTCAGTAAGAATTTTCTGAATTAGTGGAAAGGAGCTGGGGCTCCATGTAACTAACAGGAAGGAGAGCCTCTTTCCTGTTTATACCCTCCAGTGTCTAGATTTTTTTTTTTAAGGTATTGGAAAGGAATCACCTCAGATTACACTGGGACTCCAAACTTTGCCTGTAATTAGCATTTTTAAAATATTTGACACATCGCAGACACAACTCCATTTCTGACTCAAAGGTAAAGTTAGTTTTCTTGACACTGCAAAAATGCACTGTCAAATGCTGTTCTCAGATATTTAAACTTTTGAATTGGGACAGTTGTTGCTAGTTCAGAAAGTATCCTTGGAAAAAGTTGATACAGTTTTTTCAGTTCTTAAAAAAAAAAAAAAAAAACCGTAGGGCATCAGCTCCTCCCTCGTCCAACACTGGGACTGTGAAGCATCCAGGAGGAAGGGACAATGCTGACAGAGTGTTCTCGGGGATGCTGTGGAGATAGGCTCAGTTACTCCAATCTCTGTGATCAGCAACAAGACATTAACATAGGCAAGTTTTTCGCTTCACCTGACCAGACTAAGTAAACCCCAAAATAGACTTAAAGCTTCCTAGGAAGTATGGGAAATCCAGTTTTTGTTAAGAAAAAGGGTGTTGTCACCTGGAATTTATTGTTGCCGTTAATTACGCCATGCCCTACAGAACAAGCCTCCTGCATTTTTAATGAATGAATCAATGACTAAATGATCTATAGAATTATTTGCCTTTTAGCTTCTTTTAACGTTACATTGCCCTCTTTCCTCTCATGTCAACTATTGTAAAGTGTTTTCCATTTCAGTAGAGCAATGATTTTTAACCATATTTCAATCTCAGCAGCTTCCTACTATTTTCCTATTCCCCCCCTCCTCCAAAAATAAGCGCCAAAAGAGATAGAAGGAAAGCTCTATTATTCCCATGAAGAATATTAGCAGAGAATCATTGGCCAAATGAGGCCGGGGGTTGGGGGGTGGTTCAGTAGTCTGACTTCACCATAGAAATACCGTGTCTCTTTTTGTTGGTCAGCTTATTCCATTAAGAACTTTCCATGGGGTAGGCTAATTTTGACCTAGGTTTTCTTGAGGACTGAATGGCAGCCAGTAAGTTTTAGGCATTCAAATTTCCTGTAATTCTTGAATGACATAGAAGTTACTGAATCTCCTTACCAAAAGAAAGTTTAGTTAACTTTTTTTAAAGGACAGTAGCAACATTTTTGCCATGCCTCTTTAGTTCTTTCTAAAGACAAAAGAGCCACTAGTTAACAGTGGTCAAAAATGAAGTAAAAACAAAATAAAGATAGTGGAGGTTATAAATAGTAACTACCAGACTTTGACAAAGACCAGATCAAGGCTGGAAGATCCTTTGAGACCAGAAGGTGCTGACAAAGAAGTAATATTCATTATTGTTGCCTATTTCTAAGGAAGGAATTTATATTACTTGATTGATTTTAAGTCTAAAGAGGAATGTGGGAAACACAGTGAAGGAAACCCCCAGTTCATGGGTAACCTTCCAGTTTATGGATGACCATGAGAGTTTTTCAACATTCTGACAGCAATGCAGAGCACATAGCATGAACTTCCACATTTTTCTAGATAGTATGAACAAATCCATAACTGTTCACTTTCCTTGAAAGGATTTTTAAATTAATCCCCTGAGAATCATCCTAAGGTGGTGTTTTAATATTATGTTCTAAGCCTTTAACAATGTTTAAATTTAAATAAAGGAAAATTATACCGTATTGCAATTTTGCATTGTGTTAAGTCAATAATACCAGGCACCCTATAGACCTGAGACTTGAAACACGGCTGATAAAAGTGTTAGTGAAATCCTTGAGGGGAACTCAAATTAAGCTCACAACTTACCGCTGAATTATCTGAGACAAACCGGAGTCCTTTGGTATGAAAAAAAAAAAATCCTAGAGTTTGAAAATTAATCTTAACTAATGCCAAATAAAGTGACATGGGATTGATAACTGATGAAAAATATGATGCATTTAAAAACATTAAGAAAATGTGGTTTTTTAAATTTAAACACAAAATTGGAGCTGTCACATACAAAGCATTTTAGGAACTAGATGGGAGGGGCCACCATCCACTAGCTTTTCACTCCTTAACCAAGGAGCATTGTTTTGAGAACAGAACTGTGTGATCAGTGGCTTTGGTTCTGTGTTTATAACGCACATGGTCAATTACAGCCATGGCAGTGTGGCACTGAAGCTCTTAAGGGGCCGTTGAAGAGATCTACTGTTTTGCAATATTTTATTTTGGAAAAATTTTTCAAAAAGTTTCCTGTCTACAGAATAATTGCATTACATCTGGCTGAGAATCATGTTTTCAAGATTTGTTCCTGCCAAACGACCTTCTTTTTATAGTTGGGGACATACAAATAGTTCTGTTACATTTCTGCAGACATTTGCTATGGAATTTTTTGAAAAATTCTGATACAATTGCTATATAATCTCTTCCACTTTAGAAATTATTTGAGCAATGTCATCAGATGATCCAAATCCTAATTTACTTTTTTAAAAAAATATTTATTTATTATTTATTTAGGCTGCACTGGGTCTTAGTCGCGGCACTCGGGATCTTTGTTGCGGCATGTTTAGTTGCGGCATGCGGGATCTTTAGTTGCGGCATGCAGGCTTCTTAGTTGCGGCATGCGTGTGTGATCTAGTTCCCCAACCAGGGATAGAACCCAGGCTCCCTGCATTGGGAGCGTGGAGTCTTACCCACTGGACCACCAAGGAAGTCCCCCTAATTTAATTTTAAATGTAAAAATGGGACTAGCATTTATTGAAAGTTCTCTGGACACCAGGTAAACAAAATGGAATCTGTAAAATTGAGAAGGTTTAGGTACCCATTACTGCAACAAAATGAATATATAAAGGATTTTTTAGAAGAGAAACTTCTATTCAAAAGATCCTGTCATTGTGGTTTCAGTTTTCCTTCCAGTTAGTTATCAGCTAATATCTGAAGTTCATATCCATAAGCGATGTGGTCTCTAACCCTGACTTCTGTTTTCTCTTTTTTCCAGAAGGCTCCCGAGCTTTCCGAGGATGATATCCGGCTAAAAAACGAGAGAGACAACTGTAGTGGCAATCCCCTGGAGCCTGCCACCAGCTCTCTTCCCCCAGATCACAAAAACATGGAAATTGAGGTCTCTGTTGCAGAACGTAAGAGTGTTCCCGGAATCACCTCGACTCCACATTCCATGGACCACCCCTCCCCTTTCTACTCACCCCCCCATAATGGCCTCCTCGCTGATCACCATGAATCTCTGGATAATGATGTGGCCAGAGAGATCCGATATCTAGACGAGGTGCTGGAGGCCAGCTGCTGTGATTCTGCTGTGGACGGAACCTACAACGGCACGTCTTCCCCAGAGCCTGGAGCAGCCATCTTGGTGGGCAGCCCAAGCCCACCTGCCCACACGGCCGTCCAGCCGGAACCCACCGAGAGAGTGGCTGGCAGGCAGGCTCCCCCTCCCCTTGAGCTCCATCAGAGCACCTCTGACACCATGGCAGAGGGTGAAAGAGCCAACGGCCACCCCCCCGACCAGCCCAGAGACCTGCTGGGGAACAGCCTGCAGGTGCCCGTGAGCCCCAGCTCCTCCACCAGCTCGCGGTGTTCCTCCCGAGATGGAGAGTTCACACTCACCACGCTGAAGAAGGAAGCCAAGTTCGAGCTGCGTGCCTTCCACGAGGACAAGAAGCCCTCCAAGCTCTTTGAGGACGACGAGAGTGAGAAAGAACAGTACTGCGTCAGGAAAGTGAGGCCTTCAGAAGAGATGCTGGAGCTGGAAAAGGAGAGGCGAGAACTCATCCGGAGTCAGGCCATGAAAAAGAATCCTGGTATCGCCGCCAAATGGTGGAACCCTCCGCAGGAAAAGACCATCGAGGAGCAGCTGAACGAGGGACATCTGGAGTCGCACAAAAAGTACAAGGAGCGCAAGGAGAAGAGGGCGCAGCAAGAGCAGCTGCTGATACGGCAGCAGCAGGCCTCACCGCAGCTCTGCACGGCCCCTGCGTCCTCTCCAGAACGTTCCAGCGCGACTGACAGCGCAAAGGAGGACATCGTCACGGAGCAGATAGACTTCTCCGCGGCTCGCAAACAGTTCCAGCTGATGGAGAATTCCAGGCAAACGGTGGCCAAGGGCCAGAGTACACCCAGGCTCTTCTCCATCAAGCCCTTCTACAGACCTCTGGGGCCAGTCAACTCAGACAAGACACTGACCATCTCGAGACCAGCTTCTGTCGGGGGACCTCCCGAAGACTCCTCAGCAGCCAAGGGACAGAAAGCCCACTGTGCCCTGGAGAGCCAGTCTTCTGGGGGAGGGGGCCAGGGCAGCACAGCTCCTCAGGGGAAGGAAGGGCCGTACGGTGAGCCCTCCAAACGCGGGCCCTTATCCAAACTGTGGGCAGAGGACGGCGAGTTTACAAGTGCCCGGGCTGTCCTCACCGTGGTCAAGGATGACGAACCTGGGATTTTGGATCAGTTTTCAAGGTCAGTCAATGTCTCTTTGACTCAAGAGGAACTTGACTCTGGCTTGGATGAGCTGTCGGTGAGGTCCCAGGATACCACCGTCCTGGAGACCCTGTCCAATGACTTCAGCATGGACAACATCAGTGACAGTGGGGCCTCCAATGAGACAACCAATGCCCTCCAGGAAAATTTGCTGGCTGATTTTTCTCTGCCCCAGACTCCGCAAACTGACAACCCCTCAGAGGGCCGAGGAGAAGGTGTCTCCAAGTCATTCAGTGATCATGGTTTCTATTCCCCTTCGTCCACGCTGGGAGACTCTCCATCGGTTGATGACCCCTTGGAATATCAGGCTGGTCTCCTGGTGCAGAATGCCATTCAACAAGCCATAGCCGAGCAAGTGGACAGAGCTGTGTCTGAAACCAACAAGGGTGGAGCGGAACAGCAGGGGCCTCAAGCGAGTCTGGAGGAAGCTGGAACTGGGCCTTCCAGCTCAGAGAAGCCTCAGAGCATGTTTGAACCGCCTCAGGTGTCCTCCCCTGTTCAAGAGAAAAGGGATGTATTGCCAAAGATTCTGCCTACTGAAGACAGGGCGCTCAGGGAAAGGGGGCCCTCCCAGCCACTGCCGGCAGTGCAGACCAGTGGCCCAATAAACATGGAGGAGACCAGACTGGAAGGGAGCTACTTCAGCAAGTACTCAGAGGCAGCTGAGTTGAGAAGCACAGCCTCACTCCTGGCCACTCAAGAGTCCGATGTGATGGTTGGGCCCTTCAAGCTGAGGTCCAGGAAGCAGCGGACTTTGTCCATGATCGAAGAAGAGATCCGAGCAGCCCAAGAAAGGGAAGAGGAGCTGAAGAGGCAGAGACAAGTCTTGCAGAGTACCCAGAGCCCCAAGGCAAAGAATGCCCCATCACTGCCCTCCCGAACATCGTGCTACAAAACCGCTCCTGGTAAGTGAAGTGCCGCGGACCAGAGACAGATGCTGCAGACATCGGTGTTGCTGATTCCAGCTTTCAGGGTTGTATATGTGTGGACCCTCCTCTGTGTGTGGCTGGAATTGGTGTCAGGGGACACTGGAACGGGGATTTCAGTGTTCGGAGACACACATTGGGAGTGTCAGAGTGTCCTCTGGAAGAACCCTGAGCCTAGACGGTGTTTGCCATTTCCCAAAGGATGTAATAGCTCCTTTCTTGTCCTTCTGCTGTGGTCTTGGTTTACTGTGGAGAATTGTTCTCTTTCATTGTTCTCTCTTGGCTGAGGGAGAGGCTATGTGTGGCACAGACCCAGAGTCGGCCCTTGGGTGGACTGTATTGATGTCAGTATCTGCAGTTAAATCAAACCTATCTGATTTGGGGATGTCTTCTCCTAACCCCTTCTGAATGCTGAGTGTCTTCCCAGCAATGACAGTTATGGGTTGGTGTTGCAGATCGACCCATAGAAGATGCTTTTGTCCATCTTCTGTATAATTGATCTTTATGGATTTGTCTTTCTTTAAGTCACCATAAAGCAATTACTTTGGAATCAAGGTGGTCTCATCTATTTGTGTCCTGTGACCCTTTTGGAGAAGTTGAGTTACTATATGTAAAGACAGTCCTCTAATCTTCTCCCATTGCCTGGACAATCCCTATCTTGAATACTTTGTATAGATAGTTGATGTTAATTACAGTGGTAATTATTGTTGCTACTATTATGGATAACACTGTGACGAGTAATTTTTATTTCTCATTTGGACATGATGGCACTTGGGGAACCACACATCCTACCAAAGAGAAGAGCTGCTCAAGGTGTGGTCCAAGCTAGTTCATGACTATTCCTGATCCATGCTAAGTACAGACATAGGGAGTAAGCATTTGAAAACTCTTGGAGCAATTTGATAGTGTCCTCAAATGAAAGTGTGGGATTTTGTATTTTTTTAATGGATGGTCCATAATAGATTAGGCAGAAAAACTGTTCCTTCACTAGAGATAATTTAAGAAGTGTTGCGTTAACATATAATTACTGGCATTTATCTTGGTCTATCCAGATCTTAAGCCCATTGACACTTGGCTTCCATCAAATCTATAATAACACAAGTTAACTCTTCCCATTATTAACTTTTAAATTTGAAATAATCTCAAAGCTAAAGGAAAGTTCCCTAGTTAAATAAAAATATCTTTTTTATTCTGAATTAAGAGTAAATTGCCAACATGATGCTTGATCACCCCCAATTTTGTAGAATGTCCCTCAGTTTGGGTTTGTCTGATGTTTTCACATGATTATGTTCAGGTTATGCATGTTTGGTAGGAATACCACAGAACTGATGCTTATTCTTCTTACAGCATCCAATCAGGTAGTACATGGTGTCAGTTTGTCCCATTACGGGGACAGATGTTAACTTTTTTCACATGATACTAATTTTGATCGCTTGATTGAGGGCTTCGGTACAAGAGTTACTTTTTCCCTTTGTAATTAACAAATATTTTGTGGTGAGATGCTTTGGTACCATTTAATCTTCATCCCACTCCTCTTCAGACTTTAAATCTATCTATCTATCTATCTATCTATCTATCTATCTATCTATCTATCTATCTATCTATGACAGATGGTCTCATGGATTCCTGTTATATTTAGTGGGTTATAATCCATTTCTATTGTTATTTTTATCCTTAATTGTTCAAATATAGTTCACAGGAGCCCTTTCAGGCTAACTTCAGTGTCCTTTTGACATGTCCCCATTTTTCTTTGGGCACATCTTTACTTTCTGGTGCCACAAGATGTTCCAATCTCATCTTATACTTTCCTAACCCTGAAATCAGCCTTTTCAACAAAGAGCACTAGTTCCTTTTAGTGGAGAATGGTATTTAGAAACCAAAGTCTGAGTGTTTGATGTGCTCATTGCTGTTGGATAGACACTGCTCTCAGGCACTCGCAATGGTCAGAATTAGAGAATATATACACATTCTATCTATCTATCGATTGATTGATTAATCAATCTATCTATCTACCTACCTATCTTGAAAACCATGGGCTCACCCTGATACCGTTAATTCTACTCTAATACCACTGGGTTCATTTTCTCTCTTTCCATATTTGTAACCTCCTCCTTGACAACAAGGTACCTGGTTCCTATTATCCTCAATATATTTATTATTTGATCAAACCCCTCCCCCCTATGGAACCAATCTACTATTTTCCTCACCAAACATGGGTTCAAGTGTCACTTTCTGGGTGGCAACTGCTGTTTCCTGTCACCAACACCCTCTTCACCCAGCTTGGGCTCCAACATCCTGTGCTGGGTCACCCGTCTCCCTTCCCACCCTGCTCTGGCTCCAGCACACCACTCTGGGCCACTGGGGTTCCTCCCACCCTCCCTGCAGACACTCATCTTGTTCAGCCCCACCTAATAGCTTTTGGACTAAATTATTCAGGAAGGAAAGGGAAGGGAGCAGGAAGAGGGATAGCATGGTGACTTTCTTGATATGTTTTTTAATGCCTTCAGGTCATGGAGCAATGGCCAGCTGAGTGTTTGAGGCAAAGAAAACTTTCAGAAGAGGCTATTTGTCTACGCTTAACAGTGACTGGTTGGCTTTTCCCAAAGATCCTTACTTGTCGAGTTCACTTTAAAGTCTTGTTGTGGGCTGGCTTGGCACAGAGATGCCAGCTGGGCTTTCTATATGGTATCCTAAAAAAAGTTTTGGTACCACTTGAGTTCAGTACCACTTGAAGCCCAGTCTGGGGAGCCTGCTTCACAAGTAAGTGATTGTAAAGGGCCTGCATAAGAACCTGCAGCTTCACTGGTGGAGGAAGTCTCTGCAGGCATCTCAGCAACTTCTGCTCACATAGCAGGCAGATTCCATGGCTCTCTTATCAGTTACAGCTGGCTCCACTTACCTAGCCCTCCCTTTATATTATTTCATTATAGAACCTTCTCTACACTGCATATGCTCAGTGGTATTTTCAGTTTTCTTCACTCCATCTCTAATTAAACACCTTACCATATTGCTCCATACTTTACTTCTAGCACACAAACAAAAATTAAGACATCTCAACACTCTCCTCTAGTTCCCTGACCTGCTGTGGTCCGTTAGGCTTCCCGCCAGGCTTAAAACAGGACAGAGTCCTAATGTTTGCCTTCAGCATCCCAGTAGCCCCGTACTGATTTCCCCCGTACTTCCTCCTATGCTAATGCTGATCTCCTCCCCCATATCCCATCCCCATAGGCTTGATTTCTGCTCCTTTAGTAAGATGGTAGTTCATCCATGCAAGTCTGCACCCTGCTTGGGTCTGGTTGTCACATTGACCACAGTCATGATAATGTGTGTGCAACTCATTTCTTCACATTTACCTGTAGAACATTGAAAGTAGGTGGCAGGGCTTCCCAGAATTACAACCTGGATTGAAAGAAGCTGAATGCAAAAGGTAATTTTTTTCTATCCATGCCTGGGAACGTTTAGAGTAATGCTTAGCCAGCCAGCTTCCAAGTTCGTGATTAGGAAGGAGGCTGACACATCACTCTGAGCAGCCAAACCGGACCTTTCATGGCCAGGGTCAGAACTGCTGGCTCCAACTCTGGTTTTGTGAATGGAGATGTTGCTGAGTTCCTACTGTACTACTCCCCATTTCATGCCAGTAGAGGTGACTCAGCTGGGTCATTGCATGACACAGAGTGACAATTTGATATTAGGTGATGAAAAATATAATTTTTAACATCTCCTCTGGAAATTAGAAATTATGCTGGTGACATGTTGGAATCCTGAAATCTTAAGGCAAGTAAAATCCACTGAGAGCCAAGATGTGATAAGGAGAGAGAAGTGCTTTCCAACCATTTCCCAGGTGTTGAAAAGCTACTTGTTTTTGCTTTTGGTTCCCTTGCCTTTCGAGATGGAAGATGATGAGATTTCTATTTTTAAAAGGATGTAATCAGGGCTTCCCTGGTGGCGCAGTGGTTGAGAATCTGCCTGCCAATGCAGGGGACACGGGTTCGAGCCCTGGTCTGGGAAGATCCCACATGCCGCGGAGCAACTAAGCCCGTGAGCCACAACTACTGAGCCTGCGCATCTGGAGCCTGTGCTCCGCAACAAGAGAGGCTGCGACAGTGAGAGGCCCGCGTACCACGATGGAGAGTGGCCCCCGCTCGCCGCAACTAGAGAAAGCCCTCGCACAGAAACGAAGACCCAACACAGCCAAAAATAAATAAATTTTAAAAAAAAGGATGTAATCATTTTCAAAGACCAATTATTAGGAAAAATTATATGGAAATTTAATCTTGTTGGTTCTTACATGACTTTTAACAGAAGAAGGTCCACTTAAATAGGGTTTGTGTGGCATTTGTTCATACAGAAGTGAACAAGGCAGATAAAGTCCCTGCCCTCAGGGAACTTATATTTCAGTAACAGAAACATCAAACAAAGGTGGCAATTTCATAACAGAGAAGCGTGGAGACCTGTGGAAGAACAGAGCAAGGAGGACCACCTCACTGGGGGGATAAGGAAAGTCTTCCTTTCTTGGGAAACTATCATCTAAGCTTTGAATTGAAGGAGTTGGGTTGGGTTCAGGGGGTGGGGGAGATTGTTCCAGTTAGAAGGAAGGGCACCTATAGAGGCCCCAAAGGAAGAGAACTTGGCACGTTTGAGGTGCCTAAATAAAGTTAGGGTGGGTTAAAGGAAGAGATTTAAAACAAAACAAAAGAAAGTTGATTTGGAGCCAGACAGTGAAGAGCTATGTAAATCATGTCAAAGGTTTTAGATTTTAGACTTAATCCTGTGGTCAGTGGGAAGCCAGTGAGGATTTTCAAAGGGGTAATTATCTCCACGAATCTCCAAGCTGTCCTGCCTTCATCCATGAATTGATGAATTAAAAGTCTTCCTGCTTTCCTGAGTCCATTCCACTGGCTTTTTTTCTATGTATGTCTAAAGGCCGGCCGCCATCTTGACGAGTGCCCTGGGTTATGGGAGAGGCCATGCTCCCAAGAATGAACACATGTGGGCCTTCTCTGGATGGTACTTAGAAGTAGAGAATAAAGGAAGCACTTAGGCAGGTGCACAAGCCTGATTTGAAGGTGTAACCCACGCAATTTTGTAAAACGCCCTTGAGGAATGAGTTTGGGAGGAAAACCCAAACATTTTACTGAAGTTACAATTTAGACCTGTTAAAATGTCTTTTCATAGGAAGGGTATCAGCAGACAGTTCTCTCTTTAGTGCCTGTGTCTATTATTAGATATCCTGGTTTCACTTCCAAGTTCTAGGCAGGCCGGAGAAACCCAGTTAGTTAGGTGATGATTAGCTTAGGTTTTGGAACTAGTTTGCATTTTCATGCCAGGTGTCGAGTTGATTTACCAAGTCAGACAATTTGCCCAGTGTGACATTCTGGAGAGCGGTCAAGGAAAAGATGTGGATACTGAATCCCATAACTTGTCTGTTTAGGTCTTTTAATATGTGGAAAGATATGTTAGTTATACATCTTATAAAAATAAGATTTCCAAGGTGTTTTGACTTCTGTTGTCAGTTTGAATTGATTGCACATGTGATGTTCATGACATTATTATAAAGCTTATTGACTGGGTCTTTTTTCTTTTCCCTTCATTATCTCCCAATATCACAAAGAAAACTCCTTTAGTTAGAAAAAAAATGTTTATATCAGCACAATATTCAGGCAGCAGAGCTTGGTGCCTTTGTTCCATGCTGAATTAGAGCTGAATGAGGCCAAGTCTCACTTGAGATGCCCTCAGTCCTCCACAGTAGAAGACCTTGGTGTGGGTGACTGATGGAAGGATTCCCTCCCAGGCCCAGGTAAGAGAGAGCTTTTCTTCAGGAGTGTACAGTGTTTCCCTTTCCTGCCAGCAGGTACAAATTGTGTATCTTATAGGGGCACAGCACAGTGTGAAGGTTCTAAAGCTGAACGTGGAGTATCCTACAGATGATTATGTATACCGCCAAATTCCTTGAACATTCTCTGGTGACCGAAGTATAATCACAGTAGCTGCAACTCACCAAGACCTTAAAGCCCAGTACTATAATTCACACACAGTTTTCTCATTTCTCATTTTCTCACGTAACCCTCCCAACAGCTATCTAGGATAGAATCCAAATTACCCAAACTCTTGAGACCAGATATATTCCACATTTTTCTGATTTTAGAAAGGCCGTAAAGTGTCCATACCATTATTTAGAAAAGCAATGCAATGCATGTACTATTATTGAACACACCCAGTGGAGTCTGGGGCTGCAACTGTCATCAAATTCGATTTCTGCTGTGAAACTTAGAGTTTGTTCTATTAAGTGGGATCAATAAAGACCAAGAAGAACCTCATGCTGGTTCACCTCGGGTTTTGCTGCCAAATAAGTTATGATAAAACTTAGTTTTAATGGTTCCTCTGTGCTTTCAGAGCTTAATTTCAGTGCTCCAAATTACAACAGTCAAATTGCTGATGCTGTCCAAAGATCTGGGCAGATGGCGAGGGACTAGCGTCATCCATGTCAGCCATCTAGCCTGGCTGCTCTTGTGAGTTCTTTCTGAAAGTTCATGCCCCAGGAGGAAGCTCAGTCATTCACTCTGGAGACAGGCTCATTGCCTGAAAACTTTGAAAGGACTGGGAGCTCAAGCAAGGAATTCATTTCTTAATTTGAGGATGCGTGGGGATAAGTGTTCACTCCACTACCTGACCAGGTTAGGCGGAGTAGGGCCAACGCTGGCCAAATTCATTTACTGGTGGTCATTGAACACCATGTCTGCTCTCTGCTGTTCTCCTTTGCTCTTTAAGATTGTTCCTTCTGGGGCTTCCCTGGCGGCACAGTGGTTAAGAATCCGCCTGCCAGTGCAGGGGACACGGGTTCGAGCCCTGGTCTGGGAAGATCCCACATGCCGCGGAGCAACTAAGCCCGTGCGCCACAACTACTGAGCCTGCGCTCTAGAGCCCGTGAGCTACAACTACTGAATCCTATGCGCCTAGAGCCCGTGCTCCGCAACAAGAGAAGCCACCGCAATGAGAAGCCCGCGCACCGCAACGAAGAGTAACCCCCGCTGACCGCAACTAGAGAAAGCCGGCGTGTAACAATGAAGACCCAGCGCAGTCAAAAATAAATAAATGAAATAAATAAATTTATAAAAAAAAAAAAAAGATTGTTCCTTCTGCCTTGGATCAGAAACTCCCTGTATTTTTATTTATCTGAACCCAGCGAATATGTTCATTTTTAAAAACACATGCCATTTGGGAAGGAATTGGTAAGAAAAGGTTAGGTCGAAGTAGGGTTTGGCAAGGGGTGAAGGTTGAAGGTGTTCAATGAGGTCAGAACTTCTCAAGTTACAGAGTTCAAAGTTCTTTTTGGACATTGCCTTCAATGTTTTGAAAAGGGCAACTGTCATGGTTAAACCCATCACCTTCACTCCTGAGAAGATATAGACCGTGGTCTTTCTTCTGTGACAAGCCTATGGTCATGGCTTCCGGGACGTAGAACTTTGGAGAAGAACAACACTTCCTACCATTCCGTTTTGTAACAGCTTCTGCTGTCACTGCTGATTGTGCTGGGTCTTCTGGTACACACAGTGTCTGGGTTGTCCCTTGCTTTGCTGGGGACATCACATGGTGGCCTTGTTACTTGCCCTTTACCCATGCCTGGCTACCCCACGCTCCAAGTTAAGGAGAGCTGCTTCCAAAACTTCAGACTCAACTGCTCAACTGTGTGAACCTACATACAAAGGAACATGGAGTCTTGAGCTGAGAACGAAAAGATGATCAAAGGACCTAATTCTTGTAAGATCCCTGCTCTACGCCTGGTAAGAAATGTGAGCTAATCTAAACCAGGCCTGGGAGCAGGATGGCCCCCGTGACTGCTGGAGTTTAGGGCAGGATATGACAATCTCTTACTAACCATGGCAACTTGCCGTGAGCTTCCCTAGGGAGATTGGTGTTTCAGAGCCATTTCATCTTTGTAAATAAGCTACTTACTACTTACGGGGTGGAGGACTGGGGGTGGTGGTGGGAAGAGGGTGCAGGACAGGCCATTAGAGCACCAAAGAACACATTCATGTTACATGTAATGGTATTTTATTTCTCATGACCTTGAATGTAAAGGTCAAAGGTTTCCCCAAAAGTTGTATGCATCTGACATCACAGATATTCTCAGTCTCTCCGTCTTTTATTTCTCATTACTCAGATATAAATTCATGCCAAAGCTGGTCAAGGAGAATTAAACACGTGCTTAAATGTGACAGTCATTTTTCTGGATTCATATCTAAAGTTCGAATCCTGACACCACTGCTTGTTAGCTGTGTAACTAACTTACTTCACCTCTCTAAACCTCAGTTTCTTCATCAGTAAAACGGGAATAAAATAGTACCAACCTCATCAGTAAGTTAGTACAGTCAGTGCCTGGTGCACAAAAGGCTTCCAATAAGAGTTGTTGTTATTGCAGGGTTTTTTTAAATTAATTTATTTATTTTTGGCTGCATTGGGTCTTTGTCGCTGCGCACGGGCTTTCTCTAGTCGTGGCGAGCGGGGCTTACTCTTCCTTGCGGTGCGCGGGCTTCTCATTGCGGTGGCGTCTCTTTGTTGCGGAGCACGGGCTCTAGGCGCGTGGGCTTCAGTAGTTGTGGCATGAGGGCTCAGTAGTTGTGGCTCACAGGCTGTAGAGCACAGGCTCAGTAGTTGTGGTGCACGGGCTTAGTTGCTCCGCAGCACGTGGGATCTTCCCGGACCAGGGCTAGAACCTATGTCCCCTGCATTAGCAGGCAGATTCTTAACCACTGCACCACCAGGGAAGTCCCATTATTGCAGTTTTTGTTCTAAGAAAAGACCTAGAAAACCTTAGGAGAGTTACTTACGAGTTATTCTTCTGCAGCTACTGGAACCCTGATGTAAATGACACAACATGCTTTATAAAATTGCTTTCTAGTCCTAGCTGAGATTTATTCATAGTTACTTCTTTAGAATTAAAGTTTTTCATATAAAATCAGAGTTCAAGAATTAGCTTTCAGGAGTCGGCTGTGATTTCAAAAAACAAAGGCCATTATTAAGCATGTTGGGTGACAGTGAAATTACAAATTACCATGAAAATATTTTCTTTTTTGGGGAGGGGGTGATAATGTTCATAGAGCTAAGCTCACTGTGTTGGTAGAAATGTATTTAACCAAAAGATCTTGGTGGGGCAATTGCTACTTACCATGATTTTCATCCTTACTGTTTTAATTAAATTTTTTTCTTTTTTTGGTCTTAAACTCTGCTTCCCCTGCAGATGCAAAACTCTTTCCTTCTCCAGTTTTCATTTTCCAGTTCTGTTCAGAGGAATGATCCAATATCGACAACTCATCCAACATCCCACCATAACTTGAAATAATAATATTTGGAAGTTTCTCAGACTTGTGTCACCAGGCAAGGGTATTTCTCATTTCTGAGCTAGGCTTATAATCTGAAGATTTGTATCATTGCATTCTCCCACCCCTGGGGCCTTCAAAGGAGGAGATGAAAGGACCAGGGACTAGGTCTTGGTGTGTAGGCCATAGCTGGAACCATACCAGCCCATGGACTCCGGATCTGACAGGCAGGATATTCCCTTGTACTGGGAGGAAATGGAATTTAAAATGCAAGTCTGAGCTCCTTTCTTTCTGGTGATCTGCGAGTCGTTTAGATGTTTGCAAGCTCACCCCAAGGCTCCATGAAGAAAGGAGATCATTGAAGGAGGCTTGGGCCAAGGCATGTTATCTGGTGGGCGTCTTTGTTCGGTTTGGTTTTTAAATAAGAGTGGGTGATGGCTTTTTCTTTTCTTTTGAGAAATGTAGAAACAAAGGATCTTTGATTTTTAAGACGTCAGACGCCATGTGTATAGAATATAATAATCACCAAAATCCTAATGTTTGACCAAAATAATTTTCTTAACTTTGGGAATCCACCCTCTTGGCTTTTTAGAAGTTAGTCCTGTTCTTATAGAGGGAGGGTGTGGGCTGTCATGGATGGCAGCAGCTGTGTACTGAGGACATGCAGCCCTCGCTCTAGTTCCCTTGGGTGGGAGGAATTGCGGGTTCTTCTCTCTGCCCCCATCAGCACAGGGAAATCCATCTTGTTTGGAGAACCCAGAAATGCAGTCAAGGCATGGCTTTTTCTCTCTGGACAAGGCATGGCCTAACTACTTATAATAAACATACAGGAAACACAAATTCATGTTTCCTAGTTTTTTCTTCCACTAATCATGGGAGACAGCATTTACTAATTTGGAGTGAAATTCTGCTTCCCCCACTCTTCTCCTTAGTCTGCCTGTGAGAGTCACCAGTGAATGTGACCAGTGCTTCTCTGAGGCCCCAGGAGGTGTCAGCTCAGTAGCTCCCCTGGGCCTGTGTGTGCTGCCTGGCGAGACAGAAAGGCTTCCGGATCTGCCTGGTCCGTGAAGGTTAAAGCCCCAGCTTTATCTGCTTTTCTTAGCATGTGTGGTAATACTTAAAAAAATTCTGGTTTGTTTTATAATTTAAAATTAATTCATGCTGATTGTAGAAAAAAACTTGGAAAGTAAAGAATAAAGATAAAAGGCAAAGTGATTCATAATCCTAACTACTCCCTGCCTAGTTTTTCTCATGCACACATTTGCCTGGAAGATAACATTGGGTCTACATGTGTATTAGTTTCCTATTGCTGCTGTAACAAATCACCACAAATATAGTGGCTTAAAACAACACAAATTTATTATCTTATAGTTCTCGAGGTCAGAAATCAGAAATGTGTCAGCTATGGACTGAATTGTGTCCCCTTCCAAATTCAGTATGTTGTTGAACGCCTAACCCCCAATGTGATGGTATTTGGAGACGAGGCCTTTGGGAGATAGTAAGGGTTAGATGAGGTCATGAGAGTGGGGCCCTCATGATGGGATTAGTGCCCTTATAAGAAAAGGCACCAGAGACCTCGTTCTCTCTCTGTGATGTGTGGACACAGCAGGAAGGTAGCCATCTGCATGATAGGAAGAAAGCTCTCACCAGAACCTGACCATGCTGGTACCCATGCTGATCTCACACTTTCAGCCTTCAGAACTGTGAGAAAATAATTTCTGTTGTTTAAGCCACCCAATCCATGGTATTTTGTTATGACAGTTCAAACAGACTAAAATAGTGTCCTTCTGTGCTAAAGTCAAGATATTGGCAGGGCTGTATTTCTTCTAGAGGCTCTTGGGGAGAATCCATTTCCCTCCCTTTTCCAGTTCTAGAGGCCATCTACGTTCCTTGGCTTGTGGCCCCTTCCTCCATATCCAAAGCCAATAGTATAGTATCTTCAAATCTCTCTCTCTCTCTCTGTCTCTCTCTGTCTCTCTCTCTGACCCTCCTGCATCTCTTTTATGAGGACCCTTGTGATTACATCAAGCCCAACTGGATAATCTTGGATAGTGTTCCCATCTCACAGTCTTTAACTTAATCACACCCGCAAAGTCCTTTTGCCATGTAAGGTAAATATTCACAGGTTTGGGGGATTAGGGTTTGGACATCTTTGTGGAAGCCATTATTCTGCCAACCACAAGACTGTTCATCTTATCCTGACTAAGTTTTACCATGTGTCATGTGTGCACTTTTGTTTTCTTTTACACAGCTAATAAGTAGTGAGTTAGGATTTGAACTCAAGCAGTCCAACTCTGGAGCCTGCACTCCTAAACCCCTGCAATATTTCTGCTTTTGTAACCTGCTTTTTCTCTTAATGTATTTTGAATATTTTCCCATGTCCATAACTATTCCTCTAAATTTGAGAGACTAAAACATGACTTATAACGGCTAAATAATACTCCATCATCTGAATAAGCCATAACTAATTTAACCATTCTCCTATAGTCAGATGCCTTTGTTGTTTCCACATATGTAATTATAAGCAAACAAACGAACAATGGTGAAAGTTCTTGTACATAAGCTTTGTGCCCATACTTATTAGTTGAACTTGTGCCCATAAGTTAGTAGTTAGTGGTTAACTAGTATACACTAGAGAATAGTATTTTCCAAACAGTTTTCCTCGAGATATTAATAAGGATTCTATGAAATGAGGTTCTGTGGTTAAATAAATTTGAGTAATGCTGCACCCCCATTCCTAAACTAGAGATTCACAATCATATCAGCACTAAAACTTTAGAGAAGTCCCCTGGTAAGGAAATCTATCTCGTTTTATCATTAAAGCTTTCTTTAGTCGAGTGTTTCTCAAACTTATTTGCCCGATGACTTTTTGACCGTTTGCAGCATTGAGTAGTATCTTACAAAGCTAAGGTAATAGGACGTGATTTTAGAAACATGGCTTTGGAATCATCCGAGCCAAGTGAAGCTACTTATCCTCAAACACCTTTAAATGCTTAAGTCTAAAATTACTCTAGATGGAATAGTTTGGACAAAATCATATGTATGAAGTAAACTCAAGAATGTTTTCTACCCTCCACTTTGAATTCCAGTCTAGCTTTCTTCTGTTGGTTCCTATGTCAGTTAAGCTCACATTGCCCCTGCTCCCTGCTCTGTAAATGTCAGGGACCAGCCCTTGGCCAAGACCAACACAGGTCTGCCTTGAGGTCTGCATGACACTTACTGTACATGTTGTTTCTGGGGTCCTTCAAGAGAGCTATTTTGTAGAGTGTTCAGCCCAGGTGAGAAACTAGATAGCAGGATGTTTATCATTGAAAATAGAGGCCACTTTCAGCTACCGTCAGCTATTCAGTCATTCACCAGGTGAATAGACTTATATGAGAACAAGTTTTGATGGGACAAGTGGGAATGGAACCTGGGGGTACTGGGGGAGTGCTGGATGCACGCCAATGAACACCAAAGATAACCATCACTGTTTGGGGATTCTAATGAGATTTGTCCTCGGGGCCAGGGAATTTCAAGGTGCCTTCCAAGGCCATAAAGGATGAGACAGACTTCCCAAGCTTTGCATCACATTTATGTCATGATCCCCAAGGCCCAAACAGTGGTGGTGTCTGCAGTGTCTATTACTGGCGGAAGAGCACGAGAAGTTTTTTCACCATCCTAATCAAAGGGAAAACTTGATTAGGCTGCAAGCTAGGTCCCTCTCCAGCTTTTTGATGGCCTGTGTGATTCCTAAGATGGCGTGAGAATTCCAGTCATGGTTGGAACCGTACTGGAGGCAGGATGCTGGGAGATCACGGTAGAGAAGCCCAGCCAAGCCGACTTCCCCAGATGTCAGCCAGACCAGAAGTCCGGGGTTGGGGCTCCCTTTCTCTGGAGACCTGTGACAGCTTCTCCTGAGGCTCTGATGTGGCCTTGGTTATCTGAACCCTTCTGTTCTCTCCAAGACCTCTCAGCCACCTTCTCTTTGGAAGACACTGCTCCAGACCGCTAAGCTAGTCTTTGGTTCCTGCTACTCACGTGACCTCTAGTGGCTGTAATCGGCAAAACTTGCTCCGGGGATGGGTTTCATTTTGCTGGCATACTAAGAAATGAGCAGGAAATGTCCACTTCTTTATGGTAACTTCTCACCCTCTTTACGATTCTCTGTCAGCACACACCCAATTATATAATTTAGCAACAGTCAACACAATTTGGGTTCCAGACCTAACTCTGATTGTTACTAACTCATGTAATTTGGATTGATGTTAAGCATCTGAGCCTCCATGGTCTAAATTGTTCAGAGATGTCATGACGTTCACCCTGACTACATCCCAGGGTTGTTGTAAGGATCAAATGACTTGAAGCCTATCAATGAAATGCCATATAAATGTGTTTGTTATAACTCCAAAGCCATCGCGTCTGTGGTTCTGTAGACCAAGATTGTTTTATTTAATGTGCTTTGGTGAAGACGTTTAAACACTTTCCTCAGATTCTGTATTGGGAATTCTGTCCCAATCCACAAGCATTTAATAAGTGGCTGCTCTGTATATTTCATAATGGACTTACTGGTTCATTCAATAGCCATGAACTCCTGCCTTGTGGGATTCAGCATTGACCAGGACAGACAAGGTCCTGCTCTAATGGAGTTTACATTCAAATGAGTTAGGGGGATTCATAGCCGATTGAAATGGTCCCTATCTTCAGGTGACTGTACAGCTTTATTGAGAAGAAAAGCTTAAACAACCAGATTGATACAGTCGATATGTGAAAAAGGCTTTCCCAGAAGTATAAACAAAGTATTATGAGGTAGGGGTGGTATATGTGAAAGGGTGAAGTTAGAGGCAGTGAATATGAACTATGCTTTCTAGAAGTTTAATGCTGGAGGATTGGCTGGTGGGAGATGATTTGGACACTTGAGAGGTCAGTTAGAAAGTGACCAACCTGGTCATGTGGTATCTATTTCTAGTCTTAGAAGAGTTGTGAAATTTTTATGCAGAATTTCCCATGAAATTGCTCATTCTTACTCCATAGACATATTATTCTTTGAGATTCCAAATAAGTACTAGCTAGACTCATTGGATGCTTGCCATTCTAAATATTAACTTTATAAATATTAATTTAGTTCTTGTACCAACCGTATGAGGTAGGTACTTCTATCAACATACCAATTTTACAGATTAGGAAACTGAGATAGAAAAACTTCAAAAAAAAGGCAAGTAACTTGCCCCAAGGGTATTTGGCTGCTAACTAATGAACTCAAACCCAAGCAGGCTGGCTCTAGAACTGCATGCTCACCACTGCTGTGTTGTTTCTCAAAGCTTCATTTTAAAAATCAACCAGGGACTTCCCTGGTGGGGCAGTGGTTAAGAATCCACCTGCCAATGCAGGGGACACGGGTTCGAGCCCTGGTCCGGGAAGATCCCACATGCTGTGGAGCAACTAAGCCCGTGCGCCACAACTACTGAGCCTGTGCTCTATAGCCCCTGCTCCGCAACAAGAAGCCACCGCATTGAGAAGCCCAAGCACACCTCAACGAAGAGTAGCCCCCACTCACCGCAACTAGAGAAAGCCCATGTGCAGCAATGAAGACCCAACGCAGCCAATAAATAAATAAATAAAAGTTAAAAATAAAAGTCAATCAGAATTTTTAGAGATACATACTACGTTTTCAGGGGTAATATTGCCTGAGGTCTGAGATTGCTTTAAATATTTTAGTACAGGAGGGTGGGAGGAAGGCAGGCAGGCAAGATAGATGGAGCAAGGGTGGTAAAATCTTGATAAATGTTTAATATAGTTGATGGGTCCATAGGTGTCATGATAGCATTCCCTAATTTCCATAATAAAAAATAGAAACAGTTTCTAGAGAATTTGAAGATTGAAGACCTTAAAATATTTGTAACCTTACTGTTAATATCAAAAGACTTTTTATCAATGATCTGGGTAATTGAGGTCAAAGCAATGAGTTTCACTAAGTTAACTAATGTAATGGGTCTACAGATGTAATGTCTGTGTATTAAAAACCACTTCCCCATCTAATTGCCGAATGTGCTGGCCATATACTTTTTTTTTTTAATCCATAAAGGTTGATCTTCTTGCCAAATGTATTTGATAGATTAGCAAAATGTTTGAGTTAGAATGGACTTCCAAGACAACTTCTCCCCAAATTCTCATTTTCTAGCTAAGGAAGTTGAAACTTCGAGAACTTAAGTGATCAGCTCAAGATTAAAGGGGGAACATTACATGATTGTCTACAGCCAACCTCATGGCTGGTTCATGGAAGAGCAGAAATTAAAACTCGGGCTTCCTGAACTCCGGGGGGCTTCCCAACTCCCATCAAAGGAGCTATGCCCAGTAAAGTCCTATAGCCACCCACACAGAAACATGGACCCCAGGCTTCACTTGTGATTCCAGCTCCATCAGGCAGTCTGGGGGGGAGTGAGGCAAAGAAAGATGAGCTGCCTTCATCTTGGGTCTGGAGGAGGTCAAATGGGTCTTTAACCTCCCCTGGCGGTTTCTGAACTTTTGTGCTTGAAATATCCATTTATTTTGTGTGTTTTCTCCACATTCCTTGTTCGCAGACCCTAGCTGTGTCTCCCACAAGGGGCATAGTTGGAAAAATCATGACTGTTGCACCTGAAGGTACTTCTCAGAGGTGCGTTTGGGGTTCTGGCAATATGACCCACTCCTTCATGGGCCAGAAGGCATTTCCCAAGAGGGTGGGATGCAGGCGGTCTTAGTGACAGTGCCTGGCATCACCACACCACCATGACTGTGGACCCAATCTCCTCATCCTGAGAATACCTGTATGGCATCTCAAAAACTAAAACCTCACCTTTCCCAAGTCTGACACACCCCTTTTCTACAACGTTGAAGCTGCTGTTGGCATTCATTCTTTAAGATCCGGGATCTCAAACCTAAATGCTTTCAGGACCGTGGCAGGTAAGGTAAAGAATGAAGCTGGCCAATGTAAGACTGGAGTGACCTGGGAAGAACAGCTTAGTTCTCATTCAGAGGTTTTACAACATGTGTTGTCCATACAAAAAACCCGGGCTGGTCATCTGACCATTGGCGACCTCTGATAGAGAAGAAAGAGCCTGGGAAGGAAACCAGGAGACCTGGATACCATCGCCAGCTCCTGGTGGCCCAGCACAGCCTTCCCTTTGCCGAGCCTAAGTTTTCCTTATCTGTAAGAAATGGGTCTTTAAGGTTCAAAGGCACCGCCATCTCTGACAGTCTGATTGTATGATCTGTGATAGAATACTTGTCCCCAAAACAACTGGAGCCAGCATCTGTCTGTCTGTTTGTCTGTCTGTCTGGCATATATCTGCAAAGTGCCTGAGAGCCCTCTTTGGTCTGACTGACTTTAAAACCGGTTTCCTTGAGGTCTTTTTTGGATGGGTTTGTGACATTAATCCTTAAGCACATTGATCCCTGTAATAAAATGACCTGCACTTAACCGTCATTCTGGTACCACTCGGTATGTCAGAGGTTGCTTTTTTGCCAGTGTTCTTCTCTTCTTTTCGAAAGCAGTCGTGACCAGACAAGCTTAGAAAGGGTGTTCTCTTCGTGTTGTTTCAGGGAAAATAGAGAAAGTCCAACCTCCTCCATCCCCCACACCTGAAGGTCCCAGCTTGCAGCCTGACTTAGCCCCCGAAGAGGCTGCCGGATCACAGCGGCCCAAGAATCTGATGCAGACCCTCATGGAAGACTATGAGACACACAAATCTAAAAGGCGCGAGAGAATGGATGATAGTAGTGTAAGTTTCTCCTCCTTTCCTCTTTCCCGTGTCCAAGGGTGAACTTCAGTACGGTGTACGGTACTCCGGTTCAGGCATGGATGTGTGTGCGGTTGTCTGGCCAGCACTGTGGTTCCAGCACCAATTTTCAAATGTGTGGTTTAACATGCCTGCAGTTGGGTTGGGGGTTTTGCCTTGTTCTCAAAAACTTTGATCATGCAAAGAGTGGGTCTTTTTGCTGCCAAGTTCTAGTTTGAGTCTACTGGTACGGCTAGTGAGTGAGGTGTGCCGTGTGTGTGTAGAAGGACACTGCGCAGGGGCAATGCGGGAAGGACACAAGCTCCCTGAAATCACCCGCAGGCACCGGGGAGCTGATCTCAGCCATCGCTCGCCTGTTCTGTAGAGATGTTATTTCTCTAGAGAACTATGACGATGCTATTCCTTCAGTGTCTGCTCTGGGCGATCCCTATAAATGGTACATAGTGCTCGGAAGACTAAGTATGTTTTGGGCTGTTACCAAGCCGGTATGTACAGTCTGGCAGGAGAGAGCCACTTAAAATGACAGTTAAAAACCGCATAGTTACCCTGCTACCCTCAACCCCGAGAACTTTGCACATGACATTCCCACCAACCACAAAGGAAGTCATCTGCTCTGTGGTTTCTTTCTCCGGTAAGCGGCTTAAGAGCCAGTGCTGCCCACAGCCTGCACAGCCAGGAGCCTGGGGATCAGCCTCAGGGGTCCGTGCCAACCTCCTTGAAATCCATTAGCATTGACTGAGGTAACTACCTCCTCCCCCCAAATAGCTTGGGTCGGTTGAGGATACTCCCCAGTTGACCCAGGACAGTCCTGGTTTATGCCTGTTGTCCTGGCGTAATTATTAATAGCATCTCCTTTCCCTCTTAAAAGTGCCCCAGTTTGGATGCTAAATTATTTTTTCACCTTAAACTTGAATGCGATGGGGCTCACAGTAGGAATTCCATGCTGATTCACTGCTTCTCATATCCAAGTTGGCTGAGTTAAAGGTTTTCTGGAGTTGAAGCCAGATACTGAACACTTAGTGGTAAAGAAAGCAAGCAAACACGCCTATGGCAGCTGAATGACCCACTTGGTGTGTCTCAGCCTCCTCTCACTTGGGTTTGTACCTAAATTGCTTGGAATACTGGCCCAGCTCCTCTGTTGGGCTGGAATATTTCTGGGCTGTTCCCTGTATTGTACAGTGGGATGGGCCTGGCCCTTGATGGCTGCTGCTGAGGTTTCAACTGCTGGGGCTCCTTCTCTGAGCCTGTAGGACCTTTTCTGTCCACGAAGTCACTTTATCTGGCTCTTCTTTTCAGCCCTTTTTAGGTATTTTCTGGAGTCTGTGACCACCTTGAAGCTTAGGGCTATAAGGGGCTTTTCTTCAATGATTCCACACCATACATCAGCAGCTTTGGTGGAAGTTAGCTGGGATGTGTAGATGGGGAAGAACCAATGGACCACTTTGCCTGTGACCCAGCTGAGTGATTTGGAAGCACACTCTCTATATCTCTTGTGCATGCCTTTTGTGTTGAAGTGCAGGTGTTAGGGGAAAACACCATACCCAGAAGCGAAGTTACTCATTTCGTAGGCAGAGGCTGACCAACTGACACTCAGGAAGCCACCTGGCGAACGTCAACTAGGTTGGATTTCCCCTTTTCATGAAGGAAGCTGCTTAGAATCAGCCTTTTAACATACTGGTTGCCCTTCACTTACACAGTGAAGTGATAGCCTCCCGTCTCTGTTTTTCTCAAGTAAATTAATATTTCGGGTAAGAAAGAAACCTACTAACTAATCAAGCTGTTAATATCCCCAGATCTCAAATTCAAGGCCAAGTGTTCTGCACTGTTGTTGATATTACAAGAGAACCAAGTTTGTTGCTGTTGAAAATTCTTAGGAACAGAAAAAAAAAATCTATCCAACCCACTATATCCTCTTTTAAGAGACCCAAATCTGGAAAAAACAAAAGTCCATTAAAAAACATACTTCAATTGCTTCTAAAGCAAATATATGCTCATCAGTGAGACTTCATTTCAGAGCCGCCTGTTAACCTGTCTTAGTTCTTTTGATTCAGGGGATCTTTCTGTTGTGTCGTCATCAATCACTGGAGAATATGTTGAAGTTTACCTTTAGGAATAAACAAGCCTTCATCTCTTTTCCTAGCTGACCTGTGGCCCCTTCTTTAATGGTCTCTCATACCAGAAGGATAACCATAGGGAACACATGGATGGCTTGAAGCTTGAGTTGTGTAACTGGCTTCCGTGCTACAGAAGCTGGTAGTTCTGTTCTCCTGGCTTCATCCACATACACTGTCCTCAGGGAAAGTTGTGGCTTCTTAGATCCTCCACCCCCTATGAACCTCACTTGGCCCACCTGGGTCCAGTGTCATCCGGCACTTCCACCTGCCAATATTCCTTCCAAAAAGTCAGTTGGCAGCATTTATGTGTCCCTCACGTGTGATCAGGACCCAACCACGTGTTCACCCATAGGAAGCAGCAAGCTCTTTCTGAATTGAATGAGAAGCATTCTTATTTGCTGTACTTCCCAAGGAGAAGGTAGACTTAAAAACAAAGTGGGGTAATTGGGATGTATGCATAGTGACGCGCTGGGTACAGTGATGTCAGTGAGCGTGAAGGAGAGAAGGAGAAAGAGAGGGAAGGCAAATGAAGCTGTGCCCGCAGTTTCCATGAGTAGCTTTCACCAACCTGTCTGGGAAAAAAAACTGATCCTCACCATCAGAACAGGTACAGCATCCCTCCGCCCCAGAGCAGCGATGGTGTGTGGAGTCCTGTCCCCAGTTCAGGACCCTTCCACTTTCCCACTTGATAAAATATCACCTGCAGGACAGGAGGGAGGCCTCTGGCTCACAGGATCCCTGCCAGGGGGTGGGGTGGGGACAACCGTGCAGTATTTAGTGGTCTTTTTCATGTTCTTAGCTGGCCTCTCTCCTGCTGGAAGCCAAGTGAGGGCTCAGAGAATGATCGAAGATGGAACATTAAATCATGAATCTCTCTCTGGGAATATATGCCCAGGAGTCACTATAGTAGTCATATGAAGTCACCTGTGGATGTTGTGCTTCCTTTTGCAGTTGGTGACAAAGTCAATGACAAGGAACCAGAAAAAGCCCCTTTTCTGAAAAGGTTACCCCCCCAAACGGCCATCCTTGTTCCCAGCTCAGGCCTTGAGCAGGATAACCCTTGAGTAGCGACAGTCTTCATCCGCTGGGGCTGGCTGCCTTGTTCTGCATGGTGTGGTCACTGATGAGTGTCTCCATGCTGCAGGCTGAGCCAGGTTCTACCTCTTAAGGGACCCCTTGGCTAACCTGGGGGCAGGAGGATTGCTAACCTCCACCCACACGCCTTACCCTGGGCTGTTTCCCAGCCTATTCAGGGCCTTTGTGAGAATTAGCAAAAGGCACCCTTTTTCAGAGCTCTGTGTGGATGCAGTCCTGCACCAGCTACATGGTCGGTGAGGGGAGTCGGGGGTCTGAGCTTCAACCCCATCCATCCCCCCAGCCTGGTGTTTTTGTGCAACACACACACTGCCCACCCAGATGCAACCGTCCTGCTCTTAGTGTAGGTTTCTTTTATCTGGAAATGTTATCTTAAGTGGAAATGTCCCCTTATCTGGGCCTGCTGCCATCTCTGGTCAGTCATGCAACTCATAATGGCCTGATGAATCATAGTTTCCTGTAGGGTTTCTTGGTACCTTGCAAAGGAAGGATACTGAGGCAACACTGTTTTTCTGGCCAGTTTTCCCCCCCCAACCTGACCTGAGCCTCAGAAGACAATGAGTTCTTGAGTCAGTGGTGCTCTTGAACTTGTTTGGTAGATTTGCTTTCCCTTTCTCAGTTGAGGGGATGCTGGGCTAAGTCCAGATTACAGCCTCCTGGACATTGAGCCCTATCCTTCCTCCTAGCACAGAATCTAGGTGGGTTTTTCCTGTGTTCTCTTTCTTTCTCTTTTGCCCCCAGAATAGTTACTGAGAGGGCTTTCAGCCTTCCCTGCCTGTCTTGGAATAAAAGAAGGCCTCTTTGGTTCCTGGGTTAAGTCCAAGCTGGGGGCTGGCAGTCACTGCTTTTCCAAGAATTCCTGGCACACACTTCCTTCTAGACCAGGACACCCTTTGGGAGTTCTAGCCAAACTCTCACTGGGTGGGTGGAGGAAGCCCGTCTGGCTCCAGTGCCCACCCACGCCACCGCAGGGTGTATGGGAAGCTCAGCCAACATCAGTGATGCTTTGTGCCCCCAGCTCTCTCGGGTTCTCCCACATGCCCTGGGAAGGTGCAGAGGAGAGGAGCGCTCCACATTTATCAGCCCCCGGTCACCAGTCTGATCATTACAGAGCTGTGATTTTTAAGTGCAATACCCAAGAAGCAGTCAGTGATCACAGACATATGATCGCCCCTATCCAGTCGGTGGTCACCATGCCAGAAACCAATCAGTGCCTCTAAAGTCGCGCAGTGTAAATGCAAGGTCATGACCACTATTCTGGAGGAGGCTGTCCAAAGTCAGTCCTTCTCACTCATTACCCACAGCCGGGGCATTTTTTCTCTGAGCTTTTCTTGTAGTGACTTTTAGTTTCCTTTATAGGAACTAAAGGATCATTTTAGTTCCTACGTAATCACTCCACTTTCAGGAACTTACTTAGGACCCCCAGGGTAGTGATGAGGGAGGCTGCTTGGTCTCCCTTGGCAGTGCCATCCTTAGATCAGCTTCAGAGAATCTGCCTCTGCAAACCTCGCATTCAAACCATCCCCTGTCTGTGGTTAGGGTCTTCTTTTCATGGGACAACAGACTACAAGACTACTTTGGGGTTCAGAGACGCCTACAGGTAGGGGAAGGGCTGTTTGTCCACAGATGGCAATAGATTCTAACGAATCCAAAATGACCCTTAAGGATCTTGCTGGTGGGCAGCTGGTTGCGTACAACCCGGGGGGAAAGAATCTTGTTAATTCAAAGCACAGAAGATGGAAGCAACAAATCTTGAATTAACAAAGTATGGCTCATCTGATATTTTTATGGAGGAATAATAGGGTATCTACTTGCTGCAAAAGATACAGACTTTTAAATAAACGAATATCAGATGAAGCAAGTCTTGGTGTGGGTGTGTCCTGGTCTCCTGATGTTACTTCCCCTCTTGTGTCCCCTCCCCCCCTCACCGGCACGGTGCCAGTTCCCAGCTGGGGGGTGTTTTGTGAGTGTGTCTCTGCCATGTACTAACCCTGGTTTTTCCCTCTCTGCCAGTACACCTCTAAGTTACTGTCTTGCAAGGTGACTTCCGAGGTACTTTTCCACTTGTTTGTCTTGGTCTTCTTGCATGCCTGACCCAGGTGCATGCTGTCGTGGTTTGCCATTTCCTCATGGGTTTTTCTCCCTGCCTTTACTGAATGGGGTGATTGCCTTGAAATGTTAGCGTCCATGCAACAGTGGTACACGCGGCTGTGCTTTGCTGTGCTGTGCTCTGGGTTGGAGAAGATTCTGTCCTGCTCATGGATCTGGAAGATGTTTGGACTAGAGGGTACAACCAATGGGCTATTTGGATTTTTGTTTGTTTGTTTCTTCAGGCGCTGATAGCAAATCTACTCTGGTCTGGTTAGAAAATCATGCAGCTCAAGAGGACTGGGCTGTCGGTTCGGATCAGTCCTTTGTTTACCTAAACACAAACCCAGAGAGCTCCATGCCATCACTTTAGGGTAACTTATTCCTACTGTGAACCAACTCAGTTCCCCCTCCCCTCCATCTTTAAACCTGTATTTTTGGTTTGGAAGCTTCTTTAAGCATTGAATTTCCCCCAAGCCTCCTCCTTTCCCCTACAACTTCCCTTTACACAGATTTCACAAACCTGTGCTATGAAAAAGCACAATATTTTTTATTTTTCCCATTTTTTCCACATATATATTGACTTATTTATATGCTATGAGAAAGCATACTGGCTTTTATATTTTTTATTTCTAGAGCATTGTATTATTTTAAAAGAATTATTGTAAATATACAGAATTGTAGAGAATCATTTATTCATTCACCTGGTTAACAATTTATCGAGATCCTACTACACATCGGGCACTTTCTGGGTTCTGAGGAGACAGCAGTCACCTGAACAATGTCCCTGATGCCATGGAGCTGGCATTCCAATGTGTCAAGGATATGGCAGAGTAAAATAATAAAGCCCCCTAGCCAGCTTTGTGCATTCTTATCATTTCATAATATTTGCTTAATATTTTAAAAAGAAATTAATATTGCAAATACCATTCAAGCCCTCTTGTTACTTCTCCCAGCTCCCATTTCTTTCTCTCTTGAGAGGGAATTTTTCTGGAGTTTGGTGTTGATTGTTTCCATGCATGTTTTTATCCTTATACTACATATGTCTATGTACATAAATTATATCTAATGGTTTTGCATGTTTTAGAACTTTCTATAAATATATCATATTGTAGTATCCTGTACTCTTTATTCTGTCTGCATCATTTTTAGATGTGTCCATGTTGATACTTATGGCTCTAGTTCACTCATTATAATTGCCATATATAGTATTCCATTGAATGAATACATATCTATTTATTCATTCTTCCAGTGATGGAAATGTAGGTTGTATCTTTTCTTTGCCATTACAAACAATGAGTCAATGAATGTTATTTTACACAGCTCTTTGTGTGACCTATGGAAGAAAGTCTCTAAATATATCTAGGGGTAAAAGTACTGGTTATAGGGCTTACACATCCTCACATTCACTACCTATTGCAAACTACTCTTCAAACTGGCTGTGCTAACCTATAGCACAATATATATTTTACATCTCCATATTTAGCAAAATAACTATGGTTAACTATAGACGTGAGCTGATGATTATCAGCAGTTTTGTTTCGCAAAGCGTAAAATGAATATTGAAAATATCATTACATGGACCTTCCTCAGTGTCTAATTGTGGTTCGCAGTGAGGAAATGCTGGTTTAAGAATTAGACCCTAAGCCCACATCCCCTTGGAGTCAACATAAGATTGAAGAAAATCTGGTCAAATACATCCAAGGAAGATAAGACTGGGCCCTGTCTGCCTTCAGTGGAAGATATGAGGGATAAAATATTAATATAAATATTATTTAACATATCTGTCTTTTGTTTTATATCCCAAAATAAAATCATCTACGTTGATTGCTGCTCAAACTGAAGCGATTCACTTGAATTCCCTAAGCATCGGAGAGAAAAATTAATACTAGAGGATTGTTCAAAGAGAATTGATTTTCTTTTTCTCCCACCAGACCTAAGTCTGAATTAATTTGTGAAAACGATAAAACCTTAAATCAGGTCTTTCTATTTTTTTTTTTTTTTTTTTTATGTTTTTCTCTCTCCATTCCTATGGAGAGTATTTATTGCCCTCTCTGATGCGTCTTCCTCCATACTCCCCCCAGCCACTGAGCAGCCGTGGAACATGCCGGCCCAGAGCATCGACTCTGCACCCAGAGTTCTGGGTTCAAATGTTAGCTCTTCCTCCTTCTAACTGATGTTAGTCAAATTATTGAAACCTCTCTGTGCTTCAGCTTCTTCATATGTGAAATTCATAGTATGACTCCCATAGAATCCATAGCGAGGATTAAAACCGTAGCTGGTTCATGATACCTGTGATGTAAGTGTTTACTATTACCAGAGCCCCAGAGGCAAGTGCTTTTTTTAACCCAGAAAGGAAAGGAATGGACTTTAGGAAATAAAGTTAATATGTAGAAATCTAGAACAAAAGTTCTAGATTTGCTAGAGCTTTACACACACACACACACACACACACTCACTCACACACACAGTACTCTGAATTAATTGTGGAATAAATGCTCATTCACATACCTTCCCCGAGGGCTTGGCTTTTTGAATCTTCAAAAGGTCAGTTGGAGGAGGGAAGAAACTGTTCTATCCTGAACATGAAGCACTGTGCCCGACACTTGGTAGGAACCCAATAAATGGCTATAAGATGGATGGACAGATGGATTGAAATGGGTTCCCAAAGAACAGAGTAAATTAAATTTTTTCAAGATGATTGAGAATTAAAATAGGGCCCAAGTACAAGACAAGGGACATCTGAAATTGATGGGGACTATTTTTTTCAGAACCTGAGATTTATTTTTAGCTCTTATGTAAACCTTTCAGTTTGTATGTACAGTCTGCAAGGCAAACGTATGACAGTTTTACACAATGTGGAGCTCCTTGTCAAAACGTCTTATGTTTGAATACCACTTGATTGCTTATAAAGCCCTTTCACATGATGAGAGAAATACGTAGTTATTGTTTAAGAATTTGCTATGCCCTGGAAACTTTGGTAAATTCTTCGCCTCATTTATTCCTTAGACCACCTCGGTACTGTAGTTTTTATTATTCCCTTTTTACATATAAGGAAACTGAGGCACAGGGTAATAAACTTTCCCAAGGTCACATAGTTACTAGGATTTAAACTTAGACCTGCCTGGACTTCAGAGGCTGCACTGCTTCCTGAGAGAGCCTGTGAAATAGGGCAGGTGTTGTGTCCGTTTTACAGATAAAGGAAGTTGAGACTCAAGATGCCATGAACGACAGCACATGTTCCAGGCACAGAGCTGGAAACAGAGCTCAGGACTTGCAATTCCAGTTCCTCACTGCCTTCCAGTACCATGTTACCAGGCCTTGACCAGAAGATTCCACTGTTTAACTCTACCAGACTTGGAAACATGCTTTCCTCCTACTGATTTCTTATTCTTAGATGTTGACTAGGTGACCATGATATGTTTACACACCAACACTTTAGGGCATGGCTTACGTGCTTCCCGGTGAACATTCCTTCAGGAGACATGACTGAGTTGTGTCCTACACGTCCGGTCAAAGCCGTCCCTGCTAGGAGGACTGGGGAAGCCTTCCTGGAGGAAAGACACTGCAGCTCTGGGAAGTCCATGCATTTGTCAGAGGTGCAGAGAAGCAAGTTGAGATGCCCTGCTCCCTGCCCAGACCTTTAATCTGACCAGAATTTGCTTATGTCTGGGCTCCCATCACTGCTGATAAACCTGCCTCCCCTTGCTTCTCTGGAGTTGCCAGCATCTCTGTCCCTTGCCAGAATGATTGTTCTCAGAATAAGCAAAGACTTCTTCGCCTGTTGGTTGTATGACCAACCAGTGTTGGCTCTGCTAGACTTTAAATTCGGAAACTGCACATCCTAAGCTAATGCCACAGTCATTTAACTGGTTGGCATGCAGGGGCTTGCTTTTGGTGCGGTATCATGAAATTGAGCCATTTCTCCTGCGTTGGCAACCTAAATGTCATTCATCTGGATGTCATCTGGACCAAACTCAAGCTGGAGTAGACTGACGAAGGATACCCCCTGGGGTCCACAGACTCTTCTGGGGAGCCGGAGGGAGGGTGGCCTCACCCCGATGGTGGTGAGCCTATTCGTCCTTGATGTTGTCACCTTTCTCTTCCTTTACTAGCACCTGTGGCCCTGAAGTTACATCAGAATGCTCAGATTCCATTTTTTAGTGGCCTGAGAAGCTCTTTTTCTTTTCACTTAATTCCTCTTTCAAGCGTAATTATACCAAAGTAGATTTTTGTGGTATAAATATGATCACATCTTATGTAGGTCCACAAAGCTTGGTGGAATGAATTCACACTGGTTCAGTTGTTTGGAATTACTTTCCCGTCTGCTTGTTTATGAAGAGACCAAGACTGTCCATAGCTGTGCTGTCCAGTATGGTAGTCACTATTTCCATGAAGCTATTGAATGAATTAAATTTAAATTTAAATTTAAAATGAATTAAAATCAGATATTTAGTTTCTCAGCCACACTAGCCATATTTCAAATGCTCAATAGCCATGTGTGGCTCGTGGCTACCGTATTGGATAGCGCAGATACAGATCACTGCCATCAGACTGCGCTCATCTATAGCATGGAACGATCCACTTCGTTATCTAAAAACTTGATGCAGAGTCAGGTCTAGTTCAACGAAACTTGCAGAACACGTCAGGAAAATTAAATCTTTCTGTACTGAAAACGATGGGTCAAATAGCAAGTGAACTTTGGCTCTGAGGTGAATGCTACCCAGAACCTCCCATCCCGCCACCTTTACTTTCACATCTCTCCTACCTCCCAGCCGTACCAGACACTTTACCACTTTCCCCCTCATTAGATACTGTTGAGAGAGGGAAAGGAGGAAGGAAACAGAGAAGTTGGCTTGTGTTCATAATGAACAATCATGAACTCTGCATAATTTTTTCCCCTCTCTCTTCAGGTCCTTGAGGCCACACGGGTTAATCGAAGAAAGAGCGCATTGGCCTTGCGCTGGGAGGCGGGGATCTATGCCAACCAAGAGGAAGAGGACAATGAATAATCAGCTTCCTTCCACCCAGGAAGCTTCTTTGGTGCTTGGGTTCCCAAGAAACCAAGAAATCAACACATCAAAGCATTTTAATAGAATATTTATTAAAGTGCAAACAAACTCGGCAATCCTTATGCAGACCAGAAGTTGCAATGTACAATGATGAAAAATCAAGTGAAAAAAGAAGTCCACCCATCAAACACGAACTTCCGGGAGTCAAAAGAGAAAGGATTTTTTTTTTGTAACTCAAAGAATCCCCTGGGTTTGGACCACAGTTGATCCAAAAGGACAAAGAAGTTACAAGCAAATTGACATGGTTGCTACAGGCAGAACCAAGACTAGCCTCTCTGGGTGATGAGGAAAACAATGGTAATGTGGCCATTTGGAGAAGCCACAGAGCTGGTGCCATCCACCCAGCAGAGGATATTTCCCTGTGCCTGCACCGGTTTCCACCCATCATAGCATCAGAGGTGTTGGACTAACCCCATTTACTCCAGCAGCTATAAAATAACGCTTCTCTCTCTATTTGCCCAGAAGAGGCAACTATGGTTCCATGTCTCTTCCGTTTAATTGTTTTGAATTGGGAGCAATTAAGGATCGCAATCCATATTTTGAAGACAAGATTTCTTCATGTTGCAAACACAACCTGTTCTGCATTAGGAGGTTGAGGAAGGGGGGAGAAAGCCAAACCAAATGGATTATTTTAGCTTTAGGATCTTGTCTGCTTATGATATTGACTGAGCTGCAGTTTATGAGAACACATTTTCACAATTCTGTTTCTTTATATGAAAACTATATTTAGTGGGCAACAACTATTTTTATGATGGGATGGGGGAATATATCCATGTATAAAACCTATACACATTGAACAGCTTGGTTCAAGAGGGGAGGGGTATTTTTAGAGTGGTAATAATTGAAAAAAGGGCGAACTCTCCCTTAGAGAGGTAGATGATGAGAAATAAAGAGGTGTTTATAACTATATTTTATATGTAAAGTGGACCTTCAGGGGAGTAGGAAGAATGATATTTTGGATCAATCAGAAGGAAACAGTAAAGAAAGCTCACGACAGGTAGAGAGAGAAGAAGGGAGGGAGAAAGTGTGGGAAAATAAGGAAGTTAGAGATATTTTTTCTGAGCAACCAGTATTTTTCAGGATGAGACAGAGAAAAATATAGAATAGAAACTTAAGTGCAGGCTTAGGTTCAGCTACAAATCCTAAAGGTGGTGTGCGTGCGTGTGTGTGTGTGTACACATGCCTTTGTGTACGTGTGCAAAGCGCATGTGTGCTCATGAGTAAGGGTGTATGTGTGTGTGTGAGGATTAAAATTCCAGAATGATCATGGGACAAGGGTGTTCACTTATTTCCTCCAAAGCTGTTTGCCAGGGTCAGGAGTGAGTGAGAATTTCTTTTTTATGAAAAGGATATAGAGGCTCCGAGCTGATGCAGTATTTGTAATATTAAATTGACCTAACATGGTATTTGCATGAGTCACAATGGCAAAGTTTTGAGCAGTTTTGTAATTTGACATTTAGGAAAGTATCATATTTATTCTCATGCTTTGTATTCATGCTTAGTATACGCTAAAGGATGCCAGCTTTACTCTTTCTGTCATTTAAAGCAATATGATAAGGGTATTCAATCATTGAATGCCCTCAATTTCTGGATGAGAAATTTTTCAGTTCTGGCCATGAGAAAAAAACTGACCAGCCTTCTTTTTTTCCGTCCCCTTTGTTTTAAAACTGGTTTTTAAAAAAGCAATAAGTAAGTCAGACCTCACTAAAATTCATTTTTGTTTTTATGTCTTTATGTCATAAGCGCTAATGTGTTGTTCTGACAAGTAGCAGTTCCACCAAATTTGTATGTAGATGTCATGCACATTATCTTTGCTTCTTTTAGTAGACTAGTGTCAACATTAGGGGAAAGTTTATTCATAAACAGGTGGTGGACACAAAGTAAAAAATGGAACTCTCTGGTAACTTACAAGGATCCTTTGAAACTGCCAAGGGAACCTGCAGTTTGCAGCCAAATTCTACAGATGGATAATTGGCGCCATCTTTATATGGTTCATGCTCCTGAACATTCTGAACGAATAGTCAACAACATGTGCTAGACGCTGGGGATATGAAACAAATAAGATCCCTGCCGTTAGGAATTTATTTTTAGGTGGGAGAGGCTGGCATGGAGACAGACATTCCCAGGAAAATGAGATGAGGAGTCCTGACAGGTAAAATGGGGGCAAGGAAGGAAGGGTGCTCTGTCTGAGGATTTCCAGCGTTCCCAAGACAGGCACGGGAATGAAAACAGATGGGGCAGCAGCATCGTGTGGCCCAGGGATGCAGGAGCTGCTGGGATGCCTGGAGAACAGAATGGTTCTGGGGGTTGCACAAAAAGTGAAACATGCTTCATGATTTCTGGACTAACTCTGGATCTGGTAGTGACCATAGACTTGATACAGATGAACTCCTCATTTTTCGCAAGAGGAAACAGTCCTCAGGACTTCCCTGAAGTTTTTGGTTCTGTTTTGAAGGAAACTGTGTACCCACCTTAAAACTACATTTGAGAAGAGAATGGGCAGCTGAAAAGAAGGCTTAGGAGGCCACACAATTCCTGGAATCGCTTTAGAGGCAGATAAGTTGGTCTTTGACTGCAGTTGATTGACCCAGATACACTTATTATGTAGAGTTATAGAGTCGGGATCCTTTGGTTCGCACTTTGGATAGGCAACAAATGCAGCGTTTCCGTGACTCTCTCACAGTCACAAAACCATTTTAACTGTGGCCCCTACATCTCCATCATTTGCTTGTTCCCTTCTGCTGCCTTCTGATGACTGCTGCCCATTTCCTTGTTCCACTCACGTATCATCCTGTTAAAATGTAAATTAAAGTTCCCTTGGCAGAGCCAGATTTTCTCTGCGCTCTTGAGTTTTTTACTCATTTAAGAAACATTGGGCCATGGCTTTGTACATAGCACTGTGCTAGGCTCTGGGATCCCAAATGAACCCTTTTAACTTTGTGAAGATGCAGCAGACCCCTGGCGGAAGGTCATCCGTGCCTAATCCATCGAGGAGAAGAGGCTTGTCCAAAAATTGGCCTCCGATGCTCATCCCTGCCCCCAAATAGCACACAAGCTTGTTAATCTCAGCTAGAACAGATGTTTAGATTCTGTAGATGTTAAAAGCTTTCCTGAAAGTATTCCACTCCACAGTGTTGATAGATGTTCACTTTCCTCTGGAACTGATTACTGACATTCCTTGGCTTTCTCATCCAGAAATTATGGAAACAGGGTCTGTCAGTGGCAGGAGGCTGGGCTGTGTCCTACGTGAATGACACATGCAGTTCCCTTGCCTCTTTACACCCATGCATGCCGCCCACCCTAGACAGTGACATATAAGCAGTATATAGATCAGTGTCCACATATATACACAACACACACACACACACACAAGGCATAACAAGGAACACTAAGACAGTGTTGACTCTTGTCTCAGAAGACAAATAATTAAACATTTTTCCAACTAAAGAATGGATGTAATTAAACTATGTATTGAAAAAAAAATAGCCTAAGTGTTTAGAGATGGTGACTATATCCAGTTGTAGTAACAGAACCAATTTCCTGAATTTTAAGCATTCAGTGAGTGAGCTGCCAATTTTGATTTTGTGTTGCTCTTTACCCAAATGACTTTTTTTTTTTCTTTTTTGGAGGAGGGGGCAAAAAGCAGCAATACTGTGTTTGAAAATGATACTCTGTATCTGGCTCTCCTGTGTATGTTAACCACTTCAATGTTATTATCCTGCTTTGGTTTTATAGTGATTGTGAGGCATTCAATGCAAGTATACAATTATTTTCTCATTAAAATCCAGTGTGTGTTGTGCTTTTATAAATGAGGGCCCCTTGTTTGACTGTCGGGGGAGGTTGGAGGACCGAGCAGCCCAAGGGTAGCATGCCAGCACTCTCGCCTCTGATTCCATGGGGCGACATCTGCTTCTTGCATATTTGGAACCAAGAAAGCAGTACTAGCTGGCGGGGCACACCTTTGACAGACGGTTCCCAATGCCTCCTTTGGCCATGTTGTCTCCAGCTGCCGTGGCTAGACCTGGAAACTCCGACAGGACCCACAGAAATGATACACATGCCTCTTGAGGTAGGTAGACTCCAAGGTCAAAGAGATGGTGGGGCAAACGGTAGGACAAACAGTAAAGCTCAAGCTTTGCACGTGGCTCTTAGGCTCTAATTTTTATTATTCATTCCATTCCCAGCACCTGTATTTGGCTCTCCTCTGAGGAATAGAGAATTTCGGACTTTACAGAGCATCTGAGACCACAGGTGAATCAGAAAGCTTCCTCCCCGATCTCCTCCTGCCCTCCCTCCACTTCCTCCCCCCAACCCTGCAGTCTCCAGCCCCTCCACTCCGTCCCACATCTCAACTTGCGCCCGGACCTTCGGTTTCCTGCTCTTCCTTACCACCCGCTCGCCCGTCTCTCTTCCTAGGGTCTCCTTTCCAGCTGCCTCTTTCTCCATCTCTCCCCACTTACAGGACTTCTTCCAATCTTCCCTCACCCCACACCTCCCAGGCTTTCCAACCGTATTCTCCTGTTCTTCCATGTGGCATCATCTTCCAGTCTCTCTCTGGTGAGAGTTCTGAATTTTGATGGGAAGGGGTGAGGTGGGGTGACAGGCCCCTTTGAAAACTGGATCAAACTCTAACAATAACGGATAACATTTATGAAACACTGAGAATGTGACAGGCACTTGCCGTGATTTCCACAAATGTAATCTATTTCTTACAACGCCATGGGGTGTACTCTTTTGGTTTGTGGGGGGGTTTGGGATTTTTTTGGCTGCACCACGTGGCTTGCGGGATCTTAGTCCAGCAACCAGGGATCGAACCCGGGCCCCTGGCAGTGAGAGCACTGAGTCCTGACCACTGGACTGCCGGGGAATTCCCTGGGGTGTACTATTTTGATTTCCATTTGACATGTCAGGAGACGGTTGCCATGGAGCTGGTAAACAGTAGCGCTTGAATTTGAACCTGGGCACTCTGCTTCAAGTGTTGCTCTTACCCACTCTTCCTGTAAAAATGCACATCAGCAACTTCCCATACAAGGTCCAGTAGATCTGATGATGTGTGTGGGTCTGGGTGACCTCCTCCCACTATGCTCTCCAGGAGGAGGGGCTCTCATGGACCGAGGCCGAGGTCGTGATAGGGGCTTAAATCTTAGGGGAGAGCTGGGTTTTGGTGGCAGCAGCAAAGAAGTTTCTGTATTTGAATGAACTCCCTCTGGGCTCTTTCCTTTGGGATCAGCTCTCCCAGGAGATGGTGAGAGAAGATGACCGAGGCATCCCTGTTGCCAAAAAGGAACCCGAAGTGACTGCAAATGGGGTGATGAAAATGTGCTAAAATTGAATTATGATGACAGTTGCACAACTTTACATTTACTGAAAATCACTGAATTGTACACTTGGGAATGAGTACATTTTATGGTGTGTAAATCATACCACAATGAAAGCTGTAGCAAAAAACAAAGGGATGAGGGAATCAAGGAACCAGAAGAAGAGTCCAGGGAAAGGAATCAAGGAGGCCACACAGCCTCAGGTTGAAAGGAATGAGAGGAGTCATTCAGGCCAATATTTGGTGAGGCCAGCTCACCAGCTAATCAGGAAGAAAGCTTGCTGTCCTAGGGGTGCCCCCCAGGAACCAGGAGCAGTAGAGTTGTGATTGGCTGTGGATTCAGCGTCCTGGTCCTCTTTCCATCAGTCACTGCTAACACCTGGGGGACATCAGGCAGCGCTAGGTGAGTCAGGATACAAAGGACTGAGATTTGGTGGGCACTCAGGCTTTGTAAACGCAGGAGAGCGGGACGCAGAGTCTGATGTAGTCAGAGTAGAAAGAATTTAGGGGTGATTCTTACTGAGGAAGCTCTTCCCAAAAACCCACCAATGTGAGGCCTTAACCTCTGAGCAGAGGACAGGTATGCAGGCCTTTTGCTCTGTGATGTCAAGTATCAGTGGGGCGCCGGAGGGGGCCTGTGGCCACTACCCCCTAGTTCAACTCCCCTGGGTTTTTTTTTCTTTTTTTCCTTTTTTTTTTTTTTAAATTGAAGTATAGTTGATTTACAATGTTGTGTTAGTTTCAGGTATACAGCAAAGTTATACATAATTTCTATTTTTTTCAGATTCTTTTCCCTCATAGGTTATTACAAAATATTGAGTAGCGTTCCCTGTGCTATACAGTAGGTCCTTGTTGTTTATTTTCTATATAGTCGTGTGTATATGTTAATTCCGAACTCCTAATTTATCCCTACCCCCTTTCCCCTTTGGTAACCATAGCCATGTTTTCTATGTCTGTGGGTCTGTTTCTGTTTTGTATATGAGTTCATTTGTATCATTCTTTTTTTTTTTTTTTTAGATTCCACATCAACTCCCCTGGTTTTATTGGTGGCAAAGAGACTGATAATGAGGTTCCTTTGGAGCATTGCTCCTTTTAATCATGGGCTCCTTGGGTCACAAGAGGGTGGTGACTGTAGCCCTCCCTGCACACAACCCACACAAAATTCAGAACTGGGCTGCTAGGGGGACAGAAAACAAATGGGGAATTAAAGGGAAGAATTCAAATGGTTTGAAATGTACAAGATGACATTAAGGCAAAGAATGGGGCCTCGGGAAATACCTAGAGGTACCACACCAGCAATTTCTAAGTGTTACCCAAGCGTTCAGATGCCTTCTCTCAGAGAACATTTGCCTGATAAAGATTTTTTTTTTTAATTCCACCAAGATACAGTAATCTCACTGTCAGTTCATCTTGATGGTAGACTTACCCAGATGACTTGCTCCAAGTCCACAGGTGGTGGGCTCGCAACAAGTGGAGTGGGTCTGTTGGTCCCCTAGAGATGTAAAATCACAAATCTTTCTTCCCCTTCTTTGGATTTTCTCTGCCCTCTCATTTAGACAACCTCGGCCTCGGCCTCTGCCGTGGTCTTCAGCTAGTAACAGTGATTTGTCTCTGAGGAGAGCTGTTGTCAAACTTTTGAGAGGACCCCTGCATCACTTGGAGGGCTTGTTAAACACAGAATTGGACCCATACCCAGAGTTTCTGATTCAGAAGGGCTGGGGTGCAGCCCAAGAATTTTCTAACTAGTTTCCTGGAGATGCTGCTTCTGGTCCAAAGGACCTTGCTTTGAGAATCACTGGTCTGGAGTGTAGGTAATGAATAGGGTCTGGGCATGCCACTTATGTTTGAAAACTTGGGGAATTGATGCAGGATTCATAAGCTGCAGATACAGTCACACATGGTTTTGGGCTGGTTTTGAATATTTCTTGGGGGCAGTGTTTGCCCAGCACAGCAACTCACTACTTGGTGGGTCTTGGTGAAGCAGGACCAGGATTTCACTCAGACTTGAGTGAGGACCCTCTGACCAGGGCTGAGCAGATTAAGAAGAAAGTATATATGTTCAGACTTTAATTTCAGGGTGAGATCAAAGGATTCTTTAGAGTATTGGAAGAAGGTCTTATCGTGTAGGCTGATAACAATGTCAGGACTCAGTGGCAAATTTGTTTGAATAACGTGGTTGCATAATTTAAGATGAGATGCAAAGCAAGAGGTCATTCTGATTTGGTCTAGAGCAGCACTTCTCAATTCTGACTCCATCTGCATCACCTGGAGAGCTTTACGTTTTGGATTCAGTTGGTCTGGGCTGGAGCCCAGGCATTAATAGAAATTAAAAGCACCCCAGAGGACTCTAATACAGAGCAAGATTTGAGCATCCACTGTCCAGTGGTTCCGAACCCTGGCTGCACTGCACATCAGGATCATCCAGAGTGGGTTTTTTTTTTTTAAGATATTGGTGCTTGGACCTCACCCCTATATATTCTGGTCATTTTACCTAAAAGGGGGTCACAACATGGGTTGGTTTTAGAAGCTCCTCAGGTGTTTCTAATGTGTAGCCAGGGTTGAGAATAGGGGGTAGACTAGGGGAGGAATGTACTTGCTCCACGACCTGACCCCCTTCAGAAAGCTCTTAGGGGTAACATCAAAGTGAAATGAGTAGAAGTCCTTGAGGGGAAGAACTGACCCATCTCATTGGTCCCAGGAGACAGAGCACAGTGTTGGTGACTGAGGGAGGGGCTTTGCAAAGGGGCTTTGTTGTTACTTCTGTGGAACTCTAGCTCTCTGCCCTCGAGGAAGCCTGCACGCTCAGGCTGATGGCATGTCCAGATGGTAAACCTTTTAGGTTAAGTGAGGGACGAAAAGCCACAAGGGGGGTGCCAGAGGCGTGCTCTAACCTGTAACAGGTGCACACGGAGTAAGAGCCGGAGTGGACAAAAGGCCAAACACGCCACAAAATTATTTCTGGCAGGTGAAGCCATGACCATTTCCCCCATTTGTCCTGATAAGTGTTTGTCAATTTCCGTGGTGTAAATATTCCTATGATGGCTGCTTTGAAGATACCAACAGTTTAACAACCAGTTCTCAGAATTCCTGAATATTTAATAATTGGTGGAGAACAAAACTACTGTGACTAGAAGATGCCCAGGAGGACCTAGAAGTGTGGAGCTAGAGCCGAATTAATAAGAGACTTCTTAGCTTGGAATGGCTCTTACGAACCTGTGACAGCAGGTGGCCATCAGAGATACAGGATTCTGACCATCTCTTCTGATGATCGTGATTATTCCTAGATAGCAAAAAAACAAAAAACAAACAAACAAAAAACCCAGCCTAGGTCATGTGCCCACCCCTGTTGCCAGGGTCTGTGACAGAGGAAGAGGAAGAAGAGATGCTGGGAAGACCAAATGTGTGATACAGTACAGTTTGTGTTGCAGACAATTTCCCAGTATCTCTGAGCAATTCCATTTTTAGTGTGAGTGTCTCTCTGACAAGCATTCAGCCTTTGGGATCAGGCAGGGGACTCAGGTTTGGGCGCACCACTCTTTCAGTGGAACATTTGTTTATTTGCGTTCTCTAGATCAGATTTCTGACTTATGGAGTTGCTATGAGAATTAAATAAGTTAGGTGTAGAGTGCTTGGTGAATGGTTGGTATAGATGTGCTCAGAGTTTCCTCCCTTTATTTTTTAATTTTATTTATTTTCTTCCAGTGTTATTGAGATATAACTGACATATAGCACTGTATAAGTTTAAGGTGTACAGCGTAATGATTTGACTTACATACATCGTGAAATGATTATCACAGTAAGTTTACTGAACATCCATCATCTCCTATAGATACAAGATAAAAGAGAAAAACTATTTTTTCCTTGTGATGAGAACTCAGGAGCTACTCTTAGCTTGTTAATTCCATGTATCATTTGTATGTTACATCCCTAGCTTGTTAATTCCATGTATCATTTGTACGTTACATCCCTAGTACTTATTTACTCCTCTCCCGCACACCTCCAGACTTCACTTCCTCTAAAGCCCTGCATTCAGTCAGCAAACACTTACTGAGTGCCGACTATGTGTCAAGCTCTGTGTATATGAGAACAAATTAAAATGGGGTTTGTTCGGATGGTTTCAGCTAGAATTGGGGGAGCTCTTCCTTAACATTGGGCTTGTGGGGACAAACCTCTTACAATGTCAGGTAATGTTTCCACATCTGCCTACTAACTAGGGCCACCCAGTGGTCACCTGTACTGTCTTAGATGCTTTTAATTTTCCTTCTCACTGTGGAACCCATATACTTGTATTCTTTTGGGCAAGAGAAAACTATCCAAGTGATAAAGTGTTTAGTAAATGCCAGAAAGACTGACTCTCATCAGTGGAGAGTCAGAGGGTGCTAGAAGCTTGCGAGGAGACATTTAGGAAGAAGCTTCCCAAGATGAACACGAAGGCTACAGAACCACCTCACTGATCACAGGGAAGGTGGAGTTCATCTCACTGTTTTCAATGTTTTCCGTGGACTTCAAGATGCTCACCTTTGCCTGCAAGTATGGAATGTGGCCACTAGGTGGCAGTGGTTCTAAAGTAAAAGCAGCTTCCCCAGCCAAGAACCTTCCTAGGGGGTCAGGAGGAGGTTTCCCACTCTTCACACAAGCCAAGAATCTGTTGAGACCTACATATAGCTACTCCAAAAAGCCCACAATGAAAACACCACTTGCACAATTAGACATGGAGGTCAAATGTGGCTCTTCATTTACGCTTACACTTCAGTGGAAAACTGATGGTTGCCACCAGATGGCAGCATACACCTGCATGCTTCCTCCATTCATGGCCCATAGTTTTTTTTTTTTTAATTTAAACAGTGTTATTACGATGTAATTTATATACCATAAAGTTCTCCCATTTAAAGTGTACAATTCAAAGGTTCTTACTATGTTTAAAGAGTTGTGCAACCATCACCACAACCAATTTTAGAATACTTTCATCACCCTCAAAATAAATATTGTACCCTTTTAGCCATCACTCCCAATCCCTCGCCCTCCCCTACTCCTCCACTCCCCAGTACCAGGCAATGACTACTCTGCTTTCTGCCTCTATGGATTTGCCGGTTCTGGACATTTCAAATAAATATTATACAATATGTCTTCTTTTGTAAATGGCTTCTTTCACTTAGCATAAGATTTCTGAGATTCCTCCATTTGTAGGATGCATTAGTATTTCATTTATTTTTGCCGAAAGGTATTCAGTTTTATGGATATACCATATTTTGTTTATCCATTCATCAGTTGACAGACCTTTGAATTGGCAAACTTTTGTGTGGACATATGTTGTCAATTCTCTTTAAACCTAGGAGTGGAATTTCTGGGTCATGTGGTAACTCTATGTTTAATCTTTCAGGGAACTGCATGGCCCATAGTTCTTAAGGGCTAGCTCTGCACCAGGCACTGTGCTGAGCACTTGACGTGGATTATTTCCTTCAGTTTTTACAACACTCCTTTGAGGCACCTACTATTAGTATCAGCTCCATTTTACAGATGGGGAAACTCGCACTCAGAGTGTTTGAATAACTGGCTCTGGGTGATATGATCAGGGGTGAGAGGAGGATTCAAAGCCAGGCAGGATTCTGCGCCAAAGCCTGTACTCTGACCGCCCAAACTTTCCTTCTCATCAACTTGATTCAATAGCAAACAAACCTCCAGTCGTGGTCCTGGGCCAGCTCTGCTTTCTCTTAGTAGAGCCCATCTTTAGCACAGACCAGCATCAAGAGGGAGATGGTACTGTGACAGTTGAAAATTGGGCTTGTATGCTGAAGTGGCAAAGGTGTGGGGATATGAGTGGGATGTGGACAATCTCTGTTAAAAGTAGCCACTGTCACTAAAAGCCAACACACCCTACAATTTTGGCTCTTCCCAACTGCTTCCCTGAGCATAGAGGCATGTGGTCTGCCCTCTGAGTTATCACAAATACCTACTGAGTTATGTAAATGCTCTGGAGCATCCTAGAAATAATCTCCAGCTCTCCAGCCTGAAGCATCTGTTTTCCTTGGCTCTTACTGTTCACACATTTTATGGAATCACCCCAATTCCAGGTGTCTGTTTCTGTATCAGGTAGGGTACAGGTAGATGTCAAAAAGTGACCCAATAATTAATTCACCAGCTGAAAAGAAGATAGAAGTTTATTCCTCTCTCACAGTACAGTCCAAGGGGGAAGCATTTGAAGTCCAGGGGCAGTTTGTTTTAAGCCTCTTTTAGAGTCAAACTCTTTCCATCCTGTTCCTCGTCACCCTCAGGACCTGTTGTCATGGGCACGGTCCAGCCTTAGGAAATGGTAAGATGCAGTAAAGCCATTTACTGAAAACCCAGGTGTGCCCATTCCCTGGATCCTCAGTAGCTGTGGCTTCCCTGCATCAATTAGGACAGACAGCAGACCAGCTTCTAGAGATTAATTAATAGTAATTCTAGGGGCTTCCCTGGTGGCGCAGTGGTTGGGACTCTGCCTGCCAACGCAGGGGACGTGGGTTTGAGCCCTGGTCCGGGAGGATCCCACATGCCGAGGAGCAACTAAGCCCATGTGCCACAACTACTGAGCCCGCGCGCCTAGAGCCTGTGCTCTGCAACAAGAGAGGCCACCGCAATGAGAAGCTCGCACACGGCAACGAAGAGTAGCCCCTGCTTGCTGCAACTAGAGAAAGCCTGCGCCCAGCAACGAAAACCCAACACAGCCCCAAAATAAATAAATAAAAATAATTCTAAAAAAAACAGTAAGTTTAGCGTTTCCACTGTGACCACACCCAATAAGTCCAAAGGAATAAGCTGTTAAAACTTGACTAAGTTTGCACGTCTTCCCTCATGACACAGTCCGCGTCTGGTTTATCTCTTCCCATATTTACAATTGCACAAACGGGGGGAAGAAGAATAGTTATCGGGACAGATGAACATAGAACTGTCCATTAGTCCTGAAAAGTCCTCTGGATGGATCGAGATATCCCCTGTATCTTAGCATAAAGGATAACGCATGTCTTCTCTTGCTACCCAAATATCACTTGAATACCCACGTTCCACAAATCCTGCACATCACGGGAGCAGAGTTGGCATGCTTAATGGGGACTAACGGGGAGTTTAGCCTGGGCTATGAAGCCACAAGGACAGTCACTCACGGATACAAATAAGCTGACAGTGTTCAGACATCCCTCAGTCACATGACCTGCATCTCACTCAAGGGCAGCTGAGGAGGGCTTTTCGGAGCCTCTCGGGGTCATGCAGCTGCTTCTACTTGTACTGGTTTCTCTGACTTTGGTTGCAAGCCATACGGATGACCTGAAGAAGATTCTGCTGGCTGCCATGTTGTTTAGTCTGGGTTAATCTCAGCGAGTCTGGAATGACCTCATGTTTATCTCCAGAGCTGCTGGAGCATGCCAGTGACCCTTAGCTGACACTGTAGAATGCATTAACTCAAGATAAGTGATGTTCTTTTCCCATAGGTTCATGAGTTGTTTCAGGGAGGGATGGACCAGCCTAGCCTGCCAGCAGTGCTTAGTAATAATACTTGGATTTATGATATGCACCTGGTATTGGTGGAATCTGGGGGCTTTTGACATTTAAGGCTGGCCATGTATCTGGAATGTGCTTAGAGGACCAGCTCTCACTATAAAAAAACCCCACCACAAGTAGACTTGGGGCTTCTGGTTCTCAGGTGCTTTTCCTGTATGCTGATGGTGGTGACATGAGACCTGTACCACTCAGTGCTGGGAGGACAAAGAAACCTGTGCCTGGGAGCGCCAGACCCCTTCCGATGCATCTCTCTCTCCTGTAGTGGCTGTATTGCGCCCTTGACCTTTAACAAGGTGGTCTGAGTATAAATTGAACTGTGAGTCCTTTCAGCAATAGAGTAGTTAAGGTAATTAATGTGTAATTAACACACATAGCTTCTTGATGCACCTTCATGCTCCTAATCTTAATGGCACCTAAACCACCTGCTTGCCAGGTGCACTTGGTCCTTGGCAATCTGTCCGGGGACTTGGAAAGGCAAAGGCTCATTATAAGGGAAATGAGGAGGGTTCTCAACAGTAACGCTCTGGGTTTCATAAATGTTACCAAAAAGAATTCAGGTGATCTTCTTTACTTGTAAGTGAGAGGTAAAAGCACAAAGCCCGCTCCAGGCAGACAGAGGAAAGTGAGGACTGGGCAGGTGGAGGCAAGTACAAGTTATCTAATGTCAGAACTTTTCAAGTCCCGTCACTCGTAGACTTTGCCCAGGTCCACTTGAGCCTACATCAAAAGTGGAGGAAAAATAAGTTTGGGAAGCAAGAGCGTAGAGAGGATTCTACTCTCAGAGTAAAGTATACAATTTCAGACTAAAGTATATCATTCCAGGAGCCCATTTAAAACGGGTCCTGGGTTTCAGGTGAGTAGGGCTGGATCTCTCATAGGGACTCAACCACCTGTACAGACGTGAGAGGGGACGCCATGGACCAGCTCTCTGAGGAGGAAGGCAGCTGTGAAAAGGGCTGAGTGCCCAGGACAGAGCCATGTGGATGGGACAGAGGAGGCAGTCAGAGAAGTCAAAGGGGAACCAGAAGGTTAGCTGGGCAAGCATACACAGTTTAAAAAATAATAAATTATTGAGGTGAAATTCACATAACATAAAATTAACCATCTTAAATTGAACAAGTCAGGATACTTAGGACACTCACAGTACTGCAGAGCCACCACCTCTGGCTCGTTCCAAAACATTTTCGTCATCCCAAACAGAAACATCCCCAGAATCATTAAACAGTCACTCCCCATTCTCCCCAAGCCCCTGGTGACCACTGGTGTATGGATTCGCCTCTTCTGGACATTTCATATAAATGGAATCATATAATATGTGACCTTTTATGACTGGCTTCTCTCACTTAGCATAATGTTTTCAAGGTTCATCCATACTGTAGCATAAATCAGCACTTCTTTCCTTTTTAAGGCTGAATAATAGTACATTGTATGGGTAGATCATACTTAGTTTATCCATCCATCCACTGGTAGCCATTTGAACTGTTTCCAGCATTTGGCTTTTGTGAATAGTGTGGCTCTGAACATGTGTGTACATGTACTTGTTTGAGTTTATTTTCAATTGTTTTGGGCACACACCTAGGACTGGAATTGCAGGGTCATATGGTAATTCTATGTTTACCTTCATACATAACATTTTTTTCCTTTTTTAAAATTGAAGTATAGTTGATTTACAATGTTGTGTTAGTTTAAGGTGTACAGCAAAGTGATTCAGCTATATATATATATATATATATATATATATATAGTCTTTTTCAGATTCTTTTCCCTTATAGGTTATTACAAAATATTGAGTATAGTTCCCTGTGCTATACGGTAGGTCCTTTTTGATCATCTGTTTTATACATTGTAGTGTGTATATGTTAACCCCAAACTCCTAATTTATTCCTCCCCCCTCTTTCCCCTTTGGTAACTGTAAGTTTGTTTTCTATGTCTGTGAGTCTGTTTATGTCTTGTAAATAAGTTCATCTGTATCATTTTTTAGATTCCACATATAAGTGATATCGTATGATATTTGTCTTTCTTTTTGACTTACTGCACTTAGTATGATAATCTCTAGGTCCATCCACGTTGCTGCAAATGGCATTATTTCATTCTTTTTTATTACTGAGTAGTATTCCATTGTATTCATACCTAACTTTTAATGGTACCCACATCTGGAGTTGGCGATTAGAAGAGGGGAGAGTAGGGGAGCCTGCTTCTCCTTAAGCTGAGGGAAAAGGGATTTAAAGGAGCCCTCAAACAGCTTGTTAAACATTCTCTGGAGAGCGGGGGAAACGGGAACTGGGATGCAGCACACCTGAGAACTATGAAGGGCTCCAGGTTATAGCAGGCAGCTTCCCTAAGAGCACAGCAGAGAGAGGTTGCTTTGTGAGTTTGGCCTCCCTCCTGAACTGTGGGCACAAAGCATGGTGCCCGTTTCCCAGGAGCAGAGGTGGGCCTCCCATTCAAGAGGGATGGCATGAGGTTTTCTTGGATCCCGTACACAAGGGCTGCCTGGAGGGGGGAGGGAAAAACGGCAGAAAGAAGCTGGAGGTTTACCCGTGCCTGCCGAGGAGCTGCAGACCGGTCCTAAGCAGCCATTGGAGCAGAGATGCATTCTCCAGGTCAAAGGAAGATCCCGGCGATGAGAAGGTGAGTCTCCAAAGCCAGGAAAGAGAAAGTGTCGGCGGTTAATTCTGTCCCTGCCCGTCTCGTGACAGTATTAATCAGGTAAGGTCCTACCTCACCTCCCTCCCTCCCAGCCCCTACCCACTCCCAACCCTGGAGAGGACAGACACTCTCGAAGGAATTTTGGGACAGGAGCTAGAGCCCCAGGTGGGAGAGCAGCTCAAGGAGCTTCCCACCCGCTCCCACTGTGGACATCCAGCCCAGGGCTGCGGAGGAAGAAGTGTTACCTTTGAAGGAAGTCAGACTTTGTGTTTGTTTTGTAAATTACACCGGAGCGGGTGTATTCAGTGTTTTGTGACATAGAATGGCCAGGAGCGCTTTCCATTTCTCTGAGCGATCAGAACAGAAACAGGCCCAGCCATAAATTTCATCCATGGCTGCAGAAGGCAAACATAAAGTTGTGTGTGACAGTTTCCCGTGAGTTGCGCGGTTCAATGCATTTCAATGTTGTTACTTAACGTTCCTTTTAAGAACAAAGCACGTGACTTTCCTGTAAATCTGGCTTGCGGGAGGCGTTCAGAGCCCGGAAAAGGTGCGCTCTCTCTGTAACTGCTTGCTTGCTTGCTAATCACACCACACCAGCCTGGACTCAGCAAGGGAACACACTGCAGGACCTCACAGCCATCAGCCCGGGGGCTCTTGTAAGGCAGGGGTGGGGGGTTCTAGGCCCTTCCTATGGGGCTTGTGGGGGGCAACGGTTCTTCCCCGTCGCCCCTTGCCCTCTTCAGCAGAGGCTAATAGGACTGCCATTCTTTCGACCAGAATAGGAAAGTGGGGCTGAAAGTTACTAAGTGAACTTGTCAGAATGGCATAGTCTCTCCAGAACCAGTGAGCAATTCTCCACATCTCTGTGCACATACTAAGGATACTAATAGGGATAATTTTTGCTTAAAAAAAATCTACAAGAGGAAATCTACCAAGCGTGACCCATCCATACTGATCACACATGGAGGCAGGGGACACCCTGTATCATGACTAGTGGGTCTCTCACTTGAGCCTGCATCAGAATCACCTGGAGGACTCACTAAAACAGACTGCTGGCCTCACCCACAGACTCCCTGAGTCAGTGGGGAAGGGCGGGGCCGGAGAAGTTGCGTTTCTGACGCATTCCCAGGTGACACTGATGCTGCTGATACACAGAACACACTCTGGAACCGCCGAGCTAGATTAGAGGAGACTGGCTGGGCTGCCACTGGCGACCTCAAACCACTCTGAAACTAATCATTTTGAAATTTGTTTTAAGTGTCTCGAAAAACACTCTGAAAATAACTTTTTGCCCTCCCTCCTCACCTCTGGCTAAATACCACAGTGAGGGTTTTCAGGAACTTCTTTCTTTTTTTTTTTTTTTAATGCTTTAAAAAAATCTTTTTAAAAAAAAAAAAAAACTTTTTTTCTTGAAGTATAGTTGACTTACAATTTTGTGTTAGTTTCAGGTGTACAGCGAAGTGATTCGTATCTATATATTCTCTTTCAGATTCTTTTCCATTATAGGTTATTACAAGGTATTGAATATAGTTCCCTGTGCTATACAGTAGGTCCCTGTTGTTTATTCTATATACAGTGGTGTGTATCTGTTAATCCCAGACTCCTAATTTATTCCTCCCCCCTTTCCCCTTTGGTAACCATAAGTTTGTTTTCTATGTCTGCGAGTCTGTTTATGTCTTGTAAATAAGTTCATTTGTATCATTTTTTAGATTCCACATATAAGTGATATCATATGATATTTGTCTCTCTCTTTGACTTACTTCACTTAATATAATAATCTCTAGGTCCATCCATGTTGCTGCAAATGGCATTATTTCATTCTTTTTGATGGCTGAGTAATATAGGAACTTCTTGCCCAAACTATCACAGCCCCTTGCCTTGCAAGCGTTCCTTATTGTAATCCCTGAGCACACCCTCATCCGCTATGGTATCTAGTTCTTTTCTAGAAGAATCCTGAGTAGAGAGCCCTCCAACAGGAGGTGACCAGTGTTTCTGGTTCAGGTACAATGAAAGGCAGACAGCTAGGTCCTAGTGAGGAAGTTCAAGGGTTTCTCTTTCCCCGTAACTCTACTCCACAAGAGGATACAGTTGTGCCTGCGTGTTGTTAAGAGAAACCACGGCCCTTCTGGTCAACTTTCTTTTTCCGAGAGACCAGATCATTCCTCATCTTTCCACCCGCAGAGCTGGTGAGATTCAAATAGGCATCGGCTGCCTCTTACATAGGACTGTGCCCCGGCCCTGCTCCCTGTCCTTGGAAAGTCAGGTAGAATAACAGTGGGACCCAAAGGAGAAAGGCCATGAAGATTCTGATGGGCACCGCTGTGCTCAGCCTCTGAGAAGCCTCTACCCCTTGAGCAAATTAGTGCCTCCCATTTGCAGTCTGAGTGGTCCTAAGGCAGTGGGTCTGAAAGCTGACCTCACATATCCAGAGGAAGCTTTCAAGGTCATCCTCAAGACAAGCCCACCTACCTAGACAGGCAAATGTAAAAAAAAAGAGAGCAGGAAATGAACAAAGAAATGAAAACAAATGTCCACCAAAGGACCTGTAAAAATAATGTTAGTAGCTTTATTCACAATGGCAAAAAATGGAAAGAAGTAGGGCTAAGAAAAAGTAAATTGTGGTAATTACTGGGAAGAGACTAAAGTGAACTTTCTAGAATGCTGGAAATGTATATCGGTCTACATTATATAAGTGTGTGTATATCTATATCTGTGAAAATAAGCGTATATATACATGAAAATAAATACAAGATTAGTGCACTTCCCATACTTTTCATATTTTATGCCTTGATCAAAAAGCAAAATATAGAATACCAATGCTCAGGCCCTACTCCAGAGATTGTAATTTAATGGAATGTTCTCCAAGCTTCCTGATGATTCTCTTGTGCAGTCAGGGCTGAGAAGACTGTCTTGGAGAACAGGGCCGACCTTGGCATGAGCCTCAGGCTAGAGGGCCCAAAGGGGCCTCGCAGCTCATGGAAGGTCCAACTCAGTGGGGTTTGGCACTTGAGGCTCCTTGGTACACACACCCTTTGGGGACTGGGCATGCCCTTGGCATGCACCTCCTTGGCAGTTGGCTGGTCAGGGGTCTTCCCATGGATCTTGCCAGGCTGTGGTAAGGGTCAGCAGAGAGGAGCCTGGGATTTGGTGGGCAATCTCCCTCAGACCTCAGGTTGTGAGTGTGGCCACACATGTGGGCAGCCCCTTTAGAGGAGAGCAAGGCTCTGGAGAATCTGGCAGGTGGAGTCTGAGGCAGGGGCAGGAACCCATGGCTGGGGAGGGAGTGAGGTCGGGCTCTCTCATGCAAAAAGAAAATCAAAATGGGGTCGGTATTGCTAAGAGAGCTCTGTAAAATGGAGCTGGGAGGCCATGAAAGGTGTGTGACTGTTGCATGGCTCAGCCTGTATGGAATCTGACCTTTTGACCTGATGAAGTTATCCAAAACACCTGCCAGAAACTCAGAGTACATATCAGACCCTTACCCTAAAATAACTCCTGACAGTCTATCTACGTATAGGACTCCTACCCTAAAACAACTTGTGATTCCTTACGGACAAATATTTTCTGACTTGTGTCAGAGTCAATCACAATTCTCACCAGGCAACTTTTTTTTTTTTTGGATGTATAGTTGATTTACAATGTTGTGTAAGTTTCTGCTGTACAGCAAAGTGATTGTTATACATATGTATAAATTATTTTTTATATTCTTTTCCATTATGGCTTATCACAGGATATTGAATATAGTTCCCTATGCTATACAGTAGGACCTTGTTGTTTATCCATTCTATATGTAATAGTTTGCATCTGCTAATCCCAAACTCCCAGTCCTTCCCTCCCATACCCACACCCACACCCCTTAGCAACCACACATCTGTTCTCTATGTCTGTGAGTTTCTGTTTCATAGATAGGTTCATTTGTGTCATATTTTAGATTCCACACATAAGCGATATCAGATGGTATTTGTCTTTTTCTTTCTTCACTTAGTACGATAATCTCTAAGTCCATCCATGTTGCTGCAAATGGCATTATTTCATTCTTTTTTATGGCTGAGTAGTATTCCATTGTATATATGTACCACATCTTTATCCATTCACCTGTCGATGGACATTTAGGTTGTTTCCATGTCTTGGCTATTGTGAATACTGCTGCTATGAACATTGGATTGCATGTATCTTTTCGTATTATAGTTTTCTCCAGATATATGCCCAGGAGTGGGATTGCTGGATCATATGGTAATTCTATTTTTAGTTTTCTGAGGAACCTCCATACTGTTTTCCATAGTGGCTGCACCAATTTACATTCCCACCAACAGTGTAGGAGGGTTCCGTTTTCTCCACACCCTCTCCAGCATTTGTTATATGTAGACTTTTAAATGATGGCCATTCTGACCGGTGTGAAGTGGTACCTCATTGTAGTTTAGATTTGCATTTTTCTAATAATTAGCCATGTTGAGCATCTTTTCATGTGTTGCCAGGCAACTTTTAACAACCTCGTGGCTTTTGGCCTTTATAAGCCCCTGCCTCTTTCTCTACCTTGGAACACTCTTTTGGGGTTACCCGAATCAGTCTCCCAAACTGCAATTCTTAAGACCCCATATAAACCCTTTTCTTATTTGCAGGCTCCTGCATTATTATTATTATTATTATTATTATTATTATTATTATTATTATTTTTTGGTTGACACTCAGGACCCGCCAACCACAAAAGTACCTGCATTTCTTAGGAAAGGGAGCAGCTCCTGCCCTGGGAGATTTGCTAACCTGGATCTGGACTTGATATTGATTCTGAGGGCTGGCTTAGGCTCATCTTACAAACACTTGGAGTTTGGGTTGGCAGAAGATGCAGTTTTGCCACCACCAGCTTTTTCCTGCATCTATTGGGTTGGCCAAAAAAAGTTTGGGTTTTCTGTAACATCTTATAGAAAAACCCAAACGAACCTTTTTGGCCAACCCAATATTTCTCGGCCAGGACAAAGGGGTTGATATGCTCTCAAGTCTTGATTATCGTCCTGGACTTGGGAATTCAGGGGGTGGATTCATCAGTGAACAGACAAAGGGGAGACAAAAGGATTACTAATACATAGTGGGTGTATCATCTTTCTGGATGGAAGTTGAGGGGAAAACAATGTAATTGCCACAGATCCAAGGCCAAGACATAATATTAAAAGTTCAGTCCCTTGAACACTGTTTCTAGGAAGCGTATTATTCATTAGCTGTGGGACAAACACAATTGCAGCTGGTAAAAGACTTTAGGAATTTATATGCAGACAGAAAAAATTGAAGGTGGTGAACTGGGTCTTTCTTAACAATAAGGAAGTGACCTAAAGGGCTCTTTTTGCAGAGTAGGGATAACCAATGCCTCAAAGGCTGGGGAAAGGTTAGTTTTAGGAAGAGTATTTAGCAAAAGTCAAACAGTTCTCTCTGGCCTCCAGATGGAAGCACCAGTTTCACCATCAGCACTGGAAGGGGATTTCCCAGCTATGATGCTTACAGAAATAAGTGAAGGGGAAGGAGTCAGAAGGAGGTGGTTTAACATAGTAGTGTTAAAAGATAAACTCTTAAAATGTTTAATGTGCCTTCGTTTATTTGAGCAAAAATCGATTCCAGTCAAGCCGCACCAAACCGGAAATGGTTAGGAACACTCCATCAACAGGAGCTGGGGAGAGACTTTTATAGGGAAGACTCCAAAGCAAAGTAAGGAAATTGGCTATAGCTTAAAGCCTAGTTGGCTGCTTGTGATTGGTTGCCCTTAGCTTTCATTCTGTAACCTTGAGGCATTGATGGGCATAGATTTTGGTTTGCTACCGCAGGCCAACCAGGCATTAGAGCCAGCTCTGACTAATGGCTTCCTTGTTTAACTGAATAGGAGTTAAGAGTTTAGAGTGTGGCTCTGGAGTGTGGCTGCCTGAGTTTGCTTCTCCTTTTGCAATTTGCTAGCTGTGTCACCTTGAGCAAGTTACATAACCGTGTTAGAACTGTTGGCCTTCAATCTGGGGTACCCCACTCACAAGTTGAGATGCAGAGTTCTTAAATAGGACAGTCACCCCAAAGAAGAAGGATCCCCTCAGGAAGGACCTAATCCTAGAGGGTACCACCAGAAAACATTTCTAATTTGTCCAGAAGCCGAAAGAATTTTCAGATGCCTCTCTCAAAACCCAAGAAAACCAAGTTAAAAAAATTTTTTTTTCAAAATAATATATAAGGTCAAAAAAGAGACCAGACATCCTAGGTAGTGGTCAAGGCAATGCCCCTGTGAGGCACTGTTTGTCACACGGTGGATCGGTGTGACATTCAGAGGCAGAACTTGACTCTAGCTCCCCAAGGAGGGGAGGAACTAGACTCTTAGCGCCCTTCCCTCCACCAACCTCCTCCATCGGCCACGGTGGCGGAGCCCCTCTCCATATACACACAGAGGTGCTAACAAAGCCCTAATTTATTGGAGAGCAAGGGACCATGGAAGAAGCCCTCTTCCTAGCCAGTGGCTTAAACTGGGGTCAGCTGGTGCAGCAGGAGTGCTGGAGGCGCCTTCCGAGGAGCCTGAATGCTTACGGAGGGGCCCGGAGGGACCCTCGGGCAGGATGCCGTATTTCCTGCATTTGTCTGGAATCCAGATGCTGGGAAGTTCTGGATTAAAAAGTGGCTGGGGATTTTGGTATTTCTTTGCACCCAATCGACAGCTCAGCTTCTGGAGGGGAATTCTCCCTTCCCCCTGCGGGTCTACTGTAAGATTAATTTCCTACTGAAAAGCAGAAGCAGAGCCCTCTCACTTAGCTGAGACACAGTGAGGATGGTGATAGTCTCCTGTCTCTGCCTACAGCCCCCCTCAGTCTAGTACAGCTTGGAGGTGAGGTAGGGACGGGGGTTGTAGATTATTGAATAGCTACTACAATAGGAGAGGTGCGGTGCCCATGGAATCCTTCTTTTCCCCCAAATGGTGTCAGTAATCCACAGCTGAAAACCAAAGGCACAAAGAACCCCACATTTTAAGAATTGCCGGGTCTGTAGGTCAGCCACAGTCCCAAGAGCAGTGGTTCTCAAAGTGTGTTCCCCAGACCAGCAGCATCGGCATCACCAGGGACCCTGTTAGAAATGCAAATTCTTGCCCCGCCCCTTCACAACTGCTGAGTGGGAAGCTGAGGGGATGGGGATCAGCCATCAGTGGTTTAACAAGCCCTCCAGGTGATTCTGATGTCCGCCCACATTTGAGAAGCTGGAGATGGCTGGGAGACAAATGCTATTTTGACGGAATGGACATGACCCTTTTTCTTCAGGGATATGAGGCTGGCAGGAGGCTGCCCTTGGGAATGATATTCTCACCTTGACCAAACTCTAGCTAGGCTCCTCTGAGTCCTTTCTCTCTGACTAGCCCTCAACCTAGAAGACTAGAGCCAACATGAACATGGTTTCTAATAGGTCAAGGCAGCATCCCCAGGATGACCCAAGCCCCGCCTTAAAGTGCCTGCCTGCGAAATCACAACAATGCCAAAAGAATTTACTATTTTGTTCCAGCCAACACCTGAAGGAAGATAGGCTCCCTGTCTCCTAGTCTCTGTGGGAGGGTAGGAACCTAATTTTGATAGGTACCAGTTAGCAAACCCAGATGGGTTTCACATGGACCAATCCCACCTTTCCTAGTTTCTGTAATTTTCATCTCCCTGACTTCTGAGTCCCTACTTGCCTCCCTCCCTACTCCCCCATTCTCCCTTTAAAACACACAGTCACCTCTGTACAAATGGAAGTTTTCAGCTCCCTATTGCAGTAGTATGCTGGTGATGAAAATCTGTGCTTACCACTTTAAGTAGTGTCCCACTTTGTTGATCTTTGACAGGACGTTCAATATTTGTATAGAGGCCGTTCCCTCTTCCCCTATCCACGAGGTGAACACAAGAAGGAGAGGCAGGAAGGTCAAAGAGGTTTTTTTTTAAGTTGGTAGTATTTGCAAGAAAGGGGGCGGGGCAACACATTATCCCCCCTTTGGATGATTGCTTGGCAAGTAGGCTTGCCCCCAAGAGATGAGGAGAGACCTCAGTGGGAAAATGTCAGTATAGAACCACCAGGAAGATAAGGTGTTAAGGGTAATCACGGCACATAGGTGCAGAAAATACCCCCGTCCCTGTCCACAGACCTAAGTTGGGCCAGCAGAGGGCAGATGAGACGGTGGCTACGGACGAAGAGAGATGGACCTCTGATGCAATTGTGGGGGACGGCTGTCTGCACAGCCAGGCATAACCATTCTCACAAGGGACCCCCAAGGCAAAGGGAACTACTGCAGTGGAGTTTCTCGTCTGCAGGAGCCCGTGGGGGGCGCCGCCTGTCCACACCGAGCCTGCAGACCCTCAGCGAGGTCGGTGTAAACGGTCAAGGCCAAAGAGACCAAAACTACGCCACAGCCAGTCCATACAAGCTCTTGTGTCCTTCTAGCCTAAAGCCAAAAAGGTGTGCCTGCCGCACAGAAGGGGGAGGGGTGTGTGAGCAAGAAGACCACGCCCCTCCCTCTAATCTTAAAGGTATAAATCAAGGCTGTGCTTGGGGGTGGGGAGGTTGGTGGGATCTGACTTGAATATGCGAGACACTTTTAAATTCGAGTCATTTCAAGTCTTAAGAACTGGGATGAAAGAGCTTTAATGATGGGGAGTACCTGATAAGTTAGGCAATCAGGCTGAGCTGGCATGAGGGGAGCCTGCCCCCTAGCGGGGATGGATTAGAAATGACAGCCAGGGACTTCCCTGGTGGTCCAATGGTTAAGACTCCTCGCTCCCAACGCAGGAGGCCCTGGGTTCCAAACCTGGTCAGGGGACTAGATTCACATGATGCAGCTAAGAGCCCACATGCGCAATTAAAGGTCCCGCGTGCCACAACTAAGACCCGGTGCAGCCAAATAAATAAATATTAAAAAAAAAAGAATTGACAGCTAATGAGAAGGATCCTCCCTTCCTCAGCCCCACACCCCAGGGGCTATTATCGCCTCATTTTACAGCTGGGGAATCTGTGGCTCTGAGAGTTAAGTAACTCAGCTCAGGTCAGGTTTACCGATGTCAGTGCTGAGATTGGAGCCCAGGTGCACCTATCTCCAAGCCCAGCAAGACGGCAGCCCTGTGGGCGAGTCCTCACTGTGGGCTGGAAGGCTGGGTGACCCTAAGGTAAGCTGCCAGAGGCAGGATTTACAATGTGATCTGGTTATTCTCTAGTTTAGGAAAACCTTCTTCTGCCAACCCTGGGGAGAGTGTGGGAAAAGAAGGTTAGCTCCAGTCCTGATTGTCAGGGGAGACAAAATCAGAGTGGGTGGCGTGACAGCCCAGACATAATCTGAGCCCTTTGCCCCACAGGTTTGACCACCCATGGGTTGGGAGAAGCATGTGAGTGTGGTTGAGAAACAGAGATTGCTCTGGGCTAATGCTCCTGCCAGAAGCAGCCATGTGGGAAGGGAGTGGAAAGATTCAAAACCAGCCTTCCTCTTGCCCCTCTCCCTTCAAGCTCTACCACAGGGAACACTTAATCCTCAGCTCCACCCCAGGCACGAGAATGACCCCATCCCAGGAGAAGGCCATGCCTCTGGGGCAAAGACACCCTCAGCCTTGGTAGTTGTCAGCTGGCTCTGACTTGAACTGGCCTGCCCTTGGCTGAAAAGTTTTCCCATGTCCGGCATTGCCTCTTGGACTCTGGCCTCTTGAACCAGTGCTTCAGGAAAAGCAACTCCAGACAGAAGAATGTGGACTCTAGAAAATGGGGATTTGTAGAAGGTTTGCAGTTAGGGGAGTGACCTGGGCAAAGTCTTGCACTGTCTCTTGCCTCTGAGGTCTGAGACTCCACATCCTGGGCTCCCCTTCTCTCCTGGTCACTCCTCTTCAGTGTCCCTCACTGTCTCCTCCTCCCTGACCCCACCTCTTCTGAGTAAGGATTGGAAAAATCCTTAGAGATTTTTCAACTAAGTAAATTGGGAGTTTTCAGGACTCATTCTGGACCCAGTCTTCTCTCTACTCTCTGCATAGGTGAATCCATCCTTTCTCATTCTAAGTACCTCTACATACTCATGACACTTCAGTTCTTACGTCTAGCCCAGAACTCTAGTCTCATTTATCCACTTGCCTATTTGATATCTTTATTGGTGTGTCTCTGAGCACCTCAAACTCAGTATCCTTCAAACTGAACTTGTAATTTTCCTTCAGTAAATCCTATTGTTTCTATCTCCAAAGTATATGTATATCAAATGTATCTACTTTTTTCCCCTTCTTCTGTTCCCATTCTTTTTTTTTTTAAACATCTTTATTGGAGTATAATTGCTTTGCAATGGTGTGTTAGTTTCTGTTTTATAACAAAGTGAATCAGCTATACATATACATATATCCCCATATCTCCTCCCTCTTGCGTCTCCCTCCCTCCCACCCTCCCTATCCCACCCCTCTAGGTGGTCACAAAGCACCATTCTGCTCCCACGCTTGCTTGAGCTAACAACATCTTTCCCACTGAACTTCCCCTGGCTGTAATTTCCCCTGACATTGCCTCTTAACATGACCATCCACTCATTCTCCATAGAACAACCAGAGTCATCTGGTTAAACTGCAAATCCAATCATTTTGGTCTCATATGTAAATCCCTTAGTGACTACTTATTGTATTCAAAATAAAATCTAATATTGTACTATGACCTGGCCCCTCTCTACCTGTGTTAGCCATTAGTTCTGCTCATCCATATTTCCATTCCTTCTCTCCTTGAGGGCACATGAAATGAATGCACTTCCTCATACCCTTGAAGTGGAGATATGACCGTGTTACTTGCTTTGGACAATGAAACATAAGCAAGGTGATTTGAGAGCCAGTATGTGACTTTTAATACACTTTCTTCTGCTACAGTGATTAGGGAAACCAGTATTGATATGGTGGTGCCACAAGATTGAAGCAGCTTGAATTGTTAGTAATAGTGTAGGAGAGCTGCCCTGGAAGTTTGCCCAAATCCACAGTGGAATTTTCATGAGTGGGAAAAAAAAAAGCTTCTGTGTGAGGTTTGGGAGTTGTTTGTTACTCAGCAAAACATAGCCTATCCTGATTGATACACTGTAGAAAGAGGAGTTACTTGTGGGAAGCCTCTTTAAAACAAAAGCAAAGGAAAAGTTTTTTCAGAAAATTTCCTTGTTTTTCATTAGACTATTAAAAAAAATTAACAACTGGCTCTTATTAATTATTCACAAAAGGAATCACAATGAATCCCCAAATTGGAGGGAATTTCAGGGTGGCCCAAGGAGAAGGCACATACATATTTTGACAGGAAATGACACTCCTAGGTAACATCTCTCCATGTGAGTGGGCAAGACTGGATCACCATGGGGACAAAAGGAAGATGTGGGTAAAACTTTACAGAGAGAGAATCTGGCATGAGGAAAAGTCACTTTAGGTGTGTTTATTAAAGTTAAACATTAACCAGGTAAGATAATTTCTTCCCCACCACCCAAGTAATACCTGCTTCACTTTGTCTTTGGTTTAAAGTATACCAGGAAGGATCTGAATGATTCAAATTGGGCTGAAAAGGGAGCAATTTTTGAGGAACACATACTTTCCAAGCAGGAACATTTCTTTATCTTCTTCTCTCAGGCTTCTATTACTATATATCTTCAATGATGGGCAGTGTTTAATTTAGAGAGAGAGAGAGAGATTGAAGAAGGGAAGAAGAGAGCAAATAGGAAAAACGGAAGGGAGGGAGGGAAGAAAGAAGGAAGGAAGGAAAGGACGGAGAGAGAAGGATGAAAGGAAATAAATCTATAATGAGACTGGAATGTGCAGTCTCAATGAGAGGGGAGAGATGACCAACCCTTCCTAAAGACACTTAAACACACAGAACAGTAGGTGGCATTGTTTTGACCCTTTTTACCCAGGGTGACCATACTTTGGGAGGCTCAAGCTAAAATGGTGTGGTCACTACCAATGAATGTAGAGACTTGTAAGTGAGCTGGGCTCCAGGCATAGCGACCAGAAAAAGGAAATTCTCAGAGCCCCTCTTCTCCAGAACATGTGAGAAATCCTCAGAAGTTACTGAAAACAAGATTGCCCATGCCTGTCGACTCTAGGGCACTGCAAAGGCATCCACTGGCTAGGGTCTCTGTTTTATGTTTCAAAATTCTCTAGTTCTAAGGACTGAGTCGATGTCCATCGCAATGTCTTCTTATATAAGCAGAATGAGGCTGCACTGATCAGACAGCACTCTTTCGTCCTGAGCTGTGAGCAGTCTGGTCTGGGCAATCTCTCTCTCTTTTTTTTTTTTGAAGGACAAGACTACGTGCCCACTGCAAAGTTCATGTCCCACAGCCCCGACGATTGATGTAGTCCAGTTCTGCTCGAGGTAGAGGCCCTAGCTGTGCCTCTGCCTCCTAAGTTCTTAGGTGAGGCCATAGATGGCCTCAAGGTTGAGACCTTTGAGTAGAAAGCTTCAGGCTGGGCCATATAAGCCCAGGTTCCGGGCCGCCTGGGAGATCCTGGGAGTTTTCCTCCGGGGAAATGGATAGTGAGCTGGTTTTCCAGACCTGTGTGGCTTCTTTGTGGAAGGAGGACCCTGAGTGCCAATGTTTAAGCTAGATCCCACTGCCTTTGTTTGGGTATTGCCCACTTGACATTCGTGCTGGGCTGCCTCTGGGATCGTGCTTCCTTGCTGAGTCATCTGAGTGTCTTCAAACAAGCCTGGGAGCCTTTGCTCAGACCCCATGAACTTGTTCTTGTGCTTTACTTGATGACTGGTTTCCTGGTGGAAGGTTTGGACTGAGCGGTGCATCTCTAAGTGCGTGTGCCATGGAGACTTGGGGGCCTGGAGACAGCCTCTGTCAGCCTCCTCCAGCATCTCTTCTGCCTCAGGAGCCGCCTCTTCTAGGGACAGTGAATGCCTTCTCTCCTTGTTAATCCAAACAGCACTGACCATGGCCTCAGCAGGAGCAGGCATGTTCCCTCCTGAGAAAGCAAGGCACCAGCAGGGTCACCACTGCAAAGTACATGGGTGGCTCTCATTTTGGGGGTCTCAGAGCTTTCAAGCTGAAGGAAGGCCATGCCAAATACATCAAGGAGGCCAGGTACCCAATTCACTGCATTATCTCTCTCTAACACACACACACACACACACACACACACACACACACACACACACACATTCATGCACAATTATTCATTTATTCAACAAATATTTATTAGGCCCTTACAATGTGCCAGGCATTATTTATTCTAGGTCTTGGGAATACAGTAATGAACACTGAGACAAAATCTACCTCTTCATGATGTGGTCTAGTGGAGTAGAAAAGAATACGCAAATAAACATACTATAATAAAGTTTCTGGTGGTAATCAATGCTATGGAAAAAAACATTCGAGTGTGATAGAATTTAATAGGAGACTTCAGTTTTTGACTGCAGTGAGGGAGTGAACCCTAGGAAGAACTAGGGAACTCGTATTTCAGACTAAAAGAATAACGGGGACCAAGGGCACAATATGTGTTCACCCACATGTGTGATTCACATACACTGGCCAGTGGAAAGGGTTATTCTTAACTTACAGGGTTTTGTGTTGTGGGATTCTGATAATGGGTTTAGCACCCAAGGCAGAGGAAAGGGGAACTGTGTTTTGAGGCAGCTCCTTTTGGAGGACTGGTCTTTATCTCTCTGAACCATAGCCACTGTTCTGGGAACATGTTTGCAGCACCTACTGCTTCCCTGAACTGGCTTCAGGGATGAGAAGGCAGACCGATGTCTTTCTTCCTTCTCAGGGACATCTTTTTACCACCTTGTGGAACATGATAGTTTCTTGTCAACTCTTGGTGGCATTGAGGGTTGGAGAAATGACTGAAAGCCATTTTCCTATAGAAAGGAGACCTGTGGCCAGCCTGGAATTCCCTCTGAAATGCAGTGAAGCTCCCTTGAGCATTCTGACATTTGTCCCTGCTGGAGGCCCCTAGGTGACAGAGTACATGGTGTGAGTGGAGAGATGGTGTTGAAGGAATAAAGCCAGAAGGAAGCCCTTGAACTCTAGTGCTAGGAATCCAGAACACCTGCCACTGCATTTCTAGAACCTAAATACATTCCATAACACTAAGACAGGATGAAGAAAGCTAATTCCAGAGGGCTTCCTTCCATTAATCAGCTCCCAGAGTACCTGCCCTTCCAGATACAACCCAGTGTCTTAAGACACTGAAATCTAGTTTTAGTGGGAGCCAATGTCAATGGCCACTCTGTCTTCCTGAGTCTCTGCTATGCTGGACACAGAGGATCCCTAAATTCCCTCTACTTGCTTGGCTTCATGGCATTAATATCTCCTGGTTTTCTCCTATCATTTAAGAAAAATGAACTGTGGTAAGACACACACAACATACCATTTACCGTCTTAGCCATTTTGAAGTGTACAGTTCAGTAGTGTTAAGTCCATTCACATTGTTGTGCAACCGATCTCCAGAACTTTTTCATCTTTCCCAGACTGACACTATACCCATTAAACAACAACTCTTCATCTCCCCCACCCTGGCAACCACCATTCTACTTTCTGTCTCTGTGAATTTGACTACTCCAGGTACCTCATATGAGTAGATCATTACAGCACTTGTCTTTTTGTGACTGGCTTATTTCACTTAGCATAATATCCTCAGGGTTCATGTAGGTTCATCCAAGATTCAGCATGTGTGAATTTCCTTTTTCGGGCTAATATTCACCTGCTACCATTTTGACTGCTATCTTCCCTGACTTCTTTTCCTCTGCTTGTCCCTTCAATATTTGAGTATTGTAGAACTCTACTTGTCATCCCAGCCTCTTATCAATTTACACATTGGTCCTCCACAATTTTATCCGTGCCCTTGGCTTCAACTACTACCAATATGTTGATGACCCCAAATCTATATCTCCAGCCCACATTTCTCTCCTGAGATCCAGGCTGGTTGGAAGTTTTACAGACAACTCCCTCAAATGCAGCATATTCACAAACAAATTCATCTCCTGCTAATCAGAAATCTTTTTCTCCTATATTCTCTATCTCAGTGAATGGTACCACCATCCAGCCTGTTGCTAACGTGCAGGCAAAATTGCTTTTTTGCCCCATCCCCCAGCATCACTGTCACCTCATTTTTGTAATCTTACTCTGATTTCTCCCTGGAGAACCACCTTATTCCTCACGCCCAGTCCAAGTGCTTCAAGTGTGCTTCTAACTCAGACTCGTGTGACATAACGATCTGGTCCTCAGCCAATGAGCACAGAAAACCCTAAGGAGCTTTATACATGTTAATTTATTTAGTTCCCACCGCAACCCTCTACTTTGGGGACTACAGTTATTCCCAGCTGAAAGATGAGGAAGCTGAGTCACAGAGTAATTTACATGACTTGTTCAAAGCTGCACAGAGCAAGTCAGTGGCAGAGCTGGCACTCAGGTTCAGGCCCTTCTCCAGAGACCAAGTACAGGAACACTCCATCAGACAGCACACTACTTCTCACAGTTAGAGCAAGAATGTGGACTTGCAAACTGCTAGAAATGCCCTGAAAGATTCTGACTGAGCCTGCGGGTGAGAAGTCTTCCCTGGGGAAACAGAGCCTGAGCACTCCCCCTTGCATTAACCTGTTGTAACTCATGATGTAACTCATGTCCATGACGTAACTCATGTCCATGACGTAACTCATCATGTGGTGACGACGGAGGAGGGAGGTTTGAGTTATAGGATGCAGGAGAAAGGGGCAGTGGGGAGGGATGGGCAGGGGTGGTGAATTCTACGGGGCATGCTGAGTTTGAGATGTCTTTGGGGGCATACCCATCACATGGATGTGTGATTCTGAACCACAGGTGTGTTAAATCTGCTTTCATTTGATACGAGTTTAATTAATGCTTGCTGAGTAACTGAATGAATTAATACCCTTGAGGATGGAATAGGGCTTTAGGAAACTGCCAGCTTCTGCCCTGCAGAGAGAGGGGGCTATTTGGCTGTACCAGTTCAGTTCAAATGGACCCCACTCATTGGCAACAGCCCAAGTTGTGAGAGATGGGTGCCTTTAGCCCAAGGCAGTGCCCTTCCTGTCCCAGACAGTGAGGACCCTCTGGCCCCTGATTCCTTCCCAGACTTGCCTAGAGCAGGGTGGGCTGCTCAGTGAGTCCTGAACTGTATGAACAGCCACAGAAATTCCCAGAGCACAGCCTTGACCTTTCATGGGGTCTTCCTACCTCTCTTGACTTGCCCTCTCGGTTAGAGGATGAAGGGCTGGGATTTGACAATCGCTTGCTTTCTGAACCCTGTGCTCCTAACTTCCTCCTGGAATAAATCTGAGTTCCCAAAGGGAGGAGGCTTCTCCCCTGGAGGCGGGGCTTCTGTGTCTCAGCGCCCCTCCCCAGCTGCTGTTCGAGGGGGTGCAGAGCTCGCTTGGTGAGGCTGGGTGCCTCCTGGGTCCCTGAGCCCTGCGTTTCCTCTGGCCCGTGCCCAAGCTGTCGGGAACATCACGTGTCCTCTCTCCCTGAACCAGTTTCTCTGGTTCGCAAGAGGTGCCTGGGTGAGACCCAACCAGGAAGCACAGCTCCCATCTCCCCACCTGGCCTGGCAGAGGGGCCAAGCCCGGCTCACCAGGCAGACCAGTTGCGCAAGATCAGAACCTAAGAGCAGAGGCCAGGGACGGCGCGCTTCCTGCCAGCTGCCTGCTTGAGGCCCCAGCGGAACGGCCCTGCACCGGCCTCCCTGTTCTGACTCTGCCTCTGGCCAGCCCGCCTCCCTGCTCTTCCCCACCAGGAGGCCAGCAGAGCCCTGGCCCTGCGCTGCCTACAGCTCAGCCGCCCATTCTGCCCACAGCCAGGCCCTTGTGCCCTTGCCTTCTGCCCCCAGCACCTGCCCAGCCCTACCTTTCGGGAGCACCACCACGTGGGCCTGGGCCTTCTGTTGCCGTCTAAGGCCTTCATACCGGGCTCGCAGGAGCTGGATGCTGAGCAGGGCCCCTTTCCCTGGGGTCTGAGTCCCAGAGCCGTCGGCCATGAAGGGAGACCCCAGCTGCCAGAAGTGGGGCAGGGCAGGGCACGGGCAGGGCAACCCCTTCATCCAGATCCGGATCCGGGAGCAAAGCAAACACTGATGGGCGGGGCTGGGGGGGAGGTGGTAGGGCTCAGGGAGAGGAGGGGGGAGAGGGAAGTGAGGAGGAAGGTGGAACGATCAGGAGAAGAGCAAGGGAGGGAGAGCGAGAAATTGGGGGAAGGAGAAGGGTGGGAGCGGGCGGTAAGGAGAAGGAAAAGTTGGAGGGGGAGGAGGGAAGGAAGGGATGCAAAGAGGGGATGAAGAATGGAGGAAGGAGGTGATAGCCGCGGGGGATGAATGGGGTGAGAGAAGAGTGAGCACGGGGTGGGGGGGCAGCAGGAGGAGGAAGGGGGCAGGAAGTGAATGAAAGTGAGAAATCGATGGGCAGGGAGTGAGGGGCAGAGCAGGGGACAGAGAGAAGGACAAGCACGGCTTCTCAGAGTCCTTTCAGGGTCCAAGGAGTGTCCTATTCCAGGTCCTTCACTGCTTGATCCTAAAGTGTAGAATACGACTCCAGGAGCTAAAGTGAAGCCTCCTGTTTCCTGGCAGAGCTGGAGCTAGTGCTGGGGGATGCCAAGTGCCCGCCTTGGTTCACACCCCTTGGACTGGAACCTGGATGCTTGTCAGCAAACCTGCCTGTTTGGTTGGCAGTTGGAAAAGGAGCTGGAGCCTCAGGAATATGCACCAGCATCCGGGCAGAGGGAGACCCAGTAGCAAAGGTACCCCTGAGACCTCCACTCACCGCCCAGTGTGCAACCCAGGAGAAAGCCCAGCCCCAAAGTCACTGTGGGGACAGAGCCAGGGGAGCCCTGGCCTCTAGCCAACCCCACCTCTTTGACATTTGACGTAGGCTCTGTGGTCTCAGCATTTCCCAACCAGTTAAGTTGGTGTTTTTCTTACCCACAGCTATGTGCGCTCTCCCCCTCTGCTTGCTAGCCCCACCATGTCTATAACCACTTTGAATCCTAAACCCTCTCTCTTACACCAGCTTCGGCCTGTCCTGGCTCCATTTGGCGGATTAAGTTTTCTATCTTCTTCTAACATAATTACCCAATTACCCAAAATATCTACAGAGGCAGTGGAAACAGTAGTAGCTGAATTTAGGAGACATTTTGGAGAATAACTGGATGGTATTTAGCCACAGGACATTGGATGAGAGATGGAGGGTGAACGTCTGTTGGGTGGTATATGCCGTATACATATATGCTATATACTTTGTTGGGTGGTATGTACTGCTGTAATAAGGTACCACAAATTGGTTAGCTTAAACAACAGAAATTCATTGTCTTAGAGTTCTGAAGGCTGCAAGTCCAAGATCAAGGTGTCAGCAAGGTTGGTTCCTTCTGGGCATTGCAGAAGGAATGTGTTCCATGCCTCTCACTTTGTTTCTGGTGGTTTGCTAGCAACCTTTGGCTTTCCCTGGCTTGTAAAAGCATCACCTGATCTTTGCCTTTATATTCACATGGTGTTCTCCCTGTGTGCATGTCTCTGTGCCCAAATTTCCCCTTTTTATAAGGACACTGGTCATATTGGATTAGGATCCACTCTAATGACCTCATCTTAAGTCAACTATTTATATCTGCAATGATGCTATTTGCAAACAAGGTCACATATGAGGTACTAGGGTTAGGACTTCAACATATGGATTTGGGGGGAGGGGGACACAATTTAATCCATATCAGGTAGAGAAATGGTAGCTCCAGTCACAGAGATGGCACAGGAGAGGAGCAGATTGGGGCAAGGGAGAGGAGGAGGGATTTATTTTAGATGTTATGTTTGAGGTACCTATGACCGTTGGGTCATCAGGAGGGAGTTAGAAGTTTGGTACAGAGAGGCAGATGTTATTGTTTGTGAAAATGATACAGTTCATTATTGGAAAAGTTTTATCATTAGACAGTCACGCATATAGAGAATTGAGAGATGGTCCAAAGTTGCTTTCTTTTCCCTTTTCAGCGCCCATTAGCTTGTTCAAGTTCATGTTTAATGGGCAGAAGAGAGGTCTCCTCCATGCACTTCTATTTTCTTCTTTCTCCTCTCTTGTCCCAGCATCTAACTTCTTTCTCTTGGCATCTGGTCCATCATTATGTTCTTACTACTGAGAGAGGGGATGAATGGTCTAGGATAGTGGGGCTTCTACAAGACTACTTTTTAACATAACTTCTGTGCCACTATTTAAAAAAAAAAAAGTCTCACTGTCTTTCCCCCACCTCCTCAAGACCTCTGCAGTTATCCTGGCTTGGGTTGTGTAGGGCTCCATCAGTGGGAGGGTATATACTCCAGGAAGAGGGTTATGAAGGTGAAAATGTTCACCCTACTGTATAAGAATTGAAGTCTTCAGTCCATATGTGGCAGCTGAAGTCTTAGAATTGAATGAAATTTCCAATTTAGGAGGATATTTCAAGATACCAAGCTCTAGGAAGACCAATATTTAAGGGGCAGGCAGAAGTAAGAAGTTAATGTTGAGAACAGAAGAAGTGAAATCAAAATGATAGGAGGAGAAACAGTGAAGAGGGGCATCCCAGACTGTAAGGAAGGAAAGAAATGTCACAAAAGAGCCAGAGTGGCCAAAAAGGGGGAGACAGAATCTCCTGATTACCTTCCTGCCCTATAGAATAGTATCTGAGAAATATACGCAGAAGACTGGTTCTCAATCTGGCTACACATTCAGACCACCTTGGGAGTTTTATTTATTTATTATTTTTTAATTAATTAATTTATTTTTGGGCTGTGTTGGGTTTTTGTTGCTCGGCATGGGCTTTCTCTACTTGCGGCAAGTGGGGGCTACTCTTCGTTGCGGTGCGCAGGCTTCTCATTGCGGTGGCTTCTCTTGTTGTAGAGCAGGGCTCTAGGTGCGTGGGCTTCAGTAGTTGTGGCACGCAGGCTCAGTAGTTGTGGCTCACGGGCTCAAGAGTGCAGGCTCAGTAGTTGTGGCGCACAGGCTTAGTTGCTCCGCGACCTGTGGGATCTTCTCGGACCAGAGCTCGAACCCGAGTCCCCTGTGTTGGCAGGTGGATTCTTAACCACTGCACCACCAGGCAAGTCCCACCTTGGGAGTTTTAAAAGAAACACCCATGCTTGAGTGCCTCCCCTAAATATTCTGATTCACGTAGTCTGGGGTGGTGTCTGGAGATTGGTATGTGTCTAACGTTCTCCACTGCTCTAGAGAGCCAGCTGCCCATATTTCTGAGTCCCTGGGTCTCTGGGTGAGAGACAAATGGTGGGAAATAGCCCAAGCTTCTTCATCCTTTTTTTATCAGGGAGCCTCTCTAGCATGAGCTGAAGACAATAGGGACCCCTCCATTCTAGTCCAGTTGCATCTGCCATCAAATTGGACTCAATTTCTACTATATTTGGCATTTATTTATCAGTCTTCATCTTTTAATATTGATAGTTATCCCTCTCTATGGTTGTATCTTTGTAGGTATTCCGATGAGAATTAGGAGAGGCTACCAACTGCTGGTTGCCTGCCTTTTGGAAGCTTAAATTCTTTCTTTAATTCATATGGTTCCTGTCTCTCTTTTAATACCCAAATCTTTAATCTATTTGGAATTGATTTTAGTGTGAGAGTTTCAGATAAAGCATGAATCTAGCTATTTTTCCTCCAAATAATTGTCCAGTTATGCAATACCACTTATTGAATAAACTTCCCTTTCCCTATGTTGCAATAACAGTAATAATAGTGTAAGAAAACATTGGCAATGGTATCCCATTCCAGAGAGTCTTCTGAAATAAATGAAAAATATTATTGAGCTGGAGCCCTTCCTGAAAAATGATGACGGCTACCACTGAAAGGACATGCTTTATTATTCAGGAGGACTCACCAGGGGAGCAAGAAATAAGCTTGCTTAGGGTTCAAGACACCAGAAAGGGATGAGATGCCCTGTTATTTGAAGAAATATTTTCTTTTTTCCATATGGTTTAAACTGTACTGAACCTGAAAATGAAAGTCTGTGTTGAGAAGTAAGCATGTGTTTAATCTAACAGGGTCAGTAAAGAAAGGAACCACTTTCCCTGCAGCTCTCATGGGAGCTTATAGTAAAGGAAATTAGACCTAGAGGATCCAAGTCCACTCCTGTTCAAGGGACCCAGCTCTTCTATAAGACTTGGGTGACAAAGGTGTCACTTAATCACTAGGGCACTATTGCAGAGAGAATCACTCAGACCGGAGGCACTATAAAGGCCAATCATTGGTGGGCGGAGATTCAGAGACTTGAAGAAGCCTGTATGGGAGATGGTTTGCGAGCCAAAGGCCAGGAGAGCCAAAGGCCAGGAGAGCCAGGTGTATGTGGGGGTGGGTGATCAACAGGAGTGGATCCTGTCCTGGTGAAGGACTTAAGTTTTGAGTTCTTTCCACTGGAGACTCCAGGGAAAGCTTAAGATACCCTGATCTTTAGCTTTTCCTCTTCTCTGTAATAATTTCACTCTGAAATTATCCCACCTCTACAGCTTAGTGATGTAGCCTTAGAAAGACCAAAAGGGCAAGATGGGGAGGGATGGGAGGCCTTCCTGGGATGTCTTCTTGCTGGTTCCAGTGAGGAGGGGCCTCATCCTGTTAAGTAGACTGTGACTTGGGGTTCCATGTGGACAGTGTCCACAGGAGACCCAGGTGTGATGGGAAAGGACTCAGGATGTCGAAGAGTGCTCCAGGGCAGACAGACTCCTAAGTTCAAGGTTCTCGGCCTTATGGAATGAGAGAGATTCCTCTCTGAAAAAGGCAAGTATGTGCCAGACCTGTGAAAACAATAGTTTCATTCATTGAGCCCAGACAACTGTGGGCCAGGTATGTGCTAATCACTCCATGTACCTAATCAATTTTTTTTTGTGGTAAAATATACATAACATGAAATTTACCATTTGAACCATTTTAAGAGTACAATTCAGTGGCATTGAGGAGATTCACAATGTTGTACAACCATCACCACTATTTATTTTCAGAACCCTTCATTGTCCCAAACAGAAACTCCATACCTGTTAAACAATAATAACCCTTCATTCCTTTCCACCCCCCAGCCCCCAGTTCCTGGTAACCTCTATTCTACTTTGTCTCTATGAATTTGCCTACTTTTGGTACTTCATGTAAGTGGAATCATACAATATTTTTCCCTTTGGGTCTGGATTATTTCTCTTAGCATGATGTTTTCAAGGTTCATCCATGTTGGAGCATGTATCAGTACGTCATTCCTTTTTATGGATGAATAATATTCTATGGTATGAATATAACACATTTTGTTTATCCATTTGTCCATTGATAGACATTTGGCTTGTTTCCATATTTTGGCTATTGTGAATAATACTGCTATGAAAATGAGTACACAAGTATTTGTGTGAATCCTTGCTTTCAATTCTTTTGGATATATATCTAGGAGTGGAATTGCTAGATCATATGGGAAATCTATGTTTAACTTTTTGAAGAACTTGTATGTAATCAAATTTAATCCCCCTTGAGAACACTGTGAGGGAGGAAACATTATTATCCTTTCTCCTTCACCTTTTATATTGAATTCATCTCTAGCCCAGGTAGTTCCAGCTCTGAAATATATCCCAAACCTGTACGCTTGTCTGCACCTCCCCCGGCACCATCTTGGTCTCAGTTGTCCTCGTTTCTTTCTCCAAGACCACTGCAACAGCCTCCTAACTGGCTCCCTGCTTCTATACTGTGCTCTCCCATCTTTTCTCAGTGATCAGTGTTCTCCTGAAGGCCCAAGGCAGATTGACTTACGCCTTCCCCCTAGTTAAAATCCTTCAGTGGCTTCCCAACGCCCTCAAACTAGCATTCAAGTCTTTCTCATGGCCTATGTGGTTGTGCATGTCCTGGGTCTGTCTCACCACACCAGTTTCCTGGTTGACTTTCCTCTTGCTCCCTACATTCTAGACCAGATTTCCTACAAATACATTACAGGTGTGCCCAAGATTGAGACCCACAGACCCCAGGGCTGGTGCCTCCAGCCACAAAGAGCTCATCCACTTACTCCAATGGCCCATACAAAGAGTATCATCTTCTAGGTGGGCCACAGTGTGAGCAAGGGGAGAAAGTTCTCTTGCCATGTTAGACTTCTCTCATTTTCTTGAATGCCCCCGACGTCTGTTCCTCCTTGGAGCTTTGCTATGTGCTGCTCTCTCCATCTTCTAAAATACTCCTTTGCTTACCCTCATCTCCGTCCCCATTTTCATGGCATGCTCACCATTTGCAGCACCTGCTTCTTTCCTAGCTAACTTGCAATCAACTTCAATTTTCAGTTTAAGAGAAGGCTTAAGAGTTAGGAGCATAGACTATGGAGCCAGACTATGTGGGTTTGTATCCTATCTTCCCTACTCTTGGCAGTGTGCCTTTGGGCCAGCTACTTAACTTCACTGTGTTTGCAGGTAAACCAATTCCCAAAGACAAGGAGGCAGTATGAGCTGAGTAAACAACCAAAACAAACTTCGCCTAGCATCATCTCCACAGACTAAGCTTTGTGGCAGTATTGCACCTGGATTCATTTAATCTGCACAGTAATTATATGTGGTTAGGTGCCATGTTATTATCATCATCATTTCCATTTTCCAGATGGGGAACTTGAGGCTTGGTGAGGGTAAATGACTTACTGGTAAGTGGCTTAGGCAAGATCAAGACTTTCCAATTCCAGATACTCAAACCTCAGAGCATCACTGCTCTATTTCAGTTGTATACAGAGTAATATATTGGAATGTCATTTGCCTGGGAACAGTGAAGTCCTGCCCTCCAGTATTGTCAGGATCCAGTTGTAGTCAACAGATCCCACTCTGGCTAAGTCAAGCAGAAGGAGATTTCACATGAGGAATTGGGTGCTTATAAGATGGCTAGAAAAGCAGAAAGAGTAATTTTAGCCCTCCAAACCACTCTACCCTTGTAACAAATTATGTTTTCCAAGGATGGCATAAACAATATCTTCCATCCTACATGCTCTTTTGCAATTGAGTTTGCCACTCCCTCATCAAGAGATGGAGTCTGTATCTTCACCCTCATGAACCTGGATTGGTTGTGTGACATCATTTGACCAACAGAGTGTGGTAGAAGTGATGCTATGCCTGTTCTTGTCATAACCCTTAGCTTCTGGTGACTTTGGCTTCCTGCTTTTTGGAATGCTTGCCCTTGGGTGCTCCTTCTCTAAGCCCAAAGACCATGCTGTGAGCATCCCGAGCAACATGGAGAAGCTGCATACGCTGCATGTAGGTGCTTCAGTCAACGTTGCCAGGTGAACTCCCAGCCAATAGCCAGTATCAACTGCCAGCCATGTGAGTGAGCCCCCTGGACATCCAGCCGAGTCGAGCCTTCAGATAACTGCAGCCCAGCCAACATCTAAATGTAATTTCATGAGAGACCCCAATGGAGAATTGCTTACCTGAGCCCAGTAAATGCATGAGTAATAATATTAAGTAGTTGTTTTAATTCACTAAGTTTGGGGATGGTTCATGACACAGCAATAGATAACCAGAACAATCCTGACTCTGAATATGTTATCACTGTTGCTCAAACTACTGAATTGGGAAAACACCTGCTAAATTAGGAAGCTGCCAGGACAACTTCTAGACTTCAAGTCACACCATCTCTTCCATGAACCACACTTACAAAATGGATGCATGCATTCTGCCTCTCTGCCAATAAAAATTCTTGAAAATGCATCTGATTGGTGGAACCCAAAGCACCTATACTAGGTGAAGAGAATCCTAACTGCAAGGAAGTCTTGGAAATGTAGTTGTTTCAAAGCTTCCCAGGCTTTGTAAGATAACAGAGGACTGAAATGAATGTTGAGAAAAGCAATCCACAGTATGAGCCACCCATCGTTACTCCTAAATGACTAAGCAATTTCAAGACTCAAGAAAATAAAAAGAATGCTTTTTAAATGCATGTTGCATAATTCAGACTCTCTTTTCACCCAAGATATCTTTTGCATTCATTATTCCATAGACCACTGGGGCACAGTTCATCACACTAGATTATTACAGTGTTCAAAGAAATCTTATCAGTATCTGAGTATTTATATCCCTCTGGGAGTTTTTTTTTTAATCTTTGCTGTCTTTTTAGTAAATACAAAGAGCAGTTGAAACAAATGATAGTGCTTTGATGCTAGGTTATATTTTAACCAAAAGAATGTAGACGTCTTGGTAGGGTTCACCAAAATATTCACTAGAATATTTTACAGTCTTCAAGTACTGGTAAAATTTATTTCTTAATTTGTATTTTTTATTGAGGTAAAACTCACATAACATAAAACTCATATTTTAAACTTTTAAAAAATGAACAATTCAGTGGCATTTAGTACATTCACAATGTTGTACAACCATTACCTCTATCTAGTTACAAAACATTTCATCACCCCAAACAGAAACCCCATACCCACTGAGTTACTCTCCCTTCCCCCATATCCCTATTTCCTCCCAATCACTAAACTGCTTTCTGTCTCTAAGGATTCTCCTCTTCTGGATATTTCATGAAAATGGAACCATACAATACGTATGGTGCCTGGCTTCTTTCATTCAGCATAATGTTTTCAAAGTTCATCTATGTTGTAACCTGTATCAGCACTTCATTCCTTTTATGGTTGAACAATATTCCATTGTATGAATACATCACTTTTGTTTATCCATTCATCTGTTGATGGACATTTTGGCTATTGTGAATAACACTATTTTGAATAGTATTGCTATGAATATCAGTGTACAGATTTTTCTTTGAATAGCTCTTTTCAGTCCCTTTGGGTACTCTACCTAGGAGTAGAATCGCTGAGTCATATGGTTGTAGCATGTTGTTTTCATTGCAAAACTTCCTTGGCTGAAACTGTGTTGCATTTTTTTTTTTAACCTGTTGAAATGATGCTTTAATACTGTCTAAAACTATCTCCAATAAAAACAATACACTCAACTCCTGTATTCTCTCCTGAAAGAGAAAGCTCAGTTCAAGATTTGTCACAGCAATACACTTTCAGTTTAGAACTCTTATTGTTTTAGATATTTACAATCTTCACAAAGTACATAATTGTATACTGAAATTTTGCCATATCTTTAGAATATAGTATTTGGGGCAAGGGGAAATACAGTTTTTAAAGTTAGAACCTAAGTCATTGTTAACATTTAAGTCAATGGCTTTATTAAGTTTATATACATTTCTAAAAGAACAAAGTACAAAACCAGATTGGCTTATTTCTTCAGCAGTTTACTAATTCTACCTTTCACCATTAAACAAAAACACTTTGATAGTTAAAGTTATCGTTGATCAACTGCTTGTGAGGACTATTCCTTCTGAAAATTATTCTGTAAAGCTACATCCTAATTAGAATGGTATTGGCATTCAAATGCAACCAGCTGAATTTTATGAATGACACTACTTTTTAAAAAAAATATTTATTGAGCACCTCTTTTTTAAAATAAATTTATTTATTTTTGGCTGCGTTGGGTCTTCGCTGCTGCGTGCGGGCTTCTCTTGTTGCAGAGCATGGGCTCCGGGTGTGCGGGCTTCAGTAGTTGTGGCTCACAGGCTCGGCAGCCGTGGTGCACGTGCCCAGTGCTCTGCGGCATGTGGGATCCTCCCAGACCAGGGCTCGAACCTGCGTCCTCTGCATTAGCAGGTGGACTCCCAACCACTGCACCACCAGGGAAGCCCGACACTACTTTTTTTTTTTTTCTGCATTGGGTCTTCGTTGCTGAGTGCGGGCTTTCTCTAATTGCAGCAAGCGGGGGCTACTCCTCGTTGCAGTGCGCGGGCTTCTCATTGCAGTGGCCTCTCTTGTTGCGGAGCACAGGCTCTAGGCGTGCAGGCTTCAGTAGTTGTGGCTCATGGGTTCAAGAGCGCAGGCTCAGTATTTGTGGCGCACGGACTTAGTTGCTCCGCACATGTGGGATCTTCCCGGACCAGGGATCGAACCTGTGTCCCCTGCATTGGCAGGCAGAGTCTTAACCACTGCGCCACCAGGGAAGTGCCCTGACACTACTTTTGAGTGTACTAACAAGTGTTTAGAACAGTGTGCTTTTGAGGATTGCTTTTTTTTTTTCTTCTCAGAAAATAGGAAATTTTATTGTAAAATTTCTCTGATATAGATATAAAATTTTTAAAGCATGACAAAAATGCTACTAAAAGAGGTTCGTTCCTTCACCAACTATTCTTTGAGCTCCTACTGGTATTTGGACTGATCCAGGTGCTAAGAATACAGCAAGTGATGAAGCAAAGTTCCTGCACACACGATGTTTATATTGAAAGAGGGAGAATGGAGTGGGGAGGTGAGCAAAGTGGGCTATAAAGAACACATGTGTGAAAGATAATTTGCTACATTAGAACTTGGATAGATGAACAAGGAGGAGTACTACTCAGTTCCTATTTTGTTTCCTTCTTTGCCTACAAAGAGAATCATATTCAAACTGGAAAGCACAGAAAACACATTATAAAGAGCAAATTATAGGTCAGAAGACATGAAGTTAGAAATTAGACGTGAACTTCCCCACAAAATCATAGTTGAGAGCAGTGGAAAGATTTGCATATGGAATTACAAATCATTAGGTACTTTTTTGTTTTTTTTTTAAACATCTTTATTGGAGTATAATTGCTTTACAATGGTGTGTTAGTTTCTGCTTTATAACAAAGTGAATCAGTTATACATACACATATGTTCGTATATCTCTTCCCTCTTACATCTCCCTCCCTCCCACCCTCCCTATCCCACCCCTCTAGGTGGTCACAAAGCACCGAGCTGATCTCCCTGTGCTATGCGGCTGCTCCCCACTAGCTATCTATTTTACATTTGGTGGTGTATATATGTCCATGACACTCTCTCACCCTGTCACATCTCACCTCTCCCCCTCCCCATATCCTCAAGTCCATTCTCTAGTAGGTCTGTGTCTTTATTCCCTTCTTGCCACTAGGTTCTTCATGACCTTTTTTTTTTTTCCTTAGATTCCATATATATGTGTTAGCATACTGTATTTGTTTTTCTCTTTCTGACTTACTTCACTCTGTATGACAGACTCTAACTCCATCCACCTCATTACAAATACCTCCATTTCATTTCTTTTTATGGCTGAGTAATATTCCATTGTATATATGTGCCACATCTTCTTTATCCATTCATCCGATGATGGACACTTAGGTTGCTTCCATGTCCTGGCTATTGTAAATAGAGCTGCAATGAACATTGTGGTACATGACTCTTTTTGAATTATGGTTTTCTCAGGGTATATGCCCAGAAGTGGGATTGCTGGGTTGTATGGTAGTTCTATTTTTAGTTTTTTAAGGAACCTCCATACTGTTCTCCATAGTGGCTGTATCAATTTACATTCCCACCAACAGTGCAAGAGTGTTCCCTTTTCTCCACACCCTCTCCAGCATTTATTGTTTCTAGATTTTTTGATGATGGCCATTCTGACCAGTGTGAGATGATACCTCATTGTAGTTTTGATTTGCATTTCTCTAATGATTAATGATGTTGAGCATTCTTTCATGTGTCTGTTGGCAATCTGTATATCTTCTTTGGAGAAATGTCTATTTAGGTCTTCTGCCCATTTTTGGATTAGGTTGTTTGTTTTTTTGTTATTGAGCTGCATGAGCTGCTTGTAAATCTTGGAGATTAATCCTTTGTCAGTTGCTTCACTTGCAAATATTTTCTCCCATTCTGAGGGTTGTCTTTTGGTCTTGTTTATGGTTTCCTTTGCTGTGCAAAAGCTTTTAAGTTTCATTAGGTCCCATTTGTTTATTTTTGTTTTTATTTCCATTACTCTAGGAGCTGGGTCAAAAAGGATCTTGCTGTGATTTATGTCATAGAGTGTTCTGCCTATGTTTTCCTCTAAGAGTTTGATAGTGTCTGGCCTTACACTTAGGTCTTTAATCCATTTTGAGTTTATTTTTGTGTATGGTGTCAGGGAGTGTTCTAATTTCATACTTTTACATGTACCTGTCCAATTTTCCCAGCACCACTTATTGAAGAGGCTGTCTTTTCTCCACTGTATATGCTTGCCTCCTTTATCAAAGATAAGGTGACCATATGTGCGTGGGTTTATCTCTGGGCTTACTATCCTGTTCCATTGATCTATATTTCTGTTTTTGTGCCAGTACCAAACTGTCTTGATTACTGTAGCTTTCTGGTATAGTCTGAAGTCAGGAGCCTGATTCCTCCAGCTCCATTTTTCGTTCTCAAGATTGTTTTGGCTATTCGGGGTCTTTTGTGTTTCCATACAAATTGTGAAATTTTTTGTTCTACTTCTGTGAAAAATGCCAATGGTAGTTTGATAGGGATTGCATTGAATCTGTAGATTGCTTTGGGTAGTAGAGTCATATTCACAATGTTGATTCTTCCAATCCAAGAACATGGTATATCTCTCCATCTATTTGTATCATCTTTAATTTCTTTCATCAGTGTCTTATAGTTTTCTGCATACAGGTCTTTTGTCTCCTTAGATAGGTTTATTCCTAGATATTTTATTCTTTTTGTTGCAATGGTAAACGGGAGTGTTTTCTTAATTTCACTTTCAGATTTTTCATCATTAGTGTATAGGAATGCAAGAGATTTCTGTGCATTAATTTTGTATCCTGCTACTTTACCAAATTCATTGATTAGCTCTAGTAGTTTTCTGGTAGCATCTTTAGGATTCTCTATGTATAATATCATGTCATCTGCAAACAGTGACAGCTTTACTTCTTCTTTTCCGATTTGGATTCCTTTTATTTCTTTTTCTTCTCTGATTGCTGTGGCTAACACTTCCAAAACTATGTTGAATAATAGTGGTGAGAGTGGGCAACCTTGTCTTGTTCCTGATCTTAGTGGAAATGGTTTCAGTTTTTCACCATTGAGGACAATGTTGGCTGTGGGTTTGTCATATATGGCCTTTATTATGTTGAGGAAAGTTCCCTCTATGCCTACTTTCTGCAGGGCTTTTATCATAAATGGGTGTTGAATTTTGTTGAAAGCTTTCTCTGCATCTATTGAGATGATCATATGGTTTTTCTCCTTCAATTTGTTAATATGATGTATCACATTGATTGATTTGCATATATTGAAGAATCCTTGCATTCCTGGAATAAACCCCACTTGATCATGGTGTATGATCCTTTTAATGTGCTGTTGGATTCTGTTTGCTAGTATTTTGTTGAGGATTTTTGCATCTATGTTCATCAGTGATATTGGCCTGTAGTTTTCTTTCTTTGTGACATCTTTGTCTGGTTTTGGTTTCAGGGTGATGGTGGCCTCGTAGAATGAGTTGGGGAGTGTTCCTCCCTCTGCAATATTTTGGAAGAGTTTGAGAAGGATAGGTGTTAGCTCTTCTCTAAATGTTTGATAGAATTCGCCTGTGAAGCCATCTGGTCCTGGGCTTTTGTGTGTTGGAAGATTTTTAATCACAGTTTCAATTTCAGTGCTTGTGATTGGTCTGTTCATATTTTCTATTTCTTCCTGGTTCAGTCTCGGCAGGTTGTGCATTTCTAAGAATCTGTCCATTTCTTCCAGGTTGTCCATTTTATTGGCATAGAGTTGCTTGTAGTAATCTCTCATGATCGTTTGTATTTCTGCAGTGTCAGTGGTTACTTCTCCTTTTTCATTTCTAATTCTATTGATTTGAGTCTTCTCCCTTTTTCTCTTGATGAGTCTGGCTAATGGTTTATCAATTTTGTTTATCTTCTCAAAGAACCAGCTTTTAGTTTCATTGATTTTTGCTATTGTTTCCTTCATTTCTTTTTCATTTATTTCTGATCTGATCTTTATGATTTCTTTCCTTCTGCTAGCTTTGGGTTTTTTTTGTTCTTTCTCTAATTGCTTTAGGTGCAAGGTTAGGTTGTTTATTCGAGATGTTTCCTGTTTCTTGAGGTAGGCTTGTATTGCTATAAACTTCCCTCTTAGCACTGCTTTTGCTGCATCCCATAGGTTTTGGGTCGTCGTGTCTCCATTGTCATTTGTTTCTAGGTATTTTTTGATTTCCCCTTTGATTTCTTCAGTGATCACTTCGTTATTAAGTAGTGTATTGTGTAGCCTCCATGTGTTTGTATTTTTTACAGATCTTTTCCTGTAATTGATATCTAGTCTCATAGCGTTGTGGTCAGAAAAGATACTTGATACGATTTCAATTTTCTTAAATTTACCAAGGCTTGATTTGTGACCCAAGATATGATCTCTCCTGGAGAATGTTCCATGAGCACTTGAGAAAAATGTGTATTCTGTTGTTTTTGGGTGGAATGTCCTATAAATATCAATGAAGTCCATCTTGTTTAATGTATCATTTAAAGCTTGTGTTTCCTTATTTATTTTCATTTTGGATGATCTGTCCATTGGTGAAAGTGGGGTGTTAAAGTCTCCTACTATGATTGTGTTGCTGTCGATTTCCCCTTTTATGGCTGTTAGTATTTGCCTTATGTATTGAGGTGCTCCTATGTTGGGTGCATAAATATTTACAATTGTTATACCTTCCTCTTGGATCGATCCCTTGATCATTATATAGTGTCCTTCTTTGTCTCTTGTAATAGTCTTTATTTTAAAGTCTATTTTGTCTGATACGAGAATTGCTACTCCAGCTTTCTTTTGATTTCCATTTGCATGGAATATCTTTTTCCATCCCCTCACTTTCAGTCTGTATGTGTCTCTAGGTCTGAAGTGGGTCTCTTGTAGACAGCATATATATGGGTCTTGTTTTTGTATCCATTCAGCCAGTCTGTGTCTTTTGGTGGGAGCATTTAATCCATTAACATTTAAGGTAATTATTGATATGTATGTTCCTGTTCCCATTTTCTTAAATGTTTTGGGTTTGTTATTGTAGGTGTTTTCCTTCTCTTGTGTTTCTTGCCTAGAGTAGTTCCTTTAGCATTTGTTGTAAAGCTGGTTTGGTGGTGCTGAACTCTCTCAGCTTTTGCTTGTCTGTAAAGGTTTTAATTTCTCCATCAAATCTGAATGAGATCCTTGCTGGGTAGAGTAATCTTGGTTGTAGGTTTTTCTCCTTCATCACTTTAAGTATATCCTGCCACTCCCTTCTGGCTTGCAGAGTTTCTGCTGAAAGATCAGCTGTTAACCTTATGGGGATTCCCTTGTGTGTTATTTGTTGTTTTTCCCTTGCTGCTTTCAATATGTTTTCTTTATATTTAATTTTTGATAGTTTGATTAATATGTGTCTTGGCGTGTTTCTCCTTGGATTTATCCTGTATGGGACTCTCTGTGCTTCCAGGACTTGATTAACTATTTCCTTTCCCATATTAGGGAAGTTTTCAACTATAATCTCTTCAAGTATTTTCTCAGTCCCTTTCTTTTTCTCTTCTTCTTCTGGGACCCCTATAATTCGAATGTTGGTGCGTTTAATGTTGTCCCAGAGGTCTCTGAGGCTGTCCTCAGTTCTTTTCATTCTTTTTTTCTTTATTCTGCTCTGCAGTAGTTATTTCCACCATTTTATCTTCCAGGTCACTTATCCGTTCTTCTGCCTCAGTTATTCTGCTATTGATCCCATCTAGAGTATTTTTAATTTCATTTATTGTGTTTTTCATCGTTGCTTGGTTCCTCTTTAGTTCTTCTACGTCCTTGTTAAATGTTTCTTGCATTTTGTCTATTCTATTTCCAAGATTTTGGATCATCCTTACTATCATTATTCTGAATTCTTTTTCAGGTAGACTACCTATTTCCTCTTCATTTGTTAGGTCTGGTGTGTTTTGACCCTGCTCCTTCATCTGCTGTGTGTTTTTCTGTCTTCTCATTTTGCTTATCTTACTGTGTTTGGGGTCTCCTTTTCACAGGCTGCAGGTTCGTAGTTCCCGTTGTTTTTGGTATCTGTCCCCAGTGGCTAAGGTTGGTTCAGTGGGTTGTGTAGGCTTCCTGGTGGAGGGAACTAGTGCCTGTGTTCTGGTGGATGAGGCTGGATCTTGTCTTTCTGGTGGGCACGTCCACGTCTGGTGGTGTGTTTTGGGGTGTCTGTGGCCTTATTATGATCTTAGGCAGCCTCTCTGCTAATGGATGGGGCTGTGTTCCTGTCTTGCTAGTTGTTTGGCATAGGGTGTCCAGCACTGTAGCTTGCTGGTCGTTGAGTGAAGCTGGGTCTTGATGTTGAGATGGAGATCTCTGAAAGATTTTTGCCGTTTGGTATTACGTGGAGCTGGGAGGTCTTTTGTGGACCAGTGTCCTGATGTTGGCTCTCCCACCTCAGAGGCACAGCCCTGATGCCTGGCTGGAGCACCAAGAGCCTTTCATCCACACGGCTCAGAGTAAAAGGGAGAAAAAATAGAAAGAAAGAAAGAGGATAAAATAAAATGAAATAAAATAAAGCTATTATAAAGCAAAGCTATACAGACAAAATCTCACCCAGAAGCGTACACATATACACTCACAAAAAAAGGAAAAGGGGAAAAATTAATATATCCTGCTCCCAAAGTCCACCTCCTGAATTTGGGATGATTCGTTGTCTATTCAGGTATTCAACAGATGCAGGCACATCAAGTTGTTTGTGGAGTTTTAATCCGCTGCTTCTGAGGCTGCTGGGAGAGATTTCCCTTTCTCTTCTTTGTTTGCACAGCTTCCGGGGTTCAGCTTTGGATTTGGACCCACCTCTGCGTGTAGGTCGCCTGAGGGCGTCTGTTCCCCGCCCAGACAGAACGGGGTTAAAGGAGCAGCTGCTTGGGGGGCTCTGGCTCACTCGGGTGGGGGGAGGGAAGGATACGGATGCGGGGCGAGCCTGCGGCGGCAGAGGCCGGCGTGACGTTGCAGCAGCCTGAGGCGCGCCGTGCGTTCTCCCAGGGAAGTTGTCCCCGGATCACGGGAGCCTGGCCGTGGCGGGCTGCACAGGCTCCCGGGAGGGGCGGTGTGGAGAGTGACCTGTGCTCGCACACAGGCTTCTTGGTGGCGGCAGCAGCAGCCTTAGCGTCTCATGCCCGTCTCTGGGGTCCGCGCTGATAACCGCGGCTCGCGCCCGTCTCTGGAGTTCGTTTAGGCGGCGCTCTGAATCCCCTCTCCTCGCGCACCAGGAAACATCGAGGGAAGAAAAAGTCTCTTGCCTCTTCGGCAGCTGCAGACTTTTTCCCGGACTCCCTCCCGGCTAGCTGTGGTGCACTAACCCCTTCAGGCTGTGTTCACGCCGCCAACCCCAGTCCTCTCCCTGCGATCTGACCGAAGCCCGAGCCTCAGCTCCCAGCCCTGCCCATCCCGGCGGGAGAGCAGACAAGCCTCTCGGGCTGGTGAGTGCTGCTCGGCGCCGATCCTCTGTGCGGGAATCTCTCCGCTTTGCCCTCCGCACCCCTGTGGCTGCGCTCTCCTCCGTGGCTCTGAAGCTTCCCCCCTCTGCCACCCGCAGTCTCCGCCCGCGAAGGGGCTTCCTAGTGTGTGGAAACCTTTCCTCCTTCACGGCTCCCTCCCACTGGTGCAGGTCCCATCCCTATTCTTTTGTCTCTGTTATTTCTTTTTTCTTTTGCCCTACCCAAGCACGTGGGGAGTTTCTTGCCTTTTGGGAGGTCTGACGTCTTCTGCCAGCGTTCAGTGGGTGTTCTGTAGGAGCAGTTCCACGTGTAGATGTATTTCTAATGTATCTGTGGGAAGGAAGGTGATCTCCGTGTCTTACTCTTCCCCCATCTTCTCCTTCCTTCGAGGATTGCTTATTTTTAATTCACATATTGAAATCTTGAACCACAAAAACAATGATGATGAGGGGGAAAAAAGTGCCAGAGCTATCTGGCTTCACAATGGTTATGGCAGAAAAGTATAGTCAGCAGTTTCTTCCCAAATGAAAAGGTCATCAGTGGGGAAGAAAAACCTTTGAAGGGTATCTTCAGTGGAATTTGGAACTTCCCTCACCTATCTTAGCAACTGCCTCCTATAGCAAGTTGCCTTGTGAAAGAGCCTCTCATATAAAAGAATAAAAGAATAAGTTCCTTTAGAAAGGCTACAATGGAGAGAGGACTAACTAGGCCAGTGTTAGAAAATCTGCATCTGTCCCCGAGATCCTGAGCAGACCTCAGCATCTTCCTCTTCTGCATTGCAAGAGGGCTGCACTGTCTGACACAACTTCCGGCTCTAACTATGTTTTCATCAAAGGCCACCAAGGAAGGAAACATGCCTTTTTACCTCATAACATGAAGGCATTTTTATAACTATTTTATGTATTGGTTTTATCTTCAGTTTAGTTCAGCAGTATTCTACGTGAAACACCCAGTACACCTCATATGTTACAAATATTCAAAAAACACGAGCTTGGTGATGACGATTCAAAAGAAGTCATATCCAAGTAACTGATGTGAAGAGACTCAGAAAACAAATAATTTGAGAATATTCTTTATGCCTTTAAAACAAAAAATAGGTATAATTTTATTTCAAGAAAGTATTTAGCATTTAAAGTGGAGAATGACTAACTAATTGGTAGTGCTGCCATTTATTTTCTTTTCACATTGAAACTTGGAAAACAAGGTTATAAGTTAAACTCAACCTCTTTATTATAGAAGTCTTTATTTAGTCACCTAAGTTTATTTTTACAACAAAGCACTTTTAATGTAATTTAAAACACACATGCTTTGATTGAAGAGTGACTGTAAATGGATCCAGTTTTCTTCCAGCTGTGATGACAACTTTGTCATTTCTTCTAGAAGTGCAGGCTCTGAAGGAAGCATTTTAAGGTGAACTTTAAAAACAACACAAGCTATGCCTGGGCTGGCTGTGATTTATGTCATAGCATGTTCTGCCCATGTTTTCCTCTAAGAGTTTTATAGTGTCTGCCCTTACACTTAGATCTTTAATCCATTTTCAGTTTATTTTTGTGTATGGTGTTAGAAGTGTTCTAATTTCATTCTTTTACATGTAGCTGTCCAGTTTTCCCAGCGCCACTTATTGAAGAGGCTGTCTTTTCTCCATTGTATACTCTTGCCTCCTTTATCAAAGAAAAGGTGACAATATGTGTGTGGGTTTATCTCTGGGCTTTCTATCCTGTTCCATTGATATCTATTTCTGTTTTTGTGCCAGTACCATACTGTCTTGATTACTGTAGCTTTGTAGTATAGTCTGAAGTCAGGAGCCTGATTCCTCCAGCTCCGTTTTTCTTTCTCAAGATTGCTTTGGCTATTCGGGGTCTTTTGTGTTTCCATACAAATTGTGAAATTTTTTGTTCTAGTTCTGTGAAAAATGCCATTGGTAGTTTGATAGGGATTGCATTGAATCTGTAGATTGCTTTGGGTAGTATAGTCATTTTCACAATGTTGATTGTTCCAATCCAAGAACATGGTATATCTCTCCAACTGTTTGTATCGTCTTTAATTTCTTTCATCAGTGTCTTATAGTTTTCTGCATACAGGTCTTTTGTCTCCTTAGGTAGGTTTATTCCTAGGTATTTTATTCTTTTTGTTGCAGTGGTAAACGGGAGTGTTTCCTTAAATTCTCTTTCAGATTTTTCGTTGTTAGTGTATAGGAATGCAAGAGATTTCTGTGCATTAATTTTGTATCCTGCTACTCTACCAAATTCATTGATTAGCTCTAGTAGTTACCTGGTAGCATCTTTAGGATTCTCTACATATAGTATCATGTCATCTGCAAACAGTGACAGTTTTACTTCTTCTTTTCCGATTTGGATTCCTTTTATTTCTTTTTCTCCTCTGATTGCTGTGGCTAAAACTTCCAAAACTATGTTGTATAATAGGAGTGAAAGTGGGCAACCTTGTCTTGTTCCTGATCTTAGAGGAAATGGTTTCAGTTTTTCACCACTGAGAATGATGTTGGCTGTGGGTTTGTCATATATGGCCTTTATTATGTTGAGGTAGGTTCCCTCTATGCCTACTTTCTGGAGGATTTTTATCATAAATGGGTGTTGAATTTTGTTGAAAGCTTTTTCTACATCTATTGAGATTATCATATGGTTTTTATCCTTCAGTTTGTTAACGTGGTGTATCACATTAATTGATTTGTGTATATTGAAGAATCCTTGCATTCCTGGGATAAACCCCACTTGATCATGGTGTATTATCCTTTTAATGTGCTGTTGGATTCTGTTTGCTAGTATTTTGTTGAGGATTTTTGCATCTATGTTCATCAGTGTTATTGGCCTGTAGTTTTCTTTCTTTGTGACATCTTTGTCTGGTTTTGGTATCAGGGTGATGGTGGCCTCGTAGAATGAGTTGGGGAGTGTTCCTCCCTCTGCAATATTTTGGAAGAGTTTGAGAAGGATAGGTGTTAGCTCTTCTCTAAATGTTTGATAGAATTCGCCTGTGAAGCCATCTGGTCCTCGGCTTCTGTTTGTTGGAAGATTTTTAATCACAGTTTCAATTTCAGTGCTTGTGATTGGTCTGTTCATATTTTCTATTTCTTCCTGGTTCAGTCTCGGCAGGTTGTGCATTTCTAAGAATCTGTCCATTTCTTCCAGGTTGTCCATTTTATTGGCATAGAGTTGCTTGTAGTAATCTCTCATGATCCTTTGTATTTCTGCAGTGTCAGTTGTTACTTCTTTATCATTTCTAATTCTATTGATTTGAGTCTTCTCCCTTTTTCTCTTGATGAGTCTGGCTAATGGTTTATCAATTTTGTTTATCTTCTCAAAGAACCAGCTTTTAGTTTTATTGATCTGTGCTATTGTTTCCTTCATTTCTTTTTCATTTATTTCTGATCTGATCTTTATGATTTCCTTCCTTCTGCTAACTTTGGGTTTTTTGGTTCTTCTTTCTCTAGTTGCTTTATGTGTAAGGTTAGGTTGTTTATTTGAGATTTTTCTTGTTTCTTGAGGTAAGAGTGTATTGCTATAAACTTCCCTCTTAGAACTGCTTTTGTTGCATCCCATAGGTTTTGCATCATCGTGTTTTCATTGTCATTTGTTTCTAGGTATTTTTTCATTTCCTCTTTGATTTCTTCAGTGATCTCTTGGTTATTTAGTAGCGTATTGTTTAGCCTCCATGTGTTTGTATTTTTTACAGTTTTTTTCCTGTAATTGATATCTAGTCTCATAGTGTTGTGGTCGGAAAACATACTTGATACGATTTCAATTTTCTTAAATTTACCAAGGCTTGATTTGTGACCCAAGATATGGTCTATCCTGGAAAATGTTCCATGAGCACTTGAGAAGAAAGTGTATTCTGTTGTTTTTGGATGGAATGCCCTATAAAAATCAATTAAGTCCATCTTATTTAATGTGTCATTTAAAGCTTGTGTTTCCTTATTTATTTTCATTTTTGATGGCCTGTCCATTGGTGAAAGTGGGGTGTTAAAGTCCCCTCCTATTGTTGCGTTACTGTCGATTTCCCCTTTTATGGCTGTTAACATTTTCCTTATGTATTGAGGTGCTCTTATGTTGGGTGCATAAATATTTACCATTGTTATATCTTCTTCTTGGATTGATCCCTTGATCATTATCTAGTGTCCTTCTTTGTCTCCTGTAATAGTCTTTATTTTAAAGTCTGTTTTGACTGATACGAGAATTGCTACTCCAGCTTTCTTTTGATTTCCATTTGCATGGAATATCTTTTTCCATCCCCTCACTTTCAGTCTGTATGTACCTAGATCTGAAGTGGGTCTCTTGTAGACAGCATATATATGGGTCTTGTTTTTGCATCCATTCAGCCAGTCTATGTCTCTTGGTTGGAGCTTTTAATCCATTTACATTTAAGGTAATTATTGATATGTATGTTCTTATTACCATTTTCTTAATTGTTTTGGGTTGTTTTTGTAGGTCTTTTCCTTCTCTTGTGTTTCCTGCCTAGTGAAGTTCCTTTAGCATTTGTTGTAAAGCTGGTTTGGTGGTGCTGAATTCTCTTAACTTTTGCTTGTCTGTAAAGGTTTTAATTTTTCCATTGAATCTGAATGAGATCCTTGCTGGGTAGAGTAATCTTGGTTGTAGGTTTTTCCCTTTCATCACTTTAAATATGTCCTGCCACTCCCCTCCCTTCTGGCTTGCAGAGTTTCTGCTGAATGATCAGCTGTTAACCTTATGGGGATTCCCTTGCATGTTATTTGTTGCTTTTCCCTTGCTGCCTTTAATATTTTTTCTTTGTATTTAATTTTTGATAGTTTGATTAATATGTGTCTTGGTGTTTTTCTCCTTGGATTTATCCTGTATGGGACTCTCTGCACTTTCTGGACTTGATTGACTATTTCCTTTCCCATATTAAGGAAGTTTTCAACTATAATCTCTTCAAATATTTTCTCAGAACCTTTCTTTTTCTCTTCTTCTTCTGGGACCCCTATAATGAGAATGCTGGTGCATTTAATCTTGTCCCAGAAGTCTCTGAGACTGTCCTCAATTCTTTTCACTCTTTTTTCTTTTCTGCTCTGCAGTAGTTATTTCCACTATTTTGTCTTCCAGGTCACTTATCCGTTCTTCTGCCTCAGTTATTCTGGTATTGATTTCTTCTAGAGAATTTTTAATTTCATTTATTGTGTTGTTCATCATTGTTTGCTCTTTAGTTCTTCTAGGTCCTTGTTAAACGTTTCTTGTATTTTCTCCTTTCTATTTCCAAGATTTTGGATCATCTTTACTATCATTATTCTGAATTCTTTTTCAGGTAGACTGCCTATTTCCTCTTCATTTGTTTGGTCTGGTGGGTTTTTACTTTGTTCCTTTATCTGCTGCATATTTCTCTGTCTTCTCATTTTGTTTTACTTACTGTGTTCGGGGTCTCCTTTTCGCAGGCTGCAGGTTCATAGTTCCCGTTGTTTTTTGTGTCTGCCCTCAGTGGGTGAGGTTGGTTCAGTGGGTTGTGTAGGCTTCCTGGTGGAGGGGTCTGGTGCCTGTGTTCTTGTTTGGGTGGCTGGATCTTGTCTTTCTGGTGGGCAGGGCCACATCTGGTGGTGTGTTTTGGGGTGTCTGTGAACTTAATATGATTTTAGGCAGCCTCTCTTTTAATGGATGGGGTTGTGTTCCTATCTTACTAGTTGTTTGGCATGGGGCATCCAGCACTGGAGCTTGCTGGCCGTTGGGTGGAGCTGGGTCTTAGTGTTGAGATGGAGCTGTCTGGGAGAGCTCTTGCTGATTGATATTACGCGGAGCTGGGAGGTCTCTGGTGGTCCAGTGTCCTGAACTCGGCTCTCCCACCTCAGAGGCTCAGGCCTGACACCAGGCTGGAGCTCCAAGACCCTGTCAGCCACACGGCATGGCCTCTGCTGACCCCTTAGTCCCTCCAGTTCACTGTACTTCAGCTACACTGGACATCTTTCAGGTCCTCAACCACATTTAATTCTTTTCCACTTTAGAGACTGTGCACTTGCTGTTCCCTCTTCTCTCTGTTCAGTGGCCACCAACTGGATCCCTAGTTTCATTTAACTTCTTGGAAAATGCATTTTGTTGTTCACAAAGAGAACAGGAGGGCCGTGAGGAAATGTGTCACTTCTTCTAACTGGGCTCCCGGCACTGGAATCCCTGCCTCGCCCCGCAGGCGAGTGGCCGAGGGGGGTGCGGGCATGTGCTGCCATTTGGGGCGGGCCTTCTGTTCTTGGGGGTCCGGGGAACACCGGGAAAGGCCGGCCGTGCGGGTTCACAAGGCAAGAGTGGCACCTCGCCTGCCTGTGCTGCATTTGGCTTTTCTGTTGATATGTCAAGAGCTCTGCCCTACAGCAGGCTGATCTTTGCATGTTAGTTGGTTTGTGTGTTTGGGTTTTTGGAAAGGAGACTACAGTTTATAATTTTTCATCATGTAATGACAAAATAACTACCTGTCTAGAAAATGATTTTGGGAGGCAAGGACATTTTCTGACATCTTTGTCCTTTTCCCAACACTGTTATTTCAAATGGATTAAAAGTTCACTGTGAAAAATGCACAAAAGTTTTCCTAAATTTGTTTTGATGTGGCCTATCAGAATTATTACTGTTGGTGGGGGGTGCATTTCTCCCTCTACACCTCTTGAGCTCTTGTGGCTGAATTAATAATAAAATTGACACAAGGCAGATTACCAGGAGAAAAAGGAAGAAATTAGTGTGGACAGAGGTCTCATAGAAATGGGACCTAAGAAGTGGCAAAGCAGGCACCTTTTATACTTTTTAGACAAAGAAACAATAAATTTGTGAGGAATTGACAGGACAAAGAAATTTAGGTTTTGGGTGCTCAATTAGTGAATAAACTAAACAGAGTTTGGGCTTCGGGTACTAAATTAAAGAAGTAACAGGGTTTGTTTATACAGGCTTCTTGGCCTGAATTCCTGTCTCTGGTGATAAAGGTATCTTTCTACCTCCAGATGCAGGGAGTATACCTTTCACATGAGAGATTTATTTCCTGCTTTCAGGGTGACAGAGAGGAGGGTCAGAGTGTCCCTCTTGCATTGGCCATTTCTTAAATAACTTTAATTAAAAATAATCATTATGCCACTGTAGCATATTTTGGGGTGGTCCACTCTGGGCCCCAACATTACCTATGCAATTACCACTTTATGTAATGATTGTATAAAATCATTAAGTGAATTGTAGACACAGTGTAGTGATTATGTGCCTGGAGTCTACAGCCAGAGCACCTGGGTTTGAATCCTGACTCTGCCACTTAATAGTTGTGAAATCTCATTTCTTAATCTTTCTGTGCTCAGTTTTCCCATCTGTACATGGGGCTAATAACAGCACCTTTGTAAAGATGTAAAGTCCTTGGACCAGTACCTGGCATGAAGTCTGCACTATAAAAGCTTGTTGAATACAGATTCACAAATTGGTCCAGATAATTACAACACCTTTAATCAAGATAATAAATTAATAGTACAAGTTCTTCTAAAGGAGGATGTTATGGATTTTAATTTTGACAATGCCTATCACTCCCTATAAAAGAACATTATTCCCCCAAAATATAACATACAAAGGCTATTCAAGGAACACTATGGGACAATCACTTAATAATTAACTTTAAATACCTTAAAAGAGATATTATAAAATTAAAAAATTTTACTAATGACAAAACACCATGTACTATAATAAAAACAGCCCCCACCTTTGGTTTTGAGGGCAAGATTCAATTCATTCAATATTTATTCCTTCAAAAAGCACTTATCAACTACAATGTTTCAGACTCACTAATCAGTATAGAATAGTAAACTAAGGACACCTTATCTTCATGGAATTTCCAATCCAGTGGTAGAGACAGAACTGAAAAACAAGTTAACTAACAATTGTGTTGTTACAATTTCTGAGAAGAACTAGGTGAAGAGAATACTACAAATAAATTACATAATGCGTATAAAGTATTTAGGGGAGTTTCTGGTCCTTAGAATGCATACAATAAAAGTTATCTATGATTATTCATTATTCTAATAATTATTATAATTTATCCAGTTTATTCACCTGTTTAAAAAAAATCCATCATCTTAAATTGAAGTTTCCTGCCCTCTAGTGGGGACTTGGAGTCATAGCCACACAAGCAACTGAGAATCTCAGGTTAAGTGTTTTTGATGTTTCAGCAGCTGTTTAATGAGCTCCTGCTGGTTGGGATGCCCAGCACCGTGCTCGATAAGCCATGCAAGACGCTTGCCGGCCACAGGGCCCCGCATGCCCATAACTTCCTTCAGAGGGCCTCCTTGTGCATGCTTGGTGCCATGTGACCTCACCATCCTCCCTGGGCACCATCTATAGCTAGTCAGTGGACTGTGAAGTGGCCTGGGGTAAAAGCTCTACTGAATAAGCCTCCCCGTATAGGAGGGCGATAGGCCCAGCTAATCAGCCTCAAAGCAGATCAAGACAGAGCCAATTAATCTGCAGTCAAAGAAAAGAGATGAAAAGTATTTGAACCCTGAGGATGACAGTATCAGAGGGAAGAATGCCTGCTCTTGACCAGCCAGGGCTGCCTCCCATCCCGAAGATATTGCAGTAGCCCCAGGCAAGTCCAGGTGACGCTGTGACTGTTGCCTTTTTCCTGTTTTCCCTGAACATCTTTACTGTAACCTTGAGTTAACCCAGGTAGTTCCAGTGTTAAAGAACCTAACAAAGACGCTTAAAAAAAAAAAATTATTTATTTGGCTGCACCAGATCCAAGTTGGGGCACGGGGGATCTTTAGTTGCGGCATGCATGCGGGATCTAGTTCCCTGACCAGGGATCGAACCCGGGCCCGCTGCATTGGGAGCATGGAGTCTTAACCACTGGACCACTAGGGAAGTCCCAAAGAAGCTTTAAATATCCATCCCATTTCATCTTTGCAACCTCTTGAGAAACCGGTATTATCATCTCCCAGGGGCTCAGAGAAGTTGAGTTACTTACGCAAAGTCGCATAGCTAATAACTAGCAGCACAGAATTCACACCTTGCTATCAAAGTTCATGTTCATTCCACTACTCCATAACCCATATTCCATGGTATTGAAACCTGACTTAAATGGAGATATGAGATTAGATGTTCTCCCACATTTGATTTTAGCAAAACTCTCTTTTAAAAATAACTAGGTTAGGGTTTCCCTGGTGGCTCAGTGGTTAAGAATCCGCCTGCCAATGCAGGGGACACGGGTTCGAGCCCTGGTCCGGGAAGATCCCACATGCCGCAGAGCAACTAAGCCTGTGCGCCACAACTACTGAGCCTGCACTCTAGAGCCCGCAAGCCACGACTACTGAGCCTGCGTGCCACAACTACTGAAGCTTGTGTGCCTAGAGCCCGTGCTCCACGACAAGAGAAGCCACCGCATTGAGAAGCCCACACACCCCAATGAAGAGTAGACCCCGCTCGCCACAACTAGAGGAAGCCCACGCACAGCAACGAAGACCCAATGCAGCCATAAATAAATAAATAAATATTAAAAAAAAAACCAAAACAACTTGCTGGGGTGCAGCCGAGGCCAAGAACCAATAAACTTTTTTTTTTACATTTACATTTTATTTATTTAATAAGTAATACTGTGCATAATGCAATATCCAAAAAACTTTTAAACACAGTGAAATTTCCCTCCCACCCCTATCCTCCAGGCATCCTCCTCCCCAGAGGCAACTGGTACTTCTCATGACTAGGACTTTGGTAGCAAATATACGTAAATACATTCTCTTCTCTCTCTCAAAATCTTGCTTATTTCAGTTAACAATATTGCATGGATCTCATTCCATGTTAGGACATAAAGGATGTTCTCAGCTGCTTGACATTCCATTTTATAAAATGTACTACATTTCTTTAAAAAACAATCCTCTATTGACAGACATTTGTGCTAATATGCACACACACACACACACGCACACAAAGCATACAATTTCACATGTGTGCAAAAAATAACTAGGCCATGTACCTAGAGGTAGAATTGTTACTTTAAAAGGTGTATGCAGTTAATAACTTTGCTGAATTTTAACAAAATGCCATGTAGAGATTGTGCTGCTTTCTATTCAAAACAACAGTAGTTATGAGACGGAACTATTTAAATGGCTGTTTGTCAAGCTACCTAGTTTTGGAGAAACTTTTTATTGGTCACACTCCTGGCAGGTCTGTTTGCAGAGCTGCATTTCTATGGGAGTGAGGGCGGGGTGGGGAGGGGGGCATGAAAGAAGGGATCCACTGTAGGCCTGAGCTCTTGGCCCGATCTTAACACAGGTGTGGCCTGTGCCCTCTGCACTGCTGCCTGGACTCTTGATCTGTTACACATTCAGGGAAAAATAGCAAATCTAATTTCACAGACTTACAGTCTGGACTTTACCCACAGCTGTCCCACCTGTACATTTTGCCATTTCTTGTTACCCCAACTATGAGTTTCTGTTTAGGCTGTGTTATCCAAGTAGCAGGCCTCTCCTCTGTTGTTCACCCACACTGTGGATGTCTGAATAGCATGTTAATTTGTGCACGGATCCAGATGTGTGCACTAAACACCAGGGAAAGTCACTGAAAGTCCTACCATTCTCTGCTTCTGTTTTTACCAAAGAGTTCAACTCCATCTGTTTTTTGTTTTGTTTTGTTTTGTTTTTTGAATCCCAGGAGGTTTTGTTAACAGCCCCTGGGCTTACAGAAATCACCCAACATGAACTGGCCAGGTGAGAGTTGCTCAATTTGGCATAATTTTCCTGTTGATTTTTTTAGATTTAATTTGATTTTTTGATATTCTAATGGGCTCTTTTTGTGTTTTGGTGGATTTGGAGATGGGATGAGTCCAAGAACACAAGGGCATTTGAGGATTGGAGTCAGGTTAAACATTGGCTGAAACTTCAACCTCCTGGGAAGTTATTTTTCCATTTGTCCTGGGCTGCTTTATTCTTTTTCCTCAGAAGCTCTGGGTGGAGATGGGCCTGGGCAGACTCCCTACTTCTTCACTGATGAATCATGAAGGAATAAGCCTTTTATGAGTCTCAACTTAGCTTCTGTGCCCCCAGATTTAGCCCAGCTCTCTTGGGAGAGTGGACATTCCATTGAATGGTCAAAGGATAATGAGAGTAGCAATGAAATGGTCTCTGATTTAAAATGTAGATCCTTAGGGCCTTTAGGAAGTTTGTGACCATGAAAGAGAGAGAACCAGGTATCTATAGCTCTGACTTCTCCCTACCTGCCATCTGTAGAAGCAAAAAGCCATGGAGTAAGAAACTGGAGAAAAGTTTTGGTCCATTCAGAAACTGGAATTTGTACTTTGCTTGAAGGCTAATTGACATACTACCTGAAGACACCCCGTGATTGTTTATTTTTATTTATTTATTTATTTATTTATTTATGGCTGTGTTGGGTCTTTGTTTCTGTGCGAGGGCTTTCTCTAGTTGTGGCAAGCGGGGGCCACTCTTCATCGCGGTGCGCGGGCCTCTCACCGTCGCGGACTCTCTTGTTGCGGAGCACAGGCTCCAGACGCGCAGGCTCAGTAGTTGTGGCTCACGGGCCTAGTTGCTCCGCGGCATGTGGGATCTTCCCAGACCAGGGCTCGAGCCCATGTCCCCTGCACTGGCAGGCAGATTCTCAACCACTGCGCCACAAGGGAAGCCCCCCGTGATTGTTTATTGACAACAATTACATCCCCCCAAAAGTTCCTATATGAATTCACTTAGGGGTCCAAGCAGAAGGTGGACCTAAATTAAAGAGATTTCAAGCCACCTTCAAGCATATGAAAACAGAAAACTCCCTTGAAATAAAACAGCTTAAGATGTTTATGACAAAGGTGGCACTGCAGAGCAGTGGGGGCAGAAGAGATGATCCTTTTAATAAACAGTGTCTGGTCAAATGGATATCCTATGGGAAAGAAATTAATCTTGACCTCTGCCTCAGATTATACCAAAAACTCATTTCTAGAAGAACTGTAGGTCCAACTGTAAAAAAAAAAAAAAAAATCAATTTTCTAGAAGACATCATAAAATAATATTTATTTACTTGGGGAAGGAAAAGATTGTTTAATCAGGACAGGAAAACTACTGTTAATAAAGGATATTATTGATAAAATGGACTGTATGAAAATTTAGAAATTCTTGATTCCTTATTGGAGATACTGTTAAAAGTAAAAATGCAAGGCATAGAGTGGATATACAAATGTCAGTCAGTAAGTGCATATCTAGAAAATATAAAGAACTATAAATCAGTAAGAAAAAGAGATCCAATACAGAAATAGTCAAAAGACTTAAACAGGTACTTCAAAAAAGAGGCCAATAAGCATATAGAAAATGTTCAGTCTCCATATCACTGAAGTCAATAGCTGTGCTTTTTACAATAGGTGTAAAATGAATGAGATATTCACCTCAACTTTCTTGTTTTCTTCCAGTAGTTCAACAATACGTTTAATAACTGTTAGTTGAAATGACATTTGTCCCTGCCATAATCTAATTGAACTGAATATAAATTTCTTGTTTGAAAGTATGATCATTTCTTCTATCTACAAGTTCCATTTTGAATTCTCCATCTTGGCTAGTAATCATTTGTCTTACTGTTTTTTATTTGTCCATTCTAGCACCAAGTTTTAAAATCATTCATACTACTTTCCATTGTTTTCTGTAGATATTGTGCAGTAAGTTGAGTGAAGATTTCTTAAACAGAACATAAAATTCTTGGTTAACACTGGTTTGTTTGTTTTTTAAGAACTTCGAGCCAATACTCTGTCAGCATGAACTTGTCTTTGTTCAGCATCATCAATTGTTTACTCACCTTTCCTCCCAGTTCTAGTAATCGCATATGTGCTTCTTTTTGTGTACAAGTGATGTCTCATACCCCTTTAATCAAGAATCTAGTTTACAGTCATAAATACCAACATTGACCAGAGATAATCCTGAAGACTGGTTGTAAAACACGTAACAGGAGTAATAAAATACTTTTTCCTTGAACTTTGTATAAAAGCCAATTTCCACAGTTTCTTTCTGTGTTTTAAAATGGAGGTTTGGGGACTTCCCTGGAGGTCCAGTGATTAAGACTCTGTGCTTCCACTGCAGGGAGTGCAGTTCGTTCCCTGTTCAGGGAACTAAGATCCCACATGCTGTGTGGCCAAAAAAAAAAAAAAAAAAAATGTAGGCTTTATTATTCCTACAGTAGGATATGGTGAAGCCAAAAAATCAGATGTCTACCATTGGAAAGATAGTTTGTTACTCACAGTTTGCAAGAAAAGGGAACATACCATGCCATGTAAGGGCCACACAGGGAAGCACCAGGGTCAGGAGGCATAAAGAGTGAGAGGAAAATGTAGATGAGAGCCATTACTGTGGTTTCCACAGGAAAGAACAGGAGAGGCAGGGTAAATAGGCTTAGGGGTGGCTAGTTTGAATAATTTCAGTGGGTTCTGGGGCAAAGGAGTTGTCCCTCATTGCCTGGTACCTGGCATCACAGGCAGCCCTTTGGTTTGGATTTTCCAGAATCCTAGCTCTGGGCTCGGCTCAGCTGGGTAGCAAGGCCCCTTTGTTCCAACTTTTAGAAAGACACCTGTATTCAGTTCTCAGCCAGTGGGAGCAAATATCGTACTGATGGGAGACATAGCTGGGGAAGTTGCAGGGAAAACTTAGTCTTCCATGCTTGTGACACATGGTGAGAATTCACACTACAGATTTTTCATATGATCTTTTTCTGTGTGTGTGTGTGTGTGTGTGTGTGTGTGCTGGGAGAATGAGGGCAGGTGAATAGTGACTCTGAGTGTGAGAGCCTGATAGAGGAAGCTGCGGGTTGTGTGGGCTCTGGTGAGTCCTACATGCTCAGATGTAAATCCTGTACTAGCTCTAGGAATTGGCTAGCCTTGGAAGGGGCAATCCCTTCAGGGTGAGTAAGCCCTCAGATGTTAAAACATCAGAATAAAAAGACATGCTTAATACACTCTGTTTCAAAGACTTGGTATTAAATGAACTACTATATTTTCTACCATATTTATCCAGTGGAAAATCATTACCATTAATTTGAAGCACATTTGTGTTTTGTTAGAAATAATCTTATGCTATCAAAAGCATTGGAGTTACTTTCCAGCATCATTATCCAACGAACATAGTAACATTCCAGATGTTTTGTCCTTTTTTGATCCATTTGCTTGTTTCATGGAGATATTTTCTTTATCTTGCAAGGAGCAGCCCAGGGTTACATTTGCTACTTCTGAATTACGCATTTGACATGAATAATTCTCTTTTCCATCTCAATGTTTTAATTAGTAGCCAAAGAATCATTTAGCAAATAACATGAAGTTGTAAGGATTTAATCTGACTTGAAGTTCAAGGTGTAGATTTGATAAGAATAATTATCTTATTCATTTTCATTATTATCCTGAGTAATTAAATCTTTATTAATAAATAATTTATAATGCCTTATTTCTAAATTTTACGTGGATTATGCTCAATAAAATCTGCTAATCTTTATTGTTGCCAGTTTGTTTTTAATGTAAGCAGCCTTCTCATTTAGAAATTTTCTATTTATCCCTTTCAGTTTTTTTCTTTTGTTGTATTATCTATTTCTAGTATGATCTTTTTAAAAAAATATTTATTTATTTATTTGGCTGCTCCAGGTCTTACTTGCGGCATGCGGGATATTCGTTGCGGCATGTGGGATATTCGTTGCGGCATGCGGGCTCTTAGTTGTGGCATGCGGGATCTAGTTCCCTGACCAGGGATCAAACCCGGGCCCCCTGCATTGGGAGCTCAGAGTCTTAACCTCTGGACCACCAGGGAAGTCCTTAGTATGACCTTGACTTGTATTGATTTCAATGATCTAAAGTATTTTAAAATGATGTGTAGTTGTTCTCAAATATTCAAAATTTGAATATATTTTAATCTAAAAGTGTAAATTAAGAGTAAGAAAAATTTTAAAACATTAGAATGGTCTCATGTTTTCAAAAATTAATTTTCTCTTTAAATATTCACAATTGCCCCAAAAAGTGAGGGACAAAAATATATCCAATAAAGGCAAAATTTTTACTTAATTTGTGAAATTAAATCTTGTCAAATATTTTTGTAAAAAATAAAACTGCTCAATCCTAGTAGTCAATGTCCATCTACTTGCCAATGTAAAGGTTTAATCATTAATGTCACAGTTCTTATGTTACATGTAGGCCTATATATTTATATACAAATTCAAGAGCAATATGAATTCTGTAATACTGCAAATGTTCCTGGGGTACCATGTGCAACTGTTGCAAACACTACACTATTTTGTGAGTACCTCAGGAACTGAGAATTGAAACATAAAGGGGAGCAAGAAGAAGAAATCTCTAGCTTTACAGGTAAATGATACTTTGTAATGGAAGAATCAACCACCTCAAGGCTGAGAAGAGTTGATGGGTTAACAAGAGATACACACTACTATATATAAAATAGATAAACAACAAGGACCTACTGTATAGCACAGGGAACTATATTCAGTATCTTGTAATAACCTATAATGGAAACGAATCTGAAAAAAATATGTATATATATATGTAAAACTGTACTGTACACCTGAAACTAGCACATTGTAAATGAACTATACTTCAAGTTAAAAAAAAAAGAGTCGATACGTATTATTCTTTTTTCTTACCTATTGCTTTTTCCACCCAATTCCTTCCTGCACGCTAAAATAACACCCAGTTCCTCCATGAGCAGTGACCCGAATATGTCACAGCTCCACTTAGATTGTGGCAACACAAACAAACTCAGAACTGAGGCTTACAAGAGCAGTGGTATATTAATTCTCTGAAGGGGGCCAGATACATTCTTCACTGGTTTCACTGAGGCTCATTCCAATGCATGCCTTTTGGTGAATACATGCACATATCTCTTTGGGGGTGTTTAACTCTCTGGTGAATTCTTTTTTTTTTTTTTTTTTTTAAGATTTTTTTGATGTGGACCATTTTTAAAGTCTTTATTGAATTTGCTACAATATTGCTTCTGTTTTATGTTTTCATTTTTTGGCCACGAGGCATGTGGGATCTTAGCTTCCTGACCAGGGATCGAACACACACCCCCTTGCACTGGAAGGCGAAGTCTTAACCACTGGACTGCCAGGGAAGTCCCTCTGGCGAATTCTTTTCTTTCTTTTTTTTTTTTTTAAATTAATTAATTAATTAATTTATTTTTGGCTGTGTTGGGTCTTCATTTCTGTGCAAGGGCTCTCTCCAGTTGCGGCAAGCGGGGGCCACTCTTCTTCGCGGTGCGCGGGCCTCTCACTGTTGTGGCCTCTCTTGTTGCGAAGCACGGGCTCCAGACATGCAGGCTCAGTAGTTGTGGCTCACGGACCTAGTTGCTCCGCGGCATGTGGGATCTTCCCAGGCCAGGGCTCGAACCCATGTCCCCTGCATTGGCAGGCAGATTCTCAACCACTGCGCCACCAGGGAAGCCCCCCTCTGGTGAATTCTTAAAGTCAGTTTTTTCATCTTTATATTCATACCGGTAGGTAATGATAGAATCCTGTAGGTTCTACCTCCAGAATATCTATCACTTCTCAAACTTTAGTGTTCTAAGAATCACCTAGAAAGAGCTTATTTAAAACGCAGAATCACTGGGTCCCACCCCCAGAAATTCTTATCATATCAGTAAAGCCCAGGAATCTGTGTTTGTTAGAAGTTCCCAGGACCACACTCTAAGAAAATACTGGTCTGCACCAGCATCTCCTCCTCAACTCCATGCACGGGAGCATTTCGGGTCCTCCAGCTTCTCACAGCATAGATTCCCCACTAACATCCCTACCCTGAGGCATACTAATGTTGTGATCCTCATTACCAGCTGCACATTTAAATCACCTGGAGAACTTCTAAAAATTTACTGATGCCTGTGCCTCCCCCATAGCAATTATATCAGACTCTCTGGGAGTGGGGCCTCGGATTCCAGAATAACAATAAAGCCAACCCAGTGAATCTGACTATGCAGCTGGGGTTGAAAACGACTGTTCCAGTCCATCCACTACCACCCATGGCCCTTTTGCCCTGGATTAAAGTATTCTAAGAGTTCCTTCCTCAAGCAGAGCTTCCCAGCCTGTATCCCAGAGAAGGCAAACAGGCTACAGGTGTGGCACAAAACGTTGATCCACCGGTAATCAGGCTGCTCGAGGGCCCACGAGCTCCAGTATAAGTAGTGTCTCCGTGGCTCCTTGGATGGTAGCCCGAGCTGAGTCACGTTTGTCTTCTTCTCCTCCACTCTGTGTTCGCCACTGCCCACTGCAGAGAGGTACCCATTGAGATGCAGAAGGAGAACATGGCCCGGGTGCCCAGGAAGTTCAACCTCAAGGTATGGCTAGTTGGGAAGGGGGTGTGATGCAGGCTCGGGGTGGGGGTGGGGGGGGCGGGTGGAAGGACCAGCTGCCAGCGGTAGCCCCCAGATCTCTGTCTTCACATGTGTTTGATGCTTTTGCACGATAGTGGTTGATGTGCCCTCCACATGGCTACAGGGTGACTACTCCAACTGTGCACGTGTGTTCTAGAAATAAGTTGCATCGCCATTTTGAAAGATATGGCTTGAAAACATGAAAATGGATTTGAAATCTCTTGGCGTATCCCAGTAAATTTTAACACTGTGTTGTGCAATGAAAGAGGAAGAAGATGTGTTTCTTTTAAATAATATTTCAGATGTTGGTTGTTCCATTGTTTAAAGTTTTATCGCCTACTTGTGTGATTAAAGTGTTTTTTGTTTGGTTTCTGGTTGATGGTTACTAGCTATAACAGGAAGAGAAAACTTTAAAAAGCGTGATAGGAATTGTTATGTGTAGTATAACCTATCAAAAAAAAAGTTCCCAAATATTAAAGGCAATTATCTACTTGACCTCAAGTTTTCAACAATATTACAGTTAGGAACTTCTGTTTACTCAAAAAGTCTACAAAGTAGGTGAAAATTCACAAGCTGAGAACATATTTGCAATATAAAATCAATAAAGAGCTGGTATCTAGAATGGAAAAAGAATGCTGAAAAATCAATAAAAAGAATAAACAGTAGAAAAAGAGGGGAAAAGACTTTAACAGGTGCTTCACATAAGAGAAAATCTGAGTAGCCTTAAGCATATTAAAAACGCGCAACATGGGACTTCCCTGGTGGTGCAGTGGTTAAGAGTCTGCCTGCCAATGCAGGGAACACGGGTTCGAGCCCTGGTCCGGGAAGATCCCACATGCCGTGGAGCAACTAAGCCCTGTGCCACAACTACTGAGCCTGCGCTCTAGAGCCCATGAGCCACAACTACTGAAGCCTGCCCACCTAGAGTCCGTGTTCTGCAACGAGAAGCCACCGCAATGAGAAGGCCATGCACAGCAAGGAAGAGTAGTCCCCGCTCGCCGCAACTAGAGAAAGCCTGCACGCAGCAACAAAGAACCAACGCAGGCAAACATAAATAATAATAATAAAAAAGCTCAACATTATTAGAAATCACAGAAATGCAAAAGAAAACCAGAAAATGTGATTGCACAGCCACTAAATTGGATTTACTATCATTTAAATTTAAAAATCTGAGAATACTAAGTATTGGTGAGTATGTGGAGTAACAAGAACTCTAATTCCTGTAAGTACCTGGTAAAACTGGCATTATCTAATAAGATCGAGCAAATTCATGCTCAAAGTGTGGTCCATGGGTCAACAGCATTGGCATCACCTGAGAGCTTGTTAGCACTGCAGAATCCCAGACCCTGCCTCAGACCTACTTGAAGCAATTAGCATCTTAAGATCTCCAGGTGATTTCATGTGCACACAAATGTTTGAGAAGCACCGCTCCATATCCCAGAGATTCCACTTCACACATATACCTTAAAGAACTTCGTTCATGGCAGCATTGTGTATAAATAAAAACTGAGACTAAGCCTAGTTCCATAACAGTGAAATGGACAAATTATGGTGTAGCCATAAAATGGAATCCTATACAGTCAGGAAAACAAATGATCTACAATTTTGCATATTAACATGGGTGACACTCACAAGCATTAAATTGAGTGCAAGGAGCAGATCTCAGAATAATACATTTAGAATAATTCTATTTATATTTGCACATGTGTCTTATATTTCACCTGTGAACCTTTAAAAAGTTCATGAAAACAAGCTTGAAGTTCCACATTAAACTAGGATGGTTTTTGTGGAAGTTTTATACAAATTCAATATTTAATATCCTTCCTAGTAGTTTGTATTTGGTTTTTGTATTAAAATTATTTAAAATAAAAATATTAGTATTTAACTAAGACACATGTAGATGTCCCCAAAACCTTTGTTCTCTAACCCAGTGGGCTGTTCAAGTATTGTTTTTGTGTGTACTGTGACATAAAATACATTGGGAAGCAAGGACCTTGAAGCCAAATTATTTCAAAGGCCTTCAAGGTCCCAGCCTTCCCTTGTGGCTTCATCTGTTGCTTTGCTCCAAATTCAAGCTGGATTCCTTGCCCTTCTCCAAAGCTACCACCATGCCACTAAGCCCATGCTACTTCTGGGATGCCCTGGGTGCCCTTTTTCTTTCCCTTAGGCTTTAGTCAAACACCACCACCTTTGTTAAGGGTTTTCTCAATTCCTAGACAGAATAACTCTTTCTTTTCCAGAGCCCTTAATGACCTGATGAGTCAGATGGTTAGTTGTTTTGACCTCTTCCCCCTGCTAGACCATGAACAACTCTAGACCAGTGTGCTATACTATAAATTACAGGATATCCACATAGTGGAATACTATATTTGCTGTCTTTTCATGACCCTAGTTACTCTATAGCCTGTGGAACTGTAAATCTTGTATTCACCTTCATTATTACATGAGTTTGGTAACAAATGTAAAGTGCTTACTATTATCTCTAGATTTATTAGTTATCCACTTTGGAGAAAAAACATCTTATGTGACAATTATACTGTCCAATTACTGAGATTTTTATAGAGTCTTTAGTGAGTGCTAACATCTTTAATATTTTAAATAGCTAACAATGTATACATCCAGTTATGAAGCATCCTAGCCACTTGGTCCGCAGTAAAGCAACGAAGCTTAGCAACTATGAGATTTTGTCTGGAGGTTGGCAGGAAAGAGCTATAAAACTCTATGAAGGGGAGGAAGAAAGACCACGATATTTATGTTCATCTCCTAAAATGCTTCTGAAGTTAAAAGGTTATCTGTTAATGATCTTCTGCAACAATTTGGGTGTTTGCCCGTCTCACTCTAAGAGACTATCAGAATGAAACCCATTGACCACAGTCACCGTCAAAAGTCCGAGCTTCAGCCAGTCCCCCTTCATCCCCTGGCTGTATTGTACATCTCCTCAACTGGTGATTCTCAACCTTGGCTGCATATCCGATCATCTGGTGTCCAGGCAACACCCAAGACCAGTTAAAATCTCTGGGTGTTGAACCCAGTTTATTTTCTTTAAAGCTCTCTAGTTGATTCCAATGTGTTGTCTAGATTGAGAGCCACGCCCCTATCTGACCAAAGACTGCCCCAACCTTTCTCCTTGCCTCCCAGTCCCTTTCATGGTATGTCCTGGAATCTACGTCAGGACCCCTCTCAGTATCTTCAGTGTGTTCTTGGAACATCACCTCCTTCCTTAACAGGAATCACCTAAAGGTTCTCCCTTCCCAGCCTTTTACACCCCACATACCTCAGATAAGGAGGTGATTGGGGATTTCCCTTGTCCCCAATACCCCCATACAAACCACTTTTTCTTGCAAAATATTCCACTCCTTTGAGATGTATTCATGCCATTCTTACCCTCCTTATCACACCCCTTGATTCACTGAAGATGGTTTACCTCAAAGATGCTTTCTGTTCCTATTCCCATATTCTTCTCAGCAACCCATCTAATCTCCTGGTCTCAGGTCCTTAACCCACTGAGTTCTGACCATCTTCCTCTACTCTCATTTCACTACCCTCTGATGGTCACCTTAACCCTTGTCTTCCTTTGAAAGTGTATTACCTCTAAAATCTGTTTTTTAAATCCCACTCTGCCCACCATCTTCTTTTTAGTTTGCTTAGTCACTCCCACTGCCACCTTTCCATCCCCAAACCCATCACTTTTTCACCGTCTTCACCCTCTTCTTTCTGGTTTCTCTTCTCTACTCATCTAAGCTTGATTCTGTACTGTACCAGTATAATCAATGCTTTGAAAATGCTACCAACTCCTTTGTATCCTCCCTCTATTGGACTCACCTAAGATGCATTCCTGCTTGTACTTTGACTCTCCACCTTTGATTGCCTGCACTGAAGCAGCTGAATGTGACTGGAGAGGCACAGAGCAGGGCTTTGAAATGCTAACAAACTTCTCATAGGGCACTCAACCCTGCCCAGAAACTGCGCTCTGCTTCCTCATTTTTTTTTTTTTAAATTAATTTTGTAAGTGAAATAGGGAGCATTTTCTATTTTTAAAAAATTTTATTTATTTATTTTATTTATGGCTGTGTTGGGTCTTCGCTTCTGTGCGAGGGCCCTCTCTAGTTGTGGCAAGCGGGGGCCACTCTTCATCGCGGTGCACGGGCCTCTCACCATCGCGGCCTCTCCTGCTGCGGAGCACAGGCTCCAGACACGCAGGCTCAGTAATTGTGGCTCACGGGCCCAGTTGCTCTGCGGCATGTGGGATCTTCCCAGACCAGGGCTCGAACCCGTGTCCCCTGCATTGGCAGGCAGACTCTCAACCACTGCACCACCAGGGAAGCCCCTGCTTCCTCATTTTGAAGACTACTAATTCATACATTTTCCTTAAAATTGCCTACTTGCTCTCATCCCATTTCCATCTCAGAAAATAGAAACTATCTGATGGAAATTCCACCCTCCTGTTCCCAAACCCACAATCTGGTTTAATTTTGCATGCATCTTTATGCATGGGTTTATTTCTGGGTTTTCTATTATGGTCTGTTGATCTATATGTCGATTTTTAAAAATTAATTAATTAATTAATTAATTAGGCTGCATTGGGTCTTCGTTGCTGCACACGGGCTTTCTCTTGTTGTGGCAGTCGCGGGCTACTCTTTGTTGCGGTGCGCAGGATTCTCACTGTGGTGGCTTCTCTTGTTGTGGAGCACAGGCTCCAGGTGTGTGGGCTTCAGTAGTTGTGGCTCGTGGGCTCAGTAGTTGTGGCTCATGGGCTCTAGAGCGCAGGCTCAGTAGTTGTGGCACACGGGCTTAGTTGCTCTGCGGCATGTGGGATCTTCCCAGACCAGGGCTCGAACCCGTGTCCCCTGCATTGGCAGGAGGATTCTTAACCACTGCGCCACCAGGGAAGCCCTATATGTCTATTTTTATGCCAATACCGTACTGTTTTGATTAATATAGTTTTGTAATACAGTTTGAAATCAGGGAGTGGGATGCCTCCAGATTTGTTCTTCTTTCTCAAGATTGTTTTGGCTCTTTGGGGTCTTTTGTACTTCCATATAAATTTTAGAATTGTCTGTTCTATTTCTGTGAAAAATGCCGTTGGAATTTTGATAGGGATTGCTTTGAATCTGTAGATTGCTTTGGGTAGTGTTAAAATGTACAATATTCCATTTAACAATATTCTTCCAGTCCATTAGCACAGAATATCTTTTCATTGATTTGTGCCTTCAGTTTTCTTCATCAGTGTCTTATAGTTCTCAGTGTACAGGTCTTTTACTTCCTTGGTTAAATTTATTTCTATGTATTCCATTCTATTTGATGTAAATGGGATTGTTAATTTCTCTTATAGTTTTTTAGTGTACAGAAATCCAACAGATCCATATGTTTTAGTATCCTGTAAATCTACTAAATTCACTTATTCTAACAGTTTTTTTTAGTCGAGTCTTTAGGGTTTTCTCTATATAATATGTCATCTGCAAATAGTGACAGTTTTACCTCTTCCTTTCCAATTTGGATGCCCTTTACTTTTTTTTTTTTTTCTTTCCTAATTGCTCTGGCTAGGTCTTCCAGTAATCTGTTGAATAAAAGTGGTGAGAGTGGGCATCCTGTTTTGTTCCTGATCAGCTTTTCACTACTGAGTATAATGTTAGCTGTGGGCTTGTCATATATGGCCTTTATTATATTGAGGTACATTCCCTTTGCACCCACTTTTTGGAAAGATTTTTTTTATCATAAATGGATCTTGAATATTGTCAAATGCTTTTTCTGCATCTATTGATGATCATATGTTTTTATGCTTCATTTTGTTAATGTGGTATATCACATTGATTTTGCAGATGTTGAACCATTCTTGCATCCCTGGAATAAATCCCACTTGATCATGGTGTATAATCCTTTTATGCACTGTTGAATTTGGTTTGCAAATTTTCGTTAAGGATTTTTGCATCGATATTCATCAGGGATGTTGGTCTGTAATTTTCTTGTAGTGTCTTTTTCTGGTTTTGGTATCAGGGTAATGCTGGCCTAATCAGGGTAAAATTAGTTTTCGTCTACTTTTTTGGAAGAGTTTGAGAAGGATTGGTATTAATTCTTTTTTGAATGTTTCATAGATTTCACTAGGGAAGCCATCTGGTTCTGGACTCTTGTTAGGGGTTTTTGATTTATAATTCAATCTCCTTATCAGTAATTGGTCTGTTCAGATTTTGTATTTCTTCATGATTCAGTCTTGGAAAGATTTTTGTTTCTGAGAATTTATCCATTTCCCTTAGGTTGTCCAATTTATGTATAATTGCTCAAAGTAGTCTCTTATGATCCTCTATATTTCTGTGGCATCAGTTGTTATGTCTCTTCTTTCATTTCTGATTTTGAGTTCTCTTTTTCTTGGTGAGTCTACCTAAAGTTTTGTCGGTTTATCTTTTCAAAGAACCAGCTCTTGGTTTCCTTTTCTTTTTTTCTTATTGACTTTTTTCCATTTCAGTCTCTATTTCATTTATTTCTGCTCTTTATTTCCTTCCCTCTACTAGTGCTGTGCTTCACTTATTCTTTATTTGAGGTGTAGTTATTTTTCTTGTTTCTTGAGGTAGGCACTTATCACTATGAACTTCCATCTTAGAACTGCTTTTGCTGAATCCCATAAGTTTTGGTATGTTGTATTTCCATTTTCATTTGTCTCATGATAGTTTTTGATTTCTCTTTATTTGTTCCATTGGTGTTCAGTAGCATGTCGTTTAATCTCTATGTATTTGTAAATTTTCCAGTTTTCTTCTGGTAATTGATTTCTGGATTCATACCATTGTGGTCAGAAAAGATGCTTGATATAATTTCAGTCTTAAACTTAACAAGGTTTGGTTTGTGGCCTAGCATGTTATCTATCCTGGAGAATGTTCCATGTGCCCTTTAAGAATGTGTATTCTGTTGTGGATAGAATGTTACTATATGTCAGGTCTATCTGGTCTAACATGTCGTTAAAGGTCAATGTTTCCTTATTTTCTGTCTGTTCTACCCATTGACATAAGTGGGGCATTGAAGTTCCCTACTATTATTGCATTACTGTCTATTTCTCCCAAATATATATTATATTTGCTTCATATATTTAGGTCCTCATGACTTTCTCTTTTCAAAATTTTATTGGAGTATAGTTGGTTTACAATGTTGTGTTAGTTTCAGGTGTACAGAAAAGTGATTCAGTTATACATATGCATATATTCATTCTTCTTCAGATTCTTTTTCCATAAAGGTTATTACAGAACATTGAGTAGAGTTCCCTGTGCTATGCAGTAGGTCCTTGCTGGTTATCTATTTTATATATAGCAGTGTGTGTATGTTAATCCCAAGCTCCTAATTTATCCCTCCCCAACCCCCACATTTCCCCTTTAGTAATGATAAGTTTGTTTTCAAAATCTGTGAGTCTGTTTCTGTTTTGTAAATAAGTTCATTTATATCATTTTTAAAAATTAGATTCCACATATGAGTGATATTTGTCTTTCCCTGTCTGCCTTCACTTAGTATGATAATCTCCAGGTCCATCCATGTTGCTGCAAATGGCATTATTTCATATTTTTAATGGCTGAATAATATTCCATTGTATATATGTACCACATCTTTTTATCCATTCATCTTTCGATGGACATTTAGGTTTCTTCCATGTCTTGGCTATTGTAAATAGTGCTGCAGTGAACATTGGGATGCATGTATATGTTCAAATTATGGTTTTCTATGGATATATGCCCAGGAGCGGGATTCCTGGATCATATGGTAGCTCTATTTTTAGTTTTTTAAGGAACCTTCATACTGTTCTCCATAGTGGTTGTACCAATTAACATACCCACCAACAGTGTAGGAGGGTTCCCTTTACTCCACATTCTCTTCAGCATTTATTGTTTGCAGACTTTCTGATGATGGCCATTCTGACCACCATGAGGTGATACCTCATTGTAGTTTTGATTTGCGTTTCTCTGATAATTAGTGATGTTGAGTATCTTTTCATGTGCTTTTTGGCCATCTGTATGTCTTCTTTGGAGAAATGGCTTCTTAGATCTTCTGCAAATTTTCTGATTGGGTTGTTTGCTTTTTTGACATACAGCTGCATGAGCTGTTTGTATATTTTAGAGATTAATCTGTTGTTGGTTGCTTCGTTTGCAAATATCTTCTCCAATTCTGTGGGTTGTCTTTTCGTTTTATTTATGGTTTCCTTTGCTGTCCAAAAGATTTTAAGTTTGTTTATTTTTCTGGCTTAAAACAACAGAAATTTATTCTCACATGGTTCTGGAGGCCAGGAGTTCAACATCAGTTTCACTGGGCTGAAATCAAGGCATCAGCATGGCCACCATGCTCCCCACAAAGGTTCCAGGAGAGACTCAGTTCCTTGCCAACTTCCAGTGCTGCCAGCATTCTTTTGCCTCTGGTCATATCACTCCTTCTTCTGACTCTACCTTCACCTGGCCTCCTCTTCTGTGTATGTGCCCTATCTCTCTGCCTTTTTCTCATAAGAGTAAGTGTGATGGCATTTTTTTTTTTTTTTTTTACAGTATGTCCTTGTTGGTTATCTGTTTTAAATATAGCACTGTGTTCATGTCAATCACAAACTCCCAGTCTATCCCTCCCCCCGCTTTCCCCCCTGGTAACCATAAGTTCATTCTCTAAGTCTGTGAGTCTGTTTCTGTTTTGTAGATAAAGTTCATTTGTATCATTTTTTTTTTTTAGATTCTGCATATAAGTGATATCATATGATATTTGTCTTTCTCTGTCTGACTTACTTCACTTAGTATGATAATCTCCAGGTCCATCCATGTTGCTGCAAATGGCATTATTTCATTCCTTTTTATGGCTGAGTAACATTCCATTGTATATATATCACATCTTCTTTATCCATTCATCTGTCGATGGACATTTAGGTTTCTTCCATGTCTTAGCTATTGTAAACAGTGCTGCAATGAACACTGGGGTGCATGTGGACTTTTGAACCAAGTTTTTCTCTGGATATATGCCCAAGAGTGGGATTGCTGGATCATATGGTAATTCTATTTTTAGTTTTCTGAGGAACCTCCATACTGTTTTCCATAGTGGCTGCACCAATTTACATTCCCACCAACAGTGTAGGAGAGTTCCCTTTTCTCCACGCCCTCTCCAGCATTTATTGTTTATAGATTTTTTGTTGATGGCCATTCTGACTGGTGTGAAGTGATACCTCATTGTAGTTTTGATTTGCATTTCTCTAATAATTCGTGATGTTGAATATCTTCATGTGCCTTTTGGCCATCTGTATGTCTTCTTTGGAGAAATGTCTATTTAGGTCTTCTGCCCATTTTTTTGATTGGGTTGTTTGTTTGTTTGTTTTTGTTTTTTTGATATTGAGCTGCATGAGCTGTTTGTAAATTTTGGAGACTAATCCTTTGTCGGTCGCATCATTTGCAAGTATTTTCTCCCATTCTGTAGGTTGTCTTTTCATTTTGTTTATGGTCTCCTTTGCTGTGTAAATCTTTTGAGTTTAATTAGGTCCCATTTGTTTATTTTTGTTTTTATTTCCATTACTCTGGGAGATGGATCAAAAAAGATATTGCTGTGATTTATATCAGAGAGTGTTCTGCCTATGTTTTCCTCTAAGAGTTTTATAGTAGCTGTCTTATATTTAGGTCTTTAATCCATTTTGAGCTTATTTTTGTGTGTGGTGTTAAAGAGTGTCCTAATTTCATTTTTTTACATGTAGCTGTCCAATTTTCCCAGCACAATTTATTCAAGAGACTGTCTTTCCTCCATTGTATAGATGCCTCCTTTGTCATAGATTAATTGACCATAAGTGTGTGGGTTTATTTCTGGGCTTTCTATCCTGTTCCATTGATCTATATTTCTGTTTTTGCACCAGTATCATACTGTTTTGATGACTGTAGCCTTGTAGTATAGTCTGAAGTCAGGGAGCCTGATTCCTCCAGCTTCATTTTTCTTTCTCAAGATTGCTATTGGCTATTTGTGTTTTCATACAAATTAAAAAATTTTTTGTTCATTTCTGTGAAAAATGCCATTGGTAATTTGATGGGGATTGCATTGAATCTGTAGATTGCCTTGGGTAATATCGTCATTTTGACAATATTGATTCATCCAATCCAAGAACACGGTATATCTTTCCATCTGTTTGTGTGGTCTTCAGTTTCTTTCATCAGTGTCTTATAGTTTACAGAGAAAAGTCTTTTGCTTCCTTGCATAGGTTTATTCCTAAGTATTCTATTCTTTTTGATGCTATGGTAAATGGGATTGTTTCCTTAATTTCTCTTTCTGATCTTTTGTTGTTAGTGTATAGAAATGCAACAGATTTCTGTATATTAATTTTGTAACCTGCAACTTTACCAAATTCATTGATGAACATTAGTAGTTTTCTGGTGGCATCTTTAGGATTTTCTATGTGTAGTATCATGTCATCTGCAAACAGTGACAGTTTTACTACTACTTTTCTAATTTGGATGACTTTTGTTTCTTTTTCTTCTCTGATTGCCGTGGCTAGGACTTCCAAAACTATTTTGAATAAAAGTGGCAAGAGTGGACCTCCTTGTCTTGATCTTAGAGGAAATGCTTTCAGCTTTTCACCGCTGAGTATGATGTTAGTTGTGGGTTTGTCATATATGGCCTTTATTATGTTGAGGTAAGTTCCCTCTATGCCCACTTTCTGGAGAGCTTTTTATCATAAATGGGTGTTGAATTTTGTCAAATGCTTTTTCTGCATCTGTTGAGAGGACCATATGGTTTTTTTTTTTTTAATAGATTTATTTATTTATTTTTGGCACATTGGCGCTTCATTGCTGTGCGCGGGCTTTATCTAGTTGTAGTGAGCGGGGGCTACTCTTTGTTGCAGTGTGCAGGCTTCTCATTGTGGTGGCTTCTCTTTGTTGCTGAGCACGGGGTCTAGGTGCGTGGGCTTCAGTAGTTGTGGTTCACGGGCTCTAGAGCGCAGGCTCAGTAGTTGTGGCGCACGGTCTTAGTTGCTCCGTGGCATGTGGGATCTTCCCGGACCAGGGCTCAAACCCGTGTCCCCTACACTGGCAGGCAGATTCTTAACCACTGCACCACCAGGGAAGCCCCGACCATACGGTTTTTATTCTTCAGTTTGTTAATGTGGTGTATCACACTGATTGATTTGGGGATATTGAAAAATCCTTGCATCCCTGGGATAAATCCCACTCAATCATGGTGTAACATCCTTTTAATGTATTGTTGGATTCAGTTTGCTAGTATTTTGTTGAGGATTTTTACATCCATGTTCATCAGTGATATTGGCCTGTAATTTTCTCTTTTTTTTTTTGTGGTATCTTTGTCTGGTTTCGGTATGGTTATGGTGGCCTCATAGAATGAGTTCAGAAGTGTTTCTTCCTCTGCAATTTGTTTGGAATAACTCCTCTCTAAATGTTAGAATTTGCCTGTGAAGCCATCTGGTCCTGGACTTTTGTTTGGGAGTTTTTAAATCACAGATTCAATTTCAGAACTTGTAATTAGTCTGTTCATATTTTCTATTTCTTCCTGGTTCAGTCTTGGAAGATTGTACCTTTCTAAGAATTTGTCCATTTCTTCTAGGTTGTCCATTTTACTGGCATATAGTTGCTTGTAGTAGTCTCTTATGGTCGTTTTATTTGTGTTGTGTCAGTTGTAACTTCTCCTTCATTTCTAATTTTATTTATTTAAGCCCTCTCCCTTTTTTTCATGATGAGTCTGGCTAAAGTCTTATCAATTTTGTTTATCTTTTCAAAGAACCAGCTTTTAGTCTCATTGATCTTTTCTGTTGTTTTCTTGGTCTCTATGCCATTTATTTCTGCTCTTATCTTAATGGTTTCTTTCCTTCTGCTAACTTTGGGTTTTGTTTGTTCTTCTTTCTCTAGTTGCTTTAGGTGTAAGCTTAGGTTGTTTGAGATTTTTCTTGCTGCCTGAGGTAAGCTTGTACCACTATAAACTTCCCTCTTAGAACTGCTTTCACTGTGTCCCATAGGTTTTGGATCATCATGTTTTCATTTTCATTTGTCTCTAGGTATTTTTTGATTTCCTCTTTTGATTTCTTCAGTGATCCATTGGTTGTTTCATAAAATGTTGTTTAGCCTCCATGTTTTTGTTTTCTGCAGTTTTTTTCTTCTAGTTGATTTCTAATCTCATAGCTTTGCGGTCAGAAAAGATACTTGATCTGATTTCAATTTTCTTAAATTTACTGAGGCTTACTTTGTCGCCCAGCATGTGATCTATCCTGGAGAATGTTCCATGTGCAATTGAAAAGAATGTGTATTCTGCTTTCAGATGGAACGTATAAATGTCAATTAAGTCCATCTGGTCTAATTTGTCATTTAAAGCCTGTGTTTCCTTATTGATTTTCTGTCTGGGTGATCTTTCCATTGATATAAATGGGGTGTTAATGCCCCCATTTATATGTGTGTTAATGTGTGACTGTCAATTTCTCCTTTTATGTCTGTTAACATTTGCCTTATATATTGAGGTGCTCCTGTGTTGGGTGCATATATATTTACAATTGTTATATCTTCTTCTTGGATTGATCCCTTGATCATTATGTAGTGTCCTTGTCTCTTGTAACACTCTTCATTTTAAAGTCTATTTTATCTGATATGAGAATTGCTACTCCAGCGTTCTTTTGATTTCCCTTTGCTTGGAATATCTTTTTCCATCTCCTCACTTTCAGTCTGTATGTGTCTCTAGATCTGAAGTGGGTCTCTTGTAGACAACGTATTGATATATACTGGTCTTGTTTTTGTATCCATTCAGCCAGTCTATGTCTTTTGGTTGGAGCATTTAATCCATTTACATTTAAGGTAATTATTGATATGTATGTTCTTACTGCCATTTTGTTAATTGTTTTGCATTTGTTTTTGTAGGTCTTCTTTCTTCCTTTTCTCTTTTGTTCTTTTGTGATTTGATGACTATTTTTAGTGTTGTGTTTGGATTCTTTTTCATGTGTATATCTATTATAGACTTTTTGTTTGCAGTTACTATGAGGTTTTGAAATAGCATGAAATACATGATTGTTTTAAGTTACGGATGTCTTAATTTGAAATGCATTTCAAATATCCTGCACTTGTACTCTCCTCCTCTCATGATTACTGGTTTTGATATCATATTTGTGTGTGGATGATTTCCTACCTTTACTGTATGTTTGCCTTTACTGCTGAGCTTTCCCATTTTGTAATTTCGTTTCTAGTTGTGGCCTTTTCTTTTCCACTTAGAGAAGTTCCTTTAGCATTTGTTGGGAAGCTGGTTTGGTGGTGCCGAATGCTTTTTGCTTTTGCTTGTCTGTAAGCTTTTTATTTTCTGTCAAATCTGAATGAGAGCCTTGCTGGGTAGAGTATTCTTGGTTGTAGGTTTTTCCCTTTTATCACTTTAAATATATCATGCCACTCCCTTCTGGCCTGCAGAGTTTCTGCTGAAAAATCAGCTGATATTCTTATGGGGATTCCCTTGTATGTTATTGCTTTTCCTTTGTTGCTTTTAGTATTTCCTTTGTCTTTAATTTTTGTCAATTTGATTAGTATGTGTCTTGGCATGTTCCTCCTTGGGTTTATCCTGTATGGGACTCTCTGTGCTTCCTGGACTTGAGTGGAAGTGACTGTTTCCTTTCCTGTGTTAGGGCAGTTTTCAGCTGTTATCTCTTTAAATATTTTCTCAGGCCCTTTCTCTCCCTCTTCTCCTTCTGGGACCCCTATAACGTGAATGTTTGTGCGTCTGACATTGTCCCATGTCTCTTAAACTGTTCTCATTTCTTTTCATTCTTTTTTCTTTATTCTGTTCTGTGATAGTGATTTCCAACACTCTCTTCCAGCTCACTGATTTGTTCTTCTGCCTCAGTTACTCTGCTATTGATTCCTTCTAGTGTATTTTTTATTTCAGTTATTGTATTTTCAACTCTGGTGGTTCTTTACATTTTCTAACTCTTTGCTAAAAACTTCTTGCTACTTCTCGCTCTCTGCATCCATTCTTTTCCCAAGTTCTTGGATCATCTTTACAATCATTACTCTGAACTCTTTCTCGGGAAGATGGGCTATCTCCACTTCACTTAGTTGTTCTTCTGGGGTTTTATCTTGTTCTTTCATCTAGAACGTATTCCTTTGCTCTCTCATTTTGTATAAATTTCTATTTGGATTCTTATGTATGTGGTAGCTTAGTTACATTTCTCAACCTTGGAGAAGTGGCCCTCCATAGGGGATGTCCTATGTGTCCCAGCAGTACAATCCCTTCTGGTCACCCAAGGGGCAGGGACCAGTTGGTCCCAGGGTAGGTTCTGACCTGTGTTTGCAGACTCAGTTCTGCAGGCTACTGGATAGTAGTTTCCTTGCTTCTGGTGCCTGCCCACTGATGGGTAGATCTGGGTTTTGACCCTCTGGTGGGCAGGGCCGTGTCAAGGGGCATGTCTAGAGGTGGCTATGGGCTCAGGAAGTCTTTAGGCAGCCTGTCTGCTGATGGCTGGGGCTGTGTTCCTGCCCAGTTGGTTGTTTGGCCTGAGGTGTCCCAGCACTGGAGTTTACAGGCTGTTAGGTGGGGCCAAGTCTCGGTGCCAAGGACCCGAAATGTGCCTCCAGCCAGAGTTCACATAGGTCCCTGCTATGTCTGCCACCAGCCTTTATGACCCCAGGGAAGCCACAGCTGCCCCCTGCCTCCCCAGGAGACCCTCCAAGACCAGCAAGTAGGTCTGGCCCAGGCTCATATGGAAGCACTGCTTTTGCCCCGGGACCTGGTGTGTGCGAGACTCTGTGTGCACCCTCCAAGAGTGGAATCTCTGTTTCCCCCAGTCCTGTGGAGCTCCTGCAATTAAGCCCCACTGGCCTTCAAAGTCAAATGCTCTAGGGGCTCCTTCTCCTGCTGCCAGACCCCTAGGCTGGGGGGCCTGGCATGGGACTCAGAGCTCTCACTTCTGTGGGAGAACTTCTGTGATATAATTATTCTCCAGTTCATGGGTTGCCCACCCAGGTGGTATGGGATTTGATTATATTGCAAGTGCGCCCCTCCTACTGTCTCATGGTTTCTTCTTTATGTCTTTGGATGTAGAATATCTTTTTTGGGTAGATTCCAGTCTTTTTAATCAATGGTTGTTCAGCAGTTGTGATTTTGGTGTGCTCATGAGAGGAGGTGAGCTCAAGGTCCACCTACTCCTCCATCTTGTCTCCTGAAAGCTCCCCCCCTGCTATTCTTTCTTGACTACACAAAGAATTCCTTTTCAGGAATCCTTTTTCCCACCAAATTGATCTCTATTTCTGTATCATTTCCATTTGCATGCTCGCAAACCCACTGTTTTATACAGAAAATGTCTATTGACTGTATCTCTCAGCTCTACTTTAGAGAAATTTTTGCACGAGTTTTACAGACCCTGCTTCCCCATCTTTACAATCTATTAAATTTTTTTAACTTGTAAGTAATGCATGAGTACATTCTTGTTATGAAAAATCCAAACATTTATGGATAAGACTAAAACTCATCAATCTCTACCTACCCTCCTCTCCAGAAGTCACTGCTCTGATTAGTTAGAAATGTTTCCTTCAAGATCTTCTCATGTTAATTTACACACAGATTTACCTACTGAGGTACCTAGCATGTCTTGTGTTTTACACAAATAAAATTGTACTGTTCTGTATTGTTCACATTCTGTAACGTTTTTCACTCAGTGAATTTGAAATTTTTCTATTTCAGTATTAATAACTCTTTATTCTCGTTGATGAAAAATTAATCAGTCAATTTAAGAAACAATTGGAAAATTTTATTCCAGCTAAATTTGAGGATTATAACCTGGGAAGAGCATCTCAGAAAGCTCTGAGAACTCGTCCACCTGTTAGAAGTCAAGACAGTTTATATATGTTTTTTGAGACAGAGGGCTGTACATTAAATGGTGCATTAATGACAGTTTACATAATCCAGATTTAAGTGCCATTGTGGTAGGTCATGTGACCCTTTACAAGCTCAAGAAGGAATATTATCTTTTAAGAAGTTGTCTTATTGATGCTAGGTGAATGTTGCTGTTTACGGTTGAGCAGGTATTCCTGCTGATGGGGGAGGTTTGGTCAACGCATCATGTGGATACACAATGCACAGTGAGGGGAGAGGGGAGGCCAAAGGGCAGAGAAGAACTTTTATGTTTAGATTTTTCTTGTCTTGCCATAAATATGAATTTTATTTCACATTCTATATTACCTAGAAAGGATTTATCATATTGGATTCAACTATTTCTCTATTGATGGAGATCCAATTTCGTGCTGCTATAAACAATGCTGCAACAATCATCCTTGGACATTTTTCTTTCCAAATGATACTTTGTTTAGGATGGATATGAGAAGTGTGATTTCTGGGTCATTTCTGATCACTCACTCTTCAGTTCTCACCAACCTGGCTTCCATCCCTATCCTTCCATAAGAATTTTGTCACAATCACTCTCCATTTTGTTTTCCTGTCATCTTTCTTAGTCTCAAAACAGCATTTGATAGTTGATACACCTTCCTTTTTGAAATATTTTTTTTTTGCTTTTGGGATAAAACCCTCTTGGTTTTCCTCCTTCCCCTCTGGCTTCCATTATGTCTCATTTGTTGGTTCCCGATCTACTTGGTCTCTAAATGTTGGGAGCTCATCAAGCTGTCTTGAGCCCTCTTTACTCTGGATTCTCTTCCTGGGTGATCTCACACATTTAAGAGCCATCTACATTACATCTTTCAAATTCCTATTCCAGTCCAGGCTAGTACCCAACAGTCTGCATAACATCATCTTAAATGTACACCACCAAAGCATGTCTTAACATGTCCCAAGAGAACCTCCCCCCACCCCATCCTTAGCTTACTCATTACATGGCACCCCAACCACCTATTTGCTCAAGTCAAAAACCTGGTACTTACTCTAGAATCCTACTCCTAGATGTCCCTCGGATTGTCTTTCCTAAATGTTGAGTCCATACTCACTTTGTTCCCTCTCTCCCACCATCAACCAATCACAGGCATCATCATCTCTGGCCTAGGTAAATGCCAAAGCTTAACTGATTTTCTAGTTCTTTGCCTCCTTCTCCAACCCATTTTCAATACAGCTGCCAAAATGAACTCTTAATATCCAAGCATGTTACCTCAGGCTTACCCTTCAATGTCTTCCCTTTGCACCTAGAACAAGCCTTGGATGACTGGGTGCTGCCACCATCTGCCTCTATTTCATGCATCTCTGCTGGGTCTACAATGTACCAAGTTCTCTGACTCAGGGTCTTGCTGCATGCTGTTCTCTCTGCTGGGAAGTAGAGTGCCTGGCTCTTTGCTGGTCAGTCTTTTTTCACCATCAGGTCTCAGCTTAGTCTCCTGTCAGAACCATTCCATCCCAAGCAGGTCCCCCTATTAGTCTCAATTACTGTGCCCATTTGTTTTGGCCTCATAGTATATTCCAGTCTGTTATTCATTAGTTTGCCTCCCTTTCTAGAAATGTAAGCTCTATGAGAAGGGTGTCCTATTCACAGCTATATCCCTAGCCTAGCACAGTGCCTGGCACATAATAAGCATTCAATTAATATTCTGAAAGTTCATCTACGTTCAGTATCCTGATTTTCAGATGAGGAAAGAAACCCAGCTAAGGGCCCATCATCTTACCTAGTTATTACATTGTTACACTGAGCAGCACTGTAATCGTTGAGCATGCACTCAGGCTCCAGACTCACTTGGTTTGAATCTCGTATCCTCCACTGACTAGTGTGATGCTGGGGATATTACTTAACCTCTTTGCTGGTTTCCTCACTGGGAAGTGGGGATTACAGTGCCTACTTCATAGGATTGTTGCAAAGATTAAATTAGTATGAGGATGGTGAGGGGCATATGATTTAATTCTGATTTTTTACTGTACAAATTTAAAAACTATTTCTGCAAGCATTCCTCCAGCCCTTTGGGTCTAGAACACAAGAAACAATGTTCTTTGAATGAAATTAACAGTAACGTCCACACTCTTTACTGCTTAGGTTGGAACTTCTATCTATCTGGCCTATAAAACCAGTTTCTTAGATACTTGAGAGAATCAAATTCCCACAGTAATGTTTGCGGGAACTCCCTTGTGAGCCACCTATGAAGAATTCCTAACAGATAATAGAACTCCTTTACCATTAGCAAAATTGGCACCTCACTGTAGCCTTTGGGACAGGAATCTGAAACCAGAGATAAACAATTCCTTCATGGGCAGACATCAATTTTGGTCATGAGGACCATTCAGAGAGCATAGGAGATCTGCTTGCTAGAACAAAAAATAATACTTTCTCTGTGCATAAGGTCAAAAATAATAACAGAATTTTAACATATTACTCTATTATCTGTGCATTGCCTCCAACAAGATTTTCCTAGAAGTACAAGAAAAATCTTCAATCAGTGGCCTACAAGGTTAAAAAAAAAAAAAAAAAGTGATCAAGAACATATGAAAATAACTAGAACATTAAATATCATCAACTGGCCAGTCTTCATTTATTTTGAAAACTATGCAAAGACACCAGACGTTTTAAAAAGGGTACAGTTAATATTTTATTGTCACTTATCAGATGGCAGTTAGGTATATAGTCTTCATACTTGATCATCTTTCCTTTTTGTAAATAAAAAAAATTACAAGTTTTAAACAGCCAAAGGCTGGTCATGTCTTCAGAAAACATGATTAGATTAATTCATTAATGGTGGCTTCAAGTTTTTCCTTATTAGCTCCAGAAAATTCACCCACCTGTTGAGAGAATATTGAATTGCCATTAGATGTAGCATTGCATCCCTATTTTGTATATCAGATATGACCACAGAATGGGCCTGGGGAGGAGAGGACGTATAAGCTTATTTAAAATTTACATCCACAGGTAACACCCAGTTCTTTAAAGTTAAAAACTAAAACTAAAACAAAACAAAAAAACCCCTCAAAAGTCAAGACTCAGTTTTTTTACACAAATACCTCTGAACAAAGATAAATGCACTGTGATATAAGTATGAAGCACCAATCACAGAGATTAATCACCAAATCCCTGTGATTTTAGTTTTAGCAAAGATCAATTATCAATGAGATGTCACATTATGTACTTAATGAAGAATGACATATTTAAATATTCTTAAAAGGAAAAAACGGGGATGTGCTTCCCAATGTGAAGGGTAAGTCACTTCAGTTTCTTCTTTTATATATCACGCTTTCCTATTACCCAGCTGCTTTTCTTCAAGGTCAGATGTACCTACCTTCTGTCCCTTTTTAAAAAACTGGAAGGTTGGCATGCATTTGACTTCACACTCTGAAGCAACATCCTGGGGGGAAGGGAGGTGTAGAAAGAAGATAAAAATAAGACGATGAGGAGTATTGACCTCTGGCACCCGTGATCTAAAACCAGATTCTTTTTCCCGTTATGTACCCAGAACTCAGCATTAGGACTTTGTGCCAATTTTTATATGCTTAAACAAGGACTACACTGGCAGCACAAAAGCCAAATTGGTTATATTCTCAATTAAAATTCTAATTAATATGTACTCTCATCTTTGAGAGATACTAGAATCAGATACTATACAGTGACTCAAATTGTTTAATCGAATTATTCCCAGTTGTACTGGAGTGAGGTACATAGATGATGATCATAAAAGCGAAAGTTTAGAGTTAGTTAGGGAGAGGAACAACTTATTTACAAAGGACTTGTTCAAGAATAAAGTCATGGTGATCTAGAGGGACAGCTCCACACTGGTTTTTCTGTTTTTGTTTTGTTTTTGTTTTTGTTTTTTAAAGATTTATTGATTGATTGATTGATTGATTGCTATGTTGGGTCTTCGTTTCTGTGCTAGGGCTTCCTCTAGTTGCGGCAAGCGGGGGCCACTCCTCATCGCGGTGCGCGGGCCTCTCACTATCGTGGCCTCTCTTGTTGCGGAGCACAGGCTCCAGACGCGCAGGCTCAGTAGCTGTGGCTCACGGGCCTAGTTGCTCCGTGGCATGTGGGATCCTCCCAGACCAGGGCTCGAACCTGTGTCCCCTGCATTAGCAGGCAGATTCTCAACCACTGCACCATCAGGGAAGCCCCCTGTTTTTGTTTTATAACCCCTACCTCTCAACACCTTGTTCACGCCAGGTTTGGGGGGGGGAATGCCATGAAAATGGTTTGGTTTGGACAAGAGTTTCAAGTGAACAGGTCCATTAGGGATCAAATACATCAGCTTGGCACCGCAAAGAGGATCAGGAGAGAAGTGAAGAAAGAACCACACAGCCCTCACCAAGCAGCAAAAGCTGTGGAGGACACCAACCACGCAGGCAGAACTCTGAGAAGCAGACCACGCAAACCAAAGAACTTCCACAGGAAAGGAAGGAAGGTCAGCTAAAAACACCGTGGTGACTTCCAGGTGGGGATTTGGGAGTAAGGGGCATGGGAATTAAAAATGGAGTGGTCCTAGGACTTCCCTGGCAGTCCAGCGGTTAAGACTTCGAGCTTCCACTGCACGGGGCGTGGGTTCGATCCCTGGTTGGGGAACTAAGATCCCATATGCCAGGCTGCATGGCCACCCCCCCCCCGCCAAAAAAAGGAGCGGTTCTTAGATTGAGCCACCAGTCAATGGTAGCACACCAGCCTAACTTCACCTGTTCCTCTGATGGGAAGAAAAGTGTGGTTTTATGTCTTTATGAAATTGCACATGTCCTGTTGCCAGTTTGGGCAGGAAGGGTGGTGGACACTGCTGTTTCCAGATAACCTTTACTTTTTCTTTAAATGCTGGGCAACAAGAAGCACAAGGGCAGTAATGGCTGCAATAAAATGGCTAGTATGTACTGAATGTCTACTATATTCCAGGCACTAAGTACTCACTGAAAGCAACAGTCATAAGGAAATTACCAAGAACCTGTGATAAGACCATCAAAATGAAGATCATAACATTTTAATTGTACCAATTTACAATTCCAGAAATTTCCTTGTAGTATGAGAATCCAGGATGGAAAATGGGGTGGAGAGTTGACAGGAAGACAATGAGCTGCGCGCATGTCAAGGTTCTGGACCTTGAGTAATCGGGAAACCAGAAGATGACAAGTTAGAAGGGTAGAAGGACTGGTTTGGCTAAAAGGTTGGAAACTGGTTGTCTAGGGGGCTGAAGCTGGTCTAGATATGTTACTTGGTTCATGTAAATGCTTAAAAAAAAAAAAAATCTCTGAATTGCTTGAATATTTGGGAACACTGGGCCGGCCCCTCCCAGCACTTGGAGAGCAGCAGTTTAGTGCAGTCCCTTCCCTCTCTCTTCCTGACACTTGTAAGCCGCCAGTTGGATACCATCTTTCATGCAAGCAGCTGGCAGAAGCCTCAAAAGAGGTGGGTGTTAGTTTTGTTTTCATAATACCCACAGTGGAAGGGCAGTGGTCTGGAAAGTGTGAGCCACCCTTTCCGCCACTTCTAATCATAGAAACATACAGGGGGTGCAACTGACCTGCATCACATATGAAAGCATGCAAAACAGGACCTGGAGATAAGGAAGGAAGAAGGAGTAGAAGGACCTTGAGCTCACCTCCTCTCTCGAGCACACCAAAATCACAACTAATTGTTAAACAACCATCGACAAAGACTGGAACCTACCAAAAAAGATATTCCGCGTCCAAAGACAGCAGGACCTGGACACTGATCACAACGTTCAGACGAAAAAGCTAATCGCAAAGCTTCATCAGCAGAAAATACAGGGTCCCAGTCAACGGAAATGAGAGTCTCATTGCTGTTCTCAGATTCTGGATGCCTTATACCTCTCCTAGCCAGAGCTTAGCATTCCTGCATTGGTACAACTGCCTAACTTACAATAAAATAAGACAAAAAACTAGAAACAAGATAAATGCTCAGAAGTGGTGTCAATGCTTTGAGAAAGACTTGAAGTGTTTTTTAAATCATGTTCATACGTTTTATGTCTTAAAATTGCAGTCAAGGGCTTCCCTGGTGGTGCAGTGGTTAAGAATCCGCCTGCCAATGCAGGGGACTCAGGTTCGAGCCCTGGTCCGGGAAGATCCCACATGCCGTGGAGCAACTAAGCCCGTGCGCCACAACTACTGAGCCTGTGCTCTAGAGCCCGCGCGCCTAGAGTCCATGCTCTGTAACAAGAGAAGCCACGGCAACAAGAAGCCCGTGCACCGCAACGAAGAGTAGCCCCTGCTCGCCGCAACTAGAGAAAGCCCGTGCACAGCAACAAAGACCCAGCACAGCCAAAAATAAATAAATAAAATAAATAAATTAAAAAAAAAATTGCAGTCAAGTCTTTACATGGTTAATTTTTAGTTAAAGCATTAAGAATTCTCTCTCATTGGGTATGAAAGTGATTTTTTTAAAGGTGACGCAGGATTCTGTACCATAATTGAATCCACCACACTGGGCTTTTAGGTTACGCACATTCTTGTGAATAAATTCAGACGCATCCCAGGGCAAAAAACCTTGAAGTTGCTCGGTTTAAGAAGATCATTTTCAATTTTAATTATTTAGATAAGTATAATCTCACCTTTTTATGGTCCGAAAGCTGTCACTGTATGGATGGATCATTTTAACTCACCTGCTGGTCAATATGTAAAAGGCTCAGATTTTGCCTAAGCATCTCTACACTATGGTTCAATCCCCACCCATGAAAGTAAGCATTGCTAAGGGAATGAAAATATTCACTCTAAAGGCTCTAGATACACATGATTAAACCACCTCCCAATTTGAATGTGTCAGTTTATCAGTATGTATCATGATTTTTGACATCCAGTTTAAGACTTTTCATGTAACAGGATCCAGCTGCCCTTCCCTATGCCAGTCACTGAAAGCACGTGCTTTATTGGATTTAGAAAGAGACTCCAGTTCTGTGAGTGAACTGTTCAGGCCCATTTCTGCAATGGCCACAGAGAAAAACAGTTAATCAAATTCTTAAGAATATAAGAAATGGGGCAGTTAATGTGCTTGACAGTGTATCACTTCTACGTGTTCAGTATTTTCTAGAATTTTTATGTTTGGATTTCTTCTAGATTGTACCTGGGGGTAAAGAATGAGGTAGACATGCAACATCTTAACCCCAAATTGTTAATTGTTAATACATGCTTTAATAGATTTGATTCTACTTTTTTGGACTTTTTAGTCTTGTCCATGGATCTACATACCTACTCTGGTTACAAGACCACACTGGTTTAATTATTGCTGCTAATGTACTTTATGAGGCCTGCCCTTTCCCATCCTCTATGACTTCCCTCCTAATTAGTTTTTTAAAATACTTTCCAGGATTTTCCTGACTACATTATTTCAGAATGTCATGATCAATTTCCCAAAAATGTTGGATGAATCTAAGAGTACTAACTAGCATTTTAATAATACCGAGTCAACATCCTGGAACACAGTATACCCATCTAGTAAAATCTTTTATGGACCTCAGTAAAGGTTAGTAGTTCTATAACTAATATTTGATCTCTACTGCCTCTGTTAATGTTTTATTTTTTTTCTTTTGTTTTCTATTACTTGTTCTGTGGACCAATTTGCCCACTCCTGTAGGGATTTGAAAGGCATGCACACTTAAAAATTAAGTAGTTACCTTTGAGGTTTCAAAAACATTCTTGATCTCAAGTTTATCACTTCCCTCATTTAAAAACAGAAAGCTAGCCACTCTCTAATGACAGACCCAGGTCCTGCCATTTTTAAAAAAATAAACAATCTGGAACTTGTGTAGTCATATAAACACTGCCATAATCAGGATACAGAACTCTTCCCTCACTCCCATAAAACCTCCTCAGTAGCTTCTTTGTGGTCAAACACTCCCCCTCTGTCCCCTCTGCACCACCCCCACCCCCACCCCCGTCTGTTCTCCATCCCTATAGTTTTGGCCCATCTCAGATTTTTATTAGTTTTTATTAGTAAGTGTAACGAGGCTTCATTTTACCTTATTAACTTTTGTTTCATTGGTTTCTAGCTCAGCACTCTGTATAGCCAAAATAACTTTCAATCTGCTGTTGTCACCTGTTATTAACTCATTCCTGGCTGTTCTCATCATAATGGAAACACATGGCATTCTAAAAGGTTGCAAAACTATCAGGCCTAAGTTACTTTGTTTCTTTTGAGCTTATAAGTAACATACTCTGTAGAGTTGGGAGTAGAGTCCACTATTAAGGAAATAAGATCAGTCTTATCATTTTCAAAAGTAGTATTCACACTTCGCTATGCATACAGAGTTGTTTTGTGTGTGTACCACATTATATGTCCATGCCTCCTAACTGTCCATTTGAATCTATTACACCTAAAAGATAATCTCTTCCAGCCCAAGTGTTTAGAGATTTTTCTATTAAAACTAGGTGCTGTTTGCCCCAAAGATACTATAAACATTAAGTACCCTGAGTCTGCATGACAGGAATTATCTGCATAAAAAATATAAAAACAAATTCAGTCCTAAAATATTCCATCTATTTAATGATATGATCTAATACTCAAAATAATGAATTGATGTCATTTTTATCCCTCATCTGATTCTTTTCGAGCCAAAATCGGGATGGTTTTACCTACAGCAGTCCAAAGCAACAAAAAGGAGATCCACTCGTGTAATTCATAAATTCCATGGGGGGAAAAACAACTCATGGATTGATAATGAACTCCTTTTTGTTTGAATTACCTGCCTTGCTAACTCTGCTGAATGGCCAGGTAAGTAGGAACTGACAGACTATTGCTATGTGTATGGGGTGACCAAAGGGTTCTGGAATTCAATTTTTAATGCCACAAAAGGTTGATAAGGCTATTTAGATGGTGTAATAGTTGTCATTAAGAGTATTAAAAAAAAAACACACACAAAAAATCATATGTTGCTCAAAGTGAAAGGTCCCCAACTTATGAGAAGGTCACTTCAAGGTCTAGAGGTCTACATACTTTCAGGGTGATGATGAGGATGACAACCGTGTCTAAAGGAGGGGCTGTCATATTGAAGTCTGGGCCTGCTCTGTGCACCTACTTCCCAAAGGCTTTGGATTGAGGCAGAAAGCATTGGTCCTGGACCCAGCATGGTACAGGGGCCAAATCCACAGGCTCTGCCTCAATCGACCTTTTTCCCTTCTGTGTTGCAGTCCCATTATCTGTTCAGGGGGGATGCTGATAAAAATAGTTCTCATGGGGCTTCCCTGGTGGCGCAGTGGTTGAGAATCTGCCTGCCAATGCAGGGGACACGGGTTTGAGCCCTGGTCTGGGAGGATCCCACATGCCGCGGAGCAACTGGGCCCGTGAGCCACAATTACTGAGCCTGCGCGTCTGGAGCCTGTGCTCCGCAACAAGAGAGGCCGCGATAGTGAGAGGCCCGCGAACTGCGATGAAGAGTGGCCCCCGCTTGCCACAACTAGAGAAAGCCCTTGCACAGAAACGAAGACCCAACACAGCCAAAAATAAATAAATAAATAAAATTAAAAAAAAAAAAAATAGTTCTCATGGTCACTGCCTGGATGAAATGATACAATGTAGGCAGAGGACTTAGTGCAGCATCTAGCATATGTTAGTACTTCCAAATAAAAATGTATTCACTTGCTGTCTGATAGGGTCAGTACCAGTTTCTTTAGTCCCTTCCAGGTGCCATTTTCACCTGGCTAAGGTGATGAGATTTAAAAAAATAAGTTAGGTTAAAATAGGGAGCAAGAGTTTTTTCACAAACACACGCTGTCTACTCTTACTTAGAACAAAAACCCAGGACACATTAGAATAACTTTACTTGACAACCATACCATTTCATTCATTCTTCACCTACCACAGGTCAGACAGGTGTGCTGATAAAGAGGAAACAAAGGCGAATAAGACAGGGTCCCTGATCCCAAGAAACTGACAGACTAATGAAGGACAGACAGACACAAAGATCGTTATAGTAATAGCTAAGCTTACTGAATGCTTATCATGTGCCAGGCACTGCTCTAAGCACTTCACAGGTCTTATCTCACATGATCCTGACAACTGCCTTATGATGCTGGACTGACACTGCCATTTAACAGAGGCTCAACAGAACAGATAACTTCACCAAGCCCACAGAGCTAATCCGGGACACGATCCTCCCATTGGACAGCCATCAATCCACGAAAAAGAGGGGCAGAGGACACCAGGGGGACACAGGGGAAGGGAACCAACCTAGTCTGGGCATAAAAGGGAGTAACTAGAGGAGAATTCCTGGAGAGGATGTGAAGCTTAAGTCAAGGAGCTTGTCCGGCAAGAAAGAAAGATGAGAAATGTGCTGGGAATAAGCAATGTGGTACTGGGAGGTGCCCACAGGCTTAGAAAATACTGCCATACATTTCCCCCCCCCCCACCCTTTTTATAGACCCTTCTGGATCTTTAGCAGGATTTCCATGTTTGCTCAATGAATAATCAATCAACCTTACACGGTTGGTGGGGGCAGGTATTAAGATCTGGTCATAGACAGACGAACCAAGGCTCAAGGGATACTAGAATGAGCCTAAAGCAGACGTTACTGGGCCATGACTGGAAGCCAGGTCTAGCACCTTCGTTGCCACTTCATACCCTAACCCACTCCTGCCCTGCTGGGGCTAAGCAAACCTGCCCACACACATTTAAATCCCTGCTCTGCTACTTACTAACTGTAACTCCATGGTCAACCTGGGCATGGTGACAGGACAAAGGAGTAAATGAATCCATACTTGTTATGCACAAAGAATAGTGTGCCTGGCCCAAAGTGCTAAACGAGCATTTGTTAAATTAAACCAATCTTGAAATGTTCCCCCAAATTCTTCTCTCAGCTCTCTATCAGGCATCTTGGTGTTTGGTCTTTTCAATTTCTGTTTGTTAAGCATCTCAGAATGTTAGGTAGATTACTTGGGCTTTTAGAAAGAGACAGGTGGGGCTTCCCTGGTGGCGCAGTGGTTGAGAATCTGCCTGCCAATGCAGGGGACACGGGTTTGAGCCCTGGTCTGGGAAGATCCCACATGCCGCGGAGCAACTAGGCCCGTGAGCCACAACTACTGAGCCTGCGCGTCTGGAGCCTGTGCTCCGCAACAAGAGAGGCCGCGATAGTGAGAGGCCCGCGCACCGCGATGAAGAGTGGCCCCCGCTTGCCGCAACTAGAGAAAGCCCTCGCACAGAAATGAAGACCCAACACAGCCACAAAAAAAATAACTAAATAAATAAATTAAAAAAAAAAAAAGACAGGTGACTAGTAAAGATGGGTAACAGATGCCTTAACCATTCTATTTTAGGATGTGATGTACTTAGCTCCTGACATCTAGGATTAAGCTCATAATTGGCACAATCACCCGTTCTTCTGAAATAAACTTTTTAACTAGGGTTGTAATTCTAGTGTTTGTTTTACTTATTTATGAGAACAAGCAATGTGTAATTAATTCAGAGAAAAAGGCCAATGCAAAAAGCTCAACATTATTCCAAATTTCCAGCCACGTACCTGACAGTCATCCACATCTACTTCGAGGAACACTACGTTGGAATACTTTTCAGAGAGAGACTAGAAAATTAGAAAAAAAAAAACACCACAAAGATTTAGCACTGGGTAATGGCAGCCAACACACTCAAGCTTCTTAAATGGAAACTTAAAAGTAGGGACTAAAGATCCAAATATTTAGGGACGGGTAAGCATAAAAGACATTTTCCCTGAATCAAATTCTCCTTGGTATAAAATGATTTGTAACATCAACTCTGATTCCTGAACTTCAAATAGGGCCCATGTTTCACTGTGAAGAAAAACAAAACCACTTAAGACAACCAAATTAACTGCTGAAAGTTGTCTTCAATAGGCTGTATGTGTCAAACTTAAATTGTTATGCTATGATTTTTAGACCAAAGATCCAACAACAACAAACAAACAAAACCTCTGTCCTTCTTTCCTAGCTTTGTGACCACCAACCCCAAACACACTAATAGTTTACAAAAGCAGAAGTTGGCTAATAAATACTTACATGAAAGAAAGGCTTGATCATTTTGCAAGGCCCACACCACGTGGCTGAGAAGTCGACTACTACGAGTTTCTCTCCTGCACTGTTCAAGGCTTCCTGAAAAGCATACTAAGGGAAAGAGAAGAGAAAAGCAAATGTTAAGTTACATTTATTTCCAAAAGCCCTGATAAAATGCGACACAAAGCACAATTTGGAGATCCTGCTTTCAGGGCCTATTTTTTATTTTTATTTATTTATTTATTTTTTCATTTTTATTATTTTTATTTTTTTATAAATAAATTTATTAAAAAAAATGAATCATCAATGAGTAGAGAATTTGTCAAAATCTAATGTAATCAGATCAGGAAAATTTGGGGATCTGGAAGCACAGTAATAGAAATTGCTAGGAACAGACAAGATGAGTTGACTGGCTAGGGATGGGCCGGAGGAAGCTAGAGGTTTGATCACACATTCCAGACATACTGGCAAGAGTGGAACCAATAAGAACAACATTTTATATAATAGACTCTCAGCTTCCAGAAATCTTTATTGTTACAATTGTTACAGGGTGAAATACAAATGGATTTTCCAAATGTTAAATAAATTCATGAAAAATAAAAAGGCAGGGCCTATTTTTTTAATAAAAAAAGGAAAACAAAGCAAATAAACTGTTTGAAGAAATCCTACTGTGGTGTAATGTTATTTGATAAGATGAAACAAGTATGATGTATACAGTGTATCAATATTCATGTCTTCATAAATATAAAATATTAATTGGCTAATTCACATTTACAAACTAAGTAAATGAAAGGAAAATAAAGACATCTGTATTAAAAAATGTATCCACATCTGGACTTTCCTGGTGGTGCAGTGGTTAAGAATCCACCTGCCAGTGCAGGGGACACGGGTTCGAGCCCTGGTCTGGGAAGATCCCACATGCCGTGGAGCAACTAAGCCTGTGCGTCACAACTACTGAGCCCGCATGCCACAACTACTGAAGCCCGTGCGCCTAGAGCCCATGCTCTGTGACAAGAGAAGCTACCGCAATGAGAAGCCCGCACACTGCAATGAAGAGTGGCCTCCGCTTGCCGCAACTAGAGAAAGCCTGTGAGCAGCAACGAAGACACAACGCAGCCAAAAAAAAATAAATACACAAAATAAATTTATAAAAAAAAAGTTTCCACATCAAATCTAGGTATAATATATAGTAGACATTCACTAAATGCTCATTGATTGATCCAAGGAATCACACTTCAATTGAATAAGTCACAAAGGCACAGAATCTTGCAACTAAAACACCACAAGTTATTTTAAAAACTAAAACTTTTTGATTAAGCTAATATTATCTATGGTAGAACATCCAAAAGCTCAAAAAAATAAATATCGATCAAGGAAAATAATCTTCTCCACAGCCTTACAATCACTGCTGACATTAAGCATATGTCCTTATACTCTTTTTAATGGAGTTTCCAGAATTGAGATCATACATGCTATCGTTGATTTCTGCCTTCATTGTTGACCAAATGAAAAAGTTTTAGTCCCTCATGAAGGGAATTTTCTTTGTTATATTTTGTAAGCAATGCTTGTTGAATAAAATTCCACCAGTAGAAATGATCAAGAAATCCCTTACCACCAACCTCCCTGAATAATTTACCAATGGTTTTGATACTGTAACCCTAGCAACCTAACCTTCTAGTTAACAAGGGACGACTCTTTTTTAACCACAGTCAGTCAGCTGGTGCTGACCAAAACCAAGGCCATGAAGAGAAATCAAAACACAAACATCTATATCTGAAGTCTCGGTTTTCTTCAAGGGGAAAAATGCAGTCACATTGGTTTAATTAAAAACCGCCCCCCTCCTTTAAAAGCTAAGAATCAGATCAGATTTGGTCCAAGTAAAGGAGAAAGTAAATAAAGCACTGTTAACAACAACAACAAAAAAACTAAAGTGAATTCCTCTGAAGTTACTTCTCTAGATTTCTAATTTCTGCCTCATGTTTTTTGGGGAAAACAATTCACAAATGGTGTTTCCTGGAATGGTAGGTCATGACTTCTGTACCCTTTTCAGTTATGCAGGTACAAACCTGCATACAAATAAACACACCACACCTTTGGGTGTGGGGAGGTGTGTGTGTGCAGTGGAGGGTGCACACAGAGAGTAAGAAGTACAGAAATTATTTTCCCAAACCATCACCGATTTTTTCCAGATGAATTTCCTTCAAAGCCTTCCCTAATGTGATTTTTTTAGGTCAAACCAGCCATTCTTTACTGCAAGATCCAGGTAAGACAGGAAAATAAAGATTGACAATGTCTGGTCAGATGAATACATGGTTTTGTGAACATGGTTGTCCCTCAGTAAATACTGGTGAAGTTACTCTCAACCTAGAATATCTTTCAGCAATGACTTTTGACTTCACTGAACATGAGTCGCAGAGCCAGGTATATGTAAGACTTCATGACAAGTTCTAGTCTCTGGATACTAAAGTTTGCCTAAAACAGACATCAGTGTAAGAATGATTCAATATTATCTGACTACGAAGCAAACCATAATTTCTACCTCCCAGAAACTACCAGTGAGGATTGATAAAGGTCCCCATCACTAACACAAACATTCTGAAAACAAAACAATGTATTTGGGGCAGATAAATAAAAGCAGCATCTAGCATCTCTTTTCCTAAACAAACACACCCATTCCGAAGGTAATCAACAGGCATAAAAGTGGTTTGTAAAGCATTTAGCAAAGTGCCTGTGTGTTATAGTTGGGAGTTCAAGAAATGGCAGCAGGGACTTCCCAGGTGGCACAGTGGTTAAGAATCCACCTGCCAATGTAGGGTACATGGGTTCAAGCCCTGGTCCGGGAAGATCCCACATGCCGAGGAGCAACTAAGCCCATGCGCCACAACTACTGAGCTTGCACTCTAGAGCCCGTGCTCCGCAACAAGAGAAGCCACAGCAATGAGAAGCCCGCGCACTGCAACGAAGAGTAGCCACTGCTCGCCACAACTAGAGTAAGCCTGCGCACAGCAACAAAGACCCAACAAACAAAAATAATAAATAAATTTAAAAATATATATATAAAATGAATAACAATCCTGCAGCCTGTGGAACAAAACCCACATTCACAAAAAGATAGACAAGATGAAAAGGCAGGGGACTATGTACCAGATGAAAGAACAAGATAAAACCCCAGAAAAAGAACTAAATGAAGTGGAGATAGTCAACCTTCCAGAAAAAGAATTCAGAATAATGATAGTGAAGATCATCCAGGACCTCGGAAAAAGAATGGAGACAAAGATCGAGAAGATGCAAGAAATGTTTAACAAAGACCTAGAAGAATGAAGAACAAACAGATGAATACAATAACTGAAATGAAAACTACCCCAGAAGGAATCAACAGCAGAATAACTGAGGCAGAAGAACGATAAGTGACCTGGAAGACAGAATGGTGGAATTCAGTGCTGTGGAACAGAATAAAGAAAAAAGAATGAAAAGAAATGAAGACAGCCTAAGAGACCTCTGGGACAACATTAAACTCAACAACATTCGCATTATAGGGGTCCCAGAAGGAGAAGAGAGAGAGAAAGGACCAGAGAAAATATTTGAAGAGATTATAGTAGAAAACTTCCCTAACATGGGAAAGGAAATAGTCACCCAAGTCCAGGAAGTGCAGCGAGTCCCATACAGGATAAACCCAAGGAGAAACACGCCAAGACACATAGTAATCAAATTGGCAACAATTAAAGACAAAGAAAACTTATTGAAAGCAGCAAGGGAAAAATGACAAATAACATACAAGGGAACTCCCATAAGGTTAACAGCTGATTTCTCAGCAGAAACTACAAGCCAGAAGGGAGTGGCATGATATACATAAAGTGATGAAAGGGAGGAACCTACAACCAAGATTACTCTACCCGGCAAGGATCTCATTCAGATTCGAAGGAGAAATCAAAAGCTTTACAGACAAGCAAAAGCTAAGAGAATTCAGCACCACCAAACCAGCTCTACAACAAATGCTAAAGAAACTTCTCTAAGTGGGAAACACAAGAGAAGAAAAGGACTTACAAAAACAAACCCAAAACAATTAAGAAAATGGTCATAGGAACATACATATCAATAATTGTCTTAAACGTGAATGGATTAAATGCTCCAACCAAAAGACACAGGCCTGCTGAATGGATACAAAAACAAGACTCATATATATGCTGTCTACAAGAGACCCACTTCAGACCTAGGGACACATACAGACTGAAAGTGAGGGGATGGAAAAAGATATTCCATGCAAAAAGAAATCAAAAGAAAGCTGGACTAGCTATACTCATATCAGATAAAACAGACTTTAAAATAAAGAATGTTACAAGAGACAAGGAAGGACACTACATAATGATCAAGGGATCAATCCAAGAAGAAGATATAACAATTATAAATATATATGCACCCAACATAGGAGCACCTCAATACATAAGGCAACTGCTAACAGCCATAAAAGGGGAAATCGACAGTAACACAATAATAGTGGGGGACTTTAGGGCTTCCCTGGTGGCGCAGTGGTTGAGAATCTGCCTGCTAATGCAGGGGACATGGGTTCGAGCCCTGGTCTGGGAAGATCCCACATGCCGTGGAGCAACTAGGCCCGTGAGCCACAACTGCTTAGCCTGTGCATCTGGAGCCTGTGCTCTGCAAGAAGAGAGGCCCGTGCACCGCGATGAAGAGTGGCCCCCGCTTGCCGCAACTGGAGAAAGCCCTCGCACAGAAACGAACACCTAACACAGCCAAAAATAAATAAATAAAAATAAATTAAAAACAAAACAAAACACAGTTCGGGTACTTTCTTTAAAAAAAAAAAAAAGTAATAATAATAGTGGGGGACTTTAACACCTCACTTACACCAATGGACAGATCATCCAAAATGAAAATAAATAAGGAAACAGAAGCTTTAAATGACACAATAGACCAGATAGATTTAATTGATATTTATAGGACATTCCATCCAAAAACAGCAGATTACACGTTCTTCTCAAGTGCGCACGGAACATTCTCCAGGATAGATCACATCTTGGGTCACAAATCAAGCCTCAGTAAATTTAAGAAAATTGAAATCATATCAAGCATCTTTTCTGACCACAATGCTATGAGATTAGAAATCAATTACAGGGAAAAAAACGTAAAAAACACAAACACATGGAGGCTAAACAATACGTTACTAAATAACCAAGAGATCACTGAAGAAATCAAAGAGGAAATCAAAAAATACCTAGAGACAAATGACAATGAAAACACGATGATCCAAAACCTATAGGATGCAGCAAAAGCAGTTCTAAGAGGGAAGTTTATAGCTATACAAGCCTACCTCAAGTAACAAGAAAAATCTCAAACAATCTAACCTTACACCTAAAGGAACTACAGAAAGAAGAATAAACAAAACCCAAAGTTAGCAGAAGGAAAGAAATCATAAAGATCAGAGCGGAAATAAATGAAATAGAAACAAAGAAAACAACAGCAAAGATCAAGAAAACTAAAAGCTGGTTCTTTGAGAAGATAAACAAAATTGAAAAACCATTAGCCAGACTCTCAAGAAAAAAAGGGAGAAGACTCAAATCAATAGAATTAGAAACGAAAAAGGAGAAGTTACAACAGACACCGCAGAAATACAAAGCATCCTAAGAGACTACTACAAGCAACTCTATGCCAATAAAATGGACAACCTGGAAGAAATGGACAAATTCTTAGAAAGGTATAACCTTCCAAGACTGAACCAGGAAGAAATAGAAAATATGAACAGACCAATCACAAGGAATGAAATTGAAACTGTGATTAAAAATCTTCCAACAAACAGAAGTCCAGGACCAGACGGCTTCACAGGTGAATTCTATCAAACATTTAGAGAACAGCTAACACTCATCCTTCTCAAACTCTTCCAAAAAATTGCAGAGGAAGGAACACTCCCAAACTCATTTTATGAGGCCACCATCACCCTGATACCAAAACCAGACAAAGATACTACAAAAAAAGAAAATTACAGACCAATATCACTGATGAATATAGATGCAAGAATCCTCAACAAAATACTAGCAAACAGAATCCAACAACACATTAAGAGGATCATACACCACGATCAAGTGGGATTTATCCCTGCGATGCAAGGATTCTTCAATATATGCAAATCAGTCAATGCGATACACCATATTAACAAATTGAAGAATAAAAACCATATGATCATCTCAATAGGTGCAGAAAAAGCTTTTGACAAAATTCAACACCCATTTATGATAAAAACTCTCCAGAAAGTGGGCATAGAGGGAACCTACCTCAACATAATAAAGGCCATATACGACAAACCCACAGCAAACATCATTCTCAATGGTGAAAAACTGAAAGCATTTCCTCTAAGATCAGGAACGAGACAAGGATGTCCACTCTCACCACTATTATTCAACATAGTTCTGGAAGTCCTAGCCACGGCAATCAGAGAAGAAAAAGAAATAAAAGGAATACAAATTGGAAAAGAAGAAGTAAAACTGTCACTGTTTGCAGATGACATGATACTATACATAGAGAATCCTAAAACTGCCACCAGAAAACTGCTAGAGCTAATTAATGAATATGGTAAAGTGGCAGGATACAAAATTAATGCACAGAAATCTCTTGCATTCCTATACACTAATGGTGAAAAATCTGAAAGAGAAATTATGGAAACACTCCCATTTACCATTGCAACAAAAAGAATAAAATACCTAGGAATAAACCTACCTAGGGAGACAAAAGACCTGTATGCAGAAAACTATAAGACACTGATGAAAGAAATTAAAGATGATACCAACAGATGGAGAGATATACCATGTTCTTGGATTGGAAGAATCAACATTGTGAAAATGGCTATACTACCCAAAGCAATCTACAGATTCAATGCAATCCCTATCAAATTACCAATGGCATTTTTTACGGAGCTAGAAAAAATCATCTTAAAATTTGTATGGAGACACAAAAGACCCCGAATAGCCAAAGCAGTCTTGAGGGAAAAAAACGGAGCTGGAGGAATCAGACTCCCTGACTTCAGACTATACTACAAAGCTACAGTAATCAAGACAATATGGTACTGGCACAAAAACAGAAACATAGATCAATGGAACAAGATAGAAAGCCCAGAGATAAACCCACGCACCTATGGTCGACTAATCTATGACAAAGGAGGCAAAGATATACGATGGAGAAAAGACAGTCTCTTCAATAAGTGGTGCTGGGAAAACTGGACAGCTACATGCAAAAGAATGAAATTAGAATACTCCCTAACACCATACACAAAAATAAACTCAAAATGGATTACAGACCTAAATGTAAGACTGGACACTATAAAACTCTTAGAGGAAAACATAGGAAGAACACTCTTTGACATAAATCACAGCAAGATCTTTTTTGATCCACCTCCTAGAGTAATGGAAATAAAAACAAAAATAAACAAATGGGACCTAATGAAACTTCAAAGCTTTTGCACAGCAAAGGAAACCATAAACAAGACGAAAAGACAACCCTCAGAATGGGAGAAAATATTTGCAAACGAATCAACGGACAAAGGATTAATCTCCAAAATATATAAACAGCTCATTCAGCTCAATATTAAAGAAACAAACACCCCAATCCAAAAATGGGCAGAAGACCTAAATAGACATTTCTCCAAAGAAGACATACAGACGGCCACGAAGCACATGAAAAGATGCTCAACATCACTAATTATTAGAGAAATGCAAATCAAAACTACAATGAGGTATCACCTCACACCGGTTAGAATGGGCATCATCAGAAAATCTACAAACAACAAATGCTGGAGAGGGTGTGGAGAAAAGGGAACCCTCTTGCACTGTTGGTGGGAATGTAAATTGATACAGCCACTATGGAGAGCAATATGGAGGTTCCTTAAAAAACTAAAAATAGAATTACCATATGACCCAGCAATCCCACTACTGGGCATATACCCAGAGAAAACCGTAATTCAAAAAGACACATGCACCCGAATGTTCATTGCAACACTATGTACAATAGCCAGGTCATGGAAGCAACCTAAATGCCCATCAACAGACGAATGGATAAAGAAGTTGTGGTACATATATACAATGGAATATTACTCAGCCATAAAAAGGAACGAAATTGAGTCATTTGTTGAGACGTGGATGAATCTAGAGACTGTCATACAGAGTGAAGTAAGTCAGAAAGAGAAAAACAAATATCGTATATTAACGCATGTATGTGGAACCTAGAAAAATGGTACAGATGAGCCGGTTTGCAGGGCAGAAGTTGAGACACAGATGTAGAGAACAGACATATGGACACCAAGGGGGGAAAACTGCGGTGGGGCGGGGATAGTGGTGTGCTGAATTGGGCGATTGGGATTGACATGTATACACTGATGTGTATAAAATGGATGACTAATAAGAACCTGCAGTATAAACAAACAAACAAAACAACTAATACTAAACTTTCATTGGGTTATTTGTATGGAAATATGTTAATATAAATGTTTCAGACATTACATGAAATTTCTAAAAATCTTATATGTTCTGGTATAATGTTATAAGTCATAATCCTAGTTATTACTTTAAAATGTATATCTCAGAAATAACTAATTTTCTTGTCAACTGCATTATTATGAACCTTCATCAAATCTTTAACCGTGGTCATTTTTAAGTCTTTTGTCATTTACAGACAGTTCTGGGTGTACTCTGATGCTTTTGTAAATATGTTCCTATAAAAGGGTTTCATCTTCAGGAAATTCATGGAAAAGACTCTGACAAGTACAGGTTTCTGGTACCTGACTGGACTGCTGAACTGAATGAATAAGCATTTTCAGAACTCTAATGAAAAACTGATGAGCTCATAAAAGTGCTAACAAAAGATCAAGATGAAAAAAAAAAATTAATTACATGGGACTGAGTGAACTGATGAGGATGAGTATAATTTTTGTGACTTTCTGGTTGAATTTAAAAAAAGAAAAAATCCCACAGGAACTCAGAGGCAAAGAATATACAAATCAATTTTCACTGCAAAGTAAAGGAGCTGTTACAGTGGAGGATTACTGGACTGAATGTCAATATTATGACATAGTATGAGTGTGTTTCATGTTTGGTAATTGCAATCATTGTTGCTTTTGTTGTGGTCATCCATGTACAATGCTTGGTGTCAGTCTATTTATCTCTTGTAAAAATAAAATACAGTGTGTGTGAAAAAAAAAAAAAAAAAAGACACATGCACCCCAATGTTCATTGCAGCACTATTTACAATAGGCATGTCATGGAAGCAACCTAAATGCCCATCGACAGACGAATGGATAAAGAAGTTGTGGTACATATATGCAATGGAATATTACTCAGCCATAAAAAGGAACGAAATTGGGTCATTTGTTGAGACATGGATGGATCTAGAGACTGTCATACAGAGTGAAGTAAGTCAGAAAGAGAAAAACAAATATCGTATATTAACGCATGTATGTGGAACCTAGAAAAATCGTACAGATGAACCGGTTTGCAGGGCCGAAGTTGAGACACAGATGGAGAGAACAAACGTATGGACACCAAGGGGGGAAAACCGTGGGGGGGTGGGGATGGTGGTGTGGTGAATTGGGCGATTGGGATTGACATGTATACACTGATGTGTATAAAATTGATGACTAATAAGAACCTGCTGTATAAAAAAATAAATAAAATAAAATTTAAAAATTTTTTAAAAAAAGAAGAAAAGAAATGGCAGTGGCCATTCTTAAAAAAACTGTTGACTTCTTCCTCCTCACTTTTATAGTCCATTAACCCACTTGGAGCTGAAATGGATCCCAGTGGCTCTAAACTACCAAAACCTCAGAGTTGTCTTGGATGGCCCACGGCACCAAGTCCATCAGGATGAAAATCTAAAGTGTACTCAATATTTACAAGAAACATTAGCTTAGCTTTTGATTGACTCTGGATCATAGTTTTGAAGATCAACTGATTATCAGGGATTTGGGCCGCAGGCCATAGTGCTTTTCTGGGTAATGAATTTCCTGTCACCCTTGTACATCTTGGTACTGATGAGGGGAGGAGGGTGCCACAATTACGACAACTAAAATAGGGAAAGACCGAAATGTGCTCCAGGAACCAATTTTCTGCTTGTAGTGTTTGGATTCTGAGACAATTCATATAGACCAAAGATTTCTCACTCCTTTCATAGGTTTTCACATGTTCTACTGATGAGGTCACCAGACTCTGCAGAAGACCACCTGCTCCTCCCCTCATAGACTGTTGTTTGTCACTCAGTAGACACTGAATAAAAATATGTGGAAAAAACTCAATATTAAGGCTCTCTCTTTTCTTTTCTTCTTTTTTTATAAATTTATTTATTTTTGGCTGCATTGGGTTTTCGTTGCTGCACATGGGCTTCTCTCTAGTTGCGGCGAGCGGGGACTACTCTTCGTTGTGGTGCACAGGCTTCTCATTGCGGTGGCTTCTCTTGTTGCAGAGCATGGGCTCTAGGCGCGCGGGCTTCAGTAGTTGTGGCACGCGGGCTCAGTAGTTGTGGCACACAGGCTTAGTTGCTCCATGGCATGTGGGATCTTCCCCGACCAGTGCTCGAACCCGTGTCTCCTGCACTGGCAGGCGGATTCTCAACCACTGCGCCACCAGGGAAGCCCAAGGCGCTCTCTTTTCAACCAATGAAAAGGTTGTTAATAAGTCATAAAAGGTTCACATCCCTTGACCCTGCACTGAAGACCCTAACCTGAGAAAACAGCCTGAACTCTGTATAAAGCCTCAGGAACAGAAACATTCACTGAAGCGTGGAAAACTGCCTAAATGTCCAGCAATGTCTTCAGATATTGAAATGATTACAAAAAGCTTCTAATTACACGGAAAGTGTTCAGGCTAAATTAGACGACAAACACACAGCTCGGAAATAAAAATAACCTCAACTATTTTGTGGTTGCGTCTAGGAAATTGAAGATCTCTCTTCCCAAACCTTCTACAACGATCTTTATGTTTTCTGGTTGTAAAAGGAACAAAAAGATAAGGAACCATTAACAGACAAACTTCCATTTCCAAAGCTAACCCCAGCACCTAAACCAGGTCGGGGCACTCGACCCGCCTTTCTCCTGCTTTACTGGGGTGGGCGGTATCGCAGGGTAAACGGTTTCGTCCCACTGTTTGAGTAACATCAGTTTTCTCCCACTCAGTTTTGTGCCTCTGCATTTAACATCCACTTCTTGAGGGGCCACAGTACACCAGACACTGTTAGGCTCTGAGTTTTCCGAGCAGGAGGGTATTAAGTTTGCAATAACTCTCGACATGTAACACTTTTTGTCTTGGGCATTCCTAAAAGGACAGAACGGCCGTCTGGGTACCCGAAAGCCGACGAGCACACAGCGGGGCGCGGCCGCTCTCAGGGGCACTCCTGGCTCCAGCGAAACCCACCGACCACGAAATTCACCGTGGGTGAATCACAGATAGGGCAGTGAAGGTCCCTGGGCCCAGCCTTGGGGGCTGAGTCATTCCAAAGCCAGAGCTGCCGGAAACACGCCCTGCGCCGCAGGAGGAGGAGTCCCGAGGGCGCGGTCCGGACTTCACCTCCTTGCCGCCACCTGGGCCCCTAGAGCCGGACTTGTACAAGCGAAGGGGTTCGGGGGGTGTCTCCAGCCCGGAACCGCTCCCTTCGCGCGGATGCAGCACGCGTCAGCTCTGCGGCCGGGCAGTGCTGGAGGCAGCCGGGGGTGTCCGGCCTAGATCCACGTCCCAGGGAGCTCACTGCACCCAGCGCGGGTGGATCACGCCGCTCCCCGGGGAAAGAGTGGCAGCCAGCAAGCCCGGGCTTTCTCCAAGGAGCCCTCCACCTCCTTGCCCGGGCCCGTGTCGGGGCCAAAGGCAGACTCCCTCCATCCTTTACCCAATCGCGGTTTCCAGGCTGGGGTGGGGAGGGGGCGGAGGCGCAGTGGAGGACTCCAGGGCGCTCCCCACGCGCGTGCATCCCCCGAGCGCATAGGTTACGCGGACCTAGCCCTCCAGGGCACGCTCCACCGCCCCGGGAGCGCCCAGGCCCGGGCTTCTCGCAGTCCCAGGCCGAGTCGCCGCGTCCCCTTCCTCCAGGGATGCGAAGGGGCGGCCTGCCCACCTCCGGCCCACCGCCTACCCCACCTGCCGGGGCTGCGCGCCGCGCCCTGGCCGGCCCCGGAACGCTTACCTTGCTCTCAATCTGCTTCACCATCTTGGCTGCTGGGGTCTGACTAGCGACCTTACACTGGAATATACGTAAGCGGATCCAAGGCGCCACACGAAGCTTGGAAAGCGCGCAGCCCGCTTTCCCTTTATAGCAACGGTGGGCGGGGCGGGCGGGCGTGCGCGGCGTAAGTGTGGCGAGGGCGCGCCCGCTGGGGCCTCCCGGGCCCGCCAAGGCGTCTGGGCTACGCCCCGCCTCCCGGATGCGGCCGGACGGGGGCGGGACCGCCGACAGGGGCAGGGCTGGGGCAGGGCTGGGGCGGGCGTGGGGCGGAGCTCCTGGGAGTCCTCTGGGCTGGAGACCTTCGGCGCCTCCCACCTGTACCCCACCTGGGAGTGGGGCTGCGTGACGTGAAGGGCGCCTGCACTGTCCATGGCGGGCGGAGGCCACCCCCAGAGCTACAGGGTCACCTGGGAAGGGGCCAGCCAGGCCTTAATCGGACGTGCCCAGGCTCGAGAAGAGGCCACCTGCGATTCCTCGGAAAGGCCCGTCGCACCCCTGCCCGCCAGCCCCGCGAACCCCGCAAAATGCTGAGTAACGATAACCAGGAAGTGTTTCTGCGTGTGCACCTCCGCCTCCTTTCCGGAATTTATCGCGAAGGTTCTCTTCTCTTCCCTCCTTCCTGTTTTTTCACTTTAACGGGGAACCTGCTGCTCCAGCGTGACACAGCAGTTTAGTGCGGTAGTGACGGCCGGGAAGTGGCTGGGACCCTGCGAAGCAGACAGCTAATGTGGGTTGAAAGTCCCGCCAGAGTGACGCAGTTGTGACCCTGAGCAGGCGTTGACCTCCCGGTGCCTCAGCTTTCCTTTCTGTAAAATGAGAATCATGATGGTCCCTAACTCCTGGCGGTGGTGTTTTGAGGATTAAATAAAGTGCTTGTAAAGTGATTAAAAGAGTGCTTGGCACATGGTAGGCACTCAGAAAGTAGTTATAATTAAAGCAGTTGTGAGCACTAATTAGTCGTGCTTGGTGTCATGTGTTGGCAGGACTGGGGATTGTGGAAGGCGAGTATGTTAGCTGGCATTGTGAAGCCAGGAGGGAAGCTGGAAGTGGAAATGGGCAAGTTGTTGAGCTGGAATGAGAGCCAGGAGGCTGGAAAGGAGTGGGATGCTGTTGGGGTAAGAGGGCGGAGCATGAATTTTCAGGTGGAGGCACTCTGGATGCAGCTCATCTAGGTGTGATTGGCTGGGATGGTGAAACTGCTCCCTGGCTTCCTTCTGTCTGCTCCTTCAAACAGAGAGGAGGGAAGGAAAACAGAGGTTTTGAACCTCTTGTGCAAAGTTTCTAGAAGGTTGAGGAACACAGTCCATGCGTAAGGATATAGACAAGGGACACATTCTAAAGACAGTCCTAGACAGAGGGAGGATGGGCTGGCCTGAATGCAGCAACCTTCCTGTAGAGAATAAGGACTAGTGGGGCAGAGAAGAGGCCTTACGGGGTACCAGGAGCACAATACAAAATTTGCTTTGCTACTGCTGTGTCTTCAGCCCAACTTACATCCCAGCTTCTGGGCCTATTAGTTGGTACATTTACATGGGAGATGACAATAAATATTTGAGCTGTAGGAAGTGGAGGTACAGATCTCCATTGGCCATCCAAACCACCCTCAGCTGACATCTCCTCTTCAAGGACCTTCCAAATGTCCAGGACCAATGTAGAGGGGGGATTATGGGGGATGCTACAATTACAGGGAACAGGGAACTGGCAGGCGAGCATGTGTATTAAGAGCCTGGACTCTGCAATTAGATTCCCTGTCCTCATACCCACTCTACCACTTAGTGTCTGGGTAGCTCTAGACAAGTCTAAACAGCCTTCCTATGCCTCAGTTTCCTCACCTATAAAATGGGGATAATAATACCCTGTGCTACTAGAAGGGTCGAGTGAGCTAAAATATATGTAAAGTGCTTAGAACCATGCCTGGTACACAGTAAGTGCTACATAAACTATGTTTACAGGCTATTAATAAGATGGTGACATCCCTGTGGAATGATGGCAGAGGTGGAAGGGGAGACTGTAAAACAGGTGTCAAAGTCCTAAGTGAATTAAGTTATCAGGAAGTTCGTAATGAACAGTGAGCTCGGTAACATAATCTCAAAGGAAAAGGATTTTTCCCCCCCTCAGAGGGTGAAAGAAAACTGGGCTAGACTTGGCCCTACCCAAAGAGGATGGTCCCCTGCTTACAGGGACATGGGAAACTCAAGTCCCTAGGATTTCAGTTGGGGCAAGGAGGTAACATTCTGTGGGGAGAGTGAGATGCAGGGGAATCGCTGGGACAGCCCAGTGAGGGAGGATCTGTTTGTGCAGAAAGGTAGGGGTGAGAAGAGAGAGAGGGGGTGATATAAAGGCCTTTCTTTGGGGGGTTGGTTCTGTGTATTAGTCAGAACTCTCAGTTGTAAGGAGAAATTCCAGCTCAAACGGACTTAAACCAAAAAGAATTAGTAACTTACACAAGTAGGAACTCCAGGGGCCTAAAGCTGTCACAGGAGCACCATAGTTACTGTTTCATTCTCAGCGGGTTCTCCACCTAATGCAAGACTAGCCCCTCCAGGCTTAGGTCCCTACCATTTTAGTATCCCCGAAGAAAGGGCACTCTTCTCCCCTGCTCTAGTAAGTGCCCTGGAGGCTGACCTTCATTGACTTGAGTTGGGGGTAGAGGAGGGAATCAGCCTTGCTTGAACCATTTATTTCAACTAGGAGTGAGCAAATTCCAGGGGGTTACCAGAGAAAGGGGAAATGCATTTTGGACAGACTAAAATGGTATTTCTATGTTGTCAAGAAAAGCAGAAATGAGGAGCTTGGGTGATGAGGTTGCTTCAAGTTTCTGGGTCAGCTCAGTCTGAGGGGCTCCCTGAGGGACTGGAAAACTAGGTTTGCTGTCTTTGTTCAGGTTCGAATTTGAAGAAGATGCAGCTCTAGGGCTTCTGAGCAAGCTTCTCTCAGATCACACATTTCTCTAAGTATGAACCCTGACCGCCTCATTCAGCATAGCTGAAGGTATGTGATGATACCACAGACTCCTGGACAACACCCAGGATCACAATCTTTTGAGGTATATCCCTGGACTCTACATTTTAAAGCAGCATCCCAGGTGATTAGATACACTAAGATTTGATAAACTTGGCCTTGGGATCTCCAAAGGGAGGCCAACAATTAGTGAAGCTTAAAGATTGTCTAGCAAGAGAGTTGAGATGATGACACAAAAGTGAACATGTAAGTGATATGAAATTGGGAGCTCAAAATACAATGGTAAAGAAGATGGAGCTCAAAATACAATGGTAAAGAAGGAAAAGGAACAAATACAAGTGTCAAACAGTCATTCAGTGCCAGGCCTGGAGCTGGGTATATTGCATCATTCTTCTCAACATCCCCTAGGAGATAGATTTAATTCTTCCCATTCTACAGAGAGAATGAAGGGGAGAAAGTGCCAGCACAGTTTTCAAGCCAGCCCATCTACATGTCTTGAATTTCCTCATGCCACCAGTGACAAATATCTAACATTCCTTATACTAATTTATGAACTCTATAAGAATATTTGAATAGTTTGCAGAAACTCCCTCTAGAACATCAGTTCCTATTTGGGGATTTTCAGATGCTGATTTAAACACCCCAGGAGTAGACTCCTGATTAGGTACTTAAACTGTTAACTGTTTAGATTTTAAAAACTAATACACATATAAATACATTCCACAATTTCAGTGCTAAGTATTTTAATGTAAACTTCAGTATAATAACCCCTGTGAGTAGCCTGCACACCACTGCTCTTTACCTCCCTTCATCTGGTGCAATCGCCCCCCTCCCTGCCCCCTCAAACCCTTTCACTGTGTACCTTGCTGAAACTAGCTGGATTCAGCAGCACCGATATATTGTTAGCCTCTTCTCAGATGTTTCTTTTACCTTATCTGAAACTTCTGCTCTTCTCAAGTGTGGGCTCCATGTACACCAGGGCCCAGGAAGTCAGGCAAACCCCTCCTCTTGCTGCTTCCAGATTCCTTCTCCTTTTCCAAGAAGCCCATGGATGGCTCTATTTAAAAAAAAAAAAAAGAAGGAAGAAACTTGACCCTTACCTCACGCCATACAACAAAATAACTCAAAATTTACTATACAACTTCTAGAAGAAGATGTTGGAAATAAATCTTTGCAACCTTGGGGCAAATATTTCTTAGGCAGGACACTGAAATTACTAACTATAAAAGAAAAACCTAATAAATTTCACTTCATTAAAATTTGAAACCTCTACTCTTTGAAAAACAATGTTAAACAACTGGTAAAGACATGGCAATAACTGGAACACACACTTCTCAAAAGAAGATATCTGAGTGACCAATAAGTGTGCAAACAGAAAAATGCTCGACATCATTAGGCATCAGGGAGTTTCAAAACCACAGTGAGATACCACTTTGTCCCCACTAGACTGGTAAAATTAAAAAGACTGGTAACACCAAATGGTGAGATTGTAGATTAACTGGAAGTAATTTTGATACATTGCTGATAGGAGTGTAAAATTGGAAAACAGTTTGGTAAATTTGTTTTGTTTTCCTTTTTTTGAAAGTAAAGTTAAACATACATTTAACATATGGTCCAGTAATTCCACTTCTAGATATTTACCCAAAGGAAATTAAAACACAAATCCACACAAAGACTTGCATATGAATGTTCATAGCAACTTTATTCACAGTAGCCCCAAACTAAACCCAAATGTTCATCAACAGGTGAAAACTATTACTAATACCACGAATGGAAGTGATATATCCAGATGATAGAATACTTCTGAGCAACAAAGAGAACTACTATATATACAATAAAATGGATGAATATCAAAAATACTATGCTGAGTTGGAAGAAACCAGACAGAAAAGACTACATACTGCAAAAATCTATTCATATGAAGTTCTAGAACAGCTAAGACCAATCTGTAGCGACAGAAAGCAAATCAGCAGTTTCATGATGCTGGGGTGAGGGGACTGCTGAGAGGATTGGGAAACTTTTTGGTGATTATATAGATCTACACATTTTTTACAATTTATGGAACCATGCACTAAAGATGGGTACATTTTATTTATTATGGGTGCAAACTATATCTGCAATAAAGTTGATTTAAACAGCTAAACTGTAGTCTCTGAATAATCCTTTCTGGTCACAGAAGCCATCCTTAAGAAATTAAAATACTCACAAAGCAACAGAGATGGGATAAATTGAAGCATTTAGGCAGTGCTCTAATTTGCACCACGTAAGTTGTAAGCATGGCTAACCAAGACAGTGCATGCAAAAGTAGATATCCTTTTATATGAAGTAGGCTTCATATAGGATATAAGATGTTAAACATATACAATCTAATTGGTGTGACATACCCTACTTACTCTAAATCCAGAGACATGGAGAACCACTGAGGGAAAAATACAAGTAAAACCTGGTGGACTCTTTATAAAGGGCCACCTTGGGAGAGTCTGAGCCATCCACAGTGAAGAAAGCACATAGTTAAGAAAGGTAGGGTAAGACTCCTCACACCCCCAAATGAGGTAAAAAACAAGGACGTCCACTCTCACCACGTCTAGTCACCATTGTACTGCAGGTTCTAGCCAGAGCAATTAGGCAAGGAAAAAAAAAGCATCCAGATTGGAAAGGAAGAACTAAAGCTATCTCTATTTGCAAATGACATGATCTTGTATACAGAAAATCCTAAAGATCCTAAAAACTATCAGAATAAGCAAGTTCAGCAAGGATGCAGGATATAGGCTCAGTATATAAAATTCAAAAAGAATGAATTACTTGGACATAATTTAATAAGAAGTGTGACACCTGTACAGTGAAAACTGCAAAACCTCATTGAAAGAAATTAAAGAGTTAAACAAATGAAAAGACATCCCATGTTCATGGATTGGAAGACAATATTATTAAGATGTCAATACTTCCCAATTGATCTATAGATTCAGTACAATCCCTATCAAAATCCCAACTGCGCTTTTTGGCTGAAGTTGACAAGCTGATCCTAAAATTGATATGGAAATGCAAAGGAAACACAGAATAGCTAAAAGAATCTTGAAAAATAAGAGCAAAGTTGGAGGACTCACACTTTCTAATTTTAAAACTTACTACAAAAGCTACAGTATTCAAAACAGTGTGGTACTAGCATAAGGATAGACATATAGATCAGTAGGACAAAATTGAGAGTCCAGAAATAAACCCATAAATTTATGGTCAACTGACTTTCAACAAGGGTGCAAGACCATTATGGGGAAAGGACAGTATCTTCAGCAAATGGTGCTGGGACAATTGGATATCCACATGCAAAAGAATGAGATTGGACCCATACCATTGACAAAAATGAACTCAAAATGGATCAAAGACCTAAATGTGAGAGCTAAAACTATTAAACTCTTAGAGGAAAACATAGGTATACATTTCTGTGACCTTGGATTAGGCAATGATTTCTTAGAGATGACAGCAAAAGAACAAGCAACCAAGTAAAAAATAGACAAATTGGACTTCTTCAAAATTAAAATTTTTTTCTCCAAAGCACACCATCAAGAAAGTGAAAAGACACACAGTGGGAGAAAATATTTGTAAATTACATATTTGATATGAGACTTGTATCTAGAATACATAAAGAACTCTTAAAACTCAACAGTAAAAAGACAACTCATTAAAAAAAAAATTGGCAAAGGATTTGAATAGACATTTCTCCAAAGAAGATAGACCAATGGCCAAGAAGCACATGAAAATATGTTCAACATTGTTAATCATTACAGAAATGCAAATCAAAACCACAATGAGATACTACTTCACACCCACTAAGATGGCTATAATAAGATTAAAACAAGTGTTGGTGAGGATGTGGAGAAATTGGAATGCTGATGCACTGCTGGTAGAAATGAAAAATGGTGCAGCTGCTGTGAAAAACAGTTTGGCAGTTCCTCAATAAATTAAACATAGAGTTACTATATAATCTAGCAATTCTGCTCCTAGGTATATACCCAAAAAAGTTGATAATATATACATACACACAAAAAAACTTGCACGTGAATGTTCATAGCAGCATTATTCTTAAGAGCAAAAATGTAGCAATAACCCAAATATCCACCAATTAATGAATGAATAACAAAATGTGGCATAGCCATACAACAGAATATTTTTTGGCCATAAAATGGAATGAAGTTATGATACATGCCACAATAAAGATGACCCTTGAAGACATGCTAAGTGAAAGAAGCCAGACAGAAAAGGCCACGTAGTATATGATTCCATTTATCTGAAATGACCAGAACAGGCAAATCCATAGAGTCCATTAGTGGTTCCAGGGAGTGGGGGGAGTAGGAGATGGGGAGTGGCTACTAATGGATATGGAGTTCATTTTTTTTTAAAATTTAATTAATTAATTAATTAATTTTTTGCTGTGTTGGGTCTTCGTTGCTGCATGCGGGCCCTCCCCAGCTGTGGTGAGCAGGGGCCACTCTTCACCACGGTGCACGGGCCTCTCATTGCAGTGGCCTCTCCTGCTGAGGAGCACTGGCTCCAGGCGTGCGGGCCTCAGCAGCTGCAACACGTGGGCTCAGTACTTGTGGCTCGCAGGCTTAGTTGCTCCGCGGCATGTGGGATCCTCCTGGAACGGGGCTCTAACCCGTGTCCCCCGCACTGGCAGGAGGACTCCCAACCACTGTGTCACCAGGGAAGTCCTGGAGTTCCTTTCTGAGGTCTTGAAAATGTTCTGAAGTTAGATAATGGTGATGATTATACAACTTTGTGAATATGTTAAAAACCATTTAACTATAAAACAAAAATGGGATAAAGATATCTATTGTGCCTTCACCAAATCATCTAATATAAATAAATATGCTCTGCAGATTATAGAAGAAGAAATGAAAACCCTTCCTACAGAAGCTGGCTGAGTCCAGTTCCTCTAATTGTACTTTGGAAATTTTATTTCTCCAGAAGGTAGAGAGATAAAATGTGGGTAGATTATCTTTGCCCAGTGCCATTAACAACTGGTCTAGAGGTAAAAGTGACCCTGACTCTTGTGGGGAGGACAACTTGCTTATCTGTAACCACCAGTCAATCAGGAGTACATATTTTCGATTATCTGCTCCTTACCTACATGGCTGCTGGTGTGCTACACCGTTCATTGGAACTCTATTAATCCAACTATGCACAAGTATCCTTACCAGCAGATAACCTTTAAGGGAAAGAGGCTGATGCCATAAAAGAATTTTACTTGGCTGGAGCCTTAAGACGTAAAAGAAGTAAGGCTTCATTTGAAATACATGATTGTCTAGGATGTCTAATCCTAGAACTATTTAGAAATCACTTTACAAAAAAGTAATTCAGTGGTCCAACAAGTGCATTCAAGATTATTCCTGATGTTGGCAACTTTGAGGGTACAGTCAAGGTGTCACAAGCAAAGATGTAAACACATTATTGTTTGGATTTTTCTGTTATATTGGCCTTTACCTTTTGTTTATCTTTGTCACTTGGCATATGTTTGTGAGGCCTGTGTTCTCTCATGATTCTCCTCCTAGAAAAATAGTGTTAGTCTTTAATTAGAATCTTTATCAGCAAAGGGAATTGAAGAGACAACAATATTTAAAAATGAATCAGGGCTTCCCTGGTGGCGCAGTGGTTAAGAATCCTCCTGCCAATGCAGGGGACACGGGTTCAAGCCCTGGTCTGGGAAGATCCTACATGCTGTGGAGTGATTAAGCCCGTGAGCCACAACTACTGAGCCCCTGTGCCACAACTACTGAAGCCCCCGCACCTAGAGCCCGTGCTCCACAACAAGAGAAGCCACCACAATGAGAAGCCTGCGCACTGCAGCAAAGAGTAGCCCCCGCTCGCCACAGCCAGAGAAAATGCCACGCACAGCAATGAAGACCCAACGCAGCCAAAAATAAACTTATGAAAAAAACCAAAGAATCATTGTAGTAACTTTTACTGGATTCACGTGAGGTCATCTTTGTTTTGCTCATAAAGGATATCTTTACTCCAATAAAGCACTTGGCATTTCCTCATTTCTACTTCACTGCTACTGTCCTGGTTCAGACCACTTCATCTCTTACCTGGACCACAGCCATACCCTCGTGACTCATCCCCCTTCTACCATGCTTGCTCCACTATGATCCATTCTCTACACATCAGTACGTACATCTGATGTACACGTCACACCTCTGCTTGAAACCAACCCTTCAATGATCTTTTCATTGCTCCCTGAATAGAACGCAAATACTGCCCACGGTCACAAGAATGGAAAACAGACTTAGATGTGCAGCTCTGATCAGACCTTGCCAGGAACCAAAATTCCTTGTAGAAATACAAGGACTGAGGAATAGGGGTTTTATCTGTACTTACTTCAAATCCCCTTTTGTTTTCTTTTTTGATTGCAGAAACTAATAAATACTTTGTCCAATAACAAAATGGCCTGTTTTATGGTACCAGTTTCCATGGTAACACAATTCACAAACAGTGGTAGAAACACTGAGCCTTTTCTCCCCTTCAATGTATCCCTCTCGCAATTTACAGGAAGTTTATTTTAGTGTTACTCACACTTAGTCATTTTTTCTGGAAACACATTTAGAAAATCATTCGTTTTTCTAGTGAAATCTGATAACTGAAACATATAATCTAGCACAGCCCCATCTGCCGACCCCAAACCAAACAAACCAGTGTGTCAATACCATTTAATCTTTTTTTTTCACACCTTTATTGGAGAATGAATGTTTTGTTAGCTTCTGCTGTACAACAAAGTGAATCAGCTACATATATACATATATCCCCATATCCGCTCCCTCTTGAGCCTCCCTCCCACCCTCCCTATCCCATCCCTCTAGGTAGTCACAAAGCATTGAGTTGATCTTGTGCTATGCAGCAGCTTCCCACTAGCCAACCATTTTACATTTAGTAGTGTATATATGTCAATGCTACTCTCTCACTTCATCCCAGCTTCCCCTTCCCTCCCTGTGCCCTCAAGTCCGTTCTATACGTCTGCATCTTTATTCCTGCCCTGCCACTAGGTTCATCAGTACTGCTTTTTAAAATTCCACATATATGTGTTAGCATATGGTATTTGTTTTTCTCTTTCTGACTTAATTCACTCTGTATGACAGCTTCTAGGTCCACCCACATCACTACAAATAACTCAATTTCGTTCCTTTTTATGGCTGAGTAATATTCCATTGTATACATGTGCCACACCTTCTTTATCCATTCATCTGTTGATGGACATTTAGGTTGCTTCCACGTCCTGGCTATTGTAAATAGTGCTGCAATGAAAATAGAACTACCATATGCCCCAGCAATCCCACTACTCAGCATATACCCTGAGAAAACCATAATTCAATACCATTTGATCTTGAGTTGAGGGCAGGGTTTTGTGAAATAACACTTTCCGAACATTTTATCAAAATTATTCATAGATCTCAAACAGATAACAATTATATTTAACTTTTAATCATTCCCACCTAAAAACAAGCCATGAACTCTTAGCAGAAATGTGGTCTGACCACCAAACACTTAAATATGAAGCGAAAAATGAACTGCAAGATGACTGAATTAAAAGGCACTTGAGGGACTTCCCTGCCGCACAAGTGGTTAGGACTCCCCACTTCCACTGCAGGGGTACGGGTTCAATCCCTGATTGGGGAACTAAGATCCCGCAAGCTGTGCAGCGCAGCCAAAACTAAAAAAATTTAAAAAATTAAAAAATAAAAGGCAGTTGATCTTGTAAATTCTCTGATTTTGGAAGAAATTATGCCCTTCAGGAAAAACAAAAACACAAAGAAGTATGGTTCCAGAGTTGCTTCGTTTGGTAAAGCTTCCCAGATTGCTTGGAAAGCAAATACAATATTATAATATTAGAACAAAATAATATTGTAGCCTTTCCATATTTGTTGCTTCCATATTGCTCTTCCCACAATGGCCACATGAGTCTCTAGGGCAAATAGGAACATTCCTTTGATGGGGAGGAGACAGAGACAGGTGAGGTGATTTGCCTGAAGTTACAGCAGGAGACCCTGGATGAGACTCCACCCAACAGTGATCCAGAGATCCAAGGCCTTGGTCCGAGGCCTGGCTGTGACTATTCTTCATGCTGGACAGTCTCACACTTGCATGTGGAGGGAAAACCAATTGTATCACTTCAGCTCTGTCCCGAGTGACAGGAACACTCTGACCTTAGAAAAGGGAATTTGGCAATTCCAGGGGTAGGTCTGGCTTCAGTTATGACTTGCTGAAGAAGGTCAAGTGATGTTGCCAGGACCTAGTTTCTCTTTGATCTTCTGGCCTCTGATTTGCCCTACTTTCAGAAAAGCCTCTTCACTGTGGTAGCAGTTTGGTTGCTACAGTTCCAAACCTAACTTTCTAGCACTTCAAATCCAGTGAAAAAGAGCAAAAATGTTTTTTTCTCAGGAGTCCCAATCCAGGTTTTGTTGTGTCCGGTTGGCTCTGATTGAGTGGACCAGTCAACATGGCCACGTATTGGGCCAGGCTGAGGTCACATCCTCTACCCCTTTGGCTAGGCTGGGACATGAAGGAGTACAATCCTATGGAAGGAGCCTTCAGGGACCCCCTCAGCTTCTTCAGTAGAATGGCAGCCTTTGGTTTCACTGTGTCTCTTAGATTTCACATCATGTGGGAGCAATACTTTTCTATGTAGGAATCAGGGGATGTCAGAAAAAAAGGAATGGCTGCTGGATGTGAAAAAAAAGCCACCACCCCTATGTTTCAGGAGCCTGTTCATGTTTGGAACTGTCAATTGTTAAGAGAATGTTTGCTTCATATTTGGCTTCCAGAGCCATGCCAGCTGTCCCAGTTGTGAGGGAGTGAAGCGGAAAAAGGCTGGAGAGGCTGTGCCCAGCTTATAAGCACCATGTTCAACCTCAGCAAACAACCTATATCATCACTTAATAAGCCAGTAGCCCAAGCACCCCAGTGTCCCCTGGCATGTATGCAGGGTAGCCAATGTCACCACCTAGAACCAAGACGCTTCTTTCATGATCTAGAGAAGGAAGGAGGGCAGTGTTTCCAGCCTATAACTATTAGTGTAATTAAATTGCTTTATTATACTACCCAATGACAACTGGTAAATTAGCATCAGCCCCCAATCCAAACAGAATCCAGACCATGAATATGTCTTATTCTGGGGACATAAGAAGGTTAATAGGAATACAGTTTAACTTAGGAGCCAGAAAGTATTAATAACGTTTTTCATGCTACAGGTGTTCATTGTATCCTTATTGCTAAACGTAGTAGTAGTGAGATTATGACATATGAAAATAGTTTCGTTTTATTAGTCAGGATAGGCTAAAAGATTGGAAAAGTCCTAGTAAGGGACTTTTGTCTGCCAGAATTTTGTTATCCTTAATTTTAAAGTCATTGAACATTCCAGAATTGTTTCTATTTTACCCTTAGGTTAGTTGAAGCAGGAGGCATTGTTGGGAAATTCCTTAAGCCACTGACAAAGAAGAAGCTTGCCAAGCATCGTGTTCTAAGACCCAGACTTCAAAAGGCAGTATCATGCTACTTCTGCTTTAAAAATGTTCCATTCTCCCTTTGTGTTTCGTACTGACATCAACGCCAAAGGACAGGTTCACATTTTTGTAGTGGATGTCGAGGTTTGTATTACCAGGGTTCAGAGTTGCGAGCAACCAAAGCTTACATGGTATGATTTATTTGCACAGAATTTCTGGTCATAATGCAGAACTAGGCTTGGAAACTGAGCAGGAGCCAGGGAGGGAGATAGCAGGCTGGACCACAACCCCAAAGAAGCCACAAAACCAGTCTGGTGAGGACCCTTCTGCCATTGCCACTGAACACGTGGTTGCCCCTGGAAACTGGATGCCATTGGATTAGGGCTGTGGGATAAACGTAGGATGCCTAGTTAAAGTTGAATTTTAAATAAACAGTGCATAATTTTTTAAGTATAAGTATGTCCTATGCAATATTTGGGACACACACTAAAAAAAAATTATACTAAAAACTGTTTTTTTTAAATCTGAAATTTGAATTTAACTGGGTCTCTTGTATTTTCATTTGCTAAACGTGGCAACCCTACACTGGATGTACCATTGCTGGGGCCACTGATGTCCCTGGAAGCCTGCTACCACCTGCCATTCAAATGGATTTTCTAGGAGGTGCCTGGCTCTCCGCCTCAAGGTTCTGAAAAGAACCTGAGACAGTTCTGTGTGATCAGTGGAGCCTCAGTTACATGTCCCTGCTCTTGCCGAGAGAGAGTCAGAAAGCTGATGGTGTCTCCAACATTAACACGAAGTGGCCTCTGTCTTCCGTTAAATCTTGTTTTTCTTTTTTTAGAAGAAGGTGTCATTTTATTTGTATTTATTTTTGGCTGTGTTGGGTCTTCGTTGCTGCGTGTGGGCTTTCTCTAGTTGCAGTGAGCTGGGGCTACACTTCGTTGCGGTGCGTGGGCTTCTCATTGCGGTGGCTTCTCTTGTGGCAGAGGACGGGCTTTAGGTGCGTGGGCTTCAGTAGTCGTGGCTCGTGGGCTCAGTAGTTGTGGCACGCGGGCTCAGTAGTTGTGGCACGTGGGCTTAGTTGCACGGTGGCATGTGGGATCTTCCCGGACCAGGGCTCGAACCCGTGTCCCCTGCATTGGCAGGCGGATTCTTAACTACTGTGCCACCAGGGAAGCCCTCCATTAAATCTTAAATTTCTCAGACATAGGGGTGGGGCAGCAGTGAGGTTCAGATATTGGGGGAGAAAAAAAAGATAAATGCCTACCCTATTTTCTTTTTAACATACGTTCCTTCTTTTTCTCATCTAGTGGCCTGTGAGTTGGGAACCAGGCATGATAATATAATTCCCTTTGCCAGTTTGACTGGTTCAAGAACCCAGGTCTAAGCCAGTTAGCAGATGGAATCTGCTTGACTACCAGGGTCATTTCAGGATTGGGAATGTGACCCAATCTGGGCTAAGGAGATGAGAGGAAAGTTTGCTAGAAGATTCTGGGGAAAGTTACATTATTCCTGAGAGCTGCATTAAGCAATGATCTCATTTTCCCTCCAGATACTGTTTTTTGTAGTCTTGAGGCCTGGAAATTCTGAGCCATCTTGCTTCCAGCCTTAGATGAAGAACATGGGGAGAAAACAGGGCAGAAAGCATCATGGTAACTGCAGAGGAGAGGGCTAGAACCACTGGATGAAATCCCTCCCCATCACTGACACCTCTCCTGCATCTGGACATTCAGTCATGTGCATCAATACATTTTTGTCTGGCTTAAGCAACTTCAAGTTGGATGTTCTAGCACTTATAGCCAAAAACAACCCGACTGGGGAAAAGATTCATGAATATGTGAGCCATTTTTGTAAGCGTATCATCTGTTGAATTCTGAGAGTTTAGTATAATGTGTTTTGATTGAACTAGGAATTGTTGCTCTTATGAAATTGTGAGGCAAAGATGAGATTTAAATTAATGCAACATAAACAACTAGAGATCTGCTTCATTAGGCCAGGGAAAGAAGTAGTTTATGATTATTGCCAGATTCTTGCTCTTTTTGCATGAATGCCCCGAGAGGATGAGCCAGCCTCTCAGGGAGAGAGATACATTTAAATTCCTGGAAAGGCCTCCGGGACAAACATAAATAGTATTTTAGGAAACATTACCCTCCCTCCTTCTTCTTTCTTCATGGAGGAGACAGCTGCTGCTTTGGCCTGCCTAGCAACCCTCCCCATTTCTTTGGGTAACGACACCCTGCTCTTCCTCTGGATAACTCTCTCTCCTCCATTTCCTGTAATCCTGTTAGGACCTGCCCCTACCACTAGGCCCAAGGGTGGGCAGCTGACTTCAGGCCAATCAAACTCTCTTAGAAGAGCTCAGCTCTCAAGGGGAGTGATGCAAGAGGGAAAATCATTGGAGTCATTCCTAAACGGATTCCCCTTGGGTCCCTGCTCCTGAGATCCCTGTAAATGCCTGATTCCTGTCCTTCTTGAGGCTTGATTCTGGAGGCCTCCCCATTTGCTTAAGGTAGCCAGCGTGAATCTCTCTGGCAGGCTGACCCTCTCCACCCAGTCAATCCTTGAACACAACCCAGCCTTCATTTAGGAGTTACACTTTTAATTTTTACTAGGCATGTGTAAATATAAGCCTGTTTATAACAACTTCGATCATATGCCTAAATTATCAGATAATCAATTATTAACAAAATCTTTACTGGGAACTAAAGTGTTAGAAATTCAAGTAGTTTTATGATTAAAGGAACATATATAGCACTTACTGTGTCCAAGGCGTTGTTTATTTGTTTAATCGTCATTATAATCGAGTGATGTAAATACCATCGTTATCCCCATTTTACAGATTTTGAAACTGGAGCACAGAAAATTTAAGTAATGTGCTCAAGGTCACACAGCTAGTAAATGTAGAACTGCAGTTCAAACTCTTAACAGTCTGACTCCAGTCCGCCCGCTGTGTAAACTCTGGCATCAATAGAATGCTGAGACTTTAACTACAAAATCAACCTCTAATGAATAACATTAGTAATATGCAAAAGCATCTTAATGGTAGAATGTCTTCCAGTCCAGAAGCAAGAGAGAGAAACAGAGTTGGCTGAAGCCCCTGGGTTCCGACTCTCAATTTTGGAGCCAAATGAAAACTGCTCAGGGTTTCCAGGGAAAAAAATCCTCATCTAATTAGTTAGCAAGCACAAACTAAGTCCAAACACCTGCTACTGTTTTTCTTTCATTGTTGCCAGGTGCTCCATAAGCAGCCTTGGATCAATAAGTAATTATAACTGAAGCTGAGTATAACTAATTACATAACTTTAACTTATTAAGTTTATCTCCATTAAAATGCCCCAAAAAACTGGGATATTTTAAAGGCTGTTATAGAAAAGGGGAGACTATAGGATTAAAGCCTGTTTCACATTTGACTCAGCTGTGAGTCATCTCCTCCCCAGTGTGAATTCTCTCATCTCACTATTATTAACTCTTGTAAATATCTGTGGAGTTATTCACACAATCATTCAACTAAGTGTGTTGAGTACCTGCTAGGTGCCCAGCCCTGTCCCAGGCACTGGGATGATGGTGGTTAGCAAGCAGACGAAAATCCTTGCCCTCATGGTACTGGTGTTCTAGTGGGAGTTGTAATTTCCCAGCTGCACAGTTGAAAAAGCCTGAATTTCTCCCAGCTCCTGATTGTTTCCATTACTATAATGAATGAAAGAATGAGTTCATCTGAGGGCTGTGCCTTGTCTGTGCAACGTCAGCTGGCCTGGTCCTTCCAGCGGTGTCCAAGGAAGGACACTGAGGCTAAAGGCTGCCTGGCAGAGGCGGTCATATCTGCCAGGAGATAATGATGATTCATTATTGTGCACCCAGAATTTTAGATGAATAAACCATGCACTTGGAATTTTTGAACACAATTCTCACAACAACCTAAGATCTAAACGCAGTAGCATTTAGACCTCTGCCTTGGGCTCATGCTCTCTTCTTTTGGCCCCCTTCCCTACACCCCACATCTTGGACGTGAACTTCTTGCCTGAGGACTTGTGAAGACTAACTCGTTTGAAAACGGAAAACCAAGAACCAACAGATTCTTCCCAAATACCAAAACAGTCTGTTATTTCAGAGGAGTTAATTTCAGAAGGACAACAGATCAAGCTTGAAAAAACTTACCTGGATCCTACTGGTAAAATAGGCACTTGGGAGACGGTGAAGCAGACAACCAGGAAAGGACAGTGGCAGTTTTCCCTGAGCTGCAAAGAAGTCTTCATTATAAGTGCATCGTCCTGGCGAAGGAAGCAGTTCCGACCACCAATGGGAGGCTAATGCCTAGAATTCTCTGCAGGTGTCGCAGATGGTAATGAAAGCCCAGAAGCAGCTGCTCTTCGGGAGCTTGAGGAAGAAACTGGCTCTAAAGGTGATGGAATGTTACTCAGCCATAGAAAAGAATGAAATAATGCCATTTGCAGCAACATGGATGGACCTAGAGATTATCATACTAAGTGAAGTAAGTCAGACAGAGAAAGACAAATATCAATATGATATCACTTATATGTGGAATCTAAAGAAAAATGATACAAATGAACTTATTTACAAAATAGAAACAGACACACAGACTTTGAAAACAAACTTGTGGTTACCAAAAGGGAAACATGGTGGGGGAAGAGGGATAAATTAGGAGTTTGGGAATAACATATACACACTACTATATATAAAATAGGTAATCAACAAGGACCAACTGTAGAGCGCAGGGAACTCTACTCAATATTCAATATTCTGTAATAACCTATATGGGAAAGAATCTGAAAAAGAATGGATATATGTATATGCATAACTGAATCACTTAGCTGTACACCTGAAACTAACACAACATTGTAAATCAACTATACTCCAATATAAAATAAAAATTAAATTAAAAAGAATTCCACAGACTGGGTAGCTTGCAAACAACAGAAATTTCTTTCTCATAGTTCTGGAGGCTGGAAGTCCAAGATCAGGGTGCAGACGCAGTCGGGTGAGGGACCTCTTCTGGGCTGCAGACTTCTTTGTGTCCTCACGTGGCAGAAGAAAGCTCTGTGGAATCTCTTCTTATTAGACCGTTAATCCCTTTGATGAGGGCCCCACCATCAGGACACAATCATCCCCCAAAGGCCCTATCTCCTAATAACATTACCTTTGGGGGTTAGGATTTCAACATATGAACTGGGGGCGGGGGTGGGGCTGGAACAGACATTCAGACCACGGCAATGGTTCTCTAGATTTGTAAATTATTATGTATAAAAAGATAGTTGAAACAAAGTTTATTTGCCTTTATATAAACATGTGGCATAGAGAGATGTATGCAATGGAGCGAGATCATACATATTAAACATACCTTAATTAACTCAAAGATGCATATTTTTTTCACTGAAATTAGGGTATGTCTTAGAACTGAAGCATATCCCATATTAAGTGTCAGCATTTTTTTCTTTCTTGGTGATACATAATAACCTTACCATTGGTAGTGTCTCAGAATGAATGAAGTAAAGGGCACAAGTTCCTAGACAGGTATTGGGGTTTATACAATTTATTGAGGGTGCTCTATTCAAAAAAGCCTGTAAGGGAGAGAATCAAGCAGGAGAGGGACAAGGACAGAGCCAAACAAAATCTTAGGTCAGGACTAGCCTCTGGCGGATCCATAGGAAGTGGGCTCTGGAGTGCAAGCCCCACCATAGTTTTACTCCCAAATTACTTACTGACTATGGGTTGCCTTTAGAGGGGTCATAACCACCTGGGCAAAGGGCTCCCATCAGCCAAGGATAATTCTCAGGAGAAGTGGGGCAGCTGGTAGCCACTATCAGCTAATAACCACAACAACTGGGGTTTGGGGACATCCACTTGGTGTAGGGGGTCTGGGGGGACATTACAGCATCTGCTATAGGACTCCTGCTCAGTTTCATGGTTCATAGGGCCCAGAGAGTCAAAACCAGCTTCTCTCAAGAATAATCATCATCCTCCTGTTACAGCGTGATTTTATAGGTCCTCAGTAATATCCTCAGAGTTGACTCCTCACCGAAGGTACTAGGGCTGTTTCTGCCAGGTCTCCTGAGGACAGGGCAACCAGACGCTGTCAGAAGCCACACATGCCACAGGCACAGAGCTCTTCTGATGTATGTGTGACAGACCCAGCTCCTAAGGGACTCCACAAACTGTTAATATCTGGGGTGGAGGAGGGGCAGTAGCCCAGAGGTGAAACCATGAAGTAAGTGGGGCATATCTTCTCTGTCGCCTACCCCACCTTTCTAGAATCTTGTCCCCCATCTCAGCATCCTTTTCTCTTACCCACTTCACCAACACTCTTCCTCTAGCTGATCTCTAACTTTAAACTGTTCTCAGGATATTTCTTTCTTTTTTTCCCCCCAAAGAACTTACCTTAAAAAAAGTGTTAGGAATTTGATGTCTTACCACCTGGGTATATCCACATTTTAAAGACCACTGGGAGAGGATACTGTTTACCATAAGGAAATGAATAACTACTGGTGTAACTGAAGGCATCTGGAGTCCTTTAAGTCATTCAGTATGGACAAGCTCCTCATACAAACTACACACATGGGGTGACTGAATAAGAAAACAGAGAAAAGTTGGGAAATATCGAATTCTGCTCTCATCAATCTAGGCTGTTACTCTTAGCTGATTCTTCCTCTCCTTTCCTGTATCTTGGCTCTCTCTGCACAAAAGAGCAGCTGGGTGGGCATTCCCATGCTCAATCAAGGGCATAGACAAGGATGGAATAATTCCAATATATTAATTTTCCCCATTGCAGTGATAACAACAGTAACAGCAATGACACAATCAACAATTACTGTATGTTTCCTAGGTGTCGGGCCCCTTTCAATCTCCAAGCCTTGTGAAAGAAGTTGTCAGTGGACTTCCTGGTTAATAAGAGGTAAACCTCAATCTTGGGATGCTTTGTTACCTGGATCACTGTGAGTACACATTAGAGCTGATCTAGAAATGAATGTGAAAATGATGAGAAAAAAATAATTTGACCAATGCATTCTTTCACAGACTTAGACTCAGCATGGCGGGTGGGGGGGTGGGACTCCGGATCAACTAAAGGAGATGCAGTGACAAAACAGAAGGCTAGGATCCTAAGGATACAGAGCTAAAAGGGAGCTTAGAGACCACACCATTCCAACTTTCTTATTGTACAGGTGAAAAAATTCTATCCCAGGTAAACTGTTCAAAGCCACAGAATTCCAAGAAGATGACTGTGTGTGTGTGTGTGTGTGTGTGTGTGTGTGTGTGTGTGTGTGTGAGAGACATGGTTATAAAGGCAGGTGTCAATGAGGAATTTGCTAGGTTTAAGTCAAGGTACCTTAATATGGAGATACAAATTTAATGATAGCTGTAGTTAAATGAAGCTAGGAATGAATAAGAACTAAGATTGGAGAAGGCATGGAGAAAAGTATGGAAGTTCCTTAAAAAACTAAAAATAGAACTACCATATGATCCAGCAATCCCACTACTGGGCATATACCCTGAGAAAACCATAATTCAAAAAGACACATGCACCCCAATGTTCATTGCAGCACTATTTACAATAGCCAGGTCATGGAAGCAACCTAAATGCCCATCAACAGACAAATGGATAAAGAAGATGTGGTACACATATACAATGGACTATTACTCAGCCATAAAAAGGAATGAAATTGGGTCATTTGTAGAGACGTGGATGGATCTAGAGACTGTCATACAGAGTGAAGTAAGTCAGAAAGAGAAAAACAAATATTGTATATTAACACATATATGTGAAACCTAGAAAAATGGTACAGATGATCTGGTTTGCAGGGCAGAAATACAGACACAGATGTAGAGAACAAACATATGGACACCAAGGGGGGAAAGTGGCAGGGGTGGTGGTGGTGGTGTGATGAATTGGGAGATCGGGATTGACATATATACACTAATATGTATAAAATAGATAACTAATAAGAACCTGCTGTATAAAAAAAAAATAAAATTCAAAAATTCAAAAAAAATAAAACTAAAGAAAATTGAAACCAAAAAAAAGAAAAAAAGAAAAAAAAAAGAGTCATGTATCACAATGTTCACTGCAGCACTATTTACAATAGCCAGGTCATGGAAGCAACCTAGATGCCCATCAACAGACGAATGGATAAAGAAGATGTGGCACATATATACAATGGAATATTACTCAGCCATAAAAAGAAACGAAATTGAGTTATTTGCAGTGAGGTGGATGGACCTGGAATCTGTCATACAGAGTGAAATAAGAAAGAGAAAAACAAATACCGTATGGTAACACATATATATGGAATCTAAAAAAAAAAAATGGTTCTGAAGAACCTAGGGGCAGGACAGGAATAAAGATGCAGACGTAGAGAATGGACTTGAGGACACGGGGAGGGGGAAGGGTAAGCTGGGACGAAGTGAGAGAGTGGCATGTACATATGTACACTACCAAATGTAAAATAGCTAGCTAGTGGGAAGCAGCCGCATAGCACAGGGAGATCAGCTCGGTGCTTTGTGACCACCTAGAGGGGTGGGATAGGGAGGGTGGGAGGGAGACGCAAGAGGGAGGGGATATGGGGATATATGTATACGTATAGCTGATTCACTTTGTTATACAGCAGAAACTAACACAACAATGTAAAGCAATTATACTCCAATAAAGATGTTAAAAAAAAAAGAAAAAAAAAGATTGGAGAAGGCCTTCTAAATGGTGAGTATTCATTTGCTGAGAGTAGATTATCAATCATTCTGAACTTGAGCAGCTGGTGAGAAGGGCAACCATCACCTCGTGGAGGTGTGTTCCAGATGGTGGGTACCTGTGATTAGGGCACACATCCAATAGAACATCTTGGCAGGAAATGTGAGAATGGCAGTTTTTATGCCAAAACTGTTCTTTACTAATTTAAGAAGGACATGCCTACTTCTTTACTTCTCTAGTATTTCTTATCTGCCCAGACTTAGTCTATCAAGGATTTATGAAAGACGATGTGCAGTCCACGAGTCACCTACAAAGGTTAATTTTTGGCCCTACTCTACCCTACTGTGGTTAAATACTGTCAGATTTCTGAAAGGCCCTAAAACACTGAACATTTTAAAAACTTTGGTCTCTTTTGACGTCTCTAGGGTGAAAAATCTTTATTGCATATGGTACTAGAGGCTGTTGGACCATATAAAAAAAAGTGAAAATAAATAAATCAGTTCATATGTTCAAAGAGATTCCATTCTGGCTGGAACAGTAGAAATAAAAACACCATCATCTTTATCCCCATCATCACTGGAACACTTGCTGTGAACAGGTCCCATACAGTCGCTTCAAGTACATTATTCCATTTAATACTCACATCGACCTTTTGGAGGTATCCATGATAGCCCAGTTTACAGATGAGAAAACTGAGCCCCAGAGAGGCCTCTGGCCTGGCAGTGGCTGAGTCATAACTGCAAATCCAGGTTTATCTGACTTTAGAGCCTGTGATTTCTTCCATCACCACACACTGCCCTCACAGGAAGGCTTGAAAGCAAAACATGGTGATTCATTGCCTACCTGAGTAATAGGGACAGAACTGGCCCTAACATGGAGTAGATATGTTCTTGGCTGTGGCTACTATTTATCATGCCTGGCTTTGGATTCAGTAGACCAAGTTCTCACCCTCATAATGTGATCCGTGTGGGAGCCGACTGTAGACTTGTAAAGTCTACAGAAACCAAGCAGTCTGTGACTTGTTATTACATGTGTTAAAGACAAGCTAGAGAACAATGTAGACAGCTTTGCTCCTTCTAGTTTGTAGATTATGAATGTATTAGATTTGAGCACATCATCTTTCCCTCCTCCAAACCTGCATTTCTAGGCAGGAATAGAAATGTATTCCTGGCCTTATTTGCAATCTTAGGGTTTCCTGTGTGAGTTTGGGCAGAAGTCATTCATGCCGCCATTTCTCCATCTAATAGTTACCAAGCTTCTACTAAGTGCTTGGTAATGTCCTTGGTACTGCATGCACAGGGATGGAAAGCTACCACCCTTTTCTTAGGAAGCTAAGTCTCACGGGAGACAAACACAGGGTTGCTAGGTTTAGCAAATAAAAAATACAGGACACCCAGTTAAATACTACATGGGACATACTTATACTAAAAATTATCCTTTGTTTACCTGAAAGTCAAATTTTACTAGGCACCATGTATTTTATCTAGTACCCTAGGCAGATGTAAAAATCCACCACACCCCACAAAAGATGGTGGCTCTAATGGTTGTGCACACACAGCTCCACAGACACCCAAGAGAAAGAATGCTCTCCCTGTCTGGGATAGCCGAGGGAGGCTTCACATGGCTGTGTGGGCCCATTTGAAGGAATGGTGTGTGTGCTGGGTGATCTTGAAGAAGATTTGACAGGCAGAGATGTGGGGAAGAAATTCCAGATGCAGGGAAGAGTACAGAGTTTGACATAATGATAATGCCTGGGGTCTGTGGGCAATGGGAGGAGGGCAAACATGAACATGAGGGCCAGATCATGAAGGGCTTTGGCAGAAAGATGAATGATTCACAACTTCATTCTGCCATCAATAGGAAACCATCCCATCTCTACTTTTTCTTCTTATTTTTTCATATAATCAGACTTTGGCTACATTTTCACAAAATGGAGGCCATGGACCCATGTGACCATGAGAGGTAATTTCAGGTAGTAATTTCTGATGATTTGGGGTAGTATGGGGAATGCAGCATTAAATAGCCTTGACTCATGCAGGGAGAATGTTAGTTCTTTTTGTTGTTGTTCAATTTAAAACTCTTAATTTTATTTTTATGAGTACACTTAAAAAAATTAATAGGCTTTTTCCTTAGAGTTTTAAGTTTAAGAGATATTGAGCAGAAAGTACAGGGAGTTTCCATATACCCCCTCTTGATACCTTTTTTATTCTCTTTCAATACAGATCACTCAAGAAGAAAGTCTTAATTTGGTGCTATTCTATCTTTAACACCTCTCTAATAGTTGTTCATCCTGTTGGAAGAGAGAAAGAAAAGAGAGGAGGAGAGGGGAGGGGAAAGGAGGAGAGGGGAGGGGAGGGGAGAGTAAGAACAATACTGGTCTTCTATTTCAGGTATGTTGACATTGACAGATGGATAGAAAATGGATAATGGATAAAGAAGATGTGGTACGTAATACACAATGGAATACTACTCAGCCATAAAAAAGAAGGAAATATTGCCATTTGCAGCAACATGGATGGACCTAGAGATTATCATACTAAGTGAAGTAAATCAGACAGAGAAAGACAAATACCATATGATATCACTTATATGTGGAATCCAAAAAAATGATACAAACGAACTTATTTACAAAATGGAAATAGACTCACAGACATAGAAAACAAACTTATGGTTACCAAAGGGAAACGGGTGGGGGAGGGATAAATTAGGAGTTTGGGATTAAAATATACACACACACACATATATATATATATACAGATATATAATAGATAACCAACAAGGACCTACTGTATAGCACAGGGAGCTATACTCAATATCTTGTAATAAATAACGTATAATGGAAAAGAATCTAAAAATGAATATATATATGTGTGTGTGTGTGTGTGTGTATATATATCTGAATCACTGTGCTGTATACCTGAAACTAATATAAATCAACTATTTTTCAATAATAATTTTAGAAAAAGGTGTGTTGATAAAAAGATTTGTTGCAAAATAAATGTATTCATATACAACAAGTGAACAGGAGAAGTAAATGATAATAAAATTGGCAGGCAAATGACAAAAGCTTGGAAATTTTAGGGTTAAGGAATCCTGGTTGAGGTTGCATTCTTACCTGGTGACAAGTTCCCACCCAGCCTTTTCAACATTGATGGAGGAGTTTTCTGGAGAAAAGCCCCATCGTTTTTAGGAGAATGAATAAGGCTCACCTGGGGGAGCAGTGGCTTTATAGAAATCCAGTACAGTCGGCCCTTCATATTCATGGGTTCTGCATCCGCAGATCAAACCAAATGCATATAGAAAATATTAAAAAAAAATTCCATAAAGTTCCAAACAGCAAAACTTGAATTTGCTGCATGAAAGCAACTATTTACACAGCATTTATATTGTATTTACATCTATTTATATAATTTACATTGTTTTAGGTAATATAAGTAATCTAGACATGATCTAAAGTATCCAGGAGAATGTCTGCAGGTTATATACAAAGTCCATGCTATTTTATATAAGGGACTTGAGCATCCATGGATTTTGGTATCTGAGGGAGGTGTTGGAATGAATCCTCCATGGATACCAAGGGGGCTGTTACTGATATCATAGGTTTGCTTGAGGATTAAATGAGATAGTGTGTGAAATTAATAAGCCTCATTACTGATCATAAGAGTTGCAAACTGTTTTTGTCATTCCTCTTTGGTTCTAATGCCTCACTGATGGTTTGTTTGTTTGTTTTTAGTGTTTCCTTGCTTTATTTAAAAACCCTCAGGCTTCCCTGGTGGCGCAGTGGTTAAGGATCCGCCTGCCAGTGCAGGGAACACAGGTTCGAGCCCTGTTCCGGGAAGATCCCGCATGCCGCGGAGCAACTAAGCCCGTGCGCCACAACTGCTGAGCCCGCTCTCTAGAGCCCGTGAGCCACAACTACTGAGCCCGCATGCCTAGAGCCCATGCTCCGCAACAAGAGAAGCCACCTTAGTGAGAAGTCCGCGCACACAATGAAGAGCAGCCCCCGCTTGCCGCAACTAGAGAAAGCCCACGCGCAGCAATGAAGACCCAACGCAGCCAAAACTAATAAATAAATAAATAAATAAATAAATAAATTTAAAAAAATAAAAAAATAAAAACCCTCAGAGCAGGAACTTCCCTTGTGGTCCAGTGGTTAAGAATCTACCTTCCAATGCAAGGGACGCAGGTTTGATCCCTGGTCGGGGAACTAAGATCCCACATGCCGTGGGGTAACTGCGTGCTCGCGCTCCACAACTAGAGAGCCCACACACCACGACTAGAGAGAAGCCCGCGCACTGCAACTAAGATCTGACGCAGCCAAATAAATAAATATAAAAAAACCCCCAAAAAACCATCACAGCAAACAAACAACAGGCTCAATATCCCTTGGTTCTACAGTGACCATGGGTTTCCATTGAAATGCAGTTTAAATTTAGCAAAGTCATTTTGGTGTCCATCAGGTTAAAACAGAATTTCACAGTTATCTTACAAGCTTGCTTTAAGGCTTAATTTGCATTTATAAAAAAGTTTGAAAGCTTCCCATGAATGTTTGTGAAGTGATAAGAATTCTATTTAACAAGATATTGTTGCCCACTTGGTACTGCATGGTTTTGCTTAGCTTAATATTAAGAATCAATTAAAACCCAATTATTATCCAAGCAGGGACAATCCTAGGTTTTTCAGAGAGAAAAACGAGGATAAAAACATCAGCCTTCTCTGCCTCACAAGGTTATTTTTGGAAAGAAATGAAGTAATGCTGTGAACGGCTGCACAAAAACATTACTGTGCTGTACAAAGTTTGATTATTACCTTCACTGTAGAGTTGGGCCTCCCTCATGTTTGTAAAACAATCCTTTGATGGACCTTATCAGTGGTGCTCAAATGTGAGCGTGCATCAGAATAATCTGGATTCCTCAGGCTACCAACGAGGTGGGAAGGCCTAGGCAAGATGCAGAGGAGTCAACATAAGTAACTCAGTGTCATTTCAAGGGTGCTGCTTCAAGGTGGGGATTTGCCTTCTGGGCTAAGAACAAGACTGCAGATTACTGCTGGTCTCCATGGTCAATGAGGTTAGCTAAATGTGATGCATTTAGTATGCGTACACCTTCTTGCAACAGCTAGTTAATTAAATACAAAGTAGAAAATAAAAAGAATCATCTGGGTTCCTCCCATGACCGCCCCCCAACCTCATGCAGCTTTTGATTCAGGGTACCTAGAGGCGGGTGGGGGGTGTCTGAGAATGTGCATTTCTACCAAGTTCCCAGGTGATACTCCTGGTCCCAGAACCTCACTTTGAGAACCCCTATACCTAGTCATCCCTGACAAAGATGAAACCCTTATAGCAATGGCTTTCAGTCATGACTCACCAGAACCCATGGTGAGAAATATATTTTACATTGTGACCCTAGTGTAAACACACATATAACTAAACGCGTTTCATGAAATAATACTCACCATCAATCCAGTAAATGTACTCCGATATTTTTTGTTTGGTTTTAAGAAAATGCCTACTACATTGCATTTTATGAACCATCACTGGGTCCCATCTCAGCTAGAAAACAGTTAGTGCTTGATAAATAAATATGGCACTGGTAAAAATGCACAGTGCAGCATTAGACAACGTGGCAGAAATTAAGTGATGTCCCATTCTCTATTCCTCTCAAAATAGAAAGGCCATTATCAAAGTATGGACCCTTCTTCTACTCTTAAACAAGAGAAATTATGTTGAGACCTTGGCTGCTGAAAGTGAGATGGAGAAGACTTTGGTTTCCAGGGAATTCTCTGGGACTCTGACATGTATCCTCTTTTACTGCTGACATGGAAGGCAGGACTGAAATAACAATGAAGAAAATGAAACATCTTCTTGCTCCATCACATAGACAGATGCTACAGAATGTAAAACGCTGGAGGCTGTCTGGGTGATTCCATCCATGGCACATCTGGGCATGGAATTCATTCTCCATCCTGCTTCTCTTCTCCAAAGACAATTTTGGGGGTGCTCTTTCCAGAGACCAGTGACTTGCACAAGTTGACTGGTTACAGGTGGTCCTTGACTTTCGTTGCTCTAATGTGCACACATTCCATGTTCATGCACAGAACTCTATCTTTGCATTGCCACCAGCCATGTAATGATTTCCCAGCCATCTTCCCTACAGTAGCCTGTGCTCTGGGGATGGGCGGAGGCCTTAGCCAGGTGATGGGAATGAGATAGGCTGGGACCTGGGACCTTTTACTGGAGTTCTTGCACCTGGATAAACCTCTCCTTGAGCAACAAAATACAAAGAAACTATAAATAATTGCACGCATGCGCAGTTGGGGTAATTATGAACAATAAGGTACAGAAAGGCCACAAACCAACTGCCGTTTCTGAGGTGCGGAGAACAAAAGCAGGGTACTTCGCATCATGCCTGCACACAGTACCACCACGGAGGCAGGCAGACCGCCCAAGCTACCCCTCCTGCCCAACCCACCTTTCCGCCCCTACCCTCACTCCATTTAAGGAAACAGCTTTCTACCCACTCCCAAGGGCACCTGTTTCTTATTTTTACTCCCTCGTGCTGCAGCATGAGTCCCAGTAAAGCCTTGCCTGAATTTCTCATCTGGCCTCATCAATTTCTATTGATTAAAGAGTCCAAGGACCCAGGTCCGTAACAGGAATATTCACTCTCCTGTACTAGCGCCAGTGCTGGTCTAGGCACAAGGGCCTCAGTCTGGCCCACAGCTCCCTGGCCACACTCTTTGACCTTCCAGCAGCCCGGCCCTTTAGAGCGGGCTAGCTCCAAGCTGAGATCCCTGGCATGGAAATCTCGTCTGGCCCAGCCTCTGTCTAAGCCTTACTCACATATCACCTGGGCTCCATACAATGGCATGTCTGGGGAAGGCGGGAGAGTGACAGCTTCAGGCCCCACCAGGCTCTTGCTTTGGTGGAGAGAAGAACTCCTCTTCCTCTGTCCTGGTATATCTGGGCCCAAAGATTTAAAGATTAGGAGCCATAAAACCTTCCATCCTGGGCTTCCCTGGTGGCGCAGTGGTTGAGAATCTGCCTGCCAATGCCGGGGACACGGGTTTGAGCCCTGGTCTGGGAAGATCCCACATGCCGCGGAGCACCTAGACCCGTGAGCCACAATTACTGAGCCTGTGCGTCTGGAGCCTGTGCTCCGCAACAAGAGAGGCCGCGACAGTGAGAGGCCCGCGCACCGCGATGAAGAGTGGCCCCCGCTCGCCGCAACTAGAGAAAGCCCTCGCACAGAAACAAAGACCCAACACAGCCATAAATAAATAAATAAATAAATAAAAAATAAAAAAAAAACTTTAAGAGATAAAACAATAAAATGTTTAAGAACATCGAAGAGAGTTATTTAAAAAAACAAACAAACAAAAAAAACCTTCCATCCTCGCCCCGGTGGTGAGGTCAGGCTAGTGGGAAACAGAAATGCCAGGCTTGATTTTGTTCAGGCAGACAAGCAGTGAGACCTGCCCCCAACCTCAAACAAGCCTTCACGAAGGCTTCCATCTGCCCCAGTGAGGCGGGGTCTGGGCTGGAAAGTGGCGGCACTGTTACCAAAACAACCGGGTTAGCTGCCAAGAGACACAACCAAACGAAAGAGCAGGAGAAGGAAGGATTTCTTGCTTGCAGCAAGTCAGGAGAACACTGGGGATCTTTCCCAAAGCAGTGTCTCCCCAACTGCAAAATTGGGAAAGTTTTAAGCTAAGGGTACATGCATATTTATGAAGGGGCTTGAGCTGAAGAGAAGTCAACATAGAATTGGGGCAAAGGTTGACAGAGTCCAAGCTTTAGTTGAGTGAAGTCAGGAGGGTCGGCAAAGGTCACCGTCATCTTTCCTTAGGCCGCAACCAATCTGGTTGTTACGATCCTCCACCTGGGTAGGGGTCTTAATTCCTGCAGAACTCAAAGATCTGTATCAGATTGTGATGTATATCCCTTGAGGAGGAACTAGGACTCTATTTTATCTCTGAACTATTGTTTCTTGACTGCTTTTCATTCCTTCGTTCCCTTAAGATCATTAATTACTGAGATCTGGTCAAGGGCAAGCATTATGGCCAGGCTTAGATCACAAAATGGCTTAGGCCTAAAATGGCTTCTCTTATGTCAAAAAGCTGTATCTGTATACTATATCTCCCTACTGTATTGCACAGGGAACTAGATTCAATATCCTGTGACAAACCATAATGGAAAAGAACATGAAAAAGAATGTATATACACGTATAACTGAATCACTTTGCTTGTACAGCAGAAATTACACAACATTGTAAATGAGCTATACTTCAATAAAATAAATTAAAAAAAAGCTATATCTGGTTCTTTTCCTTTGGGGACCCCCTACTCTGCCTAAGGCATCACTAGCAATAATTAAGATTTTTTAGTCAAAAAGAAAAAAAAAAAACTTTTTTGGAATCAAAACGATCTTCTAATCTCCAAGTCCCAGGCTTTTTAACTTTGTAACCTGTGATTTTCATAAAACACTTCCTCATTTTTAAAACATCAGGTCAACAGTCATTTCACGGGAGAGCACTCCCTAACTTCCGGCCTAGGTCAAATCATGGTCAAATAGGGATAACACGTGCTCACAAAACACTAGTGCTTCTCCTCTATAGCCATGTTAGGGAGGCATCTTTAAAAAATAAACTTTATATTTTGGAATAATTTTGGATTTACAGGAAAGTTGCAGAGAGAGTAAAGAGAGTTCCCATATACCTCTCACCCAGTCCCCTGATGTTAATAAATTATCATAGTATATGTCAAAACTAAGAAACCAACACTGGTATGTTACTGAGGACTAAACACCAGATTTTACTTGCACTTCACCATTTTTTTCCACTTATGCCCCTTTCTGCTCTAGGTTCCCATTCAGGGTTCCATATTGAATTTAGTTTCGTGTCTTCTGGATCTCCTCTGGTCTGTGCATTGGGCTGAATACCAGCGAATCAGAGATGAGAAAGAGAACATGCTCCCATCCTATGAGAGTGTTTCAGCTTAAACATCCTAAGGGTCAAGATAAGCAACTCAAGGTTAAAGAAAGGTCAAGAGAGCTGTACCCCTCCCTGCTCCCTGCTGGAGTCCTCCTCTGTTTGTCCTTTCCTTAGTGAGGCAAACATTGATTAACTGATACTTGCATTTCAAGGGACTGAGATCAATTTATCATTCAGAAGAAGTACAACAGCCTTTTTGTGACAGTTTGCTTTTAACCTTTTGCTCTTGAGCTAACATTTAATTGTGAGATCAAGGAGCTTGAATACTCCAGGTGCACATTATTTCACATTTTAACATCTTTGAAATGGAGATGCCCCTGACAAGGAGTGGCATCTCACAATCACAGTGGACCAGGTGGCAGGTCTGACTTGGTTGTCACTGTCTGTGTGTGCACAGACTCGGCCGAAGCTATTCATGTGTGGTCACCTGAATCAATTTAGGAGCCTTGTTGATGCCCTATAGGTTGAGTTTAAAGTGTCTTTTAAAAGAATACACTGTCAGTATTGAAATGAAAAGTTACTGTGGATGCAGAAAGGCCTGAACACACAGCAGGAGGATATACATTTGGGACAGGTAAAGGGACTAGTCATTGTTGGAGGCAAGACTGCAAATCCCTGTTTTCTCGGAATGCAGCAACCCAGTGCTTACAGGACCCAGGAAAGGAAGTTGTATTACATTGTGTTACTGAGATACATGTAAATGAGACATTTCACCACATGCCAGGGCAGTGCTCCTGAAGGGAGAAGAAATTCCTATAAATCCCCTAGAAGAGATGAAGGAAATTTCAAAGCACTGGATTCTTCTGGGAAAATTTGGGCAAGTCATTTTGAAACAGGATGGAAGGGGGCAGGGCACAACCTTTAAAAGAATGACATAGCCCGAGGACATGACATAAACTGATTAGAACCAAATGGGTCCAAGATGGCAGACGAGTCGATTTCCACTAGACCTTGCGCCTCAGTATATGCACATTGTAACACATCAGCAAGCTAAATGACATACCCACAGGCACCATGACAATTCCAAGGCCAACCATAAGGGTCAAAAAGTGGGCGGTGGCCCAATTCCTGAAAATCCCAATCCCTTCCCCAAAATAGTTGGAATACTCCTGCCACTCACTAGCCTACGAAATTACCCACACCTATAAAAACTGACAACCCCACACCCTGGTGCCTTTCTCACCCTCTGAGACGGCCCACACTCTGTCTGCGGAGTGTGTTTCTCTCTAAATAAATCCACTTCTTACCTATCACTTTGTCTCTCACTGAATTCTTTCTGCGATGAGACATCAAGAGCCTGAAATTCATTAAGTTCTGAGGCCAGGTGTGTGATCTCAGTTAAAAGAACATGGGCTTAAGTCCCAATCTGGGTTTTGGCTGGGTTTGAGTCCTGGCCCGTGGGTTCAATTCCCAATCTGAGTTGCACGGTTTCAATTTAACTAGATTGTGTCTTCTATTCTCTGTAAGAAGAGAGGGATAAAAGTAGTAGTACCTCATTTGTAGGTACTGGTGTCCTGGATCTAAATCTTAAGCAGCTCACAAGAGCCTATTAGGCACATCTTTTCCCAGCTCCCTGTTTAGTGACATCATTTGGTAGCTTGAAATCTACCAAGTATTTACACCAACGAAATTGGCAATCACTACAAACTGGAACTTTTTTCTTCCCAGAGAGCCAATTAAACATTTATTAGTACATGGCTACTTACAGGATTGTTGCAAAGGTTAAACAGGGTGATGGATGCAAAAGGCTTGAAACCAAGCAGGATCCTGTGGGCCTCCTGGGCACAAAAGCCTTTCTGTGTCCCCTGTTTCTTGTTTGTAGGAAATACGCTTCATTCAGCCTCCATGACCGTCCCTGAGTTCCAAGGGGCAGGTTCAAATAGTTGCTAATCAGGGAAGGGAGGTGATGTGGAGACAAGGGAGGAACAGTCAAGAAACAATAGTGCAGCCTTGGGACGAGGTCCCGGTTCCCCCTCAAGGGATACACATAACAATATCTGTGAGCTGTTTTGCAGATACAATAAGTCCCCTCCATACGAATGAGTTCCATTCCGAGAGTGTGTTCCTAAGTCCAATTTTGTTCATAAGTCCAACAAAGTTGGCCTTGGTACCCAACTAACACAATCGGCTTTAGAATACTGTACTGTAATAGGTTTATAATACTTTTCACACAAATAGTACATAACAAACAAACACAAAAATAAAGAAAACATGTTTAATCTTACAGTACAGTACATTGAAAATTACAGTAGTACCAGCTACATCACCGCTGCTTTTATGCTTGCTTCTGGACATCCTGGGCTTGAAGTAAAGATACTGTACTACTGTACTCTATACAGTACTGTAAAGTACACAAAAGCACAACCACTTGTAGAGGATGCATGCACGTGACAATGTACGCCAGACACGTGAACTTACGTGATTGGACATGCGAACTCATGTTTGCATCTTTGAAAGTTCACAACTTGAAGGTTCGTATGTAAGGGACTTACTGTACTGAAACTGCCACCAGGTGGAAGAAGTTTACTGTATGCTGCCCACAAGCATGTAGACCCCAGAGCAGTTGGAATCAGAAGGTTGATGATACTGGCTCCCAGTTACCTCACCACCAACCAGTCAGAAGAATGTCCACAAGCTCATCACGCCCTCTTTGAACCATTTACTATAAAACTCCTCACTACCCCTTCCAGGTCAGGACACACAGTTTTGAGGGCATTAGCCCACTGTGGCCCCCTTTGCCCAGCAAAGCAGTAAAGCAATTCTTTTCTACTTCATCCAAAACTGTCTCCAAAATTCCATTCAGTATCAGTGTACAGAGGCCGAATTTCGGCTACAGGCTTGCCATATTGCCTAGCATGTAATAAGTTTTTATATATGTAAGCATGGCTATTTATATGTGCTTTTATCCAATGACACATTTCTAATACAAGGTGATACACTGGAGAAGAATTTTGTACTACAAACAAGGACTCAATTGGGAAGATGCCTCTATGTCTTTGGAGTGCACCAGGCCAATAAGACATTTATTTGTTTCTTGATTGCTGCGATGGATCCCATCTTCCACAATCTCTGGAAAACTTTCTCATTGAGCTGGTATTACTTAGCTTGTGCAGGGCCTCTGCTGTGAAGGACGCTGCCTAAGGAATGTGCTCAGAGTAAGTGGAAAGGCCAAGTGAGAGAATGCAAATGACACAATCTCTGATAGCACAAGAGTTCCAACGATTTTTGCAGTGAGATTGCAATATGGAATACCACCTGTAAAGCATTAGGAGAGAGATCAATAGAACACCACAATGTTTGCTGGAAATAAAAACACAAACACATTCACGGTGGCCTTTTAAAACGTTGCAAGTGTATTTTGTCTTGGAGATCAGCTTACATTAGTTCTCGAATCTTTTCTTCCAGTTTTTCAGCATCAGTTCCACAAAGTTCAAAAATCTGTTCACAGATACACAAAGGTGAAATATTTATTGGTTCAAATATGGCAAAGATGAAGCTTTGAGGAATTTTGTTCCTGTTTATAAACTTATCCTCTACTCATTTCCATCATCTGCAAGATACTTTAAACACACATTAAACACATTAAATTTCTGATGTTTTAATTATTTGGCACCTTTTCAAAATTGTTTATGTTAATATTTTGCCAGATTTATATAATTCTCCACGATGTTCCTCTAAACTAAGATCTAGAACATATCACATTGTTGGAAATGAGGAAACCCAATCATTGAAACTTCTCAGAGCGTTTATACACTGATCTTGAGGGCTTGTTAATTCATATACATGATCCCCTGAAATCAAATGGCTTGTGATTTCCCATGCCCTGACTTTAGCCCAGGTAATAGTAGTTTAATTAATTGATTCATAGAAGCACATTTTCTTTTCAAATTCTCACATCTCTGAATCAGGATGCATTTCACAGGGGATGGTATATTTTATTTGGAACACTTTTCAGTAGGAGATAAAATAATGGTGCATCTGTCAATGCGCATCTTATGTTTGATGAAATATGGAAGTTAGAGACCCTTAACTATTCATGATCAGTTTAGTACCAGTTGTATGAGGTGGTTGGAGAGAAGGAAGAGTGTGGGTAAAATGAGGCTGAGATTGGGTGAAGACTTGAGTTTCCAGTGAGGGAGGTTTCAGCAGCTAGAAATGGTGTTAGGACTTTGGGGGCAGGGGTTAGAAAAGTCTAGAACTAACTTCAGCGCTCAGTGTGCAGCAGAGAAGAAACTATGCCCACATCTAATGATTCTGCTTCCCCTTATAGCAGCATGCTACCTGTGGGCATCATGGTTCATTCTATTCCTTGAAAGTAAACCCCACTCTTGTGCCTCTGTCTTGATCCCGTTTCACTTACCGGCTCGCTCAGGGATCCACTTCTATAACAGCAAATTGCTCTTTTGATTCTTGAGAATAGGGTTACCTAAGTGTGGGTGCAGAATTTCATGATTTATCTGGGTTGTCTGGTTTGTAGCCATCTCCTCTATAAATAGTCCTCTTGGCCTTGGCCACCAGGGGAGGAAGGTGTCAGAAAGGATCTGCAAAAGGCTCTTTCTTAAGAGTCAGTGGCAGCTGGATGGTGCCTCTAGGGCATGAAGGGAGTTTCATACTCCTCTCAGGCTAGAGCAGGTACCAAGACAAGAAGTCCTGGCAATAACATAGGCAGGGCTTGGCCACCTGAATGACCAGACTTGGCTGGGGACAGGAAAAGGATGCTAAGCTTAGCCAACTGACCAAATTACTGAACCCATTGCCAAGAAACTCCTGACCAAGGTGAGGCAAAGGAAGACTCGGCATCCTCCATGAGGCTGGAGGTTGGGAGCTTGGGCATACTTTTTTCACTTGGGGGTATTAGGACTTTCTAGACAGCTCAGTCTGGTTGGAAAGGAACTCTGTCCCTTGTCTCTAACCAATGCTGGGGTGGAATGCAGGGTGGGAGAGGCTTGGGGTTCACCCCAGTCTCAGTCTGTCTTTCTCCATGGGAGCTGGAAAGGTACTATGTTTGCAGTGGCTCCCGCTTATCCTTCCTTGTGTCCTCTGTCCAAGATTCCTCCTGAGTCTCTATCCTCTACCCCTCTGCTTCAGGCGTGGCTTGACTCCAGTGAAGGGCACACGTACTAGCTGAGCAGAAGAAAGGCACTGGCAAAGAAGGGATGAGAAGTTCCCAAGGTGTGTCTGTTCCCCACGACCACCGCCATGTAATTCCAGACAGTCCCCCACACCCCCAGTGGTCTAGAAGATGATATTTTTGTCATTCTTACGGCAATAACTCTAGTGGATCTGATTATGACTCCTTATCTTAGGATCTCCCCCACTGCCAAAAAGCAGTGTGAAGCCAAAGAGAGTTTGGGGGCCCCTAAAGATGGGTATCTCTTCTTGGAGGACACTGCCCTGCATGGAGGGGTGGCACAATCTATAAGTGTATTAGAAATAGGAAGGCACAGGCCTGAAGGGAGATTTCCAGGGAGGGGTGATTTCCATGACCATGGGGATGTGGCATGCCTGTGCTGTGACACGGGCAGCCAGAAGCCACAAGTGCACTAAGAGCCTTGGCTACTGTTGAATGTGACTCCTCTTCCTTCTAGATACATTGAGCCTAGTACAGGGCACCATCACCCACCCTCGTACCTGAGCCAGGAAACTGAGGTCACTTAAAACATTCATATATATTCAGAACATTGCACACATGTCAGCATACAGTTTGGGGAGTTATTACAAAAGAGAGCCCACTTGTGTAACCATGTCCAGATCAAGATGCAGATATAGCTTTAGTTCCTCGCTCCCAATCATTACCCTGTGCCCAAAGCCAAACACTATTCTGGATTTTTCACCATAAATGAGCTTAGTCTGTTTTTGAACTTTTATAAATGGAATTCTACAGTATGTTGTGTGTATTCTTCTGTGTCTGGCTTCTTTCACGCAACATGATGTTTCTGATATTTATCTGTGTAATGGCCATACATTCATTTTTCAGTGTTGTTTTTTAGTATTCTATTGTACGACTATAACACAGTTTATCCATTTTGGCTATGACCAAGAGTGCTGCTAGGAACATCCTTTTCCACAACTTTGTGGGGACATCTCTGGGGGCAAATGAGCACCCACTCTTGTTGGGTTCTGTTGTCTACCTGAAAGGGGGATTACTGAGTTCAGCTTTAGTAGGAGATACCCAACAGTTTTTCAAAGTGATTGCATCAATGTACACTCCACCGGCAGGGGATGAGGGTTCTGGTGGTTCCACATGCTTGACAACACTTGGTATTGCCAGTCTTTTTCATGCTAGGCATTCGGGTGGCTTTAGGTGACATTAAATTTGTCTCTGAATTCCATGGATTTTACCCCATCAACTTCCCCGTGGGTTTTAGCAACAGCTTACAATTTGTTTCTCTTTCTCCAGTCTGTGCCCCTGAGGTCTCTTCTCCCCCTTGAAGCTCAAAAACACACATCCCATCATGCTTTCTTTGTGAAATTCTTGAGTGTTTCTCCATCATCATAAAATCCAAGCTTTTTACCAGAATTCCTCGACCTTGTCCTTTCTAGCTCCACTGTCACTCTCTACCGTAAACTCTGGACTCTAGCAACACTTTATAGTTGGATTTATTTATTCATTTAATAAATACTTAGTGAGTGCCTACCATGAGCCAGACATATGGTGAACAAAACAAGACAAAAGCCCCTCACAGAGCTCACATTCTAGTGATAATTTTACAATTTTATACTATTGGTGTATGATTATCAAATAATTCCTGACCCGTACCTGTGACATTTTTTAACTCTCTGCTTCTTCCCAGCTTTAAATCACTTGCTAATCTTAAGCATCCTTTAAGATTTATCTCATGAAGACTTCCCTGAAGTCTTTCTCTGTCATCTCATAGTATCCACTATTCTAGTGCATTCCACGATTAAAGAGTTGATTTTGTTATCTGTCTTCCCCACTAGATCAAGGATGGGGACTGTACTTTATTTTCCCACCCATAGTTTTAGTATCCAGCCCAGAACCTTACCCAGAGTAGGTGCTCTATTAATGGTGTTAGGCCTGAAATGAGTTGAACTAAGCTGATTTCTGGTCACTGAGGTCCGGGTCCAAGACTCTGTGTTAAGTTTCGGGGATTAGGTGTTATCTATTTTATTCTTTCTTTGTCCAATTTGCCAAAGACAAATTTTATATTTGTGTCTCCCTGTCTAGCATGGGCCTTTGCATACAGGAGTTTAATAAAAGTAGTTAATAAATGAGGAGCAGCTTACTGATAAGAGCTTATCTTATAAGTAACTTTCTTTTGAAAGGATATATATGCAAGGCCATTAACATATCATTTCTGCTCAAAATATTTTCTCATTTTAACCTGAATGTTTGGCTGTACCTCTCAAGGGCATGCTCCACTCTGAAGCATTAGGAAGCAGTGTTTACCTTGTTCTTCTCAATGCCTTCATTTTTCATGTATGGCTGCCACCCTAGCAATGACTGCTAATGAAAATTACAAGCTCCAGTTTGCAAAGACCAGTGGGATATGGAGTGGCTGTTCTTGCATTAGAGAACCAACTATAGCCAACAATCAGTTAAAAAAAAAAACCCTGAAGTTTTATTATGGACATTTTCAAACATACACAAAAACAGAATAATAAAGTGAACCCCATCCTCTCATTACCCACCAGCCAGGTGCAACCAGAGGCAGTTCTGTATGCCAAAGACATTCAATCACCTACCAAGAGTTTATTCCTGCAGCTGGGAAAATGCAAAGGGGCTGGAGAGACAGTGACTTCTGAGAACATAAATTAAGGAGTCTGGCTAGTGATGTCCTCATAGGATAACTATAAAATGCGTTGGCCAGTTGACATGCAATTTAGTTGAGTCAACACTGAAGTTATATTTGGACCAGCTGTATGAAAGCTCAACAATTTTCAGACCTCTGTAGTGAGTTAAAAACAACAACAACAGCAACAAAATTCTCCAAGCAACAGCAACAATCACAACACGAACCAAAAAGCCCAACAACCAACCCACACAAGATACTTCTTGGAGGATGGCTGTGGAAGTATTTGTATGTACGAGTTTATAATTTGAAATAGTATGATGTTCTTTTTCTTTAGGAAGGGTTTATTAAGACATTAAAACTGATGAATAAGATGAAAAGGATATGTCCAACAAGAGAACGTTTAAAAGTCCCTCAACCTTCTGTTGAGAGGTGGACAGTTTAATCACCGTTTGTTCCTATCTTGGCTTCTTTCTCTGACTCCTCCCACACCCGTTCCTTCCCTAGAACCATCTGCATCACATTGCAGGTATTTGTACACCTCCTCTTTGACTTTCACAACACCCAGGGCAGACTCTGCAAATGCAAGGAGGTCAGTTAAGGTTTTTGGAGTTGAGCAAAATCCAACCAAGATGACACAGTCCCTTCGAAATAGTCTGTTTCAAACAGCTTGAATTTGTATGTACTTGCATTCAAGAAAAGAGCATATAAAGCAATCTGTTCACTCACTTTTCCCTAATCTATGCTGGCCTTTTTCTCAACTTGTTCCAGTTGTGAGATTTCAGTAACATACTAATTCATTTTCATTTTCCTGCAGCAGATTTAGAAACTGCCTATGCATCTGTTTCTTAGCTCACTGGTAGCATAAATAATGACTAAAGTGCTTTTTTCTTCTATGTTAGGAGTTGACAAACTTTTTTTGTAAGGGGCCTGATAATACCCACTTTAGGTTTTGCAGGCCATATCGTTTCTGTCAAAGCTACTCAAATCAACTCTCTGTACTATCTGCAACTTTTACGTAAATCTAAATTTTTTCTAGATAAGTCTATAAATTATATAATAATATTAAAAATATAGTCCATTTTTTATAATGATAATGCAGCCATAAACTTCCTTTTATAAAAAAAAAAAAAAAAAAGGCTACCCAAGTTGTTAGGGGAACCACTGACCAAAACCGCCCGTCCTGGCCAGGCACGACGGTAACCACTTGCATGAGTTATCTTACAACAGGACGTCCTGGTAAGGAACGTGGAACTAACAAGCTACCACCAACTGGAAGAATTCGGGAAAGGTCGAAAGGAGAGAGGAGACACCAGTCCGTATGTGCTACCAACCTTCCAGAATCCTTCTCGCTGGAATCCATCTTGGCTGAGCGATGTGCACATCACCAGGAAGGACCCTCAGTCAGAATGATTGGCCAGAGACAATCGGGAAACTAACCCCATTACCATAAAGCCTGAGACTGTGAGCCACGTGGCAGAGCAGTTCTCCTGGGTTCTCTTACCCTGCTGCTCTCCACCCGGGCTCCCCTTCCCAATAAAGTCTCTTGCTTTGTCAGCACATGTGTCTCCTTGGACAATTCATTTCCGAGTGTTAGACAAGAGCCCACTCTCGGGCCCTGGAAGGGGTCCGCCTTCCTGCAACAAAATCAGCTATTGTAGTGCGAAGGCAGCTGCAGGTGATTAGTTAAACAAATGGGCATGTCTGTGTCCCAGTAAAACTGAGGGTCAGATTTGGCCCCGGGGCCATAGTTTGCCAACCTTTATTCTATGCCATCAACTAAAGCTGCCTGAGAGTTAGTCACTCAGGACGATGTGGCTTTCTGTTGAAGGGAATAAGAGGCATGAGTCTAATGTTGTGGGAATTCATCTCAAGCTACACTGAGAATAGAACAAGTGATTTTGGACTCTGGCCAGGTTAGATGTCATCCTGCCCGTTACTGGAAGTGTGGGATGGAATTTTGTTCTTCGGGATAAAAATACTTTTGGAGCCATTCCTTTCAATGGCACATACTCTTGTTCTCATGTTTCCATTAGACCATCTGCTCAACTGTCCATTATTGGGAAAATATACCTGTTTCCTATATCCCTTAACTTCTCCCCAAGTTCAAAGGCGAGCTTATCAGCTGAGCCTAGACAAAGGTATGAGCTCATGCCTATCCTCCTCTCCCTTTTTGGGAGTGTTTGCTCAAGATACAGGTCTGTTCTTCTGGAAAGCACATTTGAAGTGAGCCTAACATCTGCCTTCTAAAGATAGCTCTGGAAAGCTATCACCCTCTGTCCTCCCTTTTGGGGGCTAAATAGTTATGAAAAGCAGCAGTATCTCCTCCACCTGGGTGGGGAAGTTTGTCCTCTGCAGCCCCAGATTCTACCATAGCGGGGGTCATCTCAGGGTCTAGGCTACAAGGGACTAGTGAGAAATCTTTTGACATGGATCCAAGCCATGTTCTTCAATTACCACAATTTAGCACTACTGCTACTTTTAATAAAGGTGACATTTTGATTTTCCACATGAATCCATGTGAGAAAAAAGTTAATGTAGCAGGTCTGGTTGCTTACTCCTGGCATGTCTCCAAGAGAACCATGATTGATCCTTCACCAATCCCTGGGTAATGTGGTCCTCCAAGTGTTCCTTGTGTTAGTGATGGATGATTTTGTTATATATATCTGGAGCAATGGACTATGCCATTGCTGGCTTGTCAAGTTGTTTTGCATAAATGTCAATAATGATGATGTGCACCTAGTTTTATTGTTGGGGTCCTGAGTTTCCATTGTCATGGCTGGTTGTGCAGCAATGGTTGCTTAGCAAGATATGTCTATGTGACCAGTCCCCACATAAAAAACTCAGACCCAGAGAATCAAAAAGGCATCCCTAGTCAGAGACATTCCACACATGTCCCTGAAGTTCACTGCTAGGGAGAACACTCTCCTAAGTATCCCTGGACAAGGAAGAACACCAGAATTCTGTGCTGGACCTTTCTAGACTCCAACAACACCCTTCTTTTTTCCCTGCTGCTTTAACTCAGTGTTTATTGCTGTAATAAATCTTAGCTATGAATATAACATGCTGTTGAGTCTTGTTAATCCTTCTGTGAATCACTGAATGAAACACTCCTGTACTTCAACAATTTAAAATTCAGAGAAGAACAGGGCTGGGACTAGGGTGGAAAATTTAAGGGATGCCAAAAACTTAGTAATTAAGATAAATAATATCTTAATAAATATTTTAAAAAGTATTAAAATCTAATGCAAAAAACCCATGATAAACGAAACATCAAAAATTCAAATAAAGACAGGTTTCCACCCTACACCTGCAATATCTTGCCTCACTTGCCTCACCCAAATCCCTGCCCTGGAGAAAAGAGGTACACAAGTAATTACTGCCTTTACGTTGCTAAAGCTGAGAGCTGCATCTTTAGCAATGGTGCTAAAGGTTGCTAAGTGGTGATAAATAGTTGCTGTACTTCTCTGATTTTCCCTTCATGTCACTTAGTTCTTGCCTCCTCCAGTCAATTAATCTCTGATAATGTATCAGCTGCTTATGGGGCTGATATGCAACCCCTTTTAGGGATCTGCACCCCTCAGAGCCCTGAAGACTATATGAGAATTCTTTTCTTTTCCTCCTCATGCAGAAGCCCTCTGTAACTAAAACAATCCATTAAGGTTGAATACCATTGGTAGGTAACTCCTGAATGCTAAGATAACTTAGCTTAAATGCATACTGTAGTTACTCAAAAGAGCTTTGGAGGTCTCTGGTAACCTTCATTTCTAAATTTCTATTTACCCATACATTTTCAGGAAGATAGGTGCACAGTTAGATCCTGGGGCTCTAATAATAGCTACATTTTATAGTATGTACAAAGACTAGTGCTGGGCACTTTATTTATATTATCACAAATTTTTATGACAATAGTTCAAAGACACATGACACTGTATTTCACAAAGAATGAAACTGAGCCTTAAGGTGGTTAAGACACATTCCCAAGGTCCCCCACTAATAAGAAACAGACCTGGAATTCAACCTACAATCATCTGACTCCAGAGATGGCAAAAGCCAGCCGCAGACACTCTTTTGCGGGGGTGTGTGTGTGTGTGTGTGTGTGTGTGTGAAACACTGTTTTTTATGAACTTGAACAATGAGCATTTGGGAGGGTGATTCTCCAGGGACCGCCATCCTCCTCACTTCCTACTGTGTCACCTATTGTCCCTGCCTGGCCCTTGAAGACACTGCGTATGGGACCCCTGCTTCCAAGCCTATCCTCTTTCTAGCACTTGATGGTGCCACCTACTTTGGATTCTTTTTACCTCTGTACCAACTTCAAGGAGGGTGCTTGCTGGAAATGACTTCCATGACCTCAGCTGGAGCCCTGCGATTCACACACATAAGGGCAAGAGCTTCTTCTCACTCCATATGAGAGCTCAGTTCTTCTGAGTTATTCATTTGTGAATAACTCATTTATTAGCATCTATGTACTCATATCCCATCACTCCCATCTTTCCTAACTGCTTTAGGAAACCATCTTACTCTCATATCAAAAAATGAAAAGAGGGAGGCAACTTTTGAGAGTTGGCCCATATTTAAGCAGTTGGCCAAGACCTGCTAAATCTTTTTTAGTCCTCCTTTCCTCTACTCCATAGACTTTTACAAACTTTAGCTAGAAGCAATGTAATGCACATAGGGGATCTACTGATGGGCTTCAGAGGCTCATTGAATACCCTAGGCATTACATGCACATTTCAGTTTAGGTGCATACGTATATTTTTCTGGAGCGAGAGAGAGTTCATAGTCTCCACTGGATTTTAAGAGGGTCTACAGATTTTAAGAGGGTCTATAAACCAAATTTATGAACTACTCATAATAGAATACAGTGTATTATTCTGGTTACAAAAATCAGCCAAGGTTTTGGATTCCCCATCTGACAGACACCACAGGAATGCACATTTTGTTTTCTTTTTCTTTTGTTTTCTTTTTTTAACCACAATGAATCTTACTGGAACATGCTGTGATGTCCTAGATGAAAACACTAAGGAACACAGCAGGAAGGAACAAACCCACCTTATTTATTACCTAGAATTTGTTTTGGCTGTCCTTTGCCCTAAAACTGTGAAATAATTATAGCTGTTGTTTATAGTGCATCCCAGCCAGATGTTCATCTAACCTCTGCATGAAAACTTCCAGCACCAGGGAAGGCCCATCATCCACCATGACCCTAGGTCATGATTATGTAGCTTCATTTGTTTTAGGTTTTTAATGTTTTATTTTGTTTATAGTCTATGCATTTTGCGAATATTTGAAATGAGCCAGACTCAAGGCCAAGATAAAATAACAGAACCATTAAAGGATGATCCAGTGTGGAGATGGCAGTTAGGAAATGCCAGGAAACTGTAGGTAAGGGGGGCTATTGTATTTGAGTAGAGGAGGTAATCCTGAGATTTTTGGCAGCAATGGAAACAGAAACCCAAGGGATTCCCTAAGTCTTCTGATCTAATGAGAGGAAGCTGATCATATTTTCAAGGGAGGCAAACATTCTCCTAACTCTATGTCCTATAAGGAATTATCATAAGGCTTTTTATACAGTGCACATTTTTTTTTTTTTTTTTTTTTTTAAACATCTTTATTGAAGTATAATTGCTTTACAATGGTGTGCTAGCTTCTGCTTTACAACAAAGTGAATCAGTTACACATATACATATGTTGCCATATCTCTTCCCTCTTGCATCTCCCTCCCTCCCACCCTCCCTATCCCACCCCTCTAGGTGGTCACAAAGCACCGAGCTGATCTCCCTGTGCTATGCGGCTGCTTCCCACTAGTTATCTATTTTACATTTGGTAGTGTATATATGTCCATGACACTCTCTCACCCTGTCACATCTCACCCCTCCCCCTCCCCACATCCTCAAGTCCATTCTCTAGTAGGTCTGTGTCTTTATTCCCATCTTGCCACTAGGTTCTTCATGACCTCTTTTTTTTTTTTTTTTTTCCCTTAGATTCCATATATATGTGTTAGCATACTGTATTTGTTTTTCTCTTTCTGACTTACTTCACTCTGTATGACAGACTCTAACTCCATCCACCTCATTACAAACACCTCCATTTCATTTCTATGTCCTATAAGGAATTATCATAAGGCTTTTTATACAGTGCACATTTTAAAAGGTATTAATGGACAGTGGCTTGTTGCCAGATGTTTTACCATAAATGTAAAGACATTTCTTATAACATTACTCCATAGAAGCTAGATTCTAGGGTTTTTTTTAATACTAGATAAATAGTATTTAACTGCTTCAATAAGCCAATTTGCAGTTGTGCCATCCCAGAAGAAAGAGAGGAGCACATTTATAGACGTGGTCTCAAAGAAGTATATTTAATTTTTCTCTATCCCCAGGAAAACAGTGAACGTCACTGGCAGCCTTCATAGTCAATTCTATTGAGAGAGGAGGGAAATTCACAGGGACTAGTCTTTTTGCCTGGCCACCCCAAACTTCCTCTGGTTCCAATGATTTTCCAGTGTAGACCACTAACAGGTAGAGCCTGAGGGGAATTTCAGAGGTCTCATAGTTTGCCTGCAGTTCTGGATGTAATGGTTAGAAATGGGGACCTTGCAGAAGCCCTATGGGGCTGCTCAGTTACCCAATGCTGTGGGTGGAGTCCAAAGAGGTAAAAGATTTGTAATACTGTGTCTTTATTACCTCTCCCACCTCCTTTTTTTGTGCCTTTGTCTTTTGCACTGTAGATTGATATTCTCTGTCAAATGGAACGACCATTACAAATCTTTTCCACAGATTTTCAAATGATATCTAAATTGATCCAGGTATGAATCCTTCTGGAGATATGATTACATATAACTACAAATGAAATTTAGAAGTAGACTCATTTGATATTATGACATAAATAATCTCAAGTTGTCTTTTTAAAAAAAAAAAATAACTCTATAACTGCCATGCTAAGTTAACGCTATTCAATGAAAAATTCCATTCTCAAGAAAATTTCTTGGGACATGGATATCCATGTCATAGTTAGAGGGTTGCTGGATGACTCTGGAATTAGACTACAGGGAGGTAGATCAGTTTAATGGACACTGTCATCAATTCAGTTGATTTTTTTTCCATTAGCTAGTTGGCATAAAATTCAAATTTGAGATCCTTAGTGATCCCTAGAATATAGGCATTTTGTTCCATTAATTCAAAAGGATCCATACCCTGTAGACACGAGTTAAGAAATACTTGATTATAGGAGGTCTCTCCACCTACAAGTGAGGGCTCTTACACCTCCAGAGAGAACTGAGACTAAGCAGGGCCAAGCCTTATCTCAAAAGCATAGCTATGGATTTGCTCGAGAGCCTAGACACATAATCAACTGAGAACACAAAGTTTTGTTTCATAAAACAGAGAACAACCTTTGAGCCATTAAGCAATATCTTCTGCAGAAAGGATGAAACCAGAAAGCTATTCTCAGCTGGACAGAAACTTCCTCTGAGTCAGATTAATATGAGGACAAAATCAGAAGGGGAGGCAAAGCTGGTGGGGGGATGCTGGGGAAAGACAGCAGGCTTCACTTGTTTGCTCATTCATTCATTTGTTCACTCCCTCATTAGTCAAACACAAAATAAGTATTTTCTATTGACGGGGGATTCTCCTAGGCCCTGGGGTTCCAAATCAGACATGAACAACTCCAAGTTCTTGGAAGAATATGAGAAAACTACATGAAGTTAAGATCTGAGTCAAACAAAAATGGGCTTGGGAAGGTAGATTGGATCAAAATTAGGGAGAAATTTTAAAGTCAGACTTGAATACAAGGGTCTAGTCTTGATTCTGAAGGCAATGGAGGGGGAGGGGTATCAACTTTTAAATAAGGGAATGACACACATGGAGCAAGGATCTATTTGGAAAAGAGAACAGAGCTTTGACGTGAACTTGGGGGAGAGGAGAGCTATTGTTTAAGTTAAAGGTATTCACAGCTAGAACTAGAAGTGGGGGTGAAATTACTAAGGGAGAGAGGTAGAATGGAAAAAGACAGAGCCTTGGGAAACACTTATATTTGAGAACAGCAGGAGACAAAGAAGCCAGAGGAGAACTTGGGGATGAATCAGCAATAGAAGCGAAAAAAGGAGGAAGTTTCCAGGATATAGAAGCTGATTAGTTAATGACACTTGTGTAATCAAGGAATAGCAGGATTGAGAAATGGCTATTTAAAGTAGGTGTTGGAAGATTCTTGGTGACTTTCAAGAGTGGGTGAGGGAATGAGTAGAAAATGAGAATTGGAAGCAGTAAATATATCCAATTCTTTCACGAATTAGACCATAAAATAAAAGAGAGCAGTCTGAGAGAACATCAGATATATTCATTAGAAATGTTTTGGTTGCAACAAGCCTCTTAGATAGCCTCATCCACCAGAGGACAGACAGCAGAAGCAAGAAGAACTACAGTCCTGCAGCCTGTGGAACAAAAACCACATTCACAGAAAGATAGACAAGATGAAAAGGCAGAGGGCTATGTACCATATGAAGGAACAAGATAAAACCCCAGAAGAACAACCAAATGAAGTGGAGATAGGCAACCTTCCAGAAAAAGAATTCAGAATAATGATAGTGAAGATGATCCAGGACCTTGGAAAAACAATGGAGGCAAAGATGGAGAAGATGCAAGAAATGCTTAACAAAGACCTAGAAGAATGAAAGAACAAACAAACAGAGATGAACAATACAATAACTGAAATGAAAACTACACTAGAAGGAATCAATAGCAGAATAACTGAGGCAGAAGAACGAATAAGTGATCTGGAAGATAGAATGGTGGAATTCACTGCTGCAGAACAGAATAAAGAAAAAAGAATGAAAAGAAATGAAGACAGCCTAAGAGACCTCTGGGACAACATTAAATGCAACAACATTTGCATTATAGGGGTCCTAGAAGGAGAAGAGAGAGAGAAAGGACCCAAGAAAATATTTGAAGAGATTATAGTAGAAAACTTTCCTAATATGGGAAAGGAAATAGCCACCCAAGTCGAGGAAGCGCAGTGAGTCCCATACAGGATAAACCCAAGGAGAAACACGCCGAAACACATAGTAATCAAATTGGCAACAATTAAAGACAAAGAAAACTTATTGAAAGCAGCAAGGGAAAAATGACAACATACAAGGGAACTCCCATAAGGTTAACAGCTGATTTCTCAGCAGAAACTCTACAAGCCAGAAGGGAGTGGCATGATATACTTCAAGTGATGAAAGGGAAGAACCTACAACCAAGATTACTCTACCTGGCAAGGATCTCATTCAGATTTGATGGAGAAATCAAAAGCTTTACAGACAAGCAAAAGCTAAGCGAATTCAGCACCACCAAGCCAGCTCTACAACAAATGCTAAAGGAACTTCTCTAAGTGGGAAACACAAGAGAACAAAAGGACCTACAAAAACAAACCCAAAACAATTAAGAAAATGGTCTCAGGAACATACATATCGATAATTACCTTAAACGTGAATGGATTAAATGCTCCAACCAAAAGACACAGGCCTGCTGAATGGATAGAAAAACAAGACCCATATATATGCTGTCTACAAGAGACGCACTTCAGACCTAGGGACACATACAGACTGAAAGTGAGGGGATGGAAAAAGATATTCCATGCAAATGGAAATCAAAAGAAAGCTGGACTACCTATACTCATATCAGATAAAATAGACTTTAAAATAAAGAATGTTACAAGAGACAAGGAAGGACACTACATAATGATCAAGGGATCAATCCAAGAAGAAGATATAACAATTATAAATATATATGCACCCAACATAGGAGCACCTCAATACATAAGGCAACTGCTAACAGCTGTAAAAGAGGAAATCGACAGTAACATAATAATAGTGGGGGACTTTAACACCTCACTTACACCAATGGACAGATCATCCAAAATGAAAATAAATAAGGAAACAGAAGCTTTAAATGACACAATAGACCAGATAGATTTAATTGATATTTATAGGACATTCCATCCAAAAACAACAGATTACACTTTCTTCTCAAGTGCGCACGGAACATTCTCCAGGATAGATCACATCTTGGGTCACAAATCAAGCCTCAGTAAATTTAAGAAAATTGAAATCATACCAAGCATCTTTTCTCACCACAATGCTATGAGATTAGAAATGAATTACAGGGGAAAAAAAGTAAAAAACACAAACACATGGAGGCTAAACACTACGTTACTAAATAACCAAGAGATCACTGAATAAATTAAAGAGGAAATCAAAAAATATCTAGAGACAAATGACAATGAAAACACGATGATCCACAACCTATGGGATGCAGCAAAAGCAGTTCTAAGAGGGAAGTTTCTAGCTATACAAGCCTACATCAAGAAACAAGAAAAATCTCAAATAAATAATCTAACCTTACACCTAAAGGAACTAGAGTAAGGAGAACAAACAAAACCCAAAGTTAGCAGAAGGAAAGAAATCATAAAGATCAGAGCAGAAATAAATGAAATAGAAACAAAGAAAACAATAGCAAAGATCGATAAAACTAAAAGCTGGTTCTTTGAGAAGATAAACAAAATTCTTAGAGGAAGAATTTTATTCTTAGAAGATAAACCATTAGCCAGACTCATCAAGAAAAAGAGGGAGAGGACTCAAATCAATAAAATTAGAAATGAAAAAGGAGAAGTTACAACAGACACCGCAAAAATACAAAGCATCCTGAGACTACTACAAGCAGCTCTATGCCAATAAAATGGACAACCTGGAAGAAATGGACAAATTCTTAGAAAGGTATAACCTCCCAAGACTGAACCAGGAAGAAATAGAAAATATGAACAGACCAATCACAAGGAATGAAAGTGAAACTGTGATTAAAAATCTTCCAACAAACAAAAGTCCAGGACCAGATGGCTTCACAGGTGAATTCAATAAATATTTAGAGAAGAGCTAACACCCATCCTTCTCAAACTCTTCCAAAAAATTGCAGAGGAAGGAACACTCCCAAACTCATTCTATGAGGCCACCATCACCCTGATACCAAAACCAGACAAAGACACTACAAAAAAAGAAAATTACAGACCAATATCACTGATGAATGTAGATGCAAAAATCCTCAACAAAATACTACCAAACAGAATCCAACAACACATTAAAAGGATCATACACCATGATCAAGTGGGATTTATCCCAGGGATGCAAGGATTCTTCAATATACGCAAATCAATCAATGTGATACACCATATTAACAAATTGAAGAAGAAAAACCATAAGATCGTCTCAATGGATGCAGAAAAAGCTTTTGACAAAATTCAACACCCATTTATGATAAAAACTCTCCAGAAAGTGGGCATAGAGGGAACCTACCTCAACATAATAAAGGCCATATAGGACAAACCCACAGAAAACATCATTCTCAATGGTGAAAAACTGAAAGCATTTCCTCTAAGATCAGGAACAAGACAAGGATGTCCACTCTCACTGCTATTATTCAACATAGTTTTGGAAGTCCTAGCCTCGGCAATCAGAGAAGAAAAAGAAATAAAAGGAATACAAATTGGAAAAGAAGAAGTAAAACTGTCACTATTTGCAGATGACATGATACTATACATAGAGAATCCTAAAGATGCCACCAGAAAACTACTAGAGCTAATCAATGAATTTGGTAAAGTTGCAGGATACATAATTAATGCACAGAAATCTCTTGCATTCCTATACACTAATGATGAAATATCTGAAAGAGAAATTAAGGAAACACTCCCATTTACCATTGCAACAAAAAGAATAAAATACCTAGGAATAAACCTACCTAAGGAGACAAAAGACCTGTATGCAGAAAACTATAAGACACTGATGAAAGAAAGTAAAGATGATACCAACAGATGGAGAGATATACCATGTTCTTGGATTGGAAGAATCAATATTGTGAGAATGACTATACTACCCAAAGCAATCTACAGATTCAATGCAATCCCTATCAAATTACCAATGGCATTTTTTACAGAACTAGAACAAAAAATCTTAAAATTTGTATGGAGACACAAAAGACCCCCGAATAGCCAAAGCAGTCTTGAAGGAAAAAAACAGAGCTGGAGGAATCAGACTCCCTGACTTCAGACTATACTACAAAGCTACAGTAATCAAGACAATATGGTACTGGCACAAAAACAGAAACATAGATCAATGGAACAAGACAGAAAGCCCAGAGGTAAACCCACACACCTATGGTCAACTCATCTATGACAAAGGAGGCAAGGATATACAATGGAGAAAAGACAGTCTCTTCAATAAGTGGTGCTGGGAAAACTGGACAGCTACATGTAAAAGAATGAAATTAGAACACTCCCTGACACCATACAGAAAAGTAAACTTAAAATGGATTAAAGACCTTAATGTAGGGCCAGACACTATAAAACTCTTAGAGGAAAACATAGGCAGAACACTCTATGACATAAATCACAGCAGGATCCTTTTTGATCCAGCTCCTAGAGAAATGGAAATAAAAACAAAAATAAACAAATGGGACCTAATGAAATTTAAAAGCTTTTGCACAGCAAAGGAAACCATAAACAAGATGAAAAGACAACGCTCAGAATGGGAGAAAATATTTGCAAATGAAGCAACTGACAAGGGATTAATCTCCAAAATTTATAAGCAGCTCATGCAGCTCAATATCAAAAAAACAAACAACCCAATACAAAAATGGGCAGAAGACCTAAATAGACATTTCTCCAAAGAAGATATACAGATTGCCAACAAACACATGAAAGAATGCTCAACATCACTAATCATTAGAGAAATACAAATCAAAACTACAATGAGGTAATCACCTCACACCAGTCAGAATGGCCATCATCAGAAAATCTACAAACAATAAATGCTGAAGAGGGTGTGGAGAAAAGGGAACCCTCTTTCACTGTTGGTGGGAAAGTAAATTGATAGAGCCACTATGGAGAACAGTATGGCAGTTCCTTAAAAACTAAAAATAGAACTACCATACAACCCAGCAATCCCACTACTGGGCATATACCCTGAGAAATCCATAATTCAAAAAGAGTCATGTACTACAATGTTCACTGCAGCTCTGTTTACAATAGCCAGCACATGGAAACAGCCTAAGTGTCCATCGACAGATGAATGGATAAAGAAGATGTGGCACATATATACAATGGAATATTATTCAGTCATAAAAAGAAACGAAATTGAGTTATTTGTAGTGAGGTGGATGCACCTAGAGTCTGTCATACAGAGTGAAGTAAGTCAGAAAGAGAAAAACAAATACCGTATGCTAACACATATACATGGAATCTAAAAAAAAAAAAAAAAAAAGAGAGAATGGACTTGAGGACACGGGGAGGAGAAAGGGTAAGCTGGGACGAAGTGAGAGAGTGGCATGGACTTATATATACTACCAAATGTAAAATAGATAGCTAGTGGGAAGCAGCTGCATAGCACAGGGGAATCAGCTGGGTGCTTTGTGACCACCTAGAGGGGTGGGATAGGGAGGGTGGGAGGGAGATGCAAGAGGGTGGAGATATGGGGATATATGTATATGTATAGCTGATTCACTTTGTTATAAAGCAGAAACTAACACAGCATTGTAAAGCAATTATACTCCAATAAAGCTGTTAAAAAAAAAAAGACTGCATATGTTAAACGGTTTCAATTTTCAAGTAAAACCTCAAGAGAGGGAATAGGTAGTGTCATTTTTTGGGGAAAAATTATTTAAATCTATTGCTTTGGGACTTCCGTGGTGGTGCAGTGGTTAAGAATCCGCCTGCCAAGGCAGGGGACATGGGTTTGATTCCTGGTCCGGGAAGATCCCACATGCCGAGGAGCAATTAAGCCTGTGTGCCACAACTACTGAGCCTGCGCTCTAGAGCCCATGAGCCACGACTACTGAGCGTGCATGTCACAACTACTGAAGCCCGCATGCCTGGTCCCCGTGCTCCGCAACAAGAGAAACCACTGCGATGAGAGGCCGCGCAACGCAACAAAGAGTAGCCCCTGCTCACAGCAACTAGAGAAAGCCCGCACGCAGCAACGAAGACCCAACGCAGCCAAAAATAAATAAAATTTAAAAAAAAAATCTATTGCTTCAATTATGTTACAGCAAATACACACAAATAGAAACCGAAGATAAAATTCTACAGCTAGCATATCAAATGCTCTCATTCTCTATACTGCAGACATATTCTTTACAAAGTTTAAGTATGAATTTTTTTACTTTACATATATTCTTCATAACTCTTTTTATTTATTTATTTATTTAATCTTTTAGCTCAATCATTTAAAAAATTTTTTTACAATTTTGAAAGGTTACTTTCCATTTATAATTATTACACAGTATTGGCTATATTCCCCGTGTTGTACCATACATCCTTGAGCCTGTCACAACCAATAGTTTGTACCTCCCACTCCCCCACCCCTATACTGCTTCCCCCGCACCAGTAGTTTGTTTTCTGAATCTGTGAATCTGCTTCTTTTCTGTCCATAACACTTTTTAATTGCATACTCTTTCATAGACTAGATGTATCATAAATCACTTAGCCACTCTACTAAAAAAAGACATTTACCTTGTTTCCATATTTTGTTAGAAATAATGCTACAATTACTAAGCACTTAGCCATTTATTTTTCCATGAGGTATTTCATTAACAAAAATTCCCAAGAATGGGATAATGTGTGAAAGGGAATGAACAGTTTGTTCCTCTTAAGTGTGTTGCAAAATCACCTTTCAAAAGGTATGCACAAGTGTCCGTGCTCCCAGCCATATATGTAATTACTAGTTTCATCACACACCAAGTACTTGAGGCATTCCATTCCATTAATATCTTCGACATCATTAACATAACATACTCATGTGTGTCAGGATGGGTCTAAAAAGTTTAGTCATGTTAATTTATTTCATTTTCACTAAGGAGGGGGAAACTTTTTACGATCCATGTTTTTACAGATAGGGAAACTAAGATACCAAGAGGTTATTAAGTAAACTGCTGGGAAGTGGAAGAACTGGTTTTTGAACCACAGAAATCTGAGCCCAGAACCTGCCTGGTCAACCACTAGGCTATTTTACCTTGTAATAGCTTTTGATTGATGTTTGCCCAAGTGTGAAAAACGTGTATATATTTATGAGAGAATTTCATCATGCTCCTTGTTATAAGGTTCTTTTTTGATGGTTCTGCCCCAGAGAGGGATAATAGTGGGGTATTTCATATGGATTTGGACACCTCAAATGGTCTGAATGGGGAGATTTATCACGATTCATGCTTTTTTTTTTTTTTTACCCCTTGCCAATATGTAAAGTTCAGAAACTAAGAATTACATTGCTAAGATTGAAAATAAATACAGTTGTTTCGTCCATCCAGGATACCCCAGGCCTTTTTTTTTAGACTCTGATGGCTCTATAATCTATTTCAATCTGCCAGTTACCATAGAAACATACCTTCTGGGCTTGTTTGAACATCTGAAATGTGGGTATTGCTTTGATGTGATAAATTTGGGCCAACTCCTGGAAAATAAAAGAAATGGCATGAAGTCACAATTTTGGTATCCTCTCTCTGGACCAACAGCGGTACTTGGTGACGTCTCAGGAGGCATGTCTGAGAGCCCAGGGACAGCTGATACATTACAGATTCTCTTGCCAAGAACTTTTCTAATATATCCTCAAAGCTTCCAGGAATGTTACAGTAGAAAAATGACTGTTTCCAGCATTCCTGAGCTTTCTCATTCAAGAGCTCTAGGAGACAGATGAGAGACATGGGGGCCAAAACAGAATGGACTGAAGGACAAAATGAGCTCTATTTAAAAGAGCTTGTGGGGCTTCCCTGGTGGCACAGTGGTTGAGAATCTGCCTGCCAATGCAGGGGACACGGGTTCAAATCCTGGTCTGAGAAGATCTCACATGCTGCGGAGCAACTAGGTCCGTGAGCCACAACTACTGAGCCTGCGCGTCTGGAGCTTGTGCTCCGCAACAAGAGAGGCTGCGACAGTGAGAGGCCCGCGCACCGCGATGAAGAGTGGCCCCCGCTCGCCGCAACTAGAGAAAGCCCTCGCACAGAAACGAAGACCCAACACAGCCAAAAAGAAATATAAATAAATAAATAAATAAATAAATAAATAAATAAAAGCATTTAAAAAAAAGAGCTTGTGAAAGACTGCAGAAGGGCGCCAGTGGAATCCAATATGGAAAGAGCATATTGTAAAAAATAAGAATGAGTAAAGGTCTCTTTATAACTCACACTTGAGACATGGGGTGATATAATGTCTTGCATTTTAAGTAAGGCTTGCATATTTCTTTCTTTTAAGCCTTACGCCTCTTCACTGCCCATCTTTGTGAAAGATTTGGAGCGAAGAGACAAGAAAATATGTTAGCATTCCAGTTGCTCTAATCCATTACAATCTGATCTCAAATACCACTTTTCGTTTATTTTGTTTGAGTCAAAAGAAAATTAGCCACCCACAGGATCAAAACCTCTCCCCTGCCACCCCCCACTACATTATAATTTTCATGACCACAGCAATGACAACAATGAATACATTACTATTAGAAAAGAAAATTGTGCATTTTGTTTCACCTTAAGAGACAAAGAGCTGTAATCAAAAAAGAAAATAATAACACATGTTGCTGAGGGTATGGAGAAATCAGAACCCTCATACATTGCTGGTGGGAATGTAAAATAGTGCAGCTGTTTCGAAGACAATTTGTCAGTTTCTCAATAAGTTTAATAAAGAGTTACCATATGACCCAACAATTCCACTTCTAGATATATAGCCAAAGGAAATGAAAATGTACACATAAATGTTTATACCAGTATTAGACATAATAGCGAAAAGTTGCAAACAACCCGAATGTCCATCGTAGGATGAATAGATAAAAAAAAGGTAATATATTATTCAGCAATAAAAGGGAATGGAGTACTGATACATGCTATATCATGGAGAATCCTGCAAACTTATGTTAAGTGAAAGAAGCCCATCACAAAAGAACACATATTCTATAATTCCATTTACATGAAATGGCCAGAATAAGCAAATCTAGAGACAATGTAGACTTACGGTTGCTTAGGGTTGAGGTGGTGGATGGAGGGATCGGGGCAGGGAGGAGACTGCTAAAGGGAACAGTGTTTCTTTCTGGGGTTGTGAACACTTTCTAAAATTGACTGTAGTGATAGGTGCACAACTCTGTGAATATGAAAAAGACAAAGAGATAATAACCCTAGCTGTGTATTTTGAATGCATAGTATATGATTCAGCTTAAAGGACAATCACACACTGTCACACTTTAATGAAAGTTGAAGGAAATGGAAAAATGGAACTTTTATTATGTTCTGGGTAGTATGTCATATATTTTGTGCCTTTTATCTTATATTCCGTTAATTATTACCTTGTTTTACATACAGAGGAAGTGAAGTTTTTGAGGTTAACTGATAAGAGGTCACAAAACCATTAAAGGGCAGGATGGGTGAATAGTAGGTTTTTTAAATTCTAAAGCTCAAATTCAATCCAATGTATGCACAGGCCACTTGTTATTGGTACTTTTCCTCATTATAAGTGAACAAATATTAGGAAGAATAATTTTGTAGACACATTGTGTGTATCAGTAAGCACATTTTGATTGAGGACACGGGCTGATTATATTTGCGGGGGGGGGTGAGGAAGAAAGGCTCTAGGGAGGTAAGGGAAGGATTTCCTGGAATTCCTTGTGGTGTTTAAAAAAACCCCACAAAAAGCATAAGCTATAGCAAGGGGAAAGCAAGTTATGTTAAAATGTCTGTAATGCATTGAGTTAGGTTTTAGAAATTGAATAATAATCTATTACAGGGGTGAAAATCATTTTTCACTTTGAGCTCAACTTCAACCAACTGGTATTGTCTGTCTAGAGCAACGCTACTGAGCAGGATTGTGGGGCAGAGTCCAGAGCAAGTGGTGAAGAATATTAGGATTGATTAGTGAATTCTGCCCTAGTATGGGAAGGCGGGGGGCAGCAGGAGAGCCACATATTTATTGTCTTTAAAAATATATATATATACAAGAACATTATGAGGGAGTTTACTACAGTTCATCACACTTTAAATTGCTTATATAATCACTGAGACAGCACTCTCAATGACATCGCATTGGATTTTACATATCTACAAGGAAGGATTTAAGATTCTTACCTGAGCATTGTCCACATCTACATTAGCAAACAGGACGTTTCGGTATTGCACAGACATTTCCTTCAAAGTAAAAGAGTAAAAATTCCTCATTAGCTTAATGTTAATATTAAATCACACACTAGCAATGTCTTTTAGCAAAAACAAAACCGAACAAAAAGGTTGATCAAGAGAGCTAAGCATCATTCTGGCGTTGCACTACTGCCTAGAACCTCAAGCACCAAAGTCAAAGGTTGGATGCTGCCAAGGTCAAGCAAAGATCAATGGCAGAACCAGAGTCTAAAGTCTGTGTTCTGCTATGTATCAAAACTAGATTTTCCAGAATCCTCTGCAGGCTGTCTTCCTGTTAGGTTCTGCCAGTGGGAAGCATTTGCAAGAAAATGGAAAATGGGAGGAGGGAAAAACAACTCTCCTGTTTCTGTTCCAGATGTTTTGCAAGCATCTTTGACAGCGGTGGTGACAGTGGTGTTGGTAATGGGTGTGGGGTAGTGGATGAAGAAGCAGCCTGTAAATGTCAGCTCCTGGGATTTTCTTTTTTCCCAACAGCTGTGTTCATTCTTTAAGGGCACTTAATAGCATATTGATTTGTTTGCATTAACGTCATATCTCAAGCATTTCCATTGACCTGTTTCAAATGAAACCTCTCTTCAATGGTGGTGTGACATGTCCAGAGTTTGGCCAAGTGGAGACAACGACAGATGGAGCTGTCACTGGTGGCTGCTCCCATGGACAAGCAGGAAGCAGCATGACACGGACCGATTAGGTGGACATTAGGTGCAGAGTTCTGTTGTAGGGGTTCTCTCCGGTTGTTTGTCCATGGAATGTGCCCCAAGTGGGAGTTCTTTCTTCAGTGGCTCATCAAGATGACGAAATTGGGGGGAAACTCTTGGATAATAAACACGAAGGCCTTTGGCATTTTAGAGTACTTTGCAGATAAAAAAAAGATGCTGGTTTTGACTGGCTGCATCTCCATGCCTGGCAGGAAGATGGTGTTGCCCAAGAATTCTGGGGAAATTGACTTGCACTTTTCAAGTTTCAAGATACACGGGTGTTCTCCAGTAGCAGTCAGGTGGGGCAATGGGTTTGACTTATGTGGACATCTGATTTCAGGGTCAGGTTCTACTTAGGAAGTTTTCAGAGTCTCCCAAGTCTGACAGGAAATGGACAGGGTTATAGTAGTTTTGTATTGAGTAGTAGTCGGAAGACATGGTACAGATACGGGTTCCTTGCTAGACTGGGGTTCCCTTGTGAACACTGCCTTCCCTCACTATCCCACTCCATCTACCTAGGACCCTCCTCTGCCCTCAACAAAATTCTTCCTTCTGCCCTGTTCTTCCTCCCATATAATCTGTTACCATCTGGTCACCTGTTCTGTTTGCTCTTAACTCTAAACTGTCTCCTGAATTTGATCTTTCCTTTTTTTCTCCCCAAACCACTGCCTAGTTTTGGTAAACCCATCATTGACATTGTTGTTCACCTTGGGTTACCTGCCTCAGTCTTTCCAACCCATTCTTATACAACACTGCCACAAGTATTTTCCAAAAACCCACATTTGATCATGGCAACACCTTTTTAAACATTCTTCTATTTTGACTCTACAGCAACTCATTCAGTTATAACACAAGGGCCTTCTCCATCTGGGCTCAGCTTCCTTTTCAAAGCTCGTGTGTTGCTACTTCCACTGTATACACTGTAAGTTAGCCTCACAGAGTACTTGCCTTCCCATGATCACATGATGCAATTTCTCAACAAATTTATAACCTCCCCTTTTCCAGAAATGTTCTTTCTGGGGTTCTATGCCAGGTGATCCTCTTAGCCCAGAGTCATCAAACTTCGCCTTATAGACCAAATCCGGATCTCCACATGGTCTCATAAATAAAGTTTTATTGGAACATGTTTGCCCATTTGTGTATTGCCATTGCCTGCTTTTGTGCTACAACATCGAAGCTGAGTATATATGACATAGACCATATAACCTGCAAACCTGAAAATACTGACTGTCTTTAACCTTTACAGAAAAGGTTGCTGACCCCTGCTCTTAATCATCTAGGCCCAGATCAGATGGGACTGTGGAACTTACTCAAGACTTAAAGTTTTAAATCACTTCTTAAAATCCACATTTGCTTGTGATTTACTTTTTTTCTTCTTGCCATACATCCTTTAGCAGAGACTCTGGGTTGTCAACTTTTAGTTTTTGTGTGTCTGAAAAGGTCTTTTTTAAAAAAATTAATTAATTTAATTTAATTTGTTTATGGCTGTGTTGGGTCTTTGTTGCCGTGCGTGGGCTTTCTCTAGTTGCAGCGAGTGGGGGCTACTCTTCATTGCGGTGCGTGGGCTTCTCATTGCGGTGGCTTCTCTTGTTGCAGAGCACAGGCTCTAGGGTGCACCGGCTTCAGTAGTTGTGGCACGTGGGCTCTGTAGTTGTGGCTTGTGGGCTCTAGAGCGCAGGCTCAGTAGTTGTGGTGCACTGGCTTAGTTGCTCTGCGGCATGTGGGATCTTCCCAGACCAGGGCTCGAAGCCCTGTCCCCTGCATTGGCAGGCGGATTCTTAACCACTGTGCCACCAGGGAAGCCCCTGAAAATGTCTTGAATTCTTCCCCACCTAGAGTAATGGTATAGCCGGCTCACTTCCATTCCACCTTCCTGCAGAGCCTGGAAAAGGGAAAAGGTAAAGTTTCCTTGGATTCCCTTGCAGCTAGAGTTCTGGATGCAAATTGGTTTCACCAGTGAGATGCATGCAGGCAAGACTTGGAAGGCAGAAGTGAGACAGAGCTACTTTCTTTTCATCTTTGGATGTCCTGCTGGAAAGCACGACTGGGGTGTGGGAGGGTAATCGTGCTGGAGGCAGCAGCTTTGCTGAGGGATCCAGTGCCCCGACATCAGCTTCCGGATTCTGATTCTAACTCCCCGACTGCTGTTCGTGTTGTTTTTCTGTTTGTTTTTTGTTTGTTTGTTTTCTCCCAGTAGTGGCTTCCCATTTCTTCTCACATCTGATATCTGCAAAGTTAGGATCCCCTCAGGTGGGTGTGTTGTGCTTTTGAGTCATTCATGGGGTTCCAGTCTGGAGCCCATTCATCCAGTCTTCTAATGATTTTATGAGCATTTAACTCCTCGTATTAAAACCCTTTTCACTCTAATTTGGTTTCTGTTTCTACTTTGATCTCTGATAAAATGCCCTAGAGTAAGAAAAGCATTTCCTCCAACTCCATTATGTACTATGAGTTTTTAATAAATGACACATGATGAATACCTTCTCTTGAAAAAGTTCAAACGTTACAAGAAAAATAAAGCAAAGCATGAAATTTTCCCATTCTCAATCCTCCCCCAATTTTCACTCCCTCTCACAGAAAAAAAAAAAAAACTTGTTTGATATGCATCTTCTGCTCCCCTTTGTCTACATATAATATATATGTATATTGATATATACATACACACATATGTATATGTATCTCTGTTTTACATAAATGGGACCATACTGTATAAATTTTCCTATATTGTTCTCTTTTTACTTAATTCTATGTTGTCTTGGAGGTAATTCCTTCATTATGTATGGGTCTACTTGATTCTTTTTATAATCTGAATAGTATTTCACAGTGTGGATACACCCAATTTTAAAAACTGTGTGTGCATTAGTCTGGATTCCAACAGAAAATAGATGGCACATTCAAATTAGGATAATTTAGGGACGTTTATCACCAAAGGGCTAACTATAAATAACTATAAAGTTAAGGATGGGTGTGGAGGAGCTGTGAGAGTCTGGACACAACAGTGGCAGAGCCCTTACCGCCCTCAGGGCCCGAAGGTATGAAGGGAGAAAGGGGTTACCAAGCCCGAGATTAAAATGCCTCGTTGGCCATTGAAATTTGATCAGCTTTGACTTTGTGGCAGGTGAGGTAGTTATACTCCTGAAGCTAAACTTTGGAGACTCTAAGTTCTAAGTGTCTGAATAGAGGGGCCTGCCAGATATGAAGATGTTCCCTGTGGATAGTCTAAGAATTTTAGGCAGAGAATAGATGTTGAGATGTCATGTAGCCAATTTCTCTATTTGAATATGTTTCTTTTTAATTAAATATCAAAGGTTGTGATTGTGGTTAGAATGAATTCAGTTAGATTCAAGAGTTTAAGTCAAAAAAGTTGAAATGTTAGAAATCTTGCTGAAAATAAACCAGAGTATTTTCAGTTGTGTAGAGAAATACAAATTTTATATTTGAAGGAATAGATTTCATAAAATGGACCATAAATGTGAAACATCTGCGCAATAAGGAGAAATGAAAAGAAAATGCCCTGAGTTTCTTTCTGCTGCATGTTATACACCTCCCTCCCCGCCCCTCAATGGTGAAAACTCTTAAATGGGGTAATAGGAAAATTAACTAGATGAAACATTGTATAAACATGAAAATTATAATCTGGAAACTTGATAAAAACATGAACCAATGTGTATATGGAAAAAGATCTGAATACAAATATATGATTACAACTAAGTGGAAAATTTTACTAAGATATTTTATAAAGGAGATCAGATATGAAAGGAATATGTAAGACATAGGATTTGTTCTGATAATAGGGTTGAAGGATTGGGAGCAGTTTATTCTTTTATATTATAGTTAAAAACAAGTATCATGTTCATCTGTAATCTATTCCAATATTTGGAAGTTCTGAACTCTGGAACTTAGGTAAAATGTCATTATTATGAATAATCCATTCCTTTGTATAATTGTACTCTTTCGCACCTTTTGATGATCCTTGCAGAATTATCCATAGACAAGTAATATTAATCTTCTGGTGTGTGTACTAATGATCTAATTAGATCTCACTATATTATATTCAGGTTAATCAGGATGCTTCAAAAAACTATGATTCTGTGCAAAAGATTTTAAGTTTAATTAGGTCCCATTTGTTTATTTTTGTTTTTATTTTCGTTACTTTAGGAGACGGATCTAAAAAGATATTGCTGTGATTTATGTCAAACAGTGTTCTGCCTATGTTTTCCTCTAGGACTTTTATAGTATCTGGTCTTACATTTAGGTCTTTAATCTATTTTGAGTTTATTTTTGTATATGGTGCTAGCGAATGTTCTAATTTCATTCTTTTACATGTAGCTGTCCAGTTTTCCCAGCACCGTTTACTAAAAGGACTGTCTTTTCTCCGTTGTATATTCTTGCCTCCTTTGTTGTAGATTAATTGACCATAGGGGCGTGGGTTTATTTCTGGGCTTTCTATCCTGTTCGATTGATCTACATATGTCTGTTTTTGTGCCAGTACCATACTGCTTCGATTACTGTGGCTTTGTTAGTAAAGTCTGAAGTCAGGGAGCCTGATTCCTCCGACTCTGTTTTTCTTTCTCAAGATTGCTATTGGCTAGTTGTGTTTCCATACAAATTAAAAAAAAATTTGTTCTGGTTCTGTGAAAAAAGCCATTAGTAATTTGATGAGGATTGCATTGAATCTGTAGATTGCCTTGGGTAGTACAGTCATTTTAAAACAAACTTATGGCTACTAAAGGGGAAAGGGGGCTAGGGATAAATTAGGAGGTTGATATTAACACATACACACTGCTATACATAAAATAGATAACCAACAAGGACCTACTGTGTAGCACAGGGAACTATACTCAATATTTTGTAACTTATAAGGGAAAAGAATCTGAAAAAGAATATCTCTATCCCTACCAATCTATGTATCTATGTATCTATCTATGTATCTATCTATCTATCTATCCGTCCAAATCACTGTGCTGTATGCCTGAAACTAACACAACACTGTAAATCAACTATACTTAAATAAAATTGAAAAAAATTAAAAAATAATAATAAAAAAAGAAATAGGCACCAAGTGGGGGGGAAGCTATGATTCCATAATGGCTCATAAGGGCAAAACTTTTAAGATTTATTGGGAAAACTATTTGAGAACTTTAAATTCCTTCTAAAATTGTGAAATAGACACTGATGATACTTACATGAAAAAGAGGATAAATTCTTTTGCAAGGACCACACCATTTTGCTGAAAATTCAATTACTACAAGTTTGCTTTCGGCAGATTTCAAAAGTGCTTTTAATTCATCCTGAGACCAGAGCATAAATGAGGAAATGTGCACAATCACTGAATCTCATAATGTCTTGCAGGGAATAAAATGACAGCTTAGTTATGGTGCCCCACCCCATTGTTCTCCAGGGGATCCAACCTTTCCTAAATGTCCTTGAGGGCATATATATATTTATCTTTCTAAGTATACATAAGTGATGATAAACCCACACAAAAAGGTTAGGATTCTATTTACCAGATGGGTTGGTAATGGTGGTTGGTAATGGTTGGATACCTCTGGGGAGAGACTGAGATTGGACAGTGAGAGATGAGGGGTGGAGGGTGGGGATGAATGGGTGTTCAAGGTGGACATCTATATTTGATTTTTTAAACAAGGACCTAAACATGCATTAACACAGAAATCTAAAGGAGAGCTAATCTAAAACCTTGAATCATTTCTTGTTTTTGTTTTGTTTGGTTTTGGGGGGGGTGGGCTGATCATTATTAAAGATATAGTTAAAACCATACATTTAAGGATTAGACATGCTTCTTGCTGAATGTCTTAAGTGAATTTTTTCTACCAACTGTCTGTATCATCTAAGTAAAGTAAGATTTTCCCTCCTGGGACCTCAGATCATGGTATCTATGCTTGATTGCTTTGTGAACAATGTCCTACACTAGTTATTTCATGCACGGCTTGTCTTTCCAACAAGTCCCGACAGAACTCAATCCTGACTCACTTCTGTGCCTCCATGGCCCGTAACTGGCACATGGTAAGTGCTCATGGAGCATTTAGTTGATGAATGAATGATCTGCTAATACATAGTGTTCTGTTCAAGATTTATTTTTCCTATTCTCACTGGAATTCTACCAAGAGTATCTAATTTACTGTGCGCTTGGTATTCTCTTCCTTAATCTCTACAACCACCCTATGCAATGGATATTATTATTATTATCCCAATTTCACAGATGAAAAAACTAACATTTATTAACTTTCTCATGGTCAACCAGCCGGTGAGTGGTGTAGTTGGGATTGCTAACCTAGTAAGCTTGACCCCAGAGTCCATTTCCTTAACCACTATACAAAATCATCTCCTGAGTTCTTTATAGTAACGGGGCTCACTCTTCCTCTCTCTGGCCCAAATGCCATCATGCACTTATACCTGGACCACTAATTAATATGGAGGGATGGGATCACTAATTGAGTTAAATCAATCAGGGCCTATCACTGGAAATAGGGATGGGGTTTTTTCCACACAGATGGCATATACTTTATAATAGGGGAGTCTTGACAATTACACTGCCATTTGATTTACTTTCAAGAAATGAAACGGATGACTCAAAGAAGACATGCTCTTCCTTTACCAATATTCCTCCAAGAGAGGGGTGATTAACTTTTCAGAAAGCCATGCCAAGCCTCCACTTCTCACTTGCTTCTGAAGTTATAAGGTAGATGCCATCCTCAAAAGCATACATGTCTTCACTTCTCAGTAGTTGTTAGGGTGTAAAATGGACTACCTGGTCCAATGAATTTGACTTGGCTAAGTTCTCTGAAGGTAATACTCCCATGGTATGCATAGTGATCCCACATGTACCTATTGAGGCCCACTCTATGCCAGCTACTGGACACGCTGCTAGGATATAGCATGGACAAAAAAACAAAACATTCCACCCGCTGCCTTCATGGAGCTTACATTTGGTGGGGAAGCCAATGGTAAGATTAATAAGTAAAATATATAGTAAATTTGTGATCATTGCTAATAAAGAAAAAAGGAGAAGAATAAAACAGGAGGGAAGGACGGGAGCTGGATTACAATCACAGTCGGGGTGGCCAAGGTCCACCTCGATGTGACATTTGAATAAAGACATAAAGGAGACAATAGGCCCTCAGAATAGGTCTCTGAGGAGGAGATGGAGAGGGCTTCTCAGAGGATGAGTGAGACCCCAAGCTATTCTATGAGAGTCCCAGAAAACCAAAAAAAAGAAAAATTACCAAAATCATTAGCAAGTGTGTGCTATTTTTAAAACATTTTTTAATGTCAAAGGTACATGGCAATGCCTTCTTTCAATCTGGTTGCTCTCATATTTGTGATCTTACATAGAGGCACATTTGGGGAAAGTGTCAAAAGTCTAATTCTGAGGGTGCTAGTGGAGGGAAGACCCAGTCCCTACGCGTCCCCCTTCCCTCCAGCTCCTGGTCCTCCTGTAATGTGGTCACATCAGAATGTCTGGATGCTAAATGCCTGCTCTACCTCTAAATGATGTAGGCCCTTAACCACTCTTTTAGAGGCAATTTTCTTTACATAAAGAATTATCCCTGGCCCATATATGTATTGAGATTTGTTGTGGCAGTACCATTGGACAATGGATGGAAAGTGATTTTATGAAATACCACCTAAACACTTGTTAATGCCCCTGGTCCATTCTATAGGCATGTCTAGGGGTTCTGTTCTCTTTCCTGGGATAAGAGAAATATGTGGACTATTTTACTTCCATAAAATTTTCCAGGTACAACTAAGGTAAAATTGGTGGGATCAGGTACAGGATGGGTTATGTTAGGAGCTGGCCTGGATCCAGCTAGAGTCAGAGCAAGAAATGAGACAGAGGAAGGGATAAAACTCTTTTTGATCAATTTTTCTCTTGGCTACTCTCTAGAGAGTGCCATCCCTCAAGAAACAACATGAAGAACAAGCATTAAAAAATAAAAATCTCCTCTTGCTACAGAGCAATGAAGGAGTACTGGATGGAGGAAATAGTTCTTAAAGTTTATCAAATCTGCTCTCAAGATGTCTCTTTTGAAATACTCCTTGAAGCCAAATAAATACTTGCCATGTCTCTAATATTCTGCACCATGATTTACACCTGGGAATTGCTGACAAAACTCTCCTGTTGGTTCAGTTGGCTGACTGTAGCTGTCTCTTATCAACTATAGGATCCTAGCCGGAATATAAGGGTACCTTCTCTATGACATCATTGAACATGACATCTTAGAATCTGGAACTTTGCCAGACATGGAGCTAAATTCATTTTTATGCTATGACTAGTTAGTCAGTGTGTGGTCTGCCAAAAATCAGCCAACTGCTGGCCTTGTGTGCAGAATCAAAAACGTGTCTGTCTCTTGTTAATCTTCTACTACCTATTTCCATGCACCCCCTCCCTTCCCCAGCCCTGGCAACCACCAAATGAGAAATAAGCAAGGTAATATTAAATAGATGAAAGTTATTTTCATTTAGGATTTTGAAGGGATTAGTTTGCAGTTGAGAAAGATACTAAAGCCTAATCCTATAATAATGTTTCTTGTACATTTGGTTTTATGAGTCACAGATTCCCTAAACTTTGTGATTTTTGCTCCAATTATTTAGGAAGTAATGAAACTTCACTTTCATGGACTGGACCAGGGGTTGGCCAACTTTTTCTGTCAAGAACCAGATAATATTTGGGGCTTTATGGACCACATGCAGTCTTTGGTTCATATTCTTTGTTTTTAAATCTTTTAAAAATGTAAACATTTTTAGCTGCTGGGCCTTACAAAAATAGCAGCAGCTTGCCAAACTCAGCACATGATGATTTGTTATTTTTCAGAATTTAATGTCAGAAGAAAACCCAAACATGGCCATGACCAATGTTCCTCAGACCTTCCTCAGAGCAACAACCACCACCACCACCACCACAAAGTAAGAAACTGAAGAATTCTACAATAAAACAAACCCAGCAAAATCATTCTTTCTGTTTTTTCCACTCCTCCATTCAGGTCTCTCAGGAGTGAATATCTGCCTTTCTTTTTAGTGTGTGTTAGATGAAGAGCTATGAATATTTCTTGTACAGCCTCGGCCAAGTTGTTTCTTGTTGCTTCCCAGCACCCATTTCTTCCACTTTCTACCAAAAATACACGGATTTTTCTGTGGGTGAATTTATCCCTCCTCCATTTTATAGCAGCTATGCAGTTTGTATGGGATTAATCTAAATCCAGGGTTCAACCCTGATGATCTTAATCCAACCAACAATCCCATCTTTAGGCCAAGGGTTAATCACGAGAGAGCAAGAAAGCAATTCCTAGACCTTGTGACAGTTACTGAAATTTCCTCTTTCTTTATCTGGATGTAAATAAGATGCTGGCTGGCAGCTGTTATAAAACACACAGAAACCCAGTCTTTAAGACCAATGTTTCAGAAAGCAGTGAGGCGACAGAGAGGAAACCTGGGTTTTTGGTTTGGTCCACTGGATGAAATGTTGCTGGAAGTGCTATCTAAGCCTGATATTTGTTTCCACAGACAGCAAATTCATTTACAGTTTAAACTGAATTAAGCTGGAATTTCTAATACTTACCTGGTAAACACTCAGATACAGTATTACAGAAATTTCTCCATTTGGGTCAAACCGCAAGAACTATGACGCAACATTGTCACTGGTGTTTAAAAACCTGTCACACAAGGCATGCAATAGTAGAGCAAAATCTAACTTTAGGATTGAGGAATCTAATTTCTGGCCTGCAATGTGTCCAGACTCAAAATAGTCATTAATGCTCTGAAATAACTATTTACCAACTGGCATTCCAGTCATCTAAGTTCCTTTCTGAGCCTCCCTAACTGCTTAATATTTATCAAGGGAGAAGGTGGAAGGAAAATGAGCTTTAGACTCAGACAAATGTTATTATTCCCCTTTACGGTATATGAGAGGCACTAAACTTGGATAAAACAACTTGGTTTCAAACCTGAGTGCTGCTATTGTGAGCTCTTGAGCAACTTACTGCTTATCTAATCTTCTATTTCCTCATCTGTGAAATGGTGATAGCGCTCACCTCTTAGGGATATGATGATAATTAACAGATATAAAGAAGTCTAGTGAAGTGTGTACAGCTCCTAGCTGAAGCCAGCAAAGGCATGCACCATTCTGGCTTTCCAAGTTTCTACTTCTGAAAGGGTTTTCTTACCTCTTAGCGAACAGAAAGCAAACCGCAACCCAATGTGCTCCCTTCTGAGTTGGCAGAGCTCTAAAAAGGAGAAGCAACATAGGTTGTAACCTAATGTCCACAAGCCTCTGATGGCCCCCTATGTTGATCATACCATAGGGTTGGCCAACATTGGTAAACTGGAATATTTTAGGAATAAACAAAGCCTCTTACTTATCTTGCAAAGAGTCCTAAGATCTGGCAATGCTGGGCCTTTCATTTTGTGTCACATGATGACTGTCAGGTGGAGAGCAGTGGCTGCCCCTCTGGAGGGGGCATGCTCTTTCCAGCTGAGTCCCGTCCCCATCATCTTCCATTGCTTCAAGAACCCAAGGTGGAGTGGCAAGAAGCCATTTTTCTTGTGGGTGTGCAGCTATTTGTCTTCTACCACGATAATAGATATTTGAAGCATTTCTATTGTCTTGCCAGTGTCTGTTGTATTCTTTTTTCTTTGTCCCTGGGGTGCTTTGCTTATTAATATTACTTGCCCAGCTTCTACTGGCATTTGAGTTTGAGACTCTTGATTTTGATGCTTCTACCATCACAGCCAGGAATTTTATTCATGGTTATCCACTGAAGATCCTATCATTGCCTCTCCTTCTTCTTTTCTGTCTTTTTCATTCAAGAAGGAAAGGTAGATGTTGACGCATATTGAACATCTTCCAAGCCCTAGGTTGAGAACCACTGTTTTGAAGTGTGGGCTCCATCCTTGGCATCAGTTTCTTTTATGTTATTTTACAAATACCCTGTTAGTTAAGGTGATTGTGTTCACTCTATAGATGAGATAATCGAGGTGCAGCCAGCTTAGATAACTTATCCTAGCCGGAATCCATTTAGAATTCAAGTCTGGGTCACCTGTCAGATAGGGAGGAACACAGGGTCAGCTGGAATCCACAGGTCCCTTAGAAAGCTACTTAGCACTGGATGAACTGAATGCAGTGCATTCCTTTTTTTCTCTGCATCAGAAGCTATCCATCATCTCTACTATTCTTTTCCTTATGGAATATAGATCTTCCTGAACTTCTCTCCACTGCATTTGGAAAGGAGATGGTACAGAATTAACTCTCAGGCACAGCTACTTAACCAACAAACTCCTGCCATGTCCCTGGGTTCCCAGAAGTGGAGCAAGGCTGGGCCAGGACTTCTGCCTTTCGGCACTAGGGCTTGTAGACTTTTCCACAGAATTAGCTGCTAAGCAGCTTGCACAGCCCAAGGGCAGGGAGGGTACAAGCCGATGGATCACAGAAGTCTGTTTATATCCAACTGGAATCAAGTGCTATTAAAGTCCAGGAAAAGCGCTATTATAGTCCAGGAAATGACCAAGTTCATAAAAACAGACATCTTTTTTATGTTTTGCAGAGAAAGTGCTTAGTTGGTAAGCAGGGCAATTTCTAGTCCTGGATAAAAGCTCCTAGTCAAGTATTTTCTAGAAAAGGGCACTCAAGCCTTTCCTTTTACACTTGACTGCCTTCTTTGTTTCCCCGACACGCACTCACACGTAATTTTCCTAGACTCATTTCTGACCTCATTGTTGGAATCGTGAAGCTCCAAAACAGTCTGGGTGGAGTCTCTTTTTGAGAAGTCAGGGTTGCATTAAAAAAAAAAAAAAAATTATTCAGGGGTGGAATCCGGAGAGTGGGTTGGGAATTTGAAATCTTGAAGACATTGGCAAGAAAAAAACAGAGAGTGGGAAGAAAAGTAAAGAGAGAAAGGGAGAAAAGAAAGCGGGAGAGAGGAAGAGCAAAAGAGGGCCAAGTGAAAACAATTTTTAAAAGAATAACTAAAAAATAAGAATAAAGAGATAAATCATTCACATACGTGACTTGTAATCCACCTCAGAACTTACAGAGACACGCCAAAATGTGAAGGACCATAGAAGCAGATAGAGAACTATTTAGTACAAAACTCAGATCATTATTAGTCTTATCCTAAGGAAAAAAAGCCAGTTTATTCTCTCTTACCAAAGACTCCGGTGGGTGATATCTTCCTCTTCGTGTCAGTTTAGGCTTTAGTTGAGTGGTGAAGAGGGGGAAGTTCAAGGATATGTATGTAGGAAGAAGGGGCTGTTCTGAAGTGCTCTGCAACCGAGGTCTAGAATTACAGCCACTATGAGGTGTTACTACTTAGTATGCTCACAGACTAACAGTATCAGCATCACCTGCGAGTTTGTTAAAAGAAAAAAATGAAAGAAGCTACAGGAGCTACAACAACAACAAAGAATAAGAAATGAAAGAAGGAAGACGAGAAGGGAATTGTATACAGAGAGAATAAAGGATTTATAAGGAAGACTTTCATTATGTGGATGAGAAGCGTGAATTCCCTTTAGAAGACCTTGCTATTCAAGGTCATAGACAGTGGAATCACCTGGGGGCTTGAGAGAAAAGCAGAATTTCAGGCTTTATCCCAGAATTTCAGGATCTATCCCAGATGCTTGATAGAAAAGCAGAATTTCAGGCTCTATCCCAGATGCACTGAATAAGAATCTGTATTACAAGACTCCCCAGGTGATTCTTTTTTTTTTTTTTTAATAAGAATTTTTTATTTATTCTTTTTTTTTTTTTTTCACACACACTGTATTTTATTTTTACAAGAGATAAATAGACTGACACCAAGCATTGTACATGGATGACCACAACAAAAGCAACAATGATTGCAATTACCAAACATGAAACACACTCATACTATGTCATAATATTGACATTCAGTCCAGTAATCCTCCACTGCAACAGCTCCTTTACTTTGCAGTGAAAATTGATTTGTATATTCTTTGCCTCTGAGTTCTTGTGGGATTTTTTTTTTTAAATTCAACCAGAAAGTCACAAAAATTATACTCATCCTCATCAGTTCACTCAGTCCCATGTAATTAATTTTTTTTTTTTCATCTTGATCTTTTGTTAGCACTTTTATGAGCTCATCAGTTTTTCATTAGAGTTCTGAAAATGCTTATTCATTCAGTTCAGCAGTACAGTCAGGTACCAGAAACCTGTACTTGTCAGAGTCTTTTCCATGAATTTCCTGAAGATGAAACCCTTTTATAGGAACATATTTACAAAAGCATCAGAGTACACCCAGAACTGTCTGTAAATGACAAAAGACTTAAAAATGACCACGGTTAAAGATTTGATGAAGGTTCATAATAATGCAGTTGACAAGAAAATTAGTTATTTCTGAGATATACATTTTAAAGTAATAACTAGGATTATGACTTATAACATTATACCAGAACATATAAGATTTTTAGAAATTTCATGTAATGTCTGAAACATTTATATTAACATATTTCCATACAAATAACCCAATGAAAGTTTAGTATTAGTTGTTTTGTTTGTTTGTTTATACTGCAGGTTCTTATTAGTCATCCATTTTATACACATCAGTGTATACATGTCAATCCCAATCGCCCAATTCAGCACACCACTATCCCCACCCCACCGCAGTTTTCCCCCCTTGGTGTCCATATGTCTGTTCTCTACATCTGTGTCTCAACTTCTGCCCTGCAAACCGGCTCATCTGTACCATTTTTCTAGGTTCCACATACATGCATTAATATACAATATTTGTTTTTCTCTTTCTGACTTACTTCACTCTGTATGACAGTCTCTAGATTCATCCACGTCTCAACAAATGACTCAATTTCGTTCCTTTTTATGGCTGAGTAATATTCCATTGTATATATGTACCACAACTTCTTTATCCATTCGTCTGTTGATGGGCATTTAGGTTGCTTCCATGACCTGGCTATTGTAAATAGTGCTGCAATGAACATTCGGGTGCATGTGTCTTTTTGAATTACAGTTTTCTCTGGGTATATGCCCAGTAGTGGGATTGCTGGGTCATATGGTAATTCTATTTTTAGTTTTTTAAGGAACCTCCATATTGTTCTCCATAGTGGCTGTATCAATTTACATTCCCACCAACAGTGCAAGAGGGTTCCCTTTTCTCCACACCCTCTCCAGCATTTGTTGTTTGTAGATTTTCTGATGATGCCCATTCTAATTGGTGTGAGGTGATACCTCATTGTAGTTTTGATTTGCATTTCTCTAATAATTAGTGATGTTGAGCATCTTTTCATGTGCTTCTTGGCCGTCTGTATGTCTTCTTTGGAGAAATGTCTATTTAGGTCTTCTGCCCATTTTTGGATTGGGGTGTTTGTTTCTTTAATATTGAGCTGAATGAGCTGTTTATATACTTTGGAGATTAATCCTTTGTCCGTTGATTCGTTTGCAAATATTTTCTCCCATTCTGAGGGTTGTCTTTTCATCTTGTTTATGGTTTCCTTTGCTGTGCAAAAGCTTTGAAGTTTCATTAGGTTCCATTTGTTTATTTTTGTTTTTATTTCCATTACTCTAGGAGGTGGATCAAAAAAGATCTTGCTGTGATTTATGTCAAAGAGTGTTCTTCCTATGTTTTCCTCTAAGAGTTTTATAGTGTCCAGTCTTACATTTAGGTCTGTAATCCATTTTGAGTTTATTTTTGTGTATGGTGTTAGGGAGTATTCTAATTTCATTCTTTTACATGTAGCTGTCCAGTTTTCCCAGCACCACTTATTGAAGAGACTGTCTTTTCTCCATCGTATATCTTTGCCTCCTTTGTCATAGATTAGTTGACCATAGGTGCGTGGGTTTATCTCTGGGCTTTCTATCTTGTTCCATTGATCTATGTTTCTGTTTTTGTGCCAGTACCATATTGTCTTGATTACTGTAGCTTTGTAGTACAGTCTGAAGTCAGGGAGTCTGATTCCTCCAGCTCCATTTTTTTCCCTCAAGACTGCTTTGGCTATTCGGGGTCTTTTGTGTCTCCATACAAATTTTAAGATGATTTTTTCTAGCTCCGTAAAAAATGCCATTGGTAATTTGATAGGGATTGCATTGAATCTGTAGATTGCTTTGGGTAGTATAGTCATTTTCACAATGTTGATTCTTCCAATCCAAGAACATGGTATATCTCTCCATCTGTTGGTATCATCTTTAATTTCTTTCATCAGTGTCTTATAGTTTTCTGCATACAGGTCTTTTGTCTCCCTAGGCAGGTTTATTCCTAGGTATTTTATTCTTTTTGTTGCAATGGTAAATGGGAGTGTTTCCATAATTTCTCTTTCAGATTTTTCATCATTAGTGTATAGGAATGCAAGAGATTTCTGTGCATTAATTTTGTATCCTGCCACTTTACCATATTCATTAATTAGCTCTAGCAGTTTTCTGGTGGCAGTTTTAGGATTCTCTATGTATAGTATCATGTCATCTGCAAACAGTGACAGTTTTACTTCTTCTTTTCCAATTTGTATTCCTTTTATTTCTTTTTCTTCTCTGATTGCCGTGGCTAGGACTTCCAGAACTATGTTGAATAATAGTGGTGAGAGTGGACATCCTTGTCTCGTTCCTGATCTTAGAGGAAATGCTTTCAGTTTTTCACCATTGAGAATGATGTTTGCTGTGGGTTTGTCATATATGGCCTTTATTATGTTGAGGTAGGTTCCCTCTATGCCCACTTTCTGGAGAGTTTTTATCATAAATGGGTGTTGAATTTTGTCAAAAGCTTTTTTTGCATCTACTGAGATGATCATATGGTTTTTATTCTTCAATTTGTTAATATGGTGTATCACATTGATTGATTTGCGTATATTGAAGAATCCTTGCATCCCTGGGATAAATCCCACTTGATCGTGGTGTATGATCCTTTTAATGTGTTGTTGGATTCTGTTTGCTAGTATTTTGTTGAGGATTTTTGCATCTATATTCATCAGTGATATTGGTCTGTAATTTTCTTTTTTTGTAGTGTCTTTGTCTGGTTTTGGTATCAGGGTGATGGTGGCCTCATAGAATGAGTTTGGGAGTGTTCCTTCCTCTGCAATTTTTTGGAAGAGTTTGAGAAGGATAGGTGTTAGCTCTTCTCTAAATGTTTGATAGAATTCACCTGTGAAGCCATCTGGTCCTGGACTTTTGTTTGTTGGAAGATTTTTAATCACAGTTTCAATTTCATTACTTGTGATTGGTCTGTTCATATTTTCTGCTTCTTCCTGGTTCAGTCTTGGAAGGTTATACCTTTCTAAGAATTTGTCCATTTCTTCCAGGTTGTCCATTTTATTGGCATAAAGTTGCTTGTAGTAGTCTCTTAGGATGCTTTGTATTTCTGCGGTGTCTGTTGTAACTTCTCCTTTTTCATTTCTGATTTTATTGATTTGAGTCCTCTCCCTCTTCTTCTTGATGAGTCTGGCTAATGGCTTATCAATTTTGTTTATCTTCTCAAAGAACCAGCTTTTAGTTTTATTGATCTTTGCTATTGTTTTCTTTGTTTCTATTTCATTTATTTCTGCTCTGATCTTTATGATTTCTTTCCTTCTGCTAACTTTGGGTTTTGTTTGTTCTTCTTTCTCTAGTTTCTTTAGGTGTAAGGTTAGATTGTTTACTTGAGATTTTTCTTGTTTCTTTAGGTAGGCTTGTATAGCTATAAACTTCCCTCTTAGAACTGCTTTTGCAGCATCCCATAGGTTTTGGGTTGTCGTGTTTTCATTGTCATTTGTCTCTAGGTATTTTTTGATTTCCTCTTTGATGTCTTCAGTAATGTCTTGGTTATTTAGTAACGTATTGTTTAGCCTCCATGTGTTTGTGTTTTTTACGCTTTTTCCCCTGTAATTCATTTCTAATCTCATAGCGTTGTGGTCAGAAAAGATGCTTGATATGATTTCAATTTTCTTAAATTTACTGAGGCTTGATTTGTGACCCAAGATGTGATCTATCCTGGAGAATGTTCCGTGCGCACTTGAGAAGAACGTGTAATCTGCTGTTTTTGGATGGAATGTCCTATAAATATCAATTAAATCTATCTGGTCTATTGTGTCATTTAAAGCTTCTGTTTCCTTATTTATTTTCATTTTGGATGATCTGTCCATTGGTGTAAGTGAGGTGTTAAAGTCCCCCACTATTATTGTGTTACTATCAATTTCCTCTTTTATAGCTGTTAGCAATTGCCTTATGTAATGAGGTGCTCCTATGTTGGGTGCATATATATTTATAATTGTTATATCTTCTTCTTGGATTGATCCCTTGATCATTATGTAGTGTCCTTCCTTGTCTCTTGTAACATTCTTTATTTTAAAGTCTATTTTATCTGATATGAGTATAGCTACTCCAGCTTTCTTTTGATTTCCATTTGCATGGAATATCTTTTTCCATCCCCTCACTTTCAGTCTGTATGTGTCCCTAGGTCTAAAGTGGGTCTCTTGTAGACAGCATATATATGGGTCTTGTTTTTGTATCCATTCAGCAAGCCTGTGTCTTTTGGCTGGAGCATTTAATCCATTCACGTTTAAGGTAATTATCGATATGTATGTTCCTATGACCATTTTCTTAATTGTTTTGGGTTTGTTTTTGTAGGTCCTTTTCTTCTCTTGTGTTTCCCACTTAGAGAAGTTCCTTTAACATTTGTTGTAGAGCTGGTTTGGTGGTGCTGAATTCTCTTAGCTTTTGCTTGTCTGTAAAGCTTTTGATTTCTCCATCAAATCTAAATGAGATCCTTGCCGGGTAGAGTAATCTTGGTTGTAGGTTCTTCCCTTTCATCACTTGAAGTATATCATGCCACTCCCTTCTGGCTTGTAGAGTTTCTGCTGACAAATCAGCTGTTAACCTTATGGGAGTTCCCTTGTATGTTATTTGTCGTTTTTCCCTTGCTGCTTTCAATAATTTTTCTTTGTCTTTAATTTTTGCCACTTTGATTACTATGTGTCTCGGCGTGCTTCTCCTTGGGTTTATCCTGTATGGGACTCTCTGTGCTTCCTGGACTTGGGTGGCTATTTCCTTTCCCATGTTAGGGAAGTTTTCGACTATAATCTCTTCAAATATTTTCTCTGGTCCTTTCTCTCTCTCTTCTCCTTCTGGGACCCCTATAATGTGAATGTTGTTGCGTTTAATGTTGTCCCAGAGGTCTCTTAGGCTGTCTTCATTTCTTTTCATTCTTTTTTCTTTAGTCTGTTCCGCAGCAGTGAATTCCACCATTCTGTCTTCCAGGTCACTTATCCGTTCTTCTGCCTCAGTTATTCTACTATTGATTCCTTCTAGTGTAGTTTTCATTTCAGTTATTGTATTGTTCATCTCTGTTTGTTTGTTCTTTCATTCTTCTAGGTCTTTGTTAAGCATTTCTTGCATCTTCTCAATCTTTGCCTCCATTCTTATTCCAAGGTCCTGGATCATCTTCACTATCATTATTCTGAATTCTTTTTCTGGAAGGTTGCCTATCTCCACTTCATTTAGTTGTTTTTCTGGGGTTTTTTCTTGTTCCTTCATCTGGTATATAGCCCTCTGCCTTTTCATCTTGTCTATCTTTCTGTAAATGTGGTTTTTGTTCCACAGGCTGCAGGACTGTAGTTTTTCTTGCTTCTGCTGTCTGCCCACTGGTGGTTGAGGCTATCTAAGAGGCTTGATGGGAGGCTCTGGAGGTGGGTAGAGCTGACTGTTGCTGTGGCGGTCAGAGCTCTGTAAAACTTTAATCCACTTGACTGTTGCTGGGTGGGGCTGGTTTCCCTCCCTGTTGGTTGTTTTGCCTGAGGCAACCCAACACTGGAGCCTACCCGGGCTCTTTGGTGGGGCTAATGGCAGACTCTGGGAGGGCTCACGCCAAGGAGTACTTCCCAGAACCTCCGCTGCCAGTGTCCTTGTCCCCACGGTGAAACAGAGCCAGCCCCCGCCTCTGCAGGAGACCCCCCAACACCAGCAGTTATGTCTGGTTCAGTCTCCCCCAGGGTCACTGCTCCTTCCCCTGGGTCCCGATGCACACACTATTTTGTGTACGCCCTCCAAGAGTGGGTTCTCTGTTTCCCCCAGTCCTGTCGAAGTCCTGCAATCAATTCCCACTAGGCTTCAAAGTCTGATTCTCTATGAATTCCTCCTCCCGTTGCCGGACCCCCAGGTTGGGAAGCCTGACGTGGGGCTCAGAACTTTCACTCCAGTAGGTGGACTTCTGTGGTATAAGTGCTCGCCAGTCTGTGAGTCACCCACCCAGCAGTTATGGGATTTGATTTTACTCTGATTGCGCCCCTCCTACCGTCTCACTGTGGCTTCTCCTCTGTCCTTGGACGTGGGGTATCCTCCTTGGTGAAGTCCAGTGTCTTCCTGTCGATGATTGTCCAGCAGCCAGTTGTGATTCTGGTGCTCTCGCAAGAGGGAGTGAGAGCACGTCCTTCTACTCCGCCATCTTGGTTAATCCGGGTGATTGTCTCTGCACACTTTTGAGCTGGATTTTCCCTTTTCTCTCCACCAGGTCAGAGATGCTCAATGCCAATTTATTTACGTGTTTCAGATAAGAAGTCAGCCATCTCACAGTTGTGGTGGCTAGGAGTCTGAGATCAGAATGTCAGCATGGTCAGCTTCGGTGAGGGCGTCTTCTGGCTTGTAGACATCTGACTTCTCATTATATCCTCACATGGTAGAGAGCAGAGAGCGTGATTCTTTTTTTTAACAAAATAAATTTATTTATTTTTAGCTGTGTTGGGTCTTCGTTTCTGTGCGAGGGCCTTCTCCAGCTGTGGCGAGCAGGGGCCACTCTTCATCGCGGTGCGCGGGCCTCTCACTGTAGCGGCCTCTCTTGTTGCGGAGCACAGGCTCCAGACGCGCAGGCTCAGTAGTCGTGGCTCACGGGCCCAGTTGCTCCGCGGCACGCGGTATCCTCCCAGACCAGGGCTCGAACCCGTGTCCCCTGCATTGGCAGGCAGATTCTCAACCACTGCGCCACCAGGGAAGCCCCTGCCCCCAGTGATTCTTATGCATACTGGTGTTTGAGAAGTGCTGCTCTAGAGATCCGTTTCTATCAGGGAGCTGCCTGTGCAACAGAGGACTGGGAGCTTCAGCTTCAGCCTTGCCTGGGAATTGTGAGACATGCAAATTCTCAGGCCCCATCCTGGACCTAATGAATCAGAATCTCTGAGGGCGGGGCTCACATGTGCGTTTAAACTAGCCCTCCAGGTGATTCTGCTGGGCGTTCGAATTAGAGAACTGCTAGGCTAGAAGTTTTTTGCTAACAACCGGATTGATTTATGTCGGATTGATTTATGTCAGTCTGGTGTATCACGTCTTCAACACCGTGATGATGCAGGAGCATCGATCAAAATATCTCACACACTGGGAATTCCCTGGCGGTCCAGTAGTTAGGACTCTGTGCTTTCACTGCTGAGGGCCCCGGTTCAATCCCTGGTCGGGGAACTAATATCCCACAAGCCGTGTGGTGCGGCCAAAACCAAAAAACCAAAAACCAAAAAAACCCAAAACAACTCACACCCTGAGTGACTTGGGCACCGATCAGTCCAAATGGATAACAGCTGTGCATCAGCTCAGCTGGGTGCCTGGCCAGGTAGTAACCCTTTCAGTTGCTGGATTGGGGGAGATCCAGGGTGTCCAAGGGGAAGGACTGGGACAGCCTCAATGAGGTGGGACATGAGGGCACAGGCTACTTATCAGCCATTATACATTCCCATAATTTAACAGCTGGTTCAACGGGCCATACCTGCACGTATCGGCTAAAGATGAGCCTTGTGATATTGATGAAAAATGCAACAACTGCTCTTCCCAGACATCAAGGGCAACTGCAACATTCAGAAGTGAGTCATGTACCAGGAAAAATGCTTATTCAAAATAAAGCACATTTGCTTGGAATTTCAGCATTGAGATGGGAATATAACCTTCAGTGATCCCTTTACTAGTAGGAAGCAAAACTCTGCTAGGTCCCTGGGCCGACGGCTAGTCTATGGGACAGAGCAGGAAGGAGCTCTATTATTTGAAAGGCACTTGGCATTGGCTCAAGGTTATGGGGCAGGAGTCACAATGGCGTGTAGTATGAATAGTACACAGCTCAGATAGTGGGGAGAAAAAGAAAGGCAAGAGGCCAAGGGCTCACAGAAAGACCAAAACAGAAAAGGGCCATTCTCAAGCATCACCCAATCCCTACAACACGCCTTCAGGGAAGTGAATGAAACTGTATGTATCAAAAACTGTGCCAAGGGCAAAGTGTTTACAAAAGGTAAGTTATTTAGTATTATGGCAATTATAACCATCATGGGGCAATTTCTGCCAGCCTGGGGCAAACTCGTGCCTCTGGCTTTTGTGGGCTGTGGCCGCAGTGCATGGCTGTGAGATACGTACGCACTGTGGTAATAGTAAAGAAAAACATGTACATCATTACCCCAAACTTCTTAGATTCGGATCCTAAAAGTCCTTGGATTTTCCTTCAGGCATGGAAAGAGCTGGAACACAGACTGAGGTCAGGGAAATGCCTGTCACTTGGAGTGAGGGAGATGTTACCTGCGAGTCAGTTTAGAAAACAATCTGCTTGAATCAGCAAACATTCTGTAAACACACAAAAAGGACCTCAGCGTGCCCTCGGATAAACTGAGGCTCAGGGAAGCCCCAAGGAGGAGAACTGACTAAAGCCGTGTCATTGCTTCTTTCCTACCGAAAGGTCCCTTTGTTTTCTTTATATTAGAAAACACTGGAGTCTTCATTTACTTCTCTCATGGCCACAGGTGGCTTACAGTCTCCCCCAAAGCCTCCAAGGCTTCTTGTAAAAAATCTATACTTAATTGTGTCTTCCTGATTGCTTTTATTATAAAAACATTTCAAAATACTGAGAACAGGAAAGTAGAAAAATAATTAACTGAGATACTATTTCCAAGACTGTATTATCACCACTGTTTATATTTTGATGTTATACACACACAGATGTAATTTAGTTTAAGCAAATCACCATTTTATTACTATGTGATTTTGCATTTTGCTCTCTCCCTTAATGTTATGCCAGGGGCATTTTCCCATTATCTAATGAACTCAGACCCACTTGATTTGTAATTGTTGCATACCATTCTATCATTTGGGTGCATTGTGTTTTAACTGGCTTTTTTCTCATGCTCTTTACAAACTTACAGTCACAAAACAACATCACAGAAAACTGTGATGTGTGTCTCTCCAATAAGTAATTGTGGAAACTCTTATTTTCTGAGAGTAACTTCCTAGGAATTTACTATTTTTAGTGATCTTGATGCCAACTTCCTTCTTGAGTGCTTGCGCCAATTTACAGACACCAGCACATCCGTGAACTTGCTCACCTTGCCATACCATCACCAGCGTTAGCATTGATTTTTACAACTTTAATTATTCTTTGTTAAATTGATAGGAAAGCTGTTATATTATTATAGTTTTAATTTGTATTTCCTTGATTACTAATATGGTTGAACATATTTCTATTTTTTATAAAATTACTTAGTATTTAATTTTTTATTAGGAGGTCTGATTTTTAATTTGTGAGAGTCTCTTTATATTTTAAGTTTTTTGGTAATTAATAGTTTTTTAGGCACAGAAATTAATTTTTTAGTCAAATCTGTTGATCATGTCTTTTGTCATTTTTCCATTGATTGCATACTTGAAAAGATCCTCTCCTTTTATGGTTATTAGTGTAGAGTCATATTTTTCCTAATAACAAAAAGTAACTTTACTTTTTAAACCTTTTCTGTAATGATCAAAACACATTATAAAAACCTAGGACAATCAAAATACAGAAAGGATAAAGGATGTACCCCCCCCAACAAATAAAATATTACCTATATTCCTCCCCCATTGTATCCATGAACATTTTACTGTTTAATATTTTCAATATTTATTTTGTTGTGGAGGGAAGAGATGAGGATATACGTACACTTTCCTCGATTCAGTTTATGGGACATCAATCTATCTCTGTTGCTTTGTGATGTTTCCTACACAACCTGTTGAGATAATATCTGACATGGCAATGTTTAAGCATTTCTGTTTTTCACCCAGTGATTTGTGTGTTTATTCTTGCACCAGACCTACTTTTGTTTATTACACATTTAATTAAAATATAAAAGCTAATACTACTTGTCCACTGGAAACTTTTCTTAGGTATGAAAAAAAGGGGGGGCAGGGATAGATTAGGAATTTGGGATTAACAGATACATACTACTATATATGAAATAGATAAAGGACTTACTGTATAGAACAGGGAACTATATTCAGTATCTTCTAATAACCTATAATGGAAAAGAATCTGAAAAAGAATATATAGATACATACATACATACATATGTATATCAATGAATCACTCTGCTGTTCACTTGAAACTAACACAACATTGTAAATCAACTATACTTCAATAAGAAAAAGAAAAAAAAGAAAAAAGTCTGGAAAAAAATCATTGCTGTTAAGTTATATAAAAAATAGCTCCTTAAAAAACTAAAAATAGAGCTACCATATGACCCAGCAATCCCACTCCTGGGCATATATCCAGAGAAAACCATAATTTGAAAGGATACATCCACCCCAATGTTCACTGCAGCACTATTTACCACAGCCAAGACATGGAAGCAACCTAAATGTCCATCAACAGATGAATGGATAAAGAAGATGTGGTACATATATACGATGGAATATTACTCAGCCATAAAAAGAATGAAATAATGCCAACTGTAGCAACATGGATGGACCTAGAGATTATCATACTCTTTTTTTTAAGACTTTTTAAAAATAAATTTATAAATTTATTTTTGGCTGCGTTGGGTCTTCATTGCTGCGTGCGGGCTTTCTCTAGTTGCAGTGAGCGGGGGCTACTCTTTGTTGTGGTGTGCGGGCTTCTCATTCGGTGGCTTCTCTTGCTGCAGAGCATGGGCTCTAGGCACGTGGTCTTCAGTAGTTGTGGCATGCAGGCTCAGTACTTGTGGCTCACGGGCTCTAGAGCACAGGCTCAGTAGTTGTGGTGCACGGGCTTTGTTGCTCCATGGCATGTGGGATCTTTCTGGACCAGGGATCGAACCCGTGTCCCCTGCACTGGCAGGCGGATTCTTAACCACTGTGCCCCCAGGGAAGTCCAAGATTATCATACTTAGTGAAGTTACCCAGACAGAGAAAGACAAATATCATATTGTTATGGAGCACAAGCTCACTCTGCTTGCTGCACGACAGGCCAATAAATTGGAGACAAGGTGTTGAGGCAAGGAATATGACTGTATTTGGAAAGCCAGCAGACTGAGAAGAAGGCACACTAAAGTCTCAAAATAACCATCTTATCGGGGTTTGGATGCCAGTTTCTTTTATAGCACAGAGATGGGGAGGAGATGAGGAAGTGAAGTAAAAAGGCCATAAGTTTGGCAAATATCACCTGGAATAGCCAGCCTCGGGGAGGGGATGGGTTAATTTCTTCTTTCTTGTAGCCATCCACAGGTGGACAGGGTCTGGATGTTTCCCTGAACAAAGGCACTTTGGTTTAACATTCAGGCAGAGGGGCAGGGTTCCCCAAGGTAGGCCATTATGTATAGACAGTATCCTCTGAGCGAACAAAAGCAGCGGAAAGCAAACATTAAAGTAAAAGAAACAGATCCAACATGTAGTCAAATTTGGCTCTTCCCTGTTACAATATGATATCACTTATATGTGAACTATAAAACAAAAATGATACAAATGAACTTATATACAAAAGAGAAATAGACCCACAAACATAACAAATTTTGGTTACCAAAGGGGAAAGGGGTGGAGGAGAGATAAATTAGGAGTTCAGGATTAACATAAACACACTACTATATATAAAATAGATAACAGAGAACCTCAGACCCTAGGGAATATTAATCAGAGTGAGGCCTCCTGGAGGTCCTAATCTCAGCACCAAGACCTGGCTCTATCCAACTGCTTGCAAACTCCAGTGCTGGATGTCAAAGGCCAACAACCAGTAAGACAGGAATACAGCCCAACCCATCAAAAAAAAAAAAAAATGAAACAACAAAAAAAATGTTATAGACGAAGAAGCAAGGTACAAACCTAACAGACCAAAATAAATGAAGACGAAATAGGCAACCTACCTGAAAAAGAATTCAGAGTAATGATAGTAAAGATGACCCAAAATCTCGGAAAAAGAATGGAGAAAACACAAGAAACATTTAACAAGGATCTAGAAGAACTAAAGAGCAAACAAACAGTGATGAACAATACATAACTGAAATGAAAAATACTCTAGAAGGAATCAATAACAGAATAACTGAGGCAGAAGAATGAAGTGAGCTGGAAGATAAAATGGTGGAAATAACTGCCAGGGAGCAGAATAAAGAAAAAAGAATGAAAAGAATTGAAGACAATCTCAGAGACCTCTGGGACAACATTAAATGCACCAACATTCAAATTATAGGGGTCCCAGAAGAAGAAGAGAAAAAGAAAGGAATTGAGAAAATATTTGAAGAGATTATAGTTGAAAACTTCCCTAATATGGGAAAGGAAATAGTTAATCAAGTCCAGGAAGCACAGAGAGTCCCATACAGGATAAGTCCAAGGAGAAACACACCAAGACACATATTAATCAAACTATCAAAAATTAAATACAAAGAAAAAAATATCAAAAGCAGCAAGGGAAAAACAACAAATAACATACAAGGGAATCCCCATAAGGTTAACAGCTGACCTTTCAGCAGAAACTCTGCAAGCCAGAAGGGAGTGGCAGGACATATTTAAAGTGATGAAGGAGAAAAACCTACAACCAAGATTACTCTACCCAGCAAGGATCTCATTCAGATTTGACGGAGAAATTAACACCTTTACAGACAAGCAAAAGCTAAGAGAATTCAGCACCACCAAACCAGCTTTACAACAAATGCTAAAGGAACTTCTCTAGGCAGGAAACACAAGAGAAGGAAAAGACATACAATAACAAACCCAAAACAATTAAGAAAATGGTAATAGGAACATAGATATAGATAATTATCTTAAATGTAAATGGATTAAATGCTCCAACCAAAAGACATAGACTGGCTGAATGGATACAAAAACAAGACCCATCTATATGCTGTCTACAAGGGACCCACTTCAGACCTAGGGACACATACAGACTGAAAGTGAGGGGATGGAAAAAGATATTCCATGCAAATGGAAATCAGAAGAAAGCTGGAGTAGCAATTCTCATATCAGACAAAATAGACTTTAAAACAAAGACTATTACAAGAGACAAAGAAGGACACTACATAATGATAAAGGGATCAATCCAAGAAGAAGATATAACAATGGAAAATATTTATGCACCCAACATAGGAGCACCTCAATACATAAGGCAAATGCTAACAGCCATAAAAGGGGAAATCGAAAGTAACACAATCATAGTAGGGGACTTTAACACCCCACTTTCACCAATGGACAGATCATCCAAAATAAAAATAAATAAGGAAACACAAGCTTTAAATGATACATTAAATAAGATGGACTTAATTGATATTTATAGGACATTCCATCCAAAAACAACAGAATACACATTCTTCTCAAGTGCTCATGGAACATTCTCCAGGATAGATCATATCTTGGGTCACAAATCAAGCCTTGGTAAATTTAAGAAAGTTGAAATCGTACCAAGTATCTTTTCTGACCACAACGCTATGAGACTCGATATCAATTACAGGAAAAAAATCTGTCAAAAGTACAAACACATGGAGGCTAAACAATACACTACTTAATAACCAAGAGATCACTGAAGAAATCAAAGAGGAAATCAAAAAATACCTAGAAACAAATGACAATGAAAACACGACGACCCAAAAGCTATGGGATGCAGCAAAAGCAGGTCTAAGAGGGAAGTTTATAGCAATACAATCCTACCTTAAGAAACGAGAAACATTTATGCCCCAGTATAGGTGCTCAGTAATGTTTGCTCAGTGTTAAATGAATGGCAATAACAATCTCATGGATTTGTGGAGCAATTCATAGCTTTCAAAGCCAGATTCCACATATAATCTCATAGGATCCTCCAACAACTCAGTAAGGCAGGCAGACCAAGTTGTCTTAGTCTCATTTTATAGATCGGCAGTTCTCAAACTTGTGTAGGTTTGGAGCAATCAGAGGTCATGGTGCCCTCTGAGGAATCATGTGAGCTACTGACATTTTAAATTACATAGTAACTGATTGTAGATTTTGGGCAGCAATGTCCGACTATAGGCCAGGCAGAAGCCATGTGGGCTGTTGGTGGAGTAGATGGGGTGGGGGGGGAAGCAGAATGGGGCTGGAAGGCAAAAGCAGGGACTTTTCTACTGAGGTGATCTGAAGGCTTTTTAGGGATAAATTCAAGGAGCAAGATGAGGAACCTAAGCTAGGCAATGCAAGAGGTTCAGAGTTATAGGCATGAAAACATGGGTTCCTGTTGGTTTTGTGATGTTCAAACAGAGAACCAAAATTAGCCAAAGTCACCTTATACTCTGATGAGATGGGCTGAATCACGCTGGAGGGCCCTTCTCTGAGACCTAGATGAAGGGTAAGGGAGGTTTGACCCTTTTCCTCCTTTTACATAAACTGATCTTAGGGACCTCCCATGTGAAGAGCCCCTATTAGAGTTCGTCCTGCACGGAACTTGGGGAGAGTGGAAGGAAGCTAAGACCACCTGTAAGTCAGAGCGCGTGAACGATAATCACAACTGAACTCCCCATCCAAGGATTGATGGACCAAAAACAACAACAACAACAACAACAATGCTTGGATTCCCCTTGGGAGTTATCGTAGAGACAAATGATGAGGACAGAGTCTCTTGGGGGTTAGTTATGGTGAGCTGAGTGGAAAAAGGTTATCCTGCAGTCCACACAGTACGAGAAAATGTTCCCATTTTGATCAGTGGTATTACTATTTCTTCTAGTATAAGGCTCACAACGGTAGCATTCTCTTACTCTTTCTTGTTCCTTATAGACTTAGAGTATATAGAAATGACAAGTATCTATTGAGCCAGTTCCATCTTTTCGATTTTACATATGGAGAAAATGTTCCCATTTTGATCAGTGGTATTACTATTTCTTCTAGTATAAGGTTCACAACGGCAGCACTCTCTTACTCTTTCTTGTTCCTTATAGACCTAGAGTATATAGAAATGACAAGTATCTATTGAGCCAGTTCCATCTTTTCGATTTTACATATGGAGAAAATGTTCCCATTTTGATCAGTGGTATTACTATTTCTTCTAGTATAAGGCTCACAATGGCAGCATTCTCTTACTCTTTCTTGTTCCTTATAGACCTAGAGTATATAGAAATGACAAGTATCTATTGAGCCAGTTCCATCTTTTCGATTTTACATATGGAGAAAATGTTCCCATTTTGATCAGTGGTATTACTATTTCTTCTAGTATAAGGCTCACAACGGCAGCATTCTCTTACTCTTTCTTGTCCCTTATAGACCTAGAGTATATAGAAATGACAAATATCTATTGAGCCAGTTCCATCTTTTCGATTTTACATATGGAGAAAACGTTGCCTTCTGCTCTGTTGCCACTCTTGTAAAACTCCTCCTTCTATCATGGATGAATTTCTGCAATTCCCAACATGCTTCTCTGAATCAGTGTCTGCCTCTAGCCTGTACAGCGTTTGTTACCAATCCATCCTAAAGCATGTCTTTCCCCCATCACTGTCCCCGCTCAAGAGCCTTTAATGTTTCTTCTAAGTTGCTTATTGACCTCAAACTCCTCTCTTTAAAGTCCCTCCATAATCTGACCACAGCACCAGGTTAAATTAGTTCTTGTATGTTGGCTAGATAGAGTGAGATCAGATTTATCACCTTTTCTCCAAGTCAGTGCTCTCAGCAGGGAGTTAACCCTTGCAAGTAGTCAGGGGCAATCCAGAGAAAAAGAAACCACAAAGGAAATTAGGCTTTTAGTCAAGATGTCCTCCTTCCCTACTTGGAAGCTGAAAGCTTCTCCTACTGCTATATCCAGCAGTTTCAAAAGATGGAGGAGAAAACAGCTAAGCTGGCGACTGTGAATATTCACAATACACATGAAGAGTCTTAGGACTTTACACCTTCTGGAGAAGGGACAGTGTCTGGCAATGGGGACAGAGAGGTAGGACTTCTGGAGGAAAAAAATGATAAAAGGAGAGAAGGGAAGGTTTAGATTGGGCCTCTCTCTACCATGTTAGGGAACATCTAAGAGGGGAGCTCATGAAGGTCTGGGCGGGGAGGCCTTACACTTCTCTAGATAAGGGGACCAGATAGTTAGACTAAGAGACACAAATGCCTGATTCTTTTTACCCCTATCTCTTATCACTAATTCTTGGATCGCGCGCATGTGTGTGTGTGTGTGTGTGTGTGTGTGTGTGTGTTCTTGTGTATTTTTGCTCAGGAAGGAATGTAGCCAAGATCTTCAACAGCACGGGGAGGAGAATACATTCCCAAGTTCATGTTATATAATTTTACTGTAATGAAAGAAGGTTGATGAACGAATCCAGCCAGGGAAGATCCTCAAATGGTAAAGGCATTTAAGGGGCCAAAGATTAGGGACCTATTGCCTGGTTGAGGTAAGGGTGCCAAGGCGATAGTGTGGGACGTGCTTTAACCCTTTCCACACACCCTCCACTCTTTGATGTGGACAGTCGATTCGTTCTTGATCTTACATAAAGTCAAACGCAAGCCAAGCTCCATTTTCCAACCACATTGCTGCATCTATTAAGCCACCACAGTCTGGGTGATAATAGTGATGTCCACTGCATTCTCACACCCTTTTGTTATAATCCAGAAAGATTATGAAGAGGATGATAGCTCTCCAGTTCTGCAATCTATCCGCTCTTCTTAAGACTGCATTTGGAGCCTCATAGCTCTGGCTAATATTTTTATCTTTAATCTTTGTTTATTTAACAGGTTAAACAAATACACACCTTGTTGTTTTAATTAACTTTAGTACAGCTAGCTTGCTTTATTTGTTAATTGGCCATTTGTATTTACTCTTCAGTGAATTTCTCACTGCGTTCACTAGAGTTTTAGGGTTTTCTTATTGATTAGTGTGAACATTTTTATATATCAAGTGTATGAATCCTTTACCACATTACTATAAATATTTTTCTAATTTCAAAAAAAAAAAAAAAAAAAGACTGCAGTTGGAGAGGGAATTCCATGGCTGTCCAGTGGTTAGGACTCTGTGTTTTCACTGCCGAGGGCCAGGGTTCAATCCCAGGTCGGGGAAGTAAGATCCCTCAAGCTGCATGGCATGGCCAAAAAAACTTCAAAAAAAAAGACTGCAGTTGTAGAGAATCTAAACAGAGGGCAGAAGTACATATTCCCTAGTGGCAGTGGCCAAGATACTATTCTTCACTCTATTGCCAATGATGATGTCACTCTGGGTAAGTAAGTCCCTCAGCCCTGAGCTTCATTTTTTTTTTTTTTTTATAAATTTATTTATTTATTTATATTTATTTTTGGCTGTTTTGGGTCTTCGTTTCTGTGCGAGGGCTTTCTCCAGTTGCCGAGAGCGGGGGCCACTCTTCATCGCGGTGCACGGGCCTCTCACCGTCGCGGCCTCTCCCGTTGCGGAGCACAGGCTCCAGACGCGCAGGCTCAGTAGTTGTGGCTCATGGGCTTAGTCGCTCCGCGGCATGTGGGATCTTCCCAGACCAGGGCTCGAACCCGTGTCCCCTGCATTGGCAGGCAGATTCTCAACCACTGCGCCACCAGGGAAGCCCTGAGCTTCATTTTTAAAATCTCAAAATAAAGAGATCCCCTAAGGACCTTAAGAACTTCACTAAGGTCCTTATCCCTCCCAGTGACAACAACATTGTGGAGAGTTGTGCTGTTAGGAGGACAGATTGGTTGTGATTGTTACTGCAGAAGCTGATTTAAGGAAAGGCACTTTTTCTGGGAAAGAGGAATATGAAGTCGAAGGTCAGCACACCGAGAGAAAAGGGGAAAATGATCGTATCAGCAATAGGAAGACCAAGTGTTCCTATTCAGGGCGGAGGGGTGGAGTCCAGGCACTGCTGCCAAACAGACAAGCCCTCCAGTAAACGCTTATGTGAATCACCCAGGAACTTGGTGACAAGGTTGATACTGGGCGGAGAAGGTACTTTAAGTATGTGAAAGGGAATGACTTTGTAAGTGGCATCTTAGGGGGAAAGATGGTGGATTTAGCCAACTCCTTTTCCCCATAGTCTCTACTCAGCTGTTAGGAAAACCGACGGAGATTGTTGGGGGAGGGTGCCAGGGTGGGGGGCGGTCAGGACCTAGAGAGACCTTCCACGATGACTCATACAAACAATGGTGCTTAGGAAAGAGGCTCTCTCAAATCAAAGTTCAGGGTTTCAAAGAGCTCACATGTTTTCCTTCTATCTTGATGTTTATTTTTTATTAGAAATACCAGGGTTTAGAGAACACAGAGACTCAATAAGAAATTTCACAGACTCAGAAAATACCTCTAGAGCTTTGGGCAGTAATTCACCTAAGCCTGTAAGTTTCCATATGTCAAACGTTATATTGATACAATGCCAGGAGCTGAAGATTTCATTTGATCATGAATCTAAGATACGATGATGGCAAGGTATACTACTAAACTGCCAACTGTATCATGCAATGCCATTGTTAAGAGGCATTCCTATTTTGGAGATATTAAAAAATATATATTTTGAATGAATGAAGCATGTTTAATATCCTAACTGTTGAATACTGTGGTTTCTATGTAAGTCTAACTTTAACTGCTACCCAAACACTGTTATACTATCCGGGGATGTGGTAAGGCAACTCTGGCCAAGAGTTTATTAATTCTCAGGGCCTTGTTATGATACCTGGCTCAGAATCCTGAACACCAAGCTGGTAGAATTAAGTGGGGAGGGTCACTGGTGGTGTGTTGGTAGCAGGGGTGCCGGGTGGTAATAGGAAAACTGATTGTCTTGGCAAATTGATAGCATAGCACAAGAGACCAAGGATAACAGTGCTTTTTTTTTTTAAGTTTTAAATTTTATTTTATTTATAAGAGTGCTTTTCAACTCCACTTCCAAGTGCTGACAGTACCCTTATCTTAGTATTGTCCCTTCTTTTTTTAAAAAAAAATTATTTCATTGAAGTATAGTTGATTTACGTTGTATTAATTTCTGCTGTACAGCAAAGTGATTCAGTTACACACACACACACACATATATATACACACACATATACATATATATACGTCCTAATATTGTCCTTTCTTTAGTGGAAGAGATTTGGGGCCATCTAGGCATCAAATCCATAAGATCCACAGAATGTCTCATTCACCTGTCTAAAGCATCAGCAGTGTTGCATTGGGGTTAACGTTGCCTGCACTTTCCTCTGAAGGGCCCGGTTTTCAGTATTGTTGTGAGGTTTCCTCTAGTCTAGCCCAGTTGCCTGGAGAGAATATGGGATTAGGAGATAAAAGAGCCTGGATTACAGTCTCACGGACTATTAGCGTAGTAATGAAACTCACAAGGAAATGTACTTGATTGAGAAAAATGGACTCAGTAAATTGTGTGAGTACCTACTTATTTGTGAGACTCAATCTTCACAACAATTGGAGTAGGTCTTATCGTTTTCATTATGCAGATGAGGACAGCGAGGCACCTTGTCCAACTCACGTGGCTCATAAGGGAATGGGCCAGCATTTGAACATGGGTAGTTGAATTCCAGAGCTTGTGCTTTTAATCACTGCACCCATAAATAAGAACTAAATCTTGCCATTAAGGAGAGTCAGACATAAATTAGCCATGATATAAAGATAAAAGTGCTTTAATAGACATGTTTACGAAGTGCTACACAGCCCAGAGGATGAAGCAAGTAAGTTCATGCATCTTACATATTAATAAGAAAACTGAGCCTAAGAATTAGTCAGCTACATTTTTTTTTTTAAAGAAGGGACACATCTTACTCTATAATTTCAGACCATGGGTTTCTAAAATACTATGCATTTGTTTGTGGATCGAACAGCAATGCATTTACTACAAGACTCCTGAATATCAAACACAAGATTCATCAGATAATAGCCAATAAATGTGATATAAACACATTTTTTGACTGTGGAAAATTTTAAACACACACAAAAGTAGAGAGGAGAGTATAATGAACTCCCAAGTGCCCCTAACTCAGCTTCAGCTATTAGCAACATTCTGCCGTTCTTGCCTTAGCTATACCTACCTCTCCTCCCCCTCCCCACTTTTTTTTTTTTCCTGGAGTATTTGAAAGCAAATCCAAGCATGCATATAATTTATTGGTAAATACGTTGGTGTGACTATATAAACTACCAAGCCTTAAAAAATAATTAAAATGTCATTATGCCAACCAATGAAATGAACAATTCCAAATATTCACCTAATACCTAGCTTATGTCTAATTTTTCCTGATTAATAAACATGCTTTTAATGGAAGAACTTTTGTCACTATCAAATGTCTTCCAAAACCTCATCAGGACACCAACTGTTCAGGATGCTGAGCCCCTCTCAGCATGCTCTGAATCAATCCAGCATTCAAGGTAACTATCATCATTTTCACCTTTTAGATTTCTTTTGTCTTTGACTTTGGAAAGGCAGATTATGAAAACAGGATTGAGAAATTTGGTTGTTTGCCTCTGAGGAAAAATTATATATGTGTGTGTGTATATATATGTATATATGTAGATATATATGTATTTTATATATATATACACACACACAAACACATACACACACATTATCTAAAATATTGTATCCCCCTAAATACTTTTGTTTCTTCCCCACGAGTATTTACTATTGCATTCTTTCCTTAGTATTTATTGAGCACCTACTATATGGCAAATATCACCAAGGATATATTGATAAATAAGATACAACTTCTGTCTTCATGGAGGGAGGGAGGCAGACAAATGATAACTATGTGCTACGGGCTAACCTCAGAACCACAGTGGGGGGCAACTATTGGTCACGGGAAAAATAAGAAGGGGGATCTACTCTACAGGAGAGAGAAAAAGCATCAAGTTTAGCAGTATACAGAAAAGGAGCTGAGTTAGTAGATTAAAGTGTGCTATATATCAGAAGGTGAAATGAGGAGAGAACACACAAGGACTGGTTCTGTTTCTTAGGGAGCAGGATGATTGTGACTGTGACTTGGCTAGATTTGTTTTCCTTCAGTTTACTGTAAAACTAGCCAAATATTCATATAATGATGTACATGAGGCCAAGAATACAGATGAGTGGGTGGGCCTTCCAGTTGTCCCCCTCAATCCACTTGTTGCGGTTATCAGAGTTTGATCATCTTGGCAGCCTGTGCAGTGAGAAATCAACTGGACCTCAGTGCCTGTTCTATTTTTAGTTTGACAGGAGACACCTGAGCAGGCAAGAGTCTACACTGTTAAAGTATATGCATGTTCCCGTGACACCATGCTTACGGGCTTCTGGGGTCCATTTCTGAATTTTGCGGTCTACTCAAGGTTCAAGTGTAGCAAGCTGGGCAGTGACTTAAGACCAAGATCATGAACTATTTTGATAGGGATAAAAAGGTCTGTGGGGTGTGTGTATGTGTGTGTGTAATACAGCTTCCAGATGTATCTCACCTGGTGCTTCTCCTTCTGAATCTTAACACTTCTTTCACACCCACACCCACAAACACCCTGTCTGTTCTACTCATTGGCATTGTTGACTAGAAGGAATCTTGGAATGAGAAAGGGCAGAGCTCATTCTCCTCATGTCCTATATAAGTTGACCTTGGGGTGGAGGCAGAGGGGTTTAGAACAAAGTCAACAGCATCTGAGGACTCAGAACAAGTGGTGATGATGATAGTGGGGTGAGGGGAGAACAAGGAGTAGAGGAAAGTGACTCAGGTAAAGGAAATGGCTTGTGCAAAGGCTTCAAGATGAGCCCGTGGATATTCAGAGAGCTGAAAGCCATTCATCATGAGGTCCTCTCAAGGTTGCAATTATGACTTATGGAATATTTCGGGCTGTCCTTTAAACACAGCCTGGAGTTATCTGATGGGACATTTACAAAAACCAAGGCTGCTTTGTGATTAGGAACATTTCCTTTTGCAAACCTCAGAAACGTAATAATAAAGGACCATAGTCAATAAAGCTTACTGAGGGTTGAGAATGCCAGCCATATTCTAGCTAAGGTTTGTTTTCTAGAAAGTGTGCTGTGGTTGGTTACTCTGAACCTTAGCCTTGGACTTCAGGTGTTAGGCAGTAAGTTCTAGATCTTGTAGGCATTGCTTCCCTACCTCAGTTTTCTTAAGTGTAAAGAGGGAGCTTTGCAGAATTAGCTGAGATGGGCTGGGGAGGGGCTGAGAAGAGGAGGGACACTGATATTTATCCAGCCATTGCTAAATGCTAGGCACCCACATGACTTTCAATTCTCACAACTTTATGAGACAATGTAGGAGAAAATACATTTTAAATTACAAAGCACAATACAAACTATAAGGTGTGCAAAAACAGTTTGGAAATATTTCCCCTTTGACTGTATATTTCATAGATTCTCAATAAAGGATTCAGATTCTTTTGAAGAATGTGGTATAATTGAGAAATGCATATGGGTGGTTTTTGCTACTTTTTTTGTGGTCCTCACTTTACTCCGTTCTTTCAGGTTTTTCTAGTTTGTCAGTTAGTCTTTATTACCCTTGCTGTTTGAATACACTTTAACTTAGAGAAGTATAAACAAGCTTGAACACCCTGCTGGGAAAGTAAAAGATCCAGTGGACATAATGAAAGGAAGAATCTTAATGATTTAGGAGGGCGAGGACCAGGTGTGTAATTAGACAGGTCAGGACTCATGTGGGTGGAGTGAACACACTAGAAAGTGGTTTCTATGAGGAGTGGGTGTGATCAGCGTTTCCTCTGAAGAGAAGGGGACAGCAGTCTGTACCGTAACGCTTACAGACATCACAACAGCCTTGGTCTATGTGTGTCTCTTTAAAGCAGCTTGGCTGCGTGCACAGAATTTAACAGCCCAGAAGTATTCCACCAAGGATCATATATTTTAAGTGACTTTGCCTGCTGATTACTGTGGCTGGAATATGTAGCTGTAGACCAGCTGAAGACATGTGGACCTTACAATATGTTTGCGGCTTTTTTATTATTTTCAAAACAGTGCATTTCTTTCAGGCTCCATCCAATGCGACACTTTGGGCCCAGGTGACCTTGAATGGCTGGTTGATAAGATAATTAGGGGAAAAAGGTCTGAATTTACTGTCACTGCTTTTAGGTCAGAGTTAGGAGAGAATCATGAGTAATTAGGTATAATCCCTTCAAACAAAAAAGTACTGAGGCTGCTAGGTTGGTTGTTAAGGAAGCATAAGAAAGTAATTCTGATGTAACCTGGCTGGTAAATTTCAGGTATTCTAAGTGTCCTGCTCTTATGTTCACTGGAGCATAAAGCACAAGGATATACTGTATAAATACACTGAGAGTTTCAATAATTAATTTAGGTTCCTTAATTTGATCATCAGCAAATATTTTCCTTTGGTGTATACAAGTAGCTCACGATTGATATTTCCTCTTGGTAACAGTTTCCACTGTTATGTTAAACTATTAATCATCTTGATCTGAACTCTTCTCTAAAGATTCCTGAAGGAGTGTTTAAACAAAATTATATGGAGGCACAATCTTTAAACTTATACATGCCAATGCATATGCCAGATTAATTAGGGTAAACGGAAAGATGATATACTCATTCATGTGGGGCTTTTACTTCAACTCATTTTTACAAATTTAAGATTATTTTGTATGAATATGAAAGTATATTTATGAATGTAAAACTAATATATTTTCATTGAAAATTGTCAGAAATAAAGGGAAAATTTGGATGAGATAAAAATCACCCATAGTTCCATGTCTTAGGGAAAATCATTATTAACAAAGTTAGGTAAATCTCTTTCTATGCATATTGCGTATGCATTTCTAGGCAATTAAGAGCACATTATAAATACATTTTATATACTGTTTTCCACTGAACATTATGCCATAATGATTTTTTTCTGTTATTAAAACTCTTTGTAAATGTAATATTTAATGGCTTCATAATATTTAACCCTATGAATTCCATAACCAATACCATGAATTCCACAACGAATTCCAGGATTTTTCATCATATAATTTGTTGCTGATTTTTAATATTAAAAATGCTGTGATAATTATCTTTGTGCATAAATACTTGCCCCTAGGTTAGATTTTTTTTTTTTTTTAAATGAGATTGTGTTTCGGGCAAGGAATTACTGAAGTAAAAGGCATGCGTTCACATTTAAAAATTTTTCGATTCAAGTTGCCAGTTGTTTGGAAGAAAGGTTGTACTAGTTTATACTCCCTACAAATGTTCAAGAAAATGATTTTATCTAGTAGCCAGATGCATATAGTCATTAAAACAAACACTACCATCACTGCTACCACCACTACCAAAACCCCTGCCAAGTGGGTAGGTGAAAAATTTACATCATTTCTTTTATCATTAGTGAAACTGCTCATTTTCTACCCATATTTCTTCTCTAGTGAGTTGCCTGTTCCTATCTCTGCCCAAAACAAAATGTTTTCTTATGGCTATCTGTTAAATCATGATATTTTAGAATATTATTATTTTGTCATGCATGTTTCTGCTTGGTTTTACAATGCAGTTTGTGTTCATTTTTTTTTAAAAATAAATTTATTTATTTATGGGTCTTTGTTGCTGCACGCGGGCTTTCTCTAGTTGCTGAGAGCGGGGGCTACTCTTCGTTGCGGTGCGCGGGCTTCTCATTGGGTGGCTTTTCTTGTTGTGGAGCACGGGCTCTAGGCGCGCGGGCTTCAGTAGTTGTGGCACCCGGGCTCAGTAGTTGTGGCTCGCGGGCTCTAGAGCGCAGGCTCAGTATTTGTGGCGCATGGGCTTAGTTGCTCCGCGGTATGTGGGATCTTCCCGGACCAGGGCCCGAACCCGTGTCCCCTGCATTGGCAGGCAGATTCTTAACCACTGCGCCACCACGGAAGCCCTGTGTTAAATTTCATCTTGTGAGAGAAGCTTCCACATTTTTGTAGTTAAATATATTTCTTTTGTGGGTCCTTTAAAATTTTATTTAAAACAATTTAAAGTGTATACGTCAGTGGTTTTTAGCATACTATTTATAAAGTTGTGCAACTATCACCACTATCAAATTGTAAAATACTTCATCAGTCCTGTACCTATTAGCAATTACTCTTCATTCTCTCCTCTCTCATCTTCTGTCTCTATAGATTTGCCTATTCTGGGCATTTCATATAGATGGAAGCATATAATACATGGCTTTTTGTGTCTGGCTTCTTTCACTTAGCATAATGTTTTCAAAGTTCCCAAGGTTCATGTCAGTCTTTGTTTTTTTTGTCTCCTTTTGACCCTGTTTGGTTTTGCTACATCCTTTGTCTTTTTTGAGGAACGACAGGAACTTAAAATCTATTTGGCCATAGTACACCTTAACCCACTGGCTTTAGTTAATTTGCCATTCAGCTTCTACTGCTTCTTACATCAGAGCATTAAGCATGATGGGTATTTGTTTGAAAAGGAAAAGCTTTACTACAGTAGAGAAGTATCCTTCTAGTCTGAGTTTTAGAGATTTTATTAAGAATAGATATTACATTTTTCTGAAAGCTTTTCCTACATCTACTGAAATGATCATATGGCTTTTAGTACTTGACATTCCTATGATATACAGTAGGAGTAACTTCACTACAGTTGGACAGTTTTTTCATTCTTGTGGTAAAAAACCATGGATTGTCATGGACTGTTGAATTTGTTTGTATCTGTTATCATTAACTATTTTATGTTTGCCACATGGATATTCCAAAGTTGAGAATAAGTGTTTGAATACAGTGAAAACACAGATATTTGGGGCCAGCATATCTGAGTTTTAATTTAAGTTCCAATACTCATAATCCTGTGACCTTGGGCATTTTCCTTCTCATCCTCACTTTGCATTATTTTTGTAGATTTTCAATCATATGAGTATGGAAAATTTTATATCCTGCTTTTTTCCTCACTTAACTTTACACCACATACATTTTCCATGTTACTGCATTATCTTTTTGAAGGCTGGTATAATATATGATTTAGAAATTGTGCTTGAGGTAGCATAGTTTAGAGTTCTTCATTGTTGGGCCTTTCATCCATGTCCACATTTTCACCAATAATAACGCTGTGATGAAATTTATTATGTCTAAAACTTGTGTATATTAGCTCAAAGCATATAAAAATACTTTTAGGGATATAGATCATCATAGTGCTTTCTAAAATTATTATACCAATTTACACTCTCACTGACGATATATAAAATTTCCTATTTTACTGCATACTTGCCAGCATTGTTTACTAACATTAAAAAAAAGTCACTGCTAATCTGGTAAACAAAATGTTTTCTCCGTATTTGTGAGGTTGTACTTTTTCTCACACAAATATGAATATATTGCATTTCTTTGGTGAGTTGTCTGTGTTCTGGAGTTCCGTAGTTTTTTTTTCCAATTTATATAATAAAGACATTATAAGAAAAATATTCACACTTGGTCTGTCATAAAAATTTTTCTTTCCATTTTGTATATCCTTTTTTTTTTTTTTGGCTGCGCGGCTTGTGGGATCTTAGCTCCTCATTGATCAAACCCACACTCTTGGCAGTGAAAGTGCAGAGTCCTAACCACTGGACCACCAGGGAATTCCCTATCTTTCCATTTTGATTATGATCTTCTGAATGACAGCCCAAACTTTCTATTTATGCTATCAAATCTGTTTATTATTCCTACTGTAATTTTTCTGTAACTTCTAGGTTTAGAAGGTTCTTTTTTAAATTTTTATACATTTATTTATTTATTTATTTACGGTTGCATTGGATCTTTGTTGCTCTGTGCGGGCTTTCCCTAGTTGCGGCGAGCATGGGCTACTCTTTGTTGAGGTGCGCGGGCCTCTCATTGTGGTGGCCTCTCTTGTTGCGGAGCACGGGCTCTAGGCGTGCGGGCTTCAGCAGCTGTGGCACGTGGGCTCAGTAGTTGTGGCTCGCGGGCTCTAGAGCGCAGGCTCAGTAGTTGTGGTGCACAGGCGTAGTTGTTCTGTGGCATGTGGGATCCTCCCAGACCAGGGCTCAAACCCGTGTCCCCTGCATTGGCAGGCGGATTCCCAACCACTGCACCACCAGGGAAGTCCTTAGAAGGTTCTTTTAAGCCTTTAAATTTTTGAGAAAAATTAATTCTAAAAACCATCTTATGGTTTTAATATCAATATTTAACTCCCCAATCCACCTTGAATTTATTTTTATGTGGTGAGAATACAAATTAAAAGATTTTCAAATTTTTACCAATTGTCTAATGCCAGTCACTCTCTTACTTTCTAATATTTTACAACAAAAATTCCACTGGTTGTTGATGTTTTCTTCATGACTTCTAAGTTTTTAAATAGAATATTTAAATTTGTAGGTACAGACTTTCATATTGATGCTTTCCTGTTTCTTGATCCAGCATGCACTATTTTAATTACTGCAGCTTTTTATTATGCTTTGATTTTTAGTAAAGATGGTCCTTTTCATTATTTTTCTTTAAAATATTTTAATTTTCCATTTTTTTTCTTCTTAATGAACATTAGAGTAAATAATTTGGTCATGTTCCTCCCAAAAATCCAATATATTAAGCGTGAATGGAATTACATTACGACTATAATTTTATTTGGGAAAAATCAACATCTTTAAGACAGGTTGTTCTCTCATCCAGGAGATGGCATGCTTCTCATTATTTTAGCATTTATAAATGTTTATAGATACAATTTTATAATATTCTTCCTTGAGGTCACATAGATTTCTTACTTATATATGTATATATATTGTGAATAGGATCTTTTTCACTGTACTTTCTATTTATAAATGACAAGCAGGAAAACTATTTTTCTATCTTGCAACCATCCAGTTTACGGGACTGAGTGTTTCTAATAGATTTTCATGCCTTTGGTTTTTATCTTATAAGGTATATCTTTGTGTTTTCTGCCAAAATGAAAATTGTGACTCTTAACTTTCTCATCTTTATACCCTTTATTTATAAATTTATGTATTATTACTTTGGCTAGAACTCACAGAATAATGTTCAAGATCAATGGGGATAGCCTTTCTGCTTTGTTTCTGGTTTAAAGGGAAGCATTTAATGGTTCACTACAGAACTGGTTATAGTTGGTTTGAAACAGATATGCTTTAGTAATGCTGGACAAACACCCTTATTTCTTTTTTTAGAAATTTAAGAATTCACTATGAATATATTTAGTACTGGAGATTTAAAAAATAACATTGTTCTGTAAATTAGTACAGCCACTATGGAAAACAGTATGGAAGTTCCTCAAAAAACTAAAAACAGAGTTGCCATCTGATCCAGCAATCCCATTCCTGGGCATATATCTGGAAAAAACTATAATTCGAAAAGACACATGCACCCCTATGCTCATAGCAGCCTATTTACAATAGCCAAGACCTGGGAACAACCTAAATGTCCATCAACAGATGAATGGATAAAGAAGATGTGGTATATGTACAATGGAATACTACTCAGCCATAAAAAAGAATGAAATAATGCCATTGCAGCAATATGGATGAACCTAGAGATTATCATACTTATCATACTAATTGAAGTAAGTCAGACAAAGAAAGACAAATATCATATATCACTTATATGCAAAATCTAAAATATGACACAAATGAACAGAAACAGACTCACTGACATAGCGAACAGACTTGTGGTTGCCAAAGGGGAGGGGGGGGTGGGGGAGGGATGGATTGGGAGTTTGGGTTAACAGATGCAAACTATTATATATAGAATGGATAAACAACAAGGTCCTACTGTATAGCACAGGGAACTATATTCAATATCCTGTAATAACCCATAATGGAAAAGAATATGAAAAAGAATATATACGTATATATGTATATATATATAAAACTGAATCACTTCGCTGTGCAGCAGAAATTTGCACAAGATCGTAAATCAACTATACTTCAATAAAATTTAAAAAAATTCTTCAACTCCTTTTAGTATTATTTCCCTGTGAATCACATTTCTAGATATGTAGAACCTCATATCATTCACAAACCTCACTCGTATGGTGCTTTACTTCCTTATTCTGTCTGCATAATGCAACTAATTTGACTTACTGTGCGGTATAGATCTTTTAATCTATTCAAAGTAACCCAATACAAATTCTACGTAGTAGGTACACTTTCAGAACTGTGTTTTGTTTTCAATTGCAGTAGCTTTTCCTATCTAAAAATTTCTGGTACTATCTTTCTTTTTATTATTTAGATTTTGAGCTTTATTTTATAGTTTTATGATTATAAATGACAAAAATCAACATAATTTGGAAGTTGATGGGGTATAAATTAAATAAAAGGAATACTCATAAGCACGGAAGATTGGTCAAAAGAGTGAATGTCAGAAGAAAGAAGGAAGAGGAGTCAATGGCTGAGGGAAGTGAAGGCGGTGAAGAGAACCACTCGGACAATCAAGACCTTTTTCATTGTTCCTGTGTTTCTTTCGAGTGCTACAGTGTGCCCCGTGCCCTATGTGGAAGCAGTTCTCCCAGAGGATGGAGGTGAGTTGATTGGGATTTTCCTACTTGAAACAAAATCTAGTGTTCTGGCTTTTTTTTCCCCCCAGAAGCCTGAGGAAGTCTTTATCCTGGTAGAAGGATAGTGATGGAGTTAGGGGAAGCATTGGAGCCTGACGAGCTGCTCAGCTCTGCCTTGGGCAAACTCCATTCTTTCTTTGCAGGTGGAGCCAGGAGCACAGGTCTGGGAATTTTCCTCATTTGCCTTTTTCCTTCCCTTTCCCTGTTCTTTTATTCCAATCTCCTTTCTCCCAAAGCAGTGAGTTGTGGGATTATGACTCAGAAATGGGCTGTCTGTTAATCTTCCAGTACTTGCATTTCTTATTCCAGCTGTGAGAAGGAAGGGGAGCACTTTATTTTGTGAACCATGGTCATTATGCTTTTTTCCCCCATCCACTAAGTTGATGCCTATAGCTTTCCAAATGTTGGTGAAGGAATTAGCCAGGCTGCCCTCAGCACCAGGACAGCGTCTTGTGTGGAGGGTAGTAGGTCCAACAGTTACTTTCTGATTAAATAAAAGAAAACCTTTACTGTTACACATATGGTAGAGAAGATGGAAATAGCATGAAGGGGTCTCCTTTATTGTAATTTCTCAGTACACTGAGTGGAATTCCATAACATGCTAGTGGCATAGATCATGAATCCTCTTCATTATTCCCGGGCCACCTCACAAAATGGCACTATCCAGCAAAACATTATTTAGTAGCAAAATATATTTTAATTGAAAAATCATTTTAAGTAACTGAATAAAAATGTGTATCAGGAACTTTCCCCATAGACAGGAGAATATGTACATTTTGTGAGAGTGGAGCAGCATCTATTTAATATATTTTTATATAGAAAATACAGGCATATTTAAAAAAAGAAAGTATGTCACAAGAAATAACAAAATATAACACAAAATAAAAAGGTAAACCAAAAGTAACAAGTTGACTAAAACAAGACAAGACCCAGCACCGTGTTGGAATGTCTTTGCGTAAATTCTGGGACGTCCAGGACTGCCAGGAAGAGATGATCCTGCATTTTAGGAGAGCTGGTTGGTTGTGCAGTGGTTAAAAGCCAGTCCTCCTTTTCCTGGAACAACAAAAAAAAAGAGATTCAACAGAAAAGACTGAATTGAAGGGGGAACAGCTATTTGGGGGCTGATTAAAACGCAATTGAAAGTCGCAGATACCTGGGCATCATCTGTGATGTTGTTTGGATGGATGGGGGCCATTCCTTGAGAAAACAAAGGGACATGGAGAAAAAGCGCTAACATATGAAAAGATGTGAGAATCAGCACACTGGAGTTTTAGTCCTGGCTCTGTCACTAGTTTCCTGTTTGATAATCCGCTCATCTGTACAATGAGGGGTTTGGACTTGGTGAACCTGAAGGTCTCTTACAGCGTGAACCGTCTGTGGGTTTTTTTTTTTTTTTTTTAATAAATTTTAAAATTCATTTTTGGCTGCGTTGGGTCTTCATTGCTGTGCGCGGGCTTTCTCTAGTTGCGGCGAGTGGGGTCTACTCTTTGTTGCGGTGCACGGGCTTCTCATTGCGGTGGCTTCTCTTGTTGCAGAGCATGGGCTCTAGGCGTGCGGGCTTCAGTAGTTGTGGTGTGCGGGCTTCAGTAGTTGTGGCACGCGGGCTCAGTAGTTGTGGCTCGTGGGCTCTAGAGCGCAGGCTCAGTAGTTGTGGCGCACGGGCTTAGTTGCTCCGCAGCATGTGGGATCTTCCCGGACCAGGGCTCGAACCCGTGTCCCCTGAATTGGCAGGTGGATTCTTAACCACTGCGCCACCAGGGAAGCCCCCGTCTATGGTTTTTATTTATGGCATTTGTTTAGGATTCATTTTCTGCACACAGAGATCAGAGGACACAGTCTCTTCCTTAAGGATTGAGCTATCTGGGAAGAATACTGGGTCAGTCTTATTCATCATCAGAGAAGGATGCAGGTTGAGGGATTTAATGAATGCCACAGGGTGTTTCTCCACCAGCTGTCAAAGATGCCCAGAAACTGCTCTGTCAACCAGCATTCATTGAGCATCAATTTTTGTGCCTATACTAAGTATGAGGGAGACAATCTTTAAGGCACTCAATCTCGTGGGAGAGAAGGAAATAAATATTATTTGTAAACATTTATCATTTTGATTTCTCAGAAAAGCTTTCTCCCCGTCCCATTTCAGGGAATTATACTCCACTTTTCTTTCTTCAGTGAATTGCCAGTCTCTTCTGCCCTTTACCCAAAGGTATGGTAAAAGTTTTAGCAAAATGACTTTTCACGTTAGTATAACATGACCTAACCTAGGATCACCATTGACTGATCGATCCATGGTGGGCCCTTGAATCAATCTGGACTCGTGAGTTCTTCTCCTGGATTTTTAAACTGGGTCAGCACACTATTTCTGTAGATACTGGAGTGTGACAGGTAAAATGTGGGCTCTATAAGCAGTTCTGTCCTTCCATGCGAACTGAACAGCAGAGGAAAGCACTCTGCAGCAAGAGAGCATGGAGAAGATGCTGGAGAGAGGAGGTGAGACGGGAGGTGAGAGACTTCAGATGGCTTTCAAGAACTCAGTCTGGTCGTCTTGATGCTGAGCCAACCCACATCTTTGGGTTCCATACACGATCCCGTTATTGTGATAACAGATTCCTTTCTTTGCTTAAGCCAGTTAGAGTTGCAGTAAGAGAGTCCTAGATAATTCAGGTCTCCTAGAAAAATCCATCACAGCATAAGGAGGGGCAGGGGGGCTGCTGAGGCCTCTGGGTTGACCTTTCCTTGAATGTGGGAAATGCCTCTAAGGTGAATTTGCCATCATTTTTTTGGATTCCTTTATCAACCTTTTGGGTAAAAAAATCTAGAAGATTGTGTTTTCTTTATTAATAGACAGTATTTTAACATAAGCTGATAACTACCCTTCCCCTGGTCAAGAAAAAGCTCCTTTGACCCTTGAACAATGTCAGGGTTAGGGGCGCTGACCCTCTCAGCAGTCAAAAATTGGTGTACAACTTTACATTTGGTCAGTCCTCTGTTGTTGTGGCTCTGTATCCACAGAGTCAACCAGATCGTGTGTACTGTACCATGGATTTATTGCAAAAAATCTACATACAGGTAAACAAATCCATGTTGTTCAAGGGTCAACTGTATTTTGATATTAGGGAATCACGCAAACTCTGAGTTTCCTTTTCTTATCTGTAAAATGAAGTAGTTGAAACATAAAGTCTAAAATTATAAGAATGTTACAAATACTTCTTGTTCCTTTTTGAGTCACTGTCATTCTTACTCCTTTTATTTTCTCTATCTCTCTCTCTCTTCTATTCTTTGCTCTCTTTTTTCCCAGCAATTCTCTCCAGTTTGACTCTCAAGTTCTTTCGACTCTGCTCTCAGGTAAAATGATCATCTTTATCTTGGAAACGTCTAAATATACTTGTACAATCCAAATTTGTTCTTTGGGGTTCAGTTTTTTTTCTCTCTGCAGAGGTGGCATATATTTGATGTGATATGAAGAAATTCATGGGCATGAGATTTTTTTGTTAATTAAGTTTGTATTTAGATAGATTTTTGTCTTTGCAAGTTGACTTTGATATTCCAATAGAAATGAAATAAAAGGAAATGGAAAAATAAAAGCTCTTTTCAGTTAACTTTAAAAAATCAATATGGAAATATCCATTTGTTTTTAATGATTCCTGTAAGATGGAAGTAAATATACAAAATACAAATCTAAGTGATGTAATACAATGATGTATATTAAAAGTTTTAAAATAGAGCTGGTGATGTTCCAACATTGCAATATTTGTGAGGACAATGTTTTAATATTGAAAATATTTTGGCAATGGTATGATGCAATATGTAATCAGAATGGTATGTTACTGGCATAAAAACAGATGCATAGATCAATGAAGCAGAACAGAGAACCCAGAAATAAATCCACACATATATGGTCAGTTAACTTATGACAAAAGAGCCAAGAATATACAATGGGGAAAGGACAGTCTCTTCGATGAATGGTACTGGGAAAACTGGACAGCCACGTGCAAAAGGATGAAAGTAGACCATTATCTTACACCATACACAAAAATCAACTCAAAATGAATTAAAGATTTGAATGTAAGACTTGAAACCTTAAAACTCCTAGAAGAAAACATAGGTGGTAGGCTCCTTGACATCAGCCTTGGCATGATTTTTTTGGATTTGACACCAAAAACAAAGGCAACAGAAGCAAAAATAAACAAGTGGGACTACATCCAACTAAAAAGATTTTGCACAGCACAGAAAAGCATCAGCAAAATGAAAAGTCAATCTACTGAACGGGAGAAAGTATTTGCCAACCATATATCTTGTAAGGGGTTAACATCCAAAAAATATAAAGAACTCATACAACTCAAGAGCAAAAAAACCTCCATCTGATTAAAGAATGGGCAGAGGATCCAAACAGACATTTTTCCATAGAAGACATACAGAAGGCCAACAGGTAGGTACATGAAAAGATGCTCAACATCACTAATCATCGGGAAACACAAATTAAAACTACAATTAGACATCATCTCACACCTATTAGAATGGCTATTATCAAAAAGACAAGAAATAACAAGCATTGTTGAGGATGTAGAGAAAAGGAAACCCTTGTGCACTATTGGTGGGAATGTAAATTGGTACAGCCACTGCAGAAAATAGTATGGAGGTTCCTCAAAAAATTTAAAATAAAACTACCATATGATCCTGCAATTCCACTTCTGGGTATTTAACTGAAGAAAACAAAAACACTAACTCTAAAAGATATCTGCACCCCCATGTTCATTTCAGCATTATTTACAATAGCCAAGACATGGAAACAACCTAAGTGTCCATCAATGGATAAATGGATAAAGAAAATATGTGTGTGTGTACACACACCCACACCCACACACCACAATGGAATATTATTAAGCCATAAAAAGAATGAAATCTTGCCAACTCTGACAACATGGATGGACCTTGAGGGCATTATGCTAAGTGAAATGAGTCAAAGAAAGATAAATACCGTATCATCTCGCTTGTATGTAGAATTTAAAACCAAAACCCAAACCAAACTTATAGATACACAGAACAGGTGGGTGGTCGCCAGAGGTAGCCGTGGCGGTAGCGGGTGAGCAAAATGGGTGAAAGGAGTCAAAAGGTACAAACTTCCAGTTATAAAATAAATGTCATGCGGATGTAATGTATAACATGGCAATTATAATTAATAATGCTGTATAGCACATTTGATGTTGCTAAGACAGTAGATCTTAAAGGTTCTCATCACAAGAAAAAAATTTTATAACTATGTACATGGACTTACATAGTTAACTAGACTTATTGTGGTGTTCACTGTGCAATATATACATACAAATATTGAATCACTATGTTGTACTAATATACTAAACTAATATAATGTTGTATGTCCATTACACCTCAATAAAAAAGTTTAAATTATTATTATTTTTTAAAAATTATTTAAACTATTTCTCCTTTGATTTATTTTTGTGATAATCTTTTCTCATCTATGATATTTATCTGGTTAGAAATGAGAAACCAATTGCTAGAACATATTTTTACATAAATTTTCTTGTAGTCCATTAAATACTGACTATATATACCGTAAAAAATATGAAACAAAAATTTTGACTTTAAAAATAAACATTCCTTATCATCAATTTCAATTCTATTTTTTATTATAAACAGGAATAGAAATGAACATCAATAAAACATATGGAGTTTGTTATTTATTTGCATCCTTGCACATGAAGGGTGCAATCTTCTGTTCAAGAAGGCAGTTAATTTATTTGTTTAATTAACCCTTTTTTCTTTTTTTTTTGTGGAAACATATGGAACACTTCACAAATTTGCAAGTCCTCCTTATGCAGGGGCTATGCTAATCTTCTCTGTGTTGTTCCAATTTTAGTATATGTGCTGTAACACATATGTGTTTTTGAGAAATCACTGTTTTATTTGTCAATCCTTAACTAATACTTCTTCGTTTGGCTTTAGTTCAAATTTAGGGAATATCTCAAAATGGATAGTTTTGGATACAAAATGCTTACATTCAAACTAGAGGTACCTTCTGGCTCTTGAGACAACTTAACTGACTTGAATTTCAGTCTCCTTATGTTATAGATAAATAGTAGTTTTTGGTTGTCTTACCTGGAACAGTCATGTCCTGTCCAAGCCGAGAGACAATGGCATCGGTTTGGTCTTACGCATTTTCCACCATTTAAGCAGGGAGACTGGCAAACAGCTGGGATGAAAAATTCATGTGTTTATTTAATGAATACTGAGCAATTGTGAAGATGCCCGTGAAGGCAGGCACAATAAGATTTGACTCTGCTTTCTGCTCCAGCCGCCAACGTTCCTCATGGACTGCATCCTGCTACTTTGCTCAGCCTCATGTCATTATGTGGTACCACCTCCCTTCTTCCTTCCAGCCGAGTCAATTTTCATATTTAAGCCCCAGGTTAAGTTCTACCTACATACTGAAACCGTTGCTGATAACTCAGAGTCGACTGATTTTTCTCTTTAATCTTTTTATTTGTTCAACCCATTTGACACATACTGTTTTGAACTGTAAATTATTCAAATACTCGATGAGACTGTTAAGTCTCTGGAGGGAGCCAGCACTGAACTCTATGGCTGATGAAGTCATTACATCAGACATCAACTCTCACGACAACAGATCAGGCACGCAGATTGTCCAACATGACAGATGATTCAAAAGCCCTTTGTGTTTGCTAGGAAACGTATTTCATGGCTTTTACCATTGGAATTACACAAACTGGGGTAGAGTTAAAAATTAGCCACAGGTGAAACCCTGAGTGAACACCCAGAGATTTACTACGCAGACATCTTTCTCACAAGTCCTTAGTCTCAGAGTCAAACACTTCATCTGCATGAATCTATCTGTTAAAAAACCTAAGGACACTAAAAACTGATGAAGACCAGTCAGTTTAACGTATCAAAGAAAAAATAAAATGTCTGTTGGGAGAAAGCTGGGAATGAGAAACATTTAAGTCTCATGATTTCAGCCTCATTATAGCTTGGAAAGGGCAGGCTTCCCCAGAGGAAAAACTCATCTTTGGTGAGAGATAAAGAAATGTCACTTCTCTAATCACTCATTCATAAAATATGGGGAAAACATCAGCAATCCAGGCACTGGATAAGCACTGAGAGAGGACAAGAAGGAAAACACCAGTCTTTGCCCTTAGCTTTCTTGACGAGCAAGCTAACAGAATGAGCGTATTTGCAATATAACAAAAAGGAAATTATGAAATAAAGCAGGGTTAAAAATAGCAAAAATAAAACCCAATAATCCACAACTAATTCTCCATATCTGCTTGCTAATATATATTAAAAAAATTACTCTTTTTCAAGAGCATGATGATTTAGTGGTACTTGACTGTACTAACAAATTTTTTATTATTTTCACTTCTCTGTCTAAAAGCCTAACACCTTCCTCCTTCCCTATAACATGGGTGCCCCCAACGTTCTATTCTGGGCCACCTTCTCATGCTACGTGTCTTCTGCAAAGACTTATTTTTTCTCCCCCGTGAATGTTTTCCAATGATGACTGACATATTTCTATCTTCAATGTAGATGAGTCTTCTGGGAACCTAAACCATCATCCAATTGCCTGTCAGACCTCTCCCTTTTATGTTCCACTGGCCCCTCAAACTCAGCATGTCCTTACTTACTTAACTCCTTATCTGTACCTTCAAACCTGTTCCTCTTGGGTTCTCTATCTCAAGGGTAGAAGTGGCACCACCTTCCACTCAGGGGCCCGAACTGGAAATATCAGTCTTGACTCTCTTCAGACCTTTACTCCTACAATACATCTATAACCAAGTAGTGTTGATTCATCTCCCTAACTTCTCTCCAATCCATCCTTTTTGGTCGTCCTCATTTCTCTAGACTTCATAACCTCTTGCTAATTCTGCTTTGATAACTCCCTAAGAAGTCTCCCTAATTTAAGTCTTGCTTTCTGCCCTTCTCCGTACTGCTGCCAAAATCATTTTTCAAAAAGAAAATCTGATCACATGATTTTCCTGCTTAAGACCCTTCAGTGGCTTCTGTGGCTCAGAAGACATAATCCAGCATCTTGAACTTGGCATGCAACGTGCTTCCTAATCTGGCTCTGCCCATCTTTACAGCCTCATTTCCAGCCACACCCCTACACTGCCTCTGTGGCTTCAGCTCTGTTTTGCTGATCACATTTGTGTTACTCTTCTATGCCTTTGGCTAGAACGAGCTCCTCCTGGTGACTCCTCTTCCTTTGGTTCCATGCTTGGAAAGCCTTTTCTGAATGTCTGCACTTGGGTAGTTTACCCATCTTCACTGTTGTCCTTTTAGAGAATTCAGTTAGCCTCTAGTCACCTACTTATAGGCCACTCTGTATCCCTTCTTATTTTCTACATTGGATTCTGGAGGGCAGGAGCTCCTGTTTTATACACTTTTGTATATTGAATATCAATACTTAGTGGGTATAAGTGGGATATGGGCTGAGGTAGCTGCAGCAAGATTGAAAAAACATAAAGACTATACGGCTCATGTCATGAAGGTGCTTAATGTCAGTTAGGGAGCTAAGGAGCTAAAAGAAATACAAATAAATCAGATCAACTGAGCTTTAAATGGCATGGTTCTAGCTAATTGTGTAATATCTATACACATGGAATGTTAGAAGATAGATTATCGTGGTAGAGAGCAAGTTTAAGGACAAGAGGAAACTTGGGCAGGGCTTTGGAGGTTGGGTCAAGTTTCAATAGGTAGAGGAAGCCACGTCTGCAGGGGACAGGATGTGACTGGCAGGATGGGAAGTAAGGTGTATCAGGTATGCTGACGCTAGTCTGAGAGTCAGAAGAATTTGGGCTGGATGTGAAGACAATAGGCAACCATCTTAGGTTCTTAAAAAGGGCAATTCATGCCCAAGGTAGTGTGTAATGGTGTTGCTTTGGAAAAGGAGATGGGAAGGTCAAGTAGTAGACTCTGGTGGTGACCCAAAGGAGGGGTCTTTTACTAGCTGGTGATAGTGGGGATAGAGTAAGATGCAAGAGATACTGTGCAGGAAGGAACAGAAGGAGTGTTGATACTGGTAATCTCAGATGAAGGGGAGGGAGAGTGGAGGATGTCTCCATCTGGAAGCATGATGCCACCACCTGCAAAGATAAGATGCCTGGGAAAGGGCAAGGCTGGTTTGCAGGTAGGTTCAATTTTGTATGCATGAGAAATATAGATAAATACCAAGGTTGATTTGTAATAAAGAAATACCAAATAGATTGCTGTAAGAGTTTCAAATAAAAGCTTCAAATTTAGCCTCCGGTGTTAAATTTTTCCTTTCCTACACTCATGGATGCCTCACTTTTGGCTTTATGTGGGATGACTACACATCTGATTTTGCCTTTTTACCTTTCACTACCATTTCCCTGGCTTACTTATTAATAGTGCCCCTTTCATTCTCAAAAACGTCCCAGTCTGGAGGCTAAATTATATGATCACCCCAGCCTCAGAGCTCATGACAAGCTCTGGTGTCAGCTAGCCTGTTCTACTTTACAATTAACCTCACTAGGAGGTGGTATACATATTATTGACAGGAGGAATAGTGGAGTGTTAAATAAATATAGCAAGTTCTTTGCTTTTAATAGTTGCCTGAAAATTAGGACATTAAAAAGGTTAAAAAATCTATCATTTTAAACTGATTGATTTATTAGACAATTACTGAAAATCCTATCATATGCAGGCACTATGCTAGGTACTGAAGATATAAAGATCACAAAGGAATATCCCTGCCCTCAGGTGGCATATAATCTAGTGAGGGCAGGGAAAGATCAATAACCAAGCAATTAAACAGATATCAAAGTACAGTGCGATAAATGCCCGTACTTGAGATAGACAAGGGTTACTAAGGGGACATGTTTGTCACCAACCAATCAACAACAGTTTGTTACTGTCTTCCATGATAAGGAACCATCTCTTGTTGAGTTTTTTCACTTTAACTTAAATTGTATTTATTTAGAGCCTTGTTCTTTCTAGATAGGTACTGCGAATTTAGTGATTTAGCTTCATAGAGATGAAAATAAATATTCTTCCAAACTTCTGCATTATGTTTTCTCTACATTCTGCAAAATAGAGCAAATGACATGAAGAAGGCTGACAACTGAGTCGACTCAGATGCTCTTTTTTGTCACACGACCCCGAGAGGTGTCTCTGAGGCAGCCATAGGTTCAGCATTGAGACCGCCATTCAAGGGACCACCTTGAGAAATGATTTTTCTTTTTTTTAATTTTTTTTTTGGATCTTTTCAACCAAGATCCCATGCGGCATGCGGGATCTTAGTTCCCCGACCAGGGATTGAACCCATGCCCCCTGCATTGGAAGCGTGGAATCTTAACCACTGGACCACCACGGAAGTCCCTTGAGGAATTCTTGAGAAATTCTGATACCCTTTTGTTTTGCTGCCACCTCTGAATCTGAGTCACACTCATCGGTGTCCTCTAGGGCTTCACGGAGTCAAGTCACCAAGAAAACAAACCATGAGAGGAAGCCTACCTGTGTGACAGCGGGACCCTGTCCAGCCAGATGGACAGTCACACTGATACGGTGCCACACAGCGACCGCCGTTCAGACAGGGAAGAATGCAGATTGCTAGAAAGGAGATCAAAAAGGATTTGATCAAAACACACACACTCAGATATGTTCAAGTGTTCAAAAAACATTTTCCAGGAGGAGTAACACCTTGGATGACCCACTAGATAATCTTCCGTATGTGCTCTGTTTATTAATCAGTATCATTGGGAAAACACAATCCAGAAAGTCAGTCTGGACCCTCAACCTGATGTAATGATTCTAATGCCAAATGCACTCTTTCCGAGAGGACACACCGTAATCGATGCCTGCTAAGTGCTTTGCTTTCTCTTCACAAACTAAGCAGAATGTTCTCCATTTGTTATTGTTTCAAATTTCCACTACAAATTACATAAAATGCTCTAAGAGGGTTTGGCTACCTCGAGATTCTCTTCTTGCCTTTAGTTAAATGTGAGAATGGGAGTCAGATAAGCTCTTCCGTGGGCTGGTGTTGGCAACACAATAGTAGTGATGGGACTGCTCAGCCTTTATTTTCTTGGAGCTGAGGCCCGATTGTGACTGAATGAGGCCTCCCCTACACCCTCCACGGCAATCACTTCTCCTACTAGAAATTACTGAGCTCTGTAAAGAGGTGTAGTCTGTTTAAAAGGAGTGAGATTGTCTACTGGCTTGGTACTCAAAGCACGGTTCTCAAACCCAAAACGTTGGTATTATGTAGGACTTGGCTAGAAATGCAGAATCTCAGGTCCCAACCCAGATCTACCAAATCAGAATCTGCATTTAACTTCTCCCAGGTGTTTTGCATGCACAGTAAAGCTTGGGAAGGCCTGCTCTAATGCATTACCTGCACATGTTCAGTGAACTAAGCCAAGCCTGTTGTTACCCCAGGGTAAATGTTTCCCAAGTCTTTGGATCCTTAGCATTATAGCAGGCCATGTGTGGGAGCCCTAAGTGGGAAGGCAGGATTGGCGAGAAGAAGAAGGAAAAATGCAATTCTCTTCTTTCTGAATCACTGTGAGAACACTTGCTTTGGCGAGTTGTTAGCAGCCTGAATTGATTTCCGTCCTATATTTTCCTTTCTAGATTAGTTGAAATAGTTACACTTTAGAATCTCTTATAAAATGTCTGGCCTTAAAAAGAACTGATATAGACCAATGGCCATCACGTTAGTGACTCAATGTGATTTACACACTCCCAATGAAACATGAAATCATTTTATCCATACATATCTATTTTTTAAGATATTGAAACAAAGTATAGTTTAGACATTAAAAAAAATTAAAACCATTCATTTACATTCTTTTGGAAATTCAAATTTAAATGCATTTCCATGAGGATCGAAATTCTATGCTAATTTATCAAGCACTGTATAGATATGAGAGTACCAACTTTCCTTACTTTCTTAATTGGGAAGAGCTACCCTTAATTAATGGTGGGCTCCAAATCTTACCTGAAAAGTACAATGTTATGCAATGCCATGAGTTTATACTAACTGTAGCAATGAGTGGCACAGAACATAAACAGAAGTGAGATAAAGGAAGACCAAGGTTGTGGAACCCTCTATTATAAGCTCCTTCCCAAGAAGATTCTTGGAAATCTGTGCCAGGAGGCAGATGAAGACAGCTTTGGATGGATCTTGATAACTGTATTTTTTCAAGATCACTGATATTCTAGATGTTCTGCAACTAAATGACATGTGTAAATCAGCCCTTGGCCCTCTGTCTGGTCTGCTATGGGATTTAAGCAAGTGAATTTCTGCCACTGGTAAAGCCAGCTCCTAGTAACTCCCCTGAGTTGGCAACTTCTAGGCTAACCACTGGGACTCAAAGTAAGATTTGAGGACAGACTCACGCTCTTCACAGAGACGCCCCATCCAGCCGTCTGGACAGGAACAAGCATTTGGGCGTTGGCAGATACCTCCATTCTGACATGGGAACCGACAGACAGCTGGAAAACAAGCAGGATGAGTCACAAATCTAGGGAATTATGGAAGGGTGGTTGTCAGAAAATACGACTGATTATTTACATTTCATGCTATTTCCTTGAATCGAGTTTTAAGGAAGAGAAACAAAACCCAACCTCAAGATTCGGTTGGGGCTGAGCATGAGGGGCTCAGGAGGGGCATAAACAAGCTTGGGTAGTTCTGAGACTGTAACTATCAACGTTTTCATAATTTGAGGATTCAGAGCAGGAGGGAACAAGGCAGTTTATATAAAAAGATAGTCTCTTTTGATCTGGACCAGGGGAAGTGCCCTTCTAGAAGATGTGAAAATTCTCTTCCAAAGGAGGCCTTTGATGGCCAGTAGCTCTTTGGTGATACCACTGTCCCACACTATCTTAAACAAGTGAAGAAACAAACAAACAAGGAAACAAACACACAACTTTCATTTGACTTCTGACTTTAAGTGACACCTGGGCTATTCCTTGAGGATACCACCTCCTCAGCATCCCTCTCAAGAGGAGTTTGCACGTACTCTCACAACCCACGTGTTGGTGATCTCATTTCTCATTGCTGCTTCCAGACAATTAATCTCCTTTCTCTTGCAATAACCCTTGCCTCTTTTGAGGCTCATGCCTGTCATTCACTGATTTCCTCAATTCTCCCTGTCCCCAAAGTCACTGAAGACTTTGGCATTTTTGACTTAAGACATGACACCATAAAACTCCTAGAAGAGAACATTAGCAAAACATTCTCTGACATAAATTGTAGCACTATTTTCTCAGGTCGGTTTCCCAAGACAAAAGAAATAAAAGCAAAAATAAACAAATGGGACCTAGTCAAACCTATAAGCTTTTGCATAGCAAAGGAAACCATAAACAAAATGAAAAGACAACCTATGGGCTGGGAGAAAATATTTGCAACTGATGCTACCGACAAGGGCTTAATTTCCAAAATATACAAACAGTCCATACAACTCAATATCAAAAAAATCAACAACCTAATTTAAAAATGGGCAGAAGATCTAAATAGACATTTCTCCAAAGAAGACATACAGATGGCCAACAGGCACATGAAAAGATGCTCAACATCACTAGTTATTAGAGAAATGCAAACCAAAACTACAATGAGTTATCACCTCACACTGGTCAGAATGGCCATCATCAAAAAGTCTACAAATAATAAACGCTGGACAGGGTGTGGACAAAACCCTCCTACACTGTTGGTGGGAATGTAAATTGGTACAGCCACTAAGGAGAACAGTATGGAGGGCCCTTAAAAATTTTTTTAAATTTACCATATTAGTTACCGTATGATCCAGCAATCCTACTCCTGGGCATATATCCACAAAAGACAAAAACTGTAATACGAAAAGATACATGCACCCCAGTGTTTGTAGCAGACAATAGCCAATAGCTATTAGCAGACAATAGCTGCTAATAGCCAATAGCTAATAGCAGACAACAGACAATAGCCAAGAAGCAACCTAAGTGTCCACCAACCTAAGTGTCCATATATATATGAACACACACACACACACACACACACACACACAGACACACATACACAATGGAATATTACTCAGCCATAAAGAAGAACGAAATATTGCCATTTGCAGCAACATGGATGGACCTAGAGATTATCATACTAAGTGAAGTACGTCAGAGAAAGACAAACATTATATGATATCACTTATATGTGGAAACTAAAAAATAATACAAATGAACTTATTTACAAAACAGAAACAGACTCACAGATAAAGAAAACAAAATTATGGTTACCAAAGGGGAAAGGAAGAGGAGTATGGGACTAACAGATAAACAATACTATATATAAAATAAATAAAAAGGATTTATTGTATAGCATAGGGAACTATATTCAATATCTTTTTTTTTTTTTTGGTGGGGGGCCGCACCATGCGGGCTTGCAGGATCTTAGTTTGCCAACCAGATATTGAACCCGGGCCCTCGGCAGTGAAAGTGCAGAGTCCTAACCACTGGATCGGCAGGGAATTGCCTCAATATCTTGTAATAACCTATAACGGAAAAGAATCTGGAAAAGAATATATATCCGAATCACTTTGCTGTACACCTGAAACTAACACAGTATTGTAAATCAGCTATAAAATTGAAAAATCAACAATAAAATAATAAAATAATAAATAATAAAATAATAATAATAATAAAATAATAATAAAATAATAAAAAAAAGACTTTGGCCTTTTTTCACCCCAAATCCAAATCTGACCACTGTCCTCATGGCCATGTGGACAACCCATCTAACAACTTGATTATTCTTTTAGTTCCTTGGTGATGTCTGTCTTGTTCGGTAGCAGAATTCCTCACTTTCAGTAAGTATTTATAGAATGAATGGAATAATTATTATGATTTGTAAAAAAAAGTAGCCTATCTTATTAGAGAAATGTAAGTTTTAGAAGGACATACTAGGATGTCTCATTATCTACCTCATTCCATTTTGCAGAATTTTCAACATAGAAACCTCCACCCCCCGAGAAGATATTATTATTATTATTATTTTTAGTTTTATTTATTTATTTATTTTTGGCTGCGTTGGGTCTTTGTTGCTGCGCACAGGCTTTCTCTAGTTGTGGCGAGCAGGGCTACTCTTCATTGCGGTGCGCGGGCTTCTCATTGCGGTGGCTTCTCTTGTTGTGGAGCCTGGGCTCTAGGCGCGTGCGGGCTCAGTAGTTGTGGCTCACGGGCTTAGTTGCTCCATGGCATGTGGGATCTTCCTGGACCAGGGCTCGAACCTGTGTCCCCTGCATTGGCAGGCAGATTCTTAACCACTGCACCACCAGGGAAGTCCCCGAGAAGATATTATTGAATGCACTCACAAAATTCATCCTTAGGTTTGCAAATTCAATCCAGCAAGTAAAGAGACAGCTCGTGTAAACATGGAATGCTCGCCACCAGCCCCCGGCATGTCCAGGGAGACCAAGTGGTGGGCTCTGCTTCCCTGGGGCCGCCCAGTACCTCTTGTCTCATACTCTGCCCTCTGGGTGGGCTGCCTCATCCCTTATGGGGCTCAGGGGTCTGCTCAGGATGGACGAGTAGAACTGGAATCTGTGTTGAAACACCTGAATGTCCAGGAGGTGCCCTCACGGCCCAGACATGACACAGCTCCCCTTAGCAGCTGGAGAACACTTCCAATATTTGGAGAGAAGACTTGCGTAAGGAGCCATGACTGACTCAGAAAGGGGCCATGTGTTGGGCCAGAGATCTGTGTGCAAGCCTTCAAAAATCAAACTCATAAAGTTAAGGAAAATGACACACATGTTAAAAGAAGACTGAAAGCCAAGGAAAGATAAAATAGCATGCATACTAGTTGTTGGCCATATCAGACTGCCATATACATTTTCCTACAGCTTCACTAAGAACTAACCATTCAAATATTTCCTTACCTCTGCAGACAGGAGGTGATGTCCAGGTTCCATTCTCTAGGCAAACACTCCTCAGGGAACCCTCCAACATGTATCCACTGTAACACGAGTAGGTGATCATGTCCCCATACTGATAATGTACACCTCGAGCAATCGCATTTTCTACGTGAGTTGGTGGACCACATGAGATTTCTATAGGAAAACCAAAAATATAATTAAGCTTGTGCTACTAACCCAGCCAGTGGTTGGGAGAGGACACAGTTTCACCTCTAAGACTTAAAGAGGAAAGACAAAATACACAAAGGTAACCTTTTCACCTACATAATATCTAAAAGACACCAGAAACTAAAAGCATCACCTGCTGCTCTCTAGAAAAATTAGATGTACAATCAAAGGTTTTGTCTTCTGATTCATATGTTGAAGCTGGGCTATTTTATACTCAAGGCAATAAGTCTTGCCTTCTTATACCTCGCCAAAGAGGTATAAGAACTTCAATGCAGCATGCTTATCAAATAAGAAGAGAAGAAGCATGGGGATTATTTATAGTCTATCACTTTAGAGTAAAGATCATGAATTGTAGTACTGCAGATTCCATCATGGCTGTTTTATTAGTGCCTAGAACAGTGCCTGGCGTACAATGGGCTCTCGATACATGTTTGAAAAATGAGTAAATGAATGAATACTGTCTCTAGCCTAAAGATACTCCATTTACACAGCTTGATGAGCTTTATGAAATTCAAGGTTTCACATTAGTTTCCCTCTTTCCAAGACTGTAAAGCAGTGACTCTCTTCTTTTGGAAAGTGTAAGATTGAAGGAGAATCCTCTCTTTTAAAAGCGCAGGTACTGAATATTTAAATAAAAATGTTTATAACTAATTTTGCTTTGAGAATTTTACAAGAGAATAAACTAGATAACTAGAGTTTTTCTGTGGTGTCTCACAAGACAAGGACTGGATTGGAGTCAGGACTCTCATTAGTATCCAGTTTGTATAAGGCTAACATTTAGATGAGTCTTCATGAACTGGCTTCTAAAAGGTCACTTTGTGGTCATAATACTATTAAAATCTTGCCAGAGGGGATGATCAATTTGTCTGATTCTTCTAACTTTTCTTTTCCTTCTAAGGTAGTTAAAAACATTAATTCAATCAGTCAGATATCCAATAGGTATCAATGCATACTGTGTACCAGAAACTGGAAAGAAATAAATGGAGAAAATGCTGTACCTTTGCTCAGACAAATGGGTGAAGATAGACAGAGAAATTCCATCGTACAACTTAAAAAGAGCTATGTTAGAGGTCCGGATGCCATACTGTAGAAGAATTGAGGTGAATGTAACTAATTATGCTTAGGATTGTCAGGGTATGAATCACAACGACAGTGGCCTTTGGACCAGGCTATAAAGCTTGAGTGGATTGGAGGAGTACTGCTTCCAGGTTGGGGGAACAGCATGTAAAAAGATACCAGTGAGCTTGATGGTTCACGGACGTGGTTGTCAAAGCACGGATTTCAGGCCACCTGTGTGGGAATCAGCTTGGGTTCTTATTAAAAATGCAAACTTCTGGGCTTTCTAGCTTTTGAGTCTGCATCTTACATACTCTCCCCAGAGGATTCTCATACACACTAAATTTTAATCACTGATTTGTAGTGATAAATAGCAGGATGAGGTGAAAGGGATGAGGAAGGTGGCTGCTTTGGTCCCTCAGGAAGGATATTTGTTCTAAGCCAAAGACTTCCTGTCTAACAGAAAATGCAAAAGAGGGATTGAGGACAACAACTGTGGAAGCTGTCTCCTCTCCTAGGCAACCCCGGATCTTCTCAAGAATACTGAGGAATAATTAAGCATGCACTGAAGGGACATTTGTAATAAATGCATGTCTCTCCTGGCTCTTGCTTCCAGTGCCCTGAGTGGTAAGTCTCCGGGAGCTAAGGCCAACGTGAGGATATGTGGGCAGAATCGGGCCACTTGGCCTGCTTTAGTTCAGGATGATGGCTTTAAAGGAGCCTAGACAGTCAAGGCTTATACATACTTAGTTCTTCCCACTTCACTAGGGGTAGATTTCATAAGGAGTTGGGACCCAAATCCCAGCTAAAAGTATGATACACACTTTTCTGGAGTAAAATCAAAATTCTAATGCTGCAGTAGGCTGCTAGCTGAAAATTCAAGGATTTGGGGCTATTTTACAGCTCTTCCTATCAGGACATATCACAAATATATACCAATTCATTTTTCAAAACAAACCTATAAGATAGGCATTATTGGTGCTATTTACAAATGAGAACTCCAAAGTTCAGAGAAGTTAGGGCACTAGCATAAGTTTAGAATTAGAAAGTTTTGAGGACAGAACTCAAACCCAGATTTTCTCTGATTTCAGAATCCCCATGGCCTTCATATGCACATTTTTAATCTCATTAATTAAAGTGCAAGTGTTCCGAAGATGAAGACCACTGTAGGCATAATATATTTTTATACTATGTAGCCCATTACCTCGCATCTGGTTAGACTCAATGAATATTTGTTAGTTGACTGCTGTAGAGGGAGTAGCCTGGACCACAAAGGAGGGCAGGATATTGGGCAGGAAAGATGCTTTATGTGTGTTAAGAAATGTCAAGAGTTCTATAAAAAAGAATGAAATAATGCCATTTGCAGCACTAGAGATTATCATCCTAAGTGAAGTTAAGTCAGACAGAGAAAGACAAATATCGTATGATATCACTTATATGTGGAATCTAAGAAATGATACAAGTGAACTTATTTATAAAACAGAAACAGACCCACAGACATATAAAACAATCTTATGGTTACTAAAGGGAAAGGAGGGGGAGGGATAACTTAGGAATTTGGGATTAACAGATACACACTACTACATATAAAATAGCACAGGGTACTATATTCAATATCTTGTAATAACCTATACTGGAAAAGAATCTGAAGAAGAATATATATATAGATATTTGTAACTGAATCACTTTGCTGTCCACCTGAAACTAACACAACATTGTATATCTACTATACTTCAACAGAAGAAAAAAATAAAATAGCATATACTTATGTAAATTAAAATATTAAAAAAAGCAGAATAATGTCAAGAGTTATCACAAGGCAGCAAGAGATGCTGCCAGACTGTGTGTTAGGTATCAGCATGGTGCTAGCCCAGAGGTTTTCCAGTTGTGGTTCCAGGACCAGCAGTATTGCCATCAGCAACACCTGGGAAACTGTTAAAGATGCAAATTCTCAGGCCTCACTCCAGACCTATTGAATCAGACACTCTAGGATGGGCCCAGCAATCTGCTTTTTTTTTAATTTTTAAAATATTTATTTATGCACATATGTATGCATGCATGCATGCATGCTGCGCCGGGTCTTAGTTGCAGCATGTGGGATCTAGTTCCCTGACCAGGGATTGAACCCGGGCCCCCTGCATTGGGAGCACAGAGTCTTAACCGCTGGACCACCAGGGAAGTCTCCCAGCAATCTGTTTTTAACAAGCCCTCTAGGTGGTTCTGATATCCGCTCAGGCTGGAGAACCACGGTGAAATAATTTTTGTATTGCAAAGCATGCATAGCCCATTAAAGGAGAGTTTAGGGACTCTGACAGCGTGGAGAAAAAAAGGTATTTTAGATTTAATATCCTGCGCATTCTTAGAAGAGCACGTTTTGAAAACCTGTTCAGTAAATTCTGGTCAGGCAGGTTTTAGTCTAGTTCTGGATTGTGTTTTTATGTTTGGATTTCAAATTAAAAAAAAAATTTTTAAGTAGCAAGACAGAAATTGATGACCATGATAAGACAGAGTTCTAAATATCTACATGTAAGTTGCCTGATTGAAAATAATCTCCCAAAGATGAGAAAACACTTCCCACTAATGAAATTCACTGGATCCCATGTGTTGACTTACTTTCACATCTGGCACTTGTCTGTGTCCACGTCTCGTCAGGGTTGCAGGTGATGATGCTTTGGCCCTGGAGCAGGAAGCCTTCCCTACACTTGATAGATACGTTCTGATCGACATAAAACTCCTTTTCAGAAAGCACAGCATTCTCAGGGATCACAAAAGGGACAGGGCATGGATTTGCTGTTAAAAATAAAAGAAAATGTATACTGGTATTTTCCCTCTTTTCTGAGTTTGCTTCTTTGAAGGCAGAGCATTAGCCCTGCTGGAGCTGGGTTCTCAGTGATGATAATATAAGGCTTAAAAATATAGAACTTCACACCATCACCCTGATACCAAAACCAGACAAAGATGTCACAAGAAAAGAAAACTACAGGCCAATATCTCTGATGAACATAGATGCCAAAATCCTCAACAAAATACTAGCAAACAGCATCCAACAGCACATTAAAAGGATCATACACCATGATCAAGTGGGGTTTATCCCAGGAATGCAAGGATTCTTCAATATACGTAAATCAATCAATGTGATACACCATATTAACAAATTGAAGGAGGAAAACCATATGATCATCTCAATAGATGCAGAAAAAGCTTTCGACAAAATTCAGCACCCATTTATGATAAAAACTCTCCAGAAAGTAGGCATAGAGGGAACCTACCTCAACATAATAAAGGTCATATATGACACACCCACAGCCAACATCGTTCTCAATGGTGAAAAACTGAAAGCATTTCCTCTAAGATCAGGAACAACACAAGGTTGCCCACTCTCACCACTATTATTCAACATAGTTTTGGAAGTTTTAGCCACGGCAATCAGAGAAGAAAAAGAAATAAAAGGAATCCAAATCAGAAAAGAAGTAAAACGGTCACTGTTTGCAGATGACAAGATACTATACATAGAGAATCCTAAAGATGCTACCAGAAAACTACTAGAGCTAATTAATGAATTTGGTAGAGTAGCAGGATACAAAATTAATGCACAGAAATCTCTTGCATTCCTATACACTAATGATGAAAAATCTGAAAGAGAAATTAAGGAAACACTCCCATTTACCAATGCAACAAAAAGAATAAAATACCTAGGACTAAACCTACCTAAGGAGATAAAAGACCTGTATGCAGAAAACTACAAGACATTGATGAAAGAAATTAAAGATGATACAAACAGATGGAGAGATATACCATGTTCTTGGACTGGAAGAATCAACATTGTGAAAATGAAAAATGACCCAAAGCAATCTACAGATTCAATGCAATCCCTCTCAAACTACCAACGGCCATTTTCACAGAACTAGAACAAAAAATTTCACAATGTGTACGGAAACACAAAAGACCCCGAATAGCCAAAGCAATCTTGAGAAAGAAAAATGGAGCTGGAGGAATCAGGCTCCCTGACTGCAGACTATACTACAAAACTACAGTAATCAAGACAGTATGGTATTGGCACAAAAACAGAAATATAGATCGATGGAACAGGATAGAAAGACCAGAGATAAACCCACACACATATGGGCACCTTATCTTTGATAAAGGAGGCAAGAGTATACAATGGAGGAAAGACAGGCTCTTCAATAAGTGGTGCTGGGAAAACTGGACAGCTACATGTAAAAGAATGAAATTAGAACACTTTCTAACACCATACACAAAAATAAACTCAAAATGGATTAAAGACCTAAATGTAAGGCCAGACACTATAAAACTCTTAGAGGAAAACATAGGCAGAACATTCTATGACATAAATCACAGCAACAACCTTTTTGACCCACCTCCTAGAGAAATGGAAATAAAAACAAAAATAAACAAATGGGACCTAATGAAACTTAAAAGCTTTTGCACAGCAAAGGAAACCAGAAACAAGACGAAAAGACAACCCTCAGAATGCGAGAAAATATTTGCAAATGAAGCAACTGACAAAGGATTAATCCCCAAAATATACAAGCAGTTCATGCAGCTCAACATCAAAAATCAAACAACCCAATCCAAAAATGGGCAGAAGACCTAAATAGACATTTCTCCAAAGAAGATATACAGATTGCCAACAAACACATGAAAGAATGCTCAACATCACTAATCATTAGAGAAATGCAAATCAAACCAAAAATGAGGTATCACCTCACACCAGTCAGAATGGCCATTATCAAAAAATCTACAAACAATAAATGCTGGAGAGGGTGTGGAGAAAAGGGAACCCTCCTGCACTGTTGGTGGGAACGTAAATTGATACAGCCACTATGGAGAACAGTATGGCAGTTCCTTAAAAAACTAAAAATAGAACTACCATACGACCCAGCAATCCCACTACTGGGCATATACCCTGAGAAAACCATAATTCAAAAAGAGTCATGTACCACAATGTTCACTGCAGCACTATTTACAGTAGCTAGGACATGGAAGCAACCTAAGTGTCCATCGACAGATGAATGGATAAAGAAGATGTGGCACATATATACAATGGAATATTACTCAGCCATAAAAAGAAACGAAATTGAGTTATTTGTACTGAGGTGGGTGGACCTAGAGTTGGTCACACAGAGTGAAGTAAGTCAGAAAGAGAAAAACAAATACCGTATTCTAACACAAATACATGGAATCTAAAAAAAAAAAAAAGGTTCTCACGAACATGGGGGCAGGACAGAAATAAAGACACAGATGTAGAGAATGGACTTGAGGACACGGGGGGGAGAAGGGTAGGCTGGGACGAAGTGAGAGAGTAGCATTGACATATATACACTACCAAATGTAAAATAGATAGTGGGAAGCAGCTGCATAGCACAGGGAGATCAGCTTGGTCTCGACCACCTAGAGGGGTGGGACAGGGAGGGTGGGAGGGAGACACAAGAGGGAGGGGATATGGGGATATATGTATGCATATAGCTGATTCACTTTGTTATACAGCAGAAACTAACACAACATTATAAAGCAATTATATTCCAATAAAGATGTTAAAAAAAAATACCCCATAGTATTTGGTTTGGATATGCACAGATTTCTTTCTCTGGGCCAATCTCACCTATAGGTGAATTTTCCACCATGGTTTAGACATTTGGGAAACTAATTAGAAATCTGAATCTGATTTAATCCCCTCCTAAGGTCAACACACACGTTTGCAGAGAGGAACTGGGTAGCTCCAAGTCCCATTTTCCGTGCAGGAGGCCTCGGGTGCCCCTTCAAGACTGTAGCCTCTGTTGCAGGAATACACCACGCTGGGTCCAGCAGTACTGTTTTCAACTTCAGCTTTCCCGTTCAGGAACCCAAGTGGAGCTTCACACTTGGTCTCTAAAAAGAAAAAGAAAAGCTTCATCTTAAGTGATTCTCCCAATCCTCTTTCCTTCTTCTGCAAAGAACTTGTATCACTTATTTAATAATTTAGAAAGAAAAAGAAAAGAAAACCACAGAGTAACAGGATCCATACAGAGCATTTTCTTACTATCTTGCATTTCAGAGATAGAAACTATTCAAACCATTATCATTGTAGTTTGAATTAAACCTGCTGCAAAACGGAAACAATCCCCTCACCGACACCATAGCAGTTTCCTATTCCAGACATAGGTGTTTCCTTTTCATTCTCCTCTCCTTTCACCCTGCACGTACATTCACACACTTTTTGATAATGAACAACTGAGATAAAAAAATGTTATTACTGGGAATGCCCAATGATGCCTTTCTGCGACTTGAGATGTTACTCAATGTTTATGTATGTGTTTATGTATACACACACACGCACACACGGTTCTTTTTTAGAACTAAAAAGTCATATTCCCCATTGAATTTCAGCCATATAATATTGCTTAAAAGACTTAAGATTCCTACTGCACACAAAATCAGCTCATTAATCTATACTAGACAGTATGGTTGAAACAACAGTGAACAAAGATTCAGGTACCCCAAGTCCTAGTGTTAGCTCCGCCACTAACTTCATTTCTGATACTGGGCAGGTCACTTCCCCTCTCCCAGCCCGTTTTCACTCATTGGTCAACTCAAGGGTCTGGACTAGATTATTCAAGAGGCCCCTTCTAGTTTGAAAATTTGATGACTCCTCCAGAATTATTAAGAGAAAAACATTTTTAAGCCTGCCGTTTTGATTGGTTTGTAACTACTGTATTTAAATACATTGTCTTTCGGCAGAGGAGTAATATGAGCCATATCCTAGGAACAGAGTCACCTGTATTCACCCACATCCTGCTAAATACACTTGGCTGTTCTCATACAATGAGTTAATGAAAGTTCCACAAACAGTGTGAATATTCATTTATTGGACAGTGGTACCAACATCATTTTAAGAAGATGTCAGTATTGCCCAGGACTGTTACCAAGGCAACAGCTCTAAGTCTTCTAATTTATCATTATTTTGCGGAAAAACCCATAAAAAGAAGGCAGGTAAACTCAATAATTAACTAGTTTCTAAACAAGATGTTTGCCATTCCAGTGTCAGCAATCTTGTGCTCTATTCCAGTTTAATCATTAATCTCTACCACAGTGTTTCACCCTTCTATTGGTTTGGTGCCCTTGAGCAAAAGCCCGTAAAAGGTTCTCATGCAGTTCATGGAGTCAATTTTTTTTTTTTTTTAATTACAAAAATGACTTATAAAGAAAATGTGGCCACATTGTTATTTTGTGTCCTTAGTATCGTTTTGGGGACAAAGTGTCATTTGACTTACTTTTGCACGTTGCCACCCCTCCACTCCACTGTCCGTTCTCCTGACAGACCCGTTCCCTGTTCCCCTGTGAATCAATGAAAACAGGTCATTGACAAGATGGTACCTCTATAATGAAAAACTAAGGGAATGCAAAGTCATCTCAGATGTGAACTTGAAACTCTTGGCACTGGAATGCTAAATAAATTCATTAAATAAATATAGTTTAAGAGGTAGGTTTAAACTTTCAAAAATGTTTTCATCAAATTACCTCAAAATAAGTATTCTGGCTGATGAGTGTAATTAAGGTACAGACTTTGTTTCACTTTTTGTTTAAATGATAACTAATTATAACCAATAGCAAAGACTGATGAAGAATGTGTCTGAAATGTCAGCGAGGTATATTTGCTTAGGATACTTAAAAATATTTTGAATTAAATTTATTTTTTAATATCTGAGAGGTACAGCAAAGAAGGTGAATTAGTTTATTTATACCCTTGGACATGAAACATGTCAAGATATCTTATTGCTATCAGGATTGAATTTTTGACAATGTAACATATCCATTAAAGATAAACTTACCCCATTAAGGGCCCAAGCAAGTAAAATTTTATATATTTTGAGTAAAAATCTTTCTAAAATTTATTTCCCTGCCTTCAGAAATAGAGTAAAAATAATGTAATTTACTTAAAAATATATTTATAGTTGTTATTCTCAATGCACTTTTGGTATATTTTCCAATATCTCATAGCCTTTGGGGACTATACAGGCTGTTTGCCCCCCCAGAGTCATTATAGGCTGAGCTAGGCTAAGATTACTGGGTTTTTATTTCTGGATATAATTTTTATGCGTCCTTGCTTCCTGTTTTTTTGTTGTTTATTTTTTACTGTAATCATCAGTGTTCCTAATGATAACCTTTTCCCATGTTTTAAACTCCTAATTTACTATGGAATAATAAGATAAATAAAATTCTCTAACATTATATGTTAAAAAAAAAGATTAGGTTCCAAGTAATGTATTAAGGGGCTTGACTCTTAAGTCAAGTATATGAACCTTAGCACATGGATTTTGTCTCATGGCTTTTCAACCTCAGAGCTCTCCGGATACATATTCTCTTGAAGCTGTGTTCTAAATTAGCAAGATGTCTGAAAAGGAGCAATCGCCTCTACTTTGGTTTTTATCTGATTGACTGATGTCTTTTATCCTTAATCTTCTATTCAAAGGTATTTTCTTTGAGCTATCAGTTTAATTACTGACAAATCTTTATGTATAAAAATTCCATTGACTTTGATGGAAGGATACTCTCTTGACTTTCCAAGAAAATAACTGAACCAATAAAATTAAATTTTTAAAAAATATATATTCATTATTTTCTTCTTATTGAAAAAATAATATGTTTTGACTACAGAAAGGTTGGAAAACATGAAAGAAAAGTACAAAGTTTTCTAGGATTCTTCATTCAGAGATAAACCCTGTTAACATTTGCTGTACTTTCTTTGTGTTTATATACTTATGTATGCACAGGAAAATATACTATTCTAGTTTGTGAATTATTTTTTATTACTTTTGAGGAAGTATATGACAAGCCATCAAAGCCAGCTCCCTATTTGGGTACTTCCAGAGTGGACTACACTCAAGTACTAATTTGAGGCAATAGGTTAGCATTTTTCCCACTAAGATATTTTCCTTTTTCTTCCAATAATTCACATAATATTCTGTTTCAATTATGTCAATTTTTGTTCCAATAAAAACTCAACTCTATTTTCTGTAACTATTGCTGTAAAAAAAAAAAAAAAATCAAACACCTTCTGTTGGTTCCCTCCTTAGTAAGTTGCAAATTTTATCATGCTTTTCCTTCTTTCTTTTTCTCTCTCTATCCCTTTACTTATCTTGTTTTTGTTTTTGTTTTGTTTTTTATCTGGAGTTTTAGATCCAGATTAGCATCAAGTTACTATTTTTGACATAATGTATCTGCTTAATCAACAATTAAGTTAGATAGTTATAGTAAGTTTTAGAATCATAGAAACCACTTTATTGCTCACTACCAGTGATTTTAGAACATGACTATCCCATTTTTGAGTTATTTTGATTTATTCCTCAGTTGCTTGTAATGATTTTTATTTTGAGAAGACTGCATGTGTAGTAAAATTTTTGAGATTTAGATGGCTCAAAGAAGTTGTTTACCTTACATAAAAATGATAATTTATTTACATATTAGAAAATTTTAACATGATTTACATTAGCTGTCTTAATTGCTTTGTCTGATTTTGGTAAGAATATGCATACTAGGAGTAATGATAATAACTACCCTCTACTGAACTCAGACAATGCATAAAGGGTGGTGCTTGCCACTTTCTTTTATCTCCAGTCCTTGCAGTAACTTTGCAAAGGTGGTTATGGCATTTCTACTACAGATGGGATGAAACAGAGTCTCAGAGAGGTTCAGTCAGTTCCCCAACATCTTTCATCCAGCAAGAGCAGAGAGCCTGTAACAGAGGTCTGCTGGGACCAAGTCCCTATTCTTAACCACTTTTCCAGCCATTGACCTTTGGTATCTGGGGCACTTGTAAAAATTCAAAAATTCAAATTCAACAGTTCTTCTTTTGGTAAGACTTTTCCCTAATGGTGTGTTTTTCCATCCAGAGGCATTATAATGTCTGGGTACCTCTATTTTTTTTTCTGACATCAGTAGCCATGATGATGATAACGTAAATCCATTAATTCATAAGAGCTGCAAATTCTGAGATTTAAATTCTATCATTATTGACTGATTTCATCTACTATTTGGTTACTTAGTCATCCAGTTAGCATTGCAAAGATACTTTTCCCCCTTTCGTTGTGTTTTCAAAATAATGAATTTGCTCATGGGTATCCCCTAAAAGTTACCAACTAATTTTCTTCTAGTATCATTGTGAGTCTACCGTCATTCATGACGTATTTGATGTGTTTCAGTCCATTAAAGTTATTACCCTTATTGATGCTAAAATGGTCTCATCTTGGCCTGTGGAAGCCTCATCCAATTGGCTCCTGAGTTTTTTTTTTTAACATCTCGCCTTTGATAGGTTCCCTCCTAACTCATAGGATAAGCTTTTCTAGGCTAATCTTTTACATTTCATGTTCCAGACCTGGACTTGGTTATTTCTGTAAGTAACTGGACATTAATATTTATAAAAACTTTCTCAGGTGATTGAAACATGTAGCTTGGAATAAGAACAATTGTTATAGCATCTCTCTCAATTTTGTGGTTAACACTGGGATATTTCCAAAATTTTTAAGGTAAATTATCTACTTCCTCAAATTTAATGACCCATCAGTTTGCTATATATTTGTTTAGATTTTACACCACTTTTCTTCTTAACAAATTGCAAGATTAGTACTCTCACATGAAGAGCAACTGAGTTTCAAAAACAGAAAAACTCTTCAATTGCAATAACCATTACATTATCATCCTTCTTTCCCCCCACCTTTTTAAAAAAAAAATCTTTTGAGGAAATAAAACAAGATGCACCTAAGCTTAGTTCCAGCTTTCATGGACCTATCTTATGAAAGTTCTCTGGTTCTATGGTCAGTAGAAAAAAAATGGAACATGCTATACACATTTAACGAATCACTGGCAATGCATACGTCTGCAAAACCTACATTTAATACCATTATAACAGCAAAACAGGAAAGAAGTTTCCCGAAAAACCAAAGGACAACATTATGTAATATAAAACAGGCCTCTTAAAGTTCAAGTTTGATGATGTGATCATGCTTTTAGCAAAATTGACTGCAGCATTTGCACCAAAGTAAATAGGTGCTGCTGACGGGATTTTAATATTACAAACCAGGCAAGCGTGGTCTTGAGACCTATCATGGTATTTGGTTAGAACGGCTCTGGGGATTTTTTCAGGCCATACCTGCCTTGTGGGAACCTGGCATCTCAATCAAAAACCCTCCAAGGTATTTGGGCCCATTGCTTGAGGAAACCCTAGCTTTGTGTAACGAAATCCTTATGGTTGCCTCCCCACAGTGACAGAGGGACTGTGCAGAATACAATTAACAGGAGGCGAAAACACAGGTTTAAATGACCAACTAAAGTCTTGTGGCTGGTATACAAAGTTCCTCTTTTTTTTATGGCTTTGATTCTTTAATTTGAGACTTACTTTGCTTTTTAAAATTGTAAGTCACTTTAAATATTTCTTAGAGAGTGCTAAAATATAAGGCAACAAAGTATAGAAAAGTCTTTTAGGACCCAAATCGGTGAAACAGAATGGCATAACACTAAAAATATTCCTAAGTATATTGGAAAAACAAATTAATGCTATTTAAACAATTTGTTCACTTACCTCTAATTCATAACCAGTTTCACAGTGATAAATAATCATGCTTTCAAAGCTGTATTCACTGCCAAACACAAACCCATGTTCTGGACTTTCAGGTTTCCCACAAGAAACTGGACTGCAGGATTCATCAGAAAATGGTGGCTCCCAGGTGCCATCAATCTAAATAACAAGTTATAAGTTACATTTAGAAATTAGTACACATGAATGAAGAAGTCTGCAAATATTGGTTGTATAACAGAATAATCCCCAAATGATAGTCAGAGGACCTAGAACTTGGTCCTACTTCTGGCACTTATTATCTTTGGCCTTAAAAAACACACATTAATTATCAGATGGCTTTAACAGTCATCACTAAACAATTTCAGACATTTCTAAAACTCACAAAACAAGCATTTTCTTCCTAATAGAATCCTTTAAAAAATCAAGAACACCAAGAAGTATGTTTTCATTATGATGCATGAGGACTGGATGATAGATACCAATATTCCATGACTTATAGTAATACACCCTTATATTTTACATAATTCTGCGTTTTAATCTAAAGTTGATGAGAAACAGCAACTTTCAGGCATAAGATCCAAAGTTTAAAAAGATGGCTTCCTTCTTCTCCCTTCCCAACATGAATACTTGAAAACACTCTATCATATATTGTGAGCGAGTCACATAGTTACAGAAAAAAAAAAGACACACATACATTTACTTTATTTCCTCATCAACACAGTTAGAATTAACATTTTCCAGCCTTCTTTTCAGGTATAGTGAGGCGTACACAGATGTTTCCCTTGAAGACTGTTATTCTCTTGCTAATGTTGACATGGTTGGAAACGAGACATTTTCTCTTTTCAGGACAGCAAGATACTGCCTGTGTGGATATATGTATATGTATATCTATATCCACACACTTACATATACATATATCTATATACACACACACATATATATAGTATAATATACACTTACATATATATCCACACACACACACACACATAGTATAATATATATAAATGAGTTATACCCTACATGTTCTAATTAAGACAGAGAATCTTACCTGACATGTTGATATATTAACTCCCTCATAGGTATACCCTTTTGCACATGACACAGAAACTTGCTTATTCACACTGAAATCATCCCCATGAACAAGTATGTGTGTTATGCTTGCTGGCAAAGGACATTTTTTAGGACTGCAAGAGATTCTCTCAGGGAACCAACGACCATCTTTCTGACAGGTGAATGTGTCTATCTCTGTATCCATCATATAACCTTCTAGACACCTGCAATGGGAAAGTAAAAATGAGTGCCTTAAAGGGAGTGCAATATAGTTGGTGACTTATTCTTGGATTCAAGAAGCTGTTATAAAGCTTAGTAGACATTTTATGTGATGTATTAAAAATGACTCAAATGTCAGGGGGATGGAGCTGCCTTGCAAAAACACCAAGAAAACAATGACAACCAGATGAATCCTTAGTTATCCACATGAAGGATTAGCCAAGTCTAAAGTTGCTTTAAATGTTGTTGACATGATTTACCTTTGTTCTGGATAATATCATTATTAAATTCATTTTTATTATGAAAATATCTAACAGTTCAAGAAACTCTAGACGAAGTCAATGGATTTCTGCATAACTGTGGATAGAATAAAGCCAAGTGTTAAAAGCTTCAGTTTTTGGACTGCAGTCCAGAGAGGGTGTTTTCTTCCCAGTTAGCTAAATTTTTGACCTATCACTTTTCATTTTACAACCCTCCTGCCTGTGCCCCTTGGAGACTCTAGAGCCATGGTCTTACCTGAGCTTCACTTTACTTCCATAGGTGTGTACCTCTCCAGTTGCCACTGCACTGGAGACAGGCGGTGGGGGCCCACAGGACAGGGGCTCGCAGACAGGATAAGGCTGGCTCCACGTCCCTGTCTCTGTACAAATCAGATCTGAACTGCCTCGGATGACATACCCAGATCTGCAGTTGTAAGTTATCACATTTTCCTCCAAAGAGCCACTCTCACTGGTGAATGCATTTGGTATCGTTGGGGGAGAACCGCAAGAAGTGTGTTCACAGCGTGGGAAGCCAGCGCTCCATTGGCCATTGGCTTCGCAGGTGATTTCAGAAAGTCCCAGGAGCTGGAAGCCTTTGAAGCACTGAATCCGAGCTGCCTGTCCGCAACCAAAATCTGTCCCGTTGACTGCTCCATTTTGAATGACTGGTGGGGAACACGTGCAAGGCAGGCAGGAAGGTGGGCTGCCACTCCAGGAACTATTGGAGAGACACTTTCTTGAAGGACTTCCATGGAGCTTATAACCGGGAAAGCACTGATACTGTATATGCCCCCCATGATAAAAGGAAAAGCCATTAGGGAAGCCATGGGCAAGATCTTCAGGAGGGCCACAGTTGACTGGTTTACAGAGAGGAACCTGGGCATCCCAGTTACCATCTGATTGACAGATGAGTTTGGGGGCGCCGTGCAACACGTAGCCGTCTTGACAATGGAACACGACTTTCTTCCCGAAGCCGTAGTCCAGGCCATCCATCACCCCATTTGCCACCTGTAGCGGGGGGGCACACCTGACAGGCACACAGATGGGAGTCGTCCCACTCCAACTTCCATCAGCAAGACAAACACGACTGCTGGCCCCCTCCAGCAAGAACCCTTCATCGCAAGCGTACTCAACCTCTTTTTGGAACGTATACTCCTCTCCCTTTACCTGGCCATTTGCTGAGACTGGAGGTGACCCACAGTCCACGGGAATACAGATTGGCTCATTCCTATCCCAATTTTTATTTTCTTGACACGTTCTCCTGTCAGTGCCATTCAACACATACCCAGGATTACACTCATAGTACACTATGCCCAGGTATGTGTAGTTGCTTCCTTTGATGGAGCCATTCACAACTAGATTTGGTTTGGGGCATGAGATGGCCTCACAGCGTGGGGAAGTACCACTCCATTCTCTATTCTGTAGACAAAGTCTTACGTCGGAGCCCACCAGAGTGTGCCCAGGTTTGCAGCTATACTGTATGGCACTGCCCATGGTAGTGTCTGTAAAATGCAAAAAGCCGTTTTCAGGAGCAACAGGCGGGTCACATTCAACTGAAATGCATGATGGCGCACTGCCATTCCAAGTTCCATCCTCCTGGCAGATCAGCACAGGGTTCCCCAAGAGTTCATATCCTGGATTACAGGTGTATGAAACCAGGGTGTTGTATCGGAATTTTGCTGAATGTGTAGCAGGAGATCCCTTTGTGTTTCCCCAGGTTTTAGCCACTGTTCCCAGATGATGAGGCGGGTGAGGAGTCAGATATGGAACTTCCATCATGTCTTCTTCTTGGTTAAAATATTCCTGACCATCTCTGACCTTAGTACAGTCTCCAAAATCAATGTGAGGGGGGAGACCGCAGTCTATGAGTACACATGTTGGGATGGAGCTTGACCATCCCGACTCTTCACAGGTCTGCATGGCGTGACCAGCTACCTGGAACCCAGGGAAGCAGCTGTAGATGATCATGGCACCATAGCTGTAATCTGCACCTTCTACAAAACCGTTTTCAATGGGATGTGGGGGATCACAGTGGATGGCACTGCAAGATGGGACATCCACATCCCAATCACCTGTCTCTAAACAAGTCAAGGCTTTGGGACCTTTGAGCCTGAAGCCCCGGTCACAAGAGTAGGTGACGGTCTGCCCATAGTGTAGGTTTGTGTAAGAGAATTTGCCATTCGAAATCTCCTTGGGCTTTGGGCACTCAATGGGTTTACAGGTTGGTTTTCTTCCAAGCCAGTGACCATTTTCCCCACAAAGAGTGGTAGAATTGCCCACCAACTCAAAGCCTGGCTTGCAGGTATAGAGAGCTGTGCTCAGATAGGCAAGACCTTGCACGTCAATGATGCCATTGAGGATTTCCTCAGGTTGGGGGCATTCTACTGGCACACATTCTGGCAGTGGAGAGCTCCAGGTACCATCAGCCTGGCAGAAGGTGGTAGGATCTCCTCTTAAGAAAAACCCATCCACACAAGAATACTTGACAGTACTTCCAAAATGAAGAGCAGAAGAAGGAGCTGGGACCCCAAAGGAAATCAGCGGAGGCGGGAGGCAAAGAACCACCTTACACACAGGAAAAGAATCATTCCACTGCTGGGATGGCAAGCATTTCAGGACAGAGGGGCCCTGGAGGGCGTTCCCTTCTTTACAGGAAAATGTCACCACTCCCACCTCGGTGGTCAACTCCTTCAAAACCAGTTGGTTCTCCAAGAGGGGTGGCTCTGGGCACTTGGCGGGCACACACTTTTGGTTTGGCTTCTTATTCCATTTGCCAGATTTCAGGCATGTCCAAGAATGATCGCCAATAAGCTCGTAACCCTCATTGCAGAAAAACTGAACCTTGGACCCGACTTCAAAATTTTCTCCTTTCCTGTAGCCATTCTGGATCGGGGGAGGTTTTCCACAGTTGAGAGGGATGCACGACAGAGGGGATTCACTGTGCCAGTGGCGATTGGCTTGGCAGACAAACACAGGACTTCCGACTGACTTATAGCCTGGGTTACACCGGTATCTCACTTCACTCTCAAAGGTCCTGCCAGCTGTATGCTGGATAACAGGGAGGAAACAATGAAGTACAATTTGTATAACGCGTAATATAACTGACAAAATACAGCAAATCACAGTAAAGAAGAACTAAACTAAAATGCCTATGTTAAAATGGATCAATTAAGACATAAGCAAATGAGGACTTGTATTTTTCCAATAGGTCCACTCTATTTTTTTAATTTAAATAAACAAAAAGGATGGCAGAAGGTCAAATTAGGTAATCCCTACAGCAGAAATGTTGGCCACAGTGGTAAGCCCATAATAAGTAAAGATCAATAGTCTCTAAATCGATTGAGGAGTTGATGGAGCAATACCAAAAATTATAAATTACTTGGTAAATTAAAAAAATCTCACTGACCAAAGCAGTGCTATAGTTTGTTGTTTTACTCACAGAAAAGGAAACATACACAAACATACATTTGTTTACGCTGTTAGATAATAAGAAAAACAAATTTTTTTATGGATATGGACCTACTGTCAGAGTTTTGTGTTCATTCTTAATATAACTTTAAAAAATTGCTGCCATAACATAAGGGTGGAAAATAAAAAGTAATATTTTACCTTTTAAACAAAAAATTTAATATTCATACTCTCAACATTCAAATATATAAGTGAATAACATAATAAGAGGTCATTTTTAGGCAGTACAAAGATGAATTACTTCTGAAAACTTTAAAAAGATTGCAATGGTTCTTTTGTTAATGGTACGTCTAGCTTCCGTGGTGCAGTGAACTTCTTGGTATTTGGACATGATTATTTGTTTCGTTTATTTATCTATTTCTTGGGTACCCCACATGCATGTAAACACCATGCCATCACAGACCTAATCCGTGTTATTAAATACTAGATCTCCAGGGCTTACCTGGCACCTAGTAGGAGCTTCAGAAATATTTGTTAAATGAATAAATGAAGAAAGCCTCCTTACATATACTAGACACCTTCTTCCAATGGAAAGCTAATACATCTGAGCAAAAGTCTTAAATAAAAGGCATTCACTGTTGTTTTAGAATATAAAGGAGAAAAGGCACTATGTATGCGTGGGTTTTAAAAAAGTGTTTAATTAGAATACTGTCTCTTTAAAATGACCCTTGATTTGGGGGAATAGACTGTTATTCCTGTTTTCTTGATAGATTTAATGAGAAGACACATAGTAACGAGAAAGGAGGATATATGTGGATCTGACAAAACCCTTTGTCCTGATGAAATTACCTTTAGGTTCCCTAAAAGAAAATTGCAAAAACCACCTTATGGTGAATGGATGGTTTACCCCCATCTTTTGTCTAAAAATAAGAAATGATAACAGATTTCTCTAGGTTCCATTTAGACCTTGATTTCTATAAACAATACATCCATCTTGGAATAACTTTTTATAAATCAAAATAGTATCTTTTAAAACTATTTTATTCTAACGTCATAGCTGGGCTAAGATATTGCTATAAAGTGTTTCAAGTGCCTATATGCTAGTAGAATGTAGAAAGCTATAGATTAAAAGGATTCATGACCTCTATCAAATTCTCTCCAATATTTACCACCAATAGATTTAGCGGCTTCCGTTATTCACCTATTAGTCTGTTCATGTCCCTGCTTCTGAATAAGCCACAATGGGCTGGCCCTGTAAACGATGAAAGCCATGGACACTTGTAAATCAGTCTCTTACCTCCAGAAAGCCATTCTCAACCTTTGGTGGTTCATTGCAAGATACAGGGTGGCATGTGGGTATGGGGCTACTCCACTGTCCCGTGGCTTCGCAGGCGCTCTTCTTCTCCCCTTTGATGTAGAAGCCCCTGCTGCAGCTATAAGCCACCACGGCTCCAAAACTGTAGTTTGATCCAATCGCATAGCCGTTCATGATGCGGGGTGGCTCTCCGCAGCGCACGGGGATGCACTGGATGGACATGGGGGAAGGATTCCACTGCCCACCTCTCAGACATTCAATCTTTGCTGAGGTGTTCAAAACGAAACCCTCCATGCATTTGAAGCTCACAACTGAGCCTGCGGCAAATTTTGCTTTGCTCACAGATTCCAAGATGCTGTAGGAAACAGCAGGGGGTTTTTCACAAAAATGAGCTATACAACGGGGCATGGCCTGACCTTCGGGGGGAACCCACTTGCCCTGGGCATTGCAGAGGAGCTGGGAGTTGTCTGCCAGGCTGTAACCGTCTGAACAATAGTAGAATGCAATGTCTCCAAATAACCGATGGGCAGTCTCTGGAGAGGCATGTTCCACACTGGGGGGCTCATCACAGGAGACAGCCAGACACTGCTGGTCACTTCTGCTCCACTTGCCATTGGCCAGGCACTCAATGGTGTCAGGACCGGCAAGGGTGTAGCTATGAGATGAGGGAGAAAGGAACAGTAACTAAGCAACTTATTTGAGAAAAGGTGTTTGCATCTTCTTATTCTGCTTTTATTTTTTAAATCTTTCCAACAATAACTTTACCTTTATCCTTTATCCTTTAAAACAATATTTACTATTTGAATTTGAGCTTATTGATCAAATGACCTTCATTTAAGATATACATCTTGTTATTAATATCAGGGCTTGTTCAGAAAGGGAAGTGGATTTTGCTATTTATACTACCAAATGTAAAATAGATAGCTAGTGGGAAGCAGCCACATAGCGCAGGGAGATCAGCTCGGTGCTTTGCGACCACCTAGAGGGGTGGGATAGGGAGGGTGGGAGGAAGAGGCAAGAGAGAGGGGATATGGGGATATATGTATACGTATAGCTGATTTACTTTGTTATAAAGCAGAAACTAACACACCATTGTAGAGCAATTATACTCCAATAAAGATGTTAAAAAAAAAAAAAAGAAACTCTAAAAATTGTTACACATTTCTTTAAAAATAAAAATGAGGACCAAGCTACGGTCCTGTCTGACTCAATTCAAAGTTGGAACTTCATCTATCTATAGATGATTTCCGTTGCTTAATTTGATCACTAGTCTTTGAAACAAAAGCTCTGATGAACCACAGGTAGCCTGCATATAACTCCTAGTTATCCACTTGCTTTTAATCAATGAACTTTAAAGGAGGGATTATAATTTCAGTCTCCATTGTTTCCTAAACCCTTAACCGTGTGGTTAGCATTAAAAGCTGTGTCTGCATATGGCTCTGCTATTCAACCAGCATGAATAAATTTTGCTTTGTTTATGCACAGGTATTTCCCCATATATGATGATAGATTGATGACTTACAAAAATCTTAAATTATGCTCAAGTGCTCTCTCAATGAAGCAGAACAAAATATTAGGATACACAGTATTAGAATAATTACATTTGAGTCATTCTGATTTTCATTCTCACTTTCATACTGAAGAGAAAGAGGACAGGGAGTTTGAAAGGACTGTCTAACATCCGATCAGTCCGTCATCTTGATAATAATGAAGCGTAAGGGGACTAAAATAATTTGGCACCAATTGAACCCTGTTTAGAAATACTAATTTCTTCATTTTGCAGATGAGTGAATGGTTGCTCAGACAGGCTAGGAAATCTGCTGAGAGTCACATGGGTGCAAGCAGCAGGGTTAGGATCTGAATTTGGTTTACTGGATTCCAACCCTTCTATCTTTCCCATGATGTTGCTCCATCTCTCTTTCTTTTTTTTTCTTTTAGGAGATGACTCTCCCTTTGTATGTATGTATGTATGTATTTATTTTTAACATCTTTATTGGAGTATAATTGCTTTACAATGTTGTGTTTCTGCTGTACAACAAAGTGAATCAGCTATGTGTATACATATATCCCCATATCCCCTCCCTCTTGCATCTCCCTCCCACCCTCCCTATCCCACCCATCTAGGTGGTCACAAAGCACCCAGCTGATCTCCCTGTGCCATGCAACTGCTTCCCACTATCTATTTTACATTTGGTAGTGTATACATGTCAATGCTACTCTACTTCATCCCAGCTTACCCTTCCCCCCCCTCTGTGTCCTCAAGTCCATTCTCTATGTCTGCATCTTTATTTCTGTCCTGCTCCTAGGTTCATCAGAACCATTTTTTTTTTTAGATTCCATATATATGTGTTAGCATACAGTATTTGTTTTTCTTTTTCTGACTTACTTCACTCTGTTAGACAGACTCTAGGTCCATCCACCTCACTACAAATAACTCAATTTTGTTTCTTTTCATGGCTGAGTAATATTCCATTGTATATATGTGCCACATCTTCTTTATCCATTCATCTTTCAATGGACACTTAGGTTGCTTCCACGTCCTGGCTATTGTAAATAGTGCTGCAATGTCCTCTCTCTTTTTAAAAGGAGGTCGGTTAGATCGCAATCAGTGGGTGTCCTGTGGAAACTGTATGGCAGTGTCATTAGTACAACTTATCTGACCTGCCCTTCAGCAAAGTTTCTTAAGTCATTAGCTAGCAAACATTTCGCCTGAGGTCCCTTTTCGTTTTATAAGGAATCGGCTCTTATAGAGAGATTGGAATTCCTTCACCCGCTCTGGCAAGATTTAGGAAATCTATAGGAACAGAAAGATCAAGGAAAAAATGATAAGAGCTTCATCAGAGATGTGTGTTCCTACCCTACCTACAGTCATATATCGTGCTATGGATAGAAGTGGTCTCAAAGCGAATACTCATAGCCTTCCCCAATAGCTGAGCACAGTCTCCAGTTAGGGTCTGCTGCAGTTCATTGTTGTGGAAAAGCTCAGTTCTCTGTATAAGAATCTGAGCTGAATAAATTTTTGGATGGCTTCTGTCTTAAAGAATCCAGGAAGATATACAAAGACAGTATGTTACAAGCATAATTTTATTACTAAAAATACATTGCCCTAGGTCTGAGTGCCTAGACTCTGCTATTCCTGTGTAGAATGTGCTCCATTTATAGAGGCTCTTTTTTTGGGTCTTCTTCAATTTATCTTATCAATGTTTTGTAGTTTCAATGTACAGATTTTTCACATCCTTGGTTTAATCTACTTTTTTTTATACAGCAGGTTTTTATGAGTTATCTATTTTATACATATTAGTGTATACATGTCAATCCCAATCCCCAATTCATCCCCACCCCCCACTGCCCCGCCAGCTTTCCCCACTTGGTGTCCATACGTTTGTTCTCTACATCTGTCTCTATTTCTGCCTTGCAAACCGGTTCATCTGTACCATTTTTCTAGATTGCCCATATATGCGTTAATATACGATATTTGTTTTTCCCTTTCTGACTTACTTCACTCTGTATGACAGATTCTAGGTCCATCCACCTCACTGCAAATAACTCAGTTTCGTTCCTTTTTATGGCTGAGTAATATTCCATTGTATATATGTACCACATCTTCTTTATCCATTCGTCTGTCGATGGGCATTTAGGATGCTTCCTATAGAGGCTCTTGATGTTTTATATTTTTATAGCACAATTTACATCCTTTGCACACTTTGAACCATGCATCATTATTTTCATGGGGTCCTTTGATGTTGCTACCATATTTCATTGGCTGAAGTTTATAGACATCACCTGAGACATCCCTGATTTATTGGGATCCATTGTGCCATCTATAGAGTGCTTCCTTTAGGTAATGGGACTGGCTGCTTTGAGGCAGAAGCCTCTGCCTCCAGAATCTTCCTTATTCCTCAAAGCCTCTTGAGGACACAAGAACAGAGTTTTGTAATCTGGCAGCACTTTGTTAGGCCTCTGACCCCTGATCTGCTAGAAAATCTCCACCAATGACTCTTCCCTAATGGAAAATCACAGCAAAAAGCTCTTCTGTAATATAATGGAAGATTACCACTAAATATATGTATTTTGAATAAATCAATTTAAAGAATGCATTTTCAATACTATCCATACTTTCCTAGAACTGACACCATCCCTTTCTCTGACTTAAGAACTTGACTTTTCTTTATGATTCTCAATCAACATTTAGTTCTTCATTAGGCAGTTAGGCCATGCTATGTGCTAGAATCCCTTCCCTAGTGTACAAGGCAATGTCAGTGCATGTACTTTGTGTCCCAGATGAAATAGCTTTTGAGGGGAGTCGTGAAAGAAGCAGGAAAGGAAGAAAAGTAACAGGAGCAAAGAAATGGGAGTGTGATATAGCTGGGGACTTCTGGGGACTTACAAATAGTTAGGAATGGCCTATGAACATCTGGAAAAGGAAGCAGTGGTCACTAGGATCTTGTGTGTTTTTGACAGTTGTGATGGTTAATGGGTGAAGATGTGGCAGGCACAGATTAACTGGAAATGGTTTTTGACAGTTCCTTTGACAAGGATTCTCATAAGATTTTAGCAGAAGAAATGTTGCTAGAACAGAAAGATATTTAAGTGGTTTATTAACTGGATGACCCAAAGAGTATTGGTTAATATAAGTAAGCTAGTTGGGTGTTTCGTATCTTCTGAATGTCACAAAACTCTGTCCTTAGCCCATCAGTTTGTAAGTAACACATAACTGTAGGGTGAAGGATAAAGGTTTTAACAGGGCAGTTCAATGTTTCTAATCTTACTAGGTAATATTTAACAAAGATAAAATGGGAGGTCCTGTATATAGATAATAAAGAAAAACTGCACAAAGGGAAACCTGGCTTAGTGGCGGCCAATGTGAAAGACTTTAGTTTCCTCGAATGAGTTGAATGAGTCAATGGTGACATCCTTAAAAGGGTTACTGCATCTTTAGAAACTCATTTATCCAGAAAGAGAAGAAGAGAAATGAAATAAATTGTTATGTTTTAAGTACCACGTGTCAGTCCCTAGACTTGGTGTTTTCATCTCTCTTGCAGTTACATTCTAATTTGCACATTCAGCTCTGGGTATCACAATTCAAAAAGGGCTATAGACCTATTGGAATAGGCTCAGAGGAGAGTGACTCTGAGAGTGAACAGACTTGGAATCATGTCCATTGATGAGACAGAGAAAGGCAGATTTGAGATTGAGCTGGCTGAAACGTCTGTCTCCCTACACCTTCACTTCCAAAGCTGCAAGCTTGGCATCTTCACCAGAGTGTAGGATCATTTTTCAGTCATGGAAATGTTATGGAGGGGCTGGGATCCCTTACTGAAACCTCTCAATTAGCTCTAATGATCCATTTGTAGAACCCTGGGGCCAAGCTATCAATACTTGAATGGCTGGCATTTCAGAGGAGCAGAGGAATTTACACTGAGTGGCTTCAAAAAGGTGGAAATAAAGCCAGTGCTTTAGACTAGATAGCATATTCAGTGAAGATGGGGACAGAGGCTTATCAAAAATAACTGTCTTCTGAAACATATTTATCAGTTAGTCTTTTAAGATGCTAAAGAAGGATATATTCTCTGAATGCCAAAAAAACAGGAATTAATTTGTAGTTATTGCCTAGATAGAACTATAACTGGTCTCTGATCAAACTGCCACACCATTTCATTATGTTAGAAATCTAAATGAGTGTTAAGATTTCTGGAAGACATATTTCACCTGCTTATGTAAAACAATCACTTAAAAATGATAAAGTTTTGTACAGATGATAAGATACATCCTATATACGTTGGCTACTAAAACAGGAAAAATTGGAATTGGTACAAATCTAAAACATTGAAATATTTAATTTTACTCTGTGTGACCTTTTGTATTCTCATTCAAGAGACATTGGGGACACCCTTGCAGTCTGTTATTAAAAATCAGGCCATACGTATTATAAAACAAGTTGTTTTCCTCCATAATTCCAAGGAAAAATGTCCCATCGATATTACAGTGATGTCATAGAATGACACATTTTAGGATACACTGGCTGTAATACATTATCATACTTCTGGAATGATAACAAAAAATCCTTTGAAAATGGGCAGAGTAACCTCCAGATGCAATTTTCAGTGATTTGATTCATGGAGTGAATGCCTACTAATGGGCATAGGCGTGGGAAGCTTTGTGAGAAGGCTCCCCAGTGGGTTATTAGCTCTTCTCTTCTGAGAAAAAGAACCTTAAAAGAGTCTTAAAAAAGCAGCATACTAGATATTTAAAGGGCTGCAATTTAATAAGAGCAATAGAAAGTATAAATCTGTATCAGTAATTAGTTCTGTTTCCAATTGAAAAAGATTACAAAAATGTTATCGTAGTATATTCAGTAATTGCATTTAAAAGTCTATATTTGAGAAGACTCAAAAGGGAAACATTCTGTCGGTATGTTAGGATGTCGATGACCCTTCCTTCCTACTGAGTTTCTCACCAAGAGAGTATACATGAGGATGAAAAGGAAAATGGGAAACAAGTGACCATTTTATTAATTGAGGCAAAAAGCTGAAAACCACCAGTGTAATGTTTTGATAAAAGGTGAATTTGGAAGGCCAATTTCAGGGCAGGAGACAGAAATCAGACTTATTCCTTTTCTTCTCTGGCATTCATCTTACTACTCCAGTCTCCTAAAGTCTCTGCTCTTCTATCCTAATCTTGAGAGAGTATATTCTTTTCTTAACCCAAGGAAAGGCCCATGCAAAGCACAACACCAATAAAAGAAGACAAAAATATTGAGACCAAAACAAGAATGTGTGTATGTGCACCCAATAAACAGGAGTGGGTAGCTTATATGGTGTGTAGGTCAGTGGTCTGTGTTAGGCAGCCCCAAGGGAGAAGAGGGAATTGAGAGGGCTAGGGAGGGAAATAGGCCCTAAATTCTTATCAGGCCAACAGCATCTTAGGAAGTGGAAGGAGACAGCAGGATGTCAAAGCCATTACACAAAAGCCATGACATGAACACAGTGATTCCATCCTGGAATAGAACAGACATAATGCATGTTGACCTATGCTAATCAATCCCTTGGTGGGGAGAGATAGAAAAGGAGTGAAGAGAGAGAGGACAAGCACTGACTTCTAGTTCTGGCTATAATATTGTCTGAACACTCTCCCTATATAACACTTGATGAAATACAACAGAAATTATTTTAAATGCATAGCTTAGCTGACCAGAAAGGAAATCTCCATGTGCCAGAAATGAAGAGGAAATTAAAAACAGAAGAGTAAGCCTGTGAATGAATGCTATGTTTGCCCTTGGATTGGACATTAAAGGGGAAATAGAGAGTAATAGCTGAGTCTCTGGCAAGAATCTATGTCCTAGAAGGACATACACTGAAAGGATATTCACCAGAAAAATTCCACCTAGAGGCCTAGTGAGATGACAAGTGAGATCTCTGTATTTGCTGGGAATCTGGCTGGAAAAACAAAGTCCCGGCTAAAGTAGCAGAACCCAGGACTGCACGTCATGTGGACTTGAGGGTAGGGTTTATACCACTCATTTTGTATGGAAAGCCTTTGAACTGATAAATAAATGTAAAATTAGGTTTTTGGATGGTGATACTCCTGGGGCACCTAGAAGAAAAAATAATCCTTATACTCAGACCATTAAAGGACTGTCACAGATCAAACAAGTCCCAAACACTATAAGGACAGAATCTGAAATTACAAAACACACATGCACACTTTCCATCGTGAATGGGTCAGTAGACAGAACAAACAGCAAGATGAGGGCACCAATAAATTGAGATAATAGAAAAAGTGGTCTAAAATCTAAAAAAAAATATGAAATAAATATGTTCAAACAATTAAGGACAAAAACCCTTAAAATCCTATTTAAAAAGAAGAGACTATGTAAAAAGAAATAGTTGAAAAATAAACAAAGAGAAATTCTAAAAATAAAAATATAGAAAATAAAAATTCAAAAAAAGGGGACACATTTCAAAAGCAGATTATAGATAGTAGAAAGGAAAATTAGTGAACTGGAAGATATATGTGAGGAGATTATCCAAATGCAACCCAAGTTTTTAAAGAGATGGAAAATGTGACAGGTTAATAAACATGTAAAGTAGAAATAAAAGCTCCAATATTTATCTAATAAAACTTACAGAAATAGAGAAAAGTGAAAGTTAAGAAGAATATTTAAAGTGAAAATAGCTTATTCTAAAATTGGTGAAAGATACAAATTCTCAGATGTAACAAGTACAATGAGCCCTGAACAAGATGAATGGCAATTAGTACAACTTTAGTCATACCATAGAGAAACACCAAAACAACGAAGACAAATTAAAAAAATAAATAAAGGGAAAACACATTACTTATAAAGGAACAACAATTCAACCAGTTTCTCAACCTCAGCACTACTGACATTTTGGACCAGACAATTCTTCGTTGTGGGGGGTCTGTCCTATGCATTGTAGGATGTTTCAGCAGCATCCCCAGACTCTATTCACTAGTTCCTATAGCACCTTTCCCTCAACGGGGACAACCAAAAACGTCTCCAGACATTGTCAAATGTTCCTGGAGGGCAATATTGCCCCTGGTTGAGGGCCACTAAATTAGACTGATGGAATCCTCAATAGAAACACTAGAAGTCATAGGGCAATGGAAATATCTTTCAAAAATGTTTATGGAAGCAAACTATTAATGTAGACTTGTATACCCAGCTAAACTATAATTCAAGAGCAAGGGTAAAATACTATTATTTTCAGACAAAGATTGTGTAATATACTGACTCTTGCCAAAAGAAAGATATAAAGGATGTACTTCAGGAAGTAGAAGCATTAAACCCAAAGGAAGGAGTGGGATGGAAAAAGCAATTCATAAAAATGAATGCTTTGTATGAAAGATTCATAAAAATGTTAGTAAATCTAAATAAGCATTGAGTATATTAAAAAAAATGACTAATTTGGAAAGTTGTAAAATACGAGGGGAGTAAAATGTAGATAGTGATAAGACATTTAAGATGAGAGGGGTGACAGAAACAAATATTTTCTAAGATCTTTGAGTTGTTCAGCAGAAAGGCAAAGAAATTGAGTATGATCTCAGAGTAGGAAAAACTTCTTAAATTTGACATATACAAAAAACAAACTCTAAAGGAAACAATTGATAAATATTAAGGACTATCTAGTATAAAGTTAAAAATATGCATGCCCCATGACCCAACAATTCTCACTTTTGGTGTCTAGGCCAGAGGTATTCTTCTTTCTATGGACAGGGAGATGTGCAACGATGTTTACTTCAGCACTGCTGTATCATCAGATAAAGTGGAAATCAACTAACCCTCTACCAGCAGGGAAATGGGTAACTTAGAGATTGCTCATTCTGACAAGGAAGCACTATACAGCAGTTAAAATGAATTCTGTTGATTTACCTTTATCAACAAAGGCAAAAAACATGATGTTAAACGAAAATCAAGCTTCAAAAGGATACTCAGAGTATGAAACAACGTACACGAAAATTAAAACATTTAAATCAACAGAATATTTGTTTATGAGGACATACATATGTAACACAGAAAAAAAATGCACATTTACTTTGAGAAGAGTGAGAAAGTGATGAGAGTGGCTTCTAGTTATTTTTGTAATATTGTATTTCTTTTATAAAGAGAGATCTACAATAACTATGGCAAAAATTTAACATGTACTTTTATCTCAGTGGTGGATACACAGGTAATTTTAAATAGAGATTAATTTGGTTTTGTGCTCTTTTGCATATTTAAATGTTTCATTAGGCATTTGTCCAGAAAAAAGGAATAAGACAGAGCTCTCCAGTCTGGCCACCCTCATAACACTCTAAGAGTAAGTGTATGTAAAGGGGCAAAGTGTTCTTCCTCTCACCAAAATTTTTACTTTCAGAAAAATGAAACTATCTCCTAATAGCTATTGATATTTTTCTTTTAGGAAAAAAACATGAGTGGTAGTGATTTGTGACCATGTGTACTTTCTATTAATTTGATTAACTACTTAAGATAGTTTCCCCTATATTATTAAAATGTCATCACTTTACATAACAATAATGATGACACAGAAAATATTCATAAAGCCATATTTATATAGTACCTTCATGCACATATAAAGCACTTTTATAAAAATGGCCTCATACCCTTTAACAGCTATATGACTGAGGTGACAGATTTGGTTTCCATCTTTTCAATGAGAAGAAAGCTTCCACAGAGTGTCTATTTGCTTAGAGCAAAAGGAATCTGTACGATAACATGGCCCAACACCTTTATGTTTTAACTATAAAGTGGGAATAATATATCTTCTTCAAAATCCCCCTCTTTGTTGAAGGGAGCACATGAGATAATTCACAGGAATGTCCTTTGAAGAATGTAAAACCCTCTATGAATGCAGGGATTTGTTGTGATTTTCATTATTGTCTTTATTGCTTCTTTTAACAAACCCTTTTTGTATAATACGTAGACTTAACATTAGGCAGATATAGAACTCTTCTTATGATATAAGTGAATGATTTATAGAGAAAAAAGAAAAATGGGAATTTTTATAAGAGCATGATCTTTAAAAGTATATGCAAGGACAAAATTCTAGTAGGATATATAGTAAAGTATCATTTATCTTTGGGCAATTTTAAAATATATGTTTTTATTTTCTAGTTTTATATGGTGATAATACATTATTTCTTAATCAGAAAAAAACCCAGAAGTTGTCAATATCTAGTTACTATTCGGAACATTTATATCGATAAGGTTTCACAAACATTTAAATGACTAATCTTAAATAGTACTATGTAGCTCGTTACGAAGCAATTTTTAAATGAGTCAATCCACAGGGGAGAGATGGGGCCATCAGAAGCTAATTCCTACAAATTGATACAACATTGTAAAGCAACTATACTTCAACAAAATACATTTAAAAAAGCTAATTCTTACACTGACATTTTAATATTCAAGATTTCTTTTCTCACTTAAGAAGGTGTTAAGATCCGGGATTTCTGTCCGTTATTTACGTGAGTATTTGACTCTCAAGGGCTTTTTGCAAGAAAATATTGTTGCCACCTGCTGGTGGCCGGTATTAATGGAACGGTCTTCTATCTAGGTGAAAACAACTTCAACTTTCATGTTACTTTCATGAAACTGTGTCCTCTCTTCTGTCCTAACATCATAATAGTGGCACAGCTTGCTGAGTTATTATTTTCTGGCTAGTCCATGCAGTATATCATTTTACTCCTCACAGTATCCATAAGGAGTATCAACCTTTAATGAACTCATAGAAGCAGAGAGAGGTTATACCATTTTCCCCGGGCTGCACAGTGAGTGAATGATAGAGCTGAGACACAAATCCAGAAAATGGCAGCCCCCCTGCTGCCACTCGTTCCAACTGTATGAAAAGCATCTGTGGTAAATCTGGAGTGTGAAAGTTATAAACTATTACTGGTGAAAACATTTACTGAGGAAGCACGGAAAAAAATGAGCAATGAAATGCCAGTCAGATGATCTGGGATTTAATCACCCGTCAATTCTTTACTGCCTGCCTGAGACCCTAAGCAGATCACCATCCCAGAGGGAGCCTCTCCTTTCTCTGTGTCTTACCCGGTTTTTGTGAGGATAAAATGAGACAATGAGTATGAAAGCACTTTGTAATCTGTTCCTGTTTTTTTACATTTTATCTCTGAATTAAATGAGATCATTAAAAATTTAAAAATCTGAACTTTTTAATATTTTTTTCATGCAGATGTGGCATCTTTATGTTGTGACCTACGTCTTGCGTTTGGTTTGGCAGAGGATAAATACACAAATGCCTATTTAAATATGCTTTTTGCATCTCTAATTAAAGTATAGAGATATTTTCCACTGCATTGCCCAATGTCCATTATTCAAGGCCTAATTTGATAAATTACTCTAATTCCAGGAAAACATTGTTTCCACAGGGGAATATGCTCCCTTTCTGTTGTAAGAAAAGAACATAAAGCCCTCTTTGGCTTTGGCTGCCAGGAAATTTAATTTAGTATTCAATGGAGCCCATCTGCGGTTGGGCCCATCCTCTCCCAAAATTCCTTTCCTTCATTGGGTTTACTCACCCTTCTTTGCAAGTGTAAGTGACAGTGTTCCCAAAAGTGAAGTTACTCCCGGTGGTGACAGCATCTTTGATGGCCGGTGGCTCTCCACAGAAGACGAGATGGCAGGTAGGTGGCGCTCTGTCCCAGCTGCCTGAGGCCGAGCATTCGATGACCAAAGGGCCCTGCAAGCTACAGGAAAGAATGGTGCCACCTCTTTTGTTGGCTATTTACTTATTGCTCTGGAGGTGAACTAGGAAGGACTTAGGAGAGAATAGGGGACACTTGAGGAATTTTAATACATAAAAATAAAGTTTCTTCCCATTTTATTGCTTTATATAAAAACAAGGGAAATCTGGGACTTCCCTGGCAGTCCAGTGGTTAAGACACTGTGCTTCCACTGCAGGGGGCACAGGTTCAATCCCTGGTCGGGGAACTAAGATCCCACATGGCGTGTGGCAATCAATCAGTCAATCAATCACTTTTTTTTTTTTTAAAAGGGAAATCTCAGCTGGCTATAGATTCATTTAAAACTATGAGTAGGCTAAAACAACATAACTGCGGTGCAAGATAAAATGGTTCAATGTGCTCATTGGTGGTGCTGTCATTAGCAGATTACTTGGATGAGAAGGGGTAACATGCTGGTTAGGATCCAGTGATAAGGAAGACAGACACCCAGGAAGTCAGGGTAACTGAGGTCAGAGGGCACTGCCCTTGCCATTAGCCTGCGCATCTGAACCGTGCTGCTCATCACTCTGACCTCTGGTCTTCCTTTGAATTTAAAAACCTCGCAGGCCTACGGCATGGCTTATCCACCTTCACTCGCCAACCAGCTTTTGATTGTACAACTCACCCCATTTTCTGTTCACTTGATCTGTTTCATGTCAGATCCCGTTGGCTAAGTTTTCGATCACAGCCCGACTCTTTATTGTCCCTTCTTTTTGTTTTGTTTTGTTTTTATTTACTTTATTTTTGGCTGTGTTGGGTCTTTGTTGCTGTGTGCGGGCTTTCTCTAGTTGCGGCGAGCAGGGGCTACTCTACGTTGCGGTGCGTGGGCTTCTCTATGTTGCGATGCGTGGGCTTCTCATTGCGGTGGCTTCTCTTGTTGCAGAGCACGGGCTCTAGGTGCGTGGGCTTCCATAGTTGTGGCTCGCAGGCTCAGTAGTTGTGGTGCACAGGCTTAGTTGCCCTGCGGCATGTGGGATCTTCCCGGACCAGGGCTTGAACCTGTGTCCCCTGCATTGGCAGGCGGATTCTTAATCACTGCGTCACCAGGGAAGCCCTTTTTTTTTTTTTTAAGATTTTTTTGATGTGGACCATTTTAAAAATCTTTATTGAATTTGTTACAATATTAACAAATTCCTTAGTTCCTTGACCAGGGATTGAACCCGCACCCGCGGCACTGGAAGGTGAAGTCTTAACTACAGGACCACCAGAGATATTGTCCCTTCTTTTTGAACACACACACACACACACCCCATTAATCAAATTAACCTCTTAACAGTATTAAAGACCCTGGTCCTTATCTTGACATGATTTTTACGACATCCTATGCAATATTTCGTTTGCCAAAATATCCATCACTAAAGCATTTTATTAGGTGTTGTGTTATGCTTCATAAACATTTTTTGCTTTCCTGTTTAATGTCTGAACGTTTATAACATTGAATTAGAGGTCCCAGAGTCAAAATTAGATGGAATGTTTCCCTGGGCATTTACTATAGGCTGAGCCTCAAGAAGCACACACATTTGAGAATATCTTTTACATTTAAAAACTTGTATTTCAAGCCAGCCAGTCACGTGCAAGTGAAAACCACTGAGTAAATAATGAGGAACAGGGTATTGTAGGAAGCTTGGCTGGTGTCTAGGACTGTACCTGTATCCATTCTCACACGAATACGATGCAGTAGAAAGATAGGTAAGCCCACTCAAAATATATTTCCCATTATTTATGTCTTCGGGGCTGGAGCACTTGACCAGTTCACACAAGGGAGGAGAATGACTCCAAGAACTGCTAGCAAGACAGGATGATTCTTTCTCACCCTCCAGAGTATATCCTTTGTTACACCTAATGAAGATAAAAGAAAATGACAGAACAGAATGTCTTATTTTGCGTAAGTTTATCTGTGCCAAAACTTCCAAAAAGATCAAGAATTTACACATATTGTTAGAGCACGTTTTTTTCCTACTGAAATAATGCTTTGAAAATTTTTTTTCAAGGTTGAATACTATGCATCGTGCTCACAGGGATCCTGCTGGGTGATAAATAGAAGGACGGATTTAGGATTTGGCTTGTCTCCAGTTTGTGTCATGGATTAGTAGCTGCAAACAGAAAATTCTTTTTTTAGAATTTATTTTATTGGAGTTGATTTACAATGTTGTGTCAATTTTGCTGTACAGCACAGTGATTCAGTTATACATATGTATATACATACCCTTTTTCATATTCTTTTCCATCACGGTTTATCATAGGATATTGAATATAGATCTCTGTGCTATACAGTAGGACCTTGTTGTTTATCCATTCTCTATATAATAGTTTGCATCTACTATCCCAAACTCCCAATCCTTCCCTCCCCCACCCGCCTTTCCCTTGGTAACCACAAGTCTGTTTTCTATGTCTGTGAGTCTGTTTCTGGCAAACAGAAAATTTTTGGTTTCAGAGTGGTCCTGTCTAGAATGAGTCCCTAGGATGCCATGGAAGAAGGCCCTGCAAGCTAATGAATATTTTTGGCTATAAGCTGGAGCTCTGGATCCAAACCCAAACATGTAATTCAATTAATTCCATATTAATTTGAAAACATCCTCCGGGATTACTCTTTGTCTTTTCTTCCAGTATTCTATCACTACCAGCATGTAATCAACAAACTCTACAATGTAGTGTTAATCTTAGACACTCACCTATATATTACTTTACTGCCATAGGTAAATGATGATCCATCAATGCCACCATTTTCTGGGATAGCTGGTGCACCACAGGAAACGGCTTAAGGGAGGAAAAGCAAAAGGCATTGCTTTTCTTAGCCAGTATGTGTAAAAATCTCTAAAAGCTCAAGGGCAGCTCTAGGTTTTTGGTCACATTTAAATAAAAGCCCAATACTGGGCTTTAAATACAAAGAATACTGAGACAACATAACACTTGGCATTTCTCCACCTTGACTTTCTAGAATTGCCAAACACCATAAACATGGGGGAATTTACTCAACATACGTTCACAATATGGTATTAGATGACTCCATTCTCCAGACTCCAAACATGTTATTTTGGCTACTCCCATCAGCTGGTGTCCTTCATCACATGAAAATGTGACTTCAGCACCCACAGTATAAATCTCCCCGGAAGAGTGGCCATTTTCTGGATTTCCTGGAGCCTTGCATTTTATAGGTTCTTGAAAGAGAGAAACAGTTTTTGTGGGTCAATAGGTGGCTTTCACACAACCATGCAAGGTCTCATAGCAAAAGAATTCCACTACAGTTAAGGTACCAGTTAAATCCTGAGGAGAAAAAAAAAGCTTTTGAAGGGAAAGGCATGAAGTCCAGGGACACACTAGCTGATTAGACCAGAACACACATTTAATAGGCATTTTAAAAACAGCATTTTGAAACAGCAATGTATAAGAAAAAGAAACTAAATTTATCAGTCCCAAAAGGAAGCTGTTTATCGAGGAAGTAGTGGTGGTGCCTGGGCATGGCTCATAAGGGCTTCAGCTCTTCCTCCTTCTCCCAACCTCATACCCACTTTTTAAGAGCAATGGACCTTCTCTCAAGCTGATGTGAAGGCTGTCCCAAAGCACATTTAGGAGAAGTTCTCAGCCGCCCCTTCCAAACAGCCTACAGATCCTAAGCCTCCTATGTGTAGATCTGGGGTCAGTCACTACTTCTAGGAAAGGAAAAAAGTTAAAGGGAGATTTAGGGCTAGAGCTGAACAAGAGGAGTGAATAAATACTTAAATTCTCAAAAAGGGAAGATATACTGATTTAATCTTTTTGAAGATCCTTTTGGCTTATAAGCCAAGGACCTTAACTGAAACCCTTGCAAAAAGTAAAAGCAATTATAAGATTGATTTTGAGAATTCCTCTTTAATTTCTGTCTATTTGTTTTCTGGTAGTTGCTTTCTCATAACTAATGTAGAAAGATATATAAGGGTTATCATAAAACATAGAGATGTGTAAGGCAGGATTGTCTGTGTTTTTTCAATGATATAATTTTGTGTGCCTGAGGCAGAGGAAAGATACTGAAAGTGAAGAGGTGATGAAGCATCCTATTTGCTCTGACTGAGGCAGTAGAGGCCATTGCGTATATTTCTAAATCCACTCTATTATTCTTCTATTATGTAGATATTTCTTAAACAGTCTGGTGATAAAGTTGGCTCTCAGTTTTGTTTTTCAGAAATTGGGAAGTTAGCAAAAGCACAATGCTAGTTTAAAGCACCTTTAATTGTTGCTTATGTATCATTACAAATTTTTTTTTATTGAAGTATAGTTGATTTACAATGCTGTGTTAGTTTTACATGTACAGCAAAGTGATTCACTTATACATATACATATATCCATTCTTTTTCAGATTCTTTTCCATTATAGGTTATTACAAGATATTGAATATAGTTCCCTGTGCTGTACAGTAGGTCCTTGTTACTTATCTATTTTATATACAGCAGTGTATATCTGTTAATCCCAAACTCCCAATTTATCCCTCCCCCTGCTTTCCTCTTTGGTAACCATAAGTTTGTTTTCTATGTCTGTGAGTCTATTTCTGTTTTGTAAATAAGTTCATTTGTAACATTTTTTTAGACTCCACATATAAGTAATATCATATAATATTTGTCTTTCTCTGCTTATGTATCCTTTTAAAGGTGGTTTTTCTTTTCCATCTCCCCTTTGAAGTTAAAAATTTGTCTTACTTTTAAATAACACACATTTACAATATATACTTGAATTAAAAAATTGAAATAGACTTCCCAATTACACATAGCCTAGTTACCTGCACAGTTTTTACCATCTCCTGTGTAGGGTGGGATACATGAGCAGATGTAGGATCCATTTGTATTCAGGCAGGAAGCGTGCTCACTACAATCTGACCCAACTGCACATTCATCAACATCTAAAATGAAGACAGTTTACAGATAGTAAAGTTGATGGATTTGTCTTATGTAGCAAACATTTGTTTTTACTTTTAAATCATTACGTATCATTTAATGCATCACATTATATATTGATATATATTTTTATGAAATTTAGATATGATAGTCATAATCACACAGCAGATCTACAATAAAAGCTATTATTTCCCCAGTTTATAGGTGAATAAGTAGAACAGAAATAAATATTCTTAATATTGAGCCTGGTAAAAATTTGAAACATGTTTGGCATGTCTATGGATAGCTGCTTTGTCACTATGGCTTGCCCAGAGCTCACGAGGATGAGATGAAATTAACAAAGGCATGCCATAAAAGCCTCAGGAATTTGGGATAATTGTCTCCCACAGAGTTAGAGTAAATGCACACAGTAATTAAATGCATGCAGTAATTAAATGCACACAGTAATTGCCAAGATTTATCTCACCGAGACACGATGGTGAAATGCCATTCCAGCTCCCATTATCCGTACAGAACATCCTTGAATCACCCAACAAATAGTAGCCATTGTTGCACTGGTAGGTCACTGTGCTGCCAGCATGGAAGTCCTCGGCTGAATAAAAGCCATTCTCCAAAGGGGGTGGCACCCCACAGCTAATGCCTGTAATGTGACAACTACATTAGGAGCAACATACTCAATGAACATTTTACTTATATTTATTTATTTTTTTTTAATAAATTTATTTATTTATTTTATTTTTGGCTGTGCTGGGTCTTCATTGTTGCGTGCGGGCTTTCTCTAGTTGCGGTGAGCGGGGGCTGCTCTTCGTTGGGGTGCACGGGCTTCTCGTTGCGGTGGCTTCTCTTGTTGTGGAGCACGGGCTCTAGGCGCGCGGGCTCAGTAGTTGTGGCATGTGGGCTCAGTAGTTGTGGCTCGCGGGCTCTAGAGCGCAGGCTCAGTAGTTGTGGCGCACGGGCTTAGTTGCTCCGCGGCATGTGGGATCTTCCCAGACCAGGGCTCGAACCCGTGGCCCCTGCATAGGCAGGCAGATTCTCAACCACTGCGCCCCCAGGGAAGTCCCATTTTACTTATATTAAACTTGTAGTTGAGTTAAGCATGAACTTCTCATTGCACACAAACATTAGACTGAGAACGCTTAGGAGTGGTGACAGGCTACAGCCATACCTGTGCCCAGAGCGTCTGGCTCACAGTAGGCATGCAATTCATTCATTTAAAAAAATATTTATGGAGATCCTGCTACCTGCTACACACTATCCTGATGCTGAGGTTGCAGTAATGAACCAAACAGACAAAATCCCTGCCTTATAAAGTGTACTATCTAGTCAGAGAAGAGACACAAGAAACACATAAATATATGATATATCAGGTGGAAAGCGATGCACTGGAGGAACTTCTCTGATCACCCTATCTACTATAGCAGTCCTGCTTCCACCCCACCCTCTCACTTCATATCTCCCTACCCTGCTTTAGTTTTCTTCAGAGCCTTTACTTCTGGCCCTTGCTGTTCTTATTTACTATAAATAAATAATATTATATGTACTTGTTACTTTCTGCCTCTCCTACTACAATGTAAACTCCAAAAGAAGAGAGACTTTTTTCCCCAACTGCTGCATCTCCAGAACTTAGCTCAGTGTCTAGCACACACTGACACTAGGTACTTTCAAAATTGTTGAATAAATGAATGACTGGGTGTATCCAACCTAAGAGATCTATTCCTGTTTTCCCACCCAGCAGTGACCCATCTCCCTTTGGGCTCCAGCCCTCACACCTGTCTTTCCCTCCATCCAGTTCCTTGGGTCACCTGGGTGCCTTCACAGGTGGTGGGCTCTTTGGATCCTCATCTCCCACCTCCCTCATGGTGCCCAGCACACTTCATTACACAAGGGAAGTATTCAATGAATATCTGCTATATTGGCTACTATGCATATGCAGTATTTCACTTTTATCTAGCATTCCTGAGAAGTGTTCTTAGGGTTCCAGCATTTTTCAAGAGCTACTGAAACGCCTTCAACGAAGGCAGCTCACGTTCACAGAGAGGCAGTGGCTGTGTCCACTGTCCTTGATTCAGGCAATACTGCACGGGGTTCCCGACCATCTGGAAGCCTGGATCACAGAATAGACTGATTTTGGAGCCTGGCTTTACGTCTCCTGATGCAGTTCGCAGATGAGGTACTGATCCTTCTAAAGGTGGGCAATCTGAGGGCAGAGAATGCAGGTTCAGAGCTTGTCAGTAACACAGTGGCAGCATCACCAAGTTAAGGGTTTCAAATCATATGCTGTACCAGCGTTTGAGCGCCACTCTATTGATATTAAAACAAGACGACATGTAACCAGATCACTGGCAGGCAAAATTTCTGGAAAAAAAAACTATTGCAGTCAACAAACAATTTTCCCTCTTCCAGCAGAAGTCTGCTGAATATTTTTTAAGGAAAAAATAGTATTTTAGAATTAATAAAATGTTCTTATGAGTTATCAAAAACCATGAATTCTAGGATACCTTCAGAAACTTGTTTAAATACACTGAATTTTAGGAGGCATTTTTGATCATTCAGATTTTGACTATTCAGTATGTGGGTCATAACATCCATTTCTTTTCTCTCTGTGCCACCTGCCCCTAGATGAAAGCTAGGAAGTATAGAGCCGAGAGAGTACCCCATCTCAAACAGGAGGATGGGACTTCGGGGGGCATTTAAAAAATTAACTATATCCCTCCTCTCATTCTATTTTCCTTATCTTATTTTACCTTTGTTTAAGTTTCCTGCACAATTATTTTGTACCCTGTTACTCAGAATGTATTTAACTATTAAAAAATAATAGATCCTTCGGATGAAGGTAGGGTAAAATGAATTACTAGGTAAACAATAAACTGACAGACATATACTATTTGACCAATAGAGAATCAAATGTCTCCTTTTGCTAGAAAATCCCAGAGTAGTCAAGAGACAGCAGAGTCTATGGAAGAAGGAAACTAACCAGAACAGAATAAGCTCTTGGAATCGATCTTCACTCTCCCCACAATTCCTGACAGGAAATCAGGCCAGGCTAGCACATTTCCTTTACTGAGTTCCTCTGGGCATGAGGAAGCCAGCGATTTCACCTGAAAGTTTAAAAACACATCTTTAGATAAACCTCACTTTTTTCAGGAATACAGAGTTATTATATTTCCTACTGAAAACCTTCACAGAAGTGTGGAGGGCAGTGGTGGGAAGCAGATTTTTGGATGTATTGTGATTTCAGGAGCAAAGGAAAATTCTCTTCCTTCCCTCTCTCTCCTCCACCCCATCATTCCTTTTCCCGAATATTTCATTGTAACTGGAATTCTGAAATTCTACCTATAGAATTTCTTGTCTAAAACTTTGCAGTGTGTTCAGGTGTTATAGGGGCTCTCCCTTTCCAGTCTCCTGTCTTCTATCTCTCATCTGGAGTTGAGAAAGCTGAGGTTTAGGCAAGTTCTGCCACTATAATAATAAGAGCAAACATTTATCAGGCTCTTACTATGTGCCAAACAGTGTCTCAATCTTACATGCAGGATTTTGTTCCATCCTGCCAAACTCCACTGTGCAGTTCTATTTGTTTATCTTTCATAGATTAGAAAACTAAAGCTTAGAGAGATGGGGTAACACGTTCAAAATCATCAGAGTGAGTTCGTGGTAAAACTGGGATTTGAACCCAGGCCATTGGACTGCAGACTGGCTTTAACCACTAGCCCAGCTGTTACTCTCTGTGTGTAATCTTGCGCCAGCCCTAAATTTCTGCTTCTTTAGTCAGAGGGATTGGAAGTAGTCTTCTCTATGATTCTTTCTAGCTCTGAAACCACAAGATTTCATGAAACAATCATGTCCAATAAAATTGTAAAACATCACCAAGAGACTGAAAAGGAGAGTCACTGAAAGTTGCTGTAGATAATCTCTGCCTGGTTTAGTCTACGACCATAACATCAAATGATATCGGTGGTAAGTTCTGGAAACTTAGAGGTGTCAATAAGATATGGCATCGTTAGGCTGTGCATATTTGTACTAGGTTTGTACCTTTGCATCTCATTACTGTCATACACTGAAAATGGAATTGACCTGCTGTGGAGACAGGACATAGTCCCAGAGGTTGAGCTGGCTTATGGAGCCCACAAAAGACTCAGCTGGGTTGAATCCCTCTCCTTTTTTGTCTTGTTCTTGCCCAAGAACTAATGCACCACCACCTAAAGAGAAAGGAGAGAAAAAAGGAGGAAAACTGGCCTGATTGTTATTTCTAAAATGATAACTTAATGAAGGCACAGCCTATATAAATGTATCAGGGAAAGTTATTGAAAAGCTAAATTATCTACATTTGCTGCATGATTTATCAGTAAGATGAATTCAATATTTTATATACCAACTTAAAAATGGTCAAAGAGGATTTCGAATATTATATTGGATTTATATATATTTAACTATAAAACTAGATATATACATATATAAGCATATAATATTTTATGTCAACAAAATAGCTAAGTCCTATTTCGCCTCCTTTGTTCTAGGAAATTACCCTCCATGACAGATTACCAGTAGCTGCTCTTCATCTTTTTATTCTTCAGCTTACAATGATTAAAGTTCTATCAACAATTCCAAGGAACATTCCAGTGGCCACCTAATTGCAAAATCCAATGGGAACTCTTCAATATTCACCTCTGGTGACTTCTCTGTATCTCCTGTTTCTATTAACCATTTCATTCTATTAAACTGCCCTTCCTGGCATACTTGATGGTCTGTGTTTGCCCCTCCAGAAGTACCCTTCCCCCTTCTCCGCTCTGCTTTGTGTCCCCAAGGTTGACACCTATGGACTACACCACCTGGTTTCCTCGGTCCTCTGGCTTCCGTTTGGCCAATGGAAAGACCAATTAGAGGTAAGAAAGTGGGATGAGAGAGAAGCTTAACTTCCTGGATACGTTTCTCCCAGGCAACAGATGGTAGGGGTTGCTTTCCTCTCTCTCACATCATTGCTCCCGCTGGGTGATTTCTCCCCATCACTGCAGGTTTGCCTGCTTTCTGGCGACAACTCCCCATCCTTGTCAATTCATGTCCATCTCTTGTGATTTTCCATTGTTGTTAGTCATGGTGTGTTTTACTACCACATCTTCGTTCTCAAGCATGCCCACACCTTTGAAAACAATCTCTTCATGAAACTCTTCAGTTACACTCCTTGTGTGTTTCCTGCCAGGAGCCCGACTGATTCCACTTGGTTTCCATGACAGCATCCTCTCCTGCTTCTCCCTGAACCTTTCTGCTCATTCTCAGTCTCCCTTCTCTGCCTGCCTCTTAGACTCTGATGCGCCCAGGATTCCATCCTAGCCTCCTTTCTTCTTCCTTCAGCTATTCCCCCTATCTGACCTCACTCCTGCCAATCCATGTCTATAGAGCCCTCATTCATGATTTCCCAACCTACACCTCTTTCTTACAAAATTAATCATTAAAATTAATACATACACATAGAAGGAAATTTGAAAAAAAAAAAAGTATAAAGAATTCCTTCTACCCAGAAACAATCATTTAACAGTTTTGTGTATTTCTTTCTAGGTTTTATATTCTTTTAATTATTTTTTTTAGTATGGGTGTGTGAGAGAGATTTTGAAACACACAACACAGGAGCCTACTACATGTGATGTTGGAAGCTTGCTTTTCTTCTTGAACATGTTCTCATTTCATGAGTTTTAATAGCTATTTTATCACGTGAATGCACAACAATCCATAATTTTCTTCATTAACTAACTTAACAACCACTCCTTATTGGATATTGGGGTTGTTTCCAGGTTTGGTACTAAGATAACACTGAGATAAATATATTGATATGTAGATATTTGTTCAGATCATTGATTCTTTCCTTTCGATTGATTCCTGGTAGTGAATTGTTGGTTGCGTGCAAAGGGTTTCTCTAAAGCTGTTGATGAAAGTTTCTGAATTGTTTCCCAGAAAGTCTGGATCAATTTTCACACCCTCCAGGACTCTATAAGAACATTCACCACGCTGAATCCTTGCCAAGCATATCTTACCACTAAAAACCAACTCTCAATTTGATATAAAGTGGTATCAACCTATGTTTGTAGCTGCATATATTCCTGGGATTAAATTCAAACTCAGTATGCCTAAAACCAAATACAGAATCTTCCCCCACCCCTGATTCCTGCTCCGATAATTGTCCTTTTCCGAGAGAATTCCTATCTCAGCCAACAGACTCTTCAATAAATCTGGTCACCCAAACTGCAGTCAATCATTAACTAGGGTCTGTCAGTTGGAGCTCTGCAATATTTATGGACTGTAATTCATTCTTACTGCTATGGTCAGACAACCATCTGCTTGGGTGGCTACTATTATAGTTCCCTTGTTTTATTTTCCTATTCCTTTAACTTACTTTTCACTCTTCTATTAGGATGTAATTTTTTTTTGAGATAGAAATATTCCTTTTTTTTTTTTTACCATCAATGAAATAAATGCTCATTATGAAAATATCAGAAAAGAATAAAGAAGAAAAATAAAAGCCACCTGCAATCCCACCACCCAGAGAAGGGAGAGTTAAAAACAAGAATACTCTAAATTAAACACAAAAAGGAGCCACCACCCCACTTCACAGGATAATGCCACTTCCTGCAGAAACGCATTTAATGTCTCCTTATTTACTACAGGGAACCTCCAGCCATTCCTCCTCATATGACATATGTCACAGAAGGACCTAGATAGTGCAGGCTTATTGCCAGGTACAATGCTGAGAACACTGGAACATTTAATACTTTTGCATTCCTTCAAACAAAACTCTCTAAATATCTGTTTAAAAGTATTTTTAGAAGAGAGTTTGAGTTCTATCAGAAAAAGGGCCTAAAAGATGGACAGCTATTAGCAGTGCCCCAGCTTGTATTCTGGATCTACTTGTATACTGTGCATACTGATCACGAACCAAACCTAAAATAAAAACAACAAACAAAACCAACCAACAAAAAAACACCAGCAATTAATCTCCTCCTTGGAAGATAGTTTAGTAACCACCCACTGTTACTTCAGCACGCATCTTGGTAGTCTTAATATACATCCCAAAGGCATTTCTTACAGAGTCACACAGCTCACCTAGGAAAAGCTTCTAATAATTCACAGTCAGGATAATCAGGGGGTGGTAAATGGGAGAGATAACTTAGCAAACTTGATGTTCATCAAAGCACCACTGCCTCTAGCATCAAATGGAATTATATTCCTTTTGCTAAGACATACCAGGGATGGGCGAACCAACAGAGAGGCCCATACCACCGTCAGATAACTTCCCATCGATATAGACTTTCCAGGCTCCATCAGCACTCGTCCAAGTGATTGCAATATGATGCCAACTGCCGTCATTCACCGAGGGACAGTCTGTTATTTTTTCCTTGCCATTCACATAAAGAACCCAGCTGCAGAAAGATTCCAGGGGATACAGTCATCAGTCATATGTCATAATCCCATCTGTGGGGCATGTTACTATCTTTCTTTTTTTCCTTCTTTTCCTTTTTTGTGGGTAAAGCACTTCGGGTAAAACCGTTACTTCTTTTTCTCCATTTCAGCCATGTTTCATAGAAGCAGATTTGATTACTAATTACTCTTTATTGTAGCTCACGGAAAACTGGTTTGTGTGAAACACTGAGGGGTAGGAAAAAGTCTTAGGATGAGCTGAAAGAAGTCAGTCCAACTTGAGATAATTCACCAACTGTCTATTCTGGAGAGACGGAGTCAAGAATGGAAGGAATGAGAGTTATGTAAATGTCAGTCTGGTTTCCTTCCTCTAGGATGTATGCTCCTACACCTCAGAACAGACTTCAGAGATCTCATAGGAAGTCAGTCCTATCTCTCTGTTGCCAAAACAGTCACATGGCAGACGAAGTATATCGATCCAAAGAAAAGAATAATTGGAACTAAACGGAGGTGACCAAACACAAGAGGGTTCCAACAACCATGTCACTTAGAGGAATGTCAAAGTTAACAAGCAGTTAAAAGTAAAATATCTTCAAAAGCACATGGAGAAAAAGAAAAGACTAGGGAAAATTGATAAAGAAGGTTAAGAATTCATTGAATAACTCTCCCAGCATCTTCTGAGCCCCTATTCAAAGATGTTTATGAAAAAATATTTTTATTGATAAAACATGAATTGTTTCCCCTCTGTGTTTTCCCATTTTCCTCCCCCAATTCAAGCAGGCAACAGGTTTTCTCTTTCTATACATTCTGCCTCAGGGGAGGATTTTGCAAATTTCTTGGATTTTGTTTCTGAACGTTCAAGTCCATTAAGAAGAATGGGGTTTGAGGACGGGAAGATTTCCACCAGAATAGTGAGAATCTCATGGATTGATGAGAGGAAAGAGAGCTCAGTGGGTCCCTGAAGCCTGCAACCTGCTCACTAGCAAAAGGCCACAAATTTGGGCGGATCTGGGAGGAAAAGGCCATGTGGTGCACCACAGAATCTCTCTAGACTGAAGGCATAAACTCTCAGCCTTGACAAGGACTCCACATGTGGCGAAGAGCAGTAGTTCTGAAAGGACCACAGAGGCTGAGGCAGTGGATAGCTCAGTGATCAGCAGGGTAGACAGATGACCAATGACGGGAGTCCTGCCTGAGTCTGTGGCTCTTTAGCAAAACTCTGTGGGTTTTAGATGATCTGTGAGCATCTAAGACAGGAGAAGCAGTCAGTAGAAAGAAATCAGAGAAACAACCGGGGCTGACTTTCCCAGAGGGATGGGGTTCTGCATTTGCAATGAATTGATCCAAAAAGACATAAAGGAACGTCATCTTGCACACCTGAGATTACAGACGGATTCGTATTCAATACAAGTGTCTCCCAGGGGTCAACAGTGCCACTGAAATCTCTTGACTCTTGGCCGCTCTGATATGTAAATAAAGGAGCACTGGTCTGAAAAGTCAGAGTTTGACACTTAACTCTGCCACTCCCAGGGTGTGAGATTTGGGGGCAAAGCGTTTAGTTTCTCTGAAACTTCATTTTACCTTTTAAGGGGCATCAGTTCCTCAAGTCAGTGTGAAGCTCAAATGAAATAAGACATATGAAAACACTTAGCAAATAGCAAAATACAATACATGTATAAGGCATTACCACTGAAACTCTGCCTTCTTATAGGACTTGTCCAGATGTTCTGTTTGATTACTGTCACCCTGCTGTTCTGCTGGAACACCTGACCCCCACCCACCACTCCAACCCCCCTGTCAGTTCTAACTTGGTGCCAGGATAAGTCCTAGCACAGCCTTCCTGACACCTCTGCTTACCCATTATAATCGGTTAGAAGGAAGGTATTGTCACTGCCATTCTCAAGTGCATAGGAGATTGGCGTCCCATAGTTGGTGGTGTCAGAGGATTTCATCCAGAACGTGCAGGTTACAGCACGGAGGGATGGAAGAACACCATCCAGCATGACGTAACCATAGATGCCGGAAACTTCAAAATCCAGGTTAAAACCTGCAGACTGTTCTGCAACAAATAAGAAAGTACGAGCACACATGCAGATGGCCAATAGACACGTGAAAAGATACTCAACATCGCTGACTATTAGAGAAATGTAAATCAAAACTACCATGAGGTACTAAACTTTCATTGGGTTATTTGTATGGAAATATGTTAATATAAATGTTTCAGACATTACATGAAATTTCTAAAAATCTTATATGTTCTGGTATAATGTTATAAGTCATAATCCTAGTTATTACTTTAAAATGTATATCTCAGAAATAACTAATTTTCTTGTCAACTGCATTATTATGAACTTTCATCAAATCTTTAACCGTGGTCATTTTTAAGTCTTTTGTCATTTACAGACAGTTCTGGGTGTACTCTGATGCTTTTGTAAATATGTTCCTATAAAAGGGTTTCATCTTCAGGAAATTCATGGAAAAGACTCTGACAAGTACAGGTTTCTGGTACTGACTGGACTGCTGAACTGAATGAATAAGCATTTTCAGAACTCTAATGAAAAACTGATGAGCTCATAAAAGTGCTAACAAAAGATCAAGATGAAAAAAAAAAATTAATTACATGGGACTGAGTGAACTGATGAGGATGAGTATAATTTTTGTGACTTTCTGGTTGAATTTAAAAAAAGAAAAAATCCCACAAGAACTCAGAGGCAAAGAATATACAAATCAATTTTCACTGCAAAGTAAAGGAGCTGTTACAGTGGAGGATTACTGGACTGAATGTCAATATTATGACATAGTATGAGTGTGTTTCATGTTTGGTAATTGCAATCATTGTTGCTTTTGTTGTGGTCATCCATGTACAATGCTTGGTGTCAGTCTATTTATCTCTTGTAAAAATAAAATACAGTGTGTGTGGAAAGAAAAAAAAAAAAAAAAAAAAAAAAAACAAACCTACCATGAGGTATCACCTCACACCAGTTAGAAGAGCCATCATTAAAAAGTCTACAAATAATAAATGTTGGAGAGGGTGTGGAGAAAAGGGAACCCTCCTGTACTGTTGGGAATGTAAATTGGTGCAGCCACTATGGAAAACAGTATGGAGGTTCCTCAAAAAAGTAAAAAGAGAGTTACCATATGATCCAGCCATCTCACTCCTGGGCATATATCTGGAGAAAACTCTCATTCTAAAAGATAGACGCACCCTGATGTTCACAGCAGCACTATTTACAATAGCCGAGACATGGAAGCAACCTAAATATCCATCAACAGATGAATGGATGAAGAAGATGTGGCATGTATACATATATATGGACCATTTAAAAATGTGGGCCATTTTTAAAGTCTTTATTGAATCTGTTACAATATTGTTTCTGTTTTATGTTTTGTTTTTTTTGGCCAGGAGGCATGTGGGATCTTAGCTCCCAACCAGGGGTCGAACCCACACCCCCTGCATTGGAGGGCGAAGTCTTAACCACTGGACCGCCAGTCCCTAACAAATTCTTTTAAATAAAATCATCAGTGACTATCTAAGACAGGAAACGCACTCAGCAGTGAAAGGAAGCTGAGAAACAGGGAATAGTTGGAAGGAGAGGTGGGGTTGGGGAGTCATTAAAGATGAGAGACTCTAAGCACATGTGTGGAGTGACTGATACTGCAGGAGAGAAGGAGGGGGTCACTGCAAGGGCAACCCTCCATCCCTGCTCAGGGCTCTGGCTCTTCTCCATTTTATGAGCCCCAATCCTGCATATCCCACTCAACAGAACAAAAGTCCTACAGCTAAAAGACTCCAGTGCTCTGAGAAAGCAGTTTAGCATTGACTCTCAAACATATCCATGGATTCTGACCTTCTAAATCAAGTGACCTTTCAAAGCCTCCTTTCTAAACATGCAGAATGTGAAGAGTTCTGCTAAATTCGATTTTCTCCATTTCTCCCTTACATCTCTAAGCTTCAGCCTCCTGTGCTACTGGAGATAACATGAACCAGTCTAGTGGGTGGCTGTGAAGAATGAGTACAGAATGCTTCGCACAGTTTTTGGTATATAGGTGGTGCTCAGTGCAGGTAAAAATTGACACTGTTATTATATCATTATTGTTAGTATCGTTACTAATAACATTAAGTTCATATATACCTGTTTCACACCTGCTGCCTGAAAATCCTGGCTGACATTTACAACTGTATGAGTTTAATTCATCCACACAGGTGGCCTGATTTCTACAGGGGTTAGACTGACATTCGTTGATGTTCAAATCACAGTGTGGCCCTGTGAAGCCCACTGCACACTGGCACCTGAAAGAAAACAAAATATTGTAACAGAATAGTTGCAGAAACAGCCTTAGAAGCAGTCTCCAATGACAACATTGTCTCAAAAGACTCTGAAAAGCTGAAGTGCTATTATGATCTCTCTTATATGTGGAATCTAAATATATGTGTACACACACACACACACACACACACACACACACACACACACACACACACACCAAGCTTATAGAACATAAGCCAGAGACAGGGGGTGGGAGGTGGGAGAAATAGGTGAATCCTTTTTGTTTTTCTTTGTTTTCAGTTTAACTAAATTGAATTTTTAAAAAACCCTGAAATGCTGAAACATATTTTCCACATTAAAACAGTGCTTTAACTGTTACTTTTTTTAGTTCATTCAAATAAACCTATTTAAGACAACGTATATTTGAGATATTGTAGTAGCAAAAATAGAGTATAAAGCAGTTCTGGTCAAGGTGAAGTATTATTCATACATTGGGAATTTCTCTCCCCACAGAAGTGCTAGAAAAAACAAAAATTCACATATGTTAATCCAATCTTTATAACAATGAGGTACTTTACAGATGAGTAAACCGTGGCTCAGAGAGGTTAATTTGCCTGAGTCCTCTTTTTACTAAGTGGTGGAGGAGGACTTTGACCTCAGTCTAGTGGTTTATTCTTTTTTTTTTAAAGAGTAGGATTCTTTTTTAAAATTTATTTATTTATTTATTTATGGCTGTGTTGGGTCTTCGTTTCTGTGCGAGGGCTTTCTCTGGTTGTGGCAAGCGGGGGCCACTCTTCATCGCGGTGCGCGGGCCTCTCACCGTCGCGGACTCTCTTGTTGCGGAGCACAGGCTCCAGACGCGCAGGCTCAGTAATTGTGGCTCACGGGCCTAGTTGCTCCGCGGCACGTGGGATCTTCCCAGACCAGGGCTCGAACCCATGTCCCCTGCATTGGCAGGCAGATTCTCAACCACTGCGCCACCAGGGAAGCCCTAGTGGCTTAATCAGTATGCCATACAGTCTCTGTGGTATGCAACAAACGATTTAAACCCCTCAGAATGGAGAACACATCTAATGATGTCAAATGTTGACAAAGGTGTCATGAAGTGGGAAATCTCAGTGAGTAGAACTACCATTTGGCAATGTCAAGGGAAGTGGAGAGTTTGTATTCCCAGAGCCCTGGATGTCCATTTCTAGTATGAACTCTAGGAGATTACTGCCCAGGTGCACAAGGACACATATAACAAATGTTCACAACAGCATCATTCTACACGTTCATGGAGAAGCGAATGGGAAAATAAACCATGGTATAATCATTCAGTGGAATACTAATCAGCAGTTGAAATGAGCAAACTAGAGCCAAATATATCAGTCTTGAAAATACATAGTGTTGAGTGAAAAAACAAAACCCAAAATACAAAAGGATATATATACATATAATATGATACCACTTAACGTAACATGTAAAACTATACTATATACTGTTTATGAAGTCATATACATAGTAAAACATAAAGTCTGAATGAGAAAGATATAAACCAACTTCAGGACAGTGATTATTGGGGAAGAAGAGGAATATGTGTGGGTGTTGTGCATGTGTGTGTGTATTTGTGCATATTTGGAGGGACTCCAAATCTATCTTTAGAATCTGATTTTTTAAAAACAAAAGATATAAATCAAATATGGCAAAAGGCTAAGGTTTGATAATTACTGTGATGAGTGTATGACTTTTATTATTCTTTGTAATTTTCTGTATGTCTGAAATATTTTTAATTAAAAAGGAACTGCCCAATAAATGTAGTTAATATTGTTACCAGCATGTTTATATGGGGACCTCTTTGATATTGGCAATAATATGAATAAATGGTATTTGGGCGTTTAGAAGAAAATCTCAGTTGGAATTGGTGTGCATCTTTATGGAGTTCTGTGTAGTTGAGGGTAAATCTATTTTGGCTAGAATTTCACTCATCTTTATATGTACATGTGTGATATCATTATGGCAGTTCAGTATCTTTGTCTATGAAACAGATTCACTTTGGTGGCAACTAACATTCCTTTTGAATTAGGAGGGTTTACCTTCACCTTTCCTCTAGTTAGGATTTAGACAAATTTGGTATTCATCAATTGTTTTGGACCCTGGGGAGAGTTTGGAACTCTTGCTGTTCATCTGGAAATTTCTCATTGCCTATGGTTAGGGGCTGTATGCCAGAAGATATAAAAAAGCCTACAAAAAGATGATGCTACCCTGCTAAGACCTCATTTCCATATTAAGAGTGAAACTCTCACTGGCAGAACTGGCTTCCTATTTCTTCCAGATAGTATCCTAGCTCTGTTAGGGGACAGTAATGGAAGGGGGCTGAACCGGAAAAGTACTGGGAAATGTTGCAACTGGGGTAGAATTTTTTTTTTTTTTTGCTTTTACCTTTGAAAACTTACAGAACCAGCTGCTTGTTGAGGGCAATAAAGTTTCCTAAAATTTTGCAAGCAAGACCAGTGTGTCTTTTGCACTGCAGAAGCCACAGATCCTGCAAGAGGAAGGGGATGGAATAGGGCAGACTTGATAGTAATAAAAAAAAAAAGTGTTGGTTTTCAAACTGTTTTCTATTGGCGCCCTAAGAGCTGCCTCAGGAAGACAGAGTCTTTCTCCCCACAAACACCACTATTTTCAACCCCAAAAGCTTAGCTTTTACTGTTTTATTTGTTTACACTCAGATTTCTCCTGAAACAAGGGTTACTAAACTAAAAAAAAAAAGTTTGAAAACCATGGTTATAGAATGTAGAATGGCGCTGTGACAGTAGAATTGCACAATTCCTATTTCAGCTAGTGGGAAAACTCCAGCTAAAATATAAAACATTTAAAACCGGGTTTTGTACAGTGCCTCTGTATTTGCTTCTGAATAAATGTGCTTCCTTTCATCTTTTATGACTTCCCCAGTATAGAGCAGTGGTTTCCAAGTCTGGCTGTGCATCAGAATCACTGGGGAACTTAAAACATACAGGTTGTCTATTTTAAAATTATAGACTTCACCCAAGACTTAGGAAATCAGAACATCAGGTGGTAGACTGATTCTACCATAGCTTATCCTTGGGCTAGGATTTGTGAAGGGCTGATTTGGAATTCAAAGTAATACTCTGTAAAGACTGCAGAATGACTGAACAGTTAAGATAATAAAAATAGTGAAAGGAGCCAGACTTAGTCTTTTACCTGAAGCTATTGGCACCATCCTTGCAGGTAGCTCCATTTTTGCACGGTTGGCTGAAACACTCATCCATGTTTATTTCACACCGGCTGCCCAAAAATCCAGGTGGGCACTTGCACAAGAACCCCCCAAGCTGATCTTCACAGACTGCATTATTTAAGCATGGGCTTGACTGGCATTCATTGACTTCTGTTTCACAGTGTAGGCCTGGGGATGGATGAGGACGAGAACGAGCCCACATGTTAACCCCTTGGGAAAACTGGGATCAAGGTGCTGACTCCTTAGAGCATGTTGCTTCTAAAGGATGGGAATGGAGGCTGCAGAGCCACTGGCCTACCAAACTGGTTTCAGAGCCATTCTTCAACAAGCTCTGGCTTTTCTAAATCATTTTAGGACTGTGTTTTTGAAAATCTGCTCTTTCAATCTTACCTCTTTCTGAAACTAACATTAGCAATGAATATCTAATTGAGATAATGTTAAAAAATGGAACTAGCAAATTTAGTTCAAAATATTCCTCTGTTTCTTTGACCTTGCCTCTTTCTTTCACTGATCATTTTCTGTTTTAGACTTCTTCTTTATCAGTTAAGTGTAGATAGATAGATATTTTAACTCTATTATTTAGCATCCATTCGCAATATGATTTTATATATAATTTAACTCCAGTTCCTTCTTGAGTGTTTGTCTTAGCATATAAACTCATGTCTTTTCTCTCTCTCTTTCTGTCTCCATACACACATATATATACACACATGTACAGGAACATATTATTTTTTCTGAACTGTTTTAGAGTAAATTGTAGAAATGATGCCCTTTTACCCCTAAATACTTCAGTGTGAATTTCCTCAAAAATAAGGACTCTCTCTTATGAAATCACAGCACAGTTGTAAAATCAGAAAATTAATATTAACTTATATAATATTACATATATATATGTAATGTTCATAAATGTAATGATTTCTGGGGCTTTACAGAACTCTATGACAACTAGGAAGAATGGAAACATCTTACCCATGTATCCTTTCACACACGTGCAGCGATAACCAGCCAAGCCATCAACGCAAGTTCCTTTATTTGAACAAGGACTGGAGCTACACTCATTTATGTTTTCTTCACAGAGTTGACCTGCAAAGAATCACAGAATATTTGAGCTGGAGAAAACTGAAAGGAATTTAAGACTAATCGGTTTTCAAGCAAGTTGTTCAGGTGTAAGAGCAAAACGATTGGAAATCATGGCTAACATGTTTGTGAAAAATTTTGCTCTTTGCCAAATACAATTATTTGCTGAATAATATTCCAATATATATTATATATATGATATCTATCTATTTATCTATCTATGTATCTATATGTATCTATGTATGTATGTATCTACCTACCTACCTACCTATCTCACATTTTCTTTATCCATTCATCCCTTGATTTATACTTAGCTTGTTTCCATATCTTGGCCATTGGCTATTGTGAATAATGCTGCAATGAACATGAAAATACAGATATCTCTTTGAGATAGTGAGTTCATTTCCTTTGGATGCATACCCAGATGAGGGAATGCTGGATTGTATGGTAATTCTATTTTTAGTTTTTTGAGGAACCTCCGTGCTGTTTTCCATAATGGCTGCACCAGTTTACATTCCCACCAACAGCTCACAATGGTCCCCTTTTCTCCATATCCTTGCCAGCACTGTTATCTCTTATCTTTCTTAATTTTTAATTAATTTTTATTGGAGTATAGTTGATTTACAACGTTGTGTAACTTTCTACTGTACAGCAAAGTGAATCAGTTATACATATATCCACTCTTTTTAGATTCTATTCCCATATAGGTCATTACAGAGTATTGAGTAGAGTTCCCTGTGCTATACAGTAGGTCCTTATTAGTTATCTATTTTAAATATAGTAGTGTTTATATGTCAATCCCAATCTCCCAATTTATCCCTCCCCCTCCTTTTCCCTTTGGTAACCGTAAGTTTGTTTTCTACATCTGTGACTCTATTTCTGTTTTGTAAATAGGTTCATTTGTACCATATTTTTTAGATCCCACATATAAGCAATATCATATGATATCTGTCTTTCTCTTTCTGACTTACTTCACTTAGTACAATAATCTCTAGGTCTATCCATGTCGCTGCAAATAGCATTACTTTATTCTTTTTCATGGCTGAGTAATATTCCATTTTGTGTGTGTGTGTGTGTGTGTGTGTGTGTGTGTGTGTGTGTGTGTGTGTGTACACACCTCCCCCCACATCTTCTTTATCCATTCCTCCGTTGATGGACATTTATATTTTGATAATAGCCATTCTAACAGGTGTGAGGTGGTAACTCATTATTTTAAGGATTCCAGGGTTAATATTCTAAGAACGAGAAACTTTCCCCTTACCTGTGTAACCAGATGGGCATTCACAAATGAACTCCCCAACTCGGTCTTTACATATTCCATTGTTGTAGCATGGCAGTGAGCTGCATTCATCAATGTCTGTTTCACATTTTAAGCCTAAAATGCAAACCAGACACTGAAGGTCAATCAAAGAGCGGATTAACAGAAACAGAACCATGATCATTTAAACATAATTATCCCAATAATCTGAATTTATAGGGAGTGGTGGTGGTGAAGGAAAGGGCAATATTTGTTAAGAGCTACCACCTAGTTAAGTATTTAATGAAGGTATTACCTCTCTCTAAACAGCTTTAAGGTATCCTTATAAGGATACATAAAAGATAGCAAAAGATCCTAAGTTAGAAGTAGAGGGGGAAAAAGGGAAATCTGGAAGCATAAAATAGAGCCAGGAATTAGTTTAATTCCAAAGTGAAAAATACAGAGTCATATATACTTGCTACAAAGGCCACTTGGTGGAGGAAGTGGGGGCGGGACTAAATCCTGCCAGATCTCAGCTCATATGTCAGGTATACTAGAATGGGGTGCACCTTCCCATAGGGTGCACACAGGCTTTCTATGGGCTAGCTCTGCCGAAACCCAGGTTCTTCTACACCAGGGGGTCTCAAAGTGTGGTCCCTGGACCAACAGCATCAGTAATCCCCTGGGAATGTGATAGAAATGCAAATTCTCACAACTTCCCTAGACCTACTGAATCAGAAGTTCTGGGATTGGGGTCCAGCAATCTGTGTTTTAAGAAGTCCTCCAGATGATTCTGATGCACGTCAAAATTTGAGAATCACTGTCCTATATTATGCTTTTCTCAACCACCTCTCATTTATAAAATTCTAGGACAAGTTCATTATTTCTTGTGGAACGTTGGGACAAAAATTTTTATAAGAATTGAAACACACACACATGCACATATGCACATGTTGAAATAAGTGGAATGACAACATTCTGTATTTTGTTTTCCAACTTCTCTTTTGCTTATTTTGTGGTGAATTATTTAAATACCACTTTCTCATTAAAAACACTTCATGTTGGTGGCATAAAACTCGAAAAAAAAATGTAAAAACTGCATTTCTGGAAGAAAACAGGAAATTATTTTAAATAAACTGCAATTTTTTAAGATATAGTTCATTTCTCCTCAAAAATTATATTTCTGGACTGAGCTGGATTTGAACCAAACTGCAAGAAAACATAATTCTTACATAATTCCTACATAATTAAGTTCAAAGCCACGCTGTTTTTCTAAGCACAGTTTCCAGAAAGAAATAAAGCAACAAATCATGGCCATTCATAAGAACTTCCATTCATGTGAAGCAAATGAGAGAAACTGGAGTTTGTTTAAAAGTGTTTATGCTGGACAATCTGTTCTATGTTGAGTGTCATGCATTTAATTTGTGTTAGAATGCAACCTTGGACATGGCCTCTGGAACCGTATTCCAATTTAAATCGTGAGTTATGATGTGACTTTTCATAGAGAAGATGATTCTTTATTCTTCCCCCAAAATGTGCAAAGAAAACTGTCATTCGTAAGATATGTATGCTTTTTTCACTTATTGGTTTGTCTTGTTCAACCAAACTTTTGTGCAATTATACAGTCTAATGTATCTTATGGCGTTTATTTTTAACGTTTCAAAGTTTGATACTGAAGTCACAATGATACTGTATGAAAAACACATGAAAATTTGCATTCCTCTGTGTTACCTGTATATCCAGTTGGACAGAGACACACATAACCACGCCCAAGTTGTTGGCAGGTTCCACCATTGTGGCAGGGGTTTAAGAAACATTCATGGAAAACCTACCAGTGGCAGAAAAGAAATTTATCAGAGACAAAACACTATTTGTTTCAAAGCAATTCTGAGTAGGGAGTTAGAAGGTTTACATCAGGTTTCGGTTTCCAGGTGAGTCCAGCTGGACGGCTGCCTGCATAACGCTGGTACCTGCCATATATGGGCACAAATGCTATATATTATTCTTGAGTGATGTTCTGATAAACCCAGGCAGTGTTGCTAAATGCTGGCTCCATTTAAGGCATTTTAAAAAGTATACTAAGGACAGGCCCCAACCCAGACCAGCTAAATCAGGAATCTGTGGAAGTGGTATCTGTGCATCATTTTTAAAAGTAAGCCAGTGGATTCTAATATGTCTGTGTCCATTACATGCAGTTTCAAATATGACTTATGAAGCCCTTATAAGTGAGTATGTTTGGATGTAGGAAGTTAAAATAAGAAATATAACTTCATCATCCTCCTTAAAAATACTTAAAGCCAAGGAATTTATTATGACATTGGGCAAGGTGCATTCAGAGTAATGGCTGAATCACCCAAAATAATTATTCTTAACTAGTCTTCAAAAAAATAAATGGAAAAGTTTTATGAGTTACGTTTCTTATTTTTTTAAAAACCTACAACTTACTCCAATAAATGATTTTTATTTTTGCTGGCAAAAAATTTAAATAACTTTCATGAAAGTTGAGTAACTCTTCCTGCTAATCGGAAAAGGGCTTTGGTTAATCCAAACGCCCTTACTCAAATGATGGGTTATGCTCATGGTACATGGTACATGTTAATTATTAGCAAATCAAAAGACGCCCCACATCTACAATTCTCTGTGCCAGACATTGCTGGGAAAAATTCCCATTTCTGGTACTTAGAACTTCTAATGCTGCATTTTTGGCTAGTTCATTTTATAAGTCATAAGCAAATGTAATTATTCATTGATAATATTCATGAGTCTTGATTACTTGAAGTTTCAACTCTGGTAATTTTCCTCTGTGGGACATGTATAATGACAAATTGTTTTCCAAGCATTCCATTAGAGAAAATTTTATAAATATAAAATGGACTTGCCTGACTGCTGACTTCATACTTCTTTTTGATATGTCCAGGAGAAGCAACGGGCACTATACTTTCCTCTGCTGCTGAGAAAGTTGAACTAAAACCTAATAAAATTAATGGGAAAACAACTGAAAAACGTATTTGTGTGTAGTAGATATTGCCAATAAATAGACTCTATTTTATTTTTTTTCTTTTTTAAAATTGAAGTATAGTTGTTTTACTGCTAATTTCTGCTGTACAGCAAAGTGATTCAGTTATACAAATATATACATTCTTTTTAAAAATTCTTTTCCATTATGGTTTATCATAGGATATTGAATATAGTTCCCTGTGCTATACAGTAGGGCCTTGTTTATCCATCCTGTATATAACAGCTTACATCTGTTAATCCCAGCCTCCCACTCCACCCCTCCTCCAAAACCCCCTCTCCCTTGGCAACCGCAAGTCTGTTCTCTAGGAGCAGACTCTATTTAAATACCATGGTCAAGATTCTGATTCTCAGAGTGGGTAAAGCCACATATATTTTGTTTCAGTAATATAAAGAGAGCATAGAGATGGATGGAATTATGTCATTAAATTCTAGACTTTTAGAAATTTGGAATTTATCAAGTTCGACATTCCCAAAATAAGAATCTTTGAGTCACTGTCACCAAAAAGACCTTCAAAAGGATAGTTTAACACATCCAGACACCCAAAGGCACTGAAAATAGTAATATTCAGAATTGAAGCTACCGCAGAGATGAACAAAAGTCTCCAACACAGGATTACATGAGAAATGAAGTATTATCATCTTACTAGAACAATCTGTGATGGATCTGGCACCAGTGATGGTTGTAGTTCCATAAAAGGGACAAGATAAGCAGAAGGACTTCCCTGGATTGGGTTGGTAGTAGTCTTGAGGACACGGATAACAGGGCATTAACCCAGAACGAGAGAACTCTCCTACTGGACAAGGCACTGCAAAAGTAAGAACAAATCATTTGTGCTTCATAGCAGTATACCCTACCTCTAAAAGAAGTGCATTAACCTTTGGTTATAAGAAAGCTATCGCGTTGCTAATATTTTCTCTTGCACGTACTTAATACCCAGACCATTTTATCACCTAGATAAATGTTTTGTTGCTTCCTTCCCATCTTTAACAACACACAGCAACTCAGTAAAAATCAGAATTGGCCATATAATATTGTGCTATGATTTTTCCACTTAACTTTATATCATAAGCAAATCATTCCCCAAATCATTCAGTAACATGGTGTTTAATAAATGAAAAATATTACATCTCATTGGCAGACCATAATTGATCTCACATTTCCTCTCCTATTGAACACTTAGGTTGTTTCTACTAGTTTGTTATTATAAATAATGCTGACATGAAATTTTCTATACAAATTTTTTAATATAGCTCTGATTACTTCCTTGGGATAACATTTGACTTTGAGTAGTTGAGTAGTTAGAGCTAAAGATATGACAATTTAAAGCCATAAATATGTCATGCCCAAATCTTTAAATAATGTAATTTACAGTCCCATTGGCAGAAATTTTTATTTCCCCTGTAGAGTTGTCTATTATTTATTGAGGGTCTTTTATTTTTAAAACTTTTAATGTCATTTTGGGTTACACATGCTTTTCGTAAACAACATGCAGTTGAATATTATCTTTTAACCAAGTTGGAAATTCTCTTGCCAAGATTTGGTGGAATATAAGAAAACAGCCCCAAACATAAATTTTGGTTACATTTGGCAGAGGGATAGTGGGGTAGAGTACCCATGACTAAATCCTTGGGTTGGGGTTTTAGACTGTGATCCGTAGACAAACTCAGGTGGAGTGTGTGATCTGGAGTCATTTGGGTGAGCCCTAAAACCATTATCAACTCTGAAAACTACTAAAACTATTAAGACTCGTCTGCATAAAATTAAGTATAGAAGACAGGACACAGGGAAACAGCCACTCAGGATATCAGCATACTTATCATTTAGGTTTTGGATTCTTGATAATAAAAATTAGTATAGCAGAAATAGTTACCAATATGGTTGAAAAATTTAGAGATACACTTGAGGCTCAAGGGAGCAGGATACCCCAAGTGATGGCATCTCTTTTTTATTGGTATGACAATAAACATTAAGTAAATGACAACACATCTGTCGTAATCTCAAGACGCTTTGATCAAATTTCTTAAGCAAAAACAGCTAGGCAAATCTTTTGCAAAAGAGCTCTTTTACGTACCCAACTGACAAAAAGTAGAGAGTTGAATCAAGAGGTGGCAGAAGATAACATAGATATTAATGCATATTTAGAAAAAAAAGATTTCTGGTGGCTACATTTGCTATATTCAAGGAGAGTTTTAAACTACAAGTATCTTTGTTTCACCAAGGATAAAATAATCTACTCTGTTACTAGATGTAGACAGGGCTTTGCACAAACATATTATAAACCTACAGGAGTTTAAAATGGGTTTTCTGGTTCCCAAGTTTCCAAAAATGATTGTCTATTTGGAAAAAGTACCTTCCAAATAGCTAATTAGTTAATTGGAAGCATAAATCTTCCACTGATAAAAGTATAAATTTTCTGTTTGAGAGGATATCTATGAATGTGCATGATATGCTAGAAATATAAATGCTGCCACTTAAACCCAAGATGCTATAATGAATTAAACGGTTTTTTTCCATATAACTTTTTTCAGTACAATCTTACCCTTAAAAAGAAAAAAAGACTGTGCCCCTAAAAACTGACAGAATTATACTGTCAGTTGTAGCACATAATTATACTATAATTGTCAAAAATTATACTAAGATATAATAATAATAAAATCTTAAGATTAAAAATCAATAAGCCAATTAGCATCTCAAAATAGCAAACATGGTGTTGTGATGTCTATACTTTGCTTTTTGACCTAGAAAGTGTAAAATAAACTTTCATGTGGAAATTAGTTTAAATTACATTCCAAGGGCAGACAGCTGTCATCACAAATATACTTTCCAAGAGTGAATAATCAGCATTTAATATATAATTTACGTATGCAGTACATATATATATATATACACACACATATACATACACACACATATATGAATGTATAAACATACACATATACATAATAATAGCACTATCTAGTACACAGTACAGTATTAAACACACACACATGCATACACACATGACACAGTTCCTAATGGACTAATGTCATAAGAAAAGATGTGAGAGAGTTTCATTTTGAACCTTGGCCAGAGAAACTGTGGTTTCTAAATCAAGACAAATGGAACAAAATTCTTCTCACCTCTTCTACTGTAGAGAAAGAGAAAAAAAGTATCCAAATATGCCAAAAGTGGTATCAAAATAGAATTAAAAATAAAGCATTGAAATGACCAGGGAAAAATGTAACCTCACATGTCTGTCCCCTGATAGTGTAAAGGAATAAATACAGCCTTGGAGCCATTGGTTTCCTATGACAAAGCCAGAAGTCAAAGCCTCGTATTCTGAGCCTCCTTTTAACTTCATCCTACAGGGTTGGGCTAAGAAGTGTTACCATCCTGTTCCACAAATAATCTTTCCTTCTATTGGGACCATATGTAAACAACACCACCACTAAAAACTCATTTGTGGGATTAATTATTTTGATAAAAATCATTTTTAAAAAATGGAAAATTTCAGACTCTTTTGTAACCAAGGACTCAAGACTATTTAATATCCTAATAAGTGACAATAGGTGAAATGTATAAAGAATGTTACATTATGCTAACATAGTAATATACTTAAAGATAACTGCTATATTTATTAATGATATTTTAAGTTCAACAGGCCAAAGGAGGCAAAAAGTGATATGTCAGCAAAAAATAAGATAAACTGTACAACATGCCCATAAAACATAAATCAGTACAGAAAGAGAAAAGAGGAGAAGGAGAGAAAGAAAGAAGGGGGGGGGGAGAGAGGGAGAGAAAAGGGGTTGGCTGAAAACTAAGGAAAATATATAAGGAACTGTTTTAGAACTCACACACATTTAAATTTAAAGTAAAAGTAAAATGGTGTTTATCCAGCACCGCAGGGGAAAGTGTCATTACCAAATATTACCAATTCCTACTCAGGACAAGTAGACTGTAGTTAAACATATGCTAGGAGTATTAGGAGAAATGGAACAGTTACCAGAAGTTTAGAGATTTTCTGGGAATTATAATTACTTAATTGCAGTAATTTGGTATTAGAAAACCTCAAGGCTTATCTGGAAAGTTAAAGGATAAAAATTTGTCAAATATGAACTTGTTTCACTGTAAAAATCCTAGTTGCTTTTGTGGTTGGAAGGAAGGAAGGAAGGAGGGAGGGAGGGAGGGAGGGAGAGAGGGAGAGAGGGAGAGGGGAGGGAGAGGGGAGGGAGAGGGAGGGGCGGGGTGGGAGAGACGGGGGGGGGGGGGGGGGGGGGGGATTTTTCCCTGCAGACTTTCTTCCATAGTTAGCTTGTATACTGACAAAATAATAGATTCTTTGGCAGATCTCTTTCAACCATAATGTGAGGTTTTGTTTGACTTTTAATTAAAAAAAAAAAATCCACAGCTGGTATTACACAACACACATGGTTTATGAGTTTCAAATAGGTCCTAGTTAAATTCTCTTCTCATCAGTGAAACATTAGGTTGATGAACACTGCTCGCCCAATTCCTCAAGTCTAAGAGGCTTTCATCTACTGTGAAATTCTGAGATTCAAACCGATGGAGCATATAAAACCTATAACTCATAGTCATGTATTTCCTGTAGCACTTAAGTTATGAGGACTACGACTCCCAGGATGCAATGCTGGACACTCCCCGTCCCCTCCCCACCACTACACTCAAATATCCTAAGCATTTGTTTTCTAGGAATCTCAGCCTCTAACTGGATGCAGATGTATATATATGATTGGGGTGCAATGAGGATGGGATGTGTGTGTGTGTAGCTTGAGGGAATAGGGAACCAGCAGACTGGCTTCTTAAAAACATCACTCACTCAGTAAGGGAAGAGTTTAAACTTTCAGATTGCCATAGACCTTAGGTTTTTCAATAAGGGTATTAAGAATGGGGAGACTGTCATACAGAGTGAAGTAAGTCAGAAAGAGAAAAACAAATATCGTATATTAACGCATGTATGTGGAACCTAGAAAAATGGTACAGATGAACTGGTTTGCAGGGCAGAAGTTGAGACACAGATGTAGAGAACAGACGTATGGACACCAAGGGGGGAAAACCGCGGTGGGCTGGGGATGGTGGTGTGCTGAATTGGGCGATTGGGATTGACATGTATACACTGATGTGTATAAAACTGATGACTGATTAAAAAAAAAGAAACTAGATCAAGGAAAAAAAAAAAAAAAAAGAATGGGGAGGACACACAATTTTTTAAAAAGTCATCTTTTAGCCAGGCATGCTTGTTCTGTTCCCAGTGATGTAGCAGAGGGAGGCCAACAACTTTTTATTTTTTGCAAAGTTCCACTGAATTTGCAAAGTCATTGCAGTTTATTGGAGTTTCTGGCAATAGACTGACCTTGACTGTCAGACCTAGTTTCACTGTCATTCTAAGTTTTCATCTTTTACTTTTGTTTATGGCTTCCAGTTTTTTCACTGCTGGAAAACTGTACTTGGTAGGGATGTTAGAACTATTTGAAAAATAGAACTCTAATCTTTATATTTCTATTTAAACCAGTGGTTCTCAATGTGTGGTCCCTGGACCAAGCAGAATCAGCATCACTTGAGAATTAGTTAGAAATGCAAATTCTCAGGCCCCACACCTGACCTGCTGAATTAAAAACTCTGGGGCTGGGGCCCAGCACTCTGTGTTTTAACAAACCCTCCATGGTGACATTTGAGAACCAAAATTAGTCATACTTTAGAATCACCTGGGGGAACTTCAGAAGAAAACCAGAAAACTTAAATCAGAATATCTGGGGGGGCAGAGATTGGGTTTCAGTATTTTTAAAATACTGATGTAAATGTGCAATGATTCTAGTATGCAGCCAGAGTGGATAATCACTCATGAAAATCTTCAAACTGTAGGGAATGAACGTTACAATTCAGAGGTGGTATTTTTAGAGTTTCAAGGAACATTAAGACCTCATTTTATACCCGAGGAATCTAAGTTCCTAGTTGAGATGTATTTCTATCATATCATGTGGCCAAATGGTTACAAATGTTGAGGGCTGGGACCAAGTCTTGTGCTTCTTGTGTGTTACTAACGGTACCAGCACGGTGTTTATATTATGGGTGTTTACACTTAAGTATTGACTGGCCAAATAGAAGGAAACTCTCTATGAAGAGACAGTTATTTACATTCTTTGCATGCAGTAGACATATGGTTTTGCTATGCATAGAACCTAGGAGGCTTGAAAAAAAAAGCGATGTTTAAGACTTAACCTCCACAAGCAGAAATGTCCACGGCTCCTCTCTTTACAGTTGAAGTATTTTCTGGACATACGAGGCATCCCCGGGAACCAAATGCTGGCTGATAGCTGCCCAGCGGACAAGATTCGCAGGTCTCAAGCCCATTTGATGAGTAGGTGCCTTGTTTACACTGAGCTAAAACGAAAAATGTAACATGGTTAATAACGATGACATCAGCTGTACAAAATTAGCACTGTGTACAATAGGATTTTCCACATTTGAATTTATTTAGGATAGAATGAGGGTCACGAAGAACTCCAAGCATACATGTTATATTTTAGACTCCCCATACTTCTGTATACTAAGTCTTAGGCTCATTTCCAGTTACTTGTATTATGACCTAGCACGGTGTTTGACACGTAGAAAATGTCGACAAACAGTTCTTGGGTGAAATTAGAAATCTGCATCTCAGAAAGTCACTCTCATAAGATCAAGCTGTCACGGGGAAGCTTGTTTTTGTACAAGTTCTCAGCTTGTACACTGTTCTCTTGAGTGACTGAAACAAAACCCCCGATTAAGCTAGAGTCTCATGACTATGCTGGCACCTTTTTCACTCTAAATAAGAACTGGCCCTCTTACCTCCTCCTCCCTACAGACACCATTTCATTTGAGGGTTGGCAGAGAAGAAGTAAAAGTAGTCTTAGCATCAGGCCCAGAGAGGTTAATTAAGCAACTTTCCCAAACTCATAGCAATGGTTTTGTAGTAGAGCGGGCTTAAGGCCAGATTCCCCAATTCCCAGTGCACTGTCCTCTCCTTCTGTCCTTCTCTTCCGGATGACTCTCATTTTCAGCGCTGCTAACATTTTTAGTGCATTTGCAATCACCTAGCACTGCTCTCAAGTTTACATGTGTCATGAAGTACCCATACCTGCATTGGCAACAATAGGCAAGGAGGAACAATTTTGCAATTCCTTCTTTTAGGTGTGTCTTACTGTAACTTTAAATGTGAAAGAAAATGTTTCCATCAGGAATGTTCATTGGGAATAACAGTAACAATATTTTGAAAGGACTGGATACTTTAGTAGCAAGAATAGGTGCATATGGGCCTGTAGTTATTCATTTCCAAGTAAATGCAGAGTGAATCTCATCATATCAAATATTATTCTAACAAAAAGCAGCCTAATGCTTGCTAAGAGCCATGAAAGTCCTTTCCACCAATTAAAGTGAGATTCACTATAAAACACCCAGGTTAATTGATGAATGTGGATTAGAGTTCTTGACAGTGGAGTTTGACCTAGAGCAATGGACTGTTGCAAAAGGAAAGATAAATGGACTTCTCTAAAGTGAGTAACAGTTTGCAATTAAAAGAAAGAAAAAATCAATTAATGAAATTGCTTTTGGTAATGCTCGTATTTCATCCTATTTGCCATTGAGATTTTATAACTGGAAACAAAATTTAGGCTTCTGGTCAAAATGAGCACTAAGCCCCTACCTTTACATTCTGAGCTACTTCTTGAATGGAGATATTCAGTGTAAGTTCCAGTTGGACAGGGTTTGCACTCAAGCTGCCCTTCTTCATCTTGATAGGAGCCCATCAAGCAGCTTTCACAGACAGAATTCTCCAGAGAATAGTAGGTTCCCAAAGGGCAATTAACTGAAGAGAAAACAAGCAGGAAACACTGAATATAGTATGGAATGCGCTTTTTCCCTAAGGCATGAGAGTAATAAAGCCTGCTTCCAGATACTATTGTTTATGGGTTAAATTTTACTGCCAGAGGCTTACTCACATGATAAACCTTCCAGAAATGTATTCCTCTAAACCAACAGTAGATTCTTTTTTTTTTTTTTTGAGAAAATGCAAATTCTTGTTGACCAAGCTTAGTGTTTATATGATGGGGGCTTTGAAGTGTGGGTTAAAGCTCTAATAAACCAGATTATTCTGGAAACACACAGTTCATGGAAGAAGAAGATAAAACAATGAATGTTTAGGTTAATTTGGGGCTTCGAGATATTAAAAATGATTTCATAGCTGTTCTTCTGAATGGTTTCCCTTATGAAATTGAGTGTCCATTATAGCATTATTTCTAGAAATAAAAACAGGCAAAGGTGGTGAGCCTAAAACAAGTGAGTTAAGTCGACCCTTGTCTCTGATTGCAGGAATTACTGCCCACTGAAGGCAAGTCTGAGGCATCCTCAGACCCAAAGGCTCCGAGGAAACAGGCCAATTTTAGAACCTTCCTTCCTTGAAGATTTGGTCTACTATTTGGAGGCCTGGAGTGCAGAATTTCTGAGACCAAAGTGGGATGTTAAATTCACTGAAAGCCTGCTATCGAAGTTAGTATTTTTATAGAGAGGACACTTGAAAGAATCACTTGGGTGATTCTGAGGTGTTAAGGTATGTAAGAATTACCTGGCAACTTATTAAATTTCAGATTCCAATGCCCTGACCCCAAGGGGTCAGATGCATCCATTTTAGGATGGGGCCTTAATCAAGCTGCATTTTGAAAGCACTACAGGGTACGCTGACACAGGTAGTCTGAAGACCACACTGAGAAATGCAAAACGCTGGCCAAGGCAATTCCTGATTTTCACTCACAAGTTGAGAAAAAACAAGAGGAGGCTCAGAAAGACAACGTTAATGTGCTTTTGATGGGCTGGGTTCATCACACTGTGAAAAACTCAACTGAGCTCTGGGAATAGCAGTAAGAACTGTTGAGGAAGGTTTTCCGACCAGGACACAAGAGCCCCAACCTACAGAGAGGTTAACAGAAGACTCATGTCAGTTGGTTCCATTGAGCGTACAGAGTTTGGTTAGAGGAGATCCCACCATCTATAAATGATGACTTATTTGGGAAAGAGACTGGAACTGACCCAGATTGTGACAGTCTAAAATAGGGGTAAAAGCTAAGGGACTCGGGGGAGGGAGAATGGGGAATGGAAGTTTAATGGGTCTGGGGTCTCCTTTGGGGGTGATGAAAATGTTCTGGAATTGTGATGGAGGTGACCGTTGAATGACATTGCGATTGTACTAAATACCACTGAATTGTATACTTTTAAAAATAAATTTATTTATTTTATTTATTTATTTTTGGCTGTGTTGGGTCTTTGTTGCTGTGCACGGGCTTCCTCTAGTTGCAGCGAGCGGGGGCTACTCTTTGCTGTGCGCGGGCTTCTCAATGCGGTGGCTTCTCTTGTTGCGGAGCACGGGCTCTAGGCGTGTGGGCTTCAGTAGTTGTGGCACGTGGGTTCAGTAGTGGTGGCTTGTGGGCTCTAGAGCACAGGCTCAGTAGTTGTGGCGCATGGGCTTAGTTGATCTGCGGCATGTAGGATCTTCCCAGACCAGGGATCGAACCTGTGTCCCCTGCATTGGCAGGCGGATTCTTAACCACTGCGCCACCAGGGAAGTCCCTGAATTGTATACTTTAAAATGGTTCAGTTTATGCTATGTGAATTTCATGTTGGCTGCCTGGGTGGGAATCTCGGCTACACCACTTACTGTCTTAAACGGTAAGACTTACTGGGTAAGTTCTTAGCCTCCCTGGCTTCAGTTTTCTCATGTATAAAATGTACTTAATAAGAATGGTACCTCGTACAGTAGCTAAACAGGATTAAACACATGAGACGGGCTCAGCCAGCACACGAGTGGTCAGAAAGTATGAGTTTCTGCTGAAAGCTGTGAGGTCTAAAGAACTATAAATAAAACTAAGATTTGAGTCGCTCACCTAAAATAATTTTCTTGTTGTGACCAATAGTGGTTATCTAGACTTTTGAGACACTAAGCATGTAACAATAAGAAAATGTAGCTTTCATCACAATATCCCTTTAGAGTTGTAAAATGACTCTATCCATGTCATTTGACCCAATAGGCACCAAATATTTTTGATTACAGGGAGAAGTCTTACCACACATACGCCCTCTCAGCATGGAGCCTGGTCTGCAGAAGAGGAAAGCCTTTTCGGTTTCTAAGGAATTGCTGTCAGCTACAAGCATTTCAGATGCAAGATGAAAGGAATACATGGGCTCCTTAGTAAGGGTCCTTTTCAGTCGATTTGTGATAGTTTCCAACGTCTTAATGAGCCGTTGCTGATTTTCCAATTCAAGGGTATCATTTCTTTCATCGGGTAAGGGCACACTAGCTGAGATAAAAACGAAACAAGAGAAAACATAACACACACACATGGTGTTGCAGGAAGCCATTTGTAGTGAGTTTTTACCAAAGAGAAATAGCATATTAAAAATCTTCCAGGAAAAATAAACTGAAACTTAAACACCACTTACTGAGCAACTAGTACCTGGAGAATATTAAGAACAACACGATTTGTTTTAATCTTTCTCTCCTATGCTGGATCTACATCACCCTTTTGTGGAGTTCTTCATGATTACATATTAAATTCCTGCAAACTCTCGCTTTTTAAAAACACACCGTAGTTCATCATGTCAAGATGAGCACAAAGCAGGGGGCTTGTTCCTATGGGAACTATAAAATACATCTGTGATATTAAGAAAAAAGTGACAAAACTTGGTTGATTGTGCTTGCCCTAATTTTCAGTTCCAGGGTCATTTCCTAATAATGATAACAAATAGAAAATTTGAAAAACAGGTCTCCAACCAAGAATTTCCCACTATATTAACCTTTTCAAATAGATAGTCTATCCTTACCTGTGATGTTAAAAATTAACTTAATTTTGTGGTCAGATAATGGGGCACTTCTTTTAATCCGTGAAGATCTGGCTTTGCCAGCGCCCGTGGGTGTTTCTCGCACAGTGTCCAGGAAGTCATCGTAAGAGTAATCCAGCCTGTTAGCTGCACCCCAGCCGCCAGGTCCTGGACAGTTGGGGCAGAGAGACAAAAGAAGTTACAGTTGCACCTTTATCAGTGTTTAGGTTCTAATGTTAGGCCACAAATCAAACTGTCCTTGATCATTGCTTAAATTGCCCATAATATACCATATACAAGGTTTCGTCTGTAATATCATATTGTAGCTTTAGGCGCTTCATATTAAGTTTAGATTACCAATGAATTCCATTAAAAGTATAAAGCAAAGTCTCTGTAGAGCTATATAGGCATTTAAAACATTCTATCCTTGACCTAATAATAAATTACCTTAACTTTAGAGGAAATGGGAGGAGGTACAGATTTTAATCAATTTTAATCAATTCCTATTTCCCTTCAGGGTTTGCTCCATTCTTGCTTTTTTATATCAGCGTTATAAACTTAATGCATGTAAACAGATTTCCTTTTGTGAAGACTGTTCAAATATCTGCATATCTGCATTATATTTCAAAGGTGGGGGTAGTTTCTGAGGGCAGCATGTAAGTTAAATGATTGCGGAGTTAGGAAACTATGCTGGAGGCAGCATGGCGGCACGCGATTCTTTAGATGCCCTCCATATCAGTGTGATGGCTTCTCATATATGTTGTACGGCTTCACAATCTTAGTCAAGCTCCTTTCATCTCTCTGAATCTCAGTTTCTTTGTGTCTACACTGAGATAATTGTGCTTTCCTCATAGGTTTGCCTGTGGAGTAATTGAGCTAATTTATGCAAACTAGCTCATATTTGACTCATTCTAAAACCTCAGTGACAGTAAATGATATTAATATTGGTCTAGGCATACTGTTGTTGCTTAGTTAGGTGCTTTAAACATCAAATTCTATTTATACAGGCTTGTCCACTTAAGTAAGTTGGTTTTTGAGGGTTTTTGTTTTTTTTTTAGCGTAATTCATGTTTGGGGCCATTAAAAAGAACTGGGATCAATATTTTTGTTTTTCACTTAAACATTTGTCCCACAAGTGTCATGTAGCCATTACGTTGATAGAAAAAAAAACAGATTAGCAAAGAGAAAAATATAAAAGATTACTTATAATTCCATCACATAGAAATAATGACCATAACATTTTAGGCAAGAATTTTTTCTATGAATATATAAACACACACATACACATTTATGCATACATACATATATATATATATAGCTAGAATAAAAATAAACATACTGCACTTTTAACAAAACCAGATCATACTGTATGTATATTATTTGGTAATCGTTTTTCAAATTTTTTCAAAAATATATTATAATATTTCTGTGTCAAATGGTTTCATAATATTCTCTTCTATAGCTATACTACAAACTAAGCAGGTTTCTATCTTCAGACTTTTAGGTTATTTCAAAATTTTAGAACATCCTAGTACATACACTATTTCATAAAGTATAAGACACCATCAATGAGAAGACACATCCCAATTTCACAGATGTCCAAATGAAAAGTGTACATCTTAGAATTTATAAAATGTGGTACATGTTTGTACATTAGCATGACTTTTATCTTGAGAAATATCCTTAGAAGTGGAATTTCTGGGTCTGAGCATTTTTTTTTTTTTTTTTTTTTTTGGGTCTGAGCATTTTTAATCCTTTAGATACATATCGTCAAATGTCCTTCAATGTCTCCTCTACACACAATATATGAATATGATTTTTTTCTCCTGACACCCTTGCCAACTCTGGGTATTATGATTCTTATTCAAATTCGTTAATCTGACAGGTCAAAAATGGCATCTCATTTTAGTTTTCATTTGAATTACATGATTATTATAAGATCAAACAATTTTAATATATTTATTGGCCCTTTATTTTCCATACATTATGACTTGCCAAGGTGTTATAACTATTATGCTGATCTTGTGACTCTGTTGTGAGGACACTCAAGGAGGAAGGGTTGTCTCTTAGGATCACTTGTACCACATGCCATCTGGATCCTTCTAGGATGACAAACATCACCCATCTCAAAGCATCATGATGACAACTGACTCCCTCTGTGTGTATCCCTGCACCCCTGCAACCTACCTCAACAATCTGGGGGTTGAGGGAAACCTGGGTCATGTGTGACAGAAGAGGCATTGTTATTCTAGATGTGCCACTGCCAGCTCCCCTGCCAATGTCACCTTGTGTTTTTCTATCTAAAACTTTAATGTCCAATATGTTCACTGAGAAGTTGTACATAATAGTTAAAATTGGAAAACAACCTAAAGCCTACCAATAGGAAATTGTTTATATAAATTATGGCAAACTGATAAAATAATATGTAGATATTAAAATTGTATTGAAGTATAATATTTATGACATAAAAATGTCCTGAATAAAATCTTACCTAAAAATTCACGTTTACAAAATAGTATGGGTCAGCATACATATGCACGTACGGTTACATATTCATTAATATATTAACAGAATTATTTCTGGGATTGCAGGTTATCTCAATATCATTCTTTGTTCTTTAGCATTTTTCAAATTTTTGCAATAAACATATATGCACAAATAATATTTTTAAATTTAAAAATCTAAAGCAACATTCAACAGAAACAAAAAGTTTTTGTTTAGTGTCAGAAACAAAAAGGATGTCTGCTGTCATGTGAATTAATACTATCTCAACCTCCTAAGCACTTTATTTATACTTGTACTTCCTCAATTAATCCTTACAATGGCTCTATGAGTTCAGTACTCTTATATACCCAATTTACAGGTGAGAAAATGGAGGCACAGAGTGGTTTGAGAACTTGGGCTCAAGACCACACACCTAGTTGGTGGGGAAGCCAGGATTCGGACCTTACTAGTTGCTTGTAGAGTTCATGTGCTTTAAACACAACACTATTTTGTTATCACTATTATATTTTAAAACATTACTCTGCAAGTTCTGGACAGTTTTATAAGAATGAAATAAAAATAATTACTGGAAAGGACAATTTTGCTAATTGAGAGACACAATTGAAATCTAGAAATCTGAAGACAGTAAGCTAAATGGCCAGATGGACCAGCCAAAAAAAAATCACATAGCACACTTTGGAGTAGCTTTAATAAAAGTTATATGTCAATTATATCTCAAAAAAAAAAAAAACAAGAAAAAAGTGTTCAGACTCTACATGAAGAAAACATCGGAATTCCACTTGAAGGTATATTAGACTTGAATAAATGGCTTACTTGCAATTTAAGTTAAATGCCATATAAAAATTGCCGTTAGTACTTTATAGTTATTACTATTCTCTTCTAAGATCTCATATGAATATTTGAATTTTACAATCATAATGTGACTTAGTTTTCTTAGTTTTTATCATCCTGAGGCATTTTGGCTAATATTTTGAAAGAATTTATTTGATACCCCAAATGTAATATATTTATAAAGATCATTAAGCACAGTATCAAGTTATCCAGTCATCCTAAAATACTTGATGAATAAATGAATGAAAGATCATTTTTCCAGTTTGCCCCACTCTTCTGGAATGATTTTCTTAGTCTGCAGATCAGTTTTGCCAACTACCCACACTAAATAATTTCATTACCAATTGCAAAGCCATTTTCATACTCATAATTATATTCGAGGCAGTATTTTTTGGTCAGGTCCTCCAGTCTGCAGTCAATGTCATCAGCATCACTACAAAATGATGGGACCTGCAAATAAAAAATGAAGAGGACAAAATGTACTTCACATCTGGGTGTGCCTTAGATAAGCCCTTTGCTCCTCTGGCCTTCACATCTCCATCAGCAGGAGGGAGGGGAGGGCCCTAGAGCTCTGTCTGTTCTTAAAAAGGCTCCTGACCCTCCTCCATGCCCTCCCCTACCTCCTCTAAGTGCCTGTGGACCACCAGGATTAGCCTCATGCCTTTTCTCTCGGTTTATATCACTTGCCGCAAGAAACCCAGGACTCTTGGGATATCTCTTGTCTCTTAACTTTCACCCCATTTGGCTTTTTTAAATTGAAGTGCAGTTGATTTACAACATTTTATTAATGGCTCTTTAGATCCCTTTTCTCTGACCCTATCTCCCACCCTTCTCCAAGTCCTCAAAACCCTACTTGATGCCCTCTGAAATGCACAGTCAGTAATCAGCCAATCTCCTATTATTATTATTATTATTTTTAACCTCCTCTCTTTATGTTCTCTTCATTTTTGCTCTCAATGAAACCTGACTTCCTAGTTTTCTTAGGTGGTGGGCATGGAGGAAGTGTCCTCCTCACTCTTTATTGCTGTTTCCAGATCACGCTCCCATGAACCTCCTTGAAGCCTCAGAGTTTTGAAGCTCCTGCAATCAACTATACCACACACTGACCCTCCCTGTGGCCATCACCTACAGCCCTCCCCCACTCTGAGTTACCCTCTCATTCCGAGAACGCTTGGTAACCGTCCCTGTTACAGCCCTCGGTGATTTCTGCATCCACCCAGCTGATCCTTCTATCACCTTGGAGTCTCACTTCCTCTTCCGTCTTCCAGCTCTACTTTGTCACTTGACATACATGAGACATACACTTGAGGGTGTGTCTCACGATCATACCCTCAGACCTCGTCGTTACCAGTAACTGCACCTTCTCCTACTCCCAATAATCCAACAATTCTTTGACTTCATCAGAATCTATAATGCATTGATGCTACCCACCTCCTCACTGTCTCTCAGCTCCTGATGTCTTCACTTCTTTATTTGCCCATCTTGGATCCCATGGTCTAACACCATGAATTACTCCCGTGCATGCACCCTCCTCAATTTGTTTGCCTGGAGAACCTTTAACCCTGGTTAAACTCATTGTTCTGCTTTCTTCACATTTGCACCCACATGCTCAGCTATAGCTTAGGAGAAAACACAACGCTGCTTACTGCCAATCCTACTGCATTTCCCTAGTATATTCATTTATGCTCGCCTAGAAAATTATCTTATACCATGTTCTGTTTTCTCAAACCTCCAGCAACTCCTCCCCATCCACACTCCAGGCTGATCATTCCGCATCTTTTTTCACAGATCAAATAGTCACAAAAGATCCTTCCTTCACACACTTACATCACCATGTGGACTCACTCCTGTATCTATGCTCCTGTACACTCCGCCTCCTTGATGCCTCTCTTTCTCTCACACTCTGTATCAAATCTACTACTACTACATCTACTTTCAGAATCTATCCAAAATCTAAGCCACTCAACTCTGTTACGGATACAAATATATATATATATATATATATATATATATATATATATATATATATATATATATATATATATATATATGTGTGTCATCATTTCCTGCCTTCAAGACATTCAATACAGTTAAATACATTGTTTTGCTTTCCTGGAATCACTGAAAGAGTCCTAAACAAAAACGCATGAAAAAGAAAATCCTTTAAATGTTCAATGATCTCCTCATCATAAAAGAAATATAGTCTACAATGGCATTTTTGTCATACTTTAAATAACAAAGCAGACATTCTCAAACCACATGGACCCTAAGCTTCCCTTTCTGACTTGGAGTGTTTTAAAAAATTCAAAGTGCTTTAACACAGATTTACATATAATTCACTCCAGAAGTCCAAAAACCTATGAATAATTCTAACTATGAGGAGCAAGTTTGGGTCACAAAGAAGAAGGGAATCATCAGGACAAAGAATTTTTGTTGCAGGTGACCCAGAGAGGTTACAAAAAACTCAACAGCGAGTGTCCTTTCAAATATGGCAAGCGACAAAAGAATGCTACTGACATACCATTTTCCCCAGGGTGGTCTCAAATGCTTCAGAAAACTTCTTCAACAGATCCGTGTCATCACAACGAGTTGCTTTGTACAGCATCTCAAAGGACTTGAACCCATGATTTGCAAAACGTTTTACTGGAAAATGTTGGAGAAAACAGCTCCAGTTGGTTAGTGTTTTCAAAACAACGATTTAATTTTCTGTGTAATTAACTGTAACTTGGTATTTTAATCCTGACATGATTTGTGGGATTGTTATAAAAACAAAAGATGACAGTTAAGAAACGTTTCTAGGCATTAATTGATCATAATAAACCATGAGCCAAGCAGCTCTGTACCCAGTTACCCGGTGATAAGTTTGCTTTGATATATTATTCTTTACCTTCCAATCATATAAAAAAAGGAGCATTTAAGAGAAAAAGAGATATAAAAATTCTCCTCATTATATTCCTGGGAATCTTTGAAAACTCCTAGCTGCATCAAAGATATTATAATTTATATTTATGTAAACTTATAACTTATATGTTTATATTATATTTTCAACCAATAGACATTGAAAAATTTCTGAATATTATGTGAAATTCTATTTCTTGAAAGTGTAATTTCACAAAGATACATTTTTCCTTGGATCAGAAGCTTGGAATTTAGACTCAGCAAGATGTCTTGGAATATTCAGAGATGATGTCTCCTAATAGCATCACCATTAAAATCCTACTGTCTAAATCTTTAATAGAGGTGAGTGATATCACATTTATTTGCTTCCCAAATTTGGGGAAAAACAGAGCTCAAGTAAGTGGGCTTTACTCTTTTTCTAAGATATTGGCATTTAAACTTCATCTACAGTACTAGATCAAAGATTCACTCCAGAAAATATTATTTACACTAGACAAAGATATTGGGTTATTTTTATAATAATATATAAGATTACAGAATAGCTCTAAATCTAAATCACTTCTAAAGAGAATGTGACTGATCTCTCACTGCATCACGTATATTGGCTCTTACTTTAAACATAAGCTCTTCTAAAGACTCTAAGACTATACTTTATAAGTTGAAGTTTACAAGTCAAGAATGACATGCTGACAAGTCTCTTCGGATAATTCTGGTAAATAAAAGTGAGAGCGCCAAGACGGTTTTGCCATAAACTGAGTCTTATCCTATAGCAATCCGATGAATAGCAAGACTCTGGGGGGCTAATATCTTAAGTCAAGGGACAAGCATTTCTCTTATCTGCAAACACTTCAAATTCACGGCACCATTTTCCACTCACCAAACCTAATCCCTATATTGAAGCAATTTTTCCCTCTAATGTTTAGAAATTTATACACATAGGCAGACAGATACATATTCACACATATGAAAGGAGTCCAGAAAATAATTAGAACTTACTAGCACAGTCTGGCCATTCAGTGGAATATGGTGGTTTCCAGATACCATCTTCATAAGCACAATAATACTTGTCAGTAGACCCTTCTGTGAAATCATAGCCCTCTAAGCAACTTAATGTGCAGTTAACTCCAGCACTATCTTGAGTACATATAAAATCCCCATTTACAGGTGTAAATGGAACTTCACAGGGGGAACCTGTGTAAAAAAAATTGTATCACTCATATACAGTGGTATAAGAAATACAAATTAAAATCCAGGAGTCTAAGGTGAATTTTGAAAAGGATTCCTCCTGTCCGCCACTACTCCTAGAAAAACTCTCACAGTAAATCCTTAGTGTGGGATTGTTGCAAAGTCTGCTTTTTGATTCCTAGGTGGGTATAGTTAAAAAACTGTACCTATGTGTAATTATGGGTAATTAATTACCTATGTGTAACTGTGCATATTTTATGAAAAGATAAAGTACTTCTGATTTGCGAGTTATTTTTTGGCATTCCTTTAAGAAAAATGAAAACCAGATAACATTACATAGGAAGTACATTTTCTGAATCTGTCTCCTCAAGCATTCAGAATAGGATCATGATAACAATACTTTACAACTTTGGAGAAAATGTTAATAAGTCGTTAATTAAAGACTACCCCGGAAGACAATATTTCTATTTACCATGAAGTGAAGGAATAATAATCAGAAATCTCAATAAAATCTGTCAGTATTCTAACTTTAAACATCTACTGCTCATAGCCTATTTTCTTTCACAAAATAGAGTGCAACAGCGATTACATATATCAAGTTCAACTAGATTTTTGGAGGCTTATGCAGAGTATACCTTTTATGATAATGTGGATGTCACATGTTCTGTTATTGCCTGAGGGGTCAGTGGCTGTGTACCGCACTACCGTCTCCCCGTGAGGGAAAAGGTCTCCTGGTGTATGACTTCTGGTGATGGCCAACACAGCCCCTAGAAATGAAAGAAGGGGAAAGAAGGAATCCAATTTGGGGGTTATTGTGTGCAGTCACTTTATTTGATTTGAATTTTCATTTTCTATTTATACAAACCAGCTGGGCATTCTATTTGTACTGATTTGGCCGCTAGTAGAAAATAAAAGATATAATCTTATGCTATAACACAGAAATTGTTGACTCAAAAACCTATTAAATTAAGGCATTCTTACTAAATAAATTATTTTCCTTGAATAGGTCAGTCTCTGTGAATATTGGAAATTTCATTAAGAAATCTATTTAACTTGCATTCTTACTGTTTTGGGGGTTTTGGTCAAAGCTTTAAAGTGAACTTCAGCTATATTAGCTCATTTTTTTCTGTTTTCCCATGAATTTTTATAACTTTTTTGACAAATGTTTAAGAACTGAGTATGAAAACATAGAACTGCATTAGATTTACCAATAGGATGCATAGTTTATGTCTTTAGGACAATGGAAGCTTAGAGGCTCAATGAATTTATTAGAACACTTTCAAATAAAACATCTTGTACACGTTTAATAATGTCCACTGAATACTGAATGAAAGGAAAAGCCATGGATAGGTAAGATTAATAATGTTAAATTATATACAATTATCCTAGCATTAAAACATATTACCTTATATAATTATTCATTCTATTTAGATGTAATTTGCTTTTCATTTCTCTTTTATCTTTTTAAAAGCTTTTTAAAATAAAGCATAATTCGGCGGTAACATATTGACAACACGATCTCTGCGTTCTCACCTGAGTTGTCCGAGAACTGAGGCTCATCCCAGGTGGCAGCATGCTCCTTCTCGGAGACCTGGATTGGAGGTGGGGATCTGCACCAGTCTATGCTAGGTGGTTCTACATCTAAAGAACATGAAATCAGAGAATGAAGTCACAACTGATGTTCAAAACTGATGAGGAAGGTTGCGAGAGAGAATTGAAGTCTACTTGTGCTGGCAGAGAACCTTGACCTTGTTAGACATAAGGCTGGCCCTGGGGTCCCTTTGATGATGAGGTATGTTTCATCCCTGACCTCAACATCAAAATAAAAAGCTGATTCTTGCTATACGTCCCTCTGCCTGTTGAAGAAGAAATACCAGATTGCTAAAATCACCATGAGCACAGCAGTATGAAAGGCAAATTCAGGATACGGTGAGCATTTAATTTGTGAGTTTCGCCACTCGTAGTTCAGCTGATCCACCGAGAAGTGTAGAAAACCTTCCCAGATAATCGGAAGGCGTGAAATGGCCAAAGCAGTCATTTCACTGGGATCACTCCCACGATCCTCCTCTTAACGGAAGGGCTGATAGATGCTAAATGGAAGGACCAATGGGCAGAGATCCGAGTCATGCTGTAGAATACGTAAGATGTAAGTGAGGATGCTGTATTGTTGGAAGGCCAGGAGGTTATGTCCATAGATGGGACACTGGAGTCTAAGACTCCTAAGGTTGATAAATTCCAGGTAAAGACAAAGAACAGGGTGTGGACATGGGAATGGGGGGCTACAGTGGAGAGGGGGTGAAAGCCATGGTAGAAATGAAAGAACTGTGAGTCTGTTGCTGGGCACTGTAATCTACAGGTGGCAGCGCGGATGAGCCAGGTTTCAAAGCTCTGACGGAATGTGGTGGAATTTTTAGGATGTCAGTAAAGGACAATAAAGAAGGTGTAAAGGAGGAAATTTTAACATAACTATTAATGTTTACACTTTTGAAATGTCCTTCTATCTGTAATAACATGCCTTTGAGGGAGACTGGACGAATACTACTTTTCTAATTATATAGGTAAGGAATCTTAAACCAGGCAAATTTAAGAGACTTGCCTTAGGTCATTAAGCTGGTAAATTATAGTCATAGGCCTCAAGACTAGGATGATATACTATCAATGACATATGGAAACATATAATTCTGAAATTAAACAAGCTCTACCTCTGGAGAATATACAGATTTTTGTTTTAAGCTAAGTCTTATGAATAAATGTTCAGTTTTTCTCTTTTCCTCATGTTTGTCATTTCCTTAGTACAGGATCTTTGGTTTACTACTTTCCTAGGCTGTAAACTCTGTCAACCAGCAATGGAGCCTCTTTTGCCCACAGTTAGGTCTCCACGGCCTAGCACGGCACCTGGCCCATAACAGATGCTCAGAAAAAGTTGCTGAATAAAGAAGAGAATGAAGGAATGCTTGCAGGAGGTCAGTGCACTTTGAGAATGCTGAATCAAGCCAATTCATAGTTAAATTTACAAATCTGACAGTATTTACTATTTTCCCAAAAGAAATTGCAAATGAGATAGTTCCAAGATTTTCTAAATTTATCTGATTTTAGCCAAACAGTTTAAAGTTGAAGTTCAGGGACAGGAGAGCAGTAAGACGAGGCCAATGACTGTCAAAGAATTGGAGGTACCAGCAGATGCATTGTCTCCACGAGGGAGAGAAAGTCCTTTCAAAGCAAGTGAGGCAGCACTCTGCGGAATGTTAAGCAAAAGCGTTCCTATTTCCTCTCATTTATCATTAAGACACCAACACCCCCGTCATCTGAGGAAAACAAGAAAATGTAGGCTTTGGAACATTTTCTGTGTCTCTCTCTCCCCCTCCCTTTCTCCCCCACTCTCTCTTTCCCCCTCCTTCTCCTGTCCCCTCACTTCCTCCCATTTCCTCTCTCTCTTTCGTAATTTGAAAATTCAGCTAGTGTCTAGCTAGACACTCGAGTACACTTTTTACATTTCATCATGCTGACTCTTCATTGTGAAAAATGAAACTTGGCAAACTCTTGAATCACATTTTCATGTTTAAAATCACAGCGCCATAAAAACAAACCCAACATATTTTTCATGTGACTGATAAAGTTCATGCTTAAAACAACCTTGAAAAAGCAATTAAAAACAACTAAGCACTTTGACATGAACTAGACTGACTTTTATATGAGTCTTTTTATCTACTTTCACCAAAACCTATCATTTCTAGGGTAAGAAGCCAGTTTGATACACATTAGTTATTTCAAGAGGTTATGGAAAAGTCTTAAAATAAAATGAATTTAATGTACTGAATTTTAAAATAAACATTAAAAATATATGAGACCAAAATACAAAAATGTTAGTATATTTACACAGAGCTTAATGTGTCAGGCATTACCTTGAGCAGTTTGTATATCTTAACTAATCAAAAAATCTCACAATAATCCTATAAGGTAATATATTTATTAATTCTATTTCTGGATGAAGAAACTGAGGCACAGAGAGGTGACTGGTTACACTGCCTTAAGTGGGAGAGCTGGCTATGGAGTCAAGCAGTTTGGGTTCAGAGTCTGTGCTCTTGAGTGCTACAGACCACTTCAAATATTCTCCACGTATTAAGTCTTGCTGGTGGGTATCTGGTATCTACTGAATTGACTGAAAGCACCAACACCAATTGGGAGATGATGGAGTAAACCAAACCAAAAAAATAAAGTAAAATAAAAAAGAAGGAGTGATGTACAGCAGTGGGATGTGAGGATGGAGAGACTGGGACAGATTTCAGAGATATTAAGGAGAAGAAACCAGTAGAACCTGATGAGGTATTGGATGTTGGTGATGGAGGGAGAGGAATCAAGAATGACTTCCAGATTTCTGCATGGTAGCTAGGTCTTCACTCCATTTTCTGAGCTAAGAAATATTTTAGGTTTGGGTGAGTTTGAAGTGCCTGTGGGGCATCCACGTGGGAAAGTCGGTAGGCAGTATTATATATTGCTCTGAATTTCAGAAGAGAAATCTGAGCTGGAGATAGAAATCTGGGAGCTGTCAGTTAACAAAATTACCAGGAAAACTAGAGAGAAAGAAAGAGAAGAGGGCCAAGGCCGGAATCCTGGGGATGATCCACATTTGAGAGTTGGTCTGAGGAAGAGAAGCCTAAAAAAGCAATCAAGGAGGAAAAATGAGAATAATGGGGGAAAAAACCCAGAAAGACTGGTGTCAGAGAAGCTACGGAAGGAGGCAGTTTTGATAAAGAGAGCATTGTTAATAATGTAAAATCTATGGAAACATGTCAAATAAGGACTAAAAAGTGTGCAGCAGGATTAGCTCTAGAGATCACCGTAACCTTGATGAAAGTAGTTTCTATGAGTGAAGGAGACAGAAGCCAGACTTGAGTGACTTTGAGAATAAATGGCAGTTAAGCCAAAAGAGATGGCAACCATTGGGAACTTTTCAAAAGGCTCATATAGGAAGGGGTCAAAGAGGTAGAGTGATAATTAAAGGGTACGTAGGTTTCAAAGAGGAAGTGGCTTCAGTAGGCTTCAATGACAGAAGGAAGAATCAGTGAGAAAGGAGTTGTTGAAGATGAAGGAGAAGCAGAGTCTTTGGGGGTACTGGATTATTTTCACAAACCTACCCAAGTAATTTGAAGACTTACCAATAACCTTGATATGGAAAGTGCAGCTGGCTTGGTTGCTGGATAGGTCAGTTGCTGTGTACGTGACAGCAACATCTCCAATTGGGAAAAGATAAGGTGGGGTAAAAGCTGGATGAACGTGGATTGACACCTATTGGAGAGAAATATTTGGAAAGTTAAAGTTAATATTAATAGTACTTTTATTATTTTTTGTTTTATATATTATTAGCAAAGTGAAGTCAAAAAGACACAATATTTTACGTATAGCAAAAAGGAAAAAAAAATCAGACATAGCCTTTGGTATACTTCTTTCTAGACTATTTATCTATATAGTTTATAGAGTTGGGATACATATGAAATGTTGTTCCTTTTTTATTAAACATAATATCTTAAAACATTTTTTATGCTCTTACATAGTTTTTAGAACTTACGACTCTTAAATATCTTTATAACCTATATAATAAATACATGGCAATTTTTTAAAAGAAAAATCTATTCAAGGACATTTAAATTGGTCCCAAATTTTAATGTTGTAAGCAGCACCACGATGAACAGTTTTATACAGACAATTTTAAAATATTTTTATTATGTCCTTATAATAAATTTCCAGGAACAGAATTATTAACCTCAAAGTCATTAGCATTTTATTGATAGATAATACAAAATTTATTTCCCAGATCATGGTAAAAATTTGCATTCCCATTGTTAGCATTTGATAGTATCATTGTCAAAGTTCCCATTCAAAGTTCTCTGATCTATATTAAATATCATTACCTTTTGGTAAATCAAAAATATGGCATGAGGTCATTGTTTTAATTTGCAGTTTCTTAATGTCTTATGGTGAGATTAAATTCTCATATGATTGCATGATATAGATACATTCTTCCCTTTTTGAACCATATGTTTGCCTTCTCAGTCCGTTTGAAAATTATAATGTGATAAAGATAAATTTATATTAATATGTGATGTAATAAACATTCTAACATTTGACATATTTGAAGCATTTTTCTCTAGTTTGCTAGAGAACTATTAAAAGTACAAATTGAGGGACTTCCCTGGTGGCGCAGTAGTTAAGAATCCACCTGCCAATGCAGGGGACATGGGTTCGATCCCTGGTGTGGGAAGATCCCACATGCTGTGGAGCAGTTAAGCCCGTGTGCCACAACTACTGAGCCTGCGCTCTAGAGCCCACGAGCCACAACTACTGAAGCCCGTGCACCTAGAGCCCATGCTCTGCAACAAGAGAAGCCACCATAAGGAGAAGCCCGCCCGCAACGGAGAGTAGCCCCCACCCTCCACAACTAGAGAAAGCCCGCGCACAGCAACGAAGAGCCAATGCAGCCAAAAATAAATAATTAAAAAACTAAATTTATTTTTAAAAATTGAGAAATATTTTGGAGGTCAAATCCATTGGTTTTTTCCATTGTATTTTTAAAAAATATTTCAACACACAGGCGCTACATTTAGTCTAAATTCTCATGGATCCTGAAGTATGTCCCTGCACTCTTCTTAGTGTTTGATGACAATGACCAGGATGATAATGATAATGATGATAATGCATGTTTTCATGGGCCTCTTAATAGAATGTGGAAACTATACACGAGGGAGCACTCAATGCACACATCAGCTACAGTATAGTAAGTACTATAATTTACATTTACACTTTTAAAATCAGATTTAAAAGTGACCTTGTCTTTGGTTACCTAAAGATAAATACCATATGATCTCGCTAATAAGTGGCAGGAAAAAAAAAAGGATCACAGATACAGAGAACAGTTTGGTGGTTGCCAGAAGAGGGGTATGGGGGTGCTCAAAATGGGTGAAGGTGGACAAAAGGTACAAACTTCCACTTATAAAACAAATAAGTCCTGGAGATGTAATATACAGAGTGATGACTATATTTAATAATACACTTTAAAAAAGTTACCTTGATTTTTTAAAGTATATTGTGTTTATTCAATACAATTATCAGAACATATCGTGTGTGTTTGTGTGTGTGTCCTTGAATGGCACATGTCCTTGAATGACACAACTTACATACATATTTACATGCAGGTGTAAAAACTATATACTATTTAAGGGCATCTTCATGTATGTGAACAGTAAAAGTATAGATTTAAGAGGGTGTTAAATTCCTAATTCCTTTCCTAGCATCTGATGGATAATTATCTCAAGCTACTGTATATACAATACTAAAATACTGTGTTCTGAATAATGCTGGTTTTAAAAAAGCTGAGTAAGAAACACTGATGTTATCTTCTTCAGACTGGCCAATATGCAATCATTTCAGGATCATAGTTTAAAACATATGCTTAAAAATAGGAACTAAGATTGATTGCCCATCTTTCTTTTTCTTAAAAGATCTTCAGAGCCTAGGAAGGGGCAAAGAATTCTCAGCCAACGAATCCGCAGAATGAAGGGTTTCCGTTTTTAGATTTTCATCTGAAATTTCTAATGAAAAATTCAAGGCTGATCATTCTTCTATCAGATGGGGCATTAACATTTACGAGTACAGCTAGAGAGAGCCCTATCATTAGAGTATTAGTAAGTTTTCAATAGCACACATATTTGCAGTGCATTTAGAATCCACCTGACAAAGGATGCAAATGTTTGCTCAAACCTTACCTTTTCCCCAGAGTTGTCTTTAGCTGTTGGGATTTGCCAAGTGATATTAGCAGAGTCTTGCTGTTCCTGAGTCTCAGCCTCTATGTCCGCAGGACAGTTGATTTGAGGAGCTTCCACGTCTGATTCAGAAAATACACAAATCAGTTAACATAGCAATGTGTAATTCTAAGTCGTTTAAGAGAGAGGTAAAAAAGATATTAATACTCTGTGACTCGCTTTTTACACCCCAATTCCTGACTGATTTGGAATTTACAACTGCCTTCAGGATAATGTATCTCAGGATGACTTTCGAAGCCCTTCCTGAACTGGTACCTGCTCCCCTCTTAGCCTCCTCTCTGACAAATCCCCTACCAGAACTCAGTCTCCACATCGAATACCCTCAGTCCCACGAGAGCACCATGGTTCTTCTTATACCTGGGTCTTTGTCCATGTTCTTTTATTTGCCTGAATCAATGCTCTCTTCCCCCTTTACCCAGGTAACCCCTACTTGTCCTTTAATTCTCAGCTTAGACACAAGCTCCTCAGGAAGCTTCTCTGACCCCACTGGTCCATTTTAGGTGCTCACTCCAGAAGTTCCCATGGCCCTCTGTCCTTCCTAACCATAACTCGTTTTGCCATTTTGAAATTACATTTTCTCCCCCCAAAGAATTTAAGTTCTTTGAATGCCAGGATATCTCTTGTCCCATTGTATTATATAGTTCCTGGCATATAACAGGAGTTTGATAAATATTTTTGGAATGAAATAAAGAGACAGAAAAAATGAATGTTGACTGTGGCAGGAAGGAACTGCACTGGAAAACAATGCTGTCAAGTGGAATTAATTAGTGTGCTAAAATGTACTGGCAAAACAAACAACAAATTAAAGCCAGTGATATTTTTTGCAGTGTGAAACTCTGCAGTACAGATACTGAATTAGATGTGGTAACATTCCACATAGCCACATCAGTCACTGTAGAGCTAAGTTCTTATTACATGGTATAACAAATCCTCTTACATTACGTTAAATTAGGTGTTCCGTAACTTGCAGCTGAATATATCCGAATTGATCTAATTTGTGTCTCACCTTCTTGTTTCTTTAAAATTTTATTCAATTTATATTTTCCTTTTCTCAGAGGGGCTAATACTTAGACGATTTTTCCCCACAAAGATGCATTAGCATATTAACTCTTAAAATCTAAAGCAGTATTTTATTTTTCCTTTATACTTGAATATTAGCTTGAATGGATTTGGAATTTAAAGTTTACATCTATTTTCCCTCTGTATTCTTAGAACACTGCTACATTTCCTTCTGGCATTTAGAGTTATAAATGAGAAGTGTAGTGTGAGTCTGATCCTTATTTCCTTTGTGAAATTTCTCTTTTCTCTCTGGAAACTTCAGATTTTCTCCTTAACTTTGGACCTTGGAAATTTCACCAGGAGTAGTGAAAGTATGCCTGCCCAACATTCAGAGGTTATTATTATTTTTTTTAATTAATTTATTTATTTTTGACTGAGTTGGGTCTTTGTTGCTGCGCGTGGGCTTTCTCTAGTTGTGGCAAGCGGGGGCTACTCTTCGTTGTGGTGCACAGACCTTTCATTGCGGTGGCCTCTCCTGTTGCAGAGCACAGGCTCTAGGCACGCAGGCTTCAGTATTGCAGTACGCGGGCTCAGTAGTTGTGGCGCACTGGCCTAGCTGCTCCGCGGCATGTGGGATCCTCCTGGACCAGGGCTTGAACCCGTGTCCCCTGCATTAGCAGGCAGACTCCCAACCCCTGAGCCACCAGGGAAGCCCCTATTTTGTTTTGGACTCACATTACTCACTGTTTTCTCGAACATGGATCAATAAACTCTATTTCTCTGGTAATGGCACTTTATTTTTTATTGAAGTATAGTTGATTTACAATGTTGTGTTAGTTTCAGGTGTACAGCAAAGTGATTCAGTTATACATACATACATATATATATACACACATATATATGTATATATATTTTTTCAGATTCTTTTCCATTATAGGTTATTACAAGATATTGAATACACTTCCCTGAGCTACTCGGTAGGACCTTGTTGTTGGGGAGAAGGGACAAATTAAGAGCTTGGGGTTAACAGATATATACTACTTTATATAAAATAGATAAACAAGGTCTGAGGCTATTTTGATCAAAAAATTCAAGCCTTTCTGAAGCTCAGGGAAACTTTCTTCTACGGGTAGGAAATTCTTCTCCTCCATCCCTTATCCTCCCTCTGCTTCTGGAACTCTTTATTGGGGTTTCTCGATTTATCACGGGTATCTCTTAACTTCCATCTTTTGGGCTTGATCCATTGGGATATTCAAGTTCCTTGTTTATCAGTTCTCCATTCTGAAGGAATTCTCAGTTTGCTTCGTCAAATCACTAATATTGTTTTCAACAACATCCACTCCACTTTTTGGCCCTTCTCTTAGAGATATTTATATTTTTACTTCTAAGAACTCTTTCTTGCTCTCAATAGCTCCTTTTCATAGCAGTCGGCTCTTGTTGCTAGGAAAATGGCAATGTTCTCTTGTGAATGTACTGAGATACAGGTTTCAAAGGGCTGATGACTTGCTTTTTTAAAAAAAATTAATTTAATCTCACTTGCTTTATAGGAGCCAGAAATTCCCCAAAGATCTTCAACTCCCAATGGAAAACTTAACCTGACTTCCAGCTCTAATATCATCCTTAGTTTTCTATTTCTTCTATTATTGCCTGGTATATTGAAAATGGATTTTGTGAGCCCATGATTTTGTAACAGACATCTTCATAGCATTTTTTAGGGTTACATCTATCCTCTTACCATAGATTTGCAGCAAAAGTTGCAAAGCGGGACAGTCCCACACTGCACCAATGTGTCATTATATAGAATTTGGTTTTTAACCTGACCATTGTATGGACCTACCTTCACAAGCAGCTGTCTGAACTTTGGCACTCCATTTTCCGGAGGTGGTACACCTCACTTCTTCTCTGCCTCCTGATAAAATGAATCCTTGGTGGCAACTTAGCTGACAAATCGTCCCAGGTTTGGCTGGATGCTTGCCACAGTTGGGGGGTGACACGATGACATCTTTGGGCTTCTGAAAGGTGGAGCAGTGGCGCTCTATTGTAGGAGAGCAAGAAAATGTTATTTGCGTTCCCACAAATTGCAAATGTCACAGATTCGCTTTACTCGAGAAAAATACAATTGGTCTGCTGTGGGACTGACATAAGTCACTAAATGAGGTCTGTATGTGACACTAAACAAATGCTGTATTGTAAATAATGCTCAACCATATCTCTTTAGTTACCTCATGTTATTTTGCCGGTGCATCAAAATCTTGAAAGATTTCTAACTAGTACTTAAATCAATGCCGACTGTGACTTTTATCATTTGCTTAGAGCACCTTCATTCAGTTTGCAGAATATTACATTACGGCTACAAAGTATAAAATAGTGAATTAGATTCTATCTTTCATGGAATAAGTGATAATTCAGCAATCAGTCTCCATTTTATGAATTTTTTTGTGCCATCTTTAAGCAAGCACATAATGAGAATAGTTTTTATACTCTCCCTAGAATCACCGTGTCATAATTAGGGCCTTGACTCTTAATGATGTTATTTTCAGCACAGATGAAGAACAGCAGATGAATTAGGTAGAATTAGGTAGACTGGAGATAGAATGGAAAATCAGACTAGGACTTAATGCAGGGTGTGTGTCTGTGTGTGTGTTATACACACACACAGGACCCCATATACACATTTGTTTGTTGTTGTAGTAGTGATTCTACTGGGAGCACTGCTGGCGTCTTTAGTCTGTATTTCCCATGTGATATGTCAGGCATTATTCTAAGTGCTTTACAAGGATAGACTCATTTAAACATATGCAGTAAGGCCTGTTGTTATTATTCCCACTTACAAACAAGAGTGCTGGAACATAATAGTAGCTCTCATAGTTAACTTTCCTGAGGCTACCCGATTGGTAAGTAGCAGAACCTGTGTGCTCCTAAAATATTCCACAACCATGCCTCCTCCCTGAAATGACTGCTTTCAAACCTCTCCGTCAGCAAAAGCAAATTTTCCTGAGAAATTGGTATGTTTCTTTATTTTTGCACAGTATGTACCACGTGGTTGCCCAGACTTCCTATTTTGCTTTGACCAAGAGGAAAATCAGAGCCAAATTTGTGGTTCAAATATAACAACTATATGGGACTCTAAATCGTTTATTTAGGTATGGTTGCTTATAAATTAAGAAAATTATTCTTTTAGCTGTCATAATTGTTGAAGATTTTATTCCCTGTTAATATTCTCTTTCTTATTGTTTATGACCTTTTGAATGAATGTCTTTAGTTTTTATATAGTCTAATCTAATCTTTTCTAATCTAATGGAAAATCTTTTCCCATTGCTTTTATGCCTAATACATTCTAAGATGAGTTAATATTCACTTACGTATATTAACTATACTCTCTTCTAGCTTTTAATGGTTTTATTTTTAATTTATATTTTTAAAACTATGAAGAATTTATGTCAGTGTCTGGTGTGTATTAAAGACATATGAAAATTTCATTTTGTTTTTCCCAAGGAGCTAGCCAATTTTCCTATATTATCAGTTGAATAAGTCTTATCTTCTCAACTGAGCTATGATGCTTCCCTAATAATACGTGAAACTCGTAAGTTTTGGAATGTATTCAGTCCCATTGATCTGATGGCAATTCTTGCACACTCTTCATTTTTGCAGTTTTAGTATATATTTTAAAACCCAGTAGAGCTACTTTCTTTTTACTACTCTTTATTACTCTTCCCTTTCAATCTTATTTCAGTGAGTTTTGCCTACACATTCTTCCAGATGAATCCTGGAGTCAATCCCCAACTCCAAAAAGGGGGCAAAAAAGAAAAACCCTTTTGGGCTATTGGATGACATTGCATTTTACATATACATATATTTGGAGAGAACTTACATTTTGATAAAATTTTATAAAAACATTAAGGTGTTCTTTTTGTCTTTCAGTAATTTTGTAGTTTGTGTAACACAGGTTCCACACATTTCTGTTTAAGGTTATTCTTACATATTTTATATTTTCTATAGATCTTCTGATTTTTCTCTATATATTCTGTTCATCATTTATATAGAAGAGTTGTTTATTTGATATTCTTATGACTTTAATGAACTCTCAGTCTTTTAGTAGGTTCATTCTTTTTTGGAGGTAGACACGTAGTTTACAAATGATGATTCTGAATCCTCTAAGCTCTAACCTTAGGATTTATTACAAGAGCTAAAGCTTAGAGAACAATGCTAAATTATACGGATGATTCTGGAATCCTTTTCTTTTTCCAGATTTAGTAAGACTGTCTACATTGTTTCCATAAGTGGATGCAGATTTAAGATGGACTTTTTTATTATGTCAGTAATCAATATGAGTTTCTTAGAGTTCTATTAAAAATGTGTTTTAAATGATAATAAAACATTTTTATCTTATACTGAGCAACCATATGAATTTTTCCTATTTTTTATAATGAAGTAATTTATCATGTTGATAGAGTACCTAATTTTAAACCCTCCTTACATTCCTAGGATAAACCTCTACTCGTTTTGGCAGACCATTCTTTTGAACGTGGATTGCTAGTATATTTGCTGTCGTAGTTTTCTTTTTTTTTTTTCTCTTGGTAAAAGTTGTCAGGTTGGCAATAGAATAATAATAGTTTGATAGTATGAACTGATTAACTTTCCACTAATTGGGCCAAATTACATGGTATGAGAATTACTGCTTTTTAAAAGTTTGAAAGAGTTTCACTGATCCCTCAGTCATTTGGGGAGGAGTAATTAAACTCTGATAACATTTCCATTTCTTTGTAAATTACCCACAGGTAACTATATACTTGCTTTTCTACTTTTTTCCTTGATTCATTGAATAATTTTCATTTTCTTAGAAAATCATGCATAATAAATGTATTGTATGGTGTCTTATTATTCTTTTAAAAACCTCAGACCTCTGGGACTTCCCTGGTGGCACAGTGGTTAAGAATCCGCCTGCCAATGCAGGGAGCGCGGGTTCAAGCCCTGGTCCAGGAAGACCCCACATGCTGCGGAGCAGCTAAGCCCGTGCGCCGCAATTATTGAGCCTGTGTTCTAGAGCCCGTGAGCCACAACTACTGAGCCCACGTGCCACAGCTACTGAAACCCACGTGCCTAGAGCTCGTGCTCCGCAACAAGAGAAGCCACAGCAATGAGAAGCCCGCGCACAGCAATGAAGAGTAGCCCCCTCTCGCCACAACTAGAGAAAGCCCGTGCGCAGCAACGAAGACCCAACGCAGCCAAAAATAATAAATATATTTTAAAAAAATAAAATAAAAACCTCAGACCTCATATATTCCTTTGTGATAGCTTCCTGGAAAAATTCTAGTTTTGCATTTTTCTGTCTTCTTTTTAAAATTTATTTTATTACTTTATTCAAAGATTTTCCTCTTATCCACTCTACTGCATTCCATCTCCTTTTATAATTCATCTTCCTTTATTATTATTATGTACTTCTTTCAACTTCTCTTACAATCATTATTTTCCTAGCTTTTGAATTTAATGTTTAGTTATTTTCATTCTTCCTGTTTAATAATGAAAATATTTATATCTGTGAAATTTTACCAGTGTATAATTTAACCCATGTCTCATAACTTTGGTTCTAGAATTTTCTCAATTTCATTGTTTATTTTTTAATTGTATTTTTTAAAACGCCTCCTTTGTTCATTTAATTCATTTCCTTTATCTCTCTTTGTATTGGAGTCTTCACATTTTTGTGTTTTGGTCTAGTTTCATATGTCAGAAAATGTTAAGGACATTGACTTTTTTTTTATGTGTTTCAAATAACTTTTTCTTGTTTGCATTTTAATAATGCAGAGAATTCATTTGAAGTACAGAAATTTACATCTTTATGTATTCAAATCTATTGTCCTTTTTATTTTTATGAAGTTCTTCTCCATTAAAATCCATATTTTCTCCATATTATTTCTTACATTTCACTCCTTAATTTGCCTCATTTAATTAATTAGTTAAATTAACTTAGTGATTTTTAAAAATGAGGTGAGTGAAAACTGACTAATTTTTAGATAAGCTTCTTTCCCCCATTGATATCTAAAATTTCCCTTATTGAATATTATATTCTTCTACAAAAAATAATGTTTGTTTCTGAGCCATGTTTGCTTCCATTGTTCTGTGCATCCTTGTACCATTAATGTACCATTTTAATCACTGTGGGTTCATAATCTGTCTTATGATGGTGAGAATAAGTTCTCCCTCAGTGTACCTCATGTTCAAAATTTTCCTGTTTTGCAACTATCTATTCTTCAATATGCTTTCCATTCATGTCTATCAATTTTTTAAGTGGAAAATTTCATAGTAATTATGGTTATTGTCAGAATTTGAGGGCTACGGTGAGTTGCTCCCCAATAAATTGTAAATAAGAATATAATTTCCTTTTGATGGTTATACTTCAAATCTACCAAGATTGACATACACTTTAAATCATTACAGAGATGTGCACAATAATTTTAAAGAGAATTCTTAAAGTTTGAAGAATTTTAAAATTTTAAGTTAAACTTAATAATTAAATTTAAATTCTTTAAAGAATAACTCCAGAGTAACCTTATTAAATGTATTATATTTTTAATAAAAGACTGGGTCCCTCACAAGAAAAGCTACTCATCCATGGAGCCAGTGAAATAGATGATTCTCAGGAGTAACCATTAATATCTAGATACAAATTCTAATCTTGGGAGACAACGTTCCAACTAAAGGGATTTATTGAGATTTAATGTTCCATTGCCAAAGCAGCCTTTTTATGGTGGATAGATCCATCATCTTCATTTAATTCTGTGAACTATCTGGAGAAGCTAACTCCCTTTGTTTTGGTTTTATGCCAACTAAGTCTGTTTGTGGTTTGGGAATCCTTGTAGCTTCTGCCTCCAGGGAAATATAATGCCTGTCAGGCCTATGTCTTTCAGTAGTCATGACAAGTATCTCATTGTTAATAAACTTTACTTGTTATTTTTATTATTAAATTATTATTTAAATATTTAATACTCCTCTATAAGTTTTCTGAGCCTGCACCATGAGGGTCAACTCTAGGACTGTTATTGAACCCCTCAGTAAAGCCCAATATCCTTTCTGGTGACACCCTCCCTTATTATCAGCCCTGGATCCAATACTAGATTATACTAGAATAAACCTGTAAATCAATTTATAAAGAATAGAGATAGTTATAGTACCTAGTTTTCCCATCTAGGATCCTGGAATACCTCAATTTATTTCCTACATATAGTTCTTCTTCCTATTTTGGAAGTTGGTTATTTAATGACATACCTGTTAGCACTCCCAGGTATACTGTATCTGACACATAGCAAGGGTTCACTAATGGTAGTTATTATCAGTTCATCATCATCATTATTACCATTGTTAATGTTTCAACAGTGTATAAGATGCAGCAAACTGGAAGAGCTACTGAGTTTATTCATTCTGGACCCAATTTCAGGCATGAGATGTCACAACTCTTAGTGAAGGACAAGGCAGAAAATCTTCTGATGAAAGAGAATTTTACGGCCCATCTTAACATTCACTGGTTCATAATTTTGTCCTTTCATCAACAAGGTAAAGGTAAATTGTGTTTTAAAAATTGAGGGAATTGCACAGCATTTGCTGTTAAAAAATCCATCCAAATTTGCCCCAATTAAAACAAAAATCATTACCATTTGAAGCTGTAAACTTTAGGGATTCGGAAAACTGGATTGTGGTGAGAAGTCTTTCTACCAGTGGAGGGGAATAAAACCACATATTTGTTCATGTATCTACAGCGCCATATACCTATACATATGGATGTGTATTTATATCCATAATGAGCCGGTTTTTAGTTCTAGGTCTTCACAGAAAACAGGAGAAACCAGAGAGCAAGAGAAATGACCCATCCAAGGCAGCATGCCTTCTAAGAACTTACCCACACACCGGGGTTCTAGACCATCCCACTGGGCGTTTACTTGGCAGGTAAGCCTAGCATTTCCTTCTAGTCTGTACCCTTCATCACAGGTGACCAAACACACTGTCCTATAGGACAGTTCCCCGGTAGAACAGCTGAGGCGGCCATGTTTGGGTTGGCGGAGACGAGGGCATGTTCTCACTATGTGAAATGAAAACAATTAGATCATATTCTACTCAATGAGGACAAAGATAATAATTATAAATTTAATAAGGCCTACACATTACAAACAGTGAATAACACACCATTATATTTGGAGTTAGTATGGGATAATTAAAAGCCTATGTTTCATCAAATGCATGGCCTAAACCACAACACTGTCTTCCACCTCTGCCTATAGGTGGGAAACTTAAGCTGTTTAAGGAGTCTGGCCCTAAATGGACAGTGATGGCTGGAGACTGGGGATGGCTTACAAAGGGAGGTCCCTGCAGCCCTCAGCTGGGCCTTTGCTGTGATTCTCCAGGCTACGTTCAAACAAAAGGAAGGGGTCTTTTCCAGGACGGAGATCAGGCTCAATTCAGTTTTCAGACCTCATGGGCATATCCTGGGCTTTTTAATGATCCCAGACTCTTGACAGCTGCTCAGCTTCTGCAATCTTGAACTCCAGCATTCTACTCTAGCCACAATTCTGGTCCTTTTAGCTTTTTCACCCCTTTCTTCCCAGACGCTTCCTGCAAATCCTAGCTCATGATGATAATATTGACTTATGCATTATCATTGTTTTGTTTGTTTTTGCTGCTGTGGCAGAGACTGCTAGTTGCCCACCCAATAACCACTCCTCCCAGTTTTACTCAGCATAGTAACATGCACAGCTAGAAGATAACAATTCTCCACCTCCATCACAACAAATGAGAGCCAGTGACATATACGCTAAGGTTGTATGGGACTTCCAGAAAAGCTTTTGAGTGGGGACTGTCTCAGTTGAGAGAGTACTTTTTTGCCTTCCCCTCTTCCTCCTTCTTTGTCCTGAAATACAGACATGAAGGATAGGGCCCCAGCATATTACAGGGTAAGTCTCATGCACTAAGATGGTAGAGCAAAAAAATAAAAGAAGCCTGGGTCTCTGATGACAATGAGCTATCATAGCAGCTTTGGATTACCTACTTCTGTCCTTTCAGGTGAGAGAAAAACAAACCCTTAATTGGCTTATGACCTAGTTATTTGGGTCACCGATGCCAGTAGGTATATGCAAACCCTAATTCCCTCTGCCCAGCATCCATTCATTTTCCCTTTGTTAATTTTCCAAGGGAAGCTCTTTTGCTTCTTTCAGCTCATGGGATTTGTGTGTGCTCCAACCTTGCTCAGGGGTAGAGCATGTGAGCCTGGATCACGTTCCCCTGGTCTGAGAAGTGACCAGGTTACAACTGGTGATATACTTCCTTTCTCTACTGACTTTGAAACCACCATGAAGAAGGAGCTAGAAGAGTATTTACTAAGCCCTGGAGGCTGGAAAGGGCCCTGTGCCTCAGCCAGCCTCAGCACCACCAGCAGCAGAAGTGCCATGGGTTGTCCAGAGAACTGAGAATCTACAAGAAGGTACTCGGACTGCTCCTGCAGTTTCCCAAATGACATCTGTGCTCTGAGTTCCGGCAAGAGTCTACCACCGCCTAGCCCACCCAAATCCCATAAAGTGCCTTAGAGTACAGCTCAGTCAATTCCATCAGGCCCTATATTCTTGTTCATGACAATCGCTTCATCTACCAGGGTCATCCCCACACAGTTCTGATCCAAATCTAACTCACAAACTCATGCACCTGCCCTCTGGAATACATGATCAGTCCTCAATAAATCCCGTCCTATCCTAAACTTCTCTTATGAACTTTTCCTTACTTTCTCATCCTAGTAAAAAATCTTATTGTCTCTTATAGACAGGACCTGCTCTTATTGCCTTCCCAGATCATTCTCTTTCTTCTTCCTAAACACCTCCAGCTCCCTGAAGGGAGGAAAAACGTCCCTTCCCCCACCCCCGTTCCCCAGTTGCCTACTGACCTTTTGGCCATTTCTCATTCTTTAATGATTTTATATTTCTCTCTCTCTCTCTCTTTCTCTCTCTGGCATGCACGCACACACACACCCACCCACACACACACACACACACAAGCTGGTGATTTCATGATCTATGTAGATGATCATTCCAATACCCTAGAGTCATATTCCTCACCTCTTCTTCACCAATAACCACATCCTTCACCTTATTTCAGCCTCCCCTCCACTGCCTTATCCTCTAGACCTTGCCAGCACCAATCCAAGCACCCTCCTCTGACAACGACCTCCTATCTTCCTAGATTATTCCCTCAAGAGCTTCAACTCCATCAAATTCTATACCCTACTGGAGCCTCCAATCTATTATGTGTTCTTCTTTAGGTAAAATTATCTCTAAAGAGTTTATGCTCTTTCTACACTTCTTTTTCTCCAGTTCTAGCTTAGACCCACTCCAATCAGGATTTCAAATCAGGAGAAGGAGGAAGGACAGTAAAGGAGGAAAGAAAGGGGGAGAATAAGGAGAGGGGAGAAGAAAGGGAAGAGAAGGGGAGGAGAAAGGCAGGCGATAGAGAGGAAGAGGAGGGGAGGGGGAGACATGGAAGAGGATGGGGAAAGGAGAGTGCAGGGAAGGGAGAGGGAGAGGTGGGGGGCTGTACAGACCCATGGCCGTGCACCCTTTCAGTCAGATGGCATGTACATCCTGGTCATAAACAGAGATACGGAGAGCACAAGAGAGTGGATTCTTGTTGAATATGCCAACAGATGGGCGCAGATACTCAATTTAATCGTTTACAGATATAATCCAATAAGCATCAGGCATTGTACAAAAAGCAAAAACAACCCCTGCCAAAGGACAAATCTCACTTTTCTCTCAGATAACACTCCTGCAACACTAAAGGCCACAAGACAACAGAGCAATCTCTAAATATTTTTGAACAAAATCATTTGGGACTCAAGAACTTTGTTGAGACTCTGGGTAAGATGTCTTTTTCCTTCTTTTATGCATTTGCCAATTTTTCATATGAAGCATGCAGTTACTTATGATGAAAGCTTAACTTTAAAATAATAGGAAAGGAGGCTGGGGTAAAATATTCAGTGCATATTCAACTGAAGTCACGGTTTCACAGAATCTATTCTGAAGGAACCCATTCAAATTATATTAGTTGGCAGAACATAAATATTGGGTGCATGAAATATTCATTTAGGATTGATTACTCCTTAGAGAAAACTCAAGAATTAGATTAGAAGTTAAACCATAAGCCCTCGCCTTTCAATCACTGGGATAGTTTGGACCAAAGTCAACTATTAATGACAAGTGAGTAGAATTATTTAGCCTTCCATGTTTTGATTTTTATTGAGTGTGTCCACTACGTAAGTAGAATCTTTATTGAGTGTATCCATCAAGGGTGTAGAAATATTTTGCCTCCCGTATTTTGACTTTTCTTGAGGGCACTCATCAGGCGTAGCACAATGCCAAGAGCCAGGTAGGATTAAAAGTGAATGAGACAAATTACTATGATCAAGATATAGAAAATCTAGAAAACCATATTAAACAACCACTTTTGATCCAATAAACTGCTGAAATGACTCCAGCTTTCCAACTTGAGACGAAATGAACTTGTAACATCTCTCAAGAGAACTGATAGTAAATTAGAGCTGGTGTTTCATACACATGCAAATTACATTGCTTCTCAAGTGTTGGTTTTAATAAACTTTCATTGCTCCTCAGGGAAAACAAAGCATATGTAATAATTCCTATTTAGTTCTTAAACATTTTATACTCCTTTTCAACCAAGAATGACCATTTTTATCATTTTTGATAGGAACATGCTTATTTATGAGTTTCAACTTCAAAAATATTTTTATTTCAATAAGCTGAACAATTCTGCAATAAACGTTTGACTGACATTCATGTTAAAGCAATCCTTAAATATTTATTTAGTCTTTTTAGAAAACAGCAATTTAGTCTTTCAAGAGAATGGTCTACTAGGTAGCAGACAATGTGAGAACTTGATCTGGTTCTCAATGGAAAGACTCGTTAGATTTTTTTCTCAGATTTACACTTCCTGTCACTCTCCCAATTTTGACAGCTTCTATACTGAAAATAAAATAAATCTGATGTTAAATGTAGGGTTCTCACTGTTGCCTGAACGTTTTTCTCAGGAAAAATACTATCACAAAATTTACTTTACTTTCATGTTGTGGTTTAGCTAGTTATCATTGAGAAACCACAAAGGAATCCTTACTAGTTTAGAAAGGAATGTGCAATTCAGATAAAATTCAGAGTGTAAGTGTTTTAATGAAGAATGTATAGGAGGAATAAGAATCAAGCCTATTAGTTATTATTTAACACTACAAAACATTTAGGATGTAACATGAAATTTGTAAAAGGTTTTATATTTTACACTGGTCTTTCATTTCTGCCTCACTTTTAGAAAGATTTTCAAGAAAAAAATAAACTTATCCTCTGTCTTTATAATTAGATTTAAATTAGATCTGTAAAATGCTACTTTCTCCATACTACCCCTCCTGAAACAGAAATGAATTCCCACATAACTGCCATATTTCACCGAATCCCAGACGCCCCAATTGTAAGGCACAACATTATTTTATAAGCTGCTAATAAAGAAACAATAATGTCTGTGAAAGGATTTAACGCCACGGTTGTTGAGGTACATCTCAGTTTTAGGATGTTAAGATGTGGGGAAAAAGTGTTTTTGAATTAAGGAATTATGGTATATGTTTCATAGAACAATACCTCAAGTACAGGCAGACCTCAGAGATATTGCAGGCTAAGTTCCAGACCACCAAATACAGTGACTATTGCAGTAAAGCAAGTCCCACGATTTTTTTGGTTTCCCAGTGCATATAAAAGTTATGTTTACACTATACTGTAGTCTATTAAGTGTGCAAATTAGGATTATTCTAAAAACCAATATACATCCATTACTTAAAAATAGTTTATTGCTGAAAAATGCTAACCATCATCTGACAACGTGGGGTTGCTATCAATACAAACCTTCAATTTGTAAAAACTGCAACATCAGCAAAGCAAAATAAAGCAAAGCTCAGTAAAACGAAGTATGCCTGTAACTAAAACCATTAATGAGGAGCCAGAGGAAGAGCCTGACTTAGTACCTTCATTCAGGACAACTTTGTTCACTGGTAAGTTAGGGAGTAGTTTTTTGGAGGTGAAATTAAAGGGAGCTTAGAAAAGTTCACATCCTAGAGCATCGCTCTTATTTTGATTAAAGTTATTTTACTTATACGGGGACATCAATGCAAATTGCATAGAAGACAACAAGCCTGCTTTTTAAAAATGGGACTGTATAATGGGAAGTGACACAAGCAGACTGTCAGTGTATCTATTTGTCAATGTACTTATCCATATCATTTACCAGAAGTATAACCAAGGATTAGCTGGGGTGGGGGAAGATACATTCTGTGCTCATAATGAGCTCACAGACTAGCAGAGGTGATCGACAAGTTAATTAATTAAAGTAAGTACAGTGGTTTGTATTGTAACAAGTTGGTAAAGCTGGGAAACACTGTCAGAATCCCCTTATTGTGGGACCGTTTAGGGTTGATCAAAAGAAGAACCTGCACTTGATTTTGGAAGGCGGAAGAGAGGCAGCGATCACTGCAGGCAGAATCAGTGATGGACAAATGCAGACATGCACAGTAGGTTCCAGCTTGTCTTTGGTCACCTCCACTCCACATCCCAATTGCTGACCCTGTTGACCCAAGGTGGCCCCAAGCTCACTGCTGGGTTCTTGGCTGTAGAGCATCAGGGCATGGTTACACAGAGATAAAGCTTCTCTTAGACTTCCCAACACACTTCTCCCTTGTGGTTCCACTTCAGCAGCTGGGTGGGCTTGCATTCTCAGACTGAACTGGTAGTAACTCCTCTGATGCTCCAATTTCTCTTCTGGACCTTCCACTTCCCAGCTCCTTCCAAAATCGTGTAAGGTCTGATTCTTAAAATAAGTTCCTCATCCCATAGCACAGATGGTGTATTTCCTGGGCTTCCCTGACTGACCCTGACACACAAAGCACAAGGGCTAGAATGAGGGCAGGACAGGTTTGTGCATGCACATACAGAGGTTAGGGGTCATCCCATCCCAGCTGAGAAGGTCAGCGACAGGGAGGGCTTATATACAGGGACCAAAGGAATGATTGGACAATCAAGGCTGTTGAAACAACTTGCAAACGGATGGCTTCCTGAGAGGGCATGGCCATTTCTTAAGGCTTTAGTGTAGGATTCGAGGCTCAGGATGGAGACTGTAGAGGGTTAAAGAGGCAGGGGCCAGACCTTATCCTAAAGGGGTTGTCTGCCTGATTTTCTCACTCTTCTTTGGAAGGTCAGTAAGTGGAAAGTTAAAATGTCATGTTTTCTACCTTCTGCCACGAGGTATTTGGAAGAAGGGGTAGAGGTTTTACAAAGAACTTAATAACTATGTAACTTTACAGGAATATTTCTAAGAGGTTCCCATGATCAACCTTTTCAGTAATAGGCTTTTTACCATTTGCGACTGTATGACTAAGAATGTCTTTGCTTTGCTTTCCCACATAATCAATAGCTTGTCGGAGTTTAGAAATCTAGGGTCTAATTCTTTTCTTTCAGAATTCAGGAAACATACTCTTATCTTCTAATATTTAGAATGGCTAATAATGGGTTCAAGGCGAGTCTGATTCCCTTTCCTTTATAGGTAATATTATTTCTAACTGTGAAACAGGCCCCATTTTCTAATTTTTCCAGGGCTTTCACAAGTTTCAATAAGATTATTTCCAGACATGGATCTGTTTTCAATAATTTGTTTTCTGGCACTCAGTAAGTGATTTTAAGTTGACTCTCAAAGATTTCAGTCATGTGTATTTTCAAGATTTCAGCTTGCGGTTATATTCTTTGATATTCTATTAGTGTTTCTCCTCCACTCCATTCTCTCTCTGGATTCCTAATCTGTGAAGAGTCTATTTCCTGTGACTATTCTTGTGTCATTTTATTCTTTCATCTTTTTTCTAATCTTTCCAATGTTGCTCTACTTTCAGAAGGATTTCTTGCGTTGATTTTCTAACTTATTAATCTGGTTTTTGACTATGTCTGTTCATTGTGTCAGCAACCTTTTTCTTCTCCCTAAGATATCTTTCTCCTCTCAGATTTCTCCTATTTCTTGGAATCCTAATCTTATTTTCCCAATGTAATTGCCTTTGCATCTCAGTGATTCCATTTTTCTCCCCTCTTCTTTCAGGTCTCCTTGGTTCAATCTGCTGATTCCTTCTCTTTTTGTAAGTAGAGATAAGGGTCTGGACTGGGACCTGATTTAAGCAAATTCATATTCATAGCTGAGTTCAGCATTGGTAGCCGATGAATACAAACGGTGAATGTCTCCTGGGGTTCACAAATGACCTTGAAGTTGTGAGTAGGTTGGCTTCCCTTATGGGTGTGGGAGCCAAGAGAAGACTAGAAGACAGAACTTCTTACCCTACTCCAGTGAGCTGGGTGATACAGGGTCTTGGAGCAGTCAAAGGCTCAGCAAATTGTATTGCCAAAGGATGCCTAGGGGATGTGTTGGGGGTAACGTTGCCAGATTTAGCATAAAAACAAACAAATGAGGATATCCAGTTAAATTTGAATTTCAGAAAAGCAACAAATAATTTTTTGTATAAGAAGGTCTCCAATCTTGTATGGGACTTACTTATATTGTACTAAAAAGTTATTTGTTGTTTATCTAAAATTTGAATCTAAATGGGTGTCCTGTATTTCATCTGGCAACCCGAGGTGAGGGGGGGAATACTGTATTCAGAAGCTTCATGGGCAGAGATTCTCAAGTCCTTTGGCTTGTTCCCCTCTCTTCTTAGAGAGCCTTCTCTTTCAACCCAATTTGTGAAACCCTAGGTAGTTGGCCATGCAGTGGTCGTAAGAAGTAGGAAAGCAGGTCTTGGAGACGGCAAGAGTGGAAGTGAATTAAGGTACTCTCAATTTTGCTTGTTGTTTCTCTGTATCTGATGTGGGAGCCTCAGGTTCTACCTATGGTACTGCCCCCTTTTCTGTTGGCCTGATGAGGCTCTTTGGGATCTCACTTTAGCAAACTCCCACTTTCTATGTCATGCTGTCTATTCAAAGTGAAGGCTGGGGATGTATACATTGGCTAACTACTCTTGTCACAGGATACTGGTGTGGTCCTTGGAGTCCTACAATCAAAGCAGACATCAAAGCCGCACACTGACCATCCCCAAACTCTCCCTGGACCCTGTCTTGGCTGCTTGAAATCTGAGGTTTAAGGTAACCTGTCCATTTCTTTCCCAGGCAGGCCTTTCCTTTGCTTGTTCATAAAAGAAACACAAAGGGCATAGTTTATGATGATGTGGTCAACTGAACTTAGCACTTCTGACTTCAAACCTCCTATAATTTTTTCTCTTTCTGTGGTCTATGGTCTATGAAATCAAAAGAAACAAAGAATCTACTAGTCCATTAGAGTTTAAATTGAGGATGTTGAGCAAGACAATCAATAAACAATGTGAATTGGCAGTCTGCATACCTCTGCAGGAGCTCTCAGAACCGGACCATGAACCATCGGGCAGACACAAGAAGATGCTGCTTCCCACGAGGTCGAACCCAGGGTGACATCGGACCCCACAGGCTGCATTGAAGTGGCTGTTGCAAGTGTTCTGGATAAAGTAACCATTTTCAGGAGGCTTCAGGGCAGGGCAGCGGACAACTAACATTTACAGGGATAAGAGTAAAAAGCAAAATGAGTCTCTGTCCATAAAGCATCCTCCCCCCGCTTTTTCTTTTCTGGTCAAGAGGACATTGTATACACAGAGCTAAATTATCAACAGCATTCCCATTTACTGCATATGAATTCCTAAGTGCACATTTGGAAGAAGAACACTTCTGGCTCACGCTTATTAGGTATTTGCTTCCAGTTAAGTTTAAAAACAGACTAAATATTATGGTTTAAGCTTAGAAATTTTAAAATCTTGATATCTATGTGGATACAAAATTTTCTAGTTCTTGACCTTCATATGTCATTAGCTATTTTCCTTCTCAGTTAGAGTGGCATAAAATAAAGAACAAATAAGTCCAGCAAAGCACATCTGCCACAAATCCCAAGAGCCACAGCTTTGGCTAATTAAATACTTTTAATTTTTGATATGAATAATATCAAAGTACTTTACTTATAAAAATATTTTCTTTAAATGGACTTAACCATCACCAGAGCCCAAACTAGCTCATTTGTTATTCAAATTTGCTGTTAAATTTGTGACTTGTCTCTCTTAGATTCATTTTAGATCTTTTCCGATACTAAATCTGTTTTCATAGTCACATTACTTGTGGAGTCTCAGATCTCCTTTCTCTGGAGCAAGATATGGATATGTTCAGTGATAAGGAATGCTAGATAATAAAAACAAAGAACTCCCCCCAAATAAGATTAGAGGAAGGAATATTAAAGACCATGCCCAATTAACTGGATGAAAACACTGGCATTACTTCCCTAAAAGAGATCAGCTTTTATATTTCCTATCTGCCAATGGTGGGATCCTTACCTTTGCAGGTCTGGCCAGATGCCCGGTACCCCTCCTTGCAGACACAGTCTTCAGGGGAAGTACTTCCAGGTGGAGAAGTGTGATTGTCATCAGGACATGGAAGGCAAGTGCTGATTCCTCCTGGTGAACCTTCTGGTTTGTATGTCCCGGATGGGCAAGCTGTGGGTAAGCCAGGGAAGCCCATTTTATGTGGGGTACATCAATGGACAGTTAACAACATTTTGGAAACTGATTAGGGGGAAAATCCCAAACAATAGCTTTTCATAGAAATAATCGTATAATTCAAGCAAGGAGAGAAACCAAGATTTTTTTAAAAGAGTGATATAGTTGGCTATTTGCAGGTAATGAAGTGGCCTCTTTGATGTCCCACAATTAGTTACAATCACAACACGTCATGGCATGATATGGCTGGGCTTATTTATGGGAAAATTCAAAACAGCAATGTACGTAAAGGGACTAAAAGGAATCAATGATACCCAACGCGTAAAAAAATCTTGTGAAAGACAGTACACCCCATATTCCATCAACCCCCCCAACCTGTGCAGCTGCACCTCCCCCATTGTGTCCCCCAACACTCACTCGCAGCAGAATAGAATAACTGTAGATATGCAAAAAGCACTGGGCCCCTTGTTTCGGTTCAAAGCACTGGACAGAGGGTGAGGAGAAAGTAAAGGGCTTGAGGGAAATGATCCTACTGACGGGAAATAAGCCTTTTGAAGAAAAAAGAATCACAGACCCTGCTTTTCCCAGGCTCAAGAAAAAAAAAAAAAAAAAGATGAAAAGCAGGACCTGATTGACCTTGCTTCTTATCTTCCCTCTGCACTGACAATGCGGCTTTGAATCTGTACTTACTCTCCCTGGAGTTACACATCTGTAAAGTAACTCACAATTAAGAATTCAATAACAGAGAAATTGTGGAATAAAGAGACTTGCAATGCTTAATAAAGCCAAATAAATGTAGTGTAGTCAAGTATGCATTAGATTATTTAAAAAAATAGTAGCAACCAAGGAATGTGCACTTACGTGGTGATATTTGATATAAATTATCTCCTTTAATCCTCACAGTATTAATAAGTAGTATTAATAATTACTAATATTTTTATTAATAAGTACATTACTTTTATTAGTATTGTGTCCATTTTAAAGAGAGAATGGAGGCTTAGAGTAATTTGATGATTTGACTAAAGTTACTCAGTTAACAGGTGATAGCGCTAGGAGATTTTTTTAGCATTTAACATTGGTTTATTACATTTTTATGCTGAAATTCAAAATCACATTTATCTTGTTTGTAATTAGTAAGTCAAATATTTTTAAATGGTAGTACACTCCTTTCTTCTTCCTATTGTCATTTGTTTAAGGCCTGTTTCTAGGTAGACAGGCTCTGGCTTGTTTATCTTTTTTAAAGACTTTTTTTTAGGTTTACAACAAAATTGAGATGAAGATTAGAGCTGGAATTTTAAAGCAGATATTTACATAGCATTCACTATGTCCCAGGGACTGTTCTACATATTTTATAAATATTATCTGTTTATCCATTTAAGAACCTATGAAGTAACAAATATTATTAATCTCATTTTACAGATGAGAAAACTAAGGCACTAAGAGGTTAACTAACTTGCCAAAGTTACACAGTAAGTGACAAAGCTGGAGTTTGAACCAAGAGAATTGGGATCCAGAGGCCATGTTCTTTACCACTACAGGTTCTATGTCTTAAACCCAGGTCTCCTGGATGCAAAAGTCCTTGTTTTAACAACTAAAATATGCTAAAAACAGAAGAAATCATTATTGAGAGAGAAGACTCGTAATATAATGTAATTTTTAGAAAAAAATCATGCTTCTAACATTCTTGATTATATTTAAAAACAGAAGAGAACATTTTCCCATGCATATAGTAGAAAATTCCAGAATTGATAAAGCTGTAGTTATTTAAGAATGAGAGAAACATTTGTAGGAAAGTTATAATGATGTGTGACTTATGAAAAATACTTCAGCAGAAAAAAAGGGAACATTACTTCAAAGCATCATAGCATTAAATATTGAATTATTATTGAATTATTCATATTTCTGAATATTCCTTTTTTATAAAAAGTTCAGTAAATATTGGCACAGATCTTCAAGAAGATGCAAGACAACACTGTATCCTTTGAACAGAAGGCAGCAGCTATAGGAGAAAATGATTAAGATAAACACACGAACGGAAAAGAAAACATAAACTGTAACAGCAAGATTAAAGCTGTTGTTGGAGGCAGTAAAAAGAAGCCAGAAAATTCCAGAACAACACAAGTAAAAGCTGTGATATTAATGCAAGAAAATATTCCTTACTTGAAGTTTCAGGGCAATAAAAACTCATCAAGTTCCTGGCAAAATTAATAAAAAGTGATTAACACCCAAAACAAAGGAAAAGTATGACAAGTGTCTAGGAAAGAAAAACAGAATACATGGGAAAATCAAATTGACATTTCATTTCTCCTGTGCAGAAACAAACGCCATGAAAAAAGAATGAAATAAGATACACAGCTATGTGGAAAAAAATATTATGAACCCAAAACTCTATATCTGGGCAAGCTACTGGTAAATATGAGGGAAGAGAAAGACATTTGAGAATGTGCATGACTTCTGGAAATCAAGATGTATTTCACTGATCGAAAAGAAATCAACATAAAGAACTCAAGTATGAGGAAAAAACTGGTATTCAATAAATTGCTTGAGATTAAGAAAGTAGTGGAACATACCATATATTGCTAAATATCTTGCTAAAATAATTGAAAAAATTATTAAATAGCAAATAAAGCCCCTCCTTAAAAAGAAAGACATATGATCTAAGGGAAAAATATAATAATCTTTACATATTATAAAGAAAAAACGTTTAAAGTCTGAGGGAAACGGGGGATGGTTGGGAAGAGGAAGAGATAAAGCTCTCATTTCCTTTCATACATATCAATATGAAAAAACTGAAAGAAAAACATAGGTTCAAATTTGTACACAAAAAATTCACATAACTATGAATAGAAAAAGAATGCATAACCTCCAAGTCAGTGGAAGAGAACAAAACCCAAATAACAAAGGTGGAAAAACATAGCTACTAAACAACCAATGGATCACTGAAGAAATCCAAGAGGAAATCAAAAAATACCTAGAGACAAATGAAAACAAAATCACAATGATCCAAAACCTATGGAATGCAGCAAAAGCAGTTCAAAGAGGCAAGTCCATAGCAATACAATCTTACCTCAGGAAACAAGAAAAATCACAAATAAACAACCTAACCTTACACCTAAAGCAACTAGAGAAAGCAGAACAAACAAAACCCAAAGTTAGCAGAGGGAAAGAAATTATAAAGATCAGAGCAGAAATAAATGGATTAGAGAACAAGAAAACAGTAGAAATGATCAATGAAACTAAAAGCTGGTTCTTTGAAAATATAAACAAAATGGATAAATCTTTAGCAACACTCATCAAGAAAAAAAAAAAGGAGAGGGCTCAAATCAATAAAATTAGGAATGAAAAAGGAGAAGTTACAATGGACAACACAGAAATACAAAGGATCATAAGAGACTACTACAAGCAACTGTATGCCAATAAAATGGACAACTTAGAAGAAATGGACAAATTCTTAGAAATGTACAATCTCCCAAGACTGAACCAGGAAGCAACAGAAAATATGAATAGACCAACCACAAGTACTGAAATTGAGACCGTGATTAAAAAACTCCCAACAAGCAAAAGTCTAGGACCAGATGGCTTCACAGGTGAATTCTATCAAACATTTAGAGAAGAGTTAACACCTATCCTTCTGAAACTATTCCAAAAAACTGCAGAGGAAGGAACACTCCTGAACTCATTCTATGAGGCCACCATCACCCTGATACCAAAACTAGACAAAGATACCAAAAAAAAAAGAAAATTATAGGCCAATATCACTGATGAATATAGACGCCAAAATCCTCAATGAAATACCAGCAATCCAAATCCAACAATACATTAAAAGGATCATACACCATGAGCGAGTGGGATTTATCCCAGGGATGCAAGGATTTTTCGATATCCGCAAATCAAACAATGTGCTATACCACATCAACAAATTGAAAAATAAAAACCATATGATGATCTCAACAGACGCAGAAAAAGCTTTTGACAAAATTCAACAGCAATTTATGATAAAAACTCTCCAGAAAATGAGCACAGAGGGAACATACCTCAACATAATAAAGGCCATATATGACAAACCTACAGCTAACATCATACTCAGTGGTGAAAAGCTGAAAGCATTTCCTCTAAGATCAGGAATAAGACAAGGATGTCCACTCTCACCACTTTTATTCAACATAGTTTTGGAAGTCCTAGGCATGGCAATCAGAGAAGAAAAAGAAATAAAAGGAATCCAAATTGGAAAAGAAGACATAGAACTGTCACTGTTTGCAGATGACATGATACTATACATAGAAAATCCTACAAATGCTACCAGAAAATTACTAGAGCTCATCAATGAATTTGATAAAGTTGCAGGATACAAAATTAATATACAGAAATCTGTTGCATTTTATACACTAACAACAAAAGATCAGAAAGAGAAATTTAAAAAAAATCCTATTTACCATTGCATCAAAAACAATAAAATACCTAGGATAAACATACCCAAGGAGATAAAAGACCTGTACTCTGAAAACTATACAATACTGATGAAAGAAACTGAAGACGACACAAACAGATGGAAACATATACCATGTTCTTGGATTGGAAGAATCAATATTGTTAAAATGACTATACTACCCAAGGCAATCTATAGATTCAATGCAATCCCTATCAAATTACCAATGGCATTTTTCACAGAACTAGATCAAAAAATCTTAAAATTTGTATAGAGACACAAAAGACCCCAAATAGCCAAAGCAATCTTGACAAAGAAAAACAGAGCTGGAGGAATCAGGCTCCCTGACTTCAGATTATACTACAAAGCCACAGTCATCAAAACAGCATGGTACTGGCACAAAAACAGAAATATAGACCAATGGAACAGGACAGAAAGCCAGAAATAAACCCACGCACCTATGGTCATTTAATCGACAACAAAGGAGGCAAGACTACAATGGAGAAAAGACAGTCTCTTCAATAAACGGTGCTGGGAAAACTGAACAGCTACATGTAAAAAAACAAAACTAGAACATTCTTTAACACTATACATAAAAATAAACTCAAAAGCCCTAAATGTAAGACCAGATAGTATAAAACTCTTAGAGAAAAACATAGACAGAACATTATTTGACATAAATCACAGCAATATCTTTTTCAATCTGTCTCCCAGAGTAACGGAAGTAAAAACAAAAATAAACAAATGGGACCAAATTAAACTTGAAAGCTTTTGCACAACAAAGGAAACCACAACAAAACAAAAAGACAACCCACAGAATGGGAGAAAGTATTCGCAAATGATGTGACTGACAAGGGATTAGTCTCCAAAATTTACAAACAGCTCAAGTGGCTCAATATCCAAAAAACAAACAACCCAATCGAAAAATGGGCAGAAGACCTAAATAGACATTTCTCCTAAGAAGACATACAGATGGCCAAGAGGGACAAGAAAAGATGCTCAACATCACTAATTATTAGAGAAATGCAAATCAAAACTACAATGAGATTACCTCACACCAGTCAGAATGGCCATCATCAAATGGACAGTAAATGCTGGAGAGGGTGTGGAGAAAAGGGAACCCTCCTACACTGTTGGTGGGAATGTAAATTGGTACAGCCACTATGGAGAACAGTATGGCGGTTTCTTAAAAAACTAAAAATAGAGTTACCATATGATCCAGCAATCCCACTCCTGGGCATTTATCTGGAGAAAAACATGGTTTGAAAGGATACATGCACCCCAATGTTCATTGCAGCACTGTTTACAATAGCCAAGACATGGATGCAACCTAAATGCCCATCAACAGATGAATGGATAAAGAAGACGTGGTACATATGTACAATGGAATATTACTCAGCCATTAAAAAGAATGAAATAATGCCATTTATAGCAACATGGATGGACCTGGAGATTATCATACTAAGTGAAATAAGTCAGACAGAGAAAGACAAATATCATATGATATCGCTTATATGCAGAATCTAAAAAAAAAATGATACAAATGAACTTATTTACATAACAGAAACAGACTCACAGACTTAGAGAATGAACTTATGGTTACCAGGGGGGAAAGGTAGGGGGAAGGGATAGACTGGGAGTTTGGGACTGACATGTACACACTGCTATATTTAAAACAGATAACCAACAAGGACCTACTGCAAAAAAAAAAAGTTAAAAATTTTTAAAAATTAAAAAAAGAAAAACAGAAGAAGAAGATAAATAGCAGAAAGAATTTATAACAAAATGTCCTTAACTAAGGTAATGGAAGTAAAACCAAATATATCAGTTATCATCAATAATAGTAATGGGTTAATTTAACCCTGCTGATAAGATATAAACTTAAAAACAAGCCAGAGATACAAGTTAAAGATAGTTGGATGTAAAAATATATGCTAAATATTTCAAAAAATTTTCAGGAAGCAAACAAATTACTACCTTAAGGAGAAATAAAAGCTTAACACATAAAGAGCATTTTCTAATATATGAAAAAGATAGGAATACTTCAATAGAAAAGTTGACAAAGAACAAAAGCTGGAAATTTACTAAAGAAGAAATGAAAATGACCTATAATCGTAGGATACACTGTCTAACCTCACTTATAATGAAAAATGCAAATTGATGACTACTTTTTACTTTGGAAAAATTTTTAATGGATGTTAGTACCCATTGCTGGCAGGCATGCGGGCAAACAGGCTCTCTCCCACTCTGTAGGGCAACCTGAGGGTAGACACCAAAAGCCTCAAGTGGAGCTTTCCCTTTGATATAGCATTTCATTTCTAATAATTTGTCCAAGTGAAAGTAAACATTTTTTACCTACACATATAAGTATGTATAATTATAGTCTGTCATTACACAGCACTGGAAACCAAGACAAATGTCGAGAGATGGGGGGTTTGTTTAATTCTTATGACAAATCCATCAAATGGTATATTAGCCATAAAAATGGAATTCTTGACATGGAAGGTCAATCAAATTGTGTAGTTGAGTGTAAAAAAAAGCATGTTTCAAACACCATATGTATTGTATGATCTTCTGGCTAATGAATGCATAAAATTCTATAATGTTATGAATACATGGCATATATGCATGGTAGAATTATGAGGCTTCCAAGTTTGTTTATTTTTGCCGATTTACATTTTCTTATTTTGTTATACTGAATAGGTATTGTGCAAAAACATTCAAAGTAAATAAAAATTATACATAAAAGAAAGTCATTGTCTCAAATGCTGTATTTCATTTCACAGTTATTGGTTCCCTGACCTCAGAGATCACTTTGATTCCTACTTCTCCCTCCATCTCCTTCAATATCCAAATTGAAATCATGTTGTTTGGGTTTTACTCCTTAAAAACCCTCTGCATTTCGCCTATCCCTCCATCTGCATCGCTCCTATCTTAGACAGGAACTCATTACCTCTCTTCCAGGTTTTTACAAAGTCCTTTCACTGGTTCCCTCAACCTTCATCTCTACTGTTTAATCCATCTTAGATGTTGCTGCCTGAACATCTTTCTAAAATATAAATGTGATCAAAGCACTTTCTACCAAAAACTGCAACAACAGGATGAGGCCCCCTCTCTTTACTCTGATCTATTGGGTTGGCCAAAAAGTTCTTTTGGGTTTTTCTGTAATTCTTTGATCCATCTATAACTTTCCCCTGTCTGCTACAATGAACCAGTGAACTCCATATCCTGATCAGAAGCTGCTTCAGAATCAAGCAGAGACTAGTTTTGCACCACACCTCCCCCACCTCAGTTTACTGGACTTGGGAGTTTGACCAATTTACTTAATTTTTCTGAGACTTTGTTTCTTTGCGTGTAATATTAGTAGTAGTCGCCTTATAAATTTGTTGTTAGGATTAATTGAAATAATGTGAGTAAAGCAACAATGCCGAGCATGTAGTTGGCATTCAGTAAATGTTAGAATAATGTCCCCAACTCTTAATTTTCGCAACTATAAAAGAGACAGTTATACTTCTTTTATGGCTTGTTGTGCCCAGTAGATGCTCTGGTGCTTGGTAAATATTATCTCCCTCTCTTTCCCTTTCTTATCTTCCACTTAGCTTCTGCCTTGGCATATGCTTTCCTTTCTCTAAATGAACCTCCAGTATCCTTCAAGACTAACTTGTTCTTCAAAGCTTCTCTAACTTTTTCAGACAGATACTGTTACCTTCATTTCTGTGCCCCAGAGCACGTTACCCCCACCTCTGCTCTGGCACACATCACACTGTGTGTAACATACTCACTTGTCTCTTTCCCTCCATGGGGAACACACTCTTGTAAGTTCAGGGAGTCTTCCAGTCATCTGACCCAGCCATTGCCCATCCCATTGCCCGAACCAGCAGTCACTCAGTCAAAGGAGGGCAGGAGAAAACAAGCTCTATTGGAAGTGGAGGATGGGTTAGTGTGGAGGAAGGACCAAAGTCAGAGGGACTAACAACAGGGCGGAGTGAAAAGACGTTAGACTAGGAGTCAAGACAACTGAGTTGCTATCTTGGCTGCTCCACTAACAAGCTACGGGGTCACTGGCAAGTGATTTTTTTTTTAATTTTCCTATAAAATACAGAGGTTATATTTAATGATGCCTATGACCTTTCCAATGCTAACATTTGATGATCCTATAAATAGAATAATACTAAAAAGTTAAATAAACTTTTCATATGAACAGTCAGATTTTATCTACAGATTTTATAATTTATTTAAAAAATAATATTACATAAAAAGGAGCTAATCTTACACCATTACTCTCCAAAACCTTTTGAGTAATCAAGAATTTACAACACTGGAGAACAGTGTTTTGGATAAAAATATCCAAAAATACATTTGGAAATGTATTGTGAAATTCATAATGGTAATGGAAAACAGACTTCAGGAGAACTATTTAAAGGCATTGCACAACTCTAGTGGGAGAGGTGTAATCAACTTCTTTGATTCCCAAGGGGGAAAAGTCCTCATCTAAAACCAAGCAAAAGTTGAAAAGATGAAATTAACTGTGGTTTGAAAAAGTTCCACAAGTGATGGTAAAGGGCTAGGGTACAATTTTTTTCTTTATCATATGAAATGATTCCCTTCCTGGAAATGTACCAAATAATGTTTCTTAATTGCTCTTCTTGTTGTTGTTAAAATAAGCACTTTCTCTTTTCAGAAACATCTTAGCAGTTATCAGCTACTATTATTGGAACTGTGATTCTTGAAATTATCATGTGCTAACATTAGATTTTTCTTCAACTGCCAACACAATTTTTTGACTCAAGTAAATAAAAATATCAACCAGTTTGGAATTTGTAGAATATAAAGAAGTCTCTGTTCTCTAAATATCAATCCTTTAGATGACTATTTTAGTTAATAATATTTATTATACAGTAACTTATACTTTACAAAATTCCTTCTTATACATAATCTAAGATTAATGTTTTAAAAATCTCTATAAATACTAAGAGCCTCTGTTCTTTGCACAATTCACCTTTAAAGGTTAATGAAACTCTTTAAAGAATATAGTTTTAGGGAAGTTGCATCAGCTGCATTCAGGCTGTGAAGTACACAACTCCAAGTGTGCCCATTCATGTAGATGATAATGGGACCCAGGAGTTGAGCAAGTCAAAAGCCCTAGGTAGGACATCAAGCAAGTTATCTGGGCCCCCAAAAAAGGCTCTTTATTATTACAATATCATGCTTCTTCTCAACTTTATGGATTCATTCTGAATAAGGAATCTGTTCCTACAAATAGTTGTGCTAGGATTTTGAGCACAGGGGTCCACTGCACTAGAAAAGAACCAGCTTTTCCCGAGGCTAAGTCAATCCTTGTCACAAGTACAAGACAAGGACCTAGGTATACATATGAGGGACTTTCTTTTTAGTAGACAGCCAAGATCTTTTCTATTTTCATCAAGGAATTAGAAGAAGAGACTTTTAACTGACCTGGATTCTGCACATCTGAATCTGTGTAAAATGTATTAGCATCCTGCCAACCTCCCTGTGATTGGTTAGCTCATCTGGCTGGAATACAGACTACTTGGGCAAAATTGTGAATGTAGGCAACTGTGTGGTGTCAGAGCAGCAAATGGCACCCAAGCTGCAGGACACCATGTTGCAAATGTAAACATCTGCTCCAACTAGAAAGGAAATTACTGATGGATTAGGATGAGTCTATCAAAAAAGAAAAGACAAAACTCTCAAAAGACTGTGTCCAAAAGAAGATGCATCAGTGAAGTAAGCGTCATATGTTAAGAATATATGTGTACACACATACATACACATATAGACATAAATACATATATCACACATAAACACATATATTACACACAAATATAACCTGGCTGAGTATAGAACACTTAGGCAAAGTCTTTTTAGTTGAAAACTCTGTGTTCTCTCTTTTTTTTTTTTGGCTGTGCCACGCGGCTTGTGGGATCTTAGTTCCCCGACCAGGGATCAAACCCGGGCCCCTGGACCACCAGGGAATTCCCTGAAAACTCTTAATTGTCTTAAGGTGTTTACTGTCTGGGTGAGAAATGCGAGATCATCCTGAGTTCTACAATTAAAACTTCATGGGCAAGCACTTTTAGGAAAGGCCTCTGGAGATTTTAGAATTATCTTCAACTTATTTATTCCTTCTAAAATAGCTAATAACTCAGAATTGTATAAAGAAGAAAATAAAATTTACCATAAGCTTGACTACTCTGGTTTAACTATTCTTTTAATGTTTAATATTTAGGTTGATTCCAATTTTTTACAATTAAAAACAACGTTCCTATAATCATCTTTTTCCCTTATATCTTTCACCCATTAACATTTTTTTTCCTTAGGCAAAATAATATTAACTTTTCATTAGCCTACTGTCAAGTTATTGTATATTCCCATTATCAGGAATAAAAGTACATATCTTACTGTACTCTCATGAGTTTTTTAAATTACCAATTAATCATTATTTAAATGTGAAGTCCCATGAATTCCAATGCAACAGATTTTCAACTTGAATCTAGGGTGAATCTATCTCTGAGATTCAGACACATGTAGGCCCAACAGAAGTCTATTTTCTTACGGTACTTGAGAACCTTCTGGGAGAAAACTCTATCCCTGGTAGGGGTAATATTTAAAATGTTACCAGAGGGACTTCCCTGGTGGTCCAGTGGTAAAGAATCAGCCTTATAATGCAGGGGACGCGGGTTCGATCCCTGGTCAGGGAACTAAGATCCCACATGCTGCGGGGCAACTAAGCCTGTGTGCCGCAACTACTGAGCTCGCGTGCCTCAACTAGAGAGGCTGCATGCTGCAAACTACAGAGCCCACGCGCCCTGGAGCCTGCGCGCCACAACTAGAGAGAGAAAAACCCACACGCCATGACTAGAGAGAAGCCCACGGGCTGCAACCAAGAGCCTGCACGCTGCAACAAAAGATCCTGCACGCCTCAATGAAGATCCCGCGTGCCACAACTAAGACCCGACACAGCCAAAGATAAATAAAAATAAATAAATAAAGAGTACTAAAAATAAATAAATAAATAAAATGTTACCATAATGGCATGATCACTGATCAATGAGAGCGGACATGAGCTGTAGCATCAAGCAGAGTTCTGCATGCCCACTAATCTGCCAGATGTTACCTCTGTAGGTGCTGGATTGTGGGATAGACCAGTGAGGCTGGAGAGAGGGTGAGATCAGTAAGGGAACACTTAGGGACTTGGGGGCAGCAGCTATTTACCAACCAATACATTTGTATTTCAAAATTTTAACAATTTTTACAACTGTACTGATGCATATCTGATGAATTAGCCTGGCCTAAGGAACAAGAGAAATGGCACACGCTGGATCTGGTAACACTTGACTTTAGCAGTCAGAAAGGAGAAAGATTCTGAGTATAGTTTGGTGTTTGTTGTCAAATTTGTTTCCCTTTGGGTCATATAAAGAGTGGTAAGTTTTGAGTAAAGTCTCAGGTCATAGTTGCCTTTGATATTTTTCTTTCCTCATCTCTTCTACCTCAGTTCAATAAGACTTTAAGGTCTTTGAGGGCTTGGAAATATGGATAATATCAGTTTCTATGCCCATTGGTTGCTGTGCTAATTTAGGACCTTATTATTTTATGACTTGATTGATCTGTAACCTCTATACATACATCTCTTGTTCTAGGTTACTTCAGATTCCGTGATTTCTGCCACAGATGCTGAATTAATATTCCTGTAACATGCCTTTCATCATGCCACTTTCTTGCTCAAAAATCTTCAATGGCTTACAGTTGCCAATTGACCAAAGGCCATCTCTATAGCCTGGAATTCAAGTCCCAGTACAATCTAGTGCACTGCTCCTTACCATTCTTTCCATGAATCCCACTTTTCCCCATAGATTTTGGCTACTTACCCACCCATACAAGCTAACTTCAGTCCCCATCACAAGCCTGTACTTTTCATTGTCCACAACAGTACCCCTATTTCTAACTGTCCTCATTCTATCTTTCAAACCCAGTTCAAATCCCATCATCTCCATAACTAATAGTAAATATTTTTTGAACAGCCATAGCATTTTGCATATCACATATGTCACATCATTTTTATTTTTATTCAATCTCAGTTGCTTAGAACTGGATTAACCATAATTCTTGGTTCATGGCACACATTCTGACTTGTTTGCAGTAATTATAGCTCTACTTTATATTAAGCTACTTTAAGGCAAGTACTGTGCAAGAATCATATCTTCTGAAGTACCTAAAAGATAATTCGATAAATATTTAAAGGAGTCAGTGGACAGATTTAAATGATTTCCTTCTGTAGTCTCCATAAAACCCGATTCAGAGTGACCCGTTCTGCCTGGCATTCATTCATTCTGATGATCTGTGTGGTCTCCTCTACTGCACCTTGAAATACTCCACTCATCAGTCAATTTTTCTCTTCCATATTCCCATATTCAAATGTTTGGATTATTTTCTAAATAATCTGTGTGTAAATAAAATTGCAAGTATTTTACTTTGGCAATTACAATGCTTTCGACACGTTAAATTTCACCACCTCACCACCTTTCTCCCAGTTCATCCCTTAAAGGAGGGTGTGGTGCAAAGCATCAAGGGAGACTCCTCGGATGAGAATTCTACTAATTACTACAGGTTGTGACACTGTCTGACCTTCTCTACTTGATGTAATCAATTGGAGAACTGTTTTTTCCATCACAATGCATGGGTGATCAAGTTTATAGCCAAGTAGTTGTAAAACTAAAATGTCTTCACCCTCTGTAGGGATGAAAAGGATATGACAGGTAATGGGATACTTGGGATAGACAGAAGGATAAGACAGAACTTTGCCTGTGGTCTTCAACAGAGGATTAAAAAGGGGCAAAGTACCATGTTACGTGACAACACATGAGAGGGATGTTATCCAGACTTGAGGCAGGGGTGGGGTGGTCAGGAAAGCTCTGTTGGTCAAAGTGATTTCAGAGGTGAGACCAAGACCAAGCATAGACGTGAGGAGAGGGGTGTAGAAACAGGGTGATAGCATTCCAGACACAGGGAACAACATGTGCAGACCCAGAGGCAAGAGAGGGCAATCCCGAAAATATAAGAGTTCACACTGGCTGGAGGACAGAGGGGTGAGGCTTAGAAAGGTGAGTGCCAGAACCACTGGGGCTGGATAGGTCACTTTCAAAAGCCAGGAGTTTATTCTTAAGACAATGAGAACAATGACAACACGTTAAGTTCGGGTGTGTGAAAAGATCACTTTGGATGCCTTTTGGAGAATGATTTTGAATGTGAATAACATTTCATTCTCAAACACATGGAAGATTCACTCACCCCCATCTACCTCTATACATAAGGATGATTTAAGAACTTTGAGCTATAGTTAATTAATGCTTTTTTTTTTTTTTTGCTTAATTGCTTTAATGTCTTTTTCTCCATAATTCTTGCTAAAATTGTTATCCTTTATTGATCGGCCATTGACCATTTTTTTTCCATTGTCTTTTTGGTTACTTTTGGTTTTCCAGAAATAAAAGTCATCATCAGGCATAAGATATGAGAAAAACTGACATCACCACTTCTACAAAGAGTGACCCTAAAGACATAACACATAAAGAACAATATCACTGTTGGATTGATACAACCATCATGGAAAAACCTGTCAACAGAGAAGAAATGATGCACACAAAAAGCAGAGAGGAACATTTTTCTGGGAAGATGGAGTAGATGTATTTTTCCTTAGTCCTTCTGCTAAAGTACAATTAAAACCCCCAGACGTTATATATAAAATAAACAAGAAATGAACTGATAAGAAGGCAGACCAACTAGGGACCTTGAGATTCAAAGAACAACATGGTAGTCAGTTCCTTGCACTTCCTTTTTCCTCATGTATCCTAGACATAGACCTGAAGAAGCTGGCATCCCCAAAAACACCAATGTGGATGGACAAAAAACCCCAAAACAACAAAATACAGTTCTCTCAGCCAAAGGATGAAGAAAAGGGCAGCCTAGCAAGATGGAACACTTGTGGATAGTCAACAATTGACTCCTCTATTCTAGCCAAACTCCACAGAAAAAGACCTGTGACCCAAGCCCAGCCATACCAGGCAGAGGCCAAGTGGAGAGCCTAGACTTCCACTCCTGCAAAGCTCTAGAAAAGCACTCCCACACCTCTGCCAGAGTTGGTATGGGAGAAGGCCAAGTAGAGAGATGGGTCTTTCATGCCAATGAAGAACATAGAGGTGAGGATGGTGTCTCTCTTCCATACTCACCCAGAAGTACCAAGGGGTCCCTCCCCGCCCCACTGGAGTGGTGTCTCGGAGTAGGTTCAGTGGAGAGTGAGGACTTGCACCACCACCAAGCAGTAAAGAGGTTCCTTCCTTGCAGTGTCAGTGGAGGCCACATGGGGAGCAATCATCAGGCATCCCTACCCCTTCCATCCAGGGTGGTATCAGTGAAGGCTTAACAAAGAGCATGGACTTCCATCCACATTCAGCAGTAATGAGGATCCCCTCACCACACATACGTATCAGTGTCAATCAACAGGGCAAAATGAGGTACCTGGATTTCTCTGTTCACCTGGCAGTGCTCCTCATCCCTCCTCCTCTGCTGGAGGAATGTTTATCTAACACTCGTGAAATGACAAAATTGTAGAAATGGAGGACAGATTAGAGGTTTCAAGAGGTTAAAGTAGGGGCAGCCAAGGGTAGGAGGGAAGTGTTTGTTGTTCTAAAAAAGCATGTTATAGATTCTCGTGGTGGTAGAGCTGTTCTATATCTTGTCTGTATCAATGTCAATATCCTGATTGTGATATTCTACTGTAGTTTTGTAAAATGATACCATTGAGAAAAACTAGGAAAATGGTATAGGGGATCTCTCTGTATTAGTTCTTAAAACTGCACATGACAATATTATCTCAAAAGAAAATATGTAATAAAAATTAAAAAAGCAAAAGGCAGAGAAGCAAAATTTCAAGGTGTATCCAGAAACATGCAATATAGAGAAACTGTATCTTGGAGCCTGGGGTATCTGCGTCACTACAGAGGTGCAGTTGGTTGGAGGTCAAGGTCAGGGATATTTCTTCATACCTAACCATTGCTTTATACATGGAACAGAATATGAAGAGTATGCGTGAGTATTAGCAAGACCGGAGAGGGTATTCCTCCTGCAGAAATTCACAAATTGACCCTCTTATTCATATATCAGTTTCTTTGAAATTTTACGGTTCCTAATGAGGGTCACACATTTCTCGTTCAAATTAATCTTCGGAAACACATTTTTTCCTTATTATTGTAAATGGGATTTCATCACATTTTTAAAACTTAATGTTTCATTGATTTGAAGTCTTTATCTTGCTACCTTACAAGTCTATTAATTCTACTGGTTTTCCATGGATTTCTTTGGATTTTCTAGGTTAACAATAACATCATATGAAAATTGTAAAATGGCTCTTTTTTTTTGTTTAACATATTAAATATTGATGGTAAAAAAGAGTAACCTTGCCCTATTAATCTTTATGGTTATGTCTTTATATATTTCACATTTCACATATAATGTGTATTTGATTACTTTTTTCTCATAACTTATTCTATAGTTCATGACTTATTTTAATACAACTGCTTCCATATTTTGACAAAATCTATACATTTCAAGGTTTTATGAAAAATTTCCCAACCACTAACACTATGCTACATATAGTGATAATAGTTTGTTTTATATTTGTTAAATGATTGTTTAAATGGTAAAACCCCACAATATCCTGGAATGCTGTCTTGACTGTGATATGAATTAAAACACTACCCCAAACCATCAATCATCAATACATGCAAATAGCTTTACACATACATACAAACACATACATACATACACACACACAAAATACCATGGTTTTAGAACAAAATTTGGAAAATAATCTCAGTAACTAGATAACATGAAAGAGATAAATGTGTGATTAGCCACTTCCTACTGTTGAACTTGGCCTTCCAGATGGCTGACTTTGATTCTAAGCCAGTGCTTCTAAGGGTCAGTAGACTTGTTCACCTTCATTTCTCTAAAAAAGGAATGGAAAATTCTCAGGAAGTTGGGAACCAAGCAGAGTTTCCATATGCTGTATTCTAATATCTAAACAAGGAATTTGCTTTATTTATTTACTCGTTCATTCATTCACTCAAAGTTTATTAATGCTTACTCCAAGTTCATGGCCAGGTAGCAGAGGCGATGAAAAAAGAGAAAGGGAGAGAGAGAGACATAGACATAATCCTGCCCTAAAGGGATTCATAGAATACCAGAGAAGGAAGAAACCTAACAAAAATGATGATGCTGTGTGGTAAATGTTAACAAAAAAAAAGATATTTATGAGAACCAAAAAATCTAGATCTATCTGTGCCAGGGCAAGAAGGAATGAAAGGGAAAGTTTCATAAGAGAAGTGAGTTTGTTATGAATCCTGATGGATAGGTAAGAACTGAACAGAGAGACAAAATGTAGAATATTCTAAGCAAAGGAGGACAAAAACGCACAAGTGTGGAGCCGTGAAAGAGCTTGCAGTGTCTGAGCGGCCACCAGCACCCTGGGGTGGCCAGAGCATAAGATGCTGCAATGTTCATACCCAAGAGATCATTTAAGCCTAGTAGAATCTCATGGCTTTGATATTTATTCTCAAATTTTAAAAAGAGACACAGTAATGTTTTCTGAATCTTATGTTAAAGCATTAATTCAGTTTGTCAATATAGAGCAGGTGTCTCAACCTCAGTAGAGGGTGACATTTGGAACTTGTCACAGCTGTTTGGTGTATCGTAGGCTATTTAGCAGCATCCTTGGCCTCTGGCCACTAGATGACAATAGCTCCTTCCACTGTGACAACCAATAACATCTTCAGGCATTGCCAAATGTCCCCAAGGGGGCAAAATCTCTCCTTGTTGAGAACCACCACTGGTAGAGCGTAACAATTTAAATTAATCAAGAACTTACTATATGCCAAGCACCATAGCAAGCTTTTCACACATATTATCTCACTGCCTTTTTATAACAATCCTACTGGTATTAACCCCATTTCATAGACTAAGAAACTAAGGCCCACAGAGGTCAAAGAACTTGCCCAGAAAAACACAGTGAGGAAGTGACAGAACTAGGATTCATCACTAGCATTCATGCCACTAACTGTAATCCATAACTATTTATTTATAGATTTATTTATGGATTTACAAGGTTGTGTAAGGATTGAATCATGTATCTCGGCATTACCAGCCTTTAGCACACTCACAGCGCCCATCATTTTACTGAGCCTGATTTTTTTCTAGCTTGGGCTGTCATTTTCAAATTGCTAACCTTGGCTACCATCCAAACTTGGCTAATCATCTCATATTTAGTAAGCACCAACTCCGTGCAGAGTCCATGGAACCAAACACTTGAGATGCTAAGCTACAGCTGAGAAGCAACTGTTTATTTTAAATGTAGTCTGGAAAGAGCAGCAAAATATTTCTGGATCATTTCCTTGATGGATAAGGACGGTGCAATGAGTGCTATGGAATCACTGTAGGCAATAAAATGGCGCAGAGACAGCGTGGATTCTGGGCTCCGAGAGAGCTGGGTCTGCTCACTAACTTCTTTAGAGATGAATGCCATTAGGAAAACTTAAAATTCTTTCACACTGTTTCCTCTTCTGCCAAAGAGGCACATAAGCGGGCAAAGACTTTGCAAGAGGCATGTGGATGTGGCATGAATCATTTTAGAGAGCCAATTTCCAGGACCTCAACATTCCTTTGTCCTCTTAGCTAAACTGATGTGCCAGAGAAAGCATCTACGACACCTTTACACAACTGCCCTTTGTTCATTTTTCAAAAGAAATGTGTACTTTTCACCCCTTCTAAATCTTGATGCATTGCCCCAAGGCAATAAATCTCCAGCACAAGTCAAAATCTTGGTATCTGGAGACCCTTCAGATTAAGGCACAATAAGCAGGTCCTCTAAGAAACTTTTCTAGTCTTTCACATATTTCAGTTAAGTATCTTTCAATATTTCTTGACATTGGACATGGAGTATTTTGGCTCATTTCTGGGATGTTTTGAATTCAGGTACATTGTAGGGTGGGGACGGGGGAGGGAAGGCATCGTTCATTTACCGCCTTTCCTTTTCAACCCCCTGACTACCGTCAAAGCATATGCCACTTCTTTAGAAGAGTCGCATGAGGGCAAAGCAAGGAAGAAAATGTCCGTAAGAAATATTGAAGGTGGCAGCAGCTTATTTCACCCAGATGACAAATTCAGGGCAGGCTCTCTGCCTCGTTTATCAATTGTAGAATTCTAAAGTAATATGATTGCCACTGGAATGTGCATTGGCTTATTTAGGCCTTTTTCTCTCAGAAAATAAATCTGATTTGGAGGATAGGTTTGACTGTGAGAAACATTTTCACAAATAGGTGATATGGTAGATATTTGTCCAGAAATTAAATAAGCTAAATATATGGCTCCAAGATTTTGATAAGAAGATATTAATGCACATTTTAGGGTAAAATAATTTTATCAAAGACTATTGAATTGTTAAAAGTTTATTAAAATTCAGGGACTTCCCTGGTGGTGCAGTGGTTAAGAATCTACCTGCCAATGCAGGGGACACAGGTTTGAGCCCTGGTCCGGGAAGATCCCACATACTGCAGAGCAACTAAGCCTGTGCACCACAACTACTGAGCCTGCGTGCCACAACTACTGAAGACTGCACGCCTAGAACCTGTGCTCTGTAACAAGAGAAGCCACCGTAATGAGAAGCCCGCGCACTGCAACGAAGAGTAGTCCCCGCAAACCGCAACTAGAGAAAGCCCGCGTGCAGCAACAAAGGCCCAACGCAGCCAAAAATAAATAAATTTAAAAAATAAATTTATTTTTTAAAAAAGTTTATTAAAATTCATACTATTTTGTTTTTCCCAAAATCAACTTTAAACAAAATGCTTCCAAAAGAAATAGTAACAGGTAGTCTTTTAATAAGTCCTGGTAAAGTTCTAGTCTTTGGGGGGGCTTCCCAGAAATTTGAGAAAGTGAATGATTGTAATGATGGGTTAAAAACTCCTTTTGCTGGTGAAAAGTTTTCCAATTCCTTAGTTTCAACAAAATTGAAAGAGGACCTAAGGGAATTGTCAGCTGAGAGATCATTTACAATCCTTTTCTGACAATAGATAACTCATTATTTTTGGCATGTAACTCAGGAGGAACTCCAAGAACTGAGTGACATCAATTTAACACAACTCTTTCAAGTGCCATCTACATATTTGTATGAAGAAGGTTTTCAGCACTAAAACCTATAAAAATGAAAAACAGCACTGAAATGAATGCTGTATGCTCTCTTATTCTAATAGTGAACAACAGAAATCCATGGGTCCATGAATTAATGAACAACCCGTCTGATTAAGAGATGAATCTCCAATAGTATCTTATTTTTTATATGTAACAAGTATCAAAATGTGTAATAATGTTTGACAAGTTATATACAAGTAACAACTGCAATAATAACTCAATCTGTTAGCAATTTTGGTCACAGAAAATGTAAAAATTTCAATTGATATCAACAATTTTTGTAGCAGAGAAGTAGAATTCTGCAATCAATAAAAGGCTTTAGGAAAAATATGTTGCATTAGAAGAGAATTATGTGGGGACTTCCCCCTGGTGGCACAGTGGTTAAGACTCCACTCTCCCAATGCAGGGGGGCCTGGGTTCAATCCCTGGTCAGGGAACTAGATCCCACATGCATGCCGCAACTACAAGTTTGCATGCCACAACTAAGGAGCCGGCGAGCCACAACTAAGGAGCCCGTGAGCCGCAACTAAGGAGCCTGCCTGCTGCAACTAAGACCCAGCACAACCAAATAAATAAATAGTTTTTAAAAAAGAACTATAAAAAAAAAAGAATAGAATTATGTGGTAGAAGTGGAGTAAAGAGACCTAAGAAAACATGCAAAGTTTCGGCATTAAAAAAAGGCGCTTGCAGACATAGAAAACAAACTTATGTTTACCAAAGGGGCAAGGGGGGGAAGAGGGATAAATTAGGAGTTTGGGATTAACATAAACACATTACTATATATAAAATAGATAACCAACAAGGACCTACTGTATAGCACAGGGAACTACACTCAATATTTTGTGATAACCTATACGGGAAACAGAATCTGAAAAAGAAAAAAAAATATATATATATAAAACCGAATCACTTTGCTGCACACCTGAAAGTAACACAACATTGTATCAACTATACTTCAATAAAACTTTTTTTAAAAAGGTGCTTGTTCATCAATGGATACTACTAGAAGGAATCAAATTTGCTGTAGTACTTAGATTTCAGTGGGTACATTTAATAGTGCTGCAACAGTTTTATTTTAAAACATCAATACAGTACTATAGAAATGCCATCTTTACAAACCCCGTTGAAAAGTTTAGGGGACCTCTTAAAAATCAATGAGCGGCACATGGGTTTTCAGTCTTTAGGGGTTACGTGAGCAAACACATTTGAAGATTACTGATTTCGCAGATGTTAATTGTTTTCCCTTTGTCTCCTTTTCATTGTTATTGGAAAGAGTTACTTATAATGGGGCTGGGGAAAAGAAGAAGGGAGAGAGGAAGATTTTACAGTGAGAAGCAGAAATTGGTCATAATCCTTCTTTTGACAATTTTAAAATATTGGGTATACTTATGAGTATCTCTAAAGGAAACAACATTCTGACTTTGAGAGGTTCCGTTCAAGATGGTGATGGAGGAGGATCCTGGGCTCACCACCTCCCCCGACACACTGAATCTGCAGCTACATATGGGACAACTTCCTCTGAAAAAAACTAAAAGCTGTCTGAGTGACCCCTACACATTGGGCAAATGACAGAAGGCCCACGTCGAAACAGGCAGGAGGGGCTGGGACACAACCTAGCCACAAACCCCATCACAGCGTGGCCACCCACAATCCAGAGAGAATTCAAAACCCGAAGCTGCTCCCTGAGGCGGGAGGAGTTTGAACCCCACCGTGAGCACCCAGCTTGTAAGACCTGCATCTGAGAGAAGAGACCCCAAAACATCTAGCTTTGAAAATCAACAGGGCTCGAGTCCACGAGACCCACAGACTATAAGGAACTGAGAAACGCCTCTTAATGGGCTCTTTCATGACTCACCTGACCCAGGGCTCAGCGCAGAGGCAGTGGGTCCAGGGGCATCCACACTTGATGTGATTCAAGCTCATTTGCTCATCTTAAAGCATCTGAGTTTAGCACACAGCTAGGGGCCTGCTGGCTGGCGGACACCATCTTCACCCCCTTCCTCTTCTTCACTCTAGCCAGTGGGTAGCATCTTTTTTTCTTCTTCTGTTTCCAGCAGATGCCATCTATACTCTCTCCCTCTGCGGTGCTCTAGAGCCATAGTATCTCCCGAAGGGGAGCTTTCACACATGGCTGGTGCCCTGGTTTTTGCGGCTGCTGAGGAGGGGATACCCCTTGATTGCCTAGCTCTGGAGGCCGTCAGGGCTTATGCTTGTGGGTCCCACAGGACCGTAACCAATGGAGAAAGAGTTCTTAAACAGCTTCCGCCCCCAAGAGACAGGAAGAGGCAACAGACACAGGAGCTCAGACTTTCTGTGAAAGTGGCCAGTTAGCAAATCATCACAGCTGCAGCCCGAGGGGGCAGGTTTCTAATTAAACACACGTGTAAGTGCTAACTACGATCCTTTCCAGAGATCTCCAAGAGGAGGTGCTATCTTCATGCTCTCCCTGGCCATGCTCCAAAACGCCAATATCTCCCAGAGGGGGGCTTTCACACGTGTCTGGTGCCCTGGTTTTTGCGACTGCCTCCCAGGAGATGTCCCTGGATTGCCTGGCTCTGGAGGCCGGGGCTGGGGGGCGGCTAGTGTTCTTGGGTCCCCTGGAACGATTGGAGAGACAGTTCCGGGCAGGCTACTCCCCACCAGGGCACTGCACAGACAATAGACTGAAACCAACCACTGCCCCCCTGCTTCTGTGAAAGAGGCCTATTTTCTTCTTCTGGAGCCTGAGGGGTGGCTTCAGCTTTGCCAAGCAAATAGAGGCCTACGGAGGTGCTCTCAGGGAACCCAGGCAGTTGGGTGCCATCTATGCATGCTCTCTCTGCCATGCCACACCTTCCTGATACCTCCTGGAAAGGAGTTTATACACTCATCTGGAGCCCCAGTTTTTGTGACTGCCACCCAGGGTACACCGCCAGATCACCCGGCTCTGGCGGCCAACAGGTCTTTTACACTTGCGGTCCCAGAGGACCGTATGTATCGCATACTTTAAATATCTGCATACTTTAAAAGCTGCTACCCGAAGGTGTGAATTCCAAACAGCCTGAATCTAGGTGCTGACTGAGATCCTCCCCTTTGGGACACTGACAGGTCCTGGCACAGCCTCAACGAAAATAAATTAAAAGTAAAATAGGCTGCGTGGACAATCCCAAAGGTTCAAGAGACAACCAAGAGCTAGGGGAGGGGTGAACAATAAGGGTCATCTCCTACACGGGGCCGCTCCTTCAAGACTGAGAGAGGTGTCTGTTTTATCTAATGCACAGAAAGCAACTCGGAGAGTCAAGGAGAATGAAGAAACGGCTGTTCCAAACAAAAGAACAAGACAAAACCTCAGGAAAAAACCTTAATTAAATAGAGATAAGTAATTCACCTGATAAAGAGTTCAAAGTCATGGTCATAAAGATGCTCATCAAACTTGGGAGAAGACTGAATACAGTGAGAACTTCAACAAAGAAACAGAAAATATAGTCAAGTACCAAACAGAAGGTACAGAGCTGAAGAATACAATAACTGAACTGAAATACAATATTCTGACTTTGGAGTTTGGTGATGTTTCACACCTACGGTCTAATGATATGCATTTTCCTGTTATAAAAATTATGATAAACTGGAAAATGCACCATCAGGACTGAATACCTACCACATTCAGTGGCAAACTGAACAAACTAGCCCAGGGCAGGCAGCAGTGACCCATCCTCCTCAAGCTGATGGGAACCAGGGTCAACATGCCAGCAATATTCCCTCATAAAAAAGCGAATAGGGATACATTGTACAAATTCCTTACACCTTACAAATCCATTATTAGGCACCACTGGGAATGTTTTTTGGGGAAAAAAACCAGCTACGCTCTGCTCAGAGAACAAGATTTCCAAATGTTCTGGTTTCTAGTCAAGAATTTCTAGAGCTTTCTGTCCTTTCTCTTTCCAAAATGTTAGACAGGAAAATGTGTGTGTGTGTGTGTGTGAGTACGCAGGTGTGTGCAGGGTGGGGGCGGGGAACTGTGTGTATATATTTACATGTGTAATAAGATATTCCCACATAAATATTCCATTGTTACCATTTCTATTGTGTATCCTCCTTTAATGAAAAATAATATAACCGGGGCTTTGGCTCATTATCTGGTCCTCAGCCTTGACCCCCATCCAGTTATAATTTTAAATCTGCTAGTCACTCCAAACTCACTGAAATGGAGTCGATGCCTGCAAAGCAGTGTCTCAAGATGTCTATTGTCTCTGTGTCTCTCAAATCCCTTCAGGCGAAATTCAGAACAGCTGCAACTGCTTGGATTTACAACAGGAGTTCACTGGCTATTCACAACTGATTATGATGATCTAGCCATGTAAAAATGACTCATCTAGTGAATTAACCATACTCTGTATTTGATTTGTTGCTGACAAAATTTAACCAAATGTAAATATTTTGCATTCAAACAAATTGAGTACATTCTTAAAAATGTCTTACCACATGCCTTTGTGCTAAGGACCCTGTGGTGCCCAAGGCAGAGTTGGAAACCAGGCAATTGCCTAAGATTTCAATAATGAGTTCTTGTCCATTTAAGATTCTGGTATTAAACCTGGCCTCTTATCTATATCCGTTTTCTTTTCCTTTTTTTAAAAATAAATTTATTTGTTTGTTTGTTTGTTTATGGCTGCATTGCGTCTTCGTTGCTGCGCGCGGGCTTTCTCTAGTTGCGGCGAGGGGGGTCTACTCTTCGTTGCGGTGCATGGGCTTCTCACTGCGGTGGCTTCTCTTGTTGCAGAGCACGGGCTCTAGGCGTGCGGGCTTCAGTAGTTGTGTCTCGTGGGCTCCAGAGTGCAGGCTCAGTAGTTGTGGCGCACGGGCTTAGTTGCTCCACATCATGTGGGATCTTCCCGGACCAGGGCTCGAACCCGTGTCCCCTGCATTGGCAGGCAGATTCTCAACCACTGCGCCACCAGGGAAGCCCACATCCTTTTCCTTGATGGGCTCTGAAGGCAAGCAGTGGGGATACAGAATGAGCTAGAAAATCACTGCCCATTAAATCACTAGTCTGATGAAGCAGGAACAAAGCAAATGGTTGGACCAAATGTAAAATAGCTAGCTAGTGGGAAGCAGCCGCACAGCACAGGGAGATCAGCTCTGTGCTTTGTGTCCACCTAGAGGGGTGGGATAGGGAGGGTGGGAGGGAGACGCAAGAGGGAGGAGATATGGGGATATATGTATATGTATAGCTGATTCACTTTGTTATACAGCAGAAATTAACACATCATTGTAAAGCAATTATACTCCAATAAAAATGTTAAAAAAAAAAAGCGAATAGTTGGGTGTGGTGGGAAAGGGAACCTGCAGAAGCATGAAGAAATGTCTGAGGAATGAAATAGAGTGGTATTTGGGGGAAACTATAACTAGCTCCAGCTTTTAGGTCAAAGGGTAAAGAGAGGTCAAATCACACCACCTTAATGCTCTGCTAAAGAGCTTGAAGTTTATTGCACAAATGAGTCATAATTAAAAAACAGTAAGCAGGGGTGTGGCATGATTGGGTTTATATAACTCATTCTCTTCTTTTCCTGCCTAATGTTACGTTGAGCTGCATGAAGCTGCTACCTTGTGGGTTGAAAGTAATCAAATACTGATGATCTCATAAGGATCAAACTGATACTTAACAGAATTTGAAATTATATTTTCAATTGTGTTTATTTATTGAATGTCTATCTCTATGGCTAGATGGTAGACTCCAGAGCCAGACAACTTGGGTTCATAAATCAGCTCTATTAGCTGTGTGACCCTGGACCAGTTACTTTACCTCTCAGACTTTGTTTCCTTGTCTCACAATACTCCAGAGAGTTATTGTGACCATTACATGAGTTAATATATATCGATGATTGAAATGGTGTCTGGGATGTAGTAAGTGCTACTCAAATATTAGCTATTATTATTGTTATCATCATCGTCATCAGTTATTACTGCTGTCATCAGCATCATCACCACTTCCAAATGTCTATGTTAAATGTGAAGAATGAGGAAAGTAATCCTAGAGCTAGAAATTGGAAGCGACTCCCTTTCCTTAGATTCCACAGTTTTTCAGTCCTCTTCCCTTAAGTTCAATAACTAATCCTAGAAGGATGTTTTCTCAGCCCTTGAAACCTGCTCATGTAATATTAAAGTCCCATACCTGAATTTCTGAATTATACAAAATACCTGCAGTAAATGAAAGCGAGTTATGTAGGTTTTTTTAAAAACAAAACAAAAACAAAATATCAACAGCCTTTCATAAAGCATTGATTTACAACCAAAAAAAAAAAAAAAACTTCCTATATGGGATGCAGTTTCCTCATTTCCCAAGTGAATTGTGAGAAAAACCCTTACAGCTAGCTCTAGTATTCTACTTTTCTATGAAATTAACAAATACAATTTGCCTCAGCATATAACTTTTCCCTAATCAAGCAAACAACCTCTACTTCAAAATCCAATGGCACATTATCCCACTGCCTTTTCTCACACAGGATTCTTGATTTTCACTGGATACTCATCATGTCAATATGGTATCCACCTTTAGTAGTGGCAAAGCTTCTTGATGGTAGTCACCTGCATGCAGGGATCTTCCTTATTCTCCCCATAGCACAATTCCTCAGGTTAGGGCCACTAGTCTAGCCCAGAAGAGTGGAATTTACAAAATAGATGGTGTCCCTTGTCTTCAAGTATCTCATTCTTGAGATAATTATTTTAATGTTCATTCATTAGCTTTCTCATAATATTTATATTATCTCACAATAATGATTAATAATAAAAGCTACCATTGATCAAGAATTGATGTGCCAGATACTGTCCTAAGCATTCTAAGTATATTCTCTCAATTACCCAATCATCTATCTATGCATATATACATGACTGTATACACACACACATATCTATAGGTACACTTCTATATACATATATGTATGTGTATATATATACATAAAACTATACCAAAAAATATATATACATAAAACTATACATATATATACACATAAAACTATACCATTATTAAGCCCATTTTATAGAAGAAACTGAGAATCAGTAAGAATTAATCATCCAAAGCCACATAGTTTATGTCAGAGGCTGAATTTTAGCTAGACCCTTCTGCATTTTTAAACACTTTCAGTTCAGTGTTTATGGTCTCCAAAAAGCAATGTACCCAAGAAGCTTTTTTCAAAAGTGCAAAATAAGCAGTTTGATACCTTGAAAACAGGATTTAGAGAAAAGTGTCCCGGGTCCCTTCCTGGTCCTGCTGATTGATGGTGGGATATGCCATCTTGAGCAAAATACTCGTCTTTTCCTGAGACCTCAATTTCCTCTTGTAGAATGAAGGGTTTAGAGCAGATAATCCCTAAGGTTTCTTTTGGCTCTAAAGAGAAATGATTTGCTTCGGAAAGGCATTGTTTCTACAATGAGGATAAATACCCAGAATGCCAACTCTTCTTAATGAAAGGTAACATCCTCTCCTGAAGCAACAAAATAACTATCTTCTAGTCATCCTTCAGATCTTGGTTTAGAGAGTACAATATTAGTCTAACCTTCTCTGGAGTCCCTTCTTCATACTGCACTTCACAGTTTGTGATTACAAATTGATTTGTGTAGTTAGATTGTAAGTTCTAAGAAGCTAGGCACCATGTCTGTCTGTTCACCACTGAACACCTACCTGCACATTGAACTACTGAACCACTGGCACAGAGAAAGTGCTCAGGAACATTTGTCAGCTAAATGGATTTTAAAAGGGGCTCACAGCTGCTAGGTTTTCAGTATTGGGTGATTTAGAGCAAATATTTCTTTCTGCCTTTCCAAAAGATAAGAGTCTAGTAATGAGTCTTTCATGCCATCGGAAGGCTATAATTTATTTTCTCTTAGCTGGTACCATGCAGGAGAAGCCAGTGATGAACACTGCCTCCCGAAAGTGTGAAAATCACAGCTCAGAGTTCCAATACCACTTTCTCTAACCCCTGAGAAACAAATATTGAAGATGACGATATCAACATTTACATCAGGGACTTTCTGGCGGTCCAGTGGTTAAGACTCTGTGCTTCCACTGCAGGGAGTGCGGGTTGGATCCCTGGTCAGGGAACTAAGATCCCACATGCTGCGTGGCACGGCCAAAAAAAAAAAAACATTTATATAAATGAACTGGATCTAACTGAAATCCTGCACGTAAGGAAGGCTTACTAATTTAAGAGAAGGGATGGAAAAACGAATCCTTTTGTGCTTGGTGTTCTTGGCTGGAACCAGCAGCCAAAGTGCTGTTGTCCCCTCTACTGCAGCTCCACTGACAGGCCCACCCAACTGTGTACATTTTACAGACGGACGGCTGTGCCTCTCTGCCTGGAATGCACGACTGGTAGCAGCCACAGTGACCTGGGTAACTGGGGCAGTGGGTTTGTGAACTGCCCCCCTCTCTTCCTGCAGCTTATCCCCTGGGATGCAAGATTACAGTGCCCGGGAGCGGTGGAGGCCGGGTACAGCATGGCTGAGGCTGCTGGGCAGCCACACGGCAGTGGCTTGTTGGCAGCGAGCTCAGTCTAGGACCACACGGAAAGCAGACATGCTGACTACGGCATGCAGCAAAGAAAACGAGAGCTTCTGCCTCTGTTCGGTGGGCTTGGACAGGAGAGGGAAGGAGGGGGCGTCGGGGAGAGTGCCAAGCTGGGCTGTTCATGAAAGTGTGGGAAGATTCAAGGGGAGGCATTTTGCCAACTCAGAGGCAGTTGGGCAGATCCCACCCTCCCTTTTTTCTGCTTAAATGAGAAATCCTGCTTGATGGAGTGGGAGCAGGGCCAAGAAAGGAATGATTCTGCTGGGCGAGCATGGGATGCTCGGACCCAGGAAGGATGTCCGCCAGCTGGGATCAGGGCCAGTGGTGGGGGGAGGAGAAATCGAGGGAAGGGAGATGAGGAGCAGCAAGAAGGAAAGCAAGTGTCAGAGGCTGGGAGTAGCACATGCCAACAATTATATACAGCATGGATCAACAAGGTCCTACCGTATAGTACAGGAAACTATATTCAGTATCCTGTGAGAAACCATAATGGAAAAGAACATAAAAAAAGAATGTATATATATATGTATAACTGAATCACTTTGCTGTACAGCAGAAACTAATGCAACACTGTAAATCAACTATACTTCAATTTAAAAAACAAAGTAAAAGTGAGTATAGGAAGAACATGAGAAGAAATGTCCCACTAGGAGAAGAAAAGAGAGAAAGCAGGTCAGGTCAAAGACCTGGGAGGTTCGCCCCTGGGAGAACCACGTTTCTGTGTTATAGAGCAGACCCACCTACCTTCCAAATAGCAGAATGAAATAATGTTCACGTGAAACGAGCTGTGAAAGACCACACCGGACAGTATAAAGTAAACCTACTGCCCCAAAAGTCTCCTGGTGGGTATTAATTTCCATGGGAATACATTTTTCCCAAACAGCAAACCATGGAAGAGTTGTAATTTCTAAAAAACGGGTTACCTTTTAAGTAAAACAGAGCAAACAAAATGCTATCACAGAAAAACCATATAGTACTTCTATATATTTGATATTTCCTAAAATATAATTTATTTTTTTAAAACAGTTAAAATATAATTTAGAATCCAAGAATCCTAAGTTGTTCTTCTTGTCTTTCTAACATAGTATTAAAAACATGAAGATCCTGTGGTAAGAAAACCTAGAGGAGATAAAATTATAAATGTCGAAGAAGTGAATTCCATTTTGAAGTGATGTCACTTTTAGAGCTTTCTAATGTCCCTTCATGGAGACTTATGAAGAGCTAAAAGACCATCAGTTACATTTTTTGGTGACAATCCTACAAGTTACATGTGGCCTGAGGACCAGAATCCCACTGGCTGCAATCTCTTACAGAGGCTGAGGCATATTTTGGCGATTTGGCTATTGACTGATTACAAATAAAAGGCCCCAAATCTTCCCCCTTCCTGGATCTGAACCTAGGCTTCAAGAGGCCATTCTTCCTCTTGGAGCTCTGCCCCTACCATGTAAACAAGGCTGGGCTGGCTTCATGGGGTCTGAGAGGCCATATAAAAGACAGCCTAGTAGTCCTACACAAGCCATTTTAGACCAGCCTCCAGCTAGCTGATCCCCAAACAGGTGAGAGAACTCAGGTAAGATCAGCGGGGCAGCCAACCCTACTCACAACCAACGACAAATGCTTGAGCCAACACAGCTGAGACCAAAAGTGCTGCCCAACCGATCCACAGACTCATGAGCAGTACCAAATACTTAGTGTTTACCCACTGAGTATGTGGACTGATCCCTACACAGGAACAGACAACTGATACAGTTACACACAGACTGGGCACTCACCTGTGCATTCGTACTGTAGACCTTTCCCGTAATACCCCTTCTCACAGATGCACTCAAATTGACCCGTGTGTGTCCCACATTTGCAGCTTGCCATCTGGTCACAGCAGTCTTTGCCGGCTTCACACAGATATGAGCAATGGGACATATCCTCTTGAATAAAACTCCCAGAAGGCAGATCTACCAAGCACATATGACAGGGGGTCATAACAAAAAAATGAATAAGCAGTTGAATGTTACATTCTCTCGTTACCACAATTGAAGCTCAAGACAGAGAAAATATCTTTTCATTTCCGTCAAATTCCCAACTACTCCCCACTCCCATCCAAATATGAAGGTGTGTGATTTGCAGGACCACAGACTGGGAATTTGATTCAGCTGCTTAAGCTATTTCAGTCTGGGACCTCATCATAAGTTCTCAAGTCCAGGCAGGGTCAGGCAGAAATTAAGTAGTTTCAGCGAGGACTCTCCAGATGCAGCAGGAAGTAATGTAGTCGGTTCTCCAGGTCAGTCCCCTGGCTTCCACACCAGCATGAGGTCAGGCAGCAGTAACCAGATTTCTAGAATCCTTGTTCAGATAAATAAATAAAGCTGCAATCCTGACTGCTGTCAAAGGGTGCTGATGGTGAGTTACTGATTTAAGAATAAATACCATTACTTCTATAACGATTTGATTAAAAACTGAAACAATGGCACCACACAAGTTGAATAATAGAACCAGGATCTGGTTTCTCTCTCAATTTTAAATAAATTTTCACTTATGTAAAAGGAGACCATACAGATTATTTGAGCCATGCTCTGAAGTGAGCCATGCTGGGAATTCAACAACACAGGCAGAGCTGTCCTGTTCTGAAAGTGACTTAACGGGGCAGGGTAAGGTTGACTATGGCTTATCAGGAATGGATGACCTAGAATCAGGCACACGGTAAGTTCCATTTACCTTGCTGAGGAAGTTCAAAAGTCTTAGCCTAAATTCCAGCACTAGGTCCACAGTTCTAGGCCCAGATACAGTGATAGGCCCACAGTAGAAACTCAAATGAGTGAGTTTCAGCAAGACACATGAACTGCCATTGAATACTCAGAAAGGAGATTGGTGATGGCCTCAGTTATGGAACATCTGTCTCTATGCATTAAGACCCTGAACAATAGACAGGGACAACGTAAAGGGAAGACCCTGGCCCTAAGAGAAAGAGACTTGTACAACCAAGTACCCTATTAAAGCCCCATCTAATAGACTATGGTGTGGGTATAAGGTCTGCAGCATGGGCATCTTGGACTTAGCTCTGAGACACAGGTTTATTTGGCAGTTGAGGGAACAAGAAAAACATAGCTATAAGACTGGTGCACTGGCATTTAGGTCAGGGAGAGAGATAAGTGAACAAGCTGCATATGTGGAAAGCTATTATTCTGGAACCTACATCTATTGAGAATGGCCACAAACATGGACAGCCTTGAGACCAAAAGTGGGTCCATCCAAATTGAAAGTAGTTTCTGCAGACCACAGATAGAGAGAACAAACTAGTGGTTACCAGTGAGGGGAGGGGCAGTATGGGGGTGCGGGAGTGGAAGGTACAAACTCTTGGGTATAAGATGGGCTCAAGGATGTATTGTACAACACAGGGAATACAGGCAATATTTTGTAATAACTGTAAATTGGAAGTAACCTTTAAAAATTGTATAAAAATTAAAAACTATATATAAAAAAAGAAAGTTGCTTCAGAGAACATGGAGGCAGGAGAAATGAGGTTCACTTCCTTTGCCCCCATCGTTTCTCTTCAGTAAAAACAGGATTTTTTCTTATGGAACCTGGAAACTTGATTAGAGTATTACACATTTTAGATTTTAGTATTTTGTAATAAAAGTGATGCCTTCCAAAACTCTGTTGTGATAGGGTAATCAAAATCCTTTCCTTGAAGACTCTGTCCCATCCAGTTTCTGACTCAACTTGCATTGGGCAGAAGGCCCCCATCCTACAAGACAGAAGGTTGGTAGGACTGGAAATGAGTCCTCTACGACACAGCTAATAACACCCACAATTTCATAATCCCATCTAGTGCAACAGCCCCTCTGTCTTCCTACTCAGCATATCACTTTTCCCAGAGAAAAGGAGAAACAAAAAAAGCCCCAGTTACTGAACTTCCGTCATATGCCAAACACTGTGCCGGTGAAATTTAAATATTTTATTTAATCCTCCTGACAAAGCTATTCGGTACATGTTATAATATCTCTGTTTTAAAAGTAGAGGAAACTGAAGCTCATAGATGTTAGATAAATTGGCTAAGGTAATAGCCAATGGACAGTTATTGAGAGCTTAGTATAATAAGCTCTCAGTGACTTTTCTAATCACTTTATATGTATTACTCCATTTAATCCTTGGAATAGGCCTATGAAGTAGGTACTATTCTTGTACCCTATTCTATTAACAAGAAATCTAGGGAGTGCAAAAGTTAAATAATTTGCCCAAAGCCACCCAGTTAGTAGGTTGACTAATTGGGAATTTTTGCTCTATCCATAGGTAGCCTGAGATGCTGCTCTAAACTCTTCTGTTGGAACTACAGTAAGGCTGACCCACTTATTTTGAACATCACTAATTGTGAGGAAACCTCATGTTGCCATGATTTGCCCATCAAACTGAATCTTTCATGTGGATACCTGCAAAGATCAAGCCTAATTTGCTCCATGGCTTTGGTCTGAGGCTAGATCCCCATCTCCTCCTCCCAATCTGCACTTTCTCTCCTGGATCACTGCAAGATACATGCCCATACTACACCTGGAAGTTCATCTGAGTTAAGTCACCCAACTAAACATCCTTATAAATGGTGCACAAAGAACTCTAATGAATGGATTTACTGATGCTATTCCCTGTCGCTGTCACTGCTCTTCAGTTTATCCATAAGCATATCTATACTCAAACTGTCAGGTCAAGAAGTATGTGTTAAATATTTATTGTCCCTATAATCTTCATGTATATTTCTGGAAACATTCTGGTGAGATTCACTAAGCATGTCTCTGAATGTTTACTTCATCCTTCCAGATAACTGAAGATGAGATGTAAGTCAAGGCTTCCGACTCCGTGTGTGGCCTCAAAACACACCTCAGTTCATTCCACTGATTCTAATGGTTCCAGGTGGCAGCATATGGATATTTTAGTGAAAATATATCACAGTTATTAAAAAACAAAACAAAACAAATACTCCTGTTTCAAGGTCAGAATGTCATCTCTACTTATGAAGTTCAACGCAGCTCATAATACACAAAGAACACATGGGCATCACGCTCAGCGAAGACCTCATAGGGCTTGGTATTATCCCCACAGTGGGTTTCAAGAAATCAGCAAGAAGGAAACCCTGTTTAAAGGCACTGCGTTATGCCAGTAGGTTTCCATTACCTTCATGCAACGCTCGGCGGGCTAAAGCCTCAAATTCTTCAAAACTGTGGAGCAGGTAGCAGTGCTCCTCCTTTGGGGTGGAAGCCATGTCATTCAGTTCTCGAATGTTTCCTTGCCATATGCCAAAAGTGAAGATTTCCACTCCAAAATCTCGCAGTGATGCTGCAATGGGTCTTGGATCTCCCCCGTTGGAATATCCATCCGTAATGAGAAATATAACTTTTGTTGAGTTTTCTCTAGAATGACGAAGAATTTGCTGTAATGAAATAGGGCAAGTTAGTATGAGTATGTATCGTGTTGGCCTACTCTGTGCCTCCCTTATTAGGTAAGGGAGTGCTTGTGAAGATCATTAACATTTCACAAGAGTGAGGAATGGAACACTGATCAGTGAGGGTAAAACACAAACAGGTACAGATGAGAGCCTACAATGGTCTTCTCAAAGAACCACAATAAACCTCAAAAGCATTTAAAATGTATCATCATCATCATCGCCATAGAGCTTGCTAATTGAGAGCAACAAATGTTTATGGGGACTTCCCTGGTGGTCCAGTGTAAAGAATCCACCTCCCAATGCAGGGGATGCAGATTCAATCCCTGGTCAGGGAACGAAGATCCCACATGCTGTGAGGCAACTAAGCCCGCACACCACAACTAGAGAAGCCTGCGCACCGCAATGAAGAGCCCACGCGCCGCAACGAAGACCCAGCACAGCCAAAAAAAAAAAAAGTTTATGGAATGAATTTGTATTAATATTATCAATTATTGTTAAACTATTTGTATTGATTTTCAGGCTCAAAATATGGACCAAATCTGAGTCTTATGTATCTACTTCCTATCATATTTAGCTAGCTACCCACTTACCTACCTAGCTGAACCACCTCATGATCATACACTAAAAGCTGGACGAGAAGAAAATTTAACAGAACATGTCTTTTCCAGAGTTAATAATGACTCACTTGCCTCCTCTATTTGTTTTTCCACTGCTCCTCCAAAATTGGAGAATTGATTCAATACTTCATCTTTTTTGGACCACCCAGTATTAGCACAAAATCAGCTGTTTTTTTGGTGGTGTCCTATCTTCATGAGAAAATACTGATTCACTCAATTTGACAATTGGGCTTTACTGTTTTAGGACAAGTGAGTTATCATTTATAATGTTATATGCTGTTCCTTCTCTATAGATAAAAGGAAAAAGATGAAACCTTTTTTTTAAAAAAAGTGTATATTCATTGCCACTGATGCTTTGTAACGTCATACTGTAAAGGCACAAGAGATCCAATGGTGAGTCTGGCTTATAATTAAATTTGCTGTTGTTGCTTTTCATTAGAAATGGGTAGGAAAGGTAAAGAAGCACCAGGGTATATTTTCTGGCAAGTTCTTAGAAGGAATCCAATGTTTCTTAAGCAATGATTCAAGAAATACTACATTCAGAAGAAGAGCAACATTGTAACCTACATTCTGTTAAAGTTAAAAGGAGATATTATGATTTTAAAAATAACTTTGCCTCAATTCATTTTAGGGGACAGGCTCAGCTATAAGACCCAGATTCTCTCATAAGATTCATGTCTGTAGAAAGCATATTTCATTAGTATATAATTAATAGGTATTTATTCTAATTCAATAATTCCTGCCAATTAGTTTCAGAGTTTGTGAGCTAAAGATAAAGCTGTTAAATCCGAATTTAAAGACAATTAAATTAAACTAAAAGTTACTCTGGAAAACATCTGGAAAGCCAGCAATTTGACAAAAGGTATTCAAACACTTCATTCTACTTCTTCTCGAAAACCAAGTGAAATAAAGGAAAACAAACAGTGTGGAAGGACCGTACTGAAGACAGGAACGGAGGGCAGGTGTATGTGGCAGAATAACATGAGATACTAATGGCTCTTAAAGCTCTTAAAGCTCTTAAAGCCGCCCTCTTGATGAATGACAAGAAGATCTGGGATGACTACTTGGTACGTGTGAGATATTTCCTCACTCCAGACAAGAAAAGAACCTCTGAATGGCTATCATCAAAAAGAACAGAAGTAACTAATGCTGGTGATGATGTGGAGAAAAGGGAACCCTTGTACATTGTTGGTGGGAATATAAATTGGTGCAGCCACTGTGGAGAACAGTATGGAGGTTGCTCAAAAATCTAAAAATAGAATTACCATATGACCCAGCAATCCCACTCCTGGGTATATATCTGAAGAAAACAAGAACACTAATTTGAAAAGATACCTGAACCCCAACGTTCACAGCAGCATTATTTACAAATGCCAAGATATGGAAGCAACCTAAGTGTCCATCAAAAGATGAATGGATAAAGAGGATGTAGTATATATACACAATGGAATACTACTCGTCCATAAAAAAGAACAAAATTTTGCCATTTGCAGTAACATGGATGGATTTGGAGGGCATTATGCTAAGTGAAATAAGTCAGACAGAGAAAGACAAATACTGCACGGTATCACTTATTATGTGGAATCTAAAATGTACAACAAACTAGTGAATATAACAAAAAAGAAGCAGACTCATAAATATAGAGAACCAACCAGTGGTTACCAGTGGGGACAGAGAGGGGAGGGACAATATACAGGTGAGGGAGTGGGAAGTACAAACTATTGGGTACAAGATAGGCTACAAGGATGTATCGTACAACATGGGGAATATAGCCAATATTTTGTAATAACTGTAAATGGAGTGTAACCTTTAAAAATTGTATAAAAAATAAAAAAATAATAAAAAAGAACCTCTGAGGAGAGGAAGAGAAAGAGGAGTTAGGGGAGAAGGAGAGATTTTAGATGTTGCTGTGAGGCGCTGTGCTCTACACCAATCCCTCCACACCCCCCAACTCAGTCACCGTAGGAGTGATGACTGACATTCCTTTATAGGGATGGGTATAGGGATCCATGAGTCCTCTTTCCATGTGGATATTTGGGATAATGGTAAGTCCCACAGAAGTGCTGCTGGTCACAGTGACATGGGGCAATAGAATATAACTATGTGGGATGTTCAAGGGGAGTGGGAAGTACAAGACCTGATGAGTCTTGTGTATTCCTGGAGAGGCTTAGGAGACAGAGTTGGTGCAATATGAAGACTCCTAGGGAGTTTTGCAATATTAAGGATGTGGGAGTGGCTGACAGCAGGGACCATGAGAGCTATGTCTCTCTCAGGCAATATCAACATGAAGAAATCCTGGAAGCGCCAGGAGATTGCTGCACCAAGGGTGGCAAAGCTGACAAACCCATATGCAGATGACCAAGGATGATCATCATGACCACTGATGAGAGAACTGAGACAATTCCAGATGATGGACATGCAGGGAATGTCAGAGCTGAGAGGTGGACATCCACTCCCTTGCTGCAGCTTTGCAGAAGCTCCAAAGTTTAGACTCAACTAGAGGGAGAAACGGAAGAGGGAAACATTCCTGAATGTGGCTCAGTTTTCAAAAGTGAAGCACTTGAGAAATTTCTGATTTTGAATTTGCTTGGAAGTACCTGGATGGAGTTTTCTCTCATCGGGTGGATTGGAGCCTCAAAATAGAAATGACAGTTAGTATTAGAAAAATAAAGAATTTTAAAAAAATCTTAATTGGCAGATAGTGAAATATGTTCTTTTTTACAAACACAGCTTCTCTTACTGATGGAACCTTGTGATATCTTGGAAAACAGGTAGAAAAAAGTCTTTTGGAACTCCGACAATCCCACCTGATTTAGAGGGAGAGGCAAAGGCTAGAGATGAAGGGCAGTGGGAGAGAGAAGGAGGTCCCTTGATTCAACCTCTTTGCAACACAGCTCAAAGATATTCCAAGGTGACAAAGGCAAGGACAACTTCAGACAAAAACCTAGTCTTCTCCCCACATGTAACTTCCTTGAAGGCAGATATTTTTGTCTAGTCCTTCAATTCTTAATTCTCAAAGTTTAGCACAGCACTTGGGAAATAGTACACACTCAATAAATATTAGTCAATAAATAGCAGCCCATAATGCAGCCAGTGCTCAGGCCAAAAACCTTGGAGTCACTCTTATCTCTCTCTCTTCTTGTATACTGCTTTAGAAAGCTTCCCCTCCCCAAGTCTATTAAAATATTCTCATATTCTTTTCTCTAATGCTTCTGTTTTTTAAAAATTATTAAATCCATACATTTTTCTTTGATGTGAAATAGATACTCCCTTTACTTTTATCCAACTTCATAAGCAATTTTCTTCCCTGGTTAAAGTCTCTTCATTCTGTTTTATTGACTTACTTGCTGATTCATGGCCAATGCCACATAGTTTGGTTACTATACCATCATAGTATTTTTTTTCATATCTGGTAGGGAAACTCTAACATCCTTTTATTTTCTCTTTTAAAATGTTTGTAGTTAACCTTGAACATTCTCCTTTCCAATTGAGCTTGAGAGTCAGCTTATCAAATTCTTCATTAATTTTTTTTCTATCTAACCATTTGATCCAGCAATTCCACGTCTAGAAATCTAGAGCGGATAAACTCTAGGATACACTGGAGAGAGTTGCTTGAGTACGTTGGTCTTAAGTGAGCTGGGGGAATATACAGAATGTGTGTGTGTGCTGTATGTTGTATAGTTTTGCACAGAAAAAGATAAAGTTTTCTTTTTGTGCCTTTATTGTCCTTCAGACACAAACAAATACCATCACCATCTTGGAATATTAATCTTCACTCCTGTCAATAACACTCCTTAACATCCAGGTTAGGATTTGCAGAGATTTCTGGTTGTACTACTTATTATGTACAAAACACTTTAAGCTGTGATTCTATTTTTCTTCTCTTCTTGCAGAGAACTACTGAGTATTTACAGGAACCATTATATCTGTTGGCAAGACAATATATTAAGCTTAAAATAGTAAGAAGAATAGCAGGACTAGTAGTCCAAGCAAAGAATTACACAAGATCTGGGTTTGGAATGCACTTTAAGGATAGAGAGGGGAATGGATGATTTACTGAAAATAATCTACCCCCCTCCCCCAATCTCTGTGCTTCATCATACTTGAATAAGAACATAATTCAATAAAAACATTTTTTTCATCCCACAGATCTAAGAAGTAAATAGAGCTGTGGTAATGTTGGTGGAATGTGGTAGAGGACCAACTCTTGATTCTCCTCTTACTGTTCCTGAAATAGTTTACATCATCTGCTATCCTTTGAAAGGCATTTAAGAAATAGAATTTTTTGGTCCAGAATACTGAATGAGGCAAACCCTTTGTGGCCAACAAAAAACTTGACATGAACTTTGTATAGCAAAAGGTTATCACCATCTGTATTGCATCAAGCCTCTGATTAGCTTGTATAAATATCTGGCAGAGGAGTAAGCTCCCCTTGTCCAGTAAGAGTCATTAGAATGATAAAAATGCAGGGTTGTGTAACATTGTTCTAACACCCGAGATCCATCACCATTACACAAGACTGCAATCCCCCTCCCCACACCCTCCAAGTCAGGCCACAAGGGAACTGTTTTGAAAAATGATCTTGAAAGAAAAACAGAGGTTACAAGAAAGCTGACATAGGGACAATATTTGCCCTTGGGCTCCATTAATTAAACTACATGTAGATATAATACCAACCTCAGCACAACCTTAGCTGCAATTACCCCCTGTGGCCAACTTCAACTGAGGATAGTAACTAGAGAAACTCGTAAGTCATCTTTTAAAAAATTTGATTTTGTGAACCGATACCTATTGTGACTCTATCAGAGCCACTTTCCTCCAGGAGGCAGAAAACTAGTGAATTATGCCAGTGGTTCATCTTGTTTTCCACAAATGTTTTTTTTCATGTTAGGGAACATTAAGTACAAACAATACACCATAGGGAATGTAAGTTGGTACAGCCACTATGGAAAACAGTATGGATATTCCTCAAAGAACTAAAAATAGAGTTGCCATATGATCAAGCAATCCCACTCCTGGGTATATTTCCGGACAAAACTATAATTCAAAAAGATACATGCATCCGTATCTTCATAGCAGCACTATCTACAATAGCCAAGACATGGAAACAATCTAAGTGTCCATCGATAGATGAATGGACAAAGAAGATGTGGTGTGTATATATACACATACAATGGAATACTACTCAGCCATAAAAAAGAATGAAATAATGCCATTTGTAGCAACATGGATGGACCTAGAGATTATCATACTAAGCAAAGTAAGTCAGAAAGAGAAAGACAAATACCACAGGATATCACTTATATGTGGAATCTAAAATACAACACAAGTGAACCTATCTATGAAACAGAAACAGACTCACAGGCATAGAGAACAGACTTGTGGTTGCCAAGGGGGATGAGGGGTGGGGGAGGGATGGATTGGAAGTTTGGGGTTAGCAGATGCAAACCATTATATATAGAATGGATAAACAACAAGGTCCTACTGAATAGCACAGGGAAGTATATTCAATATCCTGTGATAAACCATAATGGAAAAGAATTTTTAAAAGAATATGTATATATATATGTATAACTGAATAACTTTGCTTCACAGCAGAAATTAATACAACATTGTAAATCAACTATACTTCAATTTAAAAAGAGACACCATAAGCTACTTGTAATACTTTCCTCATTCTTCAAATTCCAAAATTTCACCAAGCTTCATCTGCTATTTAGTTAATATTTTTAATTTGAATACTCAAATATTCTTCAGTTCAAGGAATGTTTATTGCTTTACATTTGTGATTAGTATACCTGGGAAAAGAATATATTCATATTCTTATATATTCAGATGAATATATATATATATTCATCTGTTGGTTCATCATTTTCTGGACATATTCTATTCTTTTTTCATTTTTATCTCATTCTACTTCCTTCCAAATTGGGTGGAAATGTCTCAAGCTTTTCTTCCATATCACTGGTTTTACACAGTGTTTCTCTTCCCTTCTACTTCCAATTAAGAATTAATCCTGGACCTAGAGATTATGATACTAAGTGAAGTAAGGAGACAGAGAAAGACAAATACCATATGATATCACTTATATGTGAAATCTAAAAACATGATACAAATGTATTTATTTACAAAACAGAAACAGACTCACAGACATAGAAAACAAACTTATGGTTACCAAAGGGGAGGGGGGAAGGGATAAATTAGGAGTTTGGGATTAAAATATACACACTACTATATATAAAACAGATAAACAACAAGGACCTACTGTATAGCACAGGGAACTATATTCAACAACTTGTAATAACCTATAATGGAAGAGAATCTGAAAAAGAATAGATACATATATAAAAGAATCACTTTGTTGTATACCAGAAACTAACACAACATTGTAAATCGACTATACTTCCTATTTAAAAAAAGCACCTTAAAAATCGCCTAAAAATTGTCACCTTAAAAAAAAAAGAATTAATCCTGGCATTGCATTTATTTTTCTTTTTACAATACTTCTTTGTTTCACACAGTTTTCTCTTTATTCCCTTTAGCTTCTCAGCCAGTTTTGTTTTCCTTTCAGTCCTTTGTTTATTTCATTTCTCATCACCATTTCAGTGTTTTATTTACCTATGGTAAGTGCACATAATAAATGCTTTCTAGGATTTAGTTCTGTTTTTCACAGTGAATTCCTAAACTTTATCTGTACCTTACATTCTATCTTTACTTTATTTAGCAAAAAAATTTCAAAGACGCCAGATAGGAGTTTTGTGTCCTCCTTTTTCCTCACCCATGAATGAAATGGTATATCCAGTGAAAGTGTTTGCAGCAAACAATCAACAAATGGGTAAAATTAGTGTTGGAATACATGGCTATAACATTTGCTATTACTATTATTGATAAAACAAATCGAAAACCTACCCAAGTGATCAGTGAAGAGGGTTAAAAATAAGCCACACACTGCATCTGGAAACAGAGGGTCTAAGTAAGCATTGTCCAATAGAACTTTCTGTGATAATTGACATGTTATCTGCTCTATTCAATAGAGTAGCCTCTAGGCACATGTGGCTACTGAACACTTGAAAGGAAGCTATTGCAACTAAGGAAGTGAATTCATAACTGTGTAATTTTAATTAATTTAAATTTAAATAGCCACATCTAGCTAGTGTCTACCATACTGGACCATGCAAGTCAAACTAGATATAGCCTTGTCCCTGGAGAGAAAAACACAAAAAGTCTAAGCAGGCCCATAAAAATAGTCTGTCAACTCAAGAACTGCAAAATCAACTTGAAGATTTGGAAGAATACAGAATTTAATACTGAAATAAGAAGAAAGTAATGCAATAGAATGGTACTTGCATCACTAGGATTTAGAAAGCCATAGCGTCTATGAAAACAGGAACTGAAAGCCACAGAAAGAGAGCAGGCTAAGAAGGAAACAGAGATGTGCAGGAGGAGAGGGACTGGATAAGAAAAAAAAATGCCAGGAAACCAAAAAGGCAATGAAAGACAGAAATACACCTTGGTGGTAGTGAGATAAAATGTCAGAAATCCAAACTAAAAAAGTTTATTAGTACAAATTTAGAGTAAAAAGCTGCTGACTAACCTCATTTATAAACATAAATGCACAATTCCAAATAAATACTCCCAAACTGAATTCAAATGATATTCAAAACAGAGAAAGACAAATATCATACGATATCACTTACATGTGAAATCTAAAAAAATGATACAAATGAACTTATTTACAAAACAGAAATAGACTCACAGACATAGAAAACAAACTTATGGTTACCAAAGCGGAAAGGGGGGAAGAATAAATTACGAGTTTGGGACTAGCAGATACAAACGACTATATACAAAATCGGTAAACAACAAGGTCCTACTGTATAGCACAGGGAACTATATTCAATATCGTGTAATAACCTATAATGGAAAAGAATCTGAAAAAGAATAAATATATATATATATATATAACTGAATCACTTTGCTGTACACCTGAAACACTGTAAATCAACCATATGTCAATAAAAAATAAAAATAATGTGAATCTAAATAAAAAAATAAGATTCAAAAGATCTTTCTCCTTTATTCAATAAGGTTCATTCCTCATATGCAAAAGTAGATTAAAATTGTCTTTTGCTATAACACAGCACAATCGTTGTGCCAATTAAAAGAAAATAATAATCCAAGATACTAAAAAGGCATTCAATAAAATTAAGTTTTCCTTTTTTTATGAATGAAAATTAGAAATAAAGATCCTCAGTAATATGACAGAGTATCTATCTCAAAGCAACATTGCAAAATCATGCTCAACTGTGAAGACTCAGCATAATTCCCAATTAGATAAGGAGCAAATCAGCAATTCTAAGTATTTTCACTCTTACTTAAAATCCTTTTGCAATTTCTAGCCAAGGCAATAAGACAAAACCATAATTAGTACTGCATTCCTTAAAGTTTCTGCTCTGTCTCAAAAAATCAAAATTAGAAAGCAAGGGACAAACTGGAAAATATATTCATCATGCTTGTCAAATAGAGTATTAAGGTCCTTAAAATATAAAGAACTTTTATACATCTCTAAAGGAAAAGAATGAGAAAAATAACAGAAACATAGATGTTCGAACAAAACAAAGACAAAAAAAAGGAATTCTATTTGTCAGAAAATATGAAAAACATTTAACTTCACTAACAACCAAAATAATGTAAGTTCAATAATAGAAATACTATTTTTTCACTTCTCAAATGGTCAAAGTTTTCTTTTTTTAAGGTAAAAGTTGTAAAATATGTGGGGAAACAGTTACTTCTACTGGAAGTGCCACCTGGACTGTTAATATTTGGGAGTACAGTGTGACAAAGTGACCATAGCCTCAAAAATTTCATGTGATTTGAACTACAATTCTACATCTAAGAATATCTTAAGGAAATAACCATGGATACACATAAAAAGTGATCAAAAGGATGAATATCCTAGAATAATTTGCAAAATAGAAAATGGAAACAATATAAAATTGCAACAATAGGTTACTGGTTAAATAAATTACAGGGCAATCATGAAATATCCTTATAATAATAATACTGAATAATATTAAATGTAAAAAGTAGGTAGCCAAAAACAATGATTTTTTTACACTAGTGTGCATGTGTGTGTAAATGTATTCAATACTACATGTATGTGCACGTATGTATGAGTATGACTAACAGCATGTACCTCAAAATGTTGACTATCTCTTGGTAGTATATTTACAGGGTTTTATTTACCTCTGTTTTGTCCTTTTATATCATTTCCAAATTTTCTCTTTCTCCTTCCTCTATTCTTCCCCTACGAAACGTCACGTGAACTCAGAACTTTGAGTCTCACCTATAAACTAATGACTCCTAAATCTATGCCAAATAAACTCAAACTCCCAATGTGAAGTTCCAGCAGCCCAGTGGACACCTCTGCCTAAATGTGCCATATGCCTCTCAAACTCAATTTATCCTCACCATGCACAAATAAGGTTTCTTTCCTTCTATTTTTAAAATAGGTCAACTATGGTACCATAATCTATCCCACCTTATAAATATGCAATCTCGGAGTACTCTATGATGCCTTCTTTCGAAGCTATCACCTTCAGTAACCGATCCAGACCTATACATTTCACCTCTGAACTATCTACGAGTCTCACAATTGTATTGCCCCGGCCTTGGTTTAGGTACAGGATATTGGTTCTGTCTGGATTATTGAAAAACACCAGTTGTTTTAAGCATCTCTAGCTGAAGCTGCTCTTCTTTCAAATCCATTGTCTGACCTGCCATCCAACTGATCTTTCTGGAATACTGATCTAATCATGTTTAAAATTTCCACGATTTCCCCTCCATCTACAAAATAAAGCCTAAATTTCTTTACAAGCCCTTTTATCACCTCGTCCTAAATAACACTTCCAGTCACATCCCTTATCCCATCCCTATCTCCTACTTCCCCAACCTACTTCTTACACCATATGCTCCCTACACCATTCTATTCAGAGGTTTTGAAACATACCATGCTTTCCTTCTGTTTGCTCTACCTGGAAATTAACAACTCTTTCTTATCTCCCACTATGTCTACCTCTACTTTTACCAGTTCTTCAAAATCCAGATCAAAGTTCATCTCCTCATTGAAACTTTCCCAAGTATTAAATCCACCTCAATGCCCTCCACTACACACCAACCCCATCATACTTATAGTTGACACATATATCTGGCCATATCCCAAGCTAGCAAGATACTCAATGGCAAGGTTGACTCATATTTTTATTCTCGTGAAGATCAAAAAATAACTATGAAATAAGTGGATGAAAGGATAAACAAGTAAATGCCTTAATTTTCATTAGATATGTGTCCAACATGCAGAATAAACTAATAAATTCTAGGCCAAAAATTTTGTTGCAGTAATCTCGTTATGAAATTGTGAAATGAAAAAATCTTGTAAATGTTATATTTAAACTTATTTCACCAAACCTATATTGAGCTTCTATTATATACCAAGCATTGTGCTAGGGATTTTTAATCGTACTACTTGATGACACAACAGAAACATTCACTAAAAACAAACAAGCAAAAAGTAAAACAATGACAAAAGTACAACTGGAAAGAGTATTCTGCAGTAACTCAGCTTTCCTATTTATATTGTAATATCAAATCAATTATATTTAGTATGTCTTACTTATTTTAAGCATTTACTCAGGCTTTCTAGACTGAAATTCTAGAATGAAAAAAGAATGTTGGCTTGAGTAACATTTGGGCTATTTTTTACAGTCTAGCCAAATCAGAAAAGAACCAGAGGGTCGAAAAAGAACTTAATCTCAGATTTATGGTCACAGAGTTTCTCCACCCACGTACATGCTTTAGTTATTAAACACAGACACAAAACATTCTGAAGTGGACCCACTGGAACAGTACATCAAATTGGGAAATGATGTGCACGGGAGTTGATGAGTAGCAGACTTAATCCAGACTGTAAAAAAACAACAGAATAAACATGCAAAAGACCAAACAGTCTTCCAATAATGCCAAATTCCACCATCCGTTCTAGAAACATGCCAGGAATAAAGAAAATCTGGAGAGCAAAAAGTGAAGTCATCGGAATCCAAATGACAATGAAAGAAGGCTAAATGACATGTCACTCAAACTGCTAATTTACAACAAAATAATAAAATAAAATTCAAATTTATGATTAATATTGTTATCAATCAATTTATAAAATGATTTCAGCTAACATGTTAAATGTCTATACAGTATGACCGAGTAGCAGCCCATAAAGTCAAAGGTATTAGGGAGTCTGCTCAGGTGCTTCACATCAAGTGGTCAAAGGAGAAAGTAACCTCAAATGATACTTGGGTATCAGTTTATGGTTTTACAAATGACTTAGGCAAAGAATACAGGGGCACTTCCTTAATATGACAGAAAGAGCTATTGTAAACCAATGGGCAAAAACATGCTTGAAACAGTCTCATTAAATTTAATAACAAAGCTAGACTGTCCCATCACTTCTATGTGGAAAGTCTAGCTAATATGATGAGGCAAGCAATGGAAATGAATAATCCAAAAATTTCAGATGAAACAGAATTAAATAAAAAGGAAATATTGAGAGATGTTGAGAAAGAGGTATGCACAAGGGTAAATGTTTTAATTGCAAAGTTCTGTAGCAACAACTGACTGGTAATATTTAAAAATTCAATTGTGATAAACTTGAAGGGTAATTTCAGGAGAATTTTATTGTATGGGGAAATTTTCAATATGAAGCTTTAAAAATAAAACTTAAAAAACATACTTTTACTACGTATTTATACATAATTATATATGTACTCACACATAGAAAAAAAGAGTAAAAAACAAAAACTAGAATAGTTATATTTTTGTTTCACCTAAAACTATTAATTGGCCTATTAGTTACATAATAAGGAAAAGAAGCAAAAGTTATTTTTAAAGAAACACATGCAAATCCCTCCTCACACTGATGGGATTCCTCTGGTTCCCTGTGTATAGTCCTACCTCTATTCCCTACCCACTGGGAAAAAAATTCTACTCTCTCAGAGCTCTCTGTGCCTGAGTCCAAATTTCCAGGAGACAGAATATAAATGATCCATCTCAACTACTGGATCACCACCCTCAGCCCATCCAGAATGGGACAACCTCTATAGGTGGGCAAAGGATTGAGGAGGAGGATGGGTGTGGCTCTTGGGGAAAATGGTTGTTGACTGACATGGACCACAGAAGAAATGACCTACAACGGAAAGGAAGAATTTAATGCTATGCCTAGACTTATCCAGCAGAAAAACTGCTTTGGAAACTTATCAGGTCAAACTGTCCTTCCAAAAAAGCACCAAATGTTAGGAAACATGGTGTATAGACTGGAAGAATTCAAGTGTAAAAATATAACTGAGAAAGTAGAAACACATTATTTTTTTTTCTTTGTATTTATTTATATTATTATTATTTTTTAACATCTTTATTGGAGTATAATTGCTTTACAATGGTGTGTTAGTTTCTGCTTTATAACAAAGTGAATCAGTTATACATATACATATATCCCCATATCTCCTCCCTCTTGCTTCTCCCTCCCACCCTCCCTATCCCACCCCTCTAGGTGGTCACAAAGCACCGAGCTGATCTCCCTGTGCTATGCGGCTGCTTCCCACTAGCTATCTGTTTTATGTTTGGTAGAAAAACACATTATTGATGATTCAAAGCTGTCAGGAAAGAAACTATGTCTTCTTACCAGGTATTTCAATAGTAACTCTGAAGGAAAAGTTTAGCAGGAGTTTAGAATATACAAGACACAGAGAATCTAACCATTATATTGTAAATATTTGGGATTCCGGAACAACACAACTTTTCAAAAAGCCGGATGTATTTCAAATCAAGTGTACTGACACAGGGGAGATTCAAAGAGGGTGGAGGTTGAGTGGAGGTTCTCAGTTCATGAACTTATTGTGTATGTTGTTATAATTATCCTAAATTTATCAAAAACCACATTTAATTGTGACATTTATTAGCATTCCAAATAAATGACATTTGGAAGTTTATTTTGTTTTCCTTTTGTTTCCTTTGTTTTGTTTTGTATTTTAGTTTCTATGAATGACTATATTAATTGCCATTATAGGGCAAAAGATTCTGTGTATCATGTTTTTTAAAAAAACTGAAATTAGACCCCAAACAATTTAGGGTTGAGTTTGCATGGATTAGAAGACTTATTATATGTATATACTTAAATTATCAATCAATGACTGTAGTAATATTTACATCCATCATCATTCAAACATGCTGACTTTTAAAATTACTTTAATACAGTCTCTAGTGAATTAAACAATTCTTATCATTTAAATACATGCTTACACCTAGAACAGTGACAGTGTTCCTTAAATATGCACTGGATATATAAATGAATCTAGTTCATTACCTAAGGTACTTGAAGAAAGATTTTTCTAAGCATTGAGGATCATGGAGCCAATTGCTAAAGTGAGATTTTCTTATCTGAAGAAAATACTAAAATAGCCATAATGGAGATATTTTTCTTTTGTGACATGGAATGGCATATTAAAAAACAGGAATGTTATGATGCAGGGGAACACTGAGTATCCCAGATCAGGATAAACTGAATTTAGTTGGAAGACCAAGTTTTATACTGAGGTTTGGCATGTAAATTTATAAACTTAAGTTTACACTGTATGACATTTTGAGACATGGACGAGAAGTACCTAGGACTAAAAAATAGTAATTTTGCTTGAGTCACATTTTCATTTCAACAAAAGATGTGAGGCTGAGTGCTGACCTTGGATTACAGGAACTGAAAAACTCAGAAAAGTAGATAAATAAAGAGGACAGAGGCAGATGTGTTGCAAACAGGAGATACAATCTCCCACTGCTTCAGTGGCTTGGTCTCTGCAAGGATTGGTGGAGACATCTGTTAAGATACACGAGGTGGGAGACGCTGGCCAGTGTAATTATATTGTATAAAAATGGCAGAAACAACAAGGTCCTACTGTATAGCACAGGGAACTGTATTCCATGTCCTGTAATTAGCCATAATGGAAAAGAATATGAAAAGAAGGTATATATATGCATAACTGAATCACTTCACTGTACAGCAGAAATTAATACAACACTGTAAATCAACTACACTTCAATAAAATAAATTTTTAAAAAATGGCGTCTGAGAGGCAATTCCCTGTACTGAGTGGGGGTGAAGGGGATGGGGGCTAAAGATCATCACTTGGGATTATCAGATGCTTTAGAGAGTGTCCACTCAAATGACATTCCCCAAATGTTCCCTCCTCTCAGTCCTGTGTCTGTTCTACTTGGTCTTCTGCGTGGGCATCCACATACTCAAGTCCCCCTCACGGCTGCCCTCTCTGCCTCAAGTCTTTGCAATGAACTTCATTGCTGAGTATGTATCAGTGGGTCTTGCACTTACTGGATCCTCTAATAGAGCACAGAGGCAGTATTACATGGTGGTTAAAAGTTTAGATTTTGGCCCAGACTGCCTGGATTTGAAATCCAGTACACCTTGACTTATCAGCAGTGTCACTTTGGTCAAGTTACTTACGTTCTCTGTGTCTCAGTTTCCTCATCTGTACTTGGGAAATAATAATAACAACCTAACTGAGGACACTTTTCTGTTGCAAGGGTTTAATGAATTCATATAGGGGGAGTGCTTAGCTTGGGACCTGACAAGTAGCAATTACTCACTACCATTATTCGTAAAAGAAACTTTTAACGTGTTGCTAGAATATATCCATCAAGTAGGTAAACCAATGACAATGAAACCAATATTTCATTTGAAGCAGTGAATGAAAATAAGTCATCATATTTGTGAAGGCTGACAAGATACGTCAGGGGATTAGGGAAAATTATGACTCTATAACCAAAACCCATACAACTCCACCTGAGCCGAGAAGGGGGTGATGATGCCCCAGGTAGAGGAACAGAAAAAGAACCACTTGAACCTGTCCTGTTGTGAGGATGCCATTACAGAAGTGGTTAAAGGGCAGTGCTGACAGTGATATGGAGAGAAGACATGAATTTAAAACCTCAGATGCCTGCACGTTCTCTTTTGAACTCATTGGATGTTCTCTCTAGAGGTGCTGTGGGGTTTGCCTCCTGGACCAGATTTAGGGAAAAAAGGTAAGAATTCACGCCTAAGATTCTACTCAGCACTTTATATTTCTCCCCTGGGAAAGTGGTCTAAAGGGTGAATTTGCTAAAATTATTATAACCTATCATTTAAGAAGCCAAGCATCCACTGGATATTCCTTTAAGAAGATGTCATAGCCATCCTTGTTTTAGTTAGAAATCATAGAAGCACAATACTATCTTTGATATACTAAAGTTAAAAATACTGAATACTAAGGTTATAATAAATATCATTTTCTAGGTCCTACAGGAGATATAAAGTCAAATAAGATGTGATCTCTGTCCTCAACAAGCAGAGGGTAGACAGACATCACCCAGACAACAAGTGCTACAAAAGAGTATGTACCATGTTTCCCTGTAATTTCCCAACATAATTAGATAACTCCCTCCAGTATTTCCCCACATTTGGGAAAATATCAAATAGGTGAATACAGATTACTCTGCAAAATTTCCGAAAAGAACTGTACTGCTGGGACTTCAGCTACCTCTGCCTCCTAGATTCTGATATTGGGCCTCATACCTTGAAACCACAGGAGAAACAGGAAATTTCAAAAGAGGAAAAAGTGAAAGGTGATAGAGAAAAAGTCATTGGTGCTTCCTGTGCTTGTGGACTGACAATCTCTGGCCCATGTTCAGATCCCACTTCCGGTAGTACACCCAGTAACTTCTCCCTATGCCAGTTGTCTGTTTAGCAGGCAATAAAGTGACGCAAGCCCAGTTATTTTCCTTGTTCTCTTTCCCCTATGGAAAAGTCACACACCCTTGCTTTGCCAAATGTTGCCAGGGCAGGCTGTTCCTCTGAGGCCCCTTTCTGCCTGCAACACTCGACCCTGTCAATAACGCCCCGTCCCATATCCCAGCATCTGTATCTCTTTGTCTGAGGGCTTCCTTTGGAGACCACTCTATTCACTTGCAGGGGAGGTGAGAGTGGCAGAGAATTAATGCTCTCCAGAGAGCGGCCCTCAACAGTGACTGATGAGAGTAGGTCTATAAATGCCCCCAGATCCCTCTCTGCTGTGCTCATTCAAAGGCTTGAATTCCACCCCGGCTCCTAGTGGGATTAAGCACAAATTACCTTTCCTGTAATTGTTGGTTCCCTTCCTGTCTCACATCCTGACTCTCCTAGCAATGTTTACTAGGTTTGTTTACCTCCCAAACAAGCTACTTGCACTCGAATCCTCATCTCAGTTCCGCTTCAGGCAGAGCCCAAACGGAGACACTGGCTCTGTCTCTGGCTTGCTTTGTCTCCATTCAATCGGCAGAGGAGCAGATCAAGGCTTCTGCACAAGTAAATTTCCAACCAGTACAGAGAATGCTGGTCTCCCCTTCACTTAGCTGCTGGAAGGGGAAAGTCCTCTACGAGGGCCAGGAGAGATCAGCCTTTCAGTAGGAACTCTGCTCTCCCCAAAGGCAAAGATCCCAATGCCTGCTCTGTTTCTGGGTCTCAGTTTTTCCCTTGTTTCTCAGCCCTCTGATGGTATAAACTAGAGTAGGGTGCTAGGCGGGGGCTGAGGGAGACAGCTGATTGTGTAGGGCCTGCTCTGCACAGCATCCATCCATTTCCTCTGAGGGAATGTATCAAAGTTGTTGGTGGCGCTCTTTAAAATGTGGAATATTCAGCGCTCATTAGTTTAAGCCACAGGTCCCAGTGCCAAATCTGAGACCACAGTGAAAGTCCTACATCACGCCCTGCTGCCGATGAGTACTTAAAATGCAGATTTTTACCACTGATTAGCTACAAATAGCCTAAACTTTGGTATCTTTATTGCTAGAAACTTCCAACAATAACTGCCTGAAATCACCACTTTGGGAGCAACATTTAAAAGCCAAGCATGCATATTTTGAAGGAAATTGTGACTAAAAAGAGAGAAATCTTGGCTAGAAACAGTGCTGTGAAAAACACAAACAAGCAAATAAAAATTGCTTAACTTCTAAGTCAACTGCAGATTCATCTGGAAAGGTAAAGCCTATAAAATAGGGTTAAGACAATGAGGCCTTATTTGCAGATATGACTTGATTGGTGTAGGTCAAAATGAGTGAGCCAAGTTGATAGAGGTACCATTATCAAAATACACTATCAAACAACACAGCTGAATGTGCCTGAACCCTCTCCACCAACAATAGCAGGCAAATAGGCTGCCTGTTTCCGCACAGGACAAAAATCACACACGCAAAACAAAATGAACCTTGAGAGCTAGAGAAGAATGGATTGTGGAAAATGGGTCCTTTGAGGCAATTATTTCATTTACATGTGATGATATTAACGGGTTAGAGAATACCTTTCTGCTATGAGAATGTCTTTGATCAGTGAGAGTAAGAGGGACTGACAGGGCAGTGGGTCAGCATCCCTCTCCACGTGAGACCAGCCAAAGGAAGGTCACGTTCCCCAGCCTCTCAGCAAGGTGATGGAGTCAGTTGTTTCCACCATCTGCAGCCTCAACGCTCTCCTCTGTGTCACACTGTGGCCAGCCATCAGGGCTCCTCTCCTGAATGAATACCCACAGGGAGCTTGCCAAGTGGTGAAACAACCACTGTCATCTGTGTGCAGATTTTTATGTGAGTTTGGATCCTCAAGACGCAATGTGACACTAGGAGGGAGGAAAGGGACAGCTGGAGGGCATAACAGGATCTGTAGGGTCAGTGCTTTCAACCCAGGACAATTCTCCAGTCCTGATGGACTCCGTACAACAGCATTTGGCATTCGGGGAAAAAAAAAAAAAAAGTTGGAATTGTTTCACTTCGATTTCCTGATAATCAGCTAAAGCATTATTTTATTTCTTAAAGAGAGCTGTTTTGTGGGATAGTATACAAAGTTCTCATGACAATTTAGATAAAAGCTGAGATTCAAAAGGATTTTATACTTGAGACCAACCGCTTCAGGCTATGCCTCCAGATGCCCCAAAGGCATGTCTTCAATCCTCTGTACCCAGGTGAGCAATGATATTTCACTTCCTAGTAAGTAATACATGTTCGTTATAACTAGTTTTTCAAAGGCAGAAGAAATGGATTTATTTAAACAGGTAAATATACTGCCTATAGATAACTACTGTTAACATTTTGAAATTTTTCTTCCCAGTTGTTTTCCTGAGTGCATATATTTTATGAAACTGGACTTTTTATACAGTTTTATACAGTGATGGTAAACACACAGAGAGTTTTGGCTCATTTAATATGATATTTGGCCAATTTACGATGTCATTAAATAGTCTTTAAAGATATGATTTTACTGAACATATTTCACTGTGGATGTGTTTTTATTTTGTTAACCTTGGAACTTGGTTGTTGCTGCCTCTAGTTTCTGGGTGGAGTGTCAGCCATCAGAGTTATCCTCTGGTCCCCCGACACCCCCATTCTCACCCTGCCCCTGGGGAGGAAGGCTTCCTCATCTCCTCCCTCTCCCCTTTTCTTTGGCCTTGGGCTGCCCATCTGTGGTTTATAGAGATAGGCTCCATGTGCCCAGCACTGCCTGTTCCAGGGGATGCAAGTCAATCTAATTTAGAGATTCAGTATTAGGTTGCTGTGCACCTAAGCCTGCATTAAGCAGGAGATGCGGGCATGCTTGATTCTCCACCTGACTTCTCTGTTGTATTATAATTCAACTGATTTAGTACTCCGGAGAGGTGAAGAAAGGTGTCATTTATTAAGCCCTCCCAAACCATAGCCAAATTGTTTCTAAATTCCTATTCCAAGGAATGCTGGGATGAACATCCTTTTACAGGAATCTTTGTGTGTTTCTTGTATTATTTCTTATGAGAAGCTCCTTGATGGGTAATTTAGTTTTACTATTTATACTTTTAAGACTGCAAACATACTGACAATTTACCATATTATTCTGGAAACATGCTACCAAGTTTAAATACACAGATGTATTGTGAATGCTCTACATTAAGAGAAAGGAGGCTATTAAGAGGAAGACCTTGAAGATAGAAGAAAGAAGGAGAAATATTCAGTAGAAGGTCTTCCTTGGCTGAGGGAAGAGACCCTTACTCTAATAAAGGTGAGGAAGTATGGTTAAATACAGATGCATGTAAGTTTGGAGGTGGAACTAGTGGAAATTTGAGAGAGTTCATATCTGAGAAAATTAGAAGTGTATGTATTTTAACCATATACACATATATACATTTTAAATATCACCTTTGAAATTTTATAAAACTATATTTTACATTAGCAACCAGTATATCCTATAACCAGGTGCAGTAGGATGGGCATTAAACAAAGAAGGCTATCAGGAGCGTTTCAGAGGGAATTAAGAAAATAGTGCATTGAACTCACGTACCTCAAAATAAATTTTATACACTCTAGTGATAACTTACACCTGGAAAAATATCCAACTTGGACTCTACTTAGTAAATGACTAAGTAAATTTACTAAGTAAACTAATTTTACTCTGTAAATGATTCAATCTTGTAATAAACCCCGCTAAGAATTTTCTTTAAAATTTTTTTCTCTATTACTCTTGTAGGAAGTTTTGTCCTTAGTTTTGAATGACATCTATTCACACAAAACAAGGTAGCCTTCACTATTTCAACATATGTAGCAACTAGACTAGCTCCTCGAGTTTATAGTTTTCAGGTTCACTGCAACTAGGAAAGAAAGAATGCTCTGAATTTGAAACATTGTTATTGCTTGACACTTTACACAAATAAAACGCAACTGGTTGAATGACCTAATGACAAAGGCAGATAGCAAAGAAGATGAATATTTAAAAAATCTTTTCATCAAGATTGATAAGAAAATGCACCTACTAATGCACTGCATATTTCAGTTCCTTCTCACTATCAAGTGCTGTAACAACATTCATGGGCTACAACATCTCACAGAATGTTTCCTATCCACAATTGGCCTCCAAACCAAAGCAGGTTACTGTATGTAAGCAGATTCTATGCCAGAAATACATTCTTCATATGGCCGGGGGAGATTTAGAGAATAGTGTTAAAAATCTACGGGAAAGGCAGAGATAATACAGAACAGGAAATTCCTTTTAATGTGGAAGTCTCTTAACCTGACAGCTTCCTCTGAAGAGCCAAAGAAGAACCATGTTTTCCTGAGAAAGGTTCATTTGGATTTAATAACTGATAATAAAATATTGATTATATTTTGTGGGATGCATTTATTTCCCCCCATCACTCTCAGTATAATCTTTTATTTGGGAGTGAATGCCATATTATTTAGAAGCTTCTGGGAAACTAACATAGGAAGTTCCTGTTGCCAAAATTTAAACAGATTGCTCAGGAACTTTGATAGTTTTTCTAAAACAAAAGCATGATCTAGCACAAGGACAAAGGTATTTTTTAGTTAGGCAAGGCCTGACTCTTCCATCTTGAGCTGGGCCATTTGAGGAAGAAACGAAATGGGATTTCCAGATATTTCTCTGGTTAGACATACACTCTTCCTGACACACTGGTTTGGTAAAGACCACTCATCACTTCCTCAGTATCCACACTCTCCTTCCTCTTCAGTAACAAAACTCTGTAAAGCTAAGGATGGGATTGAGACCAAGTCCCCCTCAGTGAGATCTACGTGGAAGTATTGTGTGAATTGCTACAGAGTCTTCTTAAACAGCAATATGACTGTCTTTATCCTTTCTTGCCTCCTGGAATGAGCCCCTGATGGTAGGAGCTCCAACAGCTATCTTGGACCATGAGGTGACCCGAAGATGATAGAACAGAGGTCTGAAAGAGAGGACTCTGGGTCCCTGAAGACATCAGACAGCTGCCATATTAGCTCTGACTTTTCTACTCAAGACTTAATTTGAGAGAGACATAACTGTTTATCATGTTTAAGCTAGTGGTACTTTAGATTTTTCTACTACATCCAGCTAAATTTAATCTTAGCTAATATATTGGGTTAAAAAGGAAGCTCAGAGGACAAACTAGAAGGGATTATACCATCTCAGGCTCTGCCAATGATTGGTCCCTGTTAGAGCATGGAACACAGTCAAGGATCACAAAATGAAATTCTAAGTGCCAGGTGGGGATGCTGAGGAGTTGAGAGAAATCACACCCAGAATTGTTACACACCCCAATCTGTCAAGAGTAAGCCCCACATGGACATATACACACAACCAAATGTAAAATAGATAGCTAGTGGGAAGCAGCCACATAGCACAGGGAGATCAGCTCGGTCTCTCTAGATCACCTAGAGGGGTGGGATAGGGAGAGTGGGAGGGAGATGCAAGAGGGAGGAGATATGGGGATATATGTATATGTATAGCTGATTCACTTTGTTGTAGGGAGGAAACTGGCACACCATTGTAAAGCAATTATACTCCAATAAAGATGTTAAAAAAAAAAAAAAGTAAGCCCCAAACTCAGATTTTTAAAAAATGCTATCTCCTGATTTTAAAATGCCTGCCAAAATTAAAACATACATTAAATATACATATATATTTTAAAATACACAAATACATACACACACACACATATATATGCACCTGCACACACACACATAGGCCATATATATATCACACACATTAAGGGCCAATTGAAAAGCACCCATGGAATGACTGTGGCCTTAAAGCCATGGTTTTTGTCTTCTGGGTTAGATTGGCATTATATCTTATGTAACCCTTTAGAAGCTCTGGAGATGGAATTCCCTACTTCTCCCTGGCTTTTGATACAACTCAACAAACGGAGGTAATACAGTAAGATGTGGGTGGGGTGAGGGGTGGTGGGGAGGAGAAAGACCAGATGACAAATCGGACACTGGATTGACTCTACCTTTCGCATTTATTCAGCCCTGTGAGTACCATTTAGTCACCTAACCTCTCCTAGTATCCAGGCCTTTTCTGTAAAACTGATTCTGTAAAATCATAACATGAAAGCGCTTCATAAATTACAGATCACTTTACAAATTAAAGGTGTATCTGGTCAAGAATGAATACATTTAATAATTCTACTTCATGGTCGCTGTTAAGAGAAATCCTCTCTAGCACATTGTACCAAGAGGACACTGGGGAAGGCTTTTCTATCCTCTGACCACAGAAGTGAAGTAGGACAGAGCAGTCTGCCATTCCTCTGTGTTTAAGCATTCAGTCTTTGACCAAGTACCCTCATGATGCATTTCAACCAAACATCATATAATACTGGCAGCCAATAGTGATAAGTGTCTTTAACAGTAGCATACGTGCACCCTCTTAATACATATCACAGTGTCCTGTATGCTGGGCATAACAAAACTAATAAATAAAATACACAGATACCAGACTAAGAAGAAATTAGAATTCAATATTTGACAATTATTTGCTCTCTCTCCAAATAAATTTCAGTACCATCTTTGCCTGGGAAATATACGAGAGGTCTGGATCTATTTTATGCACTGAGGATTCATTCATTCCTTCATTCCTTCATTCACACTTCTAAAGTACAGATGGGATTACAAAAGAAGTGCCTACAGAAGACCAAGGCAACATGAGAATTGTTTTAAAGTTTAAGAAGCACAAAAGAGAGAACACTTCCAGAGGTGTATTTAGAAAGATCATCTTTCCAGCATCAAAAAAGAACTTAGCTCCTTCAACGGTGAGTAATTCTTGACATCTAAATCATGCTCTGAGTTTGGAACAGCTGAATCCACTGCAGATTGTATGACTCACCTCTACCTCTTCCAATAGGGAAGGAGAACCCAAACTTTGCTTATTCCTTCAGCATCTGGGCCATCAGAAAGACTGCTGCATAGGCTATTATTGGTTCATTGTATAGAAATAAAATAGCCTTAATTTTATTCATCAGGGTTTTAATCTGGTGGCATCTCACACAACTCCAGGTTTTATCAGAACACTTAAAAGGTAAAGGTGTGAACGTGTAGCAGCGTGGACACATAACGATGATGCCCTTGCCTTGAAGCTAGGAAGAGTCTCCGCCTGTCTATTCCCAGTCTTCGGGCCACACCTAAAGCTCAGATTTTTGGCAAGGCAGCACGTTCCCCACCATCGGATCATATTTCTGGAACTCTGGAACAATAAAGAAAGCAGTAGTTTTTTTCCAAAGGAAGCTCCATGCTACGTTTGTGTAAGAGATATTTAGCAAAAGTGAAGTGGGATGAGGGGCTCTGATTTTATTATGATGTGAAATGCTTAGGAGTTGAAGAGTTTTGCATTCATAGAGGGGCCAATCCAAAATATGCACTTTAGGAAAGGCAATTTATAAATACATGGCAGGGAGAAAAACCAAAAGAAAGGTCACTGTGAAAGTCATCTCTTGGAAAGGAAAAGCTGAAGAGCTTTTCGCTTGTTTTGTCAAAGGCTTTCATGTAATTAAGTTCAAGGTGCTAAATCTTTCCCCCATTCTATTGATTGTGTCTCTGGAGGGAACTGTACTAACTACAGATTTCACTGCTTTTGCCCTATACTCTTTGATGACAGTCGGGGATGGTGCCCAAAAAGAAAACATCTACACTGCAGTTCATCCATTCAAATAAAGTGTGTCTGTGCATATACTCCCCCCATCAAGTGGTACAATTCTGACACCCTATAAAAAATGAAGCAACACTGTTACCCTTTTTGTTTAGTCAATCATATGTACTGAGAGATAACAGCAAATTTCATGTTGGTAAAGGAAATTCTCTATCTTGAAATTTTACATAAGAGGAGAAGATGTCTGAATTGGGAGGGGTAGCCATGTACTTGCAAGTGTGTACCTATGTGTTTGCATATTTGTCTGCCTGTGTTTGTGGCTGTGGACAGCTGTGCGGTCATTCAGTGTCAAATGGAAAAGGTTTGAAAAACTCATTTTTCTGGGGAAAGTAATGAATAACCTCAAAAATGTCCCCATGATTTTCAATTTCACATAAAGGCCAGATCACAATCAGTTCCAATATTACCATTCTACGCACACATGGGAATCTGATGAACTGTTTCATCTCCATGAAGAAATGTCTAAATTTCCAAACAGAACCACACAGTTTATCATTTTCAAACTAATCCTGTGATAAAACAGGCTTGCTTGATCTCTTTGCCAAAATTCCCATTCAAACTTCTACTAATGCCATTTCTAAACACCGGTCATCTTCTATCAACTTTCTCCATAAATATCATATTTTAATTATACCTAAGCATACTCATCAGAGGCTTGGCAAAGTTACAATAAAGACATGTAGGTTTCCAGGTTAGACAGGAACTGAGTCCAGCTGACTCTCTGCTGTACCTTCTCATAACCCAACCAAAATGAGAAAAGGAAAATAAAGTCAAGGGAAAGTTCAGTTAAAACAAACTTTTGAGAAATTTCTGCTTGTTAGATTACAAACGGATCCAGACTGAAGAAAGGCACTGGGACCCCTATTGGCAATTCCACTTTCCAAGACAGGATGTAGTATTTGGAAGGAGAAAGCTTAAGACAGAGTAGGTCTTGAGGAAAGCAGTTCATACTCAACTCATTACCCATTGAACTGATTTGGATCAACAGTACTGAGAGGCCCTGGGCAGACCTGGCCAAGCCAAACAGAGGAGCTGGTCTATGGCAAGTTTTTCCCTGATGCAGAGGGGTTCTTCCCTGATGGAGTGGGCAGTGACATGAGGAATAAGGCCAGCCTCTGGGACCTCATGAGAACTCAGAGTGGAGGCCAACAGAGGACTGAGTCTACAAAACTGAACCCTGCCTGGCATAACTACTTCAATTAAGAGAGGATATCTTTAGGGAGTTCTTTTGTCTCTTAAAGGCAAAAGCCTTTCAAACTGCATAGGAAAGGGAAAAAAAGCACAAATTAAAAGTAGATTCAACAGATTGATAAAATGGTAGATGCTAGCATCATAAACAAAATTCAAAGGCAAGTGAAACACAGAGAAAAAAATACTTGCCGCAGACTTGGCAGCAGGAGGGTTAATATCATTAATATTTAAAATGCATTTATAAATCACTAAGAAAAAGAAGCACCCTCAAATGAAAAATGGATAATAATCCCAAAATATTTTAAGAGGTATTCAAAAGAAGAGCTATATATGGCCAACAGTACATGAAAAAGGTGTTCAGCCTCACTAATGAGGAAATGCAATATAAAATGGGATACTAGGGACTTCTCTGGTGGCACAGTGGTTAAGAATCCGCCTGCCAATGCAGGGGACATAGGTTTGATCCTGGTCTAGGAAGATCCCACATGCCATGGAGCAACTAAGCCCCTGCACCACAACTACTGAGCGTGCGCTCTAGAACCCACAAGCCACAACTACTGAGCCCATGTGCCACAACTACTGAAGCCCACGCGCCTAGAGCCCATGCTCTGCAGCAAGAGAAGCCACTGCAATGAGAAGCCCACGCACAGCAATGAAGAGTAGCCCCTGCTCACCGCAACTACAGAAAAGCCCACGCGCAGCAACGAAGACCCAACGCAGCCAAAAAAAAAAAAAAAAAAAAGGGATTCTACTTTTCACATATAAATTAGGGGTGTCATGTTTAAATGATACTAACCTGTGTTGGCTGTGTCCTATATACAGACCCAGGCGCTACATGTAGGCGTGCAGTTTGGTACCCATTTTCTACAGAGCCACTTGGCACACGTATCAAAGGCCTTAAAAAATAGGCATCCTCTTTGAAGGAATAATACCTACCACTTCAGAAATTTGTATTAAGGAAATTATTAGAAATATGAGCAAATATTTGCTCACACAGTATTGTTTGTAACAGCCTAAATATACAATAATAGGTAATTACATGATAAAAATAAAAGCACATCCTGTAATGGAATACTGTGTGACCATGAAAAATGATAAAGTAGAAGTGTATTTCTTATTATGAAAAGAAGACTGCAAAATATGATGGAAAAGTCAAGTTAAAGAAGAGAACATACAATACAATCCTTTTTTGAGTAAACATTATTTATGCATGATATATGTATGAAAACATACCTACTACCTTGACAACTGCAAATAGAAGGATATGCACCAAAATATTACAGTGTATTTACAGAAAAATTTTCTGATTATTTTATCTTCTACAATAAACACTATCAGTAAAATAAAATGTATTTTTAAAAAACGAATCAAAGAGACTTTGACAAGAATTCAGATACATAAGTCATGTTTAAAATATCAATGTTTCTTTACATCAAGAATAATTGTCTAGGGGCTTCCCTGGTGGCACAGTGGTTGAGAATCTGCCTGCCAATGCAGGGGACACGGGTTCGAGCCCTGGTCTGGGAAGATCCCACATGCCGTGGAACAGCTGGGCCCGTGAGCCACAATTACTGAGCCTGCGCGTCTGGAGCCTGTGCTCCGCAACAAGAGAGGCCGCGATAGTGAGAGGCCCGCACACCGCGATGAAGAGTGGCCCCCGCTTGCCACAACTAGAGAAAGCCCTTGCACAGAAACGAAGACCCAACACAGCCATAAATTAATTAATTAATTAATAAAAAAAAAAGAATAATTGTCTAACAGCTCATACTACTCAATAACAAAAAAACAAACAACCCAATCGAAAAGTGGGAATAAGACCTAAATAGATGGACTATTACTCAGCCATAAAAAAGAATGAAATAATGCCATTTGCAGCAACATGGATGGACCTAGAGATTATCATACTAAGCTAAGTCAGAAAGAGAAAGACAAATACCATGTGACATCACTTATATGTGGAATCTAAAATACAGCACAAATGAACATATCTATGAAACAGAAACAGACTCACAGACATAGAGAACAGACTGCGGTTGCTAAGGGGGAGGGGGAGTGGGGAAGGGAAGGATTGGGAGTTTGCAATTAGCAAATGCAAACTAGTATATATAGGATGGATAAACAACAAGGTCCTACTGTATAGCACAGGGAACTATATTCAATATCTTGTGATAAACCATAATGCAAAAAATATGAAAAAGGATATATATATATAACTAAGTCACTTTGCTGTACAGCAGAAGTTAACACAACACTGTAAATTGACTATACTTCAATAAAATTTTTAAAAAGTAAAAAAAGAATAATTGTTTAAAATTTAATTTGAAAAGATGCTATTCATGATAGCAGTATTGAATAGAATACATTTAGGTCTAAATTTGAAAAATATATGCAGGACTTAATTACTAGAAATCTACAACTTTACTGAAGGATACAAAAAGAACTGGTTATAAATGGACATACCATATTTTTGACTTGGAAGGACTATTATTATAAAATGTAAATAATCCCCAATTTAATTCTATATTTTCTATATTGAAATCAAAATCCTGGCTGGTTTCATTTGGAATATGTGAAAGTGAATTAAAAATTCATATTAAGTTATAAATATATAAGAACTGATTTAAAGAGAAAAGATAAGAAAAAGGAGAATTTGCATTACCAGATATTTAAATATATTGTAAGGTTATAATAATTAAATCACTTTTTGAAAGCTTAAAAATAATAGATAGATAATAGGATGGACTATCCTATCATCCAGGATAATAAAAAATTCATAGAAAGCCAGGAGGAGATCAAATACCCATAAGCTTTTAGTGTATGATAAAAGTGGCATTCAATTAAATTGGAAAAGGATGAATGGCTAGTAAACAAATGATGCTGGGACAACTGGTTAACTATTTATTAAAAAATAAAGTTAGACATCTTTGTCATACCATACACTAAAACAAGCTCCTGATAGATTAAACTGTTAGATGGAAAAATATTTCTCTGATTTGGGAAATGAGAAAGCCATTCTAAGAATATAAGCAAATGTAGGATCTTAAAGACAAAGTTTGATGGATTTGGCTAGATACAAATTTAAATCATCCATCTAACAACACTGTGATAAAGAAAAGTAAAAGGCCGTGAACTGGAGAAACATTTGCAGCATGTATAAAAAAGAGTTACCAGTCTTACTATGTAAAGAGCTTTTACAAATCATTAAAATAAACCAACAAACATGCACCATAATTGCAAAATGGGCAAAAATTATGACCAGGTAATTATCAAAGGAAAAATACAAATGCCCAGTAAATGTATCAGAAAATGTTCATTCCCCAGTAAAACTAAAACAATTGAATTTGCTAAAATGATACCTCTATTCACCTACCAAATTGGCAAAGACATTAAAAATATGAGTGCATGTTATTGGTGACCATGTGGCAAACTTACTGCTGTGATAACTCTGCTGGTGGGAATGTAAATCTATACAAGCCTCCAAGGGAGAACTGGAAATATGTATCAAGTAGTTTACAAATGTCTGTATCTTTAATTCAGCAATTTTACAGAAATTCTTCCTACAGAAGTAATCAAAGGGGTCCATAAATATTTGTGTTTACCATGACAATAAAAACCTAAGTGTCCAACAACTGGTGACAGGTAAAACAGATCATAGTATATGCACACATTAGACTAGTATGCGAGTTAGGTAGGTATATAATAACTATATTATATTACATATATAATGATGTAGAACATTTCATGATATAACAAACAAAAAATGTAGGCTACAGAAGAGCAAGACACCAGTTTGGTTTAAAGTATGTGCAGATGTGCATACTGGGCAAATGTTCAACAACATGTAAACAGTGGCTTTATAAGGGTGATGGGATTAGAGGCTTCTTTCCCCCCACTTTTCCTTCTCTGATTTCATTCATTTCACAAAAATTGGCTTGCTATCATGTGTCTGACATTTCTATATGCTCCAAATTTTCTTCAACTGAATATGTGTCACATTGTAATCAGAAAAAGTTAAATTTTGGAGAAGTACAAGTCCAGCATCTTAAACTGACTTCCTCTTCCAGGTGCCAAGAATCTTGTAAAGGACTCAGAGCAACGAAATTCATGTTGAAAGCATAAAATCACGTACCAGAGAATTGGGGAAATGTTCAGGTCACTTCACCTCTTACCTTTAGAGACACTTCATAAAACGTACTCACCTGTTCCAGTTTGGCCACGGTTTGTCCCTACGAGTGTGAATTGTGAAGAGCATCTCAAGGACCTCTTCCTAAGAGGGTCCTCAAAGACCACTTAATAAGGAGCCTGACATCTTCCTAAGCCTTTAAAATCCAACATCCCAAGGGACCCCACCCACCAACAATAGAAGGGTAGGTATGATTCTGACTTTGGGGATGGGGACGCTTGACTCAGGGTGCTGTGGCTTGCCCTAGGCTGAGCCCGGCTTCGAGCCGGACAGGCAGCGGTGGGTGGGCAGGGCCGGGGCCCGGGCTGGGGCCGGGGCCGGGGCCGGGGCCGGGGCCGGGGCCGGGGCCGGGAGGGGCGGGCACCTTACCGCGGCTTGCTGGAAGGCGCCCTTGGTATAGGTGCCACCACCGCGGTAGGTGATGGCCGGGATCTCGCGGCTGAGCAGCGCGCACTTGTGCTGGTGCGCGCGGCGGGAGGAGATGTAATCGACGCGCGGCACCACGTTGTTCTTGGACGAGAAGGTCACGATGGCCACGCGCGTGGCCGTGGGCACCACGGGGAAGTCGGACAGCAGCTTACGGACGAACTTGAGCTCGCTGAGGAAGTTGGCTTGGCCCACGCTGGACGACTCGTCCACCAGGAAGACAAGCTCCAGGCGCTCGCTGAGCTCCCGCAGCCGCCGCACGCGTCGCCGGAAAGCCTGGCCCAGCCGCTCCACTTTGCTCTCCGCCGCCGCCGCGTCCTCGCCGGGCGCGGGCGGCGCGGGCAGCCGCCCCGGGGTCTCGGGCGCGGCCTCGGGGAAGAGGCGGAAGCTGAAATTGCGAGACGGAGACAGCTGCTGAAAGGTCGCCCAGCCCGAAACGAGCGCCAGACCCCAGCAACAAAAGGCCAGGCGCGCCCACATTGCGCTGGAGACGGAGCGGCCGCCCGGGGCGCAGGCGTCGGCCCGGCGCGGAGAGATGCTCAGCCGCCGGGCTCGCCGAGGGGCGTGCGCGGCGCGGGGCACAGGACGGCGGCCGCGAGCCTCAGCGCCCTCTCATCTGACACTGGGGACAGAGTCCAACCTCCTCCGGCAGCCCGGGGACAAGGGATGGAACGGCGCGCGCTCGCTACCCCTCTCGCTCTCGTCTTTTCTCTCCCCTCTCTCCTCCTCGCTCTCCCTGAAGCCTATAAAATGTTTGAAGGAAAGGGGGCAGTCAAGAAAAATCTCCCGCTTCCCTCCTTCTCTCCCTCCTATCTCTGTCTCTCCCTCTCCCCTCTCCTTCCTCTATCTCTGCCTCTATCTCTCTCCTCCCCCTTCTCATTCTCCTCCCGAGTTCAAGCCAAAGACTTTCGGAGATTCCATGACACCAGAACCCCGCGTCTGTCAGGCTGTCAACATTCCCGCAGCAAGCGCACCAGCGCCGAAGCCCTGATTGATCCCATATGTCTGGCAGGAGCTGCAGAGGAATTCACTGGAGATGGATCCAGATACCGAGAGTGCCACAGTAATTGGAAACACTTCGTAGAGGAAACACACGGACTGGCCAGGGAGTTGAAAGCATCCTTTGAAAATTGCTTGCTCACCTTTTGTGTCTCTTTTTCCCCTCTCCGGTTCCTCAAAGCCCTCACCAAGTGGATGTTTATTTGACTTTCCTGGTGGGGCTTTCTGGTCAGTGGTGTGTGTGAGTGTGTCCTCTTGAGGGTCACCTCAGATCACACCATATAGGGGTTGCATCTACCCCTATGCAGCCCATAGGGATGATTTGTCATGGTGCTGCATTCATGCATTTATTTATTCATCCACTTGGTCACTCCTTCATTCATTCAACAAATATTTTTGAGCACCTACTGTGTGCCAGGACACCTGGAATATAAGGAGGAACACAAATTGACATAGATCTTGTCCCCAAGGAACTTATAGGGTAACAAGTGACGTGACCATTAACCAGATATTTCACAAATAATGTATATAATTACAGCTGACCATGCTAAGGCTATGAAGGAGATCTTAGGCAGATAGATTTGACCTTAGAAGACCAGGGAAGCCTTTGCGGAGGACATGAAGTTTGAGCTGAAATCTGATGATGAGCAAGGGTCCCTTTTCCCCAGTCCTCTTTCATGTGCCCGGTGGTCTGTTTCAACAGGTGAGACCCATAGAGGGCTATTTCCTTGGCTTTGAATGGTACCTGGCACATAGCTACTTTGAAACACAAGTTGCCACCTGGGGGTAGTTTTTCCAAAACAAAACCCCGAAAGGGATGGTGCAAGTGCAAAGAAGGAGTAAACTTTGCATAAGAGGTGGAGTAAACTTTGCAAAAATGATTCTAGCTAGGAGTCAGGAGCCCTGTGTAGATATGCCTCTGCAATTATATAAATCCCCTGAACCAAGACACTTCCAACTCTTGGCTTCAATTTCCACATCTGTTTCATGATGGAATTCAATGATCTCAGAGTTTCCTTTGTCTCTAATATCAGATGATTTAATTCCATCTATATTTAATGAAATACCTTCACAGTATATTGGTTGAAATGTTATGGCTCTTGGAGTCTGTTTGCCCAGAATGAAGTCTTGGCTCTGCCATTCAGTAGTTGTATGACCTTGACATTAGTTTGCTCATCTGTAAAATGGAGTAATAATAATAGCATATTAGAGGTTATTGTGAGGTTATAATCATAAAAACAAAGTTCTTAGGCTAGTGCTTAGACTATAGCATGTACTCTACAAATGCTGATTCTACTATTGCCACATTTAACCATAAATACTCTTCAAATCCTCATTTTTCTAGGATTTTTCCATTTGACCATCTACCGTGCCAGAATATTAGATACTGAGGATTTAAAGCTGAATAAGACTCAGTTCCAGTCTTCCAGAAGGTCAAAGGATATTAGAAGAGAACACAGACTTGCAAACAATTACAGAGTAGTAGGACGATTTCAAGGATGGAGGAGAGCAAGAAGAGAAAGTTCTCAATCTCCCCTGGGAATAAGCAAGACCTCATTTGAGCTGAGACTTTAAAAAAAGAGAAAGTCTGTCCAAATTTCATCTACTCGGTGTTATTTCGAATACATCATTAAGAGCTAACATTTTAGGACCTTTATGTGCCAGGCACCGTGGCAACTACTATGTGTATTTGCTCATATGCCCCCAAAGAAACCCAGGGATGTAGACGATTGCTTTAGGACTTTCTGGTTGCAAGCAACAGGCACCCAACTTCTCCTTGCTGTAAACAAGAAGGGATTGCTTCGCTCAGTAACTAAACTGGACAAAAGGCAGTGGTGGACTGGTCTCAAAAAGGCTTGGAAAAGGAAATCAAGAACCACATAAGTCTTCCATTTTTCTCTCTCTTCTGCTTCTCTTTGCATGTTGGATTAAGCTTCTGTCTTTGGATTTATGACCTGAGAAGGAAAGACTCTTCCCCCTAAGCTCAAGTTAAAAAAAAAAAAATCAAGAAAAACCACCACCCCCATGACCCTAAAGAAAGACTCCACTGAAGCAAGCATGGGTTATATGCCCATTCCTTAGCCCAGCACTGTGATGAAGGGGATGGGCCATTATAATTGTCCTAACTTAGGTCATATGCTCACTGTGGCACAGACTCCTAGTCACCTACCTACCATCTGGTCTCCCCTTCTTGAACAGCAATAGAGCTCTTGAGTTTTAGCTGGGCACAAAGGTACCCAAAATAAAGATTACATATCCCAGCCTCCCTTACAGATGAATGCGGCCATGAAGCTAGGATCTGGGTAATGATATATAAATCCTGGTTCTGTGTGGCAGCTTCCAGAAAACCTCTTTAAAAGACAGCTGCTTCTTTTGTTGGTTGTCTCCTTTCATCCCTTATTCCATTTTCTGCCTGGAACATGAATATGGTGTCAGACCTCTAGCAGCCATCTTGGATCATGAGAATAATGGTCACATTATAGCGACAGCTGAGTAGTAATCTAGAACGAGCCTGGGTTCCTGCAGACTTCACAGAGCAAAACCACCACAGTCATCTCAGATTGCCTATCTACCCCTTTTAATTGAGTTTTCCTGTTACATTCAGCTGAACTTGATCCTGTATAATAAACTCAAACCTGTAGCCAGGGAAGCTATCCTCTCAAAATATGCTTTCATAAATGCTATGGCAGAGAAAAGAGGACATTCATAATGAATTACTCACTACCCCCCAAAAGTGACACACATCACTTCTGCTTCATTTCATTGGCCAAAAAAAGATGCATGGCCATGTCCAATTCCAAAGGTCGGGAAGTACAATCCTACCATAGTCCTAGAAAGCAGAAAGTAGAAATATTTAGTGAACAGAGCAAATAATTACCATATTGAGTCACCTGAATTGGGAAGACAGTTGAGTTCAAAAAGCAAAGTAGAGACAAAACCCTGGGAAGCTTAGTCTGCCCTAAAATTGAGGAGGTTCCTATAGGAAAGTTATACATCAGTTTCTGCAAGGACTTTCTGATCTTTAGTTTGGGATAGTAAATTCACCTGATGCCTGCTATATTACATATAACCGTGATGAATTACGTAGCAGTGGTTGACTCTAGCAGGAGTTTGTAATTGAGCAGCTGTGGGCATTTGATTAAATTCTTCTTTTCTACATTTTTCATCCCAGCTCTTCTTGGAATTTTTGTCCTTTTGGCACAAAAAAACCCAATTATACTAAAATACAGTTATCAAAATGTTCTTTAAAACTAAATTTGTCATATAGTAATACGTGTACTTTTTCATGACCACGTTAAATAACATCACCTATCCACTGTTCTAATAAATGCCTTGTTTTCAAAGTATTGATGAAGCAACGATATTCTGCTGTGGATCTAGGTGCATTTAAAGCTCCCTGGATAATTCTGACACATGCCCTAGCAGTGAGAGCATAAGGCCAACATACTCTGGCACTGTGTATTTCCAGTGGGTTGAACAGTCAGGCCTATGTTAACTGTCCCAGTGGTAAGGAGTGGAGACTTAGAGGAATCTTGCCTGTACATTATTAAGACTGCTGCTCCAAGCTTGGCACTGCTCCCCAGAGCTCTCTAGTGTATTAAACTCTCTGGTCTAAAGCAGTGGTTCTCCATGGGGTGATTATGCACCCCACTGACTTCGCCATCCCCATCACCAGGGAACGTTAGGCAGTGTTTGGAGATATCTGTGGGGGCAACAGTGCTACTGGCATCTAGTGCAGAGGCAGGGATGCAACTAAACATCCTACGATGCATGGGACAGCCTCCACAATAAAGAATCATTCAGCCCAACCCGTCAGGAGTGCTGAGGTTCAGAAACCCTGGCCTATAGGACAATAAATAACAGACACAAAAAGAGATAAACTTTCACTATAGGGATGTAAGTCAGAAAGAGAAAGACAAATACCATATGATATCACTTATATGTGGAATCTAAAATACGACACAAATGAACTTATCTATGAAACAGAAACAGACTCACGGACATAGAGAACAGACTGGTGGTTGCCAAGGGGAAGGGGGTTAGGGGAGGGATGGAGTGGGAGGTTGGGGCGAGCAGATGTAAGCTGTTATATATAGAATGGATGAACAACAAGGTCCTACCGTATAGCATAGCGAACTATATTCAGTATCCTATGATAAACCATAATGGAAAAGGATATAAAAAAAAGAACATGTGTATATATATATATGTGTGTGTATAACTGAATCACTTTGCTGTACAGCAGTAATTAACACAACGTTGTAAATCAACTGTACTTCAATTAAAAAAAAAAAAACTTTCACTATAGCAAAGACTAAGACTGAGACGCAACCTAAAGGTACTGAAATGACAACATGGAGCCAGACTGAGAAAAAACTACCTGGGATTCATCTCATGACATAAAGACATACATGGAAAAAAAAAAAAAAGTGTGTTGGTGGTGTAAGGGATGGGGGATGCCTTATATTTTTCTCACCACCTGCACCCTGATCAACAGGAAACTGAACCTCAATCCCTGTCTATCCAATGGGACTTGTGTAAAGGACACCCACCTTCACCCCACCCTTCACTGCAACCACCTTCCTGCATTAAAGCAGGTGCTGTAAAAAGACAGGACAGATTTGTAGTGGGGAGAGATGGAAGGGGAAGTGAGGAAGAAAGCAGAGAGTGGTGCCGGCAAAGGTCCTTCTGAGATGTCAAGAATCAAGTCCAGTAAATGGAAGCAGAGGCAGGAAAAGTTTCAGTTTCCATGCATGTTGGGCATAGTGTCTTGTTTTGTTTTAAAATCTATCACACAGTGTTAGTGAATCACAGCGACAGGCAGTAGGGACAGTAGGAAGATGCCACCTTGTGACTGTATTTTATAAGACTCTCAGTTGTGAATTTAACAAAGACATTCTCCCCTGCACAGATTGTTTCTTTAAGTAGAATTATCTGAAGATGGAGTTCATGATGGAAAAGTCTTAGCAGGGGACACTGTAAACAATTAAAAAGTAGTAAACATAAATAAATGTTATAACACTAGATACAGATAAAAATTTTTAAATACATATCATTTTATGTGTCTTATTTCATTTCATCCTGCCCTAAATCCTGAAATATAGTGGGTACTCCATTTTTATGGGTGAAGAAATAGAGCTATATGAGGTAGCCATAAAGTCTGGAAATAAAAATGGTTTATTGCTATTACATTGCAGTGCATGGTGTGTTTAACGTGTTGTCCCTTGCTAGCAGCACAAGCTTGCAGTGAAGGTGGTAATTAACACAGCATGTGTGTCCATCCCTGCATTTGTATGTACAGTGCACCGCCTCAGATAATTTTGGTCTCTGATTTCTGTGGACAAAACCTGAGCCTTTAACAAACCCCAGAGGAAGGAATCAAGGGGGTTCAGATCTGGCAGCTTCCTCCACACAACCATGTCAGCCAAACCAGTTTTGGACAAAACCTGAGCCTTTAACAAACCCCAGAGGAAGGAATCAAGGGGGTTCAGATCTGGCAGCTTCCTCCACACAACCATGTCAGCCAAACCAGTTTTGGAAATTATCCAACCAATCCCTCACCTTCTGGCTTAATGGGGTGCTGAGTGTGCCAGCCTGTTGGAACTACTCCTGGCACCCTTCCCCTAGCCTGTCATATGCCGGCATTAACTGGTTACTTTACATGATAAAATACATCTTTTCAGACACGTTACTTCAAAGAAAAATGGTCCCAAGACACGTGCTTTCCACAGGTCACACCACACCATCACCTTTGCCTTGTGTTTGGGTGGCTGAAGTACAGCGTGGGTTGTCTTGATTGTCTCCTGAGCCAGCATTGCATCTACTGTTGCCTCCCCTTTTACATAAAAAGTAGCTTGGTCTCAGTCTTTGGCATTCTTATCCAGGAGATCTGAGCGCCTTGAGCACATTTCCAAACAACAATTGGGATTATCCTCAGCTAAACTTTGTAGGACTTAACATCTTGAACTGGTGAAAGGCACATGGATTGAGAATTTTTCATTTGGTACTGAAAAGTACCCCCAGTTTCTAGAATGCTCTTTGAGCTGGCTATTATGTCCACAGTGACCATTTCTTTTACCTCTTCAGAAACAGTCATCCACAAAACAGTGAGCCCAAAACATTGCCTGTGGTCTTGAATTTGTGAACCAGCCTTCCAAAGGTGCTCTCTTCCAGAAGGACACGCATTGAAGGACTCTTTATATTCAGTGACAGGACCAGCCGTCATGTCCACTTAGAAGTAACAGCATAGTGTGTTCATCTTTCATCATCTTCAACCTGTAAAAAGTAAAATAGCATCATTTATGTTTCTAGATATTATATCCAAGGTCAAGGCTTGAACCAAACTCCATTTGTGATTTTCACCGTAATTCTTGAGGTTGCTCTGCTAAAAACAAATAATAATAATCATAAAAGTTTTTAAAAGGCATATTCTTTTTATCTTTATCTCTTTTCTTTCTCCCACAAGTGTGTGGAATACAAAGAGATCAGTAAAGATAATTAATTTCCTGTTGACAAATTATGACACCACCACTCCCATCTGGAGGCAGCTATAACTATAGTTACTTTATAAAATTTATTTTTAAATTATCATGCAGTAAAATTAACTTTTTGTGGGTGTACAGTTCCATGAATTCAAACACATATACAGATTCATGTAACCATACCCACAATCAGGCTACAAAACAGTTCCATCACTCCAAAAAACTCCCTTTGCAGTTACCCCCTCCTCTCACTCCTAATCCCTGGCAACCCACTGATCTGTTCTCCATCACTACAGTTTTGTCTTTTCAAGAATCATATAAACGGAATTATACAGTATGTAATTTTCTGAGACTAGCTTTTTTCACTCAGCAAAATAACTTTGAAATTCATCTAAGTTTGTGTACAGGTGTTTATATGAACTTAAATTTTTATTGACTTAGAATAAATACCCAGAGATAGGATTACTAAATCATATGGTAAAGTATATTTAATGTTTTAAGAAACTGCCAAAATGTTTTTCAGAGTGGTGCGTGTACCACTGCTCATTCACAATAGAAATGTATCAGTTCTAGTGGTTCTGCATCCCATGCAGCACCTGGTACTGCGTGTTTGTGTGTGTGTACACATATATTTGTGTGGGTACATATATATAATATACATATAATATATATAATTCTAGATTGATAGTCCTCCTCTTTCTCTGTCATCTTGAGTCCACTATTGAGCCCATTCAGCAAATTTTAAATTTCAGTTCTACAATTTTAATTTGATTCTTCTTTATATCTTCTATTTGTTGGAAGAACATTTCTATTTTTCCTTTTGTTCAAGACAGTTTATAATTGCTTGTTGAAGCATTTGTATGATAGCTGCTTTGTGATATAATTCCAATATCTGTCAGCTGGCATTGTCTTTTCCCACACAAGTTGTGAGTTTTTTTTTTTTTTTTGGAGGGCAAATTGAATTGTTTCCAGAGTATTTTGAATATTATGTTATGAAATTCTGGGTCTTATTGAAGTCCTATAGAAAGTATTGATTTTTTTTTTTTTTTTTTGAGCTGGAAGTTAACCAAGGGAGGTTCTGGTCACAAGATCCAACCATCCTTCTGTGGGAGCTGGCTCCAGTGTTAGTTCAGATTTCAAAGTTTTTGCAGTGCTATTAAGATTTTTCCTGTGTATGAGCCCCGTGGTCAATCTGGGATCCGGGTGGTGTTCTCTTTTATAGTTCAGCTACTAACTAAGATCAGATACATGCATGGGCAGCTCAGAAGTTCCCAAGCCATGGCTCCTCATGATCTCCCCCATTACATTCCACTTTTCTGGGAGTTCCCCCTTTTCAGTCCTTTGCCCCGAAAAACTGAGACTTTAGTTGCCTCACTCTCCTGCTTACTTCTGTGACTATGTTTTGCATTTGGGCCAAATGGCAGGAGGACAGTGCGGTTCTGCCCCATCCTCCTGAGTTTACAAATCCACTGATAAGAGAGGAAGGTTCTTCCTCCAAGTTTTGGGTCCTGCTGTTGCTTTGCAGCCTCTGCCATCACTGCTGCTGCCAAGACATTGCCTGAGATTTGGGAAATATTGTACAAAAACAGGGAGAGGAAAAACAAACACACACACTCTCTCTTTCCCACTCTTCTGCACCTGTGCCTACCTGTGGGCTTCAGACTATTGCACGGAGGCCCAGAGGATCCTAGACGGGGAAGAAAATGGTAAACTCACTGCTGGTTCAGTGGTATTTTAAATTCTGGTCTTCTTCCCCAAGCTACCTGCTACTGTTAACTTTCTGAGTCCTCAAATAGTGGCTCCACACACCTTATAGATTTTATAGTTGTCATTAGACAGGGTGGAATGTATTTATACCATCTTACTTAGAACTAGTACCATTACTTTATATTTGAATAACAATTTTATTTCCCTTCATTACTCTTCCAAGGTTATCTGTTCATTTAAATTTTTATACTTCTTAAGAAAGTCTTAGTAATTTACATTCTGTTAGGCAATTGTCCTTAATTTAAATGTAGACTTAAAATTTATCAACGTAAAGATTTAAGTAGCACACATTTTCAATTATTATATTCTCCTCCATATGTATGGTATTAGTTTCTTTCCAATGTTATATATTGGTAATTTGACTTTTTTTTCTCTTGATTACTCTCACAAACATTTTATCTATTTTGTGGTGCCTTTTAGAGAACAAACACTTGGACTCTTTGCTTTTTGATACATTAATTTACGCTTTTATCCTGAATAATTTTTTTTGTAGTTCCTTAACTTGAGTCCTTTCTTTATTTTCATTTATTCTGTTTTTTAAATAGAGCTCTTGCAGATATCATTTCCACTGAGTATAACTTTAGCTCAATCTCATGTGTAGTGTCATTGTTCTCTAAACAACATATAATTAGACTTTTATTGCCTCGTTGGCCCATAAATTATTGAAGTGGGAAATTTATTTTATTTTATTTTATGTTATTATTTTAACTCTGAGTGTTTGTATGTTTTGTTAAACTATTTTTAAATTAATTTTCAAGTTTATTTCATTGAGGTCTGAGAACAGGACTGTACATTTTTTGTTCTTATTGAAATTTCTTAGGATACAGTAAAACATACATTAAATTTTGGAAAAAAAATAAGCATTTTTGGTTGTAAGATATAAATTCTTCTATCTTATAAATCAACTTTATTGTATACATTATTCAAATACTCCATATCCGCATTCACTTTAATCTGTTCCATCTGTTCAAGACTGAAAGTATGTTAAAATCTGGTACAGTCATTCTTTGACACTTTTTACTTATGTTTTTAGGGTTTGCTTTATATTTTTGTGATATATTAAATTTTATGTATAAATGTTTGTAATAGTTATATTCTCTGTGAATAAATACTCATTAACAAGCTAACTTCATAACTTCAACAACATAAAATCAGCTTTATTCATTTATTATATTTACCTTGAATTTTACTATGTCTGGATGGCACCTCAGCTTTACTACAACTATATTATCATGATCATTATCAATATCACTGTTTTTAATTTGCTTGCTATTTCCTTACTCAGTCTTTTTTATCTCCTTCTTTAGTCTGTCTCTCTTTGAAATGTCTTAGGAAGAGGATATTAGATTTCTGATGGATTAAAGAGACAAATATGAATTAAATCATAAAGAAACCAGAAGAATATACAGATGAACATTTATAAGATTGTACTGTGTGGAAGGTTTTAATCATGTAAACGAAGGAAGAAATCACAAAGAGAAACATTAATTTGACCACATAGCAATGAACACTCTTATCATCATAAAATATCATAAACAAATTAAAAGGACAATGACAAACTGGAAAATGGCAGAAAAAATTTTATCATCCTTATGTATAAAAAGCATTCTCGTTAACTCTACATTAGCAAGACAACTGAAAATATAGACAAAGGGTAATGGAAAAGCAATTCTGAGAAGAATAAACTCAGATGGACACCAAGCATATGAATAACTATTGAACCACATTTATAATTATGGAAATATGCATTATAACAGAAACAAGAAACTTTTTTTTTCTGCATTTCATGTTGGCAAAAATTAATGAATATATATTCAACCCTGGAAGTGGCTAAGGCTGGGTTAGCAGAAACAAAGCACATGTGCTTCCATTCTTCAATCCCTCGTTGAGGTTAAACACCACTAATTTATCTTAGCATTCTCTGCTGCTGGACCCAGATGTGGTCTTGCAGTCCTTCCCATCAAGGAATACCAAGTCACCACTACTAACTAATTGATGCTGGTACTCCAGTGGAATGTATTTGCCATTCCTAAAGTTTAATGAAAGTGGAGCTATTCTACATGGCTAGCCCTTGGCAGCCTAATTCAATAATATGATTTTTTTTTAAAGGTATGATAATGATCATATCCTTTAGCTAGGAATCCTTTCTAAGGAGAAAATCAGAGACAAGTACACAGATTTATGTACAAGGCTGGAATTTACGGTACTAATTATAAAAGTAAAATGTTGGGAATATTGGAAATAATCTTAACGTATAATAATAAGAGAATGGGAACTTCCCTGGTGGCGCAATGGTTAAGAATCCGCCTGCCAATGCAGGGGACAAGGGTTCGAGCCCTGGTCCAGGAAGATCCCACATGCTGCAGAGCAACTAAGCCCCTGCGCCACAACTACTCAGCGTGTGCTCTAGAGCCCGTGAGCCACAACTACTGAGCCCGCATGCCACAACTACTGAAGCCCACGCACCTAGAGCCCATGCTTCGCAACAAGAGAAGCTACCGCAATGAGAAGCCTGCAACGAAGAGTAGCCCCCGCTCACCACAAATAGAGAAAGCCCGCCTGCAGCAATGAAGACCCATCGTGGCCAAAAATAAATTAATTAATTAATTAATTTAAAAAAAATAAGAGAATGGTTAGATGAAGCACATTAAATAGATAAAAAGAAAATTTAGTCATTATGCTTATAGTTTCAAAAAAATTTAATGCTATAAAAATACTCAGTACATCCTGTTAAATTGGGATGGGGGAGGCAAAAAACCCACTGGTGTCATGTGAATTGTCTTAAAAAATATGCACATAGAAAACCATGATAAAAGGAAACATACAAATATGTAATAATGTTTATCTTAGGTAGAACAATAACTATCAATTCTTATTTCATTCATTATATGTTGAGGGGGTAGAGAAATAGACTCTACCTCTTGATAGGGGAGTAGCGAGATCACATGGCAGAAGATCATGTGGAAGAAAAATATTACTGTGGACCTCTTTGGAAAATACATTCTGCCACTCAATATTAGAAGCAAATCTGTCACTTTTGGGAATCTCCTACCTGCTCTTCAACTTGCCAGTCTCATACTTGAGAATTCTAACTCTTCAGAGAGCTTTAATATATTCAGTGGGTCTTCAGCTGATGTAAAGTCTAAAAAATAGGAACTTCTCCCTTATTTCACTACTTTATAAAGAAACAATTTGCAGTGGCATAATTTATCCCTTGTGGAATGTGATGTGATCTCAGACTTACAGTGTTTGCAAACTTGCACAGTTTAAAATGAAGCAACGTACTCCACTAATTTCTGTTTATCCTGTTAACTTGTGCATTGTTTTCCTCTAGCCAGATGTTTCTTATACTTAATTTGCCTAACAATATTCAGACTAGAAAACCATTCTAGCATTAAAATGATGCACCAAACATACCCACATTAATTTTCCATATCCTTGGCTCTTTCTAGATCTGCCTTGCATTTTTCAACATCCTTAATTTCTATTGAACTCAGATGGAATCTATGTTTGCCAGGAAAGAAAGAAAACAAAACACGTGACGGCATTTTATATTTTTCCGTGTCATATGGAAAAAGCTTAAAGACATAATATAGTCTTAAAAATCATGCTGGTGTGCATGATTTTTAAGAGTATATTATATCTTCAGACTTGAAACCATAATACTCCTAGGAGAAAACATAGGCAGTACACTCAGTGACGTAGGTCTTAGAAACATATTTTTGGGTATGTCTCCTTAGGGAAGAGAAACAAAAGCAAAAATAAGCAAATGGGACCTCAGCAAACTTAAAAACTTTTGCACAGTGAAGGAAACCATCAACAAAACAAAAAGGCAACCTACTGAATAAGAGAAGACATTTGCAAACGACATATCTGATAAGGGGTTAATATCCAAAATGTATATATAAAGAACTCATACAACTCCATATCAAAAAACTAACAACCCGATTAAAAAATGGGCAGAAGAGCTGAATAGGCATTTTCCCAAAGACATATACAGATGGCCAACAGGCATATGAAAAGATGCTCAATATCACTAATCATCAGGGAGATGCAAATTAAAACTACAATGAGATATCATCTCAAACCTGTCAGAATGGCTATCATCAAAAAGACCAGAAATAACAAGTGGTGGTTATGATGTGGGGAAAAGGGAGGGAACCCTCATACACTGTTGGTGGGAATGTAAATTGTTACAGCAACTATGGAAAACAGTATGGAGGTTCCTCAAAATGTTAAAGATAGAACTACCATATGATCCAGAAATTCCACACCTAGGTATATATCTGAAGAAAATGAAAACACTAACACAGAAAGATATATTTGCCCCAATGTTCACAGGAACATTATTTATAATAGACAAGATATGGAAGCAACCTAAGTATCTATCAACAGATGAATGGTTGTAATACACACACACACACACACACAATGGAATACTACTCAGCCATACAAAAGAATGAATTTCTGCCATTTGCAATAACATGGATGGACCTGGAGGGTATTATGCTTAGTGAAATAAGTCAGACAGAAAAAGACAAATACTGTATGTTTTCACTTATATGCAGAATCTAAAAAATAAAATGAATGAATATAACAAAACAGAAACAGATTCACAGATATAGAAAACAAACTAGAGGGGAGAGGGGTCGGGGAGAAGATAGGTGAAGGGGATTAAGAGATATAGACAAATAGATATAAAATAAATAAGTTCTAAGGATATAATGTACACATGGGAATATAGCCAATATTTTATAATAACTTTACATGGAGTATAATCTATAAAAATATTGAGTCACTATGCTATACACCTGAAACTAATGGTGTAAGTCAATTATACTGCAATTTAAAAAAATCATGCACACCGGGCATTTGATTTAAGAAAGTGTGGTAGACAACCTGTGAAACGGCCTCTAATGACCCCTGCCTCCTGATATTCGTGTCTTTGTAATTCTTTCCCCTTGAATGTGGGTTGTCCTTAATGACTGACTTCCAACAATAAAATATGGCAAAAATGTTGGGATGTCACTTTCAAGATTAAGTTACAAAAGACTCTGTTTTCCATTTTGCTCACTCTCCCCCTCTCTTGCTCTGAGTAAAGCCAGTTGCCATGTCGTGAGATGCCTGATGGAGAGGCCCACAGGGCAGGGAACTGATGTCTCTGGCCAAGAGCCAACAAGGGCCTGCAGTCTGTCAACAGCCAGGTAGTAAGCTTCGAAGTGGGGCTTCTGAAGCCTTTCAACAGCCATATGAGTGAGAGTGGAAGCAGAGCCGCCACTGTCAAGCCCTAAGATGACCGTAGCCCTGGGCAACATCGTGGCTGTAGTTTTTTGCAAGACACTTTGAGCCAGATAACCCAGCTTAGCAACACCTGGAAATGTCAGATACGAAATGTCAGATACGAAATGTCAGATATGAACAGAAAATGTCAGATACGAAATGTTTGTTGTGTTAAGCCACTGCATTTTAGGGTAATTTACCATGGCAGCAGCAATGTGGGCACCTAAAGCCCATAAAGAAAACTCATATCTCTGACTAGAAGAGCAAATAAAAGGGCCCCTGTGGTTCAAAGACTTTGGAGGGAATCACCATTATTTTCCCCCTATGTTTTCTCTTGCTACTTCATCCTGATGGCCATCTCAGTAGCATGGACTGTACAACTTGAAAGAAACTCTGGCTTTCTGGTCCAAAAACCAGAAAGGAACCATAAGGGACAGAGTGTGTAGGGGAAATTCTAGGGAGAAGAGATCTGGAGAAAGAGATCCTCCAATTCTGTGTATGAACTGAGACAAGTCCTTAGTCATGAGCTGCAAATTCAGGGACAGACACAAAGAACCAAAGCTTTGAGAACTAGACTACAATATAAACCTGTATCCATTATTCTAGACTAACCCATATGAGGTGTGTGTGTGGAGCAGACCTAAACAGCACAGAAAGGGCTTTGAAAATTGAACTTACATTAGACTTGCCACAGAAGGAGAGAGAGAATGTGTGGTCTCAACCTAACTGGGTTTATTCACTGTTAAAACAAAACAGAATACAAGAAATTGGTGTCTCCTCTAAAATCCAGGGGATTTTAACAGGACCTAGAATCTCACAGTATAATATTCAAAATGTCCAGGATACATCTCAAAATTACTTCAAAAAAAAAAAAGGAAAAAAGAAGAATCTGATCACTTTTTATCAGGAAGAGACAATCAACAAATGCAAACCCCAAGACTGTCTAGCTATCTGAATTATCAGACAAAGATATTAAAACAGCTATTATAAACATGTCACATAAAGTAAAGGTGAACACTCTAAAAATGTATAAAAAAAGAAGTTTTGAGCAGAGAAACTATAAAAATGAACCAAATAGAAATTTAAAAACTGAAAAATGCAATATCTGAAATTAAAAAAAAAATTACTGGATGGGCTCAATGGCAGAAGGGGATGACGATGACAAAGGAAATATTCAGTGAACTTGAAAATAGATAAATAGAAATTAGCCAATCTGAAGAACAAAGAGTCAAAAAAAGATTAGGGGGAAAAAGAACAAAATCTCTGGTACCTGTGGGACAGTATCAAAGTTCTAACTTTGTGTCATTAGAGTCCCAGAAGAGAGAAAAAATAGATTGGTGCAAATATATATATATATTTTTAAGAAATAACAGGTGAACACTTCTTAAATATAGTAAAAGACATAAATGTACAGATTCAAGAAGTTCTGAGACCCATCACAGGACAAACTAAAAAAAAAATGCCCAGACACATCATAATCAAACTATCAAAAACCAAAGATTAAATTATATGTATTTTTAAATCTATATCTATCTATCTATATATATACACACATATATAAATTATACATATAGCAGTCAGAGACAAATGACATATTACATACAGGGAAACAACAGTTTGAATAACTAAGGATTTCTCATCAAAAATCATGGAGGCCAAAGTAGTTAAATAACATTCAAGAGCTGAAAGAAAGGAATTGTCAACCTCAAATTCAATAGCCAACGAAATGTCCTTCAGGAATAATAGCAAAATAAAGACATTTTTCAGCTGATGGAAAATTAGAAGAATTAGAAACCACCAGACCTGCTCTATAAAAATGCTGAAGGAAGCTCCTAAAGACGGAGAAAAATGATACAAGGGGTAAAATGTAACTCCAGAAATAAAGGAAGCACAACAGAAAAGGTAAATATCAAGGTAAATAGACTATTTTTCTCCTTTTACACATTCTCTTCAAATAACTATCAAATGCAAAAATTACAACATTGTCTGATGGTATTTTTAATGTGAGTATATGAATATGAATTACAACTATAACATAAAGAAAGTGATGTAAGGAACCTATGTGGATGTAAGGCTTCTAAATTTCCACATGTTTCAATAAGAAGACAGAGACTTTTAGGTTAGATTTTCAAAAGGACTCAATTATATGTTAACCCATTTAAAATGTAAATATAGTAGATTGATAAAAGTAAAAGGAAGGTAAGAGATACACTGTGAAATCACCAATCAAAAGGATACCTCAGTGGCTATATTATCACAGTCAGAGTAGACTTTAGAACAGGGAAATATTATCAGGGATAGCAAAGGACATTAAATTCTGATAAAGGGGTGAATTCTAGAAGATATAATAATCTTAAATGTGTATGCTCCTAACAACAGACATCAAACTACATGAAGCAAAAACTGACAGAACTGAAAGAAGAAAGAATAAATAGACAAATTAACAAATATAGTGGGAGATATCTCTAGTCAGTAATTAATAGAAGAACTTGATAGAAAATCAGCAAGGATGTAGAAGACTTAAGCAACACTAATTGCCCTTTATAGAACACTGTACAATTAGAGCAGAATACATATTCTTTTCAAGTGTTCATAGAACACTCACCAAGATAGATGATATCGTGAGCCATAAAATGAGCCTTAATCAATTTACAAGAACTGAAACCATATGAAGTATGTGCTCACTATAATGGAATTAAACTAGAAATCAGAAATTAAACAGAGAAACATCTGGGAAAACCCCAAACATTTGGAAATGAAACAACCCATGGACCAAAGAAAAAACCTCAAGGGAAATTAGAAAATATTCTTAACTGAATGAAAATGAAAATACACCATATCATAATTTATGGAATGTGGTTAAAGCAGTATTTAGAGAGAAATTTATAGCATTAAATGCTTGTATTTTAAAAGAAGGATGGTCTCAAGTTGATTTTCTAACCTCATATTAAGAGACTAGTAAAGAACAAATTCAACCCAAAACAAGTAGAAGGAAGGAAATAATGAATGCATTATTAGGGGAGTATACTCCCTAAATAAAGGAACAGAAATAAATGAAGTGGAAAACAGAAAAACAGTAGGGAAAATCAATGAAACCAAGGAATGGTTCTCTGATTAAAACTAACCAGACAGACCATGGGGGAAAAAAAGATTCAAATTACCAATATCAGGACTAAAAGGGGAGATATCACTACAGACCGCACACACATTACAAGGACAACAAAGGAATACTACAAACAACTCTATCACACAAATTCAACAACTTTTATGAGATGGACCAATTCCTTGAAAACTACAAACTACCAAAAGTCACCCAAACTAAATTTGGGGGGAATAGAGGTATCTATCTCAGGAGACTCTCCAGGCTTTATTCAGGACCACTGCCTGCTCCCAGTATGCTGTTTCTCCAGCCCCAGGCTGAGTTCTCATCTCCATAACTCCAGCTACCATCAAAGCTTAGTCCTGAATCTTGGTCATTGTTTCATTAGTCTACCCTTTTTGCTAGAAACCTCTAATTCCATCCCTCTCCCCTTCCCAGAATATCTATATTGAGAGGAGAATTAATATAATCTTTAGGAACCTTGGATAGCTTAGGTTTTGCAGAAAAATTTGAAGAATCTGATTAGCCTCTCTTAGGAGCCCCTGTCCCCACTGCCTTCTGCCAAAACTTTCTCAGCAGCATGTGTGTACTCTGTATTAGTGCACATTCAGGAAGGTTCAAAGCACTTGCCTGCTACTCTCCACATGGCCAAGCCCTCTGTCAAGGGGCTGTCTTCATCCAGCAACACTCCTCAAATCACCTAGTTTTCAGTAGTATGTGGCTTTTCTCATGAGCTTTATTTCCTGCTTTTAAGGACCAACAGAGTCCTCAGAGGAACTAACTGTTATTTGCTCCAATAACTGTTGCAAGGTTAGGACCCTAAAAGTACATCTACTCCAGCTCTTCATTGTAATTTAAGGGAGAACTCAATGTGTTTTTGTACAGCTTATGTCTGTAGATTTATGGTTTATGAATTAACATCTAGGGTCCTTCCTCTCTTGTCAGCTTCCCAGTTAGTTTTTGTTCGTTTATAAAATGGAAAACACGCACATCAAAAGCATAGTTCTCAACTCTGTCTGAAAGTGATGAAGTAGTTTTTATCCATTTCTTACAATTTTGGAGTGGTGTTCCCAAACTAACATTGCCTGTGAGGGACAAATATATACTTCCAGGCAGCATTTGCCAGCATCTTGACAGGCGTGACAAGGTGCATTCCTGGCAACATTTTGAGAGAATACAAAAGCAATGGAGTGTGCAAGAGATTCAATAGTTAAGCCAAGAAGTTATAATGTTTGAACTTCCCAAGAGCCACCCCCCATAATTAATATGGATTTCTTTAAACCACCAGAGCTGGGCCTCGTTCCTCTCGCACACTCCCTGGGAATGTTAACTCTCATCCAAGACCTTCCCTTAAGACCAGCAGGACATGGTGTTTATGGTCTCAGCGAAACTGGACTTTTCCTCCTGGTTACATGTTGACCAATTTCTCATTGAAGTGATTCCCCACCTTTGCAGAAACACCTGAATGCTGCCACCAACGCCTCTCTGAGCTGAGCCCTTGCCCCATCTTTGTTTCTGTTTGTTTTTCAGAACCAGAATCGGCAAGGGCTCATCTTGCTTTCTAAGCAAATATAACTCCTACTCACCTCTTCCCTTTTGGCAGCAGCAGGCCCTGCTTACCATCCCCTCTTTCACATAATTACCTCTTTCTTTATGCTCTGCCCCTTCTCTAAACAGGTATTTTTCTTTTTGTTCTCTTGTTTCCCTTAAGTAGCTAGGAGTGTAAAAGCTAGGGCTTGATTTTCACTTTGAAATGTTTCCCACACTTGTAGCGTGACTGTCACTAGAGGATTTATATTAGATTAAGTGAAGGAAAAAAAATGGAGTGTGAGAGGAATGAAGAATGAAAAATACTCTCCTGTGACAGATCAATTATTTTCAGATAAAACGTAATGTCAACCCATAGCTTAAAGTAACTCTGAGAACTGTAGCCAGTTGGGGTAACCAATAACAAGAATGTGCTTAGTTCTTCTCCTTCAGAACACTGATTTTCAAATTTGAGTACCCATTGGAATCACCTGAGAAATTTTTTTTAGAATACTGATACATAGATCCCATCCACAAAGACTCTGATTTAACTTGTATGAGTTGCAGGCTGGGCATCAAGATTTAAAAAATTTCCCCAGGTGACTGTACTGTGCACCAAAGGGGCTCTATCGTGTAGGAAATTTCAGCAGGATCAGAATCCCCAGGAGAGTTTGATAAAATAGCGATGGCTAGAGTTTCTGATTCAGTTGGTTTGGATGGGGGCCTGAGAATTTCCGTGTCTAATGGATTCCCAGCTGAAGCTGATGCTGTTGTCCTGGAGGCCTTACTTTGAGAACCGCTGCTTCAGAGCACTTTCTTTTGCATCAGAATCACTTTTCTGTGCCTAGGATTCTGTGAAAAGGCAGGCCTGCTTTAGTAGGTGTGGGATCGGACCTAAGATTCTGCATTTCTAATATGCTCTCAGGTGATACCAATGTTGCTGATCCCTGGACCATACTTTTACAGCAAAAGATTAGAGTACAGGAAGTCTACTATTAAGAGTATTCATTAAATAAATATGATTCTGTGAAAAGAGTGAGAAAAAAATTTAGTACCAAAGCAGTGATCTGAAGGAAGTTTTCAACAGTAATTTCAGTATCATTATACAGATACATGATAAAAATTTCATGGTCTTTGAGAAATTACCCCCGAAATGGATAATGTCATATAATGCAAAATTCAAAATTACCCTGAGTATTTTTAAGGCAAAAGTGTCTAATGTTCAAGAATGCCCCCTCCAGAAAAAACAGTATTGAATGAATATTTGTTTTTAACAGCTTTATTGAGATATAATTTACTCACCATAAAGCTCATCTATTTAAAGTGTACAATTCAACGGTTTTTAGTATATTTACAGAGTTGTGCAACCATCATCCTAATCTAATTTTAGAACATTTTCATCATTCCAAATACAAACCCCATACCCATGGGTAGTCTCTCCCCATCTCCCTTACTCTCCCAGCTCTAGGCAATCACTCATTGACTTTCTATCTCTATAACTTGCCTACTCTGAACATTTCAGACAAATGGGATCACACAATATGTGGTCCTTTGTGCTTGGCTTCTTTCATTTAGCATCATGTCTGTCCTCTATTATAGAATCCTATCAGCATTATATCAATACATATATAGTTTTTTTTCTGGTGATATTTAAAAATTAATGTTCAGTTTTTACATCTTTTTTTTTTGCAAGTGCAAATGATCAGTCCTAACCAAGAATGTAAAAGTAAACTACTAACTCACATTTCTGCTTTTAAGTATATAATAAACAGTCTCAGATTTGACTCTGTTCTGAAAACTAAGAAGAACACATAAAGATTCTGTTTGTGATGTAACTGGTTTGCTAACATACTGGTGGAGCTTCCCAATTTTCTTACCTGGGATGACAAGGTTATGTGACTGTAAGTGCCTTTTGTTGAACTTGAAAATGTACAACTAGCCCCTCTAAAATATAACGCGATCTCTATTAAGGCCTGACAGTTTTCTGATGATCCACTATCAAGTAAGTTCATTTGGAAGGGAAAACCAAATGCCAAGAATCTTGAAATAATAATATAACTTTTATGGTAGTTTGTAAAAAAAAAAAAAATCAGTGTCTGAAAATTGCCTGTTAGAGTAAGAATTGGAAACACCAGGGTCATGAATAATTGTTTTGAGGGTAATTTCCACAGAAGAGTTCTAATATAACAATTTTGTTTCTGCTGACCACCTTATATTTTTTAATTTCTAGGCTTAAACTTAGGGTTAATAAATTTTATACTCTTTTTACTTTGCAAGTGCTTATCCAGTTTTACACAAATGACAAATCAGTTTCTGAAGTTTGTTTAGTACTTTCTTTCTATGCCTTGGGTGATGAGGGTCTTATGATAAGGTGGAGAGAGAACATTTGGTTCCCATCAAGTACTCATACACACGTTAAAGCAATGGCTTCAGTTTCAGGAACTCCTGAATTTTTTGAAACATCAGAATGTGACATTTCCAAATTCTAAGACAATATGCAAATAACCAAACAAAATGGCACTTTAGTGTGAGAGCTAAACCCTAGATTTAAGATGCTAGGTTTTAAAGGAAGTGACAGATATGAAAAATGACAAGAGAGAGAAAATATCAGAAAATATTAAAGAATTTGATAAGGTCATCTTTCAAAATTAGGAATAAGCTATTTAGCAGATTTTAGTAAAAAATAATAAAATCAGTAATATGTACATTTGTTTCTTCCAAATTAGAATTATTCTCGCCAATCTGAGAGCTCATATCTGAAGGCATAAGAAGCTATGGGTGGTGACTAACACAAGTGAACATGGCATGATGTGGTGACAGCCCATTTGGGCTCTGTAAAACGAGAAGTTTTTACTAGACTGTTTCTTAGTCTGTTTGGGGTGGGGGGGAGCAGAAAATGCTTTGAGAAGCTTATGAAAGCTATGGATCCTCTCTCCAGAAAAATTCGGAATTTTGCATACAATTTCCATAGATTCCAGAGGCCTTGAGGATGACTAATGGGTAAGGATCCCTAGAGCCCACACAGTACTTGGCATGTCATAAGTTATAAATGTGGTGATGATGATAATAAATAACTTTGTGTCATGAGTTGAAGAATAAGGAAAAAAAGACACTTTAAAAATGGAGTTTCAGGGCTTCCCTGGTGGCGCAGTGGTTAAGAATCCGCCTGCCAATGCACGGGACACAGGTTCGAGCCCTGTTCCGGGAAGATCCCACATGCTGCGGAACAACTAAGCCCGTGCACCACAACTACTGAGCCTGCGCTCTAGAGCTCGCAAGCCACAACTACTGAGCCCACGTGCCGCATCTACTGAAGCCCATGCACTCTAGAGCCCGTGCTCTGCAACAAGAGAAGCCACAGCAAAGAGAAGCCCGCACACCGCAAACGAAGAGTAGCCCCCGCTCGCCACAACTAGAGAAAGCCCGCGCGCAGCAACGAAGACCCAACGCAGCCAAAAATCATAAACAAAAATAAATGTTTAAAAAAATGGACTTTCATTCAGGTTAGTGATTAGTGAAAATTCCTCCCAGATTCTGGCAACCGGCTGTCTGTCAATATTCATTATCAGTGTTTGTTATTTGGAATGTTCATTCTTTTTTGTTTTAATCAGTATTTTTTGCCAACTTGGGAGAGGATCCATTTTGGAACTACTATTTATTAATTGCTTTGTACCAAGCACTCTGATAAGCAATTAGTCTGCATTAGCTCATTTCATCCAAACAAATCCCAATAAAAAGATTTTACTAATGAAGAAGCTGAGACTTCAGGTAGCTCCCAAGAGCCCCAAAGACTGTTCCCAGAAAGGAACAGATTTGTTTCATGCAGTGAAGAACATGTAGAACACAAACCATTTTTTAAAAACAAATTTACCTTCATTGGCCCAATAATTACTAAAAATTTCTTCCAGATTCTAGCAACACTCTCTTAATATTAATTTTTACTGTTTGTTATTTTGGATTGTCACTATTGTCTGGATTTTGTCAATATTTTAATGGGAACTCTGGACAGGGGAAACTAGGGGCGGCTAGCCAGAGACCACGTTAGCCTTCCACCAGCCATTCTGACCAGAACTGTCATCTCCCTGACATAGCTCCAACGTTGCCATTTGGCTTCCTTCTTATCTTTGGGTTTTCCCAAGAACCTGCTACGTGGGTTATAAACTGAACCTTATTTTATGTTCTAGACCTGCGTACTTTGTTTTCTTTTCCATTCATCCTGGTTTCATGCTGAATATGAAAGTAGCTAGAAAATTACCACTTTAAAATGTTCATTGCAAGGCTGTGAAGAAAAGAACACAATTTTGGTAAAGACCGACACGTCCAAACTTATTTGGTAAATGTTTGTCATGAATGTCAATGGGTGATGAAAAATTAATGTCAATAGGTCGTGGAAACTGCTCACACTGTGATCATCTGCTTTCTCTTTTTAGTTTTCTAGGCTTCTGCCTTCTCCTTCCATCATTTTTTAAAAGCTTCTTTTATGCATATTCCTGGTTTTGGCTACATACTTTCATCTCTACACATTCTCCTTGGTGACCTCATCTACTCTCAAGTATTCATGCCATGCGAATCTCCATTTCCAGTCCAGACCTCCCTCCAAACTCAACTTGTTCAATCACGTACAACCTGGATCCATCCACCCAGGTTTCCATGGGCATTTCAAAGTCAACATGTCCAAATGAAGTTATCATCCTCGACAATCCTTCAATCTCTCATCCTATCCATTACTCTCCCATCATTCACCTCCCCAAAACATTACCTTCCGACGTTTCTCACCACCCCATAATAATCACTGGTATTAAGTTATCCATGTGAAATTCAGAAGCGCCTACATTCTTTGATCCATGCGGTCTTTTCACTCATTAATCACCATCTTCTGCATATATGAGTAGGAAGAATAACATCTACTTATCTCAGCAGTGGTTTTGTAATTATTTTAAGGCCTTTTCAAATATATTTTTGTGAATTTAAAATGATGGACTATCTTTTAATGTATTTACATATACAATGCAAAATGTTTCACCTTTGTAAGTTTGTAACTTTTGGCTTAGAAAGCATTAATATTTTTACTCAAGCCATCTGGGTCTCGGAGATGTCGTGTGTTTTTGATAATTATATGTGGAAACTGATTTTGATCTTTAAAAATTACTTTAGGAATGCTATTTGCTAAATTTCTTTCCCTTTCTGTTTTTCTGAGTGTATTACAACTAACTTGCAATTCAAAAGAAAAATCTGGAAAGGCTTATATTTGAGCAATTTCAAGTGAACATCACAGATATCAAACGATCAAACTAAAACATTAATAGCTGTAGATGACTCAAATGTTTCCTTGACCTAACTGTCTTGTTTTTATGTAATTTTTCCTCCACATTTAAAAAAAAATCCTTTAGCACCGTCTGCGTCTATAATACTTTGTCATGCTTTAAAAATTTCATTCCCAGACTCTGCAGTCTTGAAATACCTCCATGAAAGTTTCGTAAAGGAAATAAATTGGAAAAAGAATTTCCATTCCTCCTAGCTTGTTTCTTAACAAACAGCAGACAAATTGCTCAAGAAACATAGAGCTGCATAATTTTTGTCACAATCAGACACTTCCCTTCTGATTTTCCCTCTGACCTTATGACCATGTTGTGCCTGAGGAAACAGTATTTTATGTGCTATGTACACAACTTGTGCAATAATTTTTCTTTAAAATATGCAGATCTGGTTTTATAATCTGTACCATTAAATATGATGAATTTCCATATACTCTCATTCATTTTATAGATAAACATTTAACAGATGACTAGATTACCAAAATAAATTCTCTAAGGGACATTGATGGACTGAAGCAATAATACCAGTAAAAGAAATCCGATAAAGTAAATAGACTCTTCCTCGATGAAATTAAAGCACACGTTTAGATAAAAATCAGACTTTTCCAGTTTGGGACAGCAGTAATGGAAGATTAAGTGGCTCACTTTTGCCCTGTGTACAACTCAAGTCTGATATTGATTTAGAAATAGAAATAAGTGGTATTAAAATAGTGATGCTGAAATTGTGGTAGAAGAAATAGCAATAGGCCAACAGTTTCCTCGGGGAAGTCTAAATATGGATGTTCAATTGTTTACAAATATATTCAACCTTTCAATCATTATTCAGTATACATCAAACACCTGCTGTGTCTAGATTCTATACAAGTTTCTGTAATGAATCAATAATTTTCTAAATAATTTTAAATGAAATTGATTCATCATCTTATAGATAGAACTGGACTCCCTTCCTCCTGTATTTTCTTCTCTGGTCCATTTTCCACATACTAACCAGAATTAACTTTGTAAAGTTAAAATTATATTATATAATAAAGTTCAAACTCCTTAATGTGGTTTACAGAAACTTGATGGTTTCATGCTTGCTACCTCTCTGGCCTTGCGCTCGCCCTTGCCCTCCGGCCACACTGAACGACTAAGCATTCACAGAAGTCAGGCCTTTGCATGCATTTCCACTGCCCAGATAATTTTCTTCCTCTCCTTTTCTGACTCTTTTTCCTTGCTTTTTAGTTTCTGGCCTAAATATCTCCTTGGCTAAAACTTCTCTAAGGAATAAAGCCTGGTCGGGTGAGCCTCTTATGCAGTCAAATACTCTACACCTGAGCTCTCTCCATCAGGTGCGTCTCTTATGAACCACGTTTAACATGCCATGCCTTCCACCTTTTAGCACCTAACACAGCAAGTTATTCACTTGTCTGCCTCTTCTACTGGACTGGCTACCCCTCAAGGACAATTGTTTGCTCTGGAAATCTCGTTACGTGAAATAGGGCCTTGGTGATAACTGGCTGAATGAGTAAACGGAAAATTGAAATACATTTTTCCCATTTATTTTGGTGAGGCCATTTTGCAGTGGCATGTGTGTGAAGTAAGGGAAATTATCCTTGGTCTCACTACTTGACTACGTGGATTGAAATATTTGATGGTAAATGCACACACTTAAGCACAGTCTCCTTTTTCACACGTTTTAATTTTATTATTAAATGTTTTGTACTGAAATCAGTAACGCCCCTGTCTTTCCTACTGAGAAGATTAAGTGGCTTAATCTTGCTTTGATGTATTATGATGAGTCAAAATACAAGGCAACTGCAAAATCAACTTAAATTTTTTTTCTTTTTAAAGCAGGGTAAGAAGGAATTGCACTAACAATAGTTATTTCTGGTTGACTTTTACTTTCCTTTTTTACTCTCCCATGTTTTCCTAAACATTGACAATGGGCAGGTCAAAAAGGAAACCAATAAATATTTTACACACAGGAAAGAACAGGAAAGATAATTACATTGTACAAAAGACAGATTAGTAATATGGGTGATCTGTGACTTTCTTGCTACCTTTAAAATTCTATAATTTTATGGCTTCTCAATTGTACTATGCAAAAATACGTAGATTTTAATCCATACTAGATACAGTAGGGATTCAACTAGAAATGTCTGTGAAATGTTCTATCATGATAGAAATAATTAATGAGAAAGTTTACATATGACTTTAGTCACAATAAAAGGTAAATGCCTTGCACATAGTGAGCACTCATTAACTGTTAAACGAATAAATCTATGAACTGGTCAATGAATGGTAAATGAAGTTTGTGTATTAAAATCCTGTCTCTGCTGCCCTCCAGTGGCTCAAAGGCTAAACTCTGAAAGACTTCATTTTCTGCATTTCATTTTCAGATCCTTATTTGAGAGGAGTATGAATGTTCAGGTTTGGGGGCTTGGTATTTTTCGTGGACAGTTTTGTATTTGTTCTCTGAAATATGACCTTGGTGGATCAAGACTAAATCCCCAAGATCAAATGCATTACCCATCTATTCCCATTTGCAGGTTAAACTTCAGCAGTAGTAATAGGTGGTGTCAATAAACACTAACATTTGTTATGTTCACAGTTTATAGAGATTTTTCATTTGTGTCATCACATAAAATTCCTTGTAAGAAATAGTGGTGTCAATGACAACAACAACTGCAACTGTTTTATTAGAAATAGCTCTGGCCTCTTGTTACTATAAAAAGTAGGTGATAGTCTTGCCATGTGCTATTAGGCATGAGGGTTCACATAAATGACATACCCTGTGAGCAGCCTGGGACTCTAAATTTACATGTAATCTAAAAGTAGTACTATAGAAAAATGTTAACTTAGCGGCAAATACCATTACAAATATCAGTTCTGCAATCCGGTGAACTACAGAACTGTATTTTTGTATTGCCCTGGTCTGTGAGAGTTATATCCTGAATTCAACCGGTTACTAGAGTAGATGCAGGAGAAAACTTTTGTTTCCAAAAATATGGAGTTTTTGACATTGGCTAGGAGCTAACTGCCAGATCTCCTGTGCTTCAGGCCTCATCCTGGGGTTTTAGATAACGATCTCCAACTGATTTATCTTCTAGATGACTTCTCTAAATGTTTACCTTCCCTTGTTATTATAGTTCTTCTGGAATTTCCTTTCAGTTTTAGCCAAGGAAGTCTCTAAATTCCTTCCTAGTCTGCCACCATACCTCTAGGTGGTGTGACTGTTTCCATTTTTTGCTCGCCTACAATCTATCATCTTGAATCATAGTCTCTTACTTTATGTCTCTTACTTAAACGTTATTTCTTCCTTTTCTGTAATATGTATGTCCCATTTATCCTTCATAATAATACTTGTGTTTTTCTTATTATCAATTAGATTATTAGAATTTTGTGTATTTTATTGATGTTTTCATAAGCTCTTGGGTTTATTTAACAATTGTGTAATTTTTCTACTTTTTACTTCACTGTAATTTTGCAACTTGTTTTCAGTTAATAATATATTGGGAATATTATAAAAGAAAAATTATTTTTAGAACTAATCCTAAGAATATTTTCTCACCAAAGCATTTTTATAACAGTGAAGCATTTAAAAAGAATAAGTAAACTGAAATAAATGTCCATTAAGAGGAGATGTGTTATATAAATTTCAGTGACATCATAAAATGCAATAATATTCACTAATTAAAATTATGTTTTCTTTAAATATTTATTTGCTTGTTACAAGTCCATAAAATAACAAGTTAAAATTACAGGACATTTTGTGAGTTAAAATATAAAAAAGTATTTTTTTCCGTTTTTAGAAATGGATGTGCATGGATGTATTGTGCGTGTGTGTATGTGTTACATATATGCACACATAAATGTCTGAAAGAATATACTCTAAGCTACTAACAGTGATTTTATCTGTGGTGTGGTTGTTATCCTAAGAATCTATAACCAAAAATGTCCCAACTCTCCTTATTCTTCATGAGGCCTTTAACCTAATGTGCCTTAAACTTCAACATATACTTTAATATAATTTTCTAAACACTTCCAAAAATTTTATGGAGATACAGGCACAAAAACAAAAGAAAACAGCCAAACTGGGATGCTTTCCATTCTTGTTACAAGAAAAGCGAACCAAGAACATAGTGAGAAATTGTTTTAAGACAGGTTTGTGGTACTTTGTTATGGCACTCCTAGGAAACTAATACAATTTCCTTAGGAAATTATCCATTTTATCAAGGTTTTAAAATTTTATTTGTATAGAAGTCTATAAAGCAGTCTCTTAGGATTTGTAATTGCTTCTGCTTCATTTTGTTTGCACTCAATTCTTCATTTTTTACTTTCTCTCTTAAGTTAGGGGTATTTTGTCTATTGTTTTATTTCACCTCAAAATAAGGACTTTATTTGTGAATTAGATTTATTGGTTTCTATTCTGAACCTCAACAATTCCTGCTTTTACCCTTACTATATCTTTGATTATTTATTTCTTTGGTTTATTTTGTTGTTTACCTTTATTTTTTTCTTTGTTTTTATTTTTGGTTTGTTTTTGCATTTTGAGCTGGCCATTTAATTCATTTATCTTCATTCTTTCATTTTTATTCATGAAAGTGTTTAAGGTTTTGAGTTTTCCTCTCACCAGTACTTTAAATATCTTCAAAAGACTGAAATATAGTGTTTTGTCACTGGTTTTCAATAATTCTGTAATTTGTATTTCCCCTTTCACCCATTAAGCAGAAATTGTTTAATGGAAGGCTTTTAAATTGCCAGTTGGACATACATTTATTTATTGTTAATAATTTTTCATTTTTTGGCTTTCTGATAAATGTATAATATTTCTTATTCATGGTACTTATTGATCTTTTCTTTGTGACATTCTATATGATCAATTCTCATGACTTCCATGTGCCCTTAAGTAGGTACACTCTATTATCAGAGTCTGAAGCTTTATATATCCTTAAGATCTGTCTTACTATAAGTCTGATATTTGTGGTCTCAAGTCTATCATATTATTTTATTTTATAATTATTATTATATTTGCTGAGTTTTTTCTACACACTATAGATATGTTTTGCTCTTCTACCTTTTAAACTTTGCTATTTACAAAGTGATTAACTTTATCCTTATATATTTTTTAACGCCCTTAGTCCTGTTTCCTTATTTAAACTTTTACTCAATACTCTGTTGTTTTATTCTGGTATCCATTAATTCTCACCTGTTCACTATATATATAAAAAAATTAGTAAAATTATTCTACTTTCCTCTTTTGTTCTCCATTCTCCTCTGATATGTTGGTTGTGTTATTTATACTTGTAAAAGATACAACACATAACTGATATTGTGTATAACATTATTTTACCACCAGTGTCCTCATTTTTATAGTACTATAGTCTTACTTAGATCTATATACAACCGAATGTATGAAATGTATACCAATAGTCTTTTATTCTGGTTTCAGCAGTCAGATCTTGGTTAGAAGATGCTCATTCTCTAGTGAAGTCCTCAAGAAAGGCTACTGAGTACAGAATGTCCTGATCTCTTGCATATTTAAAGCATTGCTATCAAAGACAACTTGGCTTTATAAAATTCTTGGTTTGCACATCCTTTCCTGAAAGGATTTGAAAATTCTGCTTCATTGATGCCTTGCTTTATGTATGTTTTTCTAAGAAATTTGATGCTAGTCTAATTTTGTCCTTGTAACTTTTTTTTTTAACCTGTTGGCCCTGAGAATTTTTTTCTTCATCTTTAAAGTCTAATAGTTTTACTAGAATATGTCACAGCATTGATCATTGTAGGTCAATTTTCCCTGGTACCTGGTAGATCATTTCAATATGTAAATATGGGTTTTGTTTATTTCTAGAAACTTTACTTAGATTATACATTTTAGTATTAGTTCTGTTTAATTTTTCTCCTTCTGAAACTCCAATAATACATAAATTAGTTCTTTTTTGCTTGAATACCATTTAAATCACTTTTCTTTGGCCTTTTAAAAACTCTTTATTTTTTCATTCCCATGGTTGTTTTCTTACTTTTATTCATTGCACTTTATTAATTTTTCACTCGTATCTTTTCTTCCATGATTCCCTCCTCTCCCACTGAATTCAATCAACTCCTATTTCATTTCTTCTTATTCTTGACTTTTGTATTTTTGATGCAAAGTGCTGTTTTAAAAATTCCCAAGGGACTTCCCTGGTGGTCCAGTGGTAAAGAATCTGCCTTACAATGCAGGGACTGTGGGTTCGATTCCTGGTTGGGGAACTAGGATCCCACATGCTGCAGGGCAACTAAGCCCACGTGCCATAACTACTGAGCTTGCATGCCTCAACTAGAGAGCCTGCGTGCTGCAAACTACAGAGCTCACACACCCTGGAGCCTGCATGCCACACCACAGAGAAGCCTTTGCACCACAACGAAGATCCTGCATGCCTCAACGAAGATCCCGCATGCTGCAACTAAGACCTGACGCAGACAAAAATAAATAAACTAAATAAATAGTAAGTAAATCTTTTTTTAAAAAATTCCCAAATACTTGTTTGACAATACTTAATTCAGTTTGGAACACTGTGTGATAGTTTCCTTTTCCTTTGCTTTTCTTCTGTTTACGGGAAAGTTCATTAGAAAACTGTTTTGATTTTCATTTGTTTTATTTTAATAGTAATCTATACAGACAAAGACTGTATCCCTGCTTGGGGTAGATTACCAGATTCTTAATTCAAAATTATCTTCTTCAGTCTGTATAGCAAAATATAACTTCTCTCTAGATGGCTTTCGTTTTTCTGTAGGGGGTAAGGAGAATGATTATGTGCTCTTTGATATTTTAATTTCCTTTTGTTTTCTAGGATCTCAAATTTCCCTCTCTCGCTTCTTTTTCTCATTCACTCTGAATTTTCCAAGTTGTGTTTCTCCCATCTGTTTAACCCCTACATCCCCGCAAACTTACTCTTTTCTAATTGCCTCCTTGCATCCTCTGTACATTTCTCAGTCCCTTCCATGAGATCAGTGCTCTTTTTCAATATTTTTACACTTAGGTTTGGTTTTCTTTCTCTGGAAGTAATTTCGAGATTAACCTTAGGCCCACTGCCAGTTTCCCTCTTCTTTCATGCAGTTTTTAATGGACTGCTTTTGCTCTCCATGGACACTTCTGTCAGGAATGTGAGTAGTTCACTGGTATTTTGTTTTTATTTTTCCAGTTTTACAAGTAATTGGAAGTCTGGATGTTCTCTACTACTAGAATTTTGCATAGTTTTATTTGTTCTTGTTGTTCTGACTTTTCTTAAGAGGATATGTTGGGAGATTTGAATTTACTGAATGCCTCAACGAAAATCCCGCGTGCCGCAACTAAGACCTGACGCAGACAAAAATAAATAAATAAATCTTAAAAAAAAAATTCCCAAATACTTGTTTGAGAATACTTAATTCAGTTTGGAACACTGTGTGATAGTTTCCTTTGCTTTAGCTTCCCTGCCATTGCTTTAGCTTCCCTAAGTTCCCCCAATTTTATTTTAAGTGGTAGATTTTAATGTATTATTGTCAATTAAAAGTAACTTCGAAAATGAGTATTTTTTAAAGCAAAAAAAAAAAAATCCTACAAAGTTGCATGAGATGCTTCACAGGAAAGACATATCTAAGTCTTCAAGCCTGTGCTCCAAAAAGAATTGCTATTGAGATACTGGAATCACTACTAATGATCTTTGAGATACCAAAGAGACATGGAACAGTTGCGAGGATATTGCAAATGGGTAAATCCTGTTGAACTTTTCACAATGTGAAAGATGGATTATGTAAGATAACTATAGCAATTTTGACTTTGAGCCTAAATAGTGTTCTAGGATGGTTATTTAAGAGGTCGTTTGGAGTTACTCAGATGAAGCTCAGGTTGAACGTGGGTTCCTTGTGAAGAAGTACTATCAGGTTAGCTAGACTCCTTTTTTTTGAAAGTAAGGGTAGATTTGGGAATTATGTGAATATAATGTATCTGGAATTGAGAAGACATCTGACAAATCTTTTATTATATCCTTTTGGGCAAAATGGAAAAATATAAGCTGTATTATAATATCATCTTTTTCTTGCTTCCTCTAAGCTATTAGGCCTATCTTTGTGTCAGGTGCTCACTCCACCATATAAAAGAGGTCCAAGAACACATTCGTTTTACTACCATATTGTAAACAATCTTCCCTTGCTTGTTTCGTGTTTATTTTACCCCAGCTTCTGACCTGATTCATTTTCCCATTTATGACTTTAACTTGAGCCTTGGAACTATTGCTCATTACAAGTTGCTGGCTAGCAGCTACGCTTGGCTGGAATTCATATTCTCTCTTTGATTACTTCTATGAAAAGAGATAAATATAAATTAAAGATGATAAAACTGTAAATAAAATGAAGGGATACAAGAATGATAAAGTTCATAATTCAGATTCTGAAAACTGTTTTAACGGTACCATATATATGCTACACTAAGGAAATTCCACAAGATTTTTCCTTATATATCCCTCTTTTTCTTAAAATTTTATAACGTTTCATTTTGATAACTACCGCCTTCCCTAAGTTCTAAACATTTTGCTGCTGGTGTTGTTCTGAGGAAACACTCCCAAGACGATCAGCAGATGGCACTGCTAACTTGAGGAACCAATTCCAGATGAACTAAAATTTGGAGATGTGACTTTTTAAAACTATTAACAGCCACTATTTTTTCATTACACAAGTGTATTGAAGAATAATGAGAAAATAAAGTTAAGCAGATGGAAGAAATTTTAAAATCAGATAAATAACAGGTAAATTCACTATGAATATTTTAGTGCAGCGCCAGGTTTTATGGTCACATGGAAACAAAAATGGAATATATCCCACAAGAGCTTAGTGACTAGGTTTTTTAAATGAATAATGTATTATAAACAAATTGCTATGTCATCTTTCTCAGCAACATGATTTTTTCTGCCTATAAAACTACATCATAATTTGCTTAACTCATAACATGTTGTCTGAAATTTAGGCTATTTCCAATTCCTTATTCTCATAAATAACACTGTCGTGAACATCCTTGTGCCTAATTCCTTAGTTATAAGCATCACATACTTAATTGTCTCCCAACAGGATAAATTTTTAGAAGTACAACTTCTGTTTCAAAATATATCTATATGTTTAAAGTACTGTTTTCAAATTGGTCACAAGAGAGGCTATACTAATTTACACACTCCTTTTTGCTTTGATTTACATACACTGAATATTATATTAAAAAGCATTTGCTTCAAAATAGGAACAAAAGTTAACTTTAAAGCAAATGTCTGTCTTTTATTAAATATTTTTAACTTTTAATAGGTTTATGATCTGCTTGATTTTTGTGAAATTCGTATTCAGGTCTTTTACCCCTTTTTAAAAATAGAGTAAGTCATGATTTCTCTGCTTATTCTGTAAGCACTCTGTATACATTAAGGTTATCATTGCCACAAAATATCCCAATACCATTAACCCAAGAGTTATTTAAGAGAGCATTATTTTATTTTAGAAAGAATATATTTCTTCTTTGTAAAGTTTATTAACTTGTTTTGAGTATTATTTTATAATTAATTTTAATAAATGTCCCCAGGGGTTACGAAAAGGCTTCGTCTATATTTGTATGCTCTAGAATTCAAATTTTACAATCCTGTTATATTTCTCTAATTCTCTATATGTTATTTATTTTTGACCATTTGATTTCTCATGGAGAAGAGATGCTAAAATTTTCAACAATTATATTTCTCTTTACTCACATTTGTTTTTTCTTTTTACGTTTTATCATTATATTATTTGATGCATTAAAGCTTATAACTCATATTTTTAGTGTGGATTTTGCATTTTAGCTTAAAGAAAGCCCTCTACCCTATTTCAGTTGTCTCTTTAAAAAAATCAAATTATACTTGGTATACTCCCTAATTAATATATCAATTGTATATTATTAATATATCAGTTAAGAGATGCTTCTCAAGTGGTTGAAAGGTTTGATCTTTTCAGTAGCTTTAAACATTTTACTCATAATGTTTCCTGTTTTTTCAATGGGTTCCTTCAAACTGTCCCACAGGTCTATGTCATTCCATATTATAAATTAATAGAATTTGAATTCCATAATATAAATGCTTTAAAAGAGGATGTGACTGTCTCTTATGCACTTAATGTTTAGGGAGCTGCCTAACTGGAATAGAGTATTTCTCATGTAAATCAACGGATTTTTAAAAATAATGGCATTCACTCTGACAGGGTTTTCAGGATAGGTGTATTTAACTCATCAAAACATCTACATGAAGTAGGTATTATTATTATCGTTATTGTATTATTACTGTAACATTTTAGAAATGAGGAACAGAGAGATTAAGTTATTGCCCAAGGTAAGATAACCAGGATCCAAACCCACACAACAAAAACATCTGAGTTAGTGGTTTTATTTCCACAACCAAGCCAGAGAGAGAGAGGCCTGCGAGCAAAAACTGAAAGTGATGATTTTATTTACGACTTTGTAGGATGATGGTGTACGGCACAATGCTGCTGGTGCCTGGTGGCAGCACCTCGGCAACCACAGTGGAGGTTGTTTCGACAGCTTCGGGAGTATTAGAAGACAGTCCCTTTGGCAGGCCTGGCGACAGTATTATGGTGAGCAATGGAAGGACAGTGATGAACGCACTTACAACAGGCTTGGCAAGATGCCAATGGAAGGGGCTGGCGCAAAAGAGCAAGACAGAAGCAGAGATGGAGCAGGTCAGGACTCAGTTGTGAATTCAAGTGCACCCCCCCTCCCCACCCCCTGGGGACTTGCAATGAATATGACAGAGTCCAGAAAAGACCTGATGCCACAGGAGGGGATGAAGTTGAAAGCAGAAAATTTTGCTTATTTCTTGACAAACTGCCGTACTTCTACCTGTCTGCTAGTATGGCCTAGGAAATACAGGATCCTTCTATGGGCCGGGGGTGGGAGGGGCAGCTATATTGACAGAGCAAAGGCAGTGTAACCCACCTGGCAGGAATTACATTTGCAAAATCAAAAGATTGGTTTGCACAGCCATGGTTCACACCTGGCCCGCAATGCTTTGTGATGCCTTAGATCCTATTATCCTGATCCGGAGTCTAGAAGTCTTTTCACTAAAGTATCTGCGTATGATTAAGAGTAGCTAACGTAGGATTTAAAAAGAAGCACCCATGGGTTACACATGATAGTTTTTTATGAATGATTACTAAACAAGTCAGAGTGAACATCTACCATTTCACCTGCAGAGTTGAAGCCCTAGCTCTGTCAACTGCCCTGAGATTTGTGTGATCTTAGGAAAAGCATACATCTGAGAGCCTTGGTACATCCACCAAGGATGTACTAAACTTCCCATATTCCAAGTGACACGGACCCTCAAATTAAAACAAGCCTCTCTCTTAGGGGTAAAATCAGTGACAAATGGACCCAAAGGTTTTTGAATTTTGATGATAATGAAATGAAATTCTGTTAGAGTAACTAGGCAAAAACAAAATAAAACAAAACAGGTAACTTTGAATGACACAAAAATTAGATTTACCTCAAACTTCTATGTAATATTGGATGTCAGACAACATTGAAGAAAAGTCTAGTCAAATCCATTGCCTTTTACCCGAGAGCCTTCAGTAGATATTCTTTGATTATACAAGGCCTCAGCAAACACACCTCCTATGTACCCTTCTCGAAAAGAAGAAAAATATTTCACTCCATCGAAAAATGAATCAAAATTCACAAGATGATTCTGAGACACATAGAACTGATAAGCTCATGAATAATATATAGAATTATCTAAAGAGTCTTGTAAGTATAGCTACAAAAATGGGTACAAATATGAAAATTGTGTTTATGAATTTGTAATGCATATGTATATTTAAAAGTAATACAGCAGAAATTAATACAACATTGTAAATAAACTATACATCAATAAAATAAATTTTTTAAAAAGGTAATACAAAATTATGGTGGGTAATTTAAGGAGTCAAAAAAGTATGGAGTGGGCTTCCCTGGTGGCGCAGTGGTTGAGAATATGCCTGCTAATGCAGGGGACACGGGTTCGAGCCCTGGTCTGGGAAGATCCCACATGCCGCGGAGCAACTAGGCCCGTGAGCCACAACTACTGAGCCTGCGCGTCTGGAGCCTGTGCTCCGCAACAGGAGAGGCCATGACAGTGAGAGGCCCGCACACCGCGATGAAGAGTGGCCCCCACTTGCCGCAACTAGAGAAAGCCCTCGCACAGAAACGAAGACCCAACACAGCCAAAAAAATAAATAAATAAATGTCAACTATAAAACCCAGTATTTAAAAAAAAAAAAAAAAAAAAGTATGGAGAAATAATCATTTGTAATTCTGCCTATGAAAAAAAAAATCTTAACATTTCAGTGTATTTCCTCCTGCTACATATATGCATGTTGCAAGCCAACTATAAATGGCAAATTTTATTCTTACATTTTAAAACTTAATAACGGATAAAATCTAATAGCCTGAATTTCTGAAAACACGATTTTTAATATTTTTGCATAATATTACATTCTACAAAAATCCTATAATTTCAAAAGATTTCCTTTTGGGGGCCATTAGATCATTTCTACTTTTTTGGGCTATTGTGTATAACATAGATGTAAATGTCTTTTAATCTCTGCATTGGATAGAGTCCTGAACGTGAAATTAGTGAGTCAAAATGTATTATCTTTATAAAGCTCTTGATAAAAATTTCCCATTAATTTATACAACCACCATCTGTGTAGGAGAATATTGGTCTATGTCATCAATAGCAACGATCATCCTTAGAAAGTATAACTTCCCAATTTGAAAGGCAAACAATGACATGTTTTATTCTATTTAGGTCCTAATGTTTTTCGCAGAAATTCAAATTGGGGTGTTTTCCCTGGGTAAATGTGACTGGCCAAGGAGTCAAGGAATCATGTTCTGTCTGACACGTTATCTCAACAAACTGTGTCTATATCCTGACTGCACACACCCCTCAACCACACCAGCCCCACTTTCTACCATCCCATCCACTCCTCTCCCACTACACTGTCTGTCCTTCTAGCCCTGAGCTAATGCCCTATCGTTGCACCATCCACCATACAGATGGAAGCAAAACAAGTTAGGGCTGGAGGTAGGAGCATGGTGTATTACATGCTGCCCATTGACTAACATTCTCCTACAACTTGCTATTTAGAAATGGGGAACCAATTCTTACTTGTGCATTTGATTTAACTCTTTGATAAGATAGACCTTAATAACATCAGGAATTAAATCATTCTTACAGTCACCAGTGGCTGATTGGTACAAGGCCGTTGCTTGTACTTCATTATCACGATACCAGCTGCACAGAAGCTAATGGACCCTGCTTTTCTCTCCAAGGTGGAATGATAACTCTAAGAAATCTCATATACACATTAACATTTACTATTTGTTATTTCGTTGAATACTGATTAGTTTGAGAATTTTCATGCTGCTAGGTTTTTGTAATTCTCTGACTTGTTCATGTCCTTTGTTGAATTTTAGGTTGGAATTTTTTTCTTATTAGTTTATATGAGCTCTTTGCGCACTATAGTTAGTAATCAATGCAATGTCTGTAACAAATATTTACCCTTAATTTGTCTTAGGTAGAGAATGGTCCTACCTCATTCCTGATGTCTATGTGTGAATTCTATGTGCACGAGATTCCTGGACATATTCTGACCTTGTTATCACTTCTTTTCGAGGGAGAAGCAGCATCCTGATCCAATTGATGAGTTTGGGAGCAAAATCTGTGCATACACAGCTCAGTACCCTTTTCAAGTGTTTTCTAATTTGAGAGCAAACTTCCCCCCAGTGAGACAAGAGGGACAAGTTCTATTCTGCTTTCTCATGTCATAAGTTCAACAGGCGCAGACCCCAAACGTGAAGGCTTGGGTTGCTCCAAGGCTGCCTGTGAGTTGACGGGTATGTAAGCCTAACTCAGGGGCTCTATGGTAGCAAACTCACCCGTCTGCCACTGTTGGGCAACATTCTCCAACATGAGCTTGATAACAATAAAGGTGATATTTTGGCCTCTGTCTATTGACTTATCTCTTTTATATTTCAGTTGGTTCAGAAGTTGGACGGGGGAAGACAGATACTATTTATTGAATCTTTGAATTCCAGTAATTTGTTTCTTAATGATGTGGTTTTTTAAATAATGTAAAATAGTTTAATTTTTGTAAAGTCAAATTTATTGCTGCTTTCCTTTATTCCTTACATTGCTTTTATTCTTAGAAAATCTATCCCCATGCTAAGATCATTCAGATTTATCTATATTTTCATCCAGCTCTTATGTACTTTGGCTTTTCGTTATTTAAATCTATTTGAAATTAGCTTATGAACATGATGTAAAGTGAAGATTTCTTTTCCAAATAATTAAGAAAACACCTTGGCACACCTTTTCTGAATAATCCTTATTACGCACAAAATTGTAATAACCTTCTCATTTACTACCAAATATGTACACGTGGCTTCACCGACAGCACCGTCAGGATCTGGGACCTGCAGGACGAGGGCGTGGTCAGGGCCCTGCCGGGTCACCCTAACGGAACCAAGACCATCGTTGTCAAAGACCAGAAGAGCCAGACCTGACAGTTTGGACTCCTGCCAGCGGCGCTGAGACCCAAGGACAGCCGGGGAGCCCCAGGAATACCAATTCATGTCTCAGATAATAAGCCTGTACCCCCGCCTCCGAGAGGACCGGGTACTGGTGGGCACAGCCAATAGCCAGCGGTAGCTGCAGCACATCTGTGGGAGCCCGAAGTACACGGTGGGGTGTAAGGATAGCACCATCCTCCGTCTCAACTTCTCTTCCCTCCGCCAGCGGTGGGAGAGTGTTGGGACGGACCACCTGGTTAGCATCTACTGCATGCCCATGGTGACCAAGGTGTCCCAGGCACCCGAGATCTCCTCCATCATGTGCTGGGATGTGTCCCCCACAGCTGCCTGATGGTTACTGGGGTCCAGGGGCTGCTCCTGATGTACCAGATCACGTACTGAGGGGTTTGCCCCTGTTGTCCCGACTCCGGGTCCTTTTTTTTGGTCTTTTTTTTCCCCCAGGGATGGGGGGGAGGTGGTAGTGGTGATGTGTGGTGTGGGGATGCTGACTTTCTTTGGCATTACGAGACTGGACCGGTGATCTTTGCCACATGCAGTAAAGCAACTGAGGGAAACAATAACCCCCCCACCACATATATATGTTATGTATATATGCATATGTGCATATATACATGTATCTGCGTGTTTACATACATATTACATATACACACAGTCATGTCTCTGGACTGTCAATTATATACCGTTGATTCTTTTGCCAAAGTTCTATTTTTCAATTACGATGGCTTCATATTTTTTTTTTAATCAGGTAAGGGAGGTTCTACCTCGCACAATCCATCGTATGAATACATGTTATAATAAAATACCATTTTTGGCTATCAAGTTTTGCAAGCAAACGTTAATTAATTTTCTGCAATAAACTTTTATTATTTCGTAAGTGTGATCTCTACACATTGTTCATGCCTGTGAGTCAGGCATGGACTGGACTGTGGCCTGTGCTCCCAGCTGGCCTGCCGCACGACCGAGAATGGTCTCCACCAGTCACAAATTACATCTGTTTGTGCCTCTATTTGTTAGACAATCTGGCACCAGGAACAGCTGAGAGGAAAGATTTGAAAACAGCTTGCTTGACTGATGTGTCTAGAGTTATCTCTAAATCCAAATAAAATGTTAAGTGCTATCAAGAAATCATAAATCAGGCATGTCTCTCTTTGAGCCATGAGAAGATCTTGCTAAAGCTTTTATGACACCCATGTGTGAGAGACTGGCTTGCATTCAAAGACAGAATTTAGATCTGCTTGCTCCACACAATTAATTAGGTCACATTTTTAATCTGATTGAGCTGCGAGGTGTAGCACAGGGCCTAGCACTTAAGTCATGGTGATGAAAACTACTGGAACTAGGATTGTCAGCCAGGTAAGAGGAATATAGCACCTACTAAGAATGCAGAACGTGGTTGATACCAAAGAATATGTTGGGAGAGCAGCTATGATCCAGGAGATGTGTTTGTGGGTAGTGAGACATCGATCAGGATGGGCATGAACAATACAGGGTAGCTGAGCAAAAAACCAGTAGGACATCACCTTGGGGGAGATCCCAGTACTGAACTTCGTGGGTTATAACAAGAAGTTTTCAAGGGAACCCTCCTACACTGTTGTCCAGAATATAATTTGGTGCAGCCACTATGGAAAACAGTAAGGAGGTTCCTCAAAAAACTAAAAATAGAGTTGCCATATGATCCAGCAATCCTACTCCTGGGCAAATATCCAGACAAAACTATAATTCGAAAAGATACATGCACCCCTACGTTCATAGCAGCACTACTTACAATAGTTAAGACGTGGAAACAACCTCGATGTCCATCAACAGATGAATGGATAAAGAAGATGGAATACTACGGAATACTACTCAGCCATAGTATACAATGGAATACTACAATGGAATACTACTCAGCCACAAAAAAGAACTGAAATAATGCCATTTGCAGTTACATGGATGGACCTAGAGATTATCATATTAAGTGAAGTAAGTCAGAAAGAGAAAGACAAATACCATATGATATCACTTATATGTGGAATCTAAAATATGACACAAATGAACTTATCTACGAAACAGAAACAGAATCACAGATGTAAAGAACAGACTTGCAGTTGCCAAGGCGGGGGCGGGGAGGGGAGGGATGGATTGGGAGTTTGGGATTAGCAGATGTAAGCTATTACATATAGAATGGATAAACAACAAGGTCCTACTGTATAGCACAGGGAACTATATTCAGTATCCTGTAATAAACCATAATACAAAAGAATATGAAAAAGAATATAAATATATAACTGAATCACCTCGCTGTACACCAGAAACTAACAAAACATCGTAAATCAACTATACTTCAATAAAAAAATGAAAGTTTTCACATTTTTATATTTGTGAAAACCCTAAAGCTCACGTGAGGGTGCAAATGGACCTCTTCTTCAGGCAAAGCTTTGTTTTTTAAAAAAAAATTTCCTAACTGTTGTATTAGATGCCATCAGTTAACACCAGCTCTGCCTAATTTAGGCATAAAAGCAATTACTGGAAGAATATTGTGAAGCTCACAGAATCAATGGAAAGGCTAGTGAATCGAACTTGAAAAATGGGTAAAAACCAAGGAAAGTTAGGCAGGAGGCACTACGTCAAGGCCATGCCCCAGGAGCAGTTGGGCTCTGGTGACGTCTTGGCACCAGCACCTCTACCCTCTACCATGGCTGCCCTGCGCCATGTCAGTGAATGAATTCTCACGTGACTTTGGCTTTTGCTGACTCACTTAAGACTGGAAGTAGTGGTCAGGAACATCTGATTGCTGATCCTGGTTGTGTGCCCACCCGGGTTTGGAGGCAAGTGGGGGAGAATCTGGAAACTTGGGCTTCTTTATGTAAGGCTGGGCCTTGACTCCTTAGCAAGACTGTTGAGAGTGGGAGGGGAGGGAGTCTGGGTGTTGGGTAGCGAAACAAAACAAAACAAAAAAACCCCACAAACACAAATATCATATGTCAGCAATGGATTTCTATACCTGAAATTTTAACATTTTGAATATTTGTTACTTATAAAGATCTGTTTCTGTTTTCTGCAATAATTTGTTTTTAAAAGTCTAATGCTTAAGGTCTGTTTTTTTCCCACTTTTTGTGAAAGGAATATTTTTTTCTTTACTCTTTCTTTTGATAGGGTCCTGGTATATCTCCCCAGTAATAGGGTGCTTACAGCGCCCCCTGGATCTCCCTAAATGTCACTTGGGTCTTCATAAGGAAGGCTGGTCTCCAGCTCCTTCATCCAGTAGCCCAAACTGAGTGCAGAGGGACCTAGGGCATTGGGCAGCCTTGGCAGGTAAGTCTCATTTCTGAAGTAAATCTCATCTGTCTCTCTCAAAACTTACATGCCAGATACCACATCTTTCCTGGCACAGCATAAGCCACGGAAACCTGATGTAAATGTGCCACCTACAGAAGACTGTTCCCCACCTCCACCTACCCTCATTTTAGCACTCTGAACAGTTAGCGGCCTGGGCTTCGGCAAAAGTTTTCCAATATCACCTTTGCCAGCAGCCAGTGGCTTGACAAAGCCATCCAGGGCTCAGACCTCTCAGGTTAACTACTCTCAAATCTGGCTGGATTCCCCCAAGGCACTTATACCAGCGAATCTGGCGAGGAGCAGCTGCCCAAGACCCTCGAGGAGGAGGGTTTTTCTTATGATCTGGTGGTTCATTTCCAACTCAAGCCCTAGACCATATAAACTAATGTATATTTATGGCATTCAGAATTTCTTCTTAATTTTTGAAAGCCTCTAATTTCTAAGGCAAGAGTTTGCAAGTCAATCCTGATTAACCTTCTTTAAGCAGATCCCATGTGCCCTGTAATGAAAAGAAATTCTAGCATTTGGATGGTACCCTTCCCTGGTTTCCTATATGAATGTAGCTGTTTCTCCATTTCTTGGCTGATTTCACTAGCCACTGGGAAGAGAAATATTAAACATCTGTTGTCAAGTAGCTACCTTCCCACAGACGGCAACGAGATCTGCGTTTGTTCTTTTTATATTTTATTTCACCTCTTCCTTTGAGTTCCTGTCTCATTGCTTTCTCTCGGCATTCATAAAAAGGTATGAGGCAAAAATGAATTAGGCGAGAAAAGAAGTAGCACATTTCTCTCATACCCCACACGTCGTGGACAGGTGGTTTCCCTTGAGCTCTACTTCTCTCCCTGCTCTCACATTTACCTAGTTAACAACTGATCAGCTCAAATGCTCTCCTCTCTGTGGCGGTCATCTCAGACCGGCCTCACCATTGCGGGACCCACATCAGCACCCAGAGTGCCCCCCCCCCACAGGGCTCTAAACATGCCTCTCTCACACCTATTGTACTCTTCCATCATTGTCCATGCACTCACAGCATCTCCCTAGCTAGACTGTGAACTCCCTGATAGAATTACCTGTCACTGGATCCCCAAGGTCAAGTGGAGTTTGTGAAATGAATGAACAGGTTTGGGAAAGAGATAGAAAAGACAAGAAGAAAACTTTTCTTAGAACCTCTAGATTGTTCCTAAATTGGTAACATCTAAGATCTCTCACACTTTGTTCAACCAATTTGGGAGGACAAATGTGAAGAAAGAGCTAGATTATGGGGCTGATAACCATTTCTGTTTATTCTGCTAAAAGCATAGTGCGTGTGTTAGAGGCTAACAATATAAATAATTACTAACAGCAAATAAAGTATATAAACATAGCTTTGGATAATAGTTTCTATATAATTCCCATTTCTTTATAATGAATGCCCTATTCTGCATTTATTATTAGAAAAACGAATTGTCCACTGTGGAAGAGCTACCCATCACCCTCACAGCTCCTAAGCAATATACAATCTCGTCTTTTATGGCTCTCAGCTGCACCCTGCCTGGAAGATGCTTTAGACGTGAGCCAACTTTTGACGTCTAACAAATGCCCAGTAAAAGACACTTCGAATTCCAGTTGGACTGAACTTGCCCTTGCTCCAGAGGGCACATAAATGAATAAATACATCGTGCACACACATATGCGCGCACGCAATCCTCAGAGCAGCTGTGTTATATTATAAGTTGGAGGCCTTTTGTTAGTTCAGATGTTTCAGGTCTGTAAAAGCACTCTGGAGAAGAAATAAATATTATGAGTAAGTCTCGTTTCCAGGCTTATAGTGGAGAAACACTTACTAGCACGGTTTACTACAGCTTTATACTCAAACAATCTCGTAAAAGAATACCAGCATTACTCACTCAGCACATGACTGCTAAGACAAGATGGTGTTTGTTTTATTCTCTAAATATTCAAAACATGATTTCATTCAGACCATTTCCCAGATGGATTTTCTTTTCAGTAAAACTAATCAGGATAATCATGGATCATGGACCCACTTTCTTCTTTTTTTTCTTAAAGCATTCATCTTTCTTTTACTTTACCAAATATTGAATATTAATAAAACTTCACAATGAGAGAGACAAGATATATACATTTGAATTGTCAAAGGAGAGGCAGGAAGCTGGGCAGGAACTCAAAGTGGACTCTAGATCATTCCATTTGAGGTTTTGGGCTTTTGCTGTGAAGGCTCAGGGTCTGAGGCTGACAAATTAGGCAACAAGAGGAGAATGTACTGAAGACTGATATAAATGTGAATTTATTAATTTACAAGGAGAAAGGACTCTCATAATAACCAAAATACTATAAGTCTGCCTATCAGTGCACTCTCTTCTTATCGTTAAACTCTACGTGAAGCCAAATTATAACAAGATTGTTTAGTGAACGTAAAGTCAGAACAAAGGGACAGGGAGAAGTTGATTTTTAATGGCACTGAGAACCTGATATGTCCATACCCCTATGAGGTCTTGTTAAGGGGATTAGAAACACTCTGCCATGCTCTTCCCAAAGCCTGGTACATTCTTCCCCCATTCTTCACTAACTTTTACTAATCCATCTAATCTTAGCTTAATTATCACTTTCTTAGAGTGACCTTTTCTGGTCTTCTTATCTAAGAAAGGGTCCCCACTGTACACTCCAGAGCACTCTGTAATTTCTCTTTATAGCACTTACCTCGATTTGTACTTATATACTTATTTGTTGCTTCAAGTCCTGTCTACCTGCAGACTCTAAGTTCCAGGAGAGCGGGCATGATGTTTGTTTTGAGTCTCACCAGGTTTTCAGTACCAACCACTGCGCCTGGCACCTCTGCAAGCATTCAGTACATATTTGTTAAATGAATGTTCATCCAGAAGCTGCCTGGAGTAGTGGCTAAGAGCACAGATGCTGGATTCAGGCTTCCCAGATTGAAATTCTGGCTCTGCCTCTTAATAACTATGAGAGCCTGAGCAAATTACAGAATAAGATCCCTTATCTTACGATAAGGGAGGACACTGATAGTGCCTGCCTCACAGCATTCTAATGAGGATTAAATAAGATAATAGATGGAAAATACTTGAAACACTGACTGGCACAGTGAGCACTCAAGCAGAGTTAGCTCTTAATAGTTTCTTTCAAAGCATAATTCCAAGAAAAATTGAAAGCCTGATTGCTAAAACTCAATTTCCCTGGGAATTATTAGGATGAGTACCATCAATACTAATCTCTGAAGATATTTATTTATGTTCCCATGGTTTAGCAGACCATCTTTTTGATTAAAAAATCCTTTATTATTAAATATGTGGATATATTGAAACAAGTCATACTCAAGCCCTTCCAGCCTGGAATTCACTTTATCTTCTCATGATGTTTTGTGTCTATGTACTGATCCACTGTGCATGGGCGACAGAGCTTAACTCTAATGGCAGCTGTATTATCCTCATTTCTGAGTTTTTGGGAGGGCCACCTCTGTAACAATGAATTACGGACAATACTCAAGGTGGATATTTTATAAAATTTAGTAAGGAAAGAAGAAGAACACAATAAATGCACAAACTTCTGTAAGAACAGAGGTAATCATTGTATTCATTTGTTTTAAATGCTTTACTGATAAACACTATGGGGCATGCACCATATTTGTAATGAATTAGCATTGCAGTTTTTGCCCCTCTGCCGCCCCCCGTGGGTTTCACTTGGGTGCTTATGGGTAAGCGCCTGGACACTAGGAGAAAACTTACATAACCTCAAGCTGTCAATCAACTTGTCAGTCAAATGACACAGGACACAGGGAGGGGCCACCACTCTAAAAAAAAAACCCAACCCTACCCCACTGCAGGGCTGCTTCTGGTTTCCAACAGCGCGCTCTCGTCCTTTCTCGGGACTGTACTTTTGCTCTGCTTAATAAAACTCTCGCTGCTTAAAAATGCTCTATGCCTCTCAACTGAATTCTTTCCCTCAAGAGGGCAAGAACTGAGGAAATGGCCGATGCACCGGTGATAGACAGATAAGAAATAAATCCATATACATATAGTCAACTATAATTTTTGAGAAAGGAGACATGAAAACACAATGAGGGAAGGATAGTTTCTTCAATAAATGGTGTTGGGAAAACTGGATATTCCCATGCAAGAGAATGAAATTAGACATCTGTCTTACAACATACACAGAAATCAACCCAAAGTGGAGTAAGACTTAAATGAATGACCTGAAACGGTAAAACTCGTAGAGGAAAACATGGGAGAAAATCTCCTTGACATCCATCTTGACAGTGATTTTTTAGATTTGACACCAAAAGTAAAGGCAATAAAAGCAAAAATAAATAAGTGGGACTACATCAAACTAAAAACTAAAAACTACATCAAACTAGCTTCTGCACAGCAAAGGAAACTAACAACAAAATGAGAAGGCAACCTACTGAATGGGAGAAAATATTTGCAAATCATATATCTGATAAGGGGTTAATATCCAAAATATATCAAGAACTCATACAACTCAGTAAAAACAAACAAACGGGGCTTCCCTGGTGGCATAGTGGTTAAGAATCTGCCTGCCAACGTAGGGGACACGGGTTCGAGCCCTGGTCTGGGAAGATCCCACATGCCGCGGAGCAACTAAGCCCATGCGCCATAACTACTGAGCCTGCGCTCTAGAGCCTGTGCGCCACAACTACTGAGCCCGCGTGCCACAACTACTGAAGCCCATGCGCCTAGAGCCCATGCTCCGCAACAAGAGAAGCCACCGCAATGAGAAGCCCATGCACCCCAACAAAGAGTAGCCCCCGCTCGCCGCAACTAGAGAAAGCCCGCACACAGCAACAAAGACCCAATGCAGCCAAAGATAAATAAAATAAATTAAAAAAAAAAAAACTAACAAATTGAAAAATTGGAGGAGGAACTGAGTAGACACTTTTCCAAAGAAGACATACAAATGGCTAACAGGTACATAAAAATGTGCTCAACATCACTAGTCATCTGGGAAATGCAAATCAAAACCACAATCAGATATCACCTCCCACTTATTAAAATGGCTATCAGCCAAAACCAAGCAATAGCAAGTTCTGACAAGGATGTGGAGAAAACAGAACCATTTTTCACCATTGGTAAGAATATAAATTGGTACAGCCACTGTGGAGGTTCCTCAAAATATTCAAAATAGAACTACCTTATGATCCAGCAGTCCCACTTCTGGGTATTTACCCAAAAGAAATGAAATCATAATCTCAGAGAGATATCTGTACTCCCATGTTCATCGCAGCATTATTCAAAATAGTCAACATATGGAAACAATTTAAGTATCCATCAACGGATGAATCGATAAAGAAAATGTGGTATACACGTACAATGGAACATTATTCAGCCTTAAAAGAAGAAGGAATCCTTGCCAGCATTTGGTGCTGTCAGTGTCCAGGACTTTGGACATTTTAATAGGTGTGTAGTGGCATCTCACTGTTGTTTTAACTTGCATTTCTCTGAAAACATATTATGTAAAACAGATTTTTCATATGCTTAATTTGCCATCTGTGTATCCTCTTTGCTGAGGTGTCTGTTAGGGTCTTTGGCCCACTTTTGGATTGGGTTGTTTGTTTTCTTGTCATTGAGTTTTAGGAGCTCTTTGTGTATTTTGGGTAGCAGTCCTTCGTCAGATGTGTCCTTTGCAAATATTTTCTAACACTTTGTGGCTTGTCTTCTCATTATCTTGACATTGTCTTTTTTTTTTTAGGTAGTGAAATTAGAGGAAGCTTTATTATTTATAGTATTCTTCCATTAATCTATTTTATACCATGCTAATTGTAAAATAATTTGCACTCATTTTTTGAAATATGTGAACATTAATGTTCATCATTTATACATTTCATTATACTTGGAATATAGAATTAGTAAACTAGAAAAGAGAACTGGTACAATGCTTGTTCATCCTATTTGGAGAATAAAGCTGGGGAAAGGAATTAACAATTATGAATGCTAGTTTATTATAAGCTAGATATTGCCCTTGTTCACAAAATACATCATCCCCTTTTAACCTCATCACTCCATGAGAAAGTTTCATTACCATCTTTTTTTTAAGACTATTTTTTAGAGCAGTTTGTGGTTTACATCAAAATTGAGAAGAAGGTAAAGAGATTTTCCAAATACCTTCTGTCCCTACATGTGCATAACTTCCCTCATTATCAACATCACTCACCAGAATGATATTCTTTAACAAGGATGAATCGATATTGACGAATCATAATCACCCAAAGTCCGCAGTTTACCTTAGGGTTCACTCTTGGTGCTGTGGACCAAGGATTTGGACAAATGTATAATGACATGTATCCATCATTATAATATAATACATAATATTTTCACTGCCCTAAAAAATATTGTCTTTTGCAGAGCAGGCTTTAATTTTAATAAATTCCAGCTTGTCAATTAAAAAAAAAGAAGGAAATACAGCCATTTTTGACAACCTGGATGAACCTGGAGGACATTACGGTAAGCAAAGTAAGTGAGACAGAGAAAGACAAACACTATTTGTGGGGGTGGAAAAAATGGGGAGAGGTAGGTAAAACAGTACAAACTTTTAGTTATAAGATGAGTAAGTTCCGAGGATCTAATGTACAGCATGATGACCATAGTTAACAATGCTGTATTGCATACTTGAAATGTACTAAGAGAGTAAGTCTTACGCTTTCTCATCGAAAAAAATAAAAAAAGGTAACTATGCGAAGGGATGGATACGTTAATTACCTTGGTAGTGGAAATCATTTCACAATGTATACACATATCAAATCATCACGTTATACACTTTAAATATATTACAATTTGTCAATTATATCTCAATAAAACTGGAAAAAACCTACAATTTTTCCACTTGAATTATCAATTACAAAGAGGTGTGTTAAAATCTTCCACAATGGTTGAAATGGCTCTATAATGGCTGTGGATTTGCCAATTTCTCATAGTAATTCTACAATTTTTATTATAAATTATAATTATATTTCTATAATTTTATATAAATTATAATTCTATAATTTTTTGCTATATATATTCTTTATATATATATATATTAGGTGCATGAAGCTACATATATGATAGTGGGTGAGGAATAGATAGACATCAATGAAACACAATGTACAAATATAAAGCATCTTTCCTGTTACCCCCTCACATATGTGCTCATGGGAGTCCTTAGTAATCAATCATGGCACTCCATTCTGATGCTAAAGTTGTTCCAGAATATGTTTAACATAGTGCTCCGTGCAATCATCTTAGTCACCCTTCAAGGTAATTCCTTTTTGCCTTTCCCTTCCTTACCATCTTATTGTCCTCAAGAATTTAATACACTAAAAAGGTGAGATCTCAGGTAAATGGGATAAATAAGAGATTACTTTTTAATAAATGGAGATTATTATTTATTATCTAATCAATTATTAAATTTAATTTAATAAATGGAGATTATTTAATACATGGATTAGTTAATAAAGAGATTATTTAATAATTGATACTTTAAAAAATAATGTCATATTTCTACTTTCCATGATGCTAAGGAAAATTCTGGATTGATTGAAAAATTCAATATAAAGATAATAAACTCTTGGTCTAGAAAAGAATGTAGGTTGTTATTATCTTTTCTTGGAATCCAGAGAGCTTTTATAAACATAAAAGCAGGGCCTGGGTAGCGGGCACAAGGAAAAAGTCTGATAGATTAAGTTTTATAAAAATTTAAAAAAATTTTTTCAGTCATAAAAGGCAAACTGAATAAATGAGGAATAGATCGACAATGCATATAATACTTTAAGTTCTTAATATATACAGATCTTATACATTAAATAAGAAAAAGACAAACATCTTAGAGGAAAAAGAGACTAAGAACAAGCTCACATAATTTACAATAGAAGAAGTATTAACAGCCAATACACATATTGCAAAAGGTTACATTTCACACATAAAACAACACAAGATATCTATTTTACCCATCAAATTATCATAGACAGAAAGCCAAAGATTATATGATTTCACTTACATGTGGAATCTAAAAAACAGATGAACAAACATAACAAAACGGAAACAGAGTCATAGATACAGAGAACAAACAGATGGTTGCCAGAGGGGAGGGGAGTGGGGGGATGAGAAAAATAGGTGAGGGAGATTAAGAGGTACAAACTTCCAGTTACAAAATACATGAGTCATGGGTACGAAATGTACAGTGTGGGGAATACAGTCAACAATAACGTAATATCTTTGTACGGTGACAGATGCTAACTAGAATTAGCTTCATGATCATCTTGCAATGTATAGAAATAGCGAATCACTTCGTTGTGCACCAGGAACTAATGTAGTGTTGTAGGTCAATTATTCTTCCAAAACAAACAAGCAAACAAAAAAATCTTATAGAAAAGAAGAACAGATTTGTGCTTACCAGAGGCAGGGGTGTGGGAGAGGGAATTGGATCAAGGTGGTCAAAAGGTACGAACTTCCAGTTATAACATAAATAAGTACTAGGGATGAAATGTACAGCATGATTAATATAATTAACACTGCTGTATGTTCTATACGAATGTTGTTAAGACAGTAAATCTTAAGAGTTCTCATCATAAGGAAAAAAGTTTTCCTTTCATTTGTATGAAATGATGAATGTTCACTAAACTTATTGTGATAATCATTTCATGGTGTACATAAGTCAAATCATTCTGCTGTACACCTTAAACTTACACAGTGCTGTATGTAAACTATATCTCAACAAAACTGGAAGAAAAAAATTATCATAGATAATTCAAAAATGATATCATGATAGGGTGAAAATTGGTGACGCTGGTAAAAATATCTGGAAGGAAATTTGGAAACATATATCAAGGGCTTCATAAATATTCACATACTTACACTCAGTAATTCCGTTCCTATATTTATCTAACGGTCAGAGGATCACATGAACAAGAATGGATGAGGTGCTGATATTTTACTTCTAAGGTTAGGAATTGGAAATAACTAAAATGGGTGAACGATTGCACAGATGGTATTAATAGTATATCTGTAAGTTAGAATAAAATCCGTAATAATCAATGTCGGTAGAAATGTACACAAACCAATGTGCAGTGTTCTTCAAACTTTAACATATATTCTATGTGTAACATGAAAGAAGTTGAGAAATAAATGTACAAACATGGCAATAATGTTTGTTTGCTAAGTCTGGACACTACTATTAAATGATTGACTACTGTTTTTATTGTTCTTAATGTTTTATGATTGTTTTCTTTTTCTTATTTATTTTTTTACTATGAATGGCTAAAAACAGAAAAAGATTTTTAAAAAGAAAACGTCAGCAAACAAAGAGTGCCTAAAAATCACATCAGACTATTGCAGTCTTCAAATATTTCCTAATTCAGAGAAGTACAACTAAAAACGGTTTTATTAGACCACTGACAAAGAAACATCTCAAAAATATTACTTCACTCGCAAAGCTAGAAAATCACAGAAAATGTCTCCTCGAGTATGTACTGTAATAATTTCTAAAGCCCTATGTAAACCGCTACTCAAAATCTCCAGAACTTTCCCTAGTCTGCACAGTTCAGTCTGGCCCTTGCCCTGGGCTAACCGAAAGCAACCTGTCCTCTGGCCCATAGGCCACACACATCCAGGCTTTGCAAAAGGGCCAGAGGTATGGCTGGTCTGCCTACCCTAATCCTGGCGATTACCAGAACATTACAAAATAAGACTTATCTGTGGGTTTATATTTTTATTAAATTAAATCTCCTGAGGGTGTCAGAGTTACGCAAAAACCGCATTTACTAATCCTTGCAGCAGCTCAAAGAGATCACTGCAAAAACAGGCTGTGAATACACTGACCCTGTCATACTGATTCAGTGTGCAGCGTAATCTTCTGAGCGTTATTTGGTGCTGCTAAGCTGTTGAGGGGCTAAATGAAGCCTTCTCTGTCCCTGAGACGGTATGTCTTTCAAAACTGGAAAATTCTTTCCAGGCCATTTGGACATTAGTACACACTTCCTGAACCCTTATTTATCCAGCACGTCACTATAAGGGTACTGCGCTGTTTATAGAAAATGCTAGAAGATGTATCTAGCGCCTTGTCCAATTTGTTTAAGATGACTGAATTCAACCATATAAAGAAGCACTGTCATAGTTTGTGTGTGCAACGAGCAACTATTGCCAGGCAAGGAGAAGGGAGTGCTGACTATATTCGTTTTCTCATTGTTTAGTCACCTGGCAAAAATGAAAGCTGGCAATTTCGGCAAGCCAATGACAAAGCTGCTTTCAATATGGTGTCAACAGTTCAAATATATTATGCTTTCGTTTTTGGAAATGAGGATTTCATAAATCAAACTGAAATTTAATAAACACAGAGATCTAAGAATTCAGCATGTGAATTGTGGTCTGCGATTTTCTTCCGTGCTCATGTTAGCCCTTAACCGTGCATGTTTGAAATATTCCTGACAAGGTCACCACCAACCACCATGTGGCGAAATCAGATGGACACTTCCCATCCCTAAACTCCACCACCCCTCAGCAGCATTTGACCGAATTAACCACTCCCTCCTGCTTGAGGAGCTTCCTTCTTTCCACAAGAATGCACACACCTGCTTTTCCAACTCGTCTGGCAATTGTTTCTCACTCTCTTCTGCCTTTTTAACTTACTCTTCTCAGTACAGTCTCTAAAAGTTGGCATTCCTAAGAGCTCAGTCCTGGGGTCTCAGATTTGCTCCAGCTACACTTTTTCATGACGATCTCTGCTGTCTTATGATTAAACAACATCAACACGCTGAAAACTCCCGAATTTACATGGAAGCCCAAACTTTTCTTCTGAGCTTCAGCCCTAAATCTAACCTGTTTAGCAGACATTTTTATTTGTGTGTCACACAGACTTCTCAAACTTCACATCCAGAACCAAAATCATGGTTAAGGACATTTTCCTTCTTAAGCTGTTTTTTTTCCCCTTTCTAAAAAAAATCCAGTCTTCAGCATCTTAGTAAATGACACCCCGTCCATCCAGGTATTCAATCTAAAACCCTGAACATCATTTTTGAAGGACTACCTCACCAAGTCCTGATGTTCTAATATCCCAGATGAAGGAGCAGTCTTTTTACAACCTAATATCGGAGGTGACATACCATTGCTTCTGCTGTGTTTTATTCATTAGAAGTGAGTCATTAAATCCAGACCACACTCAAGGAAAGGGGATTACAAAAGGGCATTCCACGTTTGGGGGCTATCTAAGAGACTGTCAAAACACTCCCCCACTGTTCGGGCAGTGCTCCCAGCCCTGCCAAGAGCTTCTCTCCTTACAATGCCACATGGCCTAGTGGAAGCAGTTGTCGATGTTTCTTTTGGATTCCAGTGCCTGGCATGAGGCCTCGCAATGACCTGTTGAACTGAATTGAATTGTACGTCTCTAAGGCATGGTAAGAATATGTAAACAGTGCTGATGGTTGGAACTAAATTGAGAAATAAAGCTTTTAAAATGGGCTGTTTCCTTTGGAGGTGGTCTAGTTCAGGGTTTTCCAATCTTTTCCACAGTCCCCTGAAAATAGATCTAATGTTTTTGAGGAAGATGTGGTAGGAATCTGGAACACACCAGTTATGATGATGAGGAAGAAGGAAGGAGACAGGTGGTGAGAAACAGGGATGACTCTGTCAGCCTTGTAAGGGGCTTAAATGATGGTTTATGGTCTTCTCTGTGCCTCTCTGTCTCAGGAAACTCTGGATGAAGTTTAAGATTGAGGAAAGCAGAAGAGATGACAATACAGAGGGGCAGCTTACAGGGCACTCAGGTACTAGTTTTATTATAAGAGGAACTGAAGGAGGACATTTGCTTACCACTACCCTCAGATTCCCAAATGATAAAGGCCAGAGAACGCCCAAATCAAATTCACTCTTTTCCTGCACACAGGATATGCCCAGAATTCCTGCCTGCCATTTTTTTCCCTAATGATCTGGGTAAATACAGTAACATAGATTATCTTTCTTCTCTACCAAAAGCATAGACTTCAAGCATCCAGCCCTATGACTCCAGTCCTGTTTTTTCTCCAGTGTTGACTATGCCTTCAAACCACCATTTCCCCAAGCTGCAGAATGCAATTCTGCATGACCTAACACTCCAAATGCTCCTCTGGAGGAAAGGAAAAAAATACAACCTATGAAAGTAAGCCAAGGGAATCCCTTTCAATGCTTCACTCCCGTGTCAAAAGAATCCACCTCCAAGGCCTAAAATTCCTAGGGAGAAAGGAGGATATTGTTTCATTTATTCCTCTCTCATCATAAAATAGGTACCAGGGGTACAATACGTCAGGAACTCTGCTAGGCACAGGAATCACAAAGATAAAAGATACAAAAATCAGCCTTCGATAAGCTCACATTCAAGAGCAGGTAAGAATCCTATTGCACAGTGTGTGGTCATATAGAGAGACGGGAGCACAGGGTCGGAGCACTGATGAGAACAAAGAAGAGGGCATCCTACCTAGGTCGAGGCATCAGACGAGGCTTCTTAGGGAGGTAAGAACCAGGTGGGATCTTGAAGGACAAGCCGTGATTGGCTAGAAAAAAAAGCAGAAGAGTAACATCTCAGCAGAAAGGAAGCCATGTTAAAAGGCAGAGAGGCCAGAAAGAATGTGGTGATTTCAAGGCACTACAGTTACTCCTCAAAAAGTGTGAGGAAGGGAGGATGAGAGAAGAGGGAGGAGAGGTGAACAGAGGTTTGCCATGCTAGGGAGTGTGGAGTTTACCCCCCAAAACAGTGGGAAGCCATAAAACATTCTGGGCAGGAGAACAAAGTGGCCAAATTTGTATACTAGAAGGAACTCTGACATTGGTGGAGAGAAATGATTGGCAGACCCATTAGGGGGCTGCTGTAGCGAACAGACAATAAATTAAAGAGGGCTTAAAGTAAGGCAGTGAGGGCATTGAGAAAGGGACAAACTAGAAATGTAAATCTGATAAGATTGACATTCAATTTAAGGTTAAGGGGGAAAAAAGGGTGTCAGGGATGATTCACAGCTTAATGGCTTGAGAAGCTGAGTAGAAGATGGTGATATTGACTGAAACAAGAGATAAAGGAATTCCCACATTTCAGGGAAGATGATGAGTTTAGTATTGGACATACTGATGCTGTAGGGACTTAGGACCAATTTCCTCTGTTACTAGGATCTTGGATTCATTTAAATGAAGACAGATCTTTTGGTCGGTAGAAATTTAGATTCCAGGTCTTGAGAGCTTTGGGAAAAGGTTTTGTATCAGATTTAATCAGCTCTGAAATCATAACACTTTCCCAAGCTGTCTCCCACAACTCCCCAAAATAACTTCCCACTACCATACAGGGATTGGGGCATATAGGGGACAAACAACTGAGACCGTCTTACTTAAAGATACAGACAGCTGTACAGGACTAGCTCTTGGTCTGTAACTAACTTACTCTAAGGAAACTTTAACATTGAAAATCACGTTTTACAGGTAATTTAGAGCCACATCAACTTGAAAAAGTTATTAATTTATGTTCAACTCTTATTTATTAAACACATTCCATACGCCAGTCACTATTCTAAAATACTTGCCTTCATAGAACTCACCAATAAGAGGAAACACGTATTCTCCAACTTTCCCACTGGCACCTTCATTTATGAGTTTGGAACTAGGTCTAGTTTCTGGAGATATGTGGGTTTCCAGAACTATTTTAGCTCAAATGAGAACAGTAGAAAGCCATTACGGAGATATGGTCTGTAAATGACATTTTCATCTTAAAGAGCCCCTTGCAATGATGAGGAGAAAAAGCAAAGTTTGAAGGTTTTCTGTCCTCTCTGATCTCACTGTTAATTCTAGTTGAATATTACATGGTTTTAAGATTAAAAATATTATATCTCAACTGTCAAGTTTCAGTTGCTGTGGGGCAGCCAGGTAGGTGACCACATATGCAGGTGCCTCCAAAAGAGAGATTTAATTCAAAGATACAGGGGTAGGAGTCATACATGTATAGATGTTGTCTAATGCTGTAAAATGGCGAAAACCACTCTTAGAATATGTGTGCAAAAGAGGAATGCCAAGGACTTAATGTTGGGAAAAAAAAAATTTTAATTCTACATGGGAAAGAAACGGTTTTATGAGGGTGACAACAAAAAATAACAAGAAAGAGCACTATGCAGAAAAGCCAAGTGAAAAAGAACTTCGAGTAAAAACAACTGGCCAATATTGTCATATGCTGAGGAAAATTCAAGTAAGATACATACTGAGATACCTATTAGCTTAGGAAGTTTTTTTTTTTTCCTTTTTGATATTTGCCTTTCGGCAATATGTTTTCCAAGGTAGATGTGAAAACTTTATGTAGTCAAATGTATTCATCCTTATATGACTTGTAGGTTTTGTATCATATGACTTTTCCCACAAGAATATACACATGTATTTTTTTCATGCGTTCTTCTACTACTTTTAATTGTTTTAGAATTTTACTTTGGTGTAATATATGAGGAACATACATAATTTTTTACTTTGGTGTAATCTATGAGGTATAGATATAATTAATTTTTTAGATGGCTACCCAGTTGATAGAAGTTATCTTTTCCCACTGATTTAAAATGTCATCTATCATTTATTCAATTTCCATTGATCTATTTATAGCCTAGTACTACACTATTTTAATTATTATAGCTTTTACAATGTGTTTCAACATTTGCTAGGCAAATTACCCCTTGTTAGTCTATTTTTTCAACAACTTTCCTTGATCATTTTTTTTTATTTAGTTTCCATATATGCATTCTAAAATCAGTTCTCCTACTTCCAAAACTACTACTGGAATTTCATTGGGTTTACCTTAAACGTAGAGACCACACATTATCTCGGGGGGCAATAGTTCTGCTAAAACTGTGCCTTGCTCTTTTTCTTCTTCACAAACTGCCGTTAGGAGTAAATGAAACACTATTACAAGTAGTTCTCCTTTAGGGTCTAGATCTCTAGCTCTAAGCAAGATTACCTGAACTAAGGGTACATACATAGGACTGATGTAAAACTGAGGTCCCGGTGGAGGGGGAAATAAACGCTTCTATACACCAAGAAGAAAACAAACCCCCAAACCTCTCCATCGTTTGTATACTTGCCTGACATCTTAGGTGTTAATGTCACCGAACCAGGTTCACTCACCAGGGGTGCAGCAAGCCAGACCTTGAGATGCCAAAGTTTGCAGCTGAGAAAGGGTTTATTCACGAGGCAGCCAAACGAGGAAATGGGTGAAGGAATCTCAAATCCGGGTTGGCAAAGTTGAAGGGCTCGGGATATTTATGGGATAAAGCTGGGCCGTGGGGAAAGTGGGGTAAGGTGATTGGAGATAATAAACAGCTGAGGCACTCCTAGTTCTGCACAGGCGCAACTAAGCTAGCGGCTTCTTCACTGGCCGCACCTCCAAGAAGAGTGGCACCAGCATGTTCTGAGGGTGGAGCTCCTGGCCCTCTGACGTCAAAAGGTCACTGAGCGGACACCCGCGCATGCCCAGTTGGAGGGTCAGTGGTCCCAACCAGTCTTTTCTGGCTTAAGCGCAAACGGGACACAGCTGGCTCCAAGTTTCCAAAAAAACAACTTGGGCAAACATCTCGTGGTTTAGGCTACGTGACGCTTGGAGGAAATGTGAGTTTTTGTAAAAAACCAAATTAAAGCAAGCTTGATCCAGTGAAGGCAGGTCACAGTTTATTATTTATTAATGGCTAACTAACTGATAATTGCCCTTGGTTTCACTCATACACCAAGATAGGTAGACACACAAGAAATTCATAGTCAAAATTGATGACAGTAGGCTAAGTAGTTAAAATCCAATAATTAAGTCTGCCATTCACAATCCTGTGAGTGGCAAAAAGCAATGGGTGAACACAAATGATAGTAATTCGGTGGAGAAACTCCAGGTTTCTAGGGCCAGTAATTCCTGATGCTATCATCTCCGGCTCTTACAGATAAGTCATTACCTCCTGCATCTCCACAGAAAACTGGAATACTCTGCAGGATGAGATTAAGTTTGAAGGCAGTAAGTACTGAGGTTTTGGGGTTTGTTTGTTGGTTGGTTTGGTTTGGTTTGAATAGGCACCAGGAAGTAGAAGGGAAGCAGTGACTAGGAGGAAAGCCCTGCATGAACCGTCTGGTCTCCTAGAAGTTCAGGAATATTTAAGTTTTGCCTGCTGAGGAAGTTAGTTTTGGTCCCAAAGGGGAGGAGGCATGTACTTACCTGCCTCCCAAGTTTATTGGCTAAGTCCCACCAAAAACCTGACTGATCTCATCTGTAGTCATGTATACATCTTGGGTCACCTTCTAAGCCAGCCTGCTTACTATGACTGTTCACACCAATTTGTAAAGAACTCCAGATGACTCACCTCCATACAGCAGGACATGTCCAATGTGATCTTGGGACAGCATTTGCCATCCCCATCCTTCTTCCAGAGTTACTATATAACCATGTTTGCTGTTTCCCTGATTTCTCAGTTTGTATTCATCAGAGAAGATAAAATCACCACTTACCTTGACTAGTTCAACCTCTACGCTTGTTTGGCCATTAAAACACCCACCTATCATATGAAGCGTATACTGTATCCGCATTGTAGATGCAGTGGTTTGGGGGCTGGGATGGGCGGGAATCATATTTAGAAGCCAGACAGACCTGTATTAGAATTCTGCCTCCATCATTTACTAGTTATAAAACTTTGGACACATTTTCAACCTTTCAAAGATTTAATTTTCTTTTCTGCAAAATAGACATTTATTGTTGAAATCAACAACAAATGGCTGGTTTATTTAGGAGAAAGGGAACTTGGGGGAAGGATATTGGGTAGCTTATGGAATCCTGGGGAACACTGAAGAGCCAGGCAGGAACCTAAGGTGGCAAGCACTTGGGCCACGATCTCAACAGAGGAACAGCCAGGTCAGGATGACACAGCTCTGCAGCTGAACGCTGGGCACTGGCACCGCCATCGCTAGACACTGGATACTGCTAAGGCACTGCTATGGGCGCATGCTGCCCTTGGCACCACTGCCACTGAACACTTGATGCCACCACCACTGGCATGAATTCTAACTACCTCTTTCTTTGTGACACTTGCTCCAGATTCACAGTTCCAGCAAAGGCGTCTGATTGTCTGAGCTTAGGTCACTTACCATACCCAGCTAGCAGGTTCACAAGAGTAAGTATTCACTTTTCTTAGCTTTTGTAGGGACAGCATAGACTTTCCTCCTACCAAAACTCACACAAACATAGGAGGAGTTTCAAATACTGAATTAAAACAAAACAAAACAACTTCACTATAGAGTATAATGCCTTCCTTGCAAAGATGTTTTTATGACTAGTTCTTGGTCATAAAAGGACATCTGTAGTTGTCAGAATTTTTCAATATTTATAATAAAACTTTTATAAAAACATGAATACTATCATTGTACTTGACTCTTTACATAAATTCTTTTTTAAAAAAGACTTTATATTTTTAAAGCAGTTTTAGGTTTACAACAAAATTGAGAAGGAGGTCCAGAGATTTCCCATACACCCCCTGCCCCACACATGCATACCTGTCTCATTATCAACATCATTCACCAGAATGGTATGTTTTTTAGCAAGGATGCTTACACTGACACATCATAATGATCCAAAGTTCATAGTTTACCTTAGGGTTCAATCTTGGTGTCATACATTATATGGGTTTGGACAGATGTATAATGACATATATCCATCATGATTATATCATACAGAGTATTTTCACTGCCCTAAAATTCCTCTGTGCTCTGCCTACTCATCTTTTCCTTCCTTTCCCTGCCCCTCAAAACCACTGATCTTTTTACCATCTCTATAGCTGTGCCTTTTCTAGAATGTCATATAGTTGGATCATACAATATGTAGCCATTTCAGATTGACTTCTTTCTCTTAGTAATATGCATTTATGTTTCCTCCATGTCTTTTCATGACTTGATAGCTCATTTCTTTTTAGCACTGAATAATATTCCATCATTTGGATGTACCACAGTTTACTTATCCACTCACCTACTGAAGAACAACTTGGTTGCTTCCGAGTTTGGACAATTATGAATAGAGCTGCTATAAACATCTGTGTGCAAATTTTTGTGTGGACATAAGTTTTCAACTCCTTTGGGTAAATACCAGGGAGTGCCATTGCTGGATCAGATGGTAAGAGTATGTTTAGTTTTGTAAGAAACCACAAACTGTCTTCTGAAATGGCTGTACCATTTTGCATTCCCATCAACAATGGATGTGAGTTCCTGTTGCTCCACATCCTCCCGAGCATTTGGTGTTGTCAGTGCTCCAGATTTTGGCCATTCTAATAGGCGTGTAGTGGACAATTTTTTTAATTACTTGAAAATCCCACTGGCAGCAGCATTAAGGGGCTGAACAGCCTGTGGCAGAAGATTGAGGCAAGGTTGATGAAACCTGGAGAGTAATGGCAGCTCCAAACATTTCTCTAGCAGGTGGCTGATGAAATTGGCATTCCCAGTAGGCAGGGTGGAGGACTTCTTCCCTCAGTGCTATTTAAGCCAGATGTAGGAACTTCAGAGTCTTTGAACTGTAACCATATTAGAATTTTGCATTGGATTTTCAGACTGATCTCTTGATGCTGCCAGAGGGGTTCGATGAACCAGGAAGAAGTGCTAAATTCAGGGATATGAACAGGTTAGAGGCCTCAGAGAATACTTTTGTTCCATAGTCTAGAAAAGCCAGAGAAGTAGACCCATAGTCTGGAAAAGCCCCTGTAACACATTGTAGTATCGAAGATGTATTTCAAAGGGGCAAATAACGGTTGATATAGAAGCAGTGTAATCAGTCTTTGGGAACAATTAGAGAGGTGGGTGAAGTATGACATAATGACTGAATGATTCAAAAAGAAATTGTTACAACGAATGGGAATACTGGTATGCCTCTCTTATCTGTTATCTGATTTGTGCTCCAGGTGAAGCTGGAATTCCTAAAGAGGCCTCCTGGGGTGTCCTTCCATTTGTTCTCCAGACCAATTTCTCCCCTGCTCTGTGGCTGTGGAAACTGACTTCTTTGAATTCTACTAATGGGCTTTCTTGCCCTCTTGTTTCCTGTTGGGTTTGGCTAATGGTGAGAATCTGCAGAAATCAAAGGCACTCTCACGAGCTGGCGGAATCCCTCAACCAAAGGTCTTCGCTCCTATTAGGAAGCTCTCTCTCAACACAGTCATCTCTGCCTCTAGGTTCCAGTAAATGTTTTCCTGCCCTTTAAACCCTTAGGCCTAGAAATGGCAAAGGGCGACTGTTAGTGGTTTACAGTTTCCACACTAATTCTTGTAGTTTCCCAATACCTTACACCTTTGTACATCTTCCTTTATTCTGTTTGATTCGGCCATCTATTTTGTTTTGGGACCCAAACAGCATCCTGAGATATATAAGATATACATTTACCTGTTGGAAATTCCTGCTAGCATACAATACTCCATTTTCTATATTCACTCAATTTTTCCAGTTGGAAATCTGTCTTTATGAACAAATCCTTCTGATTCACCTTTCCATACTTGTCCTAAATCTGTCCTTTTCTCTCCATCTACACTGTTACAACCTCATTGCCCCTCGTGTGAATAGCAACAGCTACAGAGCTGGTCTCCACTCTGAGAAATGAGCTTAACTACACATAAGCAAAATGGCCCCGGGTCATGGGCTGTGTTCCCAATATGAACTCCTAAACTGGTTTAAACCTACCTCCATCCCTGAATTCACCCTTTTCATTGCTTGCTCCCATTGTCCATTTCCTACCTTCTTTGTCCTGCCAGTATCATCACTGGTTTATTGACTATCTCTAACTCAATACATCCACTTTGCTTCCTATCATTACACTTCATTCTCTCTTCTGGAATGCTGTTTCCTTGGGTTAATGTATCACTGACAAATACCCTTTCCTTCCCCCATCCCCCAAATAAACCTAACAATTCAACATCTGTTATGTGGAAAGCTGAGAATTGGTAGAGAAAAAAAATTACACCAGGGTATATGAGAATCAGTATGACTCTATACTGAACAATCTCAGCAGTGTGTTCTCTTCTTCTCCAGAGTAACTGTTTTAAATCTTCTCCGACCTCATCTTCTACTTGATAGAGATGATAGAAGTCATCAGATGAGGGCTCAGTAAACTCTTTGCCATTCCTGCCAAAAATTTCCCTACTTATCCCTTCCTCATCATCTTCTACGACAAGATCCTATCCACCTGGTTTCCTTGAGACCGTGAATTGTCTATTATCTCTTTTCTCTCCTGTGTCTTTAACCTCTTTCTTTCTACAGGATCCTTCACAGCACACCTTCAAAGTAAATGAAAAATCAGTTCTGTCTTCATCCAACCTCTCCCTCCAGCTGCTTAACTTTCTCTATCCCTTCATAGTCACTCTTCTTGAGAGAATCATATTTCCATACTGTCTCCAATTTCACACCTCTTATTCACTCTTCCATCTCTCTATACCGCTCTGATTTCTCACCTCATTCTCCACTGTTTCCTGAGACTGCCCTTTATCAACGTCATTAATTACTTCTATGTTGCTAAATTCAATGGAAACCTTTCCGTTCCTTCTTACTCGACCCCTTGGTAGCATTCAGAACAGTTCTGGAAAGTAGGCTCTCCTTCTGGAAACGCTGCTCTCTTCCCTTCCCTTCCCTTTTGTGACACTCTATCAGTTTTTTTTCTATCTCGCTAGCTGCTCCTTGTCAATCTCTTTCTCTGGCTCTTTATCTTCTACTGAATTTTAAAGGGTGGGATGTTTCATGGCTCAGTTCTGGGGCTTCCTGTCCTTCTACACTCTCCCCTTAGCCTAGTTGATTCACTTTTATAGCTTTATTTGTGATCTACATTCCCATGAGTTATTCCTGCTCTTAGAATGAAGTGCTTACTGAAATATACAAGATCCTGAATGACCTCCTCTACCTGCCTCTGTAGGTTTTACCCTCACTTTGTATACTCCAAACACACTGACCCGCTTTCTTTCCATCACATCCTTCATGTTCTGGGTCATTTCCACGTTCTTCTCCCACTACCTGTTATGGCCCACTCCCAGACCTCCCTAGTTTAGTTGTCTGGCTTTTACTTATCCTGCAGGGTTTAAGCCTCACGAGCATCTTCTCAGAGAAGCATTTCTTGAGCCCTCAGACTAGGTCAGGCTCAGTTCTTATATAATTTCACAGTACAATGTATCTCTCCAGATTATAATTTAGTTAATTATTAATGTTATTGTATAATATTCACTCTATCACCAGCCATTGTTTCTTGCTCCATTGATTCCTGCTGAATGTTCAGCAAACAGTAGGTAGTTAATATAATCCATTCATGCATTGAATAAACATTTTAAGAGTCCCTCCCAATTTTACAAGGTATATGTTCCCAGAATACTGATGCATCTCTAACTGCCATCCTCATATTTAATCAGACATTAAATCCATTTGTAAAAATAGAACTCCAGAATATCCCTTTGACTTCCCAGGAATTTTCTGGAGAGGGCAATCCATGTGGCATTTCTGAACCACTGTCTGCTGACCGGTGAGGCAGAGTACCAGGTCATTGCCCTTCGTGATAATTAGAAGGGGCTCCTTGCCAAGCCTCAGCAGATGTATGAGAGCAGGGTACAGACCAGCAGCACTAACTGGGGGATGTGCTGACTCCAGCAGGAATGGGGCTGGTCTCATCAGCCGCTGTATGGTTGAATTCTGGCATCGAGTTCAAGATATGGCTTAGCATGGTGCTACTTGCTCTTGTGGCCAGCTCTTGAGATGAAGAAGCAGAGATACCAGAGGTGGCAGGACAAGCTTACCTAGTGACTGAGTGCATTTTACTGAAGGGAAGACTGGCCATCAGCCCCATTTACTCTCCACATGCCCAAGAAAGAAGCCAAATAACTGGCTGGCACCCAGTCTCCACTCTCTGTGGCTGAATGAGCCTGCTTTATAAGGAATAGGTTTGCTTGTATTGTAGGACGGAAGGCCATTTTGTATCCAGGTTCCAAGAAACTGCTGCAAGGACCATAATTGGCTGACAACCTCCAGCTGCTACACTTTGGGAGCTGCTGCAGCATCCATGCCTAAGCCACACTCTCCAGGGGCTTCTCTTAGCCAACAGTTGATTCACTTTATTTATTTATTTATTTATTTATTTCAATTGAAGTATAATTGATTTACAATGTTGTGTTAGTTTCAGATATACAGAAAAGTGATTCAGTTATACATACATATATATATTTTTTTCAGATTATTTTTCCTTATAGGTTATTACAAAATATTGAGTATATTTCCCTGTGCTATACAGTAGGTCCTTGTTGTTTATCCATTGTGTACATAATAGTTTGCATCTGTTAATCCCAAACTCCTATATTTATTCCTCCCCCACTTCCCCTTTGGTAACCATAAGTTTGTTTTCTGTGTCTGTGGGTCTATTTCTGTTTTGCATGTAAGTTCATTTGTATCATTTTTTAAATGTGGTTTATTTATACAATGGAATATTACTCAGCCATCAAAAAGAATGAAATAATGCCATTTGCAGCAACATGGATGGACCTAGAGATTATCATACTAAGTGAAGTAAGCCAGACAAAGACAAATATCGTAGGATATCGCTTATATGTGGAATCTAAAAAAAAATGATACAAATGAACTTATATGCAAAACAGAAATAGATTGATTGATTTTAAACCAGCCCTCAGCCACACATTCTGGCTTTCCCTCCACAGAGTTTTGTCTCCCCCTAGCTTCGCACAGTACTGTTGTCACCTTCAGGCTCAGGTTGTGGTGGAATTTGAAGTAGGGGATAATTTCCTGGGGTCACTGGTCTAGAGAGTACAATTCCTGTTGGATTCAAAATGGGCACCATCAGTGCTTGTTCTATACTTTAGGGGAAAGGGAAAGAGGATGGAGAGTGCTCACTCCCAAATCCTCCTCCTGGACATTTGAATAGAGGCCCCTTGAATCACTCACCTTGGACTTCCCTTTATTAACAGCTGGTGGTGATCCTGAGCTTAATTTTAGCTCATAAATCTATAGTCACCCAAATCTCTGGAACCCTGTGCTTTCCCTAGTGCTGCTTATGGGAACCACAGCCACTCTGTTCATCCTGCTGATTCCTAAATTTCACATAAAAAAAAAGTGCTTATCTTGCTAGTGTCAAAGTTTCCCACGAAGTATGTAGCATTCACAGGATATTCTCAGAGCAGAAACCACACCAAATTTATATCTCTTCTATTAAAATTACATCAGGATTATTTTGATTGCAATTTAAGGAATCAAATTCATATTAGCCAAGCAAAAAAATAAAAAGGAATTTATTAATTTCAAAAACAAGGAAATCTGATGGATCGTTCTGGCTTTGCACACTATTTCTCATTAATGAAGCATGAAGCCTCCAACAACCTTGGCTTTCCTGGTCCTCACAGGTGGTGATCTAAGAAAGAGGAGCTTATTTTGTATTAGGTCCAGTAAAATACCGTGGAGATCTTGAGCCATAAACCAGCTTGAGCCCTAAGCCCATTTCTGAAGCAATCACTATGGCTAGGTAGTAGAGCTTTTCTACACAGAAAATATTTGCAAAATATCCAATGGACCAATGATATAAATTATTTACATCCAGAGTAGTTTTTAAAACTCCTATAAATTAATAAGAAAAAGAAAAATGACCTAAGAGGAAAATAGACAAAAGCCACAGAAGAGGAAAATGAATAACAAACAGATGAAAAATTCTCATTACCAATAGTAAGAGTGGAATACATGTAAATTAAAACAACGACATACCCTTTTTATTCTACTTAAATGTAAAAATTCAAAGGTAAGTGTCGATGAGAGTATGGGGAAATGGATTCTCTCATACATTGTTGGGGCATGGTTAAATATACCATCATACATCCACGATTTAGAAATCTGTGTAGCCAATAGAAATAATGAGGTAGTGCTGTACATTAACATGGAAAAGTCTCCAAGACACATTGTTCCCGTGGGAAAAGGCAATTCGCATAGGAGAACATTTTGGAAGAATCTGCTACAATTGACAGTCCATGGCTGCTGACTCTGTGGACTCATGAAGCCAAAGAATGAGGGAGACACCAACACGAGCGGAAAAAAGTCTTAAAACCATGTGGTAAGTCCAATGACAGAGAAGCCCAGAGGAGGTAAACCTAATGCAACTTTGGGAAGATGTGGGAGTTTTGGTCCAGGATGGCTCCCAGGAGGAGATGATGATCAAGCTGAGATAGGTATTAACTGGGTGGAGAGGAGGGAAAAGCATTCCAAGATGGGAGAACAGTAGGAACAATTCATGGAGGCAGGAAGGCTGTAAACAGGGAACCAGATTGCTAAATACTAAACTAGAGGCATGGATTGTAGCAGATGGGGCTAAACAGGTAGGCAGAGTCCAGCGAGCCTTCCTACATCATATTAGATCTGAATATTTTTTTCTATGTAATGAAGAGCCACTGAAGACTTTTGAGTAGGGCAGGTGATCTGAAAAGAGATTAGAGGACAGTAGGACACAAGGCACAGAGAACAGACAGGAGGTTACCACTGTCATTCCAAGAAGATGAATGTCTGAAAGGGAGGTTGGGATAGGGTGAGACTAGCTGGAATCAAAGGAGGGGAGGAAATCAAGGAATATCGAGTTGGTGCAATCTGTAGGAATTGTTAACGGGATGGATGTGGGAGGGGGAAGTGAGAAATGGGGAGGACTCATGATTAGATATGCCCAGGGTTCTGGGGTGAGTGCGGGAGGGATGGTGAGCTGACTCAGAAGACCAGGATAACTATACCTCGGGGAATCCAGTGATGGTTGCAAAAGGCATCTGGTATTGTCCTTCTACCACTGTCTTAAAAGGGATTCTAAAGGGATTTTCTTTCCCTTGTTCCTCCAGCCCTACACTTGCATTACTGGCCTAAGTGGATACTCACCAGCTGGCCGTGTCCATCATTACAGCCAAGTCTGAGAATTCCTGATTATACTTAGAGTCAGTGGAGCTGCTGACACAAACAGTCATTAGCAGACGACCCTTTTGGAACAAACTATGCTTTAAAATGTAAACTGGAGGGGCATTTTCCTCGCGTTGTCCAGAAAGAACTTTCTGCTGCCTGAGCCTGGATTAATCATGAGAGAGCTTGTCAACATTCCACTGGTACATATTCTTACTTTGGTTGCCTTCAGCGGGACTGAGAAACTTCCAAAAGGTTGGTTTGAGCAATCTTGTCTTCTCTTGCCTTATCATAGTTCTGAGGTGCATGCGTGTGTTCCGATCATGACTGATTCATATTATGGCACGCTTGGGTTTTACTTGGTGAAGTAGGGGTGCAGTATATGGAGAGGGAGAAAACTGTATAAATAAGCAATTGATTGATGGTCTCCATTCTACTGCTATCCCTCCCCTGCTTAAGTTCTGCAATAAAAAGTTCAGCCATTCAGTGCATGTGGAGGCCTCACTTATAGGGGAAGCATTAGCAGGTAGACTGCAAGTTATCGAGGTCAGTTTGTTTATGTGTATGTCAAACTTCAGGGTGGTCTAAATGGATGATGAAAACCTTTTCACATCAGGTTTGCCAGGAATATAATCAACCGCACTCCCAGACATCCAGAGTGTTTGCTTCTGAACAAAAATCATTTCCATTTTCAGTTTCAGCTTTGCAAAACTCTTAATCAATATTTTAGTTCCTCCTACACTGGAATTAGAGAAAGACGCACACAAGTGCCTATAAGATAAAAGCCTGAAGAACAATGGGTTCTCAATAACTTAGAGGCTGGAGCCATGATTTGGTTTGGCAAGAGACTGTGAAAGGTTTTTTTCAGAGCCTTTGGAATGTACCGGAAATAACACCACCTCAGGGGAAAGGAAAGCAACTTAAGAAACTGACAAACACCTGTTGCAGTAGCAAGAATGTCCACAGTTTCTGGCCAGCGTGTTATGAAACTGAGACTAGGGTATTTCAAATCAGGAAGAAAGATAGGAAAATAGGTGACTTGTGAAGTGTCTGGAGGCTTCATTGAAATCTTTTTACAAAGACACGAGAAAGCAGATTGAATGATATTACAGAATTTTCAAATTAAATGTATTACAGTAGAGTAAAAAAAGGTTCTGTGATTTATGACACACTCAAATGAATTATTTTCCCTTCATATTACTTTACCAAAGAACTGAACAGGTTTGTATTGTATAGATAAGTGAAGGTAATATATTGTATGTAGATGGGAAACATAGCTTAGATTTTGTGGTTCATTAGAATCTCTGGAAGCACAAGGTCAAAATTCACATGCTAACAAGATACAGCTTTCTTCACAAACAGTCGGATTTCATAGACTTATGTTGTTTTGTTGCTTTCTTTTTCTATTTTACGTGAGTACAACGGTATCTTCAAATGTATTTAAATGTCTAATTGTCAACTAATACTTTAAGGTAGCTCCAGATAAAAGAGAATCTAGATCTTTCCAAATAGCTAATAATAGCCAGAAAGACTTAACATTGGCTTCAGATTATTTTAATACTTCCTGATCATACAACGGATGTCCGGAAAGGCAGCACCTGGATGTTTGGAATTATGGATTGTTATAAATTTATTTGTGCTATTCTAAACCATGAAGTTACATAAAAATGACATGGTTAAATGCTAAAATTTACTGAAATCCAGTCTTACAAGGAGCAGGACAATTGATTTTCTGGTTCAAATTAGAATCTCGTGCATGAAGAAAAACCAAACCCAACCTCCTAATTTATATTCTAGAAAGAGAAGATTTGTAGCTTCCAAACTTTACAGGTGAAGCACACTATGTTTATTTTGAAAACTTCAAAAACGGTGGCATAAATGTAACAAAGCCAAAACCCCGACTTCTAAATAAAATAGCCAGATTGTTACCCCAACCTTGTTTATTTGTTCATAATTTATTTACTGCTTTAATTAGACTGTAAAATCAAAAAATTAAAACAATATTTTTGCCTAGCCTACTCAAAGAGAGTATTTGAGTATTATTGTAAAATCTAAATTAATATGGGTTTAACACCAGCCTTAGCCAAAACACCAGGCCTGGAAGAGCAAACATTCATTAACTACACTTACCAGTTCTGAGAATAAACATTATCATGAAAACACAATCCTTAAAATTTTAAATGTTGAAGTACATGGAATATATTGGTACAAAAAAACACATTAATATGCGATTATTTTAATACTATTTAAAGTAATGAAATTGTTCTACACAAAATATCTCTAGTTGTTTTCTCTATTCTTGGCAGAAGGCAATAATGGGAAGAGGCTTTTTAGATGGTATACCTTTTTCCTAAGTCCTTTATCGTGAATGAATCAAGGCGTCTGCAGCATAATATATCACAAAATAAAGTGACACAATTAAAATACTGCAAGAGTATTCCGTGGGTTCTTTTCCAACCATCGGCATAGGATTTCCTCAATAAAATTAATAACCAACTTTGTAGAATTAATAGTGTATTGTTATAGTTTTAATTTAATTGATATTCCTAATATTCAAAGACAAAGGGAAAAGTCACTATCTTTCTGAATCATTTCAACTAGTAATACTTTCAATCATGAGCTCAGTATCAAACCATAAGGAGGAAAATTTTATAAACTGTCATGTATGAAAATAGTCAACATTTCATTGAACATTCGCCTTAACCACATTCTTCAATAATATTTAACGCTTTATCAGGGAGTATTAAGTGTATAGTGGGATTTTCTGGAGGAGTATAGGAGTTCATGTAAGCAGCCCTGAATTTGTTAACATGCTACGCACAAAGAACTCCCTTCCAAATTCCAGTTTTAAAATTACCCCATAACTACCATACCTAGAAGTTCTTGAGTCCCAAGTGATTTAACTTGAGGCATATTTTAGTAACTTCTTCTTCTAAATCATATGTCTACAGGGATAGAATTCACAAATTCGACATATGACTAAGTCAGATCAGGCACAGCTGTCATTGAAATCCAGGACACCAAGTCCTGGATGAATGTTTTATACTAACGTATATTGAAAGAGTAACTCATTCCACGTTTGCGGAAACACAGTTGCTTTAAATATTATTGACCTTAAAGAACAGAAAAAGAGCAGAAATGGCAAGATTTCTACCATATTTCGAAAGGTGAAGTAGGCAACTTCTCAGTGAAATAGGACGTGAGATTATTGGGGGAAAGTGACAAGTAAGGGATGACTAGAGGACCTGAAGGAAATGGTTCCATTCAGGAAGATGAGAGAAGTGGATCCGAGAATGTAGAAGGACCATATGTCCATGCTGAGGACCCGCTGGGGCTGGAGACTGCACGCCCATCATGGTCCTGATCTGCACTGTTGTTTCACTTTATCCAACAATACTTCATGAACATATGAGCAGTGAAGACAGCTGGTTGGATTAGTTCAAGATTGGTACTTTCCAGGGTCAGTGCAGCTAAAGGACTAGAGAGTAAGGGAGCTGAGATTATATGGCAACATACCATGTCGTCTAGGTCAAATAATGAAGAAAGTGAAACAAGGATATTGCAGGCCTGGAAGAGAATGTTACAATCGAGTTCCTTTTCTAGTCCCCAGTGCCTTTCTGTGCGTCTTTAGGGAAAGCATGTAGTCACTGTAAGCCTCAGTTTTCTCCTAAAATGAAGGACCTACCAGTGCTCAACTTATAACGTTATGTACTATGCTAAGGATTGTCAATGATTGGTGGTGTGATCACTTCTGGGGAACAAGCACATTTTAGATGAGTCCCTATGAAATCATCTCTTAATCACAAAAGAATGCCCCCCAGGAGAGGTCATTTCAGAAATTCTAACAGGCTGACCCAGAATTCCTACCTGCCTGTCCCCAGTGTCATTCCCGAAGGCAAGGACCAAGAGTGTGTTCTGTGACAAAGAATTAATGATACGGTGTTAATAAGTGAGATAACAATAATTGTTGAGATGATCAATGAACCTTACAAGTTCCAAAGACGTCATAAGAAAAAATAACTTATGTTTGATTACATCACCAGCAGAATAAATGTGTCAGCTTCTAAGATATGCCAAATGATGAGCAATACTGAACATCCTCTTTCTTTGGGGGATTCGAAAAATTTCCGACACCAAAGTGTTTTGTCATACCGAAAAAACAATACTGTATTCATGATGTTAGAAAAGCATGAACATGTTCCAAGTCTGAGCCCTAATTTTACTAGAACAGAAAGGAGCAAATACACCTGACTTCTTTGTTTATTCAGTCATTTGGTTATGTCAGTCAGCAGCTGGTCAATCAGAAGTTGGTATGTCAATGGCCATGTGCTAGAGCCCATAAAAGGGTAATGTCATATCCTTCTCAGCAGCTAGTATTCAAGTTACTCTTTGGGTACAGAAAAGCATTGTGTTTATTTTCATGTATTTGTTGTTCATGTGGTCCTTGGATTGAGGGAAGAAATAGTGTCCTAGTTTAAACAGGCCCTGGCTGAGATGAAAGCTGGATAGTAGAATGAAAGCAAACAGGAGACGGTCTGCTGAGTCAACAAATATCATTAAATACAACTATGTGATTGTGCCAGTAAAAATCTGAAAGCAGATTTGTTTGGATAATTTTGGAATATGGGCAAAGTGGACTTAACTGACTATACTCTGCCTATAGATATTGATATTGATATTGATGTCAGTCATGTTTTTCCCCTTTCTGTGAGTAACTAGTACCACATGGTATAGCTTAGAGTTAAAAGATAGGTACTTTAAATCAAACTTAACTTTGAAGTTCAGTTCTATCACTTCCTGCTTTTGTTTTGTTTAGACAAGTTGTTGAACAATTCGTCGCCTTCATTTCTCATCTGCCAATGGGAATAATAAAAGTATCTGCCTTTACGTTTGTTGTGATAAATGAGATCATGAATGAAAAGTATAATGCATGGCTGATAGCAGGTTTTTAATCAGTTTTAGATACTAAAATTATTAAAAACAGAATCAAATCTCACATAAAACTGTCATGCCACTGAACATTAAGGGAAGCTGTTCTTAGTAAGAGCTCATGTATTTCTCCATGTCTAAGTTTATCAAGACATTCTAAGATTTACTTCTTTGATCTTAACTGATCTCAACAGAGTTTGTGTTGCCTCGTTGGAAAGATAATATTATGTCTGTTAACTCTGTCACTTCTGCATCTGCATGTTGAATGAGAAGCAACTAATGAATAAAGTTTGGGGTTTTGGGTAAAAATAATTCACAGCCATTAAGAATGATATTGAAAACACAAAATATACAAAAGTTTAAAAGAGAAAATCACCCACACTTCCAGGACTGTTAACATATTGATATATTTTCTTCCATTTTTTTCTACATATCCTAAAAAAAGATATCATAATAAAATTGTTTATGCAATTCTGCTCCCTGCCACTAAAGTATGAGCATATTGTATATCATCAATATCTTCAAACTACCATTTGCAGTGACTGTGTAAATAGTATCCTGTTTAGATAACAGTTGCTAATATATGTTGAACATTTGCCTCTCTGAGGAAAAAAAGGCCCTGATATGTTACATTTGTTGACTGCTGTAGTATAAATGCTCCAGTCACAGCCAATTTCCAGGTACCAACAAACACTGAGTTGGGAGGAGATGTATAGTAGCACACCTACAATTTCTACAGACATTAGATGTAAATAACCACAAGAACATAGATAATAGTAAAATATAGAAAAATAATTAGAAAGTGATAAATGTTGAGTATTATTACTTTGTTTTTAACATAATTTATCTAATCAAATTTATATAATTTAGTTTTTAATAATGGCTCTATTCCATTATCTTGTTAAATTTCTGAAAAATTAACACCTGACTCTTCCAAGCCAGTACAAGCCAGCTCCAGTAGACCACAGCTAGAAGACAAAGCTGTGTGCCTAACTCTTCTTCCACTTTCATACAATTAGTGCAATTTAGTACAATTAATCTATTTTTGCGCAGTGAAATTCATCTATATGCCTTTCCATTTGGGATTATTTCCTTGGGATAGACTCCTAGAAGTATTATTGGTAATTTGCAGGTAATACAGAAACCGGGAGAACAGCTGAACAGTTCAGGTTTCTGTGTCTAAATTATAGAATCAAATAACACAGAGTGTTCCATATGGACCATGGACAATGTTAAAATGCATTATGTATATTCACTTACTTAATCCTTATGACAAGCCTATGCGGTGGTTTTATCATCTCCATCTACAGCTGAAGATGCCAAGGCAACTAGTTAAGTGAGTCAGTGGAGCTGAGAAGTAAGTGATAGAGCAGGGATTTGAGTTCAAGTCCTGTGCTAGAGCCTCTTACCGTCTAGTTCCTCAACAGGCTTTCTTTTTAAACAATGAAAGCATTCAATACTATCAGTTAACCTTTGGACCCATCATTACCTGCATCCTATGACCTTACTATAATATTTTTTGTTTTTTAATCTCTCAATATCTATGTGATTATGCAATTGATTGCTTATTTCATTCATTAGTTGTTTAGAAAAATCTGCTTCTTTTCTTAAGAGATTGACTTTCTCAAACTTTGTTATCAATTACAAATTTGCTTCCACTGCATTGGAAAATTAACATTTCTGTGGCCTGATTTATGTCCTATAATTTTTTATTACAAAGATAATATATATTAATTTTATATATTTTTAAATATTATATAGTATTTTCCTGTAATACTTTGCTGTAAGGTATGGCAAAACAAAAATACAAAATTACACATAATGCTCACAACTAGGAGGTAAATGATTATAACATTTTGCTACTCATTCATTTTTCCACTCTCGTGTGTGTGTGTGTGTGTAATTTTCTTTAAAAATTTAGTAGCCTATTACTTCATTGTTATATCTTCTGGTAATATTAATTTTAGTTTGGGCTTTGTTTGAGTCTATATTTTTAAATAATTAAGCTTCATGATTGTTGTATCTTCCTGATGGATTGTCCTTTTATCATTAAGTAGTATTTCTCTTCATTCTTTAAAGGCTTACTTATCACCTTATATTCCATTTTTTCTTAGTACTTAGTACTAAGTAGTACTTATTAGTACTTAGTACTACTTTGTTGCTTTATCACTTTGTTTTGAGTAGTGTTTACTTCGTATATATTTTCCATTCTCTTTATATCCAACGTTTCTGTTTTAATTTATTTAGGCATGTCTTTTGTGTTTTTTAATCCTGTATGATAGTGTCTGTCTTTCCATAGATCAGTTTATACCATGGGTGTTTATTGTCATTTCTGATATGTTTGGCCATGTTTCTTCCACATTAATTTGTGTCTTCTGTTAAACTATACCTTTTCTTAGCTTATTTATCCTCCTTTTCTGCTTCTTCATCATTTTTTTTTTTAATTGATACAGTTCTAGTCTCTTTTTCTTCTGCTAGTCTGGAAGTTTTGGTTTTTAATCTATTATTTTAGTGGTAAGCATTAATGAAATTTTAACAATATGTCTCTAACCAAATATTTTCTCCCCATGTTTACAGTTATTCAGTGTTTCTGTCATCTTCCTGCTTACAGTAAAGAACTTAGAATGTTTTAACAATCTGCTGAACTTCTTCCCTAAACTTTCATCTTATAATTGTTTGTCTAGAATTCTAGTTCCACTCTTTTTTTAAACACAAAAATTATTGAGTTTAAAATATATATATTCCACAGTGTCTAAAATTGCAATTATATTTTACCACCATCTATGCTAACTACAGTTTCTCGTCACTGGCCCCTTTCTTTTGGGTACAAGTTATTTCTTATGGAGTTTATATACTTTTAGTAACTGTTTCAGAGAGGGTCTCAGTGGTAAATACTCTCAGTATTTGTCTGTGTATTTACTTTGTCTTCATTTTTTAAAAAAATGATTATCTAAGCTGGCTATAGAATTCCAGGCTAACAGTTATTTTTTTCTCAGCCTTTTAAAAATGCTGGTCCATTGCTTTTGGTATCAATTGTTGCCAAATAATATCAGGTTAGCCTAATTGGCATTCTTCTTAAGGTGATTGATCTTTTCTTTCTAGTAAGGTTTAAGATTTTCTTTATCTTAAATTTTCTAAAGTTTTAATCCAGTATATCTAAGGATGAATTTATTTTTCTTTATCTGGCTTGATGCTTAGTGGAAACTTTCAATGTGAATATTTCTGCTTTTTTTTCACTTTTGAAAAATGATCAGTGATTTATCCCTTTACATATTACTTCTATGCCATTTCTTCTATTTTATTTTTTTTGGAACTTCTGTTAGAAGTTTATTAGTGCCTGTCTGTCTTTATGTCTCTTAACTATTCTTTTTTTTTTTTTTTAATAATGTGAGTTGTTGGTTTTTTTGAAAAAAATTATTATTTATTTATTTATTTATTTTTGGCTGTGTTGGGTCTTCGTTTCTGTGCTAGGGCTTTCTCCAGTTGTGGCAAGCGGGGGCCACTCTTCATTGCAGTGCGTGGGCCTCTCACTATCGTGGCCTCTCTTGTTGCGGAGCACAGGCTCCAGACGCGCAGGCTCAGTAGTTGTGGCTCATGGGCCCAGTTGCTCCGCAGCATGTGGGATCTTCCCAGACCAGGGCTCGAACCCGTGTCCCCTGCATCGGCAGGCAGATTCTCAACCACTGCGCCACCAAGGAAGCCCTTAACTATTCTTTAATACTTTTAATTTCTTTATTTCTTTGTACAGCATTCTGTACATTTTTATGGTCATTTTAGTGCAAAGTTGGGAAAAGGGGGGCCTTGCTGCCTAGATATAAAATATAAAAGACATCATTTCACCTAAAAATTCTGCCCTCTTCTTTCACCTACTCTCTCTCAACCTTTTAAAAAATTTATGCCTTATACCCTGAGAAAACCATAATTCAAAAAGAGTCATGTACCAAAATGTTCATTGCAGCTCTATTTACAATAGCCAGGACATAGAAGCAACCTAAGTGTCCATCATCGGATGAATGGATAAAGAAGATGTGGCACATATATACAATGGAATGTTACTCAGCCATAAAAAGAAATGAAATGGAGGTATTTGTAATGAGGTGGATGGAGTTAGAGTCTGTCATACAGAGTGAAGTAAGTCAGAAAGAGAAAAACAAATACAGTATGCTAACACATATATATGGAATCTAAGGGAAAAAAAAAAAAAGGTCATGAAGAACCTAGTGGCAAGACGGGAATAAAGACACAGACCTACTAGAGAATGGACCTGAGGATATGGGGAGGGGGAGGGGTGAGATGTGACAGGGTGAGAGAGTGTCATGGACATATATACACTACCAAATGTAAAATAGATAGCTAGTGGGAAGCAGCCGCATAGCACAGGGAGATCAGCTCGGTGCTTTGTGACCACCTAGAGGGGTGGGATAGGGAGGGTGGGAGGGAGGGAGATGCAAGAGGGAAGAGATATGGGAACATATGTATATGTATAACTGATTCACTTTGTTATAAAGCAGAAACTAACACACCATTGTAAAGCAATTATACTTCAATAAAGATGTTTAAAAAAAGAAAGAAAGAAAGAAAGAAAAATCCCCAAAGCAAAAAAAAAAAAATTTATGCCTTTTATAAAGGCCTCAGTAATAGAGTTTGGTTCATTTAAACAATACATTAGTCAGTGTGCTAGCCCTCCAGATAGAGAGAGGTCTGAGACATGGTGCTGACCCAAAGCTTAAGGTTTTTATAACTGAGTGTGGGACAAAGACATAAACAAATCATTCTAATAGCATCTGTGTGGCAAGTGCTATGAGTGACATATATAGGATGACCCAAGGTTAAAGAAAAGGGCATTTGGTTCTAAGGTTAAAGAAAAGGGCATTTGGTTCTATCTAGCAAGTCAGGGAGATTGGGAGGAGATGATGCTTAAACTGGACCTTAAGAAAAGAATAACACTTACGAAAGAGATACGGGCTAAGTGGACACTCCCAACCACCATTTCCCTTACTCTCAGCCAATGAGTTTGCCTCTGAGTTTACTGAAAAAATAAGTTTCATTTAGATACTGGATGCATTTTTTAATGGCCAATGTGCCAGTTTTTTCTTCTTGTTTTTTGGGGCTGTCACCCCCTACCCTACATCTAAAATATTGCTTACACTACTTACTTGGCTTTCCTAGGCACCTTGCATTTTAACTGAAATGACCATATAATTTACTGTCCAAACTCAGGTATTTTTGGAGTATGGGGGTACTATTAACAATTATGCCAGGATAGCAGGCATAACTGATTATTATAGCTGATCATTTTATGTATCTATCCTACCTTATCATCTAGATTGTGGACTCTTACCAGGCAGAGATGTGCCTTACACATCTGTTTGCTTCTAGTCAACCCAGTGCCTGCTCCATGAAAAATCGTAAATAAATCTTTAATAAATAATAATAACAAAGCGGTGATGATGATAATTATTTTATATCAGATTATGCAATGGGGTAGATTTTCAGAGTCACCCAAATACAGGTGCCGGCACTTTCTCACACCATCAAACCCTTGAGGTGACCAGGACCTCACCCCTTTGTTTTGGTGGGATTCACAGATTTGTAAATTGAAGTGGGGTGCATCCCTTTACCAACACATTCTCATCCTTCTTAACTTCTCTTTCCTCCCCAATTCTTCTAAGCCAGGTGACCCTCATTTCATGGAGGTGGGAGGAGAGAGGGACCATGTTAATAGCCTCTCTTCCTTTTGTCTCTTTTTGTAACACACATACACACAAACACACACCAAGCAAAAACAAACAAACAAAACCCCCAGCTTTATTGAGATATAATTCACATACCAGTCTCTTTGGGTAAAGTATACAGTTCACAGAGCTGTGCATTCATCATCATAATCGATTTTAGAACATTCTTATTACACCTATTTGAAATCCTGCATTGCTTAGCCATAGATTACTCCCTAATCCCTCCATCCTCTTCCCAATTCCTAGACACTCATGTATTTTCTGTCTCTACAGATAATGACTATTCTGGATATTTTATATAAATGAAATTGTACAGTCTGTCATTCTTGTGACTGGCTTCTTTCACTTAGTTTATTGTTTCCAAGTTTCATCCATGTTGTAGCATGTATCAATACTTTGTTTCTTCTTATTGTCAAATAATATTTCATTGAATGGATATACCACATTTGTTTATCCATTAATCTGTTGGCAGACACTTGGGTTGCTCCACCTTTTGGCTACTATGAGTAATGTTGCTTTGAACGTGGGTGTACAAATATCTATCTGAGTCTCTGCTTTCAGTTCTTTTGGGCATATATCCAGAAGTGGAATTGCTGGATCATATATTAATTCTATGCTTATTTGAGGAACCACCATCCTGTTTTCCACATTGGCTGTGCCATTTTACATTCCTATCAACAATGCACAAAGGTTCTAATTTTTCCACATCCTTGCCAGTATTTGTTGTTATATTTCTTTTTTATTATAACCATTCTAGTGTGTGTAAACTAGTAGCTTACTGAGGTTTTGATTTGCATTTCCTTAATAGCTAATGATGTTGAGCATCTTTTTACATGCTTGCTGTCCATCTGTATACATTCTTTGGAGACAGGTCAGTTCAGATCCTTTGCTCATTTGTTGTTTGGGTTGTCTTTTTATTATTGAGTCTTTTTCTAATCTACTCATAATGCAGATGTGAATTCTTTATAAATCTGATGAATCTTCACCTTCAAAGCCTCTCATTTACAGGAGCTCCCTTCTAAGACCTCCAGTGGTTTCTAGCAATGTGTTCATATAAACATATGTTTTAACAAAATTTGGGGAAAATTGTTTTTAAACAGGAATTGTTAAGATTGCTTTCTCTTTTCACTTTGACTTCCCTTCAGTGACACTTCCCTTCAAGCTGATTGGTGTTAGGGAGGCGATAGACATTTTATATTAATAATTTTATATATTTTTTCTTAAAAAGGACACCTAAATTATATAACTTTGGACTTCACAAAACCTGGATCTGCCTCTACCCATATATAATAAATCTAAGTCCGACTCTCCTGAGAGCCTTCTCTTTTGATTCTCAAATGCCTACTTTAGAAGTAGCAACAAAATCCTCTGCACAAAATTTTTCCTTCCTTTTGGCAAATTTCTACTATGGGGAAATGTCATTCTCATTCAGGTATGTGGTGGCCTCTGACTACTTACAGAAGAGTTAGTAAACAGTATTGTAGAATGCTCTCGTTTGATTTCTCCTCTCCTTTCAGCCCCTGTCATCACCACTCCTCTTGAAACAGTGGATGCCTTAGTTGAAGAAGTGGCTACTTTCATGTGTGCAGTGGAATCCTATCCTCAGCCTGAAATTTCCTGGACCAGAAATAAAATTCTCATTAAGTAAGTATTCTGCTTTTTTCCAGCAAGAATGCCCAAGGCTGCCTTGTGATTTATCTTTGTCATAAATGTAATCACAGCTCTGGCAGTACTAAAGTTCACCTTCTAGAATATGTAAAATGCAAATTTCCTCATTTTATAAATGTAAGATCTGAACTTCAGTGAGGTTAAGAGAATTGCCCAACATAAAGTGATTTAACTGATATGGGGAAGTCAGGGTTATTTCATGGATCCCAGGTTAGGACCTAGAAGAAGTTTCACGGTAATTAGGAAACACCATGATATTCTAATTCTTGGGGTACATGTTCCAGGACATTCTGGGGAGTTAATAGGGACCAGCCTCATTTCCTGTACTTCTAATATCCCAATCAAGTGATGCATGTGGTCTAGGAATCTGACCTCTAGGTGACCATGACTTTTTCTTTTGAAAGTCAGAAAGGACTCTTGATGTATATAGTGAGGTAGCCTCTCAAACAGGTAAAATTTCTACTTGGCACATAAAGGTTAGGCTATCCTTTCCCCATTACAATAGCCATCTGATCAAAAATACTCTAAAAGTCTGTAACAAAGGGAACCACTGGCTTTCTAGCAGGCCACATAGCTTGCATTAGGACTAGAGCATTTAACTGCTCCACAAACTGGAACTTGAACTCCACATCCATGAACTTGGATGGGGAAAAATTACATCTTTGTTTTCACTAAGCTCCAATTGAAATTTATCATTTCCTTCTATTATATATGTTGTAATGTGGGGAACTACCCTGGGCTGCAGAAGCCTTCAAGTACTCTACCAGGCAAGCTATCCCAGAAGTCCTGGAATAGGAAGGCTCACAGAACAAATTAAGGTGCTTGAAATACAGTTTATTAAATCAATTTAAAATACATAGATAGAGAAAGGAATGGAAACTACCAGAGGGTTTCTATAGGTGTGCGCTCTGTTCGCGAAGTTTGTTTGGCTGAAGGCTTCCCTAAGCCGTGTGGCTGACAGGGTCTTGGTGCTCTGGCCTGCTGTGCTGAGTTCAGGACATTGGACCACCAGAGACCTCCAGGCCCCATGTAATATCAATCGGCGAGAGGTCTCCCAGAGATCTCTGTCTCAATGCTAAGACCCAGCTCCACCCAACAGCCAGCAACCTCCAGGCTGGGTACCCCATGCCAAACAACTAGCAAGACAGGAACACAAGCACACCCATTAGCAGGGAGGCTGCCTAAAATCACACTAAGTTAACGACACCCCAAAACACACCACCGGACGCAGCCCTGCCCACCAGAAAGACAAGATCGAGCCCCACCCCCCAGAACACAGGCACCAGTCCCCTCCACCAGGAAGCCTACACAAGCCACTGAACCAACCTTAACGACTGGGGGCAGACACCAAAAACAAAGGGAGCTACGAACCTGCAGGCTGTGAAAAGGAAACCCCAAACACAGTAAATTAAGCAAAATGAGAAGACAGAGAAATATGCAGCAGAGGAAGGAGCAAGGTAAAAACCCACCAGACCAAACAAATGAAGAGGAAATAGGCAGTCTACCTGAAAAAGAATTCAGAGTAATGACACTAAAGATGATCCAAAATCTTGGAAATAGAATGGAGAAAATACAAGAAACGTTTAACAAGGACCTAGAAGAACTAAAGAGCAAACAAACAGTGATGAACAACACAATAAATGAAATTAAAAATTCTCTAGAAGGAATCAATAGCAGAATAACTGAGGCAGAAGAACGGATAAGTGACCTGGAAGATAAAATAGTGGAAATAACTACTGCAGAGCAAAATAAAGAAAAAAAGAATAAAAAGAACTGAGGACAGTCGCAGAGACCTCTGGGACAACATTAAATGCTCCAACATTCAAATGATAGGGTCCCAGAAGAAGAAGAGAAAAAGAAAGGGTCTGAGAAAATATTTTAAGAGATTATACTTGAAAACTTCCCTAACAGGGGAAAGGAAATAGTCAGTCAAGTCCAGGAAGCACAGAGAGTCCCATACAGGATAAATCCAAGGAGAAACACGCCAAGACACATATTAATCAAACTGTCAAAAAGTAAATACAAATAAAAAATATTAAAAGCAGCAAGGGAAAAGCAACAAATAACATAAAGGGAATACACATAATGTTAACAGCTGACCTTTCAGCAGAAACTCTGCAAGCCAGAAGGGAGTGGCAGGACATATTTAAAGTGATGAAAGGGCAAAACCTACAACCAAGATTACTCTAACCATCAAGGATCTCATTCAGATTCGACAGAGAAATTAAAACCTTTACAGACAAGTAAAAGCTAAGAGAATTCAGCACCAGCAAACCAGCTTTACAACAAATGCTAAAGGAACTTCTCTAGGCAGGAAACACAAGAGAAGGAAAAGACCTAGAAAAACAAACCCAAAACAGTTAAGAAAATGGTAATAGGAACACATATATTGATAATTACCTTAAATGTAAACGGATTAAATGCTCCAACCAAAAGACAAAGACTGGCTGAAAGGATACAAAAATAAGATATGTTATATGCTGTCTACAAGAGACCCACTTCAGACCTAGGGGCACATACAGACTGAAAGTGAGGGGATGGAAAAAGATATTCCGTGCAAATGACAATCAAAAGAAAGCTGGAGTAGCAATTCTCATATCAGACAATATAGACTTTAAAATATAGACTTTTACAAGAGACAAAGAAGGACACTACAGAATGATCAAGGCATCAATCCAAGAAGAAGATATAACAATTGTAAATATTTATGCACCCAACATAGGAGCACCTCAATACATAAGGCAAATGCTAACAGCCATAAAAGGGGAAATCAATGGTAACACAATCATAGTAGGGGACTTTAACACCCCACTTTCATCAATGGACAGATCATCCAAAATGAAAATGAATAAGGAAACACAAGCTTTAAATGACACATTAAATAAGATGGACTTAATTGATTTTCATAGGGCATTCCATCCAAAAACAACAGAATACACTTTCTTCTCACGTGTTCATGGAACATTCTCCAGGATAGACCATATCTTGGGTCACAAATCAAGCCTTGGTATATTTAAGAAAATTGAAATCATATCAAATATCTTTTCCGACAACAATGCTGTGAGACTAGATATCATTCACAGGAAAAAACCGTAAAAAATACAAACACATGGAGGCTAAACAATACACTACTAAGTAACCAAGAGATCACTGAAGAAATCAAAGAGGAAATAAAAAAATACCTAGAAACAAATGACAATGAAAACACGACGATCCAAAACCTATAGGATGCAGCAAAAGCAGTTCTAAGAGGGAAGTTTATAGCAATACAATCCTCCCTCAAGAAACTAGAAACATCTCAAATAAACAACCTCACCTTACACCTAAAGCAATTAGAGAAAGAAGAACAAAAAAACCCCAAAGTTAGCAGAAGGAAAGAAATCATAAAGATGAGATCAGAAATAAATGAAAAAGAAATGAAGGAACCAATAGCAAAGATCAATAAAACTAAAAGCTGGTTCTTTGAGAAGATAAACAAAATTGATAAACCACTAGCCAGATTCATCAAGAAAAAAAAGGGAGAAGACTCAAATCAACAGAATTAGAAATGAAAATGGAGAAGTAACACCTGACACTGCAGAAATACAAAGGATCATGAGAGATTACTACAAGCAACTATATGCCAATAAAATGGAAAACCTAGAAGAAATGGACAAATTCTTAGCAAAGCACAACCTTCCAATACTGAACCAGGAAGAAATAGAAAATATAAACAGACCAATCACAAGCACTGAAATTGAAACTGTGATTAAAAATCTTCCAACACACAAAAGCCCAGGACCAGATGGCTTCAGAGGCGAATTCTATCAAACATTTAGAGAAGAGCTAACACCTATCCTTCTCAAACTCTTCCAAAATATAGCAGAGGGAGGAACACTCCCAAACTCATTCTACGAGGCCACCATCACCCTGATACCAAAACCAGACAAAGATGTCACAAAAAAAGAAAACTACAGGCCAATATCACTGATGAACATAGATGCAAAAATCCTCAACAAAATACTAGCAAACAGAATCCAACAGCACATTAAAAGGATCATACACATGATCAAGTGGGGTTTATCCCAGGAATGCAAGGATTCTTCAATATACACAAATCAATCAATGTGATACACCATATTAACAAACTGAAGGATAAAAACCATATGATCATCTCAATAGATGCAGAAGAAGCTTTTGACAAAACTCAACACCTATTTATGACAAAAAACCCTCCAGAACGTAGGCATAGAGGGAACTTACCTCAACCTAATAAAGGCCATATATGACAAGCCCACAGCCAACATCATTCTCAGTGGTGAAAAACTGAAACCATTTCCTCTAAGATCAGGAACAAGACAAGGTTGCCCACTCTCACCACTATTATTCAACATAGTTTTGGAAGTTTTAGCCACAGCAATCAGAAGAAAAAGAAATAAAAGCAATCCACATCTGAAAAGAAGTAGAGCTGTCACTGTTTACAGATGACATGATACTATACATAGAGAATCCTAAAGATGCTACCAGAAAACTGCTAGAGCTAATCAATGAATTCGGTAAAGTAGCAGGATACAAAATTAATGCACAGAAATCTCTTGCATTCCTATACACTAATGATGAAAATATGAAAGAGAAATTAAAGAAACACTCCCATTTACCATTGCAGCAAAAAGAATAAAATACCTAGGAATAAACCTACCTAAGGAGACAAAAGACCTGTATGCAGAAAACTATAAAACACTGATGAAAGAAATTAAAGATGATACAAACAGATGGAGAGATATACCATGTTCTTGGATTGGAGGAATCAGCATTGTGAAAATGACTATGCTACCCAAAGCAATCTACAGATCCAGTGCAATCTCTGTCAAACTACCAATGGCATTTTTCACAGAACTAGAACAAAAAATTTCACAATTTGTATGGAAACACAAAAGACCCCGAAGAGCCAAAGCAATCTTGACAAAGAAAAATGGAGTTGGAGGAATCAGGCTCCCTGACTTCAGACTATACTACAGAGCTACAGTAATCAAGACAGTATGGTACTGGCACAAAAACAGAAATATAGATCAATGGAACAGGATAGAAAGCCCAGAGATAAACCCACACACATATGGTCACCTTATCTTTGATAAAGGAGGCAAGAATATACAGTGGAGAAAAGACAGCCTCTTCAATAAGGGGTGCTGGGGAAACTGGACAGCTACATGTAAAAGAATGAAATTAGAACACTTTCTAGCACCATACACAAAAGTAAACTCAAAATGGATTGAAGACCTAAGTGTAAGGCCAGACACTATAAAACTCTTAGAGGAAAACATAGGCAGAACATTCTATGACGTAAATCACAGCAACAACCTTTTTGACCCACCTCCTAGAGAAATGGAAATAAAAACAAAAATAAACAAATGGGACCTAATGAAACTTAAAAGATTTTGCACAGCAAAGGAAACCATAAACAAGATGAAAAGACAACTCTCAGAATGGGAGACAATATTTGCAAACGAAGCAACTAACAAAGGATTAATCTCCAAAATATACAAGCAGCTCATGCAGTTCAGTATCAATAAAACAAACAACCCAATCCAAAAATGGGCAGAAGAACCTAAATAGACATTTCTCCAAAGAAGAGATACAGCTCGCCAACAAACACATGAAAGGATGCTCAACATCACTAATCATTAGAGAAATGCAAATCAAAACTACAATGAGGTATCACCTCACACCAGTCAGAATGGCCATCATCAAAAAATCTACAAACAATAAATGCTGGAGAGGGTGTGGAGAAAAGGGAACCTTCTTGCACTGTTGGTGGGAATGTAAATTGATACAGACACTATGGAGAACAGTATGGAGCTTCCTTAAAAAACTAAAAATAGAACTACCATATGACCCAGCAATCCCACTTCTGGGCATATACCCTGAGAAAACCATAATTCAAAAAGAGTCATGTACCAATGTTCATTGCAGCACTATTTACAATAGCCAGGACACGGAAGCAACCTAGGTGTCCATTGACAGATGAATGGATAAAGAAGATGTGGCACATATATACAATGGAATATTACTCAGCCATAAAAAGAAATGAAATTGAGTTATTTGTAGTGAGGTGGATGGACCTAGTGTCTGTCATACAGAGTGAAGTAAGTCAGAAAGAGAAAAACAAATACCATATGCTAACACATACATATGGAATCTAAAAAAAAAAAAAAGAAAAATGGTTCTGATGAACCTAGGGAAAGGACAGGAATAAAGACACAGATGTAGAGAATGGACTTGAGGACACGGGGAGGGGGAAGGGTAAGCTGGGACGAAGTGAGAGAGTAGCATTGACATATATACACCACCAAATGTAAAATAGGTAGCTAGTGGGAAGCAACTGCATCACACGGGGAGATCAGCTCGCTGCTTTGTGACCACCTAGAGGGGTGGGATAGGGAGGGTAGGAGGGAGATGCAAGAGGGAGGGGATATGGGGATATATGTATACATATAGCTGATTCACTTTGTTATACAGCAAAAACTAAGAAAACATTGGAAAGCAATTTTACTCCAGTAAAGATGTTAAAAAAAATAAAATACATAGATAGAAACAAGGGGAAAGAAATAGGGCAAGTTAATATACTTAGGAATCTTGGTTTACTTAATGTTTATATGTCTAGTCTCTCTTCCCTGTGCCTCAGATGTCCCCACTGTGGTGTTCTTACAAGAAACAGAGTTGAGGTTGAGCACGGGCCCACAGGTGGAGGGTTCCTGAAGCCAATGATATATATTTGCCCTGTTGGAGGGATTCAGGGATAAATATACCTGGCTGGAGCTTGCCAATTAGCCTGCTCAACAGCCATGGATTTTAACTGTGTTTCCTGGATACAGCTCATGGGACCATAATGGGGCCATACTGCATATCACCAGTGGGTGGTTGTTTTCAAGGTGACAAAGTTGTCAGTCTAGAGGTGGCAGAATTATGAACTTGTCTTTCCATCTCTTCCTACCATAAATAATGCTCTTCTTTGTTCCATCATATTTTTAATTTATTCCATCTATCTTTAGTAGGTTGCAATTTTATTTACTACCTATATTCAACACAATTTATCAATTCTGCCTATATTTCATAAGTCAGTAGCTTACTTTTTATCTCTACTTACAAGTCATTTTACCAATATCTCATAAGTTATTAGCTTTACAATTTATATGCGTAACACTTTTTATGAGTTTTATCCATCTTATGTCTTTGTCTTCTATAATAAAATTGACTATTCCTAAAAAATACAGGAAAACCTCATTTAATATACATCATGAATAACGGTGGTAATAAAGTACCTGTGACACTATTACAGTAGAAGTTATAAATAGTTTTATATTACATTACAACATGATGTAATATATTATTGTTGCTTATATACTGAGATATTATTTATATTCTTCTCTACTTTGAAATTATAATAGTTGTTAGATAGCATTCACTATTCAAAAGTCAATATTCAAAGACTACTCTCCCTATCATCGTCTTTTAACTTGTCCAAGAAGGAAGTTTGTTGCCTACATTGTCAAATAGCTTTGAAAAATATTGCCCTATAATCCTCTCATGTGTTTATCTCCCAATATTATAAGTAGATGAAGAAATGGACAACCAATGAGTTTTTTTCAAATCATGCAAAGAAAATCAACATTATAAGTCTGGTTCAGGAAACCATATATATTCTAACTTGGCTTATAATACTATGAATAAAATTACTTTTAATAAATTTAAATCTTCCCTTTATTGTATGGCAAAAATATGTTACAAATAAATAAGAAATAAATGGAGCAACAGGTTCAGATAGTTGTTAGTCAAAGGATATGTGAAATAGGAGGAAATTATGTTTTGAAAATACAACTGAGCGCTTCTTGAGGAATAATGAATAACTTTACACAGGAGATACTTGACAAGCACTACCTCAGTCAGGTGATAAAGGTCAGTATCAATAGTGAGAAATTATATTGATAGTAGTACCCTTGTTATGATGTGATGAAATGGCACTCTACCTTTGTGATCTTCCTCCCAAAAGCTATAACCCCAATTTAATCATGATAAAAGCATATGACAAATTCCAATAGAGGAGCATCCTACAAAATATTTGACCAGTACTCTTCAAAACTGCCAAGTCATCAAAAGCAAGGAAAGTCATAGAAAATGTCAGAGCTAGAAGGAGCCTAAGGAAATGAGACAAATAAATTAAATGTAGTATCCTGGAAGAGATTATGCAACAGAAAAAGACATTAGGTAAAACCAAAACAAATCTGAATAAACTATGACTTTAGTTAATAATGTATCAATGGTGATTCATTACCTGTAACAAATGTACCATACTTATCTAAGATGTGGGAAACTGGATGTAGGGGGTATATGTGAATTCTCTATACTACCTTTCCAATTTTTCTATAAATCTAAAACAGTTCTGAAAAATTTCTCTTTGACATAAATCATAGCAATATGTTTTTGAATCTGTCTCCTAAGGCAAAAGAAATAAAAGCAAAAATAAACAAATAGGACCTAATTAAACTTGAAAGCTTTTGCACAGCAAGGGAAAACACCAACGAAACAAAAAGACAACTTACAGAATGGGAGAAAATATTTGCGAATGATATGACCAGTAAGGGGTTAATATCCAAATATATAAACAGCTCATACAACTCAGTATCAAAAAAAAACAAACAACACAATCAAAAAATGGGTAAAAGGCCTGAATAGACATCCTTCCAAAGAAGACATACAGATGACCAACAGGCACATAAAAAGATGCTCAACATCACTAATTATTAGAGAAAAACAACAATAAGATATCACCTTACACCAGTCGGCTATCATCAAAAAGTCTACAAATAACAAATATTGGAGACGATGTGCAGAAAATGAAACCCTTGTACACTACTGGTGGGAATGTAAGTGGTGTGGCCTCTATGTAAAACAGTATGGAGGCTCCTCAAAAAGCTAAAAATAGAAGTATTATATGATCCAGCAATTCCACTCTGGGGTATATATCCAGAAAAAATGACAACACTAATTTGAAAAGATATATGCATCCCAAATTCATAGCAGTATTATTTACAATAGCCAAGATATGGAAGCAACCCATGTGTCCATAACAGATGAATGGGTAAAGAAGATGTGGTATATATTTAGAATGGAATCTTAGCCATAAAAAAGAATGAAATTCTGCCATTTGCAGCAGCATGTATGGACTTAGAGAATATTATGCTTAGTGAAATAAGTCAGATGGGGAACAACAAATACTGTATGATACCACCTACATATGGAATCTAAAAATTAATACAAACGAATGTATATGCAAAACAGAAACAGATTCACATAGAAAACAAACTAGTGGTTACCAAAGGGGAGAGGGATGGGGGAGGGGCAAATTAGGCTTATGGGATTAAGAGATACATACTACTATGTAGAAAATAGATGAGCAACAAGAATATATTGTATAGCACAGGGAATCATAGCCATTATCTTGTAATAACTTTTAAGGGAGTATAATCTGTAAAAATACTGAATCACTATGCTATGTACACCTGGAACTAATATAATATTGTAAATCAAGTATACCTCAATAAAAAAGAAGAGAACAATTTATATTTTGAAAATTATAAATACTTGTGTCCCTCACAATCTAAAAGCAATTTATGTACTTGAATTAAGCAGCAGTGATACAACAGATTATAAATCTTGGAAGTTTATATTTCACAGAGTGGCTGGACTCTTGGTCCACAAGCACATCTGTAAGATATTCCAATATTCATATTTTCCATGAAACCTTATACATAGCAAAAAACAAAAACAAAGCAAAAATTACATGAGAGTGAATATCATGGCTATCCTCAGTTATTTAATGTGATTTAATGAACTACCCAGTGATTATATTACCCTTAGTCACATTAGACCAAAAATTACTACATCCCTTTTTTCCTCTTTAAGATCAGTGTGTGATGGGAGCCACCCATTGAATTAGAAAAATCAAAAATCCATTCCCTTTACTGTTTTTGTTTTCATGTCGTGTTAGTTTTTCCCGTTTCTACTGTAACAAATTACCGCACACTTCGTGGCTTGAAACAACACAAATTTATTGCGCACTTCGTGGCTTGAAACAACACAAATTTATTATCTCCCAGTTTCAGAGTTCAGAAGTCTGAAATAGGGCTCTTTGGGCGAAAATCCAGGTATTGGTGGGGCTGCATGCTTTCTGGAGGCTCCAGAGGAAAGTCTGATTTCTTGCCTTCCCTAGCTTCTCGGAGCTGCCTGCGCTCCTTGGCCCCTTCCTGCATTTTCAAAGCCAGCAGCTGTGTCACTCCATACGCTGCCTCCACCGTCACATCTCATCCTCTGATTCTCCTGCTTCCCTCTTCCATCTTTTAAGGACTGTAATGATTACACTGGGTCCCTCTGGATAATCCAGGATACTCTATTTTAAGATCCTTGACATCTGCAAAATCCCTTTTGCCATGTAAGGTAACATATTCATCACAGGTTCTGGGGATTCAGACATGGATCTTTGCTGGGGGTGGGATGCTTTACTCTGCCTCATATACAGATTTAGCATAAAGAATATTTGGTCATAAAACTCACTTTTAGGTTGACGCTTCCTCTCAAATTTCTTTCTTTTGTCCTAATTCCCTTCTCAACATTCACATTGCATGTCATTTAGTGAGATAATATATGTAAAACCTGTATTTTTACAGTTTGAACCTTTTTTGCTTCCTTATGTATCCCAAGGAACTAGAACTGTGCCTGGCACTTGTTAGGCACTCAACAAACATTTGATTAATGAATGAACGAATAGTTAAGTGGTAGTTACTTCTATAAATATTTAACTCTTTCTTTTTTTTTCCATTTTTTAAAACTGAGGTATAGTTGATTTACAATGTATTAGTTTCAGGTGTACAGCAAAGAGATTCGGTTCATATATACGTACACACACACACACATACACACACACGCTCTTTTTCAGATTCTTTTCCCTTATAGGTTATTATAAGATATTGACTATATTTCCCTGTGCTATACAGCAGGTCCTTGCTGTTTATCTGTTTTATATACAGTAGTGAGTATCTGTTTATCCCTTTCTGCTAGTCGCACTTATGTGTGTGTGTGTGTGTGCTTTCATTATCTAGCTGCTACTTCCCAGCAAATATGGGACAGAACTCATATCTTGGGTAATGATATACTTTCCTAAATAAATTTTATGTTTGGTCTCATCAATGGACATCACCTTTTGAAGTTATTTTTGAAGGACTCAGCACTGCTTTGATTATTGGAGCCTAGGAAAGATTAGAATATAATGTTAGCTTTCAATTCCCAAATAAGCTTATTCTATTATTCAGAACTCAATCGAATTTCCTCTTACCTTTAGTCTACTTCCTCCATTGGTAAGTCATCTGTTTGATCATTTAATCATAGCCAAAAAATCACAGATGGGGCCCTAACCTGCCATAATCCTCTGCGACCCACAGGCTCTTTGACACCCGGTACAGTATTCGGGAGAACGGTCAGCTCCTCACCATCCTGAGCGTGGAAGACAGCGATGACGGCATTTACTGCTGCATAGCCAACAATGGCGTGGGAGGAGCTGCCGAGAGTTGTGGAGCTCTGCAAGTGAAGATGAGTGAGTAGGAAAGAGAAATCCATTGATTTCAAAGCTGACTTGGTACATTTTGAAGCAGGCAGTAAATAGAGCCTCCCGCATACCTGTATGTTCAGGTAGCCAGACAAGTTCAAGTTTAAATCACAACCTTGAGACAGTTCCACACCTCATTCCTGCCATCAACCACCATCCTACAGGCAAGCCTCATTGTTCTCTACCATCTCCCATTTTCATGGCTTTATATATCTCTTTATTTGCGCCACCCTAACATCTTTCACCAGGAACTTCCCTTTAGAATCTTTACCCCATACCTTCAAAACAGTTTCATTACAACCAAACACCCTTTTAATCTAAAACCTCTTTGCAGACACTTCTTCTACCCTTTTGCCTTGTTTCAAACTTGATTTTCTTGAGCGACTTTTCAAACTTGAGTGAGTTTTCTGCTGAAAGGGAGGCTATTTCTTCCCCACTTCATGTCAACAATGCTAGCATGTACTGATGTTTCATTGTGGCTTTTAAGCCATTATATTTTGTATTCCTGTGCAAAACCTTTCCTCTCATGAGGGCTTTTGCCATTTTGACATTCTCTCTGACTCTATTCATCAAGTCAGCTACTCACTTCTAGGTCCTCTCCCATATTTCTCAAAGATTTTGATTCCAGATTTATTAAATTTCTATCCATTCCTACTCCTGCCATTATCCTAAGGGATTTCAACAGCCATGACTCAGAGCCACTGTTCACTTCATCCTATAGCTCCTTGACCTTCACAAGTCCAGTGATGTTTGCCTTAACTCTTTATCAGTCTACCCAATCTATGACCTTGTCACCCCCAGGAAATGGACTGTATTTCAAATCTTAAACCCCAGTAGGTCACATCCTGAACATGTGGAAATAGACATTTCTATTTCCAGCTCTGTCCGATGAGGAAAGTAGTTTCCCACACTCATGATTTGCCTCCAAACAGAAGGCACAAACTCCATCTGTCTCTTTCTCAGCTAAGAACATAGTCTAGCTCTCTCACACCCTTCCTCCCACTCCATACCGTCACCATCATGGTCATGTTCTCCTGCCCTTAACTCCATTGGGAGGGTCTCTGTTCCATCGACCCCCAATGGGCACTTCATTCAATTCTCTCTTCACTTAGTTCTCTCTCCTACCTAGTGTGGCATCGTCACACAGCCCTTACCAGCATCCTCAAATCTCATGACCCCCTGTGCTATAGCACCTGCTGCTTGCAAACTCTCAACCTTGTAATGAAGTAACCTTTATTTTCTCCTCTCTGACGTCACACTACTGATGGGAAAAATCACAGAAACATGCATATTGGCACCATACAAAGCATGGTGGAATCCAGTTCCACCCGGAATGTTTATTATGAGTTTTTGTTGTTGATTTTATCACTATTTCTTACATCTTTTATCTTTTGGTTTTATTGTTATTGTTTTGCTGGAGGAAGTTGTTTGCTGCTTCTTTTCAGTGTGAGCACGTGAGATGTATTTTCTGAATGTTTGTGTGGCTGAAAGTCTTTATTTTGCACTCCAATTTTTTCTCCTCATATTTCCTACATATCTATCTTGATATTCTACTTTCTAGGAGATTTATTTGGCTTTTCCTTCTATATCATGAATTTGGTCTTCAGTATGACCATTCTGCTATTCTGACCTTATATTCTGTACTTTGATCTTAAAAACCCGTATTTTTAATTTCTAGGTATTATTTTTTCCCTGACTGCTCCTTTTTTTCATAGCCAACTGTATGTGTATGATGCAATATTCACTCATCTAAGGATACTATTAATGCATTTTTTAAAAAGCATTTTCTTCTTTCACCTGCTTTATTTCTGTTTTCTTCAGGCTAAGTTTTGATTTTATTTTGATTCTCTTTCTTCATGTTCATGGTTGTTCTCACATGTCTGTTAATCTTTTATGTTTGATCACACCTATAAATGCTGTCCGAGATTAACTATAATAGGTATGTAGTGGGGCTAGTGGGACATCGTGGGAAAGCTGATCTGGGGGTTCTGAGGGTAAATAGGTTGGGATGTACCCACAAGCAGGCTTTCTTTCAGCATGTGGGGCAGTAAGAACACCAAGTAAGGAAGTTGGGATGTTCTCTTTTGCTGAAGAATGAAGGTGTGATTCCAAAGACAGAGTACATTTAAGTACTTCACTACTTTGTGGTACTACTTTTCCTTTGAATACTGCTCATACTTTTCTGGCACTAAATGTTCTTGATTTTGGTTCTATCCTAAATCCTCTTTTTTTCTTCTCTCCTCTTCTTTTCTCCACTCTCTCCTTAGGAAAGCTCACCCATTCAGGTGGGTATACACTGGTGTGGCCATCCCAACTGTTAAAATTTTGGAATGCTTCCACACTGCTTGCTAAAGAGCTGTTTCATGAGACCCTCAAGGTCCCCACCCCCATTGCTACTCCAACTACCCTCAGATCTCCTTCGGGAGTTCCCTCCCCCAGATGCCTTATGGTCCAACAACTAAGGGTTCAGTCTTGGCATAGCAGGACACTTCTAGCATCCCACTTCAACAAGATGACCAGTTCTGATTAGTCAGTGCTCATGGCTCCACCTGAATCATGCTCCCTTAGGGTGGGGAATCCATGACTCCATGTCAATACTCAGTTCATTCCTAGTTTTCTTTATATTCAATTGCCCGCAAAGGTTCTCCTGACCTCTCACCAACAGATGACAAAGACATCTATTTCATTGAGAAGACAGGAGTTATTTGCTTTAAGCAAAGGTTTTCTGCCTAAGACATTATCTGTGACAAACTCAGGTTTGCCACAGGGATCAGTTCAGGGGGCCCAATGGAAGGAATGAATAATATTCTCTTTGACTATATCACAGGTGTATCAACTCCTAAGCTAAGCTTTTGCCAATAGCTGTATGACAACTCAACTCACAATTGAGGTGCCTAGTCATTATCTAAATGTAGGTATTCACTGTCATTGATGAGAATGAGCACTGTATGCTTTAGATCGCAGACAAAGTGACGACGTTGATATTTTCCTATAACATGTTTAAAGCCTGTCTTGTATCTTTGCCACACTGCAGGATCATACCACCTCTAAATGGCAATAAATGGCTAGATTAAAAATCAATAGACCATGCAGTCTTTGCAAATATCACTTATAACCACCACCAAACCATGTCCCTCCAACACACACACACACACACACACACACACACACACACACACAATTGAAGTAGAAGGGCAAAAATCCTTATTTCCTGCTCTTCTATGTCAAAGTAACAAATTGATTATGGCACATGACCTGAAAGAAATAAGATGCATCTATTTCTCAGTAGTCTCTCCTGCAAAGACAGTCTTCTGTTTTGTATCTGTAACATAAGATTCCTTAGGAAATAAATGTAGTTTTCATTATTTTATGAATGTTTCAAATAGTAAAATAACTGGCATCCTGAACTTGTCAATACTTCTATGCATTAGATTTAATAATGTCTTCCTCTGAAAGCTCAATATTGGAGAATAAAAATTAACTGACATAAACTATTTCTTCTGAAAAAATTAATTTAGGAGTGTTTCACAGAACAGTATAAACAAGTTGGCTTTGCAGAGTAGAGTTACTCTGAATTGTATTACAGAATTTCTCTGATTACAAATATAGTGACATTTGATTTATTTTCTAGAGGATAAAGGTATCTAATTTTTAATCATCAAACTTAATAGTCAAATTAAGATGGAAACCAAAGGGAAAGTAGGTCATAACTCAGAATTATACAAATAAAACTTATATCAAAACTTTACTTTCATATGTTTTCATGTCTGTTGCTATGAATTACGTAATGTTGAATTGTTATGGTATCAGTTTATTTTAATCAACTTTTTATTAACTATTTTTAAAGTGAAGAATACTATGATAATTTTAAACTCCTAATATGTTTTATGAACTGATTTTTCAAATAAGATAAAACAGAGATAACCTAAATTTTCAAAAATGATTTCTGTTTGATAGCCACTAAAAACATGTCTTAGCATTTGGCGAATTCTATATTATAATAAGCCTAAGAATATTTTTAATGTATATTTATAATTAAACATAAACTTAGAAACTCTAAGTTTAGTAAAGCCATATTGCTTTTTAATTTTTAACCTTCATTTCCCTTTAGAACCTAAAATAACTCGTCCTCCCATAAACGTAAAAATAATAGAAGGATTAAAGGCAGTTCTACCATGTACTACAATGGGCAATCCCAAACCATCAGTGTCGTGGATCAAGGGGGACAGTGCTCTCAGGGTAAGTGATTGTTATGTTAAAACATGTATATGCAACACATTTTCAAATACAACAATCCTTTGCAAACTCAGTCGCACACTTATAAACTTAGTATAAACTTTTTTCCATGTACAACATTTAACCAAACTTTAATATTTCTGTTCCCATATATGCAAATTGTAAGGCATTCCAGTTGGGGCTGAGTAGGGGAAAAAAGAGATAGGAACCAGTAGCGTTAAGGATGATAAAGGAGGCAAAGCAGAGCAAAGCTACAGTCTTTTTTGTTGGTTGGTATTTGAATCATTTATTTTTCAACATTGAATCTTTGAGACTCAAGAGATTTAAAAAATGGAACTAAGTTCCAAGCTTTAGACCTGACAAATAGTTTCTGGGAGGAGAGAAAGAAATAAGGTTTGGAAGCAAAGGAATGAGAACATTCTGGAGTGAAGTTAGAGCATCAAGACTCAAGACTGGTGAACAAACCACCTTGACAACAACCTCAATCACATAGTCAAACTTGAAATGCATTATTCACATGCTTATTTTGTACTGCTTTGTATCTTATACCTACATTTATTGATAAATTACTATACTGCATCACCATCGTCTCTTTCCATCCTTGTATAACCTACTAACTGTGAACTCAGTGAGGTCAAAGACATTATATTTTTCATATTACTGTACTCAGAGTATTCCATGGGGAATACATAGGTGTTGGTATATGTCAATTAATTGAAATAAAACATAATATCAATTAGCTTTGTTTTATTTAAAATAAAACAAATAATTTTCATTTTTTAATGGTAATCTATATAATTCTCTGGCTTTCCTTTTGTTATAAATATTTTCTACAATAAAAGCAGGGGTGGCTCTATATATACTACTGAATTTAGAGTCCCCAGAGAGAAGATAGATGTAACATTTTAACTATAAAGACCAATTTTTGTATTATCTGTAGAATTTTCCAACTTTTCAAAGGACATATATTCCCCTAAGGATACCATATAGGCAGTAAGCATGGCTGTTAAAAGCAATGCTTTTAATCAAACAGACCTGGATGTGACTTTTTTAGACATCAAATAAACTCCTAAAATAAGGCTTGTTGATGTAGGACATCCGATAAGCCTTGGGGTCCTCATATAATGAAAGGAAATAAAAATAACTATATCTTATGGCATTGTTATTAAAATTAATTTTGGTAATCTTATACTATCTCATTTATTATTGTATGTTACCCATAATAAATGCCAAATAAATGTTAAAATAATATTTTTGATAAGATTGATAGTGATGACTAGATGAAATATAGCAAATGTGTCCTTGACAGACCCATGGCCATTTTTAATTCATGTCCCTATCCCTGGCAGGAAAACTCCCGCACTGCGGTTCTTGAATCTGGGAGTTTAAGGATTCATAATGTGCAAAAGGAAGATGCCGGAAATTATCGATGTGTGGCAAAAAACAGCCTCGGGACAGCATATTCCAAGTTGGCGAAGCTGGAAGTTGAGGGTAAGGAGCTGCGTTCCTTCCCATTACAGTGCTAGCAGAGGGCCTCACGCTCTACTGTGAAGGCTGTATTTCAGCTTGCAAAACAGAGAGGCAGTAGGTAGTTCATTTCCCTCATTTATTCCAGATATTAGACTGTGAGGTCAACACTCAAAAAATTGAAAAGAGAAAAAAAAAAGTTCCTTTGTATAACAGGTCATATTCCATCTATAGCCCATCAATTAACCAAAACCGACTAAAGTCACTATAATACTAAAACAATAGGATACCATTTTAGAACGTCTTCTTGGCTTGGACAATTCTCCCGTGTTTATAAATTTGAAGATATTCATTTTATCTTTTTTCAGCATAAAAGACGTGTCTTAAAAATGTATCAGAAAGAAAAGAAAAAAAGTAACCTCTTTCCAATTGTATTGTCACAAAGGGTTGAGAAAAATATAATACTGGCTCAAAACGTATAACCCCAAATGGTCCTACTTCTATGAGTTACATTGTCAAAATATTTTCCGTTTTTTAAAGTGTTCCTTTGAAGTCAATTAATCCAACAACTGGTTGTGAAATATCTTCACTGAGAAATCAGAATCCAGATCGAGCTAGGGATTCTATCCATTTGGTCCTCAGCTCCTTCTTGACCTAAAATTATAACATATTTTGCTTAAAAATAGAAACTACCAGCATGCCTATACGAGGTGAGTAAACTGAGTGCAAAACTCTTCCCAGCTCCTCCTGTTACAGGCCTTAGAATTAACCTCTCTGGCTCTCAGTTTTCTTATCTGCAAAGTGGGGTTTGTTGTGAGTATTCAATGAGATAAGTTACTGGTAGTATTTAGCAGAGTGTCTGACCCTTTGTAAAACTCAGCAAATGTTGACTATAAGAATTATCACTTCCTTTTCTGCTTTTCTGTTATCTGATTGATAAAGTGATTATCACACACTGGCACAAATTACAGTTCAGCTGGGGAAGACTTCACAGTTTCCCCATAGCTTACTTTGATGTCACCCTTCTCTTAGGCCAAAATCGACCCTTTCCTACATTTCTTCCTTCTCAATCATACAGTTTTCTATTAGCTCCTTTAAGATTATCTTTATTTCCTAGCTAGACCTTCTTCTCACAGCTTTAATGATCTCATTTCTATTAACTGTTCATGGAAAGGAATGAGGTTGGAGGGAATAGTGGTTGTCAGATGTAAAAAGAATATATTTTTAGCACAGCTGCTAGAATTTAATATCTTTTAAATTATCAATGCTATTTAAAGCTCAGAATGCAACAATCGCCTGATGTAACTTATTGAGTGAAAATTAACTAAACATACAAACACACTCAGTCCCACTTTCAGACACAGTGAATGTCTGCCTAGATCCAGTGTTTCCTTGAACTATATGTGGAGGGATACAGAACCAATGTTATCCATTTGTGTACAATATCATAAATATTTTCCTCTTCAGGGTATGAAATACGAGCCCACTGAATTATAACATCAAATACTGATTGTTTAGGTTACTGTCTTCAAAGATATTGAAACCATTTGCTTTAGCTTTGGCCTAGAGAAAATTATCACAGATCTCATTAGTTGGAGTTCAATTACACAGTTTGGTCTTGCCTTGCCATTTAGTTTTGTATCATGCCTATCAGTAAAACTGAACACTCTCCTTTCTTCCAAACACTGAAAAGATCATGTTCATTGTGTTAATAATTAATATATGCTAGAGATTTTATTAAACTTGCTAGTACTGAGGGCTCATAATATCATTTAAAGTTACTCTACCAGTAGGTAAGATGCTCATTTTAGCACACATGTCTACTTCTACTCCATTCTAATCCTTATTAGTCAATATACACGAAAATATGTGACATGCTTAGCACAGCTGCTGGTATATAATATGCATTTAGTAAATGGTATCAACTATAATTATTGCTATTAGAACATAAATTTTGCAGCAAATCTGCTTTGGCTATTGAAGCTCTGAAAAATTGGCTTCCACCTAAAGAAATAGTTGAGGCATGTCCACAAGATATAATGCAAACATGACCTATTTTAAAGGAAAGGCCAATTCAACCAACAACTCAGAGCAGGTGAAAAAGCAACTAAGAAGTCACTGGAAGAATCCCAGTGTGCCTTCAGATGCCTGCTGTCTTGGCAATGGTGAGGGCTAAAGATGAAGCTGGCCATGGTCAGTTAGGACAGATGAGCATTTGCTATGTATTATATCGGTAACTCTGCAAATTAGTTTGAGAAAATCAGAATGAGAGCCCTGTAAGTGCTATTTGATGTGGGGCTACACTGAGGGCAAATAGGTATGTCAGGGAAAGATATGGTTTATCTGCCATTGTGAGCTTCTAATGAGGTTAAGCATGCCAGGTTATGGATTTAGTACAGTGTGTTTGCTAAATCTTAGCAGCCATAACAAACATGAAAGAAACATCCTTGGACACGGAAGTAAAGCTAGCTCCCTTTCTAGATTGCCATCCTCAGGCGGCCGGGTCTCTGGAATGGCAGTGTAAAGATATTCTACCCTGCCGCCTTGCCTTAAAAGATTCAAACAGTGGCATGCAAAATTACTGATGGAACCATCTAACTCAACCATGACCAAACATGGATGTTTTTCGAAAAGGATGAGCAATGGGATGGCTAACATTTTAAAATCCTAAATGCTTTACATGTATTATTTTATTTTAATTTTCACTAACAGTCACTGAGGAAGGGCCTATAATTGTACCATTTTAGGAAACCCAGGAATACAGAGGATAACTAATTCACTCAAGGCTGCACAGATAGAGGCACCTAAGAAATGGGGTAACACTGAATACTGTCTGTTCTATAAAAAAACAAGAGAATCATGTATGACATTGTCAAGAGTAGTGTCAGAATGGGGATGGGGAAGAAGCCAGAATTCTGTGAATGAAGGAGAACAGGAACTGAAAGAAAGAGAGACAGTGTATGTAGACAATTTTTTCCGATAAATTTGGCAGAGAAAAGGGATGAGTCAAAAAAGTTAGCAGTAGTTGGAGGCATCTTTGGCACATAGGAAGTGTGGTTTTGCATGATTTCTCTTTTTAAAAGATTGAAATGTTTAAGAAAAAACATGGACAGTGTTAAAATATTAACGAGAAGGAACCCAGAGAGAAGGAAAATTTGAATATACAGGAGAGAGGTGGAATATTCAAGGGACTGTGGTGCTTGGGAAGGCAAAAGAGATGTATTCAGCAATAAACTTTATATAGGGGGTGACCGCATGTCCCAGTTTGCCCAGGACAGTTCTGGTTTATACCTGTTGTCCTGGAATAATTATTAATAGAGTCCTTCTTTTAGTTTCAAAAATATCCCAGCTTCAGTGGTCAATTATATGATTACTTAGACAGGAAGAAGAAACTTCCTTCCTTGTAATAGGAAGAAGGAGAAAAGAGGTGTATGCCAGTATAAATGAGTTCGTAAGTTGGGCAGATGGAATTTGAGAAAGCTCTGTTCTGATGGGCTCTATTTCCTCTAGGAAGTAGGAAGTAAGGTTATCTTCTGAAAATATGTCTGTAAAGGGGGGCAGAGGGATGAAGAGAGTGGAAAGGTTTTAAAATAGCTGTGGGGAATGGGGGAGATGACTCACAGGGAAACTAGGCTTGCTGGGCAACATTCAGATTTTAGCAGAGAAGAGTACTATGAATACAGAGTGGCATCAATTTGCCTCATTGCAGGTGTTCCTGCAGGGTTGCTCAGCAGTACAGGTATAAGTTGGAATAAGTAGAAAGCCAAATCCAAAGGCAAAATATAATCATTGGAGTTTTGCCAGGAAAGAAAAGAGGGCAAAGGATTTGTGAATATTGTAAGAGAATGCTTGAAATGATGATTCATGGAATCTTTATGTACTAAATACACAAACCTGGGATTAAACACTTAGAACTCCAGCAACACGGCCAACAAGATAATATGAAAATCTTCCTACTACAAACAGCCAGAAATGCTGGGTTAGTTGTATAACTCATAAGGAAAAAAATGTAAATATTCAGAAGTCAGGAATGAATAGAAATTGGAAAAGCAGAGCAGTAAGATCATGAGCTGGTTGGGAATTGTCCTCCACGTAATGAGACAAGTGCCCATTTCTGTAATGTAGAAGATTGGTTTTAAGACTCTTAAAGGGAAAAAGTCAAGGTCTTGGGTCCCTGTGAAGTGGAAGTTAGCGCTGATACCCTGTATAAAGCTGAGAACCACTGAAGTGAAAAGATAGGCCAGAAAAATTCTACCCGTTGGCATAGAAAGACAACACAGAGGCTTGTCTTTCTCTTCATAAGAAGAAAAAACAAGTGTTCTTATGAATGAATAGCCAACACTCAGGACTGTATCTCAATTAGATTTGGTTTTGAATTCATGCTGTCAGCGCAGCCAGTCTGGGAATCCCCAGTTGGAGAAATTAACATAAAAATTAGTCCCAGGTCTTCCAAAAAAGACATAGAGATGGCCAACAAGCACATGAAAAGATGCTCAATATTGCTAATTAATAGAGAAGTGCAAATCAAAACCAAAATGAGGTATCACTTCATACTGGTCAGAATGTCTATTATCACAAAGTCTACAAATAATAAATTAGAGAGGGTGTGGAGAAAAGGGAACCGTCCTACACTGTTGGTGGGAATGTAAATTGATACAGCCACTATGGAAGACAGTATGAAGGTTCCTTAAAAAATTAAAAATAGAGCTACCATATGATCCAGCAATCCCATTCCTGGGCATATATCCAGAAAAAATGAAAACTCTAATTCAAAAAGATGCATGCACCCCAATGCAGCACTATTTACAATAGCCAAGACATGGAAACAACCCAAGTGCCCATAAACAAATGACTGGCTTAAGAAGATGTGGTATATATAAAACGGAACATTACCTGGCTATAAAAAAAGTGAAATATTGTCATTTGCAGCAATATGCATGGGCCTAGATGATATTATACTTAGTGAAGTAAATCATTCAGAGAAAGACAAATATGTGGAAAGACACATGTGGAATCTAAAAAATAATACAAATCAATCTACATACACAACAGAAACAGATTCACAGACACAGAAAACAAACTTATGGTTACCAAAAAGGAGAGGGAGGGAGAGAGGGAGGGACAAATTAGGAATATGGGATTAACAGATACAAAAAAATACATAAAATAGATAAGCAACAAGGATTCACTGTATAGCACAGGGAATTGTATTCAATATCTTGTAATAACCTGTAATGAAATATAATCTGAAAAAAAATTGAATCACTTTGCTGTACACCTGAAACTAATACAATATTGTAAATAAACCATACTTTAAAAGAAAAATTTTTTAAATTAGTCCCTGGTCAAAAATTTAACAACAAAAAAGCTGAACAAAGAAACACCTTACACAGGTTACATAGGGTTTTCATAGGTAAAGCCACACTGAGGATGAGTTCACAATAAAAAATTATCGCATCCATAGGAAACAACCTGCCTTGAGTGAGAATTAGCTGACACAATATACAAAGTGATTTAAACCCCAGGAAATTCGATTAACAACACAATATAATAGATACTCTAAAATAAATATGTTTAAACTAAAGACACAAAAGGAGGAACAACAAAAAAGTAAAATACATTAGGAAGAAGAAAGGCAGTTCCGATAAAGAATTAAATATAATTTTAACAAATGAAAAATATAATGGTTAAAATTAAAATTCAGTTGTTGAATAATGGTATATTAGAGATAAAGAGATAATTCACACATTAGAAGTCAGCTCTTCAGAATTAAGAATTCAGTGCAGAGAGATGGGAAAGATGAAATTGAATTTAAGAAATAATTAAGGATAAAAAAAGAAATAATTAAGGATGTAAATTATAGAAAGAGAGAATAGAGAAATGTAAAAGAAGCTATACTCAAAAGCATGATGCCTGAGAACTTGCCAAAATTGATGAAAACTTAAATCTTCAAGTATGAGATGTACACCAAGTCCCAATAGTAAAAATAAAGAGCAGATCTAGAAATACTTGCACACCCAGACACATTATAATGAACCAAATACATAACGAACCAAACACAAAAAGGTGATGTTAATTATTAAAGAAAAGACAGATTACTTACAAAGAACATCAATTAGAATAACAACAATAGACAGGGTGTGGGAAACCAGCACTTGCAATTATTCTTATAATTTGGTGTAGCCTAGTGGATTTGTTTTTGGTTTTTTGTTTTTAATAACCATCAAACTTTAAAATGTGCATAGATTTGTCTCAATAATTTAACTTCTAAAAATTTATCTAAGGGAATTATTTACAGAAGTATATACTCAAGATTATCACAAAGCTGTTTATAATAGTAAATTTTTTAAAATAATTTAAATTTGCATCAATAGGAGACTGACATAATATGTGATGAAATTCCGTGTGACCATTAAAAAGGATGAGATTGATCTATATGTATTAATTTCTAAGACTTTCCACCATATATGTGACTTGGGTCTGTTTCCTGTCTCTGAATCTCATTTTCCTCATCTCTAAAACAGGGGTAAAAATAGGACCTACCTCTTAGGTTTTTGCAATGATTACATGAATTAATACTGGCACACAGTAAGCATGATATAATTATTTGCTGTTTTTATTAGTAGTAATTTAATTAATACTTACATAGTGCTTACCATGTGCAAGGCACTATCCTATTTCTTTAGAAATATTAACCCATTAGAAATATTAATGTGTTCATAAGTGAAAAAGTAAGTTAAAGAACAGTATGTTATATATTATACACTGGAGTATAAATGCCAAATTGTTAATAGTCATCATCTCTGCATATAGAATTACATGGGGGGGTTGGTAACCTTCCATCATATACTTTATATAGCTTTATACTTTCTGAACTTTTATAAAGAGACCTTTATAATGAGGAAGAATTAATGCTTGTATTTATGCTTTGGAAAAAAATGACTTCTTCCAAATATTATACTATTTTAATCAAGTGGCATCAACCTTTCTGTTCATTGGTTTTACATATTATTTTTGTAGTTCTGTTGCTCCATTCTGCTCTAGAACAAACTCAGGCATGGGTAAAGTTTTGTCAAAGGCAATCGAGCCCTATGTTGATTAGATATTCACAACTCTTGCCTATTGGCTGAAGAATGTTCAGGGTGGGATCATGATAAACAGAACACGGAAGCTGCCATTTCCTTAGGGAGGGAATTAACCCGTAAAGACAGTAAGTTGAGGAAGTCAGGGAGCCACTTAGATGGAGTGGGAAGTGAAAAGGTTCAGAGAGTGGCAGCTACTGGTGAATTCTCTTCTCGTTTGACTCTTCTTTCTTGATTATGGGCAGAAACCTGGAATTTATGATTCTGAAGTGGCTTGGAGGATCCAAACTAAAATTCCATATGGGTTCTGATTTCTCAATGAATATTTTCTACACTTGGTTAGGTGTTATTGACTCATAAAGTAAAATAACAGTAAGTTCACATAGAAAAGTGAAGCACTCCTGGGTGAGAACTATATAGCTATACTGATTTGCCATTGGCAGGGAAATCTCTGGTTTCCCAAATTCCATAGTCACCTGGAATGCAGAAAAGAGCTGTCAATCTCACAACTGTGGAGGCTCTCCCTCTGGAAATGTTAACCCCTGTCTCGGGTACCTCTGTGACAGTGGGCTTTAGGATAGGCATCATGGCAGGATAAATGAGGGCCAGAGAAATCTGTATGTCATATTTCATAGAAAATTTCATTTTCTAGATGTTCATTTTTAAATATTTTACCATATTTGGAGTGAATCTCACAGTCATTGGTTTCTTACAACAAGCATTGGCTAATTTTTTGTTTCTTTATTACGTATTTTAATATATCTGAAATTGAGATTTGTCTTACCCAGCTTAAAGGCAATCATGCCTTGTTTGTGGCTTCTGCCCCCTAGCTACGATGGTTCCTTAGCTGTCTCCAGATATGAGAATGAATATACAATTATAAAGCAAAGATAAATCAATCATATTGGCTCAGAAAGATTTCCTTATATTTAACTAGAAATGTTCCTTCTGTTTGAGATCATTTCTTTTAATTAGTTCCTCACAGAGGTAAAAACATCATTTTCAGCAGCATAATTCTATGTAGTCTGCCCTCCCCCTGCCGGCCCTGAACAATGATACTTGCTGCATTAGTGTTGTTTGGTTGAAAAGAGACAAAGTGACTTCTCAGGGACCTATGGAAGGAATTCTCTTCTAAGTCAAGGGACAGCGTTGTCTCTTTCTCCAATCTACTTCATGTTCTACCTTAGGCATGTGCGCATCCAAAGAATGATCCCTACTGTTTCTCCTATGTGTCTTTAACTGAAACAGTTTTCTCCTGAGTACTCCAAAGTACTCAGTACTCCAGAGTACTCAGTGGCAGGGCGATACCACCATGGAATGTGATGATCTGAGTGGTAGAGCTGAAGTTTTCAAGGAGAGGCTGCCATCAGGGGACGCTTTGAATGACCTTTGAAGTACCAGATTCTTATTTTACTTTTCCAATTTTGACGAGAGGGATATTCTCCCTTAAAAAATGTTTCATAAACACTACACCACAGAAATTAAACACTTCTAATACGATAATGTAATTATTCTTTTTATAGCCAGAAAGAACATTGTTCTGAGTTTTTTAATCATTGGAAAGGATCCATTAAAAAAAACTACAAATATCTAATTTTCTTATATTTCCCTTATATTCTTACATATTTCCCTTATACGTCCCTTATATCCTTCGCCTTAATTATTAATGAAATGATTTATTTATTTGGAGCTGAGGGCGGATCTTATACATTCTGTGAATATCACATTGAGACAAATCCTGCTTTGTGTTTAGAAACTGGTTGAGTGTAGAATCCTTGAGACCCAAATTAAGATAGATGGATGTTGGAATGGATTGGGCTCCCTGCTAATTGCATTTTCTATTATTGCCTTGTTTCCTCTTGGAGCTTTAAGCCATTAAGGAAAAGATTAGGCAGAAGAGAGGCTAGAACCAAGGGTTCTCAGTCAGCCATCACCAGTGGGAAGAGGTGGCTTGGCATCAGTATAAAGCTGCAAATGAGAGCCCTAGAAGCAGACCACGAAGAGAACAGAACCCTTCTACATAGAGGGTTATAGTAGGCTCCTCTAACGTTTAAACAACTCCTTATTTGCAGGGGGCCTCAAAAATAGACCCATGCCTCCACACTTGGGAGAGGGATTTTGGGGAGTGAGGAGGAGGGAAGGTGAGCCATTTGGCAAACTTAATCGGCTCCAGAGCAAGAGTTTCCCAACACTGAACAGGGCACTTTATTGCTGTCAGTCCCTTTCTCTGCAATCTGAAAAGCTTCACCATGTATCCTTAGGGATGACCTGGTCTATTGGAGGCTTTTGTTGCTGTTGTTGAAGATTTTTGGCAAACATATGCAGTATATAAGATAAGTAGAATTCTAAAAGACCAAAACAAATACACACATAGGATGTCCCAGAGGCAAATGGCAAGAGATCTAACTCTAAGAGATCAGGACTGTTTTCAAAAATGTTAGACTTCTGGCTGTCTTCTTTCCTAGAGATCAGACTTCCTTACTGCATCTAGAAATGTTTACATACATTTGATTTGCTTTTTCCTTTGTTTATGCTGCAGCTCTTAATATGACAAATGCCACAGAGAGAGGTATTTAAACCCCCAACGTGTGCTGTGCTCTCAGTGATTGCAGACTTAATAAAATTTGCAATGGCCCTGTTCCCGGCATCAATTCTACCTGTTTGATGCCACTAACAGCTTTGATTTGCTGTCATGAGTACACTGTGTATTTAAAAACCAAAGAAAAGAAACAGGCATAAACCTTTGATAACCCGGGGGGCTATCATGGGGAAAATTAAATCTGCATGATTCATAGGGTGCATGCTCTAAAAGAAGGGTTTGACCCATTGATTTCAACTTTAGGGGAGATTATGCTGCATTCTCATCTAGAAAGTTCTGTAGTGCTTTTGAGAAACAATGGTAAAGTGGTCCTTTAGTTGAAGAGTTGTCAGTAAAGTTCTCTAAGGACAAAAAAAAGTTATATAATGATTATGCACTGAACATATAATACTTCAAGGTGAAGAACAGTTAGGCCCTCTTTAATCGCTTTTAAGAAAAGAAAATGTGCTTCAAAGATTTGTCTTCATTTAAGATAATCAAATTGATATAATGTTGACATTATATCGTTTGAAATGAAAAGTTATTGGGACCGAAAATATGCACCCTCTAATTGGAGTAAGCTTTTATTTTCATTGTTTAGGTATTAAAATGAGATGTACAAGTTCAAACATACATTCACCAAAAAAAGGAAAAATTCTTTCTCTTTAATGCCTTGATTCATCCAACAAAGATTCCTTGAGCAATACACCAGGTGCTGTGTGAGACAGAGAAGACCATGTCATCACTGGGCTTAATTTCAAAATGTAGCTATTTTGAATCATGCAAAGGTATCACAGAAAGCTATCAGGACTCTATGGCAATATGGAATCCAAATAGTACATTCACCTGTTTCCTTCAGAGATCAAATATGTGACTTTCAAATTTTAATTAGTATATTTATTTCCACCAATGATAAGCTATACAAGCCATGATTTTTGGAAGGAACTGAATGTACTGGCTAATAACATGGGCTCTAGATTTTTGAGAAAACTGCCTGGGCTCCAGAGACTAGAGTCAACCGCTTAAGTTCAAACCGTGGCTCCACCACTTACTACTTACGTTAACTTCAGGTGGGTTACTTCGTTTCTTAGTGCCTCAGTTTCCCTACCTGTAAAATAAGGTGAATAATACTTCCTATCTCATAAGTTGTAAAAGGATAAACCTCAATACCATGTTTAAAGCTCTTAGAAGAGTGCTTGGAACAGAGAAATCACTCAAATAATAGTTATCAATGTTAGTTCTAGGACTAAAGTAACTTCAGTACAACGAAAGCAACGACTTAAGCAACTGGAAAGACGTTTACAGCTCTTTACTCCACGTGTCATCTTTATCCTTGAGGTAGAAGCAATAAAGTTCAATGAAAAAACTAAATTTTTATTTAGAATAGAGTTGATGTTTTATTAACTTTGGTTCTATCAGAAGAGTAACCATCGACTTTAAAATCTGAAATGAGCCCTAGAAGTTATAGCTCAATCCCTTAGTCTTCAGATAAGGAAACTTGAGACCAGAAAAATGATTACTTTGCCTAAGTTATCCAAGAGCTTGGATGTCTTAACCCCTAGACCAGAACATCTTTCATTACCCCATTCTTGAGTCTTTTCTTTTTCTATGTTTATGTTACATAGATCAGTACTCTGCCACTTACTAGTTACGTGAGGTTGGATAATTTACTTAACCTCTGCAAGTCTGTTGCCCCCTTTGTGAAATGGGGGCAATATGACTTGGAACATAGAGTTCTTAAAGGGGGCTGAGATAGCATATATACAGTGTCTACATGGTAGCTCTTTGATAAATACTGGCTGTTGTTGGTATTGTTGTCTGTTTTTTACATTGTTATGAAGCTGGATGACTTCTATCCAGAGAATATTGCTGGTTAGGCTTCTCAAATTTCATAAATAGAATGTCAGCATTACCAACTGCTCCTCTTGCTTCCAAAGAACATAAATCTACCCTCAATCATCAATGCTTTGTCCCTGCATTCTTGGTATTTGTTAGAGATTATAACTTTGGTTTGGCCCCATTGTGACAAGTGATAGAAGGATGCTTATCTAAGGAGCTGTATGAAGATGTGCTTTTACCGGCAAACTAGAAATGGGCTGTTTAGAATCAAACTGTCCCCCCCAAAAAAGTATAAAAACAGGAAAGTCGAGGCAACCTTAGTGCATACCCCAAGCTTACATCATATTTTATTCACTACAGAAATAGCTGTTTGCCAAAAATCTTGTTGAAAATATTGATCATTCCATCACTCACCGCTCTGCAAAACATCTTAAGTGAGAAATTGCTTTAAAAATTTAGTGCCTGGGAAGAAAACAATGGTCTCTCTTGAGACCATTTTGCTCTCCTTCCTGTAGCAAGAACTGTGTACTTTATTTTCTTTTACTTTATTTTTTGCCCTAGCTTGCATGTATCTCAGAATTCAGTTTGAAGCTTAGTCATAGTATCCGTTACACTAAACCAACAAGAGGTCTCCTTTTCTTAAAACTAATGTGTTGTTATTTCATTTAATTTACTGTCACATCATTGATGATACTCACTTCAAAATTCTCTATGAAAAGAGATGGAAATAACAAAGCTGATGGACTAATGGAACTCTTCCTCCAAGGTAGTGGTTTTCAAGCATCAGTGCACATCAGATCTTATTTAAAGGCATGGCTCTAGGTTGCATTCCCCAGGGATTCAGATCTGATGCATCTCTGTTAAGGCCTTTTGGCAATCTCCCAAATGATCCTTACATAGGTAGTCTATGAACTACACTTTGAGAAACATTGATTGAAGGATTTCTACCTGGAATGTCTTTATTCCAGATGAAGCTTAAAAATTTAAGAAGAAACTTAGCTTATTCACCATTAGTATTAGGATAGCTTCAAATTTACTCATTTGTTGAGTGCCTACTATATTGCCTGTAGTGAGGTAAATCCAAGGTTACAGAGATAAATAAGACATGGTTCATTTCTTGAAAAGTTTTCAAATTTAGTGAGGAAGGTGAACATGCAAACAAGTAATTACAGTAATTAAAGTTCAATATACTTGCAATGATAGAAGTTTGGGCAGGATACATGCACAGGACAGGGGAGACAGTGAAAGGTCAGGGAAAGCTTCAGAGAGGTGAGGTCCCACAGGGCTTTGATGGATGAATGGCAGCTCATGGTACAGATCATATCTCAGTGAGGGAGGGGAAAAGGCAGATTTATCATGCTAGCACAGGCACACTGACCCCTAACCAGGGAGTCAAAGATGGACTAAAGAGTTTGGGATAGTATCTATTGGAGGTGCTATGAAGACCAGAAGGAACTGCAATTTGACTCACAAGCTATTTGAGTTTATAGTCTATGCTATCTTTCTTGGGCATAATTTTAAAATGGGTGTATATCTACCATCTCATCAGCACGGGACCCTACAGTTTGGAGGCCTATCTATGGTCCTATTGGAACATCCAGAATCCCATCTCAAAGGCTACAGAAATGTTCCCAAGCCAAGCCACTTTAGACAACCAGGATATTACAGTGTCACTTAAGATTAAGGTTGTGACTCCTGTTTCTTTTCTCAGCTAAAAAATAAATAAATAATTTGAAAATGCTGGTTCTTATTAAACTTCAGCTTCTTTGACTACTGTCAGAGCTCAGGTATCTTCCTTTTTATGCGATTAGGTCAAAATGTCATTTAAAAGTAAACGAAGATTTTGATAAATATACTGTAGTTATATACAGTGTTAACATTGGAGGAAACCGAGTGAAGAGTACCTGGGAACTTTTGTATGCTTCCTTTACAGCTCTTCTGTAAATCTAAAATTATTCCCAAATAAAAACCTTTTGAAAGGGTAAACTAATGACGACTTCCGTCCTCATCATCAAGCTGTTTAGCATCTCCTCCCATTAAAACCAGAAGATAATTTTTTTAAGAATGAAAAAAGTGAATCAGAACCGAAATTCAACTTTTGACTTACAGTTAAACTTGTAATGTATTTTCAGAACCATTTTAACAAAAATATTCCTAATAGTTGCTCTAGCTACATCGAGGACTGAAATCAAAACAAGTTAACTTTGTGTGGCTCTTGTCTGATTTCCTTGGTAAACATGTCTTACTCACAGTCATTATTCACCATCCATATTTACAAGCTAGGAAAATGTTATTATCTCAAAGGCCACAGAAATGTTCCCAACCCAAGCCACTTTAGAGAATTGAAATGTCACAGAGGCAGGCCAGCCTGACTTGGAGGAGAGAGTCACAGTTTGTGAGGGTACCATGTATGTTTTTCTAAAGGAACTTGTGCTCCCATCCCTTCAGAGATGGAGCCACAGTGGATAAACCTCTTTATGCATTGCTCTGCTTCAAAGGGGACAAAAATGTAAACAGTGGCAGCACACCAGGATCGGGTTTCTTTGCTTTAGTCACCAAGAAGTCAGGAAAGGAAAACCAGGTATTTACTTAGGTTTATCATTACTATTGTCAGGTTTTCTTTTAATGATTGGAAAACAAAAGAAGAATCTGTTCAGAAACAAAGTACCACAGAGCCTCACTGTGATTTCTTTTCAACCACCCCTGAGCCATTTTTTTTAAGTATAAAATTAAAAATTAAAATGATCTTTTTTGTTCTTTGTGGTGGTTGTCTACTAACAGGCATCTCTGACTCAATAATTCTTAAAATACAATGCTATATGAGACAAATGTAGCCTATTTAAGAATGGATTCAAATAATCTAATATTGATTAGCATCTATGTTTTAATAATAGGGCCTGAAGAATGGATTTCTCTTTCTAGAGTGATTCTTCTCCGATAATTGAGGAATGGATTTAAGCACAGGCTTTTAACACCTACAGAAAGGCTATTCAACATGATCAATATCTGGGATGCAGCCAGCTAAGGCAGACTGAAATTTAAAAACAAGATAAAATAAAATAACCTTCTACCTCTGAAGTCAGTTGGAAGAACAGCTTTCATCAGTCAGGAAGATACCATAGTGATAGAAATAGCAAGCAAGCAAGCAAGAAAGAGCTAGAAGACATGGCTTCAAAATTAGCCTTCAGTACCTTCTAGCTGTGTCTTAGTCGCTGTATTAACTGGTTTGTACAAATCGTTTCACTTAATCTTCTTCATAATTCTATGAGTTGGGAGTCGATACCTACATTTTCTGCACGAAGAGGCTGAAGTTCAAAGAAGTTGAGCAATATCACAGATCAAACAGCTAATAAGCAATAGAGTGAGGACTCAAACCCAGATCCACTTGCCTGGTTTGTTTTAAGGGTATTATATCTAACTGTAAGGAAACAATTCTAGTAATATGATTTTGATTTCCCAATTTCTGAGTATGTCCTTAGAAAAAGCCCTAGAATGGTATTCTTAGAGTACCAGAGATTTCCTTAAGATATTGCCTAAGAAGAAAATTATAAATGACGCCATCCTACAAAGAGCAAAGAATGTGCTATTTCAGCCTCCATTGAGACTTCAACTCTAGATAGCCAAATTCCTATTATCTTCTTGGCTTTCCTCACTCTTACAGTCAAAAGAATGGAAACCGTCTCACAGGTCTGCCTGTTCTCTCTTCTGGTTTCATTTCTTTCTTTCTACAAGATGTACATGACCTGTATTATTTTACTAAATATATTCCTTTTATTTCTGCCAGAGAACCTTGATGGCTTTCCCTCCTTCTATATAACAATACATTTCCCCTCCAAACTTCTTCTCCCATCAACTAATACGGTGAACTGAGTAGGAAAAACTTAACTGACCTTAGAATCAAATCATATTTACTCACTCTCACACACACACACATATTCAAATTGGGGAGATAGACCTTAATAAAAGCAAATATAGAAATGAGTATTGGGTATTCAGGACTTTCAGTGGAACCAATGACCTAACTGTTTTATTATATGAATGCAAATAAAAACTTATGCAAATTTAGATTCATAGAGGTAGATTATTTAGAAAGAGTCTTGCTATTCTTTGAATTTGTGAGACTCTAGGTGTATGTTAGTTTTAGTTCCTGGTACCACAAGATAAGAGGATAAATTACAAAAAGAGGGAAAGATAAGAGATGGTTCAAAAGTGAGCAGTCAGGATGGTAAACTGGGGCTAGCAAGCTTGGAAAAATGAAAATATTTGATGGATTTTTTTTTTTTCATTTTTGTCCAGTGGCTAGAAGTAGGAACTAGGTCTGGGGGCGGGGGGAGGGCGGTGATTATAAGGAGACTGATTTTAGTTTGATTTAGAATATATATGTATATATTTTTAAAACATAGTTGTTTAAAATGGGTTGATATGATAATGCTGAGTTCCTCATAAACCAAAGTATTCAAGAAAATGATGGATATCCTCTTTAACTTGGATGTTGATTTTATCTCAGATTATTCCAATATGAGAAGTCTCAGATTCTCTGTTCCAAATGTCCTACTGAACAATCCCAAGAAAGCAGAGATGGAAAATGAATCACTATCCAACTCTTTTTTAAAGATTTCCTTTTTCTACAAGAGGCTGTGCTGGACTTTAGGGGAAAAAAGACGGCAAAAGCAAAGTATGCTATGCTGTTCCCTCCTCTACCCCCTACTCCCCACCCCGCAAAGATTACAAATCACATTGTAAGACAAGACTGATGCAGTACACATAAGGCAATTAAACAAAAATTTAACAATTAAGTGGGAATAAAGACCATGAAACAGAATATGTAAAAATTGATGAGAGGTAAAGCAATCAGTTTAGAAGACAAGAGGGATCGTGGTAGGCTAGGCAAGCAGGATACACGGAAAAACTAGGACTACAGTTTGACCTTGAAATAACAATCTCATACACTGAATGAGTGTACTCAACCTTAAATAGTTTGCAGGTATTCTTGCATATTTGTCTCTAATTTAAAGTAACCTCAATTGTGTGTGCATGTGTGTGAATGTGAATGTGTATATTAATACATAAGCATATGTAAAGATGTATATATAAAGATGTATATTTGCATTTGTGTGTAGAAAAAAACTTTGAGAGTCTATATACGAAAGTATAATTTCTGGTGGAACTTCCAGACCTCCTCCTAGGAAAATGGCAAATCTTAGACATTCTTTCATCTTCTGAGTTGGTGCTACATATCTGCAGTGGAGGAAATGGGTGCATTAGTTCAAAACTGCTTCCAATTCCAAACAAATCAAGTAAAATGAACAATAATAACAATAGTAACAACAAGGTGAAAGATGGCAAAGGAAAATCAGCATTGCCCTCAGAGTCTACTTTAAAACACAGCCCAGTAAAAGATCACTGGTGTAAAATTAAAAGGAGACTGAGGATTTACCTGTACTTGCTCTAGAATCCTAGTGAGAGTAGTGTAAGAGATGAGTAAATAAAGTTCTCAAAACTTACTAAGGCCCTTCAACTTTAGTGGAACAAAATTTTGGAGATATAGCAGCCAGATAATAAAGACACTTAATATTCCCAGAGAAGTCCCTTGCCCATCTCAGGCACTCATAAATAGTTATTTGGCTGGTGAAAAAAAAAAAGTTTTTTTCTAAGCTTAGAAAAAAGTACAATTGTGCTGATGAACTAGAAAGACATGCCCAGCCCAAAGGCATTCAAATATAATTTTTCAGGTCCAATCTGGTCCAACTATGGACCTTTATTTATTTCTTCTGATTAAGGTCTGTGTGGCAAACAGGGAATCTCCACAGTTTTCAAGTGTCCAGATGACCAGTTTTTAGCATGGGAAAAAACTCATTTTTAGCCAACATGACCTTGATACTTAAAAAAATAAAATAAGAATGTGCCACGGACTTGATTGGTGGAGGTAGGGAAAGTTCAGAGTAAAATCTAACTGGGAAATTATAAGTTCACTTAAATTTAAGAGTATTGGGTATTAAGTACCAAAATGAGGCCTTCTCACTGTGATGCTAGGTTAGAACAGAAGATTTGGTGTCTGAAAGTTGGAGTGGCATTTCTGGCTCTGCATCTACAGCAAATCTGTGAGTCTCAGATTCCTTGTCTGGAAAATGGGCTGAATAATATCAATCATGTACAATCACAGAGATATGGTGAGGGTTAAGTGAGATAATGTACAATGTGTGTGAAAGTCTCCATAATCTGTAAAGAATTATACCAATGTATTCTTATCATTAAAAGTAGTTAACAATAGCATTGCCATTTTATACTAAAAACAAATATTGTACTTGGCTTATCACTAATTCAAAGAAAGGTCTATTCTAACTATACTCCAATAAAATTAAAATATTTTTTAAAAAACAAAGAAAGGTCTAAATTGACATGAAAAAATAAATCTTCATGATAGAAAAACAGAGCTTCATGTGGGCTCTACATCTGATATGGTTGTATTAAACATTTTGGAACAATTAATTTGGTGGTTGTCTCTTTTCTAGGATTTTTAAAATTCTAAAAATTCTCAATTCCATATACCCAATTTAGATATTTTTATATTTTTCTTTGTAGCTTGCTTTACTGGTTTTTTCCTGAAAGAGAATGACTTGCTCCTCTCTGTTCTCTGAGCAGCCTCTGGGAATTGATACAGAGGAGAGAATCTCTGTTGGTTGTAGGCTCTGTTCTGCAGACACCCCCTAATCCTCTGTTTACCACAACATGAGTCTATTACCATAGAAATGATAGCTGAGATCCCAGATTCAACATCACTGACTTCACAGCGGGGCCTCGTAAGTGGAGAAGCCACGCTGACAAGGAAAAGCACAATCACTACTACTATTATCAGAAGAGTAGACAGTCTGTGGCCTTGAAAGAAAGGGTAATTGTCAACATCGCAATAAAAATGCATGAATGAGCTGTGTTGTTGGGATATGCTGTAGCTCATTTTCTGTGTAACACTGCCTGACTAAAAGTAATGATTTGAAATTTTATGTCATTTAATAGTTTGCTTTTAAAAGGTCAGCAGTTTCACTTGATTGCATTTGTCTCTCATTGAGATAAGAAACAAGCAGATTCTAATTCATCTTTACAGTGCTGTTTCTGTGCTCGAAGACTTCCCTTTTCATGATGCGTTGTTTTTCTTTGTGTTTGTTTGTTTGTCTTGTTTCTATTAATAGAAGAGAGTGAACCTGAGCAAGATACTAAAGGTATTTTTTTTGCTTTCTGCACTGCTTCTTTTTAAATGTATGGTTCGATTCCATTGTTTATTTCTCTGACCTTGCAAACAACTCTGAGTGCCATGATTTTGTAAGGAAATAACAAACGATGTACGGGGAATATTAATTCAGCATTTAACAGTGTTATTAGATGGGCTGCCTTATTACATAATATAGTTATTGAGCATTTACTTTTATTAAGAAAAGTTTGAATCAACAGAAATGTTTAAACTTTGTACCCCAAACTCTGAAAATGCAAACAAAATGAAATGACGTAAATCAGCATGAGAATATAAATCTCACACAGATTGGAATAGAAAGATCCTCTGACCAAAAGCCTTGGGGGGACAGGAGGTGAGGGTGTCACAATCTTTGGAGACTTGTAACAATGTCAAGGTGCCAGCTTAGGTTTTTACTGTCATTACTTGAAGTGGACAAGTATTATGCAACTGCTCCAAACCAAACCAAATCAATCAAACTGTTCTAATCTAACTTTTGTATATTTTGGATGAAATTCACAAGTTCTCATATAATACAGTTTGGCTCTAGGAATAAACCCTAGGGTGGTATTCTTTGAAACAGCACCTCCTTATCTTAGTATTTCAAATAAGGTATCCAAGATGTTTTCCTATTTCTAAATATCAGGCTGCTTATAACTAAATTTAGATAAAATTATTTCACCTGCTCCTGTGTGGTTTTGGGGGGGGTTGTTTATTTGTTTTTTAGTTTTTGTTTTTGCTTGTTTTCAATGTACTCCTGTCAGTGCTGGTTTGAATCAAGTAGCCTCAAAGAACTCTTTAAGAGAAGCTAGAAAATTACAAAGAAGGAAAAGAACGAAAGAAAAAATTCATGCAAACTTATTGTGTCCTTTGAAATAATTGCTCAGAAATAGAATTTATAAGGGACTTCAGTATTCTTCTGGTCCTACTCGCTTACCAAGAAAAGAGAGGCAATTCATCTCAAGCCAAACTGCTTATTAATTTCAGGATTTAACTTGGGTCCCCGACCTGTTAGGCTTTCCATTACCCCACCAGGGAAATTTCAGAGTGTACAATGGCCCTACTTCCTTATTACAAATTCAGATTACCCCTTAAAATGACAACCAATGATAAACTTTATTATATATCTGAAAGTGCTTTGAAAAATGGAATGAGAAAGATGGGGCAGTGTCGGGGGGAAGGAGGGAGGGAAGGAAGGAAAAGAAAAGAAACAGAGAGAGAAAGGAAATGGGAATACAATACGGTTATATTATACAGAACTTTGGAATCACTGGCTGCTTAAGCCCAATTTTGAATACAGGATTCTCAACCTGCAGTTAGTATTGTAAACTTACCCCAGAGAAAGTAAAGCCCAAAACTCAGGACTAGATACCATGAGAGAAAACCCAGGGATAAATAGATTGCCCGTGTCTATTTTACATGTTGCAGATGAACAATAACATGCTTGCCCATAGGAAAGCAAGTCAGAAACAGCTCACAGTGAATTGGAGAATGATGGATAAAACTATTTGTAGAAAGAAGAGTTGGATAATTTTTTTCTTTAAAAATCCACATCAAAACAATTGTAAACATTTTCCAAATTACTCAGTAATGTCATGCCCCTTCTATTAAACAGCTTGTTTATGCAACAAAAACACTTTTATATTGTCTTTCACGCAAATAAAAGGTACAGTAGGGATATTCAAGGGACATTTATTTGCTATGAAACCTATCACATTACTTTTAAAATGGATGACTTAGAACGAATTTTCAGTTTGTGGCTACCGCTAAAACAATGGGAGTTTATTATTGAACTATGTTTAAGTTTATTATTACAGGTATACTGTTATCCATGGAGCAGTCTGGCATTTATTTTTAATGGCAACTGGCTTTATTGTTTTTAATGTTTGATAAATGTGGTGAAATTTCCTTCTCCATCCCTTCACCTTTTATGCTTAGAACTGGTAACAAATACTGATGGGTATAAAAATATTAGCTTTATTGCTGATAAAGCTGGATTGAAAAATAAAGCTTTCTCTTCCTTCATCCAAGAATTAGAGTCAAGTGATCTACTGATTCCTCCCCACACCTTCACCTTTCACCTGGAGTCGTAGGATGAAGAAGTCCTGACCTGGAGAACTTACCTACTGCATATTAACCCATACCCTCCTTGTTTGCTGGGGAGCTGGCAGAAAGATGGCCCAGAGAGGATTGAGATACTCATCATATATACAAGCACTTTTCCCTAATCTCACCAATCAGAGGAGTCACTCACTCACTCATTCAACAAATATCTATTGAGTGCCTACCATGTACCATGCAGGGTTCTGGGTCGATTGATCAATGAACCGACCAATGATCTGTCTATCTATCAATCAGCTTGTGTTAATGAACAAAGCAAGCTTTGCCCTTCTGATGCTTACATTCCAGGAGAAGAGACAGCCAAAAAACAAACAAACAAATCAATACTTATGACATGGTGTGAGGGGGATGTGTCGAGAAAGCATTATGAGAAGACATCTGAGTCAAAACCCAGAAGACATTTGCAACCTTCTTTGAGGGAGGGAAACTGGCAGGAAAGGTGTAAGCTATCTTTCAATACTGAAAAAAGAGTCAAGTTTCTATTTTATCTTTTGGCAAGAATGTGGGAGGGCAGGAGAGACCAGCTTCCCTTTATTTCCTGGCCTTTTTTTTTTTTCTCTTAACCCATCAGACTTAACAATGAAACCCATGATCAGCCAAGGGTATATCTGCCCCCTTGGAGCAGGAGGCCAGCAGGTTGTCAGCACAACCGTACATTCATGAAGCCATCTGCAATGTCAATGGTGCTCCTTTCTGTACCCTCCTGTGCCCCACTGGACCTCCCAGAAGGTTCTGATATGGGACAGAGTAGCACATTAATTAAATGAACTCCAAGGCTACGTTGACCTCTAGAACGATGATGGATTCTGTTTTAGTTATCATCGCACATAATTCTTAACTGTGTTGTGCAATATGGATCATCAGAGGTTTTGCAATGAGCCCAAATGATATTCCAAATAATGTAACGCCAGCCAAAAGAAGAGAAAAAGCCATAAATTACAAAATAAATAAATAAATAAACAAACCCTCCCTTATTATTAAATTTCCAGGAAGAATTTAAAGTCCCCAAATGAAAATTCTTGCCTTTGTAAATTAAAGCAGAAAAAAACAATCTAGATTTCATAGTTTTCCAGTTTCTTGTGTTTCTCATCTTCAGCCAGAAGGCTCTCGTTCAGGTTTAAGGGCACACTGACTATTGTCATCTTCAGCAGCCGCTGTCTACACTTTTCCAGCATTCATGGAATTGAATTAAACCCGCTCTCAATCTTTCAAGGATCCTGCTTTTATTCCCAGATTCTCGAAGGCAGTGGGACCCATAAAATGATCATTGCAGTAGACTCAAATTCAAAAAATTCTGGACACACAAGTATAGCCCCAACCCCTACAAGAGTTATTTCAGCCAAATGATGAATGTGGACTCAATTATGCTGTGCAATCTAGGTCTCCATTATTGTTGCCAGAAAACATCAGAAGGAAAAGAATCCCTGGGTGTACCCTCGCTCGGATGCCAGTCACTCAGTGTTAGTTATCAAGGGTCCACAACCTGTGAACTTAGACTAAGTTGGGAGAAATCTCCTATCAGGTGTTCAGATGGGGTACCATGTTCGTCGCTCTGGAAGAAATGTACACTGCCTCCTAGCTGGCTTGTCTTCTTGAGAAATTTAGACTTTGCAATGGGAACAGCCTCTGTCTTCTAGTCTTGACTGACACTTCCTTCAGACCCATCCAGCATTTTGCAACTTTTTAATTTTCCATTTCACCTTGGAGCCTTGTTTTTCTGGAACTCCAACAGAGGTGCAGCCTTCACCCCTATTTTAAGAAGGCAGTTTTAGCTCTCACCGCCAGGCTCTCAGGACTGGCTCCATAATTTGTGGACCAGGTGCAAATGACAGTGAGGGCCCCTAGTTCAAAAATCACTTATAATTTCAAGACACAGGCAGCAGAAAAATAAACGAAGCATGGGGCCCTCTAAGCATGGTGCCCTGGGGGACTACACAGGTCACTCGCTCTTGGAGCTGACCCTGCTGACCACCATAATGACTGCTATTCCTCTTGCTATGGAATTTTTCAGGTTATAACTATTGCCTGCTAGGGAAAATTTTCCCTGAGTCCCACATTTTGTTTCAATTTGGAATCATCCCCCACAGAGCTCTGATCTAAAACTGTTGTGGTTATTTCTGAACTCTTAGGACTGACATCTCTGACAAATGTTTTTCCTCAGAACCTTACCCTTCTTCAGGTTTCAGGTTTTCTAGTACCTTATGCTATTTCAATGGCAAAAGAGGTATGTGTCCCATTGCATGTTTCTCTGGAGCTGTAGAGTAGGCTCTACTGCAATTTTTAAACTTTTTAATGTTAAAACTTTTCAATCTTACAAAAAAGTAGATACAGTAATATATTAATAGTAAACTCCCATGTTCCCATCACCCAACAGCAACAATGATCAATAGTCTACCATTTTTGTTTTATCTAACCCAGTACCATTTTATTGCTGCTGGTTTATTTTAAAGCAAATCCCAGACATGAATTCAATCAGTCCATATGTACTTTAAGGCTTTTTAACGCAGTCACATTACCATTTTCATTACCCCATCCATCCCCAGTTAGCACTAATTTCTTAATACCATTAACTACCAGGACAGTGCAATTTTTATTTGATTGTCTCAAAAAACTTCTTTTTACATCTGATTTGTTGCATAAGAATCCAAATGAGAATTCACACATTATATTTAGGGCTATGCCTATTAAGTCTTTCTCAATCTATAATAGTTCCCTCTTTTTCTTTTTCCCCCCAATGTTATTTATTTGGTGAGGAAACAAAATAACTTGCCCTGTTCAATTGTCTATATTTGGGATATGATTGAATTGTATCCTTATAATGTTGTTTAACATGTTCCTCAATCCTCTGTTCTTTTGTATATTGGTAATTAGACCCCAGGACTTACTTCAAATCAGGCTCAATTTTGTGTTTATTTGGGGCAGGGGGCAAAATTCAGCTTCCTTTTAAACATTAAATCCACTTTTTTTTTTTTTTTTTTTTAACACTTTTGCCTTGAAGTTGGCACCTTCCTTCCTTTTTCTTTCTCCTGGCTTTAGGGTCCAACATGTGTATTTCTAGCATGCTCTTCTAGAGTCCACCTCTTAGAGTCCTCAATATCAAAAGATAGAAAGGCGAGTTCAGTGATGTTGAGCATTCTTTCACGTGTTTGTCGGCAATCTGTATATCTTTGGAGAAATGTATATTTAGGTCAGAAATGCAAATGAAAACCACAATGAGGTATCACCTCACACTAGTCAGAATGGCCATCATCAAAAAATCTACAAACAATAAATGCTGGAGAGGGTGTGGAGAAAAGGGAACCCTCTTGCACTGTTGGTGGGAAGGTAAATTGATACAGCCACTATGGAGAACAGTATGGAGCTTCCTTAAAAAACTAAAAGTAGAACTACCATACGACCCAGCAATCCCACTACTGGGCATCTACCCTGAGAAAACCATAATTCAAAAAGACACATGGACCCCAATGTTCATTGCAGCACTATTTACAATAGCCAGGACACGGAAGCAACCTAAGTGTCCACTGACAGATGAATGGATAAAGAAGATGTGGCACATATATACAATGGAATATTACTCAGCCATAAAAGGAAACGAAATTGAGTTATTTGTAGTGAGGTGGATGGACCTAGAGTCTGTCATACAGAGTGAAGTAAGTCAGGAAGAGAAAAACAAATACCATATGCTAACACATATATATGGAATCTAGAAAAACAAATGATTCTGATGAATGTAGGGGCAGGACAGGAATAAAGACACAGATGTAGAAAATGGACTTGAGGACAGGGGGAGGGGAAAGGGTAAGCTGGGACGAAGTGAGAGAGTAGCATCAACATATATACACCACCAAATATAAAATAGATAGCTAGTGGGAAGCAGCCACATAGCACAGGGAGATCAGCTTGGTGCTCTGTGACCACCTAGAGGGGTGGGATAGGGAGGGTGGGAGGGAGGCTCAAGAGGGAGGGGATATGGTGATATATGTATACGTATAGCTGATTCACTTTGTTATACAGCAGAAACTAACACAACAGTGTAAAGCAATTATACTCCAATAAAGATGTTTAAAAAAAAGACGATGATCAATAGATTGTGGGCGTTCGATTCTTGTGGTTAAGGACAAAATTTATATTTTCCTCACATTTATTATGTTCTAAAATATGATCAGAAAATACAAGGTCCAATTGCCATCTCTCTAAAAAAGAAAAAGAAAGGTGAGTTCATCTGAACCTGCAAATCTGGAATTAGAACTTGCAAAAAGCATACAACTGTCAAATCATATTCTCCTATATCTCCTTGAATTATGTAACCCTTTTAAAAAGGTATTCAAAAATCAGACTAACTTCTAATACAGCTGAATTTGATCTAGCCTTGGCCTGTACATCTCCTGTCTAGTATATACTATCTCTTCTGTACTTTCCTTTCGAATACAGACTCCACAAATTTCACAGTTTTAGAAGAACTAAGCATCAAAGCCTGGTGTTAATTGGAATTTCATAGTCTAATATTATGATCTATGTTTAAGTCCCAGAAGACAAAAGGCAAGAGCCAAAAAAAAAAAATCATGTTTGCAGTAAATGGGCAATTAAAAAGATTCCATAATGGTCTAAAGAACACTGGATTTGAAGTCAGAGGACTTGAACTCAGGTTTCTCACCCATCAGTTTTATTACTTTGGGGAAGAAACTTAAATTACCTGGGATTTGGTTTCTACATCTATTTAATAAGAGGAGAAATCTAGTTGATCTCTGAAGTCTCTTCCAAGATTAGTGATTCTGTGTTTCTAAGTACCCTTCAATTTATTGTACATTCTAAACCTCATCTCCACTCTTCAATTAAAGGTAAAATTTCTTTTCACACCAAAAGAACTTCCTCTTATCTAGTTAGTGGGGATTCAGCCTCAGAAAAGAATATAAATTACCCATTCTCCTGCCCACTTTTGTCTAAAATATTCCTTTTCTTTTTGACCCTGTATGCTCATCTCACTCTCTGAAAAGTTGGATAGATTTTGTCTGCCCTCCCACTATGATACAGTTGAAGATGTAAAGCACTAATTAATTAGTTCATTAATTCAATTAAATATTATTACTTTGGTAGGCACTCTCCTAGGTACTGAACAAAACAGGCAAGGGTTTTGGTTGTTGAGGACTCACGGTCTACTGCAGGGAGACAGACAATAGACAAAAAAATAAATAACTTCAGATAGGGGTAAGGTCTGTAAAGACAATGAAACAGGATGATGAAAAAGCGAATGGGGGGAAGGTTAGACTTTATGTTGGATGGTCAAGGAGGCCCTTTCTGAGAAACTGTCACTTAAACAGAGACTTAGATGATACAAGGAAACCACCACATGAAGATCTATGGGATGAGTGCTCTAGGCTGAAGGATGGCATGGGCTTCTCTTAAGTTGGGAACAAGCTTGGTGTATTCTGGAGTGGTGAGAAGCATAGGGTCATAGCATAAATGGCTTAGAAGCCAGGGCATAGCATTTGATATTATCCTTAAGACAGAGGGAACATGGAGGATCCTTCACAGGAGAACATGATCTGATTTGCATTTCTTAAAGACCACTCCAGCTTGACTATTCCCTGTAGGAGAGTCACTCACCACTTCTGTTTTCCTAACAGTTTTTGCCAGAATCCTGCGGCCTCCTGAATCCCACAATGTCACCTTTGGCTCCTTTGTGACCCTGCGCTGTACAGCAACAGGCATCCCTGTCCCCACCATCACCTGGATTGAAAATGGAAACGCCGTGAGTGCCAACTACATGGAAACTTGTCTGGGGAAGACGCACTGGTGGTGAATTTCAGGGCAGACCACTTATTTGTAGAGTTACCTTGACCTCTGTCATTGGTCCCACCTGCATCTCCATTTTTCAAAGCCTTCCAGTATTTTCATCCTAGAAGTCACTGCCTTAGAGACTGAACTCCATAGGTTTACTTCTTTCCTTGTATCATGGGGATAGTAGAAAGTCAAATTCATTCTTTATGCTTTTGTGTAAAAGGGAAGTGGTATTAATTCCTTCCCACACAAAACTCATCAGTTTCAGAATTAGTTCACTGTTGGAGCCTACTTTGATGAAAAGTAATCCAGAATTAGAACCCATGTCTGTTAGTGCAACAAAATTTTCTTTTCATTTCTAATACTGGTAATAATAACTAATATATAGTATGTGGTTGCTATGACCAGGCCCTGTTCTAAGCACTTTACATAAAAACATTCATTTATTCATTCTACAAATATTATTGAGCATCTCCTGGGCATCAGGCATTATTCTAGACATTGTGGATACAGGCATAACCAAAACAGGTAAAGTTTCCTGCCCTCAAGTTGCTTACATTGTGATGGGGAAAAACAAACAATAAAATAAGCAGATGGGAGAATCTATAGTCTATGTGCATAGTGTCAAATGCCATGGAGAAAAATAAAGCAGGAAAATGAGAAAATACAATCTCAGGGGAAAGATTCCATTTTCAATAAAGTGGTCAGAGAAGCCTTATTAAGATGGAGATATTTGAGCAAAGATCTGAAAGAGCTGAAGGAGGAGGCTATGTAGATAATGGGGGGATGATAACCAGGCAAAGTCACTGAGATAAAGGTGCACCTGGTATGTCAGAGGAACAGCCAGTAGGTCAGTGTGGCTAGAGGTGAGTGAGCAAAGAGGAAAGAGGTAAGGGGTGTGCATAGGGGTTGTAGATCCTATAGGCTTATATAGGTCAATTGGTACAACTTGGCTTTATTTGAGTGAGACGGGATGCCCTTGTAGGTCTGTTTCTGTCGTCTGTTTTCCTGCTGACTCTTTCATTGTGTTTTGTTTCCTTGTGTGCCTAGTTATCTTTGACTACCTGCTGTTCATTGTTTTGAGAAAAAAAAATGTCAGAGATTAATTTGAGGTCTAGATAAAGGTTCTTTTCTCCAGAGAATTTTTGTTTGTTTCTGCTAGGGACCAGGGGCTACTACTAATCTTAGACTGCCTTAAACTTGTTATAGTAAAGTAACTTGTAGTCTTGTTCTTCTTTAACTCTCGAATTAAATTTTAGGTGCCATTTAAAATTCACATCTTATTTGGCAGTATGTTTTGTGGCTTTTCCGTGAAGCTGTAGGAGTTGTCTTAAGCCTCTCAAAGTAGTGTAAAGAGATGCCCTAAGAAAACTGGGGAACTGACAATATGACTTTATTAATTTGTCTTAAACTCTGTGAAAACAGTTAATACAGAAAATGGAAAGACATAGGCTTTTAAAAAATTCAGTGTTTTCAAAAGGCTCCTATGAGTTTAGAACTGGAACATATATGATTATTCTCTGTTGGAGTTGAGGAATAGTAACAAAAGCCAATGGTTAGAGTTAGTTTTGGTCTTATTGAGACTCCAACTTCATCTTTCAAGATGTGATTCACAAAAAACGGAAAGCAAAATGGATTCTTCGCCAGAGATTCTAAAACAGGAATAACATAAACGAATGGTAACTTTCTTCCAGGAAGAAAGCAAAAGGCCATCTGCAGTTCTCATGGTCAGAGAGAGTGTTACTCTTACAGCCAAGTCTTGTTCTTGGTGCTACTATCCAAGTCCAAATAGAAATCGAGATGACTGCCCCGTGCTGATGCAAATCACAGGAACTGGAGGCAACTGCAGGCATTTAATGTTGGACAAGTATCCAACCAGAAAAGTCTATTGAGGAGAACAGAGAAGGGCCAAAGACCTGGTATCATTCTGGGTGGGCGGGATTAAGACAAATGCAGAGTTGGGAGCTATTTGACACAGAATAAAACAGAATTTGAACTGTGGCTTTTCACTAACTATAAGCCAGTGAACTACATAACACACTACCAAGTGCAACGAGTACTTTAAAAGATGTGAATGCTCCTTTTCTCCTCCTCCATGAACATGCCAGTAAACTAAAACCCTGAATGATTACAGCCAAAGAACAAGAGAAAAGCAAGCAACTTACCCCAAAGCCATCAAGAATTCTTTTGCTTTTATCCTATGGAAATATCATTCATTTTTCATGAAAATTTGTAGTCTTAGATGAACTCAGAGTGAGCAGTAATGTCACTTTTGTTTTACAACGTTGGAAATAATAGTTTGGTGTGGCTACAGCAGAGTTTACTTTTCTAAAAGAAAATATCCTTATATTTTGATAACCAGATTTATTTAAAGTTATACCCATCTCTCTATTTATTATTTTGGCATTCAGATAAAAAATGTAGAAAATTTGCACATCTCTCTTGTTTTGTCCAATCAATATAGTTCCTAAAATATGTTAAAAGTTGAATCATTTTAACTTATTAGAAGAATTTTATAAAATAAATAGCCAAATCATCTGTGTTGAATATTGTGGTTTTTGAATTTCCTTAAAGGGAGGCTCACCTATATATTATACGTATTTTTTTTTAATTTATATGTTTATTTATTTTTGGCTGCGTTGGGTCTTCGTTGCTGTGCGCGGGCTTTCTCTAATTGTGGCGAGCAGGGGCTACTCTTCGTTATGGTGCACTGGCTGCTCATTGCGGTGGCTTCTCTTGTTGCGGAGCATGGGCTCTAGGTACGCGGGCTCCAGTAGTTGTGGCACGAGGGCTCAGTAGTTGTGGGTCGTGGGCTCTAGAGCGCAGGATCAGTAGTTGTGGTGCACGGGCTTAGTTGCTCCACGGCACGTGGGATCTTCCCAGACCAGGGCTCGAACCCATGTCCCCTGCATTGGCAGGCAGACTCCCAACCACGGCACCACCAGGGATGTCCCTATACATATTTTTAAGAGGCAGTTTTTTGGTTTAAAGAACACGAGCTTTGGAAACATCTTCTCTCACTAACTGGGTAAACCAAGATAATTACATATATCAAGTGGAATATATTAAGTTGAATATTTCAGCAGCCAGATCGAAAGAGGTCAATATTCGTAGCTATGTTGATCAAAAACAGCATGGGAAATTTTCTCAATTGTTCCTTTTTCTATGATGCATAGACAGACATTATTACAAGTCCTAAACATGGACCATATTGGGCCACATCCTAAAGGTCCCTGAGACAATCCTAGCCAGCTGGGACTATTTGCAAGACAAGGTCATAGAAGCCAGAATACCATTCAGAGGCTTCTCTATGTTGAGGTCAAATCATGATGAAGTTGTGGGATTATCCATAACTCGGGATAGATTCTCTCCAAACAGCATTATTAATATATTAACGATATGTAAAAAATATTCCACCTATACTGCCTCGCTCAGAAGGCTTTTACATACGTTAAATCAGGTGTGAACTAATATGCCTATTTAATAGAGTTCCTGTTCGATGGCCTCATTTGAGGTCACTGTCCCAACACCACACATAGAGCAGAGAGCTGTTTATCCATCTCTTCCAGGTCAGTATGCCTGGGTGACTTGGAGAAATACCATATTTACTGTAATACCAGATAGAGTCACCTCAACTAAGTCCTCAGCTTCGCCTCAGCATACCTTGGTCAAAGCGCCCAGGAATAATCTGAACTCATCATTTTGAGCTTTTAAACCTGAAGAGCAAAATGATCAAAACGCAGGGCAAAGGGCTGTTTTGAATTTTAGGTCATCAAAAATACTAAACTGTGGGTCAGGCTGCTCCATGAAGAAAGAAAAACAAATTCAAACGATGACTAACAAGGCCTGCTGTGCGTGAGTCACAAACTGAATCAAGCCAGGCCTCTGGAAACAGGAGGAAAAGCTCTTAGGAATCACATAATAATCAGGCAATGAGCCTCAGAACTTGCTAGTCTACTCGCTGAACTATGTCAGCACCTGGATGATGTCCAGGAGAAGAGAGGTCAGGCGGTTTAAAACTCACTTCTCTTTCCTCCCAAGAATGTTTTCAGTGACCTTGAGGAGTGACTTTCCTAGGTGTGAACATGAAAATCGTGGGAGTTTAGTCAGCATTTGGGGGATTACTCGTTTCTGAGTTGTCTCCCAGGCACTGACGGTACAGACCTGCTTCTTGAAAGAGGGAATGAACTTTGCAAAGGAGGAAGGTAATTGTTCTATGGATTTCACATATATAAACTGGAAAGGGATTATATTTATAAACAAAATATCCTGAGAGCATTAAGGCATACTGACTGACAGAGGTTTGAGGTCTTCAGCTTTTTTCTCAATGTTGCTTTGTATTAAAATTCAGGGAGAGTCCAAAATTGTATTTCACCAAAAAGCACCTACTCTATAGCACAGGGAACTCTAATCAATATTCTGTAAGACTCTATATGGGAAAAGAATCAGAAAAAGAATGAATATATGTATAACTGAATCACTTTGCTATATACCTGAAACTAATAGAACATTGTAAATCAACTATACTCCAATAAATTTTTTTAAAATTATATTTCAAATTGTTCAATCCTTTCCATCTAACTTGGACACTCAAATCCATAAGAACTTGCACCTCTGATAAATATGATAATGATGAATTCGGTTTGAATTCCCAACTGCATGTATGTCTCTTAAAGATACTTTTCTCTCTGCCTTGTCAATTTCTCATAGAGTCCAGGCTGCTTATCTGGGGAAAATGCCACAATACTTGATCTGACCTGGGACGTTTCCCCAGTTAAGGTAAATTGATGCTCACATAAACCAGTGTTTCTCATAAGGAGACTAATAGCGCAGGTAAAGAAAAAGACGAAGAAGCTAATTGAACAAACTTTCACTGCCTAGTTGCTACAGAGAGTGCTGGGTTCTGGGGCCAGCCAGCCACCTAGCAGCAGAAGGATGGAAAGTTGGTCTCACCTCAGGGCTTCCCTCCCCCTTGCTGGTCTAACTGTGAAATCTTCCCTCATGTGAAACAGTAAAATAACTGGCTCTAAGTTTTTCATTCTCTACTAGACAGAAAGATCTCTTTCAAGGCCACCATGGTACTCATCCCTACTCCTCCAAGATAAGGTCAAGGTAAACCATCAGCTAATTCCTTGATTGTCATTCCATTCACACTTCCCTCAAACCAGCATTTTCCCCTCATATAAGCAATGATAATTAAACAATAATTATTGAAAAGATGGTAGAGTGCTTAAGAAAACAGTGAAGAAAGAATCACCAGTTTAAGAAATGCCACCACTTTAACAATGACATTTAAGTCAGATATTTGTTTTGTTCATGGTTGATTTGAGGTTGTTATTACTGTCGTTTTCTAATAACTCTATTCTGTTTTCTAGGACTAGGGAAGGCACTAAAGCATAATGATTAAAAGCACAGGCTTTGGGGTCAGACAAACTAGGGTGTAAATTGGATCTCTGCAACGCAATAGAATGTGCTAGGCAGCTGTCTTTCTCACAGAGTTGAATGCTGACAGCTAATAAGCATTTACATAAATTAACCTGTCAATTATGTGCTAATATGGCATTGATAGCCTGGCTCTTTGAGGACATTTGATTTTCTGATTTAAGTAACGAGGCAGAAACAGAATTGGCTTTACAACCATTTTTTCCTCATAACCATTCACCATTTGATGTGCATTTATGGGGAACTGAACAGGAATTATGAAAATAAGCCCAAAACTCTATAACCTCTCATAATTGACTCTATCTTCAAGACAGAGAGACATATCTTGGAGGATCCACACAGTATATCCTTTCCTACCTTGCATTAGTTATCTATTGTTGTATCACAGACATCCCAAAGCCTAATGGCTTAAAACAATAACCATGTATTAATGCTCACAAGTCTGTGGGTCAACCGGATGGTTTTGCTGATTTGGGCTAGGATTGCCTGCTCTTGCTGATCTAGCCCCTGTGCTTGGCAGGTTGACTGGGAGCTGATTGGTCTAGAATGGCCTTACTCGTATATCTGGGTGATATTATTGGCTCCTAGCTGGATCAATGAGGATAAATGGGCTATATGTGCCTCATCCTCCAGCAGGCTAGCTTTGGCTTGTTCACAGGAGGTCTAAGAGCAACAAGAAAGCAAGCCACAATGTGCAAGAACTTTGCAAGTCTCTGTGTCTTTCTAAAACATGTCACAAGCCAATGAAGATTCAAAGCATGGAGAAAGATGCCACCTCTTGAGGGAAGAGCAACAAAGTCACATTGCAAGGTCATGGCATATGGAGAGAAAAGTTGTTGGCAATTTTTGCAATCTACCACATGCCTTTTGATCATAATCCTTATCCTTTTTCTTTCCAGGCAACTGATATGGCATATTAGAAATCCTTGACCTAATTCTATCTTCTTTTTCCCCTGACTCCACCAGGTTTCTTCTGGGTCCATTCAAGAAAGTGTGAAAGACCGAGTAATTGACTCAAGACTGCAGCTGTTTATCACCAAGCCAGGACTCTACACATGCATAGCTACTAATAAGCATGGAGAGAAATTCAGTACTGCAAAGGCTGCAGCCACCATTAGTATAGCAGGTAGGATGGATTTTCACAATTGCATTGCTCCAGGAGTGGAGAGAGTTGGCACTATTCCACAATATCTTTCACTGGGGAAAATCTTTTTTTTTTTAATCTCTGACTCCAGTCCCGTTTGGGATATTTCTTCCTCCATAGGGATACTCCAGAGGTTGACCTAGATAATTGACTTTGGCTGATTTGTTGCTTCAAAAGCTAGATTCTCAAATACCTGCCCAAGTGATGGGTAACAGCTTCCAGGAGTTCATTTCTTTTTCTTTCATTTTCTTTTCTTCCCTTTCTTCTTCTTTTATTCTTCCCTTCCTCCCTCCCTCCTTCCTTCCTTCCTTTCATCCTTCGTTCCTTTCTTCCTCCCTCCCTCCGTCCCTCCCATTCTTTTTCATTCCTTTCCCTCCCCTCTTTCTTCCCTTCCTCTTCTTTGTTTCTTGGGATTAATCAAACTTTCCAAGGCTCTAAAGAGGAAGTTGGCAGATATTTAACATGGTTGTGCCAGTTTCTGCATGGCTACATTTTGAGGGCATTTTTACTTATGAATATGTGATCTACCTTATGGTCTTTCCCCTTCCTGTTTCATGCAAGTGATAGCAGGACCTACAGGTATTTTCAAGGAAGAGGGCTGACACATGGATTTCTAGGATACTTGTGTTGAGTTATAAAGGTTTATTTTTAAAACTTAAATGTCCCAAAGGCTTCTGAGAACATTTGTGGAATTCCTAGAGATGGAAATAATCCCTGTATCAGGAAATGCCAGGCATGATAATATTCATAGCATGTCTACTGTCCAAGGGTCAGCAGAGAGATGCTTGGCCTCACATGTAAGGCAAGCACTGGTAGAACCTGTGCCCAGGGCCAGCTCCCCAGAGCCTACTATTTCTTATTACAGTGCCACTTCTTAGATCTTCCCTGATGGGGAAATTTCCAGTAATGTTTGTGATTTTTTCGCATGAGGTGAATAAAGACACAGAGAAATACAAAGGGAGCATTGGACAAGGCTGGCCCTCTGAGGCATGTCCATGAAGGAAAGAGATTTCAAAACCAAGGATCCCTTCTGCCTTCTCTTCCAAGGATATATCTGCCTACAGTATCTTGAGACATCATATCAGTTATTTGAGAATTTCCACTGATGGGAAGTCATTTTCCCAGAGAAGGGTGAGATTCTTAAAAGTAAATTCAACTCAATTTAACAAATAATAATAAAATGATTACTATTCACATAGCACTTTGTTGTTTACGAAGCACTCTTACATGCATTTATTAAATACACTGGGCTCAGTCCATTGCGTTAGGTAAAGTATGCAAACTTAATTAACAAATGGGATCATTAGCAATGGAGTCCCAGTTTTTCAGGGACTCTCAATCTAAAAAGGAAGTCCATCAGTCACAGACATTATGGCACAGACTATGTTCTATGCAGAAGCACAAAGTACAACAGCAGATACAAGAGAGAGAGTTTAAGGGAATCCTTGGGAAAGAGGTACCATTTGAGTTAGAGATGACAAGGTCGAAATGAGTTCAGAAAATAGCAAGTCATGATGGAGACTGAGAGTGAGGTGGAGGATGGGACGAAAGGTTTGAAATGTGAGCTCTAGCTGGGTTATGAAGAGCCTGAGTAGGTTGACTGTATTCTTCAATCAATGGGAAGTCATTTAATTTTTTTAGAGAAGGCAAGTGATATGATCAGATATATTCTTTATCAAATCAACAGATGTCGGGTGTCAAAAGATGGGGAGGCATGGTATGCAGTTAGGAGGCAATTCCAGGAGTCTGGAAAAGTCATGAAGGTCTGAACAACAACAGCAACAATTGGTAAAGAGAGAACAGGGGAGATGCGTGAAACCTATCAGGAGAGAAAAGATAAGATTTGAAAGTGTTTGAATGCGGTAGAAGGAGTTCAGATGTGTCTGAGATTTTTTGAGGAAAGTGTCTAGGACAAATAATAACAGATAAAAGAACATGAGAAGATTCAAGAGATAATAAAACAATTAAATTTTTGATGCTTTTTTAATTACTTGGAATGATTCTCACTATCTTATGTTTTATTTGATATTTGATCAAGACCCAGTGTTAAACACATAAATATATATTTATATAACCTATATCTGTATATTTACAACGTGTGTGTATGTGTGTTTGTGTGTGCAGAGAGAAGGAGAAACATTTACGTATGAATTCTCAAATCCAAGAAAATAGACTGATCTAATCTAGCTTAGATTAGAATCACCTCCACTGGTTAGAAAAGAAAAATTAATGTTGCTAATCTGAAGAGAGTCTCATCTCAGGTAATTATTCAGTCATTCAAAGATCAGTTCCCTGCCACGTTTCGTCCTCCCCTTTCTCCTTGTATCTCTTCCCTACATGGAAAGAGAGAAGGAGTCTTGGATTTATGCGGTGGTGTCCTCTGGACCCGCCCTGGTATTTGGTAAAGTCTACAGCTAGAGAACTAGTGATCTCATCTCTTGGCTTGGTTGGGACCCAGAGGACCTCCCTGTCTGGCTCAGCCCCACTGAGGCTCTTCCTGTAGCAGCACAACCCTCTATATCTCAGTCAAATCCTTCATCAAGCCCCTCTCTAGAGTCTACTCTGCAACGTCTGCATGTAGGTCACCCTGGCTCTCCTTATAATACCAGATATACTAAAAATCCAAGTCAGCTCCTTCCTTAACCCTCATGCAGCCTGAAGCAACTTGTGGATCACTTTCATGTTACACAAAATCCAAAAAAGATTCACACCTACCAACTCAGTTCTGCTGTCTACCCAACCATGTCATGCTACCATTTTTACACTAATATGGCCATCCTATGTCAGGGTAAGAGGTCCCTAAAAGGTTCTCTGCTTTTAGAGTCCCAAATAAGAAGTAGGAAAAACTCCCTCTGCTTTGGCTTTTTCCTTAATTTATCAATATACCTCTCTTCTAGGATTTTGGTCCAGAGAAAGGAATCTATAAAATGTGTATCTGAATTCTTAATTCCCCTACTTTCCACCTTTCTGCAACATACCAAGCTGAAGGGACTGGTCAGGGACTCCCCCTTTAGTGCGGTAACCTTCAGAGCCCACCCATCATAAGTACAAAGACAGGTGTGAAGGCAGTGCTATGATCAATAAAAAGAAGAACCTGATAAAATGGGTTTATCTCCCCCCCCACAAAGACAGATCCATCACATGACATGATCTCCAAGATGCTGAAAGGACTATAGAGCATAATTACCGCCATAGTGTAAACGGCAACACCACCCCTTTCATCTCAGTCCTAGTCCAAATGAGAACCTGATCCAACACCGTTAATAAACAGAATATACCAACAGAGGAAGCTGTAATCCTAAAGAAAATGATGGTATCTTCTGGTGGTAAAAAGAGCCTTAAAGTGTGGACAGGCAGCATAGAAGGGCAATGTCCCAGAATGCAGGGAGAAGTCATTAATGTTGAGAATAGACCAGAGTGAGAATGAGGGCAAATAGCAATGGCAGCCTGGGGGAAAATAGCAGGAGAATCTGCATGGGGAAAGCGATGGTGGGAGCAATGTGTGAGTTGGCACATAGCAGCAGAGAGGGCTGGAAACTTGCCGCAGCAGAGGTGAATGCAGATAGGGAGCAGTGACCCCAGTAGGGGCAATGGTCGTGTAGACTGAAACCAGTAATGACTTGACTTTAGCCAATGGGCCTGTAGGTACCGTATTTGAATAATAAATGTGAATCCATCTGTACATAGAAAAAAAAGTTACTAAAATGAGTAGAGGGACTCCCTCACGTAGCTAATTCATAAAAAGCTGCAAGGCCCTTTTGTTCATCCCCTGATCTGTTTTTCCTGTTGGATCCCATTTACTATGAGACTTGAAGCTCCCCTACTTTTCCTAAAATTTCCCCAGGCAGATTTAATGAGGGTGTCTCATGAGTGCATTGGAATAAGACCTCTGAACCCCATGAGACACCTGCCATTTTTCTTCATCTCCTTAACCCGTTCTTTTCAGTCAAAGCTTCTAGATGCCTCATAAAAGTCTCCCTGCCATCACTGAGGAAACTGTTGTACTTCCCAACTCTGGGGTGCTCCCTGAACCAATATTTCAGGGAAGTGAGGCCACTCTGGTGAAAAAGGGATTCATGGAACCACTTTAATTCAGAATCATTTCAAAGCACGGTCTTATTCTTTCCAGATCTCTCAGAGCTTGGTTGTGACATTCGCTCTCTCCACTTCTGCTTTTGGCATCTCTCTCCATTGGCCTCTGATGGGGCTGGCCAGAGGTCCAGAGCCTGGTGCCTCCCCTGGACATTTTGGCAATGCTTCCTTACCCCAAATTCTCCTTTCTCTCATTTCAGCCATCCCCATCCTCCCCTAGTGTTCTGTAGTCAACAGTCCCCTTTGTCACATTCTCTGTGTTTCACTTTGAAGATTTCACTCCGTCTGTTTATTTACTCATCCCAGCAGGAAAACTGGAAATAGAAAAATCTGGTCTAGTGCTTAGGATTATGTGTAATGATATTTCTAGTGTTTGAAAGACAACAACAAAAAAAATAAAGATCAGCCTTCATTTTCCCAAAACTCTTCCATGTGTATGCCCAGATTCATATGTATTATTTGAGAAATGTGATATACTTCTTTCTGACTCATTTACATTTGCTGTTAGTCATCAAAAGCAGCCAGAAAAACTTTTGGAACCTCTCCCTATGAACCAGGAAGTTCCATTTCCCCTCCAGTCACAACCTCAAAAGGCTCAAGTTGCAATTTAAACTCAGCAGGATGCTGGGTTATTGGCAAGATGCCTTCTCTTTGTCATCAGCCCTGTGACAGAGACCAGCAAGACACCTCATGATCACTGTAATGAGCATAGTCCTGGAAGAGCCAGAGGCCATCAAAATAGACACAGGTATTAAATCTACCAAACATTTAAAGAAGAATTAACACCAATCTTTATTACCCTGATACCAATGTCAGATAAAGGCACTACAAGAAAACGAAAGGCGAATTTCCCTGATGAACATAAATGTAAAAATTCTCAACAAAATTCTAGCAAACCAAATTCAACAGCACATTAAAAGAATCACACACCATGATCAAGTGGGATTTATCTCTGAGATGCAAGGATGGTTCAACATACACAAATCAGTTAGTGTCATACACCACATTAATAGAATGAAGGATAAAAATTACATGATCCTCTCAATAGATGCAGAAAAAGCATTTGACAAAATTCAACATACATTCATAATAAAAACTCTCAGCAAATTGAATATAAGGAACATACCTCACAATAAGGGCCACATATGACAAACCCACCGCCAACATCATACTCAATGGCAAAAGGCTAAACACTTTTCCTCTAAGATAAGGCACATGACAAGAGTGCCCATTCTCACCATTTCTATTCAGCATAGTACTGGAAGTCCTAGCCCAAGCAATCAGGCAATAAAAAGAAGTAAAAGGTATCCAAATTGGAAAGGAAGAAGTAAAATTCTCCTTGTTTGCAGATGATACAATCTTATATATAGAAAATCCTAAAGACGCCACCAAAATCTGTTAGAACTAATCAATGAATTAAGTTCCACATACAAAATCGACATACAGAAATCAGTTTTTTTTAATACACTAACAACAAAACATCTGAAAAAGAAGAAAACTATCCCATTTACAATAGCACCAAAAACAACAAAATACTTAGGAATAGGTTTAACCTAGGAAGAGAAAGATCTGTACGCTGAAAATTACAAGACATTGATAAGAGAAATTGAAGACACAGATAAATGGAAGATATCCTGTGTTCATGGATCAGAAGAATTAATATTATTAAAATGTCCACAGCACCCAAAGCTATCTGTGGATTTCATATACTCCTATTAAAATTCCTATGGCATTTTTCACAGAAATAGAACAAACAATTCAAAAATTTGTATGGAATCACAAAAGAGTCCCAATAGCCAAGCAACCCTGAGAAAGAAGAACAAAGCTGGAGGCATCACACGTCCTGATTTCAAGCTATATTACAAAGCTATAGTAATCAAATCAGTATGGGACTGGCATAAAAACAGATGCCTAGACAAATGGAATTGAATCAAGAGCCCAGAAATAAACCCACACATATATGGTCAGTTAATTTATGACAAGGGAGCCAAGAATATACAACGGGGAAAAGACAGTCTTTTCCATAAATGGTGTTGGGAAAACTGGATAACCATATGCAAAAGAATGAAACTGGACCTCTATCTTACAACACTCACAAAAATTAACCTGAAATGAATTAAAGACTTAAACACATGACCTGAAACCATAAAACTCCTAGAAGAAAAAACAGACAGTAAGTTCCTTGACATCAGTCTTGGTGCTGATTTTTTTGGATATGATACCAAAAGCATAAGCAACAAAAGTAAAAATAAACAAGTAGGACTACGTCAAACTAAAAAGCTTCCGTACAGCAAAGGAAACCATCAACAAAACTAAAAAGCAACTTATAGAATGGGAGAAAATATTTGCTAATTATATATAAGGGGTTAATATCCAAAATATATAAAGAACACATACAACAGCAAAAAAACCAAACAATCTAATTTGAAAATGGACAAAGTATATGAATAGACATTTTTCCAAAGAGGACATACAGATGGCAAACAGGTACATGAAAAGGTGTTCAACATCACTATTCCTCAGGGAAGTGCAAATCAAAACCACAATGAAATATCACTTCATACCTACTAAGATGGTTATCACCAAAAAAATAAGAGTTAGCAAGTATTGGTGAGAAAGGAACCCTGACCCACTGTTGGTGGACTTGTAAATTGGTTCAGCCACTATAGAAAACAGTATGGAGCTTCTGCAAAAAATTAAAAATAGAACTACCATATGATCCAGCAAACCCACTTCTGGATATATATCCAAAGGAAATGAAAACAGGAGATCAAAGAGGTATCTGCACTTTCATGTTCATTGCAGCATTATTCACAGTAGCCAAGATGCGGAAACAACTTAAGTGTCAACAGAAAAATAGATAAAGAAGATGTGGTATATACATATAATGGAATATTATTCAGCCACGATAAAGAAAGAGATTTGGTCATTTGCGACAACATGGATGAAACTTGAGGGCATTGTGCTAAGTGAAATAAGTCAGACAGAGAAAGACAAATACTGTATGATATCACTTATATGTGGAATCTGACTCATAGAAACAGAGTACAGTAGTGGATACCAGGGGCAGTGGGGTGGGGGAAAAGGGGAGACATTGGTCAAATGGTACAAACTTCCAGTTATAAGATGAATAAGTTCTGGAAATCTAATGTACATCATTGGTGATTATAGTTAATACTGTATTATATACTTGAAAGTTGCTAAGAGAGTTGCATTATGTAACTGTAGCAAATCAACACCTTGTCCACCTTAAACTCACACAATGTTGAATGTCACTTATATCTTAATAAAGCTGGGAAAAATAGACACAGGGATCCAGTAGAGGAAAATCCATGTTTGTATTTTCCATTCTCAATGGCATTAATAGGTCCTTCACGAAATACTGAGGTCCAGAGTTCTTTTCTGTGTATTCAGTCTGAGGGTACAGGAATGAGTCTGTGGTCACATCCCTCCTCTAACATAAGCCACTCCTCATTCTACCAACACCCCCACTGTCTGCAATGCCCCTTCTTTGAATTGACCTCAGAGTCTGGGGATTCTGGTCACTAAATTTAAAGCTCAAATGAAAATATGTAGCATAACCAAAGCTGGGCAGTAGGGAGAAATCCGATATGTTAGTATTGGAGTTTCCCACCCTCCCAAAATGGACCATGTATTTTTATTTTTTTAATGTTTATTGAAATATCATTGATTTACACTGTTGTATTAGCTTCCGGTATACAGCAAAGTGATTCAGTTATATATATTCTTTTTCATATTCTTTTCCATTATAGGTTATTACAAGATATTGAGTATTGTTCCCTGTGCTATACAGTAGGTCCTTGTTGGTCATCTATTTTATATATAGTAGTGTGTATATTTTAATCCCAAACTCCTAAATTATCCCTCCCCCCCTTTCCCCTTTGGTAACCATAAGTTTGTTTTGTGAGTCTATTTCTGTTTTGTAAGTAAGTTCATTGGCATCATAGTTTAGATTCCACCTATAAGTGATATATATGATATTTGTCTTTGTCTGACTTACTTCACTTAGTATGATAATCTCTAGATCCATCCATGTTGCTGCAAAATGGCATTATTTCATTTTTTCTTATGGCTGAGTAATATTCCATTGTGTATATATACCACATCTTCTTTATTCATTCATCTCGTATTTTTATTTTCTATATTTTGAGTTGATGTTTCACATTATTACAGAAAAAAATTAGAGCTTTGGACTCTTATTTTATAGTCGATACAGCTGATTGAACGTACTGCCATGTTTCACACTCTCTCTCATGTCTCATCGTCACACTCCCGTGTCCCCCGCAATGTTCCCCCCAGTTGTGAGACGTGGGGTGATGTAGCAGGAGCACACGACTCCCTCTATCACCCAGGGTTTCAGCCACGATAGGTAGAAGTGTTCTTACCAACAAAACAGGCCCCGTCCCTTGGCATTTCATGGTGGCTTCATCTGGTTTCCAATGGATTAAAGGTGTTTGTTTTTGTTTTTAATAAAAAGGAAAGGAATAAATGACTAACAGCCAGTAGCCGCACTAAATTACTACCAGCTGTTCTGCAGCTAGGCTCAAGAGGTAAGCGTTCTTTTTACAATCAGGCAGCTTTTTTATATTAGATTGGCTGTATGTTTTAGAAGAGAGACAACATTTTATTGGCTTTTCCAGATAATGGAAAAGATACTACAAATATTGATGACTGTTGGAAGTTTTTGAAATTTTTAAAAATCTAGTTTTGAGATAAAAGCACTTGTTTGTAATCGGAGGCTCTTGGACCCCTTCCCTGCTCCCCACTCTCCCCGCCCCGCAAAAAAGAAAATGTGACTGGAGAAATTTCTGTACGAAACACATGGAAGCCTAGTGAATCATCCTTTGATTCTCTTAATATTCTTGAAAAGACTGAGCACCCTTAAATGACCTTGATTTTTTTTTTCCTCACTTGTCCTTGAAATAGAAGCCTATCTAAGCTTAGTATCTCTTCCCAAGTTCTATGGCTGGATTCTCTTTGGCTCTGGTTGATCTCCATGGTATTGAATCCTCTCTTTTACATCTTAAATTGAGGGCTCTTTCATATACATAACCTTGGCCTTTTCATGTTTCAACAGGTTTCCCTGCTCAGCTGCTATTAGAGTCTGCCTTTACCCCTTCCAAATTCTATACCTTTTTCTCTGTAAGAATTTCCTCCTGTTTCTTCCATCTGTTCTCTCCAGAAAATGTGGGGCCCCTTGTTAAAAAATTATTAAGTGTTTCAAGATGATAACAGCAGAACATTAAATTAAGCATGGGGCCCTTCTGAGTGTGGGATGCTGTGTGACCACGTGAAGCCAGTGGGTCTGTGAGAATCACAGCTCCACCACCCTCTTCCTGTTCAACCTCTCTCCTCTTCCTGTTCAACCTCCACTTCTTGCTTTCTTGATGCAAAGTCCTTGGGTGGCCAACAGAGGGAAATTCTGACCTATGATACTGCCTGGGCTAATGAGGCCATGGTTGACTCAGCTTGAAAAGAAGAAATCAGTTCCTGGAGACATTTAATATTTTCTTACTCTCCTTCTCCAAATCTGCCTGTTAATGCAGTATGTGGCCTCCTAGCAGAAGCAGGGAACTTTTCAGAAACTTAGAGATTAGAAGAATGAAAATTATCTGTTACAAACCTTGAGATGAAAATGTACTAACTTTTGTTTCTTTTCCCCTTTAATTTGATTTCCTGTGGAAACTTCCTTTCCTGTTACTAGAATGGAGGTAAGATATTGTTATACCAATGTTTTGTTTCGCTTTGTTTGACATGCCACTTATTGAGTATCTATTATTCGTTGAGTACGGTAATCTTTCAGAAAACTTTCTAATTTCTAATCCTTTTAATACTCTCACAAAATGATGATGAAGATGAAGATAGGCAACATCTGTTGAATACTTACTATGTATCAGGCACTGTGCTAAGAGCTTTACATGCATTTTAAAAATTTATCCTCAGGACATGAAATAGGTGCTAGTATTATCCCTATTGTACAGAAAAGAAACTAAGAGAGTTACTTTGAACTGGAGAGTACACATGACTTACACAGTTAGTATATGATAGGCTTGGAAAAGAGACACAGAACTGACTCCCAAACCCTCCCTCATAGCTTTATCCTGCAGATAAGAAAGTAACACCATGTAATATAACACTGTGAAACTTACAGCATTTTATTTGCATAAAATTGCCTTTCATAAAAACCCTATGATGTGTAAAATTTCATCTAATTTTACAAATGATGAAACTGAGATTTAGAATGGTTAATTACTAATAATAATAGCAGTTAAGTTTTGCAGGGCATTTTTGAGTACCACTGTTCTCATATTAATGTTTCAGCAACTTTATGGGGCAAAAACTATCATCCCTCTTTCTTTATATGAGGAACCTGAGGCACAAGAGTTGTCCAGACCACATAGCTAACTACAAAGCCTCAATCTGAGCTCAGACAGACAGGCTCAAGAACACAGATTCATACCTATGATGCTAATCCAGGTAGCACAACAACTGAGCAGGACCTGCAACTCAAGCCATTGATTCTAATTCCATGGAATGAAATAATTCATTGCATAAGAAAATTTAGTTTGTTCTCAATCTTTTTCCCAATTCATATAGCTTTGATGCATTTGTTTACCTAATAAATAGGTATTGAGAAAGAGTCCTGACCTGAAGGATTCTACAGAGAAGCTGAATATCTACTGAAGGGATATACAACACAAACACGGGAAAAGGTAAATTAAAATGCAGGCCAACCACAGAAGAGATGCCATCTTTCATTCATACACCTCTTTCATTCAGCACACCTGTCTTCTCTGTGCATCTTTAAAACACTCACTCTATTCCTGGCACTATATTGGAAAGTGGTAAAACAAAACAAATTGTACATATTCCCTGCACGCAAGGAATTTACATTTTACTAGGGGACCCCCCCCCCCCCACACACACACATTAGTTACAAGGCAACATAATAATGGAATCATGCACAAATTCCAAGGGCTCAAGAACAGAAATAAATCATTCACATGCAACTAAATGCAAATGAAAAGAATTTTAACTGATTATAGTCAAATAAATGCTAACTAATGAAAATTCCATACCATTTTTCACTTGTGATAACACAAGCACTTTTGGTTTTCTGCAAAGGGCTAGATAGCAAGTATATGGCTTTGTGGGCCATACGGTCTCTGTTGCAACTGCTCAGCTCTGCTATCGCAGCACAAAAGGAGCCATAGACAATTTGTAAATGGATGAACTTGGCTCTGTTCCAATAAAATTTTACTTCTGGCCACTGAAATTTGAATTTCATATAATTTTCACTTCTTCTTTTGATTTTCTTCAACGATCTAAAAATGTAAACACCATCCTTAGCTCACAGGTGGTATAAAAATAGGCAGTAGGCCAAATTTGACTTGTGGGTTCTATTTGCTGATCCCTGTCATAGAGAATGAATCACATACAAAGACACTAGGCATGAAAGGATAAAAAGAATTCCAGTTTGCTTTGGAAGTTTAGAGTGGCGTAGGGCCCTGGCCATCACATTTGTTGGGAAAGTACAATGGGAGCCTGGCAGTTGCTGTATAAGGAAGAAGCTGTGTCGCTATCAGAGGAGAGGTCCCGTTCTCAGGTGTGCCAGCCCTAGGGAGGGCAGGAAAAGAAGGTGTGGAGTTTCCGCTGGGGGAGTGGGGTTGTCCCAACCAACCATGCCATGGCTGGTCATCTGGATGTGCCCTTGGACAACGTATTGTATTATGTGTTCAAAGGGAAGAGATGTTGCCCTCATAGAAACTGGAAGATCACATTTTAAAACAGTGGACCCTTGAACAATTCAGGGGTTAGGGGCACCAACCAGCATGCCCTGTAACTTTAGAGTTGGCTCTCTGTCTATGTGGTTCCTCCATATCCACGTTCTGCATCCTTGGATTCAACCAACTACAGATGGGATCGTGTAGGACTGTAGTATTTATTGAAAAAAAGCTGTGCGTAAGTGGACCCATACAATTCAAACCCATGTTGTGCAAGGGTCAACTGTATTCTACTGAATGTGATTCATACATGTTAAAGCAGAGAGAAAATAAAAGCAAAAGGTGTAGTGAGAATCCTTTAAATATTCCATCTGACCAAGGAGAGTTGTCTGCTATAAAATAAGTTAGAAGGGGGACTAGGGATCAAATATCAGTTGTTGCCTCCAAAAAGAGAAACTGTTCAGAAAGAGAGGTCAGCCAGGTTCAGTCTGTCAGGAGACAAGAGAGCGACTGGCTCCATGTGCAATATTAACTAGAATTTTTGGAGGTAGTCCAGCAGATCATTCCAAAACAACCAGCATTCTGTGAACAGATCCCTGTGACCTCTGCCCCACTGTTCACAGGAGCAACAGGACCAGCTGCCTCTGCTGTTACTCCATCCACAGTCCCAAGATCTGCACGCGGAGAAATACGACTTCAGTTGGACAGAAAGGGCACTCATCACTTGCACAAGACAAAAGACACCAATGGAAATTTTTTGCATTCATCTTGTTCCCTGGGTTTTGCTGTGACCTCCTTAAAAGAAATTTTTTAAGTGATAGGGTTAGAAGGATGAGGGAAAAAATGGCCCCATTGGTCTCCATATCTTGCCTCTGAAATTTGATCACTGCATAAAATTTGAGGTTTATAAGTCAGCAGAACAGGGGAGGAAATTGTTCCAACTCTGACTGAAACTGTGACTGGGCAGTCTCTTTATGTATGTATTATGTATGTGTGTGTGTGTATATATATATATAGTAAAAGGGAAATTAAAATACAGGCCACCCGCAGAAGACATGCCCTCTTTCATTCGCACACTGTTCGGCACATGTGTCCTCCCTGTGTATTTTTAAACCACTCACTCTATTCCTGTATATATATATTTGGTCCTATATATCCCTTACCTTGTGGTGCTAATCCAAGCAAAGATATACTACCAAAGCTAAGTCTTTAATGCTCCCAGAACATCACAGAGACATAGAAAATTAATAAGAACCATATAATTTGTATCTGTATGGTTTTTCCCAGCATGCAAAGGGTTTTCACAGGCTAGTTATCTTCAAGCTGGTAGGAAGACAAATCAAAATTAAAACCAAGATCTTCTCATTTCTATTCAAAACGTATTCTGCTTTTTCTTTTTTTTTTTTTCTTTTGCATTATATAGCTAATGTTCAAAAATCAGTGAGGACTCCATACTATTAATTCACATTGAGGTTGTTCTAAAGATTTTTCCAGGGCTTTTCAAAAGAGAAGCAGCAGAAATTCAGAAAAAAAGAATTGGTTCTTAATTGATTATTAATAATCCTTATCTCTGAGGCTATTTTCTTTTGTGTAATTTTTCTTAGTTTCCAGTGTTTTCTTTTAAATGTTTTTTGCTTATGTAATTAAAGAAAAAATCATGAATTTTTTAAATTAAAAATATTCATGGAAAAATAAAGAAGTGTCATTCAATAGTTAACACACGACCGTGCAACATGGATGAATAGTTCTCAGCTCAGAGACACTAGGAGAAATATTCAACTTTTACATGATATAGTTTTTTATAAATTTATTTATTTATTATTTATATTTGGCTGTGTTGGGTCTTCGTTGCTGCACGGGCTTTCTCTAGTTGCGGCGAGGGGGGCTACTCTTCGTTGGCGGTGCGCGGGCTTCTCATTGCGGTGGCTTCTCTCGTTGCAGAGCATGGGCTCTAGGCACACGGGCTTCAGTAGTTGTGGCACACGGGCTCAGTAGTTGTGGCTCACGGGTTCTAGAGCACAGGCTCAGTAGTTGTGGTGCACGGGCTTAGTTGCTCCACGGCATGTGGGATCTTCCCGGACCAGGGCTTGAGCCCGTGTCCCCTGCACTGGCAGGTGGATTCTTAACCACTGCGGCACCAGGGAAGTCCCTATAGTTTTTTTCTAAGTGAAAAGAGTCACACCTGCTCTTATCCATCCTCTCTTTTTATGGAAGGATTATCAATATGTGTGACCATTTTGTAAGCCAGTTTGGGGTATTTCTAATTGTTAGGTATTATTATTCAGTTTCTTAAAGCACAGTATCCTTGCTTCTCTAGAACTTTCTTAGTGTCAGCATACCCTGAGTTCCCTCAGAGGTTGAGTCATGAGCTATTTCTCTGGGTGTTTTCTCAACCCTATAGGGCCCAAGTTTTCATGGGAGTTTTGTGTTTTCTTATTCAAGGCCTTCATTTAAAAAATCCCCAATGAATTACAGGTAATGCAATAAAATTCATGTTGACTAATTAGTAGAATGCTAGTATGAATTAGAGAATGATTCTATGTTACAAAACATCATTTTAAAATATAGTATTTCAGGGAAGTTCATTGTTTTACCTGAACGAGTTGTATCTCATTTAATAGATTTGCTTCAAAGACCAGTCAATGATGTTTCTAATCAACTTTTCAAATTCAAATGGGGTCTGTTAGCAACTTAAACAATCCCCACAAATTCCAATTTGTTTAATTTTCTTTCCTTGAAATCCTTTATATAAAGATAATGAAATGCTAAATTCCAACAGATGTACAAATCTAAATGAGAGTGCAACTTGAATTTGCTGTCATTGTTAATGAGATATCTGATGGAAGGCATAAGGATATATTGAGACCATTACAGTGCCTGCACATAATAAGTGCTCAATAAATATCTGTCAGGTGAGTACAGGAGTTATTATAATTCCCAGCATTGCATTAAGGAAGCAGTGGATATGTGGAGGGACTACCAGCTGCGTTTTCCATTTTTCTTATTGTCCTCTTCAACTGTTATAGCAGATAAGCTTTTAATCTTATTGCTGTGCTAACACTTATATTACCCATGAACACACAATAACCTGGGTTCAGGATAATTACTTACATCACTTTATAGATTAGGACATTGTCAGAGACCAGATGACTCTCCCCAAGACATGTGGTGAGAAAATAGCAAAAGTGAAGATGCTACTTAGCTCCTCTGAGAGCCATAGCCAATGCTTTCTCCTCCCTGTGTGGCTTTCTTCTTATTCTTTAATGGAATGCTGGGAAGATGTGTGAGTGAGAGGATCTGATTTTGGAAGATGTGCCACAAAATTCAAATCCTTAACTATCATAACGTTTAAATAAACTATGTTCATCAAGCTGCAAGCTCTTTGGATCAGAGCAATTACTACGTTCAGTCACTTACTAATCATGATGATGAATATATTTTTTAGATGTATTTATTTTCTATGTCCGCTTATATGTAACAAATGTGGAGTCAAATTGTATTTATGATGGAAACAATAAAAATTCTCCCATCCATTCTGGCCTTGAGTGTTTCCAAAGCTTTCCACATCCATTATCACGTTTGATCCTCTTCATAGCCCTCTGGAGTAGCTAGAGGTAATATAATTGCTGCTGGAAATGAAGACAATATTCAGATGGAACGTTTCAACCAATTTGCTGGTGCAATCTTCTATTTCTGTGATGCAGATGTGGAAATGGAAAACAAACAAAAAGGCAGATGGAATGCTAAAAAATAGCATGTGATCAGAAATGTTGTTCACTGCTTCTTTCAGTAAACCACAGAAAGATAACAAAGGCTACTGCGCCCAGTACAGAGGGGAGGTGTGTAATGCTGTCCTGGCAAAAGATGCTCTTGTTTTCTTCAACAACTCCTACGCAGACCCTGAGGAGGCCCAAGAACTACTGGTCCACACTGCCTGGAATGAACTGAAAGCAGTGAGCCCATTCTGCCGGCCGGCTGCTGAAGCTTTACTGTGTAACCACATCTTCCAAGAATGTAACCCTGGGGTGGCACCTACTCCTACACCCATTTGCAGGTAAAATTTACAAAATAAATAAATGGGGAAATTCTGTTTGTCTGTCTGCCAACAGGAAAAGTTTTCAAAAGAGGAAGTTGTTATGTGTAAGAGTAAAGGCAAAAGCTGGCTTTTGTCCAAAATATAAGGTAATTAATTGGACAAAATTCCTACCATGTGAATTACTGGTGATACCCTATTATACAAGGGCTCTAAGTTAGAAAATGCCATAAAAGGTATAATATTCTATTACATTTGTTATTGTTCACATTATTATCATATTCATAAACATCCCTGCTTTCTAGGAAGTAAAAAACAAAATCCCAAACTAATATGGACCTCATTAGTAAGCCAAGATAGAGAAAATAAAGACTACATATCAAGTATTTCAGCATTATTTGCCAATAAATATGAGATCTTGGTGAGCATGTCAGAATATTAAAATACATTCCACCCAATATTCTAATTCAAGTACTGACACTCTTGTGTCATGGGGGGGTGGAAGGAGTAGAAACAGTTTTAAAACAGATATTTCTTTAAAACCCCCTACTCTTTAAACACTGAAATTTATAAACCGACTTTCAATAGAATTATCTTTGCCTTTATTTACTTCTTGTGTAGAAAAGACAGGAATCAATGTAGCTTTTGAGCTAAATGGAACAAAGTTCAAATACTGTTTTGTACTGCTTTCTAGATGCACTGACATATGACCTCAGCTAAACTTCAGTTTCCTCGTCTGCAATAGAGCTGAGAGGATTAAAGGATAAATTGTACCCAGGGTATATATTAGAAACTGGATGGATACTGTTTGCTTTTCAAGAAAACACATGAAGACTACCAACACAGCACATTTCCAACTGTTTTGATAAAACCAGGAACTATTTAAATATTGAAATAGTTTTAAGGCATTCTATTTAGTATAAAAGGACTACAGAGGTCATTAAAATAGAGTGCTCCATTCTTCAACTTACTGCAGATTTTGAGGGTTTGGAGACATTTTAAGACTAATATAGGGACTTCCCTGGCAGTCCAGTGGTTAAGACTTTGCCTTCCAACGCAGGGGGTGCGGGTTCGATCCCTGGTCAGGGAGCTAAGATCCCACATGCCTCGCGGCCAAAAAACCAGAACATAAAACACAAGCAACATTGTAACAAATCCAATAAAAACTTTAAAAATGGTCCACATCAAAAAAAATATTTTAAAAAATTACTTAAGACTAATATAATTTGTTGTTTCTTCACTTAAGATTATATTTTCATCAGACATGACATCTAAGTATCTTTTGAGGAACAATGAGAATTAAAATTGAATTGTATCTTCATATGCTAGCACAAAATAAATTTATTGAGTAATTTCCCAACATTTATGCCCTAGATCAGTTTACATGCATAGGCCACAGATGTTCTTTCTCAAGATTGAAAATAATTTAACTTTTTTGTTTTTTTAGAAAAAATCCCATTCACTGAGATTTCAAATTTATTAGAATAGCATAGTTAATTAACTCTTAAATCTGTGAGCCATTTGTAGTGTACTTAAATTTTTTTCTTAATTCCACCTGTTATTTAAACAAGTATTTTTTTTAATTAATTTATTTATTTATTTATTTTTGGCTGCATTGGGTCTTCATTGCTGCGCGCAGGCTTTCTCTAGTTGTGGCGAGCGGGGGCTACTCTTCGTTGTGGTGCGCAGGCTTCTCATTGCGGTGGCTTCTCTTGTTGTGAAGCATGGGCTCTAGGCATGCAGGCTTCAGTAGTTGTGGCATGCGGGCTCAGTAGTTGTGGCACACGGGCTTAGTTGCTCCGCAGCATGTGGGATCTTGCTCGACCAGGGCTCGAACCTGTGTCCCCTGCATTGGCAGACAGATTCTTAACCACTGCGTCACCAGGGAAGTCCCTGAGTATTTTTTTTAATCTGAAAATTGTTTCTACTTTTTTAATCCTTGTAAACAATTTATTCACATTGGGGTTGAAAAATATAGTCTAGAAATTTTCACATTTTTATACTTCATTAAGGTTTTCTTTTTTCTTATGTATAATCAATAATTGTTTTAAAAATTAGACATTTAAAAAGACTTGGGAGTAGATTTCTTTTCATTATTTTCTTTCCTATAAGTAATATAAAAAGAATGGGTAATATGACTTCATTATCAGACTTATGTCCTTTTTATTTTAAGAATGTTTTCTTATAGTATATCTCTGAGTATTTTTCTATTTTTTTATGTGCTCTAGTTTCTTGTTGGGAAACATTGTTATTTGTACTTTGAATTTCTTGCTTGCTTCTCCCTCTCAGTTATCTCCTTACTCACTATTTTCATCTTCCTTTCTGCATTCAGTTAGAACTTCTAAAGTTTTCCCGTTATTTGTTCAATATCTTGCCGTGCCATTTCTTTCTCAATGAAGATTTCACTTGTTTCAGTGAAACAAAGTTGTTTTCACTTCTTTGTGGCCTTTATTTTCTTCAGTCACTACCATGTTTAACTTAACCTAGTTTTCACTCTATTTTGCATTTCATCTTGATTTTTTTTCCCCCGTGAATAACTCTTCTGTAGAGGCCATGCTTCAGTGCATGTCAATGAAAACAAAACAATTTTTTAAATTCTCTAACGTGTCTTTCCATGTATAATAAAAAATAATTTTCCCAGGTATTTGCTTTCTCCACATAATGTGGGCTAAAAAGTTCTTTCATATGTCCCGTATTGCTTTTGCACAGTTTAACTGTAACATCTGAATGCAGAAAGATTTGCTTATATGACCCAAGGATGGTACCAGGCATAAGAAGAAGCAAGCCAAGCAATGTTTCTCCAGTTCTTCAGCGTCTCAGAAGCCTGAAAGCCCCATTGTTCCCTCTTCCTTTGCAGACATATTAAGAATCTACATTCCATTGCTGTACTCATGACTCCCATTATATCCCATCACATTAGTATGCACAGCCCTTTCATTCTGCACATGCTCAGTTGGTCCATATTGGCAAGTGGTTGCCTGGGAAAGCAGGAGTGTAGGCATGAGTAGTAAAAAATATATATACATGTATATATAACTACACATACACACGAATGTACACACACAAAATTTCCTCCTCTTTTATACTTCATATATTTAATGAATGACATTACTATTATTATCCTTAATTTCTTTGATTATCTTTAATTTCCTCTTATTATGAATCCCAAATATCTTAATTTGGAACTAACTTGATTTTTCCTATGTAGTCTATCCTATTTCCTATAAGATAAGCTTGAACAAATATTAATCCACAAAATTCTAATTAGTCCAACTAGTCTACCTAATCTTTCTTCAGCCTTTTCACTCAGTACAACATAGAGATGAACATTGCAGCTTCATATTCACACAGACCTTACTCTAGCTTTCTCAGATGAAAGCACACACAGCAATGGGATAGGACTCAGCTTCTCCAAGGGTAGGGCTGGGTAAGGACTCCCAAGCCCTCCTATAACCTTTCAGGAAGGTGATGCTATTCTGTTTTAGGGAACAAAGCACACAGAGACACGGACTGTGTTCCTCAGGCCCTGCCCATTAGCCCTGAGATTACAGAAAAACCTCCCAGGCTGGAAACTGCTTGACAATGATCTTTTAAAGCTCTGCGTACCTTGTTTCTGTACCTTTGTAGTTACTTTAATATGAAGTTAAGAGAAAACATATCTGGGATTCCTAATCCATTACCTTTTGAACTTGAAAGTTCTTTTCCCCAGTAGCATTAGTGATGTTTTAAAAACAAAACAAGACAGCATTTCATCACATGGGATAATATGCTATATATTTCATAACTTCTCACATTATTTACAATAAAAGGATTTTTACAAAAACACTTTTGCAAGAACAAACAGTGTACTATGATGATGTTTTGAAAATATGGGATTTAGGCTCCGCCACCAATTTGGCTTCAACGTGCTATGATTCATCAAATTTTGTTCTCCCTAAATTATTTTAGAGAATACTGCCTGGCAGTAAAGGAGCTCTTCTGTGCACAAGAATGGCTAGCGGTGGAAGAAGAGACCCCCAGGGGACTCCACAGATCTGGGATACATCTGCTCTCCATGCCGGACTGCAACAAACTCCCCAGCATGCACTGGGACCCCATGGCCTGTACCAGACTGCCATATTTAGGTAACAGAGTTCTCTCGAGACTTTGGAGGTTCAGAGAAATTTACTATTTTGAGGAAACTGAGGTGTGAATTTAAATCTCCTAATATTCCTAGGCATTTCCAATTTTTTTGAGTTCTGCCTTCCTTCCATACCTAATAACAGAATCCTATTGCTATCCTAATTGCACCGATTAGCATAAGGATTTATTCCATTTGTTCTAAAAGAAATTAAAGAGCACTTTTCACTGCTGCTTGAGATCTTACCTTACTTCATAAGCAGATCTTATGAGAGCTCATAACATTTCATGGAATGTGCAGAGAAATGGCCAAGAAACAGTTCATATTTTGTCAGAGGAGTGGAATAAAGGCATAAAGTCCTCTTTCTTAGCCAAGGAAGCGGATTTTTCAGCATGCAAAAATAAGCCATATGTTTGCAAATGCTGATCTCACAAAACAAAGCTGAATGGCTGCATGTTGCTTTAATGAACTTCATTTGTAAGGAACTATGTGGTGAGCCCTAACAGCTGTTTTAATTTCAAAGATGCAATCCTTTCGCATTCGAATGCGAAGAATGTTTTCCCATTGTATATTAAAAAGCTGAAAGAGAACTTGCATTTCTTAGCACTCTCTCACAGAACACAGGAGCTATCTGGATGTTCACTTAAAACAAATTTTTATCCTTTCCCCTTCAGATTATAAAAAAGAAAATCTAACAAGTAAGTAATTTTGTTTGTGCCCTCGAAACGTTATGTGTATGTAACTGGATTCATGCATGCGTATTTACACCCATATTTCATGATGTCCAGAACGGGATGTACGGTCCCTCTCAAAGTCTTTTCACTATACTCACCCAGGGTAGAATATGAAGGAAGATCATTGGAGATCCCAGTTTATAGCTTCTAATTAGGCCATGGAGAGCACCATATTTAGTGAATGATACAAATCCCATCTCCTACCTCAAGGTTACTAAGTTGCTTTATCCCTTCTATGGCTATAAAATAAGCCAATTTAAAATATCACCTTTTGATTTTGCATTCATGATTTTTGTATCATCCAATAGTATAAAGTTTACAGGGTCAAATCAAATGGTTTTAAAAGGGTCATCTCAAAATCTCTAGGAAAGAATTCAAGAAGGTTGCTTGAAAAGAGGTGTCCTAGAAACTAACGTGTATCAGATGGTACGTTAAGCCTACCAGAATGCAGAAATCTTCAGAATGAAATTAGAAATTTTTTTCATGTAGACTAACTTCCTTTGATTTTCATGTTCAAGGCTCAAATCATATTCATTTCTTGGGCTATATATTCCAGGCCTAATTGTTTCTGCACTTGGCTTAATGCCAGGACTTGATTTTACCAGCTTACTTAAAGGACTAAGACTTAAAATATTGAAAGAAAGAATGCTACTGGTCACAACTGAATCACTCAGAGCTGGGAAACAAGAACAGCTTTGGAAAACCCTAAAAATTATTATTATTCTGGAAACCTGTCAAATTGTCATTCCCAACTTGAAAGAATGAAAAAGAAATGTTTCAATTCTTTGTCACAGAAGCAACCAAAGTTAACTTTGATTGGACTTTTAATTGATGACTGTGATGTTTGTTATCCTTTGATTGTTTACTCATTCATCCATTCAAGCGTTCATTGAGGGTTTACTGTATGAAAGGGGCTGACCTTCAATCCTAGATTAGACAGAAATAAGACACACAAAAGCATCCAGATTTCTGCCTTCTACACTGATTATAAGGACTTGCGAGCAGCATAGATTAGCTAAATCATTTTATGAAATCTTTGTTATATGTAAGAAAATGAACTCCAGATGTCATAAACTGATCGTTTCATCTGACCATATGGGGAGGAATGTCTAAAAATATGTTCCCTGAGTTAAATACAATTATCAAAGAAATTGGCTTTAGCTCTTCAGGTAGGTCAATCGTTGAACAGAGAAGTCATCCTTATTAGGTAGACTGTCTCATATTCTGTGGGAGTGTGTAAAGCCCTCAAATATTTCTTGGAGAGTCTCTTGAATTCTGAGTAAACTCTAAAGGATATTACCAGTTCACTTTGAAGGGTGATGGAAGATTTTTTTTAATCATTAGTTTATCTTTTGGATATTTCCTTCTTGCTTCCCTTCTCCCTGTCTTTTAATGATTGCTCCTACTTTCATATTAGCATTAAGTTTAGCTCTCCAATTTAAGCCCCCCTCCCCACTCATCTTGGATTGATTTTTTAAATCTTCGAATGACTTAGTTCACAGAAAGTCAGAGCAGCTTTCAAACCATCACAGCGGAGCCTGGGAAGTCTGTTACATCCACCACTGCTGTGATGCTTGATGAGAAATGCTGTCATTGGTCCTGCACGAATGTTTTACTGCTGTGCTAATATTCTTCTAGTTACAGGTGCCTGCTCGAGTCACAGGGGTGACCAAACTTGGTCTCCACAGGCTTCAAAACCACTTGCTTAGCCACTGGTGCTCAGGGCATAATCACTGCTTCCATGCCTAGACTAAGAAGTCATACGTAGGCATCCCTTATAATCTCTGCTTTTACAAGTGTCCTATTTCAAATGGCTTCAGGCATCCACTGCAATGAAAGTTTTCCTTTGACTCTGTGATGTGCTATAATAATATAGTTCCTTCTATGAAATCATTTTTTTACTATATTGCAGTCAATTTCTAATATTTCATTTAGGATCTTTTAAAGCTATGCTCTATAATCTGCACTTTTCTTTTGTGCTAACACTGTCAGGTTGTGATATTACTATTATAATAACTTGCTAAAACAATCTGAAAGATTTTTCTCTTACTGGAATATATTATAAAACTGTGAAAATTGTATCTCTTCCAAGACTGAAAGACTGTAACCATAATTCTATAATGACTTAAATTTCCTGGCTATGGCTAGTTTCAGATTTTCTAATTCTTCAAATTTGGTAATTAATGTGCTCCTACCATTTTCCTTAAGATTTAAAAAATGTAACTCCATAGTTATATATTATTTCATTTTTATTGGCCTTTGAGTCTATTGTTAAAATGACTTTGTCATTCCTAATTTTGTATGTTTGTGCCTTTCTTTTCATTTTAAAATTAAAATGTCACTGATTAGACTACTTTGTAAATATTTATAAGACAAACTATTGACCTATTTTTAAATTCTATCATTTGTGTTATGTGTATTCTAACTTATTAATTTCTGCTTGTACATGGCTGTCACTATATCGCCTGTTTTCCTTTGTCTTCTGTAGATTTTGTTTCTTTTCCAAAGTCTTAAATTAAATATCTAGTTCATTCACTTCATTCTTTTTATCTAATGGAAGAAGATAATGCTATGAGTTTATCACTGAACACATCTTTGGCCAAATCTCATCAACACTGTTAGGAAGTTATTTTGTCATCTGTAACTATGGCTACTTTCTACTCTTTGATTGAAAGGTTATTAAAATGTTTCTTTTTTTAATGCCTTATTGGATTTTATTTAATCTATTATTAATTGCATTTTGATCAAAGAATAGATCTGCATAATTTCTTCTTTTGAAATTTACTGAGATTCATCTTTGTGACCTGACAGAAAAGACCGTGTCTGTCACTATCCCACAAATATTTGAAAATAAGGTTTATTCTGTCTTTTTAGGGTACAAAGTTCATTCTTCACTATTAAGACATTCTTGTTGATTATATTATTAAAATATTCTGTATCCATGTTTTTGTCTTTACTCAGTCAACTAAAAGGATTTAAAATATAATTCATAATGTTGTTTTAATAGATATACAATGGACGTTGCACCCTACAAACAGAGGGACATTAGTATGACATCTTTTGGTTTCCAGCGGTAATACAGATTTTAACTTATTTGTATATTGCATTGACCTTTTTAATAGGAATTTGACAGGAGTTCAATTGTTAGATGAACTAACTTTCTCATTTCTGTCCTACTATTTCCATTTTCCATGTTCTTCCATTTAATTCTGTTTGTAAATCAACAATACATATGTATAAAACCTCAGCTTTAGACAATCCTGACTTCAATTTCATAAAAATATTTTATTTAATAACTTAACAATGTCCATGATTGTTGTCAGGTCATTAAAACTATGATGAGTGTAAAGACACTAGCCCAGGATTTGCATTTGTCTTGGAAAAAGTATTTCCTTTCTCTGAGTCTCATCTTTAAAATTCTGTGATTCTGTAAGCTGGATTTACTTACAACTAGACTTCACTGGATTCTTACAATTGCGCTGTATAGATATATAACCAGGGAGAACCTGACACATTAAAACATAGTCTTAAATTTAGTTTCCTGACTGCCTGAATACAAAAGTTGCTGCTTAAAAGTTTAAGAATAAGTGAAAATCTGTTGTTGACTTACAGCATTCCCACCAATGACGTCCTCAAAGCCGAGTGTGGACATTCCAAATGTGCCTTCCTCCTCCTCGTCCTCCTTCTCTGTCTCACCTACATACTCCATGACTGTAATAATCTCCATCATGTCCAGCTTTGCCATATTCGTGCTTCTTACCATAACCACTCTTTATTGCTGCCGAAGACGAAAACAATGGAAAAATAAGAAAAGGTGAGATTCTAGTTTAAGTGAATCACGTGTAGTAACATTTTTAAAACCTTTACGTATTTGGTATTGAAGCTGGAGATGGGAGGAGGGGTATATATAACACTGCCACTTCCTTTATGACAGCCATTGCCTTGCTTTAACGGTAAGCAGCCCCACCGTGATCTTTAAAAATGTCAATGACTTGTTGCATAGGATCACATGTCCTAAGGTTAGTTTTTCACAGCAGATAGAATCTAAACCACAATTTGGAAGAATATGGCCGTTCCTGCTCCCTATCAGCCCCCTCAGCCCCACTGCCACTACCAGATTGGATACGGACAAAATTCCTGAAAAAAAGAATGTACCTTTAGTCTCCAAACCAAATTCTTCGTTGCTCTAAAACGGAAGGATCTTTGGTGAACTTAGTATAATTTGTTTCCTCCTAAACACCATGTCTCTTTAGAACCTAAGTCTGAGTGCAAAGCTCTCACCTGGTCCTCAGCTCATTATTGATCTTACCTGTCTTACCTGCAGAGAATCAGCGGCTGTAACCCTCACTACTCTTCCTTCTGAGCTCTTGCTAGACAGACTTCATCCCAACCCCATGTACCAGAGGATGCCACTTCTTTTGAATCCCAAATTGCTCAGCCTGGAGTATCCCAGGAATAACATTGAATATGTGAGAGATATCGGAGAGGGAGCATTTGGAAGGGTCTTTCAAGCAAGGTAAAGTTGCCCACATTAAAAAAAAAACCTACCAACTGAAATACATTGTGTGTGAAAAGTTACCAGACATTAACTTGATTCTATGTAATATGTATAATAGTTATTATCAAATTAGTTCATTCTTCACATCATTCACCTTATTTTTATTGAGTACTGTACTTTGAATCTTGATACTTTTCCCCCTCTGCTAGAAAATAGGGTTGTGTATATGGAGAGAATCTTTATAAAGTGTTCCGATGATAAGCAATTAGCAAAGTTTAATCATATTTTCTTTTCAGAAGAGAATTTCGTTGTACATTTTAAATAATCATTTCTTACATTGTTTTTAGTAAATATTTCTAAAATCTCTTCCATTTTCAATTGCTATAGTCTCCACTTCACTTAATGTTTACTTTGAAATAGTGTTTCAGTTTAAGAACTCAAAGCCTGACATGTATGGATGCTGAATAGATGTTCACAGAATGGCAAGACAGAAAAAGGAAAAAAAAATTATGCAAAAATGTCAGCCAACAACGAGCTCAAAAAAACGAGTGTGTATTAGGGCCAGTGCTAGCCCAGTTAATGTCTTTGTGTGAGTTGGAATAAAATACCCTCTCTGCACGGATGTAGCTCCACAGACACACAGCTGGGCCACAGAGTGTAGACTTGGTTTTAATCGCCAATTGTTACTTTGGCCTGTTGCTCTTGGGCAGGATACAACTTTACTTCTACTCATAGTGGCCCTGGTATGGAGGTTACATGATTAATGAAAATCTCACACAAATACTTATTGGGAACCAAAAACTATGCAAGGCACCCTTTTAGGCTCTTTGGGGATATAAAGATGAATAAGTCATGGTCCCTGCCTTCTAGGAATTTATATTCTGGTCAGAGATTAAGGGGTTAGGATGGTAATGATAATCCCATTGGACTTGGGCACTTTTGGTTTTCTGTTATTAATAAATAATGCATTTTTCAAACAATCTATGTTGAAAATAACCCCAGTGATTTTTATTCATTGGAGTCAAGGAGTTTTAAGTGTGACCTGCCATTGGCATCTTACTTTGGTTCTGTGGCTCTGGGAAAGGCTGCATGAGTGTGGGATGTGTATAAGCATGGGTAGTTATCATGTGACTATGTGTAATCTTCCTGATCTTTGATTTCTTGCTAAATAAATGTATCTCTCAGGGCTCCAGGCTTACTTCCCTATGAACCTTTCACAATGGTGGCAGTGAAGATGCTCAAAGAAGAAGCCTCAGCAGATATGCAAGCAGACTTTCAGAGGGAGGCAGCCCTCATGGCAGAATTTGATAATCCTAACATTGTGAAACTCTTAGGTATGAAAATATAAGTGAAGAAATGTATTGCATCAGAAAACAGAGGCTTGCCAAGTTTTTTCTCCTTCATACTTCACTTACATTTTTTCTTTCATTCCTTGATCAGAGAGATGCCTCTGTTCCTCCCCATAGAATATATTCTGTACTAGGGAGTAGACTATTTCATTAAATCACCTAAATTCAAAAAACTGAAGTTTTAAAAAACTTCTCAGAGAAATATTTTCTCATTTCATTAATTCTTTTACCAATTTTGTATTTAATTTTTTAATTTTTAGTTGAATTTATATAGTACATATAAATACACAGATTGCTAAAGTCCCTGGAATTAAAAACTAACACCAAAATAAACAAGCCAAGATAATAGTATTCTCGTTTCTCTTCCTTTTTGAACAGACTTCTAACTTTTGCCTGAAAAAAAAAATAGTTAATGATCTATTTGTATGCTGATATGAAATTGTGACCATCTGATCTAATATTTCAAGTTGTCCATTTCCCTCTCAAATACAGCAAGATTTTTAAATTAACAAACGTCTTCCTGGCACTAAATCTAAGACTCTTTATGTTAACATTTTGTTTCTTTCTGGAATGAACATTGTAAATTTACCTAAATGTTTTACTGCAGTAACCTGAATACTTCATCTAAGATCTTGGATTGTTTTTGTGCTCCTTTCCAAATTTCATACAACAGCTTCCTTATCATCCTTCTTCAGAAAGGAAGCAGAAAAACAGAGCAATTGCATTACATACTCAAAGCAAACATCCATTCATAAATTCATTCACCCAACATTTATGGAGTACTTGCTCGCCAGACACACGGTAGGTGTGTGGAATTTAAAGAAGACTTAAGATATAATCTCTAGTTTAAAGGGCTAAAATGTTGGGAAGAAACCTCAGCTAAATGGATGATTATAACAGGCAGGTAGATAGGATGCAGGATTAAGGATAAAGAACGACGGCAGTTAAACCTGATCCTGGAAAGGTCAGGAGCTGAAGCACCCCATGAGGAGTGATAAATCAGTTGAATCTTAAAAGATAAATAGGAGATGTTTACACAAAGAAAGGGGGTCAGAGTTCGACTATGATGCCCTCAACAGAAAACCAAGGCACCACATTTTCTGATCTGGTCATTTGCTTTCGGACAATTTTTTCCAGCGTGTCACTTTGGAAACGCAACCTCTAACAGGAGGCCTTGTTTTGGTTCTAGGCGTGTGTGCGGTGGGGAAGCCGCTGTGCCTGCTCTTTGAATACATGGCCTACGGGGACCTCAATGAGTTCCTCCGCAGCATGTCCCCTCACCCCGGACGCAGCCTCAGTCCCAGCGACCTGACCCGCGGGGCGCAGGCCTCCAGCCCCGGCCCGCCGCCCCTTTCCTGTGCCGAGCAGCTGTGCATCGCCAGGCAGGTGGCCGCCGGCATGGCCTACCTCTCCGAACGCAAGTTTGTTCACCGGGATTTGGCCACCAGGAACTGCCTTGTGGGTGAGAACATGGTGGTGAAAATCGCCGACTTTGGCCTCTCTAGAAACATCTACTCAGCTGACTACTACAAAGCCAACGAAAACGACGCCATCCCCATCCGTTGGATGCCCCCGGAGTCCATCTTCTACAACCGCTATACCACGGAGTCTGACGTGTGGGCCTACGGGGTGGTCCTGTGGGAGATCTTCTCCTACGGCCTGCAGCCCTACTACGGGATGGCCCACGAGGAGGTCATCTACTACGTGCGGGACGGCAACGTCCTTTCCTGCCCAGAGAACTGCCCCCTGGAACTGTACAATCTGATGCGTCTGTGTTGGAGCGAGCTGCCTGCAGACAGGCCCAGTTTCACCAGCATCCACCGAATCCTGGAACGCATGTGCGAGCGGGCAGAGGGGAGTGTGGGTGTCTGAGGTCGAAGATGGGCAGGTAGAACTCTCCAGTCTCCTCTCGGACTCTAGGAGCCAGAGGAGTCCAACACCAGAGGCCCAAGGAGACTCAGATAGGAAATAATAGTAGCAGGCATGGGTACCATGCTGTTTGTTTCTCAAAAAAAAAAAAAAAAAAAGACGGGGCAGAACTCCTGGGGTGGGTGGAAAGTGGGTGATGGGAAAGGCAGGGGAGGAAAAATGTCAGGTAATTGGAGATAACTACTCTTCCTCATGGGGAAAGTTTGTATTACATACTGTACAGGAAAGAATGTCATCCTGTTCAGTTCCTGAATTAGCTGGCAGCAGAGTTAGACTCTGCTGTATTAAATTTTGATACGAAATGCAGTTGAGAGCTCCATTTTTAATAGAGTTCATTCCCGTCCATTAGGAAAGTAGCGTATCTTCCTGTAAGAAGTTTAGCTCAAGCACAGAAAACTACAAAGAAGGAAAAACCATTTATCGTCTCCTCACCCAAAGACGGATGTTGGTTTTTTATTCAATATCTTTCTTGAGTTTAACGCACACTTTTATATTTGTTTGTATTCTGCAGAGTTGCGGCTTACTTTATTGATAGAAGGTTTCCAAGGAATAAAATGATAAATCAGCAAGGCTATATTCTTATTGTGATAAGAAATAAGTTCCCTTTTTCTGTCTTTGTGTTTCTTCTTTAGAAGTTTTTCCTTTGTGTGCACTTGTCATGAATTTAATCTGCTTATTTTATTCCTACATTTTCTTTTCTGAAAAAAATCTTTTGTGGCTAATTAATATACCTTTTTCTTTGAAAGTTTTTTTGGTACTTTTTCTTTGCTCTTATCTTTGTTTCTTCCTTTTTTCAGAACTCAGTTCTTTTTTGGTTATTTAGCTACTTTTTCTTTTTATTTCATCCATACAACAAACACCCTGGCAGAAATAATAACTTTCTAAATAACATTGTGGACTATTACGTATATACCTTTTGCAAAGTATTACCATTTTCTTCTGCACTTGCTTTTGAAGCCACACATTTTAAAGTTGTCATTCATTAATTTTATTGCCACAGTCTATTAAATCTCTTTATAAAACATAGTTTATAATATGGGATTTTACAAGGTGCTCTTGTGGCTCTGAGTTATTTCAAACCTGATGTTTGTGAATTCTGACATTTTTTTCCTTCTAGAAACCAATTTGATAGGCAGTAGAATTAATGTAGGGCTGCTTATCAACTTTCTGCAAGACTATTCACCTATCTTGTTACATCTTATGATTCTTACAAAGAAAAAAAAAACCCTCTGGAAGTCAGATTCTTGGTGCACAAGATTTCTCAGTGATGCCCACACAATATAGCTTTATCTGAGGCCAACATGGATGATATGAGTCTCTCCTGATATAGTATGAACCCAAATTCTCCCAAAAAGCAAATAAACAGGGAAGAGAAAATAGCAGTCTACCCTATATCAGCTTACTTTCATTCAACCTAATTGGTAGTTAGGGCAATGGAGAAATGGTCTGAATTCTTGAAAGTAGATTTTCAACTGCTTCTGGAAGGCTCCACCTAAAATCTCCAAATGCACCTGCGTGCAAAAACTTTTTCATCTTTGCTGGAAAACCTGCCATTTTCTTGTTCATAGTCATTCCAGGCAACCAAGACAAAAACACAGACTTGTCCCTCTCCTTCACCCATGAAAACTCTATCAGTTTACTTTCTAAAATTCTCCTGGACACACCATCTCCCCTTCAGTCTGGCTGCCCATTACTCACACTCTATCACTGCCTGTTGTCTCATCTTTCTACCATTTCATGGCAGAGAAGATTCCATGGGCTACAACAATACGTGCTTACTAACAATTCTGATTTACAAATAAGGAAGCCAGAAGTTAGCACTGAGACCTTGAGAGGTGCCTTAGGTTAAAGTCATGATGGTAAGTCCAAAGTTAAGACAGTCATCCAAAGGGCTAGATGAGGAATAAGGTTGCAGCATGAGTCAAGCAGCCAAGCGGCCAGCAAAGCAGAAAACTTGGAGAGGGCCACCATCAAGTCTGGAAGTTTCCCGTAGTTATCCATGGCATGACACATGTGTGTGTCATATATGCTCTGCAAACGTCAAAGACGTCTTCATTTTCCTCAGCTGACAGAGTTTTATTATAAAAGAAAGACATGGAAGTCCGGCCAATCAGAAAAACTACTCCATAGAAAAGCAGGGTCATGACAGAGTTACTTGGAGGACCTGCCATGGGGCTAGTGCTGCTGGGAACGTGTTGCCCCTCAGAACGGTTTCCATTGCCCTGTTCTACTGTCTGCTGCTTTGAGCTGTGCTCTGCTTCCCTCCCCATTGCTGGATAACTGCCCTTACTTTCCTCTTTCTTCCGCATGCCTTCCACAGCCTCATAGATTCTCTGTGTGTCTTTTAGGCTCTGCTATTTAAGATTTCAAAGCAAAAAGTCAGAGAGACATAGGTAAATACAGTGAGTGAATGAGTACGTGAGCAAGCAAGGAACTGTTATATAGACCATCCAATTTTACTAAATATTTAAAGGAACTGAAAACTAAAATAACAACTAGAAATCCCTTTATAGTAACAATAGTAATAAGAGTAATACCACCAGCTAGGATTTACTGAATGCTTACTCTAAGGCCCATATATATATATATATATATATATATATATATATATATATATTTTTTTTTTTAAGCTGGTAGGAATATTTAATTGGCATTTTGATAACTTGGCGGAGTCTGCTGGCTGTGGACTAGCGTAAGAGTGAAAAAATCCTGGAGGGTACAGATTTAAGGAAACCCCATAACTTTTGTGAGATTTACCTCCAAGAACTTAACCAGGTATCATGTAACAAAGTCCTACATTCCATGGGAAAGAATTTGACAGTCTTGTCTCAGCTAGTGGAAGATAATTACTGCTTAGTCCAGATTCTTCCAGCTTTTATGTCTCACCTAAGGAGAAACATTTCAGTTAAAAGGGGTGAGGACTTCAAGGACATAGATTGGGGATGATATAGCTAGGGAAGCAAGTAAGTGGCAGTGGGGAGAAAGCTATATACAGGAGAAACACTTCTGAAGGTTAAAGGCTCTGATGAAAAAAAAAGTAGACAACATGTAAGAACAGATGGGTAATATAAGCAGAGATATTGAAAGTCTAAAAAAAAAAAAAAAAAAATGCTAGAAATAAAAATACTGTAACAAAAATGAAGGATATTTTTCATGGACTCATCAGTAGAATGGACATAGCTGAGAAAAGAATCAGGGAACTTGAAGATACGTCAGTGGAAATGCCCACAACTGAAATGTAACAAGAAAAAAAAAGAGCCCTGAATATCCAACAACTGTGGGACAATTTCAAAAGGTGTAACATGCACAATTGGAATACCAGAAGGAAACGAATAAGACTAGAAGAAATATTTGAAGCAATATTTGCAAAGAATATTTCAAAATTAATGACAAACACAAAACCACAAATGCAGGAAGTTCATGCAGAACAAACACCAAAATTTCTGTACCTAGGCATATCATATTAAACTGAAGAATACTGAAGACAAAGATAAAATTTTGAAAGTAGCCTGAAGGGGGCCAGGAGGGAATGAGACAACCTACAAGTATGAGAATTACATCGAACTTCTCTATAAAGCACACAAGTGAGAGAGTTGTATATTTTTAAATTGAAGTAAATATATTAACTTAAAACATACAATATCCCTGTGATGTCAGTACTATCATTATGCCCATTTTTTAGGTGAGGAAACAGGCACAGAGAGATTGTGTAACTGGCCTTAAGCACACAGAGCAGCAGAGCCTAGGTTGTGACCAAAAGACGCTGAACTCTCAATCATCATGCTGAGGTGCTTCCGATGATTACAGAGGGAACAACTGAATCACAATGACTCTGTGGAGGTGAGTTATAATTTGCATGTAGTTTCAAAGCATACACCATACCCCTTATACTCCTAATTTCCTATCTCAGTCTTTTCATTGAACAGCAAAAAAGTATATTTTAGCATTGTCAATTTAATCAAAAAATCCAATTGATGGCATGTGTATTTTTTTTTGTTAGCTCTAAATGCATTTTCAAGTTTTGTGAAGATCACTGTCTTATTTCCTTAGTGGTCATCCCAAGGTTCTGTATCTCAGGGACATGGGCCCAGTATTTACCAGTATTGCTTTCCTTTTCAAATACAGATTTTTTTTTCCCATTGTAAAATCATTGTATAAATTCAAAAAGATCAGGAGAGAGACTCACAGGGTCATTGTTACCAAGTGTCAGGACAGGCACCAGTGAAGCACCCACAAGTGATGTTAAATGGTTGAATATCAAACAAGACAAGAGTTCCAGGGCACCAAAAGAACACATTCCCTGGTATCGTGATAGAGCAGAAAAGGAGCACTCCTTCCACTTTGCAGGATATTATAAACCTGTTCTATATCATTAACTATTTTTCTAAAAGTTCAGTTTAATTTCTGAATAATATTCCATTTTATGGAGATATACCATAATTAATTTCTTATTTTTAAAATATTTGAGTTTTTTAAGTGAAACATTTGAGTTTTTTCCAGTTTTCACTATTACAAACAATACTCTATTGGTCATCCTCATTGCACAAGCCCATAATTATCTCCTATGGAAATTCTGAAAAAGGGAATATCCAAGCCAAATGGCATGAACTAAATTAAGGCTTTTGTTTGTGTCATCACATTCTCTAGAAACACTGTTCCCATCTCTGAGTTGTACAACGGATCTCAGAGCCCTAAACATTTGCTGTCATACATAGAGAATTAATTCTCTATTTTTTAGAAGCCTTTTTTCTACTTAGTGATAGAAAAAGATGATCTCATTTTGATTTTATTTTTAAATTACTAGTGAGGTTGAATTTTTCTTGCTCCCAGGTCATTTATAGTTCTCGTTTGGGGAATTATCTATGACTCAATTTTCTATTGCATAGTTCATTTTCTAATTGATTTGTAAGTCATTTTATTTAATAAATAGTAAACCTTTGTCATACGTTGCACACAAGAGAAAATACGTACATTTATTTTAAAATAGCATTTGCTTTATTATTGCAAAAGCAATATTTATTTTTTTGAAAAGAAAAAATAATAAGCAACAATATACAAATAATAAAGAAAATGAAAAAACACCAACCAGTGGTAACTAACATTAACTCATGATAAATATTGTTCCAGTCTTTTTCATGTAGGTAGGTAGGTAAATAGGTAGATGAGAGATAGAGCTATAGAGAGATAGACAGATAGATAATCCTTTAAAATGAAAACAAGATCATACTGTTTTATTGTTTAAAGCTTTGTTTTTATCACTGAGTGTATCAAACATCTTCAACATCAACAAGTATTCATGTGCAACATCACTTTTGATGACTGAATAATATTCTATTATATGAACTTACAATTTACTTAACTATTATTCCATTGTTGGACATTTGGTTTATTTCTATTTTTTTGTTATAAAATACTGTATTTTGATAATTCTGTTGCTAAATTTTGTGAGCATCTATCTCGAGTGATTTCTTAAGGTATAATTCCTAGAAATATCGATAGAATTTCTAGATCAAAGGGTATATATACTTTTAATGCTTTTAATACATTGACAGATTACTTCCTGAATTATTCTGTCAATATATAATCTTCCAGCTAGATGAGAGCCTTTTTCTTTCAACCTCACCAATACTGAGCATGAGCATTTTAATAATTGCCAACATAACAGTTTAAGTTTTTATTTTGTAGCTTATGCTTACATTTCTTTAAATAAGATAAGGCTGAACGCTTTTTCAATGTTTTGAGGACAGTTGATTTACTCTGTGATTTGCCTCCTATTGTTATTTTTCTATTGCGTATATCTCTTTCTTATTGCTTTATAAAAATGCTTTATATATTGAGTTAAAGTTTGTCATACATGTTTCAACCACTTTTATAACGCTAAAAATGTATACTTCTATTTGTCTTTTACTATCAGATTTTATTAATCAGGAAAGAATGTTGAATTTTCAGTCTACTGAGATGATTATGTCTTTTTCCTTAATCTGTCAACATGTAGAAATGTAAGAATTGATATCCTAATGTTGAAATGTTGTTATGTTCTGAGAATAAATGCTCTTTGGGGGTCACATCAGTCTTTTAATTTACTACCAAATCTGTTTTATTAACATTTATTTGCATCAATATTTATAAATTCATGAAATTAAAAGTTTATCATTTTCTTCTCTGTTAGAGTTTGGTATCAGTATTATGATAATTTTCAAAACTTAGGAGTTTCTTCCTTTGGATCTTGGTTAGTTTTTTAAAAATAACTGTTACTTATTAATAAAAGCAATACATAGACATGATCTTTTAAACACTCCTAAGAAGTATACAAATAAAAAATAAAAAGTTCCCTCTTCCAAATCATCTCTAGTTCCAGCCTAAGTACAAACCACTTTACCCATTTCTAGTTTCAGTTCTGCTGGCAATGACCAATGCAATTCTAACAAATATACTTAATCTCTTTTTGAATTGATCAATTAAAAAAGGTGTGTAATATCTCCCTTCACGAAAGATGGGCAGGTTAGAGCACTTTTACTCAAACCCCTCTTGATTTTGAGTTATTTTAGTTAACTTCTTATTATCAATCATGTTATTTATCCTTATAACTTTAAAAAATACACTTAAGCATCAGTGTATTAAAAATACACTTAAACGTCAGTCTCCCAAGGCAACAGACATGAAAGCAAAAATAAACAAATGGGACCTAATCGAACTTACAAGCTTTTGTACAGCAAAGGAAACCATAAACAAAACAAAAAGACAACCTACAGATGGGGAGAAAATGTGACTGACAAGGGCTTAATTTCCAAAATATACAAACAGTTCATACAACTCCATAACAACAACAAAAAAACAACCCAATCGAAAAATGGGCAGAAGACCTAAATAGACATTTTTCCAAAGAAGACATACAGATGGCCAACAGGCACATGAAAAGATGTTCAACATCGATAATTATTAGAGAAATGCAAATCAAAACTACAATGAGGTACCACCTCACACTGGTCAGAACGGCAATCATTAAAAAGTCTACAATTAACAAATGTTAGAGAGGGTGTGGAGAAAAGGGAACCCTCCTACACTGTTAGTGGGAATGTAAATTGGTACAGCCACTATGGAAAACAGTATGGAGGTTCCTTAAAAAAACTACAGTTGCCATATGATCTAGCAATCCCACTCCTGGTCGTATATCCTGAGAAAACTATAAATCGGAAAGATACATGCACCCCAATGTTCATTGCAGCACTATTTACAATAGCAAGACATGGAAAAAACCTAAATGTCCATCGACAGATGGGTGGATAAAGACGATGTGGTATATACGTATATATATATATATATATATATATAATGGAATACTATTCAGCCATAAAAAAGAGTGAAATAATGCCATTTGTAGCAACATGGATGGACCTAGAGATTATCATACTAAGTGAAGTAAGTCAGACAGAGAAAGACAAATACCATATGATATCACCTATATGTTGAATCTAAAATATGACACAAATGAACATATCTACAAAACAGAACCAGACTCATAGACATAGAGAACAGACCTGTTGTTGCCAAGGAGGAGGGAGGTGGGGGAGGGATGGACTGGGAGTTTGGGATTAGCAGATGCAAACTAATATATAGAGAATGGGTAAAAAACAAGGTCCTACTGTATAGCACAGGGAACTATATTCAATATCCTATGATAAACCATACGAATATGAGAAAGAATGTGTATATATATATATGTAAAACTGAATCACTTTGCCGTACGGTAGAAATTAACACAACATTGTAAATCAACTATACTTCAATAAAATAAACATTTAAAAAATACACTTAAACAAAGGCTACCCATTGATTCTGGACTATGTTAGATACAATTAAAGCTCACACACTTCCTTCTATCACTTTTTCCGTTCCCCCCTATGTTCTATCACCTGTTTCTATGCTGTACAGCTTTTTCTATACTGTCCAGCTGTTTCTATGCTGTCAGGATTGATAATGTTTGCATTTTTTTTCTGCAACAAATTAAGATTTGAGTGTTGACTCTAGGTTGATTCTAAGCTTGAAACAAAAAAGAAACAATGCCTACAACAGTGTGATTATGTAATACTCATGCATTGCCACACCAATAGTGGTATTTAATTATTTTAATTTGATAATCTATTTTAATATCCATTAATTCTTTTTATTTCCTCTATTTTATGGATGAAGTATCATTTAAAATATCACAGAATTTTATGTTCTCTTCTGTTCTTTACATTCTTTTTTTTCTTCCTCTTTCTTCTGCCTCCTTCTCATGCTTTTGTTTTCCACAAATGTCTGGTGATGGTTGATTTAACATACATCATTGCAAATGAAGAGTTGCTTTGATTCATATAGGTGGCAGAAGTGTAGTTCCTCTGCAATTTTGTTGGAATGTTTATGCAGCACGGCCTCTCTTTAACGGGATGGCTCCCCGTGGGCTCTGCATATGTGCTTTGTGGGGAGGACTTAGGCAGGCTGAGTTAGAAATCCCACAGTTGCCAAAGTGATCAAAAGACCCTACTCTGAGGATATAACGCTTTGGCATATTTCACTCCTGGAGAGAGCTTTTATTCCTTCGCCCCTTCCATCCCCTGCGAGAGTCTAAGCTTCTCCCCCTATTCTCCTCTTCCTCCCTACCTAGATTCAACACACACAACAAGTACCCTTCCCAGGCAAATCTTCCAGTCTATTCAGAGAGCATTTCGTGGGGCTCCAGCTGGTGGGAAAGCCTCTCAGTCCACCTATTCTATATATAAGCCTCGCGTTGCTCACCCTGATTGACAACCCAGAGCCCATCCCTGCCCTCTGCATCTGCTGACTCAGAGCCTGGAGTCTTTATTCATGCAAGATCACTTCCCATCTCCCCTGAGAGCTGGCTCCTGTGTGCTGCCGGCTGTAGTTTACCGTTTCCTGTGTTATTCATGAATAAGAACATTAGATACCTTCTGCTTTCCAAATATTTGTCAACATGATGGCACTTAGATTGGTTTCGACATGTACATAGATTTATTCTTATTCACATACATTTACTGTCACATCAATGAAATCTTGGGAGGAAAGGAAAGGAAGGGGTTCAGTCAACCTACCATTTTGATCGAGAAGCCTCTCTGGAATAGTTGGTAGTTTAGGAATTACCTGCTCACTCCTCCTCAATCTTCTTTGTTGACTCTTTCTTTCCTCCCTCCTTCTAGCCTCTTAAGATTGGAACATGCCACAGCTCAATCCTTGAGCTTCATCTCCCTTTTATGTATGGTCTCCCTTAGTGATTGCATCCGGCCATCTCAATCATGGCTGTAAATACCAGCTAGATGCCAACATTTTTATCTTTAGCTCAAACCTCTCTCCCCAGTTTCATGCTCGTATTTCTAAGAACCTATTATAGATGAGAGCTTCAAATTCTCCCCCCGAGAGCCAGGCTCTCTGCTCTATTTCTATGCTTGATCTACATTCAAAGATGAAAAGTGTTTCACAGCTTGGTATTGCCTCTCATGTCAGGGAGGGGTCTTAGAGCCTCTCCAAAATGAGAGCACACTTGGTGTCCGGGTGCTGCACTTTTTCTCAAGAGCGCAGATTGTGTCCATTTTAATAGCTTCCAATACCCTCTCCCATTTCTATTACAGCTGGCAGAGATTCACCAGTTTCTTGCATGGAGCTGTTACCCATTCCTGTTTTACAACACTGATACGCATGTTTCCTTTTAAACATGGTCTACGTGCCACTTTAGGAGAATTGGGGAGGGAAGAACTTGATACTGTGCTCATTTCACCACTTTAACCAAAATCTTCCTTATTGTGGGGAGGATTTACCCTGTCCTTGTGGATTCAAATCGTCACAGAACATGTATTTCAGGTCACCATTCTTTTACTTGTTTTAGATCTACTTAAGTAGCACAGACACCAAGATATATGCACGTATAGACCTTAACTTGGGTCCTGATCACCATGGAAACGACAGCACCACTCACTCAGTGGCTTTTGGTCCTGTGAGTCATCACATCATCATGATGTAGTGGGAAATTACAACAGCAGGGAAGACTCATAGGCGTGAGGGTCTGATTTTTAAAAAAAGTCTTTGCCACTCAGCCATAAAAAAAAGAGTGAATGCCATTTGCACCAACATGGATGGTCCTAGAGATTATCATATTTAGTGAAGTAAGTCAGACAGAGAAAGACAAATACATGATGTTGCTTATATGTGGAATCTAAAAAAAAAAAAATGATACAAATGAACTTATTTACAAAACAGAAATAGACCCACATAGAAAACAAATTTATGGTTACCAAAGGGGAAAGGTGGGGAGGGATAAATTAGGAGTTTGGGATTAACATATACACACTACTATATATAAAATAGATAGCAAACAAGGACCCACTGTATAGCACAGGAAGCTATACTCAATATTTTGTAATAATCTACAAGAGAAAAGAATCTGAATATGTATATACATATGTGTGTGTGTGTGTGTGTGTGTGTGTGTGTAACTGAATCACATTACTATACACCTGAAACTAACACAACATTGTAAATCGACTATACTTCAATAAAAAATAATTTAACAAATAATATTAAAAATTATAAAAAGTTTAAAAAAAATTTTTAAAGTCTTTGCCAGTGCATTTCTTACAAACAAAGATATACGTGTGTCTAGATGTTCACCTTGCCTTCTAAAAGATTATGTCATCTGAGTACAAAGCAAAATAAAAGTGGAAAAATAATTACGACTTCTCAACCTTTACACGTCTTCCTTACTGGATCCCTCTTAATTGAAAACTTCTAAGAGATCCAAAAGGGATACTTATTCTTATAAGCTTCGTCATCGTACCTGTAATTATGCAAGTAGCTGTCATTCCTCTCCTTTCAAACCACAGCCTCTGGAAAGTAAATGCCACATTTAGAATTGTGCCCCTAAGAAGAGACGCCACCTGTACTATCTAAAATTATGTCAGAGAGATGCTAACCACAAAACGCACCAGACTGAGATATACACACTGTCATTTTCTGGGTGTGCTCTTAACTATTCAGAGCTGTGATTAAAATTAGAAGTGTTGGCATGACACTGCTTTCTGAACTTCTTTTTTAGCCATGTTAGCACCATAGTGGTTTGCATGATGCTCTTTCTTATTTCAATTGATGCTTTACTCAAGGAAGGACTAAACATATGATTTACTGTCAACATCACTTTTGCTATCTTGGTTTTAAAATTATTGGGATGTATTATATTTAAGGATCTTAGGGACGTCTATCAAGTATCATGTATTCATTCATTTTACCTTCACTCATTTAAGTTCGCTTTCTCAGGAGAGAATAATGATCCTAGGATCCCTGTCCACATCACTCTGCTTGGGTCACTTTGCTTATGATAACCTGAAAAAGGAACCACTAATTTCAGCCTATCCCCCAAACTATTCTCAGCAGTGACAGGCGATGAGGGATAAAATCACTGAGGAAGAGAGACAGGCCTACAGAGGGGTGACACTGAGTGAGCAAAGAACCACAGGTAAATTCGATGTCTAAGAAGGTAAAAAAGACCAGGAAATGCCTGAGGAGTCATAATTTTTAAGTTTTAATAATAAGCGCCTAATTTTAGGGAAAGCTTCTTTATCTCAGTTTCTATGGCTGACAAATCCAGTTTCCAATTATGAGATCAGTTTTGCAAAGCTTGATGAAATCAGTTTTTAATTTTCAAACACAAGATAATTTTGGAAGGAAGCATGCCTCTACTCATCCAAGTTTTTTAAAAATTTGAAGAAAATTCAATTTTTCTTCTCAAAGACCTCATTTCTTATTGCAGTACATGTCAATTTGTCTAGCACTTGCCCAGAATTTATCATGACTAGGTAAATCATTATATCTACAGCACGATCAAAATGATGACTTCAAGATACCACAGCTCTGAAGGAAAAACCATTAATCCTTTAACACGAATGTTTTACACTTAGATTCTCCACTTTAGAAATCTACACTTAGATTTTTTTCCCTTAAGACTGCCTTGTATTATTTAGTAGCCTGCCAGTTTTCCATTAACAATAAACTTCGAACATATTTTTATATTTTAAATATGAACAATTACTTTAAGGGCTGTATAATAAACCATTATATACATGTTGCCTAATTGTATCTAGACAGACAGCAGATAAAGCAGTGAAAGACATGGACTCAAGCACTGACCCACATCCCAGCAATTGACTTGATCCCTCTATGCCTCAATTTTCCTCATTTATAAAATAAGAATAATAAGACCTAGTTCATAGGATGACGGAAGAATTAAATGGGTTAATATGTGGACAATACTTAGGAAAGTGTCTGATACATAGCAAATACTACCAAGAGTTTTGCTAATATAACTGTGTCTAATTTTTACTATTATATAGGTAGCTGCCATGAACCATAGCTAAATCTATAGCTGCCATGAACTATAGGTAACTCATTGCACGTATCTTTTTACTATTTCCTAAGAATACAATAGAACTGAAGGAATTGGGTCAGACTCAATACACATTTTTAGGCATGTTAAGGTATGTTTTGAAATTACCCTCCAGAAATCCTGCAACAATTTATACAACCAACAGCAACATACGAAAGTAACCATTTCTTATACTGGCTACCTTAGAATGTCATCAAATTTTAATATTTATCCATTTTCATAAGAGAGACCTTTTATCTCCTAGCTTTAATATGATTTTTTTTTTAAATTCCTGGAGACATCATGGATTTTTTTCACATATTTTTATCAACTTTCTTTTGGTCATTTTGTAAATTGTCAAGGACATGTTACTGTTTCTTTCCTACTGATTGTCCTTCATCTGTTTAGTTCTAGTTTTTTGGAATCCTTATTAGAATGCATGACTCGGAACTGCCCTTTATATTCATTATCTTTACTCTCGTATTAATTTCATATCATTTTCCTCTGGGATAGGATAAATGTCTCAATCTGATTTTCTAATTCATTATATCTCTTATCTAAGGATCCAATCTGCTTTTAACTGTTTCCATTGCATTATTTAATTGTTATTTTTATTGAATGATTTTTAATAATAATGTATTCACGTGAGTCAGACTCTAGAGGTTATAAAAACCTATACAGCAGACTTCTGTTTCCGGAAAGATGGAGGAGATGTACTTTTCCCTATCCCGCCCACTAAATACAACTAAAAACCTTGAACATCACATATGAAATAAACATAAGACTATGAAAACATAAGTCTTATGAAACATAAGACTATGAAAGGTGGAGAGAAGTAGGCAGATCGGCTCAGAAGAAGGAATGACACAGTAGTGAGTTCCCTAGATTTTCCTGTGGCCTCAAGTATCTCAGATTTGGAGCTAAAGAAGCTGGAAACTCAGAAACACCAATGGACATACACCCCTAAATGCTCTAACTAAAGCCTGTTCTCTTTAGCCAGGAAAAAGGACAGCCTATTAAGACAGAAAACTTCCAAACAATAATTGCTCTATTCCAGCCAAACACCACAGAAAAATCAGAGTTCATTCCCATCCAGGCCAGCAAAGGTTGAATGGGGGCCTAGACTTCCACCCTCACCCACCCATAATGAGGGGCTCAAACCCTGCAGGAGTGGCCTCAGAAAAGTCTGAGTGAAGTCAGGAGCTAAGACTTTCATCCCCGCTGGGTTCTAAATATGTGTAGAGGAAGCATTTAAGGTAAGTATATTATGAACAGGGAGGCTAGAAGGATGGAAAAGGAAGCAAAGTTTCCATACTTTGTTTAAACTGGTAGAATGTCAACACCAATTGACTATGATGGGTTACATACAAACACATAATGGAATATCTGGAGCAACAGCTAACAAAACTATACAAACAGATATACTTTGCAACACTACTGGTAAATCAAAATGGAATTCTAAAAAATGTTCAAGTAACCCACGGGAAGTGAGGAAAAAGAAAACAGAAAGACAAAAATGGAGAGAACAAACAGAAAGCAACAAATAAAATGGCAGACTTAAGCCCTAGCATATTAATAATTATATTAAGTGAAATTATTGTGGGATCTTCAATGTTTGGATGGGCTCCCTGTTCAAGATGGGAGACGGAGCACATATGTTTGCCTTACCATGTGGGGTCCCAGTGGACTATAGATTTTGATACATTTCTGGAAGATAGAAAGCAGATGGAGTCATGCTGACAGAAAACAGAACACAGGAAACAAAAGAAGGATGCAGTAGAAGTGGAAACCATGCTTCTTGACTAATCCCTTGAGACTGTTTCCCTAGATCTACTAACTAAAATATTATCACCTGGCAAAAGGGGGAATTCAGGCCCTATGTTTGGTGATCATTCTGTTGGCAGTGCCTGGGCCCTATCATTAAGTATTTTGACCACCACACCTAATAACAAATCTTCAGTCATTCCTTCCTCCAACCCATCCATTAATTTTTTATTTATTCGACCAAGAGTTACTGATTAGCTACTAAATGCTAGGCACTGTCGTAGGTGCTGGGGAAACAGGAGTGAACATGATGCACACGATCTTGGATGTGGTAGTTTCCGTCCTAGTGGAAAACAAACAATACACATGAAAACAAAGATAAAAGAAGATCATTTTAAACAGCAGTGAGTTCTATGAAGGCAGAGACTTTGCACAAAGTAGTCTGTTTCCTTCCACCTGCTCACTACAAATAAATGTATTAACGATTGAACTGCTACAGCATTCCAAGGGCTGTCTATACGACACCTACCCCAAGTGATGGGGCCCTCATCGCCATCAGCAAGTGATACAACTCTAGATTCCCATTCTTAGAGTGTGCTTCCTGGTACCACTCCTAGGTCACTGTTTTAGGTCAGGTTCCCTAAGGGTCATGCCGAAGATGAGGATTCCTATGCCAGTGATTTACTGAGGAAGTGTTCTCGGGGAAAAATCCTTAGGGAGGGAGGGAAACAGAATTGGGCAGCAAAGAAGCTGGGCAAAGGAGTAGTTTCAGCTGAAGTGTGACTCAGCTTGGCCTTACTGGGAGCTCTGGAGCATGAATCATACCCCAGAGGTTGTCCTACCCAGTGGCAAAGGCAACTGTACTATTTATTATGCCTGTGCTTTGGTCAGCCTTGGCCTAGAATCTGCCCCAGGGCAGGCAGGGGAGTGGTGGCACGTAACCTGTCAGGCATCACCACTTGAGAAACATGCTCCGGTCATTGGAGGGGAGTCCTCTAGAGAAACGTGTTGGTGTAACAGCTGAGGCATGGGTTTTAGAGCCTAGGAAGGGAAATTTGTGTGGAGTTTTAAAGCCTCCGCTACACCACTGTGGTCTTCTGCCATTCTGAGAATTCTGCTACATGAAGTTCTTTTCCATGTGCTTCCCAGACAGTCTTCTCTCATGGACCATTAATCCAGATTCACCTACTTCTACCTTGCAAAACAATCCTCAGAGTTTCTGACTTATAAATGACACCCTTCCCTGGCTTGCATTGCTAATTCAGTGCATAAATCCTCTCACTGGACTTTTTTTGATTGACTCTGTTGAAATTTGGAAGAGGAGAAAGCGTTAAAAAATGATACAAATGAACTTATATACAAAACAGAAATAGACCCACAGACATAGAAAACAAACCTATGGTTACCAAATGGGAAAGGGGAGGGGGGATAAATTAGGAGTTTGGGATTAACATAAACACACTACTACATATAAAATAGATAACCAACAAAGACCTACTGTACAGCACAGGGAACTCTATTCAACATTTTGTAATAACCTATAAGGGAAAAGAATCTGAAAGAGAAGAGATATACACATATGTATAACTAAATCACCTTGTTGTACACCTGAAACTAACACAACATTGTAAATCAACTATACTTCAATTAAAAAAAAAAAAAGATTAAATGGTGGGCTGAAATCACTGTCTTGAATTCAAAGTCTGAGTTTCTTGACTTCCTGAACTTTCAGTTTGGAAATATTCTTATTATCAGGTTTATTTTTATGGATGTAACCTTGTTAAAGAATCATGACACATTATAGCCTTTTATGTTGAACACCTCCTTGCATACTGCTAGTAGATATGACATAAATCCTGGTAACACAATTAGTCTTTTAGGTTGGTCCAGGATCCAGCCTTCCTTTCTTGTTGAAGCAGCAGCTGAACTTCAGGGGAAAGAAGGAACACTCCAAATTCAATCTTAGCTGGCTACCAAATGAATGCGGTGGAAACTGCCTACCCCATACTAACAGCACATATTTAGCCCATTCGTTGGTCTTCTTCCCTACGAGAAAGCTTCCATTGATTACTAGTCTTGGGAGATGTGCATTCTCCCAGGCTTTTGGAGTCCTCAGAGTGTCACAAATGCCGAGAAGAAACAGGGAAAGAGGAAGGAGAAGACGCAAGGAGACAATCTTCTGCCCTCTTTACTATTTACAAACCATCGTATGTTCCTGATTTCTGTCCTGGATGCAATCTGGGTTCTCAGAATTTTAAGAAGAAATTGAGAAGTTTTTCTGTAGCTATGATAAAAAAATATTTCTGGAGGTCTATGATGCTATGTGCTGGAAATGCAAAAGGGGAAGTATACCAGTTTAAGTTTAGTAAACCATAACTCTTCCTGTTGTCAAGGATTTCACAGCTTTGCTCACACTTGGGAAAGGTCTCAGAGCAGATTTGACAATATTTCACAAATACCACAAAAGAACTTGCTCAGCAAGGAACATTCCAAGCTTGGCACTAAACAATGTAATCTATCAAACGGCACCAGCAAGTCCCACTTGATATGAATAATCCACAGGACAGACCAGTACCAACCTTAGACCTGGGCAAGAGGGGGCCCTGACTTTAGGCCCACAATTAAGAGGGTCTCACTCCGGCCCTTCTCTGGCCATAACCCTCCTCATAGGGTAAGGGATCCAAGTTGCCAAGGAGACATGCCTACCTAGAGCCTATATTCCTCCTTTTAAACCATGTTCCAGGTATCAGAGACCTTAGAATTTTAGCACTGGCACAACCCTTTTTCTCAGTCCCTCTACTCCAGACTGAAGAGTTCCAGTGTGCACACCAAGGGGCAGGTGTTCTGAGAATATTGAACACAAATGTGTGTACGAGGTCCTTCATGTGTTGGGCAAACCCCAGGGTGGGAAAAGAAAAGGAGGAGGATGGTCTAGGGCCCAGCTCTTCCCACACCATCACATTCCAGCAGAGAACTCTGAAGAGTCGTAGAATTCTAATTTTGTGTGTGTGTTTACATGTGTATAATAGTGTTAATATATAATACTAAAATTAGTATTATTAGTATATTATATATATATATATTCCAATCATCATAGAGTCAGTCCAGGAACTCTGTGCCTACAGCCCAATGTTCTTAGTTGCTTTAAGCAACCATTCACCCTGGGGCTCCTGCCATCTCACCAGGACACCTACAGAGTGGGTCTCCACCACCACCAGAAACCAGAGACTTTGGCACCCTTCTCAGCCTTGGAGAATCTCCTCCCTTCTCTTGCTGCTTTCTTATACCTAATCTCTCCAATTGTTTTAGGCTTACCCAAATGCCAAGAAGAAAGACTGTGCTCAAGCAACTCAGGCTTTAGGCACTGCAAAAACATCTGGGGCAAAGGAAACACAGGCCTTAAAACTAGGTACAAATTCCAGAGGGAAAAGCCATCTCAAATATCTCTAAGTTTTCCAGCAGTAAAAAGAAAATACAAAGTAATACCTCAACAAACAGTCACGTAGGATATTTGAATTGTTATGTATCTTCCATCATTTTAAATAACACTATAAAAAATCTTTTGTATATGTGCCTATATTCATGGCATGGATTTCAAATAGCAGAAACACAAGATATCATTCGAGGGGCCCTACTTAGTTAAACAAATAGAGAATGAGGTCCTTAATTTCATGGTTGAAGGGGAAAGGAGAACCTTTCCGTCATTTAACAGAGTTTGCTTTTCCAAGAAGATACCTTAACATACCTGTAGGCAAGATGAATTACTTTTCTGAAAGCCAGTGGTTTCCTGGAGGAAACTCAACTCCTTATGCCTGACATTCAAAGTTAGGAGAACTTATCAGGATGGATTGTGATGGTCTGACCAAGTTCTGCCATCAAGAAAGAATAGCAGGACTTCCCTGGTGGCTCAGTGGTTAAGAATCTGCCTGCCAATGCAGGGGACACGGGTTCAAGCCCTGGTCCAGGAAGATCCCACATGCCACAGAGCAACTAAGTCCGTGCACCACAACTACTGAGCCTGTACTCTAGAGCCTCTGAGCCACAACTACTGAGCCTGTGCGCCTAGAGTCCGTGCTCTGCAATGAGAGAAGCCACTGCATTAAGCCCATGCACCACATTGAAGAGTAGCTCTGCCCCCCGCTCGCCACAACTAGAGAACGCCCACGCACAGCAACGAAGACCCAGCACAGCCAAAAATAAATAAATAGATAAATAAATGAAAAAATTTATTTATTAAAAAAAGAAAGAAAGAAAGAATAGCAAAGCCCTCCTAGGACACCCACCAGGAGGGAAGGGAAGTTTGGGATGGTACTGGACCTCCTCACAGGCTTATGAAATTTGGTAGGGGAGGCTGGTTCTATACAGCATGAGGCTGAAGAGGGAAGCAGTTCTGCACCAGTGACTCACACAAAGGTTTGCTAATCCAAACTCTTGCCCATGCACAGAGATGGGTTTGGACTAGCAGAGACACCCCTGCCCCAGTGGGCAAGCAGGACAGATCTCCAGCAGCAGCAACTGCAGCAGAACTGATTCGTCCTTCCGGGCCCCGTCTCCTCTGGAGTGTTAAGGCAGAGATGGTCGCATTTGCCTGTTGTCCTTGACCATTGAGGATGTAGGAGGAGAGAACTCCAGAGGAAGAATTTGGGGTTGTCTGAATTAATCATTGGAAAAATAAGAAATGGGAATATATTTGTATCCCAAGCTGGAGAAATAGGTCATGAAAAACACACACTATCAGAATCACAGATTTATTCACACCACGGTGCAAAGAAAATATAGAAAATGTAGATTCTTTGTTGCTTCCTTGAGCATTCCCACCTGCTGCATAGAGGGGAAACCGACGGTTTAGTTTACCATAGTAAACTTGGTCCAATAACATTATTTAGATAGTCCTTTAGGAATGTAGGCACCTCATATGAAATTCTTTAGCTCTTGAAACCAAGCAGGGGGACTTCCCTGGTGGTCCAGTGGTAAAGAATCCGCCTTACAATGCAGGGGACATGGGTTCGATCCCTGGTCAGGGAACTAAGATCCCACGTGCCGTGGGGCAACTAAGCCCATGTGCTGCAACTACTGAGCTCGCGCGCCTCAAGTAGACAGCCTGCGTGCTGCAAACTATAGAGCCCACGCGCTCTGGAACCCACGCGCCACAACTACAGAGCCACGCACAACAAGAGAAAACACGCACGCCACAACCAGAGAGAAACCCGCCTGCCGCAACGAAAGATCCCACATGCCTCAACGAAGATCCTGCATGTCGCAACTAAGACCTGACACAGCCTAAAATAAATAAGTAATAAATAAACCTTAAAAAAAAAAAAAGAAAGAAAGAAACCAAGCAGGACCCTGTGGAGCTCCTGGGCATGGAAGCCTTTCTGTGTCCCCCATTTCTTGTTCGTAGGGATGAGGGTTCAGCTTCTATGACCCTCCCTGAGTTCTAAAGGGCAGGTTCTAATCAGTTGCTAATCAGGGAAGAGAGGGGATGCAGAAACAAGGGAGGAACAATAATGCAGCCTTGGGACGGGGTTCTGGTTCTGCCTCAATGAATACACATAACAATATCTTTGAGCTTCTCTGCAGAACTAAAACCCCAACAAATGGAAGATGTTAACTACTTGATGAAGCGTTCCTCATCCCAGAGAGAAGGTCACAGTTTGATAACCACGAGAACCACAGAAGCTCATCAGGAGACCATCTGAGGCCAGATTAAAGGAATGCAGGCCTTGCACACACCCTGATCCTTATCAGCAAACCTGCCCTTGAACCACTGCACTAAAACTCCTCACCAAATCCCCCCTGGGTTGGGACACACAATTTTAAGGGCATTAGCCCGCTGTGTCCCCCTTTTCCTGGCAAAGCAATAAAGCTGTGCTTTTCTACTTCACCCAAAATTCTGTCTCTAAGATTCAATTCAGCACCGGTGCACAGAGGCCGATGCCATCACTCTCAGATGAGTTTACCCATCCTCCGTCCCTCTTCAGGATGGTATTGGAGCAAATGGCAAAGGGATTTCCTGACCTCATGAAAGCAAGAAAAAGGGGGTCCAGGATTGCATGCAGTGCCCCTGGATACTTGCTGGTCCCCACAAAAGAAAGCCTGTCTGTGTGTCTCCTGCACTGGTGACCACTGAGTTATGCACAACTGGTTACATACTAGTGTATACAACCAGAGACCATGGTCCAAGCCATTTGACCCCCCCCCCCCCGCAAAGACTCTACCTCATACCTATTGTAGACCAAAAAAAAAAAAAAAGTTCAATTGAAATAAAATAGTTTAATTGGAAATAGTACAAATGAACAAATGGTGCTGGGAGAAATTTACGGTACAAGAGTGTCCTCAGAGTATTACAGTGACAACGCTCATGGAAGACCTAACTGGTTTAATATATGTTCTTTTCTTCCGTCAGTAGGACTAGTTCATTGAAATTAACAGATTTCAAAACACAGATTCCAAAACAAGCCTAAACATGTTCTGCTTACGTTCTAGGAATTATAATTATATGCCTTTCATGATTCAATGGTCAAACAAAATTCCAGCCAACAATAAGTTTTCCAGTGTTTTGGAAAAAGGGCATGCCATTTTGCATGTGTTTAGAACCATTGACATTGTGTGTGTATATATATATATATATATATATATATAGTCAAGATTTTCTTTTCCTTTCTTCAAGCCAGGGCAAAGTGAGAAGCCTCCCACCAAAACTTCAAGGCAAAGGGATGAAAAGATTGCTCACCCTCCCTAAACCTTAAACCTCCGAGATGGGCACAACTAAACCAGAGCTTTGCGCTGTTGGACAGCCCCTGGCTGCAGACCAGCCCTGCAGGATGGGCAATCTGCCTGAAGCACTTGTGAGCCTGGAATCTCTTTAGCAGAACACTTGGCTTGAGAACAGTTTATCTCCAGGAAGTGTCTTTGGTGGGGGCAGGTGGGGAGTGGGGGGAGGACTGAAGGGTCTACTTTACTTGAGATTTTTTTTTTCAGCAGAGAGATTTCAGAACAATCCTCATTCATGTCTAAATGGGTCTTTCCCAGCTAGATTAAAGAAGCTTCTAAGGGCTGTAGAACAGTTTTAAGGGAAAGACTATTCAGTTAAAGTTAAACCTGCAATTGCTAGGGGCCATTTGCTCCTGCAATAGCTAGCACCAAAAGGAAACTAAGAGTGTATTTTATGAGTATGTGCCTTCTGAAAAGAAATCTTTAAATCTAATATCCATTGTTGTTGTAAGGAGAAATTGAACAATAAGGTGCTGTAAGTGACAGGAAATGGACAATGTTAATACAGTCAGCCCTCCGTATCTGTGGGTTTCACATCCGCAGATACATAGGGCTGACTGGACTGGCCATTTTACATACGGGACTTGAGCATCCTCGGATTTTGGTATCCGTGGGGGTCCTGGAACCAATCCCCTGTGGATAATGAGGGATGACTGTATAAATCGATTTACTTAAATTCCTCCACTTGAAAATTTAATGTTTGGCAATCTTAATTTGGGAGGGATTTATTGTGGGATTTTCAAGGTTTCCATGACCTTCCAGTTCAAGACAGAAGAGGAAACACATGGGTTTGTCTCACCATCCCGGGCCTGGGTGGACTACAGATTTGATCAATGTCTGGAAGATGGAAAGCAGATGGGGTCATGCTGACCAATAACAGAGCACAGGAAACAAGATAAAGAGGCAGTGAAGGCAGAAACCATTCTTCTCTGCTAAAACTTTGAGAGGCTTCTGGCAAGGCAGAGGCAGGTGTAGAGAGTAGAAGGGGGAAAGAAAACTAGAAATCTCTCCTCTCAGCCATTCACTCCTTTCCCAGGCCCCTGACCAAGCAGAGTGATGGGTGGCAGCAGCACTTAATCCCCAACAAAAGCTAGAGGCTCTTCTCTAAAATATCCATACCTAAATATGGATAGAATCAAGGTTGCTAGTGTGGGTACTGGCACCTAAGAGTAAAATGATCCTTATTTTGGTATTGCCTGCTTGCTCATCACTTTTATTCCTAAATTAAAGCCTGCCAAGTATACCAAGCCCTCCCATTCAGGGGAGAGGTCTATTGGAGGAAAGATCGATAGGAAAAGCTCACATCTGTGGCTGATGTTAATCAACTCAGTCCTCCACAAAAGGGAACTGAGATCCAGACATCAGCAAACATCTAAGACAAACCACAGGATCCGTGAGAGAGACCAAGAGGAGAAAATTGCCAAAAAATAATATTGACCCTTGAGGAAAAAGCAATTTTTCACAGAACTAAGAAAATCTAAGAAAAAAAAAATATTCTAATTCGTTTTCTCCAAAAAGTTTGAGAAGATACTGAGATAGTGTATCCACAACTACAAGAACAGGTTGCTATAGAAAAGGAGAGAAAAAACAATGTGTTTTTAAAAAACATGTTAGCTAAAAGAGAAAAGTTAACAGAAGAATATATAGTTGACTGATTTCATTAATGATCCCATTTCTTCAGCCCTCACTTTATCCACATGGTTTGCTACTTAACATCACGGGTAACTTCCCTATTTGTCTCTGGGTTTGTCCAGGTGAATTCCTTTAACCAAGGATGTTAGCAAGTGACACAGGAAGAATCCAGAAACATGTGTTCCCTTTCTTCCACTTATGCCATTGCCATAGAAATGCCTAAGCTAGGATTCTGGATGTGTGTGAGAGATGCATGGAGCAGGGCTTCAGCTGGCAGCCTGCCTACTCTTGGTCAACACTATCGAGCACGACAGGCATCAGAAGAATTGCGCATTCAAGTATCAGCTAACACTCCCCCTCAGGAAGGCTTTCCCTGACCCCTCCACCTAACGAATCCCTCCTTGGCAATTGTTTCGTTACTGTTATACTGCCCACATAGCACCCATCATTACTAAATGACCTTGTTTCTATCTCTGTGTTCATGTTGACTGTTTGTTCTCTCTGCTTGAATGAAAGCACCACCCTATCAAGGACCCTGTCCATCTTCCTCACTAATGTTTCTCTAGCATCTACAACAATGTCTTGCATTTCGCAGGTCATCAGTAAGGATTTCTTAAATAAATGAATTTTAAAATGAATGAATGGGTTGGCAGAAGGAAAAACTAAAAATAAGATGGGTTATTAGCAGTGATAGTCAAAATATTTACCAACTGATATGGCCCATATTAGACAAATTAGAAAGGTCACCATCCATAGGAGGCCTGGAGGTCACCCTCTTACCAAATGAGTAACACTTTACTTAGTTGATCTAGGGAAGATCAAGAGGATCCCTGAAGTACAGTATTCCAACCCTCCCCCGCCTCCGCATTCCGTGGTTTCACTTTCCTTGGTTTCAATTACCCCCCAGTCAACCACGGTCTGAAAATATTAAATGGAAAATTCCAGAAATAAACAATTCATGACTTTTAAATTTTGAGACGTTCCAAGTGATGAAATCTCACACCGCTCTGCTCTGTCCGCCCAGGACATGATTCATCCCTTTGTCCAGCGAATCTCGCCTATTAGCTGTCTTGGTTATCAGATCAACTGTCTTGGCGGGGCTTGTGTTCAAGTAACCCTTATTTTACTTAACAATGGCCCCAAAGCATAAAAGTAATGATGCTGGCAATTCAAATACGCCAAAGAGAAGCTGGAAAGTACTTCCATTAAGTAAAAAGACAGAAGTTCTCAACTTGATAAGGAAAGAAAAAAATTGTATGCTGAAGTTGCTAAAATCTACAGTAAGAACAAATCTTCCATCTACGAAACTGCAGAGCAGAAAAACAAAGTTTGTGCTCCTTTTGCTGTCGCACCTCAAACTGCAAAAGTTATGGCCACGGTGCATGATAAGTGTTTAGTTAAGATGGAAAGGCATTAAATGTGTACAATAGGATATTTTGAGAGAGAGAGACCGCATTCACATAACTTTTATTACAGTATATTGTTATAATTGTTCTATTTTATTATCAGTTATTGTTGTTAATCTCTTACTGTGCCTAATTTATAAATTAAACTTTATCATAGGTGTGTTTGTATAGGAGAAAACATAGCATATACAGGGTCTGGTACTATCCACTGTTTTAAGCATCCACTGTGGGTCATGGAACACATCCCCTTGTGGATAAGCGGGGAGCTAATGTATTTCAATATCTTAACAACCGGGTTGGCTCCTGGTACACACAGTTTGAAGACGACTCTGGTGATTAGGAAGGCCATGAAATGAGACAGTAACAAAGTCCCATAAACTGGACAAATACATCATGTGACTCATTTTTAAGTGGTCAGTAGTATCATCTTGGTGCCCCCAAATCTTACATTGCTACTGTTGGATCTCGTATCAGTGGCTATGTAAAAAGAGGATTGCTAAGCTTGAACATCAAGCGCTCAGGCATCGCTCTTGCTTTATGGGATTGAAGTCATTTAAGGAAAAGAATGAGATCACTTACACTTCTTAAAAACTGTTTCCCACTTCACCCACTCACATTTCTCTGAAGTCAGTGAGCCACTACTTCTGCTTGGCAACAAAGAGCTGCCCTCTCTTATTTCCCAACGTCCTCCTTCTTTGCCAAGATAATCTTTCCCAGACAGGGGCATTCAGGAGGAATAGAAGTCTCCAGAAATGGGAGGGAGGGGGGGAATCCCACAGAAAAGGCCCTGGCAGTGCTTAGTTAAATGAATTCCACATTTGGATAGGAACCAGCAGCTGACACACATATGAGAAGCTTAGGAGAGAATGTGTACTGAATAGTTCACCAAAACCAAAAAACAAAAATTTAATTTTTCAGGTCATGGAGAAGAAGTCTCATTGAAAGAATACATCAATTAATTTTCCACACAAAATATCTGTTAAATGCAAATGGCAAGTTAACTACTAACCAAAATAATCAACATTATAAAACTTCACTTGCTTGGTTGAAAAAAGAAGAAAGCCTGTGCGAGCCAGTTTTTAAAGAGAGGGATGGTTTATTTCTCTAAATGCTCTTTTACTGAACAGACAAGGATAACTACTAACAGCCTCCTGGAAAACCTATCAGGAATGAATGAGAAACATTTTTAATGACTTCAAATTGTTATATCCAGTTGCTTCCAGCATGCATAAAAATAGATTATTATCACCATATTAAGTACCCTGTCTTGTTTCTTAGAAATATCTTTCCCCATACATGTGAACATTTAAAACATCAGCCCACACAATGATACGATGATTAAAACCATAAATAGGTTGGACATTAACTAATGAACGTTTCCATTTTTAGAAAACCAGCAGCATTATCAGAGAAAGGGATAAAAGAGCTGCAAGTACAGAGCTTTTAACCCTACCTCCTGCTGCCAAGGGGCTGTTAAATATTTGTAAACAGAAAGCAACCATAGAAGAAAAGCTTTCTGATTAATGGGGGCAAGTCTTTCAGGAAACACCCAACTTGAAAGATACTCTCTTCCCTGCCAAAAGCCAGAGAAGTCACTAAACCCTCTCCCACCACAACTTCAGGAATTTTTTAGATGGCGCATTTTTTTTTTTCAGAACCATTAACATTATGGAACAGACAGAATTCCAGCATCCCTACATTTCATAGATAGCAAAAAGAACTCACAAAGAGCCAAAGTAATGGGAAAAGTTGATGAAATCATGTAGTCACAGTGGAAATTTCCTTAAAGAGTAAACTTTGGTCTGTTACAAAGTTTGGTCTGTGAAATCATTTTGTCTTATCTGAAATCAAGAGGTAACTAACATAGTATGTCCCATGTGATATGGTGTCCAGGGAAGACCAGCCTAGTAGTAACTACACCAGGCTCAGGGTTTAACCAATAACCTAATGACAAGAATTGGTAACTAACAATACGGACATATCATAGATATGCATATGGAGAGAAAGGGGCATGGGGAGTAGGCTGTGATGACTATGGTTATTAAACAGAAGTGCTATACTTTATTTCATAGTTCGAGATGACTCACTGTTTTATAAAATCCCAGGCTGAGTCACTTCATTATTATAAGCCAAGAAAGATGAAATGAGAGACTCAGCTGGCTTGCATCCTTACTAGCCTGGGGCAGAGCCTGGCAGCCCCAAACCAGAACCATGCCTGAACAGGCTCCATTTCCCTTTCAAGTAGACCCCACATCAAAACTGGTACAAAATCTCTGTTCTAACACTTCCCCTAATTACAGAGGGGGCCAGTAATTTATTTTGAGGATCAATGTGTAATAGAAAAGAAAAGTTATAAAAATCACTTATCTCCATGTTGAAGTAGTAGTTTTAGGCACTTTACCTAGTGATAAAATGTCAGATATAGCTAATTGCTAAGCCACTTGGAACAAAGCTTGCAAACTGGGTCAGACAGCTGGGAGAAGATAGACAGATTGGCAACACGTAAATATTGAATAAAAGCTGAAGACAGACTGAAGTCAAAAATGAAGAGCTCAGAACACCAAGTGGTCATAGAGGGAAGCCTAAACACCATGGTCAGAGAGGCACATTCAAGATGGAGGCCATAGAGAATACTACTCACCCATAAAAAAGAATGAAATAATGCCATCTGCAGCAACATGGATGGACCTACAAATTATCATACTAAGTGAAGTAAGCCAGACAGAAAAAGACAAATATCATATGATATCACTTATATGTAGAATCTAAAAAAAAAAATGAAACGAACTTCTTTACAAACCAGAAACATACTCACAGACATAGAAAACAAATTTTTGGTTACCAAAGGTGAAAGGGGGTGAGGAAGGATAAATTAGGAGTTTGGGATTAGCAGATACAAACTACTATATATAAAATAGATAAACAACAAGGTCCTACTCTATAGCACAGGGAACCATATTCAATATCATGTAATAACCTATAATGGAAAAGAATCTGAAAAAGAATATATATATGTGTGTGTGTGTGTAAATATATATATATATGTAACTGAATCACTTTGCTGTACACCAGAAACTAACACAACATTTTAAATTAACTATACTTCAATTAAAAAAAAAAAAAAGAAGAAGATTAAGGTCATGGCCATAGAATTTGGAGGAGTATAATGCTAGGTGCAGAAGCCATGCATAGTATATCTGAGAGCCAAGCTCCACAGAAAGAACAAACATCAATTACAGACAAGTACAGATAAAAGCGACGGATGCACAGAGTGGGGAGACATGAGACTCAGGAGCTGAGATCTTAACACGTCTTTAATCCTTGTTCTCATACTGTTTTAAGGCCCAACTGCAACACTGCCCTTGAATCGCCTGTGATACTTCCGTATTCTTATAATAAACTCCCTGACCCCTTTTCTTTAAGTCAACTCCAGTTGCTTCCTGTTACTTGCAACCAAAGAATTTTAATTGACATAGCACATGCTCGTTATAAAGATCTTGAAGCATATTGCCAAGTCGCTCTCCAGAAAGTTCATCGGGATTCATTTACCTGACAACAGGGTCTGTTTTTCTCCACTCTCACTAACTCTGGATATTTCCATTCTTTCAAATCTTTACAAATTCTCTTTTATATTCTAATGGCTGGCATTTGCAGAAATAGCTTTTGCATGCCATGGCTTTGCCACAGAAATACAGAAGGAATGGATATCAGGGAGAGATTTTGGACTCAGAAAACAGGCACTCCTATTGACATAAATGTGTGTTATCTTCCAATGGGAAAATGATGAGATCATCTGTGGCTAAATATGGGATAGTAAGATCATGCTAAGCAAGGGAATCTTGCAATGAATGGACAGAAGGGTGTATGAATGTGTTCTGTGTCACAGTCTAAGAGGAATAGAGCACAGTAGACACCTCTTGGGTCTCAAGGATTTCCTCTTCTTATGATCTCACTGATGTCCAGAGCTTATCCATCAAAAGGATGCCTAATCCACCATACTACTGATACATTAATGATAACTTTACACAAAAAGACAAGATGAAGTGTAAGAATTAGAAAGGAAGGAACACTATCATTTTACTAGCTATAAGACTGACTACTCTGATAGCCTATGAACAACTGAAAGTTATGAGAACTTATGAAAGAGTTCAGAAAATAGTGAAAAATAAACATGTGCAAATCAATATATTCTGGATAAAACTGATTAAAATAAACAATACAGATTATGTCACTCTCCATCACACAAAAAATTTAAATATCTGGGAACTGGCATGAAAAAAAATCTGTTAGATCTATATACAGAGTAACAAGCACAAAAAAAGAAACAATTCTCTTTATATAAATAAAGACTGCTTAAATAGAGAGACATATGTTTTGAGATGGGACTATTTAGTATTATAAGATGTAGGTTATCTCCTGAAGTCAATTAAAATTCAAAGATCTATTTAGAACTTGACAAAAATATTCATCTGGAAGAAAAGCCCATGAGGTTTATAAAATGTTGGTTTAATAGGGGGCACTTATCCAAACACATATTAAAGATTACCATAAAGCTACAGTAATCAAAGAAGGCTGGTACTGGCAGCAGAATAAACAGAAAAAAATTCAGTTAAAAAAAAAAAAGAACAGACTCAAAAAAAGCCATGCATATATACATATATATATATATGCCATGCATATGATAAAGGTTAGATTACAAACCAGTGGGAAGAGAATGAATTATTAATAAATTATATTTGAGATAAATACAGTTAGAGCCATTATGTATTTGTTACACTCGGTTGTAAAAACCCAGTATCTTCTCTAGCTAGTTTAAGCAGAAATGGGTTCAGTGCATAGTACTAAATGGCTTACAGAATCATTAAGAGAACTGAAAAAAAAGAAAAAGAAAAAAAAAAAAAAAAAGGCTGCAGGCTGTATTTCCAGGAATGACTCCTAAAGTCACATGGCAGGTCTAGGCAAAGAGAGTTGGTGCCGAATTGCTAAGTTGCTTCTACTATTGCCAGCTCTGAAACCATATTACCTCTGCTAGTTTCTGTATCAGTAAAATGGATGTCATATACCTTACCTTTCTCTCCACTCAATTCACTTGCAAAGTCAAGTCTCACACAAGTACATCCCATTCACAAAACCTAAGTCACATTGGAAACACTAGCTACTCAGATGTGTGGGACTTTTAGCTTTCCCGCATGTGCAGTGCAAGAGATGCATTAGAGGAGGAATAGATGGTGAGCAGACCAATTTACACAGACCAAAATAACCCTCAGATAATTTACATATAAAGAACCAAGTTAGAGAGTAGAACAAAATACAGATATATTTAAATATGCTGTATCTTGTAATGTGATATATAATAGAAATTGGAAAAATCCTAAAGTTATCAGTATGAAATAGTTTAAGTTAACTATGGTACATGTGTGGACTGTCATGCATCTATTAAAAGAATTATTTTTTTCACAGAAATTTTGCTTTACCAATAATAATTATTTCAGAGAAAACTGTAAAGAAATATAAATACTTAAGTGTATTCAGGTACCTTCTTAAAAACCTTCAACTATTACTAATCACAGATTAATCACAGATTATTATCACTCTGGCTTCCCTTACAGTTTTTTTTTTTTTTAACATCTTTATTGGAGTATAATTGCTTTACAATATTGTGTTAGTTTCTGCTGTATAACAGAGTGAATCAGCTATATGCATACATATATCCCCATATCCCCTCCCTCTTGCGTCTCCCTCCCACCCTCCCTATCCCACCCCTCTAGATGGTCACAAAGCACCGAGCTGATCTCCCTGCGCTATGTGGCTGCTTCCCACTAGCTATCTATTTTACATTTGGTAGTGTATATATGTCCATGCCACTCTCTCACTTCATCCCAGCTTACCCTTCCCCCTCCCCGTGTCCTCAAGTCCATTCTCTACGTCTGCGTCTTTATTCCTCTCCTGCCACTAGGTTCATCAGAACCATTTTGAGGATAATTAATGATATGAAAAGATGTTCACAGTGGATCACTGAATTTTAAAATCAGATAAAACAGTGTGAGGAGTATAATCCTATTTTGTGAATTATTCCTGTAAATTGTGCTATACTCATTAATAGATATATTACATGTAATATACATATTTAATTTATGCTCTAGGACAACACAAACACACACACATATTTATCCGGGGAAACAGAATGAGAGTGAGGAGAAAAAAGGTTATACACCAAAATGATAACATTGACTATCTCAGGACAGTGGGATTGTGGGTTAATTTTATTTCTTTTTTCTTGCTTATAATTTTTAAATGGATACATAATAACATAGTATCTCCTCTATTACGAAAGAAGGTTGCTTTTTTATAAAGAAAAGGAGAATAAATCAATATAATTTAGAGTAAAGATTTTAAAAATCCTAAGTAAAATATTAGCTAAGAAATATTTTTAATAAAAGTTAACATTTACTGGGAACTTACTATTTGACAGACACTATTCTTAGTGCTTTAAATGTATTGATATATTTACTCTTTATAACAACTGAAAAGGTAGATACTATTATTTTACACTGAGGGAACCTAACACAAAAAAAAGCTTAAGCAAGTTGCCTGAGGTCACACAACTTATAAGTGGTTGCGCTGGGCAAGGCAAACTGGTTATAGAACCCTGCCCTCAATTCTAGCATTAAATAGTGTTATCAACATTAACATTGTTAGCTAACATTTACTGGGCACCAACATACAATTCAATTCAGCTATTTAAGGTGTACAATTCAATGGCTTTTCGTATATTCACAGACGTGTGCATCCTTCACCACAATTAACAATGGAACATTTTCATTACCCCAAAAAGAAAATCCACACCATTTAGTTGTCACCAGCCACCTCCACCAATCACCCTAAACAAAACATATGTTTGATGCCTAATCTACTGTATCCTTGCAACAGCCCTGTATGGTTGGGACTAATACCCACCTCCCCATACAGGTAAGGAAACTGAGGTACAGAGTGGTTAAGAAACTTGCCCAGGGCTTCCCTGGTGGCGCAGTGGTTGAGAATCTGCCTGCCAATGCAGGGGACACGGGTTCGAGCCCTGGTCTGGGAAGATCCCACATGCCGCGGAGCAACTGGGCCCGTGAGCCACAACTACTGAGCCTGCGCGTCTGGAGCCTGTGCTCCGCAACAAGAGAGGCCACGATAGTGAGAGGCCCGCGCACTGCAATGAAGAGTGGCCCCCGCTCGCCGCAACTAGAGAAAGCCCTCGCACAGAAACGAAGACCCAACACAACCAAAAATAAATAAATAAATTTATTTAAAAAAAAAAAAGAAACTTGCCCAAGTTTACGCAACCAGCCAGCAGTGGAACTGGGACTTAAATTTAGGCGGTCTGCCTTAAGAACACTTCTCTTAACTATGATGTTATGCCACCATCACTATATTACATTACAAAAGTTAAAATTTATGAACAAGTAGGAATTATTACAATAATATAAGAATGGTTTGACTTGAATAAACCTAGTAATAAAATATATCAATACTTGCAATTTTAAAAATCATATGCCAAAAAGCATTTGATAACATTCAATGTCTATTTCTAGGAAAAAACAAAACAAAAAGATTTAAAAAACCCTAAACAAGAATAGAAGAATGCTTATACACCATCTCAAATAGATATAATAGCTCATAGTGACACAATAAAGCCATCCATAAGTAATAAAGAATAAAACATGTCCATTATCATTACCCTAACGAATTTATCCTAGAAGTTTCATCCAATGCAATAAGTCAGTAAAAAGAAAAAAAAAATGATGTTTCTCTTGAAAAAGAAAATGCAAAAAATTATTTCTAGAGAATAGACTATATAAATAGAAAAATACTAGAAAATCAACTTCTAAGTCATTTTTGGTAATACAACATTCCAGTAATCTAAGAAACTGAATAGAAGACTGTGAAAAATAAAACGAGATAAATGTGCGTGGGATTGGCCCATGGGAGTCAGCTCAGAGCTCAAATCTGTCTTTCAGGCTGTACGGTCCCCGTAAACTGGAAATCATTAAGTCCTGCTTCACCTCGCAAGAATGCATCCCAGTTAAGATTCTTTACATTCTTTTCCCTTGCCTATTTTGCCTGGAAAAATACTTGAAACCACTATGTTAGATGTGCTGTTTATTTTTGTGTGTCAGTATTTTAACTGGAAGAGGAGAGGATTTTTCATGGCTCTTTAGGTTACAGTGATTTGACATTTTATTAGTTACAGGATTTATCACCCACATGGAAAAAGGAAGAACTTTTGCAAAGGAAGAGTGGAAAAGCTAAGGGCCAACATTGCATATTCCCTTCTTCCCTGACCTACTAGTCAAAACCTCCAGGTGTGTAAGGTAAAAAGAAAGGACCTCTCCTTTGATGTCCGTGTAACTCAGGAAATTACAGAGTGACAATGTCCTGGCACATCTCACAGACTGTTGGTGTCACCAGGGATCCAGGCTGAAGGGAATCCATGGCTTTGCCTATCCTGGAGCCCAAACATATCTGTTCAACTAGAGGCTATCAGGACTTCCAAGAGCTTTGACCTAACAAACTTACCAGATATTTTTTTGATAAACTGTCATTTATGCATCTTTGCTCTCTCTCCTCCCTCCCACAAAGGCTTCTGTGGGTAAGTTGTCAATATATTAATTTATCTTCAGAAGTAGATCAATAGCTGAGGTGCACAGGATGAAAACTGAATTAGAGTCCAAACCCTGGTCTGAGTCTCAGATTTTCCATTTAAATATCGTGGGTAATCTTAGCTGAGCCACTTAACCCCACATTCACCTAAAATTATCCTCATCAATGTTACCAATAACCTGCTGGTTTCTAAGCCCAATAGATCCTTTTATTTAAAAATCTCACGTAATCTCTCTATGGCTTTAGACTCTGCAGATCACCTTTCCTCCCTGGGTTTCATCATACCACCTTGCTGGATTTCTTCCTATCCGTCAGATGATTCTTCTTATTCTTTAGCTCACTCCTTGCATCGAGGATCTGACTTCAGCACTCAGTTATTTGGGTTGAAAACCCTTTCTCTGGGTAGCCTCATCCAAATCCACAGATTCAAGTCCCAAACCTTTATCCTGAGACCCAGAACTGTAGACTGGACATCTCCACCAGAACAAACCATGGAGACTTGAACACAACAGGCCCCAGGCTGAACTAAACATCTACCCCCATGCCTCCTACACTGTCCAAATCAGAAAATGAGTTCCTCAGGTGAGGATGATCCTGTTGGTCTGTGGATGACCCTCTGAGTAGCAAGGTTTGAGAAGCAAGGCCTCTTTTTATAATCCTAACAACTAGATCATCAAGTCTTGTTAACTTCCACCTTGTTGATATCCCTTTCCTCCTCATCATCCCCACCTCCACTGCCTTAATGCAAGATCTTATGACATCTCCTTCAATAGTCTCCATAACACCTTTCTGGACCAGGCTAATTTTTCCTACATACTTCTGCCATAAGGACCTTTATCAAAGACAAACCTGAGACTCTTCAATGGCTCTCTGTGGCTCTATAATTATTTAAGCTCCCTTATTTTGTACACAAGGCCCTTCATGGTCTGCCCTCATCCTATCTCTAGAATTTCATCTGCAATCACCTTCCCACATTCCCTGCACCTCAATTAATTACTTCTATTTTCCCAAACATCATGCTGGTCCACTATACTTGTCTCCCTTCCTTCTGTTGCAATGTCATTCCAAAACCCTAAGCTTACTCTTCTCTCATCCTCTTGGGATCAGTTCATTTGCCCCTTTCACAAGAAGTCTTCCCTTATCCTCAGTGTGATAGGTTGCATTTGTGCTCACAATGCTTCACCATTTTCTGCATTTACATTTTTGCCATGGCCTCATCATGCACAAAGTATACTTCCCCACACTTTAACTTTGAGGTCAGCTTTGTGCCTTCCTTTGGCCAATAACACAGAAGCAGAGATGAAAACGTGGCAGTTCCATGTCCCTTTAAACAAACTTCTGACATCGCTATGAGAAGAACGTGTCTGAGCCTGTCCCAGTAGGAGCAAGAGAAACTCATGGAGCAGAACTTCTCCAGTGAACTGACCTGAGTCCGGCTTTGATCGGCTGACCCTCAGAGGACCCACAGAATGTGAGATAAATGCTCACTGTTACATGGAACTGAGATTTTGTGATCGCTTGTTTGGCAGTATGTTCTAGCAACAGATTTACCAAGAAGCCAATGTGGTTTGTCTCTTCTTTGTCCTCCCATAGCATCCTTGCATGCTTCTGTCCAGTTTCTCGCTGAGACAAATAAGAAAGCAAAACTGGCCCAGTTGCCAGTATTACCACTAAGCACATCACAAACTTCAGCCAGAGGAGAAAAAACTCCTCTGTGCATTCTGATTAAGTTTTTTTTTTTCTTAAAAGGCAAGAACACCCTGCCTAGCACTGTTCCTCCAAATACAGGAAGCCTTGAGCCCTTTCCTTTAGGTTAACTCTCTAATCAAAACAATTTTACCCTTGACTTTTACAAGACTGATGCCTACACATGTATGTAAACCTTTATTTATAGATGACAATCAAGTGAAGAAACATGTTTTTCTGCCATGAAAAAGCTAATTTAACCTCGGTTATTTGGGGAGCCCAGCTCTCTTGAAGTATGGAGTAACTCGAAAAACTTCACACGTAAAAATACTTTTATTTTCCAAGTGCTCTTGTCTGAGCTTTTCTTTGCCACAAGGTAAGGTGTTGCGCATTGGGCTCTACTGGGATCAGTATTCGAAAAGCCTGTATCTTGCAAGGGTCATGGTAGCTTGGAGATTTGTCAGTGAGAGCAGAAATCTGAAAGGCACTGTCTTGGGAAGATGCTAAATCAAAAAGACCAGCCCCTGGTCCAAACTCATCACCAAACCCAGATGAATAGGCGGGCAGAGAACCCCAGAATGAGTTTGGAGACAGACCTTGGGTACCCAATTCTTACACTCATGAAAAGGTATTGCTGTACTGCTTTAGGGAGCAGTGCAGCCTCAGGCACAGGTGAGAGTCATGCTGGCATGGACAACCTCTAATGTCAAGCTTTTCACGTGCTGGTGCAAAAATTTTGTATTTAATTCTTTTGCGTTGTATATACAAACAAGTCTATGATACTTGTGTGGCGATATTTAAGATGGTGATTATGAATATAATTTAGCTGTATGGGGCATGCTTCTTATAGAATGTTAAATGAAAAACCAGAAAACAAAATGGCCTGCAAAAAAAAAAAAAAAAAAAGGCTTGCACACCATTACTATAATACATATTCCTAGAAAACAGACTGGAAGAAAATACATGCCCAAAATAGTTGTTAGGTAAGTGAAATGAAGAGTCAGTCTCAAAGTGTTTCTATTTTTCAAAACAGTCAATGTAAAAACATAACTCACATAAAACAGCATATACAAGTAAACGCCGAAAATTTAAAAAGAAACGTTTCTCAGTGAGCGTTGAACCAGAACAAAGCAGTATGAAAAACTCCCTGGCGTCTCCCCATAGAGATACTCACATCAAGACTCCACTCCTCTCATTCCAGTCGGTGTGGTCCCATCTCCAAACTGGGTTGGAGGTAAATGACTCACTCTTTGGCTCTCGATTTCTAGACTCCACACAAGACTACCATCCTTCCAACACATTACAATTACTTCGATTATATGCCAGTTACAGATTCAGGCCTGGTTTTCTTGATTAAACATGGGACGTACCTGGATGTTTAGCCGAAGGTCTTGAAATATCTCATCAGCAAAAGTGCTCTGCTTTTTTACTGAGTGCTTATACACAGAAACTAGAAGCTTCATTTTTATTTCATTTTCAGAGGATGAATTTTCAGACTTCATCTCCAAAGCCAAGGCTTCCTCTGTTTGGTAGCTCCATGCGCTATCTGCAGCCTGTTCCTGCTTTTAACAAGGGTGAGTGAAAGCAGCTGGTCCCAATCCCGTGTAACCCTTCACAGGCTTGATGTTAAAATGGTCCATCAACTTTTTAGTCAAATGAATTCACCTGCTCTGTTTGGCTTTACCACTGAGGTTTTGTTTGCCAGGAGAGAAGTGAATTTTTTTCTGAATACCTGTGACTATCTCCCCACTGGTATTAAATCGAAGATATCGAAAAGGAATACTCAATATTGGTGCAAATATCCCCAGCATCGCCTGTACTGTAAAGCAGAGTGTAGGGTGGCGTGGGGAAAGGAAGCAAACAAAGATATCTTTCTCTACCAATGTAGATTTCTTTTAGAGGATATCACACATAGGCATGATGTTATGCAATAAATACAATCTTTGTGCTAATAGGAATCTGTTTCAAATAACAGATTAGAAGTAATCTATTTACGGAACAACCAGATTGTAATAACAAAGAAATTAGTATGAGATTCCTGTAGGAATAACAAAATAGCAAGAGTGCTTTTTAGAAAAGATTCACTTTGGGGACTAATAAAAGGGAATATAAAGCTTTACAAAACAATGGGATAGGAATATGCCTCTTGCCTCGCAGAGCTGACAGAACTGTTTGAACAAAAACACTTGGAGCAGAATATAGGAAAGAGAGGATTGGGACTGTATTTGCCAGGAACAGTTTGGAGATGGGCCAAACTGATAAGCTGGGGAGTCAACAGTCAGGTTCTTCTTATGATAGAGGCAGAGAAGTCAGAGTCAGAGGTTCATGTGCCGAGGCTTAGAGAACCATTTCTGGAAAGAGCCAGAATCCTGAACTCAAGTTAGGTATAAGCAGCAATGGGGATATGGCAGCAAGAACGGAAGCTGTGACTATTATGAATCTTGGACACAAGGGGACTTGGTTCCTGGATGATGTCACCTTCAAGGCAGCACGCTCAAAACAGCCAAAAATAATAATTTTTTAAAATGTCAATCTTAAACACACAACTCAAAACAAACAAAAAGAAATAAATGGTACCCAATTCAAAACCCGTGTCTTTTCTCTTATTATGGAGATCAACTTCATATCTTTTCCCCTGAGGTCTTCTCCCCTCTTCATCTCCCATCTCCAGTTAGGGTTTCCTGGCCCCTTTCACTCTTTCCAGGAGCTGGTGAGGCAGAGAAAAATGCTCCTCAGAGAGAAGTAGAAGGGGAATAGCCAAGTGAGACAAGAGCTTTCTCCTGGGTAAGGTGGGACACTAAAATGATTTACACAGACTAATAATTTTTGACTATGTCTCCCTGCCCCTCTTTTCAAAATTACACCCCCAACACTCACATATACACACACAGACAAGAAAATTCTTCTATTAAGTGGGGATCCCAGAAGTTCTTTTTATTTACAACCTAGCTTTCCCTCTCTCTTCTACTGGGGACATTGGAAATCACCCTTGTCATATGCTTCTGGATATCTTCCAGGTGGACAACCACAGCCCCCTCCACTCTCCTTACTGAACTTGATGCTGGCAGATGGGCAAACTCCTGACAGGCAAACACAGTCACCTCAATATTTAATGGAATGTCACTCCAGGAGTTCTGTCTCAGATTTTTGGCACCAAAGTTTTGTCTCTGGTAACAGTCCTCCTAGTTGCAGGCTACCACTAGATGTCTCTCTTCTCCTCAATCTACACCAAGGAGTGTGTCCACTGCACCTCAGGGTCTGTGACCAAAAGGGGGAAAGAATATCTGTGTGGGCAGAGCCTGTTAGTGAATAATTAGAAATGCAATTCAGAGTCAGACCTTGGCTGCCTTGGAGAGGTCCACTGGCACCTCTCTTTCAGGTACTCTGTCTTTAAAGAGTGGAGTTGCATCTGCACACTCTATCCCAGCATTAAGTTATCTTCATTAAGAAATCCTGTGCCTTCAAAGCTTTAAATGTTGACTTCTTTTCCTCCTCAACTCTATTCTTCTTAATAGTACGACTTAGAGGGTCTTCAGAGTAGCAGTGAAGTTCAATAATTCCTGATTGGAAATTGACACTGCGTGAATTCTAGAATCTCCATCCATTAACCATACCCAGAGAAAAGCTTGTTCTCAGACTCCTCCAGTCCGTAGCCAATCAGATTGAGCCATACTGGGGAGGCCAAAAAAATGACATGTACAGTCGCTGAAAGGGCTCAGATCAAGCTTACCCTTCACTGATAAAAAATATATTCATCAAAGTGCCCTGCAATAAAGAGGATCATTAGCTTAGTGCCTAAGCTCATCCTCTTGGAGACAGAGTTAGCAAAACCAGGAAAAACTTAAAAACAAATCACAATGTGTATTTTCAGAGCAATTTAATAGACTATAGGGATGCATAGAACTAACATAGGGTGCTATGGGAAAAGGAGTAATCAGAGAACAAGAATGAGTTCCTGTAGGGGAAAAAAGATGATTTATCAAATTAAAAAATAAATAGTAGAGGTCAGAAATAGCAGAATGGACACTAGACTGCTGAAAACAAATTAGAACAAGCACACCAAGAATTCACTCATCTATTCAATAAATGTTATTTAAGCACCTCCTCTGCTCTCTGTTCCGGCTCACATCCAGACACTGGGTATACAAGAAGCAAACAAACCCCTGCTCCTATGGAGCTTCCATTCTAGTGGGAATTATTACAGAATTTAGAACAAAAACAGACATTATGTAAATGATAAGAGGAATGCTCACTAATATGAATAATAGAGGAAGATGGTCCAACATCTATATGATTAGGTCTTTCAGGAGACTAGAGAGCACAGGAAAGAAATAATAGAAGAAATTTTCTCTGAGTTGATTGAGGTTTACATCAGAAAATCTCACTGAATCCTGAGGAGAAATGGTAAAGAAGCATTCAATATCAAATTTAAAAACACTTAAGTTAAAAAGCATTATTAGAGATAACAAAAACCACTACATAATGATAGATTTAATTCACTAGGAAGATCTTTTTAAACATAAACACTCCTAATAAAATAGCCTCAAAATACATAAAGAAGAAATGGACAGAACCCCCAAGGAAAAAGTGACAAATGCACTATCAAAGTAGACCTCCATACAGCTTTCTTGATTATTGACAGGAAAAGCAGAAAACAGCAAAATATCAAAGACATTAAAACATAATGAATATGCTTGATCTAAAGAAAACATTAAATTTTGCATTTAACCATTAGAGAACATTATTTCTTCTCAAGCCTACAAGAGACATTTAGAAAAAAGATAGATACTAAGATAGAGATTCCTGATTTCTGAATTCCAAAATAAACATTAAATCCTACACTATAATAATGTTCCAGATTGGCATCATTTATCACTCCTGTAACAATCAATGCTAGAGACAGCTGAGCAATGTTTAAAATTTTCTTAAGAAAAAAGATTATTAACCAAGAACTGTAAACTTGGCCAAAAAATGTTCACGTGAGAGGGAAAATGAAACATGTTTTAACACATACAAGCAGTCGCAAAGTACGCCTCCTGGAAGAAAAAAATCATTCATGGGAGCAAAAAGAAAAATGATTCAGCATAAAAAGGTATAGAGAGAGGAAGACATAGTACAAAAAAAAACTAATGAATTATATAACCAGCAAAGTACCATTTTCTAAGGACTTGTTGGCATATGTTAGCAAAGATCCTTCAAAGAGAAACTGCATTATGAAAAAGAGGATCTGGAAATAAATATGCAGTTTTTTTAGTATATGAGGAATTTTGGAGAAAAGGGTAGGAAGTAAAACTGATAAATTTCTGAACTTGAAAAAGAGAAATACACATATTCTTTTCATTGATAGAAGTTAAAATGTTTTGAAAAATATTTTGAAATGTATAACTTCAGAGATTAAAAAAGTAATTTAAAGATGACAAATTAGAAAAAGAAAAATAAGGATATACAAAAGCATAGTAAAGAAAAATAAAGAGAATCAACTAAATAACTCTATTATACAAAACCTCATGGAATGAATAGTAAAGCAAAACCAAGCTTTTTGCTGTTTATAAACTGTATGCCCAAAACAAAATAACATAGAGCTGGAAAATGAATAAAGAAAAAAACAGAAGGCTTGGAAACACTAACATTTGGAGAAGTCTAAATTCAAACAAACAAACAAAAAATACTGTTATCAAGTTGATAAAAAAAAAAAAAAAGCCCAACAATGTCCATCTAAGCCACATGCATTAAATTTGGCCAAATTCACAATCATAATGGGACACTATGGCAAACCATCTTAATGTGATACCTAATATAAAAGAGAATAGTTTATGATATATTAAATTAAATATACCAGTCACAAATTTTATTAGAAAGAAAATATAGATCTGTGTATCTAGCAAAGAATTCACATGCTTTTCAACTTACTTTGGGATTTGACACATTAATTCTAAATTGTAAAAAGAACAAATGTGTAAGAATACTTACAAAAATATTGACACAAAGGAATAGGATAAGTAAGTTTCCATGTCTTATATTAAAACATTTAATACTGTAATAATTAAAATATTAAATTATTATATATAAATTATTTAACTAAAAGAGTTGAGATCAACAGGCTACTTTTTCTTTCTCATTCTTTCTCTTTCTCCATATGCACATATATTTATAAAGCATATATATATATATATACACACAAATATGAACAACTCCACAACTGATGTTAGAAAAATTGACTTTCTTCTTGGGAAAAATAGAGGTATACCTTCACTTCTTACCATATACTTAAAAACTGCAGTAAGATTGTTAATATTTAACCACTAAAAATAATATTAGCACAAAATAAATGAAACAAAAGATGATCAGATATATTTATAAAATGGGGGGAGGACAAAGCATTTCTAATCTTGTCACAAAATGCAGAAACCATAAATGAAAATAATATGGAATTTATTAAGGGAAAAATGAATGTAGCCAAAGACATTACATTCAAAGGTAGGAAAAACATTTACCATATATAAGAAAGACAAAGGGTTAGTGTAACAACTTCCAAATTAAAATGACCAATAACTCACAAAAAAATAGAAAAAGGGTATGCAAAGAAAAATAAGAAACTTATGAAAAAAAGGTCAATCTCACCAGTAAACAAAGAAATTAAAATTAAAGTGAGAAACGGTTAAACACATGCCAATTTGGTTAAGAATCAAGAGACTGCTTAGGACCATTATTAGTGAAGGCATGGAGAAGGAGCTCTCTAATGACTGGAAATCTTCAAGGACATCCAGTAAGCAGAATCAAAAACTGAATGCACATATTCAATTGTTGTATCAGCAATTTCACTTCTAGAAATTTATCTTAGGGAAGTAATTAGACAAGCGTGCAAAGATACAAAAGATTCCAGCATTTTTTATGAAAGAAAAATTATAAAAACTTAAATGTTCACCAAGCATTATTTTAATTACAGTTCATGCACACAATGGAATATTACGCAGCAGTTTAAAAGTTGAGATACATGTGTATGCATATGCATGAATGTTGTCCAAAATAAGGGAGAAAAACAGATTATGAGGCAATAGGTATGCCATGATCCAATTTTTGCCTGATGAGATTAAAATTTATAGTTACATCTTGGAGGTGCAAAAATGTAACTTTGTTTCTTTATAACTGAATTCGATCTCTGAGGTCCTATTTCCATTCAGTGGTAGGAAAAAAAAATCAATCTCACTCATGGAGAGTAACTTTGAAAATTACTTGAAAATTTAGTTTATTGAAGCTTAACTCAGTTTCCTCTGGAAAACTTTTCTCCGTACTCCATTTTCTTTATTTTGTCTTGGAAACTTCTTGCCTGAGGCATCTAGGTATGGGGGGGGGGAGGGGAAGCTCATGGATATCATGGCATTGGAAAAAGGAGGTGGGTCTATCTCTGAAACTTGCATTGATTCCAGGCTTATCCTACCTGGTGTCTGAGGATTAGACAGTGGCTTCTGCCCAGATGTTAAGTAACAAGTCCTGCCTTGCTCTTTTGTGTGTTTGCAGCGTGCCCTGCTGCTGTCTGTGGTTCTGACGTACCTCCTCCAACCCAGACCCTCAGCCTCTTCCCATCCACCAGGTCTCTCAGCAATTTGTGCAATACAACATGGTTTTTTGAGGGGATGATAGTGCTAAGCGGTTATTTTTTAGGAGATAAAATCATGACTCTCATACAAAAATAATACATGGCAAAGATTTTACTAAGCTCATTAATTAACGAGGGAACCAATAAGATGTTACAATTCAGTAAAAAGGAGAATTGAAAGTATAGGATCTGGAATTCTTCCCATTAGTATTAAGCTGGAGCAGAGCAACTGCCACCAGGAGGCTCCAAACTATAAAAGGGAGGGATAGTTTTGGCCCATGTAGCAAACCCCAGGAAATCTCAGAAGGCTCACTGCAATTTAATCATTTCATTGACCTTTAAATAATGTGATACTGCATTTAATGCAATTAAATTAAATTAAATGGACTTCACTGATTGCATTGCCGTTGGGATTTACGATATTTGGTTGAGCAGTGTCTTATCTCTCTTCAATCTGAACTTACTCAACATAAGTAATGCAAACATCTGACTACCTCCTTATTTCCTCTACTGTAGTGCTTTTCTGAGCATTTACTTATGAAGCATCACTTTATTGTAAATTAGTTTCCTTTCATATGTTTTCCATTATATTAGTTAGAGAATTAAGAATATTGACTTTTTAAAAAATTATGAATTAGGTAGATTGTATTACCTAAGAATCTCATTTCAGGATAATAATAATTTTTTTTAAAATGTATTTATTTAGTTTTGGCTGCTTTGGGTCTTTGTTGCTGCGCGCGGGCTTTCTCTAGTTGCGGCGAGCGGGGGCTACTCTTCGTTATGGTGCACGGGCTTCTCATTGCGGTGGCTTCTCTTGTTGCAGTTGCAGAGCATGGGCTCTAGGCATGCGGGCTTCAGCAGTTGTGGCACGCGGGCTCAGTAGTTGTGGCTCACAGGCTCTAGAGCGCAGGCTCAGTAGTTGTGGTGCACGGGCTTAGTTGCTCCGCGGCATGTGGGATCTTCCCGGACCAGGGCTCGAACCCGTGTCCCCTGCATTGGTAGGTGGATTCTTAACCACTGTGCCACCAGGGAAGTCCCAATAATTTTTTAAACAAAAAATTGTTAACAAAGGTAGGCACTGGCTCTGATAAAGTTGAGAGCCACTGCATTGCACCTGTCTGCTTCTTCTAGGGACCTGTGCTCTGGTCATCAAGGAGAGAAAATATCTCCAGTAGAGATAGTGACATTGGGCTTTACTTAGGTTTGCCTTCATCATAATGGTGAGTCCTGGAACTCTTCCTATTTAATGTCCTGGGTGGGGCCAATGCCTCATTAGTATAGGTGATACTTGAAGTCTATCACGCCGTTTCTGCTCAATATACTTGTATAAATGAATGCAGTGAAAAATTAGTATACTTCTATTTCCCATAGCACTTCCAAAACTAAACTATGCTCAATTTATCCATATATATGGATATGATTAATTCTGAATATATCATTCTTTTTTCTATTATTCTCTGTGAAATGGTCATTTAAATTTTACACAGTAAATTAATTTTAAATTAAACAGAATCTAATAGATTCTTCCAAATCTGAATTCAGGATTCAGGGTAAATTCACATCTTTAAAATGTATACATTTTTACATGAATGGAGCATTCAACTCATGTGTCCTAAAATAAGGCAAGGATATGAGAAGAAAAGAATGAACAAAAATAGGATCAAGAATTACTGAATTCACGTATAAGAATACAGTAGGAGGAATAACAAAACTCAACAGCTGTTGCTTGGAAAATACTAATATATTTGACAGCCTCTACCAAAGCTAATCAAGAAATAGAGGAAATGTCAATACATTAATAGTGATAAGGGACCATAACCAATACAAAAGTGATATGTTTTAATAAGGAAAACTTATTGACACACACTCAGCCCTGCATTCAGGGGTAAACAGATCTCCTTGAAGATATCACAGAGGTAGCAACTACCAAACACATCTATAAGTGAACTCATATTCTTCTCGCTACCCTCACCCCAAATCTGTTCCTTATCTAAGTTTTCCTATCTTAGTAAATGGCACCACTATAGGCTTAATCCAGAGGCAAGAGAATTTTCTTTATTATTTCGTTTTCCCTTACAACATACATCCTATCAAATTACTAAACTTGGTTGTTTTTCTCTCTTACATATATCTCAAATTGTCCCTCTTCTTTCCATCTCCACCACCAACACCCTAGTCTAAGGTAACATCATTTTTCAAGTCAGATACATTAGTAGCATCCTACTGGTCTCCTTTCATCCACTCAAGCCCCCATCTAAACTATTATCCAATTAGCAAGCTTTGGAACTGGCATAGCTCATGGTTTCCCTCCCTGCCTTGAAAGCATTGAGTGGCTCATGGCCCTTAGATTAAAGGAAAAACTCCTTAGCATGAATGATAGGGTTCTGCCTATCAGATAATATAGCTCCTAATTATCATCCCAATTCTAGCCCCCCTTTTTTTCATGCTCCATATATACAATCTTTCAGGTACTTAAGAGCATGCTTTAAAACTTCTATACATGACCTTCCATCAACATTTCCATGTCCCCCTTTCACCTAGATAACTTCTACACACTCCCTTCAGCTGTAGACTTGAAAGTTACTTTTTCAGAGAAGCCTTGTTTGCTACCTCACCCCCATTCTCAGACCAGGTTGAGTCCCCTATAGTATTCATCTCGTTCATATTAATTACTCTTCCCATGGCTGTCCTCCTTTCTAACTGTAAGCCCTGTGAGGATAGGCACAGGATTGAACTTTGGGGACCCCAGCAGAAGAAATGATTAGATAATATACTCTAAAAACACCAAAGAAGTAACAATGTGAGATTTCCAAAGCTAGCATCATAAATATGGCCTTCAAGGCTGCTGCTGGTGAAGACTTAAGAGACAGTGAGAAAAATGGTATTGGAAACTGGAAAAAAGGGGATCCTTTTTAAACAGTGGCAGAAAGTTTAGTAACACTAATACCTACAGGAACGTGGAAAAATAAAAAATGTACCTATAGGCTGGGTGGTTTAACTAAGGAGATTTCCAGGTATAGTATTGGAGGTTTTGCTTGTGCTTTTTTTTTTTGACATTTATAGTAAAATGCAATGAGAGAAAGATGAGCTAAAGAAAGGACTGTTAAATATAAAGGATCCAGGAATTGTTTGGTTTGAAAACTGTCAATTTCTAAAAATGGTAAAGAATGCTAAGTAAAAATGGCTTAGGGCAAAGAACAAATTGAGGGCACTGTCAGGAAAACATGGTCTAAAGGTGAAGCTAAGTTTGTGACCATAAAATATTTTCTTCAGATTTCAGAAAGCTCTAAGTTGGTGCCTCCAAGAACCATCCAAACAACATGGCTTCTAAAGAACAAAAAAGTGTTGTCCTTGCTATAAAAATCCATGTGCAGCATTTTTGTGTGGACACGAATTTTCAACTCCTTTGGGTAAATACCAAGGATCTCAGTTGATGGATGCTGGAAGGTAACAGTATGTTTAGTTTTGTAAGAAACCACCAAACTGTCTTCTAAAGTGGCTGTACCACATTGCATCCCCACCAGCAATGAATGAGGGTTCCTACTGCTCCATATCCTTGCCAGCATTTGGTGTTGTCAGTGTTTTAAATTTTGCCATTCTAATAGGTTTATAGTGGTATCTTGTTCTTTTACTTTGTAATTCCTTAATAACACATGACATTGAGCATCTTTTCGTATGTTTGCCATCTATATATCTTCTTTGGTGAGCCAGCAGTTCAGGTTTTTGGCCCATATTTTTTAATTGCATTGTTTATATTGAATGTTAAGAGTTCTTTGTTTGGGTTTCCCTGGTGGCGCAGTGGTTGAGAGTCTGCCTGCCAATGCAGGGGACACGGGTTCGAGCCCTGGTCTGGGAAGATCCCACATGCCGCAGAGCAACTAGGCCCGTGAGCCACAACTACTGAGCCTGCGCGTCTGGAGCCTGTGTCCTGCAACAAGAGAGCCCGCAATAGTGAGAGGCCCGCACACCGCGAGGAAGAGCAGCCCCCGCTTGCCGCAACTAGAGAAAGCCCTCGCACAGAAACGAAGACCCAACACAGCCAAAAATAAATAAATAAAAATAAATTAAAAAAAAAAAAAGAGTTCTTTGTTTATTTTGGGTAACAGTCCTTTATCAGATGTGTCTTTTGCAAGTATTTTCACCCAATCTGCAGCTTGTCTTCTCATTCTCTAGACAGTATCTTTCACAGAGCAGATGCTTTTAATTTTAATGAAGTCTAGCTTATCAATTATTTCTTTTATGGATCATGCCTTTGGTGTTGTATCTTAAAAATCACTGCCAAATTCAAGGTCATCTAAATTTTTTTCCTTTGTTAACTTCCAGGAGATTTATAGTTTTGCTTTTTACATACATTTATGTCTTTGATCCATTTTGAGTTAATTCTTGTGAAGAGTGTAAGGTCTGTGCCTAGATTCATGTTTTTGCATGTGGATATCCAGTTGTTCCAGCACCATTTGTTAGAAAGACTACCTTTGTTCCATTGTATTGGAAGAAATCTTTGTCAAAGATCAGTGGACTCTATTTGTGTGGGTCTATTTCTAGGCTCTCTATTCTGTTCCATTGATCTACTTGTCTAGTCTTTCACAAATACCAGACTGTCTTGATGACCATAGCTCCACAGTAAATCTTGAAGTTGGATAGTGTCAGTTTTCCAACTTTGTTCTTCTTCATTATCGCATTGGTTATTCTGGGTCTCTTTCCTCTCCATAAAAACTTTAGAATCTGTTTGTTAATATCTACAAAATACCTTGCTGGAATTTTGGTTGGGATTGCATTCAACTTGTGAAAAACTGACACCCAACAATATTGAGTTACTATACACAAACATGGAATATCTTTCCATTTCTTTCTTTTTGACTTTTTATCAAATTTTGTAGTTTTTCTTGTATAGATCTTGCCTATGTTTTGTTAGATTTATACCTAAGTATTTCATTTTCTTTGATGCTAATGTAAATGGTGTTGTTTTTAACTTCAAATTCCACTTGTTCGTTGCTGATATACAGGAAAGTGATTGACTTTTGCACATTAATCTTACATCTTATACCCTTTCTATTATTGCTTATTAGTTTCAGTTTTTTGTTGATTTGTTCAGATTTTCTATGAAGACAATCATACCATCTGCAAACAAAGACCTTTATATTTCTTCCTCCCTCACCTGTATATCCTTTATTTTTCTTGTCTTAGTACATTAGCTAGAACTTCCAGTATGATACTGAAAAGGATTGGTGAGAGAGGATATCCTTGCCTTGTACCTGATCTTAGTGGGAAAGCTTTGAGTTTCTCACCATTAAGTATAATGTTAGTTTTAACTTTTTTGTAGATATTCTTTACCAAGTTGAGGAAGTTCCCTCTATTTCTAGTTTACTGAGAGTTATTTATCATGACTGGGTGCTGGATTTTGTTCTTTTTCTGCGTCCATTCACATGATTGTGATTTTTCTTTTTTTGCCTGTTGGTGTGATGCATTAGTTTTTTGTTTTGTTTTTTAATGTTTAACAAGCCTTACATACCTGGGATAAATTCTACTTGGTTGTGGTGTATAATTCTTTTTATACATTGTTAGATTCCATTTACTATATTTATTCAATATTTTATTGAGGATTTTTGCATCTATGTTCATGAAAGATATTGGTCTCTAGTTTTCTTGTAATGTCTTACTTGGTTTTATTAGGGCAATGCTGGCCTCATAGAATGAGTTAAGTAGTACTCCCTTTGCTTCTATCTTCTGAAAGAGATTGTAGAAAGTTGGTATAATTTACTCCTTAAGGAGAATTCACCAGTGAACCAATCTGGGCCTGATCAATTTCTTTAATAGATACAGACCTACTCAGATTGTCTATTTCTTCTTGTGTGAGTTTTGGCATACTGTCTTTCAAGGAATTGACCCGTTTCATATAGATTATCAAATTTATGAGCATAGAGTTGTTCATTGTATTTCTCTATTATCCTTTTTAAGTCAATGAGATCTATAGTGATATCCCCTTTTTCATTTTGATATTTGTAACTTGTTTCCTCTTTTTTTCTTAGTCTGATTATAGACTTATCAATTTATTGATCTTTTCAAAGAATCAGCTTTTGGTTTCATTGATTTTCTCTTCTGATTTTTTTTCATTGTCCCAATTTTATTATTTCTTTTCTTCTACTTACTTTGGTTTAAATTTGCCCTTCTTTTTCTGGTTTCCTAAGGTAGAAGCTTAGATGATTGATTTCAGATCTTTCATCTTTCCTAATATACACATTCACTGCTATAAATTTCCCTCTAATCACTGCTTTCACTGCATCCCACAAATTTTGATAAGTTGTATATTCATTTTTATTTAGTTCAAAATATTTTAAAATTTCTCTTGAGATTTCTTCTTTTACTCACGTTATATAGGAATTCTTTATATCCAAGTATTTGGGGATTTTTCATCCAAACTTCTTTTAACTAAAGAAACTTCAAAGATTGGTAGCATCCAGTATTGGTAAAATACAGATTAAAAAATGTTCTCATATATGTAGGACTATAAACTGGTATGATTTTTTGAAATGTATTTTTGTATTGTCTACAAAAGTTAAAATTTAAATGTACATTCCCTATAGTCCAGAAAAACAAAAAATTAGAAACCTAACATTCATCAAAATTTAATACTATTTATTAGTATTAAAGCTAGGTTATGTTGCAGTAATAAATGAACCACAAAATCTCACCATAAACACTGAAAATGTTTATTTCTTGATCATGCTATACATTCATAATGAGTTGGCAGGGATTTTGCTCTACAGAGTCACTCAAGGTCCCAAGCTGATGGGGACTTCACTCTCTTCATGTTCACATCTCTGTGCTTGGCTTTCAGGGGGAAAAAAGATCTGGAGAGTAGCACAGGGGTTTTTTACTTCCTCAGCCTAGAAATGACACTTGTCACATCCACTCACAGTCTACTGGCCATAATTAGTCACATTGGACCTGCCTAACAGAACTTTAGTTTTCCCAGAGCCCAGGAAGGAGGAGAAAATAAGATATTAATAGGCTCTAAACATCTCTACCCCAACTACACAGTGAGGCAGATACATATTTATCAACCTTGTATCTATCTCTGTAATGTACTATCAAGTAAAAAGAACACCCACCAAATATGCTATATATAGTTAACCTTATTTTGTGAAAAAGAAACATCTCCACATATTTCTAGATAATATTTTCAGATATTAAGTTCTGCTCTTTTATTCCTCCCCATTTCCTTCCTTTTCTTTCTTCCTATTCAAACAGATCAAAGGCTCTGTGTTTCCTCTCTTGAGGAAGAATGTGGCAGGATGACAGCAGAAGACTACAGACTCCAAAATCTAGATCTTCAGTCCAGAGATGCATCCTGAGCTTCATGTATCACAAAGGCACTTCCCTACTTCAAAGTTCTCCTCGGGTGGCTCAGATATTTCAAAATGTACTCAGTATCTTCTTTCTGTAAACTTGCTCCTCATCCCATGTTCCTTAATCTCACCATATCACATCCCCATCTGTCCAGAGGCCAAGGTCATAACCTGAGGTATGACCTCATTACACAATCACTAGGTCCCGCACACCTCTCAAATCCTTCCACCTCCTTCTCTACACCTCCATGACCACCTTCATCTTTCATTAATATGACAACCTCTGATCTTGTCTTTTGCCTCCAGGGTTCCTCCCCTTCAATTTATTCGGAAGCATATATCAGACTGTGTCAGTCCCTTATGTAAGTCCTTTAACTCATTCTCCATATTTCTCACCATAAAATGACTTTCAAAATCACTCAAGACACCATACTTACTGCCTTACAAGCCTCATTCTCACAGTCTCTACTGCCCTTCTTTCCAAAATGCATGCATTCTCTCACCAAGCATTTACACGTCTTGCCTGGAATTCCTATCTACCTATGCTGGATTCATGTCCATTTCTCTAATGGGTTGTTTTGATGTGTCCTGGTTACCAAAGTGGGTTCAAGTTCAAGAGCTTGACAGAGCCACACCTTTGTGCAATTCAGGCTCAAGGTGAGGGCTTTGAGAGGACAATTCCTGTCCTAATAGGGAGCCTTCCTAGACTCTCTTTTCAAAGGTAGTTCCTCTCCCCGCCTTCTCTATCCCTTTTATCTTCAATTTCTGTGTCGTGATAATTTCCTTCATAGCTCTTAATACAACTTGTAATTTACTTTTAACTTACTTGTTTCTCTCCATTATCTCCCTCACTCTTACTAAATTTCAAGCTCCATTAAAGATCTTGCGTATCTCCTTCACAGCAGTATCCTAAGGGTATACAGAGGGCCTCAAAAAAGTCCTTCTGGATGAATAAATTAAAGAACAAGTGATAGTAATAACAATGACAACACCTGATTATGGTCCTACAGTCCTCAATCAAGAACCATTTAGTAAATGGCACCCTATTTTTAGTTTTGTTCTAGTGATATGAATCATTAAAAGGAGGTGGAAAATATAAGATTATCTCATTCTCAAAGAATTTATAACCTAGCTTGCGATATAGGCATACTTGCAACAATGTAAAGCCGACACAGAACAATCCATGCGCCTGCTCATGACCTCATGTTACCTATTACTTTTACTGTACTGGGTTCTTTACAGGATTTTTTAAATGTAATGCATCATACTGATCAAGGAACTCATAATTTGGAGGACCAAGATAGATAAGTACATATGAGGAATTATGAATGACAGTATAAAGAATAGGTAATTAGGTTCAAAAAGTTCTCTAGACAACAAATATCAGGCTCCCAATTTTCCCTCTGAGACACAGTTTCCTCATGTGTAACCAGGTCATCGCAAAGATCAAAATACAAATTATATGAATGTCTTCTGTAAGCTGTAGATAACATTACAGATTCAATATATGGTAATATTAAAAATCAAAATAAGTTAAACAAGACACTCAGAAAGCACAAACGTTGTATTATTCAAAGGCGTTGCCCTTGGTTTTTCATTGTTCTTACTTAATTTTAACTGCAATATTCTTAAACATGAAGGGAAACCTTTATCAGGCTTGTGGAACTAAGGAGCATTTCTTGGTCAAGAATACCTTTCCTTGTGGCTCACACATTTTCTTTCATTTAAACAAGCAAGTATTAAATACTATTTAGCACTGTGTGATGTGAGGTGGAGAATACAAAGTGAAATAAGATTCCTTTCCAGAAAGAAAGATGCAAGTTAAGAGATAAGATGCAAAACAAGTAACAAAACTGAAGCCTGGCTCCCCTGATGCCAATGGGAAGACATGGAGAGTTTCACAAAACAAGACGTAAAATCACTTTGTGAAAGTCTGTTTGACAGGTAACGTGCTCAACAGATATCTGTGGTCTAGCTTCCGTCCTACAGGAGAGATTCTTACTTTTTACTTTACTCATTTCTGTATTCCTTGAAATATTGTTTGTATAGCTTTTATAATCACAAAACTCTCTCTCTCTCTCTGGAAATTGCATACACAGACACACACAACCACCACCACCTCAATACTCTGGGAAGTATCAGCCCCCCACCCTGAAACTGTTGTTGTATAGAAGTTTTTAGGAGTATGAAAAAAATAGTTAAAATGTGACTGACGAAAGGAGAACAGATTAGTGGTTGCTAGGGGTCAGGATGGGGGTAAGGGAGATGAGTGTGGCTATGAAAGTGTAACAGGAGGGATCCCGGTGGTGGTGGAACGATTCTGTACCTTGCCTGTATCCATGTCAGTATCCCAACTGTGATGTCATTCTCTGGTTTTGTAAGATATCACCATTGGGGGAAACTGGGTTACGGGTATAAGAATATCGCCATATTATTTCTTACAACTGCATATGAATCTAAAATTATCACAAAAGTCTAATTTTAAAATAATAGCAACATTATAACCAATTGAATAAAATCAGAATCCATGAGCCCATACTGGTATAAATAAATGAATAAACAAACAGGAGAGGACAAAGCTTTTTTTCACAGTAGACAGCTAACTAATAAATTTTAAAGAGAAACGAATTAGAAATTCATCATTTGGCAATCATCAGAGTAATGATTCATTCATCCAAGAAATATCAATGGATGCTAAAACTAGATGTTAAAATCTGATGAGGAACAGAATATTTCCTACAAAAAGGGAAAAAATAGTTTTTTTCACAGTGGAGAAATCTGGCAGGCTTCATAAGTAATGAAAGTTAACATCACCAGTAATGGAACAAATCAACATCATGTGCTCCTTGACAGGATGCAGTGAGAAGCACCACAGCAGCATTTCTATGTTATTTTGTCAAAGATAAATAATACGAATCTAATTATGAAGAAATATCAGATGAACCCAGAGTGAGGGACAGTCTATAAAATGCATAGCCTGTGATCTTTCAATGGCAAGGTCACGTAGGTCAAGAAAAGACTGAGGGACTGTTCAAGACTGAAGATGATTCAAGGGGTATGACAACTAAACACAACCAGTGACCCTCGATTGGATTCCTTTGCTACAAGGAACATTATTGGAAAAACTAGTTAAACTTGAATGCAGTCTGTGAATTAAGTGGTAGTTTATGTCTCAGTGTTAATTTCCTGATTTTGATGGTTGTATTGAAGTTATGAAAGAGAATGTCCTTGTCTGTAGGAACTACACAGTATTCAAGGATGATGGGGCATCATGCTGGCAACTTACAAATGGCTCAGGGAAAATGTTCCATAAATTCAGCAAACTCTTCTGTGAGTTTGAGATTGTTTCAAACTAAAAACTGTTTATTATAAAGAATGCAATTGATAATTTTCTCTGCAGTCTAGAGCTCAAGAGATCATGGTGTGCCCAATTTCTGCTAACTCTTCCAATGAACATACAGTTAAATGAGGATAGCAATGATTGAAAATGCAATTCTCTAAATCAGGGGTTGGCACACTTTTTCTGTAAAGGGTCAGAGAATAAATATTTTAGACTTCGAGCGACAGTCTCAGCTGCAAGTATTCGATACTGCTGTTGCAGTACAAAAACAGCCATAAACAACACACAGCCCTAGTGAGTGTGACTGTGTGCCAATAAAACTTTAATTTATGGACACTGAAATTTGAATTTCATATAATTTTCATGTTTCACAAAATACTCTTTTTTCCCCAATCACTAAAATCTAAAACCCATCCTTAGCTCATAGGTCATATAAAAACAGGTAGATTTGGCCCGTGGGTCTTAGTTTGCCAACCTCGGCTTTAGATTTGTAAATGGGTCTTCACCTGCCATATCACTAAACAGATGAGCAGTAAGTAATCTGTGAATATGAGCATTATCAATGTAAGAATTAGAGAATTTTATATGCAGACTATACAAAGTACAGATGACTGTTACGGACTGAATGGTCCCTGCTTTAGAAGACTGATGACCCATTCTGGCCCCTCATTACACACATTTCTTCTGTCAGATGGCGCCTGAATCCAAGTCCATCCCAACACACAAACTGACCCCAAGCCTTCCTAGGGTTTGGGATCAGGTAAATTCGATGTTAAAAAATAAGCAATTTGTTTCCAAAGGCCTTAATGTAAAAATGTTCTGCTTACCTTGGTATAATGAAGGGACCTGATCGAGAAGCATTTCTACGGTTTTTATCTAGCACAAGTCACACTCTGGGTTTAAGAAGAAGGGCTGGAAACAGTATCAAAATTCCATTTCAGAAGTTGAGAGACTAATGGAATAAATGAGAAAGATGATGAACAATGGAACCTAAAGCAATAGTTAACTGGGAAAGAGGATGGGAAAACTGATAAGACTCACTAATTGTATAACGCTAGCTGAGGTTTTGAGTCTAGGAGATTACGGTTTCACTAAAAAAACAAAAAACAAAAAAAAAGCATGGTTAATTTGTGAAGAAGACTGAGACATTTGATTTCTAACAATCTTACAACCACCTAAATTTAAAGGTTCAGTATTCTATTCCAAATACTCATTGAGACATTCATTTGAATAACCATTGTTATTTTTCCCGTCTTAGCAATATATCGAAAATATAATTAGCATATAACTGGAAGATACCTACCACTTTTATCCTGTTAGTCATTAAATCTAAAAACATAAAGACCACTGTAACTTTATAAACTCCTAGTGAGAGTTTTCCATAAAGTCATTGTAAAGTTTTTATAAAATCAGTTTTTCCAAAAGAAACTCACTCTAATAGCTATACTGCTGACAAGTGAAGTATTGTCCTAAGATGTTACCTCTCCTTTCATGCAACATAAATCACCACCTCTTGTACACTGGAAAGACTTATGGCTCAGGTTGAAAAACAAGCAGTTCTGAGCTGGGGAAGCATATGGTGGCTTCACCTGTGAGTTCAGAAGCCCTTGCGGCAGGAACAGAAAAGAGGTCAGAGAAGGCAGGCACCATGCAGTGCAAGGATGACTCTTCAACAAAAGAAACAGCACTGACCAGAACCACACATTAGCAAACACTGATTGAGAATGATTTATTAAAGTCCAATTAGTATGTTTTTAAATTTCAAATAGTCCACATCTCCTTCAGAATAAATGCGCATGAGTAAAATTCCAAGTTCATTTCTTTCCCTTCCACTATAAAATGCTCTGTATTTTGTGTGAAGTCTGTGCAAACACCTTTCTGCTAACCGGTTCCCCATGTTCTTTCCAGTTTGGGCACTTGTTGAGTCTGCCCTCTGCTCAAATGGTGACCATGCACTGACCTCCTCCTTCCTAAATAACCATTCTTCTTCTGGACATCTCTCTCTCAAACATACTCCTGACTTTCCCACACCTGCTTCGTGACTGTGACTTTACTGGTTACTTATTACGACAAATTGGTGCAATAATTAGTTTACCCGGACAGTTGAACAGGTATCACCTAATATGGCGGCATCTGTAGGGGTGACCTTAGAGAATACACAGTATCCAGTCACATACCAACACGCTCAACCCATTTGCTACAGAAGCTATTTAATATGAAGACGATCCTTTAGTCACTCGGCATGTTTGATTTCTTTGCACTGTCTTCAATTCTACACTAGAGTTGTGGCTACCGAGAGCTGGATCATCCATTGCTCAAATGAAATTTGGAATTGCTAGACATATTAAGTAGGGTATCCTGGTTATTTGTGGCAGCTGACTGTTTCTAGTCCATCTTGTTATATAAAAAAGTCACTCTCAACTAAAGTAACCACTGCATTTCCTTTGTAAAAAGGTAATTTAACTGGCTTTCCTCACAATTGCCACCTACATAGGGCAAAAGCAGGAAATCCCCTTTTATAAAAGGTAAGAGCATAAAAAGACATTTCACATTAAAAAAAAAAAATCCTTCATGGGAATGTGTCCTAAGTAAATAATCAATTATATGGACAAAGTTTTATGTACATAAAATTTTTGCAACATTATTTATAATAGTGAAAATTAGACATAACCTAAGTAGTCAACAATACAGGAATGGTTAAATAAACTGAGTTGCATCCATTAAATGGAATATTATATAGCCATCAAAATTATGTTTTTGTAAAATTTTTAATGCCATAGGAAAATGTGGCAATTATGCAGTGGAAAAAAACAAACTGGTTATAAAACTGTTTACAGTATGATCCCAATTATATAAAAAGGTATATAATATACATATAGGCATACACAGGGGGAAAGCTGTTAATGGTGGTTACTTCTGGGTTGTGATACTATCAGTATTTTTTCTGTTTTATACATTTCTGTATTTTTCAAGTTTTCCACAATGACTGTATTATAATACAGAAAAACACAGGTCATTAAAAAATTCCTCTGATGAACTAATAATTAGAATGTACTTGGGTACTATAAATATGTGGGAACAATACCACTGTGCTCATCTCTATAACTTTTATAGAGTACACATTCTTCTGATAATAAACTTACATTCCCTGTTTTATACATGTTACAACACTTTAATAAAAAAAGGTAATATTGTGATTAGATCATTGTTTGTTTCATAACCTAAACAAATACTGGCTTTGACATCTAGGTTCTTCTATTTCCTAGAAGATTTAAAATTAATACCCTTTTATCTTTTTAAGTACAGCATACTGCATACATACATTACATGCATGCTTTCTAAAAAAGTAATTCTAATTTATAGTTTTCCTACATAAGGAAAAAACTGGAGTTATGATCATTTAAAAACAGTCTATAGTCTTATCCATCACAAGCATGCTGATAGGCATAAACATGTTTATTAAATGAAATGTAACCTTTAAAAAGAAAAAAAGGGAAGCCTGTATGTAAATGAAGTTGTGGATTCAATTAGTCAGAATTGATTCTGACTTGCACCAAACCACACAAAATCTTTTGAAGACTAGTTAGTGTAGTGTAAATGGACACTCCAGAGTCTGTTTATGAATTCTATTGCAAGGTCTCCACTTTCTACTTTCAAAAGGAACGGGGAGCAGGATGAGGGATGTCCCATAAGCTAATTTTTCAATATACATCAAGTCTTGGTGGGTCTAGGAACAAATACTGCCATGGGTTAGTGTTTAAGTACGCGAGTGTGTTTTTCCTCTCTCTCACACCCCACCCTGCCCGTGCCTTTGGGAAGGCGGAGGATGATCATCCCGCAGTAGATGATGGCCGCGTCTCATCTTAGTTAGTTTCCTTTCTAAACCACGGAGTGGTCATTGCTGTGAACTCCAGCCAGAATGGTGTGGTTGACGGAGGACGCTGAGCGGTCGGAGCCTTCCGTGGGGCCGCTGGTGTTCTCACTGCGCTGGCAGCAGAGGATCTGCCTGAAGGTGGCGCTCATCTCCTTGTCGCGGTAGGAGTAGATGATGGGGTTCATGGCAGAGTTGAACTCGGCAAGCAGAAGGAAAAACTTCTCATAGGCCAGAACGTCACACTGTGGGCAGCACACGTCAAGAAGTAACAACACCAATCCAGGAGTCCAGCAGATGATAAAGGCACCTGCGAGGACGGGGAGCGGGATCGGGGAGGTTGAAAAAAAGAGAGAACAGAAAAATTGAATGATGAGGCGAGCAACCATGGGGTGAAACGATTTCAGTTCAAGGTAAAAATACTGAGCTTCAAAGCCACCGGATCATCATTTGCAATAAAATGTTCATTTTCTGAAATAATCAGAAAAGGTTTTGACGATAAAATGAGCAATTGAACAAACTCTCATTAATTCAGACCTTACTAAAATTGAGTATTTCTGAGACATTGATGATGATTATTTTGAGCAAAACAGAGTTTGCTAAGCAATTGTGGTATGAAATCGAGACATCCTGCAGTCAGGACACACACTTTGATGCTTATAAAAATACAGTTTTTAATAGTATAAGACTGTTTTCAGGCAAAAGCACTGTGACAAACACCCTTTAACGTTTAGTTAAGGCACAGTTTCTGGATTCGGTTTGACTGGGCTCAAATCCTTGCTCTGCTATTTAACAAACTGGGTGAACTTAGGCAAATTATTTTCCTTTTTTAATTGACGTAGAGTTGATTTACAACGTTGTATTAGTTTCAGGTGTACAGCACAGTGATCCGGTTTTGTGTATATATGTGTGTGTGTGTGTGTGTGTGTGTGTGTGTGTGTGTGTGTGTGTAGATACACATATATATGTACTCTTTTTCAGATCCTTCTCCATTATAGATTATGAGATCCTGAACACAGTACCCTATGCTACGCCGTAGGTCCTTGTTGTTGGCAAATTAGTTTTTTACCTCAGTTTTCTCATCTGAGAAATAGAAATGATTCCATTTGCCTCATTTGGGGTGTGGCAGGAGTAAATGAGTGCCCAGAAAATAATCACGCAGTAAATCTTACCAGAAACAGCAGTAGCAATAATATTGTTATTATCTGCTCAGTAGCACGGGCCTGTTTGGAAATAGCAATTTCCAACAGTAAGATGCACATTTACTTTTATTTTAAGTCAACTATCACTTAAATGGTACTTTTCTATATGCTTTACAAACATTAACTCACTTAATCTGTACCACAGCTGTAGGAGATAGAAACTATTATCTCATCACCCAGAGGAAGAAACTGAGAAACAGAAAAGTAAAATAACTTGCTCAAGGCCACGGTCCTGGAAAGTGGCAGACCCGAGGCAAACCCCAGAGTTTCTGCTCTTAAAGGCTGGTTCCAGAGTCCATGCTCCAGTAAACACTATGTTATATCCCCACTTCTTAAATTAATAAAATTAAATCTTTTAAACCAAAATTTTATGCTCTAGATGTTTCCTATTTAAATTCTCTTGCTTCCCCAACTCTTCTAAATCATAAATATTTTACTATAACTGTAAAGGGATGGAAATACAAATTATGTTCTTAGTTCCAACTTATTTAGCTCCTGAAACCACTCACTTGGCTCCCAGGGGAAATGGAGGTTGTGAAATAGCATTAAAATCTACCACCATATTACCCCAGGAATGAGCTGGGGATCCTTGGCTAAGAGAACGTGAACTGGTGGGCACCATCATGTCCCATTACATCTTACTTGATGGGCCCCTTACGTGTACTTAGGCTACACAATGAGCGGACAGGGAGTAGGGATGATCCCAGAAGTGCATTTGAAGCTTTTGATTTAAATGGCATTGGCCTAGGTGAAGGCAGGCTTGGATTGGGGTCGTGAATTGGACTAGCCTCAAGGAATGAGTTTCACAAAATGTAAACAAACGAGATTTAGTCTCCAAACAGCCCAGTTTTGAATGTGAGCTTTCTTTTTTTGAAACTTTTCAGCAGGGAAATGAAAATAAAGCAAGGAGCAAAGTATCCCCATAAAGCTCTTTGTTCTAAACACAAATGTGTATTGGTTTTAAACTGCTGTTCGCTTTGAAGGCTGGCCAAGGTGCTTCATTTTCTAATAAATACAATACCTTAGACTTTGCTTAGGGAGAAAAAAAAATATTTCAAAAATCAGGAGATAATAGCCAAGGAGCTATTTGAACTTCAAGTAAAAATGTTAATAAAGCATTCATTCCAAGTCCTTGAATTTCCTTGCTTGAAAATCACTCAGAAAGCTAAACATAAAGGAAAATCAAAGGAATGCCTCTTGAGTTTCAGAAATAATGCATTATTCATTGAGAAGCCGGGAAGGGAATTATTCTCAGGATGGAAAATGCTTGGATGGAAAATACATGGTCCCATTATTCCATTTACTTGGAAACTAAAAACATGCAGGCCCTTCATGAATGGGAGAGCATTCTTTCAAGTCTCCTTTCCCCTTTCTTTTATCAAAGCTCTAGTTGAGCTCAAATTCAGAGCCTGATTAGATACCAGCAACATGCATCTCAATAGATTTATTTTAAGTAACACGATCTTTTTCTCCTTCCAGGCAGCAGAAGGGAAGACCCTTATTCTCATGGATTTGCTCAAGCTGTCTGACTTTCTTCAAAAGTGGCAGAATTCAAATACAGTCATTTGTTGTTTATAACTTCTTCTAATTTTTAAATTCAAAAAGAGCAAGATCTTTGTGATAAAAGCCATGATGGTCTCAGGAACTAGCCCAATGGGCCTTACCAACCCTGCAAGGAGCCTAGATTAAAGACAGGAAGTGGGGACACCATAGCCTGACCAGGAGCTAATACACATGGGTGCTTCACTGAGGAACTCCAAGTCCTCTCTCTTCTTCTTCATTAAAAGGAACTGTTTTTAGTACTATAATTAGGCCCAACCACACCGTGCCAACACTCTGTGTTTGGATCTTTGAGACCTGATTGAGTAATTTAAGAGACTCATAGTACAGGCCTCAAAAATCAACATCTAAAATCAATCATACAGAGCTTTTCCTTCTTCTCCCTTCCCCTCTCTTTCACAGAGGTGCCGAGGATCAAACTGACCAAAAGCTGAAGGTGGACTACCTCAGTGGAAAATGGGCCCTGGAAAATTCCAAGGTGATTAGGCTTCTAAACAATCGTGATTGAACATTATGAGATCAACTTTGCTCAAATCACGGATTTACCACCAAGTTTCTAAAAACAAAAACTACAACCAAGCCCCTTTAGTAAAAAGGAGCCAACCATAATCCAGTCGGGTCATAGAACTTGAGATGTGCATTGGGGACCCTTGATCTGTAATCTGTGGACAGATTACCAACACATAATCTGTAGAGACTCAAGTGCACACCTACAAGGCAGGTTGATAAGAATGAAAAGAACCTCCATCTCCACATCTGTAAAGTGGAGAAATAATAGCTCTCTGCCTACTCCATAGGGTGTGGCGAGGATCAAACTGAGATAGATATGACACGTAAAAAGCCCTCTACACAGTGCACATCTACCTGACTACACTACCTATTGCCATCATGGGAGGCATAATGTGTGCAGGCTGGTGTAGCACAGTTCCAGGGCAGATTTCTTCCAGGGCAAAATGTGGAAGCATGTTTTGGACCATGAAGACCTGGCATTTCAAAAAGTTCTGAGATGACACCATCCTAATTGTAAGAGATTCCTAGGACTTGCAGTTGGATGTGACAAGAATAACAAGAAGGAAAAGAGAGGAACACAGAGAAGCATGGAAGCCCCAAATCATTTTGGAGTTTCTCATGGGTCAGCAGCTCAGTACCTACCAAGATGATGAATAAGATAACGTGGTACTCAGTAGGGACAGTCCTTTAGGTAGTTTGTATATTTCTGGAATATCCCCACAGATCAAGGCATAAAACCAAGGATGGTATGCAATAGCATGAAAGAAAGAGGAAGCACAAGTAGTTTGTGGTTGCTTATTGTAAAGTCAGAAGCAGAAGTAGCAGAAGATAAGATGTTCAAGACCGTGAAGACCTTGTACACAGCCTGGCAAAGATATTTGAAATTTTTCCAGTCTAGCATTGATTCTCAGCCCCAGCCACATACTACAATAGCCTGCAGAACATATAAGAAATAATGATCTTCATCTATCCTTCCTCCCATGAGATTTTAATTTCATTGGCCTCATTGGCCAGAGTCTCATTTAACATACAACACTGTAAGAGAAGGGAAGAAGAAAATGATGTGGATAAAAATAAAGGCAAAACCATCAGATATTTCCCAATTCCAGAGGTGAAAGAAGAGCCTGAACAGAAGCAGTGGCAATGGGAGAAGAGAGGTATGAAAGGATTGGAAAAGTATTTAGAAGATGGACTGCATGGAATGGATGAGAAAGATATGAGTCTAGAATGATTCCTAGATTTTCCATTTGGGTGACAGAAGGATGGTGCTACGTTCCACTGAAGGAAGAAACACAGGAGAAAGTATCAGTTGGTGTTTTCTGAGGGTAGGTGAGGAGAACACAGATGGTGCCCTAGGTTTTATTTCTCTTCAGCTACCTGCATGACTTCAGATGGAGAGGCCTTAAAGACACCCTGATGACCTCATGGCAATTTGAGTCCTTTAAGACTGCTTCTCAGTGGGCTGAACAAGAGTGGTTACATTTGGCATGATTTGCCAATATTGCAAGTAACATGGGGAGGAGAATAATCAAAATATATCTGCGGTTTGGAATAAATAGCAGAAGTCGCTCTTCCTCGAGCGAGCTTCAGTCCTTTCTTCTACATCTGTCAAATCAATCTGTGAGGGCCCCGGTGCCCACGAAGATGGAAGGAGAGATGCTGGAATGTGGACGCAAAAAGCAGGGAGGAAGGAGGCTGTTTTGGAAGAAGGGGTCACAGCTGCAGAGCAAGATCAGATTACCACACCTTCCCTGAAATCTACACACCCCCATCAGCTGAATAATGCTTACCATCTGGTCTCACAATTAGAGGCTTTTTTCTAGAGGGACATTTTCCTAACTAGTTGAACTTTGCTTATATTTGGAACATAAGAACCAAAGTTAAAAAGAAAAAAATGTCTGACAGAGAAGACCTCAAGGGAGGGAGTCCAAGGTTTTTGATGAAAAAAACAGAAAGCACTTCCAGTCTGGTTGGCAAATTTGTGTTTTTACAAAAAAAATCAGACATCTCACAGATCTAAAACGAGTCAAGGTAAATCCATCCTACACCGCTGCTGTGTCCGAGTTAACCTCTCCTTGGCCTCGCTCTTCTTGCTTCTCAAATGAGGATCTCAGTCCTCCCTACGAAACCAATGCGTGTTAAAGCATGTTAAGATGGGTTCCCGCCTCTCCTCTGCCCCCCTAAACATGTTTTCGGATTTCCACCCAGCTCTGTCTTGGAGTGAACTAACTAGAATAAGACTGGCTCACCAGAGCATTATTACCCACTAATATCTAAAAAACAATGCTACTCTAAAGGCCTAACAAAGGTTTTTCTTATAAGCCCTTATCATTTTTAAATAACAGATATATTTTAAACTTAAAAATATATATAATTTATATATATGCACACATACGTATATACACATACATACACTATATAAATGTATATATAACGTATATGTATGTGTGTTACATACCCACACACATTCAAAACAGTCACTGCGTCTTAGTGTCTTAAAAAAGACAATGAAAAAAAAAAGACAATGAGATTTATTTTCTTTCACACGAGACCCAACGAAAAAGGGATAATGTCACTTACATATTCTTCACATAGGAGATAATTCACCATTCTCAGAACAATTAAACCTGTTTTGCCTCCTAAAAATAGTGATTACAAAAATTTTCAAACACAGATTTCCCTCCCTTATTTTAAAAATGATCAATCTTAAATCTCACAGAAAATCAGTGTTGTCAACCACAGTTCAATACCGTCTAACTGAGAAAGTAATACTAAACTTATTGCATGACTGTGGTCTAGCTGTTACCAAAGTGATTTGAATAATACTTAACCCTTAAAGGATAAATGAAACTCCCCCTGCCCAGAATCTTTCCTTAGAAAAAGTTCAACATAGACAGGTAATTTGTAATTGGTTTTACAACATATTTAATTTTTCAGCTATGAATTAGGATTCTCCCAAAATGGTGCAAGTCTAAACGACTACTGAAATCTGGCTGAAAATACTCACAGAAGATAGCTGATGACAGAATCCTGTGGATTTTATTCTTTGCAGCTCATGAACTACTGGATGTAGTAGTTCATGGATCGACGAGATATGTGTTACCCAGAAGACAAAATTCGAGGATGAAAAAACATAATGGAAATTTAATTTATAATTCATTATTTTACTAACAAAATGAGGGGAAAAATTAAAATTTAATCCAAAAGCAAATTCAGAAATATTCTTGCAACCTAAAAATGTTTATTTAAAAATTATGTGTGTGTGGGCTTCGCTGGTGGCGCAGTGGTTGAGACTCTGCCTGCTAATGCAGGGGACACGGGTTCGAGCCCTGGTCTGGGAAGATCCCACATGCCGCGGAGCAACTAGGCCCGTGAGCCACAACTACTGAGCCTGCGCGTCTGGAGCCTGTGCTCCGCAACAAGAGAGGCCGCGATAGTGAGAGGCCCGCGCACCGCGATGAAGAGTGGCCCCCGCTTGCCACAACTAGAGAAAGCCCTCGCACAGAAACGAAGACCCAACACAGCCAAAATAAAATAAATAAATAAACAAATGTGGGGTTAAAAAAAAAAAAAGAAAAACCCAAAAGCCAAAAAAACTATATTAAGATGTATTTTTTAAAAAAAAAATTATGTGTATGTTTATGTGTATATGTATATATATATATAAATGGCTATATATATATATATATTTAATGGCTGAAAGACACAGAAAGAAGAAGAGCAGAAACTGTAAATATGATAGTGCATTTGGAGACTATGTCTCTTACAGTTGCTAAATGCTCTGAATTGATGCTTATGAAGTACAGACTCTTGGCAGAGTAGGAGGGAGGCACAGTCTGTCCTACTACAGTGAGATAGCTGTGTGCCTAAGATATCTCTTGTTATCAGAAACTTGTATTAAAAAGTATTTTTTAAGTGATAAAAATGATTATTCAATTGGGAAGTGGGTATTTAGGCTAAAGAGTTCCAAATTCAAATCATAAACATATTTTTGTACATGAGTTTCAATCAGTTTAACTACACGTTCAGAGTAAAATATCGGTTGCTCAAAACTAAGACAAAATATCACAAAGCAAGTTCTAACACATAAATCCTGAACAAAAATCAATCAGTTCTAAAGCCATCAAAATAAACTGCATCAAGATCACTTCCCAGAATTTATCCTATAGATATATTTACACATAATACAATTATGTATGTGCCAGGAATTCTTTGCAGCATTGTTTATTTTTAAAAATTGGAAATACTCTAGGCAACCACAAGTAGAGAAGTAAAATAAATTAAGTTGATTCATAAAGTGGGATTCTATTCAACTTTCTAAAGTTCTCAAGAAATTCTGTCCTTACCAAATGATCTCCAAGATACACTGCTAAGTAAGAAGAACAAGATGTTAAAACATACACATAAAATGGTATCAATTATGCTTTAACAACAGAAACAAAAAAAGTGTGTGCACACGCAAACACAGATACCCTATAATAAGCTTCAGTTGAGGCTAACAGTCAATTAATTTTAAAAATGTTTAGAACACAAAATTATAAAAATGATACCTTCAATATTTTATTTGAATTTAAAATACCGATTTGTATTCATTTGCCAATCCTTCAGCCTAGAGCCAAGGCTTTATATTTGAATATGGGTCTGTTAACTGGAGTTCTGCATCACCTTCCAAGCAAAGCCACACCAATAAAGCATCACATACTAACTCCCTCCAAATTGGCTTCTTCAAAGTGGAGTCAGAACTTAAAATTCTTGCAAAGCAATTTGAGTACAAAAACCTTGCTGATTTTTTATGGTTTTCCCCACACTTACAGTTGTTCTCCCCAGCAAATTTAAAGCAGTTTCTTTTTGCAACTTGTCTTCATTGAATATTAACAAAGCCTTCCCCTTAGCTTTCCCAGAAACATTTTCTCGTTGCCCTCATTTTTATTAGATAATGTGATATTTACCTAGTTACATTATTGTTAGAATAACCTGGCACTTTAGGAGCAAAAACAATTGATTCTTGGTAACTGTCAGAGCTGAATGACTTGGTCTTAGGCTATAGTCGACTAACCCTTTTTTAAAAATTCATCTAAATATATGAGTGTATACTATATGTCAGGTACTATTCTAGGTACTGAGGATGCCACAGTGAACCAAACAGAAAAAACTATCTCCCCTCCTGGAGCTTAGGTTCTAGGAAGGGTGTGAAAGACCTTTACTTACAAAATATATCAGTAAAATATCTTTTAGAGGAGGACAGTATTTGGAGACTATGGGAGAGCAAGTGAGGAAGGAGGAGGGCAGATAGAGGCTCACAGAGTGATCCAGACAAGAGCTAAGGGTGGTTCTGAACATGAGAAGGTGGTGATCACAGACACAGGTTGATGGTAAAGCTGATATGATTCGCTGATAGACTGAGTGCTAGGAAGAGGGAGAGGAGGGGAGGAAACCTGTAAGCAACTGAAAGAAGGGATTTAGCGACAAGGAGGTCACTGTGGACAGTTCAGTGGGTCTTGAGAATGGAAGCCTCACTGTAGTAGATTCAAGAGTGAACAGGAGAGAAACTGGACTCTCCAAGTACAGACAAAGCTTTTAGGCAGTTTTGCTGTGAAAGGAATAAGAGAAAAATGGCTATGGGCATGAATTACTATGTTTTACAAAGTTTTTGTTAATAATCAAGTTGGTTAAGGGAAAGCTAAGAATAGGTGTATACTCTGTATGTGTGTGTGTGTGTGCATCACATATCCCTCACATATATGTTCATATACGTATAGATTTTTAGATTGCTATACCAGAAATTATCAATTATATCTAAACTGTATACTTTAAATATATGTAGCTTGTTATATGTCAATTATACTTTAATAAAGGGGGGAGGGGAAAAAGAGGGGGGGGGGAGGGGGAGAGAGAGAGAGACAGAAACTGAGATAAGAAAGATTGAATTAGCACCAAATCATCTTTAGTTTGTTTTTCCCATCTGTTGGTAGGAAGCATCTGTCTGGCCCTCTCAGAAGCACGCAGGGAGCTTAGTGGCTCAGACTGTGTGTGGGCAGGGAGAGGGGGCGGGGGCGGGGGCATGGTTGTCCAGCAGTGTCCATGGCTGGGTGGTTGAGTCTTTCAATCCAGGAATGAAATGCTAGAAAGCTCTTTTGCCTTCAGAACTAAAGCTCATCTGCATTAAATATGATATTCTTATCTTAAAAGAACAGCTAACAGACTGGGGAAGATTTATAATCCTATTAATGACGGAATGAGTAGTAAATCCATGGACCCACCCATATACTGTTGACAGAAGAGTCATCTGACAATCTTTTTGGAGGCAATTTGGCAATGTCTAAATTTAAAATGTCCTATCTAACAATTCCACCTGTAGAAATGCATCACATCCAGAAACACTTGAAGCAGCATATATTATGAATACAGAATGCTTGATGAAGCAATATTTGTACTGGGGGAAAACTGTAAATCTAAACATTCGCTGACGTTATATATAAGTAGAGTAGTAAGCAGCCATCACACAGACTGACACCGCTCTACTGTACTGACCCACGTCAGAAGATACACAAATTGTATGAAGTCTGTAAGGTTACAATATTCCATTTGTTATAAAATTTCTATAGATATGCATATATACCTTACATGTATTACAAAAAGTCTAGAAGAATACACACCAGATTGTTGACAGGAGTTACCACAAGGAGGCAGGTGTGGCAGTATGGACTTCAAATTTTAATGTAAATATTTTTGTAATTTTGGGTTTTTTACAGAGAGCATGTTTCTCTTTAATAATTAAGGAAACAGTTGACAATATTCAGGCATTATTCCCACAGGCACTCCAGAAGCTAGTTGGTGAGGAGGAGGATGGCTTGAGGCTCCTTGCAGATAAAATTTCTTCTAACCTCCCAGGCTGCGCAACTGGAGGATTTTAAGGGTCAGTATTCATATTTTATAGGAGAAAAGAGATAGGCCTGAGGTCACATACTGTTTCTTTCGCTTACTAGTTGTGTGACAACGGACAAGTTATTCAATGTCATTGAGCCTCAGTTTCCTTATCTGTCAAGTGGGGATACTATGTACTTTCAACACTGCTGCGAGGACAGAATGAGACACCCTGCAGGTAGAATACAAAGCATGAGGCCACCTAGTAGGCTCCCTCCATTTTTTCCCCTTTCGTTCTCCTTCAGGGAAAACTCAAGGAATAAATCTATAAGAAATATGGATATCCGGGGCAAACTGCTATTGGTTCTCCCAACCTAGAGAGAGCAAACTGCGGGGCTGTGTTCTCTGGTACACTGCCACCTCAGCCACAAAGGGACATCAGCCTGCTTTCCTTCAGTTCAAGAACCTTCTGAAAGTCCCCACCAGCATTTCTTGATGAGCTCTCAAATTCCAGGTCATCCCCTTTCTTCTTTCAGTTGGAAATTAAAGGAGTATTTTCTTTTCATTTCTTACTTTTAGAGCCTACCTCATATGAAAAAGGATTTGAGGTAAGAGACAAATTAATACAGAGTTTAAGTGATCCTTGATCTTCCTATGCTTCAGGCAGAGGGGAACAATTTCTAAAGAGTAATGGGCCACCTTAGCCTCTTCTGCGGCTCTCGAGTTCTGGCAACAGTGAAATCCTTCTGGCTTCGGAGAGCCTGGGAACACAGGAATGGAGACGCTGTACTCTGAGCCTGTTCAGGGCTGGCACAGCCACTGGGGCTTCTCTGGACAGCTCGGTCCAAGTTTCTCTGCGGTGGATGCTGCCGCCTGGCCACGCGACAGTGTGGGCCCCTCCATGAGGAGGGGCAGGACTGAGTCCCCAGGTCAAGGCCCAAGGCGGAGGCCAGATCTTCCTCCTAACTGTGAAGCTGGGTGAGGCTGTCTTGTTTTTAACGACAGGGCCTGACTCAGCTGAGATGTTCGAAGAAAACAGATAAGGCAGGGAAGGAACTTCCTCAGAGAGTGGATGCAGGCCTCACATTTCTGTTGCCCACAGGTTATGGCTGAGGAGGGGATGGTGGGGACGGATCAGGCCATGAAAGCACTGAGGGTGGGTGGTCAGCACTCGATGCTCTCCGGCCACCTCAGTAGGATTGGACCCCACCCTCCTGAAACAGCTGGGCTGCTGGGAAAGGGCCAGTGCTGAGAGAATTCCATCACACTCTAGTTTTGGCAAAAGGGGAAAAGAAAACAGATAAAACAAAAAATTTTCCTAAGAACAAATGAAGTCAAGAAGGGTTGCATGTTTGCTTTTGTAAGGAAAGGGAAGGGACGCTTTGGACCACCCCAGACATTTCTCTTGCTTTGCTTGTTACATTCACCCACCCACTTCGTATACATTTCTTAATAAAAGACCTTAATCAGTTCAGGCTTACAGAGAGAAAAATCCTGTTTAGGGAAGATATAAGCTGTGGCGATTCATCTGCCTACTTTTTGCTCCAAGCTGTCAGTAAAATATCTGCTTCCAGTTTAGACTGGAGAGAGAAATGGACTTTTCCTGATTTCATCCAGGGCTATGATGCCGATGTAGACCTTCAAGTCTAATTTGTAAAGAGTCTTGTTACCTCTTAAGATTTTAAACTCTGCTGATACTTTTCTGTGCTCTAATTTTTCAAAATTACTACTGATGGTTTCCTTTTAATAAACCTTTATTTTTCAGACACCTCCTATTTCTTCCAGTCTTTTGTGGCTTTTGATTTTAACTATGTAAAGTTATAAAGTGCAATTACACCTTTTAAATGCATTTCTACAAGATATCTTTTATAATGCCCAGTTGAACTTATCAGGGGCAACCCACATATGGAACATACACAAGGCATCTCAAAGTGTGAAATGTCGTTGCTTAGTCTGACTACTGACAGTTTATTCTGCAGTTTGCACTTAAATATTTGATTTTGAAAAATTCCCCATTGTGCTCCAGGGTACAACATGGAAAGTAACCCAACACCTAAATTGGTAAGAAAAACAAAGCAAAGGATCAGCAAAAATAGTACCATTCCATCTTATTAGATGGAATAGTATAATAAGATTAGAAAGTTCCAATAAGATGGAACTATTATTATTATAATACGAGTGAGGTTGCTTGATTAAAGACTTCTGAAGACTGTACTACACATGAACATTTATCAGATAAATAATACATGTAAGCATGGCTTAAACGTTGGGGCTGAGGGTGAGTAACTTGTATATGGATGTGCAACTTTTTATTCAGGGAGAAGAAATTTTTTCCTGCATCCTGCCTTCCCACCCTCCAACCCCCTTAGCATAGTCACAAAGCTCCAACAGATCAGAATTGCACACAGATCATATAGGGAGAAACCTCTGTATCAGTGCTATCTCTTGCATAAGTTATAGACACCTGTGTTCTCCAAACGAGAGTATTCTCATCATACTTTCTTTGATGATCATAAGACCTACAGTAGAAGAAAAAAGACAGCTAGAAAGATAGGGAGAAAGGCAGGATAAGCAGCAAGAAAAAGAACTGGGTATTGACTAAAATGAGCTCTTTAAAGTTTTTCTTAACTAAGCAGATACCCACACTACTCTTGTCAATGACTGTCATGTCTACAGCACTGCTGTCGAATTTTCATCATTTGGGGATTATTTCATAGAAGTTACATAAAGTTCACAATCATAGAAATTTTAGAGGAAGGAAGAAAACGTTTAATTGAAAAATGGGGGTTTCAAGAAATCCTACTAATAAAACTTGCAATCTTGCAAAAGTCATGTTCTCACCAGCCCTCAGATTATATATATATATATTTCAGGAGTTGAAAAGACTGGTGGTTCTTAATCATTTCTATGACATCAGCCCCTCTCAGAGTCCAATGAAAGGCAATGCTGTATCCTCAGGGGAAAAAAAAGTGTCCTAAAACAACTTTTTGCTTACAATTCTAGGCAATCCACACCAAAATCTCTGGACCAAATTATTTTTCTGCAGTGCTAGTTGTGTTTTCAGGAATTTTAAGTCTGTTTGGCTTTGTCTAGTAAATTTGGAATTGCAGAACTAAAACATAGAATTTACATAATTTGGCACTTTTATTCACCTATGTATGAAATTAAAACTTTTTTTACGCAGATTAATATGCACAAAGAAGCATGAATTTAAATCCAACTTCAATACTAGTATTGTAGTGAGGGTTTCCACCCCAGATAGAAATAGTCTACAGAGAGGCAGTGTGAAACTATAAAAAGAACATTACTTTTAAAATAAGGAGAACTGGATTAAAAATGTTTTCAAAGTTGCAAGGGGCACGCGAGGATCTTCTGGTTCACTGCATGCATTTATGAGATGAAGACAAGAGGTCTAAAAGAAAGGTCTCCCATGTTGCCCTTTCCACAAAACACAAGCAATGGGACCATCTTTTGCCCCACACTGACTTCTCTGGGTCTCAGTTTCCTTATTTGCAAAATGAAAGAGATCCCTTACAGTCTGAATAGTTTATGGCTAATTAAACTACAATTTTTAATTTGTCCCTTTGCTACAGGAGTTAATTCTTATGTATGCTACAAGCTGCAACATTCATAAAATCAAGCCGTTTATGGAGTCTATGTCACCTTACCTCCAAGACATCCGATGAATGTTTTCATTGCACTGGTGCAAAGAAAGAACAAGTTAATTCCTTGCAGTGGTAGCTACCACATAAAGTAACAGATTTTGATTGATACCAAAAAAAACCCAAAAAACCTGATAATCCTCTTAGATGACTCAAACATGAGGCATTTATTTTTTAATGCAATACAAATTATTCCAATAGAACACATGATGATTCTGGAGATGTTTGTAATTAATATTAATAGTAAAAAGTGCTGCTACATTTTGTTACCCAGAGACAGCATACTATGACGCATTCTCTTCTTCACATCGTGGAATCACTAGGAGCTTTTAATTCACAATGAACCTTTAATTCACAATATTTGAAAAGGTTTTTTTTTTTTTTATAATCAAAACTCTAGGAAATGCTCATATTATAAAGTAAAAGATAAAAATAGCCATCCTTTTGGTTAAAAGAAAAAGGACCTATACTAAGATTGCTCAGAAGTTATTTCAATACAATTCAGTCCAGAAACAATAACACCAAGCAACTATGTTGTGCAAGACAGTGTGTTAAATGTCTTTGGGGGAGGGGGGAGGGGATGAAATAAGACATAGCTCTGGCTTGAAAAGCCTAGAGACTAAAGTTGAGAAGAAAGGCATTTTGTGCAGCTAAAAGGGAAACAGGAGAAGGAGCACCAGAGGGAAGGAGAAAGGAAACAAGGCAAGAGAAAGTCACTGAGACTTTTCAAACCTGAATGTGAACATGAATCATCTAGGGATCTTATTAAAATACAGATTCTGATTTAATAGATCAGGGGCGGGGTCTGAGAGTCTGCGTTGCTAACATGCTCCTAGGTAATGCTGATTTTACTTGTCCATACATAACACTCCAGGTAGCAAGGGTCTGAAAGCCCAATACAACCCAACAGAACTTTCTGCAATAATAGAAATGTTCTATATCAGTTATTCAATATGGTAGTCACTAGGCACCGTGACCAGTGAGCACTTGAAATATGACAAGTATGACTGAGAAACTTCATTTTAAAATTATTTAATTTTAATGAATTTAAATAGCCATATGTCTAATAGCCATCCTGTTGGAGAGTGCAGGTCTAGATAGACTACTGCAGTTAATTTAGAGCAAACTGCATGGTAGGCCTCAACTTCCTGCATACTTATGAAAATCAATCTAGTTTAGGATTTCTCAACCTGGGCACTAATGACATTTTGGACTGGATAATATTTTCTTGTTGAGGGGCTGGTCTTTCCATTGTAGAATGTTTAGCAGCATCCCTGGCCTCTATCCACTAGATGACAATGGCACCCACCCAACTCATGAAAATAAAAAATGTCTCCAGACATTGCCAAATGGGGGGAGGGGGGAGGGCAAAGTCAGTGGTGGAGTAATGCTTTTATATAGAAAAGCATATGAGGTGAACAGCAACATCCTTAAATATAACCTAAGTATTTGCATTAGTTTTCTACTGCTTCCATAACAAATTATCACAAACTTAGGAGCTCAAAACAACAAATTTATTATCTTATAGTTCTAAAGGTCAGAAGTCTGAGATGGGCTAAAATCAAAGAGTTGGCAGGGATGGACATCTTTCTGGAGGCTTTAGGGAAACCCATTTCCTTGACTTTTCCACCTTTCAGAGGCCACCTGTGTTCCATGGCTCATGGACCCTTCCTCCATCTCCCAAGCCTACAATCCAGCATAATCTCCTCATCTCAAGGTCCTTAACTTCATCACATCTACAAAGTCCCTTCTTCTGTGTAAGGGAACTTACAGGTTCCAGGGAGAAGAATACAGATATCCTTGATAGGCTATTTTTCTCACTCCCATTGTATTAAAATGAAAACTTAAAACAGTAAATAAAGTTTTCCCTCAAAGTCCTGGAAAACTGTGATTTTATTCTGTGCTGCAAGTACTTTCTTACCTGAAAACATTTTATAGCATTTTCCATTCACACATAAATTCATCTAAGGAAGAATCAAGTTTTTCTACTTTTACTATTACAGTTCTCATGCACTGCCCCATGCCTCCCCAACCCTGTTGAGATCACTAGTATAAAATTATATTGTTCATATTTCTAACACTCAACAAATGAGAAAATATCATTTATTTCTAGATCTTCGGATTTTTCCTAGAATTTGAGAATTCCATTTATATATGTATATAGTTATTTCCTAGTCCATTCACACTGCTATGACAAAATACCACAGACTAGGTAGCTTGTAAACAACACAAATTTATTTCTCATTGTTCTGAAGGCTGGAAGTAACAAGATCAGGGTGCCAGCATGGTCAGGTTTTGGTGAGAGCCCTCTTCTGGGTTGCAGACTGTCAGTTTCTCATTGTATCCTCACACTGTGGAAGGGGCTAGGGAGGTCTGTGGGGTCTCTTTCATAAAGGCACTAATCCATTCATGGGGGCTCCACCTTCAGCACCTCCCAAAGACCCCACCTCCTAAGACCATCACCTTGGGGGTTAGGTTTCAACAAATGAATTTGAGAGGGACACATTCAGATTACAGCTGTTATATTTACTAATTCTTTAAATTTCCTTTAGATTTTTTTCTTATTATTTCCCTTAGAAGTGAAATGAGTATTTGATTTTCTGAACCCTCATGCAAAATCTTCATCAGCAACTTCCCTGCATTTTTCAGATTTTTGCCCAAGGGCTGGGGCATTGTCAGTTATAAAACAATTAGTGACTATGTTAATTAAATCAAATTATTGCTCAAAAATTTAAAAACAAATCCTTTCTTTAATCTGTTCCTATAAACTGCTCTTTAGAGTAAAAGCTTGCATCTGTCCGCTGTTTCTGAAAGAGAAGGGTGATGAAGAGTAAATAAAGCCAGATGGCATTTACACTTAAGGTTTCTTTCTCTTTTTGAGTTTGATGTACAAGATGTGACAAATTGTCTTTAGAAGTCCATTTTCCCAGTCTTGGGAAGTTAAGCTTGGTGAGGTTGACAAGAGGCCATGGTGGAGGAAGAAGTGGTGGCCCAAGGATAGAGCATTTGCTGACTCACTTTCCCACCACAAAGGGTGGCAAACTGAAACCAGGCTTTAACTCTTTTTCTGCACTTTCAAAGATACAAGAACTTCCATTCATAGAAGTCTATAGTGGTAGCATGATTAGAGAAGTGGAGGAAGGAGGGGGAAGAAAGAGCAGGTAGATTGTGTTCTGGTTTCATTTATAGGGAACTATGAGAGGTAGAAATGTACCAGAATAGAGTACTTTCTGCTGAAATAAAGCCACTGACCAAATCCATATTTTTCTATTATGGGTAGTCTTAAGGGTTTCCCTCCTCCAAAAGTCCATGAATGAGACCTCCATTCATGGAAAAGTCCATGAATGGCACAAACAACTTTCTCCCTGTACCTCCCAGCTAAGTATTGATATAAACACAAACCCTGGAAAAAATACAAGAGGCAACCAAAGAGAACTCTGAAATGCAGAAAAGGAAGGTGAACGGATTAGAGACCCCAGGACTAAATGGTCTTGCAATCCCAGACCTAACATAAGAAGGTCAGCCAAGCCCAGACTTTCCAGACCCCCAAGCTAGCAACAGAAGGCAGCCCAGGTAGGCTCATTCCCCCCTCAGATCAAATGGGGTACCACCAACACCACCAGGCTAGCAAGCAGCATTGGCAAAAGGGATGGATCAGGAGCGCCACTGACAGTAAGCGGCCAGGGAAAGCACTCTCCTTACTCACCAGGCCTAAGACTCCCTTCGCCCACTGAGAGATAGCAGGCAGCTAGCAGCACCAGCAAAGGGGATCCTGCCACAGAAAAGCCCCACCTGGGAAGTGTTCTCCTTCCCTGCAATGTGGGGGAAGGAGTGAGGAAAAGAGGATCACAGCACAGCAAGCGCCAGGAAGTACATTTGTTCTCACTGGCAAAAGAATTCCTCTCCCCACCCCCATCAGAGACACTGGGAGGCCATACCCAGGGAAACTCCTCCATCCCCTCAGGTGGAACCAGCAGGGACCGTGGGATCCTGAGCAGCCCCAAATAAACCAAGTTGATCAAAATAGCATCACCAAGTCTCTGAAAATGCTAAGCCTAAATGGGATGACTGCCTGATAAAAGATTTAAATAGGACCTTGAGTCTCCAAATATAATAGCCAAAATGTCTAGAATACAATGAAAAATCACCCATCACATCAAAAACTAAGAAAATCACTACTTGATTGAGAAAAGAATCAGCTGACGCTAACACTGAGATGAATCCAATGTTAGAATTATTGATAAGGATTTTAAAGCAGCCATCATAAAAATGCTTCAACACACAATTGCAAATTCCTTAGAATGTAAAAACAAATATCTCAGCAAAGAACTAGAAGTTATAAAAAATAACTAAATGGAAGTTTAAAACTAAAATATGCAATAACAAGAATAAACAATGGGTTGAACAGTAGAGTGGAGATGACAGAGGACAGATATTGATGAACCTGAAGACACATCAATAGAATCTACTCAATCTGAACAAGAGAAATAAAATAGACTTAAAAATAGGAAAGAAAAAATCCACAGTGGCAGGGACTGGGATGATAACAAAAGATGCAACATTTATATACATCATCAAAGTCCCAGAAGGACAGGAAAAAGGAACTAAACTTAAAAGAATATTAGAGAAAACAATGGTTTAAAATGTCCAAATTTGGCAAAAAATATATATAAACCTACAGATTCAAGAAACAGTATGAAACTCAAAGAGGATAAATACAAAGAAATCCACACCAAGACATGACATTTCAAAATTAAATTTTGAGAAATGAAGCAAAAAAAAAAAAAATCTTGACAGCATTCAGAGAGAAATGACACATTATCCATAAGGGAACACCGATTCAAATAAGAGCAAATTTCCCATCTAAAACCATGACGGCCAGAAGGAAGTGATACATTTTCCAAGTGCTGGGGGAAAAAAAAAAAGAACTGGTCATCTTCAAATTCTATATCCCGCAAAACTATCCTTCAGGAATGAAACGAAAACAGAGACATACTCAGATGAAGGAAAAAAAAGAATTTGTTGCTAGCAGACCTTCCTTTAAAATATGGCTAAAAGAAGTTTTTCAGACAGAAAGAAATGGTAAAAGAAGGAATCTTGGAACATCAGAAAAAAGAAAAAAGGAAAAACGACAAAAGGAACAGAAATATGGCTACATACAATAGACGATTCTCCTCATGGGTTTTATAAAACATATTAGATCACTGAAACAAACACTAAATATTGCCTGATACTCAAGATAATTATATTTAAAAGTGGGGAAAGTAAAGGGACCTAAAAGGAAATAAGGCTTCCACACTTCAAAGTGGTAAAATACTGATATCAGTAGATGGTCATAATACCCAGAGCAACCATTAAGAAAACAATACAAAGAGATACTCAATAACACTGTAAATCAAGATGCAATCCTAAAAGCCCTGAATATCTACTTGGGATTCTGTATATTAGGTGGCTAAATGTATACAAAAGCGTGAAGTCATTCAGGGAAAAGTCCTGGACTGGGAGCTACCTCACTCTGGGATAGATCTAGAATACAGCATGATCTGAACCTACCTGGGAATGTAGATCACCAGAACTTACTGGGCATCAGTTTCCACATCTTTGAAATAGAACTGGCTGGAGAAATAGGTCTGTAAGACAACTTGGGCCATTTTTAGGGCTAAAATGTGATTGTTCTATAAATTATGGATCTCCATTCTTCTCATCCACCGTGTTATTCCTTATGATTCAGATGTCTCTAAAAGTGCTCTGAAAACTGTGCATATTTATTTGTATGCACATTTAAGGCTCTCACAGATTCCAGTAAAGAGAAGAAATAAGAGGAGGAAGAGACTTTAAATGTAACATATACCCATTGGAGTATGGACCATTTCCACTTAGAGGAATTATTCATTCCTTTCCCGCCATTGGTAGGAAATGAAAGTAAGCTAAGTATTTATTCCTGTTCACTTAGCATTCTTCTTAGATCAACCTATATCAAATCTCTGAAACTAAAGGGATTATAGGAAAATTGGCTGATTCCCATCACAGTACACCGATTCAACATGCTTCCACTTCTTCTTCAGCTGGCCATGCTACCCTAATCCAAGTCTGCATCAGTGGTCCAAAAATAATTTACCTTTGGGAAGTGCTAGGTCATATATGGATTGTTTGGTACATTAGACAAAGAAATACATTTAATACAAAAATACCCTTCACTATGCTTTATAAATAAGTATAAACACCTTAACTTTATCATAAAGGTTAAAAGCCTTCTGTTTTCTTACCAGTAATGTGTAAGGATTAAAAAGACTCTAGGGAATTCCCATGGCAGTCCAGTGGTTAGGACTCTGCACTTTCACTAATGAGGGCAAGAGTTCAATCCCTGGTCGGAGAACTAAGGTCCTGCAAGCTGCGCAGCATGGCCAAAAACATATATATAAATAGACTATAAACTTCCTTCAATCTCTCATGTTCTGTGACCAGGATGAATTATTTTTCCTAAACAGAATTAGATGGAACCACTCAACAAGGCAGTCTAGCTTGGTGGTTAAGAGTTCAGGCTTTGATGTCAGATGTACCTGGACTAGAAAATGCCCTGGTCTGTGTACTTGCTGGCTGAGTGTCCTAGTTTAACATCCTGGGTCTCAGTTTATTCATTCGTAAAAAAGATATGGTAATACCTACTTTACAGGACTGCTGTAAGAACAAAATGAAGTTACATACATCAAGTGCTTGGGATATACTAAGCATTCTACAGCAGAAACATAATTTTGGAAACAAAGTGAAGCATTTCAAGAGGTCAGATCAGTAAGGGTTACAGCACAAAAATACAAGTTCTTAGAGATGTTACCTCTGAAGCCAAAATTCTCCTGTGTTCACATTTGGGACTCTCAGATCATTTAGCACATGACTACAATGCTGGGCTACCCTCTGTCTCCTATGTTAGTACAGCCGTTAACTCCTCCCAAACTTGGTGTAACATGTTCCATAAAATAGGGTAAAATTCTACTTCATTTGTATGATGTAACTCTGACACTGGTGATTTTTTTAAAAAGCTTATTTCAAGCCATGTGTCCTTTTCTTTGAGGGAAAACTGAGTAAAGACATGTAATCATTAAAAACAGTATCTCCATGATTTCAACCTGTACTAGAAATATAAGCTTATCTTCTCTTTTTTAATACCAAAAAGATGCCAAATGGTTACCTAAAAAATGATCTAATAAAAGCACACATTCCAATGATTCTGTGGTAGAACTTTTGTAATATTTAAATATTTTCCTTGGATTTGACTCTCACAGCCATTAGCGTTGATAACCAGCTAGTTTTCTTCTAGGCCTCTTCTAGGACAAGACTCTTTAAATTAAAATGATTTCTATTTAAAAAATATAAATATATTTAGAAAGTATAAAATATAAGGGATATATCAGATAAAATATAAGTAAGACCAAAATTTCTATAGTGATATTGGATACACTTTAAGAGGCTAACTTATGGATAAAGGAAGTTTCAGAAAATTATGATATGAGGAAATCCTTCATTGATGCAAAATGCATTTGGAACAATATTTTAATTTTGTAATTTAAAAAAACCTTAAAATTAAGAACAAAACAACTTCTACAAATGTCTTTACAGTTTCTGTTATTACAATGTAGATACCTAATCACAAAAGCTAACACGTGTTTGAAAATATTAAAAATGTATTTCATCATATCACTTTAACAAAGAGGACAAAAGGATAACACCATATGAGATTAAATCTTATTTAAGAATTTGATGGAAATGATGTCACAGACAATCAATATTCTTGATAATGCACTGTTCAGTGAATAGCATCACGGAACCATCAAGGGACGGGTAGAGAGAAACTAAGACTAACAGACATGGGTGGAGAACAACCTAGAATGATTCATTAGAGACCTGGCAGGCCCCCGAGGCACTGAGGGCTCTAATCCCCTTAGCGTTGCAAAATGGCAAGGGGTAAAGGTTCCAGGTTGCTCTTTGGTGGAAGAAAGTGCAGAGATAGAAGTAGAAAAACAGTGAAAGAACCATACAACCACCTACATGGAAATAAAAAGGTTACCTGTAAAGCGAGAATAATCAGACTGACCTCAGACTCTTCTAAATCAGGATCCAGTAAAGCAACATCTATAAGGGTTTGTAGGAAACACCTCTATCCATTAATTCTATATTCTCTCCCTCATTCACATGTCAGGATAACAGAAAGACTCTCTCAGATTATGTTACTGTCTGTGTGATGGGACTATATAGGTGACTATTTTCTTCTTTTTCAATATCTCCCAATTTATCTGTATTGATCATATATTACCTCACAATGGAAGAAAATAAACATCATTAATAAAAACTTAGCTATTAAAGCAGAATAAGAAGAGAGTAGAAGATGGCTTGCTATATCCAAAGAACACTTGAGATTTCTGATTTATATCAGTTTAATCATTCTAAAATTTTCATACCAAAAAAGAAAGACATCCTTAAAACACACACACACACGCACACACCACATTCACATATCCCTTTTATGATTTCAGAATGGATTCATTAAAAAATTATAGTAGAAAAAGGTTAAGCTCTTTTTCAATCCAAATAGTTCAGCCTCCCGTCTACTGCTCTTTGTTTATTTGTCCTTCGGAAATAACTATTCAGTGTTTTTCTTATTTTCTTTTTTTCCCTTAAGCTTATTTTAAGAACATTTTCCATTTAAACTAGGAATTAAAGTACTATTAATATTAAATATTTTATTTAAATATTTAGAAATACTCAGCTATTTTAAAATATCTTTATTTTTATTATTTAAAAATACTTAAGACAATTTTAAATGATTTTATGATTTATTAATACTTACTAAAACATTAATAAATTATTATTTAGATGGGTGTTTTTACTATTAAAATATCTTAAATATAATAGTTTAATTTTAATGATTAAAGTCTTAAAATAGGAAACTCCTATGTAAATGAATGCCTTATCACATAATACCTTTGAAAGAAACCCAGAGGGAAATGTAAAATAAAATAATAACCTAAGAGGATAAACACATTTTAGTCACTGGATTGAATAAAACATTCTAGTCTCTGAGAGAGAAACTCATTAGGTAGTGGGGTTAACTAGATATTGTAAAGCAATGCCTTTTCCTCTGCGGACCAAAAACTCTCTGACATGGGCACAACTTCCCAGAAAGCCTTATAAATTCAGACACAGCTCCTAAGGGTGCTGGGAAGCCCACGGTGCTGGCAAGACCCTTGCTGAAGAAAAAGGACAGGCATGCCCAGCATCCCTTTAGGACAGCTGGTGTGCTCCATGCACAAAGACACACTACTATATATAAAACAGGTAACTAATAAGGACCTACTGTATCGCACAGGGAACTCTTCTCAATACTCTGTAATGACCTATATGGGAAAAGAATTTTAAAAAGAGTGGATATATGTATAACTGATTCACTTTGCTGTACAGCAGAAACTAACACAACATTTTAAATCAACTATACTCCAATAAAAATTTAAAAAAAAACAAAACAGGAAAAGCTCAATGGGATTTTTAGTTTCCATTTCAGAAGGGACAAGAGAACTAGAGACCAGACACCAGAGTGGTAAAGATCAGTATGATCTTAACCCCTTTTTGTACCTTCCCCATATTCTTATTACCTTCTGTTTCTCAGTTGAGATTGGAATCCAACACTTAACAATATACAAAAGGTCTGGGTGTTTGTTTAAGGGTCAGCAAGAAAGCAGACAGGCCAGGGAGACACTATCTCAGTCTCCCTCAGAGTAAACCTCAGAGGCAGAAAACTCCAAGTGAGAGAGGAAGTGGACAGATAGATACAAAGCCATCTGGGTCACCCAGGACTGGGGAAGGGAGAGAGGAAAGTAAAAAGCAATGCAGAAACAAAACAGCTAAATCACAGGTTTTCAATACTTAATAATAGAAAATGGAAAGACAAACACAACATCTTTCCAAACACACCCGCTTTTGACCACCCATAAGCTCAGACCTCTTTGCTGTGATCCTCTGCCTCTGTAGAACTTTGTATCACAGAAACTTGGAACTTGGAAACTTGGACACTGCCAAGAATCTACCTCCCTCAAAACCAATTCTGACCTCTTTACAGATGCAAATGTCTGATCCCAGACCCAGAGACAGAATATAAAACTTTGAAAAAGGAAAAACCTTGTCTTTTAATGACAGTTTACAAAGAAAGAGAATTAAGAGAGGTCAAAGACTTTTTTGTTGACTTAAAGAGTTCTCATTCAACTGTTTTTACTTCTAAAAGCAAAGAGAGAAGAGGCAAGATTAAATGAGCTTCACCATTCATAATAAAACCCGTTTTCAGATATTTGTCATTCAGACAGCACTGAAATGCTGTTAATGGAGCTAGTGTTTGGATGTTCAGGCTTTCACCAACTATAGAAACTGGCAATCTCTAAATTTGAACTATTATAGCCCTATGGCTCTTGCTGAAGACAGTGTCTCAACATCACAGTTTTTCATTACTCAGAAACTGTGCCCAGAGGGAAGGGCCAGAGATTCCACTCTAAATGTCACCAGGACACTGTCCTTCCTTCTTCAACCTCCCGATGAGACTGGTCCCTTTTAGTTCACAAGGTGCTTGCCAATCTTGCCTCTCTTGGGACTGCCCCAACTAGTGAAAGGGTTGACCTCAACTGGACTGAGCAACTGGTCAACCTTACGAGGGTCAGATTTTCAGCCATAAGAAGGTCTGGCACAGGAACAAGGACTCCATGGCAGAACATTTTTCATTTACTCTTCAACACAGTGTATAAAGTAGGATCAGTTGTCTTATTTCTGATGAGGAACCTAAAGTTGAATTCAATTGACTTGTCAAGCTACCATTCAAATTAAATCTGTGTTCAAATCCAGATATTCCATTGTATTCCCAGACCCTGAAATTCATTTGGCATGTAACATACTACCTATCTACCTGCCTACCTACCTACCTTTATGGAAATAAAGTGTTGAACTATCTGATTCCAAGACAATTTTCCACCAGACCATGCCACATGAAAAGTACAGACTTTTAGAGCAACCATTACATTAGGGACAGGTTTGCAAAAGTCATATTTACCACTATTACAAGTCAGTCTTACAGCCAAATCAGAAAGCTTCATCTTCCTGAGAGAAATGAAAATTAGCACCAACTTGTCATTACACACACACACACTCACACACAATTCTAAAAGTCCCTCAGTCAAAGTTTTACAGAAGTATTGATAAAAGGTTTTATATATATTTAAAGTATATCCATTTTTAGCGTTAGATATTACAAACCCACGTAATAACGAGACTAGAACAGCAGATAAGTGCATGATACACCCAAGAAACAATAGCCCATTTTGTATGGAACAAAGTAAGTGACGGGGAATTATGGGAAATAAGTCTGAAGAACAGGCTGCAATATGATTTTGGAAGGATGAGATTATTAGGGTAAGAGATTTCAGCTTTCCTTCTTAGGCAGAGCGGATGGATCCATTTGAATTACTGATTAGGAAGATCAAAGGGACTATTTTGTAGGATGTAGAAGAAGGGTGAGATGCTGAAAGTGGAGAGAATGGCTAAGAAGTTCAACTGGTTACACTCCTGCACAGGAAGGCTGGTTGTTGTTAGATTGTATTAACAGGACATGTCCAAGCTTGACAAGCATCATCACTGCCCTTTATCTTTGGCAGGAGATGAGGAACAAAAAGTTCTCCACTGCTTTTTTCCTGTGGTTCCTGCTCACAAAGGATGCCATCATCTTAAAAGATGCCTCTCCCCAGGGGAAAAGCAACCTCCACACCCAAGAACTTACAAACTCCCACTGGATTCTAACCATACTTCCCTTTGTCTTCTTACGTAGCTGCCTAACTTTTAAACTGTTTTATCACCGAGTACGCAAATGTCTTTAATAAACGTGTTTCTAACAAACATCTAGAACAATCCTGGTTGAGAGAATAACTCATGGGTTACTCTGGTTGAGAGAATAACCCATGAGTTATTCTCTCAACCAGGATTGTTCTACATGTTTGTTAGAAACACATTCCTTCCCAGATTGTATCCATGTAAGCATCTCAGAGGCTTACATGGATATTCCCAGATACTTACATGGAAGATGCCTAACACAGTATGAATACAAAAGTCTTCTCCCTCTCTTTCCACTTCTTTCCTCATTAAAGACTCAAAAAGAAGCTTGCTTTATTTTGCTTGCTGAGATGCTGCTTCTGTGTTTCACTTCTCCTCCTTAAAAAAGGATGTTTTTACGTCTTCAGCTAGGTCAAGTGCTAATCCTTGAAAACGGAAACTGTCCTTAGTTCTAACCACCCGGCTTGCATAGCAACTTGGATGAAACAGACTCCACAAGTTAAAAATAAAAGTCTGAATTCAGCGACTGTAATGATGATAAGGGCCCCTTTGTGCCAACTACACTGACGTGCAGCATGTGGGTCTAAGACACAGCCACTGTCCTCAAGAATACTTTAGACTGTTTTTAAACTCTGTTTAACCGTACTCTTAAACTACTGTGTTTAGGATTTTGTAGCTTTTCTATACCTTCTTTCATTAAAAAAAATTTTATTGCTATTTTGTGATCATGAGAGTTCTACACAATGTAGAACCCTTTAAAATGAAATATACAACAAAATTCATAATACCGTCTTTGAGAGCAAGTCTGTGAACAGCATATATATGTGTACATCTATGTACACGCACACATATACATGTGTACATATACATACAACCATATACTTATCTTTGTACACATTTTTTTCCTCAGAATAAATTCCTAGAAGTACAAAGACACAAAAGGATATGAATAAAGCTAAATGGAGCTTTTAGCTAATTTTCTATACTTATTATCATGAAGAATGAAATAGTAACTGACTTCCCTAAGAAGAGAAATTGAACAAGTTTGCCTTCTTTTACCTCTTCCTGCTTACTTCGAGTATCTGTCAACATAATAATTTAATCAATTATCAATTATCAAAACATGGTAACAGCATGAACAACCAAAATAAAGCAAACAGGTAACTATAGAATAAAATAACCCTATGGTAAATATTAGGCAGACTTTAAATATTAAAGATAAAGGAAGCAATATCAAGTATGATATCAATTTTATAACACGACTGTATATATTTATGTGCATGTATACACACACACCTGTTGAAGGCGTCTGCCATGTGCCCTGCACTGTGCTAAGCTCATCCCGTGTACTTGCTCACGTAGTTCTTTAAATAACCTCAGGAGACAGACACTCCTACTGTCTCTATCTTACAAATGAGGAAACTGAGGTTCAGAGAGCTCAAGAGGCTTTTGTGGGCTACACAACTAAGAAATGGTGGAGCGGGGATCTGAGTCCAGATCCTAATCCCTCCGGAAGCCTTTGTTCAGAGCCACAAGGTTACTGCAATGGGAAAAAACACACTGGGTAGAAATATGTCCAAATGGTGGTGGTCAAAGGCAGGGTGGCTTTACTTGTATTTAAATGTTTGCCCTTTATAAAACATTGACATTGGATGTGATGTACTTTTCTAGGCAGGCATAAGTCAGTGAAGAGTAAATAAATATCACATGTAGCCCTTGTGACTCCGGGCCATCATTACTGATGATCCCAGGACATTTTTTTCTTTAATTTTTGTTTTTTAACATCTTTATTGGAGTATAATTGCTTTACAATGGTGTGTTAGTTTCTGCTTTATAACAAAGGAATCAGCTATACATATATCCCCACGTCTCCTCCCTCTTGCGTCTCCCTCCCAGCCTCGCTATCCCACCCCTCTAGGTGGTCACAAAACACCGAGCTGATCTCCCTGTGCTATGTGGCTGCTTCCCACTATCTATTTATTTTACATTTGGTATTGTATATATGTCGATGCCACTCTCTCACTTCGTCCCAGCTTACTCTTCCCACTCCCTGTGTCCTCAAGTCCATTCTCTATGTCTGCGTCTTTATTCCTGTCCTGCCCCTGGGTTCTTCAGAACCTTTTTTTTTTTTATTTTTTAGATTCCATATATAGGTGTTAGCATATGGTATTTGTTTTTCTCTTTCTGACTTACTTCACTCTGTATGACAGACTCTAGGTCCATCCACCTCACTACAAATAACTCAATTTCATTTCTTTTTATGGCTGAGTAATATTCCATTGTATATATGTGCCACATCTTTATCCATTCATCTGTCGATGGACACTTAGGTTGCTTCCATGTCCTGGCTATTGTAAACAGAGCTGCAATGAATATTGTGGTACATGACTCTTTTTGAATTATGGTTTTCTCAGGCTATATGCCCAGTAGTGGGATTGCTGGGTCGTATGGTAGTTCTATTTTTAGCTTTTTAAGGAACCTCCATACTGTTCTCCATAGTGGCTGTATCAATTTACATTCCCACCAACAGTGCAAGAGGGTTCCCTTTTCTCCACACCCTCTCCAGCATTTATTGTTTCTAGATTTTTTGATGATGGCCATTCTGACTGGTGTGAAGTGATACCTCATTGTAGTTTTGATTTGCATTTCTTTAATGATTAGTGATGTTGAGCATCCTTTCACGTGTTTGCTGGCAGTCTGTATATCTTCTTTGGAGAAATGTCTATTTAGGTCTTCTGCCCATTTTTGGATTCGGTTGTTTGTTTTTTTGATATTGAGCTGCATGAGCTACAGGTAAATATAGAGATTAATCCTTTGTCAGTTGCTTCTTTTGCAAATATTTTCTCCCATTCTGAGGGTTGGCTTCTCATCTTGTTTATGGTTTCCTTTGCTGTGCAAAAGCTTTTAAGTTTCATTAAGTCCCATTTGTCTATTTTTGTTTTTATTTCCATTTCTCTAGGAGGTGGGTCAAAAAGGATCTTGCTGTGATTTATGTCATAGAGTGTTCTGCCTACGTTTTCCTCTAAGAGTTTTATAGTGTCTGGCCTTACATTTAGGTCCTTAATCCATTTTAAGTTTATTTATTTATTTAAAATAATATTTATGTATTTATTTATTTATTTATGGCTGTGTTGGGTCTTCGTTTCTGTGCGGGGGCTTTCTCCAGTTGCGGCAAGCGGGGGCCACTCTTCATCGCGGTGCGCGGGCCTCTCACTATCGCGGCCTCTCCTGTTGCGGAGCACAGGCTCCAGACGCGCAGACTCAGTAATTGTGGCTCACGGGCCTAGTCGCTCTGCTGCATGTGGGATCTTCCCAGACAAGGGCTCGAACCCGTGTCCCCTGCATTGGCAGGCAGATTCTCAACCACTGCGCCACCAGGGAAGCCCCTTAAGTTTATTTTTGTGTACAGTGTTAGGGAGTGTTCTAATTTCATTCTTTTACATGTAGCTGTCCAGTTTTCCCAGCACCAGTTATTGAAGAGACTGTTTTTTCTCCATTGTATATTCTTGCCTCCTTTATCAAAAATAAGATGACCATATGTGCGTGGCTTTATCTCTGGGCTTTCTATCCTGTTCCATTGATCTAAATTTCTGTTTTTGTGCCAGTACCATACTGTCTTCATTACCGTAGCTTTGTAGTAGAGTCTGAAGTCTAGGAGCCTCATTCTTCCAGCTCCATTTTTCTTTCTCAAGATTGCTTTGGCTGTTTGGGGTCTTTTGTGTTTCCATACGAATTATAAAATTTTTTGTTCTAATTCTGTGAAGAATGCCGCTGGTAGTATGATAGGGATTGCATTGAATCTGTAGATTGCTTTGGGTAGTATAGTCATTTTCACAATACTGATTCTTCCAATCCAAGAACATGGTATGTTTCTCCATCTGTTTATGTCATCTTTGATTTCTTTCATCAGTGTTTTATAGTTTTCTGAGTACAAGTCTTTCACCTCCTTAGGCAGGTTTATTCCTAGGAATTTTATTCTTTTTGTTGCAGTGGTAAATGGGAGTGTTCCCTTAATTTCTCTTTCAGATTTTTCATCATTAGTGTATAGGAATGCAAGAGATTTCTGTGCATTAATTTTGTATCCTGCTACTTTACCAAATTAATTGATTAGCTCTAGTAGTTTTCTGGTAGCATCTTTAGGATTCTCTATGTATAGTATCATGTCATCTGCAAACAGTGACAGCCTTACTTCTTCTTTTCTGACTTGGATTCCTTTTCTTTCTTTTCCTTCTCTGATTGCTGTGGCTAAAACTTCCAAAACTATGTTGAATAATAGTGGTGAGAGTGGACAACCTTGTCTTGTTCCTGATCTTAGAGGAAAAGGTTTCAGTTTTTCAGCATTGAGAACGATGTTGGCTGTGGGTCTGTCATATATGGTCTTCATTATGTTGAGGTAAGTTCCCTCTGTGCCAACTTTCTGGAGGGTTTTTACCACAAACAGGTGTTGAATTTTGTCGACAGCTTTTTCTGTACCTATTGAGATGATCATATGGTTTTTCTCCTTCAATTTGTTAATATGGTTTATCACATTGACTGATTTGCGTATATTGAAGAATCCTTGCATTCCTGGGATAAACCCCACTTGATCATGGGGTATGATCCTTTTAATGTGCTCTTGGATTCTGTTTGCTAGTATTTTGTTGAGGATTTTTGCATCTATGTTCGTCAGTGATATTGGCCTGTAGTTTTCTTTCTTTGTGACATCTTTGTCTGGTTTTGGTATCAGGGTGATGGTGGCCTTGTAGAATGAGTTTGGGAGTGTTCCTCCCTCTGCTATATTTTGGAAGAGTTTGAGAGGGATAGGTGTTAGCTCTTCTCTAAATGTTTGATAGAATTTGCCTGTGAAGCCATCTGGTCCTGGGCTTTTGTGTGTTGGAAGATTTTTAATCACAGTCCCAGTTTCAGTGCTTGTGATAGGTCTGTTTATATTTTCTATTTCTTCCTGGTTCAGTCTCAGAAGGTTGTGCTTTTCTAAGAATTTGTCCATTTCTTCCAGGTTGTCCATTTTATTGACATAGAGTTGCTTGTAGTAATCTCTCATGATCCTTTGTATTTCTGCAGTGTCAGTTGTTACTTCTCCTTATTCATTTCTAATTCTATTGATTTGACCCTTCTCCCTTTTTTTCTTGATGAGTCTGGCTAATGGTTTATCAATTTTGTTTATCTTCTTAAAGAACCAGATTTTAGTTTTATTGATCTTTGCTATTGCTTCCTTCATTTCTTTTTCATTTATTTCTGATCTGATCTTTATGATTTCTTTCCTTCTGCTAACTTTGGGGTTTTTTTGTTCTTCTTTCTCTAATTGCTTTAGGTGTAAGGTTAGGTTGTTTATTTGAGATGTTTCTTCTTTCTTGAGGTAGGATTGTATTGCTATAAACGTCCCTCTTAGAACTGCTTTTGCTGCATCCCATAGGTTTTGGGTCGTCATGTTTTCGTTGTCATTTGTTTCTAGGGTTTCTTTTTTTTTAATGTATTTATTGTGATGTCTTTGGCATTTGATATATGCTATAAAACATATAGAAATCTAAGAAATAATGTGATACCATCTATGATATGCTTCAAAATTCAAGTGACATAGTTTTATTTCTAATTTTTTGTTAAGTTTTTATTTATTCATGGATTGATTTCCCTTTTACCTTGCTAACTTCTTTAAAGCCTTGATTTGATTACCTTGACTGAATTATCTCTTTTCTAGCCTTAAGATTCTAAAACCAGAGGGAGACCTAGCCACTGAAACAATAACTTCTTTACCTGGAATAAACGAATGTTTTGCTCGAAATCCCAGACCTTCAAGTTCTTCATCAGAACTGAACTTAATCCACATGAATCTCCCTGTTGATCTAATTAATGGAGGGCTTTTCACACCACAGTAACGATCTACAACTGGAGAGAAACCGAACGGCCCATCTCGAACTTCCAAGTGATCAGACCAACATTCAAATGATGGTTCCATATAATAATGTTCATCAAAGGTCAACTCTATTCTTTGACGTGGAGCAGCTTCCAAAATGTAGATACATCCTTGTTTGGTGGATATGAGTCAGGATAATTTGGTGAAGCAAAATGACCTCCATTGCTGGTTAGAACCCAAATGCCACACTGGGTTGCAGGAATGTGCTTGATTCCAATATTTTGTCCATCTTGGGTCTTTTAGGCCACAGCAATCTCTTCCACTACAAGTATTGTTATTAACAACACTTTGAGGACCGAGCAGAGCTGCTCCAGGGACATGTTCCCGAGCTGCCCGGCGCTTCACGAGGGGCCGAGGTGGCGACGAAGAGGCGGCGGCGGCCGAAGCGCGGCGCTCATGGCTCAGCGCGGCGGCAGCCCCGCTGCGTCCCCATCGCCCGCCACCAGGTTGCTGCCTGTGGGGCAGGACTCAGGTCCTGCGGCCCGCCATGCCCGAGCCTCCTGGCAGGCTCTCGTGCTGCCCCAGCCCCCCGACGGGCACCGCCTTCTGCTCTGCGATGCTCCGTCCCATTGACCGTCGCGCTGCCGGGGAGCGCGGATGCGAGGGACTGGACCTGCGCGGGCCAGTCTGCCTGCGGCCGCGGCGCAAACCCCACTGAAGTACAGGTATTTTTTTATTTCCTCTTTGATTTCTTCAGTGATCTCTTGATTATTTAATAGCATATTGTTTAGCCTCTATGTGTTTGTATTTTTTACAGATTTTTTCCTGTAATTGATATCTAGTCTCATAGCATTGTGGTTGGAAAAGATACTTGATATGATTTCATTTTTCTTAAATTTACCAAGGCTTGATTTGTGACCCAAGATATGATCTATCCTGGAGAATGTTCCATGAGCACTTGAGAAGAAAGTGTATTCTGTTGTTTTTGGATGGAATGTCCTATAAATATCAATTAAGTCCATCTTGTTTAATGTATCATTTAAAGCTTGCATTTCCTTATTTATTTTCATTTTGGATGATCTGTCCATTGGTGAAAGTGGGGTGTTAAAGTCCCCTACTATTATTGTGTTACTGCCGATTTCCCTTTTTATGGCTGTTAGCATTTGCCTGATGTATTGAGGTGTTCCTATGTTGGGTGCATAAATATTTACAATTGTTATATCTTCTTCTTGGATTGATCCCTTGATCATTCTGTAGTGTCCTTTGTCTCTTGTAATAGTCTTTATTTCAAAGTCTATTTTGTCTGATATGAGAATTGCTGCTCCAGCTTTCTCTTGATTTCCATTTGCATGGAATATCTTTTTCCATCCCCTCACTTTCAGTCTGTATGTGTCTCTAGGTCTGAAATGGGTCTCTTGTAGACAGCATATAACAGGTCTTGTTTTTGTATCCATTCAGCCAGTCTATGTCCTTTGGTTGGAGCATTTAATCCATTTACATTTAAGGTAATTATCGATATGTATGTTCCTATTACCATTTTCTTAATTGTTTTGGGTTTGTTATTGTAGGTCTTTTCCTTTTCTTGTGTTTCCTGCCTAAAGAAGTTCCTTTAGCATTTGTTGTAAAGCTGGTTTGGTGGTGCTGAATTCTCTTAGCTTTTGCTTGTCTGTAAAGGTTTTAATTTCTCCGTCAAATCTGAATGAGATCCTTGCTGGGTAGAGTAATCTTGGTTGTAGGTTTTTCCATTTCATCACTTGAAATATGTCCTTCCACTCTTTTCTGGCTTGCAGAGTTTCTGCTGAAAGGTCAGCTGTTAACCTTATGGGGATTCCCTTGTATGTTATTTGTTGCTTTTCCCTTGCTGCTTTTAATATTTTTTCTTTGTATTTAATTTTTGATAGTTTAATTAATATGTGTCTTGGCGTGTTTCTCCTTGGATTTTTCCTGTATGGGACTCTCTGTGTTTTCTGAACTTGATTGACTATTTCCTTTCCCGTATTAAGGAAGTTTTCAACTATAATCTCTTCAAATATTTTCTCAGTCCCTTTCTTTTTCTCTTATTCTTCTGGGACCCCTATAATTCAAATGTTGGTGCGTTTAATGTTGTCCCAGAGGTCTCTAAGACTGTCCTCAATTCTTTTCATTCCTTTTTCTTTATTCTGCTCTGTGGTAGTTATTTCCACTATTTTATCTTCCTGGTCACTTATCCATTCTTCTGCCTCAGTTATTCTGCTATTGATTCCTTCTAGAGAATTTTTAATTTCATTTGTTATGTTGTTCATCATTGTCTGTTTGCTCTTTAGTTCTTCTAGGTCCTTGTTAAACGTTTCTTGTATTTTCTCCATTCTATTTCCAAGACTTTGGATCATCTTTACTATCATTACTCTGAATTCTTTTTCAGGTAGACTGCCTATTTCCTCTGCATTTGTTTGGTCTGGTGGGTTTTTACCTTGCTCCTTCATCTGTTGTGTGTTTCTCTGTCTTATCATTTTGCTTAACTTACTGTGTGTGGGGTCTCCTTTTCACAGGCTGCAGGTTTGTAGTTACTGTTGTTTTTGGTGTCTGCCCCCAGTGGCTACGGTTGGTTCAGTGGGTTGTGTAGGCTTCCTGGTGGAGGGGACTGGTGCCTGTGTTTTGGTGGATGAGGCTGGATCTTGTCTTTCTGGTGGGCAGGACCACATCCGGTGGTGTGTTTTGGGGTATCTGTGACCTTATTATGATTTTAGGTAGCCTCTCTGCTAATGGGTGGGGTTGTGTTCCTGTCTTGATAGTTGTTTGACATAGGGTGTCTGGCACTGTAGCTTGCTGGTCATTGAGTTGAGTTGGGCCTTAGCATTGAGATGGAGATCTCTGGGAGAGCTTTCGCCGTTTGATATTACATGGAGCCGGGAGGTCTCCGGTGGACCAATGTGCTGAACTCGGCTCTCCCACCTCAGAGGCACAGGCCTGACACCTGGACGGAACACCAAGACCCTGTCAGCCACACGTCTCAGAAGAAAAGGGAGAAAAAAGAAAGAAAGAAAGAAAGAAAAAAATAAAATAAAATGAAGTTATTAAAATAAAAAAATTATTAAAAATAAAAAAATTTAAAAGTAATAAAAATAAAGAAAAACAAAAAATGGACAGACAGAACCCTAGGACAAATGGTAAAAGCAAAGCTACACAGACAAAATCACACAAACAAGCATACACATATACACTCACAAAAAGAGAAAAAGGAAAAAATAATATATATCTTTTGGGAAGTCTGAGGTCTTCTGCCAGCGTTCAGTAGGTGTTCTGTAGGAGTTGTTCCACATGTAGATGTATTTCTGATGTATTTGTGGGGAGGAAGGTGATCTCCACGTCTTACTCCTCCGCCATCTTGAAGGTCTCCAGGACATCATTATTATTATGAGGTGATCCTTCGCTTGGCCCCGGTTTTCTTCCTCCTTTCCTTGCAACTGAGGTGGTGCAGTCTTCTAAAGAGGCAGGTATCTCCTTAAGCCCCTCAGGTTTTCTTTAGAGAATGTTAATTACTGCCCCTGACCTCCTGCCCCCACCACCAAAAACACTGCACTGACTCCAAACATTTTATACTTAACTTGAAATGTTAAAATAACAGTGGTCCAGATATTATCAGGAAATACCATCTGAAAAACAAAACCTTGAAAAAAGAACTATAATATAATATGCTTGGCAAACTGCATAATTCATTCTTCTGAATAAGGTAAAATAAAGATTCTTAAAGGCTGTTGAGAGAAAATATAGCAAAATTCCGAGTGGTGGGCATATTCATTTTTAATGCTATAACAACTTTATAGCTAGAAGATTACCAACAGCTTCTTTTCAAAACATAACCCAAGGTATGGAAAATGAAATTTTAAAATTTTCTTAAACTTTTGAGGTACAGGACAATAAGATTTTAAAAGTCTAAGAAATACTCTAATAAACCTCACTCTAGATTGAATCAGCCAATATGTTAGAAAGTCAAGCCGCACAGAAATGTTTTCACTGAACTGCACTCTGGCAGCAGAACACCTGCCTTCATGAAGGAATATTATAAAAAATGGCCTTATGAGATGTGATACTACTGCCTGTGCTGACCATGGTGAGTTGCCCAGTACCTCACACCGTAACCAATGTGTCCATCACAGACGAAGACCCATACCAGAAATGTCTCTTTGGGCTCAGTATTCAAAAGTGCTGTTTCTCCTGATACCTTATGGCCACCAAATCATGATTCTAACTGTGTTTATATCTGCCTTAACTGCTAGAAAGTATATCTTTACATGGCACTTTCTTAAATTTATTTTTCCCTTCCCCTCCTTTCTCTTGCTTATTTTAAACTTTGTCTTCTGAACTGTATGCATCTTTTTAAGCTGCCTTAAATCCTTTTTTTAATACAAGTTTAAGTATAAACAAACATAGGCGGATACTCTGCACACGTCTGTAAGACTGTTTATGTCATACTGCTATTTGGACATAACAATTACCCAACATGAATGGAATCAGCATGTCTCACTTCTATTTTAACAGTGAGGTCCAGTCTAAGGTCTGTCACAGGCCATTCAGCAGACACTCAGATGACAACTGACCCCAACAGAGTTGCTGGCTTATCTGCAGGGTCACAATTACATCCTGATTTTGTGTTTCCGAGCCACTGTGCTCAGGAAGTAAGTGGTCAGGGATATAAGACTTCTGCTATCCTTGAGGTGAGTGGACAAAGGGAATTGTCAGGTTGGAGATGTGACATTTGAAAAACAAACAGTGGATGGAGGAAGTGCAAGTGAAGGGATCGGGCAAGAGATAGGAGAATCAGGAAAGAGTAATGTCTCAGCAGCCAGCAGAAGAGAAAAATTCAAGAAGGGCGTGTCCAATGATACATTCTTTAAGGAAGGACAAATATTTATGAAGCAAATATTTTTTAATGTACATTTAAATATATAATATTCCATCCTTTAGTCTTCCATCGCACAACATTAATTCCTTTTAAAATGGTGCTTTTCAAAAGCCAATTTTTCTTCTAACTGTGCTCATATTAAAACACATGGCACATCTATGATGGGCGCACTCTACACGACCCCCCATGAGTCACAGCCTTGTATAGTCCCCTCCCCTCATGTGTGGGAAGAACCTGTAACTTGCTCCTAAGAAACAGAATACAGCAAAGGTTATGCATCATTCCCTTGATGGTTTGGTTACATGGCAAAGGTGAAAGGATTTTGTATATGTAATTAAACTGACTTTAAATGGATCAAAATGAAAATTACCCTGGGTCAGTTGGACCTAATCAAGTAAGCTCTTTTAAAAAGAAGTCAGACACTGCAAACTGTGAAGACTCTTTCTCTCTGTTGCTGACTTTTTTTTCCAATTTATTATTCTTTTTATTGAAGTACAGTTGATTTACAATGCCGTGTTAGTTTCAGGTGTATATCAAAGTGATTCAGTTTTACACACACACACACACACACACACACACACATATACTGTTTTTAAGATTCTTTTCCCTTATAGGTTATTACAAAATATTGAGTATGGTTCCCTGTGCTATACAGTAGGTCCTTGTTGGTTATTTACTTTGAAGAAGCAAGCTGCCATGATTCCACAGCCACAAGAAAATGAACTCCACCAACCACCTGAGAGAACTTGGAAGCAGATCCTTTCCTGGTCTGGCCTCCAGATGAGGAGGCAGCCCAGTCAACACGCTGATTTCAGCCTGGTGAGACCCTCAGCAGAGAACCCACTATGGTGTGCTTGGAATTCTGACCTACAGAACCTGTGTGATAGCAAATAGATGTTTTTTTTACCACTAAGCGTGTGATCTGTTATGCAGCACAGAAAACTAATACAACATCTAAAGATAGTCAGTTTGCATGAGAATTGCCTTATAATACTAACAGAAAAAAAACGGAATGGAAATTTCAGACTCTTTTTGTGAGTTTCTAGGTATTTATCATTTATATTCTTCTTTTTTTTTTTTTTGGTAGCCTTAATGTTTATTTTTTAAACCTCTTTTTGAGGTACAACTGACTCTTAACTGCTCACATCCTACTTAGCCAAGCTCTCCCACATTAAATGTTCCAGATACTTAAAGCTGCTGCCACCATGTCCTTGATGCTTGGCTGGAGGACCACCACACTGTGTCACTGCAGGGGTTCAGTGTTTGCCTGCCCAAGGAAACTTGCCTCCAGTAGGCCAGGAAATGTTTAGCTTGCTAGCCTGTGACTTCCACAATTTTCTAGTAAGCCAAGAGAGAACCAAGCTACATCTTTACATTGTTACAGTGACTCAGCACTCAAGAGTCAGTGCCTTCTACCTAGAAGCTACAAGACCACTGGTTCTCCCCTCAGCTTCTGTTTGGGCATGAAAACTACATTAACTATGGGACCAGCAAACTCCCTACAGACCTGAAAGGAGAGCCAAGGTTTCACTTCCATTTTTACACTGAGATGAAAACACAGTCTAAGGCCAGGCTATTCAGCTGAGACTCGGTTCCATAATAGCATGTTCTCTCTGCTGTGTGCAAAATTATACACTGATGATGTATTTCCATGCCTCTGTGCCCAGAAAGTGGTCAGGCGGCAATGGCTCTAGCATGGGTTGAAAGGGTTAGGCATGTGAACATTTGGAAAAAAGGAGAATGAGGGAAGGGAAAATTTGTCTCTTTCTGAAGCACTTTTCTGTCAATTGGAAACTGAACTTAAAAATGCTTGTATTATATTTTTTGATAGATGAATACAATGTTTTTGACATGCAATTCGACTAAGGCCACACGGCATTTTCTCTCTTGGCATTATTTCTAATGAAGCATTGGCAATATTTTTTTCAAACTGTTGTGGTTCTTCTACACTAAATTAAAACTACTGTAACACTTAAATGTACTAGACACAGCAGAAATAGCAAATTTTCATTGCTTAGAAAAATAGAAGAGAATAACAATCATCTTTTTTTTTCCTTTCCTTCCTTCCTTCCTCCCTCTCTCGTTTTTAACGTTTAAATATTAAAGGAAGCAACAAAGTAAGGAGCACTGGCATCGAAATTACAAATCTGGAGTGAGGGTGTGGCTTTCATCAAATGTTGAATTATCTTGAGCAATTCACGTAATCTCTTGAGCCTCAGTTTTATCATCTCTAAAATGAGCAAAATGTCATATGCGTAAAGTATATACCTATTATGTCATGAAAATCTTGAGATTACATGTCTATTAAGAATACTTTTGGACTTCCCTGGTGGCGCAGTGGTTAAGAATCCACCTGCCAATGCAGGGGACACAGGTTCGAGCCCTGGTCTGGGAAGATCCCACATGCCGCTGAGCAACTAAGCCCGTGCACGTAACTACTGAGCCTGTGCTCTAGAGCCCGCGAGCCACAACTACTGAGCCTGCGTGCCATGACTACTGAAGCCCGTGCACCTAGAGCCCGTGCTCCGCAACAAGAGAAGCCACTGCAATGAGAAGCCCACGCACCACAACGAAGAGTAGCCCCACCTCGCCGCAACTAGAGAAAGCCCGCACGCAGCAACGAGGACCCAACGCAGCCAAAAATAAATAAATTTATAAATTTATTTTTTAAAAAAAGAATACTTTAATTATATAAATCAAATGTTATGTGTAAGGTGTTTTTTCATTTTAATATTGATGTTCTCTCTCACAAACTGGTAAAAAGACAGATACTAAATTTTTAAAATGAGTGCTATTGTTACTTTATTCCTAACAAAAATCAAAATAATTGAAAGTAAATTTTATGGGTGCTGTCAGAAAAAAATATTAGTAACGGTTAACATTTAGGCACCAGATTTTATTTTATTTTCTCATTTTTCATACAAGGTAAGTCCTATTATTAATCTCCATTTTACAGATGAGGAATCTGAAGTTTCAGGAAATTAAGCAGTAAGTGGTAACCTAGGATACAAAAGCAAGCCGTCTAATCCAGAGCCCACAATTAACCACTCGACTACTTCAAATACATTTTCTGGATTGACATGCCAAGAACAGGGGCAATGAAATGTGTCCTGGGCAGGTCTTTGTTGCCATAAGGCCGAGAACGGCCCTGGTGGATTGGGACATCTGGTGTGGAGGGCGTGCCCGTCCACGCCACAGGGAGATGGCCACCGACGGATACCGAAAGATACCGCACGTCACTGGCATACCACTTGCGCAGCCTGCAGAGGAAATGAAGCTCCCTAGGGTTGTGAACTGAAGAAGTCCTGTAAGATTTCGTGCCCAGTGATTGGTCCACAGCCAGCCACCAAACCATACGAGTCCCTCCGGGGCTGCCTCTAGGTCTGCAAAAGTCAAGGAGTAGCTCCAGAGATGGCTGCTGCTTGATGCAGAAGCGGAGCAAGGCTCAGGGCAAAGGGGAAGGAATGTGGACAGCTAGAACTAAGAACTAAATAGAAACAGGAACCAGAGAACAAGAGAAGCCGAGTAGCCGGAAGAAAACAAAACTGAAGTAAATCCAGAAAGCAGGAATACAGCAGGGCTCTGGTTCCCAAACTGTGCCCCGAGGCACCTTAGAGTTCCAGTTGATTTAAAAGAACACAGCCAGATAAATAGATAGATAAATAAATATAGATATAGATTAGATACAGATATAGATATACGTCGAATGTCACTGTTTCCCTCCCCTTTATATGTGTGTGTGTGTGTGTATATATATGTTCAGAAACCATGTGAACTACTAGCTTGAAGTAGTTCACAGTTTCAACATTAGATGGCATTACATTCCTTTCTGTGACATCATGTCTCTGCAGTTTGTCTGCTGTGATAAAAAAGCAGGTATTGCCTAAAACTCAGTGTGCAACAGGAAATGAGGATGGCGGTGGCCCATCCAAGTCAGGTTTTGAGAAGCTGTGCAGTGCCAAACAAGGCACTCACATTCCTTAGTCACTGCTGTTAAGAATTAGTTAAAAATTATTTTCTTCCTTTCAGTGTATGTGTTTTTGCTTTGTTTTATGAAATGGCTACTAATTTATCAGGACCTATCTACTTATTAAGTTGATTTAACCGCTTAATGAGTGAAACTGTCAGGTACTTCTTCTGGCCTAAAAGCACTGTGAAAAAATTACTGAGACAATAAAGGGCACTGAGGGATTACGGAAACATCTGCATTAGGGAGTCAAGTTGTCTAGGGAAGACAGAAACGTGGCAGATCTCAGAAGAAAGTTGTGTTATCTGTTTTCAGAGTCATTCAGGATCACCTGACATGGTGGCACCACGCAGTCCAAGGAAAACCTGTCCCACTGAATCCCAGAAGCACGATGGGTCCTAATCCTTCTGGGCTGCCTCTTCTTCTCACAGCATAATGAAGATTTACAACAGTAAGGATTAATCCTGGGACTTTAGGTTTCAACACAGCTATATGATCATTCAATGAAAACACCATGTTATGTATTTCATAATAGTATCTACCAAGTCCTTACATGCCTGGCATCTTATATAATAATCTTACTTAATTTTTTGAGGTTTTACTGTTTCTGCCCTGCGTCTCATTGTACAGACAAGGAAACGGAAGCTTGGAGCCGTTGAATATGTTGCCCAAGTTGACTCTGCTGGTATGTAGGAGGGCCAGGATTAGAACTGAGGCAGTTGGCACTTGAGAGATAACACTGTTATCCCCTGTGCTATACTGTTCAGCTGTTAGGCCTATAGTTTCTTAAGAAATAAATATACTTTAGACTTTTACACGGAATGAAGTACTTCAAAGTAGTACATACATTTAAATGGGGCTAAATGCATTTCTATTTTTGTTTCTAAATGCCAGAAAAAGTTTCCATCTCTTTTCTAGTTTTGCTAATATCCATCCTCACAAATAGAAATAATGTTAACGGTTACAACATGACACCATTAAGAGAGAAAAAAGAGCCCCCCAACAGTGGCATGAATATAACAAAATATTCTCTTCCCCTTGTGGTAAGAGTGTAAATTGGTACAAACTTTCTACAGAACATTAAACCATAGTTAATCAAGATTCACAAAGTCTCAGTGAAGAAAGCAGAGATTCATATTAGATAATATTTATCTCAATATTATTTATAATAGTAAAAAAAAGAGAATAAGAGATAAAACCTAAATACCCAGGGATTATATAATATTCCATCATTTGGATGTACTGAACTTTGTGTAGAAAATTCATGCTTTCAAAGATTACTTAATGGCATGGTAACATGCACAGGATACTTTTAAAAATCATACAATAAAATTGTATGTACCATATGATTTCAGTTGTAAAGTATTAATCAGAACAAAGGATTAGAAACAAACAGCATATTCATTCTAATATTTTGGTTCTTCTCTGAATGGTTTAAGAATTCTAAATTTTCTTAATTTTTACTTCTTAATTTTTAAGTTCTTAATTTTGCCTTTTCCCCCTCAATAAATGTGTTACTTTGGTAATCAAGATTATTATTAAAATAGAATTCAGTCCTTAAGGGGGTAAATGCAGTCTAACAGATTACCTCATTCCTTGAACATCACCTATGATTCAACACTCAACTCAAAAAACTCATTTACATAAAGCTTTCCTGATTCTACTATTGATGGGATTCTCTCTCTCCTCTAAATTCCCATACAGCTTTATCCAGACTTCTCTTCTGTTTTATAATAATCATCTATGTACATGTGGCATCTCTCCTACCAGACTGCAGGTTTTAGGATGGCAGGGCCATATTTGCTTTGTAACTGTATCTGCCTTAGGCCTTACTCCCATTCTGCCTTGTAATTTAGTCATATCTGTAAATGAGTAGGGATTACACATTTTGGTATTTGTTATCCCAACACACAAGAGGCAACAGATGTCACTTGAATTGAATTGGTTTGTAAATAGTTGCAGTGTTCTTTATGGCACCAAAGCGAAAAGAACTAGATCTAGTGGGTGGCACCCTAAAATATAGCTCTTTACCAGATTTTGGCTCAATATATATAATAGTCCTATCTGTATGAAGTCAGTCTGGCCTTTAGGGAGATAAGAATGTTTCCTGCATCCAAGATGTTTGGGGAAAGGCTGAGAGACAACATACTACTACTGTATAGACAAGCCAAGCCTGGCTTTGGAAGAGGCTGTGAATGCCATAATCCTTAAAGTCTCATTCCACACCAGGATTCTACATTCGTTGGTTAAATGAGTAATTAAGAGATGAAGGCACAGATGAATAAACAAACCACAGTAATGGGTTGAGTTCCCACACAGGACACTCAATTCCATTTCTATGGGCAGACAGTGGGGAAATGCCACTAGTGATTATATATGTCTATAAAAGAGGGTAAATGGCTCCAAGGAATGACCATCCTGGGAAAACAGTTCAAAAGACTAATTGTTACTGGCCAAAGGTGGCACTTTGATGAATGCAGAACAACAGGTAAGGCATGAGAACTTCATGTTCACTGTAACATGTGCCAGATAGCATTCTAAGTACTTTAACATCTATTTAATTCCCACTACCTCCCCATTTGGGGGGAGAGTGATAAGTAATGCTGTCCCCAATCATCAATAGGAAACAGAGCTCAGAAAGGTCAAATATACTGTCCAAGGTCATAAAGTCTGCACGTCAGCTGACTTGGGGTTTTTAACCCATGTACATGTAAGTCTTAATCCCATGCTCTTTAGATTACCCCGTGCTACCTCTGAAAGAAAAGGAAATGGGAGACAGGATATTCTTTATGTAGCCTATGAACTAAATGATTGATTTATCCTATTCTGTGAAGGTCTCCATGTAGACAAATACAACTAACTGTATTAGGTTAATGCAAAAACAAACAAACATTGTTGCTTTATCTCCTCCCTTGTGGGAGAGAAAAGGTTCCTCCTTAGAATAATATAAAATCACATGCCTACCTGAAAAAATCTTGGATTCTACGCCATGATTTCTCAAGGTATCTTAATGATAGTTCAGTCACATTTTCAGTCACTAAATTTAAAGGTGACATATTTTTCTTGGATGATAATAACAATCAGTGTGGCTACTTCAAATACTTTGAGGAAAGTCTATTAAGTGTAAAAGTATCAATTTTCTTTAATAGTAAGCTCTTCAAGAGCCAAGAATTTTATCTTAGTAGTACTGTGTTTTCTCCCTACCTCCACCTTCCTTTACCTTTTCTCTTCATCCTCTTGTAAAGCAGGTGTACAAACACATGTGTGTAGGGGTGATCACAGGTCCTCACTCACTGTTTAAATGATACCAATACATTTTGGCAGGAAAGGTGAAAAACAGACTTTAGAAATGAGCAAGGACAGATTTAATGCCAGGTTTGTGTGACTGAACTATGGATGCCTGGAAACCAACACAAAGATTCTGCTTCAGTAGGTCTGGGCTGGGGCCCAGGAATCAGCTTATTAAACAAGCATCCCAGGTGATTCTGATGCAGGTGGTCCTTGGACCACACCTGGAGGAACACTGATGTAGCAGAGCCCTTCATGACAGATGAAGAAATTGCCATAAAGGTTAAGAGGATTGCCCAAAGTCACACCAACCAGTAAGTAGCAAATCTGGAGTCAGAACATAGTCAATGCCTTTGCAACCACACTACATCACATTTCATGCTTAGCATTCCAACCTTTTTTTTTTTTTTGTCACTGCTCTATAAGCAGCAGCTGCAAAAACATTCATAGCTTACATTTATGTGACGCTTCCTATAAAAAGAGCTTTCACAATCACTATCACATATGATCGTCACAAAAATATATTATCTATATTTGACTTATGAGAGAATTGAAATTCAGAGAGTTTAAGATTCTTGCTTAAATTTTTATATAATATATATTTGAGGCAAACTAGTAGAATTTAATGAGTCTTGATGACTAGTAAGCACTCAAATGTTAACCATTATTATTATCCTCATTTTTTTTTTAGAAACTCTCAAAACTATAAATATTGACCTAGGTAAAGTTAAAATTGGTATAAAAATTAATTAAAAATAAAATTAACAGCCAAACTACACAAAATCTATTACATATTAAAACCTTAAAAAATCAAATATCTTTGATAAAACTTAGCTGTAAAATAAAGCCAAAGGAAAGTAAATGTGAGAGGAAGAATGAAAACTCACAATGGTAGACACTTTAATTGTTACAATCTGGTTTGTTCCCAACAAACTAATGGATAAATTAAGTTTTCATTTTACAATCTATACAAAAACACTTGATGTTCATGAAAATTTCAGTTAAACTAAATCTGAAAAAGTATAGCGAATTAGAAATGTTTTAACTATATTAAATTGTTGAAGGGATTAAAGTAGACTAATATACGCTCTCGAAAATATCTTCTCAACCAAAATTGAATGTTACTGTAATTCTGATTTAAATATCTATATTCACAAAGATAGTACGAAAATGTCCTTGAAGTCGAATTAGAACAATGGGTCAAAATATTCCATCACTTCTATAGGCTACCTAGTAATAAAGCTACATACAACATTATCAATGTTATAATTCAATAGTTGCGGAGGGACAGTGCATTGAACATACAATGTATTATAATGTAACAGCAGCAAATCATTTACTATTTGATATATTATAGACAAATCAATGTATATAAATGAATGTATTTTCTAATTCTGTTTCAAACTCTTTCTGTTCCTGATTCTCATGTCTTTCGAATGTATGCACGCTTTAGTGACAGATTTCTAAAAGTGGTAGAACCAATTCAGATTGAACTAAAATATTAAGAAATTCCGTTATGGAATTATATCAACCTCATTATCTTAGCATAGCAATGTAATCATCTATACTACAGTTAGACTTACTATTCCAATTTGATTTCTACGGTATTCTCTTCTATTCTAAATAAGCTGTTCTTATGTATTAGTACTTGTAGATATGCTAGAGTACATGCATGGTGCCTTAGAAATAGTGTTTTTTAATGAAAACATCTTCATTTTTCCCAAGACATAAGAATTTGACAAATTAAATAAAGCTAGTGCTCTAATCTCTACAACTTTTGTTTATTTGATCATTATGCATGGACTTTGCAGGATGTCCAAATATAGGCTTCCCCTGTTTCGTTCAGAAACTCAGATTCCAGAGCCTCAATTTATAGCTGGGCTTCTCCTCTGGGGCTGGGGCAATATACAAAGGAGCATTCCCGGGCATCACGTGCTCAGCAAGGTTAGCAAAGCAAATCCCTCCAGAATAACGTGGTGAATCACTTGTTGGCCACAGCAAACGCTTGTCAGCTTTTCACCTCATCAGTTTCCTGTGCAGGTCCTGTATGGCTGGGCTCCTGAGTGGCTATCTTCCCTCTCCCCCCAAGAAAGGAAAATAACTCGAGCAAATGAATTCCTGCCTGCCACATGAAGAGAAGCTTTCTGAAGTGTAGAAATACCCATTTAGAATGAACTCATGGAAAACCCTACTTAAAGTGCAGTGTTCTTTGTGTCAACAAAAGTCTACTTGGGCAGGATAAATAGGTGAAGCCATGAATTTCCAGTCTCCCGATGCCAGACTAAATCCCACTTCTTCAAAAAGACCCTGTTATTGCTGTGTAACCCTATTAGAACTTCATATTTGCTTTGGATCATTATAATAACTCCTCTATTGGTGGAGGAGACCAGCCAGGGTTTAAGTAAAGCCATGACCACACTCAGTCTAGACAGTATCATCTTCACTGAAATACATGAATAAAAAGTAACTTCTCAGAGTATAAGGCTCTAGTTTAGACCTCAAAGAAAAAAATAGCAAAGGTACAAACACAAGAAAAAAGATGATTTCTATGGAAAAACAAATTGTTAAGATATTTTTTTTCAAAGAGCATGACAAAGTATATGTAAAAGGAGAGAAAAATTCAGTTTTGAATTGAAGGTATACATTACCTGTTTGTAAACATACATAATTGCTGAGAAATAAATATGATTCTGTAAAGCAGATATGTTCCTTTATTTCTAGACAACCCAAAATAAAAATCAGAAATATTAAATAAGTGAAACCCCTGTGTACTTAAATTGATCTCCAGGATAATACAGAAACCTGTAATACATAGAAAAAAAAATCTATGTATAGAGAGTTGATTGCCATCTAAAATGCTTTATTTCCCATCCAATGCTGTGTGTGTTGGAGTTGCCTGATAAAATACATAAAGCCAGTTAAATCTGAATTTCAGATAAACAACGAATACTTTTGTTAGTATGAGTATGTCCCATTCAATTACTTATATTTGCTAAATATGGCAATTTGCATGCCTATATGTGTGTTCATCATAAGTGTAAGTGCCCACAGCTCCAGGCAATGATCTTTCAAGTCCTGAAAACATACATGTCACTACAGAGCACTTCTTACTTGCTACAAGATGTTAATTTGCACTCGCAGAAAAATCATACCTTTCCTTATAGGTCAGTAACCATGCAAACTCATTTACTTCATAACCAATTTAATGTGAATCTGATTAACTACAGTCGATTCAAAAAATGAATTATACAGTGCAAAATGCAGGCAAAAAAATTATTAAGCACAATGCTGTCTTAAAATCATGCAAGCTTCCCCTCCCACCCCCCAAAAAATGCCAAATGGGTTATTTGCATATCTAAGTAACGTATTAATTGCAATATAAGGAAGTAACTGAATACTTAATTCAAAGGGCAAAGAATACCTAAGAGTAGTAATTTCTTTGCCTGGGTTCACATGGCAAACTCCTATACATCATCTAAGATGTTATTCCTAAATCTCCTTCATCATGAAATATCCTGACGTTGCCCAATCAGAAGACAGCACTTCCACAGCACCTTCCATATTTTATTTACCAAATTACATTGTTTTTATTTATTTAAATTATCCATTATGATCTCCTAAAATGAGAGCCGCTTGAGAACAGGGTCCATATTTTCACTGATCTCCGCTTCCCTACTCTTTAACAGAGGGCCTAGTACACATTCAATACATGTATGTTAACAAAACAAACTATTATTAACAAGCTCACACTGGAACTTAACCTAAAGAAATGCCCTTGACAGGCAGGATGTGGAACTGCCTTATTACAACTACCTTTAAACAAATATTCCTTTGAATGAGACTCAGTATTAAATCCCATTGAATTTCAAGCTACACAGGTATATTTCTATTGTTACTAGGGAACCGGTAAAACTCCATCCAGAATAAAAGGTGTAGTTTATTTATTCATTCAAAAAACATCTAGAGTTTTCCAAGTGCTAGGCCCTGTTCTAGGGGCTGGGAAATAAGATAAAACCTTGCCATCACTGAATTCCCAAAACAATACTCCAAAGAGGTACGTAAAGTAGCAGTGAGAGATTAGAAGGGGAGCGAAATATCCTTTCCTTTCTAGGTGGATAGTGATGGGACCCAGACTAAAGGAATCGCAAGTGGTCTCACAGTAAAGCTGGGACTGACTAGGGAACAGCAATAAGGTCTCATGACCCTGTCCATTTGCCATTTCTTTCATTTATGCCAGACACAGTCTTTCACTTCAGATCAAAAGGAAACAGAATGGTGCCCTGAATGATGGCTGGGTTGCCAGCTGTGCCCTAAGCATGGCAGGTCCACCAAAAGGAGCTAATGACCCTTTCTAACAAAATTGATATTGACAAAGTGGCCTGTTCCATTTCAAAACTCATTTTAATGGCCAACACTATTTAACTGTTTAATCTGGAGACGTCCAGAGAGTTACCAGGTCAAAACTGTCATTTCTTATGGGGTAATAGGACTTTTCATACATACGGCTGAGGCTCAACAAATAAGATGCAGGCAACTCTGCAGTGCAGATGTATCTCTGGAAAAGCAAAGGCCACTCAGAATAAAATTTACAGCCTGTTTTAGAGCCAAGAGTTGCTAAACCACAACAGTACTTTAATACCATGTCACAGAAATGAAGCACCATCACAGCCACCAAACTCACTATTGTACTTACACTGGTGTGTGGATGAGCGGAGGTATGTCAGAGAGGAGACAGAAAGGGCGGGCGGGGTGCAGGGGGAGAAAAGGCACATGCAGACAAGACCTCATGGTAATGACAATACTTGCTACCATTCAGTAAGTGTTTTACATTAGCCAGATCCTGTGCTAAGCGTGCTTTACGTGAATTACCTCGTCTAATGCTCATGATCACTTGATTATAGGAAGGTCCTACTATCCCTATGCTATTAATTCTGAAACTGAGGCTCAGAGAGGTTCAGTCATTTCCTCAAGGCTATGAAACTAATAAGTGAGGGGTCAGGATTCCAATTCTAAAGTCTGGCCTATTTTATTCCGAATCGAAGCTCTCAAGCCCTAAGCAACAGTGATTTCCAGCGGCCACCACAATTCCTTCAGGAAACCTTTGCATCTTCTATGACCTTTAAGGACGAGGACAAATGACTGTGTAAGGTTCATTCTGGGACTGACAGGCGTCCCAACGAGACGAGGTCTGAATCACTCTCATCAGACCTAAAGTAAGAAAGAGCTTCCTGTTCTGCCTGCTCTGCCCACACCTCAGAAGAAACCCTGTTAGGTTCATGTGGTATTTTTGTTTTCTGTTTCTGTTTGAAAGTTTCTTCTGAGTAAAAATATTTGAATGGAGTTGGGCAACAAAAGGGTACAAAGAGCTGGTATTTGCAAGTTGTTTTCTCATTTGACCAGGCCCAGGATCTGGGGTCTGGGCAGCACCGTGGGGCTTCCGCAGGGACCCTCTCCTGACCACACCGCAGTGCCAGCCAGCCCCGCAGCTCGCCCAACAACGGAGGCTCTCATGAGTGGTCTCACAGGTCCTTCCTCAAAGAGGCCCCTACAGGGACGCCACGGGGACCTGAGGAGACTCGGGGTAGCTCTGGTTCCTCTTCAGAGCAACAGGATGTGCAGTTGGTCACCTGTGGCCAGGGAATAAGAGACTCCGTGTCTAGTCCCTTCCCTTAGCAACAAGATCAACTGGGAAACCCTCCCTTCTCGCCACACAGCTCTCTACTGCAGAGTCTTTTTTTTTTTTTTTTAATTTTTATTTATTTTTGGCTGCGTTGGGTCTTTGTTGCTGCAGGCGGGCTTTCTCTAGTTGCGGCGAGCGGGGGCCACTCTTCATCGCGGTGGCTTCTCTTGTTGCGGAGCACGGGCTCCAGAGCGCAGGCTCAGCAGTTGTGGCGCACGGGCCTAGTTGCTCTGCGGCATGTGGGACCCTCCCGGACCACGGCTCGAACCCGTGTCCCCTGCATCGGCAGGCGGATTCCCAACCGCTGTGCCACCAGGGAAGCCCCACTGTTTTTTAAAATCGTTTCTTTGAGACTCTCCTCTATCAATGTGCCGCTCCCTTTAATGGGGGAGAGTACACCTAAACCTAGTTATTCAAAAGCTGATATGGAGAAAAATCAGAGTCCCTTGCTTTTACTCCAATTCTATTTCTGTGTTTTCCACTAGAAAACTCTACGTGGCTGATCCACAGTAGTTATGTCCTTATCATTTTATTTATAGAGTTATAAGTAGAACTCTAAATAACCTTGGAAATCAAATTGGCCAACTCCATCCTAGAGATGAAAGTACAGAGAAATTGCTGCACAGAGAAAGTGACTTGCCCAGAATCACCCAGACAGTTAATGACAAGAGTCAGGAGTAGATCCCAAAGGCATCCTGCCTCAATGAATGTAAGTGGGAAAACACACACACACACACACACACACACACACGGTAAAATAGAAACAATAAAAAACCAAGATAAATAAGAAACTAATACAATGCTGTTATGAAGAAAGCAAACAGGATGGTAAGATGTGTAAAAACTACATAATGTGCCAGTAATTCAGTTTCCAATGACTTTTATCAAAGCTTCATTTCAGAGATCACCAGTTGTTTATAATAAGGCCAAACTCAAGGGAACACTTTCTGTGGGTTCTGGGTACCTTTATAGCCACAATGTTTACACCTAAACCTGGGTAGCCACAGAAATACATGTTGATGTTCACAAGGAAGAAAATGATGGAAGGTGTGGATGGAAATGAACAAGCTGGAGGCCTAGGTAGTAGGAATAGCACCTTACTGGAAGTTAACAAACCTAGTTCTTGGTTTGAGCCACCAGCTAACTCAGACCTAAATTTCTCAATTAACTTGGGAGCTTCGGTCTCTTTATTTGTAAGATTAGAAAGTTGGATAGTGTGATTTTTAAAGGACCTTTCAGCTCTAAAATTCTAAATCTGGACAGATCCTTGCTTTAAAAAAAAAAAAAAAACGAAGAAGTTGTTCTTTACTATGTTTACACAGTGGAACAAGTCCAGTGTTGAGCTCTACATTTACGAAGCCAAAAGAAAATGCAGAAAGAATATAAACAAACAGAAAGCAGAGCCTAGAAGGAGAGTGACTGTACATCCTGGGTTGACCAGACTAGTCTTGGTTTAGGCCTGTTGTCCCACTGTCCCAGTTAGTGCCTGTTTTCACTACCAGAAGTGCCTCAGTTTGGATGATAAATTATATGGTTATCCCTGTAAGGAACAGGTGTTCTTTATCTTAGGGAATCCTTTAGCATCTCTGATCACCTAAAGGCAGAAATTCAAACTCCTTAATACGTTATAAAGGCTCTAAGTCAAAACTCTATCCCTCAGCCATAAAAAGAAACGAAATGGAGTTATTTGTAGTGAGGTGGATGGAGTTAGAGTCTGTCATACAGAGTGAAGTAAGTCAGAAAGAGAAAAACAAATACAGTATGCTAACACATATATATGGAATCTAAGGGGAAAAAAAAGGTCATGAAGAACCTAGTGGCAAGACGGGAATAAAGACACAGACCTACTAGAGAATGACTTGAGGATATGGGGAGGGGGAAGGGGAAGCTGTGACAAAGTGAGAGAGTGGCATGGACATATATACACTACCAAACGTAAAACAGATAGCTAGTAGGAAGCAACCGCATAGCACAGGGAGATCAGCTCGGTGCTTTGTGACCACCTAGAGGGGTGGGATAGGGAGGGTGGGAGGGAGGGAGATGCAAGAGGGAAGAGATATGGGAACATATGTATAACTGATTCACTTTGTTATAAAGCAGAAACTAACACACCACTGTAAAGCAATTATACTCCAATAAAGATGTTAAAAAAAAAAAAAAAACTCTATCCAGCATACCCACCACATGGTAATCACACCTGACTACTTTCAGTTCCCCAAAGGTGAGCTTTTGCTTAGCTTCTCCTCTACCCTCACCCTACAGGAGGACAAGCTCCTCCACACGCATCAAGACCCAACTCAATATTTCCTCCTGTGGGAGGCCTCCCTTCCCTCCACTCTGCCCAGACATCAACTAGCACATGGACCCAACTGCTTTGCAACTCTTTCTCAGTCTCCTCTAACATGCTGTAAGCTCAGCAAAGAATGAAGTTTAAAAAGCAAAAATAAACAAATGGGACTACATCAAACGAAGAAGCTTCTGCACAGCAAAGGAAACCATCAACAAAACAAAAAGACAACCTACTAAATGGGAGAAGATACTTGCAAATGATATATCTGGTAAGGAGTGAATACCCAAAACATATAAAAAACTCACACAACTCAACAACAACAACAAAAATCTGATTAAAAAATGGGCAGAGGAGCTGAACATACATTTTTTCCAGAGAAGACATACAGATAGCCAACAGGTACATGAAAAAATATTCAGATCACCAATTATTAGGAAATGCAAATCAAAACCAAAATGAGATATCACCTCACGCCTGTTAGAGTGACTGTTATCAAAAAGGCAAAAAATAACAAGTGTTGGCGAGGATGTGGAGAAAAGGCAACCCTCCTACACTGTTGGTGGGAAATTGGTACAGTCACTACGAAAAACAGTATGGAGAGTCCTCAAAAATTAAGAGTAGAACTACCATATGATCCAGCTTTCCCACTCCTGGCTATTTATCCAAAGAATATGAAAACACTAATTTGAAAAGATATATGCACCCCATGTTCATCACGGCATTATTTACAATAGCCAAGAGATGGAAACAATCTAAGTGCCCATAAACAGATGAATGGATAAAGCAGACTGTAGTATATATGTGTGTGTGTACACACACACACACACACACACATTGCAATAGTACTCAGCCATAAAAAAGATGAAATCTTGTCATTTGCAACAACATGGATGGACCTTGAGGGTATTATGCTAAGTGAAATAAGCCAGAGAAAGACAAATATATGATTTCACTCATTGTGGAATTAAAAAAAAAGAGAATAAATCAAATAAAAACAAACACGTAGATACAGAGAACAGAGTAATGGTTACCAGAGGGGAAGGGGCGGGGAGGAGGGTGAAACAGATAAAGGAGATCAACAGTATGGTGATGGATGGAAACTGTATTTTTGGTGATAAGCATGCTGTAGAAATATAGTGTTGTACACTCGAAACTTATATCATGTTATAAACCAATGTTGCCTCAGTTTAAATAAATGGTGTTTACCTTATTCATCTTTTTATCCTTTAGCACATAATTAGCACTCAACAATATGTCTGTTGAATTAAACTGAACAGAGAAGTACATAAAGATTTGCTTACAGGATATTCGCCAAATTATCCTTCATCAGGGTAACGAGAAAACAATGGGCTTAAACTCATCTGGCCCCAACTACTATTATTAATACCAGTAACAGGCTCTTACATGGCACGTGACCAGTGTCCTATGATAGAAGGTCATGGTCCACAACATTCTTACAGCTGGATTCCAGTTCTGCTACTTACAAAATAAGCACTCTTGAACAAGTTACTTACCCTATCTTAACTCAGTTCCCTCAGTATAAAATGGGAGAAACACAACTTTCCTTGGTGTAAGGTTATAAACAGTGCATGAAGAGTAATGCCGAGTATTGACCCTGGCACAGGGTATGTAGGTAAAAAGCAGTAATTTAGCTTCAGTGGTGATCCTTTCAAGCCAGAACAGATCCAACTAGAAAAAGTGTCTCTCTCTTCTTCCCCAAAGACATAGGCTCCACCTGGATTTATTTTGCTTTATTTTCCTCACTCTCTCCCACAATTAAGATGCAAAAACCTCTACATCATAACCATTATTTTCTCTTTCCAAATCCTGGTTTCCCTCTTCTCTAATTATCCCCAACAGAAGTGTCATCAGAAGGAACAGAGCAAGAAAGGCAAGGACTTACAACTCAAGATAGACTGTGGTCAAATAAGGAAGAACTTGACTGCCACTCTGATTCAACCGTGGAACAGACTCAAAAGGAATTCTTGGTAAAATGTCAAGTGGGGAGAATTCAAGCCTGGGGAAGGATTACATGACTTCGCACTAGGACAATGAACCCTCAAGTTAACTACACCTTGAACTAAACACTCCTGCAATCAGAAGCAGTCAGTTACTGGTGCTCCAACACCAAACAGTGGAAAAGGGCTGATGAGATGAGAGTCATAACCATCACGATCAGAAGCAAAAGGAGGAAAGGAATGCTCCCTGAAAGCTTTCTTCTACCCAGGAAATGAAGCACAGGCAGCCAGGCAGTATCAAGAGAAACAAATGGGATCACGATGTTTCAATTTAATAGCACAGTGCCGTTCAAACTTTATAAAACAATCCAGCATGTGCTGGTAGTTGTTTGTATTATAGAGAGGCAGGATAGCATGGAGGTGAAAAACACATGGGCTCTGGAACCAGACTGCCTGAAACATATCCCAGCTCCTGTACTTAACTAGCTGTGTGATCTTGGGCAAGTTACTTAACCTCTCTGTGCCTCAGTTTTCACCTCTGAAAAATGAAGCTAACAAACCTAGACTCCACAGGGATGTTCTTTACAAAAACTCATTTCTAAGGCAGAGTAGTGCTAGGCACATGATTAATGCTATACGTGTTTTACAAATAAAACTATTAAGATCCAGTACTCACTCAAGAGCAGCTTATACACAATCCTGTGCTTCAAAACTGCTGCTGGTATTGCCATCATAAATCTCAAAGACCCCTTTATTTTATGTTGACTCCTAGAAATTCAACTTGTTGACTAACAAATCCTTTCACTGAAGGATAAATAACCAATAAACACTGGTTTATTGAACTGAATAGGTCTAAAACCCAGAGGTCATTTTGACATGGTGAAATGGAAACCGAAGGTTTGACACTTAATCAAACTGTAATCATCCCCAGAATAAATGAACAAAATACACATTATTTATTGAGCAGCCCTTGTGGTCACTTTCCAAGCTGTTGTATTTGACTGGAAGGCACAAAACGTAATAGGGGTGTAGCTAGGTTTGGCTTCTGCCACACGACTGAACAAAGTGGCATCAACTTAGTGAATTCACTATGGCTTTCTCTGGTCCTCAGTTCTGAAGGCTCAAAAACCTGGTTTTGTCACCACATTCATTCATTCAACAGTTATTTTACAAGTACCTACTTTGTGCCAGATCCCACAACAGGTAATGTGGAGAAACTGGACAACACATCATTACAATTCCTGCTCACTGCCGCAAAGCTGACAATCTGGCAGAGAAGACATATTAAAAAACCGAACGTGCACCACAACAAAACCTGATGGTCAATAAACTTGTTCCTACAAGACCAACCCATCTTTCGCATGCAATCACGACTACATAGAATTCAAGCAGGGGAGTACGTTGTACGAATGGTAACAGGCACCAACTTGACAAACACCTGGCTGTTTAGGGTGGTGAATTACCTATTCCGAGCCCTGCCCATTCTCCCATTCTTGCTGCTTTTCTCTGCAAGGCTACAGCCCACTTATTTAATTTCTCCTTCCTATATTACAATCCCATACACATCTTGCCTCACCAAATTTCTTTGCCTATCACCCTGATTGGAGTTCTCCATGTTCTAAACTTCTTCCATCACACATCTGTAGAGATAATGCCATTTATTCCAGAGGCGGCTACATGTATTCAATCTTTGTGGAGCCCACTAGGTTAACCTCAGAAACCAGCCTTATATTCTGTTATTTTCAAGTCTGGGCTTGGTGGTAGGACAGAAGGGGCATTTAGGGCCAACATGCACTGAAACTGTGGCCCCATAAACCCTCAAAATAATTCTCATTTAACCTGCAAAACCACCCAATGAGGCACAAAAGTTAATTTTATATGAATCGTTAAGCATGCTACACACCGGAAAATGCTACGCATTATACGAAGGTCACAATTAAAACAAGAACTTAGCAGGTTCATGGTCCAAGTTCAGTAGTCATTTTCTGCTGGTGGTTCTATGAACCATAAGCAGTGCTTGAGATGATACTAGAAAAAGTGCACCCGTGTGAAAAGTTTCAACCAACATTCAGATCAGCAGTAAACAAACAAATACCTGAGTCAATACAGAAGTGAAATCTCTCATGTTATTTAATTTAATACAAAAAATAGCATCCATGGTAAACAAAGATGTGCTTCATCCCTAACATGGAGAATGTATACTTGTGGCACAGGTATGCTCAAGGCTTTTGTTGATAATTAAACATAGAGGGAAATCATTTTTATACTTCTACTGAACTTTGTTGGATGGAATAAGACAATTTCACATCTGAGGTGGTGGGGGCCTCAGTGGGGATACTACCTACATGTGCCAGTTAGTTACAGACAGGGCTTTAGTTGTGTCGGCAATCCCAAGGCCTGGTCTTTATTCTTAGCCATAATTAGGGCTCTCTTTCCTGGGGCTAAGATTAAAGTAGCTCCCAGAGTTTCAGAGGAGCCACACCATCCCAGGTTCCATCCACTCAACCCTGCTTTACAAACTGGAACAGAGAGCATTAGAGGAACTTTCCACTGAATTTCCATGGAGAAAGATGAACTACTAAAGATTTTTTAAAGGATATTTTTTAAATGTAATCAGACATTAACCCAAATATAGCCCATGGAGAAAATGTAATTCAATAGGGTAATTATTTAAAATGCTCACTGGGTGAACTTTAAAAATAGGCCCTCTAAGCTCCAAAAGAAATGTTCTGTGTATGCTGTCTTCATGGACACGTTTCCGGGAGTCAGCACAGGGCCTGGAACTTATGAGGTTCTCTTTAACTATTTTCTGAATACATAAATGAATAAATATATTCCTTCTGATCATTAACCATGAATTTTTCACCCAGGAAAAACAATAGTTATTTAAAGGCAAAAGTTATTCAAGTATACATTACATAAAAGAATAAAATCCTGCTTTTCACCTTGAAATATGAATTAACTTCCACCACTAAAAACAGAAAATTAATGGAAAAAAAGTAAGTTTTCATAAAGATGACTGTCACAGATGGTATTAATTCCAACCCATTTTGCACAATAAATCTATACAAAACCTTGATATACTTACCTACACGTATGCAGTAACAATGACAGAATGTGAAAGACTCCTTATTTGGAAACAGACTCATAAAAATAACTCTGTGTGAAAGCATATCCATAGGACATTAAAAACACTTTCTGAGAATCTGTAATAAAGAGACTATAGGCAAAAGTTCCACAATTTGGGCTGTAATAAAACCTTTCAAAAGCTGATATTTTTCAATACTAGATAGCCAAACTCGTCAATGATATTTTCCACATCACCATCATTTATAACACATCACTGAGACATTATTTCCCTGAAACCAGTTCTGTAATTATAGAAAGACTGGGATGCTGACTTCATCATAAACATTTGCTATAAAGGTGCCTTGTCCCCTTGTAATTCCTGCATACATACCCGGTGATGTTCACATTGTTGTTTACCACTATCATAAACTACTCTGGTTTGTATTAAGACATTGAGAATCCGTAAAGTAAGTTACAGTCAAGACAAAACTCACCAAGCACGATGACCACAGTCTTCAGAAGACTCATCATGGTATCCCGATTGCGCCGCGGCCCAGAACTATGCCGAGACATCCTCATAGTCCTCTGGCGAACATAGCCAAAGATATGAGCATAGAGAACCACCATGACAACAAAGGTCACCAAGTTGAAAATGGCCCAGAAGACCAAGTAAGAGTCACTGTAGAGGGGTGCCATGTTGGAACAGTTTTCAAGATCACAGATGCAGTTCCAGCCCACACTGGGTATGGCCCCCATAACAATGGCCATGGTCCAGATGACCACGATCACCACCACCACCCGCCGGTTGCTCATCCGCGTGTGGAGCTGCATGCGGAAAACTGTAATATGCCTCTCGATTGCAATGGCCAGTAAGTTGGCCACAGAGGCTGTCAGGCTGGTGTCAATGAGGCCCTGACGCAGGAGCCACGTGCTAACAGTCAGTCTCCGAGTATTGGGTCCTGTGTTGAACATTAGGTAGAAGTAGGCCAACCCAGCAAAGAAGTCCGCAGCAGCCAGATTCGCCATTAAGTAATAAATAGGAAAGTGGAAGCGGCGGTTGACATAGATCGCCACCATGACCAGCAGGTTGGCCAACATGATGAAGATACAGACGGTGATTCCAAGTCCCATCACCAGCTTGCTAACTGTGTTCCATTCTGTGGCAAGGTACTTTCCACTCCGGTTATAAAAGAAGGCAATGGACTCATTGTAGAAGCACTGTGGTTCATTCATGGCTGTGAACTAAAAGAGAAAGGAAGAAAGATGAAAAAAGAGAAAAACCGCGGACCCAAATTTAAAGATGTGTAGATAACGCAAGTCTTCTATGGTAAATGTGGCCAAAAAATAGCAAAAGCAAAGAATTTGAAAATCTGATCCTGTGTAATGTTGTATGATTATGTTGAAACCCCAAGGTTTCTTACTGTTTTACTGTTCTTGAGATTAAAGGCAGTTGGAGTTAAATAAATGACAAGGTCTGTTCTTGGTGGCTGCACATCATTGAAGTCTACTAGAAAAGCCACACGACCCAGAAATCATGCCTAAAATACATGAGACAGATGAGAATTTTGCAGAGCATTGCAATTGGAATATTTACCATAGTGAAATCTACTTTGGCCTGTTATTTAGGGAATCTGTAAACACAGTTGGTTTATAGATAGGGTATTATTGCCCTATTATTCTGCATTTCTGTTCTCACATAGTATGTTCAATCTGTGTCAGACATTTTATAACGCAAGTCCCCACAAGGACCATCAGTCCCAACATTTCAAACAGGTCACTATGCATCAAAGCTACTTTGCCCAAAGCCAGCATTTGCTGTTCAACATTCCTGTGGTCAGCACTGTCTTCCCCCACAACTCCTTACCCCAGAATAGCATTCATCAAACAATCTGTGACGTTTGAGAACGTTTTTCTTCTTGGAGGACATAAGAAATATGTAACTAATGTAACCTTCAGAGAGCAGTTCATACTTTGACACTGCTCTAAAAGTACACCTTCTAAAATGTTGAGCGATAATGTTTCATTACGTGTTTTCTTATTTTTAACATCATCAATCAGAATATATTTGCTTTTTAACTACTTATACTCTCACTTGAATTCAAAAGGATTGAGGAAGTTTCTAGTAGAATGATATAGGCGTCGATAAAACTATTAAAACAAAATTAGAAAGTAAAAAGTAACACGGAGAAACTAGAAAATTACACATCAAATAGAATAAATCACCTTTCCTAAAGCCTTAAGTTTGTCTGTGACTCCTAAAATTAGAGAATATTCCTTGAAGATAGCTCACATCCAAGCTTTTTCTTCATATCCTACATTGCATTTAGTAAATTACCTAGCAAATATGACAGTTTTAACCACTATTTTTGATCGAATATTCTACCGAATATCTGTGAGTTGTGCCTTAATGTTTACCAAACACAGAAAGTTCCAAAACAGTGTGTGAAACTCTTCTTGAATGGTTAGTCTCCTGACCTGTCCAGACATCTAGGGTCTCTTTCCTCATTTAGACTAAATAGCTTTTAGATCATGCTTCTATAATAATCACTCTTACCATGTTGTATAATTATTTATCACCTTGTTTCTTAAAAAGATGTTAGTCCAGGGGAAGAGTGAAGACCTTGTCTTACACATCTTGGTATCTAATGTACCTTCCACAGAGGCCCACTCAATGGCGATCTGAGAACTTGTCATGTTCCATTCCACTCCAAATCTTGCCATTACTCTGGGTATCTCATCTAATTTTCTAGCCTCTCAGTTTCTTGACCTCATCTTTCATGACTTTCTATTCCATTACAACTCAGCTGCCCACTTCCAAGGTCACACCCTGGACTCTGTAACCACTCAGAACTGTCTCCCTTTGGAAATAATCGATTGATACATTCTAACACTCTTTCCATTCTAATTACTCTTCCCATTCTTCCAAATTTATACATTCTAAGTACTCCCTCCCCATTCTTCCAAATTTCTCAATTGATCCCCCTACATCAGTTCTTTGAAGCCATCTATTTCCTTAAGCATGCTACTTTTTCCCAATGGATTACTTCCCTATCTTCCCCCTTTTCCCTATCTGGCTTAGGTTCCATAGTATATCATTTCAACCTCTTTTTTTTTTTTTTTTTTTTTTTGCTAATGCAAGAACACATTCTCTTCTTGAAGACTTTGAGGTCAGGTGTCCTTCAGAATTCAAAAATTTGCCAGTTTTAAGAACAGTTATAGAGGACATAATCTATGTTTGATGTAACAGCCCCATCAAAATTTGAGACAGCACTCCATAATGATACACGTTAATCTCTAAAGCAAAACATATGAATATATACACTAAGTTTGATAAATAAAGGTTATAAGTAGGCTCATATCTATTCATTCAGAGCAACTTTTGCCACTAAGAAAAAATTCATCAGTTTTCAGACCTTCTTAAATTTTATAGTTTCAGATAAGGAAGTAGAGACCTTTATCTTTTAATCTACTTGCTCCACTGCACTTCTGTAACAATTTCTTAGAATAACAACAGTCTTGGATGAATGTAATTGGTTCCCACTTCCACATCTACACCAAGACTTCTGAGAAATGTTAGAGAAAAATCAACATATCTGGCAGATTGATTCTGCTATAAATTCATGATGTCTAGCCTCAACTGAGAATTTAATGCCACAAGAAATCTGATTTTCTCCCTAATTATTATTCTGTATCTTCTTCACAGTAACTAAACTTATTATTCTCTCTTGAGTCTCACCATCCCTCTCTCCAGCAGCAGTTGCCAAAAGAAGAAACTTAGAAATCATCAGATTGGAACTCTTTTACCTTTAAAATTACCTACTCAAGAACCTATTTTTTCTTCCCCTTCTGTTACAATGGAAAAGGTGTACCCTTTGCCATCCAAGTGTTCTGAATCCCATCCATTCCTACTATTTCCAGAACCTTGTTCTATAAATTGCTTCCTTTCTTCAGTTCCCTCCTCACTCCTTCTCCTCTCCCTTGAATCTTTCCTATCCATATTCAAGTAAGTTTAATCTCTACCAAAGACAGGAAGGAAGGAAGGAAAGAAGGGAGGGAGGGAGGGAGGGAGGGAGGGAGGGAGAGAGGGAGAGAGGGGGAGAGGGGGAGAGGGGGAGAGGGGGAGAGGGGGAGAGGGGGAGAGGGAGGGAGAAAAAAAGAAAGAAATCCCCATATAACTTCAAGTTTGGCTTCCAGCTCTGATGACTTTTCCCCTTCATAGCCAATTGCTCTCCAGTGTCTCACTGGACACACACAAATTTCTCAATTACCTATGGTACAGCTTCTCCCCCTTCCCCTCCATCAAATCCACTTTAGTCAATTCTTGAGTTTCACATAACTTCCCAAAATCACACCAATCTGGTAGCTGTTCCAATGGAAATTTTTCAGTCCTCACCTTACTAACCCCTCAAAGCATCAGATACATGACTGGGAGCCTCTTTTTTAGAAAATTCTCTTTCTTTAGCTATCATGACATCATACTATCCTGGCTCTTGATATTTCTCTCTCCCTGGTTGGTGCTTCTCAGTCATTTCTGAGGCTCCCCATCCTCTGTGCAACATTACTGTTTCTACCCTATATTCTCATTCAACACACTTTCATTGAGTTTTCTAATATGTCCTCCAAGATTTCAATTATATATCTCAAATACTCCCATATCTACATATTTGACCCCTATTTCTTTCCTGAACTCTAAGCAAATACCAAATTGCCCACTGTTATCTCTGACAACCTCATTACTTCTGTCTCTGTGTTCAAAATCAAGCTCAAACTTATAACCTTCCCCAACTTGTTCCTCCCACGGTCACTATTTCAGAGGCTAGACAACCACTATCTTTCTAGTGGCCTGAATGCTAAACGTGGGAATTCCTTTTCCCCTCATCTTCATCATTTAATCAATAACCATACCCTGTAACTTCTCCTTCCTAAGTATCTGTTCAACCTTTTTACTATTCCATCCTCATGGCCACCAGTATTACTACTACACTGGCTTGCTAGGTGTTCTTTCTACCTAGCACCAATCTCTTCTCTAGTGATCTTTCTAAAAGACAAAGTTGCCCAAACTGTTCCTCTACTAAAAACGCTTCAATGGCTAACAAGTGCACTTTAGCTAAAAATCCATACTCTTCAACCACCTTATCAGACCTCTCCAGCCTCAGCTCAAGCTATTAATGACTTTAAACTCTCTGCTTCAGCTCTATTTAATGTACTGTGCTCTCTCTTACCTCTGGTTCTCAGCATCGCTGAGAACAGAAGTTTTCTGCATCAGCACCCAGAGGGTTTGTAAAACACAGCTTGATGACCACATCTATCTGATTTAGTAGATCTGAGGTGGGGCCCCACGTGATGTTGATACTCCTGGGCTAAGGACCACACTTTGAATACCACTGGCCTAGAACAATCTTCCCCCCATTTTCACCTTATACTCATTCTTCATGTACCAGTTGAAATATTATTATTTCTAGTCATTCTCCCCAGATCTTCCCATGTCTGGGCAAGGTGCCTCCTACCACAGTTCCCTGCGTTACTCCTATAACACTTACCACACCGTATAATAATTAACTTCATTATCTATTGACACCTCCCCATACTAGGCTGTAAGCATTATGACGGCAGAGATTCTAGCTTTCTTGTTCACTGTTGTATAGCATCCAACTATTAGATTAGATGCTAAATATATATTGATTGCTTTAATAAATTAAAGATAATTCAAAAAATGTTTACACTTCACAAGTTTTCTTTCAGCAAAGGATATTAAAAAAAATTGTAAATATTATATAAATGCAAAATTCTGTTCTTTCCTTTAGCCCCTGTAACCATTTACTTTCTCGGGACAAAGAAATTTCTTAATCAAACAAGAAGCATGTAGTATTTCACAGCATTCCAACTTCTAAACGCCAACTGCCAACAAAGTCAAGCAGTGATATGAAAAGCTTCTTTGCTTTTCCCACATAGAAAAACCATATAATTAAGAATGACAAAATAGGGGGCTTCCCTGGTGGCGCAGTGGTTGAGAATCTGCCTGCCAATGCAGGGGACACGGGTTCGAGCCCTGGTCTGGGAAGATCCCACATGCCGTGGAGCAGCTGGGCCCATGAGCCACAATTACTGAGCCTGCGCGTCTGGAGCCTGTGCTCCGCAACAAGAGAGGCCGCGATAGTGAGAGGCCCGTGCACCGTGAGGAAGAGTGGCCCCCGCTTGCCACAACTAGAGAGAGCCCTCGCACAGAAACGAAGACCCAACACAGTCATAAAATAAAATAAATAAATAAATAAATAATTTTTTTAAAAAATGACAAAATAAAGTATAAATTGGCTTTTTAAGCCACAATATGCTAAGATGAATAAAACTGACAAATTATCTCTGAAGGTATCCAATGTTTACTCAGCAAATGGCATGTGACCTGGTTCTATTTCATCTCTTATCTCTCAAAAATTGAGTAGTGATACCATAAAAACCATACCATATTTAATGACATAACTTACATGATTTTTTGAACCTCAGTTTTACCATCTGTTAAATGAGGAAATTGGACTAAATTATACATAAGGTCTATTTCAGATTTAAAATTCTATACTAAGAATATTGTGGGTAAGAACTCTATATTTAATCAAATTGCCAGCTAAATATTAAAGCAGTAGAAAATATACCAGGAATTAAAAATAGTAAGGGTAGAATATACCTGAGAAAAAAATCAGGAATTTCAGCTAGATTTAGTACAACAGGACTGAATTGAAAGAAGAATTAAAACTTTTCTCCTATTATCTGCAAAAAGCAGCAGATCTGGAGAATAAGTGAAGGACACCCTGGCAGCATCTTCAGTGGTAGTCAGAAGGGTAGTGTGAAAGTGCTTCTTTACTTTTTCAGGACCTGATGGATTTAGACAGAAACCCACATCGAGCTCTGAGAGAATGCAATTCAACTGTGCTTGGACTATAAGACATTAAGGTAGTCATGGTTATAATGATATGGCAAACAGAAAAAATTAGCAAACACAATGGGGAGAAAGCAATCTCAGAGGAGGAGATGGCCATCCTAAAGAATAAAAGAAAATACCTCCCCTTGAAGCAGATTTATTAAAAAAGAAAAAGGGAGGGGGGATGGAAAAGATTAAATACTAGGATATTTCTGATTTGTATCCCCAAAATGCTTTGTTAGGGTACAAGCACTGAAAATAGAGCAAGCCATTATGAAGACAAAAAAAAAAAATTTTTTTCAGAAAAAACTACATAGAGATTATATTAGCTTCCCATTGCTACTGTAACAGATTGCCACAAATTTAGTAGCTTAAAAAGACAAATTTATTATCTTATAGTCCTGGAGGTCAGAAGTCCAAAGTGGGGCTCACTGGGCTAAATCAAGGTGTTGGCAGGACTGTGTTCCTTTCCAGAGGCTCTAGAAGAGAATTTTTCTGTCTTTTCCCACTTGCAGAGACGGCTCACATTCTTTGTCTCCTGGCCCCATTCCAGCTTCAAAGCCAGCAATGGCCAGCCAAGTCTTTCTCACACTGACATCATTCTAACACTGACTCTTCTTCCTCCATCTCCCACATTTAGGGACCCTTGTGATTACCTTCCCAGGTAACCTAGGATAATCTCCCCATCACAAAATCCTGAACTTCATCACACCTGAAAAGCCCCTTTTGCCATGTAAATTAGCCTATTCAGTGGTTCCAGGATTAAGTATGCAATGGACATCATTAGAACTTCATCACTGTGCCCACCAAAGAGATGAAAAACCATTTCTCAATTAAAAACAATAATTCAGGCAATGAAATGAAGTATAAAAATTCCAGAAAACTGAAATGGCAAATAGAAAACAAATTTAGGAAGTTTACTCAGTGCTCAGAGAAGACGGTCAGAGATAAGAATAAAAGGAAAGAAGGCACGTATAGGAAAAAAATTCCAAACATAACTAGCTTTCCAAGTAAGACTAGGACAAAGCTTAAATAACACAGCTTGAAGCATAAGAAAAGTTATTGCTTAAAGAGAAAGACCTCAGATTACTGGTTTAAGTTTACATAAATTACAAAAGAGTTGATTAAAATCAACTAAAATTCAGATATAGCTAGGTTAGATTTTGGAATCTCAAGGTTAACATTCAAAATTCTAAAAATATAAAAAAATAAACAAACAAAAAGCAAACAAATCAAATATTGAGAGAGAGAAAATATGGTATTGCTAAGCTTCTGCTGTAGAATTCCAAAAGATAGAACACAACCAATCAAAATCTCCATTATTTCAATTATACTTCAATTTGGAAAAAATCTCCATTATATGGAGAAAATGTTTGAGATCCATAAATTCCACAGCCAACTATACTGATGTTCTCACAGGGGATAATAAAGAACAGTCCCAGAGATGTGGGAGCTCAGAAGGATCATCATCTACATTTCCTTCCTAAAGAAAATACAAATGCAAGTAAGCCATGAAAAAAGTAAAAATAAAAACCACAATAGAATAAAAAGACTGGCAGCAAGCATCAAAAATACACAAAACAAAACTGAGTCTAAGTAATTGCTCTCCAAATGGTTATAAAACAAAGCAAATATCAAAAATAACTCTTGAGGGTATACTTATTATAAAGACAATAAATTAATAATAATCTGGAATAACTGTATCAATAAGAACTTAAAAATGGGGAAAGAGAAGTATGGAAATATCTGTTCATTTTCTCTTATTACTCAGGTATGAATCAAAACATACTATTTAAATTGTAACAATAATTTTCAAAAATAAGTTTAAATATAATCGATTCAAAAGCCACCAAATTGAGTAGTTAATATACTAAAAGTAAGACGATTACTTTTCATATTACTGGAGAAAACAGAGTAAAAAAACGATGTATAGAATGACAATTCTGTGAAATTTATATAGGTAAGACTATAAATGATTTTCTTTTCTTCTTTAGAAAAGAAGTATCTGTTGCAAGAAATTTAGGGGGAAACAAGAATATAATCAGACAAAACTCAAATACTTTTTTAAAGTTCATTATTCCAAAATGCCGATAACTATAATTAGAAATTTCTCTGTAATAAGTTACAGAATTCCACCCTGCTCAAGAAACAAAGACATAAACAAAATAGAATGATTCCAAAAATACATTGTCCTCAAAGCTAAAAAGAGAAGTCCACATTCATGCCCTTTGCACATCCACCAATTACATTTCAGGATGATGGGGTGGAGGCAGGAGGCCTCGTTGGCTGCTCTACAGAACAGATGTTCCAAATCTCAAAAATTTACCTCACCCTATCCTGTCATCTCAAAAGAAGTCATAACAACTCTGCCAAGCCTGAACTCTAAAGAGACACAGAGGGTGCTCATCTTCGCTATGCACTTCATTTCTTCACTGGCACATTCACAAACATTTCTGGAATGCCAGGTATGGGCATGGCACTGCACTACGCTATGCCTTCCAGGGGTACCAACATGAAACACCTGGGCGCCTGGTGTGGGGTCACTCACGGTCCATCCAGTGTGGTTTGTTTTTTTTTTTAATAATATAGTCTTTTTTTTTTTTTAATTTATTTATTGGCTGTATTGGGTCTTCGTTTCTGTGCGAGGGCTTTCTCTAGTTGCAGCAAGTGGGGGCCACTCTTCATCGCGGTGCGCGGGCCTCTCACTATCGCGGCCTCTCTTGTTGCGGAGCACAGGCTCCAGACGCGCAGGCTCAGTAGTGGTGGCTCACGGGCCCAGTTGCTCCGCGGCATGTGGGATCTTCCCAGACCAGGGCTCGAACCCGTGTCCCCTGCATTGGCAGGCAGATTCCCAACCACTGCGCCACCAGGGAAGCCCCCAGTGTGGTTTTTAATCTCCTGAAAGACAACTACATCTTCATTAGCCAAGTGGAGAAGGGAGCACTTAGCACAAGCTCACGAACTGGTAACTAAACCTTTATGATTTAGTAAGCATTTAGATAAGAATGTAAATATGTACTCGACTGACATCCTAAAGGGAGATTTTAATTTATACTGAATAAAGGACCAGTAATAAGATCTAAATCAAGCCAATTTGGTTTCCCACTTCTGTTAAAGTACAACAATGGAGTGGGGGTGAGGACTTCTTCCTGATTCTGATACTCACCAGCTAATTTGGTCTTTGGTAAGTCTCATAACTGCTCTAAGTGTCAATTTCTCATTTGTAAAATAAGATATCTCTAAGGGCTCTTCAATTCTAGTTCTTAAATCTAAAATAATCAGACCTTCCACACATTTCCTCCCTCTTCCCCCCACCAAAAAAAGATTGAAAAGAGAGGGCACAGAATTTAATTAAATGCAACTAAGTCTCTATTAACAAGAAAAATAGTTCTCACACTTTTTAGAGTCTCAAATTAGAAACAATAAAAAGAAAAAAAAGGAATGATCTACCACTATAATCAGAAAATAGGACACAAAACAATGCTGATGCAAACTAAAAATGTTCCAAAGTTAGAAAGTTATCCTCAAAGTAGCTGAAGAATGTGCAACTACTAGATTTTTCAAACTTTATCTGAAAAAGTACATAAAATGCTACTTCTTATACATAACAATGTACATGAATATGATGTACACACATGTAAAAAAGAAAACTATGGAAAACAAAGTGTAAATCAATAAAAATACTTCGTATCTGTTATGGCCCCTTGTAACAGGCTGAGTGAGTGACATCATATCAGTTGAATTTCCAGAGAGAATTTTGAGTCTGGGCCCAAGAGGAAGAAATGGAAAACAAACAAACAAACAAACAAGCCTAAAAACACTAAGACATGCTGGAGAAAAATATATGTTTTAGATGCACTGCTGAGCTAAAAGGGAACAGCAAACTGAGGTGATAGGCTGCCCTGGCAGCAGACTGTCAAGATCATGGAGACAGGGCATTAAATATTACTGAGAAAAAGAAAATGAGCCCTTGGCCTTGACTGAGGAAGTAACTTAGAACTGAGACCTAATAGTTAGGCCAGGAGTCTTGAAGATCTCCGTATCAGTAAAAGAGTGGAACAGAAAAAATAATCTACCCAGGTGCACTGGGGAAAACAAGGAAGTTTGTCTTAGCTTAGGCTCCAGGTTGGGAAATAAATAAATTAAAAGACTCCCTTCAGAAATCAAGACCCCTCCCTTCCCAATCAAGATGAGATTTGAAGTTAGACCTTCTGCCAAGTCTGAGAATGAAGTTAGACCTTTGCCAAATCTGCGAACCCACAGGAGGAGAAATTAACACAAACCACAGTCCTTAGCCTGTGATATCTCCGCCCCCCTTCCATCCACGTGCTGGCACTAGCAAGCATCAAACCTCTCCAGGGGGCCAGACCTCAGTACAGCCACACAGGATTCTCTCGAATCAGCCCCACTGATGATGAATTCATCATCCCAAAGACTAAAAACACACAGGAAGGATACCATGTATGAGAATCGGCAGAGCAGTACACAGTAGGATAGGACCCAAGAATATCAGACTAAAGACAAGACTGAACCGATTGAGGTTTTGCCTTCTCCCTTCTCCACTTCAACTGGTTCCAGTTACATTCCCATTTCTATTCTTTAATGCTTATTTTTAATATTTTAACATGCATACTTGACTTGAAGTCTAAAGGTAATCCTCTTCCCTTGATGAGCTTTCACTCCAACACTTCTGGCTCCCATGTTACTGTGGTTCAGCATTTTACTTCCATTTGTTTTGAAACCTACCTAAAATTACCTCATATTACTGTTTTGATTTTCCATTCTCAGTTTATTTGGTTATATTTGTATGAAGCCAGCACACCCACGGTACAAGAACAAAAAGGAGATTAAGAGTGAAATAAATTACTGGCCAGTATTATTTAAGAACATAAATGAAGAGTTCCTAAATAAAATATAGTTTCTATATCTGTATATCTAGATCTAGATCTATATAGGGAAAGAGAGAGAGGTGTGACTAAATAGAGCTTATTCCAGAATGCAAAGATGATTTAACGTTTAAAAATCTAGTAATAGAATTCACCACACGAACAAATTCAAGGAAAGAAGAAAGGCCAATGATCATCTCACTAGAAATGGAAATACGCGTTTGGTAAATTTAAATATCCTTTCATGATAATTTGGCAATTTAGGGTTAGAAGGAAACTTCCTTAACTTGGTAAAAGTTTTATGTATGGCAATTGTCATATTTGATGGAAATATTCCCTTTTAAGGCAGAAACAAAACAAAGCTGATTCAATCACCAGTTGCTTTTAGCATGTATTGGTGATTATAGCCAAAACAATAAGAAAAAAAAAAAAGGAAAGAATTGGAAAAGAAAAACTTACTGTTTTTCACAAATGATTAATCAGTTACATATAAAATGCAAGATAATATATAAACAAACTGTACTAACAGAGTTTAGTAAATTTGCTGGATTAACTATCAAGACACATGAATCAACTGTGTTCCTACAGAAACACCAGAAAAAAAATTTTTAATTATTATTTCAAGGACAACCCATTTACAATAACAAAAGGTTTAATGTATCTAGGAATAAGTCTAAATATTCAAAAGCTTACAGCGAAACCTAAATAACTGAAGAGATAATATTTCATGGGCAGAGAAAGGTGTTAAGATGTCAATTTTCCCAAAATCAATATACAAATTCAATGCAATAAAATGAAAATCCCAAAAGGGTTTTTCACGAAGCTTGACAGGCTCCCTGAACACTGCTACAGAAGTACAGAAGAACCAGAGTATCCAAGATAACTTGGAAAACAAAGAACTAGATGCCCTATGGAAAAGCATATGTTATTTTAAAGTGATAATAGTAAGACATGATATTGGCACAGAAAAACATGAACAGCCAATGGAATAGAATAAAGAACCAGAAACACACATTTCCATGGTAACTCGATATAAGAGACATGGCTTTACCCACCAATGGGGAAAACAGTGTAACTGTTCATCTATATGAAAAAATAAAAATAAAACAAATTGACTGTCTACGTCATATCATATCATACCCAGAAATCAATTTCAGGTGATATAAAGACATATGTAAAAAGCAAATAAAGAATATATTTATAATTTGTGAATAGGGGGATTTTTCTAAACAAGACCAAAACATTGACAAAATGCAAAATTCAAGACTTCTGTGCAGCAAAAGACTTCTTAATCAGTGAAAAGAAAAGCTGAAAAATAGTAAAAAGTTTGGCAATGCACATAAAAAAGGCTTAGTTTACAAATCAAAATAGAAAAGCCAAACAATCCAATAGCAAAATAGGCAAAGATGGGGACAGGCAATTCATAGAAGAGGAAAACTAAATGGCCAGTCGTCACATGAACAGATAATTACCCTTCCGGGGAATCAGAGAAAGTTAAATACAAACTGCCGTCAGACCCAATTAATCATTCCATCAGGTGGGCAAAATTTAACAAGTCTGAAAATATCAAGCGTTGGCGAAGACTGTCATACAGTTATGGTGGGAATAAAATTTCAGTACAACTGCTTTGCAAAACTGTTTGGCAAAAACCACTTAAACTGGACATGTTCATACACATGATTGAGAGACTCTAACCCCAGAAAAACTCACACATGTGCATAAGGAGACAAATACAAGAATTTTCATTGCCACTCTTTTATAATATCAAAATATTAGAAGCAACATAAATATCTGTCAACTGGAGAATGGATAAATTGCAAAATAACCAGAAGGGTATGCTATAAAGCAGTCAAAATGAACGAAGTAGAGCTTTACATATGCTAATGACTAAAGCAATTTGCAAAGTATACATGCAGTGCACCATTCTTAGAAATGTAAAAAACTTACAAAAATACACTATATATTGTTTAAACATTTTCTTCACATATGTGTATATCCACAAACACATGCGGGGAGATGATAAATAACAATATTTATGGTCTGAGTCAAGACGGAGGTTAATAGAATTGGGAAGGAGTACAAGGGGCTCAACTTTATCTATAATGGTTCTTTGTTTTATTTATTAAAGCCTAAGATATTTTCTTACTGAGGTATAATTGACATATAGCATTGACATATAGCATTGTTATACATTATAGCATTATTATACATATAGTATAATTGACATATAGCATTAGTTTCAGGTGTACAACATAATGATTCGATACTTGTATATACTGTGAGATGATCACCATAATAAGCCTCGTTAACAAGCATCACCATACATGGTTACAAAATTTTTCTCGTGATAAGAACTTTTAAGATCTACTCTCAGCAACTTTCAATAATGCAATATAAGTATTATTAACTATAGTCACCATGCTGTACATTCCATCCCCAGGACTTTTAAATTTTACAACTGGAGGTCTGTACCTTTTGACCATCTTCACCCAAAAGATTTTGAAGCAATTACATCAAAATGTTAACATTTTAAAAGCTGGGTAATAGACATCCTATCGTATTATAACACTCTCTACACTTTTCTGTATGCTTGACGTATTTTTTTTTTTAACATCTTTATTGGAGTACAATTGCTTTACAATGGTGTGTTAGTTTCTGCTGTATAGCAAAGTGAATCAGCTATACATATACATATATCCCGACATATTTTTAAAATAACAAACAAACACCTTATTCAGTCGGAGTCAAAGCAAATGGGTTCTGTTGTCAATAAAGCAGGGAGGAGAAGGAAGGAGAGGGGAAGGAAAGTAGTGAGCACTACTGCTAGGCTCCACCAGGCCCAAAGAATGATTAACGGATAAAAACTGAAATACATGATCATGCTTCACTTAACATTCCTATTTCCTGGGAGACAGCAAAGGGTCTGGGAGATAACATTACAGATTAGAGCTTATTAGCTTATTATTAAGCTTATTATTAGCTTAGAGCTTAGACCCCAGAATTGGTGAGATCTGGGTTCAGATTCCAGTTGTTTTGTTTACTAATATGACTTCAATAAATTACTTTACACTCTCCTCTTAGGAGTTAGTTTCCTCATCTGTAACATAGAGAGAAAAACACCACCTTTTAAGGACTGAGTTATTATTCAGTTTCTGTAATATCCATTTCTCCTGAAACTTTTAAATCAAGTAACCCAGAGGGTTTAAACCTTCATAAACCAAACACCACCTCTAAAATGCAGCCTTCTTGAACTCACAGATCAAAACAAGATAATTAAATAATTCATCCGATGAAGAAAATTATTTTCTCTTGGCCCTTTTTATTTCCATAGTCTAAAAACAGAATATCTTTCTTTATTATCTTGTTTCAAATCCATTTTTTTTTTACAGTAATACATGTGGATTGGTGTCTAGGCTCTATTTCTTCCAATGGTTTATCTATCCCTATACAAATACCACACTGACTTATTTATTATAATGTTATAATAAATTCTGATATCTGGAAGATCACTTTTTCCCACCTAGGTCATCTTCTTCAAGATGATATTGGCTAGTTTTGACCTTTTGTATTTTGATATGAATGTTAGAATCAGCTCGTGAGGTTTCAAGACAATTTTTTGGAATTTTTATTGTGACTGCATTCGATCTACAGATGCATTTAAAGAGAACTGACATGAAATCGATGAATCTTACAATCCATTGACATGGTATCTCTCTGTTTAAGTCTTCTTTAATGTCTGTTAATAAGGTTTTATAAATAATCTCAGAGTTCTTATACCAATTTTATTATTAGAGTTATTCTTAAATACTTGATACATTGAAGGCATTTGTATACAGGATTTTTGGGTAGTTTTCTCATTTTACAGTTTTTTAAATTGAGATATAACCGACATAGATCATTGTATTAGTTTTAGGTGTTCAATTTTTTATTATTTATTTTATTTTTACTCATGGTAAAAAGTATTTAATAAGTGCCACATCGGTACAGAAAAACACACAGCCTATATAGCTCATCCTTTAAAACTAGAAGAGCCAAGTGAAAAGTCAGCAGAGATTCTTATTTTTACTTGAAAAATAAAAATAAAAACAAACAAAATAACAACTAAGGTACACATTGGGAATTGAACTACTACAGTTTTTCTTTCTAGAGATGTGACATCCATGTTTTCTTGTCAGTAATGTTCTATCAAACATTGTACTAAACCAGTGTACTAAATCCAAGCAGACAGATGACCAGTAAAGCTGTTTGCTACCTCCTACTGAGCTAGACCAGTGGAACACTATCTTGGTAGGATTATTTTGACAGTAAGAAGTAAGTGCACAGCCCCTACCCCAACAGAAAACCTAAGGAGCTGTTTTACACAGAAAGGGTTTTAAGCAAACCTGCACAAACACTAACATACTCTAAGAAAGGAAACCTTTCAGACTACTTCCAGCATACATTCATTGGTGCCCAGTAAAATAGGAACACCAACGTAGCAAGCATGTTTGCTTTCATAGCACTAACAGCTAAAAAGCACACAGCATATAATACTTTGATCTTGAAGTGGGTAATCATGGAAGTTCCAAGATTATATCCACTAGGTTAGCCTGAGTATTCATCTATAAAAATATTTTTTTTAAAACACGTAAACGAGAGTTATAGAAACAATGGGACTACATCAGGACCAGCGGAAGACAGTGATACAAGGACTGTACATGTAAGACTAGGAATTGATTTTCACATGTACCTTTTAGGTAAAGGAAATCTAAGTTGATTCCTACGGCCAAGACTAGCTGTGATAGTAGGATTTTCAGAAATCTTGTGATGGGCAGCTTGCTTGAGTTAACCCCTAGATAAATACTCCCAGTCAAAAACCCCACTGAGGCTGCAGGACTGAAACTCTGACCCATATAAAAGCTGTGAGTGCACAAAAAGCCTGGTGGGACATGCAAGGCCTGCTGGGCCAAGAGAGTTGGTGATAGGGTTCTTCCAACATGGGCACACCAACATGTATGCTGGGGAAGTGCCCCCCAGGTAGAATGCTGGTCTTGGGCTTGATGCAGGAGCCAGACTCAGAAGCTCCTGCGAGAGGTGTCTACTCAGGGAGGAGTACTAGGGTTACCGAAGACAAGAACGCATCCAGGAAGTCAGGTAATTTTCTTCTGACCCATCAATACTTAACATTAGTGAAGAGTTGCTGAACAGAGTCAGTCTTCCCAAGACGTATTCTTCTGACATCATTAGCCAAAGCCTCTCCCAGTCTATTGGCCTGGTGATGTCTAGAAAGATCCCATTACCTGCAGGTGGGACCTAGCACCGCAGATTGTTCTGGGAAGTTGGCATAGAAGATGATTTGCACAATGAAGTCACCACTAAACCGCTGTTTAAGTCCAGTCCCCAGCCTTCTCTTTCTGCTCGGTAGTCCAGAAACATTTCTTTAAAAGCTAGAAAATCCGTAAACGTGAGAAGCACGTCGAAAATGTCACCGGCCACTTCATCTTTATGGTGCTGTAAAGTTGTAGTGAAAGTCCCCATGTTAAATCCAGGAATCCGCTCCAACAGCTGTTCTTCTATATACTTTTCTACCAAAGAAATATATTCGTTAAAAGTAGGTGTGTAGGTGAGCTTACTCTCTTCTGCGTCTTCAAACTCCTGGTAGTACTTGCCCATGCAATTCCTCTGTAATAGCTGGAACTCACCATTCATGATAATGTCCTCTTAACATCCAACCACAGCATCAAATTCTGCATCAGAGGCTAAGAGACGGGCAGCGGGAAGCTCTCTTCCTTTAGGGCGTCCATTGCCGTCGCCGCCGCATCCACCGCGCTCGGGGCGGGGGAGCTGGCCGCCGGCCTTCTACCCCGCCCGCGGCCCGGGCGCATCCTCCGCTCTGCTCCGCAGAGCCCCAACCGGCGTCGGGAAGGCCTCGCCGCCGAGGCCGCGGGCGGCTCACGGCCCAGCCGGGTAGCGCCTGCGCACGACGCCCCGGCCTCAGGCTCCCCGGCTGCGGCCACGCGCCGGCCGGGCCTCTAAGCCCTGCCAGGCCTCCCTGAACTCGCCGCTGCCGCCGCGGGGTCCAGGCGTCCGTTACCGCGCCCCGCCTCTCAATTTTTAAAAAATAGGGTTGTATACCTGTTCTTTAAGTTCTTGTTGTATTCTACTACCCACACTTACTGTATTCTCTTATTCTTACAAACAGCTTCTCGATGCTTTTTCCGTGACTAGCTTAGAGGAAAGCAATAAGATGTGCAACTGAAAAGAGGCAGTTTTTAATATTTTAAATACTTAATGCAATCTCTTAATATTTTTGAGAAAAAAATCATGCAGAAAAGTTCTCATAAGAATAAATGTATATTCCGGATACATCATTTGAGTTAAACATCTTGGCATAACAGGACTACAATCTCGCAGATTCTCTGTCATTCGCCACCTTGTTCTTTCTACCTTTTCTTTCTCCGCTGATATAGAGTTGAATTCCCAGCTGCAGGCTGTGTTGCTCTGCTTTTCCAAGCTGGTCTTGAATGAGACAGTGAGCTGACCAGCAGCTGAGTCTCTCCATCTGGACTTGTCACATCTATGCCTGACCATAACCTCTGAGTCCTGAGTTCCCACTGTGCATCCATATACAAACCAGCATGTCAGAGGTAAGCCCAGAGCACAGGCCATAGGGCTGGGCTTCTTCCTGGGCCCTTTGTTTTTGCCAGGTTTTTGCCAGGTGACTTCAGTAACTTGATCAACCACAGTTAAGGTAATGCTAAACAGAGTTCTAGAATATGCAAAGCCCTTGGAGTTGGGGCCCAAACCTGAATCCAGATGAATGACTTTTTCTCCCAGGCTTGAACTAAGGCTTCAAACCTTCCTATGCTGGCTGGTGGGAGTTCATTTCAGTGCAAATACTTTTAAATCGGGCAGCTATCTTGTCCACCAACAACCATGCCCTATCCCTCTTCCTACAGGACAGGCGCTCTTGCTCCCAAAGGTTGTCTGAATCTTTGAAAGTTGCTTAATACCTAACCTTGCCTTTCAGGAATTCATCCCTTTCATGGCCCTTTCAGAAACATTTTATCGGATGCTAAGGAGCAGATAACAAGCCACTATCACTTCTCTCCCAGCCTGAGCCTGCCCAGGATAATCATTTACGAAATGGAATAAGTCTAACTTACAGGCAGTTCTTTAAGGAATGCTATATGACTACCAAATGGTAGTATCATCACGCAGCAAATGAAGGTGGAATTTTTAAATGACAGTCTTATTACAGCAAGGTACAGTTCTCAAAAGACATAAATCCCCTGGACCCTCTGATTACCATCTCCTCAGCTGGTAAAAACAGCAGGGCATTTTCCCACCTTAGCATTTATTCATGGAATAGCTGCAACTAAAGTTCAAAGAAAAATAACTGGAGAAGCTAGGAGTGTAAAAAGGAAAATAGGCCAAGAGCACCATCATGGGCAGTAAGAGGGAGGAAGCCACATCACTTTGAAGGATAAAGAATTGGCTCCATTAATCATTAAAGACTAAACCAATTAGAAAGAAAAAGAAACAAACATGAAAGGTCTCATTTGTGGTTTACCCTAGGTATCCCAGTAAAATTTTGTCTTATGAATAGAAAACTCCAAATGTGCCCTTGGATTCTGAAATAAGATAGCCTCTCAAACTTTATCTGTGTTTATAAACACAAAAGGGGGCAGAGATGAATTCAAATTGCAATATGAGAACAAATTTAACTTCTAATAGAAACATGGTTCAAGATGGAGTAAGTCAGAAATCTCAGTGTTTATCTCCACATGCATTTATTCCTGGCAATACACTGGAGTTTTCCTTAGAGTGTTTATCCAACTTGGCTTTCCTCTGATGGATCTTCTGGCATACTACACATAAGCGCGTCATACACACAGACCATATGTAGAGGTAACCACTCACTCCCTGCAAAAAACTATGGGGAATAATTATGGGGAAAAAGGAAGGAACTAACATATGTCAGGGATCTATTAAGAGGCTAATACTGTACAAAGCACCTAGCAGATATTTTGCTATTTAAATCTGTAAGCACAGTGTATATTATTTGAATTCTAGACATTAAAAAAAAAAAATTAGCTGAAGAGAGATCTATATTGAAAGGGATTTAAACCTATATTTGAACCAAAATTCACCTGGATCTAAGCCCACGCATTCTCTTTTCTCTGGGTAGGTGAAGCCAGACCACACTATGTCTTCATTATGTGGCACTGGAAACATACTTCATACTACAAGTAATTGCTCACACTTTAGTCCAAAAGAAAGTTACTACCAAGATAGCCATGATCCCTTACTTTAGGGACTGATAATTTAACACATGCAACAATTCCATTTTTAAACCTTAAAAAGTCATTGAATAGTTTCAGGCAGAAGAGTAAACTGATCTAATCAGTGTTTTTAAAAGATAACACTTTACATACCAACTGCAAAAACACTTTTGAGAAAAGCAATTGGGAAATTCTGAATATGGACGAGTAGAAAATGATATTAAAATGTTGTTTTTCATTTTGCTATGTGTAAGAATGGGACTGTGGTTATATAAGTGAATTCTTTCTTAGAGATGCATATTGATGTATGAGGACTGAGATAAAATAACAGGATGCCAAGGACTTGCTTTAAAATATTTCATCCCCCCAAAATGGGAGAAGGTGAAGCAAGTTTGGCCAAATGTTAATAACTGTTGAATCTCAGTGATGGCTATATTGGGATTCATTATATTATTCTTTTGATTTCTGTGAATGTTTGAAAACTGCATAATACAAAGTTCCAAAAAAACAAAACAAAACAGAAGTCTTTCAATCTCAAAAAACACAACCCACTGAACATGGAATTCAACTGCTTTAATCCAAATGTATCCACTCTCTAATATCAGAAATAAAACCTCTAAAAACCTGTTAGTAATGATGTTCAAAAACACCTGTCTTCCAGCAGACACCAAGTAGAGACCTACTTGTTAGTTATATCAGAGAACTGGGTAAGAACTAGGGGAACAAATCTGTTGATGAAGTTGAAGACATTGAGCATCTACCCAAATTCACATCTTTTTTTTTTTTTTTTTTTTATAAATTTATTTATTTATTTATTTTTGCCTGTGTTGGGTCTTCGTTTCTGTGCTCAGGCTTTCTCTAGTTGCGGCGAGTGGGGGCTACTCTTCATTGCGGTGCGCGGGCTTCTCATTGTCGTGGCCTCTCTTGTTGTGCAGCACAGGCTCTACACGCGCAGGCTCAGTAGTTGTGGCTCCTGGGCTTAGTTGCTCCGCGGCATGTGGGATCTTCCCAGACCAGGGCTCGAACCCGTGTCCCCTGCATTGGCAGGCAGATTCTTAACCACTGCGCCACCAGGGAAGCCCCAAATTCACATCTTTAATGAAAGCTACGGGACATCACTTGAAGGGATCAAAATATCTTCGTTTCCTTGGCTTGAAACCAAGACAGCCACTTAGCAAATGAGACAGAATGAAATACCTTGTAAAATACTGATGGCAAAGATCCCTTCCTTACTGGAATCACAGGTGTGAGATCCGAACGCCTTTGAAGTTCTTAAACACCTCTTCTGATCTCTAATACCAGTCAGTTTGAGAGAGCCCAAACCACCCATTCATGGACTGAACTATTGACCCCTCCATTCAAAAAGAAAATAAAACTCTTAATCCATACTCCACCCACAGTAACTGGATGAACCACCGTTCAAGTCCTGCTAAACAGCATTGTTCTAGAAACAGAAAATGGTCACTGGTTACCTATTCTACCTCCATCCCCTACATCCTCCCATCCCCGCAAGGTAAGAGCACATTAGTTTAACGAAAGCAGGAGCATGTTCCTGTCTGCAAACATCTCCGGAGCCTCCTTTGGGTGCTCTTTATCCGGACTAGCGGAACTATAAAGCAGCTCCAAACACAGCCTTCGTGCTGCGGCTAAGCCCAGTCTCGCCTCAGTATTCATCTAGCTTCAGAACAAGGTGCTGTCTCTCCCAGCATAAGCAAACAAAAATCCACCTTACAGTCTAGGCAGGAGTCAAGCAGGGAATACAAACTTGGCCCACTTCAAAGCACCAGGCGTATCTTTCACTGACTAAACAGCAACTCCAGCAAGAGTGACAATGAACCTTTCTTCCCTATTATTGTTGGAAACAATCACCAGCTATTTTGTTCATATTAATTAGTTTATATCTAGTAATAGGCCGCCTTGATTAGAAAAATGCTCTCTGTTACCAAATGAATAGAGTACCAAACAAAACCAAAAGCTTTTTTTTTAAATTGTTGTTTTTGTCTTAGGAAAGGATTGTCAGGCCTTTCACACTTGAATGTGGGTTTATCTTTGCACAGGTCCCTGAATTCACTCTAAAAGAATGCAAGTTGATGTGCCAGACAATACCGGGTGAAGCTGATTGAGTGAACAGCTTATTACGCCTTGCCTAAGGAGATGCTGTATTTAAATTACTTTTACCTTCTCTGAATCTGGGGAAAACTTGATAATAGGAGAGACTACATGAATACAGGCTTGGGGGCAAGGGCAAATCAGCCTCGGATTAAAATCTGACTGCACAAATTACATGTGAAGAGTTGACATGTAATCAAGATGCTCATCATGGGCGAGAGGATCCTGGGAACCAAGTGACCCAATGATCTGCATCTCTCCGGAAGGGTAAGCTGCCTCTCTCTGTGACCTAACACCCCAGCTTACAGCCGACTCCTTCCAAGAGGGCTTGAGTTCCCCCAACTATCAGAAGCTACTACTGTTCCCAACACATGGTGAGAATCATGGGACTCATTTCCCTGGTTGAGATTCATTAATTAATTGGTTCAACGCAGTTGTTAATAGTCAAGGTTTGAACCCAGGTCTAAGACACACGAGCTACACAGGCTTGTTTGAGGTTAATGTTAAATACCTTCATTTGGCTTCCGAGACCCTGCAAAACCTTCTCCAACTTTGTAATCTAACACATCTACCTTTTCTACAACCTTAAGTATGCCGATAAGTATTTAACAATGGGTGCTCAGGAATGAGGACCTGTGTTTGCCAATTTCTGTGGTGTAAATGCTCCACCCTGGCTGATTTCAGGCTACAAGCATGAAGTCAACTGGCTCACGAAATTCCTTTGAAAGTTGAACAATCAGATCTTGTGAGCTGGCAGAGCTGGCTCTAGACATCACTGCTCACAAACTCATACCCCAGTCTACTGCAGCCACCCGTGAACTCACATCCAAATGCTGTGAGCTCTCACCTTGGGACACCTGACATTCACACGGGCTGTTTCCTCTCCCTTACCAGAATAACTCATCCTCATTCACAAGCCCCCAACCTGGCAGTCTTCCTTCGAGAAGCCTTCCCTGATTCTACACGTCTTTTCTGGTGTTCCACTTTACCCGCAGAGCACCCATACTTCCTGTATCATAGCATTTGTGACACAGCATTCTAATTTTTTGTTTCCTTATCTGTGTATTTCCCACTACATTTATAAACTCTGACAGGGCAAAAGCCTTCTTTATCTTATTTAACTCTTGCATCCCCAGGCCTGCCACAGTGCTTGCTGAACAATACTGAGATGTATTCAGCAATATGTCAGATACTGTTCTAAGTTCTACACACATGATCTCATTTCAACCCTAAAACCACCCTATGAAGTTGGCTTTTTCATGATGATGCTCATTTTGCAGATGAGGAAACCAAGGCACTGAGAGAGTGAATACCTTTTCTCCTCTCCCCCAACAGGCTCAGTTACGAAATACTGGAGCCAGGATTTGAACCTAGGCAATGTGACTGAAGAGCCTTGCGTATCCTTCTAGACCAGTGTTTAACTTTTGTTTTTTCTATTGGTGACGCTCAAGGAGGAAATTTTAATTAAATTCAAATTCTCCCTAAGGAGAAATTAAGTACTAAGGAATAGGATTTCATCAGGCAACGTTAAGCTCTGGAGGGATTTTTCATCTCCCAAGATCCAATTTTTGCCCTCTTGGGGACAATCTCTTTCCCGTTGACAATGTGTGTTACAGACTTTTCACTATACGCATTTACATTAATGTACCATATGTTTATCCCTAAAAACATATGGTCTTGTTTCACAGTTTTAATGATATCTTCCTGTAAGTTTCATTCTGCATCTTGCTTTCTTTTCACTCCACTAGATATCTTGAGGAGACAGAGCTGTGCTGAGATAGACAGATATCCATCATTTAACTGCAGTATTAAAATCATATCAACATGACCGACTATATTAAGTCCTTCTACTATTGAACATTAGAAAGTTTTGTACTTTTTGGCCTTCAATGAATGCGTCAATGAATATCTTCCTGCACATCTTCTTGGACTCACGTGTTTCTAACATAGGTACCAAGATGGGAACAGAGCATATGCAAAGGTCTATAATTTTAACAGATACTGTCAAATTACTTTCCAGAGTGACTGGACCAATTTACTTTCCCACAGAGACTTTACAAGAGTATATATTCCCCCAAGTGGTTATACTAAATATGACCTCTTTCTACCTAGGGCGGTGCTAAACATTTTCATTAAATGAGTCATTTAAAAATATTTATATTACTCACCGGCTGATAGTAGCTTGTGTAAGAGGGAGGATGTGTAGATACGATGATACTGTTGGAAATGCTGACAAAAGAGAGCAATGAGACTGGGATGCTGGAATGCCCTGTCCAGAAAACCTGTCCTAGGGCCTAACTCACTCCACAAAAGGCTAAGAATAGTCATTGCAAGGGAACAGCTGCAGTGGACTTTGAAACGGTGACCTCAGGTAACAGGCAGTAAATCTTTTTACCCATTTACCATGTCTCTCTCTCGGGCACCAAGAACACTACTGAGGGGAATGGAAACCAAACACCCAAAGTAAATGAGGTGTTGAAAAGACAATGATCCATTTACCAGAAACAGAAATACACATGATGGTGATAACACTAAACATCCTGGAAAATGATACTACAAACTTTATAATGTTAAGGAACAGCAATGACTATCCATATGATAAAATTCCAAGGTCTTTCAGAGAAGAAGAAAAGCATTTATAGTAAATAAAGTAGAAATGCCCCTTTCTCCTTTCTCCCTCTCCTTCTTCCTTTCCCTCCGTCCCCTTCTTTACACACACACACACACACACACACGCTCTCTCTATATATACGTATAACTGAATCACTTTGCTGTACACCTGAAACTAACATAACACTGTAAATCAACTGTACTTCAATAAAAAAACAAAAAAATTTTTAAAAAAACACAAAAAACCCCCACCCAGTATAAAAATACATAGGTCTGTTTCTTCAGATCTTCATTTCCTTATGAAGGCTCCCATATCATATAAAACTTGTATTCAATTTAAAAAAAGAAATATATACAAAATTTAGTAGCCTGCAAAATGATACAAAGAAAAAAAAGTATGGAACAATATTTCGTATCATAATGATTCAAATTTCAATCAATATGGCTTTTTCTCAAAGGTGTACTTTTTTCTTCAACCTTGGCCTAAAAGTGATTCTCATGAATGCGATCAGAGGTCACAGTCCAAAAGGAAGAGAAGAAGATAAAGGAAGAGCAAGTGGGAAACCACACTTGTTGACTACGTGCTTTGCATAGCTTCTCTCCTTTAATCCCTATAACCATGCTGTGAAAGATGATTACATGAGAAGAAATGGAAGCTGTGAGAGGTTAGCCTGACTAAGGCACCTTATCCAGCAATTGAGATGTGAGCACAGGCCTAATGACTCCAAAGTCTGTTTCCCCGCTATACCACGCTGCCTGCTGAAACTGAAAGAGTCCGGTTAATACTTGAATAGATCAGATCGTAAAACAGTGAGAACAATGTTCCTGCCATGTGACTGTTCTTCACTGGACAGAAAAAGTAACTCATATTACTGTGGTTCAGAAGTTTCTGGAATTGCATTTTCTTCTCAAAGTTACTAGAACAGGTCAAGACAAAATAATCATCATTATAAGAGGAGGACATCCAGACAACATTCAGAAAACTTGCTGTAAGATTAGATCTGTTCTGGACTTCCCTGGTGGTGCAGTGGTTAAGAATCCGCCTGCCAATGCAGGGGACATGGGTTCCATCCCTGGTCTGGGAAGATCCCACATGCCATGGAGCAACTAAGCCCCGTGTACCACAACTCCAGAGCCCACGAGCCACAACTACTGAGCCCACGTGCCACAACTACTGAGCCCGTGTGCTGCAACTACTGAAGCCCACACATCTAGAGCACGTGCTCCGCAACAAGAGAAGCCACTGCAATGAGAAGCCCGCGCACTGCAAGGAAGACTAGCCCCCGCTCGCCGCAACTAGAGAACGCCCGCGCACAGCAATGAAGACCCAACACAGCCAAAAAAAAAAAAAAAAAAAAAAAATTAGATCTGTTCCGAAATAAACCCTAAAAAAGCCAACAGCAGGATTTACTACTGACTGTCTTGATTTGGAGTTTGATGCCTACGGTAATGGCCAGACACCCTAGGCACTGAAAACCATAATCACCTCCCTCACAAAAATACTCTTCCAAAAAATCCCCACCAAATGATACTTCAAAGGAGACAAATGATCTCCAAAGTCAAACACACTTTCTGAAACTCAACTGAAATACTCAACAAAACTATGATTAGCCCAAACCTATGCAGGTTTGAATCACATACCTGGGGCTGTGAAATGACAGGGGTGGACGTAGAGGCAGCAGCCATGGCAGCTCTGGAGTTGTGGGCGGTGACCAGGCCCCAGCACTAAGGCACCCCACACGGGAGTCAGATTCTTGTGGTTGCTGATCAGATCACGGTCATGCTAGGAGCAACTGTGTACCTGGAAAAGGATAGGAAAACCTACCGTCAGCCTCAGAGGACTAGCATATGCGAGTGAAGTACCTTTGGCCACGGGAAGTGAAAAATCCCCTATACCAAATGCCAACTACCAGCTTAATGAAAAGAGGAACCCGGGAGGGAGCATCTAACATCTCATGGGAGGACTTCTGTACCATTCATCCAAATCAGTTGATATATTTTCATAAGTCTGAATCCAACTTGGTACGATAGCTAGATGTTTTGGGCAGGTGATTTCAAGTTATGAAGATAGGGAGAGTAGGCAGAGGGAAGAGCCACCCTGTCATTAAATAACAAAGGAATTGAGTGACTCACAATTAAGAGCTGACAGTTTATAGACAAAGGGCAAAAAGAATAATAGTATCAAGTGTCTTAGAGACACCCAGTTCAACCCTGCCCATTAGCAGATGAAAAACCCTGCGGGTTGGAGAAGAGAGATGACCGGAACCTTACTCTTCATTAATGGCAGAACCAGCCCTAGAGCAGCGAGCAAGTCCCAGTCCCAGATGAGACATAAGTGAATGTGTTCCATGTTTACATTTCTTTAGGGAACTTGTTACCACTTTCAGGATTAAAGAAAGGGAAGACACCCCAAAGTTATAGACATGAGTCGGTCACAAGAAAAAGTAAAGTACTTGGGTTGGGGGAGGGAGGAGCTTTGTAAATCAGACTTCCACATGTATGAGGAAGAGTACATTTCTCAATTCCTCTCGACATCCTTAGAGAGAGGATACTAGACCTATGTGATAATTTCCACATTGCAATTTAGTCCAGAAGGGGAAATTTTTCCAGTTTAAGAATTTAAGAAAATACATTCATTTTAAGAAGATTTTTCATTTTTAGGTTGTTTTCATACCATCTTACAATATTCTTTCTTTTATTCAAAAGATATTTATGGAGCATCTACAGTGAACTAAGGGCATAATGAATAAAATTGAGCCTGCCCCTGCCTGCAGGGAGCTTTTGTCTGTAAATATACTTTCTGGTTTCAGCAGCATGCAAGATAACACTGGAATACTTTCAAACTATTGGCAAATGATACTCTTCATAATAGTAAAAGTTATGAACCAGGATCACAAGATCCAAGTCTTGAGCAGTTAAGTAATGGCAGAGTTGGATATTTAACCCAAGTCTTTGCCAAATCCTCTGGCACTATTTTCTATTAGCTGGATTATGCTGAGCAAGTCACATAACCTCAGAAGAACTGTTTCCTAAGAAACAATCAAGGTTTGGCAGCAACTTACATTCTGATTTTTGAACCTTACATTCTGAGTTTTATCCTGTCTCTGTGTATTATCCTTCATACTGTAGTTTTAATCACTTTAGGTTTTAGCTGTTTAGAACCGTGGCACCTTCCTATTTTCTTCCTCTACCTTTCTGTTAGAGTGACTATTTTTATTAATAGATAAGAAGTAAAGCTGCAAGCCACATTTTGGTCTACCGTTCCACACAAAATTCCATAGCTGCCCTAAGACAACAGTGATGTTCTCCTCAGTCCCAGTTTTAGCGGGAAAAATACCTGCTGTTTATCACACTGTGATTTTAAGTAACAGCCCAGGAGAAAGGCACACATCCACAGAGTGTATTTCCTCTTTCATGAGGGGTGCCAGAGAGCCGAGCCTACCCTGGGAAAATTACAGGGCCCTATGGCGCACTCTTTTGTACTGAACTTATTTCTGGCACCATTTTGTGCCACTCCTACTTTTGTATTTTTCCTTTTTCCTTCTCACATATTGACAATTCACATCTTCTTGCTCTATTATATGTGGAGTGGACAGATGAATATATAAATATATTATATAATATATAAATATATAAACAATGATAACCAAAAAGCAAAACAAGCAGGCAAGCGAGATTCTATTCTAAAAGACTCACACTCTGTGTGCTGGCCCAATATCAGTTCTGCCGAGCTAAATCATTAAGTGATAAAACCATAAAATATTTTCAATAATCAGAGTACACAGAGTTGCCCAAAAGGTGAATGCTGGGCACCCAGCCTGCAGTCGGGAAAGGGATATCGAAATGGATGTGACAAATATGCCATATGGCATCACTGCTGACAGCAAAAGTGGGAGGGGCAGGAGACTGGGATTTCATGAACACCTACTAGATGCTGAGCACTGGCACAATCATTTCACATGCAGTTTAAGGCAGATATTGTCAACTCATTTCATAGAAGAGAAACCCAATGCATTGTTCCCAGTCATGTGGTCAGGAAATGATGGAGCAGAGACCTGAACCAGAACCCACCCCAGGGCCTTTCCATAGATGAACCCTCCAAGCGTACAAAAATTAACAGTGAGAAAGTGCTGGGAGTTTTTTTAAGCAAAAATTTCAGAAGGTCCTTCAGGAAGCAGGATGCAAGTCAGACGTTCTGCAGAGTAACGATTTCCCCAAACCCTGAAACAGAATACCCTGGGCTGCTCTCATCCATATAAAACTTTCATGATGTGCCCCTAGTTTTGATTTATGTGACACATGCCTGAGCTACATAGTAGATAGTACAGATTGTTAGTTTCGTATTTTGAAGAAGAAGATCAAGACAGACCATTAACTGTCTTCCCCTAAAGCATCTAAGACATATCGAGTTTTGATGCTTTTGTTAAACCTTTTTTTTCAGATGAAGAGATCTTTATTTCTGAGATAATAGTGTATAACGCTAGAAGATTCATAAAAGTGTATGTTGAACCTATTCTTACATTATAAGAGCCTTTTGTAAGATGGGGTATGGTTACTTAACTCTTAAAATATAAGGGCTAAGCAATACTACCTCAAAGGGTATAAAATAGCTCTCTCGGGGAGCAATGTCTTAAAATTACATTTATGAAACCTATTTACTTCCCAGCCTATTTACAAAACTGTACAAATCATGGGGGAAGAGATGTGATGACAAAAAAGACAATATCTTAAATAATGATATCATTCAGTCTCTGGCCAAGTAAGCTGGATTACTTTGACATCTTGTGTCCTGCTTTCCCAGAGCCCCAGACTGCCAACTACAGAGTTGCACGTAATTTTTAAAGAAATTCATCCCTCTTTGAACTCTTCCAAGTATTTAGATACCTGCCCTGCAATTCTTATAGCCTGCCCTCACCGTAACTCTCTGCTTCCTTTGCTTGAGCTCCAGGTACAGGAAACCACAAAGCAGTGTGAGTCAGCTCCATTAACCGCAGGTGCCCTTGGCCGTCACTATTGCCCATTCTTTTATTCCCTAGTTGTCCCCATTTTCCATTCTAGGCATGCCTTCTAATCTATATCATTCTTCTCAAAACCGCAAAACTACATCTAATGCCACTCACTTGCAGAATATGAGCTTTGTCACCTGTTGACTTGCCCATTCATCTATTTTACAGTCTTTGGGTATGAATTACCTCAAAATCCCTCACTATAGTTCGAAATGTATATATATATACACACACAAAATAGGTAACAAACAAGGGCCTACTGTACAGCACAGGGAACTCTACTCAATATTTTGTAATAACCCATAAGGGAAAAGAATCTGAAAGAAATAGATATGCATGTATATATAACTGAATCACTTTGTTGTACACCTGAAACTAATACAACATTGTAAATCAACTATACTTCAATTTAAAAAAATAATTTTTAAAAAAATGGATAGATAAAATACCATTTACAAGTAAAAGCTACATAGGCTCATGGTTCTGTGCTAGATTAAAGGAAAATAACCAATTGAATATAAGAAAAGGAAATAACCTGAATCAACCCTAGAAGCCACAGATGGATCCCAGCTATTGCTTAAACTTCCAGAAATATACTGGAAAGAATCAATATGGAAGGTTGGAGAACATTTAAGGCTCAACATTCCCTTCATGTGAAACTGTAATTAGGTGGACAGAAAATAAGTAAATGAGACCCCAATAGACTCACAATGATGCTCACTGTTCAGAGGGATGACGGCTGGAGTGAACTAAGCCAGGGAGCGTTGGAGTACATTTAAAATACACTCAGCTCCTTAAAAGGGGTTCATGGCTCCAACTGAGCAAGTAATCTCTGGCTGTATTTACTTCTAATTTACATGTGGCCATAATGACTGGCCCAGAAAATATGTGGGAAAAAAGCACTACCAGCTGGCTTCTGATATGGGCAGCCATGCCAAGTGACAATGATCTTGCTAATTACTGAGTGCCACACCAAATACCTTAAAAAAAAGTCTCTGGTTCTAAGGCAGATGTTCCCTTTGATTACTTCTGGAGCTGATGATGGCTCTTTTCCTAGGCCTCATAGGAAGATGAATTTCCAACTGGCAAATTTATCTGCTATAAAGCTAACCTTTTTCCTTCATCTGGACTTGAGTCAAACAGTGACTCATTTCAGTCTCTAGAAAGAATGCAGGGCAATACCTGATACTGAATATGCATAGACTTCATTCTCTAAGGATAAGAGACAGAAAAATCCAAATCCACCAGGCAAATGAAAAATATTATGGGGCTCAAGAGAAGGAAGACTATAGAATCAGAGCAAATATTTACTTAAGAAATAGGTATACTACATAAAAGAGAACTTCAGAAAAACATGAGCTCAGAAATGAGTCGGCATTAACAAAAAAATTATGAATTATGAACTTGAATGAAGGCAGTCGATAAAGTAGGAAACAGAATAAAAAAGTAGAAAACAGTATTACTGAAGCAGAAGATAAACCAGAGCTTTGGGTGGGGCCTACATAACTAAAGATTTCAAAGCTTCCATTCCCAAAATAGAACAGATGAACACAAAGTACTAAAGGAGGAAAGAAGTCATCAATGCTGAAACCAGGAATGGATACATTTATCCTCAAAATTTTAGAAAAGTGTTACACATAAATAGAGCCATTTAGATCAGGTAGGAAAAAATTTCAGACTTGAAATGTGTGTATCCTTCTTCAGAGAGCTCTATACTCTATAGAGTCCAGCAGAAACCAAACAGAAGAAACTCTCAACCTCAAACCTGGACGGACAAGATGACGTGATAGAGGAAGGTCAGAGCTATAGCTTGTCTTTCTCAGTATTTATCTATATCTATTTATCTATTTATTTATCTTAAGCATCTGAAGCCAGCTTTATATCTAAAGCCTGAGACTGGAAGATTCTTCTCTTGAATCTGAGTAGATGAAAAGACCTTAACAACAGTAACATCAGGAAGAAGATATTGCACCCATTCAAACAACAACAGGAGACTTAAAAACCAATCATTGGAAATGCAGGAGAAGGATTGGGATATAAAGTTAAGAAACTTGCCCAAAATGTACAGCCAAAAAACAAAGTGAAGGAAAACAGAACAGTAAGAGTGAGAAAGCTAGAGGACTAATCCAGGGGATCTAATAGCCAAATAAAAGCAATTCCAGAATAAAAAAAAAATAAAGGAAATGGAACGGGGGTGGGGGGAGGATCAAACAACAAACTCAAAACATTTCCTAAAGCGACAAGTCCTAAGTTTGTTGACTGTAAGGGTCCACTGATGCATACCTGCCCACCTGCATCGATTTTAATATGCCCACGTTAAGCACATCATCATGATTTTTTTAAACACAAGATTTTTTTAAAATTCCTGTAACTGATCAGATTGTGATGGGGGGAGCTCATAAACAAAGGATTAGGCATCAGAAAGTCCTTGCATTTCTCAACAGCAATCTAGAAGCTAGAAGACAATGGACAATGAAGAAAGTGATTTACAGTCTACAATCTTGTTGTAGGATGTCCTTTGCAAAACAGGGAGGAAACTAATCAAAATGAAGGCATGGGATACAGGAACAGGAGTTCAATTCAGGAGAAAAATAAAGGGAATTCCTGGCCTACGTGAAAGGACATCGCTGGATGACAGGTAAGTGGACTCACAAAGTAGGTTTGCAGAATAACCATCTGTCTGGGTATGTTGAGAGATTTCTAGAACTGACAGAGTTTGTGACTGAATGAGCACATAGAATCCTAAGCACATAGAACAGATTAATAAGCACACAGAAAAATAATAAGCAAACATAAGAAGAATAATAAGAAAACATAAGAAGAATAATTAAAATTTAAAGGAGAAGAATTTACAGAAGAGGAAAAGGATCCACAGAATGTTAAATGAATTCTAAATGGCTCCACTGTGAACGACATTAACAAGGTCATAGTAACATTAACACTGAATATGGTCTGATCAAAATCACGACCTAACTATATCAGGATGAAGAGGTACAGGAGGGGAGTATGCATGCAGCACATCTTCCACGAAGGATGTCTATCAATACTTGAAACTGATGTATCAAAAAGTACAAGTCTTAGTGATGCAATACAAATACCCAATGAAGCAGCTAAACCAACTGAAAATGGTAGCTATGGGGAAGGTAAATGGCAGGGAGAGAGAAAAGAATTCCTTTTTCTTAGAAAGCCTCATATAGCTATTTGACACTTTAAAATTCAAACATTTGAACATTTAAATCATTTTAGCATTGATTAAAAAATAAAGCAAAAAAAGGAAAAAAAAAATCACTGCTGAAACTAAAAATGTATTTAAAACTATAACAGGCAGAAGTGCCACTACAGAAAACCAAGTTGATGCCATGGAAGACAAGCTTAAGAAAAGTCACACGTGCTTATACTAAAAATAGTTACTAGACTGATTAGAAATTATGGCTGTGGAGCACAGAAAATAGAGATTCAATATAAGAATAATTGGTACTCCTGGAATAAGAAATGGAACAGAAGTTATTTAACAATAAAAGTAAACTTTTCTTAAAAGATTAGAAGTTCTTAGGCTTAAAGAACACAATCCAAGAAAAAAATAGATAAAATGCACTAAATCAAAATTTAAAACTTCTGTGCACAAAAACACAATCAAGAGTGAAAAGATAATCCATGGAATGGGAGAAAATATTTACAAGTTTTATATCTAAAAAGGAATTGATATCCAGAACATATAAAGAAAACTCAACAACAACAAAATCAAACAACCGAACTAAAAATTAAAAGACTTGAATAAATATTTCTCCAAAGATATTCAAATGGCCAAAAAGCACCTGACAAGATAGTCAACATCACTAATAGTTAGGGAAATACATATCAAAACCACAATGAGATAACACCTTACATCCATTAGAATGGTTGCTAACAAAATAAACAAGGATGTGGAGAAACTGGAACCTCTATGTACTGCCAGTGGGAATGTAAAATGGTTCAGCTCCTACACAAATCAGAATGGCAGTTCCTCAAAAAATTAAAAATAGAATTATCCAGAATGGCCATCATCAAAAAATCTACAAACAATAAATGCTGGAGAGGGTGTGGTGAAAAGGGAACCCTCTTGCACTGTTGGTGGGAATGTAAATTGATACAGCCACTATGGAGAACAGTATGGAGGTTCCTTAAAAAACTAAAAATAGAACTACCATATGACCCAGCAATCCCACTGCTGGGCATATACCTTGAGAAAACCATAATTCAATAAGAGTCATGTACCAAAATGTTCACTGCAGCTCTTTTTACAACAGCCAGGACATGGAAGCAACCTAAGTGTCTATCAACAGATAAATGGATAAAGAAGATGTAGCACATATATACAATGGAATATTACTCAGCCATAAAAAGGAAAGAAACTGAGTTATTTGTAGTGAGGTGGATGGACCTAGAGACTGTCATACAGAGTGAAGTAAGTCAGAAGGAGAAAAACAAATACCATATGCTAACACATATATATGGAATCTTAAAAAAAAAAGAAAAAAAAATGATCAGAAGAACCTAGGGGCAGGACGGGAATAAAGATGCAGACCTACTAGAGAATGGACTTGAGGATACGGGAAGGGGGAAGGGTAAGCTGGGACGAAGTGAGAGAGTGGCATGGACATACCAAACGTAAAATAGCTAGCTAGTGGGAAGCAGCCGCATAGCACAGGGAGATCAGCTCGGTGCTTTGTGACCACCTAGAGGGGTGGGATAGGGAGGGTCGGAGGGAGGGAGATGCAAGAGGGAAGAGATATGGGGACATATGTATATGTATAACTGATTCACTTTCTTATACAGCAGAAACTAACACCATTGTAAAGCAATTATACTCCAATAAAGATGTTAAAAAAATAAAATTTAATTTAAAAAATAAATAAATAAATAAAATAAAAATAGAATTATCATATTATCCAGCAATTCCACTGCTGGGTATATATACCCAAAAGAATTGAAAGCAAGGTCTCAAAGAGAGATTTGTACACCCATGTTCATAGCAGCATTATTCACAATAGGCAAAAAGGTGGAAGCAACCCATGGACAGATGGAATGGATTAACAAAATGTAGTATACGCATACAATTGAATATTATTCAGTCTTAAAGAAGAAGGACATTCTGGCACATATTATAACATGGGTGAACCATGAGGACATTATGCTAAGTGAAATAAGCCAGTAACAAAAAGACAAATATTTTGTGATTCCACTTATATGAGGTACCTATCGCAATCAAATTCATAGAAGACAGTATGTAGAATGGTAGTTGCCAGGGGCTGGGGGAGGAGGGAACAGGGAATTGTTTAATAGGTAGAGAGATTCCATTTTGCAAGATGAAGAGAATTCTGAAGATCTGTTTCACGACAATGTAAATATACTTAGCACTATTGAACTTGAAAATGGTTAAGATGGTAAATTACATGTCACTTATATGTTACCACAGTTAAAATGCAGGTTTGTTAAATAATTAAACTTCAAGAGTTAAAAGAATTCCCATTAAAAAAACAAAGTGGGGAAAAATCAAATCACAAAGGGAAAAACTTAGGCTGGACACAGTCATCAGCTTGGCCACAACAGATGACGAGACACAGAAGCAATTTTCATTGTCAGAAATACAGAATGACTCAAAAAGTACACATTCAGCCAAGGTGTCATTTACCTGCAATAGCAAGAACAAGGCACGTGTATTAAATATAATCAGGATTTATTTCACCCTGAAATCTCCACTTGATGACATAATGCAGGTAATCATGTGTCAGATCAAATTAATGTGCTCAGGAGAGCCTCGGCATGAGGTTCTTATCAATCCATGTAAACAAAGAATATCTGTGATAATAACGGTGACCCAAAAATGCAGCTATTATAACTACTAAAAGAAAAGCTATATGACTGAAATGCATGTAACTGTAATGAACGAAGATAAAAACTCCAGGAAATCACAAGAAAAAAGAAAACATTCTTCACCTTTTGAGAGTCAATCAATACTGTTTTATTTCTAAAGTTGCTAAAAGAGGAATTTCAGGCCAAATTTAAAGAGCCAAAAGAGAAAAGGGGAAATGGGTGACAAAGGGATGGTAGTGCTACACTTTTTTATCTGAGGTTCCTGTCCTTACCACTGCTTCCCATAAAACCAGAGAGGCAAATGGTCCAGCTGGGATGAAGAAAGCTGTGATCACTTTCAGAGTCCATTTGCTTCACATGCAGATTTAGAACAAGGAAGTCAGAAAAGCACTTGAGAGACCAAATAATTTCCTCATGTTTTGTTTTAAAATACCACCTTCTACCTATGGCAGCAGAAACTTTCTTCTTCAAAGGATCAGACCCAAGATCTTGCTTCAATATACTCACTGAAGACAGTATATTTCCTGCTCTTAAAAATCTTTCCTTTTCCACATATAGGATCAGTTTTTCCATTTGCTTCTCCAGCTTTTCAGTCAGACCTACATTTGGCCTAAAAGTCTACCGTTCTTTCCACATGGCACTCAGCTAATGCATTCAAAGGCAGGAATACAGCTAGCCCATCCTGCTTGTGCTGCCTGCACAAAAGAAACACAAGCACCACAGTCGCACTGTTTTACACGTATTTTAACAGTTCAGAGTTCAGGATTCTACAGATTGAAGGAACTGGCCAAAAAGTATTTAAATAAACTCACTGTTTGGATTTCAAAGACTGTATTGACAGGCATACAGTTTTCCCTTTTGGAAAGTGTTCCTGCTGGGGAGAGATGCTATCCTGAAACTTGTCAAAATAACCAGGAATTGTAAAAACACAATTTTCAGAAAAATCTCAGAACAGTTGTCACTACTAGGGCCAAGGATGTATTGGCCATACTCTATTTAGAGTTTCAAGCTCAAGCTACTTTGTGCTATATTATTTAGAAAATGGGGGAAATCTGAAGTTTAGGAATAATGGGTCAGAAATTGCCCAAAAGAGAAACACACCCTATAAGTTCCAAAAAAAAAATTAAAAAAAAAAGAATGGTGCTCAATCATAAAGGGAGAGAGCAAGAAGAACTAGGCGATGAGAACAAAGGAAGAGAAGTCAACTCAAAAGACTGAGAAAACCCTCTTGAAAGATAGGACAATTAAAAGAATTACTCTTTGAATAACAGACAGACTTACTACCACCCTGTTTCTTTCCATTACCCAAGGCCCACAGTGTCTAAACTCCTGATCTCTTTAGTATCTGCGTGCCTTGACTCAGCCAACTGTACAGGAACCCAGAGCCAGAGCCCTGAAAAGACTAATGGTAATCAAGAGTTCCACCAAAGAAAGTGGAAGCATAGATAGGGTTGATACATTTCTACTGAGGAGCGTTCATGGAGCGAGCCTCTGAGCCATGCTGGAGCGTCTGCAGTCCACAGGTTTCAGGACAAGGAGATTACAACTTTATAACCAACCCTCAGGCTGAGCTAGACTCTTCCAACCAGAGCCAATGGAGGAGTCTTGGGGGATAGTTCCTTCTAAGAGCAAGTGCATGTTTCTAAAATCAGAAGTAATTCACAGATTACTTAGAATAGAAGGGTGTAAGGGGAAGGGAAAGAGGGAAAAAGGGAAAGCAAATGCGGGTGGGGGCAAAGTGTCAAAATAGCTGGCCAGAATGCAGAAGTATACAGCTGTGATAAGAAAAGTATTCAGCCCAGAATAACAGTTAATAACAGCAAAGGAGGGTTTCCCTGGTGGCGCAGTGGTTAAGAATCCACCTGCCTATGCAGGGGACACAGGTTCGAGCCCTGGTCTGGGAAGATCCCACACACGGAGCAACTAAGCCCGTGCACCACAACTACTAAGCCTGCGTGCCTAGAGCCCGTGCTCCACAACGAGGAGCCACCGCAATGAGAAGCCCACGCACCACAACGAAGAGTAGCCCCCACTCGCCACAACTAGAGAAAGCCTGTGCACAGCAACGAAGACCCAACACAGCCAAAAATAAATAAATAAATATATTTTTAAAATAATAATAATAACAGCAAAGGAGTCTGTGGACAGAGGCATCTTCCATTACTTAAGGTTTCCAGTAGCTTAAATTTCAAGTTATTTTCAGAGAGTAAGTCAAAATCAATTCTGAGGGCCTGAATTAAAGAAGAGTGGTTTAAAACTGTACCTCAGACTTGTGGTTGCCAAGTGGGGGGGATGGGGGGGTAGGGATGGAGTGGGAGTTTGGGGTTAGCAGATGCAAACTATTACATATAGAATGGGTACACAACAAGGTCCCACTGTATAGCACACGGAACTGTACTCAATATCCTGTGATAAACCATAATAGAAAAGAATATGAAAAAGAATATATATATATGAATCACTTTGCCATACAGCAGAAATGAACACATTGTAAATCAACTATACTTCAATAAAATAAATTTTAAAAAATAAAAATAAGACCGTACCTCAACATAAAAAGATTATGCCTGGAAGACAGCTTTCTGATGTGTTTGCCACAACGTAAGAGAATCGGCACTCAGATTTATTTCTGGTATAGATAAACTGTTATAATCTTCCTGGAATACAATATGGATATGTGTATGTATGTGTATGGTTTGCATCAAGATCCTAAAAAGTATGTTGAATCAGAGGGTATGTGACTCTACAACTAGAAGTTTATACTGTGGAAAGTGTTAATTAAGAACAAAGATTTTGCTACAAGAGGGCTTAATGCAATATATTACTAGAAAATTTTAGAAACTATCTAATAATATAGTGCTTGCCAACTGAGTTATTAAAACTATGTTCACATGCAATTCAATTTTTTACAGACAATAAAAATTAAATTGTATTGAAATTAGGTATCTATATATCACTCCCATTTGAGAAACACATACACACAACAAGATTATACATATATATGTATTGTGCCCTGAGGTGGTATGAGTATTTTAATTTTCTACAGAAAAGTAATGTACAGGGTTAAGATAGAGTAACAGGGACCTGATGACTGTGTGTCTGAAAAAAAAAAAAAAAAAAGAAAGAAACTATAAAATACTGGACATCTAAGAAGTGGGAAAAGAACAAGGTGAGCCCTATGATGTCCCCAGCTTCCTGCCTCAAGAGTGTCCAGCCACAGTACGGGGGAAATCCAGGTGGGATCCACAGAACTTACTGAGTTAAAGAGGCAGATGTGAGAACCCAAGAAGCTCAAGGCAGCGAGAATTCCCAGAACAGAGTACCACAGAAGAGAGAACCAGAAAGACAGAAAAGTAAAGAAACACAAAAAATAAAGAAAACATTTTAAATCTTACAGTACAGTACCTTGAAACGTACAGTAGTTCACACCAGACACATTAACTAACATGATTGGACATGCAAATGCACGTTCACATCTTTGAAAGTTTGCAACCTGAAGGTTCGTATGTAGGGGACTTACCAATAGAATATTACTGGGCAAGAAAAAAATAAAATGATAATAAATGCTATTATAGCATGCATGAACCTTAAAAGCATTATTCTATGTGAGAAAAGCCAGTCATACAAGGCCAAATACTGTGATTCCATTTATATGAAATGTCCAGGATAGGCAAATCTCTGAGACAAAAAAGTAGATTAGTGTTTGCCAAGGGATTGGAAAGAATAAATAGGGAATGACTGATAACAGATGTGGGGTTTCCTTTGGGGATGGAGAAAATTTTCTAACACCGTGGTGATAGTTGCACAGCTCTGAAAATATCAAAAACCACTGAACTGTATTCCTTAAATAGTTGAATTATATCCCAATAAAGCTGCTAAAAAGACAATTGACAAAAATAATAATGATGGGGTTTATTATAGAAATAAAAGTTTTAGAAAAGTTAGGAGGGAGAAAAATAAATATATTGTTGTAAGATTCTTATACTATAAAGGGTTATAATATCACTTAAAAGTATCACTTAAGAAAATATCACTTAATATAATTAATTTAATTAAATAAATATACCTTAAAATAAATTAAAGCCTACTATAAATGCTGAATCAACCACTAAAAACAAAACAAGGAATTATAGCTAATATGCTTAGGAGGAGATAAAAATCATAAAATATACCAAATGCAAAAAAAAAAAAAGAGAAACAAAGAATGGACAGGACAGATAAGCAAACAGCAAGATGAGCAAGATGATGAACTTAAATATAACCATAACAATATACACAATATACACACACATACACACAAGAAGTGGTCTAAACAACCCAATTAAAAGGCAGAGATTGTCAGACTGGATAGAAAAGCAAGACCCAACTCCCTACAAGATACACTACCTACAAGAACCATACTTTAAATATGAAGACACAAATAGTTTAAAAGGAAAAGGAAAAAGATCTGCCAAGCTGACACTAAAAATAACACTGGAGTGCCTATATTAATATCTGGCAGAGTAGATTTTAGAGCAAAATGTATTACCAAGGATAAAGAAAGTCATTTAATAATAATAAAGGGGTCAATTCATCAAGATGACACAGCAGTAATAAAAGTTTATACATCTAATAAGGGAACTTCCAATGATATGAAGTAAAAACTGATGAGAGGAGCAACAGATAAATCCGCAATTACAGCCAAAATTGCAATACCCCTCTGTAATTAATGGATAGAACAGAAAATCAATATGGATAACAAGAACTTGAACAACATAATCAATCAACTTGATCTGACTGACGTTTTTAGAACACTTAACTGAGCGCCAGCAGAATACACATTCTCCTCAAGTGCAAAAGGAACTGGTACCAAGATAGACCATATCCTGGGCCATAAAACAAGTCTCAATAAATTTAAAAGGATTCAAGTCATATAAAGTATGGTCTCTGACCACAACTGAATTAAATTAGAAATCAATAACAGAAAGATCTTTGGAAGATCACTAAATGCTGGAAAACTATCATCTCTCTAAATACTTTATGCAATAAAGAAGAAATTGAAGGAGGAATTAGAAAGTATTTTGAACTGAATGAATATCTTGAGTGTTTTGAATTGAATGAAGATAAAAACAAAGCATCAGTATTTATGGGGTGCCACTAAAGCAGTATCGAAGAAGAAAATGATAGCATTAAACATTTATAGTAGAAAAGAAGTCTCAAATAAATGACCATCAGAAACCAGAAAAAGATGATCTAATTAAACCCAAAGTAAGCAGGAAAAAAGGAAACAGTGAATAACAGCAGATAACAATAATATTATAATAGCAGAAAATAAAAGCAATAAACCCAAAAGCTGTTTCTTCGAGAAAATCAATACAATTGCTAACCCTCTAACCAAACTGGTTAGGAAAAAAAGATGACACAAATTTTTAACGGCAGAAACAAAAGAGGGGTGGTCACTACTGACCCCATAGACATTAAAGGATATAAAGAATAAAGATAGTGTGGTATGGGCCTAAAGAAAGACAAATAGATTAATGGAGCATAATAGAAAGTTGAGTAGACCTATACTTATATAAACAACTAATTTTTGGCAAAGGTAAATAGGCCATGCAGTGGAGAAAGAAGAGCCTTTCCAACAAATTGTGCTGAACTACTGGATATTTGAATACAAAACAAAAAACAACTTTGCTTCATAATTCAAACCACAAAAATTAACTTAAATTAATCTTAAATTAGCTCATAGACCTAAACGTAAAACCTAGGACTATTCATATAAAACTGCTAGAAGAAAACATACGAGAAAATCTCTGTGGAGTTGGGTCAGGCAAATTTTTCTTAGGTAAGATATCAAAAGCACGATCCATAAAAAAACAAACTGAAACACTAGTCTTCATCAAAAGTTCGTCTGCTCTTCAAAAGACACTAAGTAAATTTAAAAAACAAGCCACAAACTGGGTGAAAATACTTCCAAATCATGTCTAATAAAGGACTTGTATCCCCCATGTATTTTTAAAAATCTCAACATTCAGTAAGAAACCAAACTCACTTTTTAAACTGGGCAAAAGATTTAGACACTTCACCAAAGATAATATACAGGCAGCAAATAAGTGCAGAAGAGCAATTAGGAAGAAACAAATTAAAACCACAATGAAATACCACTACATATCAATAGAATAACCAAAATTAAAAAGACTGACCATACCAAGTGTTGGTGAGAATATGAATCAACTGCAACTCTCACACACTGCTATGGGAATGGAAGATAGGATCAATTTGGAAAACAATTTGGCAGGTTTTTTTAAAATTAAATATGCACTTACTATCCAATCAAGCCATTTCACTCCTAGGTATTTACTCAAGAGTAAAGAAAGTATGTCAGCACAAAGACTTGAGCACAAATGTTTATAGTAGCTTTATCTTTAATAGCCAAAAACTGGAAACAGCTCAGATGTCAATTCACAGACAAATAGATAAACAAATTGCTGTAACGTCCATACAGTGGAATTACTACTCAACAATAAAAAGAAATGAGCTAGTTATAGACACAAAAGCATGTACCAATCTCAGAATAATTACACTGAGTGAAAGAAGTCAAACAAAACACAGCATTAGCTGCATGATTCCATTTATATAAAACTATAGAAAAAGCAAACTAATTTATAGTGACCAAAAGCAGATCAGTAATTGCCAGAAAATATGAGGGGAGGGTAAAGTAACAGAAGGAAGGACTTCAAAGGGACAGGAGAAAATTTGAGGGGTGGTAGATATGTTCATTATCTTGATGGTGGTGATGATTTCAAGAGTATATACACACGTCAAAACAAATCAAATTGTACATTTTAAATATGTGCACTTATATATACGTCCTCGATAAAAAATATTAATACAAAGCATGTCTTATAATAAAGAAAAATGCTATGATACAGATTTTTAAAATATAATATTTAAAGAATATTTTCCTTGAAAGGAAAACGCTGGCTTATAAGAAAATCTGAGCACTAACTATAATATATACATATATTTGTAACAACGCAAGGGCAGCCCAATGCCGAGTGTCAGAGGCTAAATGAGGTAAGGAGGATGTCCCCATGGGAAGGCAGCTGAGAGCACTTGTCAGAGCATAAAAGGTAAAGGGGCATCCAGCCCAGGAGGAGAGAGAGATACAGACTCATGGTTTTCAAGAGCTATAGAAATAAAAAGAGGTTTAAGAGTGTGTGTGGTGGGGTGTACATGTGTGTGTATGCAAGTCAGAGGCCTGGGAGTAGTGACACCCCAATAACTATGAGTGTCCTAGCACTTAGATCTTGGTCTCTAAATACCATTCTCTACTGAAAGGAACCAGGCTCTTTGGAGAAACGCCTGAGTCCAGAGCTGTGGCCAGGGAAGTATACAATGACTTGGAACATCTTCTTGTGCCCGAAAGAAAGAGAGCACTCAAAGAATTATGAAGAGGTTAAAAAGACAAGGAAATTAGCTTAAAGGGCCCTGCCCTGGCCTCAAATGGACATTTCTGAGATTCAAAATAAATGACAGAACAGATTTACAACCCTTTGAATAAAATAGGAATCTATGAGTTCATTATAATATAAATTAACTAATAAAAGTTTGACAAGAAATAGGATATTTACATAGACTCAAATACTTTCCCACAAAATTCTTATTACTTACAAAGGAAAAACAGTAACTTTACAGTGGAGAAGTCTGGAAGACACTACCTTCGTCAAGTGATCAAAGTAAACATCACCAGAAATTGGGACAAATACACATTGTGTGCCACCTGATAGGATGCAATGAGAAGACTGTGGCATCACTTTTGTGATATTCCTGTCAAAGTTTCAAAATCTGAGTTTAATTAAAAAAAAAAAAAGGGTCAAACCCAAATTGAGGAACATTCTACAAAATAACCATCCTATAATCTTTGAAAGATCAAGGTCATAAAAGAAAAAAAACTGAGAAACTGTCCCCATGTTAAAAGAGACTAACAAGAGACATGACCAAGTAACACAATGCAAGATTCTGAAATGAATCCTTCGCTATAAAGGGTATTATTGAGACAATTGGGGAAAACTTAAATGGATTTGAATATTCGCTGATAGTATAATAATGATGTTAATTTCTGAACTCTGATGATTGTTTTGTGACTATGTGGAAGAATGTCCTTGGTTTTAGGAAATACATTATAAAGTACTTGAGGGTGTTAGGACATCATGTCAGTAATTCATTCCTAATTGACTTGGCAAGATAAAAGTTTCTTTGCATTTTTGTACTGCACTTGCAACTTTTCTGTAAGTTTGAGAAAGGAGGAGTGGGGGAGGAGGAAGGGAGGAGTATGGGGAGGAGGAGAAGCCCCATGATCTAAAATAAAATGTGTTTAATTGGAAGAGTGTTCCTGTGTCACTACTAACCATAAGAATAGACGTGCACAAGAAGAAACTGAATTTAAAGAAAAAAAATTTTAATCTAATTAGAAGTTACTGTTACTGTTACAAATTACATGACTATCCCAGACACACATGTGCCTGATTTTAGAGAAGACAGGAAAAGACGTCTCAGACAAATGGCAGAGTATAAGAGGCATGTTGCCGAAAGTCAAATAGGTCTTTTGAAAAAGGAGAAATCTGGACCACAGTAAACAGTGCAGGCAGCATCATCCCACCAAGTTTTGCTGTATTTCCAAAAGCTAAAGAAATACTATCGTATTAGAGAGACACATTTATATTCAATGCAGAACAAAGAAAAGGGCAGATACGCCACAAATGTGGTCCTAAGAATGTCTTCTGTTTCCCAGATATACGGAAAATGTGACAAGGTACCATGTTCTTTGAGACGGTGGATTATGAAATTTCTTCTGCCAACTAGTGAGAATAATCTCTTCCAGATGTTGTTTGGCCCACAGTGTGCTATTCAAAAATATGAAATTTTTGTTTATTTTCAGAGTTCCAAGAGCCAAATAAGAAACCTTGTTTCTTTCACTAACTTCTAATTAAGTCAGAGATAACAGCTTTAAAAAAAAAAAAATCAGTGTACATCCTAAATCTAGACTTATAGATCCTGCCCAAAGTTTTAAGGGGGAAAAAAAAAAAATCAAACCTGTTGAATACAACCCTAGTATCTAATTCACCATGGGGGAAAAAAATGAAATTTCATTTCCTTTCCTGCTACAATAGATATCACTTTTCTTCAGTGAAGTCCTTCTTGGCAGTATCTCTTTAAAACAGTAGGTAATAGAGGGAAATCTAAAGAAAACTAGTATTGTGCTGGAGAATGAGTTATTCCCAGCTGGGTTGAAGATACGTGAAGACTGTAGTTTTCCTGAGAATTCACATACATGCTTTTGCCCACTTGAGAGGTCAACAAGGAAAGGATGGCCTCATTCATTAATGCAACAATTCTGTGAGCAACATTTCAAACATATCACCCTGTGGAAGAAATCAGGAATGTGAAGCAAAGGAAATCAAATGACTCTTCTCTGTTCACAATAATTCAGTAACCATGATAACAAATAAACAAAAAAAGGGCTCCTCCCTAACTTTCAAGTGAATGGTATTCAAACTCCTGTTTTCCTTTTATGAAAGGGTTTTCAATGTAACAGTGGGTATCTGGTATCTTTTCCAATTGTTGTTGAAGCTGTTTATCACAAAAGCAGCAGAATATAGACAGGAAAAAGAAGCCTTTTTTAAACTGTAAGGAGATAATAAAACCACAAAGTAGCCACAAGTCCCTCTGCCTGAGATGTGACCTAAAAACCAAGTGGAGACCTAAAAACAGCTGTGAGGTGCCACTTTAAAGACTTCTAACCATCTAACCATCAGCCTGAAAGATGCTGTCCTGCATGTCCAGAAGATCACAGGGGGAAATCCAAATATGTGGAGAATGAAGAGTGTCATACAGAAAATTTCTCACTAGTGTGAAAGGGATTATATGGCCACTCCAAAGAGAAGATAGGCATTATAACATGAAAAATGAAATTCTGGTTATAAAAGGGATCAGAAAAAAAAAAGGCTTTGCTAAACTGATATTACCTAAAAAATCTGGAAGATGAGGAAACAACCAAACAGACTCAGCTGCAGCAGTTTCTACTTGACCAAGAACTGGGGCTTGAAACTGGGGCTTGAAAAGGAGTGTGCTGGAGGGTCGGACTTAGTGTGATTGCTATTTTAGGCCAAGTCATGGAAATAAAATAAGCAGGCAACATATCTATAAATGCTTTGTGTTCCAAGATGTCTCCATTTTACACTACTGTAGTTCTGGGCTCCAAGAAACTGAATGTAGTGTTAAACCTGCTGCAGAGAAGTGGGTCCAGAGGGAAAAGGAAAAGGTCACCTCGAACCACACCAGTTTCTTTGGGCGGTGGCTGTGGAGGTGACCAGGATGACAAGCAAGGACTCTCCTCCTGCTGGGACCTGATGGTTTCGTTTTGGAGCCTGATCTCAGGTCCATGTTACATGAACTCCTATCAGCTGGAGCTCAGGGCACCACACGGATTTCTTTTGGCCCCAATCCCACACTGCAGCTGTTTGTACTTATTTGAGGTATGGTGTATTTTGAAACAAAATGAGCCAGACTTCCCCTACTGCCTATGTCAGTGCCTGGTAATGGGAAACATTAACTCTTTCACAGCCAGGCGATAACTGTAGTGTATCCATCAAATGGAGGAGACATAAAGAAATACTGACCAAGAGCTGGGAAAGTTTCTCCAAACAAGAAGCTCGTTTCAAAGCAGAGGCAGATATTCCATCATTTACTTATTTTCTGGACCCCATTTATCTCCAAACAAGTTTCAGCCAGGTTACGAGAGGTTATAAAAGAACAAGAGTCATGACTATGAACAATTATAAGCCAACAAATTGGATGATCTAGAAGAAATGGATAAATTCCTAGAAACATACAATCTACCAGGACAGAATCATAAAGAAATAGAAAAATTGAACAGACCAATAATGAGTAAGGAGACTGAAAAAGCAAAACCTCCCAACAAGGAAAGACTAGGACCAGAAGGTTTCACTGGTGAATTCTATCAAACACTTAAAGAAGAATTAATACCAATCTTTCTCAAACTCTCCCAAAAAAGCTGAAGAGGAAGGAACACTCCCAAACTCATTTTACAAGACCAGCATACCCTGATACCAAAGCCAAATAAGGACACTACAAGAAAAGAAAACTACAGGCCAATATCCCTGATGAATACAGATGCAAAAATTCTCAACAAAATTCTAGCAAACCAAATTCAACACCATGTTAAAAGGATGAGACACCATGATGAAGTGGGATTTATCTCTAGGATATAAGAATGGGTCAACATAATAAAAATCCATTAATGTAATATACCACATTAACAGAATAAAGGATAAAAATCATATGATCCTCTTAATACATGCAAAAAAAGCATTTGACAAATTCAACATACGTTCATGATAAAAACTCAAAACAAACTGGGTATAGCAGGAATGTACCTCAACATAATAAAGGCTATATATGACAAACTGACAGCTAATATCATACTCAATGGTAAAAGGGTGAGATTTTTCCCATCAAGATCAGGAACAAGACAAGGATGCCCACTCTTACCACTCCTATTCAACATAGACCTGGAAGTCCTAACCAGAGCAATTAGACAATAAAAATAAAAGGTATCCAAATCAAAAGGAAGCAGTAAAGTTGTCTGCAGATGATGCGATCTTAACTATATAAAATCCTAAAGATTCCATCAAAAAACTGTTAGGTGTAATAAACTAATTCAGTAAAGTTGCAAGATATAAAAATAAACATACAAAAATCTGTTGTATTTTTATACTCTAAAAATGAATACCTGAAAAATAAAGACAATCCCACTAAAACAATAAAATTCTTAGGAATAAATTTAACAAAGGAAGTGAAAGATCTGTACACTGAAAATTACAAGAGACTGATGAGAAAAACTTAAGATACAAATAAATCAAAAGATATCTTGTGCTCATGGATCAGAAGAATATTGTTACAATATCCATACTACCCAAAGCTATCTATAGATTCAATGCAATCCAAATCAAAATTCCAATGGCATTTTTCACAGAAATAGAACAAACAATCCTAAATTGATATGGAACCATAAAAGATCCCACATAGCCAAAGCAATCCTGAGAAAGAAGAATAAAGCTGGAAGCATCACAATTCCTGATTTCAAGCTTCATTACAAAGCTATAATAATCAGAACAGTATGGGGAACAAGATCAAGACGGCCGAGTAAAAGGACGTAGAGCTCATCATCTCCCACAAACACATCAAACATACATCTACATGTGGAAAAATTCTCACTGAAACCTGGAAACTGGCAGAAGGACTCCTATACATCCAAGGCTGTAAGAAAGATACAAAAGTAGTCAAGTAGGAAGGGAAGAAAAGCAATCAGCTTGGGACCTGTGCCCCTGGGAAGGGACCCAGAGAAAAAGGGAGATTACACAAGTGGACACCTGCCCTGGGGAATCAGCAGGTCAAGCCAGAGACTGGGCATCCTAGTCCTGGGGTCCGACGCAGTGGAGACAACCCCCTTGGCTAGTTGGAAGACCACTGAGTCAGACAGAAAGGCTGGAGAAGACTGGACTCCACTCATAAGCAGCATGCGTGAGCAATGTGCTTACCTTGGTAGTGCCCCAGGAGCTGCCCAGATCTCTGATGGTGTCCCCCTACCACAGCTAACTCTCCAACACTCCTTGAGAATCCACGCAGGTTCCCACCAGCCCTGTGGAGTAGTTCCACAACAGGGCAGGGGTGGTAAAGGAAGGGGAGAATGATCGGCTATGAGAGACAAAGGGGGCTCACACCTGAGGCTGTGTCTGAGCAGAGCCACAGCCACCTATGGAGGCAACACATTAGACCTCTGTCTATGCACAGGCCCCACTTGCTTCAGCACTTCCCTCTTCTGGGGCAAAGTCCCAGTGAAGGGAGAAGGGAAAACACACACTTAAAGGGAACAGAGCCAACATGAGCTCGACCCTCAGGGCTTCTGCCCCAGCAACTTGGGATCAGACCCCCCACCCCTGACAGGGCAGTGACAGCCACTGAGCAGCAGAAAGGAAGTCCCACCTCACACCTGGCTCCAGCTCTAGCCCCTCCCTCTCCAGCACCCCTGCCCCCACCAAGGTGAAAGCTGCCAGCACACCCTAAGGAAAGATGGGAATGGCATCCATGTCAAACCCAGCACTCCCACCAAAGGCAATGGCTAAAAGCAGTCTGTATAGGGATGCTCCCACATAAGAACACCTCTTCAAGACCACAATAGGTAACTGTTTTATCTAAATTCATAGAGGCAGAGAAAGTTTAGCAAAATGAAAAGGCAGAGGAACTACTCAATTGAAAGAGGAAAAGAAAACCCCTGAAAAAATAATGAAATAGAAATAAACAATTTACCAGATAAATAATTCAAAACACTGCTAACAAAAACGTTAACTGAATTAGGAAAAATAATTGACTTAAACACTGAACAAGGAACTAGAATATATAAAAAAGACCCAATCAGAAATTAATGATTCAATAGCTGAAATAAAAAACACACTAGAAGGAATGAATAGCAGACTAAGTGATACAGAAGAATGCATAAGTGATCTGGAAGATGGAATAATGGAAACCACCCAATCAGAAAGTCAGAAAGAAAAACAAATTTTTAAAAATGAAAGCAATTTAAGAGATCTCTCAGATAACATTAAGTGTTCCAACATTCACATTATAGGGGTTCCAGAAAAAGAAGAGAGAGAAGGGGATCAAAAAATGTATTTGAGGCAATTATGGCTGAAAACTTCCCAAACCTGAAGAAGGAAAATGATATCCAGTTATGGGAAGCACGGAGTGACCAAAACAAGATGAACCGAAACAGACCCACACCAGGACATATCATAATTAAAATGGCAAAAGTTAAAGACAGAATTCTAAAGGCAGCAAGAAAAAAAAAAAAAAAAGAGTCATATACAAGGGAATCCCCATAAGGCTATCATCAGCTGATTTCTCTGCAGAAAATTTGCAGGCCAGATGGAAGTGGCATAACATATTCAAAGCGCTGAAAGGGAAAAACTTGAAACCTGGAACACTGTACCCAACAAGATTATCATTTAGAATAGAAGGAGATAAAGAACTTCTCAGAGAAGCAAAAATTAGAAGAGTTCATTAATACTAAACCTACCCTAAACGAAATGTTGATGTGTCTTCTCTAAATGGAAAAGAAAGAATCCATAGGAAAGGGAAAACCCCACTAGAAGAGGCAAATATAGGGTAAGGATTAAGGATCAACCACATAAATAAGCCAGTACATGGATTAAAAGACAAAAAAACTGTAAAAGCAACTATAACTGCAATAAACAGTAAAAGGACAAGCATGAAGACGTAAAATAGGACATCAAAAACACAAAATTAGGGGGAGCGGAGTAAAAAAAAATGTAGATCTCTTAGAATGTGCTTGAACTTAAATGACTACCAGTTTAAAGCAAGTAGATATAGTTACAGGTCAACATATATGAACATCATGGTAACCACAAATCAAAAATCTGCAATAGATATATAAAAACCAAAAAGGAAGGAACACAAACATACTAGTAAAGCAAACCATCAAACTACAAGAGAAAAAAAAACAAAAAGAATTTAAAATGAACAGAGAAGAACTACAAAAACAACTGGAAAACAAGTACTAAAATGGCAATAAGTACATACCTATCAATAATTACTTTAAATGTCAATGGACTAAATACGCCAATCAAAAGACTTAGGGCAACTAACTGAATAAAAAAACAAGAGCCAGGCTTCCCTGGTGGCACAGTGGTTAAGAATCTGCCTGTCAATGCAGGAGACATGGGTTCAAGCCCTGGTCCGGGAAGATCCCCCATGCCACAGAGCAACTAAGCCCATGTGCCACAACTACTAAGCCTGCGCTCTAGAGCCTGCAAGCCACAACTACTGAGCCTGCGTGCCACAACTACTGAGCCTGCGTGCCACAACTACTGAAGCCCACGCGCTTAGAGCCCATGCTCCGCAACAAGAGAAGCCACTGCAATGAGAAGCCTGCACACTGCAACGAAAAGTAGCCCCCACTCGCCACAACTAGAGAAAAGCCCACACGCAGCAATGAAGACCCAACACAGCCAAAAATAAATAAATAAATTTATTTAAAATAAAAAACAAGACCCTTCTACATGCTGCCTACAAGAGACTCACTTTGGGGCTAAAGACACATATGGACTGAAAGTGCAGTAATGGAAAAAGATGTTGCATTCAAACATAAATGACAAGAAAGCAAGGACAGCAAAACTCATATCAGATAAAACAGACTTTAAAACAAAGGCTATAACAAAAGACAAAGAAGGCGATTATATAAGAGATCAGTACAGGAAGAGGATATTACACTCATTAACATATATGCACCCAATGCAAAAGCACCTACACATATAAAGCAAATACTAACAAACATAAAGGGATAAATTGACAACAATACAATAATAGTAGGTGAGAACACCCCCACTCACATAAATGGAGAGATCACCCAGACAGAAAATTAATAAGGCAACAGTGGTCTTAAAAGAGACAATAAGTCCAGTTGGACTTAATAGATATCTGCAGGACATTACATCCAAAAACAACAGAATACACATTCTTTTCAAGTGCACATTAATCATTCTCCAGGATAGATCACATGCTAGGCCACAAAACAAGTCTCAACAAATTTAAGAGAATAGAAATATCAATCATTTTTTCCAACCACAACAGAATGAAACTAGAAATCAACTACAGAAGGAAAAATGGAGAAAGAACAAACACGTGGAGACTAAACAAAGTGCTACTAAAAAACCAATGGGTCAATGTAGAAATCAAAGAGGAAATCAGAAAATACCTCAAGACAAGTGAAAATGGAAACACAACACTCCAAAATCTATGGGATGCAGCAAAAGCAGCCCTAAGAGGAAAGTTTACAGTGATACAGACCTTTCTCAAGAAACAATAAAAATCTCAAATAAACAACCTAACCTACCACGTAAAGGAATTAGAAAAAGGTCAAATAAAGCCCAAATTCAGAAGAAGGAAGAAAATAATAATGATCAGAGAGGAAATAAATAAAATAGATATCAAAAAACAATACAAAAGATCAATAAAACCAAGAGCTGTTTTTTTGAAAGGAAAAACAAAATCAACAAACCTCTAGCCAGGCTCAGCAAGAAGAAAAGAGCGAGGACCCAAATAAGCAAATAAGCAAAATAAGAAACGGAAGAGAAGAAATAAGAACCAATACCACAGAGATACAACAATCATAAGAGAACACTACAACAGCGATATGCCAACAAATTGGGCAACCTAGAAGAAATGGACAAATTCCTAGAAACATACTCAATACAACCTGCCAAGACTGAATCAAGAAGGAATGAACAGACAACCTGAACAGACCTATCACTAAAAGTGAAATTGAACTTGTAATAAAAAGAAAAAAAAACCTCCTAGCAAACAAAATCCAGGACCAGATGGCTTCACAGGGGAATTTTATCAAACATATAAAGAAGAACTAATACTTATCCTTCTCAAATGATTCCAAAAAACTGAAGAGGATACAACACTCTCAAATTAATTCTACCGGGCCATACCATTACCCTTATATCAAAATCAGACAAAGGCACTACAAAAAAAAGAAAATTACAGGCCAATATCTTTGATGAATATAGATGCAAAAATCTTCAACAAAATATTAGCAAACCAAATCCAACAATATATAAAAAGGATCATACACCATGATCAAGTTGAATTTATTAAAGGGACACAGGATGGTTCAACATGTGCAAATCAGTCAGTGTGATACACCACACTAACAAAAGTAATGATAAAAATCATATGATCATTTCAATAGAGGCCAAAAAAGCATCTGACAAAATACAACACCCATTCATGGCACAAACTCTCATCAAAGTGGGTACAGAGGAAACATATCTCAACATAATGAAGGCCATTTATGATAAACCCACAGCTAACATCATATTCAACAGTGAAAAGTTGAAAGTCTTTCCTCTAAATTCAAGAACAAGACAAGATGCCCACTCTTATCACTTCTATTTAACATAGTATTTTATAAGTCCTAGCCACAGCAATCAGACAAGAAAAAGAAATAAAAGGCATCCAAATTGGAAGGGAAGAAGTGAATCTGTAAATATTTGTAGATGACATGATAACTTATACAGAAAATCCTAAAGTCTCCACTGAATAATTACTAGAACTAATAAATGAATTCAGCAAAGTTGCAGGATACAAGATTAATGTGCACAAATCTGTTGCTTTTCTATACACTAATAATTAACTCTCAGAAAGAGAAAGTTAAAAAACAATCTTGTTTAAAATCACATCAAAAGAATAAAATATCTAGGAATAAACTTAACCAAGAAGGTGAAAGACCTATACTCTGAAAACTATAAAATACTGACAAAGGAAACTGAAGATGACACAAAGAAGTGGAAAGCTCTTGGATTGGAAGAATTAATATTGTTAAAATGGCTATGCTACCCAAAGCAATCTACAGATTTAATGCAATCCCTATCAAAATGCCCAGGACATTTTTCACAGAACTAGAATAATCCTAAAATTCATACAGAACCACAAAAGACCCCAAATTGCCAAAGCAATCTTGAGAAAAAAGAAAAAAGAACAATGCTGGAGGTATCAGGCGCCCAGACTTCAGATTATACTACAAAGCTACAGTAATCAAAACAGCATGGTACTGGAACAAAAACAGACACATAGATCAATGGAACTGAAGAGAGAGCCCACAAATGAACCCATGTACCTATGGTCAATTAATCTAAGACACAGGAGGCAAGAGTACACAATGGAGAAAAGACAGTCTCTTCAATAAGTGGTGCTAGGAAAACTGAACAGCTATATGTAAAACAATGAAATTAGAACATTTCCTCACACCATATACAAAAATAAACTCAAAATGGATTAAAGACCTAAATGTAAGCCCTGAAACCATAAAATGCCTAGAGGAGAACATAGAACACTGTTTGACATAAATCCTAGCAATAACTTTTGGATCCATTTCCTAAGGCAAAAGAAATAAAAGCAAGAATAAACAAATGGGACCTAATTAAACTTTTCTTTTTTTAATTTATTTTTTATTGAAGTATAGTTGATTTACAATGTTGTGTTAATTACTGCTGTACAGCAAAGTGACTCAGTTATACATATATATACATTCTTTTTCATATTCTTTTCCATTATGGTTTATCACAGGATATTGAATATAGTTCCCTGTGTTATACAGTAGTACCTTGTTGTTTACCCATTCTATATATACCAGTTTGCATCTGCTAATCCCAAACTCCCAATCCAACCCTCTCCCAACCTCCCCCCCTCCTTGGCAACCACCAGTCTATTCTCTATGGGACCTAATTAAACTTAAATGCTTTTGTACAGCAAAGGAAACCACTGACACAAAAAAAGACAACCTACAGAATAGGAGAAAATATTTGTAAATGATACTACCAATAAGGGGTTAATGTCCAAAATACATAAACAGTTCATACAGCTCAATATCAAAAAACAAACAACCCAATCAAAAAATGGGCAAAAGACCTGAAGAGACATTTTTCCAAAGAAGACATACAGATGGTGAATAGGCACATGAAAAGATGCTCAACATCGTTAATTACTAGAGAAATACAAATCAAAACAACGAGATATCACCTCACACTTGTCAGAATGGCTATCATCAAAATACACATAACAAATGTTGGTGAGGATGCGGAGAAAAGGGAACTCTTGTACAACTGTTGGTGGGAATGTAAACTGGTGCAGCCACTGTAGAAAACAGTATGGAGTTTCCTCAGAAAGCTAACAATAGAACTACCATATGATCTAGCAATTCCACTCCTGGGTATATTTGTAGCAAAAATGAAAACACTAATTTGAAAAGATACATGCACCCCACTGTTCATAGCAGCACTATTTACAATAGCTAAGACGTGGAAGCAAACCACGTATCCATCAACAGATGAATGGATAAAGAAAAATATTTGCAAATGATATGACATTGTATGTACAAACAAGCAAAGACCCAAAACTATAAAACTACTAGAAAAAAACATAGGGAAGAAGTTCCTAGACATTGGTCTTGGCGATGATAGTTTAGATATAGCACCAAAAGCACAAACAATAAAAGCAAAAACAAGTGGGACTACATCAAACTAAAAACTTTTGCATAACGAATGAAACCATCAACAAAATGAAAAGGCAATCTATGGAATGGGAGAAAAAGTTGCAAACCATCTATCTGTATCAGGGGTTAATATTCAAAATATATAAGGAACCCATACAACAATAGCAAAACAACAAACAATTCAATTAACAATGGGCAAAGGCCTTGAATAGACATTTTCCACAGAAGGCATGCAAATGGCCAACACATATATGAAAAATGTTCACCACTAATCATCAGAAAAATGCAAATCAAAACCACTATATCAACTCACACCCCTTAGAAGAGCTATTATCAAAAAGAGACAAGTGTTGGCAACACTGTGGAGAAAAAAGAACCCTTGTACACTGTTGACGGGAATGTAAATTGGTGCAGCCACTACAGAAAACAGTATGAAGTCTCCTCAAAAAATTAAAAATAGAACTACCATATGATCCACCAATCCTACTTCTGGGTATATATCCAAAGGAAATAAAATCACTATCTCAAAGAGATAACCGTACCCCCATGTTCCCTGCAGCATTATCTACAATAACCAAAGACATGGAAACAACCTAAGTGTGTATCAATGGATAAATGGATAAAGAAAATATGGTGTATATGTATAACATATATACAATGGAATATTATTCAACCATAAAAGAGAAAGAAATCCTGCCATTTGCCACAACATAGATGAACCTAGAATGCATTATGCAAAGTGAAATAAGTCAGAAAGAAAAAGACGAAATACTATAAGATCTCACTTACGTATGAAATCTAAAAAAAGCGAACTCACCCAGAATAGGCAAATCCATAGATACAGATTAGCAGTCGTCAGGGGCTGGTGGGAGGGAAAAATGGGAGTTGACTGCTATTGGGCATGCAGTTTCTTTTGTGATAATGAAAATGGTCTAAAATTAGATGATGGTGATGGCTGCACATCTCTGTAAATATACTAAAAACCACTGAAACATACATTTTTAAGGGGTAAATTTTATGGTATATGATTTATATCTCAATAAAGCTGTTATTTTAAAAACTAAAAAAAATGGGAATAAAATGGAAATTCCACTAAAAAAATTTTTAAATTAAAAAAAAAAAAGCGAACTCACAGAAATAGTAGAATAGTGGTTATCAGTGGCTAGGGGGTGAGGGAAATGGGGAGATATTGGTCAAAGGGTACAAACTTCTAGCTATAAGATGAATAAGTTCTGGGGATCTAATGTATAGCATCTAATGTACAGATGATAATTAATATACTATATTATATACTTGAAAGTCGTTGAAAGTAGATCTTAAATGTTATCACCACCCCCTAAAAAAGCTGATTTTTTGAGATGATGGATGTGTTAACTAACCTTATTGTAGTAATCATTTTGCAATCTATATGTGTATCTGATCGTCATGTTGTACACCTTACACTTACACAATATGTCAATAATATCTCAATAAAACGGGGGAAAAAAGAACAAGAGTCATGGACTGAAGTGGGCAATGGAAATAGGTTATTTCAAAATTTTGTACAAAATTTCACTCTGAGCTGTTAACCAAAGCAAAAGAAAAAAGAGAGTTGCACATTAACTATCAGGAGAGGGACAATTCTCTTCTACTAAATACTAGTAACAGTTCTCATACAGAACAAAATACACAGAAATATTAATGATGATTTCTTCTATCAATTCTCAATGAAATCCGAAGACAAAAATACATGGGCATTTCACCCATGAACTTAAACACAAAACATACACAAAAACAAATACTTCTCCTCACCCCTAACCAGATCTCTTGATATAGTAGAACCCAGTCTCCTGTATTTTTAAAGTCTCCTTAAGTAATTCTGAAGCAACCTCTGATCACATGCCATTGTCTTAAATCAGAGTTCTATAAGGACATTTACATAGGAACCAAAGTATTGTATTCTTCACGTAAAGCTAGTGACTAATGTAATATGACACAAAGTGAGAGCAAAGGTTCCCAAAGCAGGCTTTGCCACAGAATATAAAAACACTGATTCCTGGGCCTTACCTGAGGCCTACTGAATCAGACTCTGTACAGGTGGGAACCAAGAATCAGTATTTTAACAACTGTTCAAAGTGAGCCTAGGCTGAAAGCCAGATGTGTTAACTCCTGCATAAGACCAGTAATTCTCAAACTGTAGCATGCAGCATCCAGAATTCACTGGAGGACTTGTTCCAACATCAATGGTTGGGCTCCACCCCCTGAGTTTCTGATGCAGTAGGTCTGGGATGAGCCTGAGAATTTGCACTTACTAACGGGTTCTCAAGTGATGCTAGTGCTGTGGGTCCCAGGACCACACTTTGAGAACCACTCACTGGACTGTCCATTTAATATACCGGTTGCCTCAAATGGCCTTTGATAGGACTGGAAAATAGATAATTCAAGACTGAAGTCTCTGATAAGTGTCTGAAGTGTAAGCAGTGAGTACTATTAACCAAAAACCACTTTCATGTGTTGTTTTTTTTTAATTCCCTCCCTCCCCCTCCCCCTCCCTCCCCCTCCCTCCCCCTCCCCCTCCCTCCCCCTCCCTCCCCCTCCCCCTCCCTCCCCCTCCCCCTCTCCCTCCCCTCCCCCTCTCCCTCCCCTCCCCCTCTCCCTCCCCTCCCCCTCTCCCCCTCCCTCCCTCCCCCCTCCCTCCCTTCCTCCCTCCCTCCCTTCCTTTTTTGGCTGCGTCAGGTCTTAGCTGCGGCACACAGGATCTTCGTTGAGTCACACAGGATCTTTCGTTGCAGCGCAGGTTCTTCATTGTGGCGCACGGGCTCCAGAGCCTGTGGGCTCTGCAGTTTGTGGCACGCGGCCTCTCTCATTGAGGCGTGCAAGCTCAGTAGTTGTGGCGCACGGGCTTAGTTGCCCTGCAGCACATGGGATCTTAGTTCCCACACCAGGGATTGAACCCACATCCCCCTGCCCTGGAAGGGGATTCTTTACCACTGGACCACCAGGGAAGTCCCCTCATGTGCTTTTGATACCAGGCATTTGGAATTTTCTTTAACAAACAAAATAAATTAGATTATAATCCAAATTGAGGGTCATTTCACCTATTCAATGGTGAGGATAGCCAGGAATTTTCTCAGGAAGGAGCTTTTGGATTATTCAATAAAGACTTCAACTGAAACACCACAGAAAAATGCAGGGCAGGTAGAACCATTCATAAACCTTGGACACTTTTTTAAAAACGCAGTTAGCGAAGCTGCTAAGAACAAGTTGTTTTTGAGCAGGACTTGATCCCAGTGTGTGTCCATAAGAATAAAAGAGCTGCAGTGTACCCACCACATCATATGAAGTGGCCTGTGGAGTGGAGCTATTTAATGTCTCCATCTGCATGGTGAAGGGTGTCTGCCAAAAGCAACAGCTTTAGTTCTGACGAAGTCCACAGCAAGCTCTCCTTTAAAAAAGGACTGGACAACACATCTGAGGTTTCTTAAATTCATTTCCTGTTCATGAGCATAAGATCATATTATAGCTCTACTGGAAAGGCAATATCTAACTCATACAGAGGTTTTTTTTAAGCTCTTAAATTATAAATTTGAAAGAAGGCAGAGAGATGTGGACACATAGGTTTTATATCATTTGGAAATGGAATTTGATCTGTCAAAAGGTAATTCCTATACACCACGTGACTCTCAGTGCGGCTGTGTCAATCCTCTTAAGAAACATTAACGTCCAAAATCTTTGAGATCAGCCAGTTCAAACAGAGGCATTTCCTTACAATCAAAAGCTATGATTAAATAACTCATACTGTAAATGGTCATAAACTGACTTCTTAATAAAGATGACATTAGCCCAAATTCCCTGACTGTCCCCACCCAATTTGCAGTTAAAATACACATAAAGACAAAAAGGCAAAAACTCAAAAATTGGCTCTGAAACCAAGAAGAGCAGCCAGCCATTTATAAGAACCTGGGAATAATACACACTAAGTGCAGTGTAATATCTATTAAGTGAGGTGAAGGTGGAGCTGAATTAAAAACAATCAGTGTCCAATGAATGCTTTGCTTGCTGAAAACGAACAGGGAGAAGTAAGTTAGAAGGGTCAGACCTCCCCCACTCTATCTCATTTTCCAGAAAAAGGGGTGGGGACCAAAGAGAACAGCATGGACCAGCTCCATACCATGCAGCTCTGCTTTCGACCAGCCAGCGAGCCACTATTATCCCTTTCCCCCATCACTTTCAGAAGTTCTGTGCTAAGAAGTTTTTCCATAAATCAGTAAGTACAATAAATAATCCACTGGCTGGTTCGTGGCCTCCTGAATACGGGAGAACAGAAATCTAGTTCTAAAAGATCTGGGTACAGGAAGAATTCTAACACGACAATTTTCCTTTTCAATAGCCAAGCCTCTCAGCATTGATTTGTAACTCAGGAAAGAATGGGCCCCACTTTGACTGGGGAGACTTCTTGGCGAAATGGGGCCAGGGTTTTCTCCTGTTTTAGCAGTCAAGGTGCAGAGCCTAGGGTTAGTCGGGGGATGGTCCCTGTCACTGCACAAGGGCATGTGACTAAGTGGGAGAGGCAGGGCTGGAATCCAGCAAGCGCTGGACCACTTGCCCAGTTGTGTGCCTCGTTGTGCAGCTGTGTCTGCCCAGAAGAATAAGCTCTCTGAGACAAGTTAGGAGCTACACAGCTAGCAAATGAGGGATGCTTTTAACTCCAAAGACAAGGCCTGCACTGTCCAATATGATAGTCACTTGCCATATGTGGACAGTGCAAAAATAGAACATTTCCATCTCTAAAAGTTTCTATTGGGCAGTGCTGGCATCCGTCCACAAAAACTGTGAAGTGGAAAAAAGTTTTGTCACTTTTCAATGAAAATGGAAGAAGCATCATTCTACAAAATGGGGTCTCCAGAGAGTTCTGTCATTTTGGAGTCAGCATGAAATCTAACTAAATGCATCTAGAACAATGTAAACATTAAGACAAGTAGTTATAATAAGCTCAGAATTAACCCTTCTTGTTCATCATGTTTTCTAACTTTTAATACGTTAAAATCAAACACATGGAAGTGCTAAGCTGTCCTATGTTCCTTTAAAAGGAATAGAGTTCTAATTACATATTCATCTATTATATTTTCCACAGAAAATTCCCTTGAGAAATAAATTTTCAAACTTATTTCTAAGCCACCTCACTCTGCACACTAAACAGTAAATCAGGGTAATATGTATATGTATTGTAGTTAACGTAAGGTAAAATAAACAGTTAATTTTACCAGTCAATACTCATTGTGTGTCAAAGTTAACCACACAAAACCAGAAACAAGTAAGAACATATTTCAGAAAGAATTTATCTTTTAAAATCAGGAAAAGTGTCACATGATGTAAACTAACAATGGGTGGGGACAAAATCTAAAAAAAGATACAAATGAACTTACTTGCAAAAGAGAAACAGACTCACAGACTTCAAAAACAAACTTATGGTTACCAAAGGGTAAAAGTAGGGGGGAGGGATAAATTAGGAGTTTGGGATTAACATATACACACTACTATATATAAAATAGATAATCAACAAGGACACAAGGAACTCTACTCAGTATTCTGTAATAAACTATATGGGAAAAGAATGTGAAAAAGAATGTATATACGTATATGCATAACTGAACCACTTTGCTGTACACCTGAAACTAACACAACATTGTAAATCAACTATACTCCAACATAAAATAAAAAATAAATAAATAAATAAAAGGACATGTTATTAAAAAAATTTTAAGTTGGCTGAAAAGCAAAAAAAGGCAAAAAAATGTAAACTATATTGTTATACATATACTGAACCATTATGTTGTACACCTGAAACTAACATACGTCAATTCTATCTCAATTAAAAAAATTAAACTGTAAAAAAAAAATGGGTGGGGAATACTGAGGCTGATTGTAAAGCAATATCCACTGTCTTCTGAGAGCTAGATAGGAAGGCATTCTCATCACTAATCAAAGTTAGATAAACCAGAAGATCTAAAGCCACAAATAGAGATAGGATTTTTCTTGCCAAGGCTAAAAGAACAAAGAAATTAAAACTATCAGTAAAAGAGGAATACAAAGGACAGGCTCTAGAAATATGTGGTCCATCCAAACTCTAAAGTATTAGGGGTGTGCGACATCTCTTTAAAATAAAGAAGTGCTGGTTATAAGAAGGCTAATTTGCATACCCAGATCAGGAACTCTAGGAATCCAGGTCATTTAGAATGGAAATCCCTAAATCCTGTGGTTCAATAGGAAAGTATTTAAACCACAGACATCCATTCTCAAACAGAGAAGGACAGACTATGGCTACCTCAATCCCTGGATTTTAGTAGGCAACCCAGAACACTCCAAGGTAGGAGAGAGCTTATAGGTGCACACAAGTGCTTGTTAAGAAAAAGGCTGGCAAGAGTGAGACCAGCATGGTGGCACACAAATCATCCCAGAGCATATCCTCTGGGGAAACCTAATGTAATTTGCTTAATGGGAGGTACCACAAATTGAAAAAGAAAGGCTATCTTTGGCACTTAAAGAGTTATAAACATGCAGGCATCTCTGAAAATGCCTTAAAAAGTTTTCCTACTTGAAAAGAAAACTTCCTTCTGTTTCAGGGGTTTGGAGTAAGGTGAACAATTATTTGGGGTGCAGTAACTAAAAAGTGGTGGCAACAATCATAGAATGGGCAGCGTCATCCAGGTACCCATGCAACTTGGTGGAGTTAGGAGCTTCCTTCCTTCCCAAGAGCACCATCCCACAGAGCTGGAGCATGAAAAATAAACCAGTCTTTACAGAAGTGAAGGCAAGACGCTGGAGCCACATATCATAGTGATCATCCCCCAAAACCTTTGGCTGTACTTCAGGTTCTTGTGGCTCACAGAAACAAGAATGTAAGGGAAACCAGAATTAGGCTGGGCAGCAATAATCCAGAAGTAACTGAATTTACTTATATATACCTTTGAACATTGTTCCAAGGGACATGTAATATTCTTATACTGTTAGTAGTATCAAAGACATATTAATGATCCAATAAAGGTTATCCCAACTATTCAGACTGAGGGGAAAACACCCAGCTAATTTTTCCATAAAGACATAATTAAGGCTGTAGCATACACCCAATAGACAGCTACCAGAGTTTTTGGGCCCATAAACATTTGTGAAATGCTTGCCTGGAAAACCTGTATCTTCCAATGATAGTAACAGTCACCAATTCTGGCCAACACTGACTTTGTAAGACATTTCCCCCACCCATTCTTGTCCCCAATTGGCCATGTCTAGTTTAGAACTAAAGTTGGCTTCATTCAATTATTCCCTCTCTGTACCTTCAGCTTTGTTCTCTCCTCAGTTCCCAGCCCTCAGAATGAAAACATGCTATGATTCCCATTTAAAAAAGAATACAGAAAGAAATACTCCTTGACCCCAACTACTACCCCTTCCTCTTCCCCAGCTCCTTGCCCCTCCCCCATCCGCTCTCTCTTTTCAAGGCCAAGAATATTGAATGAACAGTCTGTGCTCACTGCTTTTGCATCCTTGTATGATGTACCATGGTTTCTGCCCTCACTGCTCAAAATTTTGAGAAAAGATCCTTTTCCTCTAAATAAGCACATTTCTCTGTCCTTGACTACTTGACTCTTTAGTGGCATTTTACATTGTTAATCAGTGTCTTTTAAAACTTGCCCTACTCATGACACCACGCTCCTTTGATTCTTATCCAACTTTGTGCTGGTTCTCTCAGGCCTCTTTGCAGCATCTTCTTCCTCGAAGGATCCGGAAATGTTGGTGCACCCCCGAGTCCTTTGTTTCGCCCTTTTCTATTTCTGCTCACTCTCGCTAGGCCATCTTATTCATGCCAATGGATCCCAAACACACTTGCAGGCTCTTGGTTCTTAAATATGCAGCCCCATTCCAGAACATTCTCCCACACTCCAATTGACCTGTCTATAATTTTAAAACCCCCAATTCAAAACTATCCCAGACCCAACTTATTTTCCTACGCTGGGCATGTCACTAAATCCTGTTGACTACACTTTTCAATAAATTCAAATCCATTCTTTCTCCTCCAGCCCCCACTGTCACTTAGTTCAGGTCATCTCCCTGGGACAACTGCAAGGGTCTCTATCTCTAATCTGAATTCACTTCTCTGTCTCTCTCCAATTTAACCTCCCATAATGATCTAACTGGAAACAAAACAAAAAACAAAAAATAAAAAACTGTGGAAATGCTTTCAATTGTTAACAACAATTGAAACAGAGAAGAACTTCAGACTCCTTGGAACACCCCACAGGAGGTCTGGCCTCTGCCTCATGCCTGAGCAAGTCTTCCATTACTTACCAACCAAACCACCTGGAGTTCCTGGAAAACACCACATTATTTCATGTCTTCTCATATTCTATTTTCACGATCGGAATGCCCTCTCCCACCGCCTATCCACAAGGTGAACTCTCCTTTATTCTTCAGTCTTTCATTATCAAGTCTCAGAAGTCTCCTTCCTAAGTCACCCCCTAACACACACATCAGCAGCAGCAATGCGTTGCTCGTGCCTTCCTATATGCCATCCCCTCTGCACCTTGCACATAAGAGACAGCGTTCATCACACTAAACTCTATTCACTTGTGAGACAATTACTGGACTCTGAGCTCCTTGAGGACAAAGTCAGCACCATAATTATCTTTTTATCCTAATGTTCAGTGTGTCTGGCATAGAGACAGTCCTCATAAAAGGCTTGTTGGACAAAAGGAGAAAGGAAGGCAGACGAGGAACCACTAGAAATGAAAAATGAACCAAAAAATTGGTTTACCCCAAAATACACAGTATTTAAACACAGCTCTATTTCCTAACCAGGGAATCTCCATTCATTCATTCATGCAACAAATACTGATTGAGCATCCACTGCATACAAAAAGCCATTTCACACAAGAAACAAAGTGTGGGTAATAAAAGTCTTCCTAGCTTTTTCAATTCAAGAGCCTTTCTGGTCCATCCCACACATTCTTTTTCCAATAGCAATCAGGACAACAGAAAACACACACAGATGGGTGGGAAGATGACCCTGTGATGGTTAAGCCCTATAGTTAACCTTCTTCTTTAACACAGCCCTTAACTCGTTCTTCCTTCCTTAACACACTCACCTGCTTTTTTCATCATGGATTTGGAGTTCACCATTGCCTGCATAAACATCTACATTCCCAATTCAGTATCATACCAATTCTATATCGTGCCAATTCCGTTTTCAAAAGTTACAGCCTCAACATGAAGAAATTCCCAAATGATTTGGCTTTATCTAAATCATACCTCCAAACAGGAACACAGGCACACCAGCTTGAATAAGAAATCCACAATGGTATAAAGTGAGAGACAGATCTTCACATTACATAAACAAACACATTTTCTACGAAAAACAAAGCCTTAACAGACCTAAGGGAAAACATAATAAACATTTTTATAATCCTAGAGTAGGGGAGGCTATTTTAGCATAATGCCAAAGCAAAAAGCCTAAAAGACTGATAAAGGTGACTATCTAAACATTTAAAGCCTCTTTATATTTAAGAATAAAGAAATGCACACTGGAAAAATGTCTTACATTATATGAAAAGCTATTAATATCTCAAAAGTTTTAAAAAGAAGAATTATATATATATTAAGTATATAATTTAAATGAATAAAAAAAACTACTCATGAGCATCCCAGTAGAAAAATGATTGTAAAGATGAACTGGAAATTTATGAGAAATACAAACATTCAATGCTAAGAAAAAGTTGTGCTTAACCTCTCCAATGATCAAAGAAATCTGAATTTTAAAAATAAAATGTCATCTCCCACGATACATTGATGATTTGTTTAAATTTATAACACTCAGTGGTTAATGAAGTATGGCACTTTCAAGTGCTGTGTTCAGGAGTTTCAATGTGGGACAATTCTCCTCATACTTCAGGATGACTCTGGCAATATCTATCAAAAACCAAACAAGCATACGCTTTGACCTAGCAATTTTGCTCCAAGATATTTATCTTGAGGAAATAATCAGCCATCTATGCTAAGATATCTATATGAGGATATCCTCTGCAACAAAAACTGAAAGCAACCTTAAGGTCCCAAGGAAGAGGATTATTTAAGTAAATAAAAATGTAATCAAAGGATGAATTATGCCCTACTATTAAAAAGTCATACTGTAGACTTCCTTTCCAGGAATACTGAGGACAAAATACCCTGAAAACCCTCCCAGTACAAAAACACCTAAAACTGCTGGGTGTATGAACACATATGTAAACGTACACACACACACACACACACACACACACACACGCACATCCCTACCTACCTTTTTAAATGCTTAGCCAAGTTGGCCAAAAAAGTAATGAACCTCCTGAGAAGCCAAATTATGTCAAGGTAGAAGAACATATAACCTAGCAACCAGTTATATCCCAATCCCACGTGACCTCTAGTTTTGACTTTTACAAGCAGAAATCAAGTGGGAAGAGGAAGTCAGATCAAAAAGCTGGGACATCCCACCCTCAACAGGTGAACAAGGGGGAAAAGTACTGACCCACGTCACACAGGGAGAGGATAAAGAAACATGAATGTCTCAGATTTGGATCTAAGCAGGAAGGTGCCTCCTCTGAGAATTTCTATCCAGACATTTGCCCCTAATACACTGGGAGCCTGAACTCATACAACTGCTGTGGCCACCCAAAAAACTCAACCGGGGTATTTAAACTGATGTGGACATGAGTTGATAGTGCCCTTAAGGCATCAGTAGAAGCAAATACAAGTTCTCTGTATTTCACTTTAAGTTCTCAAAGAATTACTAGAGGAAAACTTCCTAGAAACATGAGCTCACATCCAAAAAAAAAAAAAAAATCACAGAACACATGAGGAAGCAAGTCAGCACATACCAGAGTCATCAAAAACAACAAATAGCAGAATCAGACCTACAAAGTCTACAGATAATGGAATTATCAGATACAGACCATAAAAGTAAAATGTTTAATAATAATAATAAACATTTTAACAATAAAAGAGGATATAGTAAAGGAATGGTACATTTTTCAAGACCACATGAATTTGAAAAAGATTCAAACAGAGTGTCTAGAAATGAAAACCATAGCTCACTGTGTGAGATAACTACCTGATTAAGTACAACTGATGAGAAAATCAGTAAATGAGACTGTTACTACAAAAAAAAAAAAAAATTACACAGAATGCAGGACAGCGGCACAGAGATGAGAATTTGAAAGTGAGGTTCAGAGGCAGGAATGATACTGAAAAGGTCTCATAATCATCTAAATGGAGATCCAGAACCACAGAACTGTCAGAACAGAAGTGTTATTTAAAGAAATAATGGACAAAAATGAACCAGAACTGGTGGTAGACATGAATCCTCAGATACAGGAAACAGCAAGATCAATAAAAAGAAATTCACACCAAAACAAACTTAATAGTGCATTTATTGACAAAAAATATTTGATACATTTCTAAGTTAAAAAAAGCCAAACTACAAAAAAACCCTACAAAGCAATATATACTCTAGTACTTTTATATTTTAAAAGTATGCATTTACTATCACAAGTAATGATTTTGAAACCATAATTAAAAATCTTCCAACAAACAAAAGTCCAGGACCAGATGGCTTCACACGTGGATTCTATCAAACATTTAGAGAAGAGCTAACAACCAACCTTCTCAAACTCTTCCAAAAAATTGCAAAGGGAGAAACACTCCCAAATTCATTCTATGAAGCCACCATCACCCTGATAGCAAAACCAGAAAAACATGTCACAAAAAAAGAAAATTATAGACCAATATCACTGATGAACACAGATGAAAAAATCCTGAACAAAATAATAGCAAACAGAATCCAACAACACATTAAAAGGATCATACACCATGATCAAGTGGGATTTATCCCAGGGATGCAAGGATTCTTCAATATACACGATACACCACATTAACAAATTAAGGAATACAAACCATATGATCATCTCAATAGAAGCAGAAAAAGCTTCTGACAAAATTCAACACCCATTTATGATAAAAACTCTCCAGAAAATGGGCATAGAGGGAACCTACCTCAACGTAATAAAGGCCATATATGACAAACCCACAGCAAGCATCATACTCAATGGTCAAAGACTGAAAGCATTTCCACTAAGATCAGGAATAAGACAAGGGTGTCCACTCTTGCCACTCTTATTCAACATAGTTTTGGAAGTCCTAGCCAGAGCAATCAGAGAAGAAAAATAAAAGGAATACAACTTGGAAAAAAAGAAGTAAAACTGTCACTATTTGCAGATGACATGATACTATACATAGAAAATCCTAAAGATGCCAAAAGAAAACTACTGGAACTAATCAATGAATCTGGTAAGGTTGCAGGATACAAAATTAATGCATAGAAATCTCTGGCATTCCTATACACCAACAATGAAAAATCAGAAAGAGAAATTAAGGAAACACTCCCATTTACCACTGTAACAAAAAGAATAAAATACCTAGGAATAAACCTGCCTAAGGAGGTGAAAGACTTGTACTCAGAAAATGATAAAACACTGATGAAAGAATTCAAAGATGACATAAACAGATGGAGAAATATACCATGTTCTTGGATTGGAAGAATCAATATTGTGAAAATGACTATACTACCCAAAGCAATCTACAGATTCAATGCAATCCCTATCAAACTACCAATGGCATTCTTCACAGAATTAGAAGAAAAATTTTATAATTCGTATGGAAACACAAAAGACCCCAAACAGCCAAAGCAATCTTGAGAAAGAAAAATGGAGTTGGAGGAATCAGGCTCCCTGACTTCAAACTATACCACAAAGCTACATTAATCAAGACAGTATGGTACTGGCACAAACACAGAAATATAGATCAATGGTACAGGATAGAAGGCCCAGAGATAAACCCACACACATATGGGCACCTAATTTATGACAAAGGAGGCAAGAACATACAATGGAGAAAAGACAGCCTCTTCAATAAGTGGTGCTGGGAAAACTGGACAGCTACATATGAAAGAATGAAATTAGAACACTACCTAACACCATACACAAAAATAAACTCAAAATGGATTAAAGACTTAAATGTAAGACCAGACACTATAAAACTCTTAGAGGAAAACATAGGAAAAACACTCTTTGACAAGATCTTTTTGACCCACCTCCTAGGGTGACGGAAATAAAAACAAAAATAAACAAATGGGACTTAATTAAACTTAAAAGCTTTTGCACAGCAAAGGAAACCATAAACAAGATGAAAAGACAACAGTCAGAATGGGAGAAAACATTTGCAAATGAAACAACAAAGGATTAATCTCCAAAATATACAAACAGCTCATGGAGCTCAATATCAAAAAAACAAACAATCCAGTTAAAAAATGGGCAGAAGACTTAAATAGACATTTCACCAAGGAAGACATACAGATGGCCAAGAGGCACATGAAAAGATGTTCAACATCATTATTTATTAGAGAAATGCAAATCAAAACTACAATGAGGTATCACCTCACACCAGTCAGAATGGCCATTATCAAAACATCTAGAAATAATAAATGCTGGAAAGGGTGTGGTGAAAAGGGAACCGTCCTGCACTGTTGGTGGGAATGTAAATTGATACAACCACTATGGAGAACAGTATGGAGGTTCCTTAAAAAACTAAAAATAGAACTACCATACGACCCAGCAATCCCACTACTGGGCATATACCCTGAGAAAACCATAATTCAAAAAGAGTCATGTACCAAAATGTTCACTGCAGCTCTATTTACAATAGCCAGGACATGGAAGCAACCGAAGTGTCCATCAACAGATGAATGGATAAAGAAGATGTGGCACATATGTACAATGGAATATTACTCAGCCATAAAAAGGAACGAAACTGAGTTATTTGTAGTGAGGTGGATGGACCTAGAGACTGTCATACAGAGTGAAGTAAGTCAGAAAGAGAAAAACAAATACCGTATGCTAACACATATATATGGAATCTAAAAAAAAAAAAAAAGGTCATGAAGAACCTAAGGGCAAGATGGGAATAAAGACACAGACTTACTAGAGAATGGACTTGAGGATACGGGGAGGGGGAAGGGTAAGCTGAGACAAAGTGAGAGAGTGGCATGGACATATATACACTACCAAACATAAAACAGATAGCTAGTGGGAAGCAGCCACATAGCATAGGGAGATCAGCTTGGTGCTTTGTGACCACCTAGAGGGGTGGGATAGGGAGGGTGGGAGGGACGGAGATGCAAGAGGGAAGAGATATGGGGACATATGTATGTGTATAACTAATTCACTTTGTTATAAAGCAGAAAATAACACACCACTGTAAAGCAATTATACTCCAATAAAGATGTAAATAAATAAATAAATAAATAAATATCACAGGGCCACAAAATAGGGACATTGCAATTCTACTTACCAGTTTTTCACAAACACATGGGTGTTTCTTCAAAAACTGTGTTTTTCTTTTTCTTTTCTTACAGGAAAACATTATGATATGATATTATGTATACTTAATATAAAAGACATTGTTCTGGTTTATTAGGAAAAATAAATAATAATAATAATCAAAATTTTGGGACTTCCCTGGTGACAAGTGGTTAAGAATCCACCTACCAATGCAGGGGACATGGGTTCAAGTCCAGTCCAGTAAGATCCCACATGCCGTGGAGCAACTAAGCCAGTGTGCCACAACTACTGAGCCTGCACTCTAGAGCCCGCAGGCCACAACTACTGAAGCCCGTGCACCTACAGCCCGTGCTCTGCAACAAGAGACGCCACCGCAATGAGAAGCCTGCGCACCACAACTAAGAGTAGCCCCTGCTCACTGCAACTAGAGAAAGCCCGCGTGCAGCAATGAAGACCCAACGCAGCCAAAATTAAATAAATAAATAATTTTAATCAAATATTCAAAATTTTATAAATCATGCGCCAATAAATAAATAAAAATAAAATACTCAACTCTCCCCCAAAAATAAAATAATCAAAATTTAAAATCTGCTGCATATCCATATATTTATATATAATGTTTTCAGAGACTTATGATGTTATGGGAAAGTGTTGCCTTTAAATGTTAAAATTTTAAAGCACAGAACAAAAATATGTGCAGCTCTCATACAGAAACTGCAGGGGAATCACGGGCAGAAATAATAGAAGAATGCTAATGGTAGCCGTCCCTGGTGTCGCAGTTTCCTTCATGCGTTAATATCAGGAAGGGAGAGAACAAGAAAGCCAGTCAGGGTTTCTCAATGTTGACACACATCTGGCCTCAATTTTGAGTCTTGGGAACAAGAGCAGTGAAAGCAAGAGAACCAGGAAAAAAGATAGGTAGGGGCTAAAACCACCTACCTAAAAAACACTTCAAAATTTACAATTATTGGCATTTAGAGAAGGAAAGTCAACATCTACTACGGCCTTTCAACATAACGGCAGAAGACCGATGCAACGAAGAAAAAAGGGGAAAAGCTAATAATGTCTGGCTGCTGCCACTTCTCTTTCATGACATCAAAATCCACATCAGATACATGATTTGTGTGTTTATGTACAATATCCTTGAACTAGAAACCACAGATTTCAATCGCTAATTTATTCAGGAATACAAATTCAGACCATAGGCAGCATACTTTTATGTGACTTTAAATATATGTTACTAGCTAATGATAGGAAAACCTCACATTGGCTCATGTGTTCACATAAATTGCCATGACTCCCTCTTTCCATAAGCAGATCTCCGAAGGCAGATCCCTAGGCAAAGAACAAGAATCTACAAAATATCAGGAGAAAACTTTTAATTTATTCTATCTAGCCTTCCTCTGATCTTTAAAAGAGTGATTCTGCAGTGCCTTCCAAATTCACAGCAGAACCGATGTATAAACATCAAATCATCAAAGACAGTTCAAGAGAGCACTTCATGTCTCGAAACATTACAAGCTAAAACTAAGAGCTTCTACACCTGCAAATAATAAACTTCAAAGGCAACCCAAAAGCAGCCTGGCATTTATCATGTGTGAGAGAGAGAGAGAGAGAGAGAGAGTTGTGTAATCCATTGACCAACTATAGTTTACCTAGTTTCATTTTCGCCTTGGATTCTTGTATAGCATCCTAAAACTTTTAAGTGTGCTGTTCATGAAATAAGTAGCATCTCACAATTGGAAGGAAACTGCTGAGGTCATCTAGTTCTACCTCTTCCCCAATGCTTTCATCTCATCTACATTCTCTACTATCTGCTGGAACACTTCCAATGACAGGAAGCTCAGTCCCTTCCAAGGCCAGCCATGAAGTCCTTGGGCAGGTTGCTCGCTAGAAATTCTCTTAAATATAGTTCAAATCATCCGGCTGAAAAGCCCATCCAGGGGGCTCAGCTGCTCTTCTGTAATCAAATTGAATCTCATCCTTCCAACACCTGAAGGTGGATCAGGCAGACAAAGGTAGAGGTCGAGTCACCCATTTATTCCTTTCCTTTCTCAAAATTCCTATCTCATAGATCCTTTACAACCCCTTTTACAACCTAAAACACAATACAGTACCCTTGCTGGGTGCTTCTGACCAACCCAGAACACGGTGAAACCTACATCTCACTTGCTTTCATTTTAATTTTCAGATATGAGGTATTTAAAGAACACACTATCATGAAATAAAGTCTATAGTTTGAGATAATAGCCACTTCAAATGGGTCCAGCCTTGAAATATGCTATTACTGTGAAACTGAGAATTATAAAAATTAAAGTCCCTAAAAGTTTCTCAAAGAAAATATGGGGGAGAAAATATTTGCTAATGAAGCAACTGACAAAGGATTAATCTCCAAAATTTACAAGCAGCTCATGCAGCTCAATATTAAAAAAAAAAACAACCCAATCCAAAAATGGGCAGAAGACCTAAATAGACATTTCTCCAAAGAAGATATACAGATTGCCAACAAACACATGAAAGAATGCTCAACATCACTAATCATTAGAGAAATGCAAATCAAAACTACAATGAGGTATCACCTCACACCGGTCAGAATGGCCATTATCAAAAAATCTACAAACAATAAATGCTGGAGAGGGTGTGGAGAAAAGGGAACCTTCTTGCACTGTTGGTGGGAATGTAATTGATACAGCCACTATGGAGAACAGTATGCAGGTTCCTTAAAAAACTAAAAATAGAACCACCATAAGACCCAGCAATTCCACTTCTGGGCATATACCCTGAGAAAACCATAATTCAAGAAGAATCATGCGGGAATAGAGACGCAGACCTACTAGAGAATGGACTTGAGGACACAGGTAGGGGGAAGGGTAAGCTGGGACAAAGTGAGAGAGTGGTAGTGTATATATGGACATATGTACACTACCAAATGTAAAATAGATAGCTAGTGGGAAGCAGTTGCATAGCACAGGGAGATCAGCTCGGTGCTGTGTGACCAGCTAGAAGGGTGGGACAGGGAGGGTGGGAGGGAGGGAGACGCAAGAGGGAAGAGATATGGGGATATATGTATATGTATAACTGATTCACTTTGTTATAAAGCAGAAACTAATACACCATTGTAAAGCAATTATACTCCAATAAAAATGTTTTAAAAAAAAAAAAAGAGTCATGTACCACAATGTACATTGCAGCTCTATTTACAATAGCCAGGAAATGGAAGCAACCTAAGTGTCCATCGACAGATGAATGGATAAAGAAGATGTGGGACATATATACAATGGAATATTACTCAGCCATAAAAAGAAACGAAATGGAGTTATTTGTAGTGAGGTGGATGGACCTAGAGTCTGTCATACAGAGTGAAGTAAGTCAGAAAGAGAAAAACAAATACCGTATGCTGACACATATATATGGAATCTAAAAAAAAAAAAAAAAAAATGGCTATGAAGAACCTAGGGGCAGGACAGGAATAAAGACGCAGACGTAGAGAATGGACTTGAGGACACAGGGAGGGGGAAGGGTAAGCTGGGACGAAGTGAGAGAGTGGCACGGACATACACTACCAAATGTAAAACAGATAGCTAGTGGGAAGCAGCTGCATAGCACAGGGAGATCAGCTCAGTGCTTTGTGACCATTAGAGGGGTGGGATAGCGAGGGTGGGAGGGAGACGCAAGAGGGAGGGGATATGGGGATATATGTATATGTATAGCTGATTCACTTTGTTATAAAGCAGAAACTAACACACCATTGTAAAGCAATTATACTCCAATAAAGATGTTAAAAAAAAAAAAAAGAAAATGTGGTCTACCAGTAGAGTTTGTTAAAAATGCAGTCCTGAACCCTTCCCAGATTGCCTGAATCAGAATCTCTGTGAGAGGGTCCAGGACTTCGCATTTTAAACATACTCTCTGTTGAGTCTGACGCAAAGTAAAAGGCAAGAACCCATGCCCTACCTTCACGGTTGCTAAGTGATTACTGCTTAACCACACACAAATCCATCCATTCTCTCTCATCCTCTCATTCTCCCTCCGCCTCTATCTCCTGTAGGTGCACAAAGGCAGAATCCAAGTGACTAGTACAATCTGGGCTGGTTTCAACTGATGGTTAAACTGGTATTAGAAGCCAGTACTGGCAATCCCTTCTTTTAGTTCCAGTCCAAACTTGTCCCTACAGGAAGAACAGTATCTGGGATGTAGTAGGAGAATGAGGAGAAGGGCAGCGTATGAGATGGGGCTGAATTTAGGGAAATAAATATCCTAAAGCAATTATTCACTGACACTTGATCCTTGGAGGTGGGTGGTAAAAAGCTGAGAAACTGTTCAATGTGGAGGACTTGCCAGAAGAAAGAAGAAAAGGAAGGCAAGGAATGAGAGGAGAGAAAAAGTAAAACCCCAAGCAACAGAGAAGGGGGATTTCTGTGACTATACAAGACACACCAGTTGGATTTCAGCCCGTAGCTTTGTGAACGCTCTGGAGTTTCACTCTTAAAATTTTCAAGCTTTCTTGTATTAATACTAAGCTTGATGTGATTTAGAAAATGCTTTTCCCCAAATAAGCAAACTCAAAATCCAAGTAGTTGATGTCTGCATTTGCTGCAACAAGAATTCAAGAGTCATCTTTATATGCTAGGATGAGGGTCAAATTTATCTCCTCCAACATCCACAAGAAATTCTACCACTGAACACAGAATGTGCCCTCACAGTTCTTTCCATTGTTTTGGGTCCTAGCTTTAAAAACGATACTTCGTTCTCATTCCAAATACAGATGCAAACTGCAGACAAAACATCCTACCGCAAAACTAAAATGCCCAGGACCAACAAATCCACAATAAAGAGGTTAAACTCCTAACCCGAAATGGTAAATGTAGTAACAATGACCTTTGCCATGCGGTAAAAGATGAATCCAACTAATGTTACCTTTAAAAGGAACTTCAGTAACTCCTCTGCTTCCTGTCATAATTGCTCCTTACAGGCCTCAGAAGCCAGTTGTTTGGTGGAGACATTTCAGACCAATGTACTACTTCACCCTGTGTGAACCCTACGAAACGTGCCCTAATAGATTCCAACGGCATGTAAAGAGGCCATAACCTGTCAAACATTTACAGTTACAAGGGGATCAATAAAAGTAGAAGTGTTAAATGGTTACTTTCCAGATTGCTGTATTTGGATTCCAAAACAACAAAAGGAAGGAAAAAAAGGATAGCAGTGGCTCAAAAAAATGACATTTTGTTAAATCATAGGGCTGGAAGGACCTTAAAGGTTATTTAGTAAATCCCTCCTACCCTCCATTCCCTCCTTCAAACAACTCAGTCATCAAGCAAGTCATTAGCAAGAGTAATTTCAACATACCCCCAAATCTGACCTCTCTGCTTAGCCCCTCATTACCCAGAACTGCCCCATGACACTTCAAAATCTCCTTTCTAACTGGAACTGTACAGCCGTACAGCTGTTAGCACTCACATACGCTCTATCTGCCCTTGGATGTCAAAATATCCAGCTTCCTGCCCCCTCCATTTTCCCCTGTTCATCAGCTCTGTCCAGCCTCAGTTCCCACAATATCCAGCCTAAATGTCACGGGCCACCCCACCACCAGCCTGTTACCTCACACACTCCTTTCTGCCTTTTAACACCTCAATTCTGATGAGTTCTGCCCCCATTCACAGCCTCCAGAGGCCCCATGGAGAAAACGTATGGACAAGATAAAGATGTCACTGCTCATCAGTTCTTCTCATCTCAGCAGAGCTCATGACAGCAGCCATTAATGGTGTCACTGCTCTTTGCTGTCTTCCATTTCTCCTGGTATCTCTTCTAAGCCTTTAATCCTCTCAAATAAGCTCCATAACTTTCACAACCATCATGGAGAAATCAGTGGACATCAGGCAAGAAGGCTCTTTAAATTCTGCCCTTCCCCTCCTGCTCTCCCCTTCCAGCCATCACTTGAGTGATCTGGGCCATTCTTTCATACATCTTCTCTGGCTCACCCATCACATGCCCTAGACACTCCTCTCAAACTTGGATGCACATTAGAATCACGAGGTGGCTGCCCCAGTGTCTGTCCCAAAGATGGGGTCAGAGGGTCTCAAGTGGAGCCCCTGCATGTGATTTATTTTAAAAGCTCCCCCCACAAGGTGATTCTTAAAATAAGACAAGGTTGGGTACCATGGTCCAAGGTAACTATCTACTCCCACGGTTTCAACTACCAAATCTGGAGCACTTTTCTGAGCTGTGTTCTCACATCTCTCAACGCATTCCAGAACCACCACTGCATATCCACAGGCATCTCAAACTCAACATGTACCAACTACACTCCTCATCCTTCCTGTTATGGGCTGAACTGTGTCCCCAAAGATTCATATGTTGAAGTCCTAACACCTAGTACCTCAAAATCTGACCTTATTTGGATATAGGGTCTTTAATGAGGTAATCAAGTTAAAATGAGGTCTTTAGGGTGGACTCTAATCCAATATGGCTGGTGTCCTTAGGAGAAGAGGAAATTGGGACACAGACACATGCACACAGAGGAAAGATCATATGAAGATACACAGGGAGGGGGCCATCTACAAGCCAAGAGATGCCTCAAAAAAAACCAACCCTGCCGACACCTTGATCTTGGGCTTCTAGCCTCCAGTTATGAGAAAATGTTCCATTGTTTAAGCTACCCAGTTTGTGGTACTTTGTCATGGCAGCCCTAGCAAACGCATAGACTTCCCATGCCCTCCTTGCTCTCTCCTACTTCTCCATCTTAGTCAATGGACTCACCATTCATTCACCATTACTCCCCACTCTCCCTCGCCTACCATATCTACCCATTCACTAAATTGTGTCAATTCTTCCTCCCGAACATCTTTCACATCTGACTCCTTCCCTCCAAACCCACTATCACTGCCTTAATTCAGGCCCTAATCATCTCCCCTAGGATATTCCAAGTCCCTTCCCCCTACCACCATTTCCCTTAGCTGTGTGGAGACTAATCTTCCTGGAAGAGATATCTAGCATGCCAATGCTCAGTTTTAAACCCTTCCATGTTTTCCCATTGCCTCAAGTCCAAGGTCCTTGAGCACAGCCTACTGAGTCCTCCAGCTACTTCCCACTTCAGCCATAACCTACCATCCTCATGAACCATCAGCACTTTGGATCTACTCGAAACTGCCCTAACACACAATGCTGATCCACACAACTGTCTTTACACACGCGCTTGGCTCTTCCTGGAACACCTTCCCTTGCCCAAACTCTGTGCCTAGCCAACACCTACTTCATCCTTCCAGTCCCAGCCTCAGAACCACTTCTCAACAAAACCTTTTATGACCCTCCTCCCCACCCAGAGTAATCACTACCTGTTCTATGCTGCCTCGGAAAGTTACACATACTTCCCATTATACTGTGATCATACTTTGGCAGGTGTCACAAACACAAACATCTCCAGGGACCAACCAGGTATCATAAATAAATGAAGTATCTAGTGAAAACAGATCTCAGCTCTGCATGATTAGGACCAATCATAAGGCCTGCCTGGCTATGTCACCTTTTAAAACCTTATACTGAACAAAGAAAATGCATATGGGGCCAAATTCATGTAGCACACAGACTGCCTGTTTTGCAAACTCCAGCCAAAGGCATAAGACATCAGGGCCATCATTTCTATTCCTTCTACTCCTTGAAGTGGAAAGACTACAGAACATGCCTGTAGGTATTCCCATAGGATGCGGTTGCGGTCTGATCCTCGTTCCTGCTGCCCAGCAGGGGTGACACTTAAAGCACACAGCTCCCCACTTACCTGAGTACAAGGAAAGGATGCAGTGTCGAGCTGTATAACCTCAAACTCACTGCTACTCAATACTTAACAAAAATATTATTTTTGAAGGAATAACATTCACAGGCAATATCCTGGAAGGTATCTAGCCCATTATTCCACGAGGAATGTGAAATGTCTATCCTTGTACAGAGCTACACCAGCCAAGAGCTACTTGTCTGAACTGTCTTGCTTTGGCTCCCACAGAATTGCTTTTCTGAGACAAACTCTGGCATTATGCCATTGACCCCTACTGGGCAACGTTGTTGGTGTCTTTCTAACCCCACGGATATATTCATTGTCAAGATTGTGTTTGGAGACATTGTTCATTACATTAACATACTGAATGTTTAAAGAACCATTAATAAAATCCTCTCTCCTCCCAGCACCATGAAGAGTTGTGCCCTTTGTTTAGCCCTTATACTTGCAGGCTCTCTGGATCATACAGTTGTTTGTGTCCCCTCTTCGTGTCACCTACTAGCAAGGACAGTGAAATGTGTGGCCTTTTCCTAATACATGGATAGGACCCTGAGGGGGACCCTCTGCCTTGGTCTCTCCTGAAACTCACACTCTCACTTTCTCTTCCTGCATTTCCTTCCTGTGCTTACTAAGTTTCTTTACCTTCAGTAGGAAAATATTCAAGTAACTAACTTCTAGCACTTCATTCACCACACAGTATTTTCATTTAGTTCCCACCTCTTCCATTTGTGAGTTTTTTGAAGACAAGGCCTCCATCTTACTCATCTTTGTATCTGTGGAGTCTAATAAGTGGCCATTAATTGAATATCAAATTGAACTGTATTACATGTGATTCCTTCTAGATATGGATGAAATGGTAAATTAACTATCTCTTAAGGAAGCTCAATTAATTTCCCCAAAAGAGCAAAAGTAGTCCCTGGCCTCAAGACCAATTGGCATCTGGAGGAAAATAAAACTTATGGGGACTAATATGAGTAATATACACCAAACAAGTACAGGTATAAATACTATTTAGTTTTTAATCCTTTGCTATCCATTTTTCGAGTACTTGTTCCATTTTCTAGTAGTTAACCAGTTCTTTTGCAGAAGCATATTAACCAGGAATTTTCCACAATCAGTCAAGAGAGTGAATGCAGTTAAAACCAAAATATTTTATGGCACGTTAAAATCTGTCCACTCAAAGGGTACAGGACCAAAGAAAGCTGCAAGATGCTATTTGTTAGAACACGGAACTGTAAAGGAATGAAGGCTATCACCGCACTGGAAAGAAGTACATCCACCAGTAAGGTCTGGTCAGTTGCACTCAGTGTCATCCAAGACCAATTATTATCAAAGCTTCCCGTTGCTCTACTCATTTTCCAAGTTCTACAAACCTACATTTCATTCATGCAAATTTCTATCTTTAAATTTTTCTCAAACTCGGTTGGTAGGGGTATAACGTGTTATCATTGTTTTGGAAATTGATTTAATCATTTTTCACCACTAGTCAAAAAATCATCCCTACCTTTTGAGGCAGTACATTCTGTAACTGGGAATCTACCCTAAACAAATCATCCGAAACACAGAAAAAGGTGTTCACTGCAGTGAAGTAGAGCTTCTCAATGGAATTAAGGTCACCTCTAATTATGATATACTATTAAGACAAAAGACAGTATACTCACTGTACTCAGCAGGATTTCAACCAACTAGTAAAATGTGCAGAGGAAATATTAGAAGGAAATAGCCCATAAAGTCGATAATGGCTATCTCTGGGCGGGGATTATAACAACTTTTTTTCTTCTTTATATTTTCTTTTGTCTCCTACAATGAACACATACTTTTGTAATTTAAAAAGTTTTTCTTCATAAGCTTTCTAAACCTACTTAGAAACCAGATGATACTACTCTCAAATTAGTGATCTCACTCTTAGTCTCAGAAAATTATATAGATAGTTGTTGGGTGCAGTGTTTTTTTAAAATAGCAAAAAATAAAATAAAATAAAATAGCAAAGAAATGAGAAATAAAACTAAATGTCCAAAAATAGGGCAAGAGTTGAAGGAAAAATAGTTTAACAACTTAATGGATTACTATTAAGCCATAAAAAATATAATGATTCAGACTATATTGTCACATATAGCAATAGGTAGAAATTGGTCAGTAGAAACAAAAACACATTTATTACCTCTAGGTAGAATTACATCATAAAACAGACCATAATGGGAACAGACCATAAAACTAACATGATTAAATGAAAAATATATTACATTGGGGAACTGCAAATATGAACAGGTGATTTATTTAAAGATTGCCATAATGTGGTTTCAAAAGTAATTTTTAAAACTTTTTTAAGAATACTCTAAACAGTGTTTTACATAAAAACAAGTATTTTTAGATGAGTTGGACAGTTTTAAATACTTTAATATGTGTTTGCTGAAAATTTTTCTACCAGCTGAGTTATTCCACCATCAAAATGGGATGAAAACAGAAAAAGGAAGGGGTTTGGGTAGGTAAAAAATTCTGTGCATCCTTCCTGTATTAAAATAAGCCCAAAACAGTCCACTAACCTCCGTCATAACAACTACTGGCCAGGGTTAATACTTATTTTCCCCAAAATTAATGGAATGTTAAATCTGTTTTAAAGGAAATCTCTTGCAGGAACAGACATGAAACCTGGGCTGATTCACGCTCCTTAAGAAGGTATTCAACAAGGTCCCTAATCCCTGAATCAAATAAAAACTTGTGATTTGTATCCCTCCACTTTGAGGTGCCCAAAGGCTTGGAGGATTGTGGGGACTGCGCTTCCCGAGGTAACGGTGACAAAGCCCTGTTAGAGCATCCAGGTTCCCTTGAACAAGCAGAGATGGTCAACTGATGCTCCCAACTCTGAAAAGAAAATTCCTTCAGGGAGCTTTAGACTTCTGTCTACACAGCTTCTCTCTTAGGGCTATCCGGAATGCCTTGCCTTAAAATACTAGGTGGTGCATGAGAACACTCTGTGCATCTTCCTGGCTCTGTCAGCCTTGAACCTAACCTAACCCCATGACTCCAACCCCTTCTAATCCAACCTACTTCTAAGAACCAGCCTTGAGCAACATCCATACCTATTACGTGCCTGGACCTATGCCCAACCTGATCCCAAACACCGCCTGTGTGACCTGCCTCTGCCTTGTCCCAGACGGGGAGCCTGAGGTCCTGGCTAGGTTTCCACATAGTATCAGCTTAAGGAGAAGATATTCAACAGCAAATAAAGGCATATAAGCTGATGAAGCAATACCAAAACACACTAAGTAAAATACCCACAGTTACTTGGACTTCCTGAATAAATATTTATTATGAATGAGGAATTAGGTAGTGCTCAAAAAGAAAAAGCATGAATCTTATCTTTTGTTTCCTCAAATATATTTTCCTCAAAAATAAGAACAAGCAAAATAAAGTACTTGTCAGTGAAATTGGAAGACTGAAAATTATTTTGAAATTACCAAAACTAATGTATTTTAATCAACTGATTTAACACACTGGTAAGAAAAGCTGAGTTGCCAAGTACTTTTCATTCCCTTTCACAGAAAACCCAATCCTTGTCCAATATTCCTTAAACTTGGAATAGTCATTATAACTGAATTAGTCTTCCACGGGATTCCTTAGCCCTTTAAATTTCTTTGATATAACATCACTACTGTTCAACGGGTTTTTATAAAATGTGGATTATGTATAACAATTTAGATACTACACATTTCCCCTAAAGCAAGCATCCAGCATATAAACCTAAGATAATGATTTTTTCACCCTCACTGAATCTGAAAAGTTAAAAACCAATGTAATTTCAAGTGTCGGCAAACTACAAACTATGATGTTAAAGTCTCAAGAATTTGCTCAGGAAAGTCTTCACCTTTGCCCACTCTTCGTGTTTCCAGAAGTATCAGTGCTGGTGTCCAGTGTCAAGATGTTTGTACCACCTGAGCCTCCCAAGGATGCAAATACTTGGAGTTCTCCCATGTTTAGCTTGACCTTGGCAGACTAAATTAGCTCAGTGGCACAAGAACATCAATTCTTTGAAGGTGAAACAGCCAGAGCAAAGTTGAAAATAAAAAGCATGAAGTCACTGCATAATACGATGGACAGAATGATTTGTGCACATTATTCTGAATCTTCTATTTCAAGACAAGGACCTTGAGGCCTGGAAAGGGTGGGTCCTGTCAAAGGCCCCATGGACAGCGGTGGGGAAACTGGCACTTGAATTATGGTCGCCTGTCTTACTTAGTCTCAATCAGTCCACTTAATTTATGGATATCCAATTTAAAATATTTTAGAACTCTTCACCCAGCTTTAAAAAGGGGGCAGGGGAATGAACCCTAAAGCCCTATCATGACAAAATAAGGAAATAAAAAATAAAAATCCTAACACAGCAATAATTCCAAACCATTATTTAAAAAATCACTAAGAAGCTATGAAATGCTCATTCAGTCATCAGATCTCCACTTACTAAAACTTAACTTCAGTGTTCTACTTTCTCACAAATTATGCATAGTTACTAGATTGGTAATTACACTACACAGGATTTTTTTTTAATCCAACCAAAACTACTTCTCCACATCCACACAGAGCTTTGTACAGTTTCTACTGCAGAGCATACCTGCAACAAATGCTATTATTATTTAGTAATACACAAAATTGCTATAATACAAAACTGCTTCAAACACACTGGCACCCACCTCCCCCAAAACATTCTTTCTATTCCTCTTTGACTTTTGTCAAGTGGAAAAAAAGCCACAAACAGGAAGGCCCACTAAGTATCACAAAAATGCCAACTCATCAAACAAAAAGGTCTGCCTTCCATCTGTCGTTCACTTCCAGTACTTTATTTTGCTTACATTACTCAGTTCTTCCATGACTCTACAATCCTGCACACATCCCACCTTGACCCTTCACTGAGCTAACCCCTTCTCATTCTGCAGATCTAATCAAATGTCACTTCCCTAGGGAAATCCTGTATCACCCCAAAGTCAGATGAGGTTCCCCATTTAATTTCTTCTGAAACTCCCTGTGCTTTTCCTTTGTAACACTCATCACGTTTGTCCATATATATTTGGGTGCTCATTTGGTCAATATCCTCCTTCCCACTGGACTCTGTTTCATGTCCCCAGTGATGATCACTGCTTTATTCCCCACTCTAGTCCAGCTATTAGCATAAGAACTGGTACCGTGCATATCATAAAGACCTGTAGAAGAATGAATAACCCTAATTCCACATAGAACAGCAACAAACTAGATCAGTGTTTTTCAAACCACCCTTCACAGCCAGACCAGTGTTTTCAAAACTTCTAAATTATGACCAACACTTCTTTTAAATGAAAACGAACAGATTATAACAGAAATGGGGAAGGGGGATCATGTTTATTATATGTAGTAAGCTGCATGAAACTGTCATTTTCTTCATATATATATGACCCTTTCTAACTATGGGTCATGGTCCAAAAAGTTGGAAAGCCACTGAACTGAATGTCCCAATACAACTCCTCCCAACTTCCCACCAAAATGCTCAAAAAGGTGCACAAAATGGCAAAACTGGCAGCAGTACTAGAAAGAGGCAGGGAAAAGCCAAAATCTAGGCATTATTTCCACTAACTCTGTGAAGGATGGGTAAAAAGAAAATTCTTGAACCACATGAATCTGAAAGACTCACGCTGCACCTTTGGAAATTCAACAAGTCAGATGCTCTGAAGAATGCAGAAAAAATTCTGAGTCTAACTCAGGAACGCAGAAGATACAACTGGCCAGATAAAGATGAGGACATGCCCCAACTACATGGGAGGCACCTTTCAAACTAGCATAAGCAAGGGGACCCCAAGTGCAAATGAGGGTCAAAACTAACTAGAGACACACACAAAATACTGCTGCAGATTTTATTACAAACTAGAATACAAAAGTCTAAAGTCTATACTTAAAATTTAAGCTATACGCTGAAATATATATATTGTGTATATATATAAATATGATGGAAATTGAGAAGCGGCAAGAAGGCAAAAAAAATAAAGGCATACTAAATTCTCTGTTGTGCAGAGAGTGGGAGGAGTGGGATCAAAAGTTATTCAGTTCTTTGACTTTGGGAACCAGAGAAACACAGAATCATGAATGTATTTGGAAAACAAAGATAATCACTAGTAAAGTGAAAACTAGATTTGGCCATTTAAAAATAGTTTATATATATGAAACAAATGATACATAGAAAAAGACAGAAAATAAAGTACAGAAAGCATATTAGATTGAACCGTAGGAAACTGCCATTTTTATAGGTCAAAAGCAGTCAAATAACAATTTCATATGACTCAATCCATCAACAATGATAATAATAATGTCAGCTAATTTGTTCAGTGTGCGAGGCACTTTTAAAGGATTAATTGAAAATTTATGTATGCATGTTGTTCCTTTACAAATAAAAAATGTAGTCCTAGAGACATTATGTAATTTATCTGAGGCCATGAAGCTAAATACTGGTGGGAAGAAGTAAACCAGTGCTTTTCATAGTACCTCTCAGAAAAAAAAACTTAAAGAATTAAGGTCAAACATATTGGCCATAACAATAAATATTAAAGGAATAAGTTTCCCTTTGAGAGGTATGTTAAAATCCAATTAAATGTTGCTTATAAGCAAAAATATATGAAACAAAATGACAGACACCAAAAGTTTAAAATCAGAAGGATGAGTGAAATTATTTTAGACAAAGAAAAGAAGAAAACACTGGCAACATTAATATCAGGAAAAATAGCAGCATGTAGTTCCAAATGCATAAAGGGTTATTTTATATTGATAAGCATAATAAAGGCCTAACAGTAATCTTTATGCATTTAATATTATGTTAACACATAGAAATTGCTATAAAGAAACTGACAAAAGCCCATTTGTAGAGAGAGACTAAAGGACCATTATTATCAGTCTGTGACAGCTCAAGTACAGAATCAGGACACAGAGGATATGAATAATATTACTATAGTGGCTGAGTTAGTAAACATATCTGCACTTGTCATCTGTAGAAACCATGCTCTTTTCAATCCTCAGGGCACAGAAATCCCTAATAGACAATAAGTAAAAATTGTACAAACCTCACTTAATTACCATGATAAATAAAACCAATAATTTATGCAAAAGTTTATATGTAAACAATAAAGCAATATTCAGCCAAGTCATACTGAGCCGCTAGTTGCATTCCCGATAAAGTCAGGTATTAACAAAAATGTTTACTTTCCCTGTACTGTTTTAAATTTTTAGTGATTATATTAGCACAAGACATAGAAGTTAAGCTATCTTCAGTTTTTTAACTGCCACCTTCAGACTTTTATATGAAAATTCCTCCTCCCTCAATAATGACTGACTCAAAATTTAAAATAAAACACTGCTCATTATTTCAAAATCAATGAAAATAAAGTCATGTACGTCAAAGATGACAACAAAGTTGATCAATGTCTACTCTTTCATTGAAAACAAATGACCTAATATCAACTCAAGAAGTGAGAACCAGAGTTTTGTCTATTTTCTTGATTTTTTTCTCCATCAAATCAGCCCATCTTTTTCTTTAATCAATGTCTCCCTCCTCTTCTATTCTCACCTCCCAGTTTCACTAACGTATTTGAACTCACCTTTCAAGCCTCCACATAAATGCCACTTTCTCAGAGAAACTTTCCTCACCCTCGCAGACAAGGTCACCCTGCTTTCCTCCCTAATTCCAATTACACTTGGAGTTACTTGTTCAGAGGCTGTCTCCTTCACTAGATTGTAAATCTCACGCAGTCAAGACTGTGTCTTATTTACTATAACATGTGGAGATGGTAAATATATTGATTTTTTTATTCAAAAAATTTCAGTTCAAACAAATTTTTAATTCAAAATATTTGAGTTCTACGTGCAAGGTATTACCCTAAGGGTATTACACTGGGAAAACAGCAGTAAATAAAACAGGAATTTTTTTTTTAATTAATACTTTCCCTCATCAAAGAAGTAAAAACAATATAAATGCAATGGAGAAGAAAATATCAGGCAAGCTCGGTAAATGGGAAGGGTTATACAATGTTAAATGTAGTGATAATTAGAGAAGGCCACACTAAGAAGGTGACATTTGAGTTAAGACGTGAAAATGATGACAAAGCAACCATATGGATACCTGGAAACAGAGCATTCCAGCAAGAGGGTACAGTCGATGGCAAAGGGCTAGAAACCACAGTCTACTCTGTAGATAAGTCCATACATGGTTCTTGTTTAAAGTAAGGATAGAACTCTGGGAACATGAGTACCTAAAGATGGGCAGAGAAGCACAAACTCTTAAAAGAATAAAGAAGCAAATAGAGATAGGAAATGATTAAATATGATACATATTAAATACTGTGACTATCATGTGGTCAATGGAAAATTAATGTAAAAGATTTTAATGGCATGTGTACTTATGATACAAAGCAAAATGCTATAAATATTCAGTAAGATCAAATATTTTAAAAACTGCAAGAGTTATCCCTGAGCAGTGGAACTATGGATGAGTCTCCTGGACTTTCCAGATTCCAAAATGAGCATGTACTGTTTTTACAACTTTCAAATGGAAATGAGTATAATTTTAAAGAATCATAATGGCGTAGAGAGAAAAAGGCTGAGAACAGATTATCTTTGCTCTATCTTACTGCAAGAAGGCATGCCAATATCATTCCCTGAAATGAAAATATATTTTTAACTGGAAAAGATCTTTTTTTTTTAACCAGGTAAAGAGCAAAGTTCTACTGTATGTTATTTTTAACCTTCATCAAGCAATTAAAGCTTAAATTTACTTGACCAGAGTTTATAAACCCCCATGGCAAACTTGCTGGGGTTTCTCAAAGTCTGGGCTTTAGGCTAAGAAGTTTTTCAGCTTGTCTTTTATTACAGTGATGACAGTAATATGATACTCAATGCTGTTAGTACAGCAGTAAACTAAAACTATATTTGCAACTCCACTCAGGCCCCAAATCACCAAGAATCTTCCAATTCTTTTCAGGATTTTTTTTTCCTTTGCTGGAACGGATTCTTTCGGAAGCTTTTATTCATCTCAAAGGAACATCAAACTGAAACTCCATCTCCTTTGTATCATACCAGGACCACCTCATCAGAGAAGCCATGGTGGATGTTCACTGAATGTTTGACAACCTACAAAACTATTTTAAGCACCTGCTGGATAGAAAAAGTACCTGAAGAATCAAAATATGACTTAACTGTCCTTGTTAAGACACCTAGTACTTATATCAATGGGAGAGAATCCTTTCACAATGTGTTCGGATATCAAATCATCACATTGCACACTTTAAATATCTTAGTTTTGTCAATTACACTTCAATAAAGCTGGGAGAAAATCTTTTAAAATAATTTTTTAAAACCCACTGAGTATATATCACTTTTCTCACTCTAAAACTTCTCTCCAGCTTATCACATAAATTTCACTGGTATTTACTCTGACATATAACAAGTACTCCTAAATACTGCCACGCTTTAGCTTCTCAGCTAAGTTGCAAGCTCAAATTTCCAGCTACCAGCTGAAAATCTCTGCCTCTTTAGTTTTAGACATGTCTAAAACCAGCATGCCTCACTGAAACAATCCTCATAGTCTCATGCCCCTGCTCTCTGCTAATGGCATCGACGTGCCCTTTTTTGTCCCCAGAAGCTCCCTGCACCCTTCTGTTGGCCCTTTAAGACTGACCCAAAGGGCTTCCCTGGTGGCGCAGTGGTTAAGAATCCATCTGCCAATGCAGGGGACACAGGTACGAGCCCTGGTCTGGGAAGATCCCACATGCCGTGGAGCAACTAAGCCCATGCACCACAACTACTGAGACTGTGCTCTAGAGCCCACGAGCCACAACTACTGAGCCCGCGTGCCACAACTACTGAAGCCCACACGCCTAGAGCCCATGCTCTGCAACAAGAGAAGCCACCTCAATGAGAAGCCCACACACCGCAACGAAGAGTAGCCCCTCCTCGCCGCTACTAGAGAAAGCCCACGCACAGCAACAAGGACCCAACGCAGCCAAAAGTAAATTAATTAATTTAAAAAAAAAAAAAAAAGACTGACCCAAAGCAGACTGCCACTCGGCCACAAATTGTAACCCATCACTCACATGCAGCTCCCGGGCCTTCGTTATGACTCCTCTGCACGGAATGAGCTTCTCAGCCCACTTGCCCATTGAGGCCAGAAACCTGCTGCAAATCTTTCCTCTACTCCAAGGTAGAGTCACTCTCTCCATCCTCAGATATTCAGATGGGACTTTGTTTAAACCTCAGTTTACAATATTTATCACTGTCTGCGTGATCTCAGGCATTTGTATCCATGACTCTCCATGTTTAGGAGCTGGCTGAGAGCAAGGAACCATACTTTCTTGGTGGTTGTTTTTCCTTTTTTAATTTTTTTACTGTGGTGTCCTCAGCCAAGCGCAGGGACTGAATCTCATAAGCGTGCAGAGATTTTAGCTGCATGAAACTGAACTGACAGGGTCTCAGATAAAGGGAGGAGAGCACAGATCCTACTGAATTTGGAAAAGCCAAGTCATCCTGCCCTAGCCTTTGAACCTTTGGGTCTCTGTGTCTACTCAGAAAGAAAGCAAGCAGTTCTCTGTGGAATTATAATAAATACCGGGTACAGAATGAATTCCTCCTTTTCTCGACATGACAATAATCCCTCTCCCAACAAATCATAGTCCCAGATGGCAAAGCAGCCCCTTAACAAAAGGCGATTCTGTTTCGGCTGTGCTTCTCCCTGGGTAAGAACTCTCCATCCTTATCATCTGCTGATTGCCGACTGCTGGGGGGGCCTCGTTTAATGCTCCCATAATGAAACCTGCCTATAATGAGTAACTCCCCCTATCTGCTCTGCTCTAGAAGCAGTTGATAGGCCTTCCCCAGCTGCCTTGCTTTGCACCTAACAAAAGGTTCGCAGATACCCACCCCGTACTTCTAAATGCCCCTCCTTCCCTCGCCAGAGACCCGGATGAAGCAGAGTCCTGGTGGAAATAACATTCTGGGGCAATGATGTTTGTTGTCTTGGTTGTCACGCAGCTGGAAATCGTTTTCTTGTTTCCCATTCATAATAGCCCAACCTTCCCATCTCTGGGACAAGAACCCTTTTTTTTTGTTCGTTTTTGGGGTTTTTTTTGGCCGGCCACAGGGCTTGTGGGATCTTAGTTCTCCGACCAGGGATTGAACCCGTGCCCCCTGCAATGAAAGCGTGGAGTCCTAACCACTGGACCGCCAGGGAATTCCTCATAGCACGCTGCACCGATTCAGGAAGAGCCATGCAGGCTCCTAGGACCTCAAACGTCTGGCCCACGGTGGCAACCTCAATCACAGCCTCTCTAAAACGAAAAGAGGCAAGAGAGAGCACATGCACGCACAGGCACATACCCCACATGCATCAATATATATAAACACAAACATTAGGTTTGTATAAGCAAAAGTACAAGTATGGAAGGCTATGGAACAAATTCCTGACAGAGGGGTTGGTTACATCAGATGGGTAAGCTAGAAAGAGCGGAGGGATATTACATTTACTTTAGACACATCTGTATCATTTGAATCATTACAAAACCCCCATCTTTCTATAAATGAATGCAGCTATCTTCTTCTGGTGAGAACACTTTCCACTGTGCTCATACCCGAGTGACTTAAACAGGATGAGTAAAATGCATTAACGAAGCAGAGTTCACTGTGGCGTGACCTCAAAATAGGTCTGACTTCCCACCAAGGCTAGGTTTGGATTATTCTAGGAAGCAAGTCATCAACTGAATATAGAACCTCAAACACAAATTGGGTCACAAGTAAGAATATCTGAAATGAGAAGGAAGCAAGCCAGGGCTACAGATAAGACACAGTTATGTCTATCTCTAGACTTGACAACTAAGAGGTTAATCTGGGCAAAAAAGTTTCAAGTTTATAAAACGAAAATGAGAATACCAGGATCCATCTCTTCTCATCTTGTTAAGAAAAGCGAACTGACCTGAAAACACTGGGCCTAGTTTGAAGAAAACATTCCTAAAGTTGAAACTCAACAAACATGCTCCATATCTGAAGATGTTTCAAAAGAACTTCAGTCATGAACATAATATGATAGAATGCAAGCTCCTCGAGAGAGGGGACCTTCCGTGTCTTGTTTCCTACTGTTCCCCAGTACCTAGTAGGTATGCAACAAATATCTACTGCATCTGGAATAAATGAACAAATTAAAGATTAAGGAACAAGTAAACGAAAACTAGAATTAGCAACCAGATAATATCAGTGCCTATTCTTATTTTACAGATATAAAAAGAATGGAACTTTGACTCATTCAGCAATAACAACACTGGAAATTAAAAGCCTCTTGATTCCCTCTATCTTGATCACCTTTTTCTCTTCTGTGTTTCTTGGTTTATCTCCTAGGTTCCTCCCAGATCTTAATCTGCTAGGAGCCTTCCCTCACCTTCACCCCCACCCCATGCCCCCGAGGGTCAGGTGCCCCTGCTTGGTGCTCCCACAGTGCCCTGAGCTTATCTCCCTCGTCACACCTGTTACACTGAATTGCAATCATCATCTGTTAATATGTCTGTAAGCTCAGCTCCTGCTGGAGGGTAGGAATCCTGCCTTATTCATCCCCACTCCCTGCCTCCATCTAGCACCTAGCACAATGCTTGGGTTATAGCAGGCGGTCAGTTCAGTGCTGCTAGGGGTAGAACAGAACTTGTTTCCTCTGCCACCAAATCATTTCTCCTTCCAAAGAGCCAGGAGTATCCTTCTGTTAGGGCCAAGTTTCAGAATGAAGGCAGCTTGGGGATTGGTCAAGAAGAACCACTTAAACATAGAGGAAGAAAGTTGAGTATAGCAGACTTACATGAAATCGAATCCAGTCTATTGTTCTGAGATTTAAGAAAATGGGAAAAAAGAAAACTTGCTAAAAAGGAATGGTTCACAGTAGCCCTCTCTGTATAGTGAATCCTAAACCTTAAGAAGCCAAGGCACACATGATGGCCGTAATGAACAAAAGTTCCTTTAACAACAGTTTCAACCTTGGAAATCCCAGCCCAAAGAGATCTATAACCAGGTTTTATTAGTCCAACTTTCTCTCTTTCAGAGAAAGAGGCTGGTTTTGAAACCCCTTTCCTTTATCTCCATATTAAATAAAACAAACACAACCTGATCTACCTCATTCAGGCTTACACGTATTTGTTTTAGCACTGGACTAAAGTTAAGAGTCTGCCCTGTCCTTACATCACTTTTTTTTAAAAACAGTACCACAAAAATCAAATAAATTATAGCCTAAATCCACGCATGTAGTAAAATAGTCCTCTCATTTCTGAAAGAAATTTGAATGTTACATGAACTTCAAAGTTGAAGTTTCTACAGTACTGATCAGATGACAGGAGCCAACATCCAAGGATTGAGACAATTTTCTTTGCCCCACACCCCCAGGTCAATAATAGTAACAACAACATTACTTTGAAATCATACCAACCTGCTGGAAAAAAAAAAAAAGCCAGGGAATTTAAATAAAATCACCAAAACCAGCACTCTCCCTCCCCCTCCTAAAAAAAACAAAAAACTTTGAGTTACTTCAACTTAACTAATTTAATTAATTGATTAAACGTGCCAAACCCAAGTTCCCTTGCAGAAGATAAAACAAACTGCTGGGAGGATCATTCATTCAAATTGTATTCAGAAGACAGTAAAAAGCAGCTGACCTAATCTCCTTTCATCATCTGTCTCCTTGTTAGCCCAGCACCTCCAGATTCGAAGGCAATTAGAAGACTTACTCAAATCAGCTCCACCTTTGACATGCAGCTGAAACGCCACCCACTCCCACCTTTGACACAGAGGTATTGCGGTGTGAGAGGAAACCTCCAGAGTTGCTGGAAGTCTCTCGCAAATGGAGCCCACAGAGATTCTTCCTGTCTGAGAGATAATGACCTATACACCTTCGCTCTGGAGAGTTAGGGGAAAGAACAACAACAAAAGAGGCAGATGACCAGAAAGGAGGTTGTCAGAGAAGTATTCATCTACAGCATTGGGCAAGCTACTTCTATTGGAGGTTAAACTTAATAAAGGATCTTCGTGGTTGTGTCAGCCCTCACTGCAACACCAAGGGTGCTTCTCCCCTCTCCCCAACATCACCCCCTTACCTTTTACAAGGGCGTTAACCCCATTTCTAAACTAATAATAATTCTCATCTGTGCTGCAAATATTCAACCATTGTGAAATACTATGTATAACATAAATACAGTCAAGAATGTCGGTTGCCATTAGATTCACGTTTCAATTAGCATTAACTAGCAGGCCCTTCCCTAAACAAAAACAAAACAAAATGCTTTCTTGGTCAGCTCTGAGCCTGGAGAGCAATTTTAACCTACATGCTTCAAGGGCCTCACAAGGTCCAGATGTAACACAGTAACATCATTAATTTTCACTAAATTAAATTTCTCAAAAGGCCACTATCAATTTGGGGGCAATATGGGAGAAGAAACTGCATATTCTTTATTCTGTAACCTTTCTATAATCTGGATAAGCTGGCAGCAGTGCCCTGAAACTCACTCGGCATGAGTTACGAGGGTATGTAATGGAATCAGGGCCCAGGCACCTCTCAATCATTTCAGCCCTCTCTATGCCCAGTATTTGTGACTCAATGTCTTCCTGCGTTGTGGGGTTAAACCATACTTCCCCCTCCCTGTCCCTAGGTAGTACAATTCCTTAAAATAACAGCCAAGGTCTCCACAATTTATCGCCTTGTATCTTTCCAGCCTTCATTACCCCGGACTCCAACTATATAGTTCACTCCCCACCATTCATCTTTTAAGAGACACATCATTTTCATCCTTCAAGTCCCTTTTGTGAAGTCTTCCCCAGAGACAGAATTTAATTTTCCATTCCCTGGCATGCCAAGTTTCTTGGATTCTACAGCTGCCACTTAGTTATGCAACCCAGCTGCTATATATTGAAGTTAGCTGCATCTTTTCCCTCTGTACTGCAGCTCTTTCTAGAGCTTCCCTTTTCTCATCCTTGTATCTGCCACTGTCGAAGGAATTCAGTAACTGCTTATCCAATTAAAATTTCCTCCTTTTCTCCCAACTTTCTAAGGCATCCATAATAGCTCTCCATGAGATAGCTAAATAACACTACAGGGATTTGGAACATAGCGTGGTATGTAAACACTAGAAACCAAATAAGATGCTGAGTTAGCAAGGCCAGAGCAAGCTTTCAGACTTTAAACCAAGTTTTATCACATCACACTTCACTTTTAAAATACATCATGTTCCTCAAGTGTGTATGCATATAGGTACCAAAAAAAAAAAAATTAAAGAAAAGGGAGGCAGGCCACACATCAAGCACAGATATCAAAATCATGAGCTCAAATTAAATTTCAGGTCTTGTTATTTGGACACTTAGAGCTTCCCAGTGAAAATGATACAGTATATTCCGCCCAGGTTGCAACTTTCCTTACTAAGCATTTGAAATAAGATTCTCCTGCCTAAAAATCATGAACTTCAGACTGACTGTCATTATGTATCAAAAAGACTTAGCAAGTGAGAGTTTTACTTGCTTTGAATTTTCCAGTAGGTCTAACAGTCAGAACAGATTCAGTAAAGCCTTGAGAAGTCTGTGGTAAAATCTTCTTTTAAATCAAATTACTTTTCGGAAAAGATTAGCTTCAAATAAAAACAGACGTTTCAAACTCAGGTGTTGAAAGGGCTGCCACTTACATTCCCATCTCTGGTAACTTTTCCCATCACTCGCAGAGATTTCTGAGACCCACTGAGTGCCCTCAGCACTGGGCAGCAGCTCGCCTCTTGAGAGACAACGATGTAAATGGGAAGTTGGGCAGGTCAGACTACAGACTCCAAGTCAATTTTAAGGTTAAGTAGCTCACCCACTTTAATAAATAATATGGGTAACGGACGACTGACTGGGGTGAGGTGGGGTGGTATTATTGTTGTCCTTGTGCAGGAGGAAAGAAAAAACAGGGGAGAACCGACTCCCACCTCCAGGTTCTTCTCCCTCCAGGCATCTCCCACTGCTGCTTTTCCTCAACCCTCTTGGCCTTCCTGCCCTCCCCCTTACCTCCCAGACTAACAGTTGACACTTCCCTTTACTCTCTTCCTACCGTTCTAACATGGGATAACCACCCTCCAGTTTGTAGTTATGGGGGGGGGAGCTGGAAGGACAGCAGAGATGATCAAACCCCTCCATTTTCCAGATGAGGACACCGAGAAGGAGGACCAGCTGACCTAACCGGCTAAAGTCGCACCGCTAGGGGACGTGGTGTGTCTGTGGGCTCAGATTATGATAACCCAGTCCTCCTGCCTGGCCCCTCAGCCCGGCCTTCCCGCCACACACTACCTCTTTCTCTGGCTACTTGGCTTCTTTATCCTCAAATTAAATGGTATCAAGAAAAATGCAGCCTTAACAATGCCGATCGTTACTCACAATTTTGCTTTTGGGGCAAATATGCTCTGGCCTCCCCAGAACTGGAGAATCAAGGGCAGAAACAAATGGATGACATTATGCATGTGTGTGTTAATGCAATTTAATTCGGTCCAAATAGCCATAACTTCAGTACACACCCTTTTTCCTTGAGGCTTACTACTCTTATTTGACAAGGGAATAGTTTCTTAGGAGAATGAACTTGGCAGTTTTAAACCAGTACGGTCTCCCTCTAACCCGAATTGCAAGCTTTGAATAACAGACCTCCTGCTTCACAGTTACGCTTAGGCTGGGCAAACGACACTTATGCAAATAGGTGAAAAACACGGACTGTTAAAGCCCGAAGAGGATTTTGCTCTCATAACTGCAGTCACCTGTTTTCAAGATTCATGTTTGTAAATATGTATCTATTCCAACGGGAAACAACGCGTTTATAGTGAAACTTTAACAAGCCAGCGCTCGCTGGAAACCCACATTTACGAAACCTCCATGGATTTCAACAACAAAAAACAGAAGTAGCAGCAGAAAGCAGCAATCTCAGGCCCCAGACTGAAGGCAGCAACAAGTCCTGGATACCGTCATTCTTACACATCAAAGTCCAAATGGCAGCAAAGAAAAACAAGAATAAATGGGTAAATCCATTCACAACAAACTAGTCCTGCGCACACGCGCGGGCACACACACACACACACACACACACACACACAACGAGCCCGTTTACTTCAAAACCACCAACTCAAAGCCAGGTCCCTCCCTTGCCTTAAATTCCCCAGTTACTTGATAAACGTGTTTGTTAGGCGTCCGGACAGAAACTTAAGTTTAAAGTCCTCAGGCGGGGAGAGACCGCTGCGTGGCCGGTGAGAAGCAAGTGGTGGGGAAGCTCGGCGCTGCGGGGCGCGGGGACCCCCGGCGGTCCACGTCCACCGGGACGCGGCTTGGGGGTAATGTCGAGCGCCTCCCGCCTGCCTGCTCGGGCCCCCACCCAGACCCAGGTAACCGGAGACCACCTACGTGTCACTTGGGCGGGTCCCGGCCGCTGGCACGGGGCACAGCGTGGGCTCCGGGGAGCGCTGACCCGGTTGGGAGACGGGAGGGCCGGCGGCCCGGGCGGCTGCGGCCACTTCCCTCCCGGGGCTCGATCAACTGGTTGGCTGGGGAGGCCAGGAGAGCCTCGCCTCCTGCAGGTCGGCCCGCGAGCATGCACACCCACCCACACCCGGCACAGGCGCGCGCGTACACACACACACACACACACAGCCACAAAGCCCGTCTGCCGCAGGACAGCGCGATCCCAGCGCGCCGTTTGGCGGCGGAAGGGACCCGGCGAAAGCTGGCTCAGCGCTCAGAGGGCACCGTCCCCTCGCGCCACCCCGCGCCGCGCCTGTCCCTTTACCTGCGCCCGCCGCCGCCGCCGCCGCCACCGCGCGTCCGGCTCCCGCCGCCCCCGGGCTGGCTTCAGGCTGCGCGGTCAATCCCCGCAGCCCCCGCCCCGCGGCCCGCCGAGCCCGGCCCTCCGCCCGCCCCTCGGCCGTCGCCCGGAGCGGGGCCGCCCCCTGCGCCCACCCCGCCGGGGTCCCGCGCGCGCGGCCGGGAGGCCGGGGAGGGCTCGGCGGCGCCGGGGCCCAGGCCGCCCGAGATCCCGGCAGGCTCCGCTGGGGGACAGGGGCGTCGCGGCTCCGGGAGCGTCAGCCGCCGCTCGGCCCCGACTGCTCCGGCTTTGGCGCGCTGGCAGGGCGGCGGGGGAGGGGGGCGCCGAGGGAGGGCCGCGGGAGCAGGGCGGACGCCAGCCCCCTTCTTCCTCCGCCTTCTTTCTTTTCTGCAGGCTCCACGTAGCACAAGTCAGCAACTCCCACACCCCCCGACTCCCTCCCCCTGGCTCATTCCCTTACCTGGCGCGACGCCCCCAGAGCCCCTACCCTCTGTGCTCCTCCTCCCCCATCCAGTTGCCGGACTCCCCGCCCCGCCTGCAAGGCGGGGGCGGAGGGTAGCCCAAGCCTCCCATTCATCATCTTCCCACCGCCCCCCACCCGGATCGGACCCACCCGCGGCTGGAGACCCACGGCCTCCAGCTCCGGATCCCCATCGCCACCCGCTCCCGCGCTCACCTCTGCGACCGACAACTTGCGGGACTCGGGCGGGCTCCCCTATACGTTGCATTTTCATTTTGTCGCTCTTCTCTCCCCACTTGAAAAGCTCTGGAAGACATCGCAGGGCCCGCAAAATCCCCGATGTCTGGCCTCTCCCGTAGTTCCGTTTCCAAACTTTCCCGGAGGCACAGAGTTTCTCCCAGCGCAGCCTTCAAGTCGAGGCTGCAAAGAACGCAGAGTCAATTTTGCTGCCGGAAAGGTGCACACGTTTCCATTTCTGAGTTTTCGATTGCCTGGGTCTGCAGACCAACGCAAGTGTGACTGTGCTCCCCTAGTTCTCCATATCCATGATTATAAATTTCTCTTCCGCTTTCCCAGTGTAACTTTGCAAGTGCAAACTACAAATTTAGAAGAGTAATTAAGGGCGGGGAACACACACCTGGAGGTGTGGGCGGGAGCGGCGCAGGACTAAGGCCTTGGGGATGGTTCTCGGGAAAGTGGCGGCCACAGAGATTCGCCCAGGTTCTGGAACAACACCCGGTCCACCGGGGGGCTCTCCAGCCGCGCCACCCCCTACCCACCTCCCACCCTTGGCTTCCTGGAGTGTTGGCAATTCTCTGCCTCTAGCTCCACTCCTAAAGCCGCGACACAACAAAAGTAGCAGCTTACAAGTAAAAACTGGGCAAACTCTAGCCTGAAACGGCACGTGGGGTCTACGACAGCAGTATGTCAGGGAACTTGGCAGGACTCATACAAGTACATATAAGAAAGAAACGCAGAACCAGGAGGGAGGGCTGCGTTGGTGGCGGTCACTCGGTAACCTTGGGCTTCGCAGAAATGAGAGGTCACCGGAAACCGCACAGGGCGGGGAGGGGAAGACTTCTTGGTGGGGATGGAAACGTCTCAAGCTTCCAGTGAGGTCTGCTTCCAAGAGAACGTGACCGTCGCCCGCAAGTGACTGCTTCGAACCTTGACTGAGTTCGTCTTGCGGATTTCACAGGACGCTCAAAGCTAAACCCTGACTGCTCATCCATTACTATCTGAAGCTGTTTCCTTTTTCAAACAATGTATCAAATCCCCTTTGTTAAAAAATCAGCCTTAAACAACTCTGCTTCCTCTCCTTTCCTACCAATTTATCATTTATCTTATAATAATCCATTAAAATGTGAAAAAATAGAAATTTTAATACATGCACGGTGCTAATATGTTCATTTACAGCATGCAGAAATGCATATAAAAACTCTCTTATTGCAAAAATAATGAGAGCTGATCTTAAACTCTAAAAAGAAGATACCAGGACAAATAGGAAAATGTCCACTATATAATCTAAATATAATAAAAAGCATATATTGGTTAGAAAAGAAAGACTATACTGAAAGGGACTTTTGTTTTCCACCATAGCTCTACCCACCTCAGAAAAATCACTTAGCTCATTTTCCTGTCTTCTTTCTACTACACGCTCTCTGTATTTACTGTTGGGTTTCTCAATACCAAAACTTCTATATCTAGTAAAAAGAATATTTTAAAATTTTATTTAAAATAATTAAATTATTATATTAACTATAGCAATAGTATCAAATAATTAATTAATTTACAAATTAATTATTTCAACCTTTCACCCTTCCTCATAAATCAAAGATAAAGTGCAAATGAGTTTCTTGCCTACCACTCAGCTTGAATGTTTTCCCAGGATATTGATTTTACCTCTTACCATCTTAAGGAATATGGTTGCTTCTGCTTTGACTATATATTAACTGCCTTAACTACTCTGTGGTCCTTTCTAACATCAAATGAGGAGTTCTGTCCACAGAACAAGAGTATTCAAGAGTTCCAAGTTATTTGCTTTAAAAAACTTTCTTTCCTCTTTATTTGGCCTACCATGGCCTAGAATGAATTGGAGAGCAAAGTACAAGGTCAGCCTGGACGGACCTGTCTCCCTGACACATGTGGACCTGTCTGAATGAGACTGCTCTTCACCCAGTTTTAGTTTAATAACTTTAAAATCAACTGTAGGTTGTATGCCCAGTGTAAAAGGAGAGAGAAAATGAAATCCAATACAGAATCCAGTTCAGCACAGAGATTAATCCATCAAAACTAGTATTGTGTTCCAAACGAGCCAGTTTTCTCATCTGTAAAATGGGATAATAATACTAATAAAGTCTATTTTATCAGGTTCCAGGTTGCCTTTAACAAAGTAAGATAATATATTTGAGCAGGCTTCTTCAAACACAACAGTAGGTGATGTTATTTCAACAGAGATGCAGAAGGATACCTTGATATACTTTAATGTTTTTATCTGTCTGTGGCCCCCTTGTCATTCAAACTGATTCCCTTTCTTGGATAGTCATCTTAATGCTTTCTGTCCTAACCTTTCTCTCTTATCCTCTGCCAAGCAATGTTTCTCTAGATCTGTTTCTTCAAATGACTTCACCAGAGCCAGAGGCCCAAAGATAGCTGGTGCTGTCAAACATGAGAAAAAATATTTTCAGCAAAATGAAGAGAATTTGAATGAGGAGTATTTCAAGTACAGTTTACATTAATATCTTGATAACTGTAGACTTTGTCAGATTATTGCTGTTATCTAGTGGTCCAAGGACTATAATTTGCAAAGCATTTAGGATTGAAACATTGGCTGTCACTACTTTTGACTCTGTTATTTGTTCAGAAGGGTTTGCTGGTCATGCCAGTTCCCTCTGCCTTCCCACATTACCTTCCTTCTGGCAAAAAGCCTTTGAAATTTTCTACTAGAGAGTAATCAAAACTATCAGCAAAAAGATCTGTTGGAAACTTTCCCTCCAGTCTGTTAATGTAGAGACTGATGCAGAGAAGGTATTCCGGTGAAACAATGCCCTGAGAGAATTCAGCCTGCTTGGGAAAATTTTTCAGGTGCCTCTCAGGCAGAGGTTTCTTCCTTTTTAAAATGGGGTATTTATACCTCGCTGCTGTTTTTCCCCTTGACTAGAAAGAAATCATTCTCCTTAGGAAACCTTTCTATTTTAAAAGGCCAGTGGCAGAGGTGGGTGAGGTCAGCCCAATGTAGTAAAACTAAAATAGCATAAAATAAAATAACACTCTTCAGGGTAGAAGTGACATAAAGAGACTCTAGGAACAGAGAGTAGAAGATGGGATTGTGTGTGCAGCAGCCCTGTATGAGGACCAGACTACAATGAAATGAAAGCCCTAAACAGAGTGACTATTTGCTCACCTTTTTCTTATCACCTATTTCTGCATGAATAATCTGGGTAGTGTCTGAAGTAGATCAAGGGTGAGCAAATCCTTTTCCTGTAGTTTCCCTCACCCAAATAAAAAGATTTTGATCTAAAAGATTTTGATCTAAAAGATTTTGATCTAAAGAAGGGGAGGGGGGAAGAAAATGAAGAAAAAAACATATATGTGTGTTATATGTATAATTTTAGAGCTAAAAATAGACTTAAATATCCAAAAAATCATAGAAAGGGTCACAAAACAAAAAGTTAGTTCTATAAAACAATAATAAAATTGGTAAATTTCTAGTAAGACATAGTGAGGAAAGAGAGAAAAGAAACAAGACTGTGAATGAGATTATAATTATAGTTTTGAGACTTTTTTTCCTAATACTAACAGAATGTTGTGAGCATTTTTAAAACTTAGCTGAAATAGATACTTTTTAATAAGATGCAAATTACAAAACTTTATTGAGTCAAACAAATTAAAAACATGAATATATTTGTAACCATTGAATAAATTGAATTCATATTTCTAAATCTGTCTACAAAAAGGGTCAAAAATTTGGTGGCAAAGATTTACCAAATCTTCATAGGTAATCTCTATTCAAATGATTTCAGAGAAAAAGAAGGAGAGCACCCCAATTATTTTATGAGCTAATAAAATCTTGATGCCAAGATCAGACAAAAAAATAGAAAGGAAAATTATAGACCAATCTCAAAAGGAATAAAAAATTTTATTCTTACATATAATCAAACCAAGTTCAGCAATGTGTTTTTAAAAAATACATCACAAGCACATCAGGCTGATACCATAATGTAAGAATGGCTTCATATTAGAAAATGTAAAGAAATTTGCCACTCATTTTTCTTAATCTCAGCAAACTAGAAAAGGGAGGAATTTCCTGAACATGATAGAGTTGCTACCAACAACCTAATTCTAGAAGCATTATTCTTTTTTTTTTTTTTTTTTTTTTAATAAATTTATTTATTTTATTTATTTATTTTTGGCTGCACGCAGGCGCGGGCTTTCTCTAGTTGCGGCGAGTGGGGGCCACTCTTGGTTGCAGTGTGTGGGCTTCTCACTGCGGTGGTCTCTCCCGTTGCGGAGCATGGGCTCTAGGTGCGTGGGCTTCAGTAGTTACAGCGCATGGGCTCAGTAGTTGTGGCGCACGGGCCCAGCCGCTCCGCAGCATGTGGGATCCTCCCAGACCAGGGCCCGAACCCATGTCCCCTGCATTGGCAGGCAGGCTCTCAACCACTGCGCCACCAGGGAAGCCCTAGAAGCATTATTCTTAATGTTAATTCATTAAATATTTTCCTTTTAAAGTAAGAAAGAAAACAAGGATCACTTTACCATTTCTATTCCACATTGTACTAAAGCACCTTGCCAGGATAATAACACACACACACACATACACACACACACACACACACACACACACAAATTGGAAGATATAAGGGTTGGAAAACAAGAAAAAAATGATTTGTAGATGATATAATTGTCTTCTGAGAAAATTCAAGCAAATCTAATAAAATATTAGAACAAAGAAGAGAGTTTAGCAACATTGTTGAATACAAGATCAATATACAATGAAGCCACAGCCTATTAGAAATAATAAATGTTTGAAGGTCTCACTTATATAGCAACAAATTTTTATTATAACTTGAATAAAAATTAAAAGAAAGGTATAGTATCTGTATTTACTATATGTAGAAAACTATAAAAATGTATTGAAATACATGAAGAGGCTTCAATAAATGGATAGATAATATCATGTTCATGGATGAAAAGACTCCATAAACAGAGTGCAATCTACTCCAAATTGTAATAGGGTTTTTCATAGACCTTAACAAAGTGATTCTACAATTCATGTGGGAGTGGAAGAGGCCAAGAATGACTAAGACAATTTTGAAGAAGCATAAGGAGGGAAAATTGTCGCTCCAGGTATCAAAATATTCTAAAGCTTCACCAACTGAAACAATGTAGGATTGGTGCAGAGACTGGTAAATAATCTCATGAAAGAGAATGGCAGGTTCAGAAACAGAACCACACATAAATGAGATAAGCCCATGTAAAATAGTACATCAAAGATGTTCTCTGTAGTTCTCCTTAGCACTCTCTAAATATATTTTCAAAACAACATGGGATACCTACCTCACACTTTAAACAAACATAAGTTCCTAATGATGTGAAGACCTAAAGTAAAACTTCCAGATTTTTAGAATATCTTCATCTTTTCAGGATAGAGAATTTCTTACAAATGGTACAAAAAGTACAAACCATAAAAGAGTCTGCTCTTTTCTTTCAAATAAAATATGGCCGATTCTAATATGCTGGATTCTTGTGAGTTCTAGTAGTTGATGTGATGTCTGCCTCAAGACCTACAATGAGTGTTCCAAGGAATATGAGCGGTACTGTGACACTCTGGGCAAAAGTGGGACAGGGGTTTTCCCAAGTCATGTGTATCTTATGTCATTTCTGTTGTTTTGACTTGATAGCCTATTATACCTCCTAGAGCAAGGTGGAAGAAGCAGTGGGGTAGTGGTCCCTTAACAGAAGGCTCTGAAACATTTTTGGATGTGGACCCCTTTCAGAACTGAATCAAAGCTATGAAACCGCTTTACAGGTAAACGTAGGATATACATATTGTAGCAGAAGCAACTGCAATATCTATTCTCTCCTTTTGGGGCACCAGCTAGATTAGATTTCCCAGCCTCTCTTGCAATTAATCGAGGCCACGTAACTGAGCTGTCTCCAGTATAACTTGAGCATAAGTGACTTCTGCTGATTCTAGGACTACCAGAAACTCCTCTCAGGTGTGCTCCCTCAGGTTCTTTGTCCCTTCTGTTGATGGGATGGCAATACCCACACCAACCTTGGAAGCCACGGATGGAAGATGACAGGCAGCCATGACTCCTGATGCTTGAAGGACGCTCCTGTCCACATGAAGGAGAGCCTCTCTACCGACGTGAGCATCTCTCTGGACTTTTATGTGAAAAAGAAATTTTTTGTTCTTTGAGCCACTAAATTTGGGGAATCTCTCAGTTACCTTGGCTTAACTTATATATATATGTATATATATATATTCATACATATTTTGACTGTAATCTCAGGGGTTCAGTGATACCCTATAGCCTAGATTGTGGATTGATCTGAGAAAAGTAGAGATTCTGATGACCTGCCTTCTAGAGTGGGCATTCGCCAGAAGTGGGCGTGTTACACCTTTGCACAAACTCTACTGGTTACATTTAACTGAATGCCTCTGCCAATCCCCCTCATTTCTCTGACAACATTTACTCTGCCAGAAGCAGAGTAAATTCCACAGGTTAAAAAACAATAATGGACATGAATGGAAGACTGGTCAGCAATATCAGGAACAAACTCCTGATATACACAGCAGTATGGATGAATCTCAAAAATATGCTGAACAGAATTAGATCCAAAACAGTGCATACTATATGATTTCATTTCTGTGACGTTCCAGAACAGGCAACATTTATCTATGATGTTAGAACAATGATTGCGTAGGGAATGGGGACTGAGAGAAAAGGCACACAAGGGAACTTCCTGGGGTAAGGGAACTATCCTATATCTTGCTTTGTGTTGTGGTAACATGGGTGTATATATGTGTCCAAACTCAGTGAACTGAACATTTAAGATTGGTGTAACTTATTATTTGTAAATTACACCTGAATAGTATATTTTAAAACACAAGTGTAATTATCTGGATCTATCCATACAATGATATTTCTAAGACAAACTATTATGGAATAATATTCAGCCATCACATCCTCTGAGGGCTGCTGTTGTGATTGAACATATTAAACACTACAACACTTAAAAGCAGAGAATGATTGTACTCCTACATAAAACCAAGATACACTCTACACATGTCCTAAGAAAAATTAACTATAATAAGCAAGTCAGGATAAACAAGTTCCTATTGCACAGCACAGGGAACTATATTCAATATCTTATAATAACCTATAATGAAAAAGAATATATATACATGTATAACTGGATCACTTTGCTGTACACCAGAATCTAACACAACATTGTAAATCAACTATACTTCAATAAAAACTTTTTTTTTAATAATAAGCAAGTCAGTAGATTATTCCTATGTAAAAAGCCTGTGATTTTCCATGGCTAGGATTCTAATTCTATATAACCATAAAATATATTTATATAATCAATAGTATGTGTCTTCTGACTTTAGCAGGATATAATAATTACATGACCAAACTATATTTTGAGATTTTTTTTTCCATGTTTTCTTCTCCCTGTATTTCTACTTTCCTTCTCTCATTGTTGAATAGCCATATGTTCTGTGCTCATTGCTCTGGAAAGTATATGACAAAACAGAAAACAGAAGAGCCAAAAATCTTTATAGAAAACCTAAGCTCTTAGGAGAAGAGGATTTACAGGCATAAACAGTATGTATAGACCTGAAGGAAAAACAGTATACTTGGAATGTAAGAGCAACAGAGAGAAGACTGTGTATCCCAAGAACAGAGGGCACCTCTGTCCTGCTTCCCAGCAATTCTGCTGGAGAGAAAGCAAGCCGCCTTAGAAGAAAAGACTGCAAGATGTGTTTAGGCAGATGGAACATGGCATAGCTTAGTCACAGATGGTCATGTCTCACAGGTAACATATCAGCAGTGGACTTGGACAAAGGAAGTCTCAGAGGCAACCTCTGCAGACCGATGCTAGAGAAGCCCCTCCAACACGTTGCCATTATCTAAAACTCGGGAAGGGTAACTGATCTAGACAGGGGTGCGTAACTATAATGCCCTAAGAAAAGAAGAAAACTGCAAAAGAACTGAGCTCATGTTTTCCCACCAACCATGAGGAATGGGAGATCCAGAATAAGAATTTAATCTGAAATATAGAAAAATCCTTCTTGAATATCTAAGTTTATTGGCTGAGATTGATACCCACTGTATTAGTTTGGCAGGGCTGCCATAACAAAGTACTACAGACTGGGTGGTTTAAAAAACAGAAATTCTTTTTACCACTGATCTAGAGGCTAGAAGTCCAAGATGAAGGGTTCTTTCTTCTGAGGCTTCTGTCCAGTCCTGCAGATGGCGGTTTTCTCCAGATGTCTTTACTTGGCCCCCCCTCAGTCTGTGTGCGTCTGTGCCCTAATCTGTTCTTATAAGGATAGTCCTGTTGGACTAGGGTCCACCCCTATGACCTCATTTTACCTTAATCACCTCTTTAAAGGCCCTGACTCCAAATACAGTCACATTCTGAGGTGCTGAGGTTTAAGTCCTTCAAAAAGAGTTTGGGGGAGACACAATTCAGCCTGTAACACCCACTAAATATGGAGTTCTTATCCATGATTGCTAAGAACCCCTGGCCACCTTATATCTGTGCCATGGAAAGATCACAAACCCTAGAACAGGAACTAATTTGATATAAAATATGGCCACAACCTTGGGAGGATTGCTCTGCAGACAAGAGGTGACCTCCCAGAAGTCACTGCTAATTTGCAGAGTACAGAGGGACTATAGGGGGTTTGAGACAGTAACACGGGAGACTCTGAAACCCCTGGGAAGATGCAGAGTGATCAGAAGGAAGGAAGTATAGCAACTGAGCCTTGACAGAATTTGCTGATGAGGTTAATTAATCTCCAATTTCTGAGAAAATATCTAGAAAAAAATATCTCTGAAAAGTTATCTAAAAGCCATTTCTGGGACCTCAAGTTGCTAAAAGATAAACAGCAATAACAATAACTGGACTTTTTCCCAGAGAGAGATCTGAACTGACTTGTAGAAATTTAGACTAACAGGTCATGGACCTGACCCATTAGGGACAGGTTTTGGCAAGTATAAATTACACTGAGTATCGTAATATATTCCAAGATGAACTTGAATGAACATGATCCTCCCCCTTCCATAATTCTTCCAACTGGTAAAGGAGAGGGAAGAGGTGGAATTCCTGATCATCTCCACAAGCAGGAATGCTGAGCCAGCTCCGCAGACATGGATATGTGCCATTCAAATCCATTCCAAGAAAGAACTCACAAACCTGCTGCAAAGGGTGTGGTTAGCAGATGGTCCATGGCTTTCAGCAATTTAAGGTGAGGCCACATTCTTCTTAGGGCATCCCTTGAGCCAATGAATGAGCAAAGTGATAGCCAAGATTACACTCTTCTCATGGTCAACCATGGCCAATGACTGAGCGAGGGGGTGGTACAAGGACCTAGCCATTTCTGTCTAATGAGGGACTTCTCTAATGAACCATCTTTGCTCCCAAGGTCTGTATTGGGCTAGTGAAGACTTTATTGGGTCTGTATCATGGTCTGGTAGCTCCCCGTGTCCTATCCTTCTTCTCCACCTTTTCTTTTCATAGATGTTACTCCCCAATAAACCCTTTCTTTGTTCTCCTACCTCAGCCTCAGCATCTACATAGAACCCAACCTGCACAAGTATTTTCCACAGTTTCTATCCTATTTATCTTTCTATTTATCTTTCAATGATCGTCATATAATAGTCTTTTTGTTGAGATTTTCAAATTGCTTGAACTGGAATTGTTATGGTCTTCACCCCTTTGTTTAACCTAGTACTGTAGGTTACGTGTTTTTTGTTTTGTTTTGCTTTGTTTTAATGATTTGCTTTGCTAAGGATTTTTTTTGACTCTTTACGAAAAAAGAAACAGATCTAGGATGGATTTATCAACACTATTCATTTTCTGCTGTGTATCTCATTAGTTGTTTTGTTCATAGTTAAATCCTTCCTACTGACTTCCTTGGGTTTATTTTGTAAATCTCCTTAGTTTCTGGTGCTGAGTGCTTAATGAATTTATTTCATTCTTTCTTTTTAATAAAAAAATTTAATAATAATTTTTGAATGTTCTCAACTTGGTATACACCTCAGGCACTTGGACTAATGTTTACATTTCTCAACAAGGCTTTATGGGTAGTATATATTTAGTCTTTGTGTATCTTTGAATGTTTTCTATTCTCTTCAAAAAAATAAAAAGTAAATTATGTTGTAACCTAGAAACTACAAATCTACAGAAATAGGTCTTTATATAATAAATTTATAATTCGTTTTATAAATTTATACAATAAGCTCAGGAAAGTTTTCTTCTACTATATAGGTAATTGTGGTCTTTGCTTCATTTGTTGTCTCCTTCAGGGTCAGCCTCATCAATATACTGGCTCTTTGTTCTCTGTTCTCCATTCAGTTCCTCTCTTGTCATTTTTATCTCTTTGCCTTTTTTTTAATCTTTTGCCCTGCATCCTAGGAGACCTTATAAAGTGCGAAACCCACATGATTGATTCTATTATCCATAGCGTATTTTTCTTTCTAATCACTCCAATGTGGATTTTATTTACATTGAATTTTAAATTGTTTTCCAGTTCTTCCTTTTATCTTTTTAAAAATCTCTCATGCCGTTAACATTTTATATCAAACTGCCCTTTTCGTAACACACCTGTTTTCATTCCTTAAAAACTCATCTTTTTACACTCTATTAAATAGGTATGCCTCATGCAGTACCTAGCACTTAGTAGAGGCTTAGTAAGTACTTGTTGGATTATTAATCTTAAGTGAATGAATGAACCTTCAACAGTAGGTCAAGTTCCATAGCAGAGAGAAAAGATAATATGCTAACAAAATTGGCAGTTCATTCAAAGAAAAATGAAATGTCATTATTTTCCGTGTTCCAAGTTTCATTCAAAATCGGTTGTTAAAGTATGATGAGACGATTATCTAACATTTAATTTAAATCTGTTTAGAAGAGATAATAGATTATCATCAAGACTGAATCCAGCCTATGCCAACAGGGCACCTCTTTTTAAAAATTGCCTTCAAGAAAAAGCTTATTTCTGAGATGCTGAAATCTCCTACCCACTCTTTTGCACTCCACAAATATATTTGAAGTTCCTTCTTTCTGTGTTCTCTTGAAAAAAAAGTTCTAATTTGAAACATTAACAGTGGAACAGTTAAACAAAAAAACAAACAAACAAAAAAACCCATAAAACCTCTTCTCGTGATATTAACCAGCCACAAATGGCCAGGGTAAACTTCCTTCATGAAAGCTTCTTGCCTAGAGGTGGGATTGGGTCATTATGTCTGCACAATAACCTCCCTGCAAACATATGAATGCCAGATGGTTGGAACTGTTCCATTAAGAAACTAATGTTTTCATTGTTTGGAATTTGATTTTGTAGCTTTCTCCATATAGTGATTTGACTGCAGCATTTAGAAGTCTTGAGAGCCTTCCCATAAATTATTCCACCTCTCAAATGTGAAACTAGGTTAGCCTGTTTTTCCATTAGTATGTCATTCCCACTTTCTTACTCAGATGTGGATAATTTAAGTGGGATTCATAAAAAGAAGATGTGGGTTTTGTGCTTCAGTTGTTTCTTCAAGGAACTTGCTACTGAATACTTCCCTCACTTTGTTTATTTAAATATTTATCTATGAATATTCACGAAAAATTAAATAATAATAGCTAACAAAGTTCTTACTATGCATTTATATGGCTCTTACTTTATTTTCATAGTTCTCACACTATTCTAAACATTTTATACATATTAACTCATAGAAGCGTCACATCAACTCTGTGAGGTCAATACTATTATTATTTCTACTTTGCAGTTGAAGAAACTAAGGAATAGTGAAGTCAAGTAACTTACCTAAGGTCAAACAGGCAGTGAGTAGTAGATGCAGAATTTTAATCCTGGAGAAAAAGTCTCAGAGTCTATGGTCTTAACTACCTCACCCTACACTACACTGTTTAAGTCCCAGCGAATCTAGCTTTTTCCAAGAGAACAATGGTAAAACTGGAGTCCCTGCTCCCTGCTTAGTCCTCATTAATATGAACAAGATCTTGATATTACTGTGGCAAACATCTTATCTATTCCAAGCCTTAGAGACTATGGCAGGGTATATAACCAACTATCAATAGGACCAGTCTCCATTGTATCTTGGAGAGATCTATTATTCTGTTTAAGAAATAAAGGAGGTTTTCTTTCCTGAAATCCTTTACAAGTTACTCTTGCTATGGATGCTTTAGTTTTGGTGTCCCTCATTATATTAAATGGGACGTGAAGTTTTTTTAAGTAATCCATTTCATTAGAAATAAAGTACAGGGACTTCCCTGGTGGCACAGTGGTTAAGAATCCACCTGTCAGTGCAGGGTACACGGGTTTGAGCCCTGGTCCGGGAAGATCCCACATGCCGCGGAGCAACTAAGCCCGTGCGCCACAACCACTGAGCCTGCGCTCTAGAGCCTGTGAGCCACAACTACTGAGCCGTGTGCCACAACTACTGAAGTCCACACACCTAGAGCCCGTGCTCCGCAACAAAGAGAAGCCACCGCAATGAGAAGGCCGCACACCGCAACGAAGAGCAGCCCCCGCTCGCCGCAACTAGAGAAAGCCCGCACGCAGCAACGAAGACCTAACACAGCCAAAAATAAATAATAAATAAATTTTTTTAAAAAAGAAATAAAGTACAGCATGAAGTTACAGAAAATGGAAGTGGGCTGTAAAATGAAAACCTTAAGAAATTATAATTGCAAAATGGCAATTACTGTGATGTAACTCATGATCAGTAGGTCCTTGAAGGAAGGCATATGCCTGCCCTCAGGGATAAAGGATATGAGGACATGATAATGACAAACACTTGGAGTATGACTGCAAGAAGAAGACTCAGGGAAACTAAGCAGTTTAAAGGGCTTTAAAGTATCTTTATTCAAAGGCAAGTATTTAAGAGTCATCCTAAGACCAGTTTGGATTTGTCAACTTCATAGGCAAATGAATGAGCAATGGACATCTGTTGTTGTTTTGTTGCCCAGAATCCATGCTCCCTTCTGCTAACAGAACCCTGATATTCCTTTCTACTGATTTGTGTTGACTTAACCTTCTCCTATGATGTGGTGCTGACCGTTCAAAGCATTCAATTCCACAGTCATATTGATTAATTCAAACATGAGCCAGTGATCCTATCAGAGCCACTGATGTACAATCTTGGGTACTTTTGCTTCAGCTGAGGAGAAAGGAGTATATTCTCTTTTCCTGCTACAATCAGAGCTATGAAACTTAAAGCCTGAAATGTTTGAGGCCAACATGAATGAGAACTTGCCAAAGGAGTAAACCAACACTCAGAAAAGTAGCATTGAGAGACATAGAGGGAATGAGATAATATCCTGATGACATAATTTGAACCCCTGGATCAAGGTGTACCTATAGTCTGTCCCTTGAACTTTTAAGTTACATAAGCCAATAAATTCCAATATTTATTTAAGCTTTTGGAGCTACCTAAGAAGTCCTGACAGAAGGAGAGAACTAAGAGTCCTTGGCCCCTTTGGAGAGAGTTTGCCTTGTGTTCCTTTGTGAGGAAAAACAATGGAGCACTTGAAGAAGGCTCTGGAGAAAAACAAAAGGCTGAGATTTGAGGATATCCCTGAGCGGAGCTAACCTTTCAGGGCATTAAAAGAGAGAGTCTAGATTGTGCCTTTTAGAAAAGCAAAGAAAATATTCTGGACTTTCATACAGAATCTTTGGGGATGAAGCAAACAGAAAACGATTTCAACAATAGTTGAAGTTTTATGGTGGTAACTAAAAGGCTCCATTTGCACTGTTGTGCCAGACTTCACAGACTTGCCTTTTGACTCATAACCCACAAAGATGGCTTTGGGCTCTCAGAGAAAGACATTATTGACCTGGGTTCCCAAACTTTTCAAGAGATTTAATCCTTAGTAGGGATTATCTTGGTGTGGCACGCTGCTAGTGGTTACCAGAAATCCTTTCTTTTCTTCTTCCTTAATAGTGGAATTTTACCTGGCACATGGACATTCAGCTAGAGCCTCCACTACCCAGCCTACTTTGCACCTAGTTATGATCAGTGATAGGTGATTTGTTCTCACCAATGGAAGTGGAAGAGTGTGAGTGGAAGAAATATACGCGACTTCTATACCATTTGCTTAAAAGGAAATTGCCTACCCTCCATCTCTGTACTTTCTCCTTCTAGCTTGATCTAATTTCAAATGATTAATGAGGACAACACCCTAGGGATTGCAGAAGCAGCAAGATGGAAGAAACAATGTTCCTGAATGATTAACTGAAGACAGGAAAGCTCTCCCACCAATCTGGACCACTCACCACTAGACTGTTTCTTGACTGAGAAATACATTACTGTGTTAGTCAAGCCCCTGTATTTTAGGGCTCTTTTTTCCTATAGCACCTTAGCATCTATTCTAATATTCCTATTTTCTGAATCTTTCACCATAGTCTTCTCCACTTTTTCATAACAGATAGTTTCCATTCCACAATGTCTCCTTAGTTACACTCCATCTGGTCAGGGTCTTTTTGTCTCTCTTTAGGTTCTATAGGCTATTGCAGCCATCACCTTATTGCTTTCTCCTCCGACAACCATGCTGAAACTTTCATCAAACAATATTGAGAAAACATCTCTGCTCAAATGTTAAGAGAGAAGCCCCTCAGCTGTTATACAGAACTTCATTTTGATCCATTTCTGAAAGACTTGCCTGCTTGGATTTTGTAAAGGGTATGTCTGTGTCACTCTTAATCATCAGGAAGACTTCACCTACTCTGCTAGTGACTCTCACTGAATGTTCCAGAACAAAATGCTCTCTCTCTCATTGGAATTTTAACTGTATAAAGTAGAGGGGAAAAAATGAAAGTTGAGAAATTTTTTCCCATAAAATATCTGACACTTTTCTATTTTCTCAATTTCTGAAACGTGCATGGTCTGATGATTAAGAACCAAATCATCTTCCCCCAAAAGTCAAAGGATGTAATTGTCATACATTGTCCAGGGGCACTCTGCTGCTCTGTGTGATCTCATGGAGACTGGAACTGGATCTCTGAGAGAAGCAGGTTGATAGATACTCACTGTAAAGCATGCATTTAGTGTGACTCCATTGCTATCTCAATCTGTATTCTCTGTGTCTTCTTGCTTCTCATACTATCAACTGAATTCATCACCCTTGACTGTACGTCTTTGATTTAAATGAAATGTTTTCTGCTTCTTCATAACTTTAACTTGATCCTGGTCCCTAAAGTACCTCAAGATCTCTCTCTACACCCTTTTATCTTCTGTTCTTCCCGCCACTGCCTGAATCTCACCATATTTCCTCGTTTGAATTCTTGAGAGTGAGAATCTGACTGGCCCAGCTTATCCCTCTTTGGACAAAACCGTTTTGTTCCAGGCTTTCTTGTAGGACTGGCTACCTTTGGGTTAGATGCCCTCTCGCCTCCCTGAGTAAACTGGTATAACACTGTGGTATAATGGTTAATCGATACTGTGATGAACCATTACACCACAATAATGAATATAAATGAATATAAAGTCGTAGACAGTGGCCAATTCTGGTGTTTATCTCCAGACTTCGTTTGGTGAGGATGGCACAAATAAATAAAATGGACAATTCTTTGTAGCAGGCTTCTGAAGTAGAGTGAAGTCAAAAATTCTGCTCAGTGGAAGTTTCCACCACAAAACCACATGGGAGGTGGGGGGGACAGCTCAGTATATCAATAAAACCCCACTCATGCTTAGTCATTGTAACCCCTCCTGCTTCCCACTGGCAACGACATTTCGAACCAGCCATCAATGTCCCTGGGATCCCATGAGCAAAGGCTGCGTGAGTGGCAGGTTGAGGAACAGTCAGCCACCAGAGAGCAAACCACAGGATGTTGAAAGCCACCCTGAGTGGCCCATGTACAGACCGCTGGCATATCATTCATCCTGAACTCCATTTGAGACAAATGAAGTTGAGTAGGGCTTTGGCCCCCAAGAACTCCCTAAAGGGGTGGTTCTGAGATTGTTCCTCAGGTCTGCTTCTAGCTGACACATCTGGAAAAGAAGAAAGTTTTCTGACCCAGACCAGCTGACTCAGTTTATCCAAGATCCTTACACCTACCTGCCCTCCAAAAGGCTGGAAGGGAAGAGGACTACCAAGGGATGCTCAACACTATCCAACAAGATTGCTAAGGAAATCCACGTTGGCCACTGGTGCTGATTGTTCTAACCCTTCACTCATAAGTGAGTGGACAGCGAAAAATAACTAGATGAAAGAAGAGAATCTGCCACCAGAAAGAAGACAGGTTCTCTTCTGAAGAGTCAGAGGAAATGACCTCTATTAACAGTAGTCATGGGGGAAAACTAAATAGAACTTCAAAAGAATTGTAACTGATACTCCCCATGAGATTTAAAGGAAAATGCATAGATAAAATTAAAACGGGTTTCCATTAGATGGTATTAGAAAGTAGTCATCGAAAGCAAGAATGAATTCTTATAGATTTAAAAATATGGGGCTTCCCTGGTGGCGCAGTGGTTGAGAATCTGCCTGCCAATGCAGGGGACACGGGTTCGAGCCCTGGTCTGGGAAGATCCCGCATGCCGCGGAGCAGCTGGGCCCGTGAGCCACAACTACTGAGCCTGCGCATCTGGAGCCTGTGCTCCGCAACAAGAGAGGCCGCGATAGTGAGAGGCCCGCGCACCGCGAGGAAGAGTGGACCCCGCTCGCCGCAACTGGAGAAAGCCCTCGCACAGAAACGAAGACCCAACACAGCCAAAAATAAATCATAAATTTATTTAAAAAATTAAAAAATTTAAAAAAAATAAAAATATGATTGCAAATAAATAAACAACTAAAAGCAAAACTGACAAGTGGCAGAATGGACATTTATGGAAATCAAATTAATGGGTTAGATCCACTGCTAGACTTCTCCTAGAACACAGTGTAACCACAGTATAGTGTTGTGATGGGATCCTAGACTTTGTAGTTAGACGACCTGTGTTCAAATTGTAGCTCCACTCCTTTTCACGTATTTCATCTCGTGCTACTTTAGTTATCTTTTCTAAGTATTGATTCTAGGTTTCAAGTCCTCATCTATAACATTGAGCTAAATAGTGCCTCCTTCACTGGAGTGCCATAAGGATTAAATGATTAATTTATGCAAAATCTAAACATCTGATACATAAAATACTTAACAAATGTTAGCTATCATTATCAATACCCAGTAAAAAGCAAAGAAGTGGAATTTTTAATAGAGAAGACAAAGAATGTAAAAGAGAGATATGGAAAATCAAATGTTATACGTATCTAATAGGGTGTTGAAGAAAACTTTTCCAGTTTTACAAAAATGGGTTACTAAGGCTGGTAGCTGAAAATAAGGAGATTCCAAGTGTGTGCTTTCAAGAGAAACACTAACAAGTAGGAACAGACTTACATGGTGTAATGAGAGATGACACAGCAGTCCCTAGCCACTAATAGCACCGTTTTCCCCAGCCCCAGTCTATACCAGGAGAAAGGAGGAAGGTGAGGATTTTCAGAGAGTTCACATAAATGACTGTATATGATTCTCACTGATTGTACGTATTGTCTAGTGAAACCACTGTGAAGCTATAGACATAGCAGAAGCAGCAGGGAAAGATGACCTGCACCAGACTCGGTCCAGCATATTGATGAATCCTGAGAAATGTAAAATAAGTGGGAGGGTAGCAGTGAAGAATACTGTTCATTGTCAAGTCCAGGGGCTCTCTCTTTCTTTCTTTTTTTTTTTTTTTAATTGAAGTATAGTTGAGTTACAATATCATGTTAGTTTCAGGTGCACAGCATAGTGATTCAGTATTTGGCAGATTATACTCCATTATAGGTTAGTATAAGATAGTAAGTATAATTCCCTGTGTGATACAGTATATCCTTGTTGCTTACCTATTTTATATACAGTAGTCCCATCCAAGGGCTCTCTCCTGACAGCTCAACTTGGGACAGTTTTAGGTGAGAGATTTGACAAAGGGTAGAGGAGTAAGGAAAAAATACAGAGGTACAGGTGGAACTTTAGATTAAACAGAGCTTAAGAGACATATTGACCAATAGCTATGTATGGACACTTGTTGGATCCTGATCCAAACAAATACATTTTGTTTTAAAAAAATGAGACAATTGGGAAATTTGGATTGTGACTGGGTATTTGATGATATTAAGAAACTATTATTAATGTTTAGGTGTGATAATAGTATTGTGGTTATGTTTTTACAGTTATTTTCTTTTAGAGATATATATTGAAGTGTTAAATATAAAATATGATATCTGAGAATTGTTTCTAAATAACCAAAGAACACATGTGGGTACAGGTATTGATGAAAAAAGTTTTAAAAGGTTTTTTTTAAAGGTTCAGTGTTTGAATAAAATAACAATTATCTGCTGTTTAAAAGAAGCAGACCTAGGGCTTCCCTGGTGGCTCAGTGGTTAAGAATCCGCCTGCCAATGCAGGGGAGACGGGTTTGAGCCCTGGTCTGGGAAGATCCCACATGCTGCAGAGCAACTAAGCCTGTGCGCCACAACTACTGAGCCTGCACTCTAGAGCCCGCGAGCCACAACTACTGAGCCTGCGTGCCACAACTACTGAAGCCCACGGGCCTAGAGCCCATGCTCTGCAACTGCAACAAGAGAAGCCACCGCAATGAGAAGCTCACACCACAGTGAAGAGTAGCCCCTGCTCGCCTCAACTAGAGAAAGCCCAGGTGAGCCAACAAAGACCCAATGCAGCCAAAACAAAAAAAGAATAAATAAGATAAATAAATTTAAAATAAATAAATAAATAAAAGAAGCATACCTAAAACAGAAAGAAAATATGTTTGAAAATAAGCAGAATAGGAAAATACTAGGCAAGTGCTAGTTTAAAAACTCAAGAATGGCATTATTAAGATCAGAATAAGTAACAGTCAAGGAAAAAAGTAAAACGAGATAAAAAAGGACAGTTCAGATGAACCGATGGTATAATTTTTCAAAAAGTTGTAGTAACAAAACTTGGCGTGTCAAACAATATCACGTCAACTATGTAGAGCAAAAATTATTGGAAGCACAAGAAGACTTTGAGATAGTAAAAGGAAGTACAAATCAATTTGACTAACAACTATAGATAAAAGTATTCCAGAAGCAACATTTTCAAATAGATGGCAGTATTATAAAAGTTCAAAATAACCACATAAAATTATTTCTAGGAATTTAAAAGTGACTTGTAATTTCATTCATAAGTCATCGCAAAATGAGGTCAAAGGAGAAAACAAAATACATCTTAATAAATGCAGAAAAGTCCCGTTTTAGACCGTGGAGACACAACAGTGAACAAAATATAGCTATCCCTCAAGGAGCTTACATTCCAATGGGAGGAGACAGAAAATCAACCAAAAGGCAGATAATGTGTTGGGCAGCAATAAGTGCTATGAAGAGGATTAGAGAAAAGTGAATGCAGAGTAATTAGGGGAGCACTTATTTCAGATCCAATGGTCAGGAAAGACCTTTTGTAAAGATGGCACGTAAACAGAGACCTGAGGAAAGCAGATAAGGGGGTGAGGAAGGGGTGGAGGTAAGCCTCCCAGGTAAAAGGGAAGGTAAATGCAACAGTCCTGAGAGGGCAGTTCACTCAGTTTACTCAATAAGGGAATTTTATAGCAATTTATAATACCTCTAAACAAAAACAAGCAACACTTTTTAAATGATAAACTGGAGAAATATTTGTGTTAGATGAACAATATTTTTGAAATATTTTAATGTGGTTTGTCCTTTTTGAGCAGCCATCTGACTTGGATGATGGTCAGGGGTAATTAGGACTCTTAAGAGCAGGAATGCAGGAGATAGAAAGGTCAGTGTTCAGTTTCTGTCAAATGGCTTTGCCCAGAGAGAAAAGGATTTTCTCAGTTCTTTGAATCTCACTTTCATCATCATTAACTTGATCGTAGAGTTCCGCTACAAGTATTAAGCAGGGAGAACTCAGAAAACAAAGGCCATGCTACGCAGGAAGGAATAAAAGTCCATCCTTTCTTTTTCTAGTGGAGTTTGGAGAAAAAGAAGGATGAAGTCAGATCCTGGGGATCTCACTTTCCTCCTCTTAGCATAGGGGTCAATAAAAAACATCCAGAAAATGTATCAGGGAAACTGAGGACCGTGGAGCTAGTGGACGGCTTCCCTGGGTCTAGGGAAGCCCTATCTAGTCTTGCTCAGTGCGAGGTTCAACAATGTATGATGTGTGAGGGCTATAATGCAGCATCAGCAGAGGAAGGCGGCTGGAGAGATGGCTTCCCACACCTGTGTGTGCCATGCAGGGGAACCAGACATTCCCATGCACCTTCACGTGGGTGACCCAAGGGCGCTGGGCAGACTGGCGGGCCGGTGAGTGTCGGCTGCAGTGGGGGGGAAATGCCCACCTTGCTTCCTTCCAGGTGGTAAGGTGTACACAGGTTATTTCAAGGTCTTTGTAGTCAGCCAAGTCCCCTCCAGAATGCAGGCAATTGCTTATCAGTCTATTGAAGACCCATGTTTTTACTTTCTCTGTGGTTTCATAGTTATTTTAGTGAGACTTTGTGTGAGTCTGCTTCAGGGAGTAGCAGTCTCGTTATTGGTACACCAAAAAAAGAGACTGGAATGGTTTTAGCCACCCCCCTACCCTACCCCCAATAATCTCCATCACCCCTCATTCTTTGAGGTGAACAGCTGACTTTCTCAAACTTATGTAAAGCACTATACAAACCCAACTCTGGCTCCCTTCCAAACCTATTACTGCCTGCAAGTCCCTCATACAAAGAAATTTTGTAATCATCAGTGGCTAACCAGATACCATTTTTGAACTCTCTACTCTTAAAATGGACACTTGAACTTTGACGTTTTGAAGTTTTCTTTTCTGAGGTGGGGAATAACAGCCTTCCATCTTTCCATTGGCAACTTCCAATCCTATCTCTTCCGGATCCGATTTTCTTCAGCTATTTTGAAATTCCATCTTCCTCTCTAATAAAAGGCAGACACCTCAGTAGAACTTCTGGGAATAAGGGCAATGAAGTTAATCAGTCATTTATTTCTGATAATACTTTCTTAAGATTTCCCTATTGTGTAATAAATATCTCAAAGAGAAATACTGGGACAGAGGACTTATCAAGTGATCAAGGAATTCAGCCCCAAGTTTTGGCTAATTTAATTAATGCCTTCACAGCAACTTGGCCATCTTCTATGTCTTCTCCTTTTCCTGTCTTCTATTTCATCTCATCAGGCAAATCTGGATGTTAGACGGTAAAAAGAATCTCTATAGGTACTCACTTCCTCTTTTTTTTTTTTTTAATAATGAAACTCTCTAGGAGTTAAGCCAGCATTTTATTTATTTATTTATTTTTGGCTGTGTTGGGTCTTCGTTTCTGTGCGAGGGCTTTCTCTAGTTGCAGCAAGCGGGGGCCACTCTTCATCGCGGTGCGCCGGCCTTTCACCGTCGCGGCCTCTCTTGTTGCGGAGCACAGGCTCCAGACGCGCCGGCTCAGTAGTTGTGGCTCACAGGCCCAGTTGCTCCGCGGCATATGGGATCCTCCCAGACCAGGGCGCGAACCCGCGTCCCCTGCATTGGCAGGCAGACTCTCAACCACTGCGCCACCAGGGAAGCCCCTCCCGTCCTCTTTTAACCCTCTTTCTCCCACATCTCATGAGGTCACTTTTGTTTTGCTCCTAACACACTCCTCTGACCGTGTTTCCCTAGTTCCCTCTCAAATGTTCATTTTTCTTTCTGCTCTTGTGACTTCATTACGTGCCTACAGAGCCGCTTCAGGCAACTTCCGCAGGCTCCAGTACCTGGGAGCTACTGCCCTTCAACATTATTAAGACTATTAAGTTGTTTCTTGTTAAAATTCAGATTCCTGAGCCCCAGATAAATCAGAAACTGTCAGCGAGTCTTGGGATTCTTCATTTTACGAGCTTCCCAGATGATTATGATATGCACTAAAACTTAAGAAGTAAAAAATAGATAAGGCCTTCAGTCCTCTGAATTCCTGATTCTTTGGTTCCTTCCTTTCTCACTTCCTTTCTTCCTTCTTGGGAAATTAATGGAACACCCTGGCCTCACTTTCTGGTCTCTAGTCTTTCTTCCTCCCTTTTTTCTCATTCATTCATTCATTCTCTCTCTCTCTCTCTCTCTGTTTTCCTCTGACTCTCCTGCCTGGTCCTGACTTGACCTGGCATTTAAGGACACCATGGCAGTATCTGAAACATTACAAGTATCTGATACTCTTTATAAAATTTTAAAAAAGAAAAGAAAAGAAGGAAAGGAAAGGAAAGAGAGAAGAAAAGAAAAAAGAAAAGAAAGGAAGAGAAAAGAAAACTAACTTTGGCAAGAGCTGCTGGACCAAAATCTCCCTTGAGCTTTGGACACATAGACTACAACCTAGAAAATGGTAAAGAGCCAGGAAAACCCCAAAATAAGCACAGCTGGGATCCATAAAGTACCCTCCCTCTGATTCAGAGAGAAGCATGAAAACAGCTGACCTGTTGCTCCAGCATTTCTGCTCCGTCATCTGGAATGTGTGATAAATGGCTATTTAAAAGCTGACATTGTCCTGTCTCCTTTATCCTTCACCACAATTTCACTGCTTATTTTTGAGAAAGTTTCCATCCTATAGCCCTTGTGTAAAAAGGCTTAATTCTTCCACGTGGTTTTAGAGGTCTGTGTGAGCAGAAAATGAAGCAATCTCTTCAAAGCCTGTTGGCTGCAGAAGTGGGTAATACAGGCAAAGTCTGTGGTGGTTGTTTTATTAAAAACAAAAAGCTAAAAGAAAACTGTTTAGAAATTTACTGTTCTTTATTGCAATCAATGTTATTGAAAAGGTGCATTTAATTAAATTATGGTTAATAAAAATATATTTAAACTATATTTAAAGGAATTTTGTAGTAATCTGGGGTTCAAATAATTAATTTTTTCATTGTGCAAATAATTATTCTGCTGTGACTTATTTTGCAAACCCCCATTTTCCTTAAAGTGGAGACATTTCTGTCTCACGAAGTGTTTTGCTTTAAATGTTAGGAGAAACACAAATGCTATAACCATGTTTACTTTGCATAAGAAACAAGGGTAATTATATGTAAGTTAACTGGTGAGTATCACCGTTTATAAAAAACATTATGTGGAAAGTGGACTGAAAAATGTTAGTTGGCTCTAGAATTGTCTCAGATGACCAGGCTTTATGTCCAAGAACTATATAACTTCTTTCACCTGAAAAAAGATCTATTTTATCATTATCAGTTGGTTTTTAAAATAACACATTCTGTTTTATTTGCAAAAGTTCACAAAGAGACCTATTTGATTTGCCGAATTTAAATAATTTATAGACAGATAGCTTTCCTAGAGATAGGAAGGGGGAAAAAGTAACAGCAGCACCCACGGAGAATTATCTTCCAAATACCGCCTCTAAGTCTGGACTTCACATCAAGATCTGGCAAACAGACAGTACTGAAACTGTCAGCTCTCTGAAATAATCACATCCGCTGTCAGTCAGAGGTTTTGCAATTGAATTAATGCACATTTCTCCCTTACAGGGCGATGCACACCCCCCCTTGAATTCCCATTCTTCTCACTTACTTTTATAACAACTTTATTAATTGCCACCTCCCTCTGCTGTGCAAACTCACAAGAGGAAGTATAGGCCAGGGACCTAGGCTGATAGATAAAAAAAAAACCTGTGTGTATGAGAAAAAGATGAAACAGGGAAGGAAAGCCCCAACCCCTGAATAGCTTCAATATGCTTGTCCCAAGTCTGATAAACATCTCTTTCATACTTTCATATTAAATATTGGATGGAAGTACTTTTACATAAGGGAAAAAGAAGACCTTTTTATGTCTTTCAAAGGTGAGCACAAGATCAAAGCAGCCAGGATGGAAGTTTCGTGACCGGAATTCCACCAACACAGATGGAAAACCCATTTAAAAAAAAAAAAATCTATTCACAAATAAAAATAAGCCACTAGGTTTTAAGAGCTCTGGCCTGTGTTATGTGGGACATCAGGAACCAATTAAATTGCTCTCCCCTTCTTGTTTATCCTAAATAATATGGTCTTTTCCCTCCTCTGATTATACCAGCTCATGCCCCTGTGGCGGGGGTCTGTTCTTTCACTCTTTATTTAGGCTCTTTCCCCATAGCACATAGGAGTTGGTAGAAGGTCGAAAGCCTGCATTTTATCACGCTAAGGAAAAATAACTAAATATCTACCTTCTAACATGTAGTATATTCTTCTGCCCCCAAAAGACATTTGGCAGTTGGTTCATGGTTGAACGCATCAATATGTTGAATCACGATAGCCAACCATTGACAATTATTCTGTTTTTCATTTGTTTAAACTTTTCACCTCCCTCCTGAGCTTATAATGGAACATATTCTTCATGTTCTGCTTTTAGTTTTCCTTTTTAAGGCTTGGGCACATGGTTCAGTTCTGAGAGGATAGAAAGCCAGGCTTAGTGCCTTATTGTGAAATATGGACTATAAAATGACATCAATCTTTCCAGTTACTGTCTGAGAACAAACCACTCAGCGTGTCTGTTTCCCGTCTGTCCACCAGGACCGCAGCCCCGGTAGAGGGTACTATGTCTCATGTCTACACATCAACACATCTACATATCTGCTCCAAGGGTTTATTCCGAGGAGCAGGGTGGATATTACACATTGGAAAGAGCTACCGGTGAAGCTCAGAAAACCACAAGTCACATGGCTCTTGAACTTGTACAATATACAGACATGATCATCCTTGTACATTTTGCCATAAAAAACAAATGGGGAAAAAGAAGGAGCTTGGGCCAATGCCCTTTTAAATCTATCCAGAGCGACTAAGAGAACACTGGAGCCTCAGTGTGCTTAGGTAAGAGCGGACAACGACCTCACAGGCTTTTTGGAGCTTCTGCTCCCTGTGAATTCCAATCGGTGAGTTCAAAGTTCAATCACGTGTCTTGTTAATGTCCAGATAATTATACCAGGAAATGATGGAGGAAATATTATCTCTAAGTTGAAACATAGCTTTCACCTCATATCCATAATAACCCAAAGGCTTAGCTTCCCCATCCCAGGGGCTCACCAAGAAATACTTCTTGCTCAATAAATGCCTTCACTGTTCCACTCAGATCTGCTGAGTGCCTGCCATTTACAACTGTACAATATCTCACACTTCTCTCTTTAACTCAACCACTGAACTAAATTCTGTACCTTCGGGGACAGTTTATTGTCTTTTTGCCTTGCTGTCTCTACAATAGTGCTACTCTGGGAGCTTTTCCAGGAAACAGAAAGGAACAGTTGCCTTCCTAGAAACTGCCTAGTGGCCTGGCATAACCAGGTTGCCTTGTAGAGGTCATTCAAACTCGAGTGGTGACAAAGTGTAATGGGGATCGGGGGGAATCAGACTAGGAAAAAGGAAACCGAAATTTGGCCAAATCTCATTTTCAAAGACAGCACCTAATCTCTAGAGTCAATGTTCTAAATTATTAAAGGGATACAAAAATTAACATTCACAGAGTAGATACAATAGTCCATGCACTTTTTAAAATTTTTATATTTCACACAAAACCCTTGCAAAGAAAGGTTTTCTCTCCCCATGTTATACATGAAGAAACTGGAGCTCAGAGAGGTTAATTTGCCCAGGGTCACAAAGCAAAAAAGTAGCAGAGCAGAGATTTGAATCTTTGCTAGCTTCAGAGCTATTGCCTCCCCTAAGAATACATGCATGAAAGCATTATGCTCAGTGCATAGATACTGCTTGAGAAAGGTTCTTTTTCCTTCCAAATTTCCTTCTAGCTTTAAAATACAAATTCTATTGTAAATTCCAAGCTTCAGACCTATTCATTTACGCAAATCACATAGCTCACTGCACACATATCAAAGCATTATCTACTGAATTCCCCACTTTTAGTTCTCACCAGACTACTCTCCCTTTTAACATCTTCATTTCTTTCAAGCAAAATTTCTTGCTACCCTCTTATTCCAGTGTTCCCACATTCCCATCTTTGATGCCTATCAGGTTATGCCCTCCCCTCCAATACCATTTGCCAAGTTCTGACGCTTTTTTGTATGCTAAGAGCTCTTGAAATTTCAACCTTCATTAAAGGTCTTTTCAGAATAAGTTAAAATAACTGTACTAATTTCCTGACCCCTCAATGACATAACTGACAATTGATTTTCATTACCAAATTGTATTCAAGTGAAAATATACAATATACTATAATGTTATATATATCATAATGTCATAATTATATTATATTATATATAATTATAATGTTATATATAATGCTATATATATTTATATTGTTATATATAATACATTATATATTATATGTATTTATAATGTCATATATAACATGTTATATATTAAAATGTTGTATAACATATAGTGTATTGTATATTTTATATATACAATATATAATTACCATATATAGTGATGTATAACATATACTATATACAAATCAATGTATAAAATATCTAATATATATTATATTATACTATGTATATATAGCCTGTGGATAACTGTGAAAACATACACATACACACACACACACTTCATAAGAAAAACAAATAATTTTTAATATCAGTGCAGGGTCTAAGTCATACTTAGAAAAGCAGCACTTTCCAAAAGGAAATAAAATCTGCAAAGATCCAACTCTGCCCACAATGAAGTCAACCTTTTATAGGAATAGCAGAGGATTTTTGTTCCTGGAAACCACATGGTCTCCCAGCTCTCCAATCCCAAATGAGGTATTTGTGGTGGTCTTCCCCTAACAAAGCAATGTCCCCCACATGCACACACAGAGCAAAGAACTGCTGGGAGCTTTGAACTGACATTTGAGCTAGGAATCAAGCTCCCCAACTGTGGGATCCCCTTCCCTCAGCAGCCTTTCAGAGGGAAATAACTTTAGCCAAGCCTGGCCTGGGAAGGGGAGCCAGACCCTGAGATGAAGACAGCAGAAGACTTCCTTCTCCTCGGGTAGCAAATCCTGGAGGTTGTGACCTTTTTTCCCCTGTTAAAGTTATTCTCATACCAAGACATCTATTTCTCCACAATTTTATATTCCTCTTTTTTCCCCAAACTCATAGAATGTGTGAAAAAAGGTATCTTTCTCAAATTTGACGTTAGTGATGCTGCCGATGATGCTATTTTTGGTTTTGTATTTGAACAATTTTACTTTGAAGTAAAATTGTTCAAATACAAAACCCAGCTTCCAATAAGTGGTTATTAGAAGGTGAAGAATTGGCAGGTGGGGGAGAAGGCAGGAAAGGGATACTCCAGGTAGGATGGAAAAGAAGTCCTGCAACTATCTCTGTACTTTCGACAAATGAAATTCCCCCAAAGATGTCTATTTTAGGTTATTTTTACTTACTTTTAAAGATTCCATCTCTATTACCCTAAGGGAATAACATCTGTAGACTTTTAAAATTATTATTTCCCTCCCACCCTGAGCTGAAGAAAGGAAAGAAAAACAAAGGAAATCTGGAACCTGGCACTATTTCTCTCTCCTCATCAGCTTTTTCTCTTACTCACTTCCTCTTCTTGCCTACCAGGGATCGCAGTCCAAACCCTGCCCACAGAGACTGGTCAGTGAGCAAAAGAAACCATCTCAGCACTCTGCACTCATAATCTCAATACTAGAGTCTCAAATTTTTAGAGTGTGTTATACAAACCATTCTTCTTAGTATAAGGGCATCCTATTTCCTGGAAAAAAGAAATGCTAAATCACACATGAGAATGAACCCAGACCTAAATATATCTTCAACGTGCTTCCACAAAACTCTTTTGCTGCAGGGAATAAGGTCCCAACTTTCTCATTCCCAATTCTATTCTCTCAGAATAGAAAAACTGGTGAAATACTGCTCCACAAAGGCAAATCAGGACGATCAAAATCCTACTGGTAGGAGACTTGGGGGGTAGCCAGCTGTCTGGATATTTTCCAGCTTCAGATGAGTTAGATATCAGGGAAAAAGTTATTCAAGAATATGACCAATAATATCCCACTACTCAGGAACTACAGGGCTCTTTCTACCCCATTCTTCCCCTTGCACTAACACCCTCGCAGAGGGTGAAATATTATGATAATTAACACCCTTGTCCAAGGAAGAAGTGAGAAGAACTACAGAGAATGCCCAGAGCTATCAATAACAGGAAAACCCTATTTGGGAATGCCTGGTAGAAAGGGGTGACTGAAAAAGGAGTACTGCGCATTCTGAAATGAATGGTGTGGCTCTGGAACCCAACTCAGCGGGAACTTTCTACTCTAAGAGAGCAGGTAAGTTACCTGTTGGTTTAAACATTTATGCAGAGACATGGAAAAGCTAAAGAAACATATAATTTCATTAGAGGATGGTTCTAGGAACTGATCCAGGCAAAGGGCAGAAGCTATAGAAATGGAAAATACGAACTTAGTTGAGTGGTACGCAATATGGTAACTTCTTTTTCTTTTTTTTTTTTTTTTTGCCACACCGCACAGCTTGCAGGATCTTAGTTCCCTGACCAGGGATTGAACCCACACCCTTGGCAGTGAAAGTGCAGAGTCCTAACCACTGGACTGCAGGGGAATTCCCAAGGGGTAGGGTAACTTTCAAAAGAGAGCTGATAGTACATGGCCCATGGCTTCTAGGAAAGTAAAGAGGCAAAATTGACCTCATTGATAAGAATTTTGTGAGATCAGATGAAAAATGCCCATCCCAATGGTCTCCAGAAATCCTCAGAAAGACCTATGCAGCCTCTTGTTTAGAGAGTGATGACACAGGGTGATGACTTTGAGGACTGAATCCTGCTCTTGGGAGGACATTCTGCTGCCCTCAAGCCAATTCTGAGGTCACTTTGTCAGGCCAGCAGTCATTTAGAGAAGGAGTCAATTAAAAGGAAAGTCTTAGAGGTAGGGGATTCCCCCCCAACTTCCTAGAGCACATGGAAGCAGGGGATCTGAAGGCCCTGGCCCAGATCTCTCTTGTTGGGCTGGATTTGTTGAGGTAGGAGTTGATTCCTAGGCAATCCAGATATCTGGATGGATTTTAAAATAGCATTGGTGTGCTCTTGATTAAAATGGAGGGAAGAGATTGAGCTCATAGAAGCCACCATATGTGATCAGCAGGAATTTCTTGGGGTTTGGTGGAAAATTCCAAGAAGTGCTCCTTGAACGATATGGTTTCCCTAAGAGTTCTAGGAAAACTCCTTAAGCCTAGATTCCTAAGGATCCAGATATAGTAGGAAGTACTCTCTTATTGTGGGGAGGGGAGGGTGGAGGGAAGGGTAGGTTTTATATTCAAAAGTATTTTAATGCATGTAGTTCTCATTTGAACAATCAAATAATTTTAAATTGTTTCCAAGTTGGCATTTACAGTGCATATAATTCCTAGTTTACCAATAGCTGTTCTCATTGTACCAGATTTACTTTCTCCATTTCTCTTTGTCAGCTGCATTTAGTCTCCTAGTGAACTGGTGTTTAGCATCTAATCTACCTAACTTTTGCTTACATAAATTTGTTGCCATCTCCAGTGGATTTATTCCCCAGGTTTTTCAGAAGGCAAAGTAACTATGTTAAACTGAATGACAGAAGATGGGTAGGTCTAACATTGACTAGTCACATGACCTTGGGAAAGCTACTGATATCTAATTCAAAATGGATTCGATAATAGTGTCTGCCCCACAGAGCTGCTTTGAGGATTAACTGAGGTGACATATGTGTGACACTGACTGGCCTATAACAACTGCCTAATGAGTGGAGTTCCCCTCTGAGATGTCTGGGTGGTGGACCCTTCTGGGACTCTTCTGTTTCCTACTTGGCATCACGTTGGGCAGTCACTAGCTGAATATATTATCTGACCTCCTCAAGTCTCTTTATGTACTTCTCCATTCTCAGACCTAGAAATATGGTGTAATTCCTCCCCTAAAACCCAGAGTTACCTTCTCAGCTTCTTCAAACCTTTGCTCCTCACCACTGCACTGAATACTATTTCCCCCAAGTTCCTTCTGGCCCCCATTCCATGCCCTTCACCCTCCTGTGCCGGCAGCATTTTCTAACTCCATAACTTTTCTCATCCTCTTTTTGGGGGTCCACAGCCCCATCCACAATCAGTCTGCCTGCTATGACGACTCCAGCGGCCTTCTCTGTAGTTCAGCCTCCAGAGAGAGATAGTCCAGCTCTCGAGAGATTTAAAAAATAACGGGAAAAAACGATGATATAGGCATTCAGGGGAAGCTAATAAACAGTTCCGTGTGGTTGGGAAACCTACATTCTGGGAGTTAAATGCAGAGTTCATGGAGAACCAGGAAATATCTTCACTCCCCACTTCATTCCAGGTCCTTCTCCAATTTGAGCAGCACTGTTTGAGTTCTTAGTATTTTAGAGAGATGGTCTCATTTCATTTTAAACTAAGCCTGTAAGTAGACACATTTATTATCATCATCCTCATTTTACAGATGTTGAAATTGAAGCTTACACTGATATTCAGGGTCCCATAGGCAGGGAGTAACTCAGACATTCTGGCTCCAGGGCCTGTCCCCTTAACCACTGCTCTAAACTCAAGGATTCAAGGCTACTATGGTTTTCAGGCTAAGAGAAAGTAACTATCTTAGCCTAACCAGTTTTTCTAAGACTTTGGACCCTGATTATCCTACTGATACATTTTAATGAGCCTAGGAGAAAGGATCTGACAAAGATAAAAATGTTAGTACACTGCTCTCAGAGCTCCAGAATTTTCCATAGCATTAAGGTAATGAAAATAATAGCTGCCATTGAGTATTAACTATGTGACGGTGCTACAGTAGGAACCTTCCGTATTTCATTTAGTTCTTAAAATGACCCTTCCAAGTACTTATTATTATCCTCACTTTATAAGAGAAAACTGAGGCTTAAAAATCCTTAAGTAACTAAGTAGCTGAGATGGGATTTAATTTAGGTCTCCCAGTCTCCAAAGCCCTTGTTCTTTCCAAGATACTGTCTTCTAATTATTTTCTTTACTTTTCGAAAAAGCATGCATTGCAATCTTGTCCTGTAGTCTCTGACCTATGACCATCTTTAATTCTGTATGAAAAGATTTAAATGATAAAGAAATTTAAATGATTCAAGTAATCAATTTCTGATTATCTCAAGTTGCCAAACAAAGTGAATTCATCCCATGAGCCAAGACCTTTCACCAAGAAAAGGAATAAAGCAAACACATTATTTTATCTTTCGTTATGTGGTTTTCGACTCCCAGTGAAAGGAACTCAGCTGTAAAATTAAGAAACAAAAACCAAATGGTTCACAATGAAGTTCTGGAATCTATTCTCTTTAACAGGTAAGAGAAGGGGGAGAAGGGAGGAACTGGGCTAAATAACTAAAGGAATTTTGGAAAGATCATATATTCCATGGAAAGAGCATGAGGGTTTGGGTTCTAATCCCAGTTCTGCACAAATCATATATTCTTGAATCAGTCACTTTTTTATCTCTGAGATACAGTTTCCTCATCTGTAAAATGGGGCCAATATCTACCTTGCTTAACCCATTAAATTGATGGAAGAATTAAAACGAATGAAGATGTATGAAAGTGTTTTATAATTTTAAAAGTCTATTTGAATACATTGCTCTGTCATCATCATTGCCTTTGGAGTTAGGTGGATCAGTCCTAATTCAGTCACTCACTATATCTGGGATGTTGCTCAGGTCGCCTAACCTCTCTGTCCTTCCACTTCTCATTTATAAAATGGATGTAGTGAATGTATGTTACCTAATTCTGGTTCGTTACCAGAATTTAATCCCCGCTTCTGTCATCCTAGCATTATCCATACTTTTCATTCAGGAAGCCACCTCTCACCCATGGAGTTCAAAAATTGTAGGTCACCTGACTGCACCTTCAGTTTGAAAGATTAGTCTTGACTGAACTAAGCAAATCAGGGACTACAATCCACCTTGTCATAGGGATTGATTTATAAGTAGCATAATCTGATAACCAAAGAGACTGGTTCAGAAATAAGCAAATTTTATACCCCCCTCTGACCAATGAAAGGCACTGGAGGTTTGCAGATGAACTGGAGCATTGGGTAAGAAGTTTTCTAGTTCTTAAGAGATAGTACCTTAGGGGTGGAGTCAAGATGGCGGCATGGGAAGACGTGGAGTTCGTGTCTCCCCGTAACTAGGACACCTGCTGGACGCTGGTGGGGGACCCTCAATGCCCAAGGAGACAGGAGGAAGCCCCAAGTGAACTGGTAGGACGTGGGGGGACTGACAGGGGGAGAAGAAGTGGAGGACGGACAGGACCAGTGCCCCTGAGGGGTGGCTGAGAGGGGGGAGGGGTTCCAACGCCTGGAGGGACCCTCGGGGGCTCAAACTGGGGGGAATGCACTGAGCGTTTCACCTGCCAAATCAGCAGGGGAAGTCTGCCGGGTCCTACACCCTCAGAGGCCCCATCTGGGCCACGATGGTCCTGGGGGCGTAGGAGGGAGAGTGGGGGGAGAACAGGAGAGGCAGGCAGGAGGGGCCCTCCAGAATGCAGGAGCAGGAGAAGAGTGGAGGGCGTCTGCCCCGCCCACTTGGGCAGGGAAACCTGCTGGGCTCCCAAGCAGCGTCCCCCACCCTCTGAGACCAGAGGCATGGACATCTTCTGTTCCGTTGACCCTAAGCCCCACACCCCACACTCCCCAGGGTCTTTTCCAGCCCTGTGGGTCCTAAGCATAGGTCTCATCCACCACCCAGACCCCACCCCTGCCTAGGCCCCGCCCTCTACAGCCAAGGCCTTCTCCACCTTTTTTTTGTTTTTTTCCCTTTTCTTTTTTTCCTTCTCCTTTTTACTATTGTGGTTCTGTTTTACCTTCCAGTTGTTGTTTCAGCTCTACTTTTATTTTTATATTCTTTCTAATATATCTGTTACTTTCCTAGTATAATTTTATTTTTAATCTTTGTTATTGTTCTCCTTTTTTTTTTTTTGCTACGCTGTGCAGCTTGTGGGATCTTGGTTCACGAGCCAGGGGTTGGGCCAAAACTCCTGCAGTGGGAGCTCTAAGTCCGAACCACTGGACTAATAGAGAACCTCAGACCCCAGGGAATATTCATCGGATTGAGGTCTCATGGAGGTCCTCATCTCAGCACCAAGATGCAGCTCTACCCAACAGCTTACAAACTCCAGTGTTGGACTCCTCAGGCCAAACAACCAGTAAAACAGGAACACAATCCCACCCATAAAAAAAAAAAAAAAAAAGAGATGGCAAAATATATGTCACAGATGAAGAAGCAAGGTAAAAACCTACAAGGCCAAATAAATGAAGAGGAAATAGGCAATCTACCTGAAAAAGAATTCAGAGTAATGATAGTAAAGATGATCCAGAATCATGGAAATAGAATGGAGGCACGGATTGAGAAAATACAAGAAATGTTTAACAAAGATCTAGAAGAACTAAAGAACACACAAACAGAGATGAAAAACACAATAACTGATACGAAAAATAACTAGAAGGAATCAATAACAGAATAACTGAGGCAGACGAACGAATAAGTGAGCTGGAAAACAAAATGGTAGAGATAACTGCCAAGGAGCAGAATAAAGAAAAAGGAATGAAAAGAATTGAAGACAATCTCAGAGACCTCTGGGACAACACTAAATGCACCAACATTCGAATTATAGCGGTCCCAGAAGAAGAAGAGAAAAAGAAAGGGTCTGAGAAAATATTTGAAGAGATTATAGTGGAAAACTTCCCTAACATGGGAAAGGAAATAGTCACCCAAGTCCAGGAAGTGCAGAGAGTCCCATACAGGATAAACCCTAGGGGAAACACACCAAGACACATATTAATCAAACTAACAAAAATTAAATTCAAAGAAAAATTATTAAAAGCAGCAATGGAAAAAAAAAAACATACAAAGGAATCCCCATAAGGTTATCAGCTGATTTTTCATCAGAAACTCTGCAGCCAGAAGGCAGTGGCAGGATATACTTAAAGTGATGAAAGAGAAAAACCTACAACCAAGATTACTCTGCCCAGCAAGGATCTCATTCAGATTTGATGGAGAAATCAAAAGCTTTTCAGACAAGCAAAAGCTAAGAGAATGCAGCACCACCAAACGAGCTTTACAACAAATGCTAAAGAAACTTCTCTAGGTGGGAAACACAAGAGAAGAAAAAGACCGACAAAAACAAACCCAAAACAATTAAGAAAATGGTAATAGGAACATACATATCGATAATAACCTTGAATGTAAATGGATTAAATGCCCCAACCAAAAGACATAGACTGGCTAAATGGATAGAAAAACAAGACACGTATATATGCTGTGTACAAGGGACCTACTTCAGACCTAGGAACACATATAGACTGAAAGTGAAGGGATGGAAAAAGATATTCCATGCAAATGGAAATCAAAAGAAAGCTGGAATAGCCATTCTCATATCAGACAAAATAGACTTTAAAATAAAGACTGTTACAAGAAATAAGGAAGGACACTACATAATGATCAAGGGATCAATTCAAGAGGAAGATGTAACAATTATAAATGTGTATGCACCCAACAGAGGAGCTCCTCAATACACAAGGCAAATGTTAACAACCATGAAAGGGGAAATTGACAGTAACACAATAATAGTAGGGGACTTTAACACCCTACTTACACCAATGGACAGATCATCTAAACAGAAAATAAATAAGGAAACAGAAGCTTTAAATGACACAATAGACCAGATAGATTTAACTGATATTTATAGAACATTCTACCTGAAAGTGGCAGAATACACTTTCTTCTCAAGTACACACGGAACATTCTCCAGGATAGATCACATCTTCAGTCACAAATCAAGCCTCAGAAAATTTAAGAAAACTGAAATCATATCAAGCATCTTTTCTGACCACAACACTATGAGATTGGAAATCAGTTACAGGAAAAAAACTGTAAAAAACACAAATACATGGAGGCTAAACAGTGTGCTACTAAATAACCAAGAGATCACTGAAGAAATCAAAGAAGAAATTAAAAAATACATAGAAACAAATGACAATGAAAACATGATGACCCAAAACCTATGCAACACAGCAAAAGCCGTTCTAAGAGGAAAGTTTATAGCAATTCAATCTCACTTCAAGAAACAAGAAAAATCTCAAATAAACAACCTAACCCTACACCTAAAGCAACTAGAGAAAGAAGAACAAAGAAAACCCAAAGTCAGTAGAAGGAAAGAAATCATAAAGATCAGAGCAGAAATAAATGAAATAGAAATGAAGAAAACAATAGCAAAGATCAATAAAACTAAAAGCTGGTTCTTTGAGAAGATAAACAAAACTGATAACCCCTTAGCCAGACTCATCAAGAAAAAAAGGGAGAGGATGCAAATCGATTAAATTAGAAATGAAAAAGGAGAAATCACAACTGACACCACAGAAATACAAAGGATTATAAGAGACTACTACAAACAACTATATGCCAATAAAATGGACAACCACGAAGAAATGGACAAATTCTTGGAAAGCTACAATTTTCCAAGACTGAACCAGGAAGAATTAGAAAATATAAACAGACCTATCACAAGTAATGAAACTGAAACTGTAATTTAAAATCTTCCAACAAACAAAAGTCCAGGATCGGATGGCTTCAAAGGCAAATTCTATCAAACATTTAAAGAAGAACTAACACCGATCCTTCTCAAACTCTTCCAAAAAATTGCAGAGGGAGGAAGACTCCCAAATTCATTCTACGAAGCCACCATCACCCTGATACCAAAACCAGACAAAGATATCACAAAAAAAGAAAATTATAGACCAATATCACTGATGAACATAGATGAAAAAATCCTGAACAAAATACTAGCAAACAGAATCCAACAAGATAGTAAAAGGATCATACACCATGATCAAGTGGGATTTATCCCAGGGATGCAAGGATTCTTCAATATATGCAAATCAATCAATGTGATACACCATATTAACAAATTAAGGAATAAAAACCATATGATCACTTCAACAGATTCAGAAAAAGCTGTTGACAAAATTCAACACCCATTTATGATAAAAGCTCTCCAGAAAATGGGCATAGAAGGAACCTACCTCAACATAATAAAGGCCATACGTGACAAACCCACAGCAAACATCATACTCAATGGTGAAAAACTGACAGCATTTCCACTAAGATCAGGAACAAGACAAGGATGTCCACTCTGGCCACTCTTATTCAACATAGTTTTGGAATTCCTAGCCATGGCAATCAGAGAAGAAAAAGAAATAAAAGGAATTCAAATTGGAAAAGAAGAAGTAAAACTGTCACTGTTTGCAGATGACATGATACTAAAGATGCCACCAGAAAACTACTAGAACTAATCAATGAATTTGGTAAGGTTGCAGGATACAAAATTAATGCACAGAAACCTCTGGCACTCCCGTACACTAACAACGAAAAATCAGAAAGAGAAATTAAGGAAACAATCATATTTACCATCACAACAAAAAGAATAAAATACCTAGAAATAAACCTACCTAAGGAGGAGAAAGACTTGTACTCAGAAAACTGTAAAACACTGATGAAAGAAAGTGTTTATGTCAAAGATGACATAAACAGATGGAGAAATATACCCATGTTCTTTGATTGGAAGAATCAATATTGTGAAAATGACTGTACTACCCAAAGCAATCTACAGATTCAGTGCAATCCCTGATAACCTACCAATGGCATTCTTCACAGAATTAGAACAAAAAATTTTACAATTCGTATGGAAACACAAAAGACCCTGAATAGCCAAAGCAATCTTGAGAAAGGAAAACGTAACTGGAGGAATCAGGCTCCCCAGCTTCAAACTATACTACAAAGCTACAGTAATCAAGACAGTATGGTACTGGCACAAGCACAGAAATATAGATCAATGGTACAGGATAGAAAGCCCAGAGATAAACCCATGCACATGTAGTCACCTAATTTACAACAAAGGAGGCAAGAACCTACAGTGGAGAAAAAACAGCCTGTTCAATAAGTGGTGCTGGGAAAACTGGACAGCTACATGTAAAAGAATGAAATTAGAACACTATCTAACACCATACATAAAAATAAACTCCAAACGGATTAAAGACCTAAATGTAAGACCAGACACTATAAAACTCTTAGAGGAAAACATAGGAAAAACACTCTTTGACATAAGCCACAGCAAGATCTTTTTTACCCACCTCCTACAGTAATGAAAATAAAAACAAAAATAAACAAATGGGACCTAATGAAACTTAAAAGCTTTTGCACAGCAAAGGAAACCAGAAACAAGACGAAAAGACAACCCTCAGAATGGGAGAAAATATTTGCAAATGAAACAACGGACAAAGGATTTATCTCCAAAATATACAAACAGCTCATGGAGCTCAATAAATAACCCAATTGAAAAATGGGTGGAAGACCTAAATAGACATTTCACCAAAGAAGACATACAGATGGCCAAGAGGCACATGAAAAGATGTTCAACATCACTAATCATTAGAGAAATGCAAATCAAAACTACAATGAGGTATCACCTCACACCGGTCAGAATGGCCATTATCAAAAAATCTAGAAACAATAAATGCTGAGAGGGTGTGGTGAACCCTCCTGCGCTGTTGGTGGGAATGTAAACTGATACAACCACTATGGAGAACAGTATGAGGTTTCCTTAAAAAACTAAAAATAGAACTACCATATGACCCAGCAATCCCACTACTGGGCATATACCCTGAGAAAACCATAATTAAAAAAGACACATAAAAAAAAAAAAAAAAAAAGACACGCATACCACAATATTCACTGCAGCACTATTTACAATAGCCAGGATATGGAAGCAACCTAAATGTCCATTGACAGATGAATGGATAAAGAAGATGTGGCACACATATACAATGGAATATCACTCAGACATAAAAAGAAATGAAACTGAGTTATTTGCAGTGAGGTGGATGGACCTAGAGTCTGTCATATAGAGTGAAGTAAGTCAGAAAGAGAAAAACAAATACTGTATGCTAAAACATATGCATGTAATCTAAAAGAAAATGGTACTGATGAACCTAGTGGCAGGGCAGGAATAAAGACGTAGACATAGAAAATGGACTTGAGGACATGGCGGGGGAGGGGGAAGCTGGGGCGATGTGAGAGAGTAGCATCAACATATATACACTACCAAATGTAAAATAGATAGCTAGTGGGAAGCAGCTGCATAGCACAGGGAGATCAGCTCGGTGCTTTGTGACCACCTAGAGGGGTGGGATAGGGAGGGTAGGAGGGAGGCTCAAGAGGGAGGGGATATGGGGATATATGTATGCATATGGCTGATTTGCTTTGTTGTGCAACAGAAACTAACACAGCATTGTGAAGCAATTATACTCCAATAAAGATGTATTTAAAAAAATATAATATAAGAACTAAAGTTAACTTAAAGAATAAGTTGAAGACAAGAAATGGAAATTAAAACAACTAATTATACAGTAAAAAAAAACCCCAAAAAAAACAGAGAGATAGTGCCTTAAAAAACCTTTACATTTCCACTTCTGGGCATGATAGAATAACTGATACCAGACTAACCTTCCTACAGTAAACAACTAGAAAACTGGACAAAATTTATAAAACAACTATTTCTAGACACCATACAATTGGCAGCACAGGATTGTGACTCCTGAAAGAAGGAAAACAAGTGAGTTGAATCCAATGATTACCCCAGCTTTCTACCTGGAGATATTTACCAGACATTGACTCAAGGAGGAAGAATCCAAGCAGAGCACAGCAGTCTCAATAAGCTGAGGTTACAAAGGTCAGCGTTCAGGAGTGCCAAAGTGGCTAGAACTTGTATGGAGCACCAGAAAGGAATGAGGTGCCTAGATAAATTGCTCCATAAATCTTCATGGGAATCACTTTGAATATTCAGTCAAATAATAAGCTGTGTATTTATAGGATGAGAACATACAAGAGCAACCACTATAGGAAGAAAACTTATGTGGAGCTGTAAGTTGAACAACTACCAGAACTTTCATAGTGTTAAGAAACCTTTCGGTCTGAGCAATCACAATGGAGAAACCTCACTGAACACTCAGGGCATTCATTAGAATCCACAGAAGGCTACACCTTAGGAAAGGTAGAGTGAAGGCTACCTGAAGTGTCAAAATGCCTTAAAAGGATCAAGATCTAGAACTAAAGTAATTGCTTTCCAGAATAAAATCCAATGCTGATTAAAGGAAGGCAACAAAACCCAGACACTCAACAATGTAGTCATCACATTGTCTAGACTCCAATCAAAATGATTATACATACTCAATACCATTATTCACTAGATAAATGAAAATCAAAACTGCAATGAGATACCACTCCACACCCACTAGAATGGCCATAATAAAAAAAATATGGAAAAAAACAAGTATTGGTAAAGATACAAAGAAATTCTCACATTGCTTTTCAATAAATTAAACCTAGAATTACTATATGACCCTGCAATCCCATTCCTAGATATATACACAAAAGGATTGAAAACATGTGTTTAAACAAAAACTTGACATGAATGTTCATAGCAACACTACTCAAAATAGCCAAAAGGTGGGAACAACCCAAATGTCCATCAACTCATAAATGGATAAACAAACTGTGGTATGTCCATCCAATGGAATATTATTCAGCCAAAAAAGGAATGAATTACTGACATGAATTACAACACGACAACTTGAAAACATTGTACTAAGTATAAGAAGACAGATACAAAAGATCATATATTGCACGATTTCATTTATATGAAATATTCAGAAAAGGTAAATCCATAGAGACAGAAAGCAGATTAGTGGTGACTAGGGGGTGGTGGAAAGAAGGAATCAGGAATGACTGCTTAATGGGTACAGGTTCCCTTTTGGGGTGAAAAAAATGTTCTGGAACTAGATAGAGGTGATGGTTGCACAACCCTGTGAATATACTTAATGCTACTGAATTGTAAATTTTTTAATGGTTAAATTGTAAATTTCATGTCATGTATATTTTATCACAATTTTTAAAAATTATTATTAAGAAGTAGGAAAATTCTTGTGTGTGTGTGTGTGTGTGTGTGTGTTTTCTTGTTTGGCACTTTTGTTATAAAACAAGGAGAAAAATCAGACAATAGAAATAAACCCAGGAATAAAAGAGGTGATGGGATAAGCAGACAAGGACTTTAAAACAGTGATTATAACCATGTTAAATTATTGTATTACTTATCTGTTGCTGTGTAACAAATTAACCCAAAATTTAGCAATGTAAATAGCAAAAATATATTGTATTATCTCACATTTTCCAAAAATGAGAAATTCAGTAGTACATTAGCTCGTGGTTCTAGCTAAGACCCTAACAATTCCTTAAGCATTTAATATGACAAATTTTGCAGTAAATATAAAAGACAATAAAATACAAAGGGCAGTAAAAGTCAACATGGTAAGTATAGTAATAAAATGGCAAACGTGGCGGTAAATATAAAAGATCTTTTCTGGTTTTTAAATTTCTCTCAAAGATAAATGGAAGAATTCTTTGGTTGTGACAGACGAAGTCCCCTCCCCTCTGCAGAAACAACTATGAAACGTAAATATGAACATAGTGCTGAGACCTTTATCCTAAGACAGAACCCAGTGGACTCAGACAGGCAAGAAAGACAGAAAGCTTATGTGTCACATCTTACAGGAAACACAAAAATCACTAGGTAAGGCTTGCCTGGTTATGTCATAATCTTGAATAATCTCAGGAGAAAAGCAATAGGGTTCACGTAAAAAACTTAGACAAGACCCAACTTAGCACACACTGGGGAAAAAAATGAAGTTCAAACCAAACAGTGCTGGTATATGAATTTATTTTTAGGACTTGTTCGCAAATCAAAATTCTCTATTAGATTGCCAAGGAAAAAGTGAAATATCTGTCCCGATGGAGTTAAACATGGAGCAAAATTCTAAAATTCTCTATCTATCCGCTCTTACATGGCATCAAACTGATGTGCTTCCCGCCAGTTGGGATGCTCCCAGCGCCTGATAACCAAGAGCCATTTGAGAGCTGTGGGAAGTCCTTCCAGACAGCTTTCTTAGACAATGTAATCAAGCTTCTTGTTTCCACGAGTACCAAATTATTTGTTTTAAAAAGATTTCCTATGACCTCACATGTTTTTAAATTTGGGGACTGCATGTCTTATTTAGAAAGTCAGCACAGGGACTTCCCTGGTGGTCCGGTGGTGAAGAATCTGCCTTCCAATGCAGGGGATGCAGGTTCAATCCCTGGTAGGGGAACTAAGATCCCACATGCCGCGGGGCAACGAAACCTGCGTGCCACAACTACTGATCCCACGCGCCTCAACTAGAGAGCCCGCGCACCGCAACAAAGAGCCCACACAAAAGATCCTTCATGCCACAACGAAGACCCAACGCAGACAAAAAAATAAAAATTAAATTAAAAAAAAAGTCAGCACAGCCCCTGTCTGAGCAAAGTAACATGATATGACAGGATAACTGGGCATGTAGTTCACCCCAGTCATGCTCGGACCAGGAAATTGCAGAACTACATGAATCCTCACCATGAGCGTGGAACAAGGGAGGTGTGTGAAGGGGATTGTGGGAATATCAAGGGAGAACAATGTCCCCTTCTACCAAGTGAAACAAATTAAGATGTAAAAATTCAGTGATGCTAGATTTTGACAGCATCAATGAATGGGGTTAATCTCTTCTGCTCTTTGGGGTTTCAGCATGGCTAAAACCTCCTGTTTTCTTTGGGATTTCGATTAATTTAACAAACCTCTCCAGCACCGGCCCCCAGCCCTTGATGTACACTGGAGTTACTGGGGAGCTTAAAAAACTACTCATGCCTGGGTCCCACTCCCAGAAATTCCGATTTAATTGGTCTAGAGTGCTGCCCAGGCATCCACTTATTGTAAAGCTCCCTGCTAATTCTAACAGGCAGCAAAGTTTGAGAACAGGGTCTCTACTGCTGTGTTAGTGAAAGTGTGGGCTGAGGACCTGGGAGCTCGTTAGAAAGGCAAATCTTAGGCACCATCCAGATCTACAGAATCAGAATCTCCACTTTAATAAAATCCCCAGCTAACTCGTATGCATATTCAGTTTGAGAAAGGATGCTCTAGTTCTCTGTATCCTCCTTCTATTCCGCAGAGCAATAGTTCTTGTCCTGGCTATACATTAGAATCATCTGGAGAGCCTTTAAAAAGTACTGATGCCTAGTCCTCCCTCCAGAGATTCCATTAGAGTGTGGCCCAGGCACGTTTTTTATTTTTATTTTTTAAATCTCCCTAAGGAATTTAAATATAAACTCAAGGCTGAGAGCCACTGCTATAGAAAGATAGTTTTCTTCTATTAATTTAACAGCCTTTGGTATAAAGGCTGTTTATTTCTGTTAAAAATTTAGGGTCCCTAGGAGCAATAACACTTTGTTCTATTTTTCTACATTGGTTGTCAAATGTTAACGTGCAAAGGCAACAACTGAGTTGCTTATTAAAATGCAGATTACCTATAACAAAAAAGAAGCAGATTCACAGATATAGAGAACAAACTAGTGTTTACCAGTAGGAGGAGGGAAGTGGGGAAGAGCAAGATAGGGGTAGGTGATTAAAAGGTACAAACTATTAGGTATAAAATAAGCTACAAGGATATATTGTACAACACAGGAAATATAGCCAATATTTTACAATAACTATAAATGAAGTATAACTTTTAAAAATTGTGAATCACTATATTGTACACCTGTAACTTATATAATACTGTACAGCAACTATACTTCAATTTTTAAAAATCTTATCAAAATGCAGATTCGCAGTGTCTCACCTTCAGAGAGCTTCCTTTGGTAAGTCTGGAATGGGGCCCAGAATCTACATTTTTTATAAGCCCCATTGGAAATTCTGGTGTGTATGGTCCTTGTATCACATTTTGGAAATCACTGCTAGCTTGTGACAGAGGAATCTGAGTGTAGACTTTGATGGGGATAGGGGGAGAAAGAAGGGCATGTAAGGGCCCAGAGTACAGGGGGAGGGAGCAGAAAGAAGTGATGTAGGCAAAGCAAAATATGGAGCTCCTTAATTCTCAGGAACAAGCAGTAAAGATCAAGCTCTGCTGTACCAGGCTACTTCCGGTCCAATCAACTCCAAGTTGCCCGAGGAGCATCAGCTTGCCTAACCTGAGTGAGCGCCATCATGGAAGCCCCAAGACAGGGGGACCGGTTAGGCTCTTAATTGCTGCTTCCGAGGGTTCCCAAAGTTTTCCCTTTCCCTTCCTGACCCACCAGATTAAGAATTAGAAGAAATAGAATTTACTCTGGAACCTGAAAGAACACTATTCAAAACCCCAAATCCATCAATGTACCTTGCCCTACAGAAGTGTGTGAACAACCATACATGGAATTTTTGTAAATCAACTGATATTTTGAATCACTACCCAACATCACTAACAATCAGGGAAATGCATATCAAAACCATAATGAGCTACCACCTCATACCTGTTAGGATGGCTATTATCAAAAAGACAAGAAACAAGTATTGGTGAGGATGTGGGGAAAAGGGAACCCTCACACACAGTTAGTGGGAATGTAAATTGGTAAATTTTCCTACGGAAAATAGGAAGGAGGTTCCTCAAACAATTAGAAATAGAACTATCACATGATCCAGCAATCCCACTGCCGAATATATATATCCAAAGGAAACGAAATCAGTACCTTGAAGAAATATCTGCATTCCTGTGTTCTCTGCAGCATTATTCACAATGACTAAAATATGGAAACAACCTGTGTCCACTGATGAATAAAGAAAGAAAATGTGGTATATATGTGCATACACATACCACAATGGAATATTATTCAGCCATAAAAATGGGAAATCCTACCATCTGAGACAACATGGATAAACCTGGAGAATGTCAGGCGAAGTGATATAAGCCAAACACAGAAAGATGAATACTGTATGATCTATGATCTCACTTTTACATGGAATCTAAAAAAGTCAACTCATAGAAGCAGAGATTAGAATGGAGATTACCAGGGGCTGGAGGGTGGGAGATATGGAGATATGCTGGTCAAAGGGTATAAACGTCCAGTTATAAGATGAGTAAGTTCTGGGGATCTAATGTACAGCATGGTGACTGTAGTAAATAATAGTATGTATTCAAAAGTTGCTGAAAGCAAATCTTAAGTGTTCTCACCACGCACACACACGCACACACACGCACACACATGCACACACACGCACACACATGCACACACACACACAAAGATGACTACATGAGTTGATGTGTTACTTAGCTTGATTGTTGCAATCATCTCACAATGTATCACCTTGTACACCTTAAATATATATAATTTTTATTCATCAATTATAACTTAATAAAGCTAGAGGAGAAATACTATAGCAGGGAAAAGGGGCTTGCAATTTAAACAAATCCCCTGATAATTTCTGCGTTTCTGACTTTCTTAATAAAGGAGGACATATTGACTGTTGATAGAGTCATTAGTGGATTAAATGAGAAAATGCATTTAAAACATTAGGACCGGGACTTCCCTGGCGGTCCAGTGGTTAAGACTCTGAGCTACCACTGCAGGGGGTGCAGGTTTGAACCCTAGTCAAGAGAACTAAGGTCCTGCACGCTGTGCAGCGTAGCCAAAAAAAATTTAAAAATAAAACATTAGCACAGTCCCTGGCACATAGTAATATTCAAAAAATGTTAGATATTATTTTTCCTATGATGACGGAATTTGTATAACCTATACCTCAGAAGACCTATCTATACCTTCCCACCTCGGGGTCATAACCAGTCCTGGGGGCCTTAACAAGATTTATGTCTACTATACAAGAGCTTGCAGATGGACATGTTCTTCAGGCAAAGTCACAACCTGTCAGTGACTGACCAAATGCTAACCCCCTAGAGAAGGTCAGATTGAGCAGAACAGGGAAATCCAGCCCACAGTCTCCACTGGTAAGGAGCAGTTGTGATTCTTTTTTCCCTAACAAATCCATTCATAAACCATTTGGTCTCATTCAGTGCAGGTTTACTAGGTAAAGACACAGGTTTAAATCTCATCTAATCCCTCATGGTTATTAGTTCCACTTTACTGATGGGAAAAGGTCTAGAAAGTGACAAAGCAACCACTAAGAGCTGGGTCTGTCTGTATCCCTAGCACAGGTTGTAACCACTCTGTACATTCCCCTCCCTCAGGAACTATTGTCCCAATAAATGTTCACTTTGTCACACTATCAAAATAAGCAAAGGCAAGTTGTTTGTAAGATGATGCTCAGCCATGCTACATAAGACCTCAACCACTTGAAATGATCCCAAATGACAGAATGTAAGCTCTCTCTCTTAAAAACCAGATTCCATATAAGAAGTTGGAAAGATATTGGCTATTCACATGAGCCTAATTTACCTCTTTGTTTGTGAAGTGACATTCTTAATGACGAATCGGGATGTCAGGCAGATCCAAAAGCCAGTCACTTACCCACTGGAGGCCTCCATGAAGACTCTGAGTCCCTGCTCTACCAGCTAAACTCACACCTGAGACCTGCCACCCAGCGTGCCTGGCTGTGGACTCGGCTCCACAGACTTTGCCCCAATGTGTCCTCTATGAAGGCTACGCAGCTACAATGTGATCTGATATATGTTTGCATTGTAAAATGGTCACCACCGTCAAGTTCAGCAACACATCCACCACCTCACATAGTTACCATTGTGTGCATGCGTGCTCGTGTATGTGTGTGTGTGTGGTAAGAACACTTAAGATCTACTCTCTTAGAGAAGTATAACTATACAACACAGTATTTTTCTTTATAAATTTATTTATTTATTTATTTTTGGCTGCGCTGGGTCTTCATTCCTGCGCTCGGGCTTTCTCTGGTTGTGGCGAGCGGGGGCTACTCTTCGTTGCGGTGCGCGGGCTTCTCATTGCCGTGGCTTCTCTTCATTGCGGAGCACGGGCACTAGGTGTGCAGGCTTCAGTAGTTCCTGCATGCAGGCTCAGTAGTTGTGGCTTGCGGGCTCTAGAGCGCAGGCTCAGTAGTTGTGGCGCATGGGCTTAGTTGTTCCGCAGCATGTGGGATCTTCCCGGACCAGGGCCCGAACCCATGTCCCCTGCATTGGCAGGTAGATTCTTAACCACTGCGCCACCAGGGAAGTCCCAACAAGATAGTATTTTTAACTACAGTCACCATGAGGTACATTAGATCCCCAGAACTTATTCCCCTTATAACTGGAAGTTCATACCCTTTGACCAGCCTCTCCTCATTTCCCCCACCCCGAGGCCCCAGCAACCACCCTTCTAGTCTCTGCTTCTGCTTCTGGGCGTAGACTTTTTTAGACTCCACATGAGAGTGAGCTCACCTGGTCCCTCCCTTCCTTCTTAGTCCAAGGGCTCCATCTGTATTGTCTGGCAGTCCCAGGTTTCAGGTTGGAGGCCCCATTACACTTGCTGTCCCAGCGGGTGTTCTCAGATGCCAGGGGCTGACATTTGGTGGGGATTTACATCCAGAGTAGGACCACAAGATGACAGCAGCAGGGCGAGGTAACCCAGCCCACGATTGTCTGGAGCACTTAAGGAAATGAAATCTCAGCAGGTTTCTGATTTTCCTCTTAATTAGCTTCCTCCATTCCCTTAGGTGTTGATTCCCTTAGCAGGATCCTACACCATAAACTTTCCTTTGTCCCGGCTCAAGGGTGTTAAGTAAATACCTGGCAGCCACAGCCAGCAGCTTTAGAGGACTTTCTGCAGCCCACAGCAGGCCCCCTGGCCTGACAGCTTCTGCTAATGCTAACCGGCGCGCATGGAGCACACTTTCCGTCTGGAGAAGAGAATTTCAACAGTGCTACTCAGCCTGCCGAGACCTGCTGCCAAAGGAGTCCTAGCGTCTCCTGCGAAGAGCTTCTGTCATGTGCATTTACTCCTGGCAAGTCTCCCGAAGGGGCAGCAGGTGTTTATTTTATACACATTAAAGGACTTGCTTTCCCGTAACTCTAGGTGTTCTGAGATGGAGAGGTCAAAGGACAAACAGAATAAACCCATAACTATAATAACATTAATTCCATTTGAAACAGATTAAAGCAACTCAAATTACGGATCCAATGGAGCCAATGTTAGTTCTACAGATAAACGTTATAAATCTAGAAACAAAACAGACTCACAGATATAGAGAACAGACTTGTGGTTGCCAAGGGGGAGGGGAGTGGGGGAGGGATGGATTGGGAGTTTGGGATTAGCAGATGCAAACTGTTATACATAGGATGGATAAATAAGATGGTCCTACTGTATAGCATAGGGAACTATATTCAATACTCTGTGATAAACCATAATGGAAAAGAATATGAAAAAGAATATATATATATATATATATATATATATATAAATAACTGAATCACTTTACTGTACAGCAGAAATTAACACAACATTGCAAATCAACTATACGTCAATAAAATAAATGTTATAAATCTCATCACCACCAGGTTAGTTAAAATCACACATCATGTGAAAATGACACTGACATCTGGTGACCTGCAGGGTCTCTGATTCTGCCACAACAGCTGCTCCCTCTCCTGAACCTTGACGGCTCCATTGGTCTGTCCAGCATGATCACTATGTTAATTTTTTAAAGAAGAAAGTGGCGAAAGTTAAGAGAGAGAAGAGAATCGGGGAGAGAAGGGACATCTTTCTACTTCTATATTAGAAAACCTGAATCTTTATTTCTATGGCTGAATTATGCTTCCAGGTAAAATGCTGCTAGATAATGTAATGCAGAATGTTGCAGTTGAAACGTTTATCTTTGCTTCCTTTCGTTGGATGAAGATAGAAATTCATTCATTTGTTCATTTATTCAACAGGTACTGGGGTTGTAGTTTAGAGAACGAAGGGTTGCTTTATTATTCCACCTAGACAAAGGGACATCCCAGGACTTTTCTGAACAAAATGGGAGGTAAGATCACCCTAATTACTGAGCACTTTCTATATACCTTGTGTAAAAACAGAAAATGTCTATGGGGGGTGGGTGAAGGATCTGTTTTCATTCGTAAATCCAAAATCAGTGCTAACGCCCACTTGCTCTCAAAATATCTGAAAATTTTGGTAAAACCTATTGGTTCTTTCAGGTAAAATAAAAATATGTGCTCAGGTCATCCAACCACTGATTTTTCTGGCTTGGAACAATTCTCTCTACCCAAATAGGATCCAGGTTCTTCCCTGTATTTTTGAGAAAAGGTTGAATTTGAATAGATAATTCTGTTTTTATTTGCATTAATATATGATGAACAGGTCCCTGAGACCTAATCTTACCAAAATAAATTTGTTCTCTTTCGAAAATGAGGAAATCACTGAATCGCCACTCAAGGGAACATTACACAGATGGTGAAGATCTATTTTAAATAGTCAAGCAGGACAAAGTACAAAAAAATGCACATATGTGTGTAAATACACATTTGTATAGATAGATAGGTAGGTGGATATAGTTTTAGAAAGACTTGAGCATAGTTGGTGTTAACTCATGTTTTCATAGAACGGTATCTAAGGTTTAGAAATAAATTTTGCCCACATTATCACAGTTGATTCTCACAACAATTGGCTTAGATAGTATCCCTAGCCCCATTTTACAGTCAAGGAAATTAACTACTATAGATAGACACAGACTGGCACTTGAAGCTTTTAACTCTGATCCCACTGACCTTCTTACAATAAAACAATAGCTCATTATAGATGTTTAAGGGAGAATGTTTATAAAAAGAGTCCCTATACCTCCATCAGATTTGAGACTTTTCAAAGCACTTTCACATTTGTTTATTCAATATACTTAAAGGGACTACTATGCAGCACACACTGACTAGATGCCAGAGGCACAGAGGTGAATAAAACTCTCCCTTGTTATAAGGAACTGGACATCTAATGCACAAGACAGATAAGGAAACTGGTCCAGTTCAGTAGACCAGTGAAATGAAGGATGGGCACAATATGCCATGAGCCACAGAAAAGAGCACCAAGTCCAAGTTCTGGGGACCAAAGAAGGCATTCCACTGGCGTAATGCTTGCAAGAGAAGTAGGAGTTTGCTTATGCACATGAGCTCATGACCTCAAGTTGGGGAACATCAGGCTACATTAAAGCAACACAAGTTATCTGTAAACAGTTGTAGGAAAAGATGTGTTTCAGGATAGAATGTTGGATAAGTAGCCAGGCCCAGGATGGGAGCCTGGAATGCTGGGCTAAGGAAGTTGAAATGAGTCTATAGGTTTAGGATGCCAAGGAAAGGAGAAAGAGGTGAGACAGGAGACAGGGAGACACCTGGGGAAGCAAATGCAATAGGCTTGGGGAAAGATGGTTGGGATCTAAATTTAAGAGGAGGAGGAGGAAAGCATAACCAGGAAATGTATTTAAGATGTAGAGTTAGTAGGATTGGGGGTCTAAATGTGGGAGATAAGGGGTGAGAAGAAAGCAAGTGTAACTCTAAGTTCTTTAAGTAAGTTTCATGAACCAGGACGAGGCATGTAGATGATGAGCAGCATTTCTGAGGGACACCAGTAAGCTCACTTTTTTGGGAGTTTGGGATTAGCAGATGCAAACTATTGTATATAGAATGGACAAACAACAAGGTCCTACTGTATAGCACAGGGAACTATCTTCAATATCCTGTAATAAATCATAATGGAAAATAATATGAAAAAGAATGTATATATATGTATAACTGAATCACTTTGCTGTACAGCAGAAATTTAATACAACAGTATAAACCAACTATACTTCAATAAAATAAATTTTTAAAGAGAAGTTCACTTTTGTACATATTGAGTATAAGTGCCCTATAGAGCAGTGAAGTGTCAAGACCTAGAGGGAACTGGCAATCAACTCCTGAAGCTCAGGGGAAAATTCTAGGTGGTAGATATAGATTTGAGACTCTAGTGTGAGGCCAAAGGTGAGGCAAAAAAAAAAAAAAAAAAAGAAGGCCATTCACTGGACAGGGGAGCAGAAGAATACTTCAGCTGGGGAGACGGGAAAGGATTTTTAAATAGTAGAAGGCTGTTATCCTGTTTTGTTTTATTACAGAGCTAATTAGTTGGAAATATGTGTTTTAATCAAACAATATGTAGCAAAAAAAAAAAAATTCCCCCTCACCTTGTTTTATTAGGAAATATACGTGTACCTCCACAGTCTTTTCCCTTAATAAATGGACTTTGAATCATATATAAGGAAAAACAAGATTAAAGGAAGCTTTTCTTCCATGACGCCAAATTGATGAATGTGCGGTGACCTTTCATAGAGGGAGTTGCACTAGGGAGAAGGGGACATAGTTCTAGAAGCCCCAGAGCACTGACCTCCAACGTTTCTGCCAGTTCCAGCACCATTTCATTCAGCCTCTCCACGTACTCGTATCTAAACAAATACTTTCAACCTCCACCCACCCATGTTCTCATCCCTTTCAAATATCAGATGTAGAGGTCCCCATGGCCAGTAATAATGCCAAAGAATGACTGAAATCTCTCTCTAGCCCTGGGAAACAGGCCATGTAATAAGAAAGAGGGAGGTAACTTCGCTAAGTGTCCCACAGTGAAGTCACTTTTGGCTCCGTTCTGATTGTCCAAATGGCCTGAGCAATTGGATCCCATCATCTCAAGAAACGGCTTCCTACAGTGTGAATATGGCTCTGACCTTTGTGACCTTGGATCATACTGTGGGCAGAATTGTCCCCTACCCTAAATTCATATGTTGAAGTCCTAACCCCCAGAACCTCAGAATATAATTAAATTTGGAGATACGGTCTTTAAAGGGTGATTAAGTTAATGAGGTCTTTTGGGTGGATCATAATCCAATATGACTGGTGTCCTTAGAAGAAGAGGAGATTTGGACACAGATGCACAGAGAAGGCCAAGTAAGGGCACAGCAGGAAGGCAGCCATCTGCAAGCCAGGGAGGCAGGCCTCAGTAGAAAACCAAACCTGCTGCTACCTTGATCTTGGACTTCCAGCCTTCAGAACTGTGAGAAGATATATTTCTGTTGTTTAAGCCACCTAGTCTGTGGCACTTTATTATGCAGCCCTAGCAAACCAATACAGGCACTTATTAAACATGGCATAAAATATGTGCCGGGGATTTCCCAAAATGAAGTTAAATGGAAAAAAAATCAGGCTTGTTTTGCAATTGAGGGCATTGATGACACATAACTGTATTTTGTAAAATCTGTTCATCTATTTACACATTCTATAGAAGTCTAACCATCCAGGAGAGAAGCTAGTGTGTGGTTACTTGAATTTTAGATCATCTTTGCTACAGAATTTACTGATGAATAGGGTTGCATGAAATTACATCCATTCTATGGCTCAGATGTTGTACCACAAGATACAGTGAACTGCTTTAGACAGATTGTATTGAGTTGATTCTGCAAAACTCTTAATATTTGAAACACAAAACTCTAAATATCATATAATATTTCTAAAGCAGAAAGAAAAAAGTGTGGATAGTATCTCTGCTTGTGTACCAAGTTATATTTTCCCCTCACCTTTCCCTGTTTGATTTGTCACCAAGTCTTTTGAAATAGCCCTCACATCTGTCTTCCCACCCAGACTGACTGTCACTGCCTTCATTCAAATCCTTATAATTTCTGGCACATCCTATTAGCCACTGAACTAAACCTTTCAAAGGGAATAAAATGCTGTTGATGGGGATGTAAATTGGTGTGGCCACTATGGAAAATGGTATGGAGGTTCCTCAAAAAGCTAAAAAAAAAAGTTTTCATATGATCCAGCAATCCCACTCCTGGGCATATACCCAGACAAAACTACAATTCAAAAAGATACATGTACTCCTATGTTCATAGCAGCACTATTTCCAATAGCCAAGTCATGGAAACAACCTAAATGTTTGTTGATAGATGAATGGATAAAGAAGATGTGAGATAGATATATATCTATATCTATATCTATATATCTATATGTATATGTATATATATATATATAAAACAGAATATTACTCAGCCATAAAAAAGAATGAAATAATGCCATCTGCAGCAACACGGATGGACCTAGAGATTATCATACTAAGCAAAGTAAGTCAGAAGGAGAAAGACAAATACCATATGATATCACATATATGGGAAGCAGCTGCATTGCACAGGGAGATCAGCTTGGTGCTTTGTGACCATCTAGAGGGTGGGATAGGGAGGGAGACACAAGAGGGAGGGGGATATGGGGATATATGTATACATATAGCTGATTCACTTTGTTATACAGCAGAAACTAACACAACCTTGTAAAGCAATTATACCAATAAAGATGTTAAAAAATAATAAAATAAAAATAAAATACAATACAAATGAACATATCTACGAAACAGAAACAGACTCACAGACACAGGGAACAGACTTGTGGTTGCTAAGAGGGAGGGGGTGGGGGAGGAAAGGATTGGAAGTTTGGGATTAGCAGAGGCAAACCAATATATATAGGATGGATAAACAACAAGGTCCTATCGTATAGCACAGGAAACTATATTCAATAGCCTGTGATAAACCATAATGTAAAAGTATATGAAAAAGAATATATATATGTATAACTGAGCCACTTTGCTGTACAGTAGAAATCAGCACATTGTAAATCAATTATACTTCAATAAAATTTTTAAAAATAAATTTTTAATTAATTTTTTTAAGGGGCTTTGCAGATACTATTGATATTATGTTCAGGAGCTCAAAATGATGTCATCCTGGTTTTAGAGTGGGTCCTGGGTCCAATGACTAGTGTCCTTATAAGAGAAAGAGAGGGAAATTTGACACACAAACACAGAACCGACACAGGGAAGAAGGCCACGTGAAGATGGACGCAGAGATGAGAGTGATGCAGCCACAAGCCCAGGAACACCAGGAGCCACCAGAAGCTGAAAGAGGCAAGGAAGAATCCTCCCATAGAATTTGTGACCTAATTGTGTGACCTGACCCAAATCTAAGCCTCAACTATTCATGATTAAAATAGAGGTAATTAGTAACAGTACTCACCTCATAGCACTGTTAGAGAATTAAGTGAAATAAGTAGAAAGCATTTGGCATAGTACATAGTAAAATACTCAGAAAATATGGGGTGTACTATGATTAATCTTTTAGAATCCATCACCCTACAACGTTTTGTCATGCTCTCTTATGCAGAATTTCTTTATGCAGAAATTCCAAGATTTTCTCATGCTGAGATTTCTTATCATCTATAATATGAAAACAATAGGCCTGTTGAATGTTCTGTTTCAGACAGCACAGGCTTCTCCTGCCCAAGTCTCCGCAGTGAAGGGCCCCGCGCTCCCTGTTTGAAAATCCCGGTCCTAACTGACATTTCCCAAGTCCCCACTAAAATCCCTTCTCCGTACTACCCTCTGCTCCAACTTCTTTTTCCAAAGCACCAAACTCATCTTAACAATCCTTCAGTGGCCTATTCTGGTTCAGGAGATGAAGCCCAAACACTATGACATGGCCCACAGCACTTTGGTCAAGATGCCTCAGCCTCCAAATTCTCATCTCCAGCCACGAGGCCCAGCCCACAGCCTGGCAAATGGCAGGAGCTCAGCAAATGTTTGTTTGATGAGAAGAGAACCTGAAAAACTCACACCACAGGCTCGAAGGCTTGCTTCTCCTCCATCTGCAACCGTGTGTTGTATTGTTTCCTCGGGGGCTGCCATAACAAATGACCACAAATTCGTTCTCTCACAGATCTGAGGCCCAGAAGTCTGAAACCAAGGTGCTGGCAGAGCCATGCTCCCTCTACAAATTCTATGGGAGGATGCTTCCTTGCCTCTTTCAGCTTCTGGTGGCTCCTGGTGTTCCTGGGCTTGTGGCTGCATCACTCTCATCTCTGCATCCATCTTCACGTGGCCTTCTTCCCTGTGTCGGTTCTGTGTTTGTGTGTCAAATTGCCCTCTCTTTCTCTTATAAGGACACTAGTCATTGGACCCAGGACCCACTCTAAAACCAGGATGACATCATTTTGAGCTCCTGAACATAATATCAATAATATCTGCAAAGCCCCTAGTTCCAATAAAGTCACATTTGCAAGTACCTGGGGTTAAGAGTTGGACGTATCTTTTTGAGGAACATAATTCAACCCACTACAACTTTCAAGGGTTAGGGAGGTCGAGGAGTGAGGTGTGACTGGAACACAGAGAGCTCTGACCATGTTCAGGAAGGAAATGGGATGTTCATTTGCAGTTCAGAGATCAAAGCTATCTGGGTACTAAGTATGCCATCTGGCAAGATCTCCTGAACCAGCCCAGGGGAGCAGGGGAGCAATGTTTTCTGCCCAGCTGTTTTGTTTCAGATCCACATGTTAATGGTTTGGGTTTTTGTTTTGGAACTGTGAAAGATTATTTATTAATAAGGCAAATTAGAGGAAAGAAAAAAATCACATAAATCCCTACATTCTCACATCTTTTTTCCCCATATTTAGGTTTTAGTTTGGGTTTTTTATAACAGGTAATTTAAAATTAAACCTGCACATAACTTAGAGTTTATAAGGTTTGTTATAAAAAGGAAAATAGATCACAAAACAAAAACAAAAATAGCAATTCATAGCTCCCTCCCATCTCCTGCTAGTCAAAGACAACCACTCTCAAATCTTTCAGCTGATTCTTTAAGCATCTACTTCCATATATTCAGTACCATGCTTATAGTAATTGTTCTTGCTTTGTCAGCTTCAGATGTTATTTATCAGCTGGCTGGTGCCTTGGCCTAGATGGCTCTTCATCTCTCCCCCACTTCCACCATCACCACCACCACTACCACACACATACCACGCACACACTCACCCACGCACATATACACACACAATCACACACTTCCTATTGCCTTGTACTTTTGACATGCTTGTATATTAATTTTAGTTAGATCAATAGTCAGTGTTTACATTATCCACAGTTGAGCCCAGAAGTATGCCGTTTTTTGCTTTGTTTTCTATATATTTATCACTAATACATTTTCAAATTTTTCTGCATTGTCTAAATCTCCTCTCAATATTCTATTAATGCTTCTTTTGGAGCCCTGACTTGTTTTCACCAGTTCAGTTGCTTCCTGTGCCTGCCACACACCTGCCGTCCTGGGCTCTCCCCTGGCCCTCACCTGGAGGATTCCCTTCACCCCTGTCTCCCACAGGATCTCCTGTTTCCCAGGCCCCCATCTTCCTTTTCATTTGTTTACTCTCGTTGTGATGGAGCACTTCCTCCAGTACCTTCCTAAGAAAGGATGTCGATTCCTAGAGACCCTGAAGTTCTGAAAATATCTTCAGTCTATTTCATATTTAATTGATGTGCTGACTGGGAATAAAATTCTAAGTCAAAAATAATTCTTTCAGAATTTGTAAGAAATTGCTCCACTGATTTCTAACTTTCTCAGTTGCTACTGAAAAATCCACAATCATTCTCTGCCAACATCTTCTCCTAACCACCCACCTCTACCTCCAAGCTTATAAGATGTTCTCTTTGTCCCCATGGTTCTGTAATTTCATGAGGATGTAAGGACCAGCCAGAAGCAGGAAACCAACCATACTCCCAGGTGGACATTTTTAAGACTTTTAAATAAAGGAACTAGTCACATAGGCCATGATGAAAAGAACCAGGGATTTGCAGACACTTTGGGACCAGCAAGTACAGAAAGCTCACAGCACCCTTTGATGTGAGGGGCCAGGGAAGAAGAAAGAAATATCTGTAACAGATTCTGTTGCGTGCAGCAGCTCTAGACAAAGGATTGCCCAAGGGAACTGTAGCAACAGCAAGAGTAGCCACTTTTAGGACTATGTATGATCTTGTCATAGCTGGGGTCATCCGGTCGTGATGAGAGAAAAACCACATTTTTGTCCTCACTCACGTGGTCTCCCCAGTGGCTGCTTGGTGCTTGCTGGCTGTATACTGGCCTCTGGCTTATCAGACACTCCTTCCTATATTTATATGTAACAAAGGCTTTCTTTTTGCTGAGGAAGAGGGTGTGCATTAGCTGTGGACACAGGAAGGAGATTAGTTGGTAGAACTTAGTCCTTGCAATTTAGTTGGATAGTCCAGCTGTCCAGCAGGGATGAAGTACAGCTCTTGGCCCACTCCCCCAGGGCCCTGCGCAAAGGCCAGTTTGGGCAGGAAAGAAATAGACAATGGGATGCTGAGGAGAGTCGACGGCTGCTGTGGGCGGATCAAGTCTGATCTCTCTGATTGAAGAGCGTGGCGCGGGACACCAGTGGGGAATTCACACACATACCTCACAATGCCGGGTCTAATTTGTAGATTTTTATCAGCACAAATTTCCCGAGGTGGAAGATGTAGTGATGGTGAAGGTAAGGTCCATTGCTGAAATGGGCGCTTATGTCAGCTTGCTGGAATACAACAACATCGAAAGCATGATTCTTCTGAGTGAGTTGTCCAGAAGGCGTATCCATTCTATAAACAAACTCATCCAAATTGGCAGGAATGAATGTGTGGTTGTCATTAGAGTGGACAAAGAAAAAGGATGTATTGATTTTTCAAAAAGAAGAGTTTCTCCGAGGAAGCAGTCAAATGTGAAGATAAATTTACCAAATCCAAAACTGTTTACAGCATTCTTCGTCATGCTGCTGAGGTCTTAGAATACACCAGGGACGAACAGCTGGAAAGCCTGTTCCAGAGGACTGCTTGGGTCTTCGATGACAAGTACAAGAGACCCGGATACGGTGCGGATATGATGCATTTAAGCACGCAGTCTCAGAGCCATCTATTTTGGATAGCTTATATTTGAATGAAGATGAACGGGAAGTACTCATTAACAATATTAATAGGCGTTTAACCCCACAAGCTGTCAAAATTCGAGCAGACAGTGAAGTGGCTTGTTATGGTTATGAAGGCATCAATGCCGTAAAAGCAGCCCTGAGAGCAGTTTTGAATTGTTCTACAGAAACCATGCCATCAAGATTAATCTAATAGCTCCTCCTCAGTATGTAATGACTACAACCACCCTGGAGAGAACAGAAGGCCTCTCTGTCCTCAACCAAGCTATGGCTGTCATAAAAGAAAAGATTGAGGAAAAGAGGGGCGTCTTCAGTGTTCAAATGGAGCCCAAAGTGGTCACAGATACAGATGAGACTGAACTTGCAAGGCAGCTGGAGAGGCTTGAGAGAGAAAATGCAGAAGTGGATGGAAATTATAATGTGGAAGAAATGGAAGCCAAAGCCGAAGATTAACTTTGTGGGCAACAGAGTCCAGTTTAAGGAACACAAAGCAGCCTTCCTGGCTGTTAACCCTAGACTTGAAAGTTTTCCAGTATTGAAAGCTTCAATGTTGAGTATTTTTTATTTCGAAGTATTTAAATGTTCCGACAGACCAAAATGTGAAATGCCCTCCTAAAGGTCAGCTGTTTTCACACAGTAGCTCTAACATCTTGAGCATTTTTTAAGGGAGTGGCCTAATTTCACTAGAGACAAATCTTTAAGAACAGTCATAAAATGGGGCGTGTGATTTCCATTTCTGATGTCTCCAGATTGGCACCCCTTTGTAGTTCAGTGCCTCCACGAGATTTACCAGGGGCACCCAAAGCAAATAGTCCTAACCTTTCTATATAAAATGTATCAAGCAAACGTTAAATAAATTTCTGCGATATTTAAAAAAAAAAAAGAAATAGACAATGGGACTTGTATCTGGAAGGCCTTAAAGGCTCTTTTAAGTAGGACACAAATGGGCAAGCCATGAAGGAAAACATCCTTCAAAGGACCCAGGATGGGCCAAGGTAAGTCCTGATAGAGCCTCCGCAAGCTCCTATAGAAAGATCTTGGTATGAGCTAAAGAAAGGTACCCCTTCTATGGAGACAAGAGAAACAGATGCCCTCTCTGGGCAGATCCAGCCCTGTGGAAATACAGTTTGGTGAGCAGAACAGGGCTGGGTGCCAGTCCCCATTCACTCCTAGGCTCAGGTGCCTTTGTCCAATAGGCAAACTTTATAATTATGTAAAGTGGCCCTGGGTCCTCTGTTAGAGATTAAATATGACACGTTTGTCAGGGTATGGACCATGACCAATAGGGCATGGTGATGCCAGGAAAAGAGAGGTCTATTGTCACCATCCCAGAGCTGACTCAGAGTGAAATAATAAATTTTTGGAATCTAAAAATGCAGAGATGAATAATAACCAACTTATCAGACCCAAGAAAGGTGAATCATAAACCAGCAACAGGGAAAGCCAAGATGTTATCAGAATTACACCACAAACAGAATTCCCAGGACACCACCAGAATTCCACCCAGTCTCCCCATTCCCTATTATGTCCTTTACTTTGAAACAAGCTTCACTTACGATCATAAGAGTGTTGTTCTCCCAGTGAGGCCAGACGCCTGGAAAGGACCCTGCTAGCTTTCTGGAGCAGTACCTACAGAGCTGACTGTAAGGATACAGGAAACCCACAGCTCCCTCGGATATCTTGAGAAAGGGTGGGATGGAGGAGTTCTGGGCAGAACAGATACGAGGGATGGATTGGTAATCCCCAAATGGGGCTGCAGAAGCTACAAAGTCTTGGGTGGGAGAGTTTCAAGGCAAAGTAATGTCTGGCGACCCTTGTTACCCCGGTTTTCAGAAACACTGGAACGTGTTCCGTTATGCTTCCGAGGAAGCTTCTGGCTGTAGGGACTTCGGCACACCACCAGTCCACACCTCTTGCTGCTCCTGCCCCATCCTCCCAGGCCCTGAAAGAAAGGTTTTATAAGGAGCTCACTTTCCCATTCTGGACAGTTTAGCTCAGCTAGGAATAAAGAATACTCAGAACAGTAGGTCATAAGTCTAGGTTCTGTGGGCGGCCCCCACTGTGGCATTGCATTTCACATCTTGTTGCAGCTCCACAAGGACACTGGGGAAATTTCCAAGAACTTGAAGGCCTTGACCTTCCCCAGTAATGCATGTTGGAATCCCAGAGACCCATTCAGGAAGATCATAGGTCAAAACTATTTTCGTAATGATACTAAGGTATCATGCCTTTTTCACTGCACTGACATTTAAACTGATGGTACAGAAGCAATGGTAGGTAAAACTGCTGGCGTAAATCAAGGCAGGGACACCAAAAAGTCCAAGTAGACTAGTATTTCTTTACTGCCACATATTCAAGGGGAAAAGCCAGTTTCACTTTAAAATGTCTTCGATAAAGCAGTAAAAAGTATTAATTTCATTAACTCTTGATTCTTTTTAATATTCTGGGTGATGAATTTGGCAGTATGCATTGTTTGATGCATTCCAAGGTAACTGTCTCCAAGAAAAGCACTTGTGCAATTTTCTGTTTCAAGAACTAGATACTTTTTTTTTTTCTCCACAGAACATGATTTTCACTTGAAAAACTAGCAGAAAGACAAATGTTCTTATTCAGATTTGGGTGTTTGACTGACATCTTTGTGAAAATTAAAAAAGCAAATCACGAAAAACAACTGACAGTACTTGTTGCCGATTACAAAATTTGAGCTTTGAAGCAACAATTACAATTTTGGAAAATTTGTGCCTGTACCTTGAACTTGACAGCTTCCCAGTACTTAAAGACTTGACTATCTTTAAGTTACTTACATTGTTTTTTCTGAGATTGGTGTTGATGTGAATAGTTGGGATGCTTTGATGTTGTATAATAAAATGTGTCAACATTTGAAAGATCTATACAACTTGGTGAAGCAATATTGTAAAGTCATGAATGGGTAAAAGATCCATTTAAAGTGCAAAACAGACCAGTATGTTCTTCATGTACCTGAGTATGAAAGTTATTTGATATAGTTTCAGATTTCACATTGTAACTAACCTTTAAGAAACTACCACTTATATTTGTTGTAGTATCAAAGAAGAATAAAATTTTCTGAAATGACTACTAAAACACTCCTCCCTTTTCCAACTACTTATCTGTGTGAGGCTAGTTCGTCCTCATATACTTCAAGCAAAAGAGCCTATCACAGCAGAGTTCATGCAGAAGCATATGTGAGAATCCAGCTGCTTCTATTAAGCCAGACATTAGGAGATTTGCAAAAATGTAAAAAAATTCCTCTCTTCTCACTAATTTTTTTGTCTTGGAAAATATAGTTATTTTAATTAAAATATGTTACTTATCTTAACACGTACCAGCTTTATTATTTTAAATGAATTAGTAAATAATTAAAAATTTTAAATATGGCTAGTTTTAATTAAAATGTACTATATATGTTAATATATAATACTATGTTAATATGTAATAGGTTTATTACAGTTATTTTTAAATGACTTAAATAATTAATAAAATTTTCTTACTTCTACTTTCTAAATATGGTAAATTTGCCCATAGAAACAAAAGCTAGTTGGGGTCCTCAATAATATTTCAGAGTCTGAAGAAGCCCTGAGACCAAAAAATATGAGAAACCCTGCCCTCGAGTATGATCCAAGGCAGCGTGGTTGAGGCTTATGCACTGGACAGGTTCATGGAAGAGGGCAGAGAAGCAGTAAAAGTGACTTCCTTAAACAAAGCCAACCTGGAAGTTACTATTCCTGCTCACATCCTATTGGTCAACACTCAGTCTCACGGGCACGCCCAGCTGCCAGAGAGGCTGGGAAACGCAGTCTCCACCTGGGCAGCCGAAAGTGAAGAATTAGAGTTCTCTGCCTTACTCCTAAATCTGGACTTTGTTGACATTAAAAAATAGAATTCTCCGAGTTGGTTTAAAGGTAGTCGTGTTACAGGGACTTCCCTGGTGGCGCAGTGGTTAAGAATCCATCTGCCAATGCAGGGGACACGGGTTGAAGCCCTGGTCCGGGAAGATCCTACATGCCGCGGAGCAACTAAGCCCATGCGCCACAACTACTGAGCCTGCGCTCTAGAGCCCAAGAGCCACAACTACTGAAGCCCGCGTGCCTAGAGCCCGTGCTCTGCAACAAGAGAGGCCACCACGATGAGAAGCCCACGCACCGCAACGAAGAGCAGCCCCCGCTCGACGCAACTAGAGAAAGCTGGCGCGCAGCAACGAAGACCCAACACAGCCAAAAATAAATAAATAAATTTATAAAAATTAAAAATACAGGTAGTCGTGTTACAGTGGCCAGCACTGCATCGGCTGAGGCTCATGTGGACAACGTTTGGGCAATACAGAAGCTAATAGTTTGCAATCCTGTGATTCAATTGGCTCAGCTAAGGCTGGCTCAGAACGTGGCATTTATAGTGTGCACAAGAGTATGTAACACCTGGACCTGAGGCTGGCCAAGCAGACAAGAACAAGTAGATATAAACACTGATACTATGCAGTCAAAACCACTCAGTCTCCCATGATCCACCAGGGCTCATGTATTGTAACAATGATAATAATAATAGCATCGAGGGAATGTGGGTGGAGAAGGGACCCTCACCACAGATTTCAATGTGTCTCCCACCAAAGAGGAGACTAGCTGCCTCAGAGGACGGTTGCCATCCTTGAGAGAAAAATCCTTCTCTCTTGTTCACTCCAGGATGACCTCTTAATAGCAGTATGTTGGACCAGCTACCAGAGCCCCAGGGGAAAGTGGGTGCAGAGTGTCTTCCTCTGAGCCTAAAGCACTGCAGGTGGGACCAGTCATCATGGGATTGCGAGCCCAGCCCATGTGGTTAACACTGGACAGCTGACCCGCCAACCGCAGCAGTGACCCAACAGATCCCCAGCTCAATTCACACAAACAAATCACTTCTTTTCATCTTAGTTTCTTGGTCTTTAAAATGGAGGATAAAAAATGTGTTCCATTCATAGGGTTGCTAAGGAAATCAACAAGATATAATTTGTGAAACACTATGCACCAAAAAGGAAAATGACCAAGTTTGAGTAGCCAGTTGTCATGGCTACTACCTCCACTTGACACACCTGAGGGATCGTTAGGTCACTTATGATTTCTTGTGTTCATATGTCCTCTTCCTTGTCACCCAACTTTGTTTTTTTAATTTTTATGTTTAATTGTGGTAAAACATGCAAAGCATAAAATTTACCATCTTAGCCATTTTTAAGTGGACAGTTTGGTGGTGTTAAGTATATACATATTGTTGTACAACCAATCTCCAGAACGTTTTTATCTTGCCAAAATGAAACACTACCCATTAAATTAAACTCTCCATTCCTCTCAAAATTCGTTTGAAGTAATCCTTTCCCTCAAGCTTCCAGAGCCATGATCAGCTAAAGCTGATGTGCCACACTGCCCCAGAACTTTTCTTCACCTTCCCATAATTTACTCATGAACACGTGTTATGTTGAGCTGACCGTAAGACAGGTTCTTAGCAATGCTTTGAAGCTAAAAAAAAAGTCATTATTCTCAAAGATCTCGCAGTATGTTTTACAAGTGTGTCAGTAATCAAGTGTGATTCAATGGTTATAAATGATACAATTAAAGTCCATACAAGGTGTAGAAACAGCACAAAAGAAGAAGCCATCAATATGTCAGGGAGAGGAATGCACAGGAAACAGGTGAGGAATGTTATTAAAGGTTTCCTGAAGGAGAAGGTCTTCAAGTTGGGATTTTAAGAATGAAGGGGTAGGAATTCATCAGAGATAACAGTGAAAAAGTTTTGAAATACAAACAGTTCAGTCTAATATGAAGTATTTTTTGTCTAGCGTTTTCTCATCAATTGTCTAATTCACCACAGAGGTTTGAAATGATGACAATTTCAGGCAGGAAGTTTAACAGAGTTGGGCAGGGTGGTTACGACAGTGGCAGACCAGTGAAGGAGACGATTTTTGCAGAAAGACATGAAAATTCCATCTCTGTAGGTAGGGACCCTTATCCCTACCATGCACACATTCTTCTAGGGACCAATATTCAGAATAAAAACAAAAATTATTTGTAAAATTTGGGTCTAAAATTTCTTCGTCTTATGATGTCTTTCCTTTCTTTGTTTCTCTCTCTTGATCTAGAGCTTGAAAATCAGTAATTCCTTTTCTGATATATTTTCAGTTTTCATGTTTGATTTCAAAGCTTGAGTCCTGTTTATATTGCTAAAAAGCTTACCAATTGTGCAGGGAGAGGTTTTTAAAAAAACTATTCTTTTGTTGTTCAATGCCATTTTTCAAAATCAATCTTTTTAGAAACAATTCCTAAAATCATATTTTACCAATAGTCATTTCAAACATATCTCTTAGATATATCCCAATTTAACTACTGATTAATGAAGAATTTAACTATTGATTGACTTTCCTTTTTGCCTAAGTACTCTAAAATGTTTATAGGATTGCTCTAAATTATTCCAAACACAATGAGATATTTGAAAATCAGCACATTATGGCTTAAGTGTAAAGAGTTATTTCTAGTACAAATCCTACAGATGTTTTGAATGAAGAATCAAAATATTTACAGACCTGTATATTTTAAGATCCCTTGTATCTTGCAATTGTAGTAATAGCTTCCATCTCACTTCAAAAGAAGGGATCGCCCAGGTAAAGAGCAGAGTGAAGTCAGAGCTGGGATCTCTCTTGGAGAAACAGTCCCAGGGACTTGGGAAGCACTGTCAGCTTCAGAAGGCTAATAGCCCCAGGATGTCTCAACTTCTGAGGCAGAACTTACCTGAGTTCCATCCTTATCTGTCTTAGCTCCCAGGGGCTATAATTCAGAGGCTGCATTCCACAAAAGAATCCTAAACCCAAGGGAAATAACCCTGAAATGTCATGCCACTAGCACAGACCTGAGGGCAGGATAAACATATGGCCCAGGTAAACATAACAAGAATTGTACGCAAGCTTAAAGTAGGTCTCCCTTCACCTTGATTTTCTTTTGCTATGTCTATGACATAATTTTAATGACAAATTAAAATTCAACAAAACGCTGAATGAGGACAAGGTTGAAATCTATTTGGAAAACTAGAGATACTCGCTTTTATGTGTATACACACTTGGGGGAAAAAAAAAAAAAAGGATGAAAGTTTCCCAGATGTTGTGGACCAGGGGCAAACATCCAGTTGCTTTCAATTACTGGAGAAGCAGGAGAGCATTTTGACAAGAGCATCTCCATGTATAATTTAAATTCCATGATTCAAGGAGTTTAATTAGACCAAGGAAAAATGCCCTGTACTAATTTGTTTCATCATTGATCTCTCCAATTATAGTCTTTAATATGCCAGGAAATCCTATAGTCCTCAGGATGCAAAGTATATAAAAGCCTCATTGGGTTTCTTTTTATTCCATTTCCTCCTTTAGTATCAATTTTTCCATACTTGATTAATTGTAGCCAAAGTAAATATTTTAACATATCTCCCTCCTGAAATATAAAGTAACACAAATGTTTTTTTTTGAAGTGACCATTTTTCTTTTTCATTCTGTGATTTTAGATTTTCTCTTCTGTTTCAGATACTAGAGCATCTGTTTTAAATATAATGCTTTTGGTTTTGAGTTCCCTCCCACATTTTTGTTAAGTGATACATCTGCTTAATGGTTCATCTTGAATTGGTTCATCTTGAAATGATGTCTGATTCTTTGAAATATGAAAATATATATGAGGAAATGACCATATTATTCATATTTAGAATACTATGTTTATGGATATACACATTTATGGTAAAAGATTTAAGACATGCATGAGAACGTCAGGACACAAGCTAGCTCCCAGGAGGGAGGGAAGAGAAAAGATGGACTTCTGCTGTATCACTAACATTTTATTTCTTTAACAGAATAAAATATCTGAAGCAACTATGACATATTATTAAATCTGGTGTAGGGTGTAGAGGCCATTAACTGCCACAAGAATAGTCACAGAAACCTTAGGAATAAAGCCAATGCTAAATTCACATGAACTGTAAAGGTATAAAACATGAAAAGAATTAATATCATAAGGTAGAAGTTATCGTGATACAACAGGAAAAGACCTGGCTTTGAATCCCAGCTCTGTCACTTTGTAGATACAACCCAGGACAAGCTTTCCAACCCCTGTAAGCCACAACTTCTCTATTTGTAAAAGGAGTACAATAATATTTACTTTGTGGGTTATGAAGAGTATTGTGTTGCTATACATGTAGAATGCAAAACTATTATCGAACCCTTACATAATCTTTAGAGATAGAGTGATGATCACTTTATCAATAAAGTCTTAAATTCACTTCTAAACTGATTTCTAGATTTATTGAATTTTTAAAAAATTTCCGACAGATTTCAATATTCCTCACTGAAACACTTTATAAAGTAATCCAAGCAATGAGATGCTAGTGTGAAAATGGATTATGTAATAAGGGATCTGAATAGAGAGAAGAATTAAAATAGAATATGGAAAATGAAGCAAACTATATATAAAAATGGGGTACTGGGGATAACTCTCCTTAATTTTTTTTTTTAATTTTGGTGGGAAAAAAAAGAGGAAATCAGTTGAACCATCTGACTACCCAGAGGGAAGGGAAAAGGAAAATTAATTATTTCTTTCACAGCTGTTATCACATTTAACACTCTTAATAAAACTCAGAGGTTACACAAGCTAGTAAGTGGGAGAACTATTCTTCAAAACTAGGTTAATTTCATTCTCAAATTCATACTTTTCCATTATTCTACAAAAGTATTTCCTTTCTGGATCTAATTCTGATCAACACAGAGTTGACTAAGAGGAGGTGATAATTATATACCAGTTTACAGAGCAAACCTGCTTATGAAATCTCTAAGTCACTACATCTTTGAATTTTGAAAAAGGTAAATGTGAGAAAAATATAATTCCAATATTGAAAAAGATAGATTCTGCAAACTGTTCACTAAGGAATTTTTTTAGTATCGAGCCTTATTAAAAAAGCAACTGTAACCACTGAAAAACGAATCAGAGTGCAGCCACTGTGGAAAACAGTATGGAGGTTTCTCAAAAAATTAAAAATAGAACTACCATATGACCCAGTAATTCCACTCCTGGGTATATATCTGAAAAAAATGAAAACACTAGTTTGAAAAGATCCATGCACCCCAATGTTCATAGAAGTATTAATTAAAATTGCCAAGACATGGAAACAACCTAAGTATCCATCAACAGATGAAGGGATAAAGAAGAGATGGTATATGTGTATACAATGGAATACTACTCAGCCATGAAAAAGAATGAAATTTTGCCATTTGCAGCAACATGGATGGACTTGGAGGGCATTATGCTAAGTGAAATAAGTCAGACAGAGAAAGATAAATATTGTATGATATCACTTATATGTGGAATCTAAAAAAGACAACAAATTCGTGAATGTAACATAAAAGAAGCAGACTCACAGATATAGAGAACAAACTAGTGGTTACTAGTGGTGGGTCGAGGGAGGGACAATATAGGAGTGGGAGATACAAATTATTGGGTACATGATAGGCTCAAGGATGTACTATACAACACAGGGAATATAGTCAATATTTTCTAATAACTATAAATGGAGTGTAACCTTTAAAAATTATATAAAAATTTTTAAAAAAGAAAAATCAAAGATCACTAGAACCATAATGGTTATAGAAAAATGGTTGTGGTAAACTAACTTCATTTCTTTTTTAATAGATTATGATAGGCTGATCAGGGAAAGGCAATAGAAAATACTTACCTGAACTTTATCAGGGCACCTGACAAAGTCTCTAATTCATTCACTCAGTAAGCAATTATTCAACACTATACTTTGCAAAGCCCACCTTGATATTTAAATAGCCCATTCCATGATGCTCCACACAACACACTTGCTAGGATCTGCTCACATATTTCCAAGAGTGCCACTCAATGAGTTTCCTCCATCTACCTCTTTGGTTAACTAACATCTTTGCTCATCCTTCAAGATTCAGGAGTCTCTGACTCCAGGAAGGCTTCCCTGATGCTCCTTCCCCTGAAGCAGTCCCTCCTGTGTACAACCAAAGCTTCTTGTGCACTTATTTATCTAAGCATCTGTCCCACTGACTTGCAACTGTTTGTTGACTTGCTTGTCTCACTCCCCATTATAATCATCCTATTGGCAGGAGCTCTGTTCTATCTCTGTCCCTGGCAGAAAGTAAGGGTCCTATAAATACTGCTTGAATGAAAATCTATTAAGCAGTATTGGAAGTGGTACCAGACCTGACAGAGGTCACCTTACACATTTATTCAAGACAGTTTCTTTTGCACTTGTTTTGACACGACTAAGTGAGCAAAAGCTGCTCACTTCCCAGCTCCGCTTAGAGGTCACCTTACCTACATAAGTTACAGACAAACTTCTTTCCTCTTCAGATTGCCCAACAATTAACTGCTAAATCATTACAAACACATATAGAGAGCAGCCACACTCATTGCCATAAAACAAATAGTAAAGCCTAATCCATAGGAAGCAATTTCCTAATTGCTCCCCTAATTAGCTAAGAGCATCCTCCTCCCAGGTGTTTATCCTGAGGTTGAACTGAGGAGGGAGTTCTAACTACATTTTTTGAGCACCTGGTAGCCTAAGCCCTGTCTATGCTTTAGCCGTTTACATGCATCTCTATGTCAATCAAGATCAGCCATTTGGGGTACTTCCCTGGCAGTTACCCAAGGTTAAGACTCCGCGCTTCTACTGCAGGGGGCATGGGTTCAATCACTAGTTGGGGAAATAGGATCCCGCATGCTTCACATGTGGCTAAATAAATAAATAAATTCTTTTTTTTTTTTTAACATCTTTATTGGAGTATAATTGCTTTACAATGGTGTGTTCGTTTCTGCTTTATAACAAAGTGAATCAGCTATACATATACATATATCCCCATATCTCTTCCCTCTTGTGTCTCTCTCCCACCCTCCATCTCCCACCCCTCTAGGTGGTGACAAAGCACTGAGCTGATCTCCCTGTGCTATGCGTAAATAAAAAAAAAAAAAAAAAAGATCAGCCATTTGGTTTTAGAGATGAGGAAGCGGAGGTAAAGAAAAGAGAAGTGAGTAAGGACACGCAGCTATTTAGAGGCAGGATTTGGACCCAGGAGCTCTGGGTCCCAGGAAACAGTACATTCTATAACTTAGTACCTTTGAGCCACGATTCCTTTCCAAAGGGAACATCCCTGCAGGGTTTGTCGATCACTCTCAGATTATATCAAACTCTTTGAAACTTCAAGGCATTTTCAAGTATTAAAGCTTTGTAGGAAGGGATGATAAAATGTGGGTCTCCACCTACCAACGTTATGCTCTCCAGGCCCCTTAGCACAACTTGTTTGCTAAAATGCACACAGAGATGAGATAGCCCAGAGGGGTGAGATCATTTTTTTTTTTTTAATTTTTATTGAAGTATAATTGCTTTACAATGGTGTGTTAGTTTCTGCTTTATAACAAAGTGAATCAGTTATACATATACATATGTTCCCATATCTCTTCCCTCTTGCATCTCCCTCCCTCCCACCCTCCCCATCCCACCCCTCTAGGTGGTCACAAAGCACCGAGCTGATCTCCCTGTGCTATGCGGCTGCTTCCCACTAGCTATCTATTGTACATTTGGTAGTGTATATATGTCCATGACACTCTCGGGTGCGATCATTTTTGTTTACTTGTTTTTGCTAGAAGGGGATTGTCTTCTCCCAGCCCCTGATGATCAGTAGCAACTACTGCAGCTGAATCCCTGCAAATCAGGCTCCCCTGGTCAGCAGACACAGCTCCCATCCAATGAATAACATTTCAAAGCTCAGAAGAACAGGCCTATTCCATGAGATACTCAGTACCCAGGCCCCAGGAAGACTAAGCCCTTAAAATCGTCAACCTAATGACTTGTACACCAAACTGCCTTAAATACAAAATCCCATGGAACAGTTTGATTTGAGAGGACCAAGATACCTAACACCCAATCAGGCCACTATATCCAAGGGCACACAAGAATTAGGGAAATTATACAAAAAGTAAATTTTTTCCCCATTCTCTTTGTTTATAGCTGATTGTTCGATGTTGCAAATAGAGTTTGAGTCTCATCCAATTGGAGTTCAGTGCCTTGAGCTTCTAATTTAAACCTGGAATCTCTTAATGAAACAAGTACAAGCCACTGGGAGCCAACGTCATTTGTTGGTCAATAACGTCCAATTGCAAGGAGTAATGGCTGTATCTTGGACAGTTAATAGAGTTCAAAATAACTAAAACTTGCCCTAGTTTTTAAGAAATTCTGTAAAACACTTCTGGATTACAATGACATCTGGCTAGCAGTTCCCCATTTAGCTTATCCACTTCTTATGAAAAAGACTGTGAAATAATGGAAAAGAATATGAAAAAGAATACAGTCACTTTGCTGTACAGCAGAAATTAGACACAACATGGTAAATCAACTATACTTCAATAAAAATTTTTTTAAAAGACTATGAAGACACTGGAAAAAAGATGAAAACTGATCATGAACCAAAACTAAATCAAATAAATGCCTCCTTTCAATAGGTCATTCACTGCTTCCAGAAGTGCAAGACTAGTGAATTTCTTGGGCACATACCCTTTGACATACTTCTTTCACCATTTGTAGCAACATGGATGGATCTGGAGATTATCATACTAAATGAAGTAAATCAGATAGAGAAAGACAAATCTCATATAATATCACTTATATGTGGAATGTAAAAACAAAATGATACAAATGAACTTATTTACAAAAACATACTCACAGCCTTAGAGAACCAACTTATGGTTACCAGGGGGAAGGGTGGCAGGGAGGGATAGATCGGGAGTTTGGGATTGACATGTACACACTGCTATATTTAAAATAGATAATCAACAAGACCTACTGTATAGCACAGGGAATGCTGCTCAATATTCTGTAATAACCTAAATGGGAAAAGCATTTGAAAAAGAAGAGGTACATGTATATGTATAACTGAATCACTTTGCTGTACACCTGAAATTAACACAACATTGTTAATCAACTATGCTCCAATATAAAAAAAAATTTTTTTTTAAATAAAAATAAAGCTGATGTGCAGTGAGAGTATGGGGGAAAACGGAGAAAGAGGACTTACAGAGCAGTTCCTTCTCAGTCTACTCCTGAAACATGGTATCGTATTGCCTTTGAATCCCATGAGAGTGCCTAGAATCAAACAAATCCATCGATTTTGCTTAAGTTTAATTAGAGTTTGGTTCCTGTGACTTAGAATCCTAATAGACCATCATTACGAACACACAGCTAACACAACTCAATTCGTTGATATGTGATGTCAATTCAAATTTGTATCAATGTTCCATTCTCAATTTCAAGTGATTATTTTTGGAAAACATGAGAAATTAATGAAAAGAAAAAGAAATATTACATACATTGTCTGAATAAAGAAGAGCCAAAGAAAAGAAATTGGGGACCAAGTGGGTTACAGTTTCCTACTACAAAAACAGAAAACCCCATTAAATCTGTATAGGCAGTTCTAGGAATGGATCATTGCAACTGCACATGAAATTTGTGTGGAAGGTAGAAAATCTCTAAATTATCTGAACTCCTAAATGGTGGGTGTTTGACTCACAACCAGTTTAATTTCACCTAACCAATGTCCTCACATTTCAGAAATTACCAGTGGCATATTCCCTTCTCAAAACCCCATGAAGACTAGTGGCTTATGAAAGTCTATATACTCAACACTGAACACAAATAAAATGGGTAGTCTTGAGGGAAAAAAAGTTGTTGAGAAAATGACTTTTCAAAGGAGTTTGAATCCACAACCTTCCTTGGCTAAAATTCCATATCTCAGATTTCTAGACCAAGATCTTAGCTTACAACACTTATATACTAGAATAAATATCCTCAAGCAAATAACATCATTCTAATGTTCTCTCCTAAATCCAAGCTTACTTCAGGAAAAGAAATTTAAGTTACTGTCAGAATTGGTCACAGAAGTTCAGTTTCGGTATACATTGAAAAAACACATTTATTATATTCCAATCCTGACACAAGAGAGGTTCAAATGACTTTGCTTGGTTGGCTGTGTTTAGTTAGTAGGGGAATGTTTGTTCTCCCTCTGTATTGCTATCATAAAACACATTGATCATTGTCTGTAGCCATTTGGTTTTACTGTTTATATTTGAGAAATGTTGCAATATTGAGCAAGGAAGTCTCTGTCACAGAGGGGAAATTATTTGGACCATAAATGGTTATTTACAAATAAAGCCAGCTTATTCATCTGTTTTTTGTTTATGTTGCTAATTATCAGAGCTAAATGAGTCCTTTCGTGTAGACATCTCCTGATTCCCAAGTCTCCTTCAAGCCGATCTTAAATACCAGAGGATTTATTTTTCACCAACCATCACAAGCAAATATTTAGCCTAATTTCCAAACGATTGCAATTGTGATTCCTGCCCCCTTATCCTGCCCTGATTTCATGGAATGAACATAAAAAAATGAGGACATTTTAAATTCAGTGGAACAAACAAGCACCGGATATTTTCAACTGCCAGGCCTGTGCTAGCCATTTAGGGTGCAAAAAAATGAATACAGTTCTTCATATATTTGGAGATGAAAGGAAACCAGAGGATCCACAAATGTTGGCCTCTATTCTCCATAAAGTCAAGACAGTCATTAAGAGTAGAGGCAATGGGAGGAAAAGCAAGTTCAAGGGAGACGATATAAGGAGAGGGGCAAAGTTTAGGATTTGCCACTAAAACAAGGGCTAGCATTAATTGAGTACTATATGCCAGCCAGTGGACAAATTGCTTTACGTATATTGCTCTTTTAATTCTTAAGACAATCTCTTTTTTTTTTTTTTTGAAAGCAAACCAAACCAAACCAACCTTCCTTTATTGTTAAACAAAAAAAGCAATACATGCTTGTTATAACAATAAATTAAACATCACAGAAATGCATAAAGTAAAAAGTCCCTCAAATCTCTACTCAAACTGCAACAAATAGGTAACTGCTTTTTACAGTTTGGAATGAATCCTTCCAGGCTTTTTGGTATGCAGTCATATATCCACACATATAAGCTATTGCTTTTATTTTTCACAAAAATTAAAATTCTTATATTTTGTTTAAGGACCCTGTGTGGGCAAAAGGGGCCATTGAGCTTGTCCTGGATCATGTATTAAATAGGTGGCAGAAACTCAGCTTAATTTCTGTATCTAAGCCTATGGTTTTGCCAAATGTCCAGCTCCATTCCCAAGCTTAATAAATCCATGTTTACTGGCAGATGTTTGGTGATATCCTGGGCTTTCTGCTTCGGGTTCCATCCCAGTCTTGCCCCATCTCTCCTCCTCTCCTCCACTGCTGCCATTTCAGATCATTAAGGCCTACCTGGACTATTCACTGTACCACCATCTAGCCGGCTACCAGGGCGTGTGGTTCAAATATGAGGTCATGACCATGGAGCACATCTTCAACCTCCCCCTGAAACGCGAGGGCATTGAAATCATGACCTACGTGGCCGATACACTTGGCTATATCAAGCTCCTAATGGGTAACTTGGACTTGGCCATTGACTTAGGTAAGCCCTGGCTGGTCAAGAAAGAACTTGCAGATACAAGTAATGCCCAGAAATATACTGGAATTGTTTTCTTCCCAGGCTCTCGAGCCCACAAGATGTGGCCATTGCTTCGTAATCCCAACAGACACTGTCTGGTCCTCTGCTGGCTTTTAAGACAATCTCTTGATGTAGGTACCATTGTTCTCATTTTAGAGATGAAGTAACTGCGAAACGGAGAGGTTGGATGACTTGCCCAAAGTCACACAACCTAGTGAATTGTAGAATCAGGATACAACCCACTCTCTGTAGAATCAGGATAAAACCCACCTTATCTGCACAGCAGTAAGGGCCATGTTCAGTTTAACATCTACGAATTCACAGTAACACAAGCTTGTAGAGCAATGCCATTTTTTCCAGCAAAGCTAATTGTTGAAGTCATCTAGGATTGACTGAGGATTGATTTGGTTGTTGTGGCTAAAGTATGGTCATGATGAAGTAACTGAGTGCGCTGAAGAGTCCTGTGGGAAAGAATGTTAGATTAGGAAGCGGAGTTAGTGCTGCCAGTTGAGGGCTGATGTTTTAGAAAAATTGAGTTTATTGATAGACTACAGGATTCAATAAAGACATAGAAGAGACTGACGGAAGGTCAAGAAGTGAGAAAAATGAAAGAATAGGAAGTGTAATCAGAATGGGAATTCCAAATTAGTTTTTTTTTTTAATTTTAGGCTGCTTTGGGTCTTTGTTGCTGTGCACGGGCTTACTAGTTGCGGCGAGCGGGGGCTACTCTTGGTTGCAGTGCACGGGCTTCTCATTGCGGTGGCTTCTCTTGCTGCGGAGCACAGGCTCTAGGCGCGCGGGCTTCAGTAGTTGTGGCACGCGGGCTCAGTAGTTGTGGCACATGGGCTTAGTTGCTCCACGGCATGTGGGGTCTTCCCGGACCAGGGCTCGAACCCGTGTCCCCTGCATTGGCAGGCGGATTCTTAACCACTGCACCACCAGGGAAGCCCCCAAATTAGATTTTAAAAGTAGAGTTAGGGAGGTCAAAATGGTTGACACCATCAACTTCCAATCCATCCCAATGATTAGACTAAACTAAATGTGGTAATCCCAGTCTCTCTATCAAGGATTGGTTTAGGACTAGGCCTGCAATCTAGTCTTGGTGGAATGAGGGAAAGTCTGCTGGGGAGCTTCTGGGAATGTTTTCCATCACTATAGAAAAGAGGCACATGGAAAAAACTCAGCCCCCTTCCTCCTTTGGATGCTGTAGTGTCTTGGTCCCCTACTACCAGCTTAAGGTCAAAGCCAGCACAGACAGGAGGACAGGGACCATGGGAATTGTGGAATAATAAAACCAACCGTGATGAATATGCCTAAAGCTGCCTTATATCTTAAATTTTATTATGTGAATTATAAATTCCCTTATCTTTTAAAGCAAATTAAGCTGGGTTTTCTGTTCATTGCAGCCAAGGGCATCCTAAGTGATTCAGGGGTGGTTTCAGAAGATGACAGTATATTTTTGTAATTGTAAGTGACTAACATGGAGTGAAATCTGAAGCTGACAAGCAGAAGATGAGAATGGTTTTATACAAACCTCCCATGAGTCTACGTGAGGGAAATTTTTGGCTTGATGAGGTAAGAGGAATGGACTAGGAACAGCAATGGTCTGGGATGCTAAAAGACATTGTTACATATTTAATAATAAAAATGATATATTCATTTGATCAACTAGTGAATGCCCATAAAATATCAGAATTGTGCCTTGGGCTGGGAACACATAGTAAGCAAAACTATGTCTGCCCCAACAAAGCTTTGAGTCTAATGGGGGACACAGACGTTAATCAAATAATCAAATAATCACACAAACAAATATAAAATTACATCTGTTACAAATAAAAGGACATCTGTCACAAAAGAGAGGTTGAGATTTCTAGGTCAAGATGGGAAAGTGCACATACTACAACTCATTTCCTCCTATTCCAAATGAAGATAAATGCTACATAAAAATTATAAATAAAAATATTTAAAACTACACAGAGAAGGAGAGAGAGAGAGGTCTTAAGGAACGAAAAACAGAGAAGGAACCCATGGTGTTTGGTAGGAACCTAAGTCAGGAAGCCAATAGAGGACCCAGATGAAATGCAGGCCTTGGGGCTGGGGTTTTGGTGCCCTGTGGTGAGGGAAGCTGAAACCATTAGACTCAAATGCTGTGCTGAGCCAGAACTGGGTTCACCCTGTAAAACTGAACACTGGGAATATGTGGCTCATGTATGAACTGGGACTGAAGGATCTCCACACATGTGCTCAAGTTGATGAACAGAAGCTAGGCATTTGCCCATAGCCTTAGACCAGAAGCCTCTATCTATACCTCATATAATGCAGGGCCCATATTGCATTATTCTAGTTGTTCAAAACTTCAGAGTAGGAAGAAGGAAAGCAGGAGGTGTGACATAGCCATTGCGGAGAGTAGGTAAGTAAATTACAATTTTATATCTGAACCATTGTGACCTATTGCGTAACTTCCTCTTGCAGCACTGGGTGCAGACATGGAAAGAACAGGTAACTGGATTCATCTAGGATCAGGGATTTACCAGACCAAGGTGATGAACAAAACAGAAGTAAAAGAGAATTTTGGCTACAGGAAGGGGTGTTTTTGAAATCATGAGCCTTAGATTCTAAACCAGAAATAAAGAGGGAAATGAAGAAAAAAGAAGCTAGAAGAGTTGTTGGATTACATGTTTTGAAAAGAGGAAGAAAATTCTAGTAGGAGAATAAGCAACTGTCAGGGAAGGAGATTTTGGTTACAGATAATGATGCATGAAGTAGTGATTTTGTAAATGGATCAATTAGAAGTACTAGTAATGTGAGAGCACATGGCAGAAGTGCAGAGGAGGAAGAAATCAGAGTTAACAGCACAGAATGGGTCATCTATGCCATTATCATCCACAGATTACAGGAAAAGATGGGAGGAACTGAGACGGAGAAAATTAGGCAGGTGCCAATATTTTAGATGAATGGCAGGGGAAATGACTGGGAAAGTTGGTGTATGACAGCAAGCAATAGGATAGAGGGTAATAAAATGGATTAAGTCTCAGTGGAGGGGGTTTTTACAAGACAGTGGCGAAATGGAGGTGGCAGTGGTAAGCTAGCAAGACACCAGCCCTACCTTCTTGTCCTAAGGTATATAGGGTTTGTGAAAGTAAACGCCACAGCCACTTACGAGAGCTTCAGGTCTTCTCAGGAAAGAGCCAGATTTCATGAAAGGCAAGGAAGCTGAGAGAATATTCAGGCAACAGTTTGAAAATATGAGGAAAAGTGTCACTGGCTATGGAGCAGTGGTTCTAGAGAGAAGAGCAAAAGAGTTTGGGAGGTGAGGAAATGTAGAGTGGCTAGTTGAAGAGGAAGGAAGCAGCAAGCATGATGGGAACTTCACTCATGCTTTGACTGATTAAAAAGGAAGATGAAGCATGGGGGGATCTGATCTCAGTAGTCTCTCTGAGAAAGGTAGTCAATGGACCTGGTAGCCAGACTTAACTCGCTTGACTGGGATGATGGTGGATCCAGAACCTACAGACAAAAGCAGCTACTAGATGAGCTTCCACTTATTGAATGAATATTATACACCAAGTATTGCTTGTATCTATTTCATTTAAAGCTGGCAACAGCCTTGTGAGTTAAGTGTCATTATTCTAAATTTACAAATGAAGAAACAGAGACTTAGACGAATGTGGCAAAGCTAAAATCCAAAGTTTAATAGAGGTTGCCACCAGTGGCTCATGAATCGTAACAGGCCAAAAACATACTTTGAATATTTCATTTGGCCCACATGTTTTCCAAAACAATACATATAGCTCAGTAGCTAAAGGAGTTGATTATCTAGATCTCCTTACTTGTTTTTAATGTTACCGGATTACTCCTGTGGGCATCTAAATTTGCTAACCTTATTTAGACTAGATGTATCTGACTCCATATTTTGCCAAGTATTTAAAAAGTATTTAACAAGAAAAGGCAGCTTCTATTTCTGGCCATGACAGAGTAAACCACCCTAAACAACTCTAAAATTGGACAAAATATACAAGGCAACTACTCTCAGGTATTGAACCACAAGCAATACAAGATCATGATCCTCAAGAGAAGGAAAATACACGAGATGAACAATATTCTCCATAGATTACTGCCTGGGGACAATTTCCAGATGACTGAGTAGGAAGGTGAAGCCCAAGCAGAGCACGAAGTCTCACTGAGCTAACGAAGCAGGAGTCAGAGTTAAGAGCTACTGAAGCAGCTGGAATTTGTGCTTCATAGTTCAAGAGAAGAAGTAATGCACAGAGGAGAGGTTCCAAAATCTGCATGGGGTGCCCAGTGGGTTACTGGACAAGGCTGGGCTATATACACAGGATAAGGTAACACAAGGCCAGCAAAGAGTAGATGATCCAGGACTGAGAGCTGACAGGAGACAAGAGAGATCAATGGAGCTGAGAGATGGTGGATTTCTACTCCAGCCACTGTTGAGGCTCATAGAGAACTCCATAAATATCATGTCTTAGGAATAGGACCATGACCTTAAGTAAAAGCCACATCCTACAAATAAGGAGAGAAAAGGCTCAAAAATATTTGAAGACATAATGGCTGAAAATTCCTAAAACTGGTTATAAACAAAAACCTACAGATCCAGGAAGCACAGCAAACCCCAAGTAGCATAAACTAAAAGAAAAGCAAAATCAAGCCTAGGTATATTACAGTCAAACTACTAAAGAGAAAAATTTTAAAGGAGCTATAGAACAAAAAAGGACCTTAAATACAGAAAAACAAGGATAAAAATGATGTCTGATTTTCTATCATAAACAATGGAGAATAGGACACAAGGGACTGTGTTCTTTAAAACAACAAACAAAAAAGGTCTACCTAAAATTCTTTAACCAGTGAATATATCTTCTAAAAATGAGAATGAAATACAGACATTTTCAGATAAAGGAAAGTTAAGAGAATTTGTACCCAGCAGACTTGCATTATAAGAAATGCTAGAGGAAGCTCTTTAGGCTGAAGGAAATGACATATCAGAGGAAGAGCTTTGTTGACACAAAAGAAATAAATAACACTGGAAGTGGTAAATAGCTGAATAAATACAAAGGCTAGCACTTTTGTTCTTCCTTAATTTCTGTAAAATACAATTAACAATTTAAAGCAAAAATAATGGCATTGTGTTGTGAGGTTTATAGCATATGCAAAAGCAGAATATAAGACAACAAGAGCACAAAGGATGGGGATAAATGGAACTATTTTGTAAAAAAAGCAACTCATTTTCAATTCTACCAAAAATACACAAAATACTTAGGAATATATTTTATAAAAGAAGTTCAAGATTTGACCACTGAAAACTACTGCAAATCATTGAAATAAGTTAAAGCTCTAAATAAATGGAAAGACATTCCATGTTCATGGATTGGAAGACAATATTATTAAGTATAAATTATCAACAAATTGATCTATAGATTCAATGAAATCCCTAACAAAAGCCCAGCTGACTTTTATTTTTGCAGAAATTAACAAGCTGATTGTATGAAAATTCTAAGAATCCAGAAGAGCCAAAACAATTTTATAAAAGAAGTACAAACTTGGAGGACCCACAATTCCCAATTTTAAAACTTACTAAAAAGCTATAGTAATCAATATTATATGGTACTTGCATATGGATAGACATACAGATCAATAGAATAGAATTGAGAATCTAAAAATAAACTCATACATTTATGGTCAATTGAGTTTTGATGAATGCCAAGACAATACAATGTGAAAAAATAGACTTTTCAATAAATATTGCTACTACAATTGTATATACATGCAAAAGAATGAATTTGGAATCAATGAATCTACTTCATACCACATCACTAATCAACTCAAAACAGATCAAAGACCTAAGTAGAAGAGCTAAAACTATAAACTCTTAGGAGAAAGCATAGCACAAGTCTTCATGACTTGGATTAGGCTGTTTTCTTTCATATGACACCAAAACCTCAAACAACAACAACAAAATAGATAAATTGGACTTCATACAAATTTTAAACATATGTGCTTCAAAAGACACTAGGAAGAAAGTGAAAAAACTCACAGAATGTGAGAAAATATTTGCAAATCATATACCTGATAAGGGACTTATATCCACAGTATATAAAGCACTCTTACAACTCAACAAATAACCTGACTAAAATATGGGCAAAGGATTTGAACAGACATTTCTCCAAAGAAAACATACAAATGTGCCAATAAGCACACTGAAATATGCTCAACATCACTAGCCATAGGGAAATGCCAGTGAAAACCACATTGAGCTACCACCTCACACCCAATAGGATGGCTATAATTTTTTCTAAAAGATAGACAATAACAAGTCTTGGTGAGGATGGGGTCAAATCAGGACCCTTGTATATTGCTGGTGGAACTGTAAAATGGTATAGCCACTTTAGAAAACAGTTTGGCAGTTCTTCAAAAATTTAAACACAGAGTAACCATAACCATATGACCCAGCAATTCCACTACTAGGTATATACCACAAAAATCGAAAATATATGTTCACCCAAAAACTTGTACACAATGTTCATAGCAGAATTAGTCATAATAGCCAAAAAGTGGAAATCATCCAAAGTCTATCAACTGATGAATGGATAAACAAAATGTGGTCTGTCCATGCAATGGAATATTATTCAGCCATAAAAAAGAATGAAGTACTGACACATGCTTCAACATGGATGAACCTTGAAAACAATATGCTAAGTGAAAGAAGGCAGATACAAAAAGCCATGTATTATAGGCTTCCATTTATATGAAATGTCCAGAATAGGCAAATCTATAGAGACAGAAAGCAGGTTAGTGATTGCCAGGGCCTTGGAGGAGGCAGAATGGGGAGTGACTGCTAATGGTTAGGGAGTTTCTTTCAGGAAGATGAAAATGTTCTGGACGTGGATATTGGTGACATTTGCACACTCTCTGAATTTATTAAAATCCACTAAATTATACACTTTAAAAAGGGTGAATTTAATGGTATTTGAATTAAATCTCAATTTTAAAACTTGAAGAACTCTGTAGAAAGACATAAAACAATGGCTGTCTTATTTGGGACAGGAAAACTCCCAAAATTAAACTATAAGTTTTGTGCAGTTCCAATCAAAATCTTAACAGGACTTTTTTTCACTTGACGAAATAATTGTAAATTTCATTTGGGAAATGAAAGAATCATAAGGAAAAAATCTGGAAAATATAAAACTTAAGTTCATTGAGGTTGTTGAATTAGTTATCCTGGATATTATGTTGTGTGTGTTGAAATGCTACAATGTTTAAAAGCATATTCAGTGAGGTATTGTTCAATTTTTAATTTTTAAAATAATGCAAATATATTACGTTTAAATAACACTAAATCAAACAAAAAAGCAAAATAAAAAATAAATTAAAATTATGCATCCCCTTCTCCAATACTAGTTTATTGTATTTCAAACTGAAAATCCCTCTTCTTTCAATATATCCTCCTATGCATAATTTCAAGTCACTTTTTTAGCCTTGTTGATTTTCTCTGAATATAGATTAATTTATGAATAGCCTCCCTAGAGTTTGGCACCTAACCTGAATATATTTGATATGGAATGATTGGCACAAAATAAAGGTTTATTTTGTTGGTTAATATGGTTACTTCATTAACATTAATGCATCCTAAAATCATATTAGCCCTTTAGGGCAGCTAATTTACAATGTTGACTGATATTGAGTCAATGACTAGTGACTGAAGCCCTATGAGCTGTTCATAATCAGTGCTGCTAAGCCAAAACTCTCTTTATCATCCTGTCCCTTGAGCAGTACTATCTGGAATAGAGTATGTGACCTTACCTTTATTTCCATCAAATTTCACTTTAATCTAATTGTCCCAATCCTTTGTGTTTGATGTAATCATTCAAGGTATCCATGAACTCAGCCAACTCCGTGAAATCTGAAAATTTGTAAAGAACAGTCTTAGATTATTATCTAAGTCACTGATGAAAATGATTATCAGCGTATCTTGGGGGACACAGACTGCAGAAAACATGAAAATCTCCATATACATTAATTAGTTCCCATCATGTTTCTGGCATTTAGCCCAAAGGTGCTCAGATCTTAGTATATTTAAGACTCACCTGGGTAGCTTGTAAATTTCCTGGACTCATTTCTAGAGATTCTGATTCAATAGGTTTAGAATGAGGTCCAACAACTGGCAATTAAACCTAACATCCACAGAACTCACTTTTAGATTTACTTAAAACTGTATTTTTCTCTCTTGGTGATAAGCACACTGAAGAGGTCATGTCATACACCTTGCTGAAGGCAAGATGCAATGTCTATTGCATTCACTTCACCCACCAGCCTGGCTCCCTGTCAAAGAGAATGGAATTAATATGCAACAAAACCCAAGTTATTTTCTTATAAACAATGTTGCCTATGTGCTCACAAACCATTTTTTAATAATCAGTCCTAGAAGCTTACTTTTATGCATTTTTATTCAATTAACAAGTATTTGGGGGGCTAGTATATGCTAAATATTATGCTAGTTACACTCCCCCCAGTGGTATGAGTTTTTCACTGTACCCATGTTCACAATGGGTCTTATAATTCTTCATTGTACTCAGTTTGATAAATACAATAAAAATTTGTGTTATTTTAATTTGCATTTTGATTATCTTCCATAATGAAATTGAAAACTTCTCCATATTTTTCTTGACCATTGCAAATTCCCTACTGATTCCCACCTATCAATTGCTGCATTTATTTTTTTTCCTAATAAACATGTAAGTTATCACTGTTATTTTTAATCTGTTATGTGGGTTGCAAATAGTTTTGTTTCTTTGTTTCTCTGTTTGTTCTCAGTTTGTTTTCTTTTAACCTTTTTTTAATATAAATTTATTTATTTATTTATTTATTTATTTATGGCTGCGTTGGGTCTTAGTTGCTGCACGCGGGCTTCCCCTAGTTGAGGCGAGCGGGGACTACTCTTCGTTGCAATGTGCAGGCTTCTCATTGTGGTGGCTTCTCTTGCTGCGGAGCACGGGCTCTAGGCTTGCGGGCTTCAGTAGTTGTGGCTCGCAGGCTCTAGAGCGCAGGCTCAGTAGTTGTGGCGCACGGGCTTAGTTGCTGCGCAGCATGTGGGATCTTCCCGGACCAGGGATCCAACCCGTGTCCCCTGCATTGGCAGGCGGATTCTTAACCACTGAGCCACCAGGGAAGTCCCTCTTTTAACCTTTTTATGACTTTCTCCTTTTATAGTAAGTATGTTTCTATTTGTTATGCAGACAAAGCTAACAATCATTTTATTGTAGTTTCTGCTACTGTTTGAGACCATGTTTTAAAAGTCTTCCTCCAAGATTATGTAAATATTGAATTATATTATCTTCAGAATCTTCTATTTTTTACATATTTAAATTTTTGATATCTTTGTATCTTTTAATCTGTTATATATTTCCATAATTCCTTTAAATATAATCCTTCAAAAATCTGGATCAAGGATACTAATAACATTATTGTTTAAATACTAAAAATTGAGGGACTGCCTAGATGTATCATAAGATGAGACTAGTTAATTATGTAGAGCATCCATAAGACAGAATGCTGTGGCAAATGAGATTTTGCTCTAGGCGGATATATTCTGACTTGAAAATATTCAGAATTTAATGTTAAGTGAAACAAAGTAGGAGTAGACCTAGACACACACACATACATACATATTCATCAAGTTTGAAGCTAAAACTATATACTGTGTTGAGTGGTAATAACTTTGAGCAAAATAAGAAAATATGATATAGTATAAAGTAGAAACTATTTGGTTTTAGGTGACCTGCATACTATTTGGAAGTTATTTAGAAATTTTCGTTTTCAAATACAACTGTGCTGTCCCTGTGAACCATCAATGCTCAGACCAAGTCAGTAAAACACTTACTGCAAATGAGCACAAGTTTAATTACTTCTATGTTGTCATATGCAAATATAAATATAACACATTTTACTGCAATGACAGAGCCAGCATGCTTCTTCACTTCAACTCTTACATTTAAATGTATTTCTAATAGTCATTTAAAAACAACTCTGGGATAAGAGTTTCAACAACATGAAAACTGTGTCGGGGTCCCCAAGGCCACCCCCAGGTTTGATGATTTGCTGGGAGGACTCATAGGACTCAGCAGAAAGCCATACTCATGGCTATGATTTATTACGGCAAAAATATCAAAGCAAAATCGCAGCAAAGGTCAGAGGAAATTATGCAAATCTTCCAAGAGTGCTCTCCCAGTGGAGTCACACAGGAAGCAGTTAAATCACCAGCAACAAGTTGTGACAACACATGTAAAATGCTATCTACCAAGGAACTCATTAGAAACGCAGCACCCAGGATTTTTATTGGGGGCTGGTCGCATAGGCACCCTCTGCCTAGCATGTGCCAAAATTCCAGACTCCCAGAAGGAAAGCAGGTATTCAGCAAAAACCATATTGTTTGTACAAACTGTCTAGGCAGAGTGAGCCACTCTTATCAGTTCTGGGAGTGGTAGAAACCTTCCAGAAATCCAAGTTTCCAGACGCCAGTCAAGGGCCACCTTGCAAGCAGGCATTTCCAAGGACAGCAGTCTGCGGCCTGCTGTGTTAACTCTTTTCTGCACACACATGTTCACTCTTAAGTACAAGTTACCAAGTATACAGGAATGTGTTAGGCTCATCCACACCCAAATAAATTTAAACAAAGAAAATAAGTGAATTAAGTTCACCCTAAAATTCACTGTTATTGGGCCCACCAATAAATTATTGATGTGACCAACTCAGAAGGGATCAGAACTTAAAATACTACGTTTTCCTACCTTTGTAAAACTAAATGTACATTTGTTTTAGACAATGTGGAAAACCTAGAAAAATATTAAAGAAGATTCACTGAAACCCTCAATCCTAGATTACCATTGCTAACTTTTTCATGTATTAACATAGTTGATGCCACACTTAATATTAAATTTTACTTTAGTTAGCTTCATTTTTCATGTCACTAAAAATTCCCAATAAACATTTTTCACAATGAAAAGTATTTTATCTCTGGTTATAAAATAATTTCTAAAGCCTCTCCCTTCTGTTGGATAGATAAGTAATTTCCTGTCATTAATATTCTTTTTAACCCTCATAAAACCTTTCAATGGCTTCCTATTGCTCTTAGAATGAAGGTCAAAATCTTTAATATGGTCACAAGGCCCCATATGTTCTAGGACAGCGGTCCCCAACATTTTTGGCACCAGGGACCGGTTGCGTGGAAGCCAATTTTTCCACGGACGGTGGGGGGAGGGAGGTGACGGTTCAGGCGGTAATGCCGGCAAAGGGGAGGGGTGGACGACGCTTCGCTTGCTCACCCGCCCACTGCTCACCTGCTGTGTGGCCGGTTCCTAACAGGCTGCAGACTGCTACCAGTCCGGGGGTTGGGGACCCCTGCTCTAGGGCCTCCCTCCCTCCCTCTGCAAACTCGCTCTTTCCCATTCACCCTCTACACTCAGTCACCATGGCCTTCTTTGATTTCCTCAAATGTGCCACTGTTTCCCACTTCATGTTTTACAAATGTGTAGGTAGCCCCTACCTTATATACTGCAATTATCACAGTTTTAGTCATGTAATTATTCAAGTACACAAATCTTTAAAATGTCCATCTCTCATAATAGGCGGTAATCCATGAAGGCAGGGAGCATCTCTGTCTTGTTCACGGATGTGTTCCCAGGGCTAAACGTTGTCCCTGGAATGTAAACGTGCAAAGATAATTGTGAAATTAAAGAATAAATGCATAAATAATAGAATTCTACCTTTATGTGAACTTTAAATCAGTATATTTCATAACTTTATTCACTGAATTTCCACATTTCTTAAGCTATCATTAAATTTTTTTTTTCTTGTAAAACTTTCATTTCCTTTAACCTCTTCATCTATTATGGTAAATAGTTAAAGCCATTTAATTCTGTATACATTTATCTTTTTTTTTTTTAAGATCTTTATTGGAGTATAATTGCTTTACAATGGTGTGTTAGTTTCTGCTTTGTAACAAAGTGAATCAGCTATACATATACATATATCCCCATATCGCCTCCCTCTTGCATGTCCCTCCCATCCTCCCTATCCCACCCCTCTAGGTGGTCACAAAGCACCGAGCTGCTCTCCCTGTGCTATGTGGCTGCTTCCCACTAGCTATCTAGTTTACATTTGGTAGTGTATATATGTCCATGCCACTCTCTCACTTCATCCCAGCTTACCCTTCCCCCTCCCCGTGTCCTCAAGTCCATTCTCTACATCTGCGTCTTTATTCCTGTCCTGCCGCTAGGTTTTTCAGAACTTTTTTTTTTAGATTCCATATATATGTGTTAGCATACGGTATTTCTTTTTCTCTTTCTGACTTACTTCACTCTGTATGACAGACTCTAGGTCCATCCACCTCACTACAAATAACTCAATTTCATTTCTTTTTATGGCTGAGTAATTTTCCATTTTATATAAATACCATATCTTCTTTATGCATTTATCTGTTGATGGACACTTAGGTTGCTTCCATTTCCTGGCTATTGTAAATAGAGCTGCAATGAACATTGTGGTACATGACTCTTTTTGAATTATGGTTTTCTCGGGGTATATGCCCAATAGTGGGATTGCTGGGTTGTATGGTAGTTCTATTTTTAGTTTTTTAAGGAACCTCCATACTGTTCTCCACAGTGGCTGTATCAATTTATATTCCCACCAACAGTGCAAGAGGGTTCCCCTTTCTCCACACCCTCTCCAGCATTTATTGTTTGTAGATTTTTTGATGATAGCCATTCTGACTGGTGTGAGGTGATACCTCATTGTAGTTTTGATTTGCATTTCTCTAACGATGAGTGATGTTGAGCAAGGAATACGAGATTTCTGTGCGTTAATTTTGTATCCTGCTACTTTACCAAATTCATTGATTAGCTCTAGTAGTTTTCTGGTAGCATCTTTAGGATTCTCTATGTATAGTATCATGTCATCTGCAAACAGTGACAGCTTTACTTCTTCTATTCCAATTTGGATTCCTTTTATTTCCTTTTCTTCTCTGATTGCTGTGGCTAAAACTTTCAAAACTATGTTGAATAATAGTGATGAGAGTGGACAACCTTGTCTTGTTCCTGATCTTAGAGGAAAGGGTTTCAGTTTTTCACCATTGAGAACGATGTTGGCTGTGGGTTTGTCATATATGGCCTTTATTATGTTGAGGAAAGTTCCCTCTATGCCTACTTTCTGGAGAGTTTTTATCATAAATGGGTGTTGAATTTTGTCAAAAGCTTTTTCTGCATCTATTGAGATGATCATATGGTTTTTCTCCTTCAATTTGTTAATATGGTGTATCACACTGATTGATTTGCGTATACTGAAGAATCCTTGCATTCCTGGGATAAACCCACTTGATCATGGTGTATGATCCTTTTAATGTGCTGCTGGATTCTGTTTGCTAGTATTTTGTTCAGGATTATTGCATCTATGTTCATCAGTGATATTGGCCTGTAGTTTTAGTTTCTTGTGACATCTTTGTCTGGTTTTGGTATCAGGGTGATGGTGGCCTCGTAGAATGAGTTTGGGAGTGCTCCTCCCTCTGCAATATTTTGGAAGAGTTTGAGAAGGATAGGTGTTAGCTCTTCTCAAACTGTTTGATAGAATTTGCCTGTGAAGCCATCTGGTCCTGGGCTTTTGCTTGTTGCAAGATTATTAATCACAGTTTCAATTTCAGTGCTTGTGATTGGTCTGTTTATATTTTCTGTTTCTTCCTGGTTCAGTCTCGGAAGGTTGTGCATTTCTAAGAATCTGTCCATTTCTTCCAGGTTGTCCATTTTATTGGCATATAGTTGCTTGCAGTAATCTCTCATGATCCTTTGGATTTCTGCAGTGTCACTTGTTACTTCTCCTTTTTCAATTCTAATTCTAATGATTTGAGTCTTCTCCCTTTTTTTCTGGATGAGTCTGGCTAATGGTTTATCAATTTTGTTTATCTTCTCAAAGAACCAGCTTTTAGTTTTATTGATCTTTGCTATCGTTTCCTTCATTCCTTTTTCATTACTTCTGATCTGATGTTTATGATTTCTTTCCTTCTGCTAACTTTGAGGGTTTTTTTGTTCTTCTTCCTCTAATTACTTTAGGTGTAAGGTTAGGTTGTTTATTTGAGAGGTTTCTTGTTTCTTGAAGTAGGACTGTACTGCTATAAACTTCCCTCTTAGAACTGCTTTTGCGGCATCCCATAGGTATTGGGTCATCGTGTTTTCATTGTCATTTGTTTCTAGGTATTTTTTGATTTCCTCTTTGATTTCTTCAGTGATTGCTTGGTTAGTAGTGTATTGTTTAGCCTCCATGTGTTTGTATTTTTTCCTGTAATCGATATCTAGTCTCATAGCGTTGTGGTTGGAAAAGATACTTGATAGGATTTCAATTTTCTTAAATTTACCAAGGCTTGACTTGTGACCCAAGATATGATCTATCCTGGAGAATGTTCCATGAGCACTTGAGAAGAAAGTGTATTCTGTCATTTTTGGATGGAATGTCCTATAAATATCAATTAAGTCCATCTTGTTTAATGCATTATTTAAAGCTTGTGTTTCCTTATTTATTTTCATTTTGGATGATCTGTCCATTGGTGAAAGTGGGGTGTTAAAGTCCCCTACTATGACTGTGTTACTGTCGATATCCCCTTTTATGGCTGTTAGCATTTGCCTTATGTATTGAGGTGCTCCTATGTTGGGTGCATAAATATTTACAATTGTTTATCTTCTTCTTGGATTGATCACTTAATCATTCTGTAGTGTCCTTCTTTGTCTCTTGTAATAGTCTTTATTTTAAAGTCTATTTTGTCTGATGTGAGAATTGCTACTCCATCTTTCTTTTGATTTCCATTTGCATGGAATATCTTTTTCCATCCCCTCATGTTCAGTCTGCATCTGTCCCTAGGTCTGAAGTGGGTCTCTTGTAGACAGCATATATATGGGTCTTGTTTTTGTATCCATTCAGCCAGTCTATGTCTTTTGGTTGGAGCATTTAATCTATTTACATTTAAGGTAGTTATCAATATGTATGTTCCTATTACCATTTTCTTAATTGTTTTCAGTTTGTTATTGTAGGTCTTTTCCTTCTCTTGTGTTTCCTCCCTAGAGAAGTTCCTTTAGCATTTGTTGTAAAGCTGGTTTTGTGGTGCTGAATTCTCTTAGCTTTTGTTTGTCTATAAAGGTTTTGATTTCTCCATCGATTTTGAATGAGATCCTTGCTGGGTAGAGTAATCTTGGTTGTAGGTTTTCCCCTTTCATCACTTTAAATATGTCCTGCCACTCCCTTCTGGCTTGCAGAGTTTCTGCTGAAAGATCAGCTGTTAACCTTATGGGGATTCCCTTGTATGTCATTTGTTGTTTTTCCCTTGCTGCTTTTAATATTTTTTCTTTGTATTTAATATTTGGTAGTTCGATCAATATGTGTCTTGGCGTGTTTCTCCTTGAGTTTATCCTGTATGGGACTCTCTGCACTTCCTGGACTTGATTATTTCCTTTCCTATATTAGGGAAGTTTTCAACTATAATATCTTCAAATATTTTCTCACTCCCTTTCTTTTTCTCTTCTTCTTCTAGGACCCCTATAATTCGAATGTTGGTGTGTTTAATCTTGTCCCAGAGGTCTCTGAGACTGTCCTCAATTCTTTTCATTCTTTTTTCTTTATTCTGCTCTGCAGTAGTTATTTCCACTATTTCAACTTCCAGAGTCACTTATCCGTTCTTCTGCCTCAGTTATTCTGCTGTTGATTCCTTTTAGGGAATTTTTAATTTCATTTATTGTGTTGTTCTTCATTGTTTGTTTGCTCTTTAGTTCTTCTAGGTCCTTGTTAAACGTTTTTTTGTATTTTCTCCATTCTATTTCCAAGATTTTGGATCATCTTTACTATCATTACTCAGAATTCTTTTTCAGGTAGACTGCCTATTTCCTCTCTATTTGTTTGGTCTGGTGGTTTTTACTTTGCTCCTTCATCTGCTGTGTGTTTCTCTGTCTTCTCATTTTGCTTAACTTACTGTGTTTGGGGTCTCCTTTTCACAGGCTGCAGGTTCGTAGTTACTGCTGTTTTTGATGTCTGCCCCCAGTGGGTAAAGTTGGTTCAGTGGGTTGTGTAGGCTTCCTGGTGGAGGGGACTGGTGCCTGTGTTCTGGTGAATGAGGCTAGATCTTGTCTTTCTGGTGGGCAGGACCGCGTCCAGTAGTATGTTTTGGGGTGTCTGTGACCTTATTATGATTTTAGGCAGTCTCTCTGCTAATGGGTGGGGTTGTGTTCCTGTCTTGCTAGTTGTTTGGCATACGGTGTCCAGCACTGTAGCTTGCTGGTCGTTGAGCAGAGCTGGGTCTTAGCATTGAGATGGAGATCTCTGGGAGAGCTTTTGCCATTTGATATTACGTGGGGCCGGGAGGTCTCTGGTGGACCAATGTTCTGAACTCGGCTCTCCACCTCAGAGGCACAGGCCTGACACCTGGCTGGAGCGCCAAGACCCTGTCAGCAACACGGCTCAGAAGAAAAGGGAGAGAGAAAGAAAGAAAGAGAGAGAGAGAGAGAGAGAGAGAGGAAGGAAGGAAGGAAGCAAGCAAGAATGGAAGGAAGGAAGGGAGAGAGGGAGAAAGAAAGAAAGAAAGAAAGAAAGAAAGAAAGAAAGAAAGAAAGAAAGAAAGAAAGAAAGAAAGAAAGAAAGAAAGAAAGAAAGGAAAGGAAAGAAAGGAAAGTTATTAAAATAAAAAATAAAAAATTATTCAAAAAAAAAAAGTAAAGGGCTTCCCTGGTGGCGCAGTGGTTGAGAATCTGCCTGCCAATGCAGGAGACACGGGTTCGAGCCCTGGTCTGGGAAGATACCACGTGCCACGGAGCAACTAGGCCCGTGAGCCACAACTACTGAGCCTGCGCGTCTGGAGCCCGTGCTCTGCAACAAGAGAGGCCACGATGGTGAGAGGCCCGCGCACCGCGATGAAGAGTGGCCCCCGCTTGCTGCAACTGGAGAAAGCCCTCGTACAGAAACGAAGACCCAACACAACCAAAAATAAATAAATTAATTAATTTAAAAAAAAAAAAGTAAAAAAAAAAAAAGAAAGAGAGCAACCAAACAAATCCACCAATGATAACCAGTGCTATAAACTATACCAAAAAAATTGGACAGAACCCTAGGACAAATGGTAAAAGCAAAGCTATACAGACAAAACCACACAAAGAAGCATACACACACACACTCACAAAAAGAGAAAAAGGAAAAAATATATATACTATATATATAAAAAAAAGGAAGCAAGCAACCAAATCAATAAACATATCTACCAATGATAATCTCTAAATACTAAACTAAGATAAACATAAAACCAAAAACAAATTAGATGCAGAAAGCAAACCCCACGTCTACAGTTGCTCCCAAAGTCCACCTCCTCAATTTTGGGATGATTCGTTGTCTATTCAGGTATTCCACAGATGCAGGCACATCAAGTCGATTGTGGAGATTTAATCTGCTGCTCCTGAGGCTGCTGGGAGAGATTTCCCTTTCTCTTCTTTGTTCGCACAGCTCCCGGGGTTCAGCTTTGGATCTGGACCCGCCTCTGCGTGTAGGTCGCCTGAGGGCATCTGTTCTTTGCTCAGACAGGACGGGGTTAAAGGAGCAGCTGCTTCAGGGGCTCTGGCTCAGTCAGGCCGGGGGGAGGGAGGGGTACGGAGGAGGCGGGGCGAGCCTGCGGCGGCAGAGGCCAGCGTGACGTTGCAGCAGCCTGAGGCGCGCCGTGCGTTCTCCCGGGGAAGTTGTCCCTGGATCACGGGGCCCTGGTGGTGGCGGGCTGCACAGGCTCCCAGGAGGGGCGGTGTGGAGAGTGACCTGTCCTCGCACACAGGCTTCTTGGTGGCGGCAGCAGCAGCCTTAGCGTCTCATGCCCGTCTCTGGGGTCCGCGCTGATAGCCGCGGCTCGCGCCCGTCTCTGGAGCTCCTTTAAGCGGCGCTCTGAATCCCCTCTCCTCGCGCACCAGGAAACAAAGAGGCAAGAAAAAGTCTCTTGCCTCTTCAGCAGTTCCAGACTTTTTCCCGGACTCCCTCCCGGCCAGCTGTGGCGCACTAGCCCCCTTCAGGCTGTGTTCACGCCGCCAACCCCAGTCCTCTCCCTGCGATCCGACTGAAGCTCAAGCCTCAGCTCCCAGCCCCCGCCCGCCCAGACAAGCCTCTCGGGCTGGTGAGTGCTGCTCGGCGCCGAGCCTCTGTGCAGGAATCTCTCTGCTTTGCCCTCCGCACCCCTGTGGCTGCGCTCTCCTCCGTGGCTCCGAAGCTTCCCCCCTCTGCCACCCACAGTCTCAGCCCGAGAAAGGGGCTTCCTAGTGTGTGGAAACCTTTCCTCCTTCACAGCTCCCTCCCACTGGTGCAGGTCCCATCCCTATTCTTTTGTCTCTGTTTTTTCTTTCTTCTTTTGCCCTACCCAGGTATGTGGGGAGTTTCTTGCCTTTTGGGAGGTCTGAGTTCTTCTGCCAGCGTTCAGTAGGTGATCTGTAGGAGTTGTTCCACATGTAGATGTATTTCTGATGTATTTGTGGGGAGGAAGGTGATCTCCGTGTCTTACTCCTCCGCCATCTTGAAGGTCTCCCCTATACATTTATCTTCAACTCAGAATTTTTTCTCAATTATTTTATTAGTTCTAGTTATTTTTAGATTTATTCTTTGATGTTTTCTCCAAATCACAATGACTATGACTTATGATACTCTGAGTAACACTGTTATATTTTATCATATATTATTCTCGTATTCACTCAGTTACATATCAACTTTGAATCAATACTTACACAGGTTTTTTTTTTTAATTTCCTTGATGATGGTGTTTTGCTTAATGTTTGCTTAATGATTTTTAAAAATCGATCTCTATGTCTTTTAGTATCAGCGCTTTGGAATTTGTGGAGGCTTAATTATAGATAAAGGTGTTCACCTATGGATTTTTGTTTGTTTTTAATTGGGATGTTGGGCTAAAAGGGATTGAGGGAGGGTGAGATTTTTTCCTTTGCTGGGTTGTGAAGGAATTGAAAGCCACAGACTCTTGTAGGGCACAAGGTCAAAGACACCCCATTTGGAGAATGTGAACCAGTTCCTACAACCTGGTAATAGGGCAAGGGAAACAAGACAGATGCCCTGAAGGGTCCTGGGAATGGGGAATAGGTTTTGGTTTATGAATCCCAGAAGTACTCATATCTAATACCCAGTATTTTCTTTTCTATACTGAATCTACTTTTGTTATCTGGTATTGTTAGTAGAGTTTTGTTCACTGTTACAGCCTGATCTTAGCTGAGCTCTGGGTATTCATCGATGGGCTTATGTCCATATTCAGGTTGAAGGTGTACAGGGTGAGCTGCAGAGCCCTTAGCAACCAGTTAAGAAATAATTTAAAATTGTTATCCAAAGATTAGAGATGCAGACCAGAGGGAGGTCGCTGGCCCAAGTATGCAGTGAAATCCAGGACTGATCTAGGAAACACTCAAGCATTCTATATGGAGTCTCAGAGACCTTAGGGAGGGGAAAATGGGAAAAGCCTAACTTTCCTGTGGTCAAACATAATGAGGGCTCAGATCCTTTCATTTAAAATTAAAGGGAAGTGCTACTTCTGACAACTGCAGAGGTCAGCAACCTCTGGGTTACAAACCAATAAATTATTTTAATAGGCAGTCAATGAGACAGAAACTACTTTTCCAGATGCTTTTGTGTCTTCCTGCTGCACAGCTATGATTACTGTTCTAAAGCTCTATTTCAAAACACATGATATTAATAACTTTGTTTTTAAAAAAACACTGAATATAGATGAAGGTACAATAAATGTGGCATCTTCACATATGGGAATGTGAATAAAGAGCCACAAAAAACTTGTGTAATTAAACCTAGAAATTCTACTTAATGAAAATATGTTAAAAATAATAATTCACAAATATAAGGGAAGGGCCAAAAAAGGGTAAAAAGAAAAATAAATTCAGTTTCACAAAAACACCTTAAAACTCTAGATGAAAAGCAAAACGTTTTGACTCATGGATAGAGATAATACTGATTAAAAATGATAAGGAAAATATATATTATCTATACCATTAGCATAAAAGTTTTGGACTCACGTAGGAAATTAGAGAGATACGTGAAATAGACAGCAGCATGAGTGCAAAATGGCAAACAATATTTTAAGCAATTAAAAGGATTAAAATATTTAAAATATTAAGTTACAAAAGAACAGCAGTATATTTGCTACAAAATCAGCTCCACATGGCTTAAGAGTTCCTGGTAGAATGGACAGTAGCCAACCTCAAGTGATTGTTAGGAGTGTGTGATGGCCAGTCACCCACAGATTCCCATTTTCATCTTGATTCAGCCACATTGCAAGTTTTTAAGGAGGGTCACCAAAAAAAGGATGCTCTTGTAGAATAGATAAATAATAAACCTCAAGAAGAAAAAAAAATGGTACTCTAATATTGAGCAACCACATATATTTTTTTAACATCTTTATTGGAGTATAATTGCTTTACAATGTTGTGTTAGTTGCTGCTGTATAACAAAGTGAATCAGCTATACGTATACATATATCCCCATATCCCCTCCATCTTGTGTCTCCCTCCCACCCTCCCTATCCCACCCCTCTAGGTGGTCACAAAGCACCAAGCTGATCTCCCTGTGCTATGTGGCTGCTTCCCACTAGCTATCTATTTTACATTTGGTAGTGTACATATGTCAGTGCTACTCTCTCACTTCATCCCAGCTTACCCTTCTCCCTGCCCGTGTCCCCAAGCCCATTCTCTACATCTGCGTCTTTATTCCTGTTCCGCAACCACATATATTTTTAACCCTATTATCTCCATTTTATTTTTTCTTCCAACTTTATTGAAGAATAACTGAAAAATATAATTGTAACTATTTAAAGTGTACAACATGATGATTTGATATTGTGATTTGACATTGTGAAATGATTACCAAAATCAAGGTAATTAATACATCTCTTACCTCACATGGTTAACTCGTGTGTGTGTGTGTGTGTGTGTGTGTGTGGTGAGAATGCTTAAGATCTACTCAGCATATTCAAGTATACAACAGATCCTCAGAACTTATTCATTTTACAGCTGAAAGTTTGTACCCTTTGACCTACATCTCCCTATTTCCCCCTATCCGCAGCCCCTGGCAACCACCATTCTATTCTCTGTTTCTATGAAATCAGCTTTTTTTTTCTTTTTTTTAAGATTCCACATATAAGTGATACCATACAGTATTTGTCTTTCTCTATCCAACTAATTTCACTTAGCGTATGCCCTCCAGGTTCACCCGTGTTGTCATAAATGGCAGAATTTCCTTCTTTTTTAAGGCTGGATAATATTCCATTGCATATGTATACAACATTTTCCTTATCCATTCCTCTGCCAAAGGACATTTTGGTTGTTTCCATACCTCAGCTATTGTGAATAATGCTGTAATAAATATGGGAGTGCAGATATCTCTTTAAGATTGTGATTTCATCTCCTTCAGATATATACCCAGAAGTGGGATTCCAGGATCATATGGTAGATCAAATGGTAGAATGGTAGTTCTATCTTTAATTTTTGAGGAACCTCCATACTGTTTTCCATAATGGCTGCACCAATTTACATTCCACTCACTGAAGGGTCCCCTTTCCTCCACATCCTTGCCAACATTTGTTATCTCTTGCCTTTTTGTAATAACCATTCTAACACCCGAGAGGTGATATCTCATTGAACCACATACATTTTAATTTCCAGGTAAAAATAACCCTTTGCAACAACTAAGGAACCTGTGGGCACAAACTTAAAATTGAATTATGCTAAGTGGTCAGATCACCCCTCTGTCAGTGTGAAAGAATATTATAGTAGTAGAGAAGTAGTCAGCAAACATCAGAATCTGGAATTTCACCAATTCATGACAACCACAGAACATCACAAAGTCTTCTCTGGAAAAAAAAGTAGAGAAAAGGGAGGATATTCTGTCTTTACCAGATTCCAGTCCATCCCTTTCCATTGTCCAGAGCCTAACATCTGTGAATTTAAACTCCACCCTCTCTTTCCAGTCTTCTCAGTCAAGTGTTCTGTAGCAAGTGAATGATAGTAAAACCTAGTATATGTCTCCTTGTTAGTAATTAAAGTGGCATAAACAGAATTGCCCTACATTATTCAGCACATGTTTTCCTTTCTCTTCATGCCCAGGGACAACAGATAATTTGACTCTACAGGTAGCTAATCTTTCGTGTGCCTTCAAACAGATATTTAGGTATATATGCAACCTTGCTGAATGCTGAGTCAGGAGGACCTCAGCCTCTCCTGCATTCTCCTGGAACCAGAAACCCAGTGACTATGACTAGAGTTTGCTTCCTAGAAGCCAACTCCTTCCAAATGAAGTGCTTATCTACGCAAAACACTCTTCAATCACCTACAGAACTCTCCTTAAGAACAGCTGTTTAAAACATAATTTTCTCCACATAGTTACATTTCCAGTAATGTTTTAGTACCCCTATGACCAGAGATCCAGGCATCTGTCTTCTTGGCTCACCTGTTTCACAATTATAGGAAATCAGCACCATGATAAAAAATCAGAGTGGTTGACTTTGGAAGGGTGAAGGGGGGCAGAAACAGGGGCAAGGATTGTCTAGGACAAAGCACAAGGGAACTTTCTGAAATGAAGGTAATGTTCTGTACCTTAATAGGCGTTTGGGCTACACCGGTGTATGCATTTGTTAAAACTCGAAATTAACACCTAAGACTTGTGAATTTCATTGAACGTAAATTTTACATCAAAAGAAAAAACTAGAAATTAATATTCAACTCTTGCTAATGATATATACATGATACAACATACTGATGTCAGTATATTGAGGTCAGCAATTTACTTTGAATTGCATCGTCAAAAATAAGATGGATTAATAAATGCTTAGAGGGATGGATAGATAAATATATCACAAAGAAAGTATAGCACGGGGGAAAGGGGGGGAGGGATAAATTGGGAGATTGGGATTGACATATACCCAGTACTATATATAAAATAGATAACTAGTAAGAACCTACTGTATAGCACGGGGAACTCTATTCAATACTCTGTAATGACCTATATGGGAATAGAATCTAAAAAAGTGGATATATGTATATGTATAACGGACTCACTTCGCTTACAGCAGAAAACTAACACAACATTGTAAATCAACTATACTCCAATTAAAAAAAAAAAAGTATAGCAAAATGTTCATAATAGAATGTAGATAGCGGGCATAGGACTGTTCACTGTAAAATTTATCAACTTTGTTGTATGCTTACAATTTTTCATAATAAAATGCTGGAGGGAAAAAGAAATCAACTCACGTTCTTCACCGCCTCCAACGACCTTCTCCACTCCTGATCATTTTAATCTGGGGGAATTACAGCTCCATTCTCCTCTCAAAAATAGGATTGCTTGTATTGTTTCAGTGTACTGCTGCTACTGTGAACATCACAAGGCTCACATTTAATTACTTTACCTAATCTGGACTATTTGAGTATTAGTTCTTTGGTTGTGATTACCATAAACTGACTAACTTAAACAAATGGGTAATTTATCGAAAGGCTATTAGGAAGTCACAGGATTGAAAAAAAGCTTGGAAACCAGGCATGCAACATACAGAAAATAGACTGCTCCAGAGAGCTTAGGTAACAGGAACTACAGTGTTTCCCCAGGAACTGACGCCATAATGAATTAATTCCAATAATTAATAGCCTTTCATCATTCTGCTCATAATTAAAAATTCAAGCAGGGAATTTCCAACTGGACTTCATTAACCATTAGACTGTATTTAATGGGAGAAAGATCATTTCCACATGGAAATTCAGGTGCTATTATCAAAAGCACATGGAAAGGTTGAACACCCAAAAAAAAACCCCGAAACAAAGCAGCAAAACAAGCACTACAGTATATTTACATTTTCCTGTCACCCTTAACAAGATGCTAGATGCTGTATCATTTATTCAACCACCATTCTCTTTTTCACTTCCATCTATCTCTCTGTTTTTTCACTCTAATTCTGACTGTGACTTTCTTAAAATCTCCACCAGAATTTCCTAGGTTCTATTTTTGCTCCCCTTCTCAGCCCAGATTCCAAAATTTCAAAAAGAGTCATTACCTCCCTATACCCACTACTAATGCTGGCTGAAGATTTAAGACTCCCCTGGTTTACGTTCTGGATCCCGCATTCGTGTATCGAAACCTAGATCACCATGTATATTTGGACCTATCTTGTGATTGGAAAGTTCTTCTCTGCATGTAGGTGAGGATGGGACCTAGGTCCAATCTCTTGTCCAACACACTGTATCAGAACATGAGCTCCAGGAGCTAACCTGATCCATCCAAGTGCCACTCTCTCTAGACCAGGAGGGCTCTAAGGATGACTGCTTCTTAGGAGAACTGCTACCTAACCACAGGAGAGTAATGAAAGTCTGTAAAGCAGAGTAAGCCATTTTAAGCAACCAGATTTGAAATAACTAACAATTTCAACAGAAATTTTGTGAGTCGGGAGTGGAGACTTGGCGCTGGAGCTGCACATTTGGGCTGTGTTTATGTGAGTCAGGAGAAAGTCTGGCTCTGAAGCTGACACACTAGCACAGTAGTGACTGGTGCCTCTCAGGGTAATTTGGAGCTCGTCCAGCAAGGATTGGCCCTCCAGCATGGGAGGCCGGAGGCCAGCTGGAACTATTCTCTCCATGGGTACCACACCCCTGGATTTTCAGGGTGTCCCTAGACCATTGGCTCCTTTGTGAAAGTGCACGCCCATCAGCAGATAGCAACCTGGGGGGTGCCTATCACCACCTGACTGTCCAACTTCTGACTTCATTTTCTCCAAGGCATTTTCTCCTCATTTTTCTGGTTACAAGGGACTGCAGCTGCTTTACTTGGCTATGTTTGTCCTTAAAAATGAAATATTAATTGGTTTAAGAGTCTACAGCTGCCTATTCATAGTCAGAAAACTTTAATTCTAGTGCTAGCTTCAAAAATCATTAATTGTTTGCGTTTGGGAAAATCACTCAAGCTTCTCTAAATTGTAGTTTCTTCCTCTGTAAAAAAAAAAAAAAAAAAAAAAAAAAAAAAAAACAAAACAAAACAAAAAAAAAAACAAAAAAACAAAAAAACAAAAAAACAAAAAAAAAATGGGCTTCTCTGGTGGCGCAGTGGTTAAGAATCTGCCTGCCAATGCAGGAGACATGGGTTCGAGCCCTGGTCTGGGAAGATTCCACATGCCGAGGAGCAACTAAGCCCGTGAGCCACAACTACTGAGTCTGCACTCTAGAGCCCGCGAGCCACAACTACTGAGCCCGTGTGCCGCAACTACTGAAGCCTGTGTGCCCTAGAGCCCGTGCTCTGCAACAAGAGAAGCCACCGCAATGAGAAGCCCATGCACCGCAACGAAGAGTAGCCCCCGCTAGCCGCAACTAGAGAAAGCCCACATGCAGCAACAAAGACCGGACGCAGCCAAAAATAAATAAATAAATTTTTTAAAACAATAACAACAAAAAACTGTCCTATCTACTTTAGATTATTATGAGAATCAAATGTCATAATTTTTGCCCATTCCACTACAGGTTTCCAATGTGTTTGTGATAAAATTACATAGGTCCTTTATATATTAAATATATTACCATTTTTTAAATGCTTAATCTGGTGTTTGCCTTTAATTCTCTTTAGGTTGCCTTAAAATTATAAAAAAGACTAAGTACAATGATTATGAAAAGAACACAAAAATATTATACTTTTTAAAGAGACACTCTAAAAAAATTTAAAACTATTCATAAATGCATACCCAGTGTGCATTTTGGAATATACACTTATCTTTTGACTATGCATATATTTGCATATATTTGTGAAGACATACATATTTATAACAAAATAGGATCACAGATACAGGCTGTTTTGTATTTCCATTTTTATTTCACAATGCATTGCAGTTGGCAATGCAAAATATGAAATATCCTGCAAATATTCCCTATTACTGTCATTATAATAATTATTTTTACTATTAACCCAGCAAAAATTATTAGTTTTGCTAGGATAGTGACTACTTTTAATATTATATGTCCATTCTTAAAAAGTATTGTTTCTAAAAGAAACTAGCTAAAATGTACAGAATGCTGAGAGCTAAACAAAGAGGGTAATGTCTCTGAAAAGGACTTGCAGATGTGAACACAGGAAAGTATTACACCAGAAGAATGGAAGTCTGGGTTTTGGAGTCATATACATTGGATTTGAATTCTAGCTCTGTCCCTTTAAGTCTTGCTTTTCCTGTCCATTAACAAAACAAAATATAGTTCTTACCTTAAAACAATTTTTTAATACTTAAAACACTTAGGAAAAAATAATAAATAGTACCTGTCTTTAATAATATTGCTACAATTATTAATATTCAATCATAAGATATTTAAGTTATAAAAATAGGCCTTCAAAAATACTAAGCATGTTACGGCTTTCATGGTTTAATTTAAGGATATGACCTATCATTCAACTGTCACAAAATTGTCTTTAGCCTTTACCTGGAAAAAAAATTAGACCATTAAAATCTTTCCTAGTATCATGTTATTAGCAGAGTAAATGAAAATAAGTGATCAGAGATTTCACAAAAAGAGAAAGTATAGTAATCATTGCAACCAATAATTGTAAGTGTCCAGGCTTCCTACTAATTAAGGAAATGGTTATAAAAATAATATATAAATTTTCACCCATTACATTATTAAAGGAAAACAAACACAAGAGCCCATTGCGGGCAGCTGTCCACTAAATAAGCATGCTCATACATTGGTTGTGGTGGTAAAAAGGGCTACAGTATTTTAGAAAGTAACCAGACAGTATGTAGTAAGATGATTTAAAAATTAATAGCCATTGACCAGTAATCCCAGTTCTAGGATTCTCTTCTAACAAAAAAATTTGATTACAGTAGAATCTTTATCACAGATTTGGTTGTTATGTCTTCATCCGTGGTAGTGAAAAATAATACAAATATCTGAGAATAGGGGAATAACTACGAAAATATTAGTACCTCCATTCAGGGTAACATATAGCCATTAAAATAGGTTTAAAGTAAGTTTCTAATAACATTTTTAAATGCTTACATTATAATGGTATGAAAATGCAAATTTCAGAATATTTCAAAGGCTTCATGTTATTTTGTTTTGTTTTTCATGCATAAACAAGGAGACCTCTACTGGGCACTACAAGGTAGATTATCTTTACTCTTCGTCCATTCATTTGCACCCTGACTGGATCTCCATCTCAGACCCACTGATGTTCACAGCCTTTTAGTGTAGCTCCAAGTCTCTGACCATAATAGGAAACTGCCTGAGATTTACTTTGTTCACGGATACCCCCCGAAAGCCCTCCTTGTACCCACTGCATCCTTTTTGTTTCTTCCCTGACATATCTCCTTTTAGTTGAAGCAAACACACATCTTGGAAAATAACACATCCCTGTACCCCTCTCCATTAGTCTGTGCAACTGACAGGTTGCTGCCATGAGTAACAAAAGAAGATACTTGATGGGGACTAGGAATTTGAGAGAGAGAGAGAGAAGTATATTTGGCATCTTTACCAAAAAATTCATATATATGAGGTGTCGCGGGACGGCTGACCTTCTTCTGGCCTGTGAACCTTCTGTCTCTCAGAGCTAAGGTCAGAGAGTGGAGGTGAGTCAAAATCTCTGCCTTATTTTCCTACCTGCCATGCTCTAATGGCATTTCTAAGGGAGCGTATAGGTCCTGGTCTTTTAGTTTCAACCCAACTTCTGTGTCATCGCAACTGGTGGAATTGCCTTCTGTTCTCTGGAACGTGGTCTCCTATTATCCATAGTTTCTAGGGGCTTTATTTCCTCTTATTTGGTTTTAGGGTATTTTTATTTAGTTTTATATACTGGTAACACCCTAATGGAATATGGGGAAAGGGCATATCATACACTGAGTTTTAAAAGTAAATTTGGTAGTGCCAAATCTAAGTAGGCATTGTTCACATAAACAGTTGCATAACCTAAAAGTGCTTAAAACATCTTGATCACAGATCACTGTTTCTAAATTACTTGCTGAGAATATCTAATTGTACATAGATTTTTATATTTCTTTGGAAATTCAATGCATATAACTGTTAAATATAATTTTATTTTAATAAAAACCTATTTGGGGTTCTGCTACTCTCATATCCATTTCTAAATTGTCTTACTTTCCCTAGATAATGGTCCTAAGGAGAACTTAATTGAGATGATTAGAGAAACAGGTAATGTAGAAAGAAAAAAATAATTTTGTTTTGCTTATGGACAGACTTTTTTTCAATGATAGCATCAGCTGAATCTGATTAAATTGCAAACAACGGTGGTAGCATACCAAGAGGTTTCAATTAAAGGGAAAGCCATCAATGCAATTTAATTGGGATCTCCTTCCAGAGCCAGATATGAGGCCCCTTGCTCTGTCAGGGCTGTGCATTGCTGGGGCTGATGTGTGAACAGCTACATGCTGAGGGTCTCACCGTCACTCTTTACATCAAAGCTGGAAGTCAAGCTTCTCCAGTGACTTTAAAGCAAGTTAAATAAACACTCATCAGGGAAGAGAGGAAAAGCTGTGGTGGAGAAAAACACAGAGAATTCAGAACAGCCAGAAGCAGCAGATATTATGGAGAATCATCTCACCACCCCCATTGGCAGGGCCAAGGACATGACTTTCCCAAGTTTCTCAGAACTGGGCTGTGGTGAATACAGCAATACACTAACCCAGGTACCCCTTCAAGAACGGACTTACTGGGACTTCCCTGGTGGTGCAGGAATTAAGAATCCACCTGCCAATGCAGAAGACACGGGTTCGAGCCCTGGTCCGGAAGATCCCACATGCCGCAGAGCAACTAAGCCCGTGTGCCACAACTACTGAGCCTGTGCTCTAGAGCCCGCGAGCCACAACTACTGAAGCCTGCATGCCACAACTACTGAAGCCTGCGCACCTAGAGCCCGTGCTCTGCAACAAGAGAAGCCACCGCAATGAGAAGCTCGCGCACAGCAACGAAGAGTAGCCCTCACTCACCACGACTTGAGAAAGCCTGCGTGCAGCAACAAAGAGTAGTCCCCACTCACCGCAACTAGAGAAAGCCCACGCACAGCAACGAAGACCCAATGCAACCAAAAATAAATTAATTAATTAATTAATTTAAGAAAAAAAAGATAGGACTCGTTGCTCAGCTAAGAGGACTGTGGTCAGGAGTGAGCCTCCAGCTGACAGCAACTTAAGGGTCAGCCTCATCTGCCTAGAACTGCTTTCCCCAAGGTTATACCCTTCTCAAGGCAGCATGCATCCAATGACCAAGCAAGCTGGAGATATAAAACTCTGGGCATTAATGTACACAGTGTAACTCCAGGTGGCCCTAATACATCAGAATCACAATAAAATAAAAATAAATAGGAAAAGAGTATGAAGTAGGAAATAAAATAATACCAGGTGATAGGATTATTATACAAAGCACCTTCTGTAAAGTCCTGTACACTTGCTAGCAGTGGGCTGCAAGCTTGAGCTTAGGAAGAAATGTGCCCCTGAATTAGTAATTAACTGAATGAATGAATGAAGGATCAAATAAAATATGTAAAGACTAAAAAATTACTAAGGAATGTAAAAATATTTGAAGATATGAAACGACAAATCGTAATCTAGAGTATAAAGATAACCATGCAAATATTCTTCCCAAAATAATTCATAAATTTAATGCAATTCTAATGAAAGTTCCAAGGGGGTTAGGAAATTGACAAAAATATTCTGACGTTCACCTGAAAGAAAAAACAGGTGGCAATAGCTACAATATTTTGAAAAACAAGAATAAGAAGAGGGAATTGCATTACCAGATTAATGTATGCAATCAAACAATATTAAGAACAATGTGAGAGATGGGCAAGAAAAAAAAATAGATGATACACTAAATGATACACACTAAATGATAAGAGACTGAAACAGACCCAAGTACACATTAGAATTTAGTATAAAAATCATTCATTGCTTCTCAAGATTCTGAAATTTTGGTAAGGCTCAGAATAGACAGCTTATTTCTACCTCACATTGTATTGACTATAGCAGCTCAGCTGGGGCTTGGAGTTTCCAAGATTGTTACCGACTTCTCTTGTTCTCAGTCAATCAATTCTCTCTCCTCTCATCATTCAGTAACCTAGCCTGAATTTCTTTACATGGTGACTGATCACAAGAGAAGCAAAACAGAAGGTGCCCAGCCTCCCACGGGCCACAGCGGGCACAGCACGACTACAGCTGCATTCTACTGGTGAAGGCAAGTCACATCAGCCCAGGTTCCAGAAAAGGCAAATAGAGTTTCATGTGCAGACAAGGATGGGATCCTCTTGTCCCATTGCTCATGTCTACCTCTGCAGACAACCCACCAGAATAAATTTTGTTATTATTATGATACACGTCTGTACAACCAGGCCCAGTTGGTTTTGCAGACTTATTCTACCATACTTATTCTTCCAGAGAATAAAAAGATAAGGAACATCCCAAACTCATTTTATAATGCTTACATAACCTTGATTCCAAAAGCACACGGAAGTACTGTAAGAAAGATTAATCCAGTCTTGTTTAAAAATATAGATCAAAAAATACCTAAATAAAATATTATCAAATTGAATCCAACAATGTATAAAATAAATAATTCATTCATGTCCAATTTCATATGGGTTCACATCTGAAAACCTAATTGATGTAATTCAGTCACTTTAACAAAATAAAAGAGGAAAGAAATGAACATTCCAATGGATGAAGGAAATGATTTTCTAATATTCAAAAATAATTCATGATTTTAAAGAACTCTTAGCAAATAAAAATAAAAGTGAACTTCCTTAACCTGATAAAGATAATCTACTGAAAGCCTACAACAATCACCCCGAATGGTGAGAAGTTGGAGCATTCCTTTTGAAGACAGGAATAGGATAAGGATACCCACAATCAATACTTCTATTCATGCAAGAGGGAAGAGATATGGGAACATATGTATATGTATAACTGATTCACTTTGTTATAAAGCAGAAACTAACACACCATTGTAAAGCAATTATACTCCAATAAAGATGTTAAAAAAAAAAAAAAAAAACTTATATTCAACACTGCACCAGACACTCTAGCCAGATGGGTAAGCAAAGAAGAAAAGATAAGTGGCATACAGGTTGGAGAGGAAGAAACAAAACAGTTATTTCCTGGTAATAGTTCTTGACATTTAGAAACTCCAAGAAACTCTTCAAGCAAACTACCAAAGCAAATAATACAGTTTAGCTAAATTGTTGTATGAAAGGTCAATATACAAAATCAATTGCATTCTCACACATTAATAATCCAATAAGGCTGGTATGAATTATTTTTTAAAGCAACATAAAAATTAGCTATTGTAAATTTAAAACAAAACATATCTTAATCCCAAATAAACTTCTGTGAATTAATGTTAATTTTTAAAAAATGAAATTATTGGACTATTAGAAATTATAGGTGAAGGTTTAAGTAAATGGAAAGAGATTTTCCTAATGTAAAAGCCATGGAAAGAATCATAAAACAAATAATTGATAAATTCGACTCCATAAAATATGTCAAATGATATAAGAAAATCATCATAATACTTAAGTGACAAACTGGAAAAATAGCCACAAATAGGAAAAAAGGTTAATACCCTTAATAGACAAAGCATACTTATAAATCTTAAAATCCATTGGAAAAACACTAATCCGCCAACAGAAATTTTAGCAAAGAAAATTCATGCAAGAAAATATCACTAACAATCATGCAGATTAAAGTTTTTAGCCTTACCATAATAAAATAATTGCTTATTAAAATAACAGTGATGTGTTACTTTTCAACCAACAAACAGAAAATAACACCAAGAAAGGGTCAGTTATGTGCTGTGAGACAGGTCCTTTTGTGCATTGCTGTTAGGAGTTGAAGTTATACAACCATCCTCCAGGCCATATTTCTCTAGCACAAAAGAATAGCATCTATGCTTGACCCAGTATCTGAGTTTGGATCTATTTATACATATATATCTTAAAGGAATACTTATATATTTATATAGTTTATAAATTTAAATATACATTATATATTTATTTACATATTTATGTTGAATATATTACATTTATATTATATAATTTAAAAGTTGTCCATGATATTACTTAAAACTACAGATACACTGGATATGCAACAAATGCAAAATGGTTAAATAAATTATGGCTCAGGGGTAACTGATTTCAAATTTGATGTGCTTGGGAATCCTTCTTCAAGGAGAATTTTGTGCAGAAGCCATATACATAAATTAGTTCAATGTGGAGCTGCTCTGTTTGAAAAGTACAAGGGGAGCCTAGACTCAATGGCCTCTGTCCCAACTCCTGCTTCCCCCAAGCTCTGTGGTGGCCCCCGGGACACCTCTAAGAATCCCTAAGACTTTATGGAAAACCGTGAAAGAAAAAACTGCTGTACAATATTATAAGACTATTGAATTCATACTTTGAAACATCTGTAAAAATGAGAGCAAAAGCTCAGGATATAATATCACATAAAAACTAATATACAAAACTACATTCTGCATGATCTCAACTAGATAAATATATGTATGTAAATATGTATATGATTCTTTCTATTTTGTTTTTTATAGTTATCTGTAACTTTCAATTTTTCTACCAAGACCATGAATTCCTTTCATAATTAGGGGGAAATGGAACATTATTAACAAACATGTAGTTTTCATTCAGGCCCACTAGTTCATGCTGGAATTATTATATGCATCTGTAGAAAAAAATATCTTGGAATTTTAAAGAAAATGTTATTAGAAACAGCTAAAGAGCCCTCCAATAATCTACCTCTGGGACATTTATCTTCAGTGTTATTCAGAGCACATCTGAAACCCATTACAGCCCCCAACTGGCTTCAGGAACCTCTGTGGGCCTCCAGCCATCTCCACAGCAAATTGCCTCAGCCATGGTCAAAGTCAAAATTTCTCAGTTGCCTTGTTTGACCTAAAAATGTTTTATGTAATTTGCCATTATCTGAAAGGGAAACAGTTGTTAGAAAATAAATCTTTTTTGACTGTGTCTTGTTAAATGGGCGCCAAGAAATGTTCTTCATTGTTCAGACATACCAGAAGAAAAATAACAAATATTAGGTAAAGAAATGGAATCTCCAAAATAAATCCAAAGGAAAACAAAAATCACTGTTAGTCCGTCTCTAGAGACAGAAAGGGAAGGGTGATTTGCTTTTTAATCTTTGAGTGCCAGAAATGGGACATCTATGAGAACTGTAAATATGGAAATTAAAGGCAGAACTTCTATTTTGCCTTCCTTCCTCCATTCAGTAAACATTTGCCTAAAAAATCTACAATATGAAGATCTTGTACTAGGGGCTGGGAGTAGAAATATGTGCATAGTAGGGATGAGAATGGAGGCATAAATGTAAAGAACTGATTGCGGCTTATTGAAGAGTGCTCTAATAATGGTGTGTGTAAGCTGTTTTGGAAACTGAAAAGAGAAAACCACTAACAGGCTTCCCTAGGAGTGAAGGAACAAGGGAAAGAAATCGTGAAAGGGAGTGAAGAGGGGGAATGGAGACAGAAATATCCAGTACTTCTCAGAGGCAATGACAGTATTACAACTTTTCTTTTAAGGTAGAAAAAAAAAGGGGGGAAGTGTGTTACATAAAAAAGAAAATAACTAATCTAGCTTTACACGGATGATCACTAAACTCAAATGGTCACTTAGAGCTTCCCAGCAATTCAACTATATTTCTGTAGCTCATTCACTTGCCTATTCTCGAAGGTGACTAGCTGACACCTCTTTCTCTCTCCTCAAACCAACACTTCCTCCCCATCTCTGCTCTCACATGACGAGCCTGCTTTCCTTTTCACTGAGAAAACAGAAGCAACTGAAAAAGATTTTGACCACTTCTACTGACATATTGCTCTGTGTGCCCTTACTCTCCTCCATCCCTCCTGTGGCCCTGGATAAACTCTTGGCCTCAGAGCTGAGGCCAAGCCCACCACTTGTGTGGTAGATCTCACTGCTCTGGCCAACCCAACAACACTCCTTCAGCAATTGTTTCCTCTCTCCTCTGCATCTTCAATTTTCCTCTCTCTGCTGAGTCATTCACATCAGCATTCAGAAATGCCAGATCTTAAAATAAAACCCTCACCTGACCCCACATTCTTCCCACCAGCTACCATAACACAGCTCTGTCTTCCTCTACTGCAAAACTTCTATAAAAGGTTGACTATACAAGGTGTCTCAAGTCTTATTCAAATGCATTTCTATCAGGTTTTCCTCCCAACCCCTCCACTGAAACAGCTTTCATAAACATCCCCACTCCTACCTCCATCACTCACACTCTTTATCTTCCATATCCCTGGCAACAGCACCATCTCACACACCATATATTTATTTGCTTGTTTGTTGCCTATCTCCCCCAACGAGCCTGTAGTCGCCAAGAACTCTATCCCGGAAGCCCAGAACACTGCCTGGCACATAACAGGTATTCAATAACTATTTGTTAAATGAACGGGTGAGATAAATTATCGTGCCTAAGATTATGCAATTATTAAGTTGGGGAGCAGAGATTCAAACGCAGATGTACCTGACTTTAAAATCATGCTACATGCTACAACCAAAGCTTCACGCTACAACCTGGGCCTCTGATGGGGTGATTGGAAGAGCTGGCAGAATCATTAGTAAATTAGGGTCTATGAGAGAAAGATGATTTGAGACGGAGCGTTGGTGAAACCATTTACTAGTTTGCAAAATAAGCATAACGTTAGAGAAACTGCCTGCTTACTCAGAGGTGAGTAATCTGGCAGTCTTGGATATCTACTGCACAATCCAGAATGAGAAATGGAACAACCACAGCCTCTAAGTGACCTAAGCCGATGTCTCAAAGCCCAAGCTTACACACGAGGAGCTTATTAGCAGGCTCTCAGAGCCACAAGTTTAGGTCTAGGTATTCCAACCACAGAAGCTTAAAAGTAACCAACTATGAGGACGGTACTAGAGGGAGCACACCCACACACAGACATACAGACAATTTCCAAAAGTCTTTCCAAGAACCTAAATGACCTAGCGTGCTTTCATTCAGCGCTAGCACAGCCCTTCACATCTCAATAGCCCTTCACACCTCAGCACTGATTCTCCTACCACACTCAAGTACAGGGTAACATAAGGCAGTAATTGTTTACAACAATGATCTGAGCTCATGAGGATGAGACTAAATTGTATTCAGTATCTTCTTCTTAAGAAGGGAGACAGATAACTCGTATACTTTAGAAAGATATCCATAGAATCTGGTGGTAAGTTTTTAAAGGCTGCATTTGAAGAGGTAAAATTTCTGGAAAAAAAATCTTTTTAATGGAAGAGCTCAACCCCCAAGCATGCTGCATAAATGGAACATCAGTGTACTTCTCCGAAGAATAAAAAAGAGAATCAGCAAGTGGGCTTGATTTTTACCTTTAATTTGTGTTTGACTCATGCCAAAGGTATTTGAGAGGTAATTTCTATATCACAACTTTGGCATCATGGAAGTAACATCTGATATCAACAATTCAACATAAGTTGGTATTCACTGGTCCAGGGAATGGGAGATTACTTACTTTAGTAGTTCTGTGATCTTCTAAAGAGAGAAAATAGTCTTATTTGTGGGTAACTACACATACACTTTCCAAGTAAGAGATTGGTTTCTCTAAGATTAGCAGTATAATATTCTCAAAACTGGAAATAAACTAACAGTACCAAGGGAAATTTCAATAATCAGGCTGTTAACTCTGCAGACCAGAAAGAGAGAGGAAACAAGAGCGTAATATTAAAATTTTCAAATTTTTCCACCCTTATTAAGTGCTTCCGGTCTCAGATTTCACTGCTGGCCTTACCCACAGTGTATCGAAGCTTGTTTTTGTCACACGTGTGAAGATTTATTTAACTTGAAAGTCTTTCCCAGTTCATGTGGATTGAAACCATAACTAAGTACCTTGTCACATGCTTCTTGTTGTGGACAGGCATACATAGCTTTCCAAACAATAATTATTATTCCAGTGAACAGATTTTGCCAGACTTTCAAAAGGTAGACTATAGATCTTGAGAAACTTAAAAACTTGTTTCTGATTTTTAATCAGCAAAAGACTGTGTTCAAGAGATGGAAAACAACTCATTCTCCAGAAAATAGGAAAATAAAGCTTTTGAAAACCAATTTTCCCTTTTCTTTGAGCCAGATTCTAAGATCTATGGTTTAAAAGATATTGCACGAGAGAAAAACACTCCTTTTTTTTCTGTATTCAGTAGCCCAAATGTCATACGAGATACTTTAAACTTTTTGCTTTGGGGGGGAATGGAATGGTTTCCTAGATGTCATTAGGACCATCACTCTGCATTCTGGCCAAATCTTTTTAATGTCCCTACAATCTGATATGCAAACATATAAAATTCAAGGTAATATAACACAGGAGTTGGGACTTCCCTGGTGGCGCAGTGGTTGAGAATCTGCCTGCCAATGCAGGGGACACGGGTTCGAGCCCTGGTCTGGGAAGATCCCACATGCCGCGGAGCAACTAGGCCTGTGAGCCACAATTACTGAGCCTGCGCATCTGGAGCCTGTGCTCCGCAACAAGAGAGGCTGCGATAATGAGAGGCCCGCGCACCGCGATGAAGAGTGGCCCCCACTTGCCACAACTAGAGAAAGCCCTCGCATAGAAACGAAGACCCAACACAGCCATAAATAAAAAAAATATATATATATATATAACATAGGAGTTAAAAGATTATAGGCTCTCACTATTTACAATAGCCAGGTCATGGAAGCAACCTAAATGCCCATCGACAGATGAATGGATAAAGAAGATGTGGTACATATATACAATGGAGTATTACTCAGCCATAAAAAGTAACGAAATTGGGTCATTTGCAGAGACATGGATGGACCTAGAGACTGTCATACAGAGTGAATTAAGTCAAAGAGAAAAACAAATATTGTATATTAACACATATTATGTGGAATCTAGAAAAATGGTACAGATGAACCGGTTTGCAAGGCCGAAATAGAGACACCGATGTAGAGAACAAACGTATGGACACCAAGGGGGGAAAGTGGGAGGGGGGAAGTAAATTGGGAGATTGGGATTGACATGTATACACTAATATGTATAAAATAGATAACTAATAAGAATCTGCTGCATAAAAAATAAATTAAATTAAATTTAAAAAAGGATTATAGGCTCTCAAATCAGACAGACTTGAGTTTGAATTCTCCATTCGACCTACTATCCTAGTGATGTTGAGCTATTAAATTAACTTCTATGAGCCTCAGTTTTCTCATCTGCAAAATGGCATAAAAGTAAGGCCTGTTTCCTACTTTCAGGGTTACTGAAAGAATTAATGAAATAATATATGTAAACCACCCAGCACAGAGTAAATGCTCCAGCCCTGTTAGAGCAATTACAGTTGTGAATGTGACTGTGATCACTTTTTCCCTTCCTAGTACCACTTGCCTGCATGGCACACAGCCACATAGTGTTTCCTTCCTAAATATTTTGTAATAGCCTGATGAAGGGATGAGTTTTAACCTGGATCCTTGTTCCTAAAAGTCAAGAAATGCAAAGGCTCCTCTCTATTCCATTCAATCTACCCTCATTGTTCCTTCAACTTTCTTCCCAACTTTCAGAAACGACTAAAAAAGGAAAGAATGACGAAACTTTGGTTTTTGAAGATTTGGAAATTGGGTAGAATGAGGTTGACACTTGGGAGATTTGAAATGAGGTTATATAAAATGAAAGATGAAGGACATTCGGCCTAAGTGAGAAGAAAACAAATACTGACCTCTGCATATGTCAATCACTGGTATGACATAATGAAAGCCCAGTCTAGCAGCTACATTTTATCCCCACACTACGTAATTATACCTTGAGCCTTTTCCATCTCTTTAAGACAAACTCTCTTCATGTGCTAACTGGATTTTAAAAGTACCAGCGAACAAAAAGTAAAATTAACCCACTATAGTATGAACCAAGAAATAATGACAATAAAGAAGGTACCAGCAACATTACTGGAAGATTGAAAAGGGGTATTCAGGTAACTTCAGTGGATGCTGAACTCCTTTGCAGTCTTCACCGAAATCCTATCCAGAAAGGAAACTTCAGTCCCTTCTGTTTTCATATTGGGCTTGACAATCACAATCGTGTTTTGTCAACTATTATCATGACTGACCTTGACATTAAAAATGTTATTTCTTCAAACTAAAAACAACCTGCCATGGCCCTTCTCTGTTGTGCTTCCCCATCCCCCTATAATTATGCCCTTTCACCTCTGTTTTTTTTTTTTTTTTTCCTTCTTTCTTCTTCTTCTTTTACTGCAGGATTTATGAAATCCTTTGAAACATGTTGTTTCCAGATGCAGGTCCCAAGTGCCCTGTCATTTACTTCCTGTCCAAGCCCTGAGCAAACAGAATTACACAAGTTCGGCTGTGTGAGTCCACCCTCCAATGCCTTCATTAAACTCCAGGATTTTAAAGAGTCTGCCCAGGTCCTGGCAGGGACCTTTCCATACTTCCACCCCGAAGCTGTAAATTACTACCTCATTAAACTCAATTGTAAATGATTAGGTGTCTGGAATGTACTTTCCTTTCCCTGCAGCCTCCCTGGCGTAATTACTGCATCTCAGGCCTCACTACTTAACTCAGAGCATTATTCAAGCAGTGCAGTGTTTGGGTAGCTCATTGAGGGAGAAGGTTTTCTTTCTGTTAGCGTATTATAACTCTACCTTTTGGTTCTAAAAGGAGAAGATTTGTGATCTTTCATTTCCCACTGAGCAATCTCTCTTTTAACAAGAGAAAGCTGTAATCAACAGGCCTCTTTCAAGAATTCATTTTTCCTTCTACCACACATGGGGTTGGAAGTACAGAACTTTTGTTTTTTCTGATCATCAGTGATAATTTAACATTTTTTTAAAGGCTGCTGTTGTTGCCATTAATTTTCATAGGTAAAGATCACCTGGGAAATGTTTAAACTTTTTTTTTTTTTTTTGAGACAAAGAGAAACAAAAATAACTCAGGTGATCAATGCCTATTCATCTAATTCTGATTCTTTGATGAGATTTGTTTAAAAAAACTTGAAGAGTCTGGAAAGGTCATGGGTAAAGGGTTAGAGGGAGGGAAAAAGGAGGAGGGGCTGTCACATTGAATAAATAATCTATCCAAAGTTCCCAGCCTGGCTGCTATCATTTTAGCAGGAAAGGTAAAACTAATATCCCCTGAGGGACAAAAGCTCAGAAGGTCACTTCTCTTTCTTAGGGAGGTTTTTGCCTCTTTAGTTGATTCACTGGTTTAGAGTCTTAAGATTTTTAGTATGGTTGCCATGGGCTTCTCTGCCACTTGCTTCCCTCTAGTCAATCAGTGTTGTGTCGCCACGTCCCTAGACTAGAGATAAAGATATTGACATATCATATGGAGAAAGAAAATGAGGGCCCTAGAGCAAAATGGTTTAGCTGAGGTCAAACAAGTATTAACAGTACAGTCAATGTTGAAGTAGAATTCCCACCACATGTGAAGGAAAATTCAAAATCCTCATGGAATGGAGCATCCCTCACTCCTTCCTGACATTTGTGAAGGAAAAATTCAGAAAGAGGCAGGGGAATGGGGCATCATTCATTTCTAACTCAGCCTGTGAATGTGTTCTTGCATGTTGTAGATGATCGTAAAGGACATTCATTCATATCTGGACATGACAGACAAGGGGTGGACCAGGCATCTTAGGTGTTCTTTTGTCTGCACTAATTTGTGTGTGAAGAAAGTTCACATGAACTTTGCTTGGGAGACTACTTTCTAACTGGGATGGAATAAAAGGGTATATCTTGGTTGTGGTTCCTAGTCTGGTACCTTGGAATAGACAGAAGGATTGTGAGGCAAATGAGCTGTTACCCCAAGGAAGAAAAAGGAGCACAGTGTTACCCAGGTGACAAAGTGTAACACAGAGTCAGGAAGGATGCAGGCTCCCCCATTCTGCCCTCCACACACAGCTTTGGTTTAGCGAGGACTAAAGGAATTGCAGTGACACTTAGACACCTCAAGGGCGTAAGGATTTGGGAAATTATCTTTTGGCAATGTCCTCAATGTTGTCGTGGTGGACACCAGTAGTGGTGATGATGCTGAGCCACAATTCTCAGGAAGTTGCATGAACATCAGACAGTCAAAAGGGTGCACATGGTAGAAGAGCATGAGCTAAAGTAAGACACCAGAGAAATTATCCAGTAAGACGTGAAAGGGCTGGACTTTCTCTCTCAGCCTTGGGCACATGCCAGTGGGATTTATTATTATATTGACCCTATCCAGACCTAAGTTCCAGTGAGTTCTGGAAAAAACAACTTTCACAAAGAAACATATTAAAAGTAGTACCACAAAATGGGCACAGAAGACAACAGTTACTTAAGTAGACTGAATAGAAGCAAAGCAGGCTTCTGAAATACTGCAGGTTAACTATGTTTTAGGCAATTCACTCTTGACAAATTTTTTATTCACTATAAAATTATCATTTAAAAGCCTAGTAGAATATTAAGGTTATTCCTCCCCCTCCCACACACACACACACACACACAGTGGAGTAAGAAACAAAAAATGGTATAAGAGGGATCTTTGACTACTAATGATTTTTTTAATATCTTAAGACAGTTGTATGTCTTTGTGAATTACCTGTTAAGACATATTCCTAATTGCCTTTTTCTTGTTGATTTTAAGAGCTCTTTATATATTGAGGGTGATAACACTCTGTGTCATTTATTTTACAAATATATTTTACCTGCTTTAGAGATGGACTTTTAAATTTGTTCATGATAATTTTTGAGGTAGAAAAAATCTATTTCTTATTCTCTTCTATTATTTTTCTTTAATTTTATTCTTAGAAATATTTTACTAACCCTGTAAGCAGAGTCTGTTCCTCCATATTTTTAAGAATTTTTATCTTGTAGTTTCATCTTTCAAATTGACTCCTATGTAATCTCTTTATGAGTACTGGGTGAGGAAAGGCTCTAACTTTATTTTTTTACAAATAGATACTTTTTCCCTTATATTGAATAATACATTACCCTGCAAAATTTTGGGGAAAACCATCTTTATCACAAGCTAAAACCTTTTCTGTTTCTTGACTTTCTATTCTGTTTGATTTAACTACATTGTTCTACTCTTGTGCCAACACCACAATGTGAAATTATAATGTGTTCTAAATTTCCATGAGGCAAATGCCATTTCATAATTCTTTTTATTTTTTCACAATTCTATTGCAGAATTTTACTTCAGGTTAAGATGCAGAAGGTTGTGACAGATCATCGCTCTCACCAGAAAAATTATAAAAATATGGATTAAATAAAAATTCCTGTGTTTCAACACACTGGAGAGCTATGAATGAAAAGAATCTAAAGACTCCGAGAGAAGAATAGACCCTTCCTGGTTGAGCAGAGACCTTGGACTGCTTTTCTCCTGGGAACCCTAGCTGAGTTTACACAGAAAGAATCTGCTGGGGTAAGGAGAAACCAGTTAAACTTTTAACTGGCATGGTGAAAATGTCATGTGAGGTGGTGTAATGGAATAGAATTTTAGGAACCCCAAATGCATAGCTAGTCCTTCCTTCCAGCAATTCTCCCCTCTAGATTTCTGCTCAGTGTCTGGAAGAAGCATCTGGGAATCTGGGGCAAGGCGGGAAAGCAAATATAGATCTCAAAGTCCACTAGAAGGAAGAGCCTGTTATATACACAGATAAGATTGCATTCTCAAAAAGTTTGAAAACAAATGCAACGTAAAACTAACTAAAGCTACAAACCAGCCTGAATTCTGTTAAATTCCTGATAAGATCAAAGCAAAAATCCTCTTTACTCCTCTTCAGCTGACTGATAAGAAGAAAAGATATTCCCCCTCTGGGGGAAAGAAATATTTATTTCAGTCTCTGTAATTTTTAAACACAATAAAAAGTTACAAGTCATGGAAAGAAGGAAAATGAGACTTTTATTCAAAGGAAAAATAAAATCTATAGAAAGAGAACTACAGATGACCCAAATGTGGGATTAACTGAAAATGACTACAAAATCACGACTAGAAATGTTCTAAAAATTAGAGCAAAATTTAGACCTAATTTATGAAAAGATGGAGAATTTCAACAGAGGAATGGAAGCACTAGCAGCAATAAAATCTGGATGCTACAATATTTAAAATTAGGCAGGCCACTTCCCTGGTGGCGCAATGGTTAAGAATCTGCCTGCCAATGCACGGGACACGGGTTCGAGCCCTGGTCCGGGAAGATCCCACATACCGCAGAGCAACTAAGCCCGTGCGCCACAACTACTGAGCCTGCGTTCTAGAGCCCACAAGCCACAACTACTGAAGCCCGCGCACCTAGAGCCTGTGCTCCGCAACAAAGAGAAGCCACCGCAATGAGAAACCTGTGCACCGCAACAAAGAGTAGCCCCCGCTCGCCGCAACTAGAGAAAGCCCACGTGCAGCAATGAAGACCCAATGCAGCCATAAATAAATAAATAAATAAATAAATTTATTTTAAAAATTAAATTAGGCAGGCATTGGATGGGCTTAATATCAGACTAGACATAGCAGAAGAAAGAATTGGTGAATCTGAGGACAGATCAATAGAAACAAATTAAAACACAAAAAAGAACTCTGTTTAAAAGCAGGGAATGAGGGAAATATGAGATAATATCTGTAATTAATAATTTCACACACATACAGGCTAGCTTAAGAGCCACTGTTTTAGACCTAGCTTGAGGAATCTAAGGAAGCTGAGATAGCATGAACAAAAAACACTCCATAACAGTTCAAAACACAAGCCTGCAGACAGCAGAGTCAGGACATGAAAATAAAACCTTCTGGCCTGGAGAAGGTCAGGTGACAGGTCTAATCTTCTCCATGTATAAATGATGCAATGGAGAACCTAAGAGTGATATCTACTGGTCCAAGGTCAGACAGTAAACCATTGGCAGAGCTGGGGCTTGGAGAGACTGGGTCCTATAAGAAATGCTGGGAGTGGGGATGGGGAAATGAATCTAAAGGAGTGAAAGGAATTTGAGAAAAATCACTCAAGAAGGGAGCATCAGAGCCAGAACTGGAAGCCAGGCCTCCTGTCTCTTACGTGGGTACATATTCACTAAATCTCTTTTTTTTCCACTCCTGATCCTCACTTCTTCCATACTTCAGAGCCCCTACCCATGTTTGAAAGCTGTCTGGTACAAGAATTTCTCCATGAAGTCTTATCCACATCATTGTATTTAAATGTGGTTCCTGACGTTCCAACTCAATGGAAATGTGGGGATGAGACTCCCACCAGGGGGCTGGGGGTCTCTGAACTGGCCCTTGATACACTGGGACTGTGACGTCCCCACCCATGCCCCAGTCAGTAGAGAGTTACAAGAGTCAAGATTCAATGGTGTTCAGAATAATTCTGAAGAACAGGGAAGCAAAGGGAAAAGTAGAAGAAACAAGAGGCTTGGTTTTTTGTTCTGTTCTTTTTGGTTCTGCTTCTTTCTTTTTCATTTTCTTTTTTTTTAATTAATTTTTATTGGAGTATAGTTGCTTTACAATGTTGTATTAGTTTCTACTGTACAGCAAAGTGAATCAGCTATACGTATACATATATCCCCTCTTTTTTTGGATTTCCTTCCCATTTAGGTCACCACAGAGCACTCAGTAGAGTTCCCTGAGCTATACAGTAGGTTCTCATTAGTTACCTATTTTATACATAGTATCAATAATGTATATATGTCAATCCCAATCTCCCAATTCATCCTTCCCCCCACTCCTTTACCCCCTTGGTGTCCATACATTTGTTCTCTACATCTGTGTTTCTATTTCTGTTTTGCAAATTGGATCATCTATACCATTTTTCTAGATTCCACATATATGCATTAATATACAATATTTGTCTTTTTCATTTTCTTCATTGAGAAAATATTCACCTTAACATTCACCATTTTAAAGAGTGTATAATTCTGTGGAGTTCAGTATATTCACGAGGATGTGCAACCATCACCACTGTCTAACTCTAAAACATTTTTACCACCCCAAAAAGAAACCCTATGCTTGTTAGTAGTCACTGCCCATTCCCCTTTTCCCCCAGTTCCTGGCAACCACCAACCGCTTTCTGTCGGTATGGATTTGCCCCTTCTGGACATTTCATATAAATGGAATTATATAATAAAATTTTTAAGGAAAAAAAAAGAAATTTAAAAATGCTTTGATTTAAGACATGCAGTTTATGGTGTTTTTGTTATAGTAGCCTCAGTGGACTAAGACAGTTAGGAAAATTAAAATGAAAACAACAGCGAGATAGCATTTCACACCATGAAAATGGCTAAAATTAGAAGACTGATAATAAAAAGGGCTGATGAGAAAGTAGAGCAACTGGCCTTCACACACAACACTAGCGGAAGTGAAAAAATGGTGAAAATCACATTGGAAAAATATATATCAGTTTCTAATCAAGTTAAACATTCATTTACCCTGTGATCCAGCAATTCTCTTCCTATGTATATACCCAAGAGAAATGAATGCATATAGCCACAAAAAAGATTTGATCAAGAATGTTTATAGCAGCTTTATTCTTAATAGCCCAAAACTGGAAGTAACCAAATGTCCATCAATAGGAGAATGGAGAAACAAGTTGTGCTATAGCCATACAATGGACTATTACAGAGCAATAAAAAAGAACTGATATACTTAACTACATGGATAAATGTCAAAAAGAGACACAAAAGAGCATCTACTGTAAGATCCCATTTTTATGCAAATTCATTACTAGGCAAAACTAATCTATGATGATAGAAATAATGTAATTACCTTTGTACTGGGGCTGTTGACTGGGAGGGAGCATGAGGAAATTTTCTAGGGATATGAAAATGTTCTATATCTTATGTGGTTGTCACAAAGGGTATATACATTGTAAAACTTCATTGAGCTGTAAAACCAAGAACTGGATATTTTACTGTATTAATTACACCTCAACAAAAATAATGTTTAAGAATGTTTAATGCATATATATTGAATATTCTTGGCTTTATATACTTCCACCAAAAAAAAAAATTGATAAGCCCAGAATACCCATGTTGGGGTCTTGCTTAGAGTCACATTAAATACATAAATTAACCTGAGGAGAACTGATGATATGTTGGGTCATCCTATCAAAAACATGTTACATCTCCATTTAGTAATTTTTTTCTTTTTTTTCCATTTATTAATTTTTATTTGAATATTCTCTCTCTTATTATATTGTTTTCCCTTAAGTTAAATTTTAATTATATATTTTTGTAGAAATTTTAATTATATATTTTTCCATATGTATAGGAAAACAATAGTATAGTTATTTTAACTGGACTTCTATATTTCCATTATTTTTTCTCTCTAGGATTTTTTTGTTATTATCATTTTTGTTTCTTTTCACTGAGAATATCACTGAGAAAGATTGATAATATAGCCTTGTTCTTAGCTCAAACTGCCAAAATATTATTTTTTAAAGTGATGAATAAACTTATTCAGTGCTGTACATCATTTATATCTCAATAAAACAGAGAGAAAAAAAAGTGATGAAAGTTACTATTCCTGTCCTCTTTGTAGACTTGATAAAATGCCTTTAGCATTTACTAGTAAGTATGATGTTGGTGCTAGTTTGAGAGAGACATTTACTATCAGATTAAGATATTACCCATCCATCCTTAGTTTTCCTTGAATTTTGTTTTGAATGGATATAAAATTTTGCATCTCCAAGTAAAGAAAATTAATCTCAAGAATGGTTTTCCTCCTTTGATCTAATGATGCCATGCCATTATGCTGAGTTTCTAGTTTTAAATTATTCCATATTCCTAGAAATCGTATTTCTTTTAATGTAGTTCTACATTTGGTTTGTAAAGAATTTAGGTAGGTTTTTTTTCCCTCTATAGTTGTAAATATAGTTTTAGAAATTTTATTTATTTATTTATTTATTTATTGGCTGCATTGTGTCTTCGTTGCTGCGGGTGGCTTTCTCTACTTGGGGAGAGCAGGGGCTACTCTTCGTTTCGGTGTGTGGGCTTCTCGTTTCGGTGGCTTCTCTTGTTGGGGAGCATGGGCTCTAGACGCACAGGCTCAGTAGCTGTAACTTGCAGGCTTAGTTACTCTGCGGCATGTGGGATCTTCCCGGACCAGGGCTCGAACCCTTGTCCCCTGAATTGGCAGGCAGATTCTTTTTTATTTATTTATTTATTTATTTATTTTTGGCTGTGTTGGGTCTTCGTTTCCGTGCGAGGGCTTTCTCTAGTTGCGGCAAGCAGGGGTCACTCTTCATCGCGGTGCGCGGGCCTCTCACTATCGCGGCCTCTCGTTGCGGAGCACAGGTTCCAGACGCGCAGGCTCAGTAGTTGTGGCTCACGGGCCCAGCCGCTCCGCGGCGTGGGATCCTCCCAGACCAGGGCTCGAACCCGTGTCCCTTGCATTGGCAGGCAGATTCTCAACCACTGCGCCACCAGGGAAGCCCGGCAGGCAGATTCTTAACCACTGCGCCACCAGGGAAGTCCCAATATAGTTATAAATATAGTTTTATTTTTTGTCTTTTTTTTTTTTTTTTGGCCACGCCGTGCGGGTTGTGAGATCTTACTTCCCCCACCGGGGAGCGAACCAGGGCCCTCGGCAGTGAAAGCCCGAGTCTTAACCACTGGGCCCCCAGGGAATTCCCCTTATTTTTTTCTTTTATAAGAATTTTCGGTAGCTTTTTTTGCCTCTGCAATTTCAAATGTAAAACTTTTCCCCCTGTGGTAAGTATTTTAGGAAGTTTTGCTTCAGTGATCATAAATGTAGAGTTTTAATTTTGTCTGTAAGTTTTGTCAGATTTTGGTATCAGTGTTTAGCTAGTGCTGTACAATAAATTGGGACACTTTCCTTACTTTTATGTAGTACTATAGAATATGTCATATATGTCATGTATTGTGGCAATCACCAGTTATCAGAAAGTTTGAAAAACTCACACATAAAAATGACTCAGGTCTTTATCCATCTCGGAAATAATTCTTTCTGCAACATTTTCAGTTAATTTGAAGGTTATTTGTCTATTCAATTTTTCTGTATCCTGACTCAATTTGAACAAAATACACTTTCCTCCAAAACTGCCAGTTTTCATACCTATTAGTATTAAATATCATATTCTCTTCTAGATTTTTATAACTCTATTATTTGAGTTAGAGCCCATTTTAATTCATAATACTATGTTCTCTATATGATGAACTTTATTGCCAATTTCTCTTTTTTATCTGTCTGGATTAATTTCTGATTTTATCTTTAATCCTTTTCTCTTGCTTCCCTTAATTTGATTATTTTACAACTCTTTAATGATATTAGCTAATTTTAATTCTTTCTGATTTACTAGAAATGCACTGAAAGAATGCATTCTGGTCATATTTTTAGCTTCAAATATGTAAGTTCTTATATATTCAGTGTTCTCATCATCATTTTCAATCATCTCAGCTTCAGGTGTTTTTCCTACTTAACTCAAGAACAGAGACATATTACTTAGAAATCAGGTTTGGCTGCTGTGAGAGTGGCTAAAATAAAGTAAATGTCCATGCAGGCAGTCCATGGTGGAGGGCATCTCAGTCTTTTCCAATCTTGATATCTTACCAGTTTCCACAGTAGGCCATTTCCACATCATGATTTCAGATCCACATTCCAACCCACAGAAGAAGAATAAGGGGGAAGGAATGGATTTGCATCTATCACTACCATCCACATTAGAATTTAGTCACACGGCTGCATCTAGACTCAAGGGGTCCTGGGAAATGTAGTCTTTTCTCGGTTGGCCATATGCCCAATTAAAAATTCTATTACCATGTAAAATGAAAAAACAGATAAACAGGGAACAATATCACAGTATCTGCCACAGAGAGTTTTAAAAATATTTCCAGTGAGCTGATTTGTTATTTAAATTTTTTATTTTTAATTTCTAATATTTTTGCAGTGGGTAAAACAATGGGATTGGAATTACTTCTAGTTTTCTAATTTATTGACAATTTTTATACCTTAATACATGATTCTGTAATTTTTAAATATCCACAGATACTGAAAAAAAATGTGTTTTCTTTGTAGGGTACAAAGTTTTATACCTATTTATAAATCAGCTCTCCTGTTTCCTCCTGTCTATTCTTAGATAAAACACTGCCTGTCAGTTACATTCCTCCCAGGATCCACACCTCTGCTAGTTTCCTTTTACTCATTTTCCAGTTTTCTACAACTTCTCTCTGAATAGATGCTTAGAGATGGCAGAGTGGTGGTAGATGACAGCTTCACGTATCTCATTGCCATAATTCTGTAAAATATAACGTATCTTAGAAATGGCTAGTTTGCTATTTTTCACTGGCATTAATAAGTACCTTGCACAAATATGCCTCTTTAATAAAATATTAGGGGCTATAATTACTCAAATAATATTAATAATAACTGGACTATATTTCAAGTTATAGTTTCACTATAAATTCTTGTTCCTAAAAATTTTTTTACAACAATGTATTTTATAATAATATAACTTGATTGGTTTTAAATTAAGATTTTAGAAACTACTGTACATTGTAGCCAAAATTTTTATGCACCGTTTCTATATTTTCCAGTGGAGCATCATTCCATTATTGCAGCATGTTTCCACTATTTTTAAATTTTTTAAACTATGTCACTATTCATTTTATATTTTTTAATAAAATTGTATAATCTATGTTACAACTTCACATGGGTCCCTAAAAAATTATGTGATGCTTTTTATTAGCGAATCCAAAGTTGTTCATTTTATAAAATATAACCTCTTGCATGTAGTTCAAAACTGGAACTTGAAAATAATATGTAGAACGGCAGCTGGTGAAAAAATAAAAACTCTGTAGAGTTAAAAATTATAGAAGCTGAATTCTTAGTCATAAGATGTGTTTTCCCAATGTCAGGTTAATAACTTTGTGTACCTGGCACAAAACAGTTGTAGTTCAGCTATAAAAACAATGGAGCTCCATCAGGATGAAATTGTTGAAGGAGAGGGGAAGAAGAAAACAAAGAGGGGTGAGGAGAGTATGATTTTAACAACTGAAACTCAACTTTATAATGAGAAACACTGGAGACATGATGTCATACTGTAGAAGGTAGCTGCGCTGTATTTTTTTTCAAGCTGGCTTGACCTGAGGCTTCAACTAAGTCCAGATGGAAAGAAGAAAGAAATGTATATATATTCCAAGTTTAAAACAAAGGCTTAAAGCAGGGGGTTTCTCACTCATGAATTTAACATGATTGCATTTAATGCAGACCAAGTAAAGCCACCTTGTTACTCCTTCCTCCTCACCTGCTTATTCCAAACCTTTTAACCTCCCTCTGAATTTACAGGATACCGTCTGGCCTGATTAGTCTCCTAACCACTAAGATGGTGAGGGGTGGGAGGGAGTTGTTCTTTAATTCCCACTGATGGGAAAATCATCTATTGTTTTTTCATCAACTCTAAGACCCAGGTTTGGTTTTGTCGTTTCGGTATGGTTTGGTTTGGTTTTCATATTTTAACATCTCAAATTGGGATGAGTCTTACAATCAATGATGCTTCATAGTTTAATTGGCAAAGGTTTTTGTTTGTTTGCTTGTTTGCTTTTGTGGTTTGTTTTTTTGTTATGTTTTGTTTTTTGTTTTTTAGTGGAACAAAAAATAATGCTGCATTCACTGTCCATGTTGTCTTAGAACTTACAAAATATAATAACTGACAGGGGCAACTGATGAGGCACCTGGATTTTGCTTTGTTTGGTTTTTATTCTGGAGTGATCTCTCGGTTTAAGAAAAGACCTAGAAAGTAGTCCCCTAGGAGCTGGTCTGTATTCTGTGAAAGTTCAGTTCTGTGGCTGCTCTTGATTCAGCAAATATAAAGCCAGCGGCCACTTTTCACCTGGGGAAAGGTCACACCCCCTCAGTGAAAGTTCTAGGTAGAGAGTGTATCAACTTGCGTAAGAAGCCCAGAATCTTCAAAGAGGAAAGGATGAGACTGCAACTCCTATTCCCCCAAAATCAAAGACCAGGGAATTCTGGGATGAACCAGGGTGCCATTAAGCAAGAGACGCTGGAAGAAAGTGACAATGAGTTCACCAAAGGAGAAATCACTGAGGGGTAAAAAAAAGACTGGCCTTTCTTGAGTATGTGGTACAGCCTCAAGACAAGCCCAGGTTTTAAGGAGAAAGACAGTGGGTGGCTGAGAGAGGATGCCCTACAGGCTCAGCCACTCTGGCCTAATGTTGAGCTTTTTGAAGAACAGTGTCCAAGCTCAGAACATGGCAGTGCAGCCAGGAACCACTGCAGTGCTGGCAGGAATCCAGGCCTTCAAGAACATTTCCTCAACTGCAGACAGGCATCCATCTTGCTGAGCAGGACCAGCCTTACAGCAGCAATGACACGCAACAAAAGCCAAAGCAATAGCACCAATGGACTGACTCTACTTGCCAGTCCCGTCTCTCCACCTGGCGTTTGGAAGTAAGACTGCCACCCTCTGGGCAGGATCTGCCACTGCACTCGTGGAAAATTAACTGAAAATTAGGACACTTGCCAATCTTTGCATCCCAGCCGCTTGAGTAAACTATTTGTAAACCTGGCGCCACAGAAGACACCTTTAAAAAGTTCTCAACAAAGAGACTCACAGACATAGAAAACAAACTTATGGTTACCAAAGGGGAAAGGGGGTTGGGGGGAGGGATAAACTAGGAGTTAGGGATTAACCTATACACACTACTATACATAAAATAGATAACCAACAAGGACCTGCTGTATAGCCCAGGGAACTATACTCAATATTTTTTAATAACCTATAAAGGAAAAGAACCTGAAAAATAATAGATATATACATATGTATATGTATATATATAACTGAATCGCTATGCTGTATACCTGAAACTAACACGATGTTGTAAATCAAGTATACTTCAATTAAAATAAAATTTTTTTTTAAGTTCCCAACAATCAATGAGACGTTGTGATTATTCTAAGAAAAAAGAGTCAAAATGGTTTAAAAAAAAAAAAAAGTTGTCCAAAGACACAAAGCTAGTAAATTAGTGGTGGATTAAAGATTCAAACCCAGGTCAACCTGGCTTGGAAAGACATGTTCTTTTCACAACATCATGCTGGCCACCTCTGAAAAGATGGGAATTCTCACAAGGATACACTGGTAAATCAAGTTCCTCAGAGATTATCCACAATGCTTTACTTATTGTTTTACATCTGGATTAGACAATATAACCTGTGTTTGGAATATGAAGAGGAAATATCAGATGGGCCTAGAACTGGCCATCGAGTCCAGTCAAAATTCCTTGGGTTCACTGTGAACAGGTTAATGCAAAGCTTGACAAATTTAGGAGTTCCTGACAGTCTCTAATGAGAGGCTTTCCAAATTATAACAGAGACCCTGACTACTTCCTCTGGAGGAAACACTATAGAGAAGCTCTGAAAAGCTGTCTTTCAGAGCCTCTTTTCATATGTTAATACGGAAAGGTGGAGGGGTTTGTCACTAATCTAAAATCCATCTACCAAAAGGTTGATGGGACACCTCTAGACCTTTCTGGACATTGAACTCCTTAAGGCAAAAGGGACAACTAACACTACTGCATTATTTTTATATTCTTTTGCTGATTATAAAATATGATATGCCCTTGTATGAAATGTGGAATAAAAACAATTTGTACAAATAAAGACAAAATAATATTTGATTCATAATCTTCCCATGAAGTGATATGAACTGTTACCAGTTCAAATTACTATGTTTCCAGTCATGGCTATTAAAAAATCATAATTAGTACCACACATGGAAATAGTTTTATATCCTTCTTCTTTTCCTTAACATTATTACATCATGAGTTTTCCCCTAACCGTTACAAATTTCCACAATGTGCCAAGATCGTGACTTGGGGTATGGGCCATCAGGGATTCTAATTACTAGCCTGTTTGCTAGTTCATAGAGGAAAAGGTAACCAAAGTCAGCGTCCCAGATAAGGGTGTGCTTAAGAGGAAAAGGGAAACCCAAAGTATTATTTTAAAAGGCATGAGTGGAAAACAAAGAAAAAAAATCAGAAAACATGTGCCCCAAACACCAGGCAATATAGGTTAAAGTAGTTAGGGATTTTAAAATCTATAGAGATTTACTGGAATAATGGTTTCCAGAGGGAGGGAGATTTTTATAAACAGGGTGATTATATAATTTATCATTCAAACAGGGACACTATTGATAACTGCACTGAGACAACAACTGTAAACCAGGGCATTCCTGCAGAAACAGACAAAGAGTTACCTTATTTATAAATCTTTTATAGCCAATCTAGAAGATATGAAGGTGAAGAGTTCCTAAGGGTTCCCAGACTGCTTGGATATTATTGCATTGGCAATAATTCCTCTACAGTATTGTATGCTAATTGTAGTATCAACAGTTCTTGTTCTGATCCTGTTTCACTCTCACTGTTAAATATTATGGTACTTAAAGTCAGAGCAATGTTTCAATATCATTAAAAAAAAAAACAAGAATGATCCAGTGGGATTCATGGGACAGAGACAAGAAATTCCCCTAGAGCAATGGTACAAAAGTGTCTACTGATGACTCAATGCTTTCAGTGGAGACTGTACATTAATAAGAAATATTAATTGTACGGTATTGCTAAGGTCTCTGGACTGTTCTGTCAATCTCTGCATTCATCCCAGTGCATCTTCATGATTCCAGGATTTCCCCCAGGTCCTTTTTCCACAGGAATGCTAAAAGGAGAATGAGATTTTGGTAGAATGAATGAATGAGGAGTAGTGAAAGATGGGGTCGATTTGCAAGAAGAATGGCACCTGGAATCCAAAGGTGGCAGGATTAGCCACCCCACCATGACTGCACAGGCACACAGGTAGCACATCTCCACTTGGTATTGTGTCTGAGGCAGAGAGACATACTGTTTCTCTGATGCAGATGGACTTCCCAGATCCTGAACTGGTTAGTGTACATTTCTGAACTGTCCTTTGCTCAGAAAATGATACCTGGAAGATCCCCCTATTACTTCAACATTCTGAGCAATTTTAATAAAGTCTTTTTCTGCTTCAATCAGCCAGAGTCCATTTCTGTGGCATACAACCAATCCCTCTAACTGATAAAGCCCTTTAGAAGTAGCATGCCCTTCATTCCTCCAGTTCTTCTTATGGTCCAATGATTGTGAAGGTCACTAAAACCTATATTAAATCCTTATACCCAGAACACATAGAGTGGTTTTCTATTTTCCATATAGTTTTATTGTTTTTTACATGTAGAAAAAAGGTATCTATTGTAGAAAGTTACTCTAAAAGTGAAATAATTTTACATGTAAGAAGGTGTGGAGAGGAACAGGAATGGGGTTGGTCAAAAGGGACTTAGTCTTTAATCGGTAACGTTCTGATTTTTAATGAAAAGAATATTTTACTATATTATGGGTGCAATAAAAGTTCATTTTAAATTAATGCAACTTTAACACCTAGCATAGACCTAGCACTGGGTCTAGCTATTATTTATTCAATAGTACTACTTATTCAATAACACTTGCTGGGAGAATGGGTAAAAGAAATATCAAGTAATTCCAGACTGTTATTTTATAAGATAAAGCTTATAACACTGCAAACACTGAACTGCTGGCTGGCATGTAGCAGTGGCCTGGAGTGTTAGGTGTCCACTTCTGAACAATATATATAGTGGAAACTAGGTAGCGGAAGGAAACTAAAATGTATGGTCACACGGCTTCTAGATGGCTGTGTACATTGAGTCATTAGTTGTAAGCAACAGAATAAATTATGGCTGAATAACATGATAAGAGCTTTATTAAAATTGCTGAGAAGCTTGGAGAAGCAGGCACAAGAAACAGCAGGAAGTAGGGAGGCTGAACAGACTAACCCCAGACCAGGTACCACCAGAGGATCAGTCTAGCATTTGCTGCTACCACTAAAAAAAGGTTAAGCAACCTGCCCAAGATCACACAGCTACGAAGTGGTAGAGCTGGGATTGGAACCTGGACAGTCTGATTCCAGACTCTTCACCACTACTGTATACTAACCAATTCAGCCAAGTGAAGTCCATAAAAATCTACTGTACCGAGAGGTGTGGAAGGAATGTTTATGGTAGTGTGAATGATTGCTTCATATTCTCTTGCTGGCATTTTTTATGACCTCCCATGTTTACTCTGAATGCTCTGTCTCTGATCTATTAGTTTTTTAATGTTTCTTCTCACCTATAGGACACAGTGAAGACATGGACCAGAATAATATTCTCCTATCACATCTTGTATAATGTCTATAATCATACACTAATGGGAGGGAGAATACACGTGCAGCAACATTCATTGGCAGTAAAAATTGATGATAAGTCTGGGGCACAACATGGGAAAAAGGCTATATTTGTTCACCAAAATAAAGGAGACAAAAATTTTAAATGACTTGATAATCAGTTTAATTAGGCAAATAGATAAGTTACTGTTTTAAATCAACCACACTCTAAAATTATCCTTCTCTATGTAGTATTTTGTGCAAACTCTCTCGAAAGAAAGAAAGAAAGGAAGGAAGGAAGAAAGGGGGGAGGGAGGGAGAGAGGGAGGGAGGGAGGGAAGGAGGGAAGGAAGGAGGGAAGGAAGGAAGGAAGGAAGGGAGGGAGGGAGGGAGGGAGGGAGGAAGGAAGGAAGAAAAAGGGAGAGAGAGATAGGTATTTCTTCAGTAGCATTATCTGAAAGTAAACTATAGGGTCCTTAGGCTCTACGGGGTGTTTTCAGTTCCTCGATAACTCAGCTCTGTGGAAGGAGCTACAGAATAATACAACTTCAATTTTGTCTTGTTAGAGGGAAATTCCAGTGGTCTACCATCTTTTTCAGTGGCAAAGCTTTCCGGCTGAGCATTAACAACATTCTTTACAAAAGACAGAGACCAGGAACATGAAGAAGACCCAAGCTAAAGAGTGTGCACACGCTTGTTAAGCATGACAACACCCAAAATATGTCTGACAGCAAAGATTAACTCCATGTGTTACATACACTCCAGCAACATATGAACCTTAAACATCAACTTCTTCAACAATTTTCACTGAGAGTTGTAACAATCACATCAACTTTCACCAGTCTAATCTGTTATTTAGGGATGCCAGATTAAATATTTATAAAAGTAGAAGAAATTATTCACTATCCTTGTTTATTTTTGAGGATAGAGAGTCCCTCATGGTATATGGAGCACACATGTCTTAAGAAATAATCTATATCCTTTTGCATTCTTGAACAATTCTGGGAAAATGAGATTATTTTACACAGTTAGAAAACTAAGTGGAATTCTCCCTTAGTCTTGAAATGTTTTCTGGTCATATATTATACTTTTGAGAATTTGGACAGAATAAAATTTCATGGAAACTATGGCAGTACCCGAAATGTTTGCAACTGATCACAACTATTACAGTATACTGTATCTCTGCAGATTGTAGTAGAGAGACCATCCTTGTTATTGGGACAGAACTATTTGGTAATACTGAGGCAGCATGACACAGAGAAAAAACAGAGAATTTGGAGATGTATATGGGCTGGAAAACATATAATCAAGAATGCCTGTCTCTCCATCTATAAGCCCCAGACAACCCATGGTCTAAAGAGATAGAAACACTTCCTTCCTTCTTCAGGGACTATTTCAAAATGAATGAAAAGTCTGTAAACAAACAGGAGCTGCTTCAAAAAAACAGTGCAGCATAAACATCAAAATAATAATTCTTCTATGGGTTGCAGTTCTTTATTCTTGGCACAGAGATAAACATGATAGTGTTTACCTAGCTCGCTGAGTGGACAATCAACTTAATAATATACAGGAAGCATTCAGTGTTCACAACCTGGCTTGGAAATTGTGAGTCTTATTAATTTTTGAAGTTATGTATTATTTTAATATTAGTGATTTGGCTACTTTTTTAAAAATAAAAATTCATTTTATGTATTCATTATTTATGTCCCTCCAAATTCCAAAAAGGATTTTAAGAGACTTAAAAGGAAATGAAAAGAAAGAATAATTGAGACATTAAAAGGATGTAGTAGAATAAGGAATTATATGAGAAAACAATGTTGAGAAAAAAATATTTCAATTGAACAAAAGACTTAAATATTTCCACCAAATAGAGGGAAATATAAGGCTTTGGTATAAAATGGTACTGCTAAGCAACTTCTGCAGCAACTTTTCCTAAATACACACTAACATTCTGATGAAGATTCAGAAAACGATGAAACCAGCAATAAGATTAATAGACAATATAATAGAAATGTGTGGAAGGAAAGCAATTTCCACCAACTTAAAACTTCGATGGAGCTGGATTGAGTAAAGATAATTCAGGGATTCTCAAGCTTAATTATGTGAAAGAAAGGGCTCTGCTGAGTTGAAAGATGACAGTGGAGACACTTCATCCTTCTTCTAGTCTCTTTCTCTGGCTCCATACAAGGAGACATCTATAGCAAAGGCAGAAATGGGAAGGACCTTGGTAAGAATATACAACACAGGCTGTGATATTTCACATGCTCTTGGGTTCAGAAAAAGGAGCTAAGAGAAAAGCATGATTCATTCCAGCAGAATGCACTCTACAAATGTACAGAACATAATGATATTTTGGCTGAGGCACGTAATGAGATAGCACAAAAAAGACACAAACAGGTGGAGAGATATACCATGTTCTTGGACTGGAACAATCAATATTGTGAAAATGACTATACTACCCAAAGCAATCTACAGATTCAATGCAGTCCCTATCAAATTACCAATGACATTTTTCACAGAACTAGAACAAAAAAATCTTAAAATTTGTATAGAGACACAAAAGACCCCGAATAGCCAAAGCAATCTTGAGAAAAAAAAAACAGAGCTGGAGGAATCAGTCTCCCTGACTTCAGACTATACTACAAAGCTACAGTAATCAAGACAGTATGGTATTGGCATAAAAACAGAAATATAGATCAATGGTACAGGATAGAAAGCCCAGAGATAAACCCACACACCTATGGTCAACTAATCTATGACACAGGAGGCAAGGATATACAATGGACAGTCTCTTCAATAAGTGGTGCTGGCAAAACTGGACAGATACATGTAAAAGAATGAAATTAAAACACTCCCTAACACCATACAAAAAAATAAACTCAAAATGGATTAAAGACCTAAATGTAAGACCAGACACTGTAAAACTCTTAGAGGAAAACAGGAAGAATACTCTTGGACATAAATCACAGCAAGATCTTTTTTGACCCACCTACTAGAGTATTGGAAATAAAAACAAAAATAAACAAATGGGACCTAATGAAACTTAAAAGCTTTTGCACAGCAAAGGAAACCATAAACAAGACGTAAAGACAACCCTCAGAATGGGAGAAAATATTTGCAAGCAAATCAACAGACAAAGGATTAACCTCCAAAATATACAAACAGCTCATGCAGCTCAATATCAAAAAAACAAACAACCCAATCCAAAAATGGGCAGAAGACCTAAATAGACCTTTCTCCAAAGGAGATATACAGATGGCCAAGAGGCACATGAAAAGATGCTCAACATCACTAATTATTAGAGAAATGCAAATCAAAACTACAATGAGGTATCACTTCACACTGGTTAGAATGGGTATCATCAGAAAATCTACGAACAATAAATGCTGGAAAGGGTGTGGAGAAAAGGGAACCCTCTTGCACTGTTGGTGGGAATGTAAGTTGATACAGCTGCTATGAAGAACAGTATGGAGATTCCTAAAAAACTAAAAATAGGACTACCATATGACCCAGCAATCCCACTACTGAGCATATACCCAGAGAAAACCATAATTCAAAAAGACACATGCACTCCAATGTTCACTGAAGCACTATTTACAATAGCCAGGTCATGGAAGCAACCTAAATGTCCATCGACAGATGAATGGATAAAGAAGATGTGGTACATACATAAAATGGAATATTACTCAGCCATAAAAAGGAATGAAATTTGGTCATTTGTAGAGATGTGGATGGACCTAGAGACTGTCATACAGAGTGAAGTAAGAGAAAAACAAATATCGTATATTAATGCATATACGTGGAATCTAGAAAAATGGTACAGATGAACCGGTTTGCAAGGCAGAAATAGAGACACAGATGTAGAGAACAAACGTATGGACACCAAGGGGGGAAAAGGGGGATGGGATAAATTGGGAGATTGGGATTAACATATATACACTAATATGTATAAAGTAGTTAACTAATGAGAACCTGCTGTATAGCACAGGGAACCCCATTGTACAGTAGAAACTAACAGAACATTGTAAAACAACTAAACCCCAATTAAAAAAAAAAAAAAAAGACTCAAGGGAAAGCCACTTATCTTGCTGATGACATAAATACCAAGTCTGAATAGGTCTTATCATGCTTTAAAAAAAAGAAGAAAAAAATTTTAATTTCAATTTTAAGTGAAAATTTAAGTCTTTCAATTAAACATTTTAATGTTTTTAATTTAAATATTTTAATTTAATTTTTGTAAAATTTTTAATTTTCAATTTTTTTAAAAAACAGAAGAAAAATGTAAATAGGCCCTATGTAAAAAAGTAATGTATCATGAGGAAAAGATAATATCACTCTGATAACCTAAAAGACACCTACCTATCTTTGAAAATGATATTTGGCAGGAATCACAGGGGAATTTTAGAAAACTTGGCAATCCTAAATAGGGCCCAAGAGGACATAGTGAGTGTAAAAGAGAGAGAATGGAGACAAGTAAGAATGCAACAAAATGAAAGCAAGGGCAATAATTAGAGATAAACAGGGGCTGAGATAAGGAAGGACAAAATGGAAACTAGCACTGAAATAGCAGAATTAAAATCTGCAATGGAGATATTAAAGAGAAGGAATGACATGGAAAATAAAGCAAATGTGGAAAATAACTTGAAGAGCTTTCCTAAAATGTAGCTGTAAAGGACAAGAGCTAAAAACTATGCAAGAAATTATACATATAGAGCACTCAGATGAAAATCTAATCAAAGGATTAAGTTATGGTCACACCAACAAAATCAGAACAATTTTAGAAGTCATAACTTTTCTGCTTAGGAACATAAGAATTAGAATATTCAGATCAAAAGCAATTAACAAGTTCTAAGTAAAATTACCAAAAGCAGACCAATGTCAAAATTCTTCCATTACAAGGATAAATATCCTATAACTTGTCAGGGACAAAGAGATGTTACCCACAAAGGAAATGTTTAAAATTAAAAATCACCACCACCACCACCAGCAACAAACAACATCGTGCTGGCCTCAAAATTCTCTCCAATAAAAAATGTCAAAAGGAAATAGAGAAAAAGCCTATAGAATTTTCTGGGGGTAAAGTTGTGGCACAAAAATGCTATTTCCACATGAGTAGTTATTCCTGTGTGAAAGAAAAAACAGGCATTCCAGACATTAAAAAATCCAGAAAATACAGAATCCAAATGTCTTTTTTTCTTAGAGTAAATTTTCCCTTTTTAATTATAAAATGTATAACAAGTTTATTCTTTAAATTTTTTCAAATAAGCAATAGAAAAGGTTAGAATCACTCATAAATCTACTACTCAGAGATGACCTTCCAGTTTCACTTAGCAATATGTCACAAACTGTTGTCCATCTCGTTAAAAATTCTCCTATAGCATCATTTGTAATGTTGAGGTTAGGGGTTAGAGTTTACTCCAATACGGAAAAAAAATTTAAACTATGGATGTGCCACCATTTTTTTTTTTACCAATTCCCTGTGACCCAAGTGTCAATTGGGCTCACCTTTGGAAAGGCACTGGTGAGGTCCAATGCTCTCTTCCAAGATCATGCAAATTTCTAGAGGATTTAAATTCCTATGCTTACCTCTGGCTTTGAGCTCTAACTCTCCGCTGAGTTCATTTGGACTATGGTTGCCTTAGCATGCCCATGCTGTATCTGATCCTGTCACTTCTCTGCTTAGAACCTTTTAATAAATAATTTTCCGTTGCCCTTGTAATATAGTATATATTACTCAGCTTGAATTACCTGTCCTGCCTATGCCTCCAGCCTCATTTCCAGACACTGCCCCCTCCCATTACCTTCTCCCCTCCTTCCCCCTATGCCCCAACAATATGAACAATTGATTTCAGTTTCCCAAATGACTCAAATTCCCTCTTACCTCCAAACCTTTAGCAAATTGTTCAAAAAATATTTGCTCATTTATATTTTTGACACTTTGCTAGAGACCTAAAGGGTCTGGTCCAGAACAAACAAATAGATCAGTGGAACAGAATGTGAAGTCAGGAGACAGATTTTAGTATGCATAAGAATTTAATATATTATAAAATGTTATCATACACCCATGGGAACATAATAAACTATCTAACAAATATTATTGGGAACATTGGCTTCCACTGGGAAAAAAAAGTCAAGAATAATAAAGTGAAAGCCTCACCTAATACTATGTATAAAACTTAACAAACCAGACTACAAAGTTAAATGGAGACATGAAATCATTAAAAACCAGAAGTAATTACAGCTGCTTATTTAATTAGTCTTAAGGTGTGAAAGAAATTTCTAAGCATATAAGCAATGGAGAAATCCTTAAAGGAAAAATGTAACAGGTCTGATAAGATGAAAATTAGAAACTTTGGCAATTAGGGAAAACAGAGCAAATAACAAACTGGGCTGTATATTTTCAGCTGTAATGAATGCTTTATATGTCAGGGGGTTCCCAGCTCACTCAGAGAAAAGGTCCGAGTCCATACACCCTCCAGTTCTCCGGCCTCATCTCTTTCTACCACTCTTACACCCTCCCCCCAACTCACTTGACTCATGACCACATGGACCCCTTTCAGCTCTTCAACCCATCCTACATGCTGCCACCTCAAGACCTTAGCTCTTGCTATGTTCTCCTCTGGGTTTTCTCTTTCCCTGGTTACCTGCAAATCTTGCTTCTGCATTGCTGTATTAGTTTCCAATTGCTGTTGTAACAAATGACCACAAACTTAAAAACAACACAAATTTATTATCTTACAGTTCTGGAGGCCAGAAGTCCTAGAATCAAGGCTCCAGCAGGGCTGTATCCTCTCTGGAGGCTCTAGGGGAGAATCTGTTTCCATGCCTTTTTCAGATCCTACAGGCTGTTTGCATTCTTTGGTTCATGATCCCTTCCTCCAACTTCAAGCCAGCAACATAGCCTCTTCAAATCTCTCTGACTCTGCTTCTGATACACATCTCCTAATGGACTCTCCTGCGTCCCTCTTATAAGGACCCTTGTGATTACACTGGGCCTACCTGGGTAATCCAGGATAATCTTCCCATCTCATAATCATTAACTTAATCATATCTGCAAAGTACCTTTTACATGTAAGGTAACTAACATGTGCATGGTTTTAGAGATATGAACATGGAAATCTTTGGGGGGGGGGCATTATTCTGCCTACAGAATTTCCTTCAGATCTTTGCTCAAACATTCCTTTATCAAAAAGACTATGACACACCTAAATAAAATAGGAAGAGCTTCTGCTCCATCTCTACACCTACCCTTCTCACTCTACTTTATTCTTCTGCATAATACTTTACACCCACTAATTTATGAAATCTCCATTAGGCCAAGGACTTTGTATTGTTTACTCATGGATTCTCATAGCTAGAACAGTGGGAAGCACATGGTAGGTTCTCAGTAAATGTTTGTTGAATGAATAAATAAGAAAAAATAAAAGTGACTTACTTCTAGGGAAAAAATTTAAAAAGGGAAAAATAAGAAGAAAATACCAGAGGTGATAAGTTGTCTCTTATATCAAGAAAGAAATTGCAAAAATGAAGGAACGAAGGAAAGAAGGAAGGAATGAAGGAAGGAAGAGAGGGAGGGAGGAAGTATTGCTGCTTCTCCTCAAATAGCCAATGAATTGTGAAATTTTCACTAAATCATGCATTAGATTTTCCTTAAATTTTAGTCAGAGCAATGTAAGTCACTGTAATGGAGGCAAGACGGGAAAAGCCTATACAATGGTCAAGAAAAATCTACTTCTTACATGCTCCTCCTGCCTCCATGGAAGGTAACCTAAGCAAGGTAGTCTGAGCAAAATCAAAAAGGAAGAAGGGAAGAGGATAGTTTAGCCCCTGTGGCTGGTTCACAACAAAAGTCTGTTACACCATGATTTGTAGTCCATTATTCAGCAGGAAAGAATCTTGGAAAAATAAGCATCTTGTTCTTGGAACGTCAGAGAGAATCAAAATAATTCAAAATCCAATCAGCGGCTTTGAGCAAAACACATATTCTAGTCTCCTGCTAGTTTTGAACAGTAATTCCTCACACCGTAGATTTTTATAGAGCTGGAAACTACTAGAATAATGAAAAGGTCTAGGAAAAACCTGAACGACCCTGGCTTGCTAAGATTTGGGGCTGGTGCAGGGCTGCAGGGTGTGACCAAGGGAGAACGTGGGAGGGAGAGTGATGTGTGAAATGGAAGATTGGGTTCTGGCAAGGGGAGTGCCTGCTCCGGGATTCTCATAGCAAAATAATTACACTTGAAACCTTTGCTTTTACTTTTCCTTAAAATGCATGAGGCCATACGATTGTTCCAGTCATTCTTGCTGTATAAAAATTATTCCACAATTTAGTAGTATAAACTACAATGGTTTGGTTTTGCTCACAATTTCAAAGGTGGGGAATTTGGGAAACGCTCTCACTTGGGGTCTCTCATGCAGGTGCATTCAGATGTCCACTGAGGCTGCAGTCATCTGAAGGCTTGCCTGGCTGAACATCCAAATTGGCTCAATCATGTAGCTGGCAAGTGCTGCTAAACTTCTGCTGGGAGCTCCACTGACTACTCACACCCTCTCCAGTGTGGCGCTCTTAGTTAGTTGAATTTCTTACAGAGCTTCTTCTATCCCATGATAGAACATGGCTTCTTTATCCCAAGAGAGAAATGTGGAAGGCACATGGCCTTTTCTGACCTTGCCTTAGAAATCACACAATGTCACTTCTGCTGCATTCTCTGAATTACAAGTGAGTCACTAAGGTAAGGTCAGATTTAAGGGGGAGGGGTTACCAATCCCACCTCTTAATGAGGTATGCCAAGCAATTGATTCTTTAAATAATTTTTAACCAGTTTGACTAACTGTTTCTTTCTTCCTTGTTATGTCCTACTTTGGATATTGTTCCACTTGTTCTATGTTGTGATGTTTACTTCTTACTTCATGGAATATATTGCTAATTCTTAGTGGGTTATCTCTGCAATTTATTTGGTGTTTATGGAAGACTCTGCTTCCCTCCAAAATTCACCGTACAGTGCAGGTTGAGGCTGTGTGATGCTGTAGCTCCCTGTGTCTCCATCCTGAACTGGTCTGCTATTCCTACTGGTCAGCAGTCCTGGGCAGGAGGTAGAGCAAAATGCAATGAGGCATCCCCATCCCCAAAATGGGTTGCACTATTATGAGAAAGATCGAGAGCCCAGAAGCACCTAGGTGTAACTGCATGTTCATTAACAGCTTTCTCTTATATTTCTATTTCCTAGGATGTGGCATATCAGAAGTCTCTAAAGAGGAAAGAAGAACTTTCCACCATCTTTCAAAGCTAAGAAATAACTGATCACACAATAAGTGGGAAAAAATTGATGAATAAATAGAAAAAACAAAGTTTTTTTAGCTGAGGACATGGATAAGCTATAAATGTTAAAGTGGGTGATCTGCTAATTCCTCTTACTGTTCTGTCTATTTGAAATGAAAAGATTAGTAACACTAGAAACTTTCAAGAGTGAAGTTCAGATGCCTGGGAGTTTGGGGTTTTTTTTACTGTAAATAATTTTAGGAAAAATTCACCTCTAGTATACAATGATCTGGAAATGTTTTCCATGAAAAATAAAATAAGAGTGCCTTTTATTAATATTGGTATTGGTTTTTAAAAATTACAAAAAGCAACATAACACAGTATTCCATTTCATCCTCAAAACAACTCTGTGAAGCAGACAGAAAAGTGATACTGTGATCCCCACTTTTTTAGTATTTATTGATTGATTGATTGATTTGGCTGCACCAGGTCTTAGCTGCAGCAGGCGAGCTCCTTAGTTGCAGCTCATGGGCTCCTTAGTTGCGGCTCTCCGGCTCCTTAGTTGTGGCATGTGAATTCCTAGTTGCGGCATACATGTGGGATCTGGTTCCCTGACCAGGCATCGAACCTGGGCCCCCTGCATTGGGAGCGTGGAGTCCCATCCACTGCACCACCAGGGAAGTCCCTGTGATTCTCATTTTAAAGATGAGGAAACTGAGGCTCAAAAATCATGAAGCCCCTGAGCACGACTTTATAAATAGTAAATAGTGATATTTGGTCTTGATCTCAGTTCAGTGTATTTTCCATTACACCGTAATGCCTCTTCATCTAACTCTATCTATTATTTTTTTTTCCTAGAAAAATAAAGGCACTTCAGTTTTAAAACTTTAAAAGGTTGTTAGGTTTATAGAAAAAATGTTTTTTCCTTTTTAAAATCACATGGATAATAGATCTTCATTGGAGAAAAACTTGAAAAGGAAAAAAAGGGGAAAAAAATCTCTGGGTTACCACCCAGAGATAATTAACACCTAGAATTAATAGCTTGGTGTATTTCCTTCCACACTATTTCCTATGCAAATTTGCCCATGTAAATAACTATATATTTGCTTACAAAAATTGTTTCATTTTTACAGACTGCTTTGTGCCTTGCCTTTTCTTCTTAATATATTTAGAACTTCTTATGTTAAAAAAATGCCGTCATTTTGATGACTGCATAATATCTCATAGTATATCTTAATTTATTTAAACAAACCCCTAAAATGCCAGATTTAGAGTGTTTCCAAATGTCCTCTATTATAAATAAGTAGTGTGAATATTTCCTTAAGAAACATCAGACAAACCCAAATTAATGAACATTCTGCAAAATAATCACCTTTACTCCTCAAAAAATTTGAGGTCAAGTAATATAAGGAAAAAATGAAGATTTGCTCCCAGATTAAAGGAGACTAAAGGGACTGAGTTTTATAAAAAACATAATTAAAACAACTAACAAAATTTGAATATGGACTGTGAATTAGATAACAGTATTGTATCAATGTGAATTTCCTGATTTTGATAATTCTTCTTTAAAAGAATGTCCTTATTCTTGGGAAATATATACTGAAATATTTAGAAGTAAAGAGGCATGATACCTTCAACTTACTCTCAAGTGGCTCAAAAAATTTACTCACATACACACACACATAAATACATACTCCACAGAGAGAGTGCTAATCAAATAGGGAAATATGTAAAATATTGGTGAATCTCAGAAAAAAGGATACAGGAAGACAAGAAAAATAAACAAAAGGTAACCAAATTGGAAGGGAAGAAGCAAAACTATCAATATTTGCAGATGACATGATACTATATTTAGAAAACCCTAAAGTCTCCACCAAAAAAACTATTAGAACTAATACATGAATTCAGTGAAGTTGCAGGATACAAGATTAACATACAGAAATCTGTCGCTTTTCTATACACTAATAGTGAACTATCAGAAGGAGAAAGGAAGAAAACAATCTCATTTTAAGATCACATTAAAAAGAATAAAATACCTAGGAATAAATTTAATCAAGGAGGTGAAAGACCTATACACTGAAAACTATTAAAAAAAAATTGATGAAGGAAATTGAAGATGATACAAAGAAATGGGAAGATATTCCATGTTCATGGATTGGAAGAATGATTATTGTTAAAATGTCCATATCACCCAAAGCACTCTACAGATTTAATGCAATCCCTATCAAAATACCCAGGACATTTTTCACAGAACTAGAACAACTAATTCTAGAATATTTGGAACCACAAAAGACCCTGAATTGCCAAAGCAATCCTGAGGAAAGAAGAACAAACCTGGAGGTATCACATTCCCTGATTTCAGACTATACTTCAAAGCTACCGTAATCAAAACAGTATTGTACTGGCATAAAAACAGACACATAGATCAATAGAAGAGAATAGAGAGCCCAGAAACAAACACCCACATTTATGGTCAATTAATCGACAATGAAGGAGGCAAGAATATACAATGGAGAAAAGACAGTCTCTTCAATAATTGCACTGAGAAAACTGGAGAGCTACATGTAAAACAATGAAATTAAACATTTTCTCACACCATATGCATAAATAAACTCAAAGTGGATTAAAGACCTAAATGTAAGACTTGAAACCATAAAACCTCTAGAAGAGAACATACGCAGAACACTCTTTAACATAAATCATAGCAATATGTTATTTTGGATCTGTCTCCTAAAACAAAGTAAACAAAAGCAAAAATAAACAAATGGAAGCTAATTAAACTTAAAAGCTTTTGCACAGCAAAGGAAACCACTGATAAAAAGAAAAGACAGCCTACTGAATGGGAGAAAATATTTGCAAATGATATGACCAATAAGGAGTTAATATCCAAAATAGATAAACAGCTCATATAACTCAATATCAAAAAAACAAACAACCTGATTAAAAAATGAGCAGAAGACCTGAATAGACAGTTTTCCAAAGAAGACATACAGATGGCCAACAGGCACATAAAAAGATGCTCAACATTGCCAATCATCAGAGAAATGCAAATCAAAAAACACAATGAGATATCACCTCACACTTGTCAGAATGACTATCATCAAAAAGACAAGAAATTACAAGTGTTGACGAGGATATGCAGAAAAGGGAACCCTTGTACACTGTTGGTAGAAATGTAAATTGGTGCAGCCATTGTGGAAAACAGTATAAAGGTTACTAAAAAACTAAAAATAGAACTAACATATGATCCAGCAATTCCACTCCTGGACATATATCTGAAGAAAATGAAAACACTAATTCAAAAAGATAAATGCACCCCAATGTTCCAAGAAGCATTATTTAGAATAGCCAAGATATAGAAGCAACCTAAGCATCCAACAACAAATGAGTGAATAAAGATGATGTGGTATATATACACAATGGAATATTACTCAATCATATAAAAGAATGAAATTCTGCAACAATGTGGATGGACCTAGAGGGTATTATGCTTAGTGAAATAAGTCAGACAAAGACAAAGACTCTATGTTATCACTTATATGTGCAATCTAAAAATTAAAACAAATTAATGACTATTACAAAACAGAAACTGACTCACAGATATAGACAACAAACTAGTGGTTACCAGTGGGGAGAAGGAAGAAAGGAAGGGCAAGATAGGGGTATGGAATACAAACTACTAGGTATAAAATAAATAAGCAAAAAGGATATATTGTACAGCACAGGGAAATATAGCCATTATTTTGTAAAATCTTTAAATGGAGTATAACCTGTAAAAATACTGAATCACTAAGTTTTACACCTGACACTAATATAATGTTGTAGATCAACTATACCTCAATTTTTAAAAAAGAAAGAAAAAACAGGGTAAAGGAGTTCTTTATATTACTCTTGCAACTTTTCTTTAACTTTGAAATTATATCAAAATTAAGTTAGCCCTGAAAACCACTAGGAAAATTATGTAAGTGATATGTACAAAAACTTGATAATAGATAAATCAAGATGGAATCCTAAAAAATGTACATGTAACCCACAGGAAGGTGAAAAAAATGGAAACAGAGGAATGAGAAATAGAGGAAACAAACAGAAAACAACAAAAATGCAGACTTAAGATCTAACATATCAATAATTACCCTCAAAATAAATATCTAAATACACGAATTAAAAGACCAAACTTAGAACAGTAGGTAAAAAAAATGATCCATTAATATGCTATCTACAAAAAACTCACTTCACATATAAGAGCATGGGTATGCTGAAAGTAAACAAATGGAAAAAGATATGTCATGCAAACATTAATCTAAAAGTTATCCCCCAAAAAAATCAACTGATATTTAAAGCAAAAATAATAACAACATATGAACTGAATAATTACATCCTGGGAATTGGAGTTCTTTAGTTAATTCTTTATACAGTGGGATATTGATTGGTACCATATTATAAAATGGCTTCCAAGTAAACCACAGTGTATCAGGAATATAATTCCTGGAAGAAATTTATGATCATTTGATTTTATTACAATGACTCAATGACTGCCACTCTTAAAAAGGAACATAAAGTGTAATAAGTTGAAATCAGTTTCTTTTGAGTACAAAGAAAGCAGTACGATTGCAAATATTAACCATCTATAACATTACTATAAAGGCAACAGATTAAAGAACCCACCAAAATATGCTTATTATTACTTTAGTTTCAAATACTACTTTAAATTTGGTTTAATTAAAAACCTTGACTCTTTATTGAATAAAATCTCAAAATAATAATAACAACATTTACAGAAGTAAAATATATGTCAACAATAGCACAAAGAAAGGGAACGGGTCACTTCTCTCCTGATGAACCTCCAGTGCCTTCCCATTTCACTAAGAGTAAAAGCCAAATTTCTTACAAAGTCCTACAAGTCCCTATATCAACTGCCCCCCTTACCTCTGTCACTTCCTCTCCTACTATTCTCACCCCCTGCTCACTGTGCTCCAATCACACTAACTTATTGGACTGTTCCTAGAGAATCCTGTGCAAACTCCCACCTTAGGGCCTGAGCACTGGTGGCTGCCTCTGGCCAGAAGGCTCTCACACCTAGATGACCAGAGGCTAACCCAGTTCTAAATGAGGCCCGCCAGACAAATCTATTTACAGCTGTAATTCGTGCACTCATCTCCAACTCCCTTGCCTTCTATTTTTTTCATAGGACATATCACCTTTAAACATACTATATAATTTCCTTGTTTAAACTGAATTTGTTATTTATTTTTGTTTCTCCCTGCTAGAATATAAGCACCAACAGAGTATGGATTTTGTCTGTTTTCTTGATATATGTATCCCAAGTCCATAGAATAGTGGCTAGTATATAGTAGTTGCTTAATAAATGTTTATTTGTTGAACATATAAATAAATGAAAGAATATTTAGAGGGAAGGGGAGAAAGGGAATGCTGTTTGTGATACAGTACAGTTATTATTCTAAGAACGAAGAGCACAGAAAAAAAAGACAAGGCTAAATAAAGTAGGCAGTTCAGACTCATTTTAGCCTTTTGTATAGAGGATTATCCTGATGAAAATGGTACTCTAAGACTATTAGTATAGCAGAGGTTAACAAGTTTAACCTCAAACACAAGTCCATTTTTCACAAAGAGGAGACCGAGTAAGTGAGAAGACACACACAGTTCTGTGTCAGCCACATCCAAACTGCCTGTCCTAAGCTTAGAGTCACCTTTACAGAAGAATAACATGCTGTTTGAACAAAGCACCTAGATGTGTGTGTCCATCATTTTCTCTTCCTTTTATTCATTTTTTTAAAAATACATTGCACACAAAATGCTAAAGCTAAGGGATTTGCAGATCATCCATTAGAGATAAGAAACACCTAGCTGCTGTTTGTTCATATTCAACTAGCAGACATCTCTAGGCATAGGTGTCACCCAGAGTAGTAATGTAAATAGGTCATTTAAACAAGGAATTCAGGTAGAAAATGGAAACCATTGAAGTACCATTAATGACCACACCAGCTTGTTTCGTCTGGAAATAAGGAGGTAATGAGCACCCACCATCTGAGCTGATGGTAACAGAACACATCAAGTTGTTCTGTCCTTCTATAAACCTGCTGGCACCTCCCCAAATGAAAATGTAGTCAGTCTTCAAGAACCAACTCAGATGTGATTTCCTTCATGAAGACTCAATGATCGCTACAAATGAATGAGATATTAGCTTCTATTAGCCCCCTAGCACTACATTGATATCAACGTATGGCACTTACCTTACCTCTGATACACAGTCATGAGCATTCAACATTGTTGCCACCATGGGGGCAGGAATCCTGTGTTTTTAATCTTTTGTATCTCCTTTGGTGCCTTTGGTGCCTCACACGTATATTTAACACATCCTTATTAAGTTGAATCAAATAAAATGCTTCCAAAATAGGCTCCCATTCCAGTAGGCCAGCAAAGATCTTTGTACGTAGTAGGTATTTGCTGAATGCATTTGAATGGAATCTCAAGAAGATTTTTATTTCTGGCAACTTTTTTTCCTATTAGTTCTATCTGATCAAAAGTGAACCACTGAGTAAGGTCAGCAACTATCACTTGTGCTTATTCTTTTATTTAAATTAACCAAACTTTCTCTCTTTAGCCAAATTTTATTCCTTTCTGGTATAAAATGGCATATGGCTGGAACGATTTCCTAAATAATTTAAATCTAGACTCTTGGTTCACTGCTCTTATGGTGGTTAAAACAGTTCCTGGTACTTAGTAGATATTCAATAATAATTGTTGAATGAAGTTGTTCAAAGAACCATGCAAAACCAGCTTTCTGCCAATAGACTATGAAAAGTAACGTATAGATTACAATCACAGTGGTATATCATTTCCTAAGAGCCTCCAAAGATTCCTCCCATCCCTGTAGGCATGTCTCCCTGCACATTAAGAGGTAGACTCTGTTTCCTTTCCCCTCGAGTCTGAGCTGGACTTGTGACTTGCTTTGACCAAAAGAATTCACAGAAGTGATGTTCAGGGACTTAGGCACCCAGATCTTAAAAGACTTGTAGCCTCTGCTTTTTCCATGCAAGAAAAGAAGCCCGTGAGCCCTAGGCCGTCCCAGCCGTCCCAGCAGAGATTCCTAACGTGGAAGTGATCTTAGATGATTCAACCCCACCTAAGTTGCCAGCTGAACACAACTACATGAGTAACTCTAGCCAACATATGAAGTAAAGATAGCCACCCCACCAAGCTCTGCTCAGTTGCAGAATCATGAGTAAATAATTGATTTTTGTTATATAAGCCACTAAGTTTGGGGGTGGTTTCTTATACCCACTAGATAACTGAAGCAATCCTAATTTTTTTTCTATGTATCTAGTCTTTCTGTATATACGCATAAAGAATACTATGGAATGATGATCACAATGTGTGTAGGTGGTGACATCTTTGGTGGGGAGTTTGGGGTTTTGTTTTAATTTTTTGCATAGTACTTTATATTGCTAGAATTGCATTAATAGAAACATTTTTTATAAAAACAATAGTTATTTAAGAAATAGAACATTATATTACATTTGAAGCTTTCTGTATGTTCCTCCCATGACCCAATACCTTCCCTAAATTTTTGCTTTATCCTCCCCTTGCTGTTCTTTGCAAATTTCCACAAATATGATTATATACCCAAATATCAAATTATATGGTTTTATGGCTGTGAATAAATGGAATCATAATTCTATTGCTGTATTGTATTCCATTTTATTAACACACGGACTGTCCTAGTCCATTCAGCTTGCTTTAACAGAATACCATAGACTGGGTAGCTTATAAACAACAGAAATTTATTTTTCACAGTTTTGGAGGTTGGGAATTCCAAGATCAAGGTGCCAGCAGATTTGGTGTCTGGGGAGGGTGTCCTCACATGGCAGAAGGGGTGAGGGAGCTCCCTCGAGCCTCTTTTATAAGAGTGGTAATCCTATTCATGAGAGTTCCACCCTCATGTGTTAATCACTTCCCAAAGGCCCCACCTCCTAATACCTTCACATTGGGGGTTAGGATTTCAACTATGAATTTGCTGAGGGACACAAACGTTCAGTCTACAGCACACACTGAAATTTATTTGTCCATTCTACTGTTGCTAAACATTTCTGTTTGTTTCTAGATTCTTCCCACTACAAAAAGGGCTGCTATGAATATTCTTATACATGTACCCCAATGCAAGAATGTAAGGCATATACCCAGAAGTGTATGGATATATTCAATTTGACTCGATAATGCCAAACTGTTTCCTAATATTGTGGTATAAATTCATATTGCCACCAGCAGTGTATAACAGCAACCATCGATCTATATCCTCATCACACTTGATATTTTCAGATATTTAATTTGTTTTTCATTGTGGACAGTGTAAAAGGATATCTCATAGTGTTTTACTTTTCACTTACCTAATTACTAAAAATGTGAAGATCTTTTCATATGTTTATTGGCCATTCAGTATTCTCTTCTATGTGGTGCCATTCAAGACTTCTGCCTACTTTTCTATTGGATTGTTTTTTCTTATTTATATGTAGAATTTTTTTCTGTGTTCTGATTACTGCTCTTTTAATGGTTGTATGTGTTGCAAATTTCTTCTTCTTGGCTTGTCTTTTTACTTTCTTTATGATGCCATTTGCTAAACAGAATTCTCAATTGTAGAATAGTCAAATTTATCAATCATTTGTCTTATGGTTTGTGTGTGTGCGTCTTCTCTAAGAAACCAATTTTTTAAAAATAAATTTAATTATTTATTTATTTTTATTTTTGGCTGCGTTGCAGCGAGCGGGGGCTACTCTTCGTTGCGGTGTGCGGGTTTCTCATTGCCGTGGCTTCTCTTGTTGCGGAGCACAGGCTCTAGGCACGCAGGCTTCAGTAGCTGTGGCACACAGGCTCAGCAGCTGTGGTATGAGGGCTCAGTAGTTGTGGCACATGGGCTCAGTAGTTGTGGTGCACAGGCTTAGTTGCTCCGCAGCATGTGGGATCTTCCCAGACCAGGGCTTGAACCCATGTCCCCTGCATTGGCAGGCAGATTCTTAACCACTTTGCCACAGGGGAAGTCCCAGAAACCTATTCTTGTTCCAGGTTTTTATAGATAACTTCCTATATAGATTCTGTAGTTCTATCTTTCATATTTATCTTTTTCACACAGGTGGATTTACTGGAAAGGAGGATATGGTGTGAATAGGAACCCAATTTCATTTTTTCACATATGAATAACCAGTTTTCATAGCTCCTTTTATTGTAAAGTATATCTTCAATGAAAGCGCTGTCATAAACCGAGTTTATATATATTAGTTTTGGTTTTGAGTTTTCTACTCTGTTGCATTTGTCTCTGTTTCTGCATTTGCAGATATCAACTTACTATACTATAGCTTTATAATAATTCTTTATACCTTGTCAGGCATTCCACCTCCATTGTTCTTCTTCAGGAATGAGTTTTGCTTTTAGTTTGGCTAAAACTAAAGCTATTAAGTTTTGCTTTTCCATACAAATTTTAGACTCAGATTGGCAAGTTCACCAAAAACAAGTTGGTATTCTGACTTAAATTACATCAAATCTACAGATCAATTGATGGGATTTGCCACTTTTATGATTTTGAAACTTCCAACCCATGAACATGGTATGGATTTTAATGTTAATTTAATAAAATATTCCAATTTTGTCCTTAAAAGTTTGCAAGTATTTGGTACATTTAATTCCAGGTAGTGTATATTTTTTCACTATTTTAAATAGTATGTGTTTCTACAATTACATTAACTTTTGGTTGCTGGTATAAGGCAATACAATTGATTTGTGTATATTGATTTTTGTACCAAGCAAACTTACTAAATTCTTTTATTAATTCTAATTTATCTATAAATTTTTTTGAATTCTCAATGAACATAATATCATTTGTTAATAATGACAGTTTTGTTTCTTCTCTTCAAATCATTATGCCTTTCTTTTTCTTACCAAATTGATCTGGCAAGGATTTCCATTTTAATATTAAACATAAGTCATCCTTGGAATCTTCTTAATCTAAAAAGAGATGTTTTCTATGTTTAGCCATTAAAAGTAATGTTTGCCCTACGGTTTTTGAAGCTAACATTTTTTAGACTAAGGTAGTCTTCTTCTATTATTAGTTTGCAAATCATGAATGAATGTTTAATTTTATTTAAAAAATCTACACTATCAAAATAATCATATTTTACCTCTTTTTATTTGTAAGTATATGAGTTACAGTAAATGAAGTTTCTAATATTAGAAACATTAGACTAACCTGGCATTCCTGGAATTAATGCAACTTGGTGACGATAAATTAGTTGTTTTATACAGTGTTGAATTTGATTAGCTAAATTTTTTGGGGATTTTTGCATCACGGTCATGAGTAAGATGGTCTGTAATTTTTCAGTTTTTTAGTATCTCTGTCAGGTGGTGGTATTATGACTATGTTAGCCTCATATCAATCATATATCATTAGAAATTAAATTTATTATTAAATTTATACAGTTAACACCCTAAACAGACAATATTTCATGTACACGAAGGACACAGGATTAACTTAAATGAAAGACATACAAAAATGTAAGGAGAAAAATTACACAACTTTTTTTTTCTTTTTTGGCCATGTAGCATGGCTTGCGGGATCTTAGTTCCCCAACCAGGGATCCAACCCTCAGCCTCGGCAGTGAAGGTGTGGAGTCCCAACCACTGGACTGCCAAGGAATTCCTGACAACTTTCTTAAGAGCTATTAATGAAAATCTTTTTTTAAATGGATAGATATACCATGTTATGGATTTGAAAACTCAAAATTGTAAAGATACAAATCCCCCCAAGTAGATTGATAGACATATTGCAAACTCAATCAAAATCCAGCAGGTTTCATTGTGAGATTTGATAAGCTGATTTTATGGAAATAAATATCTAAGAATGCCTAAGGTATTTTTGAAAAAGTTAGGAGGACTTGCTTGACCAGATATCAAGACTTATTATAAACATATAATAATCAAGATAATGTGGTATTAGCTCAAGGATATTCAACCAACGCAACAGAACAGAAAAGCCAGAAGAGGCTCATGCATAGATACTTGGTATATGACAGAACAGCACTGTAAATCAGAGAGAAAAGGACAGACTTGTCAAAAAATGGTATTGGGACCACTGGGTATCTATATGGGGAAAAATGAAAATTTGCCTTTCTCTCCCGTGCACACAAAAATCAGTTTCATGCGAATCGAAACCTAAATATGAAAAGCAAAACTATGAAGCTTTTAAAATATTTTAGAATCCTAAATATATAAAGGACTTATATAAATCAAGAAGAAAAAACACAGACAACCTATAGAAAAATAGACAAAATTTCAAATAAACAGTTCACGAAAGAGGAACTCTAAATAGATAATAAATGTATGAAAAGATTTTAGATTTTCTTGGTAGGCAGAAAAATATAAATTAAAAATACCAGAAGTTATAATAGGGACTTCCCTGGTGGTCCAGTGGTAAAGAATCTGCCTTACAGTGCAGGGGATGCAGGTTCGATCCCTGGTTGGGGAACTAAGATCCCACATGCCAGGGCAACTAAGCCCATGCGCCACAACTACTAAGCCCGCACACCTCAACTAGATCCCATGCACCACAACTACAGAGCCCAAGCGCCCTGGAGCCTGTGCACCACAACTAGAGAAGAGAAAACCCGCATGCCACAACTAGAGAGAAGTCCACGTGCTGCAACGAAAGATCCCGCATGCCTCAACTAAGATCCCGCATGCCGCAACCAAGACCCAATGCAGCCAAAAATAAATAAAATAAATAAATAAATCTTTTTTTCAAAAAGTTATAATAATTTCAAAACCACCTCTTTGGCAAACATTGAAGTCTGACACTACCATGTGCTAGTCAGGAAGCAGAGCAGTAAGAAATTTCATACACTGCTGGTAGAAGGTAAATTAGCATAACAATTTTGGAAATTTGATTAGCATTACCTATTGATTTGAAAATAGACATACCCTATGACCTGATAAGTCTGTTTCTAGAGAGTCTCATGTACATATACAAGAAACATGTTACCAACTGCCCCAAATTAGAATCAACCCAAGAGTCATCAGTAAAATAGATTTTTAAATTATGGTATAGTCATACAATGGAACACCATATCCCAGTGAACATGAAGCAACAATAGATCGCCATAACATCATGGAAGAATCTCACAAGCATAACATTAAGCAAAAAAAAAAAAAAAAAAAAGCCAGTCGCAAAAAAAAATGCCAGAGACAAAAGAGTAATACATACCATATGAATCCTTCCATATAAAGTTCAAAAACAGGCAAACTTAACAATATTGTTTAGAAAAACATCCGTAAGTGGTCAAACATAATGAAAAATATAGGGGAATTCCCTGGCGGTGCAGTGGTTAGGACTCTGCACTCTCACTGCCAAGGGCCTGGGTTCAATCACTGGTCACGGAACTAAGATCCCACAAGCCTCTCAGCGTGCCCAAAAACAAAACAAAAATGATTATCAAAAAAGTCAGGAGGTAGGATTCTTCTAGGGAGAAGGGCGAAAGTTATGATCAGAGACGAGCACATAATGCAGTTCCTGAGATGCTGACAGTGTCCTATTTTGAAATTTGCGTGGTTTTTATACTGCTGTGTGTTATATCATCATTCATTAGCTCTACATGTTTTATGCACTTTTCTACAGGTATCTAAAATATGAAAACAGAAAGGTTAATACTTGTTTTTTATTTTAAAACAAACCTTAAAGACTTTGAGAGGTGATATAGTAGAGGGGTTTAAGATGAGGCTCTGAAATCTAACAAACCTGGATTTCAACCCCAACTCCATCAATCAGCCCTGTGACCTTGTGCTGGTAAATTAATTGCTCTAAAAGTCAGTACTCCTAACCTTCACTGTACTTCGTATTCACCTGAGGAGCTTTAAAAAAAAATACAGAAGACCAGATCCCACCTTCAGAGGTTCTGATTTAATTGGTCCAGATGGATGGTAGCCTGAGTATTGATAGTTTTCAAAGTTCCCAGGTGATGGGCAGCCACTGCTGAGACCCACTGCTGTAAGGCCTAGTTTCCTTATCTGTGAAACTGTGATGATAACGATAATAATAATACCTTATTGGAAGGTTGCTATAAAGATAAAATATGACAGTGTACATGACAGTGCCTGGGATTCAATAACTTTAACTCTTATTAAGCTGCTTACTCTATTATGTTTTGAAGTTTGACGGAAACTGATATTGAAGAATCATATAGATGATATTTTTAAGAAATAGGATTTGATAACAATCTGGAGGCAAAGGAATTAAAGAGAAGAACCGCAGCTGGTATGCTCGGGGCTGGGGGCTGGGGGGGCGTTGCAGAGGACAGGACACAGAAAAGGAAGCAGACCAGTCTCGACTTCAGCTATCTGGACACAATCTCAGTTACTCTGTTGTAATTTTCCAAGTTTGTACAAGTGATTCAAAATCCAGTGAAAGACTTGGCTTTATGTTCACTGGCCTAACTGTGGGTGGAATCTTAGAAATGCTAGTGTCTTGTAGATATAATGTTCTCTTTGTTTGAAGATTTTGTTTTCTAACCAAGGAAATATTAATTAAGCTTGAATTCTCCCATCCCCCTCTATGATCTTCTAAACAGCTGGTACTTATTTGGGACATGATAATGATTTTGCTTGGAATCCATGGTGATACAGTGTTTATTGTCATGAGCATGTTATAAGGTGGATTTATGATTTTTCTAAACCAATCAATAATCATTGCATTAGGAATCTTCCTTCATGCAGACAAAATTTTTGAAAATTACTTCTTAATCTCAGACATCAAAAAAAATCTCTAGTTCAATTAATGACTTAGGTACCTCCAATTCCTAAAAATAACAGTGTTAAATATCTGGAATTCACAATAACATTAAATTTTCTTTGATTAATTAAACTGATATGGCATTTTCAGAAACCACTTTCATTGAACTAGGTTATTATGCCTATTCCCTTAAAATGTCATTTAGCAAATAAACACTGAAGTAGAATGACCATTAAAAGAAAAAAAATGTGAAGAAGAGATTCTTTAAACAAGGGAGGACCTTCTGGGGGTGGTGAAAAGCGTTAAGGGAATCTGTTGACTGGCTTGGCTCCCAGCTAGATTTCATCTAGACCACCTGTCAAATGCCAAGAAAAATAAGAGCATTTTGCAGAGGCCGGTATCTCCAGCTCTCTCCTCTGACTGCCCTCCTTCCTGACCTTTGACCCTCCCTGCAGGAGCTGCTCTGAGCAACTGTGCCCAGCACCTGGGAGGCAAAGAACTCTGCAGAGGCCAGCAACTCAACATTCCACCAGGAACGCTGTGACTGGAAATTTCAGCAAATTCAGCTTCCACACCCTCCCTCCAGGCTTGCACCCAAGCCCCTCCTTCTTCACTACTGAAAATTATAAGCAAGGCCCCAGCCTCTCTTCTCATCCTTCCCCAGCCATCCCCCCCACCCCCCGCTTCTCCCCACCTCCACACCTTCCATCTGTGAGCCTCTCCACTGAGCCTTGTGAAACTCTACAAATATTTCCTTGAGCATTCCCCCAACATTACTAACAAATGAACTTACTAGCTTCCATTCCAAACCTCATCCCATTAGGCACCAACCTTAGATCACCCCCTAAGTCACCTAGACACCAACCCTTGGAGTGAACATGACCTCCTCCTCCCATCTGCCTCCATCTATCCAATCTTTGGCCATGTTTACAATTCTAACTATGACTCTGTGGGAGTGGGAAGAACTAGATGGGCCCATGCTCAGCTATTAACCATCCTATTATTTTTTAAGATCTTTTTATTTTTTTAATTTATTTAATTAATTTTTGGCTGCACTGGATCTTCGTTGCTGCGCTTAGGCTTTCTCTAGCTGCAGCGAGCAGGGGCCACTCCTCCCTGCGGTGCGTGGGCCTCCCACTGCCGTGGCCTCCCCTGTTGCTGAGCACGGGCTCTAGGTACGTGGGCTTCAGTAGTTGTGGCTCACGGGCTCTAGAGCGCAGGCTCAGTAGCTGTGGCGCATGGGCTTAGTTGCTCCTTGGCATGTGGGATCTTCCCGGACCAGGGATCGAACCTGTGTCCCCTGCATTGGCAGGCGGATTCCCAACCACTGTGCCACCAGGGAAGCCCTAAGATCTTTTTATTATGAAAAGCTTCAAACATAACCTTAAATATAGTACAGCAAAAATCCCATGTACCCATCACTAACTTTATCAGATCACAACATTTTACAACACTGTATTTGATTCCATTTCCTTTTACCACCTTTAATTTGTTTTAACAGATGAAACTCAAAAACACTGAATGGCTTTCCCCATGTCCACATCACATACCCAGCACAGCATCCAAGACAGAGTACCCACAAAGAATCATTTGGTCAATAGTATTTGCATAAGTTTATGAGCCTCCTTGAGTCCCAATCCTTTATTTCTTTCCCTATTTCCCTTTCCAATCTGCTTCCTTTGGATATACGTATTTCTATCTGCACTGGTTGTCATTCAATATTTTTCTTGTAATATCGTGATATTTTCTGGACATGTGCATCTCCCTATTTCCTTTTATTTTTCTTTCTCCCCGTGCCATTCATTCTGTCCTTCATTTAATAGCTATTTCATAAGCACCTACAATGTGCCAGACACCGTTGTAGGCCCTTAGGATACGTATTTGTCAACCTTTTTCTCTATGTAGCTTTCTCTTTGCTGATACTTCTTGTTTTCTGACCATCTATCAATCTGAATTTCTTCCCCTTTTCCTTTCATCATCTCTACCCTTATCATCTCCTCTCATACTTCCCTCACCTAACTGAATACAAAAGAAAATGGCAGTATTATTTTATTTATTGTTTTTACACCAGAATGATGTGTTCTCCGTATCTTCATTTTTTTAATTAAGAAGTAATTTCCTATTAAGTAAAGTTCAGATTTTTGACAGCAGCACCAAGTCTTCAAAGAACCTTTTATTTCCACCAAGCACCCTGTATCCCAATCATATCTGAATATTCTCCATTCTACAAATTCACTTCCAGACTTTTACTTATGCTGGTCCTCATTATACAGGATGTTCTCAACCTGGAGTTATCAAGGTTCTTTGAAGACTTGGCTGCCGTTACCTGCTTTTTCACCCGTGTCTCCAGCATTTAGCACAATGCACAGGAAGAACAAGAAATGTCCATTGTATTTTTAAAAAAATAAAAAACAATAAAAATAAGTTACTCATTCCTTGGTACAGCATGTTTTCTTTTGGCCGATGGGTCACCATAGAAACAAATTCCTCAGCTTACATTGACTGGCCAACACAGAAAAAGAGAAGGTAAGAAGAATGGACAAGGAAGAACTCATGACAATTGTCATGCTGAGAGAGAATGAGAAACTCTGAGATTCTTCTTTCTCATGGGGTTAAAGAACTGTCAGAGGTGGAGTGAAGCAACTGCAAATAGTTTGCCTCCCTATTAATCCTTCAGGGGAAGAAAACCTGTTCTAAGTAGAAGATACAACAGCTGCTGCTCTACCAAGCGCATTCCACAAAAGTCACAAGAAAATTGATGAGAATTCAAATACTCTGTGATAACAGTAGGAAAAAGCTGCCAAAGAAAAAACCAGGAAAAGGGACTTGGAGATTTTCTCCCTTAGAAAACTAAAGAATTAAACCACGTGTATCAGGAAGAGCCAGTAAATCGAAGGTTAGAGAAGATGGCATCAGATGCCCCTGTGATGGTTTAGGCAGAATGTAAACATCAAATAGCTAGGAAGTTAAAAAATAATAATCTCCTCTTTCTAGAACCCCCACCCAAGTCCAAGGTGGTTTCCAACACCTTGGATGAAATCATTTACCAAGAGATAAAGTCCTTTGTGGTTTGCTCCTTAGGAGTTTCATGATTAAGTTCATTTGGAAAATGAGTGAGAGCTGTTTGAGAAGATAGACCCTCCTGGCAAAGTAACATGCAGACTCTTAGAGAAGCTGGATCTTCATGGGGCCTAAATAAACCCCATCCTTACAAAAGGACAATATTTTGCAACACTTACCTGTAATGAAGTCACCGGGTGCTTGTTAAAAATTCAGATTTCTGGACCCCAACTCTTTTCTACTGAATCAAGGTTTACCCACAGAGCAGTAGCTCAGTGTTGAATAACTAGGAAGTTTAAAAAACAAGACAAAGCAAAACAAAACTCTCCTCTCCTGACCTCACTCAGATCCAAACTGGTTTACAGTTTCGTGAGATCTTTCATTTCCACACACAAAGATACAGCTTGTGGGGGTCAAATGCTTTTTAGCAAGTTTCTCTGGTGATTACCACATGCTCAAGTCGGAGAAGAGGCTTAGAGGTCTTCCAGGTGAGCCAAAAAGCTACCTGCCCAGAGGTTTCTCTGCCCTGGGACCATCCTCCCTTGGCCCCAGGTCTGAAGAACTGCAGGCAGGAAAGCCCTCCTAAGGTTCAGAGCCTCTGTCTTTGCTGTTGCACAGAACTGTTACCTTGAACTTTGTGCTCCTAAAAACTCCTTATATTTATCACATTATCCTATTTAGTTTTCTCTTCCAGCAGATTTATGTACTTTTTGATTTTGCTATCTAATTACTCTAATGTACTCTTCCTGCTAAACTCTAATTACTTCCTAAATTGTAAAAATAATTCATCATCCTTGTTTTTAATTTAGTGATAATGCAATTATAGCAAATATTCATTATAGCAGCTAGGTGGTGAATTTATTAGTATTCACTGTTCAGTTTTTTTAAACTTTCCATATGTTTGAAGTTTTTCATAAGAAAATATTGTTGGGCGGGGGGCGAATTCCAAAGGTACAGAAACTAATAGAGTAAAAAGTAAATTCCTCCCCTCTTCCTTCACTTTCTTCAATCTAATTCCCAGAAGGTAATCACTGTTAACAATTTCTTATTTATTCTTCCAGAAGTTGTCTATGAATATACAATCATGTTTTTTCCTACTTAATAGCATATATCATGTGATATAAGTGCACAAAAGCATAAAAACAAGTCTGAACTTGCTTTTTTCAGTTATCAACATAATCAGTAATGTCTTTTCCAATAACTATGCAGAAATCAGTCCAGTTTTCAGTCGCTATATAAAATTCCATTTTTTGAATATTCATAAATTTGAGCAGTACCATGTATAGCCATATACAGGCTATACAGGTAGCTTATACATTGGTTATTTGTTTTGCTGACACATACGTATGCACAAATGTCACAGTGACATATACTGCTATCTTTTCATATTCATCAAGTACTTTTACAGGATAAACGCCTGGAAAGGAGAATAATGGGTCAAAATCTGCATTGAAATGTTTTAAGATATTGCAAAACTGACTCCTAAAAAGTCACACAAATTTAAATATCCATGGAGTGTCTATTTTCCTATATCCTCAAATATGCTTAATATTTTCAAACCTTTTAATCTTTACCAATCAAGTCAAAAAAAAGAACTCTGATTTTCATTTATTTAATTAAAAGAAAGCTGTTTGAGAAGATAGACATATTTGCCATCTGTCTGGGGTTTTTTTCCATAAACTGCTGACTCATGTTCTTCACCTAAATTATATCAGGGTTCTCAACTTTTCTTGTTGATTTATTTAAAAGCCGTTTGTGTTTAAAGAAATTAACCTCTTTGCCATGTATGCTGTAAAAAGATATTGCCAGTAGTCTTTTGCCTTTTTATCTTATTTATAGAATTTTTTTTGCATTGCAGAAGTTGGGAGTGAGCTTTTACCACAAAAACAATTTCTCATGATTATACAAACAATAAGTGATCATTACAATGAATTGGAACAATCCATAAAAATACCATATGATCTCACTTACCTATGGAATCCAAAACAAACAAACAAAAAGTGAACTCATAGATACAGAGAACAGATGAGTGGTCGCCAGAGGCACGGGGTGGGGAATGGGGGAACTGGGTGAAGGTGGTCAAAAAGCACAAACTTTCAGTTATAAGATAAATTCTGAGGACATAAGGTACAGCATGGTGACTATAGTTAACAATACTTATTATACATTTGAAAGCTTCTTAGACAGTATACGTATAGATAGATAGATAGATAGAAAGATAGATAGATACACATATATAACAACCTAAATGTTTGGTTCATCTATGTAATGAAATATCACCCATCCACTTAGAAAGTGTGTTGTAGTTTGTTACATGAAAAAGCAGTTTACAAAATAGTATGTACTTACATATATATAATGCTTTGCAATTTACAAACTATATCCTGCATTGTGATACTTCCAACTCTGAAATTGCCACTTTCACCATTCCGTTGATGGTAAAACTGAGAATCAGGAACCAAGGAATTTCTCTGATTTCGTAGTTGGTAAATGTGAGATCCAGGACCCATACTTAGAGTTTTTCTAACCCTGAAACACCTGATCTTTTCACTTTATCACGTAGCCTCACAGGGGGAGAACAAGAATACCTAATAATATTTATAGGGAGTGATGTTTCTGCATAGGTATGTGGATTAAAAGTCTTTTGAATTACAATTGTAGTAGCACACATCACAAAATTATACATTTATTCTCAAAATTCAAATTCAAATTTTCACCATAATTCTTTTTTTTGCTTTTTTTGGCCACACCACACCGCATGCGGTATCCTAGTTCCCCAGCCAGGGGTCAAACTCGTGCCCCCTGCAGTGGAAGCGCGGAGTCCTAACCACTGGACCACCAGGGAAGTCCCTTCACCATAACTCTAATGTACACAATTTACTGCATTTAAGCACACTCGAATTCTAATATGTTACAAAAGTATTCAGTAGGGAATATGTCTGGTGACACAGACGATAATGATCTACCACTCCCTGTCATTTCTTGTGAAATAATATCTTTAATAACATCTATAAAGGACTCATATAACAGGCAGTCCTAACTTGGGACCGTTTCGACATTAAGATAGAACTGCATTTCTCCTTCTGTCAATTCAATTTTGTTTTCCCTGGAAAGTCAAGCAGGAACACTTGCTGCTAAATGTCCCATTAGCATTTCCTGACCTTCTCCATGGTTGGGCTGCAACTGTGAACCTGCTGTGGCCGCTGAGGCACACAAAAGAAATGGAAAAAGCCTCTTAATGTCTGGAGCGGTCCAAAATGCCAAGGAGCAGTCAGAGCATGTGGGGTAAAGGATGGAAAAGAAATAAGTAGGGCCTCAGATATGAGAGAAGCAAGGATCCTGAAGATCTGGGGCCACACCGTCATCTTCACCCGAAAAAAAACCCCAAAACGAAACACCAAGGGTACTTCTGGGAAAGCTGGTGACATACATATATATTTAGAAATCTCCCCTCATGAGACAGACTATAATTTTTTTTTAAAAAAAGGAAGCAAAATTATTGAACAAAAGTAGTCCATGGAAAATCCATGGAAAAGTTCCAAGCTCACAGTGCAAACTTCCACAACTGTCGCATCCACATATCACTGTTCTTGAAAGAATTGTGCAGTGTGGTGGGATAAAGTGGGAGAAAATTGGGGGAAAATCCTAATATCCTCTAATTTGGAAAGACAGAGGTCTGGAGGTGGTAGATGGGGAAAAGAATAAACACCCACTTAGGGCCACTCCCCTTCCAATCGACATTTTTTTTCCCCTCTATAAAAACAACATTCTGAGGCCGTGATTATGAATGGGCAGGAGAGTTTCCTCTGGCCAACAGGTGTGGGAACAAGGAAGGTGACCTGCACTAGAATTTAGCTGACCCGCCTCCTTTCCCCACCCTTTTCTTCCTTGCCTGCCTCTGCCATAGAGTCTGTAAAAGGTAAAGACTCACTTTCCCTGCCTCCTGTTGACTAGGAGCGTGGTAGGAGACACACTGCTACCAAAGAAATGTAGGCAGAAGTCTCCTGGTGCTGCCTCTTCCTCTCCCCGTTCTCCCTCTTGGGAGACCTGCACAGCCTGGAGGTGCAACAGACCTCAAGGAAAGCGGCAGGTGGGAAGGCAGCAGGAGCCTGCACCCGATGGCATCACTGAGTCACCCTACCAGTCCTGACCACCCCTGGACTTCTTGTTTTCTGCTTAAGCTACAGTAGAGTTGCTTATGAGTACTTGAACAATACAACAAAATATCTCCTGGAGCCGAGCCACTATCTTACCAAGTGCCAATGCCAGGAGAGCAGTGCCAAAAAAGAGGCAGGAAGATCCAGCAGGAGACTCTATCAAGAAAGAGACATGATCAGATATGAGATAAGGCAGGAAGAGTGGAGAGGGAATAAAGAGGGTACAGATGTAAGAGATACTTGGAAAAACCAAGCCCAAGTTTCCTCTTTTCCTCCCAAACCTCATCAAAATGAGAAAAGGAACATAAACATGAAAGAAAACCTGCATTCGTGCTAAAAATTGAGAAGGATCCTTTTGTATGGCTTCCAAATGATTCTGATAAAACCATCCAGAAAGACAACAACATCTAGAGACAACACTTATGATCCTCTAATGAGAATAAAGGAAGTAAACAACATCCTGGCAGAGCCCTACTACCACTCCTAAGTGTGGAGGGGAAAGGGCTGGGAGGAGGGCAGCAGAGAACAGAAGGGGAGCACTTGTTAGAGTCATAGCTGTAGCTGTGGGTCAGCACCATTCAAAAGCAGCTACTCAAGGAGATCCCAGGCACCATCCTCTTGCTCCACCAAGCAGGAGCAGGCAGTGTGGTGAGACTTCTTGGAAACAGCAGCACTTCTCCCCAGGGAGGCAAGCCTCCTTTTTGAGGCATTGGGCAGCAGAGCAAGAATGGAGGACAGACACAGCCGTGCCACGTGGAGAGCTGTGCACAGAGAGGTAGCATCCGGCACAACAGCTTCAAAGAAAGAAGACGATGAATAAACACTAAGTTCTTGCCCATGTGATAGTCCAAAATCCTGCTCCTTTACCGCTCACCTTAATCTGCTGGTAATGTAAATATATGCCAGTCAGTCCTCCAGCTTAAAATATTATTATTAACATCATCATCAGATACATAGGGAAGAGATCCAAGTACAATTCAGCCACTCTGTTTATGGTTAAACAGGTAAACACCAAAGGCAAATAGACCTCTCTTTATTCAAGAAGATATAAATAGAAGAAAAAAGGAGGCTATGAAATATATGAGCCTATGAATATGAAAATATTCTGCAGAGGAAGCATATGCATTTGAAAAAGATTTGTAATGGGAAGAAAAACTTCAGACGAATTTCTTGGTGCTTTCCACAAATTTAAGAAAATATAGACTAATTAAAGCTTACAGCCTCAAAAGCAGAGGCTGAGAAATAGGCAGAAATTTTTTTTTTAAATCTGAATTTAATACAGCCGTAACATGGGAAAATAATATAACAGAAGGCAAATTTTCATTGGAAGTGATCAAGACCAAAATATACAATGTAGATGCACCCCAATGTTCCCAGCAGCATTATTTACAATAGCCAAGACATGGAAGCAACCTGAATGTCCATCAACAGATGAATGGATAAAGAAGATGTGGCATATATATATATATATATGTATATATATATATGTATATATATATATAAATATATATACACACACATACACACACACACACAATGAAATACTACTCAGCCATAAAAAAGAATGAAATAATGCCATTTGCAGCAACATGGATGGACCTAAAGATTATCATAGTATGTGAAGGAAGTCAGAAAGAGAAAGACAAATACCATATGATATCACTTATATGTAGAATCTAGAATATGATACAAATGAACTTATTTACAAAACAGAAAGACTCATAGACATAGAAAACCAATTTATGGTTACCAAAGGGGAAAGGGGGTGGAGGGGGGATAAATTAGGAGTTTGGGATTAGCAGGTACAAACTACTGTATATAAAATAGATAACACGGTCCTACTGTATAGCACAGGGAACTATATTCAGTATTCTGTAAGAAACCATAATGGAAAAGAATATATATATATGAATCACTTTGCTGTACACAAGAAACTAACACAACATTGTAAATCAACTATACTTCAATTTAAAAATATATATATATTTAGAAAAAATACATACTTTCTATATATATATAGAAAATCAAATCCATGACATGGAAGAAAACATTGGAATTTTTCTCAGACTACAGAGAAAAAGATTAACAAGTTGAAATATCAAGAAATGACAAATATAAATCACCAGTCATATATTCAACATACGGAGAAAAGAACAAATAGAACAAAAGCAGTATTAAGAGATATAATAGAAAAAAGCTTTTGTGATTGATTTTACAGATTCAAGCAAATCTACTAAAGAGATATCTCAACTTAACCATATTCTGCAGACATTTTTGAACTTCATGGACAGGAAAAAGAACCCCACAAATATTCAAAGGGGAAAATGGATTCATTACTAGTGGTCAAAAGTCCCTCAACTACAAGCAAAAGAAACTCAAATTAGCTTACGAAAAAAATTAACTTAAGCAAAAAAAAAAAAAGTTTGGATTCATGTAATCTGGGAAGTTGTGGGAAGTCCAGAATGAATTTGGTTTAGAGTCAGCTGAATTAGGCTCCACGTGGTATCTTCAGAGCTATCTTCCTCTTTCCATTTCTCAAGTCTGTGTGCCTCTGCTTCCGTTCATTTTCACATTCATTCTCTCTCAGTCTCTCTCCCTCTACCTTTATCTATATCTATCTACCTATCTATCTAGATATATCTATAGATGGGTAGATAGACAGACAGACAAATGACAGAGAGAGAGACAGCTATCAGTACCCTCTGTTATCCCAGCCTCACATTGCTTACTAACCAAACCTAGCAGAAACAATTCTTTCTGTCAACTCCTTATATCAATCCCAGGGAAGTTCTGATTGGCCCTGGTTGAGTCAGGATCCCGGTGAGAAGCAATCCACTATCTCCAGTGACTGGCACTCTGACCGATCTGCTTGCATTATGTGGGGCGTGGGGAGGGGGGTCAGGGCCGGCATGGAATGAGGCTCAACAGAACCACATGGATTTTCCCAAAGGAACCAGAAGAACTAGATGAGGAAAACACTAACTACCACCGTCTACTAGACAGAAAGAAAGAAAACTCAGTCTGGCCCCAGAATGACACAACAATAAGCACTATGCAGCAACGTGTTTTGAGTTTTTTGGGGAAAACACAATAAAAAGAAATCCACATATAGACAACATGACATGTGTGAAAGTAACAGAAATGCATTCTCAGGTATGCAAAGGTCCCAAACTGATCCTACCTGAAATAAATTACTCAAAGGACAACTCTAAACAACTAACATATGAGAAAATATAGACATCCAACGAACAATAAACATAGGTTTAAACCCAGCAAAATGTAACCAAAGCCTTGCTTTTTTCCCCACTGTTATACATTTTTGGTTGAGAGAAAGTAGTTCCAAAATGAGGCCAAAAAACAGGCATAAAACAAGTGAGAGAGAGAGCAAGCTGAATGAGGGATTATAGCAAACCGTGAGTACTTAGAATATAAGATTTAAGAGCTGGGTATGTTAGGTTTGCTGATGAGGCTAAGGTGTGGTCCTGGAGTGGGTGGCTGAGAGTCATTAGAGTTTAAAATGTCAGGGAGGAAATTCCCTGGCGGTCCAGTGGTTAGGACTGCGTGCTTTCACTGCCGAGGGAACGGGTTCAATCCATGGTCGGGGAACTAAGATCCTGCAAGCTGCAAGCTGTGCGGCCTGGCCAAAAAAAGAAAAGAAAAGAAAAGAAAAACCTTATTTAAAAAAATAAATGAAATAAAGTGTCAGGGAACTGTGAGGATAGGGTCCTGGGGACATTGTCCATATGGGCATGGCATTTACTCAGACAATGCAAGGACTGAGCCAAGGACCGGTCCATGAACATGATGTGGGAGCAAGAGTCATGGATGACATCAGTGATCTGGCGCATAGAGGACAGCTTAGCTAGATAGGATGAACTTCACCAGAGGGAACATCTCCGGTGGAACTGGAAGAGGGATGGGTTGTTGAATGCAGTGGGGTCAGCGGGATGTTGATCTCTCTAGCAGCTGAGAGTTGAGTGAATGAGCTGCTGCCACTTGAGGGGGCTACAGGGGGAGGGGTGAGCCCTGAAGTGAGAGCCCATTTCAGTTAAGGCAGGTGGTGGAAGGATCTTTCAGAAAAGAGACTGAAGGGACTTCCCTGACGGTTCAGTGGTTAAGACTCCTCACTCCCATTGCAGGGGCGCGGGTTCCATCCCTGGTCGGGGAAGCCCATGCTGCTTGGCGATCCCGCATGCCGTGCAGGCAGCCAAAAAAAGAGATTGAAAAGAACAGAGTTTATCGAATAAGGAATGAATGTTCCAGAGGGCACCCAGGAAACGTTTGGGAAGGGGAGAGGAGTAAGTGTGTACTTGGGTCAGGCAAGAGGACTACACAACACTAACAGCAAGCAAGTACGGGAACAAATAAGACAAGAAGGGTTTAAATTTGAGGGGTGGCCACGTTTGGTAAGGATGCAAGGCCTGGTAGGATTAGGACTCTGCTGTTCGTGTGATTCTGGGAAAGCTGACAGTCAGCAGCTGCAGGCTTGTCTCTCATTCCTGCTGCCAGATGTTACCTGCAGTGCAAGATGCTCAGCCTGGGACAGAGCAGGCCCTCATATCCAACACTAGCAATACAGAGCTCTCTTGTTCTCATGTCCTGATCCAGAGGTCATGATTCGGTCTTAGAATCAGGAACCAGTCCTGCTCTCAATCTTGGCACTTTTCCGCACTCCTGCCAATCATATTTTTCATCTTTCAAGAGGAAGTCTTTTGAGAGCTGTGTTGACCTCTCGTATCCTCAGGCAAACAACCATGACGATCTGGCTCATGCTTTACCAAACAGCCCCGGTTCTCAGAATGCTGAGAGCTCGCTGTGCCACAGGTTTTCCGATCTTGGATGAATTAATTTTCATTCATAGAGTTCATTCAGAGTTGCTATATCATCTACCTTGTTTTGCTGCAAAGATTCTCATACTGCATCTTATTTTATAAAAACTAAACCAGCATAAGATAAAACTTTCCATTGCAACAGCATAATTTCAAAGTAGACAATTTCTGTCCTGTTACTTATAAAACCCAATTACGAAAACCTAAAGGGTAGTAAACACCATATATTTGTCATTAAAAGTAGCAAAATCGAGGATGTCTACAATCAAAAAGACAGATAATAACAAGTGCTGGTAAGGATGCAGAGAAATTAGAACCCTCATACAGTGCTGGTGGAAATGTAAAATGATGTAGCCACTTTGGAAAATAGTTTGGTAGTTTCTCAACATAGGGTTAAACTTAGTTACCATATAACCCAGCAATTCCACTCCTAGGTATATACCCAAGAGAAACTTGTACACGAATGTCCATAGCAGCATGATTCACAATAGCCAAAAAGTAGAAACAAGCCAAAAGTCCATCACCTAAAGAGTAAATAAATAAAATGTGATACATCCATAAAATGGAATATTATTTGGCAATAAAAAGTAATGAAGTACTGATACATTCTACAACATGAATGAACCTTGAAAATATTATGCTAAGTGAAAGAAGCCAGACACAAAAGACCATTCATTGTGTGATTCCATTTATATCAAATATCCAGAATAGACAAATCTATAGGCAAATGTCCAGAATAGACAAATCATATATTTTGCACACTTTAAATGGGTGAATTTTATGGTATATGAATTATATCTCAATAAAGATGTTTTTTAAAGTGGCAAAAATGAATTCTATAAATTTTAAATCGTAGGTCTAGCACATGGTAGGCACCCAATAAACGTTTGCTGAATGAAGAAATGAAGGAATTGATGGACTTATAGTCACAAGCGTCACAAACTGTTTGCCTTAATAAACCTCACTAAAACATCATTTTCACTATATTAACTTGAAATTGGTTACAAGTGAGGCAGAGACAAAATTGATGTTTGCATAAATAATACCAATACTTCTGGAATATACCAAACCATTCAAACAAAATAGCCCTGGGGATGTTTATTTCAGTATCCATCCCATCTGAACGACTAGTAAATAATATTCACTATAGAGATACCTGGCATGATGTTGTCAAAAATTAGAATCACTGATCTCCATCTCCAGAATTTTTCAAAACTACTTCACGATCACTCATTGTGCACCTCTCATTTTTCCTAGTTCATTGAACTCTGCTGGTCTCAGAGTTGGGCTCAAAGTTAAACTTAAGGCTTCTAAATCTAGCCTCATGCCAGCTTCTTGCTTTTATGGCCAGTCTTGGACCTGCTTCTCAGTCTCCAATGAGGCACTGTCCCTCAGAATCCAGCCTCTGGCCCTATACACAACAGCTTGGAAAAAGAGATGCTACAGGCACACTGGCCTCCCCTGCAGGGTGGTGTGAATCAAACATTATTTAGAAAGCTTTAAACTATCACTCTGCATGAAGATAATAGGTGATGTGTCACCTTCAAATCCCTACATGTAGGGATTGGAGAAAGAGAAAACAGAGAAATTGCCATCTCTCAGAAACCCTGTAGGTCTAAACCCATCATAAAAATTCCAGCCCTAGAATAAAAAGAAAAGTCTATCACTCCTCCATCAACTTAATATTGATGACAGATAACCACTCACCCCATGAAAACCAGCTTACAAGTAACTGTAATCAGAAGCCCAATTCTTAGAGAAGGCTCTCCCATACTAATAATGCTAGCTACCAGCCTACATAATACTGAATGTGAAATGCTTAAATAGCCATATTCATGAGCTAAGAACTCTATTTTAGTAAAGCTTTACTCGCCCTATGTCTCTCTGTTAAATTACACACAGAGAAGGTATCTTAGAAGATCTCTGAGTCTCATTCTGGCCATGAACGCTTCAGACTTGGAGCCCTGAAATCATCAAGTCTTTGGTTTCCCTGCTTTTTCAAATGTTCTGAAAGTTCTTCTTTTGCACAATTCAGAGACCAGGATAAAATACTGGTTTTATCTAAAAAGGCTACTGCTGCTAAGGCGATGTTTAATAGAGTTACACAGGAAGTATCATTGCACTATAGAATCAGATGATTGATTTACTTTTGACACCCAACAAGGAAGTGAATTCGTACCAAAAGAAATAGCGCAAAAATGTCCCCTTTAACCCTAGAGTAATGTTTGTCAAACCAAGCTGCACATTAGAATCACTTGGGGAGCTTTAAAAAAATATTGATGTTCAAGTCTCACCTCAATAGATTCTGATGAGTTTGGAGTGTGACCTGAGCACTTATACGTTTTAAAATCTACCCCCTCATCAGGGATTCTAATGGGCAGCAAAGGGTTCTAAAACACTGTTGGAGAGTGCTGGAGAGCAAAAAGCCAGCAGGGAATTAAAAACAGGATGGAGCACCAGAACTTTAGACCCAGCAAACAAACTAACACATACCCCCACAGTTAACCTCAAGCATCTGGTGAGCATTTTACTGCACAAATTATAGAGAAGCAAAATTCTGTACAGAAAGTGAATATTGGACATTTGTAGATGCAAAAACTAAGAAATGTACAAATCCTGGTAAACGTGAAACAGGCAAGGGACATTCTAAAGCAGGTATGCAAAAATGCAAGGGAAAGGGTAGGCTGGATCAGAACCAAAATTATTCAGTTTCTAACAGATATCACCACATACTGAGCAAGTGAGAGTTTGAATTGATATGAGGATCCCACTTGATAATGTTTCACATGTAGTTCATGTGTAGATGTGCCCAATTTAGAGCATGTAATTCTTATTTCAGAGTGTGGATTCTTGACAAATTATGTCATCATTCTCAAAAAGTCCCATAAAAATTATTAAGTATAGGTACTTAGATTCTGCTTGACTCTTAGAACCAAGCTGTGGTACTCAAATGAACAAAACAATCAAGAACTCTATTTTAGTAAAGTTTTATTCTTTCTATGTCACTCTGTTAAATTATTCACAGAGAGGGTATCTTGGAAGGTCCCTCTGAGTCTTGCTCTGTCCATAAATGCTGAAGACTTTGATCAAGTCTTTGGTTTTTCTGCTTTTTAAAATGTTTTGGAAGTTCTTCTTTTGCATGATTTCAGAGACCAGGATAAAATACTGGTTTTATCTAAAATGGCTAGAAAAGCTCATCCTAAGCCAAAGGACAGCATAACCTCTGTGTCAGGAACTCCTCAAAGTTGGCTTAAGGTAGTTCAGTGCAACAAGGCTTTTGTTTTAATTTTTTTCCAGTCAAGAGGGTTTGGAAAGTTGAGCAGATTCTGAGTACAGTCATTTTATTTTTAAATGCTTCAAGATTCAGAGAGGAAGTGAGACCAACCTGGCACTCAGCAAGGCAAAAAAACAAAAAACAAAAAACAAAAAACACCTCTTGGTTCTGAAGGAGGATGAGTCCAGGGAGAAAAGACAGTTGCTCTCTTGAACAAAAACCTGCCTCACAGGAAGCACACTCAGAGGTCACTTCTCCCACTCAACTTTCAAAGAAGGGAGAGAAAATGGAGAGCTTGCAGGAATTATGTACCAGAATTTGCTGGAAGCCCTTACCCATCTGTTAACAGTTTACATGTTCCTGACTCTGTATAATAAAGATACTAGACTTTCTGCTACATCTGCTGCAGCTTTCCCCAATCTACTGTTTACCCCATCTATGTTTAGTTATGAGGTTTTTATAATTAACTTTAAAATTTTTATAATATTTACCTAGAAATAAGTATGTTCCTTTGTGATATCTGTATTTTTTTCTGAGCTTAGGAAGTCATCCACACTTCAGAGCGTTGATACTTACTCACTCTATTTTCTTCTGTGGCTTATTTATACTCTATTTTATTTATTATTATTACTATTACTAATATTCATCTAATTTTTGGTAGGCACAAATCTACTTTTTCAAGTTACCAACTATTAGTAAATGTCATATTTTGAATATTTTTATTATAAAAGAAATACTCTTAAACACTGAAACCATAAAAAGTTTACAAAGAAAATATTACTAATATCTCTCCACTACTCTTTAATTCCCATTATCTTGAAGTAAACACTATTAACCACAAAGCATTATTTTTCCATATCTCTGAGAAACAAATATACAAATACATTCATACACAAATATAAATATGGTTTTACTTTTGTTTTTATAAAAGTATCATATATATTCAAACATGGCAAAAGAAAAAATGCCCCCAAAATTCACAATAACTAGATCTAACAAGCTGTTTCTTCTTGTCACTTAATCAAGTCTCAGCCTCACTAAGATAACCAATGACCTCCCAACTGGCAAATCCAATGGCCACTTTTCAATCTCTATCTCATTCTAGCATCTCACCTTTGGCACTTTCCAACCTTAACCCCACCTTCTTCCTGTAGCTCCTTTATCTCTCTGCTGGCATCATCTCTTCTCCTTCCCATTATCCTTCAATTTTTCCTTTGTTGTTCCTTCTTCCTTCACATATCCTTTCTACTGAATGTTTTAGGCCTCTTCTCTCTCACTCTATCACCTCACTGAAATATCTGTTCATTGCCCTTGACCTCAGCTACTGCAACAGCCAGAAACCTTCAAGTATCTTTGTCACTTGACTTTCCTAACCCTTTGAACCAAGTGCCATTAAATTTACTTCCAACATTCACCCTCTCTTATGCATTCCACAACCTTAGCCTACTTTAATTCCTTCTCATTTATTATCTTAATAATTGCAGATTATCTTGTTTCTATTCTCTTCCATCTCTAAATCATCCTCTATGACATCATATGAGTGAATTTTCTAAAATGATAAATCTTATTATGTCTCCACTCAAGTTTCCCCTTGATCTCAGTGAGTCCCCTTTCCTATGGAACAATATCTAAATTCTTTCAGATGATACAATCTGGTTTCAATCAGCTCTTTAAACTAATCTCCAGTCAATTCTCTTGTGCAAACTGTTTTTCTGCAAAAATCTGCTCCCTGTTCCTCAAACAAGTTCATATTCCACATCTTTATCTTATCATTCTTCCCAGAAAGAAATCATAGGAATAGCTAATGTTTATTGAGTACAAGCTATGATCTATGTGTCTGTCCTTTGTTACTCTTTTAATCTTCATAAAATCCCTATAAGATAAGCACTATCATTATCCCCATGTACAGACAAGGAAACTTGCCTGTTAAGGACATCTCCCAATTTGATCATCCACCAATAACCTACTTATCCCTCCAGATGCAGCTCAAATTCTACCTCCTTCCTCCCTAGCCTTGCAGTCAGAATTCAAAACATAATAGATAGTCAATAAATGTTTGCTCTATGGAATAAAGGCAGAATAGCTAGAATGCAATCTGTCATTAATTCTTGCACAGAATTAAGAGTGAAATATTCACTGATGTTGGGACCATGTGGAGCTCTCTCTCACGTATGTGATATTTGAATTGTTTCTCATTTATACTTGCCATTTTAGTCCATAATGCTATTCGGAAACAACTGATATCATTTACATAAGTTCCTGAAAAGCCAGAGACAATGAGACTCTCTTCATGTTCACTGCCTTCTGAGAAGTAGGTCAGAAACATTGTATTTTACATTTTCCTCATCTTGAACATACAGATGACCATTATCTCCGTATTGCCCCAAATGTTCCCTATGAAGATGAAGAGCATGGCTGAACTGACATACACTGCCAGATCTACAGGAGAATGAGACTGGCTTGGCCATTTACCATTATACCTTTAAACCTGGGGAAGAAGATCCCTGAACTCTTCTGACCATGTCCCTTCTCATGGAGCAAGGCTTTCCTGGAGCCAAGGGTACACGGTTATCCACAGCCTGCACTTCTCCCTCAACACCATTCTTCTCATACCTGGACCCCAGAATTCCTTGCCAAAAATGGCCCTGAGCCCACTTCCAGAACCAGAACAGACTACTTCCCTGGGCCTTTCATCCTGAGAGCAGACCAGGCCACGCCAATGAATAGGATACTCCTAAGCCCAAGGAGTGGCCAAGAGAGACCTGTGTATGTCGACATGGATGACACTTGTACCTATAGGCTGGGGTATCCACACACATGCAAATGAGTCCACTCAAGGTACTGGATAGAGCCAGAGTGAGAAGAAAAGAGGGAGCCAAAGTATGGACTAGGGGTCAGGTTCCTTCACGCTGCCGTGTTCAGGAGTAGAACTCTGAGAAGTCCAAGAAACTTGACATTCTAAGTCATTATGAAGGTATATTAGTCAAGATAGGTGGACAGAAGATATTTTACATAACAATGTGTTAGCCTGACGTATAACATAAATACTGAGATATGATGATATGTGAACACTCATTTGAATCTCTGCACTGAGCTCTGTCAATTTGAGGAATGGTCCTGCCCTTACACTGCAGAGAGCTGGTAAGTGGTAAAGCCGGTTCTTTAGTGGCGTTCAATAGAAAATGCGAGAAGAGGCAGGATCAGGAGTCAGGCAGGCGAGGGGTGAAGAGTAGTGAGAGTCTCTGCACATACAGAGCATATCCTGGAATTAGCTCTTGTATAAAACAGATGAAAGGGCTTCCCTGGTGGCGCAGTGGTTGAGAGTCTGCCTGCCAATGCAGGGGACACGGGTTCGAGCCCTGGTCTGGGAAGATCCCACGTGCCGCGGAGCAACTAGGCCTGTGAGCCATAATTACTGAGCCTGCGCGTCTGGAGCCTGTGCTCCACAACAAGAGAGGCCGCGATAGTGAGAGGCCCGCGCACCGCGATGAAGAGTGGCCCCCGCTTGCCACAACCAGAGAAAGCCCTCGCACAGAAACAAAGACCCAACACAGCCATAAATAAATAAATTAAAAAAAAAAAATCATACACACACAAAAAAATTCTTAAAAAAAAAAAACAGATGAGAAAAAGAAATCCAGAGGATAGAGCTAAGTTCTGAGTCTGAAACTCCTAGAGAAAGCATGAGGAAACAACCACAAAGAGAATCCTAAGAAAGAAGTCTGGGCCAGCATCCAGAGGTATCACACCAAGGAGGAAGAGAGAGGCAAGAAGCCAGTTCCACACCAGGAATCAGGGACACTCCATTGTTTGACTCTGGGAGTGCCACCTGTGATGCTTACGATCTGAGTGGTACCTAATGTGTGTACAATGCTGCAGTCCTGCAAGGAGGCTAGGAACAGCATTACCATGTTTCCACAAGTATAGATGATCCCTGCGAGTGACAGCAATACTGGCTATTCTGCCTGTGCTCATAATGTTAGCTGAACACTGACAGCCAGGGCCAGCAGTGTAAGTCTCCAGAGGTAGCAGGAGCTGTGGACCGGGCCCATGGAGCTGGAATAATGTCACAACAAGTACATGAAATTGCCATAAGACCATTGCCCAATCCTCAAAGTACTTCACAATGGTAGGAGGGCCAACTGAGCAAAAGCTAATTTGATATTCTGTCTAGCTTGTTCCATATCCCAAGGGAAATGAAGTAGGGTTCATCTTAAGTCATGCTCAATATCAAGAGACACAGATGATTTGATCTCCTACTCTGTCTAGATTCAGAAATTTTTCAAAACAGCAAATGTATAGTAACAAAAAGTCCCTGGAACAACCCTCAGGAACTCCCATGTGTTGTGGCATGTATGCCAGTGAAGCTTCATGCACTTAAGGGATTGATTCTGGAATTAGACAAATCTAGGTTCCTTGATGGTAAGCAACAGAAACTAAGGCTAACTTAAGCAAAAATGATGATGATGGTGCAACACTATGGGGGAGATCTCAGAATTCAAGGAAAGGCTGGCAAACCAGTCTTGGAAAAGACAAAAACCACACATCAGGGGAACTCACTTCAAAAAAATCTTCAGGAAAACAGAAGGATGGATGACTTCCAATGATTCTCGGTCCTGTTTTTCTTTATACAGGATTCAAATTTCATGAAAAATAAATAAATCATTCAATTGGCCTAGTCAATTAACCTAGTAAAGACTAGTCATGTGCCTACTCTTTTTTTTTTTCTCTGTTCAAAAAGTTTATTTCAAAATAAAAACTCCCAAACACAGCCTGGACTATTCAAAGATAAGCCATTTCCATAAAAACGACAAAGATGTGATCAAATGCCTACTTGATGGAAAGCAGAATGTGCTACATACATACACCTACTCTTGAAAACAGCATACACCCTGATTAACCGTTCTACAAAACTGTATCAAATAGGGAAAGTGGCAAATTGTCCCCAAAAGATTACCAAAAGAAAGTGAAATGGACACAAGGCAACCAAATATTAGTAAGTCACTGTATCTACTTACTCATGTGAATTTAGGCAAAGTCACTTTCTTCTATTTACTGAACATTTGTGTTCCACCCCAAATTCATATGTTGAAACCTAATGCCCAATGTGATGCTATTTGGAAGTAGGGTCTTTAGGAGGTGATTAGGTCATGAGGGTGGAGGCCTCGTGAATAGGATTAGTGCCTTTATAAAGGAGACCCAAAGAGGAAGCCCCTCACCCCCTCTGCCATGTGAGGACACAGCAAAGACACAGCTGTCTGTGAACTAGGAAGCAGGCCCTCACCAGATGTCAAATCAGCCAGTGCCTTGATCTTTGACTTCTAGCCTCCCGAACTATGAGGATAAATTTCTGTTGTTTATAAGCCACCCAGTCTACGGTATGCTATTATAGCAGCCCAAACTAAGATAGTTACCCACTTAGATTTTCTGCTAAAATGTGACTTCACAGGTCAGGGATCTTTGTCTAGTTTCTCACTGATGTATCCCAATTGCCTCAAATGAAACCTGACACACAGAGGACACAATAAATACTTGTTGAAAGAATGACTCTCTCCAAGACTTAGTTCCCACATTTGAAACTGAGATGCCTTGTACACATATATCTAGTATATGTAAAATGTCTAGTACAGTGCTACAACATAACAGGTACTCAAGAAATTCTGATTATAGTTATTGTTTTTATTAGGATAAATATTCCTAGAATTATCTACTACAAACAAAGGAGAAAAATTCCATTGTTAATATGACAGGCTACTCCATAACAAAAGTTATCCATTGTTAGTTCAACAAAGCCGGTTAACTGAATTCCAGAACAAAGCAAATAATTTGACCAATGATGTAATAATATGAAAGGAAATGGAAAAGTGAATTTTTAAAAGCTAGCATGTCCTCGGGGGAGTCTGGCAGCCTAAGAGTGGCACCAATGTATCATTAGCTCCAGACCCAAAATGTAACAGATCTCTGGGCCCTCAATGATGCTCTATCATTCTTTTCTTTCATTCTCAGTTGATTTCATTTTCCTTAACCCAGAGCAGATACTCCAACAATATTTATCAGTCTCTGAGGGCCTTGATTACAATTCGTTCCTGCTTCCCTCACTCTCAGAGATTGATCTTTCTACTTCTCTTTAAAAATTAGAAGCCATTAAAACTAGATGAAAAAGAAAAGAGGGAAATTGGGCAAATAGATCCAAGACATTCATTCACATATTCCCCCCTTTCTTGTATTTCAGCAGAAAGAAGTTTTTCTCCTCCTTTCCAAAGGCTAGCTTTTCCACCTAGACTCCAAATCCTATTCCCCCGTGCTTTCTCCCAGCTGTGACTTCAACAATCATTTCATCTTTATTGGGCCTTAATTCCTCCCCACCTTTAAGTTTTCCTTTTCTCTGACTACAAATCAGGTTCACCATTCCCTTTCCTAATACTGTTCTCGGGACCTATATCTCCTTCAATCACTGGACTTTTCCGTGCTTTCATTGACAAACTGCTTTCAAAGTTCTCTGCACTCACTGTTTCCCCTTCCCACTCACTCTTCAGCCACTGAAGCTGTCCACTGCCCCCATCCCTCCATTGACGCTATGGAGACAAGCGTGCAATGACCTGCCAGCTACCAGATCCAGGGTCTGCTGTGTAATCATCCTCCAACTTGAATTCTGTGCAGCAGATACCTCCATGGTTCCCACTCTGAATCCCCTCCTAAGTATCTGTTAAATTCTGGTTGTTTTCTCCAGTTTGTTCTCTTAGCAAGCATATATTGAGCACCTATCCAGCACTGTTCTGGGTACCAGAAAATAAAAGTAAATAAGATCTAAATGCAATGCAGTATCCTGGATTGAATTATGGAATTATGGAATAATTGTGGAATTAAGGACATTAGTGGAAAAACTGACAAAATCTGGATAAAGTTGGTAGTTTAGTTTATAGTATTGTACTAATGTTATTTTCTTAGTTTTGAAATATGTACCATAGTTAGGTAGAATTATAACATTGGGGGAGCTGGGTAAAGGATATATGGGAATTCTCTATAACAGTTTTGCAACCTTTCCATAAATATAAAACGATTCTGAAATTTAAAAGAGAATAAAATACGTTCCCTGTCCTCAGCAATCTAACAATGATTCAGTCTTAGGATAAATGAGGTAAATGGTAGAAAAAATCTATGAACCATAAAATCTTCCATCAGGATTAAATATAGAAGCCAATCTGCTCTTTCTCAGCATCATCCCCCATCATGAGTAGTAGCAATATGATTTTGGATGCATCCATGTACTATGCTGTAAGCAGTTTATGAGACTGGGATGGAGGCGTATCCAAGGGTGAATTTTTACACATTCCTAGTAATAAATTTTGAGGCTTTAGGAGGCCTCAAACTGATGGAGGCCAACTCTAGCTAAATCACTCTACTTTCTAAGAAGCTGAATTTAAATATATTATCTAAATACTTTCTTTGTTCTTCTCAAGGCAAAGAGTTCAAAGTTTGAGGGAGCAGCAAGCTCGACAGAGGTGATTTTTCAGCCTTCTTACTGTCTGGCTGCCAGGGTTCCTGGAAATGGCATTTTTAATGAGCATTTTTTTCTTCTTCAGGAGACTTTGATGTGGTTGAAAATTTATTTTCCTCTCAAGTGTAGGCAGGGCACCAATTAACCCACACAGAGCACCCTTGCTGTCCTCCCAGCTTGGAGTTTATTACACTTACTATGCAGTGTATAAAACCCATTATCTCACCTCCTGTCATGTTTCCCTCCTGAGGACTCAAAGCAATTTCTTAAGCAGCTTTCTGCTGTCGGGCTTTTAAAATCTCCACTTTGCCTTTTTTCCAAAAACGAACATGTGATAGCAATAGAGGTGGAAAGAGGGAAAAGATGGGATACGAGAGCTGCTCCTATTGGTTTTATCCACTTCAAGATACATTTATACAGAACCTAGAGCATGACAGACATAAAGGTACAAAGATGACTAAATTATACATGGGTCTAAGGATTCACAGTTCAGTGGTGGAAACTGTCACATATGTCATACATACATTCATACATATAGAAGAAGGTAGAAGGAAATGAAGCCTAGAATTATTTTTCTAAAACAATTCAATGTAAGTGACAGTTACATTTAAAAAGTTGTTTTCATACCAAAGGGCACTGCTCTTGGTCAAATGGGAATGATGTAACCCTGTGAATTTAAGGCCTTCGCAATCTGGTGGTTGGAAAAAAAAAACTATGAAAGTTGGCGAAAAGTAATTTAAATGTGAACGTCGGAGGCATCTGGCCAAACTGTGTAAGGCCTCGAGTTGCCAACATTCTCTCTTCTTCCTCTACTGCTCCAGCATGTCTAACTAAAAAAAAAAATGGTTTTAATTTAAAAGTCCATTCTTTCATTACATGGTAACATCTACCTGCAAGACAGGCTGGTAAGCAGAGTTTCTAAGCTGAGTAGCCACTTGCCCTTCTAAAACTCCTGTTGCCGATAGGAAGATGAGGAGGATGGATACTTGGGGAGAACTGACAGTATCTGCCGCAGGGGAAGAATGAAAAGAGTTCATACTCCTTAAATGCAAATTCCCTCCCTTCAACTCAGACCCCATTTCTGATCTAGGCTTATATATTCCAAATACATACTGGACATTTCCACTTGAAACTTGACACACATATGGCAAACACTGCTGTCTGTCCTCCACTATCCATGCTCCCCTTTTTCCTTTAGTAACAGACCAGAATTTTAACTGGCACATAGTTGCCCAAGTTAAGACTTTTCCTAGCCTCCTTCACATCTGATATAGCCTTGTGATTAAGATTGGTCCATGTATGTGAGCAGAAAGGATATAAACAGAAATGATGAGGTCAGCTTCTAAACCATGCCCTTGAAGGGAAGGTGTGTGCATAGTACGTGTCCATGATGGCCAGAGCTGGCCCAGCCATCTTAGATCTTGGCATGGAAACCACGTTGGAAAATGACAGAACAAAAAGAGAGAAGGAAAAGGTTTTGAGTTCACTGGACCCGCTGTCCTGACATTTAGAGGGGAGAAAAATAAACTTTATCTTTTTTTCAGGAACTGTGTTTTTGAGGTCTCTATCATAGCAGCCTAACCTGGAATCCTAATGTAAGAGCCTTACCTCTCCAGTGCCTCTCTCTATGTATATGGTCACAAAGTCACCAAGTTTCCCAAGCCAGAGGCAGGAAGTAACCCTTGACTCCTTTGCTTTCCTCACCTCCAATACCAAAAATATCAATCTCTACCAAGTTTATCTCCTACATATTTTAAAATTTGTATTTGCTCTCCATCCCAACTGATTAATGCCTGTATCCATGATCTCTTACTTGGACATCTTCACAGCTGCTCTCGTGTCTCTAGCCTTGTCTACTGTCAGTCCATCCTTCTAAAGGAACAAAAAGAATCACACTTTCCTTTGCTTGAATGCTTCATTTTCAAAAATTGCTCCCTATTTTCAAAAATATCAAATCCAAGCTCCTTAGCAAGACACTTCAGGCTCTTTATGACATGACTCTTGTTCACGCAACTGATCTGTCCTTATGGCCCTACCATACCACACTCTTTTATATCTCTGTGCGTTTGCATATACTGTTTCCTCTGCCTGGAATTTCTCTGAACTCCCTGGTCTTCCTGGAAAAAAATTGTTTTATTTCTTTAAAATTTAGCTCAGATATCATCTTCTCCCTAAAGTCTTTCCTGGAATTAGTCAAGCTCTCCAATGTGCTGCTTTTCATTCTGTACATAACTATATTGTTTTATTTATCACATTAAATAATAAATTAATGTAAGAGAGACTCTGGACCAAGATAGCAACACAGGAGGCTCCTAAATTTCCCTGCTCCCACAGACACATGAATACATGGCTACACATGGAGCAATTCTCTCTGAGAGAAATCCAGAAGGTAACTGAATGATTCCTATACATTGGGCAAATGAGAAAATACTCTGGGCAAATGAGAAAATACTCAAACAGAAATGGGTGAGAAAGGCTGAGACACACTCTCACCATAAACCTCACCCCAGTACCGTGCCATACAATCAAGAGGGAACCCCCAACTCCCAGCTTCTCTCTGAGGAGCGATGGGTTTGGACCATACATCTAGTGCCTCAACTTTTAAGGCTTTAGGAACAAGGCAAGGGTGCCCACTCTTGCCACTTTTATTCAAAATAGTACTGGAAGTCCTAGCCAGAGTAATGAGTAAAGAGAAAGAAATAAAAGGCATCCAAATCAGAAAGGAATAAGTAAAACTGTCTCTCTATTTGCAGATGACATATTATACAGAAAACCTAAAGACTCCACCAAAAAACTGTTAGAACTAATTACTAAGTAATGAATTCAGTAAAGTTACAGAATACAAAATCAATCCACAAAATCAGGGGGGAGAAATCAGTAGCATTTCTATACACTAACAACAAATATCAGAAAGAGAAATTAAGAAAACAATGTCTTACAATAACACCAAAAGAATGAAATACTTAGGAATAAATTTAACCAAGTAAGTAAAAGATCTACACACTGAAAACTATAAAACATTGATGAATGAAACTGAAGACTACACAAATAAGTGGAAAGATATTCCATGTTCACAGATTACAGGAATTAATATTGTTAAAATGTTCTTACTACCCAAAGTTATCTACAGATGCAGTGCAATTCATATCAAAATTCCAATAGAATTTTTCACAGAAATAGAACAATCCTAAAATTCATATGGAAACACAAAAGACCCCAAATAGCCAAAGCAATCCTGAGAGAGAACAGCAAACCTGGAGGCATCACAATTCCTGATTTCAAAGTATACTACAAAGCTATAGTATTAATAATTACAACAGTATGGTACTGGCATAACTAGCATAAAAATAGATGCATAAATCAATAAAACAGAATAGAGATTCCAGGAATAAACCCATGCACATACGGTCAATTAGTTTATGCCAAAGAAGTCAAGAATGTACACTAGGAAAAGGATAGTCTCTTCAGTAAATGGTGGTGGGAAAACCAGATATCCACATGCAGAAGAATGAAACTAGATGCCTCTTGTACGTCATACACAAAAATCAATGGATTAAAGATTTCAGCAAAGACCTAAAACAGTAAATCTCCTAAAAGAAACATAGGGGATTAGATCTTTGACATTGGTCTTGGCAATGAATTTTTGGATTTGACACCAAAAGCAAAAGCAACAAAAGCAAAAATACACAGTGGGATTATATCAAACTAAAAAGCTTCTGCACAGTTGGGACTTCCCTGGTGGTGTAGTGGTTAAGAATCTGCCTGCCAATGCAGGGGACACAGGTTCGAGCCCTGGTCCGGGATGATCCCACATGCTGCAGAGCAACTAAGTCCGTGTGCCACAACTACTGAGCCTGTTCTCTAGAGCCCGTGAGCCACAACTACTGAGCCCGCGTGCCGCAACTACTGAAGCCCGCATGCCTAGAGCTGATGCTCTGCAACAAGAGAAGCCACTGGAATGAGAAGCCCGAGCACCACAACGAAGAGTAGCCCTCGCTCACCGCAACTAGAGAGAGCTCGCACGCAGCAATGAAGACCCAACGCAGCCAATTAATTAATTAATTAATTTTAAAAAAAGCTTCTGCACAGCAAAGCAAACCATCAACAAAATGAAAAAATGAAAAGGCAATCTATGGAATGGGAGAGAATATTGTAAATCACATATCCAACAAAAGGTTAATATCCAGAATATACAAGAAACACAATTCAATAGCAAAAAAACAAACAACTCAATTTAAAAACGGGCAAAGGTGCAGCTCTATTTACAATAGCCAGGACATGGAAGCAACCTAAATGTCCATCATCGGATGAATGGATAAAGAAGATGTGGCACATATATACAATGGAATATTACTCAGCCATAAAAAGAAATGAAATGGAGTTATTTGTAGTGAGGTGGGTGGAGTTAGAGTCTGTCATACAGAGTGAAGTAAGTCAGAAAGAGAAAAACAAATACAGTATGCTAACACATATATATGGAATCTAAGCGGAAAAAAAAAGGTCATGAAGAACCTAGTGGCAAGACGGGAATAAAGACACAGACCTACTAGAGAATGGACTTGAGGATATGGGGAGGGGGAAGGGTAAGATGTGACAAAGTGAGAGAGTGGCATGGACATATATACACTACCAAACGTAAAATAGATAGCTAGTAGGAAGCAACCGCATAGCACAGGGAGATCAGCTCTGTGCTTTGTGACCACCTAGAGGGGTGGGATAGGGAGGGTGGGAGAGAGGGAGATGCAAGAGGGAAGAGATATGGGAACATATGTATATGTATAACTGATTCACTTTGTTATAAAGCAGAAACTAACATACCATTGTAAAGCAATTATACTCCAATAAAGATGTTAAAAAAAAAAACGGGCAAAGGACATGAACAGACATTTTTCCAAAGACGATATACAAATGGCCAACAGGTACATGAAAAGGTGCTCAACATCACTAATCATCAGGGAAATGCAAATCAAAACTACAATGAGGTATCACTTCACACCTATTAAGATGTCTATCGTCAAAAAGAAAAAAGAAAAATTTTGGTGAGGATGTGGAGAAAAGGGATCCCTTGTGTACTTGGTGGGAATGTAAACTGGTACAGACACTATGGAAAACAGTATGGAGATTCCTCAAGAAATTCAACATAGAATTACCATATGATCCTGCAATCCCACTTCTGGATACGTATCCAAAGAAAATGAAATCAGTATCTCAAAAAGATATCCACACTTCCATGTTCATTGTAGTATTACTCACAATAACCAAGGCATGGAAACAACCTAAGTATGTGTCAACAGATGAATGGGTAAAGAAAATGTGATACACACACACACACACACACACACACACACACCACATACTTAGGCTGTTTATTATTCAGCCTTTAAAAAGAAGGAAATCCTGCCATTTGCCACACATGGAGGGCTTTATGCTAAGTGAAATAAAGCCAGACAGATACTGCATGGTATCACTTATATGTGGAATCTAAAAAGAAAAAAAACAAAAGTCAAACTCACAGAAACAGAGAGCAGAATGGTGGGGGAAATAGGGAGAGGCTGAGAAAGGAGTAAAAACATTTAAGTACAAGATGAATCAGGTCTGAGGATTTAAGGTATAAGATGGTGACTATAGTTGACAATACTGTATTGTATAATTGAAATTTGCTAAGAGAGTAAAATTTAAATGTAACACCTCCCTAACACCATACAAAAAAATAAACTCAAAATGGATTAAAGACCTAAATGTAAGACCAGACACTGTAAAACTCTTAGAGGAAAACATAGGAAGGACACTCCTGGACATAAATCACAGCAAGATCTTTTCTGACCCACTTACTAAAGTAATGGAAATAAAAACAAAAGTAAACAAATGGGACCTAATGAAACTTAAAAGCTTTTGCACAACAAAGAAAACTGTAAACAAGATGAAAAGACAACCCTCAGAATGGGAGAAAATATTTCCAAACAAATCAACGGACAAAGGATTAATCTCTGAAATATACAAACAGCTCACACAGCTCAATATCAAAAAAAACAAACAACCCAATCCAAAAATGGGCAGAAGACCTAAGTAGACATTTCTCCAAAGAAGACATACAGATGGCCAAGAGGCACATGAAAAGATGCTCAACATCACTAATTATTAGAGAAATGCAAATCGAAACTACAATGAGGTATCACCTCATACCGGTTAGAATGGCCACCATCAGAAAATCTACAAACAATAAATGCTGGAGAGGGTGTGGAGAAAAGTGAACCCTCTTGCACTCTTGGTGGGAATGTAAATTGATACAGCCACTATGGAGAACAGTATGGAAGTTCCCTAAAAAACTAAAAATAGAATTACCATATGACCCAGCAATCCCACTACTGGGCATATACCCAGAGAAAACCATAATTCAAAAAGACACATGTTGGGGCTTCCCTGGTGGCGCAGTGGTTGAGAATCTGCCTGCCAATGCAGGGGACATGGGTTCGAGCCCTGGTCTGGGAAGATCCCACATGCCGCGGAGCAACTAGGCCCGTGAGCCACAACTACTGAGCCTGCGCATCTGGAGCCTGTGCTCCGCAACAAGAGAGGCCGCGATAGTGAGAGGCCCGCGCACCGCGATTAAGAGTGGCCTCCACTTGCCGCAACTAGAGAAAGCCCTCACACAGAAATGAAGACCCAACACAACCAAAAAAATTAAAAAAAAAAAAAAAAAGACACATGCACCCCAAAGTTCATTGCAGCACTATTTACAATAGCCAGGTCATGGAAGCAACCTAAATGTCCACTGATAGACAAATGGATAAAGAAGATGTGGTACATACACACAATGGAATATTACTCAGCCATAAAAAGGAATGAAATTGGGTCATTTGTAGAGACGTGGATGGACCTAGAGACTGTCATACAGAGTGAATTAAGTCAGAAAGAGAAAAACAAATATCGTATATTAACACATATTCGTGGAATCTAGAAAAATGGTACAGATGAACTGGTTTGCAAGGCAGAAATAGAGACACAGATGTAGAGAACAAACGTATGGACACCAAGGGGGGAAAAGGCAGGAGCGATGAATTGGGAGATTGGGACTACATATATACACTAATATGTATAAAATAGATAACTAATGAGAACATGCTATATAGCACAGTGAACTCCACTTCACTGCACAGTAGAAACTAACACAACTTTGTAAAACAACTATATCCCAATAAAAATAAATAAATCAATAAAAATAAAAATAAAATTGCCAAAAAAGTCACACCAAAAAAAAAAAAAAAGAGGTAAATATGTGAGGTAGTGAATGTGTTAATTAACTCAATGGTGAGTCCTTCACACTGGATTCATACATCAAGTCATCACATTGTACACTTTAAATATATTTCAATTTTATTTCTCAAATTATTCCTCAATAAAGCTGGAAAAAATCTAGCCAAAAAATTAAATAAATAAACAAACAAATAAATAAATGGATGGACAAACGGACTGATGGATGGATAGATAATGATGATGATAATAATAATAAATGAAAAAAGATTAGAAGACAAATTGAAAATTTCACCAGACCTGGCAATAGCAGTATCTCAGGCTCCCTTCTAAATAGCTTACTCTAAAACTGTCATCTCTTTTTTTTTTTTTTTAACATCTTTATCGGAGTATAACTGCTTTACAACGGTGTGTTAGTTTCTGCTTTGTAACAAAGTGAATTAACTATACTAAAACTGTCATCTCTTAAAAGCAACTTTTAGAACCATCTAAAAGACATTTCCAGCTATCATATTAAAAGGGAACTTGGCAAATATAGATTAGGTACATAACTTTGATTATTTTTTTAACTTTCTGGACTGTTACTTCAGTTGTGCCCTGTCTTCTCACAACAGTAAAGCTCAAAGCCATAAGGCCATAATTGCTTCCTTTCAGCATACACACACCAAAAAAGGCAAAAAGGATCTGAAAATACTGAAGCCAATGCCGAGGAATCTGAGGGTTATACAAACCCAACAGAGGAAGCAGGTAGTGACAGGGAGAAATACAGGCTGAGTCCTGGGAATCTGAGAGGAAGATAAATGGCCCATGGAAGCCACCTTGAACTTAACCAAGACACCCAGAGTTTCCTGATGAGGGTCTTAAAGACATCAACTTCTACCTGCTCTTTTCATAAATCCAGAATTCAAATTTAAAGTTTCCCATGTTTATCCAATTATTCAGTGGCAGAACTAGAACTATATTGTATAAGAAACAAAAACAAATGTAACCAATGAAAACCAACCTGTAAACTACCAAACTAACTCAGAAAAAAAAAATTGTCAGTATTTTATGTAATGATATAGTCTATTCAAAGCTCACCATATGCCCTACAGACACCCCCCCCCCACCAAGTCTGTATGAGGGATGAGGGAGTGTAGGTGATTATTGGTATAACAGCATTTAAAATGTGCTCATTCTAAATTTAGATGGGTTTGGGCAAGACTGGATGTTTGGGGGAGTGGCCCATCTGGGGCTATTTACTCCAAAAAGTGACAAGTTTCCTTGTTAAAAACCAATCATAAGAAATGGGAATATGTAGCATAATTGCTTAGGCCAAACACACTGGGGTCAGGACCAGAAGGAAGGGGTCATCTTCAGTACAGCATTGTGTATGCTACTCAGATTTTTCTCCAGCACCATCTCTTTCCCCTACAGATCTTTGTCCTAGCCCCATGGACAGTAAATAGTAAACATAAGAGGGCGGAGTCTAAAAATGTCGTAGAACACTTAGATACTAGGTAGAGTTGCTCTTTAAAGAACTGAGTTTAGTGTGGTCCAAAGGAATGAAAAGAGAGGGAAACAAGTAGTTTCTGTAAACAGCAAGTTGACTTTAGGAGTAGGGAATGAGGACTCAAGGGAGGCCATCATTCACTAGGTCTGGGGATGTCAGTGACTTGAGAAATAAGCCAGACCTACCTCCTCCTAGAACGGAGAGAAAGGACATTTTCAAAGCTTTGTACTTGTTATGATAGCGTGCATTTAATTTTTATGTTTTTCCTTTCTCCTTAAAAGTTTATCATTAGGCATTTTCATATGCCTTGTGGTCTTCATGATTTTTCACTAGCTTCATTTTTTTTAATTTTATTTTTTATTGAATTATAGTTGATTCACAATGTTGTGTTAGCTTCATGTGCACAGCAAAGTGATTCAGTTATACATACATTTATATCTATCCTTTTTCAGATTCTTTTCCTTTATAGGTTATTATAAAATATTGAGTATAGTTCTCTGTGCTATACAGTAGGTCCTTGTTGTTTACCTATTTTATACATAGAGTATGTATATGTTAATCCCAAACTCCTAATTCGTACTTATTGAACATAAAATGTTTTAAACTATCCCCAAGATTTAAACACTTAAGCTGTTTCTAATATTGTAAGGAACATGTTTAGCCTTTTCCTGACCCAAAGCATTCTAAATTCTCAGACGGAGATAGGATATTGAGTCAAAGTGAATAAACAATTTTGATTCTTGATAAATATATACAGTCAAATTAGCTTTTCAATTTGACTTTTCCTGCAAAATGTACTCTCACCAAAAACAAAAAAAGTATCAATTTCATCATTCCCTCTTCAAATTTGGGGTATTGTCATTTTAAAAATTTCAAGTTCTAGTTGACCATTTTCCTTCTTTTGTTATTTCACTAATTAATGGGAAGTGGTATCTCACTGTTTCCTTTTCTTTAATTTCCAAGGGAGTTTTTTTCCACATTTATTTAACTTCATTATCTTTCTAAATTATTTTTTTCATTTCCTTTGCCCATTAAAATTCCATTTAACTGCACTCTCTAGTAATTTTTCACAGGTTTTAGATAACTCTGAATCCAATATTTAGACCTTGTGCCCAAGTAAAAAAGGAATCATAGATACAGATTATAAATGAATGTAAATGATATCTATATAAACAATGTATATGTTATAGTTTTTATAATCTTACACTATTTAATTGGACAAGGAGGTTTTTGTTACTGATATAATCAGCTACCAAGGTTTACCAATATGATGCACGCTATTTCTGAAAAAGATGGCAAAATATGTAAGAATCTTTTTAAAAAATTATGTAAGAACCTGAATGTATACACATAAAGTACAATTCATGAACACAAACAGGGATATTAATAAAAGTTACCATTAAATGAGCAACTACTAACTGTCAGGAATTTTATTTAAAAGACTATCCTTATAACAAAGCTGATTTTATGGATAAGGAATTTGAAGCTCAAGGTCACACTTAAAAACAATTCAAATCTTGGCCATTATGATTTGAAAGTCATAGTCTTCTCCATAATGCTCTCCTTTACCATGGGGTTGCAGGGTAAGTCAGATGAGTTAAAAGGTCATAAAGCTCATATTTCCTCCTCAAGCCTTATATTCATAATTTATGTTCTGTGATGTGTAATTTTATGGTTTTTTAAAAAGTGTATTTACAACATTTACTGTCATCCTCCTGGACAACAGATGCCCTGCCAGGCCCTGTATTTTTTTGTGTGGGGGGTGAGAAGGTATAAATGTGAATAAAAGATACTCCTTTGTTGTCAAAAAAAAAAAGTATATGTTACAAAACAGAAATAGAATCACAGACATTGAAAACAAACTTATAGTTACCAAAGGGGAAAGGGGGGGAGGAATAAATTCAGAATTTGGGATTAATAGATACACACAAATATATGTAAAATAGATAAACAACAAGGACCTACTATATAACACAGGCAACTATATTCAATATCTTGTAATAACCTATAATGGAAAAGAATCTGGAAGAGAATATATATGTATAACTGAATCACTTTACTGTACACCTGAAACATTGTAAATCAACTATACTTCAATAAAAATAAAATAAAACTGAAAAAAGTGTATGTTAGTTTGGGAATACATGCAGTGAAATGATATTCTAATTAGACAAATACCATGTAAATACTAAGACCCTGGAATTGTAAATTTTGTTTCTACCTACCAAAGAATGTCCTAGCTATATTTGCTGCATTCAAAACAAGTAAAAATTCCTTTTTTCAGATAAAGAACACTGACCAGAGGTTATTAGGATGAGCTCTTCCTCATAAGGTGGAGAGAGAAGATCTCCCTAAAGTCTTCTAGGATTCACCAGTTTTTGCATAATAGCATGACCTCTGTTATCTGAATTTTGATATTTTACCATTTATGGAATTTCTCTATATTCTAGATCAAATGTAATAATGAAAACATAAGCATTCTCTTCAATTGGAAGTTGATGTCTTGATTTCCCAGTTTTAAGAGAAATCCCATGGAATTAATATTTTGCAATGGATATTTGCCTGCTTTAGCAGCTTAGAGCAGAAAACAAAGTCACATTTTTGAACCTTTCATCTCTCTCCACAAACTACCACCACACCCAGGGTAAATCCACCAACCCCAGGAACTGACCACCCAGTTCAAGGCTTCATTCCTGGTTATAAGTCCCTTTTAGAGAGAAAATGTGTTTACCAGATAACTCTATTCTCTACCACCACTGGGGCTGACGCTGCCACATGGCGTCCCTGTTGAAGCCCAGATGGTTTCATCACGTAGGCAAGATCAACTTCTTTCCTGCCAGATTTAGGCAAAATGGCACAGACCTCCACCGAAATCTTTCAGCCCATCATCTCTGTGATAACCGTGTCCACTGCCAGGCATAGCGCCCTCAGTTCAGGCTTTTCTACCAATGGGAATGCAACTCATCTGAAGTTTACTCAACTAACTAGCAGAGGACCCAACACTAAAAGATAAGCAACACACATAGGGAGATTCTGAGAATTTGGACTTCATGAACCAAAGAGATTACCAGTTGCTTAATCACTATCTTCATTAAAATAAAACTTCAGGGGCAAAAAGATAAAAGGGGAAACACAGACACATGCTGTACTGTCTTGGTCCATGTCACTTGGGTTCATAGGCCTCTATGAACCTCTCAACCAATAGCCCAAATTCAACTCTGCTCCTTAGTTATTTCAGCCTTATGCATACCCACCAGCAGCCGTATTTCCCAAGACACAGCCAGTACCAGGACGACGGGATCCAAGGGAATTTCCGATCTCAGCACTTGCTATCTAAGATTTATATTCTCTCTCCCTCTTTCTCTCTCTCCCTCCCCCCCTTCTCTCTCTCTCTCTCTTCCTGTCTCTCCCCCTCTCAGCTTCTCTTTCTCTCTCTGCTTCTCTTTCCTCTCTTTCTTTTCTCTCTCTCTTTTCTCTCTCTCTTTTCTCTCTCACTCTCTCTTCCCAAAACCCCTTACTGCCTTACAGCAAAATAAGTCAGTTCTTCTCATTCTTAAGATCTGTCCCCCTTTTCTATCTCCTTTGTGAGTGGCAATTTTTTAAGGAAATAATCCAACCATATTATCATTGGAAAGGTTCCTTTCAGAGTCCATTATGTTTCAAACAAAATTAATTGTGTTGAGTTATGAATCTAGCAATGAGCAGATGAATTCATATTGTACCTAAGTCCATCTTGAGAACAGGTTCAAGAGTTTAAGAGAAGATGAGATAAAATACGCTTTGAGAAATGAGAATTTCCAAATTGTACAAGAAGAGTGTCTAAACCGTGAATGTGTATTAAAGTTCCACACATGGACCAGAGCCATCTATTTATACTCATGGTAAGAACCTGAATGAGCTTATCAGTCTCACCTATTAAAGACAGAGCTCTCCAAGGAACTCTCTCTCATATTAAACCCTGCTCTCTCTACAACAACAACAAAAAAAGCATTAGTACCTCTAAAGAGGGGCCTCAGAACACATGTAAATTCTAGAAAGTTCAGAAAGTGACTATCAAGGGACCTTGATTTTAATTCTCTAAGTAAACAATGCACAATAGTTAGAAACATTTAGTGACATATTAATGAAAGTCAGCCCGCATAACTTTAATTAGGTACTGGAAATTATTCCGTGTGTTGCCAACAAAAACAGATGGAGAGTATCATTTCAAAGAAAGAGGTAATGAAACTTCCCTTGATGAAACTGCTGAGGAAAAATGGTACAATTGATAATAGGATAAGCTTTAAGAATACATACATGTGACATGTAAATGGAAAAAACTCAAAAGAAGAGTAAACCAGCTAACTTCATTCCTAACACACGTCAATCTGATGTCTAGAGAGCACCAGCTCCTTACCTAGTGACCATTTGGTCATCAGATCGACATTGCCTGTTATAGGGAGAGAATGTTCTGACCATCTGCCTCAGCTGAGGATTATTCACCCAAGGGGTAGAGAACCAAAGACTAAAAAATAAGCAACACATGTATGCAGACTGTGAGAATCTGCACATGATGAACCAAATAACTTACCAATTGCTTAATCCCTGGCTTCATTAAAATAAAACTCCAGTGGCAAGAAGATTCTCATGACTCATGGGTAAGGGAAATTTTCTCATTCCAGTAAATAGACTTCTGACACACATCCGCAGATGTTACATAGCCATAATTAAGACAGGGAATTAGTTCAATCTGAGTGGCTATCGTTAATCACTCAAAATAAATAAATATTCCAAACAAAAGAAATCTTTACATAGCATTTTAGAACAGGTAAAATAACAAATGCTACTGCCTCGCTAAAGTCCCCAGCCACCCTCTTGTGACAACTCACCCCTCTTTCCTATACCCTGTTTAATGTTGTTTTCCTTGTCTACTATCAGCAATGTCTCTGACTCTGTTCCTCCTAGCACATCCTTGATCTGCTAGCATCACTTCCAGAAGTAACAGCCAATTGATCGATTTGTGGTTGACTCATTAATGAACAGTTGAAAACTCATTCTAGCTATAGTCTCTAATATTGGGAGTACTGGCTCTAACCTGATTTTTGCTTCTACCTGTCTTCATGGCCTTGAGTGAGTTATGACAGTTTCTGGATTTTAATTTCCCCATTGCTGAAGTGAAGATTAGGACTAGATAACTCTAAGACCCCCTTCACCTATCACATTCTCATTCTAGAACCCACAGCAGCATCAAAGCGGTTTCCAATTCTTAAAGTACTTTCACCATTGAATTTGATCTTCATGCAGCCCTATGAGGTAAGGAAGGTAAGTATTACTAGCCCCATTTTAGAATGGGGAAGACGGCGCTCGGCATCAAATAAGTTTATTGAAGCCACACCACTTGTTGGTGGCAGAAGCTTCAGTGCTTTTTCCATTCCATAGTGCTATCCCATGATAGACTGGTAAGATGAAGGGGGGCTCCCAATAGGCATGCTTGGGGGACAAGGATGATCAGACCTGGGTTTTCATTCTTCTCACTGCTGTCAGCCGCCCGTTTTCTTTTAATTTTTTTTTAATTAATTAATTTATTTATTTTTATTTTTGGCTGTGTTGGGTCTTCGTTTCTGTGCAAGGGCTTTCTCTAGCTGCAGTGAGCGGGGGCCACTCTTCATCGCGGTGTGCGGGTCTCTCACTATCGCAGCCTCTCTTGTTGCGGAGCACAGGCTCCAGACGCGCAGGCTCAGTAGTTGTGGCTCACGCGCCCAGCTGCTCCACGGCATGTGGGATCTTCCCAGACCAGGGCTCGAACCCATGTCCCCTGCATTGGCAGGCAGATTCTCAACCACTGCGCCACCAGGGAAGCCCCCGTTTTCTTGATTAATGCCTGAAGGAGATATGCTGGTAGAATTCTGAGGAGGGATGAAAAAGGGGATGAAGAGCTTCAGGCAAAGGGTGAGAAAGAAAAAGAAAAGGGAAAAATATAGGACCTAATAGATGGAGTGAAACGTTAGGGAAAAAAAGATGTTTAAAGAGGACTTCTAAGGAGTTTTGTTCTAAGGTATGCACTGAAACCCCATCTCCCATAGCCACAAGAAAACAACGGTAAAAATCAACATCATTTTTTAATGTTTCTAGTTACACTTGTATTTTCTTTTGATTTTTAGATGTATGAATTTCTCGGATGGGTCCCAACATTTGGGCTATAATAGAAGGAAGGACACTTTTACAAATCATCAGTCCCATGAGCCAAAATTAGACAAAGCAATAAGTTCCTCCCCTTCTCTCTCTCCCTCCCTCTCTCTCTCTCTCTCACACACATACACACACACACACACACACACACACACACACACACACACACACAGAAAGTACTGTCATCACTTTGACCTGACAGTATGTAATCCTCTATTCACCTTTAACTGAAGGAAACAGTAAACTGTGAGCCCATTAACTATCCAACCCACCTGGGAGAAGTTGTTTGCCACAGACAGTGACAGATAAAATAAGAGGATGTGAAATGCCCTTCCATCTGACCCCACCTGAATGCTGACCCTTCAGAGTGCTGAAACTGGGGCCATTATCTGAATGCTGACAATTCATCTGAGCACAAGGAAGCATAGCGTCCTGAAAAATGATTTGAGTTCCCTGACCTAAAGAAGACCCTTTCAACCCCAAAATGTCTCCCAAAAGGCAATATTGCCCAATCTGGGAGATCTGAAACTGTGGAGGGCTGCAAATTGGATCAAGGAGTCTGCAATCCGATAGGGCACATGCCTTTTTTTCAGCAGATAGATACCTAAAATCAACTTAAGGTGGGAAAAAATGACACTTCCGACTTGAAAACTTTGTAAACTATTGATATAAGAAGAAACACAGGGACACCTTCAAGATGGCAGAAGAGTAAGAAGCGGAGATCACCTTCCTCCCCACAAATACATCAGAAATACATCTACATGTGGAACAGCTCCTACAGAACACCTACTGAACACTGGCAGAAGACCTCAGACCTCCCAAAAGGCAAGAAACTCCCCACGTACCTGGGTAGGGCAAAAGGAAAAAGAAAAAACAGAGACAAAAGAATAGGAACGGGACCTGCACCAGTGGGAGGGAGCTGTGAAGGAGGAAAGGTTTCCACACACTAGGAAGACCCTTCACGGGCAGAAACTGTGGGGGGCGGAGGGGGGAAGCTTCGGAGCCACGGAGGAGAGCGCAGCCACAGGGGTGCGGAGGGCAAAGCGGAGAGGTTCCCGCACAGAGGATCGGTGCCAACCAGCACTCACCAGCCCGAGAGGCTTGTCTGCTCACCCGCCGGGGCAGGCGGGGGCTGGGAGCTGAGGCTCGGGCTTCGGAGGTCGGATCCCAGGGAGAGGACTGGGGTTGGCTGCGTGAACACAGCCTGAAGGGGGCGAGTGCGCCACGGCTAGCCGGGAGGGATTCCGGGAAAAACTCTGGACCTGCCGAAGAGGCAAGAGACCATTGTTTCTGGGTGCGTGAGGAGAGGGGATTCAGAGCACCGCTTAAATGAGCTCCAGAGACGGGCGTGAGCCGCGGCTATCAGCGCAGATGCCAGAGACGGGCATGAGACGCTAAGGCCGTTGCTGCAGCCACCAAGAAGCCTGTGTGCAAGCACAGGTCACTCTCCACACCTCCCCTCCAGGGAGCCTGTGCAGCCCGCCACAGCCTGAGTCCCGTGATCCAGGGACAACTTCCCCGGGAGAACGCACGGCGCGCCTCAGTCTGGTGCAGCATCACGCTGGCCTCTGCCGCCGCAGGCTCGCCCCGCATCCGTACTCCTCCCTCCCCCCGGCCTGAGTGAGCCAAAGCCCCCAATCAGCTGCTCCTTTAACCCCATCCTGCCTGAGCGAAGAACAGACGCCCTCAGGTGACCTACACGCAGACGCGGGGCCAAATCCAAAGCTGAACCCCGGGAGCTGTTCAAACAAAGGAGAGAAAGGGAAATTTCTCCCAGCAGCCTCAGGAGCAGCGGATAAATCTCCACAATCGACTTGATGTACCCTGCATCTGTGGAATACCTGAATAGACAACGAATCATCCCAAATTGAGGCAGTGGACTTTGGGAGCAACGATATATATTTTTTCTTCCCTTTTTCCCTTTTTGTGAATGTGTATGTGTATGCTTCTGTGTGTGATTTTCTCTGTATAGCTTTGCTTTTACCATTTGTACTAGGGTTCTGTCCGTCCGTTTTGGTTTTTTTTTAGTATAGTTTTTAGCGCTTGTTATCATTGGTGGATTTGTTTTTTGGTTTGGTTGCTCTCTTCTCTCTTTCTTTCTTTCTTTTTTTCTTTTTTTATTACTTTTTCATTTTTTTATTTTTAATAATTATTTTTTATTTTAATAACTTTATTTTTATTTTTTTCTGTCTTACTTTCTTTCTTTTTTCCCTTTTCTTCTGAGCTGTGTGGCTGACAAGGTCTTGGGGCTCCAACCAGGTGTCAGGCCTGTGCCTCTGAGGTGGGAGAGCCAAGTTCAGGACACTGGTCCACCAGAGACCTCCAAGCTCCACATAATATCAAACAGCAAAAGCTCTCCCAGAGATCTCCACCTCAACACTAAGACCCAGCTCCACTCGACGACCAGCAAGCTACAGTGCTGGACACCCTATGCCAAGCAACTAGCAAGACAGGAACACAACCCTACCCATTAACAGAGAGTCTACCTAAATTCATAATAAGGTCATAGACACCCCAAAACACAACAACAGACGTGGTCCTGCCCACCAGAAAGACAAGATCCAGCCTCATTCACCAGAACACAGGCACTAGTCCCCTCCACCAGGAAGCCTACACAACCCACTGAACCACTTAGCCACTGGGGGCAGACACCAAAAACAACAGTAACTACAAACCTGCAGCCTGAGAAAAGGAGACCCCACACACAGTAAGTTAAGCAAAATGAGAAGACAGAGAAACACACAGCAGATGAAGGAGCAAGGCAAAAACCCACCAGACCAAACAAATGAAGAGGAAATAGGCAGTCTACCTGAAAAAGAATTCAGAGAAATGATAGTAAAGATGATCCAAAATCTTGGAAATAGAATGGAGAAAATACAAGAAACGTTTAACAAGGACCTAGAAAAACTAAAGAGCAAACAAACAATGATGAACAACACAATAAATGAAATTAAAATTTCTCTAGAAGGAATCAATAGCAGAATAACTGAGGCAGAAAAATGGATAAGTGACCTGGAAGATAAAATAGTGGAAATAACTACTGCAGAGCAGAATAAAGAAAAAAGAATGAAAAGAATTGAGGACAGTCTCAGAGACCTCTGGGACAACATTAAACACACCAACATTCGAATTATAGGGGTCCCAGAAGAAGAAGAGAAAAACAAAGGGAGTGAGAAAATATTTGAAGAGATTATAGTTGAAAACTTCCCTAATATGGGAAAGGAAATAGTCAATCAAGTCCAGGAAGCACAGAGAGTCCCATACAGGATAAATCCAAGGAGAAACATGCCAAGACACATATTAATCAAACTGTCAAAAATTAAATACAAAGAAAAAATATTAAAAGCAGCAAGGGAAAAGCAACAAATAACATACAAGGGAATCCCCATAAGATTAACAGCGGATCTTTCAGCAGAAACTCTGCAGAAGAGAGTAGCAGACATATTTAAAGTGACAAAAGGAAAAAACCTACAACCAAGATTACTCTAGCCAGCAAGGATATCATTCAGATTCAACAGAGAAATTAAAACCTTTACAGACAAGCAAAAGCTGAGAGAATTCAGGACCACCAAACCAGCTTTACAACAAATGCTAAAGGAACTTCTCTAGGCAGGAAACACAAGAGAAGGAAAAGACATACAATAACAAACCCAAAACAATTAAGAAAATCGTAATAGGAACATACATATCGATAATTACCTTAAATGTAAATGGATTAAATGCTCCAATCAAAAGACACAGACTGGCTGAATGGATACAAAATCAAGACCCGTATATATGCTGTCTACAAGAGACCCACTTCAGACCTAGGGACACATACAGACTGAACATGAGGGGATGGAAAAAGATATTCCATGCAAATGGAAATCAAAAGAAAGCTGGAGTAGCAATTCTCACATCAGACAAAATAGACTTTAAAATAAAGGCTATTACAAGAGACAAAGAAGGACATTACATAATGATAAGGGATCAATCCAAGAAGAAGATATAACAATTGTAAATATTTATGCACCCAACATAGGAGCACCTCAATACATAAGGCACATGTTAACAGCCGTAAAATGGGAAATTGACAGTAAGACAATCATAGTAGGGGACTTTAACACCCCACTTTCACCAATGGACAGATCATCCAAAATGAAAATAAATAAGGAAACACAAGCTTTAAATAATGCATTAAACAAGATGGACTTAATTGATATTTATAGGACAGTCCATCCAAAAACAACAGCATACACTTTCTTCTCAAGTGCTCATGGAACATTCTCCAGGATAGATCATATCTTGGGTCACAAATCAAGCCTTGGTAAATTTAAGAAAATTGAAATCGTATCAAGTATCTTTTCCAACCACAAAGCTATGAGACTACATATCAATTACAGGAAAAAATCTGTAAAAAATACAAACACATGGAGGCTAAACAATACACTACTTAATAACCAAGAGATCACTGAAGAAATCAAAGAGGAAATTAAAAAATACCTAGAAACAAATGACAATGAAAACACAACGACACAAAACCTATGGGATGCAGCAAAAGCAGTTCTAAGAGGGAAGTTAATAGCAATACAAGCCTACCTCAAACAACTAGAAACATCCAAATAAACAACTTAACCTTACACCTAAAGCAATTAGAGAAAGAAGAACAAAAAAACCCCAAAGGTAGCAGAAGGAAAGAAGTCATAAAGATCAGATCAGAAATAAATGAAAAAGAAATGAAGGAAATAGCAAAGATCAATAAAACTAAAAGCTGGTTCTTTGAGAAGATAAACAAAATTGATAAACCATTAGCCAGACTCATCAAGAGAAAAAGGGAGAAGACTCAAATCAATAGAATTACAAATGAACAAGGAGAAGTAACAACTGACACTGCAGAAATACAAAGGATCATGAGAGATTACTACAAGCAGCTATATGCCAATAAAATGGACAACCTGGAAGAAATGGACAAATTCTTAGAAAAGCACAACCTTCTGAGACTGAACCAGGAAGAAATAAAAAATATAAACAGACCAATCACAAGCACTGAAACTGATACTGTAATTAAAAATCTTCCAACAAACAAAAGCCCAGGACCAGATGGCTTCACAGGCAAATTCTAGCAAACATTTAGAGAAGAGCTAACACCTATCCTCTCCAACTCTTCCAAAATATAGCAGAGGGAGGAACACTCCCAAACTCATTCTACGAGGCCACCATCACCCTGATACCAAAACCAGACAAAGATGTCACAAAAAAGGAAAACTACAGGCCAATATCACTGATGAACATAGATGCAAAAATCCTCAACAAAATACTATCAAACAGAATCCAACAGCACATTAAAAGGATCATACACCGTGATCAAGTGGGGTTTATCCCAGGAATGCAAGGATTCTTCATATACGCAAATCAACCAATGTGATACACCATATTAACAAATTGAAGGAGAAAAACCATATGATCATCTCAATAGATGCAGAAAAAGCTTTCGACAAAATTCAACACCCATTTATGATAAAAACTCTCCAGAAAGTAGGCATAGAGGGAACTTTCCTCAACATAATAAAGGCCATATATGACAAACCCACAGCCAACATTGTTCTCAATGTTGAAAAACTGAAACCATTTCCTCTAAGATCAGGAACAAGACAAGGTTGTCCACTCTCATCACTATTATTCAACATAGTTTTGAAAGTTTTAGCCACAGCAATCAGAGAAGAAAAGGAAATAAAAGGAATCCAAATCAGAAAAGAAGGAGTAAAGCTGTCACTGTTTGTAGATGACATGATACTATACATAGAGAATCCTAAAGATGCTACCAGAAAACTACTAGAGCTAATCAATGAATTTGGTAAAGTAGCAGGATACAAAATTAATGCACAGAAAACTCTTGCATTCCTTGCTCAACATCACTCATCATTAGAGAAATGCAAATCAAAACTACAATGAGGCATCACCTCACACCAGTCAGAATGGCCATTATCAAAAAATCTACAAACAGTAAATGCTGGAGATGGTGTGGAGAAAGGGGAACCCTCTTGCACTGTCGGTGGGAATGTAAATTGATACAGCCACTATGGAGAACAGTATGGAGGTTCCTTAAAAAACTAAAAATAGAACTACCATACGACCCAGCAATCCCACTACTGGGCATATACCCTGAGAAAACCCTAATTCAAAAAGAGTCATGTACCACAATGTTCATTGCAGCTCTATTTACAATAGCCAGGACATGGAAGCAACCTAAGTGTCCATCGACAGATGAATGGATAAAGATGTGGCACATATATACAATGGAATATTAGCCATAAAAAGAAATGGAATTGAGTTATTTGTAGTGAGGTGCATGGACCTAGAGACTGTCATACGGAGTGAAGTAAGTCAGAAAGAGAAAAACAAATACCATATGCTAACACATATATATGGAATCTAAAAAAAAAAAAGTGGTTATGAAGAAACTAGGGGCAGGACAGGAATAAAGATGCAGATGTAGAGAATGGACTTGAGAACACGGGGAGGTAGAAGGGTAAGCTGGGACGAAGTGAGAGAGTGGCATGGACTTATATATACTACCAGATGTAAAATAGCTAGCTAGTGGGAAGCAGCCACATAGCACAGGGAGAGCAGCTCGGTGCTTTGTGACCACCTAGAGGGGTGGGATAGGGAGGGTGGGGGGGAGATGCAAGAGGGAGGAGATATGGGGATATATAGCTGATTCACCTTGCTATAAAGTAGAAACTAACACACCATTGTAAAGCAATTATACTCCATTAAAGATGTTAAAAAAAAAAAAAGAAGAAACAGCTAAACTCAGCTTAATTTTAGATCAATTTAAAGTGACATTTTTGTATTTCATAATTTTAATCTATCTTCCAAATCCACTCATAAAATATGCCATGCACAAAGGAAAACAATAGTATTTAGCTAATTTGTTTGGCAGATGAATATATTTTACTCCTTCACCCTGGAAAACCATTAAAAAAAAAAAGCACATTCAAAGGAATAAGTTCCATAAGATAATGGAGATAATGGGAACAAAACAGAATATCCTAAACTTCTTACTAAACATGGTAGAATATTATTTAGAAAGCACTCAAATTCAGCACAATATTGTTATAGTGAAAATCAAGAGATCGGGTTTTTGCATCCACACAGGAAGTGGAAAGTTATTATTTCTAAGTTCCTTCTATATGGCAAGTCCTTCAAGCTCTATTTAATTTTATCACTACAGTCTTAAGAGCTAGGTATTACTAGTCTCATTTTAAGAAGAAATAAGTAAAGTTCTAAAGCTTAAGTAAAATGTCTAAGGTCATTCAACTATTAAGTGATGGAGTGTAACTTACACTTCGATTCCTCTGAATATTCGTCTCCTGTGCTTTTTCACTATTCCTCAGTGCCACTATACCATGTCACCTTTTCACTCTCCCATAACAAGTCATTAGCAAGATGAGTTGTATGCTCCACAAGGTACAAATATGTACACAGTTTATGTCTTATGTTTGGCTTATATTCTTTTGCTTTAGAAAAAGCTCAGGAGGTGTAGGGAAGAAGATGTGGATTTGCACTTCATCTGCACAATACATTAGGATTTCAAATTACCTTAAGCAATTAAGAAAGCTTCCGTCTTATATTATGGATTTGGGACCAATTGAGGGAACCCAAATGAATGGCACTCCTCTTTTCCTACTGGAATTCTGAACCCACTGAGAGAGACCAAAAAACAAGCAGATGAGGGCCAAAATATCTCCTCCTTTATTTCTATACAGGCTAGATGGAAGGACAAGGCTTTCCATCTATTACCCAGATAGATGGGCTCGCTAATATAATATGTACGCCCAGAATTAGGCAGACTTGTCTACCTACCACAGGCCAAATGGACAAGCTCAGACTTTTCTACTTTGGGGCTTGTACCTGTAGAGTGTACAGCACAGAGGAGCCGACCAGTACGTGGGCTTCCTTCAGGCAGTCTGCTTCTAAGAAAAGGGAAGAAATAAGGGGCTGAGCTAAGCATGCCCAGTTCCTTTCTCAAAATCTTAAATCAGGTAGTTCACCCATGACTGTGTGAGATGGGTCTAAGGAAAGAATATAGGAAGAGCATTTAGGGGAAAAATCTTCCTTATGAAAACTGGTAATAAGGAGGATGCATTACGTCCTCAAGCAGTTTCAATGTCCAAGTGCCATTTGCTGGTAGGGAAGCTGAGCAGCGTAAATGCTAAGGGGCAAGATCTGGATCAGCACACCCCTTACCCAGAATTACAGTCAAGCATCCAGATGCAGGGATGAGCAGGAGAATGGGATCAGGAAACCAGAGAAAGGGAGTCTGAATGTATCTGCAAAACAGGGGATGGCCAGAAGCCAATCCCTAGAGCTGGAGTATGAAAATCAGAAAATGGGAATAGAAATAAAGGTGCCCCAGTGAAGTTCATGTTTCAGGATGGGATAGGGCTACTTTAAAACCTCTAGGCCTGTCCTTTCTGCAGATGCGACATCACAGTTGTCTATGCATTAAATCAGTGGTTCCAAACTACATCTTTTGAAAGAGTGCTGGTCTCTCTGTATCAGAATCACCAGAATACTTATTAAAAGTACAGGCTCCTAGATCTTGCCACACAGCCACAGTGTCGGCACCGTGTTCTAGGTGATGCCATATCAGAAAAGGCCACAAAAACCATCACAGCCTGTGGTGAGGATCTACCGAAGGTATAAATCACTCCAGCTGAACAGGTTCCTCTGGACACCCTGCGCCAGTGGCAGCATTCTCACCTGAGAGAGGGGGTTTCTTGAGATGGGAAATCCTTACTTTCCTCCTAATGCTGCAGCCTGAGGGCCAGAGGGCCTGGCTGGCCTCATAGTCTCCCCAGCACTCATTCAGTAGAGAAGTCAGATCCCTCAAAGAGGAAAGCTCACATCTCCAGGCATTTTGCTGATCCCCCTCCCAACTCAACTGCTTCAGGCTGGGAGCATTGGAATGCATCAGCACATCAGCCAGGGTCCTCTTGGAAAAGGTTTTCTGTGCCTCAAAGGCAACCTTGAGTCACAGTAACTCCCACCCCTTCAGTAGCTCAATCATTTCCTGCCACTTGGCCTCAACATAACTCTCTCCAGATAAATAGTGTTCCCACATATATATACACATATAACATTGTATATTATATATATATATCTTATGTTAAGTTATTCATTCTTTTAAAAAATCAATCAGAAAGAGAAGGCTTTTTAAAAAAAAACATGTGATTATACCTAAAAGATAAATTATGAGATGATAAGGAAGAAGAAAATAGAGAAAGGGGAAGAGAAGGAATATGTGCTTTTTACCCCACGCTAAAACTGATCCCAGCAAAAGCCAGTTACAAGTGCGAAACAGGAAATGATCAAGCTCCCAAAACCATACTCCCATCTACATCTTCAACCATGTTTCTAAACCCTACACTTCATTCTAGCCCCCTCCTCAAATTTTAGCCTTGTATTTTAATCCACTTACTCACCATCATATAATAAGTACTCTATTATGGAAACTTCCTTTCTTGGTGGTCTGGATGTTCCTCAAGTTTAGTCTTCCACCTTGAGACTTCAATCCCACTGATGCCCACTGATGTCCCTACCACGGACATTCTCAAGTCATCTGCCCACCTCACAGCCAATCAGTGCCCGTGTGTGGCCTTAACAGAAATTACCAGCATCCTATCCTTGTGCATTCAGTGGAGGAAGAGCTGTATCTTAGACACTGCCACAAAAGAGTGAGTAAAAACAAAAGGAGCTGACACTTTATCAACCCCTAAGCTGACCCACTCACAACCTGAGTTCACACGCAAGTCATAGTTCATTTTAGTTAAGCCCTTCTTCATGGTAGCTGGCTAATTTTTTTTTTTTTTTTTTTTTTTTTTAGCAAGAGACACTGTTCCATTTTATTTATAACAGTAAGAAATCAGAAACAACTTTTTTGTTCAACAATTGGAAACTGGTTTTAAAAAAATCACAGAACCATAATTTAAGCCATAAAACAGAACTGTGAGCAAACAATAAAAATATGTTGTGAATGTATTTAATGACATGAAAAGATCTAGCTGTATATTCATTGTCTATTATCCCAATGTCTTCCTAGTGGAACCTAGTAGTTTTCTCTCTTCCATCCTCACTCAGACTAACCTTTCTCCTATTTTATTGAGAAAACGCAATCAATCAGAAGAGACTTCTGCAATCTACTACCACAACATTTACCCACCAGCCAGCATCTCTGTCACATATGCTCCTCCCATATGTTTCACATGTTTCAATGGCTGGAACCATCTTGGTGAAGACCAAACCGTCACTTAGACACTACATTCTGTCCCTCGGCGCCACCCACTGAAGAGTTGCACCCTACTGTAATGACACAAGAGGGCGCTTTAAATGAGGAATCTTGTAAACCACTCCAAATCAAGTCTTGAATAGTCTTGAACAGGCAGACACAAGCACTCTTCATCCATACAAAGCTTCTTATGTATCTTATTTTCATGACGACTTCTTTTCAGGATTCAAAACTTTAGCCAACAGTTCTTGTGTTTCAGCAGTCAGTGCATCATGTGAAAACTTGCAATAGTCTCCCTGATAACATTTTGCTCCTGTATGGTAAAACTTGCAAGGATACTCATTATGCAAATATAGACAGTTTTCACCTCTGGTACAATATCCTTGTACATAAAACTTACACATTTCCTTTTTCTTCTCTATCTCTGCAGCATGATCAAATTTACACTGGGCTCCCTTAATACATTTTCTTGCAAGAAAATATTTACAAATTTGTTTTCCCTGGCGTTGCACCGTTTGTTGGTTGATGAATCCCTGACTCATTCTCACAGGCTGCTGCTTCTCTTTAGGTTTACCATCCTGTTCCTGTGAGCCATTGTTCCTCAGGGAAGCGTTTGATCCTTTGTCTCCAGTGCCAGGCCATTTTCGCTTCATTTTCTTCTGTTTACCATTCTTGTGAACAGCTTTAAGGTTTTTATTTTTATTTTTTTGTTTAACAGCTTTACCTTTCTGGGTATCCTTTGCTCCCTCTTTCTTCACAGATTCTTCAGGAAGCGATAAGGATTGAGTAACATTTGCCATCTCTTTAGCTTGTATATATTGTTGAAGCTCTTTAGCAAAATTATCTTCTGATTCCTGACTGCAGATATCATTATCACTATATACATCATAGTCCTTACTTCTTGATTTTCTACGTTGCAAATTCTTCCGTGATGTAGACTTTCCAAAGTGCCTAAATTTTTTGGAAATTTGCTCACACTTCAGTTTTACTTTCCATTTTATTTTCTCTTCTCGTGTTTCTTCAACTTCTGTATCATCTATTTCACCATCGATTCTTTGGTCAGAGTCCGTGGCGGGCTTCTTCCCGAGACCCGGGTTGGGGGGTTTGGAGAAAAGATTCTCAAAATCCATCATTCTCGTCAGAGCCCAGCAGCTACCGACGAACAGGCACGGCGTGAGTAGAGCGCCGCGCACCACGCGGAGGACGCCGCGCACCACCGGCAGGGCGCCCCGCGCATGCGCTTTTCCATCCTGGCTAATTTTTTGTTAAAATAATTTATATCCATCTCCTCTTATTAGGTCATTTGCCCCTCCCATAAGTCCTTTTAGGCAGTTTAATCCATTGTTTTCTCTTGGGATCAATTTCCTTCAGCATTCATAGTTTTTGGTATACTGAAATATTTAGTGAAGCTTCCAAAAGTGAATAACTTAATGTAAGATGTTATTCACACATCAAAAGAGTAGTTTTCACTGTTTTTAAGTTTTATATTGTTTTGAAACTTTGCTTCTTTGCAGTTGGGGCACACTGGTCACCCCATCTAGCTGTGAGAGTTCTCTACAGTCTGTGGGCTGGCAGTGTGCTGGTTTTGGTGAGGTTTCAGTGAGGTCTGTTAGGTGTGCATCCTGCAGCTTAATTGGCTTAAAATGTACTCTCCTTTGGTGTGGTCTCTTTGGGGGCCAATTGCGACAAAGAAAAACCAATAGTGTAACTGTTTGGATACTGAAAATTGATAATTGTCTTTGTGAAATAAAGAACCAGTTCCTCCAAAAAAAAAATAGGGTAGTTTTCAGAAATGTCTTAACAGCTCGCTCCTTCCTTCAAATGAATACTAACACAGAAACTTGGTGTATAAAACAGGTAAAAGTGAAGTGGCTCTGTTTTCAGAGGTGAGAGAATCCAGATAGATGGGCTTGTGCTCATCCTTGACCCCTGGGGCTGCCCAGGACCTTTCCAGAAATCTAGAAATCTGTAGACCACATTTTGAAAACACTGTGCTAAAGGAATCTGAATTCTTTAGATACCGAAAGAAGACAGAGCTCACCTGAAATGGGCAATCTCATGGAAGACTGTGGGAATTACAAATGGGCTTGCAAAGGGCTACATGTACATCAGTGTAAGACAAGCAGAATTAAATTCACCTCATGCGTCAAGGGGACAGCAGAGAAAATTGCCTACTTGGAGATGAGTAAAAAGGTAGTATTAAAATTCATTCCATAAGCAGACCCCACAAAGTCTGAAATTCTGACCAACTGGATGGTCCAACAACCTGAAACTGAGAATTTAGTTTAAAGTTGTCCCACTGGATTATTAATGCCCCTAGGCTCCTAGAAGAAGCAAATATAAATCCTTTTGGAATGAATCAACCCTCAACACCGGCCTCAAAGAATTCTCCAAAAAAAATTTCTTTTTCCAAAGAATATAGACAGCTAACAGTCAAAGATCACAAAGTATGCAAAGAAAGAAGGTACCATCAGAGAAAGTCTGCAGTAATAATTGCGCAAAATCAGACTTGCAAGGAGTTTGGTTATTGGGGATTATTAGATACAGTATGGGAAAGTATATTAGATTAAAATCTTTAAAGAAATGAGGTATTTAAAATATGATTAAAGAACAAGAAACTAAAAAATGCTATAGACTGAATGTTTGTGTCCCCCCAAAATTCATATGTTGAAACCTAATCCCCAATGTGATGGTATTTGGAGGTGGGGCCTTTGGGAGGTAATTAGCTCAGGAGGGTGGAGCCCTCATGAATGGGATGTGCACACTTATTAAAGAGACCCCAGAGAGCTCCCTCACCCCTTCCTACTGTGAGGACACAGCATGAAGACAGCCATCTATGAACCAGGAAGCAAGCTCTCGCCAGATATCAAATCTGCTGGTACCTTGATCTTGGACTTCCCAGCCTCCAGAATTGTGAGGAAAAAAATGTTTGTTGTTAAGCTACCCAGTCAATGGCATTTTTGTTATAGCAGCCTGAACAGACTAAGTCAAAATAAGCAGATTTGTAAAGAATCAAATTGTACTTAAAATAACAAAAAATAATAATAATATCATTGAAATTAAATTCCATGGAGGAGTTGAACCAGAATATTAGACACAGATAAAGGTATTTGCAAAATGTTAGGTAGTTATGAAGAATTAATTCAATATGCACCTTACAGAGACAAAAATGAGGAAAACACAAAAGGTAGGTGAAAAATAGAGGAAAGATAAAGTAAAAGTCTAACATAGGTCTAACTGGAGTTTCAGAAGGTGGCGAGAAATAGAATGGGGATGAAGTGCTATCTGAGAGATAATGACTAGTAATTTCCTAGAACTGACAGAAGAAACTAATACACAGTTTCAGAAAACCCCGTGAATCCCAAGCAGGATAAATAATAAGAAACCCATACCTAGATTCATCATGATGAAATATCAGAATATTAAAAACCAGCAGATTTTTCAAACAGCAGCCAGAGAAAAGACAAATTAGAGCCAAAGGAGTGACAATGCTAACTAATGTCTTATCAGCAAAAACAGAAACCAGAAACAGTGAAATAATATCCTCAATACAAGAGAAAGTAACTCAATCTAGCCTAGTATATGTAAAAAAGACTTCAAGAGCAAATGTAAAATAAAGACATTTTCAGACAAAACAAAAATTAAGACTTTGCCACCATTAGACCATCATTAAAGACACTTCTAAAACAGAGTTGTCCAATAGAAATACAATAGGAGGGACATGTAAATTTAAATGCTCTAGTAGCCACATTTTCAAAAGCAAAAAGAAAGGTACAGTCAATTTGAATAATGGTCTATTTAATCCAATATACCCAAAATAGTATCATTTCAACATGTAATTAATATAAAAAATCATTCATGAGATATTTTACATTTTTGTACTAGGTCTTTGAAACCCAGCATGTGCTTTCCATTAACAGCAAATCTCAATTCAGAGTAGTTATATGTCAAGTGCTCAATATCCACGTGATTAGTGGTTATCATATTGGTCAGCAGAGCACTAAAAGATATACTTCAGATAGAAGGAAAATGATTGCAGGTAAAACGACTGAGATGAAAGAAGGATGACGAAACAATGGTAAATACGTGGGCAAACCCAATATCCAAAGGACATTGACTGTATAAAACTATCATATTAATGTTGTAAACCGGAAGTTAGGGAGAGGTCTGATCAGATTCTCTTTAAATAGTTTTGGGGAAGAATATTCATGAGGATGTTGTATATTTCATATTGCTTCACATTAAGCAGTATACAACATCTAGTCAATGATGGCAAGGCTGGATCAGGGTGAAACAGCCAAATTCCTCTATCACAAAGTCGTATTTTTCTCACTTTTTATCAAAAATCAATCTATGTGGACTTCCCTGGTGGCGAAGTGGTTAAGAATCCGCCTGCCAATGCAGGGGACACGGGTTCGATCCCTGGTCCAGGAAGATCCCACAGGTCGCGGAGCAACTAAGTCCGTGCACCACAACTACTAAGCCTGTGCTCTAGAGCCTGCGAGCCACAACTACTAAGCCCATATGCCACAACTACTGAGCCCGCGCGCCTAGAGCCCAAGCTCTGCAACAAGAGAAGCCACTGGAACGAGAAGCCCACGCCCTGCAACGAAGAGTAGCCCCCGCTCACCGCAACTAGAGAAAGCCCGCGCGCAGCAATGAAGACCCAACACAGCCAAAAATAAATAATTTTTTAAAAAAGAATTTTAAAAAAAGAAAATCAATCTGTGGGGTGAGACTTTGGCAGAAGAAACAAGTACAAAGCCCCTGAGACAACAGTGTGCCTGGTGTATTTGAGAAATATTAAGGAGTAAGATTTTCTATAGTGCAGCCCCTGACTAAGCTAATATCTGATCAGAATCATTTACTTAGTAACAATTCTTTTAAAAAATGTATCAGAATCACTAAGTGAATTTCTTTTTAGTGATTGGGAATCATTTAATTAGAATTTAGAAGTAATCCTTCTAGCAAATAACTTTTGGTATTGGATCCCCTTGAAGCCCTTTGGCTATTTCTTTGTACCCATGCCCGCCATCCCCAGCTTCTTTGTGCTTTTGTTTCTGTGGGCCCACATCTGTGATTATCTTCCGGAGACTGCCCTCAGCCACAGATGCCACTCTGCCTACCTGTGCCAAGGGCTGGAAGTATCTCAGAGTATCGGAGAGTTTGGGTCCCCCTTAGTTTAGTTTGGGTGGCTCTTAGCCTGAGAGTGACTTATGAAATCCCAGCTCCCCTTGCCTCAATTTGGGACAAAATCTGAGCTATAACTTGCTCTCCAAAGCTCTCCTGTATGATCCAGCTGAGGCTAGAACTTTGTCAGAAACTGTTCCCTTGCTTGGATTCCTTCCTTTCACTGCTATGTTTCTCCTACTCCCTTACTTGTTTCTCCTAGGAGCAATTCCCGAATGAATCATTTGCACATAAATCCTCAATTCAGGGTCAGCTTCTGGAGAACCTGACACAAGGCCACCCCTAATTTGGAATGCCACATTACATCCAAAATGTGTATGACAAATATAATCTAATTCTCTACCCTCATATGCAAAATGAAACATGAGCAGGAATCCTTTCTACTTTCATTTGAAGTGACTGGGTTCTATTTGTATAACCCAGTAAATAACTCATCGTGAGCAGCCCAAAGCTGATCCATGAGTGGCATATACCAGTCAGGGGACAGCACTGTACACATCACAGTGTGAACTCACACTCACACACACAGTATTAGCATTATTGAAAACTCAGCTGTGCATCACTTTTCTGGATGTGTAAAACGTCTTTGGTTCTTGAATACAAGCAAATCGCTCACCATTTCTAAAGACTGAATGTGGCACTTATTGTGTCAGAGACAATGAGTCCAGTGTTTTGCGCTCAGACTACATGTTTCAAAGGGAATCTTTGTCTACTTACCATGAAAAAACTCAGACTCTATATTTATTGGAAAAAGAGCAATCCAGCAGCCTTCACTCAAAGAAACCAGCCCTGAGAGTCTTAAGTTACAACGGTTGAATAAAGCCATAGGTAGCCATTTAGTAACACAAGCCAGAGACTTCTGGGGTTGGGGGGGAAGCAGACTGAGAAGAAACCAGTAAAGAAACCCACCCGTCACCTTTCTTTAACCATTTTTAATCACTGAGGATTTTTTTTACAATTATATAAATGGTTTTCAAGCACATTTCTACAATAACCTAAATTCTAATTCTAAAATAATTTTACTTCTAAAACAATGTTATAAACCAAAATTTCTCCCAATGACACTGTTTAAATATTTACAAATATAATACGTGATGGTTTGATGTTCTGCAAATAATGTAGAGAAACCTCATCAGGTTGGGCTCTACTGGTTTGTGAGAAACATTTTGGAAATTGTCCACTGAGGTTCATCATTGTCTTTTAGAATATACACACACATACATATATCAATAATGTAAACAAGGTCATTAATAAAACAGTTCTCTGAACTTTTATTAAGAGTGTAACTTTCGCTGTTGAAGAGGGCAAGATATGCCTGTCATCTATGACAGACATGCCCAGAAATGGTAAAAAGTAGTTGGCCATGCCAACGAGATATTCCTAGCGTCAGGGTACCTCACAGAGGTTCCTCTAAACTAAAGTTGTCTTAAAAGAACAAATTAAGAAAAGGACTCATTTCAGGCTCTTTAGAAGCAACCATTTACAGGCACACAACATGCTAATTAAAATCATTTGCCTGTATTCGCCAAGCAAGGCCTCTAAGGGTATCAAATGAGCTATGATGCCTTACTCTAGTCTTAGAGATTGTGCAGTCTTTAATACAATCCATTTCTATAATCCATGTTGGTCTCCGCCAACTCTTTTAGAAATACATTTATTATATTTCTTTAGAGTGAAAGATAATAATTCCAGAAAATTAAAAAAAAAATTCTCTTAAGATGCAATGTTCTAAACACTAAACATAGCAAAATATACTTAGAAATTCAGCATGTGGCAAATTCTATGTTTTTATAATCTTGGAGTGACTTGTTCACAGAAAAATGTAAAATGCCTGCATATTAAGACTCACATAAGAAAAGCCAAAAGATAAATAGAAAACTGGGGAAAATATTCATAACTCAGATTACAGACAAAGGTCTTATTTTCCTAATACATTTTTATTGATAAATATCTTAATAAGACTGAGTCCAATTTAAAATGGGCAAAGGACATGAAAAGACAGTTCACAGGAAAAAAATGAAAATGGCTCCTAAAAGGTGATTAATATCACTCATAATAAAAGTACTCTTTGATACTGCACTGGAATGTCATTTATACCATCAAATTATGATTAAAAAAAAGTAATAAATGGTGCTACTGAAGAATACAGGCATTGCTGATATTTTTTCTAGCAATTTAGCCTAAAGATATATCCCACATGTTTGAAAAGATTATATCTATATCTATGTCCATATTCATATCCATCCATCCATCCATCCATCTATCTATCTATCTACCTATCTGCTCTCAATAGAAAGATACTCAAGAATATAGCAGACACCGCCTTCGGGAAGGGCAATGATCAGAAGAGTACAAGGGAGACTATTTCCTTTATATCCATCTATCTTCATTTGCACTTCTTGGACTTTGAGCCCTATTGTCTTTTCAAAATTTGTTTTTAATATAAATTTTTAAAAGCGCCATATTCTAAGCATGAATATGGGGCACTAAGGAAATAGAGGCTCTACTTCTGTTGACTGTTTGATTCATTTCTTTGATCCAAAGTCATTCACAAGGGACATCCCTGGTGGCGCAGTGGTTAAGAATCCGCCTGCCAATGCAGGGGACACGGGTTTGATCCCTGGTCCGGGAAGATCACACACGCCGCAGAGCAACTAAGCCCGTGTGCCACAACTACTGAGCCTGCGCTCTAGAGCCCGCGTGCCACAACTACTGAAGCCCGTGTGCCTAGAGCCTGTGCTCTGCAACAAGAGAAGCCACCAAAGGAGAAGCCCACGCACCACAACAAAGAGTAGCCCCCACTCGCTGCAACTAGAGAACGCTTCGCCCGCACACAGCAATGAAGACCCAACGCAGAAAATAATTAATTAATTAATTTAAAAACAAAGTCATTCACAAGACTTTGATTAAAATACTCTGGAGTGCAGCATATACTATAAATAGCTCAAATTTATTCTAGGTTTTGGACAGGCAATATGCTTTTCCTTTGACACCACACTGCATGAAATGTGCATCCCCATTTGTAGTATTTTCTTTTCCTTTGTGAGATTTTTTTCAGAGTGATGTGAGGACACACTATGATGCGGCAGTTTGGACTCTGTTTCTGTCTATTGCATCACTGCTGATCTTAAGTAGATGTGAAAAGCAGCACACTGGATTCCATTGAATACTTTGCCAACTTGACCACTTTACATCAGTGCGTCATTTCATCCTTATAAAGTCATTATGATAAAAGTATTATTATCTTCATCAATCTGAGACTCTGAGAATCAACTAAGTTGCCCAAGAGAGCCCCAGAACGAAAAACCTGCTGGGCTGGGATGCAAATCCAGGTGTATCTGGTGCCTCGGTGGAGGGCGGACATCAGGTGAGTAGGAGTCACACATAACTAGCTGTGCATAGTAACTACATAAACAAATGCATGTTTTTAATAAATGCTCTTTAATGGAAATTAATGAGAGCACATCATTCCTGAAATATTTCTGAACTGATATAACTGTATTAAGTGTAGATGGAAAAAAACCAGACTTAGACATGATTCTATTAACACAAAAAATTTTTAAAAATTAAGACTCTTCTGAGGTTGGCTTGAATAATGTTTAAAACAATTTAAATGGTCACATAACTAACCTAGCTCTACCAATGAGAAAACTCAAATCACCCTAACCAACTTTTTTTTAATTGTGCAATATATATCATGATACTGCTCAAATATTCGTGGCTTATTTTATCTCAAATCTGCACATCGAATTCTCGGTTGAATGGATTTGGGCTTTTAGTTTTACTTTTCACTACCTGGTTTAAAAGGAAAAAGGACTCAACATTATAGCAGGCACCAAACTTGAGAGAAATAGTATGAAGGACTTAGAACATGAATTCTTTTTCAGTCCCAAAAGAGATGCTGTTCCAGCAAGACTCGGGTCAGAGGGCTGGGCACTGCTGGGGCAGGTCACATGGCTGATCTGGGGTGAACTTGTTTTGTGAAGAAACAGATGATTTCTAGCTCTGAGGCTGTTGTTCCTGTACCTTTTTAGCAACAGTGAAATCCATTCCAAAATGACAAGTAAAAGAAAAGAACATTCTGAATAAACGGCAGATGAATGAAGTTTTCCCCTGCCTCCTTGAGAATACTATGAGCGTCTCACAAAGGGGGTCATATCCTGTTTCTTTCTCTGGTTGCTACAACTGTGGTTTGTATATTGGCTGTATCACTAATGTGAATTTATAATCCAAAAATGCCAAAAGAAGAAAAATCAGTACTCCTTCACAAATATGCATTTTTCTTCCCTAACTTTCATCCACAAGTGCTGTTTTAAGTCATCATTATTTTTTTTCTGAACTGGAAGCAAATCTCCACGTCTATTTCATATCCTACTGCTAGCACAGAAGGTGAAATACTGACATCAAGGAAAGGAGTTGCAAGTTCAGCATTAATATAAACCAGGCAAACAGCACTGGGATATTTATAACTCAACAGTGCCCCCTAGTGTGCCTATAAAAATTTGCGTGAGCCCAAGATTCAAAATAATCCTGTTTGGAAAAGTCAATTAAAAGACATTAATAAATTTATCCTTTTAAACAATCAAGGGATTTGTCTTTGGCGGTAAATCTATTTTTTCCTCTTTTTTTCTTTTTTCTTTCTTTTTTTTTTTTTTTTTCTATATACTTTAACAAGATCCATACATTACTTTCAACTAACAACAGGTCATTAAGAAAGATCAGATTCGGGTAGAAGGAAATGGCATCAACACGTGGAAAGAGATAACCCAAAATACAAATATGCATTCTGAAAGGACAGAGAGAGAGGAGGAGAAAGAGGAGGAGAAACAGACCCTGATTGCCTCCAGAGCATACCAGCTAGACAGAATATGAAGAACTTGGGTGATGATAATAGGGTGTTTTGTTCTGAGCCGATACTCGGCTTTGTTAGATTCTCACAAGAGTTCATATTATCAATGTTCTTCTTGCCCACCTGCTAGCATCAGTAACCTCTGACCACCAGTGCTCTTCACACATCTATGCAATTATTGGTGCTTTCCACCAATGCCCTGAAGTTGGAAATTACTTTTCTCTGCTTAAATGATCATAGCTCTTTCCAGAAGTTTCTGATATCTGAGGGTTTACAACATTTTTGGATCATGAAAAGAAGTAATGCTATGATAACTGAGAAAAAGGTATTCAGCTGAGCCAAAGGCACCTGGCTAAGAACCCTAGAATGCCATGCCCAAAAGAATTCCCCCTTCTGGACCCAAATGACATCCCAAGATGGAGATCCATTATGCATTTCCACTCTCAGAACTTCATTCTCTCCTTGTTTCACCAAGAATTTATGTAGAGTTCTTATCCCCTCTTTGTTTGAATCCTACTGTCCTCAACACTCCCTTCACTTTCTTTCAAGGAAGAAATCTTGGCCGATACTCTACCTCCGTGTCCTCAAAAATGTTATGCAAATAAAGCTTCATCATGTCCACTACATGGAAAAACACCAATAGAACCTAAATTATTTGAGAAGAGAAATCTAGGCCTGATAGAATAAGGAAAACTCTCATAGTTACACACCAGTTGTAAATTAATATCAAAACCCCACTGTATATGTGTATGTTCACTATACATAATTCCCCATGACTATTTAGCAGATAAGTACTTCTTTTCCCATTTTGGTGTTTTCAAAAGGTTTGATTTTTCAGAGGTACTCCTTCCACGTACTGCTTTGGAAATACATTTTGATGAAGTCAATCACGTTTGACCATTACATGCAACATTCCATTTTCCAAAATGGGGGGGAGGACAGGTAAGCTGACCCATCTACCTTAACAGAATTAATTCTTACTTGTGTGTATACGCTCTGTATCATGAAACCACAAGGCATAATACTGAAAGACCTTTAGCAGTTTTCAGACCAACACAAGTTATTCCCAAGACAGAGGTTAGTGTGTAAAAACGTTTGTTAGGGAGTGCTCTGAGGATAAACACCTGGGGAAGAGAAGGGAGCAAGATGAGGCGGAAGTTGGACAGTCATACAATATCAACAGAAAGAAGCCTTACTTGATTCTCTGAGGAGTTCCAAAAGTTGGATTACCCTTCAGAACCATCCCAAACTGGGGCAAGAAGGCTGGACTTTTATCCCCTTGTATTGAACAGTCATTGAATGTGACCACCTGGGAAGAGGGCATGACCTTGTCAAGCCAGCTGTCTTCAGTCAAGGTGATCCTTCATGGTGGCTGAGAGCTGAGAACTGGCTGCTGGCAGCATTCTCTACAGCTGAGAGTCTTCCATTCCTGATGGAGATTCGCATCAGCACATCATAGCATCCACTGCAAGAACTCAGACCCATGCAGTGCCCTATGTGTCCTTATCTCAATAAGTATATGTGTTTAGATTAAAAATAATAGCAATTTTAAATATCGAACAACAAAAATCTCAAATATCAACACAGAAGACGACAGGTAGGAATAACAGAGGAACTGTATACATTTTTTTAAATGCATCTTGTTAAAGGGAAGAACGTCCTGGTAGACTGGATCGCTATTCTAACTTTTCTCTCTTTCCTTAGTAAGAGGATTATACACCCATGCTCTCTGTCGTGTAATTTTGCAATGCCCTCTTAATATCCTGGAGTCTATTTCTTCACCCCTTGACTCTGTGCTTAGTAGCCACTATGAATCAACCAGAGACTTGAAAGGGGCTTTCAGGATTAAGCTTACTCTTTTGTGTCTCCACCACTGCTATTAGAAGAACCTGCCCCAGCTCCCCTGCTGTTCCCAGAAAAGAATGAGAGACACATGGAGCAGAACCACCCAACCGCCACAGCCTGAAGCAAAGCTATTCCAACCATCCCACAGAGCTACAGCGAGTAGCAGAGCTGTGCCACCAAGCCTAGTCTACATCAGCTGAACCTCAATTCAGTTGCACAGCTGCTTGAATGGTGAAAAAGATTGCTATTGTTTGGGTTTATTTAGGTTATTTAGTTTGTTATAAAACATCATCATAGCAATAGCCAAATGATACAGATGTAGATATTAATTGATAGACATTGTTAGCTCCAGGATATTAAGAGGGCATTGCAAAATTACATGACAGAGAGCCTGGATGTAAGCTTAAATATGTATATGGCATTATTTCTTCTAATAGCAGGAAAAAATAGAGAAACAATCAATTCGATAATGAATAGAGGGGAATGGGGAGACAAATGAAAAAAGGGAGAAGCAAGAATGAGTAAATAAATAAGACTAGAAACAAGCCTAAGTATATCATAAATAACAATAAATATAAATAAGTAAAATTTATATTAGAAGACAGACTCACAGACTGAGGAGCCTAAAAATAAACTCTTGCTATTTTTAAAAAACAGGCTTAAAATAACAAGACAATGTTGAAACAAAGGGATGAGAAAAGATATATCTCACTTTGCTGTATACCTGAAACTAACACACTATTGTAAATCAACTATACTACAATTTTAAAAAAGATATATTAAAAATGCTTAATGGAAAATAAACTAAGAATATTAATGTCAAATTGAATACAAGATGAAACTTACTAGAGGGACCCAAGAGGATTATTATATATTAATAACTATGCAAGCACATTTCAATACGTCAGGAAGATACAATAATCATGATTTTTTTTATGGATTTAACTGAGTAGCTTTGAAATATATAAATCAAAATCTAATATAAAAAGCTTCTGCACAACAAAGGAAATCATTAACAAAATGAAAAGGTAACCTATGGAATGGGAGAAAATGTTTGCAAATCATATATCTGATAAGAGGTTAATTTCCAAAATATATAAAGAATTCATACAACTCAATAGCAAAAAAAAAAATTCATGTAAAAAATGGGCAGAGGATCTGAATAGACATTTTTCCAAAGAAGGCATATAGATGGCCAACAGGTATGTGAAAAGGTGCTCAACATCACTAATCATCAGGGAAATGCACATCAAAACCACACAGAGATATCACCTCACATCTGTTAGAATTTTTATCATCAAAAAGACAAGAGATAAGTGCTGGTGAGGATGTATAGAAAACAGAACCATTGCACAGTGTTGATAGGAGAGTAAATCGGTGCAGCCACTATGGAAAACAGTATAGAGGTTCCTCAGAAAAATAAAAATATAACTACCATATGGTCCAGCAATTCCAATTCTGGGACTATATCCACAGGAACAAAAACACTATGTCAACGAGATAGCTGCACCCCCATGTTCATAGGAGTATTATTTATAATGACCAAGAGATGGGAGCAACCTAAGTGTCCATTGACAGATGAATGGATAAAGAAGTTGTGGTATACAAGGAACATTCAAAGAATAAAAATACCTCTTGGAAACTAAAAATACGATCAAAACCAGGAAAAATTACACAGAAAAGTTGGAAAATAGAATTAAGAAAATCTCCCAGGGATAAACCAAAAACACAAAGAGAGATAAAAGATTAGAAAATTAGAGTACCAATCCAGAAGTTCCAACATAACAATAAAAGTTCCAGAAAAAGACAGAGAAAATAAAGGGAAGAAAATCATCAAAGTATTTTGTTTAATGTCCCAGGATGTGGGTTTTAATATTGAAAGTTTCCATGTAGTACTCACAATGGGTGAAAAAAATCCATACAAAGGCATATCATCAAGAAATTTCAAAATATTTAGAATTCTATAGCCAGACAAACCATCAACAGAACAGATATTTTCAGACATTCAAAGTCTCAAAGAAATTAGCACTTATGCACCTTTTCCTGGGAAGCTACTGAAGGATGGTCATCAAAACAAGGCAGTAGGGAGGAGATATGGGGATATATGTATATGTATAGCTGATTCACTTTGTTATAAAGCAGAAACTAACACACCATTGTAAAGCAATTATACTCCAATAAAGATGTTAAAAAAAAAAAACAAAAGACAAGGCAGTAAACCAAGAAGGAGGAAGACATCAAATCAGGAATCAGGGAACACAACCACAGTCAGAGGCAAAAGCAACCCTCGGGCTAATATAAAGACAGACCCAAAAATCACAGTTCTATACCAAGTCTAAAGAGTGGCCTGTAAAGACTCAGCAAGTTAGAAGTATCCGAGGAAAGATTTCTTCAAAAGATGAAATTTATACAATAATTAATGTATGTGAATATATTGAAAGAAAATATACACTCTGGCTGGTGTCTGGGTTTGAGTTAATTAAAAATAACATTTAAAAAAAGCATAAAAAAGGCAAGTATTAACTCTAGGGAACACAAATTGTTGTGCAAGAAAGGAAAAGTAATTCTAATAAATTAAAAGCATGCAATAAATTAGAAGAAAATATATGATATTCTGCAGGAGCTTAGAAAAATAAAGCAAATCTTTATGTATTGCCATTTTCCAGATGTAAATTCCATCCATCCGGTGCTAACCTTTGCCTTTTGGCTGAAAAACAACAAATGCTAGAAGGAAAATTTTAAAGAATTTTGATGAGCTACTAAAGCTCTTCTTGAAGCACAGCTGGTAGGCAACCTGATACTGGAAGTAGCCGCCCCTGGACCAGGACTGCTCAGAATAATTGCTAAAGTAGGTGGTACATTCCATCTAAAATTAACAGGCATTGTGGACATAGTTCTGACCCATATGCAGTAGGAGGGGACTAGCCCTTGATTTGTTCTGGGCAGTGTGCTACTATTAATACAATGTCAAAGGAACTTTCTTCCCTTACAATGGGTCAAGAGGATAAGGATACAGGCATACCTTGGAGATATTGTAGGTTAGGTTCCAGGCCAACGCAAAAAAGTCAATATTGCAATAAAGCTAGTCACATGATGTTTTTGTTTCACAATGAATATAAAAGTTATATTTACACTATACTGTAGTCTATTAAGTGTGCAATAGCACTATGTCTAAAAAAAAGTACATACCTGTGGAGACAGAATGGTCCCTGCCATTCCAGTAAATACCGAATGTTGTGCACCATCAAGCCATCAGCCACTGCAGACCCTCCCCCTAACCTCCCCCGCACCACGGTGCACCCTGAGGGGAATTCAGGATGGAGAAAAACAGGAAATATTCTGTGCTCAGGACACTGGCCCTAGACAGATAAGACGCATATCTAAGGAATCATTTCAGTGAGCCCAGACTCTTCCATCTTCCCATACACAGAAAAGCACTTAGATCATTAACTTGAGATGTCTGTTTTTGTTATTAGCAGGAATCTTTTGATGTTCGATTACATGGGTTTGTTCGGTTCCTTTTTGTTTTCAGCAAAAACTCCTATGTATCCTGGCTCCTTCCTTACCTCTTCAGACAAGTTCCTCAGAGCCATCTGAGAGGCTGTCCCCGGGGCTATTAGTCCTCAGTAAGGTCTCCTAATAAATCTTAACTCGCAACTTTTAGGTTGTTCATTTTTCTTCAGTGGACATACCTTAATTTAAAAATACTTCAATGCTAAAAAAATGCTAACCATCATCTGAGCCTTCAGTGAGTCATAATCTTTTTGCTGGTGGAGGATCTTGCCTCAGTGCTGATGGCTGCTGACTGATCAGGGTGGTGGTTCCTGAATGTGGAGGTGGCTTTGCCAATTTCTTAAAATAAAACAATGAAATTTACCGCATCAATTGACTTTTTCTTTCACAAACGATTTCTCTGTAGCATGCAATGCTGTTAGATAGCATTTTACCCACAGTAGAACTGCAGCAATTCAGTTACATCTTCAGGGTCCACCTCTAATTCTAGCTCTCTTGTCATTTCCACCACCTCTGCAGTTTCTTCCTCCACTGAAGTCTTGAACCCCTCGAAGTCATCCATGAGGGCTGGAATCAACTTTTTCCAAACTCCTGTTCATGTTGATATTCTGACCTCTTCCCATGAATCATGAATGTTCTTAATGGCATCTAAAATAGTGAATCCTTTCCAGAAGGTTTTCAACTGACTTTGCCCAGACCTATCAGTTATGGCTTTATGAGGTGTATTTCTCACATAATAAGACTTGAAAGTTGAAATTACTCCTTGATCCATGGGCTGCAGGATGGATGTTGTGTTAGCAGGCATGAAAACAACATGAATCTTATTGTACATCTCCATCAGAGCTCTTGGGTGACTGGGTGCATTGTCAAATGAGCATTAGTATAATATTTATTGTGCAAGGCATCTTTTTTCCTAAGCAGTAGGGCTCAACAGTGGGCTTCAAATATTCAGTAACCCATGTTGTAAACAGATGTGCTATCATCCAGGCTTTGTTGTTCCATTTCTAGAGCACAGGCAGAGTAGATTAGCACAATTCTTCAGGGCCCTAGGATTTTCAGAATGGTAAATGAGCATTGGCTTTAACCTTAAGTCACCAGCTGCATTAGCCCCTAACAAGAGAGCCAGCCTGTGTGCTGAAGCTTTGAAACCAGGCATTGACTTCTCCTCTCTAGCTATGAAAATCCTAGATAGTATCTTCTTCCAATAGAAGGCTATTTTGTCTACACTGAAAATCTGTTGTTTAGTCATCTTCATTAATTATCTTAGCTAGATGTTCTGGATAACTTGCTGCAGCTTCTACATCAGCACTTGCTGCTTCACCTTGTACTTTTATGCTACAAAGACAGCTTCTTTCCTTAAACCTCAGGAACCAACCTCTGCTAGCTTCCAACTTTTCTTCTGTAGCTTCCTCACTTCTCTTAGCCTTCACAGAATTGCAAAGAGTTAGGTTCTTTCTCTGGCTTAGGTTTGGCTTAAGGGAATGTTGTGGCTGGTTTGATCTTCTATCTAGACCACTAAAACTTCCTCCATTTCAGCAACAAGACTGTTTTCACTTTCTTATGATTCATGTGTTCACTACGGTAGTGAACCTTCCTCCAAGTACTTATCCTTTGCATTCACAACTTGGCTAACTGTTTGGCACAAGAGGCCTAGCTTTCAGCCTATCTCAGCTTTTGACATGCCTTCCTCAGTAAGTTTGATCATTTCTAGCTTTTGATTTAAAGTGAGAGATGTTTGAATCTTCCTTTCACTTGAACACTTAGAGGCCACTGCAGGGTTTTAATTGGTCTAATTTCAATATTGTGTCTCAGGGACTAGGGAGACCCAAGAAGAGGGGAAAAGATGGGGGAACAATGGTTGGTGGAGCAGTCAGACAACACACATTTATGGATTAAGTTCACCATCTTATATGGGCACAGTTCATGGTGCCCCCAAACAATTACAACAGTAACATCAAAGATCAGAGATCACCATAACGAATATAATAGTAATGAAAAAGTTCATTTCAAGAATTATCAAACTGTGACACAGAGACATGAAGTGAGCAAATGCTGTTGGAAAAAAATGACATTAATAGACTTGCTCAACACCGTTTCCACGAACCTTCAATTTGTAAAAAAAAAAAAAAAACACTACCTGCCACGTGCAATAAAGTGAAGCACAATAAAGCAAGGTTTGCCTGTAGAGGGAAATGTTGTATAGCTTAATCTGAAGGCCCATTTGAGGAAAGGAAATAGAAGATGAAGAAAGAATCATACTGGGAAGGTACTTCTTTGCTCAGGGAGCAGTAAAATGCATGCACACCACTCTACCTAGTCCTTCTCTCATTCCAGATGCTCCACTACTCCTCTGAGAAGATCTTCCCATGGCCTCTTGAGGAGCAGCTACTTGACTTAGCTCTCCAAATAGCACTAGAACATACCTTTGTTGACAAAATTTACCTAACCAAGATAATCATAATGCTTTTCTTTCTCTATAGCACCTCAGTTCTTCATTATGACACTATTCCCACTACACAAGTACAAGTCACAGGCCAGTTCTGACTGCCCTGGAGGGAGCTGTGTTTCACTGGGCTTCATTACAGTTTAGAACCCATGTGGCCCTGCTGCCCTGGAGGTGCACACAGGTTAAATAAGACACCATGGGATTTAGCCCCACGGGTAGGCAATAGGTTTGCAGTGAACTTGGGAAAATCCAATTGAGACTTATTAGTAGGGGAACTCTTCTTCTCAGAAAGTTTCCTAAGGGGAATTTGAAGTGCCTTCAAAGTGAAATGATTCTATTTATGAGTAACAGTGCAATATTGAGAGGTGGGGGTGGTTCAGAGTACTCATAAAATGTCCAAGGAAAGTATTACTCTCAAGTTTAAGAAATTTACTCCATTTTATAAATTACAAATACTATAAAGTTTCATACTCTGATGACATAATGATGGATACAGGTCACTATACATTTGTACAAACCCATAGAATGTGCAACACCAAGAGTGAACCCTAATGTAAACTATGGATTTTGAGTGACTATGATGTGTCAGTGTAGGTTCATCAACAAACGTACCATTCTGGTGGGAATGTCGATAATGGTGGAGGCTAAGGGGGCAAGAGCAGGGATTATATGGGAAATCTCTGTACCTTCCCCTAAATTTTGCTGTGAACCTAAAACTACTCTAAAGTCTTAATGAAAAAAAAAAGGGCCAAGTTACCCATATTGAAGAATTAAGGACATAACAGAGACAATAAAATAAAATAATTAAAATGGGCAAAAGACTTGAATAGACATTTCTGTAAAGAAGATATACAAATGTCCAAAAAGTATATGAAAAGATGCTCAACATCACTAATCATTAGATAAATGCAAGTCAAAGCCACAATGAGATATCACCTCACCCCCATTAGGATGGTTAATATAAGAAAAACAAAAAACAAAAAATACAAGTGTTGGCAAGGATGTGGGGAAATTGAACCCTCATGCACTGTTGGTGGGAATGTTATATGGTGCAGCTGTATGGAAAACTTAACAACTACTATGGAGGTTTCTCAAAAAACTAAAAGTAGAACTACTATATGACCCAACAATCTCACTTGTGCATATATATCCAAAAGAACTGAAAGCAGGATCTCAGAGAGATATCTGCACACCCATGTTCACTGCTGCATTATTCACAATAGCCAAGAGGTGGAAGCCACCCAACTGTCCATCAATAGATGAATGGATAAAGAAAATGTGGTATATACATACAATGGAATATTTTTCAACCTCATTAAAAAAAGAAATTCTGTCACATGCTACAACATTGATGAAACTTGAGGACATTATACTATGTGAAATAATCCAGTCACAAAAATACAAATCCTGTCTGATTCCACTTATATGAGGCATCTAGTCAAATTCATAGAAACAAAAAGTAGAATCATGGTTGCCATGAGCTAGGAGGAGGAGAAATGGGGAGTTGTTTTTCAGTGTGTATAGAGTTTCAGTTTTGCAAGATGAAAAAGTCCTGGAGATGTGCTGCACAACAATGTGAATATACTTAACACTATGGTACTATACGCTTGAAAATGGTTAAGATGGTAAATTTTATGTATGTGTTTTTAACCACAATTAAATTTTTAATTTAATTAAAAATTAATAACAGTATTAAGTCTTCCAACCCATGAACATGAAATATTTTTCCATTTATTTAGGTCTTCTTTATTTTCTTTCAACAATTTTATAGTTTTTAGTGTACAAGTCTTATCATTCTTAAATCAAATTTATTCCTAAGTGTTTTACTCTTTTTGATGCTACTACAAATGGAATTGTTTTCTTAACTTCTTATTTGCATTGTCAACTGATATTGTATAGAAATATCACTGATCTTGTACCTTCAACCACTGAGTTTGTTTTCAATTGTATAGAATTTTCTATACATAAGATCATGTCATCTACAAACAAGGATTATTTATTTCTCCCTTTCCAATGTGGAAACACACAAACTACCAAATCTGACTCATGAAGAAATAGAAAATATGGACCCACCTGTAACTAGTAAAAATATTGAATCAATAATCAAAATTCTCACAACAAAGATAATCTCAGGACCAGAAACTTTACTGGTGAATTCTGCTAAACATTTAAAGAAGAATTAACACCAATGCCCTCAGACTTTTCCAAAAAATAGAAGAGGAAGAAACACTTCCTAAGTCATTCTATGAGGCCAGCATTACCCTTATACCAAAGCGAGACAAAGAAATGACCTAAAGGTTTGTTATCATCATGATGTATGGTAATACAAAAGCATTATTCATAATGTGAAGTGATTGTTCTGCCTTGGTTTTTAGATTTTTTCACACATGTCTTTCCTGTTAGATTTTGGACTCCTTAAGGACAAAAAAACATGTTTTGCTTATGTCTGTGTCCTCCATGACACCCAAAAAAGCACCTCACACTCATTCAGTATTGAGTAAATATCTACTGAATCATTAAATTAATGAATAAATAAATTAAAATGTATTAGTATTTTTAAAATCACTTGAAAAGAAAACTATCTTCCAATATCTATTTCTCAAATAGAACTAGAGAATTGAGGAAAAGGCCTGAAGTAATCTGGTGGAGGTAAAGGCGTACTGCTAACTCTGCCAAGTGAAAACAGACGGTTTCTTGTTTTCACATTTTTGAGAGAGGGAGGGAGGGAGGGAGGAAGGAGGGAAGCTACCACTCTAATAAGGTCTAGAAAAGTAGCTGCAATTAGAACCACCATTAAAATAAGTATATTTTAATTCATTTTCATTCCCCAAAACCTGTCAGTCTTCTGCACCTACCAATTTGGAAAGTTGAGGATGTGACAGAAATCACCACTCCTTGAATCTTCTAAGACTTTGATTTCCTTTTTTTTTTAATTGAAGTATAGTTGTGTTAATTTCTGCTCTTCAGCAAAGTGGCTCAGTTATACATATATATATACACATTGTTTTTCATATTCTTTTCCATTATGGTTTATCACAGGATATTGAATATAGTTCCCTGTGCTATACAGTAGAACCTTGTTGTTTAGCCATTCTATATATACCAGTTTGTATCTGCTAATCCCAAACTCCCAATCAATCCCTCTCCCCTCTCTCCCCCTTGGCAACCACCAGTTTATTCTCTATGTCTGGGATTCTGTTTCTGTTTCATAAATAGGTTCATTTGTGTCATATTTTCAATTCCACATATAAGTGAGATCATATGGTAGTTGTTTTTCTCTTTCTGACTTACTTCACTTAGCATGATAATCTCTAGATGCATCCATGTTGCTGCAAATGGCATTATTTTGTTCTTTTTTATGCCAAGCCTTTGATTTCTATGATTCCACCAGGAATACAATATGGTCTTTTTTTTTTTTGGCTGCATTGGGTCTTCGTTGCTGCGTGCGGGCTTTCTCCAGTTGCGGCGAGCAGGGGCTACTCTTTGTTGTGGTGTGCGGGCTTCTAATTGCAGTGGCTTCTCTTGCTGTGGAGCACAGGCTCTAGGCGCGCAGGCTTCAGTAGTTGCAGCACGTGGGCTCAGTAGTTGTGGTGGATCGCGGGCACTAGAGCACAGGCTCAGTAGTTGTGACACACGGGCTTAGTTGCTCCACGGCATGTGGGATCTTCCCGGACCAGGGCTCGAACCCATGTCCCCTGCATTGGCAGGCGGACTCCCAACCACTGTGTCACCAGGGAAGTCCTGCAATATGGTCTTTAATGTTATAATTTGGTAGCAAAGAGAAGTTCCAGGGGCCTCAGCTTGGATTTTCCTACTATAATGTTCCTTATTCCATAATTCATAGGGCCAACGTGGGGATGTACCACTTGTTGATAATATCTATTCCAAATATTACATGCAAACTGAGGAAATAACCATGGGGCTGTTTTCAGAGTTTCCATGTGTGAACTTTGAAGTGAATCTCAATCACCTGCGATTCATAGGCAGACTCACTGACATATATACTGCAGTGTCATTCTGGGTCTTTAGGAATTGGAGTAAGTTCTGCATGAATGTCCAAGAATCCAAAAGTGTTCCCATTTCACAGTACAGTCCTTTGAAATCAAGATGTAGCAGGAAAAATAAAGGTCCCAAAGATGTCCACATCCAACCAGGATACAGAATCAGTGAATATGTTAGATTAGATGGCAAAGAAGATAAAGGTTGCAGATGGAATTAGGTTGTAATCAGCTAACCTTAAAATAAAGAGATTATCTGTCTTGGTCCAAGGTCATCACAAAGGTCCTTAAAACTGGAAGAAGGTGACAGAAGAGATAGTTAGAGAAAGAGATGTGATGACACAAGCAGGGTCAGAGTGATGCAGTATGAGGAAGACTGGACTCATCTTTGCTGGCCTTGGAGATGGAGGCAAGGGCCATGCATTAGTCTGCTCAGGCTGCCATAACAGAGTACCACAGACTGGGTGGCTTAGATAACAGAAATGTATTTTCTCATAGTTCTGGAGGCTGGAAGTCCCTGCCTCAGGTATGAAAGAGTGAGAGGATAGAGAGAGAAAAAAAAGCAGTGGGGACTCTTCCCAAGCTCGTGGGACCACAGTTCCTCCAGTCAGGAAGAAGGTTCTCTTTCCTGCCCAGCCACCACTGCTGGTGCTGCCACTGTCACCACAGGATTGCCTGGGAGTTTGGCCCAGAGATAATTTTTTTTAAATCAGGAAATTTCCTTTGCTCCCCATTTCTCCTTTTCAGACCACAAAAAGGGAGCTTCTCTTGGAGCTTCTTCTATCTTTCTCTCTGAACCCAGTGTGTAGGTTTGGGTTTCAGGCTGCCCTTGAGTCTAGGCCAAGAGGTGCTGGATGGGTGGAGGAGAGAAAGAAAAAAAAAAATTCACCATCAGTTTGTTGGTACCTTGTGCTCTAGTTTCCTTCCCAGGTCTGTGTGCTACCATTTATTTTTCAGAGCCCTCAAATGACTGGTCCATGCATTCTGTCTAGAGTTTTTAATTGCATTCAGTGGGAAAACCAGGGTAGAGTGGGCTTATTTCATCTTGATCGAAACTGGAATTTGTCTTCTGGCTTCTGCCCTCTCCCTGCTTTAGAGGTTGCTCCTTTTCAATGTCACTTTGTTGGTTTTTCTTATTTGATGGGCTTTAAATATTAGTGTTCCTCTAGTTTCACTTAGGCAATTTTCTCACTGTATACTCTCTCCCTAGTTAAGTTAACCATGTTGAATACTTAAATTATTATATATATGCAAATATGTCACAAGTTTATATCTCCAGGCTGATCTTTCTTGTTAATTCCAAACTAGCATATCCAACTGACTCCTTGATATCTCTTACATATCTCAAAATCATGACAAATTCCACATGTCTAAATTACAACTCATGGTTTACCCTTCAACCCCCAAACTTGGTCCTCTTCAAGTATCCCTGTGGCAGTTAATGACATATCAGCCTTCTTTGACACCTGGAAGTCACCTTTGACATCCTCATCTCTCTCACCACAGGAATGGTCAAGTACCTACTTGAAGAGCCATCAGAAGTTTATTATATGCATATTTGTATTCAACAGATATTCACTGAGCACTTGGTCCTTCACAAAAAGTATGCACCGAATGTCCTCCCTATGCCAGACCTTGCGCTAAGCTCTGGGTCTACAGTGGTAAATGAAATTGATACAGTCCTTGCCTCAATGAACCCACAGACTAGTGAGAGAGATATTAAACAAGTAAACCTACAAATTATTATCAAATTTCAAATTGTCATAAGTGCTTTTAATAAAAGAAGACAGAGCACAACACTTTAATAGAACTAAAAGGAATTTGGGGTTCCCAGAGCAGAGGATGTAAATGGTGGGTAATCAGATTATGAAAGTCTGTGCATGACATCTTAAGGACTTCAAGCTTAGGGTAAGAAGAAGCCACTAAGGGATTTAAACGGGGAAATGACATGATCTGATTTTTCTGAAGCATAAATCTGGTCATATCATTCATTCAGGAACTGACTCTGTCAGAGGTGGTTTTATCTTCTCTGTCAAATATATTCCTCTCTTTAATGATACCTGACAAGGATCCCTTACCTGAGAATCTATAAAACTAATGATTGTAATTAGTACTGGTTGAGATGGAATCTAACCCAAATGACAGAATGTACCATTTGCCAATAATGAACTTTAGTATTGCCTGTAATATATGAAACACATTTATATTTATATTCGCTTGTTGTTTTTCACAGTAACTTTATGTAACATATCACTGTAACTACTGTAACTCCTAATCTCTTAGCCAAGAGCTACTAGGGAGATATCTGCCAGGGTTCCATCCTGGGTCCTCTTCTGACATCAGGATCATTTATAACCTACTTCAGTGACCCATGTCAATACACTCAGTTCCCTGTGTCAAAGCTGATATACTAATTACTAAGGGTGTTCAGTCTCTGTGTCTTCAAATTCTCATAGCTCATTCTTTGCAGTAAAGATTTCAGCTACTTCTGTAACTCTGGTTCTTCCTGTTTATATTTGGTACCACACATATTATAACTAAGTCGAGGAGGCAGACAGTTCATTCTACTCTACTATAAAATCCAGCTCTGCTACTCTAATAAAAGCCTACTATCAAATATCACTTCAAAATGATTTTGAAATTGCCAGGAAATGAGTGTGGTAGTTGGGTTGAAAAGGTTGAGGTATCTAAGAGAAAAAGAATTACTTCTAGGATGAAAGCTTCCTGGTCAGCTCTCCCCTACCATCCTAAAACCATTTACTCAGGGCTTGTTTCCATCCCCCACCATCAAACATCTCTTGGCAACAACATGTGGCACCAAATTTGTCCCCTTGCTCCATCATCAGAATTTTGCCATGGGATTATTTCAAGTGTCTCTCTGTGTGGGCTACACAACCAGGAACATGTAATGGAAGCCGCAGATCCAAGGGAATGGTCTAAGAGTTAAACAATCCAGAACTCAACGTCCAATACTAAAAGTTTTTAGGTCTTTCATATTTTGAAATTTTTCAAGTGGGTTAACCTTCCTCCACTCAAAACCCTCTCCCCTTCCCTACTGTAGAAGTGGAGGTAGGCAAGTGAGAAGGTACACATGGAGGCAGAAAGAATGGGGGAAAAAACAAAAGGAAAAGGAAAAATGGATAAATAAGAGCTATTTCCACTTTTCTTTTGGAATGATAGGTTTTCACTGGAAATAATGTCTCCCAATGTATGGTCATCTTATAACCTATTTCAGAGTTTCTTGGGGGTCTATTATAAGTGCAGATTATCAGAATAATCTGATAATGTTTCAGAACATCTGAGAGTAGGGACCCAGAATCTGCATTTTTAACAAGCAATATTTTCATACAAATACAAGATTTAAAACAACAAATGTAAATATCATCTCTGTGATTATTGGATATTAACAAAGCAATAGACCTCCTGGCCCACGCTGTTTCTTCTTCATAATTTTCACAAATGGTACTTACTTTTCAAATAAAGAAATTGGTTGAAAGCTGATAAATTTATTAGTTTACTGGATGACTGCTGTAAACAAAAGGTACAAAATAACAGGAACCCATGACTTTGTGAAGTCAATCATCCAATGAAGAAAAAAGACAAACACACATTAAAAAAGACCTAATTAGTGTATGGGTAGTATACTGGCATAGAAATGCATACAATTTGTGCAAGTATCTAGGTGCTTAGAAAAGCAAGGTTGGCAGCTGAGCAAATCACGTAGGCATTGCTGCCTTACTCAGGAAGTCAAGAGTTTTAATGAGTTTTGAATAAGGAAGGGTAATTAGGGAGCCACTCAGTGTGTAGAACAAGCTCTGGTGAAAAAGTCCAAAGGATAAGGGTTGCAGTTCTGGTCCTACAACTGTGATGTTGAGCAAGTCTTTTAATTTTTCATTGATTCTGTTTCACTGATTCTGTTTTCTCGCTTAAGTAACCAAGGCCGATCTCTATTGTTTCTTTGTTTCTTTATGCTCTCACCTCATTCTGGAAAGGATTTAAGGCAGAAATGATAGACAAGTTTCTTCTGCACCAACATTCACTGACTCTAAATTCATACAAGTTTCGTTCTGGAGCAAATGTGTGATGACCTTATAGCCCCAAACTTCTCACAACCATAAGACAGAAAAGACAGAAATTACTACTAAATGCAAATTGGAACCTATTATCGCCCATAGGCAATCACTCTGTATACACCTATCTCACAGCTGTAAGATGACAGAACTCAAGTTCAAGTCAGTGTTCTAAGGGTGAGTATATTGTCTTGAATCTCTCTGGTGAGTTCTGCCAGGAGCATACCCCTGGTGAAACCGCAGGCCCCCCAGTCAGAGACTTTCCTGTATTTGCTGCAAGTATATTTGGCCCAGCACTTTCTTCACAGCATCTTTGACTTCCTTGTTTCATAAACTGTAAGTTATGGGGTTCAGCATAGGGGTAAGCACTCCATAAAGCAACGAGATGATTTTATCTATTTCTTGTGAGCCTGACGAAGAAGGCTTTAGGTACATGGAGAGTGCAGCCCCAAATACAAGAACACCACAGTTGAGTGAGCACCCCAGGTAGAAAAAGCTTTGTTTCTTCCCTCTGCTGAGCTGATTCTCAGAATAGTGGAAAGGATGACGACATAAGAGATGCAAATTAAGAGCATTGGAACGGGTAGGAGGAGCACGCTGACCACCAGCACGATCGTGTCCATGAGCAATGACCTTGTGCAAGCTAGCTTCAGCACTGCCAGAATTTCACACATGAAGTGATGGATGAAATTCCCAGAGGGGTATCTGCAGGGTGAAGCTGGTTTCCAGCAGGGCTGTCAGAGAGCCCATCACCCAGGAGGCAGTGGCCATCTGCACACAGACCTGCCTGTTCATGATGATGGGGTATCTCAGCGGCTTGCAAATGGCCACATAATGGTCATACACCATCACAGCCAGGAGCAGGCACTGCTCCTGGAGCCCAGAGCAAGGAACAGATACATCTGTACAGCACACCCAGAAAAGATGATGGTTTTCTGGGATGACAGCAAGTTCACCAGCAAAGTGGGAACAGAAGCAGATGTGTAACAAATATCCATGAAAGAGAGATTTCCAAGGAACAAGTACATGGGAGTTTGAAGGCATGAATCTAGGACAGTGATTAAAATAAGAGTGCTGTTGCCCAAGAGGGTTATCAGATGCATTACAAGGCTGAAGACGAAGAGAACAATCTCTAACTTTGGGTATCTAGAAAAACCTTCCAGGAAAAAAAAACTCCAACTGGTGAGATTTTCGCCTTGCATTTGCTTCCTTTTACCTGTAGTTATTCTAATATTATTCTATTCATTTCATCTGAGGACATAAAGAGAGGGATAAAGTATAATGTTCATTGAGTTAAGAAAATACTTTTGAACTTATTTTCACTATTATAAGCACAATTTTACCATAAGAAATCACAGGACAATGTATCTATTGATCTAAGAGGAGGGGAAACAGGTTTGGCCTGTGTCCCTCAGCAGTGGGTCAGTGACTTACAGACAACCATCTAGAGCTCAGCCAGCTTGGTTTTGGGTCTGAAGAGCAGAATCAGTAGATTAGAAGTCTCTTCAGTTTTCTTTGCCCTTCTTTCAAAACAAAATTTAGAAAAGAGTGAATTTGAAAACAAGAATAAACAAATTTAATATTTGAATCTCAGCTCGTAATCCTTTGCTTGGCACACAGCAGGTTTTCAGTAAAGATTTGAAAGTACTGAGTAATGAAAAATATGAAAGAACATTGAATAAGCTATTGAGCACTAATTAGAAAAGTCAGTCAAATAAATGAGGAAAAGAAAGCACATTTGTAAAAATAAAAACCAGTAATGATCTTCACTGGAAGAAGAGGAGGAATGTTGAAAGGAACAAATAAATGAGTTTTAAACTAACACCTATGAAGTTCTGGGTCTAAATGAACTCTGTCCTTTCCAGCTAACAGCTTAGAGGTCCACACACTTGTTTCAAAAATGATGACATTGTTTGAAGCATTGTAGATACCCATTCTGAGTCTATGTAAGAGCCAGTTTACAAGTCATGTCAAATAACCCACCTCATTTAAACACTATTACATCCCCTGTACAGTTTCATTCATTATTGGGACCCATACCTTTGTGAGTATGTAAATAGTTCTAAAAATTATACGCAGGCAATACTCTTATTATACATTAAAACTCATGAAGATCCAGAAAATGCAGAAGTTAAACTCCCTTTAAAAATTATCTTAAAATCTCTTGGCAACAACATGGATGAACTTGGAAGGTATTATGCTTAGTGAAATCAGTCAAAGACAAATACTGTATGATATCACTACCTGTGGAATCTAAAAAATAAAACAAACTAGTGAATATAATAAAAAATTATAGGGCTTCCCTGGTGGTGCAGTGGTTGAGAGTCTGCCTGCCAATGTAGGGGATGCGGGTTCGAGCCCTGGTCTGGGAGGATCCCACATGCCGCGGAGCAACTGGGCCCGTGAGCCACAACTACTGAGCCTGCACGTCTGGAGCTTGCGCTCTGCAACAAGAGAGGCCACGATAGTGAGAGGCCCGCGCACCGCGATGAAGAGTGGCCCCGGCTCGCCGCAACTAGAGAAAGTCCTCGCACAGAAACGAAGACCCAACACAGCCAAAAATAAATAAATAAATAAATAAAATTTTAAAATATATATATTAAAAAAAATTATAGATCATCTAATTATATACAAGACGCTTAAGGTTTTATTTCTTTTTTTTTACATTTCACATTATTAACCAAAAAAAAAATTACAAAAACTTACCTTGCTTACACACTGATATTGCTCTTTATCACCATCAATCTTCTTCCTTTCCCCACTAATTCTTTTCTATTTTCAAATATACTGTTCTTAAAAATTCCCTTCATTGTCATGCTACTTATGTAAATTGCCATCCTATTTTTGCTCTTTCTTTGACAGGTAAATTCCTTAGTTATACGGTTTATCTTACAATAGTTCAGTCTTCACTTTCTCATCACTAATACAGTCATTATTATCATTTGTCTCCCAGTTCTTCATATTTAAAAACCTGGTCTAAATGGTTATGGTGAAAATAATAATGGTGTGAGCAATACCTTATGCATGGCCCTATAACAGTGGCATGATATTTGTCAAATACTTTTCATTATATTACATTATTATCTCTGACCTCTTCCCCACTGTATCGCATATCCAGGCTATTAGCAAATCCTGTCATTTTTTTTTTCTGTTTTAGTCATCAGACCTCCAGCAGCTTACAGTGAGGTACAAACATCATCAGTAACCCTGAATACTCTTTTGAGTATTCTGGAGAACACTTGTCAGTACTACTGCCCTTTGCGGCACCTGAGCATGCAGTTTTTGCTTTTCTTCCTAAAAGCTCCATTTTTACTACATCCCAGCAGTTAGTTCTTACTCATTTGTTAGTTAAGAGATGATTTCTTAGGGACTTCCCTGCTAGATTTTATATTCAACAAATTTCCTACAAAAACTTTATTATATCATTGTAAGAGATGATTTCAAAGAAACAATTTTTCTGTGCTATTCTTAAGACTAGTAAAGAAAACACAATTTTTTTTTTAACATCTTTATTGGAGTATAATTGCTTTACATTGTTGTGTTAGTTTTTGCTGTATAACAAAGTGAATCAGCTATACGTATACCTATATCCCCATATCCCCTCCCTCTTGCGTCTCCCTCCCACCCTCCCTATCCCACCCCCCTAGGTGGACACAAAGCACAGAGCTGATCTCCCTGTGCTATGTGGCTGCTTCCCACTGGCTATCTATTTTACATTTGGTAGTGTATATATGTCCATGACACTCTCTCACTTCGTCCCAGCTTACCCTTCCCCTCCCCGTGTTCTCAAGTCCATTCTCTATGTCTGCGTCTTTATTCCTGTCCTGCCCCTAGGTTCTTCAGAACCTTTTTTTTTTTTTTTTTTAGATTCCATATATATGTGTTAGCATATGGTATTTGTTTTTCTCTTTCTGACTTACTTCACTCTGTATGACAGTCTCTAGGTCCATCCACCTCACTACAAATAACACAATTTCATTACTTTTTATGGCTGAGTAATATTCCATTGTATATATGTGCCACATCTTCTTTATCCATTCATCTGTCAATGGACACTTAGGTTGCTTCCATGTCCTGGCTATTGTAAATAGTGCTGCAATGAACATTGGGGTGCATGTGTCTTTTTGAATTATGGTTTTCTCAGGGAATATGCCCAGTACTGGGATTGCTGGGTCATATGGTAGTTCTATTTTTAGTTTTTTAAGGAACCTCCATACTGTTCTCCATAGTGGCTGTATCAATTTATATTCCCACCAACAGTGTAGGAGGGTTCCCTTTTCTCCACACTCTCTCCAGCATTTATTGTTTGTAGATATTTTGATGATGGCCATTCTGACCGGTGTGAGGTGATACCTCATTGTAGTTTTGATTTGCATTTCTCTAATGATTAGTGATGTTGAGCATCTTTTCATGTGTTTGTTGGAAATCTGTATATCTTCTTTGGAGAAATGTCTATTTAGATCTTCTGCCCATTTTTGGATTGATTCTTTGTTTTTTTTGATATTGAGCTGCATGAGCTGCTTGTATATTTTGGAGATTAATCCTTTGTCAGTTCCTTCATTTGCAAATATTTTCTCCCATTCTGAGGGTTGTCTTTTCATCTTGTTTATGGTTTCCTTTGCTGTGCAAAAGCTTTTAAGTTTCATTAGGTCCCATTTGTTTATTTTGTTTTTATTTCCATTTCTCTAGGAGCTGGGGCAAAAAGGATCTTGCTGTGATTTATGTCATAAAGTGTTCTGCCTATGTTTTCCTCTAAGAGTTTTATAGTGTCTGGCCTTACATTTAGGTCTTTAATCCATTTTGAGTTTATTTTTGTGTATGGTGTTAGGGAGTGCTCTAATTTCATTCTTTTACATGTAGCTGTCCAGTTTTCCCAGTACCACTTATTGAAGAGGCTGTCTTTTCTCCACTGTATATTCTTGCCTCCTTTATCAAAGATAAGGTGACCATATGTGTGTGGGTTTATCTCTGGGCTTTCTATCCTGTTCCATTGATCTATATTTCTGTTTCTGTGCCAGTACCATACTGTGTTGATTACTGCAGCTTTGTAGCACAGTCTGAATTCAGGATGCCTGATTCCTCCAGCTCTGTTCTTCTTTCTCAAGATTGCTTTAGTTATTCGGGGTCTTTTGTGTTTCCATACAAACTGTGAAATTTTTTGTTCTAGTTCTGTGAAAAATGCCATTGGTAGCTTGATAGGGATTGCACTGGATCTGTACATTGCTTTGGGTAGTATAGTCATTTGCACAATGTTGATTCTTCCAATCCAAGAACATGGTGTATCTCTCTGTTTGTATCATCTTTAATTTCTTTCATCAGTGTCTTATAGTTTTCTGCATACAGGTCTTTTGTCTCCTTAGGTAGGTTTATTCCTAGGTATTTTATTCTTTTTGTTGAAATGGTAAATGGGAGTGTTTCCTTAATTTCTCTTTCAGATTTTTCATCATTAGTGTATAGGAATGCAAGAGATTTCTGTGCATCAATTTTGTATCCTGCTACTTTACCAAATTCATTGATTAGGTCTAGTAGTTTTCTGGTAGCATCTTTAGGATTCTCTATGTATAGTATCATGTCATCTGCAAACAGGGACAGTTTTACTTCTTCTTTTTCTATTTGGGTTCCTTCTATTTCTTTTTCTTCTCTGATTGCTTTTGCTAAAACTTACAAAACTATGTTGAATAACAGTGGTGAGAGTGGGCAACCTTGTCTTGTTCCTGATCTTAGTGCAAATGGTTTCAGTTTTTCACCATTGAGAACGATGTTGGCTGTGGGTTTGTCACATATGGCCTTTATTATGTTGAGGAAAGTTCCCTCTATGTCTACTTCCTGAGAGTTTTTATCATAAATGGTTGTTGAATTTTGTTGAAAGCTTTTTCTGCTTGAGATGATGATATGGTTTTTCTCCTTCAATTTGTTGATATGGTGTATCACATTGATTGATTTGCATATATTGAAGAATCCTTGCATTCCTGGGATAAACCCCACTTGATCATGGGGTATGATCCTTTTAATATGCTGTTGGATTCTGTTTGCTAGTATTTTGTTGAGGATTTTTGCATCTATGTTCATCAGTGATATTGGCCTGTAGTTTTCCTTTTTTGTGACATCTTTGTCTGGTTTTGGTATCAGCGTGATGGTGGCCTCGTAGAATGAGTTTGGGAGTGTTCCTCCCTCTGCTATATTTTGGAAGAGTTTGAGAAGGATAGGTGTTAGCTCTTCTCTAAATGTTTGATAGAATTTGCCTGTGAAGCCATCTGGTCCTGGGCTTTTGTTTGTTGGAAGATTTTTAATCACAGTCTCAATTTCAGTGTTTGTGATTGGTCTGTTTATATTTTCTATTTCTTCCTGGTTCAGTCTTGGAAGGTTGTGCTTTTCTAAGAATTTGTCCATTTCTTCCAGGTTGTCCATTTTATTGGCATATAGCTGCTTGTAGTAATCTCTCATGATCCTTTGTATTTCTGCAGTGTCAGTTGTTACTTCTCCTTGTTCATTTGTAATTCTATTGATTTGAGTCTTCTCCCTTTTTTTCTTGATGAGTCTGGCTAACGGTTTATCAATTTTGTTTATCTTCTCAAAGAACCAGCTTTTAGTTTTATTGATCTTTGCTATCGTTTCCTTCATTTCTTTTTCTTCTGATCTGATCTTTATGATTTCTTTCCTTCTGCTAACTTTGGGGGTTTTTTGTTCCTCTTTCTCTAATTGCTTTAGGTGTAAGATTAGCTTGCTTATTTGAGATTTTTCTTGTTTCTTGAGGGAGGATTGTATTGCTATAAACTTCCCTCTTAGAACTGCTTTTGCTGCATCCCATAGGTTTTGGGTCATCGTGTTTTCATTGTCATTTATTTCTAGGTTTTTTTTTTTTTTTAATGCTACTCTTATCTGCTTACATTCTTTTTATGTATGTATGTATGTATGTATGTATGGCTGTGTTGGGTCTTCGTCTCTGTGCGAGGGCTTTCTCCAGTTGTGGCAAGCGGGGGCCACTCTTCATCGCGGTGCACGGGCCCCCCACCATCACGGCCTCCCGTTGCCGAGCACAGGCTCCAGATGCGCAGGCCCAGCAATTGTGGCTCACGGGCCGAGCCGCTCCGCAGCATGTGGGATCCTCCCAGACCAGGGCTTGAACCCACGTCCCCTGCATTGGCAGGCAGACTCTCAACCACTGCACCACCAGGGAAGCCCTCTAGGTATTTTTTGACTTCCTCTTTGATTTCTTCAGTGATCTCTTGGTTATTTAGTAGCATATTGTTTAGCCTCCATGTGTTTGTATTTTTTACAGATTTTTTTCCTGTAATTGATATCTAGTCTCATAGCTTTGTGGTCAGAAAAGATACTTGATACGATTTCAATTTTCTTAAATTTACCAAGGCTTGATTTGTGACCCAAGGTATGATCTATCCTGGAGAATGTTCCATGAGCACTTGAGAAGAAAGTGTGTTCTGTTGTTTTTGGATGGAATGTCCTGTAAATATCAAGTAAATCTATCTTGTTTAATGTCATTTAAAGCTTGTGTTTCCTTATTTATTTTCATTTTGGTTGATCTGTTCATTGGTGAAAGTGGGGTGTAAAAGTCACCTACTATTATTGTGTAACTGTCTTGCTAGTTGTTTGGCATAGAGTGTCCAGTACTGGAGCTTGCTGGTCATTGAGTGGAGCTGGGTCTTAGCGTTGAGACAGCAATCTCTGGGACAGCTCTTGCTGATTGATATTACGTGGGGCTGGGAGGTCTCTGGTGGTCCAGTGTCCTGAACTCAGCTCTACCACCTCAGAGGCTCAAGCCTGACAGCCGGCCGGAGCACCAAGACCCTGTCAGCCACACAGCTTTTGGGAAGTCTGAGGTCTTCTGACAGTGTTCACTGGGTGTTCTGTAGGAGTTGTTCCACATGTAAATGCATTTTTGATGTATTTGTGGGGAGGAAGGTGATCTCCATGTCTTAATCCTCCGCCATCCTGAAGGTCCTCTCTCTTCACACCTCTTGTTGCTAGAGGATCCACACTTCATCTGGAAAGGACATAAATCTGGCAATCTCACTTCAGGCCTGGCCCACCTTTTTTCCCTTTGTGCTTAGTCTGTTTCACTTGCTCATAGCGGGCCCCGTGCAGAGGCCTTGCCCCCCGCCCTTCTAACCAGAGTTCCTCATGAAACGGCTGAGCCGACACCTTAGCTTGGGACGTGCGCTGAAGCTCCTCACAGGACACTCCCACAATTTTTTTAGAATGAAAAATCAGCCCAGATGCCTGCAACTTGATATTTTCTACTGTTTAGAAATAGTATCCAAGAAAAATTCAATTCCCTGTCACCAATTCCAATTAAAATATTGTTTATGATATACTTCATAAAGTTAGCTATGTGCAAGAAAGAATGAATGCATCTATGTTAAAAATGTTAAACATATTACGTGAAAGTCAAAAATGCAATTCATTTTTTTCAAAAGTATTGACTGTTACCTCAGTAACTAAAAATACCAAAGTATAACAACTGAAATACTATGTAAATTTAAATCATCTGTTGTTTTGGGGAAACACCTGTTGTCCCTGAACAATTAACAGTTCAGCAGCTATAATACGCAGAGGTTTGAAACTTCAGCTCCTTCAGGGATAATGTCCCAAAGATCCAATTATATCAAACTTTTAAAAATTGAGACAGAGTGAACCACAGTTCCCCCAAAATAATTTCAAATAACTCATAAAAACAGCGTCTTCTACTCCTCCCTGTCCAACCTAGCTATATCAAGATTTTTTTTCTTGAAAGATTACAGTGTAGAATACTTAACAGTATACAGAGAAAAGGTATCCCTAGAATTCTAAGACATGTATTTTTTTCATTTGTGAAACTACATGTATTTTTTTTTCATATGTGAAACCGCTCTCTAGTTTTCAGAGATTAAAGGAAGACAGTTTACTCGTTAAGCCACTTGTCCCAACAAGTGATCAGAACTTTTATTCAATTACACATATTGAGAGGGCCTTTAAGCAATGGAACACCTCCACCCACACCTTGGTTTCTAAATGAATGCAATTCTCAACTAATAGGAAACATATCGTAGCTCCTTAGAGAAATGGCTGATGCCAAGGTTAGAGCAGGAATAAGACAAGATTAGCTTGGAGTACCTTATTGCACTAGAACATAAGGAAGTATGCAAAGAACAACTGGGATATTTCAAAAGGCTATAGGAGCCCACTTGATGAGACTCCCATTGGCCAGGTCTGGGACAGATTATTTCGAGCATCAAAATAAATAATGGTAAAAATGGATTAAAATCCATAGAATGAAGTAAGAATGCATGAATTCTTTTTGAAGGAAGGAAGGGAGGGAGGGAGAGAGGGAGGGGAGGGGAGGGGAGGGGAAAGGAGGGGAGGGGAGGAGAGGGGAAAGGAGGGGAGGGAAGAAGGAGGGGTCTGCCTTACAGTAGGATGCCAAAATATAAACATAGAAGAATGATGTAGTTAGAAAATCATCAATCAAGGTTTAGGTTGTTATAGTAATAGATTATCATAGGTAAAATGTTACAGTAGGTAGATGTAAATATCATAGTTGCATAGGTAAAAGCTGGATGAGAGACAGGATATTTACATAATGTCAAAGTATCTCACCACAATCTACTTATTAATTTCAAAAACAAGATGATAATAGCTTTACAGCAGAGAGCCACCTTAACATCACCAATAATGGGACATATTGACTCCACGTGCCTCCACTGAGGACACAGTATCACTTCTGTGGGATTCCTCTCAAAAACACATAACCTGAATCTAATCATGAGGGAAAACCAGACAAAATTAAATTGAGGGATACTCTGCAAAATAACCAGCCTATACTTTTCAAAAATGTCAAGGTCGGGAAACAGAAAAACAAAAGGGCTAAGGAAATATTCCAGGAGACTGAAGAGACATGACAGCTAAAGGCAATGCATGACCCAGCATTGAATATTAGACCAGGAAGAACTTAGCTCTAAAGGACATTATTAGGACAATGGACAAAATTGGTATATGGGCTGTGAATTAGATAACAGTATGGTATCAGAGTTAAATTTCTTTTTTCTTTTTAGTTTTTTTTGAGTTAAAATTTTTAAGATTTATTTATTTATTTAATTTATTTTTGGCTGTGTTGGGTCTTAGTTGTGGCATGCAGGATCTTCACTGAGGCATGCAGGATCTTTTGTTGTGGCGTGCAGGCTTCTCTCTAGTTGTGGCATGCAGGTTTTCTCTCTCCGGTTGTGGCACATGGGCTCCAGAGCGCATGGGGTCTGTAGTTTGTGGAACGTGGGCTTAGCTGCCCCGCGGCATGTGGGATCTTAGTTCCCTGACCAGGGATTGAACCCGCATCCTCTGCATTGTAAGGTGGATTGTTTACCACTGGACCACCAGGGAAGTCCCTAAGTTAAATTTCTTGATCTTCATAACTGCACTGTGGTTATGTAAGAGAATGTTCTTGTTGTTAAGTACTGAAGTATTTGTTATTAAAGGGGCAACTTACCCTCCAACTTATCGTTAAATAGTTCATTAAAAAATATGTTTTCTAACTAAAAATAGAGTTGCCATATGATTCAGCAATCCCATTCCTGGGCATATAGCCCAACAAAACTGTAATTCAGAAAGATACAAGTACCCCTATATTCATAGCAGCACAATTCACAATAGCCAATTCATGTAAAAAACCTAAATGTCCACTGACAGATGAATGGATAAAGAAGATGTGGTACATATATACCATGGAATACTACTCAGCCATAAAAAAGAAGGAAATAATACCATTTTCAGCAACATGGATGGACCTAGAAATTATCATACTAAGTGAAGTAAATCACAAAGAGAAAGACAAATACCATATATCACTTACATGTGGAATCTAAAATATGACACAAATGAACTTACCTACGGAACAGAAACAGACTCACAGACACAGAGAACGAACTTGTGGTTGCCAAGGGGAAAGAGGGTGGGGGAGGGATGGATTGGGAGTTTCGGATTAGCAGATGCAAACTAGTATTATATAAACTGGATAAACAACAAGGTCCTACTGTAGAGCACAGGGAACTATATTCAATATCCTGCAATAAACCAAAATGGAAATAAATATGAAAAAGAATATATATGTATATGTGTATATATATATATATATATATATATATCTGAATCACTTTCCTGTACAGCAGAAATTAAAACAACATTGTAAATCAACTATACTTCAATAAAATAAAAATTTTTTTAATATTTTTTTACTAAGGTATTTTATTTTTCTTAAACAAATTTTAAACTTTTTTAGTCACTAAATTATCAATGGCTGCAAGAATCTCCACAATATTTTTATATTTGGGGTACCTAAATGCCTAATCATAAATATGTTTTTTAAAAGTTCACTCCGGAGGGTCTCGACCTGCGTGTCACCCCTCTGTGCCCCACCAGGACAACGCGGGTGGAGCGTGGGGACCGGCTAGGCCTCCCAGCGGCTCAGACGCAACAAAGTCCGCAGCGGCGGGGCGGCGGGGTTCTCAGGAGCGGGTCCCTGGTCCCCACAGGCGCCCTAGCGGCCGGATCGCAGTTTGCATCACCTTCCCCACCGGGTACATGATGACACAGGTGCAGCCGTACGCGCGTTCGCACGGCCGGGTCCCTGGGCACTGGGACTGAGTATGGCAGGAGGTCCGCCGTCCAGGCGCCCCGGCCTGCACCGAGGCCTCCTCCCCGCTCTACAGCTCCAGCCCCAAAGCAGCCATCAGGTCTAGGATGGTCGCGTTCCTCAGCACCCACGCGCGGGATGCCCAGGGACCGCTGGAAAGCACATGGGCTGCTGTGTGGCCTGGGCGCCCGCGAGGCCGAGGCCGTGCGCCCAGGGAGGCCATCCAGGTGAAGTTCATACACGACCTGACCTCCCCTAAACCCACAGTACAGAGGATTCCTCCACGGGGTCAAGGAGATTGTTTGGGAACAAGAGCTGAAGAGGACTTACCAAGGCCGCCAGCCGGCAGATCCCAGCGGGCCGTCCGCTTCTTGGTCAGAAGCTCCCTGCGCAACTGGTACCCAGGGCGCAACTCTAGCTAGGCCCTGAAACCGCTTATCACGGGGTTTCCGAGCTATCGCGAGCGCAGCCAGCGTCTTTTTTTTTTTTTTTTTTTTTAACATCTTTATTGAAGTATAATTGCTTTACATTGGTGTGTTACTTTCTGCTTTATAACAAAGTGAATCAGTTATACATATACATATGTTCCCATATCTCTTCCCTCTTGCATCTCCCTCCCTCCCACCCTCCCTATCCCACCCCTCTAGGTGGTCACAAAGCACCGAGCTGATCTCCCTGTGCTATGCGGTTGCTTCTCATTAGCTATCTATTTTACATTTGGTAGTGTATATATGTCCATGCCACTCTCTCACCCTGTCACATCTCACCCCTCCCCCTCCCCATATCCTCAAGTCCATTCTCTAGTAGGTCTGTGTCTTTATTCCCGTCTTGCCACTAGGTTCTTCATGACCTTTTGTTTTTTCCCTTATATTCCATATATATGTGTTAGCATACTGTATTTCTTTTTCTCTTTCTGACTTACTTCACTCTGTATGACAGACTCTAACTCCATCCACCTCATTACAAATACCTCCATTTCATTTCTTTTTATGGCTGAGTAATATTCCATTGTATATATGTGCCACATCTTCTTTATCCATTCATCCGATGATGGACACCTAGGTTGCTTCCATGTCCTGGCTATTGTAAACAGAGCTGCAATGAATATTTTGGTACACGACTCTTTCTGAATTATGGTTTTCTCAGGGTATATGCCCAGTAGTGGGATTGCTGGGTCGTATGGTAGTTCTATTTTTAGTTTTTTAAGGAACCTCCATACTGTTCTCCATAGTGGCTGTATCAATTTACATTCCCACCAACAGTGCAAGAGTGTTCCCTTTTCTCCACACCCTCTCCAGCATTTATTGTTTCTAGATTTTTTGATGATGGCCATTCTGACCGGTGTGAGATGATACCTCATTGTAGTTTTGATTTGCATTTCTCTAATGATTAATGATGTTGAGCATTCTTTCATGTGTCTGTTGGCAATCTGTATCTCTTCTTTGGAGAAATGTCTATTTAGGTCTTCTGCCCATTTTTGGATTGGGTTGTTTGTTTTTTTGTTATTGAGCTGCATGAGCTGCTTGTAAATCTTGGAGATTAATCCTTTGTCAGTTGCTTCATTTGCAAATATTTTCTCCCATTCTGAGGGTTGTCTTTTGGTCTTGTTTATGATTTCCTTTGCTGTGCAAAAGCTTTTAAGTTTCATTAGGTCCCATTTGTTTATTTGTGTTTTTATTTCCATTTCTCTAGGCAGCCAGCGTCTTTGGGAACACGCCTCTGGACTAGGTTAAGACCGGATGCAGGGCCGGGAGGCGGGGCAACACCGAACACGTGGACGGCTGCTCGCAGGTCCTGAGGGATGAGGAGCTCAAAGCATTCTACAGTGGCATCGTCCCCCGCCGGGGGCGGGCCTGCCTGGACGTGGCCCTCGTGTTCATCATCTACGATGAGGTAGTGAAGCTGCTCAACAAAGGGTGGAAGACGGACTGAGCCCTGAGGGTCTGGGCGGGAAGACTAAGGATCTATAAAAATAGTGATAGCTCAAATTGAATTATAGGTTGTTGGCTGGTCTTAGCGAGTCTCTATTATTATTAGTCTTGGATAATTGAGCTTTGGCTAATGGAGGAACAGGAGTAGCCGCCAGAATGGGGAACTTCTTGGTGCAATGTATTTAAGGAAATCTCTGTCCAGTCATTAGCTGACCATTCAGCTAACTGAGTAGAGACTTCATTGGTTGGGTCTAATAAAGAATTGAGACTTTACAGAATTAGTTCAGGAAGTCACTAAAAATAGAACACACCAACAGCAACAAACTCTGGAATGGGAAGGGAATCTGATTTTCAGATTTGCCACACAATATTATTTTTAATGTCCAGTTTTCAACAACAACAAAATATGAGGTATGCAAAGAAACAGGAAAATATGGCCCATATTTAGTAATGATAGAAAGGTCAACCCATCAAGAAGACACAACAATTATAAGTATATATATGGGGACTTCCCTGGTGGCAGTGGTTAAGAATCCGCCTGCCAATGCAGGGGACAGGGATTCGAGCCCTGGTCCGGGGAGATCCCACATGCCGCGGAGCAACTAAGCCCATGTGCCACAACTACTGAGCCTGCGCTCTAGAGCCCACGAGCCACAACTACTGAAGCCCGCGCGCCTAGAGCCCATGCTCCACAACAAGAGAAGCCACGGCAATGAGAAGCCCATGCACCGCAACGAAGAGTAGCCCCCGCTCGCCGCAACTAGAGGCCGCAACTAGAGAAAGCCTGCACACAGCAACGAAGACCCAATGCAACCAAAAACAAATAATAAATTTAAAAATAATAATAAAATTAATAAAATAAAATTTTTTAAAAGCCTAAATAAAATAAATATATATATGCACCTGAAAAGAAGAGCCCCAAAACACTCGAAACAGAAACTGACAGAATTAGAGGGAGAACTAGACAATTCAACAGTAATAGTTGAAGACTTTAATACTGAACTCCCAATAATTGGTTAAAAAAAAAAAACTAGATAGCATACCAACAAGGATATAGGAGGCTGGCACAACAGTATAAACCAACCAGATTTCACACCACCTATAGAACACCCCCCCAACAAAATATACAAATACACATACACATTTTTCTCGAGTACACACAGAACATTACCTGCTGATTTTATGCCATCAGACTATGCATTGTGGTGTGTTTGGCTTCCTTCCCTCCACAGTATGCTTGCAAGATCCATGTTGATGTGGCTGCAGTTTGTCCATTTTTTATTACTATATGATAGTCCATTTTATGATCATAACATACTTTATCCACTGTTCTGTTGTTAGACATTTTAATTGGCTCGCTCTACCTTTTGGCTACTTCAACTAATGTTGTTACAAACCTGCATGTGTACCTTTTGGTTCATGTCTGTGCATGAGTATATGCTTAGGAGTGAAAGCAATAAGTGATAGAACACGCTTAAGTCACCTTTAGTAGATTTTTTAAAAAATATTTACTCTAGCTTTTTTATATATATAAATTTATTTATTTATTTATTTATGGCTGCATTGGGTCTTCGTTGCTGTGCACGGGCTTTCTTTTTAATTGCAGCGAGCGGGGGCTACTCTTTGTTGCAGTGTGCAGGCCTCTCATTGAGGTGGCTTCTCTTGTTGCAGAGCACAGGCTCTAGGTGCACGGGCTTCAGTAGTTGTGGCATGCAGGCTCAGTAGTTGTGGCTCATGGGCTCTAGAGCACAGGCTCAGTAGTTGTAGCACACGGGCTTAGTTGCTCTGCAGCATGTGGGATCTTCCCGGACCAGGGCTCGAACCCATGTCCCCTGCATTGGCAGGTGGATTCTTAACCACTGCACCACCAGGGAAGCCCACCTTTAGTAGATTTTAATTGATTTTCCAACATGGTATGAAAATTTACTATCAGAAGTATCAGTTTCCTCTTGCTACATAATAAAGTATCCAAAACGTATTGCCGTAAAACAATAGCCATTTTCTCATATCCCATGGAGTCTGGGTCAGGCATTCAGACTATTTAAGGGTAATATTTGTGAGAGACTGTGTAGTGTGAACTTGGTAAGGATTTTGGATTTGAGACTTATTTTCCTTTAGGCAGTAGTTTATTCAAGCTGCGGTCAGAACTGGTGAGCTGATCTCAGACTAAAAAGCCTTGGTAAAACCAATTAAAAGATAGGATACATTCTGTGAGTAAATATTCTTTAGGGATTCAAAGATAAAGTTATTTTGTCAAGAAATTTAAAGTGTAATATTGGGAGCTACATATAAAAAAGAACACCTAAAAGCACTCAGATTGTATACATTTCATGATGGAATCATGTGAGCACAAATGTACAGAGGGTCCATGGAGGCTTCTCCCCAGATGACTCAAAAAAGATTCCAAGCACACACTGGAATTGTTGGTGAACAAGGAGGTCTCAAGAAGCCTTATTTTCTAAACACAGAACTTCTAGATTAGCACACTCTTGCATCTGAAAGTTGTTTTGATTGACAAAAGTCAGGCAGAAGCATAAACTTACAAGTTGTTAAGAGTAGGCAGTAAGAACATCATAAATGGTTTTTATGCCAGATTAAGTAGGTTAAATTTAATTTTGTGGACAATGGAGAGCTGTTTTAAATAAGTGAGAGCCATAATTTGTTTTATGGCCATAATCAAGGTATAGAATATTCCCAACAACTAAGAAGTTCTCTTGTGCTCATTTGCAGTCAGTCTCCCCTGACCTCATGCCTGAAACTACTGATCTGATTTCTGTCACTATAGTTTTCCTTTTCTAGAATTTCCTATAAATAGAATTATATAATATACAGCCTTGTCACTTAGCAAAATGTTTTATATTTGTATTGGTCCTTTCTTTTCATTACTGAGTAGTATTCCACTGTATAAATCTGTCACAATGGTTTATTTACTAGTTGATAGACATTTGGATTGTTTTCAGTTTTGAGCTATTATGAATAATTCTGCTCTTCACTTACAAGTTTTTGTGCAAACATAGGTTTTTATTTGTCCTGGGTAAATACTCTGGAGTAAAATTTCTGGGTCATAATGCAAGTATATGCTTAACTTCATATGATATACCAAACTGTTTCTTAAAGATGCTGTACCAGGGCGCTTCCCTGGTGGCACAGTGGTTAAGAATCCACCTGTCAACGCAGGGGACACGGGTTTGAGCCCTGGTCCAGGAAGATCCCACATGCCGCGGAGTAACTAAGCCTGTGCGCCACAACTACTGAGCCTGCGCTCTGGAGCCCACAAGCCACAACTGCTGAGCCCGCGTGCCACAACTACTGAAGCCTGCACACCTAGAGCCCGTGCTCCGCAACAGGGGAGGCCACCGCAGTGAGAAGCCGATACGCTGCAATGAAGAGTAGCCCCCGCTCGCCTCAACTAGAGAAAGCCCACACGCAGCAACGAGGACCCACCGCAGCCAAAAATAAATAAAATAAGTAAATTTATTTTTAAAAAAAGATGCTGTACCATTTTGAAACTGCATTAGTAATATATGACAATTCTGTTACTCTATATCTGTGCCGATGCTTGGTATTGTAACTCTTTTTGATTTTAGCCATTTCAATGGGTATCTAGTGGTATCTTGGGCTTCATTTTGTTAGGGAACACAATTTATTAACATATTTTAACAAATAGTGTGTATGGAAAAATAATCAATACATGTTTCGTTATTTGTAACTTACAAATACTCTAAAATGCCCCAACCAGTTACAATGGATTGTCTTTTTTTTAAAACTTTACTAAGATATAATTCATATACCATACAATTGCCCCCATTTAAAGTGTACAATTCAATGATTTTTTTTTTAGTGTATTCACAGAGTCATGCAAATATCAGCACAATCAATCCTAGAACATTTCACCATCTATTAAAAAAAATTCAACACTGAGAAAGGAGAACCCTGTGCACTGTTGGTGGGAATATAAACTGATACAGTCACTATGGAAAACAGTACGAAGTTTCCTCAAGAAATTAAATATAGAACTACCATATGATCCAGCAATCCCGCTCCTGGGAACATATCCAAAGAAAACTAAATGACTATCTCAAAGAGATATATGCACTCCCATGTTCATTGCAACATTCTTTACAATAGCCAAGATATGGAAGCAACCTAAGTCCCCATCAACAGATGGATAAAGAAGTGATATGTATATATACATATATATGTGTATGTATATGTGTGTATATGTGTATATATATGTGTATGTATATGTACATATATATGTGTGTGTATATGTGTGTGTATATGTGTATATATATATATATACACACACATATACGTATAAATACAATGGAATATTATTCAGTCTTAAAAAATAATGAAATCTTGCCATCTGCAACACCATGGATGGACCTTGAGGGCATGATGCTAAGTGAAATAATTCAGACAGAAGAAGACAAACACTGTATGATTTCACTTACATGTGGAATTTAAAAAACAAAGCAACTGAACAAACAGAGCAAAAACAGAGTCATAGATATAGAGAACAAAGAGGTAGTTACCAGAGGGGAGGGGAGTTGGGGGCATGAGAGAAACAGGTAAGGGAGATTAAGAGGTACAAACTTCCAGCTATGAAATAAATGAGTCATGGGCATAAAATGTACAGTGTGGGGAATAAGTCAATAATAATATAACATCTTTGTACGGTGACAGATAGTAACTAGACTTATCCTGGTGATCATTTTGTAATGTATAGAAATACCAAGTCATTATGCCATGCACCAGGAACTAACATAGTGTTGTAGGTCAATTTTTACTTCAAAGACAAACAAACTCACAGAAAAAGAGATTAGATATGTAGTTACCAGAGGTGGGGGCTGGGAGGTAGGAAAATAGAATGAAGGTACAAACTGACAGTTATGAGTTAAATAAGTATTAGGAATTTAAAGTGCAACATATAAATATAATTAACACTGCTGTACGTTATATATGAAAATTATTAAGTGGGGTGTTAAAATCCCCCGCCATTATTGTGTTACTCTTGATTTCTCCCTTTATATCTATTAAGATTTGCTTTATGTATTTAGGTGTTCCTATGTTAGGTGTTTTAGGTGTATGTTATGTATTAGGTGTTCCTTTATGTATTGAGGTGCTCCTATGTTGGGTGCATATATATTTACAATTGTTATATCTCCTCGTGGATTGATCCCTTGATCATTATGTAATGTCCGTCTTTGTCTCTTGTCACAGTCTTTGTTTTAAAGTCAATTTTTTCTGATGTAAATATTGCTCCTCCAGTTTTCTTTTCGTTTCCACATGCATGGAATACCTCTTTCCATTCCCTCATTTTCAGTCTGTGTGCATCTTTAGATCTGGCGTCTCTTGTAGGCAACATATATATAGTCACTCTGTGTCTTCCGATTGGAGCATTTAGTCCATTTAAAGTAATTATTGATGGGTATGTACTTTTGTTGTTTGGGGGTTGTCTTTGTAGCTTTCTTGTTCCTTTTTTTTTCTTTTGCTCTCTTCCCTTGTGATTTGATGACTATCTTTAGTATTATGCCTGGATTTCTTTCTCTTTTCTGTGTATCTATTATAGATTTTTGGTTTATGGTTATTATGAGGTTTATATATAGCAATCTGTATATATATATGTGATTAAGTTGCAGACCCCTTAAGTTGGAATGCATTTTAACATCCTTGCATTTTTACCCCCCTCCACGCTTACTTTTTTTTTTTAACATCTTTATTGGAGTATAATTGCTTTACAATGGTGTGTTAGATTCTGCTTTATAATAAAGATGCTACCAGAAAACTACTAGAGCTAATCACGTTTACTATTTTTGACATCATATTTTAGTTTTGTGTATCCCTCAACTTATTGTGGATATAGATGATTTTACGACTTTTATCTTTTAACGCTCATACTAGCTTTATACGTGGTTGATTTACTATCTTCACTGTATATTTGCCTTTACCAATAAGATTTTTCCTTTAGTGATTTTCATATTTCTAGTTGTGGGTTTTCCACTTTTTAAAAACCAATTGTTATTCTAATCAAATAATCTGGTACTAGCTTGAAGGGAAAAAGGAGGAAAAGCATAGAAGAAAGGGAGCAGCTTAGGCTTTTCAGCTGCTACGAGAAAAAGCAAGGTATCTCTCACCTTCAAGCATATCTTCCACAGACTAAAAAAAAATTTTTTCAATAAAGTTTTATTTTTCAAAATATACAGTTGGTGGGACCTGTTCACGTGTCTTCATCAGCAGCTGGAGCATCTCCACCCTTGGTATTTCTGGTGTAAATTACTTGAGCTCTGTGCTTTGAAACCAGTTTAGTAAGTCCTTTACTAAGGAGCTCCTGAAGGGCTGCCCTGGCCAGGGAACCACAAATCTTCAGTATCTCAGGGACGACAGCTGGAGTTATAAGCTTATAGTTGGGTACTTCTTTAGAGTTTGTCTTATGTTGCTTTGTCATACAAGACTAGGTTATTGAGCTTGTCCCGAACTTTGCCTTTGGACCACTTCTTCTTTTTGGCCTTGCCCCCAGATTTGTTCACTGGGTCTTTGTCTTTCTTGGCTGACTTTCCAGTATCCTTCTTCTTCTTGTCGTCCTTGGGCAACACAGCGAAGCCGGGAGAGCAGCTGCTACCACTGCGCCTCGCTAAGATGTCGGACAAAAAGCCACAGCCTAGAATCTGTTTGGCTATTTACAACATAGGATGTACCTATAGCTCTGATATTTTATGTGCATAGCCATGTATGTTAATCTTAATCAAAAGCAGAACTGCTTGTTGTTTCTATGTGTTCATCAGGGATTACCTGTATCAAAAACTCCAATCTTTCAATGATTGCTTCTCTCCAAGCATTTAACAGCAATTATTCAGGTGCCTTGCCTCTGTTTGTGTTTTGCCTTGGAACTCCCAGACACTTAAGCCAACAATTTCTGCTTGGTAGAAGTAGCTCAGAATACTGCAGGCAGTAGGGCTTTTTTTGGTCTTTAAAGTATAACCAGGCAATGCCTTGGAAGTTAACTATTTTCCCAGAGAACCAGTAAAAATTAATGCACCACTTCAAAGAACTGATCATGCAGCTTTTATTTACCACTTAATATCTTCTTGGGCATGGGAAGGATTTTTCCTTTCAAGACTACCACATGCTTAGCTAGCTTAGTACATATTGCAGAGGATTCTATGAAGACTTTGCATATAAAATACAAAAATCTGTTACATATACATCCATTTAACAACAGTTTGTACATTACAATGAGTGCCAATGTCAAAATAACTCCCTGTACTTCACAAGCAGCATGAATATATTGTGGCAGCAGCAGATAGAAACTTCCCCCAACGGGCAGACAGTGTTCACACAGTGCAAATGCTACTAGAGCAGAGACCAACAAGGTCTCATCTTTTTTTCTTTTCTCTTCTCATTAGTGAATACACAAGTAAAAGATGGAAGGGTAAAGCAATGGGGATTTGGTGGCAATCAGTTTTATTGTGCAGGTACACTGTATTACAGGCAGACACACCGGCAATTGTAAATTAGACACAAACATTAATTAAAGAAATGGCTGCTCTTTATCACCAAAAAAGACAAATTTATACTTTGTTTTGATTTCCAATTGCCAAATTTCAGGTACCTCCTTTTCACATATCAATAAATTTGTGACGATCTATCTAGTGTGACGAAATATATTCCAGGAATAAGGAATTCAGTAGACTCTCTAAATCAGTTGCCTATATGACAAGTAGCACTGAATATTCCTAGGGAAAAAAATAATAAAAATCTGTTCCACGTAGCTTTGGGAAATGAAGGCCAAAGATATAAATGTTCACGGGTCCTTTTGCCATTTGTTCACTAATATCAACATTCCACAATGACAAACTCTCAGTTATTAACTCTTTTAAATAAATATGTGTGCCCATGCACACCAACACAAGCTGCATTGGGAGACCATGGTTAATGTTACTAGTTGTACAAATGACTTGGCTGGTCAAGATGAAGGCAGTTAAGTGTAAAACTTAGAAACGTGCTTAGAAAACTAAAACAAATTAATTCAACAGCACTAAGCACTAAGGTTCAAGTATCTTAGCACCTCTCTCAGCACCATGGGAAATTCCCAATATTGAATAACAAAAAGTTTAAAAAGCATAAAATCTGATGAGGTTTTAAACTTGATACGGGCCAAGAGCACAATTCTGCCCTTACACTCTTACCTTCCAACAATACCTGACCTACATGGCACTCTTGCCTAGGAAGAGTATCCCAGGTACTGTAAATGAAAGTCAGAGAGCACTTCACGGAGGGGGAAATACAGATCTGGAAAACACCAAGTCCTATGAGGACGCAAGCTTTCTGAAAAACACCCAGAGTTGATTTTTTTTCCCCAAGCAAACACCACTCTCAAGTGGAAGTCCACGATAGTTTACCTAAAATTCATGATGCTACTAAAACTCACAATTATATTCAGTACCAGCTAAGAGGATGTTTTGGTAATAAACACTTAAATTTTCATTTGTAAACCCCTTTTCCAAACAGAAGCAACCCCAGAACATAGCATATGCAGCTAGGTTTAGGTACTATCTATGGCAGTGTTTTTCAAACTGTGAATAACAACCCATTTATGAGTCAGGAAATGAATTTAGTGGGTCTGAAAGAGCATTCAAAATGGTGGTGGGGAGTTGGCGGGGAGGGATCAAAGCAGATCACACATAGTATGTACCATTTCACAAAACATTTTATTTCAGTTAAAGATTTTATATTCATTCTTTGTTTCTCTCTCCCTCCCTCCCTCCCCTCAACCCCACACACACTGTTCTGGGTCATGATGAAAAAAGTTAGTTTTACTATGGGTCACAGTCAAGAAAATTTTAAATACTTTGGTTAATAGAGACCACAAAAAATAACAACACGGAGTTTCCACCCTGGTGTTAATGTCAGTATGGGGTCAGTATTGAGTGTAAGCCAATTTTGTGCTTGGAATCCAAGGTGAGCCAGAGAGTTCTCCTTTTACTTTAATAAACACTTATATTTGTTTTTTCCCCTTACCCTACATCCTTAGGCAGGGGCCTGAGCAGCATAAGGAAAGGAAGAAACCCTAGCTGCAGTTATTTACTTTGAATGGTATCAGGTTATTCCCAGATGGCTAATTAAAATGTTTTCCTTTCTATCCCATAGTCGTGACTGTTAGCATAAAAGCGGGTAGAAAATTTTAATTTGTCTTTACAGTTTTGAGATTATAAATGGTCTAAACCAAGCAGTCACAATTTCGTTGTTGGTTTGTGTTTTGCAAAATACATAACAGACAAAATGAACAATCTTGTCCTAATCTACCTTCATCTGCTTATAAAAGGAGGACGATTACATGGAGACCAAATTTTCCCTCCATCTCAACCTGTAAGGTTGGTAGATAATCATTTTCTAAAAACCAATCATCTAAACAAATGACAAGACAATGTTCAACTTCTGAATTCAAGAATCCAGTGGTGCTTACATAATGGGTCAGTTCAGTTCTGGTGCCAGGACTGCTGTACCATCTCATCTTGGGAGTTTCTCAGGTAGGCCAGGGTTAGCACTGATTAGCAGCAGGTTGTAAAAGAAAGTGTCCTGGGCAGGTCATCCATCACCCAGGTTCCAGCCTCAGCACAGGCCTCTGAAAGGAAGCTACGTCATCTCATAACCTGTTTCTTCAGGTGTAAAGAAGGGGGTTAAACTAAGTAGTTGATACAGCCCCTTCCTGAAATAACTTTTTAAAATTTGGATGCAGTTCTAAGATTTTTATGCAGCTTCCTCTGCAACTTTGTCTATTCCTTTAATAACAGCTTTAACTCTTTCAACAGCTATTTCTGTCAGTTTCACCTACAACCACCTCTCAAATATCCAAGGTTCCATTTAGCTTATTCAGCCCAGATACTTTTAAAACATCAAGTAAAATAAAGCTAATAAGGAACAAAATTTAAGGCATTTTTTTTTTTTTATTTCAGCCAAGGAATGATGCATGCTACAGATTAATCTTTACTTTTCCCCACAAAGAATACCACCATTTCAACCCCCAATGAACATGGCACTTGTTTGTTTCTTCCCCTTCTAATTTATTCCAGATTTTCAAGTGTTTTCTTCAGTAACAATGCTTTCTCCTGCAGCTCAGGTCTGCTGTCTGTCTCCATAGTTGCTAAAGACTCAATCAGGAGCACTCTGCATTCAGATGTCAAACTTTCCCACTGTTTAGATTCTGAATGGAAAAAGAACAACAAAAGAATCCTTATAGAAGAAGCAAGCAGAGAATCCAAAACTATTCTTTCTGCTTTTCTTCCACATATCCTATCCCCAAAATAAATGCAAAGCAACCCCGTGGTAACAGTTCTGTATATAATGATCACAGGTTTAGGAGTTGTCTCCAAACCTAATTACTGACAATAACCTGAGGGCCAATCAGGGAGTTTCATCCTCTGTCCCCAGAGCCGGTGGGACAAAGAGAATGAAGGGAGCCTGAAGCCAATTGGGAAGCAGGAAGTATTGAGGCAGGGCACACAGTAACAAAAAAGCTATTTCAGCAATTGAGCTGAATATATCTTTGTAAGATATGCTCAGTAAAAAAAATCCTCAATAAATTTCATAACTGCAAAGACAGTTTGAACAGATGACACTTTATTACTCCTTTAAGAAAAGCATCAGAGAACTACAGGCATACTCAAAATATTAGAAATTCATAAAGTACATCAGATCCTAAATCTTGTTTATGAGGTTCTGATACTTTCTGGCAATGTGGTTTCAGGCAAGTTATTTCACTGTTGAGCTTCATTTTCCTCATCTAGAATATATTCATACATATTTGGCAAACTGTGAGAACTCAGAGATATATCTAAGTGTCTAGCTCTTCTACTTCAACAAGGAAAAAAGGGATTATGAGACGTGTAGTGTCGCTGAGTCTAAACGGCCTGTTTTATGGAGCCCTGACAGAGGTGCTTGAATTGCTAAGCAAACATAGAGACAGAAGGAGAAACAGCAGATACACAATGCTCTAGAGAAAAGTGTTTCATATTCCCCATTCTTCATCCACGTGGTTAAAATAATAAAAAGAGGAAAATGAAAAACGAAAAGAGGCCTCCTTTTGAAATCAGTAACAGATACACCACTGGAGAAAATGCTAACAGTCTTCTTTTACCAGTGATAGAACAGACCATTAGACGAAATCTGCTTTGCAAGATGGTTTAAAAAAAGGAAAACAGAAAAAAAAAATAGGATTAAGAAAACTGCTATCAAATTTGATGACTCAGGTAGATAACTGTTAAATGTTCTCCTAACTCCACTTTTCAGTGTCATTGTTTATTTACATGCGTATAGTGAGCTCTGTTCTGCCACTGTCAGCCTCTTGCTGTAATTAACCAAGATTAACTCAAGATTCACAATGGAAACCAAAACTTCATTGAGATAACCATAGCTTCATAATGCATTAAAAGTATATAAAATAAAAGAGTACCAAATTTAACACTTCATAAAATTGGAAGGTTTTAGCTATGCATATTCCACTTCCATGTACAAATATATTAATTTACATTTTGGAGTATATGCTTATTAAAAACAACAACAGAAAATAAAAAAAATTCCAAAAACATATGCCATAAAGTCTCCTGGCTTTCCGGTCCTCCAATGAGAAGTATCAAGAACTCACCTTCAAGTTTTTTAAGCAGCAATTCTAACACAGATAAAGCTTCTGTTCTCACAGATGAGTAGGTCTTATTTTCTAAGAAGAAAATCAAATAGTTCACATTATTTGTTTTATATATGCCTTACAAACAGAATATCTAAGATTAAGTTGGTGTTACCGAAAGAAAGATGTTCAGAAATTATAAATTCAGGGAAAGATACACGTGCTCCTAAGTAAGCTTCCCTTAGCCAATTATCATCAAATACTTGAAATGTGCTATATGTCCACATTCCTTACTTAAAAAAAAAAGCTGTCAAATATACCAAATATACCAATCTCCACAACAAATGGCAATATTTAAAGGACCCATTTTAGAAGTCGACTTCACAGGATACCTAAGAAAGGTCTTTAGGTTTGCATGACCTCTTCATTTTACCAAAGAACATTACATCACCCAGGGGTAAGGCCAACTTAGGGACACCTGGCTGCGACCCGACCCTGTGAAGACTAGTTTCTCAGCTGCCAGTTATTTATCCAAAAGCATGTGGCTACCTCCAAGAATCACAACTGAAATATGCTTCCTTGGTGTCTACTCTAGACACAGCATCTAGTTCACAGTGAAACTGTTTACTGAAAAAACTAACACACAACCAGACCCGAGACAAAGGAAGCAAAAGATGAGCTTATAACAGGCTGTCATGCTACGAAGTACACAAATGCTTAAAAGAATGGTGGCGAGCCAGCAATAGGACACAGGAGACAGCTCGAAGAGGCTTCCACTGGCCAAATCTGGGATAATTTGAGCAATAAATTAATTAAGGAAAATAATTATAAACAAAGGGGAAAATAAAGGAATCCATGAATCAATATGGCTAATAGATAAATAAAGAGTTCGAGAGAGGGAGGGACCTTGCTTATGGGAGGATGCCAACTGTCAAATGGTAAATGTGGAAGAAGTGCTAGAGTTGGAAAATCATCTTAGTAAAAGCTGGTTCAGGAAAAACCCATCAATGCATGTTAAGTCCAGAGGAGATACTTTGAAGAGGAGCAGGTTATCTGAATGGTCTTAAAGTGTGTTTCCACAGGCTGCTTATCAGACAGATGGGGGAAAAATAGTAACCATACAGCAGAGGAAACTGAGTAGTACCTTGACCAGGGAATCAAAATTAATGCTGCCAACGAGGGCAGGTGGACACTGTGTGCCTCTTGATGTGAGAGGACATAACATCACTTATAGAGCAGCCCTACTGGGAATTCATTACCTGGATCTCATCACAAGGAAACATCAGACAAACACCAAATGAGAAACATTGTAGTTTTAAATGGGGGGAGGGGGAGGCTTTTCTTCAAAATTGTCAATGTCACATAAGACAAAGAAAGGCTGAGGAAGTGTTCCAGATTAAAGGAGACTACAACGATAGGACAACTAAATTCACTAAATGATTCCGGACTGGATTCCTTAATGGAGGAGAGGAAAAAATTATATAAAGAACATTACTGAGTCAACTGAAAACCCAGAATATGAATGGTTAAAAAATACTGCATCAATGTTATACTATCTAAAGTTGGTATGTAAAAGAAGGCACACTAAAGAATTTAGGAGGAAAGGGGCAAGATGTAAGCAATATACTTTCAAATGGTTGAGGAAAAAGTATGTATACAGAAGTGCAAGTAATAAAGTAAGTGGTGCAAAATGTTAACAGGTGACTTTGGGTAAAGGATATACAAGTATTACATGCATTATTATTGTAACTTTTCTGTAAGTTTGAAATTATTTCCAAGTACAGGGTTTTAAAAAATACTGGTCACAAAGGTTTTTCTAATCTAGGTGTTGAAATCGTAAATTACAGTTCCAGATTAATACATTCCAGTTCGGGGGCACATATTGAGTATATTAAATAGGAGAGTTCAGTAGTTGTTCCATAAATTTAGTTCCTAGCGCAAGGCAGGGAATGTTTGAAGCTTAACTCCTTGAGCTTTAAAATGAACACTCCTTATCTATGTCAATTTACCACTCACCTAAAGAATATGTGATTGATTTACAAGTTTCAAGCAGAATTTCAGCCAGAGCCTCAGGATCTGCATGTTCTTCTTCCAAAAGCATTAATCTGTACAAATCAGAAAGCAAGATACAAATATTAGTTATTAAGAAACATTCCAAAACCTTTCTGGCACAAACAATTTCGATCTGTATATATTGCTTTATGATGTCACTTTAGCTTTTAGTTTTAAAATTTAAAAGAATTCCACTGCAGCAGAAACTAACACAGCATTGTAAAGCAATTATACTCCAATAAAGATGTTAAAAAAAAAAATCCACTGATTATATATAAAATGCTAAGGGGTAGGGGAAGGTGATATAAATGACTGAACTATGAAGCAAATTACCCCTGAAAAAAGGCATTCATTGACTGTAGGACTCCCAGCTGCACTTTCCACGTGCTGAGTTTTAGCTGCTCACACATCAGTTTGCAAAGCTCTTGACGATAACAACCTGGAAAAAAAGAATGGGGCAGAGGAGGACAGAGCATGTGAAGGAGCAAGAGACAGAGCAAGTGAGGGGAAGACAGAGAGACAGAGAGAGACAGGGACAGAGAGGGATAGACGGAGAGAGAGAGAGAAGGGGAGAGGAAAAATTAAAACAACAAATGCCTTTAATTAAAGCCATGACATTTCGGAAACACTTCAGCATGACTTTATGCCCAATTCCCACCAACTTCCCTGATCAGAAACACCCCCTCCCCCAAAATCCTATATATCTGTTCATAAGTGTTCTTTGTCAAGGCAATATCCTTTTCTAAGGAACTGACACAGAGTCTAAACCACACTGCCTTTTCCCCATAAAACACCCTGAATGACAGCCAAAGAGAGCAGAACTCTGGAGGCTCACAAGCTTCTGCATGTTGTAGGCTTAACAAGAGTCAACGGTGCTTTATCCAAACCTGTTATGCCAACTGCACTTGTTCTTATAATTATATAATTAATATTATGCTAAGTGATGAAACAGGAGTATAAAACTCAACAAAGTAGTTATTTTTTAAATGCTGCAGAATTTAGTACGGTTCACAAATGTAAAGATGGATGAGGGTAAAAAGTCTAGAATTCTGCATTTGAATTGCTTCCTAAGAGACTGTAATTTCCTTCTCCACTATAAAGAAACAAAACCAGAAACTGAAGATGATACATTATGAGTAAGACGTATACGAGAAGCCAGTGTGGGCCAAATCCTCAAAGGCCCTGGCCCTTCCCCCAGATGATAACCAATCCAGCAAAGGTACATTTCTGTTCCTTATACTAAAACTGCTTTGTGTATGTATCATCTTTTTATATAATTCCCTCCTTTACTTCTTCTACCTATCAAGCAAAAGTCAGTAGTCCTAATGATGTCAAATAAGTGGACTTCCACTGCAGTCCATAACATAATACCAAGAAATAAGACCTCTTACAAATCTGTATCTTTTGGAAAACCCTCCCTATACATAGCAAATATACTTTCTGAAGTTCACGCAAAGGATGGCAAGGCTCAAAGACAATCTTAAGCCTGATTTTAGAAACATCCAATCACAGTCAACAATACTTTTCATAACACTCATGAATATTAAGATGTAGGATGCCGTGCAGGAACCAACACAAGGCAAACTCCTACTAACTACAACCCAATCCAACAGTAAACGTTTACTGTTTATTTACTTAACCCTTTGGAAAGATATGTTCAATTCTGGAAAACTCTCAGAAAGTTTCAAGTTTCTCAGGGAAATAGAGATTTCATTTGCTTATTGAAGATTTGGCAACAAGGCCATTAATTTTGAGATGAATAAGTTCTGTGGATTCCTCTGAATACAGCACCATAAAGAAGAGTAAAAGAATTCTTTTTATAGTCAAACCATCTACATAAAATGTATCATGGTTGTTATGGGCTGAGCTGTGTCCCACAGACTCACATGTTGACATCCTAACCCCAAGTACCTCAGAATGTGACTGAGTTGGGAGACAGGGTTTTAAAGAGACCATTAGGGTGGGCCCTAACCCAAGATGACTGGTATCCTTATAAGAATGTACTGGACACAGAGACACGGATGGCCATTTACAAGCCAAGGAGACAGGGCTCAAAAGAAACCAACACTGCTGACACCTTGATCTCAGACTTCTAGTCTCCAGAATTGTGAGAAAATACAGTTCCCTGGTTGAAGTCACCCAGTCTGCTGTACTATGTTACAGCAGCCCTAGAAAACTAACAGTCAATGAGATTATCTGCCAGTGTAGGAGTAAAATTTATACTGGATAATTCTCGCCGTTAATCAGTCAGGCTCTACAAGAAACGGCAGCTATAACTCGTCACACGGAACACCTTTGCTGTCATGAAGTAACCCCTGGCCACAGCACTTCTTCAAATGCAGTTTCTGCTGCTTACGTTGGGTCTCCACATTTCGGGGCCAGGCTTTGCCCAGGCCCTCAAAGGCTCCCAGCAGAGATTCCAGCTGGAGCTCCTTTTCCTTCTCATTCTCATCTTCATTTTTGGTTGTCTGGACTCCAATGCTTTCAGGTGAGTTCTAGGACATGTCAAAAAAAAAGGAAAGCAAATTTTAATTTTTTTTTCCTTCAAAGTTACAGGCATACTATTAAAACAATCAGGGTACCAGAGTACGAGATGTTAACCAAGAATTAAATGCTACAGTCTCTACCATGAGTTTTTCTATTTGTAAAAAGATTTTGTAACAGGAGTACTACACCTCTCCAATAAATTTCGGAAATCCTCTAAAGGAATCTGTAGGAAAAGGTGAAAAAAAATACCATATATGTAGTATTTTGAGTACAACATAAAAAAGACTTGCATTAGAATCATGGAATTAAAGGAGGAAGAACCCGGTAATAATCTAAATCCAAACTCCTTCTTAATAAGATATGGAAACAGGCAGAGAAGTGACTTGTCCAGCAAGCTGGTGATACAGGCTCCCAAATCCATACACTATCACTATGTATGTAACAGAAAATTTTTTTCTGATAGTTAATTATTTTACTTTGAATTTATTTTTCTTACTGTTTTTATTTTTTCTTACAAATCTTTATTGGAGTATAATTGCTTCACAATACTGTGTTAGTTTCTGTGTACAACAAAGTGAATCAGCCATATGAATACATATATCCCCATTTCCCCTCCCTCTTAACAGAAATTATTTAAACAGCTTTTTTACAACAGCAAATTAGCAGCAACACAAGAAACAGAATGAGAATGCTATTTAAAATTTTTCATGTTTCACAAAAAAGTAAATAGGTAAACCATACTCTTCTTTCTTTGAACCAGTGCCCAACCTTTAAAAACGAGCACTTCATTTTCCAAATGAAACCAAAGTCTGCTTTTGATCAAAGTCCCCCAGCACGTGGCAGAGTCTGTCTTCACTCTGGGGTGCCCGGGGTGGCTGCAGCACATGCTTTCAAGGCAAAGCTCATCAGCAGCAAGACAGGGACTGTCCGCCCACTCTAGCACCGCTCTCGGGAACGCACCGCTCCCACGGCCCTGAGGTTCCCGGCTCGCAGGATGAAACCCTTGCAATCAACTCATCGTTCCGCTTTGTTTTTTAAAAAAACTAAAAACAGCCACCCTTCTCCCATGGAGGGGAAACGGATACCTAGAATGAAGACTACTATTCCCAGCCTCACCTGCAGCCAGGTGTGGCCACCCGGCTAAGCACTGGCCAGTGGGACAGAAGTGAAAGGGCCCTGTAGCAGCTTCCAGGAACTCTCCTTAAGAGAGAACTGACATACCTACTTTGATCCTTCATCCTTTCTTCATCTCCTCTGCCATCACCCACCTGGAATGCAGATACACGGTGGACCGTGAAGACAATGGCCACACCCCAGGGAAGGCAGAGCTGGGAGCTGCAAAGAGCCAGACTCCCTAAACTCTTCTGTGAGAGACTAACGTCTACCTTGTTTGAAGCCATGATATGTGGGGATTTTTCTGCTATTTGCAGCTACACGAATCCTACTAAAATATGCAAACAGGACACAGGAAAATCTTTTCCTTCCTTCTTTCCTTTTTTTCTTTTTTTAATTTTTTTAAGTATAAACCAGACCTGAAAGGATATGGCGATCATTACCTTCTTGATGAGAGGTATGACAATGTCAGCAAACTCCTGGAATCTGTCTTCTTTGGTGGCCTTTAAGACATCCCCTGCACAGCTGATTGCTGCAATCTTGTATTTGGGATTCTCTTTGCAACACTCCTTCAGAACAGCCTGGAGGATTTCACTGGCGCCAGGCTGACTGGGCACAGGCTTCTCCAGCTCTGCACTGCAGGATCCATACAAAAGCATCACAACAGTTAACAAAGGCTGCAGCTTTCAGGTGCAGTTTAAGAAATGGCATCTTCACTGAAGGAACATTTACCTGCAAGCTGTCACCACACAGGCAATGGCTTTCAACAGTTCTTCCTAAAGGGTGGAAAGATGAGGGAATACTATTAAGCAAACGTGTCATTTACATACTCTGTACATGATTATAATTACCTCATAAATTTTTAAAAATTATGACAACAAAAATTAACCAGAGTCACCATATCTTTGACACACTTAACTGTTTAACAAGCACATCCACAGAGTTTTACTCCAAACCACGGAAGCAGGGTTAACTGTCTTCCTCTCCATTTCATAAAGCCTAGAGAACCAACTTGCCCAAGGTCACAGAGGCAGAAGCGTCAACAATGGAATCAGAACTGTGTCTGACTCCTAGACCCGTACTTCGTCTACAGTTCTGCACTGGCTGCTACTGGCTTCTACCACGTCAACCAGACTGTATATGAGGCCACAGTCTCGCGCTCCCCACTGAGTAGTCACTATGTATAACCTACCATCACCCTTGTATAAAAAATGACTTTTACTAATTCAGAAGCCCCAGAGATGGGCATCCTCAGCCCGGGGTTTAGACACAGCTTGCCTTGCTACTCAATTTCACATATGCCCAAATTCTGATCTGTTCATGCGGTCAACAGGGACAAAAGGGTGACCACTTGGTTTAAGACTTCTCTTGGAAAGCTGAACATGATAAATAAAAATCAACCTCCAGCACTACTGTGCAGTATTCAAGGACACGGGGGTTATACTTTGATGAAATATCACATTTAATCAGGCAAAGTTTACCCAAAGCTTCCCAACTGCCCAGGAAATCTGGTTTACAAAAACAACCCATCTGATGTCCCACAAAACAACATTCTAATTTTTATAGAAAATGAAAAATGAAAGATGAAGTCATAATCCTTTAAGGATACCTTAAATTTAACTGGGCATGAATGGTTCCTTTACCTTTCCTGCCCATGTTCGTCCAGCTAGGCCTTGCAGTAATGCGGTCAGTATCATTCCCAGATACGGAGGTACCAGGGAGCTGGTTTGTTTTGCAATTGATGCCATGGCAATTGCACCCTGGGCTTTCATTTTCCAGGACTGAGACTGTAAAGCCTTCTGGGTGATAGTAATCAACTCCTGCAGGTATAACCGAATGCCACCAAAGGAACCTAGAGCAAAATTAAAAGCAACTCTTAAGTGACCAAAAAAAAAAAAAAAAAAAAAAAAAAAAATATATATATATATATATATATATATATAAAAATAAACTAACTGATTTTTCTTTTCTAAGTCTGGAATAAAAGTCAGTGACCATCAATCTAAAGCAGTGATTCTCAACGGTTACATCACATCACTCTCTGAAAGGGAGAGAAAGTGGGTGGTGGTGTGAGAAATCTTTACAACAGCAGGACGTTATGAACTGGATATGTCCGCAGGAGGGCTCTCGTCCATGAACGCGTGTCAAGGTGAAGAGCAGAGTGGAGAAGCACTACTCTAAAATAATACTCAAGGCAACACAAAAATCACTGCTCATTCTCAACTGAAATAAGCAAAGCTCTGCTTCGCTTGGGCAGTTTCTATTCTCTCATATGGGCAGCAATGAGGGAGGGAAGAAAAGAGCTCTGAGCGCCAACATGAGAACTTGGAAATTTGAATGGGCTGAGAACCCAATGGGACACACATTGTTAAGGTCCCGGGAAAGTAACTACAGAAGTTTATGAATAAAAAAATATGAGTTAAAAATTTCAACTGTGGTTCTTAAGAAACAGGTTTAATTCACAGGCACTGTTTACTAACCAGGTACATTTTCCTGCCATACTTCAGTCCATAAATTACATTCTTCTTTTTCTGCTTTCTCCTCATCAGCAATTTCATGCATGCCTAGGAATGCCAAAGGCAGAACTTCTTTGGCATGGTTCTTCAGTACATCAGGGCTGTACCGTCCAATAGCATGAATAGTCAGAGCACAAGAGGTCTTGTAGATGGGTTCTAAAAAGAAGGAGAAAAAAACAATCTTTATGACACTTACTGTGTTTAAGGGTAACTGATCAAAACAGACCATTGCTCGACTTGTACCACAGCAAAACAAACCAGTAAAATCAATCAGAAATGTTCCTAGCAAACCACATAAAATCAGAAAGGGTAAGACCTGATTTGTATTGTTTCATTAGGTTGTTTACATCTAAATTAACAATAATTTAAGTAGGAAAAAAAAAGGTACCTTCTTTCTCCATATACCAGCCATTGAGTTTCTGCAGGAGTTTCTCTGTGCTGCTATCCCGTGACGTCTGGAAGAGAAACAATCCTGGTCAGTTCTTCATAATTATCAAAGTATACTTACTTAACTAAGTAAGAAATTCAACTCACCCGAACTAAATGGCCCATGGCAAATGCACAGGATTTCTGAATTACACTGTTCCGATCTGTCAGGCCACTAAGCAAAGCACTCATGAGTTTACCTAGTGGAAACAAAGAAGAAAAATCTGATACTTGGCTGACCAAATGCTCTGCTGTGTTCGTAGGACCAAAACAAACTTAACCCTATAATTAACATCTGACTTATTCTGTAGTAGTCTAGAACCCTTTCATGTTACATTTGTATATCCATTTGCTTCTCTTTGCCTGGTATAAAATTAAAAATTAATCTGTTATTAATTAATTAATCTAGACTATTATAGGGACAGTTGTAAAAACAACAGTTAGGTACATAAAGTTCATCAGCCCCATCTAGGAGCCAATTCAAGAAAAGAAAAATGCTGATGTAAAATTAAATATAAATGGTAATAAACCATTTATACAGTACAGAATAGCAGATACTCTCACCTCCTTATACCACCAAGAAATAAACACTTATAAAACAGTAAAAACTTGCTAAACTTGATCATCCTGTACCTCTTGCAAACAGAGATAAAGGTAGAAGTGGGAGAGCTTGAGGGAAGAAAAAGTACACGGTATCACAAGCATGTCTGAATGATCACTGTTTTTCCTTTTAAAACCTAAGTCACACAAGACATGGCCATACAAAAACATCACCCCAGTGGTTTTGACAAACTCACCTGAGTAAGGTGTTAGGTCCTGGGGACACTGAGTGGTTAATGACACAATGACACTGGCACAGCCTCCCTACAGGGTTACAAAGGCAAAGGTCTAAATTTGATGGTCACAATGTTCTATGAAACCCTTTGTTTTAGGAGTCAAAGATTTAAAGAAATACACAAAGCCTTACAGCCCCTCCAAGATTCTATCTAGAAAGAGTAAAACTCTTATTTTAAATTATTAACACAAAGATTTCCTTCAAGACTTCCTGCAGAGGTCTTGCTGCAAGTGTACACTGCTCTCATACATTGCAAGTGAGAAGGAGATTCGTACAATCTTTTGGGAGGGCAACATGTCATCTTGTCCATGCTTGTTCTAACATTTCCAGTTCTAGGAATTTAACCAAAGGAAGCAGCTTCAGATGTGTCCAAAACCATTCATCACAGTGCTTTGTTTAGTATCAAAAAAGCTGAAAACCAATCAGGTATTCCTTGATGGGTTAAAATAAATGATGTTTCAGCCACACAAGAGAGTATATGGCCATTAGAGAGGACATCGTAGAAGACACATGCACAGAAAGAGACCAGAAGGAAACATTTTGAAATATCAACAGCAATTACCTATGGGTGGCAAACTTACGGACAACTTTTAACTTTCTCCTGATGAATAAATGCTAAAATTTTAAAATACAAGTAAATGTTAATTTTGTCAGGAGAAATAAACGTGAGTTGTTTGTTTTCAAAGTGTAGGGCGTGGGATCTGATCCTTGAAAAATCTTGGAAAGGAAGACATTTTTCCATCTAAATACCTGCTGATTCCTCTGTGACAAATGCTAATCACCACCTTAAGCAACCATGACTTGATAACTGGATAAGCATTTCCACTAATAACTGATTATGAACAAGGACCCAGAGGGCATGTACCTGGCAACCAGGGGACAGAAATGATTCCACTAAAAAAGTAAGACAATGTTTACTGAATATAAGTCACATGTTTTATATTCTGAATGAGTTACATGTTTTAAGTTATTAGTGCAGTCATAGAAACAAAATAGTTAACATAAAATAAAGTCAGGTTTTAAGAAAAAAAAATGAATTTCACACATGACGGCTGTTCTATTTTTGTGGCCCAAACTAATGAAGATGCAAATTCCTCTTGTGAAAAATACACTTGCTTACCTTAGTTCCAAGACCTACACCACTTCTGATCAGTTCACATAACCTAGGAACTAGCTCACCGAGCACCGACACATCAAGATATTGCAGGCACTTTTGGAAGAGAATAAATATAAAGTTAATCTTAGCAAATAATTAAGTCAGTGCCACATCTTGAATTAAAAACTGCCCATGTCAACTATGTACCCAACTGGTTTTGACATGAAGTGCAAAAACCACTGGTTTGATTTTGCTCCAATTTCAATGTTAAAATCATTATACTACAAACAAGAAAACCATTCATCAGTGGATCAACATTAAAAACAAAACAAAAATAATAAAAAACATTGATTTATAAAGGAGAAAATAAATAATGAGCACCCAAGAAGAGAGGATCTCTCTGGGCCTACTTCTTCTTTAACAATCCATGTTTAGTGTAAAAGACCTAGATTAAAACTGACCTTTTTCCATGGGCCTGCCCTAACAAGCCATCTTATTAAAGTTGACTTCTTAGCTGAATTTGCTATATACTATGTTTCTGAAAATGTAATGACATATATTCTATTACTGATGAGCATATCTATAAGGTGTTTGCTAACTATTCCTATTTCTTTAAGCTTTCTTTTCCCCTCATAATCCAACAAAGACATCCTTAGACCAAATTTTGGTAATAGTTCCCCAGTAAGCACTAAAAAAATTCCTTCTTCTCTTGTCTAGTCCTGTGATCTGCCCACCAAAACAATTTCCAGTAGCTCACAAGCTCTCAATTAACCACTCCAGGGAATGCACAGCAGAGTCGGCTTCTGTGACCTTAGAGACTCTTAACCCACGATTCCAGAAACACTGGAATTTCGAAACTTGGTGCCAAGCAGCTCTTTTCTGCAAATGCCCTTCCTTTAACTGAACAACCTACCAACATTGCTCAGTTCTCTCTCCCTACCTTTTATGCTGCCTACTTCACTAACACCTCCAGCTTACACCTTCCTGGGCCCTCCCAGAGACAATGCTCAGGCAGAGACAAGTATCCGAACTTTCTAAATAGGCAGGCCAAAACATATACAGATATAGATTTATAGGCAGACCTTTTAATATATTGTTCTCCTGTGTAACACAAATCTGGACTAATGCAATCTAGTATTGTGGCAAGTATTCCATTTAGTAATACAGGAAAAGAAAAAAGAACTATACTAAGAAAAAACTAGAGTCACAACAGCTGCCTTGACTCATCCCTTAAACCTCTACTTCATTTAATGTAACCTGAGGACTTTGAACAATTACACTCTAAGGTAAGCAAACGTAAATGTTCTCATTACGTGAGGCACTTACCATGTTGATTGTTTCCATCATGGGAGAGGATTTGGCAGCACTGAGTCGGGCACTATCCATCGCAGCCTGAGAACACAAATGCAAGCACATTCCATCAATTAAGAAGAACCTCCAGGGAATTCCCTGGCAGCCCAGTGGTTAGGACTCTGCGGTTTTCACTGCTGAGGGCGTGGGTTCGATCCCTGGTCAGGGAACTAGGGAACAAGCTGCACACGGCACAGCCAAAATAAAAGAAGAACCTCCACACACTCAAATTGGGCTTTACTGACAAATTAAGGAATATTTTAAAAAATAATATATAGATACAACAAATTCAAACACAAGTCTAAATAATTTCTTTTGTCCTACACTCAACCATATATATGTAGAGGCAGCATCTCACCGTAAGTGAGAAATGCAGACAACAGTTAGAAATTAACTGCAGTTAGAAAAGAACATAGTATGGCTCTGAGCAAGTTATCCAGCCTTCTTGAGCCTCAGGTTCTCCCTCTATTAAATAAGGAAACAGACTAATTTTCTATCTAATACACGATTTTTAATTTTATACATGTATTGTTTTAACTTTATAAAGGACCCTCCTATCTATTGATACAATAGCATTTTAATCAAACAACTATGGTACAGGAGAGGTTGACACTATCCAGACATAATAAGTGAGAAAAATTAGGCATACAAAAGTGACTTGCCTAGGGTTGCAAAGTTTGGAGTAGAATTTATGTTTCCTAATTCTCAACACCTAGTAGGTGAGAACCTAGGAAAGGCAAGATTACTGCTGAAAGAGGAAAGAATGATGACTGGAGAAGAAACAGCAATATCAGAGGCAAAGGGAAAACAGAGTAAGTGATTAGAACAGAATAGTTTAGGTAAGTTAAAAACCAAATAGTGAACTGAGAGAAAACTTTTACAATCATGTAACAGGAGTTTGACAGTTCTAATAAAGACAAATGTAAAAACATAAACAAGTGAAAAACAGACATAGAGTAGAAACGTACAACTCACAGAAGTAATATTTATAAATGGCTAACACAATACGAAAAGACAATGGACAACACTAATAATAGGAAACTAAATTAGAATAATGAGATTCTTGCTTATCAGACTGATATTATTCAATGTTGGCAAAGATGTGGAGAAAACAGAACATTCATAACTTTTGATGCCACAAAATCTCTCACACAAAACTTCAAAATCATCTCACTGTAGAATACTATGCATGCACTAAAAAGAATGAAATAGATATATATATACACACATGGTATTTTGTTAAAAACAAAAATCAAGTTGCAGAACAATATTCGCAGTCTGATTCTATTTTAAAATTAGTATGTTTGTTTGATTTTGCAGCCTATGACTACAAAAGAATTTGAAAAAAGACCCAGGAAACTGCTGACAGTGAGTACTCCTCAGGAAATGATACTGTGCTGCCAGAGCAGAGGGGACTCCTAGGGGATTACTTTCTACTCTTCTGTGTTGTTTTAACTTTTCACAATAAATATGTTTCATCTGTAATTAAAAAAACAAAACAAAACAAAACTCTGATCAGAGACTAGGGAACTACAGTATACCTAAAAAGCAGAATAATTAATTTGGACTATGCAAAAGTCTAGCTACAAATCCTCTTGATTTGCAAAGCAGGAATGGTCCATAGAAGGACTCTGAGGGTGTAGACCCAACCCCTAGAAAATAAACAAACATGTACAAAAAACTGTGTTAAATAAATGTATTGATGTATTTTTTTGGACGGAAGTGTCATTTTTCATTCACTTCACATAACAGTGTATGAGCCCTCTCCGCCCCCCCTAAGAAAACACGGCATGTGGTTATAGAAGCTGAGGTGTTTCAAGAGTGGTGAAAGTATCATCTGAGTCATGGAGTTTGTCTAAAGACAAGGACCCTGGAAGGCCTGGTGAGTATCTTAACAGGGCTCTCCCTTCATGATAATTACCAATATGGCTGTGTTGTCAACTCACCTTTTCTTGGTCTGTAGCCCGGAGACTCAAATAATTGAGAACTTGAGGCTCCAATACACTTAAGGATTCTAGCAGAGCTGGGATGAGTTTTGGTGCATGTGGTTTCAACATGGCTCCTGCACTTTTGCTGATCTTCACGAGGGTGTTAATGCTACAGACACACAAAACACAACTCCTGAGTCCTTTTAACAAAAGCAAGAAGCCCTACAGGTCTAATCACGAGGAGCTCCTGCACTTTATTGCATTAAAGAACATACTCCCTTGGGTACAGAGCCTGGTCTTAGCTCTGTGTTGTTTTTTTTTTGGTTTTTGTTTTTACTTTTTATTATAGAAATTTTCACACATATATGAAAGTAAAGAGAATCATAAATGCAATTCTGTATGTTCTCCACCCAGTTCAACAATCAGCAACCTTTGGCCAATTTTGTCTCACTTAGGCATCCACCATACATACAGACCATACATATACTTTTCCCCCTGCCACTGTAGTATTTTGAAGCGTATTCCCTAACTAAACTTCTGCATGTATCATGAAGAGACCCGGACTTTTTATCATAATCAAAATACCATTTCACACCTAAAAAATATTAAGAATTTTTTCATATCATCTAATATCCAAACTTCCTGATTGTTTCACAAGTGTCCGTAAGAGTTGGTTTGCTGAAATCGAATCCAGAGTCCATCTACACATTGCAATTTACTGCATTTCTTGAATCTTTTTCAACAGTGCTCTCTCCGTCCTCTTTTTTTTAAGCTATTGATTTGTATTCTGATGGTGTCACTTAACAGGTTCCTCTGTAGCTTATACAGATCTGCAGGCTAAATCAAGTTCAGTTCAATTTTTTTTAAAACAAGAATCTTTCACAGGTGGTCTGCACATGTCCTGTCTCATCACATCAGGATGCTTGTCTTTTTTTGTGCTGTTAAAGAGTGAACAGCAGGTTCAAGTTTGGTCGGCATGAACCAACCATCCATTATAATGCTCCCCCCGTCAGCCTTTACCAGTGGACTCAGGAGCCACTTATGATCATTACCTGGATTATCTTACTGAGGACAGCAAAATGGTGATATCCTAATTTTATCATTCCTTTGCATTTGTTAGGTGAATCCTTCTAAGAAGAGCTTTCCCATACCAACTATTTAGTTACCATGAAATAGTGTTGGTACTATTAATTTGATCTAATTTCAAGAGTGAAATAAAAAATGGAACAGATGAAGTTCCCAGATAGCACTCTAGTTAAAAAAAAAAAAAAAAAAATAGAATCCTTCACTGCTGATTTTAACTTAAAAGAGCCATATATATCTAAATGTGTACTTCTTGAATATTTCACAGGCGGTAAACAGTTTATTTTAAACATAATAATCTGTGAAACATTACTAAGTGGTATAACCAACAAGCAAGCTCCCAAGGACCTGAGGCGTAGCAGAATAGGAAGATGTGCCTGCTGGGGGCAGAGGCCAAGGACAAGAAAATAACACACTTTACTCAAGGTTGAGGCAGAGTGGCAGAAGGCTGGACAAAAGCAAGACTCCCATGAGAATGTCTCTGCAAAAATGTTCTGACTCACCACTTCTCACATTTGCTATTGGGTCACCCCACTGGATTCTCCTCAACTCATTTCTCCATTCTTTCAAGAATCTAACATTCAAAGAAACCCAATTTCTACTGGGTGGCTAAGAACTAAGTAAATCCAATACATTCAATTTCATCAGCTAATTCAAACCTGAGGGCTCGAACTTCTGTCACAGGACTCATCACTCCTTTGTCCAGAAGGCAGGGCAGAAGGACAGCAATGGTTCTCTGGCCAGCTGCTCCTTTGGCAGGGTCACACATTTTCACACAAACCTCACATACAAAGAGCATGGAAATTAGTGAAACTGACCTCTCACCCAATAACGTGTTCATCTGACAAAATACTTCCTACTTCCTATATCCATAGAAAAGGATAAGTGACTCTACTTTCTACGATATCACAGAAAGAAAAAGAAAATCTCATGATCTGGGATTGAGTCTTATGTCTGCCAATAACTAAACAGAAAATTTGGTAATGCATTTTACTTTCTAAGCTTTGGTCTTCTAATTTGTGAAACAGGAAACAGCTGAAGATGAAATGAGAAAATGTTTAGAAAGCACTCTGAGGAAGGCTTAAGGTATTATTATCATGATCATCATCAATAACTTTGGGTGGCAGCATAACACAGAGGTCAAGAACACAAATGTGGAATAAGAAACACTTGGATTTAAAACCTTCTAATATATTAGAAGGCCCTGATATACCACAAAATCAAGTTCAAGTGGGAAACCAGTTTCAAAAAGGCTGCCAACCTCATAAGTATGAAAGGCAGATTAACATATAAACATAGCAATAATAAAGAGAATAGATGTTGCTTGATCTAAATGTAATGTGTACTTCAGGGTCAAGAGAAAGTCCTATCTTATATAAAGGTCCAGAAGAGCTCTCCATTTAAAGAGCCCAGAGACACACTTTGTTAAAAATACTAGTATTCTAATGTAATAGCAACCAGTTTCCCATTCATTGTTAAGAAGTGGGCTGTAACATGAAGCCAGTTACACTGCAACTAAATGTCACTTTATATGACAAAAAAATAAGTCATAATTTTCACTGTCACATAGAATCCTGCCCCACTTCACCCCCCAGTATAAGGCAAGAGTTTTCACCTTGCTCAGCGTTTTCAGAGCTAGTTCTGCTGCTTTTCGTACAGATTCCTAAAAATGAGAAAAATATGACATTATACAACGTCAGAGTTTCCTTCTCATCTACCCCAAAATGCGTATTTAAACTGCCTCCAAATCTACACAAATTGGTGAAAAATCCTACTTTCATTACCAGGTAAAAAATGGTGTTTCACTAGGCTCTTTGCCTGTCAAGGAACATACTACCATGCCATACTACTATTTTTTAAATTAGATATAACCTATTTTGACCTTACAAAAATATGGATATTAAGTATAACAGTTTAGAAACTAAATGTATTATAAAAGCAAATGTATAGAGATCTATGTGAAGATTCTGAAAGACTTAAAAAAAATCTCTGACGAATAAAGCAAAAAACTGAAGTGCCTAATTTTAATGGTAAGATGGAAAAATCTAAAATTTAGACTGCCGAGGCAAAAGAGAAACTGGTCACGTTATTTGGGAATGACTGATCCAACGTACGAAGCTGATCTAAGTAGAGTTATTTTGGATTATTTCTAAACTGTTATTTGTTCCTCATCAACAGCATCACAAGATCTCTACTAAAAGAAAATCAGGCAGTAGTTACCCTTTTTTTTTTTTAATTTAATTTAATTTAGATCTAAAGATACGTAAACTTGCCACTTCACAGACACATCAAAACTGAAACTTTGGAGGAAAATTCTGGTCTTTTAAAAAAATTGTCTGGATATTGAATTTTGAAATATGTAACATACATATTTTAACAATTCCAATTTATGCTATTCTATAAATAAATGCAGATTTATGTATATAGTACCTTTATATCATCTTGTACTCTAAAGAGAGTTTCCCAAATTTCTGGAAGTTTATCAATGATGTCATCTAGGGGTCTTCCTCTCAATAAATCATTCAGAGCTAAACAGCTGAAAATAAACAATTTGCTTTCAAATATATGATCTAGAAAGCTCAATCTTTTACTATGAAACATTCATATCAAACAAGACTATGGATTCTGCCTATATTTCTAGTCTTAACCCCCCTCACCCCACGACGGCAATAACTACTCTCTTCTTGGTGCCTCAAATATAACACAGGCATATGGCATGTACACTCATCAAATGTCTATTTCCCACAACTATAATACAATCTCCTTAAGATGATACATCATTTTTCACTTACCAATATACCTCCAGGGCCTAGCACACTGCCAAGCACATAGCAGGCACTGAATAAACATAAATTATGTATGTATAAATAAATGCTACCCTACAAAGTCATGAGAGTATATAAATGTATCTTGATGTCTAATTTAACAGTGATCTACTTCTGTTATTTCATACTTACAAAAACTAATACAACTTAGGAAAACCACTGACTAGAGCTTAAATATCATTAACTGTCTAACCCAACCAGAAATATGCTTTTTAGTGGTTTTAACTTATTCCTTTTGCACAAAGTATAAAACCTGGAAATTTGAAGGGAAAAAAAATTCAGTTTTACTTGACTAGTCTTATATTTCCAAAAATGGTACCTGGATTCTCGAACTCGCCACATATTGCTGGTTAGATTCTTAACCAAATCTTGAAGAATTTCCTTCAAATACTTATCCACCTAATGAAAGCAAAAGGATAAAACTGAGAATGCAAAATCCATCAATAATCAGATGATTCATCTCTACCACACTGTGTTTCTGTACGTAACAGCCTAAGTGTCTCCCTAGGCCTCTCAGTCCACAACTCTCTCCCCACTTTAGTTGCTGAAAGCTGCCCAGCTGATCATCCTGAAATGCAAACGTGATCCTCTTATTTTCCTCAGTGTGTCAGAATAAAGTCCAATCACCCAGGCGTGGATACGAAGCCCTCCTGGGACCATCTAGCGCCCAAGTTCTTACATGTCCTGTCTCACCTCCACTCCCTAGCACACACTACCTCTACCTCTTCCATCTCCTGCTTGTCCAAGATTCAAATCAGGCATCACCTTCGCAGACAGGACTGGCCTACTCTGCCCTGTGTTCCCACGGCACCTTCTTAAGCGCATTGTATCAGACAGCACAGTAACTGTCCTGCCCCTTCACACTGAGACCTCAAGGGCAGGGACAGTGTCTCACTTGTCTTTGCCTCCCTGGTACCCTGCACCACGTCTGGCACATAAAGAAGCATTTGATTGTTCAGAATGAAGACGAATTTAATCTTTTAAGCCTCTTTAGTTTTGATATACACTTATCCATTTGGTAATAACTACACACCGATAGTAGATTCACTTTTTATGCTAATCCAAAGAACTTCAAAACTTATGGCTTTTCCACTTTTACTCTTGTAGGTAGGAGAGGTTTTGTTATCCTCACTTACATTTAAGAAAACCAAGACAGGGAGGAAATAACTCACCTAAGATTTAAGAAACTGATGTCTTTCTATGTCCATGTCTCTAGACAGTCTCCATAGTGATCTCATCCACATCTGTGGCTTCACCTTCCACTCACACAGAGATGACGCTCACATCTTGAGAGCCTAAGCCTGGGCCCTGAGCTCGACCTACTAGGTCTCAGCTGACCCAGTGGTACCAAGTACTCTCCTAGAGCAAACAGAACTCACCGAACCCTCAAGATGGAACCCTCCAGTGCCTACCAGCATCAGACTGGAGACAGAGGAAAGGACTGCATCATGCTCAGGCATGGAAAGACACAGTAAGGGTCATGGGGTTTATTTAAAGTGAACTAGGAAGCCACCAAAGGATTTTAACCCAAAATGCAATCCAATTTGCGTTTTTAAAAATCACTTTTACTATTGGTAATTAAATGAAAGAAGGCAAAGAGAAGAGAAAGATGACAACCTGTTCATCAGGGAAGAATTAGGAAAAAAGAGAATAGATTCAAGAAGTACTTTGGAGGGAATTCCTTGGAGATCCAGTGGTTAAGATGCAGCGCTTTCACTGCTGTGGGCCCGGGTTTGATCCCTGGTCAGGGAACTGAGATCCCGCAAGCCACACAGTGGAAGGAAGGGAGGAAGGGAGGAAGAAAGAAAGAACGAGAAAAAGAGAGAGAGAGAAGGAAAGAGAGAAACAGAGAGAGAAAGAAAGGAAGGAGGGAAGAAGGGAAGGAAGGGAGGGAGGGAGGGAGGGAAGGAGGGAGAGAGAAATATTTTGGAAGCACAATCAACAGAATTTGCTACTGGATTCAATTGAGGGTGAGGGTGAGACAGACAATAATCAAGGATGATGCCCAGTTTCCCAGCTGGGGTAAATGAATGAACGCCGAGGAGAAGAGAGGGGGAAGTTTGTTTTTTTAAGTCCTGTTCTGGACATATTAAGTCTAAGGTATCTCGAAACAACATCCAAGTGACAATGTCAAGCAGGCAGTGAGATAGACAAGTCAGGAGCACAAGTCGTGCCTGGGCCAGAAGTAAAGATTGGGAACCATCACAATCAAGATGACACTTATAAGCCCTGGAACTGATGAGCTCATCTAAAAAGAGAAAGTGGAAAGAGTAAACGGTACTCAGAGGCAAGCCCGGAGAAATCCTCGTATCTAACAGTGAAGGAGAATATGAGAAGCAGCCAGACGAGAAAACACCAAATATGGTAATTGCCTGATTCCTTATCTACCTCCCCAACTACGTGAACTCCTTGAAGGCAAGAACCACGACCTGTTCTCCACTACATCAGTGGTTAACTATCGACATACAGTTTTCCATTTGTGTGGATACACTGCCACTTCCTTAACCATCCACCCAATGGACATTTAGATTGTTTCCATTTTTGAGATTTCAATAAATGTTGCCATGAGCATCTCTGATACCTTGAAAGAAGGAAGAAAGCAAGGGATGAAAGAAAGTCTGCTTGTTTAAACAAATAAGTACACAAAGTAGAAAGGAAGACGAGCATGGGTTTACATGCCATGTGTAATCTGGGACAAGGGTTCACAGATACTTGCCATTGACTTGTCAGTGACCAGCGCATTCCAAATACTTGTCATGGCCTGTCGAATGCCAAGGTTGGGATCAAACTGATAACGATAAAGACGAGGAACTAGCTGAGGCAGGAAAGGAGCTAGCTGCTCTCCAGCTCTGGTAGCAATTACATTAAAACCAAAAGCAGCACCCTAAAAGAATAATAACAAAGTGGCTCAGATATAATATCCACATATTAAATATCACAAAATTCTTCCTCCTATCCTTGTCCCTGAATAGAGCCTGATTTACTGGGTGTCCAGCTTTACCCATCAATAATAGCAGCTATGTGGTGGTCTAGATCTCTCTAATCACAGACTTTTACAAAACACATTGCATAACAGTTGTCACCGTCTGCCAATGCAGGAGGTTTGATATGGAGGGAAGAAAAAAATAAAATGTCCAGCAATAGCCACTTACCTTCCTAGAGTTCCACATTGCGTGATGGTTGGCTAGATTCATAAATTTATACACCAGATCCGGCTGACTAAGATCACTTGCCAGAGAACAAAGCTCCTTGTAAGTAGAGAGGCCCTGGCTTGAAAACAAAAATGAAAAAGTATGCTGTAATGTATTTCTCCACCTCCACACTATTAAAAATTACATTACCAATATTACTAGGACATTTTAAAATTATGTTTTCGCTAAATTTCCAATATTGAGTTATCTCATTACCACAGAGGCAGAGAACCAGGGTGACGAGAATATAAAAAGTCGCCTAATTCAGTTCTCAGCAATGGCTGGTAAATGACCTAAGGCACCTGTGATGCCCATGGAGGTGGAGCCCTCATCACCTCAGGAGACAGCAATAATTCTTCAGTACACTGCGCACCAATCTCTCTCAGGATCCTAAGAGAGCCGTCTGAAGACAACTTCTGTCTTCCCTACGCCTTTTCTAAGCTACAGCGTCCCAATCCTGATAACAACTTCTTCGAGTCCTGTTAACTTCCCTCTGTATTTGCTCAACTACCTGATCTTTTTCATTATTTTGTGAAAAGTGAGCACTTTTTTTAAAACTCAGAGGGAGTCTAGAGGGAGGATAAGCGGAATGAAACAACTTCAGTGTGAAAACACGGAGCTACGGGAGAGACAGCCTGAGGCAGGGCTCTGGGGACTCCCCAGCAAGGCCCAGCAAGCTGCAGCTGGACCTGAGGGTTTTCAGAGGAAAAGCAACAGCATAACCATGATGGAATAATGATAAGACAAAAGAGGTAAGGCTCTACGAATTAATTTGAAATGCCAAGTTGGCGGACTCCAAAGCACCAAGTAGAGATGTCCCCCCAAAAAAACTAGGTGCAGTGGGTGCTGATTCCTCCCTGAGGACCCACTGGCTGGGAGCTGACAGAACTGCCCTCAGTCCAAGGTCAGGTCCTCCCCGAGAGCAGCCCACCACCAATGGCTAGTCACTGAGGCGGTGAGAAGACCTGAGGAGGGGACATAGAGCAGGACCTCCCTGCAGGCCCTCCCAGCCCAGTCCCAGAGCTCCTTGACGGGTCATGATCTCGTAAGCGGGGGCAGCAGTTCAGCTCCTCCTCGGCCACCGGACCTGTCCTGCCTCCTCACTCCCCCAGGGTGACGACCCCAGGCACCCTTCAATAAACTTCCAGCATACACACCTCCATCTCAGTCTGTTCCCCCAGGAAACCCAATCTAAAACACTAGGTTTTTTCACCGACATTTTCTTCTTCCACTAACACACAACACCTCCCACGAGGGTGGAAATCAACCTGGTGAGCACCCTTTCCAACGGAGAGAAGATGTCTACAGTGACTGATCAATGGATCTGGCACACTTACCCATCAGGGGTTTTGCCAAGGCCTCCCCCTTGAAACACCACTGTCTCTCCAGAAACTTCATGCTTAGCTCTAAACGAAAACAACACCAAGAATTTAAATTAGCCTCAAAACTTTCATACCACCATTCAACTAATGCACACATTTCATCTGTAAACTTATAAAATCAAATTCCCTATCAAGTATCTACAGTGTGCAAGATGTAAAAGTCAACTAACCCTTCCCATCAGCCAGAGAATTTTGTAAAATGAAGTCTAGGAAGAACAAATAGATATAAAAGACATCCCACATAAAGTTACACTGAATTAAATGTGGTCACACATTGAGAACTATTCTTCCTACAAGGAAGGTAACATAAAGCAGCAACCAATTACGAGAATGACTGCCCCCCTCTTCCTCTTCACCGATCGGACTTGCGTGACACGCTTCCTCTCCACATCTTCATTCCATTTAGCCAACAGTAATTACGGTACTTCTGTAATCCAATGCTTTACCTGTCCCAAGATCATTCAATTTTCAAAGCCTGAATTACTTGCCTGTTTCTAAACAGTAGTTTAGTTTACTTTCTAAACAGTATACACTGGATAATTAAACTGCTATCCACAGCATAACAATCGATGACTTGCAATTTAGAAAAGGCTTAATAAACAGGAACATCACAAGCTGAACTTTCCTTCTTCCACTTCATATTCTCAGTATGCGCAAAACTTGTCCTGCGTGTTCAAATCTGAAATTTTCAAGTTCACTGTACCTTTTGCCAGTCATCAGTGTTTCTACAAGAGTAGAAACCAACTCCTGTTGATCTTGTTCATTGCCCAGTTCATACACCAACCCAAGGCCTTTTGAGGCAACATCTTGGCTAAGTTCTACACAGAAGTCAGACAAAACAATATTCTTTTAAGAAAAATTTGTCCTCTGGCCATCAAGTAAAAAAAAATTTAAACTTGTAACATTAACCCAAAATGATATCAAAGTAAAGATATGAAAACATAATCAACCTGCCTATTTTGTTAAAAACATACTAAATTATCTGAGTGGACAAGACACCAGCAAGTCTCTGTAAATGAGAACTACATTCACAGAAGATCCAACTCACAAACCAAGTCAACCCTGCTGGGCCTTAGTGTGCAGTGCATGGTGACAAAGGGTCAATGGATGCACGTTGCACACATGAGAGGTAATCACAGGATTTCAGGACGCCCACATGTAATTTTTTAAATGGAAAGTCAACATTAGACCACATGTTTAAAACAATTAATAAAACAAAACTACTATTTAAATGTCTAACACAAATATTTTTACTCTCTCCTGGCTTAAATCACAAAGAGAAAAGGAATTCTAAGTATCAGCAGAAGAAAGCTATTATTTGGTACAAGTACGAATGTTAAAGAAGGCCTCGGCTCCACTTTTAAATGCAAAACTGATCTAATGAATAAATGATCTAATAAATAAATAAATACATTAAGAATCAAGTTTCCTGTAGCCTTCTTTTATGTTCATTAATCCAGATTTTTCAAAATTTAAAATACAAGTTTAAAGAAGTTTGGAAATCAAATATTTACCAATTACTTACCATCATTTTCTGACAAAACAGAAACAAATGCACTCTGAATTTCTTTAAGATGAGACTGAAAGAAGAAAAAAAGCATTCAGAACACTGAAACTCTACCTCCTTGGGAGAATAAAAATCTTGCTCTCAGGGTACACAACCCCTGTGAAGTCTCACGACCAGAGGCAGTCACAAAGCCTGCTGTGCTCTCATCTTCGAAGGTGGCCAAATTACCTGAAGGTTGTAGCACTTACAGGTGGTCTATCGCACACAGTCTGAGCCTCCCCATCCTCACCACTTCCTCAGACATTGTACCTTCAACTTAAGAATCATCTTCCAGCCCATATATATCAGGTACCATCCTTCATTCCTTCACGTATAGCTTATTTCAAAATATGTGTTACTGGTTAGTGGCCCTCACCCTCATACACTTCCCTTCCTACCACCGTTCTATTATAAATATTTCATAAACAGTTTCCAACAGAGCTGGATCACATTTACAGAATGGCTTACCTTCACTTCTTTATGGGTACTGAGCTTCCTCACAAGGGAAAGGAGCCAGATGCAGGCTGCTTGCCTCACATGTGGGTTGGAGCTGATGATATGTTTATTTAAAATCACATCCAACACCCAGGGGACCACATCATTAACTTTCGCTCCTAGGGAAAGGGAAAGAATAAGAAGCAATTAAAATAACTGAATAGAGCTTCCTGAAAAAGATTAAATTTTAATCAACATTTACTCAATACAACAATCCTATAACATATTAAGATCTAAATGACTAAGGTGTTTAAATAAATTGAAGGAATTGATAATCATTCATTTCAGAACCTAGCATAAACTAAATAACCTTTCAAAGGTACTCAGATAACTTTAGTTCCCTAGAATGAAAAATTATCACCATCATGGGGGAGGCTAGGCATGCGTAGGGGTAGAGGGTGTGGGAAACCTCTGCACCTTCCTCTTAATGTTGCTCTGAACCTAAAACTTCTCTTTTTAAAAAACTGTCTTAAGTTTTTTTAATACCCATATGATTAATGTAATTTTACTCATTTAAACAGTGACAGCAGGAAAAAAAAAGTATTTCTCTTCCTTTATATTTCCTTTTAGACCTTAACTGCACATGGAGTTTTTAAAATAAATATTTTTTCTTTTATTTGTTTTTAAATTTTTAAATTTTTATTGGAGCATAGTTAATTTAAGATGTTGTATTAGTTTTGTCTTAATTTTTTTTAATTATCCCCATTCTCTCTAGTGTCAGCAATCTTTCTTTCTCTACCGTATCCTTCCCATCTCCATCTAAACACTAACAGGCAAACCAACCTCTGTTAACCTCACTTTCCTCCTCCAGCTACTACGCCATTGTTCTCCTTTCCTCTGTCACTTCAGAGTTCCTCAACCTCGGCATTACTGAGGTCGGCAGGACACTCTGCTGTGGAGAGTCATCCTGTGCCCTGTAGGATGTTCACAGCACACGAGACATGTGAAATCACAGTACCTGTAACATGTCGTCAGAAAACGCATGCCCCTTCACCCATGTGGTCACTAAAAGCCAGAGTGACTTAGTGAAGAGGCACCTGCTGCACGACCTGCACTGTGTGATAAAGGATTAGGGGACACAAAACTTGGAAACCGCTAGGCCTCAACCTCTAACACTGGCTAAACACACCAATCCTCACGCATAGAGCACAAGCCTGAAGGTAATCGATAGCTAACTCCCCTGCCGGCTTGCCAAAGGACTAAAGAAACAGTTCTCGTTCATTTTGTGCTCAGTCTCCTTTAACCAACTATCTTTCTTGACTGAGCCAAACTGATAAGACATATATAAATATTGGAAAGAGAGTTAAAATGGAATGTATACATTTTTTTCTTTTGCTCAAAGGTGATAACAAGAACAGAAGAGGGTTACTTGGTGGTAATAAACCAATTAGCTGACTATATGGTACCGGCAGGGGGCGTATATTCTTCTTCAGTCACCAGCCAGGCATCCCGGGCGGCCACGGAACTAGTTCCTATCGCAGCACTGGTGATGGCTTCGCCGATGGTGAACTGAAGTTCTATCTGCTTGGCCTGCAATGAAGGGGACAAAAGTCAGGAGTCAGAGAGAACATTGCCCAAAAACATCCATTTCCACAAAAAAGCTGCTTACTGTCTTATTTCTCGGCATGCTTTGTTTCTACTCTCTTGCCTGCAATGCTCTCAGCTAACGGGATGGTTGGAAAGTGAGGCAGGGTGAGGGAACGGAGAACCCAAGAATGACTTGAGGATCTTTTCCCAAGTCTGTGTTGCACCCTTCCCCCTCAGCAGAGAACCACCAAGCAGGGATTTTTAATCTTTGGAAGAATGGAACCATTTACCTGGGGGAGAAGGGCATGGACTGTGAAGCCATATTGGTCTTGGTAGAAATTCTGTTTCTCACCAGCTACATACACTTATTTAAACTCTGAGACTCAACTTTGTCATTCGTAACAGGAGCATACATAATACCATCATCCACCTCGTCAGGCCGTAGGGATTAAACGAGGTTAACGTACATAAAGCATCTAGTAGACACTTGATTGGTAGTAACTGCACCCTTAACAGCGGCCTTTATCATTTACTAACACCTCCTCTCTGCACGCTTAAATTACATGATATCTGCAAGTTCCTCTCAAATGGTTCAGAAAAAAAACCAGAGAATGACAAAGCAAACGTGGTAAAATACTATAATTTTGTAAGTCTGGATAAAGGGTATACAGGAGTTCTTTACATTATTCTGACAACCACACTGTAAATTTGGAATTGTTTCAAAAATCAAAAGTTTAAAATATTCTGAACTATACATACTCAAATTTTTAAAATCAGATTTAGAAATTGACACATCTCACAATTATGAATCACTGACTAATATGGAATTGGGCCAGCCTCAGCTCCCTTTGGCATTTTTCTCTAATGTTTGCTGGGAATCAGAAAAGACCTAAGAATAGGAGAGTAAGAAGAGAATGAAGAACAGAGAATGTGAGGGGTATGGGAATATGGGCCTTTTGGGAGAACACTGTAAAGCATACAGACAACAGCCTAGCCATTTCCAAGCTCAAGCAACTAAATGCTCTAGGCTTGCTGAGGTGTTAAGTGCTGATACCACACACTTCCTACTCTGATAAAAAGTATTTGAAGGCTTCAGTCCTACAGCTTTCCTGGTCAAAAGTTTCTCTTGGCAACTCTAAGCTGAGAAAAGGTTATCTCAACACAGAGGATCCCATATTAGGGAGTCATTTTATGTGCATTTCTGTTTTTACATGTTTACATGTTAATAACAACATAGTTGGCATTACAAACAAAAACAAAACTCCCTAACTCTATTTGTGAAGATGATATCCAGATTTTGCTTTAAATATTCTAGAAATAAAGAGTGGGTAAATAGGGATCATTATACTATTATTCTCTCTACTTCTGTGCATGTTTGAAATTTTCCACAATAAAAAGTTAAAAGAAACAACAACAAAAAAACCTTTAGAACTTTGTCCTAGATGACTGTGAAGATATTTTGCTTCTCTTGATTCCTGCTTTTTTAAAATTCTCCTCCTTCAGTCTCTCTAGCATGTTTCAAGCTTTTCATATAGCTCTGTACTTCTAAACTCTTAAGATAATGTCTTCAGTAGCAAGTTAAGAACCGAGACAAACCTTCATTCATTTAAACAAAACTGGAAGAAACCCATCTCTATCATAGATATATAAAAAGAAAAAAGATGAGAAAGGAGACATCACAAGCTTTTCCCCAAGACGTTACAATGTCAGTGACATCCAGGGAGAACGAGAGATGGTTATAATTTCTTGTCAAAAAATTTCACCTTAAAAATACTCCCTCAAGAATCCAGAGACCTGAATCCTAATGTCGGCTCTATCACTCAGCTGCCTTATTCCTCAACCACAGCTCTCCCCTCTCCTCCCTCTCTTCCTTCAAGGCCCAGCAGCAACTTTGCCACCAAAAAACGTGCACCAGCTCCCCCAGACAGAAGTGCTCACGCCCGCCTTCGTGAGTCCACTGCCTTACACGCAAACATCTCCTCATTCAGTTACTCTTCCAAAAATGTTTGAGGTCCTGCTACTACCAATTACACTGCCAGGTCCCTGTTGTATAAGGGGGTGAGGATGGGGGTGCAAAACAGACTTTGCCTTCAGCCTAGTGGGCAATTAGCAACTGTGATGAATGTTGTGAAGAAAAGTACGGAGCAGCATGAAAGCACAAATAAATAAAGAATCTACTCTAGTCTGAAGGGTCAGGAAACTTTTCAAAGAGCTATAGCAACAAACTGAGAAAGAAGGAAGCATGGGTCTTTCAAAAGCTCAGAGCAAAGAAAGACTGAGAGGCTGGTGAACAAAAGTGGCTGGTGAGTAAGTGACAAGAACCAAGGCCCAGTCAGGGGCCACATCAGACTGTGTTAGGTCACTCATCATATTGGCTAGCAGTTGTCTACTTATAGGTCTTCTCCACCACACTGGACATTTATCTAGAAGACAGAAGCGAAGTCATCAGACTCAAGGACAACCAGAATACTGGCACCCACTCCCCACATCTAGCTGAATGGGTACATTTCCCCTTCTACCTACAATGCACCACGCTTTACTCAAAAATGATGAGAAGGGCTTCCCTGGTGACGCAGTGGTTAAGAATCCGCCTGCCAATTCAGGGGACACGGGTTCGAGCCCTGGTCCAGGAAGATCCCACATGCTGCGGAGCAACTAAGCCCGTGCACCACAACTACTGAGCCTGTGCTCTAGAGCCCGCGACCCACAACTACTGAGCCTGTGTGCCACAACTACTCAGCCTGCACTCTAGAGCCCACGCGCCACATCTACTGAAGCCCACGGACTCTAGAGCCCGTGCTCCACAACAAGAGAAGCCACCGCAATGAGAAGCCCGTGTACCGCAACGAAGAGTAGCTCCCGCTCACCGCAACTAGAGACAGCCCATGCACAGCAACAAAGACCCAACACAGCCAAAAATAATAAATAAATAAATAAATTTATTTTTTAAAAAAATCATGAGAAAAGAACTTCCCCACAGAGGTGATTTAGTCAATGCTATGATTACCACAGTGATGGGCCCACAGCTGGTACTCAGTAAGTACTTGGTGAATAAATGAATAAAGTTTTAATTTAAAACCTCACAGCATGCAAAGTTCCAAGTTAAGAAAAATGCCTTTTGTTTGAATGACTAACAACCAGATAGCAATATAAATACCTCCACAGAATCCATCAGACCTTGCAAGAGGAGTTTCTGGTGAGGAAAATCTCCATCCCCAACTGGAAAATATCCCAGTGTTTGGATAGCTCTTTCTTTCATCTGGAAGAACACAGAATTTTTTTTTTTTTTAAATGAAGTATATAACAGCTTGGTCCCAGAAAAAATGTTTCCAAAATGAGAAAGCAGGGAGGGGGAGTCTGTCTAACTAATGCATCAGCACAATTTTTTTTTAAAGTATCCAATTTTACAGAATTATGTCTAGAAGACATTGGAGGTAGAAAGACACAAAACTGAGTTCATTAAGGGTCCACAGCTGCAAAAGAAGGAAGAACAAAGTCTTTAACTAGTTCATTATCCTACAAGCGGTAACAGTTATAAATGTAGATTCTGGGCCCAGAGGACCTAAGATCAAGTCACAGCTCGACCATTTTAATAGCCTTCACAACTGTGTGACCTCAGGCAAGTTACTTCACCTCTCTGTGACACTATCTCCTCATCTCGGAAAATAGAGATGACAATTGTACCTACTTCACTAGATCTTCTGGGGATTCAATTAATTAATGCATGTGAAGCACTCAGCATATGCTTGGCAGATTGCAAGTGCTCAACAATGGATGGTAATGACTAGTTGTTAACAGCTAATAAAAACTACTGTGATCTCAGAAAGTTTTAAATAGTAGCTAGATCAAGAATAAAATTACATATTTATTAAACTTGTAGTAAGCTGATTTTTCTGTTCATTAAATCATCTTATACTTCAACACTGAGGTGTTCTTATCCCAAAGAAAATTTTTAAAGTCTATGAAAGTTTTTATCTAAAACTAAAAAAACCATAAGCGTCCTTTTCCTCAGAGATTACTCACACTGCTTACTAATGCCCAGACTTCTTAAAACCAAACTAGGTATAGGAAGTTAAGATTTAAGATTTGGTCTGAAATTACAAAAATCGTAAAACTATTTAACACTTTATTACCCTCCTTTTGCATGACAAAAGAATTACCTGATACATTTAATAGTTACCCAAATCTTAACAGTTATGGGCCTAAATTGGAGTAACTGGGTCATATGGTATACACACAAAGGCGGTGCACAAATCATCCCCAACTCAAAATTAAACAGTCACCTAGACTTTCTTCTTTATCATTCTTTTTCACATTCAATCCTTCCTCCAGCTGTAATGCCATCTATCCTGACTATGATTCTGTTTTTATTCATTTATTTACCTATGAATGGAAAGAATTTCAGAAGAGAAGGATAAAAGGAAGAGACTTGCCTTATTTGTTTCTTTACTGGAGGGTATTCTATTTAGCAGGCTTTCCACAAGATGCAACTTAGTAAAGCCAGATCCCTCACTGGGGATTGGGAGTGGACCATTTCTGCCAATTTCACCCAGGGCTGTACAGGCAGCAATTGCCAGGAGGGGTGATGTACTGTCCAAAAATGAGCCTGTAAACACATTTAGACAAAAGAGAATTTTATATCATTACCCCTGGAATCCAAAGCAACCAGCAATGTACTCAAGATTTTTTTAAAGACAGCAAACCAAAATCAAAGTCTATAACATATTTTCCAGTTGATAATTTGTTAGCATTTCTTTAGTAATAAAACACCAGAGTCATGTCCTTTCTTAATGTTTACATTTTTTCCCATAATGGAATCATCTCTGTTAAATAGAAACATATAGAAAAAAAATATATAGAAAAACTAGAGTACTTGCATTGTTATTAAAAACACAGAATTTATTTAGCATCAAGATTTTGTGAAAAAGCTCGTGTATTTAGAGTGTAATGCTATAAAAAGAAATTAAAATGTTACAATAAATTTTAACCTAATTCAAAAAAATTGTAACCTACTTATGCTGACATCCAAATCCGCATAAACACATTAATTACCGATAGTTTCTGTGGCACTCTGAATGAGTTCCTCTTGTTCGGGCAGAAAATCAGCATTTGTCTCCACGTCTTGCTGCTCTGCCATTTTCATTTTCTTCTTAGCCAAATATCTTCCTACTGTGAATCCCAATGCAAGCAAGGATCCGTGCTGTATCTCCGGGCTCTGGATTTAACAACACAATACCGTATGTCTGTCTCTCTCACACGTGTGTGAATGCAATGAAATAACTGTGTGTTTACTACAGTCATCTCCCCAATAAAATATAAGGCTAAAGAATAAAGAGATCATGTGAGGCTCCACTGGATGTTAATAAATCGGTTAGGGAACAAGAGAAAACTTGAGTTTCAAACACAGAATTCTGAGAAGTTAAGCTGAGTCCTGACTCACTTGGATTTAGATTCCCTAATCCCATACCCAACTCCAACTCTGGGTGAGGTGACTCCATTGCATGCTCTTATAAGCACCCACACTTTCTTCTAGCTTATAAATAACACTTAGATAAATATACCGTCATAACTTTCAAGCATAATTTCCCTCTACTGCCAACAAAATACAATGAACAGATCCTATTTCTAATTGCTAAAACCTCCAAATGCAAATAAAATATTTGAAAGCACATGGTTTCAACAGTGTTTCCTAACAGGACAGGTACAATGAGAGGTGGCAGTAGATAGGGAAGAAAAAAGGAACTAACATTTCTGAGCACCAAGCACTACTAAAGCTTCTCATGTATCCACTCCCTGCCGTATTCGTAGCACTTAAAACAATGCCTATGAGACACAAGGCACTCAAAATTTGTTGACTGAACTGACTGAATCCATGTATTATCTATCTCATTTAATCTTTACAATCATAAAGGCAAGAAATTTATGAGTTCGTTTTACAAATGAGAACACAAAAACTAAAAATATATTAGATGCTTTTGTAAAACTATTTCCCACAAAAAAGGATAAAGACAAAACTGATAACATACATGATTGTCTTTTGTAGTCTTTATAAGCTGTTCTATCATTGACTTCAACTCGTTTCCTGACACTGTAGATACCACCACAGAATAAAACAATGCTGCCAGTTCACGCATCTCTTCTTTACTGCTATTCATCAGACTCTGAGCAGTGTAGAAAAAGAAATACACACATAACACACGATCATCTCCCTGCTGACAATGTCTAACATTTAAAACGTTACAATGTTCCATCTATTGGTAACTATGAGAAAAGAACACAACAAGCTATTATTTTAAAATGAAATAAAAGCAGAGGTATAGACCAAAATCTTATGTGCATTTTCATCAAAGATACAAAGTATAAAACAGGTGGAATTAATACACAGCTGATCTGAAACAGAGGTCAGCATGTGTTTTCTGTAAAGAGCCAAATCTGTCGCAACGATTCCACTCTGCTATTGCAGTGCAAAAGCAGTCACAGACAACAAATGGGTGTGGCTGGATTCCAGTACAATTTTACAGACACTCTAATTTTCACATGTCAGGAAATTTTATTCATCTTTTAATTTTTTTTCAACCCTTTAAAAATGTAAACAGTATTCTTAGCTTGCAGCCCATACAAACAGGAGGCGGGCCAGATTTGGCACATGGACCACAGGTTAATGACCCCTGATCTACAAGATCAAAGGTCAAAAACTCTAAGATCATTTTAAAATCAGCAAATATTCACAAAGAATTAAAAAATCTTTTTAAACTAGAAGCAATTTCATGAGAATAGATTTTCCAGAAAAGTACAAAACTCACTCCTCTTGGTAAATTACCTTCATGCTTTCACACTTAAATAATTGGTACATTTTACCATAATAAACTGCATTTTCCAAAAAGAACTACATTATGTAGCACAAAAGGTTTACAAAACTATATGAGCCAGACCTGTAATAAAAAAGATTATTCACTGTTTATCTGAAATTCAAGTTTAACTGAGTATCTTGCATTTTTATTTGCTAAACCTGGTAACCCTTTTGGTGTGACCACGGAACAAAAATACTCTCCAACATGGCCGGTGGGAGTGTGAATTGGAACCACTCATATGGAGGATGTGCATTATCTATTAAAATTGCATCCATGTGTCCTCAATTCCACTTCTGGGGAATCTATCTAAAAATATACCCACTCATATTCAAAATGATGGATTGTTCATTGCAGCAGACTGGAAGTACCCTAAATGACCATCAATAAGGACCTACAATAAATTATGGCACATTTATGCAGTGGAAAACAATGAAGTTGTTAAAACAAAGGGGATGTTCTCTCTGTAGTTATACAGGAATAACTCCATGTTCTAACGCTAAGCGAAAGATGTAAGGTACAAAACAGTGTGAAGGGCTTCCCTGGTGGCGCAGTGGTTGAGAGTCTGCCTGCCGATGCAGGGGACACGGGTTCGAGCCCTGGTCTGGGAGGATCCCACATGCCGCGGAGCAACTGGGCCCATGAGCCACAACTACTGAGCCTGCGCATCTGGAGCCATGCTCCGCAATGAGAGGCCGCGACAGTGAGAGGCCCACGCACCGCAATGAAGAGTGGCCCCCGCTTGCCGCAACTGGAGAAAGCCCTCGCACAGAAACGAAGACCCAACACAGCCAAATTAATTAATTAATTAATTAATTAATTAATTAATTAATTAATTAATTTTTTAAAAAACAGTGTGAAAAGTATAATACCCTTTTGTGTGAAAAAAGGAAGAAAAATCAAAAATGCTAATTTCATTTGTGTGTATATGCATAAATAAACTCTAGAAGGGACACCATATACAAATAAGTGATAACCTATGCATGTCTGTCAGGTGAGAGAGGAAGAGGCAGGAAGGTGAAGGGATCTGGGTAGCTGAGAGACTATGCAAAGGAGACGTCTTACATAATTGTTTACTTAAATTATACATATTTATTACTTTTTTAAACTTTTAAAACAGAAAAATAATTTTTTCTTACTTATAAGACTCCCAATTCATCTCCCCCTCTCACCTAAATGGATCACTGCAATACATGGACCTACACGCTTCCCAGTGAGTGTTTAATGATGAGAGTTTCAAAATGACCTCAAGGCAGAAAAGGCCACCGAAACACTGGTAGGAAGGCGACATCATGAGACCAAAGTTTAAAATATACAGAATCAAAAAGAAATACACATGCACAGGATATACCTTTATCCATTCGGTTTTGTCTACAAATTTGGTAGCCAGCTTTTCTGGATACACTGAGACAGCTTCCAATAGACAGTACATGACTGGCAAACCTAAATAAGAAGGAATTCAGAACCATTCTGATTTCAAGAAAAGCAATAAACGTACAGAGATCACTACATTCCTTTAAAGCATAAGGCTACAGCTTTAGGAGGCATTCCCCAGTTCTACAAAAGTTAACCTAAATACAGTATGTGATTCAATACAGCAAATTTACAGACTTATTGTCTATAAAAAGATGCCCTGTTCTTCACATCCACTTCCAAAGTAAAAACATATTACCTATTGTTAAGCATTTCTTTCTGAAAAAAGAAACAGTGGACCAAAGATGAACTCAGGCAAGTTTAGAAAAGAAACAAAGATTCATGTTCAGTTGTAGGAGAGAAGACAGAAAATAATTTTGCTATAAATTCTCAGCTGAGTTTAAAATTAGATTTTTGCTTAAGTGCTTTAGTATAATCCTCAGCGTCATGACCGCCTACCTCCAACCCCTGCTAACAGCTGCTGAAGCAGGCCGATGTAGATCTGAACAGGGTTGGTTTCCCCACTCTTGGAAGAAGACGAGGAGGGTGTTGTCTGGCTGCCCGACATTAAAGTCCGTATATAGCGTCCAATGGCCGGGGCGTGATCTTGCATATCAGCCAAACTCTGAGAGGTGGGCACCACTCCCGCACTGTGAGCCAGGCACATGCGCAAGTACAGGACTATCTACAGACAGAAGGAAGAAGGACACCAGATAAGCGTCTCAAAAACTCAAGGCAGGAGATGTTCTTCAAAGTGACAGTTCCCAGCTTTGATTCCCCACCTTCCTTCATAAAGCTATTCAACAACCCTCACAGAAGCTGGAAAACACAACTCAACGTGTGAACTGAAATTACCACAATGGAGCAGAACTTACATAACCAGCTTTTATAATCCAAAGAGTGGTTTTTAACAGAGTTTAATGGCGTTAAAACACAAACTCCACTTTTAAAGTCTAAAATATAACAAGGAAAATCATTATTTTTCTTTTAAAGATGTGTGTGTATGTATGTGAGAGAGACAGACACTGGGCAGAAACACGGGACCAATGATCTGTTCCTGTGGAACTCCAGCTGCATTTAATCTCCACTGACACGAGAATTTGAGAAAATGGGTTCAAATCATCTACAGAAGAGTAGCTATGATGTCATTAAAAACCTCTGACATAAATTAGCTAGTAAGGAGTCCTCCGGAAGCTCTTTCCTTGACAGCTAGAACAGGACAGGCAGTAATTTCATCGTGAGTCTTCTTACTCACTCTGAACAAGATTATCTCTTGCCATTTAATTAGTGCAAGTCAATGACTGAAACAACAGAATTTCCCTTAGTAAATGAGATAAATTAATCTAATTCTCCAACCTTCAAAACTGCATAATCCAAATAACCTCACTATATTGCTGGCTTTAAAATTCAAATCTAATTTGCCGTAAATTCCCAATAGCAATCAATGCAGAGCATCTACTTCTTTCACGAAGAGAACCTCACTGAGATAAACGTATTTCTAGACTCCACCATGATTTAAAATAATACCAATTACTAAGTACTGTTTTCCTAATAAACAACCTGGTATAAAACAATGACGTCACTCTATGGGTTTACCTCGAACACAAAAAATTCACAGTCATCTCTTTGACTGTGACATTATCGTTAAGAACCTTTAGCGAAAGCAAAATAGAAATATATGCCAGTCCTACCTCTCCAAAGGCTGCTGGGTTAAATGGAAGGACAGTGGTCCCAGTCATGTACTTTGCTGGCGTTTTCATTCGATGGGAAGCCTAATAAAAATAAACCCCAAAAATCCATTACTGGAAAACAAAGCACGTGTGTGTACCCTTTCTCAACTCAAAAATAACTACTTCTAGCTACATTATCGTCTGCTACTGTTTTTTTCTAGTCAAAGCATTTTTCCATTAATCATGCTTGACTGTGCACGGACCTCAAACCCTAAGTTACAGATGTGTTGCCTTTTGACTGGCTTGTTTAAAAAGAATAAACCTATAAATCAACTACACTTTAAAAAGAAAGGATAAAAGAAAAAGAAAAAAGCTGCAAAGATGACACAGTAGCAAGTAAAAAATATAAAATAAAATAAAAAGAATAAACGTACTCCAGGCATCTACTGACAGTCACCCCAGGGCGTTGCATGCCAGTTATTTTCATTAATAATAGAGGTCGAAGGAAAATATTAGCACAAAAGCATCTTCTGCCCACAAATATGACAGTGTTATGGAGAAGAGAATCATGGCTGCTACATACTGGCCTCCAGCACCCTTAAGATGTCTATCTAAGCAAAAAGCTAAGACCACCAGTAGAGGTGAAAGGCAGTAAGGTATCCCCCCAGCACACTAAGAGAAACATCAATGTAAAAAGTAGGATAGGGTCAGGGTTGGGGGTCATGACTGTCAATACTCTGATCTACCAGCAAAAACAGGAGACTTGAAAAAGCAGACGCAATGCTCTCTTATGATCATGGTGGAAAAAGTCTGAACTGCTCCCTGAAGCATTCTTAAACTTATTCTGCCCTAAATAATGCCCTTAAAAATAAAACAGATATATTTTAAGCATGTCATGCCAAGGGGAAAAATTTTAAACACAGCCAACAAAAATAATGGTACAGGGCTTCCCTGGTGGTGCAGTGGTTGAGAATCTGCCTGCCAATGCAGGGGACACGGGTTCGAGCCCTGGTCTGGGAAGATCCCACATGCCGCGGAGCAACTAGGCCTGTGAGCCACAACTACTGAGCCTGCGCATCTGGAGCCTGTGCTCCGCAACAAGAGAGGCCGCAATAGTGAGAGGCTCGCGCACCGCGACGAAGAGTGGCCCCCGCTTGCCGCAACTAGAGAAAGCCCTCGCACAGAAACGAAGACCCAACACAGCCAAAAATATAAATAAATAAATTTTTAAAAATAAATAAATAAAAAAATAATGGTACAAATGAACTTATTTACAAAACAGAAATAGAGTCACAGTTGTAAAAAACAAACTTATGGTTACCAGGAGGGAAAAGGGGGGGAAGGGATAAACTGGGAGATTGGGATTGACATATACACACTACTATATAAAATATAGACAAATAATAAGGACCTACTGTATAGCACAGGGAACTCTACTCAATACCCTGTAATGACCTATATGGGAAAAGAATCTAAAAAAGAGTGGATGTATGTTTATGTATAACTGATTCACTCTGCTGTACAGCAGAAACTAACACAACAGTGTAAATCAACTATACTCCAATAAAAATTTTAAAAATAGTAATAATAAAAATAAAATAAACACAGCCAAAATGTTGAATAACATAAAAGGAATTGTAAGTAATTTAAATTTGGGCAAAACAGATTAATTACATTTGAGATTTATATTTTTCTCCTCACTTCATACCTTCCTCTTATTGTATTAACATTGTTAGAAACTTTACTAACTATTCAACATTTAGTGATTAGCATTTTAAAATGTGTCACCTAAAAAAATGTAAGTTTATTTTCATCATTCATTATATGACTTAAACTATTATCTGAAGTTAAATACCATACCTACCTTTTCTTGGATATAATATACCATTTCTGGGAAAGATGGCATCTGCTTAGAAGCACTTTCTTTTCTGTTTCTACCAGGAAGACACCTTAAAACTCGTTGTGCCTCTCCATGAACTTCCTCCCGTCTTTCAGAAAGATAAATAAGAAACATAAATAAATTTCACCAACTGGAGAATGATCATATGAAGACTAAGAACAGCAATTTTATTTGTCATCTGTCTTAAATATATTTTTGGCTATCTATGCAAAGAGGCATAAAATACATGATAAGCAATCGCTTCTTTTTGGAAATTTCATTAGATGTGGAGAGTCATGTGGCTTTCATCTTTGAATTTTACCCACAGGAAAAAACAAGACAGGGTATGACTACAGGTCTATATATTGTATCAAGGGAGCCATACTTTCAACTCTAATAAATTGCTCCTAAATTCCATAGACGAACACTGCACACAACATAAATTTTATTCAATTTTCAACTAAATTTTAAATGAACCCAAATTCAAATTAACACCTTTGAAACTTACGGATCTCCTGCAGCTAATAAGAGCAAATATCTGGACGGTATATGATCTGAGGGAAACACCGTGCTGGCAAATTTCACAGCCACTTGTCGAACTTGAACTTCAGGCTATTTGACACATAAATGCACGAACACACACACACACACACACACACACACACACAGATTAAAAAAAAAAAGAATTCAATTACCAACAACTCATTCCAGTCGAGTCATTTTAATTGTAAACAATCAAAATTTAAGTTGATATTTCAATAAATACATCTAAATAAATAAAACATCATTTAGTCAAGATCTTTAATCATGTTGTTTAAAAGTCTTTGGACAATAACATTATTTAAAGAATACTATTATGATCTAAGAGGACGCTCCAAGTAGAGCAGGAAACCCCACCAAGACCATAACCAGAGAATCTCTCTGTAGATGCACATCCTCAGGCCCAACCATCAGACCAAGGTCACTGTGGCAGTTTCTAGCCACCACCTCTGCTTCTCCAACTCTTAAACTCTCAGTCATATGAGTGAAATTCAGATATTTTGCAGGGAACACAAACAGAGCTTACTTGGAATCCCTACAAATTTAAAGCAAAATACCGCCAACGCTTTCAGATTAGCTCTTAAATTAAAACTGACTCCAAAGCAAAGCTTCAACTACATAAATATATCCAATTAACTTAAATAGATTAAGATTGTAATCTATGAATACGAAGTTCAACCAGAAAAGCAGTTGCAGAGTCTACTGATGCTTAAGCTTTACTCTCGTGTACCTTCCCCCTGGGTCACTCCTGCAGTCACAACATAAGTGAGATGAGAGATGCTTAGAAACATGTACTACCTCATTTACTCAGGTGTTCTTGCTCTTTAGCATTTTTGGAGCTACTGTAAAGGGCAATGATATTAAGGACCAGTCTATATGATTTAGCCCAGGGTCTGGCTGCCTTACATGTAGTCTGAGAAAAGAAAATAAATTACCTTTGGCTTGGTAATACTGTTACATGATTTGATCTGCATAAGTATAACCAGCACCCATGTGCATTATACAAGCATTCCATTTCCTTGTAAGGTTACCTACAAAAAGTTTTAAGTGTTTGACTCTAATGAGCTTCCAAATAAGCATATACTTCTTTGTCCATGTTATATGATCATGAACCAGGTACACTGGACACCAAGAGCATTTGACAATGGGACGCTATATATAATAAGCCTTCTGAGTGTACATAATTATCCTGTCATATTTCAACAGAAACCAGATACCTTTCTGAACCTTTAATAATTCCTCAATATAAATGTGTTAATAAACATGGCAGCCAAATTTCAGTTAAGATGCAATTCATATTAATCTCACCAATATTTGACATCATTCCCTCTTTAATCTCCCTCTCTACTCCTAGAAATGGAGGACAAAGAACTGACTAAAGCAAATACATAATGTATTATTTTATATTGCATATTATATATCATGTATACATATGTGTATATAACCACAGATACTAAAAATTCTCCTGCAAACTCCCATGGCAGGCAAATGAAGAGGACTAGAAGGAAGAAGAGTATGGATGATGGTACTGGCTTACTTCCTACAGACTCATTTTGATCCATAAATTGTGTCTTTCTTTCCTTCTGCTTTTCTCCCCCAATGTTACCTACAGAACTCCACCTCAGTGGACTGTAGTGCTCAGCTACCAGTTAAAACAAAACACTTGCAACTGGGAGAGCATGATATTAAGAACAGTTTTCCAACAAGGAAGGCTTTAAACATAAGGCCTCTGTGAATATCACTACTTCTTCTTCCCTAAAATCAGATTCCAATAACGAAGAATTAAAAACAGATCATAAATCACAGTCCAAGTGAAAGCAAATATTCCTCTTCATTATAGAGAGTTAAGGCAAAAAGCAATTCAAATTTTGATCTTAAAAATGTAGGGCTTCCCTGGTGGCACACTGGTTAAGAATCCACCTGCCAATGCAGGGGACAAGGGTTCGAGCCCTGGTCCGGGAAGATCCCACATGCCACGGAGCAACTAAGCCTGTGTGCCACAACTACTGAACCTGCGCTCTAGAGCCCGTGAGCCACAACTACTGAGCCCATGAGCCACAACAACTGAAGCCCATGCGCCTAGAGCCTGTGCTCCGCAACAAGAGAAGTCACCGCAATGAGAAGCCCGCACACCGCAATGAAGAGTAGCCCCCGCTCGCCATAACTAGAGAAAGCACGCGCGCAGCAACGAAGACCCAATGCAGCCATAAATAAATAAATTTTTAAAAAAAACTGAGAGCTTAAAAAATGTTTAAAAAAAAAAATGTAAAATTCATATACTACCAGCCATTGTAGTTCATATAGTTGGACCTACCTTTATTAAGTACGAAGCCACAAGTGCCTCCATGAGAGTCCGCTGTGCTCCTTCCAAAGTACTATAAGCTCCAACCATCATGGATAGTGCTTCTTGAATAGCGAGTCGCGTCTCGGGCTCTTCCTATGAAGATGATAAAAACAGTGTTTCCCTCCCTGTTGAGTTTCCAAGTGAGCATCCAAACAGAAAGCATACACTTGCCAGGTGTTTCCCTACCTTACATAGGGCTTCAAAAAGCTGCTGCACAAGAGCTATATCCTTAGTGAATAAATGGGGCATTCGACTGTAAGAGAATATGAGGTCATCATTACTATCAAAAATTTCCATAAGATGGAAAAAAAAAAAGAAACTAAACACAAACTTGCCTAAACTTGCACTTTCACTTCTGAACCATGTGAACATCACTGGATTACCTCCCCCAAAGAATCAAACACTTTTTAAAGTAAATATTTAATTCTTCAACTGCCTAATAAAATAACTCTAGATTAATATACCTATTATCCAGATATTCTCACTAGAATATTCCATGCATTCAGTTAACATTTCTGATTTTAAAATAAAGAAAATAGATGAGACTAAATGCTATTTAAACTAATGACTCTGGTGACAAGGAGTTTTGTCACTTCATGCCAACACACAAGGGACAAGGTTTGTTGACAACCCTATGCTGTATCAGCTGATCTGAAGTGGCGGTCTTCTGAGCCCCCAAACTCCTTCCCTACACAGTGCAGAAGAGCAAGACCTAGTCTACACAGGCCAACACGGAACCTGTGCCAGGGTGTAAGCAGCACCTGGTACCACTGAGGATGCTGCTCCTCTATCCCCCTGCTCTGAAATACAGTGAAGGAAAAGGAAACCAGGAGGAACTGGGTGCAGGAAACCATACTAAGCAGAAGAAAAAAAATCCAACTTTGGAAACAGGGCCGCTCAGAATCATAATATAATGCTATCAGAAAAGAGAATCACTAGAAAAACTCTTGATTATCGAGATTATAAACGCTGGTAGTAAGTAGCAACAAGAACACTTAAGGTCAATCAAATGTCTCTAGGGTACAAGAAAACTGTAACACATTATGACACAATCCAGTTCAAAATCTCATTTCAAGACTGCCATTTAATATGGTAACACATCTTCAGATGTAAGTTTAAATGTCTCACATTCATTATCCTTCTACAAGGAAGACATTTCTAAACAACCTATGACCCTTTCAGAATCATAACAAATTTATTCTCCATCCATTATTAAATGCCACAATTTTTCTTAGTTTACCAACAGGATATCTCACTGAAAAAGAGTTTACTCACCTGGAGAGTTTTCCAACAGCTGAATATGCCATTGACAGTAGCTTAGGGTCCTTGAAATTAAGGAAAAAAAAAAAAAAAAAGAAAAGAACAAAAAGCAGACAGAACAAAAAACACAGTAAACAGCAAAACCCTTTTGCTGCAATTAAATGCATTATTTTACTCCTTGTTAAACCTAGGTCTCACCCTGCCTAACTATATGATATCAGCATCTGAACAAAACAAATAAAAATGTCCAAACCCAGAATGCATCACAGTACTAAAAGGAAAAACAAAACAAAACTTTATATCCCCAACTTACTCCAAAAGGAAAATGCAGTGGTCATATATGAAAAGGTTCTCTTAGCTGGTGCTAAGTTCAGGATAGTTTCAATACTATATAACCTGCAAATACCAAAATTCACCACCAACGTACTGGGAAAACAGCTTAACTTATTAGAAAATTCACCTGCCCAACAGGCTAGGATCCACTCTCTCTCACCCAAAATTGTAGTACGCTGGGGAGCAACTGTCTAAAAATCTGCACCATAGGAAACAGCTTCTTCTCATATCTTCCACCATAAAAAACTAAAGGGATCATAGTATTCGGGTGAGTTAGTGAGGTTCCCACTCAAGACACAGATAGAATTTTACGTGGTTTTAGGAAAACCAATAGTCTGACATTACTTAGAACATAGTAACACTTCTGTGAGCTGAAGTTTATACATTTAACATAGGATTCACACACCTACATGGCCACTCTTACAGACTCATCTGTTGGGAAGACATGCAGTGTCATCTGGAGGTAAAAGGATTACAGCCCTGTAGTTTATCTGGCCTCTCTAACCTATCTTCAAATATACAGTTCCTCCCCTAAAAGCCCCAAAGCATTTTTATTCCTACCAACCATCCAAAGAATCTGACTACGCCATAAAAATAACCTGAAAGTTTCCCAAGGCCTTAAGAACCATGCAAGCTCTATTCAATCAACAGAAGAAGACAGGAGAGTCAGGCCTAACACTGCCCCAAAGCACAGCTGCACAACAAATGAATAGCTTTTCATTAATAATATCTACTAATATGCCTTTACTGTGCTGAATAATTTACATGAATTATCTCATTTAATCTTCACAATAATCCAATGAAGTGATACTATTATCCTCATTTTTCTGATAAAGAACAGAGGTCCAAAGAATTTAAGTAACTCACCAAGGAACAAAACTAGAATTCAAACTCAATTCTAAATCCAAATGGCAAAATACTGGTCACTATACTACTGCAAACATGCATTCATGTTTAGCTAAGACTTAGGAAGAAATACTAACTAGAGTTCTTGAAACCTTACCTTTTTTAGCAAATTCCCCTGAAATACTAGAAATGGTAGGAGTGATACAGCAAGGAAAAACAGGATTTGAAAATCTACAATCCAAGGAATCCTCATTCCACTTAGCTTAAGGAATCAAAAATTTACTGAATGCATGTTCTGACAGAGTTTGTTTGTTTGTTTTATCATCTTTATTGGAGTATAACTGCTTTACAATGGTGTGTTAGTTTCTACTGTATAATATAAGTGAATCAGCTATACGTCTACATATATCCCCATAACTCCTCCCTCTTGCGTCTCCCTCCCACCCTCCATTTCCCACCCCTCTAGGGGATAAAAAGCACCGAGCTGATATCCTTGTGCTATGTGGGTGCTTCCCACTAGCTATCTATTTTACATTTGGTAGTGTATTTGGTAGTCTGACAGAGTTTTGAATCAATAAAATCTCAGTCCCTAAGAATTAACACTGTATCTCAAAACAAGCAAATCCAAATAGACCTATATGGAAATAAATAATAAACTAAAATTTAATTCTTTTCATTCCATTTTTGCACAGTGCCTAAAAGTAAAATAAAATGTACTAGCTTTTTAAAATGTTATTTAAAGAAATGATAAGACCACCTCAAGATCCGTATCAGTTTTTAATACTTATTTCAAAAAAAAAAGGGCAAAAGATGGTGGTAATTTCTGAAATTTGCACCACTTCCATTAAAAATGTTAAGAAATGATGGAACAACAGCAAACTTTAACTATATCAACATATAAACCAGCAAAGTTTATAACAGAAAATACTTTAAAATATAAAATGTTAACAAAAATTAAAAAAAACAAGTCACTTACTTCTTTATATTCATTGATTAGCTTGGTGAGGCCATTCAAAAGCATTGGACCTAATGGCTTAATCTTGATTTCTGGACAGCTTTTTAAAAAAATAACACATACAAAGCAAGATATAAGAATCTCATAATTACATATCTTTTCAGATTATCACTTAAAATAGAGACATAACTGAAGTAAATTTAAATAATCTATTAAAATATGAAATATTTTAAGATAAGCGAACACGATTTCTTTCTAGGTAAGATATACTTGCATCACTTCATCACTCCAACAGCTTGAAAACTTTACAAATAGTTCAAAAAACTTACGTTACACAAATGTGATGCACAAATTGCAGGGATAATGTTCTTAATTTTGAATTTGTATTTGTACCAAAGAGTCCATCATACACCACCTATGAAAAAGGAACAACGTCAAGAATACCGATTAACAATAGCAATTTACTATCTTCAAATACTATTAAGGATTCAACAGTAGGTCTTTTGCACTACACCTTTTTCTTCAAAATTAATGCAGTTCTCTTTCATACAAATATTTTAGCTGACGGCCTTAGGAAGCCAATCAGTAGCTTCAATCAACAGTCTGTGGAGTAACAACAAACACAATGGTAGATGTTACCAGTCTGCAAAATTTGTGGGGCTACCACTAGGAAGCAACACAGAGTTCACGCTGCAGTGTGCTGCCATTCTCACGCAAGGGACATGAGCAGAGAAGATTATTTTGGGGGTATTAGGTTTCTTAATTACATGTGGACTCATTTTGAAAACATAAATAACTACAAATAAAGTGTACACCTACAGGATGTCTATGAATATTCTGCCACAAACTTCTAGCTGCTTATTATATAATGTAGTGTTACTACAACCAAATTTTCTGAACCAAAATTATCAAAACACTGTCAGGGAAACAGTGCCTGGAAAGTGAAATGGAAGAAGCTCTGTGATTATTTTATGTTTACGGAAACACAGAACAGAGTACTTGAAATCAGTCAAATATTAGAGAGCCAGATACTGGGAATAAAAGTTGTATCACCTAAAAGGAGGAAGCAGCCACTTAAACAAATAAGCCTTAAGAGGCAGAGATGCGAAGGCAGAAGCCAATGTCCACCACACACGTACAGTGAGCAAGAGGACAGTGTTCTTACGTAGGGACTGAAAGAGATGAGAGGCAGGAAACGGGAACATTTCAGATAGGAAGGGGCACACCAGAGCAAATCCTGAAACTGGAGTAGACGTTTACCAGGCTACAGGGGGGAGGGCCACCATGCCAGGAGTGGAGACACAGAGCCATGAAAACAGCATACTTAAACAGCAACAATCTCTGTTGGAGCGTAAGGTACAGGGCAAGGGTATGGTGAGATACGAGACCAGAAGGGAAATAACTGCTGCCTTTCCACCATTTACTGAGAACTTGCTAACTGAATGAGTACTAGCCACCCTGCTCTAAAGCTTCTACCTGCTAACCCACTCAGTCTTTACAACATTGCTATGAGGTAGCTTCTACCATTACATCCATTTTACAGATTTTTTTTTATGTTTAAAGAAAAACAGGAAAAACCCGGAGGCTTATTTAAGATCAAAAGTAAGTAACTAATGACAAAATTATGCTCAAATGAATCTGTCTCCAGAGCTGAGCTGGTCATTACTTGGACCAAAAGGCAAGAGCTTTTCCGGAGGGGCTCATATCCCACACCAACAGAGTACAAGGATTTCCAACTGCAAAAATAACTCTGGTGGCAACACAGAAAACAGACTGGCAGTGGGCAAGACTAGAGGCAGGGCGACAAGGAAGATGACTGTGGCAAGCAGAACAAGAAGTGACAATCTCCATTAACATCAGCATTCGGCAGACGGGGGTGAAGACACTGAGGCAGCAGCATCCAGAGGCTGTGGCCACTGCCTTCACGAGGGACTCCAGTCAAGGATGACTCATTTTTCCACCTAAATGACCAAGTTTCTGGTGCTACCATTTTTGGAAAAAAGTCACTCAGAAAAGCACTAGTTTGAAAGGAATTATCACCATACATTTAGGGTGAATGGTAACCATATACAGCATACATTCTATAATAAAAAATTATAATATATATTATATATATAATATATATTTATATATAATATTAATATATTAATAAAATATATTTTTTATTATAGCTATAATTAAAAAGTATTTTCTGCAGCTAAACTTGAGAGAGAAAAAAGAATCTCATTAATCTTGTTATACATATCAACCTACCTCCTGAATATCCATTAATGCAGTTCTTTGTCTAGTTAAACAAACATGAAAGTTGTAAACAGGCCATTTTTCTCTGGAAAGAATGAGTTACCTGAATGTTAGCCGGGAACGTTTCAGCAGCTTGTCTAGAACGAAGGAGGTGGGGGACAATCTTTAACTTGACCCTTGTACTGACTGGGTCCCTTTTCAGCTCTGGCTTCAGAACTGCTCCCTGTTGAAAATATGTGTGATTATAACTCAGCACTTCAAAATTATTGTGAATTGAAAAAAATCATGAGAGATCATCTAAATCAATGGTCTCTCAAACTTTTGTTTCAGGATCCCTTTATACCCTTAAAAATTACTGAAGCTTCCAAAGAGCTTTTGTTTATACTGAACACCTATCAATACTTAATATACTAGAAATTAAAACTGAAAATATTTTAAGTACTTATTCACTTAAAAATAATATTAAACCCATTATATACTTTCATAAATAACGTATTTTTAAGAAAAATAAAAAACTATATTTTCCAAAACAAAAAACTGCACTGCGACAGTGGCGTTTTATATTTTCTGTAAATCTCTTCACTGTCCACCTTAATAAAAGAAAGCTGGATTCTTATATCTGTCAGCATTTAATTTGTTGTAATATGTTGTTTTAAGTATGTTAAAAAAAACAGCTTCACAAAATATGTGACTGGAAAAGTGGGGATGATTTTAGCCTTTTCAGGTAATTACAGATATTTGATGCCACCCCAAAACTTGATATGCAATAGGTTCTTTTTTTTTTTAAATTTATTTATTTATTTATTTATTTATTTATTTTTGGCTGTGTTGGGTCTTCGTTTCTGTGCAAGGGCTTTCTCTAGTTGCAGCGAGCAGGGGCCACTCTTCATCGTGGTGCGCAGGCCTCTCACTGTCGCGGCCTCTCTTACTGCGGAGCACAGGCTCCAGACACGCAGGCTCAATAGTTGTGGCTCACGGGCCTAGTTGCTCCGTGGCACGTGGGATCTTCCCAGACCAGGGCTCGAACCCGTGTCCCCTGCATTGGCAGGCAGATTCTCAACCACTGCACCACCAGGGAAGCTCCCTGCAATAGGTTCTTAAAGGTTAATTGCCATGTGGATTTGAAACCATATCAATGGAACATTTGCATACTGTTCTACTAAATTCCACCAGTCTATCTGCATACTGAATGGCTCCCTTACCCTGTATGCTTCTGTCACATCACTGGTCATTTGGAAAATACTGGCTCACCGAGTTAAGCAAATATTTCATTATAAAACATCCATGCACACACAAAAAAATCACATGTTAATATCATGACCAATCTCATCAGAAAAGTCTGTAAGCACTGACAAGCTGTCAAGCTCATCATGATGAATACAAATTTCCCAAAATTCTAGCTTTTGCTTAAAAGCTCAACTTTCATCTTTGCCTTTAAAGCATGTTAACTGTTTTTTTGAAGCCTCATTTTTTCATTTTAAAAGAGAAAATACATGCCAAATACCCATCTCAATAACTAGAGTTTGCCTCTCTACTCTTTTTTTTAAATAAATTTATTTATTTTTATTCATTTATTTTTGGCTGTGTTGGGTCTTCGTTGTTGCGCATGGGCTTTCTCTAGTTGCGGCGAGAGGGGGCTACTCTTCGTTGCGGTGCACGGGCTTCTCATTGTGCTGGCTTCTCTTGTTGCGGATCATGGGCTCTAGGCATGCAGGCTTCAGTAGTTGTGGCTCACGGGCTCTAGAGCACAGGCTCAGTAGTTGTGGCGCACGGGCTTAGTTGCTCCGCGGCATGCGGGATCTTCCTGGACCAGGGCTCAAACCCGTGTCCCCTGCATTGGTAGGCGGATTCTTAACCACTGCGCCACCAGAGAAGCCCAGTTCTTAGTTTTTTAAGGAACCTCCATATTGTTTTCCATAGTGGCTGTATCAGTTTACGTTCCCACCAACAGTGCAGGAGGGGTCCCTTTTCTCCACACCCTCTCCAGCATTTACTGTTTGTAGATTTTTTGATGATGGCCATGCTGACCGGTGTGAGGTGATACCTCATTGTGGTTTTGATGTGCATTTCTCTAATGATTAGCGATGTTGAGCATCCTTTCATGTGTTTGTTGGCAATCTGTATGTCTACTTTGGAGAAATGTCTATTTAGGTCTTCCACCCATTTGTGGATTGGGTTGTTTGTTTTTTTGATATTGAGCTGCATGAGCTGCTTGTATATTTTGGAGATTAATCCTTTGTCAGTTGCTTCATTTGCAAATTTTTTCTCTCATTCTGAGGGTTGTCTTTTCGTCTTGTTTATGGTTTCCTTTGCTGTGCAAAAGCTTTTAAGTTTCATTAGGTCCCATTTGTTTATTTTTGATTTTATTTCCATTTCTCTAGGAGGTGGGTCAAAAAGGATCTTGCTGTGATTTATGTCATAGAGTGTTCTACCTATGTTTTCCTCTAAGAGTTTTATAGTGTCTGGCCTTACATTTAGGTCTTTGATCCATTTTGAGTTTATTTTTGTGTATGGTGTTAGGAAGTGTTCTAATTTCATTCTTTTACGTGTAGCTGTCCAGTTTTCCCTGGAGCTAATATGATTTTTAAAACAACTGTTAATCGTTTAGAAAGCAAACAAATAATCTTGTATGTCAAGGTTTCAACTTGGAACACTTTTAAACACAGTTAACTAAACAGAACTTATGTTATTAAGCAAACATCTTATTTCCAGAATTCAGAAGAACCCACCTATTGTTCTAGGTTCTAGACCACAGGTCAACAAACTACAGCCCATGGGCCAAATCTGGCCTACCATCTATCTTAGTAAGGTCTGTGAGTTAAGAGTAGTTTTTACATTTTCAAATGATTTTTTAAAAATCAAAATAATATTTTGTAAAAGTATATTTCATGAAAATAACATGAAATTCAAATTTCATTAACGATAAAGCCTTACTGGCACATGGCCATGCTCATTCAGTTCTGTTCTGCCTACAGCTGCTTTCATGCTACAGCAGAGTTGAGCAGCTGCAGCCTTAGAACGATATATCCAATAAAGCCTAAGATATTTACAGAAAAAGTTCACTGAGGCGTAATCCGGACAATCATTATTTAAGCACCGGAACTGAAAACACCAGATCAGGTAAACAAAGTTACCAGGAGATTTTAATCTACCTAGACTAGTATGGCTTAAAACTAGTATCAATATTTCCCACAGCATAGGTTCAGCTTAAATCAAAATAACCTGGAGAAAATGTTCAAATACATAGAGCTATGTCAATAAAATGCTTTTTATGATGATGTGAGAGTAAACAAAAAAAACCTACCTCTTTTGTCTTCAGTGGTATATCTCCAAGGTATACTTTGTACATCTTATTAATGATGGCAGGATTATTCCAGTCAATCAAGCTACAGAAGGTTTCAACAAAGCTTGTTAAAATTATTATTTTTTTCTCCCACTCCAATAATTTCAAAAAATCATAGCCTCAATATGTGTTACCAAAGAAAAATATTATAAATACACAAATGAAATGGGCAATTGACATTGCAGAAGAGAAGGAAAGGGATTAACGTCTATCAAAGTTAGTTTTCAAACAGAAAAAAAAAGTCACTTATCCCACCATGATTCAACGTAAGATAGATCAGTGTATCTAGTGGCCCAATTTGGTACTACTCAAGAAATCTGGACTGTCTTCCACTCTCAGGGCCAATGCCACGGAGCAGTTCCAACACAGCAGAGCCATACTACACTTGTTCAAAGAGCCCTGAGGCATGATTCTTCTGTTCAGCCACTTGGAAATTCAAAAGTGATACAGAAAGTGACAAAAAACATTTTACCCATTAAAGCCACACCCCAGGAAGCTTGCAGCCCATGGCATTTCTCAAATACCGTGTCACTGTGATCCTCAGTATCCCCCTCTTATCTCCCAGCACCCACTTGCAATTTTAGCACCTAATTCTACAGAGCAGTCCTGCTGCCGTTAGTCACTAAGACTTATTCCTAATTGAGGACCACAATAAGGTGACTTACTATTGATGGGCACCCACCCCCTGCAGCAGCCCCTGCCGTCATTTTATAAACCTAGCAATAACGCAATCCTGCATTTCACTTGATTAGTGAGATTTATCCATACTCTCTTCTCTCCTTTGACATTGATTCTGCTTTCAGACTATGTTGTATTTGTGCAAACATAATTTATCATGCTGCTTTGACTGTTTTTCTAATCCATCTCTTCTTTCATAGCTTATCAATCCACCTCTTGTTTGGATATCCACAATTCCACTAGCCTCAAAGACATTCTATAATTCTACTTATTATTTACCTGTATCTTTCCTCAGCTGATTGCTACTAACTAATCCTCAAGCTCCATCTTTGTTTCCCTCCTATAAATACTTCAGGTTTAGAGATTTTTGACAAAACACACACACACTTTAGTAAAACAAACTAAAAACTTAATAGTGATTAACTAATAAGGATAATTTTCACTGTTTCTTCTACTTTTCCTCTTGCCACCTTTCTAGTTTTAGTTTTCTGATTACATGCTTGTGAAAATTCAGAAATGAATAACACAGAAAATAAAATTCCTTATAATCTGCACCATAACCCTCTCTATTCCTTTTCAGTAACCACTAACTTTTGTCTATCTTTTTCTAGACTTCTTTCCTATGCATGTAAAATAGTTGGATGGGCATGGCAGGTAGATAAAGAAACAGACGTATCATTTGAAGAGATACTTTTATTTAACAAAATGGGATATCTACATATTGTTCTCAACTCACTTTTTACCTCTTAACAATGTTATGCTATTTTTTGGAAAATACAATTATTTTAATAGACAAAACCAAAACTAATTAGAATAACTGAGCACCACATTTATAGTTCCAACAATCCAATCTACTGTATGGTGTAAAGAATGGAGTCAGTTCAAACACAATGAGAAGTTTTAAAGGAAGATTTTTTGGAAAACAGAATGGAGGTTCCTCAAAAAACTAAAAAGAGAGTTGCCAGTGAGATCCAGCAATCTCACTGCTGGGCATATATCCCAACAAAACAATAATACAAAAAGATATATGCACCCCAATGTGCATAGCAGCACTATTCACAACAGCCAAGATATGGAAACAACCTAAATGTCCATCAACAGATGAATGGATAAAGATGATGTGGTACATATATACAATGGAATATTACTCAGCCATAAAAAAGAATGAAATAATGCCATTTGCAACAACGTGGATGGACCTAGAGATATCCCATTTTGTTAACTACATTTAGCATTAAAATAAATTCAAAAAAGAACTATTCCATAATTTGATTTTTTTAACGAAGTATCTTCAATTTTTCATGTATTCTCCAGTCTTTGCACATGTCATTTATTAAAATCAGTACATATATCATTTTGTACTATGCTTTATTCATTTGCCATTACTTGGAGGCAATTTACATGTTGCTTTATTATTTTTATAATCATTTGGGCAGATATATAATATTCCATATAGGTCACATTATTTATTTAACTATTTACCTATTGTGGAAATCTGAATTTGTTTCCTTTTTTTTGAACAACTACAGGAAATGGTATAATGAATGAATCTGTAACATTTTTCTAAATATAATATTTTTCTTCTTTTGAATGATTCTCTTAGGATAAATTCCCAGAAGATTCAGATAAAAGATTGTAAATATTTTTATGATTCATTACCTACTACACACTGCTTTCCAAAAATTATTTCAACTTACAGTGTCAATCAACAGGGTATAAGAATAGCAGTTTCAACAGAAACTTAAATGGAGTAATCAACTGTTGCACAATTTTATTTACCAATGGGTACAAATTGGCATACCACTGTTTTATTGTGCATGATTTGATTTCTTAAACACAATATTTTCTATGAGTCTATTTACTATATGTATTTCCTCCTGTATAAATTAAGATCTATTCAACACCTCTTTTCAGGGGACCTGATTTTCATATTAACCATAATACCTACATATCCTTTATTAAAAGCCATCTCAAATAATTTGATATAGAGGAAAAATCAAAAATGAATAACTTCCAGGTTTTGACATTTTTCTTAACATCAGTTCTTTAAGTTCACTTACCTAGACAAAGGTTTCAATTCTTACGGTTATAATCCTAACCCATTCCAATTTTAAACTACTTCTCCAAACAGCTTTTCTTCTTTGTCTTATACAGAATTCTGCTCTTTAGCAAACTGTCTTTCATACAAATTAGGTATATTTCACAATCTCATAAACTGAATGTCTCACTACACAAAACCTGAAAAGAACAAATATGTGCTGAGCAAGCTTTCAGAAATCTAGCCTCTTTTTAATTTCGAAAGTTTAAAAGGGAAGCAGTTTACCTTTGCTTGCTTTTCAACTCCAGGTCCGCTGCTGTGGCTACACTGTGGCGTGTGTCACTAGAAGCAATCACCAGGTGGAGAACAGCTTCGAGCTCAGGCACCTGCTCAGCTTCTATGAATTTCACTATACCCAATTTGCACTGTAGATAAATGAAGGGAAGGAAAACCACTGATCAGAGAAACCAAGACCACCAACCTAAAACATCTGTTTCACATATCAGTATGCTCATAAACCAAAGATTAATAGAACAACAGTAGCCACTTCTATTTAGGCTTACAATGTGCCTGGGACTATACTAAACCATATATATTCATGATTTCATTTAACCCTCACAATCTGTGAGATGAGTATCATTATACCTATTTTTCTGATAAGGAAACTGAGGCAAGGCTGAAGAGATTAAGACACAGTTAGTAAACGACGAAGGCACAATCCAAGCCCAAGTCTCGGACTCCAAGGCCATTATGATACGAAGCCTTCCTACTTAGGTTAACAGCCTCTCTAAAATGATGAAGCCTTGAACTGAAGTCCAAATCTGGAGCCTCCAGGTAGAAGTGGGGTACATCAGAAGTAAAGTACTCCATGGATTGTTTTGACAGTTCAAAAAGAACTAAACTCACAGTCCATGAAGTTCTAATCTATTGTTAACATACTAACTCTGTCCTCAGTATTCTTACATACTGAAAAAACCATGATTTCAAACATATGCAAGAATTGCAAATCCAAGTGAAATTCTAATCAAACAGTATTCAATCTAACTGGCTAAAATGAAACACAGACTGAAGAGAGATTCTGCTTAGAACTTCATGCAATGTGAAGGAGCTATGAATTTCAATACAAATAACTCTATTTAGGATAAATATACCTGAAAAATGAAACTTTACCTTTAAGAAGCAGTTACATGATAGGTCTCATGTATATGAATTAGGACTGATAAAGTTTACAATAACTAAATGACAAAGGATGCAATTAAAAAGGATCATAAAAATGCCTGCCTTCCCTCCCCATGTTCAACACAACTGACCTGCAACAAGAGCTACAACAGAGAAGATGCAAGCATTTACCGCACCCCCAGTTATGGAAGTCAACTACACAAAGATATACACAAAAAAGTGTGCAAATGAAACTGAGAACAATACTCATGTCCAGCAATAGGAGACTAGTTTAAAAAATATTATGTGGTTTACACATAATTACATTTAATAAGACATTAAATAAAAAGGACATTATTTAAAAACCTGATATACTATTAAATGAAAAAAATGAAGTTCAAATAGTGTGTTATGTGATACGTAAAAATGTATTGTGTAAAATTACATTTGTGTACACACACATGTACACAGAGCAGGCTGTAGGTGAATGACAAACTAGGGTGGCAGGATTCCAGGTAATTTTTAATTTCTCGTTATAATGTTCTATATTACTTGAACATTTACATTATCACTAACTTTATCATTTGAAAAAAATAAAAGCTGTCTTATCTGAAAGAAAAAAATGTAAAAAACAAAAGAGATATTTAAAAATTAGAGGAAAACAGCTTTCATCCTTGAAACTAAACTGTTCAACACTAGATCATGAAATTGACAAAAGGCATACAGAAGCCCTTAGAAATCAGCAAATAATGACCAACGTAAGATGACAATTTATAATGTTAACAATGATTCTCCAGCACTTATAGCTTTAGCCCTCAGACAGACCTAGATTCAAAGCCTACTACTAGGAGTGAGACTGTGGTGAATCTCAAAACCTCAATTCCTTTTACAAAATGGAACTAACAATTTCTATACCTTGTCAGGTTGCTGTGAGGATTAAATGAGATAATGTATTCAAAGTACTCAGTATAGTGCCTGTCACATAGATCACACTCAATAAAGAGTAGCTTCTGTTACTATTTACCCTTCTTTCTTACTTACATCATGGTTTAAGAAGAAAAAAGATCTATAAAACACGAAGATGTTAATCTAATCAAATAGAGCCCTTGCTGAACAAATCATTCTATAAATTTGTTGAGTGGCCAAGAATGCCCACTTGCCTTTTTCCCTTTCCTGGGAACACTGTTTTGATCAGTGATTACTTACACTGCCAAAAAGAAAAGGATCAAATCATTTAGACTGCCATGGAGAGATAAAGGAAGGATTGGAAGACTAACCCATGTTGCTTGAATTCCAAAATAATTACACACTGATCTCATCTGTTCTTCCCTGAGGTGCCTGATGACACAGACACAGTGAGGCACCTTCTCTGTAGAGCACCAGTCTTTTTTAAAAGCTGCTCAGAGAACATCTGTGTCCTGTTTAAATCCAGAATAAAATTCTTAATGCCAATTTTTCAATTCCCAGGAAGAAATATAAAAGGGCGTCATGCTTTTCCCCCATATGGTCACTTGTCCCTCACTTTACACAAAATGTACAGCCCTAAAAAGCTAAATAATGTAAGATAAATTGTATTTCAACTGCACCAAAGCAGCTCGGTAATTATTAAACCTGTAATTAAAAACTAAAACGAAAAAAGTTACTCAATTTATAAATGGGCTATATTTTATACTTGAAATATGTAAGCAGTATTAGAAAAACTAAAGAGCATTTCCCACTCCTCCCTTTCCCTGGGGCTTTAACCAATAAATGACATGATGACGAGAACACATTACATCAATCGTATTTCATTAGAGAGCCTGAATACGCTGGAATTATGTGACACATGCTTCCACGGACTTCAAAGGGGCAAGTGTGCAGGGTTAAGCTCCGTATAAACAAGCAGTGTGTGATACCTGTTCCAACTGTTCAGGTGTCCATGGGTTATCTCCAATAACTCGTTTAGCTGCATAAAAGCTCATTCCTGGGGGAGGCTGTGGTATTCCAGAACCTCCCCCACTATTTGAAGAAGAACCCTGTGCTGAAGATGAATTCTGGCGACTCTGGGATTCATTTAACACATATCTGGAAAGGAAATAGGAGTTTAACCCCTCTATAAACACATACAAACACACGCATATATATAGCACATTCAATTATATACTTTCCTCCCACAGAATTTTGTTAGAAGAATAAACACTTGAAATTAAAATTTTATCATAAAGAAAAATTTTAGAGCTATCTAAAAAAGGTATCTACATCTTCAGCAAATTAACCATTAGGGTACATCTGCTCAACTTGGTTACAAATGAACTGTAACAGTTACCAACAATGAATATAAATATTCTGTTCACTCTCAATCTATAAATAATTGTTCTAAAAGCCACTATGGACCCACTACATTTTGAGTTTTTAGTTGACAAATACAGACAAAGGTTTACTGACTGTAATGGGGTGGAGGGGGAACTATTGTTTTATACCCAAAGCAGAGAATATTTATAGTCATTCCCATTTCTGTTCAATTCTCCTTGAACTCCTTATATTTCTGCATTAGAAAACCCACTGAGGGCTTCCCTGGTGGCGCAGTGGTTAAGAACACGCCTGCCAATGCAGGGGACATGGGTCTGAGCCCTGGTCCGGGAAGACCTCACATGCCACGGAGCAACTAAGCCCATGCATCACAACTACTGAGCCTGCGCTCTAGAGCCCACGAGCCACAACTACTGAGCCCGTGTGCCACAACTACTGAAGCCCACGCGCCTAGAGCCTGTGCTCCACAACAAGAGAAGCCATGGCAATGAGAAGCCCGCGCACCGCAACGAAGAGTAGTCCCCGCTCACTGCAACTAGAGAAAGCCCGCGTGCAGCAACGAAGACACAACACAGCCAAAAATAAACAAATAAAATAAATTTATTTTTAAAAAATAGAAAAAGAAAACTCACTGAAACCTCCAAACCACTTACCATACAAGCACATACACCCCAAAAATGAAAAAATTCAAAAGGATCCAAAGAGGAAAAAAAATCATAATAAGGACCAGCTTTTTCCATTATATGTTCAAAGCATACAACTTTGCAGCTAGTTATTAATTTATCATCCCATTTCTTTTTTAGCGTCTATAGATTAAAAATAAGATTTCTGATAAATTCATTTTGAACCAATTAAACTAGCATTCCTCATCTACAAAATGAAATTTTTGATATGAATATTAATTCAAGTCCCTCTGAACTCTAAAATTCTATGCTGACAAATTACCAGACTGGATATTAAAATAAAATACCCGTTATAATAAAAATTAAAGAAAACACCTGAAGCCTAATGGCACAGTAAATTATTCTACATTACTATATACCATATTTGTTCCATTCCTAAGTTCATCTAATTTTTAAAAAAAAAACCTGTTAAAGAATCATTTTAATATTTTTATATAAACAAGGCAAATTCTCACTGGTAAGAAAAATGTGAGGAACTACTGGCTTGGGTACATTGTGTGCCTAAGTTAAATTTGGATTTCAAAGTTAAATTACCAAAGCCATCATCACCTGCCAATTCTGGCTGCCTCCTGATTCAACAACTATAAAAGGAGGTTTTCATTTATTTCTCAGTTATAGCAAGACTGGCAGCAGTAAGTAAATCAATTAATAACTACTGAACAGCTAACATCGTGCAAAACACCATCCTAAGCACAAGACAGAGGAACACCAGGAGGTGTAAGACTGAGTGTCTGCCATCTGGAGCAAGTTGAGACAATAACAACACAACACGTGCAACAGCATATGATATGTCATCAGATGACAAAGAAACTGCAGGGAAGTAAGAAATGATATGACAGAGGTAGTGGAAGGTTCAGAAAATAAAGCTGCCAAATTAGAGGAGTGGGAGGAGAGCAAAAAGGAGAGGAAAGAAATCGTACAGCGTGAACTCTCGTGGCTGGATGGAGCGACAGGTGATGTGGAGCCCCCCATGCCATGCTCATAGTGTATACTGCATTTTTGGTCAGGGAAGAAATGTAATGAAAGCAGTACGTTAGAAGAATATCTCTGGCAGCAGGACAACCTAGAAAAGGAGCAGGCTGGAAGCAGATGACAACGTGGGCACTATGCCAGGAACCAGAGCTAGAGTAAACAGCTCCTGACTTCAAAGAGCTCCCAATCTATTAGGATGGGATAAGCCAACAACGCAATAAAAGCACAAAGTGGCACTTCAGATGGGTGCTTAGCCTTGTGAGGACAAGGAAGAGCCCTGTGCCTAGGGCAGGGATTTAGTCAGAAACAACAGAACTGGCCTCTAAGCTAGCTTGTGAGGCTTTTTCAAAGTGGTTTTCCTGGCTGTCGCTTCCTGTTGTTTTCTTTCTTTCCTTCTTCCTTTCTTTCTTGATGGGGAAGCATTCTAAGCAGAGAAAACTGTCTTCTCGTAAAATGTAGACAGGCAAGGAGATACAGAGTACATGAAATGCATGAGTGCATGTAATGACTGGAAAATAACAGCCCAGGGATTTTAAGGTGTCACCTGATAAAATCTGTGTTTTAAAAATCAGGAAACTCTGTGGCAGTGTAGAAAGTTCTGAAGAAGAGCAGCTGGTGAGAAAGTCATGAAAAGAGCTGAAAAGAGCCGAAACTAGATGGCAGCAGTGGGAATGGTTCCAGGACACATGGAGGAGGAGGAAGGAGGTCTTACGGAACTGATACTGCAGCAACGAGGAAGAAAAAGCTAGAGGCAATTTATAACTGAGCGCCTACAAGGCTAAGAGAATCATCACAGCACTGATGGTAGTTAAAGAAGAGAAACTATGTTTACTGGGAAGCCTGATTTCAGCTTGGACGGGCCAAGTCTGAAAGCACAGCAGCAGCTCCACACCCATAAGGTCAGTAAGCAGCGGGGCTGGAGTTTAGAAGAGGTCAGGGCTGCAGCAAAGCAAATCTGAGACACTCATTTTCAAGAGAAAGTTGAATCACTGAAAAGAGTACTTGACTGCACACAGTAAAAGCAATCAAGAACAAGGTTGCTTTGTTTTGTTTTTATTTTTTTTTACTTACCCATAAGGCATCAAAAGGACATCGAGCATGAAGTCCAAAAGCAGCTGCACAGTCTTTGGTTTCTCAGCAAGGTTAAACGGAGAAGCTGATTTTGATGATTCAACAGGGTATTTCATGTGAAAAAGGGTTGGTATTAAAAGATGCATTAAGCTGAAAAAACAATTACATTTATTGCAACTATTTAAAAAATAAGGTTTTTTATACATGCAAATAACAGACAAAACCAAAAAAAAAAAAAATCACATAACAAAAAGTAGCAATTGTAGCAAGGGCCATTCATTTTCAATACCACTAATTTACAAAGTCCTAATCTAGGGAGTGGCCTAGATTTCATTCTTATTTCTTTCTTATTAAAAGCTCAGGATATTGAGTAATAAGTGACATTTAGCCAATCTGGCTCATCACCAAAAACACCTGAGAAAAATGTACATAATATGGGCTCAGTGTTAATATCTATTACCACAAGAGATTTAATACTAAACCTTAGGTAAAGTTCAACTTATAACATGTCCTGTCAATCATTTTTTTCCTTTCCACATTTAATTAAAAATAAAGTCATTCTAAATCTAAAGAAATTAAACATCAATCATGTCAATATTTGGAATACAATATTAAATTTCCACTGCGTGAATTTAAGTAACACAGATTCTTTTCTTCTTTCACTATACCTGTTGCTATTAAAACATGAAAATTTCAAAGTGTTTACAATGTCTATTAATTTTACTTGTAAATATCTGTATTACAATCTTTTAAAAATGTTTATGCTCTAAAAAGTGAAGTGAAAACATGATTTAAATCCATCTTTCCTCCACAACTTCTTTTCATGGTTGTCACCACAACAGGGCTAGGTAGGATACAGAAGTTTTGAGCTAAGCCTAGAAACTAAGGATGATATTCCTTTTCACCTCTCCAATTCCCATATTAATACAAACGAGTAATTAGTTCCTTAAGAAAACTGCTCTGAAACTTTATATCCTCCAAGACAGAAATGTCTGATGAAAAGCATATTAGCTCTCAAATTTTTGCAATCACAGAAAATCAGTTGCTTCAAAATAACTAACCGAAATAAAAATGCATTTAGATTGAGAAAAATGTTAGTTCTACACATTTTTTGATATGCTCACAAGAAATTTTATAATTTATAAAATTAACAAAACAGTAACGTTGAGGTAACACAGAACTGTCAACTCAAAGAGCTCAACTCAAGCCTTTGTATTTGCCCAAGTGAAACCAAATGTGTGGATCTATTTTTGAATGGCAGCTGTTGACTCTCACAGGTGGGCAATAAGGTAACTGAGGAAAGCATACCTGTCCTGCTGGGGCTGAGGCTTCCCTTCCATGGCAGTAAGAAGTGTAGGAGCCAGCTCACATTGTTTTTCCACTGGTAGGCGAGGATAGCCCATCTTAACATAAATTATAGTAAAATTCTAATGCAACAAGAGAAACTCAAGTAAGTATGAAAGAAATACTCTAGGATTTCAACAAAAACACATGACTAATAACCTAGGCAGCTTTGTTATAATAAAGAAATTGAATCCTCCTTCCTCATGTTTATCACCTGTTTATTACAGCTTGACCAACTAGTATATCTCAGGAAGAACTCCAGCCCCACTTACTCAAAATGCTTACTTTTAAGATGGGCTTCATATGAGAGAGCATGATCTAGTCTAAAGCACTTATACATATATCAAATCATCACATTGTACACTTTAAATGTATACAATTCTATTTGTCAGTTATGCCTCAATAAAGCTGGGGAGAAAATAAAGTACTCATATGTGCAATTACTTTTCACTGAAAAGAAAGAAGTAATCATTTGACTTACCTAAACCTACATACTACACATCAGTATCAGCTCTCCCAGTTTGTTACATTAATCCTTTCAAGCTAAGAGGAGACCCCATGTTAAATCCTAGGCTGCCATTTCCCAACTGGTCAATTACTAAAATAACCTTCTCTTTCTAATTCAGACTGACCTCTCATAATCTTTTACTAAGAATCAATCATTCTTTTGTAAATCAACATACCTGACAAGTCATTACACCAACATTCCTTTGCCCTGTGTGAACGGCCATACATTATCCTGTTCCTACCATTTCCTCCAGATCAATACTCAGTGGAAAAACAGTGTGTCCTTTTGAAGAAAAACACCTCATGTTTCATTTAGTCTAAGGTGAAATTCTAGGCTGGCCAATATACTGACGACATCTAATAAATGTTATGAAAGAAAACTTACTGTTAAGTCAGAAAATATTCCAAGATAACACTCACTGTGACAAAGGAAACTGCAGCAGGGTCCTGGTACTGAACCAAGAGTGTCTCTACTGGGAGCTGTATCTTGGGGCGGCTTTTTATACGCTTATTCAGATGGACCAACAGTTCCATTACCTAAAATACAGGAAGATATGAACTGAAATTATTGATCATATCTTAAAAACTAATTCATTTCTCAGATATTACTTATTTTAATGAATAGTAGCTACTTTGTTCTCTTAAAGGTGGTAAATTTGACATCCCAGAAAGGGAGTATACAATATTAGAATCTTGTTCCAAAATGCTATCCCCAAGAATCCATGCACCAGATTTTTAGTAGTGAATTTATTTTTACAATGTCCTTTAGTTGATTAAACTTGAGATTCCAGATGGGCCTACACTGAGGCACAGTCCCCCAGAAGACCTGTGAACAAACGATAGCAACACACCATGCTACAGACTGAATGTCTGTGTCTCCCAAAATTCACGTTTTAAAGCCCTAAACCCCACTGTGACGGCTTTGGGAGGTAAACAGGTTTGGAGGAGGTCGGGAGGGGGGGTGCCCACGATGGGATGGGTGCCCTTCAAAGGGGATGAAGGTATCAGAGTTCTTCCTCTCTCTGCCGTCTGAGGATAAAGCAAGAAGACAGCCCTCCGTACACCATGAAAAGTTCCCGACGAAGAGCCTGACCATGCTGGCACTCTGATCTCGGACTTCCAGCCTCCAACACTGTGAGAAACAAATGCTGTTTATGTCATCCAGTCTGTGGTATACTGTTATAGCAGCCCAAACTAACTAAAAGACAACATGAACACTACAGCAAGAGAAATATACAAGGTACTGAGAGTTTCAGGAAGAAAAAGTATCTACTAAGATCAAGGAGGACTTCCGGGAGGAACTGACAGGAAACTAAGTCCCAAAGAGCAAATGAAATTCCAAGCAGAAGATCAGTTATAAGAAGGTATAAGAGCTCTAAAAGAACATGGTGCACTGCATCTGACTGAAACACACAGTGGTAAGAGATAAAAGCAGGATCTAGATTACAAAAGGATTTGGGTAAAATGCTGAGAAATTTTTACTTTATTCTGAAGATCATCTGATTCTACTAAAAAGTTTTAAGTAAGTAATATCAAGCTTCCTCTCCTTTAAGTGGGAAAAGACAGAAATAGAGGTCAACAAGTCAACAATACCCATGGGTGGAAAGGAAGCTACAGAGGTTTACGTCAAATGACCCCAAGCTTACAATAAAAGTGGGATTATCTTGCTAAGAAAGTAGCATGGAGATATAAGATTTTTAGAAAGCCTCACCTAAAGATTCAAGAATTTAAAGTGACTATTCCAGAGGGCCAGGCTTACACTATTCTCCATCACTTCTGAAATTTGAGCTCTAGCTTCAAAGCAAGTATTACGGAGAGCTGTAGGGATGTTCACAGCAACAGCAAAAGTTCAAAGTTATCTACAGCAATCATGAAATAAGTGAATTTTAAGAATAACAACAAATCTAAAAATCAATGTTTGTAAAATAGCTGGCATTTACTGAGCAGTTTCCACGCAGGACAGCTCTTTGCATTCCGTATCTCATCTGATTCTCACAACAACTGGAGAGCTGCTATTGTCATTCCCATTTTACCCGTGAGGAAGCAGAGGCTCAGGAAGTGAAGTTAACTTGTCCAAGGTTACTGAGCCAGCAAGTGGCATAGTCAAGATCTGACTCCAGAATCCATATTTTTAACCTTATCAGACACTGACAGTTGAGCTTAATTCAGCTAAAGTGTCTGTCACTGTGAGACACCCTTGGGAGCCCTGATACATTACAAAGACCTAGAAACTTGCATTACCACACATACCTCACCCAGCCTCCTGCCTGTCCAGACCTGTGATTCAGCTGGATGACAGGGGAAAAAATCAGGAGGAGCCAGGCTAAAGGAAACAGCCCTCTTCTGATGATCTAAGCTAGGCTAATTCCTAGAAGGATCCTATGGAAAATCATTATTGATGGTGGTAGACAATCATGCCCACAATTACATACTTTCTTTTTTATGACAATTTTTTAAATTTTAAGTAGATTAACTACTTAATTTTCTTCTAGCAATATTATCACCTTAAATATTGACTCATTTCCTAAATTTGGTTACCCACTGCCTGCAATCCTCTATAAACCCATAAAAATTAAGAAATCCGCTGAACCAGTCCTTCTCCCGGCTAAACTGACAACAGTTAACCTCTGTCAGTAAGCCTACAGAATTACCAGCCTTGGGAATATAGTATTTTGTCCCTGTCAGTTCCCCTTATTACTCATTCATTTATATTCATTTACTCATTAGTAAACTTTTTAATTGAAGTATAACATATAGCTGAAGTGCAAAATTGAGAATGTATGGCTTAATAAATGTTCACAAAGTAAACACACCTTTGTAACCACCAGAAGTACAAAGGCCCTGCACCCCACTCACTAACCCCTCTTCCTGACTTCTAACACCATATTTAAATTTATATAAATGGAACAAATAGGATGAACTCATGTGTTTTTCATTCTATATTATATCTGAGATTCATCCATGTTGTTGTTCACTTTCACTGCTCTAGTAGGAAACAACCAGAGTTTATCCATTCTCCTATATCATGACAGATATAAGATTATTTCCAGTTTGGACCATTATGAATAATGCTATGAACATTCTTAGCTATGTCTTTTGGTGCACATGTATACACACTTCTGTTGTATAAAAACCCAGGACTGGAAATGCTTGGTCATGAAGTATACATATGATAAGCCTTAGAATATTTCCAAACAGTTTTCCAAAGTGGTTATACTAATTTACACTCCCACCAGCAGTGGTCAGTTTTTAATTTTTACCTATTCTAAGAAGTCAGAATATACAAGGTTCGCTGTAAAATAGAATTCTACATAACATATCTCATTTTCCTTAAAATAGTGATATGACAGCAGAAGTCTAAAACTTATTTCTCTTGGGAATTCCCTGGCAGTCCAGTGGTTAAGACTCGGCGCTTTCACTGCCATGGGCCAGTGGCCGATCCCTGGTCGGAGAACTAAGATCCCACAAGCCACGCGGGGCAGCCAAAAAATAAATAAATATAAAATAAAACTTATTTCTCTTTCACCCAATTTATCCACAAATTATCAGCTACTTTACAGGTATCCTGCTTAAGCCTAACAAACATTATGAAACTGACAGTCAGGAGCCCTAAAATTACATAACTGAAAGTCAATACTAAATTAATCCCTAGTGTCATTGACTACAAAATTTTACACACTGAAATTATTTATATGTAAGCTTTTATTAAAAAATACTCTGCTTTCACATGACAGTCTTATTTTATATGGTAAAAAATGGTCTAATAATTGTAACTGCATTCTAGATTTGTGATCAATATCTATATCCTTTGTTTTATTAACAATTATATAATAACCAAAACTCCAATTATCATATTGGTTCTATTTGCAAGAGGTATTAGTATGAGTACAGGACTGTACAAATCATGAAAGTCTGACCAGGTAGCTATATTTCAAAGTAAATAAAAGTCTGACCAAGTATCTATACTTCAAAACAAATAAAAGGAAACACACATCAAGTCTACTACCAGGAGTCAAAATAACATGCAGGCAAAATTATGTTATTGCTTTCAGACATTCTTTTATCCTCAACTTTCATTCACTGACCCTTCATGTACTGAATTCACTTTCATACATAAGCTAAAGAATGAACATGTTTGCCATCACGTGAAGGCAAAGCCTGGCAGAAATCATTTAGTCTTGGAATTATCTCGCATGTGTAAAGTCCCTTGTTAGTCATGTGACACAAAGCAAGTTATATAACTTCTCTGAGCCTCAGTTTCTTCCTAGATAAAATGGGAATAAAATGAGCACCTATACCCCACAGAGTTGTTAAATGAGTTGTAATGAACTGAGACAATGTCCACATAGGCATTTAACGCTTTGCACTATTATCATTTTCTGAATCACTTTCCCCCATTTGCAGAAATCAAATGATAACATTTCACAGGCTATTATGAGGATTAAATGGAAGGATATGTCAGAGTCTAGCATACTGCTTAGAATGTAAACAGGTGTCTCAGCTGTTAGATCTCTTTTCCCTTATTCCAGAAGTTTTCAAACTTACTTAACAACAAAACCCCTTTACCAAGAGAAATCTGATATGTAAAAAAAGCAAACAAAATTAGTATTTTACAATATAAATTAAATATACAAGTTCACAATGATTATATCTCTATTACTTTATTCTATTTTCTTGCTTTTTAAAATTATAATAGAAAAACACATTTATTACAATAAATTAAGTGAAAAATCATAATTATCCCTTTTCCCTAGTCCATTCATAGCCACTCAAAGACACCAGTATTAATATTTTGGTGTTCATCTTCACATCTTTCTCTGTATCCACAAAAACTTCTACAAACATATTTACATCTTTATTTTTCTTAATAGATCTTTATTGGAGTATAATTGCTTCACAATACCGTGTTAGTTTCTGCTGTACAACAAAGTGAATCAGCCACATGCATACATATGTCCCCATATCCCCTTCTTCTTAAGCCTCCCTCCCATCCTCCCTATCCCAACCCTCTAGGTCATCACAAAGCACTGAGCTGATCTCTCTGTGCTATGCTGCCGATTCCCACTAGCTATATCTTTAGATTTTACTTGTTTACTTTTTACAAAAATGCGCTATATATCATTCACGTTAGCACAGAGTCCGCTTTGTTTCCAGTTAAAAATATATAAGCTTTTTAATTTAGACCTAACTCGTTCTTTGTAGTAGTTGCATAATATTCCATGGGATTCAAAGCTGTTTTTTAAAAATCATCTGTACGACTCATCACTCAAAGTAAACACATTTTTGTATATTTCCTTCAAGCTTTTTGTAAAAAGGTTAGAAAAATTCACCAATAGATCAAAGTCAGCATTATTTGGAATATGAGAAGAAAATCAAAGGAAAATTTCTAGGGAACAACCTAGTAAGAAATAAAAAGAAATAAGAAATATGGGGATATATGTAAATGTATAGCTGATTCACTTTGTTATAAAGCAGAAACTAACACACCATTGTAAAGCAATTATACTCCAATAAAGATGTTTAAAAAATAAATAAATAAAGGACAACATGAAAAATAAAAATATAAATGAAAAAAAGAAGAAAAACGAAATAAGAAGGTAATTACTATTTCTAGTAAGAAATATAAGGGTAGGGGGAGAAGGAAGAAATCTGAACAAGATAAAATAATTTACTTGATGGTAACTGAGTAAAACATCTTGTTTACTTAGATACAAATTAATGATTGAAATGTTAAGAATGTGGATAGAATTGCTTGATTAATCATTATATTAAAACAGAACATAGGTTATCAAACTCTTAAACAGAAAATGTGTGGCAGGAAGAGGAGGGAAGGGAGAAGAGGGAGAGATGGAGAGAATGAGAACAGATCAAGTGATGAGAAAGGTTAATAACCGGAACAACTGATGTACATGCCCTCAATCCAAACCTCAAAAAAAATGTGACATCTCAATTATACTGATGAAGATATGCAGCTAAAGTAAATAAGGTTAAGACTGCTGGCTCGGGCAAAGATTCCTCAATCTAACTTACACCAAAGGAAAACACTGGCTACAATACTAGTCTTAGACGATAGAGGTATTGGGGAAAGAAATCTTAAATGAGATTTGAAAGATAAGAAAAGTATGTAATATAATACAAATTACTAAGAAACACAAGATCTTAAACTTGTGCATCAAAACACATCAAGGAGGCGCAAGAGGGAGGGGATATGCAGATATATGTATGCAGATAGCTGATTCACTTTGTTACACAGCAGCAACTAACACACCATTGTAAAGCAATTATACTCCAAGAAAAATGTTAAAAAAAAAAAAATAAGGACGCTTAAAAAAAAAAAACGCATCAAGGTGAAATTATTAAAACTAAAAGGAAAATCAGAAAAACTACAACAGCAGCAGGAGATTGTAATTCACTATTAATTTACAACAGTATTGGAAGACAGGTTTCTTGAGAAATGAGAGCACAGTGTTGAGTGGCCTATCCACACACTGAGCTCCATATTCCACCAATAGGAAATATTTTTTTAATCTTATGAATAGTTTTTATGAACATCAGAAATAATATGCTTTAAAAGACTAGAACATTTGCTCATTGTGGTTTCAAATCAGAATGCAGTAAAACCGGACAAATTTTACACTATTTTGAACCAAAAACAATGTTCTTATCAACTAATTATTAGGTCAAAAATAAAATAACCTAATACTGCTCACCAGTGTAACTATGGGGTATAACCAAAATAGTAATCAAAGAGAAATCCAGAAACTGAGGTCGTTTTCAGTTCTGTTTTTCTGTTATCTCACCTTAATGAAGTCACTTAATCATTCCAAGCCTCAGCTTCATCTATAAAATGGAAATAACACCTACACCTCACATAATCTTGTGAGTATTTAGGTGATTAGCATTTTTCCTGGCACATAATGACCTTTACCATTACGTACTTTACAAACTGAAATCTTATGTGAGAAAAACATACCAAAGGAAAACATAAAAAGGAATAATGTGAATAAAAATAGAAGAAAAATACACTTGAAAAAATTAATATAAAAGCTCTTTTTCCTTTTAAATTGGCCCATTAAAAAAAGCAAACCTTTGGTAGTAACAAAAAAATTAGAAACAAGAATGGAATTTCTCCACTTGAATGGTAACAGAATATTAAGAATAATAGTATGATAGACGTGAATAATATACAACTGAACATATAAAGTAGATGGTTAGAGATGAATGATTTTCTACAAAAGATAAAATACAAGGAAACATAAAACTCCTAAGTAAATAAGTTTAAAAAAAAAAAAAAACCCTAATGAAAATACTCAGCCTAGAAGCCTGAACTAATGCAAAAACTTCCTTCTGTTTACTCCCCTTTTCTCCACTGCAAGTCTTTCTCCACCCCACAGCCAGAATGATTATGTCACTACCACCAATACCCTTTCAAATGGCTGCCACTGGAATCCCCATGCCTGAACTCCTATCACTCTTCCTCTGGTGCACAGGGTGCATCTCTGTGGCCTTCTTCAGCTCCCTGAAGGTTTTACACTCAGTTCCAGCTCCGAATCTCTGCACAGGGCCTTCTCTGCCTTTAGTGGTCTCCCCATCTCTATGCCTGGCTACTTCCTACACACCTCCCTTACACCCTATACTTAATTTAAATCAAGTCCCCAAATATATTCTTTCATATAATCCTTTTCCATCTTAGCATTTATTGCCATTTTAACTCTATACTCTTTGCCTTATTGTTTAATACTCGTCTCCCCAAGTAGACGTTTCTTTCCTTCACCAACGTATCCCTAACACCTGGCATACAGAAGGTACCCAGTAAATATTTGCCAAATAAATGATGAGACTGATGAAGCTAAATAAGGAAACAGAAACCAACTCATGAAGGTCTTTTATACCTAGTTATTCTTAGGGTAAGAAAAGGCCATAGAAGAGTTTTAAATAGGAGAATGACGTGATCAAACACGTTATCTATCTTAGCAAAGCAGTATTAACAACAGGCATGTCAAATACATGACAAGAATGCCCTATTCCTTCCTGTAAACAAAACAGACATTCTTAAAGATACTCTTTCTCCACTGAACTCAAATCAGCCCTCAGAATCCCTCTCAGGGCAGACCTCCGGGAAGGTCACGGCCAATCAATTACAGTGGCTCAAGGATTGAAACCTGATGATAGCTCAAAAACCCAAAGGTCTAGTATAAATACACGAGAAGACAAATGAATATTTTAAAGGTGAAGCGTCCAAATGTCCCATGTAGAACATTAGGTTAAAAAAGAAAATCTTGATTTGACAGTTACCCAGCTTTTACTAACAGTTCTTCAAAAAATTCTAAAACAGGAGCTATACAACAGTATCTTGCTTTTAAAAACATTTCTTTTGCTTACTTTTAATTAAGGCCATATTCACAGTCAGCCAATGATTAAAGAATATTTTTGACCCATTACCACCTGACTTTCATATTGGACTCAAGGGCATAGATTTTAGATCAGACCTCCATATATTCCAGAATAATTATCTCAATTATGTCATCCAGTACTGATGCCAAGTGTACAGCTGGAGCTAAATGCAGCTGTGCTAAGCATACAAAAGGTACTTTTAAATCATGGAAGCTGGTCCTAGACTTACTGTCCATTTTGAAAGGCCTAATTGGGATCATGAAGCTAGATTTCAATAATGGGAACAGAAAACTCACTTCATAAAATACATCCATTTATTCACTATTTAATTCCCCCAACTGTCCCAGCATGCTTACCTTTTTACGTACTCCTTCTTGGGTGCTGGACAGCTTGAGCAAAACAGGAGGAAGGAATTTAGATATAATATTCTGTAATTGTTCATCTGTTTCAGCATGGCCAAGTCGTAAAAAGACTCGTTCAAGCTGATCTACAATATAAAAAGAGAAAAGGAGAACTTAGCAAATCAAACAGAACTAAGACTAATTACTTTTATAGCTTAATCCTTTTTTCTATACTGCAGATCCTTCAGCCAGAACTTTAACCATAGCTAGCCCTGTATGCAGATGATTTTGACACAGCAATGAAACAACACTAAAAAGGTTTACTAGCTAATTATACTGTCTTACAACTGTCCTGGTCATTTAACCTCTAGAAGAGAGGAAAACAAAGACAAGAATAACAAATTTCTCTCCTATATACAAGGTTATTCAGTTTTTCTAAAGGATTTGCATACCAGAAAAGATACAAAAGCTTTGAAGAAATCACCTAGACCTAGCTAGCAGAGCCATGCAGGAGAACTTTAATCAGATACCAGGGATAATATTATATCTTTGGGGAAACCATCTTACTGATGAAATTTCTTCAAAGACAGAATCACTGCCCATTACTGTTGGAATTAGCCAACCAGAATGTGAGAGACAAACTTCCACCAAGAAAGCCACTGAGAAACATATTAACACCAAAGGGATGCTCTCAGCAAAACCCAGGCAACTACAGAACGAGCAACTAACACACTCAGAGCTTCTGTCTCTTCAATCAATACATTGCAGGGGAGGGGAGAGTGCTGAGGTGAAAGGGGAACCTACCAACGGCAAATGACTGGATACTTGATTTTTTTTAATTATTGTTTATTTTTTAGGTGTTACAATGGTATTGTGGTTATGTTTGTTTTTTAGAGGTTCTTACAAAAATTATCCGTAAGTGATTAGGGAGCATTCTAAGGAGCTGGAAATGTCCTACATCTCAATCTGAGTGATGATTACACAGCTATATACATTTATAAAAATTCACAAGCTCTATCCTTTCATACTTTCTACTGTATCTATTATACCTTAATTTTAAAATTTAAAAATAAAAAACAAAAAAATTTATTTAAAGGGGTCCTTTTTTTCAGAGATAAAGACTAAAATATCTACAGGTGAAATAACAGTTACTTAGATTTACATCAAATAATCAGGGGTGTACTGGAAATCTGCTAAGAGAGTAAATTTCAGATGTTCTCACAAAAAAAAAAAAGGCAACTGTGAGAAAAAGACATCTTAATCAGCTTGACTGAAGTAATCATTTCATTATGTATATGTGTACCAAATTATCACATTGTACACCTTAAATATATATAATTATTTCAGAAACTAAAAATAAATAAAAATAAAGTCATGGCCTCATTCAGGTCCTCATTTTAAAATAAATAAATAATTGGGGGTGCTGGGGTGAGGAATGGGGAGGGGCCATATAAGTGAAACCAAGATTGGTCACTAGCTGATAACTGTTCGAGTTATGTGATAGATACTGAGAATTTGTACTTCTGTATATGCTTGAAATTTCCATAATAATTTTTTACAGGAAGAGATATATATACACATATAGATATAGATACATAGATATAGATATGTATCTCCAGCGGGAGCCTAGAAGCAGTCACAACCTGGCACAACCTAGTAGCAACAAGCACACCCAGCACCCGGATCTTGGGTTTTTAAACACCATTCTCCAGTAAAAGGAGCCAGACTCTTGGGGAAATGGCTGATTCTAGGGCTGAGGCAGGGAAAAAACAAGATGAACCTGAAGCATCCTGTAGGGCCAGAAAGGAAACAGGGCCTGATAAGTCAAAGGGATGCAGGAACCACCCTGAAAGAGCTCCATTATGGCCAAGGCTGGAACAAATTTGAGGAACAAAATAAATAACATAGTATTGGATTCTAACCCAAAGTATAAAATAAATTTACACGACTCCATGATATAAATAAATGACTGAATGATTAAACGCACTGGGGAAAAGAGACAAGTCTTTCTTACAGAATTCCAAATAATTATGTAGATACCTCCCCCTACAGGAGGTAGAGCTTAATTCGTGCCTCTACCCACCCCTTGAGGGTAGACTAGATTTAGTGACTTGCTTCCAAAGAACAGAAGAGGGAAAGAGGAAAATGTTAACTTTACAGTGGCGAAACCTGATAAATACTATTTTAACCAAGCGATGCCATGTGGTATCAGGATCACTAACATGACAAGAAAGGCATTTCACCTCTGTGGTATTCCTTCCGAAAACTCATAACCCTCATCTACTCATGAGTAAAACAAAAAACCAACAAAAACACCAAGTTAAAATACATTCTACAGGCTACCTGGCCAGTATTGCTCAAGACTTTCAAGATCGTGAAGAAAAAAAAAAAAAAAAGAAAGACTAAGAAATTGTCACAGACTAGAGGAGTCTGGGGAGACAGGACATCTAAATGCAGTGTGGTGCCCTGGACTGGATCCCAGAACAGAAAGAGGACATTAACGGAAAAACTGATGAAATCCAAATAAAGTCTTGAGTTTAGCTTTTAAAATTAATAATAAGGGAAGGAAGGGAGGAAAGGCAGGAAGGCTGGCTCTGAGATTATCAGACCAAATGCTTCTATTTGCTAATAGTTGAATGCTGCTATAAAAAGGAGCTCTTAGGTACAGTGGATTCAATCCACAACATCCATGGAAGTTACAGGTAAGGAGTCTCTGCCCCAGCACCTTATAGATCTTAGGCAGTGGAAACTGCCTACAGATTTTGGCTACAGAAACTTAGAAGAACTGTTCTGTGGAAGAAGGCCAAAAGTGAAATTCTTCATAACAAACTAACCTGCAAAATCTGTGCCAAAGGCTTAAAAAAAAAACAGGTGATATCTGGTCCTTTTCATTTTTCATACAATCATTTGGGTGCTTCCTATGTATCCCCAGCATAGCACCTAACACTTTCTACTCTCCCTCACTAGAAAGGAAAAGATAACATCCTCAACACAGTAAAATTGTTTATGATGGGAATGTGGGAATGGAAAGAAAGGGCACCAAACATCACACGGGGGTCCTTGTCAAACAGGTCAAGCACACCCAAGGAAGAGGCAAAGGAGGAGGATCAATGTAACGCTGCTGCGTCATTCTGACAAACATCTATGCTTTAAATAAACGATCATCAAACACGTTCAAACTTTATGAAAAGAAATGTAAATAAAAGTGCAGATATAATCAACCACTTTTTCAGCCTACCAAAGTTAGCAAAATGTGGGCAAAGATTTAGCAACAGTATGGTGCCTGAATCCTGCTGTTAACGGCACAGAAAGGTGAACCCTGTGCCTTTACCCTCAACCCTGGAAACTGAGCCCCGTGAAAGTGACAATCCAAATTAGGCCTTTGCCCCCAAACATGTCTATTCAGAAACAAGAAGGGATGTAACCAAAACTTCTGAAAATTCAAAAGGAATCTAAAGCTCAAGTTCACCTTTCACAAGGACTCAGTGTTTAGTTGTAGGAACTGAGATCCTCCAGGTCATCACCAAAGTATCTGAGGCATGACAAACATTACTTTAGAGTCAGGGGCAAGTTCCACCCTCTCCACAATTTTGATGTTATTCCTCTTATTCAAACTCATATTGAGTTAATTTCGCTTACAAGAAAATTAAAGACATCACTATAACCTCAGATAATCACTGTTAAATGTGGGGAATATGAACTATTTTTTCCTATTCATACACTAACATTATTTTAACCTACAAACTGGAATATGACACATACTATTTTACAATTTGCCTTTTTTTTCCTTTTAGTTAACACAAACACATTATCTAAAACCCTTGGAGCAATAGATGTCTCAGGACTTTTCAGATTTTTGAATTAAAATAAAGTGTATATGCTGTGTATTTCAAATAACCCTATCCACCCTGTGTGTTCTAGGGCAGTTCCTATCATTAAATACATTCAGATTACTGCAATAAGACATATGGATGCTCACACTAAGTGGGATAGTCAAAGATTATAAAGAACCTCATATCCATTCAGGTCAGGTTTTAATACCCAAAAAAGTACACTAAAAAAAAAAAGTGTAGATATGTATAAAATCTTAAATATCTTTGCATGGCACTAAATAAAGATCTAATTGATAATGGCAACTATGTCTATAGAAGTAGTATGATTTATTTAACTATTTGTGCTATTACCAGATTTATAGTACCACAAACGACGCTCCAAAGAACATCCTTAGATATGGGGATATATGTATATGTATATGTATAGCTGATTCACTTTGTTATACAGCAGAAATTAACACACCACTGTAAAACAACTATACTCCAATAAAGATGTTAAAAAAATAAAATAAAATAAAAAACAAAGAACATCCTTATCCACGTGTATCTGTGCACTTGTATGGGTTTCTGTAAGCTAAAACCCTAGAAATGAAACTGCTGAGTTAAAGGGTAGGAGTGTCAAGTTTAAGAGATTCTGGAAAAATGTCCTTCAAAAAGGCTGTGCTCATTTATACCACCAGCAGTATATGTAAGTACCAATTTCCCTATACTCACTCCTACAATGAGTAATCAATCTTACAAAGATTGTAAGTAATCAACCTTAGCTGAATATGATAAATTTTAAAAAATCTCACTGTTGTTTTATATCTTCTATTACTGAGGTAAAGTTAGTTTGTTTGTTTATTTATTTATTTATGGCTGTGTTGGGTCTTCGTTGCTGTGCGCAGGCTTTCTCTAGTTGCAGAGAGCGAGGGCTACTCTTCGTTGCAGTGCACGGGCCTCTCATTGCGGTGGCTTCTCTTGTTGCAGAGCACAGGCTCTAGGGCGCGCGGGCTTCAGTAGTTGCGGCACTTGGGCTCAGTAGTTGTGGCTCACGGGCTCTAGAGCGCAGGCTCAGTAGTTGTAGTGCATGGGCTTAGCTGCTCCGCAGCATGTGGGATCTTCCCGGACCAGGGCTCGAACTCGTGTCCCCTGCATTGGCAGGTGGATTCTTAACCACTGCACCACTAGGGAAGTCCCTTATTGGTCATTTGAAATATCTTCTTCAGCAAATTACTTTATTCTTTTGAGTTGCTGACTTCTAAAAGCTTTTATACAATATTGAAAAAACTACCCCGTTCTTCCATACATTAAAATACTTTTTTCCTAGTATGCCTTGTGACTCTATAGCACATTCTTTCTTTTCATATCTAAGTTTTTTAAACATAAATGTACCATTCCTTTGTTTTATGGCTTCTGAGTTTCTAGTCATGCTTAGAAATGCCTTTTTAACTCTAAGATTATAAAAAATATTATATTCTGCAGAGAAGAGTTAACACAGCAGGCCTGAGACTGCTATCCTTACAAGGCTTTGTTTGCCAAGGCTAGTCCTTGGCTGCCATCTGGAGACTTGGATTTCAGGAGGGTTCCCACCATTCCCAGAGCTGATGAGAGTTACTCACTGTGCCTGAACTGTTTGTGCAAACAGTATGTTTTATGCTCAACCATGTTTTCCTCTTGAGAATCTAGAATTCTAGTACGTGTTAAGCAGAAGGTGCCAATGTGACCAGCACCAAATAAAAACCCTCGGTAATGAGTCTCTAAAGAATATCCCCGGTAGACAACATTTCATTGTCAAAACTCCTTGCTGAAGGAATTAAGCATGTCCCATGTGCCTCAACTGGGAGAGGACTCTCGGCAGCTTGCACCTGGTTTCCTCCAGACTCCACCTCATGTGCCTTTTCCCTTTGCTCATTTTGCTTTTTATCCTTTTACGGTAATAAATGTTAGCCATGAGTACAAATATGTGCAGAGTCCTGTGAATCCTCCTAGCAAGTCACGGAACCTGGGGGTGGTCCTGGAAACCCTGACACATATATTTGTCTATGTTTTCTTCTAGCTCTTATGATTTTCCTTTCTGTATCCAAGTCTTTAACCAGCTGGAATTTTTCTGGCACATGAGGGATGTAAGAAACCTAGTCTTTTGTGGGTTTTTAAAATCTTTTTCATTGTGAAACAAAACATTTAGAAAAATGCGTACAAAACATAAGTGTAGTTTAATGAGTTATTATAAACACCTATGTAACTACTGCTCAAGTCAAGAAAAAAAAATTTATTATGAAACTTGTACAAAGAAAGGTTTCTACTCCACTTGGAGTTGGAGAGGACTGAAAGACTGTTGAATATAAAAAAGCACAGTGAGTTTTAAGGTCACGGAGGTAATTACAGCCAAGCAAGAACTAGAATAGGGTCTTCTGACTTTCAGCCTAAAAACCCTTACCTACCCATGCAAATGTCTACAACGATGACCCTGTATTTTATATGATACTATCCCTGTATACTGCACCTTCTACAGGGAGCCCTGTTTGAGAGAATCACCAAAAGGTCATAAGAATTTGCCTCAGGTGGTATTCAGGTGGTATTTATGACAACGGGAAAATGTACAAATTCAAAGGTCAGAAAACAACACCAGAGAAAGCTCACTACTATGAATAAGAAGCTAAGACCAAACATGTCAAACTAAATTTACCCTTCCTCCTCCTTCTCCCTGCTCTACCAAATTCTCTCCTCCATCAAGGCCCAGCACCCTGCTATCTTCACCCTGTAAAGCACTAATTCCCCTATCTAGATCACACATTCACTCACACACTCATTCAAGTATGTATTGAAGCCCTACTGTGTGCCAGAGCTTGGTGGTCATGGGTATAGAGTAGAGAAGGAAGAGGCAAGGCTGGTGTCCAGGTTTAGCACACGTGTATGGTAACTGCAGTAGAAAGAAAACAACAGAAGACCAGAGATAGACTGCTCAAGACAAGAGCATTTAAGGATGGACGAAGGAGAGTCTGAAAAAGGGAAGGATAGGCAACAGGCAAAAATAGGAAGCAAACTGAGTATGGGGTCGTAACAACTCAGGAAAGAAAATAAATGGACTAGTCAGGAAGAACTGGAAAAAATTTGTTTGTCCATTTAAAAAAAAAACCTAAAAAATCCTTGCAGGTAAATTAATGACACAAGTGTAAGAAACAAGATTTTAAAGCTTTTAAAAGAAAACTGAGAAGGGAAAATTAAAACTCAAGCACAAGGCATTAAAGACTAACAGGTTGGGCTTCCCTGGTGGTGCAGTGGTTGAGAATCTGCCTGCCAATGCAGGGGACACGGGTTCGAGCCCTGGTCTGGGAAGATCCCACATACCGTGAAGCGACTAGGCCCGTGAGCCACAACTGCTGAGCCTGTGCGTCTGGAGCCTGTGCTCTGCAACAAGAGAGGCCGCGATAGTGAGAGGCCCGCGAGAGAGGCCCGCGCACCGCGATGAAGAGTGGCCCCCACTTGCCACAACTAGAGAAAGCCCTCGCACAGAAACGAAGACCCAACACAGCCATATATAAATAAATAAATAAATAAATAAATAAATAAAATTTTTTTAAAAAATAAAATAACAGGTTAAGATTTTAAAATATCATAAAACACACCATAAAGTAAAAGAATAAGATATAAATAGCTACAATGTTTTTAAATGAAAAGAAATTGAGTAAATATACTTTTTAAATTCCTACAAATCAAGAAAAAGCAAATTAATCCAAAGATTTTAAATGGACAAAGAGTATAAGCAGGCAATTCAGAGATAAGAGTCATATATTTAATAACACATAAAAAGATGCTCAGTCACACTGATCAGGAATACGTAAAATTAACACAATAATGAGATACAATTTTGCACCCTACACATTAGAAAAACTCTTCAAATGTTGGCAAAGACTGGAAACCAACCAAGAGGAACTCAGGCTCACCACTGATGGGGTGTACAATGATACAATCTCTGAGGAACAAATCTCTAGTTAAGTAGTCTCTAGTGACGCTCAAGAGGCACATCCCCTTCAACCTGGCAGTCCTACTCCAGGGGACCATACTCTACAGCAGTGCCCAGCTGCAAAGTAGCGCAGCTGCAAACTGTTTGTCACCAGCCCTCTAAGAGAGAAGGAACACTTCTTGCTTCACGGAGAAAGTCTTACCAGGATAAGAAATGTTAAATAAATTAACAGTGAGAGTTGATTTCCATTCTGCCACAAGTTCCCTATTTGCAAGACATAATTCCCCAGTCCTCAGACCACACTTCTTTGTGTATCACTGTCCTGGAGAAAAACTCCCAGGGAAAGACAAGCACAAGGACACTGTAAGAAACTGTTCATAGCCACGGGGTCAGTAAATGCAAAAAAAAAAAAAAAAGGAAACAATCTAAATGTCAGTCAACAGGAAAATGGATAAAGAAAATGTGGCAGGGTCATACAACAATGAAAATAAGCAAGAGTCACATGTCACATGGACCAACATGACAATATCTTAAAAACTAAGATCAAACAAAGAAAGCAAGTTGCAGGATATGTACATTATGGTTCCACTTATGTCAAGTTTTTAAGTGCAACATATACATTGCTTATGATATGTACAGCACAGGAACCCTTGGTCAAGGAGATAAAAGAGAAGAAAAAATGAAGGGGAGAGGAGAGAAAAAAAAAGAAAGAAAAGGAAAATCTGTAAGGGGTAACACAGGGGGTTTGAATTGTATCAGTAATGTTTATGTCTTTAAAAAATAAAAGACCTGGGGCTTCCCTGGAGGCGCAGTGGTTAAGAATCTGCCTGCCAATGCAGGGGACACAGGTTTGATCCCTGGTCCGGGAAGACCCCACATGCTGTGGAGCAACTAAGCCCGTGCGCCACAACTACTGAGCCCGTGAGCCACCACTACTGAGCCCACATGCCACAACTACTGAAGCCCGTGCACCTAGAGCCCATGTTCCGCAGCAAGAGAAGCCACCGCAATGAGAAGCCCGTGCACCGCAACAAAGAGTAGCCCCTGCTCGCTGTAATTAGAGAAAGCCTGCGTGCAGCAACGAAGACCCAACGCAGCCAAAAATAAATAATTAAAATAAAAATTTTTTTAAAAGTTAAAAAATAATAATAATAGCTAAATAAATAAAAGACCTGAAGCTAATAGCAAAAAATGTACAGATTTGACAAATATGAGTGGGACATACCTAAGTGTTCCTAAGATAATCTCTATACTCTTCTTCATACTTGAAATATTTCATTAATTAAAAAGAATATATACACCATGATAATTGTTTTATGATACTATATAAAAAGAAGAAAATACATCAGTAATTTTTCTTCTTTATATTTTCATGTACTTTTCAAATACTCTTCAGTAAAAATACATTTCTTTTTAGAAAAAATAACATACAGAGCAAATTTTTTAAATGAACCCATGTTTCAAGGATAAAGAAATTTAAATCGCAGAATTTTACAACTTGAAAGGAACCTTAAAGAATATGGAAGTAGACTTCCCTGGTGGCGCAGTGGTTAAGAATCCGTCTGCCAACGCAGGGGACTGGGGTTCGAGCCCTGGTCTGGGAAGATCCCACGTACCGCGTGGCAACTAAGCCCGTGTGTCACAACTACTGAGCCTGCGCTCTAGAGCCCACGAGCCACAACTACCGAAGCCCGTGCGCCTAGAGCCCATGTTCCGCAACAAGAGAAGCCACCACAATGAGAAGCCCATGCACCACAACGAAGAGTAGTCCCTGTTCCCCGCAACTAGAGAAAGCCCACGTGCAGCAACGAAGACCCAATGCAGCCAAATAAATAAATAAATTTTTTTAAAAAAAGAATATGGTAGAACAAAAATAAGAACATTTACTGGTAGAAATGCAAAATGGTATAGCCATTTTGGAAGACAACAACTTAGGAAAACTAAACATACTCCCACCATACAATCCAGCAATCATACTCCTTGGTATTTACCCAAGGAGTTGAAAACTTATGTCCACACAAAGACCTGCACATGGATGTTTACAGCAGCTTTATTCATAATTGCCAACACTTGGAAGTAACCAAGATGTCCTTCAGTGGGTGAATGGATAAATAAACTGGTACCTACAGACAATGGACTGTTACTCAGCACTAAAAAGAAATGAGCTGTCAGACCATGAAAAGACATGGAGGAACCTTAAAGGGATATTACTAAGTGAAAGAAGCCAATCTGAAAAGGCTACATACTGTATGATTCTAACTATATGACATTCTGGAAAAGGCATAACTATGGAGACAGTAAAAAGATCAGTAGTTGCCAGGGAGGAAGGGGAAAGGAAGGATGAATATGAAGAACACAGAGGATTTGTAGGGCAGTGAAAATATTCTCTGTGATATTACAATGATGGATATATATCATTATACATCTGTCTAAACCCACAGAATATACAACACCAAGAATGAACCATAAGGTAAACTATGGATGTGCGGTAATTATGATATGTCAGTGTAGGTTCATCCTTTGTAAAATATGTACCATTCTGTTGAGTGATGTGGATAATGAGGGTGGCTATACAAATATGGGGGCAGGGGGTGTATGGGAAATCTCTGTCCCTTCCTGTCAATTTTGTTGTAAACCTAAAACTGCTCTTAAAAAATAGTCTTTAAAAAAACATTTAGTCTCAAAGGAAACATATCAGAAACAGTGAGATTCTTAAATCCCCAAATGAACAAACAAACAAAAAAACAAATCCCAGTTTAGCTTATGTCAGCTATTACATTCCTGTGGGAAAAAAAATCTACTAAGAATAAATATATTGGGACTTCCCTGTTGGTGCAGTGGTTAAGAATCCGCCTGCCAATGCAGGGGACACGGGTTCAAGCCCTCGTCCAGGAAGATCCCACACACCACGGAGCAACTAAGCCTGTGTGCCACAACTACTGAGCCTGCACTCTAGAGCCCGCAAGCCACAACTACTGAGCCCGCATGCCACAACTACTGAAGCCTGTGCGCTTAGGGCCCGTGCTCTGCAACAAGAGAAGCCAACGCAATGAGAAGCCCACGTCCCCCAACCAAGAGTAGCCCCCGCTCGCTGCAACTAGAGAAAGCTCATGTGCAGCAACGAAGACCCAATGCAGCCAAAAATAAATAAATAAATATTAAAAGAAAGAAAAAAAGATTTAAAAAAAGAGTAAATATATTCATTTACTTTCCATTAAATAATTCTCTAATTCATATTATTCGCCTGCCTTTAACTTCTCTATCTAAAGGGAAAGACGGGACCTTCCTTCCTTCTACCCCACAAGGAAGAAATAACCAGTAAAGGTTTAAGGACTTCACTTCAGTGTTATCTACCATTGGCCACTGATAATTCTGAAAACATATAATTATTCCTGAGAAATAAAACTGTCCACATAAATCACTCATTCTTCATATCTCTCCAAAAAATACAACTTTGGCTTCTGAGTCAAGGAAGAAAGGCTATTTTTTCCACAGGATTATAAAAGGCAAATACTGGCTTTTCACTCATATCATCACTTATGGAAAAAATACTTTAAAAAATAAAAAAGAAAGAAGGAAAGAAAAAGCAATAAATCACTTTCCTTAGATGAATCACCTCTTCATGACAACTTGAACATCAAATCATTCCTTAGAAAGTATGCAAGAAAAACATTACTGTCAAAAAGATTACGGAAAGGCTATATTTAAGGTAGTTATTATCCTTATGTGGTGGAATTTCAGAGGATTCTTTTTTGGCTTGCTGGTTTAATTCTATGTCATTACTAACTTACTTCATGAGCGTGAATTACTTGTGTGAATTAAAAAAGAAAATGGTTATTTCAGTGTGACAGGTTTCAGATTTCTTTACATTCGTTTAAATTTTCTACAAAGAACATCATTTTTTTCTGAATGTGAAAGTAAATTTTAAATTATAAATCAGGTTAGAAGCCTTAAGTGGAAGCTGAGATTGAAAGGGAAAGCTGAAAATACTTGGACCACTGCCCATTGCATCATAAATCAATTAATAATCCAACGTTACAGGATATCTTGAGAAAGATCTGTCAAGTTACTACCAAAATACACTAGACTATAACAGAATAATTTCACAAGAAAAACAGTCTCCCTAATAGTATTTAACTTCTTCTGCTTCACACATATGTAAATACATTATAGTCACAAAGCAATTTCACATGGCCTTCTAAGCCTCAGAAAAACATTGTGAGGTGGGCAGCGATTATCTGCATTTGTAGATGAAAAACTGGGGCTCAGGATCTGACTTGCCAAAGGTCACCAAGCTAATGACACAAAGAATCACAAGTTGAACCTAGAGAGGTCTTTATCCTCCAAGTGCACAACAGAACACAGTACCTCCCTCTAAAGTACTATTTATTGAAGTAGGTAATATTAGCTTCAACTTACAGATGAGGAAACAGAGCCCAGAATTCACTGAGAATGTTGACCAAGATTACAAAGGTAGTAAGTAAGTGTCAGGGCTAGGTTTCAAACTCCAGGCGGTCAACTGCAAACCCAATGCTCCTTCTAGTATGCTAAATTACAGCACAGCTGAGGCAGAGAAAGTAGGCGGGGATGACACTAAGCCTTACTAGATAACTATGCACAACATGACTTTGTACCCTGACCACAGCCAATGTGACAGGAATGGTCCCGGACTCATTTATCCTTTCCTCAGGAACTCAGAATTGGGACCAAAGAGTCAAGCCTCCCTTGCGTGCCTGGACCTCTAAGAGTAAGCCAGGAGATATGACATGGGCATCTTCAGCCCACGCCATGGAGCACAAAATCAGAAGAAGCTGGTCTGAAGAAAGAATGGCAGGGGGTGCAGAGAGAAGCTGGAAGAACTGGAGGACATCTAGTCCTTAGTTCCAAACCCCTCCTGAGGGTCCCTCTTATTTCCATAAGACTCCATGACTCCTTACAGTAAGTGTCCCATTTTTGCTTATACCACCTTAACACTGTGTCCAAATGTAAACGGAAGGTTTTTGCCAAGGGGGAAAAAAAATCTACTTCCATAAAAGTACATTAAAAAATAAGCAGCTAGCACATGTAGCATATGCCGGAGGTGAATATCAGATGAGAGGAAGTCCTTCCTAAGACTAGACCAGGGCTTCCCTGGTGGCGCAGTGGTTGAGAATCTGCCTGCCAATGCAGGGGACACGGGTTCGAGCCCTGGTCTGGGAAGATCCCACATGCCGCGGAGCAACTGGGCCTGTGAGCCACAATTACTGAGCCTGCGCGTCTGGAGCCTGTGCTCCGCAACAAGAGAGACCACGATAGTGAGAGGCCCGCGCACCGCGATGAAGAGTGGCCCCCGCTTGCCACGACTAGAGAAAGCCCTCGCATAGAAACGAAGACCCAACACAGCCATAAATAAAATAAATAAATAAAATTAAAAAAAAAAAGAGTAGACCAATCTAGCCACAAAGGACCTTCTTGACCATGCATCACACTGCTCCCCAACAGCTGTCCAAACTGCAAGAGCTTCTTAAGTGCACCATATGTTCTTCTTGCACAATTCTTTTGATCAACCAAGTCCCTCATCCAAGAATACTCTACCAACCTCTCCTGACCATTTCTCCATCTCCACATATCCAAATCCTCTCCATTCAAGGTCCAGCTCAAATACTACATGCTCCACACTTACACATCCCATCCTGGCCCTACAAACTCCCACAGACCTTTTCTACATCTCTCCTGGCACTTGTTATCTTTTGCTGTACATTATGTAACTGCCCGATCATCCCTTCCCTAGACCATAACAGCTCTTTGAGGTGTGACTCCACCTGAGTGCCTACTCATTTACTCCATCCATCTCCAGAGCTTCTCAGGTTGAGAAACTGTGATGTAGTCTCTTGGTATCCCAGCATTTAACTCAGTGCCTTATAGAAAGAAGTTGCTCAAATATTTGTTGAGTGTATGAAATATTAATTCCTCATATTTGGAAAAGCCATTTAGAAGTTTATACATCTAACATCTGTGGCAAAGGAAAGGAGGGGATTAGTGGCAATTCATAACACCTGACATCAGAATCTCTTGGAAAAGGGACTATACGTTTTTATTTTTTATTTTTTCAATTTATTTTTATTTTTGGCTGCGTTGGGTCTTTGTTGCCGCGCGTGGGCTTTCTCTAGTTGCGGCGAGCGGGGGCTACTCTTCGTTGCGGTGCGCAGGCTTCTCTTGTTGCACAGCACGGGCTGTAGGCGCACAGGCTTCAGCAGTTGTGGCTTGCGGGCTCTAGAGCGCAGGCTCAGTAGTTGTGGCACAGGGGCTTAGTTGCTCCACAGCATGTGGGATCTTCCCGGACCAGGGCTCAAACCCGTGTCCCCTGCATTGGCAGGCAGATTCTTAACCACTGCACCACCAGGGAAGCCCTATGTTTTTAATGTAATGATAAGTGCGTAAGGTTTTTAAAAAAAAAAAAAAAAGAAAAGGAGGAGAGAAATTCCAGAAGGTCTGACTGTGTGACAGAACTATTCTGCTCTAAATCAGGAGGAGTGCAGTAGTTACTGCAAAGAGAAGGATAGGAGAAAAAAAAAGATGGAAGGGGAGGACAGACCAGGAAAGGGCAGAAAGTCAAGCCCTTTCCCCATGACTCACCACATCTAAGAGCTAAGAGCTCTTGAAGAGCTAAGTGAATTCTTGAAATGCTTGGGAAAAGAGGACTGTGTGTGTGTGTGTACCAGTGAAACAAGCGGGTTTCACGTCCAAACTGACATGGGTGGAACCAAAACACCATTTTCAGAAATGGGAGCCCAGAAGCTAAAAAAAGCATAAGTTAAACTAAACTAGAAAATTCACAAAAATTGGATGTGATAGATTGCAGGGGTAGGTGGGTGAGTACCTCTGGACTTTGACAATCTGCAATTAGGAGTCTGAGGCTAAAACTACGAAGAATAAGGAAGCCCTAGCTGGCATCTAGATTTTGTATGTAATACTCAATCTCTTCTGGTAGATCAATCTACCAGAATTAAAAATCTAGGACTTCCCTGGTGGTGCAGTGGTTAAGAAACCGCCTGCCAATGCAGGGGACATGCGTTCGCTCCCTGGTCCAGGAAGATCCCACATGCCACGGAGCAACTAAGCCCTTGCACCATAACTACTGAGCCTGCACTCTAGGGCCCACAAGCCACAACTACTGAGCCCACACACCACAACTACTAAAGCAGGCGCGCCTAGAGCCCGTGTTCTGCAACAAGAGAAGCCACCGCAATGAGAAGCCTGCATACCGCAATGAAGAGTAACCCCCGCTCGCCGCAACTAGAAAAAGCTCGCATGAAGCAACGAAGACCCAACGCAGCCAAAAATAAATTGATTAATTTTTTAAAAATCTAACCAAATACTAACTGGTAGTTAAAGTCCACATCATCTATTGGTTCCTATATACCATTTCAATTCACTAAATGCCACTCTAATACTTGGCAAAATCTAAATGAGGCCAGTAGGATACTTCTTTAGGAATTAATGCTTAGAACTGTGATGTCTACTTCTGTGTTTTTACATACAGGCTTGCCCCCATTCCCCACTTTTTTTTAAAAGAACTCATTAAACACCAATGTATTAAAAGGAAAATGTTGAAAAGTCCAGCAGTAAACACAAATATAGTAAGTCAGGGGTTGGGGGAGGATTCATTCCCAGAAAGAGACAATCCATCATGGTTCCTGCGGGAGTTGCCTCCCTCCCTCCACCCAGGGCAGCCCAAGAACCAAGGGGTCAGTAGATAAGAACTTTTGCAGGCAATGAGGTCCTGAGCAGGAGGTTCCTGCTGACAAAGTCCCTGCTGATACTCCTTTCCCCCAGAACTAAGGCAATCAGACAAGCCATCTTCCTGTTCCCTAGCCCACCAGTCTTACCCCCAGGGCCCAAGCAGATACCCCAATGTGGAAACCCCTGCATCAGGATGCACGAGTGACTAGACTGTTTCCAGGGAAGGGGAAAGAAGCCTTTCTTCTGCCACTTCAGAAGTCCTAGCCATTTGCATATGATGTCAGGCTACTTTAAGCCCCCTACCAACCCAGTACAGCCCAAAGTAAGGCGATGCCTCCCTGTTCACACACAGCCCCTGCCCATCACTCCCCAACCCCAACACACAAAGGGGGAGGGACGGAAGACATCATAGAGTTAGCTTGGCAGGGTCAAGTGAGGAAACAGCAGCGCTCATCTATACCCTAGATTTAATGAACAAGTGCCAGACTCCAGATGCACTGAGGTCCACAAACACTTCCAACTCCCAAGGAGGCCCTTTCCCCCAGATACAGCAGCTGGCAGACGCCCAATTAGAAATCAGTGTTAGTAAACTGATGAGCAGAAAGATTAGTTCAGCTTATGAAAGTCAGCTTAAAGGAGATGATACATTCTATGCAAGAGTTCAGACTACATACAAGTCAAATGTATGATAGTTAAGATCCACCCAAAGTGGCTAATTACCTAGAACAATGCTCATTTCGATGTGTAAACTCTAGAATGTTTTTTATTTAAGTCACTATTTAAATCCCAGCATTTGTGGTTTGACCTGCTTGCCTTCGGTATATGGCAATTAACACATCTATACAGGTCCAAAAGCTCTAAAAAAGAATCTAGGCGTAAATAATGTCATTTCTCTTCTAAACACCTTCTCCAACCTTCCAATTTTCCATTTCTCTAAAATGGAATGAAGATATGTGAAATAGTAAAAATAAGCCAAAGTTTATTCTAAAGTTGAACTTTGGTTTATAAAACATTCCATAACTCAAAATTCCACCTAATGAATTAAGGCATCATACACCATTGGCAGCAACATACACACCAAAAAACAATAGAATGCACTGGGGGAAGGGGAATCCAGTAGTTAAATTGAAAGACGGCAACAAAATGCACCTTTGGATTGAAGCTACAAAATCTCAGGTACTCCCTGGATATTGAGCTCATGATATCAGAGAATTACAATCTGAATGTACAGAATTTCAATGACAGGACCATCCAATATCATCCAAGAGTGAAACTGACACCATATTCTTGTTCAGCCTCAGAACAAAGTAGAATTAAGTGGCTTTTCCATCACAGTGCATGTCAAAATGGCAGAATCAGGAATATCCAAATACCATGATGATGCCTTTCTCCTTACCTCTTTTCACAAATAAAACAATTAAATCCATGATGACATTCCTGGAGCACATAAAATCATACTTCGTGGTCGTGGCAGACAATACTACTTGTAAACTAACACCCACAGCCTTTTCCTTGCACACACTGCTAAAGAACATCTTCAAGTTTTATCTTTTGCTTGCTAATTTTTTAAATTAATGTTTATGTGATTACAGAGAATAGAAGCTTCAAGCATATATAAACTAAAATGAACTTCACTGATTCTCTCAGGATAGCTAGAAAAGGAGAAAACCCCATGAAGATCTTGGGGGGAAATTGCTACTTGATAACCTATGCATTTTTAAATGCTACTACAAAAAATGCACACATCCTAAGGAACTAAATCTACTAACCTCTACAATCAATGTGATACATGGTTTATCCAGTCTTGACAAAAATCCTCTGGATCACCAATGGTGTGTTCATCCACTCGTACATATGCAATTGTATAAAGAATCTATTATTTAGAACACCAGGGGAAAAAAAAACAATTAAAAGATTTATACTCATAGCTACCATGTAAAAAAACAAAATAAACACTTTTCACTTCCATGCTAAGAGCTCCTAATTTGATGCCCTGCTTTGCAAATTCAGAATGAGGGGGGCAAATCATAGTGATTACCAAATTGGAGAAATAGTAAGGAATATGTCCATAAATAAAATCTGGTGTGTAGAAACAAGGTCCTACTGTACAACACAGGGACTATATTCAGTATTCTGTAATAAACCATAATGGAAAATAATATGAAAAAGAATATATGTGTATATATATGTGTGTGTGTTTGTGTATAACTGAATCACTTTGATGTACACCAGAAACTAACACAACATTGTAAATCAACAATACTCAATTTAAAAAAATTGAGTGTGTAGAACAAATATGTTAATACTTAAAATACATATATACTGCTAGTTATTCACTGAAGGCTAAAAAACTCCAATACAACATACATTGTGTGTGTGTACATATATATCATAAACATACAAAACCTTACATTAAAATTAGAACAAAGTGTCTGATTCACACAATAATTTTATAAGAAGAGTATTAGTGGATGGGCACACTTGATTAACACATTATAACAACTGAGAATGCAAACATTTGATAGTCATAACCCTGGGAAACCTTTGCCCTCTCTAGGCACTTCTGATCCCCTTCCCTGGTTCTTTTCTGTCTTCTTCTCATCCCTATATATTCATAGCCCCCAGACAGCTGTCCTCTGGACAATCCGTCCACATCACCCCCCACTCTCCCAAGTTTCAGAACCAAAGTTCCCACACACCTGTAATCCATGTGCCCAACACTATACCAAGTTCTTAACATGCATTATCTCTTCCCATTCTTATAACAACCCCATAAAATAGTTTTGTTATCCCATTTTACAGATGAGAAATCCAAGGCTTAAAAGTTAGATCCCTTGACATTAAAACTAAAAAGTGGCAGAGTCAAGATTCAAAACCAGTTCTGACTTCAACACCAGAGGTTTTAGTCACTATTCAAAACAGTCTCCCTAAACAACTCAACATGGGTGCCTCAATAATTCAACCCATTCATTCAACAAATGATTTATTTCTTGAACACAAACCTGCTCTCTCTTCTCCCCACTCTTACCTCCCCAAATCTGTCTAGAGGCTATACTCTCGACCCCCTTAATCTCTAGGTAGATTCTGGGAATCCTCTCTAACTCCTTCTGTTGAATAACTCTCCACTACTCAGCCAATAGTTTCTACATATTTTAGGGATTCTAGATTATATTACCTGCCAAATCCACTTCCACTATCCCAGTTCAGACCCTAAGTTTCTTCTAACTTGGCTACTGTAATATCTTCCTTTTAGTCTTGCTGCTCTTGGTCTCTGGACCCCTGCAATTAATGTTATACCACTGCCACCTCTTATCCTTATAAAAGGGTCTACTCAGGTTACACCCCTGCTTGAAAGCCTTTGATGGTCCTCTACTATCTACAGAACAAAGTTCAAACTAGTTGTGTTGGGCTTCCCTGGTGGCACAGTTGTTAAGAATCCACCTGCCAATGCAGGGGACACGGGTTCGAGCCCTGGCCCAGGAAGATCCCACATGCTGCGGAACAACTAAGCTGGTGCACCACAACTACTGAGCCTGCGCTCTAGAGCCCAAGAGCCACAACTACTGAAGCCCGCGTGCCTAGAGCCCATGCTCTGCAGCAAGAGAAGCCACTGCAATGAGAAGCCCGGGCACCGCAACAAAGAGTAGCCCCCACTTGCCACAACTAGAGAAAGCCTGCGCACAGCAACAAAGACCCAACGCAGCCAAAAAAATAAATAAAAACTAGTTGTGTTGGCATTCCTAGGCAAGCTGGTCCCAACCTTTTCCTTAGCTTTATCTCCTACCACCCCCTCCACTAGAAATAATAATCTATACAGAATTTAATTGTTTATACAGTGCATTAACATGTACATTAAGCCTAACAACACTATGAGTATTTCTAATTATCCCAATTGTATGAGAAACTTAAACTTAGTAAGGTAAAATAATCTGCTCAAGATCCCAAATTGTGACAGGCAGAAAAGGCCAAGTCTCAGACTCCAAATTTTAACTCCTTTCCTAGTACTTCATGAAGCCATAGTACCCCCATTCTAGCATATCAGACTCATTCCAACTTTCCCTGAAAATGCACAATATTTTTCAAACTCTATGACTGAGCTCAAGCTATTGTTCCCTTAGCCTGGAATACTATCCTCACTCCTTGACATTTCTGAAGAACTGTGTTAGGCATTTTTCGTATCATACTTCCTATTAGCTATTTATATTTATATATAAATCTGCCTCTACACTGAATTATAAGCCCTGTGAGGCCAGGACCACATGTTAGTAACTCCATGTTTAAAGAATTGGAGTCATATAAGATGGCAAGCATCAAGGCAGAGACCGGCCAGGCTTGAAACCAGAGACCAGCAACTTAGATCAGACCATTTGAGCACGCTGGCAGTGCCTATAATTTTAATATCTATCTTCTGAACAAGGTGGAATGCCCCATGCCAACTATTCTCACCAACACTGGCCTTTATTAAATATTACAATTTACTGAAAGCATAATTCAAAACAAGATGGGGTAGAAGTGGAAAACTAGAAATTATAAAAAACAGAAATATCATCACTATTTTCCATTTTAACCTTCCGATCTGGCTAAGTACCCAAAATTAAAATAATACAGGCTTGATTTAGCCTTTCTACATAGCTCAGCTCAGCTGCATAGATGGCTGTCATTAAAGCAGCCATCTTTCTGGGGCTGTTTCAGTATGCTCACAGAATCACGTTCACCTACACAGCTACACACACAGCTTCCCCATCTCATCCTCCAAAAGAGCCACTAGGATGCCTGGCACTGGCAGAGACTCTCTCAGAAGACACCTGACATGTTGATTATCTAGCCAACTTTTGCAACTGAAGTGGCTGTGTCAAATGGTCAAGCTGAATAGCATCAATGTGCTTTAAGATTATAGGCTGTTGCTCCTTCATGAGCTGTCTTTATCCCAATGAAGATCAGATTCTAAGGATGCCTTAGAATTATAAAGCCCAGAACATGAAACCACTGAACAGCTGACCAGGTGAAAAGTTTCAAATGCTTCCTTCCCTCTGTCAGAAATCTCCCTACCCATTGCTGAAATATAACTACAATGTCAACTTTTCCATGAACTGGAAGAGGATAATATTAGAAGAAAAACTAGCCCACATGCCTTGCATTGAATTTCATTCCATTCCAAACAGTTATATTACCCTAAATATAAAGAAAGAAAACTACAGACTATGACCTTAAGTAATTTACAAACTAGATTTCAGAACTGCCTTTAACAGTCAGAACTAATTGTTCTCTATTTTGGCATCTTACCCCCAAATCTAGTATGTCCTATTTAATGAACCAGAATATTGCCACATTTTATACACTACAGCAGGTTTCTTCTGGAGGCTAGCAAGACATGGGGAAAAAAGCCATGTTGGTCTTCTTATAAACTATATTTTCCCTTTCAGAGACACTAGTACAGTAGCAGCACAGAATTAAAATAAACTTTGGAATCAAAAAATCTGAGTTCAAGCCCTAACTCTAATATGAGGGAAGCGACACCAGACAACAATAGTACCGAAGTCACAGGGTTGTTGTAAGGATTCAATCAATTAATTCGTACAAAGTGATTAGAACACAATGGTAAGCTCTCAAAAAACATTAGCTTTACCATTATTCTATTACAATCACCTGACTCAAAGTGACAATTACAGGATATTTTTGAAAGGATAACAAATTTTAACAAACCCCAACCCAAGATTATCCTGCTTACCTTTTGAGACAACTTTCATACATGATACTACTCCATGATACTACTCGAAAAAAAAAGAGAAGAAGAAAAAGAAAGAAAAGAAAAGAGATAAGTAAAAGACAAACCTGTCAATTCTGCTTCTCAGGAGCTCCTACAGAGTGTAGTATCAGATACAACTGAAAGCAGCTACAGATTTCATTTAAATTTATGACATGTATATCACTTCAAATGCAAAGGTAAAACGCATTGATTTAAAATCTATAGAAAGGCAGTGTTACGAGTTATACATCTCAAAATAACAGACCTGGGAACCAAAAATGATAATATTACTCTAGCATTACTAACTATAACAAATCATACGCTTTGGTCCTTACATATCTGTTTACAAGTACTCTTCCTCTTTCTTCTCAGTAGTATTATAATTCCATCAGTAGACTTTCATGTTTCTTTTGGACACCATAGCAGTGTTAAACAGCAGTCAAATAATTGGATTAAAGCATCAAGTAGCTGAGAATTTAGCAATGCATCTGATTTGATCTCTTCATCAGCATGAACACTCTATGGTACATGGAGGTAACCCAGCCTAAAGGCTGGTTATGAGTGCCCATGAGCCACCTGGAATCCAGTTCAACTCCACCACTTACTAGCTGAGGGACCTTGGGAACCTAAAATGTCTGTTTTCCACTCCATAAAACAGCAATAAGAACTTTACCTACCTCTTAGGATTATTTTGATGAATAAAAGAATATAGGGGCTTCCCTGGTGGCGCAGTGGTTAAGAATCTGCCTGCCAATGCAGGGGACACGGGTTCAAGCCCTGGTCTGGGAAGATCCCACATGCCGCGGAGCAACTAAGCCCGTGCACCACAACTACTGAGCCTGCACTCTACAGCCGGCAAGCCACAACTACTGAGCCCACAAGCCACAACTACTGAAGCCCACGCGCCTAGAGCCCGTGCTCTGCAACAAGAGAAGCCACCACAATGAGAAGCCCGTGCACCGCAACGAAGAGCAGCCCCCACTCACCACTAGAGAAAGCTCGTGCACAGCAACGAAGACCCAATGCAGCCAAAAATAAATAATAATAAATAAAATAAATATTAAAAAATCTTTAAAAAAAGAATATATACAAAGCACTTAAAACAATGTTAGTGCTGAAACATTTAGGGGGAAGTGTACTGATGTCTCCAATTCACTCTGAAATGCATCAAAATAAGATGGATTGAGTACTTAACGCCACTGAACTGTACACTTAAAAATAGTTACAATGATAAATTTTATGTTATGTATGTGTATCTTACCACAATCTTTTTTAAATAATAAAATAACTAAAATAACATTTTTAAATGTGGCTTGAAAATGGACAGATATGTGATAAAGCTAGTAGTAAAATATCACATGTAGAATCTAGGTAGTGGGTATATGAATGCTCACTTTCAATTTTTCTGTATTTTTGAAGAGTTTTATGATAAAATATTAGGGGGAGAACCAATGCTGGCATCTAGTAGTTTACCTTTATTATCATCTACTAGTCAGAAATAATAGCCAGCAAATATTCAGATACTTAGCTCCTTTTTTTTATAGCAGAATTCTAAAAAGCACCTTTTTACCAGCCATCTCTCCTTTAACTACAACCTTTCTGAAACTGAAAATGGTTTATTTGAAGTTCCTTATATACATGTTCGGTATATATGAGTGTGATTTCAAGTTAAATTATTCCAAGGTACCAAGTGCCAAGTATTTAATCTCTCCTGAAGAAATGCAGAAACCAAGTCAACAGACATCTGTGGCCAAAGATTGGTGACTTGACCAAACAAAACAATGAAAAAGCAAGCACTGGAATTATTTCTTCCTAACTTTTCCAGTAGCTGCTAAAGCCAATAAATTCCTCAACCAGAAGAACCAAAAACGTTTTAACAGGTACCTGATGTACAGGAGCACACCGCATATATACAAATACATCAGCCACTTAAGAATGATATCCAATTCTTCCTCTAGTTTTGTTCCCCATTCCAACTAGTAATTTATATTTTAATGTGTTTAGTGCTACAACATGAACTCAGATATCTTGCAGTGGAACAACTTAAAACGTCAGACCACCTCACACCCACTGGGATAGCTGCTATCAAAAACATAGAAAATAACAAGTGTTGGCGAGGTCCTAGAAAAACTGGAGCCCTTGTTTACTGCTGGTGGGAACATAAAATGGTATAGGCACTGTGGAAAACAGTATGGTGGTTCCTCAAAAAATTAAAAATAGAATTACCATATAATCCAACAATCCCACTTCTGGGTATATATCCAAAAGAACTGGAAGCACAGTCTCAAAGAGAGATGTGTACATCCATATTCATAGCAGCATTATTCACAGTAGCTAAAAACATACAAGCAACCCAAGTGTCCCTCGACAGATGGATGAGAAAATATGACATATGCATACAATAGAATATTACTCAGCCTTAAAAAGAAAATCCTGTCACATGGTACAACATGGATGAACCCTGAGGACATTATGCCAAGTGAAATAAGCCAGCCACAAAAAGACAAATCCTGTATGAGTCCACTTACATGAGATACCTAGAGATATCAAAATCATAGAGACAGAGACTTCCCTGGTGGCGCAGTGGTTAAGAATCCGCCTGCCAATGCAGGGGACATGGGTTCGACCCCTGGTCCAGGAAGATCCCACATGCTGTGGAGCTACTGAGCCTGTGTGCCACAACTACTGAGCCCGTGTGCCACAACTACTGAGCCTGCGCTGTAGAGCCCGTGTGCCACAACTACTGAGCCTGTGTGCCACAACTACTGAAGCCCGTGCGTCTAGAGCCGGTGCTCCGCTACAAGAGAAGCCACCGCAATGAGAAGCCCGCACACTGCAACAAAGAGTAGCCCCTGCTCGCCACAACTAGAGAAAGCCCGCGCACAGCAACAAAGACCCAACGCAGCCAAAAAATAAATAAATTTATTAAAAAAAAAAAAAAATCATAGAGACAGAAAGTAGAACAGTAGCTGCCAGGGGCTGGGAGGAGGGGGGAAAGGGAGGGTTTAGTGGGCATAGAGTTTCAGTTTTGCAAGATGAAAAGAGTTCTGGAGATAAATGGTGGTGATGGTTACACAACAATATGAATGTCCTTAAGACCACTGGCCTGTACAGTTAAAAATGGTTATGATGGTAAATTTTATATTATGTGTATTCTACCACAGTAACAAAAAATGGAAGAAAAAAGATCAGGGAGCTGATCTCCCCAAAAGGCCTGGTGGTGCTCCAGCTTGGAACTGACACACAAGCAATCAACTCTGTGGCTATCAGGCCCTGTCTATCTCTAACCACTGCATGAGACCTTGTCTACTCAAGACTCTCCATCCTGCCCAGGGTGACACCAATTCTTTATTTCAGCCTCAAAACGAGCAAACACCACTGCTGCTACACCAGTTTTGTGTCAAAGCAGCAAGGAAGTTATCTCTCTAAGCCTGCCTCCTCTTTAAAACAAGGATAATTCCTACCTACCTGCCTTACTAGGCTGTTAGGAGGACAAAAGTGAGATCATGTATATAAAAGTATCTTTAAACTGCCAAGCACCAAAGAAACAGAAGTTATTGTGCGTATAGCTACTTTCATATGAAAATTCAGAGAGGGCTGTAACAACACAAACTTCACAAGGCTTGAGACACCTCACCCAGGCTTCATTCCATTTAAAACCCACCTCATCCCTAAATAACAGCTTTCTTGTTCTTCATAAACTGTAGGGCAGCGTTGAGAAAACACCTCAGCCTAAAGCTTTTCACCTAACCACCCCAAAGGCAATCAGAAAATTAGGAAAATTCAATTTTTATGACCCCAGCGTGGGCCTGCGGCGCCCGGGGACTACACTTCCCACAAAGCACCGAGGCGAACCCGGGCGGCGGGCGAGGTGGCCTGCGATTCAGGGTGACCACCGCTCTCCCCGAGCGTGGATCGCCGTCCCCCGGAAAACTGCAACGTTTAAGGTCAAGTATGCACTGGCTCTCCTTTCTGAAAGCGCTGTCACCCCGAGGTTTCCCCTGCGGCTAGCGCCGCGACCCTCCCTGCCCGCCCGTCCTTCCTGCTCCACCTGAGGGTCACCGCCTGTTCCTGACCTTTCCGCTGATTTCTAGTGTCACAACACAGCACCTTCTCCTCCTCCCCGAAAGCTCCACTTCTAGAACTCGCCCAACAGTTGGGCCCGGGGTCCACGGAGGGGTCAGACGGGACGGCAGACACAGCCCGCCCCCCTGGGGCTCCGGCCGCCCAGCCAGCCCAGCCCCCACGGGCAGGGGGCTAGGCTCCCCCAACCCCCGGGCCGGGGCGGATCGCACACAGAGGTGGCTCCGCCCGGGGCTCCGGTTTCAATTTCGCAACGTGACGGTGCAAACCTGAGGCCTACAAACGCTGGCGGCGGGCGGCGCCCTGCCCGGCCGCCCGCCAGGCCCAAGCGCCCCAGCCCCCCGCACGCCGCGGCCGCCGCCCGCCCGCCAGCCCGGCCCTGCTCCCCGGCTCTGTTCCTCGGCCCTCCCGCCCGGCCCCGGCCGCCGCCCCCGGCCCGGCGCTGCGCCGGCTTCGGCTCGCGGCCGCAGGCTGGCCGTGGCACTTACTCAGCTCGTCCTGGGAGGCGGAGGCGGCGGCCGCAGCCATGTTGCGCCGGGGAGGGAGGGAGGGAGGGGCCGGAGGGGGAGGGCACGGACGGGCGGCACTGGGGGCTCGCCGCTCTCGGTGCAGCACAGGCCGGCAGCCGCCTCCGGTAGTTCGGCGCGGGCCGCGCTGCGCCCACGAGGCCCGCCCGCCGTCGCCGCCGCCGCCTGCGTCCTCCTCGCTGCACGCGTAGTTCTCGCCGTCCCCCGCGAGCTCGCGACTCGGGCGCTCCCGCAGTCCGGCGCCTCTGCGGAGCCGCCGCTGTCCGTCGGCGGAGGCCCGGTACGCCCGGCCCGCGCGGCGGCTCTGCGGCTCGGCGCCGCGCTCGCCCAACTCACGCCGGTTTTATATTTAGAAAGAGCTGAGCCATCCTCCCAGCGGCCCCCCCGCCGGGCCCCTCGCGCGCCCGCCCGCCCTCGCTCGCTCGCTCGCTTGCTCGCTCGCGGCTCGTCCTGCCCACCTGCCGCCGCCCGCCCCGCGCGCGGGAGCCGGCCCGCGAGCGCTCCCTGCGCGGAGCCGGCACGCGGCGGCCTTCACTGGCGGCCCGGCCTAGCCGCTCCTCGCCGCCCCTCCTTGCCCGCGCAGCCTCCGGCGGCCCCGACGCGGAACGGACGCGCAGGCCTCTGACCTGAGTCCGAGCCGGTCTCCATGCCGGGGATGCTGCGCTCGGCGCCGCAACGCGGGCGCCCAGAAGCGAGGCGAGAGGCGGGCTCGGCCTCGGGGAGCCGCGCGCCGCAGTCCGTGAGGGGCTTGGTCGAGCTGGTCCGGGCTGCCCCGGCCGGGGGGAGGTCCTCGAGGCGGGACGGGAGCTCTTTCTGTAAAGGTCTGTAGTTGTCACGTTGGCTGGTCCCGACCTGGAGAAACACGCCTCTCCGAAGGAAGAGACGTGGACTCGGAAAAGTTGAGCCGGGTTCGGAGTCGGCGGGAGGAAGCCCCGCCCTGCGCCTCCCGCCGAACTTCTCGGCCGCGCCGCTGACTCAGTCCCGGGCGAGCCCCGGTGCCCAGGGCGCCTTTTTTTACTTAAAGATAGTGATAAAAGTGTAGGTTTCTGATGCTCTTCGAAACTAGACTAGGACTACCGAGTGAGGGAAGATCACTAAGCCCTACTAAAAGTTCAATAAGCCAAGATTTTTAAAGTTCAATTTCAAGTATATATGCTTATAGGTGTTGTTTTCTTAGATTTTAATTCTAATCCCTACGTTCTTTTTGGTAACCCGAGTGATTTATTTTGAATATAGCGATTTTAACTTTATGCCTTCAGTTTGTCCGTGAGGTCACTTAGTGAAAAACACTTGCAATATGGTATTCAAATTAAGGAGTTGCATAATTGCTGTACTTTAAGTGATAGTACTGTCATAAATTAGGTACAAGGTCAGATACACTTTTTTTTTGGTATAAGAGGAAGAAATCAAGATCCTAACTGAATTGAAATTGCCTTTATCCCTAAAAGAAATCTGTAAAGCCCTAGTTAATGTCTTGAAAAATGAATATATGTCATTCCAGATGTAACTTGGGCAAGTAAAAGGTACTTACACAACATTAAAGACATTTATGTCCTTTATTGCTTTTATTATAGAGATTATACGTGATCTTTGTAAAAATTGCAGATGATTCAGAATTTAAAAATGAAAATGAAAGGCCTTGCTTCCCCTCCCAGCATCCCACTCCCCTGAGGAAACTATGGTTAACAGGTACAGTTGAGCGTGCACCCTCCAAGGCCTTGTTTCTGTGCACATGTGTATACAGCCCCCAAAATAACGAAGTGGGGAGGGGGTTCAGACTCATGATAAAGTTCTGTATCAGTGTTTTTCCTCCATAAACATTCTTCCACGTTAACTCAAAAAGCTCTACACCACCACCACTCTTTTTATTAATGACTTCATAGTATATTAAGTTAACCAGTCCCTTTTTTTGAGCACATTTTGGCTCTTTTTGTTTGATGGTGACACAAAATCGATGCACAATGAAGTATCTGCAAACAATACTGAAGTGTGTAAAGTAAAGGTTGTCCGCCACCTTCTTGCTCACCGTCCCCTCATCGTACTCCCTAGAAATAATCCCTGTTAACAGTTTGGTGCATACAACCTCTCCTGACCATTTCTATGAATGTATAGAGTGACTGTACCAAGGAGTAGTATGGGGAAACTTTGACTTCCCGTAACTTCCAATAGATCCTTCTAAAGCCAAGCCACCACCGCCCCCCCAACCCCTGCCAAAAGTATAGAATCTAAGTTTAAAAAAAAAAAGTTCGTTTGAAATTTTAACTTCCAGACAAGGCCAGTTAGCAACTCATAAATTCCTCCTATATAGACATTCCAGAATCCCACATGTGTGCAAATCACATATAGGTATTTACACGCAGATTTTGTTTTGACAAAAATGGAATCCTACTATACATATTACTGTGTAACTTTACCTTTTCACCAAACTGTATATCACAGGTATCCTTCTATATCAGTAATAATAGCTATACTAATTGTGCCAGGCACTATTTAAAGTGTTTTACTTGGATGAATTCATTTAATCCTTACAACAATCTTATGAAGTAGGGATTTTTATGATACAGGATGATTGAGGAACAAAACTAAAGTGCCACAAACTAGTAAGTGGTGAAGCAGGAATTTGAACCTAGACAGTGTGGATCCAGAGTCTACATTCTTTTTTTTTTTTTTTTTTTTTTTTTTTTTTTTTTTTTGGCTGCGTTGGTTCTTCGTTGCTGTGCACGGGCTTTCTCTAGTTGACGCGAGCAGGGGCTACTCTGTCGCTGTGCATGGGCTTCTCATTGCAGTGGCTTCTCTTGTGGAGCACAGGCTCTAGGCGCGCGGGCTTCAGTAGTTGTGGCTCATGGTCTCTAGAGTGCAGGCTCAGTAGTTGTGGCGCACTGGTTTAGTGACTCCGCGGCATGTGGGATCTTCCCGGGCCAGGGCTCGAACCCATGTCCCCTGCATTGGCAGGTGGATTCTTAACCACTGCGCCACCAGGGAAGTCCCCAGAGTCTACATTCTTAACCACTCTGATCTGTATGTGCAGAACTACCTCATTCTTTTAAATGACTGCATGATAGTCTTTAACAAAGACTTGCAAAAAAGAAAGAAAGACCCTTCATGATAAGTACATGACAAAATTTAATCATTTCCCTATTGATGAGCATTTAAGTTTCTACAATTTTTTACTACTGCAAACAATGCTACTGTAAAACATTCTTATATCTTTATGAAGTCACATATTTCTATATGTAGACATGGAATTGTTAGGCAAAAAAAAAAAAGATGGCTTTAACATCTCATTATATACAGTAGTTTATAGCAGGTTACAATGCTGCTTCTAATCACTACTGTTTAAGCTTTTTTATAGTTGCTTCTTCCTTCAAACTACTTATAGTTTATTTTTCCCACTAAATAACGTCATCATCTTACTAGGCACTATGGTTTTGAATAGTAGCCTTGAGATACTTCCTATCTAGAATTTATTTCAACTTTAAAAAACAGACAGGAGACTTCCCTGGTGGCACAGTGGTTAAGAATCCGCCTGCCAATGCAGGGGACACGGGTTCAAGCCCCAGTGCAGGAAGGTTCCACATGCTGCGGAGCAACTAAGCCCGTGCGCCACAACTACTGAGCCTGCGCTCTAGAGCCTGCGAGCCACAACTGCTGAGCCCACATGCCACAACTACTGAAGCCCATGCGCCTAGAGTCCACGCTCCCCAACAAGAGAAGCCACCACAATCAGAAGCCTGTGCACTGCAACGAAGACCCAACGCAACCAAAGAAAAAAAAAAAAAAACCAAGAAAGTCCCTCATGGACCGTTGGTAGGAATGGTAATTGGTGCAGCCACTATGGAAAATAGTATGGAGGTTCCTCAAAAAATTGAAAATAGGGGAATTCCCTGGCGGTCCAGTGGTTAGGACTCCGTGCTCTCACTGACGAGGGCCTGGGTTCGATCCCTGGTCGGGGAACTAAAATCCCACAAGCTGTGCAGTGCAGCCAAAAGAAAAATTTGAAAAAAAAAATTGAAAATAGAACTACCATATGATACAGCAACTTCACTTCTGGGTATTTACCTGAAGAAAACAACACTAATTCAAAAAGATACATGCACCCCAATGTTCATAGCAGCATTATTTACAATAGCCAAGATATGGAAGCAACCTAAGTGTCCATCAATAGATGAATGGGTAAAGAAGAAATGGATACATGTATACAGGAATATTATTCAGCCATTAAAAGAAAGAAATCTTGCCATTTGGGACAACATGGATGGATCTAGAGGACATTATGCTAAGTGAAATAAGTCAGACATAGAAAGACAAATACCATATGATCTCACTTATATGTGGAATCTAAAAGGCAAAACAGAGAAAACAAAATGAGGACTTCCCTGGTGGCACAGTGGTTAGGAATCCGCCTGCCAGTGCAGGGGACACGGGTTCGTATCCCTGGTCTGGGAAGATCCCACATGTCACGGAGCAACTAATCCCGTGTGCCACAACTACTGAGCCTGCGCTCTAGAGCCTGTGAGCCACAACTACTGAGCCCGTGCGCTTAGAGCCCATGCTCCACAGCAAGAGAAGCCACCGCAATAAGAAGCCCGCGCACCACAACATAGAGTAGCCCCCGCTCGCCACAACTAGAGAAAGCCCGCGCACAGCAACAAAGACCCAATGCAGCCAAAGTTTAATTGATTAATTAATTAATTAATTGAAAAAAAAGAAAACAGACTCATAGATACAGAGTACAAACGGGTGATGCCAGAGGGGAGGAGACTGGAAGGTAAAATGGGTGAAGGGGATTAAGGGGTACAAACCTCGTTATAAAATAAATAAGCACAGGGATGTAAATATACAGCATAAGAAATATGGTCAATAATATCATAACTTTGGGGACAGATGGTTACTAGACCTATTTTGGTGATCATTTATTTCGTAATGTATGCAAATGTCAAATCACTATGTAGTACACCTGAAACTAACATAATATTGTACATCTACTATTTTTCAGTTTCAAAAAACAGACAAGAAGTAATTGGGGGAGGGTAAGAGGGGGGCCAAGAAAGGCCACTGAGAAACCAAAATAATATATCACAAAATCCAAGAACTAAAAATTTGTATTTTACTCCTTAGAAGTCCCCTCTCCCTCTTGTAGGTCCTACTCACACTAAATATCTGCATGGTTCTGATAAGGTGAACAATCTTGCTTCCATAGTCAGTCAAAGCAGAGTAGAAGCAGAATATTAGAGGGCACTCTTCTGGGCAGGTACATGGATGACAAAAGTACTAACGGACACCCTGAAAACAAGGGAAGAAGGAGGAAAACTATGAAAAGAAGCTATAAGAACTCAAAAAGCAAAGCATGCTGGGGTTATTTATAAAGTACTGAAAGCACTACCCACCACATAGGCCCTGAAATCATTTCACTTGAATAAGTGATGTTTATGGTGCTAATCCTGACATCAAGAAATGGTGAAATAGGGACTTCCCTGGTGGTCCAGTGGTTAGGACCCCATGCTTTCACCGCCAAGGGCCTGGGGTCAATCCCCTGGTTGGGGAACTAAGATCCCACAAGCTGCGTGGTGTGGCCAAAAAAAAAAAAAAAAGAAACGGTGAAATTATGTCTAATTTCAAGCAACAAAAATCAAGGAAGTAAGAAGTATATTTTACAATGCTTTTCATCTAAAATGATTATAATAAGTAAGCAATTTTTGGTGCTTAAAGGTTTAATTCTAAGCTATCTAGAAAATCCAGCTATCCTAAAAGATTCAATTATCCATTCCCAAAGAGCCCCAGACAAGCCAAAATTCTATATAAATAAGTCTAATATAAATAAGACTTATATAAATAAGTCTAATTGTTTCGGTTGCTGAAAAAGTTAGGGACTGGATCCAATCTGCCAACAGAGACACAACCCTAATGATCTTCTTCTCTGCTCTTTTCGGTCAGTTATTGACTGAAGACATATTTCATGGCACATAAAACCATGTCATGACTCAAAACATTCCACTTTCTAAAACTTGAACTCAGAAACATCAATCTCTAACCACCATATAGAATCTTTCCTCTGTTTTACTAATTCCTGTGGATTGGAGTACATTTTTTTAATCATTGAACATTTTATTTTTAATTTTAATAACCGAGTAAAACAGTAGGCTTGTCATAGCAAACTAGAGAATTAGCAAATTGGGAGATAGAGGAATGCTAAAAGTATGTCTTTCAGAAGAATTAAGAGAGAGAAAATACAAAAAATGAGTTTGAAAACATAGAAGCTTCAAACTTCTCTATTAGAAGACTAGGTGGAAAGAACATAGAAAATTGTGGAAAAGCAATTTTTGAAGCAATTCCAATTGTGGAATGGCTGACTGCATCTAGAAACTAATGCAATAGCTGTAATTTGTTTAGAAGGGTCTGAGTCAACAGATATGTCATTTTTGCTTCCTGCCTTTTCTGTTAATTCTGCCTGGAATTTAGACAAGGCTGGAGCTCCAGTGACCATGTTGTGAATATGACATACCTACAGGCCATTTAAGCAGAAACATAGCACGAGGCCAGGTCTCTGAATGTATTGTGAGAGCTGCCATACAAGCTATGGTCAGCCTGATTCCGATTTTATTACTGAATGAGAAAAACAAAATCCTGATTAGCTTAAGCCTTTATTTTTAGGAACATAGAGTACATTTTAGATCCTCATCATCACCTCGAAGTTTTTGACCACTTTATGTTCATGGCAATGAATCCTTATTAGCACCTTCAAGTTTTTCTTTCCTTGATTTCTCTCTTACATACAGTGCCAATCAATTCCCAACCTTGGGCAAACCCCACCATTCACTTTATTTTTCCCCTCCCAAATATCACTGGAGAAAGGCAAAAAGCTGATCTGGTCCAGTATAATACTATACCTTGCATTTTGGAGAATGAGGCAACCTGTCCCCTATCTTCTAGGGATAGGATTTATCCCTATACCAGAAGATTCTACCTCCTCTGATTTCCTTAGGACAGTGACTTCACAGGTTTTTGTTCACATCTCCCCCCAAAAAATTTTTTTTGAAAAACAATGTAACCCATTTGCACATTTTTAGGTTGGCATCTAAAATTTCTCCTTATTACTTATATAATTGAAAAGAAGAAATTTTGACAATGAATTCTATTGTAAATAGTAGCATTTTAAATAAAGGCCCAGACTTCCTGGTGGCACAGTGGATAAACTCCACAGTCCCACTGCAGGGGGCCTGGGTTCGATCCCTGGTCGGGGAACTAGATCCCACATGCATGCCACAGCTGAGGAGCCCGCGTGCCGCAACTAAGACCCCACGCAACCAAATAAATAAATAAATATTTTTTAAAAAATAAAATAAAATAAAGGCCTGGGACTTCCCTGATGGCGCAGTGGTTAAGAATCCACCTGCCAGTGCAGGGTACACGAGTTCGATCCCTGGTCCGGGAAGATCCCACATGCCACGGAGCAGCTAAGCCCGTGTGCCACAACTACTGAAGCCCGCGTGCCTAGAGCCCATGCTCTGCAGCAAGAGAAGCCACCGCAATGAGAAGCCCGCACACTGCAACAAAGAGTAGTGCACAACAATTTATACTAAGGCAATATAGTTTTAACCTTGAAAATCTTATTGTTTACTTTATCATCCTTTTCTTCAACAAAAATATGTATATCAATTTAAATATTTGAAAATTTTTCTATGGTTATTTAAAAAATTACTATGACTGAATAATCATAATTAATAGTACACAACTTATCAAAAACAACATATATACATTACAACATTTTTTAAGGTTTCAACTATTAGTGATTAGCATATTTTTTATGTTACAGCTTTTGAGAGTTATTAAACATGAAAAGTAAAATTTTATTGGAAATGTATCTCAATGAAAAGGACAGGGGCTTTTTTAAAAAAAAAAAAGATACCCAGTTGCTGTTATTCACTTCCTCATTACCTAATTTAATATATCAAATTGTCCCTTTGATGGTAGTTGTCAAGTTCTTCCTCTGAGGGCAATCAACCCTCGTTAGTCTAGTAGGGAGATGGCTGAGAGGCATGGCTTGCTTTTGTAAAGTGAGAGAAGGGCCATTGTGAAATAGGACATCCTGATTTTTTTTTTTTATTAATTAATTTATTTATTTATGGCTGTGTTGGGTCTTCGTTTCTGTGCGAGGGCTCTCTCCAGTTGCGGCAAGCGGGGACCACTCTTCATCGCGGTGCGCGGGCTTCTCACTATCGCGGTCTCTCTTGTTGCGGAGCACAGGCTCCGGACGTGCAGGCTCAGTAATTGTGGCTCACGGGCCTAGTTGCTCCGCGGCATGTGGGATCTTCCCAGACCAGAGCTCGAACCCGTGTCACCTGCATTGGCAGGCAGATTCTCAACCACTGCGCCACCAGGGAAGCCCGACATCCTGATTTTTAAAGGCATTCTTAGGCAAAGCAATTTGAAGAAACTCTATATATGATCTAGAGATTGATTTTCTTAGCACTATCCATGCCCCTATATCCTAAGAAAATCTTCATGTACTCCTGAGGACCCTTGTTCCAGAACAATGCATCTTCAGTGTTCTTCCTTCTTATCCTATTCTGTCCCTAGTCTCTCTTTGAAAAAATAACCTACCCAATACCTTCTCTTTCCATTCTCATATTCAGGCTGCACCTTTATTCTTTCCTCAACCCCCTGGACTTCCCTGAAATTAACTGTCTGAGGATCAACCAACTGCAAACTCCCATGGACACTTTTTCATTCCAATCTCATTAGAACTATTGACTCCATCGTCCCTTTCAAAATTCTCCTCTGCTTGTTTTCCTTTACCAGTTTCTCCTGATTCTTTTCTACTTATCAGTTAACTTCACTGCCTTCTCTCTCTGCCACCCCCTCAAAGTCAGCATTTCCTTGGGTTTTAACCACAGACCGCTTCTCACTCCACCTCCTCTTCATTGCAACCCTCACTCCCTCATCTTTAATTACTAAATGACTCTTTAATTTCTTTCTCCAGTTAAGTCATCTCTACCTAGATGTCCCACATGTGCTTCAAACTCAATGTATCCCCAACTGAATTTTAATCTTCTTTCTCAAACCTTCTTCCTGTGTCCCTTAGTGTATGTGGAACCAGCATCCAGTTGATCAAACCAGAGACCCTGGAGTAGCCTATAATCCCTTCTTCTCCCTCACTTTTTTTCACTATCTACATATTGTCACTGAGTACTGTCAGTTGGGGTTTCTCTGGTTCCTGGCACAGAAAAATCACATGTATGTACAAAAATATTTGAAGACGAGTACTGGAGTAGTTCACAGAAACAAAGAAAAACTAAACATCATGAAGGATAGGAACTGGGCAGCTCCCAGGATCTCTGCAACAGGAATTGAAGATCATCCCCCAAAGAACTGCAACCAAATGATCCAGCAACAGCATAGCCTTTCATTTCTGGGTGTTGCAGAATGAGAATCCGAAGTCCCAAACTTTGATTCAAGCTTGGTTGAAATTAAAACAAACCATAGGTTGAAATGATAATAGATAAGAGGTAAATGACCTTGTTGACATAAATTCTCTGGGAATCCAAAGTACTCTGTTGGTCTAGCATTTCTCAACAATAGAAGAGATAATTAGAAAAATTTGCGTTCTGATGACTAGAGGAGCACAATGAATAAGAGATTAACTCTTAAAGGGGCAAAGGTCATGTTTAAATTTCCAACCTACGCATTCTCTATTTCTTGTTATTATGATATAGTTCTTTAATAAGAGGTTCCTGTCTTAAGGAATTGAATTTTCTTTTTCTTTTTTTGGCTGCATCAGGTCTTCATTGCTCTGCGTGGGCTTTCTCTGGTTGTGGCGAGCAGGGGCTACTCTTCGTTGCGGTGTGCGGGCTCTAGGCGCGCAGGCTTCAGTAGTTGTGGCACATGGGCTTAGTCATGGCTCGCGGGCTCTAGTGTGCAGGCTCAGTAGTTGTGGTGCACGGGCTTAGTTGCTCCACGCGGGTCATTTGGGACCTTCCTGGACCAGGGCTCGAACCCGTGTCACCTGCATTGGCAGTCAGATTCTTAACCACAGCGCCACCAGGGAAGCCCCCTCCAGCTTCTCCTTGATGTCCCCTCCATTTTCAGCCAGTCAAGGGGAGGTGGTAGAGGAGAAGAAAATGCATTCAGACCTGGGACTGGACAGCTTCTTGACTTCGGGCAGCCCCGTTTCCTCAGCTTGCCTTGCTGTCTGTGAGATGAGTGCAGGGGTTCATTTAGTTAAGCTTGTTCTGTTCCTTTAAAGTCTCAGAGCCTTGACTCACCCTGCTCCTTCAGTCTAGAATACTTTTCTCTCCCAAGGGCACCGCTCCAAAAGTCACTTAGTTATAGGACACTCCCCACAATCCTTCTGGAGTTCGTCAGCCCTTTTTGCTACTCCCCCAGTAATCCCTGCAAGTACCATTCACATATTCAACAAATATCTGTTGAGCACCTACTACATGCCAGGTACTGTTCTAGGGCCTGGAGAGTGTATTTCCATGGAACAAACCATTTAAAAATCCTTATCCTTGTGGAATTGATAGTCTAGTGAAAAAAACAGACAATAAGCAGTAATCAAATAAGAAAATGATATATGTTGAAAGGGGAAATAGGAGTGGGGATGGGATTCCACTTTAAGCAGAGAAGTGATAGAGCTTCACTGAGAAGATATGAAAGGATGGGAACGTGAGCCATACAGGATACCTAGGCAGGCAGCAAGTCAGCCATACGTGCCAGGCAGGTTGGAGGGAGAGGGAGAGCGAGGAGGCCATTGTGACTAGAGCAGGGAAGTGGGGGTAGAGGTCAGGGAGGTTATGAGTGGCCAGATTCCATCGGCCTTGTAGCCCACTGTAAAAATTAGAATTTCTACCCTGGGTGAAATGGGAAGGCTTTAGAGGGTTTTCAGTAGAGGAAGTCCATAATCTGTTTTTTGTTTTTTAAGCATCTCTCTGGCTGCAACGTGAAGAGACAAGAGAAGAAAAGTGAAATCAAGAAGCTATTGCAATAATCCAGCCGAGACATGATGGTGGTTTGGACCATTATGGTGGCAGGTGTGTAAGCCATAAAATTAATATTTGTTTAATTCAAGTTGCGGCATTAATTATGGCTTGCAGTGAACGCATCACTAATATGCTTCTGCAGTGGGTTTTTGCAGCCTGGATTTCGGAGAAGGGTAAGGAAGAGGGGAGGGACGGTTTGAGGTTACCAAGGAAACAGAACATCATAGATCTTAAAACCTGAGACGGCTCTAGGCCTTTAGGCCTCTGGCGCAGCAATAATTGCGCAGCTGAGACCACCAGCGCTTCCCAAAGACCATGCGCAACAGGCCGGGCTGGGAGCCTATGGAAAGCACGGGACTTTCGCAAAGCGAGACAGGCGCATCCCGGGAATCGTAGTTCTGCGCCCCTGCGCAGGCGCAGTGAGCCCCCCGCCGGTGGGGCTTGCGCGCGCAGCTCCTGCAGGACCAGTTTCTAGAAGCTTGTTGCGGTGGTGTGGGTCATGGCTGCGGGTCCTGACGCAGGTAGTGGTTGCCCCGGGCCCTTAGTTTGGGGGCTGCGGCCAGGTCGCTGGCTCCGAGGGCGCACCTTGGGTGGGGTGGGGGCCGAGGGCAGTCTCGCTGTGCACACCCAACGCCGCAGCTTCTGCAGGAGGTGGGCGCGCTCCTGGATGGAGCTTTTCTCCATCGCTTCCCTGCGCCCATGGTCTTGCAACTTCGCTACTTTGGTATTTTGGGCGGGAAAATTCATTGTGTGAGCATGGGGGTAGGGGACTGTCCCGTGTATTGCGGGTTGTTTAGCAGCCTTTCTGGCTCCACTCATTAGGTACCCGTAGCATCCCTCCTCCTTAGTCGTGATAACCAAAATGTCTTCAGACATCGCCAAACGTCCCCTGCGGGGCAAATTCCCCCCCTCACCCCCCTCGTTTGAGAACTTCTTTCTGCCTGCGTCACATTTTCGCAGAGCCTTTATTGTAAGCTCCCTGGAGATCGTGACAGGTGCCTTGCTTAGCCACTGCAGAGTCTCAGGTGTCCAGCGCGGCGCCAGGTACGTGGTGGGCGCCTAATATTTGGCGGAGGAATAAATGACGTAATGCATACTGTGTGCCGGCCTTTGTGCTCGGAGGTGGGTAATTATTGGTATGATAGTTGCAGTTGGAGGACAGTGTCCTCACTTGCCGGAGTGAAGCACATCTCAGACTATATTGTCATTTCTTGGGTGCTCTGTGAGGGTGGGGGCCCTGTTTCACCGTCCATGCCTGTCTCCTTAGTGTCCCGCTCTCAGGTCATTGTATATGGTCAGTTATTTGTGGAATGAGAAAATGCATGCAACACAGGGCAGGCTTTGTGCAGAAGAGCACTTGGGCATCAGAGAAAGCCTCATACAAGAGGTGACAGTGGAAAGGAGTCAAGTTTTAATGAGTAAGCTTGGTAGGAGAGGAAAACAAGGCAGCATTCCCAGGAGAGGGAATGGCTCTAGTGCAAAGACGGAAGGAGTTAGAGTTTCTGGAAATGGGGAGATACCTTCTTACGGCTGCAGTGTCCATCAGGGGCAGCTAGAGCTGGAGGTGAGGTCATCAGGGCAGGGTTTCTAGACCATCACTTGTGGCTTCAGTGTTTGAATTTTATCTTGAGGCAGTTGGGGAGTGATAGGACCATATCTTGCATATTAGAAGGAATCCTTAGGCTTTGGTGTGAGACTGAATTGAAGAAGGCTGTCCTTAGGTAGTTTCAGTAGGAGAGAATGGAGAGGTTCTTATGAAATAAAACCACCAGATCTTGGTTATTGATTTTGTGAGAAATTTGAGAGTCAAATATGAAGTCAGGTTTCTCAGTTGAGCAGCTGGTGGGAAATTGTGTGGCCATTCATTGAGAGAGGGCAGGAGTGGAATAGGTTTGGATCCTCTTGTAGCAGTGAGCCTTTTCTGATATGTTTTGCTGATGAGGAGTATTTAGTCTGAAGAAACTGTTTTCTTGGAGGGTACCTTTAATTACCCTCAAGTAACTTCTCAGCTTTTCACCTACAGAGAAAATTATTCTTTTAGTATAGTAGGGCGGTTCTAGGCCTCTGAGAATGTGTGTGTGTGTGTGTGTGTGTGTGTGTGTGTGTGTGTGTGTATCAGAACCAAACTAAGAACAATGTTTTTTAGGAGTCACAATTTGTTTCATTTATTTCATAACTTTTATTTCTTGACAGTTTCTGCAAGACCATAAAGTGGATCCTTGGAACACTTGATATTTTGCTGGAGAGTGCCTTTTGGTGGCCTGTGTTGACACTCGAAGTCTAAAGGGGACTGAATTCCTCCTGGTGATACACATTGCAAGCCGGAGTAGCCTGAACAAGATGACAGCCATCTCCCCAGATAATCACACTTTGGTCTCAAGTGAACAAAACAAGGTGCTAAGAATGGAGACCCCTGGGGATCAAGAAGCTCTCCTAAGAGGAGACACTGTTGACCCAGAGTCTTTCAGACAGAGGTTCAGGTGGTTTTGTTACTCCGAAGAGGCTGGACCCAGAAAAGCCCTGAATCAACTGTGGGAGCTCTGCATGCAGTGGCTGAGACCAGACATCCACACGAAACAACAGATTCTCGAGCTTTTGGTGTTTGAGCAATTCCTGACCGTTTTACCAGGGGAGATCAGGATTTGGGTCAGGTCACAACATCCTGAGAGTAGCGAGGAAGTGGTGACCCTAGTGGAGGAGTTGACCCAAGTGCTTGAAGAAAAGGAAGGTGAGATTAATAGATGGAGGGAGGAAGTGGGAGAGATCTCCTCAAGATATGAAAGTAAACTCCCCAAAAGAGCACTTTCATTTCATAAGTGATTCTTGCTCAAGCCACTGTGCAAGGACTATGAAGAAAACACTTTACTACGTAAAACAGATGTGTTATTTCATCTTAATATACCTTATAAATATTTTAAAGATTATTATGAAAATTAAATACGTTAAAACAGTGGGTATATGGAATGAATGAAATCAGTTTTTGTCAGCTTAGAAAGTGAAAGGATATTTTATGAGGTGGGGGGGAAGCTTGGGTTTTAATAGGAAACTGTATCTTTGGCTGTCCTCTGTGTCTTCAAAGCATAGGGAAAACTTTTTGTCTGTTTTTTCTGACCTTTTTCTCCAGAGTGACATATATAATAATTTCTAGTCTGAGGAGCTCATTTAAAAGGTTGGACTGTTTTTTTTCCCCCTTCCTAGATACGATCTCTCAAGATTCTGTTATTTCCCAAGAGGAGAATCCTGAAGAAGATAAAACAGTTTCTGTTCCTCCAAATACTGAGTCCCAGGTAAGCTTCCTTTCACTGGTTTTCATTCATTCATTTTTTTTTTTACCAGAAATTTTCATTCTTTTAAGTTAATTTGTTAATTGAGGTCTGATTGACCTACAACATTGTATTAGTTTCAGGTGTATGATGTAATGATTCGATATTTGTATATATTGCGAAATGACCACCACAGTAAGTCTAGTTAACATATGTCACCATATATGGTTACAGGTTTTCATTCTTAAGTAGATACTCACTGAGCTCCTCCTGGGTGGTATAAAGACGCTAGAATAATTAAGACAGTCTCCTTTTTCTCACAGTCTTCACATTCTTAGAGTTCATTCTTCATATGCTATTTTACTTCAGTTACCAGAATTGATCATGTCTGACTCTAATAAAAACAAAAATATTTATTAAAATTCAACAGTTATTCCTGATAAAATTGGTCGGGTGGAAATAGAATTATATTTCCTGAACACGATAAGAAAATTCTCCAGCTGGATAATGTTGGAAAATTAAAAGCAGTCCTCACAATAAAAAGTAAGAAGATAAGGATGTCTCACCTTACTGCTATTAATGAGTATTTTCTGAGTATTCTAGCCAATACAGTGCTAGAAGAAGGAAATGAGGTAAGTACAGATATGAAAGAAGCAAGTGTATATTACTTACAGATAATGTAGTCTTTTTGGAAAACCTCAGAGAATCAACCGAACACGTACTGAAACTCATACAATAGCTGAGAAAAGTAGCTGGTTACAAATCAGTAAGTTTCCTGTATACCAATAATTATCAGTCAGGAAAAAAAATTCATATTCACAATGGTAAATAATAGTGCTCTGGTAGGCTGATAATGGCCCCCTGAAATATGTCCACTTCCTAATCCCTGGAACCTGAGAATGTTACTTTATTTGGAAGAAAGGTCTTTGCAGATGTGATAAAATAGGGATTTGAAATGAGGAAATTACTCTGGATTATATGGGTGGGCCCTAAATGCCATCACAAGTGTACTTAGACAGAGAGAGCTTGAACACAGGAACAGGAGACAGGGACGTGGCGATTGGAGTGATAAGGCCGCAAACCAAGGAACACCACGGAATGCTGACAGCCAAGGAAGCTGGAAGAGGCAAGGAATGGATTTTCCCTCAGAGCCTGAAGGGCGTGCAGTTCCCGCAGCACCTGGATTTCAGACTTCTGGCCTCCAGAATTTGGGAGGATAAATTTCTGTTGTCTTAAGCCACCAGAGTTGTGGTAATTTGTTATAGGAGCCACAGGAAGCTACTCCAAGTGGTAGTAGTCGCTCTGCTGTACTGCCTCTCAAAATGTCATGCTGTAGAGGATGCTATGGAAAGTGTGTTTTAAGGATTAATTGTGCTCATTTGTAATTTGGAGTAATTGTAAGTGTGAGTGTCATTGAACACAGATCCTTGTTTGATTGTGATAGAAAATAATTGCTACTTAGAGCCAATTGGAAATTACAGTTTAGAATATAGTCACCGATGTTACTCTTACATGTTTAATTATTGCCTGTAGAGCTTACATTAATTCTGCAGATTCCAGGTTTGGGAATGTAATTTGTATCCTTCATTTAATATTTTCTGTTAATCCTAGAAATCATTGTGTTAGGGTGAATTTGATCAGTGTTAGACATTCCAGAGAATCCTTGTACAGCATTTCACACCAGGAACTAAATGGCAAAGGCAGGGATTGTTTCATAATCATGTTCTGTGTCACTTGTAATAGGTGTATAATAGCTACCTTGAAGTTTGCTTTGGAATTCTCAGAAACTTGAATACCATCAAAACTAGTACTTTGTATGCTAACTACTTCTCTGAATTTTTAAGATCTATTTGGGAATAACCCAATGCAAAAAGGCTGTCTTTGGTGTTCTAGGAATCCATGACACTCAAGGATGTAGCTGTGACCTTTTCCAGAGGAGAGTGGAGGACGCTGGAGCCTTCTCAGAAGGAGATATATAAGGAAGTGCTGCTGGAGAACTATAGGAACCTAGAATTTCTGGGTAAAGACATCTCCTCTTCATAATCTAGCATCTAAGCTGGGTATCTTTTTGTCCATTCTTATTGAAAGATAAGTGCTATTAACTGTTTTGGCTGGGCTTACAGGGGTGATGTGACTAATCCTAAAAATGTGTCCTAAAAATGTACTTTTCTACAATGTTTTCTCCAAGAAAGAGTCTTTGCTTCATTGAGCTGAAAATGTTGAGCATCATTTTGCTGTCGCCAAGGCCATACCTTCCCCGATGTTCTCCTCAAATGCCAGTATTGAAGTCTGTTTGGCAGCATCTTTTCTTTCCTGGAGAACCAGAGGCTGTGAATGTTGGAATGTCTTTGTTCTAGACAAAAACAGCCATTTTCTATTCTTTTCTCTATGAGCAGGCTTTCCAGTTTCCAAGTTAGATTTGATTTCCCAGCTGAAGTGGGCTGGACTACCACGGCTGCTGCAAAAACAAGCCTCAGGAGGCTCCAGACCAGGTGAGTCGGTGAGAAGTGGAGGAGGAAATTGAAGTAGTTGCTTTACCAAGCCATTTGGAGGAATTTTGGAAATGTTGGGTGGGCTAGGTGCTAACATAGAAAGATGATTAGAATATCCACCTTGCCGTCCTGGAATGTTCAGTTTAACAGGGGAGACTGTTAGTTTGGGTCCTTGAGAAGCAGATGCCCAGATACGATTAGCCAGGTCAGAGACTTACTGGGGAGAATTCCAGGGAAGGAAAGCTAGGAGGGGACTGGAAGAGGCTGGGATTGCTGTCAGAGCGTGATGCAGGTCTGACACCTGTGACGAGAGAGGGAAGGAAGGAAGGCTGGGTAGGACGAGTCTTAGATTGAAGTGCAGGTTGAGGAGGTCTTGGAAAAGCCAAAAAAGAGTCTTCCCGCCAAGAGTCACCTATCAGACTCGTATGCCTCACGGAAATGGGCCTAGTATCCCTGCCATACTTGAAATTGACTGGGAGCACCTGTGGCAAAGTGGCCTTGGTGTGATGCTGTGGTGGTCATTGAGCAGCAGCGGGGAGCTGTTGGGTAAGCACCCCAGAGGAGGAGCTCTGAGAGGCACGTTTCCATGAATGCCATAGATGCGGACATCAGAACTAAACGTGTTGGTAATGGGATGTATGTCCTAATGGTGGCATGTGTAAGGAGCAGTGGGAAGATACAGGAGCAAGGGCTTAATTAACAATTGAATTGAGTCTTGGAGAAGAAATAGGAGTTTGTTCAATGGACAGCATGTATAGTATAATTTGTTAAAAGGAAAAAAATGTACACATACATGTATATGTTTAAATGTATAGATACATATGGGATTTTACTGTCTGGAGACCATTCTATGTTAACACTGGTTATCATTGAGGGATTACATTTTTTCTCTATTCTCTTCCTTACACTTTAATAATAAACATATTAAGTTTGTATTTTTAAAAATCAAAATAAATTATTATATGTCAATACCTTGGTTTATTTTAAGGAAAAAAACAATAATTTATTTTGCTCTATTCCATCTTATTAACCATTCATTTTAGTCAACCTATTGGCTGTTTCCAGCATAGTTACACAAATAAAGGACGGCAGTTGTCTTTTTATGTTTAAGTACATTTGGGAGAGTTGTTTTGAAAACGGATTCTAAAAATGTTTTGAGTAAAATCTAGCAGCATTGGTATAAATACATGCCTCTTCCCCCAAGATGCTTATGTAAAAGAAGCATCATTTAGATGTACAACTTATTTAAAAAGTCATTTACAACAGAATGGAGAAAAAGGTTTTGACAGACAAAGCCAGAATCAAGGGCTATGATTTATAAAAAGCTTGTGCAAATCAGTAAGGAACACTGAGTATGTTAGAAAAATGAGCAAGGAACTTCAGCAGATAGCTAACCAAAATAACTGACAAAAATAAAATTTAAGTAGCTGTTAACATGAAAAAAGTGTTCCAAATCACTGGTCAACAATGTAATTTACATTTAAGGAACAGTACTATTTATTATGAATCAAATTTGCAAAGGTTTAGAGAAAAAGCATTTGACCATAGAAGAGTAGTCAGATACTTCTCATCATGTATTATGTGGTGATAGAATTTTTCTACTCTTTGGTTCAGTGATTCCACTTTTATGACTCAGTTCTGAGGAAGTATTAATCATTTGATAAACATGCCATAAGGAAATAACTAAATAGTAATACATTGATATGATGGATTATTATGTGATTAAAATCATGAAGAATTAACTAATGAGGTGGGAAAGAATTATGAATTAAAAAAAGTAACTGTACATATTATACATAGATTTTCTATTCTACAATGTGCAGAAAAATTTCCAGAAGAAAATACACAGAAGTTTTAATAATGGTTAACTTCTGGGTAATAGGAGTTTATGTCTTATTTTATTTCTTTATTTTTTGAAAAGCACTCGTTAGCATTTAATGAACCTCCCTCCATGAGCTCTCTCTTCCCCAGAACTTTGTAGTAGCCCGATTGCTCCACATTAGTGATAGGAGCAGCTCCAGTCTTGTTTTTGGCAGCATTTAGCGTATCTGCTCACTGACCAAGGTCCACAGTTTATCCAGGTTGACATCGGGGCAGAAGCTCTAGTTCCTTGCTAAGTGGTAATGCCTCATACCAACTTTCCCAGAGTAACCCTGGGTGATATTTGTCGAAATTGATCCTCTGGTGACATGTGCCACCAACATTACCCTGGCCTCCCAGATGCTTCTGATGTTCGCTGATGCGGTCATGGCTGGGGCTCATGTGGCCCCTAAGCTTCCAGTTCTTCCTTAGTCTGGATGGCATGTTGGTGACTGTCAAGTCTTGAGAGCCATCCAGGATTTTGTATTTTATAGTTATCTGGTTAAAAAAACAGTCTTATGAAAGTGACACTGGAATCTCATAACTAAGAGCCAGGATGAATGATGTGGTTAATAAAAGAATTCAGGGTTCTGAGAGGAGCACAAATCTCGAGAGGGTGGTGTTGGAGATTGTGGGACTTGTACCCTAGGCCCTATCAGATTTTCTGTGTTTGTGATAGTGAAGGTGCACAGGGATTGAATTCTAGGCAGTATGAAGTATTAAGATGCTGGCCTGTAGTAGGGACCGTAAATGGATGCCTGGTTAGAGTATTCATAAGATTGGTAGGACCAGATTGTGGTAACCTTTGAAAGTCTAGCATAGGTGTTGTTGCATATCTGTGATGTGATTAACATTGTCTATAAACTTAGTGCTATTTGGCTGCTTTGAGGAGAGGCAGTATGGTACAGGGGTCAAAAGTGTGGGCTTTGGTGTCAGACTGGGTTAAAAATCTGGCTCTACCACTTACAGTACCCGTGATCTTGGGAAAGCTGTTTACACTCTTTGTGCCTAGTTGTCACATCCATAAAACAGGGATAATAATAGGACCTACTTCATAGGGTTATTGTGAAAATTAAGTGAAATACAAGTAAAGTGCTTGGTATGGGACCTGGCATTTGGTAATTATTCAATAAATGTTTGCAGTATCATTATTATTTGGAAGGAGAATAGATTGGATGGTAAGAGGAATAAGTTTGAACCTATTACAGAAATTTGAAATGAGGGTGAGAACTTGCATCTCTAACTATAAAGCACAAACCTTTCATCTTCCTCAGTATTTTTCCTAAGCTCTAAGTTTCCCCAGTTCCCACATGTCACTTTTCCCTTCCCTGTTTTATGACACTCTGAGAATTGTCCACACCCTGTTCCTTACAGTCTCTACTGTCTCTGTTCCTATTTTAGTCCCAAATGCAGCAGCTTCCTTTATTGCAAACAGGAAATATTGTATTTGTTATTTCTTTTAGAGTGTGAACTTAGCGGTGAATTGAAGGAATCTGGCGGAAATCAAGATGTTCTTATGGAAGAATCGACTTTAGATAAAATAATAGAAAGGTATCTAATGAGTGGTGATTGTGACTTGACGGGAGAATCCTGGAAACATTATGGCAGACTAGAGGAGGGTCGTAGTGATAGGGAGCATTCACAAGTAGCAATCACACAAAAGAAAACTCAAGGGAGAGGCAATAAGGGTGAGGAATTTGACTCAGAAAAGAGCCCTTTTGGAAATAACTTCAAACCACCTTCAGACCTAATTAAACATCTCAGAATCTACTTAAGGAAGAAATCTCGGAGGTATAACGAAGGCAAGAAACCCTTCAGTTTTCATTCAGACCTTGTCCCGAACCGCAAGGAACACAGTGGAGAAAAGCCACGAAAATGTAATGAAGGCAGGAAAGCCTTAAGTCACTCTTCATCTCTGACTGAACATCAGAAACATCAGAAAATCCATTTGGGGGAAAAGTCCCAGAAGTGCAGTAACTGTGGGGTAGCCTTTACTCAAAACTCATCCCTTAGTAAGAGAAAAAATTCTACATGTGAAAAATGTTGGAAAGATTTAGGTCAAGATGCAGCCGTAGATAAAGACGAGGGAACTGAGACTGGAGAAAAAACCCATAAATGCAGCAAATGTGGAAAAGCCTTTGGCTATAGCGCCTCACTGACCAAACATAGGAGAATTCACACTGGGGAGAAACCCTACATGTGCAATGAGTGTGGAAAAGCCTTCAGTGACAGCTCATCACTCACACCACACCACCGAACCCACAGTGGAGAAAAGCCCTTCAAGTGTGATGATTGTGGAAAATCTTTCACCCTGAGTGCCCACCTCATTAAACATCAGAGAGTTCACACTGGAGAGAAACCCTATAAATGTAAAGAATGTGGGAGGCCCTTCAGTGACAGTTCATCTCTTATTCAGCATCAGCGAATTCATACTGGAGAAAAACCCTACACGTGTAAAAACTGTGGAAAATCCTTCAGTCATAGCTCATCCCTTTCCAAACATCAGAGAATTCATACTGGCGAGAAACCCTATAAGTGTGGTGAGTGTGGGAAAGCCTTCAGACAGAATTCTTGCCTTACCCGACATCAGAGAATTCATACTGGAGAAAAGCCGTATTTGTGTAATGATTGCGGGATGACTTTTAGCCATTTTACATCTGTGATTTATCATCAGAGACTTCATTCAGGAGAAAAACCTTACAAGTGTACCCAGTGTGAGAAAGCCTTCCCTACCCATTCGCTCCTTAGCCGTCATCAGAGAATTCATACGGGCGTCAAGCCTTATAAATGTAAGGACTGTGGAAAATCCTTCAGTCAGAGTTCATCTCTTAACGAACATCATCGAATTCATACTGGAGAGAAACCCTATGAATGTAACTACTGTGGAGCAACCTTTAGTCGAAGCTCAATCCTTGTAGAACACCTGAAAATTCATACCGGAAGGAGAGAATACGAATGCAACGAATGCGAGAAGACGTTCAAAAGTAATTCTGGCCTCATCAGGCATCGGGGATTTCATTCTGCAGAGTAATTCTTGGAAATATAGTAAGGTGGGGGGTGGGATTTAGTCACAGTTGTCCCTTGTCAAAAACCTGGGGTGTAAACTACCACAACATTGATTAGTAGGAAATTTAGTCACAGTTGTCCCTTATTAAAAACCGGGGGTGTAAACTACCACAGCATTGGTTAGTAGGAAATTTAGTCACATTAGTCCCTCATTAAAAACCTGGGGTGTAAACTGCCACAGCATTGATTAGTAGCTGCAACTTTGATGGGTTGGCAGCTAGGAAAAAGATACTTTTTGTCATTCACCCCTCTTCTTTGCAAGGATGTCAACTTTCAGTAGATAGTGATTCAGGTTGGTAAAGTCACATGAAAAGAAAAGAAAGTAGTAGTATGAGATGTGAAATGATTCTGAAAAGCCAAATGTGAATTTAAAAAGCAGGAGAGGGGTGCACAGGGCCCATCTTACGAACCTCTTCTCTTCAGATTTCCTTCTCTCCTAGCTTCCGCTTTCACTACCATGTAGTTTTATAGAAAGAGGACCTGACTGTAGTCAGGTAATCTGGGTTCTGTCCCAGTTTGCTGACCAACTTCCTATATAACCTTGGACAAATCATTTGACCTTTCTGAATTTTAGTTTCTTTACTGGTAAAGTGAAGGGGTGGGACTAATGATTTCTGAGGTTTCTTTCTTTGGTACTTCTGGTACTTTCTGAAGCTGTGGGAATAAGTTAAACATTTTTGATTCTTTGGCATTTTCAAGTTTCCCTAGTAGAAAATAACTCATTTAAGCTACTGAACTTCTGGCTTAGTGACAATGCAGTATGCTTTTTGAATACTTGATGCCAGAATTGCTCAAATGCTGTGCACAGGAACAAGTCAGTAGAACTCAAACAGGTTTGCCTTCAGGGAATGTTTTGATTTGACAAAGCACCCCAACCTGTTTTTCCTCTAGACTTTGGCTGTGGGGATTGGGAATCTCGATGGCATGCTCCTGGGCCGTCTCAGCCATGAGAGTAACAGTCCTAGGAAAATAGGTGAGGGGTTGGGGGGGAAATGGGTACTGAAAACAGCTATTTTGGATGGATTGTCTTTTGCAAAATAGAATTCTATTTTTTAAAAAGTTTGCCTATACTAAGTACAGCTTCTTGTAGTCTAAGTGCAAACATTCTGTATGGCAAAGGTCACAAGCTAAGATTGGGCCCTTTTACAAGTTTAATTGGCCTGTATGGTAAGGTGGTTGTGTGTGTGTGTGTGTGTGTGTGTGTGTGTGTGTGTAATTAGTTGTCATCATTTAAAAATTAGGAAATTTGATACCCCCCAAAAAAGAGTCTTGTTTTGAAAAATTATAAGGGCTGACAGTACTGGGCCCATATTTCAGTGGGGCAGTCAGCTGGTTTCGGGTAGCCGCTGCTACCTTTAGATGGGGAATCTATTCTCGTACTTGCAAAGTTATCTCATTTATGTAGCTTGACTTGCCCACCGTAGGAAACTGACATTACGATCCCCTACCATCTGGAGAATACGTATCCTAAAATCTAAAGAGACTCCACTGATAGTAAAATTCAAGAAAAGAATGTAGAAATGATAGAGAATAAATTTTCAGTTAAGTTTTCTGTTATGAAATTAGACCTCACAGGAATAGACTATACAGATATTAGTGGGTTATGTCTTATGAATGTCAGTGGTGGAGTCTGAATAATTCTAACTGTGAAAAAGGAACTGAAAACCCTGGGTCAGTTAGGTTTGGGTCTCAGGTCATAGGGTTCTAGAGGAGCCCCACTGACTCAGCAGTGGTGCAAAGTTCCTAAAGTTGAAATTTGAGGCAGCTCCTATAGAAAGAGAACAAAACGGGTAAACTTTCGGCTTCCGGAAGTGAAGAGATGCTTGATGCTCATCTGCGATTCAGCAATATTTGCTGTGATTTAATGGGTTTAGTTTGCAGTGCTACTTCGGGATGATGTTTTTGGTTTCTTCTTTGTGCACCACCCCACAGTAGTTCAAGTGTTGCTGTGGGATAAATTAGTCTATGTAGTTATTGCTAAGTGGGCCAGCCGGAGACATTCTAGTCATGAAAGGAATATGGCTTATCAGAATTATTCACCCTGGCTTAAGTTTTTTTCTGAAAGGATAGAAACTTTGGTTTTTTTTCTGGAAAGATATAATCTATAGAGAGAATTAAATACGTAAAAATCTTGAGAAGAGGCTTGTTCCAGGATGTTTACTTGTTACATTCCCCAGCATTCATAAGAGGAAGTTTTATATAAATAGCAGTTGGGAATCTGGAACATAACCCCCACCCCCTTTTTCTTTACTGTGTTATTGAGGTATAAATTATATATTGTAAAAGTCATTCAAATGTATAATTCAGTGAGTTTTAGCCAATTCACTGAGTTGTACAGTTGGTGCCACAATCTGATTTTAGAACATTTTATCATCATGATAAGATCCCTCACACCCATTTAGAGTAATCCCATCCCCACCCTGATCATAGGCAACCACTAATCAGTCTACTCTCTGTCTCCTTAGAGTTGCTTTTTCTGGACATTTTATTTAAAGGTAATCATATGTGGTCGTCTTTAGATTTTCATTAACTTGTTTCTGAGTTCATCCGTGTGGTTTTCTGAATTCATCTGTGAGGTAGCGTATTGGTACTTTAATCCTTTTTATTGTCAAATATTATCTGATTGTATGGATGTGCCGTATTTTGTCCATTCACCAGTTGAAGGACATTTGGGTTGTTTTCATTTTCTGGCTGTGAAAAATAATGCTGCTTTGAACATTAGCGTGCAAGTCTTTGTGTGGACATAATGTTTTCATTTTTCTTAGATGCCTGAGTGGAGTTGCTGGGTTATATGGTGAATTTTAGTTCAACTTTTTAAGAAGTTGCCAAGTTGTTTTCCAAAGTGACTATGTCATTTTACATTCTGAACTTGAGTGTATGACGGTTCCTGATGAAGTTACATCCTCACCAACCCTTGTTATTGTTTGTATATTTTATTATAGCCAACCTAGTGATTGAAGTGGTATCTCTTTGTGGTTAATGATATTGAGAATCTTTTCATGTGTTCTTTAGCTATTGATGTACCTCCTTTGGTGAAATGTGTTGTCCACACGTTATTTTTATTATTAACTTGCAGTTCTTTTTATTCTACCTATAAGTCCTTTATCCAGTATGAACTTTCTAAATACCATGTACTAGCCACAGAAGACAACCTCAAATCCTGCTGTACAATATTCATCAAAAGTTTGGTTTCAGTAACTGCTTACATAAAATTGCCTAAAGGATATTTAGTCTGGCCTATTATCTAAATATTTAAATTCATTTTTGGGGTTAGATCATCAAAAGGTTTTTAACTTCTTTGGACTCCTTATAGAATTGCTTTTATTAACCCATTTTACTTTATGCTCTTTATCTATGACACATTTTACTTCAAAATGAAGAACTTGCATTTAAAAATGTTTCCTCTTAATGAGTTTATATTGAAGAAATTTCTTTTCTGTCTCAGGACAAGACAAGGCTTTTCCTGTCAGTTAATTCACTTTTATTTATTTATTTTAGAGTTCCTTTTAAAATTTATTTATTTTTTATTTATTTTTGGCTGCATTGGGTCTTTGTTGCTGCACGTGGGCTTTCTCTAGTTGAGGCGAGCGGGGGCTACTCTTCGTTGTGGTGCGCAGGCTTCTCGTTGTGGTGGCTTGTCTTGCTGCAGAGCATGGGCTCTAGGTGCGCAAGCTTCAGTAGTTGTGGCTTGCAGGCTCTAGAGCGCAGGCTCAGTAGTTGTGGCGCACGGGCTTAGTTGCTCCGCAGCATGTGGGATCTTTCCGGACCAGGGCTCGAACCTGTGTCCCCTGCATTGACGGGTGGATTCTTAACCACTGTGCCACCAGGGAAGTCCCTAGAGTTCTTTTTTAATGTGGTAGAATATACATAACATAAAATTGACCATTTTAATTCTTTTTGGGTGTACACTTCAGTGGCATTAAGTACATTCACATTGTTGTGCAATCATCCCCACTATTCATCTCCAGAACTTTTTTTTTTGGCCACACCGTGTGGCATGCGGGATCTTAGTTCCCTCACCAGGGATCAAACTCATGTCCCCTGCAGTGGAAGAATGGAGTCTTAACCACTGGACCGCCAGGGAAGTCCCTCCAGAACTTTTCCATCATCCCTAATTGAAACTTAGTAGTTAACCATTAGCTCCCCATTCTCTCCTCCCCCAGGCCCCTGGTAACCACTATTTGACTCTTTTTTCATTCGTCTATGATTTTGACTATTTTAGGCACTTCGTATAAATGGAATCATTCAGTACTTGTCCTTTTGTGTCTGGCTTGTTTCACTTAGCATGATGTTTTTAAGGTTCATGTTGTATAATGCATCAGAATTTCATTTTTTTTCATTATTTTAACGCTGAGTAATATTCTGTTGTAAGTATATACCACATGATTTGTTTGTGCATTCATTTTTCAATGGGCGTTTAGGTTATTGCCATTATTTTGGCTCTTGTTAATAACACTGCTATGAACAGTGGTGTGCAAATACTGTTTGAGTCCCTGCGTTCAGTTCTTTGAGATACATACTTAGAAGTGGAATTGCTGGATGCCCTCAAGGTTCATCCATGTCATGGCGTACAACAGGATTTCCTTCTTTTTTAAGGATGAATAATATTCCATTGTATATAGATACCACATTTTCTTTATCCATTCATCCATCAGTACACATTTAGGTTGCTTCTATCTCTTGGCTATTGTGAAAAACGCTGCAGTGAACATGGGTGTGCAAATATATCTTCAAGGTCTATTTTCAGTCTTCTGTATATATACCCAGAAGCAAGATTGCTAAATCATGATAATTCTATTTTTAATTTTTTAAGGAACTTCCATGCTGTTTTCCACTGCAGCTGCACCCATTTCACATTCCTACCAGCAGTGCTCAAAGAGTTCCTGTTTCTCCACGTCCTTGCAACACTTACTTTTTTCTGTGTTTTGATAGTGGCCATCCTAACGGGTATGAGATGATATCTTGTGGTTTTGATTTGCATTCCCCCAATGATTAGTGATGTTGAACATGTTTTCATATACTCATTAGACATTTCTATGCCTTCTTTAGAGACATGTCTGTTCAAGTCCTTTGCCTCTTTTTTTAATGAAAAATTTCATTTCTTATTCCATTCCTTTTCACTGCTTTGATTGTTTTCTTTGCTATGTAGAAGTTTTTGTGTTTGATGTAGTCCTATTTGCCTGTGTTTGCATTGTTTTGCTTGTGTTTTTGGTGTCATAGACAAGAAATCATTGCCAGATCCTATATCATGAAGTTTTCCTCCTATATTTTCTTTCAGGAGTTTTATCACTTCAGGTCTTAATGTTTAGGCCTTTAATCCATTTTGAGTTAATTTTTGTGTGTGGTATAAGGGTCCATCTTCATTCTTTTGTATGTGGGTATCAAGTTTTCCAAGCACTATTTGTTGAGGAGATTATCCTTTCCACATTGTGTAGTCTTTGTACCCTTGTTGAAAATCATTTGGCCATATGCACTGGTGTGTTTCTGGGTTCTCTATTCCATTGGTCTATATGTCTTTATGCCAGTACCATGCTGTTTTAAATACTGTAGCTTTGTGGTATATTTTGAAATCAGGACATGTGAGGCTTCCAGAGTTTTTCTTCTTTCTTGAGATTGTTTTGGCTCTTTGGGATCCTTTAAGATTCCATATGAATTTGGGGATGGTTTCTTGTGTTTCTGCGAAAGACTGCTTGGGGTAGTATAAATATTTTAAAAATATTAAGTCTTCAAGTCCATAAACATGGGATGTCTTTCCATTCATTTGTGTCAACTTTTCTTTCAGCAGTGTTTTGTAGTTTCCAGTGTACAAGTCTTTTACTTCTTTGGTTAAGTTTATTCCTAAGTAATTTATTGTTTTTGATGATAGTGTAAATAGAATTGTTTTCGTAATTTCCTTTCTGGATTGTTGACTGTTAGTGTATAGAAATGCAACTGATTTTTGAATTTTGATTTTATATTCTGTAACTTTGCTGTATTTGCTTATTCAACAGTTTTTTTTTGTGTGTGTATGTGTGTGTGTAATGTTTAGGGTTTTCAACATATAAGATCATGTCATCTGTGAAAAGAGATAATATTATTTCTTTCTTCCTAAGCTGGATGGCTTTTAATTCTTTATCTTGTGTGATTGCTCTGGCTAGGACCCAAGTACTGTGTTGAATAGAAGTGACTAAAGTGGGTATCCTTGTCTTATTCTTGATATTGGAGGAAAAGGTTTCAGTTTTTCACTGTTGAGTATGATGTTAGCTGTGATCTTTTCATTAATGAACTTTATTATGATAAACAGATTTGCTAGATATAGAATCCTCAACCAACAGTTTTTTTCTTTATGCACTTTGAATATATCAACCCACAGACTTCTGGTCTCCAAGGTCTCTGAGAAGAAATAAGATAGTTTCATTGAGGATCCCTTTTATACGATGAGTTACTTCCTCTTGTTGCTTTCAAGGTTCTTTGTTTTTGGATTTTGACAATTTGATTATAATTTGTCTAGATTTGTGTATCTTTGTGTTTACAGGCATATCTTGGATATATTGTGGGTTTACTTCCAGACCGCTGCAATAAAACAAATGTTGCCTAAATTGGATAGCACGAATTTTTTGGTTTCCCAGTGCATATAAAAGTTATGTTCACACTCTACTGTAGTCTGTTAATTGTGCAATACCATTATGTCTAAAAAATCGATGTGCATACCTTAATTAAAAAATACTTTATTGCTAAAAAAAAAATGCATCTGAGCCTTTAGCAAGTCGCAGTCCTTTTGCTGGTGGAGGGTCTTGCCTCATTGATGGCTGCTGACTGATCAGGGTGGTGGTTGCTGAGTTGGGGTGGCTGGGGCAATTTCTTAAAATAAGACAACATTGAAGTTTGCCTTATTGGTTGGCTCTTCTTTTCATGAACAATTTCTCAGTAACTCTCAGCGCTGTTTGATAACATTTTACTTACACCAGAACTTCTTTCAAAATTGGAGGGACTTCCCTGGTGGCACAGAGGTTAAGAATCCACCTGCCAATGCAGGGGATGCGGGTTCGAGGTCTGGTCCGGGAGGATCCCACATGCCACGGAACAACTAAGCCCGTGCGCCACAACTACTGAGCTTGTGCTCTAGAGTCCGTGTGCCACAACTACTGAGCCCGCTCGCCTAGAGTCCGTGCTCCGCAACAAGGGAAGCCACCGCAATGAGAAGCCCGCGCACCACAACGAAGAGTAGCCCCTGCTCGCCACAACTAGAGAAAGCCTGTGCGCAGCAACAAAGACCCAACACAGCCCATAATAAATAAATAAATAAATAAATAATAAAAAAATTGGAGTAAGTCCTTTCAAACCCTGCTGTTGCTTTAGCCAAGTAAGTTTATATATGTAATACTCTAAATCCTTTGTTGTCATTTCAGCGTTCTTCACCAGGAGTAGATTCCATCTCAGGAAACCACTTTCTTTGCTCATCCGTAAGAAGCATTCCTCATTCCTTAAAAATTTTATTATGAAATTGCAGCAATTGAGTCATCTCTTTAAGCTCCACTTGTAATTCTAGTTCTCTTGCTATTTCCACCACATCTGCAGTTACTTCCTCCACTCAAGTCTTGAACCCCTCAAAGTCACCCATGAGGGTTGAAATCAACTTCTTCCAAACTCTTGTTCATGTTGGTATTTTGACCTTGTCCCATGAATCATGAATGTTCTTAGTGGCATCTAGAATGGTGAATCCTTTCCAGAAGGTTTCAATTCACTGTACCTAGATCCATCAGAAGCACCCATCTCCATCAAGTCATCTTCTGTTCATTCTGTTAGCTCTTAAATTTCTCCAGGATCCTGTTTTGAAACCTTTCAAACCCCCCCCCCCCCACACACACTTTTTTGCCATATCCACAATCTCTTTAATCATTTCCTTGGTTGGCTCTGTTGTAAGTTCTGTGGAGTCATGCACATCTGGACCCAGTTTTCTCCAGCAGGAATTTATTGTTTCAGGCTTGATGGCTTTCATGGCTTTTTCTTTTAACAACGATGGTGTCTTTAATGATGTAATCCTTTCAGACTGTAATGGTGTCTTCTCTGTCTAGGTTCTCTTCATAGCACTGACAGTCCTTTCTGTAGAGTACCATGTGGAATGAGCCTTAAAGGTCCTATGACCCCCTGCTCCAGGGGCTGAATTACAGATGTTGTGTTGGGGGCAAGTAGATCACTTTGACTCCTTCATTGTTGAACTCACGGGGTTCTGGGTGGCCAGGGACATTGTCCAATATCAAAAGAACTTTAAAAGGCGGCCCCTTGTTGGCAAGTTACTTCCTGACTTCAGGAACAAAGCAGTGATGGAACCAGTGCAGAAAGTGTTCTCGTCCCGGCTGGTGTTTATCTTTTCCCTTCAAGATTCCGTGTTAGCAGCTTCATAGTTGAGGGCAGCCCTGATCATAAACTCCACTGCATTTGCACAAAACAGTAGAGTTAGCCTGTCCCTTCCTGCCTTAAATCCTGGTGCTTGCTTCTCATTGTTACTAATGAATGTCCTTTGTGGCATTTTTTTCCATAATAGGGCACTTAAACATCTGCATTAAAAACCTGTTTAGGCAGATATTCTTTCTCAACAATTTTCTTAGTGGCATCTGGGGAAGTCTGCTGCCTCTTGGTCAGAAGAAGCTGTTTCTCCTGTTATCTTGACATTATTTTAGGCCAAACCTCTTTCTAAAATTATCAAACCATCCTTTGCAGGCATTAAACTCTCCATCTTTCCATCTTTCAACTTTCTGTGCTTTAAGTTGTCACATGACTTTGCTTTTTCTTGAATCATATTAAAGTCTATAGATATGCCTGCCTTAGAGCAACCTTGCATCCACATAAAAGCTGCATTTAAAGGATAAAAAGGGGGACTTCCCTGGTGATCCAGTGGTTAAGACTCTGTGCTCCCAATGTGGGGGGCCCGGGTTCTATCCCTGGTCCCACATACTGCAACTAAGCCCGTGCACCGCAATGAAGAGCCCATGTGCCGCAGCAAAGACCCAGCACAGCCAAAATAAATAAAGTTTAAAAAAGGATTAAAAGGTATGTATTTTGTAAAAAGAACAAGGTTGAGCTGGTATGGTTGTGGCTTGAGAAAGATTGAAAAAGGTATGGGAACATCCAATTGTTATAGCCTAACCCAGTAGGTAACATCCATAGGCTTGTAGATATAATTGGCAGTGACACTTGGGATTCAAGAGAAACTGGTTACAGGTTAAGACCAAGGGGTCTCAGCCATCGTGAACAGACTGGAGTTTCTGGTGACAGATCCAACAGTCAGAAAGGTTTTCCCCTTTTGCAATGGATTGGGAGATGTGGACGAGAGCGTTGCCTTTCCAAGAAAGAGGGGGGAAATAAGGTAAGAAACAAGAGCAAGAAAAGGGTATACAGGCCTGGTCTCATCATTTTGGGAAAGCTGTCTCCTTTGGCTGTCGTCTGCTTCAGTTCTTGGAAATCTTCAGGGTGAGGTCACCAGTTGGTGTGCAGGTCCCATAAGGGTTTGAGACTTTCTTTAGATGAGACACGTGGATCCAGGAGTCAACTCCTTGAAGTTTGGTGGTGCAAGGATTGGTCAGTTACACTTGATAAAGGCATGGTTGAATAAAGTGTTTTGTGGAGATGTCTTTTCCAATAAAGAAATCTCCAGGCTGCAAAGTGTGGCGTTTGACGTCTTCATCTTTAAGAGGATTGCTCTATTAAAGCATGGTTATTTTTAATAGATGTAATTAGACCTATGCAACATTGTAGTATATCTCATTTCATTAGTTGTAGATGAAAGAGGCAGGAGCTAGATGCATGGGGTGCCCAGCAGTTAGATCAAAGGGTGAGAGTTTATGAGTTCCAAAGTGAGTGGACCTGAGATTGAGAAGGACCAGAGGCAGTGCTTTTGGCCAAAGTATTTGGAGGATTTCCGCAAATTTTGATTATTGAGGTTTTTTTTTTTTTTTTTAAATTGGGTATAGTTGCTTTACAGTGTTGTGTTTCTGCTGTAAATTGAAGTGAATCAGCTATATGTGTCCATATATCCCCTCTTTTTTGGATTTCCTTCCCGTTTAGGTCACCAAAGAGCACTGAGTAGGGTTCGCTGTGCTATACAGCAGGTTCTCATTAGTTGTCTCTTTTACACTTAATGGTGTGTATATGTCAATCCCAATCTCCCAATTCATCCCACACCCCTTTCCCCCCTTGGTGTCCATACGTTTGTTCTCTGTCTGTGTCTCTATTTCTGCTTTGCAAATAGGTTCATCTGTACAATTTTTCTAGATTCCACATACATGCGTTAATATACGATACTTGTTTTTCTCTTTCTGGCTGGCTTCACTCTGTATGACAGACTCGAGATCCATCCACATCTCAACAAATGACCCAATTTCGTTCCCTTTTATGGTTGAGTAATATTCCATTATGTATATATACCACATCTTTATCCATTCATCTGTCGATGGACATTTAGGTTGCTTCCATGTCCTGGCTATTGTAAATAGTGCTGCACTGAACATTGGGGTGCATGTGTCATTTTGAATTATGGTTTTCTCAGGGTATATGCCCTGTAGTGGGATTGCTGGGTCATATGGTAGTTTTTAGTTTTTTAAGGAACCTCCATACTGTTCTCCATAGTGGCTTTATCAATTTACGTTCCCACCAACAGTGCAAGAGGGTTCCCTTTTCTCTGCACCCTGTTTAGCATTTATTGTTTGTAGATTTTTTGATGACGGCCATTCTGACCGCTGTGAGGTGATACCTCATTGTAGTTTTAATTTGCGTATCTCTAATAATTAGTGAGATTGAACATCTTTTTCATGTGCCTCTTGGCCATCTGTATGTCTTCTTTGCTGAAAGGCTATTTAGGTCTTCTGCCCATGTTTTTGATTGGATTTTCTTTTTTGTTATTGAGGTGCATGAGCTGTTTGTATATTTTGGAGATTAATCCCTTGTCAGTTGCTTCATTTGCAAATATTTTCTCACATTCTGGCGGTTTTCTTTTCGTCTTGTTTATGGTTTGCTTTGCTGTGCAAAAGCTTTTAAGTTTAACTAGGTCCTATTTATTTATTTTTTATTTTATTTTCATTACTTTAGGAGGTGGGTCAAAAAAGATCTTGCTGTCATTTATGTCAAAGAGTGTTTTTCTTATGTTTTCCTCTAAGAGTTTTGTAGTGTCCGGTCTTACACTTAGATCTTTAATGCATTTTGAGTTTATGTTTGTGTATGGTGTTAGGGAGTGTTCTAATTTCATTCTTTTACATGTAGCTGTCCAGTTTTCCCAGCACCCCTTATTGAAGAAGCTATCTTTTCTCCATTGTATATTCTTGCCTCCTGTGTCATAGATTAGGTGACCCTAGGTGCGTGGGTTTATCTCTGGGCTTTCTATCTTGTTCCATTGATCTATATTTCTGTTTTTGTGCCAGTACCATATTGTCTTCATTACTGTAGCTTTGTAGTATAGTCTGAAGTCAGGGAGCCTGATTTCCTCCATTCTTCCAGCTCCACTTTTCTTTCCCAAGATTGCTTTGGCTATTCGGGGTTTTTTGTGCTTCAATACAAATTGTAAAATCTTTTGTTCTAATTCTGTGAAAAATGCCATTGGTAATTTGATAGGGATTACATTGAGTCTGTAGATTGCTTTGGTAGTATAGTCATTTTCACAATATTGATTCTTCCAATCCAAGAACATGGTATATCTCTCCAACTGTTTGTGTCATCTTTTATTTCTTTCATCAATATCTTAAAGTTTTCTGCATACAGGTTTTTTGCCTCCTTAGGTAGGTTTATTCCTAGGTATTTTATTCTTTTTGTTGCAATGGAAAATAGGATTGTTTCCTTAATTTCTCTTTTTGATCTTTCGTTGTTAGTGTATAGGAATGCAAGAGATTTCTGTGCATTAATTTTGTATGCAGCAACTTCACCAGATTCACTGATTAGCTGTAGTAGTTTTCTGGTGGCATCTTAGGATTTTCTGTGTATAGTATTATGTCATCTGCAAACAGTGACAGTTTTACTTCTTTTCCAATTTGTGTTCCTTTTACTTCTCTCTCTTCTCTGAATGCCATGGCTAGGATTTCCAATACTATGTTGAATAATAGTGGCAAGAGTGGACACCCTTGTCTTGTTCCTGATCTTAGAGGAAATGCTTTCAGTTTTTCACCATTAAGAATGATGTTTGCTGTGGGTTTGTCATATATGGCCTTTATTATGTTGAGGTAGGTTCCCTCTGTGCCCACTTTCTGGAGAGTTTTTATCATAAATGGGTGTTGCATTTTGTCAGAAGCTTTTTCTGCATCTATTGAGATGATCGTATGGTTTTTATTCTTTAATTTGTTAATATGGTGTATCACATTGATTGTGTTGTGTATACTGAAGAATCCTTGCAACCCTGGGATAAATCCCACTTGATTATGGTGTGTGATCTTTTTAATGTGTTGTTGGATTCTGTATGCTAGTACTTTGTTGAGGATTTTTGTGTCTATGTTCATCAGTGATATTGGTCTGTAATTTTCTTTTTTTGTGATATCTTTGTCTGGTTTTGGTATCAGGGTGATGGTGGCCTTGTAGAACGTGTTTGGGAGTGTTCCTCCCTCTGCAATTTTTTTGAGGAGTTTGAGAAGGATAGGTGTTAACTCTTCTCTAAATGTTTGATAGAATTCGCCTGTGAAACCATCTGGTCCTGAACTTTTGTTTGTTGAAAGATTTTTTTTATCACAGTTTGAATTTCATTACTTGTGATTGGTTTGTTTATATTTTCTAATTCTTCCTGGTTCAGTCTTGGAAAGTTGTACCTTTCCAAGAATTTTTCCATTTCTTCCAGGTTGTCCATTTTATTGGCATATAGTTGCTTGTGGTAGTCTCTCCTGATCCTTTGTATTTCTGCAGTGTCACTTGTAATTTCTCCTCTTTCATTTCTAATTTTATTGATTTGAATCCTCTACCTTTTTTTCTTGATGAGTCTGGTTAAAGGTTTATCAATTTTGTTTATCTTCTCAAAGAACCAACTTTTAGTTTTATTGGTCTTTGCTATTGTTTTCTTCATTTCTATTTTATTTATTTCTGTTCTGATCTTTATGATTTCTTTCCTTCTACTAACTTCAGGTTTTCTTTGTTCTTCTTTTTCTAGTTGCTTTAGTTGTAAGGTTAGATTGTTTATTTGAGATTTTTCTTGTTTCTTGAGGTAGTATTGTATTCCTGTAAAACTCCCTCTTAGAACTGCTTTTGCTGTGTCCCATAGGTTTTTTTTTTTTGGCTGCATTGGGTCTTTGTTGCTGTGCATGGGCTTTCTCTGGTTGCGGCGAGCGAGGGGGCTATTCTTTGTTGCGGTGTGTGGGCTTCTCATTGCAGTGGCCTCTCTGGTGCGGGGCACAGGCTCCAGGCGCACGGGCTTCAGTAGTTGTGGCACACGGGCTCAGTAGTTGTGGCACGCGGGCTCAGTAGTTGTGGCACGCGAGCTTATGAGTGTAGGCTCAGTAGCTGTGGCGCACGGGCTTAGTTGCTCTGCGGCATGTGGGATCTTCCCGGGCCAGGGCTCGAACTCGTGTCCCCTGCATTGGCAGGCGGATTCTTAACCACTGCGCCACCAGGGAAGCCCATGCGTCCCATAGGTTTTGGATCATCGTGTTTTCATTGTCATTTGTTTGTAGGTTTTTAAAATTTTTTTCTTTGATTTTTTTTAGTGATCTCTTGGTTACTCAGCAGCGTACTGTTTAGCCTCCATGCGTTTGTGTTTTTTTCTGTAATTGATTTCTAATCTCATAGCGTTGTGGTCAGAAAGGCTGCTTGATACAATCTCAATTTTCTTAAATTTTCCAAGGCTTGATTTGTGACCCAAGATGTGAGCTATTCTAGAGAGCATTCCATGTGCACTTGAGAAGCATGTGTATTCTTCCGCTTTCAGGTGGAATGTCCTGCAAATATCAATTAAGTCTGTCTGGTCTGTTGTGTCTTTTAAAGCTTGTGTTTATTTATTTTCCGTCTGCATGATCTGTCTATTAGTGTTAAGTGGGGTGTTAAAGTCCCCCACTATTATTGTGTTACTGTTGATTTCCCCTTTTATGGCTGTTAGCATTTGTCTTATGTATTGAGGTGCTCCTATGTTGGGTGCATAAATATAATTGTTATGTTTTCTTCTTGGGTTGATACCTTGATCATTATGTAGTGTCCTTTCTTTTCTCTTGTAATAGTCTTTATTTTAAAGTCTATTTTGTTTGATATGAGTATTGCTACTCCAGCTTTCTTTTGATTTCCATTTACATGGAATATCTTTTTCCATCCCCTCACTTTCAGTCTGTATGTGTCCCTAGATCTCAAGTGGGCCTTTTGTAGACAGCATATATACGGCTCTTGTTTTTGTATCTGTTCGGCCAGTCTGTGTCTTTTGGTTGGAGCATTTAATCCATTTACATTCAAGGTGATTATCGATATGTATGTTCCTGTTACCATTTTCTTAATTGATTTGGGTTTGTATTTGTGGGTCTTTCTTCTCTTGTGTTTCCCGCTTAGAGAAGTTCCTTCAGCATTTTTTGTAACGCTCTTTGGTGGTGCTGAATTCTCTTAGCTTTTGGTTGTCTGTAGAGCTTTTGATTTCTCTGTCAAATCTGAATGAGATCCTTGCTGCATAGAGTAATCTTGGTTGTAGGTTTTTCCCTGTCATTTGAAATGTATCCTGCCACTCCCTTCTGGCCTGCAGAGCTTCTGCTGAAAAATCAGCTGATAACCTTATGGGGTTTCCCTCATACGTTGTTTTTTGCTTTACCTTGCTGCTTTTAATATTTTTTCTTTGAATTTAGTTTTTGTTAGTTTGATTAATATGTGTCTTGGCATGTTTCTCCTTGGGTTTATCCTGTATGGAACTCTCTGTGCTTCCTGGACTTGGGTGGCTATTTCCTTTCCCATGTTAGGGAAGTTTTTGTCTCTAATCTCTTCAAATATTTTTTCAGACCCTTTCTCTTTCTCTTCTTCTTCTGGGACCCCTATAATTTGAATGTTGGTGCTTTAATATTGTCCCAAAGGTCTCTGAGACTGTCCTCGATTCTTTTCATTCTTTTTTCTTTATTTTGCTCCTTGGCAGTTATTTCCAGCATTCTATCTTCCAGCTTACTTATTCGTTCTTCTGTCTCAGTTATTCTGCTATTGATTCCTTCTAGTGTATTTTTCATTTCAGTTATTGTGTTGTTCATCACTGTTTGTTCTTTAGTTCTTGTAGGTCTTTGTTAGACATTTCTTGTATTTTCCCAATCCATGCCTCCATTCTATTTCTGAGATTTTGGATCATATTTACTATCATTACTCTGAATTCTTTTTGAGGTAGGTTGCCTATTTCCTCTTCATTTTTTTTGTTTTGTAGATTTTTACCTTGTTCCTTCATCTATTACATATTTTTTTGTCATCTCATTTTTTTTGATGGGTGGGCCTGTGTTCTTGTCTTGCTGGTTGTTTGGCCTGAGACGTCCAGCACTGGAGTTTGCAAGCAGTTTGGTGGAGCTGGGTCTTGGTGCTGAGATGAGGACCTCCAGGAGAGCTCACACTGATTAATATTCTCTGGGGCCTAAGGTTCTCTGTGAGTCTAGCGTCTTGGACTCAGTGCTCCCACCACAGAAACTCCAGCCCGACCCCCAGTCTGGTTGTGCAGTGATTCCTCCCATCCCCTTAGGTGTCCAAGGTCCCCCACTAGCACCCAGTAGGTGTTCTGCAAGGATTACTTCGATGCATTCTTTTTTAAAAAAATAAATTTATTTATTTGTTTGTTTGTTTATTTTTGGCTGCGTTGGGTCCTTGTTGCTGCACACGGGCTTTCTTTTAGTTGCTGTGAGCGGGGGCTATTCTTAGTTGTGGTGCATGGGCTTCTTATTGCAGTGGCTTCTCTTGTTGCCAGACACCGGCTCTAGGCACGGGCTTCAGTAGTTGTGGCACGTGGGCTTAGTAATTGTGGCCCATGGGCTCTAGAGCACAGGCTCAGTAGTTGTGGCAGATGGGCTTAGTTACTCCATGGCATGTGGGATCTTCCCGGACTAGGGCTCAAATCCATGTCCCCTGCATTGGCAGGAGGATTCTTAACTACTATGCCACCAGGGAAGCCCCTCGATGCATTCTTGTTGTACTTGTGAGGAGATGCGAACTCCATGTCCTCCTACTCTGCCATCTTGACTGCCGCCCCCCCGCATTGAGTTTTTTTTTTAAACTCTAGTTTTTTTTTTTTAATTAATTAATTAATTTATTTATTTTTGGCTGCGTTGGATCTTCGTTGCTGCAGATGGGCCGTCTGTAGTTGCAGTGAGCAGGGGCTACTCTTTGTTGCCATGCACGGGCTTCTCATTGCAGTGGCTTCTCTTGTTGAGGAGCACAGGCTCTAGGCATGCGGGCTTCAGTAGTTGTGGCACGTGGGCTCAGTAGTTGTTGCTCGTGGGCTCTAGAGCGCAGGCTCAGTAGTTGTGGCTCATGGGCTCAGTTGCTCCTCAGCATGTGGGATCTTCCCGGACCAGGGCTCAAACCCGTGTCCCCTGCATTGGCAGGCAGATTCTTAACCACGGCACCACCAGCAAAGCCCCCCCCCCCATTGAGTTTTGATGACACTTAGTTCATTTGATTAGTCCTGAAGCCTGGTGATGATGTGTAGAGTGAAAGTACTGAAGATTTGGCCAAACAACACATACTTGCTGTAATATTTGACCAGTAAAACGGGTCCCTTGGTTGCTGTGGAGCTCAAGAGGGGTTCGTCAGGTAGGGATGATTTTTTTTCAGTAAGTTTTAGCTACTGAAGAGGCAATAGTTTGTCTATGTGGGAAAGCTTCAGTCCAGTGGGAAAACATACAAATCATTACCAAGACATATTTGTATCCATGGGGTGAGGATAGCTGAATAAAGTCCATTTTCCAACTCTGATGGTCCATTGGGCAATTTAAAGTGTTTGGGGGCAGTGCGGACAGGTTTCCCAGGATTATATGTTGAACAGGTGGGGCTTCTGTTTGGGGTGCAGAGATAATTAGAGAGGATCCCATGATTATTTTTTTGGTGGCCTTAACTAAAAGGACAGTAGCAGGAATGACTCTAAGGCAAAAGGGGTATCCTCGTGCCCAGGGTCTAGCTGCCAACTCTAGTACCCTATGGGGTGATGGTGATCCCCATGCTTTTGGGTAAGTACTCTTAAGTGCTTCTCTCCTTCTCTTATATGAAGAGGAAAAAGGGAAGTTGATCAATAGTAGGGAGATTTATCAAGCTTTCTTTAATGTATTAAAAGCTAGATCATTTGATTCATTCAGTTGGCTATTTTGGTTGCTGCTATCAAATTCTAGATTTATCGTCCCCTTTTGGTAGAAATGCCAGCATGACATTTTTCTAAGGAATCTTGGACCAATAAATGAACGGGGATAGAGGAACTAAAGAGAAAAGGGTAGCTATCTCTTAGTGAGCCTAAACCAAAGGGGATAGGTTAACAGACAGGAACCTGGGGAGGTTTATTTTGAGACCCCCCCCCCCCCGCCACTGAACCATTTTAATTCTCTGAGTCAGGGGCTATTGAGTAACAGTGAGGTTCAGCCCCAAGACTGTAGCTCTGGTGTCAGTGAGGATGGAGGGACTCATTCCCAAGCTGGAGAGTGGTTTCTCTAAGTTGATTGAGGGGAAGGATTGGGGAAAACCCCTGCAATTCCCTGGGAATTGGGGAAGCTGGTTAGATGATTGAAGGTGCCTGGTGCACTTAAGCTTGTGACAGTCTTTCCTTCAATGTCCTGGCTTTTTGCAGTAATGGCAAAGACCAGGAGGGTTTGTGTTTCATTTAGGGGCCTCCACTTGGTGGAGTTGAAAATTGAGGATTTTAGTTAGTGGTCTTCCTTTTAGTTGAATCATCTATGGTGCGGGTGAGCTGATTTGCTGAATTAAATAAATCTGGAGTGGAAATAATTTCCCATTCCATCCTGGTCCTTTTAACTAGAAGAGAAAGATCCCTATTCAACCCATTAATGAACGTAGAGTTAAAGGCTACCCCAGGGGCCAGCAAAATTGAGTTTGTTTGGGAATAACAGAGAAATTGCAATTTGGGACATGCAAACTATGGTGAAACTTATAGGCATGTCTGGCGAAGGAAGGTGAGGAGTGTTCTTTTTACAGAGGAAAGGAGGAAGTTAGGAGGGGCTGTTTTGAATGAAAGTTCATTGGAAGAGAATGAGAATTCGGGGTTGTGGTGGCTTCTCATTGGCTGAGTTGCAGTGGTTTCTCATTGGCTGGGCTGTTGGCAAGGAAGAAGTCTTTCTTCCTGCTGAGGAATGTAGAGTAAGCTGGTATGTGCTTGAGAGCTCTCCCTTCAGGGCTTCCAGTCTTCATTTTGCATGAGGTTTTTCGTTTATTTGTTTTCACAAGTTCTAAGAGATTATTTCAGGTTGGAGTCCTTAAGGTGTCTCTCCCTATAGAGTGATTCTGGTAACTTACAGCTTTGCTAAATCTACCTGTAGCTCTTCTGGGGCTTTTCCCCATTGATATTCAAGATGTTTATGGTTTTGTTTTTTTTTGTTTTTTTGTAAAGTGCGACCAAGGAGAGCATTCCTTTTTAAATTAATCATTAATGGATACATATTCCCCAGTTTTTTTCTGCTCTGAAGAATCTTCTTCATTTTCTCTCTTGATCTGCCAACATGTTCAGAACCTTCCTTTAGCTCTTTGAGCATATTTGACAGTTATTTTAAAGTCTTTGCCTAGCAGGTCTGAGTTCCTCAGATATACCTCCTGTTTCTCTGTATGCCTTGTGATATTTTTTTGTTGAAAACTGGACATGTGAATCATATATAGTCATCCCCCCTTATGAGCAGGGGATAGGTTCCAAGACCCCCAGTGGATGACTGAACCTGCGGATAGTACTGAACTCTTATATATACTATGTTTTTTCCTTTACATACACACCTGTGATAAAGTTTAATTTATAAATTAGTCCCAATAAAATATTGGCAATAATAATAAAATGAAATTATAATAATATAGTGTAATAAACATACGTGAATGTGGTTTCTCTCACAAAATATCTTATTATACTGTACTCATGATGATGATGTGAGATGATAAAATGCCTATGTAATGAAATGAAATGAGGTGAATGACATAGGCAGTGTGACATAGCATTAGGCTACTATTGACCTTCTGACACTGTGTCAGAAGAAGGATCATCTGCTTTGGGTGATCCTGGATCACTGAACATGATGTTGATGGATAGATGTTGGGAGCAGAAGATGTTTTTGGTTGGGAATCCCGGGCAGGTTGGAGCGGGATGGTGTGAGATTTTATCACACTATTCAGAATGGTGTGCAATGTAAAAGTTATGAATTGCTTATTTCTGGAATTTTCCATTTAGTGTTTTCGGGCTGCAGTTGACAGCTGTTAACAAACTGTGCAGAGCCAGACCATGGATAAGGCGGGGGACTACTGTAGTGTGGTAGCTCTGGAAATTAGATTCTCCTTCTCAGATTTTTTTTTATTGTTTGTTGTCGTCTCTGTGCCAATTATCAGTCTGTGGTGAATGCTTAGACTTTTCTCAGGTATTTTCTGAGCCTGTCTTTCCCTGGGCAGAGGCAGAGGCTTTCTAAATTCTCCCATACGTGGGGGGATGGTTCAGGCGGTAATGCAAGCGATGGGGAGCGATGGGGAGTGGCAGATGAAGGTTCACTCGCCCGCCCACTGCTCACCTCCTGCTGTGTGGCCCAGTTCCTAACAGGCCGCGGACCGGTACCGGTCTGTGGCCCAGGGGTTGGGGACCCCTGCTTTAAATCCCCTGGGAGCCACTTTAGCCAGTGGGGGGAGTTGGAAGAATGGCCACTCACCTCTGTGTCTGCTCTTCCTTCTTGATCAGAAGCAACCATCCACAGTCAGGACCTGGGACCCTGGTATTTGGAGGAAAAGGTCTTTATTGCCCACCTTGGCTCCAGCAAGTCAAACTAGAAATGTTTGGGCTGGCTGATGGGGAATGGGTAGCTGCTACTGTGCTAAAGGCTAAAATCCACCACTATTAGTTGCACTTTACTACTTAAGGTTTCTCCTGGACACTACAAGCCTTAAAATAGACTCCTGTGTTCCAAATAATCACTTTAGGTACTTTCTGCCAGTATAATTGTTGTCTAGGTGGAGAGATGGATTCCTGGCACCTCCTACTGCTCCATCTTCCCTGACATCAGTCCTTCCATGTCTTTGATTTTTATCCTTCTTTCTGGAAGCTGTTGTCAACTTTTATCTTCCAACTCTACTACTAAATGTTTTGAATGTTTTATTGTTGTTGTCATATTTATATTTCCAAGTGCATTTTCTGATTCTCTGCTTACTCCTTTTTTTAAAAAATCATATTCTGTTTGTGTCATGGGTGAAATACTCGTTTCTCTGAGGATGCTAATATGGTGTCTTTTAGTGTTACCGCTCCCTTCATTATCTTTCCTCTAAGTTGTTTTTACTTGTTTTCTCTCTTTCTCCTTGGAGGCTTTCCTCAAACTTCTGGTGATCTTTGACTACTCACATTTAAGAAGAGGGCTCTAAAACACCACTTGGAAGGTGTTTCAGTTACTGTGGCACTGTCCATTAGGAATAGAATGTGAGCCACGTAATAATTTCAGATTTTCTAGTAGCCACTTTAAAAAGGTAAGAGAAGACAGGTGAATAATATATTTTGTTTTACCCAGTATATCCATAATATTATATCAACATATAATCAGTATAAAAAATTATTGGTGAGATATTTTATATTATTTTTTTGCACTGTCTCCAAAACCCATGTGTATTTTACAGTTGCAGCACATCTTAGTTCATACACTAAATTTTTATTTGAAATACTTGAGCCATATTGAGATTAATAAAACTTAGAGTTGAAAAGTAGATTCACATAGTTCTTCCAAATGCACTTTGTTGTTGGTCTACATATACCTAAATTTTTCAAGTATCAGAAAATGATTTTCCTTCGATATTTGCATCCACATTTACAAAGTTGTTCATCTTTTTATTAGAAGAATTGATTTGATTTTGAAACAAAAGCATATAATTTCAAAGCAATATCTGTTTAAATAAATTCAACTCTTCTGTCAACTCTGTTATTACCATTAAATTCAATGAGGTATTGCATAAATGGAAACAAAACTAAATTTATCAGTATCAACCATTCTTCACATTTTTCTTGTATTTTGCAGCCAATTTATACAATGCTATTGATTACATTGAAAATTTGCATGTTGACTCATGTTAGAAAAATGTGTAAAGTCATTATTTTTTGTTTATATTATGAAATGTTTCAATTTTAACTAATTTTTCTCACCTGAGTAGGTCACAAGTTTTTCCCATTCTAAGAAGCTTCAAATGTAGCTCATTCATATTCAGTGTGATACTGCCACTTTTTGTCTTTGATTTTCGAATACTTAGCAGTCATTCCTTTCGTTTCAAGAAAATCTTGAATTGGAATTCTCAGTACAGGAAATCTTTGTAAAATTCTTTTATGATTCAACCAAGGAGTATCAGTAAAGAACACAAGATCATTAAAAACATTATTTTCAACAGTTTCATAAACTAGCAGTGATTATATCATTTGCACACATGTACGGAAGAATTTTAACATCTATATTCATGTCTGTCTTCTTGGAGTCTGCTTCAGAAAACTGAACAGATATTTTCAGTAGTTAACCATATAGTGGAACAAAGCAATGAGGGAAATACCATTCTCTTGCTTTAAAATTCCAGTATATCTGTCTTTGGACCTAACACAGCTGCAGTCTTATCTTTACAATAGAAACGAATTTTTTTCTCCAGTTGAAATTTCTTCTTTATCCGGTGGAAAATTGTCAAAAATATCTGTCATGCGTTTGAGTTTTTAGGCAATGAATTGACATTTCTTTATAAATTTGGATGTTCCTTGAGACAGAATGTACTCAAAGTTTTCAGTTGGCAGTGTCTTATATCTTATATTACATACCTAAAGCTAAGTACTTGAAATTTTTCTAATTTTGAACCAGTTGATCTTTGATAGTATGAGAAATTTCTTGTCCTCTATGAGCAAAATTAGAAGGTTAATTAAAATTTTCAATTTTTATGTGTCTTTTTAAGTCTTCCTCATAATTTTCTAACTAGATTACCATAATTAAAATGGTCATTTCTTTTATCATCTCTCCATCGACGATCCTTGTGTGTGTGTGTGTGTGTGTGTGTGCGCGCGTGCGTGCACACGTGCAAGAATTCAAACCATTTTATAGCTGGCCAAGTATAAGCTTGAAATCCTGTTAAAAATTGTTTAAATTTTTTGATGGAAATGTAATTCTCATTTCGTAGGACTTATTTCGTGGATTCTTTTTTGACTATTGGGAGAATACTTATCACTAAACTGTTGCTGAAAAAATGAAATAACTATTAGCTGCTGTCTTCAATATTGTCTACCGTATTGAACACTTGTGTACAAAAAACAGCCTTCTCATTTTGCTGTGCCTGCAGTGAGTTGCATTTGCTACTCATCATCGAATGTGTACTGTACCCTCTTGCACTCTTTTTTCTTTGCTGTACTCGTGGTACTAGCTTCTGTATTGCACTGAATTCTGCCTCATTAATATGCCTTCATTAAAAATCTAAATATTTTTCCATATTTTTAACCTAGATAATTTTATTATATTACAGTTAAAATAATAAGTGTCTCAATTTATGATTATGGTTTACATATAGGTGTCACTGTAATTTGTGCTGTCTGCATAGGTGTTCTTTAACTTGTACTATCTACATAATTTATCCAAGTAGACACATTGTGATGTTACTTCAGTGCATAGAAAAAAATCATCTGAACTGAATCAGTCTGTTGATACTGACTAGATTGGTGAAGTGTTTATCTGTAATACTAGAAGTCATGCACGTTCCTGTACAAGCATTACAATACAACAGCAACGTCCTGTGCCGTGCAACAGTTAAAGTGAATTGTAGTTCTACCAAAACAATAAAGTTGTGTTTAATGGAAAAATATTTACTCTGCCTCAGTTTTTTAAACCTTGAAATGTGGCACTCTATCCGTATTTCCAGTTCTCAGTCGCCTTAAGTGGCTACCATATTGAACAGTACAGAGTTGGAGTACGCAGTGCTAGCCACAGAGAACCCAACAAATCAGAGTGACACTAACTCAGTAAAAGTTTATTTCCCAGTCAGACTTCCACCGTTTTCTTTCCAACATTTTGTAGTCATGCCATCTGGAACATATGGCCTCCAAGGTCCCAGAGGCAAGGAAAGCAAGACCTGGAACATTATACAGTGTTTCTAAGCACTGGCCTGGAAAAGCTTAGAACCTTGGGTCCCATTTTGGTGCAAAGGTGTCCCAGGGCACTGTAGAGAATTCACAAGGGCTTCCTAGGATATTTTAAATTTTAGGGAAACAGCTATAACTACTGGACATGGCACCAACTAATATGTTGCTTGGAGCTAACTATTTAGCAAATGGAACTGTCAGGTATTTCTTTTGGCCCAGGGACACTGAGGAAAGGATTTTGCTACTAAGGATGCTGTAACCAAGAAAGTTTGGGAACCTCTGGCTTAGGATAACCACACCCTTTCCTTCTTCCCACACCACACGTTGTACATACTTTCCGCAAGGGAGACAGTCCGAAGTCTGATTCGATCCATGTTCCCAGCTCAAAGTCCAGGGTCTCTGGGTTGGAAGTTTGAGTCCATGGGAGCAGCAGGTCAATTTGTGGGCTTCACGGAAGAGTGATGGGGGTGTTCACTTAGATTTTGCCTTTGGGACCCTAAATGTCAGCGTCTGTCAGTCCTTGGAGCAGTGTTATTTCTTCAGAAGGGTCTACAGTTTTTCTAGGGAAGGACTTAAGCTGCCAGGGGCCATAAGCCTGGCTATTTTTCTGGAACAGGTGGAAGAAAGCTGCATGGTAGTATGGGGGTTGGAGTTCACCCGTATACAGAATTCCACTTAATCTGTTTTCAGCCTAATGTCCTCCAGGGCCAGGGTCCCCAAGTTAAAAGCCTCTCAAGTTCTCTTTGGTGAAAGATGATACCTAAGATTTCTATGGGGGTGAAATTTTCATAGGGTGATGGACAGTCCCTGACCATGAAGGGTGGGAGTGGCATCTGGGGCTTGAACCGCTCTGATGCGTGTTTTCAAGCACTTTCTCTCCTTTGAGTCCCTGATTTCCTCCACCTCCTGAATCGTCTGGATCTCATCAGTACCTTTTCAGAAAGCAGTCGTGGCTTTTTCTCCTGCACTAAGTCAGTAAAATTCTTCCAAACGATATATGTCTTCAAATATTATTGTTTGGGCTTACATATGTCTCTTAATTTTTTTTTTTTTTTTTTTTTTTGTCTCTTAATTTTTATATCAGGTTTATTGAGATGGAATTTACGTAAAGTTCACCTTTTTTCAGATTTTGTCAATCTAGTACAATTGACAAAAATGTAAGTTATTTAAAGCATATAACATGATGATTTGATATACATTGTGAAATGAGTCCACACATCCATCACCTCACATATTTACCTTTTTTTTTTGGCAAGAACATGTGAGTTCTACTCTCTCAGCAAATTCCAACTATACAATATAGTGTTAAAAACTGTAGTCACCATGTTATCCACTAGATCCTCTGACCTTATTCATCTTATAACTCAGTTACACCTTTTGATTAACCTCTCCCTATTTTACCCAACCCTGGCAACCACTTTTCTACTTTCTACTCTATGCGTTCTTTTTTTTTTTTTTTTTTTTGAGTCCACATGTAAGTGGTACTATACAGTGTTTTTCTCTTATTTATTTCACTTAGCATAATGTTCTCCAGGTTCATCCATGTTGCTGCAAATGACAGAAGTTCCTTCTTTTTTTAAGTCTGAATATTATTCTACTGTGTGTATATATATATACACCACATTTTCTTTACCAATCCATCTGTTGATGGACACTGAGGTAGTTTTGATACCTTGGCTATTGTGAATAATGCTGCAAAAAACTACCTCTTTAAATTTCACCACTTTACATTCCACCAGGAGTGTATGAGTAAATTGGTAAAATCATTGTTTCATCTTTTCGCCATCACCTGTTATTTTCTGTCTTTTTTATTACAACATTCTACAGCTTCCCCTAAATTTTTCTTAAAAATTTTTCTTTTTTGGCTGCAACGTGCGGCTTGTGGGATCTTATTACCCCGACCAGGGATTGAACCTGGGTCCACAGCAGTGAAAGCCCAAGTCTTAACCACTGTACCGCCAGGGAATTCCCCCCAATTTTTGTTTCTTATCATCTATATTGTTTTGGATTTTCCAAAGAAAAGGCAGAATTCTTTATTACCTTAAAATTGGAATCCCTGTAGATCTTGCTTAACCTTTTCAGTGGGGCTGATAAAATCTGTCATTGGTGATATCCTGCCTGATTCTTACCAGGGAATGTCTATGAAATGTTGACCACCACTTTGCTATCAAGATTTCACTGAAAAAGATTTGTACACCTGGGATATACAGCAGTTCACAGAACATAAACTAAATGTCTGAGTTGTAGAATAATAGCACTTGCCGGCAAAAATCGTATTTTCTTGATGCAGTGAGTTATATAAGGCCAATTAGCTACCTGGCAGCAGTTATGGATTTGCCATAAGCATCAGGCTAAAATATTGTGGCAAAAGTTCTAAATGCATTAATCTGAAATACTGTATTCAAAAGAGCACTGTTTTCTTTAATACTTTATTCCAGAAAAGCACAAATTAATTGTGCATAGATTGATAGGTGTAGTTAAAAACTCTCCAGAACTCCAGCAACAACCAATCAAAAATGTAATGGAGGGACTTCCCTGGTGGTGCAGTGGTTAAGAATCCTCCTGCCAATGCAGGGGACACGGGTTCGAGCCCTGGTCTGGGAAGATCCCACACGCTGCGGAGCAACAAAGCCTGTGTGCCACAACTACTGAAGCCCACGCGCTCTAAGGCCCATATACTGCAATGAAGGGTAGCCCCCCCTCGCCGCAACTAGAGGATGCCTGCGTGCAGCAACAAAGACCCAACACAGCCATAAATAAATAAATAAATAAATAATGTAACGGAAAAAACGAACAGATGAGTCTAGATGTGGAACCATGTTATCTATTAATAGATTGTAAAGGAAAGATGGAATATTCCATAAGTGGCATATGAAAAACTAGCTTGTCTCTTGGAAAAAATAAAGATGGATACCTATCTTACTGTTGGGCCCAAAATAAGTTCTGGAAAGAGATTTAGATGGGCATGGGGGAAACATGAAGATCTTTGTTCTTCCTGTCTCCTCTTAAGGCAAAATATATCAGTGCCCACTTGGGAGGCTTCCCCACAAAGAATGTAACGTGTGATTGTGGATCTTACAGATGTTGGCCTTTCTTTGGCTGTTTATTGTACTTCTTTCTCCCTACAAGTAAGCCAGGAGTCCATAGCACTTTGGTAGCAAGCAAGCTCCTGTCTTGTGGCCTAAATTTTGTACTGGACCTATTTTTCTTCTTTTTAAAAGTTAACTTTATTGACGTATAATTTATATACAATAAGATGCACGCATTTAAATGTACTGTTCAATGAGTTTTGACAAATGTCTACCCTTATGTCATCCCCATCCCAACAGAACATTGAAATCACCCCAGAAAATTCTCTTTTGCCCCTTTGCAGTCAATCCCAATCCCCTATTCCCTGCTCCATCAGAGATCTAACGTAAAAGCTAAAAGGGTAAAACTTACAGAATAAAAATATGGGAGAAAAATTTCATGACCTACAGATAGGCAAAGATTTCTTAGGTGAAAGACTAAAAAGCACTTAATCATCAAAGAAAAAATGGTAAGTATTATCAAAATTTAAAATATATCCTCTTGGGAATTCACTGGCAGTCCAGTGGTTAGGACTCTGCACTTTCACTGCCAGGGCATGGGTTCAATCCCTGGTCGAGGAACTAAGATCCAGCAAGCCACACAGGGAGGCCAAAAAAAAAAAACCAATATATATATATTTATAATATATATATGTGTGTATGTATATATATACACACATGCTCTTGACTTCTGGTTTCTGGTCCAGCATGTATTGCGTTTGGGTGTCATCAGTCTGTCCTAACAACAAGAAAAACATTGAGCATAAAAAAATCAACAACTCTTTTGAGATCAAGCAGAGACCTTAGGTCACGGGGTAAACCACTGTCCCCCCCCACCCAGAGTGGGAGAGTCAGACAGATACTGAGAGTCACAAGCTACTGGGGTAGAAGCCCTAGAACAGAACCCACCACGGGACCCAGTGCCGGGGCAGGAACCCTTCACCTGGAGCTGACACGCTGCTGGAGGCTCAAACTTGTGGACAAGTTCGAGAGGTAAAAACACCAGGGGGTGCCCAGCCTTAGGGGTGACCGCACCTTTTCCTGAGTTTTTTCTCATGCATATGTTATTTCCCCCATATGGGAAGGGGACACAGAAGCACAGGGACTTTAATTTTTTTAATTGCATTTGTAATAGTGAATAAATTTGTTCATTAGATTCAGAATTCAAAAAGCACAAAAGTGTAGTTTTTCTCTTATCCCCCATCCTTAAGGCACACCTCAGTTCTTGTCCCTGGGTTATTACATCTTTCCAGAGGTTTTATACACACACACCCCCCACAATCGCACACTTTTTTCTCTTATTTTTTCCTTGTACTCCAATTTGATCCCTCCTCTATTTGGTAGCAGAATTGATCAACAGAACTGACATTTCATGATACTGAGTCTCCCAGTCCAAGAGCATGGTAACTTCCATATGTTCAGTCTTCTTTTGTGTTCCTCAGTCATGTTTCAAAGCTTTCTTCATAATAATCTCTCACATTTTTGTTGGCTTATAAAGATTCCCATATGTTATCTTTTTTTGTAGCTGTTGTAAGCGATAGATTCCTTCCTTGGTCTGCCACATTAGACCTGCCCGCAGAGGACCAATGGGGGCTCCCCTGAGTCCGTGTACATCAGCAATGGTTATTTCTCCTTGTGTAACCATAAGCCATAGGGGTGGTGATCTTGACTTCAAATTCACTGATTTCTGCAGGGAGGTAGCTAACACTTACTGAGTACCTAATATATGCCACGTGTTATGCTGGTGTTTTAAATAAATGTATAATATGTATGTGAAGCAGATGTTACTGTCCTCACTTTACAGATGGAAAATCAGAAGTTCAAGGTCACAGAAGCAGTAAACTTTTGGACTCAAAAGAGCCATTATTTTCTACCATAACCCTGAGGGAACTATAGCAGGCAGTAAGTTCACTTGGCCATTGTTCAATATGAAATTTTCACTCTCTTGCTAATTATATTCCACTTAAATGTATTTTATTAGGTAGATCAAATGCATTACAATTAATGTTTTTTAGACCATGAAGACAGCATACTTTTTACTAAATTATTATAAAGAAACTAAGTAATCATCCAAATGATTTCTAGATTCCATGTGTCATTTTTGTTCATGCTTTCACTATTGCTTCCCCAAATTCTCTCCTTTCAGCATTCCCGTAAATGCAGCTGGCATGTTTTCACATCCTTCAGTGATGTGTTCATGGTACTGGATTTTACCCTGTATCAAAACAACAACAAATATAATAGATTAATTTTATATTCTAAATTATATACTCTTCTCATTGTAGCAACAAATTTATCAGTACATCATGGGAAACTTGGAACTAGGAAGTGGAGACCCTGTCCTCTTTGAACTTATAGTCATTTGGGGGGGGCATGACCCACATACACAGTGTATGTAACAGATTACAGTACACATAAGAGTTTAATAATAGGCGTCAGATCACAGTATAACAATACGAGAAATGTCACAAGGAAGCAATTAACTAATTTCTAAGTAAACTGAATAGAAAAATTTAATAATGTAATGATCTCAGAAGAGGTGGATGCAGATGGAGCAGGGGACATCCTTGCAGGGTATCATCTGTGTTCATCTTTCCAGTAGCCCAATGCTGTAGCATCATTACCTCTATTTGACCCCTGAAGAGGCAGAACCTGTTCAGGAAATGTAAATACGATGGCAGTCTAATAATATGTCTTCCCTTCAAGCCAAGATTTGTTCAATACGTGTTTAACATTCATTTAGGAGTGTGGGAGGGAAGAGTTCATTTAGTGAAGAAGGATTTTCATTTCTCTTTTTTCTACAAGGCACAGTCTACTAAATAGAACTAATTCACATTCTCACATTATTTTAAAGAGGTCTTATGTGGATATCTAAGTTACCTTATACTGTTTTTCCCTAATGTATCCAGTGATGGTTTAGCATCCTTTATGGATTTATGGTGGGACTATTTATTTGCTTGAGGTCACTCAACTAGTATGTAGGGAAGCTGGGATTTGAACACTTAACTATCAATAGAAGGCCCCAGCTCATTCCTGTTCTTGAAGAGGCCAAGAACCTGGAAAGGGTCAAAAGCTATAATCAAAAGTTTAGAGGTTAAAAGTAGAGGATGAATACTAATATAAAATGTTAATAATATGGGAAATTAGGATATAATAGAATACAGGGTATATGGGAACTCTCTGTACTCTCAGGAATTTTTCTGTAACTCTAAAACTATTCTAAAATAAAAAGTGTATTAAAAAAAGGGGGAGGGATGAGAAAGAAATAAATAGATGAGAGAGAAATTAAACCAATTCACTGGTTACTTAGAACAAAATTATAATTAGGTTCACTTTGTAGGAAGAAAGCATTTGGGACACCAGCACAGTGGTGTCTGCTGTCAGCTGTGATCATGTTTGATTTCGCCAACAGGGACAAAGAGGCTACACACTGGGAACTCTAAAAGCATCCCACTCTTCCCAGCTCCCTGGAAAGAGCCCAGCCCAGCACTCGGAGAGTGTTAGACTGGGAAGAACGCCAAGCTCCAGGGGATGCCAGGGGAGCAGTCTATGTCTTTGAATTTGGAAATGGTCAGGAAGCCAGGAGTTAGGAAGTATGGTACCACTTTTCTCCTGGGAAACGAAAATAATGCCACCTCGGTTATTCAGATTTCTGTTGACTAAAACTCCACATGGCGTAAGGTGGGAAAATGATCACAGCTCAGGACAAAGCGATTGGATTCTTCCTCTGGATCTATAAGGCATGGCTATAAGACGACTCCACTCTAGGACCTGGAAGAGCCATGGCAAAATATACGCCCCTCTAACACCCATTCATCTCAACAATGTTCATCTAGTGCCTATTCAGACTATTCTGGGTGGTGTGGACACATCAGAAAACAAAATGCGTGAATATTGCTGCCCTCGTGGAGGTTACATTCTCATGGGAGGCAGACAATAAGTGTAATAAATAAGTGAATTATAGTGTATATTATGTTAAAAGATGATAATTGCTATGGATCAAAGTAAGATAAAGAGGATCAACCAGTGGAGGGGGATTGCAATATAAAATAGGGTCGTGTTCAAAGCTTCCTCATTCAGAAGGCAGTTTTCAGCAAAAACTTGAAGAAGGGGGCGAGAATTAAGTAAGCAATTACAGAGAAGTGGAGGGGTGTGGGGAGAGACAGTAAGAAATGAAATTAGAGAGGTAACGGAGGCCAGATAGTGTCCAGTCTTGCAGGGTTTATTCTAAGTGAAATGGGGAGCTTTGCAGGGTTTTGAGCATAAGATGACTTGGTGTGATTTATGCTTTAAAAGATCACTCTGGCTGCTGTGTTGGGAATTGTCTGTAGGGGTGAAAAAGTGGGAGAGCAGATTAGAGGCCACCACAACATCTGGGCCAGACAAGATGGTGGCCTAGACCAGGATGGTGGCGGTGGAGAAGGGGAAACAGGGCAGATTCTGAATGTATCTCCGAGGTTGGGCCACCAGAATTTCCTGACAGATTAGACATGGATATGAGAGAAAGAAAGGAATCAAAGATAATTTCAACGTTTTTGAATTGAGCAACTAAAAAGGTTGTCATAACTGAGACGGTGCGGTCTATATATAGAGCAAGTTTGGCAGGAAAGATCAAGACATTTTTGGTTTTTAACACTTTAAGACAGAGATGGAGAAGTGTATTGCACATCCAAGCACAGCTGTTGAACAGTCTAGAGCTCAGGGGAGAGATCTGGGCTGGAGACAGACAGTTGGGAGCTGTCAGCATACTGATGATATTTAAAAGCAAGAGCGTGGATGAGATAACGAAGGGCTGAGAGAGAGTGGACAGAGGAGAAAAGAGGCCCAGGGACCATGCATTGGGACACTGTTATTACTTTGGAGAGAAGAAAAGAAGCTAGCAGAGGAGTCTGAGGAGGACCAATCAGTGAGGAAAACCAAGAGCCAAGGGAAGCCAAAGGAAGGAGGGAGGGAGTGATGCCCTCTGTCAAATACTCCCCACAGCCAAATGATGCTAAGAGCCGACGACTGGAGTTCACAGTGTGAGGGGCATCGGTGACCTCGACAAAAGCTGTGTTGGTGGAATGGCAACAGTGCAAAACCCGATAGGTGGGTTTAAGAAAGAATGGAAAGAGGGACTGCAGACAGGTGCAGACAAGACTTCCAGGTATTTTGTTATAAAAGGGGGAGCAGTGAGATGAACCCATATTCCCAGTGGAAATGAAATCTGCAGCATCCAAAGGGAAGGGGATCTGGTGGAGGAGTGGCTCTGGAGCCTGTCACCTCTGAGACCCCTGTCAGCAAGTCTTTCAGAGCCTCTGGCGGACTTCTCCTTGCCAGCGGTAGACGGGGAAGCCTTCGAAGTGAAGCTCCTTAAAGATGATGGCCTCCGGGGTGGGCCTGTGAAGAGGAGGGCACATTTGGGCACCAGGGTCCAGGCAGGTGGCCGTGGTGAAAACACAAGCGGTACAAGGCATGTCAGAGTTCTCCCGGCGCTCTCCCTTCTGTTTCCTCCACTCTTTCTGACCCACGGGACTGCCCACAAGTCAACATGCACTCTGTGGTAGGCAGAATAATGGCCCCCAAAGACGTCCACATCCTAATTCCCAGAGCCTGTGAATATGTTACCTTATGTGGCAAAAGGGACTTTGAAGATATGACTAAGTTAAGAACCTTCAGATGGGGAGATTATTCTGTATTATACAGGTAGGCCCACACGAGGGTCCTTGTAAGGGAAAGAGGGATGCAGAAAAATTGGAGTCGGGAAAAAATATGTGATGATGGAAGCAGAGGTCAGAGCGAGAGAGAGAGAGAGAGAGATTTGGAGATGCAGTGCTGCTGGCTTTGAAGATGGAGAAAGGGAGTATGAGACGAGGAACGCAGGCGGCCTCTAGCACTGGAAAAGGCAAGGAAACGAGTCTCTTCTTGAGCCTTCAGAAGGAATGCAGCCCTGCTGATCCATTTTAGACTTTTGACCTCTAGAACTGTAAGACAATACATTTGTGTTGTTTTAAGCCACTAAGTTTGTGGTAAGAGTTAGAGCAGCCATGGGAAACCGACACACACATGGAGTCCTTGTACAGGCCAGGCAGCCAGGAACTGTTCATCCCTCACCTGCCAGAAGCAAGGTCCACCAAAAACTTCCCAAACAGTTCTAGGGAACAGAAAGCGGTCCTGAAGATAACATGTGAAACGTTTCTGTGCTACTCAAGGGTGAATACCCTGATATTCACAATACTTAGCATGTCCTTCTTTATGGCTTAATACAGTCATTTTATGGCATAAATCTATCAATTTCTGTTCTGTTCTCAAAGCGGATGCAAAACAACTAGCCAATTAGCTTGTAGCCTGGCCTACAAGCCAATAAGAGAATAGATCAAGGGGCTCAGCAAGTCCCACACCTGTCCCTGCCCTCGCCATTTCAAGATACCAAGAGTTCGCCTGAAACAGTGGGTCTCACACTTTCCTAAGTGTCAGAATAACGTGGAGAGCCTGTGAAAAGCGATTGCTGGGCCCCTCACCCAACTTCTGACTGTGGAGATGGAGTGGGCCCCAAGGATTGTATTTCTAACGAGTCCCCAGGAGATGGTGATGCTGTTGGTCTGGGGCCCACCCTTTGAGAACCACCAGCGTAGAAAAAGCACAGGGCTACCCTGCAGCCTGTAAAAAAGATAGTACTCTTCTGTGCGTGAGAGAAAAGGTTGTATTGGTTGCCTGGTTTATTTTCCCAAGGATCCTAAGTGACCAGAAACTGAGGGAATGACACCTGAGCATAGTCTTACAAGTTCCAGGAAGTCAGGTGAAAATGCCCGGGGAATATCAGGGCCAGAAGAGCCCAGATGACTGGCAGAATCTAGCTTCAGCATCCTTCATAACTGGCATTACTCAGGCCTAGAGTTCCCACTTGCTACTTTGAAGAAAGTAATGTCAGCAGTCAGAAAAGTAGGGCTTTGGGACTTCCTGGTGGCACAGTGGTTAAGAATCCACCTGCCAATGCAGGGGACATGGGTTCAATCCCTGGTCCAGTAAGATCCCACGTGCCGCAGAGCAACTAAGCCTGTGCGCCACAACTACTGAGCCTGCACTCTAGAGCCTGCAAGCCACAACTACTGAGCCCGCACGCTGCAACTACTGAAGCCTGCGCGCCTAGAGCCCATGCTCCGTAACAAGAGAAGCCACCGCAATGAGAAGCCCATGCACCGCAAAGAAGAGTAGCCCCCGCTCACCACAACTAGAGAAAGCCCGCCTGCAGCAATGAAGACCCAAAGCAGCCAAAAAAAAAAAAAAAACGAGATAAAGAAAGAAAAGTAGGGCTTTGTCCTGAACCAAAAGAAACTGATGCAAGATGAGTGAGACACGAGAGGGACACATCCAAATGCTAGATTAGTCTTGCAGAAAGAGTGCTTCTCTGGAAGACTCACCCCAGCCATATTTCTCTTGGGTTAAGAAGTGGAGTCCTCATTTTCTCATCTTGGAAGAGGATGAAATACTGTTTCTGGGATTGTCCACGCTGATGGGGATGTGGTTTCTTTATTTCGAGTAGAAAACAAATGTGGCATGAAAACTGGGGGAAACAATTACTTGCCTCCGAGCTCTCCTAACAGTGAAATATGTTAGAATTTCTGGAGATCAGAGGCAGAGCAGAATCTCACCTGATTAAAATGGAATGGACAAGGCCAGCTTGTCCACAAGGCCAGATAGGTCTCAAAGACCTGGGACCTGAGCCGCTGAACTTGCAAAGACTAATTGCTTAAAAGCCTAGATCAAGTTACTGTATCCAAAATATTTGGCTGTGGTCAGGAAAATGCATCCTGGACCTCTGCTCAATTGGCAGGAAGATTTCCCAGGACTCTAGCTTAGCATCAATTAGAAAAATATGAGGGGGAAAAAGTCCCTAATAAGATTGCCAGGTGCACCTGGAGTGTCCTTCTTGGAGAAAGTAGTGTCTTTGATTTTTCACAACCCAACAGGGAATCTACAAGTGGTCCTTCCTCAGCCTCTTCCACTCCCACCCACCCATCTCAGTGCAGCCGAGGTGATGTTAACTAGCAGGGTTATAAGGTTTCATTCCCATGAGTGAAGCCCATCATTTATTTGTGGTTGCCTGGATCCTGATGGTAATCTGGAAGACTCCTTTTTGTTCTTCTTTCTCCTTTTTTGTATTTTTCGACCCCAGGTAAATCTGTACTCTCACCAACAGCACAGAATCATTTGTAGCAGAAAGGACTCTGTATGAGGAGTTCAGAAGATCTGCTTTTATTCTGAGTCTGTTGCTAATAGGATTGAAAGAGTCTCTGGTCCTTTTGGCCATCCATCTCCCCGTCTGTAAAATAAGAGGCCTATATGACATCTCTTAGAAAATTGAGATTTAATGAATATAGTTCTCTAGTTGATACTGCTTTTGGACTTACTTGAGCATGGAGGTGGGAGGGGAAGGTCTCCACATAAGAGAGTGGAGAAGCGGGGGATGGAGGGCATGGCAGGGCACGGGAGAAGCAAAACAAGGACATTCTAGGGATGGAGAGAAAGTGCATGCTCCTTTCCCTTGTAGTGGAAATTGTCAGTTTGGTGCTGCTGCAGGAAACTCTGCCCACTACTGTCTGAAGGAAATGGCAGCCTGTTTTCCCTTCACCCACATTAAGCCACCGTCTACCCACCCCCCAACCTCCAGCACATCCCGAATATCCTGAAGAACCCTAATTTTTTATCAGCCAGGACAACGTGTTCTATTTCTAAATCAAATCATGGCTTTTTACAACTTTGCAGAAAACAGTAGGTAAAAAACTAAAACTTTTAATAACTCTGTTTCTTCCATATTTTCAGCTCCTGTTATTTCTCTATGTCAAAATCCAATATAAGCTGATTTAGCACAAATATACACAATTATATATTTTTAGTTTAATAAATACTATTTCATCAAGAATATTAGGAAATCTTTTAAATACTTTGATAGTCACTGGCCTATACCATATCTGTGAATCTTCGCCTTGTCCCGTCTTTCTACACCTGTGATCATGTGCGTGAGCTCATTACCTGGGGGAATGGGGCCGGTTCTGTTATATGTAGAGATGGCCCCATGTATAGCAATTCTTCCAAATTTCTTAATCTGGGGGATAACAACGTTGGAAAACTCTACACCCACCTAAACAGACAGGGAAACAAAAAACCAAAACCTTTAAATAATCTAAACCCTAGAAGATTCAGGAGAATCATTAACTCACAATGATCATTTCACAATACTTGTTTTAGCAGCAATAACACTGATTAAATTAGCACCGCAGGGCAGAAAATTGCAGTTGGAAAAAGACATTAGAAACTAGGCATTTTCATTTGACTGTAGAAATATACCTTATATAACTTATAAGTTTTACTTCATTATAATTTAGGGTTTTCTGATCAGTTCAATAATCTCATTGCCTTATCTAAAAGTATGGGAAAATAGCTCAGAAGCCATATCAAGAACAAAGTTGGAGGACTCACATTTTCCGATCTCAAAACTTACTACGAAGCTATATCAATCAAGACAGTGTGAGAACGGAAATATAGATAAATAGTACTAAATTGAGAGTCCAAAATAAGCCCTTACATTTATAGTCAATTGATTTTTGACAAGAGTGCCAAATCAATTCAACAGGGGAAAAAACAGTCTTTTTAACAAATGGTGCAGAACAACTGACATCCACACGGAAAAGAATGAAATAGGACTCCTTCCTTACACGATACACAAAAATTAACTTAAAACGTGTCATAGACCTAAATGTAAGAGCTAAAACGATAAAACTCTTAGGAAAAAACCATAAGGCAAAGCCTTCTTAGACATGACACCAAAAGCCTAAGCAACAAAAGAAAAAATAAATTGGACTTCATGAAAAATTTAAAACTTTTGTGTTTCAAAGGACACCATCAAGAAAGTGGAAGAAAAAAAAAAGGAAAGTGAAAGCAACTCAGAATAAGAGAAAATATTTGCAAACCCTATACAGGAGATATTATTACTAATGATCCTCATTATAAGTATATTTCATATTTGAGAACTGGACTACTTGCTAAAATTTATTTATAACCCCAAAATCAATACTCATAGAGCTTTCCCTGGTCATTTGCAGACATACACAGAGTGGCTAGTGGCAAAAGAGACACAAAGTTCCCAGCTAAGGTCAAAAAAGGCCAAGGGTCTGCCTTCTTTTTTCAGCTCTCATACCAGAGATTACCAGAGGATGAAGACAGTAGGGGGCAGTGTAGAGTGGTTCAAGAAGCTCCAGCTCTGGGGCCAGCTGAATGGAGTATGAATCCCAACTGTGGGAGGATTAGTCCTGGGGCAGCCTCAGACAAGTTACTTAACACTTTTAAACAAAATTTTTCTCTTTTGAAATAAAGAGAAGCTATAGGAAGGACTTAAGATTGTAATCTATGTAAGATATGTGCATGTGTGTGCACACTTCCAGTAGGAGCAATGGTTCAGTGTTTGTGGTGACTTTATAGAACATAACAACCAGGAATACTGAGAATTGACTGTATCTGATAAGGGACTTGGGTCCAGAATATATAAAGAACTCTGACAACTCAACAAATAACCCAACTGAAAATGGTTGAAGGATTTGAGCAAACATTTCTCCAAAGAAGACATACAAACGGCCAATAAGCACATGAAAAGATGCTCAACATCATTAGCCATTGGAGAAATGCAAATCAAAACCACAACAAAATATCACTTCAAACTCACTAGGATAGCCACAATCAAAATGACAGATAATAAATGTTGCTGAAGATTTGGGGAAATTGGAACCCTTACAGATTGCTGGTGACAAGGTAAAATAGTGCAGCCATTTTGCAAAATAGTATGGCAGTTCCTCAAAATATTAAATGTGGAGTTACCATATGACCCAACAATTCCAACTGTAGTCAAGGAAAATGAACACATATATCCACACAAAAACTTGTACATGAATGGTCACAGCAGCATTATACATAATAGCCAAGAAGTGTGAATGACTCAGTTGCCCAACAACCGATGGATGGATGAATAAAATGTGATATATCCATACAATGGAATATTATTTGGCCATAAAAAGAAATGAGGGACTTCCCTGGTGGTGCAGTGGTTAAGAATCCGCCTGCCAATGCAGGGGACACGGGTTCGATCCCTGGTCCAGGAAGATCCCACATGCTGTGGAGCAAATAAGCCCACGCACCACAACTACTGCGCCTGCACTCTAGAGCCCATGAGCCACAACTACAGAGCCTGTGCGTCTAGAGCCTGTGCCACCGCAATGAGAAGCCCGCGCACCACAATGAAGAGTAGCCCCTGCTTGCCGCAACTAGAGAAAGCCCGCACGCGGCAACAAAAACCCAATGCAGCCAAAAATAAATAAATAAATATATAAATTTATTAAACAAAAAAGGAAATGAAGTAACATTGTAAATCAACTATATTTCAATTAAAATTTTTTTTAAAAGGAATGAAAAAATGATACATGCTACAATATGGATGGACCTTGAAAACTTGCTAAGTGTAAGAAGCCAGTCACAAAATATCACTTTTGGGGGGACAAAGGAGAGTGACTGCTAATGACACAAACATTTCTTTTCAGGGTGATGCAAATGTTCTAAAATTGTGGCAAGGGTTGTACAATTCTGTGAATACACTAAAAATTACTAAGTTCTATGCTTTAAACAGGTAAATTATATCTCAATAAAGCTGGTTTTTAAAAAAGGCATATGTGCTTTCCTCATATATTTTTAGATGGAAACTCTAGAAGTAGATTCTCTCATATAGTGCTTTGTTGCTTTGCTAGTAAATCAGATATTAAGTCCAGTTTGTACTTACATTATCAAAATCACAATCATAACCCTCAGGAGAGGCTTTTTGCAAAGTTTCTTCCAAAGACTTTACTGTTTTGTAGTTAAAGGCAACATCAAATCCATACTTTTCAAGGCAGGTAACCCTTTTGTCAGACCCTGCTGCTCCAACAACTTTGCAGCCCTAAATGGGGAGAAAAATGGAAACCATTTATAAACCACAAGCATGGGCCAAGTCTATCCTCCTAGTCTAGAATGGCCAGGTTCCTCCAGAACACCCTCCTAGGTGCTGAGCCACATATATAATGGGCCAACAGACCCCCTAGGTGAAATTCGTCCCTAAACTAGCCTATGATACAACCCAACCATAACTTCAGCTTGCCTCTGACCACCCCACCGATCCCTCCTATGTTTAGGTGGTTTGCAGCTCATTTCAACCTGCTGGCTTGACTCTCCTGTTTCTTTATGTTGGGGCTTCTTCTCCCTTGCAATGACTTGCATGCTATCTCTTGGTGCACTGACTCTTTAGACTATAATTTTGGCTCTGCCCTGGGGCTCTCATATCAAAGACAGCCCTCCTGGTAACTGCCCCGTGTTCTGTGATTTGGCCCAAAGCATTGGACTAGATGCTGCCTAATCATAGAGGAACTGGAGTGCATTCTGAGAAGCACTTTCAGGTTGAGACTAGAGATTATATTGGTACATAGAGAGTAGATCTTCAGGAAGCTCTCTTCTATTCTGAATGTATCGTGAAGACCAGAATATCAGCCTCTGTTCACTTTCAATTGGGGAAAGGCCTTTGGGTTCGTACATGTATCTGTACAAACAACTGCCATATACTTTTTCCATTCCTTCATGATTCAAGAAAAAACGATTTTGCAAAATCTCTTATCCTTGGTACTTTTGCCTTCTAACCTTATACTCTCATAAGATGATCTCATTTACTCGTATGACCTCACTGCCACCTTCATGCAGATGATTCCCTTGTTTATTAACTCCAGCCATGCCTCTCTCCTGAGTTCCAGAGTTCCAAATCAGTATTTCCAACGACCTATAACAATCTTCACTTGGAGAGCCTAAGGGGCCTCATAATCAATGTGTCTAAAATGGAATCTTTTTTTTCCTTGCTTCTTACCTGTTGTTCCTCCTCTATTCTTTATTGTAGTGGGTGATACCACGCAGTTATCCAAACCTGAAACATGTGGGTCAAAGGAGATGCTTTCCTTTCTCCTGTTATCCACATCCAATCACCAGGTGTTTATTCTTTTTCAACAAATATCCTTAAAAGCTGCCTCTGACGTCCCATCTTCACTGTCAGGGTATCATAATTTTTATCTGAATTATTGTAAGAGCATCCTAATCTGACTTCTTTTTTCTAGTATTGTGTCCCTATGAACTATTCTCCTCCCAGGGTCAAAAAGATTTCTCTAAAATGCAGAATTAATCATGTCATTCCTCTAAGGATTAAGCACAAGCTTCTTAGCATGGCAGTCTCTAAGGAGTTTCTAAAAGAATAGGTTTAAGAATGAGTCCTATCAGGACTTCCCTGGTGGTCCAGTGGATAAGACTCTGCGCTTCCATGGCAGGGGGCACGGGTTTGATCCCTGGTTGGGGAACTAAGATCCCACATGCTGCATGGCACAGCCAGAAAAAAAAAAAAATAAGAAAAGGGAGAGAGGTGGCTCTTCCCTAATTAAAAAATACGTCCTATCAAATTTTTGAAATAAAAATCCCTTAAAGTTTCAATAGAACATTTAAAATTTGAATTTTGGAAGTATTACTAATTCATTTTGTAAGTCTAGCATAACCCAAAGCTAAACACTGATAAGTTCCAAACAAAAGACTTTAAACCAAACTCACCTATGAATATAGATGCAAAAATTCTATATAAAATGTTATTAAATCAAATCCAAAAGTATAAATTCATAATACACCATTGGTAAATAACGATTATTTCAGAATGCTATTATGGTTTAACATTAGAAAACTAATGTAATTCCTTAACTGCAGAATTTGCAACCTGTATGACAGCCTCATCTCTTTATTTGTATTCCAAGCTCCCATTAGCACTGGAGACCAGCCCAAACCCTGGGCTGTTGGTTGTAGTCCTGTACTCATCTGTATTCTCCCTGTTTCCCTAGAAACTAGATCCTGAATCCAACATCCAGCCTCTGGCAAAGGATAAGCCAAACCAGATCACCTTGGAACATTTCCACTATGTGATACATCCTGACCATGTGGGAGCTGCCTGATGTCTTGTACCCCTACCATCAAATCAGATCTCTTGAGCACAGACACCTGTCCAGATCAGAGGCAATGTTTCCATGCCCTGCGTGCCTCCCATGAGTTAGTTCCCAAGCTGGGGCCCCACCGCTCTGGGCTGACTGCAGTAGCCTTTGCAATGGGGCCGTGTGGGTGATGACTCTTGGCTGGCTGATCTCAGGTCCCTCTTTTAATTGTTGGGGGCAATCATGAAGAAAGGGGATTAAGTTGTAACAAGAAATGTTCAGTAAAAACTATGAAAATAGTTACTGCTTACAAATTCACTACTCTAGCAGAGGCCATTCCTGACTTGAGACCTGCAGTGGTATCAAATTACAATGTTCAGGTCATCTTTGCTGTGCCATTTCCCCCATTCCCCCCGTTTCTCAGTCATTCCCAATCTCCAGCTTCTCAACGAAATAGACTAGTAGACCAAACTCCCTGAGACCACAAAAGGTCTGCTGTGTTCACCTCTGCATTCCCAGGGCACGCTGTGGGTGCTGAGTAAATGTTTGTTACGGAGGAAGACACTTACCTTGAGCTTAGCGATCTGCCCCACAACGGAGCCCACTGCTCCTGCGGCCACGTTAACCAGCACTGTTTCTCCACCCTGCACACCACAGATGTCAAGCAGGCCAGAGCAGGCTGTTAGGCTAAGGGAAGAAAAGTAAGGCTATGGGGATAAATTTGTTTCTTTCCCCTGTATCTCATTTATATATATCCTGAAGGCCTTCTCAGCAGCTCAGTGCCATGGGTCCAGGTAAAAGACAGAAAATATAGGAAATGGATATTACTAGCCACTAATGGTCCACCTCCTCCTTCTTTACCTCCAGGAGAGGAAAAAAGATGATGGGAACTAGGGAGGGAACAGAGAGGTGGCTGGAAGGGGGGAAGCATCCTGTCCACCCCCAGGCCAAGTTTCAGGGGTGAAGGAAAATAGATCCCCCTCAAACTTTAGGGATCCAAGAACAGACAGCTTATGCCTCATTCCTATGTAAGTTCTAGGGAGATGGCGAGCTTCATAGGGAAAGCCTCCATGTCATCATGGTGCCATAAACAGATATAACGGTATATGGTGTCTAGGCCTGAGAGGGCCAGGAAGAAACACCTTGAACTTCCCATGGCTCCAGAGTGGTATGAAAGAACATCAGCAATCTCCCCATCTCATCCCTAATGAGATGCCAAAGTTAGCTTGCAGGGAAACGACTAGTGGGCCTGCAAAGATGCAGCTCACATAGCACCGATGGGGATTAGGTCAAGAAACCACCACACTTCAGTGGATTTCCAGCTTGGAAGGGGATGTGGCTGAGGACTCAATGAGAAAAGTTACACTTTGAGACGGGGGGACCAACACAAAACTAAGATCAAGAGCAAGAAGTTGGGCTTCCCTGGTGGCGCAGTGGTTGAGAATCTGCCTGCCAATGCGGGGGACACGGGTTCGAGCCCTGGTCTGGGAAGATCCCACATGCCGCGGAGCAGCTGGGCCCGTGAGCCACAATTACTGAGCCTGCGCATCTGGAGCCTGTGCTCCGCAACAAGAGAGGCCGCGATAGTGAGACGCCCACGCACCGCGATGAAGAGTGGCCCCCGCTTGCCGCAACTAGAGAAAGCCCTCGCACAGAAACGAAGACCCAACACAGCCATAAATAAATAAATAAATACTTAAAAAAAAAAAATGACCTTTGATATATGTTAATGACATTAAAATTTCCTTTAAAAAAAAAAAAAAAAGAGCAAGAAGTTGTTGTCCCCCCTCTGCTGGGTTTGTGTTAGCCCTGGGAGCTTTGCATCAACCCTAGGGAGAAGACAAAGGAAATTATGAGTTTTAAACCTGAAATGATGGGAGAAATCACTGGTTTAACGGAGGTTTTATTTTACTACACCAGCTTGAGATAGAAATGAAGTACAGGAGTAGAAAATTTTAAGTTCTATTTTTGCACCCCTGAGTCTAAGCCCATGAAATCTATACCCATTACGGTGACTGTTAAGCCACTGGCAAAATTTCAGACAATTCATATAAAGTCATTTCTGTGTAAAACAAACTACACGTTGGCGTGACTTAAGCTTATTCAGCCTTGACTACATTTGAGGGCTTGTTAGAGTTGGGCATTGAAGGGAAAGCAGTGAAAGGCAAACAGCACTTTTTCTGAGGCTCCAAATATCTAATATTCCCTTAACCCACTGTTTTCAAAAGATGGATGGAACACCACTTGTCTCAGAATCACCTGGAGCTTTATTAAAAATTTAGATTCCCAGACCCTGCCTCAAACCCACTGATTCAAAAATACTGGGATGTGGATATATGAATTTTAATAGGACTCTAGGTGATTCTTATGAATGCAAGCAACTGAGAACCACCACCTTAACGAATGCTGATATGAGAGTATGCTAGGCAAGTTAGCCTAACTCCCAAAGAGAAGCAGAAGGTACATTTTCAGATTGGGTCATTCCACCCATGACAACCCGTACACCCCTCCCCCAATCCCCCGTCTAGATGTTTGCAAAATCAGCCTTCAGTTAGACATACTGACCTAAGATATACAAGGTCTTTCCCAAACATCACCTCCTTTTAAAAGTAAAATGGAGATAGGATGAAGAAGCCAGCAATAAAGAAATCCTAGAGGGAAAATGAAAGGTATGCTTTGGACAAAGGGGGACTGGATAGAATCAACAGGTTGGAGAGCAAAACACTTGAACTCTTCCAGCTTAACAAGAAGACAGAGATCCTATTGAAGGAAATAATGCAATACTTTGGGAGGATGTTAAATCTTTGGAGCCTGGACAGCTGAAAGACCCTAGGTTTCAAAGTTCAACTTCTTTTATAGCAGAAGTTCCAGCATTCTGGAAGGGTTGACCCATCCCACTGGTAAGGGCACATAATGGCAGGAATTCTCAAAGCACTGGTGGTGTGTTGCTCATGGAGGCTAGAAACATGGCATATGTAACCCCTCCCCCTCAGCCTTTGAGAACCACTGGTATGAAGTTGGTTATCTGGAGTAAAAGCGTACTCCTTAGGGCTTGAAATGGGTGAATGAGAAATGTACCCACAAATGAATACATTATCCTCTGTTTTTAGAATTCAAATCTCCTAATATTTTACCAATTACTTTCTCTCCAACTAAGTCATGGGAGACTGGCTCCTTGGTTTCCTCATGTCTGCCTTCACCCCCGTGCTCCTACCCCCAGCTCACCATTTAGAGAAGGATGGGTGGGATAACAAGGTGGGAGAGGAAGAGCTGTCACTAGTAGAGGGTACGGGCAGGCAGGAAAGACCGGAAAGGGTTGTCATTCTGTTTAGTGCCTTAAGCATCTGCTAATTTCACAATGTTGTCTCTTGGCTGTGGCAGTTCTGAGGAGCTCAAATTCTGTGTGTTATATGAACTTGGGGGGTATGGGACTGGTTTTGCTGGAGGCTGATCATTTGGGGATATATATATTTCCGTTTCATTCTTTAGAAATCCTTCAAAGGGTGAAAAGAAAGAGGGAGGAAGGGTGGGAAGAAGGAATGAAGAAAGAAAAGGATCACACAACTTAGAGAAATTACTTAGAGAAACTTTCCAGGCTGGGAAAATTTGGGGGACTTCAAAGGGAATTCAGTTGACCTTGCTTCTCCAGGACCTGAGAGGAAACTTGAGGTACAAAGTGCAGCTGGGCCCTGGAGGGCAGACACAGGATGAACTGACCAGGAGTCTTCCTGAGGGATAAGGCCAAGAGACACTTGAGTGTTTTAAATCTGCACCACACTGACTGTACAACTATACTGTGATTCATCTCAGTTATTTAAACTTCAGATCCCCTGACACCTCCGGAAACTCAGATGTGGTATAGATGATCTTATTTGCAAAGCAGAAATAGAGACACAGATGTAGAGAACAAACGTATGGATACCAAGGGGGAAAGGGGTGGGGTGGGAGGAATTAGGATATTGGGATTGACACATACATACTATTGATACTATGTATAAAATAGACAACTGATGGGAACATACTGTATAGCACAGGGAACTGTACTTAATGCACTGTGGTGTCCTAAATGGGAGGGAAACCCAAAAGGGAGGGGATCTATGTATATGTATGGCTGATTCGTTTTGCTGTGCAGTAGAAGCTAACACAACATTGTAAAGCAACTAGACTCCAATAAACATTAATAAGAAAACAAAACAAAACAAAAAAACATAAGCCAGGTACACTGGGTACTTGTTACCCAAAACACTAGACACACAAAAAGGGATGCTAGTTAACATTTGGAAACATATTTTTCACTTTAGATTTTAATCTCTACCAATCAACTATGAAAAAAATTATTTAAAAGAATGATGGCTGCGTTGTTTACCTAGGCAAAAAGTTACTGAGTCAGTGGCCAGTGAAAGCGTTTTTTCTCTCCTCTCCCTGAACTGTTTACTAAGTACCCATGTTTGAGTCGACTGCAGATTACCTAAATTAAAAGAATATAGGTAAAGGAAAGGCAAGAAAACCTAATTTTAGTCTTAGCGTCTTTCTCTACCCAAATTATTTGCCAGTAGTGAAATGGAGAAATTCGAGCTTGGCTTCTTTCTTCTTTTACGTTTTTGGGAAGGAATTCTGGTGAACAATGAGAGGTAAATTGTGCACATGAAGATGGGGGATGGCTGTAAAGTAAAGGGGCCAGTGTAATCCCTCACTGCTCTGCTCAGACTTTGGCCTGAAAAAGATGAGCATCCGTGAATCCCATCACTGACATCCTACTGGGAGAAACAGGGGGAAGTCACAGCGTTTTGAATCAGCTGGATATTTTAAAAGATTGACCACGTCAAAGTAGTGTCCAATGCACAACATAAGAATTTTCTGGAGGAAAATAATACCTCATATAAGGATCCACGGTGAAGAACAAAGCTTCCAGCAGGACCTCTACAAAATAAAGCATTCCACAGGCAATTAGAAACCCTGGCCTGATGCCTTATCTCTGGCCTTCTAAATAAACACAGACAATCTCTCTGCTTCCGGGTTGCCCTCTCATCTGTGCTTTCTATTGAAGAGCCAAGAAGAGCTCTCACCTTTGGCTCAGTCCAGTTAATAAAAGTAAAAATTATTTTTAAAATTTTTAAATAAAATTTAAAATTTTTATTTACTCAGCACTCACTCCATGCTTTACATAGATTATTTCATATGATGTTCTGAACAGTTATTGTTTCCATTTTATTTAAGCTTAGGTTAAGTATCTTGACCAGGGCCACATTTGTAACCACTATGTTACAGGGCTCACATAGGGTTTTATTACCAGCCTCAGTTAGTATTAAAAAATACATGCATTTTGCTGGAGTGACCCTCATGCACCCATCCTCTGGAATTTTGGTTCTGAGTTTTGGCTATCCCAACTTAGATGGGATCGATAACTTTGCCATGCTACTTGATTGCATGCCCTTTTCTCAAAGCTTACCTATCTGAAAATAGCCCTTAGAGACACCCTTTAGCACGTGCTCTGCAAAGCTTATCTCCAAACACGTGATGGGGTGTGTCGCCATTTCTCTCCCTTCAATTTCTGCAGGGATATTGTCTGCTCACAGGGATAGTCTGAGGTCTTCACACTGCTGCTAGGCAGTTCTTACCCTACTGTCATTGTGGGGCTCACTGGGACAGAGAGGAAATCCTCCCCATGGGCTGGCGAAAGTCAGGAAGAATAATACACCCAAGCATGCATTTCAATTACCAAGGAAAGTAGAGGGATCTTCTAACATGACACTGAGGCTTCACACACACAGCCTTGAAAAGGTCTCTGCGGCCATTTGCAAAAGGGCCACAGATACCACCCATCCTTGTGTGCGGGCTTCTTTGCCGTCCTCCCATCAAGAAGTCTACTGCCACACCTTGAATCTGGGCTTGCTTTGATGAACATCATATTAGCAAACATGATATAAGTAGAGGCTTGAAAAGTGCTTGCATATTGGATCTTGCCAATTTCTGCTGCTCTAGATTTATGAAATCACAGTGAAAACAAAGAGCTCAAACCAGCCAGCTAGAAAGGCCACATAGAGAAGAACTGAGGCGTGCACCTGAGCAGAAAGCCGGCTTACATGACATGTGAGTGATGACCATCCTAAGTTAACCATTTAGCCCAGATGAGACCTACAGAAGGCCCACCAACTTAACCCAGCCCAAACTGCCAACCCACAGAATTGTGAACTAATAAATGATTGTTGTTTGAAGTCACTAAATGTGGAGGTAGTTTGTTATCCAGCAAAGGCAAACTGATATAGTCTCTTCCAACTTAAATCTAATGAGTATGACTTACCTCCATTTTTTAAGGGTGGGAGTTCGACTGTCTTCAATTCAAAGTCACTATTAGTAGGGTGGCCTACAAAGTGCTTCTTCAGGGTCCAGCTCTTAGCATGAACCATCCTGAAGCTCCTAGAACACAGTAAACATGTAGTCAATGCCATGAAGTGATTGGATTCTTATGGCTCCCTAAGTGTTGCGCTGAGGCCAGACAGCAGGGTCTACCCATCATCAACTTTGCCATTATCATTTAACATCAATCACGTTTATTTAGTGTTCACCGTTTCTATTGGTGTGTTAAGCACGTCATACTTATCATCTCATTTTACCCTCATAATTTCCCTATAAGATAGGTATTATTATCATTGCCAGTGCACAGTTGTACAGAAGAGGAAACTGAGGCTACCTTAGAAATCTCCAAGGCAAGGAACAATGTTAACCCACACAAATTCTTCCTAGCCACTGCTAAGGTTTCGCTAGGGCACTGAACAACTACCTGGAGTGCAAATATTCCATTTCTCTCCTCATATGAAGCGAATTCTAAGAAAAAGTATCAAACACAAAGAACCGACGTCCATGCACATCTTTCAAAGGGACAGAGCGCTGCGTTCTAAGGCAAGCAGTCTCAGGAACACCTGACAACCGCCGGGTGGCGCTGCGCTCAGCCCCATTTTCAAGCGCGAGTTTTCTTTGGCACCAACGGGGAAATCAGGGTCTGTTTGGGTTTAAACTTGCCTGCAGACAAGGCCAAGAGATGATTCAGGCGGCCCTGAGCTCTCAGGACATTTTGCTTGGAGCGATCGAGGTGGTTCGACCCGAAACTTTACTGTTCCTACTTGTCTTTTTTTCCCAAAAAAGGCAGCCGCTGAGAATTCTGGACTCGCCGTAAGTCCAGAAGCACCCGTGGAAAGGGCGCGACTGCGGAGGCAGGCGAGGATCAGGACGAGCCCCACCCGCTAGAGGAAGGGGGCCAGGTGGGATGCCCGGTCCAGGCGTACTCGCCCCCGGATCTCACCTCCTCGCCGCGCCCATACCCGTCCGTTAAATGAATTCCGACCCCTGCCTTTATTCTCCTTCCACACTTGTCCCACTTTTGTAGTCCCGGAAGTTCCTTCACCAGCCCCCTCCCAGGTACAGGCAGCTATGCCAGGCACCCAAAATACAGCCAGGCCACGCCTTTCCCTCCAGCAGCCGTCTCCGAGCTCTCCAAGAACCTGCGCGGGCCAGGAAGCATCGGTCCAGGCGTCCTGCTTCCAAGTTTCTTCCGAGGGCAAGACGCAGAGGTTACTCAGCATTAGGTGAGGGCGAGCAGTACGCAAACCCTCCGCCGCAGGGGAGTTTAGATTCTAAAACTGTGCGGTGGGGATATTTACTTACCAACGTCCGCAGGCTGCATTACCTCACGGAGGGAGTCGGGACTGCGCATCGGACCTCCGGGAGTCGGGCTGTACGGCAGGTTCCAGGAGAGGGTGGGGTTTAGCCTAGGGCGCGGCCGCTCCCGGAGGCTTGTGGGCACCGGCTCGGGGAGGGTCCCAGGGATCGTGGGGTGCGAGAGAGAGAGAGAGAGAGAGAGAGAGAGAGAGAGATCCTCCTCGGTCCCGCAGAGTGCCCGGCGTCCACGCCCCCACGCTGGCACTCGGGTGCTGGCCCCGTGCCCGCCTGCCCCCAGTCTCCCTGATGAACACCTCTTTACTCTGCAAGAGCCAATTCAAGGCTCTCCTACTCTGTCTTTCTCAGACTCTCCCGGGCAGGAGTGAGCGCCCCTGCAGCTAGGACACCCCACCCCGCCGCAGCCCTGCAACGCCCAGCCCTCCTTGGTAGGGCCTTTCCCCGGCGACTCCAAGAGGAAAGGTGGATCCAGGGAGCCGGTGTGCGCAAGGCAAAGGTGCCGGGGCCCGGTTCCAAGCCTGCGCCCACTACTTCCTAACGGTGCAGCTCTGAATGAGCTACTTAACCCCTTCCTGCCTAATTGACCCATCTGCGAGATCGAGATAAGAGTAGTGCTTTATGAACATTAAGTCTTTTTAAAGAATAAAATGAGTTAACACCAAGTGCTTAGACTAGTACTGGCGTGTGGTGAGCTCAATAAACGCTAGATCCCGGTAACAATCTTTTGACCTCCCCACTGGCCCTGAGTCAGTCCCAGGCACCCCACACTGCCTCATTCAATTGTGTACCCCCAACTCTGAGCCCAATCCTGGTCAGTCATATAAACAGTGAAATAATGCAAAGATGTTTAGAGAACACTGCCCCTTCTCCTGCATTACCCTCTCCAAAAGGCAACAGATGTTACCAGTCCAGTGTTGACCCTTTCCCTCTCTTCTCCACAGTTGTTCAGACATATACACTTAGAAGGTTCCCCGCCCTCCACCCCGTTTTCACAAACACGTGATCATTCTAAAGCTGGTACTCTGCATCTTATTTTTTTATTTTCCCAGACTGAAAATCTTAGGCCTGGGTTACCTAAACCAGGGATAGGATTCTTTTTAACAAGGCACTGAGTGAAAGATTCAGAACTCCAAGAGGATATAGCGTTAAGTAATAAGCAGATGTTAGCTATACAGTATTGCCAGATTCGCAGGAAAGATTGTTTGTTGACTTCAAAAACTTTCCACAGAAGAGTTGAAAGAAATCTGGATGTCTCTGAAAGAGTGTATATTGGATTGCTAGGGCTGCCATAACAAAATACCATAGACTCGGTGGCTTAAACAACAGACGTTTATTTCCTCATGGCTATGGAGGCTGGAAGTCCAAGATCAAAGTGTTGGCAGATTTGGTTTTTCCTGAACCCTTGCTCCTTGGCTTGCAGATGGTGGCCTTCTTTCTGTGTCTTCACATGGCCTTTTCTCAGTGCATATACATCCCAGGTGTCTCTCTCTCTTCTTTAAGGACACCAATCATATTGGATTATAACCTTACCTAACAGTCTCAGTTGGATTTAATTATCTCTTTGAAAGCCCTGTCTCCTGGGACTTCGCTGGTGGCGCAGCGGTTAAGAATCCGCCTGCCAATGCACGGGACACGGGTTCAAGCCCTGGTCCAGGAAGATCCCACATGCTGCAGACCAACTAAGCCTGTGTGCCACAACTACTGAGCCTGTGCTCTAGGGCCCGCGAGCCACAACGACCGAAGCCCGTTTGCCTAGAGCCCGTGCTCCGCCACAAAGAGAAGCCACTGCAATGAGAAGCCCACGCACAGCAACGAAGAGTAGCCCCCACTCGCCTTCCTGTAGCAATGAAGACCCAAAGCAGCCAAAAATAAAGAAAGCCCTGTCTCCAGATACATGGATTAGAGCCCACTCATATGATCTCGCTTAAACTTAATTACCTCATTAAATTCCTATCTCCAAAAATGATTATATTCTGAGGTTCTGGGTTTGGGGTTTCAACACGTGAATTTTGGGAGAACATAATTCAGCTCATAACAGAGTGTATGGGTAAAGTGTGGTGGATGTACACTGGGAGGTATTACGCAGCTATCAGAAGCACTGGGTTAGACGGATGTAAAGCAGCCTGGATGGATCCTAAAAACACAATGCTGCATGAGAAAAGTACGGAACAGACAGAAGTGTGTGACCCGGTATCATTTCTATAAATTAAAAGTATGAGCCCTTAGTACACATTATGCAAGAACATTTACAAAAAATACAAACTACATATTAAATACATCACAATAGTTGCCTATGGTATCAGGAGGAGAAGAGTAGGGAATGGGGATTGCTTTTTAAAGGCACATAAATTAATGAGAGACAGAGGGAGAGAGAGAATTTGGCAGACCAGTGGTGATAGTACACTGTAAACTCTGATGAGTATGAAGAACTCAACCCTCTGGCCCTCAGTCCAAAATGAAATACGCACAGTGAGGAAATCAAGACACCCCTCCCCCATCTTCTTAGCAGAGGGTAGAGAGAGGTTTTGCTACAGTCCAGCTCCATGGACACAAGACAACCTGCTTCCCTCTTTTTATCCGAGACATTGGCCCAAGTGGTGACACCAAGTTGCAACATATGCTTTCCCATTTGGGGCTCAGAAAATGTATGGTTTCCTCTATTCTTTAACAGAAATATTGCAAAGTAACCAAAGTAATAAGTATGTACACTTAATGGCATAGAGCCAGATATAAAGACTTTGAAAAAGATTTCATGCCTGGTATATCCAGTGGCAGACCATGTTGGATGCCTGTCCAACATCCAATATCCTCTTTGTCCTTCCTACATACATACCCCAATTTTGTTTAGGGTAGCCGTGTACCCAGTTAAAGAACTCTGCTTCCAGGCTCCTTTGTAGCTGGGATTTTGACATAGTTCTGGTCAATGAGACAAGCAGAAATCTAACGGGTAGGGCTTTTAGGAAACTTATTGTTTCCCAATTAAAATAAAAAGGGAGAAACTCAATAGACATGCATCTTTTGTCCTTTGTCTTTCTTCCTGCCTGAAATGTGGAGATGCTGCCCAGTGGTGCAACAAACATTTTGTGACCATGGAGCCACTCACGACAGGTGGCAGTAGAGAAAGGGAAAAGATGTCTGGTTTCCTGAGTAGTTGCATGAGCCCTGGACTTCCTTCTTTGGACTCCTTGTTACATGAAAACAAAAAGTGCTTTTTAAGCCATTGTAGTTTGGGTTTCTGGAACCACTGAATCCAGCCCTGACCCCCTGCAAATGGAGCAGGTGAGCCTGTGCCTCCCTGGTTCCCTGGTGAGAATTGATGAAGTCCATCCTTCTTCCAGATGAAGAGAGGAATAGCATGGCAATTGGTCAGGAAGTCCCCTCTGCCTGTGAGGTGTGTTTCCAAAGCTTACCTGGCGTATGTGGCATATGTAGAGTGGATTTTAGGGAAACATCTGTCATGTCCACTACACTATTAAACAGGATTGTTGTAAAGATTGTGTGACATGGGACATAAAGTACTGGCAAGTAGCAAGCCCCCCAAACATCTTCCTTCCTCTCTTCTCTATCATGACTTTTTAAAAATTAAATATTTAAAAATATTGAGCTGTGAACAAAGCATGTTTCAGGTATATCAGAGAATCAAAGATGAGAAAGACACTTTGTTATTGGATACTGGAAGTGTTAACAAAATCACAGGTGTGAAAAGTCTTTGGAAAGCAATATGAATTATAGCAATAAAGTGCCTGGAACAAAGTATCCCTCAAACATTTACTCACTTTTTGTTTGTTTGTTTGTTGTTCTTTTTTAAAAAAACATTTACTCACTTGATATCAAATAGAAGGTATGGATAAGATTTGGCCACACCAGGTCAAACAGGATCCCAGTCGTGGTGACTCTGTCAGGCTTAATCACTGAAATTTGCCAAGTCATGGTGATTAAGCTAAGTCATGGTTGTTAAGTCATCACAGACAGAATTAGAATGTGGGGAAAAGGCCAAGGGAAAACATTTTCCCTTATTTTGCTCTGAGACAAAACCGAATTCAATTCAGTCCTCCAGCCTTAGGGTTCAGAGAGCTCTGATCTAGCTAGCTGAGGGAACAATTCACTGTTTAATACAATCACAGAAGTAATAAGAGAATGCATCTTGTCAAATAATTCAGACAATACAGATGCATACAGTGTAAGAAGCAAAAGTCCTTGTTCTCTGTTTGGGGAGGATTCCTTTTGATGTTTTTCTATGGCAACGCACTTTCAGAATAGACACTCATCTCCTCTTCCTTCTCTACAACTTCCATTGCATTGGCCTGGTAAGATAATGCTTGGGAAATAATTATAAAACTGGGTAGTAATATTAAGTAACCCCTTAATACATGTAGGACACTGCATTTCGGGAGAGGATGATTATGCCTCTTCCCACGGTACTAGGAGATGCACTGGTGCAGCACCAACTGTGAGCCTTACCCTAGAGAAGAGCTTGGTACCTAGTATTTCTTGTCCTTATAACAGTTCAGGGAAGCACTTGTTCTTATTATCTTCCTCAGAGCCTAAGGAAACTGAAGTTCTAAGAAGTAAAATAACTTAGACACAATCACATAGCTAGTCAGTCGCAGGGTTGAGATTTGAATCTGAGTTAACAAGCTCCAAAGCCCCATACTTTTCACTGTTCTGTTTTACTTTCCGATACAGGCAAGACGGATTCCTCTAATAGGTAAGAGCAAATTTAGGAAAGGTACTTACTACTTACTTACTACCATACTTATGGGATATCTGTAAACTATGATTAGCAATGTTATTTTATTCTTTTTATTTTTTATTTTTTTTAATATTTATTTATTTATTTTGGCTGTGCCAGGTCTTAGTTGCAGCATGTGGGATCTTTTAGTGGCAGCATGCGGACTTCTTGGTTGTGGCATGCAGACTTCTTAGTTGCAGCATGCGAACTCTTAGTTGAGACAGGTACGTGGGATCTAGTTCCCTGAACAGGGATTAAACCCAGGGCCCCTGCATTGGGAGAGCAGAGTCTTACTCACTGGACCACCAGGGAAGTCCCAATAATGTTATTTTAGACATGCAAATATGTTACCAAACTCAGGTTCGGCTGCTTGCCGCTCAAAAGCCAATACTCAAGAGGCAACTGTTGGTAGAAAGGAAAGTTGCTTTAATCAGAAAACTGGGCAATCTGGGGAGAAGGTGGGCTCATGTCCCAAAACCAACTCTGAAGATTCTGCTTGGCCATGAAAGTTTCTAACGGGAAAAAGGGAAGTAATCTCAGTCACTGAGATAGGGGATCAGACTCGTAGCCATCTCCCACTGCATGCAGGCTTGTTGACTCCTCGTGATCTTTCTTTTTATGCTATCTTGTTCACACAGTTTGTGAGATTACTGAAGGTGAAGCTGGGGAAGAGATATGGTCATCTGTTAATTACTTATTATTCATTTCTACTTCTTTGATCTATGGAAAGAACTATGGAAAGATCTATGGAAAGAAAGTTAGGCAAGGTATAATGTGACCAAAAGATTGAAAGGTGTGCTTGGGCTGGAGATGAGTAGAGCATGGGGTGACTGGTTAAAGGTTAGCTACAATATAGCTTTGCTAAAGAGACAAGACAAAAGGGGCCTCCTGCAGAGAACTCCTTCCTGCCAAAAGCTGTTTACAAATCCCCACTTGTCAGAACATCATTCCATTTCTACGGGATTATGGGCAAAGCTCCGTCTTCTGTAACTTCTTCATGCTGACATACAGCACTGTATTCTTAGAGTGGAAAATGTTGACATGGGTCTGTAGCATCCCTTTGCTGACAATTTTAGTTGCCCGCTTACATATATGGGCAGAACAAGCTACAATTACTTTGATGCCCACAAAGTTATAGATTATTATGAGCAGTAGTGTTAATCCCATTCTCTTAAGGCCAGTTCTTGGAATTGTGCTAGCCATAGATTCAGTACTGCTCAAGATGGAACAGCTTATGTCATGGCTGCAGTCTGGTCATCATGCAGTTAGCTTTTCCCCTCTGGTGGCAGTTATAGTATCTGTAAAACGACTCCGGAATGTGCATCAGACACTGAAGAATTCTGTGATTCTATTGTCCTAATCATTAACTGTTTGAGCCTGCTCATTTGGGACTCAGGGAGGCCTGGGAGAGTTCAGCTTTTCTACAAACAAGAGGCAGGGGACATGGAGGGGCCTTTGTACTTGGGAGGGTCCCTGCAGGGTTCTGCTCATTTCCAAATACACTGATCATCTTGGAATGTCACTCTCTCATCCTGGCTTCCCCTCTTAGTCCCTCTGCCATCCTCCTATCCACTTGGCTAGGGTCTGATGCAATTCTGTGGCAGTCTTCTTTCTGCCTCATGATGGCAGGTGCTGGGACTGGGGCAGAGAAAATAAAGATGAACCTGAAACATCTTTTTGTACAAGTAAGAAAGTATGTAAAATATGATGGGGACACAAAAGGATAGAGGTCATGTCAAAAGGACATAGAAACCCTCTTAAAGGAGCTGCAATAGGCCAAATCTAAGACAAGTTGAACATCAAAACAAATTCAAAGAATGGCTAAACAACAGGGTCCTACTGTATAGCACAGGGAACTACAGTCAATATCCTGTGATAAACCATAATGGAAAAGAACATTAAAAAAGAATGTCTGTATGTGTATAACTGAGTCACTTTGCTGTACAGCTGAGGTTGGCACAACTTTGTAAATCAACTATACGTCAATTAAAAAAATAAAATTAAAAAACCCCCCAGACGTTATTGTGCGCAAAAAAAAAAAGTATATCCTCCCCCCACCAAATTTAAAATTAACATATTAGCACCCATATGATTAACAATAACAATTATATGTTAATGTAATTAACATATTTTATCACCCATAAAATAAGTTACCATGAGTTCATAAATGTAGAGATAAGGAAAAGATCTTCCTTACAATAGAATACCAACTAATAAATGTGGGTGGAAAGATGGAATTAGAATGTCACCATTTTGCAACCACTGTATTAATAATTGATTCAGGCAAAAATCATGGAAGCTAAATAAGCAGGTGAAAGCTTGAGGAGGAATAGGATAAGTCTAAAAGTATCTCTTCACAAGTTATTTATTAAAGGGGAAAAGGTAACTTTACAGTAGAATAACAGGACAGATAACTGTTCAAAGTCAACATCAGTGTTGAGGCAAACAGACATTATCTTGTGCTTTCTGATACTGTGCGTCGAGCACACAACATCATTTCTGTGGTATCCTGATAGAAATGCATAACATGGATTTCATTATGAGGAAATATCAGACAAACTCCAACTGTAGGACCTTCTATAAAATAACTAGCTGGTAATCTTCAAAAGTGTCCAGGTTATAGAAGTCAAGGGAAAACTGAGGAATTGATTTTCTAGATTATAGGAGACTAAAGAGACATGACAATTAAATGCAGTGCAGGAAACTGGATTGGACTGAGGGCAAAAGGATAGCTATAAAGGGCATGATTGAAACAACTGTGAAATTTGAATATGCCCTACAGATTAGATCAAGAGTTGGCAAAGTACATATGGCCCTCTGGTCAAATCCAGCCTACTGTTTCTGCTTTTTTGGCTGCACCGTGCAGCATGCAGGATCTTAGCTCCCTGACCAGGGATTGAACCCGTGCCCCCTGCAGTGGAAGCAGGGAGTCTTAACAACTGGACCACCAGGGAAGTCCCCCAGCCTACTATTTTTGTATGGCTTGCAAGCTAAGAATGTTTTTTACATTTTAAAAATTTGTGGTGAAAAACGTAACAAAATTTACCATTCTAACCATTTTTAAGTGTATAGTTCACGTTATTATGTAACAGATCTCTAGAACTTTTTCATCTTGGAAAACTGAAACTCTGTACCCACTGAACAACTCCCCATTCCCCTCTCCCCCGCCCCCAAACCCTGGCATCCACAATTCTATTGTCTATTTCTATGAGTTTGACTGCTTGAGATGACTTATACAAGTGACATCATACAGTATTTGTCTTTTTGTGACTAGCTTACTTCACTTAAGAGTAATGTTCTCAAGGTTTATCCATGTTGTAGTATGTAGCAGGATTTCTTTTTTTAAGGTTGAATAATATTTCATTGTATGTGTTTAACACTTTTTTTTTTTAGTTTGTATATTACTTTTTTTTTTAGTTTTTAAAAATTTTATATTGGAGTATAGTTGATTTACAATGTTGTGTTAGTTTCAGGTGTACAGCAAAGTGATTCAGTTATACATATATATATATATATTTTTTTCAGATTCTTTTCCCATATAGGTTATTACAGAATATTGAGTAGATTTCCTTGTGTCGTATAGTAGGTCCTTGTTGATTATCTATTTTATATATAGTAGTGTGCATATGTTAATCCCAACCTCCTAATTTACCCCCAACCTTTCCTCTTTGGTAACCATAAGTTTGTCTTCTAAGTCTGTGAGTCTGTTTCTGTTTTGTAAATAAATTCATTTGTATCATTTTTTTTAGATTCCACATGTAAGTGATATCATATATTTGTCTTTCTCTGTCTGACTTCACTTAGTATGATAATCTCTAGCTCCATCCATGTTGCTCCAAATGGCATTATTTCATTCTTTTTTATGGCTGAGTAATATTCCATTGTATATATGTACCACATCTTCTTTATCCATTCATCTGTCGATGGACCTTTAGGTTGCTTCCATGTCTTGGCTATTGTAAACAGTGGTGCAATGAACATTGGGGTGCATGAATCTTTTCAAATTACTGTGTCCTCTGGATATATGCCCAGGAGTGGGACTACTGGATCATATGGTAGCTCCATTTTTAGTTTTTTAAGGAACCTCCATACTGTTCTCCATAGTGGCTGCACCAATTTACATTCCTACCAACAGTGTAGGAGGGTTCCTTTAAGGCAGTTTTAACCGCCAGGGATGAGAACACTCCCAAAAAGAAAACACAGACAAATGGATAAAGAGATTCAAGAGGGAAGTGTGAGAGCAACAGGACAACAGCAAACCTGTTTCAAATTTTCATTCAAATAACTAGAAAATACAGATTATAGACTGTTACTATTATATAGATTACTATAGATCACCTTTCAGTGGGACTCTTTGATGTATGCACCTGAAACATAGGAAAACTTATGTCTCAGAGTAGATATAAGGAAGGAAGGAAGGAAGGGAGAAGGGAGGTAGAGAGGGAAGGAAGGAAGGAGGGATGGAAGAAAGGAGTCAAAAAAGAGGAAGGAAAAAAGAAAAGAAATTCCCCCAAATTTTGGAAGGCGAGGAGGCAGGATTCAGAGGCATTTCAAATCTGCCCTAGCTTCTCATTATCATCGAATAAAATCTGTCCCAAAGCTTTTTAAATTTGTTTAAACCAAAAGAACTTTGGGTGAAGGCAAATTATTTTTAGAATGCTCTTGTTATTCAGGTTGAAGTTACTACTGATACAGAACTCATAAATTATACAGTAATAATTTGTTTTCTTATTATAACATTAAAAATAACATAAACCAGTGCAGTATTTTTGTGCATTTGCTGAATGAAAGAAAGATAATTTAAATTGGGAGCCTCCATGCAGTTCTAGGCAAGTTCGAGCAGAAACTCTCTGTATCAGTCTCTGACATGGCAATTTTCTAGGAAAGAAATTCATTTAGGGAATCAATCAGGAATTCATTCGTTATTGTTTGGTTAATATTAACTAAAGATTTTTTTAAAAATCACCCTTGTCTTCTTCATTTGCTCATTTTAAGTTGTGAGTATATGAAAACAATGTTTACTTTTCTTATTGAAGACTGTGCAGAAAGACCCACAGGTATTTGTCTCTGGGTGGGAAGAGCAGAAGATCTGGATCTGAAGGCTGGCCTGGCCTCTCACCTGCTTTGTACCTTTGGGTAAGTCACATCTCTTCTCAGGATCATACATACATATTCATGTCCCTGACAGAGTTGTGACACAAGGTACATGGAAACAATCTCCAACCTCAAAGGGCTGTATAAATAATTGTTTATAATTATTAATATAGGGACCAAAGTGCTCTGTGATAGGAATAAGCAGTCAAAAACACCCACTTTCGGGACTTCCCTGGTGGCGCAGTGGTTAAGAATCCACCTGCCAATGCAGGGGACATGGGTTCAAACCCTGGTCCAGGAAGATCCCACATGCCGCAGAGCAACTAAGTCCGTGCGCCACAACCACTGAGCCTGCGCTCTAGAGCCTGTGAGCCACAGCTACTGAGCCTACGTGCCACAACTACTGAAGCCTGCGTGCTTAGAGCCCATGCTTCACAACAAGAGAAGCCACGGCAATGAGAAGCCCGCGCACCACAACGGAGAGTAGCCTGCGCTCGCCGTAACTAGAGAAAGCCCGCGTGCAGCAACGAAGACCCAACACAGCCAAAAATAAATAAATACATTTATTAAAAAAAAAAAGACAACAAAAAACACCCACTTTCAAGGAGAGGCAGGAGGAGCTGACCCTATTTGGATTTTCTCCATTTGCCCTCCAGATCCACTCTCCACCCTGCTTCTCACAAATCCAGCCCCCTTCCCTAAGCTTCTGCTTGGTTTGGGCTGGTCTGGTGTTGATTCTCCCTATAGGTTACTTCGGACAAAAGCCACAGCTCCTTCAGGTAGCCCCAGGGCACACCTCCCTCCCCTGACCCCTTTGGGCCCAAGGGGTCTTCCCAGGCCCTGTTGGTTTCCTTTTTCCCTGCACACTGCCCTCTGGGTGGGTGTGCCATCTGACTCCTGCTAGGACGAGGCTGCTCAGTCTAATTAACTTGTATCATTACTGTAAAAAATATGAAAGTACATTGACTTTGAAAGAAAAAATAAGTAAAAACAGGTAGTTTAGACAAATGGTTTAAATTAACGAAACTGGGAAAAGGAACCCTTCCCAAAGATATATGGATCCATGTGACACCTTGCCACATCACCATTGTGGGGAAATATGCACACATTTCTCAATCCAGTAAAGAAAGCTCTGAACTGTAAACAAACAAGCACACAAAAACCCAGGGTCATCACCCTGCAAACTTCTTTTTTACCCTGCATACTTTTAGTGCCAAAATAAATGAACCTTGAATTTTTCCTGTAAGTTATATACTTACTCCCTGACATAACTCCATCCGTAGCATTTTCAATGCTGACCTTTTGCAGATTTGCAACATTCAGGGCTATCACAATCATGTGAGAAAATATATTTTTCCACTAAGAACATACTGAGTGTAAACTTGGGAATGTTGGCAATCTTGTGATTTTCTTTTCATTTAAATACATGTTGTGTTTGTTAATATAGTGAGCCAGTCCTTTCAAAGCTTGTACTTTCTTTAAACATTTTTATTGCAAACAATCTATGCTTTTTTCCTTTTTGATTCTGTCTTCCCTACACAGTAGGAACTCAAAATCCTATGTTTTAAATAAAAGGAAATAAAATTCTTGGCTTTATTAGGTAAGCATAAATATAGAGAAGAGTAAAAAGTTTTGCTAAATAGTGAACGGAATTAAAAAGGTGATGCTTATCTTTTAAATTAGTGATTCTTAAGGTTTGGTGTCTATCAGAATAATCTGTGGGGCTTGTTAAAAATAAACATCATGCCCTTTCCATGACTCTCTAGCATTCTGTATCATTATAAAATTCAATGTTCTCATCTGTGAAATGGGGATAACCTCACAGAGTTATTGTGGGGATTAAGTGAGATAATGTATATAAAGCACCAAAGCACTTAGAACTGCTCTTAATGCACAGTAAGCTATAGGAGTGTAGCTACTATTATTTTTGTTGGGAGACAATTCTCCATGTTTCTGCATGTCTTGGGAGCAGAGGCACTGACCACCTTTGTTCTGGACTATTTTCTCCAAGATGTTTGTATAGCAAACAGCCTTGGAAGATACAGGGTCTCCCTCCAGAGCAGGGGGCAGTTTTGTTTTCTTTCTAGTGTAATAATGTCTCCCTTTGGTGGAAATGTCTATTATCAAGATTTGGGCTCCCTAGCTCAGAGCTCCTCAGCTGTGATGCAAATCCTCTGCAAGCATGGCATTCACATGGGCCCCTCTGTCTTTCCCCTGTGAACTTGGGGGTGGCAAGAGGAAACCAACATGAACATGAACCTCATGCTGCTTGCTGTGCCATAAGTAAAAAAGTCCTTTGTCTCTGACCCAGGAGTTTTGAGTCTTCTACCAGCATCTGTGTGGCAGGCAAAAGGAAGGTTAAAAATCTCAGCCCCTTCACAGTTCTTGACAATTACAGGGTTCAGAAGCATGCAGTCATGTTTAAAGAAGTGCATTTTGTCAACCAAAAGTAATTTAATTAAAGTAATTAAAAAGTAATTTCAGGGAATACCCTGGTGGTCCAGTAGTTAGGACTCTGTGCTTTCATTGCCAAGGGCCTGGGTTCCATCCCTGGTCAGGGAACTAAGACCCCATGAGCCGCGTGGCCAAAAGAAAAAGTAATTTCATTTTTCACTCCCATCTCTAAATGAATATTTGAAAGGATCCAATTCATAGTTTTCTTATTGCACAACCTCGGCACCATCCAGCCGCTCCCACATGCAACCATGGTCCCCGTCTTATCTTCTGGTTTGAAGGGTACTATTAATGACCTTTGGAATCTAAATCCACCTGGCCATTATTCAAAACCACTAATCAGTGGCCAAATGGTAGAGCTGCAGAAGGTTTGAAGAGAATTTGCATTTCTGAACTTCCTCCAGGATCTCAGTTGACCCCTTCCTCGCCATTCCAGCCTACGATGCACAATTCCCAGCATCTTCCTCCAGAACACCTTATTTCATAGCAACTATAGTTTTGCCCCTGTTACTTCCTCAACCCACTCAGCACCACTGACATCTTGATGACTGACTCATTCCTAAGAGAATATAGGCCACCAAGAAGGGAAACCCTCCGGAGGGGCAAACACTATTAGAAGAATGATGACTGGTACTAGCTCCAGAGAGAAAATCCAAGCGGTGGACACTGCCTGGTTCTCCCACCGTAATTTACACAGGACCAAGTCTAAAGCCGGAGGACAGCTACTTGGGTTCTTTCAAAGGATGCAAGTCGTCAGGCCAAGGCCCTTTGGACCCAGTGTATCTACTCTGTCTTTTACCGTTCTTTGGCACGCCAAATTCAATGAGGGCACAGAACAGATAACAAGAGAATGTTATTCAAGAGAAGCTGGACTCATGGTACATCCCAGCACACAGAGGAATGGTTGTGGGAAGGGGTCACCGTTAAGAGTACTGGAGGCTTGCTCCCCCGAGTGCGGTCCCTGGACCAGCAGCTGGGAGCTTGTTAGAAATGCAGAATCTCGAGTCTCAGTTCAGACCTACTGACTCAGAAATTACATTTTAAACAAGATCCTCAGGCGATTCAGATGTACATTTTACAGTTTGAGAAGTATAGTGTGATAGCTTTCAGTGCGGGGAGCCCAGGGAAATACTAGTTCTGCTTTGTTAATGGTGATCTGGGTGTGAGGGTGTATGTGTGTGTGCATGTGTGTAATCTAAATGGCCTTGTGACCCCTAATACTCTCCTCATTACACATCACTGTGGGCTAGACTCCAGCATCCCAGGAAATGTCTCCCAGCTCCTGCCCGGCATTCTGAAGCCATAAAATCTGTTCTGGGGTCTCTGCCTGCCGTCTCATTACCTTGTACCTGATGCTTAATTGTCTGCTGCACACAATTCCACATTTGCATCTCCTTACCTCCACATGGCCATGGGACAACCTCATTTTGCCTATGTCCCACAAGCTCCATGCTGGCCCTCCCAAATTCTGTGTCCGTGGGAGTGGGGTTTAATAACAAGCACCCATTTCTCTGCTAGATTACTGCATGCCCAGCTAGAAGCTTTTGGCCAGGAAAAAAGTGAGTCAGTAAGAAAGTGGTCTATATTCTTTTATCTTTCTGAAAGGCTTGGGAGAAGAAACATCTCTTGGTTGGGTCCTCATAGCAGAGGCTGAGGGTTCTAGCTGGACACTTCTGGGCATGCTTGTTTTGGCTGAGGCTGAAATGCAAAGCTGGTGCTTTTTGCTAATGCCCTCACTGCACTTGTCAGGCTTGTTGAAAAGCCTCTTACCAGGAAAGGAACAAGCAATGAGGATTTGGCAGAGCACAAAGCTCAATTTTAATATCCTTATTAAGGGTCCTTTATGCATCTTTGATTTATGTGCTTTTTTCTTTTTTTTTTTTTTTCCGGCCGTGTCTCGAAGCTTGCAGGATCTTATTTCCAGGGGTTGAACCTGGGCCCTTGGCAGTGAAAGCGTGGAGTCCTAACCACTGGGAAGCCAGGGAATTCCTTTATGTGCTCTTCTTTCCCTGGTTTTGACTTTTGGGCCTTTTATTACCATAATCATAGTGGTCATTAATTTTTAGTCCAGTTTAGTTCAGATAAGATTCCAACGTGCTCCACTGTAATTATTCCCTGGAAAATGCCTTCAGCTTCCTTGCTTCTCTCTTCCTCCCTCAAGCACCTTGGCATAAATCCCCGAATAAAACCAACCACTGACTTTTCCACTCCTTCCCATGAACAGCTGAACACTGTGAAAAATCACACAACCACACTGACTGGTTTTACTTTAATTATCACAGACAATGTGTAGGCACACTCAACCCTGTCCAGCAACTCCAGGATTCTCCAGTAAATTTGCTTTCTCACACAATGTGATAACAATTTTATTCTTTCACTTCTGTTCTCACACTTCAGCCCTCAAGAGATATTCTTATCTTACGCTTCACTGAGAAAACAGAAGCCATTAGACCGAGACCTTGTCTTTTCGTGGTCAAAGCTACCAACTTCTCTGCATCTGCACCCATCTTTTCTTTTCTTCCTGCAGTGATGGAGGAAGTGTCTCTCCTCCTATGAAAGGTTAAAGTAGTACTCGGATCGCAACTCTTCTAACCTTCTTGGGCTTACTTGGGTTATTTCTTTTCTCCTGCATAACCAACCTCTTCTGTATCAACTCGAAGATTTTCACTGCAAATAAAAAGACAGAAAACACCTATAAAGGCTCCCAAATTTACGTCTTCTGCCCACGGTCTAGAGCCAGACACCTGAGTGGATATTATGCTAATTTGTAGATCCATGTGTCCTTAAGCTTCCCGTATAAAACCTTATTATAGAGAATATTTCTGAAATGACTGTTTACCTAACTTCACAGATTATTTAGACTAAAAGTAAATAGGTGTTAGCCTGCACATTGGAGATTTTTCTTTGCAAATCTTTCTCCTCCCTTTAAAAATGAAGCCAAACTTATCCATTGCACTCCGGATGTGCTGACCCCTGCGATTTCCCCAAATGTGGGAAACTCGACTGCATAATTTGTGGTAGTGGGGGACTGCGTTCGTGCTTTTCCCATTAAAAAAAAAAAAAGAAGCAGCCAAACACCAGTGTTTCAATTGTGTGTCTGGCTCAAAATCCTCTTAACCACCAACCCATTAAGAAGCATGCCAAGGGAATGGGCATTGGAGCTATGTTTAGCTTTCCCCTTTTGTCTAGGCAACCAGTCAGATAGGTTTATCTTCCCTTTGTAGATGCTTGGTTTTAAAAAGTGCTTCATTCATGAATTCTGAAGGAAGACTAAGAAAAATTGGAACCATTCTAAATTGTGGAATTCAGCCATTAGACACCTGTAGCAGACTGTGCAGGGATGGGTAGCATTCTTTGGTGGATGATTTTGGAACTGGCGTAGTCTCTGTTGGATGCATTGTAACCAGTTGGAGAGATATGGGGCCAGAGTGAGATCCCTCTAGAATCTCTGCTCAACCAGATTCTATCTGTGGCTCTCTGGTGGTCAGCAAGTAAGCAGCTGGCTTCTGTCTCCCTGATGACCTAGTGGGTCCAGGCTATAAACCCACTAGGAGTGGCCCGTGTGAGTTGTGTGATTTTTCCGCTTGCTCTAAATAAGGATGCTGGAGGAGTGGGAGAATTGTAAAATGAGTTTCTCCACAGAAGTGACTGAGTGGGCCGGACAGTAAAGGGCAAGTGGAAGTGAAAAAGACTGGAAGGAATATTGACAGAATCCCCTCCCCCCTCCATTCTTTAAGTGGATGGCTGATAGAAGAGGTAAGGAGGAAACAGATACTAACTCTTTTAAAAAAGGAGGCATATATCAAGAAAGCAGAAGAGAGGTTATATACATACCAGTCTGACAAAATTTAAAAATGGGGTTGGCAATGCAATTCATGATATTCCAACTATATAAACCACCTCACTCACACTAGCAGACCTCTGGGCTAGAGATATGACCAAAAGGAAGTTCAAGAGTAATGCTGGCTTTGACTTAGCCCCTACTCCCGGCCCAGTTTAAAAATATTCTTTATTTAAAACTCAAAATGGATTAAAGACCTAAATGTAAGGCCAGACACTATCAAACTCTTAGAGGAAAACATAGGCAGAACACTCTATGACATAAATCACAGCAAGATTCTTTCTGACCCAGCTCCTAGAGAAGTGGAAATAAAAACAAAAATAAACAAATGGGACCTAATGAAACTTAAAAGCTTTTGCACAGCAAAGGAAACCATAAACAAGACCAAAAGACAACCCTCAGAATGGGAGAAAATATTTGCAAATGAAGCAACTGACAAAGGATTAATCTCCAAAATATAAAAGCAGCTCATACAGCTCAATAACAAAAAAACAAACAACCCAATCCAAAAATGGGCAGAAGACCTAAATAGACATTTCTCCAAAGAAGATATACAGATTGCCAACAAACACATGAAAGAATGCTCAACATCATCAATCATTAGAGAAATGCAAATCAAAACTACAATGAGATATCATCTCACACCGGTCAGAATGACCATCATCAAAAAATCTACAAACAATAAATGCTGGAGAGGGTGTGGAGAAAAGGGAACCCTCTTGCACTGTTGGTGGGAATGTAAATTGATACAGCCACTATGGAGAACGGTATGGAGGTTCCTTAAAAAACTAAAAATAGAACTACCATACGACCCAGCAATCCCACTACTGGGCATATACCCTGAGAAAACCATAATTCAAAAAGACACATGCACCCCAATGTTCATTGCAGCTCTATTTACAATAGCCAGGACATGGAAGCAACCTAAGTGTCCATCGACAGATAAATGGATAAGAAGATGTGGCACATATATACAATGGAATATTACTCAGCCATAAAAAGAAACGAAATGGAGTTATTTGTAGTGAGGTAGATGGAGTTAGAGTCTGTCATACAGAGTGAAGTAAGTCAGAAAGAGAAAAACAAATACAGTATGCTAACACATATATATGGAATCTAAGGGAAAAAAAAAAAAGTCATGAAGAACCTAGTGGCAAGACGGGAATAAAGACACAGACCTACTAGAGAATGGACTTGAGGATATGGGGAGGGGGAAGGGTAAGATGTGACAAAGAGAGAGAGTGGCATGGACATATATACACTACCAAACGTAAAATAGGTAGTGGGAGGCAACCGCATAGCACAGGGAGATCAGCTCTGTGCTTTGTGACCACCTATAGGTGTGGGATAGGGAGGGCGGGAGGGAGGGAGATGCAAGAGGGAAGAGATATGGGAACACATGTATATGTATAACTGATTCACTTTGTTATAAAGCAGAAACTAACACACCATTGTAAAGCAATTATACTCCAATAAAGATGTTAAAAAAAATAAATAAATACATTTCTTTTTATAAAAAAAAATTCTTTATTTAAAAAAAATGATCTTATAGTATCAATTCCTTGCCTTATAAGTATAGTGTACTTTAAAATACTGCAATATCCAAAAGTCATATATGGAATGGTTGTTTTTCAACTATTAATTTGTGAGTGTGTAGGTGTAACTTTTGCTCACTTAATACAAATCAACTTTTAGGCCAAGCAAGTCAATGGAAGTATGAAGAAAGTATACTCAATTTGAATGGAAAGAACTTTTAAAAGCCTTGTACCCAGAGATTATAACAAGAGGTCTTCTTTCATTTCAGGCAAATGGAGAGTATCGATACATCTGCGTTGGTCTGTGCATTTTGGTCAACCAATCATTAGTCACCCAGCATGGTAGTACAAGGGTCAGCTATCTGAAAGTATGAATTATAACAACCTTACTGTTGTAGTTGGACAGTAGATCCATTAGGCTAAAGTTTATGATTAGAGCAATTTTTTTTGCCTTAGTAATTTTTTTCTTTCTTTTTTTAAATTGGGGTATAGTTGTTTTACAATGTTGTGTAGAGCAATTTTTTATCTTTACTGTTTTGTCACTGGATATGTAGACAAAGCCAACTGAATCCAAATTGTTTTACCCAGATTTTTTGCCTGGTAGATTAATCAATTTATTCATCATTCAGAAAGTATTTATTGAATGCTAAGGCATTATGGCCTTAGTGTTTATTTACAGACAATTTTTTAGAGCAGTTTTAGGTTCACAACAAAATTGAGGGGGGGAAGGTACAGAGAGTTCCCATACACCCCTTTCCCCCACTTGCACAGCCTCCCGCATTATCAACATCCCCCCCACCAGAGTGGGACATTGGTTACAACTGATGAATCTACACTGACACATCCCAATCACCCAAAGTCCATAGTTTACACTAGGGCTCATTCATTCCTGTATAACATTCTGTTTGTTTGGACAAATGTATAATGACATGTATCCATCATTATACTATCATACAGAGTATTTTCACTGCCCTAAAAATCGTCTGTGCTTTGTCTATTCATCCCTCCCTCTCCCAACCCCTGACAACCACTGATTTTTTTTTTTTTTTGCTGTCTCCATAGTTTTGCTTTTTCCAGAATGCCATATAGTTGGAATCATACAGTATGTAGCCTTTTCAAATTGGTTTCTTTCACTCAGTAATATGCATTTAAACTTCCTTCATGTCTTTTCATGGCTTGATAGCTCACTTCTTTTTAACCCTGAATATTATTCCATCGCCTGGATGTACCACATTTATCCATTCACTTACTGAAGGACAAACTTAGTGCTTCCAAGTTTTGGCAGTTATGAATAAAGCTGCTATAAACATCCATATGCAGGTTTTTGTGTGGACACATTTTGAACTCCTCTGGGTAAATACCAGGGAGTGCAATTGCTGGAGTGTAAGGTAAGAGTATGTTTAGTTTTATAAGAAAATGCCAAACTGTCTTCCAAAGTGACTGTACCTTTTTGCACTTCCACTAGCAGTGAATGAGAGCCCCCACTGCTCCACATCCCCCTCAGCGTTTGGTGTTGTCAGTGTTCCGGATTTTAGCCATTCTAATAGATGTGTAGTGGTATCTCGTTGTTTCAATTTGCATTTCCCTGATGACATATGATGTGGAACATCTTTTCATATGTTTATTTGCCATCTGTATATCTTCCTTGTTGAGGTGTCTCAAGATTTTTGACCCATCTTTTAATCAGGTCTTTCATTTTCTCATTGTTGAGTTTTAAGAGTTCTCTGTATAATTTGGCTAACAGTTCTTTATCAGATGCGCCTTTTGCAAATATTTTCTCCCAGTTTGTGGCTTGTCTTCTCATCCTGTCAACACTGTCTTTCACAAAGCACAAGTTTTTAAATTTTAATGAAGTCCAACTTATCAATCATATCTTTCATGGATTGTGCTTTTGGTGTTGTATTGTTAAAGTCACCAACATACTCAAGTTGAGATAGCTTTTTAATCTGTGATTTTATTTTTAAAATATATATGCATTGAGCATTTTTTTTCTTCATTTGGAAAAGAAAGATTTTGAGACTTCCTGCAATGTGTGTGAATTAGTTGTGAGTGTACTTGCAAATCTGCAAATGTTACTGTTAACAGAGACTTCTATTTTGGAATAAGTATGTGTGCTTAGTCTGTGACAAGTTAACATCAAATGAAATAAAATTAAGTTTATGGAAGTTTCAAGTCCATATTGATACTAGAAAATTAATTGTATTCCATATGACTTTCCAATACTGTTTATCAAAACTTAGAAATGCTGTAGAGGTCAATCTCAGTTACCAGAATCCAAAATTCAGCTGTGATCAAGTTGCTAATCATGAACTCTGTTTTAGGCTATAAGTCTACTAACTCACTGAGGTCATTTGACTAGAGATTGTCTGTGAGGAAATCACTGTTTACTATGCTATCATTTCTCCTTTTATAAAGAAATCCAAGGAAGAGATAAATAAGGAATAGAATGTATAGGCTACATCTCAAAATTCCATGTTTGCTCATCTAATCTTGAAATTTGGACTAAAATAAATAGAGCCAAAGGCCAGAGATTAGATAATAAGGTTGTTTTGGTTTCAGATGTTATTGCTGAAATAATTTAATATTGGTCACTACAACCCTAATTGTGTTGGGGTTTTGTTGATTTATTGAACGTGTTTTTACCTAAGCAGTTGAGCCACAGGAGGTAATAGCTCTTAAACCCCATTCCCCGGGTTCTAGTATGAAATGAACCAATGAGTGATAAGCCTCCCTGCTTCTTCTAGTACAGCCTTGGGAAAGAAAGTCAGTAAACAAGAAGTTCTGCTCTGTGGACAACGGTTGTGGGGAAAGGGACTTCCCTGGAGGCGCAGTGGTTAAGACTCCGCGCTCCCAATGCAGGGGGCCCGGGGTTCGATCCCTGGTCAGGGAACTGGATCCCACATGCATGCTGCAACTAAGAGTTCACATGCCACAACTAAGGAGCCCTCGAGCCACAACTAAGGAGCCGGCAAGCCGCAACTAAGGAGCCCATGAGCCACAAGGAAGGAGCCCGTCTGCCACAACTAAGACCCAGTGCAACCAAATTAAAAAAAAAAAAGGGTTGTGGGGAAAACATTACAAATGGGATAGCCCTGTGGCTGCAGTTAGGGGTACATCCATTCCTATTGGATCAAGATGTAGGGCTTTTTACAAATACTGTTGGATTCAATTAGCTGTTATTTTTTTCTTGTATTCCCTTATCTGGTTTTGGAATCTATATTACACTAACTTCATAAAATGAGTAGGCAGGTTTTGAAAGTTGTCTATTTTTTTGGTAACAACTTGTTCTTTTCAGGAGAACAGTCTGATGACTTTTTTGGTCATCAACAGTCTGATGACAGTCTGATGACTTTTTCAGTTTCCTTAATATTTATACAAGCACCACTTTTGGCATTTTATATATTTCTAGGAACTTTTGCATCCCATCCATGTTTTCAACTTACTATCTATTTGGTGGTTTTCCTAATATTTTATTCTAGATTCTGTTTCATGGAGTTTTCTACAATGAGAGAGATGAAATGAAACCTGAGCAGGTCAACACTTTTCAAACACATCGTCCACCTCTCTGAGTAGGGTAATTCTGCCCAGGATGTAGCACCCCCATGACTAGTCTATCATCTCTTACCTGGCCTGGCCCTTCTGTGGTCCTCCCTGGTTGCCATCTAGTTTGTCTTACCTTCTCTCAGAGTTCTAACCCCAGCTTAGGCATCCTCCTTGATGATGCCGGCCATGGTTAATAACCAAAAGGGGTAAAAGAGAACTCTAAGGGGTACAGAGGAAAGAAGTAGTAAATGCATGCTTTATAGGTACAGGATTTCCTTTTGGAGTGATGAAAGTTTCCGAAACTAGATCGTGGTGATGGTTGCACAACTTTGTGAAAGTACTTCATGCTGCTGGATTGTACACTCACTTTAAAATGGTATGCCTGAAACTAATATAATACTGCATGTCAATTATACATCAACATAAATACATACATACATACACTGGTTCAGATGGTAAATTTTGTTATGTGTATTTTTCCACAATAAAAAAAAATTAATCTCAGACTTGGGGCAAGAGCCTCCTCTGAGTTTCTTAGTTCCTTATTTATTTACATTTCCCTCAGTCGCAGGGGTAGTAGCTACCCTTTGCATTTACTATTTAAAAAAAAATTTTTTTTTGAGGGCTTCCCTGGTGGTGCAGTGGTTGAGAATCTGCCTGCCAATGCAGGGGACGCGGGTTCGAGCCCTGGTCTGGGAAGATCCCACATGCCGCGGAGCAACTGGGCCCGTGAGCCACAACTACTGAGCCTGCGCGTCTGGAGCCTGTGCTCCGCAGCAAGAGAGGCAGTGATAGTGAGAGGCCCGCGCACCACGATGAAGAGTGGCCCCCGCTTGCCGCAACTAGAGAAAGCCCTCGCACAGAAACGAAGACCCAACACAGCCATAAATAAATAAATTTAAAATGCATTTAAAAAAAAATTTTTTTTTGTTATGTATAAACATAACAAAATCTACCACCTTAGCCATTTTAAAGTGCACACACACTTTCGTTTCACAGTTCTAGAGGTTATAAGTCTGAAATCAAAGTGTTGGCAGGGCTGGGTCCTCTTGGGACCTCTGAGGGAGAACCTCTTCCATGCCTCTCTCCTAGCTTCTAGTGGTTGCTGGCAATCCTTGGTGCTCCCTGCCTTGTGGTAGCATAACTCCAATTTCTGCTTCTGCCTCCACATGGTCGTCTTCCCTGTGTGCACGTCTCTGTTGTCTCCTCTTATAAGGTCACTGGATTCAGTGACTTCATTTTAACTGATTACATCTGCAAAGACCCTGTTTCCAAATAAAGTCATATTCACTGGTACCAGAGGTTAGGACTTGAACATATCTTTTTGGGGAGACACAATTCGACCCACAACAGGAGTCATCACCAATGTGGTGGCAAAGAAAACTGATGCCACACAGAGAAATCTGCACATAGACCTGTTTACTTGAGGAGAAAAAAAGTCCCCTTTTCCTTTTCCAGCCTTGCAGTGTGCTTCAAGCACCCTCTACTGGCAGAGTTTAACATTCAGCCAGTTGGCCAAAGGAAAATGCAGTCTGCAGAGTGCTGTTCCCTGGGGCACGGGATGATGGGCTTTGCAGCTCAGAGGCAATACATTCATAACAGCCACAGACTAAAGTTCTGTCTGCTTTGAAGTGAGCCTTCCCTACGTTAGTTTTAGCTTGACTATGGAGCTCTAAATCCGCTCTGGGACTAAAACCTGGGAAGGGCAGAGTCCAAAGAGAGGAGCTGGTTAGGCTAGGCCTGGTAGGTTATAGGAGGTTGGAAGGCCTTGAAGTGGGAGAGGGATGATATTTTAGGCAGAGGGACCAGTATGAGCGGAAGCAAAGCATGGGAGACCCTAGGTTGTTATGGAATTCTGAAAGCCACGTTAAGGTATTTGAACTCTAATCTGAGGGTGAAGTTGGGTAAGAGTAACATGACCAAATTTGTAATGTAGAAAATTTCCTTTATCTCCAGGCAGCATGGGAACTCCTTCTGTTTGGGAAGGAGAGCCCTGAACAGGCAGCAATGAGCTCCTATAGGAGGAGTGTGCACGAAGGAAGTGGGCTGGGAAACCTGCATAGCTGAAGAGCCTCTTGGGAGACAAGGTTCAATGAGAATCATCAAATGTTTGAAGTATGGAAACGACATGATCTGATGTGGAGATGGCTGGCATCTCAAACACAACACGTCTCAAATGAATGCATCATCTTACACTGTAAGTTTACTTTCCTTGTGTTCCTTATTTCAGGAATGGCACCTGATTTCCTAATCTAGAAACCTTAGCGTTATCAGGACTCAGTGCTCTCCTTCACTCCTCCAGAACCAATGATTAAATACTGCCCATTTTGCTTCATAAATGCGTCTCAACTTTTCTCCATTCTCAATGCTACTACCTTGAAACATGCCTGTAGCATCTCTTACTTGGACTCTTATAACTGTCTCATAACGGTCTTCCTGATATCTCCCAGCTCATTTCCTCAGGCAGAGTAATTGTTCTGAAATGCAAAATCTTAAGGTGTCACTTTATTACTTAAAAACTCTACACTGGTTCTCCATTGCTCTTAGGATAAATAGCAATTTCTTCAACATGGAACAAAATGACCCCTCATAATCTGGTTTTTTCCAGTTTCATCCCCTCCACTCCTCATCCCCCAGCCCCACCCCCATCCCAGCCATATGGGTTGTCTTTTATTTCTTGAAAAGCTTCACGTGGGACTTCCTTGGCGGTCCAGTGGTTAAGACTCTGCGCTTCCACTGCAGGGTTCCACCAGGGCACTGGTTCAATCCCTGGTCAGGGAACTAAGATCCCACATGCTACACTGCAGGCCAAAAAACCAAACCAAACCAAAACAAAAAAAGCCAAAACAAACAAACAAACAAACAAAAAAAGAACCTTTAAAGTTCAGGTTGGGATATGAACCACAGGGGGAAGGAGTGGCTAGAGGGAAGGGGGAGATGGAGATGGTATAATTAGCAATATGGCTAAGACTGGGAAAATAAACTTGCTCTTTTAAAAAAAAAAAATCACGTTTTTTTCCTTGACTGTCTCTTTTTCTCTTCTTGGTACTTACATCACCACTCCCTTATCGCAAAACTTCTCCCTTATTCCCACCTTTCAAATTATCCTCTATTTTTCCTTTAAAGTCAGTTTAGATGTTAATTCCTCCTAGAATAATTAGTCAGTGACCCTAACACTTGTCCTTGACTCTGATAATTTCAAGTTCGGCAACTCTCCTATGTGTTTGCATTAATTCTGTTCTCTCTCTTTCCTATATATATAATATACATACACATATATAGTATGATATATGCTATATCATACTATATTTTTAACTTTATTTTGTTCCATTTTCTTAAAAGAATTTATTATTTCTTAAAGTTTATTTGCTTGTTTATTGTCTGTCATCCTCCACCAGAATATATGCTCCTTGAGATTAAGAACCTTGTCTACCTTGCTCACCACTATGTCCTCAGAGCCTACAACAGTGTCTAGTTCATAGTAAAGACTCAAGAAATATTTACTGAGTGAATGATAGAAACAACTTTTTTTGAGGTAAAGTTCTTCATGTTGCAATAGAGTCCCATGCAATATTTTGGACATAATATACTCAAAAAATGTTTATCTGAAATTCAGATTTAACTGAGCGACCTGCATCTTTTCTGGCAGCCGTAACCCCAGAACACATTTGAGAATACATGGATACATTTTTGATTGTCACGATTGAGGTGGTGGTACTACTGGCATCTAGTGTGTAGAGGCCAGAGATGCTGCTAAACATCGTACAATGCATAGGACAGTCCCTACAAGGAAAAGAATTATCCAGGCCAAATGTCAATAGTGCGGAGGCTAAGAAACCCGGAACTAGATGGCCATGAACTTTAAGGCAGAGAGCGCCTAGAATCTCTAAGTTAAACTTCCTTTTGGAAAGGGAGAATGGAGTTAGTGAGACGGAGTCGGGGCTGAGACCCAGCTTTAAAACCCTGGGCACACATCTTGAGGCTGATAACTAGAGGGCAAGAGAGCCAGACTACCTACCAATGGCAGCAAACGAAGTCATGATGCCTAAAAGATTGCTTGGGAAGGGCACTGTGGACAGTAAAGCACTCTGCATACACTGGTTAAGTGCACCTCAGACACAGAGACATCCTTTAGGTCCGTCCAACTGAGGACAAATCCTCTAGCTGCTGGGACTAGGAACGCGTTCACAGACAGCGGAAGCAGCCGGGAGGCTGAAGCGTCCTGCTCCCCTAGCAACGGTCGTGACGGAAGTGGTTGAGGCAGCCGCGCCCGGTGCGCCTGCGCGGAGGCGCCGCGTGCTGACGTGGATCTGGGTCCAGCAGCCCAGCCGGGCGCGCGGTGGAGTGCCGGGGTGCGGCTGGGCTGGTGGAGCCGTGGCCCAGCCGGGATGGCGACGCCGATCGCTCTGCGCCGGGGAGCCGGCGCTACCGGCCGGCGCTGGTTGGTGCTGCTGCCGCCCCTGCTGCTGGCGGTGCTGCTGCCGCGGCCCGCGGCGGCCCTGGTGGAAGGGCTCTACTGCGGCACGCGGGACTGCTACGAGGTGCTGGGGGTGAGCCGCACGGCGGGCAAGGCGGAGATCGCGCGGGCCTACCGCCAGCTGGCTCGGCGCTACCACCCCGACCGCTACCGGCCCGAGCCCGGCGACGAGGGCCCCGGACGGACGCCGGAGAGCGCGGAGGAGGCCTTCCTGCTGGTGGCCACCGCCTACGAGACTCTTAAGGTAAGCCTGGGGGCGCGGATGGGCTGCGAGGACCCGCTGGCGAAGCGCGCGGCGTGGCCCCTTCGGCCCCTGGCCCGTGGAGCGAGGCTCCCTGTGACTTCGGCGCCGGGCGCGACCACCGCCACCACCCTTAGGATGCTCGTGCTTCCCCACGTGAGAGAGCGCATACGGCCCACTGACAAAGATGGGAACCCCCTCGGTCTTGGAGGGCAGCCAGCCCCCTCCTTTTTGTTACAGTCTTTTTTATGCAAAGCTTTGGGCTTCTTACGATTTAGTGAAAATGTTTTAATAACGTGCAGCTCACTCTCGGAAAGCAGGGTGATTATTATTACCAAGATCTGTGATAGAACGCAGGAAAGGGCTCCAGTGACAGTGAGATGCCTGAATTTGAGTTGACAGAAACTTGGTTTCTGGGGATGGTATTAATTGTGACATTTAGCTTGGGTTTAAGGATGTAGAAAAATACTAAGAACAACACCGGATGTTTGACTCCGGCTCTGAACACCCCTGTGTGACCTTGGATAGTGACTTAGTATGTCAAAGTACCTGTTTCTTCATAGGCACAATTAAGGCCATGATACCTGCTCCACGGGTTGTTATGAGGTTAAATGATAAATGAGAAACCCCCTATACAGGACCTGCAAATAGGTGCTTAATGACTTGGGTTTCAAGACTGAGAATTTCTAGTAGGAAATATTTTGTGAGTATATGTGTAGTCATTTGCCAAAGGTTTTATTGAGTCTTGTGGGGATGGGGAGATTTAGCCTGATCCTGTTTTCTTCTACTGCTGGGAAAAGCAAACCATAAGAAATCACTAAGTACAAATCACATTTGGTGGAAGTGTTACTGCTTCAAGGGCCCCATCATGCTAATGCAACAGCAGTTGCAGTTGTAGGGTACTTTTTTTTTTCTTTTCTTTTCTTTATGAGGCAGAGTTTTCCATGTTGCTGTATCGTCTGCTTTTAGTGACTACTTTGAGTGGGTATGCTATAATTTAACCATGGATTATTTTTCCAGGTTAGATTTCCAGAGCTGAAAATACTGAGTCAAGGAGTTCATGGCTTACTTTCCAGAGCAGTTTGGATAATATGGAGTCATAAAATTCACTAAATTCTCACCAGCACTGGTGAGATTGTAATTTTTATTGGCAGTTAACTGAGGAATGGGGGGTTTGGGAAAGTGCTGAGGCCAGAGGGCTTGGTTGCCTATTATTTTGGATAGAGAGTGATTGAGCAAAGACTTCAGAAAGATGGGAAAGAACTTCATTCAAGGTAGCCCAGCATCTGAAGCTCCAGTCTGCTTTTCTGCAGTGAGGAAAGATAGTGGTCCAGACGAGCATCCAGAAGGGTTGCCACTGGTCCTCCAAAGCCCTCGTGGCACAAGAGGGAGAGCACTGGGCAGGTGGAGAACTTCCAGAAGAGAGGCAGCGGAAACAGTGGCGACTGTTGCCTTCTGCTGGGGTTGGAGATTGGTAGATTTGGCATGAAAACGGTGAGCACGGTAGTAAGAACTTTGAAAAAAAGTGCCAAAAAATAGAGACCGTAGAAAATCCGGCTGGGAGGAATCCCAGGACTCTAAATGTTCTTGCCATTTTCTCGAAGAGACAAATTCAGAGGCTGATCTGGCTGTAATGGTTGCCTCTAAATGCTGCTACAAGTTTAGCACTGATTTGTCAGCTAACAAAAAGCTCAATAAAATAATTTGTCCACTCAAGAACAAGGAACTTTGAGGCAGTTAAAAACTAGTATGTCTGGAGAAAGTAACACTTACTCTTGATTGGGACAGGTTTGCGGTAGCTGCAAATGCCTCCAAACAGGAAACTAGAATTGGAGTTGCACTGATGGAGGGTGGGAGAGAGTGTTCTATAGTTTCCCCAACCCCACTCATTATTACTGCAGGAGAAAGAAAATTATCTGTGAGAGAAAAGGGCTGTCTGGGCTTAGTTTGGACCCATGGAAATCAGACTTAGTTGAGCTCTATGAAAACTCCCATGTTAAATTTATAGAGATAGATAGGGATTCCACTTCCAAGTGTAACACCTTCAGAAACTTTTTAAAAAACTTCATTGCAGATGCTCTCTCCTGGAATAAGGAAAAGGACTTTGACTTACCATGTGTGGAAGAAGTTACTAAAAACAAACAGGGTGGTCTGATTTTATTGCTGTCATAATGGAGAATTGTGAGAAGGTTGCCAGAAGATATCATTTCTGGGTAATGCAGATATCTGATAAACTGGGGTCATCCCCTTGAGGCAACAGGGATGTAACCACTGTTTTGCTTGGATTATATCCACAGACTGGAAAGAGGGCTTGTGAGGGATAAGAGGTCCACCTGGCCTTTACTACAAACAGGTCAGATAGAATAGTGGGAGAAGCTGATAAGTTCCAGTGGCTCTGGAATGAAGATGAGCCGCAGAAGCCTACCTGAAATTCCATATATCATCTCATGGGGGCAGCAACTGCAGACCTGGGACCACATTTCATTTCTATTTGCTCTTTTTGTTATACGGTATATATTTCTCCATAAAGAATAGCAATAAACCCTGTGAGAGCTGAAAAGGAGGGAGGGCCTTGGGAATACTGTGTCCTCCTTCACAGCCATGTTCAGTTATTGCTGGCATATGGAGGGAAAAGTTGATTCTATATTTGCTTTGTAGAATGCCCAGGTAGATTCCATCTCTGGAACAGTGTATCTAACAGAAATTGTTTCTTTTGTGAAATCTGAAATAAATTAGTTGTAAATTCATTGGAGCCAGGAGCCTTTTTGCTCTCCCCATAATTTTTTGATAACCTTCTTAATTTCTTATTCTTGGTCTGTTCAAGTCTCTTAGCATTTTTAACATGTATGATATAAAAAGCTATACTATATCCTCATTATAATCTTACAGTGGTGTTCCATCAAAACTTATAACAACCAAGCATCTCTGAATAACCAAAATGAGAATTATATTTGTGTAAGATATAGTGGATTTATGACTCTGAAGTTGTCTTGGTTAAAAAAATGCCTCTTTGAGAGAGAGTCTTTTTAGATGGAAATTGTTAAAAAATAAGGATACTAACATGATTTAAATGCAGTTGGTCAGGCAAGGAGATATTATCACAGTTGGTCATTGTTTTCATAGCAACAGAGATTCTACCTGTGAATAGAGAGATTGAGAAAAACCAGAAAAAGAAGGATGGGTAATAATGGAAGGCAAAGGGACTTGTCAGATGCTTTTACCAAGTCATGCTTAGTTCATGTTCTCAAATAACTTAAACCTCTAGATCTCAGCAGGACTTGAAACCATTATGATTTCACACACTGCTTTATATTTGTTTCATAATATGAGTTAAGACGGTGAAATAACTATTTAGTGTATTTGACTACTGGGGATTCAGGGACACGTGGACTTTGGAAGTTAAGTAAACAGACTGTCACTCGCTGTGTCAACATTGGATCTTTTTATGTGGATATAGCACTTATCACACTGCACTGTAAATCCTGAGTAGCCCTTCTCCCCTCTCCACTAAACTTCATTTTTGCATGTATATCCATGGCACCTAGCACAGTGTCTGGCACATAGATAATGAATGCTTGTAAAATAAAAACTCCTATCTGGAGATAGATTCAGATAGGATGGAAATCGAAAGTGGATTTCTGGCGTTTTGACATTGTTATGTGAAGCCTACTTTGGCATTTTACCCCAAATTAATTGTAGTTTTAAAGAGTGGTACAGATAAAGTAGATTGGATGGGTATGAATGAAAAATTCCTGCATGAGAGAAAAATTATACTTCTGTTTTTAAGGAGAAATTATTTTCTCAGGGTTTTTAAGAACATTAATTATTTTTGATATAGATACGAACTGGATGAATTAGATAAAATGAGAAGGATGGCATAGAAATAAGCAGATGAGGGAATAGGTGGTAAGGATGCACTTAGAAAAACTGTAATTGGTAGAAAATGGTAGAGTTTGACAGCATTTTGCAAGATCATGAGAGAAGAACATAGAAAAGGTCTTGGAGGTATTACTGGCGTGCAGGTTATCTGATAAACTGAAGGGATGTGTAGAGAGAGACTTCTGCTCCTCCAGCCTTGTCTTGGCAGGGAAGTCACAGGAACATGTCAGTTTTTTTTTATCAGTCTGGTTGATGTGGCAGGGCTTTAGCACTTAAGAATGATTTGACAAAAAGGGGATTATGAACTCCCTGCCCTGTTATGGTTACTGTTTATTGTTCTCCCTTTGTATATTCGCTTAACCCTTCCTCTAACTGGTACTGACACAGGTGCTGGGGGAGGAGACCATAACACTGAAAATGGCACAGTTCCTGCCTTTAAGCTTTTAATATAAGAAGGATACAGATACTTATTGTTTGGTTATTATTTATCTAAGTTATATAATAAAAACGTGTACGTTATATTGCAGCACTGAGAGAACACAATTATTTCTTCTCAGGGGATTGGAGAAGAATGTACTCTTTGATCTGGATCTAGAACAGTCACCAAGGTTGACTGTGGAGGGACATTTCTGGTAGAGAAAAGTCTTCATCCACGAAAACATGGAGTCATGAGCGTGCAAGGCTTGTTCCAGGAATGAGATGTAGGATCACTTTTATTATGCTTTTCCCAGGGACTCTTCGTTTTGGAGGAAAAAAATTAACTGCACTTATTGGTATTACTGTTTTTCTTTTCCAGCATCGATCCAGATTTTAATCAGTCATTCATAATAATTGGGTATTCATAAAACTAATAGAAATGATGTAAATTTCTATTACAGTTGTGATGCTGATAAACAGCCAAGTTAAGTAAGCTTGATGGCAGATAATTTTCATTTCACATGCCCACTGTAATTGGTCTCGACTCCATGTAACACTTGTAAATTTGGGGGCCTTGTCTGGGTTTAGTGGAAAAGATGGCATGTTAAACTGTTCTCCCATGGGCCCAGAAGAAGGGTGTGGTACCTTATGTGCCACATTTGCTATTTCTGCTGTGAACCCATAAGTGTTGTTTATTTTTTACTCATCCCTTAATTTCACCTGTTATTCCCTACTTATGGCCAAGGTTGATTATACACCAGATGTGTTTAAATCTAGTGCTGTGACTACCTGACACATGATGGTATCAACAACACATCAGAGCTTTTTCGAGTAACAGAAAAACTACTGAGTTGATATAATTCTAGCCAGAAACTAAGCACTTGACGTTTTAATTTTGCTTGTGCAAATTTATCATGGGTAAACAGAATATTTTGAGATATTCACAGCACAAAGACCCTTACTGTATTTTTAGAGACTGTAGGGGATCTACTATTTCTAGGTTAGAAGCCTGTCAGGTGCATGGTAGGGAGAATGTTTCAGGAGACTGGAAATAGTTTGGGATCGACCCTTTAAGCTGTGTTCAGGCATGTGAACCTGACGTATTGAAGTTACCAGAGGTTTTAAAGTGCATAAGTAACACAATCTGATGTTTGTTGCAGAAAGAAAGTTCTGGAAATAATATGGAAGATGGGTTGGGGGAAGGCAGGAAGGTATTCTTGGCTGAACTCATTTTATTTCCATCTTAGTCTTCTGGAATCTCATCATTCCTCTTTGGTAACTTAAGAATCTCTTATTTGGTTCATTTCTCATTCCTTAATTTTGCTTCTTTTAAAGCTACGGTCAATTTTTCTTCTTTCTTCATTGTTGGCCATCCTTACTTCCTCATCCCCCTTTCATTTAAACTGTCATAGACTGACATGTGCATCAGCACACGTTCTGGAGCTGTTCTTCCTAAGATGAATAGTGATGCTCTAAGCATCAGATCAGAGGGCTGCTCTTCCTGTTGGAACTATTTGTGGCATTTGAGGTTGACCACGTAGTTCTTTAAGCTGTTCTCCCTTGACTCCCTTCATGTAATGCTCTCCCCCTTCTCCAAGCTTTCTAGCCATGTATTTCTTTTCCTCTGCCTTCACCTTAAACATTGCATTTCCTTAGAGTCCTGTCCTTTGGGTACTCTTTTCTTTTTATTTTCTAAGCTCGTCCTGATGAAACTCAACTACATCCTTGACAACCCTGAAATTCGTGTATTCTCTAGGTTCATATTTTTCAATTGTCTCTCATTTGTAGCACAGGTACCCAAAATTACACATGAAACTAATCCTGTTTTCTTTGTTAAAGCATAAATTTTAAAAGAGGTTGACTCTTGTACAAATACAAAATGAACATGTGTCAACGATTTTATTTAACTCATTAATTAATGAGGGAACCAGTAAGATATTAAAACTGGTTCAAAAGAGAAAAAGTGCCACACAGTTTACAGTCAAGACAAGGAGTGCTGAAATGCCTGTAATACTGGTCAGTATGACAAGGCAGTTATCAGTTGCCTTAATTCCACTGGTCACGATTTGTCTTTTTGTGAATAAGAATTATTTGCATTACTTCCAGTTTTCCACAAGTTACTTCTTTCTCTACAAAGTTAAAATAGACTTTTCAAAGACAAATAAAGGCACACCCCTCCTACAGGAATAGATAATCCTTGGAGGCTCCAGGCATTGAAAAGCTATCCAGTAATTTTCTTTCCTCCCCATTTCAAAATCTTCCACAATTTTCCCCTGCCTCTTCTCCACACTTGCTGTCCTCTTCCTTTATTCTTAGAATAACATGGTTCACACAGTGACTATAATTAGAAACATCACTCTCATGCTCAACATGATTGATTCCTGTACCCCTTTAATCACTAAGTCCTATTTGTTCTACTTCTTAGTCTCTAAAATCTGTTTCTCCCTCATTCCTTTCTTTACAATACTATCAGAGTTATCATCCCAAAATATACACTTCTACTCAATGCTATTTATTTTTCTCATACTCGAAAACATTTTATGTTTGAATAGCACAGACAGTAACACCCTAACACTTTAGCATGGCATATAAGATCCCCTGTGGTTCTTATCCAAACCTATCTTCCTGGCCACATTTACTACTCCTTTCTTCCCTAAACTTTCCCAGTGCTTAAGCTTCACTGAATCTGTTCTATACACTGATGCTTCTGTACCTTAACACTTGCTGTTCCCCTTGCCTGGAACAAATTTTACCACATCTTACTTGCTTTTCAGGATCTAGCACTCATTTCATGTCTTCTGTGAATCCCATTACCAGTGGTCTCAGGCAGAGTTAGTCCTTAGTACATTGAATTGTGCTCTTCTTGCTTGCTAGATTCTTCTTGTAGATGGGAGAGTTATTGAGGCCAGGTCCTTAATTTATTTGTTTTTTTATCCTCCTTTGTGCTCAGCACATGGCTTAAGGCCCTGCATAACTATTTGCTGAACTGAAAATAACTAAGGTTTTTTAAAGCTCAGGTAACCAAGTAGATGGTGATACCGTTAACTGAGACACAGGAGCAGATTTGGGTTTTGAGCATGTTGAATTTGAGATATTTATGTTACATTTAGGAAGTGTTCAGGAGGTATCTGAAAATAGTAGGAGCAGGGAAAACAGATCTGTGTGTCACTCGTATATGATATATAGGTGATACTGCAAATGATGGAAATTGCTATGACCACATGTAGACTGAGAAGAGAAGACGTAGAAGATAGTTGCACGAGTGGCTGGTGGGTAGGGAACAGGAAGAGAAATGAAAACTCAGAGCAGTTAACTTTCTTCCTCTTTAGTAGGGTGTAATGGCCTGGAAAAAAATTTAGGGGAACAGATGTTATTTTTTTAAAGGATCATTTGTGTGTGTATTTCTCTTAAAAACAGGATTACTATATATATTTAAGAATGAACAAACTATTACTATATTTTCATATATTATTGATTCTTGGCCTTTGCCATCCTAAATGGTTTCTATTATTTGTATAATCGAAGATTTTTAAAGTGAAACTGGCTGCAATATCTAATTATTGCAATTTATGTTTATTGAAATCAAACAATTCATTATTTCTTTCAAGGACAAGAACATAATATATTTTTGCCTCTGGGGAGGGGGGAACGATCATTTTCATAAGAGAAGGAAGGATTCAGTGCTTTCTTTGCTTGTGGGTTTCCTCTTGTTCACTTCTGATCTAGATATTGGTGGTTATGTTCCAGTCCTCCTGCATATGCCCAAGAGGATTGGGAGTGGAGTGGACACCAGCAGAAGCACCATTTTTTCCTGTAGAGATTAGAAACAAGGAGCTTATTGCCCTGCTTGTCAAGGCTCAGGACAGAGAGGAGGAAGAAACAAGTATAAAGGTTTTGGTTTTGGAAAGAAGTTGGAATCTCCTGACCCTGGGACCTTAAGATCCACAAAATTGCTGAAAGAAAAAGTACTACCTTATTGAAAGGTAAGATATTACACTGTTTTAAGGTTTAAGCTATTTTAGCCACATTAGCATATCTTCATAAGCTATGAAATCAAGCAGTCATTTCTGCCAAGCCCAAGTTTTTGTGGCATAATCACCTGTCTCACCTTCCTGGTGAGGTGGAGACCTGTGTGGCTGGAGAGATGTCTGTAGTGAGGGAGAGCCTTTATAAAATTTCATTCAGTTTTGAAATGATATTTATTGAATGCCAGGCACTGTGCTAGGCCTTGGATATACAGAGATTAAGGAATCACCCTACCTGCCTTCTAGAAGTTCTCATTCAAGGAAAGGAAAAAAACTGATGATTACAATGTGATAAGTGCTATAATAAATAGGTAATAAGTGTAATAAGAGTGGTCTAAATCTGTCTACTAATGTTTATGTTCTAAAGGATTAATAGGAGCTCATGAGGTTGGAAGAAAGGCTTGGGCATTTGAGTTAAAGTGAATAATTATCTGTTCAGTCATAGATATAAAAGAGCATGCTGTACTTGAAGAACACACCAAATTCCAGAAATTGCTCTCTGAATGTTTGCTATGGGCAAAAGAAGGGAGAGTGATAAGATGTTTCTTAAGTAGGTAAGTTTGGGTCAGTTATGGAGGCCTTGTTGCATGACAAGGAAAATTGAACTTACCTTACTAGACACTGGGAAGCATTGGACAGAACAAACAAAAAAACTGTGAGGCTACTTTAGTCCCAAGATGGGTAGGAGAAAAAATAAATATATGGTATTAAAAATAAATATATGGTAAAAATATGTAAGAATGTACGTGAAACTCTCTAATTGGATCCCAGTCTGTCTTTTCTTTTTTGCTAATATTCCTGGTATCCTGTGTTCTTATTAGGTTGATTCTAAACTTAGTAGGCTACTGAAGAGTAGGACTTTGACTTAGATTGTTGAGAATCCCTAACTCTTCAATTTGTGCCAACCTTGAGCAACCTTGTAAAGTGTATTATGCATGCCTCAGCCTAAAATCCATTTTCTTCATTCTGGAGAGAAAGCTTTAAACACATTAAAGAAAGAAGATTGTGGCTGAATAAATGCTGTAACAAGGAGATCACAGACCTTCTTGTCTCTAATCATGACCAAAACAGGGTCATGAAATTATGGTGGCCCCAAGGAAAAGAAAACCATTCTAAGAGAATTTAGACTTGACCCTGAAACCTTTTACAGGGATGAGGTAGTTTGAGGACTCACTATAGAGGGCCCTGAATAGACCCTGCAGGCTCTGGTTACAGTAGAGAGGCTAGACATAAGGTATAAATTTTGGAGTTGCTGGTACTGGAGCATTAGCTGACCATCCTGTTAAATGAAGCTCTGGACTTGATGAAGTCACAAATCTAGGGACCAGTGAGATGGTGACTCTGGGGGAAGATATGGGTGAAAAGCTTGAAGAAGGACATCTGCATTCTATGGACTGTGACCTTCACTAAGATGAACAAACAAGAGAACAGCCACTAGACGCATGACATTCACAGAGCAGATTTCAGTGACACTCACAGATCTTGCTGTATACTTCAACCACGAGGAGTACAGACAGTCAGACTGGGCAATGGACTGTGCAGAGATAGTGATGCTGGAGGACTGTAGGAATCTCATCTCAGGGGGGCAGTTAGTTTCAAAACTACTTGTAATCTAGTTGGAGCAAGGAGAAGAATCGTGTTTGAAGAAATACATTTCAAAAAGCATCTGCCAAGATTGGGAGGCTGAGTTTAAAAGGCAACGAATTCAGGCCAAAAGCAGAGCATATCTATAAAATTAGCCAAAAGGGCAAAAAAATGGAGGGAGAATGGAAAAATTCTCAAAGGATGTCTTGAAGTACTCAGAATGAAATACATCAAGGGACATAGGCTTTAGTCTTCAGAGCTATCTGTATGACCTGTAACGTTTTACCCTCTTTAGGTTAGAAACTCTAGAATATGATGATGGCTTATAGGAGGAATAATGGACTGACAGTTGAGGTGTGTGGCACGCAGCTTGCGGGATCTCAGTTCCCCTACCAGGGATTGAACCCAGGCCATGGCAGTGAAAGGCTGGAATCCTAACCAGTAGGCCACCAGGGAACTCCCGAGAAAATCTTTTCTAATGGAAGAGAACATACAAGGAGTGAATTTGAAAATAATATCAGCCTGAGCTCAGCTTTCCTTATATAATAGATGATTCGCATATTGGCCCTCCATACAGTGCCATGGAACAGACTTTAAATATATTTACATCTAATTATACTAGATACTACTTCATCTAGTTTCAAATTCTAGTCAGAGGTAAAAAATATTTTGAATGTAAGAACTGTTACTGAGGGCTTCCCTGGTGGCGCAGTGGTTAAGAATCCACCTGCCAATGCAGGGGACACGGGTTCGAGCCCTGGTCCGGGAATATCCCACGTGCTGCAGAGCAACTAAGCCTGTGTGCCACAACTACTGAGCCTGCGAGCCACAACTACCGAAGCCCGCATGCCACAACTACTGAAGCCCGCACACCGAGAGCCCATGCTCTGCAACAAGAGAAGCCACCGCGATGAGAAGCCTGCGCACCGCAATGAAGAGTAGCCCCCGCTCACCATAACTAGAGAAATCCTGCGCACAGCAACGAAGACCCAACGAAGCCAAAAATAAAATTAAAATAAATTAAAAATAAATAAATTTATTAAAAAAAAAAGAAAGGAGGAGGCCCTGAACAGACCCCAGCGCCTCTGTGGTAACAAAGCACTAAGTGCAGATTTTGAAATGTTTAGCTAATAATCTGCAACTTTATGAATGCTGAATAATTAATTTATCATAGAAAGAAGTCATCTAGGTTAAAGAAAGATTTTTTTTCATGATGGTTTATGTTGTACTCACTTATAGAGAGTAAAGAATTTGCTGTAGTTTTAGTCTTTAACATTTTTTGGAAACAAGACAAGCTGAAAAATAGGTTTCCTGTGGGATTAAAAAAAAAAGCAAATCATAACCTAGTTTGGTAGCTTTTCAACCTATGTAGCTCAGTAAAAGATTGGCGTTTATACCTGTTAGAAACTGATTAAAATTAGAGAAGGTTTTAAGAAATGCTTTATTTGTGACCATTTGAGCAGCATTTCAGAATGCTATAATTTTTTCAACATGTTTGCATGATTAAGAAAGAGCTATACAGGGGCTTCCCTGGTGGCGCAGTGGTTAAGAATCCGCCTGCCAATGCAGGTGACATGGGTTCGAGCCCTGGTCCGGGAAGATCCCACATGCCACGGAGCAACTAAGCCCGTGCGCCACAACTACTGAGCCTGCGCTCTAGAGCCCGCGAGCCACAACTACTGAGCCCACGTGCTGCAACTACTGAAGCCCATGCACCTAGAGCCCGTGCTATGCAACAAGAGAAGCCACCGCAACGAGAAGCCCGCGCACTGCAACGAAGAGTAGCCCCCGCTCGCCACAACCAGAGGAAGCCCACGCGCACAGCAACAAAGACCCAACGCAGCCAAAATAAATAACTAAATAAATTTATTAAAAAAAAAAAAAAAGAAAAAAAAAGAAAGAGCTATATATTACCTTATTTATGAACTGGGCTGTGAAAATGTGTTATAATAGTGAAATACTACATATTTTTAACCTGTTTTTGTATACTGTATGTCATCTGATATACAAAATAACCCTGTAAAATTAGTAGGGCAGCTATTAATATCTCTAATTTACAAGTGAAGAAGAGTGAGGCTCAGAGAGGCTAAAATTTTTGCCTAATATCACAAAGCTAGACTTTGACCATTATCCTGCATCGATGTCTCAGTGTTTCCTTGGGATGAGCATAATTCAATTTTGAGGGCATAGACTGGTTTCGTCTACTCTTTTGTTGTTTTAATCATTGCTTTCAAAAGAAAACCTTCTATACAAGGTTGGGAAATGATTGTGAATATATACAACAGAGATAAACATTCTTTTTTCTATCAACAGTTACTGAGAGTAGGTGTCAACATGCTCTTCAATTATAAGAACACGGCGACATCCTTATTAGCACCACAGCACGGGCTAAAAAGGCATGGTTCATTGCTACTGAAGTGTTTTTATTTTTTCCAGGAGGACTAATACTCCTCAAGAATTTGACGAAATTTTTTTATTATGCTTTATACCTAGTATTAAAGTTCTAGAAACAAATTTGTGTGTCCCTTTGAGGAATTATGGGAAATTTTTTGATTTTGACAGTTTGTTCTTTTATTCAGATTGATTACATAATTACAGAATTCTAGATTTGACTTTAACAGATTATTAACTAAGACCATTTTATGAGCTGTCCTATGAAACTGGATATCTTGTTATTTTACAGGATGAAGAAACACGAAAAGATTATGATTACATGCTGGATCACCCAGAAGAGTACTACAGCCATTACTACCACTACTACAGCAGGCGCTTAGCCCCTAAAGTGGATGTGAGAGTTGTGATCTTGGTCAGTGTGTGCGCTATTTCAGTGTTCCAGGTGTGTATTGATGGATGTGTGTATCTACGTGCATGTGCAGGAGTGCACAGTGGCTAGTGCTAGTCATTCAAACTGAACTAGAAGTACCTTTTTGTAGAATTTTACTTCCAGGTGAGATTAATTTTTTATATTAGAGAAATATTTATTTAACCAATTGATAATATTGGAATCTTTGTTGGCAGGCAATCTAAGAAATCATGAATGTCATTATATAACTGTCAAAAACAAACAAACAAAAAACTCAGATCTTTTTCTCCTTGCCCCCTCTAGAGTATTTTCCATACAACAGCCAGAGTGAACGCCAAGTAGATCATATCATTTACAGGTGACCCTTGAACAACATGGGTTGGAATTGCAGTGGTCCACTTACACACGGATTCTTTTCACGACATGCAGTACCGAACCGCAGCAGTGCACCATCTGAGGCTGGCTGAATCGGAGGATAGGGAGGAGCCATGCATACGGAGGGCCAACTATACGCTGCACTCAGATTCTGCAGAGGGTGGTGCCCCCCCGCATTGTTCAAGGACCAAACTACTTTCATAGGACTTTTCAATGATTTCCCATTAAACTTGGGGAAAATTCCAAACTCCTTAATATGGCCTAACAAGTCCTGGCACCTACCCACCAAATGCCAGGAGTGTAGAGCTTGCCATCATTGTAACAAACAAAAACGTCTCACACATTTCCCCATGGCAGCTAAGGGCACTCCTGCTCAGTTTGAAAACCACTGAAATAGACTAAAAGTGCTACAGTAACTTTTTATGTTGTTTTAAAATATCACAGAAATATAAGTTTAGCCTGAAATGAGTTTTCCCTACTATTATTCCTCAACTAACCACACCTATCATATCCTCCTCTAGAAGAAAAAAGAAAGTCAAGTGACTAGAATGAAGCAATTTGCTAGTTTCAGAATTACTTCTCCAGTTTAATTCCCAGAAATGAAATTCAATCGATATGACAAAAGAATTCCTATTGAAAACTAAAGCTGTATATTTTAAATATATCAGCTTTTGTAGTGTTGCCTCTTCAACAGGGAGAGGAAGGGCAATTTTACTTTTCTGTTTTAGATAACATAATACCCTATTTTTTTTTTTTTTTTTTTTTTGCTATTCCTAATAGATTGCTACTGTAATATTTCGGGATATTATTGGTACAACTGCTGTATTTATTCAGTAAAATAGCTGAAATGTGTGGAGGTACTATATGAGGAGTAGGACTTTTTCTGATAATAAAACCCTTTGTGGTTGAATATATTTATGAAGTGACTTAATGTCTTCCTGTCCAAATAAGTAAAGAGTTCAAACCTATTTGAATCTTTCAGTTCAGAATATGATGAGCATTACTGTGGTATGTGCAGATGGTCTATAGTTGCCTGAGTCTATACCCAGGGATTTTTTGAAAGAAACTCCTCACCAACTAGTTTTACCATTCGATTCTTCCTCCAGTAAGTAGACTGCAACCTTAAAAAAAAAATAGAAGAAGAGGGATTTCTTAATTGTGATCTAGGGAAGAGTCACATGGTAAAGATGTGAAATCAACAGGTGTGATGTGATTCCACCGATCCATCCTCTGATCCTGGGTGTCTCCTGTGGAGAATCAGTGGCTTTTTGGCTCAGCTCAGGGCTTATCTGACTTATCAGGCCTGGAGATCCCGTGTCCACATGGGCATTATTCAACTGTATCTTTAACTTACAGAGTAAGATTTTTGAGGTCCCTGTTTTTAATCAGAATAGGTTTTGGGGGGGGGTTGTGTTCACCAAGATGAATTTTGGTAATAAAAATGACCCAGTTTTCTTTGTTAAATATTCTAGTTTTTCAGCTGGTGGAACAGCTACAACAAGGCAATCAGCTACCTGGCCACAGTGCCCAAGTACCGTATCCAAGCCATGGAGATTGCCAAGCAGCAGGGATTGCTGAGAAAAGCCAAAGAGAAGGGCAGAAACAAAAAGTCCAAAGAGGAAATTCGTGACGAGGAGGAGAACATCATAAAGAACATTATAAAAAGTAAAATAGATATAAAGGGAGGCTATCAGAAACCCCAGTTCCGTGACCTTCTCCTGTTTCAAATTCTCTTAGCTCCCTTTCACCTGTGCTCATATATAGTCTGGTATTGCCGGTGGATCTATAATTTTAACATCAAAGGCAAAGAATATGGGGAAGAAGAAAGACTATATATCATACGTAAATCTATGAAGATGTCAAAGTCTCAGTTTGATAGTCTAGAAGATCATCAGAAAGAAACTTTTCTTAAACGGGAGCTTTGGATAAAGGAGAATTATGAGGTAATTACTGTAACCTTCGTTACCAACTTAAAACTAGGTATGTGACAAGGGATCACAGAAGTGTGCTCAAATTTCTGAAATCGAAGAGTTAAATATAGAAAGATCTTTTGTTGACTGTATGACTATATTTAGTAGTGGAACAGTGGGTTTTTAACCTATAATTTGTCTTTTTAAAAGATGAACTTCAAATACTTTAATTTACTAATGCTAAAAATTTAAAGTATGGTCTAATTTGTTGTGTTAAACTGTACTATGAATTGCCAGAATGATTTGGCAAGTAGATATATTCAGCCTACTTATAAAGAACATAAAAATGGAAGGTAACATGGTAGCTCCTAAATTATTTGATAAGTTTTCACTTTTAAGTAGTTGAAGCTGCCCACTATACAATAAACTCTGTCTGTCATAGAGTGCTATCCTGGGCTGAATTATCACGGTATTACATGAGGTTATCTTAGTCGTTACTTCCTGAAATTTGGAAGTAAAATAATTTCTTTCTGAAATTTGATATGGCTGTGAAATTGGTTATGAAAACTTGTCCATTTAGCTTCAACTGATACCCACGAAAGGTTATAGAAATGAAAGATGTTCTTTGTTCTTAACCTCTGTGGTTTATTTAACCTTCTTTGGGAACTTTAGTTAAAAATATTTTGAAAAACCAGTAATTATCATTGAAGATAAAAGTAGTTGTAAGTTCAATTTGGAGACAAATGTATTTATAAGGTCACTTTGTTCCTTGGTTAGGATCAACAAAACTGAAAGTCATCTGTTAAATTTACAGAGTTAAAAAAATAAAGTGTTGATTCTTTAATATTGGACATTAGTCATAGAGAGGAAATGTTTAAACCCTTTAAACTCAGCTTATATATGATTTCAAGGAGGAAAAGAATGTATTTCCAGGTTACAGAAATCAGTGAAAAAAATTACTAGTTCTTGCACAAGTTATTCTTTTTTATTTAACACTGAACATTAAAGTGCTTAATTGCTTAGTAATCTTAGGTGCATGGTCTTCAGAAGACAAACCAATACATTCATTGGAAACTTATACCTAAAGTTATATTTGAAAAATATAAACATGCCATAAAGCTAATGACAAATGTTTCTCTTTGGATTGTCAAGTCAGTTTATTTTATTTATACTTACAGGTCTACAAACAGGAACAAGAAGAGGAACTAAAGAAAAGACTGGCAAATGACCCTAGATGGAAGAGATATAGGAGGTGGATGAAGAATGAAGGGCCCGGACGGCTAATGTTTGTGGATGACTGAAGATTGCTGGAATGCTACTTACTATGCCAAACCTTAATTGTGATGCTATTTTCATAACTGAATTATTTTAGAAATGTACTGACTGTTCCTCAGCAGTAACTAAAATTCCTCAAGTATTTGATTAAACAGAATAATGCAGAAATTTAAACTTTCCCTTCAAACTTTATACATAAGACATTTATGATTGTTCAATTTTTATAATCAATTTGTGGATTTTGTTAAAAGATTTGACATGAAGATTTATTAGTTGCCATTTAAAAATTTTATATGTTTGGTTAAAAAATTTGACATGAAAATTTATTAGATACCATTTAAAATTTTTGCGTGTTAAGTGTTTATTCTTCAAACGTGTTTCCTTATTTTGTTATAGTGCTACATTTTTCTGCTTTTGTGGCCTCTAATAGTTTCACAAAACATAAAAATTATAACAGCATTTAATTACACTTTTGAGTGTCTTTCTAGACACAGACTTCTTCAGCAAAATGATTCAACTATCATGTCATCTTTATGACAGTCATTATAGGTTTGAAATATGTTCAAAATATCTCTCTAGGAGAGTCTTCTGCTGGACTGTCTTTATAATATCTCCCCTCCAGTCATAATATTCTTACTAAAATCAGAAACTCTCCAGGAGAGTGACTCTACCTTCATGTCCTTGTAGGATGAGCTTGATTACAGTCATTATAGGACTATAAGTGTATTCTCACACATTTCTCCAGAAAGAACCTTGTAAGAAGGTCTTTCGTACCACAGTATTGCTTTTTTACCCCCCTTCAATTAAAAAAAAAAAGAGCAGAAATAGTGTCATGAAAAGTTCATATATTATGAAGTCCTTGAGTGGTGAAAAATCCATTTTATGTGAGCATATTGACATGCATATAAACCAGAAAGAAGAGGTGCATGGCTGTGTGCCGTTCTATCAAACAATGAAATGTAAATGTTTTATACGTGTGAAAGTGAAAGTAATTCACACGTAATTTGACTGAATCAAGTATGATACTGCAGCAAAGTATCGAAACACATTCATGGTAGTGAATCAATACTCCTGTTAAAAGACATATCCCAGTCCATCATATTAATAAAACGGTTGCAATATATCACAAGTTTGTTGGTATGACATTTTAAGTCAAAGATTAACATATTGCTTTTGTATTATATAATTGTAAAAGACGTAGCATAAAAGTGTAGCATAGTAGCTACGCAGAGTCTGTTTCTACTCAAAGTAAACTAGTCCTTTCAAGAGCTCAGCCCAAATATGTGACACATACAAAGATGCAGGAGGGAAGAGTTCCATCCTTGCTAATACAGCAAAAGGCCTGAGGTGGGTTATTTAGCCTGTGAGTGAAGGCCTCAATTCCTCATTAGAAAATTAGGGGAGGAGTTTGACCAGATTATCACTAAGGCCTTTTGCAGCTTTAAAATTCTGAAATTATATAATATTTATATTTTTGTAAACTTTAGATGAAAGTGTTTTATGCATCCATTCTTTTTTGGGAGGGTGGAGAAATTACAGTGCTAAATTGTAGCAAGCTATGCTTCAAACCCCAAATGCCCAACTCTAAACCATAGGTAAATGCCTTTGAAAGGTGCTATGGTTGCAGTCAGTAACCCCTGTCCCAGTGAAGATGTTACCACACACGTGCCACACAACAGCATTATCACCTAAGATTAGACGTGGGTACCATATGTTATGCAGACCAGAAAGAAACGGAGGCTCTTGCCCTTCTGTTAAAATTTCAAATAAATTTATGATTAACTGTATTTCAAAAAAACCTAGTGATAAGGAAAAATAGGAGGACTGAATATGTTAGCATTCATAAAGGTTGGCTGATAAAAACCATGTATCTTTGGATATTATTTTGCATATATGCTAGATTGCTGTATTTCTGTCTTTATATAGAAGTCTCATTTCTGGAATTGTTCCTGGCAGCCTGCTCACTTGGTAAAAGTTTGGTTGGTCTTTTGGAACCATGGTCATCGTATGGGTGAGATGAATGAACTCGCCTTAACGGAAGGACTATGATTCTTTTCTCCCCTTCCCTCAACAAAATGGCTTTATGCTTCAAAATCCTGGAGGAAAGGAAGGGCAATTAGTTGCGTCACAAGTGTCATTCACGTATTTTGGGTATCTTTACTGTCTCCATACTCTGCCAATCCCCCACCAAAGAACCAAAAGCTTCTCCATTTCAGAAACACTTGGAGAAGAATTCTGGGCAGGGGATCCCAGAACCCCACTATAGTTAGTTCTCTTGTGCTTCATTTTAGGGCTATCACCATTTCCTCCTTGCTTGGAATTCAGGGGTTTATAGAGCATAGCTGCTTATTGCTTTCTATTATCACTTCCTATAATTGAGGTCTGTGCTAAAATTACCCTTAGGGTTACTTACATTCATGTCAAATATCCTCACAGCAGTTTCTAAAACTGACCCTTCCCTCACTGGTCTTATTTCTTTATGAATTCTCCAAGTTCTACAAATCCTGGGTTGCAGTTTCATAACACATCTATCAAGTAGGGGCCATGCGTAGAATTTTAAACACTACAAGTGGTATACAGAAATTTTAAATGTTACATGAAAAAATAGTTCAGTTTATAGAATTAACTATTGTACTACTACTGAATTTATGTTTAGAAAAATAGTAGTTTTACTTCCTTTGAGATTCTTTTTTTTTTTTTTTTTTTGACTGAAATGGCAGGAAACTTTTAACACCCACACCTTGGAAATATTTCCTCGAGTAGAAGCCAACTGCTAAGCTAACATGCAGCTAGTATTATGGACCAGTGTGCCAGCCCCATACTGAAAGTTCTGTGGAAATTAAAGAGAAATAGCTTTTATTAGACATTAGTATGAATAGGTCTAGCTACTTAAAGACTTTAAATCAGACATGGTCTCTGTTGAGTTACAATTGTGCAATTGAGGCAGATAAATGTTGGTATTGATACAAAATAGTTGTGTACGGATGAATTTCTTTTTCTTTTTTAGCTGCGGCATGCGGACTTCTTAGTTGTGACATGTGAACTCTTAGTTGTGGCATGCATGTGGGATCTAGTTCCCCAACCAGGGATCAAACCCAGACCCCCTGCATTGGGAGCATGGAGTCTTATCCACTGGACCACCAGGGAAGGCCCCGGATGAGTTATAATTAATTTTATTTACAAAGTGTGATACTCTTCACACTTAAATATGGGCTAAGGCCAAATCTAGCCCCTAATAACTAAATAAAATTTGCTAAACAAATTTAACCTTTCTGGTTTCCTCATCTGTGAAATGAGGGGATCTTTTTAGATAATTAGGACTTAAAAATCTATAAGCCTGCAAATTTACATAGGTTTAGGGTCTGAAGGAGATTAGATTGCCTGCAACTGAGAAATGTTATGAGTATCTAAGTAAAAAGCCTATATGATTTGTCATAAACTTTAATCAGTTTCTTAATGGATTCAGAGTATCCTTGACAACTGTGTATGGAGTGGATCACATGGTCTTAGAGCAGGGACGTATGGGATTTCCTACAGGCTCCTCCCCAGTTTCATTAGGGGATGAAGAAACTTCCTCCCATTTGACAGTGTCTCCTTTTATAACCTCAAGAAGAGTGAGCAGGATGCAGGGGAATGGCTCAGGCTTTGCAGCCGGATAGACCAAAGTTTGGTTCCTGGCTCTGCAACTAATAGTTTGACTTTGGGCAGGTTAACCTCTGAACCCCATTTTTCATCTCTAATAGTTAGCAGGGATACTAACTACTTCACAGGATTATTATGAGAATTAAATAAGATGGGGTAAAATGGCTGGCATATATTAATGCTTCAGAGGGAATAGGAAAGAGTCTCGTTTGTTAAAATCCATGGTAATAGAGTGTTTGGTGATGATTACAAACCCGTTGTTTCTTTATTATTTAAATAGGTATTTGAACCCCTTACTTTGTGCAGAGTACTGTGCTAGAGTGGAAAAGTGATGCTCCTTAGGATTGGAATTGTGTGTCTTAAAAGCAGCCGCCTGCCCCTTGTACCCTGGGGTACAAGGTGAAGCAGCTGAGATGACAACTCAGGAAAGAAAGAACTTTCAGAGAGAATAGAATAATCCGCTACTCACTAGTTCAAGGCCTCCATTTACAGAAGGGACACTTCTAGTGAGATACAGAGGCATGCCTGGAATGGCTGCTCAAAAGAACATCAAGTAGCCCCAAGTCACACTGCCTCTCAAAGTCTCAAGCAGCCTGTAAAAATCTCTCTAGAGAAGCTGAATCCACACATCTGTTGGTGAATCTTTCACTCCTGAGTCATTAAGTTCTAAAAATAATGCAATGGGTAGAAGGAAGTGAAATGATTTTTTTGGGTACATTGTACTGTGTCACATTAAATATAGTTGTTAATGTGTTTCCCTGTTTCTTTTTTAGAAAACTGAAGGTAGCAGAAACACCTTCCCATTTTATCATTATTTTTATGGAGAAGAGTGATTTAAAGCTGCTTTTCTGGAAAAATAACCTACTGTTAGTAAAAGGGTGACAAAATACATGTCAGGAGTGAAGAATTACAGATCACAACAGGGAAACAAATGAAATGTTTGTCTTTAAAAGGACACTGACATTTCTCAAAAGTACTGAGACTCTTAGAAACAGTGGAAATTTATAAGTTTTTATCTTAACCAAGAAAAAAATGGGTAACAAATTCTCTAAAATAATACACTGGTGATCTGTGCATTTTAGCTGGGGTGAGGAGGAAAGGATACTCTGTCCCCATGCCTCACCTTTCAGAGCTCTGGAAATAACTGCATCTGTGGGGACAGACTCTAGTCCTCCAGGTGAGCAGTGACTTCTCTTGAAAGCTAAAATGGAAGTTCTTTTCCTCCCACTTTGTGTGATACTAGGCAAGTCACTTTTCTTAGTGGGCCTTAGTTTCCTCGTCTCTAAAATTGGGAATGGACTACCTTATCTGAAGGTCTCTTTCCACTCTGAAGTTCCACGATGCAAAAATAATGGATGAGAAGACAGTTTGGTGATGTATAAAGCAAAGCACAGATGGTCAGCCCTCCGTTACAAGTGGCACCCAGCCTGCCTGTCTATGGATCACTGCAGGAGGCTGGATGCTAAAACCTGGCTGTTTCTTTCAAAGCCAGACCACTTCTCTCCAAGAAAAGCACAATCAATCATACAGCAGCAAGCAGGGTGGTGGGTGTGATCGGGCATGAAGGAGGGAGATGGGGCACACTCCTAGACCTTTTCTGCTACCTCATGGCTGACACACAAGTATCACCTTGGGTGTTCCCTCACCGTGGGCAACCCCAAAGCCCCCTTTTCTAACTAGAGATCATTTCATTTCTTCAGCTACCATTAGATTGTGCAGATGTCTCCCACATCAACATCTGCCACTAAACATTTTCAGCAGCCTAGAGGCACGAAGCAGTACAGTTGAAGACTTACTTTCTCCTAAGCCAAACTCATCCTTATTCTTTGCTCCTACCTTCAAACCTAGTCCTGTTTCCTAATTTCTGTGACAGGCATCAGATCTCACCTATTCTCTGCTTCAGAAGCCTCTGCCCACTTTCCTTTGCATTTCATAACTACAGTGAAGTCCTACTGATTTAGTCTCTTGAATTTGTTCTCCATCCCACCGTCACAGTCCTCTCTAGGGCCTGGATCCAGCCACTCCACCAAAAAGACAAAACTACTACTGAAGTCATCTTGTCTCCCCAGCTTCAGTTCATTTTCTATCCTCATCCCAGATGAATATTCCTAAAATGTCTTACCATGTGGCTACCCCGCTGTTTGCCGCAAACTCCTGTTTCTTATGAGGTTTTCTGTGACTTTTCTGTTCCTCACTAGAGCCTTCTTTTATTCATTAACTAATTCATTCCACGTGTGCATGGCCTCCTGTTCTCCCTGCTTTCCCCCTTCCTTTCTGCCATCTGCAGGACACATGTCTCCAAGGTCTAGGTCTCACCATCTAAGATGAGCTTTTCCTGATCCTCCAATCTATATCTTTGCTCTGAGTTCTTTGCCTCATCTTTCTGACACACAACTTTTCTATTCTGTCACCAATTTAGTCACGTTTCTAACGTGTACTTTCATGTTTTGACAAGAATATATGTTCTTTGTGGTGAGGGAGCCCCTTGGAGAGGCCTTTATAATTTGCAAATCTGCTCTTGTCATGAGGTAAGAAAAACTCTTTAACACCTCAAAGATTGAACACATAGCTCACAAAAGGAATAGAAGAAATGTTCAGCCTCAACAGTTAAGACATCTAAAAGACTTAAGACACCATTTTTCATCTATTAGGTTTTTAGAGATAAAGAACCACAATACAGAACTGTGAGGGTGCAGAGAAACAGGCAGCCTTCTGGTGGGAATAGCAATTGCTACCACCTTCTGGAGGATAAAGAAGGGAAAAGTTTTAAAAACTGTTTTATATTCTTTGATCCACCAATTCCACTTTTAGGAATGCATCATAAGGAAATAAAAAACATACACAAAGCTGTATGTTTAAGGTGGCCACCACAGTGTTAAATAATAGGGCAATAGGTAAATAAATTATGACCCAGTTGTACAATGGATTATCATGCAGTCATTAAAAATAATAGTTGAAGAGCAGATCTTTTTTTTGACTCCCCCTGGCCCCCTTCTAGTATCAGCATCCTGGTTTTCCTTTAGGGAACTGATCTTCCCCTTTCAGTCCATATGGTTTGGGTGGGTGTCTTAGTTTGGGTTCCCCAGAGAAACAGACTCTGAGATGGAGATTTTCACGCAGAAAGTTTGTTGGGCAGTGTCAAGATCAACACCTGTGGGGGCAGTCCAGGAACTGGGGATTAGGCAGAGGGAGGAACTGAACTGTGAGGCAGCTGCCATAAAGGCCTCACATGACCCCAGGGGGAGCTCTGAGCTGCCATCATCCTTCACTGTTGTGCCAGCTTGAGGCAAGGGGGTTGGGGTGCAGATCTTATGCATCCCACACATCCGTCATTGGATGAGAGATGACCCTGGGAGGGGGGGCTCTCGGGCTAAGGGCAGTTTCCAGAAGGACTCAGCTGAGAGGCATCAGCTGCTGCTACTCCCAGCAGGTGGGGCAATGAATGCCTTGGTCCTAAATGGGAAGTTGGGTGGCACACCACAGGGCCCACTAGAGGTGGGGCTGACCCCAGCCCGCATCCTGCTCTCGGCCAGGTGCAGCTAATCCGGGCATTCCAACACCACACAAACCCTTGCCTTCAAGTAGACTGGTTCAGGGGTGGACACATGACTCAATAAGGTCAGTGAGGCCCATTATGGGGATTTTTGCTGCAGCAATTAGAAAGACAGAGAAGAGGTGCTACTGCTCCTGGGGTTCCTAGGCTGGGGCAATGAAAGCATGAAACTTCCCTTCGCAGCACTAGAGGGAGTCTGTTTACCATTGAAAAACACAAGGCCAATGCTCAGAAAAAGCAGAGCCAAGAGATGGAGAATGAGAGCCCCACAGCTATTATTTGGGCAATTAAACCCATTACTTTAAAGTCCCTGGGCTTTTCAGTTACACAAGCCAGTGTATTACCTTTTTGCATTACTCAGTTTAAGTGGGTTCTAACAAATACAATGGCGCACAAGAATAATAAGGAAATATTCATAATACATTAAGCGAAAAACAAAATCAACAAAAAACACACGTTTGGGTCTTCCCTGGTGGCTCAGTGGTTAAGAATCCGCCTGCCAATGCAGGGAACACGGGTTCGAGCCCTGCTCCGGGAAGATCCCACATGCCGCGGAGCAACTAAGCCTGTGTGCCACAACTACTGGGTCTGTGCTCTAGAGCCGGTGAGCCGCAACTACTGAGCCCGCATGCCACAACTACTGAAGCCCACACGCCTAGAGCCTGTGCTCCGCAACAAAGGCAAGCCACAGCAATGAGAAGCCCACGCACCGCAATGAAGAGTAGCAATCACTCTCTGCAACTAGAGAAAGCCCTCGTGCAGCAATGAAGACCCAACACAGCCAAAAATAAATAATAAAATAAAATAAATTAATTTTAAAAAAAAACCACACGTTTTACATATAGTAATGATGCCAGTTTTGTGAACAAACTAATGCCCACTATAAAAAAAATGCAGCACAACAGAAACAATGGTTACAGTTGAACGGCGAGACGGGAGTAAGGGGGGCTGAATTTAATTTTCTTCTGTATGTTCTACAAAGATGTCAGGGTCTGCGATTTTACCCTGCTTACTTTACTGACCCTACCGGGTCAACTGCTAGGATTCCCGTCACACAGTCACAGGCTAACGCAGAAACCTGTTTCTGTTGCATGGAAACCCCATCGACCGTCCTCACCTACCCGAGGATAACTCCCTCGCAGGGCTTCGAAGCCTTCACACGTGGCGCCTTATTTCTGCCACTCACTCCACACCTTGCTCCAGCCACACGCAGTCACAGTTCTGAGTCTCCCGGAGAGCGTCTTCGCCTCTTCCACCCCCCACACCCACTCCTGCTCCTCCTAGAAGCTTCGATGTGCAGGTGGGCGCCCTGTGTGGGCCCCGCGACGCGGCTTGGGGGACAGGGGTAGACGCAGGCGCCCTCCCTGCTTAGAACGCAGAGTTAGGTGTCAGTCAGCGCGGGACCCCAAGGTGTCGCTTACCTGTTGGGTCTGCCACTGAGGGGAGCGGCTGCCGGGCGAGGCCGGGAGCGGCCGGCGGGCGGCGGGGCAGGCGCAGCTGCTTCCCCGCCCCGGGGCGGTGCCGGGCCTCGGGGCCTCGCGTCTCCGCCCGCCCACCGGCTCGCTCACTCGCTCGGAGCCCAGGCCGCCGCCATGTCTTCTGGGGCTAGCGTGAGCGCCCTGCAGCGCCTGGTGGAGCAGCTCAAGCTGGAGGCCGGCGTGGAGAGGATCAAGGTGAGGCCCGCGCCGGCGCCTGGCCTCGGGGTGCGGAGACCGCTTGCTCCCGCCCGGCCGTCCGCGGGCCTGGGAGGAGGAGGCCGCGCCCGGGCGGACAGCTGCGGGGCCGGCCCGAGCGCGAGCCGGTTGGCCGGACGCGGTGGGCGGCCCCGAGGACGGCGCCCGACCAGGCTCGCAGCTCGGCCTCGGGCGGTGGGAGTCCGCGCAGGGCCGGGCCCGGACCCCGGCGCCCGGGAGAAACGCACCTGTCCCCGCGAGGGCGGTCCGGGGCCGAGAGCCCTGGCGCGGTCACGTTTCAGTGATGGGGACAATGACTCGGGGTGCCCGACGGACGCGAGGACACCAGGAATGCGGGCAACGTGCTGGTGGCCCCCCCGGACTTGGCTGGTGCGGGAGGATGGGGTCCAGAGCTGCGGAGGAGGCTGAATGGATAGATGGGCCTCGGTGATGGGTTGATAGGGTGAGGGGGGAGGAGGGCGCTGCTCGGGTTTCTGGCCTGGTGACAGGATGGATGGCGTTGCCATTCGCTACGGTAGGGAGGAGAGATGATGCGTAAGTTTCGGATACGTGGACTTTGAGGGGATGCCCGGGAGGTGTTTGGCTACCTGGGCCGAAGCTCAGAGAGCGAGGCTGAAAGAACGTATGGGAGTGAAAACTGTAGGAAATGACCAGAGCGTGGAACCCCGGGACCCGCCGAAAGAGATGGCCGCGAGAAGGGAAGCAAGGGAAAGCAAGGGTACTGAAGCGAGGAAGGAGGGGTTTTCACAAATCTGGGGCTTAGTCAACGTGTCCAATGTTTAGTCAGTTGATTAAAGAGCATCTGATGTGTAATTGTGTTTACCAACTAGTATATAGCATTATTTGTAGAATGTGTGTGTGAATGAATGGACACTGCTGCGATAGTCTGTGGACCTCAATAGTGCCTTTTCTTTGTACCAGGCCCTATTCTAGGTACTGAGAATACGTCATTCTAGTGGGGAAGATAAACAATAAACACACTAACCAATAAATAAAATAATTTCAGAGAGTAATTGATGTAATTGATTCTAAAACAAGGTAGAGAGAGAGCTGTGGAATGCAGAAGAGGTTTCAGTGACATATGTAGTAGTAGATGCCGAATCTAGATTGTAATAGGATAGAAAGACTTTTTTGAAAAAAAAATCTGGTTTTAAAGAGGAAACCTTTTTTTTTTTAATTTAGGAAATGAAAAGCTGTATTTTGAGGTTGAGAGGAAGGAACACACTGTATTTTTAGGTCGAGGGGGAGAAACAAATGGAGAAGGAGAACTGGAGGTAGAGACAGGTAGTCTGTCTAAGGGGACCTGGGGTTGGAGGGGCACCTTCTGAGACAGGAAGAAAGGAGGAAGGTTATGTGTTAACATAGATGTTTCCAGATAAGGGCTTAAGACCTTGTATGATGACAATTTTCTTTGTGAAATAGGAGGCCAAGTTTTCTTTTAAGGCAGAAAAAAGGGAACTTATGGTGTCACAAGCGCTGAAGATGAGGGAGAGAGTGCTGTTGGGAATGGGAGAGGACCCCCTAGCAGGCACAATCATAGACACCTTGTGATTCTGAAGACCCAGCTACTGTGAGATTGATTGTCCTACTTTTTTTTTTTTTGTCTCCAGCAGTATTTGGCTGCCCAGGAATCTGAGTGCCCAAGGTGAATGGTAGTTGATCCAAGTAGTGGGTTAGCGGGGGAGTTTTGCCAGAAAGATAGAAATGGGAGTGGAGAGCAAGGAATTTGAAGGTCTGGCCGGAAAGAAGCTGAACCCAGGCTGAATGGAGAAGGAACAGAGGCAGCCTCCCTGTGATGGGCCAGACAAAAAAGGAAGAGATGTTCCCCCTGAGGACAAAGAGCAGGTGTAGTGAGGAGAAAGGAAGCAGCACCCTGGATGGGCAGGAGAGATTGTGATCGGAAGGCAGGATGTTGGAGTGTGAAATTACAGATGCGGAGCAGTTACAGGTGTTGGCTGTAACTACTGCTGTTGAGGAGAAGGTTGTTTGAAGAGAGGAGCTCAGGGAAATGAAACTAGGGTTGTTGGAAATGTTTAAGATGATGTGGGGACCTGAAGTGGAAAGAAAAACTGTGAGCCAGATGCCTGCCTACCCTGTGAAGTAGCTGGGGAAGGTATTCTTATCTACATTTAAAAAATAGTTACAGGTGATGAAACTGAGACCCAGAGAAGTCAAGTGAATAGCTCAAAGTCACACAGATAATAAGCTTATTTGCGGGGTGTCCTCATGGGAGTATGGTTTGGGGTGCTTGGCAGGGCTTTTCTCAGGCAGCACCTTAGGGAATCACAACCTTCCAGGGTCTGGTTTGACTCATTTCAGGGCTCAGTGACAGATGGATGTTCTCAGTACACCCAGAGACATCTTCTCTTTCACAGACTTGCTAACTGGTAAATAAACCAGAATACCAGTTTCTTAGCATATGATGGAGGGCACCCCTTCCCAGTGCTTCAGTGCTCAGTATCCTTCCAAGGACCCCTTCTCTGCTTTGGAGAAGTCTCTCAGAAGTTGATGGGTCAGCCTGGGCTCAAACCAAGGAAAGTCATGTGATTTGGGTAGGGATTATCCCACCTCCATTGGGAGGATACAACTTCTAAGGGTTTGGGCTTGTATTCTCCCAGGCCAGAGTTTCTTTCCCTTGAAAGTGCTAGAGAAATGCTGACCACTTTACCCTTCTCTCATTTGCTTTGCATATCCCTCACCTTAACTTTTTGACCATGTTCTTTAGGCTAGGGTGCAGTTAGTCCCATTTCTCTGGGAGTCCTGGGAGACAGTCTCTTTCCACCCATCATGTGTGGAGTTCACTCGTTCACTCTGAAGGTGAGATAATAAGCATGAGCATAATTGGTTCCAAATTTCTTTTGAATTAATAACATATATATATAATCAGTAATTCCAATTATAATTAACATGAAAATGTCAGAACTTCTGTTGAGGGAAAGGCAAGCTTAAACATTAGTTTGGCAATATTATATTACATGTTTATATGATATAAAGTAGACTGTTATTACATTAATGAAACCAAAATTCCTAAAGTATTCTAGAAACTAGATAGTAACTGACACCTAAGGAATTGATTTTTTCAGTTATTTGGAAGCTTGGAAAATTAAAGCAAATTAGTAGTAATACTTGAACAGCAATTGGAACATTTTTGTACAATATGGGTGAGATTTTCTACAAAACACTTTTTCAGTACAAGAAAAATGGAAAGCAAGGAAAGCCTCCAAGTACAGATATGCATCAAATGGAGGCTAAGAAGAAAGGCAGAATAATATTGTGTCAATGCTGCTTAATACACTTCTTCAAAACTTAGTGGTTTGGGCTTCCCTGGTGGCGCAGTGGTTGGGAATCTGCCTGCCAATGCAGGGGACCTGGGTTTGAGCCCTGGTCTGGGAGGATCCCACATGCCGCGGAGCAGCTGGGCCCGTGAGCCACAACTGCTGAGCCTGCGCGTCTGGAGCCTGTGCTCCGCAGCGACAGAGGCTGTGATGGTGAGAGGCCCGCGCACCGCGCTGAAGAGTGGCCCCCGCTCGCCGCAACTGGAGAAAGCCCTCGCACAGAAACTAAGACCCAACAGAGCCAAAAATAAATAAATAAATAGATTAATTAATTTTTTAAAAAAAAACAAAAAACTTAGTGGTTTAAAACCACCTTTATAAACTCGCAATTCTTGGATCAACAGTTTAAGCTGTGCTCAGCTGTATAGTTCTGCTGGTCTTTGCTGGGCTCTCTGTGCATCTGCCATCAAATGGAGGGTTGGCTGATGGCTGGATGATCTAGGATGGCCTCACTCATATGTCTGGAGGTTGGTAGGCAGGTGGCTGGGGTTTGGCTGACTGGTTCTCCTCCACAAGACCTCCAGTAGGCTAGCTTGGGCTCATTTGATGGTGGTCTTACGGTTGCAACCATAGCAAGAGAAGTAGCTGCAAAGGCTTTTGAGGCCTAAGCTTGGAACTTGCCCATTATTTCTGCCATTGTCCTGGTCAAAGTAAGTTTCAAGGCCAGCCCAGATTCAAGGGGTGGATAAAGACTTTACTTCTTGGTGGTAGGAGCTGCAAAATATTGTGACTATTTCTGCAGTCTGCCACAAATGATTGCTAACTAGTGTCAACACTATTCTAAGTGCTTTACGTGCATTAACTCATTTAATTATTACATCAACTCAGGGAGGTAGGCGCTGTTACTAAATACATTTCACAGATGAGAAAACAGGTACTGAGAAGTTAAGTAACTTGTCCAGAGACTGCACTCTTAACCAATAAGCTGTTCTGCTTCAAAAACATGATGGAGGGACCTTGTCACTTGTTTTGAGCAGACCAGATAAGGCTCCATCCAGCCTTGTAAACATTAAAATAGTCTGTTCACATGGCAGACCTGGATATATCAATGCATGCTTTATAAGTGAAAATTTGTAAAGGGCACACTAGGATAAGCTATTTGTTTACAAATTCAGTCTCAAAACAAGGATTCTAAATGGATGAAAGATACGGCTTTATCTTTCCTTCGTTGAGTAAGCCACTAAACCAAAAATACCCTAAATCAAGGTTATAGAAATTGTAACCTTTCCTCTTTGGAGTTCAATTATGAGAACTTTCAGCAAAAAAGACTCTTGGAGGTTGTACAAAGTATGACCTTTGTCAGGTTGTATGATCATTTTTCAGAGTCTCAAGTGACTGCGGGATGGATCTGGCTGTGAGCAGCGTGTCAAGCCCTTGTTCCTTTGTTTCAGGTCTCTCAGGCAGCGGCAGAGCTTCAACAGTACTGCATGCAGAATGCCTGCAAGGACGCCCTGCTGGTAGGTGTTCCAGCCGGAAGCAACCCCTTTCGGGAGCCCAGATCCTGTGCTTTACTCTGAAGACTGGTGAGTAATGATACACCAGGCCGTCTTGGGGCCATGGCATTATCATGGGGCTTCCCAAAGGACTTGGGCAACTGAGTTTTAAATATCTACTGTTCTTGGGGGAATTAAAATAAACCCAGCAAAATGCACAACTTTCCCTGAAGGGTGACTCTAATCCGCCTGCTTGTGGAATACATCTAATTAGAAGAGTCTCAATGCTCTTTGCACTAACTCATGAGATGCTAATATCCTTATGTACTTGAGCTTTTGAACTGAGCTGGCCAGTAATAATTTCTTGACCTCAATACCATCTTCTCTGTCCTTACACCATCCTGGAGTTGTGATTTGTTGCTTGGTGCTATCAACTGACTTGTTACTCTTGGGACTAAGGACTCCCCAGAGGAGACTTGGACCTATCACCAGCTGTGATTTCTTTCCTAGAAGCTTTCAGAATGTATTTCTGTGTTTTAATGGAGGAAGAAATGGAGTAACTGGGGAAAGTGTGAGTAGGGTTAAAAGAACCTTAAAAATTTATTCTTGAAATGAAAACACCTCTTTGGTGGCCTATAATAAATTTCCTGGGTTCTAGTGTGTTGTATGGGGTCTCATTCACATTTTCACTGTTTTTTTTGGAGGCGGGGGAACAGGTCAGGGCATAAATTATTAGCGTCTTTTGGGGCCAATATATTTCAAATTACATGTTCTAAGGGGTGTTTATACAGGAAGTAATCATCTTAGGTCTTTTCTCATATACTTGAAAAGGAAATTATTCACATTAACAAGAAGGAAGTAATCATACTATCAGATACTATTGTACCTTTTAATGGAAAATGTCCACATTTATGGTATTAAAATAATAGTCTTATGCTGGCATAGCATTTTTCTTTTTACAGAGCACTTTCATGGGTCCTACTCATTCAATGGTGTAGTTTGGATTTTCTGGTATTGACATGTTACTTTCTTCTTTGAGAACCCTAAAGTGACCTATGAAATGATGACTAGTTAATTTTATGTATAAATCTTACTAAGTGAAAGCCTACCAAATTCTCTCTCCAGTCGGGAAGAAGTCCGCTGAGGAATGCTTTGAAGCACCAAGTGATGAATGACTGCCTCCAAATCTCAAGAACACACTTCTCCAGCCAAATGACTTTTAGATATTTCACAGAACCTTTCCTGTGGCCTGGTCCTTTAGCCAAAATTCTATGGAAATTTATGAGTTTCTACTCAAGGAAACTGGGTGAAGGAGTAGATTTTAAATAATAATGGCCTGGTTCTTTGTTGAAGTGCTTTATACTTAAACAAAAACCTTACCACCAAATATACCAAAATACACCTCTTTCATTAAGTGAATTACTAGTGTTTCTATACCTGGAATGTTACGTATGTTTTATTTACTAGATGTTTACATTTTGGGAAGGAAAACAGTATTGTTTGTTAAAAAAATTAAATATTTGTAATTTGTTGTTCCCGACTAAGATTTTTATACCATAACAAAATTTGTTCTTTTCTCATGAATTTATAATTTCTAAATGAAGACAAGCAAGTATAAAATTGGGGGAAGAATGGGCTTTATTAATCAAATGATGTCTTGATTTTTCTAAATGAGAAGATTGTTTTATTTTTAACACTAAATATGGGAGCTGTTTCTTAGCAAACTTGTTTGAAAGGATTAATGTTGTGTTGTGTATTAGATTGCCCCATCCTGTATATGAAGCAGATTTGATCTTTGTCTTCTTAAGTTCCTCTATTTTATAATGGTGGTTTTACTTAAAAAAAATACTGAATTATTTCATGTCTTTAAAACAATGTTTAAATGTGATCTACAGAATATTGCAAATGATTAAAAAAAAAAGTGATGTGAAAATATTACAACCTAAATGAATTCTCAATGTCACAAGTGTTTTACTTTGATGATGTGCCTTTGATTTAATTTGGGACACTTAAAAGAATACTTTGTGTTTGTTATAATCTTTGAAGAGCTTGGAAATAAAATTTCTGCTTAATTTCTGCTAATGACAGCAACATTTTGTGTCTGATTTTGTTTTAAGGCTTCATAGATTTTGTTTGCTTGTGAGATTGAGTGCTGGAAGTGGGAGGTGAAATTTTTGTTTACAAGCCCTCATAGAATTTTGTGAAAAATAGATATATGTATAACATGCAGAAATATCTCAATTACTGGCAACATTTGCTCTTTGAAATAGCTATGTATAAATCCATAAATAAATAAATGAGAATATATTTGAACATAAGTAGTGTTATAGTAGAGAATGTAGAAGTCATAAGATGGAACTCCTTTAACTTCCGGCCACTAAACTTCCAAATCTAAGTGATCTGAATCCCTTCCATTCGATCAAAATTCAGGTGTCCTTTTTCTAACCCTCTTATTTATTCTGTGGATCCGTTTCACCTTCTCTGAAATGTCACACTATCAGTTAGCCTTCTTCTCCTTTATCTTCAACATTTCTACTACATCCTTTTATCAGCATTTAAACATGTTCCATTCTCCGTCTTAACAACAAAAAGCATTAAAAAAAAAATCTCCATTAAAAAATAACTTTTCGGGACTTCCCTGGTGGTCCAGTGGTTAAGACTCCATGCTCCCAATGTAGGGGGCCCGGGTTCGATCCCTGGTCAGGGATCCCGCATGCTGCAACTAAGAGCCTGCATGCTGCAACTAAAAGATTCCTGCATGCCACAGCTAAAAGATCCCGCATGCCGCAATGAAGATCCTGCGTGCCGCAACTGAGACCCAGCACAGACAAATAAAACGAAAAACAAAAACAAAAAAACAAATTTTCAGCTATAAAAGATGAGTATATCTTAGAAATCTACTGTTTAGCACAGTGCCTGTAGTTAACAGTGCTGTACTGGATACTTTAAAATTTGGTAAGAGGGTAGATTTTATGTTAATTGTTCTTATCACAAAAAATAATAAGGCAGGAGGAAACTTTTGGAGGTGATGGGTAAGTTTATGGTATAGATTGTGTTAGTGGTTTCATAGGTGTATACGTGTCTCCAAATTCATTAAGTTGTATGCGTTAATTATGTAGAGTTTTTCTGTGTCAAAAAATATCTCTTGATTTCACTTTCCCTTTGGCAAAAACTTGGTAAGATAGTACAAGAAAACTATAGACATCTCACTTATGAGTATAGATACGTCTTAAATATAAGCAAGTCAAGTTCTGTAGTTTATCAAGAGAAGATACAACCTTACAAAGCTAGTTCAACATAAGCAAATCTATCAATGTCATTCATTACATGAAGGGTTTAAAGAAGAGAATGTTTACATCATTTCATTTTTTCATCTTACTGCATTAGCTAAGACTTCCAAAGTAGTGCTGAATAATAGTGGTGATAAAAAGTATTTTGTGTGTTCCTAATATGCTGAATGCTTCCACATTTCACCATGTAATATGAAATTTGCTGTTGATTTTAATAAACTGTCTTTATCATCTTTGTTTCTCTTATTTCACTAATTCACTTAGTTTTTATTCAGAACAGCTATTGGATTTCATCAAATGACTTGATGGCATAAACATTTAAGAAGAAATATCTGTATTTATGGATTATATAATTTTACACTTTGAAAACTTAGTTTAGTAAAAGAAATACTTGAATTGGTAATATTACAATTTGGGAGGCTGGCTGGATACAAAGTATGTATAGAAAAATAAAAAGCATTTTCTACACTGACAATAGCTAGTTAAAAATGGAAATGGACACAATTTTGTAAATCAACTATAATTTTAAAAAATAGAAATGGAAACTATCCCATTTCCACTTTAATGACAAAACTGTAAAAAATACTTGAAAATACATTTAACAAAAGTGCAAGAATCATAAAAGATTTTACTTATGTTTATAGAACAGGGTCCAAATAAATTTCAGGATATTAGGACAATTTCATTCAAATGCAATCTTACTAAAATTTATATAAATTTAGTGGAATTCCTATTTTATTTTTTAAGGGAAACTGGTTAAAATATCTAAAAGTTTATATGGAAAATCAAGTGTCCAAGAATAGCTTTTAAAACTGTGCGTGTGGGCTTCCCTGGTGGTGCAGTGGTTAAGAATCCGCCTGTCAATGCAGGGGACACAGGTTCGAGCCCTGGTCCAGGAAGATCCCACATGCCACAGAGCAACTAGGCCCATGCGCCACAACTACTGAGCCTGCGCTCTGGAGCCTGCGAGCCACAACTACTGAGCCCATGCACCACAACTACTGAAGCCAGTGGGCCTAGAGCCCATGCTCTGCAACAAGAGAAGCCACCGCTATGAGAAACACGTGCACTGCAGCAAAGAGTAGCCCCCGCTTGCTGCAGCTAGAGAAAGTCCGCGTGCAGCAACGAAGACCCAATACAGCCAAAAATAAAAAATAAATAAAATAAATAAAACAAAACAAAATCGTGCATGTGTGTGTATAAAACATGGGAGGGTGAAACTTGCCTTACCAGATACTAACTTACTTTGAAGCTGCTGAATCAGAACAATATGACTTAAAAAAACAAAATATTCAAAACAAAAAATTCAAAGTAAACAATATTATTGTAGTATAGCACTAGACAAATAGATGATTGGATGGATCATAATAGTTCAGAAATAGACCTGACTTTTTTCTTCTATTCCGTGGAAAGTATAGTTAATTTAACAAATAGTGCTGGCATTATTGGCTATGCATTTGGAAGGAAATAAAATTGGGCCTGTATTATACTATGCAAAAAAAATTCCACATAGGTTAAAGAAAGGTGATAAAAAAGCATTAGAAGAAAAGTTAGGAGAATAGTTGTGTAACTTTAGGGTAAAAAAGGGCTTCGTAAACAAGGCAGGAAACCCAGAAATCAAAAAAGAGAAGATGTGTATACTTGATGATCAAATTAAGCTTAAATAAATAAATAATTTAATTTAGTATGGAATCTAAAATTCTTGTACGGTAAAAATGATAAACCAAATAAAAAAGCAAAAGACAGAAAACATATTTTTTTCAGCTTTCATTTTGGATTGCTACAGTTTGCACTCCCCCATCCCCTCCAACCTAGGCTACTCCATTTATTAAAATTGTTGGATACTTTGCTTTAGGGCAGGTTTATTATTTGGGGAGAATAACTGGGCTCTTACTGTGAGAGGCAAGGCGTGGGACACCCTGGTGTTGATCCCCAGTTGTACGCTGAGTCTCACTGACGAGGGAAGGAGTATCTTATGTCCACCCACAACTGGAAGGGACAGCTGATGTTCTGATGAGTCCTACAGAGTTTGGGCTGGGCCTAGGAACTTGGGGGTAAGGCTACTCAAAAGCCCTCAAAGGTGAGCATCACAACTACCAGTCATAGATCTAAGGGCAAGTAACTCCCCTTAGAACATGAAAAACCTCATGGGGAAACGCTCTCAGAGAATCGAAGTTTCCATGGCAAGAGCCAACCTGGGAAGTTGGGCCTATTCTAAATAATTCCATGTGATATGGTGTTTGGGAGAGGATCTTGGAGGCTGGACTGACACTTTTGACCCCCTAACAAGGACCTATCCAAACCCTTCAGGCTTCTCCTGTGGGCCAACCCAACCGGTCATGTGACAATCGCTCCCTGGGAGTGCTCTGCTGAAGCAGAACTCATTTACTTTATCCTCTGTTCCCAGGCTACCAACACAAGACTTGCCTCCCAATAATACCTCTGATGGGCAACAGCACGAGAGGCTGCTCCAGACCCAGGCAGAATGAATGTGTCCTTAAACACCGAGCATCATTGAGAAATACAGGCAGGAGGACTCAGACGCTTTCACTCTATTTGGTGAGGAAGCAGGGGGGTGGGTGTTGATAGCTTGGCCTAAGCTTGCCCCAGTCTAGGGCCTGTAAAGAAACTCCTCTCCTCTGCAAGCTAATTAAAGATGGGATCAAGGGACTTCCCTGGTGGCGCAGTGGCTAAGAATCTGCCTGCCAATGCAGGGGACACGGGTTCGACCCCTGGTCCAGGAAGATCCCACATACTGCGGAGCAACTAAGCCCATGTGCCATGACTACTGAGCCTGAGTGCCACAACTACTGAAGCCCGCGGGCCTAGAGCCCGTGCTCCACAACAAAAGAAGACACCGCAATGAGAAGCCTGCGCACCGCAACAAAGAATAGCCCCTGCTTGCCGCAACTAGAGAAAGCCCACGTGCAGCAACGAAGACCCCACGCAGCCAAAAATAAATAAGTAAATAAATTTAAAAAAAAAAAAGTTAAAAAAAAAAGGATGGGATCAAGGAGATCCGCAAACTGCTAAGACAGCCTTACCTTAGTTTAGGAGAAATCCTGCCAAAACTTTAAGAAAGCACAACAGAAATTCCAATAAAATTTCCAGAAATAGTTTCTCTTTGAAGTCTCCACCCACCACACACCCAAGCAAAACCAAACATCCTATAAATAAAAGTGTAATAAAAGAGTAAGAGAGTTGGTTTAAAGTCAAGTTAAGCCATTTTCAAAAAGGAGGATGTGATTAACAGTATCAAACACTGAAGAGTAATCAAGTGAGGTGATGTCTGAATGTCCTTTGGATCTAAAAAGATAGAGGTCAATTTTGGTAGTAACAGGGTGATAATTTCAGAAGCCAGGAAAGAGAGAGAGAGAATGCTTGTGGTCTTCAAACATTTTTGCAAAAAGAATGTCTCAAATCCATGGACCTCCATTTTAGAGTTGACATATAAAAGTTTTATCAGAACTTTGAATAGTTGCAAAGAATAAAATTTTATTAGAAATACTGACATTTTAAAATAAAATTATTACATCTTTCTTTTAAATGTATTCAATGGAATACAAATAATATAGTAATTAGAAACCTACAATCATCCATGTAAAAATATACCAACTATCCTCCCCAAATGTTGTACCAACAATACAGGAAAGCGTTCTTTCTCCCATATGCTGACACTGGAATTCTCAAAAATTTGCTGATCTGATACGTGAAAAAACAGTAATTTATTGTTTTAGTTTGCATTTGCCTAATAAATAATGAAGATGCATATTGTTTCAAATGTTTATTGGCTATTTTTGTTTCTTCTGTGAAATATCTATTCATATATTTTGCCCATTTTTCTATTAGGTTGTCTTTTTTCCTATCAATTTGTAGGAATTCTTTGTATATTAGGAATGTGTGCCCTTTTTCTGTCATGTGGGTCGCAAATATTTTCTCTTAGTGGTTTGTTTGAAAATTTTGTTTATGAAGACAGCATTTAAATTGGAAGTTCTCTAACTTCAATTTTGCCCTAGGTTTTAACTTTCTTGGTGGTGGAGGGTTGACTGTGGTGATCTTCACTTCTGGACTAGAGGGTCAGACTGAGATGGAGGCTCATTTCAAAGGCTTTTGCTGTTGGAAAGGTGGAGGCAGCAGGCCCTTCAGGAGACAACAAACAACCCTTTGATATACATCCGGCAAGGTTTTCTGTTTCTCTTAAAAAAAAAAAAAAAAAAAGGCTTTTCATGTTTAAGTGAATCTGGGAGCTATTTGGATCTTATAACAATATTATGTTAATTAGGATACTTTACTTACAAAGATATAAACTATAAGGCAAGATATAAACTATAAGGCAAGATATATATTATGAAAATTTAATGTAGAAACACCGAGAACATCAAAGAACAATTGCATTTTCGTTGATATATGAGCAAATCTAAATCATTGTATTACTGGTTTATCATAAAAAAGAATGAAATGTGGCATGCAGCACTATCCTTTCTTTCAAAAAAACCTCAGACGAGTTTGTCCATCACGTCTACCAGGGACTTTTTCATACACTAGACGTCGTGTTTTGAATGGTGGTAGTTGTGAGCATGTGAAATCTGTTAAAAGGAGAAAAAGGAAAACCATTTTATTGCTGATAATAATACGTGTAGGTATTTTTTTTCCAGCGGTTCAAGTGGATCCTGTCTCTTCATCATCTATTTACAAAGTGTTAAAATTTCCAAACTGAGATAAAATAATTATTAAAAATTACATTTTTTTTAGCATATATGTGCTTGTTCTTAAAGGCCCAATACTGATTAGTGTTAGATACATGTATTTGTATTTGTATGCTTATGCCTTGTACAAACAATTAAATCTCCCTGGATTTAAGACTCTTGCTTTTAAGTTTTCCTTCATTAAGCCTGTTTCTTAATGTATATCTGTAATGTTGTGAAATTTATCCTGAGCTCTGATATATGATAGGTAGTGATCACGTATAGACTCATCTTTTATGATTGTATTATATATGACACATTAGCCTAAAATATTCTAGATTTGGATACTTATAGAGATTGATTCATTAAATCAATAAAAAGGGAGGCTAAAATATTTAAAACAGTAGTAATTATTCCTGGCCATATAATCTCAATGGCAAGAGTTGGATGCCATTATAAGCAAATTCAAAAGGCAAGGCAATAAATAATTTTATCATAGAGACCCCAATAATCATTCAGAACAAACGGAAAATTATCTTGAGGTTATACCAATGGCTCTGGACAAATTTTCTAGGGCTGCATCAATATGAATTCAAAAAGTGTTACATCTTAAACAACATATTTGGAGGTAATGATGTGCTATGGAAAACCACAGTAAAAAAGTCAAAAGTTGCCATAGTGATAATGAAGATACTAGCATCAAAGATTCTTGTTAACTGTTTGAATTAAGTTATTTTATAAAAATAATTGCAAAGTGGAAAAAAGAAATATTTTTAAACCAACATTATTTATATGATATATGATTTTAAAATATATTATAACTAAATTAATGAATTAAAATATAGGTAGACATTGACTATTCCATCTATATCCCTAAAACCTTAAATACTAAAATTTATTAAAAAATAATTTCTGAGATCTTCTCATTGAGAAAATGGGTTATCTCATACATTGGGATGCCCTATGTTAAAAAAATATACAGTAATTCACATTCTTAATTTGTAACCAGGGTGGAAAAAAGATGAAATTTTCATCCAGTTCATTTATGAAGCCAGAATCACCTTCATGTCAGACTGTTACGGAGTACAAATAGAGCACAATAAATTAATTTCATTATGAATGTAGATATGAAAATCAAATAAATATTAGCAACCATATTTAATAGCATATTTAAAAAAATCATTCCTTAAAAGCCAATTAGGGGGATATGGGGATATATGTATACATATAGCTGATTTACTTTGTTGTACAGCAGAAACTAACACAACATTATAAAGCAATTATACTCCAATAAAGATATTTAAAAAAAGCCAATTAGGTTTATCACAGAAATGACAAAAATGATTATTAGTAAACCTGTAAACATTTACATTAATGTCAACAGAGAGAACATGTTTGATTTTCCTCAATAGGGACCAAAAAGAGTTTGAATAAAATTCAGCATCTATTCCTCACAAAAGTTCTTACAAAACTAGGGATAGAATATTTTCCCTTAAAATCAGGAACAAAACAAATCATGACTATTAAATGGGACCAAATCCAAGTTTTGTGAGTCTGGGACTTATATAGTTTGAGTGTTCCTCTTTTAATAAAACAAAGAATATAAGATTTTCTGGGCCCCTTCTGGCCTCACAAAATGGCCTGGGCAAAAGAGGAGTTTTGAAGCTTCCAGCTTCTCCTTTCTTTTTGTTTTTTCCCCATCATAGTAAGGCCACCTTTGTATGACCATCAGAACTTAATATTTTGTTCTAAATGCTTAGGCCAAGGCAATAAGAAATAACACAGAAATAAAAGGTATAATTACCAGAAGTGAGAAAATAAAATTGTTCTTTTAAAAAATTGATATGACTAAATGTTCAGAAACATCAATTGTAAAATAGAGAGCCAATAGTAGTATCTATTTAATAGGATTGTCAAAATTAAATAATCCACATAAAGGAAATATAATAAGTTCTTTTTTTTTAAACATCTTTATTGAAGTATAATTGCTTTACAATGGTGTGTTAGTTTCTGCTTTATAACAAAGTGAATCAGTTAATAAGTTCTTAATAAATGTTAGCTCATTAAATATCCCTGCTTGACAAAGAGGCTACTTTTCTAATTCACTAATTTCTTTATTTAATCTTTGTTAATTTTAGCCTTCTGCTTGACTTAGATTTGTTCCATGTTTTTACTTGTAACTTCTTAAGTTAAATGCTTAGCTTATCTAAAGCTACGAGAATTTGACATATTTTCTTTGCCTTTATTTTCTTAAAAGTCTATAATTAGAATTTTGATTTTCTTTGATGCCAAAGTTATTGAAGATTCTTAAGTGTAGTAATTAAAACAAAAATTTTTTTTAACTTGGAGATGAGTCTATCTTTTAAAATTACATTAGAGAGTAGTTATATCAACTATAGACAGTATTACCTGTTAATGATTTCTTGTCTCCTGAGTTAGATGAAGATACAGAGTGCCTTTTCTGTCCTAAACATTTTCCAGCTCTTTGGTAGAAATAAAGACTGTTGAATTCTTTTTGACTTACATTAGAATCAGAAGCACAAAATAAATCCAAACTGGGGACGGATGGTAATTCTTTCCAGAAAGTCTTTTTAGTCTCAGCATTTGAACTTTCACATATGAAGCCTTCTAACTCATCCGATAGACATTTTTGCTGATTAGTGAATAAATTATCTTTCTGAGAGTACCATTTGTCACATGTATTCTGCTCTGCACCATATTGTAAGTTGAATGAGTGATTCCGTTGTTCCCATACATTTTTCTTAAAGTTCCAATGAAGAGGAGATTGAGAACCCTCTACTGAAAAGACAGGGGCAGACAATTCTTTATTTGTAGGTCCTTTTGCTTCATGTGTTCCCTTTTTCTGATAATTTATAAAGTCAGGGGTAACTCTCTTCTGAGTGTCAATTGGTGATATCATGGTTTCACAATTCATTACTGTTAGACCCAAAGAAAAGACATCTGACTCTGAATCATTCTGGTTCAGAAAGGAATTACCAGACACATTCCTTGCTTCCGTATTAGTCAGGAAAGAATTATTCTGCACTATGTTAGGGTTACAACTGGACTCTTTCCAGTAGCTGGTCTGATTGTAAGAAGTCACAGGTGGTAAAATGCATGGCATTTCTTTTAGTTTCATAAGGGAAGAGTTATAATTTGAAGCAGTGTTTGTGTCTTCATGCACTGTCTCTCCTAAGTCGGAATATTGGTAATATTCATTATGTTCTTGAATGACAGAATCTGAAGAGCCAGGAGTTGAACTCTGAGAAGTAAAGGCACTAGTTTGATTCCTATTTTCCTGAGGTGATGAAATTTGAGGTGATTTTGTTATGGAAGGACTAATCTTGAATAAGGAAGTGATGTCACAAAAATGCTAAAAAAATTTAAAAAATTAATTAATATAACAAAAATACAACATAAACATCAGTCAAGTAAATATAAGTAATGACGCTTATCTAAATGGAAATAAGGAAAAATATAAATAAGTAGTCCATCCAAAGGTATTATATTGATCCATGTAGTGAGAACATAACTTAATTAGGCTCCATTAAAAGAAAAACTTATTGTAATTTGCATCTATTTTCTAATCACTTAAAATAAAATTTTTAGTTACACAATTTACATGAATACCATTTCCTTCATAAAAATTAAAGAAACTTACTGATAAGACTAAAGTTCTCTTTAGCTACTACTATAAAGAAGGGCTTCAGGATTATTTGGAAGAGATAATGTAAACACATATGAATAGAGTGTGTAATTGAATATCTGTGGATAGTATAACACTTCAAAGTGATTTGAAGTGTGATAAACGATCTGTACAGAATTATCTATATAAGATAGCTTTAAAATATATAATGTGATTGACGACCAATGAGAATTCTGTATGAAATTTAGTTTAAGTAAATCATTTCTTTGCTCTGTGAAGTCCAAAACAAACTTGGATAACTTCATTTTGAAAACCCTTATGGTAAAAATAGATACTCAAATGCAAAGGAAATAAACTCATAGAAGAATATGGATCTCAAATAGCTAACCTTTAACACATTTTCTGGAACTTCAGGTAGGAGTTCCCGAAGCTGACAAAGAGTTGCTAATAGTATCCAGTTCAGTGAAGGTCCTTTATTTAACATGAGCTGAGCCACCAATGGATTAACACTTGGAAAATCAAGTAAGTACATTTCTTCCTAGAAAAAAGTGTAAGGAATAATCAGCCAGTGGTTTTTTCTTACTCTACTCAATCCAGCCGATTAAAATTTGTGTTGTTGCACCTACCACTCAATTTGAGATGCTTGGGGGAAAAAAGTATGGCCAGGAGGAAGGAAACTTGTTTGTCAGTAAAGATTCATACACCTAGAATTGGGAAGGATCTTAAAGTTCATTCAGTCTAATCACTCATCCAAAGAGACTCATTACAGTCTATTTCCTTCAAATGACAATCGTTTTATCTAATGACAGCTCTTCTACCTTTCAGGGCAGGGTTCCCCAGCCCCCCGCCCGCACAGCAGGAGGTGGGCGGAGGGTCAGCGAGCGAAGCTTCATCTGCAGCTCCCTATCGCTCGCATTACCGCCTGAACCATCGCTTGCATCACCGTGTGAACCGTCCCACCCTACCCCAGTCCGTGGAAAAACTGTCTTCCACGAAACCGGCCCCTGGTGCCAAAAAGGTTGGGGACCGCTGTTTTAGGGGACTTAGTTATATAGCTCAAGATTTCTTTAGCTCTCCCTTTGTAGACCATATACTATCATGGTTTGGTTAAATGAACCATGTTTATGATATCTAACAGATGTTATAATTTCAGGAAAGGCTTATTGTGAAAAGTACAGGAAGAATTACTATCAACCAGAACTGACCCTGACAGTCTAAAAATATACATTTTCAGAGAGATCTCATAAATGTCTAGAAATGTAGCAGCCACCTTTATTGCCAAATTTCTTTTTTTTTTTTCTGGGTTACACTGGCTTTTTGCACCCTCTTTTAGTTTATCAAATGACAGACATGTGAATAGATTGGACACGCCTTTGTAGGAAGGAAATTGCACATACATACATATATTTCATAATTAATTATACCCATACTTGTTGATAGTGCTATGTTCTGTTAGGCATGTAAAAGTCCTGTGATTTAATATATATGACTATTTTATTTATTTGTTTTATAATTTTATTTTTTCTGTAGGTAAAATAGTCACATGGTTCAAAATTCAAAAGGCACTAAAAGGTATATAGTGAAAAGTCCCATTCCTACTCCATTACCTCAGTTCTCTCTAGAGATAATCAATGTTATAATTTCTTGGTATCCTTCCAGAGGTATTTTATTCATTTACAAACAAATACATATAAATATTAATTTCCCCTTGTTTTACACAAATGGTAGTGTACTGCATGCTCTGCACTGCAACTTTCATGTTTCACTTAATATATTTTGAAGGTCATTCCAAGTTAGTACATAACGATCTTCATCATTCTTTTCTCATGGTTTCAGGATTTGAATATATTAAAAATAAAGGTAACAGAAACACTAGGTTGGTATGAGAGCCTGGAAATATTTATGCTTAAACAAAAGGAATTTCTAAAAATTAACTAATCTTATAACTATTTCATAACTCTACTTTCAATTACATAATTGAGTTACTGACAAATCACAGAATGATAGAATTTTGCTATTCTCATAATATACCTACTATTCTTGAATGCTGAAATGTAGGAATTAGAAAAATTATTATATTTTAAAAATATTAGACATTGAAGCCATTAGATCACCCTATAATAAGTTAGATTTGAAAGTTCATTATAAAAGATCCCATTAAAATAGCTCTATGAGGGACTTCCCTGGTAGTGCAGTGGTTAAGAATCCGCCTGCCAATGCAGGGGACAGGGGTTCGAACCCTGATCTGGGAAGATCCCACATGCCACGGAGCAACTAAGCCTGCAAGCCACAACTACTGAAGCCCGCGTGCCTAGAGCCCATGCTCCGCAACAAAGAGAAGCCACCGCAATGAGAAGCCTGTGTGCCACAACGAAGAGTAACCCCCGCTCGCTGCAACTAGAGAAAGCCCACATGCAGCGATGAAGACCCAACACAGCCAAAAATAAATAAATTTATTAAAAGAACAGTTCTATGAGATTGAAAAATACTCATAATTCTGGAAAACTGTCTAAATAAATGCTGTGCATTATGGCTATTGTTACATATGTTCATGCAAGCATGATAGAACAAGAAAATGCTACCAGAAAGAGAATTCAAGTACATGTATTTATATTTGCTTTGCAAATATCTAATTTCTATATTAGGAAATAAACCTTAGATGGTGAAACTTCAAGCCAGGATTTATCCAACCATTCATGAGGATCCCTCTTCGAGGTCATTAAATTGTGGTCAGCAATTTGTCGAATTAGCAGTGCAGTCTCTTCCACTCCTGGGGCAATTATAAGCTAAAATATATTTTTTATGTTAGATTATAGGAAATACTAGGAAACAAAATATATCACTCAAAAATTGTTTGCAATTAGGAGAAAACCCCCCCCAGCAGATTCTAATCTGTGTACACTATTTTAGATATAATTTACTAATTTATCTATGTGAAATCTAGGATGTTTTATTTGTGAGGATAAACAATTTACTTTCCTTCTTTAAATATGATATCCTTGTAGTTTCTAATTTTTGGAACTAAATTGTTATTCTTCACTTCCATTTGGCATTTATTAATAAAGTCTTTTAAACATATTTGGTGTTTTATTTCATCTGTATTAGAAAAAAAGCAATTTGGATGTCACTAGCAATAATTAATATTTTGCTTTTTCTAGGTTAAACTTAATAGTTCTCAAATAAAAATAAGAATTAAACAATAGTGCAAGATTTTTCAAAAACAAAGTTGAAAAATAAGGATATTTACAGATTAATTTGATGCTGTATTCAAAAAGAAGAATATGTTTTGATTTAGAGTATTCTTGGAATTGTTCATCCAATCTTGGTTTATTTGATGGTAAGATACCCCTGCCAAAAATGTGTGATGTGTGCGTGTGTTAAACTTAACTCTAAAAAGAATTTCTTAATATCCCCTACTTCCTGTCTCTTGTGTTTTCCTCCATGCCCTTCCCTCTTCTGAAATGCCAGCCTTTTCCTTCCCCTTTCATTTCTATTTTTATCTTCTGCTTCGTCTTTTGGCTTTGGTTGAAGGAAAGATAGTTCATGGGTTAGCAGTTTAATGTGGATAGAGAACACTGCCCTAAACAATCACATCTTAAAAATATGAATATTCTGTCCTGTAGTGGAAATTTAAGAAACAAAGACTGTACAAACCTCACAAAATAATTACGGCTTTGTTTTTCTTCCACAAGAATAACAAATACAAAACTGCTAGCATATACCTGGGGGTATATGCATGCTAAAGAAGGATTTTCTTTTTATATTAAATATATAGAGTACACAGAAATACACTGTTTGATTCCAAATTTATTTTATTAAAAGTTTTGGACGTTTTGAGAAGATTTGAGACTTTTATTTATATATAAATTTTATTTTAAAGGGCGTAATTTTATAATGGTAATGAATATTACCTTAACTTAAGGGTAAGGATTCTGGAGCTCATGGCTAGGCTTTGGGAGATTCAAGAACCCCCGCTAACATTGTTTAGAGTAAAATATGGCATGACAATACTAGCTGTATTTTCTTTTAGTTTAAGAAAATGTACTTAAATTTCTTAATGTTCCCTTTATGGCTAGGCTCTCCAGATGCTTGGAAATAAAAAAATAATCCAACCTGATGGATTTTTTTGGCCTAAGAGGCCAAAAGCCATATTACTAAATGTATTCTAAAATAATACGAGTCTAGGGAACCCCCTTTAATGTCATAAGGTCATCAAGTTAGGAGAATGGGAGGCTTGAGTATTGGTGATACATTGATACAAGAATTAGAGCAAATTAATCATCTTGTTTCTTAAATTCCATGCAAAAATGGACATACTTTTAAGATTATTACGTAAACTTGAAAAGCTTTTGGAGTAGTTTGATCCAGGTGGGAACAGACTTTCATTTGGAATGGATTGTGCCTGAGCAGTACCTCCTATTTCATCTCCAAATGCCTTCCTTGGAACATGTCCTCTGTGGATCATGTCACTGTACCTGAATAGGGTCACTTACTGGTATCAGATACCCCATGTATAGATTTTTAAAATGATTTTCTAAAGCATATTTTGCATATGACTGCTTTCTATTAGCTGAAGAGAAAAGAGGCTGATTAAGTGGTAAAACCTCACTTGAATGAATAAATGAGACAAATTTATATTTATTTAGATAACTTTTCTAAGAATTTTACTTCTATGTTTAACATGCATCACAGGATCAAAATTATCTGGATTCTATTTCAAATAGATCATTTGTTGATTTTCTTAACAGGTTCTGCTTTCATTGAATTCTATTTAGTAGATGTTTGTTGAATATTTTTACTGTGTACAAAACACTGTGCTAGATGCTATAGGTTTTACAAAGAAAAGGGCCTAGTTCTCACCATCCAGGGTGGAGGATATATGAACAAACACCTCATATTATAATAAAGGTATAAAGCATTATTAGGAGGATGGGAGGAGAGATTCATCTTGAGAGAGTATAAGTGGTGCAAATTTTTTAAAGGAGGTGGTATTTGAGCTGGGTAGAAAAAGTCAGAACTATGAAGACTGGCAGTAAGGGGATGGGGAATAGTATTTCTGGGGGAAGACAGGACAGAATCAGATGGCTGAGAGGTGGGGGCATATTCAGGAAAAGGTGAGTAGAATGATGTTAAAGGAAGGATTACTAGGGGTCAAATCATGGAGGAGTTTGAATCCACCTGAGGTTAACTCTATTTTGATGACGTAGGAAGCTACAGAAGGTCTTTTGAGCACAAAAATTCCATTCAACAACAAATATTTATCAAGAGCCTACTACGTAGGCTCTGTGCTTGGTGCTAGGAAGACAAAAATGAAAAGCATGTTCCCTTTCTTTTACGCTTACGGTCTAGGGAGTGAAATATTCACAGCTGTATTTCAGAAATGTAATTGGTGTCAATATACATGATGCACGGGAGTGGGAAAAGAGTAGAAATAAAGAGATTAATTAGGAAGTTACCTTAGAACACCAAGTGAGAGGTGAAGGCCTGAATTTAGGGAAATAGCAATGGGAGTAGAAAGGAGAGGCATACTCTAGAGACACTGCAGAGTTAAAAGGAAGATTTAGCTACTGATTAGATTAGAATAGTGATGCCATAAACTAGGTGTAAAAAACTAACAGAAACCTTAATTAAAATAGAGTTGGGAGACCAGCAGGAGGAGCTCTCATGCCCTACCATGATAGTACAATTCAATAGGAAGAAAGACTTCCTCTTCTTTCCTAGCAAGAGCTCAGCCAATAAGAGGCTGTCACAACTCAGCCAATGAAAAGCCACTATACTTCGAACTCTCAACTCCTCCAATGGACTCTTTGTTTACTATAACCCTCCCAACTTCCTTTTCCCCTCTTTAAAAGATTTCACCTCTCCTTGCTGTGCCCGGACTTGCATATGGTTTGCCATGGTTGCAGGCCCTGAGTTGCAGTTCTTTGTTGATCCCGTATAAACCCATTTTTGCTGCAGAAATAACTGGCAGCCTACTTGTTTTAGGTCAACATCAAGTTTGGGGGAGGATGAGAAGTTGTGTTTTGGATATGCAGAATTTGAGATACCTGTGGGATATTCATGTGGTGATTTCCAGTAGAATTCTAGAATATAGGTGCAGACCTTAAGAAAAGTTAGAAAAATTTTAAGGATTTTCTTAAAAATGAAAGCTAAATTTGTGGGAATGTCTGAGTTTATCAAGGAAAGAATATAAAGTGATAATAGTAGAGGACTGAGCCCTGAATTTTGGGGAAATATATAAACTTCAGAGTGGGACATTGAAAAAAAGCCAAGAAAGGAGACTGATTAGAGATCATCAAGATATTGCTCTATTCATATGTCATAAGATTTCCATTTTACAGCAGATAAAAACAGTATGTCTCTCATAAGTGAACATTTTTGATCAAGGGATATTTATTTTTATTCATATCCTGACCTGTTTCAAAAAATCTAAGTAGTAATGAAGAGATAAAATATGAATTTAAATTCATTAAAGGCTTTTAGAGCAGAAATTTAAGTGGAAAGAATATTTGTTAATTTGAAACTGTTCTTTATATGGCTTTTAAGTGTTTTTTAGTTTACCCATTTAATGTTTCTTCTCACTGGGCAAGTTGAGTTTCAGATTTCATAAATTTTGGTTTATGAAAAATACAAACATATAGAAAAAGAATACCTTTACATCCAGTTCTTCTGATTTTAGCCCAGATGAAACCAAAGCTGCATAAATCAAAGCTAGGTGATGAAGTGTCTTTTCTGTAAGATAGTACCTAAAAAAAATTATATTATTATATTCTACTCATTTGATGTCTGACTATACTTACTAAAATTCATTTTATTTTTCACGTTTTATAAAGTTTTTAGAATAACCTGGCTAAAACAATGCTTGTGTGGCAGACTCATTTTTTTTGCCCACGCAGCACTCTTTTGTAAGAACAGTTCCACCTCCATTCTTCAATAGTACCGTTAAATCTAGGAGATGCTGAGTGTGCGTGTGTGTGTGTGTGTGTGTGTGTGTAGAAAAGTTTAACTCATCCCCTTACTAGCCCCAGGGATGGCTATGTGACTGAAGCCTAGCCAACTAGAATACTCCATCCCCCTGGCCAAAGTATCAGGTTCAGATATGAACATATGACCAGAGCCAGGATAACTAGAATCCTCCCTGGGTCTTTTCCCTGAACTGTTAGAAAAAACACTCTCTTAAATGATCATTATATGATGTGATAGAGGTGTTAACTAAGGTGGTAATTATATTGCAGTATATAAATGTATCAAATCAACAGAGTGTACTCCTTTAACTTACACAATCTTATATCTCAGTTATATCTCAGTAATTTTAAAAAACACCGCTATTTTCCTATCTATAGTTATTAAGCAGGTCAGATGTGACTCGAGCTGTGGGTGGATATTTCTACTATCTTTATCCACTTTAAGTACTCCAAGCAACGAAAAAGAAATTTATTGGCTTATATTACTAAGGGGTCCAGGAGAAGACATTTTTGGATCTAGGGACTCAAACAATGTCATTGAGACAATGGCTCTCTTAATCTCTTTGCTCTTCTTTCCTCTGTTGGCTTCTTTCTCAGGTAAGCTCTTTTCAAAAGAGTGGCTGATAAGAGAGACACACTGTGCCTAAACTGTTTGTTCAAACAATGTGGTTTCTATTGAACACCTGCTTTCTTTTTGGAATCTAGAGTTTTGATTTGTGACTAGCTCCTAATAAAAGCCCTGGGCACTGAGTGTCTGGCGAGTTTCCCTGGTAGACAACATTTTACAAACGTTATCACAACTCGTTGCTGGGGAAGTTAAGCATGTTCTGTGTGACTCTCCTAGGAGAGGACTCTCGGAAGCTTCCTCCTAGTTTCCTCTGGACTTTGATCCACGCCCTTTCTCCCTTTGCTGAATTTGCTTTGAGTAAAGAATATTTTCAGCGCTGTGAATACTCCTAACAAATCATCAACTTGGGGGTTGTCTTGGGGACTCCTGACACATTTTCTCAAACAGGAACTAATGGCATGAACTACTAAAGTAATTAAAAAATTTTATTTTGTATTTTCAATTCTCCTCATTTGGTCAGTTGATTAAGATACTTTAAAAATGTTCCAATGATCTAAAAATATGAAACCGAGATACCTAGAAGTCTGAACAGAATTACATTTTATAATAATATATTATTGTGAATAAATGATAATTCTAGCCTGAACACGAAACAATCTCAGAGTGTTACATAATTAATTTTTTTCATGAACATCTGGATAAAAATAAGTGTAAATCTCCTCTTGTTATCTCTTGTACTTCAATTGCACCTCTAGGTGGATACTAATCTAAAAACAACTTTAAAAAATTTCAAATCAATTATTTATCCAGAATACTTCCAAGTTCTTGATAAAGCTTAAAATGCTTTACAGCCTTTATTAATCTTCAAAATGAAGATTTTAGACCTGAATAATTTTTTAAAATATCTTTATTGGAGTATAATTGCTTTACAATGTTGTGTTAGTTTCTGTTGTACAACAAAGTGAATCAGCTATAAGTATACATATATCCCCATATCCCCTCCCTCTTGAGCCTCCCTCCCACCCTCCCTATCCCATCCCTCTAGGTGGTCACAAAGCATCGAGCTGATCTCCCTGTGCTATGCAGCAGCTTCCCACTAGCCATCAATTTTACATTTGGTAGTGTATATATGTCAATGCTACTCTCTCACTTCGTCCCAGCTTTCCCATCCCCCCGTTAGAACTGAATAATTATTTTAATTTTTCAGTTCTGGTAGAAAGGAAAAACTATGTTAAGTGACTACTAGAGGTTATTGTTAATAGAGGAAGGAATAAGAACCAAGTTGTTTGTATTCTTACATTCTAACTTACACTTATCCTCACATGATAATAATAATTTTATACAAAGAGCTTGGTACAGTAAGATAAACAAAAATGGAGTCAAACAAGAAAGTCAATAATGGAAAAAAATCACACAGATAATATAATGTTAAATAAGATAAGATATCTGTACCTTATCTAATAACTAAAGAATATTTTTGAAACTTCTACTATGATGTGGTATGTGTAATGTAGTATTGTAGAGATTAAAAAGTGAATAAGGCTAGTGTGCAATTTAGTTGGGAAGATTCATTCATTCAATCAAGGAGTATTTACCAAGCATCTATCATATGAAAGCAATGTGGTCATTGCTGTAGGGCAAGTGCCCCAAAATGATAATACAAAACAAAATACGATAATACCAAAGATGAGGAGAAAACAGGGAGCTAAGGAGTTTGAAGGTTGAAAAGGTTACAACTAAATATCTGTTTATATGCATGAGTGGGGGATACTGAAGAAAGGTTGACTAGAAAAAGTAGGTAGGTCCTGAAAAATAGGCACAATTTCACCAGATGGAATAGCTGGAGGAAGGAAGGAATATCGTAGGAAGAGAGAACTGTATGAGCAAAAGTAGAAGTAGGAAAGCAAGGAGGATGTTTGCAAGCCAATGAGCAGAACTTTTGATTGAAATGGAAAGCAGTGAAAAGTAAGCCTGAAAATATAGGTTAGGATTATATGCCAAAGACTTTGAATATTAGGGTGAGTAGTCTGTATATATTCAGTAAATAATGGGGAAGTCAGTGAAGGTGTTTTATCAGAGTGAAATAATAAGAGCCTGGTTTTAGGAATATTAATTGAGTGTATGACAGATTATGGAGAGTAATGTTGAGAGTCATCTGGAGGTGGGAAAACCGTTTGTTATAATAGTCCACATAAAATAATGAGAAACTGAACTAAGATGTTGGTAATATAAATAGAGCGAGGGAAGAGATGAAAGTCCAGTGGTTGAATCTATAGGATTTGTTTTCCAGTTTTGATGACTAAAAGAAAGGCAATGGTCATAAATAGCTAAAGGGCAGAAAAGAGGAGATACAGTTTTGGAGGGAATAGAGAATAAAATGAACTCATACTATGTTAACTTTGAGAGCCTGTGGAATATCAGAGTGGAAATATTATATAGAAAATTAGAGATATTATGTCAGGAATTTCAAAGAGAGACTGCAGCTGCAGATAGAAATATAATAATTACATGCAGAAAGATGATAACTGAAGCTATGGGAGAGGATAAGATTTTTAATGGACAAAATAGAAGAAAAAAAGAGATTTCATATCTATCTGGAGACTGGGACAAGGAAGAAGAGGTAAAGACAGAGAAGAAGTAGAGAGGTAGAAGATCAAAAACATTGAAGTGCCATGGAACTGAAGAGTTTCAAGACAGAAAGCACTGACAATAGTCTTAAATACTTCAGAGCAGTGAAAGATAAAAATATTTTTGGATATGATCATAAGAAAGTCACAAATGATGAGTGACATCTGAGAGATAGAGATCAGTATAGAGATAGAGAGAAAAGCCAGATTGCAAAGAATAAAAGGAGAAAGTGAAAGCAGTACGTTCATAAAATTTAGAATGAGGGAAAGGAGAGACATATAATGATAATTTGAGCCAGTGTCTTGGCGTGGATTTGGGGGACAATTTTTCAGTTAAGCACATCAATGAAAGAAAGTATAGTAAGATGCTAGTTAGTTGGTATATCTAATAAAATTTTAGAGAGAAGTGATTTAAGAATGACATTTTTTAACAGACGAGTCCAGAATTAAAAATTAATAAAAAGTGAAACACAGCAGCAATTCTTAGTGAGGTAGAGGAGGGGAGCATGATTTGCACTGACTGTCCAGGGGAAATGTATCATCTCCAAAATTCCGATTTGTTTTCCTAAGGGCATGCCTTCACCTTGAGAATCCCTTACTTAAAGCAAACTAGATGAGCAAGAGGAAAATTTACATAGCTACTTTTATTCAAAGAAGAAGATGGAATAACTTAAAAGATATATATGTGACTTTGGATGGAGACGTGTTTACTTACTCTGAGTTTAATGGTTTTTTGGCATATAAAATTATCCAACAATAGCTGTACTGGAATGATAATGCCATCAGTCTCATAATGATATTGTCTGATGCTTTCTCACAGTTTAATTCTTCTAGGTCCTACCAGAAAATAAATAAAATAAAAAGATTCACTAGGTTGACCAGTTGTTACGAAATTATTGTTGCCATATTTCTAGAATCTATGATATATAAATTATAACTTGAGAAGAAGCATGGGTATGGGTTCCCATTTTATGGAAAAATTAAAGTCACACTGGAAGTAGTAGGGGAAAAGCTACAGTAGTTGTAAAACGGTTAATGATAGCCTCAGCAAGGAGGGTTCATGAATCTCCCAAAGTCCTAGACATGAAGCAAGCAGTCTACAGAGTGCTCCTATCTGGGCAAAGTTCTTTGTAGACAGGGATCTGGCTACTCTTAAGGACAAAAACCCATGGGATAATCTGCACTTAATGCTTACTTAAGGAAGATGAAAAAGCAGCAGTTAATGGACTTATAGGAATGTCTAATGATCTAGAATCCCTTTTTTCCTTTAACAATATTAATTTTTGATAGAGTGAATAATTCAAGAAGTATTTTATTCTAACAGTAAGTTATGTAAGCATGGATTAAAAAAGTTTTCCCAAACAGGATTTCCCTCCCACAAATAATTGTTATTTAATAACCTTAAATATGCAAGACACAATATTCCATAAGAATCTTTCTAACAGAGCTTTTTTGTTTCCGTCATATAATTCTTATAGTATTAACATTTGCTTGTCAAATCAGACTTCTTCCTTACCATAATACGTGCCATTAATTTATACTCCATACCATCAAACTGCTTTCTGCTCTCCACTCCCACACTATTAAATTAATTTCTTTGTAATTTGTACTCCAATCAAGCAAACATATCAGGGAGATTCATACATCTTAAATTCCAAAATATATGGATTTTTGAAGAGATTTTCTCTCTCTCTTTAAAAACTGACTAATTTATAGGCAATCCCCACTTACTTTAGAGGAAATCTCGTATTACCAATTACAGATTAATATGTTACCTCCTTTTAAGAAACACAGTGGCTAGAATTTGATTTTTAAAGTTTTCAACACTATAATTATTCTATAAATGTATTTTTAAAAAGGTCAATACATAATATTAAAGACACTATATTTGCTCTATCTTCTTAAAGTATGTCAAAAATTACAAGGCATTGAAAAAGCTTGGTAATAGCCATTTTCCATGGTGATGATTTTAGCACTTATGGCCCATTTGCAAAGTTTTGGAAGAAATCATGAGTAGATTATAGTTAAGCTCTCTAAAGCTAATAGATTACATGGTTACACATGTATTTTAATATATTTGATTTATATTTTTTATTGTATAGTTTTACCTGCAAAATTATGGTGGTGTCCTCATCAATTGTCACCACTACATAATGCTCTGTACCTCCAAAGAGTTTCAATGACTCACTGCAGCATCTCTCCACCAATGTGATATTATATCTGTAAAATATAATATTTTGGGGTGACAGATGGCTAAGAAAAATTCTTTAAGAAAAACTTTATTGTCCTCCTGCATATTAAATTATTTGAACTACTGTTCAAGTTTCATACCTCAATTTATTCTACTTAAGAAATTTGAGGAATGAAATTATGAATTATTCAGTTTATGACAAATTAGTTGAGATATGTGTTGCCTTAGGTATTTTGCTAAATATTACTGTACATGATACTATTATAAATGTCTTTTTTGTTTGTTTGTTTTTTGGGGTTTTTTTTTTTGCCCGCACCCACACGGCTTGTGGGATTTTAGTTCCCCCACCAGGGACTGAACCTGGGCCCCCGGCAGTGAGAGTGCGGAGTCCTAACCACTGAACTGCCAGGGAATTCCCCTATTATAAATGTCTTGACCAATTTATTCTGGCTCCGTAAGTAATAATTCATGAAATTAAAACATTGTGTTATGAGACTAAAACATTCCGCATTTATCAGAATTTTCTTTTTTCTCCTGAAAAGTTGCCTAGATTTAAACTATCTTTTATAAGCTCACAGTTTTCTGTGAATGCCCCACAGCCTTAAGATATAAAAACAAAAGCATGGAAAATAGATCTGCATTTTAACGAAGGTCACAGCATAATTATCTTTCCTTGATATATAGCCCAATGTCTAACCTTCCTGTGACAACTTGTATGCTATGATAGTGTTTTAGATCATTTAAAAATGCTCCGTGTTGGTATGATGTTAGAACTAAAGGTCTAAAAACTTGAGAATTCATTTAGAACTTCATAATCTTCTTTCCTAGTCAGTATTTAAAGTCCTCTAAATAAGAATACTCATTCTCAATAATATCAATGACCCAAAGACATGACCATGTAATTCACAGAAAACAGCCCCAACATAAAATGCTCATATTTGCTGGTAACAAAAGAAATGCAATTAAAATATGAATTGAAATAATAATTTACTATTTTTTCTCCACAAAATTGATATATAACCAAAAAAAGACAATATTCAATAATTATGATGGTGTACTATAGGGAGAGAAGTATAAGTTGACATAAACTCTATGGAAAACTATTGCTATGTGATATAATTCCAGGCTTGAATCAGAAAGAAATAGTGCCACATATATAGCATAATATTTAGCCAATTAGGGTATATATATCTTTCCTGAGTTATGAAATCAATAACTTACTTGGATTCTAACAACTGAAGTATTTCTGGAGTATTAAGAAGTCCTTCAGATGCAAAAAACACATATGGAATCTGAATTTCCAAAAGAAAACCACCAAAACTATCCAGCAAGGTGCTTCCTAAATATGAAAAAATTTATAAATATTTCTCTTTTGTCTCATCCCTCGGTTCTTTCTCTTTTTACTAAACATGAGAATAACAGGTGTATGCTCAAGGGAGTAGTATAAAAATAAAACATTCATTGTAAAAATATGAATTCAGAATAAAGAAAGGTCTGAAGAATAAAATAAAAATCATATGTTATTCTACTCCTAGAAATAATAGTTAATAGAATTTATTAAAACTACTATATACTAAAAACAGAGTTTAACACATACTTCCACACTTTTTTCTATATGTTTGCTTGTCCATACTTACACATGTACATTCACTTGAAAAAATAAGGAAAAGAAAAAACAGGATCATACTCTACCTGAATGTTAATATCTGCTTTATTCAATTAGTACATATTGGACATTTCCTGTGTAAATATATATACTGATTTACATCAAAATTTAAAATTATGCACAATAATCCATAGGGAATGCTACAGATCAATAGGAAAAAGGTCATATACCTCAACAAATAAGTGGACAAAGGACATAAACAGGTAATTTATAAAAGAATGGCTATACAAGATCAATTCATTTATGAAATGATATGGATAATCAAAGAAATGCAAATTAACACAACTATAAAATATTATTTGCCTCTAATCCTTTCAAAAATTTAAAAGATTAATAATACCTACTCATAGTAAAACTATGAGGGAAAGGATTCTCTCACACTTTCTGCATAAACATAAATTGGGATAGAATTTCTGGAAAGCTATTGGCAATATATAAATGTGTGTATACCTTTGAACCAGCAATTCATTTTACCCTGGAATTTTTACTTCTTAGAACAAGTACATAAAGATATATAAGATATATAAACTACTATAAATCTTGTGGTATAACAGTAGAAAATTGAAGCATTATAAATGACCCAAATAAAGAATTGGTTGAATAAATTCAGTTTAAAGATGAATGTTTAACTTTTATCCTTTATTGAACCCATGTTTTAATTATTTAATGACGTTAACGCTTAAATCTCCATATCAAAGATTCCAAAGTAATAATTATGGTTACTGTATTTTTAGAATTGAGTTGGAATATCTCAGAATTCAAACTTCCTACTCATACTTGAGGTGGATGGAAAGTGACTTATGGCAAGTTTTGAATGAGAGATGCACTGGGACTAAAAACATACAGGCTTTTTAATTTAATGGATCTGAGAATTCACAACCTTAGTCATGTGAAGCGTTACTGAGAAATACAAAGAAACCAAATGCTATGCAAAGTGGTTTAGACTCTTTGCCAAGCATTTGTGCATAATTTTTTGTTATGTATTAAAAGTTCTCTGTGTCAGTCAACATACTATGACATATTTTTCCCTAAAACTCAATAAAAATATTGTTGCATAAAAGTCAGATTAAGATTAGATATAATTATAATTTAATAGTGCTATTATAAGTAAAATTTAGAAGCTAAAGGGATGAAGACAAATAGAATCAGTAAAGGCTATTTTACAAAAGAGGAATATGAGGAAAGAGATAGTTAAAGGCCTTGCTCAAGGTCACACAGTTGGTGGTGAGGTGAGAGCTTGAACTCAAGTCTTCTAATGCTATAGTTTATTCTCTTTCCATAGATCAGAAATAGAAAGCAGAAAATTTTCATGCTAATGGAACAAAAAAGGAATTTTAGTTTATATCCTTACTCTTTAAAACTGCGTCTGGAAGAATCACTTTAAAGGCCAAGTAAGGAATATTCAATTTTTCACAATGTTCAGTCCAACAAGAGTTTTCTACAAAATTGTATTCCACCACAAATGAGAAATTACTCCAGGGGAAATCTGCTCCAATATATTGATTGTGCACAACTGCACAGAAACTTGTACTGAAGACAAAAAAAGCCAAGAAAATAGAATTAGTCTTGTGTCATTATACACTTGGAATGCTAAAAGATGACTGTTTTGGCTATTTTATTCTTCTCTAATCTATGCGTACTTATCTTGGAAGGACACTGGCGTATTTTCTGTTGACTTGTTTTCCAATTGTGCTAATCTCTTTTTATCTTTCTTTTTGATGGTCATACTTAGAAAAAACAAACAAACCAGGATATAAAAAAACTGAGGACTATTTCACATCCTCATATGCAAGGGACCCTATTTTATTACCTGAGTCTTATCAGTAATACACAAATCACCATGAAAAATCAACCTCATTTTCTTATAAATGTGAGATTTTAATCTTTGAGAATCTATATAATAGAATATTACCTGATTACTTTTTTTATTTATTTTATTTTTTATTTTTATTTTTGGCTGTGTTGGGTCTTCGTTGCTGTGTGCGGGCTTTCTCTAGTTGTGGCGAAAGGAGGCTACTCTTCGTTGCAGTGCATGGACTTCTCATTGCGGTGGCTTCTCTTGTTGTGGCGCATGGGCTCTAGGTGTGCAGGCTTCAGTAGGTGCGGCACGCGGGCTCAGTAGTGGTGGCTCGTGGGCTCTAGAGTGCAGGCTCAGTAGTTGTGGGGCACAGGCTTAGTTGCTCCGCAGCATGTGGGATCTTCCTGGACCAGGGCTCGAACCCATGTCCCCTGCATTGGCAGGTGGATTCTTAACCACTGTGCCACCAGGGAAGTCCCTACCTGACGACTTTGAAATGGCTTTTTTTTTCCTCAATGGGCTTCATAAGTGATTTAACAACAACAAAAAGATAGGTACTTAAATATCATAAGTTTATCTTTCCCATCTTCGAATTTCATATAACATAGCATTTACTATAATTAAAATTCTCTACTGCTGCTTTCTATCTAGAAATAATTTCACATAAAATAAGGCAAAATAAAAACATTTTTAGACAAGTCAACACTAAATTTATTATTAGCAGGCTCTCACTGAAAGAATTTCTACGTGATGTACTACAAGAAGAAGGAAACTCAAAAGGAATGAAGAAAATATAAGAAACAATGCTGAGCAAAAACACTGGTAAAAAAAAAACAAGTGTAAGTCTAAATAGGTACTACTTGTACTGTCACTAACAATAACAATGATAATTTGGAGATACTAAAGAAAGATTGAACTAAAATTCTGGACGACAATAATACATAATACACAAGGCAATAAACTTAGTTAAAGCATTTTTCAGGAAGAGAGTAGAGACATTGATTAATTTCAGGTTTTAGTAAACCTTTTTTGGGACTTCCCTGGTGGTCCAGTGGTTAAGAATCTGCCTTCCAATGCAGGGGACGTCGGTTCAATCCCTGGTTGGGGAAATAGGATCCCACATGCCGCAGGGCAACTAAGCCCGCGTGCTGCAACTACTGAGCTTGTGCACTCTGGTGCCCACATACTGCAACTAGAGAAGTCCACGTGCCTCAACGAAAAGACCCGTACGCCGCAACGAAGATCCCATGTGCCGCAACTAAGACCTGACGCAGCCAAATAAATAAATAAATAAATAAATTTTTAAAAATTGGTTTTAAGAAAACTGTTTAAAAAGTTAAGTTCTAGGAGAAACTGCACTTTTCCTGTGGAACTGGTATGTCTCCTCCCCATAGATGAACAAATATGTTTTTACCCATTTAAAACACCTTTGGATTCCAGAAAATCTTTTTTGTTCGAATGTAAGACAGTCAGTGTCAAACCTGTTGGAAAAAAGAGTAATACAAAAAGTTTTTTTCAATATTTTGTTCATATATATTGTTAGGTGTGTCATATATTTCACTACCATAAAAATGAATTAAAGATCTGTGAACAAGGATTATTTTTCTAAGTCTAGGGAATCAGAAAGTTTGAGCCATGGGCACTGTTTCTGGTGTGTATGTATGTTGTGTGTATATAAGCCTGGAAATTCTGAATTTATTATGTAAAATAATAAAATGGATCAAAAACTTCATGTTAAGATAACTAAACACTCACCAATTCTGTGCAGTTCATTTTATTTTGCTAAAAATTATGGTAGATTTTACCTTTTTTCTAGCCAAAAATTTAAGTACATAACTAAACAGCAAGAGACTATATTTCAGTCTGGTAGGAATTTTTTTTCCTTTCTCCTTGCTGTATAAGAAAAGGAAGACTTCCTGGACACTACCTGTTTTGTAGATTCACTCCTGCTTCTCAATTATCATTTAAATTACTTATATTATTTATGTTATATTTTAAACAAAATATAATAAACTTAAAAATTTTATTATACCCACATATACAGTTTATTTTTGGTAGACATAATTGATTTAAGAGTAGCTAATTCTAGTTAAAATAAATTCTATACTCTATTAGTGAACTTTTGTCAACTGTAGAGTTCCCAAAGGTGTGATGTAATAATGGCAGAGTAATGTTTAATAATTTCATGTTTATTTGATATGACAGTAGTTTTGGTGATAATAAGAATGGAGTTAGTAGTATTTCTCTTTTGTAATTTATGAGGTCATATTATTTAAAACCTAATCTCCTTAAGTGGTTTGTACTAGCTTTGATCCCAAAGCAGATTACGTTCTGAGCACATTAGTAGGATCTTTCAAACACATGGAACGATGGAACCACATCTTTATTTTCTAACACTAGACAGAAAAAAAGGCCTAGCTTCTAGATACAGAGGATAGTTGCCAGTTACAAAGAGAGTAAGAACATTTTTCAGTATATAGAGTCAATATTTTTGTGTCAGCAGACCTTGTTGAAACAAAACAATAAGAGTAGTAATGATATAATCCCAAATGTCAAGAGAAATAGGAATGTCTGGCATGAAACCTACATAAGAACCGATATATATACAGCAATAATTTGCCAATATATCTTACGTGACATCAAAGGAAAATGTGTCTCATTAAGTAGGTTTAAGTATTCTTTTCTGTGGGGCAGGAATATTTCCTCAGCTTCTTCACAAAAATATTCCTTTGGTTATCCAAATCCCTTTGTCTTATTAATATTTTAAAATTTATTTTTTAGAATTTTTATTGGAGTATAGCTGATTTACAATGTTGTGTTAGTTTCAGGTGTACAGCAAAGTGAATCAGTTATACATATACATACATCCCCCTTTGTTTTATAATGCTAACATTGGTCAGCGCAATATACACTACTATGTATAAAATAGATAACTAATGAGAACCTGCTATATAGCACAGGGAACTCTACTCAGTGCTCTTTGGTGACCTAAATGGGAAGGAAATCCAAAAAAGAGAGGATATATGTATACATATAGCTGATTCACTTTGCAATACAGCAGAAACTAACACAACATTGTAAAGCAACTATACCCCAATTAAAAAAAAAAAAGTTTCCAATTACCCTGGTTGTCTAGACAACTGTGCAGCTTCAGCTCCACAATTGTTACGTATTGCTCTAGCATTTTGGTACTAGTAAGGATCTTGTGATTTGGTAAATATGAATTCATCTTCCCAGGACTGGAAAACTGAACGAAATAATAAGATCCATGCTTGAAAATTTGGACTCTAGCACATGATAACATCGTCAAGAAATAGCACCGTATAAGGCTCTGCTTAAAAGAGTTTCCATTCTCACATTACTATTGATATGTTTTAATAGTTTACTAAGAGAAGCAGATATTTGTCACAATACTTGCATATATTTCAGTTAAATCTTTCTCACTAGTCTTAGTCTAAGTAGGGTATATAGGGAGGTATTCATTAGCTCATTCATTTATTCAATAAATCTTTATGAGGTGCCTTCCATGTTCCAGGCATTTTTGTGGATGCTGGAGATACAAATCAGGGCATGGTCATTACCTTCCAGAAGCTGAAATTTTAGTGAGGAAAACAGACAAGATAATCAGTTATTATAGCCCAGGATGGTAAGAAGTGCCTTAGAAGGATGCACATAATACCCTGAGCGTAGAGAGGGAAAGTATTTAAATCAAGTTTTCCTAAACAAATGTTTTAACTAATTTTTAAAGGATGTGTAGGAGTTAGCTTCCTAAAGAAGAGAGAAGAGCATTATGATAGCAGGAACAGGAAGTGTAAAGGCATGGAGATAGGAAACAGCATGATAAATAGTTTGGTAGGGTTAGAGCAAAGAAATATTTTGGGAGATGACAAAAGATGCAGTTCATAGAGGGAAGAGAATAAATAAAGGTTGACACAGGTTGAGGGTGGTATTTTATTTTATTTTTAAGACTGGAAGGCTTAAAGATTAAGAGAAAGAGTCATTAGAGAAGAAGGCTGGCTGGGAAATAACTGATGGAACAAAATGTTTGGGACTGCATGAAGAGATGGGATCCACAGCACAAGTGATAGATTGGTTTTCAAAGGGTGGAGATTCACCTCCTCTGTAGAGAAAGGAGGAAAGATAAAAGAATAGAAGAAATAAATGTAAGTTTGTAGATGGTGGGGAAGATGAAACTAAGGAGGATTATTACTGGACTAAAGGACGTTAGAAGGCATAATTCCCTTCTCAAAATGAGGGGATGAGTGGCATGGTAGGGGTTTATGGTACAGCCATTAGTATGATAGGAATGGGAACTAAGAACATATAGAAAGATTGTTAAGAATTATTAAAAGCCCTTATAAGTTCAGAGAACCTGATTTTGTAGTGGTACAAATCTATCTGATTTTCTCCAGTAATGATCAGCAGCTCAGGTGTAGGATAGAGAGATTAAATCTTGATTGATTGAGGGTTGAAGTTTAAATGGAAGGTATCAATACAATAGAAGAACAAGACTGATTAAAGTGATGGCCATCACCAATTCTGGAAGGAGAAAAAAATGAAAAAAGGAGTTGACAATTTATAAATCTCTAGAATGCTGAAGATCATGAAAGAGCTAGAGGTAGCTGTAGACAGAGAACAATGTATCAGAGTTTAAAGTTTAGAGGCAGGACAGTTCTGTATTATCACAAGGTCGATAGCAAAGTGAAGGAGTGAATATCATATTTGTTGCGAAGGCCAATGAAACTAAAAGGTCAGGGTGTTGAATGAATCATTCACATTAAAGACACCTAGGATAATGGCAGGACCAGGTGCAAAACTGTCCATGGATGATTGTGGGGTAGCAGAGAAGGACAAGGCAATATGGCATAACCTCAAAGGATGGAGGAATAAAGTTTTGGAAAGGATAATGGAAAGCAAGAAATGGCCTTCTCATCCCTATACATAGAGAGAGAAAATTATCAGCTTCTATATGAAAGGGATACAGGGGAAGCATTATCATCTAGGGAAAGTTGGGTTTCACTTAAGACTAGGAGATGAAGAAGGAGAAAAGTTTACATCTTAGCAATGGGTTCCACAGCACAAGGTGGAAAGGGTTGGCAGAGGCGGCAGTAGTGGGTAGAAGAGTTGAAAAATGACCCTGGAACAAGAGAGACTTAGGTTCAAATCCTGATTCCTTCACTTACTACCTGTGATTTTGGCGTGATACATCACTTTTATGAATTTTAGTTTCTTCATTTGTAAAAATTGACTTAATAAAACCTATTCATAGAGTTGTAAGTAGTCCATAATATTAGCGATTAGTAGACAATAAAAGGTGTCAATTGGTAATAATAATTAACAGTAATGATAATGTACATATAAGTACATTGTAGTACATTTATATTGCAGACTAATATAGTCCACATTGATTTAAAAACTGATTAGATCCCACTGAATTATATATTTTTAAAGTATGAATTTTATGGTGTGTTAATCATATCTTAATTAAAAACTTGGTTAGATCAGTACATTTTTATATATTCAAGCATTTGTTAGCAAATGAAGCATAATTTAAAACTCCCTACCTTCTATTTTGTTAAGGGTTTTAATGAGTAAATGTTTTTCACCATCTGAATCCATTCTTATTATAATCAGCACCTGTTCAAAAATAAGAATTTCATATACATGTATATCTGAATGATTATTCTTTTTCATATTTTTTTGCTACAGTGACAAAAATAACAAACTTCATTGGTTACATGAAACTAATGACAATAAGGTGGCAAAGTAAATATTTGTGTTGCAAAAGATATCAGTGCTTGAACACAAAGGAATAAATTCTGGTAAGATCAAATATTAATGAGGAAAGTATTTTGGGGTAGGGCATTCTTAGCATTCCTCAAGAATTCCAATATAGGTGACTATATATAAGTTGTCTCTGCCTGTACTGTAAGTGTTAAATTTAACCCAGGCAGGTTTGAATTGCTGGAGAAAACCAATGATTTGCTGCTATACTTTCCTACTTACCATTACAGTTTTGGGGGCATGCAGGGTGGAGACAACAAATCAACCATAGGTTGTTCCCATATCTTGGCTATTGTAAATAATGCTGCAATGAACATAAGGGTGTATCTTTTCAAACTAGTGTTTTTGTATTCTTTGGTCAAATACCCAGAAGTGGGGTAGATGGTTCATATGGGAGTTCCATTCTTAATTTTTTGAGGCATCTCTATACTGTTTTCCATAGTGGCTGCACCAACTTATGTTCCCACCAACAGTGTATGAGGGTTCCCTTTTCTCCAAATCCTCACCAATATTTATTATTTCTTGCCTTGTTGATAATAGCCATTATGATAGGTGTGATGTGATATCTCATTGTGGTTTTGATTTGCATTTCCCTAACAATTAGTGATGTTGAACATCTTTTCATGTGCCTATTGGCCATCTGTATGTCTTTTTTGGGAAAATATCTATGAAGCTCCTCTGCCCATTAAAAAATTTTTTTTGTAGTTGTTGTTGAGTAGTATGAGTTCTTTATATATTTTGGATATAACATCTTATTGAATATAATAATTTGCAAATATCTTCTCCTATTCAATAAGTTGTCTTTTCATTTTGATGATGATTTTCTTTGCTGTGCAAAAACTTTTTAGTTTGATGTAGTCCCATTTGTTTATTTTTGCTTTTGTTTCCCTTGCCTGAGGAGACATAGCCAGAAAGATATTGCTCAGACTGATGTCAAAGAGTGTACTGCCTATGTTTTATCGTTTCAGGTCTTACATTCCAATCCTTAATCCATTTTGAGTTGATTTTCGTGTATGGTGTGAGACAGTGGTCTAATTTTTTTTTTGTATGTGGCTGTCCAGTTTTCCCAACACCATTTATTGAAGAGACAATCCTTTCTCTATTGTTTCTTCTTTGTTCCTTTGTTGTAAATTAATTGTCCATATATGTGTGGGTTTATTTCTGGGCTCTCAATTCTGTTCCACTGACCTATGTATCTGTTTTTCTGCCAATACCATGCTCTTTTGATTACTATAGCTTTGTAATGTAGTTTGAAATCAAGGACTGTGGTGCCTCCAGCTTTGTTCTTTTTTCTCAGGATTGCTTTGGCTAGTTATGGTCTTTTGTGGTTCCATATAAATTTTAGGATTTTTTGTTCTATTTCTGTGGAAAAATGTCCTTGGGATTTTGATAGGGATTGCATTGAATATGTAGATTGTTTTAGGTAATATGGACATTTCAACAATGTTAATTCTTCCAATCCATGAGCATGGAATATCTTTCCATTTATTTGCATCTTTAATTTCCTTCAACAATATCTTATAATTTTCAGTGTACAGGTCTTTCACCTCCTTGGTTAAATTTATTCCTAGGTATTTTTTGTTCTTTTTGTTGTGATTGTAAATGGGATTGTTTTCTTAATTTCTCTTTCTGCTAGCTCATTTTTAGCATATAGAAATGCAATAGATTTTTATATGTTGATTTTGTACCCTGCAACTTTACTGTATTTGTTTTGTCATTTCTCATAGTTTTTTGGTGGAGTCTTTAGGGTTTTCTACACATAAAATCATGTCACCTGCAACAGTGACAGTTTTACTTTTTCCTCTCCAATTTGGATGCATTTTATTTCTTTTTCTATCTAATTGCTCTGGCTATAATTTCTAATACTATATTGAATAAGAGTGGTGAGAGTGGGCATCCTTGTCTTGTTCCTGATTTTAGAGGGACAGTTTTCAGCTTTTCACCATTGAGTATGATGTTAGCTGTGGGTTTGTCATATATGGCCTCTATCATGCTGAGATACACTCCTTCTACACCCATTTCATTGAGAGTTTTTTAAATCATAAATAGGTGTTGAATCTAGTCAAATGCTTTTTCTGCATCTATTGAGATGATCATATGTTTTTTATCTTTCATTTTGCTAAGGTGTATCACACTGATTGATTTGAGAATATTGAACCATCTTTGCATCCCTGGAATAAATCCTACTTGATAATGCTATATGAACCTTTTAATGTATTGTATTTGGTTTGCTACTATTTTGTTAAGGAGTTTTGCATCTATATTCATCAGAGATATTAGTCAGTAATGGTATCAGGGTAATGCTGGCCTTGTAAAATGAGTTAGAAAGTATTCCCTCCTCTTCAATATTTTGGAAGAGTTTGAGAAGGATGGATATTAATTCTTCTTTGAATGTTTGGTAGAATTCACCTGTGAAGCCATCTGATTCTGAGCTTTTGTTTTTTAGGAGGTTTTTGTTTCATTACTGTTTTAATCTCTTTACTAGAAATCAGTCTATTCAATTTTTCCATTTCTTCATAATTCAGTCTTGGAAGGTTGCATGATTCTAAGAATTTCTTCATTTCTTCTAGGTTGTCCACTTTGTTGGTTACTAACTATTCAGAATATTCTCTTACAATCTTTGTATTTTTGTGGTATCCATTGTTATTTTTCTCCTTTATTTTCTAATTTTATTTATCAGAGCCTTCTCTTTTTTTTTCTTAGTGAGTCTGGTTAAATGTTTGTCATTTTTGTTTACCTTTTCAAAGAACCAACTTTTAGTTTCACTGATCTCGTCTATTGTCTTTTTAGTCTCTATTTTATTTATTTTTGCTCTGATCTTTATTATTTCCTTCCTTCTACTGACTTTGGGCTTCATTTATTTTTTTTCTAGTTCCTTTAGGTGTAAGGTTAGATGATTTATTTGAGACTTTTGTTTCTCGAGATAGGCTTGTATTGATATAAACTTCCCTCTTAGTACTGCTTTTGCTGCATCCCATAGATTTTGGTATATCGTATTTTCATTTTCATTTGTCTTAAGGTATTTTAAAAATTCTTCTTTGATTTCTTCATTGACCCAATAGTTGCTCAGTAGCATGTTGTTCAGTCTCCACATATCTGTGATGTTTTCAGCTATATTCTTATAGTCTCATAGTGTTGTGGTCAGAAAAGATGCTTGATATGATTTCAATCTTCTTAAATTTATTGAGACTTGTTTTGTGTCCCAACATACGGTTTACCCCTGAGAAAGTTCCATGTGTGCTTGAGAAGAATGTGTATTTTGCTGCATTTGGATGGAATGTCCTGTACCAATCTATCAAATCCATCTGGTTTAATGTTTCATTTAAGACCACTGTTTCCTTGTTGACTTTCTGTCTGGATGATCTATCTATTAATGTAAGTAGGGTATTAAAGTTCCCTCCTATTATTGTGCTGCACCAATTTCTCCCTTTAGGTCTGTTAAAAATTGCTTTATATATTTCAGTGCTCCTATGTTAGGTGCATAGATATTACTAACTATTATGTCTTTTTTTGTTGTTTGTTTTACTATTATGTCTTTTTGATGAATTGTCCCCTTTATCAGAATATAATGTCCTTCCTTGTCTCTTGTTACCTTTTTTTGGCTTAACGTGTATTTTGTCTGATATGAGTATGGCTACATCTGCTTTCTTTTGGCTGTCGTTTGCTTGGAGTATCATCTTCTATCACTTCACTTTGAGCCTATGTTTGTCTTTAGAGCTGAAGTGAGTCTCCCAGAGGCAGCATATAGTTGGCTCTTGTTTTTTAATCCATCCAGCCACTTTGTGTCTTTTGATTGGTGAATCCAATCCATTTACACTTAGGGTGATTATTGATAGATGAGTACTGAGTACTGCCATTCTATCTTTTGTTTTCTGGTTGTTCTATATCTCCATTGTTTCTTTTTCCTGTGTTTCTGTCTGCCATTTTGGCTTGGTGGTTTTCTATGTTTTTCTCAGTTTCCTCTTTTTTTTATGTTTTGTGTCTCTGTTCTAGATTTATGCTTGGTGGTTACCAAGAGGTTTGTGTGAAATGTATCATAGATAAAGTAGTCCTTTTTCTGCTGATAGCATCTTATCTTCATTTGCTTATATGGGTTCCCTTCTTTTCCTTTTCCCCTTTTATGTTTTTCTTGTCTCAAATTATCCCTTTTTATATTGCATTAGTCACCAAATTGAAGTAGCTATTGTTTTTTTCCTGATATTTCTCCCTTTAACCTTTATGTTGTAATAAAGTATTTAAAAACATATTCTGATACAGAGTTGCAATTTTCTGATTCTGTTCATCTATTTATCACCTTAAAGTTTTGTGTACTTTTGCCTTTTTTTTCCTGGTAGCAGAGCTCCTTTCAACATTTCTTATAAGGCAGGTCTAGTGTTGATAAAAATCCCTCAGCTTTTGTTTGTCTGGGAAAGCCCTTATTTCTCCTTCATATCTGAATGATAACTTTGTTGGATAGAGTATTCTTGGATGACAGTTTTTATCTTTCAGTACTTTGAGAATGTCATTCCACTCCCTCCTGGCCTGTTGAGTTTCCGCTGAGAAATCTGCTGATCCGCTAATAGGGATTCCTTTGTAGGTTGCATCCTTTTTTCAATGACTGCATTTAAAATTCTTTTCCATTGACTTTTGACAGTGTCTTGGAGAAGATCCTTTTGCATTGAGGTGATTAGGTGTTCTCTTAGCTTCATAGACTTGTACATCCAGTTCCTTCCCCAGGTTTGGGAAGTCCTCAGCTGTTATTTCTTTAAATAAACTCTCTGCTACCTTCTCTGTTTCTTCTTCTTCTGGGATAACCATTACCCTAATGTTGCCCTTCCTAAAAGAGTCAGATAACGCTCATAAAATCTCCCCCTTTTTTATATCTTAATTCTTTTTCCTCTTCTACCTGTACCATCTCTAGATTTCTAAATTTGAGCTCAATAATTCTTTCTTCCATATGGTCTTCTTTATTTCCAATGCTTTCTAGTGAATTCTCAATCTCATTTATTGAGTTCTTCAGCTTCAGAATTTGTTTGGTTCTTTTTTAGTTTCAGTCTCTTTGGTAAAGTATTCCTTCTGTTCATTAATTTTATTCCTGAGCTCATCGAACTGCCTTTCTGAGTTTTCTTGTAGCTTGTTATTTCTTCATGACAGCTATTTTGAATTCTCTATCAGTTAGATTGCAATATTCCATGACTTTAAGTTTGATTTCTGCTGAATTGTCATTTTGTTTTTGTGATACAGTGTTGCTGTGGTTCTTCATGGTGCTGGATAAGTTGTTCCTCAGCTGACATATCTGAAGTAGTGAACACCTTTCTTCTTTAGGTAAAAATAATTTTTTCTACTTGATTTTAATGAACCAACAAGTTATAAATTAGAAACCTTTCTCTTTTTTTAAAAAAACATAAGACCCTGTTAGGAGATTTATTTATCACAAGGAAAAGATTTATCCAGCAAAAAAAATCTACTGAGACACAGCAGTTCCCCTTTCAGAGGTGCTGCAATAAAGAAGACAATAGCAATATCTTTACTGTTTAGGTCGATACAATTATTGGATGGGTGAAAGCAAGGAGCAAAAAATGTAAATTTCACACTCAGTGACCTAGTAATTTGTCAGTCATTTTTCTGCCTTAAACCTAATGCATCCTCTGGGACTGGGGCAGAGGATTCCAGAGAAATCGCACTCCTGGCCTGGCCATGCTCCAAATTCCACACCATCTTTTCTATTCCTTTCTTTCTTTTTTAAATTTTCATTGAGGTATAGTTGATTTACAATGTTGTATTAGTTTCAGTTATACAGCAAACTTAATCAGTTATACGTATACATATATCCATTCTTTTTTAAGATTCTTTTCCCATATAGCCCATTACAGCATATTGAGTAGAGTTCCCTGTGCTATACAGTAGGTTATTATTAGTTGTCTATTTTATATATAGTAGTGAGTATATGTCAATCCCAAACTTCCAATTTATCCCTCCCCCCTTATCCCCTGTTAACCATGTTTGTTTTCTACATCTGTGACTCTATTTCTGTTTCGTAACTAAGTTCATTTATACCCTTTTTTTAGATTCCACATGTAAGTGGTATCATATGATATTTGTCTTTCTGTGTATGACTTACTTCACTCAGAACGACAATCTCTATGTCCATCCATGTTGCTGCAAATGGCATTATTTTGTTCTTTTTTATGGCTGAGTAATATTCCATTGTATATATGTGCCACATCTTCTTTATCCATTCCTCTGTTGATGGACATTTAGGTTGCTTCCATGTCCTGGCTACTGTAAATAGCGTTGCAATGAACACTGGGGTGCATGTATCTTTTCGAATTGTGGTTTTCTCTGGGTATATGCCCAGGAGTGGGATTGCTGGGTCGTATGGTAGTTCTATTTTTAGTTTTTGAAGGCACCTCCATGCTGTTCTCCATAGTGGCTGTACCACTTTACATTCCCACCAACAGTGTAGGAGGGTTCCCTTTTCTCCACACCCTCTCCAGCATTTACTGTTTGTAGGTCTTTTGATCATGGCCATTCTGACCCGTGTGAGGTGATACCTCATTGTAGTTTTGATTTGCATTTCTCTAATAATTAGTGACTTTAAAAAAGATTTATTTATTATTTATTTTATTTATTTTTGGCTGCATTGGGTCTTAGTTGCGGTACTTCAGGCTCTTCGTTGCAGCGCATGGGCTTCTCTCTAGTTTTCTCTTCTCTAGTTGTGGCGCACAGGTTCCAGAGTGCGTGGGGTCTGTAGTTTGGGGCCTGTAGGCTCTCTAGTTGAGTCGTGTGAGCTCAGTAGTTGTGGCACGCGGGCTTAGCTGTCCCGTGGCATGTGGGATCTTAGTTCCCTGACCAGGCTTTGAACCTGTGTCCCCTGCATTGTAAGGTGGATTCTTTACCACTGGACTACCAGGTAAGTCCCTAATTAGTGATGTTGAACATCTTTTCATGTGCTTTTTGGCCATCTGTATGTCTTCTTTGGAGAAATGTCTATTTAGATCTTCTGCCCATTTTTGGATTGGGTTGTTTGTTTTTCTGATATTGAGTTGCATGAGCTATTTGTATATTTTGGAGATTAATCTCTTGTCGGCTGTTTCATTTGCAAATATTTTCTCCCATTTTAAGGGTTGTCTTTTTGTTTTGTTTATGGTTTCCTTTGCTGTGTAAAAGCTCTTAAGTTTAATTAGATCCCATTTGTTTATTTTTGTTTTTATTTTCATTAGTCTAGGAAGTGGATCAAAAAAGATCTTGCTGTGCTTTATGTCAAAGAGTGTTCTGCCTATGTTTTCCTCTAAGAGTTTTACAGTGTCTGGCCTTATATTTAGGTCTTTAATCCATTTTGAATTTATTTTTGTGTATGGTGTTGGGAAATGTTCTAGTTTCATTCTTTAGCATGTAGCTGTCCAGTTTTCCCAGCACCACTTACTGAAGAGGCTGTCTTTTCTCCATTGTAAATAGAAGCCTTTCTCTTATTTTCCAGTAGGTGGCACTATAGCACATTGTTTTCTCTTACCTGCGCTGCCTCTGGTTGTGTGTGAGTATTGGCACTTTCTACCCTCCGTGTCTACGTCAGAGGGGTCACCCAAAGCATTTGTTATCACTGCTTGTGCCTCTGGGGTTGTTGGTGCCTTGCTGTTTCTGGTGTTACTGATGTCACTGCCTGAGTACTAGGATGGTGGCCTCATTTGGGATCCTTGAGTCACAGGCTCTGCCACTGCAGGAGGAGCAGGAAGGCCGGGAGGAGGAACTGGGGTCATGTGTGCCGTTCCTTTTCTGGTGCTCCTGGGTTTCTGGGCTCACCCACTGCTGATGGAGGGTGGGGCGCCAGAGCTGTGGGTGGCTCTGAGCTGGAGGGACAGGGTCACAGGCCTCGTGCCACGGCTGCTCAGCTATCTGTGGCTGTGGGTACCAGTGCAAGTGGGAGGCCGGGGTCATGTGGGAAGCCGCCCTCGCTGCTACTGGGTTCTGCTGGACTGGGGTTCACCTGCTGCAGCCCAGGGGCCAAAATTGCAGGCACTGCCTATGCTGATCCTCCAGTTCCGCCTCTTCTATGGGTTCCATTCCACCTATCTTTACATGTACAGATGGGTGGAACTCTCCAGTGTCCTGGTGTGTTGGGCAAAGGCCCTTTTGTTGAGTTGTGGATGTTTTCCTGGTTGCAGATTGAAGGGGAGAGCCGAGAGAGCATCTCTTCCTGCTATGATGCTGACATCACTCCCCAATTTTAAATTTCTTACTGATTGATTTAATTTGTTTTAATGACTTAGGCAAGTTACCCAAGTAACCATAGAGTTGGGGATAAAAATATCCCCAGCAGGGACAGAGAGGAAAACGAAGAAAAAGGCCAAATTTGTTTCCAGATTTAGTGTAAAGATTTTGAGATGCTTTTCTGCTTGAAAATGTTTTTTGAAGTATTTTCTCTTAAATCTTTACTTACGCAAATTTTGTTCAATGCTTGAGGTAGAGTGGGCAAAAAATTTCCAACATAATCCAAGGAATAAACAAGTGCTTTTTTTTTTTTTTTTTTTTTTTTAGAATTATATAAGATGAGATTCTGGCTCAATATCTAAAAATTAATTATTGTAGTTCTATTGTTGGGTATGTGTTCATGAACTTACAAGTAGAAAACAAAATTTTTGAGATTTAAAGGATTAATCCACAGAAAACTATGTATAATAAAAATTAAATTATTTAAAAAATTCAAGACATATAAATAATGATGCCAATGATCCCTTCTCTGGGTCTTATTCTGTCCTGTTAACTTACTTAAGGAGAAAACTGTCAAGGGACCAAATAGTATATACTATACTATTTCATAATTTCAAATTAAATGCAAAAATTTATCTTACATCCAATTCTTATATAAGCTGATTGCTGTTATCTGCTTTATTTCAGTACTTACCTTAATTTGCTGTCCACTTTGCATCCAATTTAGTATCTGACATTGCAATTCTTGTATCTTGTAGTTGGTTTCAGGCTTTTTTTCCCTAATAAACTGTACAATCTCCAGTTGTCGCCAAATGTCATCCAAATAGGAGCCTAAAATGCTTCTGTAGATATCTTTTGCATTTGACAAATATCCTGTTAAAAACAAAAGTGGGAAAAAAAGCATGTCTTTTTGTTCTTTTAGAAACTGCATGGTAAAAACCTAAAAGGAAGTAAGGGTCATAGCAGAGACAGTTAAATTTCCCTTTACTACTTTTCTGATTTTGATCAAAGATAGCAACTAATGAAAACCTTAAATTTAAGTGACGCTGAGAAATATGTAGCAAATGTCTATTTTTAAGCTACATAATACCAATATAACTGGATATACTCTACATATTCTCTGAATATTTCTCATCCTTTCCTGCCTTCTGGCTTGTTAAATGCTATTGCCTTCTTCCTAAACCCTAGAATCTACACTTACATGCAAGTCCTGTGGTAATGCATTTCACTGAGATTTTCTTGGTATGCTATCGATACAGCTTTGCACTTGATTTCTGGTTATTTATGTATATGACTTAACAACCTCACTAGTCTGTAAGCTCTCATAATCCATGATATTTAAGCATAATTAATTTATGTAGCTGCTAAAACAGAAGTGCCTAAATTCAGACTCACTAAGAGCAATTTTAAACACAGAATCCTGAGACCTATCCTTGAAGGTTCAAATTCAAGAAATCTAGATTGAGTCCCAGGGATTCCTATGTGTAAAACTTCTCCCAGTGATTCTACTGCACAGTGAATTTTGTGAATTACTGAAGTAGAGCACCTGGCAGAGTAACTTATGTAGATCAGGTATTCAATGAATATCTGGACAATAAATACAATAATAAATCAAAAATTTAATGTTCATGTTCATATTTTTATACTATGTACATATTAATTCTAATTTTATTTTAATACAGCTAGAATGATGGGCAATTTAGAGACTGATTTATGTTCTTTCTGCTTACTAATCTCCAAACTTCCCACTGATTCTCCATACTGCCATTATATGTAACCTTCTGAAAGACAAACCTAATCCAGTAGCTTTCCTGTTTCAATGGTTCCCTTTTATTTACAGAGTAGTGACTGAATTCTTTTGTGTAGCTTAAAAGGCTTTTCATGATTTGGCTCTTTCTTACTTCTTCAGGCTTAGCTCTCTTTGCTTTCCACCTTGTACTCTTCAATTTAGCCACATGGAACCGTTTGTCATACACCTACTAAGTCATTCTTCTGGGCTCTTAATTCTGCCTACAATACCCTTTCATACTTTATTTACTTGGCAAACTCCTACTTATTTAAAAAAAAATTCAGCTTGAAAGGCTAACAGTCACCATCCTTTGTGCCATTACTATGTATCTCTACTACAGTACTCATTACACAATACTGAATTTATTTCTGGGTTAAAGCCCAGAAGTGAAACTCTATACTTTTAACCTTGAAACTAATTACCTTGCTAGTTTGGGAGAAGAAGCAAATTGGAAGCTGGGAGAAAATACAGAATTCTGGGTCCAGGGTAGGCAGCCAGACCCACATGGACCTTTCTTCCTCTGTCACTATTCACAAAGAAAGAAAGGAGGACAACCTAACTTGCTCTTTGATTTTGAGAGGTTTAGAGGAGTGAGAAAGCCTTCTTCTAAAAATGTCCAAGGCAGCAAGGTTACTCACTATGGCTTGGTACCCAGGGTTTAAGAAGTTATGTTTTCCAACAAGGATTTTACTTTTATAAGTGTTCCTCAAGGTAGCCAAATAATAATGCCAAAGTTTGATTTAGTAAAGGCATTTCTTTGAGGAATGGAAACAATTCAGTTCAAGTATATAGCTCTCAATGGTCTCACTTAATCCTAGGGTAAAATGTAGAGTACTTAAAGGTGAATATACTTTAAGCAATCCTCCATAAATATTATTTCTCTAATTCAAGATTTTGATAAGTATTGAGCACGAGTGAGTCACAACTGTACTCTCCCTGGGAATCCAAATATTCTAGATTCTGATATTCTGCCTTACTATTATGCTTTTATAGTTAGCTTAGTTGTTGGTAGGACTGACAATCTTCTATGGCAGCTGAAAATTATAATGAAGACAGGTGACTAAACAGAAGCATGTGACACTACACCATTATACTAGCTACAGATACTGTAAACTAGGGCTATAGTTGTCTGGGAATGGAGACAAGACAACTTCATCCAGCATCAACACTCAAATGCTTTAATTGGAGAAGAAAGGAAAAGCATCATGTTGGGCTTTCTAAAGGTAGCTGTAACTTAGTTACAATACCTGGCCAGATAATACTAATATAATACTTGGCCAAGTATTACAACTCCCAGTGATGTAGAGGGAGTACAGTTGTAACTTGCTGCTGCCCAGTACTTATCCAAACCTTGGATTAGAGAAATAATATTTGTCTGAGTCACAGATAAGAGAAAATGTCTGGGTCATAGATCAGAGAAAAATTATTTTCACTTTGTATATAATGGGTTCTAGAAACTTTAAATCATAAAACATAATCCTAAAAATATACCATTACTAAACAAGTCTAAACAACCAGCAATAAGGGGCCTAAAACAGTAATGCAGTAAGACAGATACTTTAAGGATTTTAATAGTTTAGAAAAAATTTCCAAAATCTTTAAAATTTTCAATACATTCAAAATAGTTTGATTTTTAATACTCAAGTAATTCATATCCTAACTTACATGCACAACTAAAAAAGAAATTGCAGAAGATCTTGCTATATAGCTATATTGCATCTAGCAAAGATTCGAAGCCACAGATATTCAATGAGGACCTAAAATGTGCATGTCAAAGTGTCATCTTACATTAAAAAGCAGTGCATAATAAAAAGAAATGAAATTGAGTTATTTGTAGTGAGGTAGATGGACCTAGAGACTGTCATACAGAGTGAAGTAAGTCAGAAAGAGAAAAACAAATACCGTATGCTAACACATATATATGGAATCTAAAAAAAGAAAATGGTTCTGATGAACCTAGGGGCAGGACAGGAATAAAGACGCAGATGTAGAGAATGGACTTGAGGACACGGGAAGGGGGAAGGGTAAGCTGGGACGAAGTGAGAGAGTGGCATGGACATATATATACTACCAAACGTAAAATAGATAGCTAGTGGGAAGCAGCCACATAGCACAGGGAGATCGCTCGGTGCTTTGTGACCACCTAGAAGGGTGGGATAGGGAGGGTGGGAGGGAGACGCAAGAGGGAGGAGATATGGGGATATATGTATATGTATAGCTGATTCACTTTGTTATACAGCAGAAACTAACACACCATTGTAAAGCAATTATACTCCAATAAAGATGTTTTAAAAAATGCAGTGCATAATAATGATTACACAGTCAAATCCCTTAAGGCCATTAGGAGTCTGTAATTCAGGCCTAGAATACAGAATCCTACACCTATTTTTCTAGGTGATGATTGTTGTTACAGAAAATTTCTTTTAATGAATATAAGTAGAATAAAATATATATTCCATTATAATTATGTCAATATATATATAATGTTTAATGCAGAAGGAAAAAAAACTACATAATTTCTTACAAAGCGCATCTTTTTCAGAAAAGTAAACGTTATTTCAGACAAAATATTTCAATAGGAAGAAAAGGGGAAATAAAAAATTTTCACACCAACCCAATGCTGTGTCCAAGCTACATGTTAAAAGGACATCTCTAATTGTTACCAAAAGGTGTAAGAGGGCAGCATACTTGAATGTCATTTCTCTTTCAACATTTTTACCTAGGTAAGCAAAAACATAATTTAAAGACAGAATATACATTAGAACTTTAGAATATATATCAGAATGCTTAACAATAATAGATAACATTTATTATTGAGTGCTTACTATGTGCCAAGCTGTATATAATCTGTTTATTTCATTGAATCTATAACAATAACCCTATCAGACAAGTTTACTATGATCTTGATTTTATGGATGAGAAAACAGTCTTAACGAGGTTAGGTAACTGCCCAAGGTCAATTTGTGAATAAATGATGGAGCTGGCATTCCAACCCCTACAGCTAACCTTAGAGTTCATACTTTGCTGCTTCCAAAGAATGTTCAATTATTTCTACTCTTGGTGGGAAGAAGGACAATGATTCCCAGTTATGAAACAAGAAGAAAATTAAACTCATAACTTGCCAACTGGTTTAGATAAAGGTGGAGGATCATAACGTAAAGCAATACCTTGAAATGGAGGTAGACACCTGGGAATATTTGTCCAAAGATATGACTCAAACAAAAGAGGTACTTATAGGGACAAGACAATTATCTAATTAATACGTTCCATGTAGTTCCAGAGCTTATTGAAGATGATAGATCGGATTTTACTGCATGCAAAAGTGGGGCCAAGAAGACCGGATTCCAGGCCTAATTTAACCAGAGAAGCTCTACTTCTCTCTGTTTTATATAGTGGGATGCCATGTAATATTTATTGAACAAAGAGTTCTGCTAAAAAGTATATGTATAGCTGATTCACTTTGTTATAAAGCAGAAACTAACACACCATTGTAAAGCAATTATACTCCAATAAAGATGTTAAAAAAAAAGTATGAAAACTATTGATTTAAGCAATGAAGATCAAAGCAAATAATCAGTGGTCACTGGGAATCAAGGAGCAACAGAAAAACCAGTTATGGGTAGTATCTCCCTGGAAGGACTTGTGTAAACAAGTCAATCATGACCAGGAAGGGAAAAGAAGAGAGCAGAGAAACCAAATTTGGTATCATTTTGTTCTGTCTTTAGGAGAACATTTCTTACAGTGCAGATCCGCAGCCAATGAATTCTTTCAGCTTTTGTATGTCTGAAAACATCTCTATTTCCCCTTGGTTTTTGTAATGTATTTTTGCCTAGTACAGAAAACTAGGTTGGTGGTTTTTTCTTTCAGGTATTTTAAAGATGTTATTTCACTGTCTTTTCACTTGCACTATTTCTGACAAGAAATTTGACGTCAACCTTGTCATTGTTTCTCTTTTGCAGCATATATTTTTTTCCTTCTGGCTGCTCCGACAATTTTCTCTTTATCACTGGTTTTGAGCAACTTGATTATAATATGCCTTGGTGTAGCTTTATTATGCTTCTTGTGCTTAGGGTTCATTGAGTTTCTTGGATCTGTGGGTTTGTAGCTTTCACTGAGTTTGGCAAGATTTCAGTCATTATTTCTTCAAATATTTTATCTGTTTACCCCCTTTTGCCTCTCCTTTGAGAACTCTAATGCTAGTGTGTAAGGCTATTTGAAGTTGTTTCACAGCCCGCTATGCTCTTTTCTTTCCTTCTTTTTTATTCTTTTATCCACCTGGGTTTTACTTTAGATAGTTTCTATTGCTATGCTTACAAGTTAGCTAGTCTTTTCTTCTGCAATATTTAATCTGCCATTAACTCCATCCAGTGTATTCTTCATCTCATGCATTGTAGTTTATTCTCTAAAACTACAATTTGCATCTCTTTTATGTCTCTAGCTTATTGAATGTATGGAATACAGTTATAATAAGTTTCAGTGTCCTCTCTGATAATACTAACATCTTTGTCAGCTCTGAGTTTGTTTTGATTGATTATTCTCCTTATGGGCTGTGTTTTCCTGTCTCTTGTTATGCTTGACAATCTTTGATCAGATGTCAAACATTGTGAATTTTACCTTGTTAGTGCTAAATATTTTTGTATTCATATAAATAGTCTTAAGCTTTGTTCTGGGATGCAGTTAAGTTCCTTGGAAATAGTTTGATAACTTTGAGTCTTGCTTTTATGGTTTTTTTAGGCAGGTCCAGAGCAGTGCTAAATCTAGGGATAATTATTCCCCACCACTGAGACAAGACTTCTCTAAGTACGGTGATCAATACTCCATGAATTATGAGTTTTTCTAGTCTGGCTGGTGGGAACAGACATTATTTCCTGCCCCGTGTGAATTCAGAGTACTATTCCCTCTAATCTTTTCAGATGGTTTGTTTCCCAACCTCTGGTAGTTTAGTTCCTCACATATACATTTATTTTTTTTTGAGATGGCTGTTCTTTTTTTTTTTTTCCATATTCTTTTCCATTATGGTTTATCACAGGATATTGAATATAGTTTCCTGTGCTATACATTAGGACCTTGTTGTTTATCCATTCTCTATATTATAGTTTGCATCTGCTAATCCCAAATTCCTAATCCATCCTTCCCCCACCCCACCCCCTTGGCAGCCACAAGTCTGTTCTCTATGTCTGTGAGTCTGTTTCTGTTCCATAGATAAGTTCATTTGTGTTATATTTTAGATTCCATATATAAGTGATATCATATGGTGTTTGTCTTTCTCTGGCTGACTTACTTTACTTAGTATGATAATCTCTAGGTCCATCCATGTTGCTGCAAACGGCGTTATTTCATTCTTTTTTATGGCTGAGTAGTATTCAATTGTATATATGTACCACATCTTCTTTATCCATTCATCTGTCAGTGGGCATTTAGGTTGTTTCTATGTTTTGGCTATTGTCCTCACATATACTCTTTGATCAGTACTCTGCTGAATACTTCAGGGAGACTTTCTGCAAATTTCTAGGACTCTCCTTGTGAAGCTCTCTGCTCTCTAACCTTCTATCCTTTTTTTAAAATTTATTTATTTTAATTTATTTATTTTTGGCTGCACTGGGTCTTCGTTGCTGTGCATGGGCTTTCTCTAGTTGTGGCAAGCGGGGGCTACTCTTCACTGCGGTCTGCAGGCTTCTCATCACAGTGGCTTCCCTTGTTGCAGAGCATGGGCTCTAGGTGCACAGGCTTCATTAGTTGTAGCACGCGGGCTCAGTAGTTGTGGCTCATGGGCACAGTAGTTGTGGCTTGCAGGCTCTAGAGCTCAGGCTCAGTAGTTGTGGCACACGGGCTTAGTTGCTCCGCGGCATGTGGGATCTTCCCAGACCAGGGGTCAAACCCATGTCCCCTGCATTGGATTCTTAACCACTGTGACACCAGGGAAGCCCCTAACCTTCTATCCTTTGAACTTTAGCTGCCTTGGTCTCCCTGGACTCTTAGCTCTGCTTCTTCAACTCAGATTGTCCACTGAGCTCTGCCTCTGGTACCTCTCCCTGTGCCATGGCCTGGCATTTCTTTCAAGGCAGTAAGCTAGGGCAATGGTAGGGCTCACCTCACTTGTTTCCCATCTCTCAGGAATCGTTGTGCTTCGTTGCCTGATGTCTAGGATCTTAAAAACTGGTTTCCTCTATTTTGTCTTTGTCTTTTTGTTTGTTTGTTGTTGTTATTTCTGGAAGGAGGGTAAATTCAATCCCTGTTACTCCATTTTGGCCAGAAGCAAAAGTCCAGGATTGACTTTAATCAATTTACTTTTTGACCTCCCCCCACCTTTTTGGGAGGGACCTAAGTGGTCCAGATGCTAACAATAATAGGGTTAATTTGGTTTCTGCAAGAGGAATCCGTCAAGTAATATATATGTCAACTAGGAGCTTTACTGAGAAGCAATGCCAGATGATACAGGTTTCCCCCACTATCTGAAAATAGAGAGTTCCTATGAAACCTTTTGTAAGCTGAAATGGAGTAAAGAAGCAAATACCTTTTTTCATAAAAATGAAAATCCTCTTTGATTTCTTTCAGTTAGTGAAAACAGATATTAATGTAGGTCTTCATAAAATCAAAGTGACATAAAGCAAACATGAAAAGCAGGCGACACTTGTATTTCTTACCTTTTTATCCTTGCTTAGCGGATATTCCAGCATTGGTCTATGGGTGCCATATGCTGAATTACAGTTATGCCTCCATCTATGACTAATTTCTGCACTTTCTAATAATCCATAAATTTATATCCTTTAAAATAATGTGACTTTTATTTGTACTCACCTTGGTGAATAGCATCACTTATTACTTTTTCTTGTTCTTTTAAGAGGAACCTTGTTTGGTCAAAAATAACAGTGTCAAATTTCCAGTTAGCAGCAGGAAGCGTACAGAGGCATACAAGTTTTTTTAAGATAGGAGAAGCTGCTGCTTCTAGGAGACAGTATGCTTGGCACTGGCTATCTGCAAAAATGAAAGCATTAAAGGCAGTGTTTTTATAAGGATGGTATGTTCTTTTTGACAAATCAATCATACATGCTACTTCATGGAAACCTGAACTCTATCCAAATTCTTTTCTGAGTTAAAAATCATGAGATTCTATAGAGGCTTATTTTAGGATATTTATTCTAAATAAACTAGTAAAAACAAAACAAAAAAACCCTCTGTAGAATTAATATAATTTTATGGCTATCTTGTTTATTAGAAAGGATTTATTCAGTGACTAATTTGGCAGGGCAAGTATAAGGAAGAGAATCACATAATTTTTTTCTTTTCCCTCCACTATTAGCTTACAACCTTAAGATGAACACATTTATAACAATGACAAAGTGTTTTTAGTTTTCACTAGAATATCAATATTTAAAGATCTGCATTGTCATCTAAAGGTCATAAATGAAATTTAGCCAAAAGAATGAAATGATATTCAAGAACTTGTGTCATATTTCCTTATCGATTTTAATAGTGAGCATGATGTTCTTAAGCAGGCTGTTCTTTAGGGGTCAATGTAAAGAATATTTTTCTTTACAGCAGAACAAATAATTTTAATTGGTATAGGAATCAATAATAACTTATTTACACCACCTTGATGGTGGGTAAGAGAACAGAGAGAGCAACCATCAACAGTTCATTTTTCCAGACTGGGAAGAAAAGTCTGAGTGAGGAGTTGCAGTTTGCTGTTCTCTGATGCATGTAGGGAAGCAGCAGTTTAAATGAAGGAAGAAATAACACTTAGTGGACTGGAATAGGGTGATGGGGAGGGAGGGGCAGAGGCAGTGAATAAGGCACTCCAGGTTTGGAAATAACCTGAAAGTAGGACTGGAATGAAGAAATATCTGAAACAAGTGAAGAAAATTACATGGAAAATAAGGTGTGTCCTAGATACCCAGGAAAGGGCTTTCAAATTTACTTAATTTGAATGCATTTAAAAAGCATAATGCATACCTGATGCTTGAATTTCAATGACATTATCTGCTCTCCTTTCCTGATTTGCTTTCTCTAGTGTTTTCTTAGTACAAACAATAGGATTTTCTTCTTGAAGAGTTAAAGAACGTTCTTCTTTGTCTTGAAGTTCTAATAAAAATATTAATTTGCATTGTTCAGGGAAACTTAATGTTGATTAAAATGCTCTCTTGTAATATGATCATAATTGTTAAAATTCTCTGAAATGCATCAGTATTAAATTGAGCAACTATTCAGGTCAATGGACTTATTGTGCTGGATAGGAAGCTGAATGGTAATAAAGGAAGGAACTTTGGCATCAGATCAGGGTTTCAATCCCAGTTCTGACACTAGCCTCAGTTTCCTCATATGTAAAATATTGATTAATATACCTACTTCGAATATTGTTATAAGGTGTTATAAACACCAAGGATGATTCCTGACACCTAAAAGCCACATACTGTTATACTTCATTTCTCTGTGACTGTCCACAGACCCTTCCTCTGTTACTAATTCTCTCCTATGCCCCAAACCCTACCTGTCTCCATCCTTTCTTAATAAGGTCATTTCTTACTACTTACCCATTAGCTCTCAGGCATTTTCTACAGGAAGCCTTATATAACTGTCCACTCTACTTCCAGGCCAGCAAAGTGCCTCTCCTTTTTGTTTCCTCAGCACTCGGCATAGTCTCCTGGCACTGACAATGTTGTATGGAAATTATCTGCATGTCTGGTCCACTCTATTACACTGTAAGCTTCTCAAGGTCAGCAACGTTATCATGTTTATCTCTGATATGTGATTTAGTGCCTGGTACACAATGTTCAATAACTGTAGTTTTCTTCCTTCGTTTGTAAGTATTGTAGAGGATTAAAAAATATATATATATATGTAATTTATTTATGATTAGAGTTATATTAACTAGATTGCAATGTTGTCCATTAATAATATGATTACAAGATAATTTTAGAAAAACATTGCCATCTTGAAACGTTTGAATATATGAGCTTTAAATACACAGTGAAAAAAAAAACAGAGTAAAATATCCTAAACTAGCTTTTTATTATTTTCAAGTATACTTTTTATTAACTATAAATAATTTAAATAGCTATGATTAAATACTACAAATTATTGGAGTTTTTGAGGGGGCCTAATAAGTTGTAGCATTCTTTCTCACCCCTGTATCAACTATAAAATAAGACAAGAAGTAAAATATATATCAAAATATTACCTCTGTTACTAATAAAAACTAAGTTGGAGAAAGGAGCTTAGTCTGAGAGTCAAAAGAGCTTGTTAATTAAACAACAGAATTAGAGTTACCTACCCTGCCCCAGACTATACTGGACTGGGCCAGGATTCTGCACTGTTGGGGAACTGCTTGGGAAAGATTCATGACATAGAGAAGCAGAGGAGAATGCCTGTTACTTGTGAGGCAGCTCATTCCTGCAAGCTTATGCCCAATTTATTCTTTTTCAAATTTACAATACAGATAATTAATTCCAGTTCCTCTGGGGAGAACACATTAAAGGGCAAAGAGGCCAGGAACATAATACTAATAGAGGAAACATCAGGAGTACAGAGCATTCCCACCTAACATCAGTATTCCTTTAATTGTTTAATTAATGGCTAACTTTTAAAATAAGAAAATATTCTTTTTATCTTTTTCTCCTTTCTTGTTGCTTTCTCTCATTTTCTGTTGCCAATATACCTTGTTACAAGACATCATCACAAGTATGACAATCAGAAAAGGATGTCAGGGCTAATTTTGGATTGGTTTCCTTTTTTTTTTTGTTTTCTGGCCTCAAATATGAATAGAATCTGAAAACATTCACAAACCTGAAAACAACAAATCTTTAAAAAATTCCTATTTATGCATCACATTCATAAGATAATTCTTTATATTTTGCTCATTCTTTCATGTAGAAATTATGCTCTGAATTATGGTACAAATTGGTTAGAAAGATCTGTTACATATAGAATTGTCACCTAGCAAGGTAAGTTATAATGTGGTCAAACAATTACATGAGAAGAAACTTTATGACTAATATATATAAACATAAAGGGTCACAAAATTCTGAGATCTTTAAATACTTTTCTGAATTTTTGTTGAATTTTTCATTGTGAAAATGCACTGATTGACAAAGTAATATAACTTTATATAGATCTATAAAAGGCTGTCATATCATGCTGCACACAAAGAACAAGCATTCTTTTCTGCTTTTCTATGTCATGACTTTTTCCCAAGCAGCTCCCCAACCATGGGGAATCCTGGCCCAGTCCAGCATAGTCTGGGTCTGGGTAGGTACTCTGCCCAATTCTGGTGTTTAGTTAGCAAGCTCATTGGACTCTCAAACTAATTTTTGGTATATATTTTACTTCTTGTCTTATTTTACAGTTTATTCAAGGGCAAGACCTTGTGTACATTAACAGTATCAATACATAGGACAGTAAGACCTAAGTATACTCTAACTCTCACAAATAAATATTTTTGTACTTATTTCATTTGGGTAATCTGTGTCAAACACATTCTAGAATACTAGAATTCTAGAATTTTTTTTTACCAGAAGTGAAATGATATGACGCATTATACTACTGATATGTTTATAAGTGATGAATGTAAAACAGTTACAACTCAAACAGAAACTCTTTGATAAAGTTAAAAAGAGTAATAGGCAATCAAACAGGCAAAAGGTTCTTAAGTACACATTAAAATACAAGTTAAAATATGGAGGTAGAACTGTGAGCTAAAAGAGAAAAAAGAATGGCAGCATGATCAGCAAAAGTTAGAAATGTTATGAATCTGTATGACCAAGTTGTAGAAAGTGAGTTTTTACAAATAGTAAACTTAAAAGTTTTTTCTTAAAAGTTCAAATGCACTTTTAAATTTTTTGGAAAATACATATCTACATCTATATCTGTATATCCCATATCTATCTCCGTATATAATGTGTCATGAATCAATGACATTTTCTTTGACTTCTTTGAAGAATAATGTGTTTTATCTGAAGAGCTTTATTTCTTTACCTTCTATAATAAATTATACATTTAGTCCTTGAAGCTATCATACCTACACCAAAATATTACTAAATTACTCACCATCTTTTCCATCACTGTCTGTGACTTCAGTCTTTGAGGTGCAAGTCTTATACTTATTTCGCAGCATAATAAAGTCATGCAAAAGGTCCAAATTATTCTCCTGTTTTTTACCATGTTTAAAAGATGCTTCTTCAATTTTGGAAGAGGAAGATGATTCAGTAGATGGTACTGTGCTGTCAAGTTCCAAGTAATCTTTATTTTCTTTAGTTCGGATTATTCTATAACCTAGTTCTAGGTCATTCTTTGGTTTTTCTTCTTTTCGTGGTCTTTCAACAGCAACATATTCATCAGAAAAATACGAGTCTGTTACTTCTTTTGCCAGAGGTGGAGTCTTTTGTGAAGGTGATAAATGATCATTTGTAGATATCTCAATAAGTTTAATAGGTGAGGAACAACTTTTATGCTCTAGCCATGCTGAAAACAGAAAATGAAAATATCCAATGACTTTCAGGCCTAAATGAATGTTCTACTAGGGTATTAAGATAACCTTTAGTTCTGGGTTCTTATTAATATAATTTGATCCTTACGAGTACTTTGTTTACTGCTTTTAAAATCAATTTTTGGTCTGAATAAAATATTTTTTTAAAGGATAAAAATTCAGCACCTCTTTTTCCTACTACTGGAGCTAAGGTTACTGAGCAAAGAAAGAATTCCAGACTATTGTCAATAGTCTAACAAGTCATAGCCTTGGAGCTATCATACCTGCAGTTATTCTAAGGGTCAAAAACTTACATACAAAGCAAGCCACAGACCAGAAGAAAATACTTGTAATACATATACTTTAAAAAAGACTGTATCCAAAATATATAAAGAACTCTTATAACTTAATATTTTGAAAGAAAGTCAATTAAAAATTTGACAAAATATTTGATCAATACTTCATATAAGATATGCACGTGCTGCAATATGGATGAATCTTGAAAACATGCTAAAGGAAAGCAGTCACGAAAGACCACATATTGTATGATTCCATTTCTATGGCACATACAGAAGAGACAAATCTATAAAGACAGAGAATGGGAGTGACTGCTAATGGGTACAAGATTCCTTTTGGGGGAGGATTAAAATCTCCTAAAATTGATTGTGGTGATGATTATACCTCTCTGTGAATATACTAACTTTGAATGGTAATTCAATGGTTTTTAGTGTATTCACAGAGAGGTATATACTTTTAGTGGGTGAATTATACAGTATGTGAATTACATGTCCATAAAGCTATTATTTTTTAAAAGAAGGTATAAATAGAGCCAATGAGCTTGTAAAAAGATGGTCATCGTCATTAATTATCAGGAAAATACAAATTAAAACCACAATGAGATACCACAACATACCCATCAGAAGGGCTAAAATTTAAGATTTTCAATGCCAAGAGTTGGCAAGGATATAGAGTAACTGAAACCCTCACACATTGCTGGTGTAAATGTAAAACAGAGCAACCACTTCGGAAAAAAGTAGTTTCTTAAAGAGTTAAACAAACACCTACCATAAAACCTAACAGTTATACTCCTAGATATTCACTGAAGAGAAATGACAACAAATGTCCACAAAAAGACTTCTACAAGAATATTCATAGCAGTTTTACTCATAACAGTAAAAAACTAGAGAAAAAATCCAGGAGAGTTGATAAACAAACCTTGGTACATCCATATAATGAAAAATTCCTCAGTAATAAAAAAGAAATGAACTAGAGATACACACAATATCATGAGTGAATCTCAAAAATGTTATTCGGAGTAGAAGTCAGACACAAAAGAGTTCATACTGTATGATTCCATAAATGAAATTCCAGAACAAGGGAAACTAATATATAGTGACAGAAAGTAGACCAGTGGTTACTTGAAGTCAGGGGTGAAGGCTGGTAGGGGAGAAGGGTGGGATAGAAGGAGAATCACTATAGAATGCAATGGAGCACAAGGGAACTTCCTGGTGATAGAAATATTTTATATCTTAATGGTGGTGATAGTTTCATGGTATAAAAACACATATGTCAAAATTCATTAAACTGTACAGTTAGAACAAGTGCATTTTATTATATGTAAATTATACCTCAAAGTTTATTTGAAAAAAACATAAGTGCCTTATAGGCCAGCTAAATAATGTAAATGAGTGAAGTATAGGGCCAGTGCTTAAATCATAATCTTTGGGAAGATAGATTTTGTTTTTTTCTTCCAAAATGTGGTCTATAAATTTTTTTGCTTTTGCTTTTATTAGAGATACTGGTATCGGAAACATTTTACTTTTCTCTTAACTATTATAAATATAAGACAAAAGTGCAAGAGTAATGCTAAATACCAACCAACACCTGGCCTCAATTTGTGAGTGCTGGGAACTACGGTGAACTGGAGGGTGCATGGTCTGTCTAAATGGTGAGCTACTACCAGCCCTAACCAGTTGTTGCCATGTGAGAATCTGAGTCTGATTTTTGGAATTTTAAAGACAATTTCAAAATACAGATCACTTTCGTACAACCCTCCAAATTTTAAATGCTGGTAACTAATTAAAATACCATATGGGTCAACAGTACGTGGGCTGAACAGGATCTGAGTGCTACCAATTGGCAACCTCTGAGATATTTTCTAGAGATATTCTGGAGTGTTTAGTAGGTAAATAGGAACTGTTTACAATTTCACTTTTCTGATTATTTTCCTCTACTACTCTCTTTAACCACCCCTATCCTGACAACGTGGCCATGGGCTCCTGATAAAGTTATTGCTTTTTAAACTTCAGAATGAAACTTCGGGATTCATAATTCTACTAGATAACAAGATGAGTTATATGTTTCATTGTAACCTCAATATAGTTACATATCATAATAAAGATTATACATAGTTTTATAGATTTAATACATTATTATGGATATTGGAAGACCCCATAAAATCATCTTCTCTCTTTTCTTTGTCTCACAATCTGACCTCATCTCTTTAAAAATTCTTCTTCTACCATGGGTAACCATCTGGGTCTTAGGATAGACTGGTGTGCATTTGCTTGACCTAGTCTGTTTATCTACCCTCTTTTCTACCACATCCAAAGCCCTCTGTCTTCTGTCTTTGAAACATCCCTTGATAACAATTCTCACCCCAATTCCTATCTCCTTAGAGCAGTCTTCCAACGTACACAATAATGTCTAAAATTCACTTTTTTAAAAAAAAATTGTTTATCTATTTATTTATTTTTGGCTGTGTTGGGTCTTTGTTGCTGTGCGCGGGCTTTCTCTAGTTGCGGCGAGTGGGGGCTACTCTTCGTTGTGGTGCGCGAGCTTCTCATTGCGGTGGCTTCTCTCGTTGTGTAGCACGGGCGCTAGGCACGTGGGCTTCAGTAGTTGTGGCATGTGGGCTCAGTAGTTGTGGTGCACGGGCTTAGATGTTCTGCGGCATGTGGGATCTTCCCAGACCAGGGCTCGAACCTGTGTCCCCTGCATTGGTAGGGGGATTCTTAACCACTGCACCACCAGGAAAGTCCCTAAAATTCACTTTTAAATATATTTATTTACTCTGTAATAAACGAAAAGTAAACTTCCCCAGCTCCTTTAAAAGCTAAATTTATTAACTATTGCACAAACTGATTTTAAAACAATACGTATTTAAAACAATACATATTTCAAAAAGGTATAATTGAGTCTAAGTATGTTCCATTTACTATAATGGCATACATAGCAACCCAAATAACTCAAAAGAGGAGGGGGAGTGGCCAAGATGGTGGAGCAGGAACACCCTGAGCTCACCTCCTCCCATGGGGAGGTGTACCAAAATTAGTACAACTATTTGCAGGGCAACTATTGATGAGAAAGACCTGAAGACCAGAAGAAAAAGATCTTCTACAACTAAAGATATAAAGAAGAAACAACAATGAGACAGAGAGGAGGGGTGGAGACAGAGTATAGTTGACACCCATACCCCCCGACCGGGTGGGTGACCCACAAATGGGAGGATAATTACAGAGGTTAATTGCAGAGTTTCTCTCCAAAGAGTAAGGGGTCCGAGCCCCACATAGGCTTCCACGGCTGGGGTCATGCACCAGGAGGACGAGCCCCCAGAACATTTGACTTTGAAGACCACAGGGGCTTACTTTTGGGAGAGCAGGAGAGCTGTAGGAAACAGAGTCTCCACTCTCAAAGGAGGCACACAAAATCTCACTCACCCTGAGACCCAGGGCAGAAGCAGTACTTTGAAAGGAGCCTGGATCAGACCCACCAGCTGATCTTGGAGAGATTTCCAAAAAGGCCGGCGGCAATTGGAGCTCACTCCGGGGACATAGAAATTGGCAGTAGCCACTTTTTGGGAGCTCATTCTGCCATGAGGATTCTGGTGATGGCAAGTGCCATTTTGGAATCCTCCCTCTAGCTTATTAGCGCTGGGACTGGCCCCACCCATCAGCCTGTCGACTAGTACTGGGACGCCTCAGGTCAACCAGCTAGCTGCGTGGGGACACAGCCCCACCCACCAGCAGGCACCCCTGAACCCCTAGCCACCCTGGGACCTGGTCCTGACCACCAGAAGGCCCAGGACCCATTCCTGCCCACCAGTGGCTGGACAACAGCCCCAGAATCTCCTAGGCCTCAGCCCTGCCCACCAGCAGGCCAATACCAGCTATGACACCCCAGGACCCTGCAGCCAGAGACCCCAGCACCTGTCTCCACCCACCAGTGGGTGGGCACTAGCACTGCATCCCCTGAGCCCCACTGCCTCCCCCCAGTAGGCTAATGTCAGCTCTGGGACACCTTGGCCCCTCAGGGTCTGACCCCACCCACCAGCTGGCCGACACCAGCTTCAGGACACCCCAGGCCCCACAGCTAGCCGGGTCAAAAGCCAACCCCGCCTACCAGCAGGCTGACACTAGATCTGTGACCCGCAGGTCTATAACGAGCCATCCTGGGACCTGGCTTTGCCCATGAGTGGGCCAACAGTAACCCCAGGGGCCCCCAGAGCTCCAGCCACCTTGTGACCCAGCCCCGCCCACTAGTGGCCCGCAGCCTCCACACAAGGGCAGGGCTTGGCAACCAACTGAACAAGGGGCCAGCCATGCCTATCAGACCACTCACATTAGTCAGTCTGCCTCAACAGAAGTGCCTAGACAGCCCACATAAGAGGCACCCCTAGTGCATATAGCTCTGGTGGCCAGTGGGGAGTGTGCTGCTGGGACGCATACGACATCTCCTACAAAAGACCACTTCTACAAGACTGGGAAACATACCCAACCTACCACGCACATAGAAATAAAAACTGTGAATCAGGCAAAATGAGGGGACAGAGGACTATGCTCCAAATGAAGGAACAAGATAAAACCCCAGAAGAAGAACTAAGTGAAGTGAAGATAAGCAATCTACCCAATAAGGAGTTCAAGGTAATAATCATAAATATGCTCAAAGAACTTGGGAGAACATAAAGTTCCCAGAAGAAGAAAAAACATTAACTCAAAAGACATTTTTGTCTTCTTAAATTATACAAGTAAAAAACCCTTAATGAGTAAACTTTTTGGTAACAAAGGAAGATTTTCTATTGTTGAAGAGAGATTACTAGATATTATTGAACACTTAAAGCTCAGCTGTCAGGTTGAAAAATAACAGTGCTGGTTTGTATCTAGGCTGATGTAAACAGAAAATGGGTTAGAAATTAATCATTTATAAAAGAAAACAAAGACACTAATTGAAAATGGCTAGACATTTAAAGCTGAGACCATAGAATTTTAGGACAGAAAGAGATTTAATGATTAGCTAGTCAAACTTCCTCATTTTTTCAAGGAAGAAAATGAGGCTTAGTGAAGGTCAAAGTTATAAATTCTGGTGGAGCCAGAGCTATATTGAATGTTGGAATTTAGTTTTATTTTCCCAATAACCTAGTGGAAAGCCAGTATCTAACATCTCATTCTGAAAATGTTTACACAAGTGATATTTACTATTACATACTTACATTTTAATTGAAGCACATTGGTAGGCAAAAATGTCTCCAGTTTACTATCATCAGAAGATAGATTATTACGATACAGATATGTACTTAGATGTTCCAAAGTTTCTGTCATTATCAGATTTAGTCCTGCTTGTTTCCACCACTCTGCGTTTTCAGGATTAACCACAAGGCTTTCTTCTTCAATAGAAAATATCTTTTTAAAATCTGCAACTGAATATAGACTGTTGGGCTCTTCAGTTCTTGGCACTTAAAAAACCACAACAAACCAAAAAACGAATAGTGAGAAACAGTCCACAGGGCAAAAAAGATTAAAAAACGCAATAAACAGAACCACACTGGAAATTTCTTACAAAATAGATTTTTACAAATTAGAAAAAAAGTAAAATAAAGTTATGTCTAGTATTTCATCTTCAAGATGCTAATATTTGTAAAAGTCCAAAATATTATAGCAATAGAAGTCACATAAAGGTTTATTTCAACTTACGGAAATATCATGAAGTTAAAATTATTCTACTATTTAGTAGGAGATGGAACTATTATTTTGTTTGACCATTTTAGTAATTACTAAATTAATACATTCGACAATATTTTGAAGAGTTAACGTAAGATTTATTAAATCAGAAATTCCAATTCATTATAATGAGCCTAAACAAGATGATATATTTTATCAGATTTTTATGATGACTATCATTTTAAATATTGTGACACAGAACTTTCCGCTTCATTACTTTTTAGCCTAAGTAGGGACACAGAATATTGTATGGAGGAACTGAAGTAGCACAACTACTTAATATTATTAACTGCATTACAAGCCTCAACCCAAAATTAGAATTATAAATTTTGAAATCCTAATTTTGGAATGGTGCTTTTTATAATGACAGTGTTTTCAATAATAATAATAATAATACTGACAATACATTTCTACTGATTGTACCTTTTATCTATACTTTCTATTTAGCATTCAAAATCAATTAATCTTTACCTCTAAACAAAAATGGATTCAAAGAGCTTCTGCAGCTTTCTGATTGCCACACCATACAGTATTTGTTAGCTGATTCTTCAGCAATAAGCAAAGTACTGAAAAAGAAGAGTTAAAGTTTAATTTATTAATTATATTGTCTTTTTGCATAATAAAATTTCAAGAAAAGTATTTTTCTAAGTATTTTCTACACTCAAAACATGTCAAAAATGAACTCTATTTTAGGGCTTCCCTAGTGGCTCAGTGGTTAAGAATCCGCCTGCCAAAGCAGGGGACACGGGTTCCAGCCCTGGTCCGAGAAGATCCCACATGCCGCGGAGCAACTAAGCCCATGTACCACAACTACTGAGCCCGTGCGCCACAACTACTGAAGCCTGCGCGCCTAGAGGCTGTGCTCCGCAACACGAGAACCACCGCAATGCGAAGCCCGCGCACCGCAACGAAGAGTAGCCCCCACTCATCGCAACTAGAGAAAGCCTGCGTGCAGCAACAAAGACCCAACGCAGCCAAAAATAAAATAAATAAATTTATTTTTAAAAAATGAACTCTATTTTATAAATGTGTAAACTGAAGTAGAGAGTTCCATAGACCAAATTTCAAATGCTTACTTCCTCCTACCCTAGGAAGGTTTGTCAGTTTGTCAGCTCCCTAACTGCTCCTGCTTTCCTATAACTTACTTCTACTTCCTTCCATTTCCTTCAGTGGAACCTGGAGCCAGAGGGGACTGACTTGGGAGGGTTTTAGCATTTCCTTCCATAAACCCTGCTAGCACCAACACTATAAGCCACCCAAAATAAAAATGCGATTTACACAAAATTACCTTGCTTACCGTACAAAATGGTAGCTTCAACACAAATTTTTATAAAACTGCTGTCCCCACCAAGTCCATTCTAAACAGAATTTCTGGAGCTACTACTGGCTGAGGATCAGAACTATGAACAAGTTCTGTCTGCTCTACCTTCTCAGGAAGTGACAGGTCCTAAAGTTTAGTTCAAGTCCTTCAGTCTTGTGTGTGAGTGAGCGATGTGTGTCTGTTTGTGTGTTTTGGGTGCTGAGGAGAGAAGGAAGTATGTATGACAAGCAGTGTAAATCAGTAAATACAGCTTATTAGTAGGTATGAAGTTATTAGCCTTGGTAGGGAAGAGACCATTAATTCACAAACCCTTTAATCTATGCCCCAAACCTCCCACTCCCTCCTAAGTGAGAATTGATTGTATTTTGTTTCTCTGTTCGTATGGAGCATATATGAGCATGCTAATTGTAGGTATTGCTAGTTAAATTGACAGTTCTGAGTAGTAGCAGACAACTAGGTCTTACGTCTAAACCATCCAATTTACCCACATAATCAAAAAATCTGGAATGTGGTGGCAATATTTGAGAATCTAGACAATTCTTCAACCTTACCAAGGTCTCTTTGACAACTAGACACCTCATATTGTAGGCGATTATTTTAAAGTGAAAGGAAGAGAAAATGTTTAGGCAAGCCATGCTCAGCAGAAAACAATAATACAGACAAATATTCTCATTCCTTTTTTTTTTTTTTTTTGGCTGTACTGCGCAGCATGCAGCTATCTTAGCTCCCCAACCAGGGATTGAACCCGTGCCCCCTGCAGTGGAAGCGTGGAGTCTTACCCACTGGACCGCCAGAGAAGTCCCTATTCTCATTCTTAATGGAGCTTTCTGAAGATATGTCTGAATTTGATATCTTCTTTGGTCATGTATAAAAATATATTCACGATTCAGTAATCAGTGTGGAAATAAAGATGCAACGCCATACAGACTTTTCTTTTTAGCACCATAAAATCTAGCATAGAGTTTTATATGTAGCAGGAACTCAGAATATTTGTTAACTGGGCCTACCTCCAGCCAAAATGTTGTGTTCTGAAATAAAAGTAATTAGGGCCATAAAAGCAAGTTAAGAGTATAATAACATTACATATTATTTTTCCTTTCTGTTTTTTTTTAAACACTTTTTCTCTTTGTTTTTAGTTTCACAGTTGAGGTGTAAATCTATTTTTTAAATAGGGATTTTTAAGTTTTTATAGTCATGAACCAATGGAAACAATTTACGTTTCGCCAGTGATGAGAAAATTCCTTTGTTTCAAATGGCCCTGGAACCTTCGGCTAATTTATTTATTTATTTATTTATTTTTTAGGTTCACTAAATTTATTTTAAAAATCGTAAAACGTTTCTTACAAAAGAGCATTACATTCTGCACACTGCTCTGACTAGATGCCAGGGACATATGGACTATTGTTACTTTTCCTCCCTGTCCCACCCCCCAAATGTTACAGTGACCACAAAGCAAAGTGTTCACAATAATTACATGGGGGGATTTTTTTTTAAACTACCACCAATGAACAAAAATTAAAATTCACTCACTCTGCTGCTGTTTCAAAATTTCAGTGTTTCTGCACACCCCCCCACCCCCCACCCGTTTGTAAGGAACTGAAACATTACATCTGGTGACAGCAAAGATTTCACTACACCTCAAATGCAGAACACCTATGAAGCAGAGGAATGTTGGCTTTTTAAACAGAAGCAGATAAAAAAAAAGACACAGGACTCCTTCAGTTCTTCACTAGTCTTAGAAAAACTTTCCAGAATACTGCTTCACATTGTTCTGCAGCAAATACTGTGCATTCTGTATCTGGTCCCGTGTTCCTGTAATGGTAATGATCTGATCTTCGGACCCTTCTAAAGGCTCATCAATTTTGATCAAAGCTCCTGACTCATGACGGTTTTGTTTAATCCGCTGACTACCTTTGCCAATAATAGATCCAGCCAGATCTTTGGGACTAGTTACCTGTGTAGTAATAATAGGTCCACCAAGATCACCCTATGAACCATGACCCCCTGCATAGGAATAATCATATCCAGAGCCACCCTGTGGTTCATAAGCCATCTGCCACTCTGATGGGCTCCATGTATCTATTGCAGAGTCCCAGGTTTCATCAGCACTGAAACCAACCATGCCATCATAACGGTCTCCAGGTCTTCCTCTTCTGTCATAGGCCATTAGATCTCCTCCTCTAGGTGGTGGTGGCGGAGGAAGAAGAAGATGCCGAGCTCTGCCACCACCCCGGCCCCCTCATCCAGGAGGAGGTGGAGGAGGTCCTCGACGAGGGCTCATATCATCATAATCTCTTCTGGATGGAGGCATGGGACGCCCACCCCGACCAGGAGGCATTCTGTCAAAACAACCTCTTCCCCACATGGGAAATCCCACAGGACGTCCACGGCGGTCATCAAACATCATTGTAAAACCACCATAATCATAGGTTTCATCATAAAAATTGGGATCATAAGGCTGAGCACGTCCTTTGATGGGAGACTCTGATATAAGATCAAGGATGATCTTTATGCACTCTACAACCCTATCAGGTTTTCCTCCAATAAGAATGACTCTGTCAGTGGAACGAGGACAACATTCCTGGAAAAGTTTGATTGTTGTCTGGGTGTTCTCTCGAAGTTCTTTGATTTTAGCACCTTTGACCCCAATAATTCCTCCAGCCAGACTCTGATGGATCAACAGTCTCAATTCGCAGTCAAAGTCGCTTCCTTTATAGTGTTGGTAATTTAAGCATTCCACAGCATCAGATTCGAGAGAGAGCTGGCTGGTTGCAGTGGGTGATGGCAACTGCAGGCCCTCTTCCAAGGTAGGGATGATTTTCTTCAGAATTTCTCCAATTGTTTCAATATCAGCACTGATACTCAATGTGCGCTCGGGGCCACTGCTGTCTGGGACTGAAACACTGGCATTGTAGTCTGTACGGAGAGCCTTAATATTCTTGCCTCCTTTTCCAATCACTTCCCCAGGATTCTTGCTCTGAAGCAGAATGCGTAATTCAACCATCTCATCAGTGTTTCTAGATCTTTTAAAAGCTTGTTCAGCTTCCATATCTTCAGCAGGGCGTTTACCAAATTCGCCATTGGTTCCGGTGTTGGGAAAGGTTTCCTCTGGCTGCTCAGTTTCCATTTTCTTGTATTAAAGGGACACACCAATCAGTTATTAAATACATACTTGCAGGGCAGAACTGAAGTGTTCTGGGCAGGACCAACTGACACCCTAGTGCTACAGTAGCCAGGCAAGGCTACCGTCCCTATGCCGCCACGCTGCCTCTGCCGGTCACAGCTAGACAAGAGAACGAGCGTAGGCTTTTAACGAGCGTAATGCTTTGAACGAGCGTTAAGTCTTTTTGTTCGTTTCTTTTTATGGCTGAGTAATATTCCATTGTATATATATATGCCACATCTTCTTTATCCATTCATCTGTCAATGGACACTTTAGGTTGCTTCCATGTTCTGGCTATTGTAAATAGAGCTGCAATGAACATTGTGGTACATGACTCTTTTTTTTTTTTTTAAACATCTTTATTGGAGTATGATTGCTTTACAATGATGTGTTAGTTTCTGCTTTATAACAAAGTGAATCAGTTATACATATACATATATCCCCGTATCTCTCCCTCCCTCCCTCCCTATCCCACCCCTCTAGGTGGTCACAAAGCACCCAGCTGATCTCCCTGTGCTATGTGGCTGCTTCCCACTAGCTATCTATTTTACGTTTGGTAGTGTATGTATGTCCATGCCACTCTCTCACTTTGTCGCAGCTTACCCTTCCCCTCCCCCTATCCTCAAGTCCATTCTCTAGTAGGTCTGTGTCTTTATTCCCGTCTTGCCCCTAGGTTCTTCATGACCATTTTTTTTTTTTTAGATTCCATATATATGTGTTAGCATATGGTATTTGTTTTTCTCTTTCTGACTTACTTCACTCTGTATGACAGACTCTAGGTCCATCCACCTCACTACAAATAACTCAATTTCGTTCCTTTTTATGGCTGAGTAATATTCCATTGTATATATGTGCCACATCTTCTTTATCCATTCATCTGTTGATGGGCACTTAGGTTGCTTCCATGTCCTGGCTATTGTAAATAGACATGACTCTTTTTGAATTATGGTTTTCTCAGGGTATATGCCCAGTAGTGGGATTGCTGGGTCATATGGTAGTTCTATTTTTAGTTTTTTAAGGAACCTCCATACTGTTCTCCATAGTGGCTGTATCAATTTATATTCCCACCAACAGTGCAAGAGGGTTCCCTTTTCTCGACACATGTACATATATACACTACCAAATGTAAAACCGATAGCTAGTGGGAAGCAGCCGCATAGCACAGGGAGATCAGCTCGGTGATTTGTGACCACCTAGAGGGATGGGATAAGGAGGGTGGGAGGGAGGAAGAAGCAAGAGGGAAGAGATGTGGGGATGTATGTATATGTATAGCTGATTCACTTTGTTATAAAGCAGAAACTAACACACCATTGTAAAGCAATTATACTTCAATAAAGATGTTAAAAAATAAAATAAAATAAAATAACATTGCTATTTAAAACACCAAAAAAAAGTCTTTTTGTTCTAACTTTGGCAAATCATCATACACAGATAAGACAAGTTTCATAAATTCTCATTAGATATTTGAATTATAACAATAAGTAGGTATATAACTTGTGTGATTAAAGAGTTTACTGCAGTTTAAGTAAATACTTTCAGTATCAGATTGGAATTCAAGATTATACTAATTTCAGCTAGTTTTTGTTTCTAACTGCCAATCTGCCTTAACAGATGGATTAGGGTATATGGAGTAAATAAAAGAGTAAAACAGCACACAAAAAAAGAAGTATAGGTCCTGCAAATAAACATCTTGCACCTTAACAAAGGGATTAAAAATATTTAAACCAATTTTAGGTAGTTTCTGTACTCATCCCATGCTATTTTTTTAGAGTTCATATCTGATATGGGCAGTTCTAGTTCATGGTAGAGTTCTGTATAGCACAAAGTTACCCCCCAAAGGAAATACCTCTTTGCCAGAAGATGAAGATAATTGGGGCCCTCAATGTCAGGCTCCTCCACCTTATGCTGTGACACCTTCCTGAGACCATTAATAGAAGCCTGAGCAGCTAGTGGTGAGATGCTCCAGTTGCTTCCAGTAATCCAAGAGCATTCTCCTCTGGCAGATCAGCCAGTCACAGCTAAGAACTCAAAACCCAGCACACAGTGTCCACTCTGGGAATGATTTATTAGAGACTTGGAGACGTTCCTGTAATTTTCCTTAAACTGTGTTATTTTAGGACATATTAAGTTCCAGGATTACAGTGGGGAAGAAGGGGGTTGTACTGGTTATGTTCTTAGTTGTGTAACTAGCATAAGAAGTAGGGGAATGAGGTGACTTTATTCCAGGATGGCAGACTAATCTAACATAAAAAACATTAAATTACAGGTATGCTGTATGGTATAAGATAGCAATCAAAGCTATCTCAGACTCAGAGGACAAAGATGCTAGGCTATTAAGCTATGCAATTTTGGCTCAAACTAGAATACAATGATCCAACCCTGCAGTATAAACTCTGAGAAGATTACAGACCATCCTGGGCTGTACTGAACAGATTTGTGGCTCAGTATTTGGTTCTACATATCTGGTTTCCCCAACACCAATACCACATTGACACAGGTAAAGAAGGTCAGTGGATGTCCTCTGTTAGAGAGGGGATGTGATCTCTGGTACTCCTAGGGAAGTAAGTTGATAGCCAAATCTATCGTTCAACCACTGAACACACTGCTCTGCTATCCTTGGCTCTTCCTGGTCAGAGAGGTATGACAAATCTTTTGGAAGACCCCAAAACAACCCTATGAGGTATGTACAATTATTATCCCAATATTACAGATAAGGAAACTGAGGCACAGGGCAATTAAGATCACAGAGCTAGTAAATGATACAGCCAGGCAATCTGGCTCTAGTTCAGGGCTCTTAACTACTTATTATGGGCTGAATTTGTCCCCCTCAAAATTCATATGTTGAAGCCCTAACTCTCTGTACCTTAGAATGACTGTATTTGGAGCTAGGGCCTTTAAAGAGGTAATTAAGTTAAAATGGGGTGATTAGGGTGGGCTCTAATCCAAATAACTGGTATCCTTTTAAGAAGAGGAGATTAGGACATAGACATGCATGGAGGAAAGACCACGTGAAGACAAAGGGAGAAGACAGCTATCTACAAGCCAAGGAGAGAGGCCTCAGAAAGAATCCAATCCTGCTGATATCTTGATCTTGGACTTCTAGCCTCTAGACTGTGAAGAAATAAATTTCTGTTGTTTAAGCCAGCCAGTCTATGGTATTTGTTATGGCAGCCCTAACAAACCAATATACCGCTACACTGTATTTCATGGTAGTGAGTGACAACAGAGGCAGTGTCATTGGTAAGCATCCACTGGCAATGTTCTAAGCAGATTGTTTAAATTTTAAATTTAAAATTAAAATTTTCAAGTTGTTTATATTTAATGGTAATATATTCACATTCAAAATACTAAAAGTATAAAAGAGCCTAGCTTGATCACTTACTAGCTCCTATATTGCCAGGTTACCCAGTTCCCTTCTGGGCTCAACCAACAGTACCTGATTTTTGTGTGCCCTTCTAAAGATATTCTATGCATATAAAAACAATTATGTAAATATATATTCATATATTCCCTTCAGTTGCTTACTATGAACACTATTTAATCTCTTACATTTTTTTCACAGAGTTATCTGGGAAATTGACTTTATATGGAGAGATTTAATTAAAGATTGCTTCTTCTGAATTGCAATTTGAGTTCTAGACTTAATCTTTACTTACACTTTACAAGCAGGAGAAGATGGAAATTTCTGAAGTTCTGCACATAATGAATTCACTGAAGAATGTTGGTTTGTTAGGTGTAGATGAGTTAATGGCATTTCTAACTCTACTAGAATATATAAAATTTTAAAAATCATGTTACATAAACATTGAATAAAATTATGTATAATTCATAACTTTTTGTAAGCAACTATTATGTTTGATCATTGTGTTACAAGAGAAATTTTCAATCAAAAGAAATTTGGGTTATTTGAAATACAAAATAACAGTTTTAAATTTCCATCCATATAAAGGATTACACATATACCACATGGTGTCTCAACTATGATACTAGTGATTTTTAAAAAATACATTGGCAACTAAACTTTATTGTTTACTATATAAGATAAATTCTAAGATTTTATGTGTAATAATGTTTTCAATTCTGACAACTTATGTTGTCAGTACTTAAGAGGTAGTACTATTTTTATCTCCATACTAAATACTGGTGATGTTAAACAAACAGTATTAATAGACAGTAATTTTTCACCTTAAAAAGTATGGAGTCTAGGTGGCCTAGCACAGAGTTATATCTTTTATAGGGTGGGCTTGAAAAACTAATCCTCATTTATCGTAAGTAGTCAGTGTGTTTCTGTCACTTTCATAAATAAAGCAGTATACTTCCAAATAGATGATTAATATGATCAGATATAAATGTAACTAAATAACAGCATCATCAACATAGTTAGGGAGCAATACAATCTGGCATTACACTGGAACAAGAGATGATTCTGAGATTCCAAATTTGGTAGGATAGTGATAGTAACAATAATGATGTGATTGCTTTGGGGATTAAAAAGTTAAATTTACAAAAGTATAACAAGGGTCAGCAAGATTGCTAATATTGAGGTAAAATATAAAGTTCTTTTTAACTGAGCTATAAAATTACAAGATTTCTATTTTTAATATTAATGCTATTTCCTCTATTCCTCTTCCTCAATCTTTGTAACTCTCCTCTTTTGATGCTAGAAGGATGTTAATAATAGTAACAAATGTAAAGGGATAGATAAGAGAAAAGAACAACTTGGCTTGCAATAATCAAATTTTAAACATGAAAACTGTCTCATAGTAGACTTTATATGTGAATGTATTGTACTTTTACATCATATATAGGTATCCCCTGATAAGCTCCATGATTTATTCAAAATTTCTACCTGGTTCCTTGTACTCTGGTTCACATTGACTTTGAATGGCCAAAATTTCTGTGGAGCTGCATTTTATATCCTCAATGTGAATTCCATGCTTGATAGTAAGATCTGGAAAAAAAAAAAAAAAAAGGAAAAAGTCTACTACCAGCAAAAGTACTATGATATTAGTTTTTCTGTAATCTTGTTCATTCCTCAGTGGCAATGATTCTGAGGAGTCATTTAGTACACCATCAGGGCCAAGTGAAGGCTGGGAGTGTAGCACCACAGTCATTCAGTAAATTCACCTGTCCTTTTCCATTGCCATGCACAGATCTGTGTCCTTCTAACAAGCCCATGGGCCACCTGCAGTTTTGAGCTCTGCTAGATTTCCAAGTTCTGGTATAAATTTGATCTATTTACTTAGGTTGGCTTTTCATTACCTTGCTTGACTTGTAGGCTCATCAGTAATCCCCTTGATTTAGTCTTGTCTGCAAGAATTCCTTCAATTCTGTTGATGGCAAGCATCCCTATTCTCAATGGATATCACAAATCCCCCTTCACTCCTCCCTAATGTTATTTATCTTCGATTATTTCAACTGGAATGTATGAGAGGACAGTTAAATATTGGGGCTTAAATTATATTAAAAGACTTCAACAATATTTACTAGTCTAACTGGGAAGAAACCATCTAAATTCTAGGTTATGACTCTCCCAGTCATCTGATTCCATGAATCATAACCTTACTCTGAGCTTCTAAAGTCAGCATAGAAGTTGTTAGTGCTTTGTCACTATGTATAAGAAAATAACTCAAAAAAATTAAAACAGTCATATGTGTTTTAGCTCTATTTTTATAATTATCTTGAAATGGTTAGATTAATTTCAGAGACATTTTAAGCTTGCAAGTGTATAAAGAGGAGACAATGAGAAAAGTGTCTTATCAATAATAATTTTGAGATTTCGTTGTGTAAACTTACAGGACACTTCAAAAATCTGAAGGCTGAGAAAAAAGTTTAATGAACAAGAATTTTTATAACAAACATTATTAAGTACTTCTAACAAGTAACAGATTTTAAAATTAACTCTCACCTCTTTTGAAAAGCTTTTCATTTTCATCTACATAATTTATTGTTTCTGGCATTAAGTTTAATGACTCCTTCAGTTCTGAGAGTGATGGAATATCAACTTCTTGTTTGAGGCTTGTAGATATTAAGAATTCACACTCAGGCAAAAATGATGGCTGAAATAACATATAGGTAAAACTAGTTTTTAGTGAGGTTTTCCAAATAAATATTTCTGAGTTCATAAATAGATACATTTGCTTAATTGGTGTACCAAATTTTAAACTAAACCCACACTCAAAAATTTTAATGCTCTGCATACATTTTATTTAAAAAGTAAGTGTAGCAGCCAAAAAAATATATTACAAGCAATGTTCTCTCTGAGTAATATCCTTCATGGCCACTGATTACATTAGTGACATACAATATCCCTAGATGCAGAAGTATCTTCTTTTATGTTAATAACAAATTTTCAAAATTCTAAATTAAAAACAATCACTGCAGCAAATGAGAGCTGGTGAATGGAGAGAAGTAAAAAGAGCAGATGGAATGGAATGGATCTTTACTGCATTCCATAGAATTTATCTCTTTCATTCCTACAGAACTGGATTCTTCAACAAGTGAGACTATATGTGCATAACTCTCAGAATTAACAGGGGAGGAAGAGGGGGACTGGAGAAAAGGGGCTAATAGGTGAATTAATATTTTTACCATGTGTGTTAAAGTTTTTAGTTAAAAAAAAAAACCTTTAAACGCCTTAAGACCAATATATATATGACCACTTAATGTCCTATACCAGGTATATTGATTAAAATTATTAAAAAATTCCCTATACCTGGGCTGCACACCAGACCAATTAAATCAGAATATATCTGAGTAGGATCCAGGCTTCAGAATTTTATTAAAATTTATCAAGTACTTCCAATGTGTAGCCAAGGTTTAGACCGCTGTCTCTGAAGTAAATTTGACTCCTTAACTGATACACGTTCAATCCGTTATCAAGTCTTTTTAACTTGACAATAGTAGGTGGCCAATGTATATTACTACATCTTGTAAAAGTGTGATTTGCTAACTTTTATTTAAAAATTACTGAAAGCAAATATTACAGCTTCATTTAAACCTACTGTATCTTCTAGCTTCTCCTGACAAAAGTTCTCTTTATCCATGTAAAAATCTTCCACAAAACCTTGCATATCTCCTTGAAAAGAGAAACACTCCCTTAACAAAAAATAAAACATTATATTAGTGTTTACTAAAAGCAAGGTACATACCAAATGTAGTTAATCAAAATACATAGTGATTAAAATTAGAGTTGAAGTAAACAATGATAAAATACTATGATTGATAACATCTAGACTTGTGAGCATACAAACAATATTTTCTTCTCTTAAGAATATTCACAACACTGGGCAATTAGGTACCTGAAAAAATTGGCTTCTGTGAAGATCTGTCCTTTGAAATCTAACAGGGGATCCTTTACCAAAAATAGTTTTAGCCTACTCAACAGAGTTTGCAAAGTTGGTAGCTGACTTCTACAGGCCATCAAATTATTTACAAAAATTATTTCTTCATCATCAATATACAAATCTGAAAATAAATAAGAAATATACAGGAAGAAGAAAAAATCTAAAAGTTATACAAAAGGATCTAGATAGTTACTGTAGTCAGCCATTGATACAGTCGGGGTTTTCAAACACATTTTTTAAATTTATTTATTTATTTATTTAAAGTCTAGATGATGTACAATATTATATAAGTTACAGGTGTACAATATAGTGATTCATAATTTTTAAAGGTTATACTCTATTTATAGTTATTATAAAATATTGGCTATATTCCCTGTGTTGTACAATATATTGTTGTAGCTTATTTTATACATAATAGTCAAACACATTTTAAATTCTTTAGTTCTTCATTGTACTGCGCAAATAAATCATGTAGCATAGTACTGGTACATAGGCAGAAACTCAATAAAATTTAACATTATTTAGTACACTGAGTAGTAACCAAATGTCCTGAAAGAGTTGTAAAGACTCATATTTTTTTCCAACAGAATTAATGTAATCAATGGAGGAAAATATCTTGTGGTCTTATGCCTCAAAATCGCCAGGGCTAGCCTCAGCAAGATTGTAAAGAAATAAAAGCATTTGACTTTTGCTGACCCTAGTGTTTTCTTCTCTGTAAGATTTTATCTCTTAAGGTCTCCAATTCATCCCCAGAGACTGACATGTAGGGAATGGAGACGGTCTAAAAAGCCTATAAATGAGACCAACTCTGATTCTAGCACGCTAAGGTTGTTCAAACATGTTTGTTATAAAATTAATTACAATGGAAGCTGTGTAGTGAAGTATCCACTAGAAAAATGTGATACAGCTTACATATTAGGAAACACGACTGCTAACAGTTAATTGTTGGAATAGGTTTCTCCTCTCTATCCCGACCCTATCATGTTTGGGTCACTTTAGAATCTTAGCTAACAGTGTCAGTGCTTTAGCAGTTTCTAGGCCCAGGAGGAAACATAAAACCTACTCCCATTCCTCAGTAATCTCTGAGTGGAAAAAAAAAGAGGAAAATATAAGCTCAGATGAGGAACTACTCAGAAAACCAAGCTCCCCAAAGCGAAAGCCACCTTGAAGGGGAAGCAATGGTCTCTTGTTTTGGGCAGTGGCCTTTCAGTTAAGTAATTTTAGAATGGTATGAGAGAAGGATAGCATGAAGTGATGTCTCCCATGACCAGCTACATCACTGGTATACATGTGCTTAATAAATATGTGGTGTAGAGTAGAGAGGCAGGGACCATCTCTTTGCCTAGTGCTAACTTAAAATACCAAAAGAGAACTTGTTGTGTAAACTAGCCTCCTAAGAGATTGTTTATCTGTTTATTGGAACCTGTTAAGTTCTTGACAATCCTGTGGCCAAGAGCTTCCCATGCATGATACACCGCAGAAAGCTAGCCAAAATCAGTTCCATGTCTAAGCAGGGTTTAGCTGAGACGATTTAAAGATGGTTTGTTTGTAAATCCATTCTGTAAGTACTAATGAAGTCATGTTAACAGTAAAAACCCAAACAGCATTCATTTATATCCCCATCTCCACCTTCCACTTTCAAACACAGCCCCTCTAGCTGTCTTTCCTTCCTACAGGCTCATCCTGGTATTTCTGGGAGTCCATGAGGATGTCTCATACCAGTTACGAGGTCTTGTTTTCTAACCACCTTTTTTTTTTTTAACGTCTTTATTGGAGTATAATTGCTTTACAATGGTGTGTTAGTTTCTGCTGTATAACAAAGTGAATCAGCTATATGTATACATATATCCCCATATCCCCTCCCTCTTGTGTCTCCCTCCCACCCTCCCTTTCCCACCCCTCTAGGTAGACACAAAGCACCGAGCTGATCTCCCTGTGCTTTGCTACTGTTTCCCACTAGCTATCTGTTTTACATTTGGTAGTGTATATATGTACATGCCACTCTCTCACTTCATCGCAGCTTACCCTTCCCCCTCCCTGTGTCCTCAAGTCCGTTCTCTACGTCTGCGTCTTTATTCGTGTCCTGCTCCTAGGTTCTTCAGAACCATTTTGTTTCTTTTTAGATTCCATACGTATGTGTTAGCATATGGTATTTGTTTTTCTCTTTCTGACTTACTTCACTCTGTATGACAGACTCTAGGTCCATCCACCTCACTACAAATAACTCAATTTCTCTTTATGGCTGAGTAATATTCCACTGTATATATGTGCCGCATCTTTATCCATTCATCTGTCGATGGACACTTAGGTTGCTTCCATGTCCTGGCTATTGTAAATAGTGCTGCAATGAACATTGTAACCACCTTTTTCTGTTGGAGCCACTTGAGGGCAGCACCACACCACAACTAATGTTCTTTATAACTATCAAAGGTTTTACCAGGGGTGTTACTTCCTTACATTCTAAGAAATCCAGCATACCCTGGATTTCTTACCTTATTACCACTAGTATATGTACCAACACAGATATGAGGAGACTGTTTTCCTCTATTGTAGAGGAGTGTTAAATTGTCATGAGGAAACAAAATTTTGGCTAGTTAACTATGAAAAAAAGCAGAAAGAAAGAGGTCTACTGACAGGAAAGAAGATAGGGTTATTCTTTGCAGAAGATACTTTTGTCTACTTAGAAAACCCAAGATAACGAAATGAAAACAACTGAGTTCACTAAAGTGTCTGATAAAAAATTATAAAATCAATGGTTTTCAAATATATATATATATATATATATATATAAACCTAGTCAAAAATTAATGGAAAAACTCGTTCATGATGGCCACAAATATGCAAATATTGAGGAATAAACATAACAAAAATGTGCAGAAAGTATATGGAGGAAACCATAAAATGTTACTGAGGAGCATTATCAATCAATCAATAAATAAATAAACTTGAAGAAAAGGCAAGATAAACCGTTTTCCTGGCTAAAAAGACTAACTATGGTAAAAATTCTAAAAGGTACCAATAACATTTCAATATCTCAAGTGGTCTGTCTTGGAACTTGGAAAACTGATTACAAAGTAAGTCTGGAAGAATACAGATGTGAGAGTAGGAAAAAAATGAGGAGACTATTAATACATGTTACACTAGTGTATTAAATAGTTAAAACTGTATGATACTGACACAGTAATAGGTAAATCAATAGAACATAATAGAAAATCCAGAAACAAACAGTAATGTGGATGAGGATTTGGCATATGATGTAAGTGGCATTTCTAATCAGTGGGGAAAGGAAAGAGCATTCCACAAACAATATTGGGCCAACTGCCAAAACATTTAGGAAAAAAATTTTTTATTTTTACTTTTAAACATATGCTAAAATCTTGAAGAAAACCTCAAACAAAATATGAATAAAGGGCTTCCCTGGTGGCGCAGTGGTTGAGAGTCTGCCTGCCAATGCAGGGGACACGGGTTCGAGCCCTGGTCTGGGAAGATCCCACATGCCGCGGAGCAACTGGGCCCGTGAGCCACAATTACTGAGCCTGCGTGTCTGGAGCCTGTGCTCCGCAACAAGAGAGGCCGCGATAGTGAGAGGCCCGCGCACCACGATGAAGAGTGGCCCCCGCTTGCCACAACTAGGGAAAGCCCTAGCACAGAAACGAAGACCCAACACAGCCATAAATAAATAAATAAATAAATAAATTTAAAAAAAAATATGAATAAATATTTATTTAATCCAAGGAAGAATTTTCTCAGTATTAAAAACAATGAAAGAAATCATGAAGGAAACATTAACAGGACTGGTTAGGTTCAAATTAAATATATTTGGGGTTATTGATATCTTTATTTTAAAGATAAAATATAAGAATAGAAAAAGAGACAAAGGAGAATCATCTCACAACATAAAAATATGCAAATGAACATTAAACACCAGTAATTTAAAAAATGCAAGCAAAAATATAATTTTTTGCCCATCACATTGGATAAATGTATTACAACATCAAGAGTAATGATGATAAGGCTGGCATGAATAGGGTATTCTCATACCATGCTAGTGGACATATAGCCAAAAAATGCTTACATCAATAATTTCATTTCCAGAAATTCACTCTAAGGAAATAATTGGAAATGGAAACGTAATGCAAAAAATTAAGAAACAGAAGCCTCATTAAATAGAGTTGGGAGATGATCAGGGGAAGATCTCATGCTCTGCTATGATAGCAGAGCCCAACAGAAGAAGGAAGACGCCTCTTCTTTCCTGGCAAGGACTCAGCCAATGAAAAGCCATAGACTCTTTGTTTACTATAGCCCTCCCAACTTCCTTTTCCCCTCTATAAAAGAGTTCCCCCGTTGCTGGGCAAGGACTTACATGTGGCTCACCATGGTTGCAGACCTGGAATTGCAAGTCTCTGCTGATCCCAAATAAACCCATCTTTGCAGGAGAAATATCTGGCAATCTATTTATTTCAGGTCCACAATACATTTAGGAACGTACTTTAAATTAAAAACAACATTAATTGGGAAATCTATAATACATGAATAAGATTAAAAGCTGCAGTCATTAAAAGCCATGATTTGGAAGAAAACTTAAATATATGGTGAAATGTTCCCAAAATACTGTTAACATTTAAAAATACTATAAGGCATATACAATATGATCACAATAGTAAAACAATTTTGTTTAGATTACAGGATTATAAGTTTTTAGTAAAGGGACATTCTATATACTTAAGATGTAGGAAAACATAAAATTCATTAATAAAATTTTAAATGAATGAGGACTGATAAAATTCAGTCCTCATTCATGATCAAAAGCTCTTAGCAAACTCAGAATAGAAGAAGCTTCCTCAACCCAATAAAGTATGTAAGTTTTTCTAACGTTTCGCCGTTGAAAATGATGTAAACATTGAAATAATGTTTACATCATTTTTAATGGTGAAACAAAGTATTTCCTTTACTATCAAAACAAGACAAGGATGGCAACTATTACTGCTTCTATTGAACAATGTACTGTAGATCCTAGCCAGCACAGTAAGACCAAAAAAGATATAAATGTTGTAAAGGGAGAAACAGATGCCTAATGAAATCACTATCTCGAAGAGAGTCTTCCCACGTTCACTGCAGCATTATTCACAATAGCCGACAACCTAAGTGTCTGTTGAGAGATAAATGGGTAAAGAAAATGTGATACACACACACACACACACACACACACACACACACACAGGGAATATTGTTCAGCCTTGAAAAAGGAAATCCTTCCATTTGCAACATGAATGAAACTGGAGGGCATTATGCTAAGTGAAATAAGTCAGAGAACAACCAAAACTACCACATGGTATCACTTATATACAGAATCTAAAATTTTTTTTTAATTAAAAAATAAAAAGCCAAACTCATGGAAACAGAGGGTAGAATGGTGGTTGCCAGGGGCTGGAACTGGGGTGTGGGGGAAATAGAGAGAGGTTGGTAAAGGGTACAAACTTGCAGTTATAAGTAAATAAGGTCTGAGGATCTAATGTATAACATGGTGATTATAGGTGATAATACTGTAGCATTTAAATTTGCTAAGAGAGTAGAACTTAAGTGTTCCCACCAAAAAAAAAAAAAAAAGAAGAAGAAAAAATAAGGTAAATATGTGAGGTGATGGATGTGTTAACTAACTTGATGGTGGGAATCCTCTCATAATATATACGTATATCAAATCATTACATTGTACACTTTAAATACATTACAATTTTATTTGTCAGTTATACCTCTATAAAGCTAAAATACATGTGGGTGGTTGATGAAGCTAGGGGGCTGCTGCTTTTTATTATAAACATTGAATAACTATGTGACTCTCTAAACTATGCACATGTACAATTTTTAAAAATTAAAAATTTCTATTTGTTTATATATTCCTGGGATGTCTAAAAGGATATTCATAAAAATGGTTACATTTATTGACAAATAATATGTGAATATTACAGAAAAATTAGTACATATCAACAAACCAACAAACAATAAAAAAAAACCCACTGTTTTTATGTCTTAAAGAAATATATGTTTGGAATTAACTTATAATTTAGTAATAACTATATTTCTTATAAGACAGAGCAAACTTACAGTATCAATTGAATCTCAAAGTATAATACATTCCTTTCCATTTAGACAGTGAGACCAAAGTATCTATAAATCTGGTAGCAATCAATATAACTGCAAGGAAAATAAATGGAATTGCAAATTTAAATTTATAAAGTGACGTCAAATGACACAGGACCCTTAAGGAGATATAGGATATGGACAATTCATATGTATTTGGGAAACTCAAGCATATTTTCATTCGGTGTATAATAGTTAAAGAAGCTTCTGGTTCTAGCTGATGACAGATATTATGAAATTTGCCAATAGATGCTTCTAGCTTGCCCCATTAATATAATAACAGCTGTGTTTGGGTAGCCTGTTATTTTTTATATATCATATCTTTACATGTACATATATATAATTTGATCCCCACAAAATTGTTTATAAGAAATTAAAAGAATGAATTAAAAGAAAGAAATTATAGAAGAAAATTGAAAGCCATAAACTTTTTAATAACTGTCAAAATTGTGCCACTTTTTAAGAGTAGATTTAGACTATGATCAAATCTTCTGACTCCAAATTCAGGCTCTTCCTATTATAGCATGCTCTCAAGTTTAGTCTTTAATGCAATCTCTATCTTCTCAAACTATAAGAGGGATTTAACTCTCTCTATATCACACACATATTTACCAACACTAAAAATTTTATACACCATTTATGTATCTACATAAAAACAGCACTAAAAGAACCCTAAATTATTTTTCATGTTCAAGCTAAAGCATATCTTAAATGATAGTAGCAATTATATAATGGAGACATAAGTTTTTCAATATAAAAAGGGAATAGGTTGTTATACATACAAGAAAGGTAGTTCTCAGCAAGTTTTTACACAGTTGGAAAAATGTATCACTCTCTAGTAAGATGAGAGATTTGGAATATAGTTTGGATAAAATGTATCTTTAATTATTACTTACTGTAAATTTGCAAAAACGGAGTGAATTTCTTGACCTAATACTGCAACTCTTCTATCTCCACTTTGAATTATGGTTTCATATAAATTAGATAAGACTGAAAATCTTTAGCATATTTGGGAAAATAAAATATAACTATCACTTAATAATCTACTAATTTAATGTTACACCAGACTGCTGTGTCATCAGATCTGTACATAGATGCTAATATCATTATAGCAATATGTTGTGAGCAACCTATGATCAAACCTCTGAGGCTATTCTGAAGCTCAGCACACTTAAACTCCAAAAACAACTACATTTACAAAAAGGGGATTAATATGAAAGAAAATATTTCACTAATGTGAAACTTAGAATTACAATTTTGTGGGTGAATATCCTTAGCAAAATAAAAAATTTAAAAATCCAATAAAAGAAAAAATAAGTCACTGAAATGAAAATTTGTATATTAGTAAGAAATGTTTTATAACAATGGAAATAACAAATGTTTTACCTTGCTTCTGTGCTTGAAGTAATGGACATTTTTCTAAGCCGTTGACATGCGTAAAGACTTCATTGTAGTCCTTATGGGTATATAAGCTGGCTTCTTCTACTTCAGTTTGGGAGTCTGGGTTTGAACTTGGAACAATTTCCTCAAATTCACAGCTAAGCTTGGCCACCATTCCTGTAACTGTTTTCCTGTGACTTTAGAAAATTACTGATTTTGTGTATGTCCTATTTTAAAACATCTTTATTAACAAATAGTATATGTTCACTCTAGAAAATTACCAAATTCCAACAGATCCAGAGAAAAATTACCCATAGCTCCACCATTCAAGAGATGAATTTTAAAATTTTGTATTTTCTCAATTATTTTGGAATATTTTAAAATAAAAGTGGATTCAAGTACATAGTATTCTGTAACCTGTTCTTCTTCTGCTAAACAATGAAGCATGAGCACATTTATATGTCAATCAATGTACATTCACTCCATTTTTGAGTGGATGAACAAGAACCCATTGGTATTGGTAAATAATAATTTATTCAACCAGTTCCCTAGTATTGGAAATTTAAACTTGTGATTGTTTGCTATTATGAGCAACAATGCAAGGAATATCTTTGTGCACTTGTCTAATCGTTTTCTCAAAATGCAGTTCCTAAAAATGGAAATGATGAGGTTAAAGATACATAGATTTTTAGACTTTGCCATGCATTGCCAAAATGCCCTTGTGCTGGATATTGAATGTCTGTTTTTCCATGTCATTATCCAACCTTTTACATTCTGTTCTACAACCTAGGAGACTGATCTCTGTGAACCAACTAGGCTCCCTTGCTCTGTCTTCTGGTTGCGTTCAACCAGTGGAAGCATTGGCAGGAGATCAAAGGTGGGAAAACAAACAGGTTGAAATATTATTCTTTCCAAATCTTTCCCTCCTGGGCCACAGTTTGGAGAAGTGGCTGCATTCTTCTACCAACAGTTACATCTTTTATCAGACAGCCTCTCTCCCATAGCTGCAGTTCTTACTGTTTTGGTTACTGCTCCTTCAAGCTTAGGGTGGTAACAACTTCCAGCTGTTGTTAGTCCTGGGAACTTTTTTTTTGGCTCCCTTGACCCTGCCTGTACCTTGCCTGTTTCCTGATTGATCCAGGTATATCTGCCATTGTCTATATCATTGGGGTATTTGGACTTACAAGAGATCTTTCCACTGATTTTTGCAACAGATAAATATATTATTGGCAATTTAGCTACACATTCTGATATACATTTTTTATGATATCCTAAAATATTTTAGCCTTAATAATTCTCTGTACAGACTGAAAGAACCAAAATCAATGTAATTCCCCAATGTAATTAGAGAAAAATAATGAACATGTCATACCCAAATCATATATAGAAAAATCTCTAAAGTTTCTGCTTTACTCTTTAAGAAAATACAAGGTACAAGAAAAAATATTTCAACTCACCCAGGTCCATATTACTCATAAGAACACTGATTCCTATGTGGATCTTTATAGACTTCTAAATTTAGTGCTTAGATAACTGCTTTTTAAAAAAATAAATATTACTGACAGAGTCAGTACTTTATAAAAATCCTTGGGACTATAGTTTTGAGAAAACCCCATCAATTCTCTTTCCATAGATATAAGTGAACTGTAAAGGCCAGTATTTCCTGGTCTCCTCCTTGTCCAATATTATCTATTCTTTGTTCATTGGTGCCACTCCCTCTGCCTAACTTGTAGTGCTGATGTTTCCCAGGCTTCCAGTCTATATTGTCTTTGCTTTCTTTCCATATCATTCTTTTTGAGTAAATTCATCCACTGCAGTTCACTAATTCCTTAACTTAAATGAAATATTTATTGAGTGTCTACGATGTGCTAACACCTCTTTAGGCACTGGGAGTGGAATGGTGAACAAAACAAAGTTCTTGCCCTCATGAAGTTTACCTGCTAATGGGACAACAGACAAATATATAAATAAGTAAATAACATAATGTCAGGTGGTGAAAAACTGTTATGAGTGAAATAAAAAGAGACACTAGAACATCAAGTAACAGCCAGAGGGTTGACAAAAGGTGTATTTTAGAGAGTGTAGTTAGTAAATGGCCTTCTGAGGAGCTACAGCTACCTGAATAATGGTAGGGAGTAAGCCATACAGAGGCTTAAAATAGGGGAGCAAGGTTGGCATAGTCTAAGAAAAGCAGAAAGGTCAGGGTGACTGGAACTGAGTAGATTAGATAGGTGGGCAAGGACCAGATCATGTTGGATCTTACAGGACTTGGTAAGAACTTTGGATTTTATTCTATGTGAAATGGGATACCACTGATGAAATGGATAAACCACCAATAACTGAGACATTGCACGATCTGATTTATGTCTTTAAAAAAAAAAATCACAGGCAAACTCTTAGAAGAAAATATAGGAGTAAATCCTTGTGATTTTGGTTTAGGTAAAGCCTTCTTAGATATGACACCAAAAGCACAAATAACAAAAGAAAGAGTAGATAAACCGACCTGCATCAAAATCTAAAAATTTTGTGCTTCAAAGGATACCACCAAGGAAGTGAAAAGACAATCCACAGGAGAAAATATTTGCAAATCACATATCTAATAAGGGACTTGTATCTAGAATACATAAAGAACTCTTAAAACTCAATAATAAAAAGGCACATAACACAATTTAAAAATGGCAAAGGACTTGAATAGACATTTCTGCAAGGAAGATATACTAAAAGCCAATAATTACATGAAAAGATGCTCAACATCATTAGCCATCAGGGAAATGCAAATCAAAACTACAATGACATGCAATGAGCCACCCACCAGGATGTCTATAATCAAAAAGACAGATGATAACAAGCGTTGACAAGATGTAAATAAATTGTAACTTCATATACTGCTGGTGGGAATGTAAAATGATACAGCTGCTTGGAAAACAGTCTGGCAATTCCTCAAACAGTTAAACACAAAGTTACCATATGATCCAGCAATTCCACCATTAGAGAAATAAAATCATATGTCTGCACAAAAGCTTGTCCACAAATGTTTATAGCAGCATTACTCATAATAGCCAGAAAGGGGAAAAAAATATCCATCAACCGATGAATGGATAAATAAAATATGGTATATCCATAAAATGGAATATTATTTGGTCATAAATAATGAAGTGCTGGGAATTCTCTGGCAGTCCAGTAGTTAGGACTCCACGCTTCCACTGCAGGGGGCAAGGGTTTGATCCCTGGTCAGGGAACTAAGATCCCTCATGCCACGTGGCCAAAAAAAAAAAAGTGTTGATACATACTACCAAATAGATGAAACTTAAAAACATTATGCTAAGTGAAAGAAGCCAGTCACAAAAGATCACATACTGTATGTATGATACTGTGATTTATAACATGAGATATATATTTGGTCTTCATATCCGTTTCTGGCACAGATCTCCTAAAGCCATTGGAATTTCCTAAGTGATGAGAGCGATAAAGTTATCTTTGGTTATGTGAATAAGGTGACTTTTGGAAAGCACCTAAGGATGGGGACTGGTTGCCACGAGAAACAATCATGTGAGTAGAAGATTGGAACTTTCAGTTCCACCCCTCCGACCTCCAGGGAGGGGAGAGGGGCTGGAGGTTGAATCAACTGCCAATGACCAGTGATGTAATCAATCATGCCTATGTAATGAAGCCTTCCTAAAGACCCAAAAGGACAGGGTTAAGAGAACTTCCAGGTTGGTGAACACATGGAGGTGCTGGGAAAGTGGGGTGATGGGAGAGAGTATGGAAGATCCATGCCCTTTCCCCATGCCTTGCCCTATGTATCTCTTCTATCTGACTGTTCCCTTTTGCAGTAAACTGGTAATCCAGTAAGTAAAATGCTTCTGTAATTCTGTGAGTCTATCTAGCAAGTTGATTGAACCCAAAGAGGGGGTTGTTGGAACCTCCAATCTATAGATGGTCAGTCAGAAGCACAGGTGATAACCTTGCAAACGGCATCTAAAGTGTGGGGTGCGGGGGCAGTCTTATAGAACTAAACCCTTAACCTGTGGGATCTGATGCTATCTCCAGGTTGATAGTGTCAGAATTGAGTTGAATCGTAAGACACCCACCTGGTGTTAGAGCATTGCTTCATGGTGTGGGGAAATCACCACCACCGCCCCCCCTGCTGGGATTGGTGTATGATTTTAGTTAGAGTCCATTTAAAAGAAATGTACAGAATAGGCAAATCTGGAGAGGCAGAAAGAAGACCAGTGGTTGTCCATCCAGGGTAAGGGGGAAAGAATAGGGAGTGATTGCTAATCGGTACAGAATTTCTTTTGTGTTGATGAAAATGCTCTAAAGTTGGTTGTAGTGATGGTTGTACAACCCTGTGAATATACTAAAAACTGTTGAGCTGGACACTTTATTTTTTAAATTTTTAAAAAAAATTTTTAAAGATTTTTTTGATGTGGACCATTTTTAAAGTCTTTATTGAATTTGTTACAATATTGCTTCTCTTTTATGTTTTGTTTTTTTGGCTGCAAGGCATGTGGGATCTTAGCTGCCCGACCAGGGATCGAACATGCACCCCCTGCATTGGAGGGCAAAGTCTTAACCATTGGACCACTAGGGAAGTCCCAGAGTTGGACATTTTAAATGGGAGTTATATGGATATGAATTTTATCTCAATAAAGATGTTATATAAACCAAACCAGAGTATAGGGTGTGAAGTCATACAGACTACGGTTTGAGGGTTTGAATCCTCACTCCAACTATTGACTAGCTACATGTCTGTGGGCAATTGACTTAATCTGAGTCTTAGTTTCTTACATGTAATGTTGGGATTGTAATACCCATCTCACATAGTTATTATGAGGTGTACATGAACTAAATATATGTGCAATGTCCTGTATTCAACTGCATTTATCTGAATGCAACAAGCCACAGAGGAATAGAGAATGTTGTTATATGTTCTTCCTCTTGCTCTAGTTGGCCATGAGCTCTGTCCTGGAAGCTAGGAAGCTTACTGCATGGTTCTCCATGATCTTTTTGCATTCTGCCCTTGTCTCCATAATTCAGTAGCCTCAACTCCTCCTTTAGCCTGTCCATTAACATATCTTCATTTTTTTCAAATTTCTATATTTACCCTAATATGTATTTATTTGTTAGGAATTTAACATGTCTTTTCAAGTATGCTGGTGGTCTTTTTTAAAACAAATTAGAATAGTTATTATTTTTATTAGTGCTCTGTTGCAAGTTGCATAGCTTTGACTACAGAAGCTAATTTTCCTGTATGCCCTGTTATTTTTAGTGTGCAGTTTTGAAGAACATAAGGTTTTTCAGGACACATGGCAGAAAATGCCTATGTATGTTAAAACAGTATACTAACAAATTAATAAAAGTAAAAAAACTGAGGTCTTAGAATCAATATTAAGAAGTAACAAAACAGGAAGAAGAAACAGAGGTGAGAAAGAGAGGAAAAGCAAGGTTTAGGAAATCTAGGTAGTGCTAATGATCAGAATGTTTACTCTTAATTTCCATTAGGTAATAAAGCTCCCGAATTTAAAATTAAATTTTGATATGGGAAATCTCTAAACCTTCTGCTCAATTTTGCTGTGAACCAAAAACTGATCTAAAGAGTAAAGGCTATTAAAAATTAAATTTCACTTCATGAGACAAACTTGAAATTAATGATGGCTAAAACACACACAAAAAGTCTCAAGGCTAGAAGGTCATGGCTAGTGAGACAGTTTCACAATTCATCAGGGACTGAGGCTTCTTTTGTTCCACTCTGCCATTCCTAGATTTAGTTCTTATCCTGTATACTCCAAGGTGGTTGCTGGAACCAATTGTTACATCTGTATTCTATCAATAACATCAGGAAGGAGAAAAGTGAGGAGAAAGACACACCACTTCCTTTTAAGGACATTCCTCAGAAATTGCATAAGCCTCTTTTGCTAATATGCTTTGGGAAGAGCTCAGTCACGTGGCTACAGGGAGGCAGAGAAATATAAATTTTATTCTAGGTGGTGCCACAGATTCCACCTTCTTTGCCATGGACATGATCTTGGTACTGCAAAATGGAGGGTCAGATATGATGGAGTGCCCATTCCTTCAGGGCCTCGCATTTCTCTCATACAGGAATCTTTTGTTTGAGCCTCATCATTGCCTTCGTTGAGTAATTATTGCACATTTTTGCCTCTACTCAGACGGGCTGTTTCCTTTGCCTGAAATGCGTTCTCTCAAGTTAGTTTCTCCTTCTTTGTCCCGCTCAAGCTCAGTTCCTACTTCTTTGTGAAGCTGATCTCTCCTGCTTATAAAGGCACAGCCCTACCAATCTAACTCTTAGGGTGAAAAGAAATTCTAGAGAGCATCTTGTATCTTGTAACTCAAAGTAGGCTCCTGGACCAGCAGCATCAGCACACTTAAGAGCATATTAGAAGTGCAGAATCTCAGGTCCCAACACAGACTGACTGAATCAGAATCTCCATTTTTAATAAGATCCTCAGTGATTCATATGTACATTAAAGTTTGAGAAACACTGACTCACCATCATTATACTGAAACAGAAAGTGAAGATCAGAGAGAGAAAATGACTTGTTGAGGAGTCAGTACTTGACTTTTCAAATCAAGTCCACATCTTTTCATAGTGCAGAGCTCTTTTCACTACACCTTTCTGCTTCCTCCCTGCTCTACAGTTTAGTCATGTGATAGATACTTTGCATTGACCTTATACCTTGTGATAGACCTTTTGATGGTCATTTTATATTATCATTTAATTCTTAACATTGTTAATTTTTTCTGCTCATATATTATCTTCCTAACCTGATTTTTAAATTCCTAGATGACAGAAATAGTATATTGGGCGTCTCTGTAACTAAGGAAAACTTAAATTACTAAAACTGGAAATCTGAACAATAACTAAATCCTTCCTGGGTCTGATCAGCACTCTTTGCATGAAGTGAAGCAGCAGAGTAAATTATTTATATTTGCACTAAAATCTCTACTTTATGTCTACCTGAACATCATAGAATGGGTTAGATGTTCTTCCTCATATTATGCTCTGTGTTCCTATCTCTGGCATTGTACTTCCCACATTCTATTGTAATTATTTATTTATAAATCTCTATTCCCTATTTTCTTGTGTTCTTTGAGAGCAGAGACTGTATCTTATTCATTTTTTATCCTGTATCCAGCATACAGAATGGTATCCAATAAATATCTGATGAATGACTGAACTAATAATAAATAACGTTTTGACAAAGTATGTTAGAAAACAGCCTTAATCTGCATTTCTACTACAGGGATAAAAAGACTGATTTTAATATAAAGGATTTTTTATAGACACTTTCCACCAAAAGTTTACTTATTGTTAAAAGCATAATAGCGTCTTGGATTTATTTCTGTCTTTTGCAATACAAATGCATAGAAAAGTGTTAATATGTGATAAATGAGGGAAAGATAAAAAAGAGGCTGTAAATCATTTCGATTAACCCCTCCTTTGTGGTTCAGACTAGGGCTTGTTTTTTGGATAAAAGAAGAAAACCTGTGAGGATATAAAGGAAAGGATCTTCTCTCTCAGGTGTCTGGAGAATTTACTATTCATCTTCTAGATGTAAAGGGGAAATTTGGGATTAAGGACACATACTTCTCAAGGAACTCCTCCACAAAGAGATTTGCTTTCCATTGATCCAAGGCTGAGATTTCTGTCATTCCCCTAACTGAAACAGCTGAAACTAGAAAGGAGAATGGTAAACGTTAGCTTCTGGAATTTTCTTTTAAACTTAATACAAGGAAGCCAAACATTCACCTTTTACATTATGGTGTTATCTTTATTTGTTCACAAATGTAATTTTTTCAAAGTTATACCAGATTCCAAATACTTAAATAATCATTCTCATTATTACAACCCCCACTAAAAAAAAAAAAACAAAAAACCCTCTCTACCACAGTCAGAACAATATCACCTGAACAGAGCATCCTCATTTTTACAGCCTCTCTTTTGCTTATACAGCACTACCATCCCAGATAACCTTGTTCAACAGCTCATGTAACTTCTCATAAAGCCTTTAGTTACCATTCCAGCTCACTCTGATACACTCCCCTTGAAGGGCCATAATATTGTCAGTGGCACTCACTTCAGTACTTAATCATATACAGTCATAGTTTAAAATTTTATATGTATCTATAGCTTGTCTCCCAAATTAGACCCTCGGTTCCTTAAGGCGAGGGACCACGTCATATGCTAGTGTCAGAAGCAGCAATTGAGTGAAGAGGTAAAGGACCTGTATTCTACCTAAGCGTTAGCTCTTACTATTCTTGTTACCTTGAACAAACAACTGAACATCTGAGTCTGTGCCTCACTGAAAAATATAAAAGTTTAGTGGTTAAGAATACAGGTTCTGGAGGGAGGGGCAAGATGGCGGAAGAGTAAGACGCGGAGATCACCTTCCTCCCCACAGATACATGCGAAATACATCTACACGTGGAACTGCTCCTACAGAACACCCACTGAACGCTGGCAGAAGACGTCAGACCTCCCAAAAGGCAAGAAAATCCCCACGTACTTGGGTAGGGCAAAAGAAAAAAGAAATAACAGAGACAAAAGAATAGGGACGGGACCTGCACCAGTGGGAGGGAGCTGTGAAGGAGGAAAGGTTTCCACACACTAGGAAGCCCCTTCGTGGGCAGAGACTGCGGGTAGCAGAGGGGGGAAGCTTCGGAGCCACGGAGGAGAGCGCAGCCACATTGGTGCGGAGGGCAAAGCGGAGATTCCCGCACAGAGGAGCGGTGCCGACCAGCACTCACCAGCCCGAGAGGCTTGTCTGCTCAGCCGCCGGGGCGGGCGGGGCCTGGGAGCTGGGGCTCGGGCTTCGGTGCTAGCCGGGAGGGAGTCCGGGAAAAAGACTGCAGCTGCCAAAGAGGCAAGAGAATTTTTCTTGCCTCTTTGTTTCGCGGCGCGCAAGGAGAGGGGATTCAGAGCGCCGCCTAAACGAGCTCCAGAGACGGGCGCGAGCCGCGGCTATCAGCGCGGATCCCACAGCAACAGGGACGCAGAGGGAAAAACGGAGAGATTCCCGCACAGAGGCTCAGCGCCGAGCAGCACTCACCAGCCCGAGAGGCTTGTCTGCTCACCCGCCGGGGCGGGCGGGGGCTGGGAGCTGAGGCGCGGGCTTCGGTCGAATCCCAGGGAGAGGACTGGGGTTGGCTGCGTGAACACAGCCTGAAGGGTCTAGCGCACCACAACTAGCCGGGAGGGTGCACGAGAAAAAGTCTGCAGCTGCCGAAGAGGCAGGAGACTTTTTCTTGCCTCTTTGTTTCGCGGCGTGCAAGGAGAGGGGATTCAGAGCGCCACTTAAACGAACTCCAGAGACGGGCGCGAGCCGCGACTATCAGCGCGGACCCCAGAGACGGGCATGAGACGCTAAGGCTGCTGCTGCCGCCACCAAACAGCCTGTGGGCGAGCACAGGTCATTCTCCACACCGCCCCGCCACGGCCAGGCTCCCGTAATCCGGGGACAACTTCCCCGGGAGAGCGCACGGCGCGCCTCAGGCTGCTGCAACGTCACGCCGGCTTCTGCCGCCGCAGGCTCGCCCCGCCTCCTCCGTACCGCTCCCTCCCCCCGGCCTGACTGAGCCAGAGCCCCCGAATCAGCTGCTCCTTTAACCCCGTTCTGTCTGGGCGGGGAACAGACGCCCTCAGGGGACCTACATGCAGAGGCGGGTCCAAATCCAAAGCTGAACCCCGGGAGCTGTACGAACAAAGAAGAGAAAGGGAAATCTCTCCCAGCAGCCTCCGAAGCAGTGGATTAAAGCTCCACAAACAACTTGATGTGCCTGCATCTGTTGAATACCTGAATAGACAACGAATCATCCCAAATTTAGGAGATGGACTTTGGGAGCAGGATATATTAACTTTTCCCCTTTTCCTTTTTTTTGTGAGTGTAGATGTGTATGCTTCTGGGTGAGATTTTGTCTGTATAGCTTTGCTCTCACCGTTAGTCCTAGGGTTAGGTCCGTCCTTTTTTTTTTTTTTTTTTTTTTTTGGCTTAAAAATTTTTTTTTTCCCTAATAAATGTTTTCTTAATAATTTTTTCCTTATTTTCTATTTTTAAAAAAATTTTAAATAAGTTTTTTCATATTTTTTATTTTAAAAAATTAAAAAATTTTTTTTTCTTAATAAATTTTTTCTAAATAATTTTTTTCTTATTTTTAGTATAAAAAATTAATAAATCTATTTTTAAAAATTAAAAAAAATTTTTTTTCTTAATAAATTTACTCTTAATAATTTTTTTTCTTATTTTTTATTATAATTGCTTTATTTTATTTTATTTTATCCTCTTTTTTTCTTTCTTTCCATTTTTTCTCCCTTTTATTCTGAGCCGTGTGGATGAAAGGCTCTTGGTGCTCCAGCCAGGCATCAGGGCTGTGCCTCTGAGGTGGGAGAGCCAACTTCAGGACACTGGTCCACAAGAGACCTCCCAGCTCCACGTAATACCAAACGGCGAAAATCTCTCACAGATCTCCATCTCAACATCAAGACCCAGCTTCACTCAACGACCAGCAAGCTACAGTGCTGGACACCCTATGCCAAACAACTAGCAAGAGAGGAACACAGCCCCATCCATTAACAGAGAGGCTGCCTAAAATCATAATAAGGCCACAGACACCCCAAAACACACCAGCAGACGTGGACAAATCCACCAGAAAGACAACATCCAGCCTCATCCACCAGAACACAGGCACTAGTTCCCTCCACCAGGAAACCTACACAACCCACTGAACCAACCTTAGCCACTGGGGACAGATACCAAAAACAACGGGAACTACGAACCTGCAGCCTGTGAAAAGGAGACCCCAAACACAGTAAGATAAGCAAAATGAGAAGACAGAAAAACACACAGCAGATGAAGGAGCAGGGTCAAAACACACCAGACCTAACAAATGAAGAGGAAATAGGTAGTCTACCTGAAAAAGAATTCAGAATAATGATAGTAAGGATGATCCAAAGTCTTGGAAATAGAATAGACAAAATGCAAGAAACATTTAACAAGGACGTAGAAGAACTAAAGAGGAATCAAGAAACGATGACAAGCACAATAAATGAAATTAAAAATACTCTAGATGGGATCAATAGCAGAATAACTGAGGCAGAAGAACGGATAAGTGACCTGGAAGATAAAATGGTGGAAATAACTACTGCGGACCAGAATAAAGAAAAAAGAATGAAAAGAACTGAGGACAGTCTCAGAGACCTCTGGGACAACATTAAACGCACCAACATTCGAATTATAGGGGTCCCAGAAGAAGAAGAGAAAAAGAAAGGGACTGAGAAAATATTTGAAGAGATTATAGTTGAAAACTTCCCTAATATGGGAAAGGAAATAGTTAATCAAGTCCTGGAAGCACAGAGAGTCCCATACAGGATAAATCCAAGGAGAAACACACCAAGACACATATTAATCAAACTATCAAAAATTAAATATAAAGAAAACATATTAAAAGCAGCAAGGGAAAAACAACAGATAACACACAAGGGCATCCCCATAAGGTTAACAGCTGATCTTTCAGCAGAAACGCTGCAAGCCAGAAGGGAGTGGCAGGATATACTTAAAGTGATGAAGGAGAAAAACCTACAACCAAGATTACTCTACCCAGCAAGGATCTCATTCAGATTTGATGGAGAAATTAAAACCTTTACAGACAAGCAAAAGCTGAGAGAGTTCAGCACCACCAAACCAGCTTTACAACAAATGCTAAAGGAACTTCTCTAGGCAAGAAACACAAGAGAAGGAAAACACCTACAATAACAAACCCAAAACATTTAAGAAAATGGGAATAGGAACATACATATCGATAATTACCTTAAATGTAAATGGATTAAATGCTCCCACCAAAAGACACAGACTGGCTGAATGGATACAAAAACAAGACCCATATATATGCTGTCTACAAGAGACCCACTTCAGACCTAGAGACACATACAGACTGAAAGTGAGGGGATGGAAAAAGATATTCCATGCAAATGGAAATCAAAAGAAAGCTGGAGTAGCAATTCTCATATCAGACAAAATAGACTTTAAAATAAAGACAATTACAAGAGACAAAGACGGACACTATATAATGATCAAGGGATCGATCCAAGAGGAAGGTATAACAATTGTAAATATTTATGCACCCAACATAGGAGCACCTCAATACATAAGGCAAATACTAACAGCCATAAAAGGGGAAATCGACAGTAACACAATCATAGTAGGGGACTTTAACACCCCACTTTCACCAATGGACAGATCATCCAAAATGAAAATAAATAAGGAAACACAAGCTTTAAATGATACATTAAACAAGATGGACTTAATTGATATTTATAGGACATTCCACCCAAAAACAACAGAATACACATTTTTCTCAAGTGCTCATGGAACATTCTCCAGGATAGATCATATCTTGGGTCACAAATCAAGCCTTGGTAAATTTAAAAAAATTGAAATCGTATCAAGTATCTTTTCCGACCACAACGCTATGAGACTAGATATCAATTACAGGAAAAGATCTGTAAAAAATACAAACACATGGAGGCTACACAATACACTACTTAATAACGAAGTGATCACTGAAGAAATCAAAGGGGAAATCAAAAAATACCTAGAAACAAATGACAATGGAGACACGACGATCCAAAACCTATGGGATGCAGCAAAAGCAGTTCTAAGAGGGAAGTTTATAGCAATACAAGCCTACATCAAGAAACAGGAAACATCTCGAATAAACAACCTAACCTTGCACCTAAAGCAATTAGAGAAAGAAGAACAAAAAAACCCCAAAGCTAGCAGAAGGAAAGAAATCATAAAGATCAGATCAGAAATAAATGAAAAAGAAATGAAGGAAACAATAGCAAAAATCAATGAAACTAAAAGCTGGTTCTTTGAGAAGATAAACAAAATTGATAAACCATTAGCCAGACTCATCAAGAGAAAAAAGGAGAAGACTCAAATTAATAGAATTAGAAATGAAAAAGGAGAAGTAACCACTGACACTGCAGAAATACAAACGATCATAAGAGATTACTACAAGCAACTCTATGCTAATAAAATGGACAACCTGGAAGAAATGGACAGATTCTTAGAAATGCACAACCTGCCGAGACTGAACCAGGAAGAAATAGAAAATATGAACAGACCAATCACAAGCACTGAAATTGAAACTGTGATTAAAAATCTTCCAACACACAAAAGCCCAGGACCAGATGGCTTCACAGGCGAATTCTATCAAACATTTAGAGAAGAGCTAACACCTATCCTTCTCAAACTCTTCCAAAATATTGCAGAGGGAGGAACACTCCCCAACTCATTCTACGAGGCCACCATCACCCTGATACCAAAACCAGACAAAGATGTCACAAAGAAAGAAAACTACAGGCCAATATCACTGATGAACATAGATGCAAAAATCCTCAACAAAATACTAGCAAACAGAATCCAACAGCACATTAAAAGGATCATACACCATGATCAAGTGGGGTTTATTCCAGGAATGCAAGGATTCTTCAATATACGCAAATCAATCAACGTGATACATCATATTAACAAATTGAAGGAGAAAAACCATATGATCATCTCAATAGATGCAGAGAAAGCTTTCGACAAAATTCAACACCCATTTATGATAAAAGTCCTGCAGAAAGTAGGCATAGAGGGAACTTTCCTCAACATAATAAAGGCCGTATATGACAAACCCACAGCCAACATTGTCCTCAATGGTGAAAAACTGAAACCATTTCCACTAAGATCAGGAACAAGACAAGGTTGCCCACTCTCACCACTATTATTCAACATAGTTTTGGAAGTGTTAGCCACAGCAATCAGAGACGAAAAAGAAATAAAAGGAATCCAAATCGGAAAAGAAGAAGTAAAGCTGTCACTGTTTGCAGATGACATGATACTATACATAGAGAATCCAAAAGATGCTACCAGAAAACTACTAGAGCTAATCAATGAATTTGGTAAAGTAGCAGGATACAAAATTAATGCACAGAAATCTCTTGCATTCCTGTATACTAATGATGAAAAATCTGAAAGTGAAATTAAGAAAACACTCCCGTTTACCATTGCAACAAAAAGAATAAAATACCTAGGAATAAACCTACCTAAGGAGACAAAAGACCTGTATGCAGAAAATTATAGGACACTGATGAAAGAAATTAAAGATGATACAAATAGATGGAGAGATATACCATGTTCTTGGATTGGAAGAATAAACATTGTGAAAATGACTCTGCTACCCAAAGCAATCTACAGATTCAATGCAATCCCTATCAAACTACCACTGGCATTTTTCACAGAACTAGAACAAAAAATTTCACAATTTGTATGGAAACACAAAAGACCCCGAATAGCCAAAGCAATCTTGAGAACGAAAAATGGAGCTGGAGGAATCAGGCTCCCTGACTTCAGACTATATTACAAAGCTACAGTAATCAAGACAGTTTGGTACTGGCACAAAAACAGAAATATAGATCAATGGAACAGGATAGAAAGCCCAGAGATAAGCCCACGCACATATGGTCACCTTATCTTTGATAAAGGAGGCAAGCATATACAGTGGAGAAAAGACAGCCTCTTCAATAAGTGGTGCTGGGAAAATTGGACAGGTACATGTAAAAGTATGAAATTAGAACACTCCCTAACACCATACACAAAAATAAACTCAAAATGGATTAAAGACCTAAGTGTAAGGCCAGACACTATCAAACTCTTAGAGGAAAACATAGGCAGAACACTGTATGACATAAGTCACAGCAAGATCCTTTTTGACCCAGGTCCTAGAGAAATGGAAATAAAAACACAAATAAACAAATGGGACCTAATGAAACTTAAAAGCTTTTGCACAGCAAAGGAAACCATAAACAAGACCAAAAGACAACCCTCAGAATGGGAGAAAATATTTGCAAATGAAGCAACGGACAAAGGATTAATCTCCAAGATTTACAAGCAGCTCATGCAGCTCAATAACAAAAAAACAAACAACCCAATCCAAAAATGGGCAGAAGACCTAAATAGACATTTCTCCAAAGAAGAGATACAGATTGCCAACAGACACATGAAAGAATGCTCAACATCATTAATCATTAGAGAAATGCAAATCAAAACTACAATGAGGTATCATCTCACACCGGTCAGAATGGCCATCATCAAAAAATCTAGAAACAATAAATGCTGGAGAGGGTGTGGAGAAAAGGGAACACTCTTGCACTGTTGGTGGGAATGTAAATTGATACAGCCACTATGGAGAACAGTATGGAGGTTCCTTAAAAAACTAAAAATAGAACTACCATATGACCCAGCAATCCCACTACTGGGCATATACCCTGAGAAAACCATAATTCAGAAAGAGTCATGTACCAAAATATTCATTGCAGCTCTGTTTACAATAGCCAGGACATGGAAGCAACCTAGGTGTCCATCATCGGATGAATGGATAAAGAAGATGTGGCACATATATACAATGGAATATTACTCAGCCATAAAAAGAAATGAAATGGAGGTGTTTGTAATGAGGTGGATGGAGTTAGAGTCTGTCATACAGAGTGAAGTAAGTCAGAAAGAGAAAAACAAATACAGTATGCTAACACATATATATGGAATCTAAGGGAAAAAAAAAAAAAAAAAAAAGAGGTCATGAAGAACCTAGTGGCAAGATGGGAATAAAGACACAGACCTACTAGAGAATGGACTTGAGGATATGGGGAGGGGGAGGGGTGAGATGTGACAGGGTGAGAGAGTGTCATGGACATATATACACTACCAAATGTAAAATAGATAACTAGTGGGAAGCAGCCGCATAGCACAGGGAGATCAGCTCGGTGCTTTGTGACCACCTAGAGGGGTGGGATAGGGAGGGTGGGAGGGGGGGAGATGCAAGAGGGAAGAGATATGGCAACATATGTATATGTGTAGCTGATTCACTTTGTTGTAAAGCAGAAGCTAGCACACCATTGTAGAGCAATTGTACTTCAATAAAGATGTTTAAAAAAAAAAAAAAAAGAATACAGGTTCTGGAATCACCCTGCCTAGATACTTATACTGCTACTTATTAACTGTATGATCTTGGGTAAATCTCTTAACCTCTTTCTACCTCAGTTTCCTTATCTACAAATTAGGAACAATAATGGCCTTTTCAAAGTGTTGTTGTAAAGATTAAATGTGATAAGACATGTAAATTGCTTAGAATGGTGCCTGACATGGTGTAAATGCCTAATAAATTTTGGTGTTATTGTTATTATTATTTTTAAAAAGAAGAAAAGGAAAAGAAATAGGAAAAATAATTAACTCATTTTTTTCCTTCTATAGCTTTAGAGAAGCATTTGATGAAAGCTACTCTCTACCTTATTTCCAACCTGACTGAGACCTTCAATCCACTGACCCTTCCATTTTTACAATATATTCATCCTCCCTCATGTCCTCACTTCCTTTCTCATACAGCTTAGGTTCCACGGCCAGTCTCATAATCACTCCCTTACAAAGACTCTTAATTCCCTTGCCTCTCTTTCCCTTATACCAACTTAGGAAACCCCCTACTCTTCACTTTGTATATGTACACTAGAACAGCTGAAAATTATTTGGAAAAAAAAAGCCATTCTGAATAAGCTCACTTGAGATTTTGACCATAACTTTTAAATGGGCATCCAACATTGACAGATGATAATGGTAATTCATCTTAATATCCTTCTTAATAAAACTGACTTTCTCATTCTTCAGGACAACTATGTGACACTCCCCCCCCTCAAATTTTTGATACTCATCCCCCTACCCACTCTCTATGTCCTTGCCTCCACACAAAAACTTAGTACAAATAGAAAAGAACGACCTCATCTTCCATCACCAATTCTAACATCTCACTAGCATAAGTACCTACAAACCCTGCCTTCCTATCCTATCATAGTGGAAGAACCATCCTGGCTTCTAATACCAACTCCTTCCATTGTGCTCTTGATACTATCCTCTTTTACTAAGTTATCCTTTTTACTTCCTGCATCATCATTTTCTTTCTTTTTACCAAGATTATTTCCATTGGCAGACAAACATTTTATAGTCTCTTTCCTTATCACACATATATTTTTTTAATTCGCACATCTAAAAAAATAAACTCTTTACCCTATTTCTCCCTTCAGCTAATGCACCTCTATTTTTCTATTTACCGTCATAGCAAAATTCTTCAAAAGAGTTGTTTATAACTACCATCTCACATCCCACTTCCCATTCTCTTCTCAACATACTCTGATCAGGCTTTCATACACAATATGAAACCGCTCTTACCAAGGTCATCAATGATCTACATTTAGTTAAGCTAATGATCAACACACTATTCTCATCTTACTTGACACTTTAACAGGGACCAATGCTTTTGACCACTTCTTCTTTCTTGAAACACTTTCTTCTTTAGACTTCTACAACACCACACTCTTCTGGTTTTTCTACCTCACTTGCCTTCTTAGCTGGGTTCACCTTCTATATCAGCCTTTTAATGGTTGGAGTGTTCTACTGCTTTGTCCTAGGTTCTCTGCTCTATCTATACTCATGCTCTCAGTGACTTCATACAGTTCTACAAATGAATGTGCAGTCTACATATCAATGACCCCAATTTGAAACTCCAGCTGTGCTCAAGATTAATATAACCAATTGCCTCTTGATGTCTCCACTTAGATGCCTAATAGGCATTTTAACCTGGCCATAGCAGAGCTATTGACTCCAGCTACGAATTGGCTTCCCCACAAGCCTTTCCCCATCTTAGGAAATAGCACTGCCATCCACCCAGTTGCTCGGGTCAAAAACCTAGAAGAAACTCTTTATTCTTCTATTTTTTTTTTTAACCCTCTCACTGTTGGCTGGACCTCTAAAATAATCCCAATCTCAACCACTTCTCACATCTTTATTACTATAAGCCTAGTCTAAGGTACCATCTTTTATGTAGAGTATAGATTCACCTAGTAGTCTAGATTCTGAACCATACCAGTAGCTTCCTGATTGATTTTCTCGCCTCTACCCTTGCCTCCCAATCCCTACCCCTTCCAACCTCCAAACAACCAGAATGGTTTTTCTAATGCAAAAATCAGGTTATGCCACTTTTTCTTAAAACTGTCCAATGACTTACCATATCAGCCATAATATAAACAAACAAACAAACTCCATCTTATGGCCTTCAAAGCCTCATATCTTTCAGAACCTGCCTACTTGTCAGATGTCCCCTTTTTTCATTAAGTAGTCATGATGGCCTAACTTTCTGGTCCTTACACACATCAAGTTTATTCCTGAGTCAGGAACGTTGCATTTGCTTGAAAGGCTTCTCCCCTATATCTTTTTATGGCTGTTGTTGTCTTATTACTCAGATCTCAACTCAAATGTCCACCTCTTCATTGTAGTTCTACCCTAACCATCTTAGGAAATAGCATTCCCTACTCCTGAAATTTCATATAACATTACACTATGTGTCTTCTCTATACATTTATCAATACCAAATATTAGTTTACATATTTAATGGTTTTATTGTTGCATCCTCCTTACCTGTCTGAAAACCCACTGAAGGCAGGGACTATTTCTATGTCTTATTAGTAACTGTGTTCTTAGCACCTGTAATGGTGCCTATACAGAATACAGGGTAAATAAATGTTAACTGACTTGTATCCTCCAGGGAGGCTAGTCTTTCTTAAGTCTATGACATGATAAAAGCAAAAGATGGTATTTTGTATATATACATTTAAAAATAGTTTTATATTCAGTGTATTATTACAACTTAAAGTAGCCTTCCTACAGTTGAACAAGATCCTATTATAGTACAACAAATGTTACAATGTTAGAATATTTTAAGACTTCATCACCTACATATCTTTTATTTGTTCTATTCATATCTAGTATAAGCTTTCCAGTTCCTTACTTTGTCACCTAAATTCTGTCATAAAAATATTAATTTGTAAACTTCTTGGAATTCTGATATGAATACAATTTTATATAATGAGAAAATCACTGCATTTTCTTAATAATTTATTATGCTAAACTCTGAAATACTTTTTAAAATAGATTTTTAAAAAATAAAAATAAAACATACCTCTTGTCCATGGCCTCCTAAATTTATTATCAATAACTCTTGCAGGATAATTTTCATCTTGATATAAACATGAAGGGATTCGAAGCAATAAAGCATCTCTGCAAAACTTCTTTCTAACTACATTCTATGTAAGAAAGTAAGATTATAAAATCTTTTAATATATAGATAGTGGATTTAAAATACTTATCTGTCAATATTCAGAATATTAAAATTCTCTATTCTTTCAAATTTATATTATTTTTATTTAAAGGTAATACATGCTCATTATAAAATATCTAACACAGAACCACATAACTGAGAAAGTCAAGGTCCCTAGTCATATCAGTAATAGTTTCATGTATTTTCCTAGATACTTTCTTTTCTAGATTAGGCTAAAATGTGTGTGTGAGTGTGAGTGTGTGTGCGCGTGTGACAAAAAAAATGGAATCACATCATTTATATACCATTTAGCGATGTGCTGTTTTTCACTTAACAGTATAATATGGCTATCTTAACTTTTGTTTTCTACGTCTTTGCAGTTTCACTTGTGACATCCAGCAAATATGTTACTAATTTTTTAAAAAATCTAATAATTAAACCTTAAAAGGATGTTAAATCAGTTAAGTAAGCTTATAAATCAAAATTCTCTATACTTGGGTCTGCCTTTAGTTTCCTGCTTTATTTCCCATTACTCTTTAATACTAACTGTAGTCTTTAAATAGATCAATTACTACCCCATTAACATTTAGTGGTCACTTCCTCATCAACACTGTGGTCTACACTGTGCCTCTGAAAAATGCCCTCATACTCTTCTCTAGCTATCAAAATTCTATCCATCTTTCAAGGCTCATCTTAAGCAATATTTCCTCTATGAAGCCGTCCCTCAGTGACTCTCAACTTCCCACAGAATTCATTATTCTATGTATTTGGACAAATGATAGTTTCTTGCATTACTTCCCAAGAGTTTTATGTTTGCTGAAGGTATAGTAACATATTAAATAAGAGGTCTTCATTATCTAAGAATAAATGGTACAAAGAAAAGCTCAGTTAAAGTAATTTATATAAAATGAGGACCAAAGATTCATAGTAAAAAGGAAAGAAAAGCTTGATTGGAACTTTGTCTAAAAAATGAAATAAAATTATAAAAATTAAAATTTATATTTAATGAAATTTTGTTCATAGTTAGCTTATATTTATAACTGATTTTTTGTCATAGTTTCCCTCAAAACTGTATTATATGATGATATGCATGATACTAATCATTATTTCACCTTTGATCATAAATAGTTCTAGAAAATATTTGAGGATTTAATCAAATTTTCCCAAGGCATCTCTGACTCCTTTGATATTCAAACCATTCTCTTTCTCTTGTCTGTAATCTGGTCTAATTTTGTAAAATCTTCATCTGATAATAGCTTTACCTGTTATTTGAGTGGTTCTTCAACACTGTTTTCACGAACTTTACAAAACCCAGTATCTTTTGCAAGATTTGCCATTGATTAGTATATTTGTATTGCATCATGGCAAGAAACTAAGATATCAGCAAGAAACTAAGATACCATTGGCGAGGATAAAAGTTTGAGGATGTTTGAGTATAGACTAATTTTGCAAGTGGATAATATATTCATAAATATTTGTGTAACAATGACCTCTGATTCCCCACCATATATGTGTTATAATGATACATTTGCCTTCCTCGGTTATGAGGGAATAAGAAAACCTGAAGACATCTATATACCTTTTTTATTTCCTATAAAATATAACACAGTTTTAGTTATAGTGGAGCAACTTTTTTCCTGATAGATGGAGGTCAAGGTTATAAAGAAACCCAAAATTTAACTTGTTAATTAAGATCATAAGAACTATGAACTGTTGTGTGACAACTATTCTAATTAGTTTCTTTTTTCTTTCTTTTTTTTTTTTTTTTGCTGCACGACATGCGATATCTTAGTTCCCCCACCAGGATCGAACCCATGTCCCCTGTATTGGGAGCGCAGAGTCTTAACTACTGGACCGCCAGGGAAGTCCTTAATTAGTTTCTTAACAATGTGCCTGGTTTGAATTTCAGCTTTGTACAAGCTATTTAACTTCTCTAGACACCATTTTTCTAACCTGTAAAACTGTAAAACCTGATAAGATAATAGTATCTTCCTCATGGAGTAGTTATGATCATCAAAATGACATAATCCATCAAAAGAGCAAGTGATCAAATGATATAATCCATCAAAAGAGCGAAGTATCTGGCCCATAGTAAGTGGCCAATACATAACTGTTACTGTCATTTTATCATAAAGATAACTGGGATTGCTTTTTCCCCACTCCTCTCAAGATCACTCAAGATCATTCATAAAAGCAGTCCAAACTTGTCAAGAGTTTCTATATTTTTTCCTGCTGACAGCTTCAAATTCATGTTAAATTGTCAATAATTTCCTTCCCAAAGTAGCATTTTTAAGGTATATTAAAAGTGGAAAGTAATTTTAAATGAATTTCAAAGTAATTAGACTAAGGATTACTCTAAGGACTACTGAAAAATGATCATAATCATACAGTGAATGTAGATAACACTTTTATATCATAATTTTTAGTAAATAGGTAGTGATCCAGTAACACTCTACCTCATATGAATAGTCTATTGCGCAATATTTGAATGCTGGAAACATGTCTTCTTTCTTTGGAAGCAGTAAAAATTTCAACGTCCGGAAATATAAAAATTAAAAGTAAATGTTGGTAAAACAGCAAAGCCAGGAGCAGAAAACCATTCTTAATCACAAAACATTGGTTCATTCATTTTAAAAAAGGCTCTGAATGATAAAAATTTAACTATGAAAATAACATTTATTACTATGATTTAAATCTAATATGAAAATAATATATATTGGTATAAAATTGTTCATATATTTTTTCATACTATTTTATCCATACAACTCCTAGTTGGTGGATTGCAATATATTTAATGTGATCATTTTGTTGCAAAAGAGGCTGGGGTTCACAAGACTGATAGAGTGATTTTCTCAGGATAACTGTATTTCCTCAGTGGTCTTGAAATCAAATAACCACAAGGGCAAAACTGTGCTGAAGCAGTGGAGTAGGATTTGGAAAATTCCACTCTCTTAGAAAATAAAAAGCCTGAGTTAGAATTCCCTACTACCTCATTTGGAATAAAGCAACTATGGTATATTATTTTTAGGTCATTGGGTCATTATTAGTAAATCAACAAATTCACCTAATGAAGTAAATTTTTTTTCTTTTCCATTATGGTTTATCACAGGATACTGAATATAGCTCCCTGTGCTATACAATAGGACCTTGTTGTTTATCCATCCTATATATAATAGTTTGCATCTGCTAGTCCCAGATTGTCTCAATAAATTTTGAATGCTGAATGAGTCCAAAATGGTTCTCATTTATGTGAGAATCAGAGGAATTACATCTTAGAATATTTACTCTAGGACACAGTCCAGTTTATCAGAAAGTTCTTAGCATTTTGATCAATCATTTAAAATGTTTTTGGGAATTCAGATATAAACTAGAAGTTTTCATACAGTAGTAGTTTTTCAGTAAGCTTTCAGTGAATGAAATATACATTTTAATCCAAATGGTCTTGCCTTAGTTTCATTATCATTTAAAATCTGTTTGAGGTTTACCTATTTCCAAATAGTAAAATTGCTCTCCAGAAGAACTGAAGATCTCATTTACGTTAATTGGCTATGAATCTATTCCTATTTTCAGTTATCGTCAAGTGAACATTCTTAACTACTCAATTACTGGGTTAAAAATCTAAGTGCAAACTTCTTAATATAGAGCGCAATTATTTTATTTCACTAATGAATCAGAAGACATTTTGGATATTATAATAAGCATTCCAATGAAAACAAACCCAATAAGTTATATGAATACTTTTTAATGTTGTTAGATTCTGTGATATCAACAAATGTGGGGAACACATAGTGTTGGTACCCTCTTTCACTCTTACTTAATGCCAACATAAGCATCTTCTAACTGGTGATTACTTCTCTGGAAATATTTCCAATCATTGTACTTCCATACCTTTTCCATACAGAGTATCACTGATCTTTGAAGCAAATATTGATTCTAGAATTTCTACTTCTTGATATTGCACTTTCAGGAAAAATTATCTGAATGTGCCCGATAGTAGAAAAAGTTAAAAATCAACCAACTCTACCTAGTATATCCATTCAGTTTATTGTCAGCGTTTATCTTAAATTTTCCTTTCTTGTGAAGCCTAATATTCTATCAGCTTTGGATTCATCACTCTCATCAACTACCTTAAACAATAATTACTGTTGTATTGAAGTTAATCATTTAAATTCATGCTAAATGTATAGTACTTAAATAAGATACCGGACATCATATACATTCATAAAATTTCTTTCATCTGTCAACTGTATTTCACTGCATTACAGATATTTGAATCCATCTCATAGCGGTGGGTGGACAGGAAGAGAGAGAAACTGGCCTTACTTCTAAAATCCAAGACAAGGGGGAAAACAAGCAAAATCATGGTTAGAGAGAAGGTATCTTAAAATAATCAACTTCTGAATTGCAGCAATTCCTGAAATAGTTTTCCTTACATATTCCTAAAAATTTTATTGCTCCTGTGCTACCTCCTGACAGGACTCTGTTGGGTCAGAATAGAAATGCATACAAATCATTAGGTCAGGCTCTTATGCACAATGCTAGAGAAGTTAGGTTTCCCAAGATTTTTTCCACCTAGCTTTATTGAGGCAGAATTGACAAATAAAAATTGTATCTATTTACAGCGTACAAATATAAAATGGAATATTATTCCCAAGATTACTTAAGATCACACAGAGGTGAGTGTGGTTTGCAGTCTTCCCATCTCCTTCCACCAGCCTCAGGTATCGGGAGATTTCTTCCCTTCCTCACTTCCTTGCATAAAAACCACACTTTCACCATTGTCAAATCGCAGAGGAGGCAAGGTTCACGGATATTCTCAAGTTGTTTAATCTATGCAACCTAATTAGTGGCTAGAAATCCTATTGGTCTTTCTGTTCCTTTCACACCCTCTATTCTTGCCCAATTAGGTTAGGTGGGCGCTGGTTCTGGGGTCTTGTCCCCACAGAACCACATCAGCCGGGCCTCACAAATCTGTTTTCTAGAGATTTCGGAGTCGCCATACTCTGGCCCCAGCCCGACCTTTTCTTCCCCTCAGCTCAAGAACACCTTACCTCCCTCCTCTCTCCAGCCTCTCAGGGTTTTTACCAGAGGTGAAATCGCGTCCTCCCGCTCTTCTCAGGAGAAAATTCCCGCCCACTGGACACCTGGCCTCTGACCTTGAGCTCAGTGCTTTCATTGGCCAGCCGGGCCAGGCGTCGCCCCACCCCGCCCTCTTGCCCCGCCCCTCGGGATAAGGGCACTTCCGTCTGCCGTGGCCCACATCCTGGGACGCCCAGGCAGGAGACGGCCCGGGCACGTGATGTGGTCAGCGCCGAGGTACTCACGGGTGAGCAAACCTTCGCGGCACAGGATGGACAGTGACCGTGGGGATGGTGGCGGGAAGCTCGGAGGAGCCGGTGTGAAAAGTCGCGACGGCCACAGGAGTCTGGAATTCTTTGGTGTGGCTGCGCCGAACGCGGAGGGACCAGATGAGGGCAAGGGCAGAGGCGTGCCAGAGGGCAGATGAGAGGATTTAGCAGCCAGATTCAGGGGCAAAGGAAAGCAAAAGGGAGGAGGCAAACGTGACTCCAGACATGTCTGGCTAGGTGATGGTCGTGCCTTGGCAGAAGAACCTTCGAGGAGGGGAAGGAAGAGAACGAGTTAGACTGGGGAAATGCGAATTGTATACCTTGATCACAGCCGCCCTTTCACCGACAGAGTCATTTAGGAGTCCCTAGAGCCACCTGAGAAGGAAGGAGACTTGTCCCTTTCTCTCCATTTCTTAACTCCTGCCTTCCTGACATAGCTTGGCCTTTGATTCCTTCCCAGAGGATTGCAAGAAGTAACATAGACTTATTTATTTTACTAACACATGGGTTTCTTTCAAGTTAATTATTAACGAAATACTAATTATGAAACTCAGTGGTTAAGCCACAGTAAGTTACCTACTTCGTTCTACGTTGTAGAGGTTTGTGCAGTTTGCTACAGCGATACGGATTTTATGTTTAGCAAGAATCAATTGTAAAGGTGTTCATCTGGCATTGAGTTACATTAATTATTCTGTGTTCTTGGATGTATACCTTTTATTAAACCAATTTTAATTTAATTTTGCAAAAATTACAAAAGTAACACGAAGTAGTTATACTCATCGTAACCAGTAAAACTATCCGAAGATGGATACAGAAAAAGTAATCTCTGTTACCACCCCAACTCCCAGGTAGATGATGTTAACAATCTGGGGTGTATCTTTTCACACTTTCCTGCATGTTAATACAAATTTATACAGGTATGCATGCACAAAATAGTTTGGCCAATTATATAAAAATGGGTTACTTATTTCCCTCACTAAACAATACATCCTGAACAACCTTCCAGATCAAGACATACAGATTTAACTCATTTTTAAACAGCCACATATTTCATAGTAAGGATGTGCCATAATTTATCCAAACTTTCGACTACTGATGGATTTTAACAGATTGTTTCCAGTTTTTTACCTTGAAAATAATACCGCAGTAAGAATTCTTGGACATATGGTCTTGAATATTATTGCTGTTATTTCTGTGGTATATATTTGTGTTGTTTTGCTGACTCACATAAGTGAGAGCATTTCAGATTTAATAGATATTGCCAATTTACCTCCCAAAAATTTATGCATTTTATGTTAACAGTGCCTGAGAGGAACCATTTTCCTGAATACTCAACAGAAATGAATATATTGCTCTTTAAATATTTTTGCTGATCTGATACGTGAAAAATACTATCTTGTTTTAATTTGCATTTCTCTGATTGCTGCTGAGATTAAGCACTTTTTAGAAGTTTATGAGCCCTTTGGATTTCTTCTTCCAGGAACTAATTGCCCAGGAATTGTGTGTGTGTGTGTGTGTGTGTGTGTGTGTGTATGAGATCAGGCAATTTTTCTATTGAGTAGGTTGTCTTTTTGAAGATCTTGAGTATAGGTATATTAGTTAATATCAAGTTTGGCTGTGTAAAAAACAGAAAATTCCAAAATAATATAAAATTTATTTCTCTTTCATGTAAATGAAGCATAGAGGTAAAAGGTTCAAAACTGATATGGCAGCTGTCCTCACAAAGTCCTCAGGGACTTACCTTCCAGCTCATTACTCTGATGTTCCTAGTTTGTGATCCTTGTTTTCATGGTCTCAGGTGACAGTATCTATGTTTCAGGCATCAGGATGGAGGAAGGAATGAAAAAGAGGAGAGACCAAAAGCACAATGTCCCTTTATATAATCTGTAATTTAAATTGTGAAATACAATGTTCATGTAGAAAAGTCCATAAGACAATGTGTAGTTTAAAAATTATTTTAAAGAAACATCCATGCAAACTCTACTCAGAAACAGAGCATTACAAGAATTTCAGGAGCTCTCTGTTTCCTTTTCTAATCATAACTCTCCCTAGAGGAATTCTCCTCCTAGATCTAGAGATTACTATAATCCTGATTTATGATAATCATTGCCTTGCTTTTCTTTAAAGTTTCACCCGAGTATGCATTTCTAAATGATATAGTTTTGCCTATTTTTGAATCCTACTGTTTGTGTTAGTTTGGTTCTTGCGTTTTCCATTCAGTGGATGTTCTTGTACGTATATATGTTAATTCAATTTCATACTCCCTTCATATAAATATACCTCAACTTGTTTATCCATTCTATTATTGATGGATCTTTGGATTATTAGTTTTGGGCAATTACAAATAATGCTGCTGTCAATATCCTTGTACATGTATCTTAGTACACATATACCATTCTCTAGAATATAAATTTAGGAATGAATTTCTTGATTATTGAGAAATGTGCATATTTTTACATTTAATTCAAGAATGCCAAATTGTTTTCCAAAATGATTATACCAGTTTACATTCCCACCAGCAACGTTTGAGAGTTCCTGTTGCTCTATATTCTCACTGACCCTGATCAATTTCATTCTATTTAATTTTGAGAATCTGGTAAGTATCTAGCTGTCTTTTAAGGAAGGTTCCTGTAAGCTTCCACATGACACTTCTGCTTACCTCTCATTGGCTAGGCCCTAGTCACATGGTCAGTCCTCTCTGTAATAAAGGTTAGGAGATTCAGGTTTTATTCTGGACAGTCATGTGCATAGTTACAACTTGGAGATTCTATTACTAAAATAGGAAGGAGAGAACAGATCTGGGGGACATACATAGTAGTCTCTGCCACATTAAGAATAATAATTTAAAAACAGCTAACTTTTATTGAGCATTTACTATGTGACAAACACTATTATAAACACTTTGCCACTCTTTATAAACTAGATACCATATTACAAACCCCAGTTTACAGATAAGAAAACTGGGACATTGAGAACTTAGGTATCTAATTTAAGTAGTGTTAAGCTAGAAAGTATGAGACAGAATTGCAAATCCAGACAGTCTGGTTCAGAATCCATGCTTTTAGCTAGGCCATACACTCTTTAAAAAGAATATTTGTTCTTGGTCTGCTATATGTTTTGCGAATATTTTCTCCTTGCTTATCTTTGGAAATTTCTAAAAGTTTTCTTTATATATCTACAGTGAATTTTATCATATCTAGATCATCTATATTTTTTCTCAGTAATGTTTCTGCATAATTTCTAAAATTATGCATTTAAAGAGAATCTTAGGACAATTACTTTTCCCCATAAGTTTTAATTCACCATTATTTGCTCCATTATTATTTTGAATCTAGGTGGAAATAAATGTTTAGATACACTTGAATATAAACTAAGTGGAGGAGCCGTAAAGGAAGGGGGGAAGGCTCCCTTTCTATCCAGATTAATTCCACACATTTGAGGAAATCTCCCGTGATGATGTTAAGCTTCATTGTTATATTCACATGCTGTGGTGTCGAGGCCGTAGTAATAATGTTCAATGTTTTTGAGAACGTACTTTGTGCCAGGCACAATACGAAGCACTGACGATGCAAAAATAAGGAAAACAAATCTTTACCTTTAAGAAGCTCACAAATCCTTGTCTGAGGTTGTTTTTCATCTCTTCAGACAATTCTATACACTGCTGCCAGGATGATATTTCTAAAACAACTAACTGAGAATATCATTCTGCTGCACATTCTTTCATCTTTCTCTCACATACAGGATAAAATCTGAAATCCTTACCAAGGAACAACTACTCACTCAACCCCATTTACTTTGCAGCCCTGAACCTCTGGCCATTCTCTGAACATCTCCCAGATCCTCCCACTTCCAAGTCTTTGTTCCTGCTGTTTTATTTTGTTTTCTGATCACATGTTGAAACCCAATTTATTCTATAAGGTTCAGTTCAAATGTTTCCTCCTCCCACTGATACTTTTAGAATTAGTTGTTACCTTTTCAGCACTCTTAGAGTTTTTGTCAACATCCCACTTTGGGAAATGTTCATGCTTTGCTTTATAATTGTTTTGTTTGTGTCTGCTTCCCCCACTAGACTGTAGTCTTCCTGAGATGGTAGACCATGGACCGTGTCTTAACTATATACTTTGTAACTAGCACAATGCTTTATCTAGAATAAGCTCTGAAATGAATATTTAATTTACTTAAAATCTGGCACTAGGTCATTTTGAAATAATAGCTATCAAAAAAAATTTTTTTGGTATTTTTAGGTTTTTGATGTTTTTGCAAGAGCACTAATGTGTATGAAATATTACACACACACACACACACACACACCAGCCAAAGGGAACATGACATGAATATGGCAAATAATCATCTTGAAACAGAATTGCAGATTAGTCTGAAACTGCTAATGGAGAAAATCTGGATATATGAAATGAAATAATATTGCACAAATGTGTTGCATAAGTAGCTTATTGTCTTGTTTGCTAATTTATGGGTGTAGCCTCACATACTATCTTTTGATCAGTAAGGGACTATTTCACATAAATAGATTGAGAGCAAACATTTTAGCACAACATATTTAATCTAATTAACCTAGATAATAGTGCTAGAAAAGAGCTGTGGTAGCATCAGCATGTAAAGAAATTTTCTCAAGTATAGAAGAGAAACCTAACATTTCATATTCACTAGTTTACTTTTATTTTTCACATAAAGAAGCCAAATGTTATTGTAGCTTATTTTTGCAACATTTGTCTCTATAAACACTATCACTTTTCTCTGTTCCACATGTCCAACCCCTCAACATGTTTCTAATTATGAACCATCTCATACCTCACATGTTTATCAGATCTTTCACACGCATTGAAAATTCACATAAGTGAAGTTTCTGGCCAGGATGAAAACTTTATCCATGCTTATATTTGACTCTGTACCCACCAAAGAAAACACAGGCTGGGATAAACAGTTATGCTTGAGTGTCCATTTCCTTAAGAAAAATGAAAAAGCCACCTCTACACTTTAATATTTCCCTGGGTAACATTTACCCTAACACCTTTCATACTGTTACCGAACCAAACTTGGGTCCACTCACCCTTATGCAGTAAAGCCAATCTACTGACACCAGGTTGTGGTAAAGGAAGGTGCAGCATTTACTGCAGGGCACCAAGGAAGGAGTTCAAGACAGCTAGTGCTCCAAAAAGCCAGAACTCCCCCAATGGGTTTCAGCAAGTCATTTTAAAAGGCAAAGTGAGGGAGGGACATCCCAGGGTATGTGATAAGCTTGTGCACAATTCTCTGATTGGTTGATAGTGAGGTAACAGGGCGTGTGACAGGGGCCAACATTATCAATCCTTAGGCACCAGTAGGTCTGGGGGCTAGTGCTTATGATCATCAAGTAGTTAATTTCTTCCATTTGTTGGTGGTTTTACCATCTGTAAAACAACTCAGGAAATATGCATCAGATACTGTTATGTAGGTACTTCAGAGAGGAGTTAAAGCAGAGGATATGGGGGAGAAGTCTGTCCTGGGAAGGCCCCATAAGGTCCTGCTCAGTTATAACACTTCATGGTCCAGTGAGGTTAAGCGATTTGCCCAAAATTACATAGGTAGGTCTAGAACACAAGTCTTCTGACTTCAACCAGTGAGGTGTAATTGTTCAGTCACTGATTTATCCATCAGTTATTTTTAAGCGTATATTATATGGAGGAACCATGCTAGTTGGGGAGAGCAGATGATTCTACTCTGTCACTGTGGCAGGGAAAAGAAGACATTCACATAAGTAACTAGTTATTCCCTCAGAAAATTAATGTCCTGAGAGTTATGGGAGTATAAAAAGGAGAAAATGTTGTATTATTTTTTTAAAGATTTATTTATTGATTGATTGATTGATTGATTGCTATGTTGGGTCTTCGTTTCTGTGCTAGGGCTTTCTCCAGTTGCGGCAAGCGGGGGCCACTCTTCATCGCGTTGTGCGGGCCTTTCATCGTGTTGTGCGGGCCTCTCACTATCGTGGCCTCTCTTGTTGCGGAGCGCAGGCTCAGTAGTTGTGGCTCACGGGCCTAGTTGCTCCGCGGCATGTGGGATCTTCCCAGACCAGGGCTCGAACCCGTGTCCCCTGCATTAGCAGGCAGATTCTCAACCACTGCGCCACCAGGGAAACCCCTGTTGTATTATTTTAACAAATAAGTTGTAGAGATACAGAAGAATAATTGATTAGGTAACTCATTTAGATATTTCACCAGATTAACCACAACTATGGGAAATCTAGCTGTTTGAGCCACAAAAGCCGTAACAGTACTACTATGTACCTAATGAAAAATGAACCAACTTATAAAATAAATAACTTCCTAAGGTCTAAATTTGAAAATTCAAACTATAATTAGTTATAACAAATATCACAAATATCTAAGGTAGCCAATATCATACTTATAAAAGGTGGGAAAATGATTACTTCTCTTTTTCTCTCCAGAAGAAGTCTTAATATTGTTTGAGGCATCCTTGATTGTATTTATGCTTTATATTTTTTAAATGGAGGAGACTGGGCATTAAACTAAATTTGGGAAGAGGATATTACATTAATAGTTACATTTCCAAATGCAGGAAAAATAATTATATGAAAAACTGAGGGAGTACTTTTCCCATAAATCAAAAGATTTGAATTGTAAACAGCAATTCTCACCACTTCATATTTTATTCTATTTTATTTTATTTTTCCTTATTTTTCTATTTATTTGATATTTCATAGATATTCCCACCATCCAGAACTAACAAATATTCAATTTTTGTATTATTTATTTCAACTAGGTTTTGTTTTGTTTTTTAGTAACAAAGGATGTAATTAAATTAAGGTCTACTTTTTAACCTATCTCTATCCTATTCCTCAACTTCCCTTTCAGACCACTTCATATTTTGAATTCAGACCCAATCTTGTACTTTAGAATATAAATTAATTTAACAAATAATTTTTTAACAACTACTATGTGCTCAGTATGTACAAAGTTAATAGGAAGTTAAACAACTTGTATTGTCTTTTACAGGAAAAAAAAGAACAAAAAGAAAAATAGCTGGAAGCAAAAACAACTAAAAACTAAGACTATTTGACCTCCTTCTCCTTTAAATACTTTCCTCTTTTGACTTCTAGCTTTCTGGTTTCTCTCACCTCTTCTGGACCTGGAATCTCCATAATTTGGGGAGAAAATATTAACTATAAAATCAGTCTCATTGGTTCCACTACAAATATACGCTATGCAACTTCATCTCGTCCTTCAATGCCAATTATCAATCATTATTTCCTTTCATTTTCTTCCTATCTATCTATCTATCTATCTATCTGGAGAGTCAGAATGTGCCAACAATGTCCTAGATGTGAGAAATAGCTTCAAACAAGACAATGTCTGTATCTTTAGGCCCCTTATCATATTCCAACAACACCTAGACCAGTGGTTCTCAAATGGAGGTATTTTTGTCTCCCAGGGGGCATTTAAGTATGTCTGCAGACATTTTTGGTTGTCGCAGCTGGGGGAAAGGCTGCCACTGCCATCTAATAGGTAGAGTCCAGGATGCTGCTAAACATTCTAAAACGGAGAGGAAAACCCCACATCTTCCCTAAAAAAGATTGAATTATCCATCCCAAAACATCAATAGTGCCAAGGTTGAGAAATCCTGATATTAACTAACTAAAGACTAAACTATTTCCACACTTTTCTAGTCATATATATAAAACCTACCTCATTCCTTGCAGATGGCTTCACATTCTTCTTGAATGAGAAGTTATGTTCCTTCACTTTTCTCTTTTTGTCTCAAAATGCCTATGTAGCCTCATTTGGCATTTTCTTACTCTCTTCTTTCTATGGATAAGTATTTCTCTTTCTTTTCAAGACTATTTTCATTCAATACTTATGCCCTACCTTATTCCCCAAATTATGCTACCTACAAAAATGCATTCTGTATCACAGAATAAAAACAGATAAGAAATCAGGCAAACAGTACTATTCCCCTTGGATTCTTATTTATTTATTATTTTTTAATTCTTAAAAAATTTTTTGATTTTTTTTATTAGAATGAGACAGTTCAGCATCAAGTCTTTTTTTTTTAATTTTATTTATTTTTGGCTGCGTTGGGTCTTCGTTGGTCTGCGCGGGCTTTCTCTAGTTGTGGTGAGTGGGGGCTACTCTTCATTGCAGTGCGCGGGCTTCTCATTGTGGTGGCTTCTCTTGTTGCGGAGAACGGGCTCTAGGCGCGTGGGCTTCAGTAGTTGTGGCATGCGGGCTCAGTAGTTGTGGTTCACGGGCTCTAGAGCGCAGGCTCAGTAGTTGTGGCGCACCAGCTTAGTTGCTCCGCAGCATGTGGGATCTTCCCAGACCAGGGATCGAACCCGTGTCTCCTGCGTTGGCAGGCGGATTCTTAACCACTGTGCCACCAGGGAAGTCCCTCCCCTTGGATTCTTTATCTCATCCCCACTCACCTCCTCCAGAATTTAGTTCATAGCTTGTTTCCTCTCGTGTACATCGTCATTCTCTCTGCTGTATTGCATTTTCACTGTGTCCAAAGTCTGATTAATTATATTCTGTCCTAAAATATTCTCTAAAACTTATTTTGATCGTTTTACTTTTTAACTTTTCTGTATCCCCTAGGACTCCTAGACTGCTGTAATTTTCTCCTAACTGTTCTCCTAGCCTCTAATGTAGTCTGCTTAGTGCTGTAGAATTTAGATTATGTCCACTATTTTCATCAGAGTCCTTCAGTAGTCAACCAATGCTTATACATAATAACTATGCCATATCAAGCATCTTCTATTTACAAGGTGCTATGCTTGGAACTTGACTCAAGTTAGTAGTATCTCAATCATATAGAAGAGAAACTGAGGCTTAGAGAGGTTAGGTGGCGTCAAAAACTATATGGCTAGGAAGTGCGGAGCCAGGTTTCAAATCCATGGCAGTCTTATGCCAAAGTCATACATTTTACTAAACTCTTCATTCCCTAAGGAATCAAGTCTAAGCTCCTTAGTTGGGCCTTCAGGATTCTTTGTGATCTGGCTCCAAACTTTTTCCAGTTACTGCTGACCTTCATCTACCCCACACTCTTGTTAAAGTGATGTTGTTTTCTTCATATTCTCTTTGCTTTCTTTTCTTCTATTTGCTCTCACTTGTATCATACCCTCTGTCTATGTTATCCTTCTCATACAACTCTAAAGGTCCAAATACCCACCCACCTTTCAAGCCCAGCTCAAACTTCCCAGATGAATTCTGTAATCTTCTCTGATCCTCCCTCCCTTCCTTCCTTCCTTCTTCCTTCTTCCTCCCTCCTTCCTCCTTCCCTCTTCCTTCCTTCCTCCCTCCCTCCTTCTTCCTTCTTCCCTTCCTTCCTTCCTTCCCTCCCTCCCTCCTTGCTTCCTTCCTTCCTTTCCCCCTTCCTTCCCCCCTTCCTTCCTTCCCCCCTTCCTTCCTTCCCCCCTTCCTTCCTTCCCCCCTTCCTTCCTTCCTTCCTTCTTTCCTTTTATCCCCCTGGTGGAGCTTTCCTCACTTTCAGACTTTGTTATCATTAATCATATGTATGCTTTTTGCCCTCCTTTAGAGCAGGGAACTTGTTATGTAATAGTAACATACTTTTGTGTAGAATTTTGCAAAAACTCTTTTATACATGCTAAGAACCTGGCAAAGAGTAGGAGCTCAATAAATGTTTGTTTGTTTGTTTGATTCTAATCTGCATAGCAATTCTCCAAGGTGTGATTATACTTTACAAAAGATAAGGGAACTGAGGCTCAGAGAGATCAAGAGACCTGCCAAAGAGCAAAATTGTTCTAAGCTCTAGCCCAAGAGTTATGTCTCCAATTAAGGGCTCTTTCTACTACACTACCTATGGCTTCTGAGTTTGGTTCCCCCCCATATATTCTAGCACTTTACCTTGGTCTGAGTAGTTATTGAATATGTTCTGAATGAATGAGTAAATGTCTGTTAAGAACATATCCTTTCAGTTTGAGAATCATGAGAGATTTATTGGCCACCAGGAATAAGAGCACTTCAGGATGTGACTCATCCCCATACATGGTATTTATTGTTCATTTAAGCAGAAGGAAAAACAAACCCTCCCATTCTGATAAAATATCTTAGGCAACATTAGGTTGAAGTCTGTATTATCCAGGTAGAAACACCAGTGCCACACACCTTTAACAAACAAGTTTCTTTATGTTATTTAAAATCAGTGAGTAGGAAGAAAATGGGAGAGTAATTTTTCAATTTTTGTTTTTTATTTTTATGTAGCCAAATTTATCATTCTCTTTCTTACTGTTTCTGCTTTTAGGGTCATGGTTAGAAAGGCCACCTCCATTCCAAAGATTCAAGTATGTTTTCTTCTGTTTTAATCATGTCATCCTTTACGTTTAGAATCTCTGGGATTACGTGTGTGTGTGTGTTTATGTGTTTGTGTGTATGTGTGTATGGCATAACATAGGTTTATAATTTAATATTTTTCTTATATAGTTTAGTGAGTTATTTATTGATTTACACTTCTGACTTTAAATTACATACTCCCATATGCTAAATTCTCATATATGTATAAATATATCAACTTTCTAGATCTGTCATTTTTTCTATTGATGGTTTACTCCTCGGCTGTTTTTATTTATTTATTTATATTGTTTTAATTATTAAAGTTTTAACTTCTGGCTGGCAATCTCGTTTACTACTCTTCTTTAAAAGAAATATTCCTGGCTACCCTCTTAAAAATCAGCATATGAAAAGTTTTTGTCAAGATTCCACATTTTTTAAAAAACTGGGATTCTGATTGAGATGGAATAAAAGTTATAGATTAATTTGGAGAATTGACATATTTAATACGTCTGATTTTGAATCTTCAAAATCAGAAACCCTGATATGGTTTTCCATTTACTCAAGCCTTCTCTCATTTCTCCCAGTACTTTTATAATTTTACAATTTTTGCGTAGCTGTGTGTATATACATGAACCCTTTAGTAGAGCATAGTGCTTTAGAGCATGTATGCAAGAATCAGACCACCTGGGTTCCAAACTCAGCTGTGCCATTAGCTAATCATGTAACCTATTCATTCACCTTTGTGTGCCTCATTTTTCCCTCCTGTAATATGGGAACAATAATAATAGTGCCTCCTAGACTTATTGTGAAGATGAAATGGGTTAATATACATAAAGTACTTAAAATAGTATCTAGCACATAGTAAGTACCATATAAGTACTACCTAATGTTATATGTGTTTATATACTATATGCATTTCATGTTACATACTAAATTTAATTGTGTTTTATACATTGTTATTACAAATGAGATCTTTTTTTCTATTATCTTCCTGTTGGTTTTTACTTTATTAATTGTGATTGTAGAGTACAATCCCAATAAAACGCTAAACTGAAATTTCAGCCTCCAGAGGGCTCCGCTTTCCTGTGAATTACTGTCATTTTCCTTTCTTCCCTCCCTTCCTTCCTTCCTTCCTACCTTCCTTCCTTCCTTCCTTCCTCTCTCTCTCCCTTTCTTTCTTTCCTTCTTTCCTTCCTTCCTTCCTTCCTTCCTTCCAAGTTTAAGGTGGACAGCATAATGAGTTGACTTACATACATCAAGAAATGATTATCACAATAACTGTAGTGAACATCCATCATCTCATATAGATATAAAATTAAAGAAATAGAAAAAATATTTTTCCTTGTGATGAGCACTCTTAGGATTTATTCTCTTAACAATTTTCATATATAACATATAGCAGTGTTAAATATTTATCGTGTTGTACATTACATCCCTAGTATTTATTTGTCTTCTAACCGAAAGTTTGTATCTTTTGACTGCCTTCATTCATTTCCCTCTCCACCTACCCCCTGCCGCTGGTAACCACACATTTGATCTCTTTTTCTATGAGCTTGTTTGTTTGTTTTGAAGTATAATTGACCTACAACACTATGTTTGTTCCTGTTACACAATACAGTGATTTAGTATTTTATACATTTCAAAATGATTAATGCAATAAGTTTTCTTACTATATGTCACCATACAAAAATGTTACATAGTTATTGACTATGTTTCCCACACTATACATTCCATAACCATGACTCATTTACTTTGCAGCCAGAAGTTGGTACCTCTTAATCTCCCTCACCCCTGCCCCTTTGGCAATTACCTGTTTGTACTCTGTATTTATAACTCTGTTTCTGTTTTGTTATTTTTGTTCATTTGTTTTCTTTTTTAGATTCCACATATAAGTGAAATCATAGAGTATTTATCTTTTTCTGTCTGACATTTCATTTAGCATAATACCCTCTAAGTCCATCCATGTTGTTGCAAATGGCAAGATTTCATTCATTTTTATGGCTGAATAATTTCATATGTATATGTATGTGTGTGTGTGTGTATATATATATATACACACACATATATACATATATATATGTGTATATATACACACTTATGTTGCTTCCATATCTTGGCTATTGTAAATAATGCTGCAATGAAATATGGGTGATATATCTTTTCGAATTATAGTGTTTTCATTTTCATCGGATAAATACCAAGGAGTGGAGTTGATGGATCATATGGTAGTTTTATTTCTAATTTTTTGAGGAATTTCTGTACTGTTTTCCATAAAGTATGCACCAATTTATATTCCAACCAGCAGTGTATGAGGGTTCCCTTTTCTCAACATCCACACCAATATTTATTATTTCTTGCTGTTTTGTTAATAGCCATTCTGAGAGGTGTGACGTGATATCTCATTGTGGTTTTAATTTGCACTTCTTTGATGATTACTGATGTTGAGCATCTTTTTATGTGCCTGTTGGCCACCTGTATGTCTTCTTTGGAAAAATGTCTATTCAGATCCTCTGCGCATTTTTTATACCAGGTTGTTTGGTTTTTTGATGTTGAGTTGTATGAATTCTTTGTAAATTTTGGATATTAACGCCTTACTGGGTATATCGTTTGCAAACATCTTCTCCCAGTCAGTAGGTGGACTTTTCATTTTGTTGATGGTTTCCTTTGCCGTGTAAAACTATTTAGTTTGATGTAGTCCCATTTGTTTACTTTTGCTTTTATTTCCCATGCCTGAAGAGACATATCTAAAAAAAATTACTAACCGATGTCAAAGAACTTACTGCCTATGTTTTCTTCTAGAAATTTTATGGTCTCAGGTATTATATTTGAGTCTTTAATCCATTTTGAATTTATTTTTGTGCATGGTATAAGAGAGAAATCCAGTTCGATTCATTTGCATGTAGCTTTCCAACTTTCCTGACACTATTTATTAAAGAAGCTGTCTTTTCCCCATTGTATATTCTTGCTTCCTTTGTCATAGAATAATTGCCTGTATAAGTGTGGGCTCATTTCTGGGCTCTCTGTTCCATTCCATTGATCTATGTGTTGGTTTTTGTGCCAGTACCATACTGATTTGATTACCATAGCTTTGTAGTATAATTTGAAATCAGATGGCATGATACCTCCAGCTCTGTTCTTCTTTCCCAAGATTCTGTTGGCTATTTGGTGTGTTTTGTGTTTCCGTTAAATTTTAGAATTATTTGTTCTAGTTCTGTGGAAAATGTCTTTGATATTTTGGTACAGATTGCATTGAATCTGTAGATTGCCTTGGGTAGTATGGTCATTTTAACAATATTAATTCTTCATATCCATCAGTACTGTATATCTTCCCATCTGTTTGTGACATCTACGATAATTCATTGTTAGTGTATAGAAATGCAACAGATTCTGTATATTAATTTTGTATCCTGCAACTTTACTGAATTCACTGATGAGCTCTAATGGTGTCTTTTAATGATGTCTTTAAGATTTCCTATATATAGTATCATGCCATCTGCAAACAGTGACAGTTTTCCTTCCTTCCCAATTTGGATTCCTTTTATTTCTTTTTCTTATCTGATTGCTATGGCTAGGACTTCCAATACTATGTTGAATAAAAGTGGTGAAAGTGGGCATCCTTGTCTTGTTCCTGATATTAGAGGAATTGCTTTCAGCTTTTCACTGTTGATGCTACCTATGGGTTTAACATACATTATTATGTTGAGGTATGTTCCCTTTATACCCACTTTGTTGAGAGTTTTTATCATAAATGGATATTGAATTGTGTCAAAAGCTTTTTCTACATCTATTGAGATGATCATATGATTTTTATTCTTCAATTTGTTAATGTGGTGTATCACACAGATTGGTGTGTGGATATTGAACCATCCTTGCATTCATGAGATAAATCTCACTTGATAATGGTGTATGATCCTTTTAATGCATTGTTGAATTCAGTTTGCTAATATTTTGCATCTATACTCATCAGTGATATTGACCTGTAATTTTCTTTTCTTGTGTGTGATATCTTTTTCTGGTTTTAGTATCAGGTGATGCTGGCCTCATAGAATGAGTGTGGAAGTCTTCCTTTGAAATTTTTTGGAATAGTTTGAGAAGGCTAGGTGTTAACTCTTCTCTAAATGTTTGGTAGAATTCACCTGTGAACCTATCTGGTCCTGGACTTTTGTTTGTTGGGAGTTTTTTGATTACTGATTCAATTTCATTACAGGTGATTGGTCTGTTCACATTTTCCATTTCTTCCTGGCTAAATCCTGGGAGATTGTACATTACAAGGAATTTCTCCGTTTGTTCTAGGTTGTCCATTTTATTGGCATATAATTGTTCATAGTAATCGCTTATGATCCTTTGTATTGCAGTGGTGTTGGTTGTAACTTCTCCTTTTTCATTTCTGATTTTATTGATTTGGGCCCTCTCTCTTGTTTTCTTGATGAGTCTGGCTAAAGCTTTATCAATTTTTTTGTCTTTTCAAAGATGCAGTTCTTAATTTCATTGATCTTTTCTATTGTTTTTTTAGTCTCTATCTTACTTATTTCTTTTATAATCTTTATTATAAATACTCATTTTGGGTTTTGTTTGTTTTTCTTTGTTCTAGTTCCTTTAGGTGTAACTTTAAGATATTTATTTGAGATTTTTCTTTTCTCCTGAGGTAGGCTTGTATACCTATAAACTTCCCTCTTAAAACTGCTTTGCTTTGCTGCATCCCATAGATTTTGGATCATTGTGTTCTCATTTTCATTTATCTCCAGGTATTGTTTTTGATGTCTTCCTTGATTTCTTCAGTGACCCATTGGGTTTAGCTTCTACGTATTTGTGTTTTTTACAGTTATTTTCCTTGTAAGTGATTTCTAATCTCATAGCGTTGTGGTCAGAAAAGATGCTTATTATGATTTCAGGTTTCTTGAATTTACCGAGGCTTGTTTTGTGGCCTAGCGTGGGATTTATCCTGGAGAATGTTTCATGTGCACTTGAAAGAATGTGTATTCTGCTGCTTTTGGGTAGAATGCTCTCTATATATCTGTTAAGTTCATCTGATCTAATGTTCTGCTTAAGGCCAGTGTTTCCTTATTGATTTTCTATCTGGATGATCTGTCCATTGACATAAGTGGGCTGTTAAAGTCCTCTACTATTATTGTATAACTGTTTATTTTTCCCTTTATGTCTGTTAATATTTGCTTTATGTACTTAAGTACCCCTATGTTGGGTACATATATATATATTTATCATTGTTGTATCTTCTTGGATTGATCCCTTGATCATTATTTAGTGTCCAGTCTTTATTTTAAAGTATTTTTTCTGATATAAGTATTGCTATGTTGGCTTTCTTTTGATTTCCATTTGCATGGAATACCTTTTTTCATCCCTCACTTTCAGTCTGTGTGTTTCTTTATATCTGAAGTGAGTCTCTTGTAGGCAGCATATATATGGGCCTTGTTTTTGTATCCATTCAGCCACTCTATGTCTTTTGATTAGAGCATTTAGTCCATTTACATTTAAAGTACTTATTGGTAGGTGTATACTTATTGCCATTTTCTTAATTGTTTGGGGTTTGTTTTTGTAGTTCTCTTTTGTTCCTTTCTTCTTCTTTTGCTTTTTTTCCTTGTGATTTGATGACTGTTATAGTGTTAAGTTTGGATTCCTTTCTCTTTTGTATGTGTGTATCTATTATAGATTTCTGGTTTGTGGTTACCATGAGATTTATATATAGCTATCTATCTGTCTATCTATCTATATGTGTATGTGATTATTTTAAGTTGTTGATCTCTTAAGTTCAAACACATTTTAACAACCCTTCGTTTTTACTCCCCCCTCCTCCCAGACATTTACTGTTTTTGACATCATAATTTACATCTTTTTGTTTTGTGTGTCCCTTAACTAGTTATTTTGGATATAGATGATTTTACTACTTTTGTCTTTTAACCTTCTTACTAGCCTTATATGTGGTTGAATTACTACCCTTGCTGTATATTTGCCTTTGCCAATGATATTTTTTCCTTTTGTAATTTTCATGTTTCTAATTGTTGCTTTTTCTTTTCCACTCAGAGAAGTCCCTTTAACATTTCTTTTTTTTATAAATTTATTTATTTATTTCTGGCTGTGTTGGGTCTTCATTGCAGTGTGTGGGCTTCTCATTGCAGTGGCTCCTCTTGTTGTGGATCACGGGCTCTAGGCACGAGGGCTTCAGTAGTTGTGGCGCATGGGCTTAGTAGTTGTGGCTCACAGGCTCTAGAATGTAGGCTCAGTAGCTGTGGCACATGGGCTTAGTTGCTCCACGGCATGTGGGATCTTCCCAGACCAGGGCTCGAACCCATGTCCCCTGCATTGGCAGGTGGATTCTTAACCACTGCGCCACCAGGGAAGTCCCAACATTTCTTATAAAGTTGGTTTGGTGGTGCTGAACTCTTTTAGCTTTTGCTTTTCTGTAAAACTTTTGATTTCTCCTTCAAATCTGAATGATAGCCTTGACAAGAATATTCTTGGTTGTAGGTTTTTCCCTTTCATCACTTTAAATATATCAGACCAATCTCTTCTGGCCTGCAGGGTTTCTGCTGAAAAGTCAGCTGATAGCCTTATGGGAGTTCCCTTGAATGTAATTTGTTGCTTTTCCCTTGCTGCTTTTTAATATTCTCGCTTCATCTTTCATTTTTGCCATTTTACTTACAATGTGTCTTTGTGTGATTCTCTTTTGGGTGTCCTAGAACTGGTGCTGGCTGCTGGTGGGTGGGACCAGGACATAGGGGGTCCCATAGCTACAGCTGGCCTACTGTTGGGCAGACCTTGGCCCCAGGGTCTTTGGCTGTAGGGTCCTCGGGGGGTCCCAGGCCTGGTGTCAGCCCACCAGTAGGCAGGGCTGGCCTGTTCCTAACATAGCTGGCTGTGGTGTCTGGGGTGTCCCAAAGCTTGTGTCATCCCACTGGTGGGTGGGGCTGCATCCTTGGGCAGTTGGCTGAAGGACCGAAGGTGTCCCAGAGCTGGTGTTGGACTGCTGGTGGGCAAGTCCAGGGCCCAGGGGGTCCCCAGGTTGTGCCAGCCTGATGGTGGGTGGACTGGATCCTGACATGACAGGATGTCAGGCTGCGGTGGTCCTGGGTCTTGGTTTCGGCCCACTGGTGGTTGGGGCCAGGGTCAAGGGGATCCCAGAGCTGGTGCTCACCAACTGGTGGATGAGGCTGGTCCTGGGGATAGTGCTGTCACTCTGGTGGGTGGAGCCAGGTTTAGGGTCTCTGGCTGCAGGGCCCTGTGGGCCCTGAGGCTAGTGCCTGTGCACTGGTGTATGGGGCTGTGTCCTGGGTCCTTTGGTGGACAGGGCTGGGTCCTGGGGAGGCTATGGGTTCAGGAAGTCTTAAGGCAGCCAGCCTGGTGGGTGGGGCTTTGTCACTGACAGGCTAGTTGCTTGGACTGTGTCCCAGTACTGGTACTGACAGGCTGGTGGGCTGAGCCAGTTCTCAGCACTAATAAGCTAGAAGGAGGATTCCAAAATGGTGCTTGCCAGCACCAGTGTCTTTGTGGTAGACCAAGCTCCCCAAAATGGCTGTTACCAGAGTCTGCATCCGCAGGGTGAGCTCTAGTTGCTTCCTGCCTCTCCAGGAGGCTCTCCAAGATCAGCATGTGGGTCTGACCCAGGCTCCTTTCAAATTACTGCTCTGCCCTGGATCCCAGAGCTTGTGAGATTTTGTGTGTGTCCTTTAAGAGTGGAGACTATTTCCCACAGCCTCTGGCTCTCCCAAAAGTAAGCCCCACTGGCCTGCAAAGCCGAATGTTCTGGGGGCTTGCCTTCTAGGTGCAGGACCCTCAGCCTGGGGAGCTTGATGTGGGGCTTGGACTCCTCTTCCTTTGGGAGATAGTTTGAAGTCAGGAAGTGTGATGGCTCCAGCTTTGTTCTTCCTCAAGATTGCTTTGACTTTAGATTTTGAGAGCAACTTTTTTTTTTTATAAATTTATTTATTTATTTATTTATTTTTGGCTGCATTGGGTCTTTTTTGCTGCTTGCAGGCTTTCTCTAGTTGCAGCGAGTGGGGGCTACTCTTCGTTGCGGTGCACAGGCTGCTTCTCATTGCAGTGGCTTCTCTTGTTGCGGAGCACAGGCTCTAGGTGCGCGGGCTTCAGTAGTTGTGACTCACGGGCTCTAGAGCCCAGGCTCAGTAGTTGTGGCGCATGGGCTTAGTTGTTCTGCAGCATGTGGGATCTTCCCAGAGCAGGGCTCAAACCCATGTCCCCTGCATTGGCAGGTGGATTCTTAACCACTGCACCACCAGGGAAGTCCCAAGAGGAACTTTCTTAAACCCTTAAATTTTATTGAGGCTTTTATTGCCCATCTTCTCTTCTTGCTTCTTTTCCCCCCTATGTTTTTGTCTCTTATTCCTCTTTTTCTTAAATTTTTTTTCTTTTTACTTCTATTCCTCATTTTCCTTCTTTTGACTCCCCCCTACCCCATAGTCATGTCATTTCTTCTTTTCTGTATTTATGTAACACAAATGATGGGTTGTTTCTAACGTAAGCAGCGAAGGGAGAATATTGACAAATACAGACTCAGAGAAACTGTCTGTGGTACTAGGGTACAATTGTCTAAGAGTCTAGGGAGAGTATTGAAAAATGCTATGAAAAAGGTAATTGGATTACCAATACACATAATGATGCCTGAGATGAGAGGAAGCTGGGGAGAGTATAAGTCTTCCCAAAGGAAATATATACCTGGGAAATATTCCAAAAGGAATGTGGCTGTGATATTGTGATTTATTAAAAAAAATATATATTTAGTCTTTGTCTTGTTTCCAGGCACAGAGCTCCTAAAGCCCTTGGGATTTCCTGTGATGAGACAGATAAAGGTTATCTTTTGTTATGTTAATGGGGTGACTTTTAGAAAACACAACAGTGGAGCCAACCATGGGATTTGAAGGTTGAAACTTTCAGTTCCATCCATCCTCTCCATCTCCTCCCACCCCCCCAACCCCTGCCACCTCCTGGGAGAGAAGAGGGACTGGAGATTGAGTCCAATCACCAATGGCTAATGATTTAATCAACCATACCTATGTAATGAGGCCTCCATAAAACCCCAAAAGGATAGAGTTTGGAGAGCTTCTGCATTGGTGAACATGTGGAGATTCTGGAAGAGCAGCATGCTCTGAGAGAGCATCCCTTTCCCTGTATCCTGACCTATGCATCTCTTCCATCTGGCTGTTCCTAAGTTATATCCTGTTATAATAAACTGGTAATCCAGTAAGTAAAATGTTTTTGTGAATTCTGAGTCCATCAAGCAATTTGATCAAACCCCAGGAGAAGGTTCTTTGACGCCCTCTGATCTACAGCTACGTGGTCAGAAGCACTGGTGACAACCTGGACTTGCTATTGGCATCTGTAGTGGTGGTAGTGGGAGGCAGTCTTGTAGGACTGAGCCCTTAACCTGTGAGATCTGATGCTCTTTCTGGGTATATAGTTTCAGAATTTAATTGACTTGTAGAACACCCATCTTGGTGTCAGAAAATTGCTTGGTATGGGGAAAAAAACCCACACATCAGAATTGGATGTAGAATCTTAAGGGCACATTCATCCTTTGAGAAATTTCTAAGTAAATAGTCAAAAATTCTGGTTAGAAAACTAAGAAAAACTTGCTTCTTCAAGCTTCAGGTGGCCTGTTTCTGATTTCCAATGATTATAGAGACTTCCACAAAATTCAGAATTGAGGGAATTTAAGAAGTATCATGATATAATCACCCCATGAGTTTTGATATGTGCAGAGGTTCCTCTTAGTCAAAAGTAATTTGATCTGCCTGTTTGGTAAAAGTGCCTTAGGTTAAAGTGTGAATGCTGAAAGATTTAACTAACTGTCTTGTGAGGACTACCTAACAATAACGAGCTGATGCCAGGCAGGTAGGTCTGGTCCAATAAGGATGTTGAAGTGGTCTGTCTACTACTACTTAACTTTTTTTTGTTTCTGAGCTATGGTGTCTGGCTGGGCTTCGATCCAATACTGCTCTATCCCAGCAGGCATATCTATTTTACAGAGTAGGACTATTCCCCACTCTTATACCATCCTACCTCAACCAATCAGGTGTGAAGGCAGAAGGCATGACCAAAAAAAAAAGTTCTAAATAACCCTGTACAGAATCTGACTTTGGATTTCATATGACAGTCTAAGAAAACAAACCATTTTGTATTAAAAGACGGTACATGATCTCAAAAGTTCTGCTAAAGCTATTTAACTTCTGTTAATTCAACTAATTCTGGAATGTTTGTCAAACCTTCTTTGAATGGTGCCAACATTTCTATACTCACTTGTGTGTAAGGAAGGTTAAACATAAATAAAATTTTTGACTTGCTGAAATCTAATCCTTGATAGTTGAAAAATACTATATAGGCATGAAACCAGAACTTTGGAGATTAGATTATAAATAAAGTGACCATATAATTTATTCTCTAAACCTGATACTTATAAGAATTAAAGAAGAAAACTAATAATCATGCCAGGGCAACAAGAACAAATGGAGGCTATCCCAGGCAAACCAGGGAGTATTGTCACCCTAATTATAAACTACATTTTGTGTAAACATACTCAGGATTTTACAAGTGGAGGAAAAGGGAGTTCTGGAGAGTTTCTCTCTCTGCATCTACTTTCTCATTTTCCGTCCTCATTTCCTTAGAGTTTCCTAATGGCTCCTCCTATAACCCCAGCTACTTTTTTTCATTCTTATCCATTAGAATATGAGCTGAATTCAACATAAAAATGAAACTAGTTTCACAAATACTTTAACTTCAATGGCTAGCTACACTTAGCAGCAAAACAGGTGTAATTTTGGGGGAACTCCAGAGTGGCTATCAGTATGGCTGCTGGAGAGGTACACCATTTATGTAAAAGATAAGTCCGTATTTCATATTTTCCTTTAGAGGAGGAACTCTATGCCCCCCTTCTGGTGTGTAAAAAATCAGCAGTGTTAGAATGTTAATTAGAAATTGAAGTTTTATACAGAGTAGCTTATAGATCAATAAAATCCTCCTGATTCTTCTTTTAATTGAGGTACAACTGACATCTAACATTTTGTATGTTTAAGGTATACAGCATGTTGATTTGATACACTTATATAATGCAATGTGATTATCACCAAGGCAGTAGCTAACACATCTATCATGTCCCATAATTATCGTGTCTTTTTTGTGGTGAAAGCACTCGAGTCTTTCCTATGTGCCACTCACATGGCTTTTCGTATCTCCCCCAAGCAAAGAGCGAACAAGTCTGCCTTATTCATAAATTTGTGTATCTGTGCTAAATGCTTTAGAGGCACACACCACGCAAGTCACAAGATGTGATCATGTCTTCATAAGGTTAAAGAAAGAGGTAAACTTATGACAGCCGGCCCAGTGTCCCCTGGGAACTTCAAGAAAATGTGAGCAACTTCACATCTGACGGAAAGGTCAGAGGGAGGGCAAAATATAGGAGGAAGATATAATCTCAAACGACTTCTAAAAACTGGCTTTTAAAGTGGGAAATAGGATGCCCTTACTTATAAATTGGGCAATATCTGTTCTCAAGTTCCTGGTATGAATGAGATCTGGGAAGAAAGTCATCTTCAACCATTTCCCCATGATTGGCATATGGGAATCATTTTCAGAAGAAAGAGGGAGTGCTCTTTTGAGAAACACTGGAATGTCTCATAATGACTTAAAGAATTGCCAATATTAAATGGAACTTGCTGTGAATCAGAGACTGTTCTGAATACTTTTCATATATCATCTCAGGAAAATCCTGGGCTTGGTGTCATAGAGGTCTGAGTCTGAGTCTTGGTTCTGTCTCTTTATAGCTATGTGGTCATAGGAGGAAGGTTCTTAAACTCTAATATTAAGGTTCTTCAAGTGTAAAATACTCTTAGGGTTATTGTGGAAATAGGTGAGATCAGGGGTGCACAAGCACCAACAGGGTGCTGGCACATAATGTTCCTCCTGTGTTGGATACCCTGTGAGCCTTCAGATGACACAAATTAGTGCTAGGAGAACATTGTCTGAAGGCCAGTGAGTAATTAGCCATTCTGATATCACATGATATCAGTCACATGGGTGCCCATTAACTTTAAGAAGATTGTGTGCTTCTTTCTGCTTGGGAAAAATAGTCCCCGTTTTTATGACCTGTGTTCTACAAACATGGAGAAGTTTGGAAGCAAAGAGCCTGGTAGGATTCACCGAAGCCAAAGGAGACATTATAAGAATGGCAAAGACCTAATATTTATTATGAAGATGATGAAGTTAATTTGCATTTCCTTTCAGCATCCTGAGTTAAAATCTAGTTAAGATTTTATTTAAGTAGAAGGACATTCATGGAGAGGTATCTAAATGTACAACATCAGAAACATTTATTTCTTGTGAACTGGCACTTGTTGAAAGAGACTGACCCTTACATGGTTTCCTTTTGTCAAAAACTTCTGAAATGCGAGACTTTCCTGGTGGTCCAGTGGCTAAGACTCCACGGTCTCAATGCCGGGGGCCCGGGTTCGATCCGTGGTCAGGGAACTAGATCCTGCATGCCACAACTAAAGATTCTGCATGCTGCAACTAAAAAAAGAAAAAAAAAAAGATCCTGCATGCCAAAACGAAGATCCTGCATGCTGCAACTAAGACACGGCACAGCCAAATTAATTAAAACAAACAAACAAACAAAAAAACAACTTCTGAAATGTGACATTTACATCTCTACCCATACAATTACCAATAAAGAGTATAGATGATTTATGTTGATGATTCTTGGTACTAAAAGACTTGCTAATTAAAATAGTCAACAACCACAAACCACTTTGGGAGTGAGGCTTGTCCCTTATAATTAACCTCATTTTGCAAGTGAAGGAAGGAACATGAGCACAGAAAGGGACAACATGACCTAGCCAAAGCCACAGCTACTCAAGGGCAAGGATAAAGACTAGAATTCAATGAACCCTGAATCTCAAATCACAAAGCTTTGTTTAATCAACCTTTGTTAACCTTCAGCAATGTTATGGTTGTTTTCTATGGTTGGGTTTGTGGGATTCAGAAGTGGGCTTTGTTGTTCCTTGGTATATATAATAAGCAAAACAAATTGTATTTAAAAATCTCTGTCTCTCTCTCTCTCTGTCTCTCTCTCTCTCTCTCTCTCTCTCTCTCTCTCTCTCTCTCTCGCATGTACACACACACACACACACATCTACTGAGAAAATTCCTTCCCAATAATGACCAACGAAGTGCTTTTAGATAATCAAAGGATAATTGCATCAAAAGTACATGGTCCTGCTGAGTCTCTTTGGGGGAATTTATAGGCTAACATGCTGTACACAGGGGTACCAGGAACACTTTAGGGTGTAAGGTGGATCACTTGCACACTTTACCCTGTTCCTGGCCCTTTCAATTTAGCCAGCCCCATAGAGAATATGTCAAAGTCAGTCACCAGTACCAGCCCTCAACACTTGTATTTGCTTAGGATCCCCATCCCAGGGTGCATAAGAATCCTGTTATTCTGCATTATCAGCTCCCTGAGCTCTCTGATGTTCTGTTATATTCTGGTTTTGAGAAACTATCTTAGGCCTTTCTCTGGCTGACTGGTTTCATACCCCCAGAAACTCTTAAGACTTTGTGTCCATGATCTGTATTATAGCTAATAAGCTAACAGGTATAAAATATTTTAATATATTGAAGGTTGTTTTCCTTTTGACACTTGTGCTTTTTTGAACAGCTACCCTCTTCCCATCAGTTGGGTAGCAGCAATAGTTTCTAAAGGTACTGCCTACAGAGCCAGGAACCAAAAGTTAAATTCTTGGCTTTCAATTCTAAAGTAAGCTCTTGAAATTGATAGCAGAGACAAGTTGGGCTGTTTGAAAGTGAAAGTATGTTTAAGTTCAGAAGCTTGGCTTTGAAAATCAAAAGCCAAAATCCAAATATAAAGTTTATACCATAATTATCAACTTTGGAACAATATAGGATGATGTAAGAGCAGTTTCCAAGGCAAAAGGAAGTAAAATTTCCAGGACTTGGCAGGAGAAAGAATTGGAGAGAACATGAAAGAAACTTGGCTTCATGGGGGTAGTTTCTGTCCTTTATGCTCTTCAGACTGAATCCCAAGAGGAATATGGGCAAAACACATCAGCTATTCCGCTAAGGCTTAGGGGGCTCTCAGAGCAGGAGAACCATCATCCAGCTCCCCAGAGTGGTGCCTGGTGAAATGGCACAGCTTGTGGGGAAGCCTCAGTCTCTAGGAAAGCATCTGAGCTGAGGAGGAGCATTGGCTAAATGAGATCACCAGGTAAATGGGCCTTAGGCAGCTTCTCAGAGTCCTGCACACCCCTGCATGGTGTGGGAGAACCTTAAAAATTCCTAAGCTACAGTGTGACAGTTCCTTAAAAACTTAAACATAGAATTACCTTATGATCCAGCAATTTCACTTCTAGCTGTAAACTCAAAAGAATGAAAAGCTAGGGACTTCCCTGGTGGCACAGTGGTTAAGAATCTGCCTGACAATGCAGGGGGCACTGGTTTGAGCCCTGGTCCCAGAAGATCCCACATGCCGCGGAGCAACTAAGCCCATGCACCACAACTACTGAGCCTGCGTTCTAGAGCCTGCGTGCCACAATTACTGAAGCCCGCGCACCTAGAGCTTGTGCTCCGAGGCAAGAGAAGCCACTGCAATGAGAAGCCCACACACCGCAACGAAGAGTAGCCCCCACTCACTGCAACTAAAGAAAGCCTGTGTGCAGCGCAACAAAGACCCAACGCAGCCAAAAAAAAAAAAGAATTAAAAGCAAAAACTCAAACGTATATTTCTGTAACAATGTTCATAGCAGCATTATTCACAATAGCCAAAAGGTGGAAACAACACAAATATCCATTGACAAATGAATAGGTAAATAAAATGTGGTATACGCATACAATGGAATATTACTCAGCCTTAAAAATGAATGAAATTCTAATACTACAATAGGAATGAACCTCTAAAACGTTATGCTAAGTGAAATAAGCCAGATGCAAAAAGACAAATACTGTATGATTCCATTTATATGAGTTGCCTAGAATAGACAGAAAGTAGAATAGTGGTTATCAGGGGCTTGGGGGAGGGGAGAATGGAGAGTTATTATTTAATAGGTACTGGGTTTCAGTTTGGGATGATGAAAAAGTCATGGCAATGGATAGTGGTGATAGTTGCACAGCAATGTGAATATGAACAATGATGCCACTGAATTGTACACGTAAAAATGGTGGAAATGGAAATTTTAATGTTATGTATATTTTACCACAATTTTAAAAAATCAAGGTGAAAATGTTCTCATACCTGCAGTAGGAAGACAAAAACGAAAGTGAGGCCAGTAGGCCTGGAGAGGTCAGGATAAGATGGATTTAGAGTGACTTGCAATGTCCTGGTGACTGGTGAGCCACCAGTCACCAGGACACAGACATTTCAGCATGGTTATAGTAGGAAAAGGCAACCAATACAAGAGAAACAGGGATTGTTCTCAGCAGAAACCACCTAGGTGGTTTGCAATGACCTTGAACCTTCAAAGTCAGGATGATCGACCACCCAGGACTTGGATCGTTTAGAACTTTCAGGACTTAGGTTACTGCTAAGAAGGGACAGAAGGAGGTGAAGGGAGAAAATATTAACTTGACCTTTATCCAAAAAACATTGAGATTACATTGGATTACAGGGTTAGGTTTTCAATCATCAGTGAAATAAAGACTCCAGAGCTAAAGTAAGTTGAGTTATAAGGAAATCATTTCCACTTTGCACACATGAATGTGAAAAATATTCCCATTACATTGCTATGTGCCTTTTCCAAACCTGGGCACTCCTCAAATCAATGGCAATCCTGGAGCTCTTCTGTGAGGAACGGGGAGTTCTGCTTGGCTCAGGATTACTGCAACTTCTTTGGGCTCACCATCTGAGACAGCTACACAGTTTCACTGATGACCAACCTTTGGACCAACCCCAGAACATGGGTGTTCATGAAGCTGGGTCTTTGGGGCACCTACAATTAAAGCAATGAACAAACACAACTCTCCAGGTCCCATGTTATACCTTGGCTTTTGAGAGCATCTTTATACTACTTTATACTATTTGGACTATTGGATAACCCTCCCACCATCATCTTCCAGTGGCTAATGGTAAGGATCCAGAAGGAGCTCCTGAACTAATAGCTATTAATAACGGCTAATCTATTACATACTTATTCTATGCCGGCACTCTACTGAGTACTTTATAGGATGTCTCGTTTAGGCCTCACAGCAAATCCATGAGATAAGTACTACTATTAATCACATTTTGCAGAAAAAGAAACTGAAGGCAGGTAACTTGCTCCAGGTCACACAGCCAGTACGCACCAGAGCCAGGAAGACCCTGGAAACATGACTTCACAGCTCAAGTGCTAATTATGACACCACATCACTTACTTACTGTTATTGGGATATCCTCCTGATCTACGCCAAAAATCTAGCTTCACAGAAATCACGGACGTGGATATTCCTGGATGCAATATAGTAAGAACTGGCTTAACCGTTGATCTGTGTTTAAGGACTCACAGGTTGATTACTGGTCCACATAAACAAACAAGACTTCCACGTTCCACGTGATGCCTAATAAGTTAACAATGGTTTTGAAATGGGATTTTCTCAAAATTATGGGAAGTATTTAGCATATCTTTGGCTTTAGTAGTCTTAAGGGCAATTCGTCTCCCAATTCTATCCAAACCACCTCATAAAAAAGAACATACTGTGTGATGCATTGCTACATCTTCAAGCCATGAAAAACTCCCATCATCCCAAGCCTTTCCCACCCCCATTTTGTCAGAAGCTTTACTTCCATCCGTCTGGTGTAAGATTATCATATTCATAGAGGAGCCAGATAACTGTGACTCCACAACTACCCCATGTGGGAGTTAGAGTTAATGGCTTTAAAGGCTACCTCAGAGGCATGAAGACGAAACCTCAGGGAGTGAGCTTAGAACAATTGAGGCCCTAGAAACTTACCTCATCTCGTACAAGGTGGGCCAGGTTTTGTTTCTGTCCTGTAGGCACAGGCAAGTAGATAATGCCTTATCTCACAAACAAGGGAAATAAAAATACAAACACTTCCACGTTGCTCATTCCCCCTGCCCTGTGATATCTCAGCAGTCCAGCCCCAGTGATGATTGGGCGCCATCTGGTACAGGAAGCACGCAGATACTCTGCACCTGAGCTTGATTATGCGTTTCCCCCCCGCCCCCCGCCCAAATCTTTCTCCCAGCCATCCAGAGCTGGCCCCAGAAAATGAAGAATTCAGAGGGGAACTGTTCTAACCAAGAAAAGCCAGTTAAATCCAGAGATGCCCATCTCCAGGTGTTTTGTCTCTGTCCTAAAATGAACGTAGCCAACCTCTCCAGACTATTCAAAACCCTGAACTCTCCCCACAGAGACATTTGTCAGCCTGACCTGTCCCCTTCTAATGTACACACACACCTGAAGCAGACATAAAGACAAACCTCCAGAAGCCTAAGGAACTGCTCACTTATTTCTGATCCTGAATATCACTGGCACATCTTCCAGAACATGTCCCTCCACATAAAGTCTTCCCAGAATTTTTAAGTTCTGAGAGAAGATTGTTTTCAAAGTATAATCCAACACTAAGCAAACTATTAACCAAGGATAAGGGAGGAAAACAGATCTTTTCAGACACACACAAAAATAAAAATTCACCTTCCAAATACCTGTTTTTAGAACTTACTTGAGGGTGTACTCCAGCGAAAGTAGAGAACAGACCACAAAGATGAGATATGAGATCCAGAAAAGAGTATAACACTCTAACTCAAAAAAGCAGTGGAAGGAAGTTCCAGGATGAAGCTAATTCACAAGTCTATGGAGCAACTGTTCCAGATTGAAGCTGGAAGATTAAGGGCTCTTGGAGGAAAGCTTACAGAAATAAAGGGAACCCAATATTAAAGGAAGTATTTTTTACAACTTGGAAAATTTGAAGAAAATGTAAATACAAATAAATAAAGAAGAAAGAAAAGCCACTAGAAATTCCAGGAGAAGAATTAAGAAATGCAGAAGAGAGTCATGACCCAGATATGAAGCAAATAGACTTTCAAGGTGGTGTGGTGGATTTATGCCATGAAAGCTCACTTGCTCCATTCACAGCAATAATAAAATATGGAGAAAGAAAAGCAAAAGGTATAACTAGGCTCAAATACCAGATAAATATATTCAAAATCCCCAAAGGATTAGAAACTCAAAACAGTGAAAAGAACTGAAGCTGGGGCAGCAGGGAGTTGGCTTTTATAAAGTGAAAAGGATTTAAAACGCTCAAATGAGACAGGAGAGTGGAACCAGACACATAACTCAAAGCCCCGAGTGGTCGTGGGGCACCTTCAACACTATGAAGAGAGAATGAAAATGAACTACTGCTAACTGCTGCCTGAGACCATAACTTCTAGTGAACTGCAGGCCAAAGGAGGCCAAGGTCAAGATCATAGCCTTGCAACCAGGAGGTAAGCCAAAACATCCAATGGTATATGACAAAATCTGCCCTATCCTTAATATCACCTCTGATTCACTATTATGAGACCAGGTTCTGAATTAGGGATACAGAGGCCTGAGTGAAGGTAATTAAAAAACTGATAGACAAACAAAGGTGAGAAAGCTTGAGAGAGAGAGAAAGCCATCAGGTAAAAAACAAATTTGCACTTAAAATGAAGCAAAATCTCAAGACAAATTTATTGCTAACAAGATAAGCCAATAAAATCTACAATTAGAACAGGAATTCAATACAGATAAATACTTTTTATAGAATGGTCTGATAAGACCTTAACCATAAATATGTTGAGGATGTTAAAAAATATAAATTAGGACATAATTTCCCTTTAAAGGCCATAGGATTGTACATAAAATAGGTAGAAATGAAACTAGAACATTGGATAACTGAAAGAACCAATTCAAAATCTTGGAAATAAAAAATATAATCATTTGAAAAAGGTATGAAGTGATATGTATAACAACAAGGATGAGCCTCAAAAGCATTATGTTAGATGAAAGCCAGATGCAAAACACCATAGATTGTATGATTCCATTTATGTGAAATGTCAAAAAGAAAAAAAAAGAAGGAAAGAAAAAGAAAAAGCAAATCTATAGAGGCACAAAGTAGATTAGTGATGGCCGAGGACTGAGAGTGGAAATAAGGATTGACTACAAATGAGTAAAAGGGATTTTTTTGGAGTGATGGAAATGTTCTAAAACTGGACTGTGGGGAGGGATCTACAACTCTATAAATTTACCAAAAATCTTCAAATTGTACACTTAAAATGGGTGAATTTTATAGTATATAAATTATACCTCAGTGAAGTTTAATCATTGGAATAAAAAAGTGTTGTAGTCAAGTATACTTTCAAAACTGGAAACAATTGAAAACTTAGGAATGCAGACATTACTGGGGAACTTGGTATGCCAGGCAGAGATACATTAAAATTGAAAGAGCATTAAAAGACATGGAGGATAGATTTTGAGGCTCCAACAATTGCCTAATAAAAGTTCCAGAAGGGGAATGGAAGTAGGTTAGAGAAGAAATACTTGAAGCAAGAATGGCTAAGAATTTCTAAAAACTGAAGAAAGACATTGATTTACTTAAGAAATATTTGTCAGTTGCCTATTTTGTGCCAGGCACTAGGAATACAACAGTGAACAAAATAAAATCTATGCCCTCACTCAGATTAAATGTGTATTTTCAGTACCAAGGAGGATAAATAAAATTACCAAACTATATTATAATAAAACTGGAGAACATCAAGAATGAAGACATAATCTTTTTTTTTTAACATCTTTATTGGAGTATAATTGCTTTACAATGTTGTGTTAGTTGCTGCTGTATAACAAAATGAATCAGCTATACGTATACATATATCCCCATATCCCCTCCCTCTTGCATCTCCCTCCCACCCTCCCTATCCCACCCCTCTAGGTGGACACAAAGCACTGAGCTGATCTCCCTGTGCTATGCAGCTGCTTCCCACTAGCTATCTATTTTACATTTGGTAGTGTATATATGTCCATGCCACTCTCTCACTTCATCCCAGCTTACCCTTCCCCCTCCCCGTGTCCTCAAGACTATTCTCTATGTCTGCGTCTTTATTCCTGTCCTGCCCGTAGGTTCATCAGAACCATTTTTTTTTTTTTTTTTTTTAGATTCTGTATATGTGTGTTAGCATATGGTATTTATTTTTCTCCTTCTGACTTACTTCACTCGTATGACAGACTCTAGGTCCATCCACCTTGCTACAAATAACTCAATTTTATTTCTTTTTATGGCTGAGTAATATTCCATTGTATATATGTGCCACATCTTCTTTATCCATTCATTGGTCGATGGACACTTAGGTTGCTTCCATGTCCTGGCTATTGTAAATAGTGCTGCAATGAACACTGGGGTACATGACTCTTTTTGAATTATGGTTTTCTCACGGTATATGCCCAGTAGTGGGATTGCTGGGTCATATGGTAGTTCTATTTTTAGTTTTTTAAGGAGCCTCCATACTCTTCTCCATAGTGGCTGTATCAATTTACATTCCCACCAACAGTGCAAGAGGGTTCCCTTTTCTCCACACCCTCTCCAGCATTTATTGTTTGTAGATTTTTTGATGATGGTCATGCTGACTGGTGTGAGGTGATACCTCATTGTAGTTTTAATTTGTATTTCTCTAATGATTAGTGATGTTGAGCATCCTTTCATGTGTTTGTTGGCAATCTGTATATCTTCTTTGGAGAAATGTCTATTTAGATCTTCTGCCCATTTTTGGATTGGGTTGTTTGTTTTTTTGCTATTGAGCTGCATGAGCTGCTTGTATATGTTGGAGATTAATCCTTTGTCAGTTGCTTCATTTGCAAATATTTTCTCCCATTCTGAGGGTTGTCTTTTCGTCTTCTTTCTGGTTTCCTTTGCTGTGCAAAAGCTTTTAAGCTTCATTTGGTCCCATTTGTTTATTTTTGGTTTTATTTCCATTTCTCTAGGAGGTGTGTCAAAAAGGATCTTGCTGTGATTTATGTCATAAAGTGTTCTGCCTATGTTTTCCTGTAAGAGTTTTATAGTGTCTTGCCTCACATTTAGGTCTTTAATCCATTTTGAGTTTATTTTTGTGTATGGTGTTAGGGAGTGTTCTAATTTCATTCTTTTACATGTACCAATTTTCCCAGCACCCCTTATTGAAGAAGCTATCTTTTCTCCATTATATATTCTTGGCTCCTTTATCAAAGATAAGGTGACCATATGTGCGTGGGTTTATCTCTGGGCTTTCTATCCTGTTCCATTGATCTATTTTTCTGTTTTTGTGTCAGTACCATAGTGTCTTGATTACGGTAGCTTTGTAGTATAGTCTGAAGTCAGGTAGCCTGATTCCTCCAGCTCCGTTTTTCTTTCTCAAGATTGCTTTGGCTATTCGGGGTCTTTTGTGTTTCCATATAAATTGTGAAATTTTTTGTTCTAGTTCTGTGAAAAATGCCATTGGTAGTTTGGTAGGGATTGCATTGAATCTGTAGATTGCCTTGGGTAATATAGTCATTTTCACAATGTTGATTCTTCCTATCCAAGAACATAGTATATCTCTCTATCTGTTTGTATCATCTTTAATTTCTTTCATCAGTGTCTTATAGTTTTCTGCATACAGGTCTTTTGTCTCCTTAGGTAGGTTTATTCCTAGGTATTTTATTCTTTTTGTTGCAGTGGTAAATGGGAGTGTTTCCTTAATTTCTCCTTCAGATTTTTCATCATTAGTGTATAGGAATGCAAGAGATTTCTGTGCATTAATTTTGTATCCTGAAATTTTAGCAAATTCATTGATTAGCTCTAGTAGTTTTCTGGTAGCATCTCTGGGGTTCTCTATGTATAGTATCATGTCACATGCAAACAGTGACAGTTTTACTAATTCTTTTCCAATCTGGATTCCTTTTATTTCTTTTTCATCTCTAATTGCTGTGGCTAAAATGTCCAAAACTATGTTGAATAATAGTGGTGAGAGTGGCAACCTTGTCTTGTTCCTGATCATAGTGGAAATGGTTTCAGATTTTCACCATTGAGAACGGTGTTGGCTGTGGGTTTGTCATATATGGCCTTTATTATGTTGAAGTAGGTTCCCCCATGCCTACTTTCTGGAGAGTTTTTATCATAAATGGGTGTTGAATTTTGTCGAAAGCTTTTTCTGCATCTATTGAGATGATCATATGGTTTTTCTCCTTCAATTTGTTAATATGGTGTATCACATTGATTGATTTGCTATATTGAAGAATCCTTGCATTCCTGGGATAAACCCCACTTGATCACGGTGTATGATCCTTTTAATGTGCTGCTGGATTCTGTTTCCTAGTATTTTGTTGAGGAATTTCGCATCTATGTTTATCAGTGGTATTGACCTGTAGTTTTCTTTCTTTGTGACATCTTTGTCTGGTTTTGGTATCAGGGTGATGGTGGCCTCATAGAATGAGTTTGGGAGTGTTCCTCCCTCTGCTATATTTTGAAAGAGTTTGAGAAGGGTAGGTGTTAGCTCTTCTCTAAATGTTTGATAGAATTTGCTTGTGAAGCCATCTGGTCCTGGGCTTTTGTTTGTTGGAAGATTTTTAATCCCAGTTTCAATTTCAGTGCTTGAGATTGGTCTGTTCATATTTTCTGTTTCTTCCTGGTTCAGTCTTGGAAGGTTGTGCTTGTCTAAGAATTTGTCCATTTCTTCCAGTTGTCCATTTTATTGGCATGTAGTTGCTTGTAGTAATCTCTCATGATCCTTTTTATTTCTGCAGTATCAGTTGTTACTTCTCCTTTTTCGTTTCTAATTCTATTGATTTGAGTCTTCTCCCTTTTTTTCTTGATGAGTCTGGCTAATGGTTTACCAATTTTGTTTATTTTCTCAAAGAACCAGCTTTTAGTTTTATTGATCTTTGCTATCGTTTCCTTCATTTGTTTTTCATTTATTTCTGATCTGATCTTTATGATTTCTTTCCTTCTGCTAAATTTGGGGGTGTTTTTTGTTCTTCTTTCTCTAATTGCTTTAGGTGTAAGGTTAGGTTGTTTATTTGAGGTGTTTCTTGTTTCTTGAGGTAGGATTGTATTGCTATAAACTTCCCTCTTAGAACTGCTTTTGTTGCATCCCATAGGTTTTGTGTCGTTGTGTTTTCATTGTCATTTGTTTCCAGGTATATTTTGATTTCCTCTTTGATTTCTTCAGTAATCTCTTGGTTATTCAGTAGTGTATTGTTTAGCCTCCATGTGTTTGTATTTTTTACAGACTTTTTTCCTGTAATTGATATCTAATCTCATAGTGTTGTGGTTGGAAAAGATACTTGATACGATTTCAATTTTCTTAAATTTACCAAGGCTTGATTTGTGACCCAAGATATGGTCTATCCTGGAGAATATTCCATGAGCACTTGAGAAGAAAGTATATTCTGATGTTTTTGGATGGAATGTCCTATAAATATCAACTAAGTCCATCTTGTTTAATGTATCATTTAGAGCTTGTGTTTCCTTATTTATTTTCATTTTGGATGATCTGTCCATTGGTGAAAGTGGGGTGTTAAAGTCCCCTTCTATTATTGTGTTTCTGTCGATTTCCACTTTTATGGCTGTTAGCATTTGCCTTATGTATTGAGGTGCTCCTATATTGGGTGCATAAATATTTACAATTGTTATATCTTCTTCTTGGATTGATCCCTTGATCATTATGTAGTATCCTTCTTTGTCTCTTTTAACAGTCTTTTTTTTAAAGTCTATTTTGTCTGATATGAGAATTGCTACTCCAGCTTTCTTTTGATTTCCATTTACGTGGAATATCTTTTTCCATCCCCTTACTTTCAGTCTGTATGTGTCCCTAGGTCTGAAGTAGGTCTCTTGTACACAGCATATATACAGGTCTTATTTTTGTATCCATTCAGCCAGTCTATGTCTTTTGGTTGGAGCATTTAATCCATTTACATTTAAAGTAATTATCAATATATATGTTCCTATTACCATTTTCTTAATTGTTTTGGGTTTGTTATTGTAGGTCTTTTCCTTCTCTTGTGTTTCCTGCCTAGAGAAGTTCCTTTAGCATTTTCTGTAAAGCTAGTTTGGTGGTGCTGAATTCTCTTAGCTTTTGCTTGTCTGTAAAGGTTTTAATTTCTCCATCGAATCTGAATGAGATCCCTGCTGGGTAGAGTAATCTTGGTTGTTGGTTTTTCTCTTTCATCACTTTAATTTTTATTTATTTATTTATTTATTTATGGCTGTGTTGGGTCTTCGTTTCTGTGCGAGGGCTTTCTCTAGTTGTGGCAAGCGGGGGCCACTCTTCATTGCGGTGCGTGGGCCTCTCACTATCGTGGCCTCTCTTGTTGCGGAGCACAGGTTCCAGACGCGCAGGCTCAGTAATTGTGGCTCACGGGCCCAGCTGCTCCGCAGCATGTGGGATCTTCCCAGACCAGGGCTTGAACCCGTGTCCCCTGCAATGGCAGGCAGATTCTGAACCACTGTGCCACTAGGGAAGCCCTCTTTCATCACTTTAAATATGTCCTGCCACTCCCTTCTGGCTTGCAGAGTTTCTGCTGAAAGATCAGCTGTTAACCTTATGGGGATTCCCTTTATGTTATTTGTTGCTTTTCCCTTGCTGCTTTTAATATTTTTTCTTTGTATTTAATTTTTGACAGTTTGATTAATATGTGTCTTGGCATGTTTCTCCTTGGATTTATCCTGTATGGGACTCTCTCTGCTTCCTGAACTTGAATGACTATTTCCTTTCCCATATTAGGAAAGTTTTCAACTATAATCTCTTCAAATATTTTCTCCGTCCCTTTCTTTTTCTCTTCTTCTTCTGGGACCCCTATAATTTGCATGTTGTTGTGTTTAATGTTGTCCCAGAGGTCTCTGAGAGTGTCCTCAATTCTTTTCATTCTTTTTTTTTTATTCTGCTCTGCATAGTTACTTCCACTATTATATCTTCCAGGTCACTTATCCATTCTTCTGCCTCAGTTATTCTGCTATTGATTCCTTATAGAGAATTTTTAATTTCATTTATTGTGTTGTTCATCATTGTTTGTTTGCTCTTTAGTTCTCCTAGATCCTTGTTAAAAGTTTCTTGTATTTTCTCCATTCTATTTCCAAGATTTTGGATCATCTTTACTATCATTACTCTGAATTCTTTTTCAGGTAGACTGCCTATTTCCTCTTCATTTTTTTGGTCTGGTGGGTTTTTGCTTTGCTCCTTCATCTGCTGTGTGTTTCTCTGTCTTCTCATTTTGCTTAATTTACTGTCTTTGGGGTCTCCTTTTCACAGGCTGCATGTTTGTAGTTCCCATTGTTTTTGGTGTCTGCCCCCAGTGGGTAAGGTTGGTTTAGTGGGTTGTGTAGGCTTCCTGGTGGAGGGGACTGGTGCCTGTGTTCTGGTGGATGAGGCTGGATCTTGTCTTTCTGGTAGGCAGGACCGTGTCCGGTGGTGTGTTTTGGGGTGTCTGTGAACTTATTTTGATTTTAGGCAGCCTCTCTGCTAATGGGTGGGGTTGTGTTCCTTTCTTGCTAGTTGTTTGGCATGGGGTGTCCAGCACTGTAGCTTGCTGGTCATTGAGTGGAGCTGGGTCTTAGTGTTGAGTTGGAGATCTCTGCGAGAGCTTTCACTGTTTGATATTATGTGGGCCGGGAGGTCTCTGGTGGACCAATGTCCTGAACTTGGCTCTCCCACCTCAGAGGCTCAGGCCTGACACCTGGCCGGAGCACCAAGACCCTGTCAGCCATGCTGCTCAGAAGAAAAGGGAGGAAGAAAGAGAAAGAAAGAAAGGGAAAAAAAATAATAATGTTTTTAAGATAAAAAATAAAAAAAATTATTAAAAGTAAAAAAAAAATGAAAAAGAAAGAAGGAAGCAAGCAAGCAAACCAAAAAACAAATGCACCAATGATAACAAGCACTAAAAACTATACAAAATAAAACAAACAAAAAATGGACAGACAGAACCCTAGGACAAATGGTAAAAGCAAAGCTATACAGACAAAATCACACAAAGAAGCATATACATACACACTCACAAAAAGAGAAAAAGGAAAAAATATATATATAAAAAAAAGGAAGAGAGCAACCAAAGCAATAAACAAATCTACCAATGATAATAAGCTCTAAACACTAAACTAAGATAAACATAAAACCAGAAACAAACCAGCTGCAGAAAGCAAACGCCAAATCTACAGTTGCTCCCAATGTCCACCGCCTCAATTTTGGGATGATTCGTTGTCTATTCAGGTATTCCACAGACGCAGGGTACATCAAGTTGATTGTGGAGATTTAATCCGCTGCTCCTGAGGCTGCTGGGAGAGATTTCCCTTTCTCTTCTTGTTTGCACAGCTCCTGGGGTTCAGCTTTGGATTTGGCCCGGCCTCCGCATGTAGGTCACCTGAGGGTGTGTGTTCCCTGCCCAGACAGGACGGGGTTAAATTAGCAGCTGATTAGGGGGCTCTGACTCACTCAGGCCGGGGGGAGGGAGGGGTACAGAAACAGGGCAAGCCTGCGGCGGCAGAGGCATGACATTGCAACAGCCTGAGGCATGCCGTGTGTTCTCCCGGGGAAGTTGTCCCTGGATCACGGGACCCTGGCAGTGGCGGGCTGCACAGGCTCCCGGGAGGGGAGGTGTCGATAGTGACCTGTGCTTGCACACAGGCTTCTTGGTGGCTGCAGTAGCAGCCTTAGCATTTCATGCCTGTCTCTGGTGTCCGCGCTGATAGCCGCGGCTCGTGCCCATCTCTGGAGCTCGTTTTGGCGGTGCTCTGAATCCCCTCTTCTTGCACACCCCAAAACAATGGCCTCTTGCCTCTTTGGCAGTTCCAGACTTTTTCCCGGACTCCCCCCCGGCTAGCTGTGGTGCAGTAGCCCCCTTCAGGCTGTGTTCACGCAGCCACCCCCAGTCCTCTCCCTGGGATCTGACCTCCGAAGCCAGAGCCTCAGCTCCCAGCCCCCACCCGCCCCGGCGGGTGAGCAGACAAGCCTCTCAGACTGGTGAGTGCTGGTTGGCACTGATCCTCTGTGCGGGAATCTCTCCACTTTGCCCTCTGCAACCCTGTTGCTGAGCTCTCCTTCCCCCCCTGACCACCCCCATCTCCGCCAGTTAAGGGGCTTCTTATTGTGTGGAAACTTTCCCTCCTTCACAGCTCCCTCCCAGAGGTGCAAGTCCCGTCTCTATTCTTTTGTTTCTGTTTTTTCTTTTTTCTTTTGCCCTACCCAGGTACGTGGGGAGTTTCCTGCCTTTTGGGAATTCTGAGGTCTTCTGCCAGTGTTCAGTAGGTGTTCTGTAGGAGTTGTTCCACATATATATGTATTTTTGATGTATTTGTGGGAAGGTGATCTCCACATCTTACTCCTCCACCATCCTGAAGGTCCCTGAAGACATAATCTTAAAATCTTCCAGTAAAGAAATGAATTATTATCTACAGAGTAGTAACATATCAAGAGCAGATTTAATATCAGCAATAGTAGAAATCAGAAAACAGTAATGATGGGGTTGTTGAAAAATATGCATCTGTACAGAATTTTTTATACAGACAAACTATGATTCATTACTGAGAGGGGAAAAGATATGTTCAATTATGCAAACCCAAAAGAACTTATCATCCATAGAACCCCATTAAATTAAGAGCTATTAGAGATGTAATTTAGCAAGGAAAAATATGGACAGAGAGAAGATGTGAGATATGAAAAACCATGAATAAAATAGGTCAATAAGTTTATTTCCTGTAAAAAACACAACCCTAATTTCTGTGTATTTTTAAATAGAGTTAAAACTATAGCTCTAAATAATGGTAAGATGATGGCGCTGGTATTCAATGGGTCTAGCATCCTAAGATCTGTGATTGGGTTAGGGGTATAATAGAAATACTGAATTATTATAAACTTTACAAGAAAATTGATACAGCCACTATGGAGAACAGTATGGAGGTTCCTTTAAAAACTAAAAATAGAACTACCATATGACCCAGCAATCCCACTACTAGGCATATACCCTGAGAAAACCATAATTCAAAAGAGTCATGTACCACAATGTTCATTGCAGCACTATTTACAATAGCCAGGACGTGAAAGCAACCTAAATGTCCATCAACAGATGAATGGATAAAGAAGACATGGCACATATATATACAATGGAATATTACTCAGCCATAAAAAGGAACGAAATTGAATTATTTGTAGTGAGGTGGATGGACCTAGAGACTGTCATACAGAGTGAAGTAAGTCAGAAAGAAAAACAAATACCATATGCTAACACATATATATGGAATTTTAAAAAGCAGTACTGATGAATCTAGTGGCAGGGCAGGAATAAAGACGCAGATGTAGAGAACGGACTTGACGGGGGGGAAGGGGAAGCTGGGGTGAATTGAGAGAGTAGCATTGACATATATACACTACCAAACGTAAAATGGATGGCTAGTGGGAAGCTGCTGCATAACACAAGGAGATCAACTCGATGCTTTGTGAAGACCTAGAGGGGTGAGATAGGGAGGGTGGGTGGGAGGATGAAGAGGGAGAGGATATGGGGATATATGTATACTTATAGCTGATTCAGTTTGTTGTACAGCTGAAACTAACACAACATTGTAAAGCATTTATACTCCAATAAAGATGTGAAAAAAAATGAACTTTAGAAGAAAAATTTATAATTCATTATGTAAATAATTTTTAAATTTAAGAATGGAAATATTATCTATAATCATATTTATTTAATTAATAGAGGGGAAACAAAGAAGTGAAAAACAGAAATTGTATGAAGGCATGAAAATAGAGAAAAAGAAAAAAAAACAAGAAAAATGAGAGTAAACAGAAAACACAAATCAAGATGGTAAAATTAAGTTAAAATACATCATCAGTCACAAAACATAGAAATGAATTAAACCCACCTAAATAAAGACAAAAATTGGGTATTAAAAAATCTAACTCGGACTTCCCTAGTGGCGCAGTGGTTAAGAATCTGCCTGCCAATGCAGGGGACACGGGTTCGAGCCCTGCTCTGGGAAGATCCCACGTGCTGCAGAGCAACTAAGTCTGTGCGCCACAACTACTGAGCCTGCGCTCTAGAGCCTGTGAGCCACAACTACTGAGCCTACATGCCGCAACTACTGAAGCCCGTGTGCCTAGAGCCCGTGTGCTCCTCAACAAGAGAAGCCACTGCAATGAGAAGCCCGTGCACCGCAACGAAGAGTATCCCCCGCTCGCCACAACTAGAGAAAGCCCTTGTGCAGCAACGAAGACCCAACACAGCCAAAAATAAATAAATAAAATAAAAATAAAAATAAAAAATCTAACTCTGTGTGTCTGGGAGACACATCTAAAACAAAACTATCCAAAAAGGATTAAAATAGGTGAATGGAAATAGGTCATTTAACTACTAACCCTGTAGAAGCTGGGATAGCAATATTAATATAAGACAAATATGATTTAAGGGAAATAAGAAACAAACTAAAATGTAGCATAATTTTAGTTGGTTGATAGTATAGGAAAATAGATGCCTTGGTTTGGCCTTGATGTTAGGAACAGTTTGTCTTATACCACTGAGGGATCCCGACACCAGAGGAGAAAATGTAACCCTAATATGCTACCTGGCCCAGCATTGGACAATATTTACATTGTCATACTAATGTAAGTGTTGTTGATTGGTTTACAGCTTTTAGATTCATCTTGGAAAAACCAAGGAAGTCTTGGTTGTTGTTGCAGGCAGAATGCATACATTAACACCTTAATGAAGTAAAAATAAAAATCTGCTGACAGTGGTGGCACAAGGGAGGGGGAAAAAGTGTACGGGAATTAACATTCTCACATAAGTAGGGAGTCAAGAGACCCTGTCAAAAGTTGGTGGAATAAGAAATGGAAGTTTAAGCATATTATTTAAAATTCAACATATAATCCATAAAGCATATAATCAATAAAAGAACCAAAAATAATAGTATAAAATTATTCAAGGGAATAGTGAGCCAAATACTTAAAATTGATAAATCAAGAAGTAGAGGTTTAAGAATGTATATATAACCTGATGGAGGTAACCAATAAAAGTTCTAAACTCTTAGAAGAGGCTGCCTCCTGAGAACAGAAGCAGGGATAGAGTGGGGTAGTGTGGGAGACTATTGTTTTTCATCATAAGCAGAGCTATTTGATATGTTACCATATCCATAAATTACTTGAATAAAAGTAAAAATTAAAATGAAATTTAAATACAGGAGCTGTACTACAAAAGAACTCTTCTTACTCTTTGGACCTGGGCCACTTTACACTTTACCATCAGGAAGAATCTATGCAGCCTGAATAAATTATTGGGAGTATAAACTAGAGCCACTGGATGTGTGGCTTGAGAGGAACCATATCTCCATGGGATTTCTTAGCTTCAACACTTGGGATTTTGGTTCTACCATTGTCAGTAACAACAACAGATACTCATGTCAACTAACATTGAGGTCAACAGTATTGGGGTCCTTCCTGTCTTAAGTGACATTCTGAATTTCTGCTTCCCTAGCAGGGGACAGCAGTCAATAATCATTAGGACTTTTTCGTGGCCAAAACACACGTGAGTGGCATTGCAGAGATTTTGACAAGGTTTTTATTGTTCAGCTAGAACCCTTCTCTTCTCATCCGATAAAATTTCCCATAAAGAGTAAATACTTTGAGGAGAATAGGGAGGCTAGATGACAGAGGTAGGAGGGAGACTTACTTTTCTCCATCTATACTTTGGTATCTTTCAAACCTGTGACATGGATTTTCTTTTTTGTTCAAAGAGTCTATGGAAACCCACTTGCTTTAATCTCTAAATCTTAAATTGACAATATTACTAATCTTAAGGCTCTCTGTATAAGGGTTTTTAAGAAGAGCAAGGCTTTCAGAAGCTAAGCCCAGAGATCCTGCTGACAGTTTATGGAGTAGGCACCCAATAACTACTTGCTGACGGTGTTATTATTGCAAATAATGTTTATCATAGTGCCAATAATGAGATGAGCAAGAACTCATTTCATCATCCCATAAGGCAAAGCACTGGAGCTTTCTTTGTGAAGAGTGAACACCCTGATTTCCCCAGAATGGCATGTCAACAATGCCACTGCCCATTTCCCTCAGGGCTGAGCCCCTTGGCATGGCTTCTACCTGCTATAAAGAGTCTCTCCTCTGTACTCTCTCAGCATATCATTCTGCCCCCAAAAGGGGTTTTCCAGGTATCTCATCATCAGCTCTCGTAACCCTGACTCTAGAAATTCTCTCCATTCAGTAGTTGATGCTGTGGTTGAGAGCAACCCACGGTGTTTGGGAGGAACCCACCTTTCAGGAAGCCGTAAGTGCTCACTAGTCAAGCAAAGTATCATGCACAGAAAGCGTATCATTAAGTGATGTGCTCCTGTCTCTCGGGTGCTGAACACATCCACTCAAGCTTTGTCTGGCAATTGCAGACCTGCAGACTGGGGGTAGGGGGAGAGACATATGCAGGTCATTGTCACCTAGACATACCATTCAACCCAATTAATCATGCATCAGCCATCTGGATACAGCATGGCCCAAGGTTGATCCGGGAATTCTATATTCTTCATCACATAGACATGATCTTTGTCACAGAGGATTCTCCATCCCTGCTCTTCCATCCCTCCCTCTTTTCCTTCTTCCCATTTTCTTTCCTTCACTCACCAGACATCATTTGAGCTATGTGTGCCAGATACTACTTCAGTAAGAAGGTGCTAAGAATCATATGCCAACCTCCAATTTAGGAAAGTCTAAAAAATCTCAACATCAGGAGCTGAAGTGGGTTTTTGTCAGACTCTAACTCAGCAATAAGTAGAACAGTTCAGTTAAAACTGAGTAATTCCCATCAGAGTTGCATCTGCCTGAGTAACACCCTGTCCTACACCCACACTTGGTTGGTAAGGTTCTGTGGGCAATTGTAAGTACACGGATGGGCTCTTTGGAGGAGGGACAGAAAGAGCCACTGCCCAGTATGACTGTGCAACTTGGGCTATGTAGAGGAGTTCCTGGAAGAGGTAAGTCAGGGCAGAAATCTAGCCCATGTTCTGCTCACTGAGACATGAGGCTAGGGACCCAGAGAATGGGCACATTTTTCTCATTCTCCCCAAAGAAGCCGATCCACATTCTCTGATTGTAATCCTCTGATGGGAAGGTCAGGGAGTTATAAACCAGGGTGGGAACACAGACTGTGTGGAAAAGCACAGGCTTTTCAGAGCAAGGTACAGAGTGAATATCACTATCCATCCACACCAGGTCCCCTTCTTTGAAACAACCGAGGGCCAGGGTTTTTCTGAAGGTCCTGATATATTTCTTACTTGGGGTTTGGACTTCATAATGGATCCCTTGGTTTCTACCCAGTCACTCTTCACATTAGTCCTATTGATGTTTATCTCCCAAGTAAATATGTCTCCTGAATGTAAATACAATGTATCCTCTTCATCCTCACTGACAGTTTCATATGGTTAAATCCCCAGAAAGATACAATTAGACTTGAACACAGGATTTAAGGAGATTGGGCATAGAATCGCTAATTTTCCAGGGCCAGCCTTGTTGTTATGTAAAAAACCTGTCCGGAAAAAAGGTCCAGGTTCCAGTCGTGGCTTTGATGCTAACTCTTGCCTGCTCTTGAATAAGTCCTTACCCCTCTGGGCTTCAGTCTCCTGGTCTGTACAATAAGAGGATTGGGTCTTTATTTAGTTCTGTCAGGCTGCGGTTATACCCAGTTTGGCTTCCAGAGGTTGGAAGCAGAAAGGTGAACTGGCAACAAGCCCTGTGGAGCCTGCATCTAGGACAAGAGGGAAGATATGATTGAAAGGCACAGAGCCCTGGCTTCTCTCCGTATTCAGTTCAAGCCAACTGAATCAAGGATGTAATAGCTCTCGGCATACCAAACATTACTTATACTGACTTCAGCTTCAGCTTCTCCTTTTGTTCATTAAGCCCTTGTGGAAGTTGCCATCCCTCCCACCTTTACATGAGTATGCAGAAAGCTACAGTAAAAACCCAGCAGCTTTGAAGTCCTGGTTCCACCCGTTATTAGTTATGTGACTGATTCCCAGTTTCCTAATCTGTAAAGTGGAGATGATAATGTTTATGTAATGGAGTTTCTGTGAGGAGTCAATGAAATTTTGTCTAAAAAGGAGGTAGCACTGGACCTGGCTGATACATGATCACTTCCTTTCCTCTCCTTCCCCTCTATCCTCCCCGCCCCCACCAGGGTGCACTTGTCAGTAAAGACAATTAACAGTTTTGCACCCTGGGTTGACTGGCTAATGACACAAGTTCAGGCATGAAACAGGTATGCACTTGGTTATTTGTGGCTTGAAATCTCACCCCCGCGATTTTTTCAGTATGCGTTTCATCGGAAGAGATGTCTCATTAGAATGAAAGAACATATTGTTCACTCTGAAGTGATGGGTGTCCCCAGTTTTGTTGGATGTGATAATCCTACATGTGTGTGTGTGGAAGAGCTTAGCATCCAATGGGTCCACTCAAATGGCATTGGAAGGTTCACCTAAGTTTCAACCTCAGCGCTCTCTGTTAAACACTGTCTCCTACCATCCATCCATGATTTGAAGCCCCATTGTGGCGTCCCTGATACCGAGCCAGTGCTTGAGGAATTTTACCCCCTCACTTAGGCACCCATTCCATCTGTGGAGAGTTCTCTTTTAGTGAAATGTACAATCTGCAGCAACCACACACTGTCCCTACCTCTCTTTTTTTGAGGTATAGTTGATTTACAATATTATATAAATTTCAGGTGCACAACATAGTGATTCATAATTTTTAAAAGATTGTACTCCATTTATAGTTATTATAAAACATTGGCATTGGCTATACTCTCTGTGCTGTACAATATACCCTTTTTTTTGGCCACGCCGCATAGCATGTGGGATCTTAGTTCCCCGATCAGGGATTGAACCCGTGCCCCCTGCATTGGAAGAGTGGAGTCTTAACCATTGGGCCACCAGGGAAGTCCTATCCTTTATTTTATACATAGTATTTTGTACCTCTTAATCCCCTACCCCTGTCTTGCCCCTCCCCACTTCCCTCTCCCCACCAGTAACCACTAGTTTGTTTTCTATATGTGTGCGTCTGTTTCTTTTTTGTTATACTCACTAGTTTATTTTTTAGATTCCACATATAAGCGATAACATTCAGTATTAGTCTTTCTCTGTCTGACTTATTTCACTAAGCATAATCCCCTCCAAGTTTGTCCATGTTGATACAAATGGCAACATTTCATTCTTTTTATGGCTGAGCAGTATCCATTTTATATATATATATGTATGTATTCCACATCTTCTTTATCCATTCATCTGTTGATGGACACTTAGTTTGCTTCCATATCTTGGCTATTGTAAATAATGTTGCTATGAACACTGGGGTGCATGTATCTTTTTGAATTAGCATTTTTATTTTCTTCGGATATATACCCAGGAGTGGAACTGTTGGATCATATGACAGTTCTTTTTTAGTTGTTTGAGGAACCTCCATACTGTTTTCCACAGTGGCTGCACCAATTTACATTCCCACCAACAGTGTACAAGGGTTCTCTTTCCTCCACACCCTCTCCAACATTTGTTATTTGTGATACTTTTGATGATGGCCATTCTGACAGGTGTGAGATGATGTCTCATTGTGGTTTTTGGTTTGCATTTCTCTAATGATTAGGGATGTTGAGCATCCTTTCAGGAGTCTGTTGGTCATCTGTATGTTGTCTCTATAAAATAAGCAAGTTGGTATAATGTACTGGTTAAGAGCAAGGCCTCCATATTCAGACTGTTTGATTTTGAAGAATGAGTCTACTGCTTACTTACTAGCTTTGTGATCTTGAGTATAGTTAAATTCTGTTTCCTTATCTAAAAAATGGGGCCAATAAGGCCAACCTGATTAGGTTATTGAGGTGATTAAATGAGTCTATTTATATACATAAAGTGTCTGGTACATAATAAGTTCTTATAAATGTCTATTATTATTAATAATGATCTTTTCTCCACATGATAAGTTGTCATATCCTAGAACAAAGCTGAGAATGGCCCAGTTAACTTCAGTAGAACAGGGTAGGTGGAGAGGAGCCAGTACCTAGAACTTGCACCGTCTGGTTCGGAGATATACCCAGCCTCAGGTCCTCAAGATAAGAAACCTTATCTTGAGACAGACCATTGTAACTGGGAGGAAAGACCATAAAAGCAGATAGAAGATATTCAACGTGAAAGGCAGTTTTCTGCCTATAGATATCCTGCCTGATCATATAAGAGAGCTCAAGTTCCCCTCTCTGCCAGGTGGGACATCTAAGCCCACTAATGTCAGAATGTCTGTGAATTCCTGATCACCAGCCATCTTGGCATTGTTAGTTTGATGGTCATGGCCCAACCATCTTCTGGAATTTCTAGCCCATGGCCTTTACTTCAGTCTGCTGCTGTGAACAGTATATGTAACTTGTGTCAGTGACCAAATGGCTTCACCTGGACTTGGAGTACCTGATGGAGAGGATTTTGCAGAAGAAAAGGCAAAAGAGCTACCCCTGGCTATGAGCTCATGCCTAAATCCTAAGAGTATGCTTGCTTTTGGTGCTGAAGGCATGAGTCCTTAGAAAGGATACAGCAGAGAATCTGCTGGTAAGTGTTCCTCTGGCATTTACCCTGCCATAAAAAAAAAAAAAAAAGCAGGAATCAGGACGTGTTGCGATTGCTAAGGCTTCTTTCAGTCAGAGCATGCACTGACTACCTACCCTTGATCATTCTCAACTTGCTGGGCCAGCTGAGGAAAGCTGGGATATTCACGAAGTCTGAACTCAGGGCAGTATGTAACCTCATCAGAATCTAGGAGGATACTTGGAAGGCAGCATTCTACAATGACTCAGACAATCTGAATGCTGAGGAATGCCATTCAGTTTCTGTACTTGAAGACATTCATTTTTAGAAGTGCAGAGAATGAGGGATAAGGGGAATGAGGGGAAAAGTTCCCTGGAGGATGTGGTCTTTCATACTCTACTCCCACTTCCAAGATCAGCTTCCCGCTTTCCCCTCACTCCCACCCCTGGACCGTAATAACTAAAGTCCTCTACATCTTTGACATTTTTCTCCTATTGTAAATGACATAGGTTTTCCCCTAAGGACACTATTTCCCCTACTTCCCTTTCCATACTCCCATCTACCACAAGACCCAGAAGAAAGAGCAGCATTCTTACATCCCAATGTCATTTACAGTCCATTACTCTTATGACCTCAAGTAAATAATTTTCCTCTGTTGAATTTCAGGCTCCCTATATCACAGCTCCCTTCCGTGACTCAAACTACCATCTTTCTTGTGTCCCTTCCCCACATTTACCTCTGACCCCTGATCCACCTCCAGTCCCACAGTCACCGTGGGTGACCACAATGTCCATATGGATGACCTATCCAACAGCTTCTTGACCTTCTCAACCCCATTACCTCCATGTAACTTTAGTCATCCCCATTCACAAACAAATCTTGGATCTCATCAATTGCCCCAAACTACTCTACCTCCAGAATCTTAAACTCTAGTATCTTACTCTATGGCTTCAATCTTCCATTTCTCTCATGCTTTGCTACTTCTAGACCTCTTTGATCCTAACAAGACCTCCCAGTACTTGATTCTTCCATTTTCTTCCAGTCTATTTGTCTCTTTCTTATCCAACCTAAATTCTTAGCCCTTCAGATCAATCACTGTGTTGACAGAAGTGTCTGTTCTTTTGTCCCCTTAACCTTTTACCTAACCTACCTGGAAAAACAGCTGGGCCTTCTCTGACACATCACTGGTCAGCTCTCTTTTCTATTTCCCCATAGCAGTTATTTCAGACTTCTCTATTCTTTTCAAACTCTCTACTGCTTCTGTGTCCCACCCTATTTCTTCACTCTTACAAGATGGCCTCATTTGATACCTTACAGAGAAAATAAAAAGTATTAAAGAGTAATTACTTAAGGCTCTGTTCCTCATCTCCAGTATGCAAAATTACCTTCATCTGTTCACATCCTTTCCTCCTTCCCCTGGTCTAAAGCTAATCCTCTGATCGAAAGCTAATCTAAAGCCGAAGCTACCTGTGCTGTGAATTTTATCCCTCTCCACCTCCTCATGGGCCTTACTCTATCAGTTAACTCTCAGTATCATTAGTGTCTCCCTCTCTACTTGCATCTCAGAAGCTTCTAGACCAGGTAGGTCCTTGTTCACTAGGCCTTTGCTTCACCTGGGAAACATCCTCTTTGAGCATTTCTTCAGGGACACCATTTATAGAAGTAAGTCAGACAAGGGGAAATATTTTTAGGAACAGGAATTAGGAATTGAGATTTTAGTTTTTTAAATTCACAGTTTGATGGGCTATTCCAGGATAAATGTAAAGTAGGAAGTTTGGAGATGCAAACATGTAGTATCTTTAGGAGAGAGGTCAGTCCGAGACATTCAAATTTCTTCCTTACTCTGGTACATCAAAGGCATGTAACTATGCATGAACTTGGACAGAGGGGGTGGTCCCTGAGTATTTCTTTTCATAGTGTTTTCTCCTCCAAAGGGCCTTTAAGTTTTTGGCATATTAATGCATTGATTTTAAAGATATTTCAGTGGTATTGAAAACACACATGTTACAATTCTGAATTTCATCTCAATCTCCAGAAGTGGAATCCAGAAAAAAATTACCTAGTCTTATGACAGAGCAGGAAATGACAGTGTGACTCTGGGTCCTTGTTGGCAATTGTATATTTTTCTATAATTAAGGAATCTCTTAGGGACAATGTGCAGCCATATTTATTAGAAGAAAGGCTCCCAAAACTCTAGATAAAAAATAACTTTACTATTTCTCTGGGAGTCAAAATGCACTAATATGCATTCATGTGCAGATGTGTCAACCTCCCCTTTGGAGTACATCTGCTAACATAGTATGTGCTACATTTAGGGTAGAAAGAAGCAGAGGCTGAGGAATGCTGAGGAGCTCTTGGGTAGCATGTCTTTGGCCTATGGTTGAAACTACTCCTCAGAAGTTTATCATATTCCAGATTCACTCAGATAAAGTTGTGCTTTATTTCTCTGACGGATAATTGTTCTGTCAGCCTCAACTACTTCATTACATATTTAAAATTTATCTTCTATTGCTTGAAACTAATCAACATATTCTTTTTTCATTATAGCACACTGGTTATCAATATCATCACAAAGTGCACTTGAACATTCATCAGAAACTTGAAGATTTCCTTGAACTCACAGGATGACGTTCATCAGCGTACTTGAATATCTTCAGGGCAGCTCTGCCAAATGGTCATCTGTCTTCTCTTTGAATCATAGGTCATCGCACAGAATTCAGATAGATGAAAACCTGTCAATGAAAAGACAGGCTAGAATGCTAAGACTAGAAAAGTCTTTTAAAGGTCACCTACTCTTTTCAGTTACTATATATATACGATAAAAGCCATTCCATAGGATGAGATTTTATAATCTATTCCTATCTCCTTCCCTTTCTTCTTCCTCTCTTCTCTTCTTCCCTCTCCTCCTTTTATATAAACATTTACTGAGCACCCACAATGTTCCACGTCCTATATTAATTATTGAGGATTTAGTGATGAACAATAATCAGTTCCTGCCTTAATACTCTGTCTAGTAGAGGAAAGAGAGACTTTGTTACTACATCCAGGAGCCCAGGTAGGACATCTGTATTCCTTAACTCAACTGAGTGATTAGGAAATATTTCTAGGGAGGTGAGGCTTGAACTCATCCTTTAAAAGATGAGAAGCAATTAGCCAAGCAGGTAAAGGAGAAAAGGCATTCCAAACAGAAGGACATCATGGCCACACCATGGAAGAGTGAGAGCACATGAAGTTGGAAATGGGTGGCATGGCTGAGCATGTGTGAATGTGGATAAAGGGGAGTCCTGCTCACCTATTCTGATGATGGTGTTGCAGTAAAAATAAAATTAGCTCTTAACTTTAACCCTCTTCTTGGCAGAATCCTTAAAAAACTGACAAGAATAAAATATGATTCTATATCATTTAATCAGAAGTGCCTTACTACCAAATACAGGAGAGGAAAGTCAAAGGAAATTTTTCATCTCTTTAACTTTCACTGAGGGCAATGGTTATTAATAGGAGTAGTCAAGGGAATAATTTCTCAATTATTCTCAGCTGATTTTCCTGGCAGTATTTCATTCAAATCAGAAGGATGTTAATTCCATTTTTCATAAGAGAGGAATATGACCACTTGTATCAAGTAGAATCCAAACCTCAAATAGTTCCACGTCAGTTTGGATTAGCTGCAGGAAATCCTGATTTTTATCTGATGTGGCCCATAAGTCCAATTATTATACTCACCAGAGAGGTGAGGTTATTTAAGGACTGGCTATTAGCCTCATTTTGCATTCAGAGGCAGGAAGTGATAAATCTTAAAACAAGGTCACATGACTTTTAAAACTGATATCACTGAGGTCTCTCTCCATCTTTCCCTCTTGATCTCTCTGCATCCTTCCTTTTGATCCTCATCCTTCCTTTTTGCCCAATCTCTTTTTCTTTTGTCTCCCTATTTTTTTCCCTTCTTAATTTGTCTTATGCCTACAGCTATCTCTTTGAGCATCTAAATTTTTCTGCTCGTGATACTTGGGTTTCTAACACTTTCCCTTAGAAAATATTTCAAATAACTCTTCAGACTGCTCACTTCTCAAGGAATGTCAAATAAGCTCCTCTTATGATTCCTCACATACTTCCTCCCATGCTTGACAGAACCATACCTAGAGGAATGGTATTATTGTCTCTGTGTCACTCCGGAACAAGCCTCTTGTGGAGGGTCCTGTCTGTCTTTGGCCCTGCCCTATCTGGCATTTTAAACAGAGATGTGTATGAAGACATGGATAGCAGAATTACCAAATCTACAGGTGGATCAAAGCCAGGAAGGGCAGCTAAGACCCTAGATGACAAAATCAATTTCCAAAGTGATCTCAGTTGGCTGAAATGCTGTATGAAACCAACAAACTGAAATTTAAATCAGGCAGATATAAAGTTTGACCTGTTAAATTTAAAGGGAATTTTCAGAAACTCAGGTCCTGACTTAGATTGGGTCATGTGGACTAGGTTGAAAGGTTTTAATTGAATCTTAGCTTAATATAAGTCCAAAGCATGAAGCAGCTGTTGAAAAGGCTAACATATTATTAGACTGTGATTGAAAGTAGGGTCCAGATCAAAGGGAGGAATTGTCTTACTCTACTGTGTGTTGTCTGGCCATATGTGAAACATCATTTTCTATGGGGAGGCAGAACAGAGGTAGATGAAGAGGGAAGGACAGTGAGAGGTAATAAAACTAAGAGGGTCTATAAATAAATCATGTCAGATGATAGTGTTAAAAAAAAAAAAAAACTTGGAAGGAAACAAGGAGGAGGAGACCTGCTGGATAAGTTCACCCATTCCAAGGTCAGTCTGTCCTACCTGTGTACTCTGTCTCTGCCCAGTTTATTTTATCCCTGTGAGTTCTAAAATGAGTCCAGACTTCTTCCATAACTGTCCCTAGCTATAAGTATACAGATTTTCTCTATCATGATTAAGGTATGGAAAGTGTTGGCTTCGTGGATGTATGATCTACACTTAGAAGGACCCCATGCTTGGTTTAATGTCTCCCACTTGAAATTCACAACAATTTTGAACAAGGGCACCTGCATTTTTATTTTTCACTGAGCCTCACAAATTATGTAGCCAGTGTTGGGTATAGAAAACATTCTTTTCTTCTTAGACCAGTTGGAGTTTTCTAAAAGGAAGTTTTGCTATCAAAATGATCTAGCAAACAAACAATGTCAGCTACACCGATAGCTAGAAAAGAATAAACTTTCAGATTACGGATTAATCCTAAAGTGAACTGGAACTCAGCCAAAAAATGCTATTAGCACAGTTAAGAGAGGCTATAGCTTCTGGCTCCTTTCCGCCTCATTTTTAGCTGCCCCAAATGTTAAATTAAGATACGCACATGACCTGAGGTAGATTTTGGCTTGGCAACAAGAAATGAGCCCTAGGTCATTGGCTGTAGCTTCGTTATCACTTGCCAATCCCTTGTTTCTGACCTCCTCCTTCTGTCTCTTTCTACCCATTGGAAATCTCTGGGGTTCCTGGCTTCTTCAGTTTGGCTCCATTTACTTTCTGTTTACTAGCCCATTGAAAAGGCCAGTTACACAAACTGGAGAACCTTGTCTTCCTCACCTATCAGTGGCATCATGTAAGGTTGCCAGATTTGGCAAATAAAAATACAAGATGTCCAGTTATATTAGAATTTTAGATAAACAATGGATCGTTTTTTAGTATATGTTCCAAGTATTGCATGACAGATACTTATGCTAAAAACTTTATTTGTTATCTAGCTGAAATTCAAATTTGTTTGAATGTCCTGTATTTTATCTTGGAAGCCTAGCATCATGGGCACGCATAGATCCTGGGCTGCCCCAGACATTCAAGATATGCCTACCATCTAACCTCCTTGGAGTCCATTGGCATCTCTTCAGTTTTATTTTCTGGAACCAAAACTGTCTCCTGGATTTGTCTAATGTCAGATTCTGGCTCCTGCGATTTCTACCTCCTCTCTCTAGTTCCCATTTCATCAAGAGAGCAGGAACGACTAGCAGATCCTGAGTTTAATTGAACAATCACCTATCTTTCCCAAGTCACATTACTAATTCTTTACATTTATTCAGGTTCTCTTTCACAATTTCATTGCCAAGTACTCCCAGAGAAGTCATGCTTATTAGATTTTGCAACAGAGATTGTGACTCATTTTCTCACCATTATTTCCCCAGCATAGTTCTCCATGCTACTATAGTGCATGGCACCCAGTGGAGTTCAATAAATATTTGTTGAATGAGTTAAAGAATAAATTCCCTACAGACTGTTTGCTAGATTAGATGGAACAGAGCGTTCTATTTTATTCCAGAGGGGAGGACTATGGCCAACAGCATTAACATTTAGGAAAATCGTTTTTACTTCAACACGGCCCAAAATTCCCTACTATCAGAGGTCAAAGTGGTAGTGTTGAGAAGTCAAGAGCTGCTCAACGGTTCAGGAGGAAGCCGAATTCTCACCTAGTAAGGAGCTGCTGCCACAGACAGAATTTCTGGACTGCAGTGAGAATTAATTATTAGACTACTTCTAACCCTAAGATTCAAGAATGCTAATGCACTCTCTCCACACACACTTTTTTTTTCAAGCTTGAAAGTTGCCTATGTTACTGAATCCTCTTCTGAGACCTAGCAGGTATAATGGTTGCATACACATATTAATGATGTGCCAACTACTTTTGGTTTCAGATCTTGTAGGGCATAAAGATAAGGAAGTAGTTTCTGTCAATGGAAAGTAAAAAGCCCTTAATTTTTCAGTTTATCTTTGATTTATGTGTTTCTGTGTCTATATGTGGCCAGGCTTTCCTTGGCCTTTTTCAAAAAGATCACAGTGTAATAATTGAAAATGTGTGGTAACTGACTACATGTCCATGGGGGAAATGTTATGTGTTACCCAAAATTACAGTCACTAATGGAATCCCAAGCTAGTCCCTCAACATGAAAGAAAAAAGTATCTGTAGGTGTAGTAAGCGTAACCATTCCCCCCAATAACCCTGGAATCCTTATATATCTCCCAATTCTTTTAATGTTGTTATGTGTGAGGGAAAGGACAGGGTATGTGGGGTAGAGTTACTATGCATATCTGAGCAGTGCCTCTGGTGCTGGTGGGCAGGAGGTCAGGAGGAGGGAGAGAAAGAGTTAAAGGAGAGCGGGGGCAAGCTATGTGATGTCCCTGGGGCCAGGATAGGGAGTATGGGGTGGCTCGGGACGTGTGTGTCAGATGTGAAGGCTGAGTAGAGGCTGTGTGTGTGTGTGTGTGTGTGTGTGCACGCAAAAATAAGGATGATTGGTGGAAGCCAAGTATGTGATGTGGATAGGATGGTAGAACAAAGGTTGTAGATGTATATGTGGTTAAGGTCTATATGAGGGTGGAGGTGAGTATGGTGTGGGCCCCTAATTGTGTAACATAAAAGAGGAAAAAATCAGTGTGAATGGACTGATTGTGAGCATGTTTGTGTACGGGAAAATGGTTGGTGGTAGCCAAGTGTATGGTGTGGGGTAAAGTGGTAGGGACAAAGTATGTGGATGTACATGACAGGATATTTAGAGGTGTGGGATTGGATGTAGTGTGTGTGTGTGTGTGTGTGTGTGTGTGTGTGTGTGGCGGGGGTGGGTAGAGAGAGAGAGAGGGAGAGAGAGAAAGAGGAAGCTACCTTTGGGACATTTATGCTTATTTATGCGTAGGATACGTTTTTTTAAGTTATTTGTGTATGGACAGGTTATATGTTTATGTTTGGACAAGTGTAAGAGAAGGGTGTGTGTGTGTGTGTGTGTGTGTATCAGGACAGAGTATATGTACTGGATGGAGCTCTAGTGTGTTGGCATATAGAACAGTGTACACATGTTTATGACACGTGTGTATGTATGGTTAGTAGGTGTGTGCTGTAGGTCCTATGTAACAGTAAGACCCTACAAGAAGGAACGCCAAGTCACCGTTATGCAGTTTTTCTGTCTGACCTGCTTATCCTGTTTCCATTGTCTCCAGGTACCAGGAAGATACACTGAGTGCTGGCTCAGAGCAGGTTGAACATGAATAAAAGAAGACCTTCAGTCCCCGCTCTTTGGGTTAGTCATGCCTAAGAGACAAGTGGGCAGTGAGATCCCACACAGTGCTTCCTCAGTTATGCCCTGGGCATGCCCTTCAGCGTGCTCTCTTGGAACTCAGGTGAAAAGGGTATACCCAAGAATGTTCACCTTGAGGGTTTTTCTTTTAATATTTATTTATTTATTTATTTATTTATTTATTTATTTATTTGGTTGTGTCGGGTCTTAGTTGCAGCACGTGGGATCTTTCATTGCGGTGCGCAGGCTCTTATTTGCAGCGCGCGGGCTTCTCTCTAGTTGTGGCTTGCGGGCTCAGTAGTTGCGGCACGCGGGCTTCATTACCCAATGGCATGTGGGATCTTAGTTCCCTGACCAGGGATCAGACCCTCATCCCCTGCATTGGAAGGTGGATTCTTAACCACTGGACCACAAAGGAAGTTCCCCACACTGAGGTTTTGTGTGTTCACCCTCTTAGCATCCCTGAGTCTGAGCCACATCTCTGAGGCTTCATACCAGCCTCTTTGTTTATATACAGTATTAATATTTTATTCACCTCTGTCCTGGAAATTTGTAGACGCGAAGAATGTTTAGATCAGAGATATGCTAGCTAGTGGTTCTCATTTAGGATAATGGGGGAGGGGGTGATAACTAACAGAATCTTAGACCTTGATTGAGAGTGGGGATGAGAGAGTGGTTCAGTGCTCCTTAGGTAACTTGGATGTTACTGTTTTTTCTTCTAATTGAGAAATACTTCTCTGGTCCAGTCCTCTCTTATTTTAGAGAAGAGGAATCTAAGACCCAGAAAGGGTTAGAATCCTGCTCAATGTGAAACGGCATTATGATCGTATTTTTTGCCAGCTTGAGGTTCTCTGAACCACCCATTTAAGACTTTAACCTTTTGTAGGTGGGTCTATGTTTATTTAGCTCCATCTGTACAACCATGAACATAGCATCTGAACTAAATAAGCATTCTTTATGAAATTAATTAGAAAAAGATGAAGATCTACTACAACATAATGTGGGACTTGGGGAAATAATAAGCATGCTACATGAGTTTCAATGAAAACTGGAAGATGAACAATCATGAACTTTATAAGACTTGTGAAATACACATTCATAATGGATAATGGACTAAAAATATCAGGTGGTGTAGAAAGCATTTTTCTGCATCAACCTTTGTCCTAAGAAGACAAACACTGGTCTTCCCAAATTATGAAGCTGTGTGCTTAGGAAACCTATTTCTTAGAAGAAATAGGAACTATCCCACCCTTTTTGCTTTCCCAAAACAGACCTTACAGAAAATAATTTTCTGAACCCCTTAAATTTTTCTGTTATTTCCTTTCTGCCTTCTTTGATCTCATGTTTATTCTGCTTACTGATCAAAAAGAAGAACAACGGGAAAGAACTCATAATCTAGAATCAAATAGATCTCTCTGAAAATCTTGGCTCCATCTTTAACTGTGTGACACTGGACAAGTTTCTCAAACTCTCTGAGTCTCAGCTTCCCCATCTGTAAAATAGTACGGTAATGACTACTGTGCATAGTTATAAAAATTAAATAGTATGCATATACTAAACGCATGGCCCAGAGCAAGCAGTCAGTGAACGTGACTCCCATTTCCTTCCTCAACAGATGCTTTTACCTTTGCCTGCTACGCTGCCAAGTACCTTTGTCCAGTAGAGTCACTAAAGATAAGAGACACCCCAGATTTCATCTATCAGTGGAGCCTAGCAGGGCCAAGACTAGGGTCAGATGAATGAAGTACTTTCCTTGGTCACCTTGGGGAGAATTTAAGGAGGGGTCAAAAAACTCAGTAATCAAGATAAATAATATTTGAAGTAATATTTTAAAAATTAAAATGAATGCTTTGGGTGGTGAACGTGTTCTAAAATTAGATAGTGATGATGGTTACACAAATGTAAATATACTGAAAAACCACTGAATTGTACACTTTAAAAGGATGAATTTTATGGTATGTGAATTATGTTTTAATAAAGTTGTTATTTAAAAAATTAATATGAAAAAAGTCATGATGAACAAAATATCAACATTTTAATGAAAGTAAGGATCAGACTAGAACCCACCCGAACCCAAGGGCACCAGATTCCAGATTTCAGGACCACAAATCCTGCTTGAGAAAGAAGTGAGAGGGAAAGAAAGGGGGTCGCATGCAGCAGGAGTAGCACCGTACTTCCTGATTCTTTTTTGTAGTTTCAGTTTTTTCTTTCTCAAGTCACAAGCACTGACTTCCCCTGAGTGCCTTTCTTAACAGCCCTACCGCATCTATTCCTTCCCTTTCCTCCCTCTTCTCCATAGTTCACAGTAGAGCAAGCAGAGAGGGAAGAAGCAGTCTAGTAGCTGAGCTGGCGTGGATGAGGAAAGCAAGTCTATCCTGTTTGTTCCAGGCCCACCTCTAACCCTGGGGAAAGTTTGTAATAAGGTGGGGAAAATATTCAACTAACAACTGGCACCCAAATTTCTAAGAGAGGAAACTTAAGGAGGGAAAAATGCCTCAAAACTGTTTGGAGTAGAAGATGGGACCCAAAAAGCATGTGTGTCAGTTGAAGACCAGGCTGACAGGACCAGCCTTGCTACCTCAGTCAAAGAGAGGACTTTGTTTATCTGGAGAAGATGGAGTGGCAGTAGGACATGAGAGAACAGTTGATTGTAATGGGAGAGGAAAAAGAGGGAATGTGGGGGAAGATATGAGACTGGGTTCTGCGTGGGCAGAATGGCCAGGAGAGGAGGAGTCCCCTGAATCAGGAAATGGGGAGGGCCACGAAAAAGACTTTTTAAAACAAGAATACCTAAATTGGCTTCTAAAAGTTGTTTAATGTGTGCTATGTGATGTAATCTTTCCCCCATAACCCCAACTCTTAAATAAAATCTACAGGTATAAGTGGGGGTTTGTATGCAAACCAATGGAAGGACTGATTTTCGTGAATAGATTGACCTGCTCAGAGTAGAAAATGGAACAAAGGAGGCAGAAGCCCAGGATGGAGAAGAGACTATAAGATGTAAGCTCCTAGACTATGCAAAAACCTTACAAAGGGCTCTGAACCCTTGCTGGTCATGGAATTAGGAGAGTTGAGTCAGTTTAATCTAGCTCTCAAGGGTCAGGGAGACCACATCTGAGATCCAGGTTAAGATTAGATTTGTTGAGCAGGGTTAAATCCTCTTTGGAGGGTCCTTGTGGGTCCAGTGGAGGAGTGGGGAGAATCTTGCCAGTACATTCCGTTTATAACTAAAAGGGCCATTGGAGGAAGGAAGAATAGACCAGAGTGACACCAACCATTGCTTCAACAGACTCAATGAAAATACTTGGGGCCCAGTTCTCTAAGGCCCATACTTAAATTTATTCCTTGACACATTCCAAGGGGTTAGTCACGCTCAAGATATTAGAATCTATATCAACCTCAAGATCTCATCTAGATAGTCAAATTTCTTATTTTGCTAATAGATGTTCCAGTTTAAGAGCAGATGTTTGCAGTATTACCTTGTATATATTATTCTCATCTTTCTTCCTGATAATCTTCTTTCCTCATTAAAGGAGGTGTCCTATTGAAAATGATAGTTTAATATGAACCATGACAGACCCTGTGGTTTCCTAACACTCAAGAAGCATGAAGATAATTGCCTACTGGTTTTTCTATACTAGTTTCTTGTCAATAAATCATTTTCCTTTCCCAGAACTTTCTGGCTACAGCCCTATTTTGTTTTATGGTAGGCAAGCCTCAAAAAGACTCACTCTGGTGCAAATTAGAGTTGGGTCTCCACACGCCAGTATTTTTGTAATGCTCCTCAGATTATTCTAATGTTCTGCCTTAGTTGTGAATTCCAGGAACTGAATCTGTGGAGGCATGTGTATTTTATTTTTAACATCTTTATTGGAGTATAATTGCTTTACAATGGTGTGCTAGTTGCTGCTATATAACAAAGTGAATCAACTATATGTATACATATATCCCCATATCCCCTCCCTCTTGCATCTCCCTCCCAACCTTCCTATCCCACCCCTCTAGGTGGTCACAAAGCATGGAGCTGATCTCCCTGTGCTATGCGGCTGCTTCCCACTAGCTATCTATTTTACATTTGGTAGTGTATATATGTCCATGCCACTCTCTCACTTTGTCCCAGCTTACCCTTCCCTCTCCCCGTGTCATCAAGTGCATTCTCTACATCTGCATCGTTATTCCTATTCTGCCCGTAGGTTCTTCAGAACCATTTTTTCTTTTTTAGATTCCATATATATGTGTTAGCATACAGTATTTGTTTTTCTCTTTCTGACTTACTTCACTCTGTATGACAGACTCTAGGTCCATCCACCTCACTACAAATAACTCAATTTTGTTTCTTTTTATGGCTGAGTAATATTCCATTGTATATATGTGCCACATCTTCTTTATCCATTCATCTTTCGATGGACACTTAGGTTGCTTCCATGTCCTGGCTATTGTAAATAGTGCTGCAATGAACATTATGGCACATGACTCTTTTTGAACTATGGTTTTCTCACGGTATATGCCCAGTAGTGGGATTGCTGGGTCGTATGGTAGTTCTATTTTTAGTTTTTTAAGGAACCTCCATACTCTTCTCCATAGTGGCTGTATCAATTTACATTCCCACCAACAGTGCAAGAGGGTTCCCTTTTCTCCACACCCTCTCCAGCATTCACTGTTTGTAGATTTTTTGATGATGGCCATTCTGACCGGTGTGAGGTGATACCTCATTGTAGTTTTGATTTGTATTTCTCTAATGATTAGTGATGTTGAGCATCCTTTCATGTGTTTGTTGGCAATCTGTATATCTTCTTTGGAGAAATGTCTATTTAGATCTTCTGCCCATTTTTGGATTGGGTTGTTTGTTTTTTTGATATTGAGCTGCATGAGCTGCTTTTATATTTTGGAGATTAATCCTTTGTCAGTTGCTTCGTTCACAAATATTTTCTCCCATTCTGAGGGTTGTCTTTTCGACTTGTTTATGGTTTCCTGTGCTGGAGGCATGTGTATTTTGAAAAATCCTCATCCTCTCCTACCAGTTGAGACATTCAATAAGATGAGATTTAAGATTATCTAATTCTATGAATCAAATAATTAATTATTTAGTACTTACAGTGTTAAGTATTACAAGTAATACTTAGTATCACTTGTCAAAAGCAGAAGCTAAGGAATGAGAATTTAGAAATCAATATATTAACCCCGAAGTATCCTGGTAATTTAGTTCCTAATAATAATTTGAATTAGGGGCTTCCTTGGTGGCGCAGTGGTTAAGAATCCACCTGCCGATGCAGGGGACACAGGTTCGAGCCCTGGTCCAGGAAGATCCCACATGCCGTGGAGCAACTAAGCCCGTGCGCCACAACTACTGAGCCTGCACTCTAGAGCCCGTGAGCCACAACTACTGGGCCCCCGTGCCACAACTACTGAAGCCCCCGTGCCAGAGCCCGTGCTCCGCAACAAGAGAAGCCACTGCAATGAGAAGCCCACGCACCGAAACTAAGAGTAGCCCCTGCTCACTGCAACTAGAGAGACCCCGCATGCAGCAAAGAAGGCCCAACGCAGGCAAAAATAAATAAATAAATTTATTTTTTAAAAAAAGCCGGAAAATGAAACAGTAAAGGCAGGTTATGCCAAAGGAAATAAATATGCCTACACTCCTTAGACATGTGATGAGGAACACAGATCTTGCGCCTTTGAGAGTAAGTTTATGTAGTTGATTGTGTGGAATGAGGATTGAGGGGAGGGACAAGGGCTCTGGGGCCAAACAGACACAGGTTCAAATCCCATGTCTACTATTCATTTGTATTGTGACTGAGGGCAAGCCAATTAAACAAATATAGCCTCAGTTTCTTTATTTGAAAGTGTAGTAAATAGTACACACTGTCCCAGATGTGATGTTTAAATAAATCCCTGTATGTGGAAGAAGTTAACTCATTTTGGGTATATAATATATATATGGGTTTCCCTTTCCTCTTATTATGGACAAAGTATGTCTCCTATTAAATTCATAGAAAAAGTCCTAAAGTGTAAAATGGTCTATTCAGACCATTTAACTAAATACTACTGTACCTTCTGTAAATTGGTTTTCAAAACCCTGTTCTGCAGCCTTTGCTGATTGTGTGAAGTAATCCTCTTCTCCCTGTAATGCATGGTATTAAAAAAAGTAACCTTTAAACCCTATAAGAGGTGTCTTTATTCTTATCCATTCCATCTCTGATCTTCCATCTTTCTCATACTATGCTGCTGTTAAAGATTGTTGAACAGGACTCAGAGATTGAATAATTGGCCTTATTACTGTAGTTTAAAATCATCAATTTGACAAATGTATTAGTTAGGATTAGTTTGACAGCATTTACCCAAAAGCCCTAAAAACAACGATGGCTCAAAAATACAAAAATGTATTTCTCATATAAAAGATGTCTTGGAGGTAGTCATTCCTGGGTTGACTCGGCAGCTCTCTGATAACATAAGAGCTTCAAGCTACTATTTTTCTGTCCAACATCTTAGCATATGGCTTCCATCCTCAAGGTACCTTATGATTCAGGATGGCATCTTGTCCTATTTGTAGATCAGAAGGAAAAAGGGCATGAGGACAGTAAAGGGCCACTTCCAGATGGGATAGTTTTCTTTATGTGGCCTTCATGTTCCACAAAACATTTCAGTTTACATTCCATTGACCAAAAGTAGCTGCAAGAGAAGTTGCAGACATAATTCCAGGTGGTGATATGCCCACACAAAAATCTGGATTCTGTTACTAAGGAGGGAGGGAAGAGTTCGTGTTGAGATAGGCAACTAGTACTGTCTTCTCAGGGATTTCATTCACCCGACAAATATATGACTCTATTTATTAGTCACTAGACCCTATTCCAAATATTGAGGATTCATCAGGAAAAGAAAAAGGACAAATTCCTATCTTCACAGAATTTGCATTCTAGTGGAATGGTAATTGACAGCATTTATTAAATGATTACTATGTGCCAGGCATGGTCGTAAACATCTTACTTGTACTAACTTATTTGATGTTTGCAACAATCCTTTAGGGTAGGTACCGTCATTATCCATATTTTGTAGATAAAGGAAGTAGAGGCACAGAGAAGTTAATAACTTACCCAAATTGATATGTCATAACTGGTAAATCCACGGTTTGAACTCAGTCTAAATTCCAAATGCATACTTTTAACCTCTATTCTGTATTACTTCTCCTCAGTGTTTTCATGTGTTAAATTTATGTTCTCTTCTAGGCATAAATATTTATATACATGTTTTGGCGGCAGAAATATTTGGTCCCAATACTCCGTCTTTCCTTTAGTGGTGGTTAGGCATTGGAAGTGGGATGCCTGGCTATACCGTCTATCAGGAGTGAGTGGGAGAAAGTTGCAATATACAGGACCTAAGAGATTATTGGGTTGCTTACCAAATTACAGGGCTGCTCAGATGCAGTAGGAAGTAGGAAGTGTCATCCTCTTTTTTAAGAGCTGTGTCTTGAATTGAGATCAGTGATAGCATCACTAGTTGCTCAATCCAGAAACCTGGACATCATTTCTGACTCTTCCCACTCCTTCACTCCCACATATAATCAATTAGTCCTTTTGATTGAACCTCCTAAATATTTCTAGAATTTGTTAGCTTACCTCCATCTCTATTGTCTCATCTCCAAATTCATGGCATTATCACCTTTTGTCTGTGTGATTCAGTAGTCACATATATGGTGTTTCTGCCTCCAATCAAGCCCTCTTTGGTCCACTCTCTAGGGGACTTGATACCCACAGCTGATCACATCAGCCCTTCTTAAAACTCTTCAATGACTCTTCCTTTTCCTCAGAGTTATGTTGAAACTCTTAACCTGATTTACAAAGTCTTTCACACCCAAAGCAGGCTGGAAGACTATTGCAGTTTGGCTTCCCCAGGAAGCTGACTCAGATGGAGATTAGCATGCAGGAGGTTTATTAGGGAGTCCTCTTGGTGCCACATCTAGGAAAGGGAAAGGAAGGAAGCAAGGTTGAACAGAAAAAGAAGTTAAACTGTGAAGTAGTCTCAATGGAAGCCTCAGCTGCCAGTATGTTCCCATCTGAAATTGGGATGACCCATCAGAATTGTCCTAAGTTGGAGTGAGATGGCTGGGTCTTTATATCTGCAAATTGATCAGCATTGGATAAGGGTTGCCCTGGGAAGGGGACTTGACCTTGGATGAGGCCATCTATACATCCTACATCCTCTTACAGTAACTCCAGGCCCTTTTTGGAACATTGACCCAAACTCAGCACTTCCATGTGCCACACCCTTGAGTACTCAGGACCTCTGACCTAATTTTCCCAGTTTACACTGGAGAGAGTAGGATTAAGGTGAGGCTGGCTGACCTCAGACCCATCTTCCCATTTCTCTAAGGCCCCACATTATACTCTTGGCTTTTTTATGAGGCTTGCATCTTCTGGATTCTGGAGTCTTTTAAACCCTGTCAGAGGTTTCTTTTCCTGGGCCTCCTCTTATCCCACCACCAGCAGGTATTGTTTTAGAAACCCTCACAAGGACTTAGGCAGTACCTAGGGTTTAGTCACACCCTCTCCCTTCTCATCTAGTCAGTCAAACTTTAATCTCTTTAGGTGGAAAAATGGCTCTTATGTTAACTTCATTGATCCCAAATTCACTAAAAAGTTTTTAGGAATTCTATGCTCTGAGTCCTCCAGCTTTCCCCTTATTTTTTTTTTTTTTTTTTTTTTTTTAACATCTTTATTGAAGTACAATTGCTTTACAATGGTGTGCTAGCTTCTGCTTTACAACAAAGTGAATCAGTTACACATATACATATGTTGCCATATCTCTTCCCTCTTGCATCTCCCTCCCTCCCACCCTCCCTATCCCACCCCTCTAGGTGGTCACAAAGCACCGAGCTGATCTCCCTGTGCTATGCGGCCGCCCCCCACTAGCTATCTATTTTACATTTGGTAGTGTATATATGTCCATGACACTCTCTCACCCTGTCACATCTCACCCCTCCCCCTCCCCATATCCTCAAGTCCATTCTCTAGTAGGTCTGTGTCTTTATTCCCATCTTGCCACTAGGTTCTTCATGACCTCTTTTTTTTTTTTTTTTTTTTTTTTTTTCCCCTTATTTTTTTAAAGTCAAATTTTTATTCCTTTCTCTCTAAAGCATCAGGGTCATGAAGTTGAAAACCATGACTTTCAAGATTATTGTCTCTGCTAGATTTTATAAAAGTTTACTCAAGAGCTCAAAATCCAAATAATTCAACCCATGTTTGTGTGTGTGTGTGTGTGTGTGTGTGTTTGTGTAGAAAAAAGCTCTTCCTGCTACTTGGATAGTGAGGGAAAATGATCTGGGCAAAAGAAAGAGAAAAAACCCATATTGTTTAAAATCAGTTGTACCCTGCTATCCACATAAGCCTGCTCTGTCTCACTCTACCTCTCCCTCCCTCTTGCTCCCTGGGATCATCTCCCAAATAAATTACTTTTCTTCAAGTTCCTATCTCAAGCTCTGCCTCCAGGGCACTCAGTATAGGGAAATATATTCCTCATCAATTTCTAAGCATTCTCCAGGGTGTTGCCTCATGTGTGATCAGGAACTGGCCCCTCATGATCGTCCATGTGGTCTCCTCCCGAATTTGCCTTGCTGCAGACTCTGCTACCTACAGCTCATATAGCTGAGCCACTGGCTACAGAATTCCTTCTTTGAGATCACACCTGCTATCACCAGTAGACCCTCAGGCTAAGGGCCACTTTTCCAATGTGTAGAACACACTTTGGAAATTGTGTAATTCACCACAGTTCAGAGATCAGTCTATAACTTTTAGTGGGACATGTCTAATGGTTCAGGGATCATGGAAGAGTAGTGCAATATTGAAAACAACTTATAACCATCCCACAAGCCCAACTCTATCCTAAGGTTTCTTCGTGACAGGGCCAACTTCTTGCTTTGCTCAGGTACTGCCTCCATGGTTGGAGGGTTAGTTCACAATTCTACTACTGGTACCTCCATGCCAGAGTTCAAGCCGAACTGGCTCTCTAGCCTCAGAAAGAAGGGTCGTTTTTCCTCCTACTTCATTCCAAGACCCACTTAAGTTCTCCATGACTTCTAGTTTCTTCCTCAAAAATAAATCTTTTACCTAAGATAATTGGCAGTGGGATATGTATTACCTGCAGGGAAACCAAGTCATAGACATGTGATCTGGCTCTATGGACTCAATAAGACACAAACACACAATGTCTTTAGTAAACTTTCTAAATTCTAAAAAAAGTCATTTTTGGGAAATGACTACTCAATTTGGGTTAAGTTTGGTCATCTGACAGTTTCAACTTTTGGGTCATCTCTTAGTCTATGTAAAACTTAGTCCTTTTCAGGCTGTTTTTACTGAATATTCAAAAATCTTGGGGTCCAGTCTCACCCAGAGTCACCTTGGCACAAGTATAAATCAAAGAAGATGGCAAGTTGGACAATCTTTGGTTAAGAGTGACAGAAACCCAACTCATGCTAGCTCAAGCAGATTACAAAATCATGGGAAAGACAAGAATGGCGTTTGTCTTAGGGTTCACCAAAACAAAGGATTTGAACGCTGTTCGTATGCGTTCCCCTCCCATCTCTCATCTCTGCTTCTTTACTCTTTATTGAATTTTTTCTTACAGACTTCTCTAATGAAGCTGAACAGAAGTTGTAGACTTATGGCCTTAAAGCTTCTTTTAAAGTGATTAAAAATAGGAAAAGTGTCTTTCATATGTATTTATCATAATTTTTCTCATGTCTGATGCTCTTCATTTCTTTGTATAGATCTAAATTTCCATCTGGTATCATACTTCTGCCTGAAGACCTTCTTTAGCATTCCTTAATGTGCAGGACTTCTGACAATAAATTGTTTCAGTTTTTGTCTGAAAATAATCTTCAGTTTGCCTTTTTTTATTTTTGAAAGATATCTTCATGAGGCATGAAATTCTGGGCCGAAATTCTAAGTATGCTGTAATTCTTTTTTCATTAAAAATTGTTATAATGCTTATCTTTGACCCTCTGCATGTAATTTTTTCCCTCTGACTGCCTTCAAGATTTCCTCTTTAACTTCTTAAAGTTTGACTCTGAGGTGTCTGGGAAGATTTGTTTGTTTTGTTTTAATCCTGCTTGTGATTTTTCTGGGCTTCTTGGATCTATGTCTTGGTGTCTTTCATTAATTTTGAAAAATTCTTGGCCATTAGCTCAACAAGTATTTCTTCTGCTTTGTTCTCTATTCTTCTTCTGTCACTCCAATTATACAGTTATCAGGCTGTTTGATACCGCAACTCTGGATGCTCTTTTCTCTATTTTTTTTCTCAAGATGTTTCAGTTTGGACAATTCTACTGACCTAATTCACTGATTCTTTCCTTAGCTATATCCAATCTGCCACCAAGACAATTGAAGGAATTCTTCATTCCTTTCATGTTTTTTCCTTAGCATATCCAGTTGACTGTTTTTTATAGTTTCTGTCTCCCTAATGAACTTTACCATCTGTTTATGCATGTTGTTCACCTTTTTTTTTTTTTTACTAGATCCTTTAACATATTAATCATAGATATTTTAAACTCCCTATCTGATAGTTTCAACATCTGGGTTATCTCTGTTTGTTTCTGTTAATTAGCTTTATCTCTGGGCAATAGGTTGTTTATTTCTTGATCTTTGTATAATTCATCATTTTTTTAAATTATTGAATGCTAGATAATGTGTATAGCAAGGCAGAAGAGACTGAGTTAATAGTATTTATGTCCAGAAATGAGTATACCTCTTCTTTTGTCAGACTAATATTGTGAGAGTTTAGTCAACCTAGTCACGAATTGAGCTGTTTGGGTTTTGTTGTTTCATTACCTTCACTGCTCTGCAGTCTTCTTATTCCTCCAGCAGTTGGTTGCTATTACCTTATGCTTATAGTAGGGCCTGGCATCCTAGAAAATTTATCTGTTTTCTTGCTTCACTCTCAGCTTTCAGCAATTCCTGTATACTTGTGCCACAGATGGGGTCTCTCTCCACACTCTTGCCCCCTGCTACCAATAGTAGACGGATATTACTTGTTACTTGGTGCTAGACTGGTTTTGCTTCTACTCCTATCCCACAGGCCACAGAATTTTGCCTGGCTCTGGGAGTGAAATTTTGCTGTCCCTGCCCAGTGGCTTAAGGCTTTTGTTTCCTTTGAGAGAAGGGTCTGGGAAATTGGGTGGGATTTTGTGCCTGACCCCCAGTAGCAGCTGATCACTTTCTTCATGCCTGTACTTTCTGTGGGGAGCCTCTCACAACTTTCCTATCCTGCCCCCAGTCTTTCTTGTGAGTACCCAGTGGAGGCCGAGGAATAGAGTTTGCTAGTGAGTGCAAACTTTTCTTGTGTCTGGGGATTCTAGTCATTTCAAAATGACACTAGATCACACTTGGCCCTCAAGAATTTGTTAACATTTTAACCAGTTTCTTCTTACCTGTTTTTATTTTGGTAACCTTTTTCTCCCATGATCTGCCACAGGTGAGAGAGTTTGTGGGTTCCATCTCTCTTTGGAGTAGCTTGTCACTCTTTGGAATTCAGTTTACTTGATTGCCTTATGACTTGAGCTCTGTGATGGACTCAAAAAAATTAAGATTTTGTCTATTATCTGGCTTTTTTGTGTAGTTAGAATGGGAGTAATGGTCTTTTGAGGCTTTCTACCTCCTAAGTGGGAACAGGACTCTCTTCTTACAGCTTCTTCACCAGAAAGATGCTTCAATTAAGGAAAAAACACCAGGAAGAACCTGATTAGCCTAGTCATTATTGGCCTTGGTCTTGTGCTCTTCCCTCTACCAATCACTGTCCATAGGGGATGGTACTCTGATTTGCCTCACCTGGGCCAGAGGCAAGAGATTCAGGATCTCTCACCAGAAGAGGTAGAAGGAATGCCTAACAAGCAAAAACAGTAGTCTGAAATGTGATAAACACAGATAATTTCTAAAAGTATTTTTAATGAGAAAAGTAATATATGCATGTGGCAAAAAATTCAAACAGTACAATGAGATGTCATTCCCTCTCCCAAATCTTACTCCACTCATCCTCCTCAGAGGCAACTATTGTTAGCAATTTCTTGAATTTTCAACCAGAAAGTTTCTCTGCGTATACTAACATATACACACATAAACACATACCTCCACTCAAAATAGATGCTTTCTTAACCAAATAGCCACTTAACTGACTCATAAGATTAACCAACACCCTTCACTCTTCTTGTAAAACACACAATGAATACCTATGGCATCCACATGATGGCTTCTACCAGGTGAGTTTCATGCTTACCAAAAGTCAGTTGTATTTATTTTAAGCCTTTTTATGCCAATTGTGGGTATTATTATATTTAAGTAATTAAATTAAATGTTATATAAATGTTATATATTAAAAACTGAGTGCAAAAGAAGCCATCACTTATGTGAATGCTTTGGAAAGACTTGATAAAGTTGACTTCTTAAAAAAAAAAAAGCTATCAGATTAGCTGTGGGAGAAACAACTAAAAATCATTGGGGGAAAACTGAAATATCAAGAAGGATTTTGTGATGAGATTGCTTCAAAATTGTTTAAGTCTTCATTTACTGAGACATAAATAATGTTTTAAAAATTACAGGCTTGCTTTAAATGAAAAACATGGAAAATGCACTTTGTATGTAGTTTATTCAAGAAAAGCAACATGAAACGCTAATAAATAAACTCACACCCAGAGAAAAGATTTTAAGTTAAAATTAAATTGTTAAAATATGTTCAAAAATACATAATTTTTTATTATTTCCTATTTTATTACTTTTTTGATTAAACCACCACTGATAATCTTGACTTCATTGGATAAAAGTGTTTCTACTGTGTGTATATGTATGTTTGAAAAAGGAACTAAAGGGTAACTGTGTGTGTATGTGTGTGCTCACATATGTGTGCACATGCACACTATCTTAGTGGGCAGCAGCCAGAAAATGCATCTTTAATAAAATGGCATTTGACCAGAAATCTGAAGGAAGTGAGTCAATCATGCAGATAACTGAGAGTAGAACATTTCAGGCAAACAGAACAGCAAGGGCAAAGGTCCGATATATGCCCTTGATTGATGGGTGACTGGTTAAAATAAAGTATGAGTCACTCATATACTAGAACACTATGTAGTAGATTAAAAATTGAAGTAAATGAGACAAAAATATCTCCATTGTTAAATAATAAATGCAAGACATATTTTTGTATTCAAATGGGATCATTAGAACTTCATGTTCTATGTAACTGTACAAAATGCATAAATAAAAACTATCAGAAATACAAAATGAAATGGAAAGAAACAAAAAGTGTATCAGGAATTTTCACTCAACACTACCAGTTGGTAACATTAAGTAGACAGAAAATAAATAAGGTTAGAAGATTTAGATAAAATAAATATGATTGAACTACTAAGTATGTGATTTGTACCTTCGCATTTAGTTTTAACAAATAATTTTAAATTTCTCTGATCCTTTTTCAGAGTTATACCTTTTATATCTATTTTTCATCTTGCAACATTGACTAGAACTTTCAGATCTATATTAAAATTTAGACTAAAAGTTATTTATGCCCTGAATGATCTGACCACTGTCTAGCACTCTGATTTCGTGTTGAACCAATCTTTTGCCACAGAGCATAGAAGTATTATTTATGAGAAATGAAAGGGATAAAATGTTATTAACCTTGGCAATATCAGTGTATCTGGCTGAAGTTGGGAAGTCGAGGGGTAGGGGTAATGGAGCAAATATAGAAAGTGGGATGAGATTTGGGAGTAAGAATTTATAAAAGACATTCACTTTTAATTTTCTATGCTTCTATCCTATTAAGAAGAATTAAATCACATCTTTGTTTACTTTGATAATATTTTTTTTAAGTAAAAAAAGTACCAAAACCTTGAGAGAAACCCTACTTGGTCATGGTGGTATTAAATTCTATTAATTTGCAGTTTTATTTGTTATTCTAGTGATTTATTTAGAATTTTCACACCTATTTTCATTAATAAATTTGTTCTGGCCAATATTCTTTCTGTATGTGCTAATTCTGGTTTTGGTGTGAGGATTGTGTTAGGTTTACATAATAAAATGGGAAGTTTGCTAATTTTTCAATGCTCATTCATTAATTCATTCTTTTGTTTTTTAAGGTTAACTGATTACTTTTATTTATTGTTTGTTTTTATTAACTTTTAATTTTATATTGGAGTATAGCCTATTAACAATGTTGTGATAGGTTCAGGTGCACAGCAAAGCAACTCAGCCATGCATATCCATTAATTAATTCTTCTAGTCAGTAAATATTTATGGCATGTCGAGCTTAATTTTAGGTTTTGAGGCTGTAGCAGTAGACAGACAAGGTTCCTGCATTCATGAAATAGCGCTTTCATTTTAAAGTGGGGGAGACCAAAAGTATAGAGGTAAAGTGATCAGTTTAAAAAATCAGATATAATAAGTACTTGGCAGAAAATTTAAACCAAGTGACTTTAGACTTGATGGTCTAAGCAGGCCTCCCTGAAGAGGTAATATTTAAGCTGAGACCTAAACAATAAAAAAAGAAGCAAAAAGAGAAACATGTAACTTTATGAGTCATGCTGCTGCTATAATGATAAAAATAATTTCATGGGCTTAAAGGTCATGTATTCTATGTATGATCACATGATGTAATTCTTTCCTCATATCGAAAGTAAACCCCTCATGTGTATACAAATATTCCTTCTTTGGTTGGGGGGTATAGTAAGTTTTGGTTTTTGTTAATTTAGTCAGTGTCTAAGCAAGCAATATACTCTATATGTCTTCTTTTTTTTTTATTGTAAGTGAAAACCAGGTGGCATACGCATATACGTAACCAGATTTAATATGTGTAGCCTGGATGGTCACTGTGTCATTCAGTTCCCCTTTCAGAGGAGCACATCCTTTTACCCTTCAGGATGTTCTCTCTCATTTCCCTCTCTAGAGCATAGCCTGCCATGGAAGATACTAGATAGACTTGCTCCAGTGAGAAGCAACTTAATTTCAAATCATTACTTATAATTTTGGAACAGCCTTTGTTATTCACACACTGTCAGAATGAAACAAAAGTTTTCTGGGGACTTCAGAAACAAAGGAGCTAGTAACAGAGAATCAGTGATATCCTAGAGATAAATACTGGTTCGCCTTTACTGCACTCCTTGGAAATACACTGTGTGGGACCCAAAGGTTGTAATTATTATTATAACACTGAAAACTGCTTGAATGATAGAAATATCAGCAGCTCTGGGGACTTGGTAATAAGCTCCAATTGGAGCAGCACATTTCTTTAGACTTTTCCATTTCAAGGCTCAAAAGTGATCACAAAGCTGACATTGAACCAGCATAAAGATTTTTTAGTACAACTGAGTTGGAGCTCCTTTTAAAATCACAATTAGTTTTTACTGTCTATGGAGGATTAATATTAATGACATTAATACTGGACCACCTTGAGCATAACTATATCTGGTAGCCCTTTAAAAAGTTTATATGCTTCAGAATGACCTTCAGACACTCTCAAGATGACTTTCTTTTTAGCTTCTGCTTATAAGGAACTGAGATTTGTTTATCTTTGAGGTAGTATTTTGGCTGGTAAAATTTCGTATGTACATCCACAAAAGGGAAAGATCCAAATCAATTATTTCAAAATATAAATAAGCAGGGACTTCCCTGGTGGTCCAGTGGTTGAGAATCTGCCTTCCAGTGCAGGGGACGTAGGTTTGATACCTGGTCGGGGAACTAAGATGCCACATGCCGCAGGGCAACTAAGCCTGCGTGCCACAACTGCTGAGCCTGTATACTCTGAGGCCAAGCACCACAACTAGAGAGCCCACGTGCCGCAACTACTGAGCCCATGCACCACAATTAGAGAGAAGCTTACACGCTGCAATTAGAGAAGCCCACGCACCACAACAAAAAGATCCCGCATGCTGCAACGGAGATCCTGTGTGAGCAAGACCTGACGCAGCCAAATAAATAAAATAAATAAATATTTTAAAATATATATATATATGTTTATATATATATTTAAACATTTTTAACATCTTTATTGGAGTATAATTGCTTTACAATGGTGTGTTAGTTTCTGCTGTATAGCAAAGTGAATCAGCTATACATATACATATATCACCATCTCCTCCCTGTTGTGTCTCCCTCCCACTCTCCCTATCCCACCTCTCTAGGTGGTCACAGAACACCGAGCTGATCTCCCTGTGCTATGCGGCTGCTTCCCACTAGCTATCTGTTTTACATTTGGTGGTGTATATATGTCAATGCTACTCTCTCACTTCGTCCCAGCTTACCCTTCCCCCTCCCTGTGTCCTCAAGTCCATTCTCTACATCTGCGTCTTTATTCCTGTCTTGCCCCTAGGTTCTTCAGAACCTTTTTTTTTTTTTACATTCCATATATATCTGTTAGCCTACAGTATTTATTTTTCTCTTACTGACTTACTTCACTCTGTATGACAGTCTCTAGGTCCATCCACCTCACTACAAATAACTCAATTTCGTTTCTTTTTATGGCTGAGTAATATTCCATTGTATATATGTGCCACATCTTCTTTATCCATTCATCTGTCGATGGATACTTAGGTTGCTTCCATGTCCTGGCTATTGTAAATAGAGCTGCAATGAACATTGTGGTACATGACTCTTTTTGAATTATGGTTTTCTCATGGTATAGGCCCAGTAGTGGGATTGCTGGGTCATATGGTAGTTCTATTTTTGGTTTTTTAAGGAACCTCCATACTGGTCTCCATAGTGTCTGTATCAATTTACATTCCCACCAACAGTGCAAGAGGGTTCCCTTTTCTCCACACCCTCTCCAGCATTTATTGTTTGTAGATTTTTTGATGATGGCCATGCTGACCGGTGTGAGGTGATACCTCACTGTAGTTTTGATTTGCATTTCTCTAATGATTAGCGATGTTGAGCATCCTTTCATGTGTTTGTTGGCAATCTGTATATCTTCTTTGGAGAAATGTCTATTTAGGTCTTCTGCCCATTTTTGGATTGGGTTCTTTGTTTTTTTGCTACTGAGCTACATAAGCTGCTTGTAAACTTTGGAGATTAATCCTTTGTCAGTTGCTTTGTTTGCAAATATTTTCTCCCATTCTGCAGGTTATCTTTTCATCTTGTTTATGGTTTCCTTTGCTGTGCAAAACTTTTAAGTTTCATTAGCTCCCATTTGTTTATTTTTGTTTTTATTTACATTTCTCTAGGAGGTGGGTCAAAAAGGACCTTGCTGTGATTTATGTCATAGAGCGTTCTGCCTATGTTTTCCTCTAAGAGTTTTATAATGTCTGGCCTTACATTTAGGTCTTTAATCCATTTTGAGTTTATTTTTGTGTATGGTGTCAGGGAGTGCTCTAATTTCATTCTTTTACATGTAGCTGTCCAGTTTTCCCAGCACCACTTACTGAAGAGGCTGTCTTTTCTGCATTGTATATTCTTGACTCCTTTATCAAAGATAAGGTAACCATATGTGCATGGGTTTATCTCTGGGCTTTCTATCCTTTTCCATTGATCTATATTTCTGTTTTTGTGCCAGTACCATACTGTCTTGATTACTGTAGCTTTGTAGTATGGTCTGAAGTCTGGGAGCCTGATTCCTCCAGCTCCGTTTTTCTTTCTCAAGATTGCTTTGGCTATTCGGGGTCTTTTGTGTTTCCAAACAAATTGTGAAATTTTTTGTTCTAGTTCTGTGAAAAATGCCATTGGTAGTTTGATAGGGATTGAATCAGTAGATTGCTTTGGGTAGTATTATCATTTTTACAGTGTTGATTCTTCCAATCCAAGAACATAGTATATCTCTCCATCTGTTGGTATCATCTTTAATTTCTTTCATCAGTGTCTTATAGTTTTCTGCATACAGGTCTTTTGTCTCCTTAGGTAGGTTTATTTCTAGGTATTTTATTCTTTTTGTTGCAGTGGTAAATGGGAGTGTTTCCTTAATTTCTCTTTCAGATTTTTCATCATTAGTGTATAAGAATGCAAGAGATTTCTGTGCATTAATTTTGAATCCTGCTAGTTTACCAAATTCATTGATTAGCTCTAGTAGTTTTCTGGTAACATGTTTAGGATTCTCTATGTGTAGTATCATGTCATCTGCAAACAGTGACAGCTTTACTTCTTCTTTTCCAATTTGGATTCCTTTTATTTCTTCTTCATCTCTGATTGCTGTGGCTAAAACTTCAAAAACTATGTTGAATAATAGTGGTGAGAGTGGACAACCTTGTCTTGTACTTGATCTTAGAGGAAAAGGTTTCAGTTTTTAACTATTGAGACAATGTTGGCTGTGGGTTTCTCATATATGGCCTTTATTATGTTGAGGTAGGTTCCCTCTATGCCTACTTTCTGGAGAGTTTTTATCCTAAATGGGTGTTGAATTTTGTCGAAAGCTTTTTCTGCATCTATTGAGATGATCACATGGTTTTTCTCCTTCAATTTGTTAATATGGTTTATCACATTGATTGATTTGCATATATTGAAGAATCCTTCCGTTCCTGGGATAAACCCCACTTGATCATGGTGTATGATCCTTTTAATGTGCTGTTGGATTCTGTTTGCTAGTATTTTGTTGAGGATTTTTGCATCTATGTTCATCAGTGATGTTGGCCTGTAGTTTTCTTTCTTTGTGACATCTTTGTCTGGTTTTGGTATCAGGGTGATGGGGGCCTCGTAGAATGAGTTTGGAAGTGTTCCTCCCTCTGCTATATTTTGGAAGAGTTTGAGAAGGATAGATGTTAGCGCTTCTCTAAATGTTTGATAAATTCGCCTGTGAAGCCGCCTGGTCCTGGGCTTTTGTTTGCTGGAAGATTTTAAATCACAGTTTCAATTTCAGTGCTTGTGATTGTTCTGTTCATATTTTCTGTTTCTTCCTGGTTCAGTCTCGGAAGGTTGTACTTTTCTAAGAGTTTGTCCATTTCTTCCAGGTTGTCCATTTTATTGGCATAGAGTTGCTTGTAGTAATCTCTCATGATCGTTTGTATTTCTGCAGTGTTAGTTGTTACTTCTCCTTTTTCATTTCTAGTTCTGTTGATTTGAATCTTCTCCCTTTTTTTCTTGATGAGTCTGGCTAATGGTTTATCAATTTTGTTTATCTTCTCAAAGAACCAGCTTTTAGTCTTATTTATCTTTGCTATTGTTTCCTTCATTTCTTTTTCATTTACTTCTTATCTGATCTTTATGATTTCTTTCCTTCTGCTAACTCTGGCGTTTTTTTGTTCTTCTTTCTCTAATTGCTTTAGGTGTAAGGTTAGGTTGTTTATTTGAGATGATTCTTGTTTCTTGAGGTAGAATTTTATTGCTATAAACTTCCCTCTTAGAACTGCTTTTGCTGCATCCCATAAGTTTTGCATCATTGTGTCATTTTGTGTTGCGTTGTCAATTGTTTCTAGGTATTTTCTGACTTCCTCGCTGATTTCTTCAATGCCCTCTTAGTTATTTAGTAGCGTATTGTTTAGCCTCCATGTGTTTGTATTTTTTACATTTTTTTCTGTAATTGATATCTAGTCTCATAGCATTGTTGTCGGAGAGGATACTTGATATGATTTCAATTTTCTTAAATTTACCAAGGCTTGATTTGTGACCCAAGATATGGTCTATCCTGGAGAATGTTCCATGAGCACTTGAGAAGAAAGTGTATTCTGATGTTTTTGGATAGAATGTCCTATAAATATCAATTAAGTCCATCTTGTTTAATGTGTCATTTAAAGCTTGTGTTTCCTTATTTATTTTTATTTTGGATGATCTGGCCATTGGTGAAAGTGGGGTGTTAAAGTCCCCTACTATGATTGTGTTACTGTTGATTTCCCCTTTTATGGCTGTTAGCATTTGCCTTATGTATTGAGGTGCCCCTATGTTGGGTGCATAAATATTTACCATTGTTATATCTTCTTCTTGGATTGATCACTTGATCATTATGTAGCGTCCTTCTTTGTCTCCTTTAACAGTCTTTATTTTAAAGTCTATTTTGTCTGATATGAGAATTGCTTTCTTCTGATTTCCATTTGCATGGAATATCTTTTTCCATCCCCTCACTTTCAGTCTGTATGTGTCCCTAGGTCTGAAGTGGGTCTCTTGTAGAGAGACAGGTCTTGTTTTTGTATCCATTCAGCCTATGTTTTGGTTGGAGCATTTAATCCATTTACATTTAAGGTAATTATCAATATGTATGTTCCTATTACCATTTTTTAAATTGTTTTGGGTTTGTTATTGCAGGTCTTTTCCTTCCCTTGTGTTTCCTGCCTAGAGAAGTTCCTTTAGCATTTGTTGTAAAGCTGGTTTGGTGGTGCTGAATTCTCTTAACTTTTGCTTGTCTGTAAAGGTTTTAATTTCTCTGTCGAATCTGAATGAGATCCTTGCTGGGTAGAGTAATCTTGGTTGTAGGTTCTTCCCTTTCATCACTTTAAATATGTTCTGCCACTCCCTTCTGGCTTGCAGAGTTTCTGCTGAAAGATCAGCTGTTAACCTTATGGGTATTCCCTTGTATGTTTTTTGTTGCTTTTCCGTTGATGCTTTTAATATTTTTTCTTTGTGTTTAATTTTTGTTAGTTTGATTAATACGTGTCTCGGCATGTTTCTCCTTGGATTTATCCTGTGTGGGTCTCTCTGTGCTTCCTGGACTTGATTGACTATTTCCTTTCCCATGTTGGGGAAGTTTTCAACTATAATCTCTTCAAGTATTTTCTCAGACCCTTTCTTTTTCTCTTCTTGTTCTGGGACCCCTATAATTTGAATGTTGGTGCGTTTAATGTTGTCCCAGAGGTCTCTGAGACAATCCTCAATTCTTTTCATTCTTTTTTCTTTATTCTGCTCCCTGGCAGTTATTTACACCATTTTATCTTCCAGCTCACTTATCTGTTCTTCTGCCTCAGTTATTCTGCTGTTGATTGCTTCTAGAGTATTTTTAATTTCAGTTATTGTGTTGTTCATCACTGTTTGTTTGCTCTTTAGTTCTTCTAGATCCTTGTTAAATGCTTCTTGTATTTTCTCCATTCTGTTTCCGAGATTTTGGCTCATCTTTACTATCATTACTCTGAATTCTTTTTCAGATAGGTTGCCTATTTCATCTTCATGTATTTGGTCTTGTAGGTTTTTACCTTGCTCCTTTGTCTGTAACATATTTTTTTGTCATTTCTTTCTTTCTTTTTTTTGATGGGTGGGGCTGTATTCCTGTCTTACTTGTTATTTGGCCTGAGATGTCCAGCACTGGAGTTTGCAGGCAGTTGGATAGAGCCCAGTCTTGGTGCTGACATTAGGAGCTCTGGGAGGCCTCACTCCGATTAATATTCCCTGGGGTCTGAGGTTCTGTGTTAGTCCAGTGGTTTGGACTAGGAGCTCCCACCACAGGAGCTCAGGCCCGACCTCCTGCCTGGGAACCATGATCCTGCAAGCCAGTCGCTGGGGGTTCCTTCTGTCCCCTTAGGTGTCCATGGTCCCCCACCGGTGCCTGGTAGGTGCCTTAGTTGTGCAGAGACATGAATTCTGCGTCCTCCTAGTCTGCCATCTTGACTCTGCCCCTGTATAATTCCATTTTTATTAAATGTCCAGGATAGGCAAATCTATAGACAGAAATTACATTAGTGGTTGCAATGAGCTAGGGGGAAGGGGAAATGGGGAATGACTGCTAATGGGTATGGGGTTTCTTTTTGCAGTGATGAAAGTGTTCTGAAGTTAGGTGGTCATGGTTGCACAACTCTGAATATACAAAAAGTCACTGAATTATATACTTTAAAAGAGTGAATTTTATGGTATGACTACGTCTCAATAAAGCTGTTAGTAAAAACAAAAAGCTGAAGGAGTTTAACTGGCATCTTTCATATTTAAAACTTCCTAGAAATTTCCCATTGTTTCGCGAAAACTCAGTGTAGTGGGTATTATGGTTAGCTCTCCAATTCTAATTTTCCCCATCCATTACATAGCTGCCATGCAGTTTGAGTGTGATTATCCTTACTAGCAGCTTCAATGGGTCCTGATTTGACCATTCTAGTTTTCTTTGCCATACCTTAAGCCAGTACACAAGTGGCATCAAGGGTATTCCAATTGGTGGGGTGGGGGCCGGGGTGGGGGAGAGAAAGCCCAGGTTTTTGTTAGGTGGTTGTGAATAATACGTTTTCTCTTTTTCTGCATGTAAAGGGAAAACCATGAGGTACAGGTTAGCAGCCGTCTACCAACCATGAGAGAAGTCAGCTTGAAGACAAAAGTGACACACAGAGAAGGAGAGAGCCAAGACTATCTCAGAAGAATGGAGCAAGAACCCTGATTGAGCCTTGTGGGACTCCTGCGTCCTTTTAATAATCTTTAAGTAGTGTGTGACCATATGGCTAATTTGCCTAGACAGTCTCAGTTTACACCAGTTTTCCTAGCTTGATTGTTAATGGTGCCCTTTCTCTTTCTGAAAAGTGTTCCAGTTCCATTTATATGGTCACACTCAAGATAATTGGATTTTCAATCACACATCAATCAATTTAGCAGTTAACTAAGGTCAACTGGCTTTCAAGTTGTGTCCATTTTGACTGTTTTCTGGCTACCTCCCATCATCCTCCCTCAGATTGTTCAGTTGTTTAGATTCAAAAAGTAACCAAATGAAACATTCTGGTTTCCTCTCACTCTTACTCTTTCTTCAGGACCTAGGACTTCTCCATGAAGTCTTTCTAGACTTTTCTATATAAAAGTAACCATTCCCAACTCCCACACAATTCTCCTCCTCCCTCTTTATCACTACTCAATAACATTGCATTACAATGATCTGTTCTTGTGTTTATCTTCCATAGCCAACTGGGAACATCTCCTGAAAAAGGATTATATCATTTTCAACTTTGTATCCAAAGCATGAGAACAATGTGCTCCTGGAACATAGTTTCTTTTGATATTTGCTGAGGAATAAAGGAAAAGAAATAACTGGATAGGAAAGCCATTCATTTGTTTGCTTTGTCATTTTAACAGTCTGTTCAACTAATTTTGCTCAATATTTTCCATTGTAGCAACTAACCATTAATGATGCCTCCCAAGCCCAAATGATCTCAAAATAATTAAAATGGGCAATTGAATTTAAGGATGAGCTTAATATAGAAAACCCCCAAGAGTTGTTTCTGTTACCCTGAATTGTCCAGTGGACTGTTTCATGCTTCTTCATATTTGAGATAATGCTTCAAATTTATACCCACAATGAAATAAAGACTTAAAAATAATCTGATATGATCTCTGAACAATTAAATTATTAGACTGGGTGGAGGGCTCATCTTCTTCACAAATTCATTGTTAGTTTGGTCTCATTCAAGCAGATGTTCCTTTTTTTTTTTTAACCAATTCAGAGCTAAAAAAAAAATATTGTCATGTAAACTAGACTCTGAAAGCTGCTTTCTGTTAATCCTGATATCCTGATGCATTTTATTCTAAGTATTTTTAAGGTATTTATTACCAAAAATAATATTAACACTCAATATCATTGTTTCTTACATGTCAGAAGACCCCATGTGTATCTAAATACCTTTTAAATCTTATTCTTTGCTTGTATAGAATATTTTATTTCAAGGCCTGAAATTTATTTTTCTTATGGAATAAAAGTATCTTGGTTTGCTCTTTACTATTTTATGATATTATTCCTATTCTATACAATTATCATCTAATTGCATTTGTTTCTGACTGAATAAACCAGTTATGTTAGCAAAATGATGAGATCTAAAGGATATCCTGGTTTGTGTCATAAGCAAAAATTGTTGAGTGTTGATGCTTCTGCTACAGAGAGACCGATTTGCTTTAAAAAAAAAAAATCCTTTTAAGTATAGTTAATTTTATTTTTCATAGGTAAAAACAGTAAAGGAAGAAATTGAGAAAATAAGTTAGTGATCTAGATGAAATCAGAATGAAGGAATGCTCTCTGTTAAGGAATAATAATAAAAGTTTCAAAAAATTTACACACGTCTGCAACTGTTCTGAATATTTTATATATGTTAACTTTAGTCCTCACAACACAGGTCATATAGCTGGTAAATGGTAGAACTGGAATTCAAACCCAGGCAGTCTGACATTCACAATGTATGTATGTGCTTAACTGATAGTCTACACTGTATCCTCAAACAAAGCTTTCTTCAGATAGAAAGTATTTTGAAGAGATCCTAAACTCCAAAGATCTAGGTTATCTCCACAGCCTTTGTTCCTTAGTAAAAGTTAAACTCACATTTAATTATATTGTTGTTAATACTATGAAATAATACAATAAGAAACAGATTTTATTGTCATTTTTCTGATCTTTTAAATTCTCCTACTTGTTGTTTACTCTCTTAGATGAATTGTTCTGAAATGACGGCATATTTCATGAAATTCCTCTTAATTGAAGTAAAAGATGTGGTAAAGAGTAAGATGTTTAGTGCATCTTAGCATGAAATATATGGTCTATTCTAAATACACTTTCCTATGTCTCAGATGTTGAAATTGCCTTCTACAGAGTATTGGTTATCAAACTAAATAATGCTAAACCAAAATCTACTTCGTGATCTGAACTTTGAGGATTGATTATCTACTCTACATTGTTTAAATTAACTTAATATTGTACATTTTAATATAAGGAGCATTGGCTTTGGAGTCTGACAGACCTGGGTCCAAACTCCAGCTCCCTCCTTATCAGATGCATAACTTTGGTAGTTAACTTTATCTTTTTGGCTTCCAATTATATATTTCATGACATTTGTGAAAGTCAAGTTAATATTTTAAAATTTGCCTGGCACATAACTTATGTTCTTGTGTTCAGTAAATACAGTTGGCCCTCCATAACTGTGGGTTCTGAGTCCATGGATTCAACCAACTGGAATTCAAACCCAGAAGAGAAAATATTTGAAAAAAAATTCTAGAAAGTTCCAAAAAGCAAAACTTGAATTTGCTGCATGTCCTGGCAACTATTTACATAGCATTTACATTGTATTAGATATTATAAGTAATCTAGAGATGATTTCAAGTATACAGGATTATATGCTTATATAATACATACCTATAGTGCTTAGGTTATATGCAAATACTATGTCATTTTATATAAGGGACTTGAGCATTTGTGGATTTTGGTGTCTGAGGGGGTCCTGGAAATAATCACCCACTGATACCAAGGGAGGACTGTATTACAGTCTCAGTCTCTGTCGCTGTCTCTCTCTCATTCTCCAATAAATCTACCAAGTTTGTTTACACACACACACACACACACACACACACACGCAGAGCCTAGGTGAAAGTTTTGACATTATAAACTTTAATAAATAAATTGAATTGAGTCATGAATATCTATCTAAAAAGAAAGCAATTTCAAAAACATTTTGAAAAAGAAAATAATTGATACTTACATGGGACACATTTGGAAATCTTTAGAATTTAGCTTCCTTTAGGAATGAACATCAGTGCCTCAACCTAGCACACTATGGATTAAAACAAAATCAAGTATGAAATTTGAAAAGAAATGAGTATGAGGTAAAACATTTTAATTAGTCATTTGGATATGAGCTAGCAAAACAGCTGAGAATGAAACGAACTCTAGTAAACTCTAGGCACTCCCCTGGACCACACCTATACATACAAACACACTATACCAGTGGTTTATCAAGATCAGGCCTTGAACTGACAATTTGCCTAGAACCTTTGTACATTTGAAGTCTATTCATAGTGATATAGTATCTCAGGATCTGAAAGCCTTTACAAAGTTACCATTTAATGGGTAAAAAAACCACTGTAGGTTAAGCACCTGAACTGATAAGTAGATAAGGCATTTTTCTACTAATTTCAAACATGCTTAGGGGAAAAAAAGGACAAGAATTAAATTGTTTCTTTGGGCATTAGCACAACAAATTTCAGATCAATTGATTCTAACTTTGTTTTTGAAACTTCAAATTTACCCAATTTCTGGAGGATCACTTTTTACATTTCAAAAAAGTTTTTATAAGGGCTGAAATTTTACAGTATACTTATCTTTTAAAAATAACACATTAACCACATTCAACCAACCTCGGATCACGTAGTATTGTAGTAGTATTTACTGAAAAAAAATCTGCATGTAAGTGGGGCCCTGTTGTTCAGGGGTCAACTGTATGTCCAATAGTGACATAAAAATGATGCTGTTGACTCTGTCAAGTAGAGCATGGGCTTTGGAGCAGGTCTTCAGGTTGTGATTAGGTGAACTAATATGTAGTTACTTTCACTCACTCTAACTCTGTGGTCTAATTTTGTAATCTGAAGGAAGGTTATGAGTAGTTAATGTGTATTTGTTTTCCACAGAGAAAAAAAACATATTTAAAGTATTTGCAAACAAAGGAGAAAGTTGAACAATTTTTCTAGTGACTTCTCTCAGTGTAGATCAGTTTAAATAAACTAATTCACTTGTTCAACAAATATTTGTGTGCCTAGAAGGTGGAAAGCCCTGGGATCTGATGACAAACTACTTTATCTCACTAATTCAGACACTTATAACATTTCCAGTACTTCAAATGGAGCACTCACTAGTTATTTTTTACAAAATAGACTATTTTTAAAGCAATGTTAGGTTCACAGTAAAACTGAGCAGAAAATACAGTTCCCATATACTCCCTGCCCAACATACGCACAGCTTCCCCCGCTGTCAACATCCTGCCCCAGAGTGGTATATTTGTTACAGCTGATGAACCTACATTGACACATCACAGTCACCCAAAGTCCATAGTTTACATTAGGGTTCACTCTTGATGTTGTACATTCTAAGGTTTTGGACAAATGTATAGTACATGTATCTACCATTATATTGAATAGTATCATACAGAATAGTTTTACTGCCCTAAAAATCCTCTGTGACCTGCCTATTCATCCCTCCCTCTCTCCCTTCTGGCAACCACTGACATTTTTACTGTCTCCATAGTTTTGCCTTTTCCAGAATGTCATATAATTGGAATCATACAGTATGTAGCCTTTTCAGATCGGCTTCTTTTTCTTAGTAATATGCCTTTAAGTTTCCTCCATGTCTTTCATGGCTTGATAATTTCTTCTTAGCATTGAATAATATTCCATTGTCTGGATGTACCAGACAATGGATTTATCCATTCATCTGCAGAAGGACATCTTGGTTGCTTCCAAGTTTTGGCAATTAGGAATAAAGCTGCTATAAACATCCGTGTGCAGGTTTTTGTATGGATATGTTTTCATTTCATTTGGCTAAACAGCAAGGAGTGCGATGCTGGATTGTATGGTAAGAGTATGTTTAGTTTTGTAAGTAAATGCCAAACTATCTTCCAAAGTGACTGTATCACTTGTAATTTTTTTTTAAATTATGAAAAACTTCTACATGATTTTTCATCATTGATAACTCATTTGTAAAATAGAAAATGGTCATTTTTCTTCATGGAAACAGTAATGCTCATTATAGAAAGTCAACAGTATAAACAGGTAGATTTTAAAAAATCAACACGTTTCATTCCTCAAAGATAAGTACTCATAATTGGTGTAACTTCTTTTAGTCTTTTTTCTGTACATAGGCTTTGTGTCACATTTTAAACTTGATTTTTCTAGAAATCTCACTAAAGATGATGTTTTTCTTAGATGCAATCCAAATCAAGAATCCTGATTATTAGACTTCCCTGGTGGCACAGTGGTTAAGAATCTGCCTGCCAACGCAGGGGATGGGGGTTCAATCCCTGGGCCAGGAAGATTCCACATGCCACAGAGCAGCTAAGCCCATGCACCACAACTACTGAGCTTGCACTCTAGAGACCACGAGCCACAACTACTGAAGCCCGTGTGCCTAGAGCCCATACTCCGCAACAAGAGAAGCCACTGACCACAATGAGAAGCCCGCGCACCGCAATGAAGAGTAGCCCCAGCTCGCCGCAACTAGAGAAAGCCCGTGTGCAGCACAACGAAGACCCAATGCAGGCAAATATTAATTAATTACTTAATTAAAAAAATAAATACACCTTTAAAAAAAGAATCCTGATTATTGAAAATATTACAACTTTAAAAAATGTAAAACTAACTTTTATATATAGGCATTTGGGGCACAATGTAACAGAGTATCAACTTGCCAAAGTTTGTTTCATTTCTCTGAGGTAACTTATGTACCTGGGTTCTCCCAGCCTCCACTCTTGTCTTTTCTGGGACATGTGACTAGAACCAATATAATTTCATTTCAGTTTCAGTTGGAATCAGCTACAATTATTTTGCCTTGGATTTGGTTCAAACCGAAAATGTGTTCCAACTACTTGGTTTGAACCAGACATTTTGCATCCTTTTCTGGTTAAGGTTTTATAACTAAACTATCTAGGGCCATTAAATGACAGTCAAATTTGGCTTTTGTTTACCTCTAAAAACATTGCTTCTTAAAATGTATGAATTCTAATATATACTAATGTTACTAGATTGCCACTGGAAAAAGTCAGAGGCCCTGAACTTGGTGGAATTTGAGGAGAGCCCTTTAGACAAACAACCAAAACAATGTTAGCTGCCAAAAGTGAGATTGGTGGACAGGGTCTTTGCTAGACTCCTATGCTGCTGTGCTACATGGAAAAAATTTACACTTTTACCATATCTATAGAATATATATCTATATCTATAGAATATTCTATATCTATAGAATGTTAGGATTGCACATTCTAAAGCTGCTACTTTAAACTCATCAACCAGGTTTGGACAGACCAAGTTTAACTAGGCTCAAGTACAACATAGCTGATCTATTATCTACTGATTATACTCAATCAGAGGAGTTCTGTTAACTGTTAAGAATATGGGGTTCTTTCAACTTTCTTTGGCCTCCTTTTCCAAGTCATTGATCATACTGTATAAATCCTTTGTTGTAAGGTTCCAAAAACCATTTGGAGAAATGTAGAATACAACAAAATGCTTCAATTGACCAATTGATGTAGTTCATCAAATCTTAGAGTACATTAATTGAATGCAGTATTATTTTATATACGATTAAGAAAAAAAAAATCTACCAATTTGTTGTAAGATGCCGTTGACTGTGAGATGCATTTCCATTTAAGAAATGTTAAAATGAAATGTTTTTTAAAAAGTATGTCTTAGAATTGATTAACTAAAATAGTGATGTTTTAAAATTTCCACTTGTAGTGTTATTTCCATGCTAATATACTATTGGGCTTTATCAACCAGTAACTCTCAACAATGGAAGTTTGGTTTCTAAGCCCTGTTCTTTCTTACTGACTTTAACCAGGTAAAACAAAGGGTATAGCAAATCCAGGATTGGTTCTCAGTATAGACATTAATTTAAACTCTTTTCTGATTGTAGTTTATCATTTACTTATAGATTGAGGTAGCTCATTCGATCAATATTAACTATAATAAATAACAATAATAAAATAAACTTCTTTTCAAAATTGAATTCCATTCTGAAATCTCTCAAGGGAGGTCATGGATTATTTAAAAGGAAATCACTTGAATAAACATCGTCTAAACATAAAACAATAGAGAAACTATATAAACTCATCTAGGCTGAAGAAACAAACATTTAGTACTAGATTAACCCATCTCCCTGGACTGATTTAAAGTTAAGATAAACACTAAGTTACCTTACTATCCAAAATGCCATTTCTTTCCATTTTAGAGCAGTGCTATCCCCCTGTGTAATTTAAAATTTTCTAGTAGCTAACCAAATTTAAAAAGTAAAACAACAGCAAAGACAGTGAAATAATTTTAATAATTTAACTCAGTATATCAAAATATTGTTTCAACGTGTAATCAATATAAAATAAATGAGGTGGTCTTCGATATCAGGTGTATGATTTACATTCGCAATACATCTCAATTCCTACCAGCCACATTTCAAGCGCTCAATAACCCCTATGGCTACAGTATTGGGCAGGAGTTGTCTTTGAGGACTTAAGTATTAGCTGATTCTTTACATTCTGAGTTTGAGAATTTCTTTTATGTTACACGCTGCCTCTAAGGTGCTTAGAGATCTGCGAAGCACTAGGAGATTATTTTTACTCTCGGTCCGTTGTGATCCAAGACTCCACAGCATTAGAACCAGCGAGGGAGGAAGGCAATGGGACACCCTGGCGCCCAGGAACGTGTCTTGGAATAGGGCCTGAGCCTCTCCGAGTAATGCCCGGCGCAGCGGCTGCGAACACAGCGTTGGAAGTTGGACTGCAAGACAACTCGGGGGCTGCCTGGAATCCCGGGTCTTTTCCTGGGGCGCCCTGGAACACCAGAACCGGACAAAGGGAAAGTGTCCTCCGAGTTGGATACAGGAACCCGCTCCGCCGACGGAGGCTGGCCCAGGGCTGCAGTGCTGGCCGCCCGGGTAGCCTCCGCCGGTCACTGAGAGGTGGGCGGCGGCCTGAGCCCGGAGGTGGGGGAAAACCCTGCCTACGTCCAGCTGGAGAAGCCTCCCACGGGCACGCTCACGACAGTGACGCCACGGGCGCGAGGGCGGCAGGGTGGGCGGAGAGGAGCGGCGCGCACCGCCCCTCGGAGGCGGTGGGGGTGGGCCGCGGTTCCGGAGGGCCGGGGCGGGGCTGGGTGCGCCGGGGAGTCTGGGCGCAAGCCGGCGGTTTCGATTAGTACGCGGAGTTGCGGCTGCAAAGCAGGGCACGGAGCTGCGCTGCCCGGAACCCGGCGGCGAGGCGGCAGGGAGGCGGCGGGGCGGCGGCGGCGGAGGCGCAGGCGTGTGGGGTCCGGCCGGCGGCCGTGAGGGGGTGGAGAGGCGAGTCGGAGCGCGGGGCCACGGCCGCCCTGCCCACTGAGTCCGGCCGCCGCAACGCCTGCATCCGCGAGCGCGCCCAGGCCAGCGCGCGAGCGAGTGCGCGCGGGCGGGGGCGCGCAGGCCCTGCCCGCCCCTTCCGCCCCCACCCCCCTCCGCCCCTTCCTCTCGCCACCTTTCTCTCCACTTCTGCGACCCCGCGCCGGGCGCCCACCCTGTCCTCCTGCGGGAGCGCTGTCCGCTGCGGCGGCCGGAGCGGGCCAGGCCGGGGGATGGCGCTGCTGGACCTGGCCCTGGAGGGAATGGCCGTCTTCGGGTTCGTCCTCTTCTTGGTGCTGTGGCTGATGCATTTCATGGCCATCATCTACACGTGAGTGAGGGGCAGCTGGAGGAGCCCGTGACGGGGGTCGAGGCCTGGGGACAGGCGAGGGTGGGAGGAATTTCGCTTTGGAGGGGATTGGGATCGGATGGGGGTGGAGAAAGCTAATTCTCAGACTCTTTCTCCCATTCCCTCTCCCTTTGCATCAGCTGGGGCGGGGGGTTCATTGGAAGAGAAAAGTGGCGAGTGAGGGGATGGCTGGGCTTCAGGCGACTGCACAGCCAGGGGAAAGGAGACTATGCTCTTTTTACGTGTCAGGCGGAAGGTTGCTTGCTTGGTTTGATTGTGTTGGGGATTCGTGTGATTTTTCATCTGGGCCAAGATGTATGGTGTATTGTGTTTTGTTTTGTTTTTTCCTTCGACCTGGGCCACGTTTCTATTATGGTGATGATCGTTTCCACTCTTCGGTGAGCTGCACACAGCCACCTGGGGACCTCCCTGTGGATTTTCTTCTTCCTGGAAGAGCTCTGTGTCCTTAGATAGGTGTGAACACCTGTCCACCTTGAAAAATGTCCACCAAATCTCTGAGCTGGCGTTGTAGCCTTGAGTCATGTCAGCTTGTACATTTCAGTGTGGTTTTCTTTCCTTTTTTTTAATTTTCCCAATTCCTTATTTATTATCTTGTTTAGATGTGCCCCCCCCCCACCTTTTCATTAGATGCCTTTCACTGGGGACACAGTGGCGAGCAAGACAGAATTCCTGTCCTCAAAGATCTTACATTCCAGAAGGGAGAGACAGATAATAAAATTCCGAATAAGGTTATTTCAGATAGTGATAAAGACTATGAATAAAATAAAACCGGGTAATGGATGAATATGACATAGAGTCTGTAGCTACTTTTGATATTTCAATTGTTCAAATGTCTTTAAAATGAAGGAAGCCTTCATGAGGATATGAAAGAATTGGCATAGAGCGCATTACTCTTGGATTCACTGGATTTTTAGCACCCCAAAAAGATGATGGTGCATAGTGATCTTTACTACCCATTAGAATAGGGTATATGTTAGTAGAAGAGAGGGGAGAACTTTAAGAAATTAATTACTTATAGTTTTTTTTCCTTTCCACTACAGAAAAAGTGTGCTTTTTCCTTTTGGAAATGCTGCGTTTTATTAGTATAGTGTGGCATTTCCTGGTACTGGAGAAAGATGCTACATTGTACAAGGCATACTGATATTTCTTTGAAGATGAAAGAAAAATGCTTCTTGGATACTGTTGATCTTAGGTTTTGGAGTTTGTGAGCTGTAGGCACTGAACATTCTGGAGTTCATTTTAAATATATGAGTTCTTAAAAAACAATTTTGTCACTTTTTCCAATCATAAAAATAAAACATGTTTACTATATAGAGCATTTAGACAGTACAGAGAGGAAGAAAGAAGAAAGTTAAACACACACACCAAAACTCCATTACCTGTCAACCTTTTGTGACTATCCTTCCAATTATATTTCTGTGGGGGGAGGGAGGTAAGGAGGGAGAGAGAAAGGGACCATATTATGGTTGTTCTTTCACCAGCCTCAAAATTCATCTATTTAATAAATACTTTCTGGGAAGCTCTTTTGTATATACAAGGCACTGTTCTAAGTGCTGGAAATAAGATTGAAGAACAATACATCCAGGGACCCTGCTCACATGGAGCGTCCATGTAAAATGTCTTGAGTAATTTTCTCATGTCAGTAAATGTATGAGGGACTTCCCTGGTGGCGCAGTAGTTAAGAATCCGCCTGCCAATGCAGGGGACATGGGTTCGAGCCCTGGTTGGGGAAGATCCCACATGCCGCAGAGCAACTAAGCCCATGTGCCACAACTACTGAGCTTGCGCTCTAGACCCCGCGAACCACAACTACTGAGCCCGCATGCCACAACTACTGAAGCTCACACACCTACAGCCCGTGCTCCGCAACAAGCCACCTCAGTGAGAAGCCCGTGGACTGCAACAAAGACCAACGCAGCCAAAAAATAAATAAATAAGTTTTTTAAAAATAAAAATAAAATAAAATAAAGTATCTCCCCATCATTTTTAATAGATGCATGACATTTTTGTTTATGAGGTACTAATATGTATTCATTGTTATTATTGATGGGCATTTAGGTTATTTTCAATTTGTCAAGATTACAAACAACATGGTGATGAATTCATATGCTTACTTACATCTTTGAGAGATGATCTCCTTAGTTTACATTCTGAAAGAGGAATTATTGGGCCAGAAGTGGTGCACATTTTAAACTTTGTTACATATTGCCCTATAGGAAGGTTGTATCTATTCATAGTCCTTGTAACATTGTATGATGGTCCCCATTTCCCCTTACTAAGTATCAGGCTTTTTACTGTTTTCTGTTTTTTATTTTCATTTCCTTAATTACTAGTTCCATTGAACGTTTTTCATATATTTAATACTAGTTACATTTAGTTGTAAATTTCATACTCAATCTTTTCCTGTGCTGCAATGTATTGCTGTGTTAATCTTTTTAATAGGAAGATTGTTCTTCTGTGATATGTTGCAGTTTTTTCCCAGCTTGTTTTTTTGTTTTGTTTTGGTTTGGTTTTGGGTTTTTTTGTCTTTCAACTTTGTACATGTATTTAACATGGAGAAAAAGTGTGTACCTGTGTGTTTTAGGTAGTCAGGTCTTTTTTTTTTTCTCCTGACTCTGGTAAAAATTTTTATCTTCTCCATTTCCCCCAAGTATTATATAGTAAGTATCTGTTTTTCTTTTAGTATTTTGAGTTTTCTTAGATTTTTTTTTACACTTTACCCTTACAAAGTGTACCAGTATCCACTGTTTTAATGAATGAAGTATTATTACCTTTATTACCATATTACTGGTGAGTCCAGCCCCTCCTTACTCTTTTGCAAATTTTTTAACTTTTTATACATTTTTACTTAAAAATGAACTTTAGAACCTTTTTTTTTTCAGACGCTAAGTAATCTTGTATTTAAATTGGAATTGTTAAATTCACAGCTTGATTTGAAGAAAGTTGACTTCTTTCAATATAGGACCATGATGGATCCCCTTCTCTTTATGATGTATACATAATGATAAAGTCACACTTCTTTAATGCTGGTGATGTAGCTTAATACTTCAAATAACCATCTGGGAATGTTTATACTCTTAGACTGTGACAACTCCAGAATTGTTTTAAGTTATTTTGTGCTTTATGATAAACTGCAGAATTTTCTTAAATACTTTTTTACTTAAAATACTTCTAGTTTTTGAGACTAGTACAAACTTTAGCTTAGTTAAGATACTGTAAAGAGTCTTTGTATTTCTTTTCCAATGCCCCATAAAGTTACCTTTTATATTGACAGTAACAGGATTCAGAAAAGTTATGTGAAAATAGAATAGAGAAAATGCAATTAGTTTATAACAGATGAGTAGGAATCTTCTGACTATCTTTCTGAAATGGGTAACTGAACATAAAGTAAATAATCAACAGCTTAATTTATGTATAAATTAAGTCTTGCCTTTTTAAAAATTAAGTTCCTTTCATCTCATCCCACCATCAAAATTATTTACATGTTTGATTTGATTCCTTTCTTACTGAAGTAAAGATACTTCCCAATTTAATGAGTTGTTTTCAAGCAGAGCCCTAAGGTTTTGTCCTCTCCTTCTCTCTTCTGTATTTAGTAAAATTGCAAATTTGATAATCTCCACATTTTGACAAGCAAGGTTAAAGAACATAGGCAATGATATTTTGGTTAAAATATTGTGCTAAGCATTCTGTATTTTATTGAAGAATATATTTTCTGAACAGGTGTTCTGTGTCCTCTCAGATCCTTTTTAAGTGAGGTAAAGTATAAATAAAATAATCATATATCGATCCTCTCCTAAAACCTTGTGCATGCAACTGGTGGAAATGGAGCCTATTTTCAAAACCTTATATGGCTCCATATCTGGTCGTCAGATTAAGGAGCATAATCTGTGAGCTACTAATGTTTAAAAATGTTTAAGTAATACAAACATTGTAGTGAAATTGCTGAGAAAACCGATAAAACATTCTTTTTTAAAACCAGTGGTTATTTTTAAAAAATTAAATACAGTGTGTAATGGTATCTAGTTAATTTAGATTCAATGTTCTATTGTATTGTAACTTTTTTTTTTTTTTTAAATTCTTTCTTTCTTTATTTTTTTTTGGCTGTGTTGGGTCTTCGTTTCTGTGCGAGGGCTTTCTCCAGTTGCGGCAAGCGGGGGCCACTCTTCATCGCAGTGCGCAGGCCTCTCGCTATCATGGCCTCTCTTGTTGCGGAGCACAGGCTCCAGATGCGCAGGCTCAGTAGTTGTGGCTCACGGGCCCAGTTGCTCCGCAGCATGTGGGATCTTCCCAGACCAGGGCTCGAACCCGTGTCCCCTGCATTGGCAGGCAGATTCTCAACCACTGCGCCACCAGGGAAGCCTGTAACTTCTTAAAATGAGATAAAGAGCTAAGTATTGGCCTGTATTTTAAAAATGGAGCTGAATGTGATTAGTACAGTGAATAATTGTTGTTCAATGAAGTTTTTTGCTCCAATTTCATAAATATCTTACAATTCCTATAAGCCTACAATTTAAAAAATTGAGATGATTTATAAACTAGAGAACCATTATTTTCAATATTTTCTGCTCACTGGTGTCTCTACCTACTGCTTTGCTCCTTTCCAGGTTTAGGATCGACTGATGCCTAATCATTTCATAACATATTTTAGATGGCAGACATTTGTGGGATTTTGCCTATAATGTCTCCCCCTCGCCCCCGCACGGCTTGCGGGATCTTAGTTCCCTGACCAGAGATTGAACCCCGGGCCCATGGTAGTGAAAGCGCCGACTCCTAACCACTGGACCACCAGGGACTTCCCCTATAATGTTAAAGATCACATTCAGATTAGAGCATTTGAAATTCAGGGCTCTTATTTTGAAGATTACTTTTTCCTAAAACAAAACAAAACAAAAAACAACAACAACAAAAAAACTAATGATTATATCCTCTGTAGGCGGAGTTGGTTAAGTGATCTTTATGGATTTTTTTTCCTTTTTTGAGAGCTAGTGTGGTTTGATAGCTTGGGGGCTGCTGTTTTCTTCCCTGTTTGGCCGTTAGGAGCCATACTGCTAGATAAGAGTATCTAAGCAAGACACCTTGCTTTTTTCTCCTCTCACTCCCCCCATCCCTCTCCCTCCTTGGATTTATCATTTTTTCCCCTCTACACATGGTATCCTAATGTTTAGTGATAGGTTTTATCTTTTCTATTAATTGACTGGAGGTGCCAGGGTACGGTGGAAGTACTTGTATCCATAAATATTAACTACCCTCTACTAAAGCAGAGGTCCTTTTCCTGAAGATTTTTTCTCAAGTTAATTCTGCCTTTCCTAATTTTTCTAGTATAACAACTTTTATACCTGCTGCACAGCTTTTGAATGGAGTTTAAATACTCACTGTATCAGGATAACTGTGATAAACTTCCTGTTAGAAAGTAATTGTGTTTTTAATGTGAATTTTAGCATTTCAAATATTATTTTTAGATAATATGATTTTTTTTTGGCCTTAAATTCATTAATACATTGATGTTCTGAGCCTTAGTAGAATGTAAATTGAGAGCTTATTTTCTGGGTTTATTCCTGAGGATGCACTTGGACTTTGGACAGATGTTGATCAGTCAGGGTCATTGCTACCAGAACCACTTTTGGGTGCACGAATAAGGCAATTGAGCCCCTTGAACCTGAGCCAGGGGTAGATACAGAATTGGACTATATTGTGATAGCTTTAAAAAGCAAAAAGGAAATTGTAATTCAGTTTTAATATTTAGTGATGATTCTCTTGATTCATCATTCCTCCCTTTTCCTACCTACATTATTAGTTCAGTACACGTTATCTCTGCCCTAGATTATTGAACTCTCTCTCCTCTCTGGTGTCTTTACCTACAGCTTTGCTCCTTATCTACTTTATTTTTCTTATTGTAACCTAATCTTTCTGGTGCAGTAATCTTGGATCATGTGCTTAAAATCTTACCATGGTTCCCCACTGCCTTCAGGTTAAAATTCAAATTCCTTAACAAGACATGTATAGTTCTGTAGGAGTTGAGCCATCCCCTGTGCCTGTTTCTCCAGCAACATTGAATTACTGGCCTTCCCTTGAATATGCAATGTAATTTTCTTTAAAATTCTCTTTCCTTCCTTTTTTTCCCCTTCTCTCCCTCCTTCCCTCCCCTCCTTCCTTTTTGTTTTACTAACTCCTGCTCATTCAAGTCATTGTCGACTTTAGCTCTTTATTGGAATTGGCACCCCCTCTTATGTCCTTCCACAGTATCTTGAATTTACCCATCTAAACAAACAGGTGTTCCGTTGTCTCTTTCCCCACTTAGATTATAAGCTTTTGAGGGTAAGGAGGTGTCTTTTTTTTTTTTTTTTTTTACATCTTTATTTATTTATTTTTTATACAGCATATTCTTATTAGTTATCTATTTTATACACATTAGTGTATATATGTCAATCCCAATCTCCCAGTTCATCCCATCACCACCACCACCTGCCCCCACTCTCCCCCCTTGGTGTCTATATGTTTGTTCTCTACATCTGTGTCTCTATTTCTGCCTTGCAAACCGGTTCATCTGCACCATTTTTCTACATTCCACATATATGCGTTAATATACGATATTTGTTTTTCGCTTTCTGACTTACTTCACTCTGTATGACAGTCTCTAGATCCATCCACGTCTCTACAAATGACCCAATTTTGTTCCTTTTCATGGCTGAGTAATATTCCATTGTATATATGTACCACATCTTCTTTATCCATTTGTCTGTTGATGGGCATTTAGGTTGCTTCCATGACCTGGCTATTGTAAATAGTGCTGCAGTGAACATTGGGGTGCATGTGTCTTTCTTTTTTTTTAATTTATTTATTTATTTTTGGCTGCATTGGGTCTTTGTTGCTGTGCGCAGGCTTTCTCTAGTTGTGGTGAGCGGGGGCTACTCTTTGTTGCGGTGCTTGGGCTTCTCATTGTGGTGGCTTCTCTTGTTGCAGAGCATGGGCTCTAGGTGCGCGGGCTTCAGCAGTTGTGGCACGCGGGCTCTAGAGCACAGGCTCAGTAGTTGTGGTGCAAGGGCTTAGTTGCTCTGCAGCATGTAGGATCTTCCTGGACCAAGGCTCGAACTCGTGTCGCCTGCATTGGCAGGCAGATTCTTAACCACTGTGCCACCAGGGAAGTCGCAGCATGTGTCTTTTTGAATTATGGTTTTGTCTGGGTATATGCCCAGTAGTGGGATTGCTGGGTATATGGTAATTCTATTTTTAGTTTTTTAAGGAGCCTCCATACTGTTCTCCATAGCTGCTGTATCAATTTACGTTCCCACCAACAGTGCAAGAGGGCTCTCTTTTCTCCAAACCCTCTCCAGCATTTATTTGCAGATTTTCTGATGATACCCATTCTAACCAGTGTGAGGTCATACCTCATTGTAGTTTTGGTTTGCATTTCTCTAATAATTAGTGATGTTGAGCAGCTTTTCATGTGCTTCTTGGCCATCTGTATGTCTTCTTTGGAGAAATGTCTATTTAGGTCTTCTGCCCATTTTTGGATTGGGTTTTTTTTTTTTTAATATTGAGCTGCATGAGCTGTTTATATATTTTGGAGATTAATCCACTGTCCGTAGATTCTTTTGCAAATATTTTCTCCCATTCTGAGGGTTGTCTTTTCTTCTTGTTTATAGTTTCCTTTGCTGTGCAAAAGCTTTTAAGTTTCATTAGGTCCCATTTGTTTATTTTTGTTTTTATTTCTATTACTCTAGGAGGTGGGTCAAAAAAGATCTTGCTGTGATTTATGTCAGAGAGTGTTCTTCCTATGTTTTCCTCTAAGAGTTTTATAGTGTCCAGTCTTACATTTAGGTCTTTAACCCATTTTGAGTTTATTTTTGTGTATGGTGTTAGGGAGTGTTCTAATTTCATTCTTTTACATGTATCTGTCCAGTTTTCCCAGCACCACTTATTGAAGAGGCTGTCTTTTCTCCATTGTATATCCTTGCCTTAAGGAGGTGTCTTACTATTGTATCTTCAGTGCTACTTGGCACTCAATTATTGCATGTCAAATGAATGATCTTTGAATTTTTTCCAGCAGTAATGGTGGGATTCTTGCTCACTCATTAACTTAGTGTCATTTGGCCATTGTGATTTGAGGTAGATGGACAGAATTTGGGATGCATTCAGTGGCCATGGTCTTTAATGAAATTAATTGGACCAAATGGAATCTTTATCTCACTATTTCTAACTAATCGTGGTTCAAATAGAAACAGGGCCGTATCAATAACATGTTCACCCACAAATTATTTGTTAGATTTGAATTTTCCCCCCAAGGTTTTCCAAAGGGAATACCTGTCGTGCCATCATAATCTTTACACTTAGATCTGCCCTTTGGGAAATGCAAAACCATTAGTTGCTGTTAGCAAAATACCTTGATCTATTTATTTCCCATACACTAGGGCTGACTCTTGTCACCAAAGGGTGAATGAGTGGAGTTTTTTGGGGAGGGAGGGGGAGCAAAATTAATAAAGATCTCCTCTTTGTTTTTTATGGTGATGGAATCTTTTGTGTTTTGTAGTGTACAAGTCCGTTGTCCATAGGAAATAGTCTGTGTTTTCCTATAAAGCTAACTCATTATTGGTTGTTCTGTGTCCTCTGGGGAATCTTGTGCCTACAAAGTTAACGTTGCACCAGGTATGCTTTGTGTTGCTGATGAAGCCCATTTTGCTGCAGTACCATTTTTGACAAGATAAGTGCTATATGGAAGTAACATTAGTCATGACACATACTGATTATTAAACACAGTAACAGCCTTCCAGGGCACAATCATAGCTAACAACAACAACAGAAGCCTTTTATCATTGGGAATTGCTGGCACGGACTATATGAAGTAGGGGATCTGCTGATCAAGCAATCAACTTAATTTTACATGAAATATTAACAACCTTGATGGCATGGAGCAGAGGAGAAAATTCCCAATGTCAGATAAGTTGGTTCAGCTGAATTGCACAGCACAGTCTGGGACTGTTGAGCAAGGTGAACTTTGCCCTGAAGGAATCCATATTCTCCCTTAGGAGATTCTTGTGCCTCACTTCTGGGAGGTGTAGCGCCGTCTTAAGGTTGCTGCAAGGGGCTGACAGAAGGGGACGAGCACAGCCAGCCCTCTCCCAGAAGTTTCCCTTCATTCCAGGCCCCCCTCCCACTCAAAACTCAATTCGAATACAAAACTGTACAATAAGTCATTTTAAAATGGTGCAAACCATTAAATAAACTGTTGAGTCGGGGCAGAGAGGAGACTAAAAGATTTGAAAGATAAAACAATAAACTAAAATGACGGAAAGGACAGTAACAATTTTAGAGACTGAGATGTTAGGAAATAAAAATCAACGCAGAAGAACAAGGCCATCCCACCAGCTAACAAGTTGAAAACGCTTATGCAGAGAGGCAGTGAAGATTCATCAAGCCAAAGCAGCCATAAAGTCCAGCAGAATATTCCTGAATACTCCTTACCATCCCTTGGAGTTCTTTGAAGTGTTCCCTGAATAGATGTCCTTCTAGCTCACAACGGAAAGCAGGACCCTGAAGGCCTGTCTCTCTTGCCCGTGATTCATCTCTCGTGACCTTTTAGACTGAAGTGACTCTTACTCTGAGAAAGCACCTCAGATGGTACCTACCATCCTGTTCCCTGTCCTTGCAGCTGGCAGGTACAGCCCTGCAGCAGCTCGCTGTGAGCATCTGCCCCTCCCTGTCCTTGACAGTGACATGCCTTAATTACATGAATTCGATTTTCTTTCTTTCTTTTGACTCCAGCTCTCAATTTCAAATGTAATTTAGAAATAATTCCTTGGGAAAATGACACATATTGAAATTTTACCCTGCTTTCTTGTCTTCCCCAATTGCTCCCTTAGTTTCAGGATCATTTTATTCTTTTTTTTTTTTTTAAATTTATTTATTTATTTATTTATTTTTGGCTGTGTTGGGTCTTCGTTTCTGTGCGAGGGCTTTCTCTAGTTGCGGCAAGCGGGGGCCACTCTTCATCGCGGTGCGCAGGCCTCTCACTATCGCGGCCTCTCTTGTTGCGGGGCACAGGCTCCAGACGCACAGGCTCACGTGCCTAGTTGCTCCGCGGCACGTGGGATCCTCCCAGACCAGGGCTCGAACCCATGTCCCCTGCATTGGCAGGCAGATTCTCAACCACTGCGCCACCAGGGAAGCCCCCTATTCTTCAAAAATGAAACCAATCAAAACCGTTGGCTAGTATATAAGAGGTTCGTATCTCTTTCACCTAATGTGTTTCTGAAAATGTAATAAAATCAAATTTCTGAAAATCAAATGGACATACATGTTAGGAGGGGAGATTCTGTTTCAAGAGAACTAAGAAAAGTATTAAAATCCCAGACTGTGGATCTGCTGATCCTGGTACCTGGACATGCTGCCGCTGACTGAGAGCTTGCCGGGTATTAGGGGCTGCGGGGAGGGGCTTTCTCTCAGGCCTGGACCCCCGGGAGGAAGGCTGCATTGTAGTCTTTGCTTTAGGGACTGTGTTAGGCGTGGTGATTTAATGGTCAACAAAACAGAATACAGTCCCCTTTGGAATGCCTCAAAATATCTTCATGAGAGACGGTGGTATTGATTGGATTACATAGTAACCAGTAGTTGCTTTGTACATTGTACCTGCTGCATTGTGGCAATTATCTTGCCTCTGCCTGTCAGCTCTGAGGGTGACGGTCTCTCCCTCGAGCAGAGCCAAGTGAAGGGGGGGATTCATGTGGCTACAGAATCCAACACTTTGAGCCAGGCTCTGAGGATAGAGGAATTTCGAGAAGCCAGGACTATGCAGCACCTCTGCCCAGCTGAGAACCCATTTAATAGTCTTAAAGGAGAGCTCACCTAAGAAAACAGTAACAGGTCATTTTGGGGCAATAATAATTTGTGACATTTAATGCCTCTCACTCTCATACTTGCATTGTTTTTATACTTTTGGATGATGCCTGTAGAACTTTAAATTGGTTCCTAAATTTTGAGTGTAATTTAAACCTTGAATACAATTTTAGCTTAAATATTGGATATAATTTAAACTTTACATTAAATGTTTTATCCCATGTTTTGACTTATTCTGTTTTAACCATGATTTGAGACTTTTGATGATTCCCTTTCCCCCCTTTAATCTTTCTTAATACATAAGAGTTGACTTTATGTTTAAAAAGAAAACCAAGCTTTGTGACCACCTAGAGGGGTGGGATAGGGAGGGTGAGAGGGAAATGCAAGAGAGAGGGGATATGGGGATATATGTATACATATAGCTGATTCACTTTGTTATACAGCAGAAACTAATGACATTGTAAAGCAATTATACTCCAATAAAGATGCTAAAAAAAAAAAAAGAAAACCAACATAATGGTCTAATCTTTAAATATATATGAAATAATCTTTAAATCTATGCATTTCCAGTCCTTCCTTTTTGTTTATACGTCGCATCAATGTTTGATATCTCTAAATCTCTTATCAGAACTATGGTAATTCAGAGAAGTTACATTTAGTGGAAAATGACCTTAAACTTAGCAGTTTTTGAAAAAAATTTCCAGTGATAGCTATCACTGAATGTTTACTTTGTGGCTTAATCTCATCTGTTTCTCACAACTATCAATACTTTATGAGGTAGGTACTGTTATTCACACTTTAAACAACAACAAGAACAACTTGAGATAAAGAAGTACTTTGCCCAAGGATACACAGCTAGTTAGCTGTGAAGCTGGTACAGAAATCCAGGCAGTCCCCCTCCAGCCCTGGCTCTTAAACCAGTATGCTATATACACTGCCAGTGATAACCTAAAAATAACCCCAGAAGTAATCCATAGGGATAGGGTAATCTGTATGGGAATTTCTCCAGTTGCTATGAATCTTAAGTTTCTGATAACTGGCAACATTTAGATCACTAGGGAGAGAGCCCCTACTTTCTCTCTTCTACAACCCTTCCCCATTCTCGTGCCACTTGTATGGCTCCTTACAGGCTCCTTGTTTTCCATCCATCCCATAACTGCTGATCTTTCTGAGAGTTTCCATCTCAGCCCTCTTCTGTTCTTACAGTAATCTAGCCTTCCTGGGTCCGTGGGTCTCAACTTTGCACTTTGGAGTCACCAGGGAGGTTTTGTTTTGTTTTGTTTTGTTTTGTTTTTTTTAAAAAAAGCATGCTGCTGCCTGGGTCTCAACTCAAGAGATTCAGATTTATTTGGTCTGGGCATCAGGAATTTTCAAAAAAAAAACTCCCCAGGTGATTTTCATGTACAGTCAAGGCTGAGAACAGCTGCCCTAGGCAATTTATCCACAGGTGTGGCCTCTACCTGCTTACCTCTTGGTTTCACTTAATTCTCCATTACAATTCATCACTTCGTTATCTTGCCCCTTGCCTTCCCTCATATCAGTCTGCCCTGTTATCCTGTATCCATCTCATAATTTATAGCTTCTCAAATTTCAGAATCTTGCAGAGGTAATCACACAGCCACGTGGATTGGTACTGCTACACATTCATGGTCTCAAATCTCAGCTAAGCCTACGCTGGTGTCTGGCAATACTTTGTTTCTGTTTTTAGCTCTGACACCCATGACTGGCAGCACCTCTTCTAAATCTTCACCATTTTACCTTCATTCTTGTCACATTACCTTCACTCCTACTTCGCACTGTGGATCCTATCATGCCATTAATTATTTTTATATTTTCTCTATTTACCTTTTGACTAGCTCTTTCCCCTGACCATATATACTCAAGGATTAAAAACTAAAAATAATTAAAAATTAAACTGAAAAACCCTTCTCCATCTAGTTACTCTTTGGCTCTTTTTCACTGTCAGGTTTCAGGAGAAACTAGTGTTTATTCACTGTTATCACAGCTCACCTCTCATTCATTTGCTTCTTAACCATTTTTATCTATCTGCCCCTTGCCCAGAGTACTCTGAGGTCACCAGTGTTCACACATTCTAGTGGACATTTCAGTTCTGTGGACTTTTCAATCCAGTGGACATTTCAGTTCTTATCTTGTGCTCTTGACAGCATTCAATGTTTTTCTTTCTTGAACCCTTTCAAAAAGAAAACAGCCCAGCCAAATAAACCCTTCTGTGACTTCACTTTCTTCCTGGCTCTCTTTCTACTCTCCTGGTCACTCACTCTTGATCTCCCTCATGCATTACTGGTTCTGTAATATTAGTATATTGATATGTGGCCACCTGCTAATGGCATGCTCCACCTGGGAGAGATTATGTATTTACCAAACTGTGGGCGACTCCCATGTTTTCATCTCTAGACTACCCATACCTTCCAGCTCTATTTAGCCAACCATTTTTTACTCTTCATTTATTTAACATTTTTTAAAATTGTGAACATACTATGTATCATTGTTGTGTTGGACCCTAGAGACTTGACAGCCTACTGTAGTGTGTCTTCAAGTGTGGTTCACTGCTAGCCTGCATCAGCATCATTTGAGATATTTGTAAAAATGCAGATTCTGAGGCTCTGGAATGGTCCAGTAAGTTGTGATTTCTGCCTGTGGGCGTTTTGTCTACTAAACGTTTTTGAAAAAAAAAACAGGAGTCTCCTGGCCTGGAAATTGTCTCAGAGCAGTAAGCTGAGGCAATTGGAGGACTCGCCTCATTCGTTTTTCATGTCTTAGGAATCACTTCTTTACCTGATATTCAGTATCTTAAAAACCATTTCCTACTTTTTGTCTGCTTTTTTTGTTTGTTTGTTTCAGGTGGGAGAGTAAATCCAGTTCCTGCTTCTTCATATTGTCCAAAAGTTGAAGTCCTGAGGCGTGAGAGAGGGGAAGCCAGGGGTTTTTATACTTACGTAAAGTGAGAGACAAAGTCGCAGACTATTTGTAATAACCCAAAGCTGGAAACAACCCAGAAGTCCATCACCAGAAAGTAGATAAAGTGTGGTATATTAATACAAGGAATACTATGCAGCTGTGAGACTGAATGAACCATAACTAACTGTACCAACAAGGATGACGGTCACAAACACGGTGTAAAGTGAAAGGAGCCAGACACAAAAGAGTATGTCCTACGGGGTTCCATTTAGATAAATTTTTAAACCAGCAAAATTAGTCTATGGTGTTTGCAGTCAGGATGTGGTTACCTTGAGGAGAGGGTAGTTAGTAGAAGGGCACATTCATGAACTTCTGGGGTTCTGGTAAGACTGTTTCTTGAGCTGGGTACTGGTTCCATGAGTGTTTCACTTTGAGAAAATTCATTGAGCTGTGTACTTACATGTGACTTTACTATATGTGTTACGTATCAAGAAAAAGTACTCCCTGGCTCCCCTACAAAAAGGTCAAGGCTTCAAGCCAGATGCACGATGGGAAGGTAGAAGTGGATTCCCAGTATAGCAGCTGAAACTGAGAAAGTGCTGTACCCTGGATCCTGCAAGAAAGCAAGTTACCTGATCAAGCTAAGGGTGGAAACGGGCACCCAGAGGAAATCCTGTGCAAGGTGTCAGGGCAGTAAGCTCACATTCATGCCACCTAGGTAATGCAGAAACCCTGACCTGAGATAAATAAAAACTGCTTTGAAACCAGGAAACCTTGCAAGACCCTGTCAGAGACACTCATGAAACTGGCCCACTTGGGGGACTTCACCATTCAGGCCACTTTTGAGACTCCAGGCAAATGGGCTGTTGTTCATAATTTGAAAACTACAAATTAGTTTACAACACACTGGCCATGGCCAAGGTACCCATCGGCATAATTTCCTTGTGTGGCAGGCAGAGTTCAGGTAGGTGTTCTTGCTCTAGAGCATGGCTCTGTTGGCCTCTGTGGGAGTTTTATAAGGAGAAGAGCTTCTGTATGTGGGCCCCTCCCCGGTTAAACCACAGCTCCTTGACAGTATGGAGTCCGTCTGTTCATCATGGTATCACCAGTGCATAGGATAATGCCTAGTGTACGTTTGGGCTCAAAATAGATTTGTTCAATAAGGGAACGCTGAGTAGCCATGGAGCACTGCTGTCTGCACAGCAGAGTGCTATGTGATTGTGTGTGTGTGCGTGCACGTGTTGACTTAATGGATATTCTTTTTTTTTTTGATAAGCATTTCAAGTAATTTGTAGCAAGGGGCTATGTCAGTTGTATAACATAAGTCAAAACAATACTCTCCAAAGTAGGATACTTGTATGCTAGGGGGCAAACTACAAGATGACCCCTTGGGGTGTGGAGGGAAAATTGTGTGTGTGTTTGTATGTTAGAGAGGTGGGGGGGAAGGGAGGGAGAGGACTAGATACATAGATAGATATTGGGAGGAGGCACAAATGAGAATATTTTTAAAGGTCCTGTGATATAGTTGCGCCTTTAATGATTTTGAGTAGAAATTTCAGATATAGTACTTATCAATTCGCTTCACTGTAAACCTGGAGAGGGCTTCATTGTTGTTTGGCAGGTCAGCCTATCTTTGATAAAATGCTGCATTCTTGATATGAAAGGATAGAAGGTATATCTATATTAGCATTTAAAGTAAAATGTCTTAATGAAGACAAAGGGAAGAAGGGAAAAACAGGATCAACGCTACACTGTTTAGCACAGTTTAAATTAACATCGTTTTTCATCTAAAGCCTCGCCAAATGCAGTGTGTTAGTGGGCTAGGTTTTTCCATAATTGGTCATCACCTCACATGCATGTTTTGTTACAATTTAATAGCACTTAATGAGCATACAATGGGACCAATAGATAAAAATTACTGTGATTTTAGACTTCTTATTCTAGCCTCCATGTCTCGAACCCTTTCATGATTTCAATGTCATTGCCTCTCATTCTCTCTGTGCTGCATTCTGGATAATTTCTTCAAATCTAGATTCCAGTTCTCCAGTTGTCTTTTGAACTGTGTGTATGCAGCTTCTCTATGACCTGTCTATTGAGTTTCTGATGTCAGTGACCGCCATTTTCATTTCTAGACGTTGTGTAGTTCTTTTCATATATTCGTGGTCACATATGATGGTCTCTCTCGTTCCATCTCTTAGGTTTTGTTCAAGCAACACCTATAGTTTGCGTTCTGGGTTCCAAACCCACGTGGTTAGGTGTTCTCCAGGGAGCCTTTTTGCTTTTGTTCCATTTTGCTTCGGACTGAATCCAAGATAGGCAGCATCCCCATCTTCCCTCTGTGGTCCAGAAGTTTTCTACTTTGCCTGTAAGAGATTCCATATTTATTCAAGGTTCTTCAGACAGATGTACTATCATTCCTGTCTCAGGCTTGTCACCATTTCTAGGTCACTAGGGACCAACAGATGGTCCCAGTGCAAGTATTGTCTCCAGCACTACTCACTCAGGAGTTTCTCCTCATTTCTGACTTGGGACGCTTTCCTTTTATTTCTAACAGTTTAGTCATATATTTAAAAACATGCTTTTAGTGTGCTTGTATTAAGGAGGAGAGAAAATTATAAATATTATGTAAGAATTTCGTGTGTGTATGTTTTGGCTTGAATATGCATTTTTTAAAATCTCTGGAAAGATAAGTAAGAAACTAATAATGCTGAGGAGGGTGATGGCAACAAGACAGATGGGGGACAGGAGTGACAGGGAGACTTCTTTATATGAACCTCTTAATATTTTTAGTGATTTGAACCATGTGGATACATAAATGTTTCAACCAATTAAATATATAATATGAACTTTTCCTTCTGGCAGTCTAGATGTTCTGTACTGGGTGGATTTCTCGAGACATCTAGTCTACTATTTTGTTAGAAATGGAATAGTGGTCATATTTGTGGTTATATAAATTTTAGATCATGGTTTTACCTCTTTCCAGCCCTCTAGATGAACCCTGTAGATCAATATTTTCCAAACTATCTGTGGCAAAGGATCAGTTCTTTAAAAGTTTTCCAATCTGTCATGGATTGATACTTTGGTAAAACTACAGTGAAAATAAATGACTAATCATATGCTTGGATGGCATGGCAATGTCAAACTGCTATAAAAGTTTCTAAATGCTTTCTCTCCATTTCTTTTCATCATTGGCCAGTAAAAAGCAACTTGTGGACCACTGCCACACTGAACAGCACTGCTGTAGATGGTGCTCATTATTTTCTGGCGTTTGATGTTATGGATGAAAAATTGAGACCACACTGTTCTTTAAATTTTTTGTTGGTTTAAATTTTTTTCCATTGTAGGTAGTAACCTGCTTTTCTTTCCGTAAAGATGCATTATGGCAGCGGTCCCCAACCTTTTTGGCATCAGGGACTGGTGGAAGACAATTATTCCACGGATGGTGGCGGGGGGAGGGGATGGTTCAGGCAGTAATGCGAGCGATGGGGAGCCGCAGATGAAGCTTTACTTGCTTGCCCACTGCTCACCTCCTGCTGTGCCGCCTGCTTCCTAACAGGCCTCGGACCGGGGGTTGGGGACCACTGCTTATGGCCTTATCTGAAACATGAGATGTTTGCTGCAGCACACCCCTGCCTTAATTAGGGGAGTGAGCCTGGGGCTAACTTCTGTGGATGATGGTACTGGTATACTTCCAGAAATCATTCATAGATGAGTAGTATATTTCACTATGCATTGATACTGGCATTTTCTTGATCTTCTAGAAGGGTTGGTTTTCATGCTGTTAAGTCCGGGCCGCCATCTGGCTGCCAGCAACTATAAGATGCCATTGATTTCAGAGATGTTAAAATGTGGAAGAATGTGTCTTAAAATATCCTGCAGTTGGCCCCGTGATTGTCCCAGCCTCTAATTACTGTTGAGTGCTTGGAGACTTGCTTATGAGAAGGAGGGAAGACGCCTTTGGTGACTTCCTTTAGAAACTTCAGCACTCTGCTGAAGGGCATCTCCTCTCTTTATTGTGACAACCTGACATGAACTGGAGCACATTCTCTCTTCTCTAATTGGCATGGCTTCTCCCATTAGGAGCCCTGTGCTACGTCCCCCATGGGATGGAGCAGCTCTGAGAACCTTGGCCAACTTATCTGTGATTTGGTGGCACTGGTATATCTTCTAGTGTCCTTAATAGGCATTTCTGTGATCATTGAGATTTTTTTTCTTACCTTCAGTTTCCCTCTATTCCATCCCTGCCATTCTGAGATTGTGAACATTGGGAGTTCTGATAGTTATCCCATTTTCTTGCTTGCCATGCAGGCTGGCTTGGTAGTTCTTTCAATCAGTGGTTGTGTGGACTGTTTGTTATAGAAATTTCTCAAATTCTGGTTACTCTTCCATATTTTTCTGGTGCAAATAGGGTTTTTTTTTTCCCTGCTATGTTTATAGTTCTTTGGCCACCTTGATGGCGATTTGGGAGGAAGGGCAGTTAATGTGTGGGCTAACACTGTCATGTATTTCTTCAGCCGGTATTTATTGAATGCCTGCTCCAGGCCTAGCACTGTTCTGGGTTCTGAGAGTACAGCAGTAAACAACAGTCTTCAGCTTCAGCCTTTACTGGAACATTCACTCTGCTTAGTTCTGGTTTTCCGCAACTGGAAGCTTACCTGGTTCTACTTTCATTTTCAGATATCCCTTTCGAAAGATGCCAATTAAAAAAAAAATTCAGTAATTTATTGGTAGCTTGATACATACTTTATATAGATTTGGCCCTAATATGTTCTCCAGAAATGTATGTTAATATATGTATCATTTGCTTTTTAGCCGATTACACCTAAACAAGAAGGCAACAGACAAACAACCATATAGCAAGCTCCCAGGGGTGTCTCTTCTGAAACCACTGAAAGGAGTAGATCCTAACCTAATCAACAACTTGGAAACATTCTTTGAATTGGATTATCCCAAGGTAAGTACAGTGTTGTACTCATAGGAATGGGCTAGACCATACTTTTTTTTTCTTATAATAAACACTTAGAGAGAAATTTTGACACTGTATCAGGTGAAGGTATTAAAAATGCATGATGGTGTTGGCTTCATCATATTTATGCTCTAATAGTAGTAGTAGTAGTTGTGGTTGTGGTTGTCATCACAGGACAGAAACGGGGTTGAGGAAGGGGTATAAATTCCTTTTCTAACTACCTATATGTCAACCTGAATTAGAAATCCCTGAATAAAGCTCCTGGAACGCAGACAGTGTTAAGTGCCCGGTAGTTTGAGTATGAAAATCTTATTCCATGAGAGTCGCAGTGAAAGTGAGAAAGCAATATTCAGTGGTCAGAAATGGGATGCAGGACAGCTAGAACTAATGATAAATCCCCTTGAGAATCTGACTTTTGGGGTTAGAATTAGTGGTAAGGTGGAGCTTCATCAATACCTGATTTTTCACAGGGAGATCAGCTCGGTGCTTTGTGACCACCTAGAGGGGTGGGATAAGGGAGAGTGGGAGGGAGACGCAAGAGGGAGGAGCTATGGGGATGTATGTATACGTATAGCTGATTCACTTTGTTATACAGCAGAAACTAACACACCATTGTAAAGCAATTATATTGCAATAAAGATGTTAAAAAAAAAAACACCTAATTTTTGATTTCTTGATTTTTCTGAGTTTTAATACCTAATTGTATTGCTTATATCTTTTATCTATATAATCTATTTATCTATAAACTCAATGTACTTCCTTCCTTGGAGACTTCAGTTTTCTTGAGATGGGAGTATTCTTTTTATTTCTTCCCTTTAGTTTCTTAGGAAAACTTAATATTTCTTAATTTTTGTATTTAGTTTTATGGCAGCTTTTTCAATTGCCTATTTGAGACGCTGCTTTTGAAAGCATGTTCTGGCAGTGGTAGATTACTTGTAAAAATATGTCTAAATTTCTACCTGCTTGATTTTCAGTCCAGTTTAATTTTCCCTCTGTGGTCTCTACTCACTTTCCTCAGTTTTTACCGTCATTGCCTCAGTTTTTCCATAGTTTTTGCCAGTCGGAGACTCTTTCCTTCCTATTTCTTTAGAACAATGTCGCCCAAGTAGTGAGAAAGAAGATGACATCTACACACCACATTTCTCATGGTGACTGGTTTTCACGCTGTTATTTCTTTTCTTTTAAGAAGAAGAAGAAGACACAGACGTGGTAGCCTTAATTCAGCTCTTATTCAGTATGTAGACATGAGTATCATTCACTTATTTTTTAGTGTTGCTATATTATTGCTTTTGGAGTTTTGGAGTCTAGGCATTTGAAGCTAATTTGAAGCAGAAAATTATGTATTTCTTCTAGTTTGTGTACATATATTTAATAATTTTAGAGATCTGAATCATATGCATGCATTATCTATTCAATAAATTAAATATATAGTTAGAAGAAATAAGAAGATTGGTACTTGATTTTTTTTTTTTCAAACTAAAAATGCAAAAAGTGGCCTTTGATAATTCAGGGAGGATGAGACAAAGAAAATTAATTGTAAAATAAGCTTTGCAATAAGAAAAATGGAAGTTTTTCAAGCCTCACCTTATATAAGTAAATGCAAAGGAGAATTTATTTTTGTGAATGAAAGAATATTTTCATTGATTATGAATAAATTTCAGAGCATAGTGTGGAACCATATGCATTTATCCTTGTGAAACTTAATCTCACAAATTTCAATTTTTTAACCATCATGCAACCCTTTCCCCTTTCCCTATTCAACCACTCTTAAAACTTAGTTATGGAATTTTTATGTTGCTGCTCTTGTGAGATAATAGTCATGGAATTTAAAATGGTTTTGGAAGTTAGTGTGGGTTTAAAGAGATTCTTAAAATAACCCCAGGAACATATGTATCCATTAACTATGAACATTTGGGATGAATCAGTAATTGATTTCTTCTTCTGAATGAAGTTTTTTTTTATACAGTTTGGAATTATCTCCAGAGCTCTAGTTTTTCACTTAGTTCTTTTTCCACTTAAGTTATGTCATTAAGACATTTATTTGGTTGAGGAGAAAGCTGTTTGACACATTACAAAAATGAATAACATTATATGCAAGAGATTGTTTTCATTCTTTTTTAGTTCATAATTTTATTTTCTAATTACAAAAGAATTGTTAGCTGCGTAAAAAGAACATTTAGAAAGCAGAGCAAAAGTGCAAAGTACCTGCAATCTAAAGGGAAATGTTGATCTCACCGCACTGTATTTGCTTTTTAAAAGACAAAACGCAATGGCAATTCTATAGGAGACTGAAGTTAAACCACTGAAATCGCACAAATCTGAGTGTGAACACGAGTTGTTTGTGTCATCAAGGAGGCATGTAGTCATGAAATGAACATTTGTGTAACTGCTAGGCCCAGCGCACTTTAATATTCTCCATTTGTCAAATGTGAACATTGTTTTATAAAAGTATGGAAGCGTTTTTGTTCTGGATGTAACTCTTTCCTCTGTTATTTGATTTGGAACCTTAGAGGCCATTTGGAAATATGTATATAACATATTGAAATTCTAAAATTTCGTTTAATTTTAGACATGTGCAAGAAGATTTATTACTGACACTTGTTCTGAATTTCTAGGTTTAAATTTTGGTGAGACTGTTAATATACTTAGTGCCCTGAAAGATATCCATGCTTTAAATATCTTGTAAATCCACCGTATATTGATATTTATTCCTTGGGGAAAAAAAATTCTTGGAAAAAATATAAGAATAAAAAAAATGAATACAATTCATTTTTCACAAAATCGAGTACTCATTTGGCATCAGCATAGAAGAAGGCATTTAGGCAGAAATTCAGCCATAGTAGGAGGATTCTGTAATCTGCATCTAAAGTGTCTTGATGGTTTTACTTTAGTAAATTCTGGCCATATGAAGAATTTTAAAATGAATGAGCAAAGTTATTAACAGAGTGAGGTTATGGTAATTGTGATTTTCTTTTCTTTTTTGCAAATATAGAATGGGTTTAAAATGTTATAAGTCCAGTGCCATACTTGGATTCTTTATTGTCACTGATGACAATAAAGAATTTAAAAAGATTGAAAATAGGTTCAATTATTGAAAGATCGGCACAATACATGTAATAAAACTACTACGTCTGAAAGATTAGCGTTTTACCAAATAAATTTGAAAAATCATGTAAACTACCTAGTTCTTGAAAGTAAGTAAGTTTTTGATATAACTTATCAAAACTTTGATTTCAGAGCAGTTTTCTTACAAAACATCTTCCTTTCACTCAAAGGAAGCATCTATCTTTCACTCAAAATTTACCCTAGGACAAACGTATTAACTTAACAAATCTATTCATCATCTACTCAGTGCCAGAGAATGTTCTAGACATTTGGAGTCTAAGTCCTTCCTGTTGTAGAAATTATATTCTGCTGTAATCCAAATATCATCATAACATTTTTTTTAAACGTGTGTTATTTATAAATAATTCAAGATATTCCTACTTGATATGCAATATAATCGATTAATATATGTTGAAAAATTTTTTCTATTTTAAGAGGATATTTTATGTGGTTTAGTATGGTAGAGTTTACATTCCTAATATCTACAGGGCTGAATCAGTGAGGAGATTTTTTAATATTATTTATATATCTAAATTGAATATTATTTATGTATCTAAATTTATTCATAAAAGCAAAGTAGCATTTATAATTATTGCAGTTTCAGATATTTAATTCTTAAATATCAAAGGACTGAATACCAGTTTACGGATTGTCTATACCTCTCTTGTACTTAGCCTTTTAGTCATTTCAGTGTTTGAAAACAAAAAGGGAAAATTAGTCAGTTTAGCTATTTGTATAACAAGCTTACTAAGATGAGGCTAACCTCATCTAAAATACTCTGGGGTTATTTCTAGATTTTATGTATTCATTACTGTGCCCATTCATAGTGGAATTTACTATACCTAATATCTCTTTCAGGTTTATAAATGTTTTCTTGAAATATTTTTTAAGTATAATATTTTTAATAAACGCTGTATTTTTGAACACATATTTATGCCTAGTTCTTTTGATAGTATAAAAATATCTGAAAAATTATTTTTGTGTTAGCTAAGAAAACTTTTAACCAACTTAATATCTTATGTTTTACCAATTGCAGTGTAGTCGGAGTGATTTAACTATTTAAGTACAGAAATTCCTAGCAAATTAAATGTTGATCAAACAGAGATTCTAGCTGAAAAATGAAAATTCTTGGTTAAAATCTAATACTTTAGAAAACACTTGGAATACTACCTCCAATTTGGTATAATTTTTAATATCAGAAACAACTAAGGGAAAGTTATATCTTTAATAAGAGTCTGAACATTTTTTAGATAAAGTGAATTGAGTTTCATTTGCACTCTGGCTAATCAGGAGGTATTTGTTTTTCATTTGAGATTAAGATTAAGAGGTGTAATCAATAAAAACAAAAACTTTAAATCTTGCATTTGGATAAAGGTAAACTATATCTCCCTTACTTATACTAACACCATATACTTCTGAAAAAGATTTTGCTACAACCTAGTATAGCCTTTTTCTTCCCATTGAGTAGATGTCTAGTACTATATATTACAGAGTTTTCTCTTGCTGAGGAAAAAGCCAAGAGTAGATTTTTAATAATATTTTATGGAATTGTATTACTTATAAACATATTCTTTCACTATATTTACTTACACCTGTAAAACAGCATAAATTATAAAAGCATAAAACTACGCTATGTTTGGAAAAACAATGAACTCTTTAGAGCAAGCCTGACTGAGCAACTCACTATAGTAAGAAAGCTAATTGTTACTTACACCCTTTGGAAAGTCACTTAACCTTTCTAATCTTCATCGTTAAGGTCTGCCTCTTGTTGGCTCAAGCAAACATTTTGGTTGGGAGGATGGCTGACTTTTTATGGGACTTAGAGTCAACCCTTGAAGAAGTTTCAGGGTGCGGCAGGAATGGTGCCCATCCCATTCTCAGATTTTTATCTGATCTCTGGAGACCAGTGGCTGTAAAGTTGCTTAATTATTTCAATACCTCTAAGGTGGCAATTTTGGTCAGTCATCATGAGAGGTAGATATTGGATAGAGTATGTAATAACTATAGGTAGAAAGTATGAGGAAAGTATACATTGCTTTTCCCCTTTACTTTTTTTTTTTTTTAATTGGGGTATAGTTGCTTTACAACAAAGTGAATCAGCTATATGTATACATATATCCCCTCTCTCCTGGACTTCCCTCCCACCCCCCGCCAATCCCACCCATCCCACTCACAGAGCACCAAGCTGAGCTCCCTGCGCTATACAGCAGCTTCCCACAAGCTATCTGTTTTACACGTGGTAGTGTATATATATCAATCCCAATCTCCCAATTCATCCTCCCCCAACCTTGTGTCCACACATCCCTTCTCTACGTCTGCATCTCTATTCCTGCCCTGCAAATAGGTTCATCTATACCATTTTTCTAGAGTCCACACATATGCGTTAATATACGATATTTGTTTTTCTCTTTCTGACTTACTTAACTCTGTATGACAGACTCTTAGGTCCATCCAGGTCTCTACTTAATTATTGAGAAAACTTTTTTTTCACTTGAAAAAAAAAAAATCTTACCTTGTTAGCTAAACTTCCTTTATTTACCTTAGTCCTGGTCCTTATGTGCTCAACCACTAAATTCTATGCTGCCACTTTTTGCAGAGATAATGTATCAATATATTAGGTGAACAGTAATTATTGTGCTCAAGGCACTGTACACATTTTATTTCCACTTTTTACTTGTGTATGCTTATCAATGTAAGCAAATCAAACAGGCCTTCCCATTACCTTAGCTTTAGTCCCTGTATGTTAGACACCTAAAAAATTGTGTCCTCAACTTTTTGTATTTTTTAGAACACATAGCTTTGTTATTTTCTCATGGACATAATTAACCTTCCTCCTTTGCTTAAAAATGTTCAATCTGTCTTAGAAAGAAGGTTTGGTAGGAAATTTGCTATTGAGTCAGCATGAATTTATCACCACTTTTGAAAAAAATTACTGCTTAGAATACATAGCCCACAAAATAATAGAGTAGCATCTGTATGTGTGAAAGCAAACACTTTAAAAAAATTCAGTAGTTTACTAAATGGTATCTTAGAGCTCAAGATTTTATAAACTTGGTTACATGTCAGAATCCCCTCAGATGCTCTGATTCAGAAGTTTAAGAGTGGGGCCCAGTATCCTCTTTTTAAAAAAATTGTCCGAGGGTAATTTTGACACAACCAGCCAAGTGCTAAGAAATGACTTCCTTAGTGTACTATCAGAGAGTAAACATAGGGCTTCCCCAGTGGCGCAGTGGTTAAGAATCCACCTGCCAATGCAGGGGACACAGGTTCGAGCCCTGGTCCAGGAAGATCCCACATGCCGCGGAGCAACTAAGCCCCAGCGCCACAACTACTGAGCCTGCGCTCTACAGCCCGTGAGCCACAACTACTGAAGCCCTTGTGCCACAACTACTGAAGCCCGCAGGCCTAGAGCCCATGCTCCGCAACAAGAGAAGCCATCGCAATGAGAAGCCCGCGCACCGCAACAAAGAGTAGCCCCAGCCGGCCACAACTAGAGAAAGCCTGCGCACAGCAACGAAGACCCAATGCAGCCAAAAAAATAAAATAAATAAATTTAAAAAAAAAAAAAAAAGAGTAAACATGGGTCTGGGCAAAATAAAATCCTGGGTGTTTTCATAGTTAAAAGGCTAAGTGTGCTTTTCAGGATACATTTTTAATCAAATCAGATTCTATTTTACTTCAGAAAATTATTATACAACAAAAAATCTAATCTCACTTTGTCCTTGTGAAGAGTTTGGGAAACCTCTTTAAATTTATCATAGTGGTATTCAATATGTAATTTTTAGCACCTTGATGAAATGATATTAAGTTCAGAGACAAAGCAGCTAGAGAACGAAGGGTGTGTTCATTTTGGTTGCTTTCTATGTTGCTTTTACACTGCTAGGCACCCTGTGAGCATCTAGTAAATCTTCAGTGATGAAGGCCATGGAGAAGCTTAGAATCCAGTTGAATTATTAGGCCATGCCTATCTGGCAATGGCAAGACTTCAGCTGTGGGCCCTGCCAATCTCTTCATTCTCTCTTTGGCTTGCAAACAGGCCCCTTCTGGAGAAGCTGCTTTCGGTTAAAGCAACACTTGATAATCCTTTAAGTGTCTGCATCCATTATGAATACTCTCTTAACTTTTAAACTTTGTGTGTACAATTGCTTGTTTTTCTTAATGCTTTTTGATCTATCAGTAAATGCTAATAATAAGTGGTTATCTTTGGAAAAGAGGTTAATTTACATAAAATGTGTTCTTTGACTAGTATGAAGTACTCCTCTGTGTCCAAGATCATGATGATCCAGCCATTGATGTGTGTAAGAAGCTTCTTGGAAAATATCCAAATGTTGATGCTAGATTGTTTATAGGTAAGTAACAAATTCTACAATAACATTTTTGCTTTAATATGTAAATATCAGTAATCTTCTTTGCATTAAACTAAAATTAGGGTGCTAGACACCCATTAAGTTATTAGCATGTTTACTTTATGCATGTTTGTTAGATACAGTGAAAGTTGTTTCTGTCCTTTTGAGAAGACTTAAGTTATAAAGACAAAGTTTTTTTTTCATATCTAGGATTAACAGAATTACCCCAAATTATGTTTGACTCGTCAGTCAGACATTAGAGTCTGTTATTTTTGTTTCTTTAATATTTTCAATCTATGGCCTTTTCTGTATCTCATTGATTATAATTGGGAGTGAGGGATAGAATTCATTTTTGTAATATTGCAAAAATAATATTTTTCCAAAAGCCTACAGGCTTATTCTAAAGACTCATTAGAGGTATATTTGCTATTAAATATTGATTAATGTTTACTATTAATGCAAGCACTTAAGAATTAGAAAACTGAAACTAATGAATTTTCAAAGATTAATGATGTAATTTTCTTTTTGAGAATGAACAGTTTTTTTCTAAATATATTATTATGAATAATAGGAAACATAATGGGTTTTTTGGCTTTTTTTTATGTATGATGGTTTCACCTACTATTTTCTTTTTTTTTTTTTGAATTTTTGAATTTTATTTTATTTAGTTTTTTATACAGCAGGTTCTTATTAGTTATCCATATTGGTGTATACATGTCAATCCCAATCTCCCAATTCATCCCACCACCAGTGTCCACCACCACCCTGCGCCACTTTCCCCCCTTGGTGTCCATATGTTTGTTCTCTACATCTGTGTCTCAAGAGAAACATAATGTTAAAGTATGTTTGTTTAAATTATTAAATCTGCAAGTACTTTTTACTTCTCTCTACTATGTATATGTATAATAGAAAATATTTCCAATATTGCATGAATTGTTCACTGCTGTACTTTAAAATTTTTAGGTGGCAAAAAGGTTGGCATTAATCCTAAAATTAACAATTTAATGCCAGGATATGAAGTTGCAAAGTATGATCTTATATGGATTTGTGATAGTGGAATAAGAGGTGAGGTTTTTCTTATTTATTTTGCAGAACTATTCATTCAATGATAAAATGCCAAGAGCAGTCTGAGAATACATTTATCAATCCTATTTGTTTGCCTAATAAAGTAATTCATTTTATCATTATTTCGTGGTAATATGTCAAGTTATGCTTACTAAGATTTTGATGTTTTTTATATTAACCTAGAATGTTACATGTATGAAAATGTTTTCATTTTGAAGAGAAAATTCCAACTATTAAAAAAAAAAAAATAGTCGGGACTTCCCTGATGGCGCAGTGGTTAAGAATCCGCCTGCCAATGCAGGGGACACGGGTTCGAACCCTGGTCCGGGAAGATCCCACATGCCGCGGAGCAACTAAGCCCGTGCGCCACAACTACTGAGCCTGCGCTCTAGAGCCCGCGAGCCACAAGGACTGAAGCCCGCGCACCTAGAGCCCGTGCTCCGCAACAGGAGAAGCCACCACAGTAAGAGGCCTGCGCACCTCAAGGAGTAGCCCCCGCTCGCTGCAACTAGAGAAAAGCCCGCGCGCTGCAACAAAGACCCAATGCAGCCAAAAAAAAAAAAAAATAGTCGTGGTCCGTTATATAGTCTATGAGCTTTTTCATAGGTGTAAGTTTTCCCTTATTCATGTGACATCTTTTACTTTAATCTGTTTGTGGCATGCGCAATGTACTGTCTCATGCAAAGGGATAGAAATTAATAGGTGCATATTTTACTAGAATTACATACATTTATTAGAATACATTCATGGCTTTCTACCTAGCTGATTTTATCAGGAATTATTTCAATAATAATGTTTTCAATTATATTGAAATTATAATTTCAATATCAATATACTGAAATTATAATTTGTATTTTTGCATTTTTAAACATTTATACTTATAATAATTCTGGTGTTCTGTAATATTCTGTTATATTCTAATTACCTCAAGTTTTTCAACCTCAACACTTTTGGGCTGGGTAATTCTTTGTTGTCAGGGCTGTCCTGCAGGATGGTTAGCAGCATCCCTGGCCCCTACCCACTAGATGCAGTAGTAGCCGCTGTTGGTTGTGACAGCCAGAACTGTCTCTGGACATTGCCAAATGTCCCCTACAGGGCAGCAGTTGAGAACCACTACCCAGACTACCTGTATTTAAGGTCCAAATACACTTTTATACAGTAGATTTAGTTCTTAAATACTTGAAGGAAATAAAAATGAAGTCGTATAAAATGATATGAGATTTTTTCTATTTAAAAATGGGAAAATGATTTAAATTTTATCAGCTTGAAATGTGCAAATTTGAAAATTAATAGTAAGTGTGGCACTCCTACTTAATTAGATCATTACAAATCTATCAATTCACGGTCAGAGATTACATTCATTTTTCACATTTGCTATCTTAAATTATTTACTATCATATATTTGCTATGTTTTCAGTGTATCAGTCTCTGTCAAGTATATTCTCATTCAATTCCAATTAGCAGTTTTGAGAGAGAATATCTCATACCCCCAGAAAGAGGAGGCTCATTCCCTATGGTTGGAATGGAGGAGTCATAGTGAACACTGAGCCCCTTTGACCTCTGCTCCTGTACCTTTTGTACTAGGACATATTGTCCGTTATTCCAGTTGGGAGGTTCAGAAACGGACTGTTAGCGTTTTCAAGGTACATCCTGCCCCTGCTACATATTAGTTATGTACCAGCCTGCAAGTGTCCAGAATAAATTAGCTACCATAAGTTAACCTCTTTGAAATTTTGTATTCTACTCAGAAAGGTGATTGAGATTCATTTTATTAGACCCACATACAAAGAAAAACATTTATTAAGAATTTAATAACTCATAAATTATATTTTACATTAGTGGGCATTTTACTAAAAGGAAATTGTTTCCTCTCTCCCTCTGCACCTTTTTTTCTTTTGCATCCTAGTGATTCCAGACACACTCACGGACATGGTTAACCAAATGACAGAGAAAGTAGGCCTGGTTCACGGGCTGCCATATGTAGCAGACAGACAGGGCTTTGCCGCCACACTAGAACAGGTAAGTGCAATGGTTATAAATAATATTCTTGTTATCAGATCCCTAATCTCCCAGAAGCTTGAGACTATGCTGAGAGTTGGGATGAGCTACCTGAAGTTAACTGTATTAAGTCTGCTTTAACCTGCTGAGTTCTGGCATCCTCAAGTTGAGAGTAGCTGTTTTCATTAGTGAAGAAATGCTTAAGTATCATGAAGTATTTCAAATATATAAAAAAAGGAAAATTGTTCATACAAGTCATTATAAAATCCATTTGATTTTCTGCTACAACAGACTTCTAAAAATTATCTGAGCAACTTATTTTATGTTTTCCATTTTTACTCCTCACTTTTTAACAGAAATATAAACTTATGTTTAGGAAACTGTAAGTTATGGGGAAAAATATAATAAGCAAAAAAATCAAAACACAAACCACTCCCAGAACCCTACCAATTAGAGGAAGTTTCTGTTTTTAAAAATTAAGGTTGTTTGTTTTTCTTTTAACATTAGGACTCTCTTTTTTTTCTTCCTATGTACCTTCTAAAAAACAAAGTTGAGATAATACTCAAAATAATTTATATCTTATTTTTGTCACTTCATAAACTTTTCCCCATATCATTAATATTATTTTATAAAAGTATAATTTTTATTGGCTTTATCATAGTCTATCATATGTATGTCCTATACTTAACCATTCCTGTACTGTTAAACATTCAGGAGGGAAGACTTAATGTTATAAGGGAAGGATATACAGTTTCAGTCTCTAAATACCAACTTGCTTTTAAGCGTATCTGCATTTATGTTCTTTTGAATTGCAATCATCTGAGGGTAAAAGGTACATTGTAGAAACTTGTATTTAACCTTTGGGAATTTGAACCATGAGGTCTTTCTTAATATTGCCTGTGAGTATATTTGTCCCGCTGCAAGAAATCGTTAGTCTTAAATACCAGCTTTTGGTTAGTAAAAGAGGCTCTGGGTAGTTACTTTAAAATCAAAAACTTTTTATTCTTATGCACCATGTTGTGTTTTTTGTTTTGGAAATATCCAACTTGATTTGTATGTCAATAATAGATATCTCCCAGATTATACCCTCTCTCTTAGTTTAAAGGTTTAATCCCTAAAGGTCACTCTGTCATACAGAGTGAATGGAGATAGGCCAAAGGAATTATTCCACTCTGTAAAGAAATCCTGGGAGCCTTCAACACAGTACCTAGTCCCACCTCATTCCTAAAACCTCACTCAATAACTGCTTAAGGAATTAAGATGTGTGCTTCTGGTTTTAGAAGTTTGGTTCACTTCCATCCTACAAATACTAGGGCTTCGTTCCAGTCTGGACATAGGTTAGGTAACAAGAATCACATACGTAATCGTTTCTGAGAATTACCTTGTTCTACGCCATGTATGTGACTTCTGCCATTGAGAATGCCCTCCATATCTGTGGGTTCTACATCTGTGGCTTCAACCAACCGTAGGTCGAAAATATTCGGAAAAAAAAATTCCAGAAAGTTACAAAAAGCAAAATGTGAATTTGCCTTGTGCCAGCAACTGTTTACATAGCATTTACATTGTATTAGGTATTATAAGTAATCTGACAGGTGTAGATAATACGCAAATAGCATCGGTGGATTTTGGTACAGGGCTCCTGGAACCAATTCCCCTAGGATACAGAGAGATGACTAATTACAAAAGGCAGCATATCTAAGATGTAAATAATAAATAGGTTTTATATCTGATAAGTTGAGTGATGACCATTTAATTCTACCATTAATTTAGTAGTTTACATTTCTCATGACTTCAAAGCACATCTAGGAAAAGGGCAGTAAAATGGAAGACAGAATATTAGTATCCACCCTATTTATGAAAAATACATTGAAAAATGGGGAAGTTGGGAAGCTCAGTGACTCCGGCAGGAAATAGCTAGCTATATAAAAGGACACAAGAAAAGGAATTAAGAAATAAGATTGTCCTATTGGTTGATGTACCTATAAGTATTGTGTGTATGAATGTGCGCATGTGTGTAGCCACATGCATACATATACACATATACATGTACGTACGTATACCTGTGTATGTAGATGTGTGTATATCTACATGAACATTCTGAAAACAATACGTTAAATATTAATATTTTATATGAAGTGAGTGATATTTTTTACCTGTCTGATTTAAATCCAAATTAAGTTTTACTTCAGTAAATCTTTAAATCTTGGAGTTTTAGAGAAGACAGTATTTATTTGAGAATAAAATATACTTTTCCCTCCTAGAAGTAAATACTTCTTTGTAATGGTGATAATAACAAGTGTAGTCAATCAAATAAGAAATTATTGACTGCTTGCTATATGTAAATATTACTTTGTACCACTTTTTATTCAGGTAATTTATGTAAGAATAATAGAATATTCACCCAATCATACTTAAATTCATTAGGAAAAAGAATTTATAAACATCATACTTTTAACATAAAATTCTAATTGTATACATATGTTTTTGGCTTTGTTTTGACAGGTGTATTTTGGAACCTCTCATCCAAGGTCCTATATCTCTGCCAATGTCACTGGTTTCAAATGTGTGACGGGAATGTCTTGTTTAATGAGAAAGGATGTGTTAGATCAAGCAGGAGGGCTTATAGCTTTTGCTCAATACATTGCTGAAGATTACTTTATGGCCAAAGCAATAGCTGACCGGTAAGAAAACTAAATTAAATTAGGCTGTTACATTTTTGGTTCCTAACTTCTGTTGGTTTATTCTGTTTGTTAAACCCATGGATTAAGAGCTATTTTATTTTATTTTTTGCTAGTGAATACAGAATAGTTTAATACTTTTAGAATGTAATTCCTATTATTCAGTTATATACTAATGAAGCAAATAAATGTTCTAATTTCTCTACATTCTTCAAATTAATGTGGTTTCTAGAGCAGTATAGAGTTTCCTTAAAAAAACTAAAAATAGAGTTACCATATGATCCTGCAATCCCACTCCTGGGTATATATCTGGAGAAAACTCTGATTTGAAGATACATGCACCCCAATGTTCATAGCAGCACTATTTGCAATAGCCAAGACATGGAAGCAACATAAATGCACATCAACAGATGAATAGATAAAGAAGATGTGGTCTGAATATACAATGGAATATTACTCAGTCATAAAAAACAATGAAATAATGTCATTTGCAGCAACATGGTTGGACCTAGAGATTATATTAAGTGAAGTAAGTCAGACAGAGAAAGACAAATATCATATAATATCACCTATAGATGGAATCTAAAAAAACGATACAAATGAACTTATTTACAAAACAGAAATAAATTCACAGACATAGAAACCAAACTTATGTTTACCAACGAGGATAGGAGGGGTGGTGGGAGATAACTCAGGAGTTTGGGGTTAACATATATATATATATATACATATATAAAACAGGTAAACAACAAGGACCTACTGTATAGCATACAGATACATACACACTGAATCACTTTACTGTACACTTGAAACTAACACAACATTGTAAATTAATGTTATACTACACTTCAATTTAAAAATAAAATAAATACATTTAAACCCTAAAAAAGAAAAACTGCATGGTTTGAAGTTATTAAATTGAAGCTTCTCTGTGATTATAAATTTTCATTATTATGGATGTAAATTTTTATGTGTTTTAGAAGAATTAAGAATGTCAGTAAAAAAAAAAAAAAAAAAAAAAAAAAAAAGAATGTCAGTGCAGTCATAAGCCAGTAGGTGAAAATATAAAGAATATGATTTCAAATTTTGAAATTTCTCAGTAGATTATTTGATACTTTGCTAAGAAGCCACCTAATGATTCACATGATTGGCTTAATAACATTTCTCTATCACACAGTGACACTCATTTGCTTTTTTAAAGGGGGTCGTTTCCTTGTCTGATAATTTACTAAAGATGCGATCTTAAAAATTGAAGTATGTTTTTAAACTTCTCTCCTGATGGTGTTAATGTGGTCCATGGCTTCATAGCGTTTCTCATGAGATACAGAATACCACTTTTGGTTTCACACCCTGCCCCCCCCCCTTTTTTTTTGATTAATAGTGTTCAGAGACTAAACTATTAAATACAGGACCCACTCCATTTAGTACTTTCAGAATGTCTGTATTTTAAGTTTATTAAACTGTGAACTGAGGGGTTGTTCCTTCCATTTCTTAGGTGGTACTATCATGGGCCTCTGTAATGACTAAAATGTGTATAAGTATGATATACCTTACGTAGGGTGCTATCCTGGGACGAGGCTCACCCTGAACACTGGCAGTTGCTCACTTTTTTTTTTTAATTAAAATATAGTTGATTTACAGTATTATATAGTTTTAGGTATACAACATAGTGATTCAGTATTTTTATAGATTATACTCCATTTAAAGTTATAGCAAAATAATGGCTGTATATCCCTGTGCTGTGCAATATATCCTTGTTGCCTATTTTATACAAGGTAGTTTCTATCTCTTCATCCTCTTCCCCTATCTTACCCCTCGCTCCTTCCATCTCCCCACTGGTAACCACTAGTTCTCTAAGTCTGTGAGTCTTTTCTTTTTTGTTTAGTCATTCATTTGTTTTATTTTTTAGATTCCACATACAAGTGATAACAGACTATTTGTCTTTCTCTGTCTCACTTATTTCACTAAGTATTTGTCTTTCTCTGTCTCACTTATTTCACTAAGCATAATACCCTCTAGGTCCATGCACATTGTTGCAAATAACAGGATTTCATTCTTTTTTTATTACTGAGTAATATTCTAGTGCGTGTGTGTGTGTGTGTACGTCCATATCTTGGCTACTGTAAATAATGCTTCTTACTCTTTATAGGGATGAATAAATGCATAATCAGTCATGCTTGCATGTGTTCATCATCATAGCTCATTTTATAATTGTCTTAATTTTCAGAGGTTGGAGGTTTGCAATGTCCACTCAAGTTGCAATGCAAAACTCTGGCTCGTATTCAATTTCTCAGTTTCAATCCAGAATGATCAGGTAAATCAGCTGGATTTCTTCTTTTTATACTTTATTAAAAGAAAAGGGGAAGGGAGAGTAATTTTTACATGGTTTTAACTTGGTTTTAAAAAAAAACTAAAAGTCAGATTTTGTTTATTTCCAGAAAAGAGAGGTTAACTTCCTTATTAAAATAAATTTAACGTCTAAATATATTTTCTTTCCTATGTAACACTGAAAGCTTTCAAAAAAGAGATGTTGAGACTTTGAATTTTTTTATGCCAATTTCTATTTTCTAACTTTCTACCCTTTGAATTTTATGATCTTTATTCATCAGAGTATAGGCCATACAAATGAATTGATAGACTTTTTTCTTTGAGATACTAAATAAAAATAGAAAAGAGATTCATTAAATACTCTTTAAAGTTTATATAAAAGGCTTTTATATAACAGGATAAAATGCTGATCATTTTGAGAAAAATTGATGAGTCTTGTAACCAGGCTGTTGTTTAAAGAAAATCCCTTTTTGTTTGTTTGTTTAAGGTGGACCAAATTGCGAATTAACATGCTTCCTGCAACAATAATTTGTGAGCCAATTTCAGAGTGCTTTGTTGCCAGTTTAATTATTGGATGGGCAGCCCACCATGTATTCAGATGGGATATTATGGTATTTTTCATGTGTCATTGCCTGGCATGGTTTATATTTGACTACATTCAACTCAGGGGTATCCAGGTACGTGGATAGGCTTGGGAAAGTTGGCAGTCATTTGGTGGAACTAAAACACTTTTGATTTAGAAGAGGTTGAAGAAAATCTATCTGAGCCATTCTTCAGCCTCCCAGTGAAGGTTAAAATCAGGTTTAAGCATTACTTTCCTTAATGGAACGTGGACACAAAATGGAACTTGATTTTCAACTTTCAGCTGGTTATACAATCACTTTTATTAAGGCTCCAAAAAAAAAAAAAAAAAAGAATGATGTTAAGCAAATCAACAAGTCTTCAAACTAAGAATATGTTAGGATAGCAGTTATTTTAATGCTGCTTTTCTTCCTAATTAACATTTCCTTAACCAATATAGCATGACAGTTGAATTATCTTAAGAAGCAGACTTGACTTTATATAGTGTATTTAAAAGAGTGAAATTGAAGAATCTCATTTTTTAAACTGTGTCTTTAGTCTGACAGTACATAATTTATTTTTTTAATTCCTAGGGTGGCACACTGTGTTTTTCAAAACTTGATTATGCAGTAGCTTGGTTCATCCGTGAATCCATGACAATATACATTTTTTTGTCGGCATTATGGGACCCAACGATAAGCTGGAGAACTGGTCGCTACAGACTACGCTGTGGAGGCACAGCCGAGGAAATCCTAGATGTCTAACTACAGCTTTGTGACTGTACATAAGGAAAAAAAGAGGATTATAAATTATGTTTATATAAATGCTTTTAAAAAAATCTACCTTCCGTAGTTTTATCACATGTATGTTTTGGTATCTGTTCTCTAATTTATTTTGCATGGCACTTGCATCTGTGAAAAGGAAAGAAAAAAAAAAAAAACCACATCTGTAGTCTTGGCCAAATGGTTATACTTTATTTTGTGGAAGTAGAGAATCAAGAGAATTGGTTCTAGGAACCTGGGTTCGGTTTTTGTTGTTGTTTGTTTGTTTACTTTTTAAAAATACATAAATAAATCTATCTATATATATATGAATGTTCTGCAACAAACACTATGACAGTATCCTTCAGTAGAGAAAGTTTCTTATTGGTGAGTACACTCATTTAGAATATGTATGGGATGGCAACAGCTTTGTTTGGGGGACTCGAAAAGACCAGAAGGTGCAATCCCTTTTCATGTCTAAAGTGAAAGGTATTAATGCAGTGAACTGCCTGCAGTGAGGTACTAACTGAGAAACTTTTTCATGCTTTATGCCTACCTCTTGTAGTCGTTGCAGAGGAAATATAAACTGTAATATGGTAGCTAGGCTTTGCAAAAACAAATGGAAAAACTTTAAAAATAATAATAACAGAAGAGCTGGAGTCTAGTATTTATATGAATCTGTGAGAAATATTTTTTCGGTCTCACCGCAACGAACCAAAAGTGGTTGAGTTTGGTTTTTAATTGTAGCCATGTCTTGAAGGCATCTTTTTGACCAACTCGTGTTGGTTCTGTCTTGAACCATTGTTAATCACTGTGCTGGTAAGTCTTTCCTTCCCTGCTCCTCACCTGACCCATCCCATCTTTCCTTAACTTTTTGCAGGGGGTGGGGTGGGGGGTTTGTTTTAGTGTGAATGGATGTTTTGATAGTTGTGAGGAAAAATGCATTTCAGACACATTTCACACATGAGCTATTTTCTTACACGGTCTGTCTTATTGTTAAAAAGAATGTAATTTCATGATACAGGTATTTAATATCTTTTTTAAGTAAATAAATATTCTAGCCATCAATAAATAAATTGCAGTAGAGTATTAAGAGGGGACAGGATGAGTTTTACTCTTAAAATTAATCAGTATCCAACTAAGTCTACTGTGTGTTTGTGTGTTTTGTTTTGTTTTGTTTTTTAATTTACTATTACTGTTAGTCTAGTCTTATTTAAATTGGATTTTTGTATTCCAGTTTGTATGACAAGATAGACTAGAGAAGTTCTGGTTGTAAATGCATGCTGTATTTCACTCTTCTCTCCCCATCATGCCGCTAAACTTGCTTGTCAGGTTGTGCTTAACTTGTGGTGAGCTGGACTTGTTTTTGTTAAAAAGAATAGGCAGAAGTGTAAGGGACAGTGCATAAGCCTTTCATTTTTTTTTTTTTTTTTTTGTAGTGGACGTTTTGCTCTTTCTTCAGGATTGGATGGCATGTTGTCCATATGAATGCCTGCTGCAGGGCTGACACTGGCAATATGGCAGCTTCAAACTCTTACGTTACTGCAATTTCCATGTCAAAGCATAATGTGTCACATATTAGCAATAACTACATATTTATAAAAAACACTTTTTCACTGAGCCAATTTCATTTGTCTAATGAGTATATACATGGTTTAAATTGCAGTATATCTGTAAATGTGTGTATACTGAGTACATACGGTATATACAAGCTTTCTCTGGGCCAAACTGCTTCATTCAGTTTTTTCATTTTTTTGTTTTGTTTTGTTTTTTTGCCTTATGATGAATTTGTTTGAAGGGCATTTTCTTCATGAACAAAGGCTTTGATGCATATTCCTTTCTACGTGAAATTGGGGTAGTATTGTTCCCTGAGGAAAGTTGCATAGCGAAAACCAGTCTAGTTGTGACCCACTCTGTTTATTTTTTTAAGTCAGTATCACGCAAGCTGAATTTTGCTGACCGTGTTTGTAATTTGTTTGTTTGTTTAACGAAGTTTGGTTGATGCCATCCTTTGCACTGCTGAAGTGAAATCTTGCTTATTCCTTAGCTTTTTGCTGATCTCGGTATGGGCAGTGTAACAACAAAACCCAAATGGCTGGACAGACTTCTTGTGTTTGTAAATATAAAAAATGACTCTTCTGTATATGTGTGTTTTTAATGTGGTAGTGGAGTATTTCCTTCCAGTGAAGCTTCACTTAAGCAGACAGAGTGATTCTTTGTTTAGCAAGTTTAGAGCGATGATAAAATGGCAAGAAATAATATAAATGTTATTATAATGATGAAGAAAGCATCACAGCAGAACTGTAGGAGTCCAAATTTAATAAACCGTCTAAAAAAAAGAACACCAAGTGTCTAGAATATACCATGTTTATTATTTAAAATCATTGTCTTAAGTTTTTTGTTCAAAAAATAAAAATTTGAATACAATCAAAACATTAGCAATAATGTGTTTTTGTTTCTTGTCTTTTATTTTATATTTTTATAAATAATCTAACATGTTCCACCATTCACAGCAGAATTATTTGAAGAATTCTGTAGTGTAAATTTTGAAATCTTCCCTTTACCTGTGCTACAGGTGAGATGTATGACTTAAAGTCAGGCTTTTCTGTATTGGTTGCATGTTAGAATCACCAGTAGAACTTTAAAAAAAAAATACAGATGCCTGGGCTCTGCCTGCAGAGTCTGGTTTAATTATTCTGGGTGGAGCCTGAGCACTGCTCTTTGTTCTGTGCAAGCAGATTTGAGAAGCCCTGGCCCATTATAACATTTAGAAAAGACCCAGTGGTCCTTTAGTCCCCTCTCGCCTGCGCTTACAACCTGAACTCAGCCTTTGAGATCTTACCACCCCAATGGCGAGGAAAGGCAGATCCAAGGAAAAGAAAGGAATGGCTTTGCTGCTGGACATCTAAAAGAGAAACAGACTACGTGTCATCCCACACACTGTCCAGGGTCAGGCTCTCCTCCCAAGCTTAGAGGCACCCCCAGGCCTGTTTTACCACCAGCTCGTGAGAGAAGAATGCTCTTAACTGGAGAGCCAGTCCCAGGGGAGAAAGACTCCAGAAGGGGTTTGGCTGTGGCCTGCCAGGGGCCCCACTCCCAGCACCTTGACCCAGTAAACAAGCTCATTCCTCCTGGTTTGTGAAGTATACTTCTAACCCTAACGTTTAAGAAATGATCAACAAAAAGTTGGTGTAAGTCTTAGAGTTTTATAGCTAGGCAAACTTTGAAAAGCCCTTGCCCTTATTTTAGAGTAAAAAGCTGAGACACCCACCGTGAAAGCTGTGGTCACAGAGGGTAGGTAGACAGTTGTCGGCTGAGCTGGGAGTAGCCCCTGCATCTATCAGGTCCCAGCATCGTCGGTCACTCCACTAGATCCTGTTGTTTAAAATTCTGCCTACAACAGCTTTAAAACTCAGTATATAAACCGTAAAATTTTTTTTAAAATCCATAATTTCAATAACCAACTATATTCCAACTCTTAAATTGTTCTAGAGAACCAGATTCAAACCTGCCAAACAAGAATAATTATAAAGCTAGTTTAAGGTAAATGCTTTACGTATATTATTTGATAGATAAGATTAGTACATACCACAAGACTGTTCATGTTTATGAAAATAGCTCAGACATTTCCTCATGTTTAGTAGGATATAGTGTTTGGATTATTTATTCATTTCAAGTTATAGTTTATGACTACACCGACTTCTTTTTGTTGGAAAGGAAACAAACATTGCAAAATGGTGAGCAGTTATCCCTGCAGAGCTGCAAGGAATGCGTTTGAGTAATTTGCCTTAAAAATACTAATATCTGCAAGATAGCTTAGAATCACTATCTCCACATTTTCTAAAAACAAGTAAAAATGTATAACTTTAACAGTTTCTTAAGCAGCTACTTGCCTAAGAACCAAAATGTGCTAAACACTTTACACGACCCCTGCCCTGTCCTGGGAGAGATTGGCAGAGACTGGGGGTAGTTTCATGTGCTTTGCTGTTTAGTCAATTCATCATTAAGACATCCGTGCTAACAGCATGGACTTGTAATTAAACAATTTAAGGATATCATTTCTTTATACCAGGACTGGAAGTATCTGTTCTGCCCCCGCTGCTGCCTCCACACCTCCCATTGCCACCTTGTTTTCACTGTTTTCTTACCCTTGTCATCAGCCCTGGAACCTCTGTCATCTTCCCTCATGGCTGACCAACACCAGGCCAGTGGAAGGAACATAGGCAGGATGTTAGAGAATTCTGCAGACCATTGACAGGCTGCTCTGGAGCACGGAAAAGAGTAGGCTTGGAAGTGGAGACTTGGGAGTCCTTTCCATAGACGTGATAGTTGACGACAATGAATGTGATAACCAAAGGTAGAGTGTCAATGGATGAGAATCTTGGGGACCTATTTAGACATACAATGGGAGAAAAGCATCCAGGGAAAGAGGCTGCCAATGTGGAGTCAGACAGCCTTTTGGTAGCTATGGGATTTGGGGCAGTTAACTTAATCTTTCTGAGCCTACGTTTATTAACAATGTGGAAATGGGGAGCTAATGTGTATAAAGTGATGGTTAGCTGCTCTCCCCTTTCAAAGAAGAAGTAGTGAAAGGAGTGCCACGGGTGCCTTAGAGAGGTTTCAAGAAGGAAATGGTCAGTGGGGTCATGGACGAAAAGGAATGATGGCTGGTGAGTTCAGGAGCAGACGTACTTCCTGCAGGGGCACCAATGTTGTTGGATTTCAGGCCATTGTGAATCGTCGCATAATGATAGGTGAAGTGTCAGCATGTGAGAACATAGCTTCTTTATGGATGGTCTGTCTTGTTTTACATTATACTCTCTTCAGGGAAAGAGAAAAGGGTGGGATGTTCAGATAGAGCCAGAAATCGCTCCTGACCCTGAGGGTAACCATTGTGCCAAAAAAAAGTTTTAAGAATGGCTGCTCTGGGAATTCCCTGGCAATCCGGTGGTTAGGACTCCATGATTTCACTACTGAGGGCCCGGGTTCAATCCCTGGTTGGGGAACTAAGGTCCTGCAAGCTGCATGGCACAGCCAAAAAAAACCAAAAAACATGGCTGTTCAGTAGAGTGGAAGGAGCAGAAATCAGATTATTGGGATTTAAGGAGCATGTGAGGAAGAAATGAAAGCTATGGGCACAGATATTTGGAAATTGCAACAGTGAAGTATTGATACATGCCACAACTCAACCTTGGAAACATTATGCTAAGTAAAAGAAGTCAGATACAAAAGGCTACATACTGTATGATTCCATTTGTATGAAATGTCCAGAGTAGGCAAATCCATGGAGACAGGAAGTAGATTAGTAGCTGCCAGAGGCTGGAGGATGGGAGGAAAGAGGAGTGACTCCTAACGGTCAGGGTTTCTTTTTGGAATGATGGAAATGTTTTGCAATTAGATAGTGGTGATTGTTGCGCAACAACAAAACAAACAAACAAAAAAGCACCTCTGAATTGTACATTTTAAAAGGAAAATCTTACAGTATGGGAATTATATCTCAATTTTTTAAATAAAGAAAAAATAAAAGTCACTGTTAATGTATTATTTCCTTCCAGTGTGCTGACACGTATTGCCGAAATGTTTCAAGAGAGGGTGTGGGTAACTGCTCGTTACTTGGCATCCTTGCTAGAACTCGGGATTGCCATTTTCTAAATCTTTTTACATTTGACAGGTGAAAATATTGTATCTCATCATCTAAATTATAGATTTTTAAGTGACTGGTTATGATTGAGTATTCTTTATGTATGATTTTTAGCCACTGAAATTTCTTCCATTTCTTAATCTTATTTACCTGAGAGTCTTAAGGCTTTCCTATTGCTTATTACAAACCTCTTTTCTTTTTAACCATATGAAACAATTTACATTGCCAACCAGAACACACTGCTAAAATCTTTGCCTTTAGGATATTTACCCAAGGCAAGATGGGGTAGGCATGGAAATAATTGATTAACATTTGTGCAACTAAATGGCCACGCAGGCATCCAGATCAAAGATCAGTTTTCCCAAATGTTATTTCCCTCCCTCTTTTAGCACAAAACCCTTTTCAGTTCTGAAGTAACATTATTTTCAGAGTCTACATATATTTACATTTCTGAAATAAAGCTTACTTAAAGCTTTTGGGTACTGTTTTTCCAATACATTTCTGAACATTATTTGCTAGTATTTTATGAAATATTTTCTAGGCTGTAGAGTGAGGTTATGCTAACTACAAAGTCAATTGGCCTTTTTTTTTTTCTTTTTTAATCTATGCTCTAGAAAAAAAGTTTATTTAGCTAGGAATTATCTGTTCCTTGAAAGCTTGAAAGAATTTATCCTTAAAACTTTAGGGGCCTGGCACTTCAATAACATTTTCAGTTTATTTCATTGGTAATAATCAGTTCATACTTTCTACATTTTTTTAAAAGTCAGTTTTAGTCAGTTACACCATAGAGATGCACATAGCATTTTCATAATTCTTTACAAACTCTTTCTGGCCAAATATGCTGTTGTCCAGGAGGTTTGCGGCCCCTGTGCCAATTGAACTTGGGCCTCTGTGATCTGAGAGCTGAGTGGCAGGCAAGGCCATCCCTCCTGTGACACCAGTATCCTTTTAGTATGAAGAAAAGCTGACCGACCTAGTTACTCTTCCCCTTAAAAAGCTTGAATGGCTTGGTGTGACCTTCAGGATAAAGCTCAAGCTTTTCTCATGCAGAGGCCATTTAAGTTAGGTCCCTACCAATCCCTCCAGTCTTGTCCCTTGCCACTTGCCTAGCCCATTCATATAAACTCTCCTGGTAGTAAACTTCCTGTAGCTTCCCTGACATCTGCCTTTTCCTGCTCTGGGCCTTTGTTCTGCTCTGCTTCCTCATCCGGGTCCCCCAGTTCCTCTAACTAACCCCCCAGCCTGACCTTGGGACTCAGAAGCCAACTCCTCCATGACTTATCTAACTATGGGTTAGGTACCGCCCCCCCCTCCACCCTGGGTCTGTGCCTCCATAACCTCACCCTTCACTTAACGCTCATTATTTTAATTGACCTTTCAGTTGTTTGTCTTCATCATTCAATTGGAAATGTCACAGCAGGGGGGGGTCAGTAATATCCGACTTTGTGTCCCAAGCACCCAGGTTATGACCTGACACGAAGTCCATTATATTGAAGGAATTAATGAACAAATAAGGATAAGTATGCCTTGATCACGAATCTTATGCCTATAGCTAATCACACAACAGTTAGGAATGCAGACTGTGGAGCCAGACTGCTTGCATTCACTTGTCGGCATCACCACTTGCTCCCTGTACCTCTCTGTGCCTCGGTGGACACCAGCGTTACCTCCTTTTCAGGTTGATCTGAGAATTAAAGGAGATAATACATATGCAAAGGCACATTCTCAGTAAAAGCTTTGTGTTAGTATCATAAGGATCTCCAGTGTTAGGCTGTGGTCGCTAAGTAAAAACGGAAGTTTCGCTACCCAGTCGACAAAGTAGCTCTTCTTTCCTTCAAGGCTTGTGGAAGAGAATTGTTCACAACCTAATGGAGAGGGTTGCATGAGCTTTTCTAGGACAACTGACCCTCAGCCCTTGATGGTTCAGAGTGAATATTCTAGCATTCAAGGAGAAAATCAATCCGATTAATTTGAATTATTATAAATAGTGCTAGTGTAGCCCATATAATACTGTCCAGAATGTTAGCACCAATGGACTGAGCTGCAAGGCATGGCAGGCAGTTACAAGACTTCAGGACACAGGCCTGCATTCCTGCGAGAATAGTCCACGAAATCCCAAGGCTGAGAGAACCTGGCGTTTACGGCAGGGCATTGCACATGCTCTGTGGAATGAGTTGCACCCATGACGTGGGCAACACTCAAGGAATTTTACCCGGCTGGAATGTTCCCAGCTATCATTCTTTTAATGGACAACTGGTTTTGTATAATTCAGAGGCAGTTTCCCAGGTGTTCGCTGACTTGGGGCACTCAGAGCAGTGAGTGTGGGGGGCTAGAACTGGCCATCTGAAAGGGAATTTTCTTCCACAAGGCTTTATAGCTTCCATGGTTCCCAGACTGTAGTATGAATAAGAATTATGTAAAATGCCAACCACAGGGCCCTACTCCCCTGAGATGAAGTCGAGAACTCTCAGCCTGTATAAGCTCTCCTGAGATTCTGATGCGGGCACCTTCCAGTACACTTTGAGGAACATTTCAGTGGAGGTCCATCACTGGGGAATGCACTTTATGGAAGTCAAGGACAGTGGAGCAGAGGAAGGTGGTGGTCTTGGGCAGAGGAAGGTTGAGACTCTGCTCTTAGGACCTCATTCCGTCGATCTCTAGGTGAAGTGGCTGTGATATTGTGATTTATGATAAGAAACATATATTTGGTCTTCATCCCCATTCCTGGCACAAAGCTCCTAAAACCCTTAGGGATGAGAGCCATGAAGGTGTCTTTTGTTATGTGAATGAGGTGACTTTTGGACCACATCTAAGATGGGGACTGGTTGCCAGGAGAACCAACCCTGTGATTAGAGGGTTGGCACTTTTAGCTCCACCCCTCCCACCCCGACATCCGGGGTTGGGAGAGGGGCTGGAGGTTGAATCAGTTACCAATAGACAATGATGTAATCAATCGTGTCTTTGTATTGAAGCCTCTATAAAAACCCGAAAGGACAGAGTTCGAAGACCTTCCTGGTTGATGGGCACATGGAGATCTGGAGAGAATGGCAGGCCTGGAGAGGGCATGGAAGCTCCACCCCCCTTCCCCATACCTTGCCCTATACGTCTCTTCCGTCTGCCTGTTCCTGAGTTACATCCTTTTCTAATAAGCTAGTAATCAAGTAAGTAAAATGTTTCTCTGAGTTCTATGAGCTGCTCTAGCAAATTAATTGAACCCAAGGAGGGGGTCGTGAGAGCCTCCCATCTATAGCCAGTAGGTCAGAAGCACAGGTGACAACCTGGACTTGCAATTGGTGTCTGAAGAGGGGGCTGGGCAGTATTATAGGACTGAGTCCTTAACCTGTGGGATCTGATGCTATCTCCAGGTAGATAGTATCAGAATTGAGTTGAATTTTTGGACACCTAGCTGGTGTCCCAAGCGTTGCTGGGCAATGTGGGAAGAAACCTTCCCCTCCACACATTGGAATTGTGATCGGGAACCAGACTGTGGCCCAGTACGAGTGTAGTCCCCAGAGGTTGCCACGACACCCAGGAGTCTGCAAGGCGGGCCGTTCGAAACAGCAGATGTTGATTGGCAAACAAGAGGTCTGGTAATGAAAGAGATAGAAACAAAGGGAAACTAGTTGAAAAGTTAACAAAGTTTTCCATTCAAACATCTTTTCCTTAGAAACTGCAGTGTTTTTTGTCTTTTTTAAAAATTGAAGTATAGTTGATTTACAATGCTGTGTTAATTACTGCTGTATAGCAAAGTGACTCAGTTATACATATATACACATTTTTTTCATATTCTTTTCCGTTATGGTTTAATCAAAGGATATTGAATATAGTTCCCTGTGCTATAGAGTAGGACCTTGTTGTTTATCCATTCTATATATACCAGTTTGCATCTGCTAATCCCAAACTCCCAATCCATCCCTCTCCCACACCCTCCCCCTTGGCAACCACCAGTCTATTCTCTATGTCCCTGATTCTGAGAAACAGCAATTTTGAACTTATCACCAGTGTAACTGGAATTTAAAATTTTTACTTTGTTTTCATGGACCAGCCCAGGGGGAAAAATGTGGTGGAGGAGTACCATTGCTGTATCTAATGAGGTTGAACCAGAGCTGCCAAGGGAATGTAGGAAGCAGTCTCTGGCCTTCAGAGTCCCACTGATTTGGGCCAGAAGTGCTGTCCTTGCCCATCCTTAGGGAATTCTGGGAAAATGACAACCTGTGCAGTCACTCCTCATCTCAGTCCCTCCCATCTAGGACAAGTCAGGCATCAAATGAAGAGTCCAGACACGGCTAAGAGCTTATTGTTTGACATCTAGGGGTGAGGATCCAGATCTGGCTGCCTTACCTCCTCTTCCTTGCTGTGACCATCTCTGGGGGAAACGGAGGTGATTCCACTGATGCCAGGAGCGCTAGAAGGGAGGTTTAGCTTTCTTACATCTGAGAACAATGACGTCTCCCCACAACCTAAATCCTAAACTGAAAAGTCCTGGCTTCCTGTCCCAGTACTGCTGGCCCATGTTACAGCAGCAATCAGTCCACTCCGCTTGAGGGATTCCAGCAGCCAAGTTGCCAAATGATCAGGCAAATGGACTACAAACAAAGGGAACATGTCATTTTTAGGGAAGAGCCCAAACTGAATGGCCAGAAGACGTGGGCAATAGAGGCAGAATTCATGGGAGACACAGAAGCGAAATTCAATTAAAACATAATGAGGGAAAAACCATAATGAGAACTTTTAAGAAGATAGAATTAGAGCATAAAAAATGAAATTATGCAACTAAGGAGCATGATTTCTAAACTGAGAAATTCAACGCAGAAATGAAAGAGAATGATAGTTTCTGAAAACTAAATTAGTATTTGGGGTGGGTGTAGGGGGTTGTCCCAATAACCCGAAGCAAAAGAAAACAAAGCATACTAACTGCTAAGAAAAATGCACAAATACAGCACATAGAGGACCAATTAGGCAGAGACTTAGTAGTCTAATAATAGGAGTTCCAGAAGGAGAAAGGAGAAGATAGAAGGAAACTAAAGAAAGACTTGGTTATTTACATTAAAGGACTCCCCTGGTCCCAGGTGGGTTTAATGAAAAGACACACGCACACAAAGAAGTATCCAGGTGAATGTTCTCAGCTTCAAGGATTAATTTAACCCTCATCAGCCAGAAAGAACAAGTTATTGACAAAAAAAAGAGGGAGGCCATAATTGGATTATCAGCAATACTGGAGGCTCTTGAGAGACAAAGGTATGATATCTATAGGCTATTTGGGGGAAAAATGGATTATGATCTGAAAATCTTATATCCAGTCAAATCATTATATGAGAGCAAAAAGAAGGCATTTTTTAACACATAGTGCCTTGGAAAATCTACACCCCTGTACTCTGAGGAAATTTGTCAAGAAAGTTCTCAAGAAAATAACCCCAAACAAAAACCTCTGCAAGGAAGATGACAAAAAATACAGGAAAACGGTGGTGATTAATGAACCTTGTATTAGTCATAATCTAAATGGACAGTGCTAGTGTGACGTGGAATAATAAGAATTTTTGAATAACATAAGACCGACTCTAGGGGAAATTTCAATAGCTTTAGCTAAAATTCTTTTCTCTCAAAACCTAGGAGTAGGGATATGAAAGAAGAAAATGGAGAAGTAAAAATGGTTCAAAGTTTTATTTAGGTTTATGAGTCTTGAAGGAAGGGGTGCAGTGCACAAAAAACAACTTGAACTTGCTCCTTAGACACGAAAAGTCCTTTGTTCTTTTCTTATTTATTTATTTTTGGCTGCGTTGGGTCTTCCTTGCTGCACGCGGGCTTTCTCTAGTTACAGCGAGTTGGGGCTACTCTTCCTTGCGGTGTGCAGGCTTCTCATTGCTGTGGCTTCTCTTGTTGCAGAGCACGGGCTCTAAGTGCATGGGCTTCAGTAGTTGTGGCACGTGGGCTCAGTAGTTGTGGCTCGCCAGCTCTAGAGCGCAGGCTCAGTAGTTGTGGCTCCTGGGCTTAGTTGCTCCGCAGCATGTGGGATCTTCCCAGACCAGGGCTCAACCCCGTGTTCCCTGCATTGGCAGGCAGATTCTTAACTGCTAAGCCACGAGGGAAGCCCCAAAAGTCCTTTGTTCTTTCACTGAGGATTTCTTACTAGCAGTAGTATCTCTCTCTCTCTCTCTCTCTTTAACCTAGTTGTCTCCTTTCTTTACCTTCTCAGCTCCTCGTCTTTTTTTTCTCCCTACCCATATTCATCTCACTCTTCACACAGGCCAAATTAACTACAGATTTCAGACTTTGCTCCAGGCTCACCTGTGCACACCCAAAATCCATCAAGATGCTCAGCTGAACAAAAAGAGCAATTTCTCCTTTAGTAATGAAAAGGCCTAGCAGAAAATTTGTGATTATGGTCTTTCCGTTGACAGCATCCACCCTCATTAGAAGGCTGTGCATTTTTAAAGAACATTTCTCCCCATCTGCTCCAGAGTCCTGTAAGAAGTTCAGTGTCAGCTTTCAGGGAAAAGCTGTAGGGTTGAGAATAGGGGTAAGGATGGAGGTGGGGACAATGAGATGAGGATGGAGAGGTCGGCAAGGATGCAGCCTGCTGAGCCTTGAAAGCCTAGTTAAAGAGTTTGGGCTTTATCCTGAAGGCAGAGTGGCGCCATTAAAGGTTTTGTGTGTTAGAAAGATATCCCTGGGACTTCCCTGGTGGTCCAGTGGTTAAGACGTCTCCTTCTCCTTCTCCACCCCAGGAGGTGTGGGTTTGATCCGTGGCTGGGGAGCTAGGATTCCACATGACTTGCGGCCAAAAAGCCAAAACATAGAACAGAAGCAATGTTTTAACAAATTCAATAAAGACTTTAAAAATGGTCCACATCAAAAAGAAAGAAGGAAAGAAAGAAAGATATCCCTGGCTGCTGTGTGGAGATGAATGAGCTTGAAGGTAGCGAAGCCAGCAGGAAAGTTGTTGCTCTAATCCCAGTGAGGAATTCTGTTTGTTTACAGAAATCCTATCCACCCCTGTGACCTAAGTGTGGATGGAAACTTCTGTTTTTTTCCTTTTGTACAGGTCAGATGGGAATGTACCACTTGTAAGCTGCCTAGTTTCTGCAATGAGAATCCATCTTTGTTTCATACCAACCCTAAGTCTGCCTTTATGAGGGTTTGACCCCCCCCGCTCTAAAGGTCCCAGGAGGCTGACACCCAAGACAAGTCCATGTCAGGATCACAGCCATTTCATCTGACTTCCCACCTTTACCTGAGCTCTCCCGGACATCATTCTCCAATTGGTTCTGCGTATGACTGGCTCTCAGTGCTACTGGCTATATCTCCCCATCCAGTCTCCTACTCACTCTTGAATATGATGACCAGCTTGGCATTCCCTGCTGCTTCCTAATAGTCAAAGTTTGATTCCACAGCATGTTAAATTCAAACCTTCGTTAAATTCAGAGCTTCATCAGGTCTAGGGCAAAAGTTATGGCACTGACTAGAAAGAAGTAGGTGCCAAGAATTGACCTGGGGGAATTCATGTGACTCAGAGTATCCCAAATCCCCACTGAGCCTCTCTTGGCTGCAGGTCCAGCTCTTCCTTCCCCCAACTATCTCCCCCTTGCTCTCCCCCTCCTCCTCCCCCTTCTCCTCCTCCTCCTCCTCTCCTGTCTGGGAGCCCACAGAGATCTTGCTATAGGGATTTACCTTGCAAAAGGGAGCCAGTTCTCTCCATGCCCCATCCTTTTACCATCTCTGATTGTCTCCAGACTTACAATGAGAATTATAGCCTAGCCTGTCCCCAGGGACCCAGAACCCGGAATAAGGCTAAGAAATAAAAAGACTTTAAGTCTTTCCTAATTTATCAGCAAAACCCTGGTGAATGTATGCGAGATTAAGGGCTTGGCCAAGGAAAGAGAGACATAAACAAAGATTAGGCTACATTTTTTGATCTGATATTCTTTCCAGAGATGTTGGATGAAAATGGTATCTCCAGCAGCCGGAGTGAGTCTAATTGTTTTTCTCAGTTGGCAGACTTCAAACTGACTCAAAGATGGACAACACCAAATAAAGCCAAGAAGTCAGAAATTCCTGGATATAATAAAGAGGGATGAATAAAAAGACTTAGGAAGACAGGAATCTGGGAATGGATTTACCATAGGTGATTCAGCCCTCTTCTCAATAAAGATCAAGAATATACAGTCATCCCTCAGTATCCGAGGGGGCATGGCTTCCAGGACACCCAACCCCCACCTCCCCAGGCCCTGTGGGTACCAAGATCCGCAGATGCTCAAATCCCTTATATAAAATGGCATAGTACAGTCGGCCCTCTGTATCCGTGGATGCAGAACCCATATACGGAGCCCACTGTACTCATATCACCAAACCATTGAAAAATACATTGGTTCAGAAGACCTAGAAACTTTGAAAAGCACATGTAGGCCAAGGATGCAGATGGGAGGAACTAGCTGTGCTGAAATTGTCTCCTTGATTCCGACAATGGTAATAGGATGAGGGCAGGACACTTAAGCAAGGCCAAAACATCAGACTTAACACTCTGAGGCATGGTATGTATAATTATCATAATTGGCAAAGGTGCTACAGTGGTAATCTGATTGGTCTGACTCTTCGATTGTAGCCAATTAACTAAACAGAAGATCCAGAAGTGAAACATAGGCAGCCAACCACAAGGTTTTACTTGATATATGAACCACTCCGCCAACCCCCACGCCTCCGCCAAAAAAAAAACCAGTCTGGTGGAAAGAGACCTTACTTGGGCTGCTGCAATAGAGAATTCCACTTTCTCATTCAATTCCCCGGCATGACTTATTTCAGAAACTCTGAGCCCCTTAAATGAAAGGAAGGTTGCATACCCCTGACAAAAGACTCTGATAACTTGACAGGTTTATATGTGCCTCTTCCTCCTCCGCTTCTCCAAAAGACAACTATTGATCAGGGTAAATGTACACTTAGGGAAAGAAAATATCCCAACCTTTGGCTTTGAAATAATGGGAAACTAGAATGCCACTATGGATTACCAGTCAGTGGCAGCCTTATGGCGATCAGATTATAAATGCTTTAATTTTAATCAGCCTCACAGTGGGCCCTATGAGACCCCAAACTCATCTTATGGTGACCATATAGCTGGAATAAATAAATTCAGCCATTGGCATAATTTCCAGATTTGTTTCCTAACCTCTGTCAAGAGCGCTATTACAGTAAGAAAAGCAAATTAAGCCTTCAAGCAGTACTGCCCCATAGAAATATAATGTGAGCCACAAATCTAATTTTAAATTTTCTAGTGGCCATATTTTTAAAAGAGAAGAAGAAACAGGTAAAATTAAGTTTAATAGGACATTTTATTTCACCTGATACATCCAAAATACTATCATTTCAACATATAATCAGTACACAACTTATTAATATACTTATTTTTGTACTAAGCCTTCAAAACAGGGTGCATATTTTGCACTTATAGAACATTTCATTACAGACTCACCACATTTCAAGTGCTCATGTGGCTAGTAGCTATGGTATTGGACAGCATAGCTTTAGAGCTTCCCCTCCCCACCATGAAAACAAGCCAAAAAAATGTCTCATTCTTGGAAGATTCTCAGAAATGCATGTGCAGTCAAATCAAAAAAGAGCTGAGAGTTGCAGGGGTTATGGTTCTTTTCATATCCTTTTTTAACATATCTGTTGTCTATGCAGTTGTCAGATAGATCTCGAAGAAATACAGAGGATTATTTTTTTATTGTGATTTTTAAAAAATTGAAGTATAGTTGATTTACAATGTTGTGTTAGTTTTAGGTGCACAGCAAAGTGATTCAGTTATACATACATATACATCTAGTTTTTTCAGATTCTTTTCCCTTATTGGTTATTGCAAAATATTGAGTACAGTTCCCTTGCTGGTTGCAGAGGATTATTAAAGGCTTAATTAGGTAGTGACTCAAATTGTATCTGCTGTTTCAGATGTGGTCTCTTTGTTGGAGTAAATCAGCACAGTTCCTAACATCTAGTATGCAACTATGGATGCAGTAACTGTTCTGTCCATTCAAATAAGAAGAAAGCATTAGTTGCAATTTGCTTTCACCTGGCAGGCAGAGCCGTCCACCTCCACTGTTTTGCCTTGGGATTATGTCAACTCTGCATCTGTGCCGCAAGTTAGTCCATGCTTAACTTTCTCCCTATTTCACAGGACGTGATGTTGGCTCATTAAGTTGATGACATCAAACTAATAAGACTTGGAGGCCAGGATGTAGCAGATGCTTTAGATACTTTGGGTAAGATACATTTGTGCCTAGGGACTTCTCTGGTGGTCCAGTGGTTAAGAATCCACCTGCCAATGCAGGGGACACAGGTTTGATCCCTGGTCCAGGAAGATCCCACATGCCGCAGAGAAACTAAGCCTGTGTGCCACAACTACTGAGCCTGCGCTCTAGTGCCTGCGAGCCACAACAACTGAGCCCACGTGCCACAAGTACTGAAGCCCGCACGCCTAGAACCCATGCTATACAACAGAAGCCACCGCAATGAGAAGCCCACGCACCACAATGAAAAGTAGCCCCCGCTCGCCGCAACTAGAGAAAGCCCGGGCACAGCAATGAAGACCCAATGCAGTCAAAAATAAAAAATAAAAATAAATTTTAAAAAAGGACACATCTGTTCCTAAAGTGAGAGATGTAGTCCCTGAAAAGATAGGGGGCTGCCACCTCATTAAAGTATAAATCCCTCATAAAGTTCAGGAATTGGGATCTCACCCTCAAAGGAAAAGATGAGTGAGTGTACCTTGTAACTTCTACCATTAAGAAAGAAGCACATGTGGGATGGAGGAGTGTAGGAATAAATTAGGAATTTGGGATTAGCAGATACACACTACTCTATATAAAATAGATAAACAACAAGGACCTACTTAGAGGACAGGGAACTGTATTCAATATCTTATGATAACCTATAATGGAAGACAACCCGAAAAAGAATAGATAGATAGACAGATAGCTGTATCACTTTGCCATACACCTGAAACATCGTAAATCAACTATACTTCAATTAAAAAAAAAAGAAAGAGAGAAAGAAAGGAAGGAAGAAAGAAACACATTACTTCTTTAGATTTTAGAGGCACTATATACCACAATTAAGCATGCTGTTGACCCTTTTACTGCTTTCGGAATTGAGCAGGACCTAAAAGGCTTTCAGGATTGAGCAGGACCCAGAGCAAGGAAAATACTCCACAGCTGTTTTTAACACTCAGCACTTAGGATTCCTGCAGATCCAGTGATGTTTGAGGTGTGTGTGTGTAGATACAGGATGCTATATGGCACCTGTAGCAAACCTCAACTGGAGAACCACAACAGAGTCCCCTGGGTTTTGGAGAAAAGCCAAGCACTCTTTGGCAAGTAACTATTTTCCTTTGGAGAAGCAGTCTTGGCTTGTTACTGGTACATGGTGATTGGATTCCTGTCAGTGAACACCAAGAGTTCATACAATGTGGACGGGAAGTTATCTGATCCACCAAGCCATAAGGCCAAGCATACTTAATAACACCCCATCAAAATGTCCTGAAGGCACAAATTACAAATTCAGATAACTCAAATTCTCAGTGTGCCTCTACTCGTCACACTGCCACCTCTTCCTTGACACATACCTATGATCTCATGCAGAGTTTTTTATAACTAGTTGGCCTAATGCAGATGACTCTGTGATGTTCTGGCATCAGAAGGAAGTAGAATGCTAAGCCTTTTAGGCCCCCTTAAGGTTAGCCCTGAAAGACCATCCTTAAGTGAGAGAGAGAAATCCTCCAATAGGCAGAACTTTGCCTGTAAAGTAAGGTGGCCTCAGCATGGATCTATAGTGTAGATTCGTGGGGAACGTACAGTGTAGATTCATGGGAAATGGCTAATGGTTTGGCCAGATGTTCAAGAAGTTGGAATGACCAAAACATATTGATGGCAAAAAGTTAATGGAAGAAGTTTGTTGAAGAACCTCACAAGATATGTGAGAGTGTGAGGGTGTGTCCCGTGTGAATACTCACCAAAAGCCTCCACTGCAGAGGAGGTCATGGTGGCAAGAATGAAGGTTTTGCACACCTCAAGAACATGGATTCCCGTCATCAAGGCTGGCCTGGCTACTGCTATTACTGAATGCTCACTTACTAGCAGTAAAACCAAACCAAAGCCCCTGATATGCTGATATAATGCAGGGGGACCAGTAGGCTACCTGGTGGCTGGTTAATTTCATTGGACTCCTTTCATTACAGAGCATAGTCCTCCCTGGAGAGACATTTTTTCTGGGTTTTAATTTGTCTTCCCTTCTCTCCGTGCTTTTTCCAGGTATCACAGACTCTATTGGTTCTGACCAAGAAACTCATTTAATCATTTAAGAAGAAAATGGGCTGGTGTTCATGGGATTCAGGTGTCTCACCATGTATCCCAGTCACCCAGAAGCAGCCAGCCTTAAAGACAAGTGAAATTGTTTATTGAAGACTCAGTTATGGCAAGGGCTAAAGACAAGACCTTGAGAATTTGGGCTGAAGTACATGCTCTGAACCTGTGGTGCTATTTCTTCTATAGCCCAAATACGTAGGTTCTGTAGCCAAGGGTTAGAAATGGTGGGTGTAGCATCTTTCACTATTACATCTAATGACCCACTTAGAAAAAAAAATGTGATGCTCATTTTCACAACTATGAACTCTGCTAGTTTAGAAGTCTTCATAAACAATCAAGAAATCTGTCCACCAGGGACACAAAAAGGATGGCACTGAAGTGAAAGCTGAAACAGTTACTTGGCCATTCGGGGCTTCTTATATTACTTGAAGAACAAGGGGTTATGGTGTTGATGGGAGTGATTTATCCTGATAATCAAGGAGAAATAGAGTTGCTGTTATAGAACGGAGGCAGGGAAGAGTACGTCTGAAGTCCAAGATATACCTTATACCTCCCAGTACTTCTTTGTCCAGTAAAATTTAAGTGAAAACTGCAGAAACCAAATACAGGCAAATAAAGATTTAGGTCACCATAGCATGTATAGAAGCAACCAGCCAACATGCTAACTGAGGGCAAAGGAGCATGGGGTAGATGATGGAGGAAAGAAGACATATAAATACCAACTCTGACCATTTGACCAGTTGTCGTGAGGGGAGGCTATAATGTGTACTTGTAATTTTTCCTTGATGTGTCATAACTATTCTTTTCCTTCTTTTCTACTCCCCTACTAATTTATATGGCGGGTGTGGTGACGGTGGCTATCTTTACAATATAATCCATAGGTTACAGGATATAAAGATAGAACCCAGATGGAACTAGAGTAAGAATATACATCACACAGAGATCCTGGGCTTGAAGCTGGATGCCCTAACTGATGAGAACTTGACTCCTTTTTTGGACAGAGGATAAGCCTGTTTTCATTTGAGGGATAGTTGCATTATCTCAGGCAGGAAAGTTGTTATTGGTAAGCTGAAGAATACAAAAATGGTATATGCTTTGTTTGCTGGGCAAACAAAAGATTGACTATACTGTAGATATTTGTCACATTTTCTAGCTGCCCAGTAAATTTTTGAGCAGACTTGGTATATTTTGGAAATTTACCACCTTCTAAGTCCCACTTAACATCCCCAAGGTGAAAGCCCAAAAGACTCTCTTTCCCAGCTTTTCCGGCAACTGTGGCATAAAATGTAAGTAACCCAGACTCCGCCAATAAGGCTTATCCATGTAGACATAGATTTCAAAGTGCCCAATGTAAGGAAGCAGTACTGAATGGTTTTTTCTGTCGATAAATTAACAAGTAACTGACTCTCAGAGCCCTCAAGACTGAATTTTTGGTAAAGAGATGCCACAGATACTGGCAGCAGTCGTGTTTGCAATAAAATCGAATTTCTGACACAGAAGTGGCAGCAGAGAAACCACAGTATTTGGTTAGTGCTCAGGGGAAACAACTTAGGTGATTTTCTCATAAAACCAGTTCAGTGGCATGGTTTCGGGTCCCTGGAAATGTGGAACTGTGGCTGATTCTCTTGGTCTGCAAACTGCCCAATATCCAGAGACAGTTTCTGTTGCTTGCAACTGGTGACTCTGCCTGATCCATATAGGGACTAGTTCCATTGAAAAGGTTGAAAGATACATGAAAAGAAGGAATGGAAGGAAAGTCTAGAAAGTGTGATTGTGGAATTGGTTCAGGTTTCTGAGCAGGGAACTGACAATTACATTGGGAGAATTAAACTGGTAGCAGTAGGGAAGCTATATAAAGGAAAAACTTCAGACAAGTTCAGTTAAGGTCATGACAAGGCCAATGAAGAGACCTTCACTCTAGTCTATGTTGAAACACTGAGGCTTAGACTAGATCAGGGGTCTAGATCTAGGATAGCAGAGATGGCTTGCAGTCTCATTCCTGGTTTGCCTGTGGGCAAAGAACTCACATGGCTTTCTAATCACAATTTTTAATCTCTTAAAAGTCACTACTAATCATTTTTTCTGGTATTTGAATGAAAGAATGATCAAACTCAAATCTGTCTAGATGTCACATGAGAGCATCTTCTCTGTGTGGATTGAAGGTTGGCTTTGACATTCCCTAACTTCCTTTGTTGTGAGGTCCTCAAAAGTTGCACTTATGCAGAACATGTTCCTTCTATAGGAAACATTTCTGAGGAGTAGTGTCTTACTCAGTGTTTGATGGAAAGAAGAGAAGTAACATTTGATGATCTAATCACATGCCAGATCCATGAGCCTATTTATTCCAAGAATCTTATGAGGTTGGCATGATTATATTCATTTTACAGATGATAAGAGTCACAAGTGGATTCCCCACTGTTTTCAGAATTCCCACCTGCCAGGCTAATCTAGCCCCAGTTGGCCTGGCTGTGGCCCCTGTTCTTCTTTTGCTCTATATTAAGGGACTCATAGGAAACTTAGAAATGCTACAGTCATGGAGAGAACTACTGTGTCTTTTTCACTTCCTGCCTGGGACCACGGGGACCTAATAGGAAAAGCAGAGGGAGGAGGGTGGGTAAGGAGAGTGTGCTCATCCTCAGGATTGATGGCAACCACTCACATCTGCAGAGTTTACAAACATGGTTCCCGCTTGTTTTCTCTTGAATGAAATCTTCACAAGGACTCTCTGAGGTAGGTATTACAAGGCCCATTTTAAAGATGGAGAAACTGAGTCTCAGAAGTAGACTCACCTGCGTGCAGTTATGCAACTAGTAACCAGCCGAGCTGAAGTTTGAGTTCAAATCCTCTGACTCCAAAACCAGTGCGTTTTTTCAATACATTAAGCCACAAAGGAAGATGAGGGATGGAGCACCTTTCTGGATAGAGTCATGCACCTGGGACTCCCTGGTTGGAGGCCAGTATTCCTGCAGGATGTCCTTCTTTCCTCGTGTTGCTTTGGGACCCTTAAGGCAAATCACCATATCTTGTACTCAGAGCTGGTGTGGCATGCTTTCTCAGCATCGAGGCCTAGGGATGGCAGCGTATTTGGAAAGAGGTAATGCTCATTACCCATACTCCTCCCTCCTAAGCCAGCTCCCAAAGCCGCTGAGATTTAATCATAGGCATTACACAGTCCAAGATCAAAATACTAGCTTTCTGGCTGATAAAGGAGACCATAGCTTCACCTCCCAGACTTCCTACTATTTATCCCCTGCATTTTAGTCCTCCTCTATGAGGGGCAGAACACTGGTAAGTTCACTGCCTGAAGGAGCAGAGAACCTGAGTTTGCTGACAGTAGGCTGCTCCAAAAGAGGATTTCCACATTCTCACTCTTCTGGTTAATCAATCTTCCTCCCCGCAGGAAGCACAGAGGAGCTGGACATATCTGCCCATACTTTCTTCTCTTCTCTGTGACAGTGTAAGGAAGGAGGAGCACGCATTCGTCCCTCTCAGCACTGTGCCTCCTACATAGCAACATCCTGAGTCATGGACCATCAGCTGATGCAATCATATAATCCCTTCTGATGAGGAAAGAGAGACAGTGGTCTTTGTCTTATCTAGAATAGTCGGTAAGTGTGGCAATCATATAGGAGGGAGGACTAGTAACCTAGACGAGTAGGTGTGTTAGTTGGGGACTGATGGAATCACCAGTCAAGGAAGAACCTTAGAGATAATGTACAATAAATACCTGCACACCTGACAGGCCTGTCTGTCAAGGTCATAAAGGAAGCAGTTACCATCATATGGAAGCTGGGATGCAAACTCAGACTTTTAGTCAGGTCGTCCTAAAGAAGTCTAATGACTTCTGCCCCATACTCATGAGCCCCTTCTAAAGCTTTCTCATTTTTAGGTCCCATGCTTACACTGGTGACCCCTCTAGCCTGGCCATCCCTGAATGGGTATCTGAGGGTAGCCAGGTTATATGCTACTCTCTAAATTGGGCAGTAGGCACTCCAGTGACCAATTGAATCAATGAGATTCTGTCTTTTGAAGATTTTTGAATATGAGACATTGGACATTGAACAGTTGAATGGAGGGGCAAAAGACACAGAGAACAGGCAGCAAGAGGCATGAGCTGAAACCATGAGTGAGCAGAGGCTGTGAGGTCAGGTGGAGAATAAAGGGCATTTTTTAGGTAGGGTTGTGGACAGTAGAAGAAAAGATGGAAGAGCCGGATTCAAATGATGGTGAAGCTCTAGGGTAGCAATCAGCTCCTCCTGCTGCTGAGGGAGGGGTAGAGATCACCCAGTTGTCAGACCCACGTAGGATCCTATACTACCCTCCAATTACCAAACTGTGTTCTGGGACCTGGGGAGGCTAGCTATTGTGCTGTTTATAGATTCGCCAGAGATCTGGCTGTATGGTCAAGATACCACCATTTCTTAAAACGTGTAACTTCATAAACTACCAACACTCAGGGTAGTCTAGATGATCCCCTTTGTACCTTACAACCCAAAGGGGCTAACCCACTAGCTTTTATACTGGCAATGGCACCTGTACAAACCATATAAATTAGTATTATAATTTTTGATCCAATAGTTTTATCCCCTCTGAGGTCTTCTGATTAACCCAGAACTCCCTGTGGTCACTTCTTCCATCTCAAATAATCAGTGATACAGCTTTAGAAACCTTCAGGTATAGCCTCACCAGCTCCTTTTTTTTTCCTGACACTCTAAGCAGGGATTTCTTGGGCAGTCGTTGCATCCGTGTCTAGTGTCTGTCCTAAGGTCTTAACATGGCATGAGCAGTCAAAATGCTTAAATGCCCAGAGCATAAACTCCCTATTTACAGGAAGTGGAGCTGCTGGGTGGAAATGTTTGTGTTGGATGGAAGGAGATAAGTTGAGTGGGGAGAGAGCAGGAATGCCCCCATATTAGCTCAGAAATATAACCTCTAACTTACTCTGATTTGCCCCTACTGCTACGCTACTTCCTCACCCTCCTCACCCCTTTTTTGCTCTCTGCCACTCTTCTCTCCTCTTCCATCCCCTTGACCCTGGGTGGTATGAGTAAACCCTTAGGAAGCATCTGCAAAATCCAGGTCTCCTTCTCCCAAAGAGTCTCTGGTGATAAAAACATGAATTTTCACTGTTAGGTGCAAACTTTATTTAATTTTCTCACCTATAAAATTGGCAGTTTAAAAGCCCTTTTTATTTACAAAGGCACAGGAAAACAAGCACTCTCATAGACTGTTGGTGGAAGTATAAATTGGTACAATTTGGGGTATGAAAATTACAGATCACATGCCTTTTGGCCTAATAGTTCCAGTTCTAGGGATTTAGTCTATAGGTATACTCCTATATGTAGCAAACTTTATGTTGAATCTCTTTCTTTCAGGGAGTATCCATTAAAGATGGCTCTCATGAGGAAGAAGCAGTCTTTGGAATTCTCTGCAGTCATGATATGAGATGACCAGTGTTGTAGCCCACAGACTGTCTGGATAGAGAATGGATATAGGCAAGGTGACATCTCCCTCCATCAAACCTTCCTCTGATTTCTCCAGTAGAATGACGTAGACAGCACCTCACTGACCTCCCTTACAGATGGCAGTTGGAGAACTCAAACTATTCACCAATTCTTCTGCCTTTCTGTCTTTTTTTTTTTTTTTAATTTTTATTGGCGTATAGTTGATTTACAATGTTGTGTTAGTTTCAGGTGTACAGCAAAATGAATCAGTTATACATATACATACATCCACTCTTTTTTTAGATTCTTTTCCCATATAAGTCATTACAGAGTATTGAGTAGAGTTCCCTGTGCTATACAGCAGGTTCTTATTAGTTACAGATTTTATATATAGTAGTGTGTATATGTTGATCCCAATCTCCCAATTTATCCCTCCCCCCTGTTAACCATAAGTTTGTCTTCTACATCTGTGACTCTACTTCTGTTTTGTAACTAAGTTCATTTGTACCCTTTTTTTAGATTCCACATATAAGTGATATCATATGTTTTTCTGTGTCTGACTTACTTTACTCAGTATGACAATCTCTAGGTCCATCCATGTTGCTACAAATGACGTTATTTCATTCTTTTTTATGGCTGAGTAATATTCCATTGTATATATGTACAACATCTTCTTTATCCAGTCCTCTGTTGATGGACATTTGTGTTGCTTCCATGTCCTGGCTATTGTAAATAGTGCTGCAATGAACATTGGGGTGCATGTATCTTTTTGAATTATGGTTTTCTCTGGGTATATGCCTAAGAATGGGATTGCTGGGTCATATGGTAGTTCTATTTTTAGTTTTTTAAGGAACTTCCATGCTGTTCTCCATAGTGGCTGCGCCAATTTACATTCCCACCAACAGTGTAGGAGGGTTCCCTTTTCTCCACACCCTCTCCAGCATTTATTTGCCAGAGGAAGAGAGAACTGTGACCATGCAATAAGAGCTATTGGGCAAAGGGGTATTAAAAAGCAATATCTCAACTTACTATGGCTGTAGAGGCATTTAGTAATGGTGCCAGGAGATGCCAGAGCCTTGTGCAAAAGGAGAAGTCATTTTCAGTTCTGACCTCAAGCAAGAAGGAACTCTTTTGTCCAGAGAGCATTTAAAACCCCTTTATATCACCACAATCTGTAATGAATACAACTACTAGAAGAGAAGGATCCCAGCAGACTGCATCCTAAGAGTCCCTGGGTTAGAGATTCAGAGTGCCAGCCTCACTCAGCTATTGCCAGACTCAGCATCATAGTACTTTCAAGAGAATTCCCTGGTGGTCCAGTGGTTAGGACTCCATGCTGCCACTGCAGGGGGGCACGGGTTTGATCCCTGGTCAGGGAACTAAGGTCCTACAAGCTGCATGGCACAACCAAAAACAAAAACAAAAAACAAACAAAAAAAACACAGTACCTTCAGCTTGTGCAGAAAGATGATGTATAGCAAACAGATCCTATAGAAAGAGGCAGACCTCCCAGTGCAGGGCACATGGTGTGAGATGGGGAAGCAGGCGCTGCCTACAAAGAATTAGACCCAAACTGCCCCTCTGCTTTAGGGTCATCCCTGGAATCGTCTGAAGAGCTGGGGGTCAGAACCCACCATGGGTTGTTACCCAGTGTATACCATAGTCCCCCTTCAGGCATTCTCACCATTTCATTTACCCTTTATTCATAAAGTTCTGGGCTTGGTGACTTCCAAGGCAACATTAGAGCCTCCTAGAAAAATAAAGTTAGGCACTGCTTTTTACCAATTTCATTCCCATCATTCCTGACACACATTACAACAGTTCTTCATTTAAGGGAACATGGTAATTGGGTGTCAAGAGCATTTCACTAGCTCTTTTATGTAAGACGAACCCTCCTCTACTTTATTTCCTTATCTGCAGTAACAATTTTTACGATCCTGTGGTGAATTTACTGACTCGGAAAAAATTTGGGTAGGGGAAAGGGCGGGAACACAATCATGATGGGGTTTAGAGTGCCCGGATGGCAGGGAGATAATTCAGATGGAAAAACAGCAAGTCCAAAAATAAACTGTGCCTTTGAGAGCCTAAAAGGAAATGAGAGATGAGTCCCTGACTGTAATTTTAGCTGTGTTCATTGTGAGGACAGGTTTTTACCCTCTGATAATAAGTAGACTTTAATCCTAGGTGTGAGTACATGTCAACTGGGTGGCTCCAGAGAAATTCAAAGGAATTGCACAAAACAACATCAGCCCATGGCCAAATTCTCACACTGAATTACTAGCAGGTAGGAATGGCAGTCTTGATATATGGCTCATTAAGTAATAGAAAAGGCATTGATTCTTCCAAGTCAACAAACATCTTCCCAATGCTTCAAGAGCCAGCCAGGCCAGCTAATCCAGCAATGTAAAGGCGTGGCTCTGGCATCATGTGGTGACACATGGTGCACACCCAAGCGCTACAGTGCCGATTACTTGTGTAATGGATGGATGAGTCAAAGATCACACTTCCCGGGCTTCCCTCGTGGTGCAGTGGTTAAGAATCTGCCTGCCAATGCAGGGGACATGGGTTCAAGCCCTGGTCTGGGAAGATCCCACATGCCGCGGAACAACTAAGCCCGTGCGCCACAACTACTGAGTCTGAGCTCTAGAGCCCACAAGCCACAACTACTGAGCCCATGTGCCACAAATACTGAAGCCCGCACACCTAGAGCCTGTGCTCTACAACAAGAGAAGCCACCGCAATGAGAAGTCCGCCCAAAGCAATGAAGAGTAGTCGCCGCTCTCCACCACAACTAGAGAAAGCCCACGTGAGGCAATGAAGACCCAATGCAGCCAAAAATAAATATAAATAAAATTAAAAAAAAAAAAGATCACACTTCTCAGTTTATCAGCTGCATGATAGCTACCAATGACTTGCTCGAGGTTGTCAGTGGCTCCATGCAGGCAATCCTGGGGCTGACTTATGAGCCTACAGAGTCACCATCAAGACCTGGGTTTCAGTGTCTTAGGTGAAGAGGCAGGATAAAGAGACTCCTGACTCACATCATTTAATCCAAAGGGGTAGATTCCATCAGGGACTGTGTTTCTGTGAGCATCTTCATTCTCTTCGGGACATTATGAATTGATGTTGACAGCACAAGGGAAGGAGCGAAGTAAGAGTGTGATCCCGCAAAACCGACTCTGGCAACGTATAAAATCTTTCCTACAAGACATGGGCACCACTGGCCAGTCAACAGACCCCACAGCTATGGCTCCATGTTCTCTCTTGTGAACTTCCTTCCACAAGTCCCCTAACTGTAATATTGATATTGGCACTGGTCACCCAGTTACCCAGTTAGTCCTAGAGAGGGTGAAGTGGTTAGCTTTCCTCCCAACCCCCAGTGGTCCAGGAAGAAACAAGGAGTCATATAATCCCAGATTTAAATACTGGCTAAGCTACATAGTAATTGGATGACTATGGACAAATAATTCATCTGAGTCGCAGTTTCTTCATCTGTAAATTAAGGATAATAGTATCCACTTTGTAGGGAGGTTTTGAAGATTAAATTAAATCAGGTATACAGAGTATCTAACACAATGCCTAGCACAAAGAGAAGCTCTATAAATGATAGTTCCCATCTTTTGCGTTAGTGAATCTCAGAATTGGAAAAATATTAAAGGTCATCCAATAAAACTCTTCTGCTTTTCTGTTGCCAGAATCACCTATTGTACCTCCAAGACGTGTGACCTTCCAGCTTCTGCTTTGAATCTATCCAAGAAGTTTCGAGGTTCTTGTTGAAACTGAGCTGACATACAATCTCAGGGACTTCTGCTATGTGGAATAGCAACCCTTTGCCCATGTGCAGGAGTAGCACTCTGGTTGTGTAGACACGCACCGCACAGCTCCGGGTGCTGCAGTTCACGTAGACTACAATGTAAATGGTGCCCCCTGGAGTTGAGCAGTGTGATGGCCCTGTCTCTATAATAGTCATCCAAATATTTGGTGTCAACATTATATTCCTTTGAGTCTTTTCTTCTCCAATGAAAACCTCCAAATTCCTTCTATCACACCTCATGTGACAAGTTTTATATCTCCCATCACTCTAGTCACTCTTCTCTGAATGCTCAGCTATGTGGTGCCTGGATGTGGACACAGTGCTTTAGTCATCATACGACCAGTTTGGAGAATTGAGACTCACTCTTCACATCTTATGCTGCTAAGCTATATTTTCCCACCGCTACCCCGTCCTGTACATGCATGATTTGTTTTACTATTTTAGTTTTCACTTATTCCAACAACAGGACTTTATATTTGCCTCTGACATTTCATCTCACTAGGTTCAGCTCATCCTTCCAGATGGCAAAGACTTCTTTTTTTTTTTAATAAGAAATAGACATTTTTATTGAAGTATAGTTGATTTACAATGTTGTGTGAATTTCTGCTGTACAGCAAAGTGATTCAGTTATACATATATATACATTCCTTTTTATATTCTTTTCCATCATGGTTTATCACAGGATATTGACTATAGTTCCTTGTGCTATACAGTAGGAGCTTGTTGTTTATCCACGCTATATACAGTAGTTTGCATCTGCTAACCCCAAACTCCCAGTCCATCCCTCCCCGACACCTCCTCCCGCTAGGCAACCACAAGTCAGTTCTGTGAGTCTGTTTCTATTTCATGGAGAAGTTCATTTGTGAGCGAAGATTTCTTTGTATTGTACAACATACTCATTCTCTCCTGGTGGTACAAAGATCGCTCAAGACTCACAGGACAAAGGACAGAGCTTTTTATTCCACTCTTAGAAAATTCTCTCCAACTTGACGTAGATTCTTTTTCCTTCCTCCCTCCCTCCCTCTCTCTCTCTTTCTCTTTCTTTCTTCCTTCCTTCCTTCCTTTCTTTCTTTCTTTCTTTCTTTTTCTTTCTTTCTCTTCACCTTTTGATACTTGTTGCACTGGCAACCAGTTAAGATGTCTCTTTCTTGACCACAATCACATTATGGGACACTGTGCCAAGTTTCTTATTCAGGTTATTTATTCCTTCAGCCAACAGTTATGCAGCACAAGCTTTGTCTTGGCATTGTGCTAGATACTTGCAATACAGGCAATATTGTGCTGGTAAATGTTTAACAACCAACAGCCCAGTGGGTGGGGGGGGGAAACACGGTTTGTAGTATTTGCTGATTTCCGTGGTGTGACTACTTCCAACATGGCAGATTCCAAACTATAAATGTGATGCCACTGAACATGTTGTTGGGAAGAAATGTGCACAAATAGCTCTTGTGAGCCAGCATGAGCCAACTCCAGCACACCACTGATGATGTACAGGTGAACCATACAAATCTCTGTGACATATTTACAGTCTGCTGATGCATGATGTCTATCTTCCCTCTAGATCCACCATGGAGAAACTATGTCAATGGAGGAAATAAGATTTGTCTGATATGTTTTGTTCTCTATGAACCCATGTTGTTTCATAATTGCGATGAACTCTTCTAGATGCTTTGAAACATTCTTTTCCATACTTCTTTCAAAATTATTTCCAGAAGCAATGTTGAACTCATTCACCTACAGTCTGGAGAATCTATCTTCTCCCTTTTAAAAATTGTTACTTGGTTTTGTCCATTTCTAGTGTTCTAACTCTTTTACTAGCCCCCATAAAGCCTCAAAACTCTCCATGAGCAATTTGGAAATCTCATTCTTAAATTCTTTTAGTATCTTGGGGTGAATTCCATTCTGATCCAGGAGCCCAGAGCTCGTACTGCCTCTTCACTTATCTTGAGCTTTGAGTCCAAACAGTGTTGATTCATCTCTTTTGAATCCAAAGATCTTTTTACTTGATGAGAATGATAGAAGGAAAGTAAGGATAAGGATACTTTCTCCATTTTTCTATGGCAGATAGTCTTTGTTCACTGTGATAGTCAGGAGAAGCTCCCTCTCCGCCCCCCACCAAAGATGTCCACATTCTAATCCCTGGATTAGGGGGGATATGTTATGTTACATGTAAACATGTTATATTGTATGGCAAGGAGAAATTAAGGTTGCATGGGGAATTAAATTTGCTAAACAGCAGGTCTTAAAATCCAAGACATTATCCTGGATTATGCAGATGAGCCTAATGTAATTACTAAGGTCTTTTAAGTGTAGAAGAGAGAGGCAGAAAAGATTTAAGGTTGCTATATTGATGGTTTTGAAGATGGAGGAAGGGACCACAAGTCAAGGAAGCAGGTGGTCCCGGAAGCTGAAAAAGGCAAGGAAACAGATTCTCTTCTAGAGACTTCAGAAGGAAAACAGCCCTTCTGACACAGATTTCAGCCCAGTGAAACCCATTTCCGATTTCTGACCTCCAGAATAGTAAGATAATAACTTTGTATTTTTAAGCCACCAAGTTGGTGGTAATTTGTCACAGCATCCATAGAAAACTCATACAATAACCCATTCCAGACCTCCTTCTCCCTTGGTGTCTTCCCTTAGAGAGGCTAGAAATTCCAATACTTGCTATGTCTGCAGTTCTGTGCTGTTCTAATCCATCAGCAAAAACATGATGGGGATTAGACACCACTTTCACCAATGTATGGTGTTCTAGAAACCCAGAGGACCTTGGCCACTGAAGAAAGTGCTTTGACTCTCAAGACATGCCCTCTCACCAGAGCCTGGTGGGGAATATAGTGCTCCTCTTCTACAGTGTTATGCTCAGCTGTTGTCACATCCGATGTAGGAGCCCTCCAGCTACACAGCTCTATCTTTACATGACACATGCACACACAGCCCCTTTTCTCAAGGTGTCTTCATATCACTGAGTGCTACATCTGACAAGTTTCCAAACTGGGCCATCTCATCTACCTGGAACCACCTTTCCCTACAATGTCAGTGTCCCAGCCCCTGAGAGCAGAAGTCTCACCTCATCCCAGTTATTTCTTTCAGAGGGGGAAAAAAAACCACACCCTACCTTATGACAGTAAAAGTGCATTTTTGCTTCCTAATCCCCCTGAGGCAATGGCCCCATTAGGGTATGGTCTCATGATTCTTGTAAATTTAACTTCACTTTTTGATTAGTATAGCTTCTCCACCCTTGCTTCTCTAACCGCTTCCTCTCCCCTAGCCCTCACCATGAAACTATCAGCAAAGCAAAGTAAGGACTTTGCCCCACACTCGGGTCTTACACGAATGAGAATTTCAGGAGAGGGTGGAGAGGGAGCCATATCTGGCCCTTTCCTTCCCTGCAGCTGGGTGGGCAGCCCACAGTTCTTTCCCACAACCATAGTACTTATTTCTTTCTCCTTTTTTGTCCTTCTCTACATGCCCTCCATTGAGTCTCTAGCCTAAGGTAATCAATTTCCACACCACCATAAAATACCCCTTGAGTAGCTCTGCTCCGCTCCCTTCCATCTCTGTGTCCCATTCTTTGCTTTCATGCCTCAGAGTCTCTGGAACTGTATTCTCTCAGTTGATTACTCATGCTCTGTACTCATGTACCCTCCGTTTATTACTCACTGATACATCCTAGGTGCTGTGGACAATCAAAGCTGCTTCATGTGACATGAATCCTGCCTCGTAGTCCACAGTCCAGTTGGGAGATTACCAGATGACTATGCGGTGAGGTAGGAAGTGATAGATGCTTTAAGAAAAGAACTGAGGGACTTCCCTGGTGGTCCAGTGGTTAAGACTCCATGCTTCCACTTCAGGGGGCAAGGGTTCAATCCCTGGTCAGGGAACTAAGATCCCACATGCCCCGCGGCCAAAAAAAGAAAAGAAAAAAAATTGAGAACTTACAGTGGGAGCTCAGACATGGGCAGAGAGGTCACTCCCAATTTGAAGAGAGGCCTCAAAGAAGAGGGACTTCAAAGCTAGATCTGGAAAGTGGGAGTGATTTAGAGATGTGGCATTTCAGGCAGGGGAGGCTATCACGTGAGCAAAGAGGTGTGATAAGGCTGGGCATATCCATGAAAAATAATAAAGTTTAGCTTGGACAAAGCATTGCGTAGTGGGTGGCAGAGTGGGAGATAAGACCAGAAATGTGGACGTGGCCAGACCTTGGAGGGTTGTAAAGTCAGCAAACAGGACTTGGCCTTTCAGCTGTAATCAATGAGTCTTGAAAGTTTGGTGAGTAAGAAGTCAAGTCACATACTTTGTTTTTTGGTTTTTTTTACTGGAGTATAGTTGATTAACAATGTTATGTTAGTTTCAGGTGTACAGCAAAGTGATTCAGTTATACATATACATGTATCTATTCTTTTTCAAATTCTTTTCCCATTTAGGTTATTATGGAATATTGAGCAGAGTTCCCTGTGCTATACAGTAGGTCCTTGTTCGTTATCTATTTTAAATATAGCAGTGTGTACATGTCAATCCCAAACTCCCAGTCTAGCTCTCCCCCATCCCCCCAGTAAAGTCAGGTACTTCGAAAAAAAATCTATAATAACCACTACATTTTTTTAAAAAGAGAGAGAGAAAGTTGGTGTTCAGTAATTTGACTAAGTTGTATAGGTTGCCATCTAAGTTCTGATAGCTCTCCATTTTTTTTTTTAACAAAAGTTCTGAATTAGGGACTTCCCTGGTGGTCCAGTGGTTAAGACTCCATGCTTCCACTGCAGGGGGAGCGGGTTCAATCCCTGGTCAGGGAACTAAGATCCCATATGCCTTGTGATGCGGCCAAAGGAAAAAAAGAAAAGTTCTGAATTTAAAAGGGCCAAGTGAAGAAAGTGTCACTGGATTCTGAAAGGCCTTGCCTGTGCATACCCCAGAGATCAGGGCTGAAAACACAACCTTACCCAGATCCACCAGGCACTGGCCTTTTCTAAGCTGTGCAGTTGGAGATGAGGAGGAGGTGGCAATTTTCACATGGAACGAGGGCTGCAGTGAAAATGACCTTGAAATGACATTCAGGAATCCAGGGTTGTCACTGATTCACAGATACCTTCCCTTCTCTGAGCCTCAGTTTCCCATCTGAACCCCGAGGGAGTCCATCCAGGTGACCCCTGAGCATGGGAAGTTCAGTGACCTCTGCCCTGCTAGCTTCTACAGCGTCTTAGCCTCTCTGCCACTGCCCCCAGCATGGACTTGAAATAAATGCACTCTGCCCTTCTTCCTTATCCCTGGGACTTCTCTCGTCCTAAAATGCTGCACGCAGATGTCTGGATTCAGGAAATATCAACCATAACCGCCTCTATTCTATTACCTTCCCAGGTAGTTTTTGGCATGCATGGGAGAGAATGCAGATGGGAGTGATGCTGGCATGGGAAAACCTTGAAGAAAACCAACTACAACTCTTTCTCCAAGGAAGGCCTGCCATGGAGTACTGTTTAGAAAGTGGCTTTTAGAGAAAGCACAGCTTGGGAATTCCCTGGTAGTCCAGTGGTTAGGACTCCCGTGCTTTCACTGCCAAAGGCGAGGGTTTGATCCCTGGTCAGGAAACTAAGATCCGGCAAGCGGCCAGAAAACAAACAAACAAAAAGCATGGCTTGCTCGGTTGTGTTAAGCGGAGAAGTGTCAGGTAGGGTGGGAATGACAGTCATCTTCTTTATGGAGTCTGGTCTAGGATGGGAAGTCGCATTAGAAAATGGCCCTTTAAGAAGGGCTTTACTCTTCACAGATTCTTTGGTCCCAATACCTCTAGTTGCAGGCGGGTCTGGGACATATCTAACTGGTTTGGAAATGCAGCTGTCAATCTTTAGGCATCAGCTGAGGGGCAGGACAGTGCTGAGAAGCCGGCAGTGGAGAGAGAGTAGAGGCAGAAGTAGGGATGGGGAGGGAAGAGGAGGTAGGCAGGGTCCTAAAACTCCCCAAGATCCTGCAGCCCAGCCTGGCTAGGAGTGGGTCATAGCCCTTGATCTTGCAGAGAAGACACCCCATCTTCCCCGGCAACAATATCTATACTCCGGAGATAGGTGCCTTCTCAAACCTAAGCCAAATACTGGGCCGAAGGCAAGGGCTCGTCTTTTGGTGGTCTTCCATACAGACCGTTCACCAAAACGATGGCATGGGGCCGAGTCTGGCATGGCTAAGTTAGAGGGCCCTTGGAGGGTACCTAGGTGGAACCCCCTCTCTACCAAGGAGGAAAATTAGGTTCAGAGACAGGAAGGGGTTTGTCAAAATCATTCATCTAGCAAGTAGCTGCACTAGAACTTGATGGCAAGCCTTCTTATACAAGGTGTAGTGAGTAAGAAAACATCGGCTTTTGAGCCAGCAAACATGGGTTCAAATCCTGCCTCTACCTCAACTAGCTGAGAGATTTGACCAACTCTTAACCTCCTTCAGGCTCAGCTGCCCCATTTATAAAAACGGAGACTCTAACAGAATCTACCTCACAGGGTTGTTGCAATGCTTAAACGAAATAATAAATGAAATGCACTTAACAGAGTAGACTCACGTATAGTAAGTACTCAGTCCATGTTAGGAGAAAAAAAATCCAGGTTCTTTCCTCAACCCCCTGCAGTAAACACCTCCCACCCTCCATTCTTGCCCCCAGACCAAACTATACTAAGTAGATAATACTGAGTTTTTCCATAGCTGGTCGTAGACACCACTCCTTTGGTTTTGCTCAAAGCACGGGTCAGGGAGAGAAAGAAGAAGAGGGCCTCACTCCATAAGCCCCTACCCCCTTGCATACTCGGTCTATTTACACTGGGGTTGCAAATGTAAGTATCGGCAGAGAACAGACAAGTATGTAAACAAGTGAAGCAGGCCAGGTGAGATGTGTGACTAATTGGAGAGTACAATTTGATCCTGGAGCCATAAAACTGCCTTTGCTTGCACTTCCTGTGATATTGAGGGTTGATAGAAAAACAGCCATATGGAACCAGCCATATTTTGAATCATTAGAATGCTTGCAATGTCACCTTTGTGAGGACAGGTGGAAAATTCTTGACTGACACACCTATCAGTACTAGGTGGGTACCTCTTAACCAGTGATCTGGGCTTTTATCACCTTGACACAGTGAACTGTGTAAGCAACAAGATGTACTTGTGTGAGTTGCATTGTTGACAACTCAGAGGGAAACATGTGGCCATGTACAGAGACATGTCGGTCACTATGTGTTTTAGCTTTTTTCCTTTCTTTTACCCTACCTAATTTTTTCAAAATTCCTTACTTCCATTAAGGAAGAAATTGTGCTTAGTGCAATATACTCAAACAAAAACGTATAAAATGGATTGTATAGTTACAATTCCCTTATAGAACCACCCCTTCAGAAATAATCTCAACAAAAGTTTGATAGATTCTCTTCCAGTTTTATGTTATTACCCACACGCTGTATTAATTTGCTAGGGCTGCCATAACAAAATACCACAGATTAGGTAACTTAAACAACAGAAGTTTATTTTCTCCCAATTCTGGAGGCCAGAAGTCTGAGATCAAGGTGTCAACAGGGTTAGTTTCTTCTGAGGCCTCTCTCCTTGGCTTGTAGATGGCCATCTTCTCCCTTAGTGTCTTCACATGGCCTTCCCTGTGTGTGTCTGTGTCCTAAATTCCTTTTCCTATAAAGACACTAGTCAAATGGGATTAGAGTCCCACCATAATGACTTCATTTAACCTTAATCACCTCTTTAGAGACCTTATCTCCAAATACAGTCACATCCTGAAATACTGGGGATTAGGTTTTAACATATTGATTGGGGGGCAAAGGCTGGGGGTGGGGAGTGGAATCCAACCCATAGTGGTATGTGTGTGTGGTATGGTACGTCACATAACAATTTTTTTTCTGTACAGTTCTGCAATTTGCTTCTCTCACTTAAAGTAGTTTCAACATGTTTTCAAGTCAGAAGATGTACATCTTCCTGAAGAGGCTGAGCTATTGAGTATTTTGCTTTTTCACCCCATATATAGTGCAAGGGAGAAAGGGGTTGAGAACCACCGTGGGACCAACAACCAACAACATCAGTCAAAAGGATATTCTGGCTCTTCACTGCCTCTCTTCCTTCTTCTAACTGCTTTTATTTCTTTGTGCTTTCATCTGAAGTTTACGTGATTTTCTTAAGCTCGTTCTTCACATCACACATAAAGCCGGCTACTGCATAAATTATGCTCTGTTTGCTATTTCTATGATAATGTATTCGTTCTAACATGCTCTTTTGTCCTTGCTTTCTTTTCTTAGCTCTTCTAGCATCCTTGTTTTATCTCATTCAATTGATTTATTACCACATCTTTTATCTCATTTTTTTTCTCACAGAGGTCACATGCTCTTTCTTTTCTGTGAAAAGTACAAGGCAGGTGTTGTCTGAAAGCCCCTGCTGCTTCCTGGGACATTTTCTCCAAGTCTTCTGTTTGATTCTCAATCGTGGGTGTGGTTCCTCCTTTAATCCCCTCCTGTGTCTTTGGATTCCCTGTAGATTCTGGCTCTAGTTCTTAAAAATGGACAGGGATGTCCTATGTTCAGCCTTTCAATGGTGTGTGTGTGCGTGAGTGTGTGAGTGCCCACGTGCACACATACATGCAGGAGTCTTGAGGGGCTGGTGTTCGTGAATTTTGTCTCAACTCCCTTCCTCTGGAATCTGATCTTGTTGGGGCCCACGTGGTCCTGTGGGCACACCTTCAGCTTTTAGATTGTCCCCATCCCTTTGCAGGCACAGTCACGCCCCTTGAGCATTGCTTTGATGTGGCAGTCAAAGCTATTTTGGTGTCTTTAATTCCATGATTAGAAAAGATTTTCTTGCCTTCAGATTATATAAATGTTCATCTATATATTCTTCTAGAAAGTCCAAAGGGACTCCAAATTTATATTCTACCCCCCATGGCTAGTCGACTTTTCCAATGCCATTTTTCTATTATCCAAATCTTTCCTGTCTACAGAATATGCTGAAGAGTGTTTATATATATATAGTGTGTATAATACACCGAATAATGTATAGACATAGGACTTTTCTAGGCTTTTCTTTCAGTCTCATTAACATAGCTCTTCTAGCTATATCTATTTTCAGAACACTAATATAGATTCACAATCATATTGTATTATACTACATTGTAGTATGTTATACTTAATTATTGAATATATATAAAATTTTAGCTTTATGAATACAGGAAATCAAAAATTGCATAAGTTACATAAAATCTTCCACTGCCCTCTCCTTCCACTTAGACCCCCATGTGCTAGGTCTCATCATAATGCTGACCTGATTGGAGCACAATGGATTTGCCCCAAACAAGAAAACCCAGAATTTTTTTCTCTTGCCTGTGGGGAAGGCTGCCTAGAACAGGGCAAAGGAACCCATGCTGTGACTCAAGAGGTATAAATTTGTCCAAAGTTATCAAATTTTTATTTTAATGTAACAGAGGGGCAAAGTCTTATATAGATATTTTTTTTTTTATAGATCTTTATTGGAGTATAATTGCTTCACAATACTGTGTTAGTTTCTGTTGTACAACAAAGTGAATGAGCCATATGCATACATATATCCCCATATCCCCTCCCTCTTGAGCCTTCCTCCCACCCTCCCTATCCCACCCCTCTAGGTGGTCGCAAAGCACAGAGCTGGTCTCCCTGTGCTATGCTGCTGCTTCCCACTACTTATCTATTTTACATTTGGTAGTGTATATATTGCAGCACTATTTACAATAGATATTTTAAATCATCTCAACAAGTGGTCCCAAAATTTATCTTAGGGCAGGAGCACTCTTTGTTTTAAAAAATATTTCAGAGTCCATTTAAATAGATAACGTTGCTTCTCAGGTTGGATGACCTGGTCCTGAAGTGTAAAGAGAGAGTTCCTAGGCTTTATAAGAACAAAAGAAATTATTTTAGACTTCTCAGAGGAGAGGATAGAAACAAGACAAGAACAGAGGAAAGTCAGAGGCTAGTGATACAGTAAAACCCCCAGGGGTGGGAGAGCTCAATGGACTTTTAAGAGGATACCTGATATTCAGAGCTGGGTTGTTAGTATTGTTTTGACGTAAACTCCACCGTTTCTCCAAGTTCTCGGTGTCATCAGCTCCTCAAATGAAGAGCATGTGTGTAGGGGGAGGGGAAGAAAGGAAAGTAGCTGTGTTCATGTCTAGGTCTATGTGTTGTCGTGGGATGGTCTATAATCTAAACGGATTCAGCAGAAACATGGTCTTAGAGCAGAGGTAACCATGAGCAGGTTGGTTCCCCGAACACTTGCAAAAATTTGAAGAAAATCATTGATTTCCACAAGTTATGAAATTGGGACTCTTTTTTTTTTTGGCCGTGCCACATGCAGGATCTTAGCTCCCCCAAACCAGGGATTGAACCCGTGCCCCCTGCAGTGGAAGCGCGGGGTCCTCAGCACTGGACCGCCAGGGAATTCCCTGAAATGGGGATTTTAGATTGCAATAAATCCTGTGAGCAGGGTGACCCCAGCTGTCATCTTGCAGTTATCTAAAACTTCACTGACTTTATCTGTGTTTGTCTTTCAAAAGAACTGGCATCATTGATATCTTTGAAGAAATGAATCTCTATATTTCTCAATTTACCTCCCAGAAACTAGTGGGGAGAGAGAAGGAATAAACAAAATTTCGAAGTAACAAGAGTGAGTCTCTAATATAAACATGGGATAGCTATCTTTTTTTTTTTCAAGTATTAGACCCTGGCTAACTCAGGATTCACCTCCTTTAATTCTTTTTTTTTTTTTTTTTTGAATTTTTGAATTTTATCTTATTTATTTTTTTATAGAGCAGGTTCTTATTAGTTATCCATTTTATACATATTAGTGTATATATGTTAATCCCAATCTCCCAATTCATCACACCACCACTTTCCCCCCTTGGTGTCCATACGTCTGTTCTCTACAAACGTATCTATCTGTGTCTCAATTTCTGCCCTGCAAACTGGTTCATCTGTACCATTTTTCTAGGTTCCACATATGTGCGTTAATATACGATATTTGTTTTTCTCTTTCTGACTTACTTCACTCTGTATATCATCTCCTTTAATTCTTTTTTTAAAATTTTTATTATTTATTTATTTATTATTTATTTTTGGCTACATTGGGTCTTCGTTGCTGCGCACAGGCTTTCTCTAGTTGTGGCAAATGGGGGCTACTCTTCGTTGCAGTGATTGGGCTTCTCATTGCAGTGGCTTCTCTTGTTGTGGAGCATGGGCTCTAGGCACGCAGGCTTCAGTAGTTGTGGCACACGGGCTTAGCTGCTCCACAGCATGTGGGATCTTCCTGGACCAGGGATCAAACCCATGTCCCCTGCGTTGGTAGGCGGATTCTTAACCACTGTACCACTGGGGAAGCCCCTCTCCTTTAATTCTTAAGACTAATATTTAGTAAGTACCTACCTTATGCCAAGCACTTGTCCATGTAGAAACCCATTTCATCTTCCTTATGAGCTAGTTACCATTATTATCCCCATTGTACAGAAGAGGAAACAGTGGCCTGGAGAGATTAAGGAGCTTGCTCAAGGTTAATAAGCACTTATAATAAACTAAATATTAGAATGTGAGAGGCGATATTATCACCATTATTTCTATTTTTTAAAATTGAAGAATTAGACTTAAGGAAGTTTAATGAATCTTCCCAAGGCCACAGAGCTAGAGTGGAGCAGGTACTTGAATCTGGTTAGTCTCACTCTAAGAGCCTAAGCATGTGACCATTAATCAGCCTCTCAGAGATCAGGGGTAGCTCTCTCTATACTTCTTGTGAAAGTGCCCCAGATACATCATTAGGTGGGGGTGGGCAAGGGGTGGGGGTGGGAGTGAGCTCCAAAAATAGTATGTAAAATATTTCCTTTAAAAATATAACATACCTCTATATATACAATGGAATACTACTCAGCCATAAAAAAGAATGAAATAATGCCATTTGCAGCAACATGGATGGACCTAGAGATTATCGTACTAAGAGAAGCAAGTCAGAAAGAAAAAGACAAATACCATCTGATATCGCTTATGTGTGGAATCTAAAATATGACACAAGTGAACTTATCTATGAAACAGAAACAGACTCACAGACATAGAGAACAGACTTGTGGCTGCCAAGGGGGAGGGAATGTGGGGGAGGGGGGTATGGATTGGGAGTTTGGGATTAGCAGATGCAAACTATTATATATAGGATGGACTAACAACAAGGTCCTACTGTATAGCACAAGGAACTATATTTAGTATTCAGTAATAAACCATAATGGAAAAGAATATAAAAAAGAATGTGTATATATGTATAACTGAATCACTTTGCTGTACTGCAGAAATTAACATAGCATTGTAAATCAACTATACGTCAATAAAATAAATGTTCAAAAACTTACTTCCTATATACATATACACACATTATATTATATATAATGCATAATATATAATATAATTATATTTATATACATTTATATTTTTATTTATGTTTGCATGTATATATTTATTTATATAATAATATTTATAATTGTATTATAAAATTATATAACATATTATATAATTACATTATATAGAAAGAGACAGAGAGAGAGACTGAATAATTTGTGAGATATATACAGCCTAAGAGCTTTGGAATCACACTGCATGTGTTGGATCCCATCTCTGCCATTTATAAACTGGGTAACCTCAGGTGAGCTATTTAATGGCTCCGTGCCTCAGTGTCCTTTTCTGTAAAATGGGGCTGGCAGCAATACATAACTCATAGGGCTGTGGAGATGAAACAAGTTGCTACATGGAAGCGTGGTTGACCAAGGGCAACTGCTTACTCAATATGGGTTACTTTAACAGTGCTATTTCTGGAGAATACTTCTCTGTTATTATTTTTGTAATCAGGGTAAATTATGAAATATTACAAATAGTAACCCTAATATAATTAAAACCATGTGAGACTGATGCAGAAATAAGTAGATTAATGAGCTAGAATAGAAGCTTCAGAAAAGTCCCGATTATACTGGAATATTAATAGATAATAAAAATGTGAAATCAGTGGAGAAAGTATAGGGTATTTCATCTAGCCATTTGGGGAAAATGCTTGGCTACTTTGAGGGAAAAGTAAAGCTGAAGTCAACAGAGCATCTCTGTTCCTTCTGCAGATGTGCAGGGCTGTGGTTGGCATCACTTTAGACTAACTGAACTATCCTACTATCTGCAGTGGACCGGTGAGCTGGTTTCATTTAGTGCCACCTAATATTGCTTTTTCTTTTCTTTTTTCTGGGGTAGGGTATATACCTGGAGTGGGAATCAGGTGACTAGAGTCCTGTTAGGACAGTGTTCTCAGCCCTGGCTGCACCTTAGACTCACCTGGGGAGCTTTTAAAACTCCATATCTGTGGGTTCCACATCCCCAGATTCAACAAACCACAGATCAAAAATATGTGGAAAAAAAAATTTCACACAAAAGACCCCAAATAGCCAAAGCAGTCTTGAGGGAAAAAAAAAGGAGCTGGAGGAATCAGACTCCTTGACTTCAGACTATACTACAAAGCTACAGTAATCAAGACAATATGGTACTGGCACAAAAACAGAAATATAGATCAATGGAACAGGATAGAAAGCCCAGAGATAAACCCATGCACCTATGGTCAACTAATCTATGGCAAAGGAGGCAAGGATATACAATGGAGAAAAGACAGTCTCTTCAATAAGTGGTGCTGGGAAAACTGGACAGATACATGTAAAGGAATGAAATTAGAACACTTCTTAACACCATACACAAAAATAAACTCAAAATGGATTAAAGACCTAAACGTAAGACCGGACACTATAAAACTCTTAGAGGAAAACATAGGAAGAACACTCTCTGACATAAATCACAGCAAGATCTTTTTTGACCCACCTCCTAGAGTAATGGAAATAAAAACAAAAATAAACAAATAGGACTTAATGAAACTTAAAAGCTTTTGCACAGCAAAGGAAACTACAAACAAGATGAAAAGACAACCCTCAGAATGGGAGAAAATATTTGCAAATGAAACAACAGACAAAGGATTAATCTCCAAAATATATAAACAGCTCATGCAGCTCAATATTAAAAAAACAAACAACCCAATCAAAAACTGGGCAGAAGACCTAAATAGACATTTCTCTAAAGAAGACATACAGATGGCCAAGAAGCACATGAAAAGCTGCTCAACATTACTAATTATTAGAGAAATACAAATCAAAGCTACAATGAGGTATCACCTAACACCAGTTAGAAACAACAAATGCTGGAGAGGGTGTGGAGAAAAGGGAACCCTCTTGCACTGTTGGTGGGAATGTAAATGGATACAGCCACTATGGAGAACAGTATGGAGGTTCCTTAAAAAACTAAAAATAGAATTACCATATGACCTAGCAATCCCACTACTGGGCATCTACCCAGAGAAAACCATAATTCAAAAAGACACATGCGCCCCAATGTTCATTGCAGCACTACTTACAATAGCCAGGTCATGGAAGCAACCTAAATGCCCATCGACAGATGACTGGACAAAGAAGATGTGGTACTTATATACAATGGAATATTACTCAGCCATAAAAAGGAATGAAATTGGGTCCTTTGTAGAGATGTGGGTGGATCTAGAGACTGTCATACAGAGTGAAGTAAGTCAGAAAGAGAAAAACAAATATCATATATTAACACATATATGTGGAACTTAGAAAAATGATACAGAGGAACTGGTTTGCAGGGCAGGAATAAAGACACAGATGTAGAGAACAAACATAGGGACACCAAGGGGGGAAAGCAGTGGGTGGGTGGGGGGTGGGTGGGTGGTGGTGGGATGAACTGGGAGATTGGGATTGACATGTATACACCAATACGTATAAAATAGATAACTAATAAGAACCCGCTGTATAAAAAAAAAATAAAATAAAATTCAAAAAAAAAAATTCCAGCAGTTTCCAGAAAGCAAAACTTGAATTTGCTGGCAACTATTTACATAGTGTTTACATTGCATTTACAAATCTTTACGTAGAGTTTACCTTAGGTATTATAAGCAATCTAGAGATGATTTAAAGTATACGAGAGGGTGCGCATAGGTTATATGCAAACACTATGCCATTTTATCTATGGGACTTGAGCATCCACGGAATTTGGTATTGGAGGAAGGTACTGGATCCAACCCCCTGTGGATACCAAGGGACAACCGTACTGATGCCCCGCCCTATCCCTGAGCATTTAAGTCATCATCTCTGGAATGGGACCCAGATGTCAGCATTTTTCAAATCCCCACCCCCGCCCCAGATGATTCCAATGTGCAGTCAGGATTAATAACTACTGCTTTGCGGGACATTATTTTACCAAAACAATATATTAAGTGTTGATTTCTTAGGAATAAAACTCTTCACACAAGTTGTTTGTTTAGAGGTTCGATTTTCCCACATTCCTCCCCTTAGGGGACCATAGTTGGCAGGTACACTTTGCATTTAAATTTTCCTTCAGGAATGTTAATTGCTCAAACTGTCATAACAGAATGAAATTTTTATGCTTCCCTGGTACAAGTGAGGGAAGATTCTGTACAGCGTGGCTGAACTCTGACCTCTATGTCTGTTTGATGGCCCCTCAAACCCAGCCAATCAAGTGGCTCTGTTTACTTGCCAGACTTCTGTGCCACTAGGAAGGCAAGATTGAGTCAGTTCAGAGGAGTGCTGAGAAATCACTAGGCCACCCTAGAGAGCCTGAGGTGATGAGGAAATCAAAAGTGACTCCAGAGTCAAAAAGCTCTGCCTGTATTTCCAGATCGTCTTGATTTCCAAGCAGCCAGCCACCTGCTCTCAGCTTTCACCTCGGACTCAACATTTTGAGGAAAAAGACTATTCTAGCTCAGAAAGGTTCTGGGAAGCTTTAAATAACCTTGCCTCTGGGGAGTACATTTCTTGGCCTCTTTCCCTTGGCAGCCATGTCCATCTTCTGGGTGTAGGAGAAGAAAGCCCTTTATCTTTTCCTAGTCAGTGCCTTTTTATAGACCGACATGCCCGAGCTCAGACTGAAAGCCCTGTTAACTGCTATGGGGAGAAGGGAGCTGCTTAAGATTAGACCATTCAAGACAAGGTTGAGTGGAAGGTCAGTTGTTGAGTCACGCCTTTATGTATCCACAGCCTCTGGGGTGCTATTCTGTAATAAGCCCACAGAAATAGAAGGTATTGAGACAGAAATGACAAAACATCTCAGGTCTTTCTTGAAACCCAAGAAAGCTATACTTTGGAGGTGAGGGCAGGTCCCACGTGAGAACGGCCAGATTGAGAAGTTTAAGAAATTATTTGACTCTTTTTTTTTTAGTTAATTAATTTATTTATTTTTGGCTGCGTCAGGGTCTTAGTTGCGGCATGCGGGATCTTTCATTGCAGCGCTCAGGCTCTTCATTCCGGTGCGTGGGCTCCTTGCTAGCTGTGACACTCAGGCTTCTCTCTAGGTGTGGCGCGTGGCCTCCAGAGTGCGTGGGCTCAGTAGTTGCGGCTCAGCTTCGTTGTCCCGTGGCATGTGGGATCCTAGTTCCCCGACCAGGGATCGAACCTGCGTCCCCTGCATTGGAAGGCGGATTCTTAACCACAAGACCACCAGAAAAGTCCTTATTTGACTTCTTAATATGGACACACTCCTTGCTTTTAGTGCCCGTCACAGACTTCTGGTCTCCGCATGAAATGGGAGCAACTTCTAGAAAACCAATACTGTGCAGACTAAGCGTTACACATAAAAGTGGAGTTGGCACAGGAAACATGAAAAGAAAAAGTAAGAAGATGCATTAAGGCCCCAGCCAGGACTAGGATTCTCTCTCCTGCAGACGGACCATCCCAGCAGCAGCGGAGTAAGCGTGAGCCCAGGGCTGCGCCCGCCAGATGTGCAGGAAAGGCAGCTGCCATCTGCTGAATGCTTCCCAGTTAATCCCTCGGCTTTATGTTGCACACCTCGACTTCCTTCCCCTTTAGAGATTTTCTGGGCCCCAAAGTGAGATCTTTATTATTCAGTAAAAGGACTGAAAGAGTATGAGTCTGGAAAGGAGAGAACCAGAGTTCTGGGATCACGTGACTGAGGACACTGCTTTTTCCTTCTCTGAACCTCATTCCCATATTTTAAAAGAACAGAGGCTCGAAATTTTTCCATCCCATCTATGAACATTTATGGCACCCCACACCTCCCTCATCATGACAACTATATTGTAATTGCTTCATCAGTCTCTCCGACCAGATTGAGAGCTCAATATGGGAGGGGGCCATGTCTGTCTTATTCATCACTGTGTCCCCAGTATGGTGATATGCATATAGGTAGTCAAAAAATATATTTGTTAAGGGAGAGAGAGAGGAAGCAAGGGAGGGAGGGAGGAAGGGGGGAGGAGGGTAAGGTATCTCAGTAGGCCACTGGGGGCCTACTTGCATAAAGGCTCCTAGGAGCCCTGAAATTTACTGCAAAGTAAGAGGGAAGAAAGCTGCTTCGCTCCAATCCCTACAACAGAAAGTAAATGAGGCAAGAGGCAACTGGCAAAAATGAGATGTGGCCTAGATCTCCAACAGAAGGCTCTGTAAACCTGAAAAAGCAAAGCTACCTTGGGGACCACAATTTTATGACCACCCCAGGCTGGTCCTCCTGAGGGGTTGGCAGACTAGGGGAGGGAAGGGTTTTCTTCCAGTGGTATCAGAGAGGCCTGAGGTCTTGCAAGAGCCAGCGGATAAGGGTTTGTTAGAGCTGTGCAGTTTACACTTATTTTCTTATTCTCAAGAGAACTCTGTAGAATAGGGAGGTCACCTGGGGCTGGAGAAGAGTAGTGACAGTAGCATAGGGCTGGGCCCTGGTGGGACTGGCTAGAGGGGCCCCAGAGTTTTCTCCCTACCTGGAGGGATCTGGAGGATACTCTGATGCATCCCCTCAACACATGTACCCTCAGAGGAGTGGGGAAAGGGGAAGCTGGAGGACTTGGAATCTCAGGGCATCTGAGCATAATCTGGCAAATGCTTCTGAATATAATCTGGGCTCCTGAGTTTTCCAAAAACAGAAAAACTGAGAGAGATTTTTAAATTAGATTGTTTTGCAATAACCCTAACCTCATGCTCAAATCACAGTGAGGCATTCATCTTGTGAAAAATGTAAGGGGTGCCAAAAAACCTAGTCACCACAATAAATACTATGTTAACGCAAAACTTAAAGAAAATCTAAATTGATGCCGCCCCCCCCCCAAAATTCATGATGAACAAAATATCAACATGTTAAATAAAGACAGGCTCTAATCCTGTATTTGCTTGACCCTGAGAGTGATGGCTTCACTCACCCACCCTAGTCCTGGCTCTGACCAAACTCCATCTTATTTCAGGGCCTTTGTACTTGCTGTTCTCTCTGTCTGGAATATTCCTCCCAGAGCCTTGCATAGTTGGCTACTTCTCATTATTTAGATTTTTGCTCTGATGTCTCATCTCTGCCTTTGCTATTTAAAATCATCCATCCCCTTCCCCCCGCCAACCCCACTCAGTTACTCTCTATTCCATTATTTTTTCACTCTTTTCAAAGCACTTATCCCTAAGAAATTATGTTATTTGTTTATGTACCTGCCGATGTCACTTCACTGCCTAACACGTAGCATATGCTCAAAAAAAAAAAAAATTAGCTGGTCAAAGTAAGTGAATGAAGCACCCGTCTATGAGATATCACACTAAGTGCTTGATGTGCATGATCTCATTTAAGCCTCGAAATAATCCTCTGAGATAAATTTGATTACAGATGAGAAAAATGAGGCTTAGAGAGGTTAAGAGACATTTTCATTTTACATGACAGAAAGGTCACATACCTAGTAAGCGAGTGAAAGCTAAAATCATCCAGAATCTTATTTCTTTTCACCACCCCTCCTCCTCTCCCTCCACCCCTCTTTGGCTTCCTTATTTCTCTTTTCCAAGGAAAGATTTAACTCTTTTATTCCCAATAAAAGAAAATGGTAAAGTCCCAACTCTTTCGTCTATTGAAAGCACCGTCAGCCACCTACAGAGGGTTGCAAGCCCAGGGAGGGTTCCAGTGCAATGTGTTCATGGACGGGGCTATTTTCCCCAGTGAGTCTGAGGTTGGGTCAGCTTCCTTCCTCCAAGTCCTGCCTGTAATCACGTAGGGTATAACCAAACTCACCATCCTTCTTCCAACATCTTTACCCCAAACCACTTTTGTGAATTTGAGGTTACGAACTGTCATTCTGACCAATCAGGTTTGATGAGAAAGTAGCACCTCTGGGAAACAGATCCTCTCTGTGTCTAAGTTAATTTCCTCTTTGGCCTTGTATCAAAGGTGCAATATTTCTGGCTTCTCCATGGTGTGTGTGTGTGTGTGTGTGTGTGTGTAAACAAGTTTAGATACTGTAAAATTCACCAGCAATTTTACCAAGTTGTGTAACCAACAGCACAATCCAGTTTTAAACATTTCTATCACGCCAATAAGATCTCTCACACCCATTTACAGTTAATCCCCAGGCAACCACTAACCTACTTTCTGTATCTATGGATTGGCCTTTTCTGGACATTTTGTATCGATGGAATCATTCAATAAGTGATTTGTGTGTCTGGTTTCTTTCCCTTAACATAATGTCTTTGAGGTTCATGCCCGTTGTATTATGTATATATTTTGTTACCTTAATACTGAACAGTGTGTCAGATGTGTGGATTTGAATGGGACTCAATGAGCAGCTCCTGCCCATGGCTCCCTCCTCCAGGTCTCTTTCCTGGAGAGGAAGTCCAACATTGGTTCTCACAGGGCTTCCCCCAGCTCTGAGTAAGCTTCCTCCAATTCTGTCTTCGTGGGAGGGCAAATCTGAGCCATCTCACCTTGCACTTGGACACAAGTTGCTTTAGACACGTCCTCAACCCAATGTTTTCTGGCAGCCCTGGGTCTGCCTTATGAAACTGAACGCTCTCTGCAGGGAGAAATTGGAGCCTCAGTTGCTTCTAGATTGTCTCAGTCTTCTAAGAACAGCGCAGAGCAGAAAGCAAGTATTATTATTATTTTTTGAAATTAATTTATTTATTTTGGCCTCTCTGTGTGGCATGCAGGACCTTAGTTCCCTACCAGGGATCGAACCTGCATCCCCTGCAGTGGAAGCACAGAGCCTTAACCGCTGGACCACCAGGGAAGTCCCAGAAAGCAAGTATTTGATAGATGCATGTGAGGGATGCTTGTGGGTGAAGCAAGGATGCAGCGGGGACTGTGGATAATCCCTCAGCTCTTTCCATCCCTTCAGCCCCAGCTGCCTGGCGCTAGTGTGTGCTTTAACGCCGCAGCATTGAGCGAGGCCAGTGAGGCACACAGAGCAAGAGCTTGGCTGCGTCAGCTACCCTGAGGCCACAGGCCCAGATATCCAACAGTCAGTTCCACAGAATATACTGGAAAGAGCAAGGACTCCTTCCCATAGGCTCTGGCCCTGAGTGACCTTAGGAAATTTTCACTTCAGGAATGTAGGGAGAGTACCTACCGCACAAGCTGTGAGGATTAAATGAGATAAGATATCCACGGCATAGGCAGGCCCAGAACACAGTAGCGCCCCTTCCACCCCCCCACCCCCCATTCTTTCATCTTCTCCCCTCCCCTTGTGTGTTCTTACCTCTCCCTTTCCCCCCTCCCTGATTCAGCAGGTAATGGAACTGTGAAGCTGCTTTAGAGTTTTGGGAACCGTAGTACTCACACAATGCCTAAAAGTACTACCATCCCTGAGGGAGGATTTAACATGTTTGGGGAAGGAGTTCTAAGGACTCTGAATTCAGTTTTGATAGCGCCTATAAGTTGCAAGGCAGAGTGGCCATCGGAGAGCTCTCAGATGTGTTTCATTTGCTTTGTATAATAAAAGTCCCAGAGAGGCATTGCTTGTCTGTTTCAATTTTTGTATTTCTTGTCAACATTTAACAGCTTAGAGATTTCCTACTTAAATCTGGATTGCTATCTTCTGTTGGAAAAAACACAGAAGATCTGGCCACTGGGTTTCATTCTTTGAAGGGAAGCACCCTCCAGAAGGCCTCAGCCCCCATGCATTTTCTTTTTTCTTTCGCTTGCTCTGAGGACTGGGGTCAGTTTTTCTTCACACACACTCACTTGCATTACCTGCCTGGCCTGAGGCACTTGAAACTGTGTCCTTTGGCAAGGTGATGCCCAAAGAGGGTCATCCCTGGAATATACAAAGGCTTAGTAAAGAGGCGAGTTGCTCAGTGATGCCAGTTGCCCACTTGGGGTGAGGGAGACTGTTACTCTGTCTTCACTTCATCTTCACGTCTGATAAAGCGTCATTTGCCCACATAGAGGTAGACGCTGGGAAGAGCTTGAAGGGGGATGGGATGGAGGAGGGATGCCTCACTCGGTCTTAACTTTTGGGCGGGGTCTAGGAAGGGGAGGCGTGGTGAATTCCTTTCTATGCTTCAGAGCAGTTGTCCTGGCCGGCCCCACTTAACACGGGACCGCAGATATCAAGCGCTTAGCCTGGTGCCTGACACAGACACAGGAAGCCCCTCACACACTTGAAGGCCAGTATCGTTGTTGTTGTCGTGACCATCAAGAAACAGCCCATTTCCTGCCGCTCCACCAGCTCCCAGCACCCCTGCCTTCCTCTAATCCTGACCCACTAGCAGCCCCCTCCCCTGTACTCTCCCTCCTGCCCTCTCCCTAATTCCCAGACTCACTTTGCAGCCCTTAGACCTGACCCAGGCCACTACCCCTTTGGCTCAGACCTGTGGCTTCCCTCAGCCGCCAGGACTAAACTAGCACATCCACGGCCTCAGTGCTTCTAGCTGCTCCAGCTCAACAGCTCAGACTGCCTAGTCCTGCTTCTGGCCTTAAATGCAGGCTTTGAGAGCAGTGCCCCCAGTGAGCTTGTTCACAGGACCTGGACATCAGAGGCATAACAACCCACCCCCGCCCCCAACCCCCAGCTCCCAGGATTGGCTCAGGGGAGCCGGGAACAGCACGAGAGCAGAGACAGGTCTGTGTCTGACTTGTTCACTGCCGAATCCTCCGTGCCTCGGCCACTCCCTGGTACACAGCAGGTGCTCAATAAATGCTCATTGAATGGATAAATGAATGAAGGAATCAACAAATGCAGATCGGGGACCAGAGTGGTAAAAAGGATCAGTTTTTTGCTTTTGTTTTTTGCTCTGTATACCAAATATTTTTTTATTTTAAAATTTATTTTTTTTGAAGTATAGTTGATTTACAATGCTGTGTTCATTTCTGGTGTCCAGCAAAGTGGTCCAGTTATATGTATATATATTCTTTTTCATGTTCTTTTCCATTATGGTTTATTATAGGATACTGAAGAAAGTCCCCTGTGCTATACAGTAGAACCTTGTTGTTTATCCATTCTATATATGATAGTTTGTATCTGTTAATCCCAAACTCCCAATTCATCCCTACCCACCCCCCTCCCCTTTTGGCAACCACAGGTCTGTTCTCTATGTCTGTGAATCTGTATCTGTCTCGTAGATAAGTTCATTTGTGTCATATTTTAGATTCCACATACAAGTGATATCATATGATATTTGTCTTTCTCTTTCTGACTTACTTCACCTAGTATGATAATCTCTAGGTCCATCCATGTTGCTGCAAATGGCATTATTTCATTCTTTTCTTATGGCTGAGTAGTATTCCCTTGTGCATATATACAACACATCTTCTTTATCCATTCATCTGTCGATGGACGTTTAGGTTGTTTTCATGTCTTGGCTATTGTAAATGGTACTGCTATGAACATAGGGGTACATGTGTCTTTTTGAATTATAGAAAAACGATCAGTTTTGTAACTCTCTTAGATGTGTTGGTTTTGTGATCCTATTTCTCTTTCACGTGGAGCAATACAATCATTAAAGGGAAGAGGGTCTATGTGCTGGCCTTCCAGAAGAAGAAGACTTCCCCCTACACTCAAGCTCTAAGCAAGGCACAGGGTGAGCGGTGGTGAAGTCTGATGGAGTTGGGAAGGGGGGAAGGGAGCACCCACAGCATAGGAAGGACAGGGAGCTTGGGCACCCGGCTAGGAATTGAGAAGCCACCAAGGGTCAAGCAGGAGGGAGGACTGCTGGGGTTTCCTCTTGTGGCACCACTGGTGAAAGAGCTGGTCCACAGATCATAACCCTGACTCCGTACTGACCTTAGGCAAGGCCCTCACCCCATTAACGGGAGATATGGCTTGTGCTGAGGCTATCAAAAGGTGGACACCCCATAAATGCAGCTGGTTATTGGTGTAAGACCAACAGTATCACCAACCACAGTGCATGAACTTCTTCCTCCTCTTCCCTGATCGGTTTCTCTTCCTGCCTGTTTTCTCTGCCAGGTGGGCAACTAAAGTGACTCAGGTTGACCAAGCCCCAGACTGACAAAGCCAATTCCCTGTCCTCTGAGTAGTCCCAGTGTGGTGAGCCCAGATGTGGATACTTCACTGTTTCCTCTCCACCCCGTGAAGATGAACCCTGAACCCCTTTGGACAGTGGGAGCCAAGATGAAGGAACCAGGCCCCAAGCTCTGGGCAGCAAACTCTCACTGCTCCTCTGTCTTCTGGCCACGTGTCTCTCTTTTGGGGCAAAAGTTAATTTTAGCCAACCACTATCAACTTCTTGAGGCTGATTTTCTTTCACTATGATTTTTCTGGAAATGTGTACTTCCCTATTTCTGGTGCATAGCAAACTGGGGGTGCCCTGAAGGCTGGGATGGGGGCAGAGTCTGAGCAGCTTTAGGCCTCTGGGATGCTGTTCCTTCTGCATCTCTGCCTCATCCTGGGGCACGATTTCCCACCACCATGATGATGCCATAATTGAGGGGGCACCAGGGAAGGTCCTTTGCTGTCATAGGTACCATTGTACCACCTTAGAACACTTTCCTCTCCTTTGTTACTCAGGATCTGGAGCAACCAATGTTTTGCCATACCCACATCCTTGCTGAGGTGATAATCAGAGCTAAAAGCTATTGAGCGTCTATTTTGTTTGACCAGGCGTTATATCAAACATGCTATCTTCATTATTTCATTTGATGCTCATGACAATTTCACAAGGCATGTAATATTATTTCCTCATCTTTCAAATGAAAAAACAGGCTTAGAAAATTTAGGTAATTTGCCGAAAGTCACTAACCAATATGTGGTAGAGCTGGAAATTCCAACCCAGGAAATGAGGCTCCAAAGCCCTACATTCTTATTACCATTTCCTTGTCCTTTCATAAAGCTGAGGGAGTTGGAGAAGGAGGGGAGATCTACACAAGGGTTTCCTTTTAGGTCTAACCATTAGTGAGCTCTCTCCAGGGATGGGAAACCAACATCTGTGTGGAACCTGAGGCAGCCATCTGGTCTCCCCAGTTCCCAGCCAGTGGGGAATACGTTCATCCCAACTGGAATCTGGCATCTGAAGCTTACAATACCAGGGCACCTGCTTGTGCCCTCAGAATTACCCCAGCCTTTGGAGAAAAATCCTTGAGCTACAGACCCAAGAACAGTCCCTCACCATCCATCAGTCTCCTGCCCCCTGGCTGGCCTCTGTTCATCACTACCTGAGCCACTCTGCCTGTAGGGAAACCACCAGGTTACCTGAGATTAACACCACCTGGCAGAACTCTGCCCTCCCACTTATGGGTCTGTGGGAAGACTGATTTAACTGTGCCAAATCTTTTTATCTAAAACTGGGATGGGAATTCCCTGGTGGCCCAGTGGTTAGGACTCCACGCTTCCACTGCAGAGGACACAGGTTCGATCCCTGTTCAGGGAACTAAGATGCTGCATGGTGTGTGGCTTGGCCAAAAAAAAAAAAAAGAAAAATTGCCAACATACAAACTACCCCCTATGCGCATGTCCACAGGTGTGCATATGCACAGACACGCACACATAACACGTTTATATTTTTCTGGTTACAAAAGTAAGGTATGTTCTCTGTGGTTCGAGATGCCTTATGAAGATAGAACTGACAGGCCTGGCTGACAGACTGGATGTGGAAGGTGAAGAGAAGGGAGGAATCAGAAATGATGCTGAGATTTCTGGCCTGACCATGTAGACAGAAAACTATTGGAAGGAAGTTTCCAATAGGCAGCTCACAATTCCACTACCTGAAAAGGGGGTAGACTATCCAAGAAAAAACAAAGAGGCAACTTGGGAAATGTGTCCCACTCCCCCTTATATGGAAGAGAGAGGCCAGGAAGCACGGGTGGAGCCGTGGAGACTCCGTGCCTGCGTTGTCTCTGCCACTGCGGATCAACAGCGGTCAGGAGCAGCTTGCGTGATAACAGCAGACTCTGGGGCACAGGGAAGGCAGGGGCCCAGGAAGGAGGCTGCACACCACCGCACCATGTGCCTTGAGCAACAGTTGAGAAAGTATACAGGCAACTGGCCCCTGGTGTAGCTGTTTTACCAGATACAGAGAAGAAACCACAAACAGCAGAGTTCCCCGGTTAGGGCTGCTCTTGGCCAGCTCTTTGTAGGTTGCTGTGCACATCAAGTAATGGGTGGTAAAGGCTTCCTCTTACTAAGGAAATAGCCCCAATATAGGAATAATATTAATGACAAAAATGCCAGACACAGATGAGGTGGTGGGGCAGATATCTGGGGGCAGTGGGAACCTTCTATAAGGCCATTGCCAATTAGACCACAAAGTGCCCCCTTCTGAACACGGGCAGTTTTTGGAAACCAGTGTAGCTGATGGGAGCACATGACACTCCGATGTAAGAAATGTCACATTTCTTTGTTTCTATAAATAAAATCAGTTTGCTCAGGGCCCCACCACTTGGTAAGCGGAATGTTACATCTCAGTCCCAGTTCGGGTGCTGTCTCTCATCTCATCTCCCTACCTCATACTCACACATACGCACGCACGGAGGAGGCTACAGATACTGGGGGATTGCAGGGTGCAAGAATGCCAGGGTGAGGACAAGTCAGTCCGGGAGACAAACGTTAATGAAAACTCATTGGGATGGGAGAAACGGGCTGTGGAAACCACTAAACATCTAGAGCAATCGGGTGTGAACCAGATAGATTTCTGCAGAGGGTGCAGCGAATGAGGTGGTAAGAAGAGAAGTAGCACAGGTCCAGGACTCTTCAGGCTGCAGAGTGGCTTCCCCCAAAGAGAGACAGTTGACATGGGCCCACTAAGCGGCAGGCACTCACCGTGGGTCACACACAGGGGGAGCAGGAAGCAGAGGAGGGAGTCCCAATGGCCCTGTGAGCTGGCCTCCTACCCAGGGCTCCGGAGGCAGGCCTTTTACAAATGCTCCTTCCCGAACATTCCTCCTGAACCTGGTTGCTCTGTTCTCACCTTCAGACCCCGGCTTCGCATCTCATTTCAATTCTCCACTTGACCCCTTAGATATTTAGGCTCTCCACGCGCCCTCATGCGGGATTCAAGCATTAGTGCTCTCTTTCCCCACACTGAACACACAGGGCCTTCCTGCTGACCCCCTTTCTCTGCTGGCTCCAGAAATCAGCCTGGGATAAAGGCACACCACTCTCTCTAAAGCTAAGGTTTAATGGTTATCCTTGTTGGGCCCTGGGGTCCCTATTTTTCCCAAGCTGCAGCTCACATTTGCCGTGACATCTCTAATTGTGAGGTCTTTCTGTGGCCGGGCCTCACCCTGTCCTTTTCCTGGGCTTTGGTTGGTTGCATCTCCAACAATAACAAATCCTTCTTACTCAGATGAGGGGTAGAGCAGGGCCTACTTCGGGGCTGGGCTCCTCAGTCCCGGGATTCTGTGCCTACTATTGAGGGAGAACCGTCATGCCCCTAAGGCTAACAACGCCCTCTAGTGGCAGTCATGCAACTGCAGCCGAGGAGGGCGCGGAGAGTAATAGCAAACTTTTTTTTTTTTTTGGTGTTTGTAAGCACTATTTTGTGTATTTTACATATATTAGTAATTTAATATTCACATCAATCCATTGAGAGTGGCATTATTATTATCACTATTTCATAGATAAGGAAATAGGTACACAGAGAGATTACGTAACTTGTCCAAGGTCACAAAGCTAGTTGGGAACAGAGCCAGGCTCTGAGCCCAGGAAGTCTGGTTCCAAGGTTGGCGATTTAACCTCTATACTACACAGCCGCTCATAATAAAAGACGACACCCACCCACTCCACTAAAACCCTCAAACACAGAAATTCCCTTCCCCCTCCCTCAGAAATTCCTTTTATAGGCTCCATTACTCCTGAATGCTAGGTATCCCTGTAAAGAGAGAAGCAAGGCTAATAGCTCAGCTGCCAGCTCAGACAAAAGCTAGTACCCAGAAACGCCAAGAGACCACCACAGAGCCTGAAGAGATGTCCAATTTCCAGCCAAGGGTCCCTGTATTCATAAGAGGGGCAATTTTAGGCTCTTCATGTTTCTCTCCCAAGACTCGTCCTGCAGGCTCAGCCCCAAGTGGGAGGAATGTGAAGGGCCTATGAGATGTTCCCACTGACCCACATGTGGGGAAGCATGTGATCCCTGTCATTTGAGGATGGAACCCATGACAGTCTCGTGGGCGTTGTCCTCACTCTTGGCTTTCCTTTCACTTTTTCTGCCTGTGTTGCCTGGAGTCCTGCAAAGCTTCATTCTGCCTAATATCCCCATGACAGGAGTTCTGGGAAAACACAGCCAACATTTATGAATCTCAAATCCAAGGAGGTATGAAGTCATATTCAAAGAAGCAGAATCCACACGCTAAAAGAACTTTTTAAAGGAAGCCCAATCTTTAACTTGCATCTCTATTGTATTAGGAGGGATTTAATTTATAATTCCCATCAAGATTTTGTGGGACTGATCCTTTAAAAGTAAGACTGCCAAGACATAGAAAACAAACTTACGGTTACCAAAGGGGATAGTGGGTGGGGGGAGAGATAAATTAGGAGTTTGGGATTAACATATACACACTACTATATATAAAATAGGTAATCATCAAGGACCTACTGTATAGCACAGGGAACTGTATTCAATATCTTGTAATAACCTATAATGGAAAAGAATCTTAAAGAGAATATATATATGTGTATATGTGTGTGTGTGTGTGTGTGTGTATATATATAACTGAGGCTTCTCTGTCCAGCAGCAACGAATCCCTTATCTATACAAACTCAAGTCCCTTCACAATGGAAGGCACAGCAGAAGCGCTCACCTACACAGCACATGAAAAAGGCCCTGCTCAGAATAATGTCTCCCTGTCCCTTTGCAAACTTTATTGCAGCCTTTCCACCTTCTGGAGGCCAGAAACCCTCAGAATATTCAGGCAGTTCTGACCCTAAAATGATTTCTGCCAACTTTTAGGATACTTGAGAGATGTCACTTCTAATCAGGCCTTTCAGCCTCAAGCACAAAGAGAGGCAAACTCCAGCTGCCATCACCCATCTCCTACCCCCTTCTCATCCCCATCTTCTTCCTACATTGCCCCCTTGTCCCTACCTCCTCCCGGTTGCACTTCAGTCTTCCTAAGGCTGTTTAGGAAGTCCTGAGGATCTCATGCTCAGCAAGAAGGATGCCATCCCAGTCTGAGGTTGGCTAGGCTCTCCAGTTCAGGGAGGGGATGACACAAGACCAGGAAGGAAGGGCCATCTGGCTCAAGCCTGCTTCCTCATTGCCACCAACTGTCCCCACATTGACAGTTGCCATTTGTCAGCTGCCAGTGGCAAATGACTGTGAGGAAAAGAAGTCCCTGGTTCACACTAAAACCACTGCACCTCATTTCCGGGTCACAGTTGAGTCACATTAAACCTGATGGCAAAATCCACCATGTCTCATATCCCTATTTTCATTTCTCCTTTTCCATTGCTGTTGGACAACATGACCTATAAGATTTTTGCTTTGAGGAATGTATGATTATTTTCTTCCTGGCCAAATAAGAGGTGTTGTTAGTATTCCACGGGCAAGGGATTCCAATGAAACAAGGCAAATGGAACACATATTTATCTCTTTTCATTAAAACCTCCCTAAAATGACAGTGAAAGGAACGTTCTTCAAAAGGCATAAACCAACAAAGACAAAGAGAATTGTGGAGGAAATAACCGTAGACTTAGAGTCAGTACTACTTTTTAAAAATTTTATAACATTTTTAAAAAGTAATTAATTAATTAATTTTTTATTTTTTATTGAGGTATAGGTGATTTACAATGTGTTAGTTTCAGATGTATAGCACAGTGATTCAGTTTTATATGTATCTATATATATATATACATACATATATATATATTCTTTTTCAGATTACACTTCACATTTTAGCAGCTGTTTTTGTTTTATTTTTTCAATTTTTTAAAAATTATAGTATAATTCATGTACAATGTTGTGTTAGTTTCAAGTGTACAGCAAAGTGAGTCAATTATATATATATATATCTTTTTTTTTTCAGGTGCTTTTCCCTTATGGGTTATTACAAAATATTGAGTATAGTTCCCTATGCTATACAGTACTATTTTTTTAAAATGGAAAGCAGAGAGAAAAGATCGGAGATAGCAGGAAGGTGGGGAGGCTGCAGGGGGAAGCCAAGAAGAAGCAAAAATGATTCCTACCCAAGGAAGGCTTAGGGCTGGAGACACTAGGACCTCTCACAGCAGAGCAAGAAGCCAGAGGACAGTTGAACAATAGCAGACAAAACTGCCACAAGTATTCTTTTTGTTAAAGGAAAAAGGTTTGTCTCCCTCATCTTAAGAAAAAAAAAAAACAGCATCATTCAATCAACCTCTGTCATTTTCAAGACATATCCCCCTTTTTTCTCCTCTTCTATAGTCAAATTGGTCTTAAATAGTGTCTGCACTCCCTGTCTCGTGTCCTTACCTCCCTCCCATTCCTGAAGGAACTGCAGTCTACTCTTCTCTCCTATCACTTCCCTAAGCTCCTCTTGCTAATCCATTGGGCACTTTGGGTCCATATAAGACTTAAATTCTCCTCAGCCTGTGACATTATTCACCTTTCTTTCTTTCTTGAGACCCTTTTCTGACCTTGGTTTCTGAATCTCCACTCATCTGGGGTCTGGCTTCTCCTTCTCCTCCGTGACCTTCTTACCAAACTCTTCCTTTTCCTCTCCCTGAAATGTTGGTTTCCTGGAGAGATTCTGTGTTGTTCCAGTCTCACTCTGCCCACTGTACCAACTATTTATGTATCTATGGGAACTCTACAATGGTTTCTCGTTGATGAATTGAAATCAGCTGAATTGATCATCTTCCCAACCATCTTCCATCTCCAAAAAAGGCATCATCACAAAATTCATAAACCTGGAGTTCCTATTATGCTTTTCCCTCTCCCTCACTGTTCTGGTTATCCACTGTTGCATAAAAAATGACTCTCAAAGCACAGGGGCTAAAAACAGCAATTTATTTGACTCATGATTTTGTGGGTCAGGAATTCATGAAGGGCTTGGCTATGAGCTATGTGGTATCACCTGGGATATCTGGGGTGGGGGATCTACTTTCAAGATGTCTTGTTTACTCACAGTGTGGGACACGTCAGTACTCCTCTATTTCTTTCTCTTCACATGCCATATCATCCTCCAGGGCCTCTCCAAGGCCTTGAGCTTCTCACAGCTTGTTCTCTGGGTAGTCACACTTCTTACCTGGAGGTTCTAAGAGACAGGAAGTGGAAGATACCAGGCTGGTTGAGCACTGGAAATGACACAGTGTTACTTCATGCATGTTCTACTGGTTAGAGGGAGTAGTCTCAGAGCTCACCCAGAGTTAAGAGTGGTGAGAAAGCCTCCATCTCTTGATCTGGATGGGAAATATTATTGTAGCTATCTTTGGAAATACACCCTGCCATGTTCACCCACACAATCAATCACCAAGTCTTATCCATTCTACCTTCTAAATACCTCTCAAATGTATTTACCTCTCTGCTTCTCCAGTGCCATCACCTTCAGCAGGTTGCCATTTTTTCTCTCCTGGATGCTTGTCTTATCTTCTTAACTGGCTTCTATGATACTTCTAGAGCTCCTTCATTCTTTTTTTTTCTTTTTTTAATATTTATTTATTTATTTGGCTGCGTTGGGTCTTAGTTGCGGCATGCGGGATCTTCGTTGCGGCATGTGGGCTTCTCTCTAGTTGTGGCTCGCAGACTCTAGAGCGCCCAGGCTCAGTAGTTGTGGCTCATGGGCTTAGTTGCCCTGCTGCGTGTGGGATCTTAGTTCCCCGACCAGGGATCGAACCCATGTCCCCTGCATTGGAAAGCAGATTCTTAACACTGGACCACCAGGGAAGTCCCAAACTCCTTCATTCTTGGTGTGACTAATAGAGTGAGCCTTCTAAATGGCAAATCTAATTATGCCTTTCCCTATACTTAAAACTTTTACATAACTCCCATTGCATTTAAGAAAAATCTAACATAGTTTATTTATAAGTTCTTTCATGACCCTACCCCTACTTATATTTCTACCCTCAACTCAGAGGGTACAATGCATTAGTCTATAGCTCTGCATATTTGGAAGCATTTTAAAATAGGTTTTTAACCTTACATAAAGTTACTTTTATACTTGTGTTAATGTTTCATCTGTGTCTTTGGGGGTAATTTAATATTTATTATGGATTTCTGGTGCACATAAAATAGCTATCACCCAAAAGGTGCTTAGAGGTGAAGGTAGTATTTCCAAAAGTACATGACTGTGATACCTTTCTATCCTCATACTTTCGATCTTTTTTGGATGTAACTTAAATGATTGTGTTACTCATAGAGATTTTTAAATTTCAACACCTCCAAAACTCTTTGACTATGTTCATGGCTTCTGATGTTATAACAATAGCTATTTTTGAATGGCTTATTTTATACAAATAAAATTTATTTATCAGACATTAAACATAAATAAACAACAGACCTTTAAAATTAATATGGAAGTCTTTGTCTTTTAATAGGACAATTTCACTCATTTACATTTATTTTTATGACTGATAAATTTGGTTTCTCATCTCAAATTTTGTGTTTTGCATTTTTTCTTATGCTCCTTTTTTTTGTTTGTTTTCTATCTTTGGATATTTAGCTTAAAGTTTTATGACAGAATTTTGATAGTGTTTTGGAAAATAAATCAATGTTTCTAATTCTATTAGTATTTACATTTATTTCTCTGCATGATGAAAAAGTTTTTAAAATTTTGACTAGCCCACATTTTTTTTTCCTCACTGTCCAATTTTTGTTACTAAGAACCTAGCATGTATAGGACACAGATGACACAATGGTAGAGAAATAAAAATCTCTTCTCTCACAGACCCTACAGTTCAGCACAGAGGATTATAATATAAAAAATGTAAAATAGGCAAGTATATGTTCTATACTCAGGTTATTGTCATACATGTTTAACCAAACAATCAATTCCAAGAATAATTTTTGGCTTTTGCAGTCACTGTGGAACTATGTGTCCTTATTGTATATACTAAGTGATTTTCAGTGCTTCCATCATGTTCCCTTTCTTGAGTCCTTCTTTATTTTTCTCCTTGACTATAATACACCTTCCAAGTGGCTAGATAAAGGCATTCTTTCATGGGCCCTCCAAGAGCCAGCTAGCAAGGCAAAGGGACCTCAGTACCACACCAAATTGACACTTTCATGATTTTTCACCAGCAGGGGACCATGATACATGCAGCAAGACTGTGGATTAGAAAAGATGAAACTTCTTAGCAAAGTTTTAGAAAGTACTGATCAGTTTTGAAAGGGACATGTTTCTAAGACCTTAGGAAACTGAATTGCTTTTAGGAACAATTCTTCTTTTTGCATTGCTTATAGGAACAGTTAACAACTCAAGGTTCACTGCACCCATAAAGAGAGCTTAGAGCTAGCCATGCAAAAGTTGAGGCATACTTGGTGGTAGAAGCATGGAGAAGGCTGTCTCAGGAAACCAGAGAGGAACCGAAATGATGGACTCTGATCTCAGAGAACCTAGATTGAGGTGGCATCTGTTTCCTCTCTTGTACCAGATGTCTGGGGACAGACACAGGACTGTGGATTAAGGGATGAACTAGATACTTGCATACTGACTGCTTTGTGAACAGCTATTTATTCTAAGCAAATGTAAGCAGGAAGCTAACTCCCAAACTGTAGAACCCAGAGACTGAGGAAAGAAAAATCAATCTGAGAGTCAAGACGTATGTGAAGAGATTCATGTCAGGAAACCAGCCCAAGTTCCATGCCAACGTTAGACACTCTTGCCTGTATGTCAAACACAGCTGTTTACTTTCTTGTTATGCAACGCATATTAGTGGCTTGTCTGACTCTGAGAACATTTGGCCTGCTTGCTCATGTGACTCAGCCTCTGGAAGGTGATGGAAGAAAGAAAAAGCTAGTGTGAGACAGAGGGAAAACCAACCAATATTCAGGCCTACTCTCTTGACCCTTGAAAGGTCTGAAGAAGTTATTACCTACCACCAAACTCTTAACTTCTCAAATAGGAGTTAGTCCTGGAAAAAAAGAGTGGGGGATTTGGGACAGAGGCTCATGTCCCAAACTCTTGGGGAAATGGGGGGAACCACCTGGAAAAGAGGTAAATTTTCTGGAAGGAGACATGTGGACTAATGGTTTTGTGATATAACTAAGGATTTTTTCTGCCAGTATTTCACTCATCTCCCCTTCTGTTCCATTTCCCCCCATCAAACATAAAGTACATATTCACAAGTGATTTCCAGTCAAAAGTATTTCCTTTAGATCTATATCTTTCTAACTACATATCTATGTAGTTTCGTATATATTTATAGCTTTACATATATGGTTGTAAAGTTATAAATTTCATTTAACGCATTCTATTAATTACTCATACATTTGTCCCATTTCTTAGGAGTTAAAAAAGACATCATTTTTGTATAGTATATAATAAAGAAGCAATTTTAATTTTAAAATATTTTATTTTAGATCAATATCAGCATACTGTAAGTTCATTTTAATGTACTCTGATAATTTTCATACTATATCAATATAAAGGTAAAACTCTATTTTTTCTTATCTAACAAATGGCACAATCTAATTTTCTTTAAATTAATTATGTGAAAAACACTAATTTTAAACAAAAAATTTAAATGACATGTTATGTTGAGTTTGGTTTGGGGATCAAGCATATACTACAATGAAGAATGAAATCAAGAGTGCACGTGCCATCAAAAATAGAAAAAAAACATTTTCATAACTGTTTGAAATTAAAAAATTTTTTGAACATTAAAAATCCATGAGTTGAGACTTCCCTGGTGGCGCAGTGGTTAAGAATCTGCCTGCCAATGCAGGGGACACAGGTTTGAGCCCTGGTCTGGGAAGATCCCACATGCCGTGGAGCAACAAAGCCCATGAGTCACAACTACTGAGCCTGCGTGCCACAGCTACTAAAGCCCACACACCTAGAGTGCACCACAATGAAGCCCCCGCACCACAACAAAGAGTAGCCCCCGCTCGCCGCAACTAGAGAAAGCCCATGCGCAGCAACAAAGACCCAACACAGCCAAAAATAAATAAATACATAAATTAATTAATTAAAAATCCATGGGTTTACTGTTTTTTTTTTTAATTAATTAATTAATTTATTTATTTTTATATTTATGGCTGTGTTGGGTCTTCGTTTCTGTGCGAGAGCTTTCTCCAGTTGTGGCGAGTGGGGGCCACTCCTCATTGCGGTGCGCGGGCCTCTCACCGTCGCGGCCTCCCCTGTTGCAGAGCATAGGCTCCAGACGCGCAGGCTCAGTAATTGTGGCTCACGGGCCCAGCTGCTCCGCGGCATGTGGGATCTTCCCAGACCAGGGCTCGAACCCGTGTCCCCTGCATTGGCAGGCAGATTCTCAACCACTGCACCACCAGGGAAGCTCGGGTTTACTGTTTCAATTTTTGCATTTTATTTCTGGATAACAAGATTAGAAAGAAAGTTCCAGGCAGCTAACTGGAGACTTTCTCTGAATATATAACAGTCTAGGTGTAGATACTCTTTATTCCCAATAAATAAGAAAGGTAAATGGGACATGAATGTCACTATTTTTTTTTTAACATCGTAATTTTTCAAGTACAAGGGACTCTTTGTTATGTTATATGAGAATTTGGATTGGGTGAATGCTACATGATAGAATGAAGATCAATTTGAGGCAAATTTGCAGAATTATTATTTTATATCCTTCACTAGTTTGTGGCATATATTTCAATGTCAGGGTCTCTTATGCTTTGCTTTTTTTTTTTCTTTTGGCTGTATTGGGTCTTCGATGCTGCGCGTCGTCTTTCTCTAGTTGCGGCGAGCGCAGGCTACTCTTCGTTGCGGTGTGCAGTCTTCTCATTGAGGTGGCTTCTTTTCTTGCAGAGCACGGGCTCTAGACGTGCAGGCTTTGGTAGGTATGGCATGCGGGCTCAGTAGTTGTGGTTTATGGGCTCTAGAGTGCAGGCTCAGTTGTTGTGGTGCATGGGCTTAGTTGCTCTGCAGCATGTGGGATCTTCCCGGACCAGGGCTCGAACCCGTGTCCCCTGCATTCATTGGCAGGCGGATTCTTAACCACTGTGCCACCAGGGAAGTCCCCACTTTGCCTTTAATCAGCAGTCAGTTGTGAGGATAAATCAAATAATACAGGTGATAAATAATAAAAACAGCTGTTTAACCAAGTAACAAACCCTTTAGACAATCCACTCACCAGAGCATTCATCTGATTTCCACTAAATATTGTGCATGTTCACTCCATGTGCTCCTAAAAGCTCTCAAATGTTCCATATTGCAGGAAAGAATACAGATTTAAAAAATAAAAATCGAACCAGATACCATTAGCCACAGGGAAGAATATTGATTAAAGAAATAGAAATTGAACAAGATGCCATTAGCCACCTTTAATGATATGAATCCCTGAAACAGATGACTTGGGAGATGCTAAAGTATTGATGTTCAAGACAGCAAGCCATCAGAACACAATTAAAAATTGCCCAACTTAGAACTTTAAAGCTGATCTTTTTTTCCTCACATATATATAAATGTTTCTGCAAATCATTATGTATAATGATTAGGGGGAAAGTCCCCATAAATTCCTGGAGAGATGCAAACTTTCAAAATACATATATAAATTTACCCAAACATGTGGGAGTTGATTTGAATTTAAAATGCAGTTATTAGAGAAAGGGCAAACCTTCTTTCACTGAGAAAGTAGCCTTCTGAATAATTATTTTTAACCCATGTATTGTTATTTGCATTGGGTTATTGAGCATATTCTCAAACTGCTTTGTCTGCCCAAGCCTACAGAATATGTAAGAAAGGGAAACTGATAGAAGAAGGGCCAGCCCTGGACCATCCTCCGGAAACACACCCTCAATAGCTGATAGGCAATAGCCTAGAGCTGAGAAGGGGATGTGAGTTTTGTCACTGGGAGAAGGGATATTGACACTGTGTTTTCGCATCAGAGATATTTGTTCTTTCAACCTGTAAGGAAACCCATCCAAATTGTCTGTCCTCTAGGGCCCAAAACAGAAGACTTAAGAAATAAATTTTGGCATAATATTTTTTTGTTTGTTTTTCTGTTTTCCTGTAACAAACCACAGTTTTAATACCCTTCCTCCCTCTGCTGTATTATATTTGTTCTTCCAACACCTATCATAACTTACTTTAGCAGCAATGACATTGAGTGAAGTAACTTCCCAAGGTGCCCAAAGAAACCAGCCCCCAAACCAAATCCGGCTGCTAACTCAGAATTCTTCTTGTAACAGTGTGCTGCCTCAATTCTCCTGAGGTGTGCATGGCAGGACTGGTTCCACCACAGCCATGAAGCAGGGGTGAGCTGCGGTTCTCAGAATTGCAGGTGTTCTGCCTTCAGGCTAGTTCTTATAATCAAGTAAGTCACTTTTGTAAACTTAGTTGGAAACACCATTGATTCCTTCCAGGAGAAAAGAAAAGAAAAGAAAAGAAAAGAAAAGAAAAGAAAAGAAAAGAAAAGAAAAAAGAAAAGAAAAGAAAAGAAAAGAAAGGAAGGAAGGAAGGAAGGAACGAAAGAAAGAAAGAAAGGAAAGAAGGAAAGAAAAGAAAGAAAGAAAGAAAGAAAGAAAGAAAGAAAGGAAGAAAGAAAGGAAAGAAAGAAAGAAAGGAAAGAAAGAAAGAAAGAAAGAAGGAAGGAAGGAAGGAAGAAAAGAAAGAAAGAAAGAAAGGAAAGAAAGAAAGAAAGAAAGAAGGAAGGAAGGAAGAAAAGAAAGAAAGAGAGAAAGAAAAGAAAGAGAGAAAGAAAGGAAGAGAGAAAGAAAGAAAGGAAGGAAGAAAGAAAGAAAGGAAGGAAGGAAGAAAGAAGGAAAGAATGAAAGAAAGAAAGAAAGGAAGAAGAAAGAAAGGAAGAGAGAGGGAGGGAGGAAGGAAGAGGGAGGGAGGGAGGAAGGAAGGAAGGGAGAGAAAGAAAGAAAGAGGAAGAGAGAAAGGGAGGAAGGGAGGGAGGGAGGAAGAGAGAGAGGAAGAAAGGAGAAAAGAAAAAAGCAGAGGAAAGAAAGAAAAGAAAGAGAAAGGCACCCCGGAGAGTGTTTGATGTTATTTCACATTGCCTTTTTAAAAGTCCTAAATTAGCCAGTGTCCCATTTCTTTCCCCACTTCAGTCCAGAATGTGGGAAGAAGCATTTCCTGAAGAATGAGATTGCAGTGTTCCTGAGTCTCCAGAAAGCCCAGAACAAAGTCAGCATCAACTTAGGATGTCTCCTTCCCCCAGCTCGTTGTTCACACTCCCTGCCATATGGACACAACTCAGAAGGACAACATCACTTCTGTTTCAATTTCATAATGATAACAAGAATGGTCATCATTAAAACACTATCCAGGGACTTCCCTGGCGGTCCAGGGGTTAGGCCTCCAGGCCCTCACTGCCAAGGGTCCGGGTTCGATCCCTGGTCAGGGAACTAAAATCCCACAAGCCATGTGGTGTGGCCAGAAGACAAAACAAAACAAAACAAAACAAAAAACCCCAAAAAACAAAAACACTATCCAAAGAAACTGGAACCCTCATAGTCTGCTGATGGGAATGCAAAGTGACATAGGGTGTTTTTTAAAAAAGCCAAACGTATTAGGCTAATTGACAGAAGCCAGACACATAAGGCCACATATTGTATGATTCCATATTTATGAAATTTCTGGAATAGGCAAATCCATATATACAGAAAGTTCTCAGGGGATGGGCTGAGAGAGGAATTGGGACTGATGGCTAATAGGTAGGGGGCCTTTTTGGGGGGTGATGGAAATATTCTGGAATTAGGTAGTACAATGGTTGCACAAGGTAGTGAATATTCTAAAAACCATGGAACTGTACACTTTAAAATGGTGTATTTTATGTTATATGAATTATCTCAAAAAAATTAAAAGTAAAGCACTGGGTCGCACATTCCAAAGAGTCTAAATTAAAGCAACAACCCTGTACAGATATATTCAACTACATAAAGAATACTTTTCTCGATTTGGAAAAAAAGGAAAAGGAGAGAAATAGAAAGGCAAGACATAGCTGGGAAAAATTATCTATTGTTCTACCTGTATTTTTACAAACAAAAAATAAAGTCAAACAGAAACTTACCATAAATCTTACCATAGATTTCACTCCTGAGAACCTACCCAAGAAAAATGAAAACATGTTCACAGAAATAATTACACGGGAATTACACTCATAGCAGTGTTACTCATAATAGCCCCAAACTGGTCTGCCAACTGGTGAGTGGAAGAAAAAATGTGGTATATCCACATCGTGGAATACTAGTCAGCAACAAAGGAATGAAATAATGATACACAAAATACTTCAAAAACATTATGCTAAGTGAAAAAAAGCCAGACACAAAAGACTGCCTAGTGTACGATTTCACTTGAGTGAATTTCACAGAAAAGGCAAATTTATAGACAGAAAACATATCGTTGGTTGCCTGGGGATGATAAGAAAGTTCTAAAACTGGATTGTGGTCAGGGCTGCACAGCTCTACAAATTTACTAAAAACTATTGAAGTGTATATTTACAGTTAGTGAAAGGTGGGAGGAGAGGGAGAAAGGAGGAAATAAGGGAGGGAGGGAGGGAGGAAGGATGGAAGGAAGGAAGAAGGAAAGAAGGAGAAAGGAATGGAAGAGGAGGTAGGAAGAAGGGAAGGGAGAGGGAAGGAGGGAGAGAAGAAAAGAATTAAAACAAAAATAAATATTTTTTAAAATCAAAAAAATATAAAATAATGTGACAGACATAGCACAAAAGTTTCAGATTAAGACACAGTTAATGCAAACTACTTAGGAAAGTTTAAAACATAGGCAAAGATACATCAAACAAATACAAAAAGGTCTGGCAAGTAATGTACCCCATGGAGAAAATAGTCAATATATTGTAATATCTTTGTACAGTGACAAATGGTAACTAGACTTACGGTGGTGATCATTTTGTAATGTATAAAAATACTGAATCACGATGTTGTACACCTAAAACTAATATAATATTGTAAGTCAATTTTACTTCAATTAAAAAAAAAAAAAAAGAAGGCCTGGCAATACTCATAGCAGAAAGCAGAAAAGTGGAATCCAAGGCTTAAGTCTTCAACAAGGCAAAGAGAATCATTTTATATGAATAAGAGGTAAAAGATGAATGAAGAAATATTAAAGCTTGTCATGTAATTTTCTAAATACACAATTGTAGCAATATGTTTGTGACTTCCTATTGCTCTATCACCAAATGAACAATAAATAAATTTATTAAAATGTTGACTAATACATATAATAAGCTTGAATTAGTAGACATATTGAAATGCATATAAAATTGTTTCTTTTTAAATGTCAAAGAAACAGTTGCACAGAGAAAGAGCCCAGCAAGGAAACCTCATTAATTTCTGAGCCCAGAACTTTTTGGGACCATATTCTTTGATCACAAAGCGTTAAGTAGACATGAATAACAAAACGATGACACAAAGATAAGCTCTCTACTATATGTAGGGAGGGAACTTTTAGCTGCTTCTCCCCATGCCACATGCTTCTCTGCCCACTTGCTTCCTGCCTCACACTCTTCCCCCAAGCCAGGTGGCTTTATAGCATCTCTGCTCACTTCCTCGTCCTCTTCCAGTTCTGTGTGCCTGGGGATCCCTGATGCCCAGGTGGCGATAATCAGGGCACCTCTCAGAGTCCAGCCAGCTCTTGCAGCCGGAGGCCTGAATATTTGGTCCCAAGATTTAGAGCAGGACCTCTGTTAGGCTTGACCCCATTCTAGCTTCTCCAGAGCTTCTCTCTGGACATTATATGAACTGTCTCAGCTATTAATAAAAGGGTGCTTTGATTCCCATTTGACTAGTGTGTGTGTGTTTGTTGTGGTGGTGTTTTTTGTTTTTTGGTTTTTGTTTTTTGGTTTCTTTGGCCACATCTCGCGGCATAAGGGATCTTAATTCCCCGACCAGGGATTGAACCTGGGGGTGGCAGTGAAGCACGGAGTCCCAACCACTGGATAACCAGGGAATTCCCTAGTGTTTCTTATATACAGCTCTGCACAAACCTCTAAGGGGAATTATAAATTGGCTGGGTGAAAATGATTTATGCATTTCTGCAGTTTCAGATGTAGATAATATTGGCAGGTGTCATCAACATTCCATCTGGATTTTTAATATCCACCATTTGGAAACTAGAAAAGACTTCAGCACTCCCCAACATCAACTTACTGTTGCAAGCTATTTATAAAGTAGAACTTATAGAAATAAATGGATGCCTCCATTTAATAATGCTTTTATTACTAAACAAAGAATAATGATAAAGGGTGAACATTTAATGACAGGGATTTAAATAAAATCTGCCCCAAAGAAATCAAGAAGATCAAAAGAATAAAGATAAAGGTGGAAACTAATTAATTAGGAAACAAAATTGGATGGAACAGATAAGTAAATCCAAGAGCTGTTTCTTTGGGAAAACAAAAAACAATGAGACGAATCTCTGGCAAATCTAGTTATTAAAAAACACAATAAGGCAACACAAATAATTACATTTATCTGGAGTCTAAAAGGATTTAATTACTGATATGAAGATTTTGAAATCATTAATGAATACCATAAACTGCTGTGTCCTAATGAATATGAAGATACCATTGAAATAGACAATTCTCTTGTCTGCCAAGCTCCTTTTCACCCATTGCACCCCCTGTGCACCCCAGAGCTTCACTCCTCACTTCAGCAGCCCTGAAGCAGGAAAATTCCCTTAGAACAGGGCCACTGGTTGACAATTCAGGCTGGACAGCATTGACCCCTTTTTCTATCTAAAAATACAAGAAGTTCAGTTTACACTGCAAACCTCAGGGCACAATGCCCATTCCTTTCAAGTAACCTTGACTTTGTCTCTTTTCAAGTTAAACTTCAGCCCCACTTTTAGCCCTATCAGAAAGTCTAACTGAAAAATAAGCTTGGAAAACTTGGAGACCAGAGGGCACAGAGCCCAGGGTTTGACCTGGAAAACACTGAACTAAAGACTTTGTTATAGGCTTCCCTGGTGGCACAGTGGTTGAGAATCCACTTGTCAATGCAGGGGACACAGATTCGAGCCCTGGTCCAGGAAGATCCCACATGACACGGAGCAACTAAGCCCGTGCACCACAACTACTGAGCCTGTGCTCTAGAGCCCACGAGCCACCACTACTGAGCGCACGTGCCACAACTACTTAAGCCCGCGTGCCTAGAGCCCGTGCTCTGCAACAAGAGAAGCCACCACAATGAGAAGCCCTCGCACTGCAACAAAGAGTAGCCCCGGTTCGCTACAACTAGAGAAAGCCCGTGTGCAGCAACGAAGACCCAACGTGGCCAAAAATAAATAAATAAAATAAATAAGTTTATAAAAAACAAAAAAAGACTTTGCTATAGGAGAAAGCAAATTGGGGGTGGGGGTGAGGCAAGGATAATACCTGTTCCATGGGGGAAAGTTAAACAATTTTGCATCAGACTTACCAGTTAAATTTCTGATCTAGTTCCACCTTTTCTAAGTTATAGTTATATAACTTCCAATGTTATCGTTTCTATAAATTGGAGACAATCACCACTTACAGAACTTTTAGGAGGAAATAAGATAGCGTATGTGGAAGTATTTTACAAAGAGCAAAAGTTGGTATGATGGTGGTGCAGGGAGATGTCCATTTGGCAATGAGATAGGACAACAGATGTCTGGAATCTGTTCTACAGCAGTCATGACAGTCACCTTTCAAATGCAACAGTCCTTCATCTGCAACAGTCTTCTTTGGTCTCTCCAGACTGGCCTGGAGCTAACAGTGGGCTGCTGTGGACTTGAAGACCTATCATTGTCAGAAGGTCCAGTTGTCCCAGACAAGGAGGGGAGCACACCTCTAGAGCCCAGTAATCCCACAAGGATGTAAATAAGGGCAACACAACACCCTGATTCCTCCCCTCGAGCACCCAGATTTCTTGATCACCAAGGCCCTTGGGCAAGAGGGCCTGCAAAGCTGGAGAACTGACCTTTACCTAGAAAACAAATATTTGAAAACCCTGTCAGGACTCAGACCCTGAGTGGGGAGGCATACAGTAGCTCAGCCCAAGTGGGACTGGGGGCTTATTTATTAGTTTGTACGTTGGAACTTGATGGAAACCCACTCCTCTGTCTCTCCTAGAAAATATTTAGTAAAATCAGCATTGATCATTAATGGATTGGATTCTTCTTTAAGGACAAGTGCAAAGAAGACTTGAGTCTGGTGTCATGAGAGCAAAATCAGAGGCTGCACTTGGAGATGGAAATTCCTGAAACAGACCATAGTACGATGTGGCTTAAGTTCATGATAAAGGTGCATTTCATATCACTGAAAGGAGGGATTATTCTACAATTGATATGGCTAACCATTTGGGGAAAACTATAAGCTGGCCAAATATTTAGGGAGAAATAATTGATCCTTGCTTTACATCAACATGCATTCAGATAAAATATAGATTTAAATGTAAAAAAAAATCATAGTAGCTTACACAGACAAATATTCATATAATCTTGGCATATGCAAAGCCTTTAGAAGCATGGCACAAAAATCAGAAACCACAAAGGAAAAGAGTAATAAAGCTAACAGTTACATAACAGGTACATAAACATCACTGTAAAGCAACAACAATAAAAACAATAACAAAGCATAAATAAAAGGCAAACATGAAACTGGGAAAATATTTGCAACACAAATATTTTTTCAAACACCAAATGTGGTTTGAAAAACATATATGTGTGCATATTATATTATATATAAAGATTTCTTACAAATTAAAACCAAAAGATGAAAATTCCAACAGAAAAATGGATAAAGGACCTAAATAGATACTTTATAAATGAAGTTATACAAATGGCCATTAATTTGGGAGGAAAAAAATATTCAAGATTAGAGCTATCAAAGAAATGCAAATTAAAACAAGGATTATTGTTTTGTTTACTACATTGACAAAGATACCAAATAATTTTAATGCCTAATGCTATTGTTCATATGAGGAAATTGCTCTTATTCATCAAAGATAAAAATATAAATTGGCACACATTTTCTGAAGAAACTATACAGTATAAATTAAAAGTCTTTAAAAATCCATTTATTTTGTCCAGAAATGTGATTTTCAGGGATTTATCTATCCTAAGAAAGGAGCAGAATTTTTAATAGAGGAAAATGTTAAATTCTTTAATGACCAAAAATAAAACTAGGTTAAATAAATAATGGTATATATATATATATATATATATATATATATATATATATATATATACACACACACACAATGACATAGTGCTAAAAATAAATATTTATTGTCTTTGTAAAATGCTCATGATAGGGCTTCCCTGGTGGCTCAGTGGTTAAGAATCCGCCTGCCAATGCAGGGGACACAGGTTCGAGCCCTGGTCCGGGAAGCTCCCACATGCCACAGAGCAACTGAGCCCATGTGCCACAACTACTGAGCCCATGTGCCACAACTACTGAAGCCCATGCGCCTAGAGCCTGTGCTCTGCAACAAGAGAAGCCACCGCAATGAGAAGCCCACGCACCACAACGAAGAGTAGCCCCTGCTCACCACAACTAGAGAAAGCCCGTGTGCAGCAACAAAGACCCAACACAGCCAAAAATAAATGAATTATATAAAGTTTAAAAAAAATGCTCATGATATGTTACATATATCATGACACATTACAAAACAGTTTATAGAGTTTGATCCTATTTTTATTTTTTATTATAGTATACTACATTATGTTATATTTGCACACACACATAAAAAAAGTCTGGAAGAATTTATGAGTTGAAGTTCTTTTGTTTGCAAGACACTAAGGCTGGCCTAGACCAACCTAAGAAAAGAAAGAAAAAAGGGGAGGAATTTATTGAGAAAACACTAGAATATCTCATGAAATTGGGAGTTGTACCTTCCAAACATGGTTGGATGTGGAACAAGAACACCACTAGTATACCTTCTCGATGGATGGATTTGAAGTACTTCTTCCTCTACAGCTTTGATAAAATCATTCCCACCTAGGCTGTGTCTTTATAGTCCAAATGTAAAATTTTAAGAAGAAAGTTTCTGATTGGCCCAACTTGGACCGGGAGTGACTGTTTGGATTAATAAACTTTGGCCAAGTAACATTGACATGGCAACTGGTGGTCTTTCCCTGTGAATCAGGGGCCATGGCCAAGACTCTCTGAGAGCTGGGCAGATGCTCTAAGAGATGCTGCTGTGAGTATACACACCACAATGTGAAAATGGTTTATCTCTGGGGGCGAGTTTGTAGATGTCTTTTTGTTTGGGGTTGTATCGTTCAAGAATAGTTGAGTTGCAAGTCACAGAAACACAACTCTAACCATCTGAAGCAGAAAGTGGAAATTATCAAAAGACTAAAATAAATGCAGCAAAAGCAGGGTGCAGCTGGCCTCAGAAACATCTGGAAACCGAATCTTGGACACTGTACCTGGACCATCTCTCACTTTTGGTTCTTTCTGAATGTCAGCTTACTTTGCTCTGGATTTCTGTCACACAACAGGAAACATGGCTGCAAGAGGCTCCCCAGCCTGGCATTTCCCTGTTTCATGTGGGCAGGAATCTTTACTGCCTTGTATCCCATTGTATCTGCACTACCTGGCACATGGCAGAGCCCCAATAAACCTGTTAAACAAATAGTGGCTGTGAAGGAAATGGAGAGGGCCTGGTGAAGGATGACTCCTGAGTCTGGGTGACCAGTTGGGCGGTGATATCATTAACTCAACCAAGCTACAGAAGAGTAACAGCAGGTGTGAAGGGCTCAGAAGCGTTGCTTAGGGGTTAAGAATGTGAACATTAGACTGTCTGGATTTGCATTCCAGCTCCATCACTGACCATCTGTGTGACTGTGGGCAAGTTATTTCAACCTTCAAAGCCTCAGTTGCCCCATCCATGGAAAATGGAAATAATTTTTTTAAATAATTTTTTAAAATAATTTTTTAAAATAATTTTTTATTGGGAATTCCCTGGTCGTCCAGTGGTTAGGGCTCAGTGCTGTCACTGTATTTTCTGGTGTACAGCAAAATGGTTCAGTTATATGTCTATACATTCTTTTTCATGTTCTTTTCCATTATGGTTTATTACAGGATACTGAAGATAGTTCCCTGGGCTATACAGTAGGACCTTGTTGTTTATCTATTTTATACATAGTAGTTTGTATCTGCTAATCCCAAATACCTAATTTATCCCTCTCCCACCCCCTTTCCCCTTTGGTAACCATAAGTTTGTTTTCTATGTCTGTGAGTCTGTTTCTGTTTTGTAAATAAGTTCATTTGTATTATATTTCAGATTCCACATACAAGTGATATCATATGGTATTTGTCTTTGTCTGACCTACTTCACTTAGTATGATCATCTCTAGGTCCATCCATGTTGCTGCAAGTAACATTCTTTTTTATGGCTGAGTAGTATTAAAAATGGAGATAATTTTAACACCCAGTTTATAGGGCTTGTTGTGAAAATTAAATAAAATACACTGTGCAAAGTGCTCAATAATCATGGACTAATATTGTATTCTTCTTTCAACCACATTGCATTATGCTTTCAAACTGACTTTCACTACCTTTGCGGCTAGAACTGATTTTTTTCTAATGATAGTGTTTCGTGTTTCAACATTCCTGCCCGTTAATCAGTCTCTTTCTCCAGTAAACAAAACAAGGATATGTGCTCAATCACAGTTATCTCAATGGGGAGAAATAACTTTGGACCCCCCATCTTTGCTCGGGTCCATGTCATCACAGAGCCTGTGCTATAATGAGAGTTTGTAAGTTGCACAGGAATGTCACCAGAAATGCTCTTGGCAGGCTGCCAGGCAGTAATAGCCAGAAGATGGGGGCAGCCATATTCAGGGAGTGCAAGTCCAGCCCAGCAGAATCCGGGACAGTGTGGGGAAAACAAAACAGTCATGCTCATCATTACTGCTACCTCACCTACACATGGGGACACCCAAAAGCGTTTGACTTCTCTCTCTACATCTTATGGTTGAAACTAATTTTCCCCCCTCTGGGTTTTTAAGTATCAACTAAGGGACTGGAATACATTCTTTACCTGGAAGAATATGTAAGTTTGAAACAGAAACTTTTTATGTAGTCTTTTTAATTTCTCTGTATATAAAGACTATGGCTTTGGGGCCACCTCCATCCGCTAGATAGGGGATGCTTTGAAGGTGTAAGTGGAACCCAGAGTAAGAAGGAAATTTTGTGGTTAAACTTTACTTTTTATTAGTAGAATAAATTTTAATATTTTATATAAAGATCCTAATTTTTATAACATCCTCAAAGATGTTAGGGAAAATTATATTTTCCAAAAATGGCTGCACCAATGTATATTTCAACACACATGCTCTGATTATAGAAATTTGCATATAACAAGTTTCAACCAAAAGATACTGATTGCATCCTAGTAACTATTGACCTTTGAGCCATGACCCAAATTTCAGACCTTAACACTAAAAGTCATGTTATATCCTATTCTGCAATAGCATGATGTTAAAAGCCCAAGAGGTAAGAGTTAAATTTCCAGGGTTTGATTCTTGGTTTACCACTAATTGTATGACCTTGGATGAGTGACTTAACCTTTTTGTGCCTCCATTTCTTTATTTGTAAAATGGGAATAATAATCGTTCTTAATTCATAGAGCTGTTGCTAGTGAGTAAATACATGTAAATAAAAAACTTAGAATAGTTCTGAAAACATATCACATGCTTAATATATGATACCTGATATTATTATTCTGGGTGTTCTAATTTACGTGGCTGACATAGAAAGAAGGAAAGGAGGAAACAGAGAAATATTGTACCAATATGCAAGTACCAAGCTGACGTTCTTCATTGCTCTGCTGGGCATTTCTTGGGCAACCATGTTGTTATATGTTATGGCAGGACTGAGGCTGCCCCTGGAGGGACGTGGCCTGACCCACGTACCTTCTGGAAGCTGAGGTTTGGGATATATGTGGGTCGAGGGGAAGATGGAGAGGAGAGATAAGGACACTGTGAGGAAAGCTAACTCGAAGGAGAGAAAGGACCAAATTCAGGATGTTACCTGCACCAGAGACAAAGCACGTATTTTATCATTTCTCCCAAGCCTAGACCCCACCACTCTCAGTCGTGGTTCAAGAGGGGCAAGGCCTGCAGAGTAACTTGTGTCAATGGGGACCCAGGCTGAGGATGCTGGGCCAGGAGTGAGCTTTGGAAGAGAAGAGGGAAAAGGCAGAATGTCCTTCAGAATCTTGCAGCCTCCCTGCTTCCCTCACTGAGGGAGAGGCAGGGGCTGCCTCCCTGCTGTGTCCACCTGAATCCCACATTCTCAGTGACTTAGCCCATCCTGTTCACTCTGAGCACCACAGCATATGGAGACAGTGTCATGGTCAAAGACTTCGTCTGGATTTAGTGCTAAAACTGAAACACTTGAGAGGGGTGTTGGGGAAGGGAAAGAAATAGAATTTATTGAGTGCCTACTAAAAGTCAGGAAAAGAGCTAGGTCCTTTTCCATTATTTCATGCAGCCCTCAAAAAGGATTCTGAAAAGGTATACATATCCCCATGTTCATAGCAGCACAAGACATGGAAGCAACCTAAACGTCCATCGACAGATGAATGGATAAAGAAGATGTGGTACATGTATACAATGGAATACTACTCAGCCATAAAAAAGAATGAAATGATGCCATTTGCAACAACATGGATGGACCTAGAGATTATCATACTAAGTGAAGTAAGTCAGACAGAGAAAGACAAATACCATATGATATCACTTACATGTGGAGTCTAAAATATGACAGAAATGAATCTATCTACAAAACAGAAACAGACTCACAGACACAGAGAACAGACTTGTGGTTGCCAAGGGGGAGAGAGGTGGGGGAGGGAAGGACTGGGAGTTTGGGATTAGCGGATGCAAACTATTATATATAGAATGGACAAACAACAAGATCCTACTGTATACCACAGGCAACTATATTCAATATCCTCTGATAAACCATAATGGAAAAGAATATGAAAAAGAATGTATATACAATATATATATGTATAACTGAATCACTTTGCTGTTCAGCAGAAATTAACCCAACATGGTAAATCAACTATACTTCAATAAAAGAAATTTTAAAAATAAATAAATAGAAAGGATTCTGAGTTCAATATTTTTATTTATTTCCAGGTAAAGTGGGAAACTGAGGTTTAGTATTAGAACTGGAATTTGAATCCAGCACCAGTCCCAAGGCTCACGATCTTCCAAGTACACCATGTTGATTCCCCCAGTGAAAAATATTAATGTCAATCTCTATAAATCCAATCACTCCCCTAACTGCAGGCTAGAAAAAGGAGAGAAAAGAGGACAGTAGATGCCAAAGCAGGACTTGAGATTCACAATAACAGGATGTGCTGAGCACAGCAGAGTTATCTGGTTAGCATACCCGGCAGTCACCTGCTCTCCTCCTGATTGTTTACAAGTCAGGAAATGAAGAGGGGATGGCAAGTATGAGGGGGAAATTGACAAGCAAGCAAACTCTAGAAGTTTCACTGAGCAGTGACGGTTCTCTCACATTTTGTTAGCAGAGTAAAGTCAAGATCACAGCCAAGATGAGTGTGTAGGCCATGTCTCCCTGTCTACACAGCCTGTAGGCACAGTAAGAGATATGCCATGATGGAAGCTGTCTCAGCAACCTTAGGCAGAACCACTGGGGCACCAGCAGCTCCCTCCCCCAGCCAATTCCTCATTTTCTGACTCAGGGACTCCAATAGGCTCACAGGCTCAGAAGGATTTAATAGATTCTGGAGGTAGATATACTTGGTTCAAATCTTGGGTCCACTGTGTCCCTTCATAGGGTTGTTGTGAGAAATACAATAAGACAGTATCAGTAAAGGACCAGCACAGGACAGTATTCACTCACTTCACTTGTCAAGGGTATAATTCTAGACTTCTCCAAATGGTTACAGAGTCCTGCCAGCTCTTAAGGCCTTAAAAAGTTCAAACCAGCTTCCTTTCCCAACCTCAGATCAGGCTACCAGAATGCTCTCCACTGAACCATCAGATCTGACTTCATCATAGTCACAGAAATATAGACTTGAAAAAAAAAGTGTATCTTTCAACTTTAGTCCTGTATTCTACTGTCACACTACACACCTGTGGTTCACTGTGAATTAATATGGTTAGAAATCCCCTAGCTGTCTTATAGAATAGCACATTCTGTATGCTATCTTAGGGCAAGTTGTCATTTTCAATCGTTTTGGTGGGAAGAATCAGTTCCAGTGTACAGTTCCTTACCTACTTGTCACAGCTGCGCTTGAATTCATCCCTGGTCTAGGTGGTTTGGTTCAGCTACAGTGGTTCTTCTTCTGGGGTCAATCCAAAATATATATTTTTTCTACTGTTAGTGACATTTAGTACATTCATACTGTTGTGCAACCATCACCATTGTCTAGTGGTAGAACACTTTTATCACCCCAAAAGGAAATCTCATACCCATTATGCCGTCACTCCCTGTCTCCCCTCCCCCTACACCCTGGCAGCCACTAATTTGCTTTCTGTCTCTACAGAATAGGATTTGCCTATTCTGGATATTTCATAGAAATGGAATCATACAGATAATATATCTTTAAGAGCTAAGGTTAACCCATCTGACTGAGAGGCCCCAGGCCAATCAAGGGTCCCCAGGCTCACCGGCCCCATCACAGTCTAGCCCACCTTGACTGCCCCCAGTGAGTGACTTTCTCAGATGAGGAAAGATATTTCACTGGGTTGCTTCTACAGTGGTTCTATGGATTGAAAACCCAGTTTCTCTCTTCTCTGGGCCTCTCCTGACCCAACCTAACCTTCCACATCAAAGCCAACAGCTCCGATACTGCAGCGGGGCTTTTCTGCTGTAAGATGTGAGCTCTCTCGTGGTATTTAAAGCCAAAGAAGTAGATGCAATTTCTTGAGAAATGAGTATAGGATGAGAAGAGGGTCTAAGACAGAACCCTGAGGAACTCCAACCAAAGAAACTGGGTGGAGTAGTTGTTGATAAAGGAGACTAAGAAAAAATGGTCAGAGAAGTAAGAGAAAAATCCAGGACTGTGAGATGTCACAGAGGCCAAAGGAAAGCATGTTTCAAGGAGACGAAAGGGGTCAACAGAGATCAAATCAACTGAGGACTGAATAAGCCAGCTTCACAAGAGCAGTTCTAATAGATGCCTCAGCTAGAAATCAGATCGCTGTGGGCTGCAGGTGGAACAGAGGTGAGGAGGTGGAGACAGCAAGGGTAATCAATATTCTCGAGAAGTTTGGCCGTAATGGAGAGAAGAGAAAGTGAGTTGCAGCTAAAGGGGGAGCATGGGGTCTAAGGAGGGTTGTTTCAGGGCTTTTGCTTTGTTTGGGGGCATGAAAGAAAAGAGCATGTTTTCATGTTGATGGGAGTCTCCCAGAGAAGAGAAATTTAAGATGCAGTAGACAGGACAACCATATATTATGGCCCCTCAGAAGGCAAAGGACAGAGCCAGGACACAGAGCCTCCAAGAGTGGATGTGCCCCCAGCCGTGAGAGTCTAGAGAGTAGACCCAGACACACAGTCTGTCAAACAGACCTAGAAGCAGGGAGACCCCTGGCCGTGACTATGGGGGAGCAGAAAACAGCAGGTAGAAGGCTCCTCCCAGGACTGGCCTGTCTTCCCATCAAAAGAACTTCTGAATGTGGTCTTAGACAAGTAATTGGTGCAGAACCAGTCTGGTTACTGTCAACCACCCCCTCAGGGACTCTCTCACAGCTGTCCTACAGGCAGACAAAGCCCCTCTGTGAGAGGCTCGAATTGTGTAAAGAGACAGTAAAGAGTGGAAAAGATGGATTAGAGAAAAAGCCAGAAAGCAGGATTCCTGTCTCCCAAACTTGGATTCCCACCCTGTCTGACAGAGGGGACATCCCTCCGATGGAGTGGATCGATCAAAGGAAGGCGATCAAAGGAAGTGTGTTGTCGAATCCAAGTTCATGTGCCCGACGCACAGTAAGGCCAAACAAACCTAAAGTCAGAGTTTGGAGCAGAGAAAAATTTATTGCAGATGCCAAGCAAGGAAAACCAGTGGCTCATGCTCAAAAAAAGCCTGAACTCTCCAATAGTTTTTGGGGAAGAGTTTTTATAGGCAAAATTTGGGGGGAGGTCTGCAGGGTGTGTGACCTTCCTCTGATTGGTTGGTGGGGAGGTAACAGAGTGGTGTTCCAATAATGTCAATCATCAGCCTTCTGGTTCCAGCCAGTCTGGGTTCCACGTGCTTGTGCTCAGCCTAAAGTTACCATCCTTCACTTGGGTGGGGGCCTTAGTTCTTACAGAAGAACTCAGAGATTTGTATCAGATTGTTACGTATATAGACCCCTTGAGGAGGAACTGGGACCCTGCTTCCTGCTGCACTATTGTTTTTCTGTTTTGTTTTTTTTGTTTGTTTTTAAATAACATCTTTATTGGAGTATAATTGCTTTACATGGTGTGTTAGTTTCTGCTGTATAACAAAGTGAATCAGCTATATGTATACATATATCCCCATATCCCCTCCTTCTTGCGTCTCCCTCCCACCCTCCCTATCCCACCCCTCTAGATGGTCACAAAGCACTGAGCTGATCTCCCCGTGCGATGCAGCTGCTTCCCTCTAGCTATCTATTTTACATTTGGTAATGTACATATGTCAATGCCACGCTCTCACTTTGTCCCAGCTTACCCTTCCCCTTCCCCATGTCCTCAAGTCCATTCTCTACGTCTGTGTCTTTATTCCTGTCCTGCCCCTAGGTTCATCAGAACCTTTTTTTTTTTTTAAGATTCCATATATATGTGTTAGCATACGGTTTTTGTTTTTCTGACTTACTTCACTCTGTATGACAGACTCTAGGTCCATCCACCTCACTACAAATAACTCAATTTCGTTTCTTTTTATGGCTGAGTAATATTCCATTGTATATATGTGCCACATCTTCTTTATCCATTCATCTGTCGATGGACACTTAGGTTGCTTCCATGTCCTGGCTATTGTAAATAGTGCCAACAAACACATGAAAGGATGCTCAACATCACTAATCATTAGAGAAACGCAAATCAAAACCACAATGAGGTTTCGCCTCACACCAGTCAGCATGACCATCATCAAAAAATCTACAAACAATAAATGCTGGAGAGGGTGTGGAGAAAAGGGAACCCTCTTGCACTGCTGGTGGGAATGTAAATTGATACAGCCACTATGGAGAACAGTATGGAGGTTCCTTAAAATCTAAAAATAGAACCACCATATGATCCAGCAATTGCACTATTGTTTCCTGACTGCCTTTCCTTTGTTTCTGCATTCCCTCACTCCTCTAATTAGTAGCTGTTTGAATCTGCCCTTTGGAACTCAGGGACGGTCTAGGAGGCTGAAAGCCTTTTCCCTACAAATAAGAAACGGGGGACACAGAAAGACTTTTGGACCCAGGAGGGCCCTGAGGGGTCCTGCTCAATTTCGATCCCCCCCTTTTTCTGATACTCCTCAATCTTGAGGGGAACAGGTGTTGGACAAGAAAGGTAATAACTTTTTGGATAGAGAGGTTCTCATAAACTCAGCAGAGGATCTCGGTTTTAGGGGGGCTCGGTTTTAAATGCACAGAGCATGTTTCGCAGGAGGAAGTACATACAATATCTCAGTTATTTAAAATAAATAAATCTGGAGGATTTTGGATCATGAATTATCCTGTCTCTGAAGGATGTACATCCTGAGATTTGTTTGGCCTCTCCAAGAGAGTTGGCTCCGTTCCTAATGAGATTACACGAAAGCCAGGGCCAAGCAGGAGCAGAGAGGGAATTGCTACATCTCCTCTGGTAAAGTCACCTTATCAGCTGTGGCCCTGGTGACTGGATGCCTGAGGCTGGAGCATTCAGAAAGGGTCGAGGGGTGACTGCACATCTGCCCGTAGCATCTGCCGAAGCATTTGTCAGCTCTGCTCATCCGCCTCTGCTGGGAGCCCCTCCAGGCCTCCTTCTTACCCTGGCATTTACAGTCCCACCTGGTCCAGTTCAAACTCTCCCCTCCTCTCCTCTTGGGTGGTCCCACCACAGCTATGATCATGTGGTGGTGATGCAACTGTGAGGACCAAGGTGGGGGTCAAAGGGAATGCTACTGGTTCTCAGGACTGGTCACAACCCTCAGGAGAAAGAGGAAATGCTGGGGCAAAGTGCTCGTTTCCAAAGCCAGGGTCTCATCTTGCCCCCAGTGTGACTGGCACAAACAGAGTTTCACCAATTTTTGGGGCCTCCTGTGCTCTAGGCTCTGGGTTGGACTGCAAGGGGTACTGGGGCAACTGATTCCTAAAAAGCACTTTCAAGGCACTATCTCATTTAATTCTTACATCTCTAGGCACAGAGAGCATTAATGGAAGTTTTCAGAAGATGAAACTGAGGCCCGTAGATGTTAGTGATATGTTCGTGGTCATACAGCTAGCTTTGGAACCAGAATTTGAACTTGGTTGAGCCAGTTCTTGCCCAGGATGGCTTACCAGGCTTAGACTCAGTCCCTGAACTCAGGAAACTCACAAGAAATGTACACAAATTACCAGACTGTGATCATGTGTATCAGAGTCCAATGAGGATTTACAGGATGGAGAAATCACAACAAAACTTTAATTTGGGAGAAATGGTCCAGCTGTCTGAGGAAAAGCAATCAGGATATTTGAAAGTATGTTTGTTCTGAAAAATGTTATTAGGTGGACCTGCAAGCTGAATAAACAAAGTTAGACTTCCAGGGATGGAGAGGAAGGTGAACATTTAAGTTACGATCTGATGGTAGGATTTGGATGTGCAGAGATGGAAGAGACCTATGAGTGTTACTTCCAAAACAGGATCTGTGAAACAAAAGCCAGGAAGGCCTATGAGATAAGAATGAATTTGTAACACAAACCTGAACGTGCAAGAAAGATCATACTGTTTATCTACTTTACATAAAATTACTGTAGGGGTGACACTGAGCCCTATTGCATTCAGCTGTCGGGAAATTAAATTTCAGAGATTGAGAAGGTTCTCTTCCCTCCCCGCCTCCCAGTCCCATCCCCACTCCCAGGGCTAATGACCAGGAGTCATGATGTGAAGCAAAACATTCAGGAGCATCTCTGGGCATAGGTGTGCCTCAGGGGCCAGCAACTTTTTCTGTAAAGGACCAGAGAGTAAATATTTCAGGTTTTGCAGGCCAGACAGGACTGTGTCACAACGACTCAACTTTGCCACTGTTGATTGAAAAGAGCCATAGACAATAGGTAAATGAATGAGCTTTGTTGTGTTCCAATAAGACTTTAATTATGGACACTGAAATTTGAATTTCATATCATTTTTATATGTCATAATATTCTTCTTTTGATAGTTTTCAAATATTTACAAATATAAAAAATGTTGTTAGCTTATAGGTCATACAAAAACATGGCGGGCCAAATTTGACCTACGGTGCAACCCCTTCTCTACATGGTTTCCACCAAGATGCCTGTAGACCAAGCTTACACAGATCATTAAAGTTGGGTGACCCAGCTGCCCCATGGAAATCTTTGCCAGGGCCGAGAGCCTCGGTAACCAGAGTCCGGAAGACCTTCCTATACTTAACGTGGAAATGTCATCTTCCTGGGGTTCTGTGGAGGATGGGCCACAGAGCCCATTACTTTCAAAAACTGCAGACATCCATTTCTTCCCTTGGGGAAAAATCTTTGCTTTTTCACAGCCAGGAACTGTATCCTTCAAGCCACTCTAGAGCTCCCTTCCCTAGTATTGTATGCTCAATCCTTCAGGAAAAAAGAGAAAGTCAGGAAGGGAGGTGGCCTGCAGACAGCTTCTTCTTTAGGCCCTGCGGCAAGGGAGCACAAAGACTTGGTTACCTGCTGGAATGCTGAGTAAGGTACAAAGGAAACAAAGACGAATACCTAAATAAATTATTCTGTCTAGGACCAGAGCTTTCTAGCCCAGGAGCAAGCTCAGGCCTCTACATTCCAAGCTTAAAAGATCAGGCTGTCCCTCCAGACCTCAGTGGGTACTGGTCTTGGGTGCCCTCAGAAAACCTCTGAAGGGAGGTCAGGATCCTGGTGACAAAGAGGAGAAGTATGTGATTTGGACTTCCCCAGGACACCAGACTCCACTGAAGATGACTCAAGGTCTTGGCTTGGAAGCAACTTAGCAATAACTTTGAACCAGCCACTGGTCCTACCAGCCGCCCACTTCAGGAAGTCCTAGGATATCTGTGGTACAAAGAACAAACACCATCCAATTTCCACTTTCCCCGCAAAAGTTTTTGTTTCTACTTTGGGTGAATTGCTTAAGGTCTGTGGGACTTTAGTCGTAATTCCAAGAAGGAGAGGTCACATGCCACTTTGGTTCTGAAATTGTCTCCAGTCCCCCAGCCTAAAGTGGCCTCTTCCCTCCTGATTTCAAAGCACACATGTGTCCATGTCATCGTCATCCCCTTGGCCTATCTCAGACCCCTGTGGTAGCAGAACTGGCTTCAAGCATGGTTCCTGCAGCCACCTGTTCCCCAGTAAGACATCCAGACTTACTGGAAAAGAATGTTCTGTACGCAAGGCAATTTGAGATAGGAAAAGTGATCCTCGGAGTAGGGATCCGGTAGACACCCAAGCCCAGGAAATGCAAGCAGTTTGCTGGGAAATCACTCTTGTAAAGAGTCCACAGGAGGCAGGGGTCTACTGCCCAGACTTGAACGTCATTGTGTCAAGTGCAAACCATCATCCAGGTTGATTTCTCGCTCCTTATCTGTACACCCATCAACCTTTGACGATAAGCTCATTTTTTATGCTCACATACATCAAACAGGAAAGACTCAACCAGGCCTTATTAAATGGACGAATTAATGAAACTCACTCTCAGGAGCTGAGCCAATATTTGCCTAATTTCCCCCACAGCTCTAGAGAAAGGACATTTTATAATATAGCCCTATTATAGAGCTGTATAAATTCCCCTGGCTTTACTTTTTTTTTTAACTTGACAAAATGATTCTTAAGTTCAAGATGGCTGCCACACAACTGCTTTCAAGACAGGAAGAGGCAGAAAGGAGAGGCAACAGCCCTCATTGAACCCTTTATCAGTAAAATAAAAGCTTTCCCAGAAACTCCCCTCGTAGACCTCACTTCAGCCTAATTGGCTAGAACTGTATCCTCTGTCCAACTGGGGCGACAAAGGAGATTGGGGGTGGAGGCCTTGAGTGTTCACTTCTCCAGCCTCTAACGAAGAGGCGATGGAGGATTTGGATGGGGTTAGGAGGAGTCAACATGAAATTCTGCCACAAATCGCTAAACAATTTTGAAAAATTAAAGCACCGAAGGGGAAACTAGCTCTGTTGTCTACTAAAATATGTTATAAAACCACAGGAATAAAATAAGTGGTACATACAAGATTTAACAGAAATACATAGAAAAGAAGGCATTAGCCCAGATCTTAGTATATGTAACAATTCAATATATGATTGTTTTATTAAAAATTTTGTCACCCCCTGAGCTGGATGATGAAATATGCTTGATGCTGAGCGAACTTTTGAGACTGAATCGGCCATAGCTATCGTTGGAGGGAAAAGTAACCCAGAAGAGGAGAACTCACCATCTACTGCACTGATAGGCTAGACCCCCTCCTCCCTTTGAAACTGACAAAGCGTGAGCAGGGGATGCTGGCGCTAGCATCCAGGTGATGTTTGAAGATCCCGGAGTCTACGGCTTCTATCTCCCCTGCAACGAGGTTGAGTTTTCCAAGAAAACTGAAGTGGGAACTAAGAACAGTGGGGACTTCAGAGGAAGTAGGAAGAAGAGCTAAAGAGAGTTTAAGGAAAAGAGGGCTCTGAGTGGAGCACTTTCTTTCTGAAGGTAGTAAGGACTTGCCCCTTAAGTTATGTTAGAGAAATGAGTCACCTGAAGAAAGTCTCAGTTACTGCTCCTGAGTAAAAGAGTAAATTTACTCTTCATTAATAGATCTGTAAGTATCCCATTACAGGCCAGCATGTGTTTGGTCTGTGGGAAAACTCTGAGCAGAAAATTCTAGGCGAAGAGAGAGCAACCATTATTATGCCACTTTGTCGAGCTCTGGTAGAAATGATCTTTAAAGGTCATCAATCCCCTTATCAATCCCCTTTTACGGATGATGATGATGAAAATAATAATAGCAGCTAACATTTCATGAGCATTTAGTATGTGCCAGCATTATGGATTATGTAATTTAATCCTCAAAACCACCCCATGGAATTCAGAATTCTGCTGTGGCCAGCCTTTTTTTTTTTTTTTTCCAGATTAGGAAGCTGAATGTAAGTTAATCACCCAAGACCACCCAGCTAGTAAGTGATGAACTCAGGGTGCAAACCTTGGTGGAGAGACCCCAGACCTCATGCTCCTAACCCTCATCCTGCTTCCTTTGACAGAACCGCAGCTGGCAGTGAGAGATGAGATTGACAGCAGTAGAGATGGTTCCCCCTGGAATGAGAGATCATGAGGCCAAATATCCTAATTCCCTGCCTCCTTCCATCTCATAGGTTAATACAAAACACCCGCTTGTATAAAAACAAGGTCCACTGCTGCATTCAGGATCCACCCAGATTTATAGTGTTTCAAGTGCTCTGGCAAGAACAGGGAGGAGCAGATGTTTTCTAAATTCCTCATATTCAATAAGGAAAGCACATTTCCCTCCTTAAACCCCATCGTTGACAAACAGGGAATTATAGCTTAATGACTGCTTCCAAAAATCTTAGAGGAAACCATAAGCAGAATTTAAAATGTGATCTATGACACCCAAAACCTAAAAGTGACACAGAATAGTAAAAGGATAGACAAAGAAATCGGAAGCAAATGCAAACTAAATGCAAGTGGAGACTATAGTTTTTTTTTTTTTTAATTTATTTATTTTATTTGTTTATCTTTGGCTGTGTTGGGTCTTCGTTGCTGCGCGCGGGCTTTCTCTAGTTGCGGCGAGCGGGGGCTACTCTTCGTTGCGGTGCGTGGGCTTCTCACTGCGGTGGCTTCTCTTGTTGCAGAGCACGATCTCTAGGCGCGCGGGCTTCAGTAGCTGTAGCTCACGGGCTCTAGAGTGCAGGCTCAGTAGTTGTGACGCACGGGCTTAGTTGCTCCGAGGTATGTGGGATCTTCCCGGGCCTGGGATCGAATCCGTGTCCCCTGCATTGGCAGGTGGATTCTTAACCACTGCGCCACCAGGAAAACATGACAAAAATATAATAAAAAGTAGTTATTATTTTAGATAAAGTAGAAATCAGAAAAAAGAATCAAATTGTAAAAAGGTACATAATTTATAATAATTTATAATTAATATTTAGTAGCCGTTATCTTTTATGTATCAAATAACATGACATCAGCAAGTATAAAATAAAAATTGCCGGAAACTTTTTTTTTTTAATTTATTTATTTATTTATTTTTGGCTGTGTTGGGTCTTCGTTTCTGTGCGAGGGCTTTCTCCAGTGGCGGCGAGCGGGGGCCACTCTTCATCGCGGTGCGCGGGCCTCTCACTATCACCGCCTCTCTTGTTGCGGAGCACAGGCTCCAGACGCGCAGGCTCAGTAGTTGTGGCTCACGGGCCTAGTTGCTCCGCGGCATGTGGGATCCTCCCAGACCAGGGCTCGAACCCGTGTCCCCCGCATTAGCAGGCAGATTCTCAACCACTGCGCCACCAGGGAAGCCCTGCAGGAAACTTTTACTTAAAAAGTTTTTAAAGTATTTCTACTTAAATGACAAATGTGACAAATTTGTCTACTTAAATGTGACAAATCAAGCCTGCAATAACAGAAAAAGAAGCAAAGAAAGGAGGAACTGACTAATAAACAGTAAGATGAAGATCAGTTTAGAAGAGTATGTTGTCTGTAAGATTTGTTTCAGGGCCCAGGCCCCCAAGTCTAACTGACAGACCCCATGCCTCTCCCCTCTGACATTTAGCACCATTGAAGCTGCAGCAAAGATCCTTGTACGTATATAAATACTTACATACCAGTGTCCTTATTTCTTGGAGGTGGATTCCCAAATGTGAGATTTCAAAGCCAAAGATAAATATGTTTTTAGTTGTAATGGATAAAGCTGGATTCCATTCCTAAAGATTGCAGCAACTCACATTCCTACCATATCATTGGTGCTTTAATGTTTTGCCAATCTAAGTGAAAAATGATATCTCATAATTGCCTTAATTTGTATTACTCTGCCTTCCACATTTATTGGTCATTTGCATTTGTTTTTCTATAAATTTCCTGTTCATGTCCTTACCCACTTAAAATTTGGCTTCTTGGGGTATTTTTCTATTAATTTGTAGGAGCTCTCTGTATATTAGGGCATTACATCTCTATTATATGTATTACTAATATTTTTTCCAACCTGTCATTTGTGACTTTGATTTTGACTTTGACTTTGGTTTTGGTGTTTTTCAGTATATGAAACAAATTTTTTAATGTAGCCAAGCACATCTGTGTTTTCTTTTATAAATTCTGGGCTTTCTGATTTGCTTACGAATTCTCCCCTTTTCTAAGTTCATGTATAAGGTCTTCAAATTTTCTTCTTTTTTTCACATTTAAAGCTTATATACATCAGAGATATACTTACCGTATGTGATGTGTCAGGAAGAGGTCCAATTTCATTTTCCTCATGATGCACAGCCAGTAAATAAATAGATGGGCACTTTTCCCACTCAATTAATTAATTAATTGATTTTTAATAAATTTATTTATTTTATGTATTTATTTTTGGCTGCATTGGGTCCCCGTTGCTGCGCGCGGGCTTTCTCTAGTTGCGGTGAGGGTGGGCTACTCTTCGTTGCTGTGCACGGACTTCTCACTGCAGTGGCTTCTCTTGTTGCGGAGCATGGGCTCTAGGTGCACGGGCTTCAGTAGTTGTGGCTCGCGGCCTTCAGTAGTTGTGGCTTGCAGGCTCTAGAGCGCAGGCTCAGTAGTTGTGGTGCACGGGCTTAGTTGCTCTGCGGCATGTGGGATCTTCCCGGACCAGGGCTCGAACCCGTGTCCCCTGCATTGGCAGGCAGATTCTTAACCAGTGCGCCACCAGGGAAGCCCCCACTTAATTTAAAGGCCACCTTTGTCCTATGTTAATTACTCACAAGTACTCAAGGTTATTTCTGGACTCAATTATGCTTCTAGGATCTATGTATAGATTCTTATGTCGAGTACATATTGTTTTTATTACCATTGCTTCAGAGAATTTTAAATGGTGTTAAATAACAGGTGAGGCAAAATGAAGAGTGAGAAGCTACGGGATTTGGATTTTGGTCCCAAAACCACTGATCATCTTTGTGAGTGCAGTTTCCACGGATATATGGAGATTGAAGTTAGCTATGGTGGTGTCCAGGAAAGAATGGAAAGTATAGATAGTACTCTTGAAGAATTTAGCAGTGGGAGGATGGAAGAAGGTGGTATGGTGGGTTGAGTGGAAAGCAGGAAAAAGGAAAATGTTTTAAAGCCCAGGGAAGATTTGCACGTTTGTGGCCCAGAATAAAGGAATCAGTGGAAAGAGCCTAACGGATGACTGAGGATCCACATCTACCAAAGAGTTATAAACATCCCTAAACTTCTTCCCAAAAGAACTAAAATAATGTGATTATCAGAAAATGGTGCTACTTAGTTTCAGGCTCTGTATAATGTGTATTGCCATTAAGGTTTGCCATGTCTCAATTCAACATTAAGCCCTACATTAAAAGAATAAACGAATGAATGAGTGAATACATAAATACAATAAAATAAAATCAGCTATATCCTCCCTATTGGTGGAAACAATGATAAAGTTAAGTACGATTCTGAGGACCAACACTGGGGGAGGAAGCTGATGGAAGGAGGCATCACAGGGACTCTGCTTCCTGATAACCAAGGTAGTAAGAATGGTTTTACCTAACATTTGCCTGTTCCCTTTTATTCTGTTCCAAACAGGATTGTGGCTAAACCTGCACCCTGGGGCTCTGGGCAGTGGTTTCCAAACTCAGCTGCACAGTGGAGTTACCTGAGGCCCTTAAAAAAAAATCTCAATGCCCAGGTGGCACTCAGGACCGATTAAATCAGAGTCACGTGAGACTTGTGTCAGTATTTTTTTAAAGCTTCCCAGATGACTCCAATGTGCAGTAAAGCTTGTGAACCACTGATCTGGGGCCTTGGAATCAGATGACAATGTAATGTTGTTTTCTGAAACTGGGACATGTGAGCTTTGGCAAGGTATAGTGTGAAGAAATATTAGAGACAGATGACCAAGACTGTGTCATGGGACAGAATATAGTCTCTGCAAGCCAGTTTACTTAGAATGTCCTTCAAAGAAAATGCTATTGATACCTTGAATGGGGGTGTTTTCCAAGGGGGGTTTAACATGGGCAGGAATCAGAGTGTTTGCATAATGGGGTGCTTTGGTCACTGTGCAGGAAAAAAAAAAAGTTTAAAATATCCCAGGAAATGAAAGAGAAGCTGCTTCTGATATGGAGTTGAATGTGAGAATTTAATTACCAAGAACAAGAAAGAAGTCATTCATTTTGTAGTTTCCTAGGAAGCAAACTCATTTATTTTTCAACTCACCCAGCGGCTAGCATGTTGTTTAAAACAGCTGCCAAGAGGCATTTAAAAATTAACCGTACAACAAATTGTTTTGACACACAAGCACCTAGAAAAAACACATGTTCACACCCACCTTAAAATCAGAGTTTCCAAAACTAAAATTATATTTACTGGGAAACAAAATGAGTCATATTGAAATTTGAAAAAATAGAACACTAAGGTGTCACCCTGACAGCTGAGAAGCTAAAAGAAATATTTGCTAGTGTTTGAATTTTATTTCCAGGAGTCAGTCTTTTTGTGATCTCTTAACTAGAGAACAGGAAATTGAGTTTCTCACCCAGAGACTCCTCTAATAATGAGAGATTTTTGCTTTTATGTAATTGTGTGTACACAAAGAATTTCCAAGCTTAAGATTTTTTTTTTAAATTTTGGCCGCACCCGAGGCATGCAGGATCTTAGTCCCCTGACCAGGGATGGAACCCATGCCCCCTGCAGTGGAAGCGCCGAGTCTTCACCACTGGACTGCCAGGGAAGTCCCCAAGCTTAAAAATTTGCAGTACAAAGATCTGGGTTAGAATTCCAACTCTGCTAGGTACTGGTAGGTGACCTTGGATAATGATTTAACTGCTTCTAAACCTCAGTTTTATCATCTTTAAAGTAGGGATAATGATAAGTATGATGATGATACTTAGATACCCACAGCATATGTTGTTCACAAAGTGCATAACTCCACGCCTAGCACAAGATAAGCACTTAATAGATGGTGACCATCCCTCTAGCCTTATCCTATTTATAAACTAAGAGACCCAGAGAAATGCCCTTATCTGTCACTGTCTGTTATGTAAAGCTCATATAGACACAGATGAAATGTTTTGGCTTTAATAAAAGACACGTGGTGGGGCCACTGTGGTAGACAGGGCAGGGGGCTGGAGTTGCCAGTTGCCTGTCCTTTTTTTTTTTTATTTTAATTCATTTATTTATTGGTTGCATTTGGTCTTGGTTGCTGCGTGTGGGCTTTCTCTAGTTGCTGCGAGTGGGGGCTATTCTTCCTTGCGGTGCGCGGGTTTCTCATTGTGGTGGCTTCTCTTGTTGCGGAGCACGGGCTCTAGGCACGCGGGCTTCAGTAGTTGTGGCACGTGGGCTCAGTAGTTGTGGCTCACGGGCTCTAGAGCACATGCTCAGTAGTTGTGGTGCACGGGCTTCAGTAGCTGTGGTGCACAGGCTTCAGTAGTTGTGGCGCGCGGGCTTAGTTGCTCTGCGGCATGTGGGATCTTCCCAGACCAGGGATCGAACCCGTGTCCCTGCACTGGCAGGCAGATTTTTAACCACTGCGCCACCAGGGAAGTCCCTGCCTGTCCTTTTTTTTTTTTTTTTTTTTAATCAATTTATTTATTTTATTTTTATTTTTATTTTCGGCTGCGTTGGGTCTTCGTTGCTGTGCGTGGGCTTTCTCTAGTTGTGGCGAGTGGGGGCTACTCTTCGTTGCGGTGCGCAGGCTTCTCATTGCAGTGGCTTCTCTTGTTGTGGAGCACGGGCTCTAGGCACACAGGCTCAGTAGTTGTGGCTCGCGGGCTCTAGAGCACAGACTCAGTAGCTGTGGTGCACGGGCTTAGTTGCTCTGCGACATGTGGGATCTTCCCGGACCAGGGCTCGAACCCGTGTCCCCTGCATTGGCAGGCGATTCTTAACCACTGCGCCACCAGGGAAGTCCCCTGCCTGTCCTTTTAATGGAAATTTTAAAAAAATGTTTGTAGGAAATATTTACTAAACTAATCCCAAGACTCCAGTCCCTTGGGTATTCTGGGATTTGGGGCCAAGCGCAGTCAGGTGCTATCACGTGAGTCGATGGAGCAGCAAACTGGGCTCTGCCTTGGGGCTCATGGTCTGATATGAGAAATAACGCAGGTAAATTAATAAATAGGGTGATTTCAGGAAAAAAAAGACCTGTGGTTTCATTTAGACATGCAGTATTCTGAATCTTCACTCTGATTCCTCAGCTGGGACTACTCTCCTTCTGAAGTCCTGCTCCTCTCTCTTGGTTACCCTAGTGCCCTATATCCAGTGAAAAACTAAAAATACACTGAGTATAAACTATTGGTTTATTTTAAAATTTTCCAGATTCCCTTGGAGACATACCATCTCCCATCAGCATATCAGCTCATGCTTGCTTTCTCCTTAATCTCTGCTGCCACCACCATTTCCATAATCCAAACTCCTTTGAACCTCGAATGCCCCATCTTCAGTGCCACCAGGTACTGCCCTTTGGGACATTCATTATTTCAGTACTATTTTCACAGTCTTTCCTTCTGCCCCAGATTCCTCCATCAATTCATGGCCTTTCTAATTGTTTTTCACACTCCCAAATACGGGGACCCTCATCTTTACTTCATTTTATTATTTTTTTAATTTAATTTTCATTTTATATTGGAATATAGTAGATTTACAACTTTATGTTAGTTTCAGGTGTACAGCAAAGTGATTCAGTTATACCTAGGACTTTATAAACACCTAAATCTCAAAATTTTCAAATATTGCTTCTCCTCCATTCTCTTTATTCTCTCTTCTGAAATTCTGATTATATGTATTTCAGACCTTCACATTCCACCTCCATATCTCAATCCCTCTTTACATTTTACACATCCTTTTCTGTCTGCGCTTTAGATCTGTCTTCTTGGTTTGCTAATTTTCTCTTCAGCTGTATTTAATATTCTGTTTAACCCATCTACTAAGAAAGGTTTTTCTAAAAATATTTGTGTTTCATTGCTAAAAATTCTATTTGATTTAAAAAAAATTTTTTTTCAGCTGCTAAAAAAGCCATATGGGGGCTTCCCTGGTGGTGCAGTGGTTAAGAATCTGCCTGCCAATGCAAGGAACACAGGTTCGCGCCCTGGCCCAGGAAGATCCCACATGCCGCAGAGCAACTAAGCCCGTGCGCCACAACTACCGAGCCTGAGCTCTAGAGCCCGTGCGTCACAACTACTGAGCCTGCGAGCCACAACTACTGAAGCCCACACGCCTAGAGCCCATGCTCCGCAACAAGAGAAGCCACCACAATGAGAAGCCCACGCACCGCAACGAAGAGTTGCCCCCGCTCGCAGCAACCAGAGAAAAGCCCGCGCGCAGCAACGAAGACCCAATGGAGCCAAACATAAAATAAATAAATTTATTAAAAAAAAAAAATGATGGCAGAAGTACATGTTAACCCCAAACCCTACGCCAACACAAACAGGAACGAAAATGAACCAAAAGCAAGGAAAAGTATTAATACTTTAAGTAGGCTGTAGCTGGGAAAGACCTCAACAGTATACACCCTGAAGAACGCAGCCTTTATAATGCCGTTTGGAACAAACTGATTTGCATGACCTGACAGCAGTTTCTAGCTCGTGACCACAGTGCGGTGTTACTGACTGTAAGTGGAGTCAGTTCTGAAGGTTCCCACCAGTATGAGTCGTGAGGGCATGGACTAGCTGCTGGAAGAATAAGAAACACTCCCACTGGGGCCCACTGGCCCATCATTGATTGCTAAGGGACCCAGTGTTGCAAGAGATACTTGCCTGCCAAGCACATCATTTTTTCTCTGTCATCATTTCCTATCAGATTGGGGCAGTGTCTAGAGGCAAGGACTACTTCACAATCCCAGAGAACATTGAATAATCCTATGCTGACACATTTGGAAAACTAGATGGGAAGAGATGCATAATTACTATCTATCTACATAGCTGAAGTAGCATATTTTAAATGTCCTCGGCCAGAGAAAGAAGGAATTCTTGCCAATTAACAAATACCAATGTACTGCTGCTTTGAATAGGTAACGCAGGAGAGAAAACTAGAGATATCAAAACTGATTTTTTAAAAGTTCTCAAATAAAGTATTGGGTTGGCTAAAAGGTTCGTTCGGTTTTTTTCTGTAAAATGGTCTAACAGCACTTAGTTGTCTTTAACTTCATTCGAAACAATTTTGTTAGATTGTATGTGACAGCTGTCATATCAGCGTGCATTTAAAAAAAGACTTATCGAAATTGGTGAATTTTTGTGTAGCCATTTTAATATTGAAGATGGAAGAAAAAAAGCAACATTCTTGGCATAGTATGCTTTATTATTTCAAGAAAGGTAAAAACACAACCAAAATGCAAAAAAAGATGTGTGCAGTGTATGGAGAAGGTGTTGTGACTGATCAAACGTGTCAAAAGTGGTTTGCGAAGTTTCGTGCTGGAGATTTCTCACTGGATGATGCTCCACGGTTGGGTAGACCAGTTGAAGTTGATAGCAATCAAATTGAGATATTAATTGAGAACAATCAACATTATACCACGCGGGAGATAGCCGACATCCTCAAAATATCCAAATCAAGCGATGAAAACCATTTGCACCAGCTTGGTTATGTTCATCGCTGTGATGTTTGGGTGCCACATAAGCTAAGCGAAACAAACCTTCTTGACCTTATTTCCACATGCGATTCTCTACTGAAACGTAACAAAAACGTTCCGTTTTAAAACAAATTGTGACGGGCAAAGAAAAGTGGATACTGTACAATAATGTGGAACAGGAGAGATCGTGGGGCAAGTGAAATAAACCACCACCAACCACACCAAAGGCCGGTCTTCATCCAAAGAAGGTGATGTTGTGTATATGGTGGGATTGGAAGGGAGTCCTCTATTATGAGCTCCTTCTGGAAAACCAAATGATTAATTCCAACAAGTACTGCTCGCAAGTGAAAGCAGCATTTGACGAAAAGCGTCCGGAATTAGTCAACAGAAAACACATAGTCTTCCATCAGGATAATGCAAGACCCCATGTTTCTTTGATGACCAGGCAAAAACTGTTACAGCTTGGCTGGGAAGTTCTGATTCACCTGCTGTATTCACCAGACATTGCACCTTCGGATTTCCATTTATTTTGGTCTTTACAAAATTCTCTTAATGGGAAAAATTTCAATTCCGTGGAAGACTGTAAAAGGCACGTGGAAAAGTTCTTTGCTCAAAAAGATAAAAAGTTTTGGGAAGATGGAATTATGAAGTTGCCTGAAAAATGGCAGAAGGTAGTGGAACAAAACGGTGAATACATTGTTCAATAAAGTTCTTGGTGAAAATGAAAAATGTGTCTTTTATTTTTACTTAAAAACCAAAGGCATTTTTTTGCCAACCCAATATTAACAAATAGAATCTGGGAGCAGATTTAAATAATAATTTACCATGACTATGACTGTGTATTATAAGAATGCAAAGGTGGCTAAATGTTTGAAAATTTATATTAATGTTGACCAAAGGGGGAAAAGCATATAATTCCATGGTAGATTTCAATAAAACATTCATAAAATTTAATGTCCATTCTTGATAAATGTTCTTTGTAAAATGGGATTAGGTGAATAATTTCCTTACTATCAAAACATATCTTATACCAAAAGCCAATATCAAGCTTAGCAATTAAGCACTTATAATTTCTATAATATGACATTGCTTTTATGTGATAGACATTGCAATTAGACAAAAGAACAAAATAAGAGGTTTAACTATTGGAATGAAGAAGACAAAATTATCATCATTTGCAGATAATAGAAAGCCTAAGTTTCAGCAGAAAATTACTGAAAATTAAAAGAGTAAAAGAGAGTTGAGAAAGTTTTGATGATATAATATTAATATTCAAAAATCAAAAGTCTTATAATGTATAAGAAATATAACCCAAATTTAATCCATTTTAAAAGTACAAAACATAAAATTATACAAATAAATTTGAATTATGTGAAAAAAAGAGAAAATTACCAAGAAATAGAAGATAATATATGACTAAGTGAAAAGGCATCCCCTGTGAGTGCACAGAAATATTCTAATATAAATTCTTCCAAAATAATCTAGAAAATCCCTTTTCTGGTCAAAATCCCAACATGATATTTACAGAAAGAAGCATATTTCAAAGTATTGTATGAAAAAAATGTGGTATCTCAAATCAATGGTGATGGGAAAAGATAATCACATAAATAATTGTGCTATTTTAACTGCAGTGAATAGTGTGAAAGAAAAATACAGGTTGGTGTGAAATGTTTTAAATAAAATGTGGGTTCTTGTTTCATTCATTACACAAAATAAATTCCAAATACAGCAAATGTTTTAAAGTAAAAACCAAAATTACATAAGAACTAGGAGAGAGACTGGACAAATATTTTTATAATCGTGGGTGGAAAGTCTATCTGAACATGTCATGACAGCCGGTGATCACAAACAAAAGATTAATAACCTCAACTATGTAACAGTGAAAACTTTCCAATGGCAAAAACAGACAAGAGCCCTATAAATAAAGTTGAAAGACAAAGGACAAATGTGGGAAAATATGAGCAATACAAATGACAGACAACTTGCTGTTACTCTGGTATGAAAAGAGTTGTGTAGTCATTGAGAAAACATCATTATTCCTCGCAAGGGAAAAAGTATCGGTTCTTCAGCTGATAGAATTTTTCTCCTGTCTCTACTGACCTGTTCCCACAGACTCTGAAGATGAAGGGAGAGGGATGACCAATGGCAGTTCTTATCACTCACTCCTGCCAGGATCGTCCCAGCGCCCTTCACACACACACACACACACACACACACACACACACACACACACACACACAAACCATGTGAACATACCATACACACATACACCACACAATACACACATGTGCACATACAACAGACAACACACACATGCAGCCATGTACCATACACACACCCCACATGAACATACCACATACACATGCACCACACAATACACACGTGTGCACACACAACAGACAACACACATATGCACACATGTACCATACACACTATACACACCCCACGTGAACATACCATACACACATGCATCACACAATAACACATGTGTGCACACACAACAGGCAACATAAATATGCACACATGTACAATACACACACACTCATGCCCTTTGGGCAATTTATTGAGGAATCACAACTGCCTGTTTGTGGTGTGTACCTTCCAGGAATACTGTTCAGCTGTTTCTAAGCTTTGCATTCTTTCTGGATCCAGACATTGCCCTGGGATGTGGTCGTGGATGGGACATGTCCTGTCTGCCCCAGAGTGGATTCAGTGCCTAGAGGAACACCGCAGCCTATTTCCCAATTCCAGTCACCGGAAAGGCTTTCCTCCCTCTGCAGAAGGGCTCTGCTTTTGTGAAACGAAGCCAGAATGAACAGTGAGCTGAAGCCCAGTCCTCCTCAGGTTCTGCCGTTAGGTGGTCTTAGTCCCCGATGGTTTTAGGAAACCCCCTTCCCTTCCCAGGTTTGGCAAGGTCTTCACGGGGGACTTGGGGAAGGGGGCCTCTAATCATCAGTGACTGCAGAGGAAGCCAACATGGACCATAAACTGTCATATGACAACTTGTCCAGCCACGGTGACAGAAATTCCCCAGAATGTATCTAATCGAGGGACAAGGTCCCTGTGGCAACAGTCACCTGTGGAGGTCACTTGTGGAGGTCCACATGACTTCAGTCCTGTGGAGGCTCAATACTGCTGGAATCCCCCTTTGAAGATTGCCGTCAGAGCCTGAAGCACATTTTTGGGGGGTGTCCTGAGTCCATAAGTGAAATGTTTTTCAGATTGTATTCAATTTTTGGAAATAGGTAAAAGCCATTTGCCACATGTTCTAGTGTTTTTGTTTTTGTTTTTTGGCCATGCCAAGTGGCATGCGGGATCCCGACCAGAGATTGAACCCATGCCCCCTGGACCGCCAGGGTAGTCCCCCCACATGTTCTAGCTTGTAAAAGAAATGTCCATAGAGAACAGATTTGTGGTTGCCAAGGGGGAGGGAGGGTGGAGGAGGGATGGAGTGGGAAGTTGGGGTTAGCAGATGCAAATTATTTTATATATACAATGGTAAACAACTAGGTCCTACTGTATAGCACAAGGAACTATATTCAACATACTGTGATGAACCTTAATGGACAAGAATATTAAAAAAGGATGTATAAGGCTTCCCTGGTGGCTCAGTGGTTAAGAATCCGCCTGCCAATGCAGGGGACACGGGTTCGAGCCCTGGTCCGGGAAGATCCCACATGCTGCGGAGCAACTAAGCCCGTGCGCTACAACTACTGAGCCTGTGCTCTAGAGCCCGCGTGCCACAATTACTGAGCCCGCGAGCCACAACTACTGAAGCCCGCGCACCTAGAGCCCGTGCTCTGCAACAATAAAAGCCACTGCAATGAGAAGCCCGCGCACCGCAACGAAGAGTAGCCCCCCCTCGCGGCAACTAGAGAAAGCCCCCGCGCAGCAACGGAGACCCAACACAGCCAAAAATAAATAAAATAAATTAATTTTTTTAAAAAAAAGAATGTATTTTTTAAAAAAAGAACGTATAGGTAACTGAATCACTTTGCTGTACAGTAGAAATTAACACAACATTGCAAATCAACTATACTACAATAAAAAAAATTAAAGAAATGTCCAGCTGGTTAAGTTTTAATGATACATGTTTTATATGCATATATAATGTTTTCACCGTATGTAGAGAAACAGAGACAGAAAACCGTGAGATAATAAAACTGCTTGATGTTCTTTGGTAGCTCATAAACAAATTCTGAAGGCAATTCCCAAAGGGGATTTCTAAAGATTTTTCAAACACTAATAGCATCACTGGAGTAAGTGTTTATTTAGTTTTTCAAAGTAACTACTTCGAAGAAGTATATTTAAATGAATATCTAGTATGTTTGGGGGGAAAAAGTCTCATTAGAGTCACAAATTGTGTAGCAGATGTTCTCTTCTTTCTAAATGTTATTTTCAAAGGCTTAATAAGCATATCTTCCCCTTCCTATATGTACCTCTCTGCATCCCTCCAGCACCCAGCCAATCCAATGCACCATCAACTCCTTCATTTTTACTTTGGTAATGTCTCTCTTACGTTGGTCCATCCCTCTGTTGTGATCTTTAATGTCTCTTCATGAAATTTCCTGCCTTTGTTCATATTCTTATACCCTTCCCCCCTTCCATTATTGGAATTTCCCTCCTAGTCTTCTCTGCCTGATAAAACCCTCCTAATCCTTCAAGGTCCAGCTCAAACTCCACCTGAGTAACCTTTGCTACCCCCTTCCCTCTTCCTCTTCTTTGCACCCCTTCCCTCTTGTCTTTCTGCTTGTCATTCTGCTTGTAGTGTAGAAACTCCATCACTGAAGGCATTCAGTAAAATATTTGCTGGGTGTTGTGAAATGAAGGTTGGACTGATGTCTCAATCAGAGGGGAAATTCAGGGTCAAATGAAAGCAGATGACGTCAGCTTCTTTCAGCTGGGCAAGAGTCCAGTCTGCTCACAATGAATGCTAAACTAACAGGACGGGACTAGATTTCACACTTCCAGTCTCATTTCTTTGAAAGAGTACTGGGAAGTTTCCTGGCTATGCTCCAGATAGAGGACACACATCAAATCCTCCTTAGGGTTTAAGAAACATGCCTCAGACAGATATGATCCATTGGAAGCTATCAATTAGAGAAGAGTAGTATTAGGCAAGAAAAGAAAAAAGCGTTATCTGGGAATAGAAAGGTCGAAGACACAGGCTGTGTGAGCTAGGATGGAAATCACACCTAGCCTTTGGACAGTGAACATTTTGATCAGCTGTCTGATGTCCACCTGGCTTCCTACTCCCATGTTATGTTCTTCATTTCTTGCTTCATTTTTGCTGGTGCAAGAAAAATTAAAATATAGGTGTGACTTCCAGAGAAAAATAACAGCAGAACTTGTGAATTGTCTGATCATTCTTTTCCCCTTGCAGGAGGATCTTACAGTTTTTGTTATTGATGTGTAAGACTATTATATAGTAAGCCTATTAACTCATTTTTTTAAATTGATTTTAAACAGCTTTTATTCTTTTTTAAAACTAACTTTTATTGGAGTATGGTTGCTTTACAATGTTGTGTTAGTTTCTACTGTACAGCAAAGTGAATCAGCTATACGTGTACACATATCCCCTCTTTGTTGGATTTCCTTCCCATTTAGGTCACCACAGAGCACTGAGTAGAATTCCCTGAGCTATACAGTAGGTTCTCATTAGTTATCTATTTTATACATGGCATCAATAGTGTATATATGTCAATCCCAATCTCCCAATTCATCCCACCCACCCCTTTCCCCCTTAGTATTCATACGTTTGTCCTCTACGTCTGTGTCTCTATTTCTGCTTTGCAAATAAGATCACCTATACCATTTTTCTAGATTCCACATATATGTGATAATATATGATATTTGTTTTTATCTTTCTGTCTTACTTCACTATATATGACAATCTCTAGGCCCATCTACGTCTCTACAAATAACCCAATTTCATTCCTTTTTATGGCTGAGGAATATTCCATTGTATATAGGTACCACATCTTCTTTATCCATTCCTCTGTTGATAGACATTTAGGTTGCTTTCACGTCCTGGCTATTGTTAATAGTGCTGCAATGAATACTGGGGTGCATGTGTCTTTTTGAATTATGTTTTTCTCTGGGTATATGCCCAGTAGTGGGATGGCTGGGTCATATGGTAGTTCTATTTTTAGTTTTTTAAGGAAACTCCATACTGTTCTCCATAGTGGCTGCATCAATTTACATTCCCACCAACAGTGCAAGAGGCTTCCCTTCGTTGTTAATCATATTTATTGCAAACAAGTGTTCCCCAAATGGTTAGACATTGATTCCCACACTTCCCTAATAATCTATCATTCCCCACTAATTTGAAATCGCTACCAAGCTCTATACTTAGCAGGAAGGACCACCAATAATGCACTTTGCCAAATGACAGGCTCAAAAGGTGGGCTCGAGGGTGGACCCAGAGCAACTCCAAGCCAAACGGACAGTGACATTCAGCAAACTGGTAGTTAAAAAACCAAAAAGCCTGTGGTGATTCAGCAAGCTTACTCCTGAGAATAATAATAATAAAAAAATCTACGTACTTCTGTCTTAGAGTACGTGGCATAAGTATTGAGTTCAGAGCATTTCCAAAACACAGTATAACTCAGGCTAACTTAAGCTATGATTTCTTTCACTGGGTGTCAAATCCCATCCCTGTGTGCTATGGATTTTTTTTTTTAAAGCTTTCTTTTCACTGAAAGTATTCATTATAAATCTTATAAACATAGATTTAAATGATTCTAGTGGCCTATCACCACCCTCAGAGTGGGGTTCCTGGGGAATCTCTTCAGAATTAGATAGGAATTCACTAAGATCAGAGAATTTTGGAGCTTCTCGGTTGAAATGCTTAAAAGTTCAGCAAAGCTGTGCAGCCTCTCCTTCAGGCTCAAGTCTCAGGCTCTCATTCCACTCAGAAAGCATCGGTTCAAAATACGTGGTTTTCCCTGTTGCTCAGTTCTAACAATTTCTTTTTCTTTCAGTTTACCAGAATGCAGCATGGTGGTTGATGAAGCAAACGATTATGCAAAGCAGGAGTCATATAGCAAAAAAAAGTATGCAAAGCAGGAGTCATATAGCAAAAAAAGGTATGCAAAGCAGGAGTCATATAGCAAAAAAAGGTATGCAAAGCAGGAGTCATATAGCAAAAAAAGGTATAAGTCAGTTTGGAAACTTTATCAGAGTTTCAAAAAATGCAGGCTAATACACAGCAGCAGACTAGAAGTAGTCCAAACAATTTATTCTTGGGAAACTGGTGAAGGCCCAGGAATTAAGGGCAATGACCTGGGTGACGAAGCTGACAAAAGTTGGGTGGACAATAAAGGGCCAGTTGGCAACTCACTTGCAGGCAGAGGCTGAGGATGATGAGCTGGCCAGCCAACCGTGGAAAGCTATGAGTGCAATACAATCGATACAGACCACAGTCCCAGGTCAAGTGTAGAATAAACACAAGTATCCCTCCAATGCACATAGGCAGCCCTCCGAGACACACAGGCAACTCCCCAAGTCTGTTTGGCACTGTGTGTCCCTCCAGGAAAGCAGACAGCCTCCTGCCGTCCAGAAGTAGGTCTCTGTTTCTTCTATCTCATCCAGTGACAAGCCTTGGTCTTTCCATGCCTGGCTCACAGTGAAACTCACGTGCCCTCCCAGCTGTATCTCCAGTGTAGGTTCCAGCTCTGTTCTAGCTCCACCCCCATCTGAGTGATCTCTTTACAGAGGTCTGCAGGGGTCTGCAGCAGCAGCCTGCAGGTTGAGGGAGAGGAAGTCAGAGGAGTGGCTGCAGAGAGGAGGGGAAGTGGAGGAAAGGGGTTGACACCAGAGGTGTGTTACAGCTGGACACTGAGATGCAGTCTCACGAGGTCAGTATGGGAGCTGGTCCTTTTACCTTTGCGGAGTTCCTTCAGCCTCCATCTAATCCAATGAGCTGTTCCAGATGCACTAACTCAGATTGATATTCAGACCAGATAGCTATGTGTTAATTTTCCACAAGAAATCCGGTAAAAATGCTCATGAATACTGATCACAGGCAGTCAAGTCAGACTCAGCTGTTTTGTGCCCTTGGCGGCAAGCTGCAGACAGGCTGGAGTCTTTGAGTCTGGCAGCCCCGTGCACCATCTCCCTTACAGGGCCACACGCAGTATGGACGTTTATACTCTCTGACCAGGACCAAGACACTGTCTTCCTTGTTCGGTGCAAGAGATGCGCTGCCCAGCTGCTGCCCCTTCCTAGGTCTTGTGATAACAATTCCCCTTTCCTGGGCTCTGCCCCTCTTTGGCCAGAAAGCAGCATGGTGGAAAGCCTCTTGGTTGTCCCTGACCATCCCAGCACAGCAAAGCATCAGTGTCTGCATCATCTGGTGTTCATCTCTGTGAGATCTCAATTCACAGTGATCATCCCAAGACAACCCAAATTCCCTCTGGTTCTTGGAGCTGAGCCCTCTTTCAGGTTCTAAGGTTCACTCTTCACTGGAAGGCCCCTTGGACAGAAGGAATCACAGCTTGTGGCAAGAGCTGTACGTGCTTTGCCCTTTGTCTCAGCCATTCTCGGCTGCACACAGCTACTGCCAAGTCCTTGGTTATGGAGGGTCTTGGGGCTGGGAAGGACCTTTGTGCTCTCCAGTGCTGGTCTCTGGAGCTCTCACCACCCTCTGGAAGCCTTGAACCTGGTCAATGTTGCCTTACCCTGCCCAGCCCACCAAGACGCAGGATGGCCCTTTACAGGGACTATAGGACAACTAACCCTACAGGCCATACACTAGGCTCACTAGAGTTTGGCGGAAATAGACTTTTGCAGACCAAGTTCACAAATCCTGAATCCTGCTAACCCAAAGGCTAGGAGATGGGACACATGCCCATGGACCCAGGGAAATGGTGTTCTTTCCCTTCCCCAAATCTCTGTGCCTTGCTCAAGGGAACGCAACCAGTCCAAGGGGAGACGGCAGTCTTCCAGACCCAGTTACCTTCCTGAAACCTCTGGCCATTGGTCACTTCCACCCCTGGCAGCCTTGGTACCTCTCCATAGAGAAAATAGAAATATTCCTAGGCTTTTGCTATAAAGTTAAGTAGCCCTGTCAGAAAAACCTAGGAAAAATTGTGGTAGAATTTAAAGTCTATAACTGATTTTTTCTTTAGTAACTTATGGTAGGCAAAATTCTATGAGATGACCCTCATAATCTCTGCCACTTGGTGTCCACAGCCTGTGTAATTTTTTCCCCTTGAGTGTGACTTAGTTCTAACCAACAGAATATGGAAAAAGTGAAGGGCTTTTGCAGATGTAATTAAGGTTCCAAATTAGTTGCTTTTTGGTTAGTTAAAGGTAGATTATCCTGGGTGGGCCTGACTTAGTCAGATGAAAGCCCTTTAAAAGAAGAACTGGGCCCTCCCTGTACTCAGAGATTGTCCTTGCTGACTTGATGAATTGGGCAGTCTGTTTAGGAAGCCCACCTGGCAAACAACTGCAAATGGCCCTCTAGGAACTATGACTGGCATCTAGGACCCGAGGACAGCTTCCACCTGACAGCCAGCAAAAAGTTGGGACCTTCAGCCATATGACCACAAGGAAATGGATTCTGCCAACAATATGAATAAGCATGGAAGGGGTATCTTCCCCAGTCGAGCCTCTTGATGAAGATGCAACCTAGCCAACACCTTCCTTGCAGACTTGTGATACCCTGAGCAGAGAAACCAACTAAACCAAACCTGGATTCCTGACCCATAAAAACTGGAGGATAATAAACGTGTACTAGTTTAAGCCATTACGTTTGTGGCAAGTTGTTACACAGCAATAAAAAAATAAAAAAGCATATATAGTCTTTGCTATAATTCTCTCTCAAATATTTCATCTTCTAGTTTCTAGTTGTCCCCCAAAATCACATTACCAAAGATTCATTAAAAAATTTTAAGAAATCTGAATCAGCACTGTGAAACAAGGAAGAATGCATTCAACATTCAGAAACTTTGGGAAATTTTCAGAAGTTTTTCAAAAATATAAAGTTTAAGTTAACAGCTGGCAACAGAATTCTTAAGGAGGAAACTATTCTTGTTTAAAAAATTACTTTGGTAAAGTACTTTGGTTAAAAAAAAGAAAGACATAGATGAGTTGTTCTGCATTTTTCAGGAATTTAGGGGATTTGATAAAGAATGAAGATGGGAAGGGATGGGAAAGGAAGGAAACTTCGAAGAACAAAGATAACTAACATCCTCTTTTAATTATTTGCGTATCTAAAATATAATACTCTCTTGTTATAGGCAGAAAAATGGCCACCAAAAATGTCCACGTATTAATCTCAGAGCCTGTGGATAAGTTATCTTCCATGGTAAAAGGAACTTTGTAAATGTGATTAAGTTAAGGATCTTGAGATGGGAGATTATCCTGGATTATCCAGGGAGGCCCGCTGTAATCTCCTATAAATGAAATGGGGGCAGGGGTGGACAGGAGAGTCAGAGTCAGAGAGAGATTCAAAGATGCCACACTGTTGGCTTTGAAGATGGAGGAAAGGCCACAGTCAAGGAATATAGGCAGCCTCTAAAAGCTAGAAGCGGCAAACAAATGGATTCTCCCTCGAGCTTCCAGAAGGAACACAGCTCAGCCAACACTTTGACTTGAGCCCAGTGAGACTCATGGCAGACTTCCGACTTCCAGAACTGTAAAATAATAAATTTGTGTGGTTGAAAGCCACCAAGTGTGTGGCAATTAGTTACAGCATCAGTAGGAAACTAATACACTCTCCATTCACGTTATCTAAATGCCCCAAGTCCTTAGTGAAACTTTGGGTGGAAATCATGAAAAGGAGCTGAGTTCCACAGATGAGTCGATGCAGGGGGGAACAGGGACCCCCACGTAGGAGGATGAGATGATCCATCAGCTAAATTAATTCATAGGAAGCAGGAAGTAGGCCCTAGAGTTGATCATGGGAATATAACACATCCACCTTTACCCCCTCATGGAATTTTCAGAAATCTTAAAAGACAGCACTGGATGCCCCACCAATTTTGTGATGGAAAATTAAACCAAACTTATCCAAATCTAAGTGTCTTGGGTTTAGAAGGAGACTAAGCAGTACCCATCATATTTTTATTGACACATGTGTAATAGGATATTAAATGGAACACTTTCTTTTCCTTATGAAATTTTATTTTTATGTTTTTGAATAGTAATATATTTACATGTTTAAAAACAAAACAAAATAAGAAGATAAACACTTAAAAGACTCACTCTCACCCTGTCCACCTTCACCCCATTCTTCCTTGCTCCATTTGTAGCCATTTACATCAACTCATAGCTATCATTCCTGTGTTTATGTAAAATTGAATAAATATTCTCATTCCCCCTCTTTCTTACATAAAAGATAGCATATGATATACACTATTCTCCATCTTGTTTTCCTCATTAAAACAATACAGCTTAAAGATCTCCCCATAGCAATGCGTAGAGTCCTTCCTCGTTCCTTTTTTACAACTCAGGGTATTACATTGTGTACATAGAAGTATCATAGTTCATGTAACCAGTTTCCTCCTGAGAGGCATTTGGGTTGTTTCTAAGCTTTTGTTATTATAAGCCACATCATAATGAATAACCTTGCTCATGTGTCATTGGGAACATGTGCAGATGAATCCATAGGATAGGTCCCAGAGGTGGGATTGCTGGGTTAAAGACAAAGGCAATGTAAATATTGCCAGATTTCCTTCCATAAAGGTTGTACCATTCTGTACTCTCACTAACAACGTTTGAGTTCCTATTTCCCCACAGCCTCAGAAGAGACTGTGTTGCTAAATCTCTGGCTTTCTCATTGACGGGTGAGAAATGATACCTCACTAACTTGCACTTTTCTTAAAAGTAAGGTTGATCATCTTTTCTTATGTTTGGGAGCCATTTACATTTCTTTTTCTGTGAACTGTATTTTCCTATCATTTGGCCTCAAATTGGACCCTTTTTGTTTCAACCAAAGTTCAAAAAAATTGAAAATAATAGGTTGCAAACACTCCCATATTCTAAAAGAAGGATTTCCAAATGGTCTTGTGACCCTTAGCCCAATACCCAGGCTATAAAGGGGTTTAAAATTGAAAAGGCCAAAAGAAAGTAGTTCTTTAGGGAAAGCTGTTGGCATTCTCTGCATTTTCTATCCCCCACCATGACGGTAGGAGGTAAGGGGACCTTCCTCAGTGCAAGTCAGGAAAGAGGAGCTTCAAGGGGACCTCCACTCAGAGACTTTGTGTCCCCTAAAACTTCAGAGGACACAGAGGTCTGGTACCTGACTCCAAGGATAAGAAACCCAAGGATCAAGAAGCTGAGGCTGTCAGGCCAGCATCCGGACAAAAAAGTGGGAACCACATTGGAATGTAGTAGAAGCTACACTTCCACTGATGGAGGCCAAAGGGTCTAATGGGTAAGAAAACTAAAGTCTGTGGCTGGAGTGATCTGTGATGGTGGGGCAATCCCTCATTTGGCATGGCAAGGGTCTGTGAGTTTCCGTGAGTCAAGTAGATACCCAGGAAAGTAACTGAGCTGGAGGAGCCATCTTTTTTTTTTTTTTTTTTTTTTAGGAGGAGCCATCTTGATGTGACTTTTCCCAAAAAAGGCAGATTGCCAGGGCAAGAGAACTCTAACAATGCCAGCAGTAAGAGGCTGTGGGATGCACTTTCAGGGGCAGGATCAGAGGTAGTGACATAAGAGTTCAGGATAACAAGATGTAAAATATCTAGACACACACAACCAAAAATAAGTATGAATAACCTTGTAAGTTGAAAATTAGAACCCACTAGACAGGAATACACACAAACATTAAATGGAGACACATATTGTGTTCTGGGATAAGAGCACTCTTTATTTAATATATCCCCAAGAAAAATATGAAGATTTGGGGGGGAACTTGACCAAATAATTCTTTAGTTTACATATAATAAATATGTATACATGAATAAATATATAATAAAACCTGAGAATACTCTGAGAATTAACAGAAAAAGGGTGGTACTAAAAAAAAAACCCTATTTTAAACTTATAGCAGGTGGTATTGGCACAGAAATAAATCAGCAGAACAAAAGAGAAAGTTCAGAAATAGACTCTAGTATATGATTCAGTATACGAGTCAAATCACGAGGGGAAAAAAATAACAGTCAAGGAATATTCATAGAACAACTGGCTAAACCATTTAGCAAGAATAAAAAAAGACCCCTCCCGACCTCACTCCTTATACTAAAATGTTTCAGATGGATTAAAGATTTAAATGTTTTTTTTAACTGCTGAATTATAGTTATTACCTTGAGATTGGAAGGTCCTTCTAAGCATGGTACCAAAGGCAAAATACATAAGGAAAAAGACTGATACATTTGACTACACAAATTTAAAGTTTTTGTGTGGCAATGCATGACACAAACAGGTCAAAAGGGAAATAATAAAGTAGAAAATTTGTTTACAACACATGTGACAGCTAAAAGTGAAAATTACTATAATACAAAGAACTTTTTCAAATCAATATAAGACAAGCCAACTACTGAGAAAAAAGGCACATCACCACAACAGAATTACAAATGACCAATCAACATGCAAATTAGTCAGCGAAATGCAAACAAAACATTGAAAGGTCATTTATCACCTACCAGATTAATCAAGATTAAGAATATCAACGATGCCCAGGTATGTTGAGGCTTCCTGCTGGTGAGAGCATAAACTGGTATAAACTTTCTGAGATTCCTCTGACAATATGTAGTAAATCTACAATGTATATAGTTTTCATTCCAACAACTTCAAGTCTAGGAATTTAGCATAAGTGATAACTGAATACAATTATACAGACATATATAAGAATAGTAGACATCTGGAAACACTCTAAATGCACAATACTCAACAGAGTATTAGTTAAATAAATTATGGTACCAACTTTTAATGCCATCATGATTGACATGAAAAATGTGTCCAATGCATGTTACAAACCACATGCCTAGTTTGACCCCATTTTGGTAACCTTGAGTTAGGCCAAAAAATTATGGATATGGATACACACACGCACATACACAGAGACACACACACACGTCACCAGAATGACTCATTCATTCTCTCTCTTTCTGAAACAATGGATGTACACTTTTTAAAATTGATTTGCCTCACTGCATCACCTGCCCACAAATGGACACAGAAAAATCCACACCCACTTTCCTCTCCAAAATCAGGCACTTGAGTTTAACCAACGATGGCTGTGGGAGGCAAATGGTCCTTAAAACACCATTTGATTGACGTCTACTACCCACTGGTTTTCTCTCTGATGAAGGGAATGGAAAAATTAAAGGGTTAGGAAATCGGAATATGAGATTAGCAAAAAAAGGGAGCCTTGAGAATTCTTTTATACCTCCTTTAAAATCAATTTAAATACTAACTTTATTCCAATCCACTATGGAATTTCAAGGTAATGACTTTTGCTCTGGTCTTAATCTTAAGGGCCCAGCTGCAATTTTAGGTCTGGAGTCATGGATGGACTATTACCTATTTCCCCTAGTTAACCTCCATCTATTTTGGTTGCTTGTGGCTCCTTCTAGAAGTGATGGGGGAAGGTATATCACAGTGAAAAGATAAGTATAAAAAGACACAGTTGCTATAATAGTAAAAGTAACAATTGAAGTTACGTCTCTGTCTGAACCCATCTCTCCACTCTAAAATGGGAAAATGATAACTCCTAACCTTCCCACCACACAGAACTGCTATGAGGATGGAATGAAAGAACATGTATAAACAAAAACTATGGTGGAGATAAATAAAAACTATGGGCACCAAAAAAAAAAAAAAAAAAAAAATTCAGCCAGGGAACAATCTGCTCCATATCTGGGCAACCCTCAGTTTTGATTCCTAGTCTAGAAGGGAGCTCAAGACTGGATCTTGGCACTCACCTCTACACACTGTCCCCAAGACAGTTAATAAGGAAAAGATCCTCCTTCCATCACTACCTGAGGATCTAGCTTTATTTAGTGGCACTCATAACCCAGCTCTGAATGCTACCTGATCAGTCCTTCAACAGAAGGACCCTGTATGCTTCTAGGAAGACCCACTATTGGTCTCCTGAGATGCTCTCCCCGCCTTAACCAGGAATCCACTTGGGAAAAAAAGGGACGGTATTGTGGTTAAGCTACCAGGCGAATTCAGAGAACTGAAGGCTGCCTTCATGTGCATGAGAAAATGATCAGAAAAGAACTGCAGGAAAATGGCGCATCCTTCTTGCAAATGCTCAGCACCTACTTCTGTTAAGTATTAACACTGAGCAACTCTGTGCTATAGTTTGGAACGTTTAGAGGAAGGGACAAAATCTATGTTTTTGTTATTTCAGCATTCTTTCATGAACTGCTTTTACATTTCTGCACTGTACCCAGAAGTACATTTTACTTCATATTTAGTCAGTTTTCTTAACGAGAAACTTTTGATACCAAGCAAATAGGACTTCTTCCTTCCAATGACAATTATGCTAAGTTCCCATGTGGACAAATTCTTTGGCAGTTAATTCTAGAACTTGAAATTAGGCGGACTACAGAAACATATGGTATTTACAGAACTGGTAAAAAATAATAATAAGGGGGAGAAACTCAGATTCTCTCTTTGGTTAGAGGAGGCTTGGAGGAAAATCCTTACTCATCAGAGACCCTACCTCATACTAACCAAATAATTTGTAAAGATTCCAAATGTAATTCAAGAGCTGTGAAAACTGTATGAGTTTGAATTGTTGCACATAAAAATTAAAAGTCGGAAGCTATTTGTATTAGTCTATTGAGAGTTCTACTCTACAGTTCACCTGAATGAGAGCAGGAAGTGTTCTACATGTTGATCCTAAGTTGTAGTCTGAGACGGCACCTCAGAGGACAAAGGACAATTATTCCTAATACTGCCCAGTACTGGCTGGGGCCAGGGCTGACAGCTGGCCTTGAAAACTCAAGCATCAGGGTATCACTTCCCTCTCTCTGACTCTTCCCAGTTCAGAGGATATGCTTTGGGCCAGATCTCCCTGGGGAAGCAGCTTCATAGAGAGTTGCCACCTGTTCCTATCATTGCTCGTGTCTCCTCATCTGCCTACAAGCCCAGGCTGCTCAGATGTGTCCCTCACCGGTGCCCAGCGAGCCGGTGGAGAACACACCAGCCCACCATGTGGGAAAGACTGTCCCTTTTCCTCAGGACTGTGGTGTTGCCCAATTCTAGGACCACGTTCATATATGCTGCACCCTGAGTTGGGCAATATCACTGCCCCCCCCACCCCTCCCCATGCTTTCTATGCTCTAGGCCTGGAGAGGGAGGGAGAAGGCAGAGGAGGACACCACCGTCACTTAGAGAAGCCACAAGCCTCCACCCTTCTTCTCCCTTCGTTCCTTGCTGAGCCTTGGAGTTACACTGTTGGTTAGGGAGGAAAGTTCAAGAACACTGATTCGGGCTTTAAAAGTCAAATCGAATCCACTCCATCTGTAAATTCAGCATATTGACAGTAGATCCGGGACATGGTTCATGATAAAGTAACACTCATAGTTACTGACGTTGTAGATAAAAGGGACGACCGTGTCGCCTGCATTGTTCCCTGCATTGTTCCCCTCCCCACACAGGACTCTGGCCGTGGGCTTCACAGTGTTGCAACCCATTGTTACCACACCACCCCCCCAAGTCTAAAAGGAGGCACAGAGCATTTTTAGGAAATGTTCAGTGAAAAAAAAATTTGCCAAGGCTGTTCTAAACATTCATGTGAAAGAGAACTGTCTAAATTAACGGAATATTTTTACTGGAATGAAGACTTATGGCTTTTGAATACATATAAGACAAAAGGAACTGTATCAAAGCAACACTGCCTAACAGATATTGCAGGGAACTTACTGGAGTGGCCAGGCTAGCATACTTTCTAATTAGTGTGTCAACCAATTGTCGGAAAAGGGCTTCTAAAGTGTTTGCCGTGTTTGCCTATGTCAATGATCTCTAGCCTTTGCAATGACCTCCTTCATAAAGTCAAATTCTAGCCCACACTTAAGTCTATCTCATTACTTATTGTAAAAGAATGGATTCTGAATTAATGACAGAGATGCTATAAAGGAAGAGGCAGACAGTCTCTTGCATTCAGGGCCTAGAGGAGCTGACTCTCCGGCGTCACTCAGAGGAGAACACAGGCCCAGCCCATGTGACCTGTAGCCTGTGGTCAATATTACATTGTACGTCAAGGTTCTCAAGTTCAGAGACACAGAACTCGTCGTGTAGCAGGGAAGACATCAACAATTCCCGAGTGTCCTCCTTTTGGGGGATTCCAAAGAGATAGTCACCGTCTTGAATCCAGGAATGGGATTGCAGGCCCACGCACACACAGGGCCTCTGTGCAGACACCTGAGAAGCTGTCATAACATCTGCCCCAGCAGCAGTGCATCCTCTTCACGCAGCATCGGCAATCTAGACACGGCGGAGGAAAAGAGAGTTCACTGACACTTAGGTTTTCCTGAGGTGCATCCCTGTGTGCACGGGAAGCAGTACAGGAGATGAGCCACCACTCTGTGAGTGGTCAGGGCGCCATCACTGACCCTGCTCTCTTCCTGGGACTGGAGGGCAAGCCCCTCCCTCCTGAGGTGCAGAGTTACCCATGCCTTTCACCTGCTGAGCCTGGGACAACCTCCCGCACTCCCCCTCTGACCCTCCTCAATCCCAGCTGTTCTTCCTGACTCCAACCCCACCCTCCCTCCATTCCACTCATTCCTCAAAACTGACAGTCGCACATACCACACTGCTGAGAAGGAGAGGAATGCGAGGACAATCACCACAGCCAGGGAGCCTAGCCCGACGCCTACCATCTGCTGCAGCGTGAGCGATGAGTCTGCGGGACAGAACCACACGCTGAACCCGCAGAGCACAGGATCACGGCCCTCCCCGGAGGTGCACACCCACCTGTGCTCGCTCTGTTTTAACCAGAGGTTGGCCCCATTTAACAAACCATCCCAAGAATGCCCAGAGTTCCTCTGTGCCCCCTCAGTTGGCCCTGAGAACAGGGCATCAGGAAAAACCGTTCCTCGGCATTTTTGAAAAGGAAGCGTAAAACCGGGCCACATTTAAGTTACAAGGGATAAAAGCTGATCTTGCTGGGCACACACATACAGCATCCTGTGCTGTGTGTGTTGGTCCTCTCTCAAGTCAATTACACTTGATCGATTTTTACCGGCAGTTTTCCTTTGCGTCGAGGAAGATGTCATTCTGACGTCATTTGGACTTTTGCTCCCAAAATGATAGCTCCAGTGATCAAATATAGCAAAAAGGGACTACCCTGGTGCTCCAGTGGTAAAGAATCTGCCTTGCAATGCAGGGGACGCGGGTTTGATCCCTGGTCGGGGAACTAAGATCCCACATGCTGAGGGGCAACTAAGCCTGCACACCAAAACTACTAAGGTTGCTCGTCTCCACTAGAGCCTGCATGACGCAAACTACAGAGCCCATGCGCTCTGGAGCCTGCGCGCCACAACGTGAGAAGAGAAAACCCGCCACCACAAATAGAGAGAAGCCCGAGCACCACAATGAAGAGCCCGCGTGCCACGACGAAAGATCCCTCACGCCTCAACAAAGATCCCACGTGCTGCAACTAAGACCCGATGCAGCCAAAAAAAATAATAATAAAAATATTAATAAAATAAATAAATAAATCTTTAAAAGAAAAACAAATATAGCAAACAAATCCTCTCTGTTGGGTAGAGTCATCTGTCATTTCCCCTACAGGAAGCAAGGGTAGTACCTCCCTGCTCTGTTCAGCAGGTTGCCGTGAAGATAAAATAAGAAAATTGATGTAAAAGCTCTTTGAAAGACATTCATATGTTCTATTCAGAGGTGCATTGCGTGTCAACTCCAGGGAGATGCCTGGCTGTTAACTGAAAAACACACACATTTGAGTTGTACCTTTGGGCCAAGTGACTAAGTCAGGGCATCATGTTCTAAACTAAAGATCTCATTTTAACTTGCAAACACTTACTTAGCACTTACTATGTGCCAGACACTGTTCTAAAACCTCTCGTAACCACCCACTGGGTACCATAATAATAGCACCAGGTATTATTACACTGGGTACTATTATTATTCCCATTTTATAGATGATGAATCCAGACATGGAGTGATTAAGAAACTTGCCCAAGGTCACCCAGCTAGTAAATGACAGAGCCAGGATTCAAACCCAAGCTGCCTGGCTCCAGGATCTTTGCTTTTGACCACAGCACCATGCTTTCCCAGGGCAGATCTGAATCCAGCTCTTTCTGCAGCAGAGTGGGTCATGTTCTCCCCCAGAGGTCAGGGGTGCTGGCCCAGATCTTTCCTCCACAGGCTGATGATGATGGGGCCTCGGGCTGTGGTTGCTCAAATTCCTCTTTGGAAGAACAAAAATCTGTACAATGGTGCCACCAGACATTGAGAAGATCTTGGGGGGCTGACTTTGCATGTATAGAATTAAAAATAAAAATACCACCAAGTCATGGAATAAGTTTAAGGGAGTGCAACCAATTCCAAATTTTTCCAGATGATTTGTTGCAGTTGTCATTGTTGGAATATCAAATTACAGTCATCCCTCAGTATCCATGGGGGATTGGTTCCAGGGCCCCCCTTGGATACCAAAATCCTCAGATGCTCGAGTCCCTGACATAAAATGGTGTAGTATTTGCTTATAACCTACTGTATACTTTAAATCATCTCTAGATTATTTATGATACCTAATACAACATAAATGCTATGTATATAGCTGTAAATACAACATATTCAATAAATGCTAGGTAAATAGTTGCCAGTGTGCAGCAAATTCAAATTTTGCTTTTTGGAACTTTTTGGAATTATTTTTTCTGAATATTTTCAATCCACGGTTGGTTGAATCCATGAATGTGGAACCCACAGATATGGAGGGCCAACTGTATTTCATTTGTCTGTACCCTCCTTTTACCGATGCACCAGGCATATGCTTAGTGATCCCCCTGGGTAATCCAACACTGCCATTGAAGAGTTGAAAACAGCAAAAGCAAACATCTGTTACCGTAAGGGGAGAGGGGCTTAAGAGGAAAAATAGCCCCTGGACTTGAGACCCTCAAAATATAGATGACTTATTTCCCTGGCAGTGAATGTAGCACATTTGAGAACAGTTCAAGCTACTTAACTTTTTCATCATCAATTCTGTGCTGTCTAATACAGTAGCCGCTAGCCACAATGTGGCTATCTAAATCTAAATTAATTTAAATTAAATTAGATTAAAAATTCAGTTTCTCAGTTTCTCAGTCATACTACTTTAAGTGCACATTTCAAGTGCCCAGTAGCCACAAGTGGTGAGTGGCTACCATACTGGACAACACAGCTTTAAAATCTTTCCATCACTGCAGAGAGTTCTACCGATCGGCACTGCTCAGATCTCTACAACTAGGTTGAGAGCAGTTTGATTCTATTGGAGACTCTACAGGGGAGCTGGCACCAGCAAAAGCAGCCATGGAACATATCTCTTGCTAAAGAGCCTGGCAAATCATTACCTCAGAAAATGTTGTCAAGAGACTTTCTAGAGGGACTTCCCTGGTGGCTCAGTGGTTAAGAATCCGCCTGCCAATGCAAGGGACACGGGTTCGATCCCTAGTCCGGGAAGATCCCACATGCCACAAAGCAACTAAGCTCACGTGCCACAGCTACTGAGCCTGCGCTCTAGAGCCCATGAGCCACAACTACTGAGCTTGTGTGCCACAACTGCTGAAGCCCGTGCGCCGCAACGAAGAGTAGCCCCCGCTCGCCACAACTACAGAAAGCCCGTGTGCAGCAATGAAGACCCAACGCAACCAAAAATAAATAAATAAATAAAATTGATTCTTTAAAAAAAAAGAGAGAGACTTTCTAGAGAAACATGGCATGTATTGTTTGGCTACTTTTGGTATTCAGAAGAAAAAAGCCTTGACATTTTTAAGAAGCCATATTCTAAAACGGGAGGAGGAGTTCTGGTTAAATTAGAAATTAATAAAGAAAAAAAATTAAAGGAGTGACTTGAATTACTAGATATTAAAACAGCACAGTATCAGCATAGGAATGAATACATTGGAACAAAATAGAAAGCCCAGAAACAACCCCAAGTATATAAAAGAATTTCAAAGCTTGAATCCTGGAGTCAGGTTGGCCAAGTCTGTATTTGTACACCACCACTCCCCACTTGTGTGACTTTGGGCAAGTTATTCAGCCATTCTGTGCCTCAGTTTCCCCACAGAGGGATGATTTAATAACATGGGAATCATAACCATAATACCCACCTTGTGAGGTTATTGTGATAAATAAATGTTATGACATGTTAGAACTGTGCCTGGTAAGTAATTGGCAAATCTTAGCTATTATTATTATTGTCATTTTTTTGTTACTATTTCAAATCATTGGGGAAATGATACATTATTCATAACTAGCATTGAGAAAATAGGCTAACCATTTAGAATAAAGTAATTTTGATCACTAGAGTTTACGCTCTATACCAACACAAAATCTAGATGGATTAAAGACTTAAACTGAAATTTTAAAGAATTGGAACAAAATGTAAATGAATACTTATCTAACATTAAAGCAGGCAAGAATTTTCTAAGCATATTTATTAATGCAGGAACCTTAAAATAAGAGAATGAGAGATTTGACCATATTAAAAAGCATACACTTCTGTATACCAAAAACGACTATAAGTAAGCATAAAGGGAAAACGGAAAACTGGGTAAAATAATGAGAATAATTAATAAGCAAGGAGTTAACATATAGAGTGTTACAAATTAATAAGGAAAAAGGCAAGTACCTCAATAGCAAGATAAACAAATTCTATCAAAAGGTAAATCATGTATAAAACATGATTACAGATGATTGATAAACCTTTGATCAACTGTTCTCTCTTACAAGTAAAAATGCAAATTAAAACACTGAAAAGCCATTTTTGTGTACTAAATTCCCTAGGGTTTTTTTGTTTTTGTTTTTGTTTTTAAGAGAAACTACAGTATTGGAGATGGTGGAAAGAATCTGGTACTTTCCTCCACTGTTCGTTTCATGCAGTCTACCCAGTATTCCTCCCAACGCTGATCATCTACATCATCTCTATATTTTGTCCTGTATAGTTTCATCCTCTACAGATTTTTTTTTCCTCTATAGATTTTGAGTCATTGATTCATGATGATGGTGAGCTGAAGATGACTGTGGACACTGACCCATGTTCTGTACCTGCCTGGATTTGACATCAACTCATTAATAAGCAACATTTGTGTAGTCATCCCGCCATTTCTAAGCTCACACCCAGCCCTCATTTCCCCACACTGTCTACCGGGCATTGTTAAGTGTTGGCTGAAGTCAAAATCCATTGTGCTTGCCACAGTTTCCTGACCATTTAGTGACTCTGTGCCAGAAGAAAGAAGAGCAGTTTCACCCAATCTGCTCATAGCTCCCATACTGACTGCTGGGAACTACGGCTTCTTCTCCCAGGTGGACACAGAGCCATCTCTTAAAGACCGTGCCTGGCCTTGACTTCAAGTTATCATCATGCACACTTTGCAAAATCTACCTCCCTTTCACAAAGTTCCATGCCCTTTGCTCATCCTGTCTTCCCACTTTTCACTTCTTCGTCAAGATTCCTCAAAGATCACTTGCAGTGGTTTATCCATCTCATTTGCAAATTGTATGAGCCTGCTAGAATTTAGTGCTTCATCCATGGCAGAAGACTTTAATGTATGGAGAGCAGTTAGCTCTTCTCTAGTTTTCAAATATCAAAGAGGACATCTTTCACCCTTAGCAGGAAGCCCAACTATTCCTTACTCTCGAGGTATGTCCTGGGAAATCATCTTTATTCATTCTGTATAACATGACTTGGGTTGTAGCTCCAGGCACAACTCTTGCTGGTAGAACAGTTCCTGGTTATATGTCTTTTTTTCTACATTATATATGTACTCTGTGAACATGAGTCAATCCAATCATGGTATAACCACATGCTTCTTTAGGGACTTCCCACATTAATTCCTTACTGAGAAAATGTATAACTGGCCAATGTGAATTACATTTTTCAGAGTTTTGCCATCCCCTGGTTACCTTCCCTTCCATGGTCTCATGCCATGAAACCATACTTATTTTTCTTCTCAGTCACTTGTAGAATATTCTTTTAGAAACCCAAGTGAGTGAACCATGTGTTATATCCCAGATTCTCAGTGATTCATTCTTAAAGCGAGTAAATCCATTAGGCTTAAACTCCACCAGTCTCTGTAGGGTGGCTCCCCAAAGAGGTATAGTGCTAAGGAGGAGTGATAGGGATTCCCTGGGCTTATCTTGAACCTTTTCACTAATGGAAATATCACAGGTGTTGAAGAGCCAGTTAGAAAGGCCCTATTCCTACTCTCAGACTTCGTGACAGCTTGAGGACTTCCTACGGCTGTGGACATTTTTTCATGAATTTACACCAGCAGGGTCATTTCCTGAAAGCAACAGTTCTGTTCTCCAAAAGGCACAAATAATTAGCACTGTGACTTCTATTTAGTGTGTTAAATTTCTCTCTGCTATTCTAGGGTTCCCTTGCTTGAATCCCCTGCGGAGTAGGAGATGGCAAAGGAGATCAAAGTAGAAAACTAATTTAGAGATAAGTAAAACCTGATGAGTCAACAACATTATTGAATTCATTCTCTATTGCAGCTTAACAAATTACCATAAACTTAGCAGTAGCAGCCATTTATTAGCTCATAGTTCCATGGGTCAGAAGTTCAGGCACACTGTGACTGGGTCCTCAGCTCAGGGTCTTACAAGGCTGAAATAAAGATGTTGAGAGGGCTGCATTTCCCTCTCGAGGCTGTGGGGAAGAATCTGCTTCCAAGCTCATGCAGGTTGTGGGCTAAATTCAGTTCCTTGAAGTTGTAGGACTGAGGTCCCCATATTCTTATTGGCCGTCAGCCAGGGGCCACTCAGCTCCTACAGGCTGCCTGCATCCCTGCCACGTGGTCCCCTCCATCTTCAAAGCCAGCAGGAGAAACCTTTATGTCAAATCCATCTCTCCCTTGGAATCTCCATTTTCCCCTGTCTTTGACTTCTAGACACAGATTTAAAGGGCTAATGTGATCAGGTCAGGTCCATCCGGATAATCTCCCTATTTGGGACTTTAATTACATCTTCAAATTCTTTCACAGCAACAACTAGAATGGCCTTTGAATGAATAACTGAGAGAAAGTGGGTGTACCCCAAGGACCAGGAATTTGTGAGGCCATATTAGAATTCTTCCTACCACTATTATGAAGGTTTAAAATGAGTGTGACTTCCTAACATCATATACAAAAATAAACTCAAAATGGATTAAAGGTCTAAATGTAAGGCCAGACATTATAAAACTCTTAGAGGAAAACACAGGAAGAACACTCTTTGACATAAATCATAGCAAGATCCACCTCCTAGAGAAATGGAAATAAAAACAAAAATAAACAAATGGGACCTAATGAAACTTAAAGGCTTTTGCACAGCAAAGAAAACCATAAACAAGACGAAAAGACAACCTTCTGAATGGCAGAAAATATTTGCAAACGAAGCAACTGACAAAGGATTAATCTCCAAGATTTACAAGCAGCTCATGCAGCTCAATATCAAAAAACAAACAACCCAATCCAAAAATGGGCAGAAGACCTAAATAGACATTTCTCCAAAGAAGATATACAGATTGCCAACAAACACATGAAAGGATGCTCAACATCACTAATCATTAGAGAAATGCAAATCAAAACTACAATGAGGTAGCACCTCACACCAATCAGAATGGCCATCATCAAAAAATCTACAAACAATAAATGCTGGAGAGGGTGTGGAGAAAAGGGAACCCTCTTGCACTGTTGGTGGGAATGTAAATTGATACAGCCACTATGGAAACAGTATGGAGGTTCCTTAAAAAACTAAAAATAGAACTACCATACAACCCAGCAATCCCACTACTGGGCATATACCCTGAGAAAACCATAATTCAAAAAGAGTCATGTACCACAATGTTCATTGCAGCTCTATCTACAATAGCCAGGACATGGAAGCAACCTAAGTGTCCATCGACAGATGAATGGATAAAGAAGATGTGGCACATATATACAATGGAATATTACTCAGCCATAAAAGGAAACAAAATTGAGTTATTTGTAGTGAGGTGGATGGACCTACAGTCTGTCATACAGAGTGAAGTAAGTCAGAAAGAGAAAAACAAATACCATATGCTAACACATATATATGGAATCTAAAAAAAAAAAAAAAAGGTTCTGAAGAACCTAGGTGCAGGACATGAATAAAGACGCAGACGTAGAGAATGGACTTGAGGACACGGGGAGGGGGAAGGGTAAGGTGGGACGAAGTGAGAGAGTAGCATTGACATATATGCACTACCAAATGTAAAATAGATAGCTAGTGGGAAGCAGCTGCATAGCACAGGGAGATCAGCTCAGTGCTTTGTGACCACCTAGAGGGGTGGGATAAGGAGGGTGGGAGGGAGACACAAGAGGGAGGGGATATGGGGATATATGTACACATAGAGCTGATTCACTTTGTTATACAGCAGAAACTAACACAACATTGTAAAGCAATTATACTCCAATAAAGATGTTAAAAAAATAAAATAAAATAAAATGAGTGTGAGTGTATATGTGTATATATGCATGCACATAGCATATTCATAGATAATGTACACACTAGGCTTATACCTTGATGTTAATCTTCTCTGGCTTATTTGATAAGTATTGCACCCACTATGCTTCTTTTCTCACCAGACTGTACTGCTGGTTCGCCAGTAATCATTCAACTCAATTCAATAAATTCTGATTGAGCACCTACTCTGTGCCAGCACTGCTCCAGCCCTTCAAATGCTCTCTCTCAAGGGTATGAAACCTAGTAAGAAAAAACAAGTATACCAGTGACTCGAAAGTATGGCAGAATGGCTAAAGAGAGGGAGGGAGAGAGATCCTGCCCTGTTGAGGAAATTTTAAAAAGTGTCAAGGAGGAGATGACATTTGAATTTAATCTTGAAGAACAGGAGGGGTTGTAATAAACAGAAATTACAAGAAGGTTATAGGGCAATCCAGGTGGAAGTAAGTACATAATCGTATGAGCAAGACATTAAGGAGAGAAAGCAAGGGTCATATCCAGAGAAGAGCTGGCACATCGGTTTGAATGGAGAGGAATGAGAGATTCAATCAGACTGGTACATTGGTGTCAGAAAAAGAAAAAGAAATACTGGAGAACTGTGGAGGGAACATGTCAGGTGGTAGTGCAGGCTTGAGTGAAGAGGGAAGCCTGAACACTGTGATGGGAGATGAGAAAGAGGCTTAGCCAGTCATCCAAAGGCCTCTGCTCAGGGAGTGAACACAGAAATGACAATCAGAGAGGTCTGCCCAAGTGCAAAATGTGGGCTAAATGAGAAAGAGGAGTAGTCACTAATGACTCAGAGCTTTCATGCCTATGACTAAAGGATGTTCCCTGATTACAGTTTATCATCATCTCACATATATCAAATGACCTTGCTCTGTGACTCAAGAAAGCACAGAATCATAGTACTTTGTGGCTGGAAGGGATCGCAGAGATCTTGGAGGAAGGCAACAGAGAACCAGCCAAGTTAAATATAATTTCCAAGACACTCAGCTGATTAGTAGCAGGACTCGGGCAAAGAAGCCCAGGCCTCTGCATTTCCCATCAAACCGACTGCTGGCTCCCTGGTAGTCATCACAAAGCTCTTTTAGGGGCAATGTGCAAAAGGTAAATAGCATAATTCATCAGAGGGCAAAGGGAAGAATGGGGCTGTTGCTTGGCACGAGTGAACTGAAACAATTTGAGGACTTATTTGGATCCTAGTTCTCTCCAAATTACTTTCTGAAATGGCAGGCTCCAAAATTTTCGCAAAAGGAGGCTGCCAGGTGAGCGCACAACCCATTCTGTATGTAGATATATATCTGCTAGAGCTGCCTTCAAAATTTCAACATAGCTGGGTTTTCTATTATCTCAGCTCTTTCCAGTAGCTTGAATTTAAAGGTTCAGACTCTCTTTCAACATGAGGGGAAAAAAGCACTGCCAAAAGCCACTTAGATATTTCCAAAGCAAAATCCTTCCTGTTAACTTAATCACAGTAGAATGACAGTAGCCAGCTCTTCGGCCATTTCTTCTACCCAGTTTGAGTTTGTTAATCACACTGAACAGCTGCTGAAAGCAGCGGATTCTGGAAGCTATTGTATCTGTGCCTGTCCATGATGCTTGCACATCTCCATTCTTCTGGTAAAAGCACCTCTTTTTCTGTAGGAACTTCATCCCACCCTTAAAGCTTCAGGGAATGGATTGGCAGAAAAATTTCCAAATGTTGGAATGCGTGATTGTTTCTTGTGGCCATCATTCAATTCTAAGAAAGGGGGCTTAGTCTATTTGCACGCAGAAATGTAACAGCGCACATCTTTGTTAAGAGAGGCCCTCACTCATGGACTTATGTACACTACCAAATGTAAAATAGATAGCTAGTGGGAAGCAGCCGCATAGCACAGGGAGATCAGCTCGGTGCTTTGTGACCACCTAGAGGGGTGGGATAGCGAGGGTGGGAGGGAGACGCAAGAGGGAGGAGATATGGGGATATATGTAAATGTATAGCTGATTCACTTTGTTATAAAGCAGAAACTAACACACCATTGTAAAGCAATTATACTCCAATAAAGATGTTAAAAATATATATATAGAAAATGCAAAAAAAAAAAAAGAGGCCCTCACTTATGATGCTAAGTGAAATAAGTCAGACAGAGAAAGACAAATACGGAATGATCTCACTTATACATGGAATCTAAAAAAGCTGAATTCATAGAAATAGAGAATAGAATGGTGGTTGCCAGGGGCTAGGGGGTGGGGGAAGTGGGGAGCTGATGGTCAAAGGGTACAAACTTCCAGTTGTAAGATAATTAAGTTCTGGGACATATTCTAATGTACAGCATGTTGACTGTAGTTAACAGTACTGTATTGTACACTTGAAAGATGTTAGGAGAGTAGATCTTAAATATTCACACATACATATACACAAATTATATATATAAATATATACATATACATATATATAAATTACATATATATATGGTGATTATGTGAGGTAATGGAGGTATTAACTAACCTTACTGCGGTAATCATTTTGCAATAAGTACGTGAATCAAATCATCACATTGTACACCTTAAACTCACACAACATTATATGTAAATTATTTTCTCAAGAAAATTGAAAAAAGAGAGAGAGCCCCTTGCTGCCCGGCAATCTGCAATCCAAGATGGCTGACAGTCAGGTAATGTGCCTTGCCCAGTTGAAAATCCATGCCCCCTACCCTTGTTGAAGTTGGTGTGAGTAGAGATAAAGACATGGGAAATGAGATTAGGGGATAAGCAGAAAACGAAGGAAGCTTATTTCTCCAGGTTCCTCCCAAACATTTCCTGCTAGGTACCCTCTACAGACAGGGTAACAAATCCCCCAATTGTAAGGCACCATCCACTGGAACCCTCCTGGAAGCACCCCAGCCTATTGTTTTATGATGCTCTGAGGTGAGGGACAGGATGTAAGGAGTTAAACCGATACTCTGGGCTAAGAGCAGAATTCCTCAGGCTGTTGCTAGGATTCATGAACCACAAGGAAAAGTTCCAGACTCAAAAGGTCATAAACTTGACAAGATTTCTGGTATTAGCTACAAACTAATGGAATTCTTATGAATCAAATCCAGTGGCTGGCTGCCTGCTGGTTTAAAGAAATGTACTGCCAGGGAAATCCCAGCCTGGCAAACAAGGACCTGTGATTGCTCAATCCCTAAGGCAACTCCGCCACCCAGATAACTGCCCCCGTGAAGCAGAAGGTTTAAATTGTAGGCACTCAGTGGGGCTCCTTCTCTCTGCATCTCTTAAGGAAGGCTCTGGAGGAAAGGGACAAGGCTGCTCTCCCATCAGGCAGAGCCTGAGGCAGCCAAACTAACTGACCAAGTGACCCATTCTGCTGCCAGGGCAGGAGACGCTTGCTTTTCCTGTCCAGCAGGATGTGGTCCTTGTTATGGGCCCCCTGGCCACCGCACGGTTCTTTATCTTTTCTTCCTTTCTAAATGAACATACTTATTGTGATTATCCACCTTTCCCTTTCATATTATATACTGTGGTTTGAGAATGGTTAAGTTTGCCATATAATCATAGATTGCTAAGAGATCATGAGAAGCACATCTAGATTAATCAGATCAAGAGGGACGGATCATCCCCAGGAACCCTGGTCTTGGAGCTGGATTCAGTAAGAGACCCACCTTTGAGCTGTCTTCTACTTAGGTTCCATTTTTGGTTTTATGGAGGATAATTTCACTTTCTTAACGGAGGGTGTTTTTCTAAATAGTGTATGTGTATGTGTGTGCACATGCTAAGTAGCCAAAAGGTTGAAAGTAGTGGACTGCTTGTGGCTCTTTGTTTTGGTCTGCCAACATGGTTTTCTGTGCCTCTTCCTGATGGGGATCATGTCCCCCTCTCATTGCAACCCTGGTGAGGTTGCTGATCACATTGACCTGCCCCAAACCAGCCATACCAGTAAGCCCCAAACCAAGGTAGGCTAATCATACTATCTTATCTCCTCTTAATAATGATTCATCCAATGGATAGTCACTTAGCTAGGAGAAGAGACTCCCTGAATTGAAAAACTGTCTGTTCCCACTGAAGTAGCTAAGCTGGGGCAGCTGGTCCCCACCCACCCACCACCACATAACTTATAGTAGAAGAAAATGAGGCCAACTCACACTTAGAGAGGAGATAGAGACAGATAGAAAGGGACAGTCCTACTTATGGTGTTGAGTCCCAAGTCCCAGTTTCTGGAGGCCTGGTGATGCCACTCTGGTTCTAATTCCATAAGTTCCCACCCCCGATCCTTTTCAGCTATGGCTTTTTGTAGGCTAGTCTGAGATGCATTTTTGTCACCTGTGACAATTTAAAAAGAAATCTCATTAACATACACTTGATGCTGCAGAGTGGACAGAGGAGAAATAAGGAGAGCAGTCTTAGGCAGAAAATGGTTTTACCTTTTACCTGAGCCCAAACTGCACAGGAGCTTCTTCTCACCTATAAAGGAAAACACAGCAACACATATAATTGGGTGGCATGTGATGTCAGTTTAAATAACACACTTTAGCCCTACAAGTTGCAGGGTTTTATCTCTTATTTTGGACCACACGATCTTTAAAATCTCTTCTAGCTCTAACACCTTACAATTTAGCCTTATGATCACCAAGTGTTCAAAGGGACTGGCATGGGCAGCAGAGACAGAAGTGACCCTAGGAATGGATAACCCTAAAGCTTTCCAATGGATCTCAGGAAGCACATGCTATGAGGAAAGAGCAGGGATGGTGGTAAGTTCCATTCCCCTTGCCAGCTCTCAGCAACTGGCACTGACTGCCTGGAGAACTACAGTATGTTGAAAAGGATTCTGGGGTCACATCCAGGTTCAGCAAGAAGTAGTGATGCATGTTATGTGCAAGGCTATGAGACGGCCTGGTATATACGAATACTTCACTTCTCTAGATGATATTTACCAGGCAACCTCAGTTACCCAAAACATAGCCAAGAACCAGGAAGAAAGCTAAAGGAACATGTATGAAAGCTCATCCATGGTAGAAGCAACCCACAAACTCATTGGAATGAAATACCTTCTCTTCTTCTCCCCTGCTGATATTATAGGCATATTTGTCTGTTAGGGATGCTAGGATTACTGTTGATCTATGACAAAAGTCAGCAAAAAATTCCCCAGAGGAAACCAAATAGTAGAGGTTAGAGAAAGATCCCTTCAACTTCATTAAGTAATTCTCTTTCAAGTGACAACCTTAGTCATTCTGGGTTTATTTTATTAAAAATTGAAAAACTATATTTACACTGATAAATTCTGGGAAAAGCTTAAAATGGCCACAAGGTTTTGAATGTGACTAAATTTTGTCTTGATGCTTAGTGCATCAAGTGCATTTAATAAAAGATAATATGCAATTCCTATATACTAATGATAAAAAATCTGAAGGAGAAATTAAGGAAACACTCCCATTTACCACTGCAACAAAAAGAATAAAATACCTAGGAATAAACCTCCCTAAGGATACAAAAGACCTGTATGCAGAAAACTATAAGACACAGATGAAAGAAATTAAAGATGATACAAACAGATGGAGAGATATACCATGTTCTTGGATTGGAAGAATCAACACTGTGAAAATGACTATATTACCCAAAGCAATCTACAGATTCAATTCAATCCCTATCAAACTACCAATGGCATTTTTCACAGAACTAGAACAAAAAATTTCACAATTTGTATGGAAACACAAAAAACCCCCGAATAGCCAAAGCAATCTTGAGAAAGAAAAACGGAGCTGGAGGAATCAGGCTCCCTGACTTTAGACTATACTACAAAGCTACAATAATCAAGGCAGTATGGTACTGGCACAAAAACAGAAATATAGATCAATTGAACAGGATAGAAAGCCCAGAGATAAACCCATGCACATATGGTCACCTTATTTTTGATAAAGGAGGCAAGAATATACAAAGGAGAAAAGACAGCCTCTTCAATAAGTGGTGCTGGGAAAACTGGACAGCTACATGTAAAAGAATGAAATTAGAACACTTCCTAACACCATACACAAAAATAAACTCAAAATGGATTAAAGACCTAAATGTAAGGTCAGACACTATAAGACTCTTAGAGGAAAACATAGGCAGAACACTCTACAACATAAATCACAGCAAGATCCTTTTTGACCCACCTCCTAGAGAAATGGAAATAAAAACAAAAATAAACAAATGGGACCTAATGAAACTTAAAAGCTTTTGCACAGCAAAAGAAAACATAAACAAGACGAAAAGACAACCCTCAGAATGGGAGAAAATATTTGCAAATGAAACAACTGACAAAGGATTAATCTCCAAAATATACAAGCAGCTCATGCAGCTCAATATCAAAAAAACAAACAACCCAATCCAAAAATGGGCAGAAGACCTAAATAGACATTTCTCCAAAGAAGATATACAGATTGCCAACAAACACATGAAAGGATGCTCAACATCACTAATCATTAGAGAAATGCAAATCAAAACTACAATGAGGTAGCACCTCACACCAGTCAGAATGGCCATCATCAAAAAATCTACAAACAATAAATGCTGGAGAGGGTGTGGAGAAAAGGGAACCCTCTTGCACTGTTGGTGGGAATGTAAATTGATACAGCCACTATGGGAACAGTATGGAGGTTCCTTAAAAAACTAAAAATAGAACTACCATATGACCCAGCAATCCCACTACTGGGCATATACCCTGAGAAAACCATAATTCAAAAAGAGTCATGTACCACAATGTTCATTGCAGCTCTGTTTACAATAGCCAGGACATGGAAGCAACCTAAGTGTCCATCGACAGATGAATGGATAAAGAAGATGTGGCACATATATACAATGGAATATTACTCAGCCATAAAAAGAAACGAAATTGAGTTATTTGTAGTGAGGTGGATGGATCTGTCATACAGAGTGAAGTAAGTCAGAAAGAGAAAAACAAATACCGTATGCTAACACATATATATGAAATCTAAAAAAAAAAAAAAAAGGTTCTGAAGAACCTAGGTGCAGGACATGAATAAAGACGCAGACATAGAGAATGGACTTGAGGACACGGGGAGGCGGAAGAGTAAGCTGGGACGAAGTGAGAGAGTGGCATGGACATATATACACTACCAAATGTAAAACAGAGGTAGTGGGAAGCAGCCACATAGCACAGGTAGATCAGCTCGGTGCTTTGTGACCACCTAGAGGCATGGAATAGGGAGGGTGGGAGGGATACGCAAGAAGGAGGAGATATGGGGATATATGTATATGTATAACTGAATCACTTTGTTATAAACCAGAAACTAACACAACATTGTAAAGCAATTATACTCCAATAAAGATGTTAATTAAATAATTAATTAATTAAAATAAAAGATATATGCAAGAGTAACCAGTGAAGGGTATAGTTCAAGACACTGAGGAAGAAAAAGGACCTCAAACAGCAAGGCAGTTACTAGGGAACTGAGTGTATTAAAAGAGAGAAATTGAAATGGCCCGGTGAAGAAGGGAGTTCACTAAAATGGAGTGCCTTGATCAGATGTGCATTTTATAAAATACATGATGGCAGCAGTATGGAGCAAGGAGATAGGTAGAATAAGAGACAAGAAAATGAGTTAGAAAATTGATGTTCAGACAAGAGATGTCAAAAACTAAACAGTGTTAATGAAAGAGAGGAAAGGATGATCTTAAATGGCATTAATGTGATAGAATTGACACAATTTAATGATGGACTGCACAAGAAGATAAGAAAAAAGGGAGGAGACAAGAATTATTCCTAGATTTCTGTCTTGACAACTTGGAACACGGTAATGATGTTTATTGGGACAGATACACAGTAGGAAAAATAAAAAGGGGAACTGGAAAACTCACACTTCCTGATTTACAAAGCTACAGTAATCAAAACGGTGTGGTATTAAGAACCTAGTATAGGGCTTCCCTGGTGGCGCAGTGGTTGAGAGTCTGCCTGCCAATGCAGGGGACACGGGTTCGAGCCCTGGTCTGGGAAGATCCCACATGCCGTGGAGCGACTAGGCCCGTGTGCCACAATTACTGAGCCTGCGTGTCTGGAGCCTGTGCTCTGCAACAAGAGAGGCCACGATAGTGAGAGGCCCGTGCACCGCGATGAAGAGTGGCCCCAGCTTGCCACAACTAGAGAAAGCCCTTGCACAGAAACGAAGACCCAACACAACCATAAAAAATAAATTAATTAATTAATTAATTAATTTAAAAAAAAAGAAAGGATAAGAACCTAGTATATAGCACAGGGAACTCTACTCAATACTCTGTAATGACCTATATGGGAAAAGAACCTAAAAAAGGGTGGATATATGTATATGTGTAACTGATTTACTTTGCTGTACAGCAGAAACTAACACAACATTGTAAATCAACTATACTCCAATAAAAATTAATAATAATAAAAAAAAACCCCAGTGTGGTACTGGCCTAAAGACAGACATATAAACCAATGGAATAGTATAGAGAGTCCAGAAATAAACTCTTGCATATATATCAAATGACTTTTTTTTTGGCTGCGCCTCACAGCACGCGGGATCTTAGTTCCCCGACCAGGGATCGAACCCATGCCCCCTGCAGTGGAAGCGTGGAGTCCTAATTACTGGACCGCCAAGGAAGTCCCTCAAATGACTTTTGACAAGAGTCCCTAGACCATTCAATGGGCAAAGGAAATCTTCAACAAATGGTGCTGGGAAAACTGGATAACCACATGCAAAATAATGAGGTAGGACCATTACCTAACACCATATACAAAAATTAACTCAAAATGGATCAAGCCTAAATATAAGACTTTAAACTCTTAGAAGAAAACACAAAGGAAAAGCTTCGGGAAATTACATTTGGCAATGATTTCTTAGATATGACACCAAAAGCACAGGCGACAAAAGAAAAAATAGGCAAATTGGATTTCATCAAAATTAAGAACTTTTGTGCATCAAAGGACACTATCAACAGAGTAAAAAGGCAACTCAGATAATGGGAAAAAATATTTGTAAATCACATATCCAGAATATATAGCAAGCTCCTAAAACTCAACAACAAAGAAATAAATCACTTCAAAGATCGGCAAAGGACTTGAATAACCATTTCTCCAAAGAAGATACACAAATTGTCAAAAGTACTTGAAAACATGCTCAACATCATAAATCATTATGGAAATGCAAACCAAAACCACAATGAGAAGCCACCTCACATCCATTAGGAAGGCCATCATTAAAACAGAAAACAGCAAGTGTTGGGGAGGATGTGGAGAAAATGGAACGCTTGAGCACTGTCGGTGGGAGTGTAAAATCGTGCAGTGGCTATGGAAAACTGTATGGGGATCTTCAAAAAGAATTAAAAAATAAAATTACCAAACGATCCAACAATTCCACTTGAGGGTGTATACCCAAAAGAAGTGAAAGCAGAGACTCAAAGAGATATTTGAACACCCATGGTCACAGCAGCATTATTTGCAATAGCCAAAAGATGGAAGCAACCCAAGTGTCCATCTACAGATCATGGATAAACAAAATGTTTATCCATACATACAATGGAATATTATTCAGCCTTAAAAAGAAAGGAAATTCTGAAACATGCTACAGCATGAGTGACCCTTGACGACATTATGCTAAATGAAATAAGACAATCACAAAAAGATAAATACTGCATGATTCTACTTATACAAGGTAACTAGTCAAATTCATAGAGACAGAAAGTAAAAGGGTAGTTGCCAGGAGTTGGGGAAGAAGAGGAGGAATGGGGAGTTGTTTAATGGGTACAGAGTTTCAGTCTTGCAAGATGAAAAGTTCTGAAGATTGGTTTCTTAACAGTGTAAGTGTACTCGACACTACCAAATTGTTAGTTTAAAAATTGTTAAGATTGTAAATTTTATGTGTATTTTACCACAATTAAAAATAAATATTAAAAATAATCACTGCTAAATGTCTGACTATTAGATGGTGATCGTTGCATTGCCACCATCTTGTAAATATATTAAAAACCATTGAATTGTACACTTTAGAATTATATGAATCGCATCTCAGTAAAGCTGTTTTAAAAAGAAAAATAAATAAATAAATCACTACTGATTTTAATATGACTGCAACACTAATATATTTGAAACCCACAGGTGAAGTAACAGCAATTCAAATATGTGAGTCCAAATATAAATTATTTCAAAGAACAAGCACGTGTTCTGCTTAGCTGTATGAAAAAGAGGCATCAGTGACATCACAGGAAAGTTCCCTATAAACTAGAATTCTTATCATAACCTCCCACTTCATTCCCTCTGTGCCCCAAATTGATATTGATTCATATTGAAGCCCTAACCCCCAATGTGATGTTATTTGGAGGTAGGGCCTTTGGAATGTAATTAGGTTTAGATGAGGTCATGAGGGTAGGGCCCACATGATGGGATCAGGGTCCATCAGATGAGGAAGACTGATCAGAGCTCACTCAGTCCCCACCACATGAGGACACAGCAAGAAGGCAGCTGTCTGCAAGCCAGGAAGAGGGTCCTCCCTGGGGAACCAAAGCAGCCTGCACCTTAACCTTGGACTTCCCCGTCTCCAGAACTATGAGAAATAAATGTCTGTTGTTTAAGCCACGCAGTCTATGGTATTTTGAAATGGCAGCCCAAGATAACTAATACACCCTCCCAGACCAAAGTCTCAATCTGAGACAGCAGCTCTCTGAGCAATCTCTAAGTTGCACACATATGGTACTGCCAGTGTTGTCTATGGCTAGAAACACCAAGTCAGGATCTCCGGGTAATTTTCCAGCAAGGAGGCCTTGTCTAAGTCATAAACACCTTTGGAACAAATTCAGGGCAATATATTCTGGACTTTAGTCTTCCAACTCTTAATCCCTACATAACTGCCACAAAATACCACCAGAACTTTTTGCTACTTGGACATATTCTTAGTTTTATATCAAGCATGATAATGGCGCATTTGACTTGTGTCCTACACAGAATTTAATTGCGTGTTTCAGTTTTAAATATGTGATGAACCTTACATGCAAGATGGCTCAAGTTCATCAGTCAAGAGATGTTTCTATTAATATTAATATATTTTTTCTAGTTTCCATTACCAACCGATATGAATTGATACCAAACCTTGAGTCCTCCTAGGGCAACCATCACAATGTTTCTGCCAGATCTTCCACCCCTGACTGACCCATCCGGCTCTTGCTATTCTGCTTGTCCAGCTCATTATATTCATTCATTCTTTTTTTTTTGGCCGCACCACATGGTAGATGGGATCTCAGTTCCCTGACCAGGGATCAAACCCACGCCCCCCTGCATTGGAAGCACGGAGTCTTAACCACTGGACCGCCAGGGAAGTCCCCATCTATTCATTCTGTAATGAATACATCGTTTTATGTCTCAAGAAAGAACCAGCACTGGAAAAACATAGCCTTTCTAAGGATGGAGAGAGGAGGGTGAGGCTTACGCAACAGCCAAGGAAATAACGGAAGCAGAAAATAGAGCCAGAAAATAGTGCTGAGCTTAATCTGCCCCTCCTGCTGGCTTCCTGGAGAATGAAGAGAGGCAGCAGTCTGGCAGGAGTACAGGGAAGTGACAGAAAGATCTAGATGATCCTCTCCAACTCAGGCTTCAGCAGTGCAATAGGATGAGGGCATTCGTGAAGCTTAAGAAGAAGAACCCAAACTAGTTCAGTCCAAATAGGTCCCCCAGCAAGTTCAGAATATCAACCTCCAAAAAGGTTTCACCTGCCCATCCTTTATAAAGTGAAAAGATTCAACACATTCTTATTGTTCTTACAAGCAGTGTTCATCTCAAATATTGGGAAAACAAATGTTCAAATATTTAAATTTCACATGAAGAGGAAAATATAGAATTCACAAGAGTTTTTAAAGAAATATACCTTATTCCATTCACTTGTGATTCGTAATATAATGCAGTAATCATTCCCTATTTTCAAGGGTGCATTATAATATTTCCCATAGTACAGCCTGTCTCCAATAGATATCTCCATGGCATCATCGGGAACATCCTTGGCCAGCAGTTCTGCCGTCACGTATCCATCAGCACCAGAAGCATTGCTAAAGAATGAGGTAGCCTCTTCAGAATCACAAACAAATGTGCTTTGGAGGGCCAGGGGAAGCACTAACACCTGATATGAACTGGAAGAGAAAAGAAAATGTCTATCAGGTCCTTGCTTGGGGGATTCGTTCATTCATTTATTCGTATTTGTTGAGCACCTGCTATGAGATCAACACTTCTCTAGACACTGGAGATGCAACACTGGATAAAAGTCCTCGCCCGTGTGGGATTTATGGTCTGACAGCTCCCACAGTCATGGAACTCCAGTTGGAACCAACAGTGTTAATGCCAGATGACACTGGGTGAGGGATCTCTCCAAGTTCTGGCTGCAGATGGCTATCCGGTAAATTCTCTTTAGCTGGGAGAAGTTGCTGCACGTATAACTGCCCGGAGCGTATGTGTCTTAAAGTTGATCTAATCAGTGGTTTTCACATGGGCAAATAAAGCCCAGCTGTGGAAAGGGTTTAGCAGTCACATGGAGGCCAAATGCCTACAAGAGTTAATGCACTAAGTCTGCAAAAAGGCTCCACGCAATCACATGGGGTACCTAAAACGGAACTCATGTGATTTACATTCCCTCCAGTTCACATACTGATACCAAAGTTCCTGTGACATGAATGAGATGCATGGAGTACAGATCACCATGAGTTCATCTAGTCTGACAATATCCTGAAAGAGCCAGAAAGGGAAAATCTCACATGTTCCCTAGATGTGGACAAAGAAACACGCTAGCAATCAGGTGTCATTTTTGTCATGTGTTTTAGTATTATTTATCCCACCAAATAGAAAATCTGTCAGTGAAAGGAAGTGTAAGAACAAAAACACTCTGGGAATGAATCACACCTTTCTTTTTATTCACATCTATTCGGGACTCATCTCCTACCTCTAGTATAGTAGGTGTTTGGATGTCTGCTTTTTCTATCAGGCTTGATAGCAGGGATTTGAATGATTTACTCTTTTTTTTTTTTTTAAGTTCATAGGGGTGCTTTTTTTTTTTTTAACATCTTTATTGGAGTACAATTGCTTTACAATGGTGTGTTAGTTTCTGCTTTATAACAAAGTGAATCAGCTATACATATACATATATCCCCATATCTCCTCCCTCTTGCATCTCCCTCCCACCCTCCCTATCCCACCCTTCTAGGTGGTCACAAAGCACCGAGCTGATCTCCCTGTGCTATGTGGCTGCTTCCCACTAGCTATCTATTTTACATTTGGTAGTGTATATATGTCCATGCCACTGTCTTCGTCCCAGCTTACCCTTCCCCCTCCCTGTGTCCTCAAGTCCATTCTCTACGTCTGCGTCTTTATTGAATGATTTACTCTTGTATCCTTGCAAACCCTTGCACAGTTCTTTGGCTGTGACTGATTCCTCACTAATGTTTCCTGAGTTGAAATTTCAGTAAAGAAGAAAAACATGTATCAGCACCAAATACGATTAGGGTAATTTCCAAAACTCATTAGCACACATAATTCTATTTTACCAATAAGTATACGCTTCCTGCTCCACATTCGTAATGCCCCATCTCCTGATTCCTAAGAGCTCATGAGTTACTAGGTTAAGAAAAGGGAGTCCTCCCCAACAACAGGTGTTGGATTTGGAAACTGTCCACCAACCAGGCTCCCCAAATTCCTAGGTGTCCTCAGGCCCCTGATTTCCACAAAGTTTCTGGGTTCACTTTCAGCATAGGGCTTTCTACAAAAGGGACAAAGTAAAGCCTGCAGGGCAATGAGTTGTCACTGCCATCACAAGTAAACATTTACTAAGCCTCCACTGCCAACAACGGAACACTTATAACAACAAACTTTCCTGGGGACTTGAAGACATCCTTATGAATCATGGCCACAGGTAAGAAAGTAAATACGCAGCAGACTCCATGCTGTCCGTAAGCACATCTTCAAATCCCTCTCATCTTTCCATGTAGGTGGTGATATTCAAGTGCAAGTTCAAGGCTCATCTGAACTCTTTTGGTTCTGAACGTTGCCCAGTAGAGGCACCATTCATGACGCGTAAAGCGGTCTCCCCAATTAGCATGATCATAATCACCCAAGTTGCTTGATAATTGTACAAATTCCCAGCCCCCATCCCAGACCTACTGAATCAAAATCTCCAGTAGAGTCTGAGAATTCATACAGCTGATAAAGCACCCCAGGTACACCTGTAATCTGGCAAGTGTGGGAGACACTAGCATTAAGACAGCCCAGCCACAGGCTGCATCATCCACCCAAGATCACCAAGCTAAGGAAGGGAGGTGTGGCCCCAGAGCCCCTGCTCCACCATGTGCCCAAGCCACTGTCCCCTGACAATGTACAAGGCAGACTCCAGCCTGTCACACACTGGAGGTGCTGTTACCCCCAGCTCAAACCAGGTAGTCGGGCCAAGAAAACCCCCCAGTTGCCTGCTGGTAATTAGCCCCGATGACGTTGGGGAAGCAGTTGTGGCTGTTTAGAGCATGACTGCTCTGGAAGGACTTCTCCCCTCTTTCTCACCACCACCCTCCCTTGAATGACTCACAGATCTCCACTTCCTGTTTTGGAGGCACTGGCCGGCACAGAGCCACAAGGATAGACTGTCATTTGGCTTTTCTTTCTGCCTTACATAATCATCTGGTCTAAATATCACGTACGTCTTGCAAATTCTCTCAGGCAGTGAGATCACAGCTTCTGTTCTGCTTATAGCAACAGAATTACAATGCCTTCCAGTAACTTGTCAGGAATCAAGAAACAGAACAACTTAGGCCATATCCATGCCTGGAAAGACTTTTGAGCACTTACTGAACTCAAACTAATAGACACAAAAAGCTCAAGTTTCATTACAAATGGACACACATAATATCGACAGACTTTCTTTTTTATAGTTTTGTGATACCTCACGAATTTTACCTTGATTGTACAGCAGGGTCATTAGACGGAAGGGTCAGGAGAGACATAGGCAGTGTAAGTTAGGTCAAGGAAACAGGTTGTTGCCATCTCCTTGATTTGTTACTGTCAGTAAGTTACTCATCTCTCCAGGCAAACCTCAATTTTCCTCTCTAAAAAGGGAATACTTCTGCTTTCCTAATCCTGCCATGACCTTTGTAAATAAAAAGCTGAATTGCACACAAGGTAGTCCAGCAACTGAGGTCAATTAATTCCATCCTAATACCACCTGGAGTCCCAGAAGCAGTTGTTAACAATGCACTGTCTTGCTCACATCTCAATACAAGAATGAATTAAAAGAATTATCCAAATGACTCTTCCAGAAATCACTACACACATGGGAGTGGGGGGAGGGAGAGGGATGGACTGGGAGTTTGGGGTTGGTAGATGCAAACTATTACTTTAGAATGGATAAACAACAAGGTCCTAATGTATAGCTCAGGGAACTATATTCAATATCCTGTGATAAACCATAATGGAAAAGAATATTTAAAAAAAGAATGTCTATATGTGTATAACTGAGTCACTCTGCTGTACAGCAGAGATTGTAACAACATTGTAAATCAACTATACTTCAATAAATAAATAAATAAATAAAAAAGAAAGCACTACACACCCCCCAACGTCATCCTTAAATAAAGGAAAATATATTCTGTCTTTGGTAAATGAAATGATGCTCCTGATCCACCATCACCAAAGGATGTACCTGGAGGCATGAGTGCAAAGTGATAGCCTGACATGTCACGGGCACCCAACCAGTGCTCATCTAATGACCAAAGGAATGGATTTAATTTCTCGAGCTCAGCTGCCCAAATGCTTGTCTCTGGTCCTTTACAAGTCTCTCTATTCATTAGGGAGGGTGCTAGTTGGAATTAAAGGCCCAGTCTGTACCCAAGGAAACAAAAAATGAGGCACTGACTGCACTGACTCAACTACTCCAGTGCAGCCACCTAAAGAGAAGTCTCCTCCTCACTCAAACCAAAGTTTTCAAAACACTCCATGGAGATCACTGGGCAGCCATGGAAAAGAGGCCTCTACTGACCTGATGGGTCCATTTTTCTCCTTGGCTTTCCTCAGTCTCAGGCGTGGTAAAGGCCCTCCGTGCACAGTGAAAAAGTCTACTTCCGGAAGGGGAGGCTCTGAAAACATGTTGAAAAGAAGAAAAGGGGTATGATCAGACCGAGCAGAAGCATGAAAAAAGTGGTCTTCATGGGGCATCAAGAGGAAAGTTTTCATGTAAGAAGAGATGAGCAAATTCAGACACATGCTCTGACGTGGATGAATCTTGAACACATTAGGCTAAATGAAATAAGCCAGACACAGAAGGACAACTATTGCATGATTCCACTTACATGCAATATCTGGAACAGGTAAATCCATTGAGACAGAAATAGATTAGAGGTTGCCAAGGGTTGAGGGGGTGTGTAGGAAATGGGGAGTTATTGCTTAATGGTCAACAGAGTTTCTGTCTGGGGTGATGAAAATATTTTAGAAATAGATAATGGTGATGGTTTACAACATTGTGAATGTACTTAATGCCAATAAATTGTGTCCTGAAAAATAATTAAAATGGTACATTTTATGTTGTATGTATTTTATTACAATTAAAAAAAAATGATGCCCCAGCACTGACAGATGGTGGATGCTGTGGGCATTTCAATTAACTTGGCAAATAGGTTCTTATTTGGTGGGGAGACCAGCTTATCAGACTTCTAGATCCTTTAGGAACAGTTTATTTATTATTATTATTATTATTATATTTTTTGGCTGTGCCGTGCAGCTTGTGGGATCTTAGCTCCCCCACCAGGGATCGTATCTGTGCCCTCGGCAGTGAAAGCACGGAGTCCTAACTGCTGGACCACCGGGGAATTCCCTAGACTTCTAGAGCCTTTATAATCACACAGCTGTCTGTCCTTATCTTGCTCTCCCCAGCAACCAGATTTCCCAAATAGATAATCCACAGGGAGGAGAATGTTGGTTGATTGGTTGACACCAACGTTCTAGCATCTAACTGGGAGTTATATTCATGGTATAAATGTACCAGCTGCCACTCTGCCTTGTGAGTAACACAGCCTACATGTGTTGGGCACACAACACATATATAGATGTGTCCTATATATGCCTCATCTCATTTAGTCTTCTCCACAGTGCTATCAAGTGGATGAGATTTATAAAGGGAGGGAGGAAGAGAGAAAGAAAAAGAATAAAATATGAACACCCCCTCCCCTGAAATTCCTCTGAATCCTGCCACAGTGAAATTAGGACTAAGAGGCCAAAATAGACACTCAAGACTCTATTTACCCAACTAGAAAATAGCTTTGGGGTAAAAATTCTCAATTCAAATTATAATAAGTAAAAACTTAGACCTTCCTAGATAATTTTTAAAGCTCTACTGAATATGTTATTCATACACTGCCTTTCAACAAATACTTATTAGCCACCTCTATGCACCTCTATGTGAGGCTGGGAGAAACAGCTATGGAAGACAGTTTCTGCTTTCCAGGAGCTCAGAGTCTAATAGTGGAGAAAGTCTTATAAACAGGCAGTGCTTGGAACTACGATAAAGTTCCACAAGAGGGTGGTGGGAGTGCAGAGGAAGAACACCAAGGGCAGGGGGGTGAGCCTATCAAATACAGAAACAGACATACGCAGGGGCAGGAGGTGAGAGAGAGTGTGGGCAGAGACAGAACTGCAGGAGTTCAGTGTGTCCGAAAGGTTGAGTCCCAGCTGGGTAGAAGCGGGCAATAAAGTGAGACATGTGAGTATAGGTCAGATCTGAGGTCCTAGAAATAATGAGAAGCCATCTAACGATTCTTAGCAGATGTGTATTTTAGAAATACAATTTGGACTGCCTGTTGGAGGATGAATTGGAAAAGAGCAAAAGCACAGGTTCTCCAAAATCCAGGTAAGAAGTGCCTGAGGTCTGAAGCAAGTGATGGCACTCGGAAGGGAGAAGAGGGGGCAGATGGAGGAGACATGTGGGGCAGAGACGGAACAGAAGGTGGTGGAAGATAAGGAAGGGGAAGGAATCTGGGCTTTGGTTTTGGCCACTGAGTCAGTGGTGACGTCATTCATCAAGGTCTGCAGGGAAGGTTCAGACGCAGCTCACCTCTAGACCTGTTAAGTTTGAAGTGCTTGTGAAATCGTCCAGCAGGCAGTTAGAAATGCGGGTCTAGAGCTTAGGAGCAAACTGTGATGGTGATATGGAGTCAGTCATCAATAGAAGAGGCTACGGCTGCCCAGGGGGAAGGCATAAATGCATCTGAGAAGAGATGAGGGCCTAGGGCGACCACCGGGAAACCCAGGCATCTAAGACCAGGTGGACGAGTGAGAGTCCCCTATAGCTCTTATTAAACAGTGCTAAGTCTAGAATTTCTTCCAAAGTCACCCAGATACACCACACAAATTATGTTTTCCATAAATCCGTGGGTTTGTTAGGGAACAATCCCCCACCTACAGCTAAGACCTCACACTACGGTGTTGAAGGTCTATGCTGTTTCCAAGAGGTGTCCAGAAAGAGATTCCATAACTGACACCCCTGAGGAAGAAAACGGCCAGCTTCCTGCAGCGGTAATGGGGAGAGGGGAAGATGCAGTTTAAAAAGCCCCCACCAGGTTCCCCAGGGAAATGTGAGCATTTGAGTACAGTAAGTCCCCTGCATACAAACAAGTTCCGTTCCAAGAGTAAGTCTGTAAGTCCAATTTGTTTGTAAGTCCAACAAAGTTAGCCTAGGTACCCAACTAACACAATCGGCTATATAGTACTGTACTGCAATAGGTTTATAATACTTTTCACACAAATAATACATAAAAAACAAACAAACCAAAAATAAAGAAAACATTTTTAATCTTACAGTACAGTACCTTGAAAAGTTCAGTAGTACAGTACAACAGCTGGCATACAGGGGCTGGCATTGAGTGAACAGGCCAGAAGAGTTACTGACTGGAGGAGGGAGAGGAGGTGGGAGATGGTAGAGCTGAAGGATTGTCAGCAATAGGAGACGGAGGGCAAGCTGCAATTTCACTCACACCTCACGTTGATGGCACAGGTTCTGGTTCCTTGCTGGATTCAATTCTATCTACCCTCTTGAAAAAACGATCCAGTGATATCTGGGTAGTAGTTCTTTTTTTTCATCATAGATGACATGGTAGCACTGGATTGCATCCTGAACGGCTGTTGCAACCTTCGTGTACCATTCTACGTGCAGGTGCTGTGCCTACAAAAACTAACAGTGCCTCCTCACATAAAGGAAATCCCCTTGCCATTTCCTGTGTTGTGAATCTCTTCAGTTCTTCAGTTACTTCTTCTTCCTCTTGTCTCTCTTCATCCTCTCTCTGGGCCTCCAATTCCTGGCGCTTCTTAGCAGTACCAGCTACATCACCGCGGCTTTTATGCGTGCTTCTGGTCATCCTGGGCTTGAAATAAAGATACCGTACTACTGTACTCTCTACAGTAAAGTACACAAAAGCACAACCACTTGTAGAGGATGCACGCATGTGACAATGTACGCCAGACACGTGAACTAACTTACATGATTGGACATGCGAACGCACGTTCTCATCCTTGAAAGCTCACAACTTGAAGGTTCATATGTAGGGGACTTACTGTATCTCTGCACTCAGCCCTTCAGGCTATCAATGAAATGTCCTTTCATTCATGATGTTTTGTCATCACGGTAAAGTAAGTGGTTTTTATCATACATTTCCTGTTTTCAGCCCAGAGGGAGATTAACTGTTTACTCTTTTCTGTGTGAGAACTCTCCTTAGGCTCAAGTTATTCCTCTGTTTGCTCTTCTCTGAGATTAATAACTCCAGGTCCTCTAATCTCTTGGCCAACCTTTTAAAACCACCAGGTTTCTCACCCACCCCAGGAACAGCAGAACAAAGTGCTCGCCCAGCTTGGAGAAGGCGGGCCCACAGCGGGGGCAGGGAGGCCGTCGCCTGCTTGTTCTGTGCCACGCTGCCCCTTTTCAGCCCCAGCGTCATACTTGCCATTCTGAATGTGCCACTACCACGCAGCTGATTCCGTCAACACGTGACTTCTAGGCTGCTTTCTGCTCTGCCTGCTCAAGGCCTTCCCCACCTTGAAAACCGTCTGCCTTTTCTCTCGAATGTGAAAGCCTGGACTTCATCAGGCTGGTTCTTCGCCACATTTTTGAGTTTAAATAACCTTAACTTCCAGCCATATTTTCCAAGGTGCTGTTTCCCATCCCCCAAACTGCTGTCTATGGCAGATCTGCTCTCCTTTCCATCGGCTTCATTACTGATTTAAACCAAATCAGACCCAAGGCAAGAAGTGGGTCGTGTCTAGGCTGGAGTTCTTTCACCCTGAGTATGTGAGATGAGGGGACATACTCATTACTACCCTTAGGTGTCAACAGTATCCATTCTCTACTAGAAACAAGTGACAAAGGAAATTATGGAGGCTACCATCTGAGAAAACTTTGAAGAGTCAGGAAAAAAGCAATGAAGCAGGACTTGTCCTACAAAATATTAAATATATTATAAATTTACAATAACTGAAATAGGAAGGTACAAGCACAGGATAGGCAAAGCAATGGAAGAAGCTAGACAATTGAGAAAGAGATCCAAATAAATAAATGAGAATATAGTGCGTGGCCTGGACAGTCATTCCAAAGGTGATGGGGAAACTGGCTTATCATCTGAGGGAAAAAACTTACCATGTAAATTTAGCCTTATACACGCATCTAAACAAATTCCAAATGGGTCTAACCTTCAATGTGAAAAGCAAAACCATTAAGAAGCATTTGAAAATAGTAGAGAATAAAAATTATTGATCTGATTTTCAGGGTGGGGAAGGCTTTTCTTGGCATGACCAGAGGCAGAAACTATAAAAGAATCAATAGAATTGATTATATGAAAACTTAAAATGTCTAAATGTCAAAAAGAATATTGACAAGAAAATTAAAGAGTAAATAACCTGGGGGTGTAATATGTATAACAAAAGATTAAAACCATTAATGTAGGCAAACTATTAAAATCAATGAGAGGAAGGAGGTAACAGAAGTGCAAATGTGTTAAAATTCCTCCAAAACCCATTAAAATGAACCAAAAAAAAAAGTAAAAGAAAATTTTATCTGCACCAAATCTAAACAAAGGTCGCAACCTTATGCTATAAACTTCAAGTAAATGCAAGGAACTAATACATATAAATAAATATATAAAAATAAAGACACCCAATGGTTCTTTTCTAATCCTCAGCATCTCCCCAACTGGACCACGGCCCCCACTCAAGGCATGATAAATTGAAATTGATGGCAATAGAGCAAATGGAGCTTACACCGTAAGTCATCAGATATCGCAAGGTGAGCTGCATCTCCCTCATCAATAAGGTTATGAGACTTGGCTTCCCAGGAAGAAGGAACAATCTTCTTTTTATCTTTATCTCCCCTTCAGCACTTGGCACCGGTCTTTGTACATAACCAATCAATAGGTATTCACTGAATTAAACTGTTAAGTTGCAGCATACCCTTCCCCCACTTCTATAACACACAGAAACCCTGGTTTTTAGGCTTCTGATATAAAGAAACTTTCCCATCCATATTTTGTAAAAAGCTAGCGTTAATATAGGAACATAACGCATCCAGCCCATTTTCCTCTGTGGTGTACCATCTTGTCTCAGTAGGGCCTCAGCAGGGATGCAGATGCTTTCAGTGAGAAGAGTGGGGAGATATCCATCCCCATATAGCCATTTCCTTGAGAGGCTAGGTTTTGATTTGAAGCTGGAAAGTAGTTGGGAGATTTCTGGGGATGAGAGGAACAGGTGGCCCATGGAGGTATGGAAGGACATGTGTGCCTCCCTCCTGGCCTGACCTAACATTAGGTCCTCAGATGTCAAAGAACCTGTGTCCGTGAAAGACTTCGAGAGAGCCTGGATGAAGAAAAACAGTTGGGATGAAGGCCAGCTCCTCTCCTAACCTCTGGGGCAGTTCCTACCCACTCAGAGCCAGGGGAAACAGCAGGAATAAGTGTGGTACCCTGGAACCAGCCTGAGGAGACAAGGTCCTCACTGAGGACACAGGAGTGCACAGGCCTTGGATGGTTTGTGGAAGAGAAGCTCACAGCAGAAGAACGTCAAGACACCTGGTCCTGCACGGTCCTTCCTGAGGACACTTAACAGTAAGAGAGGAGGGGTCAGAGGAGGGGGCAGTGGTCCCCAGCCCTGTAAGGGGAATTAGAGCTATCCTGACTGGACCTCTCTGTTAGAGGGATAGCCTGAGAATGCTTGGGACATACCTGTGTTTTCAGTGGCTTTCCTGAACATCTGAAAAAGTACATTGTTTTTCTTATTACGAATGCAGGTAGAGATGGGAAAGTTCCCGTGTACATTGCCAGCCTTGGTATTGAAGGTGGACTTGGGAAGGAATGATTTCCTTTACATATTCGTTTCCCTTTTCTCTTCCAGCATTCTTGGTTCCATAATAAACAGTCAACCTCAAATGATCACCACATTGTGTGGAATAAGTGGTTTATCTTTACATTCCTGCAGGCACTTGCTTTCTCTCTCTCTCTCTTTCTCTCCCTCCCCCCACTTCCCCCTCTCTGGTTCTCTCCCTCTCTCTATGAGAAGAAAATTTTGCCTACAAGCTTTTTGACTTGGCTAGAAAATAGCATAACCAGTGTGGGGTAGCTCTTCTGACCCTTTGGGTCTACGTCAAGGATGAAAGTTTGTTCTTACACAAGGGAGTATAAATGGTGGCACTATTCTGATGAATTCCCATCAATGGGCTGCCTGCGGAAGCACGTGGGCCATGAGTCAAAAGCACTGTGACAGCCTCTCCATCTTACCACCTTTCTCACCAGCACCCTCTTCCATTGCCGCTACAACACTTGCCTCTGTCCTTCAACATTCCAAAAGCTTTCACTGTCCTCTGAGGTCAGCAATATATTTAAAGCGCTCGTTTTCATCCTGTTCCCATCAGTAAGATTTAGCTTAATGTAAGACACTCAGAAGGGAAATTCCATTCACTTTTCTTCTGGGAAATCAGCTGCTGCGTATTCCACGTCCAAACCCCTTGCCTCACATTTCTGGTAAAATTCAAAAGTTCACAATTTTGCTGAAACAAAGCCACATCTTAGGCAAAAAGGCATACCTCTTCACATCAATATATGGTTCTCTTATTAAAGAGAGGGCTTGGGGTTTGTTCTTATTTTATTTGTTTAGTTACTCTTTCACAAGATCTTAACAACTTGAATTTTCACACTTTTTAAAAATTGCTAATTCTTTAAAGTAGAGTGAAAAACATGCAGTCATGGTTTCAATGAACTTAAACAGCTCCACAGTGTCCCCTGGTGGCCATGAACACAGACACAGGGTGCTTGAGCTACGGGGCAATATTTAGCGTACAAAACAAGGTAGAAGTAAGTGTCTCATCGAGATGAAACTCCCTCTCCCCAACTCAAAAAATATGAAATGCTAATGTGAATCAGCAATGCAAACCATCCAAACATGAGAAGGACCAAAGAGTAGGAGACTGAATAGCTATCCATTTTGATAAGTCACCATGGAAAAAATGCCCAAATTGAACATCTCTTTCCAGCCCCAAAGCTGGTGAATTCTTTTTGGTCTAAAGCCTTTATTAACTAACCAGGCATTTCTTCAATGCCAATACCACCCGCTGGCCATTTGGGGGTTAGCCCTCGTATGCATTCATTACAAAAATATTCTTTTGTTGTGCTATCATTGTCCTTATGTGTGCTCACACTGTCCTTATGTCCTTATGTGTTGGGGAGCCAATGTAGAGCACACAGACAAAAATCTCTGTCTTCAAAGAGTTCCTATTTTAGTAGGGGAAAAGAAAATAAACAAGTAAATTTTAAAATACAAGTCCTAAAAACGAGTTCTATGAAGAAATTCAAGCAGAGGAAATGGATAGAGTGATGGGGTGGCAATGGGAGATGATTTTTGAAAGGATGGGCAGGGAGAGGCTCTCTAGGTAATGGCACTTGAGCAGAAACCTGAGTGATTATAAAGAAGCCATGTGGAGAGAGTGTCCCATGAAGATTAAGCAGCAAATGGAAATACCTGGATGTAAGAACAAGTTTGACCCGTTTGAGAAATAGCAAGGAAGGATGCTGCTGCTTAGTGAGAAAGGGAGAGGGCAGAGGGAGATGAGGTCAATGAGGTAGGCAGGGGCCAGACTCCATGTTCCATGGTAAGGAACGTGGATTCCGTTAGAACACTAATGCAAACTCATAGAACCGTTTTGAGCTGGGCATGACATGTTCTCATATACATTTTTAAATTAATTTTTATTGGAGTATAGTTGATTTACAATGTTGTGTTAGTTTCAGTTGTACAGCAAAGTGAATCAGTTATACATATACATACATCCACTCTTTTTTAGATTCTTTTCCCATATAGGTCATTAGAGTATTGAGTAGAGTTCCCTGTGCTATATAGTAGGTCCTTATTACTTATCTATTTTATATATAGTAGTGTGTATATGTCAATCCCAATCTCCCAATTTATCCCTCCCTTCCTTTCCCCCTGGTAACCATGAGTTTGTTTTTTACATCTGTGACTCTGTTTTGTTAATAAGTGCATTTGTACCATTTTTTTAGATTCCTCATATAAGCAATATCATGATATTTGTCTTTCTCCGTCTGACTTACTTCATTCAGTATGACACTTTGAGTGATGTTTTTAAAGTTATGGTGATGATTAAGACTTAGGGCAGCAGGTGATAGGCAACTGTGAAAACAGGGAGAAGAGTTAGAATGCTATTGCAGGAGTCCAAGCAAGAAGTTGCTGGCTTGGATTAGGTTGCTAGTGGTAAAGGCAAAGGTGGGGAGAAGTGGTTGGATTCAGAATGTTTATTTCAGAAACAAGCCAGCTTGTTGATGGACTAGAAATGGTGGGAGAGATAGAATCAATTATGATTCCTTTTTGGCCTGAGCAGTTGGTGAAAAGGAATGCCAATAACTGAGATAGAGAAGCCTGGGTGGAATGGATTTGGGGGTGAGGGAAGAGGTGAGAAATCAAAAGTTCTACTGGGTTTGCCTATTAGATGTTCAATAGGATATGTTTAGGAGACAGGTGGATACATGAGTCTGGAGCTCAGAGGAGAGATTGGGACTAGGATACATATTTGGGAACGCTCAGCACATAGGTAATGTTTATAGCCATGAAACTGATAGAGATCGCCTAGGCAGAAAGAGTAAATAATGAAGAAAAAGGAATAGAAGAAGGCGAGGGGCGGGGCATCAATAAAAGTATTCAGTTGGCCAAAAAGTTCATTTGGGTTCTTTGGAAGCTCTTATGGCAAAACCCGAACGATATTTTTGGCCAACCCAATAGATGGACCTAGTGAAAAAAAACTGAGAAGGAGCAGCCAGCAAGGTAGAAGGATCCAAAAGCCAAGAGAAAAGGTGTTTCAAGGATGGAATGCCAAATGCTGTAGAGAAAATCATATAAGAACAAAATTGGGCAGTGGGTTTTGCAAGATGGAGACACTTCCAGTAAAGCATTGAGGACAAATGCCTCTGGCCTGGAACCAGTTACAGAAAGAAGAGGAGGTAAGGATGTGGAGCCTACACAACATTCTTTCAAGGAGTTTTACTGTAACGAGGGGCTGAGAGAAGGCAGAGTAGCTGGAGGGAATATGGGATCAAAAGAAGTGTGCTTATCTTTTCTATGTTTTCATTTAAAAATGAGATATTACAACATGCTTGTGCAGTGTTGGGACTAATTCTTTACTGGAGGGAATTGAGGATGAGGCAAGAAGGGATGACGGGGTTGAGGGAGGATTCGCCTTAGGAGTGGGGACAAGAGAGAAGATAAAATATAGGTTCTGCATGAAGGCAACAATGGGAGATTTGGGAGTGGAAAGTCCTCACCTGATTACTTTTTTTTTTTTAATTTATTTTTATACAGCAGGTTCTTATTAGTTATCTATTTTATACATATTAGTGTATATATGTCAATCTCAGTCTCCCAATTCATCCCACCACCACCCCCTCACCTGATTATTCTAATTCCTCAGTGAAATAAGAAACAAGAAGCTAATAGTCTGAATATTAGCTCAGAGTGTGTGTGTTGGGGGATGGAGTGAGCATCACAGATTTGAGGAGACATGAGAAAATGAGTGGAAAGTGAATTTTCTAGGGGACTAGAGTGGGACTGCCAGTCATTTTTCCCTGAGAGTAACCTACTCTTAAGGTACTTGTAACAGAATAACAATTAAATATGTTACTGAGAAAGAAAGAGTAATAGGAAAAATTCTTTTTAAGTATGAAATATTTTAAATATTTCAAATATCCAGAAGGAATTTAACCAACACTCATGTACAACCTACCCAGATTTCTTCAATGTTCCTATTTTGTTTCAGGTACCTTTTTAAGAAATAAAACATTGCAGTTCAGGCTGCAGTCCCCTTAGTTCCCCTCTCCAATTTCACGTCCTTCTTCCTCTTTCTCTTAAAGTTCATTATATAAAGATTGAAAGTTATAGTGTGCCTCTTTATTTGAGCCTATACAGCTCTGCGGTGACTTCGTTCATCCAAATGCTGTTATTCAAGATTTACCTGTTATCTGCGTTGTCAGGGAGATGACCGCAGGAAGTTCAGAAGACAAAGCCTGGATGCTGACACTGTAGTTGGTACCTGGCCTCAGGTCCAAACAAGTCTCAGGAGCCTGGCTGCTGGCAGTGATATTAAAGACCATTTCCTGGGCAAATTCCTTCTGATACCATCTCTGGCCCCAAATGTGGAACTAAAACATAGAAAAGTTCACCAGGTGAATTGCTAGCTTGAAAGGCTCTGAATGCCTGGATACCTACCCTTTCTCTCACACTCTCTTACTCTTGACTCTAAAGTTGCTTCAGAAAGTGAAATACGGCAGGAAGCAAATATTAGAGTTGTACCATAAATATTGTAATTACAATATTATCAGTATCATAAACATATTTTTAAATCAAAATGCACGAAAACTCGAGGCCCCAACACCGACAACATTCTCTTTCTTGTTCTCACACATATAACGGCACGTGCCCAATGTGAAAGTCTGTTGGCAAAACCACAGGAGCAAGACCAAAGAACAATTTCCTAGAAAGAAAATTAAGAATCTGAACTAAGGCTTCTCCCAGAGCAGAACGTGCATTAGGATAGGGGTCCCCAACCCCTGGACCGCAGACCGGTACCAGTCCACGGCCTGTGAGGAGCCAGGCCACACAGCACGAGGGGAGCAGTGGACCGAGCGAAGCTTTGTCTGCTGCTTCCCATCGCCCGCATTACCGCCTGACCCATCCCCCCACCCCCCGGCGGTAGAAAAATTGTCTTCCACGAAACCGGTCCCTGGTGCCGAAAAGATTGGGGACTGCTGCATTAGGGTAATCCTAGTCGGTTTGGTAAAACCTGGGAAGAGTTTTTCTCCTCTGCCCGCCCCCTTCTGACATTCCCTACACTTGACTGTAACATCCCAGCACCTGGGCCAATAGATGCACTTTTCTTCCTACTTAATTGCTTCTAGTTGCAGCTCATCCCATGGTCTTTACCTTTCTTACTCACAACCACATCTAGCTTTAGAAGTTCCCCTTGACTCTCCAGGCAACACATTCAGACCCTGATCAGAGGCACTGGTGTGGACAGACACACACATGCAAGAGCCACTGGCTTCCTTCCATGACACTGCCTGAACATCAGCTCTGCATCAGGCTATGTTGCACAAAGAACCTCTCATGATTTTCTCATCAATCCCCAAGGTCTCTGTCTTCAAATATGCAGCAGAAGTGCCCACTTTCTTGTTTCTTACTGCAATTGTCACTACAAATCTTCCACTGATAACGGCAGCTATATAAGTAGTTTTTTTGGTTTGTTGCTATTTTTTGAACCTCCCACACAAGACAAAGGCCTATAAGCAGAGTAACTTTCAGTAACTTACTAAATACATCTCCTCTATATCAGCTGTCTTCATACTTCTCCATCTCAAGCAGGTTTCATTAAATGTTGAAATGTTACTGATGGTCTGTTTTACTGCAAGGGGAAAAGAATGAGAAATCAACTTACACCTTATACCAAAATACTACCTTTTAATTGAACAATATTCCAAGGATAAGCGTTTACAGAGGATAACTTCAGCAGTATTTTAATTTAGAAATCAGTGGTAGCAGTCCAAGAAACACCATTTTTATATTTATGTAAACACAGTCCTGATGAAAGATTTAAGATCAAAAGATACCCAGTCAGAGAATCCTTCTTAAAAAATTATTTAAGTCGATTCACTGCAAATTCCCTTGGTTTACTAAGCTAAAACAGCAACTCATTGTCCTGGCCTTGGACAACCTCATTTAGACAAACAAGCATCAGTTTGAAATTCTGAGCTGAGAGTAACATTTCGGCAGAGAACTGAGAATTACTCCTTGAGGAAATGAAAAAGTCTACCTCAAGCAGTCAGGCTTTTCATGATGAAAAGGGGGGAGTGGTCCCTCTCGGTTTGGGCTTCCTCATCTCTTATGATCAAAGAAGCATTCATTGGTCTCTGCTCAATTTCATGGTAATGAATCCAAAAGACAGTTCAGTACTGGTACCATATAATACAGAGGCACATTCCCCAGGCTTTTTAAAATAAAGACTAGTTATTCAAACAACACTGTAATTCAACTGTACTTCAATAAAAAAATAAATTTTTTAAAAGACTGGTTATTCAAAGCTCTGGTATCAAAGGTTATTTCCTTCAATGATGATCCCTGTCCTTAAACTGAAAATAATACATCAGACTTGCTAAGAAGTTTCATAGGAACACTGTGATGATTAATAAGTGATAAAGACAACTCCCAAAGCACGTGAAAAAAAGAAAATCTCATGGGAGCCAAACCTTTATTGTGTAAGCCCCTGGACCAACAGGTTCCTATGAATGAAGCCTAGTTGATAGATGTGACCCCTCTTTATGGATGGGGCAGCTTTGCCCAGAGAAAACCTGTTCCACAGGTCACAAGCTATTCTTCAAATGTTGTAAGACAGAGTAAGGAATAAAGTATGGATGATTCAGGATAAAGCAACCTTTAAGGAAGGTAAGGAAGATGGTTTTAGAGATAAGTAGTAGTGGCCCAAGGAAACTCACATTTATGAAACTTTCAAAAAGCATATAACTTCAATAGTATTTAAACAGTTCCAGACCATACAAAAAGGTAGAAAGTTTCCCAATTCACTCAGTATGACTGGATAATCCACAATGCCCAAGGTGTACAAGGACGGCACAACCAATTACTAAACACACTATGCTAAATTCACTTATTAATATAAATACAAAAATAAAATATTAACAAATAGAAGTCAGCAGTACATTCAAAGAACAATACACTATAAACAAGGGAGATTTACTCCAGGAATACAGAGATGATCATTACTAGGAAAGCTATGAATAGATTGAAAGAGAAAAACCATATGGTCACTTTTATAATCATAATGGTTAATACATCTAATGTACATTCCTGCCTAAAAATCTTAGCAAACTAGGATTTAATTTGATAAAAACTCCTTGATTTAAAAGAATGTTTATTAGAAACCACCATACTCAGTGGTAAAACAATTTCTAATAAAGTTAAGAACAATCCAAGGATGCATGGTTTCACAGCTATTATTTAGCATTAGTCAGGAGATTCTAGACAATGCAGAACGAGGCAAGGAAAAAAATGAGCTATAAATACCAGAAAGAAAGGGAACAAATTATGCAACTGACAGTAAATTTAAAAAAAACAACTGAAAAACAAATATGCAATTGTTTGAAAACGACAGAAAAATAATAGGAGTTTGGCAAAATGCACCCAAAGACAAGAACATAGAAAAACTAATCGTTTTCTACATATCTGTAAGCACAAGTATGGTAGGCTGAATAATGGTCCCTTCAAAGATGTTCACATCCTAGTCCCTGGAATCTGTAACCATGTTACCTTACATGGCATAAAGACTTTGCAAATGTGATTACAATAGGGAGATTATCCTGGATTATCCAGATTACAATAGGGAGATTATCCTGGATTATCCAGATATTACATATCTGTAAGCACAAGTATGGTAGGCTGAATAATGGTCCCTTCAAAGATGTTCACATCCTAGTCCCTGGAATCTGTAACCATGTTACCTTACATGGCATAAAGACTTTGCAAATGTGATTACAATAGGGAGATTATCCTGGATTATCCAGATGACAAGGGTCTTTAAAAGAGGGAGACAAGAAGATCAGGGCCAGAGAGAACTTAAGGTTGAACTGATGAGCTTTAAAGATGGAGGATGGGGCCACAAGCCAAGGAATGTAGGCAGGGTCTAGAAACTGGAAAGGGCAAGGAAATAGATCCTCCCTTTGAGACCCCACAATGAACACAGGCCTGCCGACACAAATAAACTAAAACCACAAATAAAATATAATAGAAAAATTAAAAGATTTCTATTCACAAGAGAAGAAACCATGAACAAACTTCAAATACCTAGCAATAAATGTAACTAGAAATGTCCAAGACTTACAAGAAGATTTTTTTCCCCCAGAAGGACATAAAATAAAACAATAAAGAGAAAATGCCACATCCTTGAATGGAAAGATTGAAAAGTGAAAAGATATCAATTCTCCACCAATTAACCTGTAAGTGGAATATACTTCCAATGGTGATTCCAATGGACCTTCTTGGAACGTGATAAGTTTACACATTATTCAGTGAATAGAAAGTTCTCACCATGTGCCAGGCATGCTTTGGGGCTAAGGATAAAGTGGTGAGAAAACAAAGTCCCTGCACCTAATGGAATTCATTCTAGTGAGAAAGGCAGAAAATAAACAAGTGAAAAAATAAATTTTAAAAATATAGGGCTTCCCTGGTGGCGCAGTGGTTAAGAATCCGCCTGCAAATGCAGGGGACACGGGTTAGATCCCTGGTCCGGGAAGATCCAACATATTCCGTGGAGCAACTAAGCCCGTGCGCCACAACTACTCAGCCTGTGCTGTAGAGCCCACGAGCCACAACTCCTGAAGCCCACGTGCCACAACTACTGAAGCCCGTGCAAGGCAAGAAGAGAAGACAGCACAATGAGAAGCCCGTGCACTGAAACAAAGAGTAGCCCTGCTCGCCGCAACTAGAGAAAGCCCACGCACACCAATGAAGACGCAACGCGGCCAAAAATAAACAAATAAAACAAATAAATTTATTTTTTAAAAGTATATATATATATATAATTTTGTGCACTGGTAACGACTATGAAAAGCATCATACAAGAATAGAAAGGATGGTTATGGAAGGTCCTCTGTGGAGGTGATATGTGAGCAGAGACCTGAAGGATGAGTGAGTGAGCATCAAGAGTGGAGGAAGAGGGGTCAGACAGAGGGGGCTCCAAGGTCAAAACCCCACATGCAGGAATCAGCTTGGCATGCTCAATGAACAAAAAAACAATTACTGCTAAATTTTGGGGGGAAGAGTAATGAGAATAACAAGAAAAAAATTGAAATAAAAATATTGAAACAGGACAAAACCAGGTTTCAGTAACTATTATAAAGTTATGACAGTATTTCTCAACCTTTTTTCATTATAGCCCTACACGGAGCCTTTTTAAACATTTTTTTCCCTAATCTCTCACACTTTATAAAATGTTAATACCACAGGTATGTATATGTTTCTTATTTACTATATGTTTATCTATGATTCATATATATATATATATATATATATATATATATTTTTTTTTTTTTAGTGTTAATTTCCTGGGTTTTTTTGTTTTTTTGTTTTTTGGCTGTGTTGGGTCTTCATCGCTGTGCCCAGGCTTTCTCTAGTTGCGGCGAGGGGGGGCTACTCTTAGCTGCAGTGCGCGGTCTTCACATTGTGGTGGTGTCTCTTGTAGCGGAGCACGGGCTCTAGGCGTGCAGGCTTCAGTAGTTGTGGCTCGCCGGCTCTAGAGCACAGGCTCAGTAGTTGTGGCACACGGGCTTAGTTGCTCCACAGCATGTGGGATCTTCCTGGACCAGGGCTCGAACCCGTGTCCCCTGCATTGACAGGCGGATTCTTAACCACTGCGCCACCAGGGAAGCCCCATGATTCATATATTAAAAGAATAATATTTTTCCACCCCTCGAGAAGGAATTTTTGCCCGATTAGCTGATTTTGCCAGGCGGTGAATTGAGAATGCTAGAGTAAATTGCTAGTTTGTTGCTAGCAAAGGAATAAACAAAGAGGTCAATGGAGCAGAGCAGAACCCAGAAACGAATCTATCTATGCATCGGAATTTGTATAAGATAGGGGTGGACTTTCAAATCAGTGGGAAATAAACTGAGTTGGGAAATAGTTATCCATAGAAATAAACTAATATTAGATCCCTACCTTGACATACAGGCAAAAATGTTTGCAACTGTAATAAATTTTTAGTTAAAAAATATACTAGAAAAGAAAATAGAAAAACAGTTCTATAATCTTGGTTAGGAAAGAAATAATAAGAAAACTAGGAAAAATTTTTTTTAATTTGACTAAATAAAATCTTAAATTTTCTTTATGGCAAACGATTCAACAACCTAAGTTTGAAAGACAAGCAACAAAGTGTGAAAAAAAATTGTAACATATTTGAAAAAGTTGATGGCCCTGATATCTAAAGAACACTTACCATGAAGAAAAATACCACCAACAACACAGGAAAAGGAGCAATAAATAGAAAAAGTGATTCATAGGAAAACTGTAATAGGACAATCAATAAGCAAAGAGGTACAAATTAAACCAAAATAAAATATGCTTTTCACTTATTAGGCCCTCAAACATTAAAAAACTGGAATATCCTGCATTGGTGAAGATGTTGGAAAACAGGTGTGTGTGTAAATTGATACAGTCTTTGTGGAGAGGAATTTATGAGGCTCTTTATCTTGGTAATTCCACTCTTAAGACTTAATTCTACGGAAATATCCTGCCAATTATGCAAAGATACAGCACATTTCATCAAACCTAAGATACCATTCTTGTAAGATGCACTATTATTTTGTTTTATTAAGAAAGTAAAAATACTGCCAAGTAAATTCTGTCATGATTATTTTCTTGTCTCAGAATTATTTTATACTGGTTGAAAGAGTTTTTTTCAGACCTATAGAAACATTAAAATTTTATAATATATAATAAAAGAAAACTCAAAAAATTGATTGAGACACTCCTAAAATTTCTCCATATTCAGTATGTAACAATTATCAATCACTTTTCAATTAAGAGATATCAGTGTATATTTCCACAACCTGTGTTCTATCCTGAGTCTTGGTGAGGCAGTATTTCTTTTAAATGTTCTATTTTCTTTTTCTTGCAAGCCATTCTGATGCTGACACCTGCTTTTATACATTGCTGATCTATTTCCATGGTTTTCTACATACACAATAACTTTTTGTTTCAATGTCAAATCATTGGAAAAGTTCTGAAAAAGTTTTAGTAAGCAAAATGTTAATATGTCACTAATGTCCATAACTAAATAAAAGTAGCAACACTGCAAGTAGCTATGACCAATTTGATACATACATGAGTAATGACAATTATGTTCATGGCAGCCACCTGACTGTATAACACTTGTAAGAATTCATAGATATTAAAATGTGAAAAAATGTGCCTCTGAGTACGAGCAAAACATAATATATGTAAGTATATTAAAAGTAGCATTGTCTATAACAACAAAAATTTGAAGGGGAAAAAAAACCCCTAAATATCCTTCCATAGTGGACAAGTTAATAAATTAGTGAAACTCCACACAGTGGAATACTATGCTTCCCTCAGAGAAGGAGATGGCATTATAGGAACTGATACAGAAGTATGTCCACAGAATATTGTAAAGCCAAAAATGTTTTAAATAAAATAAAAAAGCAAGATGAAAAATGGTACATATATGATTCTGGTTTTTTTTAAAGGACACACACACACACACACACGCATATACACATGAACATGTAATGTTACAATAATGGTGGGTCTGCAATTCCTTCTGCTCACAGAAACATCCCACTGGTTAAGTTCAATTCCATCTTGGTCAGAGAGGGACTCTCACTCTAGGTCCCCTTCTCTCCATCCAAGGGTTCACAGTTTGAACCACGGGCAGGTTGAACCCATGCTGAGCTCACTGGGGAGAAAAGGATCCCCAGTAAGAAGACAGCTCATCCTGAGTCCCTTCCTACCCCACTCTCTGATCCTTTGCTATGGAAAGTAAGTACATGCCCCTCATTCAAATATGCCTCCTTTGCTCCATTTTCAGTGGTCACTCTGCCTTCTCTCTCTCCTTTCCCCACCCACAGGGCTTCTAAGCTAGAAGCCTGAAGTTGAGAAACCAGACCTGCAAGAATGCCTCAGAGAAGAGGAAATTTGGCTCTTAGTTCATCAGATTTTTTTGAAACTTTGTTTCTGTTTCATTAATGTGGGCAAGCAACTATGGGCAAAATCAGTCATTACTGTACTTCCTCAGGGCTCCCATAGTCCCCTGCAAATACCTCAAACTACATTTTATGCATTGTAATATTATGTATGTATTATTATGCATGTGTGTGTCATGAGAGACCATGTCTCATTCATCTTTGTACTCCTAGTGTCCAGGACAGTGGTGGGCACAGCATTCCTGGTTGTTTAAATGTAAACAATCAGCAATAAGGGGAAAGCTAAGCAACTGATATCATACTAACCAAATAGAATACAGGTACTCTGAATAAGACATGGTTTCTGCCCTTAATATGTATTTAATCTAGGAGTTACACCCTATATCAATATAACAAAAATAGGAGAGTATATAATAAATGTCATAAGGTAAACTTAAGTAACAGTTAACATTTGATAGATGCTTATTGTGTATCAGGTACTGTGCTGGTTCTCCATATGCATTAACCCATTTAGTCTCACAACAAATCCATGATGTTATTCCCATTTTTACAGTTAAGGCAGCTTAGACACATAGAGGTTAAACAACTTGCCCAAAGGCACAGAGATGGTAAACAGCAGAACTGAGATTTGAATTTAGATAACCTGACCCCAGAGTAACTGTGCCAAACTCCTACCAATATTTCTTCCTGAAAGAGAGTATGGGAATTTAGAAAGAAGAAAACTTACCTTCAGTTGAGGGGATCATGAAAGAAGGGAATATAGAAACTGAAGAAAAGAAGAGGGGAGAGGGTTCCAGGTAGAAGAAATGGCATGAGCAGAGAGATGGAGGGGGAAAGTTAGCACTTAAGAGTTTATTACAGATTAGACTTCCAACTAGTTCAAGGATAACGGTGGCCCCTTAAATCCAAATCTCTCCACACATTCTCCAAAATATTCTTCAGATCAACTGGAAAAGCAAATAAAACAACATAAAACCAATGCCGTCATCACCACTGGAAGACAGAGAATACTAAAAACTTTAAATTACCCTTTAATGGAAAAATAAATACCAAATTCCAGCAAAGCTTTCTCTCAGTCTCCCACAAGTCATTCTAGAGACTGAGAGGGCTCTAGAAGAGCCCTGTGAAAGAGAAGAGGGAACAAAGGGCCCAATTGTGAGTTAGAGTCACTCCCAGAAAGAGAAATTCCACCTTAAGTATGAAAATACTGAAAAAGAGACCTGGTATATCAGAGTATTGACTACAAGCAAAGGATGAAAAGTCTGTGAGACTTCTATGAGACCTCTGGGAGGGAGCTGTGAAGGAGGAAAAGTTTCCACACACTAGGGAGCCCCTTCACTGCCGGGGACGGGGGGTAGGAGGAGACGGAAGCTTTGGAGCCACAAAGGAGAGTGCAGGTAGTAGTATGAGAAAGGCGTTGCTTCTGGGAAAGAAGAGGATAAAAAGGAAGGAATAGGTGTTCTTTGGAAACTAAGTGGTGACAGGAAAAACAAGTGCAGGGGAAAGACAAGATCCTACAAGTCAAAAGAGAACCCAAAATAGAAGAATACAGAATTCATTCCCACTCTCACCAAAAAAACAAAAACAAAAATATCCTTTAAAAGAAACTGCCCTTCATTCAGTGACAGAAGAAGGCACTCTTAACCTAGAAATCTTCTTGACACTCCCAAATGACCAATTCTGTCTGTGGAATTAATAAACAAAGGAGTGTTCATTTAAAAACAGAAACAGAAAATTATAATCAAAACATTTCTGCTTGTGAAAAACTCCACTTTAAAAAAAACACAAAATAGGGGGGGGGAAACCTGTAAGACAATAAACAATAAATATCCTCAAACAAGCCTTTTGGAATATAAAGAAAACACCTTGAATTAGAAATTCAAAAATAAGGACAGAATGAACAAAAAGCAGGAAGGAAATGAAACACAAGTGACTGAATTCAGGAAAAAAGCAAAGGAAAAGACAAAATCACATCAGAAATAAAGACTAAATTTCATGGTTCCCAAAGAAGGATAGATTAGAATATAAATGTATTGAACAAATACAAGAAAACCACCAAAAAGAATAAAAATGAGATTAAAAAGGAAGTAAAAAGGATCAAAAATAAAGTGGTTGACATGGAATATAGGCAAAGATCCAACATATGTATAATTAAAGTCTCTAAAGAAGAAAAACATGGAAACAGAATATTTAAAACTATAATCCAAGATAGCCTTACAAAAATAAAAAGACCTGAATATAAATACTGGAAGGACCCACCAGATACCTGAGAAAACTCACCCAGAACAATCAGCCCTAAGATTTAGCTAAGTAAAACTATTAGACTTCAAAGATAAAGAAAAACTCCTCAGCATCTCCACTCAAAGAAATAAACAATTAAGATCCAAAGGCAAAAGAATTAGGCTGCACCAGACTTCTCAAAAGCTACATAAAAAAAGCAACAAAAGAAGTTATTTTAAGGAAATTCAAACAAAGAAAGTGTAAATCAAGATTTCTATATCCAGCTATGTTATCTTTCAAGTATCAAGACCATACAGAAACAGTTTTAAACATCTAAGAACTCAGGGAATACTGTACTCTTGAGGAATCTACTAGAAAATGAGCTTCATCCAAGAGGTAACTGAAGAAACTTCAGTAAAAAGACTGATGGTGAGCATCTGATATATTAAACTGTAAATCTAAGACTAAAATAAAGGTGGGGCAAGATGGAAGGATAAAATATAAACAGTATATGTTCTGATAAAGTAGAAATAAGGCAACTGAAAAATTGAGAGGAGAAGGAATAAAGAAAAAGGAAAATAGAATAGACTAGTTTGAATGTTACATAGGCAATACATGGAAGTTACAGTATGCCATTTAAAAACTTACAAACCAGGAGAAGACGTTCAAAATGGCAGAGGAGTAAGAAGTGGAGATCACCTTCCTCCCCATAAATACATCAAAAATACATCTACATGTGGAACAACTCCTTCAGAACACCTACTGAATGCTGGCAGAAGACCTCAGACTTCCCAAACGGCAAGAAAATCCCCACGTACCTGGGTAGGGCAAAAGAAAAAACACAGACAAAAGAATAGGGATGGGACCCCTACTTCTGGGAAGGAGCTGTGAAGGAGGAAACGTTTCCACACACTAGGGAGCCCCTTCACTGGTGGGGAGGGGGTGGGGGGGGGAGGGAAGCTTTGGAGCCACGAAGGAGAGTGCAGCAACAGGGGTGCAGAGGGCAAAGTGAAGAGATTCCCACACAGAGGATCGGTGTCGTCCAGCACTCACCAACCTGAGAGGCTTGTCTGCTCACCCGCCAGGGCGGGTGGGGGCTGGGAGCTGAGGCTCCGGCTTCGGAGGTCAGACCCCAGGGAGAGGACTGGGGTTGGCTGCATGAACACAGCCTGAAGGGAGCTAGTGAGCCACAGCTAGCCGGGAGGGAGTCCGGGAAAAAGTCTAGACCTGCCAGAGTGGCAAGAGACCATTGTTTTGGGGTGCGCGAAGAGAAGGGATTCCTTCCCAGAGTGCCCACAGAAGGCAGAGCACTGTCTAAATGAGCTCCAGAGACAGGCATGAGCCACAGACATCAGCTTGGACCCCAGAGATGGGCATGAACTGCTAAGGTTGCTGCTGCTGCCACCAAGAATCCTGAGTGCAAGTGCAGGTCACTACCCACCCCACCCCCCCAGGATCCTGTGCAGCACGCCACTGCCAGGGTCCCGTGACCCAGGGACAATTTCCCCGGGAGAACACATGGCACGCCTCAGGCTGTTGCAACATCACGCTGGCCTCTGCCATCTCAGGCTCGCCCCGCATTCCAATTATGACTACCATACCCCTCCCTCCCCCTGGCCTGAGTGAGCAAGAGAGCCCTAATCAGCTGCTGCTTTAACCCCCTCATGTCTGGGTGGGTAACAGACTCCTGAGGGCAGCCTACATGCAGATGTGGGGCCAAAACCAAAGCTGAACCCCAGGAGCTGTGCGAACAAAGAAGAGAAAGGGAAATTTCTCCGTGCACCCTCAGGAGCAGCAGATTAAATCCCCACAATCAACTTGATAAACCCTGCATCTGAAAAATACCTGAATAGACGATAAATGTTCCCAAAATTGAGGTGGTGGACTTTGGGAGCAACTGTAGACTTGGGGTTTGCTTTCTGCATCTAATTTGTTTCTGGTTTTATGTTTATCTTAGTTTAGTATTTAGTACTTATTGGTGGATTTGTTTATTGGTTTGGTTGCTCTCTTCCTTTTTATATATATGTATAGTTTTTAAATCCTTTTTCTCTTTTTCTGAGTGTGTATGTGTATGCTTCTTTGTGTCATTTTGTCTGTATAGCTTTGCTTTTACCTTTTGTCCTAGAGTTCTGTCTGTTTGTTTGTTTTTTTCTTCCTTTTCTTCTGAGCCATGGGGCTGGCAGGGTCTTGGTGCTCCGGCCAGGTGTCGGGCCTGAGCCTCCGAGGTGGGAGGGCTGAGTCCAGGATATTGGACCACAAGAAACCTCCCCACCCCATGTACTATCAATCAGCAAGAGCTCTCGCAGAGATCTTCATCTCAGCACTAAGACCCAGCCCCATCCAAAGGCCAGCAAGCTCCAGTGCTGGATACCCCATGCCAAACAACTAGCAAGACAGGAACACAACCCCACACATTAGCAGAGAGGCTGCCTAAAGTCATACTGAGTTCACAGATACTCCAAAACACACCACCGGACGCAGGCCTGCCCACCAGAAGGACAAGATCCAGCCCCACCCAACAGAACACAGGCACCAGCCCCCTCCACCAGGAAGCCTGCACAAGCCACTGAACCAACCTCACCCACTGGGGGCAGACAACAAAAATAATGGGATCTACGAACCTGCAGCCTGCAAAAAGGAGAACCCAAACACAGTAAGTTAAACAAAATGAGAAAACAGAGAAATATGCAGCCGATGAAGGAGCAAGGTAAAAACCAACCAGACCAAACAAATGAAGAGGAAATAGGCAGTCTACTTGAAAAAGAATTTAGAATAATGATAGTAAAGATGATCCAAAATCTTGGAAACAGAATGGAGAAAATACAAGAAACGTTTAAACAGGACCTAGAAGAACTAAAGAGCAAACAAACAATGATGAACAACACAATAAATGAAATTTAAAATACTCTAGAAGGAATGAATAGCAGAATAACTGAGGCAGAAGAATGGATAAGTGACCTGGAAGATAAAATAGTGGGAAAAAACTGCTGCAGAGCAGAATAAAGAAAAAAGAATGAAAAGAATTGAGGACAGTCTCAGAGACCTCTGGGACAATATTAAACGGACCAACATTCAAATTATAGGGGTCCAAGAAGAAAAAGAGAAAAAGAAACGGTCTGAGAAAATATTTGAAGAGACTGTAGTTGAAAACTTCCCTAACATGGGAAAGGAAATAGTCAATCAAGTCCAGGAAGCGCAGAAAGTCCCATACAGGATAAATCCAAGGAGAAGCACACCAAGACACAAATTTATCAAACTATCAAAAATTAAATACAAAGAAAAAATATTAAAAGCAGCAAGGGAAAAGCAACAAATTATATACAAGGGAAACCCCATAATGTTAACAGCTGGTCTTTCAGCAGAAACTCTATAAGCCAGAAGGGAGCGGCAGGACATATTTAAAGTGATGAAAGGGAAAAACCTACAACCAAGATTACTCTACCCAGCAAGGATCTTATTCAGATTTGACGGAGAAATTAAAACCTTTACAGACAAGCAAAAGTTAAGAGAATTCAGCACCACCAAACCATTTACAACAAATGTTAAAGGAACTTCTCTAGGTAGGAAACACAAGAGAAAGAAAAGACCTACAATAACAAACCCAAAACAATTAAGAAAATGTTGGTAGGAACATACATATCAATAATTACCTTAAATGTAAATAGATTAAATGCTGCAACCAAAAGACACAGACTGGCTAAATGGATACTAAAACAAGACCTGTATATACGTTGTCTACAAGAGACCCACTTCAGACCTAGGGACACACACAAACTGAAAGTGAGGGGATGGAAAAAGATATTCCATGCAAATGGAAATCAGAAGAAAGCTGGAGTAGCAATACTCATATCAGACACAATGGACTTTAAAATAAAGACTATTACAAGAGACAAAGAAGGACACTACATAATGATCAAGGGATCAATCCAAGAAGACAATATAACAATGGTAAATATTTATGCACCCAACACAGGAGCACCTCAATACATAAGGCAAATGCTAACAGCCATAAAAGGGGAAATCAACAGTAACAAAATAATAGTAGGGGACTTTATAACACCCCACTTTCACCAATGGACAGAGCACCCAAAATGAAAATAAATAAGGAAACACAAGCTTTAAAAGACACAGTAGACCAGATAGACTTAATTGATATTTTTGGACATTCCATCTAAAAACAACAGAATACACTTTCTTCTCAAGTGCTCATGGAACATTCTCCAGGATAGATCATATCTTGGGTCACAAATCAAGCTTTGGTAAATTTAAGAAAATTGAAATCGTATCAGTATCTTTTCCACCCACAATGCTATGAGACTAGATATCAATTACATGAAAAAAACTGTAAAAAATACAAACACATGGAGGCTAAACAATACGCTACTCAATAATCAAGAGATCACTGAAGAAATCGAAGAGGAAATAAAAAAATACCTAGAAACAAATGACAATGAAAACACGGCGACCCACAATCCTACCTCAAGAAACAAGAGAAATCTCAAATAAACAACCTAAACTTACACCTAAAGCAATTATAGAAAGAAGAAAAACAACAACAAAAAAAACCCCAAGTTAGCAGAAGGAAAGAAATTATAAAGATCAGATCAGAAATAAATGAAAAAGAAATGAATGAAACAATACCAAAGATCAATAAAACTAAAAGCAAGTTCTTTGAGAAGATAAACAAAATTGACAAACCATTAGCCAGACTCATCAAGAAAAAAAGGGAGAAGACTCAAATCAACAGAATTAGAAATGAAAAAGAAGTAACAACTGACACTACAGAAATACAAAGGATCATGAGAGACTACTACAATCAACCCTATGCCAATAAAATGGACAATCTGGAAGAAACTGACAAATTCTTAGAAAAGTACAACCTTCCAAGACGGAACCAGGAAGAAATAGACAATATGAACAGACCAATCACAAGCACTGAAATTGAAACTGTGATTAAAAATCTTCCAACAAACAAAAGTCCAGGACCAGATGGCTTCACAGGTGAATTCTATCAAACATTTAGAGAAGAGCTAACACCTATATTTCTCAAACTCTTCCGAAATATAGCAGACGGAGGAACACTCCCAAACACATTCTACGAGGCCACCATCACCCTGATACCAAAACCAAACAAAGATGTCACAAAAAAGAAAACTACAGACCAATATCGCTGATGAACATAGATGCAAAAATCCTCAACAAAATACTAGCAAACAGAATCCAACAGCACATTAAAAGGATCATACACCATGATCAATTGGGGTTTATCCCAGGAATGCAAGGATTCTCCAATATATGCAAATCAATCAATGTGATAAATCACATTAACAAACTGAAGGATAAAAACTATATAATAATCTCAATAGATGCAGAAAAAGCTTTTGACAAAATTCAACACCCATTTATGATAAAAAGTCTCCAGAAAGTGGACATAAGGGAACCTACCTCAACATAATAAAGGCCATATATGACCATCCCACAGCTAACATCATTCTCAATGATGAAAAACTGAAACACTTCCTCTAAGATCAGGAAGAAGACAAGCTTGCCCACTCTCACCGCTATTATTCAACATAGTTTTGAAAGTTTTAGCCACAGCAATCAGAGAAGAAAAAGAAATAAAAGGAATCCAAATTGGAAAAGATGAAGTAAAACTGTCACTGTTTGCAGATGACATGATACTATACATAGAGAATCCTAAACATGTTACCAGAAAACTACTAGAGCTAATCAATGAATTTGGTAAAGTAGCAGGATACAAAATTAATGCACAGAAATCTCTTGCATTCCTATATACTAATGATGAAAAATCTGAAAGAGAAATTAAGGAAACAATCCCATTTACCATTGCAACAAAAAGAATAAAATACCTAGGAATAAACCTACCTAAGGAGACAAAAGACCTGTATGCAGAAAACTATAAGACACTGATGAAAGAAATTAAAGACGATACAAACAGATGGAGAGATATACCATGTTCTTGGATTGGAAGAATCAACACTGTGAAAATGACTATACTACCCAAAGCAGTCTACAGATTCAATGCAATCTCTATCAAGCTACCAATGGCATTTTTCACAGAACCAGAACAAAAAATTTCACAATTTGTATGGAGACACAAAAGACCCCGAATAGCCCATCTTGAGAAAAAGAAACGGAGCTAGAGGAATCAGGCTCCCTGACTTCAGACTATACTACAAAGCTATAGTAATCAAGACAATATGGTACTGGCACAGAAACAGAAATATAGATCAATGGAACAGGATAGAAAGCCCAGAGATAAACCCATGCACCTATGGTCACCTAATCTATGACAAAGGAGGCAAGGATATACAATGGAGAAAAGACAGCCTCTTCAATAAGTGGTGTTGGGAAAATTGGACAGATACATGTAAAAGAATGAAATTAGAACACTCCCTAACACCATACACAAAAATAAACTCAAAATGGGTTAAAGACCTAAATGTAAGACTGGACACTATAAAACTCTTAGAGGAAAACAGAGGAAGAACACTCTTTGACATAAATCACAGCAAGATCTTTTTTGACCCACCTCCTAGAGTAATGGAAATAAAAACAAAAATAAACAAATGGGACCTAATGAAACTTCAAAGCTTTTGCACAGCAAAGGAAACAATAAACAAGACGAAAAGACAACCCTCAGAATGGGAGAAAATATTTGCAAACGAACAAGGGACAAAGGATTAATCTCCAAAATATATTATCAGCTCATGCAGTTCAATATCAAAAGAACAAACAACCCAATCCAAAACTGGGCAGAAGACCTAAATAGACATTTCTCCAAAGAAGACATACAGATGGCCAAGAGGCACATGAAAAGCTGCTCAACATCACTAATTATTAGAGAAATGCAAATCAAAACCACAATGAGGTATCACCTCACACCGGTTAGAATGGCCATCATCAGAAAATCTACAAACAATAAATTCTGGAGAGGGTGCGGGGAAGAGGGAACCCTCTTGCACTGTTGGTGGGAACGTAAATTGATACAGCCACTATGGAGAACAGTATGGAGGTTCCTTAAAAAACTAAAAATAGAATTACCATATGACCCAGCAATCCCACTACTGGGCATATACCCTGAGAAAACCATAATTCAAAAAGACACATGCACCCCAATGTTCACTGCAGCACTATTTACAATAGCTAGGTCATGGAAGCAACCTAAATGTCCATTGACAGACGAATGGATAAAGAAGATGTGGTACATATATACAATGGAATATTACTCAGCCATAAAAAGGAACGAAACTGGGTCATTTGTAGAGACATGGATGGACCTAGAGACTGTCACACAGAGTGAAGTAAGTCAGAAAGAGAAAAACCAATATCGTATATTAACACGTATATGTGGAATCTAGAAAAATGGTACAGATGTACTGGTTTGCAAGGCAGAAATAGAGACACAGATGTAGAGAACAAACGTATGGACCCAAGGGGGGAAAGCGGGGTGGGGGTTGTGGTGGTGGTGGGATGAATTGGGAGAGTGGGATTGACATATATACACTAATATGTATAAAATAGATAACTAATAAGAACCTGCTGTTTGCTGGGAACTGCACTTTGCTGTACAGTAGAAACTAACACAACATTGTAAAACAACTATACCCCAATAAAAATTTTTTAAAAAAAGAAATTATATCAAATTAAAAAGTCACAAGGAAATGAAACGAAAAAGAACATCTTGTAGTTAGCTTTCCTTCGCATTGTATTACTGGATAGAGTAGACTAAGAAGCAAGCGGTCTTTGATTTCAGCCGAGAAGATAGTCTTGGAGCCTCTTTGTCTGTACCATGATTAGAATATCGTGGCCCTGAAAAGAATGAGATGAACCCATTGCTTCTAGAGCCATTTAAAACCCATTTAGTGATGGGCTCCAATTCCAAATAATTTATTCATCTTTATATACCCCGTGGGTATGGTTCTACCTAGCTGGATCTTACAATGTCATTATCTTATCTTATAAAGAACAACCATTTACTCTTCCCAGTTTTGGCATGTTACAGATGATTGGATATTCCATACAAAATATATGCCAATTTCTGGCTTGGCCAACTGCAAATATGAGTTTCTCAGGCTGATGGTTTATAAGAGACGCAGGCTGCCTTCAGACATAACTTTTCCACTACAGAATACTGTTACAATATTTATCATTTTGTGGGAAAATATCAGAAACAATGTTAAAATATTTAGTCTTTATTATCTTTTGTTTGAACTTCGATTCTGTGAACAGGAATCAGTTATGGGGAAAGTTTTATAAAGTCCCTGTAGATCTCAAATTATGCATGCTGTTAGAAAACCTGCCATCATAAGCCACCTCATCAGTTAGGCGTTCTACCAGGGAATAGAGGAAAAAAGTGGTCTGTCCCTTCTTTGGATTTTTTTTTAATTTACCAACACTATTTTAGAAGTAACTAAATGCATGCAGTCCTCTGCTAAAGAGAACAGAAAAACCAGTATTCTCTTGATCATAAATGATATGGTTTTAAAACCTCTAATTAGGAGCAACCTAAATAGACAGTTGGTTTTGCACGGTAAATATCGTTGGAAAGAATGGCTACAAGTCAACTATTTTGAAAGCAAAGTTACTATTTTTATAACCCCTCTATAGCTCTATAAATAGTGGTATCATTTTATTATCCTTTAGTTGTCCTTGATGTACATTTCAATTTGTCTTAGAAGGATATAACATAGTTTAAAGTTGGGAGTTTGACTGTTATTTTGTTGAAATTTTTCTTAAGACAAATTTGGTATCTAGTTACAACTACCATGAGATTTTCAAGCTAAAAGTATGTGGTCACATTATATGGAGAGGAACTGGGATTCAACCATGGAGAAGCAGATTCATACAATTCCCTTAGCTCAGCTCCCTAGGCTCGGCTCCACCTACTAACCAAGGTGGTCAGCCTTCTTTTCAGGCACAGATTCTTGTTATTCAACTGGCAACACAGACCAACTGCTCCCTTGGTACGGATGAAAGAGGACTGTCTGAAGCACAATGGCCCCATCATTTATCAAATCTGAGTTGAGAGAAACAATATTTAGGAAACATTGCCTGAAAAACATGGACTCCAGTCATTCCTCCAAATAATCTAAAATAACCTAATCCTACCCCTGAATCAAGCCAGGTCAGCAGAGCACAGGCATTTCTAAGGAATCTTTCCTTGTCCACCCCACAATGAATTGTGCTTTCCTCAAATATAATGAGCCATGTTGAGGGATGATGTAAGAAACAGCATCATAAAATCCTCATAAAATGCTGCTCATACATGGAACTATTTATGAAACCCCCCAGAATCAGAAATTCCTATCTGATCGTGGTGTTGAAAATAATTGTACTTCTCCCAAAAAACACTGCTTTGTTGTAACCTTATGGATAATATAATGGCTCCCTTTCTGACTGGATGGGTTGAAAACTTAAACCTAAACGTGTGAGCCACTAATGAACAAGTAAATAGGTTATAAGGATATGAACTATTCTTAGCTTTATCCGACATCTTTTTTTATGTCCCTGACTTTGTTTTCATTCTTCTTTAGGTTACCTATTTAACCTATTTTCTTTTATTTTATACACCTATGCAGGTCACTTAAAGTCCTTCCTAGAAAAAAGACGGGATATAAATTTAAAATTTTGTTTAAAAAAATTCTATATTTAATATTAATGTAATATCACAAAGGAAAAGATCAATAGATTGGACTGCTTAGAAATCTAAAAACGTTACATGTCAAAAACACCATAAAGAGAATTAAAAGAAATGATAAAACAGGAGAAATATTTGACACAAATATTAAACTCTTACTATATGAATAAGTTGTATATATCAATAAGAACACAAAATTGAATAGATAAATGAAATAATGATGGTAAATAAATCAGTCAAGAAATTTGGATGTTGAAATAAATGAATTTGAAGGAACTTAAAATTGTTTTCCTAACATAGACTCCTAGAACTAGAATGGATCTTTCCTGATCAACCCTCTAACATTACAGAGGTCATGTGTGTTCAAGGCTGCTATTTACCTGTCTTCCCACTTTTATAAAGGAAAGGACAATTTTGGCCTCTCTCCACTCCCTACTCACTAATCCTCAAGGAATGAACAGTAAATATGTAATCTGACAGGTAAGAAGGAGACTACTATTCCTTGGGTCACATTTCCTAGTGGACGGAGTTCATACATTACAGGTCACTGCCCAAAAAAGATGCAGATTTTTGCTCTCTGGGACCTGCCTGCGCTTAGGCACAAGGGGCATGTGTATCTCCAGTCTCCAAGAGGTAAGTAACCGGTCTTTGCCCACTCCCTCTCCTAAGATCTTCAGCCTAAGACTGGGTGGGTAAGCCAGGCAAGGTCCCCGTGCAGATCCAACTGCCCATACTTCCAGGGGGAGAGGCAGTAGAAAACCCCATTTGGCCATTTCTAAGCCTCATTCTCCAATATAACTTTTAGTACTAGAAACTGTGTTGGGGGTAGTTCCTGGGAACTTGCTCAGGCAATAAAGCTGATACTTCCCTTCTCATTTGTCAGCCTGCAGGAAGGAGGGGTAAGATCCAGTCTCTCCCCCCTGCAACATGTGAATACACTGACTGAGACTCTGAGTTTATATAAAGAGAGGAGCTGCCACCGGGGAGCAAAGCACCATCAGGGAAGATGGATGCTCTCGGTCTCTATAGCTGAAACTGCAAGAATAGATGAGGTAGATATTCGATTACCAGGAAAACCTCACAAATCAGGCAAAACACACAGGTTTCTTAGGCATGAGCACTTTGAATTATTTTGGTTATCACTTTTTTTTTTTTTTTTTTGGTCTTTCTCTTTATCGGGTCTTTTCTTTCAAGTGAGGGCTTTAAATTGCCCAGAAGTAGCTACGGTCTATGTGGTTAGAGCAGTGCTGCTCAAAATATGGTCTGGCAGCATCAGCAAGGCCTGGGACTTGCTAGAAATAAAAATCTGGGGTCTCCACTCCAGGCCTGCTGAATCTGAACCTCTAGCATGGAGCCCAAGGACCTGTGCTTTAATAAGCTCTCCAGTTGATTCTTTGTTCGCTAAAGTTTGAGAAGCACAAAGACAGCATTAGTGGAAGATTTTGATAGATTTCAGAAAGCTTTTGCGGGAGCCTGACATTAGCAGACAACAGGAGATTAGCTGCCCAAAATTCTGTCCCTCTTTATCTTGTTCAGAAGAAAGAGATCTGAGAAAAGACTGAATCCATGGTTGGTCTACAGGCTCAGGAGTCACCCCAACACCACAGGCTCTCAAATTGCTCTGGATTGTTTTACAGAGTCCCCCAGACTGGGGATTCTACACCAGGGATTCTTCTTGGGTGGAGAGGATAAAATCCAGTGGGATTTTACAAACTCAAGTGCTGGGAAGGAGTCATAAAAGGTGTATGCCTAGAACCCTCTGTTTCTAAAGATGAGATTTGCCCAGCCTCTGAAAAAGGAACGAAATCAGTTTACAAAACAGGTTTTGATCTTGCAAATGGGACAAGATTAGGAGAGAATGGAATAAAATGAAGGAAAGCACACCAAGGAGGAGAAGAAAATTTGAAATCATATTAGCCCAGCTAGAAAACTATGACAAGGAAAAGGAGCTATATCTAAACGTAACTGCTCTAAAGAGATTAGAAAAGTAGAAATATTTACTAGGTCAGGGAAATGGCTGAAAATCATCAAAGAGAAGAATAAAGGGACTATTTTGGAGAACAAACTAAAATGACCCCCCTAAAAGGGTACCCAGAGTCAGGTATTATTCTATCAAAAAGGATCCTCTTACAGTTTTAAATAGGGAACCCCGAGTAGGCATTAATGGAGAACTCTTTAATAACTGGAGTTGTGGTGCTATGTAGTTACAGAAAATGTGGACATATTTAAAAAGAGAAATACTAGAAGGATCAGTGTAGAATTCTTCAGGTATCATTAAATGAATTCCAAGGTGGCATTGTTCTTACAGATGAAAGAGAGGGTATAGCCCAGGCTATAAGGAAGCCTGCCTGGGAAATGCAAGGATTTAGAACTTGAAAAGAAGGAACAGAAAAGCAGAGAAATGTTAAGGAGGATCCAGGGAGCATGACCCTTGATCAGGGCTGAGGTTATAGGCTGAACTGAATAAAAATAAATACCTCCTAATAAAAGGGAAGGTGGGCAGAATTTACCTGAACACTGGGTGAACGTGGCACCATTCTTGCTCTATAGAGACCTCACAGGCAGAATCGAAAGTAATATGTTAGGAGAACAAAAATGTAAGTATGAAAACAAAAAGCAAATATAGAGAAGGAAAGTACTAAGACCGAGCAAATGTATTAGCCAGGCCTGGGGAGGAAGAAGGAACAGAAACAGCTGGCATGGAAGGTTGAAAGCTTACTACTCAGCTGGCCTGCCAGAGCAGTAGGAATACTTAGAAGGACCTGGAACACTGGAGGATTATCTCTCCCGATGCAGAAAAGGAAATGGTGGCAGGAAAGAATGCTTCAGTTCCCATCAAAGAAGCACAGGCAGTTCAAGTCTCAGAAATTCAGTTCTAAGGAAAGGTGGGGCTTGGATGAAAAACCACTAAAACTAAGGGACTTCCTAGACCTCATTAGACCAGTGAAAACACAGGTTCCAGAAACTCAACAGCAGCTCAAGGATTAGCTGAGGGTAATACTCCAGGGAAGACAAGGGAAACCTCCTAACCAGGAAGCAGGACTCAGAAGCAAAGCATTCAATAATAGGAAGCCACGTTGCTCAGAATTAAAACAATACTTAGGATCTTTCTGGGGATAGAGAAATTCCGAGAAAACAGCAGGAAACTGGGAGTGTGAAGGAGGCAGGCATGCGACAATGCACTTCTTTTTTTTTTTTTTTTTAGTTAAATATGAGTTTATTGCAGTACTTTTCTCCCCATTTGGCATGTTCCCTCCTTCTTTTTTGTTGTTGTGGTATAATTAATTTACAATGTTGTGTTAGTTTCAAGTGTACTATTCAAGTATACAATTTTACATATATATCTATTCTTTTTAAGATTCTTTCCCATTATAGGTTATTACAAGATATTGAGTATAGTTCCCTGTGCTATACAGTAGGTCCTTGTTGTTTACCTACCTTATATACAGTAGTGTGTATAGGTTAATCCCAAACTCCTAATTTATCTCTCCCCCTGCCCTCCCGTTATCCACCCCCCAGCAACCATAAGTTTGTTTTCCATGTCTGTGAGTCCATTTCTGTTTAAGACAGTGCATTTCACTTGAAGAGTTTCCTACTATAAATATGGGATGTCCTGCTCACAAAGAAAGGAGGCTCTTTCACTACACAGATCAAGATCTTCAGCAATGGTGGAGGGTAGGTAGAAAAAGGGCTCAAAGGAGACATGAAAATAAAAGGTTCTAAATACTTGGGATAGACACCAAGAAAGACCTGGAACCACCATTGGCAAAGTTCCAAAATTTTCAAAAAGCATAAATTTCTTTCCCCCACAACAGATGGGAAGCCTGGTGTCAGACTGAATCCAATAGCCTCAAGAGAAGAGATTTCCCAAATTAAGTTGAAATTCACAGGGGGTGGACTTCAGACAGCTGAGTAACCTATAGAGGCTGTCACATCACATGCTAGATTATATGCACTACTGAAAATCTGGTGTCCACACTGCAAAGGAGGAGGTAATGATAGTCTCACTTTCTGAACTTGACACCATGGCCCCCTCGTTATACTCAAGCTAGAGACCTCATCTCCCACCACTTTCTCCAGCCACACTGGCTCCCTTGATGTTCCCAGAACATCCCAAGGACATGCCTGTCATTTGGTGTCCCCCCCACTTCCTTCAGACCTGTGCTTACATGTCTCTTTATAATAGAGGCCTTCCCTGACCATCAATTGCCACTCCCTTTGCCAAGCTTTATTCTTCATCTTACCACTTAGCCCCACCTAACATCTGATATATTTCCTTACTTGTTTATCTGTCTCCTCTCCAACCTCCTGACTCCAACCCCATGACAGCTGAGTCTGTTTTATTGCTGCTACATTGTCAGCTATCAGAACCTGCCTGACACACAGTAGATAAGAAATGAACATTTATTAAACGAATGCATTTACACACCCATGGCATTTGAAGTTTTTGATCACGGTCCAAGGTTGAAAAAAGCAAGGTGGGTCTAGACTGACTTACGCACTAGGTTCTAGGAACAAAATTTTCCTTTTTTTCTTTTTAAGCACTAAATATTTAGTAAAAAGCAGTAGATGTACTGATTAAAAATGAGGGCCCTGGAGCCAGAATGCCTGTATTCAAATCCCAGTTGTACATCTCACTAAGTGTGTGATCTTGGGCAAGTTGCTTACCTTCTCTGTGCCTCATGATCTTTAATCTGTAAAACGGGAATAAAATAATGCCTTCCTCAAAAGGTTGGGTAGGTTTGGGTTGACCGAAGGATAGCACTTTGAAAAATGCCTGGACATCTTCAGTGCTCAATAAACAAAGCTAGTATTGTCATCATCATTATTATGTACTAGGAACCATTCTAAACATTTTACTTGCATTACGTCACGTACGAATCACTCAGAAGGTAACTGAGGCCCAGGTGCAAGAAGAACGTATCTAAGCCATTGGCTTTTCTTTTTTAATTGAGATGAAATTCACACAACATAAAATTAACCACTTTAAAGTATACAATTCAGTGATATTTAGTACATTCACAGTGTTGTATAACTATCACATAACTTCGCTTTTCTAAGTTTTGTATCTCTGGGACTCATGCTGAGAAATGGGACAATGAAACTTGGAATAAGATTAATTCAACTTTGGAGGTACCTAAGAAGTAACATCTACTACAGAAAAAAAGATTTATAGGATGTAACAGCTAGAACACACTCTCTGTCTCAGGGAGGCCACTCTAACGGAGGCTTAGCAGAGAAGGCACTGGGGAGGAAAGAACCTGGGACTTGAGTGCCTTTACACGTTAATTTACAAGGAGAGGTGGCTGTTATTTTTAGACTTTAATTTCTCTGAGGATTTAATAATTGGAGGAAATGCATATTCAAATTGTGAGCATTATTCTGTAGCCAGAAATGTATGTGGCGGCTAGGTTTATGCTGTCAGGAGGTCTTCATCGTGCAACCTCTGCTGATAAAAGGCACAATCTGAGATGAAAAATACAATAAAGAGTGAATTTTCAGCCTCTGGTACTGCATGGCCCTCATTTGTGTCTACTGCATTTCAGAGCCTTCCAAGTACAAAGACCAACGTGCCCACTACTGACCCACAAAGATCAGTTGGTGAACAGGATAAAGGCCTCAGGAAGGTAGGAGCGAGACCTATCTTATTCTACTATTTTCTTTCAATGGTTGCCCATAAATTTGTCTGTTAAACCCAACTGATGAGGGACTTCCCTGGTGGCACAATGGTTAAGACGCCACGTTCCCAATGCAGGGGGCCCAGGTTCCATCCCTGGTCAGGGAGCTAGATCCCACATGCATGCGGCAACTAAGAGTTCGCATGCCACAACTAAGGAGCCCGCGAGCCACAACTAAGACCCAGCACAACCAAATAAATAAATAAATAAATATTTTTTTAAAAAAAGCAACCCAACTGATGAAAGAACAAAAGAAATGGTAGAGACTTCTGCATCCCTCCCCACTAGGGAGGGCTGTGGAGTTGACACAGCCGCCTCTATTTGGCTTCCTTGCAAGCAACAGGAGAAGGAGCCTGACCTGCTTTAGGCCACCGTTCTCTGTGTCGGGTTAATGTGCTCGTACGGCGTCGTCAGGAGGCCTGCAGCTCACACTGCAGTTCACGTTTCTGATCTCCTGGAAGTTAGTTCTAGTTGCCCATAATGACTGCCCTTAGGGTTCAGCTGTCTTAAATTTGAGGTGAGAGATAGGAAGCCTTACAGTATTCCCAATCCATCACTTCTAGGAATTCCTGAGTAAAGCAGTCCACTCCTGGTCTGTACCGTCTCCGAGCCAGAACCCAAGTGGGAAAGGGGAGAGGTGGTAAGATTCAGGGACCCTGTGCCCCAGAAAACATTGGTAGTTTGTTAGAACTAGAACACAGGTCTCTTGACTCTGAGACTATCATTCTTTATGCTGCCCCATGTTGTACAGTTCAATACACATATTTAACTTGTTGTCTTGAGATACCAAACAGAAAGACATCTACACCCACCTGCTGGTGCGGTTGTTATTGTTATTTGCACTGAGTGCTGCTCGGGAGATCCCAGGAGGGTGACATTCACTGTGTACTCAGTTGCTGGATACAGATCTAAACACACCACTGCGGTTTGTTCCCTCGTTGTGAAGTTAAATGATGTTGCGTGATAAAAATTATGCAGATACCGCCTTTGACCTAGAACTTTAAACTGTCGTGAGATTAAAAGAAAGTGATGCATTAAATTCATTTGGCTTGCAGATGTCTAGACTATAAGCAAAATGGAAAGAAAGCAGGAAGGTTCCTTCTACTTGTCCTCACCCACACAGAATTATTTTTAATACAATAGCAGGCTAAACTGGACAAGAACTTTACAAAGCTACCCTACGTACCCTATTCAACCTCCCTCTCAACCAGCTGTAAGACTAAGCTTAAAATGCATAACTACATCTCAGATGCACAAAATGTCAGGCTATTCTAACGTAACCCCTTGAGCCTTCCCAGGTGAAGGAGACTGTACTGGAGTTACTGGGCAAAATTCTTTTCATTTCTTTTCATTCATAAGGAATCCATAAATAAGCCTCATGGAACAGACCTTTTACACTGTATGAGGACTACCCCAAATTATGCATTCAAAGCAACTGAGTCATGGTACTTCACTGGAGCCTTCCTATTAGAGTTCTGGAAAACAGTTTTTGGTCCACAGAGTCATCACACACACTGGTAACCTAATAATGCTCTAACCACTGCCAACTCAAGATGTATGTATAATACAGGGATTTATAAGAGAAAAAAAAAAAAAAAAAACATGTGAAGGTCCCAGAAGTAATACGATCAGCCCTTGATCAATCAATGTGTTTTAGCTGGATGTACATATTTTTAGTGTTTCCTTTGATGCTTGTGTCATTGGCTATTCCACCCTCTACCCTTCCTCATCACTGTCATTCTTCCACAGACATCCAAGACCCTGGCTCATTTGGGAGATTCCTCTCTCCCCCAATTCCTAGCATTCTCTTGGGTAACATAAAGGTCCTTATAGGTAAGCCATCGAAACTTGGCCTCAGAGTTGCTTGAGTTCAGTGCTGTGAAGTTCCTCCACTCCGCTTCAGCTACCCACATCCACCGCCACGTCCTCGACTGTCATCCTCTGAGCTGCTCCACCAAGATCTCACAATTCCTTGTTTTCTGGACCACTCATTCCCACTCAGTCTGTCTCTCTCAGGAAATCCCCCAAGATTTCCTCACTCAAGATTTTCTACCAATATTTTGACACCCCCATCCTCATCTTCCCACCTATCTTGGATACCATTGTCTATCACTTCCACCATTCTCTTTGCCTGATACCCTCAACACCCTTGCCACTTTGTTCTCAATTTCACCCATTCTTGAAAACTCAAAGCCCTGGGCCAATCCAGATGTTTGACTTCACCACTTCTGCATTCAGACTGCTGCCCTCTGCTGGAGAAAAACCTCACAACTATGGAGGCTGCATTTCTATACAAAGTCAGTCTCATCCTAAACTACATGTAGTTCAGTCTATAAACAAAAAATTACTTTCTAGTTAACAAACTTTGGATCACACTGTCTGTACAATTTTATAATATAGTCCTTTTACTTAACAACATATTAGAAAGTTTTTCTCTATCATTAGTTCATTCTATAAATAGACAGACTGCCTATTATTTGCCAGCCAGAGTATACAGTGTTGGTTATACAATAGTAAATAAGATACAGGTCCTAACCTCAAGGAACTCACAGTTAAGTATCTAGGCAAATAAAATACCCAGGGATAAGTGTTATAATACATGAAGCTGGAGGAGTACCCAGGAGGGACACCTGACCCTCCTCTTTGGGGATCAGGGAAGGCTTCCTCATCTTAATTGTGCACTGAAAGAGAAATTAGCATTAACCAAGTGAGTTGGGGATGTGAAAAGTAAGGGTAGGAAAAACAATTCAGAGCAGGGACAGCATTTGGGGGAGGAGGTCAATGAAGGCCTCCCACCAGGGAGATGACTGAGCTGAGTCATTGAACTCTTGAATCATTTTAGTGTAGGACATGAAGTGAGAATCATTTATCTTCTTAACCAAGTAGTTAACCAGTTGTCCCAGAACCATTTATTTCTGTACCCATTCGAAAAATCGTCTTTGTTTTATATTAAGTTATTTGGGTACCTGAATATATTTCTAGGTCCAGTGTTCTTTCCAATATTAAAATTTGAATATTTCACTCACCTGCTTAAAATCCTTCAGTGCCTCCATATAGACATAAAAAATAAGATCCAAGCTTAAAAGTACAGGATACAGGGATGATCACTATCCAGATTTTTGCCTCATCTCCTCCTACTCCCCCTTGCTTTCTCTGTTCCCCAAGAAAGCCACATTCTCAATTATCCAATAAGCTATTCGACTTGCCCACACTGCCCTTCTTCACCTCATCCAACATCTTTTATCTGGTTAATTCCTACTTACTGTTTATGACTCTGCAATGTTTTTGCTTCTTGTTAAAAAAATTGTACCTGGACATGGGGACTTCCCTGGTGGGCCAGTGGTTAAGACTCCGCGCTCCCAATGCAGGGGGCCCAGGTTTGATCCCTGGTCAGGGAACTAGATCCTGCATGCTGCAACTAAGACTCAGCGCAGCCAAATAAATATATTTTTTTAAAAATTGTACCTGGACATATATACACATACATACAGTCTCCTATTCCATTTATTTACTTTTTATCAAAGCTCTCATTACACCATATTGTAGTTGTCTGTTTACTTGTATGTTTATATTAGTTCAAATAGAACTTCCAGGTCCTAATACATGATATTCTTTTGGTAAATGGTTAATGAATTAATTCTAATTTAATACTTACTTAGTCTACTCTCTGCCAGATGATTTGCTAGGCACTAAAAATGATACAAAAATAATAAATTTCAGTTCCTGCCTGAATATACTTATAATTTTACTTGAGATTTGTGATGTTTACAAATTCAAGTTAAGTGAGGACCAAGAGCCCTGCAATAAGTTTCTTAAAAACCCACATCCATGTGTGAATTTGATGACAAAATAAGCTGCAACTATAAATGAACCAAAATAAAATATAATACATGTGAAATACCAGACAGAGAAAATGATAGCAAATCACCCAATAGTGTCTTCCTTCAATTTAGTCCCTCACTTGCAGCCATCTCACATTCATCTCTAGAAACAAAAATCAAACAATCTAGAAGTTCATTCCATTAGTGTTTTTAAATACTCTGGATCCCCACTTGGAGAGCACCCAAATTTTTAAGTGACACAATTCATTAACGAATAGCATAAGAGATCTTCTTACTTGGTACATTCGTTCTGATCCAACTTTCCTAGAATGCCTGTTCAATTTCAAACAAGCTTCATTATGTATTGAAATATTGAAAATCCTGTCATCTTCTAAGAGATCATCACCTAAAAGATAAGAGAGAACACAGGGAAAGGTTGCATCTTCTTAGCAAAACATACCATGGCCAAGGACAGCTGAAATTCTGAGAGCCAACAGAGTGTTTAACAGCAGAAGCATCAAATCTGGCTTCAAGTCCTAGCTCTACAACTTCTTAATTGCATGACCTTAGCTAAGTCACCTAACCCCTCTGAACCTCAGTTTCCTTATTTGTGGAATCAAGTAATCAGGTTTGCTTTTCTTATATCATAGGCTGTTGAATCAAATGAAATAATGCATATTTTAAAACTGTTGTAAACTAACAAGGCTGTGAGATTTTTAGAGAGTTAATTCTATCACTTGGATGGCCCATAAGTAAAATGTCATGAAGGTAAGTATATCAATAGCCAGAAAGTCTGAGAATAAGGAAAAAGCTGAATAAAAGTCAAAGGTCAGGGATTAGAACTCTCAGAGCAGGTGTTTCCAACCTAGAAGATGACCAGAAAGTAGATGACCAGGCAAGATGTTTATTCTCACAGCAGACAGTATTTCAAGAGCTACTCAGATGAGGCAATGAAATAATCAGAGAGCTGATATATTTGCATCGCTATATAGAAAAAAAGTCATTTCATGCCTCCTGCAGCCTAATTCATTCCTTCGATGTTCTATTTCCTTAATGCAGGAAACGAAAAAAAGAAGAAGAAGAAGAAATTTGTTACTAATGAATTAAAGAACCCACAGAGAGTCTAGTAGTACCATGGCTAATTTTCAAGGAAAAGCAAATTTCGTAACAAACAGGTCTGTACATTTTCTACAAATGAGAAAAAGTTAAATGTCTACAGAGAGAAGCTTTTTATTACTATAAGATAGTTATATTTCTCCCACGGGAGTCTTTGCTACCTAAGAAGTAATAATGATAACAATAAATTATTCTACTCAAAATTGGAATTGTCCACAGCATTTTAAATATCACTGACATAGGCAGCACCAGGCAATTAGCTGTGGGAGAAAATATTCTTGGCTAGCTCTAACTGGAAAATGTAAAATATGGTTATGAGAGAGAATTTGAAGACCTATCACAATGTGCTCTCCGTTATCTTCATAGCTTTCATTTTCAAGATTTCATAAGGACACCAGAAACAAAAATTTCCCCATGTACGCACATGATTTTGAGGTATACCAAATATATGTACGTGAGAAATACCACATATAGTATATGTCTGTACACAAACAGAGCATAAAGCAGAAGTATTGTCTGCAGAGTTCCCATCTCAATATGATTTTCCCACTTATAGCCATTATAGTCTGAAAACAAAGGCATCTGGCTCCCACTTCCCACCTCCAACCCTGACAGAAGTGACTGAGAATAGTGGAAATGGGTCAAAATTTGCATCTGGGTTGGAAAGAAGGATTGACTGCCATCCATAAGGCAGAAACATGAAGATATTTCTGCTTAGCACAATGTGGAAGAGACTAGGTAAGGAAAGATGCTGAGAGCTCTATGCAACATGCCTTCCAAGCAAAGGAGCAGGGTTCCAAAATCTCAAAGGAAGGAATAGGGGAGGACTGGTGCCCATAGAGGTAGGGGCTGGAAGAAAGGATAGGCCACAGGACTGCTCCAGCTGGAGCCATTTAGCCTGGGGGTTCCCAATCCTAAATGCACATCAGCCTCACCCAGACATGGCAGATCTAAAGTAAAGCTTGGACATCTGTGGGGTTTTTTTTTTTTTTTTTTTACTTCACCAGGCAATTCTGATAGGCACCCAGGGTTATATACTCTGCTATCACTATTTCTACTTCTAATAATAATAATAATAATAGCCTTTCCTTAGCACAATGGAGATCAGTAACAGGGAAGGACTTCTAAGGGGAGGCCTAGGGACCTGGAGGTTCCACCTGACAGACAGCCTGGGTCGGCAACAGGAGAGACTTGGTTCCTTCCTGCCTCTGTAGGCTATAGCACCATAATGAAGCCAGGCAATGCTGAGCTGGCCCAAGAGCTACAGCTTCACCACTCAAGATAGCAAAGTGCTCAGAAATAAAACTCAGGGCAGTAGGTTTTCTCACAGCTGCTCTCCAAAGGATACTGGATCATCCAACCAGCAGTAAATCCTTCAAGATGAGATCTGAGATAAGCATACCAATATTATCCAATAAAAAGTAAGATCAAAGGGAATGCTATCCATTTTATTATGAGGGAAATATCAAACCTAAATAAAACTTTTATCTTCCAAGGATAAATAATATAGAAAGGGGGGGGAAAGCCTATGAAATGATTTTACAAAGAAGAAGAGGGAGATCGCGCCTAGAAGGCAAAGAATGAACACTGTTGAAAAAAAATAGTGAGCAAAATAATGGTAAAATTCAGCAACATCTGTTCTGTACTTTCAGTAAAAAAATTTTAAAGATGATTCAAACAGATTAAGGATGAGATGGTAAGAGAATGTGATAGCAGAGAGGAAGCTGGTTGAGAGAGGCAGAAATAAAAAGGGAACTAGAAGAGACAAAAAACAAAAAGAAATGAAAGTGCAACAACAGAATTTAAAGTGCATCAGAAATGTCAATGCAGGGACTTCCCTGGTGGTGCAGTGGTTAAGAATCCGCCTGCCAATGCAGGGGACACAGGTTCGAGCCCTGGTCCGGGAAGATCCCACATGCCATGGAGCAACTAAGCCCCTGTGTACCACAACTACTGAGCCTGAGCCGTGAGCCACAACTACTGAGCCCGCATGCCACAACTACTGAAGTCCACGCACCTAGAGCCCATGCTCCGCAACAAGAGAAGCCACCGCAATGAGAAGCCCACGCACCGCAACAAAGAGTAGCCCCCACTTGCCGCAACTAGAGAAAGCCTGTGTGAAGCAACGAAGACCCAACACAGCCAAAAAATTAATTAACTAATTAATTAATTAATCTTTAAAAAAAAGAAGTAGTGCATATATGCATAAATGCATATAGAGAACAAACTTGCTACATACTCACAGAAGGCAAAGGAAAAAGGCACGGATATAAAAAAAGAGAAAATAGAAGACCAATGCAGACAGACAAGGAATTCCACATAGGAGTATTTGAAGAGCAAAAACAAACAAACAAAAACAATAATCAGAGATGTAATGAAAGAAAATATTCCTAATGTGTAGATAGATTGAAATTTGAAGATCCAAAAACTCACAGGGTACTAGGAAAACTTTGTGAAAAACATTAACATGTATATAACCCATGACTGAAATTTCATGAAAGAAAGGACTCATGTCTCATTCACTATTGAATTCCTGATGCCTAAAACAATGTCAAACACATAGTAAGTGGTCAAAACATTTACCATGTGCATGAGTAAATGATTAAAGTCTTGAACTTCACACATAAAGAAAGCTTCTATGATATCCAGGCTGAAAAATCAGATTGTCTACATAGGATTTTCTTTTTTTAATCACACCTTCAAATTCCTCTTTCAAAACTTTAAATTCCTAAAGCCAATGTGAAATGCCACCAGAATTCTGACAACAAAGGTTTTGGCCCAAGAATTTTATCTTCAATCAAGTTCCTATTGACTTGTGAAGACAACAAAAGGATGTTCTCAGATAATCCTGGGCTCAGAAAGTATCCCATTCCTCAGTAAGAAGATAGAAATCACTGTGCAGAGAGAGAAATAAAAATACAGAGAAAGATAGAGATGTTTTGGTATGAAAGAACTGGCAGTAAACACTGAAACTATTAAAACATATACCTATTTAAATAATTGTTACGAATATTGCTATAAATTAATATAAAAATGAATCCTTTAAAGATGTAGTACATGTTAAAAATAATTAAAAATAAGAAGCTGGCAATAAAATGCTGTATTAAACCAATAACATAAGGGAAGCAAAAGGGGAAGGAATAAAAGGAAGTAAAGAATGCTAACTTCCTTATCTTACTGGGGGAGAAGTTAACATTATTTCAGTCAACACAGGCAATAAGAGAAATACACATTCAAATAGGATTTTTTTATTTTTGTTTTTTAATGTGTAATGCAGAATAAAAGCAAAATCTATACTGTTTGAATCACTGAAAAAAGAAAATCCGTGCAGCAAAAAGAGAAAACAATGGACATAGCAACATAGCATAAAAAAGAGAAAAAATTAAGATGACAGAAGTAAGGAAAACCATATCACAAACAACACTAAAGTAAATTGCTTAACTACTACTTTTCTCAAAAAGGTTTGCAACATATGCTGTCTCCTAGAGTACATCTGTAGCAATGTTATCCAGATAGCTTTTAAGAAGAACAAAAGGGGGGCAAAGGCATATCATGCAAATAGAGCACAAAGAACTCAAGAAAATCAGGGAAAAAAAAAATTAAATAGGCTAAAGTGAGCCACTTCTTAATAGTGGAAGTTAGAATCTACAGTTAAGATATCAAGCACGAACATAAATATCATAACATCAAAATGTGTGAAACAAAACAATTAGAATTTCTAAGAGAAACTGAGAAGAATGGCAATCCAAGTAAGCAAAAAACAGTAACAACAAAAACAGAAGTCCTGAAAAACCTTACTACTAGAGCTGATTTAAGACTAGATCTTACCTTACAAGCAAACACTACCTATTATCACAAAACTTTGCCAAATAGTAAGCCCCAAGAAAATGTTGATAAATTCCCCACAAAGAATACTAAAATGTAAAAAAAAAAAAACTAGAAATCAACAACAAAGTGTAAATGTTAAAAATATTTTAAACCTACCACTTGATAACACACATAATTAATCCTTCAATCAATGGGGAAATCAAAATAGCAAGTAGGGACTTCCCTGGTGGCGCAGTGGTTAAGAATCTGCCTGCCAATGCAGGGGACACAGGTTCAAGCCCTGGTCCAGGAAGATCCCACATGCTGCAGAGCAACTAAGCCCCTGTGTGCCACAACTACTGAGCCCGTGTGCCACAACTACTGAAGCCCACGCGCCTAGAGCCCATGCTCCACAACAAGAGGAGCCACCACAATGAGAAGCCTGCGCACTGCAATGAAGAGTAGCCCCTGCTCGCCACAACTAGAGAAAGTCCACACGCAGCAACAAAGACCCAATGCAGCCAAAAAAATAAATAAATATATAAATAAAAAATAGCAAGTATATAATGCTTTGAGAGTAAAAATAAAGAGAACATATATTAACACCCTCATAAATAATTCTTCGATCAAGGGAAAATCAGAATGGCAATTATACCATGTCTTGAAAGTAAAGATAAAGAGAACATGTATAAATGCCTAAGGAATTCTGCCAAAGCTCAAATCCAGAAGGGAGAAAGAAGCACTGAAGGCTTTTATTATCAAACAGAAAATAATGGAAATAAGTTGAACTATGCATTCAACTCAAGAATTTAGTAATAGAACAATATAACGAAGTTAAGAGAATCAGGGAGAAGGAAATAATAAAAAAAAAAAAATAAGGGGAGAAATTAATAAGACAGAGAAAGAAAAACAATTAAAAAACCCAAGAGATTACTCTTTGGGGAAAACAACAGTAATAAAACAGACAACCCAAGTGAAGCAGATCAAGTATTAAAAAGAGAGAAACACAAAACTACAAATCGAAATAACCTGGGGTTATATAATCTGTAACCCCAGAGGAGTTGTAAACAAATATTCCATGTGACATTCTGCCAATATATCTGCCAATATATTTAAAATCACAGCTAAACAGATGTTTCTTAGGAAAGTACAAATTATAAAAATTGACTCAAGAAAATGTAAGAAACATAAACAGACCCCCAAAAGCATAGAAGAAACTGACAAAGTTATCAAAGAATCATCTCCCAAAGGGGTGAAACTTAAATAATATTATGAGCAATGTGTCCAACTTTAAGGCAAGGGGATAATTCTAAAGTGATATAAACTTTTCCAAGGTATAAAAAATATGGAAAACTTCTCAATTCATTTAAAGAGAACTAGCATAACGCTAATAATGAAATCAGATGGCTAAATGTGCAGGATATAGAGGAGGGAATGACAGATCTTCACAAGAGTGCATAAGGAAACAGCAAAGACAAAATTTGAGTAGATATGGAGTAAATGTAGGAACGTACCTTGTTCCCAGTTGGCATAATTCAATATAAATCCCAATTCTCACTAGATTAATTTGCAAATTTAATCCAGTTCCACTTAACATTTCAGACAGAGGAAGGAGGTCTGGAGACATTAAAAAACTCAGCCATGGTCACCCAACTCTTAAGCGGCAGAGTTAAGATGCAAATCCAGGTATGTCTGACCCAAAAGGCCATGCTTTTCTCAGTGGAAATTAACTTGAAGAGGTTGAAGAGGATATTAGTAAAAACAGCTGACACTGAACAGCAAGCTGTCATTCTGACTGAACAGAGATACATGAGTTTGGAGTCCTGGGATGCTCTTTTAAAGAAGACATATTCCTAATAAATCCACAGTAGTTTATTTTTAACTTTGAACAACTTTCTCTAGTTACTATATTAATTTGACAATATCTTTCCCTACCTAGTATTTACTTAGAAATAAATCATTTTCTTTTATTTATATACAAGTACCCTGAGACCTATTTTGTATACTTTCATAGTTGGCTTGATATTGTTAAGACTGGCAGACTTCAATTATTTCTGCAACATCCATGTTACTTCCCAGTTCCTCGTGGCAGCAACACCTAAAGGTTGAGTTTTCTTAATTAGGACATCAAATAGCTAGTCGAGAACTACCTCAACTCATCCGAAATAATAAATGTCACCAATGGCTTTTCAAGGTTTGCTTATTAGGAGTTTAATTAGTCCTGACACCCCACAACCAGAATTATGAAAAAAAAAAAAACTTACTGTAATTGTCATGATGATATAAAAATCCATGTGATAACTATGTGCCTTGGGGTTTATTATGACTTCTTGAAGCTCCTTGTCCGCTCCTCTTTTCACCCCACATCTACCCTCCTGCATACTAGGGCTGCCTCCCCCTCTCCATCTGCCCACTCTCAACTCGGTTCCCCACCCCCAATCAGTCCTAGGGTCAGTTCCCATCCTGGAGCACAGCTCCTGGGTCAGCCTCCCTGGCTCCACCTTTCCCATAGGCAAGAGTGAATGACTTTTGAGTTTCCTACCAAAGATAAGCCATGTGGCTACCCTCTATTGTCTTGGATAACTGAAATGGACTGCATCATCACCTACTGTTCTCCTCTTTTAAATGACTTATTACCTTCCACGTCAACCAGAGGACGCAGCTGAGAATCAATACATCAGTGACCATTCAGCCTGGCATCAATAGGATAGGAATCTCTCCTACCAGACCCGCTCTGGTTCTGAGCCTTAGAGCAATTAATCCTCCGGCTACAAATATGGGGAAGCACATTTCCCCATATCCTGTGCTTAGCATTTTCTAGGAGGAAATGAGACTTCACCTCCACCTACCAGCTGTCTGGAACCCAATGATGGCTGGCACAGAGCGTCTGGGAGAGGCAGTAGAAATGTGCATGGTGTAGTTGGTGCCCTGGTACAGATCTAGGCACACTTCCGGGGTCCTGTTGTCTGTGGTCAAATTAACTGTCTCCTCATGAACTGTTTCCACGGGGTCCAACCGTTGTCCTTTTATGTATATCTTTGTGAGGGGAAAAGACAAGAGAACCCACCATGACTCCAGTTAAAACAAACAAGAGAGATTTTTGTGGTGCTGGAACCTACTCTCTTACTACTCCCTTTAATACTGCACTGCTCACCCCAGGGGAAATAAATAGGGCAAACCTCTGCTATCAGGTATCTGATGATGAAATCTGATCAGCCCAGTAATCCATAAATGCTGAGAAGCGACATAAAATGAGGAGTATCTCCAGGGAGTGCTATCCTGCACTCAAATAACCAGCGATCAATGGAGGCAACACAACCTGAGACCCGCTCGCTGCAAACTGTCACCGAGGCAGCAGATGCTTCTAGGCTTGTTCTGGGGGAGTGAAATACAAGAGCTTGCAAACAAGCGATAATGATGATGCCAAATATAAATACATCCCACACACATACACACTGGAGGATGACAAATATACTAAACACAAAATGTAAAATAAAATAATCCAGATATCTTAAAAATTCTGTTCACTTTTTTAAAGGACTATGGGATTGGAAAGCTATTAGATTGAGAAGCACTTCGGGAAGCAAGTCCCTCCTACTCTTATTCCCATGGTAACCATTTCTACCCTAGCAGGAAAAAGGAGCTCACTTTACTTACCACATATACGATCTTGGAGTTTATTCTTCCTGGGTTTATTTGCCACCTCACACAAGTGTTATTAAACACTGACACGTCATTAATTTCTATAATTATTTCTAAAATAGAAAAAGAGAGAATCCACTCACAAAATGCATCGATGGGCTTTGGAAAAACCCTAATGGCCACCACATTAGAGGGCATGACTTAGTTTATCTGCCCAGCTGGTCTCTCTGATGATCACCATTCATGCTCTGATTCAGAAACCGAATCAGCAATTCAAGCTACCCCAGGCCAATCACCCAATTTAACTTCACCATGAGTGAGCTTGGCCCATTACCTGATTTGGAGGAAAAGGAAAGATTCCTGCTTAAGTATGGGTGAGAATTCCAACCTGTGATTGGTCTGACAGGCCACTGGATGCCACTGGTGTTCCACTCCTGTGGGATAGAAAGCGGCCCAGAGCTGAGCCCTGAATCTTCCCTGCAGCTGCACAGGTAAGATCAGCTTCCGGCTTCCTCATCCCACCCAGCTGATGGAGCGTTATTTCCAGGTCACTGCTGTTCCCAAGAGGGAAATGACACGCATCACCACATGGGACCATTCCTCAGGAGCAACCCATTGGGGTAAACTAAATAAATTCTCCACAAGGTCCCTGGATACTTCCAGGGCTCCTTTAACTGAAGCTATTTAATCCTGACTTATTAGGAAGCCACTAATTTCTTCAAGTTGTTCTGCTTTTTTTATATATTCTGTGTGTATTTCATGTAATATATTTGGCAATGTGGGAAACAGTATTAGGGCCTGGGTTCCTGAGGCAACATAGTTTCCAATGAACCTAGTGAACCACCTAGGAAGTTGTCCAGATGGGAAGGGAGCAAGGATCTAGCTTTTTATCCATTTAATAAATTCCCTGCAAATAAGTAAAACTATTTTTACTTGCAGTTGACATACTCTTGTCTATAAAGAATCCTAAGGAATTCACACACACACACACACACACACACACACACACACACAAAGCTAAGAAAGGAGTTCAGCCAGGTTGCAGGATACAAGGTCAATGTACAACAATCAATTGCATTTCTGTCCACTAGCAAGGAACAATCCAAAAGGGAAATTAAAAAAAAAAAATTTCACTTACACCAACATCAAAAGGAATAAAATTCCCTGCGGGTAGAAGTTACCAAACCATCACCTCTGGAGAAGGGAATCATCATCTCACCCCACAGGAATGTTCCTCAGCCAAAATTCAAGCTTCCCCATTGAATCAGACATCCCTTGTGGATGTTCTAGAACCTCTCAGCTTCTCCTGTTCCTTGTTCCAGCCCTGCATGGGCTTTGATACCATGACCGGGTCCTGTCTCCCATGCTGGGGCTTCCCTGCTGCACACCCTAGCACATGCAACCTGGAAGTGGTGGGGGGAATTAACACCTCCTGGGGGACAGGAGATACTAGATAAGTCTGCCCCTTATCTTTCTTCCCCTTGAAGGGCAGACCTACAAAGACCTCTCAGGGCGCTGTCGCACTGATGGAGCAATATTTGCACTCATTGAAGACCACTGCAGCAAGGCGTCCTTACACTGGCGCTGCTTCCTTCCCTGCTCTACTCACCTTAGCCCTCACTCCTGCTTCCTGGGATAGCATTCCCTATTGTGAAAAAAATATAAGCCCTCTGCCTCAGGCCCTGCTTTCTGGGAAACCCAAGGTAAGACTCCCATCAAGAAGGGTGAGAAAGATAAGTCTCCGCCCCAGAAGATGCCTCTCTTCATCTCAGCTCCCATCCTTCCCTTCTAGTAAATCTCTTCTCAGCCTCCTAGTGGGAAAGGGAGCCTGCACCTCAGGCACCTGTAGGGTTGACTAATTTCTCCTCTACTCAGAACCAATACTATCTTTAGACAGACCCTAATCTACTGCTCTCTTTGCCTATGGAAGATTTTATACCTTTATTAAATCATCCCTTCAGCAGCATTGCCGAGATTCTATGTCACACATTACCTGGTCTTGGGTAAGCCCAGGTCAGCTGACTATAAGTGGGAATAAATGGAGGCAGAGAGAGGAAAACAGGCAAACTTCTGGAGAGACACCAGAGGATCACTTATGGCTGTCTAAAGCACTCCTGGGTCTCTACATCAATGTTTCTCCCTGGAGCACAGATAATTTGAAATCAAAGAAATACTCCAGGTGTGGACATGGGTATCCTGATAGATGCAAAGACCTATCCATTCACCCCCTTGGGTAGCATAATGATGATGTTGGCACCAGTCTGTTATCAGCATGAACAAGCCCCAAATATTCCTGGCCCTTTCCCTCTCCACTGACCTTCAAAGCCCTAGAGTTCTAGACTCCTCTGCTCATTCCCACATCCCTCTGATACTCACCCCCTGGTCCAGAAGGAAAAGGAAACATCCCACCCCTCACCTTCTCTCTGAGTTGCCAGTAAAGCACATTTCCTTCCCACTCGGGACCTCTTTGCCACCCAAGCAGAGATTAGAAAGGAAACATGAGAGTTTCCTTTCTTGTTCTTCCTTTTTGCTCATTCACTATGACAACTGCAAATAACATCTCAAAAATGCTATCTGCCTCCAGGCTGTGCCATGCTTTCTGCACAGAGGGACCCAGATCTGATTATAGGGATGTCAGATATTTCATCCCAAGGAGTAGTATAACAAAATCCGGTTGTTTTTCCCTCCAGGTGTCTACGAATCAGCTGGAAAGACTTCTTTATAAATGTATCAGCTATTAAACATCCATATCCATGCTGCCCCTTTAAAAGAGATGACTTGGGAGGCTACACCCTAATTCTAATAGTACCGAAAACTGAAAACATTTCCGGAAGTTCTCTTTGGAACTGACTCCAGGGCACTTTATTCACCACTGACCCTTAACTGAACGATTATCGAATGCCAAGCATCCTCCCATGCCAGGCACTGGGCTGTGACGATGATCAGAACAGAAGTCCTTCCCTCAGGAACATGGCTTCTAACGGAGGGAGCAAACATATAAGCAGAAAAATTACAACTTGATAAATATCAGAACAAAGTTGCACACAAGTAGCACAGGGTATAGAGAAAGAAGCCACCAACTCTCACTGGAAGACCTAGGGAAGCTGGCTTCGTGGAGGGCATGACCTTCAGGGCTGAAAGGCTGAAGAGTGAGGAAGACAGAAGACAGAACAGCAGGTCCAATGCCTGCAAGTGTAAAGGGTGTGGCAGATTCAGAGTGGTGACAGAGACGTGTAACGTGCTGGGGAGGAGGAAAGAGGGGAAGCGAGGTTGCAGAGAGAGGAAGGGATCAGACTTGGGAAGACCTGCTCGCTAGACTAAGCACAGACTTACTCCGACGAGACTTGGAGAGCTAAAAGCAGGAAGATGATGGGGACCTCTTTTCTTAGAAAGATAACTCTGGTGTGTTTTGAAGGAGACAGTGGAGGTCACAAGGAAGAATGTGATACCCTTTACTCAGTGATTACAATACATCAAACACTGATACATAGGTCTTTATAGATTTGATCACACTTTCCCAGCAGTCATAGGAGGCAATCATAAAATCAATAATGAGTGAACATTAATTGAGTTGTACTATGGACCAGATAGCATGCACAGTACTTTAAATGTATCATTCATCTAATCTTCAAAATAACACCATGAATTTGACATTATCGTGTCCATTTTACAGACCTAAGGCTTAGAGAAGTTAAGTAACCTGCCAAAGGTCACACAGCTAGTAAGCAATGAAGTCAGGATTCAAAACTAGACCTGCCAGACTCCAAAGCCCAGAGCCTTTGCACTGAAGTAGTTATTCAGCAAAAAGGTGAAAAGATGAAATCAGGGCACTGTATTTAAAACTGTGAGCAATTCTGAAGGAGAAGCAATAGGAGGCAAGAGATAAGGAGTCTAGGCTGACTGCCAGTCTCTGAGCCTGAGAGTCTGAATGGATTGCCTTCTACTGTACTCATAAGAAATATAGGAGGAAGCAGACTGGGTTTGTGAGAAAGAGACGAACGAATTGTGTTTAGAACATGCTAAGTCTGAGTTAATCTACCTGGGTGAAAAAAACAGTGTTGAAGGTCATCAATGGGTAGATGGTAGTTGAAGCCCTGGGTGCAGGTGACACGCCCAGGTAGGACATGGAGAGCAGGTGGCGTGATGGCAGGGCACTGGGACACATGGAAACCAAAGGGGAAACTAGAGGAGAAAGAGGAATGCAGAAGGAGGTCGGAGGTTGGCTGGGAGAGTGTGATGCCTCGAGAGTCAAGGAAAGAGAAGATCTGAAGGAGTGTCTGCTTCCTCGAACGTTATCTCCCTTCCTTCCCACCAATCCCTCCAACCTCCTCGCTCCCACCCAAGAAGGGTCTGGAGCAGAACATAAGCACTGGGGGCTCGACCACTTGCTCTTCTCTCATATGGCTCTTTCTTCCCCAGTGGAGGGCATGTGGTGCCATGATCAGATCTGAGGTCTGACTTTGGACAGAGGCAGGCAGAGCAGGTCTCTGCCTTGTCCAGTTGTAGGACGTTTAGGCTTCTCTGGCCTAAACAAAGTAGGCCCCCACAGCATCCAGCTGAACTCTGCATTGGACTCTGGGGACCAAAGCCTCCGTGGGTTATAAAGTACCTTTGCTTTGCTTTAGATTCTGCATGTGGCGCATGGGTGCGTGCGTGTGTGTGTGTGTGTATAAATGTACATATATAAAGTTATGTATTTTAGTATTCTATTAGCATCCAGTATTTCTCTGTGGTACTCATCATGTTTGTAACTAAATAATTTTGTAATTAGTTATTTAATGTCTATCTCTCTTGGATGTAAGCTCTATGACAGCAAAGACAAGATCTATCTATCTCTCCATCCCCAGAAACTAATACAGTTGGTTGGACATAGATATTTTTAAAATATTTATCATTTTGTTGACTGGTTGAATAGATGGATAAATGTATGGATAGCTTATCAACAATGCTAAATGTTGTGGAAAGGTTAAGAGGAAGGAGGATTGACACTAGAACATGAATTTGACAGGTGGTCATTAGTGACCTTGAGAGAGAGCTACAGTGAAGTGGGGTGTTGGATGCCTGATTCTCCCTCAGGAAGCTCAGAAGAGAAGAGGGTGGGAGGGGACAGATACAGTGAGCACAGACTACTCTCTCAGAAGTCCCATTGTGGGCAGGGCCTAGTCTAGTGCACTCTCTTGGTTTCCAATTTTATATCCATTTTCTCTACTTTTGAAAACAGTAAAAGGTCCTACAGAATAAATTCAAGAGACCTTAACAGAATGTCAAGCTCAATGTCATTTCTCGTATCTGATTTCAAAAGTGATATGACCAGTCTTCTAATATGACTCATAAACTACCTCCAAAGGCAATTCCCAAATAGATTACAAAACCAACACATTTTGATAATAGCAGCATCACTGAAATGAGGGTATGGCTTCCCAAGGTGACAACTTTGAATAAATGCATGTTTGGCTATAAGAGTTTTGCTATGCTTCCTTTCTTCTTTTTAAGTAATTAGGGTCACATAAAATAGGTAGAAGCAGCATGGCTTAAAGTAGTGCTTTTCTAAAATGCATTATATACTTTAGGATGATTTTTTGGTGGCACATGAATACATTTTTATGTTTGCTTTGTATTAATTTTTGTGTATATTTGAAAAAACCCAGGTGTTCATCAAACTCATGATATCACATATATTACTGTATCCTTGATCAATAAATTTAAATTAAAAATTTAAGTTTTAAACATAAGTTGTTTTAAGAAACTTATTAAATTAAAAAATACTTTTGTTCTGGCAAACATTGTCAGGGTGGTCTACAAATAATTCAAGCTTAGGAAAGTGGCAGGAGACAGATCGTGGGCTTTCCAGGTTTAAAGGCCTGAGTTCAAATCCTGTCTCTGCCATTTACTAGTCCTTGAAAGACCCTGTGAAAGTTGCATAACTTTTATGAGTCTCAGGTTACTACTCATCTATGAAATGAAAATATCAACACTTCACAGGGTTTTTCTGAGGACAAAATGAAATCAAGCATCAAGGCTCCTAGCAGAGCTGTGGGTGTTTAAGTTGGTGCACAATCAATGGTAGCTATAATGCTTGACAGTCTAAACATTATGCACATATTCAAACAAATCCCAGCCATGTGGCTATTTGCATAAATGTGCCCATTTATTCCAGCTGACCTTTCTCTTCTATCTGAAATATGTCTAGCTGCAAGTGAGCACTCACTGGGCTGAAGAGGAGGATCAACAACAAAACAGAAGGGGCAGGAGCTAACAGGAGGCCTGGAGGCATTTGGACTCAGTCCCTGAGTCGGGTGAGGGGGCCCAGAAAGGATCCCAGCAGTCAGTCTGTGTTTCCATAGAGATGTTGCTCTTTAGAGAGCCTGGAGTGAGTGAGCGTCAACTTCATAATTATTAACTCAGATTCTAAACGTAAAAAGCCAAACGACCTGTGCAGAATGAAAGCCAGGGACAGTCTTATCAAGAATGAATCAGTCCCTTTGATCTTGAGGTAAACCGACTCACTGAACATCAAGCTTCCACCTGGGGTTTTTCCAGACACTAAAGTAATTGCCTAATTCTCAGCTGTCTGGAGTTTCCAGTCTAAACTGGCCTTTAAAAAAAATAAAAAAGTCCCACCACCTTGCCGGAGTTCACACTCCGTTAAAAACATATACAGATCTAACTGAATCATTTTGCTGTACAGCAGAAATTAACACAACATTGTAAATCAACTATACTTCAATAAAATTAAATATATATATGTGTGCGTGTGTGTGTCTATATATATATATATATATATATATATAGACACACACACAGATCCATCCTATTAATCCAAAGAAATAGGGACTCCAAAAATATTTTTAGGGCTTCCCTGGTGGCGCAGTGGTTGAGAATCTGCCTGCCAATGCAGGGGACACGGGTTCGAGCCCTGGTCTGGGAAGATCCCACATGCCGCGGAGCAACTGGGCCCGTGAGCCACACCTACTGAGCCTGCGCGTCTGGAGCCTGCGCGTCTGGAGCCTGTGCTCCGCAACAAGAGAGGCCGCGACAGTGAGAGGCCCGCGCACCGCGATGAAGAGTGGCCCCCGCTTGCCGCAACTAGAGAAAGCCCTCGCACAGAAACGAAGACCCAACACAGCCATAAATAAATAAATTAATTTAAAATATATATATATTTTTAACTAACAACAACTCACGTAAAGTGAAGATAAGTTATTCTACCCAATTTAGAACGAAACACTCATGTATAAAAAGATGGGTAAACAGAATGAAAACAAAGGACAAGGGTAGAAGGCATTCACAGGTTAGGCAGAAACGTAAAAGAAGATGGGGAAAAAACCCAAAAGTGAACATTGAAGGAGGTAAATACAAAATACACAGAGAGATTTGGGACAGAAGGGGAGGTGTGAAGAAATAGGTGAAAAACAGGAAAAAGAAGGAAGGGAGGGCAGCTGAGCAAGAGCCATGGTAATCAGCATCTCTCACTACAGTTCCAGAAGCCTCTCGTACCTACCCACCCAGCGATCACGTGCACTGTGCCATGAATTAATCAGCATGTAAATCGCCCCCTTTATCTGAGGAAATTGAATTTAGCTGCCAATCTTGATTGAGGGCATAGAGGCCTCCTCACAGAAAGATCACAGCCCTCAGGGAGAAAGCCTTTTCTCTCCTTAAATCAAAGCTTGCATAAACCCATGGAAACAGCTGCAGCTGGAGCCACAGACTTTGTGAACGGTGGCAGGCTGAGGTTGGTAATTATAATTAGCAGTTACATAACATGTTTGTTCTTCAAAGTGCTCTATAAGCATCAGCTAATTAATAGCTTTCTATGCCCCATGCAGATCCACTGGTTTTTCATGGAGTGACTAATCCTGGTACCGCCACTGAATTCTGAATGGTGGAGGCACAGCAGCTTGAACAATGAAGCAAATGGCTGAGGGTCCAGAAGCTACGCCCAGCTCTCTGACCAAGTGACTCCATAGGTAGCTCTGGGCCAAGACCACCTCCCCAGATGTTGAATTCAGCAACCCACGAGGCAGCTGCCTCATTTCCTCCAAATAACTCTTAGAGGTGCCGCTGGAGGTGCAATAATAGTTTGGAATGACTATCAGTCTGGTTCAAAATGGCATTAGCTCTTCTCAATGTCCCCAAGTATGAAGACTGGGACTCTGGAGTCCTTGGCGTTAGTTACAGGTTTGCCCTTGCTTCTCTGTGCAAGTTGGGCAAGTCAATGGGACCTAAGAGAAGGCCGAACTCGATCTCTGGGTTCTCATCCGTGTCTGCCCTTCCTTGTTACTATGATTGCAATCTCTAGCCTACAGCCTGCTGCAGTTGTGGTGGAGATAACCGAATGTGGGAAACGCATGGCACAGGCAGGGCCTCAGCAGCAGAGCTGAGTTCTTCATCTACTCCAGGGATGCTTTACCCAAGGCCTTCAGAGGTCCATGATTTTGTAAAATATTATATGTATATCTGTATGTGCATTTCTTTGGAGAAAAGTCTATTTACCCTATTGCCCTGTAAATTCCAAGAAAGTAGTGTCCAGCAAAGTACCTCACACATAGTGTATGCTAAATAAACATCTACTGAACAAATTGATAGATTTCATCAAATTCCTAACCCCAAAATGGTCATGAACCATTCCTCTATGGACAAATAATCACCAGCAGTCCGCATATTGTATTTGCTCTGGTTAGACTTTCCTATGGAAAACTTTGATTGGCAACACCCAAGACATTCTTCCATAATTCTGCTATAAAATCAAGCCACAGACCTAGACCAAAGCTACCTTGAGATTTCACTCTTCAGAGATTTGTCTTCAGAGCCAAGCAAGTTAACAGCTTGAAATAAATTCCCAGAGCCATTCAAGACCAGGTGACAACCATTTGTCACACCCATGGCCAACCACCACAAACCTAAGAATCATTGCCTTTTCCCATCTTATTTCTTGGAGGCCGAGGTGTGAAATAAAGCATGTGGAAGTCTACACTTCTGACTCATGAGAAGATCCTCTTCAAGCAAGGTTAATCATTTCAGTAAAAGACCTAACATGTGCACAGTGGTTTAAACTTCAAAATGCTCCCCATAGATTATCTCATTTGATTCCCTCTCAACAACTAAACAACAACAACCTCTCAAAGCAGGTTTTATTTTCTCCCTTTTATAGATGAGGAAACTGAGGCTCTGAGAGAATAATGCCTTACCTAATGACACACAGCTAACACATGGCACTGCTAGAATGTGAACTGAAGTCTCAAAACTCCTTTTCACCGGTAATTTCATTTGGGGGTATATATCCAAAAGAATTGAAAGCAAGGTCTCAAAGAGATATTTGTATACCCGTGCTCACAGCAGCATTATGCACAAAACCAAAAGGTGGCAGCAACACAACTGTCTATCAGTGGACGAATTGATAAGCATAATGTTTATACATATACTACAAAATATTATTCAGCCAGAAAAAAGAAGGAAATCCCACCATTGGCAGCAACATGAATGAACCTGTAGTACATTATGTTAAGTGAAATAAACCAGTCACAGAAGGATAAATACTACCTGATTCTGCTTACATGAGGTCAATTAGTCAAACTCATAGAAACAGAAAGCAGAATGGTGGTACCAGAAGCTGTGGGAAGGGGGAAGTAGGGAGTTACTGTTTAACTCGTGTAGACTTTCAGTTTTTCAACATGAAAAAGTTCTGGAGATAGGTTGTGCAACGTGAACACACTTAACACTGAAAAAATCGTTAAGATGGTAGATTTTATGTTGTTCATATTTTACCACGATTAAAAATAAACATTAAAAACCTCGATATACATTACACCACCTTCTCTCTGAAAAGTTGTCAACATGTGCTTAATTAGGACTTTTAAGTATTCCCCCCTGAGAAAATGGTTCATGGAGAAAAATATCTCAGGCAACCAAGCAGAAGAGACAGGAATCACTGTGATTTAAGGTGGGTTTCAAAAGATTAGATGCATAAAATTTCCTATCCAACTTATTTTCCCAATCCACCCTCTAAATCTTCAGGGTTTAGCTGACAAACCTAAAGCCAGGTGCCTGCCCAGGTAAATGGCACAGCCAGGGCAGTACACAGGGTAAGCAATCGAAGGCTTTAGGTTCTGCTGTTTGCTTCCACGAGACAGGAGCCCCACAGAATGGAGTCTATACCTGTGCATGACGAAGTACTTGTTCTCCAGATCCCTTTCTCTGTGCAAACAGAAGTGATCTTTCCTCCAGGGCTCTCAAAGCCCTCTTGACAGACATAGTGAGCCACACCGCCCAGGCTGGAGCTGTGATTCCCCACCAGGACCGCGTGCTGCACTTCCGGAGGGCGGCCACAGTCGATCTCTGCAATGGGAAGTAGCACAGCACTTGTTATGACCCATGACTTCTACCCCATAATTCACCTTTTAGAAATAAATATTTAGTAATGATAGAGTCCAGTCATATGGGAGAAGAGAAAACACTAACCCCATCAAATAATCCAGTTGCAGGTATTTAAAATAAGATTGTTCAGAAGTAAGGAAAATAGAGATCTCTGAGTTTAATAAAATTTATAAACATGCATGTATAGAAAATATTCCAATTATGAGATTATTTATACTATAGAGAATTCCTTGGTCAATGAAATAATCCATCTCAGGGTTATTTTACATATTAAGATTTTCTGGTACCTTTTAGTATGTATCTTCAGATCATTAAGTCCTGAGTAGATAATAATGCAAATGTAGTTTTGTTGTTTTTTTTTTTTGCTAACTGAAGAGTAAATGAAATATATACAAAATCTCTGAACTTTTTAAAGCAAATTAATGGGGAAAGTATTTATAGTCTAAACATTCAATATATATGCACCTTTCAAAGAAAAAAAAATCAGTTGCATAGAGGGGACAAACCTGGAATTATAAAATTGACATGAAATTTCTTCTCTGCAACTCTGACTACCAGAAGACACTGGAATATTTACAGAAAACAATCTGAACGACAAAGATTATGACATTACCATTTTAGACCCAGCCAAACTCTACTTCATATAAGAATAAAAGAGTCATTTTCAGATATTTACAATTTTTAAAAAATCTATACGTGTATCTTTTCTGGAAAAAAAATTAAAAATAACCTCAGACCAACAAAAAGAAATGAATCAGAATAAATGCCCTAAGAAAGGAGAAGGACAGGGCTTATGAAGAAACACTAGTGAGCAATGAAACAAGCAGGATGTACAGGTAAGTCTCCATAATCATTTAAGTGTGACTGTAGAGCTGGACAGAACTAGCAGTAAAGGATTCTAGAACTAAAAGCTGAACAATGTGAAAAAATTACTAATTTGAAAATTAAATTCCAAACTATTTCAATAAAATCTGAGCAGCGAGGTGAAGAGAAGAAATAAAACATGCTAAATTTCCCATACAGCACTGGGGAGCTCATAGACACAATTTTATTCAAGAAAATGTAATAAATATAAAATATAAAGTAAAGTAGTCATAATAATTGCAAATGTAATCCAGTTATACCTAAGTCCAGAAAGAAAAATACATAACTTTTGGCCTTCATTCTGATTTTTAGTTTTCTCCCCCATCTGCAGAAAGCCAAGAAAATTAAGCACTCTTGATATCTAGACTTTTAAAACATGAGTCCATTTATGGAGATAAAGCATACAAAAACAGAGAAAATGTTATGATCTGTTCCCAACTCCCCATTAACCATTCATGGCTTTAGAAATATGTGGCTTCTCTTAAATGAGCTTCTGATACAGAATTGGTGGATTTACTGTAATTGTACTCTTCTCCAACCCCTTATGGATGTTTGGTCTGTTCTAGAACCCCAGAGTTACTTCCCTGAGGGAGGCCTCTCGGAGCAGGGTTTCATCTGTTGTCATTGGAGTTATCATGACTCTCAATATAACAGCTCAACCCACCTGACCAGTCATTTGGCTCTGAGATTTTTCAAAAAGGAGTTAGGCTCTGGTCAGTGCAGATGCAAATCCTGAGCAGTTATGGGACCAGAACGAGGTGGTCATTAAATAAATCCTCCAACCCTATCTATCTCTCAAGTCCCACGTTTGCTCATAGCAATTTGTTCCCTTCTCATACATGTTGACCAGACACAAGACAAGACCCCTTGGCCCTCAGAATGTTTTCCCAACATCAAACCTTTAGACATGTTTACTGGCCCAAAACATTCCAAGACATGAGTATATTTGTGTGTACATGAGCAACCAACCAAACAGGTGGTTAGTGTTTCCTAAGACTGCCCAGTGATTGTTGACATCAAAAACATCTAGTTTAAGTCAGGGTTCAGTTAGAGCAGGAAATTAGAGGGATCATCAGTGAATAGATTGAGGGTATAGGTTTATGTAGGTCTATGGACCTTGAAGCTGGAATTCTAAACAGCATATTGGAGAGATATGGGAGGGAACCTGGTGACAGATAGTCGGATTAGGGGAGAAGCATAGATACTAAAGGAATAAGAGTACAGAAGATAACTAAATTGGCTTCTATATTGGACATCACCAAGAATAATGGAAGGCATGGTGGCTTTAGCTGGGACAACAAGATTTTTTTTTGGCTGTGTTGGGTCTTCGTTGCTGCACGCAGTCTTTCTCTAGTTGCGGTGAGCAGGCTCTAGAGTATAGGCTCAGTAGTTGTGGCGCACGGGCTTAGTTGCTCCCCGGCATGTGGGATCTTCAGGGACCAGGGATCGAACCCGTGTCCCCTGCATTGGCAGGTGGATTCTTAACCACTGCACCACCGGGGAAGTCCCAAGATTTTTTAAAATTAATATTAACTTGGGGGTAGATAAGAAATCAATAGCCTGTTCTCTAGGGACTCAGGTAGATGCCCAGTGGTAGGCAATCTGGACCCAACTCTGTGAGTTCCCATCACAGAGCTATTCGAGTTGGACAGTCCCTTGGCAGGAGATATTTAGAGAGGATTCCGGCGTGGCTTGGATTAAACACATGGTTCTAAACAATAGCTATACAATCTGAATCACCTGGGGAGCTTCTGAAAAATCACCCATGCTGGAGTCTCACACACACATCCCCACCCTCACCCGGAGATAATTCTTCTGAATGAGTAGTACTGAGTTGGGTTCTTGGCATCCACATTTCTACAAAGCTGCAAATTTGATTTGTATGCACACCCGCAGCTGAGAATCTAAATTAAATATTGGTATGAATAGCTACCATTTAGCATCATATGCATCCCGATAGGGCCCCAAGTATATATCATTACTTCTTACAGTAACCCTCCATGGTAGAGATTATTTCCCCCATTTTACAGGTAAAATGGCTCAACATGGTTAAATAAAACATCCAAAGTCACATAGGTAGTCATGTGATGGCTAGGAGCAGAATCCACATCCTTCAGATTCCTTCTCCTACACCCACTGCCTCTCAAGAGCAGCTCCATCTCTGAAAACCTACAGTATATGCCCCCTTTCTACCCCCTTCCACCTTGCTCATCCTCTCTCTCCTCGAGGTACACTCTATCTCCCTCAGACCTAGCAAAATCCTTCCCAGTGATGAATCTGCTCCATGACTAATAGAGGGATCCCTTCCTCCTCTGAACTTTCGTGGCCTATGTTCATTTGTTCATTTATTCATATATTTACTGAGCACCTAGTACATGCCAGACACTATGCTAGTCACTATAGCAGAGAACAAAATGGAAAAGATCACTGCCCTTGCAGAACTTAGGGGGAGAATAATTAGACAAAAAAATAAATCAACAAGGTAATTGCAGATTGTAGTAAATGTTATGTAGGAGGCAAGATAACATGATAGGATAGGAAAGATTTTTTAAATACAGTGGTCAGGAATGGTTTGAGCTCTCTGAGGAGGTAACATCAGTGTTGGGACCTGAAGGATAAGAATGAACCAGTCATGTCCAGGACCAGAGGAAGAACATTTCAATCAAATGAAATAGCCAATGCAAAGACCCTGAGGCGAGAAAGCTCTTGATATGCTCCAGAAAGGGAAATGCAACCTGTTGGCTGGAGCACAGTTAGCAAGAGGGAGAGTGGCATGAGATGAAGGTGCAGAGAAGAGCAGAGCCAGGTCACAGAGGGCCTTGTAAGCCTTAGGAAAGAGCCTGGGTTTTATTTAAAAGCAGTGGAATGCCATTGGAGGATTTTAAGTGAGGGAATGAAATAATCTGACTTAGATTTTTAGAAGACCATTTTGACTGTTGGGTGGATAAGGGATGGGAGAACAGGAGTAAAAGGAGAGGTTGGTTAGTGTCTAGAGCAGTAGCCCAACAGAAAGAGAGATGAGGTCTTGGATGCACTTGAGAGGTGATGGCAGAGATGGAAAGAAGAGGATAGATTAGAGATGCATCCTGGAAGCAGAACAAGGTTCTTGGTGATAGACTGGATGTGAGAGTGAGAGAAGAAGTAGAATCAAGAATACTTATCTATCCTATTCATTTGACCTTTATTTCCTCCTTGAGGATTTTGTGGGTTTGTTTTAATGACTATGTCTTCCCAAATATACGGACAGTTCCTAAAGGGAAGAATCTTTATCTTATAATCTCTTGCTTCCCCACAATGCCTACTTACAATAGTAGTTTTTACATAGTAAATAATAAATAGTTGTTCACTGGTAGCTTGCTACTACTTTATCATCGTTCAAGATGCATTATATGTTACTTCGATATGATCACAACCCCTGAGGAAGGAAACACACATCAGTAAATTGTAAGTATAAATAACAAGACAGGAACACATTACCTCTATATTTTTTATCCAAAAGAGGTAACTCATAGCTACCAGACACCAAGTAGATGAAAGCTGAGAAAAAGATCCACAAAAACTAATACGTATCAGTCTTGTACCAGTGAATTCTGGGAAAGCTGTTTAAACTGCAATAATTTTAATCATAATAGCATGCATCAAAATCCTACTAAACACAAGGTAGTCTATTAGATATACACTATCTTATTTATTTCTCACAGAAAACCCTACTGCAAGGTAGATGCGTTTTTCTCATGTAGTTTATAGATACAAAAATGGAGGTCCTAAGAGTCTGTCACATTCAAAAATTACACCACTACTAAAAGACAGAGCCACGGGATTTCCCTGGTGGCGCAGTGGTTAGGAATCCACCTGGCAATGCAGGCGACACAGGTTCGAGCCCTGGTCCAGGAAGATCTCACATGCCGCAGAGCAAATAAGCTCATCTGCCACAACTACTGAGCCTGCGGTCTAGAGCCTGCAAGCCACAACTACTGAGCCCACGTGCCACAACTACTGAAGCGCGCGCGCCTAGAGCCCATGCTCCGCAACAGACAAGCCACCGCAGTGAGAAGCCCGCGCACCGCAACGAAGAGTAGCCCCCGCTCGCCACAACTAGAGAAAGCCTGTGCGCAGCAACGAAGACCCAATGCAGCCAAAAAAAAAAAAAAAAAAAAAAGGCAGAGCCAGTATTCAAACCATGGTTTTTGTGACCCCAAAGTCCAGGTCCATTATATCTGGGCAGCTTCACGCTGAAGGGGTCCACTCTAGGCTCTGACTGGGACTGACCTTATAGTTTAGCTAAAACCTCAGAAGAAAAGGTTGCATGAAAAAGCATTTAAATCAGTCTGGAAGGGTCCTATGACAACTCCCTCTGCCCCAATCTTGTCTCCAAGAACTTTCCCAGAGAAGAGAGCTGCTGGAAATGGACTTCCCCTGCCACTGTATTTGCCCTGAAGCCTTCTTGGTACTGATGTTTAACCCTAAGATATGGGGGTCTGGCCCAGGTCTTGCCTGGAACATAAGCCCATCACAGATATTCCCACCATGCTTAAGAGAGATGGCAGCCACTGCCACTTCTACTCAAACCAAATGGTACCCAAGAAAGCAGGTGATCCCTATTAAGACATATTCAAAAATCAATCCAACAGAGACTGCAATAGGTAATAAAAATATCACTATCATAAGGAAAGAAGCCATTTAAAAACAGTTAACATCCAAAGGAAAGAAAAAAAAATAATAAGCAGCACAAATTTTGTATTGCATATGCATAGGGGTGTTCATTAAAGCACACGTTTCTCTGGCTAACTACATTATTAACAACGTTTGGATCTGCATCAGGAATACAGTCAACTAATTATGAACATGGCTGGGAATTTTTCCTTAGTATCCTATTATCTGTGATTTTATTCAAATAATCAACTTCAAAATAGGTCTGTCTCCCTGGGGGGAAATGTGTTGTGCCAGTTTCAAGGACCACATTGATACTGTAACTCTGTTTCACATCTTGAAGGTAAAAATGTTTATCCTCACTGCTAGCTTTAAAATTCTACCCAAGAAAATATTCCAGAAGGAAATCTGTTTGATGAAAGGTATAGGCAATTTATGGTGTCTAATCAACAACTGACTGTATCACCAATGACTGCTATTTATTACACATATCAGCACAATAATGTGATTGATGACAGAAATAACAGAGTAAAATAAGGCTTAATCTAAGACTGTTTTAGAGACCAAAAAATACCAAGCTGAGAAAGAAAAAATAATGACCAATAATGTCTACAAATTGAGGCAGACATTTTGCCAAATGCTGGGGGAATAAATGACCTATTCCACCTATTGATATTGACCAAAGGGAAAAAAAAAGATCTTCCCAGAAAAATAAACTACTAGATGAAAAACTCCAGTAAAAGGGCAGATACAAGTACGAAAATGGAAGAAAATCACATTAAAGCCAGTGTGCATCTTTACCCAGCAATAATAGGAAGAAGTCTCTATTGTGCCTTAGGATCAGATCAGAAGGTTTATGTAACACCTGGAATTTAGTGCAACACGGTAGGTGGTAAGGGCCACAGTCTAGGCAGATGAATACCAGAGTCTACACTACATTCATGTTCTAGATCGGAGAATTCAGCATTTATACCTATACTTTCTTCATTTGTAAAAATGTTCTCTTCCCCTCTTAACAGTAAGCTCTTTGTGGGCTGTGTCTATATTCTATATCTTTAGAATATCCCCTGTAGTCATGTGAGTTATTAGGAACATAAATTTTGGTGAAGTTTATATGTAAGAAATATGGCCTAAGGAATAAGGCTGAAAGCGTAACCTTATGACAAAGTTTCATGCACTTAATGGCATGTTCTGAGTTGGCCAAATTTAGTTAGACCCTCAATCCAGGATCACTTGGGCATTAAATTACGTACATCACTGATGTTGGCGTTGGAATCTAACATCGCAATATGTGGCTACTTGAATTTAGACAATGTTATCACAGTCATCAAAAGGAAATGGGAGGGTTATAGCATTCCCTGAAGCACATTTTCAAAAGTGTTGAAAGCTTATTAACGGTTGTAACTAAGCCCCTTAGTAACAAAAAGTGTACTTGCCCTTAAGACAGTAGAAAGAAAAAAATTACTTTTTGATGGATTTTTTTATTCTAAAGTTTCCCATGAACTTTAACCTCAACTAATAATACATTTCCTTCAGATCGTATTCATAGATCATTTGGAGGAAAAAGAAAATTTTCCATTTCACATTAAAACACTTACTGTCAACAAATAGTATCTAATAGGGAAACGGCTAGAATCTGAACACTTCAGAAACTGCAGAGGAGGTGATAGGGTAGGTAAAAGAGTGAGTGCTGGAAGAAAAGAAACAAGAGTTTATCAGCATGTCTCTTAAAAAGATCTTTCATTCATAGAGGTGAAATGGTTTTTGATGCTTTGAGCTGCATAGGAATCTTTCTTTTTTAAAAAAAATAACATTAAAACTCTTCATTTTAATGTTCTAGCTGTAAATAGAATATTTGAATCAAAAACCAATAAACAGGGCTTTCCTGGTGGCACAGTGGTTAAGAATCTGCCTGCCAATGCAGGAGACACGGGTTCGATCCCTGGTCTGGGAAGATCCCACATGCCACGGAGCAGCTAAGCCCGTGCGCCACAACTACTGAGCCTGCGCTCTAAAGCCCACGAGCCACAACTACTGAAACCCACGCGCCTAGTGCCCGTGCTCCACAACAAAGAGGAGCCACCACAATGAGAAGCCCGTGCACCGCAACGAAAAGCAGCCCCCGCTCGCCACAACTAGAGAAAGCCCGCGTGCAGCAACGAAGACCCAATGCAGCCAAAAATAAATAAATAAATAAAATAAATAAATTAAAAATGGATTTCTATTTAAAAAATAAATAAGGTAAAGCGAAAGCTAAAAAATTTTAGACCTTCCCACTTAGGGAAGTTTCAGAAAGACCTTGAATTTTCGTTAGAAACATTACCTGCCACTCCCCACTAGATTATGACTCTCTTATTATGATGGCAAACACTTATCCAGCAGCTATTCCGCATCAAGCACAATGCCAAGTGCTTTTTATCATTATGTCATTAAATCTTCATAATAGCTTTATAGGGTGACAACAATTTTCTCCCCTTCTACAGAAGGAAACTTGAGTTTACAGAAGTTTAGAGGTGGTGATGGAACCAGTAAGCAGCTCAGCCAAAACTCACACAAGACTTTCTGATTCTAAAGCTCATGTGTCATCACCCTGAGTCTTATAACCAATGTCATCATTCATTTTGCACACTCAAGTGGCTCCAACCATTTGTAAGTGACATGTTTAATGGCATTTACTTGGCAAAAGGGTCACACAAGAGATTTGTTGCATGCAGCAGGTCAAGACAGTTTTTAAAGACCAGTATGTGGTGAGGTACCAGAAAATCGATTTCAAAGGAGAAAACTCCCATCACCTGGAACACAGATGCTAAACACAAGGTGAGTGTGCTGCCAGGCCAACCTCCCTCACCCAGGTGGATATCAGGAGCCAATCACAGCACTCTTCCCTGCTAAGCACGGATGTGGTCCCAGAACCCTCAGACACTACTAAAAATTCAGAGGCAGCAGTACAGTGAACCTTGTCTGCCACTCCTCCTCTGAATGCACTCATTTGCATTCCAACTTTTGTCAAAGCCTTTTCAAACCCTCCCCAACTATGCAGAGAGGAGATTTGGCTCCACTAAGAAAATCTTAAAAGATGAAGAGTTGACTCAGCAACAAGAAATATCCTTCTGGATGGAGCTTTTCATCATTGCCTCCCACCTCCAGGGCTCACTAAGGCTACTTCTATATGGAATTTGCCTTCTGGAAAAGTGCTTTGGGTTCTCAACTTGATACATAAGCTAGTGACATAAGGTAAGCCACTTCCTTGCTCTGGTTCTTAATGGGAATAATACCCATTATTGGTTGTAAATGGAATATTTGTGAAATGGGAAATAATGCCAACCTATTAATCACCTCAGAAGGCATTTTTAAAGAGCAAATAACACAATGTTTATGGAAAACCTTGTAAACCTTCAAGTGCTGGTCACCTCTAGAGAATCAGGCTCTGCTATGAGTGGACTTAAGAAACCACGTCCCACTCTTGTTAACCAACTCAAAGAAGAAACTGCCTCTGAAATCATTCCACAAGGTTGGGCCATCCATCCTGCAAGGGCCACATGCGTGGATATGGGGAAACCGAGAGTCAGCCCCAGCGCCTTGTTTTTGGTTTATCACAGCATAGGAATGTCATGCCAGGTGAGAAGCAAGCATGAAGGTGCAGAAGACAGAGTAAGAAGGTGTGGAATCAGGACAGGACATGAAGCTTGAGGGGTGAAACAAAAGAGGAAGCCAGGGTTTCAGCAAGGCTCAGCCACAGGACAAGCTGGGACGCAGTCCGGAAGCCAATTCCACTATGCCTGCCGTCATCTGGGCCACCTTTTGGGGGTGATTCTACAGGGCTTAGATATGCCAGGCACTGTGCCAGGTGCTGAAGAGATGATACTGAAGAAAACTACATGGTCACTGAGCACCCAGATTTACAGCCCAGTAGGGCAGACTGATAAAAACCATGAACATAATGATAAATAATATACTGACGTGTTGTGTACTAAGCAAGAGAATGTCAGAGATGACATTTCAGCTGAAACTTGAAAGATGAGAAGGAGCTTCCTGTGCAGAAAGCAGGTAGCCTCCCTCAACAGATGAATGAATAAATAAAATGTGGTGTACACATACAGTAGAAAATTATTCAGCCTGAAAAAGGAATGATATTCTTCAAAAGGTACAAACTCCCACTCATAAGATAAATGAGTACTAGGGATGAAATGTACAACATGACATATGAAAATTGTTGAGAGTAAATCCTAAGAGTTCTCATCACAAGGAAAAAAATATCATTTTTTAATTTCTTTAATGTTGTATCTATATGAGATGATGAATGCTCACTAAACTCATTGTCATAATCATTTCATGATGTATGTGAGTCAAATCATTATGCTGCACACCTTAAACTTACACAGCGCTGTGTGTCAATTATATCTGAATAAAATTGAAAGGAAAAAAAAGGAATGAAGTTCTGATACATGCTATAACATGGATGAACCTTGAAAATATTATGCTCAGTCAAATAAGCCAGATATAAAAAAGACAAGTATTGTATGAGTCCACATATATGAGGTACCTACAATACAAATTCACAGAGACAGAAAGTAGAACAGAGGTTACCAGGGGCTAGAGGGAGGAGGGAATGGGGAGTTCTTGTTTAATGGGTACAGAGTTTCTGTTTTGAGATGATGAAAATGTTCTGGAAAGGGACAGCAGTGTTAATTGCACAACATTGTGAATGCACTTAATACCATGGAATTGTACACGTAAACATGGTTAAAATGGTAAACTTTATATTATGTGTATTTTACCACAATAACAATTTTTAAAACAGGTTGGCAATTATTTCAAGTAGAGGGAAAAGGCCCTGAAGCTGATAAGAGATTGACATACTGGTTGGGAGAGAATGATGGACAAACCCCTGTTGGCTTCAAAATCCATGGTTAGGAGTTTGGATTTTATTCTAAGTGCAGTGGCCATTTCACTGTTTTCAGAAAGGTTTTAAGAAGAAGAAGTAAGCGTGGAAGCGGATTCTTAAAGGGACTATTCAGTGCCAGACACACTGCTGGTGAGAATTCCCAGCCCGAAGGGAAGATAAGGCCCCAAAAAGGATGGGAAGAAAATCTGGAAGACAGATAGTCCCGGAACCCTCAACTGGTCTGCCTACACTGCAAACCATTCATCACTGGACCCTTCCATGGGAGGCAAACTACCAAAGGAAAGAACACAAATGCCACCCCTTCCATGAACCACCCAATCTCCCCACCTGAACTCTCTTAGTCTTTACCCATTCTTCTCACATCATACTTAGGAGTTCACCCTTATAGAATAGTTCGTGGTGTACCTGTCTTTACTCTGCTCCCAGACTCCAGACTTACCTAGTCACAGGATCTAACAAGTATGCCAGACTCCGGATTTGTTGCTAATGATAACACAGTTAAAGTGATTCCCTCACCTTGCTCCTGGCTTGGTTGAATTATAAAAACTCAAATTCTTTAAGCTGTCACTTACAACTGGCACCTTCTCTGAAAATCAAAAAAATAATAATAATAAGGGACTTCCCTGGTGGCGCAGTAGTTAAGAATCCTGCCAATGCAGGGGACACGGGTTCGATCCCTGGTCCGGGAAGATCCCGCAGAGCAGCTAAGCCCGTGTGCCACAACTACTGAGCCTGCGCTCTAGAGCCCGCGAGCCACAACTACTGAGCCCGTGTGCCGCAACTACCGAAGCCTGCCACCTAGAGCCCGTGCTCCGCAACAAGAGAAGCCACCGCAATGAGAAGCCCGCGCACCGCAACAAAGAGTAGCCCCCGCTCGCCGCAACTAGAGAAAGCCCGTGCACAGCAACGAGGACCCAACACAGCCAAAAATAAATAAATTTAAAAAATAAAATGTTCAGCAGAAAAATGTTTAAAAAAGTAATAATAATAGCAAAATAATAGGAAACGCAAGCTAGAGATTGTGTCTTTTCCAGAGAGTGGATGGAAATGTGTGATGGATGTTTCCACAAATTCCTACCCATTTTGGAAGATTTCATCCTCACTTCCAACATCCACTTCTGAGGCCTGCTCAGGTGGGGAACTTGTGTCACAATGCCCCTCCCCCAAGGCAGCAGCAGAGCCTCCAGGGACACGGTAATTGGGAGAAGGCAAACAACAGGAGCCGCCAGCTGTACCTTCTCTGGTGGGGAAGTCCGTTATCGGACACACACGCTGCCGTCTGGAACGCACGGCTGCTCCTTTCAAAAGTACCTGCTCCTCAGCATCCAAGTTCACAGTTTGCTCGTGTTTTTAGTGGAATTCCCAATTCCTGTGGCTTCATAACGCTGAGCTAAAAATACAGTGCCGGCTGGCACATAGCCCAGATTCTGGAGCCCCAGAGAAGAATGAGGGATAAATAAGAAGGGCTGTGCTTAGAGAGAAGCAGGCACAGCCAGGAGAAGCCGGTGGCCATGTGGTGAAACGGGGGAGGAAGAGGGGGGAGGGTGTCAGCAGGCGAAGGGAACAGTTATTACAGGAGGGAAAAAAGAAGTGAAGACCTGCTAAATGACAGTTCTTTGGGAAATGGAACAAGCACTCTCCTCTAAATTAACTTTCTACATTCTCAGTACAATAATCCGGATGACTACTGATTTTCAAAGTAATACAAATTGTCTTATATGGAGTTTCTTATATAAATCTCTAGGGGGTTCTTTGAAATGCATTATGGCACATTTTAATCTAAGTTCTGTATTTTAATTGATCCATGGAAAGATAATGTTAGAACTCAATTGTACGTTTAGAATGTCTTAACCCCCAGGATGATAATTATCAGAATGTGTTTAAGGCCTGAATTGCAAATCAGAATATCAAAAGGATTAACTTAGCCAAGTGCATCACTGAGGTTTCTTAGCTACGCAATAAATTCACTGAAAACTTTTATTTTTTATTTTTTCCAAAATGGAAACAACTTTGTTACTTTTTCTAATACATTTAAAAAAATTCCTTCAATACAGAAAGTATATGAAATATAAAAATCATCCAGGACTTCCTTGGTGGTGCAGTGGTTAAGAATCCGCCTGCCAATGCAGGGGACATGGGTTCAAGCCCTGGTCCAGGAAGATTCCCACATGCCGCAGAGCAACTGGGCCTGTGCGCCACAACTACTGACTCTGCGCTCTAGAGCCCTCGAGCTACAACTGCTGAGCCCACGTGCCACAACTACTGAAGCCTGGGTGCCTAGAGCCAGTGCCTAGAGCCGCACAGAATGAAGGCCCAACGCAGCCAAAAGTAAAAAACAAATAAATAAATTTATTAAAAAAAAAAAAAAATCATCCAGGATCCCTCCCAATGGAAACTACCATGGTTAACGTTTTGATATATAGCTTTCTAAACTTTTTCATAAACATACATGTACATATGAAACATTTTCATGTACATTTGCATGTACATTTTTCAAAGTTAAGACCATGTTATTCATACAGTTTGTAACTCAGTAGTATACTGTTAATACTTACCTATGTCAATAAAGATTCTTCCCAACATAATTTTTATTGGCTACAAAATATCCACTTTATGTACATGCTATGATTTATTTAACCAATTTCCTTATCAACAGACATTTGAAATTGTTTCCAATATTTCACTATTATAAAATAACTGTATCTACAGAAAATCAAAAACGTGAGTGCCTTACACTTCTCTCTACAAATAAATTTGAAAATAAACTTGAAATAGATGATTTTTCTTAGAATATGTAAATTACCAAAATGGATATCAACAAGAATAGGAAACTTAAACAGGACCAGTAAGTATTAATTTTTTTTTTAACTATCCCAAGGACTGCCTCTCCCTAAGTGCCACATCCAGATGGTTTTCTAGGTGAAATCTTTAAAAATCCTATTTTTAAAGTATTCCAGAGAATAGAGAAAGAAGGAAATGTTTTCACATTCTTTTCTCAAAATTTAGAATAACATTAATACCAAAACCAACAAAGATGGCATAGAAAAGGAAAATAGACCAATCTAACTTATGAATATCAATGCAAGACTTCTAAGTAAAATTTAGCAAATATAATCCCGATTAAAAGAAAAAAAACACCAAAGACCCAGAAGAATCCATTCCAGCAACTAGTATTGATCAGGAAATATAAGCCAGCATATAACTGGTTAAAACGAGAAAAAATATATATGATCACCTTAATACATGCCTAAAAGACATGATAAAATAACTCATTTCTGATTTTTTTTAAATCCCAGTAAAATGGGAATAGATGAAGGCTTCCTCAATATTATGTACATATAGTCAAAAACTGGTGAAATGATGAAGAGAGAGAAAGCCAAAAGTAGAAAAAAACCAAAAGCCAACATCATCACAAAAATGGAAGCAGTATACCAGAGTGATTAAGCACACAATCTCAGAAACTAGAATTCTAAGTTCCCATTTCAGCTCTATCACTAGTTGGATAACCTCAAACAAATTACTGAACTTCTCCATGCCTCAGTTTTCCCATCTGTAAAATGTGATAATAATAGCACACACTCACAGGGATATTGTAATTGAATGAGTCTATATATATATATATATATACACATATATATATATGCTTAGAACAGCACTTGGCTCACAGCACTCTCTCAGTGTACATAAGAATATAAGTAGATGTATGTAACATCAAAAAGCCAAGATCATGAATGAATAATGAAACACTCAAACCACTCCCATGAAAGTCAGGAATAAGAAAAGAATATTCAAAGTCAATACTACTACTAAATTTTTGTTCTGAAAACACAAGCTAAGTGGTCAGTCAAGAGAAAAACATAACTTTTATAATCAGAAAAACAAAAGATGGAATTATCATTATTTACAGATGATAAAATATTATTCCTGTAAATATCAAGAGAATCAACTGAAAACCTATTAGAAACAATAGGAATTTATTGGATTTATTTAATTCATTCAGTACTCCAAAGAGAGATTTAGAGAGAAATACGAAAACAATCTCAAGACAGTATAAGCTGGGAAGCTGGACCTTTGGAAAACTCACCTTGGCAATTTAATTTTGGGGATTCCCATGTGCCCAAGGCTGTGCAGCTTGAAACTGTATCTTCTGGGCCACTGAAGAATCCTTCTTTGCAAGCATAACGAACCTGGCTGCCAAGCCTAGAGGTATAATTTCCTATGATATAGCCATCTGGGACCTCAGGAGCGGTGCCACAGTCTATTTCTGAAAACAAATTAACGTCAAACTCATTACTATATGAATGTGAATTTTCAAAATTCATAATCTCTCTCCACCTCTACCCCATGCCCTCTCCCCTCACCTATACACACCCGAGCCATATTTTAAATAGCCTGGTTCATTTCCACATGACTTCTGGGCATGTTTCCAATGAGTGTCTCTATTCATTCTTCTGGCCTTCCACAGGTAATAGCATCTATACATGCACAAAACTGAAAGGATTTGGCAATCAACCCTCACTAATTCATACTAACTAAAGAGGAGAAGCCTAGCCCAACAAAGTAAAACATCTGAATTGCACAATACCTTAAGATATATAGGCCTTTATAACTTCCCTGGTCACTTTTGAGATGGTGGCTCTTACCAGATCAGCTCTGTTTACTATCTAACATAATGGTTAATATCTGAATATCTATTAACTACTCAAAATCCCCGAAGCATACTAATTTTAGCTTTTTTAATATAGCCCCTTCTATCTTGACTGTTATTTTATTTCATAGGTTATACATGTACAAAGGAACAGATCCAACACACATCCCCAACACAGACCCACAGACTTAGGCTCAGAGCAGGAGAAAGTCACCACCAACAGACTCTCACCTCCGGATGCTGCATTCTTTGGCAGAAACCCACCTGTGCACGACGTGGCATCTCTGGTCGGATGGAAAGGCTCAGGCCCACCCTTTGGCAAGTATCCATCCATACAGTAGCATTCAAAGCTCCCATGAGTGTTCACGCACCGTCCTCCATGCCTGCACTGGCCGGAAACCTCACACTCATCTATGTCTTGAGACCCATCCCAAATATAAGAAGGGACAGAAAAACAGAAAAAAGAAAATAAGTGGGGGGACATTGTGACAGCCACTTCTCACATTCCCAATCTACACTTATAAGTGAATGCATTTGTTTGTAATTGTATCATGAATTTTATTTTACTCCTTAAGAGTTCTTCTCCTGTATCCTTCACATCATAGGCACTAAGAGGTGCTCAATAAATATTTGTCAATGTGTTCTGAAAATTTATAAAAACGAACAAGTATCACCAACTCACTAACAACCCAACAAAATGAACCCAAAAAAGTATGCTAAAAAAACTCAATTACTATAAAATAAGGATAGCCTCAACCTCATACTAAAATATCTGAAGCAGAACTCCTAATACAAAACAATTTAGACCAGAGTGAAAAATGCTTTCCAGCTCATGAGCATAGGACAATGCAGCAAGATGTAAAGAAGATAACTCAGAAGGGTCTCGCTAATTTTTCCAAGATTAGAAGGGCTTAAAACAGCCTTCAAGAAGGACAAGACATGCTCCTTAGCCGACTTTTCCCCTTGACTGAAGATTGCCGGTGGTAGCAGGTCCAGGAGTAAAAACCACACAATAATTCAGAGGCTGAAAAAGAAATCTCTCTGCCAGTTAGCAGTCTTTTCCCCCCAGACCTGGCTTAGTGAACAAAATTTAAAACTTTAGAAACTCCATCAGAGCCACACACACACCAATTTCATTTAGAGAAAGAAAAGTACCTTAAGTAAAAGGGGACTTTTTCCAGGACATTTACAAGAACCATCGGGGGGCAGAGGACAGGGGGGCATCGTGACTGAAGAAAGCCTGGTTGTTCCCAGACTCTGGGATTTCAAAGCCCAGTCACTTTGGAAGGACTGATATAAGGTGGCCAATATTCTATTTTGCCAGTAAAGACTTCTTTTAAAAAAAAAACTAGCACTATGATTTCATTTAAAAAAAGAATATTTTAACAACCCCCCCCCAAAAGGAAGAATATAATCTCAGAATCCTTTTAAATTGTTTAGTGTGATTTTATTAAAATCCACTACATTCTTTATATTGGTTTGTTTTTTGGTTTTGGACCAAGGAACACTTCATCGCTTCCTGACTGTTGTCTGGGAACCAGTAATTCATTCAGTTGCTGGAGGAGACCCAAGTTACCAATTCTGATCAACCTACATCTTTAGGGCAGCAAACTGTGGGAACTCTGTGGGAGATCAGCTCCAGAGATAGCTGTCAACAATTCCTCTCCTTGCTTTCTTGCATGCTTCTCCTCCCATCAAGAATGCAATCCATTTCCCCTCCCCTTGAGCTGGTCTTGAGACTTGCTTTGGCCAATAGAACTCGGCAGAAGTAACACAGTGCCTGCTCTGGACCCAGCCTGAGAAGATGGCTGGTAGCTTCCTTTTTCCCCTCATTATTTATTTATTTATTTATTTACTTTTAAGATTTTTTTTTTATGTGGACCACTTTTAAAGTATTTATTGAATTTGTTGCAATATCGCTTCTGTTTTATGTTTTGGTATTTTGGCCGTGAGGCATGTGGGATCTTAGCTTCCTGACCAGGGATTGAACCTGCACCCCCTGCATTGGAAGGCAAAGTCTTAACCACTGGACCATCAGGGAAGTCCCCCTCTTTCCCTCTTTTAGAATCCAGTGTCCATGCTGAAGAAAATCCGTGCTTGGGAGAGAGGCCACTCAGAGAGGCCCTAAAGATGAGATGACATGTGAAGACAGAGGCCACATGGAGGAGAACTAAAGTGGCCTGGTGAACAGCCAGCATCAAGGCCTGAGCCATGTGTGAGAGAGGCCTTCTTTTTTTGGCTGTACCGGGCGGCATGCTGGATCTTAGTTCCCCGACCAGGGATCGAACCCTCGCCCCCTGCAGGGGAAGCGCAGAGTCTTAACCACTGGGCTGCCAGGGAAGACCTTAGAGAGGCCTTCTTTCATCTGCCAGCGCAGCCCAGCCTCGCCCAGCCACCAGCTGACTATGTCTACACATTACAAAACCACCTAGCCATGGAATTGTGACAAATTATAAATTGTTGTTTTAAACCGCTAAATTTGGGGTAGTGGTGGGGTGGGAGGAGTGGGGTTATGCAGTAAGAAATAACCAAGACACTCTTGACATACGAAGAGACTGTGAAGCCCAAACAAGGTTAAGAGGATACTGTATTAATGAAAAAGAGGGGAGGTTCTGAGAAAACAATGAAGTCTTGGAAATTAAAAACAAAATATGAATGCCAAAAATAAAAACTCAATGGAGGCATTGAATAATAGGTTGGTCACTGCTAGAAAATAAATTCACAAATTTCAACCTGAGGAATTCTCCAAAAAACATAGAAATATTAATTATATAAGATAGAAACTATGGGACAAAAAAATATGAGGACAGACCTAAAATATTCAATATCTATTTAAAAGGAATTACAGAAGAGAATGGAGTAAATGTATAAGAATTAATATCAAGAGAAAAATCTCTCGGCTTATGTATTCAAATCCAAATAGCCTTTTAAGGTGACAGGCATGAATGTTGAAAAATGAGTCATTCTGAATTTCATGGAATAAGGAAAAATCTATAAACCTCCTGAGAGAAAGGAACGGTAATTTATGAGGAAAAGAGAACCAATCTGACCCAGGACTTCTTGTCTGAAACACTAAATGCTAGATAGCACTGGAGTAATATTTACAGAGACCTAAGGAAAAGAGAGCAAAACATCGTGCTGTATCTAAGCAAAGGAATGACATTTTAGAACATGAGTGATCTCAAGAACTACACTACTGACATTTCCTTTCTGAAAAAGATTTTGAGAAAATACTCGAGCCAGTGAAAAACATCAGAATAAATAATGTCAAGAAAGGGGAAGACATCATAAAACACAACAAAGAGTGGTAAGAAATGAAACCAGTAAAACAAACAATTGTTGATAACAGAATCATGGAGGTTTGGGTAATTGTTAAGAAAGGATTCTTAAAAGTAATATAAAATAAAATCAATCTCAAGCTAGTACAAACTTTAGAAATGATTTCAACACTGCAGGATCTAACATGTGTTCCTAGATTAGATCCATCATTTTAGCTTATCAAGATTTTTTTATTCCACTGAGGAATTTGTAAAATGCGTTTATGTATATACCTTTAACACAGAAGCCATGTCCCCCTGCCTCAGACTGCTCAAAGATAGTGAGTGGGAAAAATGAATTTTTCAGTAGACTGCTAAAAATAAGGGGTTCAAGTATTATAAGGCAAAGATGCAGTGGTATGGAAAAGACTTGGAGTTTCTAGATACTGATTAGCTCTGTATGAGTCACTATAGGTATTAATCAGTTTGCTTTGTGTACAATCATTCAACAGCCTAATAACAATAATTGTTATAATGATTGTTAATAACAATAACTCCTGCATGTCATCTTGCACATGCCAAGCACTGTTCTAAACACTTCATTATTTATTACTGATTATTTTCCATCTTATTTAATCCTCACAATAACTCTGGGAGGTTGATGCTATCATTATCCCCATTTTACAGATGAAGTAACTGAAGCATAGAATGGTTAACTGGACTGAAGTCACACAGGCTAAGCAGTGCAAAAGCCAGGATCAGAAGCCAGACATCTGGCTTCTCAGACCTTATTCTTAACCACTATGCCACACTCTTTCTCCCTTTACAGTCTAATTGTACCATCATCCAATCAACAATTCTCTGTCTTGTCCACAGAGATTGTCAAAGATATCAATTGCCTTAAGGATGTCTAGATGTATCTACCCTGTATCACTGAGATGAGTACGACACGATTTTGACTTTTAATCCCCTGCTACCTCCTAATGCTCACAAACCAGCCCTTTTCTAAACTTCTAGAGGGACTTCCCTGGTGGTCCAGTGGTGAAGAATCCACCTTCCAATGCAGAGAATGCAGGTTCGATCCCTGGTCGGGGAACTAGGATCCCACATGCCGCGGGGCAACTAAGTCCATACGCCACAACTACTGAGCTCACATGCCTCAACGAGAGAGACTGTGTGCCGCAAACTACAGAGCCCACGCGCTATGGAACCTGCGGGCCACAACTAGAGAAGAGAAAACCTGCACACCACAACTAGAGAGAAGCCTGCGCACTGCAACGAAAGATCCCAAATGCCTCAACAAAGATCCTGCCTGCCGCAACTAAGACATGACACAGCCAAAAATAAATTAAATAAATAAATAAATTTTAAAAATAAATAAATAAACTTCTAGAATCTTGGCTGGATAAACACATTAAATTTATCAGAACAGCTTCTCCACGTAGTGGTAGATTCCATGGGGTGTCCAAGGTTACAACATGTTTGCTTGTGAGGAAAAAACGTTCTTAGCAACCTTATTAACATACTTAACTAATCAAGGGAGAAAATTCCCTATGGCCCATTCTATATATAGGATTATTTAATTTTACCCACAGCCAGAACAACTCCTTGGTAGAAAGTAGCAAAAACGAGCAGGACACTCTGACCTCGTGCCAGGGCCCTGGTGTTCTATATTTAAAGTCTTTTCATGGATTTGAACGTCAAACAGACCCAGGTTTGAGAACTGATTCTGCTACTTACTAGTTGTACTAATACCTGTTCCTTGACCTTTCCAAATCACTTCTGTAAAATGAAGTTAATTATAGTAGGTCTTTTTGCAGAGATTAAATAAAACATGTGGAAAGCACTTAGCACAGTGCCTGGCTGACCTTTGGTCCTCAGTACGTGTTAGCTAATAAGTGAATGGACCTCGCCTCTCTACTGACTCAGTTCTCCCTGGAGCACAAGCCACTCCTTCATAACCCTGACCCTGACCATGAGCAATGAGCGTGCACATGCATACACTCACTGTCACGGGATTCTTGGCTGGAATCAGGGGAGTGGCCACATGGCTTGTTGCACTAGATCTAAATGCTCTAAGACAGAGGCCACTTTCCCTCCTCAAATGCCAAGTTCAGCTCAGAAACCTACATCTTAAGAAGCCACATTAGAGGAACACAAACACCCATTTAAAATCAGAATTGTTAAATTCATATCATTTATTGATATTATCCAGTGTTGGCAAGGATGTGAAGAAATGAAGACCTTCATGAAATGATTAGTGAGAGAGAATATTGGTATGAACTTTCTGGAATACAGTCTGGCACTATGTATCAAAATGTAAAATGTGTAGGTATCCCTTTGACATAGAAATTATTTTCTGGAATTTATAACAAGGAGATAATTACTTGTAAGAATGTAAGTACAAAAATGCTCATTAGAGCATTTCTTATAATGGCAAAAAACAGAAAAACAATCACAATAGGGGAAAAAATAATGAGTTAAGTAACATGGTACAGTCATGTAATAAATTCCATTCAGGGACTTCCCTGGTGGCTCAGTGCTTAAGAATCCGCCTGCCAATGCAGGGGACACGGGTTCAATCCCTGGTCCAGGAAGATCCCACATGCCACGGAGCAACTAAGCCCGTGCGCCACAACTACTGAGCCTGTGCTCTAGAGCCCGCGAGCCACAACTACTGAGCCCACATGCTGCAGCTACTGAAACCAACGCGCCCAGAGCCCGTGCTCTGCAACAACAGAAGCCACCTCAATGAGAAGCCCGCGCACTGAAACAAAGAGTAGCCCCCGCTCGCCACAACTAGAGAAAGCCCGCGCACAGCAGTGAAGACACAACACAGCCACAAAAAAAAAAAAAAAAAAAGAGTTGTTGACTCTGGGTTAATATTAGGTAACTTTTTTTTCTTTCTCCTTTATATGTGTCCATAATTGCTTGACTTTTCTACATAAGTATTTTTTTTAAATAAATGGACAAAATAAAGCTATATTCCTTCTCTGGGGGAAAATATTGACTTATTCTTCTGTCTCCTTCTGGCAAGAACAATTTTGGATCATTATAATCAGAAGTAAATGATGGAAAGTGGGGAGGAGGGATAAATTAGGAGTTTGGGATTATCATATATACACTACTGCATATAAAATAGATAACCAGCAAGGATTTACTGTACAGCACAGGGAACTATACTCAATATTTTGTAATAACCTATAAGGGAAAAGAATATATATATATATAAAGTTATATATATATATACACACATATATATATAACTGAATCACTTTGCTGTACACCTGAAACTAACACAACATTGTAAATCAACTATACTTCAATTTAAAAAAAAAGAAGTAAATGACCCATTCACCCAGACTCTATTCCAGAGCTTCATCCTAGGGTAACAGCTCCATCCTTTTTTGACACATAACTTTTGCAAAAGCAGTAGCTGAATAAGTGGAAAACCATTTTCAAACCATATTCATGGGGACTTCCCTGGTGGTCCAGTGGGTAAGACACCGGGCTCCCAATGCAGGGGTCCCAGGTTCGATCCCTGGTCGGTAGATCCCACATGCCGCAGCTAAAGATCCCACGTGCCATGTAACTAAGACCTGGTGCAGCCAAAATAAATAAATAAATATTTTTTTTTAAAAAACCATATTCATGCTCAGGGATGCGTTGGCCATGAGCAAAGAGCCTGAACTTAAAGGGTTAAGCATTTCCTTCACAATCTTGCTAATATTGATAGTTTGCTTAGGAAAGCCTATTTTACAGATAGTTCAGAAATAAACTTAAGCCCAGCTCCTGTCCCTATTACTCCTCCCAAAACTTTAAATTAATAGAGTAAAAAAGAACCCTGTGTATATATTTTACTATACTCAACAGGGCCTTTGGAAAGAACCTGGGTTATCTATATCCTGCGGCTTGAGCAAGTAAGAGGCAAGAGTAAAGGGTGGGAGATGTTAACCTGTAGGGGGAGCTCAGGCGTGGCCCCATCACTCCCCAAGAGTGACAATGGTGCCTTAGTCAAGGCCTCTGGCATTTGGGGGGATGGAGCTTTGTTTTAACCATCTTTTGATTGAGAATCTGGCCTCTCCTTCCAAGGCACTGGGGCAGTAGCAGGGGCCTGAGGCCGTCACCCACCACAGTTGGATACCTAAGCAGGAGGCAGGGGATGCCACAGGGAGTAAGGCAAGGAGCTAATGGCTATGAGCACTGCTCTGGGCAGTAACGAGCAACATGTCCCCAGTGTGATTTTTCCCTTGGGTTTATCCTTCCTTCCTTCTTCTTTCTTCCAGAGTGGTAAAACATGACTCTAGGAATAAATCCAGCTAAAACAAAGGACTGGGATTTGGGCAGCAAAGTTCTGTTGGAGACAACACTGGGAGAAATCTCAGGATGGCTGCGAGGCTAGTGAGCGCAGCCCACGTCGAGCAAGCAGCATCTCGATGGGGCTGAGCATTTGTGTCTGAGACCACAGCAGGCTGCTCCGGGACCCGAAACAACAGGGCAGCTGAGAAGCTTGTGGGCAAAGGCTCACGTGGAAAACAAGGCTCCTGACCTGGGAGAGACACCAACAGACTACACTGGTCTCGGTTGTGGTAGTGATTTACGTGTAGGAATGAAGGTGTTTACTTCACCATGGGCAGACCTATGGGATACAGGTTTGGGGCAGCAGGTTCCAGGAAATGACGAATGGCAAAGCATAGCATTCACTCCCTCCAGGTTCTTTCCCCCCCCCACACACACCCAACCCCCATTTTTCTCATTTCTCAGCCAAAGCTGAAGTGCTGTTACATTTCTCTAGAAGAAATGGCATCAGGCCCTTATACTGCAGGAAACGAGCTTATGAAAAAGAATGTTGCTGTTGTCAATAGAGTCAAGATGGATTCCCAAGAGCTGAGGAATTCAAAGGCACAGAAAGAGTATTTTGCAGTTTTCAGCAGACCCTGAACACTGGGGTCTATGCCTATTTGGCACACACACCAGGGCCATGCCTATTTGGAGTCATGCTGGTAGGGAGATGACAGCCCTGAGCCTTAGTTTCACATCAGTCTCATATCTCTCCACTTACTCTTTTTTTTTTAATTTATTTATTTGGGCTGCACCGGGTCTTAGTTGCGGCATGCAGGATCTTTAGTTGCAGTATGCGGGCTTCTCAGTTGCTGCATGCATGTGGGATCTAGTTCTCCAACCAGGGACCGAACCAGGGCCCCCTGTATTGGGAGCACGGATTCCAACCCACTGGACCACCAGGAAAGTCCATCTCCACTTACTCTTGACCCACTCAAGTCAAAAGGCAGGGAAAGTATGGGAGATGATAAACTGCAGGAGGAACCCAGGCATGGCCCCATCACTCCCAAAGAGGGACAATGGCACCTTTGTCAAGGCCTCTGGCATTTTGGAATGCCCTCACACCACAAGTACCACAGAGCTTCTTCCTCTGGGTTATGGCTCATAGCAAAGTTTCCATGATCGCCAGGAGTCATTCCGGGGACAGCCTGGGGGCCAGAATATCTGCAGGTTCTCCAGCACTAGAACCCCTGCAACTCATTCCTCATCTATACGCAGTGACATCCAGAGGCCTACCTGCAACAAGCTCCTGAACTTGACTTGAGCTCTGCAGAGTACAATAAACACCAGGTTCCAGGATTTCTCAGAATTCAAGAACTAGGATTCACAATCTTCTGGTTCCAGGCAAGCAATGGATAACTGCTGATACCCCAAAACTTGCTAAGCTTCTGCCCCACCTAAAGACACTGATGGGCTTCCCTGGTGGCGCAGTGGTTGAGAATCTGCCTGCTAATGCAGGGGACACGGGTTTGAGCCCTGGTCTGGGAAGATCCCACATGCCGCGGAGCAACTAGGTCCGTGAGCCACAACTACTGAGCCTGCGCGTCTGGAGCCTGTGCTCGGCAACAAAAGAGGCCACGATAGTGAGAGGCCTGCGCACCGCGATGAAGAGTGGCCCCCGCTTGCCGCAACTAGAGAAAGCCCTCGCACAGACACGAAGACCCAATACAGCCAAAAAGAAATAAATAATTAATTAATTAAAAGAGAGTGAGGAAAACTTACCTCTTCATACTCTTAAAAAAAAAAATAAAGACACTGATGTTTCTGTGGCAACTGTGATTATGGAAGAAACTCAGTGTCATCAGGAAAAGTCATCAATCAGCTTTTACAAAGTGATAAATGGGGACCTCAAAAAAAAAAAGGTCATGGGAATAACTGCCAATGGATATGGGACTTCTTTTTGGTGTTAATGAGATGTTCTAAAATTAGATAGTGGAGATTATTGCACAACTTTGTGAATTATACTGAAAACAACTGAATTGTACCCTTCAAAAGGGTAGATTTTACGGTTTGTGAACTATATCTCAATTTTTTTTTTTTAAAGGGGAAGGTCACTAAATAATTACAAGGAGTAGAATAAATAGAAGCAGAGCCTAGATCAGGTTTTTATTCCAGGAAGATTGGTTCTTCCTAGGTTGACATCTATTTGGATCTTGCATAAAATATTTCTTTCTTCTTCTTCTTCTTCTTCTTACCTTTTTAAAAACAGAAAGCATTCTTGGAAACTATACTGATATATACAGTTACAAAAGTTTTTCCTGTCAAACTCCCACAGCCTTGAAAACACAATTTCAGGTATCACGTCCTCCAGTCTCTCACCCACTTCCAAGGTAAGTGCCCCCACAGATTCTGGATTCTGGAAAGGGCCCTTTGCTTACCTATGACTAACACTTTATACGAAATTAGCTGTCTGCCGTCACCTCCCACTAGCATAGCCTTGGCACATAGGAAGTGCATGAAAAATGTAAATATATTGAATGAACTGAACACCAGATCATCATCTTGTAAGGGTTGTTTTTTTTTTTTTTTTTAATATTTATTTATTTATTTGGCCGCACCAGGTCTTAGTTGTGGCACACGGGATCTTCGTTGCCCTGAGCAGGATCTTCCTTGAGGCATGTGGGCTCTTAATTGCAGCATGCGGGATCTAGTTCCCTGACCGGGAATCGAACCAGGCCCCCTGAGTTGGGAGCACAGAGTGTTAACCGCTGGACCACCAGCGAAGTCCTGAGGTTCTTTTTTTTTTATTAGTATCTTTTTTTTTTTTTTTAAGGCACCTAATTTAATTCTGCAACACTGCACTTCTGCAATCATGTAGCAAGTAATTTGCTACCTAAAACAACAAGATATTGTAAAATGTTTTCTTTGAGGGAATGTGTTCATTCATGCCAAGAATAAATCAAATGTCCCCTTTGAGGGATTTTTACCTTGGTACAGGTCAAGAGGGAGAATGAATCGGAGCATCAAAACCTGTGGTTCCTGGTGGGTACAAAGATAAAAAATGCTTTCCTCTCTTTTTTTCTCCCCCAAACCTTTAAATATCACAAAGCTTTTAAGGAGAGTCATTAAGACTATGCAAAGCCATCTTAGAACCAGGAGTCTTTTCCTGCCTTTCCTCTTCATTACTGTTCAAAGATTTTCTTAGAAAACCTAAGAGCTATATTATCATGACAGGCTGTAAATAGAGTTCAGATAATACAGGAGCTACTGAAAATTAGGAGGGTTTTGCTCACCCCTTGTATTTGACCAACATATGCCCAAAATCTGACCTTCAAAGCTACTGAGGTCCTAAAAGCTCGACTTATTCACTCCTCACTCAACTTATTCCTCCAGGAGACAAGCCCACGTCTCTAACAGGTGCAGCATGCTGCTGCATCACAGGGCCCACCCCCTGGGCAGTGTGCACAGAGCTGGCGGGTACCAGAGTCACTTCAAGGAAACTGCAGATGGCACACCATCTCGGAGAGCCCCCCCTTGTTGTTTGTTATAAAACTTTTCAAACACACAGAACAAGAAAAAGAATATTACAGTCTCCCCTAGTCCCACCCCTACCCCCAAGATTCAACAATCGTTCACATTTTGCCATTTAAAGTACCTTACAGATAAAATAACACTAGATACTTCATAATAACACCCCTAGGTACTTCAGCATGCAGCTCCCAAAATAAGAATATTATCCTAAATACCCCAGTACAGTTATTCCCTCTAACAAAGTGAACAATAATTCCCTAATATTAACTAATACTTAGTCCAAATCCAAATTTCCCTCATAGACAAAGGAGAGTCCCTCCCTTAAATCACACTATGTCCTGTCCCCACCCTCACCCTCTTCCACATCCCAGGTACCAGGCACCGTCCTGCCATCACCATGTTGCCATCACTGCAGCCCCCTTCCCGAGTACCTGTGCAAAAGGTGCCGTCATTGGGGATGAACGTCTTGTTGTTGTTTGTGGCTCGATATCCTTCTAGGCAAATGCAATAAAAGCCTCCGAGTGTATTGTGACAAGATGTGTGGTTCCCACAGACCACAGTGGCTCCGAACTGGCACTCATTTTTATCTGTTGATACATTGAGACAACGCACAGAAAGGGCTGTCAATCCATACCACGATCAACCACCCAGACTGTTCTCCTGTGTTATGGACTTGAGAATCAATATTCTGTGACAACAGCAGAAAGATCGATTTCCCCAGCCTCTTCTCCTCTCACTATGCTTCTCAGACTACAGGACACGGGCCCCTCGTAGTCTCGCACCAGGTGTATTACAAAACCACAAGAGAAACCCAACATCTCAATCTGATAGTCCATCTTATTTGAAGCTTGGGAGAAGGGAATGCTTTTTGAACTTCTCCACACGTAAAAAGATCTTGTCATAGGCCTGGGGAAACAAATCCAACAGAATCCCACTTTTCCAGCCCAACCATTCTCTTGCTTTTTTTTTTAACGAAAACCAGAGTAGGATGATTTTACATCCAATGATTAACTGGAAAATTTGTTACTTCTGAGTTACCAGGAGACACAATGGAATTAGTGCTCAAGCCTCATCCAGGGGCAGGGCTAATATTGAGGCAGGAGCAGCTCCTGCTAACCGTCAGTGATCCATATAAATAATGTAAATCACCCAGTGAGGAGGGGCTGGAACATGGGATGCTTGATGAGACCACAGAACCTGCCCCGAGCATTTCTAATTCAACAATTTGACATCAATGTAAAATGAAAGTAAACCTCCCTCCCATCTCTGTCCTCCAGCCCAGGGGTCAGCAAACTTTTTCTGTCAAAGGCCAGTCATAGGTCTCCAATTGCAACTGCTCATCCATGCTTTGGAGCACAAAAGCAGTCCCAGACAATTGGTAAACAAATTAGCAATGAAAAACAGGCGGCAGTGAAGTTTGGCCCCCAAGCTCCAGTTTGCTGACTCTGCCCTAACCTCTACCATCAGAGGAAACTCCTGTGACCAACTTCTTTTGCATCCTTTGAGAGCTGATCTAACCAGCTAGTTTTTTGGTGGGGGGATGTCATCAACTTATGAACTGGAGTTTTCTTGTCTGTTATTTAGTGTTTTATTCCACTACTGGTTCCCTCAAAGCAGTTCAGTCACCTCCCACAATTGCACTCCATTCCTGCTAACTCAAGAGCCAACCCCCCTGCCCCCCGCCAGCCCCACTCAAAATCTGGTGGGGTTTTTTTTTTTCATTTTTCTTATATTATCTTTTTTTAAATTTAATTAAACCTGGAACACTATTCATCATTAAAACCGTCTGTGGTAAGATCTGCATGAGAGTTCAGACTAGCAGAACAGACCCTCAAGGCATTGCCAGGCCAAGTGTCCAATCAGTCCAGCTTACTGAGCAGGGCACGGGGGTTTCAGATACAAGTCCACCTGTGCATAAGATGGAATATTCCTGTCCTTTGCCATTGTTTCTGAGGTGTATCTCCCCTGCAGACTTCATCAGAAGGGACATCTGGGTTTGTATGGGATTCTAGAATTCTTAGGTCCCTAGATGTAATACCATGTTATAGCACCTCTGGCACACCTATGATCTTACCTGTAACCTACGGCATGGTCTCATCAGGCCAAGTACTGGGATATGCAGTGTCTAGTGTTTGGGAGCAAGTACTACATAAATTAATAAAGCCCCCTCCACCCATTCCGAGAAGTTTCTATTGTTCAGAAGTCAAAGAATAATCAAGATCGCAGTGAGCTTTCATGAAAGGAGGACTTCAGTAGGGGAGGGAGTAGAAAAGGCTTGTCCGTGCTCCCCAATCCCAACTTCATTTCCAAGCACCTGCTCGTAAGCAGTGGGGGAAGAATCTTATGGGCAGAATTCTAAAGAGAGAAGGGTCAAGAAGGCCCAACTCCAGCCTGCAGGAACGGGCAATGGTGTGTGATTGTGAAAACGTGTACCTGTGAAGTAGAAGATGACTTTTTTAACTCAGGACTTAATTGCCATTTTTCTTTAGGGAGGAAAAACAAAACAAAACAAAAACAAAGATACCATAACAAGGCTGTATATACTGTCAATCCACAGCTACAAGGCAAAACTATCTATATTTTTACTGCAGGTAACATGGTTGCTGGGAGAAAACTGTGATTATCTTAACATTCACTACTACAAAGTTACTATGAAACTCTCCCTCTCTCTGAATGGGGCTTGAACCTGGGTATTGTCTGACTCTCATGGCATGGTGAATGCTATGAGACAAAAAATTATCCCAGATGTTTCTAGCCTAAAGGTCTCTGTATTTCTTTAAGTCATCCAAGACCCTAAAGGGTCACAACTACAAAAAATCTGGAGGATGGATTCTGGTAGACATGAGACTCAAAGCAACAGTATTTCACCAATCAGCCAAAAAGTTGGCAATTGTGTTTTGTTTTTCCCCATGGTACTAAATAGTTTCCTATCAAAACAACTAGAGAAATTAAAAAATGCAATACTCACTCGAGTTAAGTTAAACAGATTTCAAATCTGTGTTAGGTCAGAGAGTTTCCAGAGATTCAAGTTCAATGACCTCTAACATGAGGGATAATTCCTTGGAAACGCTAGAGAAAGGATACATCTCAACACTAAAACAAAGACTTATTATAATTGACAAAACTTCTTGTAATAAAAACACATGAACAAAATAATGTTTTCCTCCCAAGGACATCAACTCTTTAACTCTAGAGAATCTTGTTTCTTGACTCAACTTTTCAACTTAACCCAGGATTCAGAACTTACCAATACACTGAGTCCTCCCATTGCCCACAAATCCGTATTTGCAAACACACATCTTCTTCCCTCCTCTTTGCAAGCAGGTAGCATGTTCATGGCAAGTGGCACAGACATCTAAAGCTGAATCATAAATTATATATATCAGGAAAAGAACATTTCAATCACCTACTCTAGGTGAGTCACATTTTGGGTAATAAACAGTTAAAATGGAGAACCAAAATTTGAATACCAATATTATGAAGGGTAGACCTTATCCCATCCTTAGAAACCTGCAATGGCTACCCATTGCCCATGGAGTAAAGTGCAAATCCCTCTACCTGGCAATCAATGCTCTTATCCGTCTAACCCCAGACTAACTCCTGCAGCCTCACTGCTCCCAAACCCAAATACACACAGTGTTCTCCAGGCAAGAGGCCAACTACTCTTTTCCATACATACATGCTAGCCACTGTCTTTTGTCATGCCATAGTCACGATGTTCCCTTCGTCTAGACTGCTTATCTTTCCTTCTCTGTCCAACTAGCACCTATTCTTATTTCAAGACCCAGTTTAATCATCACACTCTCCCTGAGGTATTCCGCATTCCTCCATTCTTGAGGAAAATTAAATCTTCCTCTGTGCTCCCCTAACACTTGTACATTTCCATATCAATCATATTAATTTGTCAGTATATTCTATTCCACCTCTGTCTTCCCAGCTTGCTATTATGAACGAGCTTCTCAAGGACAGGGATTATGTCATTTGCCCATACATCATTATGGCATGGTATAAACATTCACTGTATTTTTATTGACCAACTGGATAAAGGAAACTGCAGTCCTACTACCTACAACTTAAAAAGCAAATGGAAGGGAGAAGAACTCATCTATTGCCCTATCCATTTTCCTTTTAGGGAAACAGTGGTGAATGTGTTTAAAATGTCAGTGAGATAACAGCCAGCTCCCAGCAGGATGACCAGATCCCAATTATTTAGATAAGCAGCAAAAATGTTTGGGGCTAAAATTCCTGAAACATTCAAATCTACCAGATGGTGATACATGGCCCAAGATCAAACAAGAATTTCTACCCGAGGCTATGTGGGATACTGTGTTGCATTCCCAGTGTCTGTAATATCAGGAGTGGCCTAGTAAGGAGAACATATCAGCATGGAATTTCATCTTAGTCTTGGCCCCATTACCACCCAGGTAATAAAGACTTAGCTCTCCGGCCGCTCTAGGCATGAAACCAACTGAGAAAGGGATATATATAAATTCTCTTAACCATGCTTGCTTTTTTTTTTTTTAAACAAAATATAACACAAAAATGAGACAAGCCATGCTTATCACTAATACTAAATTAACCATAGGATATTTACAAAATTTATTATATCCCAGACCATAAAGAAAAATGCAACAAGTTTCAAAAAAGTAGAAATTATAGAGGTCATACTGACTACCATGTGATAATGTAATAAAACTACAAAATAAAACATAAGACTTGCATTCCCAAAAGAAAACCTACTTGGAAACTACAGAACACTCTCCTAAATAATTCTTGGGGCAAAGAGGATATCAACATTGAAATGTTTAATACCGGACATAAAAGCTTATCTACACCAGAAAATCTGAGTTTGACATGTTTTTATATTTTAAAAGAGAGAAAGAAAAGCAGGCAGCTGGGGGGATGGGGGAAACTAAAATTTTAATACAAGAAGCTTGAAAAAAAGGAAAAAACAAAATAGGGGTTTATGAGGGGGGTGGTTAGGACTCAGTAAAGATTAAAAAGATGTTAAAGAATTAGAAAATATATTCAAATTCATTGGAAAAACAAAAAACTTTTGCCAAAGTCAGTGCATCATAAAGACCAGTAGTCAAAACTCAAGACCAGTAAAGGAAAAAAGGGTATATACAAACATACAACATTAGGAATAAGAAAGAGCTTGTAACAAAAAATACATAACAATTTCTTTTAAATTACAAATGAAAGACTTCCAGTTAAACACAGCAGATTTAATACACTTGCAACCCTCACCCAAAAATTTAAAAATGAAATCAAGGACCAGAAAGGTATAAACCCTGGGAGAGAAGATGACAGCAGACAAGGATGTTGACAATATTTCAGAAGATGAAAGAGATGGACATATGGGAACTGCCTGAGAGGAAGAAGTAAAAGCCAAGGAAGGAAGGAAGGAAGGAAAGGAAGGAAGGAAGGGAGGGAGGGAGGGAGGGAGGGAGGGAAGGAAGGAGGGAGGGAGGGGAAATTAATTAAAATAAAATTTAAAACGTAAATAAAAGCCAACTTGAAAGGCTCAGGAATGGAGTCACTTAGCACCCCAGAAGGCAAGCATAAAGGGTAGGGGCTGAGAGTTAAGGAACAAGTTGAAAATATGGAGGAGTAGTTAGATGCTCAGATCCCCTAACTCACCCTGGCATAAGATGGAGTTTTACAACCTGGAGAAAACAGACCAGGAAGGCTCCTGATTATAGGGGCAACAGACAGAGCTGAAGGGAGAATGGGTCCCCATACTAAATGTCCACCAATATGGGGTAAATCTATTTAACCATTTTAACATTTTAATACACAACATTTTAAAACAGTACCATAAGGACACTGTCAATCCATAATCACATGCAACCAAAATCCTGGAAATACCTTCTAAATAATGGGTCCTGGGTCACCTCCACAAACCCAGCTGTGGTCAACCATATAATGATGAACACTCACCCCAGCGTGTGCGGGCAGTGCAATAATAGATATAAACGCTAAACTTTTTTTTTTGAAGTATGGTTGATTTACAGTATTATGTTAGTTTCAGGTGTACAGCAAAGTGATTCAGTTATACATATATATGTATGTATCTGTATTCTTTTTTTCTATTGACACAAACACTATACTAATGAAATAAACAATAAAATGATAAGATGCTTGATTTTTTTCCTATATGGAATACTTATCTTTATAAAGATGGCAGCATTTTTATATCCATCCAGTTCCAGAAACTTACATTAGATAGAAAATGATTACTTCATGTAACAGTTGAGAGAATCTAATAAACACGAAATATTAAGAAGCAGAGTAGTACCACCCACAGGCTCTGATCTTGTTAAACCACAGGCTCTGATTGAGTTGGTCTGGGGTGAGACCCTATATTTTGCATTTCTAACAAGCTGCCATGTGGACTACATTTTGAGTAGCAGGGATTCAAGGGCCCCTGAAGTCCTTTCCCTCTAATGTTCTGACACTTCATTCTTAGGGTACCTGTTTTAATGATCCATTAGGAATAATTTAGCATAAGTGTAGCCCCAAGGACAGCACCTGTCATGTTTGGCTCAATAAATGCTTGTTTCCCATACTGGCGAAAAGGACAACATGTGTGCCAGTCTACCAAGGGCTTCCCACACCACCTGCAGAAGAGAAAGTGGTTTCCAGAGGTAGAGGGACCTCAGCTGAAGCTTCTTGTTCTGCCATGACTAGCCCAGTCTGCAGGGCCTAGTAGGGAGGCCCTCTGAGTTCTAATTGCTTGAGGGATAAAGTTGTCTTCTGGGAAAAAAAAAAGGGGGTGGGTAGGAAGCACAACCTCAATACAAGGAAAAGGGGCTTCCCTGGTGGCGCAGTGGTTGAGAATCTGCCTGATAATGCAGGGGACACGGGTTCGTGCCCTGGTCTGGGAAGATCCCACATGCCGCGGAGCAACTAGGCCCGTGAGCCACAACTACTGAGCCTGCGCGTCTGGAGCTTGTGCTCCGCAACAAGAGAGGCCGCGATAGTGAGAGGCCCGCGCACTGCGATGAAGAGTGGCCCCTGCTCTCCACAACTGGAGAAAGCCCTCACACAGAAACGAAGACCCAACACAGCCAAAAATAAATAAATAAATAAATAATAAATTAAAAAAAAAAAAATGCAAGGAAAGGCAGGGGCTGGGGTGGGGTTGGGGGCTGCTTCTGACCACACAATAGTGTCCATTGGTCACAAGCTCAGTTAAGAATCACTGGAGGGCTTCCTTGGTGGCGCAGTGGTTGAGAGTCTGCCTGCCGATGCAGGGGACACAGGTTCGAGCCCTGGTCCGGGAAGATCCCACATGCCGCGGAGCAACTAAGCCCGTGCGCCACAACTACTGAGCCTGCGTGTCTGGAGCTGTGCTCCGCAACGAGAGGCCGCGACAGTGAGAGGCCCGCGCACTGCGATGAAGAGTGGCCCCTGCTCTCCACAACTGGAGAAAGCCCTCACACAGAAACGAAGAACCAACACAGCCAAAAATAAAGAAAGAAAGAAAGAAAGAAAGAATCGCTGGAGAAGAGCATAAATGTATACAACTAGTCTACAAAGCAATTTTGCAACAATGTTAAATTTTGCAGACATTAATTACATATTTATTCCTTTCTAGTTTATAGTTTTTTACTGCTACATAATGAATTACTCCAAAACTTAGCAACTTAAAACAACAATAAACATCTGTTGTCTCTCTCTCTCTTTCTCTCTCTCTCTCTCACACACACACACACACACACACAAACACACAGACTCACTGGAGACAGAGTAACCAATTCAACCCAGTTTTAATACTGAAAGTCCCCTGTCCCAGGAAACCCCTCAGTTCGGTGCAAACCAAGACAGTTGATCATCCTACTTGGAGAGCTTGTTAAAACAGACTCCCCAGAGAGTTTGATTCAGTAGGTGTGGGTGGGGCCTGGAAATCTGCATTTCTAAGAAGCTCCCAGATGCACCACAGTACCAGCAACACTGAAAGTCTCCCTCAATCTCAAGGACTTGCGTCAGAATCCTGGAGGAAGAAAAGGTAATACCGAAGACATCTTTCACCAAGTCTAGACTGAGGCACAGCATAGCTATGGGACCAACGTGACAGAGAGAATAACCCAATGGGGAAGAATTCTCCAGGCCTGTGTCAAGACCACTGTGCCTTCCTTATAACCTGGGGGTGGAACTGTGTCAGACAGCAGCTTCACATCCATGTCAAGGATGACTTGACTTCTGTCTTCAGCAGATTCTGCTCAGGAGAGCAGAGAGGTGGCTGCCACACAGTAACTGAGGGGACTACTACAGGGGCGAGGGATCCCCCTCTTCCCTTTGCCCTAGGGATGCCTAGAATTACTGGCAGAGAAACAGGAGAGCGCGGACTCCAAAAATCTAGGAGGAAAAGCCTGACAAGTACTCTTTGTTACTGTTATTGTGTCCCCCAGCTGAGGGTTGCCACCCTAGATTCACTTCCCTTCTCTACCCTGTAGTGACTAAGCCAGCTAAAACCACATCCAACAATGAGAGGACCAGACAGGTTTTGGTGTCTCAACCTCGGTTGGAGTCTTCTCTCTTGCTCCCTAATTATGTGATCGGAGGCAAATGAAACTGTCAGAGCTCTGGTTTTAATCTGTAAGACGGAGATCGTGTTGCGAAGATTAAATGAGAAATATAAATGCTGTATGAGCTCAAAGCACTAGACAAAGAGCTAATTCACATGAATATTTATGTCTCTTTCCATAGATATTGTTACTGTTGTTAGAAACAAGTCATGCATGATGCAGTGCCTGGTAGGAGACACACTGGTTCAGAGCAGGGTTGAGAGTGAGAGATCACTTGGGCTACAATCCTAGCTTGGCCACTTGCTAGCTGGGTAATCCTTGATAATCTCTGTGCCTCAGTATCCTGTAAATCTGTAATATGAGGATGATAATAAACCTACCTCATATGGTTGTTTTGAGGATTAAAGAGTAAATGAGTTAATACGCATAAAGCAATTAGAATGTGAGACATTATTAATACAACCACTCAACAGCTCTTTGTTAATGAGTAAATGAAGGTACTGACAGCTAGCCAGCTCCCAATTATACTAATGAAGAGAGTGATGGAGAGCTGCATTGATGCAAAAACCCAAAGCAACATCGCTGTGTGGACAGATGCCCAACCATGCATGGGGCTGATATTCTGGGAACCATAATACCTTCATTTCCATGATGACTCCCTGCTTCCTCCACATCCTCCCAGCCTTCTGGGTCATACCTGACTCAGAAGTTGGAAATTCAGCTTCCTCACCCTTTCAGCCCTGCTCACCCCTCCCTCCCCTCCCCCGCACACCACGTAAACCTCGACATCGGGATGGAGTGGAGGCTGCCAGCCTGAGACTGCTCCTCTCGCTCTGTATTTCAATACTCAAGCAACAAGTTACATGCACTCTTGAAATAACAGCAGCTGAACTGTGACAAAACAGTGAAGAGATTTTGTCCACTGTCAAGGGAAGAAGGAAGTGTTAAAAGCACAAATAGAGTGCTTGAATTCAAATCTTAATCTCATCCCCAGCCATTCACGGTCAGACCAAACAAGCCCACTGCACAGCCTTCCTGAGATCCTGTCTCTCAAACTCGTGGAGACATGTGGAAACAGATCCAATGACCTGAGGAAATAAGCAAAGGGGCACAAAGCTCAGGAAGAGAAAGTATTCCCAAGTCTTCTGCAATACTATGGAAAATTGCATTGCTTGTAAGAGACGGCATCAAATTCCAGAGACAGAAGGAACCTGAGAGACCTCCTCTCCAACATCCCTCACAGAAAAAAACAAAAACAAAAACATAGCCTGTGCTTTAAAAATCCGCCAAAGGACTTCCCTGGTGGTCCAGTGGTAAAGAATCCGCCTTCCAATGCAGGGGACGCGGGTTCCATCCCTGGTCGGGGAACTAAGATCCCACATGCAGTGGGGCAACTAAGCCTGTGCCACAACTACTGAGCCTGCGCGCCACAACTAGAGAGAAGCCCACGCACCGCAACGAGGAGCCTGCGCCACAACGAAAGATCCCGCATGCCGCAACTGACACGATGCAGCCAAAAAGAAAATAAATAAATAAATAAATAAATAAAATATTTTTTAAATAAAATAAAATAAAAATCTGCCAAGACAGACAGCACTCTACTCTTTCAAGCAGTATAATCCTTGTGGGGCAATGGGACCCATCATCCAGTCCCCTTCTCCTCCCCAACCCAGGGCTGTCATCCCCCATCAGGAACCCAGAACCTTTCCTTGTGTAAAACGGTTATCAGCCCGCAGCTGCTTTTGCTCTTTTGCCCTCTTCTGACCATTTTCCTGTTTGACCAAGACCAACTTGCAGAGGGGGTCCCACACCTGGCCTCCAGACTAGGAACCAACCCATGCCGAGCAGCCCTATGTCAATGCTTTTGAGCTCTGAGCAAAGCAGCCACACCCTAGGTTTATGTCCTGAATGTCACACATGAACAGGCTGCCTCACATTCTCGAGCAAGCTGAATACCTTTTTCTTTAAGATCCATGCAATTCAACCCCCCTGTCTCCTCTGCAGAGCTAAGGCCAATAGGCCTCTTGCCACCTTTGGCTGCAGAGACCTAGGAGCCCATTTTAGGATTTGCCCAGAAGCTGAGGATGTGCCCAGGGCCAAGTCCTTGGAGGGGGAACACAGGCCGTGGCGGGGATCGTCTTCACTGGCTCTAATCCTGCTCCAGTACTTTGAGCAACTGTAAGTCACTCCAAAACCACGCACCCGCCCCGTTTCCCCTCTTTCCTCCTCTTCCTCACTCTGAACAGGGAGTACGCTGCTGTGATTCATGATGACGGAGTGAAGACCAAGCCTACGGAACACACGATTCAGGAAGTCAGGTGCACTTTACACAGTAACAACTTCCCCAACCCTCTCCACCATCGCTCCCCAAGCCTCTCAAGGCCTCTGCCCACCCTCTGGCCTTCCCAAACCCCAGCCACTCCCAGACTCAGAGCAATGCCAGGAAAAGGTTAAGAAACAGGACTGACTGGTTCCAGCCCTCCTGGCCCATTCCTAACCTCTCTGTTCCCCTAGGGCTTGGCACCGTGCCCGCCCACCAACACCCTCCTGCTCTACCAACTATCACTTCACACTTCCCTCACACTCAGGCCACCTGACTTTGGCTCCTCCACTCTCTCCTCCCTGAAAACGTCTTGGATAACAATTAAATGTAATTCAGCAACGTTACCGTGAGAGACTGCATATACAAATGGACAACCCCAGACCACACATAAAAATAGAACTCTGACCCACAATCTGCAGCCATCGGTCTAGGAAGTCAAACCACAACCTCTGTAGCAATAAGTCCCAAGTGGTCAGGATTTAATCAATATTGGACAGCTTCCATAATTTTTGCCCACGCTTCAAACAGGACCAATCAGAGAAAGCCAAATACACTCCCCTAACCAATCACACGAAATGCCTGCTGTCAGAGAGAAGCTATCTCCAGCTTCCTCATGGCAACATCCTCCAACCAACCCGGGCATACCTGAAACCTTCCTTTCTGTTCCACTGTAAAGTTTTTACACTCCCCGGCCTGCCTGTGAGTCTCTGACAAATGTAAATGATGATCGCTGACTCTTTTGCTAGAGCAAGCTCTGAATGAACAGCCTTTGCCTGTTCTCATTTGAGTGGTCTTCGTTTATTTCCATACCAGATTCCTAATACAAGCCACAGTCCCTACTCACAAGGAGCTCTTAGTCTAGTAAACAATTACATTGCAATATGGTGTAAGTGTATAGAGCAAGGGTACCTTATAAATATGTATGTATATAAGTAAGTGTGTAGTGGCCCATGTAATACGGTACAGAGGGGCTTCCAGGAGGGAGGACAATTGGGCTGCTTTTGAAAAATGAACAGCACTAAGTAGCTAGCTGTGGGGGAAGGGAAGAGTTGTTCTCCATTCTTCTCCTTCCCTCCCCTCTCCCTATTGAGCTTTCCCACTTGTAGACCAACTTTGCTTTTTGACCTGCTCCAATAAATATCTCCTTTATTTTTCCATTTTCAGTTTCTCCCTCTACCCAATAATTCCCCTCATTCGTGCCGGAGTCTGCTTTACCACTGCCCCCAGCAAATAAATTTCTTGCACTGACCTGGCCAGCCCAACTAAATGCTATCTTCTCTTTCCTTCTATCTTCTTTAAAGAATACCTACTCTGCAGCCAAAGTCCTGCACTCACTTGAGCCCTCTGCATCTGGCTCTCACCCTCGCTGCTCTGCTAGCTCTGGCTTCCACTGACAGAGTCACCAAATCCAAAGCCTTGTTCTCAGTCTCCACTCACTTGTCTCCCCTTCCCCTGGTTTCCTTGATGCTCTACTAGCCCGGTCTTCCTCCGATCTATGTGGCCACTGCTCCTTCTCCTCCATGTGCATCTACCATCTGAACTTAGTCTTTCTAGGAATCTGTCCTTGGTCCTCTTACTCTTATCAACCTCAAGGCTTCAAGTGACCATCGAGTCTCCATCATTTGCACACACTTACTGTCCACAGTCTCAACTCCCTGCTGGTTTTATCTCTCCAAAAGTCCTAGCATTACCTCAAATTCAGGATCTCAAAAACAACTAGGCATCTTTCTTCCAAAATCTTTTTTTCTCCTCGCATAGACCCACATACCCAAGTCACCCAGTCCTAAACCCTTAGTGTTCCATCTTCCCTCTTCTGTTCCCTTGCACCTTAACATCTGTCACTAAGTCCTTCCAGTTCCCTTTCCACCTTATCACCTACATGCAGTCCTCATCTCCCGTTGTCATGACTGTGGGGCCAGTCTTCTGGCCTCAGAACTTCTAGAACAGATATTACAACTTCCTCAATGGCCCTAAGCATCCAGTCAGTTCTCACATTGACCACTGCAAGGAAACCTGCCCTTAATCAAACCAGGTTCTACACGGTTGTAAATGATGGGAAAATGCCTGCGTAAGGAGAGGAGGCTCAACCAGGCAACCCCGGCTTCCATTTCCCAAAATTCACCCCACAGCCATTAAGCAGTTGCAGATGGATGGCCTTAGGTAGTTACTTTGTTCAACCATCTCAGGCCAGCAAGCCAATGGGACCCCAGTGGACAGTTTCCTAGGCTACAGTCTTAACACAAAGATTCTGAAATAGGCTCCAAGCATCTGCAAGCTTTTATGCACACTGCCGTGGGAGACCAAGTTAGAGAAGGAAGCTAGAAAGCCCACCAGAGCATCTGATGTATTAAAATGGCCACTCCAGAAGGTTCGGCTGTAAAGAAAAACACCGTCCAGTGATGGTAAAAGTCCCAAGGTAAAGAGAATTGAGGGGAACAGGAGTCTGAGCCACAAAGTCCCCTCATACCTCCTTACATAGAATTTGCCATCGACTACAGGAGTGTTTCATTTTATGAGGGAAGCTGGAAGCTTTTCTTATACCAGTTTTTACATCACTCCCTGTACTAAAAGCTGCAGTGATTTCCAATGGCTACTCACTGCCCAGGAACAACTAAGTCTAAATGCCTTGGTCTGCCAATCACAACACTCTGCCTTCTGGTTAAATCCAATCTGCCTTTCTGCTCCCATTTCCCACGCACCTCCTACACACCAGTCAAACTGAAACACAGCCCCCATGCTTTCGTGCCTTCATGTGGTTCCTCACCTTGCCCCCTCCACCTGGAATTCATTCATTCTACACATATTTGTGGAGAGCTGACTGTGCCCTCTGCTATGAGTTGGGATGCCTTTTCCTCCTCTTCCCATATCCAAATATTACCAATCGTTGTTGGCCCAGTTCAAAGGTCACCTCATCCATGAGGCCACCAGATTCCCTTGGTCAGAAGTGGTCTTTCCCTCCTCTGACCACCCACCTCTTCAGAGCACTGATGGCGTTCTGCCTTTATTACAGTTATTTGAGTAAACGCCACCTCCCCTCCGTGTCTGAATCCTCTGCGTAACTCGTACCACGTTCAACACTGCGTTCTGCAGGGGGAATAAAAACTACTCCAACTGCCTAGAAATGGCTTATTTGCTTGTCTGTCTGCTGCAGAATATGAGCTCAGGACCAGCACAGGACCTCACATCCTTCACAGGGAAACTATTCAAGGACCATTCATCCGTTGAATGAATGGCTTAATGACTGCTTTATTCCCATAAACTTCCTTACACTTCTTCCTCACCGTATTAGCATCTGGTTCTTCATCAAAGGGAAAAAATTAAAAGGTAGAAAGACAACTGCTCCGGGTCAAGAATTTGTCGCGGAAAAGCCACAGCCGGGCCGGAAGCGTGACAGTGCAGGCGGAACGCCCTTCCACGCCCTCGCGCGCCGGGCGCGGCTCTCCTGGGGGGCCCCCCTCGCTCGCGCCCTGCCCCCACTCGCGCCAGGTCCCCCGGGGGCGCGGGCTGGGCCGCTGCGCACTTGTCTCCCGCAGCCCCGGACCGGGCCGGAGGCGGGGAAGCCCGCCCGGGAGGCCCTCCCGCTTCTCGGAGCCCCGCCCTCCGATCCCCCACCTGCGCCCCGCTACCGGGCTCCACGCCAGCCCGGCCCAGGGGCGGTGGAGCGTCCGGGGCGCGCCCGGCGTCGTCCGGGGCCGCCGCCCCCCACCCCGCGCCGCGCCTGCTCCCCGCCTGCGCTCCCCGCCTGCACTCACCGTCCGCGCCCGGCGCTCGGGGCACGCCGAGGGCCAGGCTGAGCAGCTGCAGGAGCGGCAGCAGGCGCCCAGGCGGGAAGCCGGCGCCCCGGGGACCCCGGGCCATGCCGCCGCCGCCGCCTCCCTCCCGGCGCGCCCGCGACTCCTCCTGCGGCCCCAAGGCGCCGAGATAAGGCGGCGGGCGCCTCGGGGAGGGGGCCGGGCGGGCCGCTTCCGGCGCCAAGCTAGGGAGCTGAGGGCTCCGCGGGGTCCCGGGGAGCGGCGGCGGCGGCGGCGCGCGGGCCCTTCCTCCCCGCCAGGCCCGCGCGCCGGGGGGGACGCTCGTTCAGCCACTCGCGGCTTCACCTGGCCGTGCCCCCTGCTGCGCGCCGGGCACGCGGGGGGCCCGGGGACACGCTGCGGGTCCGGCTTAGTGACACAGCTGAACGTAGAGTCCCGGACTGTGCCAGAAGGAAACGTCCCCCGTGCTCTAAGCGTGTGGAACGATCGCGGGATCCAAGGCGGTCGGGAGCTCAGGGAGGCACCCCCGGGATGGCAAAGGAAGAGGGGTGAGGGGCAGAAGGAGCGGGAATCTTCCAGGAGCTGAAAGCGAGCCGGGTGAGGTGGCTGCTCCAAGGGCGAGAAGCCGCCGGCCCAGGCCACCTAGGGGCGACAGGCTTGACCAGGCGACAAGACCGTCTGGGGCGAGAGAGCTGGCAGGACTTCCTGCTGCTCCGAGGACACTCAGCTTGGGGCGTCAGGGAGGCTTCAGGAAGAAGTAAGCGAAGACCTGAGAGTGAGAAGGGCGCGGGAGAGGAATCTAAGCGGTGAGAGGCGTGGGCAAAGAGACAGACTAGAGACTGTATTCTAGCAATGGCGAGCAGGACCTCCTCAGATTGGAACGGAAGGTTGGAGAGCGGCAGTGAGCTGCGGAAATAAGGAAGACTTCATAAACCAAGTCAAGGAGGTTGCTCAGAAGCTGTCACGGGGTTTTCAGCAGCGCGACCTCATCAGGAAAGGCTCCCAGGGTCGGCTCTGTGGGATTGGGATTGGGTCTGAGGAGGCAGGGAGACTGCCTGGAGCTGCTTCAGGGTTCCAGGCAAGAGAGGACACGTCCAGGAGCAGGGCATTGACAATGAGTATGGAGAGAAGTGGCAAATGAGAGTGGTATTGGGTGGAATCCACTGGATTTTATGGCCAGTGGACTGTGGTGGACAAGGAAAGAGAAATTACAGATGTCACCGAAACTTTTGGTTTGGGCAACTGGGTTGATGGTGGCAGGAGTCACTGAGACAGAAACACGAAGGGAATTGTGGCAAGTTAGGGTAGAGAGGCTGCAGGGGGAGAAAAATAAGTTCCAGGTTGAAGGCTTTCAGCTCGGGATGTCTGTAGGGCTCCCCAAGAGCAGAGCCCCCCCACTCCTTCACCCATATCCTCACTTGCTTTCTCTCTGTGCCTTGAGCCCACTCTAACCCTAACCACCCATGCACACGCCCATATAAGGGCTCAACTTGTTGTGCAGCCTTAAAAAGAAGTCGTTAAAAATACACTTCCTAGGCCCTTTTGCAGCAGGCTTTCTTGCTAATTATTTTTTGCTCAGCAAAGATAAGAGCCTGCTTTGGGGAGTAGGAGATGGACAGTGCAAGTATTGCAAACTGTCTCCTATTATTTAGACAGTTTCTTTGTTAAGCTCCGCTCTCCATGAACTTTGAAATCATGTCACTGTTTCAACAAAAATACATTCAAGACATTTTTAAGCCAACCTATACCTCTCCTTCTCTGCCATGCTCCCCTGAAAAATAAATAAATTTAAATACATTTGTGTATATATGTGTATAAGTATATATATATATATATATTTTTTTTTTTAATTGGTGATGTCAGGGAAAAATATCCAAAACTTGGAAATGGGCAAAAGAGATTACTGGGTGTCTTTTCAGTGGGGTGCTGGGTGCTGTGTAGTAGCCCTTCTGGAGATTGATTCTAGAGGGTTGTGCACCTTTGATGGACTTTCTACTGACTAGGCTATTTATAACTCTGTAGGGGTAAAGTTAACTTGCAGAAAGTTGATGATAATGCAAAAGATTCTTGTCCATATCAATGCAAGTTAATTTTTCCAGTAGAGATATGGGTGATTTCTGCCAGATAAAAAATAAGATAAACCTAATTAGATTTTGTCTTATATGACATAAATCAGTTACCCAGTTTTGCATCTATTAGCAAATTAATTTCATCATTCCTAACTGAAATAGATCTAATATATATACATATATGTTCTTCAAATTTTCCTTTAAACCTTATTATCTTACTAGTTCTCCTTTGAAGTCAACATCTTGCTGAGTCCCTCATGAATTGGTTAAATAAAATCTTAGATAAGTTTTCATTTTATGTTTGCATGAACCATGTTTTTTAAATTTTGAAAATTTTACGTTAGTACAGTACGTCATACTCATATTCTACATTAGATTGTGTGACTTTCATCAGTTCTTTTTATTGGCTCATTTTTTGCTTTCAAACAAATATTTTTTTGCAAAAAAAAAAAAAAAAAAACTACAACCTACCCAATGGTGAGTTCATGGAATCACAGAATGAAAAATTATCTCCTCATCAGTATTTGTCACTAGAATTAAAAGAGAATATTAAACCAGCGTTAAATTTGGAGCAATGAGATTATTGCCGAGAAAATATTTAGCTTAAGAAAAATGTTCTTCTTTTAAGAGAGCACGGCCAATACACAAATATCTTCTAAAAGAGAATTTAGAGAGAGCTCTTTTTTTCCATGATATCAAGATTTTAATGATTTCATCTAAGAAAAAATTGACTTTTGGTTTCAAGATGGCATCATAAACCCTAAAAGATCTCTCTCCCCTGCTTCCCAAATCCCAGTAAAATGGCCAGAGATACACACATACACACACCCAATTAAGTATGCAGAAGTGCTTTCAAACAGGAGCGAATGCCATCAGTGAACCAGATAGCTTTGAGAATTGCATTGGATTAGATTTGCCACGTGGCCTCCACAAAAATGTCCACTAAAAGAGATGGGAGGTAGGGTAAAAAAAAAAAAATTAAAATACATGTAATTTAAAATTGTTTTAAATTATATGCACACTTCAAGTTACTATTTGTACTTATTAACACAATGTTCAGATTTTTAGGGGTTTTTTGTTTTGTTTTGTTTTGTTTCCTTGGTTGCACTGCGCGGTATGCGGGATCTTGGTTCCCCCACCAGGGATCAAACCTGCACACCCTGCAGTGGAAGCACAGACTCTTAACCACTGGACTACCAGGGAAGGCCCTGTGCAGGTTTTATAATATTTTCAGATTTACTCCAGAACCACTATGTAGGAATTGTTGGGAAAAAAAGGCATAGTACACTTTTTACCAGTTCAAAGCATTTTATTTTCCTCATCTGTGTACATATTGTTCACTACAATCTGCTTCTTCAGGCTTCGGGCCACCAAATTGCCAGTTTCCTGGCTCTCCAGAAAAATTACCATTTTCCACACTTAAAAAAAATAACTTCTAACTTTTTAAAAAGTTTTTTTTATAGTAATTTACTCATCAGTGAGCCTTCATGTGATTAGACAAAATATTTAAATCCTACCTAAAATATTGAGATTACTGACCAATATCGTGGAAGTGATCTTAAAGGACATCAAGCAGGTATACATAATCCAGAGAGCTTCCCGATTTGTTCCTGTTTCCCATCATCGAAGGGTAAGAAATATTGAAGTCCATCTTAATGCGTCTTGCTACACAATCAAAACATTCAGTGACAACAAAGAACACCCATGCTCACAGCAGCATTATTCACAAGAGCCAGAGGGTGGAAACAACCCAAATATCCATCAAAGGATGAATGGATAAACAAATGTGGTAGAGCCATACAATGGAATATTATTCAACCTTTAAAAGGAAGTAAATTCTGACACATGCTATACTGTGGCTGAACCTTGAGGGCATTACACTAAGTGAAATAAGCCAGTTAAAAAAGGACAAGTACTGGAAATTCCCTGGCAGTCCAGGGTTTAGGACTCCGCCCTCTCACTGCCTAGGGTCCTGGGTTCTATCCCTGGTCAGGGAACCAAAATCCCACAAGCCTCATGGCCAAAAAAAAAAAAAAAAAATAGGATAAGTACTGTAAGTGTCCACTTATGTGAGTTACTTAGAGTAGTCAAGTTCATAGAGACAGAAAGTAGAAGGGTGGTTGCCAGGGGCTTGGGGGAGAGGGGAATGGGAAGTTGATGTTTAATGAGTAGAGAGTTTCAATTTTGCAAGATGAAAAAATTCTGTGGGTGGGTCGTGCCGATGGTTGCAAAACAAGGTGAATGTATGCCGCTGAACTGTACATTTAAACATGATTTAAATGATTTTAAAAATCAATGAGAAGAAAATGTAGGTACCAATTTTTATTTTACCAGGCAGGCACTAACATGTAGGACTCCCCAAATCAATTTTGGAACCTGGGAAATCAGAATTATAGGAAAGGTCCCTTGGAAAGCCCCATCCCCCAACCCCCGAGACACAAATGGATGGGATTCCTAGAGATTCCTGAATGGGCTATGAGGCAGCCAGGGGTGTGAGGAGGAGGAGGGCAGGAAAATAGAAAATGAACACTGGCCTAGTATCTCTAGCGTTTTCCCCCAGGCAGCTCTTCAGTGTGTCTGCTTACAATGTAAAGTTTGGGGTTTGCCTGGTGGGTTCTCATCTGGATAAAATATAAAGCCAGAAGGAGAAGAGGGACAGGGAGGCTGGATACCATATATCCTGGAACTTTCCTGGAAAAGTCCCTTGCTTGGTCATCACATTCCTGACCAGAAATGACATACTGCTTTTCCCAGAGGCTGGCTTGGGCATACTACTAGCGGGCTTGCAAATTGTAAATAAACTGCTTATCTGTGGGTATTCCGGGAATGGTTTGAATATCTAATTCTAATGAGTTGGATATACTCTGGTGTTGAACTTATTGCCTGAAGTTTGCATTACCAGGAATGATTTAAATGTTTGAAGCCTTTGAATGATGTTGGTTGAAAAATAGTTTGAAACAGATAAAAGTCAGTGCCTCTGTAACACCACACTCCACGCTCACACACATTTGTCACACACATCTATCCCTAGCTGACGTGACATCTGAGAACACCGCAAGGCCGCCTGAAAGGGGCCACGTTGACCCTCTCAGAATGGAGTCATCCTCTCAAGCAGATTTGTCCGATTGATAACAGGGACCTGTCTCTATGGAGAAATGCCCTGCTGATGACTGTCTATAAGTCAAGTACTGGTAGACTTACCATTCTTAAAGCCACCATCACTGTGTTTTTTTGTTTGTTTGTTTGTTTGTTTTAATTTTTTTTATTTTTGGCTGTCTTGGGCCTTTGTTGCTGTGCGTGGGCTTTCTCTAGTTGTAGCGAGTGGGGGCTACTCTTCGTTGCGGTGCGCGGGCTTCTCATTGCGGTGGCTTCTCTTGTTGTGGAGCACGGGCTCTAGGCACGTGGGCTTCAGTAGTTGTGGCTCGCGGGCTCTAGAGCGCAGGCTCAGTAGTTGTGGCGCACGGGCTTAGTTGCTCTGCGGCATGTGAGATCTTCCTTGACCAGGGCTCGAACCCGTGTCCCCTGTATTGGCAGGCGGATTCTTAACCACTGCGCCACCAGGGAAGCACCAGACTTATCATTCTTAAAAGCTCAATGACTCTCAGACACTTTGTTGCCATGTGAGAAACAGCAGGATTATTCTGCCTTCCTCAGCATGCCTCTCCCTCCTCCAGAACACACACACAAACCAAACACCCTACCTGGAGTTAGTTTGTGGAGCGTGGGTTACAAGTAGACTATCGGCTGCTGTACATGGCTGTGCTAGAAGCTGTGCTGTCTGCCGTGTCACCCATCCAGGACACCAGTGTTCTCAGAAAAGCAAAGCAAACATGGGTGGGAAGTGATGGCTCAGTAGAGCAGGCCCTCCCTCCTCATTTTGCACTGGCAAGGGCACTCTGAAGGGACTCAGACATCCTGTGATCCCACCAGCAGAAGCTGGAGGGGCGGAAGATTTGGATTCGGAAGCAAACTTCAGGCACTCCAACTGAAGTTTAGGGAGCAGCTGGCATAGAATTCAACCATCCTCCCCTTGATCTCAGGAGGCAGGGGCAACACCAAGCGAGACTGGGGCTCTGTCACACAATTCTCTCCCTCTGTCTCCCTCTCTCTCTCTCTCTCTCTCTCTCTCTCTCTCTCTCACACACACACACACACACACACACACACACACGTCACCTGCCTCACTTGAGGAAGCCTCAGCTGTTGGTCTGTTTGTTCCACAAACCCCAAAAGGAAGCCTGCTGACAGCCCATTTCCGGACCTAGAATCAGCCTGAGGACCCTTGCAGCCACCCACAGCCCTGAGGAGAAGTGGGGCGCCTCTAACCATGACTGACACAATTGCTGAGGAAGCCCACAACAGCTGTGAAGGCTGATGGAGCTAGACTTTGCTTGATAAATACCAGCCAACAGTGAAGACTCATATCACTGACCTTGGTAAATAGTGCAATCTTCAAATTAGAAATAGTGTATTCAATTATTTTGCAATGGACTTAGCTGCAGGTTTTACTGGTTTCTTTACTAACTGCTGGTTTTTGTGCCCATGTCTTCCTGTTTCACCCTCTTCCTCCTCCCCCTCGTTCTCTTCCCCCCCCTCCTCCCCCCTCCTCCTCCCCTTCTTTTGCCTTCTCCCCCTCCCCCTCCTCTTCCTCCTCCCCCTCCTCCTTCTTCTTCATCTTCTGGTACATCGTATCTCTTTCAGAAACTATTCCTGGATGATAAATTTTCAGAATCCTTGCATGTCCAAATATATCTTGATTTTGCTCTCATCATTTACTTAAAGATTAACTGAGTTGAGAATTCTGAATTCAACATAATTAAATGATAGGGTCATGGTGTCTAGAATCTGGATTCAGAATAATTTTTCCTCAGAATTTTGTCTTCTGTATTAGTATTACAGATGAGAACCACAGGCTAATTTGATTACCAATTCCTTCCAGGTGATGTGTCTCCCATGACACTCAACCTAAGCTTTGGGGATTTTCTGTCTATCCTTGGAATTCAGTAATTTCATCAGGATGTAGTTTTTCATCATTCTTGCCCAGCACTCATTGGGCCCTTTCAATTTGTAGATTTGAGCCTTTCTTCAGTAGAGACATTTTTTCTTTAATTCTTTGATTGTTCAGTTCTCTCAGTTCTTTCTATTTATCCCTTCTGGAATGTATGGTAGGCAATTTCTAAAAAAGATTGCCTGTAGCCTCCATGGCTCAGTATTTATCTTATTCTCATCATCTTCTTTGCCTTTATTCACTGAATATGGGAGACTGCTCTAACGCAATCTTCCTGTTCACTAATTTGATCTTCATTCATACCTATTCTGCTCTTCAGTCCATCTGTTGAAAATTTTTTTTTAATTTCATCAATCATGATTTTAATTTCCAAGAACTCTTTCTTTTTATAGAATGCTTTTATTTCTGTAAATGTGATAACTTCTTGACTTCCTCTGAGTATACCAACTATCATATTTTAAAGTTCTTTTCTTTCCTGATTAACTCTTTCATCAGGAGGTTGTTCATTTATCTGTAGCATTGGATGACACTTCTGCTGGTTTTCCTCATTTGTTTCATGATTTTCAATTGCCCGTTATTTTTTTACATGAGAGTCTCATCTGTTTAGAATTAGTAGTTTGGATATGTTTCCCCAGGCCAGGTGAGAATCCCTGCTTTCTTAGGAGTAAATGGAGATTTGGTTACAGTGGTCCTAGCTCTAATGGTTTTGAGGGTGGGAGGGGGAAAGTGCGCAATGGCTACTCTCTCTGACTCCAGGGCCTTCTATGGAAGACTCATGTATCATAAATCTCATCTTATTTGATAAGCAATAAGCTTTACTCAAAATTTTCACTTGGGGAAAAAATCCAGGACCCACCACTTCTAAGGCAGAAAATGGGTGCAGATGTTTGTGGCTCATGAATTAATTACCAGTTCACCATCATATCAGTTCCTTCTCCCTGTCCCTGCTGTCTCTGAACTTGAGGTTATTCTGGTGTTCTAATTAGAAAGTTCACTTTTTTGAAGAGCCTCTTTCTGCTTTCATGGGTTGGAGGTGCATTGGCTCTTTCATGGTTTTATTAATCTGACATCTGCTTTATATCTTCCACAAATCATCTCTATTTTGGTGCTCTGATAATACCCTGCCTGGATTTCCAGTACCACTTTTAAGTGATTCTTTTTTTTTAATTTCTGTTTTTTAAAACTGAGGTATAATTTACATACAGTGAAATACACAAATATTAAGTAAATATTTCTACTTCCAAAGTCGCCCTAGAAGTCACTTGCAGCATTTAATTGTCTGTCCTTCCCATTAGACTGTGAGTTGCTCAAGGCCACGTGAGTGCTGTATTAACCAGCTATCCCTGTATCTGGCAAAACTCCTGGTACCTGGTAAGTATTCTGCATATTTGAGGAAGGAAGGAAAGATTGGAGTCAGTCACTGTCTGTCCTAGGTTGCCAGTGGATATTAATATTTGGTTCAGCTGTGCATCCTTGGAAGAAGCCTATGTAGACAATCTTCAGATTAGTCATCTCCCTACATGTCTCATTTCCTGTTCTTTCAAGGACTTGGTGGCTCCTAGATGATCTATCGCCAGGTGACTGTCTCCTAGACTCTGATGACACCCCACATTGTTCTGACTTGTTTGCACAGTGGTGTTTAAAATGGATATGAGTGAGAAACTTTGAATCTGTGCCAAAGTGGGTAATGGAAAATGAAGCACGTATTAGCCAGTTCAAAAGATTTCTTATGCTTTGATTTTCTCTGGCAGGTTTGTGGAATAAACCTTAAGCACTCACGGGTAATTTTTAAATCAAATTATTCTTTCTCATCATGGTAGCTACTTCTTAAATATAATTTGCCAATAACAGGCACAATATTAGGCTGACAGGCCACAAACCTTAGATGCTCGCCTAAAACACAGGTGCCACGCATCATCGAAATCAAGCCACCTGCACCTGCTCAAACCGACTAGCTCTCCATATTACCAACTCACCAGCTGCTGTCAAAATTCCTCTTTCCTGGGTCCCTCTGCTTCATTTCCCTGCTGTGTGCTACTTAGGAGACTTTTGGTTCACGTGACTTCATATGATGCAAAATGTTGAAAGCAAAACTGGAATTTATTGGCTCCCATAACCTAAGAGGTTCACTGACAGATCTGACTTAAGGTGTGACTTGACCAAACACAAACAGTGCCCCTGGAATCCAGTTTCTTCTTCTTAGCTCTGCTTGCTCTGTTCTTCAGGTTTTCCCCTCATGACTAATATGATGGCTGCCGCAAAGCAGTTCTTACATACTCTCAGCTTCAAATCCAGTGGAGAGAGAAAGCTCTTTCCCAGAAGTGACACAAAAGCCTGAAGCCTATTTCTCCCTGGGGCCAGGTGCCTATAGTAAACCAAACACACCACAGTGCCAGACAGGATCAATAATTAACCTAGAGCTACCAGGGCTCAGCCTGAGTGTGGGGTCAGCCTCACCCAAACCCCAAGGACTGAGCTGGGAAGGAGGGGTTCACGATGGAAACACAGGGTAATGTTTTATCAGAAGGGTAAATGGTGCCAGGCAGCAAAAACAGTAGGTGTGACTGTAAGTTGTGAGCACGCTGGCTCTTCAGAATCCCTCCCTTCTCAACTTAACTGATATGCCTTTTCACAAATCAAAGCTTATTTGAGCTGGACTCCCTCTCCATGTGGCATTCTAGGACGTGTCTTTGAGTGTCATCATTCTGGGTAACTACTTTTTGTTTTACTGTTGTTGTTGTTGTTCTTGTTTTAAGTCTTTATTGAATTAGTTACAATATTGCTTCTGTTTTTTATGTTTTGGTTTTTTGGCCATGAGGCATGTGGGAATCTTAGCTCCCTGACCAGGGATTGAACTCGCACCCGCCCCGCATTGGAAGGCAAAGTCTTAACCACCGGACCGCCAGGGAAGTCCCTGTTGTTGTTGTTTTAAGCTACATCTACCTAAAGAGTTATTTATGCCCCAAACTGAGCACTATACTTGAGGAATAGTCTGACCAGTGTCGAATCAAGTGGATCTTTTCCCACAGGTCCTAATAGTAAACCCTTGTAACAGACTCACATCTTGTATAACTCAAGTATACGACCTTAAATGCCTACCCATTACATTTTACACTGTTAGATACAGTCCATTGCACTTACCTCTGGTCTTTTAGAACATGATGACTCCAGAATACACTAGAAATGGCTTTCTGGAGACCAGCTCTCCACCTCACCCAGAAGTAATGAGCCTGAAGTCACCTCAGACTGACTCCCAGGACCTGTTTAGAGTGGCCTAAAAGGGGAGGTTCCAGGCAAGGAGGCTCCGTGTCTTCCTTAAACCACATACTACATTTGTAGCCTCCACCAAGATGTAGGAAGGACTATGGCTTCTAGATCAACCTAGTTTCTAAGAAGCATTTGTCTGGCTTAAACAAAGGCCTATGAGGCCTCAGATCAGGGGCCTTCCAGCTGCCCAGATCAAGAAAGATATCATTAAGGAGGAAGCCTTCAAACTAGACCCTAAAAGATGGGTAGATTTTCAACAGATGAAAACAGGGACCCAAAAGGGAACACAAGACAGACAGAAGAGGGCTTTTCTCTGAAAAAACCCCAAAAAACCAAAAAATAACTGCAAAGAAATTTCCTAAGGGTTGGAGATATCTGGTTTGCCACAGATACTCGGAGAAGAGAGTCAGAAATTGAAAGGAAAATCCTGCTACTGTCCAGCCCTAAGCCTCCGGTGCTCTCAAAGGCCTTCCCCAGGAAGTGTCTCCAAACCAGGATGCTCTTAAATTGTAGCAAGAAGAGCGCCACCCTGAACCCCACTTTTCAGAGCGCCCTGCCAATTACAGGCATATTTTTAAGAATTACATTTATTAATGCACAAAATAGCACTTTCTGATTCATCATCTGATTATGAAAGTCATATGGGTGAATTATGGAACTTTTTCTTTTTTTTCCTATGAGGAATAAACAGTCTTCATTAGGCTGAGACCAGGAATCTGAAAGTCTTGAGGACGTCTGCGTATTCATCAGTTTTCTTCTCCACATTCTTTTCAGCCTGTTTCCGTAGCCTCGTGAGCTGTCCTTCCTTCCTGTAACCGACCTTGGCCTTCTCCTTCCTCTTCTCCTCCAGGGGCTGCTGCCACTGCTAACGCCGCGAGCCAGGCACCCCAGGGAGGCACACTTTCACACAAGCTTCACACGCATGGCCTTGAGGGCGGCAGGAACCACGCTTTGATTTTTCGGGCCATAGGGCAGTGGGGTCCCATCAAACACCTTGAGGGCTCAGGGCGGCTTGGCATCACTTGGTTTTGGGGAAAGACTTCCATGCACCATCCAAAAGGTGCAGCAAGGGACTCGGGAGCTGAGGCGGCTGCACGTTAGTTAGCGTTCATCCGCTTGCAGAGGAAGGTCAGGAATCTTACCTTGCTTCTGTAGAAATTGCCAGAAATGTTGGTGCCCTCACAGGGCATGTCCACCACCTCCCAGCCCTGCGGTACTTGCTTGACCTCGATGGGTGACCACCTGCTCAGGGAGACGGCTGGGGCCATTAGCACCAGGACCTGACCCTCTGCCACCTTGGGCAGCCGCCTGGGAAAGTGAAAGATTTTAATACAGAAAAATTATAAAGAAGAAAAGAAAGACAGGAAAAACCTGAACATTAATTTATTAAAAATCGCTCAGGCTTTTCCTCTTAGCATTGTCGTAAGCAACCTGTAACTCTAAACATCCACCCCCATGATCAACCCCACCCAGACTCAGGAAATGTTTCTCCACATCTCTTGCCCCACGTTCTTTTTTTTTTTTAATTTGTTTTTGGCTGCGTTGGGTCTTCGTTGCTGAGCACGGGCTTTGTCTAGTTGTGGCCAGCAGGGGCTACTCTTCGTTGGGGTGCGCGGGCTTCTCATTGCGGTGGCTCCTCTTGTTGCAGAGCAGGGGCTCTAGGCGCACGGGCTTCAGTAGTTGTGGCGCACGGGCTTAGTTGCTCCGCGGCGTGTGGGATCTTCCCGGACCAGAGATGGAACCTGTGTTCCCTGCATTGGCAGGCGGATTCTTAACCACTGCATCACTTGGGAAATCCCTGCCCCACATTCTTGAAACAAGAGGTGTCAGCTTCCAAATACCCAGAAATACCCAGAAAGTTTCTATTATATCACTCCTGACCTCAGAGGTAGATACTTCAAAGGGTAGGGAGGATTGAGAACTGAAAGTACATAAAGGAGAGAGAAGACAGATTAATTAACTTATTAAATCCCTTCTCTGTGATAGCACGGATGTAACAGATTCTTTCATGATGAAATACCATTTTCCAGTAGTGCTGAGTGTCTACTATCTGTTTTTCTTTCTTTCTTTCTTTCTTTTTTTTGTCAATCAACTCATTTATTTGACTTCGTCTGTTGGAGGATGGGGTGGGATGGGATCAAGGCTGTAGCTTCGACCACGCCCACTGGAGTGGGGAAGGGGCCTGTCAGGCTGCTGTTGGAGCCTTGCCCTCAGGAAAGCCTCACAAGTGCACTGTCATGCTCATCTCCCCCGGCCTGGGAGCAAGACCCCAGGGAGAGATCTTTCCCCCTACTACCCACTCTAGAGTCCTGTGCCACACACTGGTGCTGCCCCTCACCCAGACCCGACACCAGCAGGCCTGAGCAGGGCAGGAGAGTAAGGCCACGGTGGTGACAAGAATGGCCTGGCGGTGGTTGTGACCCTCCAACAGCCCTCTCTGCCCAGCCCCTGCCTGAGGCCAGACTTGGATCCAAGAAGCGACTGCTGCTTCCCCAGCTGTGCGGGCAGGTGTCTGGGGAGGGAGGCCAGCTCTGTGGTCCCAGCTCCCCCTCAACATGGGTGACAGTGGGCACAGGCTGTTTCAGCCACCAGGCCCCTTGGCCCTATTGAAAAATAAAGTGACTTGGACTTCCCTGGTGGCGCAGTGGTTAAGAATCCGCCTGCCAAAGCAGGGGACACGGGTTCGATCCCTGGTCCAGGAAGATCCCACACACCGCGGAGCAACTAAACCCGTGCGCCACAACTACTGAGCCTGCGTGCTGCAACTACTGAAGCCGCGCACATAGAGCCCATGCTCCGCAACAAGAGGAGCCACCGCAATGAGAAGCCCGCACACCCCAACGAAGAGTAGCCCCCGCTCGCCGCAACTAGAGAAAGCCCGCAAGCAGCAACGAAGACCAAAGCAGCCACAAATAAAAACATATAAATAAATTTAAAAAAAAAAGAAAAAGAAAAAGAAAGTGACTTACAAAAATATATACATTTTAATCCCATATAAATTACTGGCAATAGACACAAAGTGGCAGCCGGAGGTGAGTGCACTCAGCAGGGGGACAGAGGAGGTAATAATTTAGGGGGGAGGATATCTTCACGTTATACCTAATCCATGGCTCTAGAGGTACTCACAAATTTGCACAGTTTTTGCAACCATGACAGTTGAGTATTTTGCAACCTTAACAATTCATATGGGGCTTCCCTGGTGGCGCAGCGGTTAAGAAGCCGCCTGCCAATGCAGGGGACACGGATTCGAGCCCTGATCCGGGAAATTCCCACATGCCGCGGAGCAACTAAGCCCGTGCACCACAACTACTGAGCCTGCGCTCTAGACCCCCACGAGCCACAACTACTGAGCGCATGTGCCACAACTACTGAAGCCCATGCACCTAGAGCCCATGCTCCGCAACAAGAGGAGCCACTGCAATGAGAAGCCCGCGCACCCCAACGAAGAGTAGCCCCCGCTCGCCGCAACTAGAGAAAGCCCGTACGCAGCAACAAAGACCCGGCACAGCCAAAAATAAGAAAATAAATTAAATTAAAAAAAAAAAACAATTCATATGACTTTTAAATTTGTAAATATATTGGTCTACATCTAATGCATATGATGCATGATCCCAGTTCTTTACTGTTGGCAGCTAAATGAGTATTAAAGGCTAGAACTGTGAATAGTTTTAAGTTTATAGATTTATTTTTTAGATTTTATAGACTTAATCAAATCTTTACAAAATTAAATTAAAAGTCAGCTTTATTTAAATGATTTTGACTTCAAATGTTGATATTAACCCATCATAATGTGTATTTTACTCTTCATTTTAACAGAGGATTTTGACTATTTTAGAAGACAACTTTTTTTTTTTTTTTGGCTGTGCCTCATAGCATGTGGGATCTTAGTTCCCTGACTAAGGATACAAACCAAGCCGCCTGCAGTGGAAGTGCGGAGTCCTAACCACTGGACCCTCAGGGAAGTCCCTAGAAAACAACTTCTTAAATTGTAAATACTAAAATAATTTGAATTTTTAATTTTGATTTACTGTTTTTGATAAAATATATTCAAAATTTGTACCCTGTGAACACAATTACATTGTGTTTTTTAAAAATAAATTTATTTATTTATTTGGCTGCATTGGGTCTTCATTGCTGTGCACAGGCTTTCTCTAGTTGTGGCGAGCGGGGGCTACTCTTCGTTGTGGTGCAGTGGCTTCTCTTGTTGCGGAGCATGGGCTCTAGGTGCACGGGCTTCAGTAGTTGTGGCACGCGGGCTCAGTAGTTGTGGCTCACGGGCTCTAGAGAGCAGGCTCAGTAGTTGTGGCGCACAGGCCTAGTTGCTCTGTGGCATGTGGGATCTTCCTGGACCAGGGCTCGAACCCATGTCCCCTGCATTGGCAGGCGGATTCTTAACCACTGCACCACCAGGGAACTCCTACATTGTATTTTTAATGCTGCAGAATTAAATAGATCCCACCATCTGTTTTTGTTTTGTAAATAAAGTTTTATTGGCACACAGCTACGCTCATCATCTACAGGTTGTCTATGGCTGCTTTCCTGATATAGTGACAGAGCTGAGTAATTTTCACAGAAACCGTATGGCCCACAAAAACCTAAAATTTTTACTATCTGGTCCTCCATAGAAAAAGTTTGCCAACTTCTGCTTTGGATGTTTACTGTCATAACAGTACAAATTATGTGATAATCTTTAGTATGTCAACATAATTTTGCTGAAATGAATAGAAAAATATTTTTATGGGGTACATATACAAATCTTATAAATTGTGTATGTCTTTATTTGATTACTCATCCAAACATCACTCACTGGCTACTCAACAGAACACCCAGACATGTGCAGTAATAATTAAATTCCGTCACCTTAACAGTCTGCCAACTTTCAGCCATATAAAAGTCAGAGCTGTTCCCATATTGTTCAATTTTGTAGGAAGATGTATTATTCAATATGAGGTATGTTTACTCTTGCCCCAGACTCTGCAAATACAGCGTCGGGCCTGCCAGCAGCTGCTCTGAAACCTGCCCGTGTTCTGGGGCACTGGGGGCTGGGCCTGGATGCTGGAGCCTGGGAGATGGACCCTGTGCCTTTGAAGGTAGTTCGTATGGAGGGTGCAGGGTTGGGTGGCTGCCAGGACATTTGGACAGACACAGCACCTTCTGTGTCTCCTCTCCCCTTCTGCAACAGACCAGGTGGGACCAGCTTTGACCCTAGAAGCCCATGTAAGCTTCCAGGCCAGGTGTGTGGGAGGCTTGGTCCTGGGAAGAACTCCTGAGGGACTGTCAGGGCAGAGACGGCTCTCCCGCCCACACCCGCAGCCCCGCGTTTCTTCCAACAGCTGTGGCCTTCTGGCCACTGTCCAGGCTCTGAACTTACGTGCCAGCAAGAGCCGTTGCGGCCTGTGGCGACTGTGCAGCTAAAAATGTCAGGCTGGTGCTCAGGGCCCATCCATCCTGGGAGTGGCAACCGTTTACAAAATGTCGGCAAATCTTTCCTTCACTGATGCCCAGATTTAGCAAATAAAAATACAGGATACCCAGTTAAATTTGAATTTCAGATCAACAACAAATACTGTTTCAGTACGAGTATGACCCATGCAATAATAATGCATAAAATGATATAAATATCTCATGAATAATATTGCATAATATGATATGAGTATGTCCCATGTGTCACTTCTCAGACAAGCAGTGGGGCATTTAAGAACCAGGGCCTTGGGACTTCCCTGGTGGTCCAGTGGTTAAGACTCTGCGCTTCCAATGCAGGGGGCGTGGATTCGATCCCTCATCGGGGAACTAAGATCCCACATGCTGTGCGTGCTGGCCAAAAAAAAAAAAAAGATGAAGAACCAGGGCTTTTAAGAATCATTGCTTTTTCCCTGCTGAGGAGACTTTGGAGGCCATGTTTTAGATGGTATAACTACAAGATGGAGGATGGTTGCCTGGTTCATATAAATTTATTTATTTATTTATTTTTGGCTGTGTTGGGTCTTCGTTTCTGTGCGAGGGCTTTCTCCAGTTGCGGCGAGCGGGGGCCACTCTTCATCGCGGTGCGCGGGCCTCTCACTATCGCGGCCTCTCTTGTGGCGGAGCACAGGCTCCAGACGCGCAGGCTCAGTAGTTGTGGCTCACGGGCCTAGTTGCTCCGCGGCATGTGGGATCTTCCCAGACCAGGGCTCGAACCCGTGTCCCCTGCATTGGCAGGCAGACTCTCAACCACTGTGCCACCAGGGAAGCCCCTGCCTGGTTCATAGAAATGAACTTTTATTTATTGTCGGAAGCTGTGAATTTTTAGGGTTTATCTGTTATCACAGCATCACCTACACTCTCTTGACTATGACATCATTCAAGACCCTGCCCAGACTTCACTCTGGCTCCTTTCCCTTCCATTGTGCTCTGCTGGTGTTTTATAAATACTCTCTTACAGTGCTTAATAAATGCCTGCTTAGTTATTTCTCTCCCTCTAACCAGGGCAAGGAGCCTTGTCTTATTCGACCTTGTGACCCCAGGACCTCACATAGTAAGTACTTTACCGTGTACTGAATGAATGGCCAATAATTTCCCGAGTTTGGAGCCAGAAGGTATGTTCATATTCGTCTTGGTTTCACCAAGGACGATACCTCTCCAGGTTTTATCTCTGTTATTCCTTAAATAAAGGATCATCTCCCTTTAAAGGTCTGCAATCTTGGGAAATCGAATTACTTGTAGCTGTGTTATTTACATAGTGGCTGGTAATCTCTTCTGAGCAAGAGATGGTGGGTGATGACATTCACTCTTAGTCACAAATTAAAAGAGAAACATGACAATGACCTTTCCACTGTGAGAGTAAAGGTCACCTGGCATTCAGAAGCCCTAATTGCAAGGCTGTGTTTGCATTCTAATCGTCTATACTTCCTGGGGATGTCATTGCTACTGGTGCAGAAAGTCTGGGTCCATAGTCTACTTAGAAGAAAGAAGGAATTATTATTTCCCTAAATGTTTACCCTCTTTAGATCAGTGATTATCAACCAGGGGGTGGGAAGGGAGCATGTCAGACTCTCAGAATAGGGGGAAACATAGAAAATATTTTTATTTTTAAAAAACGCACTTCCTAATACAAAATACAGAGATTCAAGTGTGACACTTTAGGGTGACAGGCCCGTGGAGAACATGGAATGAGAAAGCATTCAGAACAAGCTGCGGGACCAAGATGGCGCTCAGCAAACATCTATACTGCATGTTTGGTACCATCTGTGCAAACACAAAGTCAGTATTCTCTGTTTGAAGGGGAGTGTAGGTTTTTTATTTTAAAGCAAGTTCTGATTTTGAGTCCTTCCCATGCACAAGAGAGGGGGCTTTGATGAGTGTGGGAAGATGAAGAAGCAAAGACCATTCTGTTTGGAAGTCTGGCTGTGAAGGGGAAGATGAGATGTAGAATGGTAGGCAAAGGAGCATCGGGGGTTTTATTTCCTTGTTTTAAGATTGGAGAGAGTTGAGAATGTTTAAAAGGCTGACAGGAAAATCCAGTGAAGCAGATGAGATGGAAGAAGCAGGAGAGACGAGCCAATGGATATAGATAATGGATGGTGGATAGAGTGAGATCTCTGGGGAGGTAGGAGGGGATGAGAACCTGGTCACAGGAGGGAAAGAGGAAAAAAGGGACAAACAATGGGTGTGGCTGCAGTAAGTTTTAGAGTCGCTGGCAGGTTGCCATCAAGGCAATCAGGGGGTGGGTAGAAAACGACTGGCTTATTGGCCTTTTTTGTGAATATCTGAATGACGGTGCCAAATTTGTACAAATTTCTTCAGTTCCATACTGAAGTTTGTGGGTGGCCAAAGAAATATTCACTTGGCTAAATTTAGAAACTATTACCCTACTTTAGGGCGAGGCTAACTTTTGCAAAATTTTCGAAAAAGCCTAACTTTGCAGTTGAGCTTGTTTTGCTTGGAATATAGAATTGAAGCCCTGAAGCGATTGAATCTGAATTATAAAGGGTCAAACACCAAACTTGCTTGTTCCTGTAAGCATTTATAACAAAAATCCATTTCTAGATTCAAGTTGATATTGAAATGTCTTTTCATTTTCTCATCTTGATGATGTTCTAAAGGACAAGGATTTTGAGATTGGCTTCCAAGAAAAACAAATTCCAACCCCCTCCAGTCCAGCTGCAGGATAAATTCAGGATAACTTTTCCTCGTGTCAGGGGTAGACCCAAATTTCCTTTGGGAAACTCCGGGGGAAAACTCTTCCTTCCTGATATTCAGTCTTAGCCAGGAAAAATCTCAAGAAGGGTTGAAATGAACACAAGTTTGAGTCAGTTACATAAGAGAACATTTAGAAAAGCATACTGGAGAATTTAGGGATAAAGTAGTTCCCAGTTTATCACAGAGAAGAGAAGCGATTTGTGTGCCGTTATATCATTTCCAACACTGTACACTTGCTAAGCTGATTTGTGCACCTCTGGCTATGCAAACCAAGCAGGCGCAGACTTGACTTAGAAAATGCTTTGTCTTCCACACTGCATAAGACGCAACGCTTTTATGGGGAGCTGTACTGTACACTCAGTGCTCACATTGATAACCACATTAATAAGGTTAAAAAACATGGATTTTTAAAAAAGACCAATATACATTTGTTCTCAAAAATTGCTATTGCTTTATTTGTTTTTAGCTATGATGGTTACATTATTATAAACTTTCTAATAACCCTAAAGGGGAGCATGAGATTTGCATGTTTATCAAAGGAGAATAAAGAAGAGTTGAGAAAAACTGCTGTAAATGGAAAAAATAGTGCTGAAAAAAAGACACTGGTAGAGGGATAAGGAATAACTGTCTGCAGAGGCTCCACCTTGTTGACAGCACCCCGTTTAATTCAAATTTCTGGCTTAGTTGGAGGGTGTGGATCATTTCCTTACAGGAAGATGAAGGTCAATCATGTGATCGAGGACCTGGATGAACAAATGACTGTTCAATAACAGATAGCTTTTGAAAAAAAAAAAAAAAGATAGATTTTGGATAACATTTAATATGTTCAGGCACTGTTCTAAGTACTTTATGTATAGTAACTCATTTATTCCTCACAATAATTTTATAAGAAAGGTATTATTATCATCCCCATTTTATAAACAGGCAACCAAAACGCCAAGTGTAATGGACTGAATTGTGTCCCCCCAAATTCATAGGTTGAAGCCCTAACTTCCAATGTGACTATATTTGGAGATAAGCCTTTAGGAGGTAATTAAGGTTAAATGAGGTCATAAGAATGGGGCCCTAATCCAATATGACTGGTGTCCTTAGAAGAGGAAGAGGCACCAGGGATGCATGAGCACAGAGGAAAGGCCATGTGAGGTACACTGCAAGAAAATGGCCATCTGCAAGCAAGGGGAGAGGCCTCTGAAGAAACAAAATTTGCTGAAAACTTGGTATTGGACTTCCAGCCTCCAGAACTATAAGGAAATAAATTTCTGTTGTTTAAACCACCCAGTCTGTTGTATTTTGTTATGGCAGCCTTAGCAAATTAATATACCAAGAAACTAAGAAATTTGCCCAGGATCTTTGCACAGCTCTTCTGAACCCAGACAGTCTGGATTCAGAAATCATGCTCTTGACCTTCTTCTGTCTCCATCCAGTGAGTTAAAGCAGCACTGTCCAATAGAAATATAACTATAGGCCACAAATTTGAACCTCATATGTAATTTACAACATTCTAGCAGTCACATTTTAAAAGACAGATGAAATTAATTTCAATAATATATTTTACTTAACACAATATACCAAAGTATTATTTCAGCATGTAATAAATATGAAACATTATTAATAAAATATTTAACATTCTTTCTTTTGTACCAAGTCTTCAAATCCAGGGTCTATTTTCTACTTACAGCACTTCTCAGTTTGGACTAGCCACATTTCAAGTGCTCAGTAAGCCACATGTGACTAGTGGCTGCCATACTGACAACACAAGTTAAAGCACTTTCATGGTTCTCCACTGTGTGCAAGATAAAGTCAAGTCTCCTTAAATGGACATGTAAAGTCTGTCCTGATGTAGCCAGGGCAAAAGTGACAGGCCCCAGTATTCTCAACATGCCCCATCTGAGAACAAGCCTCCACTCCATGATTACGGGCTGGGTGGAAGAACAAAGCCCCCACCTCTTGACCACACTCGGGACTTAGTCTCAGCAACAGATGGCTGCGGGTAAGATGAGAAAAGCTGTTGTTCTGCAGCTCCCAGGAAGAAAATCCTCTGCGTGCCGGGAGATGTTCTTGGCTGCAGCTGTCTGCCTGGGAGCTGGGACCGGGGAGAGAGGAAGCCATCTTGGTTCAAATACCATAGACTCTGACCTTTCTTACTAAGTTTTTGTAGATGTTCTTGAATACATGTTTCTTTGTGTGCTGTTTATCTTTAGGACCATTTCCAGAGTCCTTAAACCATTTTGTTTTTTTTAAATTTTCACCAATATTACTGGGGAGCAGGTCAGCGGAGCCCCTCATGCTGTCAGGCCAGAAGCCAATCTTTAGAACTGCGTCTTTTAAGGTCCATGGCTGGCAAAGTTGTTCAAGGAGACTCAGGATAAATGACAATATGTATTAGATTCTGAGTGGTGACTTTATTCATGCAAGAAAAATAAAACTTTGAAATAATACCAAATGATGATTAGGTGACTAACAATCCTATAATGTTAGAGGTTAACTTGTAGAAAACTGTTATGGATGTTTTGTTTTGTTTTTTTTTTAAGTATCTGGAAGAGAAGAGAACCTCAAATGTTATACGGTTTAATTGCTGCAGAAGATTAACTGGTTTTATATTTAAATTAGAAATCTCATTTCAGAGTTCCTTTCCCTACTAATTATATGAAACCTAGTTCTTCTAATTCTTTTCTATCCAGCTCTGTCATTCTGCCATCTCCTTCATTAATGAGTTAAATAAAACTTAAACTCATGCTATCTTTGGTATAAGACTTATGTTTTTAACAATTTAAGAATTTTGCTTTTCAAACATGTGCAATCTCAATTCTCTTTTTCCTGCACAAAGAGCACAGGCCCCAGTCAATGAGATTAAAGAATAGACAGCTTTTCTCAGAGTCTTGCTGCTAAGGTCCTGAAGATTCTTAGCAGTGTCATGAGCTCCTAAGGGAAAAATGTGTGCTATCGGCTGAACTGTGTCCCCTCAAAATTCTTCTGTTGAAGTCCTAGCCCCCAGTTCCTCAGAATGTGACTGTATTTGGAGATAGAGCCTTTAAAGAGGTAACTGAGGTAAAATGAGGTCACATGGGTGGGCCCTAATCCAGTATGACTGGTGTTCTCATAAGAGATTAGGACACACACAGAGAAGAAAGCAAACCTGCCAACAACTTTGATCTCAGACATCTAACTTCCAGAACTTTGAGGAAATAAATTTCTGCTGTTTAAGCCACCCAGTTTGTGGTACTTTGTAATGGCAGCTCTAGCAAATGAATACATTATGCAAGGGAATATTTTGGCTTCCTTCGGATTGACCATATCTGGGAAATCTATGCTTTTAGGGGTCATGATGGAACAAGTTATGGCTACCCTGAAAATGGATAGTTCAGAGGCAATAGTTCCAGTAAGGGTAGAAATCTGTGAATACATACACTTTGTTGGAGTTTGTCACCAAATTCCCAAAGTCCTAAAGTGGAGGTGGAGAGTAGGTGTTTTTGTAGGTTGAGGCAGGGCCCCCATCTCCTTCTGTATTCACTCAGCTCCCTGTGTATTTCAATGACCAGCCGGCAGCTTGGTTTAGACAAAGTATTGGTCTATAATAACCAGTTTTCTGTCTACAAAGTCACCAGAAGCACCAAGGTTCTATCTATAATGGTCTCAGTAGTTTTACTTCACGGGTGAAGGATGGGGACTGCCAAAGGAAAAAAATGGGGGGCTGCTTCCACCAGAAGCTCCTACCAGCTGTAAGGAAATGCAAACCTTTATTTATTCAACAGATAATCTACTGTACACTGGTCTCTGCAGGAGTGCTTTATTTAAGGAGAGACTATGCTTGCTTAGTGAATAGGGGTTATCATTAGAACCCTGTAATCTCTTTTATATTTCTGCCTTTATTTGTGAGAATTTATAGATTAGTCTAGAGATGAGCTGCCTTTGTCACACGCCAAGCACACTATTTAATAGTTGTTTCTGTAGCTCTAAGAACTATGTTTTTGAAAAAAACAAAAAACTGGAAGCATGATCTGAAAATACAGAGATTCTATGCCTGTTCTGGAAAATCTGGGACTGAGAGCCACCGCACCATATTCAGAGATGTTTAGAAACACTAGTTGTCAATGAATCAGGTAAATTCTTTAGAATTAGTCTGTAAGCTAGTATCATGTTGCAGGAAATGACATACCAGTGCTTTACACACTTGATGGCATGGTTAGAATAACTTTTACTACTTTGGACCCTCCAGTGAACATATTTGTCTACCAAATCAGCCTACACAAAGGCAGTACAGGAATAAAAGGTATGGGAGAGAGAGAATCATTGGGACAATCCTAAACTTTTTTTTTTTTCAAGTAAGTTTTTATTCCTACCTAGTTTTACTTCACTCTCAAGCCCATATTTATTGTTTTTGTCATAAGGGATAGATATGCAGTGGAAATCCTTAGGATAAACAAGGCAATCAAAGCAGACAGCTATGATTAACACACCAAAAGTCTTTTGCAGAAGAACCACAACATATCAATAAATCCAAAGACAGCATTTAAAACAAAAATTAATGAACTAAAAAATAAACTTACTTGGGGGATCAAAACAACTGAAAAGCAGGTTCTTAAAAATTCTTCTGGCAAGATGACTGAAGAAAAAAAAAGGCACAGCATAAAAAACCAGCAATTAAAAAATGGCTATAATTACCAATTAGGCATAAATTTTTTTTTTAAAGAAGGATATTTATTTATTTATGGCTGCGTTGGGTCTTCGTTGCTGCAAGCAGGCTTTCTCTAGTTGCGTTGATTGGGGCCACACTTCATTGCAGTGCACGGGCTTCTCACTGCAGTGGCTTCTCTTGTTTCGGAGCATGGGCTCTAGGCACGTGGGCTTCAGTAGTTGCGGCTCGTGGGCTCTACAGCACAGGCTCAGTAGTTGTGGCGCGTGGGCTTAGTTGCTCTGCGGCATATGGGATCTGCCTGGACCAGGGCTCGAACCCGTGTCCCCTGCACTGGCAGGTGGATTCTTAACCACTGCGCCACCAGGGAAGTCCCAAGGCAGAAAATTTTAAATATTATATACAACTTTTTACCAGTTTGAAAACTACTGTGTAAAATGAATTAAGTCAATAATTTTCCAAATAGAAGGACAGAATGAGTACGGTTATAGAAGATAAAACACTGAATATGAATGCATAATTTAGGTGACAGGAACATGAGTTTCATTGTGCTAATCTTTCTACTTTTAAAAATGTTTGAAATTTTCCATAAAAACACAAGTTTAAAAAAAACCAAGGTAAACAAATTTTTGGAGCATGATAGGAAACAAAGTAATTATTTCAAAAACAGGCAAGTGAAAGAATCAAGCATTTATCTTGTCTTTCCTATAGAGATTGTACCTCAGAGTAACCAAATAGTTGATATTGGGAAGTTTCTCTTATTACGTAGAAGTAATCCAAATAAATCACACAAAAAGATAGAACTTTGCCATTTTGCAATCCCTAAATATTAATTGACCTATGCAATGATCAGCAATGGCTACTACCATCACAAGAAAAGACACATTATATAAGTGCCCAGTGCCATCTATGAAATATTCTTGCCAAAAAAAAAGAGGGAGGCAGGCAGGAGGTAAGGAAAGCAGCAGCTCCCAATTTACAGAAAATCTGAGGTGGGGAGACCTATTAAAGAAATAATATCATGGGGACATAATCAGCGAAATCCAGATTGTTAGAATTTTCACAAAACAAATAGTTCAATTTCTTCAACAAATAAGTTGCAAGGGAAAAAAAAGGATGGAAAGGAAGGCTATATATTAAAAGACTGTATCAACAATTGCAATGTATGGATTTATAAATACTGAAATATTTAGAGATGAAATTATATGAAGACTAGGATTTGTTTCAAAATAATCCAGGGAGTGGAGGAAGAGTAGATGAAAAAAGATTTGCCACTAGTTGCAGTTGCGTATTGGGAACACGGGGCTCCATCCTACTATACTAACTAGTATATATTTAAGAATCTTAATGACAAGAAGTTCTGCTAAGCCTTTTGTATAAAGTCTCCTCGTAGGATGCCAGAGAGCTAGGTAGGTTTTTCTGGCTTTTCTTGATGGAAATGCATAAGGGGTTAGATATCAAACAACCTACCAGATCAGGCTTATATTTGCAAAAACAAAACTAAAATGTATTAATGAAATCTTTTCTGAAGCTAGTGGGGTGTAAAACCACTCAAAATGGTAAAATTTACTTGAAAACACGGTGTGTGATTTTTGTTTTGTCAGAGAAACATTTTTCCCATAGGTATGCCGCAGTCAGAGAAATGCAATATACAGATATGCGGGAGAGTGCCATGATGAAACTCAGTGCATGGTATCTTGAGTACTTTATAACATGGCCTTACTTACTGAGTAGAATAATCAGCTGATTTAAGAAGCTAGGAGAATGGTTTACAGTTCCTTGCTCAATTACAATCATTTTCCAAAATCCTTTTAATTGAAGTATAATATACAGATAAATGCACAAATCCTAAGTGTACAAGGTCAATGAATTATCAGAAAGTAAACACTCCTGGGTAACTGGTACAAAGGTTAAGAAATAAAACATTAACCACAAACCAGAAACCTCTCCTTAAGCCCTCAATTACCTCCTTCCCAAAGGTAACCACTACCCTATTTCTGAACTTGATGTAAACAGAATTATACATTACACATTCTTCTGTGTATGGCTTCCTTTGTTCAACATCACATCTGTGAGATTCTTCCCTGTAGGTTTTATGTAGCTTTATTGTGTTCACTTGTATAAAGTATTCCACTATAAAAATACGTTATGAAATTTCTTTCTCTCTCATAGTGCCTGTTGCCCTAACGTGTACTTTGTCTAACATTTATATAACTAATACCGGCTTTCATTTGGCTAAAGACAATCTCTTAACAGGTTAGAATTTGACACTTGTTTTCTGTAGGATCAAGGACTTAGATAATTCCATAATTTTAGGCATAGAACAAGGATATAGGTGCTTACTTAACTGAACTGTGGGCAATTTATTCCAACAAAACCAATGAGTTTTTCCTGTTACCCTATGTCCTTAGAACAAACATAGGAATGAAAGAAAATAGATAAAGGGATCTTCATGGAACATTAGACTCATTAACTTTTCCTACTCAATTATACTTTTTTATAATAGCAGAGGTAGGAGTTCTACATCCGAACCCAATGATTACAAATGCAGTAATTCCAAGAAAACTGTTATAGAATTTTGTAAGTTCAACATAAATTGTTTTGATAGAAACATATAGTGAAGAATTTCCATTGGAAGTAGACAATAGAAAAAAATTCATTGATGTAGGATCACACAAACAGTAAACAAAGTGGGTTTAATACTCTAAACTATTCCTAACATAGCATCCCAGTTTAATTACCTACAAATGTTGGGCATTAAAAATTGGGTACAGCTTGTTTGACAGTATCCTCTTGATTATTTCTGCAACTGTTCTTCAAGTAATGGCATATGTCTTAGAAATGATCATTGCTCTGAAATGACATTTCTTAGAGATAATTATTGCAGGGTATGTGTTCCTACATATTCATAATTAGCTGTAGGATAGCTTTAGCCATGTGTATTCTGATTAGAATGGCCTAGAGAGAGGCCTCATGATCCATTTGGGGGGCTTTCCATTGAAGGCAAGTGTTCAAGACTATTTGATTTATGGATTTAGGCTGACATTTCCACTAGATTACACAGTTCTAAAAGGTAAATCACCATATCCCTAACTTTTCATTATCTTTCCCAGCACAAAGCTCAGTTCTGGTACAATCAGTACTTGGTGAGCTGAAGGAATAATTTTCACTAAACAGTGTTAAGGGCTGAATTACCTCCCGTCAAAATTCTTCGTCCCAGTATCTCAGAATGTAATTGTATTTGGAGACAGAGCCTTTAAAGAGGTAATTGAGGTAAAATGAGATCAGATGGGTGGGCCCTAATGCAATATGAATGGTGTCCTTATAAAAAGAGATTAGGACACAGACACATACAGAAGAAAGATCATGTGAAGGTACTGGGAGAAGATGGCCATCTACAAGTCAAGGAAAGAGGTCTCAGAAGAAATCAACCCTGGTGACACCTTGATCTTGGACTTCTAACCTCTGCAACTGTAAGAAAACACATTTCTGTTGTTTAAGCTGCCCAGTCTGTGGCACTTTATTATGTCAGCCCTAGCAAACTAATACATATACTGTAGTAACTACCTTTTTTAAAAGTTAGCTTTCTCAAATTTGCAACTTGAAATTACACTTTTAAAGTTTTCAGAAGTAGGTAGGCATTTTTACTCTTCAGCAGAAAAAAACACCCCCAGCACTTACGCAATGCCTTTAAATTGGTTTTGGCAGTTCTCAGAAGAGTATATAAACGCCCCAACCCCATGTACAGACCTTCAAGAACACGACCCTCAGAGCACTTGGCAGGACAGAACTGCAACACCAGGGTGCAATGGAGAGTACTGGATGTTAAGGAGACCTGGGCTCTAGTCCAGACTCTGCCATTAACTGGCATGTGGCCTTGGGCAAGTCACTTCCTTCTCTGAGCCGCTTATCTTTAAAAGGTGGAAATTGAACTAGGTAGCCTCTTAGATCCATTTATGCTCAAAACTTTGTGACTGTTAATGATGGTTACAAGCCTCTGCTGTGTAAATAAGCATTTCATGGTCAAGCAAGTTTATAAAAACCTATTTGGCCATAGGGTTATTTTCTTTTCCTGATAAAAATGCCTCTAGATCTTAAAAAAAAAATTGATCTAGTTACATTCACGGAGACAATAGATTTTAGATGAGCCAGCAAAGATCAGCAGTAGTTACCTAGTTTTCTATTCCATTAAAAATAAATCCCACCCCCCGCCCCAAGAAAAAATTCCCACTTGTAAAAAGATCCTAGAATAGGGACTTCCCTGGTGGTCCAGTGGTTAAGAAACCACCTTCCAATGCAGGGGACATGGGTTCGATCCCTTGTCAGGGAAGTAAGATCCCACATGCTGTGGGGCAACTAAGCCCGCGTGCCACAACTACTGAGCCCGTGTGCTCTAGAGCCCGTGCACCACAACTAGAGAGAAGCCCATGTGCCGCAACTAGAGAAGCCCGCACGCAGCAACAAAGAGCCCACGAACCACAAGGTAAGATTCCACATGCGGCAACTAAGACCCTACGCAAATAAATAAACATTAAAAAAAAAAGATCCTAGAATAAAAGATTAAAATAAATGACTGCTTAGACTCCTACAATCCAATAACGCTTCAAAGAACCTAGGAATAAAACATTTGCCTATGGAAAAGCAATATATAGGCAGCTGGTAACTGTGTTACCCTTTAATCAAAAAAAACACGAACTTGGTTTGAGATCACACCTCAAAATGTCTCAAAATTTATGTATACTCATCCCCTAGGGAAGTCAAAAACTGAACTGGAAAAAATGTTCCAACTCTTCTTTGGCATTGTACATATATTGTGTGTGTGTGTGTGTGTGTGTGTGTGTGTGTGTGTGAGAGAGAGAGAGAGATGCACAGAGAGTGAAAGACAGCACTCATGCAAATGTGCCAACATGTACTTGTACAAAGGGGGCGTGCCACTGAAGAAGGTATTTGCAGGACGGTTAGAAAAGCATTCTGTTTCTCAAAATGAGAACTGTTCCTTAACTAAAAGAGAGGTGATTAGTAGACTTAAGGTTTTTCAGTTTTTAAAGTGGTATGAATATGTGCTTGCTATGCTCTCACTATAACAAGTTTAGATGGATGGCTATGACAAAGAAAATATGACATCATTAGAATTACAGGTAAGACAAGGGGAAACCCAAAGTACAGACAAGAACACAGAAATATTTTTAAGAGAGTACAGATGTCATGACATTTATTAAAAGGCATGCTACAATGCTATACTTGTTAGGAAAGAGATTAGAGATATCAAGTAATAGTCAGCAAATATACAAACTGAACAAAAATGGAATATATTGTAGTGTACAGAAGCTTGAATTAACCATGCACTACGCACTTAGAAAATATGTTTTTTAATATTTTATCTTCTCTTCGCATTTATAACATAATTCACTTCAATAATCACAGAATCCTTTTCTTCCAATGCCACAAACTGTGTTACAAATGAAAGCTGGTACTGCTGCTTATCAAAATATACAAGACAATTGATGTTTTATATAAAACCATTTTACATGTTAACTTGTTCCCAAAAACCGTTTTTTTTTTTCTTTTTCTTTTTTGGCCTGGTTTTAAAAAATGTTGTTACAAATATTTACAGCATTTTCTTCTGTTAGATGAACATTCTTATAAACTGAAAAAGGGAATTTTATGAACAGACCACATAAAACACGAGACAACGTCAGAGGCTCCTAGCTGTGCTATTTTTTTTTTTTTCTTAAATACAGTACTGAAAATGCCCATAAAACCCATGTTGTCCTAATCCATTCTGTTCACATTTAAACTCCCATTTTCTCTAAGTACTCTATTCGCCGATAGGAAACAGAAAGTAAAGGCCGCTTTGCACTGGATCTTCTTTCAGAAAGGAGCTTGGGAAAAGAAATGCTTAACAGAAAGGAGTCAAAACCAAAACAGTCAGTCTTTGGTCAGAGCAATGAGGTGACATTTTGATGCAAAACTTTGCTTGGTCAGCAATCTTTATAATTAGTACTTTTTGGATGTGGAATGAATTTTTTAAAGAGCTGGGTAACAATGGTAAGGGGGAAAAAAGGTTAGAGTATGATTTTTTTTAATGACATCAAAAATAGCTATTTAAATATTTGTTATTACAACTACTACATAGATTAAAGAACTAAAAATAATGTAACAACAACAACAAAAATCTGTTTACAGTGCTGATTTAAGCTTGCCATGAGCAGCTTTCAATCATGACTATTATCACCAAGGTCACTGGACCAGAAAAATATCCCTGTTCTCTGGAACATATGCCTCAGGTTACAGAAACTAAGATGACTACCACAAAGATTAAGAGCAGCTCTGTTCTTGGACCTGCACAATGCTATATAATGAATATTATGTGATGAAGGCAAAAAGTGTAACTGAGACTTCATTTTACAGTTACAACTGTTTGCTTGAACGGATGGTGTGTGGGACAACATTCTTTTAAAACTATAGTATGTATTTCCTGAAAACCAGAATACTGATACTACCTTAGTCTCAAATAGGAAGAAAAGATCAATTAAGACTACTGAAGAAGGCACATAACCTTTGGTCCTGTTTTGTTTTTCTCCCTCTATAAAACCCCCAAAACTAACATTTTAGTAATTTTCTATTTTTTAAATCATTCACAACTAGCTGTTAAAATTTGCTCTGAAAAAAGACTGCAAATAGTCTTGTAGACAATAACACAGCTCTTAAAAGACAGCTGAGTTATATTTTCTTTAAAGAAAAAGTTCTGTGCAATCTAAATTGTATTTCTTTTAGCACAATAGTAGAATATTTTAAGTCTGGCAGTTTTATTCTTGTTAACAACAGATCAAGACAAAGGAAAAGTTAAGAAAAATGCTTTTACGCATAGTCATGCTGTCTTTTTGGTTTTAAAAATAGCAGTACACACTAGGTTTTCTAAGAGATAGGCTGATAGTTTGGCAAACAGGGCTTTTAAGTGACTCATTGGGGGGAAAAACACATACTTTTGAGCTTGTCATCTTTTGTCCAAAAATACTTAGTGGAAACAGAAGAGGAATTACATGTTAATATAAATGTATAACCTTTGCTGCCTAATGACACGGAAGCTTTTAAAAGTTTATATAAAACTGATCAGGGACATTCATGAGAGTTACTTTTAATCAACTGAAGCAGAACCTATAATCACCATCCTAGGTGGAGCCAAAAAAAGGCATTGCTTCCATAAGGAACAGGCAGGCAAAAATTGTGCCTCTAAAAACTGTGAGATTTGCAACTTTCAACAAAATCAGAAACATGACTACAAATTAACATTACAATATTTAGCCTTAAACAACAAATTTATGGCATTCTGCAGGATCTATTGGGTAATTCTGATACTCTCTTGTAAGTTATCAAATTATTAAGGTTATTTTTCTAGTTGTATCTCACAGGAAACACAATTTACTGCTATGCAAGTTATTTAAATCTCAAAGTAGAACTTTTTGGCATAAATTGCTACTGTTAAACGTGTACTGCTATTTTTTAATGAAGTCCTGAATATACATACTTTGTGTCAAAGTCAGACACCTCCAAAAATAAGACAATACTCCTTAAAATTAAGTAAATAAACTTAAAAATAGGATACTATGACAGCTCAACAGCAAAATAAACATTGCTCAGAAGATATCAACTAAATGCATGCCAAAACGAAAAATACAAAGATCTAGTTTTTCCACTGCCCTGATATTTTTAAATCTTTTTACAGAAACTATACCAACACAAATACTGTAGACCTCTATAATTCAAAGAGCAAATAGCCCAATATGGACAACATCCATGTGCTACAGCTAATTTTAGACACAAATTGATGGTTGCAAACACACTATTTTAAACAAGAATATCTCACCTTTATCAAATCTTAATTTGATTAATGTTCGTCAATAAATTAAGATGTATGTAATGTGCATATGTATGTACGACACTAGAAAAGTGTATGTATATACACTTATCTATACACACACACACATACGTGCGCGCAAATCCCTGAAAAGGATTCAAATGTTCTCTCTCAAATATAAAGGCCATTCCCTACTTCAAAATTACATTCAATACCATTGTGATCTCCCTTCTGCTACACTTCTGCTACACTTACACTGACTGTTATAGGAATCATGAATTAAAACTACACAATAATTCCTAACTAAAAAAAACCCAATTTAACATGCCACTGAAAATTATAATAGTGCCTGTATGGAAGGAAAAAAATGAAGCAATTTGGGGAGATTTCTTAAAGAAATTGTTTTTTCCCCTTCCCTCTTACTCAGTGTTTTGGTAAAAATATATTTCATAAGTGAAAAAATAAAAATTAGATAAATGATTACACCTATCAGCCAATATTAAAACTGATCCATTTGAAAGATCTCAATATAGTGTCCTTCGTATTCTACCAACTAATTGTTGCTCAGCGTTGAGTGAATTCTGCTTTTTAACAATTATCTTTTGTAGTCTCCAATTTTTTATAAAATTTCTTCCTGTGTTCAAATTAATGGCTGGAATATAGCAAAGAAATTGAAATATTCTTTTAAAAGGTGAGATGAGCCACTCTGAGAATCTGAAAAGTGTAAAATGGGTGGACAAAAATGACCCTTTTAGCAAATTCTGCTTTAAAAAAATTCGATCAAGCACTGAAGGAATAATTAACAAAAGCAAAGTATCTAACTAAAAAGAAACAATTTTACATTATACAATCACTGAAGCAACATTAAAATGTACTCTCACATTCAACTAAAAAGAGGGACAGAGTATGAGAAAGAATCCACCTTCTCATACTCCATATATGTGGGCACTCAGTAATGAAGTTACATTAACAAAGAAAAGCAAGTTCTCGAGTATATGACAAAAACCAAGTAATCCTGAGACAAATTCTAATGCGTGATAAAGATCAGACAAGATCCAGAACTGAGACTGCATGTTATAGCCCCAAATTGGTATGCTATAACTGGCAATGACCACTATTGGTCACAATATGAAGAGGCCTACAGGTGTGCACTGAGTTATTCCCAAAACCGTTTAACCCTTCCTCACCCCATCTCTACACCAAAGCACCAAAAAATTTGAATAGAAACTATTAGTTATTGAAAATCACTTAAAATTGCAATGAAAAAAACTTTAAAATCCTTACCAAAACAGGGAAAGAAAAAACAAATGCTCACCAAGCCCACAATATAGCTTTCAAGATACTGAGATAAAAGTCTAACCTATTATATCATAAGCACATAATAAGGCACATAATAGGAAATTAAGTAAATACACAGTAATTCTGAATAAGTATTAGAGATTATAGTGGTACAAAAAACCCTTGAGATTGATTTTTTTCTAAAAGAAGACTTTACCAAAAATAACTTTTAAAAAATCTGTCAAACCATATGATAGACCTGAATATTTTCCTTAAGACTGTAAACTTTTTTCTGAAAACAACTATAAAAAAGTAGTTTATAAGTAGGATTATTTTTCTTTTTAAATTTTCCAAGATCATATATTATTAGGCAAGTGTCATTTTGAAATTTAAAACGTGATTTTTCCTAATAAAATTATTAATTATTCTGACATCTTAATAGATCCTGGTTGGATTCTACTTAATTTCCCTGGAGATAGTTGAGACACTTCATTCTCCAAATAGTCTTAAAAAGTTAAAGATATGCAAAGGAGTGTCTTACAGTGGAAAAAAAAAATTGAAAGAAAACACGCAGATTTATAAATTTGCTTCCAATACAACCCAATTTGTTTATGTATAGTAAGTATCAGTATATGCCAAATAACTGATGTAACTTATAAGGGAACACAGTTTCCTACAGGAGTCAAACTTCTGAATCATACAGTTAAAAACTTGGTTGTAGGTAATTTAAATTACTTACGTCAAGTAATTTTAAAAGTCTGTATGTTTAAATTTTTCAAACTACAAAGGAGTTTAGAAATGTTGTATAAGGCTGATCTGGACCCAAACGAAAAGAAAGACTGTCCTCTTGAAATCCAATTTAATAAAGGGAATTAAATTATCGAAAAATTTTTTTTCCTGATTCTTTTTTCCTGAAGATTATTTTCATTTTAGAAACTATGGTACAAAGGAAAAACACGCCTCTGATGACGTATTGGCAGAGGGGAGAAAGGGAAAAGAGAACATCGCATGATTTTTTGAATATACTTGAATATCAAACTCAGGAAGAGTTATTTTTGTGAAAGAGGCAGAATTGGTCTTGAGCTGCTTCAGTCTATGTCTGAAGGTTTTACTGAAATTATGGTCCAGTCTTAGGAGAAAAATTCACAGAAAAGTTAGATTGTAGATTTTGAGAAGGAAACTCTGAGGTGGTGATTTTCTCCAAGGTCATGGTTATGAAGTTCAATGAGAGCCTGGATTGCTTCTTCCACAGATCCCAACTGAATGAGTGCCATTTTGCGATCTTTCCTGAAAATGGTAGAAGAAATAGAAAAAGCATATAGAATTAATTTTGCCTACAAACCTCTTCCCCAGCCCTAGAAGACTTCATTAAACTACCTTAAACATTTGCAGATCATATTAAATAATGTTAATGTATTTCTTAAAAGCATGGACTTACTGAAAGAATTTAAAAGCCTTCACTGAACATCCGGCTTCTGTGAAAAGGTTCTTCAGATCATCTACTGTAACAGAGGGGCTGTGAAAACATTACAGAGAGAGTCAACTATCTTATCCCTAATTTTCAAATGATGCAAAGATTAACTCCTGAAATCATCAAGTCTCCAGAATATTTCACATTTCAAAGAGCATAAAGTCACGCAATGAAGACATGATTTGCACGTGCCCTGAAAGATGTTCAAGGTTGATGCATACATGTTCTCAAATGATGGAATTTTGTCTCAAATCTTTTGCACAGGACATGGGCAGTATATAAAGAACAAGAAAATCTTTCTATATTTATTCTTTCAATGGGATTATTACCCACAATTAACTCTAGTACTTCCAAAGACACTTCCCTAGCTCTGACTTGTCTTCTATGGTCCAGCGTTTTCCACTACTAGGCCAGTAGATTTTCAATTACTTTCAGGGTAATTATGAACATGTGTATGTGGTAACCAGGTTCTAAGATAGCCCCCAACTACTCTCGCCTGCTAGTATTCACACTTTTGGTACTCCCCTCCCGTATCTAATAAGGATGTCCTCTGTAACCCTCAGGGTATTGTAGAAATGACACATGTGACTTCTGAGGCTGAGAGACACTGAGATTTCCACCTTGCCCTCTCTTGAATCACTAGCTTTGGAAGAAACCAGCTGCTATTTCACGTGGACAATCAAGCAGCCCTATGGAGAGCTCCTTGTGGCAAGGAACTGAGGCCTCCTGTCAACAACTAAGCATATGGTGAGCCACTTTGGAAGTGGATTCTCTAGCCCCAGTTAAGCCTTCAGATGCAACCTTATGAGAGATTCAGCCAAAACCACCCAGCTAAGCCACTTCTGGATTCCTGACTTACAGTAACAATTTGAGATAATGAACATCTACTATAGTGTTAAGCTGTTAAGTTTTGGGGTGATCTATTACGCAGCAGTAGATAACTAATACAGTGGTCTATCACATGAGAGTCAACTGACTAGAAGTAGACTCTTCCTCATCTCACAACTCCCAGCAAGGATGGTGTTATAGAACAATAATTGGCTCTGCAAGGAGACAGATATAAGTTCACATTCTATTTTTCATTCACCTGGTATGTCACTCTTGAGTAAGTTACTTAATCTGAGCCTCTCACTTTCATTGTTAAAATGAAACTAATGACCTTTACTCCATATGTTATTATGGATAAATTGCTAGAGACAGAATGTAGAATAGTGGTTACCAGGGACTGGGGGTAGAGAGAAACAAGGAGATATTGTTTAATGGGTACAGAGCTTCAGTTTGAGATGATGACAAGGATCTGCAGATGGATATAAGTGATGGTTGCACACTATGAATGTACTTAATGTACACTCAAAAATGGTTAAAATGGTAAAACTTAGGTTATGTATTTAACCACAATTTTAAAAGAAGGTTATTATGGAGATTAAATGAGGTAACACACGTAAAACACCAGCACAGTGCCCAGACTTGACAGATGGTTAAAAAAAGTATTAACGTCCTTTCTCTCTTCTACCTACGTGTCCGATGCAGGTTGCAACTTGAGACCAGCTCCTGGATAAATGTATTTAAGAGGGAGCCTGCTTTAGTATTTAAATATGTTGCCTCTCTCCCTGACTCTGTAGTGATGAGGTGCTAAATTTCTAGATTTTTTTCTCAAGTGACTCTTCCAGTTGCCTGGCTGGCATGAGGTTTGAGCCATTGCCCAATTCGGATTCAAGGTTTCTCCATATAGCCTAATTGGAGACTAGCTAGGAGCCTGGGCATTCAACAGCATTTTGAATAATTATTTTCTCTTCCTATTCAAATCCCATTCTCATTCTCAGAAATATTCCAGAACTGTACCCTTCTCCATTCCCTCAGTCTTTTAACTTTTCACACACGTGCTCGCACACAACTATACCCCACAGCTTTTACCCTTCCTTCCCAAAGCTTATCCCTCTTCATGTATTAGATTAAGTTATATAAAATTGCCACCTTGGGACTTCCCTGGTGGCGCAGTGGTTAAGAATCCGCCTGACAATGCAGGGGACACAGGTTCGAGCCCTGGTCTGGGAAGATCCCACATGCCGCGGAGCAACTAAGCCCATGCACCACAACTACTGGGCCCGCGCTCCGCAACAAGCAGAAGCCACTGCAATGAGAAGCCCGCACACCACAACAAAGAGTAGCCCCTGCTCGCCACAACTAGAGAAAGCCCGTGCACAGCAACGAAGACCCAACACAGACAAAAAGTAACTAACTAACTAAATTTATTTATTAAAAAAAAAAAAAGTTAAATCTGCCCCCTTTGTAGGTCAAGGATTTCAAGAATTAAAACTGGGGTTGCCAGGTGCTTTCTATAAACGGCCATACAGTAAATTTCTTAGGCTTTGATGACCATACAGCCTCTGTTGTAACTATTCAGCTTTGTTGTTATAGCTCAAAAGCAGCTATAGTTAACACATAAATGAATAAATATGGTTGTGTTCCATAAAACTTTATTTATGGAAGGTGAAATTTTAATTTTATGTAATTGTCTCAAATCACAAAAAATTTTTCTTTTGTTTTTCCCTAACTACTTGAAAATGTAAAAACCAATCTTAGCTCATGGGCCTTACAAAAACAGATGGATTTGGCCCCTAGGCTATAGTTTGTTGATCTCTAAGTTAGATGATGACTAAAGAACAAGTCTGCTACAACACTGGTTAAATACAGAGTGGTTACAAGAAAATTTTTAGCTTTTACATATATATATGGCTTTGCAGCTTGTAGGTAAAAATAGAGAATTCAGTTTTACCAAATTCTTAGATACATAAATTATTTGATTTTGCTATGCTGGTCACTAAAGGGTCTTTACTTACACAAAAGGATGAATAAGTATACACCAATGGAATATTTCTGCACAGATTTTTGCCATTCTATAACTGAAAGGTAACTTAGTTGCTAATTCTCTGTTTGGAAAGAAAAATTTAAAACATTGCTATCTTTCACTTTCATAGTGTATGGTTAGATATAAACTTCTTAAGACATGATGGCAAATAAATCATCTTACGAGAAATTAGTGAATAGGACAACTGCTACGTTAGAATAATTTCAGTTTTTACCTCCCCAAACCATATACTGTAGATTATTAATCATCTAAATGAATAGTAGCTAATTAGATACATACGGGATGTTGGAAAGATGCAGAGTAGCTGATGGTGGAAAAATATTCTGGAAGTTTTTAGAGCCAGGCTTTTTAAAGCGATGCAAAGGACTATTGCTAAAATCCTTAGTCAGACCTTGGTCTTCTTGTCCCTCTCGAGGAAGCTGAACTGCTTGATGTTTGGACAGTGTAGCACGAAGCACTTTCCCATAAAGTCTCTGACCACTCAGATGGTTCATTGCTGGTGCATAAGAAGAAAATAAGGAAAGTCTGGGTATTAAGATAGAGTCTCTGTAAAACTGTCTATCATAATTCTTTTTATTTAGTCATTTAAAATTATACTGTCAATTTGAGGGCTTAAATGGCTTTAAATTTAAAAACTCTTATATACGAAAATGTATTACATGACTCTGTTTTTCTGTAATGAAAGAAAAGCAATACAACAAAAAGTAACTATTTTCCTAGCAGAGTGCTAGGAAGTTCCAGAATGCCTGAAACATACCACATGCTCAGGAAATGATTATTGAATAAATTAGCTTAATCTCAAGTAAATTTTATTTTTTTAACATCTTTATTGGAGTATAACTGCTTTACAATGGTATGTTAGTTTCTGCTGTCTAACAAAGTGAATCAGCTATACATATACATATATCCCCATGTCTCCTCCCTCTTGCATCTCCCTCCCACCCTCCCTATCCCACCCCTCTAGGTGGTCACAAAGCACCGAGCTGATCTCCCTGTGCTATGTGGCTGCTTCCCACTAGCTATCTATTTTTAATCTCAAGTAAAGCTTTTTTTAATAAAAAATCTGAGTAGTAATATTTCAACAGCCACTATAATAATAAACGGTGAGATTGTAGAATGACACTTTCTTGCACCATCAGTATGAAGTATTCCCAAACTGTTATGCCATGCAACAGTCCTAGAAAACTTAATTTGAAAGGAGAATAAACAAGCAAACAAACAAATAAAATGAAAGAAAACAAGTCATGTTTATTAGTTTAAAGCTGATGGAAAAACCCTAGAGTCAAAGCTCTAAACATCAACAATATATTCAAATAGATAAATGAACTTCAAAGAATAATAAATATTTTAAAATCTTAAAATATAAGCAGATCCAAATAATGGAGATATTAACATAAGGAGGTACTCTTCCTACTAGCCATAAGTTTATTTTATAGGAAAATTCACATACAAAAGGGGCAGGTTATCATTATTATTATTTATCATTAGTACCTAGCTGAGCTTGATTTGCATCTGCCATCTGAACCAATGCATTTTCTTTCTTATTAAACATTATCTTCACTCGATGTACATCACCATATACTCCTAATTAAAAAGACAAAACAAAACAATTTTTTAATGCTGATTGTGTAATGTTCAATTAACTTTACTAATATATTTAAAGAAAGCTTCTTTTCTCATACTATATGCTTTCCCTGGGCAATTTCATACATAGGTTCCCAAATTTGTATCTCTTCTATGTTCCAGATTTATTAATCTAGTATCCCCTTTCACCTGGATGTCCCACCTGCTCTTTCCTGCACCCTCCTGTGTTCACTAACTCTGTTGATAAACAGTACCATCATGCACATATTTGCTCCAGTCAGACATCTGGGAGTCATCTTTTGACTTACCCCTTTCCTTAGACACTTACATCCAGTCAACTACCAGCACTCATTGATTCTATGGCTTAAATATCTCTCACATTTGTCCACTTCTTCCCATCCTCACTACCATCAAATCTATTATCACCATTTCACATCTGGACTATCATCATAGCTTCCTAACTGATCTCATTACATCCATTTTTTCTATGCTAGTGTTCCCCAAAGTGGGTCCCACATCCCCAAAAGCAAGCAAAATGATTCACTGGGGTGTGGGAGGAAAATAAACTTTTACTTATACTGATTTGTTTATATAAACCAGTATGAAAAACTACATTTTACTAATTTTCAACATATAGAAGAAATTATACACAGAAGTTTCTACAATATGAAGGGCATTCTCTCATTTTTTTAAATTTAGTGTATTAAAATATATTGCAATTTATGTGGAACAGGGTATCACCAATATCATAAAAATAAGATCTTTAAACAGTAGCATCATTACCATACTTTGTAATAGGATGAGAGAATGACTACGACAATCTTCAAGGCACACAAAGGAGTACTGGTTATCTTGTGGGCAAGCCCCTAAGAGCAACTAAACTTAGAGATGAATGGTAGTTTTAAAATTTAAAAAAAAAAAAAAGACAAGTATTCCAAATTTGCTGTCCTTTTCAGAAATGACAAGTGGCTGAAATAGATACTCTGTAAAAAATAACACACAATTTGTTCTTCAAGCTGAGGGTGATATTTTTCTAAAGGAGTGAGAAATTAACTACTTTTGGAAAGAAATGTGCTCTGGCTATTAAAGAGACATATGAAAATTTAGCATTAATAAATGATTTTGTTAAGGAAAATTACATAAATGTGTCATGAATAAACACTTTTATAGTAACTGCAAATGAGTATAAAGTTTCTCTGTGGGGTGATAGAGATGTTCTAAAATTGGACTGTGGTAATGGCTGCACAACTCTGCAAATTTACTAAAAATCACTGAGTTGTACATCTGAAGTCAGAGAATTGAAATGGCTGCAAATTATAACTCAAAAACGCTGTTAAAAAAACCTATTACCCACTCAAAAAATTTGAAACAATTTTCCATCCTCTTAAAAATTCTTCCACATGAAGAGTACTAGTGAGTTTTAACCCCCTTATGCTAATGTAACAGTTTTCAAGATCAACTACTTTAACAAGAGGAAAAATGGAACTTTTCTAGGTAAAGTACAACAAAATTTAGTGGATTAGACTGAAAAATTAGTATCATAATTATTTAGTACAGCAACAATGAAACACTTCCATTCAAATCGCCTATCTTTTTTTTTTTTTGGCCGTGCCCACGCAGCTTGTGGGATTTTCAGTTCCCAGACCAGGGACTGAACTCAGGACCTGGCAGTGAAAGCACTGAGTCCTAACCACTGGACCACCAGAGAATTCCCTCGCATATCTTTATGAGGTATCTTTTTCATTTATGACAACCATTAAGATCAAGTACTAAAAGAAAGTGAATTTAGAATCAGTTCTTGGGATACTGAATCAAAATGAAAAAGGTTTTTGAAATAATGAAGCATATTAAATCATACTTCTCACTAAATGTTAATAGATTTTTATTTTAAAAAGTGTCATAAGAAAAATCTTTATTAAATATCACTTCATTGTTCTTATATTTCTGTTTGTACATATTATACTAAAGAGTGTAGTAAAAGATGGATGAAATTTATGAATAATTAATCATATATAGATTAGGAGTACATGCTAAATATTTTTTTTAACTGAGAGGGGCACACTATTGGAAAGTTAGGGGATTATTTTTAAAATCAACATCTCATTATGCCTCTCTCCTGTTTAAAACTAGTCAATGGATTCCCACTGTTCTTAAGTTAAAAACGAAGCTCTTTAATATAGCTTACAAAGCTCTTAATGACCTTGCCCCTATCCATCTGCCCAGCTTCAACATGTCTCTCCCTTACACTCTCCATTGAGCTTCCTTCATTTCTATGTTCCACGAGTTCTGTCTCTCACTGCTACTATCTGTGAAAGGACATTTGCCCTCCCTTTCTGCCTGGCTAATGTGTCCTCATTTTTCACAAGTCAGCTTAACTATCATTTCTACTGGTACATCATCTTTGATTCCCTCAGCTAGGTTAGGTCTCCCAGCTGTATGTTCCTATTACAATCTCTATTTCCCTTTTTATAAAACTTTGTTCTAACTGTAATCACTTACTAAGTCTTCCTTGCTATTCTATCCTCAGTGTTGATCAAACACACTAGTAGGCACATAGCAGTAATAAATATTACTGAATGATGCAATATGCTCAATTCACATCATAGATGATATAAAAAACACCAAAAAAAAAGAAAAATTACTTACCAAATAGGATAAAAAGTCCATGTGGTGTAATAAGCTGTTTGAAAAGGATAACACAAAATATCAGTGTCTAAGTAAAAATTTTAAGTAAGTTTACTTGTTCAAAGCACTTTTTACATGCTGCTTCTATATATACTAGTGATGAATTTTAATAAAAATTCTTAAAATAAACATTTTCATTGAATTTAACTCTAGGTCAGAAGCTACAACACTTCCTCCTGAAAGACTTTTTACATATAATACTTTTCAACTCACATCAGGATTAAGATTGGTGACAAGTAGAACAGAATTTCCCGGTATACCACCAGCCCCAGGAATGGCCATCCTTCCAGTGACAGCAGAGGAGGTGATTGTGAGAGGACCAAGAGCTCCGGGACCTAGTCCAGCTGGGACTGACAGACCTTTTCAAAACATCAAAAGCATTTCATATTCTAGTTACCTGGAGAATTACAACACTTAATACAACTTAAGTAAATAAATGAAGACAAAAGCAAAAATAGAGAAGAAAATGTTTCAAAGCTACCATAAGGATAACAAAGGTCAGTTTTCTGCCCTCCAGAGTCTGTCTGGAAGTAGAGCTCTTTATTCGTTGATACTATCATACTTAGTACTTTATTATTTATACAGTGCTTTGCAGAGCAACCAAATTCCCTGGTCTTAAAAGCATTAGGTTTTTCAAAGGGTCTATAGCTACAAGTACTCCTTCTATTTCTTGAAATAAATATATTCCAGCACATTTCTCTGAAGTAGATGTTATTTTCATATTGACTTCTACCATAAAACCAGGTACATATTTTTGTAAAAAGTCCTTCAGCAGAAGTCACATATATGCATCCTAGGTAGTAATGCATGTTCTAAAATTGGACTGTGGTAATGGCTGCACAACTCTGTAAATTTATTAAAAATCACTGAGTTGTATATCTAAAACAGGTGAATTGTATACATACATTCTGCATGGGGAAAAAACATTTTGTAACCTTGTAAAACATTATTACCATCAAGAACAAATTTATAGAATTCAATATTCTTTTGCAGCAAGAATTTTCAGAGCTCTCTACTCCCCCAGATATTTCAGAACTACTGCAAGTTCTACAATACTGGAATATTGACACTATATACTATACCTAAAACACTACACTTCCTCAGAAGGTCCCACTATTTGTATTCTCAGCTTAAAAATTATCTAAGATAAAATCTCTAGTTGATATAAAATGAACCAGTTCTTTAATTTATTGATTCTTTAAGCTCAAAATTCCTTATAATAGACAGAGTCTGGCCAGTTTATCACAAATCATGTAATTAAATTGCAATATAGTTTACAATCATACTATTCTGCTTGACAATCTAAGGAAAGTTATTACTACCATCATCTTGCTGAATTTTAAAACTGTGCAGATCACCTTCTTAGGGTGGATGCTTTTCCATGAAATCTATACTCAGTAGTCTTTTGCATGACCTCTTCCCATGCCCCTGCAACTTTTGAATAACTTCCTTAAGTCTATTATATACCGCCAACACTACACCTTAGCTACACTGTAGGGTATATACATGTGTGCATGTGTATATGTACGTCCCCCTGCTACACCTTAAAAGTCTTATCAACTCAGGAGCCCTCTTTACACATTTTTTCTCTTTCTTAACATCTACTACAGTGTTTTATACATACAGTGTGTAGAAAGAAATAACTAAAATGAGGGAAACCATATATCACTACCTCCAAATGTATAAAAATTAAACTTTTGGGAGCTTCAAACACATAAAAACAATGCCTTCATTTTAATGAGATAGGTAGAATTACTCACTTAATTAAACATACGTTAAGATGTCTTAAAACCACCAAAAACCTAAAACTTAAATGAACCTCAACCTTTTAAATCACTCTTTTCTTTTTAGTTAATTTCATCCTCTCCAGTTAAGAGACTAGTTAAAATTCCCAGAATTAGAAAGGTAGGATACAAAGATTATTGCCAGAAAGCAACTATGTTGTAATTTAAAATAGTTATATTCATAAATCAGCTGGAAACTGTAAAAAGGTACTGTGTAGACTAGGCTTAACACTACGCCACTCTTCTTTCTAATCACCAACCTCAAGTGTATTCTTTAAGCACCAGCAATAAAACCATAAAGTATTTTTTTCTCCTCCTTAAGTTATGATCAAATTCATTTTGTTTACTATTTGGAAAAGAGTCAGAGAGTCATTATCAAAGTATTAACCGATTGCTATCTCTTAATTATTTCTATTACTTAAAGAAAAAAATATATATTTTTTCTGAAATAAAACAGCATGCATACCCTCTACGGTAATCTTCTAAACCCATTAATCAAAAAAACAAAAAAAGAGGATTTACAAATAAGTTTAACAGTAAATGTTTATTAATTCAAATGTTTGCTGACTGCATACTATGTATTAAATGCCATCAAAGGCATTTAACGACACAAAGATAAATAAGACAGAAGTCTGTTTAACATGTAATTGATAAGCTTATAAGCAAGCAGTTCATATATTTTGTGTAATAACCAAAAAAAGGCAAATCAGAGATTATTTAATATAGTCAACCTATCTGTGCCAATGGCAAGTATAAATGATGCAGAATATATAAGGGAATTTTGGAGTTGAGAATGGAACCAGAGAGAATTATTTATAAACACAAGGAAGCTGTGCATCATATATTGTACATGAGCCACTTCCATGATTGAAACACCTAATGCTTTTATTATAAATCCTTCAAATATGGTAATATTTTTCATTTTGATAAGTTCCTGGAAAATATAGACCATCATTAAGAAATCATTTCAAATTCAACTTTAGAGTTAGTCACCTGTAGCTTGAGGAAATCCAATGGCTGGAGCAAATCCAGCAGCCCCTGCATATGGTGAGGAAATTATTCCTGGTGCACCTAACGGGGAAGAGAAGCTAAAATAAATATACTACCTTCTATAAATATGGTTATCATAGCAATATAAAATGGCTATATGAAGGTGTATTACTGATAAAGAGATTCTGTTACAGAGTAAAGATTTGTTGAACAGGTGATCCTTAATGGTAAGTAAAGAGCCTCTGCCACTTTCAGAGGCTAACCCCTTTCAACTGGGTTCAAGGTTCAAGAGTACAGCTAAAATATTATTTAATTTTGAGTTATTAGTTTGCTACTTAGTTTTAGTTTATTTAGTTTTGTTATTTAAGTTGATATTCTTGTCCTTATTTAGAGCATTGTTTCTATGCAAAAATCATCAAATACTTATTAAATTGTACTGTACCTGGGGGGTACTGTGCTGACAAAAAGAAATATGAAATAAAAATCCTTGCCTTTGAGAGGCTTTACAAACTAAAAGTATGAATTACAGGAGATTCACATGCTGAGGATCTAGGGGTTTAAATACAAATATACTGCAAGTGCTCTAAGAAGAAGGGATTGCAAAGGATCACTATGATTGTTTGAAGGTCTCTCAGGAGGTAAAACTTGAGCTGGACATTCAGTAAGTGAAAAGCAGTGCTTAGTGTGCACTGGATGCTAAACAAAGGCTGGTATTCCCTCTCCTTTTAGAAGCCTGGCGACTGTGAACCATCAATAAAAACAAGAGTTAGTTCCAATGGAGGACTCAGTACTAGTAGGAAAACAATTTGGTTTGGGACAAGTTAAGGTTGAGGTGATAGTAAGACACTCAAATGGGAATGCCACAAGTGGAAATGAGGGGGCAAACGCAGAATTTCTAACTATTACAAGACACAGATTTGTAAATCATCTATATAGAAATAAATGTGAAAGCCATATGAATGAGAGCTCCACTAAAAAGGGCACAAGGCAAGAAATGAAGAAAGCTAAAAATAGAACCTGGGAGTATTAGTACACTTAAGTGGTAGAGGACGGAAGAGGAACATTCTAAGGAAAAGAGAAAAAGAGAACAACCTTAGAAAGCAAAACAAAACAGTGAATTATAATGAATTATAGTCCCTCAGGATCTAGAGACATAAAGTTTTAGGGGAGGGGGCCTTCCATAAAAGTCAAAGAGAGTGAGAAATGTAAAAGGTAAACAATAGTTTTAGAGCAACAGTGAGAAGCTAGACTGTAAGAGTCAAAGGGAAGGTTTTGGGGTTTTTTACCCTAATGATAGGCTGATATGCATATTTATAGGAAGAAGTATGTAGGCTACATTTTCCAGAGGGGTTAAAAGATCATATAAGTTTATTCTCTTCATTAAAGATAATTATTTAACAGAATTTATTAAATATGTAGCTGTGATTAAAATAATTCAAGAAAATACAGTCATTGAGAGACTTCAGGGACAGAGCTAGCAGAGAGAACCAACAATAAATGAAGACACAGAAAATGAGAATAACTGACAGAGTAAGTGATGAAATAAGAAGGGAAACATATATTTATTGAAAGCACATTAGGAGGCAAGCATTCTTCTAGTGCTGAGGAAGCAATGAATAAAGCAGACAAAAATCTCTGCCCTTGCTAAACTTACATTCAAGTAGGCTCAAGATCATAGGTAAAATGAAAACAGAAACAGACTCACAGACTTAGAGAATGAACTTATGGTTACCAGTGGGGAAGGGTGGGGGGGAGGGATAATTAGTGAATTTGGGATTGACATGTACACACTGCTATATTTAAAATGGATAACCAACACGGACCTATTGTATAGCACAGGGAACTCTGCTCAGTATTATGTAACAACCTAAATGGGAAAAGAATTTGAAAAAGAATAGATACATGTATATGTATAACTGAATCACTTTGCTGTACACTGGAAACTAACAAAACATTGTTAATCAACTATACTCCAATATAAAATTAAAAGTTAAAAAAAAAGATGATAGGTAAAATGATGCACTTTCATAACAGAAATAACTATATTTAAGGCATAAAGGAAGACTTATGAGAGAGGCTTCAGTACAGGTATGAGTTATCGTGAAAATTTACACTAGAAAATTAAACATAGGAAGAGGTATGGTAGGGCTTCCCTGGTGGCGCAGTGGTTAAGAATCCACCTGCCAATGCAGGGGACACGGGTTCGAGCCCTGGTCCAGGAAGATCTCACATGCTGCGGAGCAACTAAGCCCATGCGCCACAACTACTGAGCCTGCGCTCTAGAGCCTCCAAGCCACAACTACTGAAGCCCAAGCGCCTAGAGCTCGTGCTCCGCAACAAGAGAAGTCACCGCAATGAGAAGCCCACGGACTGCAACGAAGAGTAGCCTCTGCTCGCCGCAACTAGAGAAAGCCCGCATGCAGCAACGAAGACCCAGCACAGCCATAAATAAATAAATAAATTTAAAAATATATTTAAAAAAAATAAGAAGAGATATGGTAGATTGTATTACTGTTGCCAAGTATTCACTTGACCCTTCCATGTAACTCTGGTCAGTCATGTGACTTGCAGTGTCTCCTGTGGGAGGAGCATACATTTCTATGCAACACCCACTGCACTCAGTCATGTGATAGGAACACACGGACAGACAGGACATAAACTGCCTCTATGCAGAAGCTTTAAGAGGCATTATGGGTTTACACCAGCTCTCTTATTTTTTTACTCTCTGCCACAAGAATGCCATGTCTCAAATGTAGTGACACCTTCAGCCTGGACCCTCCATCAAAGACATGTGAAGGAAGTTTGCAAAAGCTGATTTGCAGCTGTTTAAGTGTCAGTCATGTGAGAGGAATAAATGTTAATTGCTGTAAACCACTGAGATTTGTGGGAAGGGCAAGGGACGTACTTTTAAAACAAAACAAAGAGACTAATACAAATGGCTATGGGGTGGGGGGTATGAGGCAGAAAACTTGTAGTAGGTTTTAGAGAAATGAGGAAAATTCCTGAGATAACACTCACTGAACATTAAATAGCAATAAATGAAAGAATTGGCAAACAATTACCAGGGCCAAATTTTAAATAATTGTTTCCAAGTAAAATATGATTAACAAGAACATTTGTTAATACTCGACAAAAGAATCATTTGTAAAGTTTCTGTAAATCTACATTCCTCAAATAAGCAGAAACAGAAACATTTTAGCAAGGTAACCAGTTAGGCAATGGTTTACACAAACTTTTAAGAAAAAGGTTTAAGATTTGCATAACTAAGAATACATATTTTACATTTGGAAAAGGTACTACCACAACAGCAATTAAGGTAATACAAATGAAGCGATAACATTTTTACCTATGAAATCAGTTTATCAGTGTTATTTATAATAGGAAAGCCCTAAAGAAACAAGCTTAATGTCTAAGTTGGAGAATTATTATATAAATTATGAGTCACTAGACAAAATACAGAGCCATTTAAAATATTACAAAGAGTATGTACTATGTAAAAAAAGCACAATTATTTTGTTTTTCAAAAATGTTGGTACAGTAGCAGACTAAATAATACAGACCAACCTTACTGTAGATATGCCCAATGGAAGAGTAAAAAGATCTTAAAAAAAAAAAAAAATCTAAGAGCTAACAAAATGATTAGGAATAAACCAGGCCAAAAACCAAACTCTGTGAAACAGCTAGGTTTTATCAGCCTCATATGTAATAGACAAGATACAAATCCCAGGGTCAGCCCAAGGAAGGAAGTCAACAGGGGACCTCCATGGCATTAATCTAGAAGTGTAAGCCTAAAATAACCCATCCCATTACCTACTCCTCCTACCTTCAGAAGATTGCAAGGAAAGTTGCCTTGGTGTCTAACAGAGAAGAGACAAAAAAGTTCCTGAAAAGTTAAAAAAGCAAGCTTTCATGCAAATTTGCAGCCCAAATTCACATTTCTTAGGAGTTCAAGGGAAAATTAATAAAATTATGGATTTAGATTGAAATGGTCCCAAACACAGATCCTTTACTGAGGCAGACAAGCAAATTCTTTCTGGAGGAACATACCATCTTGATACTAAGCCTCAAAGAACTCTCACAATTCCCCAAGTAAAATGAGAAACTCAAAAAGAAAAAAAGAAAGTAGAAAAAGAAATATCTAATTGCAGAAAAATAACTGCAAAGATTTCAGACATTGGAATTATCAGATTTGATTTGATTTGATTTTAAATAGTATGTTTGAAGAAATAAAAGCCATGCTGAAAAATATCTGTAGGGAAGATACTTAAAAAAAAAAAAAGAACCAAGTATCAATAAAATTTCTAGAAATAAAAAGCACAATTATTGAAATCTAAAATTATCAGACAAATTTAACAACAGATTAGACAAAGGTGAAGAGACCATTAGTAAAATGAAAGTCCCTAAGGAATTATTTAGGATGCAGCTCAGAGAGATAAAGAAATAGAAAATATGAAAGAAAGTTTGAGATACTCAGAGTAAGACAGTATAACAGGTCTAATCAAAATTCCAGAAAGTAAGAAAAGAAACAGAGTGAAGGAGAAATATATGAGAAGATCATTTCTAGAACCAGTAAAAGACAACAATCCACCAAATCAAGAAGCTTTTTGAGCTCCAGGTAGAAAAAATAAATCCTTAAACAGACACATCATACTGAAACTACAGACATCAAAGATGAAAAAAAAAATCTAAAGAATAGCCAGAGAGAAAACAGCAGTAATTAGGTTGACAGCTGACCTTCCAAGAGCAACAATGAAAACCAGACTATTGTGTACTGATTTCTCTAATACACTGGAAAAAAAAACCTGTCAACCTAGAACTCTATATATCTTTTAAAACTGACAACAAAATAAAGACATTTCTGAGGAAACGAACACTTCAAACATGTTAACACAGACCTTCCCCTTAAGAGAATACTAAAGGATATCCTTCCGGCAGAAGGTAAGCAATCCCAGATGGCATATCTGAGTTGCAAGAAGAAATGAAAGGCCTTAAGAGAGTTATATATGGCTTAATCTAAATGAATATTGATTGTATAAAATAATACTAACAAATTGAAATGTTAAAATCTAAAAAGTTTTAAACATAATAATATCTTGAGTTAGGAGGAGGTAAGAGAAGGTAAAAGGAGTTAAAGTGTCCTAAAGTTCTTGTATTATATAAGAACAGATTACAGGTATCGATTAACTCTATATTTTGGTAAAATAAGTATGAAAGTCAAAAATCCTAGATGAAAATACAAAACAGTGTTAAACATCGAAAACAGTAGTGGGAAAAACCGAATAATAAACATTAATTCGACAAATATTTTTTGGGTCTATTTTGTGTCAGAAACAAATATCAGCAAACTAAGTAGAGAAGAAAAAAAACTACCTTGGTGAAGCTTATTTCGACTGATGAAAACATAATTAAACAATAAACACAGTAAATAAGTTAACTGCATACGTAAGAAGGTGATAAATACTACTAAAAAAATAGAACAGGAAGAATCAGGAGTACTGAGGGAAGGCTGGTCAGGGTAGGTCAAAGAAGGCAGCAGGAGCAAAATCTGAGGGTATCTGGGAGAAAAGCCCTCCAGGAAGAGGGAATAACTAGTGGAACAATCTGGAGGTGGGAACATGCCTAACATGTTTTAGAGGGATGTCAGTTTGGTGGGCAAAAGGAGCAAGGGGAGAACATCAAAGGAGATATGTCAAAAGAGTAAAATTGGAGTGGATGGTATAGGGCTTGCAATCCAATGTAAGGATGTGGGCATTTACTCTGAAAGAAATGGGAACCTTTGGAGGGTTGTCAGCATTAGACTGAAATGATATGACTTATTTCTCTTCTCTAATTTACATACAATAAACTGTACAAGTACAAAAGGCAACTGATCTGCTTTCTGTCACTAAAGATTAGTTTGCATTTTATAGAATTATATATAAACAGAATCATATACCAGGTGTTCTTTTTTATATGGCTTCTTTCATTCATAATAATGTTTTGTCTGGCTTCTTTCATTCAACATAGTCCTGTTGTCCTTAACAATTTATTCCTTTTTATTGCTGAATAGTATTTCATCGCATCGATAAACTACATTTTGTTTATCCATTCACCTGTTAATAGAATATTTCCAGATTTTGGCCATTACAAATAGAATTGCTATGAACGTTTGCATACAGGTATTTGTGTGGACACTAACTTTTTCACTTCTCTTGGGTAAATGACTAGGTCATATTGTAGGTGCACATTTAACTTGAGTAACTGGCAAACTCTTTACCAAAGAGTTTCCTAAATTTTACATTGCCATCAACACAGTATGCTGGTAAAAGATGCTCCACATCCTTGGTACAGGAAACTTTTTTAACTCTAGCTGTTCTAATGGGTATGTAATAATATCTTATAGTAATTTAATTTCCATTTCCCTGATGACTAGAGATGTTGAGCACCTTTTCATGTGTTTACTGCCATTCATATACCATCTTTTGTAAAATATCTTGTCAAATCTTTTGGCCATTTTTTAATAGTTTGTTTTCTTATTACTGAGCTATAAGAGTTCTTTATATAACTTGATATAACGAATTTGTCTTATATATATGTGTTGCAAATATTTTCTTCAAGTCTATAGCTTACCTTTTGGTTTTCTTGATGGTACCTTTCAATCAGTGAAATTTTTAAATGTTGATGTATGTACGATATATAAATTATTTCCTTTTATGGTTTGTGCTTTTTCTGTTTTACCTAAGAAACTTTTGCATATCCCAAGGTTACAAAGATTTTCTCTGTTTTTTTTTTTAATATAAGATTTATTTGTTTGTTTTGTTTTGGCCGTGCCACACAGCATGGCATGTGGGATCTTAGTTCCCTAACAGGGATCGAACCCACGCCCCCTGCAGTGGAAGCTCGGAGTCTTAACAGTGGACCGCCAGGGAAGTCCCCTCTCCTATGTTTTATTCCAGGAATTTTATAGGTTTAAGTTTTACATATAGGTCTAAGATCCATTTCAAGTCAATGTGTCAGTATGGTGTGAGATACGGATCAATGTTTATTCTTTTTCCAATATGGATATCCACCTGTCCAAAAACTACTTGTTGAAAGACTTTCCTTTCCCTATTGAATTTTTACACTGGCAATTTTGCTCAAAATCAACTCACTACATACATGTGGGTCGATTTCTAGACTCTATATGCTGTTCCATTAATTTTATATATCTAACCTTTCAACACTATCAAACTGGTTTGACTACTGCAGCTTTATATTAAGCCTTGCATTTATTTCCTTTCACTATTTTAGATACTTTTCCATTTCTATGTAAATTTTAGAAGTTCAGTGCATCTTACTAAAGTAAGAGAAAAATTAGAGTAGTTAGAGAAAGAAATAAGAGTTTATCAAGGTTGCTGAATATGAAATCAAGAAACTACAACACTGCATTTGTATATTAGCAACAGTTTAAAAACCAAATAACAGTGATGGCTAAAACTTACAGGGCACCATTCTAAGCTCTTTACGTATATTAGCACATTTAATATTCATCACAACTCTTACCTGTTAAGTACTATTATTATGTTCATTTCACATATAAAGAGACAAAAGTACAGAGCAGTTAAGCAATTTGCCCAAAGTTACACGGATCATAAAGATTGGTCTAGAATTAGAATCTAAAAAGTATGGCTCTTAGGAATAATTCTAACAAACATATGCAAACCTTTATGGGGAAAAGTCACCAAACTTTACTCAAAGACACTAAAGAATATACAAATGAACGGAGATATGTACAATATTCAAAGACTGGAAGACTCTATTGTAAAGATGTCAATTATCTTCTAAGTGATTTATAAAGTCAATATAATCCAATCAAAACCCTAATAGTGCTTTTTTCCCCCTTTGAGGACTTGAAAAGCTGATCCTAAAATTCCTAGGTGTAAATGGTCAAGAATTGCCAAGATACTCCTGAAGAATAAGTAAAGAGACTTAACACTATCAGATATTGAGACTTGTGGTAATGACAAAAAGAAAGACAAATAAATAGACCAATGGAACCATGCTCAGAAAACTACTCATGCATATATTAACCTCAAGTTAATGGTATGTGTTAATTCTGAAACTACTTTTTGTGTATTATAGGATTGAGCAAATAAGTAAATATGTTGAGGCTAATGGAAACTAGATTTCTCATTCTTGAAGAAGGGAATCACCAATATGAAAAAAAGTGTGCTGAACTGGAATTGGAGTTATCAGTTAAAACTTGTGGTTTTTTTTAAACACAAACACACACACGCACACACACAGAGAAATATATTTATGAAGTACACATACACATATATTCTAGTCATGTCCATTTAAAGTTCCTAGAAGCAGTGACACCCTATTAGCAATAAACACATATAATGCCTTGATACTGATTTCCAAATACTATTTCCTACTAAAAGGAACCAGGGCTCACTGGAGTAATGGCTGACTGCAGTGTTAAGGCAGGGAAAGTAAAGAAGATCTGAAATCTCTTCTGCCAGAAAGTAAGGAAGTGTTCAAACAATGATGAAGATATGTCAAAAGGCCACAGAAGCTAGTGTGAAAGGGCTCCCACTGGCCAAATCTGGGAGAGTTTGAACATAAAATGAAAAATGATACTATGAAATTATTACCCATAGACTAAAATAAGAACCTACAAGTTCATACTAACATGAAAAAATTAATACAATGAATAGTAGATAAGCCACAGAGAGCTAATGTACTGTATAATGAATACAGACAACATTATACTAAAACTGTGTAATGTGATATCACTACAACTGAATATTACAATACATAAATACATCAAAGTAGCACATTATAAACCTTAAATTCACACAGATTTATGTAATAAAAATGAATGAATGAATGAATGGAGTGGTGGTAAGAAAAAAGTTCTTTATAATAAAATCTCAGCTAATAAATGAGAAGGAATGACAGAATTAGCAAATCACCAATATAGCAACAACTACCACCATAACAACTAACTTAAGCAATGGATGTTAAAACTAAAGGGTGAAAAGTCATAAGAAACAGGCTATTTTTATAGTCTCAAGGTATCCTCCTTACAAGGATATGTTGTTAATTACAAAGAGAAAAACAGTAACTTTACAGGGAAGAAACTTGGCAGAAACCACCTTAAGTGATCAAGGTTAATATCACCAGGAATAGGATAAACTGGCATTATGTGTCTCCTGATGTAATGAAATGAGAAAGACACAACATTATTTCAGCCAAAAAACCAGACACGCATGTTGGGAGAAATTCTATTATATACCCAACCCTGAACTCTTCTAAAATTTAAAGGTCATAAAAGACAAAGAATGAGGAAATGTTCCAAATTAAAGGACTCCCAAGAGACATGACAAATAAATTAACCTGATACTGAGAAAAATTTTCGTATGAAGAACATTATTGGGCTTCCCTGGTGGCGCAGTGGTTGAGAATCTGCCTGCCAATGCAGGGGACACGGGTTCGAGCCCTGGTCTGGGAAGATCCCACATGCCGCGGAGCAACTGGGCCCGTGAGCCACAACTACTGAGCCTGCGCGTCTGGAGCCTGTGCTCCGCAACAACAGAGGCCGCGATAGTGAGAGGCCCGCGCACCGCGATGAAGAGGGGCCCCCGCTCGCCGCAACTAGAGAAAGCCCTCGCACAGAAACGAAGACCCAACACAGCAAAAGTAAATAAATAAATAAATTTATAAAGAAAAAAAAAAAAAGAACATTATTTTCACAACTGGCAAAAATTTTAAAAGGTCTATGAATTAGATAATAGTATTGTGTGAATGTTAATTTCCTGATTTTGATAACGGTATTTAGGTAAGAATGTCTTTGTTCCTGGAAAATATACAGTGAGTATTTAAAAGGGACACCATGCCTGCAACTTATTCTCCAATGATTCAGAGGAAAAAAACAACACCACCACACACACACTCACACACACATACAAACAGATGATAAAGTAAATGTGGCATGATGTTAATAACTGGGGAATCTGAAGGATATAAGGGAATTCTTTGAACTATTCTTGCGACTTAAAGTATTTCAATAAAAAGTTACTAAAATACTATCAACTTTAAAATATAAGTATTTATCTTTATAATGTCAAAGTAATAAAGGATTTCTTAAACATGACACAAAAACACAAATATAAAGGAAATGGCAAATAAATTTGACTACATAAAAATACCATGGAGAGAATGAACCAATAAGCCAAAACTGAGAGAAATTATTTGCAACACATAATACCAACAAAGGACTAGTGTCTAGGATATATAATGAATTCCCACAAGTAAACAAGAAAAGACAAGAAACCAAACACAAAAACAGGCAAAAGTATTAACAGAAAATTCATAAAGGAGAATGGCCAATAAATAAATTAAAGTAAGTTCAACCTCACTGGTAATCAAGAAAATTTCACAGCAGCACTGTTCATAATAGCCTCAAACTAAAACAACCCAAATGTCTATCAACAGTAGAATAGATAAACAAACTGTGGTATATTCATACAATGGGAATCTATACACTTGACAGTACTGACAATGAATAAGCGATAGCCACATATGTGAACATGGATGAATCACAAAAGAAAACAAATAGTATGATTCCATTTAGATAAAGTTCTAAATATAGGAGAAAAAAATTTTTTTAATTAGCACTTAGGGCTGCATAATGAGTAGTAAAAAAACCAAACCGAACCACAGGGGAAAAGCAGAAAAGCAAAAGCATGGCTATCATCAAAAATTTGAGACTACAGTTATCTTGGAGCAGGGAGAGTGGGAACACTATAAATGAGAGGGGTACAAACAGTGCTTCTTCAGTATGTGTAAACATTTTATTTCTTAATCTGGGTAGTAATTACATGGGTATTTAAAACTGTATTCACATGTTTTACAAGCTTTTCTATAGGTATAATATATATCTCTAAAAAGAGGGACAGAATGCTCACAACTTAGCCCTAAGATCTTCAAACGGTAATCTTTAAAAGAAAGAAAAGAAAGAACAGCCAGTGAGGTAAGGAAAAAAGTCATGGAAGTGTGGTGTTTCTGAAGCCATGAGAAAAAAAAGAGGGAATAGTGAACTTTCAAATACTTGTGAGAGGCAGAGTAAACTTTCACACAACACATAAAAAAGTACTGTTCTCTGTTTGATGAATTATTTATCTTAGAATGTAGACACTACTCTGCAACGACAAAGGATTTATTAATACAATAAAAAAAGGATGGTAACATTCTGATTATTTTATATTCAGAAACCAAAATTTTTAATTGTATTTTTAAAATGTCCTCCTCCCACAATGCAGAACATTAATTATACCAACAGTATGTATTCAATTACTGAAATATGTGCAGTTCTGCATTTGATAGCTAACTTTTGGCAAACTTGAGTGATAGCCCCAATTTCTATCATTTGTTATTAAAATGGTTACAAAGACCTTTGGCTCTCCCAAATTGTACATATGAGTAGGGGCTAATAACAAATACAGTCGTCCCTCAGTATCCACAAGGGATTGGTTCCAGCACACTCCCCAACCCCCCCACCCTGTAGACACCAAAATCCAAGGATGCTCAAGTCCCTTATATAAAATTGTATAGTATTTGCATATAATCTCTGCACATACTCCTGCATACTTTGAATCATCTCTAGATTGCTTGTAATACCTAGTATGTTATAAATGCTATGTAAATAGGTGTAAATACACTGTAATGCTATGTAAAATAGTTGCCGGTACAAGGTAAATTCAAGTTTTGCTTTTTGGAACATTATGGAATTTTTTTCCCCCAAATATTTTTGATCTGCAGTTGGTTGAATCCACAGATTCCAAACCTGTAGATATGGAAGCCCAACTGTATAAAACACAAAAATTTGGTCAGACTAAAACAGAAACTTTAACAATTTAGGAACATGAACTGAACAATCCACTTGACTTTTTCGGTTATAAACAACAAAAAGCTTTTACACTAAATTTACCATCTGTTTTCTAGAAAATTTTGGACAACAATTTGGCTAAGGATTCTTTTTTCTCACCTATAAAATGAAGATAAACTAAATATCACTTAAAGTCTCAACTAATATTTTATGGTGTCATCTGGGAAAGAAAAATCAATCACAAAGGGTAATAAAATTAAAATACTTTATCTAAATAATAAACCACACTTTGAGAGTTGCAAAACCAAAAAGTATATTAACCTAATGATATATCCAAGTAGGCTCTCCACTACTTTTCCCTTTACATAAAGGTTCATTTTAAAAGTTTAAATTATTGAGAACTAATTTTAAATAAAAGGAAGCTCTCCAAAGCAACATTTGCATGAGTAATGCAGAAGACTACTTTTATTAGTGCAAAAATGCAACTTCACACAAACTCAGGGTAAAGATGAAAAGTTCTGATGTTTAAAAAACAAAAACAAAAAATTGTAAATCCTCTTCTTTGAATAAAGGAAGAACATACTACTAATTTAGGTCCTTGTTTTAAAGTGTCACTACTTAAAAAAGGAAAAGTATTTCTCTCAAGACCACTTACACCAATATTTTGCTGGTTATATTGGGCTGGCCAAAAGGTTCGCTCGTTTTTTTCTGTAAGATGCCTTTAGTAGCACTTAGTTGTCTTAACTTCATTTGAAACACTTTTGTTAGATTGTATTGTGACAGCTGTCAGACCAGCGTGCATTTTTAAAAAAACTTATCAAAATTGGTGAATTTTTGTGTAGCCATTTTAATATTGAAGATGGAAGAAAAAAAGCAACATTTTCAGCATATTATACTTTATTATTTCAAGAAAGGTAAAAACGCAACTGAAACACACAAAAAGATGTGTGCAGTGTATGGAGAAGGTGTTGTGACTGATCAAACATGTCAAAAGTGGTTTGCAAAGTTTCGTGCTGGAGATTTCTTGCTGGATGATGCTCCACAGTTGGGTAGACCAGTTGAGTTGATAGCGATCAAATTGAGACATTAATTGAGAACAATCAACGTTATACCATGTGGGAGATAGCCGACATACTCAAAACATCCAAATCAAGCACTGAAAATGATTTGCACCAGCTTGGTTACGTTCATCGCTTTGATGTTAGGGTTCCACATAAGCGGAAAAAAACCTTCTTGACTGTATTTCCGCATGTGATTCTCTACTCAAACGTAATGAAAACATTTTGTTTTCAAAACAAATTGTGACAGACAATGAAAAGTGGATATTGTACAATAATGTGAAACGGAAGAGATCGTGGGGCAAGCGAAATGAACCACTACCAACCACACCAAAGGCCGGTCTTCATCCAAAAAAGGGGATGTTGTGTATATGGTGGGATTGGAAGGGAGTCCTCTATTTTAATTAGCTCCTTCAGGAAAACCAAATGATTAATTCCAACAAGTACTGCTCCCAATTAGACCAACTGAAAGCAGCACTCGACAAAAAGCGTCCAGAATTAGTCAATAGAAAATGCGTAATCTTCCATCAGGATAACATAAGACCACATGTTTTTTTGATGACCAGACAAAAACTGTTACAGCTTGGCTGGGAAGTTCTGATTCACCCGCTGTATTCACCAGACATTGCACCTTCGGATTTCCATTTATTTCAGTCTTTACAAAATTCTCTTAACGGAAAAAATTTTCATTTCCGGGAAGACTGTAAAAGGCACCTGGAACAGTTCTTTGCTCAAAAAGATAAAAAGTTGTGGGAAGATGGAATTATGAAGTTGCCTGAAAAATGGCAGAAGGTAGTGGAACAAAAGGGTGAATATGTTGTTCAATAAAGTTCTTGGTGAAAATGAAAAACGTGTCTTTTATTTGTACTTAGAAACCAAAGGAACTTTTTGGCCAACCCTATAGATCAACTTATTTAAACCAGTGGTAATATATAAGACTATTAATTTCAAGCAAATGGTTGTATGGTTTATAAAGAACGAGTAATGTTAATGTTAGAAAATAAATTCAATTTCAGGTATCCACTTGTTTTTGCCAACTAATAGAATCTACTAATATTAAGATTCAATTAATGAACACATTTTTGTTCCATGATTCTCGCTTTTCTTTAGAAATCCTGAGAGAATCCAAGAAGAAACCACCTGACATATATGGATTAATAAATGAAACTTTTAACTTCAGAAAGCTTGTTCTGTGACCCAAAATAGAACTACTCACCAAAAGCCATAGGGGGTTCAAGGGATGGCTGGCCATCACCAGTAGGAAGGTCTAAGCGAGTGAAGTCTCTGCTTTTGTCATTATTATATTTCACATTAAGGCTGGTAAGCTTGGAGAAGTCAATACGCAGAGTGCAGCATGCATTATAGATATTCTGGCCATCCAGAGCCTAAAGCATGTAAGAAAGGGACTGATGTTTTGCAAGACAATAACAATAATAAATCAAGTAGCCTCTACTTTGACAGAGTGGCAATCAGGCATAAAGCAAAGAGGACTAAACTAAAAGCCAAAGACCTGTGTTTACTTTTACCTCTGTCACTAACTGTGTGAGCCTAAGAGAGAAAATGAAAATCTCTATTTCTCAGTTTTTTCATCTGTAAAGTAAGGATAATAATCCCTATCTTGTCTATGATAAGAGCAAATGGAAGAGGAGAAATGTACAAGCTTAGAAAACTATTATACGTTATTGTACATTGTACTAATTATTATTATGATTATTTTTTAAATGTTTAAAGATATTTAAATTTTACATTTCATCTTAATTCATTTTAGTGTAATTTATATAGGTTAAGATGAAATAAAGCCTTTGTAAATGGTACCTGTCAGAACCACAATATGTGAAATATTATCTACCACTTACTGATTTTCTTGTAAGTTTATTTTCTTTGAGTAATAAACTTGAGGGAAGTTTTGAGTCAGATCAGATACAAGACCAAAAATCAGCAATCCCTCCTTTGAAAATAATAAAGACTTACCAAAGGGATATTTATAGCCACTTATGACTTCCACAAACACTTCAATTTATAAAAATAGATACCAGAAACCAAAACATAAAAAATATCAATAAAACAAAAACATACAAATATACAAAAACCCCTGACTTATCATACTTATTGACCAGTATGCCATCATAAAGGTACAAAATAATATATGTGGGTAGTGGGTACAGCAAATATAAATGTTATTCCTAATCAAGAGCTAGACACTTTGTGATACACAAAAGTACTATAAACCTTAGTCCCTATCTTTGGAAAAAAATTAGAAATAATTCAGATACCAATACAAGATAGAATTATAGAGTTAGGGATAGATCTCAATAGGAGATGGGTCAAATGTAACCAAACTGAATGTGAAGTTTTACATCCTGTCAAAAGTCAAGCACTCATGTACTAACAAGAAGACAATATGAATTGAAGGCAGCATATTTCCTAAGATTTAATGTCTTTAGCAATTTAGAGCTCAATGAGATTCAACAGTGAATACAGTTGCAAAAATATTGAAATCAATCAATCTTTGGCTCACTTAATAGAAGTAAATGAGGCACTAGGGTAAAGATAATCCTACTTTATTAGTCAGATTATATCAGGAGTACTGTGCTCAACTCTAGACTTTAAATATGACAAACAGAAATGAGTCCCAGAAATCTGAGAAATGATAGGTGATTTGAAACCATTTCATATGAAGAAAGAAGTAATTTTTAGACTATAAGAAGAGCATATGGAACAGTACTTTTAAAAATGGTAAATTTTAGTATGTATATTTTATTACAATTTTCAAAAAAAAACACATGGTAAACTACAGCAAAGGAGAAGACATGATGGCTTTCTTTGGTATCACTGAAGTGACTGATTAACAATTGAAAAATGAAAAAAAGATCATAATTACCATTTTGGCATAATGTGCATTCAATGGGTCAGCATACTGAAGCAAGGCTTGAAACTGATTATTCTTTGTAAAGGTGATAATCTTTAAGACTGTGCCAAATTTAGAAAATATCTGGAAAAAAGTTCACATTAGGTTAAATTTAAGGAAAAAATTTGCTAACATATCTTTATAAATACAACTTGATTCATGAATCCCAGTTTTAAATGAAAATAATTTCCTCTATTAAAACTACTGGTACCAAAATTACTTAAATCAAGCCTAAGATGTCCATGTTTCAACACTCATGCATGGCTTAAAACAGTGCCTGACACATAACAGGCACTAAATATTTAACCTATTTTACAGCATGTCATAAATGGCACAATACTGAATCAGGAGGTTACAACAGGAATTAATTAATGCTGTGCGATGTTGGTGTTACAAAGCATATACCTGGAAGTGGAAGAGTCATACAGATCAACTATTTCAGCCTGAGAATCAGCATCTACTTCTTGAAATTTTTATAGACAGGAAAACTATAAAATATTCAACAAAATGAACAAAATGTTCAATGCTCTATTAATTCATCAAATACTCATAGAGCACTGTTCTAAGCTCTAGAAAGTCAGCAGCGAACAAAACAGTAACAAGAGTATCAATATGGGCTCATCAATTTTAAACAATAGTACCATACTAATGTTAATAATAGGGGAAACTGTGTACGTCTGTGGCGGTAAGGAGGTATATATATTCCGCTCAAGATTTTTGTGAACTAAAAGTGCTCTAAAGAATTCTAGTAGAAAACAAAATGTGAAACAGGAAAAAAAAACCTAAAAAAGGCAGAAAGAGAAGGGGGAAGAAACAACAAACAAGTAGGAAACAGTTACCAACCTGGCAGATATAAGTCCAACTATATAAAAAATCACTTTAAATGTGAATGTTCTAAATATGCTAATTAAAATACATACCTGTCAGAGTGGGCTTTTTAAAAAGCACAAACAAAACCCACCTCCAGGTTATTCATGAGAAACCCACTTTAAATATAAAGACTCAAGCTAAAGGGAGAGAAAGATACACCATGCTAACACTAATTTTTAAGAAAAGCTGGGGCTTCCCTGGTGGTGCAGTGGTTGGGGGTCTGCCTGCCGGTGCGGGGGGCGCGGGTTCGGGCCCTGGTCTGGGAGGGTCCCGCGTGCCGCGGAGCGGCTGGGCCCGTGGGCCGCAATTGCTGGGCCTGCGCGTCTGGAGCCTGTGCTCCGCGGCAGGAGGGGCCGCGGTGGTGGGAGGCCCGCGCACCGCGATGGGGAGTGGCCCCCGCTTGCCACAACTAGAGAAAGCCCTCGCACAGAAACGAAGACCCAACACAGCCATAAATAAATAAATAAAAATTTAAAAAAAAAAAAAAAAAAAAAAGAAAAGCTGGTACAGCTATAGTAATTTTAGACAAAGCTGACTTTTGAAGAAAAATTATCAGGGATAAAGAGGGAGGGTATATAATAATAATAGGGGTCATTTATCCAAGAAGACATAACAACCCTTAATATGTATGTGCTTAATGAAAAAGAATCAAAATACTTAAGAAAAAAAGCTGCTGGACTATAAAAACACTATTGTAGCTGGAGACTTTCACACCGCTCTACCACTAATTGACAGATCCAGAAGTCAGAAAATCAGTAAGGATAGAGCTGAACTGAATAGCATCATCAATCAACTGGATCTAATTGACATTTATAGAACAGTACACCCAATAATAGAATACACATTCTGAATTTTGCATGAAACATTGACCAAGATAGACACATTCTGAGCCATAAAACACACTTCAACAAATATAAAATAATAGAAATCATACAGTGTATATTCTCAAACAATTATAGATTTAAACTAAAAATCAATAACAGAATAAAAATACCTGGAAAATCCTCAAAGAAAGAAACGAGTCTCTGCTCTCATAAGGAAAGACAGACGATAAACAAATAAGCCAATAAATAGCAATGTCTGGTCATAAAAAAGTGTTTTGTTTAAAAAATAAAAGGGAAAGGGATGAGAGTGAACTGGAATCCAAGCTGGGAAGGTGCAAGGGTGCTCAAGGAAGGCGTCTCTAAAGAGTCTTTAGAGAAGTGGAATAAACAGAGTTGGGGGAAGGTTTCCTGACAGACCCCTGGTTACCAATGCTCTCACAACACTTGTTATACTTCCCCACCACAAGTTCAGGGCCAGGGTTACTACAATGCATTTTGCTTTCCTCTGACATCCCATTTTAAATCTGGATTTTAATGAGCCAGAAACCTGCCCTTCTCCTTCTAAGGATAAAAACGTTAAGTATTCCCTATGCTGGTAAGAATTTGCTGTTATCAAATACTATGTATGTGTCTCCTTAATAGGCAAATTGTCCTGCTTTTTAATTATCAGAAAGAATGATGAAGAATAACTATCCTAGGGCCCTCCCTGGTGGTCCAGTGGTAAAGAATCCGCCTGCCAATGCAGGGGACATGGGTTCGAGCCCTGGTCTGGGAAGATCCCACATGCTGAGGAGCAACTAAGCCCGTGTGCCACAACTACTGAGCCCGTGAGCCAAAACTACTGAAGCCTGTGCACCTAGAGCCCATGCTCCGCAACAAGAGAAGCTCGTGCACCGCAACAAAGAATAGCCCCTGCTCGCCGCAAATAGAGAACGCCCATGCACAGCAACAAAGACCCAACACAGCCAAAAATAAATAAATAAATGTATGTATTAAAAAAAAAAAAAGAAAAGAATCTGCCTTCCAATGCAGGGGACGTGGGTTTGATCCCCGGTCAGGGAACTAAGATACCACATGCTGTGGGGCAACTAAGCCTGCGTGCCGCAACTACTGAGCTCATGTGTCTCAACTAAAGAGCCCGCATGCCACGAACTACAGAGCCCATGCGCTCTGGGACCCCTGCACCACAACCACAGAGCCCACACGCGCTGGAGCCTGTGCGCCACAACTAGAGAAGAGAAAACCCACATGCTACAACTAGAGAGAAGCCTGCGTGCCGCAACGAAGGATCCCGCATGCCTCAATGAAGATCCCACATGCCGCAGCTAAGACCCAATGCAGCCAAAAATAAATAAATAAATAATAAATAAATCTTAAAAAAAAGAATAACTATCCTAGAGCACAGGCAACAAAAGAAAAAATAAATTCAACTACATCAAAATGGACACTTATGTTCATCAAAAGACTATCAACACAGTTGAAAAAGCAACCCACAAAATGGGAGACAATATTTGCAAATCATTTATCTGATAAGGGGTTAATATACAGAAATATAAAAAAAACTCCTACAACTCAACAACAACAAAAACCCAATTTTAAAAACAGGCAAAGGATTTGAATAGACCTTTCTCCAAAGAAGATAATCAATAGCAACAAGCACATGAAAAGATGCTCAATGGGAACTCCCTGGCGGTCCAGTGGTTAGGACTGTCAAGGGCCCAGGTTCGACCTCTGGCCAGGGAACTAAGATCCTGCAAGCCACATGGTGTGGCCCAAAAAAAAAAAAAGAAAGAAAAGATGCTCAACATCACTAATCATCAAAATGCAAATAAAAACTACAACAAAATACCACTTCATGCCCCTATTAGGACAGGTACTATTAAAAAATCCAAAACAAACAAACAAACAGAAAAGATTAAGTGTTGGGGAAGATGTGGAGGAAGTGGAACCCTTGTGCACTGTTGGTGGAAATGTAAAATGGTGCAGTGGCTATGGAAAACTGTATGGGGATTCTTCAAAAAAAATTAAGAATAAAATTACCATATGATCCAACAATTCCATTTCTCGGTATATACCCAAAAGAATTGAAAGCAGAGACTCAAAGAGATATTTGAACACCTATGTTCATAGCAGCATTATTTGCAATAGCCAAAAGATGGAAGCAACTCAAGTATCCATCCACAGATGAATGAATAAACAAAATGTGGTGTATCCGTACAATGGAATATTATTCAGCCTTAAGAACGAAGGAAATACTGACACATGCTACAACATGGATGAACCCTGAAGACACTGTGTTAAGGGAAATAAGCCAGTCTCAAAACAACAAATGATGCGTGATTCCGCTTATATGAGGAACCTAGAGTAGGCAAATCCACAGACAGGAGGAAGAATGGTGGTTGCCACGGGCTGAGAGAAGGGAGGAATGGGGTGGGGAGTTACTGTTTAATAGGTACAGGAGTTTCAACGGGAAGATGAGAACATTTCTAGAGATACCTGCTATTTGGTGATCGTTGCAAAAAAATATAAATGTACCTAATGTCACTGAACTGTACAATTTTAAAAAGTTAAAATGATAAAATTTATGTGTATTTTACCACCCTCCAAAATAAAATAACTATCCTAAAGTCCAAATACTCATTTTTGGCAAGATATACTTTAACATATTATTAGCTTAGAGTTAAACATTTCTTATAAGAGATAAGAAGATCAACAAGATTTGTGGAACCAATTTGTCTTGGAAGGAATCACCAGAAAATGCCATTCCTTAAAAGTTCGATAGTCTGAAGGCTCTTTATTGAAATTTAAAACTTTTAATAAAATGTAGTTAATTTCATTATGGTCATATTTTAGGGTTTAGAACTTTGAGACCTTAATCCCTCATTATAACTGTATTTTGAAAAATGCTAGGAAATTTTTTGTTTTGTTCTTTTAATGAAAACTTTGGTCTTGTAACAAGTTATTTCCTCAGTACACCCTCATGTCCTAGATACTATTCTTAAAGTTTATAGAAGAATACCAAATTTACTTTCTTCTCAGCTGTCAAAGATTTTATGTTGTATCTTTCTTTAAGATATAGGTATAAGCATTCTTTGGAAAAGGTATTATGTTTTCTTAATTTCCATCCTTGGTGATACTATGGTGTTACATGCATGCACACACATCAATCTATATATTGTAAGTGCATCAATTGAGGTTTGGTTTTTTTTTTTCACCTGATAAACTAGTAACAGACGTTAAAAATGTGTATGTAAAAAAAATGTGTATGTATATATATAAAAGGAGATATAATAACTGCCTAACCTCCCTCCTTCATACTGCAGACACAAGTAGTGTTCTAAAGTACAAGTCAGATTATACTCTTCCCTGCTTAAATTCCTCACTATCTCCCCATTATCTACATGGTAAAATCCAAGCTCTTTGGTATAACATACACAATCTCTCCCTGGTGTACCTCTCCAACCTCATTTCCTGACACTTTTTATACCACACTATTTACATCAACAATAGGGAATTGTCTATAGTAGTTCTCCAGATACACTAAGTGGTTTCAGACTTCCATGCCTATACATGTGGCTTTTCCCTTTTCCTATAACTCTTTACCTAATACCTAAATTTTCATTTATCTTTTTCAAAACTCAGCTCAGGGAATAATGCCACCAGAAAATTCTTAGACTCACCCAAATCTCAATAGAGTTCATTCTCTAGTACCAAATATTAATATCCCCTCTTGGCCTCATACAAATATTTATCTAGCTGTTTTATTTACATTGGTCTATACATTTGTTTATATATGTCTCCTTTAATTAGACTGAAAGCTCCTTGAAGGTATATACCTTGTCTTAATCATTTCTCTATCATTGAGTACAATTCCTGGCATATAAGAGGCACAGAGTAAATGCTTATTATTAATTGATAACAAATTATACTCTGAGACCTGACTGAAGAATTATGGCAATATGCAATTTTTAAAATGATAAACATTTTTGATGTAAAATATCTTGTTAATGAAGTAACAAGAGCATATAATTTGCCTAAAATTTGGGATTTTATACTGTATTATGCTATAGAACCTAGTTAATTTCCACTTAACCTTCAGATTTTGTTAACAGTTCGATTCCTTTCCCTCATTTAACTTGAACAACAACCTGAAGCATATCCTCCCTGACAGACGTGTTTGGCTGTGTAATTTTCAACTGAATGTGCCAAGAGAATATGAATGAACTCAACTGGCTAACCATGGATAGCTCTCTAGAGCCCTCTGGATTGTATTTACTGAAAGAGTAGCTGCAAAGATCAATCTGATACTTTTTTTTTGTTTTAATTTATTTTTGGCTGCATTGGGTCTTCGTTGCTGTGCGCGGGCTTTCTCTAGTTGCGGTGAGCGGGGGCTACTCTTTGTTGCGGTGTGCAGGCTTCTCATTGTGGTGGCTTCTCTTGTTGCGGAGCACGGGCTCTAGGCACGTGGGCTTCAGTAGCTGTGGCACGCGGGCTCAGTAGTTGTGGCTCACGGGCTCTAGAGCGCAGGCTCAGTAGTTGTGGTGCACGGGCTTAGTTGCTCCGCGGCATGTGGGATCATCCTGGCCCAGGGCCCGAACCCATGTCCCTTGCACTGGCAGGCGGATTCTTAACGACTGTGCCATCAGGGAAGTCCCCAATCGGATACTTTTTGAATAAAGTAAGTGAGCACCAACACTGGGGAATTCAGGAATGCCTGAAGTGTGGTTTTTAACAACTTTTTATAGTTATCAAAATACTCATTTTTAAATAGATTTGGTCTCAAAAGATCAATGTTTAGGAAAGTTTAATATATATTTTTATAGATTACAAGGTCTTTGACTATTTCCTAATATATTTACTTTGCTGTCATAAACATAAGAAACACATAGACTCAACTCTTTACATTTCTTGTGCATTTTAATCTTTTCAGACTTTAAAATGGGACTAATAACATACTAAAGATCAAATTCTGATAAAATTAATCTTCAGGGTGATGTTTATAAAGAGGGCTTGCCAGAAACTGAAAATGTTCACCAGTATTCACTTGTAAAAAGAATTATTTATATTAGAACTTTTTAAAATAGCAAGCACATTGGCCACAATTTGTTTATAATAGTTTTTGTACCTACTCCTTCAGTGCACAAAGAAATTTTTTAGAATGCTGGGTTGAGTTTATGTAATGGAACAGTTGATGAATGCCTTCTTTATCTACAAATACTCTCTAAGTGATGCCATCCAATCCAATGGCCTTAATTATCACTCATATGCAAATGATGACCAATTCTCCAGCGTGAATTCTTATGCCCAATCCAGACTTATTTCCCAACTGTCTCTTCAACATCTCCCACTTGGATGTCTAACAGGTATCTCAAATTTAACATGTCCAAAACACACTCTTGATTCCTCCCCTTCCTCCCACCCCTGCCCTAAATCTTTTTCGCCCTCAGTCTTTACTATCTTAGTATAAGACAGCTCTATTTTACCAGAGGCTCACATCCACAATCTGGAAGGCATTCTTGATTACTCTCTTTCTCTCCATAACCCACATCTACTAAACCCATCAGCAAATCATTCCAAATATATACTTAATCACCATGTGCAGTGCCCACGTCCCCACCTGGGTCACCACCATCTCTCATCTGGACTATGATAAGAGCCTCCACTTATGCCTACAGTTTATTCTTAACATAGCAACAAGAACATTAAACCTATCATCTCCCTCCTCTACTCAAAATCCTCCATGGCTTCCTATTTTACTCAGTGTAAAGATTATAAAGGCTTTGTATCATCTAGTCTTAACACCTTCTCTGAGCCTATCATTTATGGCTTTCCTATTTTTTACACTCCAGTGATATAGTCTTTTTTCTGATATTTGAACACATTAAGCACACTTCCATTTTAGGGACTTTGCACTTGCTGTTCTTTCTGACTGGATCATTGTTCTACCGTATATACACATAACTTACACCCTCACATCCTTCAAGCTTCTGTTCAAATGTCATCATACTGTAAACACTTCCCCTAACCTACCTCATTTGAAATAGCACCACTCCCATCTCAGTCATTATTAATCGCCTCACCATGAGCTAAAGGAAAAACACTAGCTTCCATAGATGTTAGAGAGCAGTTTAGCTAATGTCAACTCTACTTGCTAATTAATTATAACATGTGCAACCAACTCCACACTTCCATGTATTTTCCAATCACAATATTTATCACATTTTATGCTATTACTTATGAAATTACATCTTACCCACAAGACCACAAGAGCAAGGATCAGTTTCTTACAATGCAATTTACTAGCATCTGATAAGTACAGCTAACATTTCTTGAGCACTTACTATGTAACAGGCACTGTTCTAAGTGCTTTAAATGCATTAACCCATGTGATCCACACAATAAAGGTATAAAATAGATACCATCTTCATCCCCATTATATAAATAAGAAAAAGACACAGAGGGAGTAAGTTACTTGTCCAAGGTTATAAAGGTAGTAACTGGTAGAGCAAGGATTCAAACCAGCTCCAGATACTGTATCCTTAATCATTATGCTATACTACATTTTAGTTGGCTAATGGAATAGAGTGTCAGGGGGAGAGGGCTTAATTAATGTAATTAGAGAAAGACTCTCTGAGGAGGTGAATTTGAGCTGCAAATGGAATGATGTAGATTCAGCTAAGTGGCTATCTCGGTAAAGAGTGTTCCAGGCCTACGAAATAGAAGAGAGAAATGGACAAGGACAGAAATAAGAGGGGGGGAGGGGGAGAGGGTCAAAGGGCCAGAAAAGCTAGGGTGCTAAATAAGCAGAAGAGTTAGGAAGTGAGGTTAAAGAGATGGGGAGAGGTCTGCATATGGGGCCTTAAGTGCCTTGCTAAGAAGTTTTGGTGTTTTCCAACAGCAATGTGAAGAAGGATTAAACAGGAGAGTGCCATAGCTAAAGGGCTGAGAGTCCTATCCCAATGGTTACTATTGAAGACTCTCAATTACCTCTCTTCACCTGAAGGACCCATGATCTTTTGGGAGAGAAACAAGGTTTGTTACTGGTCTGAGGGAAATGATAAATGGAATGACAAGACAGGACCACACAACCTTGACTAAATTCACTGCTGACTGATGGCAATGTTGAGCCACAGGTGCAATAACATCTTTTGTAAAGCAGTAGAAGTTAGCACTAGCTACAGTGCCACAGTAGCAAAAGCAAACAAAAAATGCTGATGGATCACAGAGGGTTCAATGCCACTTTGTGGGATAAACAGTAGAAAAGAACAAAGAAACCAATCACTTAAGTAACTGCTGAACACTTAGGAAACAACGGTGGCTACGGATACCACTGCTAAAACCCTCCATAGGACATGCTTCACAAATGCACATATTTAGAAAATGGTACTGAGGAAACTATCACAGGGAATAAAGTAGGCATAATAAATGGTATATTTTGATATTTACATGCATAGCACATGAACCATATTAGGAAATATATCTGAGTTCTATCACCAATTGGTACAATGACTGTGGGGAAAATAACAACTTCTAAGGTCCCCAGTACCCTTATTTGTAAAATGTGAGAATAGGATAGGATACACTTCAATTCTTAAATACACATGCACACACACACCCCTATGACTCTTCATTCAGTAGTACAAATCCAAAGGTTTGGAAAAGAGTTAAATGAGTCTAGACTGGCCTGAGATCATACTGTTTAATATATAATGAGATATAAATATGAAAATAGGGACTTCCCTGCTGGCACCATGGTTAAGAATCCACCTGCCAATGCAGGGGACACAGGTTCGATCCCTGGTCCGGGAATATCCCACAAGCCACAACGAGCAACTAAGCCCGTGCGCCACAACTACTGAGCCTGTGCTCTAAAACCCACAAGCCACAACTACTGAAGCCCACGTGCCACAACTACTGAAGCCCGTACGCCTAGAGCCCGTGCTCCACAACAAGAGAAGCAACCGCAATGAGAAGCCCACGCACCACAACGAAGAGTAGCCCCCCACTCGCTGCAACTAGAGAAAGCCTGCACGCAGCAACGAAGACCCAACGCAGCCAGAAATAAATAAATAAATAAATAAATAAATATGAAAATAAGCATATAATATGTTTTAGTGTTTTAAAATAATTTTTATACTTAGGTAGTCAAGTATAATGAAATGGAATACTGGAGTTGACATTAGGGGACTTGAGTTCTAACTGGTTCTTCAATTACTCTTTACAATATTCAACTCATCAAGTATCTGAGCCTCAGTTTTATTCAATACAAAATTATGTAACTAGGTGATCGATCTTCCAGTTCTTAAATTCTATATCTTCACAGTAGGCCATGATGTGGTACACTGCCTCTTATCAAGACAGTTTAGACATAGTAATGGGTAGTCTATGAAAGCTATGTTGAGAATCAGTCAGTATTTAACATGATACTTCCTTATTTAAGTTACTCATATTTTCCTTTCAGAGTTTTTAAAATAAAAATACTCAAGTGTAGGGAGGAGTCAATAGAAATAGATTAGTTGTTCTCTATATTGATGTTACTTTCTGGGGAACAACTACTACCGGTGCTTTTTATAGGAGTCTGTGCTTTGTTCATTTTCAAGCTTAGGTATAAAAAAATAGAATTCTTACATACCTTTTTAAATCAAGTATTTAAGTTAGAAAATGGAGGCTTTCAAAAAACTATCTCTAATTGATACTATTTCTTGCATGAAACAGGATGCTGAAGATTTTTTTTATTATTATTTAAACAAATACATTAACCAAAATCAACAACCTGAAAAACTAAAGACATAAAACATCCAAAGTTACAGAGGTCATATTTGACTCTGCTTTCATAAGAATGTTCCTCCTTACCTGATGAAGAACTTCCAGGGTAACAGGATAAAAGAGGTTTTCAATAATTATTCGGAGCACAGGGCTCTGCCCATGTAGGACTGTGCCTTCATTAGCAGGAGCTCCAGGAAGGGCCAGACTTCCTGACTGGACAGCACTGACAGCCTGCAGTGCAGCTTGGGCTCTCTATTTAACAATCCAAAATGAGAACTTGTGGTTACACAGAAGCATTATATAATCCTTAAAATTAGTTGATGTAAAGTAATATGAAGTAATATAGTTAAATAAAAATATACATATCTACTTTCTCTGGATGCATATATCCTAAAATTGTAATCAGTCAAAAATCAAAAGTCTTGCCTTCTTATCACAATGACACAAAACTTAAGAAAGTTCTTAAATTTACTTGAAGAAATGAAAACAAAACCATGGCCAAAAAAGAAGAAAATTTGGATATAACTTTTATTTCCTAATTTTTAAATGACAATAGGAAAAAAGACAGTGTGAAAGTAACATTAAAGGCCACTTAAAAAAAATCACTGAAGTCCCCGTCTTCTTTTTTCCTCCCTGAACAACCGAGTTCTAAAGCCTTTGGGTGGCATAGGATAGGCGTAAATACGGAGGAAGAGAGGAGCTGTGGTGGTTCAGAGTGGGGCAAGGACGGCAACCCTGTACAAAGGCATCCTGGCACGGAGCATCAGAGCCTGAGCAACGAAAGGAGTGCATCCATGTGGTAGGTCCGCCTGGTAAGGGAAACCGGAGCCCAAACAAGTAAGGAAGGGATCTGTGAGTGGGTGGCTCACTGCTGGCTGTCAGAACCTAGGGAGCATGAGACGGGTAAGAAAGGCATCCAGAGGAGAGTAGCCTAGCCAGGACTGTCAGAACCCAGGGAGAGTTAAGAAGGGGTCCACATGTAGTAAAAATAATCTAAGCAGGGTGAAGAGGAGGTCGGTCCATGGGGACCTGAATGGACTAAGGAAGTAATTCAATGGAGGGGCAGCCTGGCATGAGATGTTAGAATCCAAGCAGGGGCAGGCAGAAAAGTTTCTTAATATCATGCTCCACTAAAAGGAAGCAGGTGCTCTAAAGAATGTCTAGCTCTAAAGCTGGAGCAAGGAAAGCACAAGATGAGTGTGTAACTTTTCTGGTTTTGTGGGGGTTTTGCTGTTGCTGTTTTGTACCAGAATGCAAAGAAGTTTTCAAAGAATGATGGGAACAAGCCAAAAGGACACAGAAGACAGCTGGAAGGGGCTCCCACGGCCAAATATAGGACAATTTGAGAACCAAAATAATGACTGTAACAAATAAAAACCCATCAAATGAAATGGGAAACATTAAGTCCATAGGCTGATATAAATTGACAGTTGATAAGGAACAGTATATTTACACTGCCTTAAAGTACCTTCCCCCAAACACTCTTCTTTCCCCCTTCGTAAGTCACAACTTTACAGTGGAGAAGCCAGGCAAACACCAGCCAAATCAAGTGATCAAAGAGCAGACCATCAGTAATGCAACAAATTGAAGTTATGTGCCCCCTGATATGATGCAATGAGAAAAAAAGAGCATTACTTCTGTGACATTCCTGTCAAAGCTACATACACTGAATCTAATCACAAGGAAACATCAGACAAAGTCAAATTGAGGGACAACCTAAAAGATAAGTAGCCCATAATTTTCGAAAGTGTCAAGGTTATGAAAGTCAAAAAAAACCTGTAACTGTTTCAGATAAAAGGATACTAGAAGATGTGATTTCTAAATGGAACATGTGATTATGAATAATGCTTATTTTGCTGGAACAAACATTATTGGGACAACTGGAAAAACTTGAACGGGGACTGAGGATTGGAGGGAAGTAATGTATCAAATGTTAATTTCCTGATTTTGACCACTGTTTTCTGGTTGTGTAGAAGAATATTCTTCTTTGAAGGAAATGCACACTAAAAGTTTGGCCAATGAACACAGACCAGATTAACAATTTATTCCCAAATGCCTCAAGGAATCAACAGTTCTTTGTATTATATCTGTAACTCTTTTTAAATTTTGTGACTGTCTCAAAATTTAAAACAATTATTTAAAAAATAAAGTAGGTGAAAGAGGAGAAAATTGAGGAGAAAAAAAGCACGGTTAATGATTATTGAAATTAAATGCAAGTTTTCATCAGTCTTTTGTTCCGTACTTATAATTTCCTAAGAATGGTGATAATTAGTAAAATGTTTGTGCCACAAAATGAAAAAATCCTACCACTTTAATGCACATTCTTTCATTTCTACATATTGTACTCACTTGCAATTTTAAAGAACATAGTACTTTGTCACAGTACTTTTTTATATGAACATTTGTTTTGTTTTCATGACTTCAATTTTTAATTTACTATTTATTATACCACCTTTCTAATGTGAGATGAGTAGCTTTCCAACATTTTGCTATGAAAAATAACATTAAAATAAGTATCTTTCTGGAAAAGTGGCAGTCTTTTACTTTCTGTATGCTTAAGAGTTGAACAACTTCCACTTTTATATACTTTTTTTTTTAACCTTTTAACAGCATTTTTATGTCATATACAGACTTTTATGTATCAAGTAAAACACAAACTACCAAATGCTGTTTCCAAATCATCTTTGAGAACAATATTATGAATTATTTGAATATTTTATATCATTAGCTTTCAAAACTATGTTCTCGTAAAGCCAAGTGTGTGGAATACTGAGCATCCTAATTCTGCTTCAAACATGGCAGTATATCTATTTTATACTGGGCTCCCCAATAAGATTTTATTTGGAAAAAAGGGTTGTACTGCTTTCAAAATTGAAAACTGGCTCACATTTCCACTTTGAGCCTTTAAATAGGCAATGATGATGTTGGGAGGTCATTCAAAAAAGACTCAGAATTAACACAGGGATTAGAGTTAGCAGAAAAGAACATTAAAGTAGTTATTATAACTGTATTGCGTGCACACATACACAGAAAAAAGAAAGGTTAAGTAGAGACATGGAAGACCAACAGTGCTGTCCAACAGAATTTCCTGTGATAATGGAAATGTTCAACATCTACAATATGCAATATGACAGTACTAACCACAAGTGGCTAGTGAGCACTCCAAATGTACCTAGTGCAACTGAGGAACTGAATTTTTTATTTTTTAATTTATTTAAATTTAGCCACATTTAGCTAGCAGCTACCATACTGGACATCACAACTTTATAATGTCTAGGAAAAATCATCATAGTGAGGCTCTCAGTGGAATAATGGTGCCTTTTCTTCTTGTATCAGGATGATTAAATCTTATCAAAACTAAGCCTGCATAACTGAAAGTAAACTTAACCTCACTAACTTTTTTACGGCCGCGCTGCGCGGCTTGTGGGATCTTAGTTCGCCGACCAGGGATCAAACCTAGGCCCTTGGCAGTGAAAGTGCAGAGTCCTAACCACTGGACTGTCAGGGAATTCCCAACCTCACTGACTTTATTTCATTACCCATCAATCATTCTATCAATCCTTTTTATTAAACAATTCTATATATATGCTTACTGCTGCTATATTACTGTTATTGTTGCTACTGTTGTTGTTTCTCTTCCTTCACTCTTTCCTCTTTGGCATAGAAGATACCACAGTGGAGAAACATGAGAAGCCATGGTATATATTGTCCTAATCATTCTAGAGTTGTCAATATACTTTGCATTAGTACTTCACAGAGCATTGAGTACAAAAGTCTCTGCATAGCAGGCATGCAAAAAAATTTCTGACAATAAAAATGTGAGAAAAAGATTTATTTAATAAGTAACTCTATGGTTTCAATTTTTAATTAGGCAAAAATATTTAAGTAAAAAAAAATGAAAGTGGAGGCATGCTTTCCACTGAGGACAACAGAAAAGTGAGGGGGAAAAAAAGAAATGTCTTCTTAATATGAAGAGATATTTCAGATACACAGAAGACATATTTTCTGTGTATCTGATAATAAACATTATGAGGCAGCAGAATTATTATGGGATAGTTTTAAATGTTTCAGCAACAAACCCTCCAGAATGGTTACATTAACTAGTAGTAAAGGAAACAGCAGTAGTAGGATGGAAAAATCAACAAATATTTTATTGAGGTGGGGGAGGTATATATACTTCATGTAAAATTTAAACATGCCTGGATAATGTGAAGAAGACATTTCTAAAATTGAGATGGAAATGAATATACAACAAAATTCACAGATCTTAAGTGTTCAGTTGGATGATTTTTGGGAAATTTTTTAAGGGAAGATCCGTCCATGGTCATCTCTTTGCAAATTTATAAACTTCCACCCACAAGGTCAAGAAAAACTGTCTATACAAAAATGACTCCTATTAATACAACCACTCCTCAAATGCTGTACCTCAAAATAGGATCTAAATTTTTTAGCTATAATTTTAGCTTAAACCAAGGGACAAAGATACTTGATATTCACCTGACCCTCTGCCAAGTATGTCCATAAGCTGGAAAAGAAGTTATGTGCATGTTTTGGGATATCTTGCTATTCAAAGAGAAGAGAATGAAACAGTAATTTATCAGTTTCTGAGGGCTGTCTGAATAAAAAAACATCTGGTACATTTTATATATGCAAACAGGACCTTCAATTTTGACTTCAGCTTTGGTGTAGGACTCTGAATAAAAGAAAAATATTATTTTATCAAACACCAATGCAAAAAATGGACAAAAGTAACAAAATGGAAAGGGTATTGGGAAGAAATCAAGGCTATCTAAGAATAAACTAGGTCATTTGGGCTGGCTTTGGTTGCCAAGCAACTGGGATTTCTCACTGTTTCCCTTTGGAATAATCCAGTCTTTAAGAGTTTTATTAAATTGTTTATTTCGTCTTCAAGACTTTAACATATTTAGGAATAACATTAATGAGAAAACTGCATGACTTACATGAAGGAGAATTAAAAATTCTTCTGAAAGATAGGAAATAAAATATAACTTCCTCCTCAAAAGGATCAGTTAGCAATACAGACATGTTAATTATCTACAAGTAAATCTATAAAATCAACCCAATTCTAACTGTGTTTTTTGGGGTTAGGAGTTATCAAAATAATTCTAATATATCCTGAGAAATAAATAAAACATATTATCCATTTAATTTCTAAAAAGAGAGGGTAAAGAATAGGGCCTTGCCCTACAACATATTAAGCCTTAGGGACACAGAATTAGGAATGGAACAGAACAGAATCCAAAAGGTAGTCCAGATTAGACATGGACTGCATACCACGTGAGCCACACACACATGAAGGTAGATGGGGGTCACGCAAGCAGAATGTGTAGTCGTGTCTAACAAGTGTATATATGTGTGTTGTAAGTATGCATAGTCTGTGTATGGAAAACTAGACCATGACAAAAGACAAGTTTCACAAGAGTGGATTTTTTTTTTTTTAAGATTTTTTTTGATGTGGATCATTTTTTAAAAAGTCTTCATTGAATTTGTTACAATAGTGCTTCTGTTTTATGTTTTTTGGCACGAGGCATGTGGGATCTTAGCTCCCCGACCAGGGATTGAACCCACACCCCTTGCATTAGAAGGCAAAGTCTTAACCACTGGACTGCCAGCGAAGTCCCATGAGTGGATAATATTGATAAGTGGGTTATTCAACTACAACAAAAGAGAAACTGGTCACTGGGAGTAAGAGAAAGACCAAAGTCTCACTCTCCACCCACAAAATATTCTTAACAAAACAAAGATTTAAACACTACAAATAAAAACCAAAACATGAAAGTATAAGAAAACATAGGTAAAAAAAATGTTTTTAATCTTGCTATACTGGGTTTTTATGAGTATGGCACCCATGTCAGAGACCATAATACAACTTCAGAGATTTGACTATTATATAAAATATTTTTAAATTGCATTAGGAGACAAAATTCGAGACAGAAAGTATATAGAATGGTGGCTGCCAGGGTGGGGGTAGGGGAAATGAGGAGTAAGTGTATAACAGGTATGGAGTTTCAGTTTGGGAAGATGAAAAAGTTCTGGAGATGGATGGTGGTGATGGGTTGCACAATGAAAATGTACTTAATGCCACTGAACCATACACTTAAAAATGTTTAAAGTGGTAAATTTTACGTTATATATATTTTACCACAATTGAAAAAATGGGGGAAAAACTGCATTAACAGAAATCACTATAAATACTTCACAAGTTATTAAATAAAAGAGAGCAAACAATAAGATACAATTTGTTAACTAGCATATTAACACAGATGGACAGGAAAACTGCTTGCTCATATATTATCAGTGGCACCCGAAATCAGCAAATAAGCTTTAGAGAAAGCAATCATGCAACATATATTGAAACATAAAACATGCATAGGCTTAGTTCCAGCAATTTTGTTGCCAGGAACATAAACAAGATAATGCTGCATGTGTGCCAAGATATGTAAGAATGCTGCTATAGTACTATTTGTAAGAGCATAACATTGCAAACAATCTCAATCTAACAACAAGAAACTGGATAGTACAGGACAGGGATATCAGCTCGGTGCTTTGTGACCACCTAGAGGGGTGGGATAGGGAGGGTGGGAGGGAGACGCAAGAGGGAGGGGATATGGGGATATGTGTATACATATATCCGATTCACTTTGTTATACAGCAGAAACTAACACAACATTGTAAAGCAATTATACTCCAATAAAGATGTTAAATTAAAAAAAGAAAAGAAACAGGATAAATTATGGCTGCCCTTTTGAAGAGAGTATTATGCAGTCATTTAAAAATTATGAAGTAAAAAAAATAAAATAAAAAGTATGAAGTAATTCTATATTTGTTGTCATGAAACAACACCCCTGACATATTGTAGAGAAAAAATAATTAGTTTTCAGTAGTTTTCAAACTATTAGGATTCCACTGGTATAAAATTATATACATAGACAATAACCTGAATAGAGAAGGGGTACACAGTGAAATGTTAGCAAAATGTTAGTTAATTAGTTATATCTGGGTAACTGGATTGTTTTATTTTTTATTTTTCTGGATTGTTTGAATGTTTTACCATGAGCATGTATTCTATTTACAAGGCAATTTTTCATTAAAAAAAATTATACTATTTAAAAATATCTAACATTTCATTTACTCTTAAGTTTAGATAGTTTATTATAGGCCATTAATATCTCTTGGATAAGTTAAGGATTGTGTGCAGGAAATGTCACTGTTTTTAAAAATGTGGAAAACTATAAATTCAGCAGCTTGCATTATAATGACTTTCAACACACAGTCAAAGAGCTGAAGGAGTTCTTTTGCCTAGAGCAAGAGTATCACGGCCAAATTGCTCTCAACATAATTAAAAAAACCTCTTGCTTAAAATGTACTTGCTTTGTGGATAAATTTTTCCTACCCTGAAGTTACTTCAAATTACTATTGTAGCTACGTAAAAATCAACCTGGAGAGACACAGAAGTTTGAACATGAATTATATCAAAACAAAAACTGGAAAATGAGGTAAGAAATGTTCATATTCTATATTCCACATTCATCTTGGAGAGTCAAAAATCATTTAATGAACATATCTATACAAATTCTTATTAACATCTTAAGTTCAGTTACTTAACATCACAATAGAAGCATCACTCAACTTCTCAATGCCTTTGTTACATATTCTGTAAAAAGAAAAGGATTGACTTCTACAGTTCCTTTCAGATCTGAGATTTTTAAGAGAGACATAACAACGTATGTTTTTTTCCACTCATGAAAACAGTTTCAAGGGAAAACTAAATATCTGCCATTTCTAACACCATATCTTCAAACTTACTTCCAAATGGCAGTGCTTTCTTATTCTTAAGTCTTTGGGTAAGAATTTACATAAACAATCTTTACCAGTAGAGCATTCTAAGATGAAGAAAAACACATGATTTTTTTCCTCTGAAAAATAGAAAATTAAATTTAAGTTATTATATCATGTGTTCTTATAACTATTTTTAGAAATGCCTTTAATACTTACAGCTTGATTAGGTAGATTGTCAGTCTTAAGTTCTCTGTGATTGGAATACTGAATAAAAACAGGCTGGCTTCGAAGGTGAGGAGTAACAGGAGTGTAATAATTCACCATAGTAACAGCAGCTTCCTCAGAAGCCATTTCTAAGAAAGCCTGCAATAAACACAAGAAAGTAAAGTGAAAGCTCATGTTTTTGAAAGGCAGCTAAGAACTACTTTGTCATTCCAGCTTGCTCTAAACTCACGTATTCTCAAGAGAAATCACATTGCCCCCAAGGGGATGAAAAGACTTGTTTCAAAGTGTATTATTGACAGTAATTGAAAACATATTTGAAAAAAGTTGGGTTCAATAAACGATTTGGGATTGGGAAATTGCCAGTTGATTAAATGATTTTATGTGGTTTTTGGTTTTCTTCTTGTTTCTTCTAAAATCTAGAAATAATTAAAACGGCAAAAATAAACGTGTGCATCACTACTATAAATAGATGCTTTCAGTTTCTTCCTAAAAAATTCTCAAACGGAGATGAGGCAAAATGATTTGCTCTTCTTTACCTTTTTATAAAACAGCCATTTATGAATACAATTAGAGCATTCAGGTGCAAAGGCTCAATTGTACAAATTAGGGAAATGTGAGAACTTCCTACATTAAGTCAATATTGCTTTGGGTCATTCAAGTGACCTTTTTTGGATACTGGTAATCACTGTACTAATATTAGCTATTTGAAGACTAACACAAGAAGAACTGAGATGGAAAATGCTCCTTGGTATTTATGTCTTATTCTGTATAAAGCTTCTCCTAGCTGTCAGGACTCCAATTAACTTATGATGGGAATAGGATACCTACAGACCTTTAAGGTGGCAGGTTTTATCACCCTATCTTAATGGTTAAGAAGATAAAATATAGACATCTACTAAGCATTCTGAGCCCTCAGAACTACCTATAAGAACATCTCAAATTTAAAATGCAGGAAGAACCCCTGATCCAAATCACTATCTTCGAGGAATAAAACAGACTTCGAGTCATTTATACTATCTAAAAGGTACAGACGTCCACGACACACTTTAAAGTTGCTATCCAATTGTATCAATAATACACTTTTTCTAATATTTCTAAGAGAAGTGGATAAAAATGATCAAGGTAACAAAAATAGCTATGGCAATATTTCCTAACTATCTGGTTTTTAATCATCTTTTCAACAAACAATTTGTAAACTGTATTCTAATAATATTCATTATATGGGGAGAGTCTCTTCCTGCAAACTCCTTTCTAAATGTTTCTAAACTCCTGCAATGTCTAACATCAGTCACACAAAGGAAAAGCTGAACAATGTCTTTGGAATATGATTCTTATCACAGGAATTTTTTCCTAAATGTATATACAACCTAAAAATTCAAAAAATTCGTATGTAAAAATAAATTTTTCCACATGGAGTCCAGTAAAAGAATTATTTATGTTTTCCCAAAGCATCCAAAGGGATCAATTTTCATAATGTAGGTTGGAGAGAAAACCGAAAGTCACTACCCACAGAAAGGCTGGTGAAAATAACCCCTACTCTGTCCTCAACACTCCACCTACAAGAACCATGGGAAAGATTATGCTTACAAGTACTACTAGTGACTCACATCAGAATCTCCTGCTGAAGTAATTACTAACAAGATATTTTCTAAACAGGATTTATGATCAAAAGACAAGCAATTAACATAACAGTCAATTAGCACTACAGATAAATATAAACCTAGAACCAACTGCAGAAACAAAGGAAAGTGTGACATTGCCTGCTGCCTCTCAGAGCTATTTGACATAAAACATAGGATACACTACACGAAACACGAAAATGTACATAACACATGGCAGTTAGACATTTCACAGCCATTAGACACGGTCATGTTGGCCCTTTCAAACCATGCAAACCATACTATTCTCAATAGTGGCATCTGTGATAAAAAGACCCAAGTGCATGCACTATCTCCAAAAGATTTAAGAAAAATGTGTAAACACAAGGGCTAAATACTAAGACATATTATTTAACTTCTCCAGTTCTTAATAACCTCATCTGCATTAAACAGGGATGTTAAATAGTTTACTAAAGATAGAGGAGTCTGAATCAGACATCATTATCCAATCTCTGATGGTAATCAATCCAATCGTTTCTGATAATCACAGGATGTTTTCATAAACCATTTTGTAATTAAGAATATAAAATATGTTTGTTAACAAGTCAATGAATAAGAGATAATCCTGTTTCCTATATTAACATTTTTGTTTGTTGCTTCCTGTCATTAAAAAGTTCTATTTTAGAAACTATTTAAATAGAATGAAATTTAGGGGAAAAAAAAAATGTTCAAGAAAAAAAAATCTTTTTTTTTTTTTTTGGCCACACCTTGCGGCTTGTGAGATTTTAGTTCCCCCACCAGGGATTGAACCGGCACCCCTGGCAGTGAAAGTATGGAGTCCTTACCACTGGACTGCCAGGTAATTCCCCTAAAAATCATTTTATCACTAACACCCAGAGATAATAACTGCGGGTCAATCTTTCAAACTTACATACCTGGCTTTTTCCTTTCAACATCAAAAGATTAGTTACTTTGCCAAATGGTAGACCTAATGATATGACCTCTGCTTCGGTGACATCACTTGGAATTTTGCGAAGATGGAGAACACGGGAAGGCGAACAGGGAGGTCTATCTCCTTTAAATTTCTTGTTGTCATTCCCATTAGCTAAAAAATATAAGATTTTTTAAAAAATTACTGAAACTAATTTGGGTTGACATATTACATTAACCATATCATCACATTTGACATTTGATATTCCAAGAGTTTCAGGTTTTGAAATTCAGGAACTATGGGGCTGATGGGAGAAGAGTAGAAGACAGTGGAAAACAAAACCATCCACCTTTCAATGAATGGGTTGATTTTTCACTGCAGGTATTATATTTTTTTTAAATTGAACTCTGATTTTTAACTTCAAGGAAAAGTGCTGGGTAAATGAATTACATATTTAGAGGTATCAAAACCTCTAAATACTCAACTATTTGTTGTGAATAGAGAACAATATTTATAATATCTTTAATGTATTTTTAAAGGTATTTTTCTAATTTGTCCTATTACTAATTAAACAAATAAGAATAATAACTTTTAGGAAAGACAGTAATAAAAATTTTATATTTATCACACCCTACGAGGATTTGGATTTGAGACACATGTTTATGAAAATAAGTTTATTTCTTAGGCATCATATAATTTTTACCAATCTATTTTTTAAAGTGCTTTTAGAACCTAAATTGTGGTTTCCTAGGATAATCTTATTCCTTATGATATAACAGGCAGTTCTTAATATAAGCATCATCACCTTTCTGGAAATGCAAATTTTTAGCCCCACCTCAGACCTACTGAATCAGAAACATCCCAGCAACTGTGTTTTAACAAGCTCTCCAGATGATTCTGAAGCAAGCTAAAGTTTGAGAACCACTGCTGTAAAATTAAGAAATTCATTATGCCAGTTTACAGCCAAATTTTATTTAAAGCCTATGTTTTAACAGTGACAATAACTAGAACTGACAAGCCTGTAACGAGTACTCAAATTTATGTACATAAGATTCAGAAATGTTTTTCTCCCAGAAATAACACCAAGTAAGACTGAATGCAAATTATCTGAAAGCCTAAAGTTTCATTACAGTGTTGTTTTTTTAATACTAAAATACTTAGCAGTATTAGGAGGAAAATATAATCTTTCCAAACACCTAAGATTATCATTTTTCTAAACACTAATGAAACTTTACAATCAGGTGTGTGATCCTAAATAAACAAATTTCATGAGGACCACATAAAAATTATATGGCAGTATTGTGTACCCATAGCTGTGGCACAGAACTCAACTTGCTTACAGGTAAATAGGTTGATACCAAAACCAGCACTTGCTCCCAAATTCTCTATGTTCATGAATGCAGGCAACATCCTACCTGGACCCAAATACCATCAATTCCTAGAGGTCCTTAGAGGTCTGTGCCTGTATATAACAAATGCCTAGGACAGAGTGTGGAAAATAATCGGCAAATATTTGTTGGAAATTAATCTGGGAGGCAAGAGGTTCCTTCTCCTTTCTCATTAATCATCATGAAATATTGATTTTTCCCTCCAAAATGACTGATTCCATTTTCATCTCCACTCTCAATGTCACCTCACCTACGATCTTGGCCCCTTCTACTCTCCCTTCCTCTAGTTTCACCCCTCCCCCACTTCCACTCAGCTCCAACATCATATCAATCTAAACAGATGTATCATGTCATTATCCTCTAAAAACCCTGACAGGATTCCAGCTACCTAAAATGTCCATTAGTTTCTAGTTTTCACGCTGCTTTCATTTACACTGCTTCACTGGAGTTGACAAAAATATACTAAGTTAAATATTATAAATTTTAACAGATGAAGAGACAGAGGTTCAGAGATTAAATAATTTCTGTACACAGCTAGCAAGTGATAACAGCATTATTCAAACTTAAGTTTAAAGGTAATTTTCTTAACCACAAAAATCTCAAAGTGTCTTACCATTCGTAGAAAAAAGTAAGTAACTTGACAGTGACAATAAATTTTCAGAGTATGTGCAGGTTTATGAGGATTATAATGATAATACTGTCACTAGATTAAATGCCAAATATCACCTCCTGGACAGGAGTGAAAGCCAAGCATGAAGTGCCTTTCTGCACCCTCCCTCCCTGTAAGCCTAGATGGCTAGACAACAATACCACCACCTTGTGCGTTCTTAACCAGCACAAAGTGTTAAAGACTAGAAAAACATACTAAAGGCCAAAGGCTTTTGTAAGTTTACCCAGAATATTCCAAAACGAATGAATGAACATTAAGAAGGTTGTTTCTTTAACTGAGGTGTTCATAATCTCCGTAAAACTATGTGTGAGAAAAAATGAATACCTACACAAGCTATTTGAGCTTGCACTGAACTATCAAATAAAGACCTATGGTGACAAATTTTTATCAAGAATTATGCAAATATATCACCATTTTAGGTTGTTAATTGTTCTGCATTATAAAAGTGCCTGCGCTATGTTCAGAGCATGGGCTATGAAATCAGACATCTTGTTCTGACATAACTGAGCCTGAGATTCTTCTCCGATAAAATGAGTATAATAACAGTATTTGGAAAATGTAGTATGAGTATTTGGAAAATTAAATATGATAACATTTAAATGCTAGGTGCAATGCCTAGTACAAAGTGATCAATAATCTATGTCTTCATTTTCTTAGGAGGGCTTATTTTACCTGGAAAGTATGTTCTTTCTACTTTTTTGGTGCTAAAATAATGATTGTGGACAACAGTGGATTTTTTTCTCTTGATGTTCTTACTTTGCAAAATTGACATTGCTCAAAATTAACTGAAAATTTTATTATTCTGTGTAATCTAAAAGCCTAAGAACTACTCATCTAGATGACCCAAAAAAGGTTATATCTAAAGACTTGATAAATATAACAATCTAAAAATGAAAAATGCATATAAGCAATTATATGGAATTATAATTTAATAAAAGAGGAAACAAGAAAATTGCAATGCACTGAATACATAACTTTGACAAATTATTCCCTGTACAAAAGGATACACCACAGACTTTCCCAAAATTGTATTATGAAACTAAGCATTCAAAATACTTAGCTTGCATAAATCTTGTATTTTTTGAATATAATGAAAAATCCTGAATGCCTACTACATATTAATTATGTTCCAAAGAGATAAGTGGAAGAGGCTTTTTAAAAATTCATATATTCCCATCTCAAAACTGAAGGGATCTACCAAGAAAACTATCCTAGAAATATGGATCTTTTTAAAAATTCAACTTTATTAGGGTATTCTTTAGGTATAGTAAAATCCACCTGCATTTTAAATGCAGAGTATGACAACCTTTGACAAATAACCCATATGGCCACAAAAAAACCACTGAATCTGGACTTTTTCATTATCAATTTGATTTTTAAAACAAGTACAGGGCTATTTAGGTTTTCTATTTCTTTTGCACCTGTGTTTTTCAAGGAATTGGTCCACTTCATCTAAACTGTCAAACTTATTGGCTTAAAATTGTTCACAATATTCACTTGATATCTATCTTAGCCTGCTCAGGACACCATAACAAAATACGATAGACAGAGTGGCTTAAACAATACAAAGTTACTTTTTCACAGTTCTGGAGACCAGAAGTCCAAAATCAAGGGTCAGCATGGTCACTTTCCAGTGAGGATTCTTCCTGGCTTATAGACAGCCACCTTTTCACATGGTCCTCACATGGCAGGGGTGGAGGGAAAAAGCAAGCTCTTTGGCATCTCTTCTTATAAAGACATTAATCCCAGTGAGGGCCCCACTTCAAAGGCCCCATCTCCAAATATCATCACATTGGGGGTTAGGGCTTAAACATATGAATTTTGGGGGTACACAAACATTCAGTCCATAACAATCTTTTTAATGTCTACAGGATAGTTCTTGATATTGGTAATTTCTGTCTTTTTTTTAATAAACCTACCTAGAGGTTTATTAATTTTATTGATCTATTAAAAAAACAGCTATTGGTTTCATTAATCCTCATTTTCTATGTCATTAACTTTTGTTTTCATATTTAATATTTTCTTTTCTATTTACTTGGGGTTTAATTTGCTCTTCTTATGCTACACTTAGAAGCTTAGATCATTCATTGTAGACTTTTTTCTAATAAAATATTTAAAGCTGTAAATTTCCTTCTAAGAACAGCTCTAGCTGAACCCTACAAATTTTAGTAAGTTGTATTTTCATATTAATTCACTTCAAAATATCTTCTAATTTCCCTTGTGACTTCTTATGTGATCCATGGATTAAGTGTTACTTTCTTTTTCCAAGCAACTGGAGATTTTTTTCTCACATATTTGAGGATCATTTCTTAAAACTGCTAATACAACTCTAATGCATAATTTTAATGCATTCATATTTACTGAGACTCAAGGACCCAGCATACAGTTTACCTTGCTGACCATTTCATGCGAACTTGAAAAGAATATGTATGCTGATGGTGTGCGGGAGACTGTTCCATATGTCAATGAGGTCAAGCTGGTTGATAGTGTTGAAAACTTCTATATTAGGTGATCTACAAACTTCTTCTAAAGGGTCACATAAATATTTTAGACTTTGTGGGCCATACAGGCTCTGAACCAACTATTCATCTCTGCAGTTGTAACATGAAAGCAGCCATAGATGACATCTTGCAGAAAAACCTGAACGAACTTTTTGGCCAAGCCAATAAATATGACTGTGTTCAAATAAAGTTTTATATATAGACAGTGAAATTTAATTTCATATAAGTTTCATGTATCAGAAAATTTTCATGTATCAGAAAATATTCTTTGTGTTTTTCACCATTTAAAATGTAAAAATCAGGACTTCCCTGGTGGTCCAGAGGCTAAGACTCCACGCTCCCAATGTAGGGGGCCTGGGTTCGATCCCTGGTCAGGGAACTAGATCCCACATGCTGCAACTAAGAGTTCGCGTGCTGCAACTAAAGATCCCGTGTGCTGCAACAAAGATCCTGCATGCCGCAACAAAGACCAGGCAGAGTGAAATACATACATACATACATAAATACATAAACATATGTTTTTTTTAAAAAAAAAAAAGTAAAAATCAATCTTAGCTCATGGGCAATGGAATGGATCTGGCCCACAGGGCAGAGTTTGCTAATGCCTGCTCTGGATCCTTATTGATTTTTATCTACTACACTATCAATTACTGAGAGAGGAGTGTTGAAATCTCCTGCTGTAATTGTGGATTTGTCTATTTCTCTGTTTAGTTCTATTAGTTTTACTTTATGTATTCTGAAGCTCTGTAATTAGGTGAATATATGTATGTTTAGGATACATATATTTATCAAGAAATATAAATAAATGGAATACAAAGTAATAAATGACAAATAAAATGGAATATAAAAAATAATCTAAAGAAAGCCAGGAAACAAAGGAAAAACAGAACAAAATATACGGGACAAATAGGAAATAAATAGCAAGATGGAAGACTTAGGGGGGTGCGGATACGATCCCTGGCTGGGGAACTAAGATCCTGCATACCGCATGGCCAAAAAAAAAAAAAAAAAAAAAAGACTTAAACCCAACTACATCAATAATTATATTAAGTGAAACTGGCATAAAGATTCCAATTGAAAGGCAGAGATTATGGTCTGGATAAAAGCAAAACAATTATAAGGTGTGAATAAGAAACCCATTTAAAATATAAAATCCAGGTTAAAAGTAAAAGGATGAAAAAACATAAATATGTAAACACTAATCACAAGAAAGCTGGACTGGCTGTACTAATATCAGACAAAGTAGACTTCAGGAAAAGGAATATCACCAGGGATAAAGAGAGACATTTCATAATGATAAAGGGATCAATTTATCAAGAAAACATAATATGTCACACATAAAACATGCACATAAATGGCAGATAATATCTGCTTTTTAATTATAATCTTTACTTTTTTTGTTTACTTTTTTTTAAGCGACTGCTCTGGGGTTAAATTGACAATTCATATCTTTAACTTACCCCAGTCTACCTTAAAATAATATTATAACACCTAGGTATTATGTAAGAACTTTTCAAAGTATATGTCTATTTCCCTTATCATATCCTTTGTGTTACTATCATATATTATACTTTTCACATATGCTATAACTCCCCAAATATATTAATATTATCTTGCTTTAAATAGTCAATTACCTTTTTTTCTTTTTGTATCTTATTTTATTCACTTATTGTGTCTTATGGAGCTTTCCATAGAGAGCATTCTATACTTTTTTTTCAAATAATTTTTTACTGTGGTATAACACACATAACATAAAATTCGCTATCTTAACTATTTTTAAACGTAGAATTCAGTGGTGTTAAACACATTCATAATGTGTAACTATCACCACCATCTATCTCCATAGCACTTTTCACCTTGTAAAACAGAAACTCTATACCCATTAAAAAGTAGTTCCCTATTCCTCCCTTCTTCGAGCCCCTAGCAACCACCATTCTATTCTCTGTCTCTAAGATTCTGACTACTCTAAGTATTCTTTCTTATTTCCTTTCGTGCATATCATATAGCTATTTTCTTTGTGGTTACCATGGGGATTACATTTAACATCCTAAAGTTATAACACTTTAATTTGAATTTAGACCAGCTTAACTTCAATAACATACAAAAACTCTGCTCCTTTACAGCTCTGTCCCCACCCCTTTCCGTTATTATCACAAAATTACATCTTTATACAATGTGTGCCCAGAAACACAAACTAACAATTCTTTTAATGCATGAGTCTCCTAAATTATTTAGAAAACAAAATGTGGAGTTACAAACCAAGTCACTTGGTAGCTTTTAGATTAATAATTTTTAAAAAATGTATTAGCCCCTTAAATCTGCAGAAAACAAAAAGTAGATAACAAACCATTGTTAGAATAATACTGGCTTTTATAAGGGCCTTCACTGAGATCTTTATTTCTTCATATGGCTTTGAGCTACTGTCTGGTGTCCTTTCATTTCACCCTAAAGGACTCCTTTGAATATTTCTTGCAAGGCAGATCTAGTGGTAATAAAATCCTTCAGTTTTTGCTCATCTGGGAATTTCTCTCTCACTTTTGAAAGAAAAATTTACCAAACATAGGATACTTGGTTGACAGTTTTATTCTTTTAGCACTTTGAATATATTGGCCCACTGACTTCTGTCCAAAGTTCCCGAAGAGATATCTGGTCATATTCTTATTGAGGATCCCTTGTATGTGATAAGTTGATTCTCTCTTGATACTTTCAGGATTCTCTCTTTGTCTGACTTTTCAAAGTTTGATTATAAAGCTGTCTCAGTGTGGGTCTCATTGAATTCATCTTACTTGGAGTTCATTAAGCTTCTTGGATGTTTATATTCATGTTTTTCATCAAATTTGGGAATGTGGTAACTCTGGAAATCAGATTCTTCCCCTTTCTAAGGGTTTTCTCATTTGTATTATTGTTTTTATTGTTTCTGATTGTTTTAGACTGTGTTTACGCCAAGGATCAGCTTGAGGTGTAAATTTAAGTTCTTCTCAGGTGTCTTCTGAGCCTTTTCCTGGGCACGCACTATCACATTCTAATTTTCCCTGTAGATGCAGCTGTTTTTTAATGTCCTAGTCTTCAATATTTGGCTCCCAAAAGGGGAAAAAAAGGGAAAATGAAGGGGAGGAGGGTGTGTAAAGCACCAGCCCTTTATATGCTCTGGAAGTCACATATATTGGGAGTAGGGCGTGCTGGCTTGCAACAATAGAGGGAGATGCAAGAACAATGGCTGCCTACCTCTTTGTCTGTACCTGCATGATCAGAAGAAGCAATCAGCAATCAGAGCACAGACCCCTTGAAGTTGAAGGACAAGGTCCTTTTTGCCTACCCTGGCTCCTATTTGTAAGCTGCTCTGGAACCACACAGTTGCCTGCCATGTGACTGAGGGTGAGGGTTGGGTAGCTGCTACTGTGCTAAGAGCTAAAATTGACCAAAATTAACCACAATTTACCCTCCAAGTCTTCCCCTGGAACTTGCAAGCCTTCAAAAGACTCCAGAGTTCCAAATTAGCTATAGACAGATTCTGCCAGTACAATTGTTGTCTAGGTAGAAAGACAGACTCCTGGTGCTTCTTACTCTACCATCTTCCCAGAATCCCTCAATTATCTTTTAAATTAACCAAAAAAATGAGAAAGAAAAGTCACATATCCACATATTTACCACTTTGTGTAGACCCAAGTTCCCACCTGGTATCATTTTCCTCAAGTCTGAGGAATTTCCTTTTCCATTTCATAAAATGTAAGTCTGTTACTAACAAATGCTCTCAGCTCTTGTGTGCCTCAAAGAAGGCTTTATTTTAACTTTATTTTTGAAAAATATTTTAACTGGATATAGAATTTCAGTTTCATTGTATTTATCTTCAGCACTTTAAAGATGTTGTTCCATTGTCTTCTGGTTTGCACAGTTTCAGGCAAGCACTCTCTCATTACTCTTATCTTTGTTTCTCTGAATAAATGTGACTTTTTTCCTCTGGCTACTTTTAAGATTTGTTCTGCATTCCTGGTTTTCAGCAATTTGATTATGAGGAGATTTGGTGTGGTTTTCACTGTGTTTATCCTGCCTGTGGTTCACCGAACTTCTTGGATATGTGGCTTTACAGTTTCCACCATATCTGGAGTATTTTCAGTCATTATTTCTTCAGATATATTTGTTTCCCCACCCCCAACTTTCTTTCTGGAACTTCAATTATACATATGTTTAGACCACTTAATTTTGTTCTACAGGTTATTAAGGCTCTGTTCATTTCTTTTTCAGTCTTTTTTTTTTTTTTTTTTTGGTCTATGTGCTTTAGTTTCTATTGCTGTCTTTAAATTCACTATCATTTCTTTTACAGAATATTAGTGCTGTTACAGCCATGCCATGTTTTTTTTTTAGATATTATAATTTTATCTCTAGAAGTTCTATTTGATTTTTAGCTTTCATTTTCTCCCTGTTATGTTGATATTTTCCTTTAAATCCTTTCACATACTTTAATAACTGTTCCAAAGTACAAATCTGCTAACTTCATCATCTGTTATTTTCTAGGTGTGTTTCTGTTGACTGATTTTTCTCCTAGCTATGGGTTGCAATTTTTGATTGAATGCTCAACACTGTGAGCACTGGAATTGTTTTATTCCTTTAAAGTGCCAGTCTCCTTTCTGGAAAAAAGTTAAGTTACTTTAAGATCAGGTAATTGTTTTGGAGCTTGTTTTTAAGTCTTGTTAGGGTGGGTTTAGAATAGCCTTTATGCTAGAGCTGATATACCACCCCTACTGGTAAGGCATGTGTGGCTTAATATTCACCAATAGATTCAAGGGCAGGTTTCTGGAGCACTTTTCTCACAGATGGAAGCTAGAACTCCTACAGGCAGCAAGATGAAAGAGGAAAAAAACATGCAGAGATGCCCCAGAAGTAACACTTCCACTTATATCTCATTAGACAGCACTTAAAATCACATGACCACACCTAGTTATAAGGAAGACTGGAAAAGCAGTCATTTAATCTGGGTGGCAATGTGCCCAGATAAAAATTAGAGCTCTGTTGCTAAAGAAAATAGAAAGTATTGGGGTACCCAACAAACAGTCTCTGCCATAATTCCTAAGATTAAATTTAGGAGGAAAAGCATATGATTTATGTAGAAAAGTATAAAACATTTTCATAATTACCAAAGGACATAAAATAAGACCTAAAACCATGGACTCACATGCCATATTCCCAGATGGAAAAATAATTATACAAAAAGATCAACATTTCAGAATCCCTAAGATTTTGTGGGGAAAGAATGGGGAATGAGGGGCTGTTTTAGAACTACACAAAATAATTTAAAGTTCATATGTCCATTATAGGCTAAGAGACATTCTTAAGGAATATTAATATCTAAGCAGAACGACCAGTTTGCCTGGGACAGTCACAATTTGGCATCATTGTTCTAGCAACCTGTACAGTTTAACATCTTCTCTTTGAAAAAAATTATTAACAGTTGCATTGAAATAAGCTAGAATAGGCTTAGTAGATCCAACTGATTTTTTTAACTTCCAGTTTTTGCCATGGTCTCCTCTAGTAGTTTATAAACCACATGTACAGTGATTAAATCTGAATGCTAACCAATGTTAACCAGTGAGACGGAATCTCTTCATGACTTTTTCACAGACAACACACAGAGTCTTTGATTTAAAAGGGAAAGAAGGAAAGAAGGGAGGGAGGGAGGGAGGGAGGAAGGGAGGGAGGGAGGAAGGAAGGGAGGGAGGGAGGGAGGAAGGAAGGAAGGAAGGAAGGAAGGAAGGAAGGAAGGAAGGAAGAAAAAAGAAAAGAAATGCAGTGGCAGTGGGGACTTCCCTGGTGGCGCAGTGGTTAAGAATCCGCCTGCCAATGCAGGGGACATGGGTTCGAGCCCTGGTCTGGGAAGATCCCACATGGCACAGAGCAGCTAAGCCCATGAGCCACAACTACTGAGCCTGCACTCTAGAGCCCGCGGGCCACAACTACTGAGCCCGCGCGCCACAACTACTGAAGCCCACATGCCCTAAAGCCCGCGCGCGGCAACTACTGAGCCCGCATGCTGCACTTACTGAAGCCTGTGCGCCTAGAGCCCGTGCTCTGCAACAAGAGAATCCCCTGCAATGAGAAGCCCGCACACCGCAATGAAGAGTAGCCTCTGCTTGCCACAGCTAGAGAAAACCTGCATGCAGCAACGAAGACCCAACACAGCCAAAGAAAAAAAAAAAAGAAAACAATTTGAAAAGAAATTCTTTAAAATTTTTAAAAAAAGAGAAGAAATGCAGTGGGACACAAGTAGCTAAGGATAGCTCCTAACTCCTTCCATCAGTATTCAACCTGCTACCTATGCTATTCATTTGGCTGCCAGGCTGCCAGTCTGTGGAAAATGTGGGAATTACAGGCCAGTTACACATGAAATACAATTCTGTTTATAATCATTCCATTTTATATCTTAGAGTAAATCCATAAATCTGTAATTCTGAATTAATTTAACTTGCAAAGTTTCTTCTCCATGTGTAAACAATAAAGTGTCAGGTGTTAATATGTTGACACCACTAACAGAACTTTGCAAACAGTTAAATTATATCAGTTTTATCATCATCTGCTAACATTAGAAAATCAGTTATTACCCAATAATGGTATAATATTAAATACTTTCAACGGAATCAAAGGAAAGTTTTTGGGAAGTCATTCTATCAAAAGTGAAATGTGTGACACTAATGGAAATTCAGTTTAAAAAACTCAGCTAAAAATAAAACTTCTTTGGGGTAATAATACAAATATAAATTTTGGTGCAGCAAGATGTCATGGCAAAAACAGTGTTCTGACAGTCCCATGAAGTAGACATGTATCTGCAATCAATTTGGTGCACACATAACTTGTTACCAAACAAGCAATATTCTACAGATAGAAAAATTATAGTCATCAAATTTTACAAATATTTTAAAATCCACATTTAGATTAACTGAACTACAAAAATTTTGTGATGAAGACTATACTGAATACAAAAAAGATCTTTCAACACACTACATGGCTTTCTTTTAGCTATGCATTATCAATGTGATTTTTTAAATTATTTATGTCTTTGAAGAACTACTTAAGTAACTTACAAAGGGATTTAACTTGTTTATAAACGAGCCCTAAAAACTTTCTGACACAATTTGTTTAAAATCAATTAGAAATATTTATTCAAAGAAGTCAAGAAATGGAGTACCAAAATCTTTAGTTTTTGAAGCTTTTAGAGAATTGCAAATACTGAATCAAATATTACAGAAGTATTTTTAATGTATAGGTGACCTAAAAAAAGAAAAGTTTTTAGGTATCAACAGGCAAACCCTTCAGCAGGCCATCCCCTCATAAAAGGCAAACTAAAATTAGAAATTTTCCATGTATCACAGGTATTTAACAAGGAAGTCTATCTCTATTCATGGATTTGAATGTAAATGTCTGGATTTTTAATTTTCTCTTCCTTTCTGGTAGGAATCCCCAAAGCAATAAATTAACATATACATTAGGACATGTTAGGGGCTGGTGATACCCTAGCAAGTCTAGCAGAGCAAACACAAAACTTCCCTGAAGATTCTCACAGAAGAAAAAAATAATTCAGCTAAAGATTACCTCACAACCAAAAATTATGAATCAAGGAAAAATAATATACCATAAGCAAATACTAGCAGACACAAAACCCAGTAATATTAGCACCCCCAAGAACTCCATAATTGTAAAATCTGAGACTATAAAAATTTTGTTTTAAATAATTAAAAAATTAGGGGAAAAAAGCAATAGAAACCATAAGAAAAGAACACGATATCGTTTTTCTAAATAACAAAACTAGATCTTTAAAAATGAATCAAAACAGAGAAAAATGAAAAACATATGCCTTGAAATCAATTACTCAATAGAAGGATTAAACAGCATATTAGACAAAGCTGAACAAATAATGAGTGAATCAGAAAACCATTTCAAGGAAATTACCCAAAATACAGGACCTTAATGAGAAAAAGGTGACAATAAATGTAAGAGGTTAAAACAATTGCAGGACTAAATGAGGTGGTCCTATACATATCTAACTGGAGTTCCAAAAGGAAACAATTCTTTGGAAAGTAGGGTCACTCCTAGACAGAATAAATGAAAGTAAGTCTGCAGCAATGGTCTTCAACCCTGGCTGCACCTTACATGTATCACCTAAGAAACTTTAGAAACAAATTAAAAACAGTGCCTAGGTCCCCCTTCCCCCTCCTGTAATTTTGGAATCGGTGTGGAATAGGTCAAGTTATCTGTATTTTCTTCAAAGCTTCCCAAGCTATTTTAGTGAACATCCAGGGTTGAGAACTAGTGATCCACACCTAGACACAGCTAGAGAAACCACAGAACAAAATTAAAGAGAAAAATGTTAAAACAACTACAGAGAACTAATACTATCTACAAAATAATAAGCTAGACTGACAAAAGACTTCTCAACAACAGATGCCAAAAGAATAATAAAACAGTACCTTCAAAGTACTGAGAGAAAATAACTGTCAACCTGGAATTCTAAATAGCTTACTACCATTCAACAGTAATATCAAAATAGACATTTTTAGTCAGTCTAAGAGGTTACCATTTATAGAGTTTTGCTGAAATAGTTACTAAAGAGGATGTGCTTTAAGAAGAAAAACACTGAACCTAGAATGGAATGGGATACAAGAAGAAATTGAAAACATAAAACCAAAACACAGCAGACTACTGATGCCAGCTAAACTCACAGCTCATACTTCTTTTCCTAAGTAATCAATCAACCAGGATGTCATTCTTTCTGGTCATCCATCCCAGTAGTTTGTAAACACGACCAAACAAACTGACCTCAGTTTTAAAAATAAGAACAAGGGCTTCCCTGGTGGCACAGTGGTTAAGAATCCTCCTGCCAATGCAGGGGACACGGGTTCGAGCCCTGATCCAGGAAGATCCCACACGCTGCGGAGCAGCTAAGCCCATGCGCCACAACTGAGCCTGCGCTCTGGAGCCCGTGAGCTACAACTACTGAGCCTGAGTGCCACAACTGCTGAAGCCCACGTGTCTAGAGCCCGTACTCTGCAGCAGGAGAGGCCACCACAATGAGAAGCCCGTGCACCGCAACTAACCCCGCTCGCTGCAACTAGAGAAACCCACGCGCAGCAACGAAGACCCAATGCACCCAAAAATAAATTAAAAAATAAATAAATTTATTAAAAAAAGAACAAACACATGGGTCCCACCCTAGATGTACTGTTAACTCTAGGAGTAAGGGCCGAAATTTTCTTAAAAGCCTACCAGATCAAGAGGATAATCAGATTTAGGAACTTCAGATTTCTAGCATTTCCTTCATTCAGCAGGTTCTCTTAAAGTGTGGTTCCTCAAATGGCAGCGTCATCATTACCTGCGAACTTGTGGAAATGCAAATTCTCAGGACCCACTCCAGATCTACTGAATTAGAAATTCTGAGGATGGACTCTGCAACTGTGCTTTAACAAGCCCTCCGGGTGATTCTGATGCCAGGTCAATTTTGAGAAAGCCGCTTTAATCTCCTGCTCTAAGTACCCTGTTCACACTTCCACATGAACAAACCCCCTGCTGCTGTCCTGCCTACAAAATCCTTCCATTTAGTCTTCTAGAGCAATGTACCATGGCTGACCAATTCCCAAACATTCTTAATCTCTTCACTGGATTTTCTTTACATCTTTTGTCTTAACTGAACCTGGTTCACTTCTCTTATAGGGTCTTCACATAAAGGCTGTTCACTCTCCCAAACATCATGTAACTCAGGGTCTGGAAAGTGAGGTCTACTCATTCCCTAACTCCCTATAACACCAAAACATCTGGATAAAAATCTCACCTTTTCTGAGACTCTCCACTCTCATGGCTTCAGTTGTTAAGTGTATATGATATTGACTTCCAAATTTCTCTTTATGATGTTGAGACCAGAACCCACTACCTATCTCACACTTCCATCTGGATATCCCCAGAGGAACCTCAAATCAATATATAAAAATCTGGGGACTTCCCTGGCAGTCCAGTGGTTAAGACTCTGTGCTTCCAATGCAGGGGGTGCGGGTTCGGTCCCTGGTCGGGGAACTAAGATCCCACATGCCATGTGGCCAAAAAAAACTGAACCTGCCATATTGTCCAACCCTGTTCTTCCTGTACTTTCTAATATAAATGAAGGCACCACAATTCAGCTATCCAATTATCTAAGTCTAAACCTACAAATCATCAATGGCATTTCTCATTCAAACATTCGATTAATCACCAATTACCATCAATTATTTCACCTTCTGTTAAGTTCTCTAATTCTCTCCATCACAACTACTACTGCTATAGCACAAATTCTCCCCCCTTACTAGGATTTCCTATACAGCAATAGCCTCCTAACTGCTCACTCTCTCTCAAGTATTGCACTCCTCCAATTCATTTTACAGTCCTTAAATTTCAAGAACATTTATTTTTAAAATCATGTGAACTTATAGTTTTAATACTTCTACTCTAAATCCATCATCATTCAACACAAGTTTTTAAATCTAGCTCTTTTACTCAATAGTTCTAGATCACCAACTTACTGATAATTTTATCACAACTATGTAACAAAGAATGTCAGTCAAAAAAGGAATTATCTAATCAAATCCAAATTAATGCTTAAAATTTAAGAGTGTTGTAACTAGTAATTTCATCTATATGAACTTCACTGCCACAAACTTTAGTTTTTGTTATAAATAATAGCACTCCATGTTTATAAGATGAGCAAAATAAGAACATTGTGAAAAAAAAATTTTTGAAACCCAGAGAAAGACAACATCTCAGATTTTGAAAAAATGAAAACTCACCATACACACCTGCAGAACGAGTGGAATTGTTCATGGTAAAAGGTCCGTTAACGACGTCGGAAGAAAGAAGCTCATCAGATCCCCGCTGAAAAGCAAGAGCAATATTCTGTTAATAAAACAAGTCTTGGATAATGGTCCATATTTACTACTAAAAATATTAAAAGCTAATATTACTTAATCTGAATATCAAGGCACTTAAGGGGAAGTCCTCAAGAATCATAAAATCTAAAGGTTGGAAGTGAACTTAATAGTAAACAAAAATTATTGAACATCCACATGATTGTTAGTTATAAAAAAGAGAACTGCCATCACATAATTGGGGGCATAATCCCACAACCCTTTTGAATCAAACTCAATTCTCTGAGATGTTACAACTGAAGTATCAAAACCATATTTAGGGGTTGAATCCTGACATTGTTTTTGTAGTATATTTTTAAGTATATTTAGTATATTTTAAATACATTTTGGTATATTAAGTATGTTAAGTTTTGTAGTATATATATATTTTTATAAAGGACTGATGACTTTTTTTTTTTTGGCTGCATTGGGCCTTCGCTGCTGCGCGTGGGCTTCCTCTAGTTGCGGTGTGGGGACTACTCTTCACTTCAGTGCGCAGGCTTCTCACTGTGGTGGCTTCTCTTGTTGCGGAGCATGGGCTCTAGGCGCGGGCTTCAGTAGTTGTGCCTCATGGGCTCTAGAGCACAGGCTCAGTGGTTGTGATGCACGGGCTTAGCTGCTCCGTGGCATGTGGGATCTTCCCAGACTAGGGCTCGAACTCATGTCCCCTGCATTGGCAGGCGGATTCTTAACCACTGAGTCACCAGGGAAGTTCTGTAGTATATTTTTAAGTATCTGCGTGCAAATAATTTGTGTAGCACTCCCTGACTTTTTCATAGATGTGTATTTTTAAAAGTTGAACACAAAGATGCAATTTATTTCTATATTGGTCAAATCCTTTAAATAAGTGATTTTTTCATTCATTAATCCTTAAAATGACCTTTAATGTGTACTATTTCTTAAACAACTACTGTTTAAGTAATTTAGACTTTTTTTCAGGTAAGAGTTTTGACCAATTCCAGAGTTGAACTGTCAAAGCTGAAAGACAAGTCAGTCTAGCCTTTTCATTGTAAAACCATAAGGTCTTTTACCAAGATTAAAATGTTTATACCTAGGAAGTACAATAAACACCGTGTATAAATTTAAAAACAACCTATTTCAAATGGTAGTTTGTTCAGCTCTCGGTCAATTTTTTTTTGGCGGTGCCATGCGGCTTGTAACATCTTAGCTCCCCAACCAGGGATCAAACCCCGGGCCCCCGCAGTGGAACCATGGAGTCCTAACCACTGGACCACCAGAGAATTCCCAAGCTCGGTCAACTTTTAAGAACAAATATTTCAGTCTACTAGATGATAAAACCTAATCCCCAAACTATCCTACAAAAGTTATAACATCAACAGTGCTCCGACAGATATTTAATGTTTAGGAGTAAGGACCACTCCTGCAGGGAACAACCTCAGCCTTTGCTGAAGAAAAGTAAACCACCAATGTGTCTGCATAATATAAATACAATTATTTAAACAATTCCTGTATGAAACATCCAGAAATTATTCCCTTTGGTCTTTCACCCGTAAGTTTATAGAGACAGTTTGGAATAAGAGAAAGGAACTAAGTGAGCACGTGAGATGAAATAAAATTGAAAATCTCAAATTCCAGAAAGACTTGGATTATGACCTCACTAAAAGCAAAGGTCTTCCTGAGAATATGTGAAATACAGGTAATAGGTGAAATACAGATATTGGCAGACAAAGACAGACTTTGTATAGCTGCCTGCCAGTGGATATGGAAAGGTGAATTTTTGCAGTTTTAAATGTAGTAAAAATTTAAACATGCCCAACATGTTTTTATATATGAGGAATTTGATAAACTATGTGTTACTAATAGATATATTTTCGACACATATGAATGTAGTGTCAGTATCAAGTATCAATTTTCTACATGTAAATTGAATTAATTTGGTCTTAGAAACCACTTAGAGGGACTTCCCTGGTAGCGCAGTGGTTAAGAATCCGCCTGCCAATGCAGGGGACATGGGTTCGATCCCTGGTCCGGGAAGATCCCACATGCTGAGGAGCAACTAAGCCCGTGCGCCACAACTACTGAAGCCCGTGTGCCTAGAGCCTGTGCTCCGCAACAAGAGAAGCCACTGCACCACAACGAAGAGTAGCCCCCGCTCACCACAACTAGAGAAAGCCTGCACGCAGCAACAAAGACCCAACGCAGCAAGGAAGGAAGGAAGGAAGGACGGACGAACTTAGAGATCACTTGAGCTCTTTTCTAGACTTGCAGGAGTATGTTAAAATGTCAACTAAATATTAATTCTAGGTGGACTGCAGACTGAAACGTAAAAGACAAAACAATAAAGACTCTAGGAGATAACAGAAAAAAGCATCTTCATAATCTTGTGGTAGGGAAAGATTTATTAAACAAGAAACACAATTATTTAAAATAACTGATAAACTACACAAAAATGAAGTTATAATTTTTACTTACAATATATATAAATATTGAATCATTATGTTGTAGATATGAAATATGTTATTTATCAATTATATCTCAATTTTTAAAAAAAGAATTTTATTAACGAAAGACCTCATTAGGAGATTAAAAAGGGAAGTCATAGAATGGGAGAAAATACTGCAGTACATATAACCAACAAAGATTGTATACCCAGAACTTACTAAGAAAAAGAAGAAAGGCTGGCGGGGGGGTACCCCACTAGGAACTGATATGAAAAAAATCAAGGTAACAGAAAATGACAAGAGAGTTGAACAGGCACCTCACAAGTAAAGTGGTATACTTTATTACTGTTCCAGAGTATTTGTGTCCTTCTTTCCCTGTGAAAGAATCATTCATCCCCATCTATGGCCATGTGACTTGCAATGCCTCTGAGTGGAGGATACCTCCCTGACCCACTGACCTTGAGCACAGTTTTGTGCTATGCTTTGGTCTATGGAGTATGTATGGACATGACCTACATGACCTAAATCCAAGCAGAACTTTTGAAAGAATTAGTTTCTGCCATTTTTCTTCCTTTTCCCCTCTGAAACAAGAGGAGCATATCCCAAATAGAAGCTGCTCTTTCAGCCTGATTCCCAGAATAAAAACATAACTGTATAGTTCCATAATAGCCACCAACTTTGTAAGTACACAAGAAATGTTTTTCTAAACCATATCTAAATGACTAATACCACACCCAATAAACGTATGAAAAGATGCTCAACCTCAATGGTCATCGGGGAATGCAAATTAAAACCACAATGAAATATAAACATATTAAAAGGCCTGACAATATCAAGTTTTGATAAGAATGTGAAGTGAGAGAACTGTTATATGTTGCTAGTGGGAGTGTAAATTGGTACAATTGATTCAATATACTAAAGTTGAATATATAAATATCCTAGGATCTCTTTTATTCTATTCCTATGCATACACTCAAGAGATTGCCTGCTATGTGCACCTATACATATGAGAATGTTCTCAGCAGCATTATTTCCAGTAACCAAACTGGAAACAATCAAATGTCATCAACTATAGAATGAACAAATCTTTGTAAATTCATTCAATGATTTACAGCAACGAGAATGAACTACTGCTCTACACAATAACATACAAAAATCTCACATTAAGAAACCCATCACAAAATAATACATACTACATTGTTGCATTTATATAGAGTTCAAAAAGTAGTCAAAACTAAATTATATATCTAAACTATGTATCTACTTGCAAAAGATGAAAATTGGACCCCTGTCTCACACCATATGCAAAAATTAGCTCAAGAAGGGTGTATACGTAAATGTAAAACTATAAAACTCTTAAAAGGAAACATAAAAGTAAATCTTTGTGGCTTTGGGTTAGGAAATGGTTCCTTGGTAACAAAAGCACAAGTGACAAAAGAAAAAAAATAGATTAATAAAAATAAATAAATTGAACTTCATAAAAAATAAAAACTTTTGTACTTCAAAGGACACCATCAAGAAAATGAAAAGACAAGCCAGAAAATGGGAGAAAATATTTGCAAATCTATTATCTGACGAGGGACTGGTACCCAGAACGTAATCTCTTATAACTCAATAATAAAAAGACAAAATAATGCAATTTAAAAATAGGCAAAGGATCTGAACAGACATTTCTCCAAGAAAGTATACAGACAATAAGCACATGAAAAGATGCACAACATCGTGAGTCACTAAGGAAATGCAAATCAAAACCACAGAGATCACTTCAAATAAAAATTAAGAGCATGATATCACCACATACTTATCAGAACAGTTAAAATAAAAAATAGTGACAATGCCAAATGCAGGTGAGGGATGTGGAAGAAACTGGATGTCTCATACACTGTTGAAAGGAACGTAAAATGGTACAGCCACTCTGAAAAGTTTAGTGGTTTCTTAAAAAACTAAACATAAAGAGCAATCTCAAAAGATCACATGCTCAACACAAAAACTCACATGTTCTATGATTTCATTTATATAACTCTCTCAAAATAACAAAATTATAAAGATGGAAAAACCAACTAGTAGTTGCCAGGGGGCAGAGAAGCTTGGGAGAGATAGTATGATTATAAAAGGGTACCATGAGGGAGATCTTTGCGGTGATGGATTAGTTCTGTGGTGAGAATTACATGAACCTACACATGCAATAAAATGAAACAAAACTATACACAGGCATTGTATCAATGTCAATGCCCTTGTTTTTTGTTGTTGGTTCCTTTAAATAAAATTTTTAAATTTTATTTATTATTATTTTTTTAAACATCTTTAATGGAGTATAACTGCTTTACAATGGTATTAGTTTCTGCTGTATAACAAAGTGACACAGCTATACATATACATATATCCCCATATCTCTTCCCTCTTGCATCTCCCTCCCACCCTCCCTATCCCACCCTGTTATTGTTTTGGGTTTTTTCCCCAGAAAGAGCATCTTTACTAAAACAACAGGAAACAAAACGTGCCAGGAATCTAACCAAACACACAAAGCAGCGGGTGAGACTCCTCATAGGAAAGAATGACCCCCAATGGAACATAAATAGATCCCCTCGAAGTACATATATTTCGCATGAGTATGTACACCCATATGTAATATATTAAAAGAAATTTGGTTTCTACCACGAGAAGTTACTCAGCAATAATAAATCAACATCTCACCTGAGGCCGGGAAGTGAGGGCGCTGCAGCCACGTTATACACCGAGGCGCACCTCACGCCCACACAGCCTCCCCTCTGTGCGTAGAAAAGTGAGCCAGGGAAGGCAGGTGGCCGTGTGGCCGCGGAGCCCATCCCGCAGAGCCCAGGAGCCGGCTGCAGCAGGGAGGCAAATGCCAGGCCGCGCCTGCCTGGAAGGCCGCGTCGGCTCTGGGGTGAACGGCAGCGCTCAGGACCCCAGCAACAGCACGACAGCGCGCCTGGTTTCCAACTGCGAGCCTGCCTCTGGGGTCCGTCCACCCAAGGCCCTCCAGATCTGTGTAGTTTGGCCAGTGGGGGCTTCCCCTAGGATCGAATGGCTTTTGGGAGGCGAGTAGAGTTTCTAGACCCACCAGGGCTCAGCCCACATACACACGTGCACACGCCCACACACACACGTGCTTCAGCAGAGGTCAGCAAGTTGCAAACAAGTATTCTACAGGGGCGTGCTCAAATAGTGCCTGCTTCGGAGTCAGTTTTGTCAACTGCATTCTGAGTTGTCCCCATGCCAAAGTGGATTTGTTCAAAAGATAGGAGTTCCTGGAGGTTACAGAGACACAAGATGTGTTACATACCGGGGCGGGGGGGGTGCAACCCTCTCAGGGCTTGGCACAGTGTTTTAGTAACAAAACAAACAGAAGAAATGCACAGGAACCCAATGCCCTTATTTTGATAGTGTAAGCATGTAAGAGGTAACGATTGGGGGAAACTGTGAAAGGTACACAAGACCTCTCTGTAGTACCTTTAGAGCTTGCTGTGAATCTCTAATTTTTTCAAAATAAAAAGTTAAAAATAAAACAAAACACAACTATGAAGAGATAACATCATTCTGAGCCAGAGGCTTCCTACTGACTTGAAAGACTTGTTGCCAGCCTAGAATAGTCATTACCATCATCACTGTGTTCAACCCTCAAGAGTGGATAAGAAAAGACTGGTCACGCTGTCAATTACCACAGCTCATTCTCAGAGCTCATCTCTCACACTCTCCTTCTATACAATGGTGGTCCAGAAGGTGTCCCTTCAAAAACAAGCAACATTCAAAGAACAACCACAGAAGTTCCTTATGGGAATCTATACATAAGGAAAAGGAAGGAATCAAAAGATAACATACAACAGAAAAATGACACAACTTTATGTTATGAGTAAATGGTTCTTTGTAAAATGAAAAAAGTTTTTAGGAAAATATTATAGCCTCCCCTAAACAAAATACAAAGGGATACAACAGCTCAAGGGAGAGACAAATGAGAATTCTACCAAAGGAGTTAAAAGACAGATCTGTGAAAAACAAGAATAAAACAGTGTCACAAAAGTCAGATGTTTCAAAGAGAGAATAAGAGAACCAAAAGTGCAAAACATCTTTCCACCCTCCAAAGAAGTTACCTGCTGAGAGGAACCAACTCTTACTCTGTAATTTCATTATCAAAAAGCTAGAAAGAACAAATTTTCAGGAAAGCACTTTCTTGGAGTTACACGAGATTACTTAAAAGGCATCTAGAGAAGGTGTTAAACTGTTAACACAGGTCTGCCCCAGACAAGGCTTGCCAGCTAAGAATCCAAAAAGTTGTGGTCTTCTTAATGCACACATGCCATTTCAGTTTCAATATGAGGAGAGAAATGAGTTACTCATGGTTCTTTCTATTTCTATCTCATTCCATAAACTGTTACCTAATTTCCTAACAAATAAATCTCCAGTCAACTATTAAAGTGAAATTATTCCTTGTTGCTTACTGAATCAAGTCTAAATGTATTGTGATGGTGATTAAAAGCTCCTTCTAATCTGGACCTCCTACTCACAATAACACTCCTGTCTTGTAATTTTCCCCAAATACATCATCTTTATTTCTGCTACTTTTTCTGCTATTCTGCTGCCTCAAACACTGTCTCTTCACAACATATCCAGTCCTACCTACCGGTCAGAGATAATTAATACCACATCTGGAAAATTTTTCAACCCCAAAGTGAAGAGATTGAACTGAATTTTGATTGTCTTTCAACATTAAAATGTGCAAGATTCTAGGTTTTAGTACACTTAACATAATATATTCTTCCTATGTATATAACTATCAATATCACACATTTTGTCAAATATGTACACAGTTTTTTCCCAGCTACTTTGAGGTCTATTATTGTGCCTTATACTTCATTACATTCCCCCATGCCCTATAGCATAGTGTCAGGTACAATATAATGGCTCTCTGCCTTGGCTATAGACTAAAATCACATATCCAAGTTTAAAATAAATACTATATACCAGGTCCTACCCCAGAGATTCTTATCAGTAGCTCTAGGTTGAGGTTTGAGCACCTGTATTTCCAAAGCTCTAATGTGTAGCCAACTGAGAACTACTATAAACAGATGCTGTAATGAACACAGAAGTGTAATAGTATAGCAGTTTAAAATGTAGTCTTCTGGAGCAGACCAGATCTAGGTTTGAAAATGCTCCACAAACTTACCTTTATATTATACGACATATTACTTAACCTCTCTAAGGCTCAGTTTGTTCACCTGCAAAATGAGGGTCATAATGGTACCCATACTCATAGGTTGCTCCAAGGATTAATATTTCTAATATACACACCTCTCATTAAACAGTGGCAAATAAATACTAATGATTCATTACTCAATCCTCTTCAAAAGCTATATATGCCAATAGTTATATGTATGCAATGTAATTAGTATTGAACAGCAATCTCCTAAATGTGAAAGATATTCTTTCAATAAAGGAAACTTTCTAAAGTTTTAGAAGAAAAAAACTTTTTGATACTAACAAAAAGGAAATTTCCTTCTGTCAGATGAATTGATAAAAGACTGGATTTTAATAAAATCAAAATGTACAGGATTGCAAATGAGATTTAATAAAGTCCCATTTATGATTAACCTTTGAGAATGAGAAAGAATAAAGCATGTGGGCATTAGAACTTTTCCTGCAGAACACTGATGATATTTGTTTATAGAGAAAAAGGAGGTCAAATTTTTCACTATAACCATCCTCATTTAAGCATCTTTGCATACTTATCCAATTATCTCAGGAAAAGATCTGTAGATGTTAATTAGCTACATCATTTTTCATTTTGATAGTTCTGTTTTATCTTAATATGCACTGTACAAAGTTATAATATGAATCTATGTTCCTCTCTGTAATCCTTTTAACTGATAAGCTTTTGTCACCTTGTTACAGTCTCCGTCATAATTATTTTTAATGGATTCTTAAAATCTATAATTGCATACTATTCCCCTATTACTAAATATTAGCATCACTTGTAATTTATTGATACCATAAGTTATGCTGTATTAATTTAGAATATAGCATTTTCCATAGTTTATATTCTATCCATAGAATAAATATTAAGAAGTAAAAGAGACAATTTTTTTCTTTTTGAGTGAAGGTAAAAGATGGTAAAACTGCAAGAAATCTCAAATTTCTGCTTAACAGTATATTGTAACTTCAAGTTCCTACTACACTACAAGTGACTAATAAGAAGCATTTTTACTTCTATAGAGGTCTTTCAAATATTGTTAGAGTTGGCACATGACTCTAACTCTGGACATTTTAATACTACTCAGAGTTTGGCTCACAGTCTGCAAAGAATTTAACCCTGTTCAAAGAGAGGTCTGGCTTTTGCCCTCTCCTTCTGGGAGGTAATCTCTAACCCCCTGTAAGGTCATGCCTGAGAAAGTGTCTTTTTTTTTTTAACTCGAGGGGCTTTGGGTCACCAGACAGTCTTAGAGTCAGGGTGGACCACACGCCTGGAGGGGCTGGAGGAGACTTAACTAAGATCAGCCTCAAGAGCAATCAAGTATGCTTACATAAAAGAGCCCCTCAATAAAAATGTAATCACCAAAGCACGGTAAGCATCCCGGTTTGACTCCATGAGTACTGTCACACACTGATGCTGGGAAAGTAATGTGTCCTGACACCATAGGGAGAAGACAAAGGAAGCTCTGTGTTTGATACTTCCCCAGACTTCTGCCCTATGTGTTCCTTCCCTTGGCTGATTCAAATCTATATCCCTTCCCTGTAATAACCAGTAATGAAGAGTACAAAAGCTTTCAGGGAGTTCTGTAAGTTCTTCTAGCAAATTATGGGACCAGAGGGTGGTTTTGGAAACTCCCAGAACTTACAAATTCTGTCAGAAGTGAGAGGAGTCTTTCGTGGACTGTGTTCCCTAACTTCGCAGTTGGCATAATTCCTCTCATGGAAAAATGATGAATCAGTAGAGCAAATATAATAAAACTATTCATTTAACAGATTTTTTTAAAACTTTATTCTTCACCTCTAAATCACCATTTGGATTTCTAACTGTAAAAGAAAAATTTAGTCTAAAAATATGATCAAATAGTCAAACATAGAAAAACTGGAAAAACTAACTTAAATTTATATGGCATACCAAGTAAATTAATGCAACATCTTAACTGTCACACTCAATGTTTCTACACAAAATATAAACTATTATAATAAGGAAATGGTTAACATTACAGAGTCTTCAAAATAAAATCATTTAAGTCTGATAATTCTACTAGATCTTTCAATAGTAACAGGAAGAGCTTTCAAAAAGAATATGCCTAAAATAATGCATGAATAACACAAACCCTATAGTATCCAGTGAAGTGCTGGAATGCCTATTTTTATTTTTATTGTCTTATTACGCAATAAGAAAAATAAAAATATTTGATCCAAAAGTTTCATATCTGGAAATTGTTTCATATCAGAGATGGGGTTTACCATTTAACATACAGAATAAACAACACATAGCTCAAATAATTATGATACTTTAAAAAAACAAGTAACTTTTTGACCCTAATAATTTCAGGATATGATAAACAAAAGAGAAAAAAGAGCTTACATTTGAAAATGCAGTCATAAAAAAAATATTCTGATAATCAAAATTTACTGGCTAAGCTTTTTTCCCCCAAGGATTCATTTTCAAATTACAGAAAATAAAGGTTTTTAAATATTATAAAGCTCAAATCCCAAGAGTCATATTACTTTGTAAGCTTTGTAAAAAGTGAGAAAAACACAATCAGTTCTGTTACTTTAAAGATTCCCTTCTTTAAAAAAAAAAACAAAACTTTTCTTTCCTAGACATAAATTCTTTCTCCTGAAAACACATCACTGCCTATAATTACAGACTACTTCAATAAAGAACAAAAAGTATTTCTGAAAATTATGCTTAATAGTTATATCCTAAGTGTGTGAGAAGTAATTTTCCATTATAGTCAAGGAAAAGCAATGCAGACCTAGGTAAAACTGAGTATCTGTCTAGTAGGGGAGGAAAACTTTTGCCTTCTTCCCTTTTAGGTTCTTTGGCTGGTCTAATAATTAAGCTGACATGAGACAGAATAACAGGAGAAAAACAAAATTTAATTTCATACATACAGGAGCTCATAAAGATATGAGACTCCAAGAAGTGACAAAAGCATGCAGTTTTTATACCTTTTAGACAAAGAAACAATTATTTGTGAAGATTTGACAAAACAAAGGGTCTGGGGCTTGGGGTAGCAAATTAATAAAGAAGTAACAAAGTTTGTTTAGTCACCCTTCTCTGCCTTGAATTTCCTATCTCTGGTGATAAGGATGCCTTCTACTCTCCTAGTATAAGGAGGATACTTTCACATGAGAGATTTATTTCCTGCTTTCAGGGGGACCAAGGAGGGTCAGTGTCCTTCAGAGCACCAGCTGTTTCTTTCCTCTTTTTTTTTTTTTAATATTTATTTATTTATATATTTATTTGGCTGCGCCGGGTCTTAGTTGCGGCACGTTGGGATCTTTAGTTGCGGCATGCAGGATCTTTTACTTGCAGGTATGCAGGATCTTTTAGTTGTGGCATGCGTGATGTTTAGTTGCAGCATGTGGGATCTAGTTCCCTGACGAGGGATTGAAGCCGGGCCCCCTGCATTGGGAGCACGGAGTCTTAGCCACTGGACCACCAGGGAAGTCCCTGGCTGTTTATTAAGTATCTTTAATTCAAAATAATCAACATGCCAAAGGGGCATATTTTATTCCACCTCACTCTCAAAAGGTCTGACGGCTATGATAAGAGATTATAGTTTAAGAGATAGATGGAAGAGGGCTTCCCTGGTGGCGCAGTGGTTGAGAATCTGCCTGCCAATGCAGGGGACACGGGTTCGAGCCCTGGTCTGGGAAGATCCCACATGTCGCGGAGCAACTGGGCCCGTGAGCCACAACTACTGAGCCTGCGCGTCTGGAGCCTGTGCTCCGCAACAAGAGAGGCCGCGACAGTGAGAGGCCCGCGCACCGCGATGAAGAGTGGCCCCCGCTTGCCGCAACTAGAGAAAGCCCTCGCACAGAAACAAAGACCCAACACAGCCAATAAATAAATTAATAAATAAATAAATAAATTAATTAAAAAAAAAAGAGATAGATGGAAGATAAGTAGAATGAAGACTCTAAAAAATAAATGATGGAAAGCTTATTTGGATGAGTGACTATAGATGATCAGCAGAAGGAAATTGTTAAAAAGTGAAAAAAAAAAGACTCTGTACCACAGGTAAACAAATTAACATTAAACAAAAAGGCTTTAACAAACCAAATCATGAAGACATCATGGGGTGGGGGTGGGGCATGAACAATACTGGATCAACAGTCTCCTTAGAAACACACAGTAAATTTACATAAGTGCAACAGTTGTTCTGTGGACTTGTTAGCTCTCTGGGTAAGTCAACACACCAGTCAGCTTCACTGCCTCAAGTATCAATTACTGAAGCTCTCTCCTGCTAAAGAATAATTAAATACACTGGGCCAACAAAGCAAAAGAATACTGTAATTAAGCAGCACAAATAAAGTGTTTTATTACCAAATTTGATGGGAAGTGGTTTTATTTAGCATTAAAGTGAGATTATTAATATAATAAAAGGCAATCCACACAACTGAGAAACAGCCAGTAAAATAACATGTAAGGAAGTTTCTGAAAATAAACCATTAACTCATGGTTAAACTTCAGACCATACCTAAAATGCACATGAAATTCAAGAATAAGACATCATTTGTTTTAGTCTATCAAGATATTATGACCATAAAAAAGGAGCTATCAAAAAAAAACTTCACAATTTTCCAGATTTTTTTTTTTAAAAATAAAAGAATCTTAAATACTGAAATTAATATTCAAGTCCTACCTTAAAGCTAAGGTAGCCCCCTCTGTAAAATTTCTAGCAAAAGGTCTAGTGACCCTTTGTAAACACTTCACAGAACAGAAAACTCATGTTGATCCTGCTCTGTTACTATGTTTTTCCATAAACAGAAAAACATATTATTATGTAGAGTCTCACCATACTATATACACTTGCTGATGACTCACCTTTATATCCCCCTCTACAGGAGTTAATAATGAAATGGAATCTGTGTTCAAAACTTTTTTGCTTAAAAAAGAGTAATAATTATAAACACAAGGGACTAAACTGAATATTCAGTAAGGGTTTCAGAGTAATTGTGAGGCAGTACGTGATAACTCCAAGTTTTTTTTTTTAACATTTAGGTTTTTGTTAACATTCACCTTCACAGCTCCTATTGCTCTAAACACACCCAAACCCCAAAGCCTCACATATGACTTGGAGATCATATCCCCACAAACTCTGTGGCCCCATCAACACTCTCATCTACTAAATGAGTGTGATTATCTCTAAACATATTTCTTAAAGAATAGTTACCCTAAAAAAAGAATAGGGCTTCCCTGGTGGCGCAGTGGTTGAGAATCTGCCTGCCAATGCAGGGGACACGGGTTCGAGCCCTGGTCTGGGAAGATCCCACATGCCGCGAAGCAACTGGGCCCGTGAGCCACAACTACTGAGCCTGCGCGTCTGGAGCCTGTGCTCCGCAACAAGAGAGGCCGCGACAGTGAGAGGCCCGCGCACCGCGATGAAGAGTGGCCCCCGCTCGCCACAACTAAAAGAAAGCCCTCGCACAGAAACGAAGACCCAACACAGCCAAAAATAAATAATAAATAAATAAATTAATTAAAAAAAAAAAAAAGAATAGTTACCAAATTGTTTGTTTGTGACATTTTCCTTTCCAAAGCTGCCACTGTTGAGGTTTTAAGACAATGAGAATAAACAAGGTGGTAAAGATGGGGTAAATTCTTCAAATATACAGCTGTGACAATGTTTACAATCCCATTTATGACACAGTTTCAATAAAATGGTTTTTATTGTCTTCATTTTATATGGACATCTTAGCAATAAATAGTAACACTTTTTTTAATGACTAGCAAAATTATTCCTCCAAAAGCCTTCTAATTCATGACGTCTAATCAAAATGCCATTCATCTGAATATTTATTTAGTTCCTACTATATAGGCATAGATCATACACATTGACTTCAATATGTAAAAGTGTTTTAGCAATATTCATTCACTCAACAGATCCAACAAATATTTACTGAGCACCAAACTATACGCCAGGGTCTTTAAGCACTGGGGAAAATCCCAGTGAACAGACAAAAATCCCTGCCCTTATCATGTGGAGTTTACAATCTCGCAGAAGGAAACACATAACAATCAAATTAAGAAAATTGTGTAGTATGTTTTAAAGTCATAATGCTTTTTTAAAAAGCAGGATAAGGAGCAACGAGGGGTAAAGAGGAGAACTGCGATTTTTAAATAGAGTGGTCAAGGAAAGATTTAAGAGCAAGTGACATTTAAGTGTAGTCTTAAGGAGGTAAGGAGTAAGCTATATAGGTATCTGAGGGAAGAATGTTGTAGGCCGAGGAAACAGAGATAGAATGCCTTGCATGTTCTAGAAAACAGTGACGAGGCCAACTGTGACTGAAAGAGTGTGAGCAAGGAGAGAAGAAAACTAAAGAGACAAGGAGGGTATGTCATAGCATGTGGTGCCTTGAAAGCCATTCTAAAAAATGTCACTGAGTGAAACGAGGGACAAAGAGTTGTGAACAAAGGAGTGACATGATCTGATTTACTTTTTAAAAATTTATCTTATTTATTTATTTTTGGCTGGGTTGGGTCTTCATTGCTGCGCGCAGGCTTTCTCTAGTTGTGGAGAGCAGGGGCTACTCTTTGTTGCAGTGCACGGGCTTCTCATTGCTGTGGCTTATCTTGTTGCAGAGCACAGGCCCTAGGCGCGCAGGCTTCAGTAGTTGCAGCACACGGGCTCAGTAGTTGTGGCTCAAGGGCTCTAGAGCACAGGCTCAGTAGTTGTGGCGCACGGGCTTAGTTGCTCCGCGGCATGTGGGATCTTCCCGGACCAGGGCTCGAACCCGGGCCCCCTGCATTGGCAGGCAGATTCTTAACCACTGCGCCACCAGGGAAGCCCTGATTTACTTTTTAACCGATCACTCTGGCTGCAGTGTTGAGAATAGTTTGTAATGAAGCAGCGAAAGATGCAGAGACTCCAGTAGGAAGCTAAGGTGATAATCCAGATGAGGGGCAAAGGGAGTGTTACTGGGGAGAGTGGTTGAATTATGAATACACTTAGAAAGATTTGCTAATAATCAGACATGGAGTGAGAGAAAAAGAAGAAGTCAAAGATGTCCTGGATATCCCAAATAGGCCTAAATGTAAAATATTCTGTCCTATAGTCAGTGAACAAATATTTTAAAGATTTTACTATACGTATTCTCCAATTCTCACAACTCTGCAAAGTAGGTATTATTATCCCTCAAAGAATCAGAGGTTATATTATTCGACGTAGGTCAGAGAGGGTAGGTGGTACAATTAAAATCTAGGTCTGGTTTATTTTTCACCTGACATACCTGTTGCTCTCCAGTCTAATAAACAAATTTCCTCTCAATATCTTATGCCAATCCTTTGATTCATTTATTCCACATCTAGAGATTTTATATTAGAACTGTACGTGAAGATATGTACATGTAATCATCCTTTACAAGAACAAACAAAATAAACAAATACAAAGATAGCTAATACTGACTGCTTAATATGTACCAGTACTGTTCTATGTGCTTTATCAAACATATTTCATGTAATCTAAGAAGGCTTCAAGTGTAAGACTCCATAATTTTATCTAATATCCAGAAAGAAAAAGTGCTGTCAACCAAACTGTAGTACATTATCAACACTAAGATGCACCCTGATGTCAGAAATGTTAATATGGGAAAAAAAAGGGGGGGGGGCCTTAGAATCAATGAACTATCAAATGGTCATAAAATGCTAAGCATTGAGCAATATTATGGTGATCAGTGTTGGTTCAAAATATTACATCTCATACCTCATTCATTAAAAATACTAGTTCTATCCTTTTCCTTTCCATATTTTAAGTTCTAAACCTCTTTCAACTCTCTTTTTTCCCCTCAAGGTTGTAACTAATGGAATATTAGTGCTTAACTTTGAAACCACAGGCACTATTAAACTGCTTGTGAAAAAAATCTCTGTAAGACAAGGATAAAACATCCTCTTCCAATACAGCTGCAGAATAAGACACAATTCTGGTCATAAAACTGCTTATAAATAAATGTTATTTCTAACAAAGATGTCCTGTGATCACCTGAATTCTGGAAAGTATAGCTATGTCCCATAAAAATTACAAGGTCTGGGTTTTGGCTAGTTGTCATACTTAATAACTTACTGCCCTAATATTACATTGACACCTATTTTCTGAAATACATATAAACTTACAAATTTTTTTATTAAGCCTATCAGTGACACCTCCCTCTTCTCACACATTCATACACAAATCCTAACAATTATTTAGATTCTCATAACAAAGAGTTGGAAAGCCTATTAACATTTTGTGAATGAGAAAAATAAGGCATAAATGAGTTAAGTAGCTTATATAAACTACACTACAAATAAAGAGTTGGGGTCAGAATTCAAACCCAGGCAGGCCAATTTCAGAGTCCATGCTTTTATAACTGCTATACTAAACTACTAAAATATTAAACCACCACTATGTTCATAATAAGAGATTAGTTACATGAGTTACAACAGATCCATGCAATGAAATACTAGACGGTTACTAAAATGATAAAGGACCAAACTTATCAACCTGATATAAACTCACACGATATTGTTCATTTTGAAAGCCATATAAATTAGTTATAACATGTATTATGTTTCCATTTTTGTAAAGCAAATTAATAATAAATATGCACATATACTGTGAGCATATATGAAAAAGTCTAAAAGCAAACACACCTAAATTTTAGCAGGAATTATTATTTCTAGCTTTTACCTTCTCCTTTACACTTGTCGCATTTAAACATTAATCAAAGGGAAATGGGCTATTTTTATTTTGAAAAAAAAAAATGAACTTTAAAAATTTTGCCAACATTTGTTTTAAGCTCCATACCTGGGTCTTTCAATCAAATATATTTCATGGGAATTTTTGGTCAATTCTACGGAACATATTTATCATTGCAAAAATGTTTAAAAAATTTTTTAATTTAAAATTCCTTCTTGCACCATTTAATGATCTGAAGGCACCTCTGAATTTTATAATAGCCACACTGTATGAACATAGGCTAGTTTTCATGTTACTTTAGTTGAGAAAGAGCAGACTGAATGGCTATGAGTCTCAATGGATGGAATTCCAACGCATCACAAAAACAGGGTTGTGGGACTTCCCTGGTGGCGCAGTGGTTAAGAATCCGCCTGCCAATGCAGGGGACCCGGGTTCGAGCCCTGGTCCGGGAAGATCCCACATGCTGCGGAGCAACTAAGCCTGTGCGCCACAACTACTGAGTCTGCGCTCTAGAGCCCACGAGCCACACCTACTGAGCCTGCGTGCTGCAGCTACTGAAGCCTGCGCGCCTAGAGCCCGTGCTCCGCAACAATAGAAGCCACTGCAATGAGAAACCCGTGCACTGCAATGAAGAGTAGCCCCCACCCACCGCAACTAGAGAAAGCCCGTGCGCAGCAACAAAGACCCAACCCAGCCTAAAATTAATTAATTAATTAAAAAACAAAACAAAACAGGGTTGTACTCCAATCTCCTCTTCACCTTAGTGAAACTACAAGTATATTTCACTGCTTTAGCAGACTGTAAGCTATGCTTCCATCTCTAACACAATAGTATACTATTTTTATCCCAGAACAAACCAACGTCCAAAAATAATGGAGCTTATTAACCAAATACTATCTGGAATATTAGTTTTCCTAAAACCAACTGACACCAAGGGGTAAAAACCAGAGCATTGGTTTTGGAAACAAACCTTTGTTTGAATCCAGCCCCTGTCACTAGGGTATTAGGTTTGACCTAAGGTATCATGTTACAGTTAACACCACAGGTTTTTTTCTTCTGTAAAATTAGTCTAATATTATAATAGATATGCAAAGTTTCCTTTTAAAATGACTTCTTATATACTGATACCCAGCAGGATAGGGATAAAATGCATTTTTTTAATCTGGGAGAGGGAGGCAAAAGCAGTACTGGTGAACAGAATGTTGATGTTCTGCCTACTTATCCTATCAATAATTAAGAGAGATCTTGAAATCTATGACTAGTTATGGATGTGGCTATTTCTTCTTTCACCTAAAACTGCTATACAACTCCTCAGGACTCACAGGAGTCCTCTCTTGAATGAAGATTTCCTATGTTTTGGAGAAAAAAAAGTGCAGAACAGTGCATAGAAATATGCTGTCTTTTATATTAGAAGAGGAAGAAAAAATATGTACAGTTGCCTGTATTTGCATTAAAAAGGTACTAGAAGGGTAAAGGAAAAACTAATAAAATTGTTATCTTTGGGGAAAAGACAAGAAGGGGGACAACAATGTGAATGAGAGATCTCCCTATACACACAGTTGAATTTATTTTTTGGTGAATTACTTCTGTCCTTTTAACTTTTATTCATGAATTTAATTTTTATTTTTATCAAATACGTGTACTGTAACAAATTTTACAAAATAGTCTATATGATAAAAGCAAATCTCTCCACCCAAACAGAATCTTTAAACAGTTCTTATTCTAATGGTTGCCACCACAACATTAGATAATATGCTTATACCACTACTTTTAAGTTGTCAACTTTAAAAATAAACTGGCTGACCTCTAATATGAAAACTTAGTTTACCTCTTATAATTCCTTTTTCTGTTCTCTCAATGTTTGAAATATATGCTCTTAATTTTAATTCTTGTGTAAGTATCTTTAAACTTTAAATACTACACGTGTATCTTTACTGCTTGTTTTGTCAATTTGACATTACCTCTTGATTCTCCATTTTGAAAGAAAGCTTTTGGGGCTAGTAATCTGTTCCCTCCCTCCCTCCCTCCCTCCCTCTGCCAGCTTCATTTTTACTTTTATTGGTATGCTTGTTACATTCTGCCCTCCAACAATAGCATTCTGGGCTTTGTCCATTCCTGTCCTGTCCAAAGGTTGACTCAAAGTTGAAAATCAATACACAGCATTTACACTTTTATTACTATATAAATATTGTTCAAGGAAACATAATCCTGGAACACTTCACTTTTTACTCTATGCGTCTAATGTCACAACCTTAGAACCACTTGAAAAAGACTATTCTTAGAATCAAGATCAAATGGATTCTTTATTATACTCTACCAATTTCTTAACATCATGCTACATTCTAATTTGGTTCATAATTAGACATTTTTATTTATTCATTCATTCATTTTTGCTTTCCGTGACATTTTTAAACTGTCTTTATTTTCCTCACACTATTATCCTTTATTATATCATCATATTTTCCCCAAACTCTTCATGGCACCACTCATTCTATGTAGTCCTCATTTTTCTTCCTAAGATCTCCCTCCTAAAACCCTCTTTTCTCCTGCTTCAATCTAGAATGACTGCTTTCTAGGACTTCTGAACAGCTATTAACTTAAGTCTTCTTTTCACTTTTCATCTGGGTTGGCTCAACTTTTTCCTGAACTTCTGTCTTCCTTGTCCTTAGTTCACATTATTATTTTGCTGGAGTACAACCTTAAACAACTACCTAAATGATGATAAACACCAAGGTAAACTTTCTGGGTTTACCCCAGAAAGTTCCCTGTGCTCTACAGGGAACCCCATGCATGTCCGAAAATCTATCCTCATAATTAATCATTTGATAGCAAAGAATTCTGGGTTAAAAATTTTTTTTTCCTAAGAAAATTAGGAAAAGATTCACCATTTTCATCTAGCATATAGTAGGGCTGGTAAGATGCCAGTCTGACATTCATTTCTTTGAAGTTGACTTGTTTTCTGCCCCCACCTCCCCGGAAGCTTTCTGAATCATCTCTTCATTGGTGGAACTCTAAAATTTCACAATAACATATCTAGGTGATAGTCCTTTGTACTCACTGTACTAGGTAATAAATAGGTGGGTCTGAAGCCTGAAACTAGAATGAGTTGGTCTGAAGCCTGAAGCTACCACCGTCCTTTGTACTTCCTGTACTAAGTAATAAATAGGTTGGTCCGAAGCCTGAAGCTAACATGAATTGTTAACTCCCATCTCCAAAATCAACCATGGAGAAGCTGTAGAAGCTGAAGGGATATGTGGATTTCAGGAACCAAAATAATGAGAGAAAAACCTTGATGAAATGTCAGGGAGGGCTTCCCTGGTGGCACAGTGGTTAAGAATCTGCCTGCCAATGCAGGGGACACGGGTTCGAGCCCTGGTCTGGGAAGATCCCACATGCCACGGAGCAACTAAGCCCGTGAGCCACAACTACTGAGCCTGCGCGTCTGGAGCTTGTGCTCCGCAACGGGAGAGGCCGCGACAGTAAGAGGCCCGCGCACCGCGATGAAGAGTGGCCCCCGCTCGCCGCAACTGGAGAAAGCCCTCGCACAGAAACGAAGACCCAACACAGCCAAAAGTAAATTAATTAATTAATTAATTTAAAAAATATATTTATAAAAAAAAAAAAATGTCAGGGAAAAAGATAAATCAACAGTTGAATTGAAATTTTAATACATTTCTCTTAGAAAGTAATAGACCAAACATAAAAAATATGACCAGAAAAAAAAAATACAATCAACAACTTGAACTAATAGATACACTGAATGCAGAACCAGACATCCAGCTAAGAATAAACATTTATAAAAACAGACATTGTATCAGGTTGGCAAACTTTATATGTAAAGGGCCAAATAGTAAGGGATTTTAAACTTGGTGGGCCATACAGTCTCTGTCATAACTCACAAAAGCAGTCACAGACAATGTGAAAATGAATGAGCATGGCTGTGTTCCAATAAAACTTTAATTATAGACACTGAGATTTGAATCTCATCTATTTTTCACCTGTTACAAAGTATTAATCGTTGGATTTCTTTCAAGCATTTAGAAGTATAAAGACCATTTTAGATTGCAGGATGTATAAAAACAGATGGCAGTGAGCCCTATTTAGCCCTTGGGGCATAGTTTGCCAACTCCCATATTAGTTCATAAAAGAAGTCTCAATATGTTCCAAAGGAATATACTGAACATACTATGTTCTCTGCAATAAAATTAGAAACAAAATTAAAAAGAGTGGCTAATGTTTGGGAACTAAACTTTTAAAGCCACTAAATAATCCTGGAGTTAAAAAGGAAACTTCGAAAAGATACACGCACCCCAATGTTCCTAGCAACACTATTTACAAGAGCCAAGATGCGGAAGCAACCTAAATGTCCATCAACAGATGAATGGATAAAGAAGTTGTGATATATATACATAGGAATATTACTCAACCATAAAAAAGAATGAAATAATGCCATTTGCAGTAACATGGATGGACCTAGGGATTATCATACTAAAATGAAGTCAGAAAAAGACAAATATCATATGATATCACTTATATGTGGAATCTAAAAAATGATACAAATGAACTTATTTAAGAAACAGAAACAGACTCACAGACATAGAAAACAAACTTATGGTTACCAAAGGGGAAAGAGGAGGGAGGCATAAATTAGGAGTTTGGGATTGGCAGATACAAATTACTATATATAAAACAGATACACAAAAGGCCCTACTGTAGAGCACAGGGAACTACATTCAGTATCTGTAATAAACTATAATCAAAAAGAATCTGAAAAAGAGAATATATATACATATATATAAATAAACATATATATGTAACTGAATCACTTTGCTGTATACCAGAAACTAACACAACATTGTAACTCAACTATACTTCAAAAATAAATAAATAAATAAAGGAAATTTTTAAAGAATCATAAGTAAAATATAAAAATACTTAGATATAATAAAAATGAAAACACAAATCCAAAACTTGTGGGATCCAGCTTTAGTACTTTAAGATAAGTTTATAGTTGTAAATACATTTATGAGAAAACAGATTTTAAAATATATGAGTTAATTATTAACTCAAAAAAGAAAAAAAATAAAGCAAAAGAGCAAATCCAAATCCTAAAATTACTGTGAGAGGAATAAAAAACCTGAATTGACCATAAGAATTAAAGATAGTGAAGTAATAGACAAAGACATCCCTATCCCCCACTACCAACCCAGGTCCAGATGACTTTGCAGGTGAGATCAACTAAACTTTGAAGAAAAATGTTGTTCCACAAAACAGCAAAAGAATGAAAGTTAATCAGTTCATTTTAAGCAGCTAGTGAATGAAATCTTGATTCCAAAAATAAAATTAGAAAATCACCTCTTTGCAACTATCATTATAATAACGAATTAAGGCAAGAACCATCACATAGATGCTAAAACTAGTAGGTTAAAATTTGAGAATTAAAATAATATTAGCATGGCCTTAAAGTACTACTCCACAAAATATTTACTAGTTGCAAAGAGAAAAACAGTAAATTTACAACAGAAAACCTGGCAAATACAACTTTAACCAAGTGATCAAAGTTAACATTACAAGTTATAGGACAAATCAGCATCCTCTGCCTTCTGATAAAATACACTGAGAATATAACATGACTTCTGTGGTATTCCTGCAAAAATACATAACCTACATCTATTTATAAGAAACAGATAAACTCAAAGTAAGGGATATCCTACACAATAACATGCCTATATTCTTTTAAAATGTCAATATCATGAATCAAAAAGACTGAGGAAACATTTTAGATTAACTTCCAGATTTTGATAATTATGCTACAGTAATGTAAAATGTCTTTATTTTTAGGCAATACACTCTAAAGTATTTAGGGGTTAAAGAATAAAGTAAAATAACGTATCAATGAAGTTTCAAGGAATCTCCTTGACAAGCTATTAATTACGAAGGGAAAATTAGTAACTTAATATAGTGGAGAAGCTGGGCTGACAATCATGCTAACCAAATGATGATTCAGAAAGTGAAAAAAAGAATATAGAGAGATATATGTATATCTACAGAAAGTAACATACACATATGTATAAAGAAAAAGAAAGAAACACTATAAATGAATAATAAAACAAATGGGGCAAATGTGAATTACCTGGGTAATGGTTATATAAGTTTTTATACTATTCTACAACCTTTCTGTAAGTTTGTACTAAAGTTTTAAAAAACTAAGATATCAATGAAATTCACCACATTAGTATACTATGAAAAAAGAAAACCTTTAAAAAGGAAAAATCAAAGTATGTATAAATTATGGTAAGCTATTAGAGAGAGAGAGAGAATGTGGTTATATAAAAAAGTCATATGCACAGTGATTTACAACCAAAAAAGTATTTGCACTTACATGATCTTACTTGGACATGAATAATATTTTATTATTCATTTTTCAGTATTTATTCACTACTTTGAGTTAGGTAGTTGTATTAGTTATGAATGGATGCATAACAAATTACCCCAAAATCTAGCAACTTATAAAAACAAGTATTTTTAAACTCAATTTCTGAGAGTCAGGAACCTGGGCATGGCTTAGTTAGGTCCTCTGGCCCAAAGTCTCTCACAGGCTGCAATCATCTCAAGGCTCAATAGAGGAAATGGAGGTCCCACTTCCAAGCTCACTCAAGTGGTTGCTGGCAGGATTCATTCTGTAAACGGGCCTCTCCATAAGGTAGCTCACTTTTATCGGAGTAAACAAAGAGAAAGCAAGAGAAGCCAGTCCTTTGGAACCTAATCCTTCAAGTAGATTTAAGCCTACCATCTTGCTATTTGTTACCTCTTTGGCTCATCCATCCTTTAACCTATCTTAAACACAGACAGATTAAAAGAAAAGGAAAAGGAACAGAAAAAAGATATACCCCACAACTACTAATCATAAGAAAACTGGAATGACTAGAATGACTACATTACTATCACACAAAGTAGATTTCAGGACAGGAACTATTACTAGATAAAGATATATATTACAAATGATTTTTTTAAAGGTTAATTCATCAAGAAAATATAACATTCCTAAATGTGAATGCATCTAATAACTGAGCTTTAAAATATATAAAGCAAAAACTGACAGAACTACAAAAAGAAATTAAAAAAACACAACTACAAATGGAAATTCCAATATTCTTCTCCTCTTTCAGTAATTAACAGAATAGAAAGAAAATCAGGAAAGTTAGAGAAAACTTGAAACTTCAACCAGTTTATTCTATTGACATTTATAAGGCACTACACCCAACAAAAATAAACTATTCATTTTTTTCAAGTGTACATAGAACATTCATAAAGACAGACTATAGCTTGACATTAAAACAAATCTCAGAAAATGTAAAGAGGTGAAATGGTATACAGCATGTTCTCTAATCAAAGTAGCATTTAAAAAAATAGAAAGGGACTTCCCTGGTGGCAGTGGTTAAGAATCCGCCTGCCAATGCAGGGGACATGGGTTCGAGCCCCGATCTGGGAAGATCCCACATGCTGCGGAGCAACTAAGCCCGTGCGCCGCAACTACTGAGCCCGCGTGCCACAACTACTGAAGCCCGCACACCTAGAGCCCGTGCTCCGCAACGAGAAGCCACTGCAATGAGAAGCCTGCGCACCAGGACGAAGAGTAGCCCCCACTCACCGCAACTAGCATAGCAAAGAAGACCCAACGCAGCCATAAATAAATTAATTAATTAAATAAATTTCAATAAAAATAAATAAAATTAAAAATAGAAAGAAATCCCAAGATTTGGCTTTGAAAACCCCCAAATATTTAGAAATTAAATCACGCTTATAAATAATCATAGGTAAAAAGAGAAATCACACTAAGAGTAGAAAATACTTTGAACTGAGTGAAAATTAAAACCCAGCACACCAAATTTTGTGTGATGCAATGAAAGAAAAAAATCTGAACAGCACAATATCTATTTTTTAAAACTGACTTCATAATTAAAAACCTTCCTGCAAAGAATATGCACCCACAAATGGCTACACTGATGAATTCTACCAAACATTTAAGGAAAAAATACTACCAGTCTTATACAAACTCTCGTCAACAGACTGGACATGGCTGAAGAAAGAATTATGAGCTTCAAGACATTTCAACAGGAACTTCCCAAACAGAAATGCAAAGAGAAAAAAGAATTGGAAAAAAAAAAGAGAGACTGAAGCAGAAAAAAACATTTCAAAGTAATGAATGACCAAGAGCTTTCCATAATCAATGATAGAAACCAAACCACAAACCCAGGATCTCAGAGACCACCAAGTAGGATAATACCAAAAAATATGCACTTCAGCAGATCATTCAAACTGCAGAAAACCAAAAACAAAGAGAAAATCTTGAGGAAAAAAAACCTCTTTACCTACAGAGGACTAAGGATAAGAATTACAGAGGTTTCTTTCTCATCAGAAACCATGGAAGCAGGAAGAAAGTAGAGTGGAATATTTAAAGAGTTAATGGAGAAAAAGAAACCCCACCAACCTAGAATTCTACATGAAAAGCATCCTTCAAAAGTAAAGGAGAAATAAAGACTTCTTCAGAAAAAAACCAAGGAAATGTATTATCAGTAGACCTGCCCTACAAAAAATGTTAAAAGAAGGTCTTTGGGGAGAAGAAAAATTATATAGATCAGAACTCAGATCTACATAAGAAAAGGAATACTGTTGGAGAAGGAATAAATGAAGGTATTTTATACTTCTTATTCTTAATTGATCTAAAAAGCCTGTTTATTTAAAGTAATAATAGTAACAATGTATTGGGTGACTACTGCATATGGTTAAGTAAAATGAAGGATAACAGTGTCCTAAGGGACAGGAAGGAGAAATTGGGAATGCTTTGTTTAAGGTACATGCACTATACATGAAGCAGCATAGCATTATTTGAAGGTGGACTTAAAATGAGCTGTAAGTGCATACTGCAACCTTTAAAAAAATTTTTTTAAAGAGGTATAAGATGCTAACAGAGGAAATAAATGGAATCTCATAAAATGCTCAATTACAACCAGAGAAGGCAAAAAAAAAAAAAAAATGAGAGGGAGAAAATAAAAACAAAGAACAAGCCAATGAACACAAACAGTTATGAACAAGGTACTTATTAATTTAATTAAATCATCCCTTGAAACGTGAATGGTAATGGCCTACATACACCAATTAAAAGACAGATTGCTCAGAGTGGATTTAAAAAAAACAACAAAAAACCTAACGATATGTTGTCTACAAGAAACCCACTTTAAAAGAATAGGCAAAAAAGTTAACATTCATAAAAGAAGGTAAGTGAATGGCTAATAAGCACATGAAACGGTACACACCACCACCAGTCATCAGGTCAATGGAAATTAAAACTATAATGAGATGCTACTAGGCATTCTAGTTATACTCACTAGAATTCCTAACAGTAAAGTGTTGGCAAGGATGTGGGGCAACCTGAACGCGAATACAAAGCGGCTCCAAGTGTAAAGTGGTACATTTTAAAAAATAACCAAGTTAAACATACACATATCCAATTTTACTCCTAAGCAAAGTGTACAATGAAACACACATTTACCCAGAGACATACACAAATGTTTACAGTCGCTTTATTCATAATAGCTCAAATCTGAAAAGAACCCAAATGCCCACCAACATGAGAATGGATTTTTAAATATTGTGATATATTCACACAATGGAATACTCTCGTTAATAAATAAGAAAGAACTACTGATACACAGAACATAGATAAATCTAAAAATCCATTTTGCTGAGTAAAAGCCAGGCATCAAAGAGCTTATGCTGTATATATGGAGTATGAATATTTATTTCACTTATATGAAAATCAAACACGCAAAATTAATCTGTGGTGACAGAAATCAAAAGAGTTGCCTAGACTGGGTCTAGAAAGGGGCAATAGGAAACGGGGATACATTTGTCAAAATTTATTGCACTGTACCCTTAAGACCTGTGCATTTCACTCTATGTAAGTTACTGCTCAGTTTAAAAAAAAAAATAGATTTCTGGCAAAGGCCTTTTCTGTAGTTCAAACACAGCAAGCAGTAGGTGCATTTTTTCTGCAAAGGGTCAGAAAGTAAATATTTTAGAATTTGCAATCATATGGTCCCTGTTATAACCCTTCTGTCATTGTATAGTTAAAGTATCCAGACAATATGGAAACAAATGAGCATGGCTGTGTTTCACTAAAACTATTTACAAAAACAGGTGGCAAGCTGGATTTGGTCCACAGGCTGTAGTCTGCTAACTCCCGGTGGAGCAATAGAAAATCAATCTTCAAAATTAATTTAAATACACCGTAGTGTTTTTTTCCTATATAGTGACAAGCATGATAATTATTAGAAGCCAATTATAGTCCTTCCTAAATCTGTAGGTTCTTCTATACTCATCTAATCATTTAAAATAGAAAGATAAACTAGAAAATGCCTAAAATATATTTAATATGGAATATCATTTTAAAAAATCATTTAATGGCCACTATAATATTCTGAAAAATTATCCAGGAATGTGAGAAATATTTGAGTTTAAGATACACTAGCTAGTAATAATTAAAGTATGAACTAGAAATTTAAAATACACTTAGTTACACACACAAAAAGCTATGTTACCCACAATGCTGATGCTTTGATTTATCTGGTATAATAAAGTTCTTGAAACATGCCCAGCATCAATCATCATCACCTGGTTCATCCTTTATTTAAAAGAATTGAAAATTAAGAACAGCAATTACTTCTCACCGTTTTTAAAAGCATTTCAGAATACAAAATAACATATGGAAATAAAACAAATATTTTATGAGAAGTACCAAAAGCTAATTTTTTGCCTAATTTAGGCAAGGCTCAAAAACTGATACCCTGCAAAGAACATCCAGGGTATACAACTAGGTATAAATAAATCTCAAATACAGCACAGCCCTAAGCTGCCTGAAAATGTTTATCCATCTTCAAGAAAATTCTAATCTAAAAAAAGAATTTCTCTCTCACCATGGTATATACCTATTAGAAGAAACACTAGCAAAATCAGAAGGCTTGGCTCCAGTATAAGTTTGCCACCTAATTGACTGTGTGAGAATTTGGCATCCATTCATTCATCAAGCATTTCTGAGAGCTTACTATGTGCCAGACACTGGAAACACAGTAGTGAAGGAAGTATCAAAAATCCCTGCCCTCATGACATATTCTAGTGAGTCACTTAATCTCTAAAAACAATTCAGTTTTCTTTCACTAAGGTAATGGACTTCATATTTAAGGGTATTTTCAATTCTCTAAAATAAAATCCATATTACTTTCTGCATCCAGGAAAGCAACTGATGGAGCATAACCTGAAATCCACTCTTGCACTGGCTAAAACTGTTTCTTGTGTCATTATACTCAGACAGCAAATAAAAGAAAATAAGTGACATTCTTGAAGAATTTATTTAAATTCGCTAATTTTGGCTTATACAATCTAGAGGAAATATGAGCCTTATTGGCCTATTACTTGGTAACTAAACTTCCTTGGATGGGATCCAAGTTTTGAAGCAGAACAATCTTATGAGAATTTTCTTCATATAATGAATAATTTTACAGACATTTCCAGTATTGCCAAGTGAATCAACTAATCAGCTTATCCTTTCTTCAGAGTAGGATCTGATCTTTGTTTCCAAAGTGCTTGCTGCAACACAGGTAGAGATCCTAATTGCGTGTTCAAATCTAGTTCCTGAGCCTTACATTTAAATTTTTCTCTTATCTATCATCAAGATATATTTTTCGCCAAAATAAAACAGGCATGACAGTCCTTCAAGCATAACTCCTCAACTCCCAAATGTAAGTTTTTTAAATGTTTCATGTATTCATTTTTCCCAGATAAACTCTAGAATCACAAATTACATTTCTGGTAAGACCAAAACAACTCTCACTTCAAATATCCCTTCCCTCACAGGCCCCTACGGAGACACCAAAAGGGATCCAAGACATAAGCATGCAGTTTCTAATCTATGAGTATCATTCCCAAATGAGAAATTAACATAAGTATCTACCAAAAAAAAAAAGTATATCCCACCAAAAGAGGTTTCTCCATTTATTTACAACTCACAAAATATGTTTGAAGTTTGCCAAAGCAAGCTAACTCCATCCAACTTCAAAAGACAGTATAAAAAAAAAAAAAAAAAAAAAAAAAGACAGTATAAGCAGTAGTCCCCAATTATGCTAATCTTGAACATCCTATTGTTAGTCTAAAACTCTGCTATCTTTACGCTTATATTTTAAGATGTTTTAGGAATATGAGCACCACCATCAGATCCAATAAAACCACATGCAGAAGTGCTGAAATTGTTAGCTAGAGATGATGGACAGAAAGCATCAAAACAACTTTACATAAAATACATATAATATACACATGAATTATTTCCATTTTCTACAGTAATATGAACTGTAAGTGGTCTCTAGAACTAGATTCTCAACTCAGCTGCATCAAATACCAAATTGCTAAAAGAAATCTTAAAACTTCCATTTATATTTTAAAAGCCTCATATTGATGAACTCGATTTGTATTTTAGAATCCAATAAATGAGAAGACTTTGATAAAACTGAAATGACTTATAACTTAGAAGAATCATTACTGTAAAATATTAATTATCCAGCTCTCCCGCTGTTCACCTTTTAGACAGTACCCTCATTGCTGGCAGCGAGGTACAATGAAAAAAACAGGTCAGGTTTGGAACCAGAAAGACATGGGTTTGAACTCTGGTGCACCACACCTTGAACACAAACTTTCTGAACCTATTTTTTCATCTCTAAAATGGGAATATTAATACCTACCTTGAAGAACTGTTTCAATTATTAGTGAAATATATGTAAAGCATCTTGCATATAATAGGAATTGAAGAAACTTTAGCTGCTATTATTACTTTATTACTCATAAATGCATCCAAGACAAGATAAAAGAAAGGACATGACAGGAAAATAAATCAGAGCCTAGGTTACACGTAACTGCTAAAACAACAAAAGCAAATAAATACCCTGATAGTTAAAGCAAAATTTTGGGCTAAACATTTTGTTCACATTTTATATAAACAAGATAATATTGTAACCACTCTTTATAAATACATAAAATCCAAAATTAGCTACAGGTCTACTTATGTTGGAGCTAAATAAAAATGAAAGATTACTATCATACAATAAAACAGATAATTTTATGAACAGGTGAGATGATTTCACCATTGGAAAAAATGCCAAAACTAAGATTTAAAAATGCTTATGAAAGGATATTAAAAGATTCCTACCTTTAAACCGACTGCTATAAGATCTGTAACAACACTGTATGGAAAAAGTAAAAAGAGAAAATGGAAAACAAAGTTAGAGAACAAGTTTTAAAAAGACAGAGATAATAAGATAAAGAAAAAAAGAAAAAGCATTATAATAACAAATAATAAAAATAAGAATGTGATGAGTTGTGAAATGTTAATACAAAAGAAAAGTGATGGGACAGTCTAGCAACAGCAGAGTGTAAAAGCAAAGCGTTAATAGCAATGTAAGAAACAAACAATAAATTCTCTTTTGGTACGTGTTTATCCATTTACCTCTATTTAACAAACCCAAACCAAAACTTTAAATCACCAAAGTTCATTCTTTTAAATCACTGGTATGAATTATCGTATTTAAAGTTTTAAATGAAACAAAACCAGTGAGTGGATTTTACAGAAATAGACGGTAACTTGCAAATTTGCATCTACCACCCAAAGGGCTCACCAAAATATAGCTAAGACAGTCTCAGAATTAAGAACACAAACATCAAACTTCAGACATCAAAATTTTCAAAGATTTGCTTTAAAAAAAAATTCTACCACATCAAAACTGTGTTTAAGTATCAATTATCTCAGGAGGAAATGAACACACACACACACACACACACACAAAAGACAGTTGGGATTTGAGGTGGAACTAGAAAGATATGTTGACTGGTGGTTTGTTTTTTTAACTATCCAAAATAATGAAAAAGGACCTTTTTCAGGCTATGGAAGAATGAAGAAATTTAAGTAGCCTCCTAAAAGCATAAACTCACTGTGTTCAAAACCATATCCCTTAACACCAAGATGTAAAAAACCCACATAGTTCTGCCAAGCAAAAATCCATCTCTTCCAACTCCCCAAAAAACTGTCTTCAATTAAGTTTGTCTCCATATCTCCTAAGAGAAAGCTATAATAAAATTCTATATATTGTTAATAACCTATGTCATCATTACTTAATAAAAGTAAACAAGTTTGTTTAACGATGCAAATTTAACTGTTTTAAACAATAACCATGTAGAGTTAAAAGTTTTTCTTTTGAAACTTAAATTTTGTTTGAAATTTAAATGTGATAACTGACATCTGTGTATAAAAAATTAGATTGTGTAATATGTACTACGATATTGGTCCCGATGCAAAGAGTAAATCATGCTGCTACTTGAACTCCCAAATGAACTTACCTTCCAGTATGTCTTACTGCCCCACATATTTAAACCAATAAACTCATTCTTAGCTTTCAAACCACATTTAGGGTGAAGAGAAAGTTAACTTCTTAAACACTATCTGAAAGAGTAAGTCTGCACTTCACAGTTGCCCAAGAGTTTAACAGTCAAGATGCATAAGCCAAGAGTCCTCTTTCTTATCACTATAACTTTTCCAATACAAAAAGCTAGTCTGCTTCCATATCTCAAGTCAAACCACTAGTCAAGACAATTCACTACACATGGTGAAATACTACTTCCACAGCCTTTCTCAACTGAAATACTGGCATAATTATACAAATAATTAAGATAGCAAAATTCTGCACACATATAAAGTATAATTGAAAAAGGTGGTGTGAAATGAGTTTTCAACAATGCTCTCAAGAGAAGCTTCAATTAAACAATAAAAACAGATTCAATTAAATTTTAAAAATACTTTGGAGAACATCACCACCACAAATGAAATCTAAAATTGCACTTTGTCTAACGTCTGTAACAGTGTGCAATGTACATTCAAATGAGTTAATCCAATATATTATCATATAGACTTATTATAAAACTAGGATAAACGAAATCTAATGAAGGCAAAAATTGTTCGAAGATTCCATCGTCTTTACACAGCATAATTACAATCAACTATATGGCAACATGTACGCGGCTTTACTGTTCAAGCAAGTTCCGTATACTCCACAACCAAGAGGTCTACAGAAATCTTGTCATCAAAATCAAGTAAAAGGCCAAACAAAATCTCAAGTGCATAATGAAAATAAATAAGTGGATTTGCAGGCTCTAATAGAGGTGTTTTTTTTTTGGATCTTGATGCACATAGACTACGACCTTCAACTAATTAACCAAGATCCTAATCTAGTTGTTTTCTTAATCATTCAATTATCTGTCTGGTCCCACCCCATAATCCTGGGTCCCCAGAGAAACATTTATATCGGTGATCCTAAATCTTTATTTTGGCCACAGACCTCATTCACTTTTAAAGCGTTTCAAAGCTCCCCGAAAATCGCACTTACGCAATATTTTGCACACATCGCAGGGAATTCACAAGTTTCTTGGGGGGGGCGGGGGTTTGGCAGGGGCACGCGTCCCTGGTCACCGAGTCCAGACGCCCGGTGTACGGTAATCGTTAACAGAGCTCCCAGCACAAGCCCGGAGACCGCGTGGGACCCCGGCTCCGGGACCGAGTCGCCGTCCAGACGTGTACCCGCGCGTGCCCTCGCCGTCCGCCGTCCGCCACTCCGCGGCCACTCGTCTCCCCGCCAGAGGAAGCGCCCGCCCCACCTCCCCGGTAAACAGCAACTCTCCGAGCGGGAGGACGCCCGCCCCGAGCGCCGCCTCCGCCTCCCCCAGCGCCGCGCACCATTTTCTGAGAGGAAGTGTCTGGAGGCCGGGCCGGGCTCCCCTGACTCTCGGGCAGAGGGCGGACCTCGGCACCCGCGGGCTGCACCGGGCTTTCCTCCGCTTCCTTGGGCGAGGGTGTGAAGAGGCGGACATTACGGGGGCGCCGCGAGGGGGAAGGAGAGGCTGCGGCGGACCGCCCCTCCGGGACTCGGGACTCCCCGAGGAGGCGCCCGGAAGCCCCGCCGTCGGGCTCGGCCCGGGCCGCTCCTCGGGCCGCCGGCGCCGCACCCGGCTCCCCCGCTCCGACGCGTCCGACCGAGAGCCGAGAAGAAGCGGGCAAGCGCAGCCCGGTGGCCGCCGAGCACTTACCCATCCATGGCCCACACGGAGGAGCGCACAGTGAGGAGACTGACGGGCCCACCGCGAACGGAGGGAGGAGGCAGCGGCAGCAGGGCGGCTCCGAGTACCGGCAAGCTGCGCTTCTCCGGAGCTCCGGCCGGTCAAAGGTGGAAAGAGAGTGGAAAGCAGGGGCGGAGACCAGGGACGCTCCCGCCACCGCCGTGCCCCCGCCTTCCCCACCCCCCCGAGCGCGTCCCCGCCTCGCCTCACCCCGCCCCTCAGCGTCGACGCCCTCCCTGGGCCCCGCCCACAGCCGCCCTCCGGCTCGGCTCCATGGCGCCCTCTTCCTGCGGCCGCCCTGAGACTCCGCCTCCGGGTGCCCCGCCCCGGCGCGCGCGCCCCGCACCCGCCTCCCTCCTGCGCTCACGGGAGCGCGCGCCTTGTGCTTCCCGCTTCGCTGCCCCACCCGCGGTCCCGCGGGCTCCGCCGGCCTTCCGGCTTCTCCGCCCGGGGCGGCCTAGCTTGGACACCTCCCTCTACCGGCGGGAAAAGCGTTGGGGACCCGACTCCGGAGAGTAGGTAGGAGTGTCCCGCGAGGGCCCCAGAACCGCCGCGGAATTGCCCCGGGTGGGCAAGGCTGTTGGCGGCTCGGCCCGGAGCAGGGAGGCCCGGCGCGGGCTGTGGTCTTCGGAGCCCCAGGCCTTGCAACCCCAGGAAGCGCCAGTCACCCGCCCAGTGACCCTCACCGGCTCGATAGGTGTGGTTGGGATGAAGATGAAAGAGGGGAAAGAGACTGCCCCGAACTTGAGAATATTTGCATTTTTATATAGTTTTAGTCTCTGAGTGCTTTTCGACCTCGACTGTCTGGGATCGAATTTATGGGAAATATTCATCGCAGAATATGGAATGGCCACTGTATTGCTAGCATTTTATAAAAGTTTCCACATTCTCCCTGTAAAACAACAACAAAAACCTACGAGGGAGTGCTTATTCTCGTTTTTCAGATGAAAATTTAGACGTAAATAGAATGATTTGCCTACAGTTTCACACCCGCTAAAGCCCTTTCCTCTTAGTCTGAGCAAAATTATAAGCACATAACTAGTGGCAACTCGCTTTTTTTTCCTTTTATATTCTGTTTGGTTCCGAAATTGAATGATTTTTCAATTCAGAGATCGCCAAAACGTGAGCCACTAAACGCTGTCCTCCACCAAATTCTTAACCTCCTGAGTAGAAAGAGGGGGCCGCTCCCTCTCATCCTCATTTGAAAAGCCAGTAACAAGAAGCTCAATCATCTATCCTTGCTACTATCCCGCTTTTTAAAAGTGGGTGCTATCTAAAAGATTTCAACTGTCGATTCATCCATCATTCGCTTAATATTTATTACTTACTCTGTGCCAAGCACTGCAGGGCTATCCAAGAAAATCAGGTCCCAGCCTTTGCGGTTGCATGGATTCCTCTCTTAGTTTATTTATTATTTATTTATTGGCAAAACAGTTTTCAAACAGCTCAGGTATCTTATTCAGAGAGATCATTTTTAAAATACTGTATCTAACCTAAATCCCACTTTCCAAAAGGTCAAATATATTTTGTTTTGTATGTTAAATCTAAATACTAATTGCAGTTGTAAACATTGCCAACCTACATTGCTAGATGGATATTAAAAATATCAGCAAGATAAGTAGCTGATGCGGTCTTGCTATTGTTGTTTTGGGAATATATTCTGTTGATGAAATTTCCTTAATTTTTTTTTTTTTTTTTTAGCTACACAAGTAATAATATGCATACATGCTCATTTGGAAAATTCAAACAATATTAAATATTAAAAAGTTATAATTATTTTTCTTCACAAGCCACCCACTGCCCACGATAACCAGTGTAACAATTGTGTGTGCATCCTTCCAAGACCCTCACTGGTTTTTGCTTTTCTCACGTAAAAATCCTGGAGATTTTTTTTTCATGTCAGTACTTTTCATCTACTTAATTCTTTTTAATACTGCATAGTATTTCATAATTTCATGTGCCATAATTTTATTTAACCTTTTCCAAAATAGTGGAAATTTACAGTTTCTAATTACTCAAAATAATTAACAGTATTGCAAAGAATGTCATGTATGTATGAACATCTTTGCACACATATATCTGAGGAATAGATTGCTAGAAGCAGAATTGCAGAACAAAGGGCATAAGCATTTTCAGATTTCATAAATATTGCCAAAATGATTCCCAAAAAGCTGAACCAATTTACTCTTTATTTTTTTAAAAAGTTCTATTTCTCTTAGCCAATGCCTTAAGATAACTAATAAATTTCAATATTAAAAAATAAACGTTGTCTATCTCAAACTCACTGTCCATGTTACTAACAATAACTCTGAAAAGTCTCCAGTGTAAAGTATACCTGACTAAAATGAATAGAACTGTATGGCATTTCCTAAACACTTAACATCCAGTTTTACAACAGAAGCCTAGATAATCAGAAAACTACTCAGGACAGAAAACAAGGTGAAACCCTGCCCTTTCCCCTGCCTCTTGGTCGTAAGTTTAAAAGACTTCTCATGGATTCAGCTCCACAGGTTTGTGAGTTTCTCTGATTCAAAAACAGTAGATAGTATGGAATTTAGTTATGCTACGACACTTTTAGAACCCTAGCTATCCCCATAATCCATATGGCATTGGAAAACCATGGCCTTCTATAATGTCAGCAGAAGTTTCTGTGTTTCTGGAATGATCAGATATCACCCACATGACCTGGCTTTGCATGAGAGCTTTATGTTCTGTATACTGGCTTCTTGATGGTAAAGAGGATAACACATTCTTTATTTGCTAATTGCTCTATACTTTTGAAAAGTAAGACAGTTACAATAATTTAGTTTATAAATTTTCTAGCATTTAACCTTCCTGTGTTTTTATTCTAATTTTTTTCTTTTTTTTTTTTATTCTAAGAAATTCCCCTGAAACACCTTCATCTGATAAGAGACACCCCTTCCCCCTCCATTATTATGTTTGGGCAAAATGTAACCTTTGAACATTTCCCTTAAGGCATTGCAATATGCAGTGGTAGTTAACATTTAACCAGCATTATTACCCTATTCAGGTTTATAGGTAAGACTTCTTAAGACAGAAAAATAATACAGAGATGCCAATATAAGTCAGAAATAAGACCAGCCATTTGATGAATCTGGGAGGTGGACATTTTAATATCATTTTATCCCCTGATAAATATAAAATCATAATTGTTAACATATATATGCTAAGACACAAACATATGATATTATACTGAGTGAAAAAAGCTAAACTCAAAAGGCTACAAACCATATGATTGCATTTATATGACAGTCTCAAAATGACAAAATGACAGAGATGGAAAACAGATTAGTGGTTGCCAGGTGTTAGGAAATGGGGGGCGGGGGGGTTGGATATGGAGCGAGAAGGAGATGAGTGTGACTATAAGGGAGTAGCAAGGGGGATGTTTGTGGTGATGGAGCAGGTCTGTAGCTTGTGGGGTGGGTTATACAAATCTACACATGATAAAATTACACAGACCTTTAGACACAAGTGCATATAAAACTAGCAAAATCTGAGTAAGATTTGTGGATTGTACCAGTGTCAATTTCCTGGTTTTGTTACAGTTATTAAGATGTTACCCATTGGGGGAAACTGGGTGAAGAGTACATGGGACCTCTTTGTACTTCTTTTAAAACTTATTGTGAATCTATAATTATTTCAAAATAAAACAATAAAAATAAAGAAATATTGCAAAGTGTTCCCTTAATACATGTTATTTGTTCAATAGTTAAGCAATAACTTAAAAGGCTTAAGAAAAATGTGTAGGTGTATAATTCATATTTTTCAGGCTCTATCAACTTAGTAGGCAGACTAGGTTATAATAGCTGACACACACTGAGTCTTCCCAGTCTGTTGTATGATGAACCTTCCTTCAGAGTCCTTCCCAACTGTTTGAGGAGTAGAGTTGAAAGTGTTTCCTGCATACTCACTGACCTCTCTGCCACCATGAGTTATGTCCGTTTTCCTCAGCCTGTTCCTGGCCCTGATGTAATCATTTCCATGTAAAGCTGCTAGCATGACCAGTGCTTGGTTCAGGGCACTCCAGCGTTTGCACTGGAGATGCTGTCTCTCGTTACTGTCCTATAGTAGCAGTTGCCAGCCCAGTTGCTCAGCTGAGGCATGGACATTGAGCAGTGGATTTTCAAGAGTAATTTTTCTATCACCGAGGTCCCAACGTCTCTCAAAGTTTTTAATAAAACAGCCCTTTCCATTTTCATTCTCAGAAAATCCTTTAAGATTTAGGCATTAGTCTGGGACAAGGCCGGAGAACAATCTGCGTGATAATCACTACCCTCTTTTAAGAATCATCATTCCCCTTAAGCACTGACCTTTTGTCCTTAAGACCGGTACACTCTACTCTCTACCCTGAGGGTGTGTTCTCACCTAGGAGTTTCCTTGGCCATGCTTGGAAGTAGATCTCTTAGAAATAGAGGACAACATACCTCTTCAGAGATGCTTAAGTATATTTGATCCTGCCTGATTTCAAACTGAGGACCCTCCCCCCCATGCTCACAAAAAGAGAGGAAAGTCTATTCGCTACAACAAAGAACTAGAAAGGGGCACTGTTTGAGTTAGGTTAAGGAACACCTCTGAAATGAATAGTACTGTATGGTAAAGAGTGGTCTAGAGCCAGACTAGCTAGTTTAGAATCTTAAATCTTTGTGAAGTCTGTGCAGCATTGCATTGCCCTGGCCAAGCTCATAGTGGAGCAGAACGTCCCATCCCAGCCATTACCACCCCTGGAAGGAGTGGCTTTCCCGGTATCAACAGTTTAAAGATTCTCAATGATGAATTCTTGTGGCTACCAACCTATTCAGCTGACGCATGGACACTGAGCAGGTGAACATTGCCTTTAATGACAACATTCCTGAGGATTCTGACACCTACCTACATTATGTGGCCAGATCAGGCCATTTTGGCACCAAGGGCTTGGCATCACACTTGTGTCAGGTGAGAACGATGCCAAGATCCTCAGTGATGGGCAGGATCACTTTGAGGTCAATATTAACTCTGATGAGATAGACATCTCCTCCTACATTGGATAGACCCTTTAGAGGACACACAGGTTGGGGGTGACGTAGACACTGCTGCCACCTACCCCTGACAATCCCCTGTCCCCACCCCAAGGCTTCCCTCTTTTGCATCACCACCACTCCTAAACCCCCATTTCCTGATTTGTCAGAATTTTTTTAAACAAAACTTTAAAAACAAAAACAAAAAGTTTATAAACCAGCACTTAACTAAAAGTGTGAACTGGGACAAATTACCCAACTTCTCTGTGCTTCAGCTTCCTGAAGAGGGGATAATAATAGTACTTTTCTAATATCTTTTAGGGAAGGTTTAAACAGATCAATTCATGAAAAACACTTAAAACAGTGTTTAGCACATGGTAAGTGCTCAGTAAGTTTATACTTATTAATAATTATTATTTCATATTACTATTATGAGCTTACAAAGCATCAGAATTCCTTGAGAACATAATTCAAGAATCATTTGTTTGGTGAGGACTGTGAAAAGGTGCTGGTTTATAAACTGTTAACTAGTCCCTAACAAGGTAAGAATGGAATATGAGAATAAGAGTCTAGAAACTTTCATAGCAATTTGACAGAGAAATATTTTTCTTGAATCTAATAATAAAATTGGATTAATATTCTGTATTTTTTTTTTATTTCAATTTTTAGTTATTTTTATTGTATTTTTACAAAAGCATTAACCCACAGAGTATTGGAAAAATTTTTTCAATGGTTCTTTACCACAATTTTAGATTTTAAGTTAAATTTTTTTTTTTTTTGGCCGTGCCACGTGGCTTGCGGGATCTTAGTTCCCCAACCAGGGATCAAACCCAGTCCCATGGCAGTGAAAACGCTGAGTCCTAACCATTGGACCCCCCAGGGAATTCCCTTATGTTCAATTTTTTTTTTTAGTCTAGTTTTTTGTTTGTTTAATTTTTATCTCTTGGCCATGTGGCATGTGGGACCTTAGTTCCCCGACCAGGGATTGAGCCCGTGTCCCCTGCATTGGAAGCACACAGTCTTAACCACTGGACCGCCAGGGAAGTGGCTTTTATGTTCAATTTTTAACTTTTTAATTTTACAAGTAATATATGAATATATTCTCTTTTGAGTTCTTTAATCTTTTATTGTGGAAAATTTTAAACATAAAAATAAATGGAATTGTTTAATGATCCCCAACTACCAATCACTGATAATTTTAAAATTATCAGTGTAGAGCAGTTCTCAAACTTTAACATGCATCAGAATCAGCTGGAGGGCTTGTTAAACAGAAATTGATTGTTTCTGCTTCAGGGGTAGGGCCCAGTAATTTGCATTTCTAGCTGGTGCTGTTGCCACTGATAGTATGGGAACCAAACTTTGTCCTTGATGTAAAGGGCTAAGATTCTTCTGTAGCCACTACTTGACCAAAAGCTGTTTATTTTGCAACCCCTAACCCTACTACCCCTTAGCTTCAAGCATGTGTTTCTTGCTAAACCCAAGGCAGACTATATTCCTAATAACTTTTTTTCTCCTAACCTGAACCCACAGAATGTACTTTTCCAGTTACTCTCAGGCATCTACTTCTGAGAACTGATAACAGAATTTTTGCCTTGTCCCCTCTTCACATTGTTGCTTCATCGTCCATTTTTCTCATGAGCAACTTAAGTGTCTATGAAGTTTTCTTTCTTCTCACTTGTTTTCTAATAGTCTTACTCTAGGACTTTCTACATCAATATTCTGACGTTCTTTTTTCATCTATAACATCACCCACTCTCCACCATTCCATTCAATTATTTTCTTTTAGGTAAAATTTAATACATTGAAATCTACAGGTTTTTTTTTAAAAAGGATGCATCCATGTAACCTTGTAATTTACACATCTGGACTGCTTTTTTTTTTTTAATTTTATTTATTTATTTATTTATTTTTGGCTGTGTTGGGTCTTCGTTTCTGTGCGAGGGCTTTCTCTAGTTGCGGCAAGCGGGGGCCACTCTTCATCGCGGTGCGCGGGCCTTTCACTGTCGTGGCCTCTCTTGTTGCGGGGCACAGGCTCCAGACGCGCAGGCTCAGTAGTTGTGGCTCACGGGCCTAGTTGCTCCGTGGCATGTGGGATCTTCCCAGACCAGGGCTCGAACCGTTGTCCCCTGCATTGGCAGGCAGATTCTCAACCACTGCGCCACTGGGGAAGCCCTGGACTGCTTTTAAAGGAAAGAAGATAAGTAGTTGACTTAAAATAATTTTCTAATTATTGATTGAAATAGTTGCATTGACTAAAATAGCATTGACTTAGTTTTATTATAATGGCAGTTAAATATTTAGAAACATTAGACTAGATTCTTACCCAACAGTAAACAAAATAGATTTAAAAATTAAATGTAAAAATTCCAAAGCCTATAGAAATCCAAGTTAACAGTTATTAATTTCAGAAGACAAAATCATTTGACTATTAAAAAAAAAAATCCTTGTTCACAATGTGAATATAGTGCTGACTCCTGCAGCAAAGGTTCTTTGGCCAGTGATATGGGAGATGCTCAACATATTTAGTAACTGGCACTAATTGGGTATCAACCATTCAAAATTAATGTCCTTAAACTACTAGTAGGGCCAAAACTTTGTATATTAGCCGGATACCAGCATAGATATAACTTCACGACAGTAGGCGATGTGGCAGACTCAGTTGTATCAATCACTTTCTATGTACCTTCATTTCTTAGCATGCCATGGTATTTGCCCTCTATCTGAATCAAATGCATCATCTACATATCAAGCCTCTCTGCTCTTTTCTCATTAGCCCAAGACAACTAAAGTGGCACTAATGGGTAGGAAAGCAAATAGAAATACAAACATTGGCACTAAATTCACATGGTAGTACTTTGTTGTGAAAGTAGTGTAGTTATCCACCTGATCTGGAGTATCATTATACAATGTTTTAGATGTTATAAACACAAATGTGACAAATTGAAACATTGTTGCAGAAAACCCTCAGACCTCCATGAATGTATTCACAGGCCTACTTAAGAAACATTTGCCTGAAACAGTTCTCAAACTTGAGTCATTCCAATACCAGTTCCATAATTCTTACTCTATCCATGTACCATCTTCACTCTTGTTTACTTAACATTTTTCTTTAAATCACCTCACTTTTTTACCTCAATATTTTTATTTTAAAATTATTTTCTTTTATATCACTATCATAAATGGAAAAACCATGATCACTTGCCATAAGAGCTGTCATAAATAAAAACAAATACAGTGAAAACAGGAAATGTTATTAAATTCTACCTAGATACTATTATCTACTGAAGGTTCTGGACCAGAGGTCTATCTCTCCTTTTAATAAAAAGGGAGAGGGACTTCCCTGGCACTCCAGTGGTTAAGACTCTGCGCTTCCACTGCAGGGGGTGTGGATCCCTGGCTGGGGAACTAAGATCCCGCATGCAGCAAGGCATGGCCAAAAAAAAATTAAACATTAAAAAATAAAATAAAAAGGGAGATTACCAACAAAGTATTGATGTAAGAAGTATACTAGCACTAAAGCAACTATACTCCGATAAAAATTGATTAAAAAAAAAATGTATACTAGCACCAAGAGGAAGCTTTTCTTCTGTCTCTGTAACCGAGCAGGACACTACGGGGCCTTCCTAGGACAGACCCCTCCCGCATATCCTCTGCCTTAGCTCCTCTCTGAAGTACCCAGATAATAGTGTTTGGGGAGTTCCCTGGTGACCTAGTGGTTAGGATTCGGGGCTTTCATTGCAGTGGCCGGGGTTCAATCCCTGGTTGGGGAACTGAGATCCCGCAAGCCGAGCGGCCAAAAAAAAAATAGTATCTGATGCACATTTCCTGAGTTGTTTTACAGATGCTAAAACCACCATCAAATGGAAGAAATTGACTACTTGATGATCATGAGCATAGCCCCCAGACTTACTGGCACGTAAGGATTGATAATGTTGGCCCCTGTGACACTGCCCTGTTACCTCACCATCACCCAATCAGAGAATGTGCACGAGCTGATCACAGACCCTGCGACCACCCCCAGCCCTCACCTTGCCTTTAAAAATGCCTTGCTGAAACCCATCGGGGAGCTCAGGTGTTTTGAGCACTAGCTGTCCTAAATTCCTTGCTTGGCGCCCTGCAATAAACGCTTCACTTTCCTTCACCACAACCTAGTGTCGGTAGATTGGCTTTACTGCATGTGGGCCCGCAGACCCAAGTTTGGCTCAGTGACATTTCCAGCTTTCTAAGAATTTCATCAGGTAGATATTCAATTTAACACATCAAGTAGATGTTGAATTTTGGCATTTGAAATTATCTTGGTAATGGGGTATATGATTGTGAGATAATGGTGTAGCTTTTCTCCTTATTTCATTTAATGCAGCAAATTATTGTCATAAATTTCTTCATGTCAAGCCATTCTTGCATTCACAGAATAAACCCTACTCTGTCAAGGTACATTTAAAAAAATACATTGGTACATTTGTTTTGCTAATATTTTTTATTACAGTTTTAATATCTCTATTAATAAATGGGATCACTTTAGAGTTTTTTGTGGTCTCTCTGTACAGTTTTGGTATCAGAATCCTGGCAACTTCCTCTGGTAAATTAGAAGACCTAGTTTTAGTTCTAGTAATGATTATCTTTAAATAATATACTTAAATCATCAACTTCAGAAGCAAAAATGTATTCAATTCAATGTACTCCACTCTGAGAAATGAAAGAAAATAGCCCTCCACTAACTCTCTCCCTTCTTTATAGTCAGTTTTGCCAGGGGATTATTATTTTCACATTATGTAAATTTTCTATGGAGTCATAATCCACATTAAATTTTATAAATAATCACACTTATTTAGACATAACTGAGTGTTGTGTTTTTAAATTCATCTTTCAGTTAGAATAAATTTTCAAGATTTTTTTTAGACGGGATCTTGGGTTATCTGTTTCCTGAGTCCTTACATATTCTATTACTTATCTAAGGTAAAACTTAAGTGGATGAAGAACTATTGAGTCACTCCCCAGAAAACTCTATAGCTATAGCCCTTCTCTCCTTCAGCATCATTAAACTATGGTGGAAAAGACTGAAGCCAGTCTTTTTCCTTCTGTATAAACTATTTCTTTGGGCAGACACTTGGAAAAGTTTTTCTTCATCTTTGAAATTTAGATACTTATTTAGGATATGTCTTATTTTGAATCATTAATTTTTCTAGAAACAATCTTATGGGCAATTCTCAGACCCCATCTAAGTCAAACCATCCGCAGAAGTTGACAATTCCCTCCTCCTTGATACACTTTCTTCACTTGGTTCACAGGACACTGCATTTTTGTTATGTTTTTGTACTTCTATGGCCACTCCCATCTTCCTTCCTGGTTCTGAACTCATGGCATTCAGATACTTTCAAGACTCAGTCTTTGACCTTCTCTTACTATACTTACTCTCTTGATACAGTTTCAGGGTTTTAAATATCATCTATAGCCTGATGATTACCAAATTTTTTTCTCTAGCCTCGAACTCTTCCTTGAACATCAGATTGGTAGTTCCTAGTTGGGACCAGTCAGGTTCCCATCTCAGAGCCCTTTGTACCTTCTGTTCCCTCTTCCCGGAATGCTTTTCCCCACATGGTTTGCTCCTTCCTATCCTTCCTCACATGTCACTTTCCCACTAAGACCTTTCCTGACCACTCTATTTGGAATGGGAAATCATGCATACTCACCCTACTATCTCTCCTCCTCCCTGCTTTATTTTTCTCCATACTCTAACGTATATAACTTACTCATTTTATTTATTGTTCATCTCCCTTCGCTAAAATGTAAAATCAGTTAAAGCAGTGATATTCGTGTGTGTTTGTTTGCAGATGTATTCTTAGCAACTAGAACAATGCCTAGCACATAGTAGCCAGTATCTTATTAAATGAATACATGAAACAGGTTGTACCTTGCAGAGACAATCTTTCTTTTGATTTGGAAATTATTTACTGTATTCAATTTGTGTTAAACTTGTTCTATTTTCTTCCTTAGCATTACTAACTAGTTATTTATTGGTCTCTGATTGATCGTTTCCTTATTTTTATTTAATGTCATATGTTTTTTTCCCTTAATATTTTGTATGATTTTCTCAAGCCTATTCTTTCCAACCATAACTCAGATTTCTATAGTATTAATTTGATTCCTTACTATTTTTAATGTGTTTTAAAATTATGTAATTTAATTTTTCTCTTTATTCTTTCACTAGCTCTGCCAGATTTTTTCTTTTTTCATCTCATTATTGTCTTACATACATACATTTTTTTTTTGGCCATGCCATGCGGCATGTGGGGATCTTTAGTTCCTCGAACAGGATTGAACCCATCCCCCTGCAGTGGAAGCATGGAGTCTTAACCACTGGACTGCCAGGGAAGTCCCATATTTACATTTGTTTAATTGAAGTATAGTTGATTTACAATGTTGTGTTAGTTTCTAGTGTACAGCAAAGTGATTCAGATACACACATATATATTCTATACATATATATAAAATATATATATATTCTTTTTCAGATTCTTTTCCATTATAGGTTATTACAAGGTACTGAATATAGTTCCCTATGCAATACAGTAGGCCCTTGTGTTCATCTGTTTTATATATAGTAGTATGTATCTGTTAATCCCAAACTCCTAATTTATCCCTTCTCCTTTCCTCTTTGGTAACCATAGGTTTGTTTTCTATGTCTGTGAGTTTGTTTCTGATTTATAAAAAAGTTCATTTGTATCATTTTTTTTTAGATTCCACATATAAGTGATATCATATGATATTTGTCTTTCTCTTTCTGATTTACTTCACTTAGTATGATAATCTCTAGGTCCATACATGTTGCTGCAAATGGCATTATTTCATTTTTTTTATGGCTGAGTAATATTCCATTGTGTATATATACTGCATCTTCTTTATCCATTCATCTGTTGATGGACATTTAGGTTGCTTCCATGTCTTGGCATTGGGGTGTGTGTATCTTTTTGAATTAGAGTTTTCTCTGGATATATGCCCAGGAGTGGGATTGCTGGATCATATGGTAGTTCTATTCTTAATTTTTTGAGGAAACTCCATACTGTTTTCCATAGTGGCTGTACCAGTTTACATTCCCACCAACAGTGTAGGAGGGTTCCCTTTTCTCCACACCCTCTCCAGCATTTATTATTTGTAGACTTTTTAATGATGGCCGTTCTGACCGGTGTGAGGTGATACCTCATTGTAGTTTTGATTTGCATTCTCTAGTAATTAGCGAAGTTGAGCATCTTTTCATGTGCCTTTTGACCATCTGTATGTCTTCTTTAGAGAAGTGTCTGTTTAGGTCTTCTGCTCATTTTTTAATTGGGTTGTTTGTTTTTTTGATATTGAGCTGTTTGAGCTGTTTGTATATTTTGGAAATTAATCCCTTGCCAGTCGCATGGTTTTCAAATACTTTCTTCCATTCTGTGTGTTGTCTTTTTGTTTTGTTTATGGTTTCCTTTGCTGTGCAAAAGCTTATAAGTTTGATTTGTTTATTTTTGCTTTTATTTCTTTTGTCTTGAGAGACAGCCCCCAAAAAACATTGCTACAATTTATGTCAGAGAATGTTTTGCCTAGTCTTACCTATATTTTAAAATCTCATGTTTCATGGAGTCCTTGTTTAATTACCTAAATAGGGCAAAGAAGTATTTTGCCCAAAGGTTTCCTCTTATCCATGTTTGTTCTTCTTTAAAAGTACAGTTCTTATGTTTTCACATATTATATTCTTCTACTTCATTTGTGATTGTTGTTTTTGGCATGGGTTTCTGCTAGAATTTTTTTTCCTTGTCTGTGTAGGACAGGGAAGGGTACCTTATTTTTGAGTGATGGTAGTTCTATTCTGATCTTAAATTTACTAAAGAATAGTGTGAGTCATTGAGAGATCATAAATCTCCTCTCCACTTACCTGTGAATTATTGAATTTTTTTTTTTTTGCTTGTGATTCAGCTAGAGGGCTAGATATCAGTGGTTTATATTCTCGTTTCACCTTTCAACTACTTGGTGGGTATAGTGGAGGGGGAGTGACTATGTCAGGGTTCAGATCAGTAGACTACTGGCAAGTAAGGTATGCCTTCTCTCAACACCTTTTCACAAAATACTTTGAATATTCTGCTAAGTACCCACATTTGGTTGGGCACCTTTCCCTCCACTCTTATTAAGATAAGAAGGTCCTCCTCACAGAGGACTGGTTCTATTCTATAACATACAATATAGCACAATTAAATATAGATGTGTGTGTAGGCATGGGTACGTATATATACTTATATTTCCAAGCTTTACCTGCTGAGAAGGCTGAACAATGACACGTCATTAACTTATGCCCACATTTTAGTTTCTAAATACTGTTCCCCAGTAAAAAGTACCAGGACTCCTCAGAGAAGTCATTGTTTCCAGGGCTGCAGAAGCAAAAATACTAAATGAGCCTAGAGTATCTTGAGGCACTAAAAAGTAAAGAAGTACTTATAAAATGATAGGGACATGCCAAAAGGGCACAGGAGTCTACTGAAAGATCTCCCAGTGACCAAAAGGGAAATAGTTTGAGCACAAAAATAAGTAACAATAGTATTATATAACCCATAAAGTAAAATAACCATGAGCCAATACTGATACAAATAAATAGTTGAAGAAACAAATAAGTGAAGGAAAAGGGATAGCTCTTCCTTACAGATGAATTCTAATTAACACGCATAGACAGAATACGGGAAATAGAAAACCATCGTTAGAATAATTGCTGCAGACAAGATCCACCAATGGTTGCTAAAATTAGCAAAATTTTAAGAATAGGATGGCATAGTCTCAAAGTATCTCCCCTGAGATATTTATTAATTATAAAGAGAAAAATAGTAATTTTGCAGTAAAGAAACCCAGCAGATACCATCTTAGCTAAGCAATCAAGGTTAAAATTAACAGTAATATGACATGTTGACATGAACTCCTGATAGACTGCACTGACAAGGTTACATTGCTCCTATGGTATTTTGGCCAAAAATACATAACTCAATCTAATCCCAAGAAAACACTAGACAAACTTGAAATTCAACAAAATATTTTTTGTTTGTTGCACTCTTCAAGATTGTCAGTATCATGAAAGACAAAGACTGATGAAATGTTACAGATTGGAGGTTACTAATGAGACACTGACAACTAAAGGCAATGTGAGATCCTGCAACAGAAAAGGGACATTAGTGGATAAATGGATAAAATACAAATGATATTTGTTTTCTGTTGTTGTGTAACAAATTACCATGTGCAAACTTAGAAGCTTAAAAGAATACACATTTGTTATCTCAAAGTTCTGTAGATCAGAAGCCCACATGGGCTTGACTGGGTCTCTCCTTAGTCTCACAATGCCCAAGTTAAGGAATTGGCCAGCTGAGGCTTTTATCTGGACTGTCTGGGAAAAGTCAGCTTCCAAGCTCTTTCATGTTGTTGTAAGAATCCAGTTCCTCATGAATGTAGATCCAAGATCCCTGTTTCCTTGCTGGCTGTCAGCCAGGGATTCTTGAGGCTACCTGTGTTCCTTCTTAGGTGGCCCCCTCCATTTTCAAAGCAGCACTGGTGAGGCTAGTCCTTCTCATATTTTGAATCTCTCTGACTTCTCCTTCTGCCTTCCTCTTCTGCCATCAGCCAGAGAAAGCTTCTGCTTTTAAGGGCTGTTATCTGAGTCAGGTAATCTCCGTTTTCTAAAGTCAGCTAATGTGGAACTTTAATTACATCTGCAAAATCCCTTCCAAGCAGTACCCACAATTAGTGTTTACAAAACCAGGGAATGGGAATATTGTTGGAGGGAAAAACCTCTAGAATTCTGCCTACCACACGAATAAAGTCTATAGTTTATTTAATAGTATTGAGTGATTTAATTTCTTAGTTCTGATAATTGTATTCTGGTTATACAAGAGATTAACATTAGGGGAAGCTGGACAGAGGGTATTCAGGAATGCTCTGTAGAAATTTTATAATTTTTCTGAATGTCTAAATTTTTTTCAAAATAATTTAATACATAAATTATTAAGCATAATAACAAAATGACCACCAAGGAGAACTTGAGAAATTGATTTCAAAGGCAAAATTGAAGGTCCTTTTATGTCCTTTTCTAATCCCATTTCTGATCTCTCCCACCCCAGTGTAAAGAGTGGTAATCCTATACCCTTGCTTTCTTTATAGTTTTAAGACATTTGTGCAAATTCCTAAACCATAAGAACTTTATATAAATGGTTGAATATTTTAATATTCTTCTGCCATTTGTTTTTTCACTCAATATTATGATTCTGTGATTAATTCCATGTAGTTCATTAATTTTCAATGCTGTGCAGTATTTCTCTATGAGAATATGCCACAATTTATCCATTCTCTTGATTGATATTTGAGTGGTTTCTAGTTTCTCCTTGTTGTCGTTGTGCTATTATAAATATTTTTTCTCTGAATATTCTTGTACCTATCTCCTGAGGCACTTACAGAGATTTCTCTAGGTCCTACAGGCTAGGTTATATGTTCAGGAGTGGAATTGCAGAGTCATGGAACTTGCTAATCTTCATCTTTACTTTGTTTCCAATGTGATTTTATCAATTTTCACTACCACTATTATCAAGTGTTTGAGGGCTCCAATTGCTCATACTCTCAATTAGTATTGTACAATTTTAAAATTTTGCCAGTGAGTTTAAAAATGCCCTGTGTGCCCTAAATTTTCATTTTCTAATTATTAATACAATTGAATATCATGTCATATTTTACTGGCCAATCATGAATCTTCTTCAGTATAATATCTATAATGTATTTTACCTATTTTTTTTCGTTTGACTATTGTTGTTTACTTATTGGTTTTTAGGTGTCCCTGGTAATAACTATAGTAGATATCTTCTTCCAGAATGTGGCTTCTCTTTTCATTTTCTTTATAGTGTCTTCTGCTGAACAAAATCTCTTAATTTTAACAAAATAAAATGTATTGATCTTTTTTTATTTATGTTTTGGGCCTTTTGCTTAAGTTTCTATTCAGTATTATACCATAGTTCCTGTACAGTAAGACAAGAAACAGAAGTAAAAGATGTGAATATTGGAAAGGAGAAAGCAAATTCCCATTATTTGCAATTGATATAATTATATAGAAAAATCCAAAAGTATGTCAAAATTGTTAAAATTAATGAGTTTAGTAAGAAGTCTAGGTATGAGTACATGAAAATCAGTTGCATTTTACATACCAGCAACAACAATTAGAAAATATCACTTAGAGGGAATTCCCTGGAGATCCAGTGGTTAGGATTCCACGCTTCCACTGCAGGGGGCACGGGTTCGATCCCTGGTCAGGGAACTAAGATCCTGCAAGCTGAGTGGCATGGCCAAAAAAAAAAAAAAGAAAGAAAGATAAAAAAGAAAATATCACTTAGAAATGGTAATCCCATTGCCACAGAACTATACACTTAAAAATAGTTAAAATGATAAAATTTGTGTTTTGTACATTTTATCACTCACACACACAAAGGATGCCATTAAATTTTGTATAAAAACAAAAATAAAAGGTACTGAGGAATAGATCTAACCAATATCTGTAATACCTTATGGAAAGAAAAACAAAACTGTATTAGGAAAGACCCAGCCTAAAGAAGTGACGTACCATGTATGGAGTAGAAGACACTAAATTGTAAAGATATAGTTTCCCAAAGTGATATATGGATTCAAAGCAATCCCAAGCAATATTCCCAGGAATTTGATGAAATGATTTCTAGAATAAGACAATCTTGAAGAATAACAATGTGAGAGGATTTGCCTCACCAAATCTTAACATTTATAAAGTCAAATAATCAAGAAAAATGTAGTATTGCCATAGGGACAGACGAATTATTTAATGGAACAGATGTGGGCATATATTAAAACTTGATGTAGGACACAGAAGGCATTTACATCAATGGGGAAAAGAGTGGAAGTTTATGTCTACCTCATTACAAATATATCAATAGATATCAACCTCATACCCACATACAATGAGCAGCTCCAGGTGACTCAAAAAGGAAAGGCAAAATTTTTAAGCTTTTAGAATAACATTTAGGAGACTATCTTTATGACTTCAGGATAGAAAATGAGTTCTTAAACATAATTTCAATTTAAAGACATCCACACTTTAGTAATTCCACTCCTATATGTACATAACCTAGAGAAACTTGAAATGTGCACTAGGAGACATATGAAAGAATATTCATAGCACCACTGTTCTATATAATAAACATGATAATGCAAATAACCCAAATGTCCATCAACAAGAGAGATGGGCAAATAAATTGTGGCATAGGCACACAATGGAATAGTATACAGCAGTGAAAAATGAATAAACTACAATAGGCAATGATATGGATAAATCAAAACAAAATACTGAATGAAAAAGCAAATCAGGGACTTCCCTGGCAGTCCAGTGATTAAGACTCTGCACTCTGGGGGCGCAGGTTCAATACCTGGTTGGGGAACTAAGATTCCACATGCTACACAGCGTGGCCAAAAAAACCCAAAAAACAACAAAAAAAGTAAATCTGAGAAAACTATATATACTAAGATACCATTTCTATAAAGTTAAAAAGGAAGCACAACCAAGCAAAGCTAACCAATATATTGTGTACACACACACACACACACACACACACACACACAATTTTATAAAAGATGACAAGGGAAAGATAAACACAAAACTCAATGGTTACTTCTTGGGAGGAGGCAGGGAGATGGAATCCAGAGAAGCACATGACTCATCATTTTCAGTCCTTTAGCTGGGTGATGGTTTCACAGACGTTTATTTTTATCTCATAATTTACATATATATCATACATATCTTGCATGTATCTTATACACACACACACACACACAAAATCTAGCCTGTTTCTGTCAGCATTGATCTAGGTCCCCAAACCTCATCAATTAGGGCAGCATTTTTCAACCTCAGCACATTTTGGATGGGATATTCTCAGGAGGATGGGATGTACTGTTCTGTGTATTATAGCATGTTTAGTGGCATCCCTGGACTCTATTCACTAGATGCCAATAACATCCCCCACACAAATGTGACAACTAAGAATGTTTCCAGACATTCACAAATATTCCCTGGGATAAGAACCATTGCCTTAGGGATATCCGTATTTTCTTCCAATTAATCCAATCATTTAAAATGGTGGGTTTTTAAAAATTTATGTAGATTATAAGGTTTAAAAATTTTAAAATAGGCTTTATTTTTTTTTGAATTTTTGACTTTTATTTTATTTATTTTTTTATACAGCAGGTTCTTATTTAAGCTTTATTGTTTAGAGCAGTTTTAGATTTACAGAAAAATTGTGAAGATAGTACAGAGACTTCTTATATGCCCTACACCCAGTTTCTATGGTTAACATCTTACATTAGTAGGATACATTTGTTACAATTAATGAACCAATATTGATACATTGTTATTAACTATCATCCATACTTTATTAAGATATCATTAGTTTTTACCTAATATTGTTTTTCTGTTCCAGAATCTCATCCAAGATACCACATTACATTTAGTCATCATATCCCCTTAGGATCCTCTTAGCTGTGAGTTTCTCAGACTTTCCTTGTTTTTGATGACCTTGACAGTTTTGAGGAGTACTGGTTAGGTATTTTGTAGACTGTCCTTCAGTTGCAATTTGTCTTATATTTTCCTCACAATTAGACTAGAGTTATTTATACGTTTTGGGGAGGTTTATAGAGAAAAAGTACCATTTCATCACATGGTATCAAGGATACATATTATCAACATGGCTTATCACAGTTGATGTTGACTTTGATCACCTGAGTTGGTGTTTATCAGCTTTCTTCACTGTAAAGTTATTTTTTTCCCCTTTTCATACTGTACTCTTTGGAAAGAAGTCACTATGTACAGCCCACACTTAAGGAATGGAGAGTTATTCTGTACCTCCTTGAGGAGGCTGTATTTACAGAAATTATTTGGCATTCTTCTGTACAGGAATTGTCATTTCTCCTCATTTTTAATTCAATCATATAATTATATCACTATCAACTCATGGATATTTATTTTATACTTTATAATCCAGTACCACTTTATTTTGTTGCTCAAAGTGTTTCAGTTTTAGCCATTGAGAGATCTTTCAGTTGACTTCTGTACTCCTTTGACATACCTCCATCAATGTGGGGTGTTTTGTTTTGGGTTTGTTTATTGGTCTGTTTTGAGTACTCCCTTACTTTCTGGCACTACAAGATGCTCCAGGATCATCTTGTATATTTTCTGCCCCAGTCCTAAAATGAGTCATTTCTCCAAGGAACCCTGGTTCCTTTTATTGGAGTATAGGGTTAGAAACCAAGATCTGAGAATGAGACATGCTCATTTCTACTGGAAATAAGATTTAAAAGAAAAAAAATCTTTTTTTAGTTTGAGTGTTTTGGAGAGACCCAGCCTGTTGTAGGATTTTTATCTTATAATCAGTGTTTATTTACTCTGCTCAGTTTACTTTGGTCAACAATTGCACACCTGTCTTGCAGGTCATTGTTAACCCTTCAGCAGCCCCTAACTTCCAAGTTTCAGTTATGGGTCAGGAAACTGAGTCCTGGAAAACCAAAATGTGTGTCATATTGTCTCATCTTCAGTTCTACCTTCTTTACCATCTTGGAATAGACCTCCCAAGGGTGGCATTCTTAACTTTTCCCTGGTCCACCCAAGTCACCAGTTCTCATTTCTTCAAATTTCAGATTACTGCTGGACTTTTAGGACAATCTCATTTACTTTCTAAAAAATGGCACTGAGTTATTACTTAGAAGAAATGCTTGTCAAATCTCACTGCTTTCCTTAATTTGGATACAAATTGGAAGGTATTCTTCATAGTTTTTGGTAGGGTTGTGTCAGTTTCCTATTTTCATTATACTTGAAATTTCTTCTCTGGTTTAGGTTCATTTTTGTTCATTTTTGTTCACTTCCCTGGAAGTTTTGTAACAATTAATGACTTTGATTAAATATTTCCACTCTTCTCAAGCAGCCTTGAATACTGTCTTTCACCAGCCCTTATCATGATTCTCCCTTAACTTACCTATTCCTAACCAGTTAACTAATGTGTGATTCACCCTAATGTTTTCAAAGAAGCGGAGGTGGAGGAATAGCTGTGAGTAGGATAGCAGAAGAAAAAGGACAAGTCCTTTTTTTCCCCCTTTCCAAGAACCTGTTACCTATAACTCTTGTGCCCTGAACTGAAGTTAGCTTCCTATAATAAGAGTTGATGTGCCTTTCCTTGGTATTCCATTTGTCTACAGATATATGAAGTTGATACATATTATAGATGCCTATAATATTGTAAATGTTCTTATATGGGACAAAATAGTCCCTTCTTAGGAATCTGAGACCATATCTTTAATAGGATATATAAATTTTATTTGCGACTAGAACAAGGCCTTTGCTCTGGCCATTAAGTGAAACCTTCCCCTAAAATTTTTGATATAACTGTTTAACAAGGAGTCAGATGGATTGGTTAGAGTATATCTATTTTATTTTTACTTATTTGCCCTTTGTGAAAATAGTCTTGTGCAAAAATCTGATCATAGTTTACAAGGTCAGTGGAAAGGTTCCTGCGATGCCAGACGACTGGATAGAACTACTGCTCTCCCTCCCCAGTATGGTTCTAAAAGATGTTTACTTCATATGATCCTGCAGGGCACCAGGCAAATATTCAACCTTGAACAGGCAAACAAGCAAAAGGTCAGTAGCAGAAAAGCAAAACAAAAGAACAATCTGGAGGACTTCTCTATGTGAATATGTTGCTCATGTAACTGGAAAAGCAAATCTCCTTCCCACCCCCCTTAGAGGTGGAGGATTACTTGTATCAGAGGATAATAAGTCTTCATATAGCCTGTCTTCTACTGGAGCAGTAGGAGTATGAGACCTTAATCAAGAATTTAATTTAGTAGAGGGTAGTAGGAGGATGACACCTACAAGAATTTAATTTGGCATAGAGGAAAGACATGGGGTAATTCCAAAGTTTGGTATTTGTGTAGCAAAGTAGTGGCCATTAAGAGATAGATGGCTCAATTATGGGACTGATTCTTAAGCTAACTTCAAATGTCTTTTTTTTAAAATGCCTGGTAGGCACAGTTTGAAAGCTAGAAGATTAAAAAATAACTGGTATTGTTCTGCAATATAAAATCATAAAATGCTATCTTTATAGTGAGCAGGGTTGAAGCTATGTTGATAACAGAAGAATCAAATGTTTCTCTTTCTCAGCTTGGAAAGAGTACGTGTACTCACAGTAGAGTACTGTGTCTCCGAATTAATGCCTGAGTTTGGGAGATGTGGGTGTGTTTGACATAATAGTCACTTACTGGACCCCAGGAAGAATTAGGGGGAAATATCTCCAAGGGAATTGGACTTGGAACACCTACACCCACCATGGACTCTCTTGCTAAAGTCATATTCTAAGTAGAATGGGTAATTTATGCTTGGGAAAATGTTTGGCTTAGGAAAAGAGGATGGATCTTAATATATGAGACCTACTCCTGTAAGCAGGGCATGGGATTTCCTGAAAGGGGGTAGAGATATTAAAGACAATTTTAAAGAAGGAAATTTGAACAAAACTGATACTCTCAGGGAGAAAAGCAGATATGAAGATGAGGAGCAACACTAGGGATTTGGCTGTGTTTAAGAGGGAACCCCTTGCAGTGGTTTATAGTCTTTTGATACTTTTGCCTTGAGACAAAGTATCATTTAGGAGTTAGGTCCAGCTGCATGTAACAGAAAACCAAAAATAACAGTGCCTTAAACTAGACAAAAATTTATTTATCATGCAAAAGAAGCCTAGAAGTAATGGTTTCAGGGCTGTTATGGCACTCCATGTTCATCAAAGATCCAGTCCCCTTTTTGTTCTATCATGTGAGTATATGGCTTTCAGTCTTAAGGTCACAAAATGTCTGGAAGCCCTTTAAAGAAATTTTCCCAGAAGTCCTCCCCAACATCTTCCGCTTACCTCATTAGCCATAATTTGGTCACATGGACACCCCTAGTTGCAGGGGAGGCTTGAGAGATGCACTGATTTTCCTGGGCATACTGCCACCTCTAATAATAGAGATATACCATTAATAAGAGGTGGAGAATGTGTAATGGGTAGGCAGATACTCTCTGACATAGCAGTTGTTATATAAAGTTATTATTTATATATATATAGATAGATAGATAGTAATTCCCTCATATAAACCTCAACTCTTTGGCAAAGAGTTGTGTGGGGATGGTGTAGTAAACAAACCAACAGGCTTCCCTGGTGGCACAGTGGTTAAGAATCCACCTGCCAATGCAGGGGACATGGGTTCGAGCCCTGGTTCGGGAAGATCCCACATGCTGCGGAGCAACTAAGCCCATGTGCCACAACTACTGAGCCTGCGCTCTAGAGCCCGCAAGCCACAACTACTGAGACCACGTGCCACAACTACGGAAGCCCACGCGCCTAGAGCCTGTGCTCCGCAACAGGAGAAGCCACCGCAATGAGAAGCCCACGCACCACAACGAAGAGTAGCCCCCGCTCGCCGCAACTAGAGAAAGCCCACACGCAGCAACAAAGACCCAACACAGCCAAAAATAAATAAATTTTTTTAAAAAGGAAAAAAACCCAAAAAACAAACCAACAGAGCAAAAAAGTGGAATATGGCGTGGTCCACACCCCCACTCCACTACTTGCACTCATGAGAGGGAGCAGCTGTCTGCTGAGGGAACTGTTTCCTGGAATTCTACGAGATGGCCAAGCTGCAAAGCGAGGAAAACCCACAGTGTGCCTTTGAGCAGGGGGAGAATTAGAAAGCTAGGTGGGAGACTAAGGAGGGTTCTGAGACAACTGCTCCCCAACCCCAAACTTTCTTTCATGTATGTTATAGGAGAAAGTTCATGCTTGAAGGAGCTATGGAAAGGGGAAGGTTAGTTCCGCTCGTGGTTGCAAGACAGATGCAGCTGTTCCAAGCATCACATCCAGAAATAACATTAAAAGAAAAGAGGCAATCTATTCTGTGGTCTCTTTAAGAAAAGAAAACCTTTCCCAGCAGACCTCACATTTGCCAGAACTAGAAAACACCAGCTGCTAAACAAGGCATTGACTGGTGAACAATGATGTACACACAAAGGCTTTTATTGCAATATTGTTTATAATATAGACAATATTGAAACACCTTAAATGTCCATCACAAATGGTAAAATTAATATGGAGTATATTCATGTAAAAGAAAACTATGCACCTAAGATAGGCTGGGAACTGGGATGTGGGACCCTTTACTGGACAAATGTCTCCTCCAGCAACAGAATACAAAGAAACTATAAGGGACTAAAAATAACTGCATGCATGGCAGTGGAGTGATTATGAACAATGTTACAAAAAGGCCACAAACCGACTGCCACTTGTGAAGTGCCTGGAGCAAAAGCAGGGTACTGCGCATGATCCCTGCACACAGCACCACCACGGGGGTGGGCAGGCCATCTAAGCTGCCCCTCCTGCCCGATTCACCATCTGCCCCTACCCTCGCTCTGTTTAAGGAACCAGCCCGCCCTCCTTGGAGAGTGAGCAAGGGCACCTGTTTCTTGTTTTCACTCCCAATAAAGCCTTGCCTGAATTTCTCCTCTGGCCTCTTATCAATTTCTATTGATTAAAGAGTCCAAGGACCCAGGTTGGTAACACACCTATTAAAAAAAAAAGTTAAGGTGAACTTCTGGGTATAAACTTGGAAAGATGTTTATGATACATTAAGTAAAACAAAAAGAGTTTCCAAAACAATAGTATATATATAATTTCCCCTATGCTTTTTTCAAATCAATCAAAATCTATATAAAAATTTCAAAGTCTTAAAGGATACATGCCGAACTGTTAACAATGATTATCTCTGAAGTGTGATATTAGAAACTTTCACTTTCTCTAGATATTGGAATAATGTATTATCAGAAAAATATAGACATTAAAATACAGCAATGAAGTTAATATCCAACAGTTACTAATTAAATGACTGGCAACAATTCACTAAGCAATAAAAGGTGCAGTTAGGGGTCCTATTGGGAAGATTTGGTACAGTGTCAGAAGCAATTGCTATACCCTCAAAACCCCAAGGATTTCCCTTGGGGTGAAAGGAATGGAAAGTTTCAACAGATCCCTGACTCTTCCAACGCGCTTGAAAGCATCTGCTGTTAGTCACATTGGATTGCTGGCCTTTGACCAGCAGTTAGTAATTTTATATTTGACTGAAGAAGCCTAGAATATCTTAAAAAGCAAGTTGAAAAATCACAACGGCAAATTACAACACACTAAAGCAGTGTTTTCCAAATGGTAGGTTATGATCCAAGAATGAGGCACTGAAATAATAACTTTGTAGGTTATGATCAACTTTAAAAAACAAAAAACAGGGTACTACATAACAGATTCAAATAAAATAGAAAACCGTGTACAGGGTCTGGATGAGAAATTTATGTATGTTGGCTGTGGTCAACAAATTTGAATTCTACACTGCATTCTACACTTTAAGAAAATATACCCTTATGCAAGGTCAGGGTTAGAAGAGTCCTAATTTGACAGTAAGATTACACTTGTTTTCAGTGTCATATCCTTTGATATTTCAATTCAAGTTGGCATTTTCAGTCTCCTATGTATTTGAAAACCACTTTTTAAAATTGGAGAATTAAACTTGATAGGCTTTTTTTGGGCTGTGCCGTGCGGCTTGTGCGATCTTAGTTCCCCGACCAGGGATCAAACCCCCACCCTCGGCAGTGAGAGTTGCAGAGTCCTAACCACTGGACCGCCAGGGAAGTCCCAAACTTGATAGACTGTATTTATTTATTTATTATTTATTTATTTGGCTGCGTCAGGTCTTAAGTTGTGGCACGCCAGATCTTTGTTGTGGCAATGCGGGATCTTTCGTTGTGGTGCTTGGGTTCAGTAGTTGTGGCGCAAGGGCTTAGTTGCCCCACAGCATGTGGGATCTCAGTTCCCTGACCAGGGATCGAAACTGGAAGGTGGATTCTTAACCACTGGACCACCAGGGAAGTCCCCTGATAGACTTTATTAGTCAGAAAAAGTGAAGATAAGTTTGACTATTTTATGACAATTTGTTCTAATGATAAAAAGTATTACTTTCTTTAAGGAACTTAAAATTTATGCCTCCTCTTATTTCCCCATTATGAGGGTCCTATAAGGAACCTCATGCTATTTTTGCCTTAATCCAAGTCAGATTATAACGTCACAATATTGTTAATAAATTAACATTTTGTATTGCATAACTGTGAATTTTAAAATACCAGTGCCATCTAGTGGTTACTCTCAAGAAGTTTCCTCTCTCGGTTATACACTCAAGAGTGGAATCGCTCTTTTGTAGGTAGATACCCAGTAGCTGGTAACCATACTTTAACCTTTGGGGGAACTGCAAAACTGTTTTCCAAAGTGACTGTGCCATTTTACATTCCCACCAGCAATGTATGAGGGTTCCAATTTCTCTACATCTTGGCCAACACTTAGTATTTTCCATCTTTTCTATTATAGCTATCCTAGTGGGTGTAAAGTGGAATCTCACTGTGGTTTTGATTTGTATTTCCCTAAAAACTATTGCTGTTGGGCATCTTTTCATGTGCTTGCTTGTTCGTTTATCTTCTTTGGAGAAATGTCTATTGAGGTCCTTTGCTCACGTTTAAATTGGGGGTTGTTCATCTTTTTGTTGCTGAGTTGTAAAAGTTCTTTATAGATTCTGGATACTAGACATTGTCAGATATATGATTTGCAAATACTTTCATTCTGTAGGTTGCCTTCACTTTCTTGAATGAGTGGAGAGTAAGCTTTTTCATCTAACAGTCCCTATCAACACTCTCTAAAATACCTAACATTTACAACAGTCTAAAGAACACATTAGTGGGGACTTCCCTGGCGGTCCAGTGGTTAAGAATCTGGGCTTCCACTGCAGGGGGCACAGGTTTGATCCCTGGTCGGGGAACTAAGAGCCCCTATGCCGGCCAGTGCGGCCAAATAATAAATAAATATGAAGATAACCTTTAAGGAAAAAACAAAACAAAACACATTGGTTACTCCTTGTTCCTTCTATATAGGCAGAGAACGTGCCTTTTTTTGCCCCACTGTATCTCCAGTGACCAGCACCCACTCGGTGCTAATATAAGTAAATTCCTCCAGAGTTTCTAAGGACCATATCACAGATCTCAAATTCAAATGCCTATGAGACTGGCAAGTGATATAAATGAATAGAGACATTTAGGGCTTGTAATAAAAGAGAGAGTACATATCCTATTTCCAGGTTACTTTCTTTACCTACTCACATAACCTCATCATCCTGCTCTACCTCTTCAAAATAGAATTTCTTCACGTCTACCTAAAAATATTATGCCGGTCTCTAGTTCATTAGAGTAGCTGAGTTATGTCCAAGGTATACTACCAAAAGCAATACCGGCTCCCGGAATTCACCTTATTCCACCACTGAGTCTGGGAATTTCCTCGCTGAGATATTGGCTAAGAGTCGAAAAATCAGAGTTAACTCAGTTCTTCGGTGCGACTATTGCAGATCTCTGATCCAGAAACTGCCCCTCACCACAGAGCTGTTTATCTATAGTCCGGCCGGCTTTAGTCCAGATTCCGGGGGAGAGTCGAAATGCGCCGCTGGCCGGAAGAGTGCTTATCTGCCCAGGAAAAGCGTTCCTAAGAGGGGCCTCCGAGGGCGCGCGTGCAGCTGGGCAGGCGTCCAGGTGCCGGCGTGGACGGCGAGGGGACCGAGAGCCAAAGTCCGCTGAGAAGCCGCACCTCAGCCCTCAAGGTCCCTGGTGCACGACTCAAACGCCCCCCACGCCCCCAACCCGGCAAAGGAACTCAGTGCTGCGGCGAGGAACCCTTCACAGGCCGGGGAAAGGTGTACTCAGCGGCTGACACGTCCAGCATTCTAGGCGCGGGCTGGAGACCAATTGTCACCGTAGAGGCCCCGCAAGAGGGGCGGGGCGGAGTTTCACAGCGCTTGCGCGTAGGATCGGTTTCCAGTGGCCAGGCAGGCGGGAGGCGGAAACCAGCGCCGAGCGCCACGGAGGCCCACTGCGTGCGCAGGCGCACTCAGCCACCTCCCGTTTCTTGGAGCGCCCAATTCCCCTGCAGGCCTCGGGGCGGGGCCCCAGGGGTCGGGGTCTGGGGCGGGGCTAAGTGCGGGGAGGAAGTCACCCTCTCCGTATCCGCTCGCTGAGGCTGTAGTCGCCACCGACTCCGATCTGCGACAGTCATGTTGCCCAACACGGGGTAAGGGGAATCGGGAGCCGCGGGGAAGAAACCCCGCCGGGCGAAGTGGATGGCATGGGTGGCCCGGCCCCCGCGGTGGGAGGGTTAATGAAGCTGTCCGGCGAGGTCTGGAACGCTGGTCCGCGCTGGACACAGTGTTCCTCGAATCTGCGGTAACTTGTGAAAAGTAACGCAGAGTTGTGTACTTCAGGATGGCAGTCATGTTACAATCTCTTCCACAGGTAAAAGATCCAGAGTGAGGTGTCTCGCCGCCCCCAAGGCGGGTCTCACTTTGGGTTTAGCAGTAGCTGCGTGCCTTGCCGAAGGCCGCGAGTTCTAGGTGAAAGGTCACTGGAACACTCGTGCGCCTAATGAGTCTCCACTTATTCGGAACGCTCGATTCTGGAAGAAGAAAATAATGGGGTGTTTAAAAAGGGATTTCAAATGAGTAACAAACTAAACTAATCTTAAAGTATGGGTATCTTTTGGGGGGACTTTTTTTCACTTTAAAAAGATATTTAGTTGTGGTAAAATACACATAAGGAAAAATTTGCCATCTTAACCGTTTTTAAGTGTACGGTTAAGTAGTGTTAAGTATGTTTGCACTGTTGTGCAACCAATTTGCAGAACTTTTTCGACTTGAGAAACAAACTCTATACCAGTGAAACTACTCCTCTACCCCCGTCTCATTCTGTTTTGTTTCTATACTGTATGGGTGTTTTGAGCTGAGTGCCAAGTCCGTTCTGTAATTTGCTTGAAACATATAGGTACGTTGCCAAAACACTTAAACAGCTCAGAAGGTTGAGTTTCCTTATCCTTAACTTTCAGCCTCCTACTTACTCTCTGGTAGGTTTCCAAAGATATTCTGTGCATTTATAAATATATTTGGGTACACAGTCCTAAACACACACACCCCACTTTAAAAAATAGTAGCAAAGTCCCTTCTGGGCCTTGGTATTTTTAGCTAGTATGTCTTGGAACATATTTTCAGTACATGTTGATCTTCCTCCCTTTTAATGGTTACGTGGTGTTCTGTTTGTTTAACCAACCCCCTGTCATTGGATACCAGATCATTTCTAGTTTTTTGTTACTCCGTCTTGCTGCAATGATTATCCTTGTATTCACCTGTTTGCACGTATTTGAGTGTATCCATATGATAAATTCTTGGAAATGAAGCTGTTGGATCAAAGAGTAGAGGTAATTAAAATTTTGATAGCTAATACCAATAGCCCTCCAAAGAGATTGCACATCCAAAAGGATGAATGAGATTTCCTAGTCCAACACGTTGGCAAACAGCAAAATGTTTGATAATAAAAATATTTGTTTTGTTAATAAAAATCTAACTAGAGAAAAAAATGGCACCTCATTATAGTTAAAATTTGTATCAAAGAGTGAGGATGAGGATCTTTTTTTTACGTTTAAAGCAGCAGTTCTCATCAAGGAGCAATTTTGACCCCCATAGGACATTTGGCAATATCTGGGAACATTTTTGATTGTCACAATTGAGGGGGGTTGCTACTGGTGTCTAATAGGTGGAGTCCAGAGATGCTGGTAAACATAATGCACAGGATAGCCCCCTTCAACAAAGAATTATCTTGTCCAAAATGTCTTTAGTAGTGTAGAGATGGAGAAATCCTGGTTTAAAGCCAGCTGTGTACCTTTTCTTTGCCTGGCTTACACAGTTAGGTTTTTGATTGATCTCTAAGCTCTCTAGTGTAAAAATATTTGTTCTATATCATATGTGTTAGAAATGTTTTTCTCTGGTTTTTTCATTGCATCGAGTTTGATTATCCAATTTGTTTATCACGCAGAAACGTGTCCTTTTATCGAGTCAGAGTTATCAGTCTATTCTTTTTTTTTTTTTGGCTGCACCCTGTGGCATGCGGATCTTAGTTCCCCGACCAGGGATGAACCTGCGCCCTTGGCAGTGAAAGCACGGAGTCCTAACCACTGGACTGCCAGGGAATTCTCCTCAATCTATTCTTTTAAAGTTTTTGTGTTTTTGTGACAAAGCTATAAGGCCATCTTAAACTAAGTTTTTTGTTTTTTAATTTGTAAGTATTCTTTTAGTATTTCTGTGGGGTTTTTTCCCCACTCAGATTTTTATCTACCTGAAATGAAATACTGTTTTGCATACTATTTTGGCATAGGAAGTGAGTTAGGAAACCCACTTATTTTGGTTCAGATGGCTGGCTGTGCAGTTGTTCCAGCACCATTGACTGACTAGTTATTTTTTTCTTTCTATTAGAAATTCCATCTCTGAATTCTTGTATATCTAGGGGTCTGTTTTAAAATTCTATTACGTTGGTCTGTCTATTCATGTACCAGTACTAAACTATTTTAATTTCTCTAGTTTTATAAAATGCTTTAGTATCTTGGAAAGCTAGTTCCTGCCTCATTTGGATTTCTTTTCAGAATTTTAAGTGATTGTTTTTCTTTCCTAAAACAGTTAAAAGTTTCATCACATTTACCATGATTTTGAGGTCCCAGAGAATTTTGGTAAATTGTAGTGTAGGTTAACTCTACTTCAGCAAGTTTTAGGCGTCTACCAATAGTACTGAGGAATTTGGAACCTTTTTTCTTTCTTGCCTTCTATACTCTGGTTCTAATGCTTTAGAGATGGAGGAGTTCCTTAGTAGTACGGCCCGGTCTTCAGGTTAAGAGGAAAGCTGCCTTTGCCCTTCTTTCTGCCAATTCCTGAGACCTTGAGCATGAAAATGTCCTTTATCCTACTGGGAATCAATCCAACTAAACCAAAGGCAAAGGGGTAGAGCTTTTTTTTTTTTCTCTCTCTGCTTCCTCATTTTTTTTTTCTTTTATTAAAAAAATTTGTTTTTATTTATTTATTTTATTGACATATAGCTTATTTACAATGTTGTGTTAATTTCTGCTGTATAGCAAAGTAATTCAGTTACACATATATCACACACATGCATTCTTTTTCATATTCTTTTCCATTATGGTTTATCACAGGATATTGAATATAGTTCCCTGTGCTATATAGGACCTTGTTGTTTATCCATCCTGTATATAATATTTTGCATCTGTTAGGGATAGGGCTTTTTAAAGCAACAATTGGGACATTTTCATCTAAATACTCACGTTTAAAGAAATCATTTTAACGCTCTATGCATACTACCTTTTGTATAAAAAGAAGGGAAAATTATACACACACACACACGATGTGTCATGTATGTGTGTGTGTGTTTGCATATTTTTCAAAACAAAAATGTGAGAAGGATAAGCTAGAAATTAAGGAATCTAGTTACCTATAGGCAAGGGATTGAACTTCTTTGAATATACACATTTATAAGTTTTGACTTTTAAACCATGTACATGTTTTACAACATCCCTCATCAAAGATGAGGGGAAAGAGATAAGCTAAAATGGAATGTTACCATAAACAGAGGAACTTGACTATATGTCAAGTTTTTCACATAAACATACATAGAAAAATAATTCAATTCTTTTTTATACTTTTAGCTCTCCAATTAAAGATTGTTTATTTGCTTATCTATTTATCTGTTTATTTATTATTTATTTTGGCTGCACCAGGTCTTAGTTGCAGCATGCACGCTTCTTAGTTGCAGCACGAATAATTTTAACGTAGTAATTTGTACACTCTTAGAGGGATTTGCTCTAAAGACAAAAGAGTGCAAAGAGGGACTGCCCTGGTGGTGCAGTGGGTAAGACTCCGTGCTCCCAATGCAGGGGGCCCAGGTTCGATCCCTGGTCAGGGAACTAGATCCCACATGCATGCTGCAACTAAGAGTTCACATGCCACTGCTAAGGAGCCCGCCTGCCGTAACTAAGACCCAGTGCAACCAAATAAATGAATAAATAAATAAATAATGAGAGGAGAATGGGGAGCATCTATGCAAAAAAAAAAAGTATAACTTTAAAAGAAAAAAAAAGAGTGCAAAGAAATCTTGAACTTTACTTAATAGATTTATTATTGGTAGTGGTATTAGTGTAGTAATTTGAATACTATTGTGTCTTATAGTATACAGTGTACCTACCTCTTGTTGGTCTGCTTCTTTAACAAAAGAACAGATGAGGATCCTTACTCCCCTCAGCCACGGGCGAGAGTGCTACTAGAGTCTTTTTCTATCCCCTAACCTGGCTCTGGGGGCTCTTGTCCTTTTTTCTTCCAGAAAGCCATGTCTCTGTCAGAATCCCATTCTTGTCACAAAAACTGTTAAAGTCTTGGATTTCTGTTTATCGTGTTTAACCTAGAAAGTTTAACATGTATATAACTTACCAATGTCTAAAGTAAAAAAGTTTTACCATTTTCCCAAACAATACAAGTACCCAGAAAAGTTGAACTCCAGTCACTCAGTTTTTAACTTATGTTATTGTAACAATATATTTTAATTCTATCTTTTTAACCTCCAAAATACTATTATTTATTACATTATTTATATTATTACAATTATCATTATAAATACTTTTTTAGATTTCTGTACTTAATTTACTAGTATCTTTGGCTTTTATTCCTTCTAGCATAGCACCTCAGACCTTCAATCTAGGAACACTTTTCTTCTTTCTTTAGTAAATAAGGCATGAGAAAGAAAGAAAAAAATATTTGGATTGGACTGAAAGAAACAATGCTGTCATTATTTGCAGATAATATGATTACATAGAAAACCAAAATAATGTATAACTAAATTATTAGATTTAATAAGAGTTTGACAAATTTACAGGATACAAAAGTCAATGAGGAGAATTAGATTTCTGCACACAAGCAAAAATCAACAAGAAATATAGTACAATGGCAATAAAAATGAGAAGTTCAAAATCCAGACTATGGGCTATACTACAGGACAAATGATCTATATTTTTCAGCCAATAAATGGCATAAAGAAAATGGAAAGGGGAGCTGTTATAGATTAAAAGAGACTTATAATATATACAGACATACCTAGTTTTATTGTTTTTAACCTTTATTGTGCTTTGCAGATACTGTGTGTTTTACAGACTGAAAGTTTGTGGCAACCGTGCTTTGATGGTTAGCATTTTTTAGTAATGAAGTATTTTTTATTTAAGGTATGTACATTTTTTTTAGACATAGTACTGTTGCACACTTAACAGAGTACAGTGTAGACATAACTTTTATATGCACTGGGAAACCAAAAAATTTGTGCGACTGGCTTTATTTCAATATTCACTTTATTGTAGTGGTTTGGAACTGAACTTATAATATCTCGAGGTATGTCTGTAACAAATTAATGCAATGTGAAGTCCTGACAGGATCCTGATTTGATCAAACCAACTGTAAAAAGACATTTTTGAGATAGTTGTTAAACTTTGCATATGGATAGGTACTAGTTGATATTGAGGAATTATTGTCAATTTTTTTAGTTGTGATAATGATATTGTTATATAGAAGTTGGAGATGCATACTGAAGCATTTATAGGTGAAATTATATGACTTCTGAGATTGGCTTTCTGATTATCACTTTCAAATTTTGATAATTGTTGAATTGTTAAATAAAAATGGGAGCTTATTTTAGTATTTTCTCTATTTTTGAATATATTTGAAAACGTCATAATAAAAATTTAAAAATGGTCTTTAAGCATCTTTGCATTGATTGTTAGTTGCAAGGGAAAGAATAGTAAGTACACAGTGGAAAAATTGATAACACCATGGTTGGATGGTCAAAATTAACATTACCTTTGATTACAGAGAGACACTGTGTAGTTTCAGGTGTGAAATAGAGAGCAATACCATGTTCATGGATTGGAGCACTCAGTGTCATAAAGATGTCAGTTCTTCCCACATTGAATTCTAGATTCAGTACAGTTTCTGTCAAAATCCCAACTGATTTTGCTTGTGCAATTAAATAAGCTGATTCTAAAATATATATGGAAAAGCAAAGGTCCAAGTATATCCAAGAAAGCTGTTATATTTAAGACAGTGCAATCCATGTAGCCAAGTGGAGCAGAATAGAGAGCCTAGAACTGTATATTTAGGGAGACTCAGTCTATGACAAAGCTGACATTAAAGATCTGTGGGAATGGACTTTTCAGACTGGGACATATGGGGGAAAATGTAGTTAACCATATGGGGGAAAATGTAGTTGGATCCCTACCTCAATTCATATACAAAAATTCATTCTATGTAGATTAAAGACAAAAATTTAAAAGATAAACCATAAAATTTTTGGAAGACAAATTAATACAATTGTGGTTAAAGATGGATTTCTTAACCCCAAAAGCAGTGGCTGTAAAATAAAAGATTCATAAATTCTGCTCTATGAAAATAATTTCTGCTCATCAAAATATACTATAATGATTGTGAAAAGGAAGCCACAAATGAAAAGATTTTAAATCTTTAAAAGCTTATAGGGCTTCCCTGGTGGCGCAGTGGTTGAGAATCTGCCTGCCAATGCAGGGGACACAGGTTCGAGCCCTGGTCTGGGAAGATCCCACGTGCCGCGGAGCAACTGGGCCCGTGAGCCACAATTACTGAGCCTGTGCGTCTGGAGCCTGTGCTCCGCAACAAGACAGGCCGCGATAGTGAAAGGCCCGCACACCGCGATGAAGAGTGGCCCCCGCTTGCCACAATTAGAGAAAGCCCTCGCACAGAAACGAAGACCCAACACAGCCATAAATAAATAAATAAATAAAATAAGTTTAAAAAAAAAGTTTATAGACTTTTATGAGTCATTAGGAAAAAAGTCAACTATGTAGAAAGATGAGCAAAACAAATTAATAGGAATTACACAGAAGAAGGAACATAGTGACTATTAACATATGAAAGTATATTCATCCTTATTAGTAATAAGGGAAATGTAAGTTAAAAGCATATTGAGATACTATTTCATATCTACCAGATTGTCAAAAATTTTAAATGTCTGACATCAAGTGTTGGGGAGGTGTGGAGCTGCAGGAACTCGTACTCATATATTGCTGCTGGTAGGAATATTAACCACTTTGAAGGAGGTTTGGCATTATTTGGGAAAGTTGAACTTCAGAATGTGTTTCAGTTATCTATTGCTGTAACAAACCACCCTAAAACTTAATGGTTTGAAACGACAATGCTTTATTATTATTCACAGTTCTCTGGTTTGACTGGGTTCTTCTGCTCTATATAGTATAAGTTGAAGTCATTCATATGGCTGCTTTTAGCTGGGTTCTTGGCTGGGACTGAAACGTCCTAAATGACCTCTTACCCTCCAGGGCCTCTCTCCCATGGCCTCTCATCAGTTGATAATCTGTCTCTCTTCTTTACAGCATAGCATTTGGCTTCCAGGAGAAAGTGGAAACTACCAGCCATTTTATAGCATGGGCTTGGAAATTCCAGAATATCATTTCATCATATTCTATTGCTCAAAAAAGTCATAAGGTGAACCCAGACTTAAGGGGAAGGGGAAAATATACTCCTTCTCTTGATGGAAGGGATGCCAAAGGATTTGTGGTCATGTTTAATCTACAACTGTGTCCTGTAATCCAGCAGTTTCACCCGTAGGTGTATGCCCTAGAGAAACTCATGCACATGTGACTGGAAAAAGTGTACAAGATTATTTTTAGCACCATTGTTCATAATAGAAAAAAAAACTGGAAACCATCCCCAAAGTCCATAAACAGTAGAATGAATAAATACTTTATAGTATGTTCATATGTGAAATATTGTATATTAATTAAAATAAGTGTAACTATTTGCACCAAAATATGGGTAAGTCTCCAAACCATGTTTTGTGAAAGAAGCAAGTCATAGAATAACATACACTGTATGAATCTATTATATAAAGTTCAACATTAGGCAAAAATTAAACAGTTTATTGTTTAGATCATGGTTAGGCAAACTCTATCTGTAAAGGGCCAGATAGTAAATATTTTAGATTTCCTGGGCAAGAGGCAAAATTGGAGATACTATGTAGGTGTAAGAGATGTATCTATAACATCACATATAAGAGATGTATGTATAATGAGAGAAAACCAATTTCCACAGTATTTTTTAATTGGTGAAATTCAAAATAAGTACTTTTTTTGTAATACATATCTACTAGTGACAAGAATGAAATTCTTTTTTGGGGAGAAGGAAGAGTGTGTTGGTTTCCTAGGGCTGCCGTAACAAAATATCACCAATTGAGTGGCTTTAAACAAATTTATTTTCTTAAAGTTCTGGAGGCTGGAAGTATGAAGTCCAGGTGTTAGCAGGACCATGCTCTGAAATTCTGGGTAGAATCCTTCCTTACCTCTTTCGAGCTTCTGGTGATAGCTGGCAGTCCTTGTGTTCTTAGCTTGTAGATGCTTTGTTCCCGTCTCTGCCTCTGTCATCATGTGGTATTCTCCCTGTGTGTCTGTCTTTACATAGGCTTTCCTCCTCTTAAAGAGACACCAGTCATATTGGATTAAGGATCCACCCTACTCCAGTATGACCTCATTATAACTAATTACATCTGCAACAACCCTGTTTCCAAATAAGGTCTCATTCGGGGGTACTGGAGGTTAGGACTTCAACATATCCTAACATTTTGGTAGATATAATTCAATCTATGACAGGGAGGTACAATTGTATTTTGGTGAATACAGTTCAATCCATAACAGGGAGATAATGTTTTGCTTAATTGGGGTTCAAATTTGGTGTTCCGTATCATCAATGATCATAAATTTCCATCTGTGAAAAAGATTCTTAGCTCTAGGACTATGCACAAAGCAGATGGAGGGTCGGGTTTAGTCCTGGGCTTAGACATAGATATGTAGGTGTTAGGAATAGTAAAAAAAAACAAGGGAATGAGTAATAATATTTAAAGTAGTTGTGAGAGGAGATTGGTTCAAGATGGTGGAGTAGAAGGATATGCGCTCACTCCCTCTTGGGAGAGCACTGGAATCACAACTACCTGCTGAACAATCATCAACAGGAAGACACTGGAAATCACCAAAAAAGATACCCCACATCCAAAGACAAGGGAGGAGCCACAATGAGATGGTAGGAAGGGTGCAATCACAATAAAATCAAATCCCATAACTGCTGGGTGGGTGACTCACAAACTGGAGAATAATTGTACCCCAGAAGTCCACCCACTGGAGTGAAGGTTCTGAGCCCCACGTCAGGCTTCCCAACCTGGGGGTCTGGCAACGAGAGGAGGAATTCCCAGAGAATCAGACTTTGAAGGCTAGTGAGATTTGATTACAGGACTTTGACAGGACTGGAGGGAACAGAGACTCCACTCTTGGAGGGCACACACAAAGTAGTGTGCGCACCAGGACCCGGCGGTAGGAGCAATGACCCCATAGGAGACTGAACCAGACCTACCTGCTAGTTTTGGAGGGTCTCCTGCAGAGGCAGGGGGCAGCTGTGACTCACTGCAGGGACAAGGACACTAGCAGTAGAAGTTCTGGGAAGTACACCTTGGCGTGAGCCCTCCTGGAGTGTGCCATTAGCCCCACCAAGGAGCCTGTGGGCTCCGGTGCTGGGTCGCCTCAGGCCAAACAACCAGCAGGGAGGGAACTCAACTGCACCCATCAGCAGACAAAGTTTTACTGAGCTCTGCCTGCCAGGGCAATACCCAGCTCTACCCACCACCAGTCCCTCGCATCAGAAAGCTTGCACAACCCTCTTAGATAGCCTCATCCACCAGAGGGCAGACAGCATAAGCAAGAAGAACTACAATCCTGCAGCCTGTGGGAAAAAAACCACATTCACAGAAAGACAAGAAGGAAAGGCAGAGGACTAGGTACCAGATGAAGGAACAAGATACCGCCCCCCCCCAAAAAAAACTAAATGAAGTGGAGATAGGCAACCTTCCAGAAAAAGAACAGAATAATGATAGTGAAGATGATCCAGAACCTTGGAAAAAGAATGGAGGCAAAGATTGAGAAGGTGCAAGAAATGTTTAACAAAGACCTAGAAGAGTTAAAGAACAAACACCTAGAAGAATTAAAGAAGAAACAGATGAACAATACAATAACTGAAATGAAAAATACACTAGAAGGAATCAATAGCAGAGTAACTGAGGCAGAAGAACAGATAAGTGACCTGGAAGACAGAATGGTAGAATTCACTGCCGCAGAACAGAATAAAGAAAAAAGAATGAAAAGAAATGAAGACTGCCTAAGAGACCTCTAGGACAACATTAAGTGCACCAACATTTGCATTGTAGGGGTCCCAGAAGGAGAAGAGAGAGAGAAAGGACCCAAGAAAATATTTGAAGAGATTATAGTCAAAAACTTCCCTAACATGGGAAAGAAAATAGCCACCCAAGTCCAGGAAGCGTGGAGAGTCCCAGGCAGGCAGGATAAACCCAAGGAGAAACACACTGAGACACATAGTGATCAAATTGATAAAAATTAAAGGCAAAGAAAAATTATTAAAAGCAACAAGGGAAAAATGACAAATAACATACAAGGGAACTCCCATAAGGTTAACAGCTGATTTCTCAGCAGAAACTCTACAAGCCAGAAGGGAGGGGCATGATATACTTAAAGTGATGAAAGGGAAGAACCTATAACCAAGAATACTCTACCTGGCAAGGATCTCATTCAGATTCGATGGAGAAATCAAAAGCTTTACAGACAAGCAAAAAGCTAAGAGAATTCAGCACCACCAAACCAGCTCACAACAGATGCTAAAGGAACTTCTCTAAGTGGAAGAAACAAGAGAAGAAAAGGACCTACAAAAACTAACCCAAAGCAATTAAGAAAATGGTAATAGGAACATACATACCGATAGTTACCTTAAATGTGAATGGATTAAATGCTCCAACCAAAAGACACAGGCTTGCTGAATGGATACAAAAACAAGACCCATATATATGCTGTCTACAAGAGACCCACTTCAGACCTAGGGACACATACAGACTGAAAGTGAGGGGGTGGAAAAAGATATTCCATGCAAATGGAAATCAAAAGAAAGCCGGAGTAGCAATACTCATATCAGATAAAATAGAGTTTAAAATAAAGAATGTTACAAGAGATGAGGAAGGACACTACATAATGATCAAGGAATCAATCCAAGAAGAAGATATAACAATTATAAATATATGTGCACCCAACATAGGAGCACCTCAATACATAAGGCAAATGCTAACAGCTATGAAAGAGGAAATCGACAGTAACAATAATACTGGGGGACTTTAACACCTCACACCAATGGACAGATCATCCAGACAGAAAATTAATAAGGAAACACAAGCTTTAAATGACACAAGAGACCAGATAGATTTAATTGATATTTATAGGACATTCCATCTGAAAACAGCAAATTACAGTTTCTTCTCAAATGCACATGGAACACTCTCCAGCATAGATCACATCTTGGGTCACGAGTCAAGCTTTGGTAAATTTAATAAAATTGAAATCATATCAAGCATCTTTTCCGACCACAACACTGAGATTAGAAATCAATTGCAGGGAAAAAAACGTAAAAAACACAAACACTTGGAGGCTAAACAATATGTTACTCAGTAACCAAGAGATCACTGAAGAAATCAAAGAGGAAATCAAAAAATACCTAGAGACAAATGACAATGAAAACACGACGATGGAAAACCTATGGAATGCAGCAAAGGCAGTTCTCAGAGGGAAGTTTATAGCACTACAATCTTACCTCAAGAAACAAGAAAAATCTCAAACAATCTAACCTTACACCTAAAGGAACTAGAGAAAGAAGAACAAACAAAACCCAAAGTTAGTAGAAGGAAAGAAATCATAAATATCAGAGCAGAAATAAATGAAATAGAAATGAAACAATAGCAAAGACCAATAAAAGTAAAAGCTTATTCTTTGAGAAGATAAACAAAATTGATAAACCTTTAGCCAGACTCTTCAAGAAAAAGAGGGAGAGGACTGAAATCAATAAATTTAGAATTGAAAAAGGAGAAGTTACAACAAACACTGCAGAAATACAAAGCATCCTAAGAGACTACTACAAGCAACTCTATGCCAATAAAATGGACAACCTGGAAGAAATGGACAAATTCTTAGAAAGGTATAACCTTCCAAGACTGAACCAGGAAGAAATAGAAAATATGAACAGACCAATCACAAGTAATTAAATTGAAGCTGATTAAAAATCTTCAACAAACAAAAGTCCAGGACCAGATGGCTTCACAGGTGAATTCTATCAAACATTTAGAGAAGAGGTAACACCCATCCTTCTCAAACTCTTCCAAAAAATTGCAGAGGAAGGAACACTCCCAAACTCATTCTACGAGGCCACCATCACCCTGATACCACAGCCAGACAAAGATACTACAAAAAAAGAAAATTACAGACCAATATCACTGTTGAATATAGATGCAAAAATCCTCAACAAAATACTAGCAAACAGAATCCAACAGCACATTAAAAGGATCATACACCATGATCAAGTGGGATTTATCCCAGGGATGCAAGAATTCTTCAATATATGCAAATCAATCAATGTGATACACCATATTAACAAATTGAAGAATAAAAACCATATGATCATCTCAATATATGCAGAAAAAGCTTTTGACAAAATTCAACACCCATTTATGATAAAAACTCTCCAGAAAGTGGGCATAGAGGGAACCTACTTCAGCATAATAAAGGCCATATACGATAAACCCAGAGCAAACATCATTCTCAATGGTGAAAAACTGAAAGCGTTTCCTCTAAGATCAGGAACAAGACAAGTATGTCCACTCTCACCACTATTATTCAACATAGTTTTGGAAGTCCTAGCCACAGCAATCAGAGACAAAAAAGAAATATAAGGAATCCAAGTTGGAAAAGAAAGTGTAAAACTGTCACTGTTTGCAGATGACATGATACTATACACAGAGAACCCTAAAGGTGCCACCAGAAAACTACTAGAGCTAATCAATGAATTTGGTAAGGTTGCAGGATACAAAATTAGTGCACAGAAATCTCTTGCATTCCTATACACTAACAACTAAAGATCAGAAGAGAAATTAAGGAAACAATCCCATTCACCACTGCAACAAAAAGAATAAAATACCTAGGAATAAACCTACCTGTAAGGAGGCAAAAGACCTGTACTCAGAAAACTATAAGACACTGATGAAACAAAGCAAAGATGACACAAACAGATAGAGAGATATGCCATGTTCTTGGATTGGAAGAATCAATATTGTGAAAATGACTATACTACCCAAAGCAATCTACAGATTCAGTGCAATCCCTATCAAGCTACCAATGACATTTTTCACAGAACCAGAACAAAAAATTTTACGATTTGTATGGAAACACAAAAGACCCCGAATAGCCAAAGTAATCTTGAGAAAGAAAAACGGAGCTGGAGGCATCAGGCTCCCTTACTTCAGACTATACTACAAAGCTACAGTAATCAAGACAGTATGGTACTGGCACAAAAACAAATATAGATCAATGGAACAGGATAGAAAGCCCAGAGAGAAATCCACGCACATATAGTCACCTTATCTTTGACAAAGGAGGCAAGAATGTACAACAGAGAAAAGACAGCCTCTTCAATAAGTGGTGCTGGGAAAACCAGACAGCTACATGTAAAATAATGAAATTAGAACACTCCCTAACACCAGACACTTGCAGGACTTCCCTGGTGGCGCAGTGGTTAAGACTCCGCCTGCCAATGCAGGGGACACGGGTTCGATCCCTGGTCTGGGAAGATCCCACATGCCACAGAGCAACCAGGCCCGCGAGCCACAAGTACTGAGCCCGTGTGCCTAGAGCCCATGCTCTGCAACAAGAGAAGCCACTGCAATGAGAAGCCCGCGCACTGCAACGAAGAGTAGCCCCACTCGCCGCCACTAGAGAAAGCCCACGCGCAGCAACAGGGACCCAACACAGCCAAAAATAGAGAAATAAATAAATTTATTAAAAACAAAAAGTTAGCTCATTAAAAAAGACACATGTGTCCCAGTGTTCTTTGTAGCACTATTTACAGTTTGCCAGGTCATGGAGGCAACCTAAATGCCCATCGACAGATGAATGGATAAAGAAGATGTGGTACATATATACAATGGAATATTACTCAGCCATAAAAAGGAATAAAATTGGGTCATTTGTAGAGACGTGGCTGGACCTAGAGACTGTCATACAGAGTGAAGTAAGTCCGAAAGAGAAAAACAAATATCGTATATTAACGCATATACATGGAATCTAGAAAAATGTTACAGATGAACCGGTTTGCAAGGCATAGACACAGATGTAGAGAACAAACATATAGACACCAAAGGAGGAAAGCGGAGTGGGGGTGATGGTGGTGGGATGAATTAGGAGATTGGGATTGACATATATACACTAATATGTATAAAATAGATAACTAATACGAACCTGTATAAAAAATAAATAAATAAAGTAGTTGTCACTTTGTGGGTCGGGAGGAAGAAGAAGGATAGTTAGAGAGGAATAGACAGGTGGCTTCTGGGGCGTTGGTAATACTCTATTTCTATTTCTTGGTATTTATCTTATTTTGTTCTTTAAACTATACACATTAGTTTATATGCTTTTTGTGTGTTTGCTATTTCACTGAAAATAGTTAACACCTCTGTCTCTTCCTCACTTCTCCATTCCCCTTCTTTCTTGCTAAACCATTTATTCCTTATTTTGAAATCCTCCCACTTTTACCTCTTAATTTGCTTCTAGAGTGTAATCCTCCAGATCTTGGCAAGAGCTTTATGTTCTTTTGTTAACAAGCCTACTTATCTGTTACCCCTGTCTCTGGTTACTGTCCCTTTTTCTCTTTGTCATTGTCACTTTTGCTGTCCTCTCCATCCTTCTCCTTAAACAAGCTTTTTATTTGCCTTTAGAAAGTAAACAAGAAAGTAGGTTTCCCTCTCTGTTATCTGACTTTATACAGGTTTTCTTCTCATCTAACAACTGAATAATTAGAAGGTTAAAAGTTAAGGTGGGTGGATATAAAAAAATTAATGGACACAGAGAACTTTCCTCAGTACATTTGGGTCAGAGAATCTTTTGAACAATACCCTGAGTTCTTTGCCAGCTTTCTAGGTTGGTTGGTTTAACAGCATTACTGAGATGTAATTCACACACCACACAATTTACCCACTTAAAGTATACAATTAAGTGGTATATTATATATTTTTAGTATATTCACAGAGTTGTGCAACTATCACCACAGTCAATTTTAAAATATTTTCATCATCCCAAAAAGAAACCCCATACCCCTCAGCTGTCAACCCCCAAATCCCCCACCCCCAGTCCTAGGCAACCATGAATCCTTGTGTCTCTGTAGGTTTGCCTGTTCTGGACATTTCATATAAATGGAATCATACAATATGAGGTCCTTTGTGACTCTTTCAACTAGCATAATGTTTTCAAGGTTCAACCATGTAGCATAGATGAGTACTTCATTCCTTTTTATTGCTGAATATATCCCATTGTATTATGTATATATCACATTTTATTTTTCCATTCATCAGTTGATGGACATTTATGTTGTTTCCACTCCAGCTATTATAAGCAATGATGAGCATCTGTTAAACAATTATTAGCTTTTACATAATTCCTTTTAAGTGGTATGTATTCATTGCAGACAATTGGAAAAATCCTGAAGAATATAAAGAATATGATACAATTTATTCATAATCCCACCACTCAAAAATAAGCTCTTTTTAAAAAATTTTCAAGAATAAGCTTTGTTAACACTTTTTCTGTCGGAAAAATACGTTTATGTAGTTTATTAATTCCTCATTTCTCTTTAAGATTTACTTCTCATTTGAGCAGATTTTGTTTGCCAAGTCACGGCAAATCTGGCTGCTGCAGTTGTAATAATTTGTAAATCATTGTACAATGGGAGTAAAGTAGAGTTATTAGCTATCAGATGGGGAGGGAGGAGGGTTTAGAGAAAGTTTGATAGAGGAGGAAACATGTTTTGTGACTATGTGCATGAATTCCTGAAACTGGTAAGTAAATAAAAACATTGAGCTTTCTAATAAGGTCACATTTGTTCTGTTGTAGGAAGCTAGCAGGATGTACTGTCTTCATCACAGGCGCGAGCCGTGGCATTGGCAAAGCTATTGCTTTGAAAGCAGCAAAGGATGGAGCAAATATAGTCATTGCTGCAAAGACCGCCCAGGCACACCCCAAACTTGCAGGCACAATCTATAGTGCTGCTGAAGAAAGTGAGTTTCAGTACATAGAGAATTTGCTGGAAAGTTTAATTATATCTATCTGAAGTCTACCCTAAAAATAATTTTATCTGGTTAAAGAAATATTTTGTCACCTTAGAGCAGTGTTTGGGAACCATTTTTCTCCCTAGCACTTTTAAGTGATGGGAGAGACTCCTGTTAAATATCATGTCTCATGAGGGCAGTGGTTCTTGGATGGGAGCAGAGAGTAGAGGAGTGGAAGTAGAGGAAAGAATTTGAGAGGTGGATGGTGTGAACACTTTGAAAAAGCGCTCCATGTTACTTGTTCTCTGCATAATTCGCAAGTCATTATTTTAATACTTGAAGTTCACAAATAGCTATTGAGTGCTTATATTCAAGGCACTGTGCCAGGAGTAACGGCTTAAATTTCAGCTTCAGTTGATATTGCTAGTTTTGTTAGTTACGTTAATAGTATTGTGGTTATGCTAGGGGAATACATATGAAGCAATTATGAGTGAAATGATGCCTGAGGTTTGTTTTGAAATACACCAGCAAAAAACAAAATGGAATTGGGGGTAGATAAACAAATTAAATAACTGGCAAAACATTATCAATCATTGAAGATAGATGGATTCATGATAGTTCATTATACTATTCTTTATATTTTTGTACATTTTTGGAAATTTTCCATAATAAAGGTCTTTTAAATTACCTTCCCCATTTTAATAGCATTTTTAAAAATTACCTTCCTTTTTGGTTTTTTAATAGAGTTGGCCTAGCTAGTCTGCAGCTGGATATGGATTCATCAGTCTGTCCTACTGTAGGGCAGAGTTGCTAGTAGTTATAAGACATAGTTATTTATACTGATTTTCTGAAAATGGGGTACTTTTTTCTTTTGACTCTTGTGTCAGAGGCTTGATATTGATAAAAGGTTTAATATTTGAATGCTTTAACGTTTCTTTGTTTTTCCTTTGTAGTCAAAGCAGCTGGAGGAAAGGCCTTGCCATGTGTTGTTGATGTGAGAGATGAACAGCAAATCAGCAGTGCAGTGGAGAAAGCAGTCGAGAAATTTGGAGGTAGAGCCTTCATTCTGAAATAATTATTGAATATTGGTAAAGTATAGGTGTAACTATAATTTATATTTAATTTTCTTTTGATTATTTTTTACTGAGTCTTTTTGAGTATAACCAGAAATGGATATTTGTTCATATAGAAGCACAGCTTAAAACCATCTGATGACTAATTGAATAATTATTAAAAATCATTTTGGATAGTATAACAAGTTTACCATCCAAAATAAAGTTAAGACCTTGACAATAACATACATCTAGCCAAGTGGTTCCCCAGATCCCATCCACTTGTCTCTCCCCAGTTCATGTAACCATCATTTGATGACTTTTTAATATTAATTGAATAAAGTGCAGATGACCTATTGGCATTCAGGATCTTTCACATTCTGGTGTTAACAGACTTGTTTTGGTTTCATCTTTCTTCTACACCCCTATGTAAACTCCCTACTTCAGCCAAAATTGTTTACATCCATTTCCTTACCTTGAATTTTTTTTGTCTCTTAGCTTTTGCTCTTCCTATTCCTGAGGCTCCTCCAGTGCCCACTCCTCCACCTCTGATCCTTCCTGAAATGTTCCCTTCTTTGTCTTTTGAAATCCTACCTTTTTGTGCTTTAATCTCATCTCCTTCACGAAGCCAGTTTCCTGACTATGCCAACTAATCAGAAGTGTACATTTTTCTTTCTCTGAATTCCGAAAACATTCCTTTGATCCTCATCTTGTACGACTTTAGATCTTAGTATTTCTTTTTTCTCCCCAATTGGTTCATAAGCTTCTAGAAGGCAAGTGTTGGGAGTTGAACTGAGACTTTGATGGCATTATAGCAAGGCACGTAGCCATGTCCAAATCCTGCCCTATTGCCACTCTCTCCCTATAATATTCCAGAGACTATATGTACATGCAAAGGATATTGGCCAATAGGAAACAAGGTTAATGCTTTATTGTTAGCAAGGCTCATGCTTTTAACTCCCAATGTGGAGTGCTGTGTTATTCTGGACTGGAGCACAAAGCTTTGGCTCAAATGGGGCCTCTTCCTTTAAATCCAAAATCTTACTCCTGGTTGGCAGCCTTTCCCAAAGTAATGTGAATGCCCATGAGAGAAGAGGAGAGAGAATGCAAAATTACTGGGTATTTTTTTTGTTTTTTGTTTTCTTACTGATCGGGCTGCAAATACGAAAGAGGAAGGAGAGGAAGCCACATTCATGTGCAGGACCTTTTATCTAAAATGACTTCACCTACTAGTAAAAGTGAGCAATTAGTGCCAATTAGGACTTAACCTAATTAGTTTAGCCATTCATTTTTAGGGAGGAATTAAGGGATAAGGTGGGTGAGGGTGGAAGGAGCTTTTCCTTTCTCTGTATTCATCCAGTTTTAGTTCTTTCTGTTGATCCGTTGGGTTTATCAACTGAGGGCAAGTTTATCCTTCTTGGAGAATGAGATCATCAGAATATTGGGGAGAGCTGCTACCAGCTTTGTCTGAGCCCTTTCTCGATCTTTATTTCTGTCCTGTAATTCTGTTAGAGAACATCAGCAGTTTAGCTGTTGTCTGGTATTGTCCCAAGAAACCTCTGAAATGAGTCAAGATGGACATTAGTTAAAGATACTCAAGACCATACTATATAGGCCCAAAATTCACCCCCCATTTATTTATTTTTTTAATTTAATTTTTTTAAACTTTTAAAAAATTTTTTATTTATTTTTTGGCTGTGTTGGGTCTTCGTTGCTGCACACGGGCTTTCTCTAGTTGCGGCGAGCGGGGGCTACTCTTCGTTGTGGTGCACGGGCTTCTCATTGTAGTGGCTTCTCTTGTTGCGGAGCACGGGCTCTAGGCACGCGGGCTTCAGTAGTTGCAGCACGTGGGCTCAGTAGTTGCTCCCTAGAGCATGCGGGATTCAGTAGTTATGGCTCACGGCCTCTAGAGCACAGGCTCGGTAGTTGTGGCACACAAGCTTAGTTGCTTCACGACATGTGGGGTCTTCCTGGACCAGGGATCGAACCCGTGTCCCCTGCATTGGCAGGCGGATTCTTAACCACTGCACCACCAGGGAAGTCCCCCCTTTTATTTTCATTTTTATTTTTTTAATTTTATTTTTCTTAATTGAAGTATAGTTGATTTACAAAGTTGTGCCAATCTCTGCTGTCCAGCAAAGTGACTCAGTTATACACATGTATACATTCTTTTTTTAATATTCTTTTCCATTATGGTTTATCACAGGATATTGACTATAGTTCCCTGTGCTATACAGTAGGACATTGTTGTTTATCCATCTTATATATAATAGTTTTCACCCGCCTTTTAACTTCCCGTCTTGAATTCTAGCTGCATTGTCTAATCTGGTTCACCAGAAAGAGTTACACATTATGTACTAATGACAGCATAGTCCAAAAATTTGTTCCTGAGTGTCAAAATGTGAAGCAGCTCCACTTTCCAGAGTTGGGATCCTCCAGAATAAACTGAAGTCTCACAGATTGATTTCTTCTCCTGTTGTTGCCACAGAGAATTTAAAGAGCCAAACTGGGCTTCCCTGGTGGCGCAGTGGTTGAGAATCTGCCTGCCGATGCAGGGGACACGGGTTCGAGCCCTGGTCTGGGAAGATCCCACATGCCGCGGAGCAACTGGGCCCGTGAGCCACAATTACTGAGCCTGCGCGTCTGGAGCTTGTGCTCCGCAACAAGAGAGGCCGTGACAGTGAGAGGCCCGCGCACCGCGATGAAGAGTGGCCCCCGCTTGCCACAACTAGAGAAAGCCCTCACACAGAAACGAGGACCCAACACAGCCATAAATAAATAAATTAATTAAATTTAAAAAAAAAGAAAAAAAGAAAAAAAGAGCCAAACTGAAATCTCTTTCTTGGAAGAATTAAGACCCAGAAATCTCTCCTCTCCAATTTTGTAACTCTTTTGTCCCAGCCAAGGAGGTTCACTCAGGTGCATGGATGATCTGCATTTTTTTAGCCACTGTAGCTTAGATTGTCTTCCATTGAACCTGGTATCATTCCTTCAGCATCTTCAATGTTGGATTAATTCAGCTTTGTCTATCATGTGATCTACTTTTCCAGGAGTAGACAGAGAAAACGATAAGGACAAAAGCAAATCTTGGTTTTTGTTTCTTCAGAAGCCAGTGGATCCATATTATTGATTTGGCCTTCATGTCCTAGAACTTAGCTCAGTTGCTAGAAATCTTCAATTAAGAAGGTACGCTTTTCATATCTTTGGGGAAAAAAAATCTCCCAATGTATTATGCTACCTATTGTTGAGATGGGCATCTGAAACACTTTTTTTTTTTTTTTAATTAATTAATTAATTTTATTTTTGGTTGCGTTGGGTCTTAGCTGTGCGTGGGCTTTCTTTATTTGCAGCGAGCAGGGGCTACTCTTCATTGTAGTGCCTGGGCTTCTCATTGCCGTGGCTTCTCTTGTTGTGGAGCACCGGCTCTAGGCACGCGGGCTTTAGTAGTTGTGGCACGCGGTCTCAGTAGCTGTGGCTCGCGGGCTCTAGAGTGCAGGCTCAGTAGTTGTGGCGCATGGGCTTAGTTGCTCCACGGCATGTGGGATCTTCCTGGACCAGGGCTCAAACCCGTGTCCCCTGCATTGGCAGGCAGATTATTAACCACTGCGCCACCAGGGAAACCCTGAAACATTTCTTTTTTCTTGCTAAATTTACAAATTGGTGGTGGAGTTACCTTTATTTTGGAATCTATCCTAACATTTCCTTCCCTCCTCCTTAGGATCCACTTTGATGTATTTAAAGTGTTTTGCTTTCCATTTGCCCATTAACTTCTGCTTTTCTGTCATAACAATGCAGAATCTTAATTCTTAATTCTTCAGTGAGCTCTGTTCAGCATCTCAGCTTCTGTTGTCTCCTAATCAGGATGTATGCCACATTTATGAGATGATTCATAGCCTGCTTTTTTTTCCTCTGTGTTTTTTTTCCACAGATCTCCCAAGTCTTTATTTTTTGCTCGTTTGGTTTTAGTTCCATACTGTGGTTGCTACTGATATGGTCTGGTTTGGAGTTTTGTAGGCCTTTGAAGTCTGCCTTTTAGGGAACACTCTACCTTTGTCCTGATATTTCTCTCTGCTGGGGAATTATCCCTAACAAAGTCCTGCACAGTGGATGGTGCTTTCTGACCTATGCCCTGGGGGGCCTCTGCCACATGGTACTCCCTATCACCTTGCCTTCCCTCATCTTCAGAGTGTTTCAGGCCTTGAGTAAATTATGCTATTTCATAAACCACAGATGTAATCTTTCCTGCCACCTTTTTTTTCTGCAGCAGGCCTACATATATGCCTTTTCTATATCATTTCCCACCATTGTTCCCTGATCCATTTTAATTTGGCCCATCTGAGTTCAGAAATTTTAAGATATCTCTTAATTGGACCCAGGTTTTTTTTCTCTTTATCACTGGCAAGTCAAATACAGTTTGCCCAATCAGTATATCTTCATTCCTCATCTACTTTCTTTTGCTTTTGGGCCCAGATGTTTGCTCTGCTAACATAGCTGTCACTTATTATCACATAGTGAGAGATAAAGTCAATAAAGGTTGGATTTGCCCAAGGAATCCATTGATTGGATCAACCCTCATTAGCTTCATCGCCTTAATTAGGGTAATTCTACACAGGTGGTTTGCATACCCATCAGTCCAGCATCTCACCCAGACCCACACTCAATTTGCTTTGCTCCCACCTGGCTTTTTCTTTAGTGAATATTATCTTCCTTGTCTCTTAGGCCCTAGCAGTATGCCTTATACAGAATAGCCCCTCAGTGATTATCTCTTAGTGATGAGATTGAGCAATATCTAGTTTTGTGAATTGAGAAGCATGTCGTGGATTTAAAAATTCCTCTCACTGGTCTTTGCCACTTGTGAAGGCAAACCATCATCATTTTGTTTATTCTGGAAAGCTGGTAGTCACAGGACGTGAAACTTGTCCAATATATACAGGTGATTTACTTGAGTTTGAGTTTTGTTATAACGAAGCTATAAAATGTAATATAGTTGAATCCAAAGTTATTCTAAGGACACGTTTTAAGAAAACATTAGTAGTGCAAACTCTATGCTAAAGAATATGGAAATTGAGGAATGAGGACGTGATCAAAATTTTATAATGTTACTATAAATGAAGAAAGGGAGCTTATGACTAATATGTTGTAAGTATAATAATCTTATTTAAACCATTTTCCACATATTGTGAGAGAGGGACAAAGCAAAGTTAAGAGGATAATAAAAGACATTTATGGCAACAGTCTAACCCCAGCAGTAGAAATTGTCATATATCTATTTGATAGAATATTAAATGCTCTTTAGAAAGAATTATGACAGCAACGTAGATGCAACTAGAGATGATCATACTAAGTGAAATAAGTCAGAAAGAGACAAATACCATATGATATTACTTATATGTGGAATCTAAAATATGACACAAATGAACTTATCTACGAAACAGAAACAGACTCACAGACATAGAGAACAGACCTGTGGTTGCCAAGGGGGAAGGGGATAGGGGAGGGATGGATGGGGAGTTTGGGGTTAGTAGATGCAAGCTATTACATATATTGAATAGAATGTATAAACAACAAGGTCCAACTGTATAGCGCAGGGAACTATATTCAATATCCTGAGATAAACTATAATGGAAAAGAATATAAAAAAGAATGTATATATATCTATAACTGAGTCACTTTGCTGTACAGCAGAAATTAACACAACATTGTAAATCAGCTGTACTTCAATTTAAAGAAAAAGAATTATGAAGACCATGTAGAAATGCAGAAATGTGTTTGAGATGCTTTTGTATTTTACCATTTTCATTTAACATTATTTAAGCTTGTAACCATAAATGTTACATATGGATAAGGACTGGATAGAATATGCAGAAATAATCATTATTCTAAATTTATTTTGTGTATAAGTTACCAAAACAAACTTGATCTATTTTCATGATTTGCCTGGAATTTAAACTCTAGGTCATTTCTTTTTTCCCAGTTCCCAAGACCAGAAAGGAGCTCTTCCATTTAAGTAAAGGCCTTCGAGAGGGGGGAGACTGGTGTGCTTGGAAGGGAGACAGGCCTTGGAAAGATGATGGGGGGGAAACTTTAAGGAAATTGACCTAAGGTTCTTGGAGACAAGGAGGGAAGACCAGGAAGTAAGAGAACAGATAATGACGGGAGCTACAAACCACTAAGGACTAAGCTTCCTTGCAGTTTCCTGTGGAGCCCTGGTGATGGTCTCCATGTGCCAGTGAAAATCATTTGGGTGCTGTTTTGACATAGCTACTGAGTCTTGCATTGGTGTATTGGTCAGTCATATTATCTAAAAGAAGTATTTGTGAACTCGGACTTCAACTATATAGAGTAAATGTTTTTTATTTCTTTTTGTTATAAAGTCTAAATGACATTACTAAGAAGTTGATTATTTGAATACAGGAATTGATATTTTGGTGAATAATGCCAGTGCTATTAGCTTGACCAACACACTGGAAACACCTACAAAGAAAGTGGATTTGATGATGAACGTCAACACCAGAGGCACCTATCTTACGTAAGTTAAAGACCTGTGGGAGAGAGTGTTGCAGTGTTTTGTCAGAGAACTAGTTGTAAACAGATTTGAATAGGTTAGGAATACAGTTTAAAATCTAGTCAACCCTTATAAAGGCCTAAAAGTGCTCCAAGTCAGTAGATAGTATTTTAAATAGTTTTATTCAGAGTGCCTTTTCTCTGTGAATCTAATAAAGACTAAAGTATAGCTCAAACATTTTCAAACATTTGCATGAGTAAATATATATATATATGCATACCAAGTCTTCTGGCAAACCTGCAGTAGTCTCTTCTTCCTCTGAAAAACACTGGAGTTTTAGTTATGTAAATAACAAGAAGCTTATTATGAATCCCATTTTAATGTAATTGAAAAAGGCTAATGCTATCTTGGTCAGTGTCAGGGAAAATATCAAATATAGAATGAGCAAATGTCCTGTTGTGTTCTGGATTGGTCAGACCTAGTCCACTCTTGTTTATTTGTCCATTTGTTTATCTGTTTATTTACTTTCGGGTTCTACCATTTTTCATGTGGATATAAGGACAGATCAGCACAGAACTTTCTTATCTGCCTTATATGTACTTGTGTGTATCTGCCTTATATGTTTGCATAGAACAGGTGGTTAGGAGCTTGGGCTTTGGAGGCAGACTCCTTTGAGGATTCAAATCTCACCCCCCACCCTTCATGACTCACTATCTTCATGACCTTGTACAAGTAACTTAACCTCTTGCAGAGTCTGTTTTCTCATTTGTAAAATGGGGATAATAGAGAAGTATGTCATAGGATTGGTAATAAGGGTTAAATGTAAAATTTGTCTTTAATTCTGAACTTTGCCCTTGGATGTGTTTTTTTGGATCTGCAAAACTTGGCTCTGACAGTGTTAAACATTTTGTTTTTATTAGTTACCTATATTCATAATTTCATTAGTTGCCTACATGAAAAAAATCAGGAGATTTACACAAAAATCCCGATTTCTGGCTTTTCTTGAAACATTGGCCGCATAGAGACAACATTCCCACATGGCCACAGTTAGCTACCATAGCCCAGTGGCAGAGTATCAACTGCGTTATCAGATGGGGACTGGGCACCATTGTCTCTGGATGCTGAGGGCAGGCTAAAAAGTTGCCACTTATCATTGTGCTTGCACTTTTTCTTCTTATATTAAAGGAGAAAATAAAATATTTCTCATACCCCTGTCTCTATCTGAAGTGGGAAAATGAGACATATGCCAAGAGGGCCATATGTGCAAGTAAAATGGTTGAGAGCTTGCTTCTTTGTAGATGTGGGGCATATTTCTATAAATTCAATGTGTAACCTATATTTCTCCTGAATGGAAACCATAGAGAATCAAACCATAGTAAGATCTGTGGCAAGCATATTGAAAAGATTGTGGTGAAAAACTTAATGAACTAGAAAAAGGACTAACATTTCAATAGGTTTGTGTTTATTTTCAAATAAAATAAGCAATGCTGCTGTGTGATGCAGTTATGTGTTACAAGAAGAAATTATTTGGGCATCAAAATATTTTACAGCTGGTAACTTTGTGAAAGAATTTTGATTGAATGTAAACACTCATTTAAATAAGTGTTTAAAAATATAAACCTAACCAGGAATACTATTCCTGCTGAATTAAGGGTTAGAAGGGCATGATGCATGAAAAACTTAAATCATTTGTGGCAGTTTCTACTGTAGATGACGAAGCCACAGGTATAAATATTCCACCCACCCAGTTATATTTATTTATGGTGTCAGGATAATTTTGATATGATTAACGTTTTTTAGACTGGATACTCATGACATGAACATCAGGAAATGACTTGAGGATTGAGAAATGTTTTAGAAAATGTAATGTGGGTTTATCAAAAGTGGTAGTCAGGACTTCCCTGGTGGCGCAGTGGTTAAGAATCCGCCTGCCAATGCAGGGGACACAGGTTCGAGCCCTGGTCCAGGAAGATCCCACATGCTGCGGAGCAACTAAGCCCGTGCGCCACAACTACTAAGCCTGTGCTCTAGAGCCCGTGAGCCACAACTACTGAGCCCACGAGCCACAACTACTGAGCCCGCATGCCACAACTACTGCAGCCCACGTGCCTAGAACCTGTACTCCACAACAAAAAGAAGCCACCGCAATGAGAAGCCCGCACACCGCAACAGAGTAGCCCGTGCTCGCCGCAACTAGAGAACGCCTGCGCACGGCAATGAAGACCCAATGCAGCCAAAAAATTAATTAATTAATTTAAAAAAAAATCCACCTGCCAGTGCAGGGGACACGGGTTTGATCCCTGGTCCTGGAAGATCCCACGTGCTGCGGAGCAACTAATCCTGTGCACCGCAACTACTGAGCCTGCGCTCTAGAGCCCGCGAGCCACAGCTTCTGAGCCCATGCACTGCAACTCTGAAGCCCGTGTGCCTAGAGCCCATGCTCCGCAACAAGAGAAGCCACCGCAATGCAAAGCCTGCACACCTCAATGAAGAGTAGCCCCGCTGGCTGCAACTAGAGAAAGCCCGCGCGTAGCAACAAAGACCAAACGCAGCCCAAAATAAATAAATTAAAAAAAAAAAAAGTGGTATAGACAGTGTGGCTGTGATGGTCAGGGTTAACGTTAAACTTATACAAGTCTAAACTAATGTAGAAGTGTTTCACAGAGGTGTAGAAATTAAGTTTGTTCATTGTATTGTTCACTAGGAATTGCTCTTGCTAAAAAGTTAAAAACGGGCCATTATGAATTCTAAGAATTAAATAGACTTGCGTGGTTTGAACTACGGACTGTTCAGTGCTTTACTCATGTTGAATACAAAGTGATTGTCGGTTCTGTGACAAGGTTGTGTGGTTGTGGTGTATTGTTGTAGAGATTTTGTTTTTGATTAGAAAGAAATCAATTCTTTTTTGTCACCCAAGAGAAAATTCCCAACTCAGTTCCCAAGCAAAGATTGGGTCAAAGAATTGGCTTTTTTAGCTGACATTATGACTTATGGAAACACAAGTATATGATCCTCATTGCTCATTCCTTGTGAAATTATGTCTTTGGAAAACCCATTTGTCAAGAATAATTTGTCCCCTTTCCTATACCAAGGTCATTTTCCAAAAATGAAAGTGATGGCCTAAACTACACTCCTGTTTGTAGATTTGTTCAGTTCAAAACAAAACCAAAAAATCCCGATATAGGAAAATGAACTAACCTTTTAAAATTACCTTTATCAATGAAAACTATTTGTGTAGTTGAAGAACTACAAATGGAATGCATAAGCTGTAGGGTACTAAGGTACTAAAAACTAAATATGAGTACGTTAGAGTAATAGATCTACAAATATCTCAGGAATAGATACCCTAAAATAAAACCCTTTTTTAAAGCAAAGATTCTATTCACTGTTGAAAGTTCCTATATTTATTAACAGCTATTTTTTTAAAATAAATTTTATTTATTTATTTATTTATTTTGGCTGCATTGGGTCTTCGTTGCTGCACAAGGGCTTTCTCTAGTTGCGGTGAGCGGGGCCTACTCTTTGTTGCCGTGCACAGGCTTTTCATTGCAGTGGCTTCTCTTGTTGCGGAGCACGGGCTCTAGGCGCATGGGCTTCAGTAGTTGCGACATGTGGGCTCAGTAGTTGTGGCGCAGGGGCTTAGTTGCTCTGCGGCATGTGGGATCTTCCTGGACCAGGGCTTGAACCCGTGTCCCCTGCATTGGCAGGCGGATTCTTAACCACTGTGCCACCAGGGAAGTCCCTATTAACAGCTATTTTTAAATAAAATTGTTCCCAGTTAAAGGCATTTTACAATGCCAATTGAAAGACCTGACGTTGACCTTTGAACCAAAAAAAGGGTGTCAGGTTTTTGGCCCTCTATGAAAGGCATACGTTATAAAAGAGAAATTCATAATGAGACATTTCCATTTAAATTTTTGTTTTGTTTTTTATTTAGTGACACTCATTTCATTCATGGAAGATAAGTACAGATTGTTTTCTCTGGGAAGCCTGAGAAGCATGCTCAGGCAGAGAGTAGGGGAAGGCCCAAAGAACTGACCTATTTGGAGATTTCAGCAAGGATCTGGAGCTGCTTCCTGATCCCTGGTGCCCAGGGCCCTGTGGCCTATGTCTTGTGTTCTACTGGTTTAAAGAAACAGGGTTGGAAGACAGGAGGTAGAATGCAGATCCTTATTTGTATTTCTAAGTTTTAACTAAATATATAATCTCCAGTATTATATGTGTTTGTATCATGTTAAATGCTTATAGAAATTCAGTAATAAGGCTCAATTGTATTTCTGAACCGTTGCTCTTTCTTATACCCAGCTCACTTTATTCATTTACTCAAATGCCCTATAGGCCTTGGAGCTTACAACCCTGATTAAGTAAAATAATTCATGTGAAGGTAATAACTAATAAGTGCAGTGCCTAGCATACAGTAAGTTTCTAGTAAACTTAGCTATCTGATTAAGCTCAAGGTATTTGTATCTAAGCGTGCTGCTAAGAGTTTTCAATATAATGTGTAAGATAGGGCATGTTGCCGTGGAAAACGTACCTGATTAGGATTAGTAACGCTGAGGGTTAGGCAAGCAAAGTGCAGGTGGAAAGGTTTTGTCCAATAGATCAGAGAAGCTCATGTTTTTAATGTAAATGAAATGAACTCCTTCCGTTGAGTGTGAAATATGGTCTTATTGCTTGGAATAGGTTGTTTGTTTCCTGTTGATGCTTTGATGTGCAGCTTCACTGTTCTAATGACAAACAGCTGTAATATTGTTTGCCCTTCTCTACCTCACCCCCATAAAAGTGAAGCACCTTTGTAATAGAAAAACAATATGTACAAAAACCCTTTAGTGATATTGATTGTATTTGGTTTATAAACTTAAAAAGACATTGCAGATGGTAACAAGAATGTTGTACATTGGTAATAAAGAAACAGACTTAAGAAGAATGGACTAGTTTCAAGTCCTAGAAGTTACTAAATGTGAAATAAAACTAAAAACTATAAAATTATTAAGCTACAATATGTTATTAAGCTATATACTATAGCTTAATAATTAAACATTTACAAATATTGGACCTGTGTCTTTTGTAAAATAAATTATCTACCTTTTTGAAAGGGTTTAAAAAACAAACAACTAAATATTGCCCGCAAAGAACATTGCATTGCATATTGGTACAAATTAAATTTGGTAATGTATTGGGAGTTCATGTTATTAAATTACAGTTCCAGTGTGGTAGGAATACTATACCTACTAAGATGAAAAAAAATCAGAATATGTAATACTAATAATAGCAGTTGTTTATTTCATGTTTAATATATGCACTGTTCTAAGTATCTCATATATATCATCTCATTTTAATCCCTTGGTCAATCCTAGATAGTAGCAGGTATTACCAACATTTACAAATGAGAAAACTGAGAATTAGAATACTATATATTTTGCCCCAGATCACACAATGAAGGGCAGAAGGAGGATTTGAACCCAGGTCTGTCTGACTTGGAAGGATGTAGTTGAAGATAATCTAAGTTGGGTTTAAGGCTAGTGTGCCACGGATTTGATTATTTTAATCAAGCAGATCATATTGTCAGGCCATTATGCATAGCTTCAAAGGATGAATATTAGTTGCTTTTCCTATCTACATTCCAGGTAAGTGGGGGAACAACAGCAAAAGAAACCAACAGAAGTACCCTACCGGTTATTGAACAAGTTCAGTTGCTCTGTAGAAGTAGTTTAAAATATAACTTAAGAAAGTAATGAAGCTGTTAGAAAGCTAGTAACTTGACTTGTGTTTTCTTTTGCTTTCAGATCTAAAGCATGCATTCCTTATTTGAAAAAGAGTAAAATTGCTCATATCCTCAATCTCAGCCCACCGCTGAACCTAAATCCACTGTGGTTCAAACAGCACTGTGGTAGGTGGTAGGATGAGGGGATGGCTTGTTTAGTCAATTTGTTTTGTACTAAACCAGTGTATCTATGATGTAATCACAATTTGTACATAGCGTTCAACATTAAATTTTCTATGCAGAAATTGATAGCATTTTGTAAGTAGATTCTTAATCTTTTATCTTTAATTTAAAAAATTGAGGTATAATTTACATTAAATAAAATGCACAGATGTTAATGGTTCAGTCTGATGAGTTTTGACAAACGTATACACCTGTATAACCAATACTCAAATGGAGATATGGATATCCCTGTCCTAGAAAGCTCTCTCAAGTCCCAGTGGGTGTGTTTTATTGTATGTAACTTATTCTTCAGTAAAGTTGGTGAAAATGATCCATGGAATACTTTACCTTTCACAGAAAACTAGTGATTTAAGGTGAGTATGCTAAATAACAAGATTTATGTATAGGTGCCTCATTTGAAATAGTTGTGTCAGATACTTAGTCCTTATTTCAACATAATTCAGTAAAATTTGGAAAGGAAGGCAGTTGAAGTAGGAACCCATAGAACAAAACTAAAAGGAGTTCTGTTTTAATCGACTAGGTTAAATGAATTTGCAACCTTTTGTTTATGTTTTACTAGTAGTAGTTTTCCTTTAAATGGTTACTTTAATTTTTTTAAAAAAGAAAAGAAAAAAAACAGATTAAGAAACAATAATGTAACTTACTCCCATAATATTAAGAGAAGTGAAAGTTTATTACCATCTTTTTTATTTGAATCTAATATTAGGATGGAAGTATGTATAAGTGGTTCATCCCTGATATATATAAAAACCATTTCCATAAAACTACAGTTACTTCTATAAAAACTGTTCTTTTAAAAATAGTAAATTAAAATTATGTTTTGTATTATTATTAAATAATTCTGAAAAAATATGTCAAGGAAATAGTAATAGAAAGGAATTGGTTATTTTAATTCACAGATTAATTTCTTTCTTAATTAAATTCTTGGTGGTTTCTTTCAGCTTACACCATTGCTAAGTATGGTATGTCTCTGTGTGTGCTTGGAATGGCAGAAGAATTTAAAGGTGAAATTGCAGTCAATGCATTGTGGCCTAAAACAGGTATGTACTTACAAAAAATCCATTTATTGGATTCTCATTTATTATCTTTGACATTCTTTGCTGGGTGGGGTGGGGTGCGAGTGAGTAGACTGTCAAAGGTAACCTCAGTCTGTCTGTTGGGAAAAAAGTTCAACTTTTTATTGTGCATAAAAGGCCCTTTTCAATCATCTTCTAGCTTTGACTTGATCTGCATGACTACATGATTGCTGTACTAGAAACACTGAACCCAGGAACACTTGAAGAGTCTCATTAAAGCCAACAGGAAGCCATCTGCGTTTCCCTAACCTTTTTTCCATCGCTGTCTTTGGTACCTTAAAAAATTCTACAGATTCTCATACTTTTGTCTTCTCCTCACACATCCCAGCAAATGCTTCTTTACTTTCTGGTATTCTTACTACTTTGTCTTTTTCCTTTATGAAAAACCAACTTTTCTGTACTTTCACATGAGTTCTGAGTTCACAGAGTGCCTAGATCCCCTTTAGGTGACAGAATCACCTGCATATGGCTGGGTATGCAGCTTTAGAGTTAAATGTATGATGGAAGCTGATGGGTGCAGGCTAGGGAATATGGTGTATAAATATGAGGGAAAGTCAGTAAAAATGGCAGAAAGGGAAAGCTTGTCCTTGTGGGTTCTTATTCTCCACTTATATATCAGAACAGCTTAACAGAGGTAAAAGACAAGACGAACTATGTCTATTATACGTTTTTTCATATATTTAATAGATAATGCCTGTGAAAACCTTAACTACTTTCATCTTAAATCTAAATGACAATCCTACCCCACAAAAGTATGATAAAGGGAAAACGTAGTGGGAATCACTTTTTCATTTTATGTATTTAACAGAACCTTTGTTGCACTAACGTCAGTACTCCAACATGTAAATTAGTGTGACCCCTTTCCAAGGAAACTCCTTAGGGGTCAAACTGGTGTGTCTGCTCCTAGGACAGTGCCCTCCATTCAGTGGTCACTTAGGTGTTTTTTGAATGAATGATAATTTTGGATTCCCTTTGAAAGTATCTTCGTATTCTTCATTATATTCCTTGAAACATACAGATTGCAGACTGGAATATTTTCACTTATTTGAGGGTACAGGGGGTTTCTGAGAAGGTGACTGTTGAAACTTATGGCCTTGCTGTCCACCCTTTCCAATGACCAGCAAACTCCCCGGAGTGGAGCAGGTGTTGGGGTGGCAGGCAGGCAGGACATGGAAGGAATGAGCAAGACATTGATTCTGTAAGAGGAGTAACTGAGAAGCTTGAAGGAGGTTATTCCCCTCTGGGCCAGAGGACAGAATGGGGCCAGTAGAGAGCATTGGAGGGAGAATTAATACTCAGAAGTTCCTGGAGAGACCTCAGCCCATGGAGATCTGAGGCCCTCACCTGGGTGATTCAACAGGTGAGATAAGTATTTCCTACCCTTAAGGCTGAACAGTGAGGAGACCAGGGAGAATTCTCCTTTAAGCCTCCAAATGGATTCAGTAACTGGTACATCTGCTGTATTACCCACCCGTGGGGCAGAGACCACTGCACTTGCCCCTGCTGCCAAGGTTGCCATTGTTTAAATTATCTAAGGGTGAGTAGAGCAGTGAAGAGACAAAAAGTGCAGTGCAGCTAAGGGGATCCAATATCCAGACACAGGAAGAATAAACAAACACTGCTGTCTGTTAGAAGAACACTTAATTCAGTATTTTTGCAAATTATGATAGCCCTAGATGTACTCTTGAACGGAACTGCCGCATATAGCAGTGTGAATTGTACCCAGAGTTGTAGCTTAGAAACAAATGAGGGATTTCTTTTGCTTCCCATCTGCTGTGTACTAGGTGAGGAGATTTCCTCAGCTCCAGGCAGTAGTGAAAGACCTAATGGTCTATGGTATTGAAGCTGGGAGAACAAGGGGCTGTGGGTGAGAATTTATGGAGCCCTGGGATATGTTGCTAATGCAACTCTTAGGAAAATTTAGCCGTTGCAGCCAGCTCTCTAGTCACTATCTTTCTTTTCTAATAAGAACTCCAGGAATCAAAAACATTTTTTAAATGAAATATAGTTGATGTACAATATTATGTTAGTTGCAGGTGTACTGCATAGTGATTTGACATTTGCATACATTGTGAAATGATCACCACGATAAGTCTAGTAACCATCTGTCTCCATACAAAGTTATTACAGTATTAGTGCCCATATTCTTTATGCTGCATATTACATTCCTGTGGCTTATTTATTTTATAGCTGGAGGTTGTACCTCTTAATCCCTTTCACGTATTTTTCCCCACCCTTCACCCCACTCTCCTCTGGCAACCATGTGTTTGTTCTCTGTATCTATCAGTCTGTTTTCATTTTGTTTTGTTTGTTTATTTTGTTTTTCAGATTCCACATATAAGTGAGACCATATGATATTTGTCTTTGTCTGACATTTCACTTAGCATAATACTCTCTAGATCCATCCATGTTGTCACAAATGGCAAGATTTAATTTATTTAATGGCTGAGTAATGTTCCATTGTGTGTGTGTGTGTGTATCACCACATCTTCTTTATCCATTTATCCATCGATGGACATTTAGGTTGCTTCCATATCTGGGTTATTGTAAATAATGCTGCAGTGAACATTGGTGTGCATATATATTTTTGAATTAGTGTTTTTGTTTTCTTTGGGTAAATACCCAGAAGTGAAATTGCTGGATCATATGGTAGTTCTATTTTTAATTTTTTAAGGAGGAATCAATTTTTTAAAATTCCATCTGAAGTTTGACTAAGATTCTTTATGCCCTGACCTACTGTGGGATCAGAACCATGATTTATTGCTTCTTCGTTTCCCTTGTTACTGTAGCAGACACAGTTCTTCTAAGATTTTCTAGAGAGTGATATTCGTTGCAGTGAGGCAAAGATGAGAGTGAAAAAACTGCTTCTACAATATTTTTCAAACTACATGTCAAGACTCATTGGTGAGTCACGAAATCAATTTAGTGAGGCATGAAATCAATTTAGTGGATTGTGAAATCTACTAGGTAGCAGCCAGAATTTTGTTGTTGTTTCATTTTATTTCTAATTGAATAAAATAGAAAATATTAGAGAGCATTGCATATAGTAAGAGTCAATGTTGTTTCATAAACTTTTTTCATATATAAATGAAATAGGTATATGTTTGTGAGTGTATATGTGTAGGTATTATGTGTTTTTAGTCATGCTGATAAAAAGTGTTACTTGTGAATCACAGTAAAACAGTTTAAAAGCTCACACTTTATTGTACCTCTTTTTTTTCAACTTCTTTTCCTTCTCATCCTTTCTCAACCTCCTCCCCCTACCTTAATCATTGCTGTTACTAAAGTTGATAGATAGTGAGAGTCGGGCAGTTAGTTAGAAAGGGAAGTCTCTGAGATAAAGTCTGAACATAGTGTTTTCCCTCTTGGTACCTCTATTATGTTACTTGACGCTTTATATTCATTCATCTTCCAAACATTTTTATATGCCAGGCACAGTTCTCTGCGCTATTTATTCATTATGTATTCAACAGATAATTTATTAAGTATCTACTATGCACAAGGTACGTGGGGGTACTAAGATGAATGTGATGAAGTCCTTACCTTCAGAGAGTTTACCACTTAATGCGAGAGATGGAAGAGTTTGTTGCCATCATTTACACTTTGTCCTTCTTTCCTTGCCTCCACTCCTCTAACCTTTAGGTCTTTGGGATTCTGGGGTAACAAAATGAGAAAAAGCCTAGTCTAACGCTAAAAATTTGAGATTTTATTCATCAGCAAATACTTCCTGGATACCTATTATGTCCTAAGCTCTGTTCTAGTTGCTTAAGATACATCAGAGAACAAAGTGGACAAGAATATCTGCCATTATGGAACTTATAGTATAATTGGGAGAGACACAATAGACATTTAACATAATGAATAACAAACTATATAATATGCTAGAAGGTGATAATGCTATGGAAAAAGTAGAAGAAGGTAAGGGAGATTAGAAGTCTCAGGTGTTGGGGAGGATAAGTTGCAATTTTAAATAGGGTAGAAAGGTTTGGCCTTTTTGAGGTGACATTTGAGTGTAGAAGTCTTCAAGTAAGGAGGTGATGGAGTTCGCCTTGGGGATGTGTTAGTCAATGGGGTATTTGAGGGAAAAGCATTGAAGACAGAAGACATAGGCCCTTGAAAGGTCCTCTGAGGTGAGCCTGCTTGGCAATGATGAAATAGCAGGCAGAAGGCCAAAGTGGCTGGAGTGAGGGGAGAGTGGTAGGAAGTGAGGAGATGATGCTTATGAGGAAATGGTCAGATGTTGTAAGGTTCTTGCCAAGACTTGGGTTTTTACTCTATGAGTGAAATGAGGAGCTTTTGCAAGGTTTTGAGCAGAGGAGGGGCCTGATTCTTTTAAATTTGTAAAAGAATCTCTCTGGCTGCTCTCTTGAGAATAGATTCTCATAGGGCAAAAGGAGAAACACGGAGACCAGTTTGGAGGCTATTGGAGTAACCTAGGCACAGATAATCGTAGCTGTGACCAGGGTGATAGCAGAGGCAGAGAGTGGTCAGATTCCGATATTTTTTGAAGTTAGAACCAACAAGATGTGTTGATGGATTAGATATAGGATATAAGACAAAAAGAAGAGTCAAGGATGACTCCAAAATTATTTTGGCTTTAGTAACTGGAATAATGGAGTTGCCATCAGCTGAGATGAGGGAATGCTACAGACAGGGGGGGTTGGGGAACAAATTCAGTTTGGGGCATTGTGATTGAGCATCCAAGTGGAGATGGTCAGTAAGCAGTTGGAAGTCCGGGGGTCATGAGGGAGGTCCAGGCTGGAGATGGAAATTTGTGGATTTTCAGCATATAGACGGCATATAGAGTCACAAGGCTAGATGATGTCAGCTAGAGAGTGAATAGAAGAAGAGAAAGGATCATTGGCCATTGCAACGTTAAGAGGTTGGGAAGAAGAGGAAAAAATACACATAGGAGAGTAAGGTAGGAAGAAAATCAAAGAGTATGATGTCCTGAAAGCCAATTGGAGAAAGTGTTTCAAGGAAGAAGAGGAGTGATCAGTTGTGTCAAATGCTGCTCATAGCTCTTACAAGATGGGGACTGACCTCTGGATTTAGTAATCTGGACATCTCCTTCATATCACTTATAACATTTGAAATTAAATTGCTGATTTTGTAACCATAATTGTTTAATGTCTTTTTTTGGGGGGCTGTGTTGGGTCTTCATTGTGGCATGCAGGATCTTCATTGTGGCATACGGGATCTTCGTTGAGGCATGCGGGATCTTCGTTGAGGCATGAGGGATCTTTCGTTGTGGTGCGTGGGCTTCTCTCTAGTTGCGGTGCGTGGGCTTCTCTCTAGCTGCGGCATGCGGGCTTCTCTCTAGCTGTGGCGTGTGGGTTTTCTCTCTCTGGTTGTGGTGCAGGCTCCATAGCGTGTGGGCTCTGTAGTTTGTGGCACGCAGGCTTTTTTGTTGAGGCGCATGAGCTCAGTAGTTGTGGTGCGTGGGCCTAGTTGCCCCGCAGCATGTGGGATCTTATTTCCCTGACCAGGGATCGAACCCGCGTCCCCTGCATTGGAAGGCGGATTCTTCAGCACTGGACCACCAGGGAAGTCCCTGTTTAATGTCTTTCTTACTAGAACAGCTTCTTGAAGGTAGAAACAGTATCTGTTTTGTTCATTTTATTATAGTCATTGTAGACATTAAATAAGTATTTTATGAATGAATGAATGTGCAGTATGATTTCCTTCTACCTAGGTCCAAGATAGGCATTCTGAACAAAGCTTATATAAGGAAGGGGGAGAACATTGTATGACAGGGAATGTGGAGGACAGTATCAGGATTGGAAGAAGAAATCAGCTCACTGCTGAGACTTTGCTTTAGCTTTGAGATGTTCGTTTTAGGTTGACTAGACATCTTGGAACCATTGGTATCATTTGGGTCCTAGATTTGTATAGCATAGTGAATTCAGTTGACGGTCATGTTCCATATGATACACGGCATGATGAATTATGTACGGGATACTTTTAAAACGTAGCAAGAGGGCCATGTATTTCAAATTAAAGGTTAGGAAAGGTTGTTTTCTAATGGAACAATTGAAATGAGACCGCAAGAGGATATTGGAGTTAGCAAGAAGGAGACTGGGCAAGGCATTCCTGGCAGAGGGAACAAAAAAGCCTGCAGTATGGGAAAATACCATGTGTTTGGTGGAACTACAAGGAGTTTAATATAGTGTACCTTTGATGGGGTGTGGGCTGTTTATTTCCCTCTGAACTTGAGCATCTGCAAATGGGTTCATATTGGCCTGGATGTTGGGGGGGTATGAGGTTGTGGGGAAGATGGACAAACTAAGCCCATGGGGCTTGATTGCCAGGTTTAGGAGCTTGAATTTATTCAGCAGAGAGCCACTTTAGAATTTTAGAAGCAAGAGAACAATAATAAGAAGGAAAAGAGGAGCGGTGGTTTGTTGATGAGGTTTAGGAAGTTTAATTTGGCATCTGAATATAGGGTGACTTGTAAGTTTGTGGAAAGAGGAGGCAGGAAACCTAGCTAGAATATTGCATGATTCATGATGGAGGCAATGAAAATGGATTTGAGAGGGTGTTCATGATCCTGGCTGTTTGGGAGGCCTCTATTTAAAAAACACATCTCTTCTTTCTGGACTGTGTAGAGTGGTTCTTTCTTTATGCTTGCTGGAACCAGAAGCAATCTCCCAACATTACTGCCCTTCCAGGAAGAGGAGATTTATTGCACTTAATGAAATGAGTACAGTGTGACATATATTATCTACAATCAAAACAGTGTCCTGGTCCACACTGTTCGTCCTCTCTGGCTCAGTGTTCCTTCTCTACACTGGCTACATTACCCCTTCTGGGTCTAGAACTTTCACGCCAGTGAATTCAACACATCCAGAAAAGGGACTAGAAAGCATGCCTTTAGTAGTTCCACAACATGAGGATCTCAGGCCCCCGACTATGTCACCTTCAAAAATATAATTTTCTATTTTTACAAAACCCATTTCATAGTTTCTGTGGATGTGGAGGGTGGGGAGGGGAGGGGAGGAGGGATGAGGGCTGCTATTGAAAACGCCTGCTGCGTCTTGCGTCTGGATTGGTCAGAACAAGTGTGGTAGAAGAGGAAAGTACACTTTTTTTTTTTTAATATTTATTTATTTGGCGTGTTGGGTCTTAGTAGCTGCACGCGGGATCTTCATAGCAACATGTGGGATCTTTTTTTAGTTGCGGCATGCTGGACCTTTAGTTGCAGCATGTGGGATCTAGTTCCCTGACCGGGGATTGAACCCAGGCCCCCTGCAATGGGAGTGCGGAGTCTTAGCCACTGGACCACCAGGGAAGTCCCAAAGGTCCACTTTTGGATAGGTTTCATGTGAGCTGGGGTGGGGAGTCTGGAACTGGTGGCTCCTGATCTTGGCAATGGCAGTGGAGAGGAAGATAACAAAAGCATCACAGAATAGCTGCAGTCCTCTGTCACCTGGACCACATTACATGTAGACATGGGAACTCAGCTAACCAGGGAGGTCAAGGTGACAAGGTGGCAGCTGGCCTCTCTTGGTACTAGAAACCAAAACCGGTTTCCGTTTATCAAGGAACCTACATACCAACAAGGTTAAGCAGTTTATACCATATTTCATTGATTCTGAGATGCCCATGTTTTCACATTTTTACATCTTTGATATCAGGTTGCTCTTACAGTTGATGATATATTGTAGTTTAATTGGCAGGGTTTTTTCCCTCATTGGTACACTGTTTTTAAGTTATTTATTTATTTATTTATTTATTTATTTATTTAGGCTGTGTTGGGTCTTTGTTGCTGCGCGCGGGCTTTCTCTAGTTGTGGCGAGCGGGGGCTACTCTTTGTTGCGGTGCGCAGGCTTCTCATTGCGGTGGCTTCTCTCATTGCAGGGCACGGGCTCTAGGTGTATGGGTTTCAGTAGTTGCAGCACATGGCCTCAGTAGTTGTGGCTCATGGGCTCTAGAGCGCAGGCTCAGTAGTTATGGGTGCATGGGCTTAGTTGCTCTGAGGCATGTGGGATCTTCCCAGACCAGGGGTCGAACCCATGTCCCCTGCATTGGCAGGCGGATTCTTAACCAATGTGCCACCAGGGAAGTCCCTCTCAGTGGTACACTTTATAATCAATGGTATCTTTGGTTCAGTGAGTACATACAAGAATGTACGTGTGGGGCTTCCCTGGTGGCGCAGTGGTTAAGAATCTGCCTGCTAATGCAGGGGACACAGGTTCGAGCCCTGGTACGGGAAGATCCCACATGCCGCGGAGCAACTAAACCTGTGCGCCACAACTACTGAGCCTGTGCTCTCTAGAGCCTGCGAGCCACAACTACTGAGCCTGCGTGCTACAAGTACTGAAGCCTGCGTGCCTAGAGCTGGTGCTCCACAGCGAGAGAAGCCACCGCAATGAGAAGCCCGCGCACCGCAACGAAGAGTAGCCCCAGCTCGCCGCAACTAGAGAAAGCCCGCATGCAGCAACGAAGACCCAACACAGCCAAAAATAAATAAATAAATAAATTTATTAAAAAGAAAAAAAAAGAATGTACGTTTGTGTGTGGGTACAGAGAACAGATTAGTGGGTACCAGAGGGGAAGGGGAGGGGGAGAGTGAAGTAAGTAAAGGGGATCAACTATATGGTGATGAATGGAAAGTAAACTTTTGATGGTGAACATAGTATAGTGTATACAGAAGTCGAAATAAAATGTTAAACACATGAAACGTCTATAATTTTTTTAAATTTATTTTCTTTATTTTTATTTTTTGGCTGCGTCTGGTCTTAGATGCGGCATGTGGGATCTTCGTTGAGGCATACGGGATCTTTTTCATTGCGGTGGAACACCGGGAAGTCCTGAAACGTCTATAACATAATAAACAAATTTATTTAAGATGTTATGGAAAGACTCGAACGAACTTTTTGGCCAACCCAGTAAATTTTTTAAAAGATATTTTGAAAAGTCTGGGAATGAATGGCGGTAATAGTGGCACAACATTGTGAATGTACTTAATGCCAAAGAACTGTACACTTAAAAATCGTTAATCTGGGACTTCCCTGGTGGTCTAGTGGTAAAGAATCTGCCTTCCAGTGCAGGGGACGCGGGTTTAGTCCCTGCTCAGGGAACTAAGATCCCGCATGCCACGGTGCAGCTAAGCCCGTGCACCACAACTACTGAGCCTGCACGCCTCACCTACAGAGCCCATGCGCTCTGGAGCCTGTGTGCCACAACGAGAGAGAGAAAACCCGCATGCTGCAACTAGAGAGAAGCCTGCACACCACAAGTAGAGAGAAGCCCACACACAGCAAGTGGAGAGAAGTTCGCACACCGCAACGAAATATCCCGCATGCCACAACGAAGATCCGACACAGGCAAAAATTAAAAAAAAAAAAAAAATCAATTAAAAACAAAACTCTTGGCTAGTTAAGCCAAATGTTTAAAAAAAAAGTTAACCTGAAAACCAATAAAATGCACCCAAGCCATCAAAAAGAATGGTTAAAATGTATATACATGTGGTTAAAAATGGTTAAAATATATATTTATCTCCACAATAAAATACTTAAAAAGAGAAAATAGAGAAATGCAAATCAAAACTACAATGAGGTATCACCTCACACCAGTTAGAATGGGCATCATCAGAAAATCTACAAACAACAAATGCTGGAGAGGGTGTGGAGAAAAGGGAACCCTCTTGCACTGTTGGTGGGAATGTAAATTGATACAGCCACTATGGAGAACAATATGGAGGTTCCTTAAAAAACTAAAAATAGGATTACCATATGATCCAGCAATCCCACTACTGGGCATGTACCCAGAGAAAACCGTAATTCAAAAAGACACATGCACCCCAATGTTCATTGCAGCACTGTTTACAATAGCCAGGTCATGGAAGCAACCTAAATGCCCATCGACAGACGAATGGATAAAGAAGATGTGGTACATATATACAATGGAGTATTAGCCATAAAAAGGAACGAAATTGAGTCATTTGTTGAGACGTGGATGGATCTAGAGACTATCATACAGAGTGAAGTAAGTCAGAAAGAGAAAAACAAATATCGTATATTAACGCATGTATGTGGAACCTAGAAAAATGGTACAGATGAACCGGTTTGCAGGGCAGAAGTTGAGACACAGATGTAGAGAACAAACGTATGGACACCAAGGGGGGAAAACCGCGGTGGGGTGGGGATGGTGGTGTGCTGAATTCGGCGATTGGGATTGACATGTATACACTGATGTGTATAAAATTGATGACTGATTAAAAAAAAAAAAAATTTATCGGAGCCCTCCCAAAAGCCAAGAGGCTTAATGTGTTTGTTTGTTTTTAATTTATATTTTATTGAGGTAACATTGGTTTATAACATTATACAAGTTTCCTGTATAAAAGCATTATATTTCTACTTCTGTATACACTACAGTGTTCTCACCACCAAAAATTTAGTTTCCATCCGTCACCATACAGTTGATTCCCCTTTACCCATTTCTCCCTCCCCTATGATAACCCCTACTTTGTTCTCAGTGTCTACGTGTTTGTTTTTGTTTGGTTTGATTTGCTCATTTATTTTGTTGTTTGCTTGTTTTTTGTATTGCACATATGAGTGAAATCATAGGGTATTTGTTTTTACCTGTGGTCTCTCATCCGACCTTCCCAGTGGATCAGTGAGATTATTGCTATTATCCACACTTTACAAATGAGGAGACTGAATTAAGGGGAATAAAGTAGAGTGGATATGTATAAATTAAAAAAAAAAGAAAAGCCATAATTATTTCTTGTGCTTAGAAAACATAAAGAAATTTATTCACATACTTTTCCAAATTTCCAATAAAACGAGCTGTAATCAGGGACTTCCGTGGCAGTCCAGTGGTTAAGACTTTGCCTTCCAATGCAGGGGGTGCAGGTTCGATCCCTGGTCGGGGAGCTAAGATTCCCACATGCCTCGTGGCCAAAAAACCAAAACATAAAACAGAAGCAATATTGTAACAAATTCAATAAAGACTTTAAAAAAATGGTCCTCATCAAAAAAATCTTTAAAAAAAAAAAAAAAAACAAGCTGTAATCAGGAAAACCACTCAAAAGGTAGCAGATACTTTTCCAATTATTCCTTAATAAGACTTAAGTTTTAGGGCTACTTTTAGGATTCTTGTGATCCGGGGTGTATTACAAATCTTGAATATATTTTTTTTTTTGCCAGAAATCATCAGGGAATTTGACTTGATTGATCATGTTGTTAATCTGTTTTTATGGTCAGTTTTATAACCTGTTGGGTTGGCCTGTTCACATCCTAGAAACTTTGTTGGGAATAACTATTTGGCTCACTTCCTGATTTGGGGGGTTTATTTGTGCCTTCTTTGTATCTTCCGTAGAAAGGTCATTAAAGTAACAGTAGGTTGTTTGGGAATACCATTCCTTGTTCTTACATTGTGTGTGTGTATGGATGCACACACACATGCATGACATGTATATACTTACATGACGTATTCTTAACAATTTTTAAGAATTTGCATGCCATTCATATAGTCTACAGTGAGACTGGAGTGTGTATGTATACATATAGTCTTATTGTAGACTATATTCAAATATTTACAGAAAAATTCTGCAGTTTATGGGAGTAAGATGATAACTGAACTCAAAACTGTTGGTTAACAAAGTATGCCCATTAGTCACATGGTGGCTAAGAGCCTGGCTCTGGAGTAAAGCTGCCACGTGTTTGAATTCTAGGTCCTGTAACCTTGGACAAGTTCCTTAACCCCTCTGCCTGAGTACTGTCATCTTTAAAATGAGGATAACAACAGTACGTACCTCATGGAATTCATTCAGATAATGTACGTAGAGTATGTAGCAGCATGCCCAGCACAGGACACACATAATAAATGTTAGCTTTTTTTTTTTTTTTTTGGCTGGGTTGGGTCTTCGTTGCTGCGCGCGGACTTTCTCTAGTTGCGGCGAGCAGGGGCTACTCTTTGTCGTGGTGCGTGGGCTTCTCATGTGGTGGCTTCTCTTGTTGCAGAGCACAAGCTCCAGGTGCACGGGCTTCAGTAGTTGTGGCATGCGGGCTCAGTAGTTGTGGCTCGTGGGCTCTAGAGCACAGGCTCAGTAGTTGTGGTGCACCGGCTTAGTTGCTCAGCGACATGTGGGATCTTCCCGGACCAGGGCTCAAACCCATGTTCCCTGCATTGGCAGGCGGATTCTTAACCACTGCGCCACCAAGGAAGTTCCTGCTATTTTTTATTAATAAGGTACCAGGTCAAGAGTAAGGCCAGAGCTCTTGAGCTATTGGTAAAGTAAAAAAAATTATTCCTAGTAAAGACATTTTAGTTACAATATGGAGAAGTATCTTCTAATTCAATGCTATTAGGAAATTCCCCAAGTTAATGTGCACTCTTTGAAAGAGCGATGTGTGCTAGGATGTAATTGCCATGAAAGTCGGGACTTTTTGTCTGTTTTGTCCACTCATCTGTCCCCAGTACCTCCAATAGTGCCTGGCTTTTTTGTAAGGCTCAATAACTATTTCTTGAATGAGTGAAAAGGGTCAGTGGCTCTTAAAAGCTATAAACTTTTCATCTTGTGGACTGAATTGTATAAGTTATTCCAGTATGTAATGATTTCAATATGGTTTAATAGTGGAATGGAGAGTTTATCTAAATTACTGGAAACTCGGACACCTAAAGTACATTTAAACAAATTGACTTTCATTGCTTTAAATGTAAGCTAAAATACGTATGTAAATTGAGTTGTTACTATTTACAACTGTGACAACGTGTAATTAATAATGTAGTATTAATGGTAGAGTTTCAAGTTACTTCATAAAAAACATATAATTTAAAAATTAGGGGCTTCCCTGGTGGTGCAGTGGTTAAGAATCCGCCCGCCAGTGCAGGGGACACGGGTTCAAGCCCCGGTCCAGGAATATCCCACATGCCACGGAGCAACTAAGCCCGTGCACCACAACTACTGAGCCTGTGCTCTAGAGCCCGCGAGCCACAACTACTGAGCCCGTGTGCCACAACTACTGAAGCTGGCTCGCCTGGAGCCTGTGCTCCTCAACAAGAGAAGCCACCACAATGAGAAGCCCATGCACCACAACGAAGAGTAGCCCCCGCTCGCTGCAACTAGAGAAAGCCCGTGTGCAGCAACAAAGACCCAAGGCAGCCAAAAATAAATAAATAAAATTCAAATTTATATGCACTGAAAACAGTGGGAATTATATGCAAATATTGATAGTAATTATCTGGGCTTCCCTGGTGGTGCAGTGGTTAAGAATCCGCCTGCCAATGCAGGGGACACGGGTTCGGTCCCTGGCGCTGGAAGATCCCACATGCCACAGAGCAACTAAGCCCGTGAGCCACAACTACTGAGCCTGCGCTCTAGAGCCTGCGTGCCACAACTACTGAAGCACGGGCGCCTAGAGCCGGTGCTCTGCAACAAGAGAAGCCATGACAATGAGAAGCCCACGCACCGCAACGAAGAGTAGCCCCTGCTCGCTGCAACTAGAGAAAGCCTGCACATAGCAACGAAGACCCAACACAGCCAAAACTAAAACCAAATAAATAAATAAATTTATTTAAAAAAAAGGTAATTATCTCTGGGCAGGGAGATATAGATAATTTTAAAATTCTTCCTTGGGACTTCCCTGGCGGTCCAGTGGTTAAGACTCCACGCTTCCACTGGAGGGGGTACAGGTTTGATCCCTGGTCAGGGAACTGAGATCTGGCATGCCGCAGGGTGTGGCCAAAAAAAAAATTTCTTCCTTTTAATTCTCTTTTTTTCTAGTATTTCATAAATGAAAGTAGTATCTGAACTTAAAAGGGACCCCCATGTCCAGCCAGTATCTATTGAATGTTTATGGTATATTTGTCATTGTTTTAGGCACTAGGGATACAGTGATGAACAAGAAAAACTGTCTCTATATTCTAGTAGAGGAAAAAGAGAAAATAAGCTTAGGAAAGGAGCTCCATATTTTAGAGACAGGAAACTGAGGCCGAAAGATGTTAAAGTAGCTTGCCGAAAGTCATGGCATAGTTGGCATAAAAATGTCAGTCACCTGATTTACAGCTCAGTGCTCTTGCTGTTATTCCTCACTGGCTTTCTTGTCTCTCAAGAATGGTATGCAAATTCTTTGAGCATTCTTAATCAGAAATCTAATTGAATTTTGCCATGAGTCTCATGAAGGAGTACTGTATAAGGCAGTGTTGTGTAGAGCAAGGAACATGTGTTGTCTACCCAGTTATGTCAGTAAAACATTTGGCAAATCCTTTAAGCTCTCTGGACCTTTTTGTTATCACCTGAGTTATAAAGAGATTAGTTGTCTTGCTTGTTACTCCCATAGTCCTATTACTCGATTTAGAGTCACGTATGTGTATGTTTGTTTTCTCTACAGCCATACACACTGCTGCTATGGATATGCTGGGAGGATCTGGTATCGAAAGCCAATGTAGAAAAGTTGATATCATTGCAGATGCTGCATATTGCATTTTCAAAAAGCCAAAAAGTTTTACTGGCAACTTTATTATTGATGAAAATATCTTAAAAGAAGAAGGAATAAAAAATTTTGATGTCTATGCCATTACACCAGGTAATGCATATAGTTTTCAAAAGTAGTGATGTGTTTTTCCACATTTTCTGCAATGGACATACATCTGTTTTACGTGCATGTTTATGTGATTATAAAATTAATATGCTCTTTTAAAAGCTGTCCTCCTAGTGAAAGGAAAAACCCAGACCAACACAACTGGAAAAAAAGAGAAAGGGAAAATAGAAGTGAGTTGAAGGCTTTTTAAGTGATGCACAGATAGAGAAGGTCACATCAGCTTCTAACCATTTCCAAATCTTGAAACCAAAAATGAAAATTAGTTTTTAAAGTTGGCCTTAAAATCACACAGTAAAGATTTCCTTCAAGGATATGGTAACAGATGATACAGTGGTGAGTTTTTTACAAAAACTTTTTAAGATTATGGGCTTTCCAAATGTTGTCTCTTAAGTGCAGTCTGAGAGTAACTTCATGATGAATGGTGAAGGTGAATGAACAGGGTCTACCCCATGTACAGGGGGTATTTGAGAAGTTCTCAGAAGGCCCCTTGTTCAAAAATAATTCTTACTGTTGTAACTGTAGGTGATGATGGTGATGATAATGCATTTTTACTTTATGTATAAAGTATACTATATGATAGACAATATAGCCCCAAATGGGAGTCGTATTTATTTGTGCAAAAGTGTATTTTAAGTATTATTCATTAGGTTGAGCTTCTAGGTGACAGAAACCACGTTTCTATTTGTATCATCCCTGTCTCTTCAGTTTGAACTGAATTGAATTAAATAGCTCTTTGCAGTTTTAAAAAACAGTTTTATATACAGTATCTGTTTAGCCTTCATAGCAATCCTGTGAGGGAAGCAATATTGTATAGTGATTAGGAACAAGTGGAGTTTGGGAGGAGATAACCCAGTTCCCTTTTCTGCTCAGCTGCTCACTAGCTGGGTGGCCTTAGGCATGTCACCTGTTTTCTCTGAGCCTCACTTTCCTTATTGGTTAAAATAAAGGAAAGATAATTTGTACACAGGATTTTTGTGAGAACTAAATGCAATAATGTATATAATGTGCTGGGCACGGTACCTGGCTTATGGTACAATCATAGTACTCAGTAGTTAGTATTTATGTAACTACTAAAGTAATTATCACTTTAGGTTTTAAAGACACAATGTCACTGTGCACAAAATTTTAAATTTGATTTAAATTAAAAATCGTATCAAGTGTTGAGAACTTAATACGATTATGGAATTATGATTAAGTGTTAGGATATAACAAAGACTGGTGCATTCCTGCCCTCCAGTTTTTTTAATCTTCTGAGAGGGAAAGACAGACACACATTGACAGAGATGGGAAACAAGTTCTTCTTAATGAGGAACCCCCTTCTTTCTGGGGCGCCAGGTAGGAAATGAGTCCAGAGCATTTTGGAGGGATGTAGCACAGAAGGGTTTCATGGATAGGTGAGAAGGGGCAAAAGCTCTTGGGAGAGCAGTTAAGGGCTTAACATAACAGGCAACTCTTTGGTTGGATCTTAAAGATGAAATTTGTTGAAGGCGAGGAGGATAACTGGATTACAGGAAAAGTGTTTTAGCTTAATGAAGGTCAGATAGTTTGACACTTCTCATGGGAGTCTTTTCCACAGCACCAGAATGATCAATAAAATAAAAAGTAACGTTTATTAAACAGGTGTTAAAATCTTAATATACTGAAGTTGTTTATTAAACAGGTGTTAAAACCTTAATATACTGAAGTTGTTACATTAACCTGATTATTTTTGGGGTCAACTTTTCAGGCCATCCTTTGTTACCAGATTTCTTCCTGGATGAACAGCCAGTTATAGTTACCAAGAAACCGGAAACACATGGTAAGACGTAGACCATATTTTCTGTAGGAAAATAAAGTTACTAACTTATGTATTTCTTCCAAAATGTAGAATTGAACATTTCTGCCTTCAAGCTTTTTCCTCTTTTCTTTTTTTTTTTTTGGACGTGCCATGAGGCTTGTGGGATCTTAGTTCCCTGACCAGGGATAGAACCTGGGCCCCTGGCAGTGGAAGTGCCGAGTCCTAACCACTGGACCGCCAGGGAATTCCCTATTTTGTAATTTAAACTAGACAAGTAATGTCTTAGTTAATTCTAGCAAAGAATTTTTTTTGTTATAAATTTATTTATTTTTATTTAACTTTGGCTGCATTGGGTCTTCGTTGCTGTGCTCAGGCTTTCTCCAGTTGCGGCGAGTGGGGGCCACTCCTCGTTGCGGTGCGCGGGCTTCTCATTGCAGTGGCTTCTCCCGTTGCGGAGCATGGGCTCCAGGCATGCAGGCTTTAGCAGTTGTGGTATGTGGGCTCAGTAGGTGTGGCTCGCGGGCTCTAGAGCACAGGCTCAACAGTCGTGGCGCATGGGCTCAGTTGCTCCGTGGCATGTGGGATCCTCCCGGACCAGGGCTCAAACCCGTGTCCCCTGAGTTGGCAGGCGGATTCTCAACCACTGCGCCACCAGGGAAGGTTGTCTTTTTCTTCTACCAGTAAGAAGTTTTTGATATATCTTTTCATTTGATTTTAAAAAAAAGTTGTCTTTAAAATACACCTTTTTAAAGGTTTTATTTCTTTTCCTTGGCATTGTTTTTAGGTGTTTTGTGTTGATACTTTATTTTGAGGAAAAATGTGTCACATCAAAATACATCTGACACCATTCTCAGAGTTTGTGCTGTGTGACTACTTTATGGGAGAAATTACCTGCAAAGGAGGTTTGGGTTTTGCTTTGTTTTGTTTTTGTAGTTTAGAAACAATAGCTTTCTTGAATTGGTCCAGAGTTTACATTTTAATCTTTGTGTTCTGGCATGATGCCACTAACTTACTGAAAGATGTCAGAAGAAACACTCTTCAGTGAAACCCCATGAGAAGAATTTCTCTCGTGGTTTATTTTTTTTGGCTGCACTGATCCTAGTTCCCCTGCCAGGGATCGAACCCACACCCCCCACAGTGAGAGTGCAGTGTCTTAACTGCTGGACCGCCAAGGAAGACCTCTCTCATGGTTTATTAACAAGAATAGCAGTGCTTCTTCTGGGCCCTTACCTTATTTTTATATTATAGACTCTGTGAATCTCCTTAGTGACCATAGATTCTTTAGGTGGAGGCTAGAAAGTTTAGGAAAACATTTCTTCTGTACCTTTAGGAAACCTATAGAACCATACCACAATGCATTTCGGTGACAAATTTATTTCTAGCTTAATCTTATCTTTTTTATCTTTATCTTTTCTTTGTCCGAATTTTTGGAGGCAATTTCAAAAAATTAAGTAACAAAAAAGGCAACTTTTCTTTTGTATTACAGAAAATTTGAAAAATATAGAAGGGAAAATGGTCACTCATAATCCCATCACCTAGAGATAACTCCTTTTAAAATTTAAGTTTTTAAAAATTTTAAAAATTAGATCTTTGATTTGGTTGCCACATGGATATATCAGAGTATTAAAACAAGGCTGTCAATCTTTTCCTCAAAAGGCCTCATACAGAATGGCAGAAGTTAGTTAGAGAGCTTATCAAAGTCTAGAAGAGTCTATCTTCAAGATAGGCAAGTCCGAAATCCAGATTTTTGCCCAGTACCCTAAGATTGGATCTATGTTTTAGAGGAAGATGCGTATAAACTAAGCTCATTTAAATACCAAATTTAAATAATAAGAACCACTTATCAATCACATACATTCATGTTGTTTTTCAACAAATATTTATTGGGCACCTACTATATGGCAAACACTGTGCTAAGTACTTTGCATGCATTGTCTCATTTAATACTTACAATCCTACAAGGCAGGTATCATTGTCCTCATTTTACATTGGAGATCACAGAACTGGCAGGTGGCAGAGCCAGAATTTAAATTCGTATTTTTCTGATTCTAAAGTCCATATCCTTAACCAGTAAACTTAATTTCCTAACTCCTGAATACTTGAAGTATTAACATATTTTCCCCCCAGTAATCCAATTTATTTTATAATGAGGAGTTGCCATCTCACAGACTAAACATGGAGTTGCTGTGAGCAGCTCGTTCTCTCCCTCTGGGCATAATGACATAGAGAACAGAATCATAGTCAGAAGATTGTTTCATGACCATGGACTCAGAATAAGATGGGTTAGATAAGCAGAATGTAAGATAAATGTTTACTGACATCGGGCTTTGATAGGAGTGATTTTTGTCTTTGGGATCAGAATATGTCAGGTGCATTGACTGCAATCCCTATATCCATCTCTACAGGCGGGATGCCCTCATCTTTGAGGTCAGAATTCTCAAATTCCTTTGGCTAAAGCCTCTCTTCCCTGTGCAAAAAATTAAGTGGAGAAGTGATGTTTCAGTCAACTGTAATTCTACTTGACATTTTCTGTAGATACATTAATATATTCATATAGGTAGTAGCTCAGTATTTCTGGCCTGAGATCTAACTTAACTCTTTCAGGTGATTTTTTTACATCCATATCCAGATCTATTGTATGTTGATTTCACAGTGTCTCTCCCAGAGGTCAACGTGTATCCCTCATTTCCAAAGGGGGAGGAAAATATTGACAGCCTTGTACTTTTTCTGGTATTTGTGCTTTGTGTATTTGTTTTGTATAACATATATGTAATTATTATTTTTTTCAATAAATATATTTATTTATTTATTTATGGCTGTGTTGGGTCTTCATTGCTGTGCACGGACTTTCTCTAGTTGCGGTGAGCGGGGGCTACTCTTCGTTGCAGTGCGCGGGCTTCTCATTGTGGTGGCTTCTCTTGTTGCAGAGTACGGACTTTAGGCACGCGGGCTCAGTAGTTGTGGTTTGCAGGCTTTAGAGCGCAGGCTCAGTAGTTGTGGTGCACGGGCTTAGTTGCTCCTTGGCATGTGGGATCTTCCCGGACCAGGGCTCAAACCCGTGTCCCCTGCATTGGCAGGTGGATTCTTAACCACTGGGCCACCAGGGAAGCCCTCTTCATTGATTTTTCCTGCCCATTGCAACACAGGGAGTTCACTCAGTCTTTTTTTTTTTCAACCTCCAGTTTATTTTTTCTTTTTTTCTTTAATTATATTTTTAATTGCTTCTATTCCAGTTTTTCTGGATTCCCCTCAGAAACACTTAGTCTGGCTACCCTGTCCCTTTCCCCTGTAGTTTTCACTATCTTTTGTTACTATTTCCATATTTTTGTTCTTTTCTTCTGCATTCTGAGAGACCTTTTCAAGTTTGTACTCTGTATTACTGATAAGATTTTAGACACATTCATCTCTCTTCCATATTGCCCCTAATGTTTAATTCTGCTATTATACTTTTTGTTTGTCATGTTTCCCGTTTCCTTTTTCATTTTATTTTATTGTTTTTTCATCTCAGCCAGTTATATATGACTTTCTGCCCTTGTTTTATATTAGTTTTCATGTGAAGGAGTTCTTGTGACATTTCTGTGACATTTCTTAATCATAGTTTTGGGAGTCACGATGTCTCTGGTTTATGATTCTCTGGGCAGGTGGTCCATGGCTCAGGGGCCTGTTAATTCATCTTGCTCTGAGTTTGTACACTAATGATGCAATCTACAGCAGCAGTTCTAGTACATCAATGATGTTATCGACAACAGCAGTTTTAGTCATCTGACCGTGGTTGATTAGTGTTCAATTAGCATAGGATTGAGGTCAGACTGGACAAGAAAGGCACTAAGGTCAGAGGAGACAAGCAAGGGAATAAAGTTTTGGGGCTTCCCTGGTGGCACAGTGGTTAAGAATCCGCCTGCCAATGCAGGGGACACAGGTTCGTGCCCTGGTCCGGGAACATCCCACATGCTGAGGAGCAGCTAAGCCCATGAGCCACAACTACTGAGCCTGCACTCTAGAGCCCACGAGCCACAACTGCTGAGCCCGTATGCTGCAACTACTGAAGCCCGCGTGCCTAGAGCCCGTGCTCTGCAACGAGGGAAGCCACTGCAATGAGAAGCCCCTGCACCACAACAAAGAGTAGCCCCTGCTCACCGCAACTAGAGAAAAGCCCGCGCACAGCAACAAAGACCCAATGACGCAGCCAAAAATAAAATAAATTAAATAAATTAATTAAAAAAAGAAAGTACTGCTTGACTGAGAAAGACAAATATCATTAAAAAAAAGGGGATAAAGTTTTGGATAGAGAGACTAATCATAAACCTGGTAAACTTAGGGGAACTTGGTTTCATTTGTTTCCCAAAAGTTTCCATATTTGTTGTGTACTGAATGTACCTTTCAAATATATTACTGGTTTGTTTTTTGTCTCCTAAAGTTTTATTCTCTTGTGCAGAGTCATCATGCTATGTCTAAATATTTCAGGTGATAAATGATGCAGTTTATCTCTTGGCAAGTGTCTTTCAAGGCTACACTGAAGTTTTTGCTGCCATCTCCTTGGCATCTCAGATGACAAAGATGATATATTGATTAATAGACACATCACCTGAAGTAGGAGTTCCAGCAGTTATTATATGACAAACTTAGTTCTGTCTGGTATTATACCTACTAAAACCAAATACATTCCTATATATTTCCTGCCTCCAGAAACTTGAAGGAAGCCTGTGTCTTTGCTTTCCTCACTTTTAGCAGCCTCTGCTTGGCCCAGTTCTGCTGAGTTTAGGTCTTGGTTCTCTGCCCAGCCTTTATGTTGGCTATATAAAATTACATAGTTAGACATAGAAGAAAATGTAGAGGAAGCATTACCCAGTCAGACTGCTTGGGTTGGAATTCCTGCTGTGCCACATACTGCCATGTAACCTTAGGTGTGTCACTGAGTATTCCAGTTGCCATTTTAAAACCTCACTCACTTCTTTTTACTTTAATCTTGAATTGTGTTTATTTTATTAAACATATTGAAATGCCTCCTGAAACAAGACACATTATAAATAAGAAGGGGGAAACTAACTTTTTATATTTATTTTATATCTGGTCACCTTCATGAGTTTTTGTCTTGTTTTAGACTTTTAATAGTTTGTAATAGAGAGACAGTTACTGAAAGCATAGACTTTGGGATAAGACAGATCTGGGTACAAATCCTGTCCCTGTCGCTTAAATCTGTGACCTTGGACAAGTCACTTCAGCTCTCTGAAACAGTTTTCTCAGCTCTCACTTTCCTTATGTGAGTGTCATGAGGATTAAGTATAATAGATAGTGCATCATATTGTGAAATTTATATAGTAAGTCCCCTATAAATGTTAGTTGATGTAATTATCATTGAGTAATTATCTTGAATTTCCTAAATGCCCAAACTTACTGTCTACATATAATAATAGTATCTTACAGGATTATTTCTGGCATATATCTTAATATACTGACTCGAACTTCCAGGAGAATTTGGAAATATTTATTGAAACTATTTATTTTAGATATTCTTATTTTATTCTTAATTTTAAAGGGAAAATCTTTAGATTTTACCCATAAGTAAGGTATTAGATGCTGGTTAAGATTTTTTTATCAGTTATTTAGATTAATGTCTATATTTTTATTATATATTTTCTATATTTTATTTTTTGTTATATTTTGAATATGGCAGTCAATTGGGTAACTTCCTTTTTCTATGTTCTTTTCCTTGAAGGTTTGACATATCTCACCTACTAAGTTATTTGAGTCTTTTCTGAAGTCGTTTCTTTGAAAATGTTTTTATTTTGTCATTCAATTATTGGCTTTTTCTAAAATAAAAAAACCAGAACTATCCATTTGAAGTTTTAAAATTTATTTAAGGGTTGACATGTAGTATTCATTTATAATTTAAAATTTTTCATATTTATTTTATCCCTTTTCTCTTTTTAAAGTTTTTTTTTCTCCTTTTTTCTTTGATTACATTTTCCAGAAAGTTGCCCAGTTTTACTGTATCTTATTGTTTTTTCTCAAAAGAACCAGATTTAAAATTTTATTTCATTTTTCATTCTACTGCTTTTCTCTTTACTGATTCATTATTTCTTTTTATAACAGCTTTGAGGTATAATTTATGTATACCAAAAATTCACCATTTTAAAGTATGTAGTTAAGTGATTTTTAGTATATTCACAAAATTCTGCAACCATTTGATTCATTACTTTAAAAATTTTTGCTTTATTATATTCTCTTTTCTGCTTTCTTTGAGGTCACACGTTTTTGTTCCTTTTCTTGCTTGTTAGGCTAATATTCATTTTTATTCCTTTAAAAATAATAAAATAATTTTGACTGTGCATTTACCCCCTTAATATAACTTTGGCCACATCCAATAGATTTCGTAATGTAATTTAATCAATTTTGATACCATTTTAAATTAATTTGTATAGAAAAGCTTAGTACAGAAAAGCATAAAGAAAATTTTTTTAATTACATGTAACCCACCATCCAAGTATAAATACTGTCTGTATTTTGGTTTATTTCTTTCCAGTCTCTTTTATTTTTTGAAAATATAACTTAAAATTCATATCCACAAATATATACTTTACCTGATTGGATCATATTTTATTTAATTGTATATACTTCATTTTACTTAACATTATATTGTGAATATTATCCAGGTCTTCAAAAACAAATTTTTGAAATTGGCAACTTAGTATTGTATCACATGAATAATATTTATTTTAGTGGTTTGTAATTGTTTCATTTTATAAATGTTACAGGATTTTCTTATAGTGGATCACTAAAAGTGGATAATCAGGCAATGGGAGGGTTCCTGATACATACTATGAAACTTCCGTCCAGAATTATAAATATTGGCATTATATGAGTACCTCCCTCACTACACTGTCAGCATTAAATACTGAAATACATATCTGAATTTTTAAACTGGCTTCAAAATACCATAATAATAATATATTCTTTGCTCCATTGGATCTTAAGTATTTCATCTTTAATATCTGCTGAACTTTGTGAGAAGGATTTTACTGTTTATTTGTGTCTGGAAACATCATAATGGAAGGTAGTTTATATTCAATAAATTTAGGATACTTTTGAATTGGTTATGTTGTACTCTGGAGTATCTTTATGCTGTCAGTTAGATTTTATTTAATAGCCTTTGGTGAGTTATATTGGACAAGATGGCTGGGTATAATTTGAGCTGGGAGATAGATGGAGAGTTAATCTTCAGCCTAGAGTACAGATTGTCCTTTGAGTTAGTTTAAATAGCAAATTATTCTCAGCTGTTTCTGGGGGCAGCCAAACTGCCCACAAATAATTCCAGGAGGATAAATAAAGACACAGAGGTTGGTATTAGGGGACAGCTTCATGCTATGGGATTCGAACTGTCCTATGCACTGCAGATCTCCCCTGGCTCATCATATGCTGAATGGTTATGGCCAATGGTTTAAGTGACTACAAAATTTAAAATGTTGCAACCTCTATTCCCCTGACCTTGCATTTCTAGGTAGTGGGGCCTTCATGAGACTAATACATGGTTTGACCTACCTCTTCATCTAGTGGGAGGGACCAATCTGATTGAGATTGGGAGAAGAAACGAGTTTGTGTGGTTTAGACCCTTTTGAGCCTTCTTTCTTTCAGAGTAGACTATCCTCAGTTTTCACATGATCTTTACTTACAGAGGCATTTCCATTCCTTGATGGGAGGAGGCAGGTTCAATCCAGGGATGAAAAGACTAGGTGAATATGTTTAATTTAGAGGTAAAGTTATTGAGAAGTTCACTTGGCTGTTGATTCAAGCTACAGTTGCCAATTCATTTCCACTCATTTACACAGTTGATATTCTGATCTCCATCTTTCTGACTCCACGGTCTTCTTTTCTCATTTGGTTTTGGAACTCAGGGACAATGATAAAGGAGTGATTAATTGTTACCACTAAAACTCTAATAGGTTGTTTAAATCTGTTTATTATAAACACTGTATAAATTAGTGGGTTTTTTTAAAAGCTAATCTGAGAGGTAGTCTTTTACTTGAAGAGTATAAACCATTTACATTTATAATCGTAACTGACGTGTTTGGCTGTTATTCCATCAGTTTGATTTATGCTTTTATGCTTTAAGATGCCACTGAATGTATTTAAGGTCATTTTGGTTAAATGGGTCTAACTGGTAGCAAGTCTGTTTGCTAATTAATTAATTTTGTGTGTGACCTTATATTGCCTAGGCTTTAAAGGTACTTATATCAATAACATTTTATAGGTGCTCTTCCAGAATTGAAAGAAGAGGAGGCACAGCCACCACCAAAACCACGTTCTGGAGCTGTGGAAGGAACATTTAGAATTGTTAAGGACTCTCTCAGTGATGATGTTGTTAAAGCCACTCAAGCAATCTATCAGTTTGAACTCTCAGGTAAGGGTTACTTCTGGTAATCTGGAGCTTTTATGAAACAAAGTAGGATATTTCCCTTGGAAGTATATCAGCCTCCAGTGGTAATAACCTGGAATAGTTGGCTATATCCAGACCCTTACCCAAGAATGTAGACATTTAAGAGTAGCAAATAACTACTGGTTTGTATTTTTGTGTTCTTTTCTTTTTGGTTTTTGTCCATCTGTTAAGTTTCTGATTTGTGGTTACCATGGGGTTCATATATGTTGACCCATAATTATATCTATTTGTTTTAAACTGGTATTTCCACATATAAGTGATAGACCTGTTTTCTACTTGTTTTTATAGTTCTTCTCTGTTCTACTGATTTGTATTTTTAAGTTAATATCAGTGCATATGGACATATGTAAAATAAAATTTCCTTACAGATACTTCCAGTGTTAAATAACTCCTTAGTGTATGTAATTGAGAGAAAATCCTATTTACAAGGGTATATGGATCATGACAGGTAGTATAATATAGTCATTTATCAACCATGCGCACCTTGCCTGTTTTTTGGCTGCACCACGGGCTTATGGTATCTTACTTCCCTGACAAGGGATTGAACCCGGGCCCACAGCAGTGAAAGTGCCGAGTCCTAAGCACTGGACTGCCAGGGAACTCCCTTGCCATTTTTTAGCTTTGATATTATTCAGGTCACTCTGAATGCAGTCAGCTTTTAAAACCTCTCAGTATTTTTCTTCTCAAAAAAAAATGCATTAGTATTAATGCATGTTAACAAGAGTTTTAAGAATTAGCTACCACAGTCCCATTGTACGCAAACTTTGACATTATCAGTTCTTTTATCCTTTGTCACCTCTATTTTATCTTAGTCCATCTGCATCTTCCTGTTTTTACTTCCTTTTCTTAGAACCCATGGTCCATTGCTTCAGTCACTCTTTTACCTGTATCCTAAACTTCCTGACCTGGTGCTTATGTCACCAGCTGTCAAAATCCTAGTCCTGGATGATCAAACTCTCTGGCTGCTCCACACTTGCATCCAGGTTGCTAAGTCTTGCTGGAGAAATGGCAGAGGGTGGGGGGTGGAATCACACCACCCAGTGAATCTGTACCAGTAAAAATTCATCACTGCTCCTCTCCAATGTCAGAATTCTGTGTTTCTGTGGTCAGCTTATTGCCTCATTTTCCACAGTGACTTTTTTAAACCTCTCAGTGTTCCTCAAATCTCCCATCTCTCCCTTCACCACTTCCCTGCCAGTTTCAGCAGATAAAGTGACCTCCTCTTTCACAGAGATAAGGGAAGCCTACAGACAGGAATTGCTTCAGCTTCCTGCCATCTGATACCAAACTGTTGTAGGCATTGACCTCTCTTCCTCCTCTCCCAACAGGCAGAGCTCAAGTCCACATCCGTGCATCCTAAGCTTTAATGTCCATACTGATCACCGCTGGGCATGCTAAAAATGCAGAATCTGATTCAGTAGGTTTGAGGTAGGGTCTGAAGTTTGCATTTCTGATGTGATGACAGTACTGCAGTTCATGGATCACACTTTGAGTAGCAAAGTTCTAGATCCCATTTCCTCTGGTCTCCTCAGGAAATGTGTGCTGTCTCTTCCACCTGTTCATCCTGAAGCCTCCTTCCCAGTGGTTTTTTAACATTCCCAAAGTCTATTCTATCTTTAAAAAAAACCCAGCAATAACAACCTTCCCAATCACACCCCCCACCCCCCATCTTTCTTCTCCCTTTCAGAGCCAAACTTATTTTCATCTACAGTTCACTCTGTTCTGGTGTCATTTTTCTGCATTCCGCTGAATTTGCTCTCACCAAGGTCCTCGGTGGCTTCTGTGTCACCAGTGGGCATTTGTCATTCTTACCTTGTCGCCACTCTGCAACATTTGATGCTGTTGACCTCTCTTTCCTTCTGGAAACACTCCATTGCTTTTTTCTGTGTCTGTAATCATGTCTTGTCAGTCTCCTGTGCTAGATGCTTCGCCATCCTTTCCTTAAATGTTGATATTCTTCAGGTCACTGTCTTAGCACTCTTTATACTCTACAGACTTTGTCTAGGAAAACCCCAACCCCTCACATAGCTTTAGTGACCACAGGGGCTGATTCCTTATGTATCTATCTTCTTAGCCCGGTCAGACTTCATTTGACATTTTCATTTGGCTGTCACAAAGGTACCTCAATCTGAAAATGTCAGTAACAACTCACCATTCCCAATACCTGCCTTTGGCACTACTTGTTAAATCTGCTCTTCTTCAGTAGTCCTCTCAGTAAAAAACACAGCAATATTTACCCAGCTTCCCAAGCCAAAAACTAGCAAAGCAGATCATTCTTCTGCACCCTCCCTACCTTTTCCTCTTCATTCAATCAGTTACCTAGTTTTGTGATATTGCTTTGAAGTTCTCTCTCAAATATGCGGACTTTTTTCCATTTCCACTGCTGCAATCCTGACCCAGGCATACATCCTCAAGCTCCTGAACAACCCCAGTACCTTCCTAAGTTGTCCTCTGTATCCTCTTTATCCCTCTCCAATATCTTCTCTACACTGCTGTTAGGGTGATCTATTTAAAATACAAACCTAATGTCATTCTCCTTCCATGGCGTATGGATGAAATCAGCGAACCCTTTACATGGCTTACTGTGCTCTGCATCTGGACTGCCTAACAAGCTCATCTGAGGCCACCATCCACTCTCTTTGTACATTCCAGTCCTTCTGTTCCTTTTTTCAGTTCCTCATCGAGCAAATATTATTTATTTATTTGGCTGCACTGGGTTTTAGTTGAGGCATGTGGGCTCTTCGTTGCCACATGCAGAAGCTTTAGTTGCAGCATGTGGGATCCTTAGTTGTGAACTCTTAGTTGTGGCACGCGAACTCTTAGTTGTGGCACGTAAACTCTAGTTGCGGCACGTGGGATCTAGTTCCCTGACAAGGGATCAAACCTGGGCCCCCTGCATTGGGAGCACGGAGTCTTAGCCACTGGACCACCAGGGAAGTCCCCCATCTAGCAAATTCTTACTTAACTTTTAAATCTCAGCTGGGCTTTCCTGACTCCACATCACCCTCCACTTACTGTTTTGTAAGAACCATGTTATTGAGGAGTCTTCAGAGCCTAGCCGAGTGCCTGGCCCATAATAAGTACTTAATAAATATTGGCTGAATTTGTTAGAGGCCTGGGGATTTCAACCTGGGTAACAGCATTATATATGATTATTCTAATTGTACAGTTACTAAGTTTAAGAAAAACAGGGCTTCTTTAACATTGATTTCTACATCTTTCTTTTCTGTGTAGGTGAAGATGGTGGAACATGGTTTCTTGATCTTAAAAGCAAGGGTGGCAATGTCGGATATGGAGAGCCCTCTGATCGGGCAGATGTGGTGATGAGTATGTCTACTGATGATTTTGTAAAAATGTTTTCAGGTGAGTTTTAACTTTACTTGTTTACTGATTGTTCAAGGAAAATTCTATTAGGTAGGCTTCATTTCTACTAGTTGGAGTAAGATATCATTTCCAATAACACCTTGGTTACCAGAGGTGCTGAACTTAGCTGCAGCTTGTTTATCAAGAGTAAGATCATGCTTCAGTGTTGCCAACTATTGTAATAGGAAACTGCAGCCATCTCCCGTGGCCCAGTGACCCTGCTTTCTGTGGAATCCATCACTAAGAAGAACATCTGCATAATTTTCTGCTTTGCCCATGTATCTCTAAATGTGCCAGAAAATTTTTAAGGGTAATTTTTTTCTACTTTCTACTCTTAAAACACTACTCCAGATGGTAAGTTAATTAACACATGTACTTATTAGAAGCAGCACTTTAAATTTTTTTTTTAAATTTATTTATTTTTGGCTGCATTGGGTCTTCATTGCTGCGTCCAGGCTTTCTCTAGTTGCGGAGAGCAGGGAGCTACTCTTCGTTGCGGTGGGTGGGCTTCTCATTTCAGTGGCTTCTCTTGTTGCGGAGCTCGGGCTCTAGGTGTGTGGGCTTCAGTAGTTGTGGCACGCGGCCTCAGTAGTTGTGGCTCGCGGTCTCTAGAGCGCAGGCTCAGTAGTTGTGGCGCACGAGCTTAGTTGCTCCTCAGCATGTGGGATCTTTCCAGACCAGGGATCGAACCCATGTCCCCTGCATTGGCAGGCGGATTCTTAACCACTGCACCACCAGGGAAGTCCCAGAAGCAGCACTTTAAACAAAAGTATTGTAACATTTTAATCTGAAGATCCTAAAGATTCATTTAATGAGTTATAAATGTTATTTATTCTTTATTCTGTTTTAATCTTCATAAATTGAAGATCATAGTGTATTCTGTGCCCTGTAAGTCTCGCTTTCCATTTCTAACCCAGGATGCTAATGGCCTACATACTATCTGAGCCAGTTTGTGTGTGATGTTACTAATGATTGAGGTTTCTTCAACTTTCCCCCCCTTTTTTTAAACAGTAGTGCTAAATATTCATGGTACAAAAATTAGAAAATATGCTTAGGAAAAAAGAAAATAAATAAAATTATTTTTTATTGTACTGCTGAAAGATAACCATCAGTTGATTTTTGGTTTAAAGTCATATATATATTTTTATGAATGTATATAAATATATAAGTGTGCTTATAAAAACAAGATTATAGCATTGCTGCTGTTTGGTAACCTTTTTCACTTAGTACTTAGTACATTATAAGTACTTAGTACTTAAAAGTACTAGTGTACTTAAAAGTACATTAAAAGTACTTAGTACATTATAACATCTTTTAATGATAATGAATAGTTATCACTTTAATCATTTTTTTAAAATAAATATATTGATTGATTGATTTTTGGCTGACTTGGGTCTTTGTTGCTGCGTGCAGGCTTTCTCTAGTTGCGGCGAGCGGGGCCTGCTCTTTGTTGCGGTGCACAGTCTTCTCATTGCAGTGGCTTCTCTTGTTGCGGAGCACGAGCTCTAAGCATGCGGGCTTCAGTAGTTGTGGCTCGCGGGCTCTAGAGCACAGGCTCAGTAGTTGTGACACACGGGCTCTAGAGCACAGGCTCAGCAGTTGGGGCGCATGGGCTTAGTTTCTCTGTGGCACATGGGATCTTCCTGGACCAGGGCACAAACCTGTGTCCCCTGCATTGGCAGGCGGATTCTTAACCACTGTGCCACCAGGGAAGCCCCTCTTTAATCATTTTAATAGTTTCTTTAGTGTTTGTTTAGTGTTTCAAAATCTCTTTCTCTGTAGGGCTTAAACATAGTGCTTTGGATGCTAAATAAATGTTTGGTAAATTTGAACCTTATAAATATGCAATATTTTGAACTTAAAGACCTTTAAAAATAAAAAAGTTATTGTCAATTTCCAAACAGAAATAACAGTAATTTTAGCTAATATGTACATGATTACTATTGAGTTAAGCAATATTCCCAATAATGGTTTGAGATAAAAGATTTTCTCTATTTTATAAAAAGGGAGACTGAAGTATTGCTTAATTAAATAATAAACCCAGAGTCACTTGGTGGGTGAGTCAATGTTGGAGTTAGAATTCGAATCCAAGCTAACTCGCCAGCTCATACACTTCTAAATCATTATGCTGTTTTGCCCTCCGAAGGTGAAAGAATCAAGTTACCTCCCTAATTTACGTTTTATTTGTGTAGCATAAACTTGTAATGGGCTTTCCATTTATATCTTTCTGTGAATGTGCTCCTGGATTGGCTAGGGGAGGTCAGTCAGCTAAATGAGTGATTAAAAAATATATATATATTCTTATAAGGCTTATTTTCTTTTATTTATTTATTTTGGCAACGCCAAGTGGCACGTGGGATCTTAGTTCCTCAACCAGGGATCGAACCCACACTTCTTGCAGTGGAGGTGCAGAGTCTTAACCACTGGACCGCCAGGAAAGTGCCTTATAAGGTTTATTTTATAGCAGCAGTTCAGATTGGGAGCAAATAACTTTGCTTCTGCTTCTTATGTCTTTTCATTCTTATTCTTTATCCCATCTACTCTCCTTTGAATGGGTGTAATTTAGACCTTATATCCTAAGCATTCTCTTTTAAGAAGCCATAGCCATTTCTGTTACCTAATCTATAGAGTGGATATGTTATAAATATAAAAAATTAAAGCAACTACTGATCAACTAATCAAAATCTCTCTTTTTGGCCAGTAGAGGCCACTGTATAGTAAAGCATTATAATGGAAAGAAAATATATTGTACAAGATTACCTGATTAATATATTGGGAAGAGAAATATACACACATACACATACATATAAAATTGTTCTTACTAGTAGTTTTAAAGTTATTTTTTAGAACAGTTTTGTTAAGGTATAATTTACATACCATAAAATCTACCCATTATAAGTATATATGATTTTTAGTAAATGTATAGGGTTGTACAACCATCACTTATAATCCAGTTTGAGAACATTTCTATCACTCCCTCCAAAATTCTCTGTCCCTTTGCAGTCAATCCCCCTTTTTACTGCCCAGCCAGCCAGACACTAACCTGCTTTCTGTCTCTATAGATTTGCTGTTTCTGGACATTTCATATAAATGGGATTATAAAGTATATAGTCTTTCATATTTGGCTTCTTTTACTTAGCATAAGGCTTTTGAGATTCATCCATCATGTGGTAGCATGTATCAGTAGTTCAGTTCCTTTTTATTGCTGAGTAATATTCCGTTGTATGGATATACCTCATATTTATCCACTCACCAGCTGGTGGATATTTGGGTTGTTTCAAGTTTTGGGGTATTATGAATAATGCTGCTGTGAATATTTTCATACACATATTTGTGTGGATATATATTTTCATTTCTGTTGTGTAGATTTCTAAGAGTCTAATTGCTGGGTCATGTGGGAAGTTGATATGTAACTTTTTAATAAACCACCAAACTTCCCTAAGTGGCTGCACTAATTTTATATTCTTGTCAGCATTGTATAAAGGTTCAGGTTTCTCCAAATCCTCACCAGCACTTACTAGTGCCTTTTATTTTTTTACAGTGTTATTGAGGTATAATTGATAAATAAAAACTGTATATATTTAAGGTATATAACATGATGACTTGGTATTTGTATACACTAGGAAATTACTATACTCAAGCTAATTAACACATCCATCACCTTGCATGGTTACCTTCTTTTTGTTGTCATGAGAACACTTAAGATTTACTCTCAGCAAATTTCAGCAAATTTCAAGTATACAGTACAGTATTATTAACTATAGTCACCGTGCTGAACATTAGATCCCTAGAACTTATTCACCTTATAACTGAAAGTTTTACCCTGAGACCAACATCACACCATTCTACTCTCTGCCTCTGTGGGTTTGACTTTTTTAGGTTCCACATATAAGTGAGGTCATACAGTTTTTGTCTTCTTGTGTCTTGCTTATTTCATGCAGCATAATGTCCTCCAGGTTTATGCATGATGTCACAAATGGCCGTGTCTTTGTTATCATAGCCATTCTAGCGGGTGTGTGGTGGTATCTCGTGCTTTGAATTTTCATTTTCTTAATGATTAATAATGTTGGCCATCTTTCCATGTGCTTAATAGCTGTTTATATTTGATGAACTGTCTATTCAAATGTTTTGCTCGTTTTTATTTATTTATTTATTTATTTATTTTATCTTTTTGGCTGTGTTGGGTCTTTGTTGCTGTGCGCGGGCTTTCTCTAGTTGTGGCGAGCGGGGGCTACTCTTTGTTGCGGTGCGCGGGCTTCTCATTGCAGTGGCTTCTCTTGTTGCGGAGCACGGGCTCTTGGCACACGGTAGTTGTGGCACGCATGCTCAGTAGTTGTGGTGTACGGGCTTAGTTGCTCCTTGGCATGTGTGATCTTCCCAGACCAGGGCTCGAATCCGTGTCCCCTGCATTGTCAGGCGGATTCTTAACCACTGCGCCACCAGGGAAGCCCTTTTCTTGTTTTTAAATTGACTTGTCTTTTTATTATTAAGTTGTAAGAGTTCTTTATAAACTCCAGATGCATGTGACTTGAAAATATTTTCTCTCAGTCTGTGACTTATCTTTTCATTTTCTTAGTGGTGTCTTTTGAGTTACAAAAGTTTTTAGTTTTGATAGTCTAATGTGTCATTTTTTTCTTTTATGGTTCATGCTTTTTTCCCCTAAGTATTTCATTCTTTTTTAATGCTACTGTAAATGAAATTATTGTGTTAATTTTATTTTTTAATTATTTGTTGCTAGTATACATAAATACATTTGACTTTTGTGTAAATTTTATATCCTATGAATTAACCAGTGAAGCTACTTGGGCCTGGGATTTTTTTGTGGGAAAATTTTTAATTACCAATTTGACTTATTGTTCTATGTCAATAGCTTTTTAAATTTTTTATTGATATATAATTCACATACCATATAATTCATCCATTTAAAGTAAACAATTGACTGTTTTTTTAGCATATTCACAGATGTTCGCAACCATCACCACAGTTCATTTTAGAACATTTGCATCACCTCAAAAAGAGAAACCCAGGACCCATTAACTGTTAATCCCATATCCCCCATCTCCTGCCCCTAGCCCTAAGCAACCACTAATCTACTTCCTGTGTCTGTAGATTTCCCTATTCTGGACTTTAATATGAACAGAATCATATATATGGAATTTTTTTGTGTGACTGGCTTCTTTGCAGTGTGTTTCTTCTTTTAGCTTGGTTTCAGGTTTCATTCTTGATGTAGCATGTATCAGTATTTAATTCTCTTCTTTAAAAATGGAGATGAAATTCACATAACATACAATTAACCATGTAAAGTGTACAGTTCAATGGTATTTAACTTAGTGCATTCACAATGCTATGCAACCACCACTTCTCTTTAGTTTCAAAACTTTTTCGTCACCCCAGAAGAACACCCTATACCATTTAAGTAACATCCCATTCCAGCCTCCCACCTCCCATGGGAACTGCTAATATGCTTTCTCTCTCTGTGGATTTGTCTATTCTGGATAGTTTATGTAAATGGAATCATTCAGTATGTGACCTTTTGTGTGTGGCTCTTGTCACTCAGCATAATGTTTTCAAGGTTCATCTAAGTTGTAGCATGTGTCAGTACTTCGTTTCTTTTTATGACTATCTGTTGAAAGATATTTTGTTGGCTGTTATAAACAATGCTGCTATAAACATTTGTGTCCAAGTTTCTGTGTAGATTTATGTTTTCATTTCTCTTTATTGCTGGGTCATATGGTAATTCTATGTTTAACTCTTTGAGGAACTGCGAAAATGTTTTCCATAGCACCTGAACATTTACATTCCTACCAGCAACGTATGAGGGTTTCTATTTATCTGTATCCTTACCCTCACCAACACTTGTTTTTGTTTTTTTGTTTTTTGTTTTTTTACAATAGCAATCCTAGTGAGTATGAAGTAATATCTCATTGTGGTTTTGATTTGCATTTCCCTAATGACAAATCCTGTTCAACATTTTTTTCATGTGCTTATTGGTCATACGTGTATATTCCTTGAAGAAATGTCTATTCAGGTCCTTTTCCCATTGTAACTGGATTTTTTTATCTGTTTAATTTAATTTTTTTTTTGAGTTTTAAGAATTCATTCTTCCTGTGTCAGATTACCTGTCAGTGTACTTTTTTTCTGGAGCTCTTTGTCTTCTTATTACAATCCAAACAGATAGCTCATGGGGAATTCCCTGGTGGTCCAGTGGTTAGGACTCCATGCTTCCAGTGCTGGGGCCCCGGGTTCAATCCCTGGTCAGGGATCCTGCAAGGTGTGTGGTGCGGCCAAAAAGAAAAAAAAGAAAAAAAAAAGAAAAAGAAATCGGTTCTAAACAGATAGCTCATTAAGTCTGCTACACAGCTGTGATCCTAGAAATTTCTGTAACTCTCTCCTGCATTGAATCTCCTGTTTCCTGTATCCCTTTCTTTTTTCTTGGTTTACATCCTCATTTTGGTGGCACCCATTCTCCAGTAGCTTCATTATAAAGGATACATAAGAGGCAATTTTTGTGAGTATCTAAAACTACCTGTATTCTCCCAACACATTGATTATTTGTCTGGGTAGAGAGTTCTGTGTTGCAATTCATTTTCCCTCAGAAAATGAAGTCATTGAAGTCATTGTTCCACCTTCTAAGATTAGATGGAGGATTTGATACTATTCTTAATCTTTTGTATCTACCACTCCCCTTTCTGAAAGTTTTGGAATCAAAATGATCTCTTTCTCTGTAGTGTTCTGATATTTCACAATGATACAAGGCTTTTTTTCATTCATCTTCCTGGATACTTGATGGGCTCTTTGGGAATGTATCTTATATTATTTCTTTGATAGCTATCTCAGTTTTCTCAGTTCTCACTTTCTGAAGAAAACATTAAATCTCTGATTTAATCACCTTACATTTAGGGCCTTATTCTTTCCTTTAAAAAAAAAAATATGTATATATAGTAAGGAAAATTTTATTTCAAAAGATTATTGTGGCGGGGGGGTGCTGGTTCATAGAGACAGCCTTTTGTAATAGCGGGAGGGGGAATTTTGCAATAGAGAAACTGCTGTGACCAGAAGATTGCAAGTGTCTCCTTTCTATTACATTCTAATATTGTGGATATATCAAAATCTTAATTTCCAAGAGTTCACTCATGTTTTCTCAGCTTCTTTTTTCTTCTCTTACTGCCCCCTTCCTCCTCACTCTACCCCATTCCATTCCCCTTCACCTGCTTCTCCTACTTCCTCTCTCTTCAATACCCATTTCCTGTGCTTCTCCTCCTCACCCCTTTTCTTCCAGCATCCTGTTGTTGATACATTGTCACAGCTTGTCTTATCAATGAGGACATGAATTACAGAATTTTTAATTTGTTCATTTATTTCATTTCTGTTTCTTCTATGCCTGCAGTCTCTGTTTCCCCCAAATTGCTTTGATTTGTTTTTGGTTTTGGGGTAATTTTTTTTTTTTCCTGGTCTCCATTTGCTGCCCATTCATCTTTAACAAGCAAGGCTATGTAAAGCTGATTGGAAGCTGTGTATGCATGAGTGGGGCTGTGGACTGGTGGGTTTCACTGCAGAGTGAGAGAGCAAGGAGCCAGTTTTTTAGCTGAAGCCTAACAGTGAAAAGACTGGGAAATGAGAGTAGCAAATAAAAACAAAGTTCCCTCCCTTCATGGAGCTCCTATTTATTATATGTTGTTATTAGCTACAATTCTTTTTTAATGCCCACCATTTTACATTCTGGCATTTCTGTGGTTAAAATACTGCTAAGACGTACTTCTGTGTCCATACACTATATTTTAATGTCATTTCTTAAGAAAATTATATGCATTTATACCATTTGACTTTTTGACGCTAACCTTGAAATGTTAAGAGTTTAATGAACTATAATAGATTGGAAAATAACTAAAATAGATAGTATTTGTTTACTACAATTCATTTGAGGGCCATCTATTCTTTAGTGTACTGTACATGTTGCATCTTCTGCTTTTTGGTATAATCTTTTGTTGATTGTTGCTTTTATATTAGCTCTCATATTACAAGATATAGTTAACATCTAAATCTAGGAATTGGGATTCCCAAGATACTGATAAAAAGATGCTATAAAAGAAATTTCTGTGTTTCAGAGGTTTATAGAACTCAGAGATTCTTTTTATAAGCATGTTCTTGAAGCGCTACGTCCCTAAGGGCACTAATGGCTGATTTTTCCTCTCTCATTTTCTCTTTTTAGGGAAACTAAAACCAACAATAGCATTCATGTCAGGAAGATTGAAGATTAAAGGAAACATGGCCCTAGCAATCAAATTGGAGAAACTAATGAATCAGATGAATGCCAGGCTGTGAAGAGAAAAAAAATGTTGACCGCTAAGCTCAAAAAGTAAAAGGGTTCAATAGTTAAAATTGAATGTTTGTTTTCATCCCTATTATAAGGATATGCATGTTTGTTCTGGAAAAAATAGAATTTCTGTATCTGTAAGACTTGAAATTGTAATTAAAACAGCTAGCCAACCAAACATAAGCATCATTAAGTAGAATTCTAAGACATTCTGTTTTTCTTATTTTGTGAGTTTTGCCCTCTGAGTCCTGTATCTCATACACCATCATCTTCTGGGAAAAGTATTATTAGTAATCAATCGGGGTCAAGCAGCAGCATTACTCTTTTATATCTTTTTCCCATGTAAAATGAGACTAGTCTGTTTTAAATTTTCAGTTTAGGATTGTATACTAATGATATTTTAGATTTTTATAAATTTGTTTTAAAGAAAATCTTCTATATTACATTTTCACAGAAATCACATAATAAACTACTTAATAAATACTATTTGTGAAGACAAATTAAACAAAAAGTATATTTTGTTAACTACCTTTCTAAGTGTAAGGTATTTTACCTATAGGAAAATATTATTGATGTAATTCAACTAACTGCAGTATATATATCCTGTTTTAAAGTATGTAAAAATATCCTTCCTAAGATAATTCCTCCCCAGAAGTGTGCACTTGGTCACAGTGTTTTGAAATGAGAACATTAGAATAGATGGTTGTTATGGGCTGAATGGTATGCCCCCTTCATATGTTGAAGTCCTAACCCCCAGAATCTCAGAATTGATTGTATTTGGAGATAAGATCTTTAAAGGGGTGAGTAAGTTAAAACCCAGGCTTTTAGGGTAGGGTGGGCCATAATCCAGTCTGACTGATGTCCTTATAAGAGGAAATTTGGACACAAAAGAGAGACCAAGGAGGCACACACTAGGAATGACCTAGTGAGGTCTAGTGAGGAATGACCATGTGAGGACCAGCAAGAAGGCAGTCATTTGCAAGCCAAGGAAAGAGGCCTCAGAAGAAACCAAACCTACTGACACCTTGATCTCAGACTAGTCTCCAGAATTGTAAGAAATTTCTGTTGCTTTAGCCACTCAGTCTGTGGTATTTTGTTATTGCAGTCCTAGTAAACTAATGCAATAGTTTGTTTGTATTTCTGTTACGAACACAAGTTCCTGTGCACTACACACAGTGAGGCCAAACAAACTGAAACATTGGAGTTTGTAGCAGAGAAAGGTTTATTACAGGGCCAAGCAAGGAGAATGGGTGGCTTGTGCTCAGAAAACCCAAACTCCCCAATGGTTTTCAGGGAGAAGTTTTTATAGGCAGAATTTGGGGTGAGTGCTGTGTGACTTTCTTCTGATTGGTTGGTGGTGAGGTAACAGGGAGGTGTTTCAGAAATCTTGTGCTCAACCTGAAGTTACCATCCTCCACCTGGGTGGGGGCCTTAGTTCTTACAGAAGAACTCAAAGATATTGTTATATCTATTCCTTGAGGAGGAACCAGGACCCTGCCCCAAGGCTGCACTATTGTTTCTTGACTGCTCCTCCCCTGTTTCTGCATGCCCTCCCTTCCCTGATTAGCAACTGTTTGAATCTGCCCTTTGTAACTCAGTGAAGGTCAAGGAGGCTGAATGAAGCCTATTTCCTACAAACAAGAAATAAGGGACACAGAAAGGCTTTGTACCTAGGATGGCCCCACAGGGTCCTTCTCTGTTTCATTTCTTTTTTTAAAAAAGTTAAACTTTTTTTTTTTTACGCTCCTATCTTTCCTTTTAATCAGTTAAAAATACTTGTTCAGTGTAATTCTTTCACTTCTCACCTTCCACTCACTAATATTATTGTGCTGTTAAGCAACTTAGCTAATTCTGACATTTTGTAGAATCATAACATTAGGAGCACTTAATCTGTATTTTACAAATGAGGAAACAGAGGATCAGAGATAGGAAAGGACTAGCCCAAGGTCAAAATTAACAAGGCCTTTCCAACAACCTCCCAGTACATTGGCTTTGGATAGAACTTGAAGACCCCACTTCCCCCTCCATGAAGCCCAGATAGATTGACTTTGATGTGGCAGCCTCACAACTCCCTTGGCATCTCTCGTTCATTTCCAGCCACATTAGGATCCCTGTCAGATGTTGCCAGCAGACTCCTTTTCTACTGAAATTTTCTAAAGACTTTTCTCCTTTCTCTGCATTTTCCACATGGCTTCAAAGCTTTGGGAAAATAAAAACTAGAAAATATTGTGAGGCAGGAATTCTGGAGTTTGGTTACTGAAACATGAACTTGCTAATTAAAAGGCTTTAGGATATCAGAAGAAAATCTTTCCACAGGGCCCTGGTTTTCATATCAGTAATTGAGGGAGTTGGATGAGGTCATCTGCAGCCTCTTTTTGCTTATTATCACTAAGAAGTAGTGAGCAGTCTGTACTATTTTATCAGAAATAAAGGTACCACAGCTACATTCCTAAAGCTTTCTGTCTTGCCACATCCCCCAGCTGCCTTAATGAATTCATGTGTTCCCTTCTCTTGGATCTTGCCCATTAACTGCACTGAGGTTGCAGAGTCTCCCAGAAGTTTTGAATGGCCATTTTGTGTGTGGTTCAGTATCCATTTGACCCCTGTTTCTGAAATGGAATGGTATGGAGGGAAACCATGCCATTCGGCTTTTTAGTGTTTGATGAAGTTATTTAGGCATTTTAGAGATGGTTTGTTGCTAGTAATCCTATATTTTAACAAATCCTCTTAAATAGTGCCTTTTGTTTGTTTGTTTGTTTCTTTTTTTGGCTGTGCCACACGGCTTGTGGGATCTTAGTTCCCCGAGCAGGGATTGAACCTGGCCCCAGCAGTGAATGCACCAAGTCCTAACCACTGGACCACCAGGGAATTCCCTTAAATAGTGCCTCTTAAATAATCCTCTTAAGTAGAAGAAAAGAAGTCTTTTTCCTCTGCCTATCGTAAGTTTTCAGTTGGGGCCCTGTAAATTAGACTAACAAAAGATAGATTAGCAAGAGAGAAACAAATAGAAGTATTAACATATGCATTGCACATATACATGGAAACATTCAGACATGAGTAACTCAAAGATGTGGTTAGAACTTGAGCTTATACAACAATGAACAATAAATTTTTTTGTGAAGGAACAGGACAAAGAGGACTTTTGAGTTTCTAGGATAGGAAACTGTAGGAAGGAAAATATATGTATTGTACAGTAAGAGTGAGTTTTGTAAGAAACTGCCAAATAGAAAAACTGTCAAAAAAAAAAAAAAAAAGAAACTGCCAAATAGTCTTCCAAAGTGGCTGTACCATTTTGCATTCCCACCAGCAGCATGTTCCTGTTGCTCCACATCCTTGCCAGCACTTGGTATTGCCAGTTTTTTGGATTTTACTCATTCTAACAGGTGTGTGGTAGTATCTCATTGTTGCTTTAATTTGCCATTCCCTCGTGACATATGATGTTGAACATCTTTTCATATGCTTGCTTTCCTCTATATCTTCTTTGGTGAGATGTCTGTTGAGGTCTTTGGCCCATTTTTAAATCAGGTTATTTGTTTTCTTATTGTTGCATTTTAAGAGTTCTTTGTATATTTTGGATAACAATCCTTTATCAGATGTGTCTTTCATAAATATTTTTTCCCAATCTGTGACTTGCTTTCTCATTCTCTTGACATTGTCTTTTGCGGAGCAGAAGTTTTTCATTTTAATGAAACCTACATATCAGTCATTTCTTTCATGGATCATGCCTTTGGAGTTGTATCTAAAAAGTCATTGGGGCTTCCCTGGTGGCACAGTGGTTGAGAATCTGCCTGCCAATGCAGGTGACACGGGTTCGAGCCCTGGTCTGGGAAGATCCCACATGCCGCGGAGCAACTAGGCCCGTGAGCCACAACTACTGAGCCTGCGTGTCTGGAGCCTGTGCTCCGCAACAAGAGCGGCCACGATAGTGAGAGGCCCGCGCACCGTGATGAAGAGTGGCCCCCGCTTGCCGCAACTAGAGAAAGCCCTCGCACAGAAACGAAGACCCAACACAGCCAAAAATAAAAATAAATAAATAAATCAATAAATAAAGTCATTGCCATACCCAAGGTCATCTAGGTTTTCTCCTATGATATTTTCTAGGGAGTTTTAGTTTTGCATTAGACATTTAGATCTGTAATCCTTTTTTTTTTTTTTTTAATTAATTAATTAATTTATTTTTGGCTGTGTTGGGTCTTCATTCCTGTGCGAGGGCTTTCTCCAGTTGCAGCAAGTGGGGGCCACTCTTCATCGCGGTGCACGGGCCTCTCACTATCGCGGCCTCTCTTGTTGTGGAGCAGAGGCTCCAGACGCGCAGGCTCAGTAATTGGGGCTCACGGGTGTAGTTGCTCCGCGGCATGTGGGATCCTCCCAGACCAGGGCTCGAACCCGCGTCCCCTGCACTGGCAGGCAGACTCTCAACCACTGCGCCACCAGAGAAGCCCCCTGTAATCCATTTTGAGTAATTTTTGTGAAAGGTGTAAAGCCTTTGTTTATTTTTATTTATTTATTATTTTGCATGTGTATATCCAGTTGTTCCAGCACCATTTGTTGAAAAGACTATCTTTGCTCCTTTGTCAAAGGTCAGTTGACTATATTCATGTGGGTATATTTCTAGGCTCTCTATTCTCCTACATTGATCTATTTATCCTTTCACCAATACCACGCTACGTGGTTACTTTAGCTTTATAGTAAGTCTTGAAGTCAGGTAATGTCAATCTGAACTTTGATCTTCAATATTGAGTTGGCTATTCTGGTTCTTTCGCCTCTCCATATAACTTTAGAATAAGTTTGTTCATATTCACAAAATAACTTGCTGGGATTTTGATTGGCTTTGAGTTGAATCTATATATCAACTTGGGATAAACTGATGTTTTGACAGTATTGAGTCTTCCTATCCATGGACATGAAATATCTCTTCATTTATTGTTATTCTTTGATATCTTTCATCACAGTTTGGTAGGTTTTCTTATATAGATCTTGCACATAGTTTGTTAGATTTGTATCTGAATATTTAAATTTTTTGAGTGCTAATATAAATGGTAATGTGTTTTACATTTCAAATTTCACTTCATTACTGGTATATAGGAATGTGATTGACTTTTGTATATTAATCTTGTATTCTACAACCCTGCTATAATAATTTACTAGTTCCCAGAGGTTTCTTTGGTAATTTTTACAGCTTTTCTATATAGACAATTATGTCATCTGTGAACAGAGAGTTTTATTTCTCCTTCCCAACCTGTATACCTTTTATTTCCTTTTATGTTACTGCATTAGCTAGGACTTCCAGTATGATGTTGAAAAGCAGTAGTAAGAGGGGACATCCTTGCCTTATTCATGATCTTAATGGGAAAGCTTCTAGTTTCTCACCATTAACTGTGATGTTAGTTGTAGGTTTTTTGTAGATATTCTTTATCAAATTGAGGAAGTTCCCCTCTATTCCTAGCTTACTGAAATATTTTATTATGAGTGGGTGTTGGACTTTGTCAAATGCTTTTTCTGCATCTATTTGTATGATGTGATTTTTCTCTTTCAGCCTGTTGATGTGGTAGATTACATTAATGGATTTTTGAATGTTGAACCATCCTTGCAAACCTAGGATAAATCCCACTTGGTTGTTTTTATGGCCTATATGTTCTTATGCCAACAAATTTCATATATTGAAATCCTAACCCCCAAGATGATGGTATTAGAAGGCAGAGCCTTTGGGAGGTGATTAGGTCATGAGGGTGGGGCCCTCATGACTGGGATTAATGCCCTTATAAAAGAGACCTCAGAGAGAGTTAGCTGGTCCCTTTCACCAAGTGAGGACATGGCAAAAAGGTGCCACCAGTGAATCAGAACTCAGGCCCTCACCATACACCAGATCTGCCTGTGCCTTGGTCTTGGACTTCCCAGCCTCCAGAACTGTGCAAAATAACTTTCTGTTGTTTTTAAACCACCTAGTCTCTGGTATTTTGTTATAGCAGGCTGAACAGGCTAAGACAACTGTGGTATGTAAGTCTTTTTATATGTTGTTGGATTCAATTTGCTAATATTTTGTTGAGGATTTTTGCATCTAAGTTCATGAGAGATGTTGGTCTGTAGTTTTCTTTTCTTATAACATCTTTGTCTGGTTTTGGTACTAGGGTAATGCTGGTTTCACAGGGTGAATTAGGAATATTTTCTGTTTCTGTCTTCTGAAGGGGACTGTAGAGAACTGGTATAATTTTCTTCCTTAAATGTTTGTTAGAATTCATCAGTGAACCCATCTTGACCTGGTGCTTTCTGTTTTGGGAAGTTATTCATTACCATTTGCTTTATTCCATCTGTTCTGTATATCTTTGTTCTTCTTTTCTGGTCTTCTTCCATTTCTTTCTGTCTTCCTTGAAAGAATCTCACAAAATATTTCCATTTCCCATTCCCATCCTTTGTACTACTTTGTCATACATTTTATTTCCACATATGTTTTAAACTCTACAGTATATTTAATATTTTTGATAACAGTGAATTTTTTTAAAGATTAAAAAATGAGAAAAAAAGTCTTTAAATTTACATATCTGTTTACTCTTTGCACTGTCAACCTATCCATCACCAACTATCCAAACACATGAACATATCCAAAAGTTTCCTCCTGCCCCTTCGTAGCCATTTATGCCCATCCTCGATCCCATTTCCAGCAAGTACTGATCTGCTTTCTATAACTACAGATTAGTTTGCATTTTCCTGGAATTTACATTAATGGAGCCATACAGTATATATTTTCTGTTTGGCTTCTTTCAATCTGCATAATTACTTTGAAATTTGTTCTTGTCATTACATATAGCAATAGTTCATTCCTTTTTATTACTGCTGAGTAGTTTGCCATTATATGAATACACCACAGTTTGTTTATCCATTCACCTGTTGATAGACATTGGGGTAGTTTCCAGCTTTTGGCTATTACAAATAAAGCTGCTGTGAACATTCATGTACCAAGTCCCTGTATTCTCTTGGGTATGAAATGACTGGATCATATGGTATGCATATATTTAACTTTTTAAGAAATTGCCAAACTTTTTTCCAAAGTGGTTATACTATTTTACATTTCACTAACAATGTATAGGATTTCGTTTCTTCACATTTTCATCAACACCTGATATGTACAGCCTTTTAAATTTTAGCCATTCTAATAAGTATGTAGTAGTATCTCATTGTATTTTAACTTCCATATCCCTGATGAGGATGAGCATCTTTACATGTGCTTATTTGACATGTGTGTATCTTCTTGATGAAGTGTCTGCTCAAATCTTTGCCCACATTTATTCCATTGTTTGTTTTATTATTGAATTTTGGGAGCTCTTTATGTATTCAGGATACAAATAATTTTTCAGATATTTGCAAATATTTTCTCCCTTTCAATAGATTGTCTTTTTATTCTCTTACCAGTGATACAGGAGTAAGAAAATTTTTTCAAATAGATGAGGTTCGGGCTTCCCTGGTGGTGCAGTGGCTAAGAATCCACCTGCCATTGCAGGGGACACGGGTTCGAGCCCTGGTCTGAGAAGATCCCACATGCCGCGGAGCAACTAAGCCCATGCGCCACAACTACTGAGCCTGAGCTCTAGAGCCTGTGAGCCATAACTACTGAGCCCACGTGCCACAGCTACTGAAGCCTGCACACTTAGAGCCCATGCTCTGCAACGAGAAGCCACCACAGTGAGAAGCCCGCGCACTGCAACGAAGAGTAGCCCCCCACTCGCCACAACTAGAGAAAGCCCGTGCACAGCCACAAAGACACAACACGGCCAAAAATAAAATAAATAAATAAAATTTTTTAAAAATAGATGAGGTTCAACTTATCAATCTTTTTCTTTACTGGATCATGCTTTCGGTATAATGAAGAAATCTTTGCTTAACTGAAAACTTCTGGAAGTTTTACAGTTTTAAGTTTTGCATTTAGGTGTATTTAGCATTTCAAGTTAATTTTTGTACATGTGCAATGTGTGGATCAAATTTCATATTTCTGACTAGGGATATCCAATTGTTCCAGCATCATTTGTTGAAAAACAGCAGATTAAAATAAAAATAGAACTTTAAAAATGAAAAATATAATACATTAAAAAACTTTTCCATAATACAAGTTGAGGTTTCCATTACTGTAAGGTTAATGAAAAATATTGTTTAGTCACAAAAAGCACAAAAGCAATGTTTGTGCAACTTAAAAGTATACACAATTGACCATATATTTATCTGAGAAAGTACCAAGTGATTACAAGGCAGTCACATCCTAGCCAGTCTCTACTACTGGAAGTCTAAGAACTTTAATTCTATTTAATTCTTTCCAGCACCATGAGCCAGCCAAAGATTTCTGCTTAGATTTTTTTTTTTTTTTTTTTTTCTGTTAACAACTGCTTTCTGCTTGATTTCCTGGCTTCTTGCCTCTTGCATGAACGGGCTAGGAATCAGCAAATGCTTTGAGGGAAAATATGTAGAATGACTGACTCCTTTTACTGTGATTGCCTTTCTTCTGGGATCTTAACATCTCAAGCCCTAGCTACCCTGATAGACTTGACCTCCAAAATTTGTACCTCCAGCCCAATCAGACTATTGAAAGCTCTAGGATGCCTCTCTCAGATTTCTATACTCCTAGACACAAATCAACAATGCCCTGAGGAGGAAACATGGCTTAGGATGGAGAATTCACTTAATCGTGTTTCCCTTCTTGCTGGGCTCTTGGGAATCTCAAGCCTTGGCTGCCTGGCTTGCTGTATAACAGGTTTAAACAGACTTTTATTTTATTTTTTTTAAATGCAGCTTTTTATAGCTTTTAGTGGGAGAGTTAGTTTGTTCAACAAGGTACCTCATCATAGCTGGAAGCCTGCATCATTTAAACTCATCAAGATAGAAATATCCTTTAAACAAATGGGACTGCATTTAAAAAGTTAATTGTGGTAAAAAAACAAATAATACAAAATTTATCCTTTTAACCATTTTCAAGTGTACAGGTCAGTGGTTTATCCTCACATTGTTGTGTATCAGATCTCTAGAACTTTTTCATCTTGCAAAACTAAAACTCTATACTCATGGAACAACAACTCTCCATAATCCCCTCCTCATTCCCTGGCAACCACCATAATACCCTCTGTTTCCATGATTTTGGCAACTCTAGGTACCTTATATAAGTGATTTTGACAACTCTAGGTACCTTATATACAGTATTTGTTGTTTTGTGGCTGGTTTATTTCACTTGGTGTAATGTCCTCAAGGTTCATCTATGTTGTAGCATGTGACAGGATTGCTTTTTTAAGGCTGAATAATACTCTACTGTACGTATATGCCACATTTTGTTTATCCATTCATCCATCCTTGGACATTTTGGTTGCTTCCATCTCTGGGCTATTGTGAATAATGGTGCAGTGAACATGGGTTGCAAATGTCTCTTTAAGTTCTTGCTTCAAATTCTTTTGGATATATACCTAGAGGTGGGATTTCTGGATCACACAGTAATTCCATTTTTAGTTTTTTGAGGACCCTCCATAGTGTTTTCCATAGTGGCTGCACCATTTTACATTTCTACCAGCAATGCACGGGATTTCAATTTTCCCACAGGATTATGTACTTGAAACATGTGGCGATTAACTGTTTTTTCTTTTTTCTAATACATTTATTTTATTTATTTATTTTTGGCTGCATTGTGTCTTTGTTGCTGCACATGGGCTTTCTCTAGTTGTGGCGAGCGGGGGCTACTCTTCGTTGCAGTGCGCGGGCTTCTCACTGCGGTGGCTTCTCTTGTTGCGGAGCACAGGCTGTAGGTGTGCAGGCTTCAGTAGTTGTGGCACGTAGGCTCTAGAGCGCAGGCTCAGTAGTTGTGGCGGATGGGCTTAGTTGCTCTGTGGCATGTGGGATCTTCCCGGACCAGGGCTCGAACCCGTGTCCCCTGCATTGGCAGGCAGATTCTTAACCACTGCACCACCAGGAAAGTCCCTGTTTTTTTCTTTTTTTGGACACATTATTTATCAAAAATGTTCACAGATTTTTAAATTCAGCCTTGATCAGGAGGAGTGTTGATAGACAAAGGTGTTAGGAATCCTTTCTCCTTTGTTCAGAAGTTAGTCTCTTTTTCTGCTCAGTCATACTCTTCTCTCCCCTCACTTACCCCAGGGTAGGAGGGAATGAGGTTTCCCTGTCACAGCTGGGGTGAGGCCAAGATGTGAGCACTACATATGGCTAATCAGATATGCTTTAAATGATAGTTATTGCCATTATTATTTTGGAGATGCTTAGGGCTGTAAATAGAAAGGAGCACGGAGACAGACTGCCTGGGACGAATCTGGGTTCCTCCTGCTACTATGTGATCTTGGGCAGCTTTCTTACTCTCTCTGTGCCTCAGTTTCCTCATGTGCAAAACAGCAATGCTAACAAGACCCACTTCATAGAGTTCTTAGGATTAAGCAAATTAATATTTGCTAAGCACTTAGTGTAAGGACTATGAAAGTGTTTGGTAGATAAAAAAAAAAGGTGGAGGGCGCCTGGTCCAGCCTTACCTCCCTTGTGCCGAGCTGTGCAGGTGGTGTTACTATATGTTTCCCGGTCTTAGTGTGTTTTAGGTGTTATTCAGCAGCCCGGCTCCCTCCACGGGATGGTTGCGTGTGGTTGTAGCTGTATTAGAAACTTCCACCGGGCAGCGGTGACTGTGGGTTGTACGTCTGTCGATCGGAGGTGTTCTTGCACGTGCCTGGATGTAGAGGTGACTCCACTCAGCGCGTTAAAACAGGTATCACACGCCTGACAACCCCAGGGTCTTGCAAGGAGGTCTGATCCTGGCGTTTAGGTGGAGCTGTACGGAGTTGCAAAGGGCAGCGGGGGCCGCGGGCCTGGCGCGTGTGGCAGGAGGAGGTGTTGCCCACTTGAGAACGCAGAGGGGATCGTGGCTCCCACGCCTGTCGGGCTGCGGAGACCGAGCTCGTGGTCGCGTGTCTGTAGCAGGAGGGTCGGTCCACACCTCCGGACAGCCTCCACCGCTAGCTCGGTGCGCGTCGTGGGAGGTGCCGTTACACACTTCCTGTGGGTCTCCCGGACCACAGCGCGTTTCCGGTGCCGGCTGGAGGCCGGGGTCCGAGCCCCCGCCCCGCTCGCCGGCCCCGCCCCGCCCGCACCCCGCCCCCCGCCTGCCCGCCGCGCTTGGAGTCGGGCGCGCGGAGCCCGAGGCGCACGGAGCGGCGCGCGCCGGTCGGCAGAGCCAGGCTGGCGCCCCCGCCCCCAGCCCCTCGGTCCGTCGCCCGTCCGGCGCCTTCCCGTTCTACTTACCTTCGCTCCCCGGCCCTGTGGCCGCGCTCCCTCCCTCCCGCCCCCTCCAGCCCTTGCTGCCGGGCTCCTACAGGCCCCCTCGCTGCCCGCGTTCCTATGGACAGACGCACAGACACCTGCAGGTGGGTGAGAGCCCGCTCGCGGGGCGGGGACGAGCGCGCCGACGCTGCGCCCGGGGCCGGGAGCCCCTTTGTGTGGGGGGCGGTCGCACTGGCGTCCGCGCCGCTTCCCCCCCACTCGGCGGCCTAGCAGTGACCCGGCTGAACCCTCCTTTTGTTCCTCTGGGCTTGCGAGGCGGGGGGGGGGGGGGGGCGCGAGAAGGCCGAGAGTCAGGGCTGAGAGCCGGGCGGCCGGACGTCGCCGGCGACGGCCTCGGGGGCGTGAGGGGGTAGAAACCCCCGGCGGCCGAGCGAGCGGCGGTCGCGGCTCTGGGCTGTCTCTCTGGGGCCGGCCCGCCGCCCAGCGTCTTCTGTCGCCGCCGCGGCAGCGGGCGCGCTGCGTGGGTCTGGCTCGCCCGCTCCCTCTCTGGGATTTGTTGGAGGTGGGAAGGAGGGCGGGAAAGGGGAAAGAAAAGAGGTGCTCTCTTAGTTTTCAAGTCTTGAGGAGGTTATGGAGAGAGAGGGAGAGAGGTGTTTCGGGGCTTTGCCAGACTTGTTTCCCTCCCGCGAGGCACGCCAAGGTGCGTTTGGGGCGTGTGTAAAGGAGCGTGCATCGCTTGGGTCCCTTATTTATTGTTTCTGACGGAGGAGGGCTTTCTCCGAAGGGCTCTTCCGCCCCCCACCCCGTCTGAGGCTGCGCACAGTGATTTGTGTTTGTTATCAAATACATCGAGAAATAGATTTCCCTCGCTAGGAGAAGGTTGGGCTGACCAAAATCAAAGAGTGTGTTTTAGTATTCTGATGGCTTTCTTTCTCTTTCTTTCTCTTTCTTTCTTTCTTTCTCTTTCTTTCTTTCTTTCTCTTTCTTTCTTTCTTTCTTTCTTTCTTTCTTTCAGATAGGGACTTAAAGGCAAGAAATAAAAGATGAATATGGCTGTGATTGTTACATATATGTATAACTTTTGGAGGTAAAGTTTTGTTATTTCCCAGACTCCTTAGGTTTAACATGACAGAATCTTCTACCTATTAAATAAACAGTTCACAAGCAAGTCACTTCCACAGTGGAGGTTAGACTGGAGCGCGATAAACAATTCTCTTAACTTTCTGTCCAGGCTAAAACCTTTATTTTTGCTGGTTTAAGATATGAGATCTTTCACGACATATGGGGAGAACATGAACGTTAGAACTGATCATTTCTCCCTGTGATTGTGCTTTCCCTATTTTATTATATGTATTTATGTATTCTCTGTTTATAACCCAACGACTGGGTTGTATATGGTGGATATAACTTTTGAAAAGTACTGTGATATTTCTGATTTGTATTATTTATCTAAGTTTTTTATGAACAGTTGCTATGTATTTGTAGATATTCAGATAATAAATGAAGTTGCATAAGCACCCAGAAAATTAATTTTCCAGATTCAGTTTTTTTAATGGGATTTTTTTTTTTTCTTAATTTATTTTTGGCTGCATTGGGTCTTCGTTGCGCGGGCTTTCTCTACTTGCGGGGGGGGGGCTACTTTTCGTTGTGGTGGGCGAGCTTCTCATCGCAGTGGCTTCTCGTTGCGGAGCTTGGGCTCTAGGCGCGTGGGCTTCAGTAGTTATGGCACGCGGGCTCTAGAGCACAGGTTCAGTAGTTGTGGGGCACGGGCTTAGTTGCTTTGTGGCATGTGGGGTCTTCCCGGACCAGGGCTTGAACCCGTGTCCCCTGCATTGGCAGGCGGATTCTTAACCACTGCACCACCAGGGAAGCCCTTCCAGATTCAGATTTTTAACGCAGGTGTGGATTTATATCTTTGCATTCACCTCTATCTACTGCTCATTTCTGGAGACTTTTTTTTTTTTTGCTTATTGTTTGAGAATCCATATTGACAAACTTAAATCTGATGGTTACCAAGGAGATCAAAAAAGAAAACACAGTTTTGGGGACACGCAGTTATATGTACAGCTATATGTAGGAAATGTAGTCTTTCTTAAAAAATAAAAGTATTATCATCCAAACATGAAGGAAAATTATTATGGTGGAAGGAATATTTGCTATTTAAATTTTTGTCAAGTAACATGTAGAAATTTGTCAGAAAACAATATACAATTTAATATAGTGTTAACTAGGCAAACTGATTTTTGTCATTATAAAGAGGAGACAGTTTAGTATGCCTAAAATAGTGGTCTTTTTCTAGGAGAAAAATGTATCCTAGATTCTTGTCCTAGTTTTACATTAACAGATTAATATTATTTCATGCCTTATTTTGTAAATGCCTGGAGTGTACATTTTTGTACACTTTACTTAAAACTTAGAAGAGGCTACATCTAACAAAGGTCATGCCAGCCTCTTTGATTAGTTCCTGTTTTGACTTCTGTTCTAGATTAGATAAATGAATTTAAACTCTGCACAGAGCTCAGTGTCAGGCGCTGGTAGGCCCTTGAGCAAGATACCTCTTCCTTTTCTAATAAGGATGGCCCAAAGAGGCTAAGTGTTGAAATTTGTTCAGACTTTATCATGAATGGTGGAATAGAGTTCTAAAACACTTCCAGAGTTTCAGCTCTTTAGATACAGACTCTTCATCAGCTCTTCCCAGTATGAAAACAGATAAGCTAACAAATTGAATTGCATGTTTATGTATTTGTTTACATGGCTGTCAGTTGTAGCATTAAGGTTTAACGGAGTCACTGTGTAAACTAAACATTAAGAGTGTGGCCTGCATTGAGAATTGCTTGGCAAAGTTGTAGCTGTGTCTAACAGTTTTCTGGGATCGGCATGGTGTGTTTACTTAGGCTGGCTAAAAGATAACACCTGGTTTTTTTGTTTTGTTTTTGTTTGTTGACTGTGATATGTAGATATTAATTTTTTTGTTTTGTGTTTTGTTTTTCTATAATTAACGGTACTATTTTAGTTAATCAGAAGCATTCCAGAGACTCCTTCATATTTTCATTTGATTTTTCGTCTGGTATGTTGGTGTTTAGGAAGGCATGTAAATTATTTTTCACATCTCATGGTTGAAATTTTTTTCTGCTGCTTTTGATACTATGACAAATAAATGCTTCCAGAAATTTTGAATTTGCGTAAAGTTGGGTTTTAAATGTATCAATAGCTGAGCAGTAGAATCTGATATTTACCAGTTTTTGTTTTTTGTTTTAACAACACTAAGCTTTCCACGGTTAAATTTGATAGGCTTTAAAATCCATAGACTTTTCTAGTCTTTTTCTGTTTGTTAGTTATTAGTGTGGTACCATTAAAAGACACTTAAAATGTTCACTTTATGTTTGGAACCCTCAAATGACTAGTATTATCATTAGTAATAACCAGGGGGAAAGCTGAAAAGTTAACAGTTTTATTCTTTATAAAAGATCTGTGCCTTTCAAGTTCTTTTTCCTGAAGTTTTTTGTAGCTTGGGAAAGTAGGCCTGACTGTGAGAGGTGCGGACAGTGACCTCTCATTCCAGCCTTTATCGTCCTGTGTTGTTTAAGAGCAGTACATACCCTTGCTGCTTGCCGAAAATGCAGAATTCATTCTTGGACTAATATTCTGCTACCAGATGTATGAGGCTGGCTCTAAAGAAGCTTGTTCTCTTAAATACTGTCAAAAATAGAGAAGCTGAAGATTGGAGAGAAGCCATTTATTTTGAACAGTTTATTTTTTGACAGTTTGTGTTTGTAAAGAAACCTGCTCATAATATTTAGTGAAGAGACCTACATAGTTGCCTGAAGAAACCCCACAGGTTTCTTTTTTGCCTTGAAAAAAGTTTCCATAGAGCTTAACTCTTCCATGGTACTTCTTGACTTTGCTTCTGATTAGTTGATTTATGGACTTTATTTTACCAGCATGATTGGAGAATTCTTTTGCTATACTGAAATTGCACTCTGCCTGTGCTCTCTTCTGTTTCCTAGGTAACAAATGCACTGCACAGATTCCATAGTGAGGACTGTGGTTGGCTAGTTACAGTGTAAATTCTGTTGTTTGGTAAAGCTTAGTCTCAAATTCAAATAAAGGTCAAGAAACCAAAAGTACTGAAAATGCAAATTTTTGCATTTTATTTTGTATGCAGTGTCAACAAAGTGTAATACCCTTTTCTGGAGAAAGGCAAATTATGCAGCAGTATTCATGTTTGTTTTGCAAAGTCTCACACTTAAACCGTTGGAGAGCTTTTTGAGTATTGCATATTGGTAAAACCAGTGTCTCTAGTGACAAAGAAGATGTATTTCAGAAACACTTTATCACACTTAAAGTAATATAGAAAGCAAAGGGATGTGGTCTAGGACATCAGTAATTGGACCTTTTGTACTGAAAGAAAAGTAGCATCAAAAGATGTCTCAAAAGATAAATTGTGCAACTTTATGTGAAATATAAGTTTAAAAAACTTGAAGAAGACATTAAATTATTTAAGAAACTTTTTAAAACATTGAAAGTCTTACCACAAAATGGTGCATTTTTCTTCCAGCTTTTTTCCCCCTCTGATCTGCCTGAATGTTGACCGGCCTGGCACGAGGGAGCAGGTCTTCAAGTTGGAGAATTGCTTTCCCCTCCACCTTACTTCCTCTTGGGCCTCTGTAGCTCTGGATGCAGGGCAAGAAGTAGTGCAACTGCTAGTAATTATTACCTGTTTGTTAAAAAACAAAAAACACAAAAATAACTTTCAAAGAATTCCATTAATACCCATTGCAAATATCTTTTCATTTGATGCCTGAAAACTTTTTTTTATTTGTTAATTATCAAGGATTCCATTAGCTGAAATTTTTTTTAAAAATTCTTTTGAGTTCTAGAGAATTATCCAAAGTTGCCTCCATTACTCTCCCTTCCTTGGCTGAATTGTTTTTGGGTTATTTTATTTACTTTTTTGGTTCATTAAAATGTCAGGAATAGGATATATCTTGGTTGGATTTCTCTCTTCTTGATTTTTCTCAAAACTGACACTACTTTAACCTCTTCCGTCCTTTTCTACTTGCCAGTATTGTGTCCCTTCACTTTTCCCTTGTCAATATCTTCCCTGTTTTCCCTTGTAAATACTTACTGTTTAAAAATTTTTATTGTTGCATATAAGCCATAATCACCACATAGCAAAAGCTCTACTTTTCTGTTACAAGGCTTCATACTTACTGGAATATTATCAGTATCTGTGGACTCTTACCCAACTAGGACTACTTTCTCTCTCTAGCCTGTATTCGTTTTCAAGGGCTGCTGAAACCAAGTACGACAGACTGGGTGGCTTCTACAACAAAAATTTATTTAATTTTTACAGTTCTGGAAGCTATCAGATGTTGGCAGGGTTGGATTCTTCTTAGGCCTCTCTCCTTGGCTTTTAGATGGTTGTTTTCCTTAGGTATCTTCACATGGTCCTTCCTGTGTGCCCCTCTGTGACCTAATCTCCTCTCTTCCTGTAAGGACATCAGTCCATATCCTTAGGATTCACCCAAATGACCTCATTTACCTTAATTACCTCTTTAAAGGCCCAGTCTCCAAATACAGTCTCATTCTGAAGTACTGGGGGTTAGGACTTCAGTGTATGAATTTGGAGGGAACACAATTCAGCTGATAATACAGCCTATTCCTCCACCATTGTCTTTCATACATACATACATATATACATACTTCACACCACATGTGTAATTTTATAGTGGTTTTCATCTTTTATACCTTTTTTATTACTCTCTTGGCATTTTTTCACTTGAGTGCAAGGTCCAGTAGACAGCAATATGATCAACTTCGTATGCCATTAAAAATAATTAAAGTGGGGAGTTAAAGGCTTTATTTTGTTTTTATTCACTCTTCATATTCATTATTTTTAAATATTTTATTTTGAATAGTTTAAAGTAGAAAATTCTTAATCATTGGTTTCAAATGCAGGAGAATCTCAATGTAGCCAAATTTAGTGAAACTGCTGATGCTGTTTTCTTGTGAATTCTAAGGACATGTTTCTTTTGGTGCTCTTTTTCAGATATTGGCCTTGCTCCTTGCACGGTAAATTACATGCCATTCTGATCAGTTCACACCTTCCTTGGCTGATGTCTCTTGAATCTGATATCCACTCAGGGCCTCTCTGCTGAAATCCAGATGTATACAACAACCAACTGGACACAGTCATTTGATATGCCACAAACACTTCACATTCAGCATGCCCAAAACTTGATTTATCTTTCTCTTCATATCTGTGTCTTTTCTTGTGTTCCCTAGCTTAGTGAGTGGTACTATCTCCATCCATTTTCCCAGTCCAGAAATTTAGGAGTTATCTGTGACGCCTCCCTTATTCTCAGTCCTGTCTTCCATACATAATCAAGTGCCTAGACCAGTCAGTTCCTGCTCCCCAAGATTTCTCAGTTCTGTCTGTTCACCCCATACAAGTCACAAACTACTCTGTCACCTTTGCCCATCATTGGTTTTAGTTCTACAGTTGAATATATTCAGTTTACAACGTAAGTCCTTGTGCTAAGGCTTCTATAATCATCATTTGATAGTCTGAAGCTCAATGAATCCTCATAAATAGCTTGTGTGAGAAATATCTTCTGTCTTTCATATTTAAAACTGTTCATCTGTGGCTTTTAAACTTGAAGGGCAGTTTGGCTGAATATAATTACTTAGCCTGCATTTTCTTCCCTCAAATACCTTTTTTTTTTCTTTTAATGTTTGCATCTCTCTTTTTTTTAAAGTAATTTTATTTTATTTATTTATTTATTTATTTAGGGCTGCGCTGCATTCGGGATCTTAGTTCCCAGACCAGGGATCGAACCTGCGCACCCTGCAGTGGAAGCGCAGAGTCTTAACCACTGGACCACTGGAGAATTCCCCTTTCCTCAAGTATCTTAAATATGTTATTCTGTTTTAAGATTTGACAAACCTTTTCTTTAAGAGGCCAAATAGTAATTATTTTAGGCTTTGTGGGCCATAGGTCACTGTCACAATTATTTAACTGTGCCATGTCAGTGCAAAAGCAGCCATAGAGAATATATAAATGAACAAGCATGACTGTGTTCCGGTAAAACTTTATTTACAGAACTGGACTGTGGGCTAGATTTGGTACATAAGCCATAGTTTGCTGAGTCCTACTATATTGTATTCTGATAAAAAGTGTTGTCAGAGTCTAATACCAATATGATTTTCTTTCTTTTTTAAGTGTCTTTATCTTTTTCCCTAGATGCCCAAAGGACATTCCCCCCCCCTTTTTTTTTAAATTTTTTTTTATTTTGGCTGTGCTGGGTCTTTGTTGTAGCGCATGGGCTCTTCGTTGCGGCGTGCGGGGCTTCTCTAGTTGTGGTGCGTGGGCTTACTTGCAGTATGTGGGATCTTATTTCCCTGATCAGGGATCGAACCCAGGCCCCCTGCATTGGGAGCACGGAGTCTTAACCACTGGACCACCCACCAGGGAAGTCTCCCTTCATCTTTAAAGGCAAATAATTTTACTAGAATACGTCTTAAGTGTTGGCTGTTCTCTGTTAATTTTTCCAGATACACAATGGATGTTTTATTATGTTGGCTCAAATTTTTTAAAAAAATATTTTCATCAGTTATATTATTCTTTTCCATTATTTTTATTTTCTTCCTTGAGGTCTTCTGTTACATATATGTTGAATCTTCTTTGCTTATATTTTATGTCTATACTTTATTCAGATTCTTTTTATTTTATTTTTTATATTTGCTGTATTTTTTTCTTTTTCTCTTTTAGTCTCTTTAATGTACTTTCCATGGTGTCTATCTATTAAGCCTAGTGTTCCTTCTAGTTTTGTCTTCCTTTTGAATTTTTTTTTTCCTTTCGTATTCCATACTGAACTCTGTCATTTCTCTTTTTAAATGTTCTTGTTATTTGGCCATTGTCATTTTTTTTAGCTTTTCTATTTCTGATGTATGCTTTCTTTCATAGCATCCTATCATTTCCTTAACTTCTTTCAATTCATATTGAAATATTATGTTACAGTTTTCATCTGCTTTATGGCCATATTTTTGTGATGTTCCTTCATTGACTACTGGTATGTAATTTGGTTCTTTTTAATCTTTTTCTCACAGTACTTTTCATAGGGTTATATTGTATTCTTTTCTCTTGTTCATGTATAAATTAGAGGGATTTACCTGTACTTCAGGAGGTTTCTGTGATGGGGGTGGAAGTGGACCAAGGTAGTTTTCTTAGTTTCAAGGTTTGAAATTTTCTCCTTGGTTTCTTATGTGAAGTATTTAAAAATACGGCCATTCAAAATCAAAGTGAGATACCAATACATACCCACTAGAATGGCTAAATGAAATAAATGAAAAATACCAAGTGTTGGTGAGAATGTAGAGTAATTGGAATTCTCACGCACTGCTGTTGGAAGTGTAAATTGGTGTAGAAATATAAATGGATACAAGCAATTTGGAAGGCTGTTTGGCAGTATCTACTAAAGCTGTGCATATGCATATCCTATAGCTCAGTAATTCCACTTGAAGATAAATGCTTACCAAATAAATGTACAAGAATGTTCATAGTACTGTTTGTAATAGCTCCAAACTGAAGTGTGCCCAAATGACCATCAGTATAATATGTGGTAGGGTGTTACATTGATGACCCCAAATAAATCACATCTCCTGGTGTTTACAACCTTGTGTTGTCTCTTTCCACAGTGAGTCTAATTTTGGCCACATAACTTAACTTTGGCCAATGGACATTAGCAAGCTTGATCCGTTGAGGGATTAGTGACTAGAAAGGAGAAAAGTGGAGGCTTCTGGAGTGCGGGTAATATACTGTTTCTTGATTTGGTTGCTGGTTACATAAATGTCTTCTGTTTGTGAAATGGTGAAATATGAGCAGCTTGTTCACTTATTATTTCTGCCCTTTTCTAATTGTATATTATATTTCAACATACAGGAATAAATATGTTCTCTTTATCTAGTCTCTGCTGTGATATTCTCTGAGATTGGCCTCCTTTTGGTATCTTTATCCTTTATCCTTAGTGATGCCTCTTTGTTTGATTTAGATTTTAATCCCAACGGTTTTCTTTTTTTTAATTTTTTTCTTTTTTTGGCTGCTTTGGGTCTTCATTGCTGCGCAAAGGCTTTCTCTAGTTGTGCTGCTCAGGCTTCTCCTTGTGGTGGCTTCTCATTGCGGAGCACGGGCTCTAGGTGCACGGGCTCAGTGGTTGTGGCACATGGGCTTAGTTGCTCTGTGGCATGTGGGATCTTCCTGGATCAGGGATGGAACCTGTGTCCCCTGCAGTGGCAGGCAGATTCTTAACCATTGCACCACCAGGGAAGTCCCCTTTTTTTAAATTTTTATTATGTTAATTAAAAAAATTTTTCTGGCCGCGCTGCACAGCTTGTGGGATCTTAGTTCCCCGACCAGGGATCCAGCCCAGGCCCACGGCAGTGAAAGTGCCAAGTCTTAACCACTGGACCACCAGGGAAGTCCCCCAACAGTTTTCTTTCTAAGGCCTCTTAGTAGGTCCCCATGGTCTTGTAGTCTTCTCTAGAAGCCTGAGAAACTTTACTCTTCTCTCATCCAGTTTCATTTAAATGGGATCCTTTCTTTTTGAGGGTAATTGTTGGTAATTTCTTGTTCCAGCTTATATAATTATCAGAACTTCTCTTTTTTTCTCTCCTCACCTGCCCAGTTTTTGATCCTGTGAGTCCTGTTTATGTGAGTGTTTTAGCTTCTGCCTACTCATCTCGGGTTCATGGGGCTACTTCATCACCTAATTCTGTTGATCTTGCCTTTTGTTACCCTAGTTATTTTATTTGCCCCCACCCCTGCCACCCCATATACTTGTAGATTCACTTGCAATTGTAAGAAATAATAGATTCTTTGCATACTTTGCTGTTTCCCCTGATGGTTAACATTTTGTAAAACTATACTTACAATATCACAACTAGGCTGTTGACTGTTATGGGCTGAATTGCATTCGCCCTGGTTCATATGTTGAATCCTTGATCCCCCAGTGCTTCAGAATGTGACCGTATTTGGAGTTAGGGCTTTTAACGAGGTGCTTAAGTTAAAACGAGGCTGTTGGGGTGGCCATGATCCATTCTGACAGGTGTCCTTGTAAGAGGAAATTTGGACACAAAAAAAGACACCAGGGATGTGTGTACAGAGGAGAGACCATGTGAGGACACAGTGTGAAGGTGGCTATCTGGAAGCCAAGGAGAGAGGCATCAGAAGAAACCGGATTTGCCAACACCTTCATCTTGGACTTCTAGCCTTCAGAACTGAGAAAATTAATTTCTGTTGTTTAAGTCACCCAGTCTGTGGTATTTATTTTGTTATGGTAGCCCTAGCAAATGAATACATTGGCATCTGTACAATTGTCCACTTTTATTCAGATTTCCAATTTTACTTTTACTCATATGTGTGTGTATTAGGTTCAGTACAGTTTTATCACCTGTGTATATACTTGTTTCTACCAGCCCCTCCATTCTCCCACCCTGCCACCACTTCCCTAACCCCTGACAACCATTACGAGGTCTTCCAATTCTGGAACTTTGTCATTTAAAAAAATGTTATATAAATGGAATCGTACAGTATGTAACCTTTTGGAATTGGCTTTTTCCACTAAGCATAATTCCCTGGAGATACATCCAGGTTGTTGCATGTATCACTAGTTTGTTCCTTTTTATTCCTGTGTAGTAGTACATGGATTTATCATACTTTATTTAAGCATTCATCTGCTGAAGGACATCTAGGTTGATTCCATTTCTTGGCCTTTACAAATAAAGATGTTATGAACATAACTTTTAATTTTTTCTGGGAAACATACCCAGGAATGTAATTGCTATATCATATGGTAATTACACGTTTAATTTTTTAAGTAACTGCCAAACTTTTCCAGAGTGACTGTGCCATTTTATATTCCCACCAGCAATATATAAGTGATCTAGTTTCTCCACATCCTTGTTAGCATTTGATGTTGTCACTGTTTCTTTTTTTTTTTTTTAAACTGGCTGCAGCTGTGGGTTGGCTGCTGCTTTTTTTTTTTTTTTTAATTTATTTATTTTTGGCTGCTTTGGTTCTTCGTTGCTGCGCGCAGGCTTTTCTCTAGTTGCGGCGAGCAGGGGCTACTCTTAGTTGCGGTGTGCGGGCTTCTCACTGCGGTGACTTCTCTTGTTGCGGAGCACGGGCTCTAGGCGCGCGGGCTTCAGTAGTTGCAGCACGTGGGCTCAGTAGTTGTGGCTCGCGGGCACTAGTGCGCAGGCTCAGCCGTGGTGGTGCACGGGCTGAGTTGCTCTGCGGCACGTGGGATCTTCCCAGACCAGGGCTCGAACCCGTGTCCCCTGCATTGGCAGGTGGATTCTTAACCACTGCGCCACCCAGGAAGCCCGTCACTGTTTCTTATTTTAGCCATTCTGATGTGTGTTTAGTAATATTGTGGTTTTGGCTAATGGCTAATGTTATGCATCTTTTCATGTGCTTATTTGCCATCTGTATATCCTCTTCAGTGAAATGTCTGTTTATGTCTTTTGTCCATTATCTAATTGAATTTTTTTGTTGGCTTGTTTTACTGTTTTCACAGTTCTTTATTCTAGATACTAGTCGTTTGTCAGATATTTGGTTTGCAAATGCTTTCTTCTAGTCTATAGATGTCTTTTAATCCTCTTCACATGTGCTTTCACAGAGCAAAAATTTTTCATTTTAATTTTACCAATTTTTCCTATTATGGATCTTGTTTTTGGTTTCAAGTCTAGGAACTCTTTGCCTAGCCCCAGATCCCAGCGATTTCCTTGTATGTTGTTTTATACCAGTTTTTGTTTAGTTTAGTTTATTGTTTTACAGTTAAGTCTCTGATCCAATTTGTGTTAGTTTTTATTTAAGATGTGAGGTTTAGGTTGAGGTTCATTTTTGCCTGTGGATGTCCAGTTACTCCAGCGCCATTTGTTGAAAAGGCTATCCTTCCTCCATTGAATTTCTTTTGCACCTTTGTAAAAAGTTAGTTGAGTATATGTGTGAGTCTATTTCTTGGTCTGCTCCATCTGTTTTTATGAATAGATATGAGGAGAGTCCAGAACTAAGCTTCTGATTCTATCCTGCTTACTTAGAAGTCCTTATTTATTCCTAGACTGATTTTTTGTTATTATGTTGGAAACTATTTTTTTCCTATTGAGCAAGGGGGACAGATATCTGTGTAGGTTAAAAAAAAAAAAAGTAAGGTATGCGGTAATTTGATTAATAGCTTTTGTAGTTTATTTGCTTTATAATATAGTGATAAGCCCATATATATTTGTTGCAGAGAGTTTAATTCTTTTCTGAATTACTCAGGTTGTTAACATTCATGACAATTACAATTCAGTAATATTCTTCATTTATCTGGCATCTTGAGAAAACAAGAAACTCTACATTAATGAATTTCTCTATAACTAAAGTTTAACTCCTGGACGAAACTTAAGATTTTAATCATTTTTAGTGAAAATATATCCCAAATGTAGTTTAAGTAAAGGTAGCATTTCAGTTGCTTTTGGAAATTGGCCAAAGGAGTCCTTTTCTGGCATCTGGATGAATCCAAGCAGATATAGAAACATTTTCAAGATTTTTTTCACTCCCCCCAAAATTCTCTTAACTTTTCTTTAAAGAAGTTTAAAAAACTTTTTTTTAGTTTTGCAATTTTAGACTGGTTTTGCACAACTAATGCAAGGAAGGATTCATCTACCGAACTAACATATTTATCAGATTCGCTGATTTACCCAAACCCTGTTTAAAACAGCCTTTGACCAAACCACTAGACTAACAGAGAACCTCAGACCCCAGGGAATATCAATTGAAGTGAGGCCTCCTGAAGGTTCTCATCTCAGCACCAAGACCCAGCTCTATCCAACTGCCTGCAAACTCCAGTGCTGGATGTCTCAGGCCAAACAAACAGTAAGACAGGAATACGGCACCACCCATCAAAAAAAAAAGAAACAACAAAAAAATATGTTACAGACGCAGGAGCAATGTAAAAAGGCACCAGATCAAACAAAAGAAGAGGAAATAAGCAGTCTACCTGAAAAAGAATTCAGAATAATGAGAGTAAAGATGATCCCAAATCTTGGAAATACAATGGAGAAAGTACAAGAAACGTTTAACAAGGACCGAGAAGAACTAAAGAGCAAACAAACAATGATGAACAACACAATAAATGAAGTTAAAAATTCTCTAGAAGGAATCAATAGAATAACTGGGGCAGAAGAACAGGTAAGTGAACTGGAAGATAAAATAGTGGAAATAACTGCCTCAGAGCAGAATAAAAAAGAATGAAAAGAATTGAGGACAGTCTCAGAGACCCTGGGACAACATTAAATGCACCAACGTTCGAATTATAGGGATCCCAGAAGAAAAAAAAGAAAAAGAAAGGGTATGGGAAAATATTTGAAGAGATTATAGTTGAAAACTTCCCTAACGTGGGAAAGGAAATAGTCAAGTCCAGGAAGTACAGAGAGTCCCATACAGGATAAATCCAAGGATAAACACGCCAAGACGCATATTAATCAAACTATCAAAAATTAAATACAAAGAAAAAATATTAAAAGCAGCAAGGTAAAAGCAACAAATAACATACAAGGGAATACCCATAAGGTTAACAGCTGATCGTTCAGCAGAAACTCTGCAAGCCAGAAGGGAGTGGCAGGACATATTTAAAGTGATGAAGGGAAAATCCTACAACCAAGATTACTCTACCCAGCAAGGATCTCATTCAGATTTGACGGAGAAGTTAAAACCTTTACAGACAAGCAAAAGTTAAGAGAATTCAGAACCACCAAACTAGCTTTACAGCAAATGCTAAAGAAACTTCTCTAGGCAGGAAACACAAGCAAAGGAAAAGACCTACAATAACAAACCCCGAACGATTAATAAAATGGTAATAGGAACATACATATTGATAATTACCTTAAATGTAAATGGATTAAATGCTGCAACCAAAAGACACAGACTGGGTAAATGGATACAAAACAAGACCTGTATATTTGCTGTCTACAAGAGAGCAACTTCAGACCTAGGGACACATACAGACTGAAAGTGAGGGGATGGAAAAAGGTATTCCATGCAAATGGAAATCAAAAGAAAGCTGGAGTAGCAATTCTCATATGAGACAAAACAGACTTTAAAATAAAGACTATTACAAGAGACAGAGAAGGACACTACATAATGATCAAGGGATCAATCCAGGAAGAAGATACAACAATTGTAAATATTTATGAACCTAACATCGGAGCTCCTCAATACATAAGGCAAATGCTGACAGCCGTAAAAGGGGAAATTGACAGTAACACAATAATAGTAGGGGACTTTAACACCCCACTTTCACCAATGGACAGGTCACCCAAAATGAAAGTAAATAAGGAAACACAAGCTTTAAATAACACATTGAACAAGGTGGACTTAATATTTATAGGACATTCCATCCAAAAACAAGAGAATACACTTTCTTCTCAAGTGCTCATGGAACATTCTCCAGGATAGATCATATCTTGGGTCACAAATCAAGCCTCAGTAAATTTAAGAAAATTGAAATCGTATCAAGTATCTTTTCCGACCACACCACTATGAGACTAGATGTCTGTCAATTACAGGAAGAAAACTGTAAAAAATACAAACACATGGAGGCTAAACACTGTGTTACTCAGTAACCAAGAGATCACTGAAGAAATCAAAGAGGAAACCAAAAAATACCTAGAAACAAATGACAAACACGACGAGCCAAAACCAAATGGAGACAGCAAAAGCAGTTTTAAGAGAGAAGTTTACAGCAATACAATCCTACCTCAGGAAACCAGAAACATCTCAAACAACCTAACCTTACACCTAAAGCAATTAGAGAAAGAACAAAAAACCCCCACAGTTAGCAGACGGAGGGAAATCATAAAGATCAGATCAGAAATAAATGAAAAAGGAATGAAGGAAACTATAGCAAAGATCAATAAAACTAAAAGCTGGTTCTTTGAGAAGATAAACAAAATTGATAAACCATTAGCCAGACTCATCAAGAAAAAATGGGAGAAGACTCAAATCAACAGAATTAGAAATGAAAAAGGAGAAGTAACAACAGACACTGCAGAAATGCAAAGGATCATGGGAGATTACTACAAGCAACTATATGCCAATTAAGTGGACAACCTGGAAGAAATGGACAAATTCTTAGAAAATATAGCACAACCTTCCGAGACTGAACCTGGAAGAAATAGAAAATATGAACAGACCAATCACAAGCACTGAAATTGAAACTGGTTAAAAATTTTCCAGCAAACAAAAGCCCAGGACCAGATGGGCTTCACAGGTGAATTCTATCAAACATTTAGAGAAGAGCTAACACCTATCCTTCTCAAACTCTTCCAAAATATAGCAGAGGGAGGAACACTCCCAAACTAATTCTATGAGGCCACCATCACCCTAATACCAAAAGCAGACAAAGATGTCACAAAGAAAGAAAACTACAGGGCAACATCACTGATGAACATAGATGCAAAAATCCTCAGTAAAGTACTAGCAAACAGAATTCAACAGCACACTAAAAGGATCATACACCATGATCAAGTGGGGTTTATCCCAGGAATGCAAGGATTCTTCAATATACGCAAATCAATCACTGTGATACATACTAACAAATACCATATTAACAAATTGAAGGATAAAAGCCATATGATAATCTCAATAGATGCAGAAAAAGCTTTTGACAAAAAACACCCATTTATGATAAAAACTCTCCAGAAAGTAAGCATAGAGGGATCCTGCCTCAACATAATGAAGGCCATATATGACAAACCCACAGTAAGCATTGTTCTCAGTGGTGAAAAACTGAAACCATTTCCTCTAAAATCAGGAACAAGACAAGGTTGCCCACTCGCACCACTGTAATTCAACATAGTTTTACAAGTTTTAGCCATGACACTCAGAGAAGAAAAAGAAATAAAAGGAATCCAAATCGGAAAAGAAGAAGTAAAGCTGTCACTGTTTGCAGATGACATGATATTATACATAGAGAATCCTAAAGATGCTACCAGAAAACTACTAGAGGTATTCAATGAATTTGGTAGAGTAGCAGGATACAAAATTAATGCATAGAAATCTCTTGCATTCCTATACACTAATGATGAAAAATCTGAAAGAGAAATTAAGGAAACACTCCCATTTACCACTGCAGCAAAAAGAATAAAATACCTAGGGATTAAACCTACCTAAGGAGACAAAAGACCTGTATGCAGAAAACTAAGACACTGATGAAAGAAATTAAAGACGATACAAACAGATGGAGAGATATACCATGTTCTCAGATTGGAAGAATCAACACTGTGAAAATGACTATACTATCCAAAGCAATCTACAGATTCAGTGCAATCCCTATCAAACTACCAACGGCATTTTTCACAGAACTAGAACAAAAAATTTTACAATTTGTATGGAAACACAAAGGACCCTGAATAGCCAAAGCAATCTTGAGAAAGAAAACAGAGCTGGAGGCATCAGGCTCCTGGACTTCGGACTATACTACAAAGCTACAGTAATCAAGGCAGTATGGTACTGGCACAAAAACAGAAATATAGATCAATGGAACAGGATAGAAAGCCCAGAGATAAACCCACACACATATGGTTACCTTATTTTTGATAAAGGAGGCAAGAATATACAATGGAGAAAAGACAGCCTCTTCAGTAAGTGGTGCTGGGAAAACTGTACAGCTATATATAAAAGAATGAAATTAGAACACTTCCTAACACCATGCACAAAAATAAACTCAAAATGGACTAAAGACCTAAATGTAAGGCAAGACACTATAAAACTCTTAGAAAAAAACATAGGCAGAACACTCTATGACATAAATCACAGCAAGATCCTCTTTGACCCACTTCCTAGAGAAATGGAGATAAAAATAAACAAATGGAACCTATTGAAACTTAAAAGCTTTTGCACAGCAAAGGAAACCATAAACAAGACGAAAAGACAACCCTCAGAGTGGGAGAAAATATTTGCAAGCGAAGCAACTGACAAAGGCTTAATCTCCAAAATATACAAGCAGCTCAATATCAAAAAACAAACAACCCAATCCAAAAATGGGCAGAAGACCTAAGCAGACATTTCTCCAGAAAAGATATACAGATTTACCAACAAACACATGAAAGGATGCTCAGCATCACTAATCATTAGAGATATGCAAATCAAAACTACAATGAGGTATCACCTCACACCAGTCAGAATGCCATCATCAAAAAATCTACAAACAATAAATGCTGGAGAGGGTGTGGAGAAAAGGGAACCCTCTTGCACTGTTGGTGGGAATGTAAACTGATACAGCCACTATGGAGAGCAGTTTGGAGGTTCCTTAAAAAACTAAAAATAGAACTACCATACAACCCAGCAATCCCACTACTGGGCATATACCCTGAGAAAACCATAATTCAAAAAGAGTCATGTACCACAGTGTTCATTGCAGTACTCTACAATAGCCAGGACATGGAAGCAACCTGTGTCCATTGACAGATGAATGGATAAAGAAGATGTGGCACATATATATAATGGAATATTACTCAGCCATAAAAAGAAACAAAATTGAGTTATTTGTAGTGAGGTGAATGGACCTAGAATCTGTCATACAGAGTGAAATCAAGAAGAGAAAAACAAATATCATATACTAACACAAATATGTGGAATCTAAAAAAAAAAAAAAGGTTCTGATGAACCTAGGGGCAGGACAGGAATAATGACACAGACATAGAGAATGGACTTGAGGACACAGGGAGGGGGAAGGATAAGCTGGACGAAATGAGAGAGTAGCATTGACATATATACACTACCAATTGTAAAATAGATAGCTAGTAGGAAGCAGCTGTAAAGCACAGGGAGGTCAGCTCGGTACTTTGTGACCACTTAGAGGGGTCAGATAGGGAGAGTGGGAGGGAGACACATTTCCATCATTACAGAAAGTTCTGGACAACACCACACTACATCTTTATGATGGAAAGCTTCTCACTTTTCCGTAGCATCATAAAAGAGCTCTCTGTGGATGGATGGTAGTGATGGTAGCACAACAGTGTGAATGTACTTAATGCCAATGAACTGCACACTTAAAAAGAGTTAAGATAGTAAATTTTATGTTATGTATTTTACCCCCTCTCCCCCACTGCAAAAGAGCAGTTCTCTCAGTTACACTCTTTCCTTATATTCCAACGTGTGGCACAAATTGCAGCTGGTTACTAAATTGGACCTCCTTTCAAGTGTGGGCTCACCAAAACTAAGAATTTATTTACTTATTTATTTTAATTAAATATTTATTTATTTAGTTTTGGCTGCATCAGGTCTTCGTTTGGCACACAGGGTCTTTCGTTGTGGCGCGAGTGCTCTTCGTTTCGGCATGTAGGTTTCTCTCTAGTTGTGGCGCACAGGCTTCAGAGCGCATGGGCTCAGTAGTTGCGGTGCATGGGCTCTCTAATTGTGTGCACAGGCTCCAGAGTGCATGGGCTCTGTAGTTGCAGCACACAGGCTCTTTAGTTGTGGTGTGCAGGCTTAGTTGCCCCGTGGCATGTGGGATCGTAGTTCCCCAACCAGGGATCGAACCTGCATCCCCTGAATTGCAAGGGAGATTCTCAACCACTGGACCACCAGGGAAGTCCCAAAGCCAATAATTTATAAGTGGTTGTAAGCATATGAAAAAAACCCAATGCCTGCTGTCCATTTCTACTGCCCATGCTTTGGCTTTGAGTTTTTACATATTCTTGGTTGGATCCATCCACCTTTTATTTCAACAGCATTGTTATTAGACCCTTCTCAAATCTTCCCACACCACACAGTCCTCTCCTTCAGAGATATGTTAATCCCTCAGCACTAATGTCAGTGCCACCATTACATCTTGTTGACTATGTATACATGGGAATAGGGGTGGGAAACGATCGATCAATACTGAAAAAAGAGCTGAAATCAACAGAGGAAATAAGATGGGGTAGAGGGACACACCAAAAAAAGAATCCCATTCTTTACAAATTAAAATTAGAAGTGGTAAATCAGTTTGCTAGAAAGAACAAGAGCAGCAAAAACCTTGTGTGTGTGCGTGTGTTTGGGTGTGTGTGCATGTGTGTGTTGCCGGGGTTGAGGGGTCGACAAAGGCCCCAAAGTAACAATAACTCAAAATCTCTGTAATGCAGTCTGCAATTGTGCTTAATCAACTACAAACCTCAGTGCTCCCTCAGTTATGAAATCTTACTCCAAAGTCCTGCTTTAAACCTATCGGGATTTGCATATAGTGTATAGTCCCCACTTGGGGCAGTTTGATATATGCAGTGACTTCTAGGAACACAACTCCCCACATAAACAATGCCTACCCACCCATAGGTCCAAGAATAAAACCAGAACCATCTGAATCAGAGCTAACTTTATCATTATATTTTCATCTTGGGTTTCAATTTAGCATTTTCTTTTATATACAGTGAAATGCTAACAACTTTGTCAACCATGTTTAGGTCATATACACTGAGTTTTCTGTGGTTCTGCTAAAATACTCACACTTTTTCCCAGTCCCGTGGGTCAGCAGTCTATAAACGTGGAACAACCTGCCTTTGAAAGAAGCCACCTCTGCTGAAACGGCATCATATGTGCGATGTGGGCCTGAGTGTAACCATCTGGCAACCCACTCACATTCACTGTTGGATGGATGCTGAACCTACCAGCTCTCATTCCGTCCTCAAATCTTAAACCTAAGAGCTACTTGCAGATTTCCAGTCAGGGCAAAGTTCCTGTTAAATCTGTCTGTTAAGACAAAGTGGGATGAACTTAGAGGCTTTTTTTTTTTTTTTTTTTTCTAAAGGAGAATTGAAGAAAAGAATTCAAGATACACATCACCCCATAGGTCTTATCTTACGTGCTGTACACAGTGAGTCAGTACACCATGCACAAGCTCTGGCATCAGCCAGACATGTTTCATATCTTGGCTCCAGCAACTACTAGCTGTATAACTTTGAAGAATTCACTTAACCTCTGAGACTCAATTTTCACATTTTATAAGATGGAAATAACAGTAACAGTACCTTAGTTCTATGGATGTAGTAAGATGACATATGTAAAAGACTGACAACATATCCAGCAAAAAAGGCTTTTAGAAACTTCTCTGCACAACTGCCACTGTCCAGTCCAACCAACCGCCTCTCCAGTTTTGCTGTATATTCAGCACTCAACTCAGCTCACATAGTCTGTCCTCAGTAAGTGGTAGCTATTATTAACTACACTCCTCATCCAAACCAGCTCTATCCCCTGACCTCACCTCTGCTAGTTTGTAGATTCACTGACCCCATCTACTCACTAATTATGGCATCTCAGAGGACACTCTACAGCCAGCCAATGCCCCCTTCTTCTCTCCAGGTGGCACCCTGACCCCTCCCTCACCCCGCATAGCTGATTCATCAGTGCCTGCTAACACTGGGCCAGTTCTATGCAAGTCTAGACTAATGACCTGTGCTAAAATGACATTAGAGCATGTGTTCATACACATACGTTCCAGAAAGATTTGTTCAAGGGCTCACTTTTAATCATTTTTAGAAAAATATTTCACTAAGAAATTCTAAACTACCTTCCTTAGGACTTTCAAAAGTATAAAACAAGGTGAGGAAATTCCAGGCCAGAGACCAGAACTGACATATGGCTTAAATTTCATGTAATCCAGGCAACAGCTTCTAAAACCACATGGTTGGTGCTTTAAAATCCACATATCCAATTATGAATGTACCTGAAATGTTTTGGCATCCTTCCAGAACCATCCTCCACCCTTAGCATCTGATTCTGACATCACTTCTCAAATTAGGTGTCATGAGTAATAAAAAGAAACCAGTTTCTTTTTTTTTTTTAATAGATCTTTATTGGAGTATAATTGCTTCACAATACTGTGTAGTTTCTGTTGCACAACAAAGTGAATCAGCCAAATGCATACACGTGTACCCATATTTCCTCCCTCTTGAGCCTCCCTCCCATCCTCCCTATCCCACCCCTCTAGGTCATAGCAAAGCACCGAGGTGATCTCCCTGTGCTATGCTGCTGCTTCCCACCAGCCAACTATTTTACATTCAGTAGTGTATATATGTCGATGCTTCTCTTACTTCGCCCCAGCTTCGCCCTCCCACCCCATGTCCTCAAGTCCATTCTCTATGTCTATATCTTTATTCCTGCCCTGCAACTAAGTTCATCAGTACCTTTTTTTTTTTTTTTTTAGATTCCATATATATGCGTTAGCATACGGTATTTGTTTTTCTCTTTCTGACTTATTTCACTCTGTATGACAGACTCTAGGTCCGTCCACCTCACTACAAATAACTCAGTTTTGAAGAAATCAGTTTCTAATTGGTGGTTTTGTTGATGGTGGCTATGATGGTAGGTGGCTTTGCTGTAGGTAGGAAAGATATTGCCCAGTTGTCTTTACACAGCCCTGTATCTTGCTAATTCAGGCCACCCACACTTGTCAGCTTGAAGGTACTCCCACCATCCACTTGACTCTAAAAGAAGTCTGGGGCGTTTGCGATCCTGCTTCTGTGGCGATGCCGGTTCACCCAGAACATTGGGGCCGGGAGGCCAGTCCTGAGGTCAGGTGGTATTACCTCCATTTTACAGATACAGAAACGTGGCCAGAGTTGCACATGCCACCAAACTAGATCCGTCGATCAAAACAGAAACCTAGCTCAGCGAATCCTGCAAGAGAAAGTGGATGTTTTCTACAATGGTGAAAACAGTCCTGTTTACAAAGAAAACCGAGAGGCAGAGAAGAGAAAGCAAGCAAGGAAAAAAAGAGCAAAGGAAACCCTAGAGAAAAAGAAACTCCTGAAAGAACAATGGGAATCAAGTAAAAATGTGCCCGGAGAAAGAACTGCAGATTCTGACTGAAAGAACTTGCCGGATGCCTCCAGGGATGGCAACTGCGAGCTCCACCACCAGCGCAGCTGTGACGGGCTCCAAAGACAGCAAAGTTTCTAAACAGCAGACAAACTGTAGTGAATAGCGATGCACACTTTGAGAATAAAACTATAAAGAAAAAAAAAGTCTGGGCCATGTTGATTCACATTTCCATTCTGCCCACTGTGACCAAGAGACAGATGCTGAATATTAGGTCCACATAATGAGACGGAGTCCTTGCACCAGTGCCATGGGCAGCTGTACCCAAGACCCACTAGAGGCTGAGCCAAGGCCTTCTGAATTAGTATATTCATCTTGCCCAGCTGTAGACTCAGGGCTGGGTAAGGGGGTTAAGCTTTATGCCATACCCAAGGATCAAGCCACAGAAAAGCAGATATAGCAAGTGGAAATAAGGAAGCTGATCCCAGTGGGTTCAACAAGGGTCAGGGTCTATGTCAAAGCAAGCAGTGAGAATGACTGCACATTTCAAGTCAGTCATATCTGTGGTATGGAACCAAGGAGGAGGTTGGTTCCAGAATAGAACTTGTTGGACCAAGAATCATTCGTGGTCCTTTCAAAGGCACCAGGAGCTGAGATAGGTGTATGAAGAACAGGGACTGGATAGATATCAAATGTGATTCAGGTGAAAGGAAAGCAGGCTTTAAAAACTACTACTTTAAATAGTAGTGTGTAACCTATTTAGAAATACAAGACACTAAGAATACAACACATTAAAGCCCAAGGAGAACAGGCAAAGCAATGGACCCGGGAAGATGTTTGCCTTATATGCTTTTATTAGAAAAAATGTTTAAAGATTGAAGAATAAAGTAATTAAATACTCAACTAACAAGCTTGAACATGATTTAAAAAAAACAGCAACAGAAGAAAGGGACTATAAGGTAAAGGAGAAATTAATACAATCAAAAACAAAACAAATGGACTTCCCTGGTGGTACAGTGGTTAAGAATCCGCCTGCCAATGCAGGGGACACGAGTTCGAGCCCTGGTCTGGGAAGATCCCACATGCCGTGGAGCAACTAAGCCCATGCACCACAACTACTGAGCCTGCACCCTAGAGCCTGCGAGCCACAACTACTGAGCCCATGTGCCACAACTACTGAAGCCTGTGCGTGTGGAGCCCATGCTCCGCAACAAGAGAAGCCACCGCAATGAGAAGCCCGCACACCACAATGAACAGTAGCCCCCGCTCGCTGCAACTAGAGAAAGCCCATGCGCAGCAACAAAGACCCAACGCAGCCAAAAATAAATAAATAAATACATTTATAAAAACAAAAAAAACAAAGGGGGAGATGGCAGTCTCATCACAAGCAAGTCATATCATAAGGGGGAAGAAAGATCAAATATAAACATCATTTATTAAGCACCTCCTAGCTCCAAGTACTGCATGCCAGGTGCTAGGGACAGTATTGAAAAGGACCGACATATGCTGGCTAGATCCAAACCACAGATGGTCTAGAAAGGTTTATTAGAAGGAAAACTCAGGATATTAGTATTTCTAGCTTCCATTTTTAATCTTTATAGTTTGACTTTGTTCTTATTGGAAAGTAAAAATTAACATTTATTTGTATCACTAATATAAATTTTTGATGATCTAGATTTTTCCCTCTTTTAGAATACTTATAGTGAATACAGTGAAAAAAATCCATGTATTTCTCACAGTTTCAAACCTTGTTTATTTCTCTGTTCCTTTAGTTTTCTTTTCTATCAGTGCTTCTGCTTCCTCTACCACTCTCTTATCTGTAGTTTAAGCTTATGGGTATTAATTTACAAAGGATGCCCACACCTCTTAACTGTAAAAAAGTTAACATAGGACCAATATACCCACTTACTTGGAGTATAGAGTATCATGTAAATGGTGGTGAAAGCATCAGGTATATGCTGTTGCTTTATCAGACATACTAAATAATGCACAACTACTGCAAAATATCAATTTCATTCTGTCTCTAGTTACTTGAGATTATGCCACATGCATTATCTTATCTACAACTGAAGGTAGTACTTATACTCAAAGCCATTGCTAAAGACTGAATTAAATTTCCTTGGAGGTAGTACACATGTAGCTTATCTACCTCTGTCTTTTATATTTTCCATCTTAAGTGTCTTCAAAATGTAAAAGCAATTTAATTTGCTGCTTCCTTTCTATTAGCCAGTTTAATCGATCAAGCCAAGTGTAAAATGGCAAAAAACTGTTTTCACTTTGCCATTTTTCCAAACACATGAAACTTAAGAACTCCTTGATCTTAATTAAGATGACGTATCACCAAGGGGACTGAATCACCTCTCTTCTATTTCACTGGTCCACTTCCCACAATATTGTATAATTGGGAACAGGAGACAAGGTGATGCATTTATGTCAGCACTTACTGAAATACTAATTAAACGCTTTAATAATCCAACAATTACATGAACGTAGTCCAGTGCAACCAAATTATTCCCATGTGGTTACTGTTTTATCAGAAACAAGTTAGTATAAAAATGTTTTTGAACTCCAAAAGGTATACTCCATTTCTCATTACTATGACTTATAGCAGTAATATGTATCTGCTGGAAATGCCTGAAAGAACTGTAGGATTTGGAATTTATTTTCATGATCACCACACCTGTTTTGCTTCTCTTACACAATATTTATTCTTTCAATAATAATCACTGAGCACCTATGTACCAGGCATGAAAGAAGGCAAAATAATGTATAGAAATGTTCAGAAGAGACACAAGGATAATTCAGAAACACAACAAATTCCTAAAGGCCATCTATATTTGTCTTTGATTAGGCTTTTGTTATTGTCAAATTATATTTAAATACCAGAACATGTGATGTCTTGCTGTGTCCAACACGTAAAAACTAGATCATTACTTGCCATTTGTGACAACAGGGATGGTTCTAGAGGGTATCATGCTTAGTGAAATAAGTCAGACAGAAAGACAAATACCATATGATCTTACTTATATGTGGAGTCTAAAAAACAACATAAATAAACAAAACAAAGTGAAAACAGACTCACAGATACAGAGAACAAACTGGTGGTTGCCAGAGGGGAAGAGGCTGAAGGGTTGGGCAAAATAGGTGAATGAGGATTAAGAGGTACAAACTTCCAGTTATAAAATAAATAAGCCAAGGGGATGTAATATACAGCATAAGGAATATGGTCAGTAATAGTGTAATAACTTTGTATGGGAACAGATGATTACTGAACTTATTGTGGTGACCATTCATAATGTATGTAGATATCTAATCAGTATGTAGTATACCTGCAACTAACATAATATTATACATCAACTTATGTTTCAATTAAAAAAAAAAAACTAGATCGTGATACTTTCAAATGGATCCTGAACAGTTTGCGATGCTATGAGCATAAGTTCAGACATCATAAACACCTAATTTGTGTTAAATCTCATGTTAGTATAATAATAGTATAGATTAGTAAAAACCACCTGACATTTTATAGAGCAATCAATAGAGAAATAATGAATTAAAAACAGCAAAGAATTATATTTCTTCTGCTTTCTTTGGCTGTCATTTATTCTAATTCTGTTTATTCTATTTGTATTTATTTTATAGTTTTAGCTCTTACATATTGTTGATCCGTTTTGAGTTAATTTTCATGTTTTTTGGCAGCTACTATGTCAAATAGTATGGAGGTTCCTCAAAAAACTGAAAATAAAGTTACCATATGATCCAGCAGTCCCACTCCTGGGCATATATTCAGACAAAAAAAAAGGTACATGCACCCCTATGTTCACAGCAGTACTATTTACAATAGCCAAGAAATGGAAACAACCTAAATGTCCATAGACAGATGAATGGGTAAAGAAGATGTGATATATATATATACAATAGAATGTTAGCCATAAAAAAGAATAAAATAATGCCATTTGCAGCAAATGGATGGACCTAGAGATAATCATACTAAGTGATGTAAGCCAGACAGAGAAAGATAAATACCATATGGTATCACTTATATGTGGAACCTAAAATATGACACAAATGAACATATCTACAAAACAGAAACAGACTCACAGATGTGGAGAACAGACTTGTGATTGCCAGGGGGGAGAGGGGGTGAGGAGGGAAGGATTGGGAATTTGGGATTATCAGACGAAAACTATTATATGTAGGATGGATAAACAACAAGGTCCTACTATATAGCGCAGGAAACTATATTCAATATCCTGTGATAAACCATAATGGAAAAGAATGTGAAAAAGAATATGTATATATATATATATATATATATATATGTGTGTGTATATATATATATATGTATGTATGTATAACTGAATCACTTTGCTGTACAGCAGAAATTAACACAACATTGTAAATCAACTATACTTCAATAAGATTAAAAAAAATTTTTTTTAATTTCATATATATGGTATGAGGTAGGAGTCCAATTTCATTCTTTTTGTATAGAAATCCAGTTGTCCCCAGCACCATATGTTGAAGAGGTATATAGTAAGCTGAGGCAATCATGGAGTTCCCTTTGTTTATTTCTCATCTCTCAGAAATCACGTACTTCATTGCCTGATATCCAATGTCTTAAAAATCACCGTTTACTCTATTTTGTCTGGTTTCTTAATTGTTTCAGTTGGTATGATGGTTAATTTTAGTGTCAACTTGACTGGGCCACAGGGTGCCCAGACATTTGATCAAACATTTTCTGGCTGTGTCTGTGAGGGTGTTTCTGAATGAGATTACATTTGAATCAGTAGACTGAGTAAAGCAGATTGCCCTCCCTAATGTGGGTGGGCCTCATCCAATTAAACTAAGACCTAAAAAAGCTGAGTAAGAAGGAAACCTCCTGCCAGACAGCTGAGCTGAGTCATCAGTCTTTTCCTGCCTTCTGACATTGGTTCTTCGTGGGTCCCAGGCCTTCAGGTTCAAACTGGAACTACATCATAGGCTCTCCTTGGTCTCCAAAGTGCTATTTGGAGAACTTGGGAGTACTCAGCCTCCATAACTATGTGACCCAATTCCTTATAATAAGTACACACATGCACACACACACACCCCATTGGTTCTGTTTCTCTGGAGAACCTGAATAATACAAGGGAGTTGATAAATCTGCTCCTAGTTACTTCATCTTGGCCAGAAGCATAAGTCTAATGTATTTTTAAGACAATACTTTATGACAGGACAAGCAATTACAACAATAGTCATGAATACTTTTTTCTTACTTTTCTGCAAGATTCATACTTTTGCCATAGCCATGAGTCATGGTTCTTTGTGAAACTGAGCAGGACCCTGAGGTGCCCTCTGGGATACAAAAGTCTTTCTGTGTCCCCACTTTCTTATTTGCAGGATAAAGGCCTCATTCTCCTAGACCTTCCTGAATACCAAAGAGCAGATTCAAACAGTTGCTAATCAGGGAAGTAAGGGAATGCAGAAACAAAGGAGGAGCAATAAAAAAAAAGGTAATGCAGCTATTAAAGCAGATGCTGGTTCCTCCTCAAGGGATATACATAATAATATCTTTGAGTTCTTCCGCAGGAACTAAGGCCCCCATCCAGGTGGAGAATGGTAACTTCAGGCTGAGCACAAGATTCCTGGAACACTGCCCTGTTACCTCACCACTAACCAATCAGAAGAAAGTCACACACCCTGCAGCCCTCACCCCAAATCTTGCCTATAAAAACTTTTCACGAAAATCATCAGGGAGTTCGGGTTTTCTGAGCATGAGCCACCTGTTCTCCTTGTTTGGCCCTGCAATAAATGTTTCTGTGCTCCAAACTCCAACGGTTCCTTTTGTTTGGCCTCATTGTGCGTTGGGCACACGAACTCATGTTTGGTAACAAGATGATAGTTATGGAGAGCCTTGACTGAAGGAAAAATACCCAGAATTTGGAATCAGTCAAATCTGTGTGAGAATTCCTTTCACTGACCTATTCTTTGATTCACTGGGACCTAAACTCAGTTGATCCCACCATGTTTTCACTGTCCCAGTACCCCATCCTCGCTTCTTTCTTTATGCAGCTTAGATTTGATGGTACTGGGCTGGCCAAAAAGATCATTCGGGTTTTTCATAAGATGTTCTGGAAAAACCTGAACAAAACTTTTTGGCCAACCCAGTACCTCATTTAAAACAATCCCTTGTACACGCTCAATTCCCTCATCCCTTTCTTTCTTCAACATAACCTAATGACTGTTTTCACTTTAAACTTATGACCACTAAACTCAAGTAAGTCCTTAGGGCTACCTAGTGATTGTACTTATCTCCCTATTCCAGTGGTCTCAAATGTTTTTGTGCATTAAAATAACCAGAGGGCTTGATAAAACAGAGCATTTGTCCCAACTTTCAGAGTTTCTGATTCAGTGGGTCTGGGATTGATCTTGGGTGGCTGTGGGGTGGCTGCAGCCTGCAGTGGCTTGAAGCAGGATCTCAGTTCCCCAACCAGGGACTGAACCCAGGCCACAGTGGTGAAAACACCAAATCCTAGCTGCTAGACCACCAGGGACTAGTAGCTAGGGCAGGGCCCTGGCTCTTTGTCTGCTTTGAAGAAGGAATTCAGCAAAGAGACAGAAAGTAGTGAAACAAGTAAAGTGTTTATTAGGAGAAAAAAATTATGTGCAGATAGACACACCGCAGGCTCAGAGAGAGAGTTACATGCTTTTGGGGTAGTTTAAATCACTTATATGGGGGCAGTTCTTCCAAGTGTCCCCTGGCCAGTCATCTTGCTTTGTCTGGCTCTGGGTCCATACTTGGTCTGACTCAGGACCCTGCCCTGTGTGCACGTGCATCTTTTAGCTAAGCTGGATTCCAGCCCAAGGATCTCTGGGAAGTTGACAGAACATATTATGGTCTGGCACCCCCTCCCTTCTCTGACCCCTGAGGAACTTTTTTGTGCATGTGTAGTTTGGGAGGTCTCCTTGACCTCAAGAATGAGAAATATGTGGTCTCTTTATCTTTTATCCAAGCAGGACTCAGCTCCTCCTTGCTCCTGCCATTATCTTTATCTTGGAGTATCTGTCCACAGGAAACAGATTCCAGCTGCTCAGCCTGGGGCCCATCTATCGCCTGCCTCAGGATGAGGCCCAAGAATTAGCATTTCTAACACATTCCCAGATGATATTGGTGCTGCTGGTCAAGGGGTCACACTTGGCTCCATTCACTCTCCCACTGTCCTAATTGAACGTCTCTTCAAATCTCCAATTCCTACTGCTCCATAGTCACTCTCACTGAGGAAGAGAAGCGATCAGAAGATAATTTCCACATGCTCCCAATGTCACATCTACCTCTCTGACATGGTTCCCTTCTTGGTCACTTTGTCCCATCTGCAAAATCCTCCTTGCTTTTCCTCAAATGCACCAACATTGCTCCCACTTCAGGGATTTTGCCATGGTTGCCTGGATCACTCTTTTCCCCAGAGAGTTGCATGATCTACTCCTTCACTTTAGGTCTGCTTAAGTGTGTTCTTATTAGAGAGGCCTTCTTAGACCACCCTAAAAACCTCCCTATGTGTGCCTGTCATTTCCTATCCCCCCTAACCTGGATAACTTTTCTCTAGGGCACTTATTACCACCTGATAGTTTACTTATTTGTTTATTTCTCTATCATCTACATTTAGCTTCAAGGAGACTTTGAGGAGGAGGGAGGGAGTGGCAGCTGAATTCTTTGGGATGACACTAAATTAGTGATAACAGAACAGATAGCACTGTAATCTGTTTATCTAAGAAATCTGACTGTGAAAGAAAGGAGAGAAACAGGAACATGAAGCAGCAGGCTCAAGCAGAGGTTTCTTAGGATGCAGGTTGAAGGAGCAGGGGCCAGATCAGTGCAAAGAGAAAGTTTAATATTGAAGGTATGTATGGGAGACAGGCTTGCTTAAATATGTGGGAAGAAAGGTCTCACAGAGCACAGATTTCTGCTTTTGTTTTTAAAGCAGCTATCTACTAAGAACAGGGCACTGTGAGAAATAGTTCACACTCCTTGCCACATCTGATTAATCTCCATAACAAACCTAAGAAGGAGGAATTATCACCTAGGTCTTTTCTATATAACCAGACATTCTACTGAGAGATGTTAACACACAGGCTTCCCTGTCCAGTTTCATCCTTCCTTTCTCCCTTACCTTACTTAAAATTGATCCTGTTGGATCTCCAACTTCAGGTATTCATACAGTCAAATGTCAGATCTCAGGAGCAAACTTTTGTGGAAGGGGCTGAACCACTTCTTTACTACCTCAGGTGGTTATCAGGCTGCCCACCGGTAATCAATTATTTATGCTCAGAGAATCCAGAAGTCACCCTGACTCACAAGAACGAACCTCTGCTGACTGACTCCACAGTGTCTTCATACCAATTGACCTTCTGTTTAACTCTTAGAACTATTCCAAATAGTTTTTCATCACAGCATCTACTCCAAATCCTTTCTTTCCAATTTCACCCTCAGTCCCTCCACTTTCAGCAGAAAGCCTTCACTCACCAAAAACATAGATGGCACCCAACAGAAAATGTTTCAAGCTCCCTTCCCTCTACTTCAAACGTTCATCTTTCTCAGGAATGTTCCTTTCCTCTGTCCCATCATTATTCCTGCAAACGGTGATAACTGTATGGCTTCCTTTCCAACATCTGTATCCCTTTTTCTTGCATTATCTTACTACCCTGACTGGGACCTCCAAAACAATGGTGATAACAGACATTCTTATCTTGTTCCTGATTTAACCTGCAGACCTCCAGTGTTTTTCCTCATTTGGACAAAACTTCAGTGTTTCCCGTAACACTGGGCTTGGGTGTTGGCTTATCACAACAATGTTTGTTTTAAATGCCTCAAGGGTGAAACATCCATAAGGAGCTGGTTCCAGGCTCACCGAAAGCTTCTTCACTATGATAAAGCTTAACCATACACAATTCTGCTAACACAGAGAAGATATTAGACATATCTACATTACCTTTTTAAAAAACCATATATAATCTTTCCAGGCGTTTAAATCGCAAGTCAGCTATTTGTTGAAATTTTTATTTTAGTGTCTTCTTTATCACCAAATAATTTTCTTTCTATAATGACTATAAATGCAGTCTATGTTTGCTCATTTCGCAAAAGTACAATATAGGTGAGTAGTCTATAAAAATGAAAAAAATTTAAATTGAACCATATAGTGGCCAGCAGGACCAAATAATCTTATAAAAACCTTATTAGAAAAAAGAATTAGACAATCAGTTTTATAGTACAAACTAGCCAAGAGAGAACCAATTTCAAAAACAATTCTTGTGAAATAAGCCAGAGAAAGACAAATACCGTATGACCTCACTTATATGTGAAATTTAAAAAACAAAACAAGACAAAAAACAAAATGAAAACAGACTCACAGATACAGAGGACAAATGGGTGGATGCCAGGGGGGAGTGGGTTGAGGGTGGGGGTGGAATGGGTGAAGGGATTGAGAGGCACAACCTCCAGTTATAAAATAAATAAGCCACAGGAATGTAGTACACAGCATAAGGACTGTTGTCACTGATATTGTCATAACTTGTATGAGAACAGATGGTTATTAGACTTACCATGATCATTTCATAATGTATGCAAATGTCAAATCACTATGTAGTACACCTGAAACTAAGATAATATTGTACATCAACTATATATTTTTTAAAAGCAATAGCAAAAATAAGACTATATTAAAAAACAGAACAAAAATAAAAACAATTCTCAAATGTTTAATAATATATATATTTATGACATGACTTGCAGCTGTTGTTTCACCTTCCAGCTAGACTGAATCAGACTTTAACCACCCTTCCAGCATTGTACATATGCAGGGAGCAAACACAATCTATTGAAGTGAAGCAGTGTGTCTAAAAGGGCTCAATTAAATGGTGGAATGTTTCTTGTAAATTAAAGCCCTACTGAATAATCATCTTCCATGCAAATTATCTTTCATGGGGTGTTCCAACAATGTGCCATCATCATATGTAGCCGCTTTAATACATGCTTATTTGTAATGCTTGACATAATGAATTCTCCCTCTTTATTCCCGTAGAAATGAGAATGAGAATTTAAGCTTTTTAATTTTTCCTTGCTAGACTGCCTTTGTGAGTGCACCAGTAGACACTATTTTTTCAAAACCTTCAGTGCAGAAGAATGATTTAACCAGATGCACACTACCGGTACATTTATCAGAAATAACATTTTAAATGGATTTCTGATGAAAAAAATACCATGTTATCCTCTCCTCCTCCAAAAAAGTAAAACTTCCCTGGATGCCCATAAGCTCACTCTGCTAATCCTTATCTCAAATGTTTAAAGTTTCTATCCTTAGACAAAAAGTCATATGCTAAAATGTAAATACACAAAATAGAGATTGTTAGCATAATGCATTGGGGGGCCACATATTTCCTAAAATTTATACAAAATCATATGTTTGTGTACAAATGTGCATTTTCTGAGAAGAGAGTGCAAAGTTTTTTCTCTTTTTTCTTTTTTTAAAATTTTTATTTGAAGTATAGTTGATTTATAATGTTGTGTTAATTTCTGCTGTACAGCAGAGATTCAGTTATACATATATATACATTCTTTTTTCATATTCTTTTCCATTATGGGTTTTCACAGGATACTGAATAAAGTTCCCTGTGCTATACAGTAGGACCTTGCTGCTTGAGAGTGCAAAGTTTTAATCTGACTCACAAAGGGGTCAAAAAAAGGCAAAAAGATTAAGAATTACCAAGTAAAGCTAAAAGATATACTATCTCAGAGGCATACTTTGATCTTACAAGTACGGAAGGTTTGACTGATATCCCAGTGGATTCAAATTTAGTTCCCTTGGTGCTAATATGCTGCACATTTATCACACAGAACAAAAATTCCTACTCAAAAGAATCAAACTAAACTATTCAATCATAGTCATTTTTTAAAACCTAAAGAGAGATTCCACACATCCTTCCTAAGCACTCCAGATTTATTATGTGCATTTGATGTATCAACCTAAACCCTGAAAAGAGTAACTGACAAGGGTGTTAAGGGGGAATCTGAGTCATATGCTACTCCTTGGACCAGAGCCTGGTGTACCAGCAGAGGGCTGGTAAAGAAAGGCTAATTCAGTAGCACAATTTCATGTTTCACAAACGTCTCTGTAAATGTATGGTTTCCTTCCCCCTCCTCGGAAATGTTCCTAAAAGTCCTTAGCTTAACTATTAACTAAATCATAAATACTGAATTGCATTAAAAATTTTTTTTTGTCAGAGGTCTTTCCACTCACTTTAATATAATGGACTAGGAAGATTCCCAGGGACCTTCAGATTCAATTAAATACCACAGCTGCTACAACAGCAATGTACTACTGAACATGTAAGTACCTGAGTGCTGTTAGGAACTCACTACCAAAACTGCTACACTTCTAGTTGTTAATAAGCACAATCCCCAGGTTCTATTCAAAATTAATGTGCCCACAGAAACCCTAAGTAACAACGCATGATTTTGCAAGGAAGGTAGAAACTTTCTTTTAAAGCTAGTGTGGCAGAAACACTGCTGTCTATATCTGCATTGATCTAAATATGTTTAAAAAAAATAAAAAGCTTGAACAAGGAACACTTCTGAAGACTTAGCACTGAAGAAAACAATATCAACATTGCAAAAAAATTTCAGATTTTTCCAAGTATAAAGCAATAGAATCTTACGCAATCCCCAAATGAGCAAAAGCACAAAATACATTAGGGACACTCTATGTATATAAAATTATCCTTAAATAAATGCCACAAAGAAAAATACATTTAACTTTTTCACAAAAAAAAATTGTTTTTACAAAATGTCACAGTAGTCTATAAGTTAAATTTCATTTCCTTCATATTTCAAATTTTACCAAAAGCTTTACCATATGGTATTTCAGAAATCATCATTTTCTAGAAAAAAAATTTTTAATTGTTAATTCTTAACTATATCCATTATGTGAGTTCAACGATCTTCAGCCTCTTTGAGTTTAGGGGACACTCAAATACTAGAATTTTGGTTGTACCCCTCAAAGGACTGAGTCACATCCTCATGCATCACTCTCTACTTGATCCCCTTTCTTTAAATAGAGCTCTTTACTGTCCTGACCTATATACTCACAAAGCAAAGTTCTTGCATGCTCCAGTAAACAAGCAATCTTTCCTAGAGCTGGCTGGACACTGTCCTTTGCCTTTTACCACTCATCCTGCCCCATGTTTCATCACATGACCCACTTAGACCTAACTCATGTTTCTCTTATTAAAATAAAAGTAAACATTGTTTTCTCCAAAATCTGATAACCATCTATAAGAGTTTATAGTATAAATGCTACAACAGCACACTGTTTGAAGCCACTGTGCTAATTAGAATGATTAGCTTTAAAATGTTCTTAATAAACTGCTATGTGTTAGCTATGAAATCAAAGTAGAGAGACATATATAGACTTTCAATAATATAAGTATTTGCTGAACTCAATTTTCTCTGGTGTCTAGTGTTTAAATACCTTCCCTTGTAGATATTTAAACCTCAATAATAGTTTGTCCTATGTGCCGCGCACTATACTCTTATGAATTCATTTAATGCTCACAACAACCCAATGAGGTATATACTTAGTATTATATCCTGTTTATAAATGTGAAACTAAAGCACAGAGAGGTTAAGCACTAATAAGGGCCAGAAACAAGATTTAAACCCAGGTAGTCTGAGTCTAAAGTCCATGTTCTTAACCAGGGTGCTAGCCAAAAGAATTCATTATTAGCACATATTTGCTACAGTAGTTTTGGTACTGGGAGAATTTGGACAAAACAGATTTAGGTATTATTATTTGCAAGGATTTTCTTTAAGTTAAAGATTAGGTAAATTATTAATCACAAAAATCACTAAAGTGCTGGAAAACCTCACCTCAAATGATGATGAAGCACACAAACACGAAAAAGAACTAGAAGCCCCAGTTCCTTCTCTCCTCTAGATCATTTCCTTACGCATAAAATAAAGGGGCTAAACTATAAAATAGATCATTCCTACAATTCCTTCTGGGTCAAACACTGAAAAATTAATAATTAAAAAAAGCAGCTACTGGGAATTCCCTGCCGGTCCAGTGGTTAGGACTCCCCGCTTTCACTGGCAAGGGCCCAAGTTCAATAGATCCTACAAGCTGCACATGGTGCGGCCAAAAAAAGGAAAACAGCTACTCCTCAGATGATTTAAGACACTGCTGCCTGCTAGCAGATTACAGTCAACCTGGGGAGGATCTAAAGTACTTGATTTCTAAATTATTCAAAGACAAAGATAAGCAAAATCCTTTAAGTTTTTAAATATGTTTTTTATTATAAAATATAGCCAAATTATAGGTGTTGGTAGTATAGTGGTGAGCATAGCTGCCTTCCAAATTATAGAAAGTTTAACAAAAAGAAAAATATAATTCATAACCCCAGCACATTAAAAATGTTAACATTTTAGGGTATTTTCTTCCAATCTTTTCCTTATGCATTGCTTTACATAACTGTCATTATTGAGCAGAGAAAGAGGGAGGGAAATGGAAGGGAGAAAGAGCTTTTTTTTTTTTTTTTTTTGAACAATTTATAGTAGGGATTTTTCATGTTGCCACAAGGCTCTGCATGATCTATCATCACCCCTACCCCCCAGTTACCTGTCCAACCTCATCCCTTGCAACTCCTCCCTCCTTCTGTCTACAGCAGCCCTTCACCTTATTGCTGTTCCTAGAACACATCAGGCACATTTCCAAGTCTGGCCCTTTGTACTTTCTGTTCCCTCTGCCTCAGATGCTATTCCTCCAGCTACCTGAGTGTCAAGACCTTTCACTTATTTTAGGTCCTTACTCAAAAGCCATTTTCTCAGGCCTTCTAAATCTAAAATGTCAAGCCCTCACCCTGAAATATTTCATATCTCGCTTCCCTGCTTTGTTTTTTTCCATCTTAGCACTTATCCCTTATGTGTTATTTTCTGTATTTATCTTGTTTATTTTGTCTCCTCTACTAAAAGTTCTATAAGGGCAGGAATTTTTCTCTCTACTGATTTCTAGGCACCTAGAAAAGTACCTAAAGTAGCAAATGCCTAATAAATACTTGTTGGATGAATAATCTCTCTAATCGTCATTTCAAGTGGCTATGTCCTATTCCATTAAATGCTTACACCAAGGATTCATTTAATAATTCCCCTTCTGATGGATATATTGGTTATTGCCAATCTTTCACTATTCCATATAATGCTCTATTGCAAGGGTCATCAAGCTTTTTCTGGAGCGGGTCAGATAGTAGACATTTTCTGCTTTGCAAGGTCTCTAACAACTGAACTCTGGCATTGTAGCAGAAAAAGCAGCCACAGACAAGGAATGGTTGTGGCTGGATTAAGGCTGCATCAGGCCAGATTTAGCCTGTGGTCCCTGGTCTCTGCTTCCCTGAATGCTTTTGTGCATGTATCTTTTTGTATCTTTGCAGTTATTAGAATCACTAGATAAACGGGTATGAATATATTTATGGTCCTTGATAATTTTATCAAACTGCTTTTCAAAATGATAAACATGAGGAAGGGGGACAAAAAGAAAAGGGACACACTGATGGTGGTGGTGTGAATGGATAGAACTACTTTGGAAAACTAGCAATATCTACTAAAGCTGAACATATATACCCTATTACTCAGCAATCAGTCAGGATATTTTTCTTCAGAAAGGCTATGTTAGATACTAGAAGGAACACAAGAGGTTCCTGCGGGTGCTGATAATGTCCTGCTTATTGATTAGAATGCTAGTCACACGTGTTCAATTTGTAAAAATCTATCAACTGTACACACGATACATTCACTTTTGTATGTATATTATACTTCACAGGGGTTCGGAACATGCCACCCCCCAAAATATGCCACTTTGGCATACTGATTATTTTGAGCTATTAGCATTTGAGAATCACAAATGCAGAAAGGGCTCTCTGACCTCCCTCTTTCTACCTAAAAGCAGGTCATATAGTTTCCCATGAGAAAGGTGCCCTCTTTATACAGGAAAAGAAGAACATTCTTATCACTGATAACTGCAAGTCAATGCCAAAATGGATCTAAACAAACAAACCTGCTAAAATAACCTTTATCGTCCATTAATTTCCCCGGTTTATTTCTTAGTCACTGTCTGAGAATTTACAGCCCCAAGCTAAAACTCCTTTGTCTTGTGTCTTCTCTACAAATTTATCATTTCTTTGTTTAAAATATGTATAAGCTCTCAATCCTAACTGCTTCTCTGGGTCTTCATTTTCCTTATGAAGACTCCTGTGTGCACATAAAAAATATTAACCAAATTTGTATGCTTTTCTCCTGTTAATCTGTCTTATGTCAGTTTAACTCTTAGACCCAGCCACAGAATCTAGGAGGGTAGAAGGAAGTTTTTCCTCCGCTACAACTTCTAAGTTTAAAACAAACAAACAAATAAAAACCCCCACTAGGTACCCATCAGCAATAAATATGAGAAGAAGTTCCTCCCCTCCTTTCCTCTCATCAGCAATGGGGCATTATCTCATTTTATGTTTTTGCTAATTTGATAGACTTTTTTTTAAAGTATTGAGATTCACATATAACTTTGTTTAATTATCACTGAGGCTGAACATTTCTCTTGTTCTTCATTTTATCTATTATTCACTGGAGTTTTATTATATTTTTGTAAATCATGAAAGTGAAACAACAATACAATGCCATAAAGACCTCAGTTCTTTGTTTATCATATTGTTGCAAATATTTTCTCCAGACTGTTGCATTCCTTCTTAATTTACTTTTTAAAAACAAAGTTTTCATATAGCCAAATTGCCTGACCTTTTCACCTACGTACCTCTTTCTCAAAAACATTATATTGAACTGTATTCTTTCATTTTTAACAAAAATATTGTTTCTTATTACATAATGTGTAGGGATATCCTTATTTCTCAGGCCATTATGCTCTTAAAAAGACAAATAAAATATCTATTTGGATGATGAATGGGAAGGCATCAACAAAAAAGGTATTAAGGCAAATCTATAGAATAAGTTTTGACTCCCAAAATAATCTTTAATAAGAAAAGCCCTAAAATTCTAAGACAACTACTTTATTAATGGACAGTTCAGATTTTATGCCTTATCAGTGTATAAACACATCATTAAACAAAAGCTAAGTATACAGGAAACATACTTTGTGTAAGACTTTAGTTTGTCAGAGAGAAGCCAGCCAGTTAATCAACAAACAATGTAAGAATATATTATTACATATCAAGAATATATTCATACACCAAATATATTCATAACAAAATACATTCATTGTCATACTGTTATTTATGAGTATACAGTTTTCATTGAATACATTCATATATATTAAATATACTCAAAAAGAAAATATTTGTAAGATGACTATACTATCATATGATCCTTACCTTTAAAAAAGAGAACATTCCCTAAAACACTTCAGCTAAAACTTCACAGAAATCTTCAAAGGCTGATTTTTTTTTTCTTTTTAAATTTTTAATTTTGAGCTAATTTTCGACTCAGAAAATTTGCAAAAATAGGGCAGAGTTTCCACACCCCCCTCACCCAACTTCCTCTAATATTAACTTACATAATCATAGTAAAATTATCAAAATTGGGAAATTAACATTGGCACAACACTATTAACTAAACTATAGACCTTATTAGAATTTTAGCAGTTTTCCACTCATGTCCCTTTTCTGATCCACCAGCTTACCTAGGATCCCACATTGCATTTAGTTGTTATTCCTCTTTCATTCCTTCTATAATCTGTAACAGTTTTTTAGTCTTTCCTTGTCTTTCACGATTTTGACACTTCTGAAGAGTGTTGATCAGTTGTTTTGAAAAATGAACCTCAGTTTGGACTTGTCTAATGTTTTCTCATTATAGAAGTGAGGTTATGCCTTTTTGACAAAATTGCCACAGAAATGAGGTTCTGTCCTTAGTGCATCTTACTGGTGATAACCTTGATCACTTGGGTTAGGTGGTGTCTGCCGAATTGCTCCATTGTAAAGTTACTATCCCTTCCTTTATAATTAACAAATATCTTGGAAGACATATTTTGAAACTATGTAAATCATTTTTCTCTTCTGAATTTTGACCACTAGTTCTAGCATCCACGGTGGATTCTGTTTGCAACAGTTGTTTGAAGTGTTTGCCTGTTGATGTCTGTTTCTTCTGTGCCTTCTACGTTTGCTAATTGTAGAATATTATATTGTGTCTACTGTAAGGTAGAGCTAGAGACATAATCTTGATGAAATATATTATTCCTTAATCAAGTCTTTATTTGAGAGCAGTAGCTCTTTCCAAAATATGATATATTTATCTCCTTAGACCTCTGTTGGTTTCCTATTTGTGCTCACAGAAAACTTGGAAAAATAGTACAGGTTTCCATACACCCCTCCCAGCCAACTTCCCCTAATATTAACATGTCACATGTTACATGTTATTAACATTAACGTGTTATCAAAAGTAGGAAATTACCTAGCTTATTTGGAGGCTATTAAAACAATTAGGCAAGAGATAATGGTGGCTTGGGTCACCTGGATAATTGGGGAGATGATGAGAAGTGGTTGGGTTCTGGATATATTTGAAGGTAGCATGAACAGGATTTGTGAAAGGATTGGATGTGGAGTGAGAGAGGAGAGGAGGAGTACAGGATGGCTCCAAGATTTTTTTTTTTAACATCTTTATTGGAGTATAATTGCTTTACAGTGTAGTGTTAGTGTCTGCTGTATGACAAAGTCAATCAGCTATATACATACGTATATCCCCATATCCCCTCCCTCTGTGTCTCCCTCCGACCTCCTTATCCCACCCCTCTAGGTGGTCGCAAAGCACCAGGCTGATCTCCCTATGCTATGCAGCTGCTTCCCACTAGCTATCTATTTTACATTCAGTACTATATATATGTCAATGCTACTCTCTCACTTCATCCCACCTTACCCTTACCCTGCCCAGTGTCCGCAAGTCCATTCTCTACATCTGTCTCTTTATTCCTGTTTCCTGTCCTGCCCCTAGGTTCATGAGAACCATTTTTTTTTTTTTTTTTTTAGATTCCATATATGTGTGTTAGCATACGGTATTTGTTTTTCTCTTTCTGACTTACTTCACTCTGTATGACAGACTCTAGGTCCATCCACCTCACTACAAATAACTCAATTTCATTTGTTTTTATGGATGAGTAATATTCCATTGTATATATGTGTCACATCTTCTTTATCTATTCATCTGTCAGTGGACACTTAGGGTGCTTCCATGTCTGGGCTATTGTAAAGAGTACTGCAATGAACATTGTGATACATGACTCTTTGAATTATGGTTTTCTCAGGGTGTATGCCCAGTACTGGGATTGCTGGGTCATATGGTAGTTCTATTTTTAGTTTTTTAAGGAACCTCCATATTGTTCTCCATAGTGGCTGTGTCAATTTACAGTCCCACGAACAGTGCAAGAGGGTTCCCTTTTCTCCACACCCTCTCCAGCATTTATTGTTTGGAGATTTTTTGATGATGGCCATTCTGACCCGTGTGAGGTGATAACCTCATTGTAGTTTTGATTTGCATTTCTCTAATGATTACTGATGTTGAGTATCCTTTCATATGTTTGTTGGCATTCTGTATATTTTCTTTGGAGAAATGTCTACTTAGGTCTTCTGCCCATTTTTGGATTGGGTTGTTTTTTTGATATTGAGCTTCATGAGCTGCTTGTATATTTTGGAGATTAAGCCTTTGTCAGTTGCTTCATTTGCAAATATTTTCTCCCATTCTGAGGGTTGTCTTTTCGTCTTGTTTATGGTTTCCTTTGCTGTGCAAAAGCTTTTAAGTTTCAATAGGTTCCATTTGTTTATTTTTATCTCCATTTCTCTAGGAAGTGGGTCAAAAAGGATCTTGCTGTGATTTATGTCATAGAGTGTTCTGCCTATGTTTTTCTCTAGAGTTTTATAGTGTCTGGCCTTACATTTAGATCCTTAGTCCATTTTGAGTTTATTTTTGTGCATGGTGTTAGGAAGTGTTCTAATTTCATTCTTTTACATGTAGCTGTACAGTTTTCCCAGCACCACTTACTGAAGAGGCTGTCTTTTCTCCATTATATATTCTTGCCTCCTTTATCAAAAATAAGGTGACCATATGTGCGTGGGTTTATTTCTGGGCTTTGTATCCTGTTCCATTGATCTATATTTCTGTTTTTGTGCCAGTACCATACTGCCTTGATTACTGTAGCTTTGTAGTATAGTCTGAAGTCCAGGAGCCTGATGCCTCCAGCTCCGTTTTTCTTTCTCAAGATTGCTTTGGCTATTCAGGGTCCTTTGTGTTTCCATACAAATTGTAAAATTTTTTGTTCTAGTTCTGTGAAAAATGCCGTTGGTAGTTTGATAGGGATTGCACTGAATCTGTAGATTGCTTTGGATAGTATAGTCATTTTCACAGTGTTGATTCTTCCAATCTGAGAACATGGTATATCTCTCCATCTGTTTGTATCATCTTTAATTTCTTTCATCAGTGTCTTAGTTTTCTGCATACAGGTCTTTTGTCTCCTTAGGTAGGTTTAATCCCTAGGTATTTTATTCTTTTTGCTGCAGTGGTAAATGGGAGTGTTTCCTTAATTTCTCTTTCAGATTTTTCATCATTAGTGTATAGGAATGCAAGAGATTTCTATGCATTAATTTTGTATCCTGCTACTCTACCAAATTCATTGATTACCTCTAGTAGTTTTCTGGTAGCGTCTTTAGGATTCTCTATGTATAGTATCATGTCATCTGCAAACAGTGACAGCTTTACTTCTTCTTTTCCGATTTGGATTCCTTTTATTTCTTTTTCTTCTCTGATTGCCATGGCTAAAACTTCTAAGACTATGTTGAATTACAGTGGTGCGAGTGGGCAACCTTGTCTTGTTCCTGATCTTAGAGGAAATAGTTTCAGTTTTTCACCATTGAGAATGATGTTGGCTGTGGGTTTGTCATATATGGCCTTTATTATGTTGAGGTAGGTTCCCTCTATGCCTACTTTCTGGAGAGTTTTTATCATAAATGGGTGTTGAATTTTGTCAAAAGCTTTTTCTGCATCTATTGAGATTATCATATGGTTTTTATCCTTCAATTTGTTAATATGGTATTTGTTAATATGTATCACATATCACAGTTTGTTAATATGTATCACATTGATTGATTTGTGTATATTGAAGAATCCTTGCATTCCTGGGATAAACCGCGCTAAATCATGGTGTATGATCCTTTTAATGTGCTGTTGGATTCTGTTTGCTAGTATTTTACTGAGGATTTTTGCATCTATGTTCATCAGTGATATTGGCCTGTAGTTTTTTATTTTTGTGACATCTTTGTCTGGTTTTGGTATCAGGGTGATGGTGGCCTCATAGAATGAGTTTGGGAGTGTTCCTCCCTCTGCTATATTATGGAAGAGTTTGAGAAGGATAGGTGTTAGCTCTTCTATAAATGTTTGATAGAATTCACCTGTGAAGCCGTCTGGTCCTGGGCTTTTGTTTGCTGGAAAATTTTAAATCACAGTTTCAATTTCAGTGCTTGTGACTGGTCTGTTCATATTTTCTACTTCTTCCAGGTTCAGTTTCGGAAGGTTGTGCTATATTTTCTAAGAATTTGTCATTTCTTCCAGGTTGTCCATTTAATTGGCATATAGTTGCTTGTAGTAATCTCTCATGATCCTTTGCATTTCTGCAGTGTCTGTTGTTACTTCTCCTTTTTCATTTCTAATTCTGTTGATTTGAGTCTTCTCCCGTTTTTTTCTTGATGAGTCTGGCTAATGGTTTATCAATTTTGTTTATCTTCTCAAAGAACCAGCTTTTAGTTTTATTGATCTTTGCTATTGTTTCCTTCATTTCTTTTACATTTATTTCTGATCTGATCTTTACGATTTCTTTCCGTCTGCTAACTTTGGTGTTTTTTTGTTCTTCTTTCTCTATTTGCTTTAGGTGTAAGGTTAGGTTTTTTATTTGAGTTGTTTCTTGTTTCTTGAGGTAGGATTGTATTGCTGTAAACTTCCCTCTTAGAACTGCTTTTGCTGCCTCCCATAGGTTTTGGGTCGTCGTGTTTGTCATTTGTTTCTAAGTATTTTTTGATTTCCTCTTTGATTTCTTCAGTGATCTCTTGGTTATTGAGTAACGTAGTGTTTAGCCTCCATGTGTTTGTATTTTTTACAGTTTTTTTCATGTAATTGGTATCTAGTCTCTTAACGTTGTGGTCGGAAAAGATACTCGATATGATTTCAATTTTCTTAAATTTACTGAGGCTCGATTTGTGACCCAGAATATGATCTATCCTGGAGAATGTTCCATGAGCACTTGAGAAGAAAGTGTATTCTCTTGTTTTTGGATGTAATGTCTTATAATTATCAATTAAGTTCATCTTGTTTAATGTGTCACTTAAAGCTTGTTTCCTTATTTATTTTCATTTTGGATGACCTGTCCATTGGTGAAAGTGGGGTGTTAACGTCCCCTACTATTATTGTGTTACTGTCAATTTCTTCTTTATGGCTGTTAGCATTTGCCTTATGTATTGAGGAGCTCCTATGTTGGGTGTATAAATATTTACAATTGTTCTGTCTTCTTCTTGGATTGATCCCTTTCATCAATATGCAGTGTCTTTCTTTGTCTCTTGTAATGGTCTTTATTTTAAAGTCTGTTTTGTCTGATATGAGAATTGCTACTCCAGCTTTATTTTGATTTCCATTTGCATGGAATATCTTTTTCCATCTCCTCACTTTCAGTCTGTATGTGTCCCTAGGTCTGAAGAGGGTCTCTTTTTGACGGCATATATATGGGTCTTGTTTTTGTATCCATTCAGCAAGTCTCTGTCCTTTGTTTGGAGCATTTGATCCATTTACATTTAAGGTAATTATCGATATGTATGTTCCTATTACCATTTTCTTAACTGTTTGGGGTTTGTTATTGTAGGTCTTTTCCTTTGCTTGTGTTTCCCACCTAGAGAAGTTCCTTTAGCATTTGTTGTAAAGCTGGTTTGGTGATGCTGAATTCACTTACCTTTTGCCTGTCTGTAAAGGTTTTAATTTCTCTGTTGAATCTGAATGAGATCCTTGCTGGGTAGAGTAATCTTGATTGTAGGATTTTCCCTTCATCACTTTAAATATGTCCTGCCACTCTCTTCTGGCTTGCAGAGTTTCTGCTGAAAGATCAGCTGTTAACATTATGGGGTTTCCCTTGTATATAATTTGTTGCTTTTCCGTTGGTGCTTTTAATATTTTTTCTTTGTATTTAATTTTTGATAGTTTGATTAATATGCATCTTGGCGTTTTTATCCTTGGATTTATCCTGTATGGGACTCTCTGCGCTTCCTGGACTTGACTATTTCCTTTCCCATGTTAGGGAAGTTTTCAACTATAATCTCTTCAAATATTTTCCCAGACCCTTTCTTATTCTCTTCTTTTTCTGGGACCCCTATAATTCGAATATTGGTGCATTTAATGTTGTCCCAGAGGTCTCTGAGACTGTCCTCAATTCTTCATTCTTTTTTCTTTATTCTGCTCTGAGGCAGTTATTTCCACTGTTTTATCTTCCAGGTCATTTATCCGTTTTTCTGCCTCAATTATTCTGCTATTGATTCCTTGTAGAGAATTTTTAATTTCATTTATTGTGTTGTTCATCATTGTTTGCTCTTTAGTTCTTCTAGATCCTTGTTAAACGTTTCTTGTATTTTCTCCATTGTATTTCCAAGATTTTGGATCATCTTAACTATCATTTTTCTGAATTCTTTTTCAGGTAAATTTCCTATTTCCTCTTCATTTGTTTGGTCTGGTGGGTTTTTACCTTGCTCCTTCATCTGTTGCATATTTCTCTGTCTTTTCATTTTGTTTAACTTACTGTGTTTGGGGTCTTTCCTTTTCGCAGGCTACAGGTTCGTAGCTCCCTTTGTTTTTTGTGTCTGCCCTCAGTGGGTGAGTTTGGTTCAGTGGTTTATGTAGGCTTCCTTGGTGGAGGGGACTGGTTCCTGTTTTCTGGTGGGTGGGGCTGGATCTTGTCTTTCTGGTGTGCAGGGCCGCTTCCAGTGGTGTGTTTTGGGGTGTCTGTGAACTTAGTATGATTTTAGGTGGCCTCTGTGTTAATGTATGGGGTTGTGTTCTTGCCTTGCGAGTTGTTTGGGATGGGGCATCCAGCACTGGAGCTTGCTGGCCGTTGGGTGGAGCTGGGTCTTAGTGTTGAGACCGAGATCTCTGGGAAACCTCTCGCCAATTGATATTATGTGGGGCCAGGAGGTCTCTGGTGGTCCAGTGTCCAGGATTCGACTCTCCCAACTTGGAGGCTCAGGCCTGACACCAGGCCGGGACACCAAGACTCTGTCAGCCCCACAGCTCAGAAAAAAAGGAAGAAAAAAAATTAAAAGAAAAATAAAATAAAAAAGTAAATAAATTAAAAAAAGAGAGCAACCAAACCAATAAACAAATCCACCAATGATAACAAGCACCAAAAACTAAGGTAAACATAAAAATCAGAAACAAACCAGTCACAGACAACAAACCCCAAGTCTACAGTTGCTTCCAAAATCCACCACCTCAATTTTGGGAGTACTCTTTGTTCACGTATTTCACAGATGCAGGGTTCATCAAGTTGATTGTGGGGATTTAATCTGCTGCTCCTGAGGCTGCATGGAGAAACTTCCCTTTCTCTTCTTTGTTCACACAGCTCCTGGTGTTCAGCTTTGGTTTTGATCCCGCCTCTGCATGTAGGTTGCCCTCAGGTTCCCAGCCCAGACAGGAGGGGGTTAAAGTAGCGGCTGATTAGGGCTCTCTTGCTCTCTGCTCTCTCAGGCCGGGGAGAGGGAAGGGTATGGTAGTCGTAATTGGAATGCTGGGTGAGCCTGCAGCGGCAGAGGCCAGCATGACATTGCAACAGCCTGAGGCATGCCGTGTGTTTTCCTGGGGAAGTTGTCCCTGGATCTCCAGACCCTGGCAGTGGCGGGCTGCACAGGCTCCCCAGGGTGGGGGGGGGTGGGTATTGACCTGTGCTTGTACACAGGATTCTTGGTGGCAGCGGCAGCAGTGTTAGTGTTTCATGCCTGTCTCTGAAGTCCGAGCTGATAGCCGTGGCTTGTGCCCATCTCTGGAGCTCGCTTAGGCAGTGCTCTGCCTTCTGTGGGCACATGGGGAAGGAATACCCTCTCCTCATGCACCCCGAAACAATGGTCTCTTGCCTCTTAGGCAGTTCCATATTTTTTCCCAGACTGCCTCCCGGCTAGCTGTGGCGCACTAGCCCCCTTCAGGCTGTGTTCACACCGCCAACCCCAGTCCTCTCCCTGGGGTCTGAACTCCGAAGCTGGAGCCTCAGGTCCCAGTCCCCAGCCACCCTGGCGGGTGAGCAGACAAGCCTCTCGGGCTGGTGAGTGCTGGTCGGCACCGATCCTCTGTGGGGGAATCTCTCCGCTTTGCCCTCCGCACCCCTGTTGCTGCGCTCTCCTCCGTGGCTCTGAAGCTTCCCCCCACCTCCCCCCCCGTCTCCGCCAGTAAAGGGCCTTCCTAGTGTGTGGAGACCTTTCCTCCTTCACAGCTCCCTCCCAGAGGTGCAGGTCCCGTCCCTATTCTTTTGTCTCCGTTTTTTCTTTTTTCTTTTGCCCTACCCAGGTATGTGGGAATTTTCCTGCCTTTTGGGAAGTCTGAGGTCTTCTGCCAGTGTTCAGTAGGTGTTCTGTAGGAGTTGTTCCACATGCAGATGTATTTTTGATGTATTTGTAGGGAGGAAGGTGATCTTCACATCTTACTCCTCCGCCATCTTGAAGGTCCCCCCCCCTTAATTGTATTCTTTACCAATTGATTTACCATGTTTGGACCTCAGTCTTCTTGAAGAGACTTTCCATGTGTTTTATTTCCCCAGATTCCCTCCACAAAGGGTTATAACACAAATAAGTATGTAAGACTTATTTAATACATGTTGACTCTTTAACTGGTGTGTCAGAGATGATTTCATCAATGAAGGTATTTGGTCAGGTGTTCTACATACTGAATAAGCAGAGAACATCTTACTATGCTGGCTCTGAATTGACATTTGACACATTTCCTTTTCTCCTTTACTCTGATTTCCCATCATTCACCCATTGCCCATTCTCTCAGGACCATAAACTCTAGAAGTACATTCTGTCCTGGAATTCACAGCAGTTGACCTCCCTGTAAGCAAAGAAATCTTGAGAAAATGAGCATTTCCTGTGGTTTTCATTTATTCATAATGGTGTGTTCCCTGTAATGGTGAAGTAGACTGATTCTGGGGACCACTGGTGGTCTGTTCATGGCCTGAATTATTTGGGTGTTCCTAATGATGCCATTACTCTTGCTTTATTGGTGTTTATTGGTATAGTTATTCATATATAAAAGTAATTTTGCCGAGTACCTATTATATGAAGGGGAATTGATTATGTACTTCTTTTTTATGTAATTTTCTAGTCCTCATAGGTTTCCACAGTTTTGCTTCCTCTGAATGAGAGAAGCCACATTGTGTCCTTGATTATTGTTGCTGTTTTGCAGACTTATTTCATTGCATAGTCAAAATAGGAACAAACAGACCCTCAACTTACTCAACCTGGGTGACCACAGAAGAGAAGGAATTCAGGGGCTGTAATTAAGGGCCTTGGAAGTGGGAGAAGTTGGAAAGCTCCCTTTATGTTTTTTATTTGGCATATCCCAATGGATGAATTCTCCCAGTGCCATCCTAATCTTTGACTGTCAGGGATCTTGGTGTCCATATTTATCTAAGTTTCTCTACAGAGTTTAACAAAAGGAATTCCCTTTGTACATCTCTGGGAGGTGCTAAACAGGTTGAAGTTACTGCTTCTAAAAGCTTGGGAGGTGTTTGTGATAAAGTCATTCAGGCACTAACACGTTTACATAGTCCACATTTTCATCTCAACTTTTAAATAGGCCGTACTTTCTAGGCGTTAAGACACTCTCCTGCTTCAGTATCTTTACACTTAGTGTTCTCTTTGCCTGGAATTTTCCCCTCACTCAGCTTCACGACTTGCTCCTTCATATTTCTCAATTCTCAGCTTAAGAGTCAGTTTTTCAGAAAGACCTTACCGGACCGTCCTAATTTAGTCTCCCATATAATTCCCTATCATATAGCACCTTGTTTAAGTTCTTTTCCAGCATTTACCACATCTGTGATTATTTAGCATGCCGTTATTTTATCTTAAGCTTCTTCTCTGATTGACCTTCAGGTTTCTGTATCCACATACCTGTTGGACATTCATGCATTTATTTATTCCTGAATATTTATTGAATGTCTACTGAGTGCCAGATGCAAAGATGACAGACAGTCCTGGCCTCTGCCATGTTTGTGAAGCCACCTACTTGCTAACATTAATTTGTAACTCTGAAATTAGTACTTGCAGCACTTTTGTAGTCATTCACAGACATGCACAGAGTAGCGAAAAATTAGAATTGATGCACACATTCTCAGCTGAGGTTGAACAAGGCAATGTTTGGCCTTCTTATTTCAGCTCTCATACTATAAACAAGTCTCCTTTTCATGGTCTGTTTGTTGCCACGTTTTTTGCATGTTTGTGCTTTTTTTGGTCCTTTCACTGTTTATGGCCCCAAAGCGTAGTGCCAGAGTGCTGTCTAGTGTTCTTGAGCACAAGAAGCTGTGATGTGTCTTACAGAGAAAATACTTGTTAGATAAGCTTTGTTCAGGCATGAGTTATAGCACTGTTGGCCATGAGTTCAGTGTTCATGAATCAACACTATACAGTGTAGTGAATAGGTATCTTTAAACAGAACCACAGATAAAACAAGATTATGTGTTGATCAGTTGGTGAAAATTTTTTGACCAGAGGCTCACAGGAACCTAACCCTATATTTCCTCTGGGAGTTCAGTATTCACTAATTCAGTGTTCACAGTAACTTTACAGAACATAACTACTGCAGATAATAGGAATCAACTGTACTTGCAAATTATCTTAAGTGCAAAGAAGGAAACAGGTTGCTGTGATGGAGAGTAATTGGTAGTGATAAGACAGAGACCTTCTTTTTAGTTTGGGCCTCTTCGGAGGTAACATTTAAGTGGAGATCCATGGAACACATAGGACAAAGAACATATCAGCCATAAACAATGGCTCTAAAATAAGAAGGAGCCTGATATTGCCTTTTGGAGACCACACTAAGGAGTTTAGTTTTGGAATATGTACTATGAAGGCATGGGAAGGTTTTAATTGGGGGAGCGAGATGATATGCTTTATGTTTTAAAAAGATAATTATGTCTGCTGTGGGGGGAATGTATGAAAGAGGGCAAGGGGTGAAATGGAGAAATGAGTTAAGAGGCATCACCATCCATATTCAGTAATTGCCAAATCTGCCTTTATTACCTCCTAAATAGTTCTCAGCTCTATCCCCTCCCCACTGTTGCACTTCACCATCTTTGCCTGATCTGCTCCCACAGCTTTGTAACTGATCACACTCTGCCTAAACCCTGTCTACTGTGTGTCCTGAGAGATGCCATCTATTGAAGCCACCCATCTTACCATGCCACTGCCCTCCTTAAAACCCTCCAGTGACTCCCTAGACGTCTTGACAATCTGGTGCCTCTTTGCCTTTCAAGCACCATCCAACAGTATGCTTTGTACCTATAGACAGAATTTTTCTCTGTCTCCCCACACATCAGTTGTTTGGGGCCTGCTTGACTTCCTTTGCTTATGAATCCTTCACCACCTACCATCTCATGCAGGGTTAGAAGCCCTTGGTATGCGCTCCTATGGTACCCAAAGCAAGAACCTTATACTTAATCATTTTCTGTCATTATCATCTATGTATCATCCAGGTCCTTAACTTTCTTCCTCAGAGTTAGACTGTGAATTTCATATATTTTATTTGTTTTTGAATCCCCAACATCCATCACAGTTTTTAGATTATAGTAAAGATATAATAAATGTTTGTTGAATGGACCCATTAATGTTAATGTTTTCTAATTTCTTGGCCAGTATTAGGTGATACTTTACCTTTATACCATATTCTTTTTATAAAATAAAACCAGTGTCACACAACATAAATGTTCATTTATTCATTCCAAAAATGTTTATCAAGTCCCTGGAGGTGTTCCAATAATGGAGTATAGAGTAGTGACCAAAACAAAGTCCCTGCTGTCTTGGAACTTAGATGTGTGTATGACCTATCTATACCTGTATGTCTATTTTGACCTCTCTCTCTCTCTCTCTCTATACACACACACACACACACACACACACACACACACACACACCGTTGACCCTTGAACAACACATGTTTGAACTGCACGGGTCCACTTATACTCATATATTTTCTAATAGTAAGCACTATAGTACTACATGGCCTTTTGGCCTGCAGTTGGTTGGATCTGTGGACATGGAGGAACGATGGATATGGAGGGCTTACTATAAATTATATGTGGATTAGCTACCATATTGTTCAAGGGTCAGTGGTGTGTGTGTGTGTGTGTGTATGTGTATGTATATGTATATATGCACATGTATCTGTATATGCACTTTTAATTCTGAATAGTTTTCAATTTACAGAAAAGCAGTGAAGATAGTACAAGGAGTTCTCATATGCCCCATATCCAGTTTCCCTTATTATTAACATCTTACATTAGTAGGGTACATTTGTTACAATTAATGAACCAATACTGATAAATTACTATTAACTAAAGTCCATTCTTTATTCAGAATACTTAGTTTTTCCCTAATGTCCTTTTTCTGTCCAGGATCACATTCATGACCTCATTACATTTAGGAATCATGCCCTTTTAGGCTCCTCTGAGCTGTGACCGTTTTTCAGACTCTTTGTTTTTGATGACCTTGACAGTTTTCAGAAGTAATGTAGAGTGGAGAATGCCCCTCAATTTGGGTTTGTCCAATATTTTTCTCATGATTAGATGGGGATTATGGGTTCTTGGGGAGAAGACTACAGTGGTAAAGTGCCATTTTCATCACTTCATATTAATGGTACATGCTATCAACATGCATTATCACTGTTGAGGCCTTGATCACTTGGCTGAGGTAGTGTTTGTCAGGTTTTTACAGGCTAAAGTACTCCCCCCTACCCCTACCACCGTACTTTATTTTTTGGAAGGAAGTCTCTGTGTGGATCCCACATTTAAGGGGTGGGGAGTAATGCTCCACCTTCTTGAGGAGGCAGTATTTACATAAATTATTCTGAATTCTTCTATACAGTAGACTTGTCTCTACTCTCCCATTTATTTTTTTAGGCAATCATTTATTTATATCAGTATGGACTCATGGATATTTATTTTATATTTTGGTTTATAATCCAATACTACTTTATTTATTTTGTTGCTCACGTTTTTCTACTTTTGGCCATTTGGAGCTCTTCTGTGTTCCTTTGGCATACTCCCATACATTTGTTTTTTGAGCACTTCCTTATTTTCTGATACTATAAGGATACTCAAGTATCTTTTTTTTGAAATTTTAAATAATTTCCCCTCAATGATTTCATATAGAGTTTGAAAATAATTTGATGTGCTTATGAATTCGAGATTATTATTAAGTAGATAAAACATTTTTCAATATTGGTTTTATTTTTTGTGATGATTTATATAGCTACTTTTCAAAGATGAAAATATATATGAGTATGAGTTTTCTCAGAATATATTATGTTTATGATCAGTTTTATGCTTTCAATTTGTTCAGATATAATTTTTTGCTTTGCACATCATATTAGAGAATTTTTACATTTCTCTGGGCTTCAACGATGTTTATGGTTGCCAGTAGCTGAGCAGATATCATTATGATGGAAGTGTTTCAGTGATTATATGTGCTGAGTGGTAAGCTTGCTTAGTCTAAAAAAAGGACTCCATAATATTTGGCTTTTGGTTATAATTACCAGTTATGGTTGCCAGAAATTAAGTTTAGCATTTAGAAGCCTGGAATTCTTCATATGTTTATCTCTAACTAAATATTTCAGAGACTGTTATGAAACTGTCAGTAATTCCATTATGTATTATATGTTCAGCGTATTCTTGAGTTACAGCTGATGGAATAACGAATGACGTGATTGTACAACAACATGAGAAATGCTTAAGGTAACAGGATGTAAATAGTAATATTTAGTTTGATTACAACTTTGTTTAAAAGGAATCTGACTGACCCCAAATACAAGTGAAAGACTAGAAGGAAAATACCAAAATGTTAATATTAGTGAATGCCTATTAGGTAGTGTGACACAGCTTTTCTGTTATTTTCCAATTTTAGAAAATTGGCATGTGTTACTTGTTTAATGAGGAAGTGAAGGCACTTTTAAAATTTAGGAAAAAACACATTTTACAAGGATTTCTATTGGGTGATAATTTGTTTGCTCCATTCTAGATATTGAAAGTTAAAAGGCCTTTAAAAAAATATTCCATAACTCAGGTTGGTTTCCTCCACTGATGATCTGGTGAGCCAGTTCTTATTTTTATAATAATAATACTTTACAGTTTACAAATTTAGAATATATTCTATTTCATTTTAAAAAATCTTTATTTGATGGATTTTTACTTCATTTATACACACAAATTGATCAGAGTATAAAGGTGAACACTCGGTGTTTATGTATTGAAACCATGACTTCAGTAATGTCTGCTCAGCTGGAGCAAAGTTGGAGACCCAGGGGCCCAAAGGCCGCAGAGCCTGGGCTTTTTGCTGCTGCCGCCGCCGCCGCCGCCGCCGCCGCCGCCGCCGCCGCCGCCGCTGCTAACAGACAGACCACATTTTGAGGGACAGCCTCACATTCCTCTCATAGGAGACTGATAGCCTCAGTAGATACCTTGGGGAGCCTCTTTGGATTAAAAATACCTACGTTATCTATTTGCTTTTGATTTTTTTTAAGCTTCTGGTGGTGAAGGGGAGGTGAACTGAGGCTTGGAAGTTGCAGAGTAGCTTTTGCAGGCTGATGTCTCTGGGTGTCCTCAGGATGGGTCATAGATAGGAGATTATGGTTTACAAACGATACATTCCAGTCTCCAAAAAATTTGCAAGAGTGCCACAATAAAAGGCAGATGCATTTAAAATCTTTTCTTTTTGTAAAGCCTTAAAAAAAAAATACTTTTCTTTCTAACTTAATGTATAGAGATACATTCAAAGGAACATTATTTTGGCCTTAAGCCAGAGTAAAATTTCTTTTTTTCTAATGTGACCCTTGTCTGTCACTGGGAAATATCTTGACATGCAAGAGAATGGAGACTGGAGTGATCATTTCCTTGGTTGCCTCCTGGGGGGTAGTCTGTTTCAGTAGAAGATTCTGATGTATATATAAAATAGTGGTGGCATTCCCAATAGCATCTGGTAGCCTAGCTCTGGAGTTAGGACTGCAACATCAATCCCGGGTCTGCATTCTAGTAGTAGTCTCATTTCATGCTGTTAGTGGGATTAGTTCTTCCAGTCTGCTAGTGTGCCACTGTGTGGTATCAGCTTGCCTTGTGTATTGATAGGAGAGTGTACAGTACACTAAAATGATAATTAAGAATTGCAAAACTGTAATGCCTCTTTTCTTAATAATGACCCTCAAAGTAGCCCTTCAAAATCATTGCAACAAAACTTAGCTGTTCACAAAATTATTTCAAAATTAAGAAATAACTATATATCATATAATAAAAAAAACTATGGTTAATATTTGGTTATATTTGCTTTATCCATCTTTATGTGTATGTACATATATGTATGTATGAAACTGTGTGTATGCATATACATACTTTCTTACTGAACCATTTGAAAGTAAGTTGCAGACATGACACATGATGGGTATCTTTTTTTTAAAATAAATGTATTTATTTATTTTTATTTGTTTATTTTTGGCTGCGCTGGGTCTCCGTTGCCGTACATGAGCTTTCCCTAGTTGCGGCGAGTGGGGGCTACTCTTCGTTGCGGTGCGCGGGCTTCTCATTGCGGTGTCTTCTCTTGTTGTGGAGCACGGGCTCTAGGCACGTGGGCTTCAGTAGTTGGGGCACGCAGGCTCAGTAGTTGTGGCTCACGGACTTAGCTGCTCTGTGGCATGTGGGATCTTCCCGGACCAGGGCTCGAACCCGTGTCCCCTGCATTGGCAGGCGGATTCTTAACCACTGTGCCACCAGGGAAGCCCTGTGGGTTTCTTTTTAAGTGCAGTTTGTCTAAACAGTCCTTATATTGCATGGCTACTACTCCCTTCCCCTCTTGTCACCCTCTCCCTACATTAGCACCCCCTATCTGGGTAACCCATATTGACAACCCAGTATATATCCTCCCATATTTATTCCATGCTTAGGTAATTATATGTACACGTATTCATATATGCAGTTTTGTCATTGTTTTACAGAAATGAAATCATACGCACATTTTTCTGCATCTTGCTTTCCTTACTCAAGTGTACTTTGGGGAATGCCTTTAAAAAAAGAAGTCAACTGATATCACTGTAATTAATTTCTTGTTTTTAATAACTTTCAGATATATTTCACATACTATAAATATACATATTTAAACTGTATAATTCAATGGTTTTTAGTATATTTATAGAATTTTGCAACCTGATCACCCACAATCAATTTGAGAGCATTTTTGTCACCCTAAAAAGAAACATGGTATCCAGTAGCATTTACTCCCAGTTTCCCCCCAAACTCACTCCTGATTTTAAGCAAACAGTAATCTACATTCTGTCTCTATAGATTTGCCTATTCTATCTGTTTCATAAATGGGATATGTAGTCCTTTTTATACGACTTATTTCACTTAAGATACTGTTTTCAAGGTCTGTCCATGTTTTAGCTTTTGCTATACTATCTGAATATTTTACTATGATCAGGTATTAGGAAAAAACCAAAATACTTAAAATTTACATTACAATGTTTTATTATGTTAACAATAGTTGATTCTATGTGAGGGTTATACGAGTGATCATTTTACTAGTCCATCAACTTTTATCTATTTTTTAAAAATTATTCTTGAGTGCCTGAATTTTTTAATTAAGGTATAATTTACACAGAATGAAACACGGTTCTTAAGTGTTGGGGTTTTTTAGTTTTAGTTTTATTTGTTTTTGTTTTTGTTTTGCCATGCCACACGGCATGTGGCATCCTAGTTCCCCAACCAGGGGTTAAACCCGCACCCCCCCACACAGTGGAAGCACAGAGTCTTAACCACTGGACCGCCAGGGAAGTCCCAACTTTTTTTTTTTTTTTTTTTTTTTTTTTAAGTCCAGGACTAGATGGCTTCACAGGTGAATTCTTTTTTTTTTTTTTTTTAATATAACCGCTTTTTATTTATTTATTTATGGCTGTGCTGGGTCTTCGTTTCTGTGCGAGGGCTTTCTCCAGTTGTGGCAAGTGGGGGCCACTCTTCATCGCGGTGCGCGGGCCTCTCACTATCGCAGCCTCTCCTGTTGCGGAGCACAGGCTCCAGACGCGCAGGCTCAGTAATTGTGGCTCACGGGCCCAGTTGCTCCGCGGCATGTGGGATCTTCCCAGACCAGGACTCGAACCCGTGTCCCCTGCATTGGCAGGCAGATTCTCAACCACTGCGCCACCAGGGAAGCCCCCAACTTTTATCTATATTTGATAGTAACAAAAATTTAAGAAAAGTGCTATTAGAATGTTTTCTATGATAACATTATTGAAATATTTACTATTAAAAATTTAAAACCACACTTAAATAAATTAAATTTAAATTTAATTAAATTGTAAATGCCTTAAGCATTCCAAAATTATAAAATTATTTTTTCTAGTCTTTTTGGTTTTGTTTAAATTAAAATTTTAAGCTACTTGGAATTTCAAATTTTCTGTTTACTAATCCATTTTAAAAATTCATTTTCTAGGTAGACAGACATTTTATCTGGAAATAACGATGGTTTTTTTATTCTTCTCCATATTTTTGTCTATTATCTTGCCTCATTGCATAGGCTAGCACATTTTTAAAAAACTTCTAATTTCTTGCTCTGTGTATCCATTCTTCTCTTTTTAATATTTATTTATTTATTTGGCTGCACCGGGTCTTAGTTGCAGCATGTGGAATCGTCATTGCCGCATGCGAGATCTTCGTTGCAGCATGTGGGATCTTTAGTTGCGGCATGAAGCATCTTTAGTTGAGGCATGCGAACACTTAGTTGTGGCATGTGGGATCTAGTTCCCTGACCAGGGAACGAATCCGGATCCCCTGCATTGGGAGGGCAGAGTCTTAGCCACTGGACCACCAGGGAAGCCCCTCTTCTCCCAAGTTTTTTGATCATCTTTACGATCATTACTCTGAACTCTTTCTTGGGTAGATTGTCTATCTCCACATCACTTAGTTCTTCTTCTGGGGTTTTATCTTGTTCCTTTGTCTGAAACATACTCCTCTATCACCTCATTTTGTCTAAATAGCTATTTATATTTTTATGTATGTGGTAGGTTGGTTATGCTTCTCAACCTTGGAGAAGTGGCCCTCTGTAGGAGACGTACTGTGCATCCCAGCAATGCACACTCCCTTCTCGTCACCCGAGGACCAGGGGCCAGCTGGTCCTAGGGTAGTGTCTGGCCTGCATTTGCAGACTCGGTCTGCAGGCTGTGGGACTGTAGTTTTCTTGCTTCTGGTATCTGGCCCCTGGTGGGTGGAGCTGGGTCTTGGTCCTCTGGTGGGCAAGGCCATGTCTAGGGGCATGTCTAGAGGCAGCTGTGGGCTCAGGAAGTCTTTAGGCAGCCTGTCTACTGATGGATGGGGCTGTGTCCCCACCCAGTTTGTTGTTTGGCCTGAGGCGTTCCAACACTGGAGCCTACAGGCTGTTGGGTGGGGCCAGTCTTGGTGCCAAAATGTCAGCCTCCAAGAGAGCTCACACAGCTCCCCGGTATATCTGCCACCAGTGTCCAAGTCCCCAGGGTGGGCCACAGATGCCCCCCTAGTAGACCCTCTAAGACCAGCAGGTAGGTCTGGCCCAGGCTCCTGTCAGATTACTGCTTTTGCTCTTGGTCCCTGTGCATGTGAGATTTTGTGTGCGCCCTTTAAGAATGAAGAATGAAGTCTCTAGTTCCCCCAATCCTGTGGAGCTCCTGCAGTCAAGCCCTACTGGCCTTCAGAGCCAAATGCTCTAGGGGCTCGTCTTCCTGCGTGCTGGACCCCCTGGAGTTAGGGGGCCTGACCGTGGGACTCAGAACTCTCACTCCTGCGGTAAAACCTCTGTAATATAATTATTCTCCAGTTTCTGGGTCGCCCACCAAGGGGGTATGAGATTTGATTATACCATAAGTCCGCCCCTCCTACCAGTGGTTTCGTCTTTATATCTTTAGTTGTAGAGGATCTTTTCTGGTAGATTTCAGTTTTTTTTTTTGGGTGTGCCACGTGACTTGTGGGATCTTAGTTCCCTGACCAGGGATTGAACCCGTGCCCCCTGCAGTGGGAGCCCAGAGTCTTAACCACTGGACCGCCAGGGAAGTCCTGTTTTCAGTCTTTTTTAATGATGGTTCTGCAGATTGTGCTCATGAGAGGAAGTGAGCTTAGGGGCCTTCAGCTCCGCCATCTTGGCTGCTCTCCAGAATATTTTTAATCATAAAAAAGCATTAACTTTTGGGCGCTAGTTCTGGAGGCTGGGAAGTCCAAGGTCAAGTCACCGGCAGATTCGAAGTCTGATGAGATCGCTCTTCCTCATTCATAGGCATCTTCTCATTGTGTCCTTGTATGGCAGAGCTAGGTAGCACATTTAGAACAGTTTGAATAATGATCATGAATAGACTGTTTATTTGTAATTTTTGATGGCAGTCTCATCTCTTGTTCCAGTTTTAAGGTTTTATGTTTTTTGATAAATACTATTTATTAGGTTAAGGAAGTTTTCTTCTAACATTAAAATAGGTAAAACAGAGCAATCAAATCAGAGAATTAAATGAAAAATAAATCTGATGAAAAACAATTCTAAAAAGTAGAACAGAAATGATTACTGAAGACAGAGAGTAATAATCAGCTGATGGGACTGCTAGAAGTTCTTACATTCAGGCAAAAAAAACCCTGTTAGTCCTGAATATGTTCCAAATCAATGTGTTAGAGTAAAAGAAAAGCAGAGAAATCTGAGAAATACTGGGACACCACTGGTACATGCCCAAATAGGTTTCACTGGGTAAATCCTAGGGCCACTGTATGCTTGGAGATAAAAGCCCTTCTAGAAGAAAGCATGCCAATTCACCAATAAAAACAAATACATTCTTAGCACTGTTTTAAGGGATGTTCATTTTGTCAAAGGTTAAAATTATTGGATAGGTTAGTTGCCTTGTGAATATATACTCTTCTTGAATATATACAATGAATATAATTCTTATGAATATATTCTTAACAAATCTATTGATATTCATTAAATTTTAAACAGCTCAAAATTTCACATTATGGTAAAGAGTACAGGCCATGAATATGAATATATGCTGATGAAAATATGAATATAGTCTTGGGGCTTCCCTGGTGGCACAGTGGTTGAGAATCCACCTGCCAATGCAAGGAGCACGGGTTCGAGCCCTGGTCCGGGAAGATCCCACATGCTGCAGAGCAACTAAGCCCGTGCGCCACAACTACTGAGCCTGCAATCTAGAGCCTGCAAGCCACAACTACTAAGCCCACATGCCCCAACTTCTGAAGCCCGCACGCCTAGAGCCCGTGCTTTGCAACAAGAAAAGCCACCGCATTGAGAAGCCTGAGCACCGCAGCAAAGAGTAGCCCCCGCTCGCCGCAACTAGAGAAAGCCCGCACGCAGCAACGAAGACCCAACACAGCCAAAAATAAAAATAAATAAATTTATTTTTAAAAATATGAATATAGTCTTAATGAGTATATTGATATTCATTAAATTTTAAACCAGGTTCAAAAATGCCCCAATATGGTCAAGAACATAGCTTATGAATATGAATATAAACTTATGAAAATGTTCATGAATATATTGGTATTCATTAATTTTAACCTGCATTAAAACATTTTCCCAATAGGGCAAAGAAGAATATATTCATGAATATATTCATGAGGAGGATATATTCATGAATATAATCATTATAAAGAATATATTCACATTAACTGAATATATTTGTGAAGAATATATTTATAGGAAAATTAAACCACTCTATAGCTCTTTGCTTTTTACAAATTAAATAGTTCTTAAAATACTGCTATGAAGCAAATACTAAAATTTCACTGGAATCTTCAAAGAATGAAAGTATAAACTTGGTACATTTAGTGAATTGATCTGTTTATGAATAGGCTTCTATTGAATAGTTTTTGACAAATTAATTTAGAGCCCTCTCTCTCAACATGAGATGAATCATTATTTATTACAACATCTACTCTGGGAAAACCAAGACAAGAAAGAGAGGATATTGAAAACAGCTTAGGCTATCTGAGTACTCAGAGTAGACTGATTAATGACACTAAAGAAATGATGGCACCTGTTAGAAGTAAATATGACTGCTATGCCAGGCAGTGGGTGTAGCCAGACACTGTTGTTTCAAGTTCTCTTCATTCTCCTTGGGCTCACATTCGTGAGACTGTGTAGTTTAGTAATAAAGAGTGGTATAGGGTTGGACTTCCTACGTTTGAAACCAAACTCCGTTCACTGCCCCTGCACCTTGAGTCCTTTTTAAAAATTAAGGTATAACTTATATATAGTAAGATGCACATATACTACCATTAATATTCTTGTGCTTTTTGTGGACACATAACTCATGCTCAAAGTCTTTTTTGATGAAAGGAGTATTGGTTATTGTATATTAAATACTAATAGATATTAAGCAACACATCTGCTGTGTTTTGAGACAAATATACTGGTTAAAAGGAAGCTTTAGCAACAAAATACAAAATAATTAAATATGAATACAACTAAAAGGACTGTCATCTAATATTTATTACTGGATTTTAGTTTAGATATGGAATGGAAAAGTTGGAATGGGGTCAGTTTAGAATGGGCTTTCCAGGCCACTAAGGGATCTGGATCTTTTCTTCTTAGTGAAGTGCCAGATAACTAAATAATAGGTGCTTACCATACCTTCTCATTTGACATTCACAGCAACATTAACAAGTGGGTGCCACTTACATTAGATTGCAAACACATCTAGGGTGTATCTGGGAGACGCAGCTCTTTCTTTTGCTATAGGATAATTTAACATCTTTTCAAACTTGGAGCTGATGATGCTCTAAAGTTTACTATTTTCTTTTGATGATTTGGTCGTATTTTGGGTCTGGGGAGTTTGATCCAGTTACCATCTGTAAAGTGATAGAGCTTAACTCAAAGGAGGGAAACTGGGAAATCGCATGGCTTGCTTTGTGAGTTTCTTACTTCACCTTTGTATTTTGGTAGTTCAGAAAGGAATTCTGAGGCTTCACACAGTTTGCCTGAGATTTTATAAATCAAGCATTCTTCATGGCTTTTGTCCACCTTAAGCAGATTGACGCTCTGGACAGCTTGAACATTGCTCATCCAGACGCGTCCTGTTAGTAACAACCCAAAATTTTCAACCCATTTATAAAAAACACACATTATAGGCACATCTTTTGGGGGAAAAAAAGCCCAAATATTATTTAAATCCCTTTACATTCAATGGGTACTCAGAAATAACCATCTACTTCACGTACATATCTGAGCAAAAAATTAACCATTAAATGTAAATAGATGCTGAGTGGGCCAGATCTTGTGACCATATTGATGTTCTGAATGTGATATTAAGTTTCAGAGGTTTGTATAAAGAATTCTGTAAAGTGCTTAACTCCTTCATTAACTTTACTGCTAAACAGCAAGCTTCTTAAGGGCCATATTCATGTCTGATTTATGCTTACTATGGTATAATAGCATCTAGCACAATTTATTGTACATAGAAGATGCTTAATCTTTATATTTTTAAGGAATAAATATATGAAGTATCTGTCATGGAAATACTTATAATATTTATAAGAGATTTTAACTGAACTATCAAGTCATTGGAACATAGATTTTCCTACAGTATTTACATTTCTCTATGATGTTTGTGTTGCTGTCTTGCCATTAATTAGATAAAGGAGGTAGATGTGCACCCTTGTCTCTGTCTCTGTTGTCTTAATGAAGATGTCCTCTTTTCTTCTGTGTACCCAATCTTTGTGCACTAAAATTCTGCTTCTCAGTTTCACAGTATATTAGATTTGTTTCTTAGCCCTTTTCATGTCTGGGGTCTTCTTTACTATAAACTGGAGGAAAATGTCTAGCAACTTGAAAAGTTTTTAAATTTTTATATATTGTTAGGCTTGAAGTAAATGTCAGATCTAAGAGGATCCTGAGAGACCACTATTCAGCCGCTTTATTTTACTGATGAAGAACCCTAAGTTCTACTTCCTCACTATAACGGACATACTGTTTTGTAATTGCTTGTTTAATTGTAGGCATTTCTAGCTAGACTTTAAACTCAGTGGGAGTAGGGATAACAGCTGTCTTATTTAATGCTGCATCTCTGGCACAGAGCACAGTGCTTGGAAGAGAATAGACGTTGAGTTATTGGTGTTGAATAAATAAATAAATAAATGAATCAAGGTTGGTGAAGGGACATGCAGCCCACAGCTGTTGAATCCCAGTTCAGCACACTAAAAGTTGGATGTTTGTAATCTACTCTATCACTCCAGGGAGTCGAGGTTTGTGGAAATGATAGATTTCCTTAAGTCTGTGCCAAAATCTACAACTTATACATTTGCACACATTGGCTTTCAACATGCAGAGGACTGCTGTATGGAACAGCAGTTGATCAAAGAAACACTAGAGGATGTGCTGCCTCATTTTTGCTAGGGTGATATATAAACACATGCTTCATTAATATATAAACTCATGAATGGTTTATGTGGAAGGGGGTGTAGTAAATATCATCTGTTTCAGTCCTCTGATTTCTCCTTCCCAGTAAGGTTCAGGCTCTTTTTTGGCCTTTGTAACTCTTCATGTCATTTCAATTTATTTTTCTTAACTTGTCCTGCTACTTTCCTTAATCTACTACATTCTCAAGCAAATGAAGATGTTTGCTATTCTTTGTACACCCTGAACTTCCCACCTTCTTGCGTTTACTCAACATTGTTTCCTCCCTGTAATTCCCACGTTCTGCATATCCTAATCCTATCCATTTAGTTAGTCCACAAGTATTTGTTGAGGTTGTTATGTGCCTGGCATGGGGCTCAGAGCTGAGTGTAATGATTAATAAAACCATGCTCAAGGTGGATTAATGAAACCACCTCTATTAACACTCTAATAGAGGTGGACATTTAAGTGTGGTAACATCAAGTCCCAGGGGGACAAATGAAGTGGCAACTACAGAGCCTTTGATGGGGAGGGGTTGAAGAAATGACTCTAAATCAGTGGTTCTCAAATGGAAGTGGGGTAGAAGAAAGCATTTGACAGTATCTGGAGACATTTTTGGTTGTCACAACTTGAGTCAGGGGGGGTGGTTACTGGCTTCTAGTGGGTAGAGGCCAAGGATGCTGTAAAATATCCTATGCACAGAACAGTCCCCACAACAAAGAATTACCCTGCCCAAATGTCAGTAGTGCTGAGGGGTGAAAAACCTTGTTCTAAATCAAGTTGCAAAGATTGAGTAGGATGATGTTTAGCTACCATCCCCACCCCACCCCCAAAAAAAAGACAGTATTTGTAAAGATCTGGAGTTAAGATACCATAGATCGGAGAACTAGAATGAATCAATGTGGTTGGAGCTCAGCTTTTGAATGGGAAGGAATTAAGTTTGAGCAGTCAGCCTCACTGGTAGAGTCCAGATCCAGAGGCCGCAAAAAGCCATGTTGAGAAAATTGCAGTGTCTTCTCTTTGGCTCTTTGGAGCCTCTAACAGAGAGCGATTTTACTGTAGGCAAACCCTAAATACACACTAATGTCAGTCCACTAACAGGTAAACAGTTTATATACTCTGGTGTTTTATAACTAGTAACAAATCTCAGTTTATCAGTAGATACCCATGGTAAAGCACTGTGGCTGAGAACATCCATTCTAGCAAGTCTGAACTCTTGGTTACCCATCTACTAAGGATTGTTGATGAGGCTATGTAAGGGAGGTCCTTGTTAGCTGAGGATAACTGGCACTGAAAGGGCATTTAAAGTGAACCCACTTAAAGTAGGGATGAAAATTTTATAGTAGCTAGTGAGGGGACTTGACTGGGGCTTTGTAATGGGGGTCCTCAATACCACTCCCAGGGTTGATGATTTCTTAGAAGGACTCACAGTACTTAGAAAGCTGTTATACTCACAGTTACAGTTTATTACAGTGGAAGAATATAGATTAAAACCAGCTAAGGGAAAAAGCAGATGAGTGAAGTCCAGGAGAAACCATGCATAAGATTCTAGGTGTGCCTTCCCAGTGGAGTCACATGAAGACACACTTAATTCTCCCAGCAAAACATGTCACATATTTGTCAACCAGGGAAGCTTCCTGAACCTTGGTGTCCATGGTTTTTGTTGAGAGTCAGTCACGTAAGCATGCAGTGCTCATGGGACTGACCTTAGCTACTTAGTCTCCAGCCCCCATAGGTCAGGCTGGTGCAGTGTGGCCCTAAGTCTCAGGCATACAAAACAGTCTCCTCAGGCAAAATATTCCATGAATTTAGGGGTCACCTCCCAGGAGCTTGTCAAGGATTAATTCTCCTTTCATTGAATATGCAGGGTTTGAGCAACCCTAGCCTGCTGAATTAACCTTTTACTGCATCAGTTTTTGTTTTTGTTTTTGTTTTTTTTTAAGGTTAAGGAAATTATGTTTTATTCCTGCTTTATTACAAGGTTTTTTTAATTGTGGGAAAATATACATAACATAAAATGTACCATTTTAACCATTTTTAAGTGTATGGTTCAGTGTTACTGAGTATATTCACATTGCACGTTGTTGTGCAATGCATCTCTAGAACTTTCATCATCTGAAATTAAAAATTTAATGTACCTGTTAAACAGTTACTCTCCATTCCAGTCTCCCCCAGCCCCAGGTTATCACTATTCAACTTTCTGTCTCTTTGAATTTGACTCTTGCAGGTAACTCTTTTTTTAAAATATTTTATTTATTTATTTATTTATTTATTTTAGTTGCGCCAGGTGTTAGTTGCAGCACGTGGGATCTTTAGTTGCAGCGTGCAGGATCTTTAGTTACAGTGTGCGAACTTCTTAGTTGCAGCATGCATATGGGATCTAGTTCACTGACCAGGATCAAACCTGGGCCCCTTGCATTGGGAGCACAGAGTCTTTCCCACTGGACCACCAGGGAAGTCCCCAAGGTAACTCTTATAAGTGGAATTATACAGTATTTGTCCTTCTGTGGTTGGCTTATTTCACTTAGCATAAAGTCTTCAAGGTTCATCCATGTTGTAGCATGTATTAGAATTTCATTCCTTTTTTAACACTGATACTGTATAGGCTTCAACTAAAAAAAAAATTATTAATAGTTTTTTTAAAATCTTGTATTTAACAAGATCTATATAATCGAAGCTCTGTGCTAATCTTTAGAATGAACAAGAAGTGGCTTGAATGTTCATTTGGGGGGTATAGCTTTTCTGACAAAATTATATAAGCAGAATACAGTGTCCTTCACCAATTTCATCTCACTGAGCCGGGTCAGGAAAAGCGTTGCTTTTGTGGAAATATCCCTTGGTTTCTTCAGTTTTCCTAAGAGAAGATTTTAATTCATTCTTTTTTGAAATATCTGTTGTATCATCTTTGAGAATTCCCCACATTTGCTATCTGGTCTAAGTATGCCAGACATTAATTTGTAAAAATGGTTTTGCATATGATTAAATCAGTTCTCCAGCATTTTTTCAGCAACTTGTTCAAATCCTGCATTTTTGGAAAAGTTTGTAGTTTCAGTTTACATTCATCCTGCTTATATATGGTCAGGTATTTGCAGCATCCAAAAATGAGAGAGTGACATAAACAGGTTCCCAGAAGTAGACTCTAGTATTTAGAGGGGGAGTTTGAATGGGGACTGGGCAGCTCATTAGTGAATATTTTTGTGTATGACAGCTTTTGCTTCTCTTCACAGTCTCATGATCATAGGGTCATAGTTAATGTGTCTGGATAATGAGGACTCCGGTACTTTGTGGGAGTAGTGACTGTTTGCTCAATAATTTGTTTGAGAATTTAGCTCACTAACCCATTCAGGGCCCAAAGTGAGTGAGTGCTCCTCACATAAATCCCTGGAATGTGTTTCTTTAAGTTGTCATACTTTGAACTTTCAAAAGTTTAGCAGACTGACAGAGGCTTTTGGGTTTTGAGTTTTAAGCCTTTACAGTTCCTGTGTTTCTAATGCCTTGTCTGCTTACATTGTGTTCAAAGTAATCCATCCTTAGTGTTTACAGGCCTAACGTACATGCAAGTATAAAAATAGATTGCCAATAAAAAAAAAAAAGAATAAATTGCCAGCCTATGGGCACCAGGTCTGTGTCAGGCAGGGTCATCACAAGAAGCAATCACTCTTAGCTTGAGAAGTCTATAAATCAGAGATCAATGGCATTTTTTTCCCCACGTCCTCATTAAACAGTGGTGCTTAATGTTCAAATATGTTATAATGTGGCGATGATTACCAAGAAAACATAAACATGGGTGAATTGGGGATTACTAATTTTAAAACAAGGAAAGTCCTCCCCCTTCCTTCTCCAGCACCTAGGGGTTATGGAGAAATGGATGCAGCTGTGAAGTGAAAGGGAGGAGCTATCATCCTTAATATTTCTAAATAACTCAGGAGCTCGAGTCAGCATAGAGCTTGAGTCCCATTCTTTTGGAGCACTGCAGCACATCATCCCTTTCTGATGGGGCAAGGGGGTGGGGAGCACACTGAGTGTGGATACTGGGTTCAGGAACATCACCTGAGAGGTAGTATAATGTAGTGGTTAGTAGCACTGGCTTGGGCAGGCTACCTTGGTTTGAGTCCTGACTCCTTTATTTACTAGGTTTGAGACATTGGACAAGTTTCTTAAACTATCTGACTCAGTTTTCTCATTTGTACAATGGAGATAATATTAGTACCTCTTCATAAAGGTCAATGCATTAATATATCTGATGTATTTAGAATGAAACCTGGCACATAGTGAGTGCTATGTCAGTGTGTGTTGTTATCGTTATCTTTATTGTTAACTTCAAGTCTCAGGGAAGCTTTCTCTGACATTTCTAAATAGGTTAAGTTTCTGCTTTATAAAATTTAATGGCATCATTTACCACAGTGATAATAATAAGTACCATTTACTAGGTTTATTTGTTTGATTATTGTGTTAATGATACTTTCTACATAAGCTAGAGTAAGAACCATGTTTGTTTTTGCTCACATTGCTCACAAGGCCTGATAAGTGTTCAAGAAATACTTATTGAATGAATAAGTATTTTTACAATTATAAAATAACTCAAAAAGATGTCACTTATGTAAGATCAAAAAGATGTCATTGGGCTTCCCTGGTGGCGCAGTGGTTAAGAATCCGCCTGCCAATGCAGGGGACATGGGTTCGCTTCCTGGCCTGGGAAGATCCCACATGCCGCGGAGCAACTAAGCCTGTGAACCACAACTACTGAGCCTGCGCTCTACAGCCAGAGAGCCACAGTACTGAGCCCGCATGCCACAACTACTGAAGCCTGTGCATCTAGAGCCCGTGCTCCACAACAAGAGAAGCCACGACAATGAGAAGCCCGCACACCGCAACGAAGAGTAGCACCCGCTCGCCACAACTAGAGAAAGCCCACACACGGCAACGAAGACCCAACACAGCCAAAAATAAAAACAAATAAATAAATTTATTTTTTTAAAAAATATGTCATTTTACCTCTAAAGTTAGCAATTATTTAAGAAAACAATACTATCATACATAGGCAGAGAGGTAAGGAAATAGATGCTATCATGTACTACAGTTGGGAGCCATCTGTGGTAGACCCTATCTTGAAGGCAATTTGACCAAAAGAATTAAGTCTCTGCTTTTGGCTCTATGTCTAGGCATTTATCAAAATGACATAGAGGCATATGAAAAGGTTGATATAGAAAGATGCTCATTGTAGCACTTACACTGCATGGAATCAGAGTAAGCAAAATGTCTAAAAGTAAAGGCTTGGTTAATTATACTTTATCCATCATTAAAAAGTCATGTATAGAACCGTGGTTCTCAAATGAAGATTCCTACATGATAGTCACTCAACACTGGATAAAAATAGATGCCTAAGCCCAACCTCTTGGTCAGTGAATCAGAATCAGAATCTTTAGAGTTGAGCTAAGAAACAGGGCCTGTTTTTTCTAACAAGAACCTTAGGTGATTTCAGCGTACAGCTTGATTTGGGAATCACTGTTGCAGTGTTTCTCCAGTTGTGCATTGACTCGCAGTCAACTGAGCTAAAGGTTCTACTCATCTCTTAAAGCCAACTGAAATGCCATGTATTAAAATCTGTGGGAACCCTGGAAAACAAGAAAAGAGGACTTTGGTAGAACAACCAAAAACACAAAAATCTGGAAGAAGGGAAGAAGATGGGATCAGACTGACTATTCAAAAAGCTAATTACTGCTGACCACCTTGCACAAGCCAAGGAAAAATCTTCTGCCTGCCCCTACCCCCTGCAAAAATTAGTAGATGAATTTCCCCCAAAAGAACAAAAGATTCTTCCAAAAATTGGAGCAGCAAGACCTGGTTTGGAGGTGGGAGTCGGGGTTGCTGGTACTATCTCCTGGGCACAGAGCATCTACCTTAGAGCTTACCTCCAGGCAGCATTTTGAAGGGATATCTCATTGAGAGTGAGTGAACTCATTTATAGTTTTAGTCACCATAGACGTTCCTGAGATCCCAGGAGCAGAGGCCAGGCAAATGAGAGAGTTAAGGAACAAACAGGCCTCAGGCATTGCAGCACACAGAATTGGTGGTCATGATGTTCACTCTCCGACTTCACTAGGTACCTCTTGGGAGCCTAGTGAAGTACAGAATACTCCATGACCTCTCATATCTCCCTTGGTAAGCTAAACTGCCTGTCGGTTCCTGCCCCTATACTTCCAAGAGAGACCTAGCTGTTGGTTTTTCCCTACCATTTTTTTGTACCCAGAGCAACATCTGCTGCCTTCAAAGCCAGTAGCCCCCGGCTGAGTTTCTTGGAGTGGAGCGGGGCACGGTTTTACAAAGTTTACCACCTAATACACACACTCATATATGCACATACTCTTACTTCATTCACAGGCCTGTAGTTTTACTCTTTGATTTTATTGTAAATTGGATATTATTCAGCCTTCTTCACTTAAGACTTCTTTAGTGAGCTAGGCAAAAGATTGTAGCAGGCTTTCTGGGTCAGTTTTCAGTAATGTATGATTACAATTAAAGATGATGCGTACTTGTTGAAGGAGGTGTAGCCAGTGACTATTCCACATGGGTTGTTGACAGCCCACCCCCCTTCTCTGAACTGCTTCTATGCTTCATGAAATCCTGTTCACGAATGGGTAGGAGTGGCAGCTGCTCTTGTCAGGTTGGGCAGGAGGTAGTGGGGCAGAGGAGACACAGTGCTAAAGTTTAGGTGACAGGTAGAACAGGTGGGTAGCATATTTCAAATTAAAGAATTCATGAGAACTCATTTATTTGTTCATTCAGTAGGTAGTCATTCATTATTTGTGCAATATTTATCAAATGCCTTCTGTGTGTCATGCTTGTTAAAGGTGTTGAAAACACAGTGCTGGTCAAGGTTTCTACTCTCCAATAGTCTGCATTCAGTGCTTAGGGAAGGATTACAGAGCAAGAAGATGCCTGGCTCACAACTGTCGAGCCCCCGGGCAGTGTCTTTGTGTAAAGATCCTCAAATCCTAAAAAACATTTAGAAATCTAAATCTGGGATTTGGGCTTCAGCAGCTGGGAAAATGGTGATGCCATTTATTGAGATATTAATTAGGAAAATATTGGGAAATATATATCTGCTAACCAGATTGACAGAGGTAGACAAAAACATAATCTAGTAAAACAGCACCATGAGAAGAGTGCCAGAACCACTGATGAACTTAGTTTTAAAGGTGAAAGAGAAGGTGAGGGGCTAGTGACAGAAATTGAGAAGTAGCAGTAGGAATGCAAGATGGGTCAACAGTGAGAAATCTGTAAATGTAACTTATGATGTAAAAAAGAAAAAAGAAGATCAAATGTATAGTTGAGTAAGTACTTGATAAAATCCAACATTCTTTAATAAAGAAACATAGAAAACATTTTTTAAAAAATAAATTTATTTATTTATTTATTTTTGGCTGCATTGGGTCTTCATTGCTGTGCGCAGGCTTCTCATTGTGGTGGCTTCTCTTGTTGTGGAGCACGGGCCGTAGGCACGTGGGCTTCAGTAGTTGTGGCTTGCGGGCTCTAGAGCACAGGCTCAGTCGTTGTGGCGCACGGGCTTAGTTGCTCCGCAGCACGTGGCATCCTCCTGGACCAGGGATCGAACCCGTGTCCCCTGCACTGGCAGGCGGATTCCTAACCACTGCACCACCGGGGAAGCCCAGAAAACATTTTTAACATAGTTAAGAAAATTTATTAGGAACAAATAGCTAATATCATACTTAATTCGTTAAACATTGGAAGCTTTGCCATAAAAATTAGGAATCAGAAAACAATTTTGAAAAATAAGGATAACGAGGAGGGATTTACCTTCCCAAATATAAAAACATATTCAGCTACTGGAATTTTAAATGATGCAGTATTAATTGTAAAATAGATAAATATGCAGTGAATCAAAATATGAACTATAGAAATATATGAAAAAGTAAGGAAATTTTTGTGCTTTTGCAAAGGGACCATAATACTCAACCAAAACCATATCAATTTTTAAATTCCTTTGCATTTCTCAGGGAAATGGTCTCTTTCCTTCTTTGAATATTTTCTCAAATGAATGCTATGACCTCAAATTGGAGGGTTTAGTCCTATTACCAGTGCCCTGAAATTCAAGTCATCTCGATATCTGTTAAGCCCTTTTCAGAGTTTCTAAAATATTTAGCTTTATGAGCAAAAATAGATTACTCACATTCTCAATTCCTGTCACTGATTCACCATCTTATCTGGAACAATTATTACCACTTTCAGTACTCACCATCTTCATTCCTAAAAATGGAAGTCAGAATGGAGGGGCTATTAATATGATATATACAGTAGCTTCAAAATCTCATTCCCAGGAGCAAATATTTCACAATATTAAAAAAGACCTCTCTTCCCTTCCTGAGAACCAGCAAAGATATAAGAATTAATTTATGTATTATGTAGCTGTATCCATGTATATCATGTAATTATATCCACACTTATTAACTAACTTATTACTACATTAAAAATGTTTATTTAAAGCTTATCCACTATGCATAAAGAAAATGCATCTTAGTCTGAATGTTTCATCTTTTATTACAAGCTTTAGAAGTGGAGCAGTAGTATAAACCAGAAGCTTTGTAAAACCTAGTATTTTGGAAACCAGTGACCAGAGGTGAGGTCTTAGAATTGAACTAGGCCTGCAGGTTCCTCTACATAGAGATGTGAAGAACATATTGGAGTCAAAAGTGACTTGTAGGATTTGGACTTCAGCAGGTGAGGAGATGGTAATGCCATTTATTGAAATATTAATTTGGATATTAATTGTCAGGGTATGTACCTGATAACCGATCTGTAGGGGTGGATGAGAGCATCACCTGGTAAGACAGTAATATGAGAAGAATTCTAGGACCACTGATAAATTATAGTTTTAAAAGTCAAAGAAAAGATGATGAACCCCAGCAAAGGAAACTGAGAAAATAACAGGGCAGTATCATGGAATCCAAGGAAAAATACAGAGTTTCGAGTAAGGCAGAGAACAGCTCTGCAAGCCACTGAGAAGCCAAAAGAAGAGAACCGAGGACTGTCAGATGAGGTTGTTGACATGGAGGTTATTGGTGACCTTGGTCAGAGCAGTTCCAGTGGACAGTGGAGTAGCATGTGTTTTCGCATGGTTCTCTGAAATATGGTATCAGCCTGCCTTTAGCTCACTTACCAAGGTGGGGCTGTATTTTCAGCATCTAGGACAGATTCTTCATTATTAGGCCCTGGTACTCCTTAAGTCCTGGAGAATTCCATCAGGAGAATGAGGCTGTGTGAATTTAAAGACAGCTAAAAATGTTAACGTCACTCACTTTGAGATAGAATTTCAGTTTTTCTGTTTACTGTATACTTCTTCTTTGAATGGGCTGTAAAGCATGAATCATCATGTCAAATCATGTTCATTGACAGGAAAACCACTTTTAAAATGTGATTGAATAATACTGCTAGTCAACACATAGGGAATATTTTGAACGAATGGAATGCCATTGTAATTGTAATTAATTTTTTTCTCACGTTTATGCCTTTTTATTTTTATTTTTTGATGGAATAAAATGTTCTCAGCTTATCCTTTTCTATCTAATGCATTTTTTTAACATCTTTATTGGCGTATAATTGCTTTACAATGGTGTGTTAGTTTCTGCTTTATAACAAAGTGAATCAGCTATACATATACATATATCCCCATATCTCCTCCCGCTTGCATCTCCCTCCCATCCTCCCTATCCCACCCCTCTAGGTGGTCACAAAGCATCAAGCTGATCTCCCTGTGCTCTGCGGCTGCTTCCCACTAGCTATCTATTTTACATTTGGTAGTGTATATATGTCCATGCCACTCTCTCACTTTGTCTCAGCTTACCCTTCCCACTCCCCGTGTCCTCAAGTCCATTCTCTACGTCTGCGTCTTTATTCCTGTCCTACTCCTAGGTTCTTCATAACCATTTTTTTTTTTTTTTAGATCAGGCTATCGTTAATGTCGTTTTGTGTGTCCAGTTTTTATCCTCTATATTATGATTGTGCAAAAATGTTCATAGATGTTTTGCATCATTCCTTTTGTCAATCTTTTGATACTGATCTATGTGTCTATCCAACTGTTTATTTGATACCTCCTTTTGGATGCTTGTGGGTTTTTTAAAATACATTTATTTATTTATTTATTTTTGGCTGTATTGGGTGTTCGTTGCTGCGCGTGGGCTTTCTCTAGTTGTGGCGAGCGGGAGCTACTCTTTGTTGTGGTGCGCGGGCTTCTCATTGCGGTGGCTTCTCTTGTTGCGGAGCACAGGCTCTAGGCGCGTGGGCTTCAGTGGTTGTGGCACGTGGGCTCAGTACTTGTGGCTCGTGGGCTCTAGAGCGCAGGCTCAGTAGCGTGGCGCACGGGCTTAGTTGCTTCGTGGCATGTGGGATCTTCCCAGACCAGGGCTCAAACCCGTGTCCCCTGCATTGGCAGGCGGATTCTTAACCACTGTGCCACCAGGGAAGTCCTTTTGGATGTTTTAAAGGCACCTCAACGTAACATGGCATAAACGAAACCCTTTCTCAGTGGCCAAGTCAGAATCTCTAAACTATTCCTTCCTCCCACCTCCCATATCTAATCTTTCATCTTCTGCCTCTTAACTTGGTTTTCAAATCTATTGTCCTTTTAACATCCCTGCACTATCCAAGGCAGGTTACCAATATATCTTAGCTCAATTATTACATTCTGTCTCCTAAATGGATTCTTACTTCTGACTTAGATCTCTTCAAACTATTATCAGAATGATGATTCTAAAGTCACTTTCTTACTTACAACCATAGAATACTTTCTTCTTATCTCTATAATATAGCCCAAACTTTTTTACACGATCTACAAGATCTTCATGATCTGGCCCTTGCCTGCCTTTTCAGACACATCTTGTACATTCTTCACTCCTTATGGGCCCCTCCTTATGTTCTTCCATTCAGCCATACTGAACAACTTCCATTTTCTCAAACATAGCATGTTCTCTATTTTCTGGGCCTTCAAACGGGACACTTTTCCTGCCTCTCACTAACTTCTATGTGTCCCTTGGTTCTCAGCTTACATAGAAGCTAGTGGGGTGAGAGGCAGATAACTTTCCCTGACTCATCTCAGTCTAGGTGAGATGCCCCTGCCTCGTGTTCCTGTAACACCGTGTTCTTTCTCTGTTGTAGCACTTACTATGTTTGATTGAAATTATTTGTTTTATTGTTTCTCTGTCCTCCTAGACTGTAAGCTCTGTGATGACACAGACTATCTGCCTTTGTCACCCTTCTCTTTCCAGGATTCAGCCAGTGCTTCACAATGCTTAATACATGTTTGTTGAAAGTATGGATGACAGGTGACACTTTACATTTGACTCAGGGAACTAAGTTACATGAAACAGTGAATCTCTCTGAAGGCACATATTTTATACTCTCACCCAGGAAACCTGATTAAAATGACTTTGAAAGTCAACTGAAATGTTTTCCACTTTTCAAATTACCTTAAATGGTTTTGCAAAGTCATATAAGGCTTTATGGAAAGGCATACTTGTCTATAGGTTGGGAGGTTTTTATGTGTAAGTTGCATAGACTGTTCATGTTATGCCGTTAAAATCAGTGATTCCTGAGTCCATTGCTTTTTAAAGGAAATTGAACAAATCATCACTCCTAATCTATACGCTTGCTCTTTCTCTTATGATATTTATCTTGATTGAGAACAAATCTATCCTGGCTCTCAAGATAGAAAGCTGGGAATTATTCTCGCCTCTCTTTTCACCCTCATTCCTCAAAAGCAATTCATCACCAATTGCTGCCTTTTATCTTCTAACAGATCTGCCCTCTCTTCCTCTCTTTTTTAATTCCTTAGGCCTCTGGTCTAGACTCTGGTCTAGACTCCTTTGCCCCTTGCCACCTTTTAATCTATCTGAAAAATGGTCTTTATAAAATACGAGTTTGGCCCATGTCTGTTTTCTGATTTAGGCCCTTCACAAAGTAAACTCCCAAGCTCTTTGTATGGTACACAAAGACCATCGTGCTTTTGCCCCTGCATTATTCTTCAGTTTAATCTTTCTTCCATAGTTCCCATCTTAAACGTCACAAGCCAGTAAAAACTGAATCCTTATAGTTGGCTAAAATCACCGTACTGTTTCAAGTCACTGTGCCTTTGTGTAGAATGCCTTCACCCCTTTCGGGAAGCAGATCCTACTTCCTTTGCATTCCTCACCCCAAAAGTAGAATTAATCCTTATCCCCATATCTGGAACATTTACTTATATTGTATTATAGTTTATTAATTAATTGACTTACATAGTGTACTATTAAACTTTAAACTTCTTGAAGTCAAGAATGCCAGTTTTATTTCTCTTTTTTTTTCTGAATGCTTCACACAGTGTGTATTAGTTTCCTAGGGCTGCCTAGCAAAGTACCACAAACTGGGTGGCTTAAAACAACAGAAATTTCTTGTCCCACAATTCTGGAGGCTAGAAGTCCTAAGTGAAGATGTTGGCAGGACCATGTTCCTTTTGAAACCTGCAGGGGATCCTTCCTTCCTCTTACTACCTTCTTTCTGGTGGTTTGCTGGCAATCTTTGGTGTTCCTTGGCTTGCAGCTGCATAATTCCAATCTCTGCATTCATTGTCACATGGCTTTCTCCCTGTGTATCTGTCATCTTTTAAGGACACCAGTCGTGTTGGGTTAGGGGCCTACCCTACCTCTGTATGACCTCATCCAAACTTGACTGACTACATCTGCAATAACCCTATTTCCAAATAAGGTAATTCTGAGGTAGTGGGACTTAGGACTAAAATATATCTTTTTGGAGGGATACAATTTACTCCATAACACAGTGTTTAGCATATAGCAGGTATTCAATAGATTTTACTGAATTGAAATGTAAATGAAATACATGTTATATATTCATGGTATGGAATTAAAATATTTTTTACTGTGATTTTTTAAATTATCAATACTGTGGACAAAGTATCTTTAGAATTTGTCTGTTTCCAAAAATTACATAATAGTTACATGGTAGTTGTGACATTTGAAAATTAATAAATACACTATCTTAAAGTAAAAGCAAATATTCTCTGAATTCTTTATTTGTAAGCCCATTTTTAATGTCTACTAATTTATATAATTTGCATATAAATTTTGTTTGAAACAATAGATGTATTTTAAATTTTAGAAAGCACATTCTAGGCCTCAATAGCAATAAACACCCTTTCCATATCCTTTACTGTGTTTTTTTTAAGTAGTATCTCCTTTCTACACATTAATGTTGGAACTTTTTTCTTCAGACTTCTTTGTTTTTGATAAAATCTCCGTTGTTTAAGTAGTTTTCCATATTTAACATACATAATAAATTGTATCCTTTAATGGGAATATGGAGAAATTAAGTTTATATGATATACTTCTTAGATTCTGAGAGTTCTAATTGGTGGGAAAATAAAATAGGAAGTTTACGTCATTCTCAATAAGAAAAAACAGAGTAACCTTATTTCTGTTTTTTTACAAGAGCTGTTGCTTCTCATGTTCTGTTTTATTTTTGTTGTTGTTTCTAGGTTTTTAAATCACTGGTCTGTTAGTTGAGATATCATCAGTGCTTTTTAGACCATACCCACGTTTCCTTTGCATTGAAAGTTACTCAGGGAACTCCTGAAAGAAGGTAGCAATGTTGAGTGTGTTTAAGTTTGATGGATCCCTTCTCCATCCCTGCTAAAGCTAGTTATATTCCATTCGCAATTGATATGGTAAAATTTATCAGAATTTTTTATGGCTCGTGCTTTTTGCATCCTAAGGAACATTTGCCTACCCCAAGGTTACAAAGATATTCTCCTGTGATTTCTTCTCAGAATTTTCTAGTTTCAGATTTAGGTCTGTGATCCATTTTGAGTTAATTTTTACGTGTAGTGTAACTAAAGGTTGATTTTTTTTTTTAATGGATATCCTATTGATCCAACACCGTTTGTCGGAAAGATTTACCTTTACAGTTTTGTCAAAAATCAATTGACCAAATATGTGTGGGTCTATTTTTGGCTACTTCCTCTGTTCCATTGATATATGTATCTATTCTTTTGTCAATACCCCACGATCTTGATTACTGTAGCTGGAGATTATTGTCCACGATCTTGATTACTGTAGCTGGAAATTATTGTAAGTCTTGAAATCAGGTAGAGTGAGTCCTCCTACTTTATTCTTACGTTAGAATTTTGCTTTAGTTATTTGCTTTAGTTATTCTATAAGTTCTTTATATTTCCATATAAATTTTAGAATCAACTTGTCAATTTCTACTAAAAAAGCCTGCTAGAATTTTGATTGGAATTGCATTGAATATATAGATCAATTTGGGAATAATACCAACCTAACAATATTGAATCTTCCCAGTCTACAAATATGGTATATATCTCTGTTTATTTAGGTCATGTTTAATTTCTCTCAGCAGTGTTTTGTAGTTTTCAGTATAGAAATCTTGGATTTGTTCCTAATATTTAATACATTTGGCACTACTTTGAATATAATTTTTTAAACTTTAATTTTCTAATATTTTGTTGCTGGTATATGATTTTTTAAATATTAATCTTGTATCCTATTACTTTGCTAAATTTATTTATGAGTTCTAGCTGTTGTTTTGTGAATTCTCTGGAATTTTCTACATAAACAACCATATCATCTACAAATAAACAAGTTTTACTTCTTCTGTTCTAATTTTTCTTCCTTTTCATTTATTGTATTATTTCAGTAGCTATGACATCTAGTACAATGTTGAATAAAAATGATGCAAGTGAGCACGTTCTTGCCTTATTCCTGATCTTGGTAGGAAACAATTCAGTCTTTTATATTAAGTATGATGTTGGCTGTAGACTTTTTGTAGATGTACTTTATCAGTTTGAGGAAGTTCCTACTATTATTAGTTTGCTAAGAGTTTTTATCATAAATAGATTTAAAATTTTGTCAAATATTTTGTCTGCATCTATTGAAATTGATCAGAGGCTCCCCCCCAGTGGATGGTTAATATGTTGAATTATATTGATTAGTTTTTGGTTTTTGTTTTTATTAATTTTTATTGGAGTATGATTAGTTTTTGAATAAACAGCCAACCTTGCATTCCTGGGATAAGTCTGCATTCCTGGGATTGGTCATGATGTATTACCCATTTTATATATTGTTGGATTCAGCTTACTAATGTTTTGAAAGGATTTTGCATCAAATTAGGAATATTGATCTATAATTTTCTTTATTGTAATATCTTTGTCTGGTTTTGGTATTAAGGGTTATGCTGGCCTCCTCAAACAAGTTGGGTAGTGCTCCCTCTTCCTCCTAGTTTTTGAAAATATTTGCATAATTTTGGTATTATTTCTTCCTTGATGAGTGATAGAATTTACCAGTGAAATCTTTTTTTTGGAAAAGATTTTTTTTAATTCAATTTATTTTATAGATAAATGGCTACTCAGATTTTCTGTTTCTTCTTGTGTCATTTTGTTATGCCTCAGTAATTAAGATTTAGTGGTATTAAAACAACAGCAACAACAAATCCTTTAAAAGGTTCAGAACCTCATAAAGAGAGAGACTATAAGAACTGTGGGGCAAATTGTAACTGAAGTCAGGTGAAAGCCAACTAGATATTCATGGTGTTTGACTGGTAGCTCACTGTCAGGCTTTGGAAAAGCGACATAATTTTTTCATACCTTTTTTTTTTCCTAAAAAAAAGTTTTTCTCAAACTTTCGAAAGAAAAATATTTTCATGAACCTTCTTTATACCTAGTGCTGGCTTAAGTCATTTTTATCATCATGTTATTTAAATATGTTTATACATAAAATATATGCTTATACTTCTAATAAACCTGTAAATCAAAACAGACATACAAATTCAACTAAAGTAAAACTGCAAAACCATTAAGTTCAAATTAACAACATTAATATGATAAGAGAACCAGACTTGAGACAATATCTTTCTACTATTATAATGCTGGAGGCAGTATAGTATGTTAATTAACAGTGTGGGCTGTGGAGTTAAGACTGAAGTTCAAATTTTGGCTCTACCATTACTTTGTCCAAGTAAAATTAGGATAATAAGTTACCTAATTTATTAGGATTGTTGATATAATTAGGATTATTGATGTGTCAAGTCCTAGAGTAGTACCTGGCAATCAGTAATTGTTCAGTGAATGTTAGATATAATAATAGTTTTATGTTGTTGTGAAACCTAATAATTAATGTTAGGTTTAATGGTAGAAAGTCTGATTCTATATTTAATGTTTCTGATTTTGACTTTAACAATATAAATACTAATGCATAGAATATCTGCCTAAGTTAACATACAATGTGGTGATGATAACTTTATAGCTTTGTTTGCTGATTTAGGATAATCAAATCTCATACTTAACCTACACTCTGCTAGGCAGGCCTCCTTGAGGTTCAATTTTTAATGACATGTCCCATGATAATTCTGTAAAGCTTAGTGTCTAATCCAATCATTGCCCATATAAAATGTGGGAAAATCCTATCTGAAGTTATTTTTCTATTCTTGAAAATGTAGAAGAAACATTATTTTTTAGCATAGAGCTTATCATCAGACTGCTGAAGGAAATTAGTAGATCCTAGAAACTACAGTTGATCCTTGAACAACTCCAAGTTAATCCGTGTATAATTTATAGTAGGCCCTCTGTATCCAGGGTTCAACCAACCACTGACTGTGTAGTAGTGTAGTATTTACTATTGAAAAATATCAATGTTTAAGTACATCTGCGCAGTTCAAACCCACATTGTTCAAGGGTTAGCTGTACTTATTCTCAGCAGTTTGAAAGTACCTTGATTGTCTTATGGTTGATTCTGTTTTGTATTAAACTTTGAATATATTGCAGTATATTGATAGGTATTCCTTGTCAGCTTAGACTCAATCCATTTAAGTACCTTAAATATTAGCTAATTATGCTCTCATAGCTACCAGTTAACATTGGTTGCCTGGTTGAATTATATTAATAGTAATACTGGAAAAATATTTTCATTTTATGGTACTCAAGAAAAGTTTAAGAGCCTCTTCATGAGATTGCTAGTACGTTTCATAATATAATAAAAGTGACTTATGATTACTACCTGTTGATTCTTAAAGGTTGGTGATTATTATAGAATTAAGTGGATAAGTTTTTAACAAAATTTAAAGTTTTATGCACTTTGCCTTTTATTTTAATTATGATTTTTTCTGGCTGCGGGTCTTCAGCAAAGTTACTATTTTACTACTGTATAGTAGCTTTTACCTGGACAATAAGTACTTTTGGCTTCCTCAGGCTTATACAATTTTGTGTGTTGATTCTGCCACGTTTTTTACAGTTTGAACTGTTACAATGACTTCATTCAAATATTGTGCCATAATGTATATGATTTTTTCTATGAGCATATATCATTTATTTCTTTTCTCATTAGCCTACGACATTTAAAGAGGTATTTTGCTTCACCATTACATATGCCGTTTTCATGATGTCAAATCATAATACTTTTCATTTGAAAATTATTAATGCAGAAGAGTAGTTTCGTATTTATATCTGCTAAAAAGAATACAGCATGAACAGGTTTCCCAACAAATTGGAAGTTGAGTGATGTCACTTCAGTTGATTATGGACAGTAATATGAGTATAGATACAAAGGCAAAGGGGAACTAAAATTACAAGGTGATACTTAGATATAAGATTTAGATGGTTCATAATATGCTTATATTAATTGTATTTTTATTATGATAAAAATGAAAACAATTATAAACATTATGCCATAAAATTATAGACCTCCCAAGATTTATTTGTGGAATCCAGTCTGAGAAACCTAGAGTTTAGTGCAAAGAAAATGAAGGATTCTGCTCTAAGTTTTCAAAAACCAGAGGTGAATGTATTATTTTTTGTGTATCAGTTAGTAGTTGAGTTCAGCTGTGTGTAATCAAATACTTCAACAACAGTGGCTTAAGCAAGATCAAGGGTTTATCTTTCCCTTAAGTAACAAGGAATCTTAGGCAGTTCAGAGCTGATGCAGTGGCTCCATGATGTCACCAAGCTCCTCTGGCTATTCTCTCCCATCCTTAAGTCCTTATTTCATGCTCCTAAGATGGCCTCTGCAGGCCCAGCCATCATGTCCTTATTCCAGTCAGGAAGAAAGGGAAGGACAAAGGGAAAAAGGTGAAAACTGGGACAAGTCTGTGCTTCAAAGGGTTTTGCAGAAGCCCCACCCAGTGACTTCCGTTTACATATTATTGGCCAGAATGGTGTCATGAGATTTCCCATTTCAAAGGAAGCTGGGAAATATGTTTTAGGTGAGCATATTGCTGCCCCAATAGATTGGGACTCTGTAATGAAAAAGAGAGAATGGATACTAGGTAGGCAAACAGCAGTCTCTGCCATACCAACTAAACAGATATGTTAAGAAAGCTCAAAAAACAAACATCAGGGAATTCCTTGGTGGACCAGTGGTTAGGACTCCGTGCTTTCACTGCCAAGGGCTCAGGTTCGATTGCTGGTTGGGGAACTAAGATCCCGCAAGCCGTGCGGCGCAGACAACACACAAACAAACAAACATCAACACACACACACCCCCCCCAGTCTTTCTGTTTTTCTGCATTTCTACTTTAAAGTTATATGAAAGGAATATAAATGAAGTAAGTTCCTAAATTGCTAGAGTACGAAGGAAACATAAAGATTATAGTCCTGTCATTTTAAGCTTAGAGATAATTAGTGGCTTGTCTGAGGCCACAGACAGGAGTTCCAGGACGAAAATTTGAAGTTCTTGACTCCCACACTAGTCCCTGTCCTTTTGATTTATTGCGCTGCTTCATAAAATCTGGTTGTTCATGTATTACTCTCCTACATACACAAGACAGCCGTGTTTTGGTTACACCACTGGGGAGAAAATCCTCTAATCCCTTGAATGATTACAATAAAAGTCATAGGAGGAAATTTCTTGTTTCTTATTTGAGGGTCTTATATGTTTACTTTGTTAGTGTTGATGGTGCTGCCAGCATTTATAAATTCATTCATTCACTCTTCATTCATTTATTCAGCACCAGCAATAGATTATAAGGTCTCAAGGGCAGGACTGTATCTTATTAACTTCTGTATCCCTAAGTAGGTCCTCATTGATGAATGAAAAATTATATCATAGTCCCTGTCCTCAGGTAATGCTCAGTCAAGTCTGGGAAATGGATAATAATGTCAGTTGATAACAGTACAGCAAAGGCCAAGTTTCTTGAGATAATGGAAGTACAGGAAGAAAATCTAAAATCTCTGAGACTGAAAGAGTATCTAGAAAGACTTCAACAGGAGGTGGTCCCGAGGTCAGTCTTGAAGGGGTTTTCCAGGTGAAGAAAGAGGAAGGCTACATATCAAGCCAAAGAATGAGTTTTTAGAGGCCCAGTGGGGGTGAGAAACTGTTTAGAGAGGAGACAGGAAATATGGGAAAAGGCCATAGTAGTAGTAGAAAATGAGGGTCGGGAGGTTGACTATAGCCGTGGCCGTATCACAGAGGCCATATCACACATGTTACAAAACATGTTAAAGGATTTGAATTTACCAAACTCTACTGATGGTGTGCCATGGAGGTAGGGCAGAGAATGGAGGCTCATATGCGCCCTTTTGCATGGTCACATGGCATTGCAGTTGGACCTTGGCACCTTAGTGCAGAGCCCACTTCCAGCGAGGTACCTTTTGTCACCCACAGCTGCAGATGACCAGGGAACACACATCAAGATCCTTGTTCCTCTAGAAGAATGGTACAGATGAACTGGTTTGCAGGGCAGAAATAGAAACACAGATGGTAGAAAACAAATGTATGGACACCAAGGGGGGAAAGTGGCGGGGGTTGGTGGTGGTGGTGTGATGAACTGGGAGATTGGGATTGACATATATACACTAATATGTATAAAATGGATAACTAATAACCTGCTGTATAAAAAAAAAATAAAATTCAAAACTTCAAAAAAAAAAGATCCTTGTTCCTTCCTCCCTAGTTCTTCCCAGGATGTCCCTTTTGACAGAGCCTTATTAAACCTTTCTTATCACATGTGGACTCCACGTGCCTCTTTACTTTTTTTTTCATCATGTTGTCCTCACTCTTACCCAGTCAAGGACCCATAACAAGTATTCTTTTTGACCTCTTCCCAATAAGGAATGATTCATTCCTCTGTGGTAGTTGATTATATACCAACTTGGGTGTATAGGAACCTCAGATGGTAAAATACACCAGATGCATGTTTTTACCTCTAAATTGTGAGATAAAGGCAATGTTTCAGGAATTTCAGACAGCAGGGAGGTGGGAAACCTGCTCCTAAGATTTGGTTAGGGTGCTGGCACCCGGCTTACCCATCCTTGCTTCTGGTCTACAGCCTGCCTGTGCCCCTGACCCCAGCAGGGGCCTCTAGTGGCTCCCCTCCCAGACTGTTTTCCCATCTCTGTTAAAGACTTTTCTTCCCCACTTCCCAGATATAGCCCCTCATTCTGTTCTTGGGCTCCCAGTAGTGTCATTTGTTTTCTGGTGCCCAGCAGAAAACCAGATTTCCCTTCTCTGACATCCATCCTAGAATGGATCTAAGCCTTTGGTGGCCCTGCCTCTAGTAATGAAGTTTATGGTAGCAGAAGGTGAAGTTAGAAGTTCATCCTCCTGGTTAATACAAATAATACACACATTTTATTATTACAGGGCTGACTGAACCTCTCTCTGTGTGACTTTGGAAGTAAAATGTACTATGAAAAAGCTCACCTCTTTTTTATTGCTTGTTTCTTTTTTTTTTTTCTTTCACTTTTTTTTCTTATGTAGGCATTATAACAATAAAGGAAATTAACAAAAAATTTCTCAAGTCCCACAGCCATAAACCATCGATTGTTTTTACTTTTTTTCCTGTATTCTCTTCCAGTCTCTGCCCATATGCAGTGATATTAACTGGATACAGTTTTGAAGTATATTTTTTTAATGCCACATGATCATAGTTTAAGGAAATTGAAGTGATTGAGATATGGGAATATCTTGGGTAATAATAGCTTCTTATTCTGATTATTTTCCTTTAGGAAAGACACTGCTGATCCTGTAACATGGAGGATTGCCTTCATACCTCATCTGAGAATCTATCCAAATTGGTCAGCTGGGCCCACAGCCATGGGACCATTTGCAGCCTCATTCCAAACCTGAAACATTTGCTTTCGGAAGGTTCCCATGGAAACCTGACAGCAATGTGGGGCTGTAGTGCGGGCCATGCTTATCACTGGCCACTGACAGCTACTTGCAGAGCTGGCTCCCAAGAAAGGGTCTGTTTCCAGGATAACAGAAGTTTTAACTCTGATAGTCCCAGTATAATTGGAGTGCCCTCTGAGACACAAACTAGCCCCGTTGAAAGGTACCCTGGGAGACCAGTGAAAGCAAAGCTAGACTGTAATCGGACCAGAGACTCTTGTGACTTCTCTTATTGCAGTGAGCCCTCTGAACTGGATGAAGCTGTTGAAGAGTATGAAGATGAAAACACTCTGTTTGACATGGTTTGTGAGTCTTCTGTTACAGATGAGGATAGTGACTTTGAACCCCAAACCCAAAGGCCTCAAAGCATTGCTCGAAAAAGGCCTGGAATAGTCCCATCTTCTCTCCATTCAAGCTCCCAGGCTCAGATGATTGATGAATGCAGCAGTGATGTGATCATTAAGAAAATCAAACAGGAGATTCCTGAAGATTATTATATTGTGGCGAATGCAGAGCTGACCGGAGGGGTAGATGGACCAGCCCTCTCGTTGACGCAGATGGCAAAACCTAAGCCTCAGACTCATGCTGGTCCCTCCTGTATAGGGTCTGCTAAGCTGATTCCCCATGTAACATCTGCCATCAGCACAGAGCTAGACCCACATGGTGTGTCTGCATCCCCCTCTGTGATGTCTAGACCAATCGTCCAGAAGACTGCTAGGGTATCTTTGGCTTCACCAAGCAGAGGACCCACTGGTGCCCATGGCACCAACCAGCAGGTGGCCATACAGATGCCGGTGAGCACATCCCATCCTAACAAACAGATCAGCATCCCTTTGTCTGCCCTGCAGCTGCCTGGACAGGATGAGCAAGTTCCTTCTGAAGAGTTCCTGTCCCATCTGCCCAGCCAGGTCTCCTCCTGTGAGGTGGCCCTTTCTCCCTCAGTTAACACAGAGCCAGAAGTGAGCTCCAGTCAGCAGCAGCCCCCAGTTGCTCCGACCATAACCACTGAGGCCACGGCACAGTGCATACCAGGTATGGCACGTGAGGTGACAGAGTCCCTCATCCACGTACATCAGAGAATTCTGCGCCGTCAGCACTCCTAAAACCACTGGCTCAATTTGCTAGAATTTGGGCCTTTATTATTCTCAGAAAGATAGAAATAATGAAGTATTATACATCCAGGTGATACAGTAAAGGAAAGTCATCTGAAGTAAGGCCATCTATCCGGTCGATGTACCTCAGGGCTGAGAGGACAGCTGTAGGATTGTGCTGTTGATATTGCATGGCTGTATTTAAGGTTTGTATCTGATCTTAAGCTGAATTTTTGTAAGTCAAGTTATTTTTGAAAGTTTTTTTTAATGCTCTTGGTTACTGTTTGTTTGTTTTTTTAATTTATTTTATTGATTTATGGCTGTGTTGGGTCTTCGTTTCTGTGCGAGGGCTTTCTCTAGTTGTGGCAAGTGGGGGCCACTCTTCATCGCGGTGCGCGGGCCTCTCACTATCGCGGCCTCTCTTCTTGCGGAGCACAGGCTCCAGACGCGCAGGCTCAGTAATTGTGGCTCATGGGCCCAGTTGCTCCGCGGCATGTGGGATCCTCCCAGACCAGGGCTCGAACCCGTGTCCCCTGCATTGGCAGGCAGATTCTCAACCACTGCGCCACCAGGGAAGCCCTTGGTTACTGTTTTGAAGCCAAAATGATGTTGGTTTAGGCATACGATAAAAATAGACCTGATTTTTTTTCAATATTATTTATTTGAACCAATTTAGCACTTTATTCATTTTAGTTGGTGTGGCAGATTAAAACAAGTTTTTTTTAAAAAGCAACAAATATATCTGGAAGAAGTATTTTATTTTTTTCTCAAAATTTATAATAATCAGATAACTTGCATTTCTGGAATACATGGACCTAACTGGAATGGATTGAGAGGAGAAAGAAATTATTATATGAGGCCCCTATCTGTAATTCTAACATTCTAAATGTTCTGTAATTCTAACATTCAGTATTTATTTAATCTGGGCTATTATTAACCATCACTAGTATCTAATTTCAAAATATTTTCATCACCCCAGAAAGAAACCCCATACCCATTAGCAGTAATTCTTTCCCTCCTCCCAGCCCCAGTCAACCACTAATCTACTTTCTGTCTCTATGGATCTGCCTGGTGTGCACATTTCATATAAATAGACTCTTATTTTGTGGCCTTTTGTGATGGCCTTCTTGTACTTAAGCATAATTTTTTTAAGATTAATCTATGTAGCGTCTATCAGTGTTATTTTCCTTTCTATTTCATTGTATGGATAGACCACATTTTGTTTTTCCTTTATCAGCTGATGGATACTTAGGTTGTTTCCATTTTTTGGCTGTGGTAAATAATGCTGCTAATATCATTTATATACAAGTTTTTGTGTGGACATATATTTTCATTTCACTTGGGCAGCTACCTAGAGGTGGAATCACTGGGTCATATGGTAACTCTATGTTTGAGGAACTGCCAAACGGTGTTCCAAAGCAGCTTCACCATTTTACAGTCTCACCAACAATTTTAAAAGATTCCTATTTCACCGTATGCTCACCAATACTTGTTATTTTCCATTGAAAAAATTATCCTGCTGGGTGTGTGAAGTAGTAACTTGCTGTAGTTTTGATTTGTATTACCCTAAAGACTATATATTTTTTAATGTGCTTATTGGCCATTTGTATATCTTTCTTTTGCGAAAAATCCATTCAGATCCTTTGCCCATTTTCTAGTTATGTTGTCATTTTATTGGTGAGTTATAAGAGTTCTTTATAGATTCTGGTTGTAAGTCTTCTATTAAATACGATTTGTAAATATTCTCTCCCATTCCCTGGGCTGTCTCTCCTTCTTCCTTCCTTCCTTTCTAGTTTTAATTCAATCACTTAATCACAGCATGGTCTTTGGCCAATATTCACATCATTAGACACAATATTATCTTTATTAGGCTTGTGAAAGTCTTTGTACTAAGACTCTAACTCTTGATACATATCGGATATAAGTAGTACCTTTTCACTTAAATAGTTGTGAATTTGGTTTATTTATTTGTCCCCCTCCCCCCCCCTTTTTTTTGTAAAATAGGAGACAGCCTGACAGATTTTCTACATTCTCACTTAATTTATATTTGAGGGTAGAATTCAGAAATGTATTTTACAAAGTGGTCCAGTATAGCAAAACAGCTTAGTAAAACTGTTGTTTGTATTGTATATCCTTCTAATAATTTATCCCTGCAAAAGCAAGTTGAAAGATTTCCTTGCATCTGCCTAGTGGATATTAGTCCGCTACTATGTGTATAGTAAATGAGACATTGAGGCTCAAACTAACTGTAATAGGAATTTCCTAAAGAATGATTCTGATGTTTTGATCCATTGTTCTGTGGAAGGATATTATATTGCTAAGATATTATTAGCTTTAGAGAAACACTGTTTGGACTGGAAACATCAATGTGACAAATAAAAATCTGATTGATACTTTTCTTTTATGAGAGATATATAAAGTTAACTTATAATTTACCTTTGTTCTGTAGAGCCCGAACTAGGCTCTGTGCTCTAAAAGTTTTATTTATTTATTTGCATATTTATTTATATTAGAATAAATTTATTTTAAACATAGGTTTTTAAAAAAACTTTAGAATCCAGCACATCCAAATGTATGTGAATGAATATGTACAAATGGACCTTAAGCACTTAATATGTAGAGCACACTTAGGACTAAGCAAAGAAGAAAGGTTCTGAAAAAACTAGCTAAAAGCAACATCAGGTACTTTTAAAATGGATGTTGTGTAACCTTGAGTCTTTACCAAATCATTGTAGAAATACTGCATATCTTTGAATAATATTTTTAAAATAAATAATTTGACAAATGACTAGGCAGACAGAAACAAAGAGAAATTGTTCCATTTTGTTTAGTTTTACTGATGTCATTTAAATTCTATTTCCTGGCAGTTCCCTGGGGGTCCAGTGTTTAGGACTTGGTGCTTTCACTGCCGTGGCCCCGGGTTCAATCCCTGGTCAGGGACCTAAGATCCCACAAGATGCGCAGTGCGGCAAAAAAAAATCTGTTTCCCTATTGGAAAACCGTTCTTATTTCTGTTTAGAACTAAACTCATAAAGTTATAAAATGTTAACAATGTGTGGATAAAATTATTAATTTTCATGTCAGCCCTATTACAATGCTCAACTCAAATCTTAGCAAACAGTCATGAGTAAAGAGGACATACATTATTAGCAGAATTATTGACTATCTCGCAGTGGTTTAGATTCCATTAATTTTTGAGATTTTTATGTAAATTTGGAGCATTTGTCATAAATTTAAATTTTTATTGCATCATGAGTTGGGTTTCTATGTGTATATTTCTTAAATATACATACATACACACAGCTTCTTTTATGATTTTGTGCAAGAACCCCCCCCATGTTTATTTGAAGTATAGTTGATTTACAATGTTGTGCTAATCTCTGCTGTACAGCAAAGTGACTCAGTTATACACATGTATACATTCTTTTTTTATATTGTTTTCCATCATGCTTTATCACAGGATACTGAATATAGTTCCCTGTGCTATCCATTAGGACCTTGTTGTTTATCCATTCTGAATGTAATAGTTTGCATCTACCAACCCCAAACTCCCAGTCCATCCCTTTGCCTCCCCGCTCCCCCTTGGTAACCACAAATCTGTTCTCTATGTCTATGAGTCTGTTTCTGTTTTGTAGATAGGTTCATTTGTGCCATATTTTAGGTTCCACATATAAGTGATATCATATGGTATTTGTCTTTCTCTTTCTGACTTAACTTCACTTAGTATGATAATCTCTAGTTGCATCCAAGTTGCTGTGAATGGCATTGTTTCGTTCTTTTTTATGGCTGAGTAGTATTCCATTGTATTTATGTACCACGTCTTCTTTATCCATTCATCTGTCGATGGACATTTAGGTTGTTTCCGTGTTTTGGCTATTGTGAATAGTGCTGCTATGCATGTAGGGGTGCATGTATCTTTTTGAATTATAGTTTTGTCTGGATATATTACCAGAAGTGGGATTGCTGGATCATATGGTCATTCTATTTTTAGTTTTCTGAGGAACCTCCGTACTGTTTTCCATAGTGGCTGTACGAACTTACATTCCCACCAACAGTGTAGGAGAACCCCTTTTATTAGTCACCTTTTTTTCCCAGAAGTCTTATTGTAGCAAGCAATCAACTTTTGCTTTTCACATTTGTAATATATGTGTTTTCTTTTGAAAATCTACATCTTTATCTTTTTCTAATAGATGCATATGTATTCTTTATATATTAGAAATATTAACTCATAGTCTATCATATATATTGGAAATACGTATCCATGTATATTGGAAATACGTTTTCCCACTTTACCATTAATTTTTTATTAATTAATTAATTTATTATTATTTTTTTTTTTGGCTGCATTGGATCTTTATTTCTGCGCACAGGCTTCTTCTCTAGTTGCAGTGAGCAGGGGCTACTCTTTGTTGCAGTGCGTGGGCTTCTCATTGCGGTGGCTTCTCTTGTTGCGGAGCACGGGCTCTAGAGTGCAGGCTCAGTAGTTGTGGTGCACGGGCTTAGTTGCTCCGTGGCATATGGAATCTTCGCGGACCGGGGCTCGAACCCGTGTCCCCTGCATTGGCAGGTGGATTCTTAACCACTGTGCCACCAGGGGAGTCCACCATTAATTTCTATATAATTTTGTTGATGGGGTTTTTTGAGGTATGGATTTTCTTAATTTTTATGAAGGCTGTTCTTTCAACCTCTACCTACCTATCTATCTATCTGTCTAGTTAGCTATCATCTTTTCTGCCTTTGGCATTTTGCTTAGGAATTCCTGTCTTGAATCAAATAAATATTTTCCTATATTGTCTTCTGTTTTGTTTTTTGGTTTTCTTTTCCTCGCCTCCCCTTCTGTCTCCTTTCTTTTTTTACCTTTAACCCTACAATCAGAATATATTTTAGGGTGGAACCTCACTTCATTATTTTTATAGGTAGTCAAATGTTCCAACATCACTTACTGAATAATTCCCATTGTACACTGAATTGATTTATGTATCACATTTTTGTTTATAACTGGGTCTATTTCTAGATTTTCAGTTTTGGGGTTTTTTAATCTGTCTTTTTTCTTCTAATTTTTACTAGTTGATTATATTTTCTATAAAACAATGCATTCAGAGAAAAATGGTTGTAGTCTAAAGCATTTAATAGAATACTTTTTGAAACCTACTCATGTAAAATTGAGTTCAGTGAGGTTTTAAAAATTAAGTTGCATATTACTTCTAGTTATTTGGTCTGTGTTGACACAAATAAACAATGGTTTCTCTTGTCAGAAACAGAAGATCTGAGTTAAAATAAATGTATAAAGACAATTAACTACGTTATAGTCGAGGGACACATCTTCAAATGAGCTTTTATCCAGGGTTCAAACAATGTCTATAGTTTCTCTCTTACCATGTCTCATCTTAGCTTCCTCTGTATTAGCTTCACCTATAGATACTTGATCCCTGCGTGGTCCCCGAGGTGGTTGCCAAGCGTTGCTGGGATTCATGCCTAGCAGTAGACAGAGCCTGTGTCACCGCCTTCCCACTGGCCCCCGAATTAGTCTTTGAAGCATCAAGCTCATACCCTGGGAACTGTATTGAGACCAGTCCTAAGTAGACCCCACAGCTGAGTGTTGGGGTCAGGTGGGAGTGTTCTTCCAGGGACATTCTGGATTCTAATCTTGAAAGAGGCAGCACACCAGAAACACCTGCTACTATTTGTGTGGGGTGGGTTTTTGTTGCTGTTGTTTGTTTTTTTGAGCATTTAGTTTTCTTTGTGTGGGCAGATAGAGGAGTTGTTTATATGTGTCATTCAAAGACTAGATATACTAGAACAGTGTTCTAATATAAGGGATAGAAATATGTATAAGTAAACATATGCTTTTATGTCTGTATATATATGCATATGTATACATACATATACATGCATACATTATTTTATATATTTTCTTATCCTACAAGAAATATATGCCTCTTCTTACAAGGTGGAACAAGACTAAATTTGCTTTCTTAGCCACACCCTTTCCTGTACCTTCCTGCAGGAAGACCTGCAACATAAATTCTGAAAGGTAAGAGAGGCAAAATTAAAATTCAGGCTCAGTTAATACGATCATTTCCCTCGTTTTCATAAAGGGGTGCTCATCTGAGGATTGATATGGCAGGCACTGCTGGGCACTGAGATTTTAGAGCTTGGCCACTCAGAGTTTGGGATCAGACATGCCTAGGTTGATTCCCAGCCCTGCCTCCTACTGGCCCTGTGACCTTAGTTAAGTCAGTTTATTTCTCTGAGATTCATTTTCCTCATTTGAAAAGTAATAACATGTCTGTCTCACAGGATTGTTTGACGACCAAATGAAAGTATAGATGAAGCACTAAAGAGAGTACAAGACATGTGATAAACATTCAATAAATAATAGTTTCCACCATTATTAATATTTTCATTGTCATCATCATTGCTACCATTATTAGACTGCTCAATACTCTTGAATAGTCAAGCATCATAGATTCTGATTTTATGCAGTAACATCTATTCATCTACTAAAATGGTCTATGGACCAGTCTCACCTGGGAACTTATTAGGAATGCAGATTCTCAGGTCCCACCCCAGACCCACAGAATCAGAATTTGCATTTTAACAAGATCTCCAGGTGATCTGTATGCGCACTGAAGCTTGAGAAGCAGGGATTTAGGAAATGCAGGTTCCACATTAGAGGGCACATTGGTATTCCCTCTGGCCGCACTGTGACTTTGAACACTCTTCCCCTTTGAGAGAATTCCCTCCTTTGTATATCTGCGCTTCCCCATTGGAGAGGCCAGAAACTCGCTTTTCCAAGTTTATATTTCAGTGAGGGCACAATCTAGTGACCTGAGACTTTGCCAGTCAAATGCACTCACTCTAGACTCTAATCAGAAGTACCTAGGACTTTCCTGGAGATCCAGTGGTTGACTCCATGCTTCCAATGCATGGGGCATGAGTTCGATCCCTGGTTGGGGAACTAAGATCCCACATGCTGGGAGCTTCCCTGGTGACGCAGTCGTTAGGAATCTGCCTGCCAATGCAAGGAACACGGGTTCGAGCTCTGGTCCGGGAAGATCCCACATGCTGCGGAGCAACTAAGCCCGTGTGCCACAACTACTGAGCCTGCGCTCTAGAGCCTGCGTGCCACAACTCCTGAAGCCTGTGCGCCTGGAGCCCATGCTCCGCAACAAGAGAAGCCACTGCAATGAGAAGCCCACGCACCACAACAAAGATTAGCCCCTGCTCAGCGCAACTAGGGAAAGCCCGCGCATAGCCAAAAATAAATTTAAAAAAAAGATCTCACATGCTGTGCGTTGCAGCCAAAAAAAAAAAGGAAGAAGTACCTAGAAGAATCTGTTTTTGGTAAATACAGTCCAGTTTCTAGAGGCAGCAGGAGCAGTGTTCCACCGTTAGAAGCCCAAGCTGGAGTTTGGTGGCTGATTTGTCTCCAACCGCGCAAATCTGTGGCGTGGTCACCTCTAAACCTGGTTTCCTGATTGTGTGGCCTTTATTAAGTTCTTTTCTTGCCTAAACTAGCTAGACTGGGCTTTCTTTGTTTTAAACAAAGAAGCTGGAGGAATATAACCTCTGAACCCAGGAAAGGTGTTAACCTCTCCTAGATGTTGCATGAAAAATAAAATAATTTTCTTTTTATCACTAGGTTTATATTTTTAGCTAAAATAAATAGCCCCTTGGTAAGTAACCACTAATACAGTATGCCCTATAGTGTGTGCTATCTTGCTATACAAACTGTAAGCAACCCATAAGATGTTGAGGGGTAGAGATAGCTTCTCCTCGCCCTAAACCTTCTCTCCCTTCCCAGTGGGGGTTTTTGCTGAAATATGTCCATTGTGGGGAGTTCCACTGAACTGGGAATGAGAAGGAGGTACTTAGTACCTTTGCATTCGGCTATGGGCTTTAAGAGCAGTTTTGGAAAAATGAGAGAAAACACAGTTGGAGCTTCTTAACACAATGTTGAGTATTTCTTAAAAGTTAATTTTGAATGATTAGTTTTCTCTTAGGTGTATTCTTTCTCATGTCAGTTCACATGATGCTACTATTTCCTGAAATGATCTGTTTTATTTCTTTACTATTTCTCAGTTTGATCCCCTGAGACAGAGAGATTGACCTTCAAAATCAGCAGGAGGTAGCCCAAATTAGGAGGATATTAGGAAATCTGCACATTGACATTTCATATTGTCTCATATATTTTATTTTTCTTCCTTTTTACCCTCCATTTCTTTTTCTCTTTGCATAATTTCACCCTTGAGTTGACATCAGTAGTGGGTGGTAAAAATGTGGAAAGGTTGGTAAGATTTGGTAAAAGGGAGTGAGCTTCATTTCATTAGGCCTCTTAGAAGAAAGTAAATGGACTAGATGCTTACCTAATTTATTCGTGTATCCCTTCTCTTGTAATGCCGAGGGAGACTTTAATGGAGCTACCAAGCACCCTTCTCTTCAGTCCCAATGCCTTGCGCATAGTACACATGCAGTCATCCTGTCGATAAGTAGTCAATGTTGAGAACGTGTCCAGGGGGAAAGTTAGGTACCTGCTCCCAGGAGTTTCCAGGACTCACTGCTTGATGTTAGCAACATCATCTAAAATCAATAACTTTGTTCCACTCAACACTCCACTCACCTAATTGCACAGGGAAGAAATCAGGTCCCTCTCTCCCATTATGATATGGGACTGCATGTCCATAGGAAGAGAGAGCAGGTCAAAACCTTGATGAAGCTATAGATCCCTAAGCGTGTTACTGAACACTGTGAACCCTTTCAGATATTACTATCAGCACCCCTTCTAATAGGCTTTTGGAGGCACCTTCCACCCCTCTGCTGAGTATCACAGGTCTCAATTGTTTCTGTACTTGAAGATCACCAGCTGTTGACTGCCCTACTTGAGTGTCACAGGGTCTTCTCTCCCCTACCTAAGTGTCACAGAGCCCCTCCTCCCCAGCTGATCAAAGGGCAGTTCTCAGAGTGGTGGTGGGGGAGATTGTCTTAGGTTTTATCATGTATAGTAGAACTCGCGTGATCAAAATGATTTTAAGGAACTGGAGATGGTGGTCTCCAGACTCTGGCTGAGGGGCACTTCCCTCCTTCCTTCCTTCCTGTTTTGCAGTTCTTAGAAAAGACGAAGTTGTGGTTTTAAATTAGTTTTTAGGCTTCTTTTCTATACTGGGGAAGGAGTATGGGAGGGAGACATGAGATTAAGTACAGTCACTCTGTTATGAAAAGAAAAATAATTGGCTATATCGTCATGTCTTTTCAAAGTATTTAGGTCTTCACCAACGTTTTACCAAGGCAGTAATGAAAACCCACTATACCTTATATAACATATAATTTATAACATTATTATATGTAACTTATTATAAAGCTGTAGTAATTAAAATGGAATAGTTTGGCAGCAAAGATAGACACATAGAGCCATGGAACAGAATAGGGAGCCCAGAAACACACCTGCACATATATGTGAACTGTATGTGAAATAGAGCCATCACAAATCAGTGGGAGAAGGATGGACCAGACAGTGCATGATATTGCACAGTTGGTCATCCGTGTAGAACAAAATAAAATTAGATCCTTAACGTCACATCAGACATGAAAATAAACCTCATTTAAAGATCTAAATATGGAAATATAAAACTTAAAACTGCTTGAAGGAAATCTTGCAAAATGGCCTTGGTGTTGGGAACAGTTTTTTAAATGAGACACAAAAAAAAGCACAAACCATAAAGGAAAAGATTGAAAATGCTGACAGCCTTTAAAATCTTAGCTGGGACAGGGATATCATAAAGTTAAAAGACAAACAATAATCTATGAGATGATTTTAATGTGCATAACGAAAAATATTCATATACAGAATATGTAAAGAACTGCCACAAGTCAGTAGGGAAAAGGTCAAATAACCCAGTAGAGAAATGAGCAAAGGAAATGAAGCGCTTCTAATAAGAGGAAACCCATATAGTTAATAAACATATGAAAAATGTTCAACCTCACTGGTTATCAGTGGAATGCAAATTAAAACAACAATACGATACCATTAGAAAGGCAAAAATTTTCAATTTTTACTCCAGACGTTGTTAAAAGTATGGGGAACATGCTGGTGGGAATATAAATTGGCACAACCACTTTGGAGAGCAGTTTATAGTATCTAATAAAGTTAAAGATGTGCATATCATATAACCTTGGCATTCAGTTTCTAGGCATCTATCCTAGAGAAATTTCCTCATATATAAAAGGAGAAATGTGGAGGGGTATACATTGCAACTTTCTGTGTGATAACAAGGAAAAAAATCAGTTAACAACCTCAGTGTCTGTCAGTAGATAAATTGTGATGTATTTTTCAATGGAATATTTGTATCAGGCAGATCTGCATTAACTAATATAGATAAATCTTGAAAACGGAGTTGCTGAATAATATTTAGAGTACAATACCTAAAAAACAAACAGGCATTACTATGTACTGTATGTTACACTCTCACATACCACAGTAATCAAATATGAAACATGGGCTGGAAGGACCCATGATGCATCAGTACATGATAGTGGTTGCCTTTGGGAAAGAGGAGGGATGAGAATGGGTGCACAGGAAACTTGAATATCTGTGATATTTTATTTTTTTAATTTTAAAAAAAATTTTTATTGGAGTATCATTGCTTTACATTGTTGTATTGTTTCTGCTGTACAGCAAAGTGAATCAGCTATATGTATACATATATCCCTTCTTTTTTTGGATTTCCTTCCCATTTAGGTCACCACAGAGCACGGAGTAGAGTTCCCTGTCTATACAGTAGGTTCTCATTAGTTATCTATTTTATACATAGTAGTATATATATGTCAGTCCCAATCTCCCAGTTCATCCCACTGACCCCTCCCCTCCTTGGTATCCATACGTTTGTTCTCTACATCTGTGTCTCTATTTCTACTTTGCAAATAAGTTCATCTGTACCATTTTTCTAGATTCCACATATAAGCAATATTATACGGTATTTGTTTTTCTCTTTCTGACTTACTTCACTCTGTATGACAGTCTCTAGGTCCATCCATGTCTCTGTAAATGGCACAATTTAGTTCCTTTTTATGGCTGAGTAATATTCCATTGTATATATGTACCACATCTTCTTTATGTGATATTTTCTTTTAAAACCATGGAACAAATATGACATTATTAACATTTATTAAATCTGGCAGGAACATGAGTTCGTGTTATACAAGAGGCAATATAAGCACAGTGCTTAATTGTGGAAATCTGGGCACACAGCTGCCTGGATGCAAATCCCAGCCCTGCCACTCATTTTCTGGGTGACTTTGGCAAGTCACTTAACCTCTCTGTGGCTTAGCTTTATCATCTGTAAAATGAAGAAAATAATGTATCTATTCTCTAGGGTTGATATAAGGATTAAAGTAATCCATACAGAGCCCTCTGGTTCATGGCAAGCATAATTTAGTATTCTGCATACTTTTCTGTATGTTTCTAAATGTGATTACTTTTTAAACATAGACCATGAAGCATAAATAAAGTTGATTGTGGAATATTTATGAGATGAAGGCATATGACATTATTGTTTTTACTGAATATAGAGGGTTTTTTGGTAAGAGAGCAAACTTTACTACCATTATCTCCCAGTATACTTGTTTATGCACAAAGAATTTGAGAATTATTCTCACAAATTTCACTGTGGCTTTCCTCCTTACGATTATGATGTGATGTTGTCATGGGAGAATTTTTTTTTTAAGTTCTTCTGTTAGAATAAATAAAAACCACAAAAACAAAATGTCCTCTATTATCTATGGATATATAGCACTTTCATTTCCAGGATCAGCACTACTTGAGTTGCATGAAGAAGAGGTTGTTTCCTTCATTTTACTGACAGGAAATGTCACAGAGTTACAAAGAAACTAGATGATTTGCTTGGAGTTCCAGGGGAAGAAGCCTGGTCTCCTGCTTGTTAACTAAGAGAGGAGGGGTTGGTGCTTTGCACGCTGGTCCCTACCTCTGCTTGTCCTGGTGTAGGAAAAGACTACACCACTAATTGCTTCCCCTTCCCTTTCTTTTATTTTTAGGTCATGCCTATAACTTTTCCAAAGTTTAGGCTGCTAGAGTATATCCTAAAGTGATTATTTTTTTCTGAGAATCATTTTTAAAAAGACCTAGGGTTTAATAGAAGGATTCGCTTTATCAGAAACAGGAAACATGTGTCTAAGTCTCTTTTTCTACTAAGCATGTGAACAAGTCACTTGCACTTCAGTTTATCAAACATTTATTTCAAGATCAACCATATGACAGGACTAGTGAAAATACAAAGATGAATGGCAAATTCCCTGACCCCAGTATATCATTGTGTAGAGAAGGCAGCAGACAAACCAACAACTCCAACTCCAAGCATATAGAAAGAGGTATATAAAATGCTGTGGAACATAAGAGGAGCAGTTGACTCAGCCTTTTGGGACACAGGGAAGAGTATTTCAAGTGGATGGAACAACATTAGCAAAGACATTAGGGCAGGAACGTAATCAGGGAAGCAAAGATTTGAGTGTGGTGTGAGTGTAGATTTCAAAGCAGTTAGAGTTGCTGCTGGAAAGGTGGGCTGGAGTCACCTGTGAAAGGCTTTTCATGTGATGTCACAAACTTAACATGGGGAGCCGAGGGACACAGTTCATTATCTTAGAAGATCACACTGATAGCAGTGGGGAAGTAGAGACTGGGACTGAGAACTGTTTTATAGGCTATTCATTGCAGTAATCCAGAAGGGAGATGGCAGTAAACGCTCGAATGAGGCAACAATAAAGGCATTAGAGTGGAGGAAACAGAGTTAGATGATATGGAAATTAGACTTGATGACTTCTGAGTGTTTGGCCTCTTGGGATCTCTGTTGCCAACCTCGTATTCTCTGTCCAAAGGCACAGCACTGTTGTAGGTAATGCTGAAAGGTCTTCAGGACCCATATATCTACAATGTAGTCATAATTCTCTGCATATAGGATGAAACATCCGTTAAGAGTTCTGAAACATGCCATGGCCATTTATTCAACAAATATTCATTGGAAGCCTACCAAGTGCCAAGTTCAGGCTGGGTACTGCAGATAACCCAATGAACAAGGCAAAAACATGGTTCTTGCTCACATACGGCCTGCACTCTGAATGGGAGAGACACCTTAACTCTTGCCCTCTCAAAACATTCCGAATTTTTTTTTTAAAACTGTTTAAAATATTTCCTGAACGAAGATGCTGTTAAACTGTGAGTGGCTTTCTAAGACTAAATTGGTTGCCTTTAGATAACATATTTATGAAGACTAGGATGATATATGGCTAAAAGTGGTTAAGTGAACAATTAAACCACTATGATAAATGAAAGGCAAGTCTTTCTTAGAGGGAATTTAAAAGTGCAGAGGCTACAGGCAACCCATTCCACAATATAATTTACTCAAGACACTTTCTACATATCTAAAAATAACATGAGCCTAGTTAAATTAAAATTGTAATATTGCTTATTTTTGCAGACAACTAGTGATCTATCTTTAAGAATTAAAAATATAATTGTTTACTAGTTTTCTGAAAAGCAAAAGTAGAAATCAAGTTAATTGCTCTGTTGTACAAATGCATAATTTTCTGAGAAGTTAATTAGTTTTATCAGCATTTTTTCCAGTGCTTGCACTTCCTAAGTGTCATTTGTCTTAATATTTTACAAGAAAATCTTCCTAGATGACTTTTTATTTCTTTAAAATAGAAGCATTTTTTGTACTATACCATCGAAGTAAAAACTGTTTTTGTATACTTAAAGTTCACGTACATATAGTTGAGACCTCCTGATATGCAGAATGCACCCAAATATAGCAGACGAGCAAATTGCTATGAACCTCAGAATATAATTCTCTTCAATGAATTTGGATTTGACTAATACTGCTAGGAAGCTAGGCGCCAGTTCAGAATTGAGGAGGCATTGACCTTGATTTTCTAGCCTTGGTATTCATTCCTTGTGGTCTGAAGAGATGAAATAATGTACAACCCCTGGACAGACAAGTCAGTGTCAGAGTACCGCAGTCTTAGCTTCAGACATCATCCCTGTATCTGTTTTCCTCTGAGAAGCAGCAGATTCCTCCTGCTCCTCACAGATTGAGCTGCCTGACCACCTTGGGTCACAGCAGGGATGGGCAGTATGCAGGTGATCCACTGTAGTTTAGACCCAGCAGTACCTCTCTTTCAGTCTAGATCTCATTTATGTAACTAATGGCTTGTGTTCCCAAGGGTGTATTAGACCCAGAAGAAGTATTTATATAACATGGCAAAAATGATGAATTATGCTTCTGTGGCTACAAGGTGATTTAAGCTTTACTTTAGGTGAGAACAGTGATCAGTACAGTGATCAGAGAACAGTAAATCTGAGTTGATTGATGCATCGTAGGTGGTTTATTTTTATTTATTTATTTTTTTGCATGTTTTTTTTAGGTGGTTTATTGACTTCAGTTATGATACACATATCAGGCTGATTCTTCAGTACTGCCTTGAAACTATAGGATTGCTTTCTTAGACAAAAACAATAATTTTATTGCCTTTTTCAATGTTCTTCATTATTGTCAAAGTTATTCATGTACACAGCAATCCATAAAATTTGCTGAACAATAGCAGTCTCGCCTCAGCTCTCATCACCTCATAATCCCACTCTTCAAAGGAAACTTCTTTTGAGCCTTTCTATTTTCAGTTCTTCCAAAATTTTAAACAAACTTTTTATACTTCTGTTTCTTGATTTTTTTTCTTGATTTATCAACTTCAGAAAATATTTACAGACTCCTTGTTATAAATGATGATTTAATTCAGTTTCATTACCCTCCCATTATTTGATTGTTATGCCATTAAAACACATAAGTTACCAATAGAAAAACTAAAGATAATGAAAGATGAAATACATATGCTTTCTCAACCTAAGGGTGAAGATATTAGTGTCCTTATCCTACCTTCTTCTGTTCTCCCCTCCCTTCTTACCATCTTCTTAATTTCACCAGGTTGTCAATATTTTCATTCTCTTCTATGGCCATAACTAAGTTTTTTCTGCTTTATCCTTAGGTTGACTCTAAACGTTCAAAACCAATAACACCATTTATATTATTTTGACAGTGTAAATATTGTTCATAGGTATTAGTGTTCTAAGATTGAATTTCTTTTCATCCTGATGAATTTCACAACCTCTGGGACACTGAAAGGAGAATGTTCCTAAGGGTTGTTATGTGGATAAATGACTTAATCCATGTAAAGGGTTTAGAACAATGCCTGGTACAGAGAGTAAGTTCTCAATAAGTATGTCCCAGCATTATTATTATTATTATTACTACTACTACTGTATTTCATTGCATCTGAAATATCATTGATTGTAAGATGTACCATTATTTTATGTTCCACAGAGAAATAAAAAACATGCTACTAATTAAACTATAATTCCCAGGAATTGTGAGACAAATTTCAGAGATGTTAAAATGTGAAGAAGTGCATCTCACAATCAATGAAATATGGTATTATTCTAGTTTGGAGGTTTTGTGTGTGTGCGCGTGCACGTGCGTGTGTGTGTGTGTTTGTGTGCGTTTTCCTAAAATTTTTGATAGCATTCTTTGACAAAAGAACAGTGTGCTCTTATCATATCTGTGCGGTCTCTCCAAGATTCCTATTTTGGGCCTTCAGTCTTCCCGGTGCAGTTTGGACAAGTTGATTTAATGTAAGCCTAAGGTAACCATCCCACCCACTCTGAGTTTTCCCCTGGGTTGCAACCACTGTTCCCTAGATTTCATGTTTCCCTTTACTTTCTCCTTTTTTTTTGCTGGAGTTCATAAAATAATTTCCCAAGAAGGGATAGGTGGGAAGTAAACTTCGAGTCTTTTTTTTTTTTTTTTTTTTTTATTTATTTATTTGGTTGAGCCGCGTCTTAGTTGCGGCTCACCAGCTCCTTAGTTGTGGCATGCGAACTCTTAGCTGCAGCACATGTGTGGGATCTAGTTCCCTGACCAGGATCAAACCCGGGCCCCCTGCATTGGGAGCGCAGAGTCTTACCCACTATGCCACCAGGGAAGTCCCAAACTTTGAGTCTTTAAATTGCTGAAAATTCCTTTCCTCTAACATGATTTTTTAAAGTTTTCCTTGGGACTTTTCTGGTGGCACAGTGGTTAAGAATCTGCCTGCCAGAACACTCTATGACATAAATCACAGCAAGATCCTTTTTGACCCACCTCCTAGAGAAATGGAAATAAAGACAAAAATTAAAAAATGGGACCTAATGAAACTTAAAAGCTTTTGCACAGCAACGGAAAACATAAACAAGACGAAAAGACAACCCCCAGAATGGGAGAAAATATTTGCAAATGAAGCAACTGACAAGGGGTTAATCTCCAAAGTTTACAAGCAGCTCATGCAGCTCAATATCAAAAAAACAAACAACCCAATCCAAAAATGGGCAGAAGACCTAAACAGACATTTCTCCAAAGAAGATATACGGATTGCCAACAAACACATGAAAGGATGCTCAACATCACTAATAATTAGAGAAATGCAAATCAAAACTACAATGAGGTATCACCTCACACCAGTCAGAATGACCATCATCAAAAAATCTACAAACAGTGAATGCTGGAGAGGGCGTGGAGAAAAGGGAACCCTCTTTCACTGTTGGTGGGAATGTAAATTGATTCAGCCACTATGGGAACAGTATGGAGGCGCCTTAAAAAACTAAAAATAGAACTACCATACAACCCAGCAATCCCACTACTGGGCATATACCCTGAGAAAACCATAATTCAAAAAGAGTCACGTACCACAGTGTTCATTGCAGCTCTGTTTACAATAGCCAGGACATGGAAGCAACCTAAGTGTCCATTGACAGATGAATGGATAAAGAAGATGTGGCACATCTATACAATGGAATATTACTCAGTCATAAAAGGAAACGAAATTGAGTTATTTGTAGTGAGGTGGATGGACCTAGAGTCTGTCATACAGAGTGAAGTAAGTCAGAAAGAGAAAAACAAATACCGTATGCTAACACATATATATATGGAATTTAAAAAAATAAAAATAAAAAAGTTCTGAAGAACCTAGGGGCAGGACAGGAATAAAGATGCAGACGTAGAGAATGGACTTGAGGACATGGGGAGGGGGAAGGGTAAGCTGGGACGAAGTGAGAGAGTGGCATGGACATATATACACTACCAAATGTAAAATAGATAGCTAGTGGGAAGCAGCCACATAGCACAGGGAGATAAGCTTGGTGCTTCGTTGTGACCACCTAGAGAGGTGGGATAGGGAGGGTGGGAGGGAGACGCAAGAGGGAGGAGATATGGGGATATATGTATATGTATAGCTGATTCACTTTGTTATAAAGCAGAAACTAACACACCATTGTAAAGCAATTATACTCCAATAAAGATGTTAAAAAAAAAAAAAAGAATCCACCTGCCAATGCAGGGGACTCGGGTTCAAGTCCTGGCCCAGGAAGATCCCACATGCCGCGGAGCAACTAAGCCCGTGTGCCACAACTACTGAAACCCGAGCACCTAGAGCCTGTGCTCCGCAACAAGAGAAGCCACCGCAATGAGAAGCCTGCACACAGCAGCGAAGAGTAGCCCCTGCTTGCTGCAACTAGAGAAAGCCCGTGTGCAGCAAGGAAGACCCAGTGCAGCCAAAAATAAATAAATTAAAAAAAAAAAAGTTTTCCTTTAGTACTTGTTTCTTTTATGAGGATTATAATTATAATCTATCAAATCTCTGAGAATTTTAATTAGAGGGGTTTTTAAAAAATTATTTTGTCTTTGAATTATCTCTTCAGTTTTTATGTTTCTTTGTCTTCATCGTTCTCTTTAATGCTGCTACTTTTCTTCTGACACCTAATCTAATTGTTTGTTCACATTTAAGAACACAGGACAGGAATCTGGTGTTGGTTTCTTCTGCAGTTGTGTAAATAAGTTTGCTTCCCCTAGGCCCTTTCCTGAGTGAAAAGTAGGTATTGCCAGGCAGGACTCTTTGTAGAGATAGGGGGTGGAGAATTGGTGGCTGGTCAGCAGGCCTCCAAAGACAAGTCTCAGACACGAGCACCCACATTAGAGGCCTCAGCTCTCCCAACATGATGGGTTCAATTTCCTTAGCAAAGTTTTGTCTGAGTATAGGGCCCTTTTAGCATCTCCAGTTGTGTGAACAGGAGCATTTCCTGCTGTATCCTTGGACCTGCAGGCCTGTTCCTGTGATGGGGCTGGAACCAAGTACAGGACCCCTTCAGAATTTCCGGGGGCGCAGACGGGAGTGTCTCCTGCCAGGTGCCTGTGTCAGCCTGTTGGTGACTGTGGCTAGGATGGGCTAGAGCCCCGTTACAGGCCCTTTCAGAATCTCTAGTCTGAGTTTGGTGGACTTACCTCTGGGGCTCCACACCACAGCCAAGAGGAGCTGGAGACACTTAGGGCCCACAGCCTGAACCAAGGTGTGTATGCCTATTACTTGATGTATGGGTGGTCATGACTCCTCCTGGGTCCCTTGGCATATAGTGCTGGTGACAGAACCAAAGCCAGATGGGGCTGTAACTGAGTCCCTGGCGATATGGAACTGTTTCTGGATCTGTAGCCAGGACCATGATCAGCAAGTCAGTCACCTGGGCACAAGCCTGCCTTCTCAAAACAGCTGTCCTCAGTCTTGCACTGTATCAGGGTTTTACAATCTCTGACCCAGTCCCGAGCCCCCCATAAAGACACTTTTGTACATGGATGGATGCCAAATTATTTTGGGGGGTTGGGGTGGGGATGTCTTACTTGGCCACCTTGCTGATGTCACTCCTCTGAGAAATTTTTTTTTTAATAATTTAAGTATTAATTTTTCACCCCTAACTCCATTCCGCGGGAAAAATAATCTTTATAATCCTAGAATGTGCTATTTCTGTGAATTTGACTTTAGGGCTTGGTTCAATAAATATAAGTACATATTTCTTAAAAATAATACCTGAAATTATATTTTATATAATATTTTTAGTCTCTAGAGTATATTAAGATTTATGTTACAGGTCACTAGCTTTTTAGCTCCTTCATACTGTTATAATTACTGCTGCTAAATTATTATTTTATGTAATGGAAAACAGCTATCTCATTGTTAAGAAAAAAGCTTTATTTTCCTGTTTTGCCTGTACTTATAATGTGTAATAGAATGCCAATCCATATAGAAAAATACTTTAATTTTTATTTTATAATGAGCTTTTCAAAAATATGTTTTGTTATTATCCACTGACACAACTAGAAAAATTAGCATCCTCCTATCCATTAGGTTATTACTTCTTGGATGGAATTTAATGAATATTAATAGCCTAACTCAGAAAAGGAGGTAATTTATTAGAGTTTTGTGCATTTTTATTTTTTGTGTTATTTGTTTTCCTTTACTTATATGCCATACATCTTTTGTTTCAAGTTGATGAATAATTCCTTTGTAGTTTTTACTGTATTATGCATTTTCAGTAAAAGATGCCTTCACATTTTGATCCTTACTAGTTAAGATATGCAATCCTGTAAATTGAATGTAAATTTAAAGGAAGAAATGGTTTCTAATCAAAAGTTTGTTGTAACTATTTCTATTGTGGTATAGCATTTCATCTCTTAAATTCATCAAATGTTGCCTCATGTATTGTGCTTAAGTTTGTTCTCACTCATCGAAGCCATAGAATTTTAGCAAACTCATGAAAAGTGCTTTTCAAATAGTCAGTTCTGACATACTGACGAACTATTAACAAATGGTGATGACTGTTTTACTTCCAAGATGCTTTTCAGTAGGCAGGGTCATATGCTGTTAGCTCTCTGGTTACTGTATACAGAATAACAATTATAATAGCCAATACTTACAGAATGCTTATTATCTCACTAATTACTTATGGTAACTCAGTTCTTACAACTCTATGAAGTTAGGACTATAATGCACTCCATTTCTCAGATGAATAAACTAAGGCAAAGAAAGGTTGAACTTGCCCAAGGTGACAAAATAAGAGGATGGGAGAGCTGGGATTCTCACCTAGGCAGTCTGGTTCCCAAGTTCGTGCTCTTAACCACTAGGCTCACTGGCCATGGTGATGCTTCTCTTACACATTTCAGCATCCATCCTCTTAGCACTTAAATGTCCTCTTTTAGGACCTGGACCAACTTTCCCTTAGTTTTCTTCATTTCTCCAAAACTTTGCCAGGACTTCTACTTTTGTTCATCCTTTTCTAGTCCCAGTCTCTGTCTGCTTTTATTGTCTAATTGTCTCCACAACGAGGGAATGAAAATTAAAGTGTTTAACACATCTGTACAGATGTGTTTAGGCACATCTGTATATGCTTGAGGAAGCATATACAGATGTGCCTGAAACAGTGCCTACCGTGTTGAGGTGCCAAATATATTTTTGTTGAATGTTGAAGCAAATATGCAAATACTAAAATTTCCAGAAAGAATATGAGATAACTTTCATTTCCTCTGCTTTCTTTTAGGAAAACTCACTTAGGCTTCTGTATGGAGAACAGTTTGAAAAGGAGCAAGAGTGGATATAGGGAATTCTCAGTAGCTAAGAAAGGAATTTCTGTGTCACCAGTGGATAATAAATCCAATGCCAAACTCTCATTCGAGTCTTAAAATATGTCATTTTAGATGATCAAAAGGAATATGTCAAAAATAGTAACTTATCGAGGCATTACTGTGTTAACAGTTTTCCTCTTAAACATAAGACAAAGCAATATTTCCAGAAAAAAATAAATCACAAGAGAAGTGTACAGTTAAAGACAGAATGGATTAGTTCTTGGTTATTAAAGAGTAATATTTTTAATTAAAATTTTAAGTTGGAAAGATATATACCAAAATGTATCCAGTGGCTGTCTTTCAAGGATGAATTTATGGGCAGTTTTGCTCTCTTCTTTGTATTTTTATTTTCTGGGGAAAATTTTTATATTAAGTGTGTTACTTTTATGATAAAATGAATAAAATGATTTTTATTTTATTAGGGGAAGTATACTTAAAATAATATTTTCCTCATTTGAATAGTTACCCATGTGAATAAAGGGCCATTAAACCATATGTTTTTTAAAGTTCAGATATTTCTAAATTAGAAGATGCTTATATATGCAAAGCATATTTAAGGGTATGTAAACTCACTGAGGTGAAATGCAGTCATGGCTGAATTCCTGAACTGTGCAAGGACTAATTTTTACTTTTGAGAATAAGTTAAATTCATTAAAATTTTACTTAAGAGTCAGATTTTGAAAGACAGTGAAAGAACATGCAGAGGTTGATGAAATAATGCCTGTTTAACAGTATTCTGCTCTATATACTAATGGAGTCGTCATAGAGTGAACTGAATAGGAGAGCCATGTGTGTAAAGCTGGGGCTTTATGATTGAAACCGTGGAAAATGTAAATGTCACATCTATAATGAATCCATGTATCTTCTACGACTGCCCTAAGTCCAGAAAAGTAAGAATTCAAAAACAAGTTCTTTTTGGAAATTGTGTATGATGTTTTGTATATCAAAGTCTGATAGCAGCTCACTGTATATTTTATGTATCACACCAGCAGCAGATATTTCAGACACATCAGAAGGTACTGATGATTCAGTGTCTCTGGCAGTATAATAAAAAACTGCACGAGAAATCTCTAGTCTCTAATAAGCAATGTATCAGTGCTGTCAGTTTCTGTAGAAAATTCCACAACATGATTTATTACATTAATTACAGTCATGTGGGTTTCGTGCTGCTAAGCTTGAAAATGCAGCCACATTCTAAAGTTGATTTAAGAATATATTTTGGCCAAGACGGAAGTCTCCTTATTGTGATTAATCCAGTACAATATTTATTCTCTTGTTCTATTCTTTTCACCTTCGGAATGCTTAATTTCTTTCATGTGACTTGAAATTAAGTTTGAGATTTGAGAAGCTTCATCTGGTTTTTATTCACTTCTGTCATCTGGTCTCCCTTTTGCCTTTTGTGTCTTCTTAGTTGTCACTGAATGCCACATCTCCTCTATTTGTGAAGCCTGTTTGAATTTACTCCCTTCTAAGCAAATGTGGCTAGCCTCGAGCTGTCCCTAGCTAACAGGGCTGCCCTCAAGACTTATTAGGTCACACCTGGGATGCTGCGTCTCTTTTTGAGTGGAAGGAGCAATTGAGGAGAAACCTTCATTTTCTTCACTTAGTCCAAAAGAGCAGCATTCTTAGAAGAGAGAATTCCATGATTATACCTTTGTTTATTACTGTACTGAATTCGTACAGTCACATAATGTCTCTTCTTATAGTAACACACTAAGTGTGTCAAATCACAGGATTCTAGGTCATGGACTTCCCTGGTGGCGCAGTGGTTAAGAATCCGCCTGCCAGTGCAGGGGACACAGGTTCGATCCCTGGTCTGGGAAGATCCCACGTGCTGCAGAGCAACTAAGCCCCTGCACCACAGTTGCTGAGTCTGCGCTCTAGAGCCCGCGAGCCACAAATACTGAGCCCGCGTGCCACAACTACTGAAGCCCACGCGCCTAGAGCCCATGCTCCACAACAAGAGAAGCCACCGCAATGAGAAGCCCGCGTACCGCAACAAAGAGTAGCCCCCGCTCGCCGCAACTAGAGAAAGCCCATGTGGAGCAACAAAGACCCAACGCAGTCAAAAATAAATAAATTAAATAAATTTATAAAAAATAAAAAAAGGATTCTAGGTCATGTGGAATGGAAGGTCTCATGAGAGCTGTTTTAGATATAGATATTAACTCCAGTTGTTTCCATGTGCCCATGGCAGGATATGTTCAGTTTTGCACAAATGCCCAAAATTGGTGGCCTTTATAGATCTATCTTGGAAGAATTAGTAAATATTTGTTGCAAATTAAATCATCAGTAGAGGAGGACTCCAGTGAAGTAGGAAGACTTTGATTTAGTGGGTTGGAACACATTTCTCAGCAGCAATATTTATAGAGTTGAACTAGATGATTTATGTGTCCAACACTGAGCTAAGTGGTTTGCTTTCCTACCTTAATTCTCACACAACTCTTAAGAAATGGGTACAATTATTATATTTATTTAACAATTGAAGAAACAGAGGCTTAAGTTTAAAAACTTATACAGATTCACATAGATGGTTAAACAGCAGAGCTGGGATTCGAATGTAGGCATTCTTATTGGCAAAGCTGGAGCCATTAACCATTAACTACACTACCTACGTCAACTGCCCTGAAAGGGACCAGGCAAGGTTAGATTTTAAAAATGATCTTTGGCAATTAGGGAAACAATGTTGAACTTAATAAATTCAGAGACATTATGAAAGAAAAAATCTGAATCCAGTGGGTTTCAGAGGGAAGTAATTCTTTGACTCATTCATTATTTTGTTGACTAACAAAATTAGTTAGTCCAGAATGATTTCTGATAGTATTTTTCACTGAAACAGAAGCCACTTTTAAACATTTATTATTTATTCATGAAGCAACTGTTCTGCCTGGGACATAAAAACGTTCAGATCCGGAAATCTGCCATCCCAGCTGTGTGTCACCTGCTGTAACTGAGGCTTGGGCTGAGACTTATTTGAAAGAAGAGTCATTTTTTAGGCCTTCTAGTGGGAAGGAGAGATGAAGCTCTGTTTTTCAAAGCATGGCCTTAGACCGAAGCTGTATTAGAACTACCCGAGAACTTGTTAAAAATGGAGACTCCTGCACCCTGTTGGCCATAAATTAATTCCTTGTTGCGAGGATCTGCAAGGTTAGTGCCTAGTCTTTACACAAGTGATGTCTCACCTTACCTTCCAACAAACACAGCGCCTTGGCCTGATTTAATTCATATATACAGACAACAGTGAATATAGGTGAGGAAGAGGTTTTTGCCTGCACTTTGTTCATTTAATAAATACTGGTGGGCTTCCCTGGTCGCGCAGAGGTTGAGAATCTGCCTGCCAGTGCAGGGGACACGGGTTCGAGTCCTGGTCTGGGAGGATCCCACGTGCCGCGGAGCAACTAGGCCCGTGAGCCACAATTACTGAGCCTGCGCGTCTGGAGCCTGTGCTCCGCAACAAGAGAGGCCGCGATAATGAGAGGCCCGCGCACCTCGATGAAGAGTGGCCCCCACTTGCCGCAACTAGAGAAAGCCCTCACACAGAAACGAAGACCCAACACAGCCATAAATAAATAAATAAATAAACCCAAAGTTTTTAAAAATAAATAAATAAATAAATACTGGTAATTTTTGTGCCCTGTTTTATTTCTAAATTTTTATCAAGGAGAGAATTCTCCAGAGGTTCTAGAGTCACATGACGTACAACCAGGAGAAATGAGCAGGTGACTAATGTTTATTTAAGTGATATCTCCTTCAGTGAAAAATACTATCAAAAATCATACCGACTAACTGGTACTATTGTGCTAAATTTTCATGCTCATGAATGTGTATGTAAGAAATGTGCTTTACTTCCATTATTGGAGAAGATTGAGCGTAAAAATAATTTGCTGGTCAGACAGCTATAATAGCATACAAGTCTGGCTTCAGTTAGTGATGTTAACAATCCTAGAAAATAGCCTGCGTTTTAAAGTTTTAGGAAAAAGCATTGAAATGTGCAACGATTTGGGTATTTAAAGGAGAAAGAAGACACTGACTTTTTAATACATTTTATGGTACTTATAAGGTAATCTCAATTTGTTTTCCACCTTTAAAGTAAATACCCCTCACTGTTTTTTGAAATAAATTTGCAGGGGTTAGGAGATACTGCTATTTTAAAAAATGAAACATGAATGTTGGCAAATATGAGTTTTGTAACCCCTGACAAATAAAATTGAAGTAGGCCTATTCGTAAGATTACCAACCAGGGCATATTTTTTTTAATACCAAGATCATTTTCCTTGAACATAGAGTCATAAGAAAATTTACATCAAATGAATATGTGTATAGAAGAAGTACCTAATAGACGACACCATAATGTCAGTATAATCTGTTTTTAAAGTGGAGGTCAGGGGACTTGACTGGTGGTCCAGTGGTTAAGAATCCGCCTTCCAATGCAGGGGACCCGGGTTTGATCCCTGGGCAGGGAACTAAGATACCACATGCTGTGGGGCAACTGAGGCCGCGCACTGCAACTACTGAGCCCAAGTGCTCTGGAGCCCGTGCACCACAACTAGAGAAGCCCGCACGCCACAACGAAAGATCACGCATACCACAGCGAAGATCCCACGTGCCACAACTAAGACCCGAGGCAGCCAAATAAATTAATTAAAAAAAAAAAAAGGGCTTCCCTGGTGGCGCAGTGGTTGAGAATCTGCCTGCTAATGCAGGGGACACGGGTTCGAGCCCTGGTCTGGGAAGATCTCACATGCCGCGGAGCAACTAGGCCCATGAACCACAACTACTGAGCCTGCGCGTCTGGAGCCTGTGCTCCGCAACAAGAGAGGCCATGACAGTGAGAGGCCCGCGCACCTCGATGAAGAGTGGCCCCCACTTGCCGCAACTAGAGAAAGCCCTCACACAGAAACGAAGACCCAACACAGCCAAAAATAAATAAATAAATAATTAATTAATTTAAAAAAAAAAAGAATCTGCCTTCCAACGCAGGGGATGCGGGTTCGATCCCTGGTCGGGGAACTAAGATCCCACATGCTGCGGGGCAACTAAGCCCATGTGCCACAACTACAGAGCCTGTGCGCTCTGGAGCCTGCACACCACAACTAGAGAGAAGCCCACGCACTGCAATGAAAGATCCCACGTGCCACAACTAAGACCCGACGCAGTCAAAAATAATAAATAAATAAATATTTTAAAAAATAAAGTGGAGGTCATCATTGGAGGGAGGGAGCTGTCCCTTGATTTTATGGATATGTTAATTCTGGTATGGACTTTTGTTGAAGTATTAACTTGTTTTTTCCTTATCCTGATAGTTAAGATAAAGATATTGTCTTACAGCAATTTGTGTGAGAGCTGATAGGTCCTTATTTCCTGAGAAATTAGCCCTGGGAAAAGCTTCCAGTGGCCTTATAAATCATTTCATTATTATAGACATCCAGATCACCTGCCCTGACCACAGCTAACTCTGAAGAACCTTAATAAAGGATAAGGTGACTTTGAGATTCTGATTGTGAGACCCAAAATTTAATTTTGTGTCACCGATTTTTATTTTTAGTCCTTTCTCAATGCAGTCAGTATAGTTGGTCTAAAGTGGATTGTGTAATTACACACATAGAGTTATCTCAGTAACTTTCCTTTCAGCTTTGTTGTTATTTCAGTCAACAAATGTTTATTGAATGCTACTACTTCTCAAGTGCTTTTTCAGCCCCTGGGAATAAAGCAGCGAAGTCCTGGCTCTTATAGAGCTCACAGCCCACTGAGTGGGCAGAGACAGATGCTAAACAAGTTATCAAGTAAATATGTATTATGTCAGATGGTAATAGGAGTATGGAAGAAGATAACAGCGTAAGGGGAGTAAAGAATGTCAGAGGTAGAGAAATGGGGTGTTGATTTATTTTTTTTTAAAGTACCTTCAAATGTTTGGCATGTGGAGGTCCTTTGCACTTAGCATATTCAGTCTCCTCTCCTTGGTGTGTATCTTTATAATTACTATATAAGACCCTCCATTTGTCCATCTCACTGGCCTGGCTTTATTCCCACTCTAACCCCCAAACCAGGATCGGTGTTTCACAGTCCTCATGAGCGCAAGCCTTCCCATACCTTTCCCTTTGCTCATGCAGTTTCTTCCTGGAATGCCCTACCCTCCTGCTCCACTTAACCAAATGGTACCCATCCTTTAATACCTAACCCAAGTCCCTGTTCCCCGAAACAGAGCTCTAACCCAGCTCAAACTCTTTTTTGACTTCTCTCTCTCTCTTATTTCTTTCTGAATTCCTATAGAACCTGGAGCCTATGCCACAAATGTGGATTACATATTAATTCCAACTGCAGCCTCATAAATACGTCTACTCACCAGATTTCTTTTGCTTTTTTTTACTTTTCAAATTTAAAATATATTCTTACTTAATAAGCTCATGGACTTATCATTCATTGATTTATAAAGAGAATTTAAACATCATTTCTCTATCAAGTAAAAAGACAAAATACTCTTCTTAAATGAGTTAAAAAGAAGTTAAACATCAGGAAATGTTTCTTATTGCTTCAGATGTATTGCTTTAATAAAATCACAAAAGGGATGTGATAGCTAAGTTTATTTTTTGTTAAATTGAGCGCCACAGCAATAGAAGCAAATGGATCTGAATTTAAATCTAACTTAAATCTCCTGAAATTCAATGAGAACACAAGATACGGCACTAATTATGTGTTTTTCCATGCCATCTCCTAACAAGGGAGGAAATAATTGGATGAATGGGGCATGGAGACTATGTAAATAAGTACAGAAAAGCTGTCTGCATAAAAGCTTTACTCAGGCTCTCCAAAGATTCCCTGGGCTGGTGCTGAGGCTCTTCCTGGGGCCCTGCTCCAGGTCACAGATCTCTTGGAAGTCAGTAATCTAAAACTTTTCAGTCTGTTGGCTACGTTTATCAAAGACCCATTTCACTACACTAGGTTTATGGGATGGCTTCTTCCCCTTTTGAGAAACTTCAAGTAAGTTTTAGTAATAAATATTATGGCTCTCGAGGATGGTACAGGCAAGAAATGTGACCACTTATTCAAAGAACCAAGGTCACTCACATCTTCTGCATACAGAGTTTATCCAACCTCCCTACTTAAAACCAAAACCATACTAGTGATACAGTGACAGCCAGCACCACTAAAATAGTAGCCCAGCAGGCTGTGGTGTGGGGAGAGGGAATGTAATACAAACTGAAGGTCTGGGGAAAGGCAGACCTTTTTAGAATACATTTTTGAAAGCCATGCATGTCCAGAAGTTCTCCCTTTTTATATCAAACTCAGGTCACAGCCCGAGATGTTCAGTCATTCAAAATATATGTGGAGGATCTATGGATTTAAAATTCTTTTAATAGTACATATTCAGACAATCTTCATACCCAGTCTTCATTTGGTAGCTCTGCTGTACGGGAACATATGCTGGGTACTCAGGATTCCCAAATGATAAATACATAAAAAAATAATGTAATTAATGGGGCATAGAGACTAAAGTATAGAAAAGTTGTCTGCTTTAAAACTTCATGCATTTACTAATACCTTTTCTTTTTTTTGTGGGGGAGGAGAGAAGGGGGGGTGGTGGTTGACTTGGATATTCTCTTGCTCCCTCTGGCTCTGACCTTCTGCTTCCATCAAGAAGGTTCCGATTATGGATCATTTCATTGTCTGGGAATGTTTTCCACCCGATCATCCAGATGTGAACTCAGCCCTACTTATATAAAGCAGAGTTTATTGAAGATTTTCTTAGCATGGGGGGAGATAGGTTTATATCATAACAGAGCAATGCAAATCTGACCATGTAGTTTTCTGAACAACTAGTTTTCTTAGGATAAATTACAAAGTCATTAATAATGACTTAGAGACAAGGCCCGGCGAGATCCAGCCTGTGAGTTTTCAGACCTCTCATTGTACCACTCTTCTTTCAATCATTTCACGCTGGGCACACTGACATTCTTTCAGGTCCTCAAACTCAGTTTCCATTGTAGGAACTTCTCATGTGGTGTTACTTCTACTCTTCCTCCTATACTTTGTATGACTGGCTTCTCATTTTCAGGTCTTTAAGTGGGTCACTTATTCTTTCTCACAGTACCCTGTTATTTTTCTTCATAGCATTTGTCATTTTGTCATGGTAAATTCCACAAAAGCACTCATCCTTTAAACCCAGTTTTTACTTAATTCCTAACATGTTTTAGTTACTCATTAAGTGCGCATGAAATGAGGTGGCCCAGCAGGACTTGATGGATTAGCTGTAGGAGGGGGGAAAGCAAGTGTCAAGGATGGTGCTCAGGTTTCAGCTTGGGCACGTAGGTAGGTGGTGGAGGCACTGGCTGGGTGGAAGAGCAAGTTTGTGGAGACAGAGCTGTTACGTTTTAGGTCTGGGCACATACAGTGATTAGACTGTTAGGTGTGTTAGGTTCACGAGAGCCATAGGAAACACGATTCTAATGCCTCCTCTTTCACCATCTTTAAAACTTCGCTTCCAATTGTTAAATACCTGATCTGCCTAGAAAAAAAAATTGTGCTTGCATATTTTGGGCTGCTCCCTTGTCTTCTCCGTTCAGTTTTCTAGACCTTTGGGATTTTACCCACATTCAGCTTTTAAAATTTGTTATTAATCACAACTTCTTTGTTATAGTAAAACCATTTTGCTCATCTCAGTGCATTTTCTTCATTAATGACAGTGACTCATTCAGTTTGTCTGCTGAACCATATACATACTTCTCTTAAGAAAATTGAAAGTGATCTTTGTCTTTTTTTTGTTTGTGTTGAAAACAATTTTTGTTGCTATTTAGAATCCAAGTTCTATTTCTTACCACGTACATTCAAACAAAATTTAATGAAGTTTGACTGCTGAGTTTTTGATGAATGCCAAAATCTTCAGGAATATTACCCTTCTTCATAGAGTAGATTTCATGGATCAGGAAGCATTCAGTGAACATTTGTGGGATCTCTGTTAAGTGCAGCGCACCAAGTTAGGGACTGGAAGTGACAGCAATCCCATTCAAATGCAAAGAGCTGGATCATAATTCTGACTTCTCTTTGAAATCACTTCAAGACAAGAAAGAGAAACAGAAACAAACATTTTCTCAAATAAACTAAAAGTCTTCTGCTAGAACCACAGTATATAAAGAAGGGTTGCCAAACACAGCGATGAAACAGGGATTTGGATATGATACCAAGAGAAATGTGACTGTAGCTCTCAGATGAAGGTATGAGACCTCAGTTTTCTACTGCTGAGTGGCAAAATTAACAATCACCTTTGAAGAACTGGAATGGGGAGCTTGGGTTGGTGGTCAGAGCTTCCCTGGACCCTATTTGACAGCAGAGAGTAGCAGAGGAAGCAAGACTGAGTAGAGGACCACATACACACTTGCCATCTTTATGGGAAGTCATCTGCCACTGCAACAAGGCAGTGGAGAAATGCTTGAATTTATGACTTGAAAGGACACACTGTGTACCAGAAAAAAGATGGGTGCCCAGTGATCAACACTGAAATATAGCCTAGTAAAGTTGTAGCCATTCACAGATAAAGAAATAGTCATTTAGCTACCCAGCTCCCACCCCCAAAGTGCAATCAAGAGACCCCGAAGGGAGAAAGATTATGCTGACCATTGACTTCTCTACAACCACAATCACCACTGTTATTTATTGATAACAGCTAGGTGGCTATCTAGGAAAAAATATAAGTTGGTACTTACCTTAAACCAAAATTAATTCAGATGATCAAATATTTTAAATATTAAAGGGACTTCCCTGGTGGTCCAGTGGTTAAGACTCTGAGCTTCCACCACAGGGAGCACAGGTTCGATTCCTGGTGGGGGAACTAAGATCCCACATGCCGCGTGGCATGGCCAAAATAAATAAATAAAATAAAAATGAAATTAAGAATGCTTTGAAGAAAACAAAAGAGAATTGTATTATGGTTTCACAGTGGGGAAAATATGTCTAAGTATAACACAAAATGTAGGAAATATTTTTAAAAACAGATAAATTCAATCCCATAAATGTAACAAAGTCACAAATACAAAAGGCAAACTAAAAAAAAAAATACACGTATACACATCTTTATATACATTACACAGGGCTAAGTATAATAATAATAAGAAAAAGCTAAATATATCTAGAGCTCCTATAAATAAATATTTTTAAAAATGGACAAAGGACAGAAAGAATCCACAGAAAGAAAATGAGAAAATATAGGGGGCTAATAAGTATTTGAAAAATGTTAAATGTCATTTATCATAAAAGAAATGAAAATTTAAAAACCACAATGTATATTTTACAAATTAAATAAGCAAAGATTAAGAAGTTTGATAATACCTTATATCTCGGAAGATATGATTAAACCAGCACTCTCATACCTTATCACAAAAGTTAAATTGGCACAGCAGATGTACAGGGCAATAGCAATATAGCAGTTCTACTTTTGGAAATTCATTCTGTATATATACTTGCTCATGTGTAGGAAATGTCATGTATACAAGGATACCAGTGCAGCATTGTTTATAATAGGAACAGGATGGAAATAATGCAAATATCCATCAGCAGGGAATCAGATATAGTATATCCATATAAAATACTTTATTTACAGCTATTAGAAAGATTGAGGCAACTGTGTGTGTAATGATATAGAGCTATCTCTAATACATTGTTAATGGTAAAAAGCAAAATGCAGAATAGGATGCATAGTTGCAGAATAGGATGCATAGTATATTCCTCCACCCTTTTTTGAAAGGAGAGGAATAAGTGTGTGTGCATAGAAAATCCCAAAATTATACCCAATAAATTGGTAACATTGGTTGCCATGTAGAGGGAAATATGGTGACAAGGAGATGGGATGAGAGGGTGACTTACTTTTACTTTCTACCGATTTGTAGCTTTTAGATACTGTACCATATGCTGTATTGCTTATTCAAATTGTATTAAAATCAAAAGGATCAAGGTCCATATAAAAAAATTACTTTTAATTTCTATCTTAGAACATATAGATGGATGTTCTAGTAGATGGCAGATCAAAATGTAAAGACTGAAACAGTAAAGCTTTTGGAAGAAATAGATCTCTCATGATCTTGGAATAAGAATTTCTTAAACAGGATGCAAAAAAGCATGAATCATAAAGGGAAAAAATTGATAATTCGACTATATTAGGATTAAGAATTCTTGTTCTTTAAAAAACACAATTAAGAAAGTGAAAGGGCAAGCCACAGACTCAGAGAAGATATTTGTAATACATTTATCTGACAAAGACTCATACGCAGGATATGTTAAAACCTCCTGCAAACAGTAAAGGGCAGGGACTTCCCTGGTGGTCCAGTGGGTAAGACTCCGCGCTCCCAGTGCAGGGGGCCTGGGTTCGATCTCTGGTCAGGGAACTAGATCCCACATGCCACAACTAAGAGCCCACATGCCACAACTAAGACCTGGCACAGCCAAAATAAATAATAAAATAAAATAAAATTTAAAAAAGCCGTTAAAGGCAGACAGTCCAGTAGAAAATAACTTTAACAGGCACTTTACAAAAGCAAATATCTGAGTGGCCAATAAACCTATGAAGAGCTGTTCAGCTTCATCAGTCATCAGAGAAATGAAAATTTAAAAGTTCAGTGCAGTAACATTGCACACCCAACAGAATAGCTAGAATAAAAAAGACTAACATTACTTAGTGTTGCTGAAGATATGGAGCAATCTGAGCTCTCACACTCATGGAGAAAGCAAGTTGGTACAACCACTTTGGAAACTTGGTTGTTAGTATTTATTAAAGCAGAACATGTGATTTCCTATGACCTAGCAGTTCTGATTCTAAGTATACACCCAAAAAAATGCATCCATGTGACTCACCAAAAGACACCTACTAGAGTGTTCATAACAATTTTATTGGAAATAGCCCTAAACTGAAAACTACCCAAATGTTCAATAGAGTGGAAGAATAAATTGTGATATATTCACACAATGGAATGTTACACAGTAAAGAAGATAAATTATCTACAACTACATAACAATATGGATGAAACTTCCAAACATAATGTTGAGCAAAAGAAGCCAGACACAAAAGAGTTCATCCTCTAAGATTTCATTCATATAAGTTATAATAATAGGCCAGACAAACGTATGCTATTTCAAGTCAGGATAGCTGTTATTCTTGGTGGGAGCGAGCAACTGGAAGAAGGGGACATGAGGAAGGTTTCGGAGGTGCTAGTGATACTCTTTTTCTTATGTTATGTTGTGTTTTTAGCTAGCTGCGCCAGGTCTTAGTTGTGGCACGGGAGACCTTCGTTGTGGCGTGCGGGATCGTTTAGTTGCAGCATGCAGGCTCTTAGTTGCGGCATGCAGGCTCTTAGTTGTGGCATGCAGGCTCTTAGTTGCGGCATGCGGGATCTAGTTCCCTGACCAGGGATCGAACCCGGGCCCGCTGCATTGGGAGTGCTGAGTCTTAACCGCTGGATCACCAGGGAAGTCCCTGATACTCTTTTTCTTGATCTAGGCACGGGACTCAATTTGTGAAAAATAATTACATGCACTTAATGACTGGTCTACTTTATTGTATGCATGTTATACCTAACAAAAAGTTTTTAAAAGGAAGTGGATCAGAAAAATTTCTAAAACTAGAGATAAATGCAAGATAATTATAACAGTTCTATATTTTATTATCAATCTTCCCTGGTTTTATTTGATTTTGTCATTAGCCAAAAAACGTTATTACTATTACTTGATTTTAAAGCCATTTACTTCCCCCTATTCATGCAAAATGAATGAGGGTTTCTCTACCCTTCCAACCTCCTCTTGTGGTGAATTCCAGGCTGTTAAGAAAGGATATGATAATGTGACACTCTACTTTTATTTTCCTACAGATGGAATGGCTCTACAGTTATATACCCAGTTCTGATGTTGGGCAGTAGAGGGGTTCCACACCACCAAGAAATTCTCCTATACCGGCTGGGTGTCCTGTAATTCAGTTCACTTCTGACACTATCTACCTAGAGGTAGCATTAGATTCCACAGGTTAAGGGCTCAGTCCTATAAGACTGACCCATCATAAATAGAAGAATACAAAGACCCCCGTCCTTGGTAGGGATTAATTTGCTAGTGCAGCACACAGAACTCAGAGGAACATTTTACTTACTAGATTACCAATTTATTATAAAAGAACATAACTCAGGAATAGCCACATGGAAGAGATGCTTAGGGCAAGGTGTACCACTCTCCCCATATCTCCACATGTTCACCAGCCGGGAAGCTCTCTGAACCCTGTGCTTTTGGGGTTTCATGGAGCCTTCATTACATAAACACAGTTGATTAAATCATTGGTGTTTGAACCCAATCTCCAGCCTCTCTCCCCTCCCCAAAGGTGGAGGAGTGGGGTAGGACTGAAAGTTCCACTCCAGAAATCTCCTGCTTGCCTCCACTGACAACCAGCCCCTATCCGTAGGTGCTTTCCAAAAGTCACCTCATGAACATTAACAAAAGACACATTTATCACCCTCATCACAGAAAACTCTAAGGCTTTTAGGAGCTCTGTGCCAAGAACCCAGACGAAGACCAAATATATATATATATTTTTTGTTATAAATCACCATATGACAGATTCTTAACTAAGATTGAGACCAAATAGAAAGGAGAAAAAGGCTTGGAAATGAGGCCGGGCTGAGGATGTTGAAGCAGTGCTGTTGTGCTGGTCACCTGTGAGTGTGTTAGCAGGGTGCTAATAATGTGGATCTGTTTCAGTCAGTTTATTTTTGTAAAAAGGTAGAAAATATTGAATATTTTATAAAATGATGAGGATTGACTGTTAACTAGAATCAGTGTTTCATATGATTTGATAATAGTTGTTAGGCATCTTGTGAACAAAAGCATGCTAAATATGAAAAAAGTAAATAAAATTTTAAGCTTCTACTTTATCTGGAACATTTTGGCAGTCCTGCAGAATATTCCAGTTCCAGTTAAAAGAATCAACTTCACTAACCTAAAACCCTTTCAAAAATCCTGAATTCAATACACCTTAATTCAGGCCAAACACCCTGTTTGCAATGGCAAAATTCACCTATATCAGAATGTGTATAAGACAGAGAAGGACAAGAATGTGGACAATATTTGGATTTAATCATCGATTTATAACTTATAAATTTTGTTTGGCTCCTCAAAGTCTTTAATGCCCCACAGTATGTAACACAGTAGGTTTGGGATGGAAAACTCGGTCTTCATCTCAGAAAACTAAATTTTAGAAAAGATTCCATGTGAAAGTTGAAGAACTGGAAATTTTTTCCCTAAAGTTGTCTTTGAATGTTTATTTCTTAGAAAGTCTTTGTTTAAAGTTTGAAGACTGTTGTCATAGATATTTGAACAAGTAGCCACAATAAACAGATGTGCTGACCCCTTTGGCTTTGCATGTAAACAGTCAGGGAAGCTAGCATGGTAAAAGGTTACATGTGGCTTCACCTTTCTAATGGAAAGATACACATCTTTATTGTTCAACTGGAAGAAGATAGCATAGCCAAAAGTTAAGTCTAATGAAGCATAAAATATACTGTTGTGTATTTGAATTTTGGAAATATGATCTCAAAAAATGTGCCTATAAAAATATCTAATTAGCTAGTTTAGTGATTTTTAGTTCATTTCATTTTATAAAGTTATGAGAACTTTGGCAATTATACCTTACAACTGTCATTTTAAAATAATATGGACATTCATAAATGTGTATAGTAATACAAAAAGTAGTGTTTGTGAATAAAATTCAGTTTATTCGAAACTTTATTTTTCTTATTGTATGTGGTTATTTCAAAGACTTCCCACTGAGCAGCCTTAAAAATTAATCTAAAGTTTTCCTAAATAAGATAATTGGGATAAACAAAATAATTTTATATTATACTTTAGAATCAGAAGTTACATTTTTTATGTTGTTTTAAATTAACCTTAGTTGGCCTCTCAACATCAATAGGATAGCCTGTTTTTTCTATTGTGTAATTTCATATTTAGAATTTCTCTTTTGAGTTCCACCCAGACCATGTCTGACATAATTGTGGTCATTTTTGACAAAATGTTTTTATTGTTAATGTTAATATCCCAAATGTAAATTACACGTTACTGAGAGAAAATCATTTAAATGATATCACTGAATTTAATCATTGTAAAAAAAAAAATCTAGTAAAACAGAGTAGGGCTTCCTTCATAAGCCATAAGCACTAGATCTTTTTTCTCAAAGTGTGTTCTCTTGAACCTCATCCTGAGCATAGAGGAATCTGATTTTGATTGAGCATCCTGAGTGATTCTGAAGCTCACTAAAATGTGAGAACCACTACTCCAGAGCACACTACTTAATGATGGGTGATCCACAATGGAAAGAGGCACCTCCAGTCTTTGGTGGCCAAATATAAATAATAAATTAATAAAGTAAAACTATACAAGAGACATACCCCTTCCTTACATCTTGCTTATAATAGCCTTACTCAAATTTCATTGCCCTGTCTTTATACCTGTGAAGTTTTATCCTCATTACTTTCCCAAAACACCAAATTTTTTTGTGTTGAAACATAGTTGATGTACAATATTATATTAGTTTCAAGTGTATTACATAATTATTTGACATTTGCATACATTATGAAATGATCACCACAATAAATCTAGTAACCATCTGTCCCTATACAAAGTTATTACAGTATTAATGACCATATTCCTTAAGCTGTGTATTACATCCCTGTGACTTATTTATATAATTGGAAGTTTGTACCTCTTAATCCCCTTCACCAATTTTGCCCCACCTTCCCACCCCTTTCCTGTCTGGCAGCCACCCATTTGTTCTCTGTATCTATGAGTCTGTTTTCATTTTGCAAAACACAAAATATTTTTATCACTTATTATAAACTGCCCTGCAATTACATATAGAATATATATAAACCACGTTTACCTGAATTACTGTAGAATGTGTCTTGTTAACTGCTGTAAATGATCTATTTAGTCATTTTTAAATATAGATCTCTAGAGATAATGCTGAATAACAGATTCAAATATTTTTTGTTTAATTCAATAAAATGGAACCAGTACAACCTCTGGTTTCACAAATGAAGTGATTTAAAATAAGTGTGTTGCTCTGATGGGGCCCTCACACACTGCATTAGGGTAAATAGCACACTTCTGTCTTTTTTCCTAAAATGAAGGCTGCCTCTAATCCCACTCTTTCCACAAATCTTCGTGCACTAAACTATGTGCCAATGACATGAGAAACTCATTTTGATTGTAGTGGGCCGTCTCTTGTCTAGTACATCATTTGTGAAACTGAAGTTGGCTATTATAATGCAACAGGTATGTAAATAACATTTATTAGTGATCTCTGTAAAATTGATTCCTTCTTTCTCTTTTTCATTATAAAAGGAAACTTTATTTCAGAGTAGAAAGTGCATTGTCTGAACTCATCAACACCCTCTTTATCCCTCCCCTCCCCAATTTGTTGCAGACCAGGATGAAAGAGCAGCTGAGCTCAGCAGGGAGCAGAATGAGAAAACCATCCGGAGCACGCAGACCGCGCTCCGCAATTTCCGGGAGTTCCTCATCTCCAAGTATCCTTCTGAAACAAGAGAGATTTATGTCATCCCTTGCAAGGAGTTGGATGCCTACCTGGCCTCTTTCTTTGTGGATGCCAGGCAGAAGGATGGCTCCGAGTATGAACCCAACAGCTTGGCCAATTACCAGTGTGGACTTGAACGGTACCTAAAAGAACACAGGTATGGCTACAGTATCACCAGGGATAAGGAATTCAAGCGCTCCCAAGAGGCCCTGAAACAGAAGCAAATTGAACTCCGCTGCAAAGGAAAAGGAAATAAGCCACACAAGTCCATGAAGCTCACCTTTGCTGATGAGCTCATTCTGCGGAAAAGGGGACTGCTAAGCCGCTATAACCCTGAGGGTCTACTCAACCTCGTCTGGCTCAACAACACAAAAGCTTTTGGGCACTGTACAGGCTTCCACGGGTCTACCTTAAAGTGGGGTGATATTCGGCTCCGGGTAACAGAAACGGGGCTGGAGTACTTGGAGTGGATGGGTCAAGACACTGGTGACCTAAATGCCAAAACCAAGAGAGGGGGGACAGACTCCCGTGTGTATGCCACCCAGCATGCTCCACAGACCTGCCCCGTACAAGACTATAAGGAGTATGCCCAGCGGCGGCCTCCTGCTATGCGCTATGAGGATGCCCCTTTCTACTTGTCCATTAAGCCAGTCGTGAACTTGGCGGCTCTGCATTGGTACAACTGCCAGGCCCTCGGCAAGAACAAGCTGGCCAAGATGGTGAAGACCATGTGCGAGAAGGGGAACATCCCTGGCAGGAAAACCAACTTCAGTGTGTATCAGAGCTGCAGCACCTTGTCCGAGGCCCAGAGCAACCAGCTGGTGCTTATCTGTAACAATCTGAGCCAGCAGGCTGCCCAGTCAGTGGCCGGGCACTCCAACAGCGGCAATTTCATCGTCTCTGCCTCCTATGACTCTTCCTCAGACACTGCTTGACCAGGTGGCTTGAGCAAGACCCCAGTCTGGTTATTGAGTCCAGAGGAACTGTGATGAAACACTGCTTCTCGTTCCCTTTCCTCGGCCCTCAGTGTTAACTTTATAAGAATATAAATATATAATATATTTTTCTTTTTACAAATAAGCCAATGGAGATAGTTTAGTATTACTAACATAGTATTCATAGGCTTAAAACAAATGTACTCGTGGTGATTAAATATAATTACTGTTATAGACTTTACAAAACCATAGTGGTTCTCAGGCAACACAAAGTAGAGAAAGAATTCCGTTTTTTTTAAAAATTATCAAAAAGGAAACTGAAAGTCAGCCTAGACACTTGTGTCCTCAACTCCTGCTTTTCCTTCCCACCCCACCTCTCATTTTTAGTCTACTTAATAAATGGCATTATTTTTTTAATTTTTAAAATTCTACATTAATCAGGAGGAGACAACACTAACTTTACTGCTTACACACAACTGTCAGATCCAGAATAAGAAAATGTTGATATAAGCCAGACAAATTATTTACATACTTTTTTTTTTTAAGCATAATTAGATTTTAGTTTCTGTGCCTCATTTTTTGCAATTTATGAAAATCTAGATGTTTAGCTAACTTCTTTTGGGGGCAGAGGAGGGTAGAAGGAGGGAATAAAGGTGCCATTCTTTTTGGAAGCTATATAATTTTAAAATAATATGCGAAGTCCAATATTATGGCAAAAAAGACTGTTACTAGCTCATTTTTACTGTTGTGCTTGAACCTGGATAGGATTTTTTTGTTGTTTTCTAAGAAGTCAATGTAAATGAAGTTTGATTATCAGATTTACAAGAAATTTAAAACTACCAAAGCTTTGAAAATGTTCCCAAGCATTAGATTGTATATCGAACATAAAGAGAAAGTAGAGAATGGAAAAGTCTTACTAAAAATCTAGAAGCACTAGTCAAGACAACAAAAGCCTCATACTCTTCAAAACCCAAATCCTCTGAATTATTTATTTATAAGCATTGAACTTCAGTCTGTTTTCCCCAGGAGATTACTTGACTCTGTAGTTGAGATCAAAGGAATATTGACACTCATTTTAGGTAACAACATTTTGTTACCAAATTTAGCTGAATTCAAAGAATTCTTGAAAATGTGCAGTTTCTTCTACAGTAAATACAAATGCATTTATGTGTGATAATCCTGCAATTATAATAATTATAATTTTGGTTAAACAACTCTCTGTGGTGGTTTTTCCAAGGTCTTTATTTTCAAGCCTATGGTGAATTATTAGTTGAGATACTTCAATAATAAAATAATTTAGATGAGCTAGGTTCCTATCTTGTATAATCATTAACATATCAAAAAAATCCAAATCTTAATCACTTTGTTGGATCTGGGCGTTCTATTGGGAAGTATTTGTTCTTCAAAGCATCCTCATAATTCACATTAGCTAGGAAGGTAGGTGGTATTTTATGTTTTAATTTATTGTACGACCAGGACAAATTTCATTTTGATTTGCTTTGCTAAATCATCATGTTAGCTGAGCTTTCCCATGGCTAGGCAGCTCTTCCCAACACTAAGTCATAAACACATAAAGACCCATTACTCTAAGCTGTGACCTTTCCTTTGGCTCAGGAGTGGGAAGTCTGCCGTGGCCTTTGTGTTATGCAATCTACTTCATTTCATGACTTTCCTTCCATAAAGAGGCATCCAGAAACAAGAAGAAAGAGCAGAAGATACTTTGCTTTTATTTTTTTGTATTAATAATGATGGTAGCCACCATTTTTGAGGCAGTCTGTGTGCCAGCACTGTGTGTGCTAAGTGACTTACATGCACCACTTATATAAGTAATACTAATTTATGAAAATTAGAAAATCCAGATAAGCATAAAGAAAACAAAATATGTACTCATAAATCTGCCAGCCAAAAATAACCACTGTTAATATTTTAGTAAATATTTCTTCAGACATTTCAATACATACATATTTATTTCTGTATACGTGATCTTTAATCCTTTCAACAACTTTGAAAAGAAGGTTAATTATCTCCATTTTATGGTGAGATCAAGATGTAGCAGGTTATAGCTAAGGAAATGGTACTGTCTGTCATCTGACTCCAGAGTTTTTTCTATTTACCTTTCTGAGTTCCAACCCGTAATTAGTTTCCAGTGATTTGAGCTGGAGATGGGGACACGGTGTCTTCCCATCTCTCAAGTCTGTCTGATTAAAAGGAAGGCTGAGCGATCTTTCATGAAGGCACACAGTGTCCCCTTGTCCCCCCCCTCTTCTGGTCATTTTGAACCACAGAGCCTCATTCTTCCAGTTATCTTAACAAAACCTTCCTCTTCTCCTTACCCTGTAATGGGCTCAGAAGTGCACATGACAGCCTACTGTGAGAGAACTCTTTTTTAAAAGTAAGTTGTTTTTTTTTTTTTAACATAGGTTACCTCTCATTTTAAAAAAAAAGATTTCTGTAAAACATTTAAAATGTGATTGTGCATTTTGTTTTTGCACTGACATACTTTTAAAAACTCTTGATTTGTTTTTGACAGCAAAGTAAGTTTGTCATGGGGAAGAAGGTTAGTCAGTATGCACTGAGAAAGCAGAACTAGGAAATTTTGAATTCCTGTTTGTGTATATCGAGGTACTAAACTGAAAATCTCTCTCTTATTTAATCCTATAGCAGTTTCATTTAGAAGAATGCAGATTGAGAATGTGAATTATTTTTTATTTATTTATATTTTGCTTTGATAACTCAAACCAAATAGGAACGTTGTGACATTTAAATTTAGAAAACTGTTTTCTGAAGAATGGCTTGGTAGAATTTTAGCTGAATTATTGTAACTCTCTGAGATAATTAAATTATGAAAAATTATCGGCAACTACCTCTAAATTTTGTGTTTTTGTACAAACGATACTGAGGATATACTACTGCCAGATACCATATTTATTATTTGCTATTTTAACTTTTTAAAAAATTACATCCATGCTGCGGCAGTGGTTGATGCCAAAATCATGTATGTACTTTAGCAAAAATTCAACAGTCCAGCAGGTGTTCACTATAACTGAACATGCTGCCTTGCCAGGCAATCCTGTGGATCATACAAAAACAATAAAACTGTATTTGCAGTTTACGCTTTAAGGTCAGTGTAATGGCATGTAAGAAATTCCACAGTGCCCCTCACATGACTCTGGAAGTTTTGCACTGTCTACAACAAAAATGCCAAACCCATCTGTCAGCATTTGTATGACATAGCTGCATAATTGTTTTTCTTCTATATTCATGTGAGTGACTGGCTATTGAAAATCATAGATGGTAGCAGTTTTAAAAAAAAAAACCATAATACTTGAAAAGGTTAGAGATAGGATGTTTATCCAACAGAGCTTATTCTTAAGAGTCCATCTGTTATCATGGTTAGTAGGGGTGGTCTGAATATGATTTATAATACATCAGGTACTTAAAATATTTTTATTATAGTTAGTTTTCCCTGTGTTAAATTTTCCCCATGTTAAATCACTTCCTGATCTACAAAAGAATAGTCTGAAAGTTTTCTAGTATAGATCAGGTCTCTGGTTTTTCAACTAGATCATGGTTAGCTGATACTTTCATCGAATTAATTTGTCTAAGTCATATGGCTTAGGTTCTAGATGCCATGAAATCAGATGACTTCACTGAGATGAAAATTTATAGTTCTGTCAACAAATATTTGAACACCTAGTGTCTAGACACTAAGAGGGGTACAAAGATATATAAAATAGTTCCTGCTTTCAAAACGTTTATAAAAGATACTGTAATAAAAGTTTGGTTTCATTTTTGAGAGCCCAGCAAAAAACTCTCTGCCAGTACTATTTTGCATAGTTTCTCAAATTTTGTACTCACACAGTTTGTCCATTATTTAGCCATTGAATATGTTGGTTTGCTGTAGAATACATAATACTGCTTTGAGTATTTTGTGGAGGATCTTTTAGAGCCTGTTTTAAAGTCAATAATAAGGTAAAGCCATTTCTACACCATCCATTGTGTTCACATAGATGCAGACATGCATAAGAATGTGCAGACTGTCATCAATGAGTGTCACTTATCAAGTACTTACAATGTACCATGGTACTGAGTGCTTTTGTAAGTTGTTTCACTTAATTCTTACAATAGTCCTGTGAGGGTAAGTATCATTATTTCTTTTATAAATGAGGAAATCCAGAGAAGTCAAATAGGTTGCCCACATTACTTAATACATAAGGGTATCAGGATCTGAAACTATATCCAGCTACCATTAAGCACTAACCTTTTCTGCTGTAGCTGCCTGTTCACAAAGTGATTTACTGTGCTTCTTTAGATTCTCTGAAGTGATAAATTATAAGTGGAATCCCTGGTGTAATAAAATCATCAATATTCTTTCAACTCTGAATTGACTGAGAGCAGTGCCATCACCTAGCATGTTTGTTAGCATAAAATTATATAGGCCCCCTAACTGTGGTTATTTTGAGATGGAACATTCAGCAAAGTTTGTTTCCCCTTCGCCATGAGTAGAGAGCAAAAGTTTGTGTCATTCTTTAAAGAACTCTTAATTTTGTCACGGAGGTGAATGTGTATATGGACAAATAATTATATATATATATACACATATATATATATATATGTATATATATATATATTTTTTTTTTTGGCTGTGCTGCGCGGCATGTGGGGTCTTAGTTCCCCAACCAGGGATCGAACCCACGCCCCCTGCATTGGAAGCATGAAGTCTTAACCACTGGACCAGCAGGGAAGTCCCTAATTATATTTTTTTAAAAATGATTGTCCTTTGTTTTTACCCAATATAAACCAAAAATCCTATTTCAAAAGAGTTCCTTATAATTCAGACAGAGAAGGGGGAGGTTCTAGGCAGAGGAAATACCTCTCTTAAGCCCAGAAGCTGATATTGTCATCCACCAGATATGAATATTGATTGCCAATCTGCCAGGGAGTTTGGTCTTCTCTACAAGTTGGTGCCAGCAAATTAACTATTTAATAGAGGATTTTGTTATTATTTTGTTTTTTAATCAGTCAAGATTGTTTTTAACAGAAAACTTTTGGGGGAAAATACTATCTTTATGATTCTCAGTATTAGAGATCAACTAAAACCATTCAGATTTTTTCTAGTTTGACTGTCTCCACAGTTTTAGATATTAAAGACAAACAGTTCTGATTTCAATCAGCCTTCTTCTGATTGGTTTTCTTTATCTACAGGAAAAGAGCACTTTGATCTTTATTCCTTTAGCCAAAACAAAGCTGTAATACTTAACATCTGTAAATAAATACTCTCTACCATGTGATAAAGGAAATAAATTTCTAAGCCTAGGGGGAAAAATCAAGGGGAATGTATGATAATTTATTACATTAAGGTATTTTTTAAAAGGTTCATTCATGAAAAACTATAAATAAATACTAAGGAATAAATACTATAAATACTAAGGAATTAACAATTTCTGTATCAATCAGTTTAAAAGATTTTTCTCAAACAGAACTTTATACAAGATATATCTCCACAAATCTACCATATGATATGATGTAGATAGTTACTTATTAAGAAATACATCATTGGCAAGGGCATCCTCAATTGTTTTTTTGTTGTTTTTCCCTTAATGCATGGTATTCGAATAATTGCTTCTCCTCCCCATTGGATCCAGCCGAGATGATATGAATACATAGTTTTTCATAAGGCAAAGTGATGAAGATAGGATGATTTTAAGAGATCCTTGCCATAGAACATAACTGGGGTAAAGAAATATACTGCATATATCATCCTTTGGTGGTTGGTGTATTTCTACTGATATAAAAACAGAAAAGAGAGGATGATATTGATAAACTGCCAACAACTCTGATTTTACTTTTCTAAGCAGAGAAAAGAAAGATAAACAAAATTTCTCATAATCCATCCTGTTTGTAAATTGACTAATTGGGCCTGCCAAAGCTGAAGAAAAGACCTAATTTGGTACTGAAGATTGCATTATTTTTTAAAAGAAAGCATTTTAATACATTTAAATTGAGTTTTTATGTAAACCATGCCTTTGTTGAATTAGACTCAGTTTTAATTAGGTCAGAGTACTAATTTGATCAGAATTAATTAGGTCAGAGTACTGAAGTAACCATCATCTTTGTTGAGTGAATTATAATCATAGAGGCTGGACCTGGAAAAGACCTAAGAGATCATCTAGCCCAGTGATCTTCAGTGCTGTGAAGAATAGGAGTCACCATGTCTTCTTGGGGGGAGGGGGCAAGGAGGGCAAAGAGATGGATGGAGATCGCAAAGGGAATACATCCTGAAACACAGATCCCCCAGGAATTCTCATGTTCCCTATGCCCCTACCTTCCTACTTTGAGACTCACTAGACTGAATGACCTACTACCTCTATTACACATCCTTCATGTGTGCCAGGCTGGAAAATAAGATTCAAAACATCTAATCTAATCCATCCCTCTTCTTTTATGGAAGAGAGAAACCGTCCCAGAGAGATTAGATGAATGCCCAGGTGCACATACTTTGTTAGAATCAGAGCCAAAACTAGGATCCAGGCACCTTGATTTCCAGTCCATAGGTAGGGTTTAGGGAGGAAAAACAACCCTACATTCCCACTGAGTAAGAAGGGGTATCCTTGTTTTGAAAATTTTAATAGTGTTTTAAGCTCTCAATCAAGTTTCTGTTAAGGAATAGATTCAAGCTGCCAGTTTCCAAATAGGCTATTTTGCACGTGAACTTCTTTTCATTGTGTAATGTTACACCTTAATTTTTAGCAACTTCTCCTTTTGAGATTTGATTGGATAATCTCTAACTGTAATCACCTTTTATTTTCAGGAACAGCTCTCAGCCTACTCCATTTATATTCAGTTTTCATTTCTGGAGGGGAAACAAACTACAGTTTTCAAGTATATGAATTCCAGTTATAGATTATGAACTGAAAAGTAACTATTTAAAGTGGTATTCTTTTGAATATCCAGCTACATAGCATCTATATTATTGGTTTTGAATGCAGTCTACTATACCCTTTTTTAGTCTATGGAAAGTATAAAAAATCATCTTGAAGGTTTGGAACATTTTCAATCAAAAGGATTAAATTTCTGTCAACGTAATTAGGATGTTTCTGAAGTGAATTTCCTTAGAGATAGGAAGGGGAAAGAAAATGGGAACTAATGAAAGAAACCTACAGCAGGAAGACATAGAAATACAAACTATTTGTAAATTCTTATATTACCCAGCTTACTCTTCTAAAAAGGAATTCAAACAAGTATTTTTTAAATCTCACAAATTTTTATTTTATAAATTACGTTTACCAGATCATAGTTGAAGAAAAAAGATGAAATTCTAGGATGTTGAAAAAAAAGGTACAATGGAATTATTTGTCTTTTGAATTCAGTGTTGAATTTCACTAGACTTCTAATGTTCTTTTTATTACACTGGAATTAGAAATTTTTACCATCATACACTCATTTCAAGGAGCTTTGAAAATGCTTTGGCATAGTTTATTTGTGGTAAGTAGAATTAGGAAGAATCAGCAATATAGAATCCTAACAGTAATTGTGCATACTGTATTTAAGTGATTTTTATGCCTGTTTACTTTCTGTGATTCTTAAATTTTATAAATCAGATACCTTAACATACTTCCACTAGAAATTAATTTATAATTGATCATTTATACTGGATAAAGTAGCAGGTTCATCTTAGTATTAATCCACTCAGATTAACTGAACTTTTATATCTACAATTCATTATATTACAACTTTTTAAATAGCATTTATAACAAAAGAACTTTTGTTTTATAAAGTATTTGTTACAAAAAAAAGAACACCATCTTGCCAAAAACCATTACAATTTCTATGCATTGTGTATATTCAGTGACGTCATTGTTGAGATTTTGCATGTTGTTTCAGGTGCTCTTTCATATGTGTGTTTGTGGTATTTATGTGGAATTGTTAACCATTGCTGCTATCACTTATTGTAGTTAAACTGAAAAACTGTGCTAAGAGGCTGTGCCGGTCAACATTTGTGTGACTTGTGAAAGTATGTACTTAGCTGTTTAATATTTTGAACCAGCACTTAGTGGCCTCTACAGAAGGAAATGTTATAGTTGTCAAGTGATGCCAACTTCAAAATCTTGCTTCATATGTATAATTCCAGGTCAGCTTTCCTTTTGCACTTTCCCCAACTCTGAAAGGGAAACATTTGCAAAAAGAGAAAGCAAGAATTCTGAACTTTGCTAGTATTCCCCACCTTAAGTCTTTTTTTTTTCCCCTGATACTTGAGAAATTCAATAGAATGACAATGTAGCAGCATAATTTCCCTTGATCTAGATATTTTAGGTTGAACAATGTAATAACAGAAGACTATGAGGCGCATACATTATCTTTGTTGGTTATCATGGCGTATTGTTTGAATCGCATTTAATAAGAATATTTAGTATTTTCATTTTATTTATGAGACCATGGAAACCTCAGAGTTCCCAAATATTAACTTTTATATTCAGCATTTGCATAGACTTACTTAACATATTTGGTTGCCTTATGACCATCAGAATTTTTTCATGCCTACCTGTCTTTAGTTTGCTTCCTGGTATTTCCGGCTTGCCTCAGCAATTCCAAGCAAACTCTGACATTAGAGAGAACATTATTTCAATGGATTAAGTCTACTATACTTTGTTAAATGGGGGAAATATCATTATACTTTATTTATACATGTATACTCAAAATGGAAGGGAAATATCATAAAATGTTAAGAAAAGCAGGCTCTTCCTTCCAACATTCCAAAACTCCTCACTTAGTGCAGGGTTTCATTCTGACTGTTCAGTGGGTTTTATTATTATTAAAAGAATTATAAGATTCTTTTAATAAAGGGACAGTCTCCTTAGTTACATAGAGGCTTTCTGTGTGACTATCAGATATATGGTGGCAGCCAATGCTGTTTTTGGAAACATTGCTTCTGAAATTGCTGATTTAATTCTAAGAATATTAAAATGAATTCAAGGCCCCTGCCACGTCTTTGCTTACAGGAAAAGAAAGGCATATTTTAACTATGAGCGTTTTCTCCAGAATATGCTTTAAACATTTGTCCCTCAATGGAGGTGACAAAGCAATAAAAGGAAATTCAATTATGTATGTTCTAAAGAAGTTCCGCCCTTGTCCAGTGGCTTCCAGAGTGACACTAAAATATTTCTTGGTTCCTGCATTGGGAGTTTTCAGGCAAGATCTTTGTACTTACAATTCCTTTTATATTTTGAACACCAAAGATTATGGCGTAATATGTCCTGATATGATGAGTAACAGTTTCTATTAGATAGTAATGGACACATTTATTTGAATCCTGCTCTTGGGTTTATTTACCCTGTTTGGGTCTTTTGTACTTTTTGTATGTCTGTCCTGAGGCCTTTATGCCTAGGGCAATTTTTTAATCAAATAATAACATATATATTTATTAGGTTTCTAATTTATAGAGTTTGTTTCCACCATGACTTTAACCTTTTTTTCACTGCTGAAATTAGACATAGATTTGCCAGATTAGCCTCATAGTTTGTACATTTTCATTGTAATCCGAAAATGTAACTTGTAACCCCATAGGCCTGAAAACTGGTAGATAATGACTAGAAGCATTTTGGATTCAACACAATCACATTTAGAGACTCATTTATCTGTTAAAATAAAGAACTTTGGTGATTTCATAGAATTGATGCTGTATACAACTTAAGTAAGTTCTTCCATCTTTCTTATAAGAATGATTTCAAAATTCCTTTTATTCTACCACTTAGAAGTTAATTGGGAATAAAAAGGTAGATTTACCAGTTTGGTCAGTATAATTTAACACTAGGCATCTGTTTAGAAATATAACCACCACAATCGATACTTAGAAAAATTTTATGAAAAAATATGGTACTGTTCTTTGAAGATGGATTTACTTTCCACCCTTTTGATAGTCAATTTGATATATTTTCTGGCCACGTAGCTTTTAACTGATTTACATGAAAAAAGCATATGTGTGCTTGCTCACTTTTAAAATTCTCTTTTTAAGCTGCTACAATAATGTATGAAAGAAAGAAGAGAAAGGTGAATTGAAATGGAGGGAAATTTCTGTTAATATTTAAAATGTGTGACTGTGATACTCTTGGTTAATTAATCTTCTGCCAGTTGATATTTGTAATAATATGATAGAACTTTTTTGTTATTAAGAATATACTATAGGTTTCGTTTTTACTTTGCTGCTCACTGATCTTTTACACCAAGATGTTTTCATCTTTATCAGCTCAATGTTTTTGCTTCATATTTGTCTGTGTACCTGTGCTCTAAATAAAATTCTAATTTTATGTCCCAGTGGCTTATTCTGTTGTATGATAATGTTTGCCTCTAATGTAGTGTGATTTTTCTATTGTTTCCAGTATTTGTTGGTACAGCCTAAAACTTACAGAAATAAGAAAAACAATAAAATCAGCTAATGAGTATCAGTGATGTCTCTATAATGAGAGCATGCTTTAATCACAGTATTTTGTCTGTATTTGGGTATGACCAGTCTTCATTCATTTAATAAATGGTTCTGCAAAGCTGGCTGATTTTTGTAGCTACAACAAACAGTTTAAAAGACAAGTTAAACCACATTTAAAAAAAAATTGTCCTGGTCACAGTGCATTAGCCTCAGGATATAGTCAGTGCATACTGAGTAAAGCATCCCATGTCAGGTGTTTTCTAACCACTGAGGAGGGGGAAATCATGGAAGGAGAAGTATTTCTACATGTGAGTGCTCAGACACAGCTCATAGGTAGGGAAGACACTTTCGGAAGGCATTTATAGCTAATTAATCACATGCTTCCTGGAGCCCCACGCCTAAAAATCCTGTTAGTGGAGCAGAAGCCTCCACTGCAAACTCTGTCTTTCTGTCCGTCTGTGGAGCTCTGTCAGCCATTTGTGTAAAGTCATACCAAGCTAAGTAGATGTCAGGTTCCAGACTTCCTCATTTTTAGGAAAATCTTTTTGGTCAGATAAATTCTCCATGTGATATTTGTTGCATTTAACACATTTGACAATGCTCTTTGAGCAGAATAGGAATGGTTGTTCAAAATGATTATAATTATTAACTTCAGACATCCTTGTTGTGTCATTAAAGTTATTTAATAAAGAAAAGTATATTAAAACCCCAGAAAATGTAACGTTCTCTCTCACAGCCAATTATTTTGCAAAAATGCAAATAAATTTCTTTCATGTCTATGAATAGTCTCCCAAAGTATTTATCCATAGAAAGCTGAATATTCCAAATAGAAATAATTACTGTATTTTTGTATTATAGTACTTTAAACTGTATTAAAACTACTTTATAAATGATTATAACTTAGTTTGTATTTTTAATACTTTAGAAACAAGGAGCTCATCTTCAAATGTGTTTACAAGTTATACATTTAAAATGTAACAAATTTTATTTTTCCAGTAAGGGAAAAATATTAGAATTCAAGTTGAGGAATATTCACCCTACAAGTCAGAAAATGTTTTCTTTTTTTAAAAGTTTTATTTATTTTTTATTTATTAACGATAATCTTTTCTAAGAAGACTTTAAGTGACTAAAAATGACTAATATGTATTAAATACTTAACGTTGGTGATATATCATCTGAAAAGATGTGTTAAAAAAAAACATTGAATTTGGTGGCAGACATTTTCAGACTGGACTATTTTTCTTTTTTTTAATAAATTTATTTATTTTTGGCTGCATTGGGTCTTTGTTGCTGTGTTGTGTTTGGGCTTTCTCTAGTTGTGGCGAGCGGGGGCTAATCTTCGTTGAGGTGTGCGGGCTTCTTATTGCGGTGGCTTCTCTTGTTGCGGAGCACAGGCTCTAGGCGCGTGGGCTTCAGTAGTTGTGGCACGTGGGCTCAGTAGTTGTGGCACGCGGGCTCAGTAGTTGTGGCACACAGGCTTAGTTGCTCTGCAGCGTGTGGGATCTTCCCAGACCAGAGATCAAACCCGTGTCCCCTGCATTGGCAGGTGGATTCTTAACCACAGCACCACCAGGGAAGTCCCAGAACTATTGTTTTTTTAAAAAGCATTTTCTTTATTAAAATTTATAATGTTTTAAAAATGTTAAGGCAATAAATATTCATTGTGAATAATTTGGCAAATACTAATAAATATAATAGGAAATAAAAATTACAGCAATCTTACTACACATAAATAACTTTTAATGTTTTCGTGTTTTATTTTGGAATTTTTTATGCATAAATGTACTTCAAAAATTGTAGTCAAACTGTATTTACTGTTTTTTACGTTTTTAAAAGATACTTAGCCTTTGAAAATGTGATTATTATATGGCTACATGGTTTTTCATTGCACAATTGTACCAAAATCTATTTTACAATTCTTTTGTTGGTTTGGGTTTGTTTCAAGTTTTTCACTTTTATAAATTTGCCTTGAAGAACACCCTTGAGCATACATTTTTGTACATATCTCTGGTTAAATCCTTAGGATAAATTTCTAAAAGAGGAATTCCTGGGTCAAATAAAAAGAACATTTATTTTTCCTACATATACATTTCCAAAGTCCTAGTGATTTTTAAAATTTGCAAGAATAATACATTAATATTGTAAAACTTAAAAATCCCAGAGAAGTCATTATTAACCAGTGTGATGTGTATCTTTGCAAATTTTTTTCTATACTAGTGCAAGTTCCCCCATATCTTAGGACAGTCTTTAGATATGGACCTTTTTGTATTTTTGCCAATCTAACAAATGAATTACATCCTATTTTGATTATAATGTCTGATTACTGTTGCTTTTTGTTCTTCGTATTTCTTTGAATAATTGCCTGTCATACTCTGGGCCTGTCTTTTCCAGTTGATTTGGAGAACCTTTTCATATGGACTTTGTCACTTTGTTATAGGTATTTTCTCCAGGACTATTTATTGTCTTTTAAAATTTATTCAGTGCAGGACTTTTGAATGTTTATGTCTGATTTGTTAATCTATTTTTTACACCTCTGGGTTGTATCATACTGGGAAAGGCTTTCCTTATTCCCAAAATCATGAAAATTGTCTTCTTTATGGAAACAGCTTTTTGAAAATAGATCCATTTGGAAATGTGTTATTTGCTTGTCGTATGAAATAGGAATCTAAATTTGCTTTGTTTTTTGTTTTTTTTTATTTTTTAACATCTTTATTGGAGTATAATTGCTTTACAATGATGTGCTAGTTTCTGCTTTATAACAAAGTGAATCAGCTATACATATACATAATATCCCCATATCTCCTCACGCTTGTGTCTCTCTCCCACCCTCCCTACTCCACCCTTCTAGGTGGACACAAAGCACCGAGCTGATCTCCCTGTGCTATGCGGCTGCTTCCCACTAGCTATCTATTTTACATAATTTGCTTTGTTTTTGTTTTTCCAACTCAATAGCTTATTCTCTTAAAGCATTTACTGAAGAGTCCATGTTTTCCCCAGCAATTTTAATTGGAGCCTTTATTATACAGTTGGCCTTCTGTACCTGTGGGTTTCACATTCGCAGATTCAGCCAACCTCGGATCAAAAAAAAAAAAATCCCAGAAAGTTCCAGCTTGACTTTTCTGCCAGGCAACTACTTACATAGCACTTACATTGTATTGGATGTTATAAGTAACCTAGAGATGATTTAAAGTATACAGGAGTGTATGCATAGGTTATATGCAAATACTAGGCCATTTTATATGGGACTTGAGCATCCTTGGATTTTGGTATCTGTGGGGGTCAGGGTGGGGCAGGTCCTGGGTGACTGTATATTCAGTTTGCATATTTACACAGACCTTTTCTGGACTATTCAGTAGCATTAATCTATTTGTCTATTTCTTTACCAGAACTTAACACTTTAAATTATTGCAGTGTTATAGTACATGTTTATATCTTTCAGGGAAGGGCCTCCCAGTTATTATTTTCAAAATTGCCTTCCTTTTTTTATGCATTTACTCTCCTAGATAAATTTTAGAATCAACCTGACAAGTAATAACAAAGAGGGAGATTTTAATTAGAATTACATTGAATTAAAGATTACTTGAAGAAGTTAAAAATCTTTATATTATTGAGCCTTCCCATACAGGTACATGGTATAACTCTTCATTTATTAAGTTTGTATATACAGGTACACCTCATTTTATTGCAGTCCACTTTATTGAGCTTTGCAGATATTTCATTTTTTTTACAAATTGAAGGTTTGTGACAACCCCGTGTCAAGCAAGTGTATCAGCACCATTTCTCCAACAGCATTTGCTCACTTCATGTCTCTGTGTCATGTTTTTGGTAATTCTGGCAGTATTTCAAATGTTTTCATTATTATATTTGTTATGGTGATCTGTGATCAGTGATCTTTGATGTCACTATTGCCAAAAGGTTACAGCTCGCTGAAGGCTCAGACTTTGGTTGACATTTTTTAGCAACAAAGTACATTTAAATTAAGGTTCGTACATTTGTTCTTTTAGACATAATGCTATTGCACACTTAACAGACTACAGTGTAGTGTAAACATAACTTTTATATTCACTTTGGGAAACCAAAAAAATTCTGTACCTTTATTGCGATATTCGCTTTATTGTGGAAACAACCTGGAATATGTCTGAGATATGCCTGTACATTTTAAGGATTTGGGGGAAAGTTTTCTTATTGAATTATAAGACAGAAAAGTGCACAAATCATTAGTGTACAACTTGATAAATTTTTATGAAGCAAACGCATTGCTGTAACCACCCAGAGGAAGACAGAGCACTACCAGAACCCCAGAAGTTTCCCTTGTGTGGCCTCCTCCCTTTGTTATCTCCCTAAGGTAACCACTATAGTACTTCACCATAGAGTCATTTTCATCTGTTCTTGAATTATATAAATGGACCATTTCAATGTACTCTATTGTGTCTGGCTTCTTTTCCTTAACATTGTGTTTGTGGGATTCATCCATGTTTGTACATATGATTTGTTCCAGTAGTCCATTCCTCCTTTATTACATAATAACTCACTGTATAAATATTTTACAGTTTCATATGCATTCTGCTATTTATGGACATAGGGTTATTTCCAGTTTGGGGCTATTTATTTATTTATTTAATATTTATTTATTTATTTGGTTGCACCAGGTCTTAGTTGAGGCTTGCCAGCTCCTTAGTTGTGGCACGTGGGTTCCTTAGTTGTGACATGTGGGCTCCTTAGTTGCGGCAGGCGGGCTCCTTGGTTGCATCTCACGGGCTCCTTAGTTGCAGCTCGCCAGCTCCTTACTTGTGGCATGCGAACTCTTGGTTGCGGCATGCCTGTGGGATCTAGTTCCCTGACCAGGGATCAAACCCGGGCCCCCTGCATTGGGAGCATGGAGTCTTAACCACTGCACCACCAGGGAAGTCCCTATTTATTATTAATTATGCTTTTGTGAACACTCATATATACAGGCCCTTTAGTACACACGTACGCATTTCTGTGTGGTATATACTTAGGTGTAGGATTGCTGGATCATAGAATATGTGTTTGTTCAACTTGAGTAGATGCTGCCAGTTGGTTTCCAAAGTGTCCAAATCGACACTCCTACCAGCTAAGTAGTAGTGTTCCTGTTGTTCCACACCCTCATCAACACTAGACATTTGCGTATTTTGTTTTTTATTTTAGACATGTTGATGAGTGTATTTTAATTTATGTTTCCTGAAATATAAATGATATTTCTTATTTTATGCCGTGCCCATTCAAGTTTGTCCATTTTTAATTGGACTATCTGCCTTCTATTTGATTTGTCAATTATATGCACTTCAAAAATTTTCTCCCACTATATGACTTGCCTTTTCACTCTCCTTATGGTACATTTTGATAAATGTCTTTTTAATCTTAATGAAATCCAATTTATCAAATTTTCACTTTTGAGGTAATAATGTTGATGTTCTGTTTAAAAGTATATAGCTACCCCAAGGTAATAAAAAAATGGCCTCCTGTGTTTTCTTCTAGAAGCTTTATTGTTTTACCATTCACATTTAGGTGATACATTTGGAATTGCTTTTTTTGTTTAGGTGTGAGGTAGGCATTCAATTTGCTCATATTGTGTTATGGATTTTGGGTCTGTGTTTATGAGCTGTGCTGGCTTGTAATTTTATTGTGTTACTCTTGTCATGTGTTTATAGAAAAGTTATGCTGCCCTATAGAAGACATTGGATAGTGTTCCCTCTTCTTCTGTTCTCTAGCAGAAGTTTTAGGTTTGGCATTATAGTTGATCCTTGAACAACACAGGTTTGAACTGCACAGACTCTTCTTTTTTTCTTAATAGTTTGTTAATTTTGTTAGTCTTTCAAATCCATCTCTTGGTGTTACTTTTTTTTTTTTAATAAATTTATTTATTTACTTATTTTTGGCTGTGTTGGGTGTTCATTGCGGCACGCAGGCCCTCCCCAGCTGCGGCGAGCGGGGGCCACTCCCCGTTGCGGTGTGTGGGCTTCTCATTGCGGTGGCTTCTCCTGTTGCGGAGCACGGGCTCTAGGCGTGCGGGCTTCAGTAATTGTGGCACGCGGGCTCTAGAGCGCAGGCTCAGCAGTTGTGGCACACAGGCTTACTTGCTTCGTGGCATGTGGGATCTTCCCAGACCAGGGCTTGAACCCATGTCCCCTGCATTGGCAGGTGGACTCCTCACCACTGCGCCACCAGGGAAGCTGGTGTTACTTTTTTTTATTGTAAGTTTATTTCCTATTTCATTGATTTCTGTTCTTATGTGTACTGCTTCCTTCTTTTTATTTTTGGGGTTTATTTGTTTTTATAATTTCCTGGTATAGTTGATATTCAATCTTTCTTCTGAATTTAATGCTATCATTTTCTCTGTAGGCACTGCAATAACCACATCCCACAACTTTGACACATTATATTGTCGTTACCATTCATTTTGAAGTATTTTCTAATTCCCTTTGATTTTTTAAAATTCTCCTGATACTCTAAATGACTTAATCGTTTGAAATGTTGAGACTTGCTTTATGTCCTAACATTTCTATTTTCGTCAAAGGGTTATGTGAAATCTTGACATTTGCTACAACATAGATGGATTTAGAGGGTATTATGCTAAGTGAAATAAGTCAGAAAAGGACAAATACCATATGACCTCACTTACATGTGGAATCTAAAAAACAAAACAAACAAGCAAACAAAAAACAAAAACAGACTCATAGATACAGAAAGCAAATGAGTAGTTTCCAGAGAGGAGGAGGATAGAGGCTGGAGCGAAATAGGTGAAGGAGATTAAGAGGTACAAACCCCAGTTATAAAATAAAGAAGCCACAGGGGTGTAATATACAGCATAAAGAATATAGTCAGTAATGTGGTAATAACTTTGTGATCATTTCATAATGTATGCAATTGTCAAATCACTATGTAGTATACTTGAAGCTAACATAATATTATACATCAACTATATTTCAATTTTTAAAAAAAGTATCATGTACCTTTGAAAAGAATGTGTATTCTGCCATTGTTATGTTGTTCTTTGTATATCAATTACATCCAGTTTGGTGCTTGCATCATTCATATCTTCTATATCTGTACAGTTTTTTGTCTGCTTGTTCTGTCAGTTATGAAAAATGATGTATTAAAACCTTAGTTGTAGTTTTGCCTATTTCTTTTTTAAATTTTTTCAACTTTTGCTGTTTATATTTGGAGGCTGTATTATTAAGTCCATACAAATTTAGGATTGTTGTATCTCTCTGTTGAATTTTAAAACATCTCTTTTTATTTCTGGTAATGAATGCTTCTTGCCTTGAAGTCTGTTTTGTCTGATACTGTATAGCTATACCAGCGTTCCTTTCTTTATTGTTCACATGGTATACCTTTTTTTTTTTAATCCTTTTGCTTTCAACTTTTATACCCTATTAATTCCTATGTGTAAAGAACATATATAGCTGAGTTTTGTCTCTTATGCAGACTGACATTTTTTAAATTGAAGTATAGTTGACATTCAATATTATATTAACTTGAGGTGTATAATATAGTAATTCAACATTTGTATACATTGCAAAATGATCACCACAGTCATCTGTCATCATACAAAGTTAATACAATATTATTGACTATATTCCCCATGCTGTAGTTTATTATTTTTATATAAATTTATTCATTTATTTATGTATTTTTGGCTGCGTTGGGTCTTCGTTGCTGTGCACGGGCTTTCTCTAGTTGTGGTGAGCGGGGGCTACTCTTCACTGCGGTGCGCAGGCTTCTCAGTGTGGTGGCTTCTCTTGTTGCAGAGCCCAGGCTCTAGGTGCGCGGGCTTCAGTAGTTGTGGCACGCGGGCTCAGTAGTTGTGGCTCACGGGCTCTAGAGCGCAGGCTCAGTAGTGGTAGTGCACGGGCTTAGTTGCTTCGCAACATGTGGGCTCTTCCCTGACCAGGGCTCGAACCCGTGTCCCCTGCATTGGCAGGTGGATTCTTAACCACTGTGCCACCAGCGAAGTCCCCCAGAAGTTTGTACTTCTTGATCCCCTTCACCCATTTCACGACCCCCCTACCTCCCTCCCCTCTGGCAACCACCAGTCTGTTCTGTGTATCTATGAGTCTAGGTTTTGGTTTTTGTCTTGTTTGTTTGTCTTGCTTTTTAGGTTCCACATATAAGTGAGATCATACAGTATTTGTTTTTCACAGGCTTTTTTCACTTAGCATATTACCCTCAAGGTCCATCTATGTTGTCATAAATGGCAACATTACCTTTTTTTTTTATGGCTGAGTAGTATTACACACACACACACAGACACACACACACACACACAAACCTTCTTTATCCATTCATCCATCAATGGACACTTAGGTTATTTCCATATCTTGGTTATTGTAAATAGTGCTGCAATGAACATAGGGTTGTGTATATCTTTTCAAATTAGTGTTTTTGTTTTCTTCGACTAGATTGAATTTCTACTAACAATAGAATTGCTAGATCATACTGTAGATCTATTTTTAATTTTTTGAGGAAACTTCATATTCTTTTCCACAGTAGCTGCACCAATTTTCATTCCCACCAACAGTGCACAATGGTTCCCTTTTCTCCACATCCTCACCAACACTTATTATTTCTTGTCTTTTTGATAAGACCCATTCTGACAGGTGTGAGGTGATATCTCACTGTGGTTTTGATTTACATTTCCCTGATGATTAGTGATACTGAGCATCTTTTCATGTGCCTGTTGGCCATATGTATGTCTTCTTTACATCATGCTTTCTTTCTTGGTTCTTTATTTTGTTTGTTAACTTGTCCCAAGTTTTGCTTGATAGATTGCAGATGCTGGATTTTTGTTTTTGTTTAACTCTTTTTCTACTGATACTCCTTTATTTACTCTTACTTGAAAATCCTATATCCATTCTAATAGTTGTTTCTTTCACGTTTTGTTTTTAACAGATTTAAACATATATTTTTAAAATAAAAAATTAATTAACATTGGTAATCTCTCCCTTCTTTTTTCCTCTTTGCTTTTTATCCTTTCCAAAGAGGATGAGATCTTAATCATATTTTTTCTATCTTTCCTCTCCCCTTTTCCCTTATTTTATTGAAATTATGGGGAGTTTTAGTTCAAGATTTTGTTCCGTCACGCCCCATCTCTTTTCACAGTCTTTTCTTCACAATTGTGTTGAGCTCAATTGCTACATTACTCAGTGTTAGAAGTAAATTTTTTGCTTCTTACTATACCTTGTACCCAGTATCTTTCCCTTTCTTTGATTCATTTTTCATTTTGTTTGCAAATATCCATGACTAACTTTTTTTTTAAAAAAAGGGTGCTTGGATGCTCCTTCTTTCATGACTGAAAATATCTTTCTTTTGCCTTGAATGATACTTTAGCTAGGTAATAGAATTCATTTATGGTCCTTTTCCCTCACAGCTCTGAGGAGACTGAGTCATTGTTTTTTAGTATCACAGATGAAAAATCTAATTCTTGTTATTCTACTGATGGCTTTTTTCCCCCTACCAGAAAGATTATCGAATTTTCTTTTCGTTCTTAGATTTTGGAAATTTCACCAAGATATGTTTATATATGTGTCTTTTAAGTGTGTCTCTTTGACAGTTCATGAACCTTAACACCCTAAAAATTAAAATCTTTCTTTAACAGAACTTTTCATATATTATATCTTTGATTATTTTATCCTATCCTCTCATAACCTTTTCTTTTGAATTCTTATAAGATGGATTTTGTTTCTCCATAGTCTGTCTTCCATGCTTCTTAACTTCACTCTCATAATTATCAGTTTTTTTTATTACTTTGCCTGCCCTTCAGGGAAAATTCCTTCCTAATCACTAATTTGTCCTTTAGCCATGTTCATTCTCATACTCAGCTCTTCTCAGAATTTTTAAAATATGTTTTTTCAATCATTTAAAGTTTCCAGGATCTTCCTTGTTCTTCTCTTTTTCCTTTCACAATGAAAGCTGTTCTTGTTTTAAGGATGCATTATCCTCTCAAATCTATGTATCTATCTTTTAAATTTTTTCTTTGGTTTTCTGAATTAAGTCTGTTTTCAGGGGGAGGATAGGGGATGTGAAATTAGTTGCTCTGCTTGTGTAACTTGGTAACTTCCATGCTTTTAGTTTTCCCCAATTGCCAAGTGATGTTTGTTTGTATGTTCACATTTTAAAATGAAAGTCTAGATTTATCATTATTGATAGCTTATAGGATTTCCTTAGACATTATTCAAGGTTCCTGTTTGAACCTGGGCAGAGCTCACTTTTGCAGGTAATAGTTAAGCACAGGGTTCTGCAGGTGGACTTCACCCAGCTGTAATGAGTGGACAAAGAAGAGCCCATGAATAAGCTTCCCTGCAGGTATATGAACGGAAAACAGGCTGGGAAGCCAGGAACTCTCTCAAATGTAGACACAGGGGAGGTGCTACCTGAGAGTTGGTGTACATTTGGGGATTTCTTGCTTTTTGTAGCTGCTTTCCTTTTTTCCCTCTCTGTCCAATTGGGCTGCCCAGAGTTACCTGAGACAATGCCCCTTTTCTCTCTGACCTTGAGGGTAGCCTTCCACAGCAGATTCCCTCACTTTACACACTGTCCTGTAAATGATGTAAGTGGCAGCTACGTATAGAGAGCAGGATAATCATTCAGATCTGGCTGTCCTTAGGTTACACTACCATAACCACATAGTCCCCTCCCACTCCCACGGCCTGCTCTTCCTAACTTTCAGCTCAGAGTTTGCCTGTTTTCTAGTGGGGAAAAAAATTCAAATCCTTCTTTAGTAGTCCCTTCTTTTCCCTGTATTCAGTTATAAGTTCTTACTTTTGTTTGTTTTTCCATCAATATACTCTCCTAAAAATGTCCTCAGCACTGTAACACTAGAACTTCTACTCAAAATTTTTAAGAAGCAGTTAAATAAACATAATTTAATCCTTTAATACAATCATGAAGGAATCATATATGTCATTTCATTTTCACAAATTTCTTTCCCATTATGTAAGTATACAAGCATTCTTTCCCTGTTTCTCTATATACTAGGACGTTGGTTTCCATTTTCAGTGTACCGTCTCTGTCCTGTGATAAAAAAATAAATCAGTGAAGGCCGTTTAATTATTTAATGTAATAATTAACCTTAGTCATCCTATCTTGCAGTGTGACTCTTTTCTACTCCTCTGCATATTAAAGTGATGGGGGGAATTCCCTGGTGGTTCAGTGGTTAGGACTCCTGCTTTCACTGCCGAGGGCCCAGGTTCCATCCCTGCTCAGGGAACTAAGATGCCACAAGCCCCGCAGCAGCCAAAAAAATAAAAAATAAAATGATGGGGGGGCTTCCCTGGTGGCGCAGTGGTTGAGAATCTGCCTGCTAATGCAGGAGACACGGGTTCGAGCCCTGGTCTGGGAAGATCCCACATGCCGCGGAGCAACTAGGCCCGTGAGCCACAACTACTGAGCCTGCGCATCTGGAGCCTGTGCTCTGCAACAAGAGAGGCCACGACAGTGAGTGGCCCGCGCACCGCGATGAAGAGTGGCCCCCACTTGCCACAACTAGAGAAAGCCCTCGCACAGAAATGAAGACCCAACACAGCCATAAATAAATAAATTTAAAAATAAAAAATAAAAAAATAAAGGCAGAAAAAAATTTTAAAAAAAAATGATGGGGACTAGGCTGTGTTGCAAATAAATCATTTTGTTTTTGTTGTTTTAAAAAGCTATAGTGAAACTATAGTGGTTGTTTGACTAAATCAGACTTATGAAGGTTAATCTGAGTAAATTTGGGAGGCAAGGATATTTTTCAGAAGCACAAGTGGCTAATATCTAAATTGTATTCCTTACTAAGCATTTTATCCCTGTAGTACCTGATTTCTTTGCTGTAGTGACCAGGGCATAGAGTCAGCAGGACCCAGGTGCAAACCCTGGCTTTAGTACTTGCCAACTCCATGACTTGGGACAGCACAGTGCCTGGTACAGAGAGAGTACCTCAGTAAATATTGGATGCGTGATGTATGAAGTTACTAAATGTGTGAGGTTCAGTTTCCTTACCTGTAAAATAGGTATAAGGTTGCTTAGAGACTACAGATAATTTACATAACTCTTGGCATATAGTAAGCATTCAGTTAGTGCTAGAGGCAATGATAGTAAATTTTATACTAGAATCCTTTCATTAATATCCAGCAAGTCCCAGCAATAATGTGAGTTATGTCAGCTTAGGAGGGCGGTAAGAGGAATATGCCTGCATGACTCAGTTGCTTTGGAAAGCATTTCTAGCACTGTTTACTGCTCTCTTGCTATAAGCATTTATTAAAGCAGATTGTGTGTTCAGCAGTTCAAAGCAGACTTAAAGGGTGAAGACACAGTCTTAATGAGCGTATAAACCGGTTGAAGAGATCTTCTGGGCACAATTAGATTATTAGTTCCAAGGAATAATAAAGCAAATGTGGGGCTCGTACTGAAGGAGAGAATAAGGGAGTTGGGTTTGTATGGGGAAAGATCACATAGATGTGAGTTTGCAATGGGTGAGTTTGCAATTGGAATTGGAATTGAAAAAAAGATACTGTTTGATTGGCACAAAGACCATGGAGGGATTTCTCAGGCTAAGTGTAGGGAAGGTGTGATGTGGGTGTCCTGGGCACAGGCAGATGCTAGGGAACAAGAAGAGGCTGGTGGTTTGGAGTTCCTCAGTGGGAGCAGAGAAAGATGAGGTGAGTTAGATGAAACCACTTTGTAGATCACCTTGGTAATGCCTTAACTCATTTTGCTATTTCTCAGCCTTTCTGTGCCTGGTTTGAATACAGAAACATTCCAGAGAGGGTCAGAACCATTAGATAAAGTACAAGTTGGCATTGTTTTCACTGTGAGATGATTTACCTTGATTTTTTTTTTCTATCCAAAGACAACAATTTGAACAGTTTAAGCCCAGTGTTAGTGGATTACTGAGTATGAAACGCGGCCAGCTAATGGTTGTGGATTTACTCTGACGACTAGTATTTAAAGCGGACACATTGAGGAAGACCAGTCTTCATCTAAAGTAATTTGACAATTGCAATTTTTTTTTTTTTTTGTAGCCCAGACCTCATCAATACCAAGGAGGTGGAGGGGGGAGGAGGGAGGGTTGCAGGGGAGCATGGCATGAATCCTACTCCTAGGAGGGAGAGACCCTTTTTTTTAATTTTTGAATTTTATTTTATTTATTTTTTTATACAGCAGGTTCTTATTAGTCATCAATTTTATACACATCAGTGTATACATGTCAATCCCAATCTCCCAATTCATCCCCTCCCCACTTTCCCCCCTTGGTGTCCAACGTTTGTTCTCTACATCTGTGTCTCAATTTCTGCCCTGCAAACCGGTTCATCTGTACCATTTTTCTAGGTTCCACATATATGCGCTAACATACGATATTTGCTTTTCTCTTTCTGACTTACTTCACTCTGTATGACAGTCTCTAGATCCATTCACGTCTCTACGAATTACCCAATTTCGTTCCTTTTTATGGCTAATATTCCATTGTATATATGTACCACATCTTCTTTATCCATTCATCTGTCGATGGGCATTTAGGTTGCTTCCATGATCTGGCTATTGTAAATAGTGCTGCAATGAACATTGGGGTGCATGTGTCTTTTTGAATTATGGTTTTCTCAGGGTATATGCCCAGTAGTGGGATTGCTGGATCATATGGTAATTCAATTTTTAGTTTTTAAGGAACCTCCATACTGTTCTCCTTAGTGGCTGTATCAATTTACATTCCCACCAACAGTGCAAGAGGGTTCCCTTTTCTCCACACCCTCTCCAGCATTTGTTGTTTGTAGATTTTCTGATGATGCCCATTCTAACTGGTGTGAGGTGATACCTCATTGTGGTTTTGATTTGCATTTCTCTAATAATTAGTGATGTTGAGCAGCTTTTCATGTGCTTCTTGGCCATCTGTATGTCTTCTTTGGAGAAATGTCTATTTAGGTCTTCTGCCCATTTTTGGATTGGTTTGTTTATTTTTTTATATTGAGCTGCATGAGCTGTTTATATATTTTGGAGATTAATCCTTTGTCCATTGATTCGTTTGCAAATATTTTCTCCCATTCTGAGGGTTGTCTTTTCGTCTTGTATATGGTTTCCTTTGCTGTGCAAAAGCTTTGAAGTTTCATTAGGTCCCATTTGTTTATTTTTGTTTTTATTTCCATTACTCTAGGAGGTGGATCAAAAAAGATCTTGCTGTGATTTATGTCAAAGAGTGTTCTTCCTATGTTTTCCTCTAAGAGTTTTATAGCGTCAGGTCTTACATTTAGGTCTCTAATCCATTTTGAGTTTATTTTTGAGTTTATTTTTGTGTATGGTGTTAGGGAGTGTTCTAATTTCATTCTTTTATAATGAAAACTGGTAGCTGTCCAGTTTTCCCAGCACCACTTATTGAAGAGACCGTCTTTTCTCCATTGCATACCCTTGCCTCCTTTGTCATAGATGAGTTGACCATAGGTGCGTGGGTTTATCTCTGGGCTTTCTATCTTGCTCCATTGATCTATGTTTCTGTTTTTGTGCCAGTACCATATTGTCTTGATTACTGTAGCTTTGTAGTATAGTCTGAAGTCAGGGAGTCTGATTCCTCCAGCTCTGTTTTTTTCCCTCAAGACTGCTTTGTCAATTTGGGGTCTTTTGTGTCTCCCAACAAATTTTAAGATTTTTTTGTTCTAGTTCCGTAAAAAATGCCATTGGTAATTTGATACGGATTGCATTGAATCTGTAGATTGCTTTGGGTAGTATAGTCATTTTCACAATATTGATTCTTCCAATCCAAGAACATGGTATGTCTCTCCATCTGTTGGTATCATCTTTAATTTCTTTCATCAGTGTCTTATAGTTTTCTGCATACAGGTCTTTTGTCTCCCTAGGTAGGTTTATTCCTAGGTATTTTATTCTTTTTGTTGCAATGGTAAATGGGAGTGTTTCCTTAATTTCTCTTTCAGATTTTTCATCATTAGTGTATAGGAATGCAAGAGATTTCTGTGCATTAATTTTGTATCCTGCAACTTCACCAAATTCATTGATTAGCTCTAGTAGTTTTCTGGTGGCATTTTTAGGATTCTCTATGTATAGTATCATGTCATCTGCAAACAGTGACAGTTTTACTTCCTCTTTTCCAATTTGGATTCCTTTTATTTCTTTTTCTTCTCTGATTGCCATGGCTAGGACTTCCAAAACTATGTTGAATAATAGTGGTGAGAGTGGACATCCCTGTCTTGTTCCTGATCTTAGAGGAAATGCTTTCAGTTTTTCACCATTGAAAATGATGTTTGCTGTGGGTTTGTCATATATGGCCTTTATTATGTTGAGGTAGGTTCCCTCTATGCCCACTTTCTGGAGATTTTTTATCATAAATGGGTGTTGAATTTTGTCAAAAGCTGTTTCTGCATCTATTGAGATGATCATATGGTTTTTATTCTTCAATTTGTTAATATGGTTTATCACATTGATTGATTTACGTATATTGAAGAATTCTTGCATCCCTGGGATCAATCCCACTTGATCCTGGTGTATGATCCTTTTAATGTGCTGTTGGATTCTGTTTGCTAGTATTTTGTTAAGGATTTTTGCATCTATATTCATCAGTGATATTGGTCTGTAATTTTCTTTTTTTGTAGTTTCTTTGCCTGGTTTTGGTATCAGGGTGATGGTGGCCTCATAGAATGAGTTTGGGAGTGTTCCTTCCTCTGCAATTTTTTGGAAGAGTTTGAGAAGGATGGGTGTTAGCTCTTCTCTAAATGTTTGATAGAATTCACCTGTGAAGCCATCTGGTCCTGGACTTTTGTTTGTTGTAAGATTTTTACTCACAGTTTCAATTTCATTACTTGTGATTGGTTTCTTCATATTTTCTATTTCTTCCTGGTTCAGTCTTGGAAGGTTATACCTTTCTAAGAATTTGTCCATTTCTTCCAGGTTGTCCATTTTATTGGCATAGAGTTGCTTGTAGTAGTCTCTTAGAATGCTTTGTATTTCTGTGGTGTCTGTTGTAACTTCTCCTTTTTCATTTCTAATTTTATTGATTTGAGTCCTCTCCCTCTTTTTCTTGAAGAGTCTGGCTAATGGTTTATCAATTTTGTTTATCTTCTAAAAGAACCAGCTTTTAGTTTTATTGATCCTTGCTGTTGTTTTCTTTGTTTCTATTTCATTTATTTCTGCTCTGATCTTTAGGATTTCTTTCCTTCTGCTAACTTTGGGTTTTGTTTGTTCTTCTTTCTCTAGTTCCTTTAGGTGTAAGGTTAGATTGTTTATTTGAGATTTTTCTTGTTTCTTGAGGTAGGCTTGTATAGCTATAAACTTCCCTCTCAGAACTGCTTTTGCTGCATCCCATAGGTTTTGGATCGTCGTGTTTTCATTGTCATTTGTCTCTAGGTATTTTTTGATTTCCTCTTTGATTTCTTCAGTGATCTCTTGGTTATTTAGTAACGTATTGTTTCGCCTCCATGTGTTTGTGTTTTTTACGTTTTTTTCCCTGTAATTCATTTCTAATCTCATAGTGTTGTGGTCAGAAAAGATGCTTGATATGATTTCAATTTTCTTAAATTTACTGAGGCTTGATTTGTGACCCAAGATGTGATCCTGGAGAATGTTCCATGTGCACTTCAGAAGAAAGTGTAATCTGCTGTTTCTGGATGGACTGTCCTATAAATATCAATTAAATCTATCTGGTCTATTGTGTCATTTAAAGCTTCTGTTTCCTTATTTATTTTCATTTTGGATGATCTGTCCATTGGTGTAAGTGAGGTGTTAAAGTCCCCCACTATTATTGTGTTACTGTCGATTTCCTCTTTTAGAGCTGTTAGCAGTTGCCTTATGTATTGAGGTGCTCCTATGTTGGGTGCATATATATTTATAATTGTTATATCTTCTTCTTGGATTGATCCCCTGATCATTATGTAGTGTCCTTCCTTGTCTCTTGTAACATTCTTTATTTTAAAGTCTATTTTATCTGATATGAGTATTGCTACTCCAACTTTCTTTTGATTTCCATTGGCATGGAATATCTTTTTCCATCCCCTCACTTTCAGTCTGTATGTGTCCCTAGGTCTGAAGTGGGTCTCTTGTAGACAGCATATAGATGGGTCTTGTTTTTGTATCCATTCAGCAAGCCTGTGTCTTTTGGTTGGAGCATTTAATCCATTCACGTTTAAGGTAATTATTGATATGTATGTTCCTATGACCATTTTCTGAATTGTTTTGGGTTTGTTTTTGTAGGTCCTTTTCTTCTCTTGTGTTTCCCACTTAGAGAAGTTCCTTTAGCATTTGTTGTAGAGCTGGTTTGGTGGTGCTGAATTCTCTTAGCTTTTTGCTTGTCTGTAAAGCTTTTGATTTCTCCATCGAATCTGAATGAGATCCTTGCCAGGTAGAGTATTCTTGGTTATAGGTTCTTCCCTTTCATCACTTTAAGTATATCATGCCCCTCCCTTCTGGCTTGTAGAGTTTCTGCTGAGAAATCAGCTGTTAACCTTATGGGAGTTCCCTTGTATGTTATTTGTCGTTTTTCCCTTGCTGCTTTCAATAATTTTTCTTTGTCTTTATTTTTTGCCAGTTTGATTACTATGTGTCTTGGCGTGTTTCTCCTTGGGTTTATCCTGTATGGGACTCGCTGCGCTTCCTGGACTTGGGTGGCTATTTCCTTTCCCATGTTAGGGAAGTTTTCGACTATAATCTCTTCAAGTATTTTCTCGGGTCCTTTCTCTCTCTCTTCTCCTTCTGGGACCCCTATAATGCGAATATTGTTTAATGTTGTCCCAGAGGTCTCTTAGGCTGTCTTCATTTCTTTTCATTCTTTTTTCTTTATTCTGTTCCGCAGCAGTGAATTCCACCATTCTGTCTTCCAGGTCACTTATCCGTTCTTCTGCCTCAGTTATTCTGCTATTGATTCCTTCTAGTATAGTTTTCATTTCAGTTATTATATTGTTCATCTCTGTTTGTTCTTTAATCCTTCTAGGTCTTTGTTAAACATTTCTTGCATCTTTTCGATCTTTGCCTCCATTCTTTTTCCAAGGTCCTGGGTCATCTTCACTATCATTATTCTGAATTCTTTTTCTGGAAGGTTGCCTATCTCCTCTTCATTTAGTTGTTTTTCTGGGTTTTTATCTTGTTCCTTCATCTGGTACATAGCCCTCTGCCTTTTCATCTTGTCTGTCTTTCTGTGAATGTGGTTTTTGATCCACAGGCTGCAGCGACAATTGCAGTTTAAAATCTGTTTGCTCTCCTCTGAGACGATGTGAGCTTCTCTGGAGCATCCCCCGCTTTCCCTAATATTCTACTTGACCTTCCATTCTGACTCTAAGCTAGCTGATGGGTTGTGGAGTCAGGGTTGAAATCTCTCTCTCTTTATCAATTTGTGAAAAGGAATAAAGAAATATGCTAATACCATTTAATTCAGAGCTGTCCAGGATGACAAATAAGATATTTGAGACTGTATGTTGCAGAGAAGTAACAGCTCTTCATGTGCTAAGGAAAAGAGAAAGGATGTTTAACTTGTCTTCCTTTCTTTCTATCCTTTTTTCGTTGTTGTTAACATAAATGCTATTTTTTTACAGTGAAAATTTTAGATAGAACATTCTTTGTTTTTCTGCATTCATTTTTTCCCTTCTATTATTGTAATGCCTGCATTAGTATATCAGTTAATACATATGGCAAAATTGTTGGGATTAAATGCAAGGTTACTACATCGATTTCATGCTATAAACATTGTTCCCTACTGTATTTATTCTAATTTATGTATACTTGATAGAAATTTCATTGTTTAATGTGTTATATCTCTTAGGAGTTTTCTACTATTTAACATGATCCAAAGATACAATTCTCTGAAGAAGAGAATGGCAAATTATTTTAATGCCTTTTATTGTTTTTGTTTCTAGCCTATTCTACTAAGCTCAACAAATTTCCTGTATTTAATATTAACGATGACTTGAATGATCTGTGTACCAGTGCAGTAAGCCCAAATACGACCAAAGCAACACGGTATGCCCTGAATGTGTGGCGATATTGGTGTATGACCAATGGGCTCAAAGATCACACAGACATCACCAAGGTAAGAAACCCTTAAGTTTACTTCTTCTTTTGGTCAACTTCACTGAGCTTCCATGTGCCAGGCACTGTGCTAAGTATTGTGGGGAACACGGAACAGGTACTTTCTGCCTGAGGAAACTTTGAAAGACCATAAAATAGAAAGAAAAATATCCACAGTACAAAACAGAATTTAATACGTGTTCTCGGAACTTATAGATCAGAAATGCCAAAAAATTCAGATGGATAAATTAATTTCAGTTTGTTGAGACTAGCAAAGGAATTGATATTTAAACTGTATTTTGAGGGAGAGGTATGGTTTCGACAGAATTGAAGACAAGGGTCTTCTAGGCTGAGTCACGTAAGGAAGAGTAAAATTTAGAGGGATAGACCCACTTGCCTGCAGCAGAGGCTTCATATATGGGAGTAGTGGACTATAAAACTGGAGTTTGACAACCCTTAAATGGCAAGCTGAAATCTTGTGAATATTGGGAAACCATTGAAGTTTTGTTTTGTTTTTGTGTTTGTCTGTAAGGAGAGACTTTATTTGAAGGATTATTGGGGGGGGGGGGCAGCAGAGAAGGGACTGTTATAATAAAAACACTCTGACCATAAGATCTGCAAATGTCTTAAGGGTTAGGTAAAAGGGAAACACTGAATTTTTTTGAACAGGAAGGAACATAAGAAACTTAATATTATAGAGCAATTAATTGGAGGTGATGAGCAAAAATGTATTTAATATTCTTGGTCCTCAATTTCCCCAGTTGTAAAATGAACCCTTAGAATCTCTTCCAACTTGAAATGTTTGAGGGTTGTGAATAGAAGGGAAAATTCTTGGACATGTAGAGACAGAACAGAAAGATGTATTTTGATTTGGATATGTTGAGTTTAGATAATAGAGATGTCTACCAGATGGATATGTCGAATAAGCATTTGGGAAGGTGGGATTTAAAACATGAGGGAAGTGTTAAAGCTGCAAGTATAGATTCAAAGATATTGCAAATAGAAGTCATAACTGAAGCGCAAGGGCAGGTGACATCTCCAAGTTTGGGTGATGTGTTTAGGGCACCAAAAAGAGATGAAATAGGAAATCCAGGTTTCTACTTCTGGCAGCATGGTGCCCTAGATACTGTGAGGGGCGTTTCTGCTGTACTTGCAGAAAGAAAGGGAGCCACCCACAGGGTCAAAACAGGAGTAGTGTGAGCAGTAAGCACGTGTGAAAGGCAGGGCTCTTCCTCAGGGCTTATGTTGATAACATCATTAAGAAGGGAAGAAGCAGGGAGCTAAACTGAAGAATCCTTGATTGAGGAGCAGACCCTGAAAGTGTCTAAAGAAGTTCTTGGTCAGCAGCATACCCTGGCTCCTTGCAGAGTCATATGCTAATAATCTTTGAAGGGAAACATCCAAAATATAGGTGCTCAGATTTTTCACAGATTAAGACCAACTAGATGTGTGCTCATTAAAAAAAAAAAATCACTATCCACTTAAGGAAATAAATCACCATGAATGAGAATGAATAGAAACAACAAAGAACAGATTTAGACACCAGGGACTTTAGATAGTAGATTACAGGTTAAGGATGTATGAAATGTTTGTTGAAAGAATGAAAAGAATTATAAAAATGAAAAAGCAACAACATACTAATCAAAATGATCCAGCAGATTAGAAAATAAATTGAAATTTCCACTTGTGGCCATAAGGGAATAGAAGGGTCCAGAATTACTCTCCTGCTGTAACAACTAGAAAACTGGGCATAATATATGAATTAACTCTTCCTACAGAACAGGCAGCACAGGACTTGATCCCTAAGATGGGTGCTTGACCACCTCTCAGGCTTTCTGTCTGGAGACAATTTTTAAACTGCATTGAAGGGAGGGGATCCCAAACTGAGCCTGGCAATCTTGCTGAGTTGAGGGGAGACAGAAATCAGAGCTCAGGGCGGCTGAGGACATGAGAACAACTAGAAAGAAGTTACAACATTCATTGAAAAGATAAGACAAATCCAGAATTTAATAATGTAAAATTCACAATTTCTAGCATACAATCAACAGTTACTATACATAGGAAGAAGTGGGAACATATAACCCATGCCCAGGGGAAAAATCAGTTAAGTTTTTCACTTCCAACCAATTTGGAGGAGATTTACTCTCCTGCCAGAAACAACCAAAAAACAGACAAATGATATAACTAATGTTTTGCAAGGTATTATATAATACGCAAAGAAGGGCAGTGATCTCTGAGAGATGGGAAACAAGGTGAGCCTTACACGTGCCCCAGCTTGCTGCCTTGAAAGAGTCTACAGGGCTGTGGTGCAGGGAGGGAGCATGCAGGCAGAGCCCAGCAGATTTGCTGAGTTGAGGAAATGGAACTAAGTCCAGAGAGACCCAGGTGGCTAGAATTGTCATAACAGAATATTCGAAAGTAGAGAGCTACACAGAAAGAGAACGTGAGAGAACTGAAGCTATTCTGTCTCAAATATTCAGCTGCGTACTGATCAACATCTGCATTTGAGGAAACTACCCGAGGCTGGCCAAAATAAAAAAAAAAAAGACGCCTGAAAGAATCAGAGGTAATAGTAGCTGGAGCTCACACAGAACTGGAAACAGTACCTCTTCCCACCAGTCAGACTGGAAAAACCTCAGGATTCGTGGGGTAGAGACTTTAGAAAGGTCTTGCATCAAATGTGGAGAATAATTAGCCACAGACTGAGCTTTGCTCTAATCCTACCCAACAAATCTTAAAAGCAAGACCCAGCTACATGAAAAGGTGCTAGATATCACTAATCATCAGGGAAATGCAAATCAAAACTGCAGTGAGCTATCACCTCACATCTGTTAGGATGACTATTATCAAAAGACAAGAGTTAACTAGTGTTGGTAAGGATGTGGAGAAAAGGGAACTGTTGTGCACTACTGGTGCAAACGTAAGGTGGTGCAGCCACTATAGAAAAAGAGTATGGAGATTCCTCAAAAAATTAAAAATAGAACTATCATACGATCCTTTATCTAAAGGAAACGAAAACACTAATTCAAAAGGATATATACACCCCTGTGTTCATTGCAGCATTATTTACAATAGCCAAGACATAGAAGCAACCTAAGTATCCATAGATGGATGAATGGATAAAGAATATGTGGTGTATAGGTACAATGGAATATTATTCAGCCATAAAAAGGAAGAAAATCTTGCTATTTGCAACAACATGGATGGACCTTGAGGGCATTTTACTAAATGAAATAAGTCAGACAGAGAAAAACAATTACCATATGATCTCACTTATATGTGGAATCTAAAAACAAAGAACAAAAAACCTCCTAGCTAAAAGAACAGATTGGTGGTCACTAGAGGCTGGGAATGAGGGGTGTTGAAATGGGTGAAGGTGGTCAAAAGGCCTGGGGATGTAATGTGCAGCATGATGACTATAGTTAATAACACGGTACTGTATATTTGAAAGTTGCTAAGAGAGTAGATCTTAAAAGTTCTCGTTACAAGAAAAAAATTTTTTAACTATGTGTGGTGATGGGTGTTGACTAGATTTATTGTGGTAATCACTTTGCAATATACACAAATATCAAAACATTATGTTATACACCTGAAACTGATATAGTGTCATATGGTAATTATATCTCTATTTTTTTTTTTTTTATTTTATTTATTTATTTTTTTATTTATTTATGGCTGTGTTGGGTCTTCGTTTCTGTGCGAGGGCTTTCTCTAGTTGCGGCAAGTGGGGGCCACTCTTCATCGCGGTGCGCAGGCCTCTCACTATCGCGGCCTCTGTTGTTGCGGAGCACAGGCTCCAGACGCGCAGGCTCAGCATTTGTGGCTCACGGGCCTAGTCGCTCCGCGGCATGTGGGATCTTCCCAGACCAGGGCTCGAACCCGTGTCCCCTGCTTTGGCAGGCAGATTCTCAACCACTGCGCCACCAGGGAAGCCCTATTTTTTTTTTAATTAAGAAAAAGCAGGACCCAAAAGGGTCAAACAGTTTTCGGGTAACTTAACTATGTCCCAGAACAAACCTTAAGAATATTTATAGGAATATGAGAATATCCAGAACCCAAGAAATAAAATTCACAATCTCTGGCACCTAAACAAAAATTTTCAGACATGCAAAGGAGCAAGAAAATATCAATATATCACTTAAAGAATGAATCAATCAAAACCAACCCAGAACTGACACAGATTTTAGAATTAGCAGACAAGGACATTAAACCATTATTATGACGAAAATAAGCACGTGAAAAGATGCTCATTAGACCACAGGGAAATGCAAGACAAAACCACATGAGATTCTAGTTCACATTCAGTAGGAAGACTTGGATAAAAAAAAGAAAAAACAGATAATAACAAGTGTTGATGAGGATGTGGAGAAATTGGAACCCTCATACATTTCTGGTGGGAATGCAAAATGATGCAACTGCTTTGGAAAGTCTGGCAGTTCCCCAAAAGTTAAACATAGGGTTACTCTCACCCAGCAATTCCATTCATAGGCATATACTCAAGAAAATTTAAAACATATATCTATACAAAAACCTGTACACAAGTATTTGTTGTAGCATTATTCACCATAGCCAAAATGTACAAACAACCCAAATGTCCATCAGCAGATGAATGGATAAACAAAATGTGGCATATCCATACAATGGAATATTATTTGTCAATGAAAAGAAATGAAGTACTGATACATGCTTACAGCATGGCTGAACCTTGAAAGTGTTATACTAAGTAAAATAAGTCAGACACAAAAGAACAGATATGTATGATTCCATTTATGTAAGTTACCTAGAATAGGCAAGTTCATAGAGACAGAAAGTATAATAGAGGTTACCAGGGGCTGGCAGGGGGAAGAAATGTAGAGTTATTGTATAATGAGTACAGTTTCTGTTTGGAATGATGAAAAAGTTCTGGAAATGAGTAGTGATAATGGTTGCACAACATTGTGAATGTACTTAATGACACTGGATGGTACACTTATAAATGGTTAAGATGGTAAATTTTATATTATGTATATTTTACCACAATAAAAAAGCAAATAAATCTATTAAAATGTAACAATTTCACCTTTATTAATAATAATTTTAAAATTCATCTCTTCTCATAGACCCTCATCACCATTTCTTCAACCCCTAACCTTAACCTTTTCTAGGTCAGAGGATCTTGTCTTCCAGACTTTGTGAAGTCACTATGAAGACAGTTGTCCGTTACTGGGAAACTTTACATTTCCCTGCAGGAATCCATGAAAAGAGCCCCATTGCCCCATAACCTTCATGGCATAGGTAACATATACATCTCAGGTGGTGAAAATGTCTCGATTGTCCAGTTGGGTGTGCCTTATCATCACTTCTAGTTTCTCCTGTGTTGTTTGGAGGAATAATGGATGAGGAAGAAGATACATTTCAATCCTCTGTCTCACATGGGCCACTTAAATATTTTTAATGATTAAATTCTTAAGAAAGAGGCCAGTCTCTTAGAGCATTAGCCAGTATTTAGTTAAAAGAAGGAATTGTGGCATCAAGGTCCATAGTCTTAATCTCACTTTTTGGTCTCAGTGCAAGGTATTTTTAGTCTAAGTGTGTCTTTAAAGATAGATATAGCTAGTAGCAAACAAGCTAGGTTACTGGTGTTTATCATGGTTTGGCAGCTGGTAAACCTCAAATTTAGTTACTTTTTCAAGGAGGAAAGCAAAGAGTCAAATCAGACTTCAAAATGTCATCTAAATAAGCAGAGTGTACCCTGCCAGTCTCACACTCTCCTCACTCTGTGATCTACTGTGTGTGTTCCACATGGTATTTTTTCTTCATAAGTGTGACCTAATCCTCACTGATACATCTCCCTCAAAGTTGCTATCTCATTGATTTACATATTCCTTAGCCTCACTCAGAAAATAGAGCATCTTGAAGTTCAATACCTGTCTTTCTCAATAAAGTGAAATTTAGTAACTGCAAAAATGAAGTCATTTTTGTTGTCAGCAATGGTTACTTCAAGATTCTTTTTTTTTTCCTATTAGAGTACTTGTAGTTCACAAGCATTTTCTCTACTTTCTTCATCCCCTAGTCAAGATTATCACAAAGGGGAGTTTGAGGCATTCCCCAAAGTAACTCTTGGTTTTACTTGTCTAATCCTTTCAGTTGCCAAGGATTACTACATAGTTCCAGAACTTTGGGATTTGCCATGCAAGTCAGTCTTCTTATACTGCTCTTTCCCACCTGGAGTCGTCTGCCCCATGACAACCTCTTACTTCTCTTTGGTCATTTTCACATCAAGAAAGCCCAGTTTGGGGACTTCCCTGGTGGTCCAGCAGTTAAGACTCCACACTCCCAATGCAGGGGGCCCGGGTTCTATCCCTGGTCAGGGAACTAGATCCCACATGCATGCTGCAACTAAAGATCCTGCGTGCTACAACTAAGACCCAGTGCAGCCAATTAAAAAAAAAAAAAAAAAAAAAAAAGCCCAATTTGTAATCCATGGTGAATTTGATGTTCAGAGTGGCTCATGAAGGAAAATACTTTCCTGCAATGTCTTCATAACAATTTAAGACCTGGAGGAATAATTATCAACCGAAACTCAGTCCGAGAAAACTAAGGAGGCAGGCAACATGGGCCAGAATGAACAGTTTCTTGTGTACAAAGAATATAAATTTTGTGACTTGACATTTCTTCAGGAATTGCTTTTGCTGTGATTTTTCTTTGAAACTTGTGGTATAATCAAGAGAAATGTTCTGCACCCTAAGTCAGCTTGGTTCTCCTGACTCCAGGGTTAATTCATTGCTTTAACCCACGTTTATCAGTTCATTGGGTATCTATGATACATTTCAGGCCTTCTGGTAGGGTCTTCAGCACGAAGAACCAGTCATGTATAAGATGTCATTCTTGCATTCAGGAAGCTTTCAGTCCACTTTGAGAGACAGACATATAAATAGGTAAAAGGCTGTGCAATATGGAGAGGGCCATAATAAAATTTAAATTAAGTGCCTTGGGATCCCAGGTGAGAGAGTAACTTTGCTTAGGGAAGCTGGAGAAGCCTTTTATATAGACAGCAGAATTTGAGCTAGATCTGAAACAAGGAATAGAGGTTTTCCAAATAGAGAAGGTTAGAAGAAAAAACATTCTAGGCAGAGGAAATAGCATATGCAAAGACTTGGAAGCATGAAAGAGCCCTGTGGTTTCTACTAATGGCACAAAGTTCAGTGAAGCTGGAAAACAGAGTATAAAGAGAACAAAAGATTAAGCTAGAGAAATAGGGTGTGTATCAGTTATCTGTTGCTGCATAACAAACCACCCCAAAACTTAGTGGCTTAACAGAACATTCATTTTATTTGCTCATGATGATATGGGGTTTTCTCAGCTAAGTGGTTCTTCTACTGGTCTCACTTGGGATACTCATGTGGGTACAGTCATCTGTATATTAGATGGGAGGCAGCTTGTCTCTGAGTCACACGTTCCTGAGGTCTAACTGGGCTTCCTTACCTGGCAACATCATGTACTACGACAATGGAGGCAAACCTGTAAGAACCTGTAAGATGAAAGCAGAATCCCTTGAGGCCTAGGTTTGGAATTCACACATTGTTATTTCTACCACATTCTATTGGCCAAATTAATTCATGGCCAGCCGCGATTCCAAGGGTGGGAAAATAGATTCTACTTCCTGATGGGAGGAGCAGCAGAGTCACATTGCAAAGGGGTGTAAGAACAGGGAGGGGAGAGATGGTTGTGGCTGTCTTTGCAAATAATCTACCATAGGGTGGAAACAGATTGTAAAGGCTTGCATACAAGGTAAACAGTTTGGAATTTATCTGAAGGGCAAAAGGAAGCTATCAGAGGTTAGTTGTTTTGTTTTGTTTTTAAACACTAAGGTAGTACGATTTTCTGCTCAGCACCCCTTATTTAAGGAACCATTCTTCTCCTACAATCCCCATGGTTACTGCAGAAGCCATTATGTTAGTACAGTGGCCCACCTTTTGGTCGGTTGTTTGGATCAGGAGTGGGCCAATCAGAATCCTTCCTTCAGACTTTTTTCCTACTGAAAATGAGAGTTGGACTCTTGCCAGTACCTGAAGCTGTAAGATATAACCCTTGGGGAGTGCTAAGTGGCTACATAAAGAAAGCAGCTCTGTACAGAGAAGCAGAGGTGAGAGGTGGAGCCCTGATGGCCTTGAAATCCACTATTTCTGATATGCCTCTTTGCCAAGGCTTTTTCAAGTTTGGTCTCTGTCTTGCAACCACACAAGTCCCAGCTAATACAAAGAGAAGTTAACACCTGCAAGTAGGGAGTTGCAAGTGACAGCATAAAAATCTGAAACCAGATGAGTTTTGGGTGTCATGGTTATTGGGAAGTTATTTTAACTGGTTTTTACTGGTATGTAAGAAAACTATTGCTTTTTATATTTTGTATGCAGCTACCCTATTCTTTCTGATGGCTTTTCGACTGAATCTCTTGGAGTTTCCTAGACCAACAATTAGATTATCAGAAAACAATTATGTTTTGTCTTTTTCCTTTCCTATATGCATATATACATACATACGTGTGTGTGTGTGTGTGTGTGTGTGTGTGTAATTTCTTTTTCTTGTCTTACTTGGTTGGCCAGAATCTTCAGAGCACTGTTGTATAATAGCAATGGTATTCATCATTCTCATCCTATTCCTGACTTCATAAAAAAGATTCTAATGTTTTCACCTTGGTGTAATTTTTTTTAACATCTTTATTGGAGTATAATTGCTTTACAATGGTGTGTTAGTCTGCTTTATAACAAAATGAATCAGCTATACATATACATATATCCCCATATCTCCTCCCGCTTGTGTCTCCCTCCCACCCTCCCTATCCCACCCTTCTGGGTGGACACAAAGCACCGAGCTGATCTCCCTGTGCTATGTGGCTGCTTCCCACTAGCTATCTATTTTACATTTGGTAGTGTATATATGTCCATGCCACTCTCTCACTTTGTCCCAGCTTACCCTTCCCCCTCCCCGTGTCCTCAAGTCCATTCTCTACGTCTGCATCTTTATTCCAGTCCTGCCCCTAGGTTCTTCAGAACCATTTTTTTTTTTAGATTCCATATATATGTATTAGCATATGGTATTTGTTTTTCTCTTTCTGACTTACTTCACTCTGTATGACAGACTCTAGGTCCATCCGCCTCACTATAAATAACTCAATTTCGTTCCTTTTTATGGCTGAGTAATATTCCATTGTATATATGTGCCACATCTTCTTTATCCATTCATCTGTTGGACATTTAGGTTGCTTCCATGTCCTGGCTATTGTAAATAGAGCTGCAATGAACACTGTGGTACATGACTCTTTTTGAATTATGGTTTTCTCAGGGTATATGCCCAGTAGTGGGATTGCTGGGTCATATGGTAGTTCTATTTTTAGTTTTTTAAGGAACCTCCATACTGTCTCCATAGTGGCTGTATCAGTTTACATTCCCACCAACAGTGCAAGAGGGTTCCCTTTTCTCCACACCCTCTCCAGCATTTATTGTTTGTAGACTTTTTGATGATGGCCATTCTGACTGGTGTGAGGTGATACCTCATTGTAGTTTTGATTCATCTCGAGTGTAATTTTTATAGTTCATGTCTGTTAAATACTCTTCATCACAGTAAGAGGATATTTTTTCTTCCAATCTAAATTTAATTTGCATTTTTGAAAATTTGAAGTGGATAGCATACTCTTCCAAATAATTTTTCAGTAATTATCAAGTTCATATTATTTCTCCTTAATATATATATAAGTCAATTATATTGAAGTATTTATTACTATTGAATCATCCTTACACTCTGATAATCCCTACTGGTCTCGATGTAGATTGCTTTCCTGCAGTCCTGAATTTGATAATATAGGCAGCCCTCATTTTGCTGGTACCATGTTAACTGCTACTTGTGCATATCAGAGCCATGCCCTTGCTTGCATGGTTCTAACGTGTGTACATTTTGTTTTACATTGGTGCTGGGCAAAACGGAAATCACTAGTACTTTACTTAGGGGAGTTTACATTTATATTCATATACTTTTTTTTTTTAACATCATTATTGTGGTATAATTGCTTTACAATGGTGTGTTAGTTTCTGCTTTATAACAAAGTGAATCAGTTATACATATACATATATCCCCATATCTCCTCCCTCTTGCGTCTTTGGTATAATATCTATCAGATTTGGATTAGAAGAAAAATGAAGAATGCTTATTTTTCCTGTGCTCCAAAACTGTTTACATACAAAAGAAAAGGTGAATCAACTCCATAACGCCATCTCTTTATGAGTGACATACGTCTTTGACAATCATTTCATTCTCTTCTCTTGTTTGGGGCTCTTCAGATCTCTTACCTCTTATTGAACCAACTTTGGTAATTTATATTTTGCTAGAAAATTGTTCAGGTTATTTATATTTTCAAATTAATATGCATAAAGTTTATGATATTCTTTCATATTCTTTATTCATTTTCTGTAGTTATAGTCTTTCTCATTGCTAATATTGTTTATATGTATATTTCCTTTCCTCTTCTTTCTCTCTTTCTGTCATATTTGCTAGAAGTTTGTCAACTTTATAGGTCTTTTCAAAGATTACATATTTTCATTTTTTATCTATACCAATTTATATCTTTTCCAGTTCATTAATTTGTTTTATTTTTATTGATTCACTCTACTATTTTTGAATTTGATTTACTTTTTCTAGTCTTTTGTGTTGAATAGTGTTCGCTTATTTTTAATAAAGTTTCTAACAAAGGCATTTAAGACTGTGGTGTTATTGGAGTATATTTGGCAACACCTCATACATTTTGATATGTAATGTTTTCAGTTTGCCTCATTTTTAATCTATAATTCAGTTTTTATTTTCCTCTTTGACCCAAGGGCTATTAGAAGAATGAATGTTACCAGTACAGTTTCTGCTTTTAAAACATCTCTTATTGAGACTATCTTTTGTCCTAGAATGTGTATTCAACCTAAATTGACTATGAGCAAGGTCTGGTTTTATCTTTATGGCTCCCTCTTGAAAGTAAAGCTTTCTTACCCACCAGCCTTCCTTCTCCTGCCATGCCTAAATAAGGAGCACTCTCTAATTGTCAGTATAATCATTAAGTCTTTCATATCTTTTGAACAAATACTGACATTGAAACCCTATAGATTGTTAAGTCAGAAATATTTCCAGACTTATTCAGATAAATTCAAGTGAAAAATCAAGGGGCATTAACTTGCTGTGCAAAATGGACATGTGAGTCATCTTTCGCTACAGCACCAAGTACATGCAGAGATCAGGGAAATTAATGTCGGAATGATTCAGAGTTTGATAAGTTTAGTTCAGGAACTCTTCAAAGAGGATGGCTGAATTTTATTGAAGGGGAGGGAAGGAAATGATTTGCTAGAAAAGAGACGAAAGGGCTTTCCAGAGAGGAATAGTGAAAGTTACAAGGCCAATAATAAAAAAAAAAAAAATTATATATATATATATATATATATATATACACACATATATATATGTTGTATGTGTGTTCATTACTATTTACAAACCCTTTCACGTCCACTACTTTATTTAAGCATTACAATAACTCTTTGAGAAGGTATGATTATTATCTCCCATCCTGTTGCTTAAAACACTGAGGTTTAAAGGGACTAAGTGGAGCCCAGTGTGGAACCTAGATCTTCCAGCGTGAAATTCACTGTTTTTTCCACTATATCATGCTAAGAAGGCAGCCCTCTAGAGGGCTATCCAAAATACAGCCCCTAGTGAGTATCAGGAGAAGGAAGGAGGGGTCTGGCTACTTGGGTGTCCGCAAATGTGTAACCTCAGTGTTTGTCTCATTTGAGATCCCTGCAGTGAAGTTGAACGAGCTGCTTGAGAACTTTTATGTCACCGTTAAGAAGAGCGACGGCTCAGACTTCCTGGCCACGTCGCTCCACGCCATCCGCCGAGGCCTGGACCGCATCCTGAAGAACGCAGGCGTGGGCTTCTCCATCACCAGCAGCACCTTCAGCTCCTCCACCAAGAAGCTCAAGGAGAAGCTGTGGGTGCTGAGTAAGGCAGGGATGTCAGGTGCCCGTTCTCGCAACATCGTCTACTTCTCCCTCTCTGATGAGGAGGAGATGTGGCAGGCAGGGTGTCTGGGGGATGACAGCCCCATTACCCTTCTGTCCACCGTGGTCAAGTACAACAGCCAATACCTGAATATGCGGACGCTGCAGGAGCATGCTGATCTGATGTATGGTGACATCGAGCTGCTCAAAGACCCACAGAACCAGCCCTATTTTGCCCGGACAGACAGCGTCAAGCGGGAGAGTCGGAGTGGTTCCACTCGAGTGTGCCACGGGAAGATCTACCACGAGCATTCCAGGGGACACAAACAGTGCCCTTACTGCCTCCTCTACAAGTATATGTACATCCACCGACCACCCACCCAAATGGAGGCCAAGTCCCCTTTCTACCTTACCGCCAGGAAGGAGGCCGCAGACATGGGCAGTGTGTGGTACGAGGAACAGAGGATGGGACTGAGGTCTCTTCGGGGAATTGTCCCGAACTTAGCCAAGAAGGTCAAGCTGGAAAACTGTGAGAACTTCACCTTCGTCTCATTTACTCAGGTCTCCAGGAGGCTTGGCTCCCACAGCTGCTGCCAGTGAGTCTCCCCTGGGTCCCAGCCACCACCCGACACACCCTGGCAGGCGGGCGCTCCCCCGCAGCCAAGGCCAGAGCTCTGAGGCGGCAGGGATGACCGTGACTTCATGGTCAGGCTGGTCCCTGTCAGTGGGACTTTGAGTGATTTTCTTTCTTTCTTTCAAAGATTTCTTTGACTTTGGGTTTGTTTTTTTAACTGAAAGTAGATGAATATTTAGGATGTTTTATCCAGATGTGTGTCACCTTTGTTAAATTATAGAGTCTAATGCACTGTATAAGTTAGTACATACACAAGAGTGAGGAAGTTCATTTTATCTAGTGCCTTTTTAGCACAGATTTTCTCAAAAAAATAAAAGGGAGGGGGGGAAGAAAACTGTTTAAGTAGTCACTAAAAAAAAATCCCAGTAGCCTAGTAGCTTTAGAATGTTCTAAACACTTTGTGGAATTACACTCACAGTGAGGAACTAGGAAGAGAGAGGCAGACATGTTAACTATTTCCAGGAGAAAAATTGCACCTGGCACTCCTCCTTATGTTTTGTTGTTGGATAACTTGGTCCTGCAGAGCAAGCAGCCTTGCTTGATGGAAGGTCGTGGAGCTACGCTCAGTCATGCTGATAGGAAGGTGGGGACTGCTCTCAGCCCTGGGAGGAACTTGATCTCTGCATCAATGGAGACAGTTTTATGAGAAAAGATTAATGCACCAAACGGTGCTTGTGAGAACAAGGTTTCCAATGAACTAGACGGTTTGTACCATGAGGGAATTTCCAGTAGTGAGAGAAAGTGTCTTGGAAAAGCGGTCTGTGATCAAAACGTGAAAAACCTCCTGAAGCAGAAGTGCCTACATTTTCTTTCTCAGCGTCATGTGAAAGCTATTTTCGTTTGAACATTTTTTAGAGGTTTTTTTTTTTCATCTGTTCTTTGTGTCATACAGTTGTTCTGTCAGCATATAGCACTGGACTGTAAAACAACTGAAAGTAGTTTTCAGGCGTAACCAGGAAAATCCAACAAAACAAGCTGCAAAGAAAACAAATCCCAAAATGTGTTTATTAAAGAGTTTTGAAATATTTTTGTCAAAGTATGACTCTTTCAGCCACAAGAGATCTCATCATTTTAGGTTGGCACCAATGCTTGGGACACGAGGATGTAGGCAACCTACCAGGTAAGCAAACCCAGCAACAAGGACATAGTTGAAAAATCAGACCATGATGATAGGTTATCAATGCAGTTTGAAATCATTTCACTCAGGTGAGACTGAACCTGACCACTTGTTATTCAAACATTAACAGAATGTTATAATAACTGCTCTGAATAAGTGAAAAAGGAGCCCAAAGAGGACTAATTAATAATAATAATAATTTCTAGGGAATCTTTATTTTGTATTTGAGGAAAGACTGCTACAACGTCATACCATTTTGTTCCTGTGTATGTTTTCCAATCCACAATTGAAAGTCTAGTATACATTCATTTTGTAGGAGACCTAAAATCAGCCCTATTTCTTTTTCAAAACATTATTTTAGTATTTATTTTAATTAATTGTTTTAAAAAATCATTCACTGGTCATTGAAATATGTAATACTTCCTTTACCAGAGAAGACTCAACCAATGCTGCCTTAAGGTTTACTGTTGTTCCCTTTTTAGTTCCTGCACATTTATTTCGTTTACTAGTTGATCTTTCCTGAATATAGATTAACTTTGGTATGTCTCCATCTGTATATAAATAACAGGTAATATTTAATAAGCAGTGTTATGACTTGATATTGCACACTGTTCTGTTGTAGTTTCCTATAGGGATTTTAAGGTTTTGATTAAAAGAGACACAAAACACGAGGTACAGTTTCCTTTAGTGGGTGAACACCCAAAGGAAATTTTGTTTGAGGAAAGCACATGGTTGTTTTTCTTGTCAGTACTGCACTTAAACAGGAATATAACCTATGTGAACTATTGGGCAGGGCCTGCAGCTTAGTTAATAAAACCTCCATTTTTATTTTAAATAGATTCAAGAAGAAATTGCCATTAGATATCACTGGGATCTTTTCAGATTTTAACGTTTCCAAAAGTAGCAATAACTGATCCAGAGGCTGTAATCTTTCTGTTGATAGTGGCTTTTTATCAGCTGAATAACAATCTCTGCCTCAGGTTTGTCGCTTATCACCTATTTGATGGACTTTCAACCCTCAGAGTTCTGAAGTGAATGATTATAATCAAAGTCAGGAGGTAGAATCTCCAGTGATACCTGATGGAAGGAAAGAATCGTATCTCAGCATCCTAAATGCCATTCATTACATGCCTCCCGTGCCACCCACTGCCAACTGTATAGGTACTTTGTCTATTATATATTTGTGTGTAGATGTGTATGTGTGTGTGCACACACACACTTTAAGTTTATATGTGATAATACCTAGTAAACCTGCTAATACGGTGAAGCACCTATCCATCTATATGGCTGTGTCCATGCTCAGAGGATCTGAAGGGGGGCAGAGTAGCTAGCTCTTGTTGGGCTTCAGAGCTAAGGCAGTTGTTCTGTCTTTTCGGCCAGCTGTAAACCATACCCTCTGGGGACTCCAGGGTTTTCTACTCTTGGCCTAAGCCAGGAGAAAGGAGATTCCCAAGAGAAGAAAGGGGGAGGTTAAGAGTGTTTTCTCCACTTACCTTTAGTGTTTTTTGTATTCAGAAGTGGGAATGAATACCAGGAATTTGCACATTCCCCGAGGCTCAGGTTGCCGTGGCTCTGCGTCAGGAACGGTGGTGCTGTAGGTGTTATGGGACGACCCAGGGAGTCCTTTGGGTGAGCTCTTCCCCCGGCACCTTCTGCACCTGCTCTAAAGGAAGCCCCGCTCGCTTGGTACCTCCTCCCCAGAATTTAGCCAGGCTCCCCTTGGAAGTTCATTCCAGCAGAGATGATGGGGCCATCAGCTTGAAGGGTATGATTCAATGAAATGTAAAGGCTTTAGCACAGCACCAGGCACATAGTATTATTTATGCAATAAATCTTAGTTATTTTACTTACAACCTTTGGTAAGAGTAATAATATTATTCACCTAATCTGCACTATACCACTTATTCCTCCCGTTATGGAGATTCTCTCTCCTTTAAACAGTTAAACTTGAAGAGGAAAGCAAACCTGATAATGTGGTCACATTTATACCCATAAATTCTACCTCCAGCACCTCCAAGCCCTGATACCTCAGATGTAAGCAAAAACAATTAAAGCATAGAGAAGCCCTGAGAGGCGTTATGAGAAAGTTTTCCCATGGTTTAGTGTGTTTGCAAAGGGGAGTATTATGGGAAAACCTAACCAAAGTTGTGAAAGAAATGGTCTCCTCGGTCATGTGGCATTTCCCAGCTTTCCTTGGATTATATGCTGTATTAATCTGCCCTGACTGATAAATGTTTATAGAAATGTGAAACTCTGTTACTTTGATTTTTATTCTAATTCAACCTCATTAAAAGCATCGCGCTATACGCACCCTATCAGCATGTTCATAGACAGTTGTGGAGAAGATCTAGACAAAATAATCCTCCTGTAGAAGCGGAAGCCTCTGGCTATAGAAGGAAGATTACCAGGCTGGCAGCGCCTTCTCTACTCACTTGGTAAATGCTGGTCTCACTTTCCTCAGCTGTGAAAGGAGATCATCGGAAAAGGTCATCTCCAAAGTGAATAATATTACATTTCTGCAATTCCTCAAGGCCATGTAGTTAGGAAGTGGCAAAACTAGGAGGCAAAATTCCTAATTCCTCAAGATCATATACTGAATCTCCTAAATGAGTGCTTCTCGCTATATTGGAACGCTTGCTTTAGGAATAAGTTTTCTTGAAATTTTAAGTTTGACAGCTCCTTGAATTATTTTGCTATCTCTATAGGCAGCAGAATGTTATTTTTCTCAGGTTAGGCTAACACTAACCACATTGTGACCACTTAAATAAACAAATATTTATGTTTAAATATTACTCTTACCAAATAAGCATCACTTTGTTGCTTTTATTGAAATCTGGATTGCTAACAGTGGGTTCTTGAGCTAGTAACCAGCTAACTTTAGGCAGCAAGAAATGCAAACGATGAAGACCTCAAAGAAGAGTTACCTCATTTTCTCTACAGGCGCTCCAATTTAGTCTAAGTTAAGACCCATACATATTGAGAAACTGTTAACAAACAGCCCTGAACCGAAGAATGCATTAAAAGTTTCAAATTCATGTATATCTTTAAATGCTTTTACTTTTCGGGTGAATTTTTAATGCTCTGTTTTAAGAGAAAAACATTCAGTTGTTTAGGCAAAGTTCTTAGGTAAAAATCTTTGTTGTGTTTTTCCATATAAATTATCACCTAAGCAAAAACAGGAGTAGAGGGAGAGATTGGTGATGACCTAAGGCTGAACTCCCTTTCTGAGAGAAGAGGAGGCTGTAGGGAATGAAAAACTAGCTTATCTCTGGAAATTCCTATGTGTTCTGTATCCATGTATCCTGACATCATAGGGTTTCCCAAAACTCCTTTTAGGGAGGCTGCCCATCCTTCTGGCAAAGTTTGCCTATTTTGATGATGATTTTGAGTACTTCTAGTTCTTTATAGCCCAAGAAATCCAGAGAGGTTCCCTATGTTTTAATTGTTGATCAGAATCAGATTTTTATGCTCAATTAAAGTGCTTTATTGTCTATCTAATGCAGTTCATATGGAAGTTAATAGTTTCAGGAAATACTTAGTAAGACCAAAAAAAAAATCACTGGATTATATGTAGATTGCTTCCATTACTATTAAAAGCAATTAGATAGATCCCTCTCCCCCACTGAGAATGGGCTCCTAAATATTATGGTGAGTATAACTGATTTAATTAATTTACATTTAACTGTAGTTATTGTTACTGATTTGTTCAAATAAGTTTCTGGAAGATTCAGATTTGACTAACACTAACTGTGGTAAGTGCTTTCTCACAGCTTCCTCGTATTCTCATTTAATTCTCACAACAGCTCTGCAAGGTAGGTCCAATTATTCCCATTTTACTTATTGAGAAACCAAGGCTCAGAGAAGTTAAGTAAATTTCCCAAAGTCTCACAGAGCTAATAAGTTGGAGAACTTAAGTTTGAACCCAGGTCTTCTGACTCCAAATACAGTGCTCAATGCATTAAACTAAACTGCCTTCTTCAGGCCCAAAGAGGTCCATTTATCACAGAGCTTTTAAAAAATTAAACAGCTTCTATTTGTTTGGGAAATATTTCATTTCTCAAACCATACTGTGTCATACCTTATATGTACTCTCTTACTAATTCAATATATTGGTATAATTCAGTAGTTCCTGGAAAGCCTGGTGGTTTTCTATGAATGAGTATAACATTTTCTGCCTACTGAGAACCTTCTGTGTTTATCCAATAAGTAACTCATATTATCTATTGTCTACCTTAAAGGGCAGATGGTCATGCCAGTTTATTCTAATAAAAGTCAAGTCGTTTACAAACTGCACCTGTTTTGAATGGGTGTCATTGCTTAAAATGTAAAGGACTTCCTAGGCTACATCACAATTACATGCTCAGGGTTTTTGCTTTCACTTTTTAATTTTGATGTCAGAGGATTTTTATAATCTTTAGGCTAAAGCGACCTCATAGCAAAATATACTTATTTAGTCATTTGTTTTCTATTCTTTCCTTTATCAGGGCATGGGGATTTTTTTGTTTTGAGACTTAAAAAATAAGAGGTTATAGGTAACTCTGAGACAGCCTAATCAAAATCCCCCATTTTACCAATAAGAAAATCGAAGGCCAGAGATATTAAAGGGCCCATCCAAGGTCAGCAAGACAATAAGTAGTAGATTCAGGACTAGAAAATTAATCCAGAATCTTTCCTCCATACCATAGCTGGAAGATTTGGATTTTAAAAAATTAATTAATGGAGCTGTCTGGCAGAAGGCCCCATTGAGTTCCTGCCTTCCAAGAAAAACACTCATATAGACCCAGAAGAAGGCCACCTCTCAATTCTAGAATCTAGAAGGAATCGATAAAATTTACAAGGCATTTGGAAGTGGAGTGAGACAAAACCTTTCAGGTTGTAGCTCGCTGTTTTCTTTCACTTTGCTTCATGAAACAGGTTCTGTGAAATAGAAAATCTGAAAGATATTTAATACTTGTTCTCATTAACCATGTCAGTCTCCTTACTCAGAGCTCTGGTGCCAGAAAAATAACTGGCTTATCCTTTCTCTTAACCAGATGCCACACTATAAAGTGAAAAGCTTCTCTATCCCACCCTCTCTCCCATCTTCCCACCCACCTCCTCTTCATTCAGTCCAGCTCCACGTTCTAGGGCTAAAATGTGAGCAGCAAGCAGAGAGGATCTATTGGAGGCATAGTGCATTCTGAGAAAAACGCCCTTTAGGTGAGGACAAAAACAATAAATCAGTAGCAGAAAATGCAAATATTGTGATTTTTCATGTATGGTGTTGGATCAGAGATCCAGAAAACCAGACAATAGAAAGGAAAAGGATGCCACTTCAATAGAAAAGTATTAAACTAGAAACTGGACTTGGAAATATGCACATCTTCTTACCCTCAACCTGTGCATCCAAAAAAGGGATTTGACAAACACTCAAGTGGACAGATAGCATAATGAAAGGCAAATACTGGCTTTGAGGAGAAAGGACCACGTTTAAGGATGAGTATAGAGAAAACAAATGTGGCATTAAAAAAAAAAAAAAAAAATGTGACTGAACGAAGGAAAATGAACAGCTTCCAGAACAGTTGAAAGTAGTCTACTGCAAGAAACAAGAAAATTTTAGGATTCTCTTTGTCATAATTGAAGGAACAGAAGAATTGCTTCTATGCAGCAATAGTATGTTATCTTAAAATGGGAATGGATTAAGAGAAAAAGGCAACGGAATAAAATGAAAAAGAAGATAAACTAGAAAGAAGGATTTCAAGGAAGCTAAAAACACAATAGCAGATTAAAATCCACATTGGAAGTAGAAAAGAACAATACAGATGCTTATAAAAAACTCAGTGTGGGACTTCCCTGGCGGTCCAGTGGTTGAGACTCTGCGCTTCCACTTCATGGGGCGTGGGTTCGATCCCTGGTCAGGGAAGTAATCCCGCATGCTGCGGGATGCGGCCAAAAAAAAAAAAAAATCAGTGTGAAGGACAAACGAGATTTTCTTCCTATCGTTCTTTCAAAAGAAACAGGAGATGAAAATAGGGGAAAGATAATGGATTTGGAAGACAGAACATTAGCTAACATTACTGACATTTGCTTTCCTGATGGAAGGAGTATATTGAGAAAAATATCATTAGACTATAAAAATGAAATCTTTCCTGAACAAAACAAAAATCTGTGTATTTAGATTGAAAGGTCTCACTGCATTCCAGGCCAAAAAAAAAAAAAAAAACAAGTGAAAGAGACTTGTACCTAATCACCTCCTGGCAAAATTTTAAACTACCAAGGATAAAGAATGAAAAATCCTGTAGGCACTCAGTCAAACAGTAATAAGTTGCCTATCAGAAAACAAAAGAACATTCTGTCTCCAGACTTCTACTCTATAGCACCAAGTGTCAGGAAATGATAGGGAATTCTGAGGGGAAAAGTTGTGACTTTGGTATTTGATACACATTTTATGTGTAAAGATATGGAAAATATTTTTAGTTATGACAAGCATTGAAATAAACCATCTATGTACTATTCTTATAAAGATAAATTATACTGCAACCTACAAAGCTTGGTTAAATTTTTTTGTTGTTGAATATCATAATTTCAAGGGACTGTGGGATATCAGATCATTACCCACTGGTAGAAAGATGTACGCTTTTAAATAGATAATATGGCCGGAAGCCACAATATCCCAAAATGTCCAAAGTCCTCACTTAAAATGGGCTGAACTAATACAAGAAAATGTACCTAAAAACAATTGCCACCTCACAGCATTGTGTTTCTTTATTTTTATTACTGAAGTGATGCATGATCATTATAGTAAAAATAGAAAATTCAGATACTTTTTTCTACAAATAAAATTTAAATTGCTGTTTTCCCCACTACCATTTAAAACACTATCCTGAAAGAGTCCCTTGCTTCCAAGTGAGAAAAGGCAAGGGGTCCCCACGTTCATCCTGGTGTCTGATAGCCTAGACCAGAGCTTGTGGAGCCCATCCCTATGTGCTTCTCCACTCTTCCCAAACTCGGAACTAACAACAGGTGCAAAATTAGAAAATTACGGAAGATAAAATCTGTGTTTTAACAAGAGATCAGGAGAAATGAAACTTGTTTTAGAATACAAATGCCAGAAAAGTTCAGTTTCAACAGCAGGAAGCTGGCTGGGGGCAGTGAGGTGCTTTCCTTAGCTATACTTGAAGTTTTATGGAACTGTGTTTAAATTCAGATAGTAAGGGAATAAAAGCAGTAAAAACAAACAAACAAAAACAAAAAAACCCCACTAAATTTCTTCCTTCCAGGGTCTACAGTTATCAGTGTTAGAACTAAAGCTGGGTTGCTTTCTTTTGGTTTTCATTTGCTTGCACTGGACAGACTTGAAAACACACGGGAACACTGAGTGTCATTGGCCTTGCTCAGTTCCTTCCTGGTCATATAAAGGTTTTGTCTGTGCCCCAAGTGGTCATGACAATTTAAACTGGAAATTAAAATTTCAACAACACCAGCATGTTTGCTTTAAATTTAGAAATGGGAAAGTGAATGGGTTGCTTTGCGTTTGCTTCGTTTTTCCTTCTGAAGCATAGCAAACCTCTTGCAGATAGAAGGAGCCTCTTCTGGATAAGCTCCAATTATAACCTTTCCCACGGTCTCCTCTTGCTTGGCTGTGACTAACAAAAGTCCGTTCACTTTAACTACTTAGACAAGAAACACGTTGCTTTTATTGAAATTTTTAATATTTTCTATGTAGCCGTATGTTTCAAAAGATAGCAATAAAACTGTGTCCTGATGTTTTCACTGTTCTGGATTTTTTTTTTTAATGTAGAGGAGGCATCCATAATTTCTTAACACTGGAAACATCATTCTGAAGGACAGAGGAAATGGCCAGTAACTTGAATTATTTTATTGTACCATTTTCAACTTCTTCTTCCTCCAGTGATGCCTGCACATGTACACACATGTATGTGCACGTGGGAACACCCGAGTGGGAAAGCACGTATGGCATCAATTTTCTGTCTTAGAGCGTCAGGGTTTCTTGTTCATTTAGTCCAGCCCTCTAGTTGATAGTCCAGTAGAGCCTTAATTTGCAAGGTTCTGGGGTTTTTTTGTTTTGTTTTTTTTAAGTTGTTGGTGTGTTGTTTGGTTTGGTTTATGTACATGCAGCTTGCCTGTTTAACCCAGATTTTTGAAAATAAAGAAAATGTTAATGTATATTTTATGTCTGTTTTATTAAAATAACTGAGTAACTTTAACTTAATCAGCAGTATGTATGGTTTCTGAATTTTTTTATTTTAGCATCACATTCCTGGAAGTATGTTGTCCTTTGTATTTTGCAAAACGTAGGGACATTCTGAGCAGTTCTATGCCTGTATTCTCTGCCTCTGAGCTAATGCTTCTGGTGAAATCAGTTCTGACTGACTCTCCTCTGGTTCTCTGATGTAGATTTCTTCACTTGGCAGGCTGTGGGCCCATTTGGAAAGCTCTCATGGTGATTGTATATTGACCATTGTATACATGTCTCTAATGTTTTTCTGCTCTTTAAATTAGTATTTATGGCTTTTGGAGAGTGCATTGAATCCTAAAACCGTTTAAAGTTGAAATTTACTGTTCTATATATACAACAGCTAAAATCATTCCTAGGAAACAAGTTTCTGAAAAATACTTAAGAATGAATGTAATGGTGGTAATGGTGAAAAGATGAGAGGTTTCATTCACAAGTATTGGCCCTAAAGCAAATTTAATCTCTTCTCATTGTTTTGCTTAGAGCAATGATTTTTAAAATCTTAGACTCCTGAACCAGTTAAAAAATTTGATGAGAGCTGTAGGTCATTTTCTCAAGAAGATGCGTATTTGCATGCAACATTACATATATAAACCCAAGTTTAAAAACTCCTGCACTAGATTCTTTAAAAATGAGTTGTCTTTTTGAGATCTATGCTAAAATATTTAAGAATCTGCTTCAAAATAATCCAGAGGGGTAGAGAAGGTGGAGGTGTAGATGTATATAAATTGTTAAAGCAGATCAATGGGTACATGAGAATTCATTATACTCTTCTCTGTTTTTTTGTAGATGTTTGAAATTTTCTATAAGGCAGACTTTAAAATAAACACACAAAAAGCTCTTGTACTAGAGACTCCACAACCCTCCTTACCAATCTTATAGAATCACAGAATCTTCAAGCTGAAAGGAAGGACCTGAGGAGAGGTGAGAGTAACGATGCTGACAAATACAAGTAAGACCCTCTAGATAATACCCAACGAACATTTTCAGGCAAGAATGGTGAGTTGTAACAGTAATGGCAAGAACCAGTGAAATTTGAATTGTTAACATGGCCTTGTTTGCATCTACTAGGTAGCAACACATTTTGTCTCTCCCTTTAATACAGAGAGTAGATCTGTGGAAATATTGTTGATCCCAGCAGCCTTAGTTGTAACATACAGATTGAGATGTGATCCATCATGCTCAAAGTACCCAAGATAGGCACACTGAGCCAGGGCCCCAAAAGGCCTGGGGTAGCACATGGCCTTCTAGGCCTGAGGACAAATACTCCTCATGGCGTTGCTCTGGAAACTATGTGCTACTGAAACCTTGAAAGAATGAGAGAACCTGCAGGCAAGGACCAGCAAGGATGTATTACGTAGGGTAGACAGAGCTAGAGGCGTCAATGGCCTGGTGCCTGCCCACTCTCCCTTAGGTGTCAAGACATTCTTTCCCAGTGCCTGAGGGCGTCTCTCAGGAACAATACCTTTTGGCTTGTTTCAGTCTGTTCCATCTCCTTTTTCTTGCCCTCTCCCAGATTAGGACATGGAGCCCCAGAAGGTGTGCAGCCCATCTTCCTTCCCCAGTACATTTCCTTTTCTGTTTCTTCTTTCGGTTTCCCTGTTTGATTTCTTCCTCTGCTTAGGATCATTTTCACTACCATTTTTTCTGGTAAGACAACCAGGGACAGACATGAAAGACATTAAGCAAGATATATTTCAGCAATAAACAAGCTTCTTGTATTACTCATGGGATCCCAAAGAAATAAGGATGAGAAATCAAAATTCCTGCCGGAGTATTTACAATATACTCAGCTGTTGAAATGTTCAAAATGCAGTCATGGAAGTAATTTAGCACGTTTCTAATACACTTAAGTATGGTGATAATGTGTAACAGTTTGGTCAAATTTAAAGAACCCAGTGAATCTTTAAAGACATTATTAAAAAATCTAACGCCCACCAATAACAAATAACATTTTTGACAGTTAACAGTTAATACTATATTTGTGGTTTGTTGTCTGTCCCTAGGATAATGGCCCAGAATTGAAAGGATGCAATTGGACCTCCCCATAGGCAGGGAACAGCATTATCTAGATGTTTCCTTTTGTCCTGTAGTCTCAGGACATGTGCAGACTATGTACAGTTCACTATCATGCATTTCTCCTCAATGTAACAATGCAGCCAGGGCACTGTTTCCCAAGTGTCAGTCATTCGTGTCCCTCCTTAACAATTTTGTGATAGCTGAGTCCACTTGTTCTATTATTTATTTGCTATTTTCTTGAAATTGATCCTTTTCTTTTACTTGAATTTATTTTAAAGCCAGAAATAAATCCTTTTTTTTAAAGCAGGGTTCCTGGAGTCAAACCCCTCAGGGTCAAATTCCTGCTCTGCCTCTTACTAGTTCTGTGACCTTGGGCAAGTTATTTGACCTCTCTGTGCCTCAATGTCTTCATCTTTAAAAAGGGGATAACAATAATATCTAGCTTGTAGGATTGTGGTGAGGATTAAGTAAGAATATTAATACATATACAGCACTTAGAACAACGGCCAGTACCTAGTAACTGTCAAAAAATAATAACTGTTAGCTGTGGTTATTTATATTGCTACATAAATGCTGGATTACTTGCAGTACATAGAGATAACAATACATAACTACTAAAGTTAAAAGTGTTTGCACACATGTACCCCAGGAATCCTCCCTAGCATCACCAGGGGTGCAGCCACCCCCTGTGGGAAACAGCTTGGCCAGCCTCTTCTGTCTGAAGTTACCTTCTCCTTGGCTTCCATGAGGACTTAAGGTGTCACTGTCTCCTGATTTTTTCGCTGTGTCTCTAGATTCTCAGGCGCCTCATCCCTTGACTCTGTCATTTTTACTGATTCAATTTTATACACTTTGTCAGGGCGATTTCATCCCCTCCCATGGCCTGAGCATAAGCAGACCTACGTTATCGAAACCTTTTTCAACCGGGGCTCTTGGTCTGAACTGCAGAATGCAGAATGCAACCCGAGTGCCTGTTTTCTCAGTTCTCCTAAGGAGAACTAGTGCCATTCTGGATCAGGGGAGAGACGTTCATTCCTTCCAGACGGTGGAGGCCTTAGGGCAGCAGTGCTTACTTCTCTAGTGGAACCGCAGCTGAGAAAGGCTCCTCAACCCAGGTCCCACCCGTATTTCTTCCTAAGGTAATGGCACCTGGATCCACCGTGTTGCCCAAGCCAGAAACCTGACATTTTCTATGACCTCCGTCCTCCCTCTCCCCCAATTCCTCTCTCATCCTCCATTGTGTTTCCATCATTGGATAATTCTACCCGCCTTAATAACCCTTGAATCTCTCCCCTTCCCATTCTGCTCGCTGCCACCAGCTTGGTCAGCCCATACCACTTGCCTCAGGATCACTTAAAAGCAACCTGAGTGGTCTTCTTGCCTCTACTAGTCTATCCTCCACTGCTTCCTGGGAAAATCTCACTAAATGCACATCTTATTCTATCATTACCCCATCCATGGCTCTCCAAAGCCCTTCTGATAAAGCTCCATACCCTCCACATGGAGGCTGGCTCGTGCTGTTTCCCCACTCCCGCGTCTCTGCACTGGGCCTGCTCCTGCCCTCCCCTCTGCCCAGGATGCCCTCTCCTTCCACCCACTCCTCTGCCATCACCCCTTTCTTTTGTGAAAGTCTTACTCAACCTTCAGTTCTTGCCCGGCACGCTGGACATGTGAGCTCCTCCTCTAAGGAGCAGCCAGTCCTCTTGGATTCTGCAGCCTCGGGAGTTAGCAACGTTGAACAGGACCAGGAGCCGGTCACTGTCACCCTGCAGGGCAACTCCCATCCCCAAGGAGCCAGGTGTGTTCAAAGGGAGCAGCTGAGCATTTGCCCCACAAAGGGGCTAACCCGGGACACCAGGACAGAGGGCTGGCTGTGCTTTAGCTTGTGGCTGCTCAGAGCCTGTCTTTTCACTGTTGGATGTTTTCCTAAGAGAACTTGAATTAATAGCTCAGTAATGAATAATGAGGGGCTGGCACACACTCCTGTTTTCTTAACAGAATTATGGCTGCCAGCTTCACTGTGTTTGCTACAATATTACAAGGCTCTGGAATCTCCTGGGAGACTCCCAATAGTCATAACATCTGTGGCATGGAGAAGATTTCCAAAAGAATGCACTGGAGAAGCACCCAAAGAGGTACAGCTAAATTCCTTTTGACCAAAGAGTTTTAACCTGGCACCCATGGCTGGGTTTCAGGGAGTCTAGGAACCCCTAAGATTATAGGCGTAGGTTTTTTTGTGTGTATGTCTATGTGTACATTCACTTGGGGAGAGGGTCCATGCTGAGGACCAAGATGCCAGTTTTCGCTTTGGATGGTCAGACTTATTTCATTTGTTCATTAAAATGTTTGAACACTTGTTACAATGTGCCAGGCACTACTCTAAGTACTGGGGGTATATATCAGTGAAACCCCCCCCCCACACACACACAAAAGTATTTGCACTTACAGCCCTTATATTCTAGTGGGAGAAGGCAGACAATAAACAAAATAAGAAAGTCAGTTACATTCTATGTTAGAAGGTGCCAAGTGTCCAGAGAAAAATTAAGCAAGGTTGCTGATAAAGGGAGATGAAATTTTGAATACAGTGGTCCAGGAAGGCATCATTTAAAAGATGACATTTAAGTAAAGACTTGAGACTGTTGAGGGAGCAAAGCTACATGGGTAAAGGGGGGAAGACCGTGCCAGGCAGAGGGAAAAGCGGGGGGAGGTCCCTAGCTCTTCAAAGCTGCTTTCGCCTGACATTGAGGCAGACAGCAGGGGCTAAGAAAACATCATCACCTTCCGGTAGAGCGGAAGGGCTGGGCATCTCAGGTCAAACTATTTTCTGTTTGATGGACCAGGCTGGTTTGTCTGACCAGAGCTGCAAAGAATAAGAATATCACTCTGGACCAGGGACTGACATTCATTATCATGTAGACCTGTTAACTCTAGCATGAGATGGAAGCACATATACTTTCGGCTCAAATTCCAATTGTCATTTTGGTCACTGGCCGTTTTCAGTAGATCAACAGCCTCTCAGTAGAAAAGCTTAATAACTCTAAGAGGGAAAGAGAAAAGAGTACATTAAGATTCAAGGGGGGAAAAACGTTGCCTGTTTTCAGCTAAATTCTCTTTGTTCCAACAGAGACTCATTTGACAATATTTTGTATAGTTGTAATCCATTGTAAAGATTTTGGCTTTTATTCTTAGTGAGATGGAAACTCATTAGAGAAAAGACGTGATCTTAACTTATATTAAAAAATTATTATGGTAAAATGTACATAAAATTTACCATTTTAACCATTTTTAAATGTTACAGTTCAGTGGCGTTAAGTACATTCACATTGTTGTGCAACCATCACGACTGTTCATTTCCAGAACTTTTTCATCATCCCATAGTGTAACTCAGTACCCATTAAATAATAACTCATTTCCCCTGAGTTAAACCGGCCCCTGAGTAAAACCACCATTTTACTTTTTGTTTCTATGAATTTGACTACTCTAGGCATCTCGTATAAGTGGAATATTTGTCCTTCTGTGTCTGGCTTATTTCACTTAGCATAATGGCTTCAGGGTTCATCTGTGTTGTAGCATGTATCAGAATTTCATTCCTTTTTAAGGCTGAATAATATTCTGTTGTATGTATATACCATAGTTTTTATCTATTCGCCCGATGATGGATATTTAAGTTGTTTCCACCTTTTGGCTTTTGTGAATGATTCTGCTGTGAACATGGGTGCAGACATATCTGTTTGAGTCCCTGCTTTCAGTTCTTCTGGGTTTATGCCCAGAAGCAGAATTACTGGATCAAAGGATAACTCTATGTTTAATTTTTTGAGGAACCAACATACTGTTTTCCACAGCAGTTGCACCATTTTACATTCCCACCAACAGTGCACGAGGGTTCCAATTTCTCCACATTCTCACCAACATTTGTTTTCTGGTTTTTTTGGTTTGTTTGGTTTTTTTTTGACAGCAGCCATCATTGTGGTTTTTTATTTGCATTTCCTTAATGATTAGTGATGCTGAGCATCTTTTCAGATGCCTTACTTACATTTTTAAAACATCACTCTGGCTGTTGTGTTGAAATTCTCAACTGTAGGGTGAGATGAAGGACAGGGGACAAATGTGGAAGGAGGAAAGCCAGTTAGAAGTCTGTTGCAAAAGTCTAGGTATATGATGATGGTGGCTTGGAACAAGATGTTAGAAGTGGAAGTAGTAAGAATTCATGGGATTCTGAATATACTTTGAGGCTAGAGCTGCTAAGATTGAAAGAGGAGTGTGAGAAAGGAGTCCAGAATAACTCCTATAGTTTATGGCTGTGCAAATAGCCATTTACTGAGTCAGGGAATGCCAGGGGAAGAGTATGCTGGGAAGGTGAGGCGTTAAGAGTCCAAGTCTGGACATTTTAAGTTTGGTTGCCTATTAGACTTCCAAGTGGAGATGTCAGTTTGACAGTGGATATGGGAGTTTGGAGATCAAGGGTATTTCAGTTATCTTTTGCTGCATAATAAATAAACGACCCCAAAATTTAGGAGTTTAAAACAGCAACAATTTATTATTTATCATCCTGTGGGTTGACTGACTGGCTCAGCTGTGCAGTTCTGCTCTATGTGGCATCAGCTGGGATCACTCACTTGGCTGCATTCAGTAGTGGGCTACGTGGGAAGGTCCAAAGTATCTTCATTCACATATCTGGCACCTCGGGGAGTCAGACTTCTTACGTGGCAACTGGTTTCTCCAGAAAGGATGAGATCAGAAGTTGTCAGGCTTCATAAAGGATAGGTCCAAAATGACATAGCACCTCTTCTGCCATATCCTATTGGTCAAAACATGTCACAGGGCCAGCATACGCGAGCGGAGGGAACACAGACTCCGCCTTTTGATGAGAAGAGTGGCATGTGCCTAGAGGGATTGGATGGCAGCCATCTTTGGAGACTAACCAACACAAAGAGAGCTCAGGGTTGGGGACTTAAGTTTGAAAGCAATCAATGAGAAGATTGTACTTAAGCCACAGTACTGGATGAAGATTACCCAGGGAATGACTGTAGATAGAAAGGAGATGGAAAGGCTGATCTCTAGGGTATTCCAACATTTTGCATTTGGAAGGTGGAGAAGCCAGTAAATGAGATTGAGAAGAAACAACCAATAAGGTAGGAGGAAAACCAGGAGAGTGCAGGGCTGCTGAAGACAGGTGCAGAGAGTGTTTCAAGAAAGAGGGAGTGAGGGGGGGACTTCCCTGGCAGTCCAGTGGTTAGGACTCTGTGCTTCCACTGCAGGGGTCACAGGTCAGATCCCACATGCTGCTCGGAGTGGCCAAAAAAAAAAAAAGAAAGAAAGAAGAGAAAGAGGGAGTGATTCGTTGTGGAAAATGCTGCTGAGAGTTCAAGCAAGACAAGGGATGAAGATTGACAACTGGATTTGGCCACGTGGAGACGACCGGTGGTTTTACAAGAATAATTTCAGTGAATTTGTGGAGACATAAGCTTGATTAGGGTGAGTTCCAGAGACAGTATGCAGACAGAAATTAAAGGCAGTTGGCATAGACAACTCTTTTCAGGAGTTACACAGGGAAGCAGAGAAATGGGGCAGTAAATAATAGGATGTAGATCAATGGAAGACAAATGAAGAAACCAGCTTTCAAAAGGAATGTGAACCATTCATCCATTACAGCAAGTAAGGCAGAGTATCATATGGTCACAAATGCAGGTAGGGTGGTTAGATGTGCTAGTGGGAGGTGCTGTAGAAGCAAGTGCTGTCTAGCGGTGAAGGGACGGTTAGTCCAGCCTTGGACAAAATGTAAGCTCATCAGACTATCTTTAAGTAGGTGCACATTTATAGGCAAAAAGCATGATTCTGTGGAGAAAGCTAGGAATGCAAAGAAATAACTGACAATGTGGAACCTGAGAGCATGTGGCTGCAGGAGGGGATGCAGAACGTGGGGCAGAAGAGGAATATCTGACTCCAGCTTCAGAGAACGGCCTGCGTCTGGTGACTCAAGAACGGGGAAGGCAGTCTTTAGAGCCCAGGATGTCAAGGACCTGGGAGACTAGGGTATTAGTTCACACGACAGTGGCTGCCGATACCTCCAGGACAGCAGCAGGGGTAACGCAGGGGAGAGGACGACTGTGAAGTAGGAGTTGAGTCCTTAAAGAAGGGGAGGGAGCACCCAGGCAGAGTACTGGGCAACGGCGATGCTGGCGTTTATAAGGGGGGAGGGGGCATGCATTTTTAAGAAGTGAAGTTTGAAAGGAAATGAATACTCTGGAGTGGCAATGGTGAGTGAGCCAGACACTAGCTGAACCTGCAGCCGGGAATGTAACCCCTGATCTGCCTCCTCCTGAGAGGCACAGGAGACCTGTAGACCTCGAGAGGAAGCCAGGGACTAGAAAGAGTTCGAACGTATGTATAGATTTATTTTGGTGATTGAACCAAAGCAATTCCAGATATCACAGCAGGGCATCATCAGGAAAGGACGTCATGGGAGGGTTGGGGGCCGCAGGTGCAGGGCAGGAGGCTGAACCGCAAGGGAGGGAAGAGCGGGCAGCTCACTCTGGTGGCAACTAAGAGCAAAAGGCAGGCGGGCGGTGGGGGTGGCACCCGAGGCGAGATGGGAGTTTTGAGTTCTGCTCTCCCACCTCCTAGCTGTGTGGCTAAGGGATCACTTAGCAAGTTAGTTAGTACATCTTGTGTTTAGATGGCAAGTGACAGAAAACCTACTTTAATCTGGCTTAAACAATAATGAGGGTTTACTACCCCCATACATACCCTTCCATAGAGGAAGGGCGGCACTTTAGGAATTGACTCAGCTGTGCAATGATGTCCTCAAGGATCCAGTTTCTTTATATTTCTCTGTTGCACCTTTTATCGTGGTGGCTTCATCCTAAGGCTGTTCCACCTCATGGTCACATGACGGCTGCCAACAACACTCAGGAAAAATATATATATAACTTCCTTTTACACATCTAGAAAGACTCTCTTTTGGTAGCGGTCTCAGAAAGGTGAAAACATATCTTTTCCATACGTGCAGCAAACCTCTCCTGCAGTCTCATTTGGGTTGAATTTGGGTAACGTGTCCACTCTTGAACCAGTTCCCGTGGCCTGTGATATACCACGTGCTGACTGGCTGTGGCAAAAGGGAGTTGTCCTGATCGGTTTGGAGCACGTAAGGCCCACCCCTGTTGCTGAGACAGTCGGCAAACTGGCTGTATTGGGGAAGGGTCATGCTCAATAAAAATCTGAGTATTGTTAGGAAGGGGAAAGGAAGAATTTGTGCTGAGTAGACTACTAAGAATGTCCACTCACTGAGCTGTCGTGAAGGTTAAATGAATATTTGCAAGGATGCCTTGCTTTTTCTTTCTTAAAAGGTTCTTGGAGGTAGAGCTCTAGAAGAAAGCTGTGGGAGCGAAAGGCAGATAAGGGGGGAGGTGAGGAAACAGAAATTTGGGTTAAGAATCCAAGAACTAAGCGGAAGAGACAGCAGAGGTAGATGGGGCTGGAGCTGAGGCATGGATGTAAACAGAACACGCCTGTCTGAATTCTCAGTAGAAACTGAGAGTGAAAATTCTTCTGGTGCCTTGCAAGTCCCCCTTTCCCAAGAGCTGATGAGCGCCTAATTGGTTCATCTCTATACCTGCCTGTGCTCAAAAATGTTCAGTCACTCCCAGCTCTATACTGGGCTAGAGACATTTGCCTCACCCTGGATTTCCAGACTCTCTAGAATATGAGTCCAGCCTACATTTGGCCTCATTCTAATTATTGCCATATGCAAATTTACCCACAATGTCCATACAAGTCCAACCAAACTGGACTTTTGGTTGCTTCACAATGGCCCCTACACCGGCTCTCCTGCCTGCCTTTGTGCAGGTTTTTCTTTTGCTCTGAATGTTGCTCTCCTATCTTTCCTGGCTGGAATCTCTCATCTTGAAAGCCAAGTTCAAATGATTGATTGTTGTCTGATGGAGCCTTCACTGGTCCTTCCATGCTCATGTACTCATTCCTTCCTCACTACTGGTGTGCTATTAGCATTAGCTACTAGTGTCACCTACTCTAGACTGTCAGATTCTTGAGGACAGCGAAGTTCTCCTCCTCCATCCACGTTCGTTCTTTATTTGCTCATTAAAAACAGCTGTGGGTGTCAACTGTGTGCTAGTCACGGTGCAGACAGAGGTGGGGAAGAAGCACTCAGTAAATACTGGTTGAACTGAATGCTACTGAAAGGAATGGGCTAGTGCCAGCTGGTAGGATTCCAATGGGGGGACCAACTGCACTAACGAACTGATGTCCTCTCTGTCGATCTTCTATTCTGAGTGTAACCATATTTGCCAAAACCCTTGCCTCAATGGGCCGTAAGTGCATATAAAAGCTGAGTTTTTATTGCCAAAGTAAAGCAAAGAACTGAGACAAATAATGAGACAGCTTATAGATTGTTCAGGAAAAAAAAAATCTGCCTTTGAAATTATTAAGTCATTTCAGTTTTTATTCCAGAGTCATACAAAGCACTATCATCTGTATTATTTAGCAGTGGCTTTCAAAACATTTTTGCCATTTCACAGTTAAAAAAAAAAAAAAACCCTTTATATTATGATCCAGGTCATATTTATTCATTAATTCCTTCAATAAGTAAGTATTAACTACCTACAATATGCCAAATACTATTCTCAGCAGAATACAGTAGTAAACAAAAAGGAAGGAGGGAACAAAAGCCCTTGCCTTCAAAGACCTTACATGCTAGTGGAGCATACAATAAACAAAATAAGTAAAACACACAAACACACAGAAAAGGAAGACTCATGAACAAAACCTCCTATTACTACATGCCATGTACTCTGATATTTTCTATTTTATAAAAAAAAAAAAAAAGCGGGTCACACCCCATTCAGCTATTAAGTTGGCCTCTCAATTCGGTAACGTGTTGAGACCTGCACTTTGAAAAATACTGGTCTAGACACTTTATGGAGTAGGCAGAGTGTGTTCTGTGCCGTCTTACAGATGAGACAGAGTGACACGTAAAGCTCAAGGTTCAGTGGCTTAGCCACACGTGCGCGCGGCCCGAGGGGAGCAACGCTGGCACTTGTCCGCAGGGCTTCTGACGGAGCCCACTGCGGCCCTCTCCAGTACCCTCTGCAGCCCTCACAACTGTCGTCGTCCCTACTTCTCCTTGACTATCAAATCTTGACCTCTACCTGGAGCAGCTCTTCCCTCCCCTGCCAGGTAAAATCACATCGATACTCCTAAGCCTGTGTAGACTGCCCGTGCTCCGGGATGCGGCCCCTGTGCCACTCACTGGACGCTGGCTTCCTCACTGCTGTACCAGAGGAGGATCCTCTCCACCGTGACCTCTTTAAGAGCAAGTCTTACTCTCCTTTTCCCCCCAAAGCACAGCTTTACAGAGTAGGTATTAAAAAATACACATGGAACTGAACTGAATTTGTAAGTGACTCAAAGGAGAGGGGTGAAGGAAGTGCTTACTCTATTTGAAAGGCTGAGACCAGAAAAGATACCACTGGAAAAAAGATCTCTTTACCGAGGTTATAAAAGTCACACATTCGGCAGAGGCTTCAACAATAAAAAACTATACAATCCAAAAAATGTATCTCCTTAGCATCAGTCTAGTTAGAATGATGCCAGTAGCTCCTGGTTCGCACAGAACAGAAACTTAGTCAAATCAATTCAAGAAAATGAGGACCACGATAAGAAGGGCCAAGGCTAGCTGTGTGGACCTGAGGCAGGGCGGAGGCAAAGGCCCCAGGTGATCCTCAGCAGCAGAAGAAAGGGCACCTTTGCTGTAATGGTGACCGTTACGATGGGGACAGCTGCCAACTCACCCAAATGAAGAAAACCTGTCCCAGTTCTCAACAGAAAGAATCTAAATGGCACAGCCGTATCTAGGATTATCCACTCCTTTTCATATAGTTTAGGTAAGATGGGGCTGTGTGGTTGGTACAAATATCTAAGGGAAGGAGAGAGAAGAAACTCTTCGAAAAGGGAGATGAACTTTTTCTAATTATTGACCCAAACTGGAATCTCAAGTTTAAATTTCAGGCTACCAACAGAGAGGGAGGATGGGGACTCAAGGCCAAGATGAGGTCAGTTACAAAAAATACTATATCTGTGACATAGTAGAAAACTTAATTTCAGTCCTATTACAAGTAAAAAAAATGTCGATGTTAGCTAAATGACCTCTAAGTTTCAGGGACCTACAACTATATTCTCTAACCCATGGTTTTCAGACTTTATTTTGAATTAGAGACACTAATTCCGTGGGACTAGGGTCAGCTGTAGGGACTGCATATTTAAATAAGCACCCTGGATTCTGTTAAAGATGTATCATGTTGAGAAACTTGCTTAACCTAATTCTTTCCTTTTTACAGTAACTAAAAAGGGGCTCAACTTTAATTAATGTTTCTAATTAGAGCAAAAATGGGCAGTAAAACTGTACAGGCACACCATTTATGCAGTAACACTAAATAAGAGCATATACAAAATTTAAAACTACATTTCTTATTAATTGTTTTTAATAGCATTTAGTCACATAATTTGTAGTGGCATAGGTTTATAAAAGATGTTTAAGACTGGTTGGTAACTTAGTCTTATCTTGGGTTTTCCTTTAAAATTGAGAATTGGGGAACGAGTCACAAGTTAAAGGATATTTCAGGATACGTTGATTATAAACTCAAAAGGTACACTGATATCAATTCTATAAACAGCAAATGTGAATGTAACTTATTAAAGCCTATTGGTTCACATTTTTAAAAAGCACCCTCATTTGTTTAAAGTTAAGTACTTTAAATGGTTATTGAAAGTCTACTGTAGACATAATATACGCAGTCCAACTAGCTGGTGGTGGGGTGGGTTTATATGACCACATCCAATTAATTCAGAGTCTGACTCAGAATTAAAAATCAAACTGCATTACACAAAAGTTACAGTCATGGGTAGCACAATCAGTTCCTCAGATAATACAGCTTCCAGAGCTTTCATCATCCTGGTCACCCTTCTTTTTTGCTTTCACTTACACATATCTTTCTTTTAAAGAAACAAAATATGTAAAAGTTCACCAAAATTCGGCAAGTCACAGTTTGTATAGCACTAACTGATAGTAGCTTTGGCATTTGATATTACAAAGTCACTTTTGTTACAAATATTTTCTTCATTCTGGGTCAAGGCGAGGTAAAACAGGAAGAATAAGATTCCCAAATGCAGAATCCTGAGTTATGAAGTATCCAGATGAATGTGCATGTGCATGCTGGGGAAGAGTTAAAAAAAAAAAAAAAGAAAAAAAAGGCAATTCAGCTATTAAGAGTCACAATTCTTCAACCAAGGCATTAAAATTACTTATCCTTTCTGAGTGCTTGAGACCAAATTTGTTTTAAAAATCAGTTCTTATGCTGTTAATTTTGTTTAAATACACAGGAGATGGACAATAATAAAGAATTCATATTAACAATTTGCACCAGGTACTAATTTATCATCCCCACTCTCTCCCCTGTGATTCTCTTCAGTCAATAATTGAGTCGAAGACATGAATTACTTTGTTCCTTGGAGTGGGGAGGAAATCTAGCAACAAAGGTCCCAAAGTACTCTGCTCTTGGTCAGTAAAGCAGGAGAGTGAGAAAGAAGGGCAGTCGTTGGAAGGAGAAGGGGGAAAGAGCTGATCACTGGTGATTAAGATACCAACATTTTGTAGAGGATGTTGGCATATAAATAACAGAAAACCACCAGTGACGTCCCTTGTCACTAAACAAAGGACTGTTCATAGGTTGTCTAAAGTGAGATGATCTTTAATATCCCTTCCAATTCTGAGATTCTAAGGTTTAAAAGCATAGGTAACGATGTCTAGTGCAAGGTTTCTAGGAATCTTAGTTAAATTATCCAAGATCAATGAAATACTGAAATTGTTTATCATAATAAGAACAATTTTTTCAACTGATAGATTATCACATTCCTATAGTCTTTAAACATTTCCTGCACAACAGACATGCTGACCATTAAAAAAAGAATCCAAACAACAATAATAAACCGGTAAGACTATCAAAGGACATAATGGCACGACAAATTTGAAAAAATAGATATGTACTATTAAACTAGCCAGTTCAGCTTTTCAAGATCATTCTGTCCATCCAAATACCCTAAACTCTTCTGTGTGCAGCAGTCCCTTGCCAGGTGTGGCACAGAATCAATCATGACCACGTCAACACCATGAAAGATACTTTCATTACTGCCGTATCTGGTCCTTCAAATCCTCTGGGCATGACTGAACGTCAGCAAACAACTGCAATTACGTGTGGAACGTTTTTATTGATATTGCTCCACTGAAATACAAAATAAGAAGAGTGCTGGTTTCCAAGCCCCAGGAAATCTCCAATGAGACGAGAATGTCAGCCACACTTTCCTCACCTGCAAAGCCGCCTTCTGCTGGGCTGCAATGTGCTGCTGCTCAGCGTGGTCCCGGAAGTCCTTGTTAAGAGAGGGTCTCGAGAGCGCAATGCTAAAATGGGAATCTTAGTTACTTGACTGTTTAGAGACTCCCTTCCTTCTGAATCACATTTTTCATTAGATATTCTAAATAGGGATTACAAAAAAGAAAGAAAACAGAACTTCCTGAATAAGTCTTTTTTCCTTCTCCCACGGTCTACATTAATTTATATGAAGAAAGCCTATATTATTTACTAGGGCTTCAGATTATCTCCTTTTTATTGATGATTTATGGTCCCCTGCTTTCAAACAGATTTGAGGTACTCTGGTCTATCATAAAGTTACATTTATGATGAAAACTAAAGAGTTGAATGTTTCAAGCAGAAGGTAGAACATGCAAAGGTAGGACTGGAGGTCAGGGCTCAGGAGGGGAGAAATGGGTTGGCAAAAAATGAGGCTAGGGAGGAAGGCAGGTGCCGGGATATGTAGAGCCTTGTGAAATAAATTAAGAAATGAAGACCTTCTCCTAACAGTGAAGGGAGACTCCCAAAGAGTGTTACAAGCAGAAGAGTGACTTGATCAGAATTATCACACTGCGGTTCAGAAAGACCGCCACTGTGGCAGACAGTGCTGGTCATCTCCCCAACAACTGTTGCTCTCCCTCCTTCCTCGCTAATGGAACCCACACTTAGTTCAATTATCGTTGGTCCCATTCTTCATGGTGGGCCAGGTTATCCCCCAGGGGGTGAACTTTGATTGGTATAAGACAATACCATTTCCGTTGCTGGTTTCCTGTTTAGGCAAGAGAAAGGTTCACAATTCTGGGCAGCTAGACTTCACGGGTAGTCTGCTTGAAGGCTTTGATAACGTTTTCCTCACTCTTACAAAATGGACACAGGAGAGGAAACTTTCTGGCTTTTGCCTCTACGGGGGCTCGGTGTACAGTGATGCCTAGGCTACTGCAGTCATATTTTGACCAGTAAGGAGGTGCTGACCCATGGAGAAGGGCAGAAAGGAGAGAAGAAAGGAAGCTGGGTCAGTGCTGACACTGGTGTGCCACTGCAGTAAGCCATTCTGGAATCACCTTATCTTCACGCTTCTGGTTAACCTATATCCTAACGTTTATGCCAACTTTTTGGTTTTCTGTTACTTCCAGATTAAAACATCCTAACTGACACAACTGATAAATGTATTCGAGAGAACTTAAGACTGTGGGAAGTTCAGGAGGTAGTAACTGAGGCAAAAAATGAGAGTGGCCAGGACCAGGGCAGCATCAGTTGCAATAAAGAAAAATGGACACGTTTGAGACACATTTCAAAATATAAACATAAGAGAATGATAAATGTTTAGAGATGGAAGTAAAAGGGAATAATAAACAATTAAAGTTCACATTTCTGACTCTGATTACTAGTAGATCTGTACCACTCATGGAGACAAGTAAGCCAACAATATTAAGTAGGTAGAGAGGGAGGGGAGATGAGTTCGGTGTGGGACATACTCAGTTTGAAATGCCTGGAAGACATCAAAGTGCAGATGTCCAGGAGGCAGTCTGGTGCTTGAGACAGAGGACGAGGCTGGAGATGCAAATGTATAAAAGTAATCGGCACATTAATTACAGGCTGTGAAAGTGAATGCAACTGTCCAGTGAAAAGACATAGACTGGGAGACTGGATCTAGAACAGAACTCTGAGGAATATCAACATTCAAGAGACAGGAAGTGGGACTTCCCTGGTGGCTCAGTGGTTAAGAAGCTGCCTGCCAATGCAGGGGACACGGGTTCGAGCCCTGGTCCAGGAAGATCCCACATGCTGCGGAGCAACTAAGCCCGTGTGCCACAACTACTGAGCCTGTGCTCTAGAACCCGCGAGCCACAACTACTGAGCCCGTGTGCCACAACTACTGAAGCCTGTGCGCCTAGAGCCCGTGCTCCACAATGAGAAGCCCACGCATCACAACAAAGACCCAACGCAGCCAAAAATTAATTAATTAATTAATTTAAAAAGAGAGAGAGAGAGGCAGTGGAGAAATGTCTGCAAAAGAAACCAAGATAGTATAACAGTGGATGAATGGAAGCCAAGGAAAGAGAGTATTTTAAGGAGGGCACTGTATACAATGGAATACCACTCAGCCATTAAAAAAAAGAAAGAAATCTTGCCATTTATGACAACAAATACCATATGATCTCACTTATATATGGAATCTAAAAAACAAAACACACAAAACAAAATGAAAACAGACTCATATACACCTGAAACTAACACAATGTCATAAATCAACTATACTCCAATAAAAAAATTTAAAATATATATTAACCAATAAAAAAAAGAAAACAGACTCATAGATAGAACAAACAGGTGGTCACCAGAGGGGAGCAGGTTGGGGGTGGGCAAAATAGGTGAAGGGGATTAAGAGGCACAAACCTTCAGTGAGAAATAAGTCACAGGAATGAAATACAGCATAAGGAATATGATTCATGATACTGTATTAATTTTGTGTGGAGACAATGGTTCCTAGACATTGTGGTGATCATTTCATAATGTATGCTCATGTCAAATCACTGTGTAGTACACCTGAAGCTAACACAACTCCATTTCAATTAAAAAAAAAAAAAAAAGAGGGAGCAATCAGTGGTGTCAAATAACGCTAGGAAGTCTAACAAGAAAAGGACTTTGGTCCACCAGATTTAGCCACAAGGAGGTTGCCAGTGACCTAGGCTCAAACCTGTTCTTTGGGTTGGAGGTGGGGAGGTGCGGAAGTCAGATTGTAGTGGGTTGGGGAGTAAATAAGTGAGAAAGCAGAGATGAGTACGTACAGACAACTCCTTTAAGAGGTCTGGCTGACTCTGCACACCTAAAAAAATAAATTAGCTTTCATGTGAGTCCTTTCCTGTATACCTGAATTCACCAGGGACAGTCCCCTGAAGAAACAGAAGAATATTTTATACTATATTATACTTTTACTAGAAATCAATCTAACAAGCAAATAAAATAACAGAAACAGATAAAAAAAAGAGAGGGGAGAGTTAGGGTGGTGGCTGAATGGGATAACGGATGTCAGGGAAGAGATTTAAGATGGCAGAAACGGGATACAATAAAGATCATTAAGCTACCGCAACTTTACCTATTTTGCATAATGCTTAAAAAGTGGGACATTAACAATAATTTCAGTAACAAAAGAACTATACAAAACTCTTTTCTTTTTTTGAAAGTAGGCTGTAGGGAAATTTTAAGTCTGATTAGAATTAAAATATTTAAAATCTAAGCAATTAAATAATCTAACTTTTCAAGTCTAACTAGGAAATAAAACATAACATGTTAAATTCCAATGTTAAAGAAACAAACCATTGCCAACCAATTTCAGTTATACTGTCCAAGATATTTTTAATATCACTGAATATAAAAACCACATTATTCTTCAATACCTAGCTCCAGGATGATTTGTTGAAGATTGGTTCTGCATTAGTAATTTTCTTTTTTCTTTGTCCAGTTCTGCCAAGATTGCAACTCTATTTTTGTTTTGAAAACCTAAAAAAAGAGAGAGTGTTGGGGATGAGAAAGAGAAATAAAATGTTTTAGAGCTGTTTTATAAACCTAGGCTACCTAGAAACCCAGAAAGCAAACTTCTGTTCTCTAACATGATAACGAACCCACTAGTAAGCAGTTTCCCTAGATGGTTACTATCTCCCTACTGCCTATTTTCCAGCAACTTTAACAGGATAATACGCAGATAAATGCACAGGTTAATACTGACTGAGGACTTTTTTAAGACTTAGTTCTAAAGAATTTTAATCATCAAAGTATGGGTAACAGCATTTGTTTTATAACAAAATCTCTGCAGCCCCAAATGCTACAGGGACCAATCTCTATCCTGCTGAATCTCTGGGAGTGAAGATTTTCTTAGTTCTCAGTTTTAGGCCTCTCTGTGAATGCCTCTTTCATGAGGGGAAAGCATTAGATACACTCAGGTCAAAACAGTATTTTTCTTAACTGCTTTCATTCAGAGATGACACACAGTCTTTCAAGGAACAAGTCAGAGAATTGCAACTGACTAGAAAGCAATTCTGAGAGAGAAATGGAGCATAACTGACAGGGTACAAACAGGTCCCTCATCAAATCCTGAATACTGGGCTCAATTTTGAGCTCCAATTTTAACATAAGATCTAGAGCAGAGGTTCAAAGTCCTGGCCCAGGAGCAGCATCCAACTCTGTTTTTAAAATCTGAATTAAATGCCAACATGTAAACACTGTATACAAAATTCTCAGATTACTTGCTTCTCTTGAAACATCTCAAGGTCTGGCGTAGGGGTCTGGACGCCCCCATGGCAACAATTAGGCAGAACAAAGAAAGAGTTGTCCCCTTTAGCTGGGCACTCTCCAGCTTGTTACAGGCCTTATCAGATTTGTTTATACCTGTAGGCATTTAATTTTCTGATCCCTAATTTAGAAGAAAACAAATGGAAAGGTTAAAAGATTAGAAAAAAAACTATGGAGGCAAAAAAAAGGCCAGGGGCCTAGAATCACTGGGTTAGCATCACTGCGCTAGAAGAAAGAATGAAGAATGGGGAAGGAGGGAGCTTTCAAGCAGAGCAGAAGTAAGCACTCCTCAGGGTACTCACGTGAGGGATTTTAAGCACTTTATATTGATCATAAAGGAGAACTGGGCGGTAGGATGCATATTTCCTCCTCTCCTGGGGAGAGGAGTCAGGTCAGGGACAGCGCAGGATGTACAAGGAACAGGAGCATTCACTGAGATTCACACTGAGATTGGGCTGAACCAGAAGCAGCTGAGGCTTGCAGCACTTTCCCCTAAACCTGCTCTTAAATCTAGCAGCAGTAAACTGACTCAGGCCAGGCCAGAAATGGGCAAAACCTGTCTCTGCCACAGCCATTTTAGGAATTTATCATCTCCATTTTCCTTCTCTGCCCCCTCATGCTTATGCCATCAACCTGTCATCAAATTCTAGTAATAGCAGGCTCCTTTCTGGAACAGATAATTCACACTAACACATTCTGGTACTTCTGAGGAGATGATTTTGCAAGCCTTCCAGGTGATTCTTCATCTATTCTAATCCTAATTCTAATCTTCCTTCCTGCCGACCTCTTAGTTAATCTTCCAGGGAAGAAGCTCTATAAGGCCTTTACAGGCCACATGTCATTACCTGCTCCACCCAACCTCATAGACAGGACTGCCTCAGGAGAAGTCTTCTACCTAAGGAAGGATTTAATATAGAACTCCCAAGAATGTACGATACTTATGCCTGTGAGTGCTAATGCTATGGTAAAGGGCGCCATGTGTAAAAATAATTGAAACTTTGTCGAAATACTGTTAAAGAAACACCATTACCAAAGTAATATAGAATGTCAAGTCCAAACAACCTAATTAGTATGATGTCCTAACATCTTGTAGTTTTTTAAAAAAATAATACCCATAAATTGAAAGAAAAATATTTTATTTCATTTTAAAATAACCACTAATGCAGTGTGTGTACCTGGGCACTGTATAACTTTGCAAACCTGGGAATCAGTTCAGACACTACCATCCTTGTTCCCTGTTCCGTACAGTACTTGTTTTTTATCAAAGCAGTTGCCAAAAACCCACTTCACAAAAATACGACATCGTCGAAAGTAATGTAGCACACTGGTAAGTTAAACTTATTAAATTGCCTATATTTCACAATTTTCTACCTACAGAAACAATAATTTCATATGATTCACTAACTTTAAAAAAAAAATCACATGTCCTTCTTGGCTTGATCAATAACAGCCTCCTTTAAAAAAATTTCATGCATGTTTGACAATCGGAGCACAGGTAGCTATAGTGAACTCCCTGTTACCATGGAAATTAAGTGTGAAAATTAGTAACTATAGACTCTAAATTAATATTAATACACTAGTTTCTTTGTCCACGACCTTTGCCCACTAAGGAGAGCTATGTTATTCTCAATCTGTTTTACTACTCATGGTGAGCCCGTTCCCCAAATAAACCAGTCAGTCAGTATCATATGGATCAGACGGGAAGTACAGAATATGGGTATTACTGATTTTATATAACAGAAACTTCCCTAAAAGTAATGTAATACAAATTAAGGTAAGATAATTATGGAAGGATAAGTATACTGTAATGTGTTATGTAAAGGAATCCAGAAGTGAGTTCTTTGTAAAGTGAAGAATGCTTTCCAGCTTGAGGTTGGCCAGGCAACAACTGGAACATTAAAAAGAGAATAATAATTATAACTAAATGGAACTCAATCTATGATAAACCATGAATTCATAAAAAGATACAAAAAAGAAAGTTAGGGAATTCCCTGGCGGTCCAGTGGTTAGGACTCTGCGCTCTCACTGCTGAGGGGCCGGATTCAATCCCTGGTCGGGGCACTAAGATCTCACAAGCTGTGTGGTGCAGCCAAAAAAAAAAAAAAAATTAAAGTATATAAAAAGATTGTAAAGAAAGGTAAAATAATAGTCATTATGCTAATAATTAGGTTAGTGTTAACATTTAGATGTTTTGTTTCTCCTATTAAGTTTATGTCTGTTTATAAGGCATAGCTGTTTACTTTTTTGTTTAGTTACAGGAGGAAGGGGTAGATATAGGGAACTGTGGATAAGCCAAATAGTCCAAGAAAAAGCAAGTTATATACCAAGAACAGGAGGGTCAGATCAGTGCAGGTCCTCACACACACACATCATTTGAAAGGAAACGCAGTGGTAGATGAGCACCCATGGTCACACACAATGACCAAGCAGAAACCCTGAGCTCTAACTGGATGAATTAGCGGAATATCCTAAAGAGAGCTAATGGTACAGACCTGCTCCCTGATTTCTTGGGAGATGAAACGTCCATAATTCCTGGCAGGAATGCCACCAGAAAAGGGCAATTCATAATGACAACAGAACAATGGGTTATAAAATACTAATCACATTTAAAAAAAAAAAAAAGAAGAAGAAGAAGAGTATTTCATTCAGGGAGTAACCCCAGGTTGCAAGAAACTAAAAATGTATGAGAAAAGGCATGAGTTAAAAAAAAAAAAAAAAAAAATTCTCATTAACTTAGCAAGTTTAGTTACAGAAGTGACCAAGTACACACCAATGCAACTTTTAAATCATCTTTAAAGGCATAAGCAAATCTTGTGATTTACCTAAGAATCAAATCCATCAACAAACCCTAAACCTTGACTAATCTGAAATTTTGTTTTGTTTTGGTAGTGGTAAGACAACCATAACCCTAGGAAGGTGTAAAAAAATTACTAAAATCCTGGGAAAGTACAGAAATAAGAATCTGGGAAGATTATTATAATCCAAGGAAGATTAAAAAAACAAAGTACTACAGAGAGAGTAAATGAATTAATTAAACCCATGGGTTAGTATTTTAAAATAGGTTTAATTTTAAGTATAGTAAGTTTTGCAATCACTATATAAAGTGAAGTATTATAGAAGTCAAATTAATTGTAATTTAAACTGTTATTAAAGATAATTTAATCTTGTTATCAATTCTAAATGCTTAAAACATTCTATTTTGGAACTTAGTTCATAAGTAGGTTTAAAAACTGCACATTAATTATAAGCAGTGATGAGGATTTTTCTCCATGCACAAAATCCCCTTAGACATTAAAGAACTTGTTAAAATAGTTAAATAAGCGGTCATTAGACAGGGGTAGCTCATAGCCTTCCTTCCCTGGTAAAGGATAATGCCTCTCTCTGTATCTCACTTAATGCCCCAGGCTCCCACCCAGAAGCCTGAGTTTTATCCTTATAATACCTCCTTCTTCCTACCCACATCCAACCAATCACCTAGTCCAACCAATTTTATATCCTCGATGTCTCTAAAATATCTTCCCCCCTCAAAGCCTATTCCACAGTCTAACCAGGCAAGGTTATCTCCTGTATAACATTCAAGAACTTAATGTCTACACGTAGGCAGCTGAGAGCCACAAAAACTATTTTACAGGGAAAGGGTATGGTCAGGTCTATTAGGCTTTTACTTTGAGCTTGTCTTATGCCCTGAAACCTATGCTTCCCTCTTGAGCATTCAAAAATAATCTAGTACTAATTTACATGTCAGTTTTGTACAAAACATTTACTGTATTATAGATATATATAAAAGTCAAGAGATAGCAGTTAGGTAATAATAATAGCTTATTTCAAATTTGAAACGTAAGGCAAAAAAATAGGTAGTCAATTGGGTTATGTGAAGTAGTTCAGTGTAATTTTCTAGAGCAAGATTCTCCCACCTTCAGAGTTTGTAATACAAACTTACTCTAAGGCGTCAATATATAAAATTTAACTTTTATTCTAATCACTACATGAATTGTTTGTTTAAACACAAACTGTCTCTCGCCATAATTCAACATTTTACTTTTGCATTATTTTACATGTATCTTAAAGTTACATGTAACTTTTACATTCTTAAAAGCATGAGAGTGTTAAAATATATTATCTCATGTACAGTAGGAATTACTTAATATTCCTTTATAACTAAACTTTTTCCTAATAAAATTATCTTAGAATAAAGCAGCACACTCCAAAAGTTCCACTTAGAACTATAGCTCTATCTCCATTCACAATCATATATATTCTCATTTCCATATTCATTTATAGAAACATTTAACTCCCACACATTTCTGTGTCACTAAAAATATTCTGGAGTAACTAGCATTACAGCAAATTGCATTTAAAACCTAACAGCTGATATTCACTTTGCATGAATAGTTCTATGACACTTAAACAAGGACTAAAAGGAATTCCTTTCATTGAAAAAAATCTAAAACTAAAGAATGAAAATTATTGTTTGATTAGTGGGGTTATGGACAATCTACTTTCCAATTACAGTTGTTATATTGCTTTCATAACAATTTTTTAAGATATTTTAAAATATTCAAATCCTTTCAAATGATTATCTTACAAGCTATATACTCTTCACAACTATACAGTAAATGAACTGTCATCCTAAAACAGCTGTTTAGGGGGAGTTCCCTGGTGGAGTAGTGGTTAGGATTCCGGGCTTTCACCACCATGCCCAGGTTCAATCCCTGATTGGGTAACTGAGATCCCACAAGCCGTGTGGCACGGCAAAAAAAAAAAAAAAAGACAGCTGTTCAGTATTGGAGGACAGTCACTGTGGCACTATTAGTTTAACATGTTTTAAGTTATTTATTGATTCAACATATATTTATTGTGTATCCATGACATACATACAGGCACTAAGGTAGAGTCTAAGGATGCAATGATGAGCCACAACTTGATTTGATGCTAGTTCTCATGGTTCTTAAACATTCCCGTGAAGATAGAGATTATCAAATAATTACACAAATGAATGTATAATTAGAGTCTAAGATGAGTAGTCTGAAATAAAGAAATAACATTCTATAAGCATTAAAAACAATCATTGTAGGAATCAAGGTTTTTTTTTTTTTACACCTTTATTGGAGTATAATTGCTTCATACTGTTGTGTTAGTTTCTGCTGTATAACAAAGTGAATCAGCTATATGTATACATATATCCCAATATCCCCTCCCTCCCACCCTCCCTATCCCACCCCCCTAGGTCGTCACAAAGCATCGAGCTGATCAGCCTGTGCTATGCAGCAGCTTCCCACTAGCTATCCATTTTACACTTGGAAGTGTATATATGTTAATGCTATTCTCTCTCTTCATCCCAGCCTCCCCTTCCCCACCCCATCCTCAAGTCCGATCTCTACATCTGTGTCTTTATTCCTGCCCTGCCACTAGGTTCATCAGTACCATTTTTCTATATTCCATATATATGCATTAGCATACGGTATTTGTTTTTCTCTTTCTGACTTACTTCACTCTGTATGACAGACTCTAGGTCCATCCACCTCATTATAAATAACTCAGTTTTGTTCCTTCTTATGGCTGAGTAATATTCCACTGTATATCTGTGCCACATCTTCTTTATCCATTCATCTAGCCATGGACACTTAGGTTGCTTCCACATCCTGGCTATTGTGAATAGTGCTGCAATGAACATTGTGGTACATGACTTATTTTGAATTATGGTTTTCTCAGGGTATATGCCCAGTAGAGGGATTGCTGGGTCATATGGTAGTTCTATTTTTAGTTTTTTAAGGAACCTCCATACTGTTCTCCACAGTGGCTGTATCAATTTACATCCCCACCAACAGGAATCAATGTTGAATCAACCTGACCTAGACTGGGAGTAGGGGGAGCAGTGTCAGAGAAGTCTCCCACAAGAAGTAATGCTGGAGCTGAAATGTTAGATTAATTAGGTTAATTAGGGGTGGGGGACAAAATAACACTTCTCCCTTTAGAAAGATCACTGTAGCTACAAGGTTGAGAATACACTAGACAAGAGAAAAAGAGACTATTACAGTAGAACAAGGTGGAGATGACAGAAGTTGTTAGTGGCCAGGGAAATGGAGAGAGATGAACAGACCCAAGAGCTTTTAAGGAAGTTAAATCAACAGGACAGTGATAGAATAAATAAGAAGTCAAGAATGAGGAAGAAGGTGTCATGGATGGTTCTGAGGTTTTTGGCTCATATAGTTAAATGGTATATTATTTGTACTGCTGCTGTAACAAATTACCACAAACTTAATGGCTTAAAACAACACAAATCTATTATCTTACAGTTCTATAGGTCAGTAGTCTCACTGGGCTAAAATCAAGTGCTGCATTCCTTTCTGGAGGCTCTAGGAGAGAATCTGTTTCCTTCCCTTTTCCATCTTATAGATGTGCCTGAGTTCCCTGGCTTGTGGTCCCCTTTCTCCAACTTAAAAGCCAACAACATTGCATGTCTCTGACCCTTCTGTGGTCATTTCTCTCTGACCACAACCAGGAAAAAGTTCTTTGCTTTTAAAGACTCATGTGGGAGGGGGACCTTCAAGATGGTGGAGGAGTAAGACGTGGAGATCACCTTCCTCCCCACAAATACATCAAAAATACATCTACACGTGGAACAACTCCTACAGAACACCTACTGAACCCTGGCAGAAGAACTCAGACTTCCCAAAAGGCAAGAAACTCCCCACGTACCTGGGTAGGGCAAAAGAAAAAAGAAAAAACAGAGACAAAAGAATAGGGATGGGACCTGCACCTCTGGGAGGGAGCTGTGAAGGAGGAAAAGTTTCCAAACACTAGGAAGACCCTTCACGGGCAGAAACGGGGGGTGGCGGGGGAGAAGCTTCCGAGCCACGGAGGAGAGCACAGCAACAGGGGTGCGGAGGGCAAAGCGGAGAGATACCCCCACAGAGGATCGGTGCCGACCAGCACTCACCAGCCGGAGAGGCTTGTCTGCTCACCCGCCAGGGCGGGTGGGGACTGGGAGCTGAGGCTCGGGCTTCGGTCAGATCCCCAGGGAGAGGACGAGTTGGCTGCGTGAACACAGCCTGAAGGGGGCTAGTGTGCCACAGCTGGCTGGGAGGGAGTCCGGGAAAAAGTCTGGAACTGCCTAAGAGGCAAGAGACTATTGTTTCGGGGTGCACGAGGAGAGGGGGTTCAGAGCACTGCCTAAACGAGCTCCAGAGACGGGCGCGAGCCGCGGCTATCAGCGCGGACCCCAGAGACGGTCATGAGACGCTAAGGCTGCTGCTGCAGCCACCAAGAAGCCGTGTGCAAGCACATATCCCTATCCGCACCTCCCCTCCTGGGAGCCTGTACAGCCTGCCACTGCCAGGGTCCCGTGATCCAGGGACAACTTCCCCAGGAGAACACACTGCACGCCTCAGGCTGTTGCAACAACGTGCCAGCCTCTGCCGCCGCAGGCTCGCCCCGCATTCCGTACCCCTCCCTCCCCCCGGCCTGAGTGAGCCAGAGCCCCCTGATCAGCCGCTCCTTTAAGCCCCTCCTGTCTGAGCAAAGAACAGATGCCAGAGGGTGACCTACATGCCCTCTGTACATGCAGAGGTGGGGCCAAATCCAAAGCTGAACCCCAGGAGCTGTGAGAACAAAGAAGAGAAAGGGAAATCTCTCCCAGCAGCCTCAGGAGCAGCGGATTAAATCTCCACAATCAACTTGATGTACCCTGCATCTGTGGAATACCTAAATAGGCAAGGAATCATCCCAAAATTCCTGTGGTGGACTTTGGGAGCAACTGTAGACTTGGGGTTTGCTTTCTGCATCTAATTTGTTTCTGGTTTTATGTTTATCTTAGTTTAGTATTTAGAGCTTATTATCATTGGTAGATTTGTTTATTGATTTGGTTGCTCTCTTCCTTTTTTTTCTTTTTATATATATTTTTTTCCGTTTTCTCTTTTTGTGAGTGTGTATGTGTATGCTTCTTTATGTGATTTTGTCTGTATAGGTTTGCTTTTACCATTTGTCCTAGGGCTCTCTCTATCCGCTTTTGGTTCTTTTAAGTATAGCTTTTAGTGCTTGTTATCACTGGTGGATTTATTGGTTTGGCTGCTCTCTTGTTTTTTTTTTTAATTTTTTATATTTTAAGAATTATTTTTATGTTTTATTTTAGTAACTTTATTTTATTATTATTTTTTCTTTCTTTCTTTTTTTTCTCTCTTTTCTTCTGAGCTGTGTGGCTGACAGGGTCTTGCTGCTCTGGCCGGGTGTCAGGCCTGAGCCTCTGAGGTGGGAGAGCCGAGTTCAGGACACTGGGCCACTAGAGACCTCCCGGCCCACGTAATATCAATTGGTGAGAGCTCTCCCAGAGATCTCCATCTCAATGCTAAGACCCAGATCCACTCAACGACCAGCAAGCTCTAGTGCTGGACATCCCATGCCAAACAACTAGCAAGACAGGAACACGACCCCACCCATTAGCAGACAGGCTACCTAAAATCATAATAAGGTCACAGACACCCCAAAATACACCACCGGACGTGGTTCTGCCCACCAGAAAGACAAGATCCAGCCTCATCCACCAGAACACAGGCATCAGTCCCCTCCACTAGGAAGCCTACACAACCCACGGAACCAACCTCACCCACTGGGGTCAGACACCAAAAACAATGGGAACTACAAACCTGCATCCTGAGAAAAGGAGACCCCAAACAAAGTAAGTTAAGCAAAACGAGAAGACAGAAATACACAGCAGATGAAGGAGCAAGGTAAAAACCCACCAGACCAAAGAAATGAAGAGGAAATAGACAATCTACCTGAAAAAGAATTCAGAGTATTGATAGTAAAGATGATCCAAAATCTTGGAAATAGAATGGAGAAAATACAAGAAACGTTTAACAAAGACCTAGAAGAACTAAAGAGCAAACAAACAACGATGAACAACACAATAAGTGAAATTAAAAATTCTCTACAAGGAATCAATAGCAGAATAACTGAGGCAGAAGAATGGATAAGTGACCTGGAAAATAAAATAGTGGGAAAAAAATGCTGCAGAGCAGAATAAAGAAAAAAGAATGAAAAGAATTGAGGACAGTCTCAGAGACCTCTGGGACAACATTAAACGGACCAACATTCGAATTATAGGGGTCCCAGAAGAAGAAGAGAAAAAGAAAGGGACGGAGAAAATATTGGAAGAGATTATAGTTGAAAACTTCCCTAATATGGGAAAGGAAATAGTCAAGTCCAGGAAGCACAGAGAGTCCCGTACAGGATAAATGGAGAAGCACGCCAAGACACATATTAATCAAACAGTCAAAAATTAAATACAAAGAAAAAATATTAAAAGCAGCAACAGAAAAGCAACAAATAACATACAAGGGAATCCCCATAAGGTTAACAGCTGATATTTCAGCAGAAAGTCTGCAAGCCAGAAGGGTGTGGCAGGACATATTTAAAGTGATGAAAGGGAAAAACTTACAACCAAGATTACTCTACCCAGCAAGGATCTCATTCAGATTCGACAGAGAAATTAAAACCTTCACAGACAAGCAAAAGCTAAGAGAATTCAACACCACCAAACGAGCTTTACAACAAATGCTAAAGGAACTTCTCTAGGCAGGAAACACAAGAGAAGGAAAAGACCTACAATAATAAACCCAAAACAATTAAGAAAATGGTAACAGGTACATACATATCAATAACTACCTTAAATGTAAATGGATTAAACACTCCAACCAAAAGACACAGACTGGCTGAATGTATACAAAAACAAGACCCATATATATGCTGTCTACAAGAGACCCACTTCAGACCTAGGGACACATACAGACTGAAAGTGAGGGGATGGAAAAAGTTATTCCATGCAGATGGAAATCAAAAGAAAGCTGGAGTAGCAATTCTCATATCAGACAAAATAGACTTTAAAATAAAACTATTACAAGAGACACTGAAGGACACTACATAATGATCAAGGGATCAATCCAAGAAGAAGATACAACAATTGTAAATATTTATGCACCCAACATAGGAGCACCTCAATGCATAAAGTAAATGCTAACAGCCATAAAAGGGGAAATAGACAGTAACACAATCATAGTAGGGGACTTTAACACCCTACTTTCACCAATGGACAGATCATCCAAAATGAAAATAAATAAGGAAACACAAGTTTTAAATGATACATTAAACAAGATGGACTTAATTGATATTTATATTATTTTGGACATTCCATCCAAAAACAACAGAATACACTTTCTTCTCAAGTGCTCATGGAACATTCTCCAGGATAGATCGTATCTTGGGTCACAGATCAAGCCTTGGTAAATTTAAGAAAACTGAAATTGTATCAAGTATCTTTTCTGACCACAACACTATGAGACTAGATATCAATTACAGGAAAAAAAATCTGTAAAAAATACAAACACGTGGAGGCTAAACAATACACTACTAAATAGCCAAGATCACTGAAGAAATCAAAGAGGAAATCAAAAAATACCTAGAAACAAATGACAATGAATACACGATGACCCAAAACCTATGGGATGCAGCAAAAGCACTTCTAAGAGGGAAGTTTATAGCAATACAATCCTACCTCAAGAAACAAGAAAAATCTCAAATAAACAATCTAACCTTACACCTAAAGCAATTAGAGAAAAAAGAATTTTAAAAAACCCAAAGTTAGCAGAAGTAAAGAAATCATAAAGACCAGATCAGAAATAAATGAAAAAGAAATGAAGCAAAGATCAATAAAAAAATAGCAAAGATCAATAAATAGCAAAATAGAAAAGATCAATAAAACTAAAAGCTGGTTCTTTGAGAAGATAAACAAAAATAATAAACCATTAGCCAGACTCATCAAGAAGAAAAGGGAGAAGACGCAAATCAGTAGAATTAAAAATGAAAAAGGAGAAGTAACAACTGACACTGCAGAAATACAAAGGATCATGAGAGATTATTACAAGCAACTATATGCCAATAAAATGGACAACCTGGAAGAAATGGACAAATTCTTAGAAAAGCACAACCTCCCGAGACTGGACCAGGAAGAAATAGAAAATATAAACAGACCAGTCACAAGCACTGAAATTGAAACTGTGATTAAAAATCTTCCAACAGGGACTTCCCTGGTGGTGCAGTGATTAAGAATCTGCCTGGCAATGGAGGAGACACGGGTTCGATCCCTGGTCCAGGAAGATCTCACATGCCACGGAGCAACTAAGCCTGTGCACCACAACTACTGAGCCTGTGCTCTAGAGCCCACAAGCCGCAACTACTGAGTCCACACGCCTAGAGCCCTGCTCCGCAACAAGAAAAGCCACCACAATGAGAAGCCCACGCACCGCAATGAACAGTAGCCCCCGCTTGCCACAACTAGAGAAAGCCCACATGCCGCAGCGAAGACCCAATGCAGCCAAAAATAATAAATTGAAAAAAAAAATCTTCCAAAAAACAAAAGCCCAGGACTAGAGGGCTTCCCAGGCGAATTCTATCAAACATTTAGGGAAGAGCTAACACCTATCCTTCTCAAACTCTTCCAAAATATAGCAGAGGGAGGAACACTCCCAAACTCATTCTATGAGGCCACCATCACCCTGATACCAAAACCAGCAAAGATGTCACAAAAGAAGACAACTACAGACCAATATCACTGATAAACACAGATGCAAAAATCCTCAACAAACTACTAGCAAACAGAATCCAACAGCACATTAAAAGGATTATACACCATGATCAAGTGAGGTTTATCCCAGGAATGCAAGGATTCTTCAATATACGCAAATCAATCATTGTGATAAACCATATTAACAAATTGAAGGATAAAAAAAAATATGATCATCTCAATAGATGCAGAAAAAGCTTTCAACAAAATTCAACACCCATTTACGATAAAAACCCTCCAAAACCTCAACATAATAAAGGCCATATATGACAAACCCACAGCCAACATCATTCTCAATGGTGAAAAACTGAAACCATTTCCACTAAGATCAGGAACAAGACAACGTTGCCCACTCTCACCACTATTATTCAACATAGTTTTGGAAGTTTTAGCCACAGCAATCAGAGAAGAAAAAGAAATAAAAGGAATCCAAATCAGAAAAGAAGAATAAAACTGTCACTGTTTGCAGATGACATGATACTATACATAGAGAATCCTAAAGATGCTACCAGAAAACTACCAGGACTAATCAATGAATTTTGTAAAGTAGCAGGATACAAAATTAATGCATACAAATCTCTTGCATTCCTATACACTAATGATGAAAAATCTGAAAGAGAAATTAAGGAAACAATCCCATTTACCACTGCAACAAAAAGAATAAAATACCTAGGAATAAACCTACCTAGGGAGACAAAAGACCTGTATGCAGAAAACTATAAGACACTGATGAAAGAAGTTAAAGATGATACAAACAGATGGAGAGATATACCATGTTCTTGGATTGGAAGAATCAACACTGTGAAAATGACTATACTACCCAAAGCAATCTACAGATTCAGTGCATTCCCTATCAAACTACCAATGGAATTTTTCACAGAACTAGAACAAAAAAATTCACAATTTGTATGGAAATACAAAAGACCCTGAACAGCCAAAGCAATCTTGAGAAAGAAAAGCAGAGCCGGAGGAATCAGGCTCCCGGACTTCAGACCATACTACAAAGCTACAGTACTCAAGACACTATGGTACTGGCACAAAAACAGAAATATAGATCAATGAAACAGGACAGAAAGCCTAGAGATAAACCCACGCACATATGGTCGCCTTATCTTTTTTAAAGCAGGCAAGAATATACAGTGGAGAAACGACAGCCTCTTCAATAAGTGGTGCTGGGAAAACTGGATAGCTACATGTAAAAGAATGAAATTAGAACACTCCCTAACACCATACACAAAAATAAACTCAGAATGGATTAAAGACCTAAATGTAAGGCCAGACATTATCAAACTCTTAGAGGAAAACAGGCAGAACACTCTATGACATAAATCACAGCAAGATCCTATTTGACCCATCTCCTAGAGAAATGCAAATAAAAAGAAAAATAAACAAATGGGACCTAATGAAACTTAAAAGCTTTTGCACAGCAAAGGAAAACATAAACAAGACAAAAAACCCTCAGAATGGGAGAAAATATTTGCAAATGAAGCAACTGACAAAGGATTAATCTCCAAAATATACAAGCAGCTCATGCAGCTCAATATCAAAAAAACAAACAACCCAATCCAAAAATGGGCAGAAAACCTAAGTAGACATTTCTCCAAAGCAGATATACAGATTGCCAACAAAGATGTGAAAGGATGCTCAACATCACTGATCATTAGAGAAATGCAAATCAAAACTACAATGAGGTATCACCTCACACCAGTCAGAATGGCCATCATCAAAAAATCTACAAACAATAAATGCTGGAGAGGGTGTGGAGAAAAGGGAACCCTCTTGCACTGTTGGTGGGAATGTAAACTGATACAGCCACTATGGAGAACAGTATGGAGGTTCCTTAAAAAACTAAAAACAGAACTACCATACAACCCAGCAATCCCACTACTGGGCATATACCCTGAGAAAACCATAATTCTGAAAGAGTCATGTACCACAATGTTCACTGCAGCTCTATTTACAATAGCCAGGACACGGAAGCAACCTAAGTGTCCATGGCCAGATGAATGGATAAAGATGATGTGGCACATACACACAATGGAATACTACTCGGCCATAAAAAGAAACGAAATTGAGTCATCTGTAGTGAGGTGAACGGACCTAGAGTCTGTCATACAGAATGAAGTTAAGTCAGAAAGAAAAAAATACTGTATGCTAACACATATATATGGAATCTAAAAAAAGAAAAAAGGTTCTGAAGAACCTAGGGGCAGGATAGGGATAAAGACAAAGATGTAGAGAATTGACTTGAGGACATGGGGAGGGGGAAGGGTAAGCTGGGATGAAGTGAGCGAGTGGTACGAACATACATACACTACCAAATGTAAAATAGATAGCTAGTGGGAAGCAGCTGCATAGCACAGCGAGATCAGCTCGGTGCTTTGTGACCACCTAGAAGGGTGGGATAGGGAGGGTGGAAGGGTGGGAGACGCAAGAGGGAGAGGATATGGGGATATATGTATACGTATAGCTGATTCACTTTGTTATACAACAGAAACTAACACACCATTGTAAAGCAGTTATACTCCAATCAAGATGTTAAAAAATAAAAAAATAAATACTACATGTTCACAAAAAAAAAAAAAAGAAAAGCCTAGATTGTCTGGAAGAGACTAAATACAGTCATTCAAGGTGATTTTTCTGAGAGCTCAGAAAGAGAGAACTGTACAGACAGCTTCTATCACTATATCTGCTCATATATATATATATCTGTTTATATATATTTCATCATGAACAGAATGTTGACACAAATATGAATGTTAAAGGTGCTTCTGGGGAAGTCTCAGATGGATATGAGGAATATGTTACTGGAAACTGGAGGAAAAGCAGTCCTTGTTACAAAGTGGCAGGGAACTTGACCAAATTATGTTCTAGTGTTTTGTGGAAAGTAAAAGCTGTCAGTAATGAACTTGGATATTTAACTGAGGATATTTCTAAGCAAAATGTTGAAGGTGTGACGTGGTTTCTCCTTGCTGCTTATAGTAAAGTGTGAGAGGGAGACAACTGAAAAAGAAATTATTATGCAAAAAGGAACCAGAACTTGAAGACCGAAAATTCTCAGCTTATTCATATTGCAAAAAATGAGAAAGTGTGTTCAGGAGAGAACACCAAAGACATGGCTGGACAATCTTTACTAAAGAGATTATGGGTGTGTCACATGGATCCAATCAACCATCTCAGCAGAAGCACTGCCAGCTTGGACTGAAGAGAACAGAGGTGGGCTGAAATGAAGGAAGGCTGTCGGACTTCTGGGGTTCTACAAGCAGGAAGTTAGATGTTAGAGATGTCTGGATGCAAACATGCGTCATCCTTCGAGTACAGGGAGGAATGACTCTGAAGGTGGGTCAGGGGTCAGCAGGACTGCTACTGCCACTATGGGTCCAGAGAGCACAGGCCCAGGCAGCAGGACTGTTTCCTCATTGGTTCCAGAGGGTTTGGGGACAAAATTCAGGGAGGAGAAGGCAGAGCCACCACCCTTGTTAGACAGAAAATTGAGCCAAAGAGGATTTCACTCTTGAGCCTTAAAATCTAATGGAATTTTCCACAGTAGTTTCTTAAAATTAGCCACACATATATATATATATATATATATATATATATATATTTTAAACATTTCTTGCTTCTCAGCTCTTTTTTTAAATTTATTTATTTTTATTTATTTATGGCTGTGTTGGGTCTTCGTTTCTGTGCGAGGGCTTTCTCTAGTTGTGGCAAGTGGGGGCCACTCTTCATCGCGGTGCACGGGCCTCTCACTATCGCGGCCTCTCTTGTTGCGGAGCACAGGCTCCAGACGCGCAGGCTCAGTAATTGTGGCTCACGGGCCCAGTTGCTCCGCGGCATGTGGGATCTTCCCAGACCAGGGGTCGAACCCGTGTCCCCTGCACTGGCAGGCAGATTCTCAACCACTGCGCCACCAGGGAAGCCCAGCCACATATATTAATGTCATACAAATAATGTCAGCACACAAATGTGTGCTGTAGAAATGTTGCAGACTGGAGAGTAAAAGATGTGAGTTCTAGTACTGATGTTGATATAATAAACTAAATCTTTGAATAAATTAAAAATCTAATGGAATTTGCCCTGCTAGGTTTTGGACTTGCTTAGGACCTGTCAAGGCTTCTTCTTTCCAATTTCTTCCTTTTGGAAGGGGAATGTCTATCCTATACCTGTCCCACTATTGTGTTTTGGAAGCAGATAACTTGTTTGGTTTCATAGGTTCACTATTGGAGAGGAATTTTGCCTCAGGATGAATCATACCTCTAGTCTCACTCATATCTGATTTAGATGCTATTTAGATGAAATTTTAGACTTAGAGTTGATGCTGGAATGGGTTAAGACTTTTGTGGCTGTTGGAATGGGGCAAATATATTTCACATGTGAGGACTTGAATTTTGGAGGCTGAGAGGGTGGAGTGTTATAGGTTAAATTGTATCCTTGCAAAACACATAGGTTGAAGTCCTAAGCCCTAGTACCTCAGAATGTGACTGTATTTGGATACAGAGTTTTTAAAGAGGCAATTAAGGTTGAATGAGGTCATTGGGAGTGGGCCCTAAGCCAATATGACTCGTGTCCTTATAAGAAGAGGAGATCAGGACATGCACACACACAGAAAAGAAAGACCATGTGAAGACACAGGGAGAAAAGACACAGGCCATCTACAAGCCAAGGAGAGAGGCTTCAGGAGAAATCAACTCTGCTGACAACTTGATCTCAGAATTGTGAGAAAATAAATTTGTTGTTTAACAACAACAACAAAAAAGAACTACTAATACATGCTACTACACAGATGAACCTCAAAAACATGCTAAGTGAAACCAGACACAAGAGACCATATACTGTAAGAGTCCATTTATATGAAAGGTGTCCAGAAGAGGCAAATTTATAGAGACAAAAAGTACATTAGCGGTTGCCCAGGCCTGTAAGAATGGGAAGTGACTGCAAACAGGCATGAGTTTTCTTTCTGGGTTAACGGAAATGTTATAAAATTAGATATTGGTGAAAGTTACACACTTTACAAAGGTACTAAAGATTCCTGAAGTGTAATCTTAATACAGGTGAATCTTATAGCATGTAAATTATATCTCAATAAAGTTGTTTAAAAATTTTTTTAAAATAAAACATAAAGACTCATGTGATTAAAATGGGCCCACCTGGATAATCCAGGATAATCTTCCCATCTCAAGGTCGTTAACCTTAATCACGCGAGCAAAATTCCTTTTGCTATGTAAGGTAACAAAGTCACAGATTCTGGGGATTATGACGTCGGCATTTTTTGGAGGGATGTGGGGAGAATACTATTCTGCCTACCAAACTCCTTAATGATATATAAAATGTATTCAGTGGTTAAAACTCAAACTTATTCGGGGGAGACTGCCTGATGTCTAAGTCTTAGCAGAATAAAAAATACAACAACATTATTAACATGAAGTAATTAGTACCAGTAACTAGTCTTCTAGCTATCTAGTTAATGGCAAACACTTCCTGTAACTTGTAGGATTAAAAAATTATTCAACTCTTAGCCACCTTTGGAATTTACTGAAAATACAGATCAAGGAAAGGAATAAGCCCTAATGTCTGCTCAGGTGATCTCCCTGTGTTCAAGTTCTCTCTCACTCAGACCCCAAGGACTTACCCCTTTTAAGCTATCGCCACTTTTTCTATCCACTGAGGTTTCTTGTCTTCAGCACTAGCTAAATAAGATGATGAAATCTCTTCTGCTTGAATCACCCTTTCCTCCTCACTCATTTTTCTTTTCCTCTTACAGATAAACTCACAGGCCCATTTCCCTGTAAGGATTTTCTGCTCAATAACAGATGGAGAAGAGATACAAAAATTAAGATGAGGTCTTCTGCCCCTAGTCTAGAGCTCCCAATTTTTTTTTAGATACTATAATTAGAATGTTCTAACCCTCCAGCTAAAGTGCAGTATGGGAAAACAATGAACAGGGGACTTGGACACAGATTCAATTTGGGTTCTCATCTCAGTATTACCAGTTACTATTTAATATTGGGAAAATTACCTCACTATGCAGGACTGATGGACATAACAGTGACAACTTTGAAGGGTGGTTACATGAAATATAGAAAATAAAAATAAAATACCTAGCACACTGCCTGCCACGTGGTAGTTGCTTAATAAATACTAGCTATTACTGTTATTATTACCTAGTGTTCTCTATCATTTAGATTGTCAGCCTCACTAGATTCTTGTCAGCCCCATTCTGACAATTCTCTGTCAGTAAACTGTTTTTCATTACACAGGGTACAATTGATTAGCACAGCTTTCTAGGTTACACTCACATGACAGGCCTCCCAGGCCAGTCTGAATGGACCTGGGGATCATAAGCTCTCTTCTACTATACAAACAATCTCATGCTAGTTTACGTCATATTCTGCCTCAACTCAGTTTCATTCCTATTTGAACCTGGGCCTACAGATCAATCCTAGCATCAGAAAATCACTGTACACTCTTCGCCTTGGCAATGAAAAATGAGGCAAAAAGAAATCTAGCTTTAAAAAACGAACTCCAAATTGTGTCTTTGTGTCCACTCTCATCTTTAAAAATGTACACATGCAAGAATTTTGAGATGATTTTTATATATCACTAGGGTAAATTCTTAATTGAGAGGTAGCATACCTTAGTACAAGCCTGAAGGGTAAATCTGCTTTCCTTCTGGACCATAGGTGGTTTAGGTGAAACTTGTACTTGGGTCTGAGGTCAAGCAAGACACCTCCCAGGAGCTATGTTCCATTCTTACACAGAGCCCTAAAATCACAGCTAAGAGCATCCAAACTGGCCCCAAATCAATAGTTCCCACCACTTGATCTGCAGGGCTTATAGTTATTACTCTAAGCATTTTGAGATAACTATAAAAGAATCAAAAGAATTCACATTCTTTTTTTTTTTTGAGGGCAATCGCTATTTTTTAAAAATTATTTATTTATTTATGGCTGCATTTGGTCTTCGTTGCTGCGCGCAGGCTTTCTCTAGTTGCATCAAGCGGGGGGGTTCTCTTGTTGCGAAGCACAGGCTCTAGGTGCGTGGGCTTCAGTAGTTGTGGCACATGGGCTCAGTAGTTGTGGCACACGGGCTCAGTAGTTGTGGCACACGGGCTCAGTAGTTGTGGCTCGCAGGCTCTAGAGCTCAGGCTCAGTAGTTGTGGTGCACGGGCTTAGTTGCTCTGCAGCATGTGGGATCTTCCCCGACCAGGGATCAAACCCATGTCCCCTGCACTGGCGGGCAGATTCTTAACCACTGCGCCACCAGGGAAGTCCCAAGAATTCACATTCTTTACTCAGTTTTTCACCAGGTTTCTCTGTGTATCTGAAATCAGGTTAGACCAATCTCCCAACTGCCAGCACATAATCACAGGATCTTGGTATTTACCAACGATGAGAGCCTCTTTACATAGGAATGGTACCTTGGCCAAATTCCAGTTTAACAATCGGCCTCTACATATTAAATTCTCAAAATGTTACTTCTTATCAATCAAATAATTATTATGAACCTATTGAATGTTCCACACTGTGATGGATGCTAAGAATATGAGACTTCAGTAACTGTCTGCCAAGAGCCTGTGAAATTTAGCGGTTCAGATTACTACTACAGTATGATAGACTGCTAGATCTGAAAGAGGGCCTGTCCCCTACGCCAGAGACATTAATAAATTAAAACACACAGATGAAGATTTCTTAAAAGTCATCGTTCTTTCAGTTATCATTATAAGGTAATTATGGAACTTGGTATTCAATCTCCACAATAAGTAGTTCCAATACACATAAACAGTACAGAAATAATATAGAGAGTAAAATGCAATAGATCCAAATAAATAAGAATTTTAAATTTTCACTGAGAGTCTAGGAGTCTACAGAACATGATATGGACTCCCTCTGCTGGTGCCTAATAGCAGCAGCTCCATGACACCAACAATATCACTGACAAAAGAACAACAAAAGCCAAAGGACTAATCTAAATTCGCTTCTATGTTTTTTTGTTTGTTTGTTTTATAAATTTATTTATTTATTTTTGGCTGCGTTGGGTCTTCCTTGCTGTGCGCGGGCTTTCTTTTCAGTTGCAGCAAGCAGGGGATACTCTTTGTTGCGGTGCGCAGGCCTCTCATTAAGGTGGCTTCTCTTGTTATGGAGCAGGGGCTCTAGGTGCGCGGGCTTCAGTAGTTGTGGCACATGGGCTCAGTAGTTGTGGCACAGGGGCTTAGTTGCTCCGCGGCATGTGGGATCTTCCCAGACCAGGGCTCGAACCCATATCCCCTGCACTGGCAGGCAGATTCTTAACCACTGCGCCACCAGGAAAGCCCTCGCTTCTATTTAGATTAAGGGATGTTTCATAGTGGATTTGACTATGGATCAATCAAAGGCGACAGTAAAAATGATTGTGCTTTATTGCAACTGCTTTAAAAAAAAAAGTAACTAGCAAATTGTAAATCTTGCATATTTGTGCTATTAAAACAGACAGATAAAAATATTTAATTTGTTTTCATTTGGACTGCATTGTGTGATTTTTAGCAGCATATTTTCTCACCAAAATAGATTTCTCTTAGTTTCATTTCGGTTCAAATTAAATTATTTTTAATCTGAATCCTTATAACTTGGTGAAAAGAGGAGGTCAAAGACCATAGGGGAATACTGACCTGTGATTAGTCCATAGAGCACACAAATCACACTTGGTTATTTGAGAGAACAGAATTGTATTAGCTGGTTACAGCCAGTAAAGCTATCACCAGAGCTAGCTTTTTACAATACCACACTTCTATAAAACTCATGTAATCTTTAGTCTGTCCTAAATGCAACTAATATACTAAAACAGATTCAGTGGGCTTCCAGCTTCCAGTACTAGCAAAATAGTTTGGTTAGAGTAATCCTGCCACAAATATAATAATAAATTCTGGAAAAAATACTAAACATTCATTATTTGAAGGCACTAGGGACTGACCAAAATCAGGCAGAAACTGCAACTGGTGAAATTTGGGAATTGGTGGCCTTTTGCACTCCTCAATCCACGAACAGCTTGCATAGCCTCACCTTACTGGCTTGAGGTATCAGAGGACAGAGTTCAGGACTGGCAGAGTAACCAGAAAATTAGGGGAGAGACTTGAGAGGGAAAGGCAGAAGGAGTAAAGCCTAAAACATGCCTATAAAATCCACCCAAAGTTTTCGCTTTCTGCTAAACTACACATACATGGGAGAGACAAATAAAGCACTAAAGCAGCAACTGGAAGCTGAAAAGAATGAGCAGAGATTTCAGCTGCTGCCCAGCACAAGGGAGACAAGAGTTTGGAGTATGAGTTGAGCCAAGCCATCTGCTAGAATAAAAATCACATTTCAGAGGAATATAACAGAATTCAGAGTCTCTACAATGTATTAGTCATAATATCCAGTATTCAATAACAAATCACTAAGTATAGTAAGAAAAAGGAAAATGTGACCCATTCTCAAAAAAAATGCAGTCAACAGAAACCAACTCAAAAGATGATCTAAATGATGCAATTAGCAGTGACATAGGACTGGTATCTAGACTCTTAAAAAAAAAATTGATAATAAAAATAACCCAAATTTTTAAAAAATGAGCAAAAGCCTTGAACAAACACTTCACAAAGGAAGTGAAAACAAACACTTCACAAAGGAAGATTTGCAATGGCCAATAAGCACATAAAAAAGTGCTTTTGCCAACATTTGTCATCAGGGAAATCCAAGTTAATATTACAATGAGATGTCACTTCACACCCTCTAACATGGCTAAAATTGAAAAGACCAACAATGCTATATATGGAGCAACCAGAATTCTCACACTTTACTAGAGGGAATGTAAAGTACATCCACTTCGGGAAAAGGTTTGGCAGTTTTCCATAAAGTAAACTATACACTCAGCGGCTCCATTGCTAGATATTCATCCAAATATCTGCAAAAAGACTTACAAACGAATATTCAAAGCAGCTTTATTCACAATGGCCAAAACTGATACAACCCCAAAGTCTCCAAAAAGGAATGAATAAATAAATCGTGGTAAATTCATACAGTGGAATACTAGTCTGCAATAAAAAAGAATGAACTATTGTTACATGGCATAACATGGATGACTCTCACAGACAGTACAGTGAGTGTAAGCAACTGGACACAAACACATTTATATGACGTTTAAAATAAAACAAGACTAAGATTAATCAAAAAATATGATGTGTCAAATAAGGAGTTTAGACTTGATATGGAGAGGAAACAGAAGTTTGCTTCAAGTTCTTAAGCAGGAGACAACTTACAAAGTGGAATTTAATGCTTTCTAGAGATTAAATTTTACTTTTGAAAACTTATTTTTAAATAAAAACTCCTTATTTGGGATGTATCTAACTTGACTTGCTTTAGAGAGCTCTTAACACAGGTGAAACGTGTATGAAAAGTTCTTTGAGCAAACGAAAATAAAGGAGTGGATATTGCCTAGTGACAATATAACTTCTTTAAAAGTGGTTCTAATCTCAAGTAAAAGAGCATGAGAACACAAATGTCCGAGGAGGACTTAAGGTTTACAATGTGAATAATATTAACATATAGGATTAACAGCTATTAAGGATGTTACATATCTGATGAAACGTTGGACTTGCTTCAAATATGGGGTTTTACTTGGCTATTCATTTTTAATTCTGGCTCTAGTAACGGCCCTATGCTAAATTTTCTATCAAAATACTTTACTATATGAGGAAAAAGTTCCTAGCATTTACCTTGTCCTGAAGGGTTTGCTGCCATCTTCCTATTTTCTGTTTCAACTATGTTCCGTGGCAAGTGGTCCAATCACCTGTAAAAAATAATGTGCAGACACATATCTTCATCTCTTCAGAAACATATGTCTGAAGGGAACACAGACTTAAATCAAACGCCTCAAGTTATTTAATTAGAGCGTGAAGGTTAAATGTTTATTCTTGCAGATGTTGATACCAACATTCACCATTACTGTCTTTAATTACTTCATTAGGTTGTGTTTACCAAATACTACCAAATGTATCAACTAACTGATAGCATCAATACAATCACAGGGCTAGGAAGAAAAATCACTCATCTGTAGTGCCTCTCGATTCATTTAAAAAACGTACCCAGCAACTACTGTGTATACTGAAAGCTAGAAAGGAAAAAGAGCCGAATATTTATCGCGTACATACTCTGCACCATACAAGATCTGTAAGATGATTGAAATTAATTATTTTATTTATCACCACTTCATAGATAGGGAGATCGTGTCCAAGGTCACAAAGCTAGTGCGAAAACTTTGGACTGTTAGCTTCCAAACTTCGTGCTTTTGTACTAGGCCCTGGGGAGATCCCAAATGAGCAAGACCCTACTCCCGCCCTCAAGAAACATATAATCCGGTGGAATAAGAGAGTCTCATTCAAGCAACCGTACTAAAAAAGTTTAACAAACGCGCTCTTTACAAGGCGTGAACAGTGCTCCGGAAGCAGAGATGAACTGATTCTACCGGCGTGACGAGGGATGCCTTCTGGGGTAAGCGGGAAAGTACAAGAGCTAGCAAACAGATGTCGGTTTGGAACGAAATAATGTTAGGTGTCTCCTGCAGCTAAAGCACAGAGCGAGTGAAGCCGGCTTAGGACGGGAGGGACAAGAGGGCCATCTTGTGACGGAGAACGTAAATCAGGGATGTGACAGGGCTGGACCTGCGTCTCAGAAAGGTCCCGCGGGGGTGGGGGGGGCGGTGCGTGGAGGGCAGGCAGGGTGGGGGCTGCGGCTGATACCAAGGAGAGGAGGGGGAGTGAGAAATGCTGGGAGGCAAGGCTGGCGGGGAGGCCACTGCCCTGTAGCAAGGGACGGCGGCAGCAGGTCAGCGCCGGGGCCACACACCTTCATCCCCGGCGCCGCCAGGCGGTCCTACTTACCACGCGGCTAGAAGGCCCGGGACCGCCTCGCCTTCTGGTCGCGTTCTCCAAGGGGGCGCGACCACTTAAAGACCTGCAAACCGAGCTCAAGGCGGTGTTCTACCACCTTCCCGCCCCCGCTGCACTTCCGCCTCCTGATGACTTACACCCGAGGGACAGGAAGTCCCGCCTCCTAACGGCTGCTCCTCACGGCGATTCGTACTTTAACTGCTACCTCATGCATACGCCACTTCCCTTCCAAAGAGTGGCAGCCAGAGAGGCTCCTGGAACCTGCAGGACGCACCATCGGGGGCGGAGCCCGAACGGGGCGGGGCAGAGACCGGCCGGGTCCCTAGCACCGCAATTGGCTCTTTCGTCCAGGCCGCTGCGTAGTGACTTATCCTGCTGGCTCGGCTAGGTAGGGGCGGGGCAGAGACTGGCTGCGTTCCTAGCCTTTCAAGTGGCGCTTTCGTCCAGGCAGCTGCGGGGGAAAAGCTACCAGCTCAGCCGGTCCTGCGACGGTGTGAATCCACTTCGGTTGGGACTGAGGCAGAGCTGCGGCTGGGACCCGGAGAATGAGCTTTATCAACCATCTCGGGTTGCGCGTCTTACGTACACAAATCCCAGTGATACTTTTCTTTTATAGTTTAAATAATTATACACTAAACTTGTAGAAATTTTTACTACTGTGCAAGAATCTGTATTTAAGGAATGGATATGCCACATCTCAGAACACTGTCTCTCCTAGTGGGATCGCCCGAAGGCCTGATTCCAGCACAGTAGAGCTACGTATCTACGTTGAACAGTAACCTTGTATTGATGTATGTCACCTGTCCTGTGGTCGTTACCCATCTTAACGTCCTTCTTAATAATCGATGTTTGCTCAGTAATAAACGTTTATGATGCACAATTTTGTTGAGTATGGATCCATGACTGAAATAATAACACTACCAAGCATTTATTAAGTGCCTTGTACGTACGAGGTGCTTCCTGTGCATCAGCTCTGGTCCTGTCATTCCCTGAGTTATATATGATTCGTATTTATTTATATACTTATATGTGATTTATTTATATATTTATTTATGATTTATATATCAGACTCAGAAATGTTCAGTTACTTTATGTCTTTAGTTGAATTTCAGCGACTAAAGGCCTGTCAGATACAAAGGTCCAGGTTCTTAAATCTCACACATTGTCTCTGCTCTGGAGGAAGGAATTCCTCTGAGACCAGCTCAGGGAGCTCAGTAGTCTAATGACTACTTTTTTGAAAAATATTTATTTATTTATTTTTTGGCTGTGTTGGGTCTTCGTTTCTGTACGAGGGCTTTCTCTAGTTGCGGCAAGTGGGGGCCACTCTTCATCGCGGTGCGCGGGCCTCTCACTCTCGCAGCCTCTCTTGTTGCAGAGCACAGGCTCCAGACGCGCAAGCTCAGTAGTTGTGGCTCACGGGCCTAGGTGCTCCGCGGCATGTGGGATCTTCCCAGACCAGGGCTCGAACCCGTGTCCCCTGCATTAGCAGGCAGATTCTCAACCACTGCGCCACAAGGGAAGCCCTGACTACTTTAATCTAGATATAAAGTGAGCATTTTGGTAGTTGGCCAGGACAACTTTTCAGTTAAGAGACCTTTCTGAGTTCCGGCTGGACGAAAATGATGACTTGGATATATATGGCTGACAGAACCTTAGGAGAATTTTTTGATTTTAGGTTGCCTGACGAGACAATACAGAAATTAGGGCATAAGAAAACTCCAGTCTAAGTCCCAAATGGACATCCTGAACAAGCTTATTTAAGCTGAAAAGAAGAGTTCTACCCCAGAGCAACATTTTGTAATTTCCCAGTAAATTCAGCCTCCCAGGATTCGCAGAACATTATCAGGAGAAAGATAAATTTAACTTGCTGCTGATTGTTTTGCCCTTTATTTGGTGAGTGTGAGCTCTTGAACTCCCCTCTCTTCTCCTTGAGAGATTTTGGGACTTCAGTGTCACAAGAATTTTAACATATTAGTTAATAGCGGGTCAATTTACTTGGGTTCTAATCCCAGCTCTGACAGTTAATCATTTGATGCTTCAGTTCTATCATCTATAAAAAGGAAATAAAAATAAATGAGTGACCACTTCATATCCATTAGATGGCTACTATCGAAAAAAAAAAACCCAGAAAATAAAATAATGAGTGTTGGCAGAGAAATTGGAACCTTTGTGCATGTAAAATGATACAGCCACTAGTGGAAAACAGTATAATGGTTACTCAAAAAATTAAGGTTTTTTTGGGTTTATACACAAAAGAACTGAAAGCAGGCCTCAAAGAGGTATGTAAACATCCGTTTTCATAGCAGAACTATTCACAATAGCTAAGAGGTGGAAGCGACACAAATATCCTTGAACAGATGAATGAGTAAGCAAAACGTAGCATATACATACAATGAAATATTATTCACCTTTTAAAAAGAAGGAAATTCTGATATACGCTACGGTATGCAAGAACCTTGAGGATATGATGCCAGGTGAAATAAGCCAGTCACAAAAGGACAAATACTGTGTGATTTCACTTATATGAAGTACTTAGAGTAGTCACAATCATAGAGACAGAAATAGAATGGTGGTTGCCAGGGGCTGGGGGGAAGGGGACAATGAAGAGTTGTTATTTAATGGGAATAGTGTTTCAGTTTTATAAAATGTAAAGAGTTCTGGAGATGAATGGTGGTGATGGGGGTAATTATGAAAGATTGTGTTTTACCTGATATCTTGGTACTTGATCAGTAAGTCAGCTGATAAGTAGGTAGAGCCTACATATCTACTAGGGGGAAGTCCAAGACAAAAGGGATGCATGTGACAATCCTGTGGCGCTGTTAACTGATAAGGAAATGTCAGGTAGCAGTCTGTGAAGTGCTTCCTCCTGAAGCCATTATGATTATTACAGACCTTCAGTATCAAGGTAGAGAGCTGAGAATAGTCCTCAGATTCCAGTTGGAGCCACCCTAACCCTCTTGTGCTATTTTATGATTAAATATTTATGGGAAATGCATTAAGCCAGACAGCCTTTAAAATCAACTGTGTAGGAACTTGAGACAATTACTGTATGACTTACCTATTGCTTGTAACAAATTGTCCCCAAACTTGGCAGTTTAAAACAACAAATATTTATTCTCTTACAGTTTCTGAGGAGCTGGAATCATGGCAGCATAGAGGGGTAGTTCTGGCCGAGGATCTTTTTTAAGGTTGCAGTCAAGATGCTAGCAGGGGATATAGTCATTCTGAAGCTCAACTACATGGAAGGATTTACTTGAAAGCTTACTCATGTGGCTGAGGGTATGAGGCTTCAATACCTTACCGTGCAGGCCTTCCCATAGGGTTGCTCATGACATGGCAACTCACAGCCAGAGCAAGTGATATGAGAGTGATCAAGTCAGAAGCAACAGTATCTTTTATAACCTGATCTTGGAAGTGACGTACCACTGTTTCTGCCATATACTGCGTGTCACACAGACCAACCTTGGTAGTGTGGAAGGGAACTATTACAAGGCTGTGACTACTAGGAGGTGGGATCATTGGGGACCGTTTTATCCATTCAGGCTGCTACAGCAGAATACAATAGACTTGATGGCTTATAAACAACAGCAATTTATTTCTCACAGTTCTGGAGGCTGGGAAGTCCAAGATCAAGGTGCCAGCTTGGTTGGGCTCTGGTGAAGGCCCACTTCCTCATTCATGGATGGCTGTCTTTTTGCAGCAACCTCACATGGCTGCAGGGGTGAGGGATCTGAGTCTCATTTACAAGGGCATTAATCCCATTTATGAGGACTCCCACCTACATAACCTAATCACCTCACAAATGCCCCACCTCCAAAGGCCATCACATTGGGGATTAGGATTGAGGTAGGTGTGGGAGGGATACAAACATTCAGTCCAAAGCAGGGACCATCCTAGAAGCTGGCTACCACAACTACATTGCTCAAACAAAATGTATTCTTACTTCAGATCCTATAATAGAAAATGAAGTGAACTTAGTCTAGGAGACTTTTAGCTACAAAAAGGGGCAGAATTGCCCACTGGCTAAGAGAGCAGCCTCTAGAACCAGACTCTCTGGGTTCAGATTCTTGCTTTGCCACTTACTGGGTGAACACTTAGACAAATTATTTCTCTGTTCCTCAATTTCCTCATCTGTGGAAAAGGGTAATAAAAGCATCCTCTACCATGATATGTCTGGTTGGACACAAGAGCATTTTCCACCTTATAGGAATACAAGGGAAGCTACCCTTGAAGGAGAAGTGGGTTTCAATTAAGTCAGGAGATAGGTGATTCGATGGTTTGGTTAAGGAGAATTTGCTTACCATGGAATGAAACCTCTAGAAACCTTAGGGGAATCTTTCATTGAATCTTTGCCGTATGCTAGGACTCTGCATGTATTATCTCAAGACCAACCTTTGAGAAGGATACAATGATCATCTATCAATTTTAAAGATGTGGATACATTGAAACTTGTCCAAGATGCTACCATTTTTTGATTACAATAGTGAACTAAACCACTACGTGCAGTTGCCCCTTGCGTTTATAACCATGGCCAAGGATAAGAATGTGAGGGAGGGGTTCCCTGGTGCAGATTGAGTCCCACTCCCTATGTGGAGTCAGGTCTAGACCATGGTTTGCAAGCCAAGTCTGTGTGGCACAGATACCAAGGCATTAGGCCACTCTGCTTCTTCACTCATGGGGGAAGGAAAAGAGGTGTCTTCTCAGGTTCGGCAAGGAGAGGAGGTCCGCAAGAAGGGGTGAGGGTTAGATTAGAAGTGTTTTGTTTGACAGATTGATTGACTTTAAAAAAGTTACTTTTATTTTGCCACTGGTTTGTCCCCTTAATTAAATAGATTGAACCCTACTGTTTTTGGTGGGCTATGAAGAGGACTCGCTGCACTGCATTAAACCCCTCAGGGGGCCGGGCAGCCTGAGTGCCATGTAATGCTTCATGTTAGCTCCTTCTCATTTGGTCAGCTCTAAGGGGCCAACTGTCTACTACATGCCAGTATCCTCAAAGTACCAAGAAGAGTGCTAAGCAGGTACACCTGCTGATTGATTTTTAAACCTAATGAAAGCTGAAATGTGCCCTTTTATTCATTTATTCAATAGATATTTAATGGAAGTACAAACTGAATGATTTGTTCTTGTCTATAGGATGCTTTTAAGTGTGCAGGCCAGAATCTCACTTTTGTTTTTTCACTGCTTTAAAAGCTGATCTAATCCTTTAGTCAAATAATGCTTTGTGGGCTCTCACGGTGTGCCGCTAATGCGCTCTTCAGCAGTACTGTTCCATTAAAGTTCAAGGTGTTTGTTCTTCTTAAACTACTGCACTAACACGGTTAACTACTCCCCAGGTTCAGTGCCATCTATAAATTTAACATATTTGTTGAAAGACTCTTATTTGAGATCATTAATGATAAAATGCCAGCCCTGTGCTTCTCCAAATCCCCTAGCATTCTTCCAGTTCCTGTAAAATTAATTAGTACCTTTAATTTACTACCCTTGGGCCAATTTTATTCAACTCTGACTTTAGGAAAGGATTGCATTCCTTTGTAACTGGAGACAAAGGCATTTGTGGTCAGGACCTAATCCTGAACCCTGGAACCTGTAAATGTTACTTTATATGGGAAAAGGGTCTTTGCAGATGTGACTGAGGATCTTGAGGCGGGGAGATTATCCTGGATTATCCAGGTGAACCCTGGATAATCACAAATGTCCTTATAAGAGAGAGGAAGAGGGAGGTTTGACATAGGCAGAAGAGAAGATGGTGTGATCAGAGGCAGAGACTGGAGTGATGCAGCCACAAACCAAGGAATGCTGGCAGCTCCCAGGAGCTGGAAGAAGCAAGAACATTCTTGCCTCCTTAATTTCAGCACAAACTGATTTTGGACTTCTGGTCTCCAAAACTGTGATAGGTAAATTTCTGTTGTTTAAAGGTACCAAGTCTGTGGTCATTTGTTACAGCTGCCACAGGAAACTAGTATTGAATACATTACTTTTCACAGCTCACTCAGAGCACGTGTGAGAGTGCTTGAGAAACAAATGCTGGAAAGACTTTTGTCTGGGTTGCATTTTAATGAAATAGTTCAGACTTACAAAAACCTATAACTAATAATATAATAGACACTGTGGAACTTACTACCTGGCCTAAAAAACAAAACATTTCAAGTACATTTGAGTTCTCCCAGGCACCCTTCCCCCACCGTGCTCCTCTCGCTCCACCTCTGAGGTAAGCCACTTTCTTGAATTTAGTTGTCATTGCTCCAGTACATATCTTTAAACTTTTGCTACATTGTATCCCTAAGATACATTAAATTGTTTTAAAATTTTATAAAAATGTTGATATTCTATCTATCTATCTGATATATATATTCTTTTGCAATTTGCTTTTTTGGTAACTATCTGAGCTATTTCCTTGAGTGCTTTCTACATGTAAAGTACCATATTGGGCAATGTGGATGATACTAGACAAATCAGACAGGAAGATTTTGCACCAACATTATCCTGTTAAAAGAGCTACAAATGTAATCTCTTACAGTATTTTCCCATTGTTTTAAAAGAAGGTTCCTACTCAGTAATGTCAACCCAAAAAACACAGAAGGCTGCAAATAAGAAAAGAGTGTATTTGGGGTCTTAAGAATTGCAATTCTGGAGACACAGATTTGGGTAAAACCAAAAGAGTGTTCTGGGGAAGAGAAAGTATCAGGGGCTTATAAAGGCAAAAGCCATGAGGCTCTACTCTGATAGAAGAAAGGAAATATTTGTCCTTAAGGGATGGCTGTCACAAGTTGCTTTAGGGTAAGGGTGCAGTAAATATCTTGAGTTTCTGAACATTGGCCAGATGTTCTGGATGTCTGTGTTAAGACAATAAGTGGTCAAAAGGTCAGATTCCTTCTGGGCTGAGATGTGCATAAATCACATTTCCTCAGGGGCCTTCCAGCTGCATTTTATTTATTTATTTATTTATTTATTTATTTATTTATTTATTTTTAGGCCGAACCACGCGACTTGCGGGATTTTAGTTCCCCGACCAGGGGTCAAACCTGGGGCCCCTGGTAGTGGAAGTGTGGAGTCCTAACCACTGGACAGCCAAGGCATTCCCCTGGCAGCATTTTAGAGACGTCTCTTAGCAATACTGACTCCATTTTGATTTTTCTTTCACAGTATCTACCATCTAATACCTAAATATGTGACTATAGCTTTGAATTAATAACATGGCTGTCTCTCTTGTTACACTGTGGTTTATTTTAAGCATATGATTCTCCCAGGGCATTTTAAAAACATTGTTCTATTATTTTGAGAAATCTTTTAATTGTCAACGATAGGAATGATCGTTTTCTATATTTTACTCCTAACACCTGTAAATCAACACAAGTCCTACTTACCTTTACAAGATTTTCAAGGTAAATATGATATTTCTCAAAATTAAGAATTGTTTACAACTTAATCACGCAAAAAACCACAAAACTAATACATTCAAATCAATGTTAAATTTTATGTGACACTGATGTTTTGGCAAACTTGGTCACTATTCACAGTGTGAAGAGGATGCCCTTAGCAACAGCATGCATTTCTTTCACTTTGCTTGCCTCTCCCACCAGTTTTCTCTACTCAAGATTGTAAACTTTCATCTGCATGGTGATGTTTGAAGTCATTTGGCTTTCATTCGGCCCAGTACTAACCTTAGGCTCAAGCAAAAGGGGCTGCTTCCCCCACATATTAGAGGGTCTTGCATAAAACACACATGTACACACACACACACACACACACACACACACACACACACACACACTTGTTAAGGAACAGATGAGAACCTCTGTCACTTGGCACTGGCCCAGCATAACCTAGAACCTTGAATATCTGCTCCTAACACTACTCAGGCCCGATGGAAACACTTCATATCTCTTGCCCTCTGCTCTTAAAGCAAAAGGCAGCTGGGTTGGGATGCTGTAAAAGTTTTTGGGTTATGCACACATTGAGGTCTGGGTTGGGTAGAAACCCAGTCTTCCTCCTGTGTGTCTCCTTTGCACTACTATCACACTCACAACCCTCTGACACCAGAGTTGGGGGATGGTTCCACACAATTCTGAGGCACCAGCTGAGCGTCCTACAGTCTAACTCAATTCTGACACCATCCACCTGGAGACAGCGTTAAATCCTACAGGGTGAGGGCTCGGGCCCCTGAGACTGCCCACCCCAACTTCACATGTCAACCGCAGGCTGTAGATCCTCAGGTTACCCACAACTTCTGTCTGACTTGGCGACAAATTGGAAGTTCCCATGACCTCCTTTCCACTTGGATTCGATTATATGCTAGAATGACTCACAGAACTCAGGGAAACACCTATGTCTAGCAGTTCATTAAAGGATATGATAAAGGATACAGATGAACAGCCAGATGAAGACACACATGAGGCGAGATCTGAGAGGGCCCCAAGTGCAGGAGCTTCTGTCACTGTGGAGTTGGGGTGTGTCACCATCCTGGTATGTGGAGGTTCACCAATCTGGAAGTTCTCCAGACCCCATACTATGGGATTTTTGTGAGACTTCATGACATAGGCAGGATGGATCATGAACTCCATTTCCAGCCCCTCTCCCCTCTCTGGAGACTGGGGAATAGGGTTGAAAATTCCAAGCTTTTGATCATGACTTGGTCTTACTGGTGGTGATTAGCTGCCATTCAGGAGCCATCCAGGAGCCCACCCAGAATCGCCTCATTAGAACAAAAACTACTCCTGCTACCCAGGAAGTTCCAGTGGATTTAGGAACCCTGTTTCAGAAGCCAGGGTCAAAGGCCAACTATTAGAACAGAAGAGGTTCCTAATGTTCTTTTTTTTTTCTTTTAAATATTTATTAATTTGGTTGCACTGGGTCTTAGTTGCAGCAGGCGGGCTCCTTGGTTGTGGCATGTGAACTTAGTTGCGGCATGCGTGTGGGATCTAGTTCCCTGACCAAGGATCGAAGCCGGGCCCCCTGCATTGGGAGCATGGAGTCTTAGCCACTGCGCCACCAGGGAAGTCCCCTAATGTTCTTAACACTTAGGAATTCACAAGAGTTTCAGGGGCTCTGTGCCAGGAATGAGGTGGAGAGTGGAAGGCAGAAACCAACATATATTTTTCCTATTTTCTCACAAGGTCAAAAATGGACACTGCTTTTTAGTGCAAGGAAGAGTTGAGCAGCAGACGTACTTAGGTAAGAGAAAAAACTAATTATCCTAAATGCTTCCTCTCAGATCAGATGAATTCAATAAATTCTTGAACAACCAACACTTTTTCTCTTTAGTGCTGGAAGTCCATTTTCTTGCTTTTCTTCTTATTCTCATTTGTGATTCTGGAGTTGCTCATGAATTAGTACATTTGGACTGGTGACTGAGGAACATTTCTGCAATATTAAACAATTGATTTTCCTTTCATTTGTATATATGTCTCTTTATATGTACCATGAGTGAAGCATAATACTGATTCTTTACTGTGTGACTCTAGATATTGCTTTAAGAGATGGTAAAAATTGCAATATAAGTGATAATTTATGATGAAATTAAAATATATTCTAATCTATGATAATAATTTATCATATGTATCCCTATTTCAGTGTTTTAATGTGATATATAAAATTTGTGATTTATTTCTGAATCTAAATATTACTTTAAGAATTTAATTGGCAATTTCAGTTGTTTACTTACCAAAGAACACATTTTCTCTAAATTAAAAGTAATAAAAAACTATCTAAGAAGTACAATCACTTAAGAAACTTTGTCCAATTTGACATTACTGTTGTTTAATTAATCAAGGAAGCCGTTAGACTGTGGTGGCTCTAATGCTGTGACAAACCCAAATCTAAGCCTGTAAATAACTCAAGGTTATGAAATTGAACAACCAGTCACTAACAGCCAAGTAGGCTTTATGCTATAGACAATCCATCATTTCTTTACTTTATTCCACCCTTTCTCTACAAAAGTCTCTCCCCAGCTCCCGTCCGTGGAGTGCTCCTAACCACTTCTGGTTTGGCACTGCCTGCTTCAAATTGATTTTTCCTCAAATAAATGCTTACAATTTTTAATATGCCTTAGTTTATCTTTGAACACACCATTTATGTGAAAAATCTTATAATCTTATAATGTAAATAATTATTTTGCTGCTATCAAGGCAAGAAAAATAAATTTTATGAACTGTTTATGTGTCAATATTTTTTATCACTCATACCAAATATCAACAGACCACCCAGACATGAAAAATAAAGTTAGTTGTCTTTGATATTTAGCCAGCTTTCAGTCATTTCAAAGCCATAGCTTTACACATATTTGTCAGCTGGATGTATAACTTTTAAATATTTAGACATATGGAATGTAAGCCCGCATCTGTACTCTGGTTCAGGCGCCACAGTTGCTCAGATGGGCCTGACTGGGCACAAGTTTCCATGTATTAAGACTGTTGCTATTCATTTGTCATTAACGTAAGGAAATTGATGTTGAAATATTTGATAGTTTCTTGATCTTAAACAAATATAAATATAGGGAACTGATATCTACTTCATTAGTCAATTAAATGGTGGTCATCCAGACAACTCAGAATATGCTATGTTATGTTTTATATTCAGAATGTATTCAGAATATTAAAAAAACTTAAGATCATCATCAAAATGAAGATGCTGGGAACATATAAGTTCCAGTGAAAATACACATTATATATACAGTTATTAGCAAAGGGACACATAATTCTGAAGTGTAAAAAAAAATTCTAATAAGAAGTAATATTGAAATTTTTTCTAAAATTGTAAATGCTTCTGTAGTGTACCTCAAAATATATGACATGAATTCAACTTTGCTTGTTAACAAGTGTCTCAAGACACATCTGACAAAAGTGAAGCTAGGACAAAAAAGAGTGGGGGGAGCATAGCCGTAAGGTAGACATCTAGGATTGTGCCTGAAAATTGTCTTTGTTGCTGTTGTGTAGCATATAAATATAATTTGAAATAGAAAGTGATACGTGATAAAGTCTTTTTTTTTTACAGGCTAAGGCCTGTTAATTGGGGTATAATGGAGGTTTTTTGTTTTTTTTAATGTTTATTTATTTATTTGGTTGCACCAGGTCTTACTTGCAGCACGTGGGCTCCTTAGTTTCGGCTCACAGGCTCTAGTTTCCTGACCAGATATTGAACCCGGGTCCCCTGCACTGGGAGTGCAGAGTCTTAACCACTGTGCCACCAGGGAAGTCCCATAATGGAGATTTCTTAAAATTCTTCTTGTAATTGTATCACTTTAGGAGTGGAGAAAGGTAAGCAAAAACATTGGCTTATAACAGAATGTTGCTTAGTCTTGGAAAAGAAGTAGGAAACATTGTAAATATATTTAACTCAGATGTTTCATATGTTTTGATTTAAAATTTTTCCTTATTAGAATTTTTAAATTACAAAAGAAATAAATGCTCATTGTAATGCGTGAAAGGAAACAAACGAAGTTGTAGAAAGATAATGTTAATCTGGCCTGCCCTTGCCCTGCTGTCCCATCACCCCAAGATATAAACCTAAATACTCTGGTTCATATACTATCATGCATTTTCCTACTCTCATATAAACATATACACATATACATTTACACATATATATGTTCATATGTAGTGATCCCACTATACATATTACTTTACCACTTGCCTTTTTTATTTTTAAAATTTATTTTATTGAAGTATAGTTGATTTACAATGTTGTGTTAATTTCTGATGTGTACAACTTGCCTTTTTAAATTTAATGTATCATAGACCTCCCAACATATAGAGCTCTAATTCATTTTTTATTGCTGCATAATATAGTGTGGATGTACTATAATTTGTTCAACCTTTTCCTTTGTGATGTACACATACGTTTACACTTTCCTTTTTTTATACAATGTTGCAATGAACATCTTTGCACATATATCCTTAGATAGGAGCGCTTTTATTTTGACAGCACCGTGTGTTTCTGCCCACACTCTTTGAGAGCGTCCTCTCCCTAAGTCCTCAGTATCAGTGGATGCAGAGGCCAATTTCCTGCAAAGCGATGAAGTTTCAGTTTCAGGGTCCTTTACTTGAACATATATCTCTTTCCCCCCAAACCCTTACCTCCCAAGGCCCAGGGAGAAGCCTTAGCAATTTGCTCACAGGGTCACATATAATATTTTTGTAATATTTGAAAAAGTAAGTCATTTTATTGGCAAAAAGTTAAGACAATTGTGCCTTTCTGCTCCACTCACACTTCCCCTTGGGTTGGATGACCTTAGAGTGTCTGCAGGCATTTTTGAAAGTTGAGTTGGGGGTGCATCTATTTGAGTTTAACGGGATGTATTTATGAGGTTCACTGTCACTTCTGTAAGCCACATATTTTATGCCTCCTAATGTATCAGATTGGATCTTAGCACATTACCAACAACAAATGTGAAGCTGAAAGAAACATTTTAAACTATCAATAATAAAAAAGCAAATTTTGGGGGGAGGGATAAATTAGGAGTTTGGGATTAAAATATACACATTACTATATATAAAATAGATAAACAACAAGGACCTACTGTATAGCACAGGGAACTATATTCAGTATCTTATAATAACCTATAATGGAAAAGAATCTGAAAAAGAATATATATATATATATAACTGAATCATTTTGCTGTATACCTGAAACTAACACAACATTGTAAATCAACTATACTTCAATTAAAAAAAATTTTTAAAGCAAATTTCAATCAACCATTCTAGAAGACTTCATTATCTTTCTACTCTCTCTATAGAAAATATTATAAAATATTATAGAAGAAGGTCTTAAAGAACATGCATCCAAAGACTATGGAAAATAATATTGTAGAGGTTTGTCAGGCAGAAAATAAATAATTAAAAAATTTTTTGTGAGGCTTGGGATATTTATCAGTTTTGTAAAACTTATAATTGTGGTGTTTTACATTATCATCCTAAATAAATATTCACCTTTGTACAAAATTTTGTATGTGAAATTTTGAATTCTTTTTCTTGAAAAGGGCCCCCTAAATTGTTTAAATTTCAGGCCATGTAAAACATTATCTTCACCTGATTATAATTTATTGATCTTGAAATGTTTGCCAGTAGGTTGAGCAAAGATTGCATCTTTTTGCTTTTGTTCACATTTCATAGATCTCTAGTGAGACTGAACATTTTTTTATACTACATTGGCCATTTGTATTTCCTCTTCTTTGATTTGACTATTCATGTCCTTTTGTCCATTTTTTGATTGATTGTTTGTGTCATTAATATGTAGGAGCTCTATGTATCAAGGATTTATCAACGCCTAGAGGGTCATTTGCGTTCTAAATAATTTTCTCTGGAATATCATTTGTCTTTTTTTGGTAACAGTTTTATTGAGATCTAATTCACATGCCATAAAATTCATGCCTTTATTTATTTATTTGTTTGTTTTTTAAAAATATTTTCCAGCTTTATTGAGATATAATTGATAGATAAAAATTATATATATTTAAGGTGTGCAATCAACTAATTAACATACCCATCAATTCACCTACTTAAAGTGTACAATTCAATGATTTTTACCATATTCACAGAGTTGTGCGACCATCTTCACAATCAACTTTAAAATACTTCATGACCCCCAAAAGAAATCCTGTATCCTTTAGTTATCACCCCCAGTTCCCCATCACAATTTGCTTTTGATATATAGTATTTTTAATATCAAATTTCCTTAATTTTCTTATAGTCAAATATCTCTATCTTCTCTTTTACAACTTTAGGTTTCCAGTTTCCAGTGTGGCTGAAGGTCTCCATTTTCTACAAGGTTATTTAAATATACTGCTAACATTTTATTTTTACATTTATATCTTTAAGTCATCTGGAATGTTTTACTTCTTAATCCTTTCCTAGCTACTAATCAAGTAGACCCCCACTTCTTGACTAGATTTCAGGACAAAATTACTGTACCTAATGAGAGAGAAGTTCCTCTTTCAACAGACTTGGGGGAGGTAAACCCTTGAGGGCCAGGCCCAAAGGGCAGGAGCAAGGAGGAGGAGCATCCTTAAAAGGCAGGGTCCCAATCAGGCCACAAGTGGTTACTGCAGGGCACATCATGCCTGCTCACAGGGTGCTTTTGATACCTGCCTTGACCACAGGGCTTTCTCTTTCAGATAAAGAGTTGAAAATGGGATCCTAAAAGCAATGGTCAAAAAGGAGCCAAACTGCCCTTAGCAACAGGCTTCCAAAGACTACAGTATGAGAGGAGGGGGTGCCAGGGGAGGAGTAACAACAGTGAAGAAACCTGGCAAAGAGCACCTGGACCAGGTGATCAAAGTTAACATCATCAGTGACAAGTCATGTTGATACTATGTAGCCTTGATACGATATGATGAGAAGGGCACTTTACCTCTGTGATCTTCCTCCCCCAAACCCATAACCCCAGTGTGACCATGAGAAAAATACCAGACAAACCCAAATGAAGGGCATTCTATAAAATGCCCGATCAATACTTTTCAAACCTTTCAAGGTCATTATATATAAGGAAAGTCTGAGAAACTGCCACAAAATAGTGGAGGCTGAGAGATATGACTATAAAATGTATTGTGGGTATTCTGGATGGGATTCTGTAACAGAAAAAGAACACTAGTGAAATACAATAATGCATACAGTTAATAGTAATGTACCAATGTTGAACTCCTTAGTTGTGACAAATGTACCATAATGATATAAGATGTTAACAAAAGGAGACTTTGGGTAAGGGGTATGTGAGAATTCTCTGTACTATGTTTGCAACTTTTCCATAAATCTAAAAAGTATTCTAAAATAAAAAGATTAAATTAAAGTGGAGGGGGAAATATTTTTGCTAGCCACATCCTTCCTGAGGGAGTATATCTAAGGCCAAGAAAGCATCCTGCCTTCAGCCACGGAGTTGGTATCTCTAGTGCTTAATTTGAACAAATTATGTGCATGGGTCAGAAAGGAATTTTTCAGAAGTCATTTCCCTGTCCAAATTCCCACAGTCAGCTGAGAGAAGCCTTCTAGAACAGTCGATTCTGGATGTCCTGGTCACACTCCATGCATCCCATCCCAGAAAGCACATGGTTTACAGTGACAACAGGCCCCCCGAACCCTAACCCCCAAGATGCTGCTCAGGATCATTTTTAAGGGAGTAGTGACATGATTTAGTTTCTGGTGTCCCCTTAAGTTTCCTAATCCCTGGCCATGTACCCGGGTACCAACACTCCAGGGGGTTCTGGGCAGTAGTGTTTCTGATGGATGGACTGAAGTCAGCAAAGCAGACCTTAATTCTGAGGCTGTACTGAAATCCAGCGGTCAAGGTGAGGCTAGAACTCTGCCCTCATTTGTGTTAAATTACTTTACTTGTATCATCAGTAACCTCCAAAGATCCTATCCTGAGTGACTAAGTGTGTGGCTTTTCCTAGAGGGAACTTAGGTCTGCCTTGATAACAAGAAGCTGTTGAATGAGTTAATTTGGAAGACTTTACATGGTTGTGAACGTGGAGGAGCCAAGATACACCATCTGCACTAAAAACTGGGAGCTGAACAAACCCCATTCTATTGCAGGACAGGGTGGTTTAAGAAGTCTCACAGAGGACTGGGTTTGATTTTGGAGAAAATGAACATTCCTACAGATAAGACTTCTAGAAGCGTCCATGTATGGGCCCCAGCTCAAAGTCTGCTATTCCAGCAGGCCGAGAGAATCAGATTAATGGCTGTGTGGTGAGTGCAGCTTCAGGTATCTCCCGTTTTCTTCATGAGTGTGGGCATGGTGTTCTGCCAGCCACATTGCAGGAAGACCCGAGTGGGGCACAGGGAAAACCAAGCCTCCTGCTGTGCCAATCACAGAATCCCGAAACGCCAGCACAATGAAGGGCCTTATCTAGCTGGGGTGGGCAGAAGCCCTGTCTTTAGCAAGTCACCTCACCTGCACCTATAATCTGGGTACTGAGTAGAACTTTCTTGCTGTGCCCCCCAGCACCATCTTGCTACCCTGCCCACCAGTTATACAGAAAGACAAGGCCTCGTGCCCGTGTGGTCTCACTACCTCTATATAATGAGGATGAGTCTGTGGGCCTGCATGATCATTTATCACCCCATTTACAAAGCACAGGAGGGGCTGGGCAGAGCAGGGCTGCCCGGAGCTACCACAGTGGCAAGGATCTGGGAAGAGCTAGTAGAATTTAGAGGCCTTGGGAAGGCTCAGGAACTCTGCTCCTCTTTGGTTTTAGAGTTTTCCAGAATCTTTAGAGAGTAATGTTTCTCCACCCTTTATTTCTTCTTTCCCAACATTACTGCTCCTACGTGGGAAAGGTTAATTAGGTTTAAATTTTCCCTAACAAGAAAAATTAAATACTAAGGAATCAGATTTTGTTGGGTGGGGCTGAACTTTGCAGACAGCCATTGTAATATCTAAGACCTTTTTGCTCCCCTCACCTCCACCCCAAGTACCAGTTTTCACCTTGCCCCTTCTGAGAATGCACGTTATTGAAGGATGCTGCCACTGCTGGGAACATTGCTTCCCACAAAGGGGCACTCTCTTCTTAGACTTTCTTTTGCTTGCTTGTATTCCTCATCTTCTGAATCCCTAAGGATGAGTTCAGCTGCATGTTAACAGAGATCCCCATTAAAGTGCCTGAGACCATAGGGATGTGTATTTTTTATTTAAGAAGTCTGGAGTCAGGTGCAGTGGCTCAATGATGCCATCAGTGACATGGTCACATTCCATTTATGCGCTCAGCTATACTCAGGGAGTTGGGAATGTCTCGCTTGTGGCCACAAGATGGCTGTAGCAGCTCCAGGCATCAGGGCCTCGCAAGGCTGCATTTGAAGGGAGAGGGAGGAAGAGAGACGGGACAACTAGCAGTCATGAGGGGCAAAGGAGTAGTGGCAACTAACAGTTGCTCACACATCTTTCTCTCCCTCTTATTTCCTCACTTCTTTACCTTTTGGCTTCCCCCAAACCCGCGTTCCCCAAACCCACATTGCATCAGTACGCATCCAAGTGGGAGGGAGCACAAGCATTAGAACTAACTGGCTGACCTCGAGCAAGTTACTTAACACAGCTGGCCTCAGCTTCCTCACTTATGAAGTGAGGGTCGCAGACTAGATGCCTTATGTACGTAAACTTCTTATTGAAGTATCACATAAAGGCTCACAGAGCAGAAATGTACTGCTTGCTGAATTTTTACAAAGAACCAGCCCCACATTAAGAAACAGAATATTATCAGTACCCCAGAAACGCCCACAAATGTAACATTAGTCGACTTTTAGTTCAATACATTAGTTTTGCCTGTTTTTGAATTTTATACAAATGGAATCAGCGGGAGACATTCTTTCGTCGTATCTAGCTTGTGGGATCTCAGTTCCCCAGCCAGGGAACGCACCTGGGCCACGGCTGTGAAAACCCGGAATCCTAACCACTGGCCCACCAGGGAACTCCCCAGCACATTGTTTCTTCATTCTTCTTGCGGTATAATGTTCAATTGTGTGACTACACCACTGTTGACAGTCATGTGAGTTTTTTCTAGTTTTGGTTACTATAAATCTCTGCTGCTGTGGAGATTTTTTTTTTTTAATTTATTTCATTTATTTTTGGCTGTGTTGGGTCTTCGTTGCTGCATGCAGGCTTTCTCTAGTCTTGGCGAGCAGGGGCTACTCTTCGTTGTGGTGTGTGGGCTTCTCATTGTGGTGGCTTCTCTTGTTGTGGAGCACAGGCTCTAGGCACATGGGCTTCAGTAGTTGTGGCACGTGGGCCCAGTAGTTGTGGCTCATGGGCTATAGAGCACAGGCTCAGTAGTTGTGGTGCACGGGCTTAGTTGCTCTGCGGCATATGGGATCTTCCTGGACCAGGGCTCCAACCCAGTGTCCTCTGCATTGGCAGGCAGATTCTTAACCACTGCGCCACCAGGGAAGCCCACTGTGGAGATTCTTGAATCCATCTTTTGATGAATATACATATGCATTTCTGTTATGTTCTGGGAGTGGGAACTGTTGGGTCATATGATGTCTGAATGTTCATCTTCTAGATGCCTCTAAAGATCATTCCTAGTGATGGAATCAAACACGTTCATGGGGCACACAGCCAATAAACAGGCTTTCCATCCTATTCAAAGATTCACTAATAAGACTCAGTGCCAAGGCTTCCAGTACTTGTCAGCTCAATACCTTCTCCAGCCCAAACTCTGTAATGGATAATGACCACAAAGGAGTATACACACAGCCACACACTCCAGATCCAGCTTGTGAAGAAAGCCAGGTTAACAGGTAGCCCTCTGTGCTGGCAGTAAATTATATTTCTGTGGCCAGGTGAGGCCCAGCTCCTAGGAGCCTGCAGGGCCAGCCAAAGAAGTTTGCGGGGCTTTGGAAAATATCTACTCCACTGTGAGGCTCTTTACAGCCAGACCTATGACATGAATCTGTCAACAGATAGTTTAGTTCATCTGAGATCTTCTCCCAAATTTTAAGCACCTGGTAACTGCTCAATAAAAATAACACTAGGGCTTCCCTGGTGGCGCAGTGGTTGAGAATCTGCCTGCTAATGCAGGGGACATGGGTTCGAGCCCTGGTCTGGGAAGATCCCACATGCCGTGGAGCAACTAGGCCCGTGAGCCACAGCTACTGAGCCTGCGCGTCTGGAGTCTGTGCTCCGCAACAAGAGAGGCCCGCGCACCGCGATGAAGAGTGGCCCCCACTTGCCACAACTAGAGAAAGCCCTCGCACAGAAACGAAGACCCAACACAGCCATAAATAAATAAATAAATAAATAAAAAATTAAAAAAAACTTAAAGAAAAAATAATAATCTAAAAAAAAAAAAAATAACACTAAAAGTTTAGGGCAAAAGGACCTGGTAATAGAATTTTGTAAGAGAAATCTGCCTATCTAAGCAACTTTTCAGCAAACAGGAAAATTTTCCAAAGTAAGAACTTAAAAGTGCTATTGACAATAAGGGGCATGTCAATTTGATTTAGAGAAATGGGTGGAGCTATGAGAACAGTATTTCTTTTTTTTTTTTTAAGGTTTGTTTAGTCCTTTTTTTTAACATTTTTATTGCAGTATAATTGCTTTACAATGGTGTGTTAGTTTCTGCTTTATAACAAAGTGCATCAGTTATACATATACATATATCCTCATATCTCCTCCCTCTTTCGTCTCCCTCCCACCCTCCCTATCCCACCCTTCTGGCTGGTCACAAAGCACTGAGCTGATCTCCCTGTGCTATGTGACTGCTTCTCACTAGCTAGCTATTTTACATTTGGTAGTGTATATATGTCAGTGCTACTCTCTCACTTCGTCCCAGCTTACCCTTTCCCCTCCCCGTGTCCTCAAGTCCATTCTCTAGTAAGTAGGTCTGCGTCTTTATTTCCATCTTGCCCCTAGGTTCTTCATTTTTTTTTTTAGATTCCATATATATGTGTTAGCATACGGTATTTGTTTTTCTCTTTCTGACTTACTTCACTCTGTATGACAGACTCTAGGTCCATCCACCTCACCACAAATAACTCAATTTCGTTTCTTTTTATGGCTAATATTCCATTGTATATATGTGCCACATCTTCTTTATCCATTCATCTGTCGATGGACACTTAGGTTGCTTCCATGTCCTGGCTATTGTAAATAGAGCTGCAATGAACATTGTGGTACAGACTCTTTTTGAATTATGGTTTTCTCAGGGTATATGCCCAGTAGTGGGATTGCTGGGTTGTATGGTAGTTCTATTTTTAGTTTTTTAAGGAACCTCCGCGCTGTTCTCCATAGTGGCTGTATCAATTTACATTCCCACCAACAGTGCAAGAGGGTTCCCTTTTCTCCACACCCTCTCCAGCATTTATTGTTTGTAGATTTTTTGATGCTGGCCATTCTGATCGGTGTGAGATATCGCACTGTAGTTTTGATTTGCATTTCTCTAATGATTAATGATGTTGAACATTCTTTCATGTGTTTGTTGGCAATCTATATATCTTCTTTGGAGAAATGTCTATTTAGGTCTTCTGCCCATTTTTGGATTGGGTTGTTTGTTTTTTTGATATTGAGCTGCATGAGCTGCTTGTAAATTTTGGAGATTAATCCTTTGTCAGTTGCTTCATTTGCAAACATTTTCTCCCATTCTGAGGGTTGTCTTTTTGTCTTGTTTATGGTTTCCTTTGCTGTGCAAAAGCTTTTAAGTTTCATTAGGTCCCATTTGTTTATTTTTGTTTTTATTTCCATTTCTCTAGGAGCTGGGTCAAAAAGGATCTTGCTGTGATTTATGTCATAGAGTGGAGAACAGTATTTCTTATAGTCTGTAGACCAGAATCATCATGAGCATCAGCTAGGACGTTGTTTAAGAAAATGCAGATTCCAGATTCCCATCCCTGAATCAGAATCTCTTAGGTGGGCCTAGAAATTTGCATTTTAACAAGCACACAGGTGGTTCTTAGGCACCGACTCCATGATCTGTATTGCATTCCCCGCCTCAGAGGGTCTCTATGCTTTCAGGGGAGGAGCTTCTACATGGAAAGGTAAAATGATCCTATCACTTACCCACAAGCCTCTCTGCCGGTTCTGGGGCAAATTCTAATTTCTTGTTTGCAAAACTCCTCAGATCCTGGCCTCAAGTGGAACTGCTGGCTTTTGCTTTTTCCTGGAACATCACTGGCTGAATTAAACTGTGCACACAATTTTGCCTCTGTTGGCGCTAGTGCCTTCTCAGTTGCCCCTCTTGTTTGAGGCAGCCCTCTGTGGCCTTCTACATGTCACTTTGAATGCTCTTTGAAAACCTCCTTTGTCCTCATCAGCCGTCCACTTCAGAAGTGGTGGTGTTATTTTGAGGCAGGGTTTGGGATGCCACATAAAATAAAGCTATGATTGTATTAAAAACCAGAAGAGGATAAGCAGCTAACACAAACATGAATAAGGCCTAGACACATGCTGTACCAGGAGAGAGAAAGAAAGAATGCTTCGTTGTGACTCTGCTTTGTTTTTAAGGTCTGGGTCTCATGTAAAGCCCTGATAGACTTGCTATGAGGTTTTGGGATTCTGGCTTGGCATACTTACTGAATTCTGGGGCCCAAGGCCCTGTCTTCTGAAAGTTTCCAGCCTAAGTGCCTAAGGTTCCTTGTGGACAGGAATGGGGGGTTGAGAGGTGGGGGAAGGGCCCATGCTGTGTTCCTGGGTTTTGGTGGCATCTCCCCATACCCCATGCACACACATCCAGTGCATTTTCCTCAGAGCTGAGCCCTAGAAACCCAAGCTTCCCTCCATACATTCCAATAAACACTACAACCTTTTGCTCTGATACAGAAACTTCACGTTTCCTCCTCACCACCATCTTGCTTTGAAAACTTTTAGAAAAAGCACAGTCACATAGTCTGGGACACTTGCTCTGTTTCAGTGACAATTTCCCACCACAAGGAACACTGAAATACAACAGGAAATGGTGAATATGAATAGGCAGTCCTGGGCTAAATTTGACTGGTGGAAACTTTATCCCAAAATGTTTTCCATAGAAATCCACTTTCTTTAGTTTTGATGACTACCCACTGGATCATTGTGGCCCCATGCCATTGACCAACGAGGAAACTGTAAAATAAACTGTTTCATATGGCCTTTCAGGAACTCTGTTTTGTTTTTGTTTTTTAAACGGTGGGAGCATAGAAAAATGATACTCTGACCCAAAATGAGCAAATAGAGGAGTTTGGAGAGAGCATGTTTATTTATGAAAACTTTTATGATTATCATTTCATAAGAATAGTAGAGAAAGCATGAGAGAGAGGGAAAGGAAGGGAATTAACATTCAGGGAGCATCTATTCCATGGCAGCATTTGGCTGGGAATATTACATACCGATGGCTGTTTCATTCTCACAACCACCAAGTAAGGTAAATATTATTACCTGCTCTCTGTCCTTCTTTTTGGGTCAGGAAGCAGGTTTGTTTAGGTTAGGTAACTTGCTCATGATCACCCACTTATAGTTAGCAATCAGGAATTCAAATGTGGCTCTCTTTTCACTCTTCCCTGCCATCTTGAGGAGAAAGCTGTGTGGAGTCTTAATAAAATGAGATCTCGATTGTGGGAAGGTGGCCTGGCTGTTAAAATAAACAACATCATTCAATAAAAAAATACCTATGTTATACATCTATAGAACACTCATTTCTAGTTATATTCATGCTATTTGTTTTAATCAGAAGAACAGATAATAGGGTCTGTTGTAGTTGTAAGCAGCCCTTGAATATAAAAGTATTAATTTTACTCAACTCCAAGAGGACCGGACACTGGCATTCCTGTGAGGTAGATGCAGCATTTAAAAAATTGTTCCCAGTGTCCTCTGAGTTCTATTTTCCCCAACCAAGGCAGACCCACGTCGGGGAAAGAAAAGATAACTTGAGGACTGAGGCCAGATGACTTAGACCAGGGGAAATAAGGGAAGGTCTGTGAAGCTCAGTGAATCCCTGGACGATATTTTGGGTCAGCTTCAACTCTCGGCATTCTCCTCATGCTGAAGTATCACTTGTTTCTTTAGAAGAAAAGGGTGGTGGAGACCACAGTGAATCCCGACTTCAAGATTAGTCAGGTAACACTGGACGAACCTAAAGAGTTTGGGAAGAGATCGGGAAAATGTGCTCCCTTACAGTGGGCCTCCTCCCCATTACTCTTCTAGTATCAACTTGTTCTTACATGGGCTGATGGCCTCTACTGATTTGGCCCTGAGCACAGAAGCTGTGAAGCCAGGTAAGGTGGAAAAAAGAGGTGAACTTCCACCCTCAAACAGCCAAGTAACGCCTTGACTATCTCCATTCTGCTAGCAAATAAAGCTCAGAATCCAGCCCAGCCAAAGACCTGGAAAGGAAGCACAGAAGCATGCAAAATAAAAACGGGAACTTCACGATTCTTTCAAATGGCAGTTTGGTCAAGGTGTGAGTTTAAGAGTCATAGATCATGTGTAGCACTCCCTCTTTATTTACTGATGCTCACTCTTCTGAGGTTTAACCTTACATAAACCCGGTGAACTGCAGAAGCAAGATGGCATGGGATCTTAGCGTGCATTTGAAGAAACTCCACACTGCGTCTTTGAATTTCCTTCTAGGTTCCCCGCCTGATGTCTCTATCTCCTGGGAGCCTCATAACCTTTTACGCCATTCTTATAAAATGTGTCATAATTCCTCCTATCCTGGGTTATTTCAGAGGCCAGAAGATCCCGACTCACGTGCGTGTCCTAAAGCCCCCAACCCCAAGCGTGGCTGCCCCTGGGCGCAGCAGTAAACGCGGGTGGAATGGAACAGGCTCCTCCAACGTCTTTTTCCACCTCTGATTTCCGTTAAACATTAGCTCCGGGGTCTGCGCGAAGCCCCCAACGGGCCAGGAGGCGAGCTTGGACTCTCGGTGGACAGCGGCGGAGGGCCCAGGGCGCACTTCCTGCGGGACGGCGGGAGAGGGCGGAGCTGTCCGCATCCCCCTCCCGCTCCCCCGCTCTCCCCGCCCCCGCCCCCTCCCCCTCCGGGGGCTGCCGCGCGCCGCGGGGGCGGGGCGGCGAGCGGGCTGGGCGGCGTGGCGGGGCGGGCTGGGCGCCCTGGCTAAGGTGCGAGCGGGTACGCCGCGGGCTCCGGCGCGGAGCGGAGTGGAGCGGAGCAGTCCGGCCCAGCCCAGCGCAGCCCGGCGCGGGCAGACGCGAGCCAGCGGGTGGCGGTGGCGGTGGCGGTGGCGGTGGCTCCCAGCCCGGCTGGTGCTGGGCCTCCGACCGAGCCGCGGCCGAGCGGGGCCTCGGCCCGGGCTCTGGGGGAGCCCGCGGCGGCGGGCTGCAGGAGGAAGCGGCGGCGGCGCGTCCCGAGCCGTGCGCGCCATGTCGGGCGGGCCCCCCAAGGCCCTGCCGTCCACTGGGCCCCACTCCCTGCGCGACATGCCGCACCCGCTGGCCGGCTCCAGCAGCGAGGAGGCCGTGGGCGGCGACAGCACGCCCAGCCCGGACCTGCTGACGGCCCGCAGCTTCGGCGACAAGGTGGGGAACGCGGGGCACGCGGGGCTGGGGACTGGGAGGCTCGTTTCGCTCCCGAGGGGGATGAGGGATCTGGAGCCCCGCTGGGCACCGGGCCGCGCCCCCCCTGGCGCCCCGCCTGGCGCCCCTTTCCGGGGGACAGGCGTGCCCTCGCCCCAGAGCCTTGGGAAAAAGCGTCTCCTCCCTGCCGCCCCCGCGGGGTCGCAGCCTCTGGGGGAGCGGCCAGAGGGGACGGGCTTGCCCGGCTGTGACTGGTCGCGAGGCCAGTGACAGCTGGTGGGGAGGGGTCCCGCCTGCCCGTTGCCGTTGTGGCTGGAGGCGTGTGTACAGTGCTCAGAGCCTGTGTCCTGGGATGGGGTCCCGGTTCCTCCAGATGCATCTCTGAAGGCTGAGCTGCCGAGTCACTTGTAGCTCCTCCAGTTTGCTGCGACTGTAAAGAAGCAAGAGTTAATGGTTTTCCGTGGTCCTACTGCCAGAGGCTTCTTACCCCGTCTGTCATGGGGTCAGTGATCTTTGTTTAGGTTTGCTTTGTGCCCTGAGGAGTCACCTGACTCCGACCCCAGCCGGCAGCGGGAGGAGAGTGCCCCGGGGGTTTTCTGTCTGGGGCTCCATTTACCTCTGACTGTCTCCCACGCTGTTTAGGTTTGGCAGAGGCTGGTTTTGTGGCTGAAGGGGAGAAAGGTCGCCCTTTGACCTTTTTTGCGTAGAGGGAGGCTCCTGATTTTCTTAGAGCAGCATATGACCCTCCTGCTGCTTTGAGAGACAGTGAGGGGTTAGGGGCGGCATCTCCCTTCCCCCCCCCTTGCCACTTCAGCTGTTATCAGGACGTGAGCTGTGATTGTATCAGCGCTGCTGTTGCCACTTAGTCACTAATTGCAGAAATTAGAATTGTTCTCCACACCTGTGATCAGGATTTTTCCCCTCTTAGTAAAATACTAAGTAAATGCCTCCTTGTCCCAATACTGAATGGAATCAGGGGACCCAAATTTCTTTCCCCCTTAGATGGGAGGGCATGTGGTACAGTAAAAATGAGTGTGAGTGCACTGAGCAGTCAAATTAACCGGGAAGTGGGACTTGATGTACCTTCCCAAGAGGGTTTGTGAAAGCAAAGAGTGGGGCAAGGTGGGGGGGGGGGAGGAGGCAAAGCATTAGTAGCAAGTAAACTTAAAAAAGCTAATGAAACCAATGGATTGAGCAGCTGGATGTGTGTGTGTGTGTGTGTGTGTGTGTGTCTTTGTAAGTATTTCTCTTTATTTTATAGAAGATTATAGACTATATGAAGGCTGGAGTTGCTTGGAAATACCTTGCCCATATTTGACAATAAGTAATTGTTGAATGAATAATTTGCTTTCTTATGGACAGAGAACTTGGTCCTATGTGCATGTAGGATAGGAATTGAGGTTAAACTTACGATTTTTTTCTCAGGTCTGTGTAGGATAGTGAATTAATTATATATCGCTGTGTAACCAATTACTGCAACATTTAGCATCTGAAAATAGTGTCTGTGGGCCAGAAATCTGCGCAGCTTAAATCTGGGTGGTTCTGACTCACGTCTTTCATGAGCTTGCATTCAAACTTTGACTAGGGCTGCAGTCACTGAAGACTGGATTGGGGTAGGTCCTCTTCCAAGCTCACTCTCTTGGCTCTTGGCAGGCCTTAGTTCCTCTCCATAGGGCTGCTTGATGTGGCAACTTGTTTCCCCCAGAGCAAGTGATCCAAGAGATGGAGAGATCCCAAGACTCAAACCACAGTCCTGTGTAATCTAGTCTCGGAAGCGACATATCTCTGCCATATTCTATTGGTCACAGTGGCCATCACTGGTACAACCTGGGAAGAAGGTATGAATACCAGGAAGTGGGAATCATCGGGGCATCTTGGAAGCTGCCTTCTACAGGTGGCTCTTTTAAATATCTGCCTAATGATCCATTCTTGGAGGACACCTGATGCAGAAGTGTGGGCATTTTGCTACGAAGTACTGGGAGGACAAATGCCCTGTATCCCTGAGATCTAGTTGGTGGACAGGAAGTCAAGCCTAAGTCTAATTACTTCTGGCTTCTTTTACAGGGACAGTTCCATGAGAGAGATGGTCTTGAAGGCATTATTATTAATTATTGAATATTTAATAAGTCTCCTTAGAGCTGCGAGGAGCATCAAAATGACATCACTCCCAAAGGCCTGATTTATAGTTAGCCACTTTTCCTTAGAGAGCAGTATAATTTCTTCCTCTGACTGGGAGTAACATTTTCCTTGAATCTTGGCATACACATATGTTCTCGTAACTCTGGAGAAATTTCTGCAGAGAGAAGCTACCAAGCAACAGAGGTGAGTCAGGACCAGTGGAAGGAAGCCTTCCCTTTGCTCTGCTTTCTCTTGCCCAGGAAGTGTGGGGTTCACCGGAGGGGAGGTAGGAGCGTTGAGTGCTATGGTCTGTCTTTGAAAAGAAGCCTGTATCTTCTTGCCTTTTATAATGGACCTTGGGGTTGTGATCCTGGATGCCTGATTCAGAGTCAGTTCTGGGTCTGGAGAATGAGGGTTTGACAGGCTGCTCGTGGTGCAGGGTTATTATATTATGCAGAGGGGAATTGCTGAGGTGCCATGAACAGGAAAGCCTTTCGTCTCAGTCCAGCAGACACTTCTCAGTGGCCTCTGGGGTTCTGGGAAGGAGGAAAAGACCAAATGTGATGGCCTCGTCATCCACAAAATTGAAAATCATTCAAACCATGGTGTGAAGGGAAGAATCTTTTCTATCTACCAAGGGTTGCTAGGAATTCTTTTTATGCTGGCTAAACTTCCCAGGCCTTCTAGCCCTCTTTCATCTCCACCTGAAATGTAAATACACCATTTGGCCCTTTCTGTCTTTTTCACTTTGATCTGCAAACCACTTTGGGCTTGCTTCTCCCCTGACTTAGCCTCTAATTCCTGTGTACCTCCCAAAACTTAACACCAAGCCCTCTCAAGCCCCACCTGTGGTTAACACCTCTACCCACATCCTCAGTCTCTTCACTGAACTCTTTCACCTACTTCCTGCCCCCTTAAGTCACTGCTTCCCCTGAAGTCTTCAAAATGGAGGTGTCTTTTCCTCCTACACTCCACTTATTTCAGGTTCAGGAGATGCGGGTCCGTAGTGTCCTTTCTCTCCACTGCCTTTTTTTTTTTTTTTTTTTTTTTGGGCTGTGTTGGGCCTTTGTTGCTGCGCGCGGGCTTTCTCTATTTGCGGCGAGCGGGGGCTACTCTTCATTGTGGTGCGCGTGCTTCTCATTGCGGTGGCTTCTCTTGTTGCGGAGCACGGGCTCTAGGCGCACAGGCTTCAGTAGTTGTGGCACGTGGGCTCAGTAGTTGTGGCTCGCGGGCTCTAGAGCGCAGGCTCAGTAGTTGTGGCGCATGGACTTAGTTACTCTGTGGCATGTGGGATCTTCCTGGACCAGGGCTCGAACCCGTGTCCCCTGCATTGGCAGGTGGATTCTGAACCACTGCACCACCAGGGAAGTCCTCTCCACTGCCTTTTAACAATCAAGTGCTGCCCCTTTGAGGCTCATGTCATTGTATTTGCTCACTCAGCAAATATTTGAGGGCCTCCTACAAGCCAGGCACTGTTTTAGGAACTCAAATCCACCAGTTGAAAACCCCTGCCCTCATTGGATATATTTTAGTGAGTACGTACTATTTTATGTAATAAATGCTGTGAAAGGAAGAAAAAGTCGGGGGGGAGGGAGTGTTCAGGATCACTGGCTGAAGGGAGGTGGCTTCAGTTAGACCCTACTGAGAACTTGAGATTTGAGCAAAGACTTGAAGGAGGCGAGGCAGTTGGCGAGTGGATGTCTGGAGGAGTGTCCCGGTGGAAGAAATGGCCAAAGCGGAGGCCTGGCAGCTCCTGCCCGGTGTGACGGGGACTACCCTAGAAGCCAGTGTGGTTGGGGCAGAGTGAGCAATGGGGAGTCCTTGGCCAAGGGCAGAGAGGGAGGGGGCCAGATGGTCTAGGGCCCAGTAGGCCACTCTGGGAACGTGGCCTTTATTTTGAGAGCCATTGCAGGGACTTGAGCAGAAGGAGGGTGTGACTTGATTTATGTGTTGAAAGGATCACACAGGCTGTTGAATTGAGAACCCTTTATTTGACTGTTCCACTGAATTAGGTTCCTTTTCCGTCAAAAGGACGTAAACCAAATGCAACCTGGCTGAAGAAAAGAAAAAAAATCTATTGGCTCATGTTGAAAAGCCCCAGGTATTTTGGTTTCCGGAATGGCTGGAACTAGGTATTCAAATGATGTTGGGAGTCTGTCACTTTTCATCTCTTGGCTCTGCTTTCTCCTTTCTGTGTTAGCTCTGTTCTCAAGCCGGTGAAGGGATATAGCTTTGCAACTCTAGCAGAAAGAGAGCACCTCTTTCTTGATAATTCCAGCAAAAGCTCTGGGCTAGTGTCTCCTGGGCCTAAATTGGGTCAGGTGCTGAAGCCAGTCTTTGTAACTCTGACTGCCCAAGGCCTGGACCAGGTCCTTATCTTTGGAGGGTGGAGAAGGGAAGTTTTTGTGTGTATGTTTTAACTGTGAAATATAAATATGTGAAGTATAGAAATGCATCTGTATTAATAAAATGTACCTATACAGTTTAAAGAATAATAAAATGAACACAGACATAAAGTTAAGGCATAGACTCTTACTCGTATTTTGGAAGCCCTCTGTGTGCCTGGGGAGGAAGGAGGTGGTTTCCAAAGCAAAATCAGGATGCTCCTCCTAGAAGGAGGAGGAATGAATGAATGTTGGACGAGCCTCTGTTGTTTCACAGATGTCCATTACAGACCTTCCACTGCCTTCTTTGCTGTCACTTTGTAACTTCCCTGTTTCTCTTGTTCATTAAAATCTTGAAACCCCCCCAACTAACTGTCTTCTCAAATCATGCCTTTACTTCAGGGGACTCTGTCCAGATCTCTAAAACGATCAGTTTCTTGACCTTTTATCTAGTCACCTTCCCCTTTTTTCCAGTTCAGTTGCCCTCTCCCCCGGCCACATCCCTGCATTATAATACCTACAACTGTTCCTGCCCTGAAATAATGCCATTACATAGCTCTTATCTTGCCGTGCCCTCCTCCCAGTCAGTGAGAACTGCCTACACCTGTTCCATGACCCCTTGTATTCACGTGCCTCCTTTAGATTCCACGGCTTAACTTGTCAGTTGCTCCTGCCACTGTCCTTTACGCAGTTCCCTTGCTCTCCTTCTTTTACATCCAACTTGGGTCATTCCATTTGTTCCTGTCTTTTGCCTGCACCTCAGGTGCGGAGGTGCCTTGAGAGTTGCTGCCGGTGTAACCTCACAGCTTCCAAGCACAGTCGGGGCCTCGGTGGTGCTGAGCCATCCTTTCTTTCTTTTTTTTTTTTTTTTTTATGTGGAATCCTAGTTCCCTGACCAGTTGCCCATGCCCCCTGCATTAGAAGTGCAGAGTCTTAACCACTGGACTGCCAGGGAGGTCCCATGGGCCATCCTTTCTTTCCACAGAGGCTCCCATTCTGTACTGTGGCTGATCTGAAGCTTTTCTCTGCTCCTCACACCTTCCACCCCCCTACTCCACCCTCCTGTTCTGCTGATGGCCTCACTTTCTACCTTAGAGAAGATAGAAGCCACTGTAAAAGAACTTCCTTTCACCAAACTCAAAATGATCAGAATCTATGGCCGCCCTTTCTTTGCTCCTGGTTGCTAAGGCTGATCCTGGAGTATATGGCCCGCCCCCTCTGGCCTCTTAGAGACCCTGCTGTCACTCCTGTGTCTTCAGACTCTCTATCAAACTGGCTCATTCCCATCAAAAAATTTTTTTTAAAATTTTTAAATTGAAGTATAGTTGATTAACAATGTGTTAGTTTCAGGTGTACAGCAAAGTGATTCAGTTATATATATAAATATAAAACTGAATCACTTCGCTGTACACCTGATATATATATATGATATATATAAATATTTCAGATTCTTTTCCCTTGTCAGTTATTACGAAATACTGAGTATAGTCGCCTGTGCTATACAGTAGGTCCTTGTTGGTTATCTACTTTATATATATACTAGTGTGTATTTCGATCCCAACCTAATTTATCCCTCCCCCTGCCCCTTTCCCCTTTGGTAACCATAAGTTTGTTTTCTATGTCTGTGGGTCTGTTTCTGCATTCCCATTAATGTTTCAACATGCTCAAGTTGCTCTCATTTCTAAAACAAACCAAGTAAAGAAAACTGTTGTGATGCTTCCTTCTCCTCCATCTCATGCCCTATTTTCTGACTCTTCTTCACCTTTTGAAAGAAAGATTTGCTCCTCTTTACTTCCTAACCTCTGGCTTACTTCTCAGCCTACTGCTGTCTGGTTTCTGGCTTTACTACTCAAGGTCCCTCGTGACTTCCTTATTGCTAAATCCAGTAGATGCTTCACATCCTTGTCTTCCCCGACCTCTTGGTAGGTAGCACTTGATCCTGTTGAGTAACCCGCTGCTTGAAACTCTCCTCACTGGGATTTGTGTTTTAGAGCGTGCACTCTGGAGCCAGGTTGTCTGGATTTGAATCCCAGCTCCACTACTTACAATCTTTGTGACAGTAAATTATTTAACCTCTCTGAGCCTCAGTTTCCTCCTCTGTGAAAAGGGGGTAACAGAAGTACCTGCATCACAGGGTTGATATGAAGATCCATTGCGTTCATACTTAGAGTAGTGCCTGATGCATAGTGAGCCTTTAATAACTGTGAGGCGGTGGTGGTGGTTATTCCCTGATACTGACCTCTCCACATTTTCTTTGTACATTTTTGCCTATTCTTTGTCAATTTCAGTATCGGTTGTGGTCTGGTCAGGAAATAAAAACCACTGTAGGTTTTTCAAACTGAGAGACTTAATACAGGGAATTAGCTACATAGGTGCTGGGAAACATGTGAAGTCAAGCAGAGGACAGGGAGGTAACCCAGAGAGTAGCGATAGCAGGAAACTGCAGTCACCCTCAGGGCTGGGGGGGGGGGGTGGGGTCAATGGGAGGAGGTGAGATTAGAAGAATCCAGGAGCTTCTGTGGGAACTAGACCATGGCAGGGCTGCTCAACAAGAGCAGGGACCACAGGGGGAGGGAGGCCTGGAGAGGAAGCAGCTAAGGCCAGGGATGCTATCTGAACCAGAGAGGACGGGTTGGGGTAGGGGAGAAACACCCTGGCTTCTCTCCTCCTCCTGCTTTTGGTCTTTCATCTGTATCATCCATTGGCCCAAATAGCTTCCTTGGTGGACATGTGACCCTAGCAGAGTCAAATAGCCAAACAGAGATTTGCTCAGATGGCTGCTGGGGGAAAGAATCTCTCTTTTTGTTAGATTGTGAGCCTTTGTTTCTTGTGATGTGGAGAGTGCCTGCTTAAGAATGAAACCAGAGAGGAATGTGGAGCTGGAGAAAAAGAGGGGGACAGGCCCTGAAGATCACTTGAATCCCGGATCCACCTGTGCCAGCTGTGCCTGAAGCTGGCACTGCTCCGCAGGCATCCTGGTTACAGGAGGTCATGAATGCCCTTTTGTTTATACTATTCAATTTGATTTGATTTGTCACTTGAAACTTAAAAAAAAAAAGACCAGTATGTCGACCTTAAAATGTTAAGTGAAAATTAAGTTTTACTTTGGGATCGTTAAGAGGAGGGTGCTTAATTCCTATTGGTCAGCCCCACTCTCAGAGTGTATCATCTGCAGATCAGTTTTGGTGGCAGAGGTGTGTTTTCACCAGGTCCTTGAAGTTTGAGGAGGCTTTCAGGTGCCGGGTTGGGAAGGCGTCATGGGCCAGGGGAGCAGCTTGAGCAGAGCTCCTGAGATGGAAAAGACTTGTGCCTGCTCGGGTTGCACTGGGTCGGGTCATGTGTTGGGAGTGGGTTTGGAGAGTCTAGAGGTGGGGATTAGTGAGAGAGGAGGTGGGAAGACACAGCAGGAGGAGGCTGTGACTGCCCCGAATGCTCTGATGTGGAGGTTAGCTTTTATTCTTAGGCAGGAGCCAGCCGTAGAGGTTTTTGAGCAGGGGAATGTGTGATCAGTGCTTGGGACGGGGAGAGACTGGCAGTGAAAGAGGTAAGTTAGAAATGTGTCAGTTTGATTTAGGTTGGAGTTGTTGCCTGGAAGAACAAAGAATAGAACATGTAAAGATGACTAGTTTTGGTACAGTGGGGATGACTGGTTTTCTAGTCTAGGAGACTGGTGCCGACTGGTGCCCTCACTGAGAGGGGGAACACAGATTGGGAAGCAAGTGTGAGCAAGTGTAAAGATGACTAGAATGCATCAGTCATCAGTGTGAAGTCAGGAGCTGGGTCAGAGTTTGTCTGAACCCTGCCGTTGAAAGCCCACTCAGACTTCAAGGCTTAGCACACATGCTGCCTCCGGGCAGCTCTTCTGTATTATATAAATGTGTAACCCCAGCAGATCCAAAGAGAGATGGGAGTGGAAGATGTAGAGGTTGAGGTCAGAATTTAAACAAAGTGAATATTAGCAATCAAATGGAAGGCGGGAGGTCGTAGCAGTTTGTAGTAAGAAGGGTGGTAGCTTGGGGAAAAAGCAGGGTTGAGGGAAGGTCTTTAGGACAGGGGAGAGTTGGGGGTTAGTGGAGGTTACGGGGAAGAAGGCAGATGAGAGTCTCTCAAAATAAGTACATAAATAACAGCTTGGCAAAGGTGCAGTAGTTCATGTATGAGCAATTGGGTTTGTTTACTAGATTCTAGAGGGGGTCATATGCTCTCTCCTGTTTGCCTTGCCTCGCAGAATTACTCATTTTGGTTGCCACAGAGCAGGGATCAGGAATTATTGTCGTGTGTGTGTGTGTGTTTGTGTGTGTGTTGGGGGTAGGAGGAGACAAGGGCAAGAGACACACGCAGAAAAGGTGTTTCAGGGGTCCTGTTTGAGAAAAGGCACAGAGGCGGGAAAAGCACACGGCATGTTTGGGTGGCAGAGTGGAGGCACTTTCCAAAACTTGAATCTCTTGAGTATCTGCTGCATGCCTGGCTCTGTGCTGGATGCTGGGGACGTTGAGAAAGATAAAAAAAAAAGTACTCTCTCTTGAGAGGGTCATCGTCCAGTGCAGAAGAGAGACATATATCCAGATGGTTGCAATAGAATATTAAAAATGCTAGATGTATTTACTAGTTCTGAGGCCTTGGGCAAGTTTCTTAACCTGGTAATGCCTCAGTGTCTCCCTAGTTAAATTTTGGATTATTTCGCAGTGGTGTTCTGAAGATTAAATGAGTGGGGGTTTTTTTGTGTTTTTTTTTAATGTTTATTTATTTATTTGGCCGCGCCGGGTCTTAGTTGCGGCACATGGGATCTTCGTGGCCACGTGTGGGATCTTTCAGTTGTGGCATGTGGGATCTAGTTCCTTGACCAGGGATTGGACCTGGGCCCCCCTGCATTGGGAGCACGGAGTCTTAGCCCCTGGACCACCAGGGAAGTCCCTTAAATGAGTGTTTAGAATAGTGTCTGGCACACAGTAAGTACTATGAAAATGCTAGGTGTTGTTATTGCCTTAGAAGCAATAACTGGGACCTCTGGAAGCCTGTACAGAACACGTACCTCGGTCATCCCCACCCCAGTGAGGGACCTGGGGTCTTCAAACAGCAGCCCTTGTCAGTCATTGGTTGAGCGCCCCATGGATGGGGTGTTTGGGCATTAATTCCCAAGCACTTTCTAGCCTACCCCATGGGTGGGCGAAGCAGGTTGAGCAGCCGGGGGAGCAGTCGGGCCAAGAAGTTCAGGCGCTGGCGGTTGGAAGTCAGGCCAGTGGGCACTGAACTGGCCAGTGAGAGGGGATAGGTGGACACCCGTGACATCTGCACGGTTATTATGGAGATAACATGTAGGGAGTGGGGCAAGGAGTGACCGTGCTCAGGAGGGTGGTGGCTTTTCCAAAGGAGATGATATTTGAGCCGGAGAGTGAAGAAGTAGGTAGGTATTTTCCAAATGGACAGAGGCCGGAGGAGTAACTAGAGCAGAAGACCCAGCCTGTGCCAAAGCTTGGCAGTGTCAGTTTGCAGGTGTGGAGGGTGAGGGGAGGCAGTTTCACAGGGGCTTTGACCTCCTGGATTCAGGGGTGTACTGGTCAGGAGTCTTGTTTGCAAACAGTAGGAATCTTACTCACACTACTTTAAGCAATACCATACGCACATACCATAAAGTCCACCTTTTAAAAACATACAATGCAGTGATTTTTAGTATAATCACAAGATTGTACAACTGCCACCATTATCTAATTCCAGAGGGTTTTTGTCAACCCAAAAAGACACTTCATACTCATTAGCAGACGCTCCGTTTTCCCCACTCCCAGCCCCTGGCAATCACTAATCTGCTTTTGCTGTCTATGAAATTGCCTATTCTGGATATTTCATAAAAATGGAATCATAGAATATGTGACCTTTTGTGTCTGGCTCCTTGCACTTATCCTAACTTTTTTTTTTAAAATTAATTTATATTTGGCTGTGTTGGGTTTTCATTGCTGCGCGCGGGCTTTCTCTAGTTGTGGCGAGCGGGGGCCACTCTTCGTTGCGGTGCGCAGGCTTCTCATTGCGGTGGCTTCTCTTGTTGCAGAGCACAGGCTCTAGGCACGCAGGCTTCAATAGTTGTGGCTCATGGGCTCTAGAGCGCAGGCTCAGTAGTTGTGGAGCACAGGCTTAGTTGGTCTGCGGCACGTGGGATCTTCCCGGACTGGGATCGAATGCGTGTCCCCTGCATTGGCAGGCGGATTCTTAACCACTGCGCCACCAGGGAAGTCCCAGGACATTCTTTTTTAAAACTGAAAAATATTCCATTGTATGTATACACCACTTTTTTTTTAATCAGTTATCAATTGATGGACATTTAGGTTGCTTCTACCTCTTGGCTATTGTGACTAATACTGCAGTGGACATGGATGTGCAAATATCTCTCCGAGATCCTGTTTTCAGTTTTTTTGGACATATATACCCAAATGTTTATATATAAAAACTGGACCATATGGTAATTCTATTTTTAAATTTTTGAGGAACTTCCATACTGTTTTCTACAGTGACTGCACCATTTTACAGTCGCACCAACAGCGCACAAGGATTCCAATTTCTCTGCCTCCTCACCAACGCTTGTTATTTTCTATTCTTTTGATAGTGGCCATCCTAATGGGTATGAGGTTATATCTCATTGTGGTTTTGATTTGCGTTTCTCTGATGATTAGGGATGCTGAGCATCTTTTCATATGCTTGTTGGCTATTTGTGTATCGTCTTTGGAGAAATGTCTATTCAAGTCCTTTGCTCATTTTAAAATCAGATTATTTGATTTTTTTATTGTTGAGTTGTAGGAGTTCTTTTTATATTCTGGATATTAACCCCTTATCAGATATATGATTTGCAAATGTTTTGTCCCATTCCATAATTTACCTTTTAACTCTCTTGATTGTGTCCTTTGCACAAAAGTTTTTAAGTTTGATGTAGTCCCATTTGTCTATTTTTGCTTTCGTTGCCTGTGTTTTTAGTGTCATATCCAAGAAATCACTGCCAAGTCCAGTGTCGTGAAGCTTTTCCCCCTATGTTTTCTTCTAGAAGTTTTATAGTTTTGGGTCTTAGGCTTAGGTCTTTAATCCATTTTGAGTTAATTTTTGTATATGGTGTAAGATGAGGGTCCGATTTCATTCTTTTGCATGTGGATATCCAATTTTCCCAGTATTACTTGCTGAAAAGACTGTTCTTTACCCTTTGAGGGTGTATATACTTTTTTTTTTAAATTTTATTTATTTATTTGTTTGTTTTGGCTGTGTTGGGTCTTCGTTGCTGTGTGCGGGCTTTCTCTAGTTGCGGTGAGCAGGGGCTACTCTTCGTTGTGGTACGTGGGCTTCTCATTGCAGGAGAAGCAGTTGGCTCAGCAGTTGCGGTACGCAGGCCCTAGAGCATGCGGGCTCAGTAGTTGTGGTTCGTGGGCTCTTGAGCTCAGGCTCAGTAGTTGTGGCGCACGGGCTTAGTTGCTCCGCAGCATATGGGATCTTCCCGGACCAGGGATTGAACCCGTGTCCCCTGCGTTGGCAGGCAGATTCTTAACCACTTCACCAGAGGGAAGTCCCGAGGGTGTATATATACTTTTAAATCTAATTTCTAACTAGAATCGATAAACCATATTAATACTTGAAGTGCTAACATGAATTTTGTACACGTGTTTGAGTGACTTCTCTGTACTATGTGCTGTGTGAGGCATTATGTTCCTTGGGAGTTAAGATATCCACATTTTGGAAATAACATTAGCCTGGAACAGGTCAGGTCTCAGACATTCCAGGTGAAAGATGTCTTACTGTAATTAGAATAAAAATAGTTGTGAAATAGTTGTTTTATTGCAAAAATGGAAACCTAGACCTTCTTTTGGGCTATTTAATTAGAGCAGAGGTATGTTCTAAGGAAGTGGCCTTATTATCATCTTGCTGCATCAGCATCTGTGCTGCAAAAATGTAACATAGCAGGCTTTTTCTGCACTGTCCGGTCCAGTAAATCTTGTTTATTTCATGACTTGCATCAGCAATTGTGAAGGACACTTGGACTTTTTTTTCATTTCTCAAAGATTTATATGAGCCTCTCTGTGCCATGCTCAGGAGATACACAGATGAACAGATGGCCTTACCTTTTAGCTACCCAAGGTCCAGGAGGGGAGACAAAGAAATACAAGTGAGTCATTGCTGTTTAACATGATGACAGGGGTATGTGCAGAATGCCATGGGGGTAATCAGAGTGATTTATTAGCGTTAAAGACAGTTTTGAGTGAAGCACTTTGGAAGGAGGTCTTGGGTTACCTGTTATAGGTGACGGTGGTCAATGTTGGGATATGAGTGAGAATTTGAATTTGAATCCAAGATTGGCCATGTAATTTGTGGGACCCAGTACAAAATTAAAATTCTTATCCCCCTGTTAAAAAAAATTATTAAGAATTTCATGATAGTGACAGCAGAGCATTAAACCCAGTATGGAACCCTTCTGAGTATAGGATCCTCGTGAAGCTGGCCCTGAGTATATCCTTTGGAGGTACTGGTTTCCAGGTCCTGTTAAAATCACCTCTTACCCATCTTGGTGTTCTGGGTCAGGACTGCTGCCATCCTGAGGGTGTGTTGCAGTGAGTTGGGGTCCCCAAGGCTTGCTTCTCCAGTCTGGTTGACTGTGGGGCTTGCCTGGAACACTCCATCCACTGTCAACATTCTAACATCTTAACAAGGTCTCCTGTATGCCCAGCCTTTCATGTTTAACATACGCTTGGGACTGTTGTCATTTCCCTAACTGTTGCTTCTCTTCTCTTTTCCTTTTGTTCTGATTTCTTCCCGATCGAGGGTGTCCAGCATATGCCCCCTCAGTTATCCTCACCTTTACCCAGAGATAATAGTAACGTGTGTTCACAAGATCCTTGTGAACCTTTAGGGAGCATTTCCTTTGGTTGGGAACTGTACTGCATCATCTTGAAGCACTCCCTGAAGTTACTGTCTCCTCCTTTGACAGCTGGGGAAATGTAGGCTTTGAAATGTGAAGTAACTTGTTCAAGGTCACGGAGCTAGATGAGAGTGGGGCTGGGATTTGAACTCGGGTTTGTTCGACTTTAGAGCCCACTCTCTTCACCACCACCACTGCTGCAAATTGGCATCCTTTTCCAAACCTGCTTCCCACTTTTTCTAGTGCTTACATGCATTAGACACTGTAGGTTGCATTTCTTATGCAAAGCACAGTTTCAGGCCAAGGGAAATGAAACCAGCCCCTTCTGTATCTTAGCCTGTGTTTCTTTCCTCATCTCAGTTTCTGGTTTTTTCAGCCTCTTACTCCTCACTGTAACCAGTCTCCCTTGTGAGAGAAGTTTCCCAAGGCTTGCTGCCCTCTGCCTGCTCACTCTCCCGTCACTGCCAGGCTCCTTGGATGAGCGGTCTTTGTGCACCGCTTCCATCTGCCTCGCCATCTGCCTCCTCTTGCCTCAGCATCGAGCCCCATGGGCCAGGTCCTGCCTCTACCACTCACGGCTCGCGGAGAACTGCAGTGGCTGTTTTTCTGCTGTAGCATCCCAGGCCTTTAGAGCTGCAAAGGGCTTGGTGGTCACTCCCTCCAAGACCCTCTTTTTACAATGGAGGAAACTGTGGCCCAGGGAGAGAAGTGATTTATCAGATCAGGGTAACCCAGCTAGTTTGTGGCAGAGCTGAGGTTAGGACCCAGGTTTCCAGACCTTTGGTTCAGTGCTCATTTTCCTTGACTGACATCATTAACCAACTTCCTCTCAATGCTTTTTTCCCTGTCTTTTTTCTCAGGGTCTTACTCTGTTCACTGCTATATTCCCCAGCCCAGTGCCTGGCACATAGCAGATGCTTCATTCACTGAATGAATTGATTCTCTCCTCTCTTGGCCCTCCCCTGGTCTGCCCCTGCTTCTCTGGACTCTCCTTTTTTTTTTTTTTCTGAGCTCTAACTGTGAGCCCACCCAGCCGTGGTTCCTGGCCTTTGCTAGTTCCTTATGTACCATCTATGGATGGACTTTACTACTGCAGCAGGGCTTAGGATTCCCACATCTTCATTTCTAGCTTTAAACCTATCTTTCCAAGTATTTCTGTGATTCTTGTTTTTAGCACCTTATGATCACTCCATGGTGAGAGTATTTAAAAACCATGCCTTTCTTCACCTCCCCTTTTAAATATCCCACTTTTGTATATAACATCACTGTTCTTTAATGTCTGTCTTCATTTCCATTGTCATTGTGAATATCCTAATCAAGATGTATGATTATCTAACTGGCTTTCCTGCTTTGAGTCAGTCAGGTCCCTCCTCCCCAATCCATTTTATTCTGAACACTGTAGCCAGAATTCACCTTCCTAAAATATTGTATGTGTCATTCCCCTCTTTGGAGACCTGCAGCAAGACCTTCCCTTTGGAGACCTTTCCATTGCTTACACAGTAATGGTCTGAGTCCTTAGCCTGGCCTTCTGTGATCAGGTACCTATTTACCTCTCTGATCCTCTCCTAGGAAGTTATGTCCCTGCCAAAGGATTTTACTCATGAGCTGCCTGGCATGTCATGTGAATTCTTGCTTGCCCACCTTTGCTGAGCTTTTGTCCTCTGTGTGCCTTTCCAGCTGCCCCCTGCTATTGCCATAGACCTTTGCTATTCAAGGTGTGGTCCATGGACCAGTGGCATTAGCATCACCTGGGAGCTTGTTGGAAATACAGAATCTCAGGCCTAATTCCAGACCTACTGAATCAGAATATGCATTTTGACGTGATCCCTAAGTCATTGTATGCGCATTAAAAATAGAGAAGCACTGTTTTAGAACAAGGATATTGAGCTTAGCTAAGCACTCACATCATCTGAGGACCTGTTAGAGGATGCTGATGCCTGGGGCCCACCTCAAGAAATTTGGATCTAATGAATCTAGGATGGCCCAGGGAGCAGTATTTTGTAAAAAGCCTTTTCCAGGTAATTCTAATGTGCAGCCAAGGTTGAGATCAATTGCCTTAGAAGAATTCTCTGATTCACTCAGGGGGAATGTGCCATCAGACATGTATATGTCCTACACTGTGCTATAAACTCCTTGAGGGCAGGGGCTCTATCTGATTGCTTATTGCTGTAATGTCACTGTACGAACAAAGCCTAGGATGGGGTGGGTACCCAAATATTTGCTGAGTCAGTAAATGGACATGAGCTAAATGACATGTACAAGAGTATTTGCTGCAATATTAGTTTTAATGGCAAAAGATAAGAAGGAGCCTAAATATCTATCAGTGGGGAGCTAGTTTTATAACTAGGGTCATTTAAAAAATGTAGTATTAAAAAGAATATGGCAGCCCCTATATATACTGATATGAAATAATGGCAAGATATAGTAAGTAAAAAAAGAAAAAGTACAAGCCATGTGTAGTCTGCTATCATTTGTAAGTGTGTGTGTGTAAGAGTACAGGTGTGAATGTGTACACTAGCCTTGGAAGGATGCACCATTGCCTCTCAAAAGGATAATTTTCTGACCCTTTGAGAATGTAGTCTTCCTTCCTTGGAGACTCTGACCAAATTAGAGAGAAAGAGCCCTCCTCCTCTCTCCCTGATTTGGTTAGTAATAGTTGATACTGATTAAAAAGGAAAAAGTTGACTAACCCCTAACTCCAATTAAATTTCAAATAGGCAAACAAGAAAAATGGGGCTGTCACTTGTAGTCCTGTGGGGTGGGATGTGTATGTTGTCCCTGCCTGAGAACTGAGTCATAACCACTCAAAACCTAAAGAGGACAGAGCTAAACTGTTACTGAGGGGCTAGAAGAGAGAATGCTCTTCTGTAGTCTTTAATCTGTTCTGATCAAATGCAGGTGAATACTGGCTCAGAGTGAGCTTTTACCCTTTTCTCCTGATGGTCAGTCAATATTTTGAACTATCTGTTTTTCCCCTGAGTTAAGAATTAAGAAATTCTTTTCTTTCCTGGTTCAAGTCACTGAGGAGGGGCAAGACCTTCCCTTGTTTCACCAGTTGGCCAGACTTCGTCCAACCCTCATTTCATGCTCTTGCCTCTGCCCTCCCTGACCAAAGGGCTGCCGTGGACCTTGCCTGTCTCCATGAAAGAGAATGAGGTGTTTTCAGCCCAGTGACATCAGCTCTTCTTCCTCCCAGTTTTCTTCATCAGGCATATTTCTTCATCAGGATTCATAAGGCAATCCTTATCCTGGTGAGGGGTTCTGGGCTTCATTGCAGCTTCTTAGAGAGAGGGGTGGCCAACTTTCAAACACGTGGACATGGAAGACGTGGTGTTAGGAGGTGGTTATGTTAGGGATAGACTGACACCTCTTTCTAAGACGGTGCAGTTGACTTGAGTCTTTTTGTGTAACCAAATTCTCCTCCCCTGGTCTACTGGGAGGCTTGGCACATTATTGTAGGTATCTGTGGAGCTTTTTGAGTAACCTAGGTAGTCTTTTACATATTATTTTAGACCAGACTGTTCAGACTTTTAGATTGAATGAGATCCAAATTTGGGGCTAACATGTGCATCTACAGATTTCTAAGCAAATCTCAAGTGCCGAGGTTTGAGCAAAATGGTCACCTCTCCACTTTCAACTTGAGTCTGAAGAAGAAGGTAGCCACTGTTTTTTGTTTTTCCTCAAATCATTCTTCTCTTGGACATGTGAGTGGAAAAGGGTAGCATTTATTAAAGACACATCGCAGTGTTCCAAGATTATAAGTTGTGGAAGCAGTGTTTGCATTTTACGTAAACCAGTTTTGGTATCACACAGGTGAGTATGTTTTTAGGTGTTGACCTTGGCAGGTTGGCTACTTATTTAAAGCCAACAAAATTACGACACTGTCCATTTTAAACTTTCTTTGTGGTTAAATTATGATGAAACTGATGGAAAAGTCTTGCTGTTGACTTATTCATGAATCAAGGAAACTTCATGTATTATATAGGTTTATGATATTGCAGGAAATGGGTAGAGGATCTGTGCATCATGAGAAACAATGTTGCCAGCAGCAGAAGGGATAAAGTTTATTTGCTCCCTCTGGTTCCAAATCAAGGAAGTACACTATGTAAAGTAATTTAGAACTGCTACCTTAGAGAGGTTAATGTTGTAGGTTTGAAGCAGACACAGCTGAGTAGGAAAAAAATGGAGCTTTCAGACTCAGCCAAGGGAGTCCTAATACAGTCACTTACTGGCTGGGCAGTCACTTACCTGCCCTGAACCTCTGTTATCCTGTCAATAAAATGGGAATTCTAGTAGTACCTACCTAATAAGGTTGTCCTGATAACTTAATGAGATTATGCATAGTAGGCCCCAAAAGCTGTTCTCATAACTGATTCTCATAACTGATCTGAACAACATATTTTAGATAACTACGAAGATTCCTTGCCTGTTTTCGATAGGTACCGATGGTAGGCATAGGTGCATCATGTGGTGTGTTAACATTCAGAACATAGTAGATGAAAGAAAGGAAAAATGCTTCCTAGAATATAGCAAGGTTGTATAGTTAAGGATTTTTATAAGACTGAACAGAAAAAGGAATAGGAAACAGACCCAGTTCTGCAGAAAGAATCCATAAATTGTGGGAAAGAAAATCTTGAGTCAGCTCTAGGCTTATTTTCTACAGTTCAAGGCCAGATTATGGATAGCTTTAACAGAAATAAACAGGCCACAATAAACATTCACAATCATGTTATATTTACATTACCGTTGATCTGATTATTACCGTGATTTGATTATGGTAGATATTTTCACTTCCTCTCCTTTATTGGATTTTCATTTTATTTGAGTAAGAGTAAATTACTCTTGGCTCATTCAACATGATGCTATAAAAGGAAAAGAGAAATCTTTCTGATATGTGAGCTATATACCTTGAAAAGAAAGGTCTGTTTCAACTGGCAAGAAAACAGAATTCCCTCCCAAAGGAAGTAGATGAGAGGAACCAGACCTAATCAGGAAACTCATATTCCATTCATTTATTCATCAAATATTTATCAAGTGCCCGGCACTGTTCTAGGTGCTTCTAGCTAAATCCCCTTTGGACAGACCATTGCATTTCGGGACTTTTCAGGTTCCAGTTTCTCTTCCTTTGCCCCAAGATTAAAAGATAAAGTTCTAAAATAAAAATTACTGTTGTTTGCAGTTTCTTATTGCCAGTATATAGAGAAGCTATTTATTTTTGTAATGTTATCATGCATTAGCCACCTTACTGAATTCCTAACACGTTTTGAATAATTTTTCAGTTATTTTCTACTTAGAAATCCAGAGAATCATATATTTTGCAGCTCACTGCTTCTTTTCAAAAATGTATGTTTTTTTTTCATTTTATTGCATTGGCCAAGACCTATGGAAATTCTTAAAATATTGAGAGCATTCTTGTTCCTTGTTGAAGGGAATATATTGAGTATTTTCTTATTAGATATGTTTGCTGTTGTTTTCTTGTCAAGAAAGTTTTTTTTTTATTATTCATAGTTTACTAATTTAAAAAAATTTAAGAATGGAATTCAGGTTTAATAAAATGCCTTCTCAGCATCTATGGAAATTATCATTTAATTAAATTAATTTCTTAATACTGAACCATACTTACATTTATACTTAGGATAAGTCCTACTTAGTCTTGGGTTCAGTTTGCTAATGTTTTATGTGGAATTTTAGTTTTAGTCTTTATTTTCTGTTTATTATGCTTTTTTTTTTTTTTTTTCTCATTTTCTCCATTTCCTGACTCTGGTTACGTTGATCAGGTGTGCTTTGTTCAATTTTATTTTCCTCCAATTTCTATTTCCTGTTTCTATTTGACTAACGTTTATAATTATATTTTTCTACCATAGTCAAGAATTAATTAGTATCTGTAACTTTCTCCAGAACAAGGAGAGACCTTGGGCTTGCTTTTACTTCCCCTTCTAGGTTTTAGTGAAATTATTAAGTTTTCAGTTCCTGATTGTGATCAGTCTTTTTTTTTTTTTTTTTTTAATTAATGTCCCTTCTATTTTATGAATTCTTTTTTTAAACAGTTGAGTCAAATTTCACAGTAACATCAACTCTCCCTTAAACTAATGCTTTCTTTCTTGAACAAATCTTTATTCTGATTTATTTTTCAGCGTGCTGCATTATGTCTGAGAGTAACTTAAGGAAAAAAACACAACCACCCTGGATGGTATACATTATATAACAACACCTGAGTGTATATATTATTGTGTGAGTGTATAAAGTATATATTATTCTTTTCTTGTCTGGTAATTTGGCTGAGGTATTTCCCCTTGAGACATATATGGAGATTGCCCCATTGCCTTCTTTTCCACTTTAAAAACGTTTAAGAAGTTTAAAGCATTGTTGAAAATTAACTTATTGGGGTGTAATTTATATAAAATAACTGTCATTTAAGTGTGTGATTCAGTGAATTTCGGCAACAAGAGAGAGGTTGTATACACCTGTGAAACCACTCTCACAATCCAGATACAGAACATCACCTACAAAAGTTTTCATGCACTTTTGTAGTCCATACTTTGCTCCACCGTTGGCCTAGGCAATCACTAATTACTTTCTGTCACTATGTTAGTTTGCATTTTCTAGAATTTTGTATAATTGGAATCATAAAATATATATTCTTTGTGTCTAGTTTCTTTCACTCAACATTTTTATTGTTGCTATATCCATAGTTTGTTCTTTTTAAAAAAAATGTTGAATATATTCATTCATTCAATGAATGAATATATCACCATTTGTTTGTCTGTTCACTCATTAATGAACATGTAGGTTGTTCCCAGCTTTGGGCTATTACAAATTAAGCTACTACACTGAACAAAGGAGAGTAAACTAAACTTAAAGCAAGCAGAAGGAAGGAAATAAAGATTAGAGTGGAGATTAATGGAACAGAGGATAGAAAAACAATAGAGAAAACTAATAGGACCAAAATTTCGTTCTTTGAAAAAATCAAAATTGACAGACCTTTAGCTGAATCGACCAAGAAAAGAGAAGATTAGAATTACTAAAATCAGAAATGAAAGAGTAGACATTACTGACCTTACAGAAATAATGAAGGGTTGTAAAGGAATACTGCAAACAATTTTGTCAGTAAATTGTATGACTTAGATGGAATGGACAAATTCTTAGACACAAATAAAGCTGCTGTGAACATTCATGTACATGTCTTTAGTTGACATGTTTTCATTTCTCTTGGGTAAATACCTAATAGTGGAGTTGCAGTATACGAGAGTTCTAGTAGCTCCACATCTTTGCCAAGACTTGGTATTGTTTGATCAATTCTAGTGGATGTGTAGTAGTATCTCATTGTGGTTTTAATTTTCTTTTACATGGTTACTAATGATGTTGAACCTATATTCACATGCTAATTGCCCATTTGTATATCTTTTGTGAAGTATCTTCAAATCTTTTGCCTATTTTTATTGGGTTGTTTTTCTTACTGAGATATATACATATCTATCTATATATTGAATGTAATATCTATACTGAATTACTTACATGTTCTTCAGTAAGGTGAAAAAATCACTTTATTTAGGTATGATTGACATACAAAAAGCTGTATATGTTTAATGTATACAACTTGATGAGTTTGGAGATAAGTATACATCTGTTGAAACCATCACCACAGTCTGTGCCATAAACATATCCATCACGTCCAAAAGCTTCCTCCTACCTTCTTTATATTATTATTACTAATATCGTTACAATTTGTGATAAGATGTATCCTCTTAGCAAAACTTAAAGTACTGTATACGATACAGTATTGTTAACTATGGACCCTGTGCTATATACATTAGATCTCTAGGACTTACTCATTTTGCACAATTGAAACTTTGTACCCTTTGACTAATACCACCCCCCCCCCCCACCAAACCATCTTCCCCTTCCCCTGGCAATCACCTTTGTACGCTTTGCTTCTATGAAATGGACTATTTTAGATTCTTCAGATAAGTGGAATCATGCAGTATTTGTCCTTTTGTGACTGGCTTATTTCACTTCGCATAATGTCCTCCACGTTCATCCATGTTGTTGCAAACGGCAGAATTCTCTATTTTAAGGCCGAATAACATTCCACTGTATGTATATACCACATATATCCTTATTAAGAGTTTTTGATATATTCTGGATACAAGTGCTCATCAGATATATGTATTGTATTTTCTCCCATTCTGTGGCTTGTCTTTTTTACTTAAATTTTTGAGTGTGTGTGTGTGCGCGCGTGAGAGAGAGAGAGATTGAAAATTTTTTGGTGTTTGGTGTGGCCAGTGCATTCACATGGCACAAAATTCAGAAGATACAAAATTTTATCTGGTGAAAAGTCTCCCATTTGCCCAGGCCCCATCATTTCCCTTCCTCTGGCAGCAGGTTTCCCTCCCCAGAAGCAACCAATGTTACCAGTTTCTGGAGAAACTTTCTAGAGGTAGATGTTAAGCATAAATATGAAAGTGCATACATGTAATTCTTTTAAAAGTCAAATGTCAGCATACCGTACGCAGAGTCTTGTACCTTGCTGTACACTTAGTCATAGATCTTGGAGATCATTCCATACGGTACATAAAGCTCTTCCTCCCTCTCCCCTCCCTTTCCCTCCACTCCCTTCCTTTTTTTTTAATGACCCTCTAGTATTCCTTTGTTTCTGTTAGTTCAGTGCCTACAGTCCCAGATGAGAAGTCTGTGCCAGTGATTCTTTTTCTTCTGTACCCAATCTTCCACATATCCCTAGAGTTTTCTTCTTACATTGAGAAATTTACCAGCCTTCTTGTATTTAGGTATATATTTTTCTTAGGTATTTCTGCTTTAAACCCTTTCAATTTTACCGCTTTGTCTACATCCTTTTTTATTCTTTATTCTCTTTTTTAGGAGAAGGGACTTGTGGATATTTGGATTTTAATCTCTCCTTTTTGGGTCTTCACTTTTTCTGGGCTCATTTTATCAGGTTATATTTTCATTCTTTATGTTGAGAGAATTCCTTGATTTGATCTTCTGAATGACGGATTCATTTTTAATTTCATTCCATTCCACTATTTCTACTTTTCTATTTAATTTAAATTTAATCTCACTTATGTTTGTTTTAGCAATCATGTTTTTGGACCTGCTTTCAGATTGTGATGTCCAAGATGGTGATCCTGGCTTAGGGCAGGAGCTGACCACCTTCAGATGGGAGTGCACTGACCTTCTGGTCTGCACAAGTGGGCTGCTGCTTCTGCCCTCTTGGGGAGGCACATGCTGTCGCCGGCCCCCAAGTAATGAGACTTGCTCTTGGGCCTCCTCTGGGGTATGTATTTGCGTGGCCATGCGTACCTGTGTTTGCGTATAAACATGTACATATGTGCGCATAAGCAGCGCACAGACTCTGCAGTCAGCCTTTGCCTGGCTGCAGTGGTTAGGGTTGGAATGGGATGCGGTAAGAAGAGAATGGAGAGTAGATCCTTGGAATTGCTCTTGGGCAGGCTTCCTGTGTGTGCGCTTGGCTGATAACAGGACAATAGGCTGGGTGGACCCTTCTTAATTGAGGAAGTGAGGAAAGAGTTGCCTTGCAGTTGGAGAACTTCACAGCTGATCCCAAAATACCCTTCCTCTTTTCTTTCTTCAAGCTGCACTAGAAACTCAGCATTCCACAACGCTTTCCTCACCCGACCTGCCAGCTCAGTGCCTGCTTCTGTTCTCAGTCACTCACTTCTGAATGGGGGGTTTTGTCAGACCCTTCCCATGTCCAGCATTTCCCACTGTGGCCCAATTAGGTTTTGGTTTCTCAACTCTGGCTAAATTTGATTTTTCTGTAAATTTGATCCTGTCACATCTCTTCCAGAAATTCTGCAAAAAAAAAAAAAAAATTTTTTTTTTTTTGACTGATGGCATCCATCCCCATTTTCCGGATTTAAAAAATAGATTATCGTTTAAAATATATATATATATATATATTTATTTATTTGGCTGTGCCGGGTCTTAGTTGTGGCACTCAGGATCTTCATTGTCACATGCGGGATCTTTAGTGGCGACACGCGGGATCTTTAATGTGGCATGTAGAATCTAGTTCCCTGACCAGGGATCGAACCCGGGCCCCCTGCATTGGGAGCGCGGAGTCTTAGCCACTGGACCACCAGGGAAGTCCCTAAAAATAGATTTATTCTTAATTTTATATTTCCTTTGTCATTTCTGTGGAATTTGGAGGAAAATGAGAGTCAAGCCCAGGGCTCAGCCCATCCCCACTGTGGACGTAGTGGATTTCATTATTTTTCACTGGCAGGGATGTAATGGCTTCTTCCACCAGTTTCTTTGTTCCCCTTCCACATAATTTCAGTAAGAGCAGCAGCTATTAAATTGAGTGCTATGTGCCATATCTCATGTCAGAGCTGATTTAATTGTTCTTTGGCTTTGTACCCGCTGTGTACCAGGTGGACATTGTTTTGGTTATGCACTGCTGCTTAACAAACCACCCCAAAATGAAGTAGGTTAAAACACACATTTATTCTTATCCCTCGTGGCTCTATGAGTTGCCTGGCCTCAGCTGTATGGTTCTTGCTTGGAGTCTCTCACGTGGTCATCTGAAGGCTCAACTGCACTGGGTGCCTAAGTTGACTTGTGGCTGGCAGTTGACCCGAGTGACATCTCCATGTGGCTTGGGCTGCTCAAGGCAGGCTGGATGGGCTCCTGGAGGACGCATCCCAAGAATGCGCATCCCAAGAGACAGGAAGTGGAAGCTACTGGGCCATGTGAGGGCTGAGCCCAGAAAAGGCACAGCATCAGTTCTGCCGTATTCTTTTGTTCAAAGCATTCATAGGGCCTGCCCAGATTCAAAAGGGGGGACTGATAGACTCCATCTCGTGATGGCGGAAGCGGCCAGGGCACATTGCAGATAAACATGTGGGATGGGAGATACCGTTATGGCCATCCTTTAAAATATATGAACTGACACAGATGCCATGCTGCAGATACAACGATAACCAATCCCAGGACCACAGATCCTCAGACCTTACGGGGTAGAGGCAGGTACATAAACAGGCAGTAACAGCGCAGATGATGGGTGTTTTGAGAGGACCAGGCACGGGGGCATGATGAGAGCAGGGTGGGGGATATCTAACCCAGACTGGGCAAGTGCTGGCATGGATGGGAGGTCAGTGGAGAAAGAAGGCATCTTAGCGGAGATATCTTTGGAGCTGAGTCTTGGAGCACAAGGGGACATTAGCTAGGTGAACGAGGAGGGAGGAGGCATCCCAGGGAGAGGAAGCATCCCTCTCTGAGATGTGGTAGGGTGTGTAAGAGCTCATGGCACTCTGGGGGAATTGCTGGTAGACTGAGGATTGGCGAGTAATTGGATGCTGCTGGCACATGTGATGGGAGGTGAAACTGTAGAAAAAGTAGGTATGTTCTACCTTCAGATTCTGTGCATCCTTGGCCTGGCCTATGAGCCCTCAGTTGGTTCTGTATCCGAAGTATATTAGGGGTGATGGATGGGCTGCTGAGGAGGATGGTGGAAGAGCAAGCCTCAAAAGCTCCACTTTGGGGATCCTCCCTTGGATCCTCTCCATTCTCCATCATTCAGTTCCCCTTGTTCCTTACACTGTGCTTCCCTTCTCAATCTGTAGCTTAAGTGAGCATGTAGATAAGGATTGTGTTTGCTGTTGAAGGATAAGGGCAGACAAGGGAAGAGGAGGATGGGAGCCGGAGCTGGAGCACCTAGGTGCTTGGCTGAGCATTTTATTTTATTTTTTTGGCCGTGAGGCATGTGGGATCTTAGTTCCCCGACTAGGGATTGAACCCACACCCCCTGCATTGGAAGCACAGAGTCTTATGCTTCCAATAAGTGGACCGCCGGGGAAGTCCCTTGGCTGAGCATTTTAGATTCTCTCTCATTTGATGCTCTCCAAGACAGGCAAATAATAAAAATATTATCTCTGTTTTAAGGATGGACTCTCTCAGCTTGTGAGGCGTGAACATGGGACAGGGTTACTTGTCACTGTACCCCCAGTGCCTTCAGACATGCTTATCTCCAGCCTGTGTGTCCAAGATGGTGACCCTGGCTTACGGCAGGAGCTGGCCACCTTTAGACGGGAGTGCACTGACCTTCTGGTCTGCACCTGTGGGCTGCTGCTTCTCCCTTCTTGGGGAGGCACATGCTGTTGTCCCCAGGCAGTGAGACTTGTTCTTGTGCCACCTGTGTGTGTGTGTGTATAAACATGTGCACATGTGCACAAGCAGGCAGACTTGGGCGAGGGGGCACGTCCAATCATAACCCCAAACTCCTTTGGTTAGAGAAGGTTCTGAAAACAGTTCTGGAGAGCAATTGGACAGCCGTATGAATGGACTTATTTGAACTGTACACTTAAAAATGACTAAGACAGGAAGTTTTATGTTATGTGTATTTTACCACAGTTAAAAAAAAAAAAAAAGAGAAAGCAAAGGTGGTAATACCCGTTTGGCACAGCCTAAGGAAATCATTCTAGAGTCCTGAAAACACTTGACATGTGGGCTTGCTGATGGCAGCTGGAAGGAGGTGAGATCTCTCAGCCTTTCACGTGCACTTTTGGAAACTTGTCTTTGCACCAGAACCCAAGAAGAATGGGTTTCCTGCCTTCTTTACGTGGACTCCTCCCTAGGTGAGTAACACCGTCATGCATAGAATCAAACATGTTCCTTACACTGAGTTTTAGCACAGCATTTGGCTGGCTGCTGTTTGTGTCCTTTGCTTCTTTGGATGATTCTGAGGACTGTCTGCTTTCCTGGGGCTTGAATTTCATAGGAAGATGAAATTCACTGGGTATAAATATTACCATCTGCCATTAGTCACAACTGACAGAGGACAAGCACTTGGTCATTGAAGACAAATACCTGCGGGTCATGTCTCCTGCATCTTTGTTCTTGGCAGAGGCATTGATGGCACCTAGGCGTGGCTGAAGATGGAGGAGGGGACACCAGTTCTATCACCAACATTTTCTCGAAGCTGATAAAGGTAGTTCAGCCAGTCACAGAGTCCCCGAACCATAGTGTTGTCACCCAGCCCACAGTCTCTCTTCTTGTTTACAGAGTCCTTCCTTGCTGTTCTGGCTCTGAACAGAGCTTTGTAAAAGCCATTTTATTTTGTTGTTGTCCTAAAATTTTTTTAGTGTGATGTAGTAGAAACTGTGTGGCTTTAGAACCAGAGGTAATCTTTTTAATCTTTACCGGTTTGATAGGAGAAATGATATCTTGTTTTCATTTTTATTTTGTTGTTTGCTATTGAAGTTGAACAATTATTATTTTTTTTTATTGAAGTATAGTTGATTTACAGTGTTGTCTTAGTTTCAGGTTTACAGCAAAGTGATTCAGTCAGAAATATATATATGTATATATATATTATATATATATCCTTTTCAGATTCTTTTCCCTTATAGGTCATTACAAAATATTGAGTATAGTTCCGTGTGCTATACAATAGGTCTTTGTTATCTATTTTTTTTAATTTTTTTTTTTTTTTGCTGTGCCATGTGGCTTGTGGTATCCTGGTTCCCCAACCAGGGATCGAACCTGGGCCCACAGCAGAGAAAGTGCCGAATCCTAACCACTGGATCACCAGGGAATTCCCCTGTTATCTATTTTAGATATAGTAGTGTGTATATGTTTTTTTAAATTAATAAATAAATTTATTTATTTATTTATTTATTTATGGCTGTGTTGGGTCTTCGTTGCCGTGCGTGGGCTTTCTCTAGTTGCGGTGAGCGGAGGCTACTCTTTGTTGTGGTGTGCAGGCTTCTCATTGTGGTGGCTTCTCTTGCTGCAGAGCACGGGCTCAAGAGCGCAGGCTCAGTAGTTGTGGCGCACGGGCTTAGTTGCTCCGCGGCATGTGGGATCTTCCCAGACCAGGGCTCGAACCCATGTCCCCTGTATTGGCAGGCTGATTCTTAAACACTGCGCCGCCAGGGACGTCCAGTAATGTGTACAGTTAATCCCAAACTCCTAATTTATCCCTCCCCCCCAGTTTCCCCTTGGTAACCATAAGTGTGTTTTCTATGTCTGTGAGTCTATTTTTGTTTTGTATATAAGTTCATTTGTATCATTTTTTTTTTAGATTCTACATATAAGTGATATCATATGATATTTGTCTTTGGCTTACTTAGTATGATAATCTCTAGGTAGATCCATGTTGCTGCAAATGACATTATTTCATTCTTTTTTTATGGCTGAGTAATATTCCAGAACAATTAATATTTATTGGCCATATTTACTATATTTGTCCATTTTTCTATTGGGCTCTGTCTTTAATGTTTTTTTAATTAATTTTTATTGGAGAACGGTTGCTTTATACTGTTGTGTTAGCCTCCACTGCACAACAAAATGAATCAGCCATACACATACAGATATCCCCTCCCTTTTTTAAAAAAAATTTATTTATTTTTGGCTGCATTGGGTCTTCATTGCTGAGCGTGGGCTTTCTCTAGTTGCGGCAAGCAGAGGCTACTCTTTGTTGCGGTGCGTGGGCTTCTCATGCAGTGGCTTCTTTTGTTGCTGAGCACGGGCTCTAGGCGCGCGGGCTTCAGTAGTTGTGGCACTTGGGCTCAGTAGTAGTGGTGGACAGGCTTAGTTGCTCTGCGGAATATGGGATCTTCCTGGACCAGGGCTCGAACCCGTGTCCCCTGCATTGGCAGGCGGATTCTTAACCACTGTGCCACCAGGGAAGTCCCTCCCCTCCCTTTTGGACTTCCCTCCCATTTAGGTTACCACAGTGCATTAGGTAGAGTTCCCTGTGCTATACAATATGTTCCCATCAGTTGTCTATTTTTTACATAGTATGTCTTTAATGCTGATTTTCAAAATCCTTAATACGTTGAAGCAAACAACCTATGGTCATACATGTTCAAATCCTTTTCCCAGTTTGCTGTTTATCTTTTCACATTTATTGTTTTCTTGACATAGAGAAAAATTTGTTAAATCTGTTACTCTTCCTTTATGGATTCTGCTTTTGGTTTTTAAAATTTATTTATTTTATTTATTTTACTTTTGTCTGCTTTGGTTCTTTGTTGCTGTGTGCGGCTTTCTCTAGTTGCAGCGAGCGGGGGCTACTCTTGGTTGCGGTGCGTGGGCTTCTCATTGCGGTGGCTTCTCTTGTTGCTGAGCACGGGCTCTAGGCGCGTGGGTTTCAGTAGTTGTGGCACGTGGGCTCAGTAGTTGTGGCACATGGGCTCAGTAGTTGTGGCTTGCAGGCTGCAGAGCTCAGGCTCAGTAGTTGTGGAGTGCAGGCTTAGTTGCTCCGCGGCATGTGGGATCTTCCCGGACCAGGGCTCGAACCCGTGTCCCCTGAATTGGCAGGCAGATTCTTAACCACTGCACCACCAGGGAAGCCCCCATTATTAACTTTTTATTTTGAAATAATTATAGATTCACAGGGAGTTACCAAAGATGTGTATAGGAAGGTCCCAGGTGCTCTTTGTCCAGTTTCCTCCAATGATAACATCTTGCATAACAATACCAGCAAATTGACATTGGTACAATGGACAGCACTCATGCAGATTTCACCCATTTTACAAGCACACATTTGTGAGTGCGTGCATGTGTGCAGTTTGTTCTGTGCAGTTCTATCAGGTGTGTAGATTTCTGTAACCACCACCACAGTCAACGTACAGACAGTTCCACCACAGCAAGGCTCCTTCCTGCTGCCCTTTTCTAGCCATGCCCACCCCATCCTCCATCCCCAACCCATGACACCTTCAGTCCTAAGAGTTTTTTAATGGCATTTTTAAATGACTGGAAAAAAAAAAGATGCTTATTTCATGCCATGTGAAAATTAGTGAAATTCAGACTTCTGTGTCCATAATTCAGACATAACTGTGTCCATTCCATAATTTTATTGGACTGTAGCCGCACCCATTTGTCTACCTACTGTATGAGGCTGCTTCTGCACCACAACAGCAGACTGGAGTTGTTGCAACAGAGACTGTGACCTGAAAAGCCAGAAATATTTACTATCTGGTCCTTTACCAAAAAAGCTTGCCAACCCCTGATATAAATCATCCTCTAGTTTTCTTTTTTAATCTTGCATTTCATTCTTATTTTTTTTTTAATCGAGGTATAGTTGATGTATTGCATTTATTTCTTTACATGACCTGATATTTATTTTTGCATTTGGTGTTAGAAAAGGATATAACTTAATTGTTCCCTAACTGGTTAACCAAATTCTCCATCAGCATTTATTGACTAATCTCTTCTCTCCTCACTATTTGAAGTTCCGTAGTTATCATATACTAAATCTGTCCCATCAATGTAGGGAATGACACGGTGAATCATCAAGCTATGTGGGCAGGATATATATTACCCAAGAGTTCTCTGGGGATGAGAAGCCCTCACCCCCTGCATTAACACTAAGTGTTCAAGCCAGGTGTGCCCGTGCACCATGGTGTCTAACCACTCAGCTGTACTTCCATGTGCAGACACTGTGGTGGGGTCTAGCTTTATTTTTCTGGAGTCCATGGGGGATTGCTGATGGCCAAATGGAGCTGTTTGTTAATGGTTTCTGGTCCTTTCTGTTGGATCTTCTCTGGAGCTGGCTGGCTCTTAAAAATCCTTTGAGAGGCAAGGTGACTTGGTTTATTTCTCTTGCACTGGTGGATCAGGAATTTAATTGTTTGAAGGGACACATGTGAAGGATTGCTCACCACCAGGCCCTACTGCAGATGCAAAGGTGAATGTGGTGGTAGTGGGTACGGGGTCTCTTGCTGGGTAGGTGCTTGTTCCACGAAGTCTCTTGCGACAAGGGGGCAGGCGGTGGCCTCTCGGGGCTGGGCTCCGGTTGTGCCTCTGCTTGTTACTGGCTGAGTGACCTTGGGCCCGTCCTCTAACCTCCCTGGACCTGCTCTCCTAGTAGGAACACAGATAATAAAGCCCACCCTCCACCCCCACCCCCATCCCCACCCTTGTGTTATTTGAAGGGTTGAGAATACTGTGTAAAGCTTGCACAGTGCTCGGAAGATAGTACGAACTTAAAATATTTAATTTCTTTATTTTCCCTTGACTTAGAGGTGTGTGTGTAGATCGCTGTGAAAAAGTATGGATTTTGGTCTCCAAGTCCTGTCATCTTTCTTAGCCCCAAGAGTTTGCTTTCTGTTTTGGAATTCTGTTATGTCGTGAGTCACTTCAGAGCCCAGGCTCCCAGAGTGCTCAGCTGGCCACCTTCTGCTCTCTGCCAAAGGTGGGTTGAGGTGACAGAGAGAACCCTCTGGCCAGGTGTTGGAGCCAGGTGGCGCTAACAGCCTGTGAGCTGTTTGTTCATCTGGCCTTAAGTGGATGGCGGTGCGAGATTCCCCGCGTGAGTTCCTGCCGTGAGCATGCTGGCTGTGACAGTGGAAAAGTGACTTGAGTCAGGTATCCCTGAAGCAGGTGATGGAAGGTGAGTGGGAGGAGTCTCCTCTGGGAGGCAGCTCCCACCTGGGTAAGAATGTCAAGTGCCTGGTGACCTTGGTGGACCTTGGTGTAAGCCTTTGCTGAGCACGGTCATTTTGGCAGGACTTGCCCTCTTGTCCTAAGGATGGGCTTTGTGGATTTAACCACAGCACAAAGGGCTGTTGAACTTGTGTTTACTCGATTTTGCTAGAACTGCAGGAATTTCTAATCCTCTGTAATTTACCTGTGTTTGAAACGTGATCCCCCTGGTGTAGCCAGACTCTGTTTTTTTCTGCTGAGGAGACATTCATCAGAGTCTCCCAGGGCACCCGACCTTATTGTTGACGACACTTCTCACCTGTCCTTTCCTCTCCGTGGCATTTACCACCTGGCTCAGGTACCATTCGGGGGTGGGGGGAGGTGTGCCTGGACAATTACAAGAGCTCCCTAAATGAGCCCTCTCTTGTCTCCTATTTCTTCCCCTTTCTATCTGATCTGTGTGTTTTTTCTGAAGTCTTTTTGAAAAAGCTACATACGAGTGCCACTTTCCTGTTTAAAAGCTTAGCCACTGCCTGTGGGGTGTGCCTCAAATTCTTAAGCCTGTTATTTAAGATCCCTCAGAGTCTGGAGCTCATTGGACCTCCAGGCCTTGTTTCCAGCCACCGCCCCTGGGCGGCTCACGTTCTGTCCACAGTGATGGTCCCCAGCTGTGCCCTCTGCACCTCACCCTGTGGCAGTTCTGCTGAGGCCGCGCTCCACGCCAGGAACGCCTTTTCCCTGCCGAGTGGCTAGTCGCTGTGTACAGGGGCTTTCACAGACATTCTCCATACTCTCCGTGCGGCCTGGCCACCTGGATGGGGTGACCTTGCCATTTTCCAGTGAACGTTGGTGAATTTAAGTGGTTTTCTTACTGCCGCATAGCTGGTAGGAGAGCTGGAACGTGAGGCCAGGCCTTGTGCAGTCAGGCTGCCTCTCTGGAGCCGTCCTCGGAGGGCAGAGTTACTCTTGGCTCCTCTGGACTCCAGCACAGCAGTTTTTCCTTATTCACGTATTTATCTCATTACATCACGTGGCTGTTTGTCCTGGGTCTGTGCCACACCCCGTACTCCACCCCAAAACTTGATTCCTCAAATAAATCCCTTATCAGCTTGCTTTCCCCTGCATCTATAATAGTACCTGGTACTCAGTGGGAACTCGATAAATGTTTGTTCGGATGAATACATGGATGAGTAGATTTTTCTTTCCATATCCTCTAATTTGTGGTTTGAGGGAGGATAGTACCCTGGTAATTAGGCTACTTAAAACTCCTGTGTGTTGGAAAACATCTCTCTTTTGGTCTATAGAAGAAATAGAAAGTGATAATTATTTTGTCCCATTCCCTCTGCCATCTCACAGAGATTCCTTGGAGAAAGATGCTGAAAACATATTTAATTATATATATTGTAGGAATGTAATCTTTTAGCGAAATTTTGTCAAACAAGCTATACCTAGGAGTGGCTTTGAGGAAAGCTGACTCTCCTTTAATCTGTCAGCCTCCACCCACCCCACGACAACAACCTTAACTGAAAAATAATAGTCATCTTCACTTTGGACAGTTGACGTTCCTCTCTGTCATACGTAAAGTGTAAATGAAAGCATCTTGAGAAATCCTTCCTGTTTATCGACCTCTTGTGTATTGGCTTCAAGACAAGCCTCCCTGCCTCCCCATGGGGATGGATACCTGCACCACCATGTGGGAGCTGCCTCCTTTCTGACTTTGTTTTATCCTCATGGTTTATAGGAAAATAAGGTTGCAGTTTTTTTCCTCATTCATTCCTTGACTTCCTTTGTCTGTTTCTGCCCCCTTGCCATTTGTACCTGGTCTGAAATCCTTCCACTCACCCTTATTCACAGGGCTCGTTTCTGCCTCTGAGCTCAGAATGCCCACATGAGAGGGCCACACCGACCAGTATGAAGTGTAGGGCCCTTTTCTTGCATGTCCTTCCTTCCTGCCTTTTTCCCACTTTTCTTGTCTGGTTACTTAGTTGTGAAACTCTTTTGAGCTGTTTTGGTTTAGAATGTCCTATTCCTGCTTTTTCTTTCACTCCTTATTGTTTAGACTATGATCAGACTCTTGGTTGTTGAGTTCCTTCTTCTTTCCCAATAAATCTATTCACCGTGGAAATAAAAAGAAATCCCCTATGTCCAGTCTGAGTCATGTCAGTAGGAATGTGGGAGTTAGAGCTGGAGCAGCCAGGGAGCCAGGTGAATCTCAAGCCTGGAAGTCCATCTGTGCTTTTGGGGGGAGGCGGGCATGCTTCAGGCTTCTAAAAAGGATGCCATGGGGGGACCCGTGTCTCAGGCTTTGAAGAGTTTCACAGAAAAACATCTCTTTTAGCTCCTAGCTCTTTTAGCTCCTGAATCAACACAACAGTGTTTAATGCCACAAGACCAGTATTGAGAGAATCCTTTTAGGTGAAAACTTGTCTCAAGCTAGTGTGACCTATTTGAGTATAGTCACATATTTCCTTCTAATTTAACAAATTCTCATCTCAGGTTAGTTTCAGGTTTGGGTTGAGGGTTGAAGGACTTCCCGGCCCCTAAAGGTAGGGTCTGAGCATCACAAATCATTGAACGTGAGAGTACTCTGCTGAGGGGCAATTTGAACTTGCGGAGCTCGTGGAAGTTCAAATATACTTCTGCTTCCTTTTTTGAGAGAGACAGTTTAGAATCAGGAGTGCGTAACTTTCTTCCCCCATGGGTATTTTTGGGACTCTAAAAATGATAGGTTCTCTCCAAAGGAAAGTTCAGATTCACAAGTGCACGTGCAAAATCTTGCACATACTTTTTGGCATGAGGTGTCTTTGGATTCTAGAGAAAGAGTCCCTGTTATAGAGGAATGGTGAGCTTCAGGTAGTTTTTGAGGCAAGGACACTTTTAGTCTTGCTCAGTGCTCAAGGCTTTTTTTTTTTTTTTTAATGTCTGAAACATTTATATTAACATATTTCCATACAAATAACCCAATGAAAGTTTAGTATTAGTTGTTTTGTTTGTTTGTTTTATACTGCAGGTTCTTATTAGTCATCAATTTTATACACATCAGTGTATACATGTCAATCCCAATCGCCCAATTCAGCACACCACCATCCCCACCCCACCGCAGTTTTCCCCCCTTGGTGTCCATATGTCTGTTCTCTACATCTGTGTCTCAACTTCTGCCCTGCAAACTGGCTCATCTGTACCATTTTTCTAGGTTCCACATACATGCGTTAATATACGATATTTGTTTTTCTCTTTCTGACTTACTTCACTCTGTATGACAGTCTCTAGATCCATCCACGTCTCAGCAAGTGACTCAATTTCGTTCCTTTTTATGAGTAATATTCCATTGTATATATCTACCACAGCTTCTTTAACCATTCGTCTGTTGATGGGCATTTAGGTTGCTTCCATGACCTGGCTATTGTAAATAGTGCTGCAATGAACATTGGGGTGCATGTGTGTTTTTGAATTATGGTTTTCTCTGGGTACACGCCCAGTAGTGGGATTGCTGGATCATATGGTAAATCTATTTTTAGTTTTTTAAGGAACCTCCATACTGTTCTCCATAGTGGCTGTATCAATTTACATTCCCACCAACGGTGCAAGAGGGTTCCCTTTTCTCCACACCCTCTCCAGCATTTGTTGTTTGTAGATTTTCTGATGATGCCCATTCTAACTGGTGTGAGGTGATACCTCACTGTAGTTTTGATTTGCATTTCTCTAATAATTAGTGATGTTGAGCAGCTTTTCATGTGCTTCTTGGCCATCTGTATGTCTTCTTTGGAGAAATGTCTATTTAGGTCTTCCTCCCATTTTTGGATTGGGTTGTTTGTTTCTTTAATATTGAGCTGAATGAGCTGTTTATATATTTTGGAGATTAATCCTTTGTCTGTTGATTCGTTTGCAAATATTTTCTCCCATTCTGAGGGTTGTCTTTTCGTCTTGTTTATGGTTTCCTTTGCTGTGCAAAAGCTTTGAAGTTTCATTAAGTCCCATTTGTTTATTTTTGTTTTTGTTTCCATTACTCTAGGAGGTGGATCAAAAAAGATCTTGCTGTGATTGATGTCAAAGAGTGTTCTTCCTATGTTTTCCTCTAAGAGTTTTATAGTGTCCGGTCTTACATTTAGGTCTCGAATCCATTTTGAGTTTATTTTTGTGTATGGTGTTAGGGAGTATTCTAATTTCATTCTTTTACATGTAGCTGTCCAATTTTCCCAGCACCACTTATTGAAGAGACTGTCTTTTCTCCATTGTATATCTTTGCCTCCTTTGTCATAGATTAGTCGACCATAGGTGCGTGGGTTTATCTCTGGGCTTTCTATCTTGTTCCATTGATCTATGTTTCTGTTTTTGTGCCAGTACCATATTGTCTTGATTACTGTAGCTTTGTAGTATAGTCTGAAGTCAGGGAGTCTGATTCCTCCAGCTCCGTTTTTTTCCCTCAAGACTGCTTTGGCTATTCGGGGTCTTTTGTGTCTCCATACAAATTTTAAGATGATTTGTTCTAGTTCCGTAAAAAATGCCATTGGCAATTTGATAGGGATTGCATTGAATCTGTAGATTGCTTTGGGTAGTATAGTCATTTTCACAGTATTGATTCTTCCAATCCAAGAACATGGTATATCTCTCCATCTGTTGGTATCATCTTTAATTTCTTTCATCAGTGTCTTATAGTTTTCTGCATACAGGTCTTTTGTCTCCCTAGGTAGGTTTATTCCTAGGTATTTTATTCTTTTTGTTGCAGTGGTAAATGAGAGTGTTTCCTTAATTTCTCTTTCAGATTTTTCATCATTGGTGTATAGGAATGCAAGAGATTTCTGTGCATTAATTTTGTATCCTGCAACTTCACCAAATTCATTGATTAGCTCCAGTAGTTTTCTGGTGGCATTTTTAGGTTTCTCTATGTATAGTATCATGTCATTTGCAAACAGTGACAGTTTTACTTTTTCTTTTCCAATTTGTATTCCTTTTATTTCTTTTTCTTCTCTGATTGCTGTGGCTAGGACTTCCAAAACTATGTTGAATAATAGTGGTGAGAGTGGACATCCTTGTCTCCTTCCTGATCTTAGAGGAAATGCTTCCAGTTTTTCACCATTGAAAATGATGTTGGCTGTGGGTTTGTCATATATGGCCTTTATTATGTTGAGGTAGGTTCCCTCTATGCCCACTTTCTGGAGAGTTTTTATCATAAATGGGTGTTGAATTTTGTCAAAAGCTTTTTCTGCATCTATTGAGATGATCATATGGTTTTTATTCTTCAGTTTGTTAATATGGTGTATCACATTGATTTGCGTATACTGAAGAATCTTTGCATCCCTGGGATAAATCCCACTTGATCGTGGTGTATGATCCTTTTAATGTGTTGTTGGATTCTGTTTGCCAGTATTTTGTTGAGGATTTTTGCATCTATATTCATCAGTGATATTGGTCTGTAATTTTCCTTTTTTTGTAGTGTCTTTGTCTGGTTTTGGTATCAGAGTGATGGTGGCCTCATAGAATGAGTTTGGGAGTGTTCCTTCCTCTTCAATTTTTTGGAAGAGTTTGAGAAGGATGGGTGTTAGCTCTTCTCTAAATGTTTGATAGAATTCACCTGTGAAGCCGTCTGGTCCTGGACTTTTGTTTGTTGGAAGATTTTTAATCACAGTTTCAATTTCATTACTTGTGATTGGTCTGTTCATATTTTCTGTTTCTTCCTGGTTCAGTGTTGGAAGGTTATACCTTTCTAAGAATTTGTCCATTTCTTCCAGGTTGTCCATTTTATTGGCATAGAGTTGCTTGTAGTAGTCTCTTAGGATGCTTTGTATTTCTGTGGTGTCTGTTGTAACTTCTCCTTTTTCATTTCTAATTTTATTGATTTGAGTCCTCTCCCTCTTTTTCTTGATGAGTCTGGCGAATGGCTTATCAATTTTGTTTATCTTCTAAAAGAACCAGCTTTTAGTTTTATTGATCTTTGCTATTGTTTTCTTTGTTTCTATTTCATTTATTTCCGCTCTGATCTTTATGATTTCTTTCCTTCTGCTAACCTTGGGTTTTGTTTGTTCTTCTTTCTCTAGTTTCTTTAGGTGTAAGGTTAGATTGTTTACTTGAGATTTTTCTTGTTTCCTGAGGTAGACTTGTATAGCTATAAACTTCCCTCTTAGAACTGCTTTTGCTGCATCCCATAGGTTTTGGATCGTCGTGTTTTCATTGTCATTTGTCTCTAGGTATTTTTTGATTTCCTCTTTGATTTCTTCAGTGATCTCTTGGTTATTTAGTAACGTATTGTTTAGCCTGCATGTGTTTGTGTTTTTTACGTTTTTTTCCCTGTAATTGATATCTAATCTCATAGCGTTGTGGTCAGAAAAGATGCTTGATATGATTTCAATTTTCTTAAATTTACTGAGGCTTGATTTGTGACCCAAGATGTGATCTATCCTGGAGAATGTTCCGTGCGCACTTGAGAAGAAAGTGTAATCTGCTGTTTTTGGATGGAATGTCCTATAAATATCAATTAAATCTATCTGGTCTATTGTGTCATTTAAAGCTTCTGTTTCCTTATTTATTTTCATTTTGGATGATCTGTCCATTGGTGTAAGTGAGGTGTTAAAGTCCCCCACTATAATTGTGTTACTGTCGATTTCCTCTTTTAGAGCTGTTAGCAGTTGCCTTATGTATTGAGGTGCTCCTATGTTGGGTGCATATATATTTATAATTGTTATATCTTCTTCTTGGATTGATCCCTTGATCATTATGTAGTGTCCTTCCTTGTCTCTTGTAACATTCTTTATTTTAAAGTCTATTTTATCTGATATGAGTATAGCTACTCCAGCTTTCTTTTGACTTCCATTGGCAGGAATATCTTTTTCCATCCCCTCACTTTCAGTCTGTATGTGTCCCTAGGTCTGAAGTGGGTCTCTTGTAGACAGCACATATATGGGTCTTGTCTTTGTATCCATTCAGCAAGCCTGTGTCTTTTGGTTGGAGCATTTAATCCATTCACGTTTAAGGTAATTATCGATACGTATGTTCCTATGACCATTTTCTTAATTGTTTTGGGTTTGTTTTTGTAGGTCCTTTTCTTCTCTTGTGTTTCCCACTTAGAGAAGTTCCTTTAGCATTTGTTGTAGAGCTGGTTTGGTGGTGCTGACTTCTCTTAGCTTTTGCTTGTCTGTAAAGCTTTTGATTTCTCCATCAAATCTGAATGAGATCCTTGCCGGGTAGAATAATCTTGGTTATAGGTTCTTCCCTTTCATCACTTTAAGTATATCATGCCACTCCCTTCTGGCTTGTAGAGCTTCTGCTGAGAAATCAGCTGTTAACCTTATGGGAGTTCCCTTGTATGTTATTTGTCATTTTTCCCTTGCTGCTTTCAATACTTTTTCTTTGTCTTTATTTTTTGCCAGTTTGATTACTATGTGTCTTGGCGTGTTTCTCCTTGGGTTTATCCTGTATGGGACTCTCTGCGCTTCCTGGACTTGGGTGGCTATTTCCTCTCCCATGTTAGGGAAGTTTTCAATTATAATCTCTTCAAATATTTTCTCTGGTCCTTTCTCTCTCTCTTCTCCTTCTGGGACCCCTTAATGCGAATGTTTTTGCGTTTAATGTTGTCCCAGAGGTCTCTTAGGCTGTCTTCATTTCTCTTCATTCTTTTTTCTTTATTCTGTTCCGCAGCAGTGAATTCCACCATTCTGTCTTCCAGGTCACTTATCCGTTCTTCTGCCTGAGTTATTCTGCTATTGATTCCTTCTAGTGTAGTTTTCATTTCAGTTATTGTATTGTTCATCTCTGATTGTTTGTTCTTTAATCCTGCTAGGTCTTTGTTAAACATTTCTTGCATCTTCTCGATCTTTGCCTCCATTCTTATTCCGAGGTCCTGGATCATCTTCACTATCATTATTCTGAACTCTTTTTCTGGAAGGTTGCCTGTCTCCACTTCATTTAGTTGTTTTTCTGGGGTTTTATCTTTTTCCTTCATCTGGTATGTAGCCCTCTGCCTTTTCATCTTGTCTATCTTTCTGTGAATGTGGTTTTTGTTCCACAGGCTGTAGGATTATATTTTTTCTTGCTTCTGCTGTCTGCCCTCTGGTGGTTGAGGCTATCTAAGAGGCTTGATGGGAGGCTCTGGTGGTGGGTAGAGCTGACTGTTGCTGTGGTGGTCAGAGCTCAGTAAAACTTAAATCCACTTGACTGTTGATGGGTGGGGCTGGGTTCCCTCCCTGTTGGTTGTTTTGCCTGAGGCAACCCAGCACTGGAGCCTACCTGGGCTCTTTGGTGGGGCTAATGACAGCCTCTGGGAGGGCTCACACCAAGGAGTACTTCCCAGAACTTCTGCTACCAATGTCCTTGTCCCCACGGTGAAACAGAGCCACCCCCCGCCTCTGCTGGAGACCTTCCAACACTAGCAGGTAGGTCTGGTTCAGTCTCCCCCGGGGTCACTGCTCCTTCCCCTGGGTCCCGATGCGCACACTATTTTGTGTGCGCCCTCCAAGAGTGGGGTCTCTGTTTCCCCCAGTCCTGTCAAAGTCCTGCAGTCAATTCCCACTAGGCTTCAAAGTCTGATTCTCTATGAATTCCTCCTCCCGTTGCCGGACCCACAGGTTGGGAAGCCTGACGTGGGGCTCAGAACCTTCACTGCAGTGGGTGGACTTCTGTGGTATAAGTGTTCTCCAGTCTGTGAGTCACCCACCCAGCAGTTATGGGATTTGATTTTACTGTGATTGCGCCCCTCCTACCGTCTCATTGTGGCTTCTCCTTTGTCTTTGGATGTGGGGTATCTTTTTTGGTGAATTCCAGTGTCTTCCTGTCGATGATTGTCCAGCAGCCAGTTGTGATTCTGGTGTTCTCACAAGAGGGAGTGAGAGCACGTCCTTCTATTCCGCCATCTTGGTTCCTCCCCCGCTCAAGGCTTTTTTAAGCACAGCTGAGTGGTGTGGCTGTAAGCGTGGACCTAACAGTAACCACTTCACATGAATTGGTAGTGGAGTCCTGCCCAGGTCTGTTCCTCACTTGAATGGTTTTTGCCCTTGAAAAGGTTTGGTCTGAGGTGATGATTAATCAACAAGTATTTGATCACCTAGTAGATATTCAGCTCTGTATAGTATATTGTTTCATCTAGGTCCCTGTTTTGAAAATGCTCCTTCCTTTAACTTCCCATAGGTATCTGACTTGTTTCATCAGACACTGAGGGCATTCCACATATACAGTGCTGTGTCAGATGGTAGCACAAAAACATGTCAGTTAGGACCAGCTTTGTAAGATGAACAAATGGTACAGTTAAGGAGTGTTGTATGAAGGGTGGGAAAGAACTAACGTATATTAAGGGATCAAGTAGCACATTATTTTTGTGTTTTCTTTAATGCTTACACCCTCCATGTCATAGCTGCAGAAACTGGGTCTCAGAGAGATTGTGTACCTTACTCCAGGCCTGGTGAGGAGCAAAGCCAGAATTCAAGCCCAATCATGTGGACTCTAAGCCCAGATCTATCTATCTATCTTTCTTCTTTCCTCCCTCCCTCCCTCCCTCCCTTCCTTCCTTCCTTCCTTCCATGCCTCTTCTGTTAAAGACCAGAGGTGGATGGAGTGGGTTTGTGTTGGGAGAGCATAGAAATGAGACCCTTAGACTGAGTATCCCCAGTAGGGTAACTTCATGGTCTTTATGAAACATCATTTCTCCTCTGTTGATTACCACCCATCATGTAACTTTTTCTCAGTTGGTCTTTAGAGCTGTTTATCTGCTTGTGTGCATCACTCTCCTTCTTCTGTGGAGCATCCACTTTGTAGTACCACAGCCCTAGGTGAGTGACCAAAGACCTGGTGGTCACGTTACCACCTGAGTGGCCTCATGCATTGCTACTTCCGAGTCTTTTCTTATAAGTGACACAAACAACTTGGATGATCTGAGGGGTTCTTTGCCCCAGGCCCTTGCGTGATTTTGGTGCAGAAATGTCAGAGGGGAATGAGTGCCTTTATTACTTAGCTTTCATTTGGCAGAATGCATCAAGGTGGGAAGGAAAGAGAGCAGGTGTTTAGTTACAGTCACATTCTCTTTGTTGTGTACTTTTGGGGGAGGTTTAATTCGTGTCTTTAGAAAGCTGTCTGCTTGGGTGTTTGAGTCCCCCAGATCATGCACGTACTTGACTAGCAACAGAGGCAGAACCTTTGTGTGGTGGGTCCTAGTTATCATTCAGTTAGGGACAAGCTTTTGGAAATACCTCTCCTCCTTCAGAGGTCGTGATTTCTCAGCATGGAATGTCCATGCCAAGCTCTCCCACCATCTTGTTTTTCGATTTGGCAAATTTTCTTGTTCTTCTCCAGTTGCCCCAGCATCCTTTGTGCCTCTCCTTCATTTTGCATGGACCTCGGTTATAACCCATATTGCGTTGCAGCATGGGTAGAGGTTTTTGTGTACACATGCCCAGCCAGACTGAGTCATTTAAACACAGTCATTTAAACACATCCTGGTAGCTCTGTGTCAGCACTTTGTCCATTGTGTGTTAGGTGTTTCACTCTGTGGTTGAAATAGTGTATCCTCTTTAGAAGGAATGAAAAGAGATCATGTTTAAATTCATCTGAGAGTGGGAGGAAAATCTTTGCTCCCAACAATCACAAGAATGTCTGGAGAGCTGATTGCTAGTCTGGAGATCCTTAGAAAAAGCCAGTAATAGACATTGGAAACTGAGCCAAGGAATGTGGACTTGGGCTCTTACATTTTGACTTCATTTGTGATCTATTTGGAGGTCGTCTTTTGCATCAAGCCAATGGGTGGATTTTTTTTTTTTTAATTATTTATTTATTTATTTTTGGTTGCATTGGGTCTTGGTTGCTACACGCAGGCTTTCTCTAGCTGTGGCGAGCGGGGCTACTCTTCGCTGCGGTGCGTGGGCTTCTCATTGCGGTGGCTTCTCTTGTTGAGGAGCACGGGCTCTAGGTATGCGGGCTTCACAAGTTGTGGCTCGCAGGCTCAGTAGCTGTGGCGCACAGGCTTGGTTGCTCCACGGCATGTGGGATCTTCCCGGACCAGGGCTCGAACCCGTGTCCCCTGCATTGGCAGGCGGATTCTTAACCACTGCGCCACCAGGGAAGCACCCAATGGGTGGATTTTACTTGAAGGGAGAGTTTCTAATAGAAAAGCTAGGGAAACGTTTTCAGTTTTGAAATGACTTTATTAACCTACAAATAATTAAAGGTGATCTCTTAACCCATGTCTAAAGAGGAGTCTTTCCCTCATATGTGATGATCCAGAATCCAAAGTGGGAAAATGTAAGACTGTTCAGAGAAGATGCTAGCCTAGAAACCACAGACTGCTGGGCCTTGGGAACTTGGAGAAACTTGTGCAAGCAACCTTGGAGGTTTTGGAGAATATTGGAGGTGGGATTCTGGGGCAGGGGTGGGAAAGAAGGAAGACTGAACTTCTACTGATAATCAAGTAGGGTCCTAGGACTTAAGTCATATGGTTAAGATGCATTTTGAATAATTCTACAGTTATTAAAAAAAAAAAAAGATAAATCCCTACATCTTAAAATTCCATATTGTTTACACACTATCTCTTACCTAGATTTTTAAAATTACATAGACATTTTAATAATTATATGTATTAGTCTTGCTGTGGTTAATAAACCACAAATTCCAAAAATACAGAGGTTTGCAGCAAACATTAATTTCTAGATCGAGTTATGTGTCGGTGGCTGGGAGTCCATTGCTATGGCTCTTTTCCACAAGTCTTCCCTTCTGAAGGCACAGCCCCTGTTTGGGACATGCTAGTTTCAGGGCAGAGGAGACAGCACATGAGAGCTGATGGAAACATGCAGTGGCTCTTAAAGTGTCTGCTCCCATCTGGTGTAGGTCACATTTGCTCATGTGCCATTGGCCAGAGCCCGTTACGTAGCCAAGCCAACAGTCACTGGACTCGAGTGGAGATGTGCCCTCCGGTCGGCAGTCACTTGGCAATAGTGAGTGTGTATAATCCTCTTAAAGGTACGGAGTTAATAGGAGTTAATAATTGCAAACGATACTACAATCTACCATGTGGTTTGTGTCTTCTCCTTTTGTCACTGAATGTTATTTAGTAAATACCTGACATCAGTTTAGATTTATCATTTTAAAAAGTTTTAAATACATTTTCTCCCTATTATGTGTACTATAGTTTTAGATTAATTTTTGAAGAAACCAACCTTTTGCAAGGAAGTGATGTGGTAGATCACTGCGTGTTTCTTCTTGAATGATTGCAGTGCGTGGAGCTCTGTTGTACACCGTTGCGCTAGCTCAAGGCTCCAGAACGATTTGAATAATGGGGTGATTAGGTATCAGAGTCTTGTTTCTGAATTTTGTAGACATGCCTCCAGTGTTTCATATTGTTTCCTGCTTAAAAAATATATTATTGAGATCTAATTCACATACCCTGAAAGTCACCATTTCAAACTATATTACAGTTGAGTGGTTTTTAGTATACTCACAGCATTGTGCAAACATCATTACTATCTAATTCCAGAATATTTTGTCACCCAAAAAAGAAACCTCATATTTATTAAGTGTTCGCTCCCATTTTCCCCTTCCCTTCGGCCCCTGGCAACCAAGAGTCTTCTTTCTATCTTTGTGGTTTTGCCTGTCTGGATTCTTCATATAAATGGAATTATATATGGGGCCTTTCATGTCTGGCTTCTTTCACTTAGAGCAGTGTTTTCAAGGTTCATTGCTGATGTTTTCTGATATATACTGTTTAACATATTTAGGAACCTTCCTTTTATTTCTTAATTTTACTTAGAGATTTTAATGGAATGGCTGATATTTACCAGTGTATGATACCAATAAGCATTTTGGTAGTTGTGGGCATGATTATATTGGACAGTGATCCTATGATCAGTTAATGTAATAAATAGCATTAATAAATTTCTTAATGTTAAATCACTTTTGATTTCTTGGATTATGTTTGACTCAATCCTGGTATATTAGTTTTCTTTCTTTCTTTTTAAAAAAATTCTTCTTGGGCTTCCCTGGTGGCGTAGTGGTTGAGAGTCTGCCTGCCAATGCAGGGGACACGGGTTCGAGCCCTGGTCTGGGAAGATCCCACATGCCATGGAGCAACTAAGCCCGTGAGCCACAATTGCTGAGCCTGCGCGTCTGGAGCTTGTGCTCCGCAACAAGAGAGGCCGCGATAGTGAGAGGCCCGCGCACCGCGATGAAGAGTGGCCCCCACTTGCCGTAACTAGAGAAAGCCCTCGCACAGAAACGAAGACCCAACACAGCCATAAATAAATAAATAAATAAATAAATGGATCATCACATTAAAAAAAAAAAAATTCTTCTAATGTACCATTTGCTGTTACTTTACTGACGAAGTTTACACTTACATCTAATTTCCTTTTTTGTCCTACTATTTTGATATCAGATATAGGTAACCCTTATAAAATGATTTGAAAGTTTTCTCATTTTTAAATGTGTTTTAGAGTGTTCGAATAAAACAGGACTTGCTCCTTGAGGTTCATTAGAGCTCAGCTGTAAAACCATTGGGGCTTAGCTCACCTTTCAGTAAAAGTTCTCTGACAGCAGTTCTGAGGTTATTTATTTGTTTAGGTTTTCTACATCAATTTAATTTCTCTTTGGCCGGTACATTTTCCTGCAGTGTATGGCCAAAGAGACTTCCAGGTTTATTAGCATAGCTATTCATAGCACATCCTTGTAATTTATAATCATACACAGAGGTAAGATTTAAATCGTTATTGCCTGCTCCTTTTTCCCCTCCTTCTCTATATTTAATTCTATATTTATTCTATATTAATATAGTTCTATATTTAATTCTTTTAGAAGAATTAAATTTTGGTTTTATTTATAACTTTTACTCTTTCTTTTCTGTTTTCAATTTATGCTTTAATTTTTTTATTCCCTCTTCCACTTTCTTTTTTTATTAGATATTTATTTATTTATTTGGCTGCGCCGAGTCTTAGTTGCGGCAGCCTGGCTCCTTTAGTTTCGGATCGAGCGCTCCTTAGCAGTGGCATGTGAACTCTTAGTTATGGCATGCACGTGGGATCTTGTTCCCTGACCAGGGATCGAACCCGCGCCCCCTGCATTGGGAGCGCCGAGTCTTAACCACTGCGCCACCAGGGAATGGGAGCACAAGGTAGATGTGGACTAAAGTGTAGTGTTTTACGGGATAAATCTTTTCAAATGTATATATTTATCTGCTCTTAAGGACTGTGCTGCTTTTCCTCATGTGTTGGTTTTCTTGGGTCTGAATGATGAGTTAATATAGGCTGGTATATTTTTTGGTTTTCTTGTGTCTGATGAGGTAATACAGGCCTGCTATTTGCCTCTCACCAGAAGAAGTGAATTATTGGATCCCCTGTTTCTTTTTTCTTTTTCTCTCTTTCTTTTTTTTTTTTTTGTCTCACTGCACGGCTTGCGGGATCTTAGTTCCCCGACCAGGGATTGAACCTGGGGCCCCGGCAGTGAGAGCACCTAGTTCTAACCACTGTACTGCCAGGGAATTCCCTGGATCCCCCTGTTTCTACTTGATGTTAGAATTGTCTTCTTGGATCTTAGGTTGAGTGGAATAATAGTTGAGAAATCAGTTGAGTGGTCTCTCCTTGGGAAAAGGAATCAGAAGAAAGAAAACCAGTGTCAGGGACAGTCGGTCAGGAAGACTTGGCCTAGTTCCTCTCTGTGTCTGGATCCAGTATAGCCTGGCTTCCATCTTGTTTTAGGTGCTCTCCCCATCTCGGTAGAGTCCAGCCTTTTCAGAATTTGCCGTCTTGCCTCCTTTGTGCTTGGTGGACCTACCCAGGGCAGCTGACTTCATGAAGGTGCAAGCAGGCACCTTCATGTTCCTCTGACCTTTCTCTTGCATCTCTACCCCTCCTGGCTAGGTGAAGCCCTGGGGGCAAGGCACCCTCTGCTGGTGGTCCTCACATGGTATATATCTGCCTGTGCTGGCACCCCCTTGCTCACAGCAGCCAGACACTCTGGGGGTCCTCCTTTGCCCCACTGTGGGCCTTTCCATACCCTCATCCCTCCAGACAATTGCAAATTCAAATTAGAGTGTCTGTGAGGGTTCAGGACATTTTCTACTTCTTAGGTAACCTTGATAACCCTAAGTGACCTTAGTGACATGGGTTAAAGATACCTCTTAGTTCTTTTCTCAGTTGAGTCCCAATTATCTCCAGTAGGAAATCTTCAAAACTTTTGGCATTTGGATGATGCCCTTTCCTAGTTTCTAATCTGGTACTCATTCCAGTCACTATCTGCCCCCCTTCCCCGCCCCCCCACTGCCCTTTCTCTCCCATTCTCCAAGTGGTTGTTATCTGGAAGGGGGAAAGAGGGAGAAAGCAAAGACCTGAGCTTATTAATTCAGTGCATTTGTCTAGAAGTCTAGATTTATAATTTTTTAGTGAGTGTGTAACATTGTTATTAATGTAAACACTATCATTTCCTGGTTAGTGAGCCTTTGGAGCTTTTCCAGGGTTCACTCTGTGTTCTTTGATCTGTTATGAACATCTTTGAACAGAACAATTTTGAGTTTTTCCTTTGAAGTTATTGCCCATAGTTGGCCTAAATTTAACTTTACAGCAAAGTCAACAGTCAGGAGTGTTCTGTTCAGTTTGTGCAGGGCGCATTCATTCTTCAGGCATCTCCTGTGTGCCTGGCAGGAGGGAGGTCAATTAAGACAAGTCAGGTACAGTCTGTGCATTCAGAGAGCTCTCATTCTCCTGTAGCCGTCAGGATGCCTTGAGAGGCTTTGGCAAGCTCTTCTGAAACGAGATCATCATGTTGCCCACACTCCTCTAATAGTATGAAAAAGAGAAATTAGAGTGTTTTAGCATGACTTGTTTTTATTAAGTCCATATTGGCCCCTAAGGTATACCACTTTCTTTCATAAACCCTATGTTTAATGTAATATAGAATTTTGCTGGTGACTAACGTTATTTTAATAATCTCTCTTGCGGCTGGCTGACCACAATGGTGGATCTTATAACTGAAATTCTTTGAACGAGGGCAGTTTCCAAAGTGGCCTGGTTATGTATTTCTCTTCTTAAGTAAAAAGGGGTGGTGGGGAGAAGAAATTCTCTTATAACTGAAACTGCATAGCAAGAATTGATATTTTGGAGCGTTGAGGAGTTTTCGTGTATTTATCAACTATGTAGTTGTAACTCTCACAAAGGCTACTGTAGATATATCTATTGCTACAGGGAAATCATTAAGGAAGGTGTGGTTAAGGCACCAACTGTAACTCTAGGTGCAATTTTAATTTGCAGCAGCATTTATGGTCTACTGTGAACCCAGCCCCATAGTCTAAAGGGGATGCAGGAATACTTGCAGACAAGTTGACTTTTTTTTTTTTTTTTGAGTATTTTAATAGTGATATAGCGCCTACCACGTTCCAGGCGCTGTTCCAATTGCTCCATATGCTAACTAACTCAATCCCATTATACCCGTTTTATAAATGACAAATGACGAAGCTGGGGCAATAGAGAGATTAAGGAATTTACTTAAGTCATGCTGCTAGTAAATAGTAGAACCGGGATTCAAAACTGGGCAGTCCGTCCAGGTTAGCCTCAGTTTTGTTGTCATTCAACAGACGTTTATTGAGTAGCTTCTATTGGCAAGAGATTGAGTTGGGTCATTTCTAAAACTCATTCATTCATCAAATACTTACTGAGTACCTACTATGTTCCAGAAGACACAGTCTCTGCTCTTGTGGAATTTACAGACTGGTGGGAAGTCAGAGAGACAGATAATCAATTAATATATAATACATTTTCAGACAGTGCTAAGTCCTATGATGAAAATAAAGCCAGGGAAGGGACTGGAAAATGATGGAGGGTGCAGGGATATTTTTAGGTTTTTGTGGGCTGAGAACGCCTCTCTGAGTAGGTGTCATTTGAGCAGAAACCTGTTTGAGAAGAAGAGCCAAGCCAGTGGCAGTCGGAGGGGAGAGCAGTGTTCCAGGCAGCGTGAGCAGCAAGTATGAAGGCCCTGAGGTCCAGATAAGCCAAGGCCAGGTGTGTAGAGCAGGATGAGCTGGAGGGGAGTGGGGAGAACGTCTGGGATGAGGTCAGAGACTGTGATAAGATCATGTTGGCCCTTGTGGGTTATGGGAGGGAGTCTGGATTTTATTTTGAATGTGTTTGGATGGATGTCTTTCAGAGTTCTGAGCAGGGGGGTAACATGTTTTGATTGACCTTTTCCAGGGAGCATTCTGGCTGCAGTAAGGAGGACTGACTGTAGGGCAGCAACAATGAAACAGGAGGCTTTTGTGTTGAGCCAAGGGATTCTGGCACTTCTCGCGTTTTGTAATTCGTGTTAGTTGTAAAGGTGCTGCCCTCCCACAATACGTGCGCTAGAACTCAGGTCTCAGTGAAGCAAACCCGCTACCGGAGGACTCTGAGGGTAGAGGAGCCTGGGTCACTGAGTCCACCTAAGCCCCTGCCCTTTCCTCCTCAGAATTTTGTCTTTTCCCTCCATGTTTGTTTCTCGTGGGAACCATATCTTGAGGGGTGTTATCTGGGAGAGAACTTGTATTCAGACCCTAAGGGAAAATGTAAGCATTCCTCGACTGGCTTTAAAAACAGAAGCTTCATGTTTACCCAAAAGGATTTATGGCCAGAGAATGGAGATGAGGGACAGTGTTGGGTTAGGGAAAGCCACACAAAGGGGATTCAGCTTGATAACACCCTTGAACTAGGAACCAGATACCTGAGCTCAACCCAGTAGAGTGATAACTGGCTTCCATACATTTGGATACAGAAGTCCTTTACCTTTTTGAGTCGGCTTCCTCATCAGTGGAGATAGTATCTGTCTGCTAACCTCACAAGGTTGAGGTTGACGTAGAGGGCAGCGAAATAAGAATGTGGAAGCCCTGCACACAGACGTGCCATGGAAATCGGAGGTGGTAGCATCCCTTTTTAGGAAAGTCCAGGCATCCGTAGCTCATTAGCTATTCATATATGCTCAAATAATATTACGGGAACCCTGTAGTAAGGGTGTGGGTATCTTCCCTGGTTGTGTAGTCCTAAAGGAAAGAATCTGCTGTGTGACAAGGTCTGGGTGACTCTCTCCTCCCCAGCCCCTGCTAACTGATTTGAGAATCAGTTCAGTTCCCACTGTCTGGCCAAGACCTTTTAGACCTTTATGTGGGCCGTTCCTGGAGGGTTATTGGCTGAGGTCCCCAGAGCAAAGGTTAGGGGAGTTGAGGTTAGGGGAGTTGGCCTGGAGTCACTGGGAGACAGGCAAACAGATGGATGGATAATTACACACACACACAAAGGTGAACAAGGCACAGTTACAGTTGTTGGACGCACAGTGCTTATGGATAAGTTATATATGTAAATAAATGATTAGAACTGTGAAAATTGCTTCAGTGGAAGTATCTTCAAGGTATTGAGAAGGGAGTGACTAATTTTGTCAGGGGCTGGATCCAGGAAGGATTCTAGGAGGAGGGGGCATTTGAGCATATTTCTGTGAGATCCTTGGAGCCCTCTACATAAAAAAGAGGTGTGTGTGTGTGTGTGTGTGTGCGCTATGTAAGCAACGATGAGAAATATGAAACAGCATAGTGGGTTCCAGGATCAGTTCAGGCCAGATTGTGGAAAATTGCTGTCTGAGCTGATGCTGGCTTATCTGACTAAAGGTTTTGAATTCATTCTTTCTTTTGTGCAATGTTTAGCCATAGGTGATAGAGCCTTTCTGAGGCCCAGTGAGCTAGTGTTGTTAAAATGTAAGGGTGGGCCCCTCAATGCCTAGCATGGTGCCTTGCCTGAGGTCAGTGTTTAAATATTTACTGAAATGATGAAGACGTGATGGTTGTCTCACAGCTCCAGAGAAACTGTCCCCTCGCTGATCCTTAGACCCTGGGATTTAGACACTGCATGCCCTCAGTGACATCAGTGTGCTGAGGAAGCAGGTCGTGGGATGCTGCTGTAGCTAGGTTCTATGGTCCACACGGAGAGCAGCTGCTGAGGGGCTTGCCTTCCCAGCTGATGAGACCCTGGGCTGAGAAGTGGAGGGGTGGGGTCCATTCCCATGAGTACCTTCTGTGAAATGGTACCCTTTCAGTAATTACAAAAGTATTTTTGACATTGCATAAGTAAGGATGTGATTAAATTATCTGTGGTCAGGGGGACAAAGGAAGGTACCTTTTTTGTTTAGTTTCCATCACCCACTGAGTTGGGTGACATTGCCCTTGACCCCAGACCATGCTTCCCTCTGCCTCATTCCATACTCTCTTTCCAGATGTGCCATCTTCATCTGGAGCTTATGGACATGACTGCTAGATTGACTTCTCATTTCCTGTATGTTCTCTTCTCTGGGGGCTAAGTCATATCCAGCCTGCACACAAGAAGAGATCATTCTGGGGAAAGACCCACGCCCAGCCTGTGATCTGATTACCCACAGGTCAGGAATGCAGAAAACATTCCTGACCAAGGCTGTTTGCTTAGTATCATGTCACTTTCTTGCCATATTCCTTAGTCTTTGCCTTCTAATGATTCCAAGGTGACATTCAGAGGCTTTCACATCTACTGCTAGACAGGGCTTTGTTCTCTTATCAAATCTTAAAGCCAGAAAAGGTAACTGGAAGACTGCATCTTTTTTGGATATTATAGGGACATAATTGATTCAAGTGGCTTCCTACTGAGGCCTAAGAAGAAAGAAGTCCGTAAGTTTTTAATCTTTCCTTCCCTTTCTTTTCTGGTACTTGCTCCCCCCGCCCCTTTTAAACTTTTTTATTGTGGAAAATTTTAAACACATACAGAAGAGGTGAGAATTTATAGTGAACCTGCAAGTACCAGCTTCAACAGTGATCAGCTTTGGGGCATCTTGTATCATCTATATCCCAACTACCCGACCTTAATTATTTTGAAGCAAATACCACACATCCTATCATCTCATCTATGAATACTTTAGTTATGTGTTACTAAAAGATGAAGACTTTGTAAGATCATAATACTTCCATTATCACACCTAATAATTCCTTCATGTCATCAAATAATTGATCAATATGCAAAATTTCCCGAATGTCTCAAAATCTTTTAACCCTGTGTTTTGATCATGACCCACTGCAGTTGTTGATAGATCTCTTAAGTTTCCTTACATCTATAGGTGCTCTTTCCAACTCTGTCTTTCTTTTTTCCTTACAATTTATTTATTTACTGAAGAAACTGGGTCTTTGGTTCTCTTTAGCTTCACACTGTGTAGATGCTGCTGATTGCGTCCTCGCAGTATTTAACATGTTCCTCACTCTTCTCTATTGCCTATAAATTGGTGTTGTGTCTAGAGATTTGTTCAGGACTCATATCCAGTTTTTTGGCAAGCATACTTCATAGGTGGTGGTGTGAACTTATTCCAGGAGGCACATAATGTTTAGCTGTCTCTTTGTGATGGTTGATTAGGTTTTTAAATGTGTTGGATATTTAAGAGGGTTCTGGCCCCTTAATGTTTACCTGGGCCCAAGTGGTGGTCTTGAGAAAGTGGGGAAAAGAGAGAATGTGGTGTGCTCAGGAGTTCTCTCTCTGTCGAAGTCTGAAGATGGTGGTGGCTGTCATGTTCTCTGTCCCTGAACTGTTGGTTCTTGCAGCGCTTGCTGACACATGAATCAACAGGATTTGGTGTAGAGCATTGCCCGTCGTGTTTCTCTTGGTTGTAAAAGACTTGTTCACTTAAGAAATGGTAAGTAAGGAGAGGATCAGATTCTTTGAAAGTTATTTTTGTATTTAGAGGTGTTTCTTGGTTTGGCTAAACCAGCCGCTGTTGCTGGTGTTCTCCAGGTGTGTGTTCTTAGCTACTTTGTAAGATGATTCTTTTCTTCCTTCAGGATCTCATTTTGCCCAATGGCGGTACTCCAGCAGGCCCTGCAAGTCCAGCTTCTTCATCTTCCCTTCTCAACAGACTACAACTTGATGATGACATCGATGGTGAGACCAGAGACCTCTTTGTCACGGTTGATGATCCCAAGAAGCATGTCTGTACGATGGAGACCTACATCACTTACAGGATCACCACGAAAGTAGGTCTTTTTATTATCTTCCACCTGTCTGGAGTGTCATGGAGAATTGAAGTCCTACCGCCATGATTCCTGCCTTTTTCCCTTCCTTTGTACAACTCTGTTCACCTTTATGACAATTGTGGGTATAGCTTTTTGGGAGAGTGGATATATTCAGATTTAAAAGGATTATACATAAGTTTTTTTTTTTTTTAACCTTAAAATGAAGGAGAAATTGTGACTACAGTCTTTCAAATGAAACTTTAAAACCCTGTACTTTCACTTATTTTCTATCATGATATTGTTTAACATGTTAATATCTCATTACTCTTGAAATTTATTAATCATTGTATCAACCTGAAGCTCTGTGATGAGAACATGATTATAATCTGGTGTAATTACTCTTTTTTTGTTTTCTTTTTAACATCTTTACTGGAGTATAATTGCTTTACAATGGTGTATTAGTTTTTTATAACAAAGTGAATCAGCTGTATATATACATATATCCCCATATCTCCTCCCTCTTGCATCTCCCTCCCACCCTCCCTATCCCACCCCTCTAGGTGGTCACAAAGCACCGAGCTGATCTCCCTGTGCTGTGTGGCTGCTTCCAACTAGCTATCTATTTTACATTTGGTAGTGTGTGTATATGTCCATGCCACTCTCTCACTTTGTCCCAGCTTACCCATCCCCCTCCCTGTGTCCTCAAGTCCATTCTCTACGTCTGCGTCTTTATTCCTGTCCTGCCCCTAGGTTCTTCAGAACCTTTTTTTTTTGTTTTTTAGATTCCATATATATGTGTTAGCATACAGTATTTTTTTTTTTCTGACTTACTTCACTCTGTATGATAGACTCTAGGTCCATCCACCTCACTACAGATAACTCAATTTCGTTTCTTTTTATGGCCGAGTAATATTCCATTGTATATATGTGCCACATCTTCTTTATCCATTCATCTATCGATGGACACTTAGGTTGCTTCCATGCCCTGGCTATTGTAAGCAGAGCTGCAGTGAACATTGTGGTACATGACTCTTTTTGAATTATGGTTTTCTCAGGGTATATGCCCAGTAGTGGGATTGCTGGGTTGTATGGTAGTTCTATTTTTAGTTTTTTAAGGAACCTCCGCGCTGTTCTCCATAGTGGCTGTATCAATTTACATTCCCACCAACAGTGCAAGAGGGTTCCTTTTTCTCCACACCCCCTCCAGCATTTATTGTTTGTAGATTTTTTCATGATGTCCATTCTGACTGGTATGAGGTGATACCTCATTGTAGTTTTGATTTGCATTTCTCTAATGATTAGTGATGTTGAGCATCCTTTCATGTGTTTGTCAGCAATCTGTATATCTTCTTTGGAGGAATGTCTGTTTAGGTCTTCTGCCCATTTTTGGATTGGGTTGTTTGTTTTTTTGATATTGAGCTGCATGAGCTGCTTGTATATTTTGGAGATTAATCCTTTGTCAGTTGCTTCATTTGCAAATATTTTCTCCCATTCTGAGGGTTGTCTTTTCATCTTGTTTATGGTTTCCTTGGCTGTGCAAAAGCTTTTAAGTTTCATTAGGTCCCATTTGTTTATTATTGTTTTTATTTCCATTTCTCTAGGAGGTGGGTCAAAAAGGATCTTGCTGTGATTTATGTCATAGAGTGTTCTGCCTATGTTTTCCTCTAAGAGTTTTATAGTGTCTGGCCTTACATGTAGGTCTTTAATCCATTTTGAGTTTATTTTTGTGTATGGTGTTAGGGAGTGTTCTAATTTCATTCTTTTACATGTAGCTGTCCAGTTTTCCCAGCACCACTTACTGAAGAGGCTGTCTTTTCTCCATTGTATATTCTTGCCTCCTTTATCAAAAATAAGGTGACCATATGTGTTTGGGTTTATCTCTGGGCTCTCTATCCTGTTCTATTGATCTATATTTCTGTTTTTGTGCCAGTACCATAGTGTCTTGATTACTGTAGCTTTGTAGTATAGTCTGAAGTAAGGGAGCCTGATTCCTCCAGCTCCGTTTTTCTTTCTCAAGATTGCTTTGGCTGTTCGGGGTCTTTTGTGTTTCCATACAAATTGTGAAATTTTTTGTTCTAGTTCTCTGAAAAATGCCATTGGTAGTTTGATAGGGATTGCATTGAATCTGTAGATTGCTTTGGGTCGTATAGTCATTTTCACAATGTTGATTCTTCCAATCCAAGAACATGGTATATCTCTCCATCTGTTTGTATCATCTTTAATTTCTTTCATCAGTGTCTTATAGTTTTCTGCATACAGGTAGTTAGTCTTAATGTCAGGGAGAGGAGGAGTAAGAGAAGAGTGGGAACTAATATTTATTAACTTTCTGCCATGTACCACTATATTACTGCCTTGTCTTTTCCACACCTGGTTCACATTTGAAAATTTGTATGTGTGCACAGGCATATGCGCTCACACAGTCTGCCCCTGTCTCTTTTGCCACTGGGTAGTATTTCTCAGCATTGCTAGGTGCTTAGATGTGTATTATATCCTCAGAGGTCCTAGGATGATACACATACTCCCATGAATCATTTCCAGTTACTTATTTTTTTCTCCGTAGGGTCAACTTATTTTATACCCTGTAGTCAGTGAAATGCAAAACATGTTTTTCTTGAATTTGTGCTCTAAACAGCTGAATGTCAAGGTGACCGCCTGGCACAGCAGTGCTCACCTGTCTTGACGCTTCCCCACCCCTGCTTGTCCTCCACCCTGCAGTTTCTCTCCCTGTCAGCGGATTCTCAGGCTCATGCCCGTGCTGCAGCTCACCACTCTCTCCTCTGCTGTCTCTCTGTCCTTACTTCCCCTTTCTCCATTGTGCTCTTATTTCTATCTCTTTTCCTCTAAGTCAGATGATGTCTTAGGATAATCTTTCTAAGTTCCAATCCCACATTTTCACTTGGCTTCGAGGACAACACCTTAAGGGTGAACTTGTTGCAGGATTAAGTTTTACTTCTTACCGTGAATTCCACTTCTGATCTCAAACCAGAGTCCTTTTCTTTTCCTGTTTCAAATAGTGACACCAGGTTTAATACGTTGGTGATGCATCTGGCACCTTTTTTCTGAGTGTTGTATTAAAGGACGTGTAGGGATGCATGGGGATGAGAGAGAGGACAGACGGGAACACAGGGTCCCAAACTCCTGATCTTGTCCCAGCACCCCACTCCTGCTGAGCTTTGCAAGCAAAGTTAATGGTCAGAGGACGAGGTTGTACAAATACTTACTTTATGACTTTGAGCTTTGACTCCTAGGCCTGATTCAGATTCCTGATGACAAAAGCTGGACAAAGTACAGAGCTGCTTTTGCCTGAGCCAAAATGAGCCTAGGGCTGAGAGCCAAGGCGGGGAAAGTGTTCCCCCCTGCGGTCTAAGTCGTGGCTATCTTCTCTCTCCAGTGGTGGGGAGAGGCCTTCTCAGGGCTGGCATATCCTGGCAGTTTTCTCTGTAGGCTTCTAGAAAGTAACATCATAATAATAGCTAATTATTGAGCATTTACCATATGCTGTACTTTTTTTTTTTTTTTTTTGCAGTAGAAACCCTTTAAATTTTATTTTATGTAAGTAATATGTGCTCATTATAGAGCAATTCGAAAACTCAGGTAAGCTAAAACAATAAAATAAAAGAACACTTACAAGCTCACCAGCCAGAAATAATCATTTATAATTCTCTGAACTATTTGTCTCTATCCATTCACAAAAATGAGTATTTTACATGCGGCCAATTCACTTAGTACAACGCAAATGTCTTTCTCTGCTAGTAAATGCCAGTGAGCACGTTGTTACGCCATCATCTCTAAGACTGCAGTAGTGTTCCGCCGTGTGGCTGAGCTGTCATTTGTTTTGTGCCAAGTGCTTTAGATATATCATCAGTTAATCCTCACACTCAAGGAAGTAGGTACTGGTGTATTCTTACTTTTGCAAATGAGGAAACTAAGACACAACGATATTAAGAAAATTGCTCAAAGACATGCAACTAATACGTGTTAAAACTTGAACCCAGATCTGTCTTGTGCTGTGCTTTCAGAAGACATGGTTTTCAAGAAAGTAACCCGCACCGCCCCTCCCATCCCCCGCACCAGCACTGTCATCTACTACCATGGCCTGACTATTGAAATTGATGATGATGTGCAGGTAGACTGGAGGTTGGGGAAACAGAGAGCAGCCTTCAGCTCCCTTTGGAAGCCATCCTCCTCTTGTCTTTTATCCCATCGCCAGATGGTCATCTCCAAGGCTTATGCTCCAATTAATTCCTCTTTTCAGATGTCTCAGTGGCCAATGCAGGCTAAATGCTGCTGAGGTCAAGTTATATGTAAGAATTACAAAGTGAATGTTAGATTTAACGATGAGAAGGTTATTGATGACTATGGTGAGAGCAGCTTCATTGGGGGGGGTGGTACATCAGTGTGCAGTGGGTTAGGATGAGTGGGAAGTAAGAAGGAAAAGACATGGTGAGTGTTGGTAGTTTGGCAATGAAAGTGAGTGAGAGAACAGTAGCTGGAGAGGGGGATGTGGCTTTGAGGGGGAGAGGCATTTTGTTTGTTTTTTAAGGGTGAAAGAGACTTGTTTAAGTTCCACGTGGCCATTGTTGGTGGAGAAGGAGACTGTGGGTTGAAGGTTGGAGAGTAGGATGGAAGCCTCTGAGGAGGTGGGCGGAGAGTGTCCCCGGCAGAAGTGGAGGGGAGGGAGTGGCCTCTGATGGGGGCGGCATACTTTTTTCATTGTTTCTGGAAGAAGAAGGGAAGTGGTTTGTTTTTGTTTTTGTTTTGTGGCAAGACGTTGAGGGGTTCTTTGCTTATATCTGCAGTTTTCTCTATGAATAGATGATGAGGTCTTCATGAAGAGTGAAGGGGCAGGTTTTGAAGTGAGGCTTAGAAGCTTTCAAAACTTCTACAGGCTTTGCATTAACTCACGGAGAGTCGACTAAGGAAGTATGGGGAAAATGGGGAAGAGAGTTGACTAAGGAAGTATCAAGAGATTGCTTGACAGTGTTGAGGGTCCAGTTGTAGAATTTATTGCTTCAGTCAGTGTGTTTCCCTGATTTTGTTTTTCCTCCAGACTGTGCCTAAGTCTAGAAAAGCAGGCAGTAGGTGGTTGCATTTTTGCCAGAGTTGTATGAATGACAGTGTGGAAGGGACATTTAGGATGTGGGCAGGTAAGATGCTGAAGTGATGGTTGGTGGAATTGATGCTGAGTAAGGAAGAAAGTAAAGACAGGAGTGGATGGATTGTCAAGAACTGTAGGTTCCGAGGCTGAAAAACCAGGGGTACTGGGAGATGGAAGAGTCTGAAATACAGGAGGTGCCAGTTAGAGAGGGAGATGTCTGAATTTCTGTGTGATGACAAAGTCTGTGGAGAGGCTGTGGCAATGGAGTGAGGTGTAGTTGGCTTAGAGGTGGGTGTTGTGTGTGGGAACCACCTGCGTCTTGTGGGCACCCCCCTGCGTCTTGTGGGCACCCAGATTATGAAGCCCACAGGTGCCCTGAGGTGCTCTCAGGGGAATCAGGAGAAAGGCCAGAGGTGTCAGCAGATGACAGGTGTGAGGAGAGGTAGAGATGTCTATAACCTGATGGCATGAGCCTCAAAAGGATTTTCAGGGGTGGGAGGAGTGGTGTGGAGGGAGCAGGATGTCAACAGCAACTCTTGGTCTTGGTCTTAGAGGTTTGTGAAATGTAAGAACACCAGCAGCTTTCCACTTGATGGGACAGCAAGGGGGCTGTATTCTCAGGGGAGAGCCAGCTTTCAGAACTTGAGCAGGTTGAGGAACTACAGGACTTTATTACTTACGGGACGGGTGTTCCAGAGAGCTGGGTGGGAAGATCTGAGGAGGAGGTAATAAATGGAAGCTCGTTTCAGAAGAAGGAGGCCAGAAACCTCTTCAGCATCATTCTCAGGTGCTCTTAGAGCTACAGGGCTTTGAAACAGAATGGGATTAGCTGGCTAATATCTGATAAGGGAAGAGGTTCTTTTTTGAGGGGAGGGGGTTACTCAGACTTGTTAGGATCCAGCCGTGGCCTGGACGGATGGCGTTTCTGACAGAGACAAAGCCTCTCTAGAGTGAGTTGACTGTAAAATCAACTTTTCAGTTGACTGAAAATTCTTGGGAAAGGCTCCAGGCCATAGTCACTGGGCCCATCAGCTCCTAGGGAATAAAGAGGAGTTCTTTTGTGGGACGGTGAGGCCCAGGGGACTGGATGTGCTCCTGGGGGATTGATTTTACTGTGGCTCCGTGCTGGGTCTTCCAAAGTATTAAACTTAACAAAATTTGGCAGAGATGCCTAGAGATGACCAAGGAGATATTCACAGGATGCAATGGTGAGAATGAATATTCTTCATTACAACTCTCGTGCTCGGCTACCTATTTGTAGATCTGACTTCAGGTGTGTACGAATGACCTTATGATCTTTGTGGGGCATTCTAGAGTATGGAACACCGTAAGGAAAGACACAGAACAAAACTGTAAAGTGGTCGCCTCTGATTATGGAATTGTGGGTGCGCACTTTCTTTTTTATTGTTTTGTTTACCACAAATACTAGAAAATAGAGATAAACACTTATTAGTACTTTATTTTTCTAAGTCAGACCCTGAATTTCACAGAGGAGAATTTTACTACAGACTCATATTGGCCTGCATATTTTATTGGCCTGCATATTTTATGAGCACTGTATGTCTTATAACGGACTAGATTTCTTTCCAGAAATTTACAGTAATGTCTGTGGCCCAATTTTAACAAGTGTGCAGAATTCCAAAGTGAGTGCGTTTTGCTAGCCTTGTTCCCAGCTCTACTTTTTCTCTCTGTCCTTGTTTTTCTTTATCTTGCTCACCTACTTCTAATTTATGTCATTTGATCATATTCCACATATCACTCTATCTTTTCTAGAACAAGTGGTGGTAAAAATAAGTAAAATAATTATCAGGTCAGAGAGTGTGAGCATCCTTCTCTTTCATGATGGTTTTTTTTTTATGTTATTGTTTTCCAAAGCATCAGACAAATTTTACTGATTTATTAAATCCCCTGTCCTTAAAGGAGCTGTTTTAAAAAATGAGTTTTTTGTGTGTGTGACTATAAGTATTGTATAAGAATGTTAGAAAGTTTGGAAATAAAGTTGAATGTAAAGTTGTCATCATAAGTCCTAGATTTTTCTTCTAACTTTTTATGTCGAAAATTTCAACACCAATGAAATCATAAAATATGTATAATTAATTTTGTATCCTGCTGTTTTTTCTTAAAACTATTACTGAAGCATTTTTGTCATTAAAAATGTTTTACAGACATGATTACTGATAACCATAGAATAAATATACAATAATTTCCCTGACTGTTTTTTATTGTTGGACATTTAGGTTGCTTTGAATTTGTTATTTTAAATAATATTGCAGTGAACATCATTATACAGGTATCTTTGCCACAGTTTAAACATTATTTCCTAATGATAGATTCCTATAAGTAGCATAGCAGCAATTTTATATATATATATACATGTATGCCATAAATAAAGGAGATAATTCAGGTGAATATTTTCAAAAGCTTACAATGAGGACAGACTTCTTATCAATGACACTAAAAGTAGCAACCATAAAGAGAAAAAATGGATGAATTTGACTATATAACAATTTTAAAATTCTGTATAATAAAAGCCATGTGGCAGTTATGATAGGTAGATCGCTATAAAAGATTTCACAAATGGAAAAGACTAGACTCACAAATATAAAAAAAGACTTCTCACAAAAGAAGAAAAATATACAGCCAACAAACACTTGAAAGGATGTTCAACAACAACAGTCATTAAAGAAACAAAAGTAAAACAAAGATGACATGTTATTTTTCAGTTATACTTCCATCAGAGATAACCAGTATTGAGACTATATGCTAAAAATATAAATCAGTCTATAACTGGAAACAATTTGTCGATTAAAGATACGTATACTCTTTCATCTTTCATGTATATTCTTTCGTAATTTCAAGAGGATTATCAGTGATGTTTACCGTAGTATGGTTTATTGATTGAAAAATTGGTAACAACCTAAATGGGGATTTGGTTTAATTATGGTATATCCATGTGTGTTAAAGATGATTATGTAGATCTGAACTTACTGACACAGAAAGATGTCTAAGATATATTAAAGAGACATAGGAAAATATGAGTGACTGTGCATAGAAAAAAACATGGAAAGATATAAACCATAATATTAATTGCATTTATCTCCATTTAGAGAGATTATGGCTGATCTTTTATTTTTTATTTCTTTAATTTTCCTGAAGGTTTAAAATAAGTGTGTCTAACCTAAATAAATAGAAGGAAAAAAAAAAAGCAGTTGCTCGAAAGTAAAATTGGTTACAGCAGAAACAAAACTTGTGTTTTATCATACGTACTGCTTTTTGTAGTTACCAAAGATTGATTTCAAAGTTAGAGTAGAAATGTTACATAGACTATAATTTAATGAAGTGGTTTTGCAAGCCATAATAAAGAGGAACAACCAGTGGATATCATGTGACAGAAGAGGGCAGAAAGTAGAGCCCTCTATTAGCTCTGTTTACAATGAAAATGAGTTGCATTCATTTGTCACCCTTCAAAATCGACCTTTCCTGAGCCCATAATCATCGACAAGTCCCCAGACAGAATCTGCTGGGGGACTCCGTGCGGTCTTGAAGAATGTCCCTTCCAACCTGCCTTCTTACTGTTGAGGAAACTGAGGCTCCGGGAGGCTTGGTGGCATCTCAGGGATGCTAGGACTGCTCATGCCCCTGCCTCAGGAGGAGTGCCAGGCTACTGCTGCCAGTATTTGTCACCCCTTATGCCTAAAGATTCATCAGTAGTGATTTGGATTTAACTATTCTATTTTTTTTTCCTTCTCTCTGCCTCTCTCTCTCTCTTTCTCTCTCTCTCTCTGTCTCTCTCTCTGTCTCTCTCTCTCTGGTTCTAAAATGCTAATTCCTTTGGGGAGTCTTCTAATAAATCACAAATGCCTAAATTAAACAAATTTCCCCATGTCTTCCCACCCCTACCCCTGCATCATACGGGAAGGTTGTGTTTCATGGGCATATGCCGGTATGTGAAACTTTGAAAAGGGGAGAAGAGGCAGAAAGAGTTAGTTGGGGTTTAGTCTAAGACTGAGTCCTTTAACTGCACAATTTTGCTCAGCCCGTGAGCCTGGCTTCTGGGAAGGATGAAATCATAATTTTTGATGCCAAAGCTGTTCACTGGCTGCTGCTTTGATGGATGACTCTTGTTCATGTGTGTTTTTTTTTTTTTAAGTTACTGTCCTTTTAAAACATTAATTTTTTGGCTGCATTGGGTCTTCGTTGCTGTGCGCGGGCTTTCTCTAGTTGTGGCGAGTGGGGGCTACTCTTTGCTGTGGTGTGCGGGCTTCTCGTTGCCGTGGCTTCTTTTGTTGTGGAGCACGGGCTGTAGGCACGCGGGCTTCAGTAGTTGTGGCTCGCGGGCTTCAGTAGTTGTGTCACGCGGGCTCTAGAGTGCAGGCTCAGCAGTTGTGGCGCATGGGCTTAGTTGCTCCGCGGCATGTGGGATCTTCCTGGACCAGGGATTGAACTCGTGTCCCCTGCATTGGCCGGCAGATTCTTAGCCACTGCACCACCAGGGAAGTCTCTTGTTCATGTGTTTTTAAGATTTTCTTGGTTCTGTGGATTTAAACAGACTTTTGGCTTGAAAGATTTCAATAAATTTATAAAATGTAGTTTGAACCATTTTTATCTTGTGCTTTAACCTCTGAGAACTGTGACCGTCATATAGTTGGTATCCTCACAGGGAAAAATGGCTTATCTGAGGCATAATTTTGGTTTGGGCAAATTAGTGTATAAAAATCCTGCTTTGGGGGCTTCCCTGGTGGCGCAGTGGTTGAGAGTCTGCCTGCCGGTGCAGGGGGCACGGGTTCGAGCCCTGGTCTGGGAGGATCCCACATGCCGCGGAGCGGCTGGGCCCGTGAGCCATGATTGCTGAGCCTGCGCGTCTGGAGCCTGTGCTCCGCAACAAGAGAGGCCGCGATGGTGGGAGGCCCGCGCACCGCGATGAGGAGTGGCCCCCGCTTGCCGCAACTAGAGAAAGCCCTCGCACAGAAACGAAGACCCAACACAGCCAAAAATAAATAAATAAATAAATTAAAAAAAAAAAAAAGAAAATAGAGGCATGAATGTAGTTATCCTGGCCTTAATATTAAAAAAAAAAAAAAAATCCTGCTTTGGTATAAATTAATTTTATTTAATATTGGTTTTTGTTATCAAAACCAATCACATTCCAATCACATTTCAGAAAACTTAAATTCAGTGTTGCAATCACATTTCAGAAAACTTAAATTCAGGGAATTTTTTTTTTTTGCAATACAATGATATTTTACTATTATTTCCTTCTAGATTTAAAAAATCATCTAAAATACAATATAATTTCAAGCTTATGGTCCTGGCAGAATATGGAAGAGTGGGCAAAACCTTTTCTGTTTTCATCTAGTCCGGTTCCTAAATGAGCACGTGATCTGTTAGCTCTACTTTTTATTTGTTTCCCTCTGCCTTTGGCAAAACTTGTCAGCATATTTAGCAGAAGGTGGAGACTTTTTTTTTTTTTTTTTTTTTTTAACAGATTCACAGATTTGGATTCAGTAGCAATATCCTCAGGGGAATTATTCTGCTAAAAGAAATTCTCAGAGTTAAACTTGGAGGAAATGAATCAAATGTTTCTAAGCACAATTCTGAGGGATAGTTCCACTTCCTGAGATAGGGGGAAATGAAACCTCAACATTTTCATTCTAGATCCTTGAAATTTTTAACTGGACCCCGTGGCCTGGACTTGTCATTCCATGTTGGTAAGCCCTGCCATTTGGCTGGTGCGTTTGGTGGAAGAAAAGTGTGTTCTTGCCCAGGTTATTCAAAGAGAGCTTTTTTCCTTCCATTCCGCCAAGATATGCTACTCTTCCCTTACCCTGATTTTGTTCCACTGTCCTCATTTGCAGAGTACTCGGGTGGAGTTTGACCTGCCAGAATATTCTGTTCGTCGAAGATACCAGGATTTTGACTGGTTGAGGAACAAACTGGAAGAATCCCAGCCCACTCATCTCATTCCCGTAGGTACTAAGTCAGTACAGCTTGTTACTCACTTTTGCTGCATTCTCTTTCCTGACGGTGTTCACTCAGCTCTCACCCTTTAAACTATGGACAAACTCTACCTTACATTTCATACCAGATTCACGCATCAAATGTACATTTTATGGATGCTGTATAATACAGTTCACCTTTTGGGTTTTGATTTCTGATTTGCTATACAGTATGCTGGTTTCTTGGGTGGGTTGGGATAGATTTTCACTTTTATTATAACAATTTTTTGAGGTATGGAGAGTCCTAATTCTCATTTGCTGCCTCCTTAAAGACTGTCTGTTTCACCCTTCCTAGACTCCATTCTTGCGGTTTGGATAGCTGCCCCCAGGTGGAGAAAGATGTCTCAGATTACAGCTGGCTGGGCTTTCTTTAGACATGGGTAATTCTGAGAGCAGGAATCTAGCACACAGTCCACTCAACCACAGTTTTTCCTTTAAGAAAACAAACCAAAAGCCAGTTAACTCTATTTATTGAAGAAGCATACTATTTATTTGTTATTTTAGCTGCACGTTTTAAAAAACAAAACTAGAGCAAATAAAATTTAAAAGACTACTTAAAATCAACATATATATTGAGTACTTCTCTACTTTTTTTTTTAGTATAAATAACTGTTTAGACCTCAGATGTTTCTTGGGCTTTGGGGCTTTAGGGCAATTTGGGTCATAAAACTCTTCAGCAGGGCTTTATCTTTCAGTAAAAACCTTGGCTGGATAACTTCTTAGCACTGCCAGTTTTCCTGCTACCACTGCATCTTCCAGTCTTCCCCTCATGGTTGGAAAAGGCTGAATATGCTGTGAACACACTAGCAGTTTTCTTAGTTTTCAAGGCAAAAGTGGCCATGTTGCTAGTGCTGTGATGGGAATGATGGGTCTTGCCTGGGGCTCCATTCTTTCTCAGGGAAACCACTGCCACCCCCCCCCCCAATCTATTCCCTCTGCTCTCCAGGCCTGAAGTTTTGCTTTTCTGTCTTCTAATCACTTAAAAACATGCCAAAAAAGAAACTATAGTTTTAAACAGTTGGAACTATTCCTTAAAATCTTAATTTGGCAAAACTGGCAGCTAGTGAATTTTTTAAAAACAGACTTTTATTTTAGAACAGTATTAGATTTACAGAATTATTGCAAAGATAGTACAGCAAATTCTCACAGACCCCACACCCAGTTTTGCTTATTAGTATGGCGCATTTGTCACAAATAATGAACCAGTAATGATACATTATTATTGACTAAAAGTCCTTTATTCAGATTTCCTCATTTTTTGCCTAATGTCCTTTTTCTGTTCCAGGATTCCATCCAGGGTAACCCATTACATTTAGTTGTCATGTCTACTTGGTCCCAGGCTCCTCTTGATTGTGACAGTTTCTCAGGCTTTCCTGGTTTTTGATGACCTTGACAGTTTTGAGGAGTACCAGGCAGGCATTTTGTAGACTGTCCCTTCGTTGAGATTTGTCTGATGTTTTTCTCATAGTTAGCCTGGGGTGATGTGTTTTGAGGAGGAGAAGCACAGGGGTAAAGTACCATTCTCATTACATCATATAAGGGGTATATACTATCATCTACAGTATTTATCACTGTTGATGTTAACCTTGATCACCTGACTTGAGATAGTGCTTATCAGGTTTTTCCACTGTACAGTTACTCTTTTTTCTCTCCCTCTCCGTACTGTATTGGAAGGAAGTTGCTCTTTATGTGTAGCCCACACTATGCATAAGGGGAATTATGCACCACTTCCTGGCAACTAGGAGTACATGAACTTCGGTACTTAAAGACCAAAGGTTAGACAGCGACACCTGCTGGTGAAACATAGTAGACTCATGCATAGACACTGAAGCCAGAACTGAGAGAATGGAAGTCTCCAGAATGCCCAAGGTGGATCCAGAGTATCTTTAAGTCTGGTTTCCTATGGTCTGGGTAAAAGCAGTGAGTAGAAGCATCTAGAGACTTAAATTTCTTCATAAATTCTTAGTGCATATCTGCGGTGGAGAGAGATTTAATGTAGGAGAGCATCTCTGACTTAAACGTGAAAGTCAGACTGCAAACAAACTTTTTTTTCCCCCCAAAGAAATTCGTCTTACAGCAGCTTTGCTGGGAGGTGTCTGTTATTAATAATCGACTTTGGTCCTTTTACTAGGCCTTTTTACTGCCCTTGGGAAGGTGAAGGGGTAATAAGATAGACAAGGGACTCCTGCCCAGGGGAGTTAACTATCAGATGGAGACCCAGTAAACATGTAACATAATTATTGTTTAAATTTTCATTTCTTTTTTTTTAAAAGCTTTATTGAGGTATAATTCAGTATACCATACAATTCACCCATGTGAAATGTACAAGTCAAGGGCTTTTGGTGTATTCATAGAGCTGTGTAACCATCAGCACAATCAGTTTTAGAACCGTTTCATCACCCCCAAAAGAAACCTCTTACTTCTTGCCTGTTGCTTCCAAATCCTCTATCTTCCCCATTGCCTGGCAACCACTACTCTACGTGTCTCTATAGATGTGCCTGTTCTGGACATTTCATGTAAGTAGAATCATACACAATGGCCTTTTGTGACTGGGTTTTTTTTCGTAGCATAATGTTTTCAGGGTTCATTCATGTCGTAGCACATGTCAGTGCTTTGTTTTTATTGTCAAGTAACATTCCATTCTATGGGTATATCGTATTTTGTCTGTCCATTCACCTTTGATGAACATTTGGGTTGTTTCCACTTTTTGGCTGTTATGAGTAGTGCTGCTATGAACATCCATGTGCAAGTTTTTGTGTGGACATATGTTTTCATTTTTCTTGGGTGTATACCTAGGAATATAATTGCTGAATCATGTATAACTATATTTAACCTTTTGAGGAACTGCCGGACTGTTTTCCAAAGTGGCTGCATCGTTTTACGTACACACCAGCTGTGTATGAGGGTTCCATTTTCTCCACGTCTGCATCAACACCCGTTATTATCTTTCCTTTTGATAATAGCCACCCTAGTGGGTATGAAATGGTTATCTCTTTGTGGTTTTGATTTGCATTTCCCTGACAGCTAATGATGTTGAATTTTTTTTTAAATGTACCTTTATTATCTTCCTTGGAGAAATATCTGTTCAGATCCTTTACCCATTTTAAAATTGGGTTGTTGTCTTTTTATTGTTGAGTTAAAATGGTTCTTTGTATAATCTAGATACTAATCTCTTCTCAGATATATGATTTGCAAAATTTTTCTCCTATTTAACGTGTTGTCTCTTTATTTTCTTGATGGTGTCCTGTGGAGTACAATGTTTTAAAATCTTGATGAAGTCCACTTTACCTATTTTTTCTTTGTTTGCTTGTGCTTTTGGTGTTTTAGCTAAGAAACCGTTGCTTAATCCTAGGTCATAAAGATTTACACCTATGTTGTCTTCTAAAAATCTTTTTTTTAATAATTTATTTATTTTTGTCTGTGTTGGGTCTTCGTTGCTGCGCGCGGGCTTTCTCTAGTTGCGGCGAGCAGGGGCTACTCTTCATTGCGGTGCACGGGCTTCTCATTGCGGTGGCTTCTCTTTGTTGCGGAGCATGGGCCCTAAGCACGCGGATCCAGTAGTTGTGGCTCATGGGCTCAGTAGTTGTGGCTCATGGGCTCAGTAGTTGTGGCACACAGGCTTAGTTGCTCTGCGGCATGTGGGATCTTCCTGGACCAGGGCTCGAACCCGTGTCCCCTGCAATGGCCGGCGGATTCTTAACCACTGCGCCACCAGGGAAGTCCCTTCTAAAATTTTTATAATTTTAGCTTTTAGAAAATTTAGGTCTTTAATCCATTTTGAGTTTGTTCTTATACAGTTAGTTTTCATTTCTTTAATCAGTGAAGCTACATATCTTCTTATGACTTTATTGAATGTTGGCATTTCTTTAATGAATTGCCTCTTTATTTTTCTATTTTTTTCTTAGTGGTTTGTAAACACTCCATATCTGTGAAGGAAATTAACCCAGTTGAGAATATCTATTTTTTCTCTAGTTGTCTTTTGTCTTCAACTTGACTCCATAAAAGATAACATCCCTTCCCTCCCAGCCAAGTTAATTTTTCCCTTGCAGTTTCTGGCTTTGAAGCTTGTTTCTAACCTAGGATGTTAAAAAAAAATATTTTGTATTTTCTTCTATTACTTTTATGTCCTCATGTTTTATATTTAAATCTAGAATTTTTTCTGATGTGAGATGGGAGGATCTTATTTTTTTCAGATGGTGGGTTGTTCCAGAACCATTTAGGAGTAATCAATCACCAGTGTAATAGTTTGTGTATTAGACTATGTCATGCATTAGATTTGTACATTTTGGGGCTATTTCTGAACATTTTGGTTCATCGATCTCTTTTCTCTTTCGTGTGGTGTCCCTGCTACACTACTGAATTATTATAAGTTTACAGAATGTTTCATCATCTGGTTGGATAGGTCCCCATCTATGCCCACAGTAGTCTTTGTTTTCCGAGTTTTTCTGGCTATTTGCACGTTTTATTTTTCAGGTGAACTTTAGAATCTTTTGAATCAGGTGGAAAATGGGGGGTGGTGGTGGGTTCTTGGGGTTTTTTTGTGGGTTTTTCTTTTTGCCAATTTTAGTTAGCTATGGTTAAAAATGTGAGAATTCCTAAGCTTTCAGAGTCTATTGCTTATGTTATAAGCATAGAGATAAAGTTCCCACTTTTTTTGAGCTTCACTGGAGCCATGTGAAATTGTAGGTGAACAGCCAGCCAGACTGTGGTTCTGGGGAGGCCCCAAGTTCTTTCATTTGCCTCTCCCCATTGGCTGTCCTGAGACCTGCCCTGTTTCCAGCCCCTATGGCTCTGAACTTGGCAGCTTCTGGGGCTCTACTGGGGAAATTCAACCCCTTACTTCCTAAGCCGACTGTTCCTTTGCCTGAGTAGTGTCACCAAATGGTTGATACTGATTGATTTTTCTCTCAATCCAGTCTTTTCTGCTTTGTGTCTTTAACAAATTCTGTCCTGTTAACAGTACCTTTATATTTTCTGGTGCTGCAACAGATTTTTCTCTTTTTATATTGCTTTGTTTTTCTGGAATTTTAAAAGCAGAAAGAAATAATCATATGCTCTTCAAATGCCAACCTAAAACTAGAACTGTGCTGGATGTGTTATGTTTGTCGTCTCATAATGGCAATTCACTTGTTTTTCTTTGTAATCTAATAGTTGGAGCCACCAGAGAGTCTTCATTGTGACGTGGTTTTTGCTTTTTAATTTATTTTTTTCTCAGAAGTTGGTTTTAACACCGCTTCATTTACTGGGGCACAAATAATTACACAGCAGAGAGATTTCATGTCTCAATGGATGCACATTTTGAAGATGAAGCAAATACATTTATTAAAGTCTTTAGTTTTTAATTTCACTTAGAAATTTAATGTTTGCTTCAGTTTTTATGAAGGGAGCTTTGCTGGAAGGATGCATTTGTATTTATTATGGACCCAGTTTTGTTTTGGGTAGTGGTAAACTCATGGGAATTAATAGGAAAAAATTTGTAATGCAGCATTTGTTTTTTCTTAATATGAAATAATCAGTAAAAAGTCTAACTTCACTTTCTAGTTGGCTCCTTTTTTTTGTACTGTTAAATATATATGCTTTTAGCTTACCAAATAGATAAGTTAATAAATAGTGAATCATTAGTTGAACTTTCCAGTACCTGAATTAAATCAGGCTTTGTGACTGTTCTTTAAAAAAAAAAACAAAAAAACTTTATCCCTATAATTTTATTGAAGTATAGTTGATGTACAATATTATGTAAATTACAGGTGTACAATGTCGTGATCACAATTTTTAAAGGTTATACTCCACTTATAGTTATTATAGAATATTGGTTATATTCCCTGTATTGTACAACATATCCCTGTAGCTTATTTTATATATAGTAGTTTGTACCTCTTAATCCCCTACCCCTACATTGCCTCTCCCCTCTTTCCTCTTCCCCCGGTAACTACTAGTTTGTTCTCTATATCTATGAGTCTGTTTCTTTTTTTGTTACAGTCACTAGTTTGTTGTATTTTTTAGATTCCACATATAAGTGATATCATACAGTGTTTGTCTTTCTCTGTATTACTTACTTACCTTAGCATAATACCCTCCAAGTCCATCATGTCGTTGCAGATGGCAAGATTTCCTTTTAATCTTGATGCTCTTTAATTTATTTGTTACTATTTTTGGTAGGAGCAATATTTTCTGTTGGTTTGATATAAATAGGAAAAATAGTTTTCTGTCATGTAGTGGGTATGCAGTAAATATTTGTTGAATTGCATAGAAGAAACAATTTAAAAGCTGACAAGAGGAAACGGGGCATATCAGGACTGAGAAAATGAAATCTTTGTCCAGATTTCCCACCCAGAAATAGTAGCTTTTCTGGGACAATCTACTATACTTTTGTTTCATAGATTATAAAATACTTTCTTATAAACTAATATAAAATATGATATATGTGAAAGTGCTTTACCAAAGTATCAAGTGCTATAAAATGTAAATATTTTAAGATTAAACCTTGAAATATTTAGTGGGTTCTTGTAATGCTTTGCAGATAGGATTATTTGAAGGTTCCAATATATATATGCATATATAGTTTTAAAAAAACTTTTTCATTATGGAAAATATCAAGCATACCAAAGCAGAGAGATTCAGTGCAATGAGCCCTCATGTTCTCATCACCTAGTTTCAGCACTTACCAACTCATGACCAATCTTGTTTCATCTCTGTCCTTACCCACTCCCTCATCCTCGCACCAGGTGATTTTATTTTTAAAAAGTGACATAAACAACAAAAATTTTTTATCTTGTTGTTCTGGAAGTCAAAAGTCCAAAATCAGTCTCAGTGATTAATATCAAGGTGTCAGTGGAACAGGATAGAAAGCCCAGAGATAAACCCATGCACATATGGTCACCTTATCTTTGATAAAGGAGGCAAGAATATACAATGGAGAAAAGACAGCCTCTTCAATAAGTGGTGCTGGGAAAACTGGACAGCTACATGTAAAAGAATGAAATTAGAACGCTCCCTAACACCATACACAAAAATAAATTCAAAATGGATTAAAGACCTACATGTAAGGCCAGACACTATAAAACTCTTAGAGGAAAACATAGGCAGAACACTCTTTGACATAAATCACAGCAAGATCCTTTTTGACCCACCTTCTAGAGAAGTGGAAATAAAAACAAAAATAAACAAATGGGACCTAATGAAACTTAAAAGCTTTTGCACAGCAAAGGAAACCATATACAAGATGAAAAGACAACCCTCAGAATGGGAGAAAATATTTGCGAATGAAGCAAGTGATAAAGGATTAATCTCCAAAATTTACAGGAAACTCATGTAGCTCAATATGAGCTGTAGTGAGGTAGAGGGTTAGTGAGGTAGAGGGTTAGTGAGGTAAGTGTCCATTGACAGATGAATGGATAAAGAAGATGTGGCACACATATACAATGGAATATTACTCAGCCATAAAAAGAAACGAAATTGAGTTATTTGTAGTGAGGTGGATGGACCTAGAGTCTGTCATACAGAGTGAAGTAAGTCAGAAAGAGAAAAACAAATACTGTATGCTAACACATATACGGAATCTAAAAAAAAAAAAGGTCTGAAAAACCTAGGGGCAGGACAGGAATAAAGATGCAGACATAGAGAATGGACTTGAGGACATGGGGAGAGGGAAGGGTAAGCTGGGACGAAGTGAGAGAGTGACACTTTGACATATATACACTACGAAATGTAAAATAGATAGCTAGTGTTCTGTTCTGTAATTGGTAAATACTGTTCTCAGTATTTACCAATTAATACAAATAGTTAGCATTCATTCCATATCTACCATGTGCTGGGAGCTGTGTTGAACTCTTTCTTCACTTGTATTATTTCATTTACAGAGTGTAGATGCCCTTGATTTCACCAGCAATCCAGGTTCCTATGTATAAACAACCCAGAAGGTAATTATAAGGGTGAGGCAGAGAGTAGGTATATCCCTTTAAGGAAGCTTGAAATAGGAAGAAACAAATTTATGAAGCCATGTACATTTGGCAATAATGAAGCTTATTACAGAAGGAAATTCTGTTTGCAGAAGGATTCACCCCAGGGTTCCTTTAAATAGCAAGTTTCCCTGATTCATTAAACAAAGTTCAATGTACTAAATCTGAAGAATGGATAACTCTTTTCAGAAGGTTATCTGTTACGTGAAATGAGGCATACCTAACTACTTATTTGCTCATTAGGCCTTTTTCCTAAGTCCTGTTCAGCATAGGCAAATGAGAGTATGCTCAACAGGACTCCTGAGATAAAAATATCCACTGGGTTTGGTAATTACAAAGTCACTGATGATCTTTAAAAGAGCGGTTTCTGTATGAAGCAGGGATAGGGCAGAGAAACGCAGCATTGAAGGCAGTACCAATGATGGCTTCGTTTTGGGGTGAAGTAAGGTTGGGGGTTGAGAAATCAAGGGAAAGAGTGGAAGTAAATGTAAATGATTCTTTTCAAAAAGGTTGAATGAGACAGGAAGGAGAGTGGAGATGATGTAAGGTCAAGAGATAGATTTTTTTTTTTTTTTTCAGGTACAAAGAGAACCAACCATGTTTTTATAGACTCAGAATAGAGCTGGATGAGGAGATGTTGAAGATAAACAGTAGAGAAGGTACAATTAATTGATGGTGACAGGTGCATGCTAGTGAACTAATGGGTCAAGGACACAGATGGAATAGTTAGCTTTGGGGAGGGGGCTGTTCTCTACAGCCACTTGAGGCACGGAGGCAAAGGTGGCACCCAGCAGAGTCTTTACTCTTGAGATCTAAAACATATGAGCTTCCCAGAGCTCTTCAAGTCGAGGCTGTTGAATTCTCTCATACCCAAGTGCTTCCTTTCCAGCAGTGCTGGTGTTGCCAGTTCCTAAATATTTGAAAGCTTTTGTGGTATAAATTGGGTTGCTTCTTGGCTTTCTCACTCCAAGTGCTTAGGATTCCACATTGCGTAAGTCCTTATTCCTGTACCTTATTTCAACATTTGTGTGTGTGTGTGTGTGTGTGCTTGGGGGTCTATAACTTAAAAGAAAAAAAAATCTCTGTATTGACATATTACAGAGTTTAAGGAGGTTGCAGACTTAAATGCTTGTTCCAGTTTTTCCATCTCCTCATCAACACTTGTTCTTTCCTTTCCTGTCTTTCTCTGTCTCTATTATGGTCATCCTAGTGGATGTGAAGTGGTATCTCACTGTGTTTTTTTTTTAACATCTTTATTGGAGTATAATTGCTTTACAGTGGTGTATTAGTTTCTGCTTTATAATAAAGTAAATCAGCTATACATATACATATATCCCCATAACTCCTCCCTCTTGCGTCTCCCTCCCACCCTCCCTATCCCACCCCTCTAGGTGGTCACAAAGCACCAAGCTGATCTCCCTGTGCTATGTGGCTGCTTCCCACTAGCTATTTTACAATTGGTAGTGTATATATGTCCATGCCACTCTCTCACTTCGTCCCAGCTTACCCTTCCCCGCCCATGTCCTCAAGTCCATTCTCTACGTCTGCGTCTTTATTCCTGTCCTGCCCCTAGGTTCTTCAGAACCTTTTTTTTTTTTTTTAAGATTCCATATATATGTGTCAGCATACAGTATTTGTTTTTCTCTTTTTGACTTACTTCACTCTGTATGACAGACTCTAGGTCCATCCACCTCACTACAAATAACTCAATTTCGTTTCTTTTTACAGCTGAGTAATATTCCATTGTATATATGTGCCACATCTTCTTTATCCCTTCATCAGTCTATGGACACTTAGGTTGCTTCCATGTCCTGGCTACTGTAAATAGAGCTGCAGTGAACATTGTGGTACATGTCTCTTTTAATTATGGTTTTCTCAGGGTATATGCCCAGTAGTGGGATTGCTGGGTCGTATGGTAGTTCTATTTTTAGTTTTTTAAGAAACCTCCATACTGTTCTCCATAGTGGCTGTATCAATTTACATTCCCACCAACAGTGCAAGAGGGTTCCCTTTTCTCCACACCCTCTCCAGCATTTATGGTTTGTAGATTTTTTGATGATGGCCATTCTGACTGGTGTGAGGTGATACCTCATTGTAGTTTTGATTTGCGTTTCTCTAATGATTATCTCACTGTGGTTTTGATTTGTATTTCCCTAATGACTAATGATGTCGAGCATCTTTTCATGTGCATTTTGGCCATTTGTACATCTTCTTTGGAGAAATGTCTACTGGGTCATTTGCCCTTTTTTAAATATAAATGTTCTTTTAATATTTTATAACCAAAACATTTTCAAATTGTGCATTAGCAGATACTCTCTTTCCCTGTGGTGGCAGTAACGAGGAAGGCCTTTTAATCAAGCTGCTCCGGAAATAGGTTAAAGCTCAAAGATCCCTTGGAAGCCAGGTAGTTTTAAATTGCCGACAATATTGGCTCAGAGTAAATACGATGGAGAGATTTATTTGAGTGAGGAGTAAAGGAAGTTATTTTATTAAGAACCTTTAAGCATAAACCTAAACAAAAAAATTGCCTTAGAAAAGGTATTTTTTTAGATACATGCGTTTCCCTAATGTACTTATTTTTTCATTCACCAAATTCTTTTACCCCTTGAACTGGGAGTAGGATCTTAAGATATTTAAATAAATTTTTGTGTGGCTGATGTTGTCTGACTCCTTTCCTTTCTTTCTTATCTTGCCTTAACTTTCCCATTATATCACCTGTGCATCAAGCAATGTAAAGATAACTATACTATCGGATTTACCGGTAGATGTTAACCGACTGTTTTCTGTGTTCCAGGGACCATGCTCTACTGTTTCATTTCTTGTATTATAAAATTGGCAGGGTAGTTGTGATTTACTCCATTGGTATTTTTTCAGAAATATTTATACTGATGACTACATAAAGATCTGACCGATGAAGAAAGACTGTTCTTGACAGATGGGTCCTAGGACTTATTTGCTAGCCTGGTTTTTCTTTGCACTTTCTTATCAATTACTCTGAATATTTTTGTTCATGTCATCGTAGCCACTTCCTGAGAAGTTTGTGGTGAAAGGTGTTGTGGATCGTTTTTCAGAAGAGTTTGTGGAGACCAGAAGAAAAGCTTTGGATAAATTCCTGAAAAGAATTACAGATCATCCTGTGCTTTCTTTCAATGAACACTTTAATGTTTTCCTTACTGCTAAGGTAAGGCAGAATTTTTCATACTCCTCTCCCAGATTAGCATTCTTTGGGCTCTTTCTTAAAAGCTGTTTTGATCTCTCACAAGCCACCCCTGTAGTGGGTGTCATAGAATTGCTCTGGGTTTGTTTTTTTTGTTTTTGTTTCTGGTGCTCATCTGCCCTGGCAAGGTTTCCGTGTTAGAATTTAGGAGAAATATCCCCCTGCAACAGTCAAGGAAGTTAGAATAGCTTCACTTACCAAAAAGCAGGGATAAGTGTTTCCCTACACACTTACCGGTGATATTACTGGGTGAGGCCATTCTGACCAGCGGTGGGCACGAAAGGGAAAGAATGTTTATTGAGTGTTTGGTAAGCACATTTTTCACAGGAACCCTGTGAGTATTTGCTCATAGCCTCATTTCACAGACAAGGGAACTAAAATAAAGTTCAGGGTGTGTGTACTAGTTCAGCTGGTATCACTAGGATGTGAAATAGGGTCAGTGTGGCTCCTGAGGCCACAGTTTCCACAGACTGCCTGACCAAGAGTAGTTCAGCATTACTTGCCCGCAGCCAAGTTCCTAGCCGGTGGGCATTTTCCAAGTACTTGCCAGGGAAATAGTTGGGGCCTACACAGCTGCCAGATTCTATGTATTCAAACTCAAGTTGGCGCCCCTGACTTTTCTCTGAACTTCCCTGTTGGCAGAACTGGCCGGCAACCTGAGGTGCTTGACTCTGATTGTCTGCAGATATGGGAGCTCGTGTTCAGACTCTTGTGCCAGCTTCCCTCCAGCCCCATCTGTTTATTTTCATGTATCCTATTCTCACATTCAGGCCATAGGTAATTCATTCCATGTTGGCAAGGGTATCAAGGCCCAGGTACTTTCCAGTTTTCTTTTTCAAAATGGCAAAATGGAGAAATATTTACAGACAACATCAGTTGCCGTAAAGAAGTTGGAGGGGATGCCATTCTCCGGACATAAGAGCCACCTGGCAAAGTCCTCCAGTGTTGTGTTTTTTGTTTGTTTTTTTTTTTTACTTTTTCCTAGACCTCAGTTGGCACTTAGCCTCCTTGATGACATTCCTGTTCCTTTTCTTTTTTTCCTGGAAGCCTTTCCCACACAGGTCAAACTTGTGTTCTTTTTAAAAATAAGTATTTCCTGGTGAACTGCTCCTCGGACGTAGTTCTTCCAGTGACTACACAAAGTAAAATCCACTCTGTTCTCCAAAAGTGCAGCTCACTGTTTCACCAAGATTAGTGGTCCTTGTCCAGACAGGCCCTCAAGTTTCGTCATTTTTATTGAATAAAGAGACAAAGGAGGAGAAAGCTTGGACCCCCGGTCATTAGGAATTTGTGTAAAGAATAAGTACGAAAGGTGGTTTTTTTTTTTTTTTTTTTTTTTTTGGTATATGTGGTGTTCATCTGTGGACCAGGCAATATGAACTGATTTTATTTTTAATTTGCTCAATTTTGTTACTGAAGTATAACATACATACAGAAAAGTATACAAATCACAGCTCAATAAATGATCACAAAATGAACATACCTTTATAATCAGTAGTACCCAATCAAGACAGAAAATCCCCAGCACCCTGGAAGCCTCTCTCATCTCTGCTCCCAATCACTACCACCCCGCTCCTCCCCAGGGTAAACAGTATCCTGATTTCTATCATCAGAGTTAACTGATTTTTTTTTTAAAGCCCTTCAAAGTCTTAATCAAAATCTAACTTGAGGTGAGTGAGTACGGGGGAGTTGGCTTGTTTAAAAAGAACAGCTTCCTGCCTTAGTTCAGTTTTATTTGCTGAAGCAAATGCACTAAATAACCTCATCTTTTCTTTTTTTTCTTTTTAATTGTGGGAAAATACACATGACATAAAATTTACCATCTTAACCATTTTACAGTGTACAGTTGGGAAATGTTAAGTATATTCACCCTGTCATACATCTAATCTCCAGAACTTTTTCATCCTGCAAAACTGAAACTTTGGACCCACTAAACAATAACTCCCCATCTCACCCACCCCATACCCCCATCTTTTCTTTTAAAACGCTTTGAATAACTTGGTCCTGTCCTTAGATAAGCCACTGACATGCTCTGCCATAGTGAATGCAGAAGCTTTCCTCTTCCTTGTGATGACATGATCTTACCACAAATTAGAAGGGTCCTTAAGAAGAAGCCACTGATGCTGGGGGAGGTGGAAGATGCTTAGTATCAGCTGTGTTCAAATCAATGTTTTCATCATTGGCAGAATGGGTGCAGCAGTCAGATAGGTACAACTAGATAATTGTACTCAACACGTTAATGAACTTGGTTAACTGGGGGTTCTTTGTAAAGTGCTACTTGAAGTAGAGTTTATGCAGTCCAGTGAGTCCATTTGGATCGAACCCTGATCCAAAAAAACATTGTCTATGGAGCAATTCCTAGAACTCCAGGGCTTCAGTTATGGTCTTGTGAAAGCCTGGTGCCTATGGGGATGCTTTTATCTAGAGTGTATGAAGTTAGAAGGGGAGATAAGATCATTATTTTATTAAAAATTTTTTCTTTGTCTGTGGCATGCAGGATCTTAGCTCCCCAACCAGGGATCGAACCCTCGCCCCCTGCAGTGGAATCGCAGCGTCCTAACCACTGGACTGCCAGGGAATTCCCCGAGATGGGATCTTTAGAACTTTGTCTCAGGCAGGTGGCACAGAAAGGAAGGACAGAGATGGAGGAGGGAGCTTAGAGGAGGTTGCTGCCATTTTTAAGATCGGTGAGCTTCGCATATATTTCACATGCTGAAGGATTAGAAGTTGAAATTATAGACAGGAGAGAAGGGATGGTTGAGAGGGCAAGGGCCTTGGCTGGTGGGGGAAGTGTGGACAGGAGAGGGCAGAATCAAGAGCAGAAGTGAAGGCCTTGGCTTCATGGAGAAGAAGGACGTGAAATCAGGAGGGATCTACATTTCAGGCACTTTTGGAGACCTGAGCCTGGGATGGTGTGTCACGTGGGAAGGGGCTGTCAGACAGCTGTGTTAGCCTCTGCTCTATCCCTACATGAGGCGAGGTCACCAGAAAGCAGTGGCCTTGTGCCGTGTTCCCTTCTCTCCCTGTAGACCTGCCCCTCTAGGACTGGGAATTATCATTCTGTTAGAATTGAGGGTAGACATAAGGAACAGACACCTGCATCTTCTGTAAAACCACTTTTGAAGGCACCATTAAAGTAAGTGACATAGAACAACGGGAAGATACTGCAGATTCCCTTTAGAGTTTAATGATAGGAAGAAATTTATTTTACCTGGCAGACTAATATGCTTTTTAGGTTTCAGTTCAGTGGATTATGCAGCTGAACGTATTTCCCATTTATGCCTCGACCAAAAAATCCAGGGTAAAATGTTTTGTCATTTGCAGCATCTATCCTTGGCCTGGGTTTTGTAGCACTGCCTTTCCTGTCACTGTCTCCTGCTTCCCACCCTCTACTTCCCTTATATGGCTTTGGTTAGGATATAAATAAATGAATGGAATGAATCTCAGCTCTTGAATTTTGCTTCTAAAGACAATTTAGGATATTTTGTATAGGAGAAAGGGGCACTTTTTAAAAAACTTGTATTTAAACAGTTGTGTTTAAAGGAAGGTGTGCTGGATGAGTGAACCTGATTGGAAAGGTAGGAGTCCAGCTCTGTATAAAGAGACGTAAAGGTGCAGGGCGTAAAGGTGCAGGAGTATGAGCGTGGTGGCTGTGATGGCTGTGATGGCAAGGAGAGGAGACGTGTGTGTGTGTGTGGTGAGCGCCTTAACCTAACTCACCTCCTTATTTTCTGAGTCTTCCATTTCCAAAAGGAAACTGCCTAAAGGAGTTGGCTTACTGAGTCCTCGCCATGTGAGCAGTCGAGCCCTTTGAGTTTGTTTGTTCACATGTCATCCTTAGGACCTGAATGCTCATAAGAAGCAAGGGATGGCGTTGCTGACTCGAGTGGGTGAGTCGGTCAAGCATGTCACTGGCGGCTACAAGCTGAGGAGTCGGCCTCTCGAGTTTGCAGCCATAGGCGAGTACTTAGACACATTTGCACTCAAGCTGGGAACCATTGATCGAATAGCCCAGCGGATCATCAAGGAAGAAATAGGTGAGCTCTCTGTCGAGTTCTTGATCAGGCCCAGGGACCACGTTTGCAGAAATGGCATTCATTGCGCCAAGCAGAATCAAAATGCAGAAATGCTGGAGCAGCAAAACCAGGCCACATTTTGCTTATAAAACTAACAAATAAATACAAGGAGCGGGGGAGGTAGTTGTGACCAGAGTATAATTTTGCACCCTGTCCCTTGCCCTGCATTTCATCCTTGTGTTTGCTTTCCCCATAGCAAACAACCACTCTGAGCCTCTAGGCTTTTCCACTTTTCTCTCGCTCAACTTCCCTTCATCCATAGCAATGATCATTTAAAAAATAAACTTAAGTATCTTTTCTGGCAGAAAGATGGTTCAAAATGAGAGCAGTGTTTGCCAAAGTTACAATCCTAATGAGCCTTCAGGCTTGAAATGGACTCACCTGCCTACCCTTGCTTCATTTCAAACCCACTCTTCCTGACCCAGGGAGTTATGAGGCCTTTCTTTAACCTTTCCTGGTTGTTGCCACCACTTCCTCCCCACCCCTCTCATGGCCACTTGCTTTTTTGTGTCCCAGAACGTTGGGGCCCTTTGTTTTCTTACACGTGTGTAGGCCAAATAGACCTGAACAGTGTTAATGATCATGCTGGCATGTGATGTGAAACACATAGAGAAGGATTCTCTGGTAGTTGCCATCCATTGGTTACTAAAAAATGGCAACAACATTTTGTTGTAATGGCAAGAATCCTGGTGACAAATGATAGGCCAGGTTTTTTTGTGGGGGAAATCAAACAACATTTTTCCTTCTTCCCTGTGCTTTAATTCTCCTTTACCTGCTGCTGGTATCCTATGGGGCCTGCAGGTTTTGGAAATGGCTTTAGGTACCATCTATACCTAAAGATCATGTGGGGTAAATTCTGATGGGACCAAGGTGTTGGGGTGACCCCTGAGTGAGAGAGTGAGTCTGCTTATGTAAGACCACATTTCTTGTATCAAGTGTTTCCTAAAATTCCATTATTTTTCCATTGTGACTGATTTTTAAAAAATTTTTAAAAACACCCCCCTAAACCTATATGAAACTCTTCCTCCACTCCCTGTTAAAATATGGCTTCACTGTAGGGGTAGGTGAGTAGGTTTCTAGGAAGATATTTGGTGGATGTAGCTCCCACCACTCTCCCACAAAGGCATTGTGGTCCCCATTATCCAGAGGCATGACGTTCCTATTATAGTAGAGTTGATTGATGTTATAGTGTTAGCTGTAATATCAGCTTTTGGAGATTAAAAAAATTGGTTATAAACAGTGTTGTGTTTAAAGGAAAGCATACTCAGAGAGCTCTTGGCTGCATTGGTTATTGAGTCAGTAACACCAGTGATTGCTACCCAGCCAGATCTTAATTGGTTTCTCTTCCCCCTTTAGAGTACCTTGTAGAGCTGAGAGAATATGGGCCTGTGTACTCCACGTGGAGTGCATTAGAGGGGGAGCTGGCCGAGCCCCTGGAGGGTGTGTCAGCCTGCATCGGCAACTGCTCTACAGCCTTGGAAGAGCTGACAGAGGACATGACAGAAGACTTTCTACCTGTGCTCAGGGAATATATTTTATACTCTGACTCCATGAAGGTAAGCTAACTCACTTCTTGTGCACTTAGGTACTTTCTTTGTTGTAGTCATTAATCAAAAAGTAATTGATTATTGCCTATTTGCATGTGGTACAGATTTCCTTCTTCCTGGGTGGGCAGGATCAGACATGTGGACTGACCTCATGGACATGTAAAAAGAACACATGGTGAACCAAGTATGTGAATTAAATGAAAGAAAAAAAGTTTGGAAGAGATTCTTATTAGTGTTCTCTGAGAGTCTGAGAATAGCATCTGCTGATTAAGAACAGTATGTTGTGGAAAAAGAACAATTGGATAATTAGAGCTCTTGGAGGTTAAAATATGATTGCTGAAATAAAATTGAAAAGTAAAGTTGGAAGATGAGGTTGAGGAAATCTTGGAAAGTAAAACAAATTTTAAAAGTAGTTGGAGAGAGGGCAGACAACAGAAGCAAGAAGAAGAACTACAGTCCTGTAGCCTGTGGAATGAAAACCACATTCACAGAAAGATAGATAAAATGAAAAGGCAGAGGACTATGTAGCAGATGAACGAACAAGATAAAACCCCCAAAAAACAAATGAAGTGGAGATAGGCAACCTTCCAGAAAAAGAATTTAGAATAATGAGAGTGAAGATGATCCAGGACCTCAGAAACAGAATGGAGGCAAAGATGGAGAAGATGCAAGAAATGTTTAACAAAGACCTAGAAGAATTAAAGAACAAACACCTAGAAGAATTAAAGAACAAACAAACAGAGATGAACAATAGAATAACTGAAATGAAAAATACACCAAAAGGGATCAATAGCAGAGTAACTGAGGCAGAAGAACGGATAAGTGACCTGGAAGACAGAATGGTGGAGTTCACTGCCATGGAACAGAATAAAGAAAAAAGAATGAAAAGAAATGAAGACAGCCTAAGAGACCTCTGGGACAACATTAAACGCACCACATTCGCATTATAGGGGTCCCAGAAGGAGAAGACAGAGAGAAACGACCCGAGAAAATATTTGAAGAGATTATAGTCAAAAACTTCCCTAACATGGGAAAGGAAATAGCCACCCAAGTCCAGGAAACGCAGAGAGTCCCAGGCAGGATAAACCCAGAGAGAAACATGCCAAGACACATAGTAATCAAATGGACAAAAATTAAAGACAAAGAAAAATTATTGAAAGCAACAAGGGAAAAACAACAAATAACATACAAGGGAACTCCCATAAGGTTAACAGCTGATTTTTCAGCAGAAACTCTACAAGCCAGAAGGGAGTGGCACAATATATTTAGAGTGATGAAAGAGAAGAACCAACAACCAAGAATACTCTACCTGGCAAGGATATCATTCAGATTTGACAGAGAAATCAAAGGCTTTATAGGCAAGCAAAAGCTAAGAGAATTCAGCACCACCAAACCAGCTCTACAACAGATGTTAAAGGAACTTCTATAACTGGGAAACACAAGGGAAGAAAAAGACCTACAAAAACAAACCCAAAACAATTAAGAAAATGGTAATAGGAACATGCATATCGATAATTACCTTAAACGTGAATGGATTAAATGCTCCAACCAAAAGACACAGGCTTGCTGAATGGATACAAAAACAAGACCCATATATATGCTGTCTGCAAGAGACCCACTTCAGACCTAGGGACACATACAGACTGAAAGTGAGGGGATGGAAAAAGATATTCCATGCAAATGAAAGTCAAAAGAAAGCTGGAGTAGCAGTACTCATATCAGATAAAATAGACTTTAAAATAAAGAATGTTACAAGAGACAAAGAAGGACACTACATAATGATCAAGGGATCAATCCAAGAAGAAGATATAACAATTACAAATATATATGCACCCAACATGGGAGCACCTCAATACATAAGGCAACTGCTAACAGCTCTAAAAGAGGAAATTGACAGTAACACAATAATAGTGGGGGACTTTAACACCTCACTTACACCAATGTACAGATCATCCAGACAGAAAATTAATAAGGAAACACAAGCTTTAAATGACACAACAGACCAGATAGATTTAACTGATATTTATAGGACATTCCATCCGAAAACAGCAGATTACACTTCCTTCTCAAGTGCACACAGAACATTCACCAGGATAGATCACATCTTGGGTCACAAATCAAAACTCAGTAAATTTAAGAAAATTGAAATCATATCAAGCATCTTTTCTGACCACAACGCTGTGAAATCAGAAATAAATTACAGGGAAAAATATGTAAAAAACACAAACACATGGAGGCTAAACAATACGTTACTAAATAACCAAGAGATCACTGAAGAAATCAAAGAGGAAATAAAAAAATACCTAGAGACAAATGACAATGAAAACACGACGATCCAAAACCTATGGGATGCAGCAAAAGCAGTTCTAAGAAGGAAGTTTATAGCAATACAGTCCTACCTCAAAAAGCAAGAAAAATCTCAAACAATCTAACCTTACACCTAAAGGAACTAGAGAAAGAAGAACAAACAAAACCCAAGGTTAGTAGAAGGAAAGAAATCATAAATATCAGAGCAGAAATAAATGAAATAGAAACAAAGAAAACAGTAGCAAAGATCAATAAAATTAAAAGCTGGTTCTTTCAGAAGATAAACAAAATTGATAAACCTTTTAGCCAGACTCGTCAAGAAAAAGAGGGAAAGGACTCAAATCAATAAAATTGGAAATGAAAAAGGGGAAGTTACAACAAACACTGCAGAAATCCAAAGCATCCTAAGAGACTACTACAAACAACTCTATGCCAATAAAATGGACAGCCTGGAAGAAACGGACAAATTCTTAGAAAGGTATAACCTTCCAAGACAACCAGAAAGAAATAGAAAATATGGACAGACCAATCACAAGCAATGAAATTGAAACTGTGATTAAAAATCTTCCAACAAACAAAAGTCCAGGACCAGATGGCTTCACAGGTGAATTCTATCAAACATTTAGAGAAGAGCTAACACCCATCCTTCTCAAACTCTTCCAAAAAATTGCAGAGGAAGGAACACTCCCAAAGCCATTCTATGAGGCCACCATCACCCTGATACCAAAACCAGACAAAAATACTACAAAAAAAGAAAATTACAGACCAATATCACTGATGAATATAGATGCAAAAATCCTCAACAAAATACTAGCAAACAGAATCCAACAACACATTAAAAGGATCATACACCATGATCAAGTGGGATTTATCCCAGGGATGCAAGGATTCTTCAGTATACGCACATCAGTCAATGTGATACACCATATTAACAAACTGAAGAATAAAAACCATATGATCATCTCAATAGATGCAGAAACAGCTTTTGACAAAATTCAATACCCATTTATGATAAAACCTATCCAGAGGCTGGGCATAGAGGGAACCTACCTCAACATAATAAAGGCCATATATGACAAACCCACAGTAAACCTCATTCTCAAGGATGAAAACTGAAAGCATTTCCTCTAAGATCAGGAACAAGGCAAGGATGTCCAGCCTCTCCACTTTTATTCAACATAGTTTTGGAAGTCCTAGCCACAGGAATCAGAGAAGAAAAAGAAATAAAAGGAATCCAAATTAGAAAAGAAGAAGTAAAACTGTCACTGTTTGCAGATGACATGATTTTATACATAGATAATCCTAAAGATGCCACCAGAAAACTACTAGAGCTAATCAGTGAATTTGGTAAAGTTGCAGGACACAAAATTAATGCACAGAAATCTCTTGCATTCCTATACACTAACAACGGAAGATCAGAAAGAGAAATTAAGGACACAATCCCATTCACCATTGCACCAAAAAGAATAAAATACCTAGGAATAACCTATAAGGAGGTAAAAGACCTGTACTCAGAAAACTATAAGACACTGATGAAAGAAATCAAAGATGACGCAAATAGATGGAGAGATACACCATGTTCTTGGATTGGAAGAATCAATATTGTGAAAATGACTATACTACCCAAAGCAATCTACAGATTCAATGCAATCCCTATCAAATTACCAATGGCATTTTTTACAAAACTAGAACAAAAAATCTTAAAATTTGTATGGAGACACAAAAGACCCCAAATAGGCAATCCTGAGGGAAAAAAATGGAGCTGGAGGAATCAGACTCCCTGACTTCAGACTGTAATACAAAGCTGTAGTAATCAAGACAGTATGGTACTAGTACAAAAACAGAAATATAGATCAATGGAACAGGATAGAAAGCCCAGAGATAAACCCACGCAGCTGTGGTCACCTAATCTATGACAAAGGAGGCAAGGATATAAAATAGAGAAAAGATAGCCTCCTCAGTAAATGGTGCTGGGAAAACTGGACAGCTATATGTAAAAGAATGAAATTAGAACACTCCCTAACACCATACACAAAAGTAAACTCAAAATGGATTAAATTCTTACCTAAATGTAAGACTGGACACTATAAAACTCTTAGAGGAAAACATAGGAAGAACACTCTTTGACATAAATCACAGCAAGATCTTTTTTGACCCACCTCCTAGAGTAATGGAAATAAAAACAAAAATAAACAAATGGGACCTAATGAAACTTAAAAGCTTTTGCACAGCAAAGGAAACTATAAACAAGATGAAAAGGCAACCCTCAGAATGGGAGAAAATATTTGCAAATGAATCAGTGGACAAAGGATTAACCTCCAAAATATATAAACAGCTCATGCTGCTCAGTATCAAAAAAGCAACGCAATTCAAAAATGGACAGAAGACCTAAATAGACATTTCTCCTAAGAAGACATACAGATGGCCAAGAGGCACATGAAAAGCTGCTCAACACCACTAATTATTAGAGAAATGCAAATCAAAACCACAATGAGGTATCACCTCACACTGGTTAGAATGGGCATCATCAGAAAACATACAAACAGTAAATGCTGGAGAGGGTGTGGAGAAAGGGAACCCTCTTGAACTGTTGGTGGGAATGTAAATTGATACAGCCACTATGGAGAACAGTATGGAGGTTCCTTAAAAAACTAAAAATAGAATTACCATATGACCCAGCAATCACACTACTGGGCATATACCCAGAGAAAAACCATAATTCAAAAAGACACATGCATCCCAGTGTTCACTGCAGCACTATTTACAATAGCTAGGTCATGGAAGCAACCTTAATGCCCATCGACAGACGAATGGATAAAGAAGATGTGGTACATATATACAATGGAATATTACTCAGCCATTGGGTCATTTGTAGATATGTGGATGGACCTAGAGACTGTCATACAGAGTGAAGTAAGTCAGAAAGAGAAAAACAAATATTGTATATTAATGCATATATGTGGAATCTAGAAAAATAGTACAGAGGAACTGGTTTGCAAGGCAGAGATAGAGACACAGATGTAGAGAACAAACATATGGACACCAGGCTTCCCTGGTGGTGCACTGGTTAAGAATCCGCCTGCCAATGCAGGGGACACAGGTTCGAGCCCTGGTCTGGGAAGATTCCACATGCTGTGGAGCAGCTAAGCCTGTGCACCACAACTGCTGAACCTGCGCTCTAGAGCCCGTGAGCCACAACTACTGAGCCCGTGTGCCACAACTACTGAAGCCCACGCGCCTAGAGCCTGTGCTCCACAACCAGAGAAGCCACCGCAATGAGAAGCCTGCACACTGCAACAAAGAGTAGCCCCTGCTCGCTGCAACTAGAGAAAGCACATGCATAGCAACAAAGACCCAAAGCAGCCAAAAATAAATAAAATAAATAAATTTATATTAAAAAAAATTGTATGGACACCATGGGGGGAAAGCGGGGCTGGGTGGTGGTGGTGGTGTGATGAACTGGGAGATCGGGATTGACATATATACACTACTATGTATAAAATAGATAACTAATAAGAACCTGCTGTATAAAAAATAAAAAATAGATAAAAGTAGTTGGAAAGTAGAACAAAAATGCAAAAATACTGAAAATGTGAAAGAATGATAATAGACATGGAGGGTTAATCTCAGAAGTTCATCATCCAACTGATAGGAGTTCCTGATTGAGAGAACAGAGAAAACTGAGGGAAGGAAATTATGAAAGAAATAATACAAGAAAATCTCCCTAAGCTGAAGGCCATGACAGGTTAATTACCCAGCAAAAGGAATGGACAGAGAACCAACGCAAAGCATATCATAGTAAAATTTTAGAACAAAAGTGGTAAGGATCAAATGCTTTAATGTCCACGTTAGAAACTGCCCCAGCCTGCACTTAGACTGGTTGGAGAGCATAGCTTCTGGGGACTACTATGATTGTAGACAAGGTTCATCTTGTCTAACTTGCTCATTTTATAGATGAAGAAGCAGAGCCCCATGGGTAAATCTTTTCTCTGTTCCATGGCCCCAATTCTAATGAGCAGCCACCTTATATTTGTGTCTTTACTGTTGGCGAGAGAAACTGGATCAGTTCCTGCTTTTCAAAGCTGAGGCTCAAATTATCTCTCTCTAAGTATAATTGTGGCTGGGTACATTCTGTTCCCTTTGGAGGCAGAGAGAAAGCACAGAAAAAGGAGGGTCGTTATCAGGCCATGTGGAACAGATGAATAATGTTCAGTGAACAATGAGGACAGCTTGTACTGGAAAGATGGTTGAAGATGTGTATTCCAAGGTCGCTACGGAGTGAACAGTGCTTGAGAGAGAGGGGTACCAAAGTTACCCTCAGGCTCAGGACTCAAGTTAAACACACTGTAGACATCTGCGGGTGAGCCCTTCTATGGGCTCACATCCTATACACAATGTGTGTGTAAAATGTAATTATGATAGTAATGGGCTGAGAGAGAACACGTTAGAGTCTTTAGCAAAGTTCTGGCAGTGCCTTTTGAGTACTGGCATCACTATGACCAGGCCAAGAGTTGGAGAATTTTTATTTAAGAAGGTTAGGGCCGGGCCCTATACTTCATATCCCACACTGCCTCATTCATAGAAGGTAGTTGGCAGATATTGAAGTTGGCAGTGTGGTGCATTTAGAACATTTACAGATATATAACTATTGTATGTCATGTATCTTTTTTTTTAACTTTTTACTTTATATTGGAGTATAGTTGATTAACAATGTTGTGAGTTACAGGTGTACAGCAAAGTGATTCAGTTATACATATACCTGTATCTATTCTTTTTCAAAGCATAGGGAACTCTGCTCATGGTTATGTATCTTGCTATTTTTAAGAGAGTTTTATCTGCAAGTCAAAGAGCATGCTTATCTCAGAGGTCTTGGTGATGACTAGTGAGGTGAAAGTCAGAAGAGTGGGCGATAAGGTAAAGGCCAGTGTGAGTGGGGTCAGTTGAGCAAGGGAGCAGGTGGCAGGTGGGGAGGTCAAAGAGATAAGTAAAGGCCAGGACATACGGTAGTATCTTAAAGGCCATGGTTGGTAAGAGTCTGGATTTTGTTCTTAGGAATAAAAGAGAAGCCAGTTAGTTTCCTGCAGGGAAATGACAGGATACAGTTTTTACTTTAAGAAGACAGCTAGTGCTGCAGTATGGAGAATGGGTTGTTGGGCGGGGGGCAGGGAGAGGAGGTCCGGAGACCATTAGGAGACTGTTGCAGGGAGCCAGGTGGCAGATAACTGAGGTGGTGGAGCTTGGAGAAGTGGGTGGATTTGGGGTATATTTTGTATGAAGGGTCAACTAGACGTGCTGCTGTATTCATGTGAAGTGAGAAATGGAGGAATTGGGGATGACTCCTGGGTTTTTGGCTTCAGCAGCTGTGTTGATAGTGGTCCTGTTTAGTGAGATGGGGAAGTTTGGGGTGGAACAGATTGGGCAGTTGGGAATCAGGTTGTTTTGGCCATATTCAGTTAAGAAAATGCCTGTTAGTCATTAAAGTAGTGATGTCATGGCAGCTGGTTATGAGCTTAGAGTGGGAATAGAAATTTGGGAGTCATTTCTGTGTAGATGGCGTTTAAATCTACGAGAGTCGGGGAGATTATCTGGTGAGATGAGATCGAGGTAAATAGTCCAGCCCTGCTTCCTGAGGCATTGGCAATATTTAGTGGTCTAGCACCTAATTAGGGGGTGGAACAGGTAGGAAAGGAGCCTGAGAAGGAATGGTCAGTGTAGTAGGAGAAAAAGAGTAGAGGATGACCTTAGGGAAATATACCAAGAAAAATGTTTTTAGAAAGAGCATGATAAAACGGTGGCCATTGGATTTAATAATATGGAAGTCATTGCTGATCGTGATTAGAGGTGTAAGAAGTGGATGCAGAAGTTTGGGTTTGAGGACAGTTTGAGTTGGAGATAAATACTTTGAGCAACGTTCCAGGATTGCTGTTTTCAAATGCTGGTTATTTAATTGCCGGATGGTTTCTTCAGCCTGCCCGCCTTTTCTCCTCAGAGGCCACAAGGCGGAGCTAATGAGTCAAGTGACTAGTCAGTGCTTTAGGTTGCCCACTTATGGTGCCTTTCAAAAACCAAAAAGGAGATTTTCTGGAAGATTGATTTGGGGGAGAAAAGTCCTCCTTCCTAAACAAAAGTGGTTATAGACTGAGGGCCTGATTTCTTGAAAATGTGAAGAATCAGGATGTAGAAATGTACATGATGATCTCAAATGTTTTTAAAAGTTAGAAAAGTATAAAAATTAAAACTCTGAGATTCTGAGTTAGGGCAGACTGGATACATATTAAAACTTCCTCTTTTTCATGAAACCAAAATGACACTAGAATGATTTTTTTTTTTAAAGATGCTTCTGCAAAGACAAAGAGCAGCAGGAAGGGAAACAATAGCAGTACAGTTAGGAACTAAAAGCAAATTGAGAGGTGATAGGGACCCAGGTGACTCAAAGCCGCCTAAGCTGACAGTGGGGAAAGACTAAGAAGCCACCTGGTTTACACCGGGGACTCCTTCAAAATGGTCAAGAATTGCCAGCACCAAGTACCTCGGGACTGAGGGAAAGATGGAGCAAAAGAGAAGGATTAGTCAGGGGTCTGTTTCAGAAGCAGTTAGAGCTTCCGATTCTGTCCTCCCGCCTCACACAGGGGCCACTATCGCTTCGCCACTCGGGCAGAGCTGGAGGGTGATAAAAAAATAGAGGGTCTCTGGACCGAGAGACGCAAGGCACAGTTGAGGGTGGGGGCTAAGATCCTAAAATCTAAAGCAAAAGGTTACTGAAAGTTGAGATTCTTAGTCGCCTTCCTCTGCTTGGCTCTCAGCCTTATACCTTCCCTGCAAGCATTAAAAGAGCCTTTTAGAAAAATCTAAACAGGTTGGGAGAAGAGACTAGAATATACTGATATTGAGAGGGATGGGGGAATCTTCAATGAAATGACCCAGCAGAGTCCCTGTAGAGAACTGTCAGCAAGACCTCGAAGTCACAGAGCTTTCAACCAGTTTTTTAGTGTTTCCCTCTTAGGTGAGTGTGCAGATAAGGGTCGCCAAATATTTAAGGGAAGGTTCTAATATGAGTATCAAGTAAATACAAAGAAGGAAAAACATAAAGCATCATTGAGGGAGAAGAAAATTTCCAGGAAAAAAAAATCAATATCTTCAGAAAGAGAAGAGATGTCACAGCCATAAAACAAGCATTTTTTAAAATCCAGAGAATAAACAAAGAGCTCATGGAAATGAAGATCATGATAGAAATGAAAAAAAAATCAATAGAAGAGTTAGCAGAAAAAGTTAAGGAAATCACTTTAAAGTGAAACAAAAAGACAGATGGAGGATTGGAGAGAAAAAGAATATAAAAATGAGAGCGCCAGACCAAAATATTTCAGATATCCAACATCTGAAAAACAGAAGTGCCAGAAAGAGACACAGAGAAATGGGGAGCATCAAAGGAGTCATTCAAGAGAAAAGACTAAAAGTAAAGACAAAACGTGTTACTGGTTGTGCCTGAAAGATGAGATTGTGGGTGCTTTTTCCCCCTTCCTCTACCTTTTTCTTTATTTTCCAAATTTTCTGTAACAAGTATTTTTTAAAACTAAGGCAAAATGTGTGGTTTTAGTATTACCAACATTGCCCTAGAAAATTTAACTCACAGGTTGTCTGTCATCAAAGAATGAATATGTAAAAAGAGCATGTTGAATGGGGCAACCTAATAAGTTCAGTCATTTAATCAGAAATTATGTCCTCAGGACCAAGTTCAGACTAATTTTCCTCCCCATAAGAAAATGCTCTCCTAGAGGGGCACCCAAAGACAGGCCATAGGGCTCTGTCGGGTGTCAGATTTCTTTTTAAATTATTATAAATTTAAAAAATCGAAGTATATTTGACATATAATATTAGTTTCATGTGTACAACATAATGATTCCACATTTGTATACATTGCAAAACAATCACCAAAATAACTTTATTTACCCTCTGTCACCTTACAAAGTTAGTACAGTGTTATTGACTGTATTCTCCATGCTATACAGTACATCCCCATGACTTATTTTATTTATTTTTATTTTTTAAATTTTATTTATTTTTGGCTGCACTGGGTCTTTGTTGCTGCGCATGGGCTTTCTCTAGTTGTGGTGAGCAGGGGCTATTCTTGGTTGCGGTGCGCGGGCTTCTCATTGAGGTGGCTTCTCTTGTTGCGGAGCACGGGCTCTAGTTGTGCAGGCTTCAGTAGTTGCAGCATGCGGGCTCAGTAGTTGTGGCACACAGGCCTTAGAGCGCACAGGCTTCAGTAGTTGTGGCTCGTGATCTCTAGAGCACAGGCTCAGTAGTTGTGGCGCACGGGCTTAGTGGCTCCGCAGCATGTGGGATCTTCCCAGACCAGGTATTGAACCCGTGTCCCCTGCATTGGCAGGCGGGTTCTTAACCGCTGCGCCACCAGGGAAGTCCACTTGCTTATTTTATACCTGGAAGTTTGTACCTCTTGAAACCCTTCACCCATTTTGTAACCCTCCTAACCCTTCTTCCCTCTGGCAACCACAGATCTTTTCTCTGTATCTGTGAGTCTGGGTTTTGTTTGGTTTTGGGTGTTTGATTTTTATTCTCATTTGAGCTTCTTTATTACAGAACACTCATTATTATACACAAATTCCTCCTAGGTCTTTTGGGCTGTCAGCCCTTGGCGCACCAGAATACAAGCCATTCTGTACTGTCAACCCTGCATCCTAATGTCCCTCTTACAAAAAGATTTGAAGCTTAAAAACCTTCCGGACCTGTGGAGGCTTTTTGGGAGCTGCTGACCATTTGCATTGGGGCTATTTTTGGCTGCTCTCTCCTCCTCCTCCTCCTCCTCCTCCTCCACGTTTGTGAGCCGACAGCCTCCTCAGGGGGAGACATGAGCATGAGCTCTGGGGTTGGAGACTTTCCTGTTTCCTGGATGTTAGGCTTTCCTGTTGATACTGACCACTGTGGCACGTTCTTGGAGAAAATCCAGTGCAGATGTTGAGAGCCAAAACACAATGTATCTATGATTGAACTTCCAAACATTTAGTTTAATGGCTGTTATTAGTTTGTAATGTAAACACTTTGGATGACAGGTGTTATGTTTCCATTGCTTAACTTTTTTATTATGGAAAAATTCAAACATATCCAAAAGTAGAGTGGAAGTATAACCGTCCCCCACGTACCCATCAGCCGGCTGCAGCAGTCGCCCACTCACGGTCCATCTTCTTCTAGCTCTCCTCCCCCTGCTCCCAGCCCCCGCCCCCGCCCCCTGGGTTATTTTAAAGCAAATCCCAGGCATCACATCACTTCATACAAAAATACATATCTCTGAAATGCAAACATTCTTTTAAAAAAGAAAAAGGACCACATTATTATCACACCTAAACAGATTTTTTTCCCTTAATTTTTCCTCAAATATCCAGTTAGTGTTCAATTTCCCCAGTTGTCTCAGACACTGTTTTTTATAGTTTTTCCCCAAATTGGGATATAAATAAAATCCATACATTGCTTGATATGTTTTTTAAATATTTTAAGAATCCCTCCCCCTCTGTTTTTCCTTGCAGTTTATTTATTAAAGAAACAAGTCATTTTTTTTCCTCTGCATTTGAAAAGAAGGGTAGTGAAGTTCCAGATTACTAGGATCATTTTGAAATTGTGATGAAATGCTCTACATTAAAAAAAATATGTAGCGTTTGAGAGAAATGTATTCCATGTCTCTAATTAAAAGTCACCTCTCGGGCTTCCCTGGTGGCGCAGTGGTTGATAATCCACCTGCCAATGCAGGGGACCGGGTTCGTGCCCTGGTCAGGGAAGATCCCACATGCCACGGAGCGGCTAAGCCTGTGCGCCACAACTAGTGAGCCTGCATTCTAGAGCCCGTGTGTCACAACTAATGAAGCCCTTGCGCGTAGAGCCTGTGCTCCGCAGCGGGAGAGGCCACTGCAATGAGAAGCCCGTGCACCACAACGAGGAATAGCCCCCGCTCGCTGCAGCTTGGGAAAGCCCGTGCGCAGTAACGAAGACCCAACTCAGCCAAAAATAAATAAAAGAAAATAAATTTATTAAAAAAAAAAAGTCACCTCTCATTGAGGTCCTCCCTGGCCACCCAGTGTACAGTTCTCCATCTCCCAAACCCTCAGTGCTTTACATCCTCCTTTCCTATTTTATTTTTCCTCCTGAACACCTAGCACTGCCTTACACGCGCTATATTGTTATATTTTACTTGTGTATTATCTGCCTCCCCTCTAGAATGTAAGCTCCAGGTAGGCAGGGGTTTTGTGTGTTTTGCTCTGTGCTGTATCCCCAGCACTTGGGTAAGTGAATGAAGGAATGTTAAGGCAAGGCAGAAACAGGGTGAGGATGGCTGTGTAGAGCAGGGGCAGAGGCATGCAGAGTGGAACCAAGTATCTCCATGCCCTTCACCTTGTTGATTTCTGGTATCCACTAGAATCAGAGATCCCTATAGATCTCTGTGAGAAGCTCAGATGGTAAATGTCTTTTGCTTGTCACTCAGGGATAGAGGAACCTCTCTGCAGATGCTGACACAGTATCTTGGCCCTTTCACTCCATTGTAGGCTCAGGTCCCCTCAACCACAGGCTAGTGTGGCCAGGTTTATCAGCAGAATCTGTGCTGTTCTGAGTGGGAGGCTAGTCCCTACAGACATTTACCATCTGAGCTTCTCACAGAGATCTGTAGGGATCTCTGATTCTAGTGGATACCAGAAATCAACAAGGTGAAGGGCATGGAGATGCTTGCGTCCACTCTGCATGCCTCTGCCCCCCCCCAGCACGGCCATCCTCACCCTGTTTCTGCCTTGCCTTACCGTTCCTTCATTCACTTACCCAAGTGCCAGGGATACAGCAGAGAGCAAAACACACACAGCTGTGCTGTGTTCCAAGGTATTGTTTTAAGAGCATTTCTAGCTTTGGTTGTGAGGTTCTTGCCACACTGACAGGGGTGTGTCACTGGAACAACTCATCCTTGTTCCTGGAACCCTGCTCTTAGCCTGGATGTGCACTTTCCCAGTAAGATGTGCGGCGTCCTGTGAAGGGAGTCCGTGGCACGGATTCTAGGTGCCCCCGCCCCTGGCCCCGAGGGACCCATCTTTGTGTCTCCATGGAGAGCAGCTAGTGCTGATACCAGACCAGTAGATTTAGAATGCTTTCGGCTCTGTGAAATCCAGAAAGGACCCCTGTTTTTTTGTTCTATTTTTTTTTTACTGTATTGATTTGTTCTGTCCAATACGGCAGCCCCTTGCCATAGGTGGCTATTTCAGTTTAAATATTTATTTATTTATTTATTTATTTTATTTTATTTTTGGCTGCGTCGGGTCTTAGTTGCGGCGTGCGGGCTTCTCTCTAGTTGTGGCGTGCAGGCTCCAGAGCGTGTGGGCTCAGTAGTTGTGGCACACAGGTTCCAGAGCGCACGGGCTCGGTAGTTGCAGCATGCAGCCTCACTCATTGTGGCGCACGGGCTTAGTAGTTGTGGCGTGTGGGCTTAGTTGACCCGCGGCCTGTGGGATCTTAGTTCCCTGACCAGGGATCGAACCCACATCCCCTGCATTGGAAGGCGGATTCTTAACCACTGGACCACCAGAGAAGTCCTGTTATTTCAGTTTAATCAAATTAGGTAAAATTAATAAAAATTTAAATCCAGTTCCTCAGTCACACCAGCCACACTTCAAGAGCTCAGTCGGCACGTGGGACTAGCAGCCACTGTACTGGATAGTGCAGATCATGGAACGTTTCCATCACAACACAGAGTTCCGTGAACAGCACCATCAGTGTTCCTGCTCAGAGGCTGACGAGTGTGGGGAGGTAACTTCAGAGCACCGAAGAGAATGCTGAGTGACAAACAGTGAAAAGGGAAGCTATTGCAAGTTTTACTTCATGTCCTTCTTGTCGTGAAACACTTCTCCAAGTAAGTGCTTACTTAGGGGAGACTTGAGGTTCCCCATGCTGACGCCTTCCATTAGAAGGTTGTCCCCAGAGCGTTCTCAGTGGTTCAGTCACTCATCACCTTTTAGCATGTGCTAGGGACACAAGGTGTCCACTTCTTTAGCCAAGGAATGGCTCCTTCCTGCCCAGACTCCATGCTCTGCCAGAGAACGTAAGATTCGAAGCTCTCATAGCAGTTTGTATCTTCTGAGTTAGTGGCAAAGAAAGTTCTTATTACTCTGGGTTTGTCACTTGTGGTTCTACTAAAAGAAGAAAAAAGAAACCCTGGGATGAAACCGATACTTTTCTAGAAGGTCGACCGAAAGCTTTTCTGTTCTACCTGGTGAGGTCGTAGCGGCAGAGCCAGGAGCAGATGAGGCGAGGGAGGCTCCCAGGGCACAGATTTAGGGAAACACACTCAGGTGCCAACCTTGAACTTGCACAGGGCCCAAGGCTGAGTGTCTCCTCAAATTTTGCATCCTGGGTGCCTGGCTTGCCTCCGCCTAGTCCCACCCAGGCTGGCTCCTGAGCCCCGTCACCGCTCACTCTGGCAGGCTCGCCGCATGGTTGCAGGGCTTCTGGCCTCGTCCGTGGCTCTTTGAGCACAAGCAGCCTCCTACCGTGTCTGAACCTCTCCCTTAGCTGGAACCCCTCAGATACGAGCTGTATCTCTTTGCTCTTTGCATACCCGGCCCAGAGTGGAGGACGGATAAGTAGCTAATAATGATCAATGAGCAAATCAGTCCACCAGGGGTCAACTCAGTGAATTAAAGAGACAAGAACTCTCGTGACTTAGACTTTCTCATTAACGGTTCAGAGAACGTCCCGCCTTGTCACCTGCCAGGCTCCACGTCTTGGCACAGCTGAGTTCTCCCTGTGCACAGGGAGGCCGAGAGTCCTCTCGTGCGCATGCCTGCTGGTGGGCACCGCTCCCCCTACCTCGCCCTTTCCCAGGCTTCTGTCGCTTTCAGCGTCAGGCTGAGTTACCGTGCTAGAAAGCTCCGTCTCTGAGCGCGGTTCTCCCTCTCTCCCTCCTCCACCCCTGCTGCCTCCAGAGCCCATGTCATGCTGCAGCCAGACCGTCCTAGGAGCACGTGGCTGGCTGGGGCCATGATTCAAGGAGGAACGGGGTACAGAAGCAACAGCTGTGTTCACGCTGCCCTTTCTCCCTCCCACAGAGCGTGCTGAAGAAAAGGGACCAAGTGCAAGCCGAGTACGAAGCCAAACTGGAAGCTGTGGCTCTGAGGAAGGAAGAGCGGCCCAAGGTTAGGGGAACCCCCCCACCCCCCAGGGCGGGCGGGCTGCTCCGGGCTTCCGGCAGTGATGCCCCACGGATGACGAGTGAATTCGTGTCCCTAGATCCATACGACCAAGATGGTCAGTGCTAGCTGGGCGGGGTTGATGCTGTTCTTTTCCTCTTTTTGCTCCCTTTTATGTCTAATGTACATTGGGGGTTGACTTTCCTGCTGTTTCCTGGGTTGTTTTTGTTTTTTTTTAAGGTTTCCAGCTCTGCCATTCATAGGCAGTTCCTGTCTATGAAATGGGGCTGAGGAGACCCGGGAAGAACAGTCTAGATCAGTGTTCTCAAAAGTGTGATTTGCGGACTGGTCCACAAACTGTAACCAGCCCAGGAGGAGGAAAGCACAGAAGCTGAGAGTGAGCACTTTTACAGCCCTGTGTGCACAGCTGCCCTCTGTCTTCAGCAGCCCGTCCCGCCGACTGATTCCTAGCTGTCCCTCTGATACTGTGCAACACGGCCTGCTGAGCCCACGTCTCCGTCTCATTTAAAGGGATGACGTGGAATACTGTATTTAAGAAGTTCACTCTTAACAATCTAGCTTCTAAATATAAGTATAGAAGTCACTCTTCCTGGCTAGGGAGGGAAGGAGAGACAGCAAGTTCTGCCACTAGCCTAGTTTGGAAGCTGAAGATCCTGTATTTAAAAGATGTCACTTAAATAGTTCTGTCAGCATTCGTACCTGCTCAGCACCGAATGCAAGCTTTCTCAGAGGCTGGTTTTGGCATTTAGTATATGTTCAGCCCTATTTGGGACAGTTCCTTTCCAAAGACAGGAGCTAAAGGTTATGAGTAATAGGCCGAATTAAATGTTGACTGTGCCCTGGATTGCTGGCCGCCTGCAGGTCACACCCACTCTGGGGCAGACAGAGCAGAGGAAACAGATGTTTCTGGCTCACGCGTTCCACCTGGGAGAGCTCCCGCCTTGTGCTCTACCCTTCTTGCTGGCCGGGGTGACTTCCCTTCTCCTCCCAAGGAGTGTTGAAATCTTCCTGCTGCTGCTGTTCTCACCTCCCTGGAGCATCACTTACCCATATGACTCATTCTCTTGGCCACAGGAGTCCTTACGAGATGGGGAAGGGTTTCTTTCCAGCCAAGGAGACCAACCAGTAGGTCCCAAACACGCCTATACCCTCAGCACACCGTGGGGAGGCGGAGTTTGTCTTCCTTCTCTCTCGTGGGATGCTGAGCCACACCAGACTGAACTTGGCTACTTATTTAGCAGTGGTGATACTTAACAAAACAGGGGCTGTCCCGACCGTGTACCAGTGAGTGGGATCCAACAGTGGGGGCAGCAGAAATTGTGTCTCCAGTTTGGGGTCTGGGGCAGCCGCTACTTTGGTGGGCAAAGGAGGGCTCAGTTGGCAGCCTGTCCAAGTCAACCATGGTTTGGTAGACAGAGCACAGGATTTAGAATCACATGGCCCTGGGTTTGAATCCCAGCTCTGTCCCCCAGCTTGGACTGGTTTGCTCATTAGTCTTTGTGGGATTCGTACGTGTGATTGCTGTGAAGATGGAAAGATCAGCCCAGTGTCTGATGTAGTAACAGGTGCTTCATTGGTAGATCCTCTGTTTTCCAAACTAGCTCCTGTTGCCTCTAGTAGGACTGCTGAATGAGAGCTTCGTTTTCTGGGTTTGTTGCCACTTTTTTTTTTTTTAAATTATTAAAAATGTTTTTTCTGACTGCACTGTTGGGGGCATTGTTTCCTTGTGTCCCAAAATGTCCCCTGCTTCTCCACACCTCCTGAGCGTCTTTCCTCCCTGACCACCCATCAGCAGGGAGAGACCTGTTGTAGGAAATGAGTAGCTTAAGATTTTTCTGTGCTTTGTTTATTGTTTTATTTTATTTTATTTATTATTTTCTTTTTAAATTTTTTTATTTATTTATGGATGTGTTGGGTCTTTGTTTCTGTGCGAGGGCTTTCTCTAGTTGCAGCGAGCGGGGGCCACTCTTTATCGCGGTGCGCGGGCCTCTCACTATCGCGGCCTCTCTTGTTGCGGAGCACAGGCTCCAGACGCACAGCCTCAGTAATTGTGGCTCACGGGCCCAGTTGCTCCGCGGCATGTGGGATCCTCCCAGACCAGGGCTCGAACCCGTGTCCCCCTGCATTGGCAGGCAGACTCTCAACCACTGCGCCACCGGGGAAGCCCCTGTTTTATGTTTTGAGCTTCACTTTCCAGAGCTGCTGTTGGTGAGAGAAAAGCCAGGGTATCAGGAAGCAGGTCAGGGCTGATTCTCCCCCCAGGACTCAATGAGTAGTACTGTTGGTAACTGTCATGGGAGCGAGATTGCTCACAGGTCCATCTCAGGGCTGCAGGGAAGGAGAGGATTCCCACTGAAAGATGGAGAGTTTTCACAGGGAGGCCCCGGGTCTGGGCATGTTAACAGAAGATCTGAGGGAATCTCGGGGCTGATTTTGTTCTGAGGTGAAATCTTGAAAAGTTGCTCTGAGGAGTGAGGGAAAGTTGATTTTATGTGACGCCATGGAGAGGTCACTTCTCCGTAACCCAGAAGAAGGAAATGGCCTCTTGGGTCTCCATGTCCCTCACTGGGATTTCACACTGGAGTGGACATCTGAGGACAGAGGACTGAGTCCCCTGGCTCCAGCTGCCGGACGGAGAGCCCCGTGGCTGCAGCTTCTCGGCGTGTGCTGAGGGCAGGCAGCGGTGAGGCCTCTAGAGCTGAGGGAGAATGTTCGTATCGCAGAATTTGAAGTTTTGCTTTGTCTTTAGGTTGATGAAACTCAGCAGACCCCGAGGTGGTTTATTTTCAGGAAGACGGAGCTTTGATTTTGCAAGCTTGGCTTTCCTCACTTTAATTTTGAGGTTGGAGAAATTACAGGCACTCAATAAGGGGGCTGGCTGCCTTCTGCTGCATTTGTCAGGACCACAGACTTGGGGAAATCTGAGAATTTGCCCCTCCTTAGAAGCTTGAAACAAAGCTATTACTAGAAACACAGGGGGGCTGAGGAATGGCATTTAAAACTGGACGGGAGGCATGCACAGTCTATTGTGGACTCATATGAGGGTAAACCATGGGGGGGGAACGTGCACATTTTATTCTGCATTTGACTCTTTTCAAATGCTAATATATTCACATGTTGCTGGTTCAAAAAATAAAAAAATAAGGGATGCCAGGAGAGAATGCTTTATAAAAGGTTAAAAAAGAAAGAAAGAAAGGGACTATTTCAGGCCCTGACCCACTGGTAGCTGGTACTGGCTACGGGGCCAGGTGCAGAGGCTGTTGGGAGTGGGTCGTGTCATGGTGGAGCTGAGGTGTGTGGTGCGGGGCCGGGTTGCTCCTCAGGGTGAGAGCAGGTGAGGAGGGGAAGGAGCCCCTGGGGTCAGCTGGACAGGCCTCTTGAAGGCTGTGGACCTTCAAAGTCTCTTAGAATCACCAGAATGGTGCACATTCTGGAATGGGGAGGATGTGGCAGAGAGCAAGAACTCCAGTTGTGAAGCAGCAGATAGGAACAGGGAGACTCGTTAACATGGAGCTTCGACAGACCTGAGAGTTTTGCAGGGGTATCTGTTGTTTCCAGATACTTTCGACAAGTGAGGAGACACACACCTGATAATTCCCAGTCGTGTCCACGGCGGCTGTGATCTCAGCCTAGCTTAGGAAACCAGACTCATCAGCCACAGAAGGGCAGGACTCTGTCACCTCCCTTACTGGATTCCTACGACAGCCTTCTGTCAATGCGGTTCCCATTTTACAGATGAGGAACCAGTGCTCAGGGGAGTTATATGACTTACACGCCAGTGCTCACACACGGTGGAGCTGGAATTGGGCCACGGATGTGTCTCGTTCCAAAGTGGGAGCCCTTTATCCCCACTACAAGGGCTCCCAGCAGTCTTTGCTTCACTGAGGGGTGAGGCTTCCGGCTTTTGTAAGCTGCATGGCTGGTGCGAGAGGGACTGGGCAGAGCACCTGGCCTGCCGCTGGCTCTTCAGTCTGTGTCTGCTGGTCCATTCAGCGGGGGCAGGGGAGCTCGTGGCTCCTGTTCTCAGCGCAGCTGCTCTCCACCTGGCTGCTCGCTTTTCCCTCCTCAGCTGCTTTCGGTCTGAAGTTTGTTTCTTTTTATGTAGTTTTTTAAAAAAGCATTCTTTCAGGGCACCAATGACTTCCTGTTTGCCAAATTCAGTAGCCTCTTCTCAATCTTTACCCTGCCTCAGTGTTTCCTCAACTTCTCTTCATCTCACAGCTCCCGTAGAAAATGAAAATATTTGTATTGCACACTGGGATCAAAGACCAGGTTGCTTGAAACTGGAGGTGGCCAGCCTGGAACTCTGGCTTCCCCGAGGGCTGGGGGATAATATTGCCGTCGTTCACACAGCACCAGTTAGGAAGCTGTGCCCTGCTTTTCACTTAGTGGCATATAGCCGAGAAGACAACTGTCTTGAATTGGTTCTGTCATTGGTCCTGGCACCTGTCCCCCAATACTGGGATCATGTCTGCCTTATATAATCTTTGGGGACTTTATTAACCTACTGTCCTCATGGGAGCAGATAATGTGATGCCTCCAGCCTAGCTCCAAGAAGGATACTTAGGTAGAGATTCATATCGTAGGGCTGAGAGATGCCTGGTACGTGGAAAGAGTTCATTGATACATTTTTCAGTGAATGTTGAGTGAATTCACATTACCACCCTGCTCTCCAGCACACACATGCTTAATCTCATCCTGTGTTACCCTTCTCCCATTGCTCCACAACCAATATTCTGTAATGGAACTTCTCACGAGACGTAGGGGAACCAATGTGAAGAATGCAGTCTTGTCCTCTGTTTAGAAATTGTTGTCTTTTGAGGTCTTGTCTGGAGATTCTTCTCCCTTCTTGGTATCTTGTGATCAACAACACCTGACCGTTAGCATTGGATATTCCCATCTCTACCCCCTCCAAATACAAGGTAGCATACATAACTCTAACAGTACCTCAGTCAAAAAATCAGAACATTGAGATAGGAAGGAATGCAGGGTGTTGCTAGTCAGTGAGTTGATTGTCACAAAGACACCATCCAGAAAGAAACAAAAGTGAGAGGAATGCAAGCCCAAGCGTCTGCTGCCAGCAGCCCTCCTCTCCGTAGAGTTGGGCAACTTCAGCAGCTGGTCACTTCAGACAGCTCACTCAATCCCTCTTATTCTCTTCTTTTTAAGCCCTCCCATCTCCTCCCTCTTCTAACCCCCTCCACCCTTGTGTTTCTATGGCTCTGCTGTCTCTGACTCACTTCCTGCTTCTGTGCCCATATTTCTTAGTAACTTCTGCTGACTCCTTTATTAAGCCTATACATGTAGGCTTTTCCATGAGTTCTACCCTTTGGCTCTCCCCTCCTTAGCCCCCCTCTTTTATTCCCCCATATATTAAAAAAATTTTTTAATCATGGCAAAATACACAAAACGTAAAATTTACCATCTTAACCATTATTAACTGTACAGTTCAGTAGTGTTACAGTAAATTCACATTATTGTTGCAACCAATCTCTAGAATTCCTTTCATCTTATGGAACTGATACTCCATATTCATTAAACAACAAAGCCCTGTTTCCCCTCCCTCTGGTCCCTGGCAACCACCATTCTCCTACTTTCTGTTTCTATGAATTTGACTACTCTAGGTATCTCTTATAAGTAGTTATAATGAAGTAGTATTTGTTTTTTTGTGACTGGATTATTTCACTTAGCATAATGCCCTCAAGGTTCATCCATGTTGTAGCATGTGTCAGAATTTTCTTCCTCTTTAAGGCTGCATGATACTACGTTGTAGGTGTATATCACATTTTATTTGTCCATTCATCTGTGGACGAATACTTTAGTAGCTTCTGTCTTTTGCGAATAATGCTGCAGTGAACATGGGTGTACAGATATCTCTTTGAGGCCCTGCTTTCAGTCTTTTGGATATATACCTAGAAGTGGAATTGCTGGATCATATGGTAATTCTATTTTTAATTTTTTGTTGAACTGCCATACTTTCTTCCACATGTGCAAAGGTTCCAATTTTCTACATCCTTGCCATTACTTGTATTTTCTGGTTTGTTTGTTTTTTAACAGTAGCCATCCTAATGGATGTGAGGTGGTAGCCTACTGTGGTTTTGACTTGCATTTCCCTAAGGATTTGTGATATGGAGCATCTTTTCATGTGCTTGTTGGCCATTTATATAACTTCTTTGGAGAAATGTCTGTTTGAGACCTTTACTCATTTTAAAATGGGTTATTTGTTTTTTTTGTTGTTGAGTTGTCTCAGCCCCCTCTTGTGGAGGGAGGTCTCACCCTTCCCATGGCTGCAGCTACCTCCTTTATCTGGTCTGTGGACCTGTCCTTTACCGTGAGCTGTATGGTGGACTACTGCCACCCAAACTTCAGGCTCCTCTCTGACTTCCTGTGTTTTATTTCTTGTGTGCAGTTGGTTGCCAAATCTGTCAGTTCTGTCTCCACCGGGCTGGTCTGCTCTGTCCCTTCTGGTATTTCAGCCATCACTCTGGCTCCAGGGTGCTGAGGGTGATCCCAGGCCAGTATAGTTTGGTGTTGACTCATCTCTCTCATCTCTGGTGAAATCTTGGGGTGAGGTAGCACGGGTGAAGGGTGGCATGAAGTTTGAAAGAACATGTTTAATAGTATTATAATATTTTATATTTGGAAAATGAAAAAGAAACCTTTTGATGTGACATGGAATAAAGTTCAGTCAAATATTCTTGACTTGAGGGGTTATGCAAATGATAGATTCTCTTTTGTGAACAGCGCTTTACAATATTGATACTGATCAGAACTAACAAATAATTGGTTCGGCGCTTAACACATGCCAGGCACCAGGAGTTTTATGCATATACTACCTCATCTAACCTCATTCCAACCTTATAAGGTGGAGGGTATTATCCAGAAAAAGAAACTGAGGCGTAGAGAGGCCCAACGTCACCCATCTAGGAAGTGGTAGATGCAGTATTCACGCCCTGGAAGTCTGGCTCTAGAACTGTCTCTATAGTAAGAGGAAGCACAAGGCTTTTCTATTTTCCAAAAAGGACGCATGAGTTAAATGGGCCTCAGAACCCCTGGCCTTCAGGAAGAGCCCCAGGTTTCTCATCTGCTCCCCGCCAGCTGGGGTTCTCTCTCTCTCTGCCTTTGAGGGCTCTGTGGCCTGTGAGCTGTTCCTGAGGGGGGTCCAGGTGTTGTCTCACCTCTGTCACTTGCATGTACGGTCCCTCTGGAGTCACGGGCCCCACTTCCATCATCTTTTAAGAGTCGCCTCTTTGGTATTTCTTCAAGGAAGCCGGCTCCCCCATCCAAGTTGTCCTCACCCTCCGGCTCCTCCTCACAGTGTGCGTATCACAGGCTCCAAGTGAAGTGAAAGCACTCGAAACATCTCCCCTCAGTGTCCAGCCATGTTCATTTTCTTCCCAACTAGACTGGGTGACTTGAGATAAGATTTGCCTGCTGAGACCTAAGCACTTTCCCTCTGTGCCCAGCAAGGAGTGTGTTGGGAAAACGATAAGCTAAAAAATACTTCCCACGTCGAGGCTCAGGCAGTCATGCAATCCAGAGTTTCCATCCCCAGACCAGACCCAGGAATCTTTGCTAGGTGAGCACTCCTTGGAATCAGAGAGCCTAGCTCCTCTTTTCTCACCGTGTCCCAGGAGGTTTTCCTTTCAGAGCTTTGCTTTCCTCCTTGCTGCAGTCGTTAACTAAACAGGAAGTTGATCGTGGGCACTTTTCCCCAGATGCTAAAATGAGCAGTGGTCAGGAGAGGAATAAGGGAACTGGACTGTGCCTGCGGGGAGGGAAGGGGGTCAGCCCAGAGACTGGTTCGCTGGGTGCCTGTTGAGGCTGGTTCCTGGGATGTTTGTCAGGGAATGGCTCTGGAGGGGCAAAGCCAGGGCACTCTTGTTTACACTTTGGTTTCCCCCAAGGTGGCCAACAGTAACAGGTCAATCAGCAGGGGAAGGCAAAGTGACTTCAGTCCTAGATCAGGAGGGAAAATCGAGTCCTTTTTAAAATTTCTTCCAGAAGTTTAAGTGCTTTGGAGAATGCTCCCCCTCCCCCACCCCCCAAAAAAAGGTTCCTTGTTTTTGGTTTTTGGTTTGGTTTTGTTTTTTTCCGGCCATGCTGAGCGGCTTGTGGGATCTTAGTTCCCCAACCAGGGATAGAATCTGGGCCCATGGCAGTGAAAGCACCGAGTCCTAACCAATGGACGCCAGGGAATTCCCAAAAGTTCCTTCCTTTTAAGTCACCCAGGATGCCTGACTGTATATCTTCCTCTCTGACTCATCCTTGTCTCTCCCAAGTTTAGTGCCCATGCCAGGCACATTTGAATCCCCTCACCTAGGCGGCTCCACCTTCCCTGCTCCTGTGTACTGCAGCCATAGCCAAATGGTCTGTATGGCAGACGGCTAAGTGCCCTCAGCACTTTGCAAGCCCTGAAGGGGTTGGCTCCCCCAGGTTTGGCCTTGCCTGAGGTGTTTCTGGGTCAGCTCCTGCCCATAAGGTCTGGGTATAAAACTTCCCTGGTTGGTAGAGATTGACCTTGATGGTTACATTTGGGATTAGAGGCCCCAGCACACAAAATGTACAAGGCCTCACTTGTTTTGGGAAGGCATTTGGCAGGTGGGTGTGTGACCCAGCTTTGGGCATGTTGACCGCCCCCGCCCCCGCCACTCCCGGGCACCATCAAAGTCCAGTGGAGCTCCTGAGTTAGGAGAGAAGCCAGCTTTGTGCTTTGGGTACCAGGGTGATCATTTCCCATTACCTTCTTATAATATTGGGTATTTTCTTTCTAGCTGTGTAGGACAGATGAAACTCACCAAAGCAAAGTGAAAGTTGTGAAATTCAGGGGACCTAGTTCCATTTTGAGAAAGTCTTCTAAACTTCCTTAAGAAAAACTAGAAATAGCCTGCTGTATATTTCTTCTTTGTATTTCACGGTTTTTGACATGCATAAACAACTTTCCCCCCATTTCCCCAGAATTACCCAATTTTAATTCTTTATTTTTGTTTATCTGCTATCTGGGGGTTGCGTGGACAAGTCTCCAGTTGATTTATAAAGTGGGCCAGTAGTCTTATTGCAATGAATTCCCTGGTTAATGGAGATAGGCATCATCAAAACGTCACGGTTAACGGAACAGTTCATGTGATACGGAAAACCCTCTTTTCTAGTTTCAATATGGGACGTAGGAGAATAGCAGCGCAATACCAAATACTGCTGTACACTTGCAAAATCTGCACACATTTTCACTTTTGGATGAGTAACTCCTAAAAGGAGCCAAAGACATATGACTCTGAATCACAGCGTTTCTTCTTCCTGTTTGTAAACAGGCAGGTGTTTCCCCCACAAGTCACTGTTTGGCTTGGATGAGTTTAAAAATTTGGGTCAGGATAGCACTTTTCTGAATTCTTTCTTACATCTGGAAACCTAAGGCTGTGCCTGCAAGTAAATGCCTCCAGAGGAGGGAGTGTGTCCATGGCATTTTAAGGCAGTAATCTGGCCTCTCACAAATGTGTGAGCACAGGGGCATGAGGTACCCCTTACACATACAAAGCTCCCGTGTATGCATCCCCCTTCCAGGTACCAGCAGATGTGGAGAAATGTCAGGATCGGATGGAGTGTTTCAATGCTGATCTGAAAGCCGACATGGAGAGGTGGCAGAACAGTAAGAGGCAGGACTTCCGGCAGCTGCTCATGGGAATGGCCGACAAGAACATCCAGTATTATGAGAAGGTAATGAGCAGGCTGACACGATAACAGTCCTCTCCTTAAGGAAGCGTTTCTAGTAGCCAGAGCCTCTGGTCAGGGCCTGCCAGAAGTCCAGAAGGGTCCTGCTGGGTCCATCTCCTTCCCTTAATTTATGTGTTTAGTCTTAGCAACCCCTGTGTGTCCTCACCCTGCTGTGCTAGATGTGGTGCTGGGTTTGGAAGCCGGGGGGGTGGGGCAGGGGGGCCCTGGGCGCCCACAGGGGTTTCACTTGCACACCCTGCTGATGGAAGCAGTAGTTTTATCCTCCAAGCCCTTTAGTTCTTCCAGCGGCTGCTTCCCAGTCAGTCAGGCCTGCAGCGCAGGGATGTCCCCAGTTGATAGAGGCTTCGGGGTTCCTTTAAGCTGTTCTGTGGTTCTTCACACAGGGGTTCTTCCCTTCATTGTGCTATGGATCCCTTTGGTCATCTGGTGAAGCCTAGAGACCCCTTATCGAAATACTGTGTTTTTTTTTTTTTTAAATAGACTTTGAAATACTGTTTTTAAATACCTAAAACAAAGGGATGTAGGATTACAAAAGAAAACTATTAAAAACAGTATTTTTGCTGAGTCCCCTTGATCTGTGGGCTTCAAATTAAGCATCCCGCCCGCCACCCTCACACACATACAGCTGTCATCAAGCTGCAGCTGAGTATCCTCAATCAAAGTTTGCTCCTAGCATATCCAACCCTAGATCATTTCTGCTAACGAATCCTGATATTCCTTAAAGCTTAAAGTTATCGATGAAGAATGGCCCAATGGTAATTCAACAAGTAACCTGTAGACTTAAAATCCAGCTGAACAAGCATTAACTCAGCTACTCCCATCACAATTCTAGAAACATGTCCTCATCTCAAACTAGAAGAATCCATCTTTTTCAAAAGCTTTGCTGGTTCTGGCTGCTGTGCAGAGGCAGTGTGTCTGCATCTTGATTGGGAGGAGGGTTAAGGAAGAGAGTCATGGAATGGCCCTTACTTGCCAGGTCTTAGTAAGGGCTGTTTCATAGGGAAGGGGGAAGGTGGCATACGCCTTTCCTCAGTACCTTTCTCATGGGACCCCCACTGTGTGTCTGCATTGGCACTGGGCTGAATGCTTTGCATATGTGATCTCATTAAATTTAAATTTAACCCTCACCATGACACTGTGAAGTGGGTTTTAGGGGCTTTCAATTGAAAGCTGAAGAAATGGAAGTTCAGCAAGGTTTTAAAATTCTGCCCAAGGTCACTCACCTTGTGAATGACTGAACTAGGATCGGACTTGGCTCTCCGGGTCCAGAGATCTGAGAATTCCCACACACTGTCAGTGAGGGGGACAGAGACCACGGATCTTTGGGGACAGTCCTGACTGCCCAAAGATGGAAACATCATTCCATGTGCAGCCAAGGCCTCATTCCTCTACTGACTGTGCTCTTAGACAGGGTGCCTCTCTGTGCCTTTGTTTCTTCATCTGCAAAATGGGAGTGATCCTTATCCACTGAATGATGGTGAAGAAATAATGAAATGATGCCTGAGAACCTCTAATGTGCCTGGCAAATGGGGGATACTCAGTGAATGGTGCTTCCTTCCCTCATGCCCTCACTCTAGCCCCGCTTCCCACTGCACCAGTGCTGACTCAGTTGGACGTTCATTCCTCCTCTTGGTGATTAATTCCAGGGTTCCCAAGGCCCGGGTCCTAGGACTCAAACCCAGGGCCTTTATCCATGTCTTGCCACTATACTGCAAACAGGGCCACCGTCTTGGGGCCTCGTCTTGGCTCCTACTTATATTTAACAAATGCTTTTTGTGTGCTGTCTGTGTACAAGGGACCAGGTACACATTGGTAAACAAAGTGGCAGGACTCCTGCCATTAAGGAGCCGTCTGCCTAGTGGAGGATAGACGTTAATCCAAGAATCCCACCTCTTCAGAGAGATACGTGCCCTACAGGAAAAGAACAGGAAACTGCGAGGAGAGACTAGGGGGCATCATTCAGATCAGGATGGAAGGGGGCAAGTAGAGTGGGCAGGAAAGTCCAATCTGAGGAAATAACATTTAACCTGAGTCTCAGAGACAAAGAACAAGTATTCCAGGCAAAGGGAGCAACATATTTAAGGGTCCTGGGGTGGGAAAAAGCTTGAGTGTTTGTCCAGTAGTTAACTTTGTGAAGAAAGCAGGTATTTAGTTGGGTCTGTGGTCAAGGGGACCTTTTGCTTCCTTTGTAGTTTTTGAAGTTTTTTACAATGAAAATGTTTCCATGTAATAGTTGTATAATAAAATACATTTTAAAAACGCTAAAAAGAAAAGAAAGAAAGAAAGAAAAAGCAAGCTGGTGTGGCCTTGGTTCCCATCATTGACATAGAAGAACCTTCCGTATCAGAGATGATGGCCGAGGGAGAGAGCAGGACCCAGGATGCCACGGACCCCACACTGGGTCTCTTGCTGACAGCAAGCTCCTTGAGGCCCCCTGGGCTTCCTTCTTTTTTTTTTTTTTTTTCCCCTGGGCTTCCTTCTGTAGGGCAGGGTCTGAGTCCAGCTTCTTCTCCAACCTCAGAGTCACCAAGGAAGGAAGCAAGGAGCCATTTCACCACTCCCTTCACCCGGCTTGATCTAGGGATGCGTCTCTCCTCCCCCGTCCTCAGGTCTCCTCCCCAGATGACTTAACACAAAGCCTTGCTTCACCCTTGGGCTGCTCCTAAGAAAGGCCTATGTAGTTCTTCTCTCCTCTTTACGCAAGAGGCTGCTCAGAGGGCGGGTCATTCCTGCTGAGCAGCATGCTCTCAGAGAAGAGGGCCAGCGTCTTCCAAGTTCTTGGCTCTTCTGAAGGGTCTGCAATGAAAGGCATGTGTGTAGTGGAAAGAACATCCACTTTGGAATCACGAGCTCTGCCACTTATGAGCTGTGTGTCTTGGGAAAGTTTTTTTTTAACCTCTCTGGGTCTTATTTTCCCCACCTGTGAAGTGTGTGTTTGTGTAATAAATAATAATAATTCTACTTCCTAGAGTTGTTCCGAGGACTAGTGACAATGAATGTAAAATACATAACGGTGTCTGGACATGATAAAACTCAATAAATAGAGTTCCCTCCCCCCATTTTCCTTTATGGGAGATCCAGGAGTGGCCCATACAAGCAGATCTGAGGTGGCTGAAGAAGAGCGGGTTTTCCGCCCCCTCTGAGTCAGGTAGCTGGCCCGTTCCAAGATAATTTATATATTCCTGCAGGCACCACCCACACCTGGAGCAGTGTCTCCATCCTGGCTGAGAACCTAGGGCCTCACCAAGGGTTTGCAGCCTGCCCTCTCTTCTGCTTTTGGAATGGAGGGTATTTCTTTCAGTGAATACATGTCCACTCACTGATATGAGCTTTATGGACAGTGCATTTAGGCCTCACAGAGACGCTGCAGTCTTTCATAGAGATGGGGGCAGGGGGAGATGTAGTCAAACACCTGTTGCCTCCCTTCTTTCTGCTAGCTCTGGATAATACATGTAGGTGTCATTAGACAAAGGTGACCCAGCAGGATTGACAGTGTGAGGGTATAGATCAAAGCAGAATGAAGACGCTGACCCTGAAATCTGAAACTCCACGCTGATGCTCTGTGTGTGTGTTGTCGTTCCAGTGCCTCATGGCTTGGGAGTCGATTATCCCACTACTGCAGGAGAAGCAAGAGGCCAAGTAAGCTCCTTCTTGGGACAGAGACTCTCCTACCTATGCAGGGCATGGCGCCCACACCGGAATGTCCCTGCAGCGCTAGAGCGGTGGCACCAAGAAGGCAACCACAGAAACATCTCTCTTTTGTGTATTTCTTTCCCTTCCCCCCACCTTTGTCCGACAGTTGTTTTCAATGAGTATTTATTCCTTGGTGGCGTCTGTAAGGCTGTCATCATCTCTCAGCAGAAGAAGCATACCTCCGTGGTGTGAAGGAACCTGTTCGGTGGGACACTACGAAGATTTGAAACTGAGGGACAAGACAGCCCTCAGCTGACATTCTGACGTCTCGTTACAGTCCCCTCTTTGGGGACAGCAGAGTTGCCTGCCACGGAAGAGAACCCGGGTCCTGCTTTGCAAGGCCGTGAGGAAGGCATGAACAGAAGGCAGCTCCTGCTTTCCGTGGATGCACAGTGGCTCTGGAATTGACCTCCATGGGCCTTGACTCGTCTTGGCCTAGAAGGAGGTGTCGGCGCCTCCGTGGAAAACCCTTAATGTGCAGCGTAGCTCTGAGTGTGGCCTGCTGCCTGCCTGTCATGAGTGACACCTGTGTTATGGTTTCCGGTTCGCGTAGGACCGTTTAATCAGTGTCTAGGTGCATCCATGCTAAAGCAAGCAAGCTAGCATCCTTGTCCTTATGCGATGCCTTGGGAAGCTGAGGGGGCAGTGCTCCCCGAACTTGTTTCTGACACTAAAATGTAGTAGATTGAAAATTGTTTTGTGTAAAATGAAAAAAAGGTGCATTTTTCTCTGTGACGTTCTTCGATGTTCTTTTGCTTGTTAAATGTCATCAGGGTAGAGAGTTAGGCCTGTTAGGGGTCATCTGTTGTCTTGAAGTCAGAGTAGCTCCGAGGTGTTGAGGTCAGCGGGCATATACCAAGCCCCACCTCCCATGTCTGCTTTGTGCAATTTGCCTTTACCTCACCAAAAACTCCTAGTTTAATGTCTCCTGCTGTGTCTGCTGAATGTTTGGGCAACCTTTTGGGGAGAGGCTGGCATATTCTTATGATACAGTCAAGATTTGTAAACTCAGTCTGAATGCTCTACGTGAAGTGCTTTAACCTGACTCTTTCCTAGTCAGGAAGAAGAGTCTGTATCCAGGTGGGCCTCGAAGATGACAAGTGTGACAGCGAACTCTTTGCTACTAGTTAAGCTGAAACCTCCTCAGCTTGCAGCCACGTTCCTGGGGACGGCTGCATCTAAAGTCTTCATTTCAAACTATTAGCAGGTTTCCTTTTCAAGTGTGGCAACACAAAACAGACAGACAAAGAGGATCTCTCTTCCAGCTCGTTTTTTTCCCCTCATGAAGTAAAACTACCTGTGTCATGTTTGTGTTCACTCGTCTGTGGCTCATCTCTATAAAATTACAAATCTGAGCCTCAAATAAGCGGTAGTACTATTTTTTTAATGAAACAGCTGTGCTGAGACACTGCTGCATTTGCAAGTGAACCTGCAAATACTGGTCAACGTGCAGACTGCTGAGGTCACTGCATTCCGCTTCTAGCTGCAGATCTTGGGGCAGCCACGGCTGTGATGCTGGTGGGGCAGCCACGGCTGTGATGCTGGTGGGGCAGCTGTTGGACAGCCCAGGACAGTTTGGTTCTGCTTCATCGTGTTTGAAAAAGTCGCGGTTTAAGTGATAATTTGTATATCAGTTGGTACTTGTGCACGCTGTTAGACCCCATTTGTGCCATTCTAAAATCCTTTGATGTGAATTTTCTGTTTGGTACAATTAGAGACGATTCATTGAAGCAGAAGGGTAAGAACAGTCCATAGACCCCGAGTGGTGAGTCAGTGTTTCATTCTACCTCTAAACCATCCTGTTGGTGTGGGTGTCGATGTCCAGGTCCAGCCTGACAGCTTGCTGGTAGACTCGGGGCATGTATGTGATAGTGGGTTGATGGCCTTCTATGGATATTTGGCAGAAAACACTAGACTGACCCAGAGGCGAATGCTCATCTTTGGGAACGTGTGAAGTCTTTCCTGGTGGAACGTATGCTTTAAAAATGTTGTCCAGTGTGACAAATGCTTGTAAAGAACTGTGGAAGGAGTTACAGGAAGACTAGACTCTAGTCTGCTGCTAGTTGCCAAAGCCCAGGCACATTCCTGTGGAAGGGTTAGATGGGCGAGAAGGCAGCCCTACCAAAAAAAAAAAAAAAAAGAAAAAACCATCAGGTTCCTTGCTAGGACATAGGAAGGGGGTGGGGTACACAGTCATCCCCTTACATTATTGGAGGCAGAAGACTGGTTCTGAAGGGATGCAGGCATCTTGGGCTTTTATCTTTCTCTGTTTGTTTGGTCGCCCTGTCACGTGCCTGTGCTTTGACACTCCAGAGAGCTGGAACAAGGCAAACCGACCTCCAGCGTGCCATTGATAGCAGAGCTTGGAGGACCAGGGTGTCTTGCAGCCTTCCTTGGAGAAATGGTCTTTCCAGAAAAGGGACCTTTGTCCCTTACTTCTGGCTGGCATCTGATGAGGTGAGGAGGCTGGCCCAGAAGGCAAGGGACAGTAGGCAGTGGAGGAGGCCCTCCAGCCCTTCCCACCCCCGCGGCTCCCTCGGGCCCCCGAGGGTCAGCAGCCCCAAGCATTCACCTCTCCATCTCCATCAGCACGAAGGTGATTCCCTGTGAGAAGTGTAACCCAGAGATTTCTGTGCCAAAGACTGCCTCGTAGAGGCTTCGTCACCCCATCCTTCTTGGCTCCACAAAAGTCGGGGTGCTGAGATCACCGACTCCTCTCTTGTATTTATTTTCCAAGAGGTTTTTGCTTGAGGATGTGTCTTACCTCAGGCAGACACACATGGACAGGTTGAGACTTGAGCACGTGGCAGTGGAGTGGAAAGTCATCCCTGTCAACTGTCCCTGGGCCGGGGAAGTGAAAGGTTCCATTCACCTGGGTTAGAAATCCAGGCTAGGGCAGAAGCGAGAATTCCTAGAAACTGAGCAGATCTTAAAGATGCAGATGAGGTTGAAGAGAGCAGTTGCGATTTGCAGCAGATATGGACACTGCTCGTCCTTACCACGTGCTGGATCTCCAAGAAGACTCTAGGCTACTCTGCTCAAAGCAAGGAACCACTGCTCCTGCTCGAGCCAGGTTTGGGGTTGGATTTTATCATTTCTTAAGACTTAACGATGATTCCTGGTGACCTCAGAAAAGTGCGATTATGGACATGACGGGCTCGTATTTCACCGTGCTGCTCATTGAACCCACCACACACCTTTCTTTAGCCGAAATAACAAAAACCAGCACGACTCTGGGGATGGTGGTGAATGTAACCTAAGTTTGTCTCCATGCCAAATTTCAGCCACACCCAGAGTGTGTCCTTCATGTTATTGACTTGAATGTGTTTTCTCAGTGGCTGTCCACACGAGGGAATTAAATGCACACCTGCTGCTCGTTTCTTGTGAGGCTGCCATTTGTGTTGGGACGATGGGCTGCTCTGTTTAGAGAAGGGCACGGTGCCGTGTGGCAGTGTGCACATGGACTTTCTCTGGGGACCGTATCAGCCCAAGAGGCACCCAGAGGTTGTGTGACTTGGCCCCGCTGTTGATAGCATTGAAATCACGGGCACCTGGCTCTGTTTTGATGCCATTCGTGGGCCACACAAGAGTTCTCTGCCCTGTGTCCTGAGCTGGTGAGAGTGGAGGGACAGCCAGGGCCACAGCAGCCTGTCTTCTGAGCAGAAACGGCCCTTTAGAGCAGCCAGAGTAGAGCCCAGTTTTAACCCATCCCAAGACCCAACACAGGTCTGCCTGTTGTCAGGGTACGGCACACCAGTCCTGGTCCCCACCTTCCCAGACACCTACTTTCAAGGTCTGTGGAAACTGGGTAATCTCATCCTAAGGCTGGGGTAACACTGCTTTGGCCATCCCTCTCTGCAGAATTATTTTGGGAATTTGGGTGTATCTTCTCACTTTCAAAAATCCCCAATGTGCCACCAGGTTGAACATGCCCTCTCACTTACTGTGTTTTCTCTATTCAGATGACATTTCCCTCAAATTTACCTGCCATCCCCCGGGCCAGACCTACAGATTGATCTGGGTGTGTTGGGAGTTGTTCGCCTCTTTGTGGTTTGTTAATTCAGTGAATAAACCAGGAACCTGATTTTTCATCAACCCACCCAATAGGTGGTTTGCTTTCTGTATTAAGGATATCTGGTCTCTCCATAGTTGCACAGATCAGAGCATGCGCAGGGCTGTCTACATTAGAAAAGGTTTGGGGTGGGGAGCAGTTACAGGGGGTGTGACTGTTTTTTCTTAATCATATGTCTTTGAAATGCTCTCTGGGTGTGACTGTCTGACCCCCTTCTGTGTGGCAAAAGAAATATGTTATCGAGGTAGTTTTTACTACTATAGATAGTCTGTAAATAAGTTCTTTGAAAAAATAACGTTAACAAACCAGTAAGATATTTGTCTCATTCATAAACATTTTGTGTATTTAGCACTTGAAAGTCAACAAATCCAGACTTTTAGAAATGCCACAGACTGTTAAAAGCCTGACTCTACTTTTTGAGAAGTTGTCAGCACCTGCTAATATGCCTTATTCTTCAACTACTGTTTTTTAGATTCTGAATAGAAAGGGTTTTTAGAGTTGTAATCAGTTGTTCAGTTTAAATACTTGAGGCCTAACATAGCCAGTCTTTGTTCCTCTTAAAGAAACAAGCAAGAAATTGAGGTTCATAATTAGGGCTGCCTTTTGGGAGGAGAAAGCTAAGTATTGCTATTGCCAAATGATATTTTTGATAATGTAAGGAAACACAGGGACCACAAAACCTTTTTTTGTTGTTGTCGTTGTTGTTTTAAAGTGTGAAAGATTAATTTAGTGCCTTTTGGCACATTTCTGATATTACGGTATCAGCATCAACAAATCACTTAGATACAGAGAACTCTATAGATTATGACAATATTAAATGTTTACCCTGATTCTGTAGAACAGCTTCTTAAAAGATACCGTGGGGGCCTCAGAGCAGCATATTTTACATAGAAATTCTCCGCAGGTTGAAATGCCAAAAACACGAAACGTGCTGTTGACTCACGTAATTTAGTCCTTTGTCATAGAGCTTTTACTATTAAAACCAGTGATTGGGTACAGCACGTGAGCCTCTCTGGGAGGCGCTGCCCTCTCACCAGGTGATTCTGGGCAGCCTGTAGGCCAGGTGTGAGCAGGTAACACCTGCCAGCTCCCCTGTGTGACAGGCTGGCTCACAGTCTCGGACCATCCCTCCAGTCACAGATGATACTCGAAGGAGGGAAGGGGGATTGCTTTTTCCCCAGTGGGGAAGTGGGGAGGGGAAAGTACATTGCAAACAAAAATGTGACTCAGTGGGATAAAACAAGGCCCGCGTCAGCTGGGCCCCCATCGAATAACAAACCAGCAGTTCTTAGCAGTCAGCACCGTTCTCCTGGGCACCCCTGAGGTTTTGGTCCTGTCCTATAGCACCCTGTCCGTTGTACCCTTGTACCTGTTCCCTTGACGTCTGTGTGTCGGGAATGCGTTCAGACATGATGTACATCTGATACATTCCCGTGAAATAAACTGCCAGCAAACTTTCTAACTTGTATTTTAACTGTTGGAAAAACAAACAAACAAGCAAAAAAACCCTTTTGCTTAGGTCATGTCCAAATTATGGACTGTTTATTATTTTAGAAATCATTCTTTACATTTAAAATTTTAAAAGAAAAACCCTGAGGTATTGATCAAGTCCTCCGTGTAAATGTGTTCTCTTCTCTCCATGCTGCTGTTAAGCCAAATCAAAAGCTGTGGGGGGAAAAAAAAAAAAATGTGCTTGAGAATGTGTGTTGTAGATGAGAAGGCAACTTATTTACAGATCAAAGTCTTTGTTTCATGAAGCTACCAAACTTTAAAAAGAACGTCACCTTTTTTTTTTCCTTTGTTATGGAACCCAGAGATTATAAAGAGAAAAAAGTTCTTGTTGCATTTTTGATGCTGGCATGAGGTTTTTGTCCACTTTTTTTCATATATCTGCATATAAAAAATTCTGTCCATTGTGTACCATGGGATTAGTATTACATTTCAAGGTAAACAAAAATTTGTATTGCTTGATAAACTATTAGCTTGTAAATTTAAAACAGGTTTCTTTACCTCAATTAACTTAAAGTAATGGACCAATAAACCTATAAAAGACACTTTCTTTACCTTGAGTCACGTTCCGTTTGTACGGCTTTATAGGACAGGAAAACATGCGTGCCTCTTGTTCTGTTTTCTTATTTTCTCTGAAGAGGTATCCGTTTGCCTGCGAGAATCAGGATATGCATAGCGACAGGAAAAAAACCTATAATTTAACTGTTTTTATTCTTCATTTCTTTTTGGACTTATCCTCAGTTTGCCCTCTCCTACATCTTACAAGGTGGCACCAATCTGAGGACATGAAGAAACCACCCAGTGTCCATCTGTAACCGTGATTGGCAGGAAGGCTGGCAGCCAGCCCAGGTAATTACATGAAGGATTTCTTCCTATTCTATCCCGTAGCAAAGCAGGATGTCATATTCTGAGTCAGAGCCAGTCATTTCCTGATTTTTTTTTTTTTTGATTCCTGTGTTTTTAAAAAATCTGTAAAGAAAGAAGAAACGTCTGTAGCTCATTAGAGCGTTCGAGTGTGTTGTAAATTAGAGACCAGAATGCTCAGTTAAGCTTACCTAATGATGGCAATGCACTGGAAATGGACTTAAACTGGTGCTAAACTTGGCTTACTGATAGTAGACACCATTAATATAAGACTTCAGTTATACAAAATGAGGCAGCAAGGTGTGGGATAAGAGATTGGGGATCAAATGTCAGCTTTTCTACTTTCTAGGTATGTGGCTTTGGGCAAGTCACATCTCTCTGAAATTCAGTATTATGATCTTTGAAATGAAGACATGCCTTTCCTGAAGGGTTGCCGATAGGACTAGCAATAATGTATACAAAGCACCTAAGTGTCTGCTGGGCCCTCATTATGTGATAACCCTTATGGAAAGACTTGTCCTATTGTTCAAATATGGCCAACTTAAATATCCAGGATGTTCCCATAACAGTCCTTCCTGTGTGCTTTGCCAGTTGAAAATTTAAAAGGGAGATATATCATTTTTTAAACTGTTTTCCTTTTAAGAAGATTATGAAAATAGTATGCTGGAGGATTGTAGTGAGACTGAAGGTCTGGGGGAATAGATGGGAGTAGATCATAAAAAAGAAGTGATAGAAAGGGAGATGGATTTTTGTGGTGAGGGGCAGGGGTCAGAGATGACTTGGAGATTTCCAGCCTGGGAGCTGGGAGGTGATGCCATTTTCTGAAATATGAAATCAATCAAGAGAAAAACGGAAGGTGAAGTATAGGCTTAGATGGTGGGGTAGGAGAAGAATTTGGTTTGGACTTACGTTTGAGGAAACCCAGGGGGAGGTGTTGACTAGATTGTTGGAAAGAGAGTTCTGGTAGACTAGATGACCTGGGAAGGGAACCAAGGGCAGGGCTTTGGGGGCCTCAAGAATTAAGGATGCAGGGAGAGGAGGAGGGGGACTCAGCAAAAGTTTGTAAGGAGAAGAAGGCCCATAGATTAGAACAGTGGTTCCTAAGCCTGAGAGCTTGTGAAAACACCAATTTTGGGGCCCCAGCCCTAGAGTTTGATTTGGGCGGGGCCTGAGAATTTGCATGTCTAACAGGTTCCCATGGGATGCTGATGATGCCGATCCAGGAACCACACTTTGAGAACTAATGGGTTAGAACATCTGCTAGAAGACCTGGAGAAAGCTGAAAAGGTTTGACACTACTACCCTGGTGACAGGTGGGGTTGAAAAAGAGTCAATACTAGGGTGTTCAGAGCCCAGCTTAGGTGAAAACCCACAAGTTTGTGGCAGGGTCAATGTGGACAAATAAGGAAATTTTTCTAGATGTTGAGAGCAAGTTTTTTAGGACAGGAATGGAGAAGCCAATGATTAGATTCATTTAGGTTGGGGAACCAGTTCCGGGGCTAGGGTTGGGGAGGGCAGGAGTCCAGAGGAATGAGCATATTGGTGAGAGTTTGTTTAGAGAGGTAGAGCATGGCCTTGAACTCATCTGCCCCATCCCACGTTCTCTGCCGATGTTGCCTGTCTCAGCGAGGATCTCTGCCTCCTTAGGAAGGAGATTTGGGTTTGCCTGAACCCCAGATCTGAGTCATTCTTGCCTCCCTCTACCTCACCCTTCACAGTTCATCCATCACCAACTTCTGTTGACCTTTAGCTTGCAAATATTTCTCCAAGTCCATCTAACCTTTCTCCATCCTCATAGCTTCTTACCCAGTGTCAGTCCACCACCATCCTTCACCTGGATTCATGCAGAGGCCTCTCTGCTTGTCTTCCTTCTGCAAGTCTTGCTCACTCCTTCCTCCACCAATTCATTCTCAGTGCTGCCGGAGTCCTCTTTCTAAGATCAAGAGGTAAGCATTCCATGTTCCTGCTTAAAACCTTTCAACACCTATGCCATTACTCTAAAGAGAAACTATTTTTTCCTTTTAAAAAAACTTTCTATTGAAGTAGAGTTGATTTACCATGTTGTTAATTTCTTCTGTTATATATATTCTTTTTCATATTATTTTCCATTGTGGTTTGTCACAGGATGTTGAATATAGTTCGCTGTACTATGCCGTAGGACATTGTTGTTTATCCATCCTATATAATAGTTTGCCTCTGCTAATCCCAAACTACCATTCCTTCCCTCCCCCGCCTTTCCCTTGGCAACCTCAAGTCTGTTCTCTATATCCGTGAGCCTGTTTTTGTTTCATAGATATGTTGATTTGTATTGCATTTTAGATTCCACATATAAGTGATATCATGTGGTATTTGTCTTTCTCTGTCTGACTTACTTCGCTTAGTATGATAATGTCTAGGTCCATCCATGTTGCTGCAAATGGCATTATTTCATGCTTTTCAATGGCTGAGTAGTATTCCATTGTATATATGTATCACATCTTCTTTATCCATTCATCTGTCAGTGGACATTTAGGTTGTTTCCATGTATGGCTATTGTAGGTAGTGCTGCAGTGAACATTAGGGGTGCATATATCTTTTCGAATTACGGTTTTCTCCAGATACATGCCCAGGAGTGGGATTGCAGGATCATATGGTGACTCTCTTTTTAGTTTTTGAGCAACCTCCATACTGTTTTCCATAGTGGCTGCACCAATTTACATTCCCACCAACAGTGTAAGAGGGTTTCCCCACCCTCTCCAGCATGTGTTATTTGTAGACTTTTAAATGATGGCCATTCTGACTGGCATGAGGTGGTACCGCATTGTAGGTTTTTTTTTTTTTTTTTTTTTTAAGAAGGAATGTTTTTTTTTTTTTTAATTAATTAATTTATTTATTTTTGGCTGTGTTGGGTCTTCGTTTCTGTGCGAGGGCTTTCTCTAGTTGCGGCAAGCGGGGGCCACTCTTCTTCGCGGTGCGTGGGCCTCTATCGCGGCCTCTCTTGTTGCGGAGCACAAGCTCAGTAGTTGTGGCTCACGGGCCCAGTTGCTCCGCAGCATGTGGGATCTTCCCAGACCAGGGCTCGAACCCGTGTCCCCTGCATTGGCAGGCGGATTCTCAATCACTGCACCACCAGGGAAGCCCTCATTGTAGTTTTGATTTGCATTTCTAAAGAGAAACTTAAAAAAAAAATTTTTTTTATTGTGGTAAAAGTCACATAATATAAAACATACTATTTTACCCATATTTAACTGTACAGTTCAGTGGCACTAAGTACATTCACATTGTTCTGCAACTCTCACCATCATCCATCTCCCGAATTTTTCACCTTCCTAAACTGAAACTCTGTCCCCTTTAAACACTGACTCTCCATTCCGCCTCCCCACCCCACCACCTGCTGGCATACCCGTGTACTTTCTGACTCTATGAATTTGACTATTCTAGGTATAAAGAGACTTTTTAAAGGCTCTGTCTTGATGTTGTTCCTCCTCACTGTTCCAGTCTCACCTCTTGATTCCATTGCCCTGGATACCTCTCCCTCCGTCCCTCTTTTCTCCCCTCACATTGATTTCGTATATTTTGGGATATTTTCACCTTCAGGCCTTCCAGCGTGTTCTTTTTGCCTGGAATGTCCCTCAGCGTCCCACCTTGGTAACTCCTTATCTTTCCAGTCTTATGCCACTTCTTCTGAGAAGCCCTCCCTGCGCTCTTGTATCTGGATTATATGCTCCCTTATGTTAGCGTTTATTATAGGATACATCATTGTTGCCTCCTGTTCTGTCTGCTCCACCCATTCGATAATACACTGGTAGGGCAGGAGCTGTCGTGTTCTTGCTGTATCTCAGCACCTAGCATGGTGCCGGGACCTTAGTAGATGTGCCATAAAGTTTTGACCAGTCCCTGCAAGGGATCAGCGATACAACTCTGAGCCCAAATGCTCTGAGATTTAAATGCTAGCTTTTAAGCATTTGCAAGCTTTAAGTTTAACCCTAGTCTAAGAATGCTATGTCTGAGTTCCAGTGGGAAACTGACCAAAGAAAGAATGATTCACACACTCATGCTGTGAATGTTGATTTTATTAGGAGGTGAGTCTTTTATACACATAATTAAAATAGGCTATAAAAATAAGTACCTCAAAATAAAATGGCTCTTAGTATATCACCCCTCTCCCTTTACACCTCTCACTTTGGGAAATACTGTTGACTGAAAGTATCCAATTATATTCCTTTGAAGAAAGCCTTTTGATATTTGCTTCTTAAAAACAACAGTAACAGCAAAACTACCCTGAAGTCAAATGCCTGAGCTCCAGATTTCTCTGGAGTTGTTCACAGCTAACAAGGCCTCCGGGAAGAAAACTAACTTTTTTTCAAGTTTCTATTTTAATTTAAAAAATATTGACTGACGTTCACTGTTGGCAGTTCTTACAAAACATCCCTTCCCTATTCCCCTCAGGCTGTTGAAAATGTGTGCCTTTGAGTTCTCACGCAGGACTCCTGGGTGACTAGTCACCATATGTTGGAGCCCTCATACCAGACACTGAAGCCCTTCCGTTCCTGGGGCTTCAGTGAAGAAAAGGGGCTTCAGTGTCTGGTATGGCTGTGTGTGTGGCCTTCATATCACCCTTGAAAGTTCACACTCTACTGTCTGCAGAACCTAACCTCTGACTGATAGTGATGTCTGAAAGCTGAGAAAGTTACTCCATCAGGGGAAATGCTTTTCCCTACCCAGCAGGGACCCTTGAGCCAGAGCAAGTCACTCTGAGGCTGACTCTGGCTGGAACTCGGGTTTCTTGAGCAATGGGTTACTTTGGTTCCAGTTTCTGTTCCCTTCCTTGGTCTTCAGAGGGCCCCAGCCATTGCTGGTGTTTCTGGCTCCCGCAGATCAGCACCTTCCTTTCTCTGCAATGTCTCCATGCTGCAACCATGAGGCTTGCTTATAGGCCACGATGCTGTAAGAATTTACAATAGAGAATTATGAGAGAACAGCTGGAATGGGGCGGGGAGGTCTCTGGCCACCTCTTTATCACTGGTAGACTAGGAGGTTCTATCCATTAGGGCAGCAGAATGCTGTACCGCATGAAGGGAGATGGCCCGAGGGAACTTCTCTCACTCCAGCATCCTTCCTGTCCCATAACATCAAGAGCCCTTTGCATCTACATTTTCCTTTTCTTGGAGTCTCTTTCCATCTCACTTCTGCCCAATGATGAACTCCCATGTGGACCTCAAGATCAAGTTGTGCTCATCCCAAGCAGAATTAGCTGCATCCTCTTTTGCCTTTCCTTTTCTCTCTTCCATAAATCATTACATTGTTTTAAAATATTTGGAGATAAGTGAATGCATAGGAATGAGGAGCTCTAGTTGAAGTCTTGGATCTGTGTGACCTTTGGCATGTCCTTCAACCTCTGGTGTCCCCGGTTTTCTCAACTGTTTGAGCTCTAGGAACCTCAGGTTCTAAGCTGGCACACAGTTCTTCCTGATGGATGGACCACATCTGGAGCTGCTGGATGGGGTGTGAGCATAAATCCAAACCCTTCTAAGGAAAAGCTTTGTGGAAACTTCCAAACACTGATTCCCCACCTTCCATGAGCCCCAGGGGGGAGCACTTACTGTACTTAGAGCTCATGGTATGACAGAGCTGGTAAGAGGCAAGCCAAGACTTAGAGGCTGCTAGCCCAGGACCACATGAACTCCGGTTGCAGGCCTGACTCCACAGCTCACCCCTCCCTACTGTGGACCACGACGGCACAGCCACGTGGTTGATGAATTAAATTAAGGCAGGACAAGAAAACTTGTAAACATAAGATTCTCTGCCCATTTGAGCAACTGCCTCCTCCCCTTTAGTGTGCATTGTGTGCCTGCATTATACGCTGCTAACTAGATCCCCTTAGAAGACACAGGAATTCCTACTCACCAAAAAAAAAAAAGCAATTTCCTCCTGGTGCCAGCAAGGTAACTCCCTAGGAGTTAACATTCCTTTCTCAATCCTGTAAGGGGGTCATAATAACCCACTGCTCACCTTGTTGGACTATGTAAACTGTCAATATGTTACTTTGGTTTTCTTTTCTGGTCCATATTGGGAAATTTTTTCAAATTGGAGTACAGTTAATTTACAATGTTGTGTTAGTTTCAAGTGTACAGCAAAGTGATTCATGTATATATTCTTTTCCATTATAGTTTATTACAAGATACTGAGTATAGTTCCCTGTGCTATAAAGTACGTACTTGTTTACCTACTTTATATACGGTAGTGTGTATATGTTAATCCCAAACTCTTAGTTTATCCCTCACCCCCCCCCGCCCCCGCAATATGTTACTTTGATGTATAACCCATTGTCTGAAAAACTTATGTAGGGCTTCCCTGGTGGTGCAGTGGTTAAGAATCCGCCTGCCAATGCAGGGGACACGGGTTCAAGCCCTGGTCCGGGAAGATCCCACATGCCGCGGAGCAACTAAGCCTGCGAGCCACAGCTACTGAGACTGTGTGCCACAACTACTGAAGCCCACGTGCCTAGAGCCCATGCTCTGCAACAAGAGAAGCCACCGCAATGAGAAACCTGTGCACCGCAACCTAGAGTAGCCCCCACTCGCCACAACTAGAGAAAGCCTGCGCACAGCAACGAAGACCCAATGCAGCCAAAAATAAATAAAATAAATTAATTTTAAAAAAACCCAAAAAACAACTTATGTAACTGTGCCTTGACCTCTAACAGGTGGAACAGTCCTCAGAGTTTTCTGAAATACTGTCTCCCAGGTTATAATCCTTGGGATAGCATGACTAAAATTTTCTATTTCTTTCTTAGATTGACTATTGATCAATTTTCATTGATATGGTGATGGCCAACCCCTGACTTCACGGCCAGTCAACAGGCAGCTCTGGGATACGGATGGTCAGCAGTGCTGGCTAGTAGGTGTCACACCCTTCTGACAGATTGTTCATTCATTAAATACTTTGAGTACACGCTAAGCTCTCTGCTGGACACAGGATACGAGGTGAGCCAAACAGGTGTGGTTCCTGCCCTCAGGGAGCCTACAGTCTAGTGAGCAAGCTTGTAAAACATGATAATCACTAAATAATCATCAACTTTTCCTATGAAGGAAAAGTATAGGAAGCTTGGGGAGCATATAATAGAAGGATCGAAGTTAGATTGAGAAGGGGATTTTCTCAAATCCTCTTTGAGAAAATGGTGTTCAAGTTAAGACCACAACTAAGTTGTGTTAAGAAAGATGTGTGGGTAAGGAAGGGGGACGAGCATGAGGGTAGGCTCCTGGGGCTGAAGCATAGAATGAGAGGCTAGATTATGAAGGACCTGTGGTCCACGGTAAGAAATTTGGGTCTTAAGAGCAGTGAAAGCCAAGCGCAGAGCTTTGGGCAGGAGATGATGTGAACTGATGTACACTCTAAGGAAATTGCTCTGGCCACCTGATGGAGAGAGGATGAGAGGGGAACACGTGTGGATGTGGGGAGAATGGCTCAGAGGCGAATTTGGTCCCCCAAGTGCTTGGGTGGCAGCAGTAGGGATAAAGAGAAAAGGATGAATTGGAGGCATATGTTGGAGGTAGAATCAGTGAGGCTTAATGGATGGGAGGTGTGGGGAGATGAACAAGAGAGAGGACATTGGTGACTCTCCAGTTTCTACCCTGGGTGAGTGCCGATGCCATTTAATGAGATGGGAAAGACTGGAGGGGAGCAGACTTTAGGAGGGCATCAAGGACCCAATTTTGGAAATTGAAATGGTAATTTGAGGTTTTGAACATACTTTAGATTGCTTAGAGAGGACATGACATGAGATGACATCCCAGAGCAGAGCCCCAAAGAATTCTTCCATGTGGAGGTTTATAGAGAAGTCAAAGAGGTAGGAGAAACCCGGGAGGGGAGGTGTTAAGAAAGTCAAGTGACAGTGACAAGTGCCTTCCAAGGAAAGTGACCAACAGTGCTGGGGGCCTCTGAGAATCCACGCAATATGAGGATGGCAGGGAGTCCGCTGCATTCAGCTGTGAGGAAGTCAGATCTTAGCGTAGCCCTGGTGGCATTGAAGGGGGAAATCGGTCTGTATAGTGGGTTGAAAAGTGAACGGGAGGTGAGGATGAGACAGCAGGTGCAGACCAGCACTGGAGAACGTGGCCATAAAAAGGAGGAGGAGAGAGGGTGGTAGATCACTTGTCACTTCTGATAGGAAGAATTCAGGAGAGGGAACAGCTAAGTAGTGCAAGTAAGCTCTCTAAGGAGAGGAGAGAGCTGGCACCCAGATACCCAGTGACTCTTCTAAGAAGCAAGTCAAGTAGTGGCTGAGAACCAACTGCCTGGGTTCAAATCCTGTCTCTGCCACTTATTAGCTCTGTAATCTTTGGCAAGTTACATGACATCTGAGAGTCGGTTTCTTCATCTGCACAATGGGGATAAAATGGTAGTTGTCTCAGAGGATTGTTTGAGAAGGTTAAAAATATATGAAATATTTAAAGTAGTGCCTGGCACATAATAAGGGCTGTTTAAGTGTTTGCTATTATTATCTTTCAGAGAGAGGTTGAGGGGAGGAGAAGGACAGGATGGGTGCAAAAGGACGTAGGCTTGTAGAAGATGAGCCTATTCCCCTCTGATGGCGTCTGTTTTCTCTATGGAGCACGAGGCCGCAGCCGAGCGCATGTGTGTCGGGCAGCCAGTGGGTTGCGGCTGGGCAGAGCAGACAGTGATTCCCGCAGCATCTCCCTGTCACATGTAAAGACGAGCAGGCAGGAGAGGGCAGGTTCTCACAGTGACATGAAATTGACTCACTTTGGTACCAGGAAGGGCTGGGGCCACACTCCCTTCCTGCAGATGGGCTGTTGGCAGCTCAGCCCAGGAACCTCTCCTCCCAGCCTTCTGCCCTCCATGGCCTCCTCCACTCCCTGCTGTGACATGTCTTCCTGGGCTTTTATGTGTCATTGGAATGTAGCTTTTCTTTCTGTGGTTAGAGAGTTCTGGTCTTTCCTGCTAATAGCGCTTAATGATTGATGGTGCAGCCTTGGCCTCTTGTAATAATTTTTCAGGATCTTATTTACTTGTGACTTCGTGGAAGGGAAAGGTAATAGAAAAACTCCCTTTATACCAGAGGTTCTCAACCTTGGTTGTATATCCGAATAAACTGGAGAGCTTTAAAAAATTCCTGTGCCCAGGCTGCATCCCAGATCAACTGAGTCAAAATCTCTGCGGGTAGGAGCCAGACATCAGTAGTTTTTAAATCTCTCCAGGTGATTCCAGTGTACAGCAAGCAAAGGAGGCTTCGTTTGCACATGGGTCCCTCTATAGCTAAATGTCTACAACAGAGGGAAACAATTAGCAACTACTTAAGTGCCTCAATTCACATGAGCATTCAGTTACTTAAGATTGGTTTAGGGCTTCCCTGGTGGTGTAGTGGTTGAGAATCTGCCTGCCAATGCAGGGGACACGGGTTCGAGCCCTGGTCTGGGAAGATCCCACATGCCACGGAGCAGCTAGGCCCGTGAGCCACAATTGCTGAGCCTGCGCGTCTGGAGCCTGTGCTCCGCAACAAGAGAGGTCGCGATAGTGAGAGGCCCGCGCACCGCGATGAAGAGTGGCCCCCGCTTGCCGCGACTAGAGAAAGCCCTCGCACAGAGACGAAGACCCAACACAGCCATAAATAAATAAATAAAATTAAAAAAAGAAAAAAAAAAAAGATTGGTTCAAGATTCTGTCCCTGTTTCTCTGATAAAAGATCATGAAGATCATGCATATCTTAATCAAGATTCCATGCACACAGTGTAGGACTGGGTCCAAGTGCATATTACATAGTACATTGGGGGGTAGGTGTCAAGGGCAGCACACCTGTTTCATGCACCCCAAAGTCTCTTAAAAAAGGGAAAGCATCTCCTTAGCACACATATGAAGCAATGAAACTGCAGAAAGGAACCAATTATTGCATATTCTCATTGCTTTCATGTGTTTATATCTCTAGCTATGACACACATTAACTAGTCAGACTTGTTTTCTTTTGTTGTTTTTTGTTGATTTGTTTAGGTCAAAAGACTATATTTCAACCAACTGCCAATCAGACAGGACTGGATAACTTCCAGGTGGCACGGCTACTAACCCATTACTCACATGGACAAAGAGCTGGGACTCCTGAGAAGTTTGCACTGTGGGTCAGCTCTAGCTAAACCCAACCTATTCAGCTGAGACTCTCATGAAAACAGCGGCACGTGAAAAGGCCTAAGGGCTGGGCAGCTTGAGGACAGGTCTGGCTCAGTCCTACACCTTGAGAAAATGAGAACTGGCCCAAGAAGGCACTAGTAATCAAGTCTGCTGTTTTGTACAAATTCTCTCAGCTGTTTGATCCTCATATCTTATTTTCTCAAGTATGAAATAAAGCAAAGAGCCTTCATGATTGATGGCTCCTGTCTCAGGAGGCTCAGCCTTCTATGCAGGCAGGGACCTATGCAATGCGATGTGAGAATTCAAAGAAGATGTTGAGACTTCCACCATCCACTTCCCACTTTCAACCTGCCTTCAATTCTGGTCTACTCTGCTGCCTATAACACCACCATTACTGATATGTAGGGCTCTGGTGTGCTACTGGTCCCTTTAAAATGCATATCTATATCAAGTCCCTTGTATCTTACTGTGGATATCAATAATCCTCTGGTAGGACTGATACAAGTGTGAGATAACCACACCTTAGGAAAGGATAAAAGGGCCTAAACAGACCAAAACTGAGCTAATATGTAGCCACTAGTTGTTACATTGGCTACTGAACACTTGAAAGGTGTTCAAATGGAGTCCAAATTGAGGTGTGCTGTCAGTATAAAATACCAGATTTTGAAGATTTAGTTTAAAAGACTCATTGATTTCATAAATTGATTACAAAGATATTTTGGATCTATTGGGCCAAATCAAATGTTATTAAAATCATTTCACCTGTTACTTTTATTGTTTTTAAACGTGGCTACTAGAAAATTTTAAATCACATAATATGGCTTGTACTTGTGGCTCATACCATATTTCCCTTGGATGGGGCTGGTCAAAGACCAGACTGTTCCATGTGGTCCATTTTGGTGATGATCTAGGCTGGCACTCTCCCCATGGGCCTGGAGTACCCCTCCTTTCCTTCTCTAGCCTTCCTCCTGCCTGTTATCTTCCAGACTTTAGCGCTCTTGTTTTGCAAACAAGACAATTCCCCCAGAGAGGTCAAAGGAACTGCCCACATCCTACAGGGGAGCTCACACAGTCTGGTGGCCATGAGATTTAAAGGGCACTGAGCACAGAAGTTGCCAAGCCCTTGGAAGGTACAGAGAAGAAGGAGTACCTGGAAGTGAGGCCGGCTGACTCTCACCTAAAGGAGACTAAACAAAAGAGGTCTGAGTGGTACAAGAAGGTTTCTAATCCCAGCCCCTGATTACAAGGAAGTATATGAGTTGCCTATAAATTGTATTACAAAACCACCAGGAAGTGAGCCAGCTTGTTAGGGCCCTCTGTTTATTACTTATAACTTTAGGGAATTTCCAAATTGCCAGATTATTAGTTTGGGGGAACAGGAGAACTTTTCCTCTGTGAGAGAGCCTACTCAGAACCCATTGTGTAATTGTTGAAAATAAATAATACTTTATGATAATGGGCTGGAAATGCTCCAACAGTCCTTGACCTAAGCCCCAGGCCCCAGCCCAAAGAGCAGATGCTGGTCCTGTCTTACCCAATCGGGATGATGGCCAGGAAGGAGAGAAAGGAGGAGAGTGCAAAGCAGGTGCCAACGAACTTCTCCATGGTGAGCTGATAGATCTTGTTGTACACCGTGGATGTCACCACCCCGGTCAGAGCCAGGGACAGCTGCAGGATGACAAACACCTTTCCTGTGGAAGGGACCAAGGTTACCAAGGTTACTAAGCTGTCCCTCCATGTTCCCTGAGAGCTGAGTCTCTGGGGGGTTCTCAGGAGACCCCTCACCCTTCCCAGACTCCCTCTTGTCTTCATGGCTCATTTTACAGGATTCTTGCCTCCACCCAGCTGACTTTTCCTGTGGCCCGTGGATGGTAGTATCTCCCTTTGACTGTGGCTTTTCAGCGGCTGACTTTCCGAGTCTTTCCCACCCTGCTGCTCTCACTCCCTCCACTCTGGATGGACACCAGTGTGTTTCTAGTGTCTTCACGGCTGCTTCTGGAACTCTCTCCTGTGCCTTCTGCCAGTCCAAACCCTGTGCCTCAAGCCGAGTGGCTCTGAAACCGTCCAGACAGAGAGAACCTCCGAGAAATTCCTTTCACTCACCATAAGAGGAGCCCTTGATGAGTTTGGACATTGCCGATCGGATGGTTGTGATGGGGATGAGAGCGAACAGCATGACGGCCCGAGCTGGAAAGGAATCACAGGAGAACACTCCTCACTGTAGCCCAGCCTTGGCCAAAGAGTAAATTAGAATAGAGCAAGGCCTCCCCTAGAACCCCCTCTCCCACAGTCCTATGTGGCCTTGAAGAAATGGTTTCTCTGCTGGCAGACTAGGATGCCCCCACCTCCTCCCCCCACCCCGGGCAGGCTGATTCTCTGAGCACATTGCTGCAGACCCATCTGCAAGGTGCCAAGCACAGTGGTGACAGAGGGTGAAGGGTGTCTTTATTGGTAGAGTTAAGTTGTTTCTAGGGAAGTGGAGCTGATGTCACTCAGAACTCCTTGCCTCCTGGGAGAGAGGTGTCTGCCCTCGCCGTTCATCGTCACCTCTGGGAGGTGGTCCCAGGAGCTTTGGCAAACTGCATCTAGAAATGTGTGCCACTAACACACCTGCCACACCCCTCCTTCCCTCAAGCCCTGTTCATTATCCCTTGGCGGGGGTGTGTGTGTGTGAGGTGGTGGGGAGGGAAGGGGAGGGGGGACTCTGGCCCTTGCACACAGCCTGTTGAACTGGGAGCTGGCTAAAGGTAATCTTGCCATTTTGTGAGGGGTTTTTCTGAGTTGTGTGACCTCCGCCAAAGGACGGTCTCTGGGAACCATCTAGGGTTGTTCGAATATGTTAGCCACTAGCCAGCCACGTGACTATTTAAATTAATTTACATGAAATAGTATGAAAAATTCTGTTCTTTAAGTTGCACTGGCCACATTTCAAGGGCTTCATAGCCACACGTGGCTAATGGCTATTGTATTAGGCAGAACAGATACAGAACATGTCTATCATTGTAGAAAGGTCTGTTGGAGCATGGGCCAGGGCTCTCTGCCTGTGGTTGTCTTTGTTCTCAGATAGGAACTTCATTCTGCTTCCTTGAGGGAATGAATGTATTACATTGGTTGTGGAAGGCATTTATGGAGAATTTTTCTCTCTTTTTAAAAAGCTTGTGCTTGACCCAAAATGATTGAAATGATTTTAATTAAAGGACTTTTTCAGCTGGATTACTTAAAGTTTTATCCCTTTAAAACTGGGGAGAAGAAACTCAACCCCATCTCCTCCACTCGAGGGCATCCCGAAGGCTCTCCTGCTGACTCCAGGCACCACTGACCAGCCCTCCCTTGACTTCCTAGAGCTATGGGCACCACTCTGGTAACATTTCAGGGGCCACACAAGTAACAATACCGACAAACTCAAGTGCACATAATCCTGTCTCCCTTGTGTCTCCTAGGTCGCAGGTATAATCTCCGGTGCTCAGCTGGGACACCTAGACCACAGCATCCCTGGGGTCAGCCCCATGACTCGGGGGATGCGCCGTGTCCTTGTCCTGCCTCCCCAAGAATGCCAGACTCACCAATGTAGAACATGTATGTCTCTTTTACAAAAGCCAAGAGAAGGGCTCCAGACGCAAAGGAGGCCATTCCAATCATGATCATGGTGGTGTCCTGGAAGTAGCGGGAGAAGACCAGGACGCCCAGGAAGCTGGTGATGAAGATGGTGTACCCTGAAGCCATACCATAGCCCACCTGCACTTGGTTCCAACTCAGAGGCTCCCTCAGCACAAAAAGGGGTATCATGTCCACTGTGCCCACCACTGCCAGGTCATATACGATGGCACCCACAAAGAGCAGGGCAATAATGGTTTTCTCGGGCTTTGCTTTTGCAGGAGATGAAGGGTGCCTCACCACACTCTGCATGTCTGTTGGATCAGGATCCAGGGCGTTATAGGTGCCGACTGTGCCAGACACCGTATCCACAGCCTTGCTGGGCTTGGCCTTGGACTCAGGGACCTTCAGCACCAAGAGGCTGTAGAAAAGGGCACAGGTGGCACAGCTCACGCTGAAGGCGGTCAGCACCAGGCCCTCGCTGGAGTGCCCGACTATCTGCTTGAAGAGGTGCCCAGAGATCATGCTCCCGCAGAATCCCGCCAAGCCCAGGATCAAGTCAATCACGATGAGGCGCAGGGAGCGGCGGCCCTCCGAGGAGCCGAGGGATCCCAGGGCCATGACCCCCGACCAGAACGCCGAGAAGCCACCACACAGCCCGTTCAGCGCCGCCGCCCCGTATAGCATCTCCACGGGCCAGTCCAGCAGCACCTTGAGCAGCAGCGCGAGGCGGGAGAGCATGAAGCCCAGCAGAGGCATGCAGATGGAGATCTTGCGGTGGTAGCGGTCGCTGAGCCAGCCCAGCCCATAGGCCGACAGCAGGGGTGTCAGGCCCATCACAAGGTTGTAGATGATGTAGAAGTTGGAGATGGCTCTCTGCTGTTGGTTCTCTAGGGTCCCCTGGGGCGATGGGCTGGCGCTGTGGTTGGACAAGACCCCCACTCCGAAGGACGCCTTCACCACGAGGAGCAGCCCCGCGTCGTAGAGAGAGGTGGCCATCTGGGTGGAGGCCACCACGGGCTCGACCCAGGTCCATGCCTGGAGGCGAGGCAGGGGGCCCCTGCACGGGCAGATGGTCCCCGGGCCCATGTGGTCTCTCTGATGGGGGATGGAGGGAGGGGCTTGCCCGCTGCCGCTGCCGCTGCCGCTGTGGCTCCGGAGGGCGGGGGCGCAGCCCGGGTGCGCGCGGGGAAACCTGCGAGCCGAGCTGAGCCAGGCGCAGGGCGCAAGTGACAGCAGCCGGTCAGGCGGCCGAGTGATCTCCGGGACCGCGGCCACGCCTCCCCGGACCAAAAAGGGCCACGCTCCGCCCCCGGCGGCGGAGCAGGACTGGCGGCGGCCCAGGGAAGCCGGGCGCGGGGAAGCGCGCGGCGAGTCTGGAGTCTCCACTGCGACCCCGCGTCACGCTGCTCCGGGCAGCGCGGCCGCCTGAAGGGCCGATTTCCGCACGGCCGGGCGTGCCTGGACCTCCCGCAGGTCGCTGGGCACCTTCTCCTGGGACTTGGCCTGGCCTGAGACAACCCTGCCCCCCAAGGCAGGGGGCAAAATTCTGTCCCTGGAAGGCAGTTTGGGGCAAGCAGTGAGGTGCCTGGGATCAGCGGGTTGGGGGAGGTGGGGGTGGGCGGTGAGGTTTTATTTTGGGATTTAAAAGTGACGGGGACCTATGTGCTGTGGGGAGCTGGGTAGCAGAGACTTTGAGAGAAATTTTAAAAAAACTCAGGAGTCCTAGTATCTGAGGTGCTGATTTCAATTCTTTTTCAATTCTTTTGGATAAAGACCCAGCAGTGGGATTGCTAGATCATAGTGCTGCTTTTATTTTTTTGAGGAAACTTCGTTGTTTTCCATAGAAGCTGCCCCATTTTCCTTTCACAGCACCAGTGCACAAGGGTTCCAATGTCTCACATCCTCACCAACACTTATCTATTCTGATAAATAGCCATCTTGACAGGTGTGGGGTGATACCTCACTGTGGTTTTGATTTGCATTTCCCTGATGATTAGCTTATCTTTTCATGTGCTTCTTGGCCATTTGTGTATCTTCTTTGGAGAAATGTCTATCCAAATCCTTAGCCCATGTTTGTTTTACAACTGAATTGTAGGAATTCTTATATATGTTGGAGATGAACTCCCTTTCAGATATATGATGTGCAATATTTTCTCCCATTCTGTAGGTTGCCTTTTCACTCTGTTGACTTTTTTTCTTTTGCAGTGCAGAAGCTTTTTAGTTTGATGTAGTCCCACTTGTTTATTTTATTTTTTTTTAATATATAAATTTATTTATTTATTTATTTTTGGCTGCACTGGGTCTTTGTTGCTGTGCACGGGCTTTCTCTAGTTGCGGCGAGCGGGGGCTACTCTTCGTTGCGGTGCCGTGGCTTCTGTTGCGGAGCATGGACTCTAGGCGTGCGGGCTTCAGTAGTTGTGGCACACAGGCTCAGTAGTTGTGGCTCGCGGGCTCTAGAGCACAGGCTCAGTAGTTGTGGCGCACAGGCTTAGTTGCTCCACGGCATGTGGGATCTTCCTGGACCAGGGCTCGAACCCATGTCCCCTGCCTTGGCAGGCGGATTCTTAACCACTGCGCCACCAGGGAAGTCCTATTTTTAGGTTCTTGAAGAGAGATTAGTACTCCTGTGTTCGTTGCAGCACTATTCACAATAGGCAAGATGTGGAAGCAACCTAAATGTCCACTGATGGATGATCGGAAAAAGAGCATGTGGTATATAAATACAACTGAATATTATTCAGCCTTTAAAAAGAAGGAAATCCTGAGATTTGTGTCAACATGGATCAACCTTGAGGACATTATGCTAAGTGAAATAAACCTGTTGCAGAAAGACAAATGCTACATGAGTTCCCATATGAGGTACCTAAAATTGTCAGATTCATAGAGTGGAATGGTGGTTGCCAGGGATTGGGGGCGGAGGGAGGGAGAAATGGGGAATTACTAATCAAGTAGCATAAAGTTTCAGTCAAGCTAAATGAAGAAGCTCCAGAGATCTGCTGTACAACATTGTATTTACAGTCAGTAACACTATATACACTTTAAAATTTGTTAAGAGGGAAGCTCTCATGTTAAGTGTTCTTACCACAATTAAACAACAACAGCAACAAAAAACAAACAAAAACCCCAAACAAAACCCTCAGGAGCAGCTAGGCTCAGCCCTTCCTCCAAGACAAAGGCCTCTTGGAGAAGAGTCCTGCTTTGAGCACCTGAATTAAAGGGCCAGGAGCCAGCACAGGACCCGAGCCAGCACAGGACCCAAACCAGCGTGGGTCCCAGCCTGGAGGCTTTGTCCTTAAACCCCAGCGCCAAGGGAGAGAGGGGGAGGTCCTGCCAGCCCTGTGTGTCCCTGCAGATGCCAAAATTGGACTCTGGCAGGGGCTAGATCCCACAAGAACAGTCACCAGGATCATTTGCTGCTGAATAAACTCCCCAGGACCCTTTATTTCTTTGCAGTTGTTCTCCTTCTGTCTCACGGGCTCACTGCCTTGGATTAGGTGGAGATGGGTTTCCCTGGCTGACTTGCTTCCTCCTTTTAAGTACACACTCCTGCAGAGAGGACCTTCTTCTGACTTGAGTCTCCCTTGTATGACTTTAGGTTCCTGCTCGCCAGGGCTGCTGTGCCTGTGTCGGGGTCGAGCAGACAGGGAGAGAGGTGGAGCGTTTGTTTTGACTTTCCATTGGGGGGGGACGGGGGGGGGAGGCAGAAAAGAGGCGTGGGGAAGTGAGACTCGGGTCTGCTGGTGAGAACAGGAACCCCCGTGTCAGTGTGGTCAGAGGAACTTTAGAAGAATAGGAAGGTCTAATAGGGCTCTAAACAGCTTGCCATCTCATGTGTATATGAATCCTTGCTGAGACCTCACCCTACCTCCTTGGTTCTTTAGAAAAGTCTACTCATGAATGTTTTGTGTAAGTGGAATTTTTTATTTTTTTATTTTGGTGGAAGCCGGTGAAGAATCTGTGATTCATGTCTGGATTAACATAACCCTGGGCAGAGAGCATGAGCGAGCAGGAGAGGAGACCACAAGACCACCAGTCTCCCAGGGACTTGCTGAAATCTGGGATGGGCTTGGGAATGTCACAGGCTGTGGACTTGGGTAGTTAAGCCGTCTGACCCAGATCCTGAGGGCCAGGGAGACCCTCGCTGCTGATGCAGGCTGCACTGATGGGAAAGGTGTTCTTCTCTATTGTTGACATTTTAGGGGCTGAGGTGAGCCTTTTCCCAAGACATTACAAGTGAAGGAAAGAAGATGCCCTCCAAGACATAAATATATAATGAACAAAGCAAAGATGTACAAACTCATTCTAGGAGACAGAGATAAACCTTGTCAGTGACCATCCAAGAACTTTCTTTCTACGGTTTCCCAATGGCTGGTCCATCGCTACATGCAGGGGCCACCCCAAGTTCCCTTGCCTGAGCACAAGCAATCTTCTGGTTGTGATTTTACTTCCCAATAGAGCTGAGCGCAGGAAGAAAATGTGCTAGTTACGTGAATACTCCAAATAATTTCTCATGGTAAGTTAATACATTGGCATTCTGATTTCTCTGCCTTTCTAATTTGGTTAATGTGGGCCTCTGTCTGGGAAAGGAATTCCCTCTCCGAGTGCTGATGAAGTTTATTCTGTCAGGCTGAGAGCTAGGCCTCATTTATAATAAGTTATCAAAATAATGAATGCCACCCATGGATCTTCTTGGGAAATTGTTTCATTGGCTACTCCCCCTCAGGGTGGCACCCTAACATTGCCCAATTTTATAGATGAGGAAACAGACTTAGGGTGGCTAAATCATTTGCACGAGGTCACACAGAGCCAGAATTCAAATCTTGGTTTGTGTGACTTCAGAGTCCATGCTATTTTCACAGTGCTCCATTTCTGACATAATTGAAGAGATACATTTTCAAAATGCATTTGTGTGTTCAAAACTTTGTCAAATACTGTGAGCCTATTCCTAAGATATTTTCAAACTCAGTGATTCATTTGTTCATTCATCATCCATTCATCTACCATCCATCCATCCATCATTTACAAGCATTTTTTGAGTATCAGGCTCACTACTTGGTACCAGGGATACAAAATGCTTTGCCCTCAAGGATCTTTCAAGTCTGAAGAGTTATCAATAGGCACTGTACAAACACTCCAAGTTCTGTTTTACACATGTAGTCACTGACGCCAGGCTATGCCTCCTCTTTCAAAGATTCTGGCTTAATGGGATTCCTATCTACCCCAAGCTCTGCTCCCAACATGAACGGCCTCATGAACAACCTGCTCAACACTGTAGAAGAAGTAAGAAATCTGTTTTTACTGGCCAGGATACATTGATTCTTCTTCTGGTAAGAACACCCTATTTTTCCTCTGATGAACCATCTTCCAAGTGGAAACGAGACTCAGGTCTGGCCAATCACAGCACTGAGTGCCTGTGATCACAGTGATTGGTTTGGAGATGGAAATGTGACCCAAATTTGAACCAGTAAGAATGAGGCCCAGGACTCTGACTTAAATAGTTAGGGAGGAGACACTTATTCTTCTCTGCTCATCTTAGACTGGTGAGGATGAAAGTCTGGAGGTTGCTGGCAGCCGTTTTGCTCCCACTAGAGCAGAGCTTGCCTGAGATTGGAGCCCATATAGAGGACAACAGAGCTGAAAGATGGAGAGTCAGATCCTGATCACATCCTACGAGCTCTGCCTGAAGCTAAACTACCTCTTCACCTTTTTTTCTTTTTTTAGCATCCTTATTGGAGTATAATTGCTTTACAATGGTGTGTTACTTTCAGCTGTATAACAAAGTGAGTCAGCTATACATATACATATATCCCCATATCCCCTCCCTCTTGTGTCTCCTTCCCACCCTCCCTATCCCACCCCTTTAGGTGGTCACAAAGCACCGAGCTGATCTCCCTGTGAGATGCAGCTGCTTCCCACTAGCTATCTATTTTAAATTTGGTAGTGTATATAGGTCAATGCTATTCTCTCACTTCGTCCCAGCTTACCCTTTCCCCTCCCCATGTCCTCAAGTCCATTCTCTACGTCTGCATCTTTTTTCCTGTCCTGCCCCTAGGTTCTTCAGACCTTTTTTTTTTTTTTTTTTTTGGATTCCATATATATGTGTTAGCATACGGTATTAGTTTTTCTCTTTCTGACTTACTTCACTCTGTGTGACAGACTCTAGGTCCATCCACCTCACTACAAATAACTCAATTTCATTTCCTTTTTATGGATGAGTAATATTCCATTGAATATATGTGCCACATCTTCTTTATCCATTCATCTGTTGATGGACACTTAGGTTGCTTCCATGTCCTGGCTATTGTAAACAGTGCTGCAATGAATATTGTGGTATATGACTCTTTTTGAATTATGGTTTTCTCAGGGTATATGCCCAGTAGAGGGATTGCTGGGTCATATGGCAGTTCTGTTTTTAGCTTTTTAAGGAACCTCCATACTGTTCTCCATAGTGGCTGTATCAATTTACACTCCCACCAACAGTGCAAGAGGGTTCCCTTTTCTCCACACCCTCTCCAGCATTTATTGTTTGTAGATTTTTGATGATGGCCATTCTGACTGGTGTGAGGTGCTACCTCATTGTAGTTTTGATTTGCATTTCTCTAATGATTAGTAATGTTGAGCATCCTTTCACATGTTTGTTGGCAATTTGTATATCTTTGGAGAAATGTCTGTTTAGGTCTTCTGCCCGTTTTTGGATTGGGTTGTTTGTGTTTTTCATATTGAGCTGCATGAGCTGCTTGTATATGTTGGAGATTAATCCTTTGTCAGTTGCTTCATTTGCAAATATTTTCTCCCATTCTGAGGGTTGTCTTTTCATCTTGTTTATGGTTTCCTTTGCTGTGCAAAAGCTTTTAAGTTTCATTAGGTCCCATTTGTTTATTATTGTTTTTATTTCCACTTCTCTAGGAGGTGGGTCAAATAGGATCTTGCTGTGATTTATGTCATAGAGTGTTCTGCCTATGTTTTCCTCTGTTTTATAGTGTCTGGCCTTACATTTAGGTCTTTAATCCATTTTGAGTCTATTTTTGTGTACGGTGTTAGGAAGTGTTCTAATTTCATTCTTTTACTTGTAGCTGTCCAGTTTTCCCAGCACCACTTACTGAAGAGGCTGTCTTTTCTCCATTGTATATTCTTGCCTCCTTTATCAAAAATAAGGCGACCATATGTGTGTGGATTTATCTCTGGGCTTTCTATCCTGTTCCATTGATCTATATTTCTGTTTTTGTGCCAGTACCATACTGTCTTGATTACTGTAGCTCTGTAGTATAGTCTGAAGTCAGGGAGCCTGATTCCTCCGCTCTGTTTTTCCTTCTCAAGATTGCTTTGCTATTCGGGGTCTTTTGTGTTTCCATACAAATTGTGAAAATTTTGTTCTAGTTCTGTGAAAAATGCCATTGGTAGTTTGATAGGGATTGCATTGAATCTATAGATTTCTTTGGGTAGTATAGTCATTTTCACAATGTTGCTTCTTAACAAAAACTTCTGTATACCCCTTTCCCAATCCCAGTTTGATTTAGGTTTTCCATCAATTGCAAGTGAAAGAGATTTGATGGAGTCAAACCCAAGGCCTCTAATCTCTAGTGACCTCCACCCTTCTTCAGCCACAAACTCCCTTGGATCCTGGATCTGATCATCAACTGTAGCTGTGCCACCTCCAGAGTCACTAATTCAAATACCCTACTCTAACTACAGCCTCCTCTCCTGTGTTGCTTGTTCAGCTACTTCTACTTCAATGTTTCTTTGATCTTATCAGGATGCACACACCCCTACACTAATGTATGATTTTTCCAAATCATTCCAAATCGATGTATGATTTTTCCTTTCTTCTCTTCCTCTCCTATCTACCTCTATCTATCTAACTTACATAGAAGAGGTACATCATTTTGGAAACACCCTTTTCAATAGATCAAACTCTCTGGTTCTTTTATCTTTGCATGCCAACCTTGGATAAACCCAGTTATCTGCTGGCATTCAAGTAGCTGAGGACTAGTTGGGGGGAAGTCTCACAGTAAGTCAGATTTTAACTGTAAATTTACAGACTCCAATCTCAAATGAGCCCTCTAAACTACCCAGCAGTCCTACGCTGTTTCTCCAGTCAAGTCTCACTCTTTCATGCTCCAAAATTACAAGTTCAGAACTTTGCATTCCTTTCAACCTTTTAGACTCTTCTACTATTTTCTATTTTACTTCCAGCCAGTCCTTTCAAACTTTTTAACTCTACTATTTTCTATTTTATTTTCAGCTCTATCGTGTCACTAAAATGGATTTTCTGAGGTCAGTGATTCCATGTCATTAAATCTAATGGACATTTTCAGTCCTTATCCTACTTGACTCTGAGCAACCTTTGAGAGTTTTAGCCTCTTTCTTAAATCTTTGAGAGTTTATTCTCTTGCTTCAGTAATACCACACCTTCCTGGTATATCTCCTTTCTCTTTGACCACTCTTCCCTTTCACCTTTGGAGACTCAAACTCTAACCAGTCTTTTTTTTTTTTTTTTTTTAAATAAATTTATTTATTTTTGGCTGTGTTGGGTCTTTGTTGCTGCACACAGGTTTTCTCTAGTTGCGGCGAGCAGGGACTACTCTTCGTTGTGGTGCGTGGGCCTCTCACTGCAGTGACTTGTTGCAGAGCATGGGCTCTAGGTGCACGGGCTTCAGTAGTTGTGGCATGCGGGCTCAGCAGTTGTGGCGCACAGGCTTAGTTGCTCCACAGCATGTGGGATCTTCCCAGACCAGGGCTCAAACCCATGTCCCCTGCATTGGCAGGTGGATTCTTAACCACTGCACCACCAGGGAAGCCCTAACCAGTCTTTAAAGTTAAAATTCCTTGTAAATTGGTGCAGCCAATGTGGAAAACAGTATGGAGGTTCCTCTGAAAACTAAAAACAGAATTACCATATGACCCAGCAATCCCACTCCTGGGCATATATCCAGGCAAAACTATAATTCAAAAAGATACATGCACCCCTATGTTCATAGCAGCACTATTCACAATACCCAAGACACAAAAACAACTTAAATGTCCATCGACAGATGAATGGATAAAGAAGACATATATACAATGGAATACTACCCAGCCATAAAAAAGAATGAAATAATGCCATTTGCAGCAACATGGATACACCTAGAGATTATCATACTAAGTGAAGTAAGTCAGAAAGAAAAATACCATATGATATCACTTACATGTGGAATCTAAAATATAACACAAATGAACCTATCTATGAAACAGAAACAGAATCACAGACATAGAGAACAGACTGGTGGTTGCCAAGGGGGAGGGAGGTAGGGGAGGGAAGAACTGGGAGTTTGGGATTAGCAAATGTAAACTATTACATATAGAATGGATAAACAACAAGGTCCTACTGTATAGCACAGAGAACTATATTCAATATCCTATGATAAACCATAATGGAAAAGAATATAAGAATGTAACATTAAAATTCCTTGTTGGCTCAGTCATAGGCTTTCTTCTCAGTCTCTTCTGTAAACAATCTCACCTACACATATAGCTTTAAGTACCATTTATATATAGATGACTCATTGTTATGTCTCTAATCCAGACCCTTTTGAGCTCCAGACCCACATATCAACTACCTGATATCTTTCCAACGTGTACAAGTCCATACTCATAGTCTCCTTTCCCCACCCCCATTATAGTGTTCCCTACCATCCATCCATCCAGATGTATAAACTAGAAAGGTATCCTTGATATCTTTCTCTCTTGCCTTATTTATACAATTCTTTACCAAATCATCTTTACTTAACCTCTTAAATATCTCTGGAATCCATCTAGTTTTTTCCATTTTCATATTAGCGCCCTAGTTCAAAGTATCATTATCTCTTGCTTGACCTACACCATCAACTACTAATTGGTTCATCTTTATCTATTTTCATTCTTCTCCAGGAATGAAATCAGATTTCTCTCTTCAAGATACACATCCTATTCTAAAGCCAAATCCTCTTACCATGGTCCGCCAGCCTTGCATAGTCTGGCGATTACCTTCCTTTACACCTTCACCTCGTACCGTGCTCCTTGTTGTCTCTACTCCAGCCATACTGCCTTTCTATTTCTCAAATGTTCTTTGCATTCTTCCTACAACAGGCCTTTGAACATACTATTCCTTCTCTCTAGAACCTGTTAAAATCCTATTTTTGCCCAGTTAACATCGAATTATTCTTTGGGTCTCAGCTCAAGTGCCATTTCCTCAGGAAAGTATTCCCTGACTTTTCTGGCTGTCATTCCACCCCACCCCCATTAAAGGGTCCCTCAGCACCATGTAACTCCTCTTCTTGTCACAGCTGCAATTTTCACATTTGTTTTGGTGATAAATTTGATTCATGTCTCTTGGTGCCATGGGACTGTAAAAATCAATGAGGGCTGAGACCGTATTTTCGTTGCCAAAGCCCCAGAGCCTGATACATTGTCTGGCACCTAGCAGGCATGCAATCAGTATTTGTTAAGTAAGTGAATAAAGATATTACATTCCCATTGTCTGGGGAACCCATGGGTTTAGATTTGAGAGACAGAGAATTTAAATATTAGTCATTATTTAGACCAGTCTTATAAAGAACTTGAGGCCACAAACCCACAGTTAGTAAGTCCTAGTCTTCTAATTCTGTGACTCACACCTTCCATTGTGTCACTCTCCCTCCCATCCAGCAGTGGTGATGGGTTACACTAAACCAAACCCTCTGACATCTTAGCATGTATTTGTAGCAGAGTAGCATGTGACCATGGGGCTGTTTGACTCACTGGTACCTTTGGGATGAGACTCCTAGCCTCATCAGCACTATACTTTGGACAGGCTGTAGATTTTATTTAGTGGTGACAAAGGTGAACTCAGAATCCCGCTATTCCTGCAAGCCCTGCTTTACTTAAAGTTTGCAGTCAGTGGAGCTGGATGTAGAGGCAGGAGCTACAGCCCATATTTCCAGGCTCATCACCTTCTGGCAGCCCCTAACATACCAAGAAACTTTTTTGGCAAAGGGGCCTTTGGGATCATATTAATGTCAGCTAAGAACCTTGTTGGTTCTCCTTGGTCAGGATATAGCAACCCTTAAAACACACACACACGTGCACACACACACACACACCTGTGCTTCTGTCTCAGTCAAAAGTTAATGTCACCATTCCCTCCACTCAGGTGCTTCACCATAGGGATTCTCTAGGGGGAAAGATCCCTAATCTTTCAGGAGCTGACAGAGACTTGAAGTTCCCTAATTTAGGGAGTGGAGTTCTAAGCTACAGTCCTTACCCAACACACGCTCAGCCACCTCAAAGTGAAAAATCTCCACAATGTTACAAAAAAAATTAAGAAATTAAAATAAATTTCCTGTTCCTGATTAAAGAAGCTTTGTCTCAAAATACCATCCTGCATAATTCAGGAAGGAGAGGAGACAAGGGAAAAAAAAAAAAAAAAAAAGGAGGCAGCATTCCTGCTATTTTAAAACTGAAATATATGTGTATATGAGTCACCCTGACTCACTATTTTCTTGTCTGCGCTATCATTTTTAGGAGTCAGATTTTTCTTTGTGAAACAGAAAAAGCAGATCTTGGAGAGACGTGGATGGCATAGGCCTGGAAACACCTCTGTAATGAGTTAAATCAAGTTAGGACATGATCACTTTCTGATTTCAGAGAGTGAAAGTGTCATAGAAACACAAACGTTATGAAAAAGGCTGAAACTAGTCCAGAGGAAGAAAGGAAACAATCAAGGGCATTTCCCACATGTAGATATTGCCAAACTTTTAGAATCACAGTAGGGCTGGGGAGAAAATAAAACCCATCTGCATCCCCTTTCAGAAATCAGTTAACGTTTTGAAGATTTAGGTTTTGTCATCATAGATCTGGGTTAGAGTTTATTCCACATCACTACCCTTTAATAACAGTTCCATCTCCTTTTTCGACCAGCTTATGTTTTGGGACTTCTCTGTTCATGGATTTCACCTTCAATCTGACTATCTGCTCAACATTTTCCAAAAGTTCCTCGATGGTTCTGGTTCACTCATGGCACCTGTTCTGATTGCCTTTGACTCAATGGAGTTATACTTATATTCCCTCTGCATTCAATAATATTTTGAGAGGAAGGAGAGGTAATGCACATATCCACCCCCCATCTTGAGATAAAAGCCATAGACTATCTTCAAGTGTCAAGGCTCTTGTATAAGAGATAGCTTGTGGCTCCTTTGATATAAACTCATATTTGTGATTATAAGACCTAACTCCTGAATCCAGAAATTAAATGAATATAGGATTAGTGAGATCTATTGCAGTGATACTTAGTGCATGTAAAATTGTGTCCTTTTGGCTAATCACTTAAAATATTATACAAAATATATTCTGTTGATTATGGTAAAAATTGTCATGATTTTATATAAAATTTGTTAGATGGTGAGACAAAAGTATAAAAAATGTGTTTTGATTGAAGCATTTAGTCCATTTACATTTAGAGTAATTATTGATATGTATGTTCTTATTGCCATTTTGTTAATTGTTTGGGGTTTGTTTTTGCAGGTTTTTTTGTTCCTTTCTTTTCTCCTGTGATTTGATGATTATCTTTTATTTTTTTTTTTATTTTTATTTTTAGGCTGTGTTGGGTCTTTGCTGCTGCACGCAGGCTTTCTTTAGGTGCGGTGAGCAGGGGCTACTCTTCGTTGAGGTGCGCGGGCTTCTCATTGTGGTGGCGTCTTTTGTTGAGGAACACGGGCTCTAGGTGCACAGGCTTCAGTAGTTGCAGCTCGTGGGCTCAGTAGTTGCAGCACACAGGCTCTAGGGCACACAGGCTTCGGTAGTTGTGGTGTACAGGCTCAGTAGTTACGGCTCACAGGCTTAGTTGCTCCGTGGCATGTGGGATGTTCCTGGACCAGGGATTGAACCAGCGTCCCCTGCATTGGCAGGTGGATTCTTAACCACTGCACCACCAGGGAAGCCCCCTGATGATTATCTTTAGTGCTATATTTGGATTCCTTTCTCTTTTTTGTGTGTATCTACTATAGATTTTTGGTTTGAGGTTACCATGAGGTTTTAATATAGCAGTCTATATATTATATATGACTGTTTTAAGTTGCTGATCTCTTTATTTTTTGCCTGATTACTTCTATTTTTTTTTTTAACATCTTTATTGGAGTATAATTGCTTGACAATGGTGTGTTAGTTTCTGCTTTATAACAAAGTGAATCAGCTATATGTATACATATATCCCCATATCCCCTCCCTCTTGCATCTCCCTCCCACCCTCCCTATCCCACCCCTCTAGGTGGTCACAAAGCACTGAGCTAATCTCCCTGTGTTATGCGGCTGCTTCCCACTAGCTGTCTATTTTACATTTGGTAGTATATATTAGTCCATGCCACTCTCTCACTTCGTCCCAGCTTACCCTTTCCCCACCTCCGTGTCCTCAAGTCCATTCTCTATGTCTTCGTCTTTATTCCTGTCCTGCCCCTAGGTTCTTCAGAACCTTTTTTTTTTTTTTTGATTCCATATATATGTGTTAGCATATGGTATTTGTTTTTCTCTTTCTGACTTACTTCACTCTGTATGACAGACTCTAGGTCCATCCACCTCACTACAAATAACTCAATTTTGTTTCTCTTTATGGCTGAGTAATATTCCATTGAATATATGTGCCACATCTTCTTTATCCATTCATCTGTCAACGGACACTTAGGTTGCTTCCATGTCCTGGCTATTGTAAACAGAGCTGCAATGAACATTGTGGTACATGACTTTTTTAATTATGGTTTTCTCAGGGTATGTGTCCAGTAGTGGGATTGCTGGGTTGTATGGTAGTTCTATTTTTAGTTTTTTAAGGAACCTCCATACTGTTCTCCATAGTGGCTGTATCAATTTACATTCCCACCAACAGTGCAAGAGGGTTCCCTTTTCTCCACACCCTCTCCAGCATTTATTGTTTGTAGATTTTTTGATGACGTGCATTCTGATTGATGTGAGGTGATACCTCATTGTAGTTTTGATTTGCATTTCTCTAATGATTAGTGATGTTGAGCATTCTTTCATATATTTGTTGGCAATCTGTATATCTTCTTTGGAGAAATGTCTATTTAGGTCTTCTGCCCGTTTTTGGATTGGGTTGTTTGTTTTTTTTGGATATTGAGCTGCATGAGCTGCTTGTAAATTTTGGAGATTAATGCTTTGTCAGTTGCTTCGTTTGCAAATATTTTCTCCCATTCTGAGGGTTGTCTTTTCATCTTGTTTATGGTTTCCTTTGCTGTGCAAAGGCTTTTCAGTTTCATTAGGTCCCATTTGTTTATTTTTGTTTTTATTTCCATTTATCTAGGAGGTGGGTAGTTGCTGATCTCTTAATTTTAAATACATTTTTAAAACCCTGCATTTGTACTCTCCTCCCCTCACGATTACTATTTCTGATATCATTGTACATCTAATTGTTTTGTGTATCCCTTAACTGCTTATCGTGGATATAGACGATTTTAGTACTTTCATCTTTTAACCTCCCTACTAGCTTTGTGTGTGGATGATTTTCTACCTTTACTGTATGTTTGCCTTTACTGGTAAGCTATTTCATAATTTTGTTTCTAGTTGCAGCCTTTTCTTTTTTGCTTAGAGAAGTTCCTTTAACTTTTGTTGTAAAGCTGGTTTGGTGGTGCCAAACTCTTTTAGCTTTTGCTTGTCTGTAAAGCTTTTGATCTATCAAATCTGAATGAGAGCCTTACTTGGTAGAGTATTCTTGGTTGTAGGTTTTTTCCTTTCATCACTTTGAATATATCATGCCACTCCCCTCTGGCCTGCAGAGTTTCTGCTGAAAAGTCAGCTGATAGCCTTATGGGAGTTCCCTTGTATGTTATTTGTTGGTTTTCCCTGCTGCTTTTAATATTCTCTTTAATTTTTTGCAATTTTAGTTGCAACGTGTCTTGGTGTGTTCCTCTTTGAATTAATCCTGTATGGGACTCTGCATTCCCTGGACTTGGATGTCTGTCTCCTTTTCCAGGTTAGGGAAGTTTTCAGCTACTATGTCTTCAAATATGTTCTCAGCTCCTTTCTGTCTCTTCTCCTCCTTGGAACCCCTATAATGCGAGTATTACTGCACTTGATGTTGTCCCAGAGTTCTCTCAAACTGTCTTCATTTCTTTTTATTCTTTTTTCTATTCAGCAGCAGTGATTTCCACTACTCTGTCTTCCAGCTTGCTGTTCCATTCCTCTATCATTTAGTCTACTGTTGATGCCTTCTAACGTATATTTCACTTCAGTTATTGTATTCTTGATATGTTTGGTTGTTCTTTATATTTTCTAACTCTTTGTTAAAAACTAACCTCTCTCTCTGTGTATCCATTTTTCTGAATACTTTGATCATCTTTACAATCACTACCCTGAACTCTTTCTCAGGTAGGTTGCCTATCTCTACTTAGCTGTTCTTCTGGGGTTTTATCTGGCTCCTTTGTCTGTACTATGTTCCTCTGTTGCCTCACTTTGTCTAAGTTGCTGTTTGTATTTTTATGTATCTGGTAGGTTGGTTATGTTTCCCAACCTTGGAGAAGTGGCCTTTTGTAGGAAACGTCCCATGCGTCCCAGCAGTGCACTCACCTCTCATCACCCAAGCTATATGCGTTAGGAGTTCCCCCTATGAGGGCTGTGTGGATCCTTCTGTTGTGGTGGGCTATGTGGGCATTCTTGGTTGGCCCCTGGTCTGATCGGTTGCCAGGCCCTGCCTTGCACAGAGGCTGCTGGCCACTGGTTGTCAGGACCAGGTCACAAGGTGGCTGACTATGGAATCCCAGGGGGCCCCAGGGCTAATGCTGGCTCACTGGAGGGCAGAGCCAGGGTCCAGAAGACTCCAGAGCTGTTGCCTGCCCACTGGTAGGTGAAACCAGGTCTTGAGGTTAGCACCAGCCTACTGGTGGGCAGAGCCATGCCCTGGAGTCTGGTGGTAGGGTCCAGGGGTCTCAGAGCTGGTGTCAGATCACTGGTGGGGGAGGGAGACTGGTTTCTGACACAGCTGGGTACAGGGTCTGTGGTGTCTTGAAGCTTATGTTGTCCTACTAGTGGGCAGGGCTGGGGCCAGCTGTTCTCAGGACAGGGGATGGCATGCTGATGGTCAGGCTGGGTCTGCAGGCTATGAGGTTGTGTTTTTCTTGCATCTGGTGTCTGCCCCCTTGTGGGTGAACTGGTCCAGAGGCTAGAGTAGGCTTCCTGGATAACAAGGCTGGGGTTCAGGGGATTCTGGGGCTGGTGCCTGCCCACTGGTGGGTGGAGCTGAGTCCTGGGCCCTCTGGTGGGCAGGGCTTTGTCCAGAGGCTGCTGTGGGCACAGGGGGTCTTAAGACAGCCTGTCTGTTGACAGGTGGGACCGTGTCCACGCCTAGTTAGTTGCTTGGCCTGAGGCATCCCAGCACTGGTGCCTACAGGCTATTGGGCCAGCACAGGGATGGGTCCAGGGACTAACAAGCTAGAGGGAGGACTCCATAGAGTGGCTGAACGTATACAAAAACATATATGCTGCCAACATTACTCAATTCAAATCTAAAGATACACACAGACTGAAAGTGAAGGGATGGGAAAAGATTCCATGCAAATAGAAAAAGAAAGCTGGGGTAGCAATACTTATATCACACAAAATAGACTAAAATGAAGACTGTTACAAGCAACAAAGAGGGATACTACATAATGATCAAGGGATTAATCCAAGAAGACATAATAATTGTAAATATATGAACCCAATGTAGGAGCACCTAAATACATAAAGCAAACATTAATGGACTTAAAGGGAGAAATCAACAGTAACACAATTATGGTAGGGGACTTTAACACCCCAGTTACATCAATGTACAGATCATCCAGGCAGAAAATCAATAAAGAAACATTGGCCTTAAATGACACATCTGAACAGATGGACCTGATTATATATAGAACATTCCATCCGAAAGCAATAGAATATACATTCTTTAAGTGCACATGGAAGATTTTCCAGGATAGATCCACATCTAGGCCACAAAACAAGCCTCAGTAAGATTGAAATCAAGCATCTTTTCTAACCACAATGCTATAAGACTAGAAATCAACTACAAAGCTGCAAAAAACAAAAAACAAAAAAACCCACACACACAAAAACAAAAAAACAGAAAACAAACAAACAAACAAAACACAAAGGAGGCTAAATATGCTACTAAACAACCAAAGGGTCACTGAAGAAATCAAAGAAGAAGTTTAAAAAATACCGGAAGACAAATAAAAATGAAAAAGTCCAACAATTTATGGAATGCAGCAAAAAGGAGTTCTAGAGGAAAATTTATAGCAATACAAGCTTACCTCAGGAAACAAGAAAAATCTATATCTATGTCTATATATATATATAGAATGCTATATCAAAACCTCACAGGAACTGCAAACCAAAAAACTACAATAGATATACACACACACAAAAGAAAAAGCAACCCAAATGCAACACTAAAGACAGTCATCAAATCACAAGAGAGGAGAAAAAAACGGGGAAGGGAAGAAAAGACCTACAAAAACAAATCCAAAACAATTAAGAAAATGGCAATAAGAACATACATATTGATAATTACCTTAAATGTAAATATATTAAATGCTCCAACCAAAAGACATAGACTGGCTGAAAGGATACAAAAACAAGACCCATATATATGCTGTCTACAAGAGACCCACTTCAGATCTAGGGACACATACAGACTGAAAGTGAGGGGATGGAAAAAGTTATTCCATGCAAATGGAAATCAAAAGAACGTTGGAGTAGCAAAACTCGTATCAGACAAAATAGACTTTAAAATAAAGGCTGTTACAACAGACAAGGAAGGACACTACATAATGATCAAGGGATCAAGCCAAGAAGAAAATATAACAATTGTAAATATATATGCACCCAACATAGGGGCACCTCAATATATAAGGCAAATGCTAACAGCCATAAAAGGGGAAATCAACAGTAACACAATAATAGTGGGGGACTTTAACACCCCACTCACACCAATGGACAGATCACCCAGACAGAAAATCAATAAGGAAAACGGGCCTTAAATGACACATTAGACCATTGGACTTAACTGATATTTATAGAACATTCCATCCAAAAGCAGAATACACTGTCTTCTCAAATGGAACATTTTCCAGGATAGATCACATCTTGGGCCACAAATGAAGTCTCAATAAATTTAAGAAAATAAAAATCATATCAAGCATCTTTTCTGACCACAATGCTATGAGATTAGGAATCAATCACAGGAAAAAAAAAAAAGTCTGTAAAAAAAAACACAAACATGTGGAGACTAAACAATATGTTACTAAACAACCAATGGATCACTGAAGAAATCAAAGAGGGAAAAAAATACCTAGAGACAAATGACAATGAAAACACAATGATCCAAAACCTATGGGACACAGCAAAAGCAGTTCTAAGAGGGAAGTTTACAGCAATACAATCTTACCTCAGGAAACAAGAAAAATCTCAAATAAACAACTTAACCTTACATGTAAAGCAACTAGAAAAAGAAGAACAAATAAAATCCAAAGTTAGAAGAAAAGAAATCATAAAAATCAGAGCAGAAATAAATAGAGATGAAGAAAACAATAGAAAAGATCAATGAAAGTAAAAGCTGGTTCTTTGAAAAGATAAACAAAACTGATAAACCTTTAGCCAAACTCATCAAGAAAAAAAGGGAGAGGACTCAAATCAATAAAATTAGACATGAGAAAGGAGAAGTTATGATGGACACCACAGAAATACTAAGGATCATAAGAGACTACTGCAAGCAACTATATGCCAATAAAATGGACAACCTAGAAGTAATGGACAAATTCTTAGAACGGTACAGCCTTCCAAGACTGAACTAGGAAGAAATAGAAAATATGAACAAAGCAATCACAAGTACTGAAATTCAAACTGTGATTTAAAAACTTCGAACAAACAGAAGCTCAGGACCAGATGGCTTCAGAGGTGAATACTATCAAACATTTAGAAGAGAGTTAACACCTATCCTTCTGAAACTCTTCCCAAAAATTGCAGAGGAAGGAACACTCCCAAGCTCATTCTATGAGGCCACCATCACCCTGATACCAAAACCAGACAAAGGTACAACAACAACCACAAAAATTACAGGCCAATATCACTGATGAACATAGAGGCAAAAATCCTCACCAAAATACTAGCAAACAGAATCCGCCAATAAATTAAAAAGATTATACACCATGATCATATGGCATTTATCCCAGGGATACAAGGATTCTTCAGTATATGGAAAATCAATGTGATATGCCACATTAACAAACTGAAGAATAAAAACCATATGATCATCTCAATAGATGCAGGAAAAGCTTTTGACAAAATTCAACACCCATTTATGATAAAAAACTCTCCAGAAACTGGGCATAGAGGGAAACTACCTCAACATAATAAAGGCCATATATGATAAACTCACAGCTAACATCATTCTCAATGGTGAAAACTGAAAGCATTTCCTCTAAGATCAGGAACAAGACAATGATGTCCACCCTCTCCACTTTTATTCAACATAGTTTTGGAAGTCTTAGCCATGGCAATCAGAGAAGACAAAGAAATAAAAGGAATCCAAATTGGAAAAAAAGAAGTAAAACTGTCACTGTTTGCAGATGACATGATACTATACATAGAGAATCCTAAAGATGCTACCAGAAAACTACTAGAGCTCAATGAATTTGGTAAAGTTGCAGGATACAAAATTAATGCACAGAAATCTCTTGCATTCCTATAGACTAATAACAAAAGATCAGAAAGAGAAATTAAGGAAACAATCCCATTTACCATCACATCAAAAAGAATAAAGTACCTGGAATAAACCTACCTAAGGAGGCAAAAGACCTGTACTCAGAAAACTGTAAGATGCTGATGAAAGAAATCAAAGATGACACAAACAGATGGAGAGAGATACCATGTTCTTGGATTGGAAGAATCAATACCATCAAAATGACCATACTACCCAAAGGAATCTACAGATTCAATGCAATCACTATCAAATTACCAATGGCATTTTTCACAGAACTAGAACAAAATATTTTACAGTTTGTATGGAAACACAAAGACCCTGAATAATCAAAGCAATCTTGAGAAAGAAAAATGGAGCTGGAGGAATCAGGCTCCCTAACTTCACACTATACTACAAAGCTATAGTAATCAACACAGTATGGTACTGGCACAAAAACAGAAATAGATCAGTGGAACAGGATAGAATGTCCAGAGATAAACCCATGCACCTGTGGTCACCTAATCTATGACAAAAGAGGCAAGAATATACAATGGAGAAAAGACAGCCTCTTAAATAAGTGGTGCTGCAAAAACTGGACAGCTACATGTAAAAGAATGAAATTAGAACACTCTTTAACACCATACACAAAAATCAACTCAAAACGGATTAAAGACCTAATGTAAGGCTGGATACTATAAAACTCCTAGAGGAAAACATAGGCAGAACTCTCTCTGACATTAATCGCAGCAATATCTTTTTTGATCTACCTCCTAGAGTAATGAAAATAAAAACAAAAATAAATGGGACCTAATTAAACTTAAAAACTGTTGCATAGCAAAGGAAACCATAAATGAAATGAAATGACAACCCTCAGAATGGGAGGAAATATTTGCAAATGAAGCAACCGACAAGGGATTAATCTCCAAAATACACAAACATCACATGCAGCTCAATATCAAAAAAACAAACAACCCAATCAAAAAATAGGCAGAATATTTAAATAGACTTTTCTCCAAAGAAGACATACAGATGGCCAAAAATCACATGGAAAAATGCTCAACATCACTAATTATTAGAGAAATGCAAATCAAAACTACAATGAGGTATCACCTCACACCAGTCAGAATGGCCATCATCAAAAAATCTACAAACAATAAATGCTAGAGATGGTGTGAAGAAAAGCGAACCCTCCTGCACTGCTTGTGGGAATGTGAATTGGTACAATCGTGGTGGAGAACAGTATGGACGTTCCTTAAAAAACTACATATAGAACTACCATATGTTGCAGCAATCCCACTCTTGGGCATATATCTGGAGAAAACCATAATTCAAAAAGATACATGCACCCCAATGTTCACTGCAGCACTATTTACAATAGCCAAGACATGGGAGCAACCTAAATGTCTATCAACAGAGGAATGGATAAAGAAGATGTGGTACATATATACAAGGTAACATTACTCAGCCATAAAAAGGAATGAAATAATGCCATTTGCATCAACATGGATGGACCTAGAGATTATCATACTAAGTGAAGTAAGTCAGATGAAGACAAATATCATATGATATGACTTATATGTGGAATCTAATAAAAATGGTACAAATGAACTTATTTACAAAACAAACAGACTCACAGATCTCGAAATCAAGCTTATGGTTACCAAAGGGGAAATGTGGGGGAAGTGATAAATTAGGAGATTGGGATTGACATATACCCACTACTATATATAAAATAGATAACTAATAAGGACCTACTGTATATCACAGAGTACTCTACTCAATATTCTGTAATAATCTAAATGGGAAAAGAATCTGAAAAAGAATGGAGATTATATATATATATATATATATATATATATATATATATATATATATATATATGATTCACTCTGCTGTACACCTGAAACTAATAACATTGTAAATCAACTATACTCCAATAAAAATTTAAAAAAAGAAATGAAAAAGTTACAACTGACACCACAGAAACACAAAAGATCAGAAACTATACACTGATAAAATGCACAGCCTAGAAGATATGGACACGTTCTTTAAAACGTACAATCTCCCAAGACTGAACCAGGAAGAAGTAGAAAATATGAACAGACCAATTACCAGTAATGAAATTGAATCAGTAATTAAACCTCCCAACAAACAGAAGTCCAGGACCAGATGGCTTCACAGGTGAATTCTACCAAACATTTAGAGAAGAGTTAACACCTATCCTTCTCAAACTATTCTAAAAATTTCAGAGGAAGGAACAGTTCCAGAGTCATTCTACAGGGCAAGCACCACCCAGATACCCAAACCAGAACAAAATGTTACAGAAGAATTCAGGCCAATATCACTGATTAACAGATGCAAAAATCCTCAAAATATTAGGAGACTGAATCCAACAGTACCTTAAAAGGATCATACACCACAATCAAGAGTTATTTATCCCAGGGATGCAGGGATTTTTCAATATCCACAAAAATCAACGTGATACACCACATTTTAAAAATTGAATAAAAACCGTATGATCATCCCCCAATAGATGCAGGAAAAGCTTTTGACAAAATTCAACATCCACTTATGATAAAATCTCTCCAGAAAGTGGGCATAGAGGGAATATATCTCAACGTATATGACAAACCCACAGCTAACGTCATACTCAAGGTGAAAAACTGAAAGCATTTCCTGTAATATCAGGAACAAGGAAAAATACCCATTCTCATCACTTTTATTCAACATAGTTTTGGAAGTCCTAGCAATCATAGAAGAGAAAGAAATAAGAAATAAAAATTGGAAAGGAAGTAAAACTGTCACGGTTTGTAGATGACATGATACCATATACAGAAAATCCTAAAGACACCACTAAAAACTACTAGAGCTCAACGAATTTGGTAAAGTTGCAGGATACAACGTTAATATACAGAAATCTGTTGCATCTGTTTACACTAACAATGAACTATGGGAAAGAAATTAAGAAAACAATCTCATTTACCAACACATCAAAGAGAATAAAGTACCTAGGAATAAACCTACCTAAGGAGGTAAAAGGTCTGTACTCAGAAAACTATAAGACACTGATGAAAGAGACTGAAGATGAGACAAACAGATGGAAAGATATACCATGTTCATGCATTGGTAGAATATTGTTAAAATGACCATACTACCCAAGGCAATCTATAGATTCAATGCAATCCCTATCAAAATACCAAGGGCATTTTTTCACAGAACTATAATAATTTTAAAATTTGTATGGAAACACAAAAGACCCCAAATAGCTAAGACAATCTTGAGAAAGAACAGAGCTGGAGGAATTGTGCTCCCTGACTTCAGACTATACTACAAAGCTACAGTAATCAAATCAGTATGGTGCTGGCACAAAAACAGACACAGACCAATGGAACAGAATAGAGAGCCCAGAAATAAATCCAATACCTACGGTCAATTAGCCTATGACAAAGGAGACAGGAATATGCAAAGGAGAAAAGACAGTCTCTTCAATAAGTGGTGCTGGGAAAACTGGACAGCTACATGTAAAAGAATAAAAATAGAACATTCTCTAACACCATATACAAAAATAAACTCAAAATGGATTAAAGACCTAAATGTAAGACTGGAAACCATAAAACTCCAAGAAGAAAGCATGCAGAACACTCTGACATAAATTGCAGCAGTATTTTTTTAGATCTGTCTCCTAAAGCAAAGGAAATAAAACAAAAAAACAAATGGGACCTAACTTAAAAGCTTTTGCACATCAAAGGAAACCACTGACAAAACGAAAAGACAACTGCTGAATAGGAGAGTATATTTGCAAATGATAGAACCAATAGGGGTTAATATCCAGAATATATCAACAGCTCATACAACATCAAACAACTGGATTAAAAAATGAGAAGACCTCAATATGCATTTTTTTTCAAAGAGGATATGCAGATGGCCAACAGACACATGAAAAGATGCTTACCATCATTAATCAGAAATGCAAGTTAAAACCACAATGAGGTATCACCTCACACCTGTCAGAATGGCTATCAAACAGAGTAACAGATGTTGGCAAGGATGTAGAGACAAGGGAACAGTTGTACACTGTTAGTGGGAATGTAAATTGGTGCAGCCACTGAGGAAAACAGTATGGAGGTTCCCCCCCAAAAAACTAAAAATAGAACTACCATATGACCCAGTAATTCCACTCCTGGGAATATATTTAAAAAAAAAAAAAAAAACCCAAAACACTAATTTGAAAAGATACATGCACCCTAATGTTCACAGCACCATTATTTACAACTGCCAGGATTTGGAAGCAACCTAAGTGTCCATGAACAGAGGAATGGATAAAGAAGATGCAATTTATATGTACACAAAAGAATGCTACTCAGCCATAAAAAAGAATGAAAATTTGCCATCTGCAGCAACATGGATGGACTTGGAGGGTATTATGCTAAGTGAAATAAGTCAGAGAAAGACAAGTACTGTATGCTACCACTTATATGTGGAATCGAAAAAATAAAACAAACTAGTGAATATAACAAAAAACAGACTCACAAATATAGAGAACTAGTGGTTACAAGTGGGGAGAGGGAAGGGGGGAAGGACACGACAGGGGTAGGAGATTAAGAAGTACAAACTATTATGTATACAATAAGCTACAAGGATGTATTATACAACACAGGGAATATAGCCAGTATTTTGTAGTGACTATAAATGGAATATAACCTTAAAAAGTGTGAATGACTATGTTGTACACCTGTGACTTATGTAATACTGTACATCAATTATACTCCAATAAATGAAAAGACTGTATAGAATGGCAGACATCTTTCATGCTAGATTTTTCTAATAAATATATGTAAATGCCATTTCTAAGGTGGAAATATGTTTTAAATAGACTAGTATTTTTTTCTGAGTATAAAATTATAAAAATAAATGTAAAGATACAGACAAGCTCTGAAGAAAAAATAAAAATCCAACCCAACAGGGAGACATAACCACTGCTAAAATTTTAGCACTTTGTCTTTAAGTTTAAAACTTATTTTTCCTCACTTAATAGCTCAAGGACATTTTCCCACATCATGAAATGACTATTCGAAATTCTTGACTGAATAGGAGAAGAAATATAAAGTGCTTGATAGTTCATAGAGCTAAGATTTTAAACTCATTTAACTTTTTAAAAGTGTTTTAGTTCTTATTTGAAAATATTCTGATAACTAATGAAGTTACAGAAGACATGTGCATTAGTCATGATAGGCTTGGTTATGCTGTAATAACAATTCCTAAATCTCAGTGGCTTAAAACGACCAAGATTTGTTTCAGGCTACATTTCTGTCATGGGTTGTCAGGGGAGCTCTGCTCACTGTAGTCATCCAGGGACCCAAGCTGATAGAACAACCACCAACTCAAACATTTCTGGTCACCATTTAAAGAGAGCTCTAGAGATTCTCACACTGGCAATTAAATACTTGGCCTAGGAAATGACATCCACCACTTCTGCTCAAAACTCACTGGCCAATAGACTTCATCCAAATTAGAAATGTTTGTGCTTTTAAGGACATCATCAAGAAAGTGAAAAGACAACCCACAGAACGAGAGAAAATATTTGCAAATCATGTTTAATAAGAGATTTGTATCTAGAATATATAAAGAGCACTTACACCTCAATAGTAAAAGAATAGATGACCCAGCTTTAAAAAGGGCAAAGGATATGAACAGACATTTCTCCAGAGAACATACACAAATGACCGATCAGCACGTGAAAAGAAACTCAACATCATTAGCCATCAGGGAAATGCAAGTCAAAACCACAATGAGATACTACCTCACACCCATTAGGATGGCTTTAATCAAAAGGACAATGACAAATATTGCCATCTACATTACTGGTGGAATGTAAAGTGGTACAGCCACTTTGGAAAACATTCTGGCAATTCCTCAAAAGGTTAAACACAGAGTTACTATATGATCTAGCAATTCTACTCCTAGATGTTTACTGAAGAAAATTAACATATGTCCTTATATACACTACAAAATGTAAAATAGATAGCTAGTGGGAAGCAGCTGCATAGCACAGGGAGATCAGCTTGGTGCTTTGCGACCACCTAGAGGGGTGGGATAAGGAAGGTGGGAGGGATCCGCAAGAGGGAGGGGATATGGGGATATACGTATGCATATAGCTGATTCACTTTGTTATACAGCAGAAACTAACACAACATTGTAAAGCAATTATACTCCAATAAAGATGTTAAAAAAAAAACATATGTCCTTACAAAACTTGAACATAAATGTTCATAGCAGTGTCATTCATTAGAGCCAAAAAGTGGAAACAACCCAAATGTCCATCAACTAATGAACAGATACGCAAAACGTGGTATATCCATACAATGGAATATTCTTCCACCATAAAAAGGAATGAAGTGCTGATACACACTACAACATGGATAAACCTTGAAACCATTAAGTGAAAGTCAGACACAAAAGGCCCCGTATTCTATTATTCAATTTATATGCAGATTAGGCAAATCCATGGAGACAGAAAATAACTTGTGTCTGCCAGGGACTGCAGGGAGGGGGAAAATGAGAAGCCTGCTAATGGTAAGGGGTTTCTTTTGGGGGTGATAAGTGTTCCGGAATTATACAATGGTGATGGTTGTACAACCTTGTTAATATATAAGATCCACTGCATTGTATACTTTTATTGAAGTATTGTTGATTTACAATGTTGTGTTAGTTTCAGGTATACGGCAAAGTGATTCAATTATACATATCTATTTTTTTTTCTTCTTTTCCCTTATAGGTTATTACAAAATATTGAGTATAGTTCCCTGTGCTATACAGTAGGTCCTTGTTGGTTATGTATTTTATATACAGTGGTGTGTATTTGTTAATCCCAAACGCCTAATTTATCTGCCCTCCCCTTTCCCATTTGGTAACCATAGGTTTGTTTTCTATGTCTGTGGGTCTATTTCTGTTTTGTATATAAGTTCATTTGTATCTTTTTTAGATTCCACATGTGATATGATATTTGTCTCCATCTGGCTTACTTCACTTAGTATGAATCTCTAGGTCCATCCATGCTCCTGCAGATGGCATTATTTCATTTTTTATGGCTGTGTAATATTCCATTGTATAAATATACCACATCTGCATTGGATACATTAAGGATGAATTTTATGGTATATAAATTATATCTCAAATTCTAAAAATGGACTCAAAGCAGATTGTTGTTTTTTAAAATCAATGTTTTTAATGGTGTTTCAATGACTTATGTAATTTTATAATTTATTCTAATTTTAGAGATAATCTTACTCTGAGTATGACCAAGCTTTTAAATCATTAAAAGATTTTAAATCTTTTTCCACTGTATAAATTTCATTAAAAATATGTATTACATTCTTGCTTGTCACTTAAAAGTAGAAATCGCTCTGGAAGCAGTTTTTTTTTTAATTGTAGCACATGATTTAGTTTGTAATTATGCCCACGTTCGTGTCATTGTTTTATCAGTAATATTCCTCACTAGAAATTTCCATGAGGATAGAACCCTGTCTGTTTTGACTCTCCAGCACCTAGCAATCTGATATTCAGCAGATGTTCAATAAGTATTTGTGAATAAATCAGTGGATGATTAGTTAAGAGCTAGAATTTCAAATCAGTGGATGATTAGTTAAGAGCTAGAATTTCAAAGTCTTTTCTAAAGTCGTTTAGCACTTCCTGGTCAATAATAAAAGATACTAATACAGAGGGGAGGAAAGATGAAAGATGAAGATAGTCAGTTTTCTCAAATTGATTCTTTGTTTTGAAAAGGTGTTCTTTTTAATTTGTTGGGTGTTGGTCTGCACCCTGCAGCCTGCAAGCCTTGTAGTTGCCCCGCCTCGAGACCAAAGAAAAAGCCCACAGATAGCGACAGAGACATCAATGGTTTATTAAATAGGGGATCTTACACGTCTGAAGCAAAAGGTCCTGGAGCAACACCCCACTGTCTATGGCAGACAGGGCATGGCAGCACTACTCGGGGGTGAAAGAGGCTACCATTTATAGGGGGAACTGACGTCAGATTAGCTTATCAGTTACCAGGGAAACCAGCAACTGGGGCACGTGCCTCACAGCCCCTCAGGTTAACAACCATCACAAGGGCAGATATTTCCCTTCAATAAGCTAGCAGGTGAAGCCGTTCTGGCCTAAGGATTTGAACAATCACTAGCTGGGGCAGGGGGCGAAACACCTTCCTGTGAGTAGGGAGCAGGAAAGCAGGGACTGGTGGAGCAGGGGATGTACAAAGAGCGAGAGAACAGCCATCTTGAGTGGCCTGACCACACACTCCAGCCCTACATACTCTGCACGACCCTTACCATCTTGGTCCACCCCTCTTCCGCTATATCCTTGGGGTTGGAATGTAGAGATGCACTGCAACCCAATACCGCAAATGCGATACAGATTAACAGCCGCTAACGAGAAAGCCAGGCGCTTATCGGGTCAATTTTTCTTGTCCAGAGGAGGACAACGACATCTCGCGTAGACCAAGCAATCAGACTCATTTCACAGTGAGGCCACCATTATCCCCCAGTCCCCCAGTCCACAAACAGATTCCCTCCGCTCAGACTAGGGAGGAGATGTCAGATGTTCGACAAGCATAATACAGGGAAGATCAGGGCCAGTAAGCCGAATACCACAGTAACAGCATTCTGAGATACCACCACCCCTGCCTGTGGTTTCTGCCCTGGCCTGCAGGACCGCACCGCCTGGCCACCCTCAGTCCCCACAACCGGAGCCGAATCCTGGAGAGGCCGTATAACAACAGACCACAGGGTTAACATGATGGTGGCTTTCTCCAGGAGGGGTCCCGTATAAATTACCTTAGCAATCTCAGGCGGGGCCAGGTAGAAGACAGGTGAGCTCTGTTAAGTTATTCCCCACGGGGCCGCAAACCCAGACCACCTGGAACTTATCTGCCAGTCCCAGGGCCATTTTATAACGTGTTCCCCTGGGGGTAGATCCCGTGGCAAAGGCAAAAGTAAGTTATGGTCCTGACAGTTGGCCGGTAAAGTGGGTTGCTGTCAATGTTCATGGGGGTCCCGTATTGTTATACAGCTGTTCTAGACCCCAAATAATGGTTTTTCGCATTGCTCGACAACTAGGGTAGGCCTTTTGTAATGTCTTCCACCTGCTGTCACACATTGTAGGCGGCATATAGCTGTTTTCCATCACGTATATCATTGCTCGGCACCCCCCCCCCCCATAGCCGAGACCAGAAGCCCAAGGGTACTTTTATTATTTTGCTGTTGCCACAGACCTCATCCAAACCCTTTTGGGCGACTGGCCATGTCCCATTCACAAGCCTGTCCCTGAGTTAATATCCCTAACGCCTATGTCTGTAATTGTTTAGGGGTGGTGGGTCGGGGGTATGCTCGTATTTTATAGATAACCCAGGTCCTTACGTTTTGTCTGTACTCACCAGCCATCCTCGTGCAGTCAGATGAGCCAATGAGCACAGGGCTGCTACTTTTAAACTTGAAAGGGACTCTGAGGTCAACAGGATATCGTCAATGTAATGGAAGAGGAAGACACCTCTTATGGTGGTCAGCTGCCACAGAGCCCCACTTGCTAGCGGTCAGCCACCTCGGGTCACCCCCGCCTCTTTCCATTTCCCATCCTTATTTCCCAACATCTCGGCGCTCACAGGAGTTTCCTCGGCCTCCCGGCTGGTATGCCAGTTGTTAGGCTGCACCTCGCAGGCCAGCAAGCCTTGTAGCTGCCCAGCCTCGAGACCAAAGAAAGAACCTGGAGACAGCGACAGAGACATCAATAGTTTGTTGGACAGGGGGCTCTTACACGTCTGAAGCAAAAGGTCCTGGAGCAACACCCCACTGGAGCGAGCGAGCGGGGGGGCGGGCGGGCGGGCGGGCGGGCGGGCGGGCGGGCGGGCGGGCGGGCGAGCGGGCGAGCGGGCGGGCAATGGCAGCAACCTTTCCTACTTAGGGGAGAGGCTACCATTTATAGGGGAAATTGACGTCAGATTAGCTCATTAGTTACCAGGGAAACCAGCAGCAGGGGCATCACAGCCCCTCACAGCCCCTCAGATTAACAACCACCACAAGGGCAGATGTTTCCCTTCAATAAGCTAGCAGGTGGAGCCGTTCTGGCCTAAGGATTTGAACAATCACTAGCTGGGGCAGGGGGCGAAGCACCTTCTGTGAGTAGGGAGCAGGAAAGGAGGGACTGGTGGAGCAGGGGATGTACAAAGAGTAGAACAGCCAACTTGAGAGGCCTGACCATATACTGGGCATCTCTAATCATCTTCCATATTTCTTAAAGATGACCAATTATTATTTTCGGTTTATATCTGACTGTTCTTTCAGTGTCTTAAAATATTTTTCATCTGGGCTTTAGATTAGGATTAAATCAAGTAATTATAAACTCTTGGGCTATCTTCTTCTCTAACTTTGGGCTTTAATTCCTTTTCATCATGTTTACTTTTCCCTTCTAAAAGTTTGAAGATAGTTTTCCTTGCCCTGGAAGGCAGTGTAGTGTCGTGGCTAAGAGCACAGTCCCTGAAGTCAGATTAGTGCTTGAGTCCAGGCTCTGATGCTTACTGATTGTATAACCTTAGTCTCTCATACCTTAGTTTTCTCATCTGTAAAATGGGAATAATCTTAGGACCTACCTCAAGGGTTGTTGTGAGGACTAAATGAGTTAATGCACGTAATATGTTTTTAAAAGTCTCAATAAATGTTGATTTCTATTATCAACAGCCTGATGGAGAAGTCAGAAGTTAATTTATAATTTTTCTAGCTGACAGTTGTAGGTTTAACTTTTCCTTGTTTATTTTCATACTGTAATCAGGGTTTAACATCTCAATCCTATCTTTTGTATTCATCTTAATCTCCAGAAGCTTTGGCTCATTGAGGGATTTAGTCTTTATTGACCAGCTGAGACTGTTCTGGGAGGGGCAGTGAGGATGGCAAAGGGAATTCATATTCACGTCATTTGAGGATCTGTTAAAAGAATCATGCTTTTTAAACAAGAAGAAAGGAGATTAAGTGATGAGGGTAAAATGGGGCAGAGTAAAAGAGGTGGTGGCACAATGCATTCCTTAATCTCCTTAAAGGTTTACCATGTTGATGTGGAGTTGACTTGTTCTTTGTGGTCCCAGAGAAACAAACAGCTGGGGCCACTGGACATGTTTGACTTTGATATAAGGAAAGAATTTCTAATAAGGCTTTTTAAACCCACCTCTGTACAAGCCACCGGCTTCTCTCCCCTGATCTATTTCAGTAATCTCCCAACTTGTTTCCCACATCTCAAAGGCTTCTCCAACACATTAGCCACATTACAGCCAAAGTGATTCCTTTAAAGCACAGATATCATCCTGTCATTTGCCTGCTTACAACCCTTCAATGACTTCCAGTTATTCTTAGAATAAAGACCAAAATCCATATTATGGCCTGAAGGCTTACCAGGTCTGGCCCTCCCTACCCCTCCAGTCTCATCTCACTTGACCCTCCTCCTTGCTCACAGTGGTCCAGCCACATTGGTTTTCATCATTCACTTCCTTGAACTCCCCACAGGGCCCCTAGAACATGCTTTTTTCTCTGCTTAAGACATTTCACTTCCATTTTATCTAATCAACGCCTACTCTCCCTTCAAATATTAACTCAACCATCCCGTTCTCAAGGAAGTCTTCCTTGAACTTCTTGTTTAGGTCTATTAGATGTTCTCATAACACCATGTACTTCTAATCAGTAGTTCTTTCCACTGTTATAATTTAATGGTGTTTGTGTGAATTTTTGATTAATGCCTGAAAGTTCCATGCTTTTTTCTTTTTATCCTCACCTGAATCTTTAGCATGGAGCACAGTGCCTGATACATAGGAGGTGCTCAATCAGTGCTTCTTGATTGACAGAAACGACTGAACGGCTGACTGAGTTGTTTTAAGTAGGAATTATACTCCTTCCACTGGAAGATATTTTAAGGGGAGGTTATACAAACTCAAAATTTCTTTTAGAATCTGACTCTATAATCCCAGGACCCTTGTAATAAAAAGGTTTACTTTGCTAAGAAAATGGCAGTGAGCTCACTGAATGGAATCTCTGAACCACTGCCAGAGCGGGTAGTTGAAAATTGCTAGAGCGCCGCCTAGCGAGCAGAGGAAATGCTCCTTTTCCCATTCATCATTGTTCATTTTATTGATATTATGTGCTCTGCTCAACTCCAGCGGGGAGGGGCGGGGGAGGGGGGGCACCATTCACATAGACGATGATGTCAATGGTGCCTTGTAGAGTTGTGCAACATGGCATCTCTGGCCTTCAAGTGTGGTTATTGGGAAGGATTTTAGGCTAATGGGAAAGAGCCAGTGGAAAGGAACTGGTTGAAGAATTATCATGGAGAGGGAACAAGTAATGGATCAAGATCTTATGGTAAAAAGGAAGGGATAGAGGGGCTGGCCTCCCTCTGAACTAGAGAAGGTCAGAGAAGAAAGTAGAATGGGCCAGATGTAGATGAGATATTATGTGGGAAGAAGGCACCGTATGGGAGAATATCTTGTTTTCTGGACATTTTTGAGCTTTTAAACTACTCAAAGATAAATACTTTTCCACTGCACATGTCTTGGGAAAACACTATATAAGTTTTCCCAAACTTACCACTTTTCACCAAGAAAATGAAACCCACTCTAATTGTTTTCTGAAATCAGAGATTCTTAACTCTTGTCCCTCTGTCATGTAGGAGACCAGCAAGCCCAAGTCTAGACTTTTTATGGGGTTGGGTCCAGAGGACAAACAATTACTCATTCTCTCCCAGTGTGGGAGAAGTTCCTTTCTACTGGTTCACTTCCCTCAATATGGGAATTCTCTCCAGTCCCCTATTAGCTCACTGTCCCTCTTTTCCCTGAACCCAAGCTTACACAACCCTATTTTGGTATCCTCGGACCTCAACCCTTCTTAGCTGAGGCCTCAGTTGGTTTTTTGTTTGTTTGTTTGTTTTTTTAGAGATAAGAGAGTAGGGCTCAATCTCTCACCATCTTACCACCTTTGAGGACCAAGACACTGGAGCACCTATTGTGTTCTGTGAGAAGGGCTCGGACATGGGAGCTTCCAGTTCAGGAGTTTGCGAGTGACCTGGATTTGGGCCGACAGTCTCCTCCATATCAAATACAAAGTCTTGGCTCAGAAGAGGGAGATGGGGAAAGGGGGTTAGGAGAGTCCTGTTATACAGGATACGAGAGGAGCAATCATTTATGTGAGGACCAGGAACAGCTGGCCAAGTGGGGCACTGTCGAGGCCAGGGAAAGAATAGGGGTGTGTGTGTGTAGTGGTGACAGAGATGTTGAATCTGGGATTAGAAGGGGAGTACAAGTGTGTCTCGGGGGGTTAAGAGTCTTGCAGTCTAAGGAGCTGGGGGCCCTATATGTTGGGGACTGAGAGTTGAAGCTGAAAGTAGGTTCAGGGTGCAGGTCAACAGTCTAAAATCTGCATAGTCATGTTGGAGGGGGGTCATTTGTACCACGCCCTCCGTAGGAGTTGCCCAGAATGAGATACATCTAAAGTTCAGAGAAAGCACACGCCGTGTGAACTGAGTCTAACTTTTTCATTCGCTTCTCGCACCGTGTCTGTTGCACGTGCATGGTGGGGCTTTCCCACTGGCACCTTTTCTATAGGCCATTCACCCAGTGTTCAGTAGTCTCAAATCATCTGTTTGGAACTGACTACATTTACAAGGTCTTTTACATAAATCTCACAGCTCATAGGAGCAAAGCTGATAGCTAGACCAAGATTAGCAAGTCCCCCTAAGCCAACATATGTGCACTTGGCTGCTCCTACCCCCTCACCCCTTCTGACCTCACAGTGGTGTATCTTCTTTGTTCTTCTATCTCACTTAGGTATCAACAGAGCTTTCCTTACCTTGTTTTGCAACAGATAAGAATGAACTGAAAAACAATTTAACCTATATAACATTTATGGCTAATAAAGTTTTTAAGTTTTTTTTTTAATCATTAAAAATAAGACAAACATTCTCAACTTCTAAAAATAGTCCAGGGACTTCCCTGGTGGCGCAGTGGTTAAGAATATGCCTGCCAATGCAGGGGATGTGGGTTCAAGTCCTGGTCTGGGAAGATCCCACATGCTGTGGAGCAACTAAACCCACGCACCACAACTCCTGAAGCCTGCGTGCCTAGAACCCATGAGCCACAACTTCTGAGCCCACGCACCACAACTACTGAAGCCTGTGCTCCGCAACGAAGAGAAGCCACTGCAATGAGAAGCCGGCACACTGCAACAAAGAGTAGCCCCTGCTTGCTGCAACTAGAGAAAGCCCACGGGCAACAATGAAGACCCAATGCAGCCAAAAATAAATAAATAAATAAATAAATAATTTATTTATTAAAAAAAAAAAAAAGCCTAGGTTGCGTTCCCTAAGAAGCAGATTCTGAGACAGGGATTGTGTGCAGGAGGTTTACTGTGGGGTGCTGTGGGGATGAACGCCCATTGGGGAATAAGAGAAGGGGCTCAGAGGGTGGAGTTGAATTGCCATGTGGTTGCAATAAAGGCTCAGCTGATTTTATGGGCAGCTCGGATGATCCTTCAGGGCTGTCCCACCTTGAGGCAAGGGGGCCAAGCCTTTATGCTCCCCTCCCCACAAGATTGATCAGCCATTCGATTCAGGCTGCCCTGGAGAAGGGGGCATACCTTTGGGCTAGGCAGCTCTTCAGCTGAAGCCAGCTCCCAGAGGGGACTCAGCTGAGAGCTGTCAGCCATCAACACTCTAGCATTTGAGGTGAATAAGCACAACATACAGCATGCCATGGAGGAAGATAAAGCCAGGAAGAGGAGCAAGCAAGGAGGGCAGAAGGGCCACTCCCCAGACTGGGCCGGGTCTTGGGTGGTGGCTGCCATAATTAGGCTTTGCCTCTGGGAGGGGCAAAGCCCTGAAATCTGAAGGTTTGTGCCCCACCAAATTCACACACATATGTGCTTCCCAACCCTGTAACTTTAGCTCTGCATATCTAGAAGGGGCCACTGCCATCAGGGGACACAGTAAGAATCCCATCAAACTTTAAGCTATGGCTGTTGCTCAGGCCCCATGTGCCAAGAGAAAAAGGAAATGTAGGGGTAAATAGGGCTGCTGCTACTCAGCGGGGCAGGAAAGAATATGTTTGGTGCTCAGGAGATCCATGGAGTGTCTCTTGGTCTTTGCATGCCCAGTTTTAATGGTAGTAAATGGACAAGGGAAGTGGCCACAGCCTGAGGAGGACATAGTAGATTTAGGCACAGACACCTTAGGGATGATGATCTGGGTCACTTCACCAGCCACTTAGACCAGCAGGGGGATGAGGGAAATATATAATGGGAGGTGGAGGAGGGAATATCATTCAGGGCCTCAGTTTAGCTGTGGCAGTGGGGTCTGTAGTTCATCACACTAACCTTTCTCTTGTAAGTTTCCCTGCAAACCAGGTCAACCAGAATTATGGAATGGATAATTCCATGGATCGTGTAGCAATGTAGTATTTACTATTGGAAAAAATCCTGGTACAAATGAACCCATGCAGTTCGCACCCACGTTGTTTAAGGGTCAACTGTATTTATGAATTATGGAATTCAGAATTATGGAATGGATAAGATGGATCTGAGAGGTGCCAGACGTGAGCTACAATGGATATTGTAGTGTTTACTCAGATCCCATCTTCAGAGCCAATGCACCTAATCCCCAGCTGCTGGGAATATCAGACCCTGCCCACCCACAGCTGTGTCCCTCAATGGTAATTCCACTCGGCACAGTGGACTGCTTTGTCCAAGTTTCCACGCCCTTCCCAGGGAGCATCCCCCAGCTAACAACTGGCTATTGAGAGGATACAAAAACCCAATTCCCTTGCTTCAATTTGGGACAACTCCAGAGGTCCTTATCAGAGTTGTTCAAGCTCCACAGAGCTAGGTGTCAATTGCAATCTCATTGCAGGTCAGCAGCTCCCTGTGCCCAATCCTGCCTTCCTGGTTTCCTTACAAGGGTACCTCCAAGAACACTCCTCGACAAACCTTCTACAAGCAGTTCTCTGTTTCAGAGTCTGTCTCCAGAGAACCCAATATAAAACAGTGTCCATCTCCAAGACTGAGCAATGATCAGGAGTGATCACTGGTAGACTGAACCCAATAGTGCCAAAATACATTTGACCCTTAAACAAAGTGGGTTCGAACTGCATGGGTTCATTTGCACCAGGATTTTTTCCAATAGTAAATACTACATGGCTACACGATCCATGTTGGTTGAATACATGGATGTGGGACCACGTATACGGAGGAACCAAGTATATGGGGGAAATGTGAATACAGAGGGCCAACTATAAGTTATATGTGGGTTTTCCACTGTGCAGATGGTGGGCGTCCCTAACCCCCGCGTTGTTCAAGGGTAAACTGTAGTTCTTTATGAAATGAAGAAAAACACTTTAATTGATTACACAAGGATTCTTATCAGGCAGAGAACTGTCTTTTGTTTAGGAAAATATCTTGATAAACTGATTGGTAGGGAATGGGACTCAATAGCAAGAACCACGGCAACAAAGTGGAATGATTGAATTGCTCTGCTGCAATAAAGAATGAAATTTGTTTGGAGAGGTTGGAAAAGAAAGGATGGAGCAAGGTGGTATGATCAGATGGGGTGTTCTATGTAGTTGATAGTTAAAGGATATTTTAAAGAATGGAGATATGTCAAGTTCAATGGAGATATCAAGTGAGGTTGCTTCCATTACTGACTTGCTCCAAATTTTAAAGAAAATATAAAACACTTAAGTTGTTTGTGTAAATGGGAATTCTGTGAAAAGTATAGAAGGAGCAGCCCATGAGGAGGCTGGACCATGGGAGCTGAGTGAACATGAGAATATACCCTCTGGGTATTTGTAGGAAATGTTGAAAAAGCTTTGGACTCCCATAGACTCTAGAAGGGGGGTTCAAGCCAGTGTTCTCTAGAACTTAAAGGGCTAGAAGCACCACCTAATAATATCTGGATTACATTCATGCAGAATTGACCCACTAGGGAAGTTTAAACACGGAGGTTGGGTCTACAGTTCTGGAAATGAAGTAGGAATTCTTGGAAAGAGACTATGGGTATATGTGGCAAAATTTTGCATCACCTGAGGATATCTGATCAAAACTGGGGATCTAAAGGTTGAAAGGCCAGTGATCCCAGGTCTGGATAAGGGAGCCAATACTTCTTCAGTGATTTCTTTTTTTTAAATTAGTTATCTATTTTATACATATTAGTGTATATATGTCAATCCCAATCTCCCAATTCATCCCACCACAAACCACTACCCCCCACCCCGCTTTCCCCCTTCTTCAATGATTTCTGAGGCCAGAATTGCATTCTGGGAGAAAACTCAGATACCAGACCATCAGAAAGCTGATAGGAATCAGGAATATGAAGTTCTTTTCTCCCATGGCTGTGCCTCCTTATCATACTAACACTCTGTTCTCTGCTAATGATTTGATAGCAGCTGCCTCACAGCTATTCAGTGTTGAAAACATTGTGGGAAGGAACTGCAGCCCTGAAATGCCTATGGAGAGTAACCTGTTAATGGTGATGTATCTGTCCCTGAACTCAAAGTTGCCAAAGGAGACAAAGAAGACCTTTCCTGGGTCTCCAAAGAAGGGAGAGCAGGGAGAAGCCCTCAGAGTTACATCTTTAGCCTTCATCCTTTTCTGGGGTCATAAATAACATGATCTCATACTGAGGAGAGACCTCATCTTGTCCATGGGCAGCAGTTTAGAGAGTGCACTATGCCCCTCAGGGGCTCTTGCCAACCATGCATAGAGGGTGTGTCGCTCCTGTGGCCAGCTGCTCTCTAGATGTCCACACTGGAGTAGCTCCAGAGGAAGACCTACAGTGGCACCTTCCTTCTGGGCCAGCCTCAACCCTGCCAACGTTCTGTAAAGAGGTTTATAACATTGTTGTTATTCCCACTCTTCAGGCAGAAATCTGCTTGGTGTTTGGTTTTTTGGAAGTAATGTGGTAATTGAAATATGTTTAAGATGTGGCCAGCAAAGTCCAAGTATACTTGGGAAGAACACCCACAGGATTATAAAGTCTAATTTTGTCGTGCAAATCATGTAAACACAAAACTTTATTATGCTATATTTGAGAAGACACTATCTTTAGGTAACCGGCATGGCTTCCTCAGTTGGTATGTAGAAATGCCTTCATCCTTTCCTTCATTCAGTGAACACTGTTTGAACATCTGCTTGTGCAAGGCACTTGCAATGTTAGAGAGACCGCCTGCAAGATCACCCTCACTTTTGACAGCAATGGAAAGTTCGGGGGGTTCCCAAGTCCACCCTCGGGTTTGATAATTCACTCAAAAGACTTGCAGAATTCACTGAAAGCTGGAATACTCACAATTATGCTTTATTACAGAAAAAGTACACAGATTAAAATCAGCCAAAAGAAGAGGTGCATAGGGCAGAGTCCAGGGAGCTTCCAAGAGCACAGCCTGCAGTAGTCCTCTCCCAGGGGAGTCATGGAGAGCGCTACTCTCCTGGCTAAAATGAATGACAATATGCATGGAGTATGGCCAACCAGAGAGGCTGTTCTGGGACTTGGTGTCCAGACTTTTTATTGGAGCTCCATTATGCAGACATGGTTGACAGCCCATGTGGCTGACCTGTAGTTTCTAGCCCCTCTGAAGGCCAAGGTAATACTGCATGGCCCCACACCCCCATCATACATCACACTGTTAGACTATCTTGTGTGGCCCAAGGCTCCTAGGTAAACAAAGACACTCTTCTCTGGTAGGATATTCTAAAAGCCTAGAGATCACCTCCTAGTAACTGAGGGCAAAGGCCAGAAGTCTCTTTGGGCAAGGTTAATTCTTTACTACACAAAAATATTCTAGGCTCTGGGGATACAGCAGCAATCAAAACAGATAAAAATCTCTACCCTCCTGGAGTCCACTCTCACATATAGAATATTGATCCAAGGTTGCATGCTCTAAGCCCCTGCTGGTTTATTAGCCTGAAGCACATTATTTTGCTGGAACAGCTCCCCAAATAATCCTAGCCATTTCCAGGTATCCTTGCAAATGTAACCCAAGTGTTACTTATATTAGGATCACTTATCCTCTTGGAATCCTGGGATAAAAAAAGTAGAGGAGAGATGTTTTTCTTACAGAACAGAACACCTGTCAGTTGGGTCTCTAGTGACAGAACTCTTTGTTTTGTACTCGAGCTCTCCCCTTTTCATGATCAAATCCTGGAAATCATACCCTGTGCTTAGAATGACTGCTCATTCCAAACTCTAGGCTTGGTGATTTCACCTGGTCTGTTCTGCCAGCCTTTTTTGTCTGTGGTTGCTCTATCATCCCAGGTTGGCCTCCTTCAGATATGCAGTCTATTTGATGGGTCTGAACACCTATTCTCTGCTGTTGGGGATCCAGAGGGATCCAGATGCAAGTTTGGGCTAAGAAAGCCAAAGCGGCCATGGAATAGAGTTGAGTCTGCATTTGGAAGATAACTGCATTCCCTCCAAAAGGCAGGGCAAAGCCGACGCATTCTCAGAAATGGTTGCAGAAAATGTTGGCCAAGATTAACAAGAATCCTGCCCAAGAGGATGGCCTTGCAAGGAAGATGCTGGGATGCACTACAGGAAGATGCTAAGTGGGGGTGTGGCTACAGATAGGAAGAAGCCAGTCAAAGGAGCACTGCCTCCAGCATAGGGTGGTAGTCAGTGGACCCTCTCAGGGGAACCACCATAGGAAAGGATCAGCTTTAAACAGCCGTCAAGTCCAGAGAGTACAAAGTCACCTTAGGATAGTATCAGCCAAGTGTGAATTTTTCCCTCCTGCCTATTCTTTCCCCCTTCCTGTGCTCCCATCTCAGAGAGGCCAGAAACTGCCCTGAGGAATCTGAGAGAGGAGAAGTGGGGAAAAGCAAAAAACTCTCCCTGGAAGCCTACAGTGGCCTTGGCCTTGGGAGAAGGAAGAAGACCTATCTTTGAACTAAACGTGGAAATGTTGAATATATTGAAGTGGACATTCTAATTGCAGAATTAAGACTATGTCTGTGACTTAAAGTAACTCCTGACATATAAAGGTGCGTTTGATTAAACAATCCTCTATTGATGAGGACACTCTGCACAGACAGAAGAGGGAGAGAGATTTTGTTCTCACGCTCCTCCTCCTCCTTGTGTAAATGGTTTGATCTCATCCTCATTGGCCTGCAGCCACCCCTGCCCCTCACGTGTTTCTGAGATCTTAGATCAGAGGGCTCATCCTGATCAGCCATGAGTACTCCACAAACTTTGCCTGTTTTCAGCTTGGACAATGTCCCCCGAGAATCTGCTTTATTTGGGGAAATATGTAAAGTAGAAAATATGTATTAACATTCAAGCTCCCCCAGTACAAGGCCACAGAAAAATTTCTCAGCATTTTGATGAGTCTAAATGCTGTCTACATAGTTAAAATAGCATAGAATTTAGTGTCTCACAATGTATTACTCTCCATCACAAATTCTGTTAAATATAGGTGATCATTTTCCAATCAAATATTTGAAAAGAACAGTTTCTCTATTCATACTTCGACAGTTTAATTAGTACAAAAGATTTTTTGTTTAAAAACATGATCTGAGACTCAACAGAAAGTTGCTCAAGTTCAGCATTTCTACGCATGAGTTTCTTATCTTTCTCATTTGCTCAGGCTTAATCAAAATCTTAAAGGATTCTGGCACTTGGCAGATAAAGGCCAGAGACATGTTAGTTTAGCTGTTGAATCAAATTAATGTATAACACTTCCGTGTAATGAATAATCCTCTTAAGGCCATTATTTTGTAATCTGCGTTACCCTAGACTGTTTCTGCCAGTGCAAATCTATTTGGTATTTGGAAGGATGGTTACTGAAGGTATCTGTTTCTCTTTGAGAAAAATGCTAAATGACTTATGTTTCTCTCGCAAATGGTGGCCATTTGGGGAAGTCTCCAAACAGATAGGCATTCCAAATCAACACTGCTAGATAATTTTTTGTTTTATAAAATAGAAAGTTGGCCCAGGTTGACTGTGGTAGTAGCAACACCTGGCCATTGTGTGAAACACATTTGCATATTGGGATCTAATTTGATTTACACAAGCGATACTGTGCATTTTTTTTTTTTTTTACAGTTTTATGCTATGTGTTATGCCGAAGGGTGGTCTGATGCTTGAGCTACAGCACCTTTATAATATTGCTTATAAGTGAAATGAAGTAAAGTCCCATGTGTTTACACTTGATTGAAAAACTATGTTAGCGATCTGATTCAGCTGTGGAATCATATAATTATTTCTACAGAGATATCTAAAGGGGGCAGAAAATGCAAGTAGATGCTTAAACAAACATTTTAAAGGGAATAACCTGAAGCAACCCTTCTCGCCACAGTCCCTCCTGAAGTTTGGGTAAGTTCATGGCTGGATCCTCAGCTGCTGAAAGGCGTAAGCCGATCCTTATGCTTTCTCACCTAGACTCTGGCATTGGGTTGCTGAGGGTCTCCCCGACTCCAGAGCCTCTCCCACAGCATTCACAGAAGTTCTGATCACAGTAATCCCTTGCCTAAAACTCTTCCTCAGCTCCTGCTTTCTGCAGAAGAGAAGCCCTCAACTCCCTTAGCATCAAGATCCTCTGTGGTTCAGACTCTATTCCCTTTTCCAAGGTCATCGTTGCCACTTCCCCACAGACACTCTTTAATTTCTCAGCTCAGAGAGAAAGCAACTTATTGGACATCACATTGAAATCAGTTTTTTTTGGCTGCACTACCTGGCTTGTGGGATCTTAGTTTCCTGATCAGGGATCAAACCCAGGACCTGGCAGTGAAAGTGCCAGAGTCCTAACCACTGGACCGCCAGGGAATTCCCTGAAATCAAAGTTTTGTGGGGCCTGAAGCTCATGTAATTTGGGGGACCTTCTTAACAAAATTCCAAATTACCCAAATAAAAGTAAACACTAAAGTAAGTACTTATTAAGAATGAGAAAATAAATTACAACAAAGTACAAATTCCATGAAGCTATTGATAAAATATACCTCAATATCACCTCACACCGGTCAGAACAGCCATCATCAAAAAATCTATAAACAATAAATGCTGGAAAAAAGAAAATGCTGGGAGAGGGTGTGGAGAAAAGGGAACCCTCTTGCACTGTTGGTGGGAATGTAAATTGATACAGCCACTATGGAGAACAGTATGGATGTTCCTTAAAAAACTAAAAATAGAACTACCATACGACCCAGCAATCCCACTACTGGGCATATACCCTGAGAAAACCATAATTCAAAAAGAGTCATGTACCACAATGTTCACTGCAGCTCTATTTACAATAGCCAGGACATGGAAGCAACCTAAGTGTCCATCAACAGATGAATGGATAAAGAAGATGTGGCACATATATTCAATGGAATATTACTCGGTCATAAAAAGAAACGAAATTGAGTTATTTGTAGTGAGATGGATGGACCTAGAGACTGTCATACAGAGTGAAGTAAGTCAGAAAGAGAAAAACAAATACTGTATGCTAACACATATATATGGAATCTAAAAAAAAAAAAAAGGTTCTGAAGAACCTAGGGGCAGGACAGGAATAAAGATGCAGACGTAGAGAATGGACTTGAGGATACAGGGAGGGGGAAGGGTAAGCTGAGAAGAAGTGAGAGAGTGGCATGGACATATATACACTACCAAGTGTAAAATAGATAGCTAGTGGGAAGCAGCCGCATAGCACAGGGAGATCAGCTTGGTGCTTTGTGACCACCTAGAGGGGTGGGATAGGGAGGGTGGGAGGGAGATGGAAGAGGGAGGAGATATGGGGATATATGTATATGTATAGCTGATTCACTTTGTTATAAAGCAGAAACTAACACACCATTGTAAAGCAATTATACTCTAATAAAGATGTTTAAAAAAAAAGTTTCATGGCTGAGCAGAATCTTCGGAGGTGGTTTTGGGGGGACGCTGAGTCCACCATCTCCCCAGATTGCTGGCATTCTGATTAAAGGCACCTTTTTCTTCTACCATTTGTAAGTATGTAATTGATTTTGTAAGTGGCAAGCAGTGGGACACAATTCACCTGATTTATTCAGTAACAAAAGCAGCACCTGGGAGGTGAACCTGCCCAGAGCCTTCCTACAGGAGGAAAACCCATGATACATCTCTCCCAAACTGTTGCAAGAAATTCAACGGGCTGACTCTGCCATCCTCAACCAGATGGTTCTGACCACTCTGAGGTGGCTAGATACAATCCAGCTGGTGTCGGGGAACAAACTAGACTGACTGCCCTTAGGCAGACCCTCCGAATGGACATAATTGGGAACTTGAAGGCTTACCAGTTGAATGGTAACTACTGTCAACCTGTGCTTTCCGACTGATGTATTGATAGATCCTACTTCAGAGGCCCTCCCCCCTGCCCAAACTGTAAACTTTCCAAGGACACTATCTGTGCAATTGCTAATACATCCTGCCCCACTTGGATTAATGTTTTGGATAATACAGAACCTTAAGGAGAAAGCCACTTGGCTTTCTAAGGTAGACACTGATAGTTGAACTTTGTTCAGCTGGAACCTTGGGGGACATAGCTGAAGTCAATATTTCAGGGTGACCAGCAGGTCTAATTCTGCATAGACTACAAATTAAATGGATCTGGTGTGAACTCCTGTTGGCTTAATTAATCATAATGGCTGACTCAATGGTATATTCATAGGAAAACTTGCCAGAAGCCAGACAATACAGAAACCAGGGGTGGATATCATTGGGAAGGTAATCCTCAATAGCATTTCTATATATCTTGTGACGTTTGTGTGGCAAACAGCCTGGGAAGACAGATAATGTCCCTCTCTAGGGTAGAGGACATGTCTATTTCTTGACCAGGATTGCAAAGATAGTGATCACCATTGGCACTTGGATGTCCAATAGGCATCTCAAACTTATCTAAATCTGAACTGATCTTCTCTCCTAAGCCTGTAACTCCTGTGGTTTTCAACTAATGTCAACTCAACTTTTCCTGTCACTTGGGTTGGAAATCTAACATTCTTATTAGAATGTCATTCTTTCTCCTCTTTCCCTCACACTACGTGTCCCATCCATCATGAAATCCTGTTGGCTCTCTCAAAATAATTGTCCCTCATTTTTTACAGAACTAGAATAAAGAATCCTAAAATTTATATGGAACCATAAAAGACCAAATATTGCCAAGCAATTTGGAAAAAGAAAAAAGCTGGAGGCAGAGCCCTCCCAGACTTCAGACAATACTACAAAGCTACAGTAATCAAAACAGCATGGTATTGGCACAAAAACAGACATATGGATCAATGGAACAGAATAGGGAGCCCAGAAATAAACCCACACACCTATGGTCAATTAATCTTCAACAAAGGAGGCAAGAGTATACAATGGAGAAAAGAGAGTCTCCTCAGCAAGTGGTGTTGGGAAAGCTGGACAGCTGCATGTAAATCAATGAAGTTAGAACACTCCCTCACACCATACACAAAAAATAAACTCAAGATGGCTTAAGGACTTAACTGTAAGGCACAACACCATAAAACTTTTAGAACATAGGCAAAACGTTCTCTGACATCAATTGTACCAATGTTTTCTTAGGTCAGTCTCCCAAGGCAGTAGAAATAAAAGCAAAAATAAACAAATGGGACCTAATCAAACTTATAAGCTTTTGTTCAATGAAGGAAACAATAAACAGAACAAAATACTTATGAACAGCTAGAAAATATTTGCAAATGATGCGATTGACAAGAGCTTAATTTCCAAAATATACAAACGGCTCATACAACTCAATAACAAACAAACAACCCAATCAAAAAATGGGCAGGGGACCTAACTTTCTCCAAAGAAGACATACAGGTGGCCAACAGGCACATGAAAAGATGCTCAACATCACTAATTAGAGAAATACAAATCAAAACTACAATGAGGTACCACTTCACACTGGTCAGAATGGCCATCATTAAAAAGTCCACAAATAACAAATGCTGAAGAGGGTGTGGAGAAAAGGGTACACTCCTACACTGTTGGTGGGAATGTAAATTGGTGCAGCCACTATGGAAAACAGTATGGAGGTTCCCCCCAAAACTAAAAATAGAGTTGCCATATGATCTTGCAATCCCACTCTTGGGCATATATCCAGAGAAAACTATAATTTGAAAAGATACACACACCCCAATGTTCATAGCAGCACTATTTACAATAGCCAAGACATGGAAGCAACCTAAATGTCCATCAACAGATGAATGGATAAAGAAGATGTAGTACACATATATCAATGCAATGAAATACTACTCAGCCATAGAAAAGAATGAAATAATGTCATTTGCAGCAATATGGATGGACCTAGAGATTATCATACTAAGTGAAGTAAGTCAGACAGAGAAAGGCAAATATCATATGATATCATTTATATGCGGACTCTAAAATATGACACAAATGAACTTATCTACAAAACAGAAACAAACTCACAGACATAGAGAAGAGACTTGTGGTCACCAAGGGGGAGGGGGTGGAGGAGGGCTGGAGTGGAAGTTTGGGATTATCAGATGCAAACTATCATACATAGAATGGATAAACAACAAGATCCTACTGTATAGCACAGGGAACTATATTCAATATCCTGTGATAAACCATAATGGAAAAGAATATGAAAAAGAATGTATATATATAACTCAATCACTTTGCTATACAGTAGAAATTAACACAACATTGTAAATCAACTATACTTCAATAAAATAAATTTTAAAAAACAAAAAACCAAAATAGTTATCCCTCAGTATCTGCAGGGTCCCCTGCATTTGCTCAAGTCCCTTATATAAAATGACATAGAACAGTTGGCCCTCCGAAACTGTGAACGGACATCCAGACACTTGCCACTTCTCACTGCCTCCCCTACCCCTACCCTGGTACCAGTCTGGATGGCTGGCGGCAGAGGTGGTGCCAAAGGGCATCTCTGATCCATCTTCCAAGATGAACAAGAGAACAAAACAAAGAGAAACAGTAATACCATTGAACATATACAATTGCTAGGCACTGTTTTACATGTGTTAATCCTTACAAAAACCAAATGAGGTAAGTACTTTCATAATCTTATTTTACAGATGAGAAAACAAGCACGGGGAATAGGAAGCTTACTCAAGATCACATATCTAGACTCTGACAAAGCTGTGATTCAGCCATGGAGAGTCAGGATTTGAGTTCATGATATTAACTACCATGAGAGACTCTTCCCTTCATATAAAAGTTGAAATTGATGGATTAGAAAAAACAAAGTTGAACAAATAAAACCCAAAACTGGCTCTTTGAAAAGAGCAGTAAAGTATAAAAATCCCTGGCAAGATTGATTCAGATATTCAGTAAAAATATGATTGAGAATGAGAAAGGCAACATACCTCACAACATAATTAGAAGAGATGAGATGTATACATGAGAATAATAGGTATAACTCTGTGGCAATAAACTTGAAAACCTAGAGGAATTTTGCTTAGCGTCCAAAATTGACTCCATGTATTCGGCAGGATAGTCATGTTATATTGTGGTAACAACCTTCAAATTTCAGTGGCTTACCATCATAAAGGTTTCTCTCTCAAACCAAACCACCCATCACAAGATGGCTGAGGACTCCAGACTTTGGACCATCATTCTCTGGGACCAGGTAGATGGAGTAGCCATGGGGTGCTGGCAGTGTGACAAAGGGAGAGATGGATAAATTGCACACTGGCTCTCAAAACTCCTGCCAAGGAATGACACACATCACTTCTACTAACATGTTACTGGCCAAAGAAGTCACATGTTCACACTCAACTCCCAGGTCGGGGTGTGGGTGGAGAGAGCAAACCTACCGTGTGCCCCAGGGGAAAAGCAGAAATAAAGGCATATGCTACAGAATGTTCTCCCAGTCTTCTGGTTTTTAATACCCAAATCCTTATGGCGTATTTCTCTCTCTCAATATAATGGGGTTTTTTGGCAGTTCTTTGGGGGAAAACTTATGTTTACATTAAAAAAATACAGTGCAACATTTTTAACAATCCGGAAAAAGCTTGGGTTGTATTCCACATACAACTGGTAGAACTTCAGGATCATCAACAAAAGTGATATGCATCTCATATTCTAAGAAAAGCACCACAGGCTTAGGTGAACACAAGGTAACCCTGTTAGTTTTTGGTGATGAAATAGCAATGTTTTAAGCTTTTTATTCCCAACATTACAGTTTACTGTTTATTTCATATAAGCACTTAATGTGTCTTACCTGGATTTTAGGAAACTGTTGGGAAGTTTTGGGTTCTGTGTAACACACTACAATTTTTTCTACTTAAAATTCCAAGTGTTGGTGAGGATATGGAGGAACTGGAACTCTCATATACTGCTGATGAAAATGTAAAATGGTATGACCACTCTAGAAAAATCTGTCAGCTTCTTAGACAAAAATTAAACATACACCTACCCTATGACCCAGCCATTCCACTCCTAGGTATAACCCAAGAGAAATGTAAACATATGTCCATAAAGGGATTTGTAAATGAATGTTCATAGTAGTTACTTATAATAGCCAAGAACTAGGAAACAACCCAAATGTCCATCAACTGATGAATGGGTAAACAAATTGTGGTATATCCATCCAACAGAGCGTTATTCAGCAATAAAAAAGAACAGACTATTAATAAACACAACGTAAATGAACCTCAAAATAATTATGCCAAGTGAAAGTAGAACAACAAAAAAGTACATACTGATGACTGCATTTGTATAAATCTCTAGAAGACGCAAACTCTAGAGACAGAAAGTGGACCGGTGGTTGCCAGGGGGCTTGGGTGGCACAGTGGGAGGAAAGGATTACAACGGGACAGAGAAAACTTTTGAGGACGATGGAGATATTCACTATACTGACTGCAGTGATGGTTTCATGGGAACATCTGTGTAAAAACATCAAATTTTATACTTTAAACGTGCAGTTGGCTGTCAACTATACCTCAAGAAAGCTATTATTAAAAATAGGAAATAACTTTCCAGTTAGCATTTTCACACAGAACCTCTGATTTCATGAACCTGATTTTCATTTCTGATGTTAAGTGGGAAATGCCTATATTTGGAGGACAAAACTAATGACTTCCCCACACTGTCCTGACTCACAGGCCTCAGAGAGGAGGCTGGAAGGCTATTGTGGGTGGGTGCTTCCTTAGTTCCTAAAGGCATTGGGGTCGCTGGGTAAATGAAGACTGCAAATTCACTCGCTTCCAGCGCGATGCTAGTTCCCCACCAGGCCCTGGTTCTGAGGTCCCGATTTTGGACCTAGCTAGGGTGGCCCTGGGCTCTGATAGGCAAAATTTCTGGTTCCCAAACACATCTGGCGGTTACCTCTAACCCGCAGGCAGCAGAGAACAACCAACCACCCACTGGCTGTAGGTTCTGCCAACACAGGGCCCCTGCAGGCCCTAATTCTAAGCTCTGCAACTCCTGCGTTGAGAGGTCTAGGGGATTCTAGACACCCAGGTTCTACAAAGATTCTGTACCAGCCTCATACTTCCCTGTCAACCCACGGCCCTCTTGGGTGGCCTTCCCCTCCATGCTCCGCATCGACTTAGTTTCTCCGGCTCGCAGGGAGTCCGAGGGACCTCAGCATGAGCCCCTGGCCCCAGGCTTTCCGGAAGAGGCCTCCCAAACTGGCGCGTGGCCTCTTCGCCCCGGACCCTGCCCTGGCCCTAGGACACCGGGCTCTTCCAGGGCAGCGCGCGGGCGGCGGCGGCTGCGATGCGCGCGATCGGCCACCAGGCGGCGCCAGCCATCCCGCAAATGTCCTTAGGGCGTCGCGCCAGGCTCCGCGCCTCTGCCCACCCCGAGGGGCCCGCCGCCGGCTGCATCTCTCCCAGCTGCGTGGAGACAAGCCTGAACCATCGGCTTTCGGGAGGCCACCTGTGAGGGGACCTAAGACATTCTCTGGGGCTCCTCTGGGCACCGGGAGAATACGAAGGGGCCAATCTGCAATTTCCTCTCCTACTGTTTACCTCCCGGCCGGCAGGCCTGCATCTGCAGAGCATTGTTTGAGGTCTCCGCGGCTCCAGTTCTAGAATTCTAGTTTAGAGATATGTGGCGGAACCAACTCATTCCATCCTTACATAAGCACTTTTTCAGCTTTGGCTGCACCTTTGAATCACCTGGGGAGCTTAAAAAAATCTTGATGCTGGAGACATATGGAACTTCCGCTCACTTTCACCGATTAAAGCAAGGCACAAGGCCAGATCTAATTTCCATGTGCCTAGAAGAAACATAAATCTTTGGTGGATGACACAAATATCACAGCCCTAGAAGGATAGAAAACTAGAAGAAACCAGTTACCAAAGATGATGGCCCAATGGTTTTACGGATACATTTTTTGTAATTTAATGACAGTTTCTAAAGAACAAATCCTCCCAAAGCTATTTGAATAATTTTCGGGTGGAAAACTCCCTTATATGTTTTATGAAGTTAGCGTTATCATAAAATCAAAATCTGATAAGAATCATTCAATAAAAATACACTATGGATGAATCTCAATAATGGAGATAGATACAAAAATTACAATTATTAGCAAACTGAATCAAGAAATGTATTAAAAGAATAATAACAGCCAACACATTAGATAGTACGTACTGTGTGTCAGACCCTATTCCAAATGCTTTGCAATATTAACTAATTTAATCTTCACAATAATCTATTATTTAGGTATTATGATGATTATTATTCCCCTTTTACAGATAGGGAAGACATAAGTGGATTTGTATTATATTCCTTGCTTTAGAGCTGAGATGAAAAAGTACAGTGAAGGAGTATTGCAAGCAGCAGCTCAGTGGTGGGGGGAAGCTTTCTACATATTTTTTCCTGGCCTTAAAGGAATGTGGAGATGTGGACATAGCTGTCAGTTTGCGGAAGAGGTATAGCAATATATGTATCATACAAGATGACCACTAATGTAGTAATTTCTTTGTTTTTGTTGAGCTGAGACTCATTTATCTACAAGAGTCTGAGTCAAATTAGTCAAACTGATGTGAGGGAACATAAAACAGTAAAGCACAGGCTTTACTGTCTGTAAAGCACAGGCTTTACTGTCTGTAAAGGCTGTCTCCTGAGCTTCCCACACACAGTCCCTCCTTTTCTCCTGAACCCTGCAAATCTCTTCCATTTTTATCTGTATATACAGAGACCTCTAGTGCCTTCAGCCCACCCAGGCTCAACACAGAAGACTGGGTCACATTCCAGAAACATCCATCTCCCTCCATCTGGACAAGTCTTGTACCTACCATGTCAGTAACTTCTTGAATCTCAGCTTTTTTCAAGACCCCCAGGAGGCTGGACAGAAATGGAATGGGAGTAGCACGATGGCCGGGTTGTAGGAAGCGGGGAAGAAGGGTCATGGATTCCCTGCTCTTCTCTCAGAGGTTGAGTGCTAAACCTGCTCTTCTTGTGTGTGTGTGTGTGTGTGTGTGTGTGTGTGTGTGTGTGTGTGTGACAACTAGGCCCCGTTCCCAGAGCCCAGTGTTTTATGAAGAGATTTTCTGAAGCAATCTCCTTAGAGTTCCCATCTCTCCAATTTCACCAATGGGAAAAATGCTACAGGCCCCACATTCTTTGGTGTGAGCTGAGACACACTTGTGAATATATTAGGACAAGACAAGGGAGAAAGAGGATGGGTTCTCTAATCCTTCCCGTGTAGGTCAGGAAGGCCACTTATTGAGGCAACAAACATGGCATGCCTGTGTCATGCTAAGCGCTGTTTCAGCTGTTGGATACGCAGTGAATAAAAGAAACTCCTTGACTTTGTAGCATTTACATTCTAGAGGGAGTGGGTATAGGCAATAAACAAATAAATATGAGAGGCCAGTCAGGAAAGGTGGGGAAAGAGTGCTAATTATACTTGGGGTTTGGAGGAATCCTCTGTGTGAGGTGACACAGAGGGGCCAGAAGGCCGTGAGGCAGCAGGTCATGCAGGTATCTGGGGGACGAGTATTTCATACAAAGGAAGTAGCAAGGACTGGGGTCCAGAGATGGGTTTGCTCGTGGGGTGTTTGAGGAAAACTGTGTGCAGAACTAGTTCAGGTTTAACGGAAACACGGGGAAAGGAAGGTAGTTGTGTTAGGTTGTGGGAATCCTGGCAGCTGGATAACCCACGTCAGCACTGCTGACCAGACCATGTTTCCGGGGCCAGGCTCTCCTGAACAACCCGGCACTCCATTCTCTGTCTTTCTTTACCAAGTGGTTAGCCAGTGGTTGTCTACTATTACCAAAATAGATCCATCATACATATTTGAAACCAACAAAACAATGTTTCTGAAATGCCAAATTTTAAGAACGACAGCTAGCATCCTGATGGGGCTGCCCCCAGGAGCAGACAATTTCAACTAAAGATCTGTCCTGGGACACGAGAATCAAGTGACAAAGTCCCCTAAGCCAAGAATAGAGATTTGGAGTCTTCATCATTGTCTCTGAAACCCCCAAATAACCTCAGGGTGTCCTAGTTTGATATTTATTCTGGAAGTTTATTTGACATTTATCTAAATTCCCTCCATTCAGGTTTAAGTTATTCATAATATTTAAAGGGGAGCGGTAACAGAACAACTTAAAAATATCTCCTTAATCCACAATCCTATAATTTCATGCCCATTTAATTGAAGGCATTCTGAGGGGTTCAATTTGATGAACTTGTTTATTTGGGAGAAAATGCAGTACAAATAACTATCGTAAATAACAGTCAGGGGAAAGAGCAGGATGTAGAAAAGGGAATCAGCAAACTTTTTCTCTAAGGGCCAGATAGTGAATATTTCAGGCTTTGCACGCCAAGAGGCAAAATTGAAGATATTACGTAGATACTAATATAGTAATAGAGAAAACACATTTCCAAATTTTCTGATAAAATTCAAAATATAATATTGAGGACAATTAAAAAAAAACACAGGCCTATTAATGAGAAGAATACAATTCTGTTTTAGAATAACATTTTGCTTAATTGGGGTTAAAAATTAGTGTTTCTAATCTCACATCAATTGCAAATGTTCTTGGCTCAGGGTCTGTAAACAAATAGGCAGGGAGCTGAATTTGGCCTGTGGGCCATAGTTTGCCAACCCCTGGTATAGAAAATATGGTTTCAATAGTGAAAGTATTCCTGGAGGTTCTGGCTGAAGTTATAGGAAGAGAGGGAAAAAAAGAGACGTGTAAGGATTGGAAGAGATACACTGACATTACTTGCAGATAATATGATCATATATAGGTACCTATAAAGCCAACAGAGGCTGGGCTGGGGGTCACGGCGGAGATGAGGCAGTCGCCGGCGGGGAGACGAGGCGCTGCGCGAGGAAGAGGACCGGGGAGGGCGAGCCCGCGGTCCGCACCTGCGTGTCCGGGAGGGGGAGGAGGTCTCAGCCAAACTGGAGGTGGGGTCTCTTGCTGAGCGCAGGTCAACAGGAGGATGAGAGGAGAGGCCTGACCTGTGCAACCTCTGGACAGCCATGAGACACGTGGGATCCTAGTTCCCCGACCAGGGATCGAACCCGTGCCCCCTGCACTGGAAGCATGGAGTCCCAACCACTGGACTACCAGAGCTGGTTTCATGTCCTTGTAACAAGCCTGTGATGCATCCAACAGCTGTGACACTTTGCCCCCTCTGGGGATTGTGGAGGTGGGCACGTGGCCCTCCCCTGTATTCTCCTGACACTTGTGAGAGCGCCAGTTACGCTGCACCGCTGCCAGCACTAAACAAACTTCTGAACACATGCCCTTCTCGATGAACCCACAGTGATCTCTTTGTTTTGCCTTCTCCCAGCTCATGCATTCTTCGAGTCTTGGTAACCGGAATGTTTTGTCTGGGCTCCAAACGTTCAGTGGGACAGGAACCAAAGTTAAGTACCTTATGACACGTCCAGACGAACCTGAGAAAATTGTGAGCTGTTGACTGCACTTCCTCTCTGAATCAGCTGGTACTTCTTTTTGTCTCTAGTTTTAAAAGCTCCCCAGAGGGGACTTCCCTGGTGGCACAGTGGTTGAGAATCCACCTGCCAGTGCAGGGGACACGGGTTCGATCCCTGGTCTGGGAAGATCCCACATGCAGTGGAGCAACTAAGCCCGTGCTCCACAACTACTGAGCCTGCGCTCTGGAGCCCACGAGCCACAAGTACTGAAGCCTGTGCGCCTAGAGCCCGTGCTCCGCAACAAGAGAAGCCACCGCAATGAGAAGCCTGCGCACCGCAACGAAGAGTAGCCCCCGCTCGCACAACTAGAAAAAGCCCAGGTGCAGCAACAAAGACCCAAACACAGCCAAAAATTAATTAATTAATTAATTAATTAATTAAAAAAAAAAAAAAAAGCTCCCCAGAGGCGACCTGAAATCCAGAATCTCAGAATAGGATGGAGGAAATTATTCTGAAGTTCTCATTAAACACATTTATCTCTCAAGCTTTGGAAGGAGCCAAAATGCCAAAGGCAAGAATTCCTGAGCACTGCCTACACTGTTTTGATATCCTGATAAATGTCTAACAAATCCAGCATGTGCCCTCTAGGCCTGACCAGTTGCTGGGCAAAGTCCCAGAACAGTGAGACATCTTGGGATTCATCTGGTTTAGGAAAGACCTTTAACTACCAGGTGGTAGTCACCTCAATGTTCTTTAAATAGTCAAGTTTGGGGCTTCCCTGGTGGCGCAGTGGTTGAGAATCTGCCTGCCAATGCAGGGGACGTGGGTACGAGCCCTGGTCTGGGAAGATCCCACCTGCCGCGGAGCAACTAGGCCCATGAGCCACAGCTACTGAGCCTGCGCGTCTGGAGCCTGTGCCCGCAACAAGAGAGGCCGTGATAGTGAAAGGCCCGTGCACCGCGATGAAGAGTGGCCCCCGCTTGCCGCAACTAGAGAAAGCCCTCGCACGAAACGAAGACCCAACACAGCCAAAAATAAATAAATAAATAAATAAATAAATAAATAAATAATCCTTCCCTCTACTTAAAAAAAGAAAAAAAAAAAAGTCAAGTTTGGAGGTCTCTTCACTGGGGTCTGTTCTGGTGGCTGCCTCCCACTAGCGTGAAACAGAAGGATGACCTTATTCTGTGAGAGGACAACTGTGAAGGAAGGAGCTGCATGTGTGAAAGTCTGTGGGAAGAGAGAGCCACCTACACTGTCCCCACCAAACCAGTCAGTGGAAGGCCTTCTGCAGGGAGCTCCCAACAGATCCCTGAATGCCACAGAAACTCCAGGGGCTTGGGATCCAGGGACCCTCCAAGCCCTCAAGATTTCTCTTGCTGTGGTCCTTTCCATCATCACACTGGCCACAGTCCTTTCCACCATCTTACCACCATGCTTACCACCATCTTCCTGACCAGGAAGCTCCACACCCCGGCCAACTATCTCATTGGCTCCCTGGCCATGACTGACCTCTTAGTTTCCATCTTGGTCATGCCCATCAGCATTGCATATACCACCACCCACACCTGGAGCTTTGGCCAACTCCTGTGTGACATCTGGCTGTCTTCTGACATCACGTGCTGCACAGCCTCCATCCTGCATCTCTGTGTCATTGCTCTGGACAGGTACTGGGCCATCACTGATGCCCTGGAGTATAGTAAACGCCGGACAACAGGCCATGCGGCCGCCATGATTGCCATCGTCTGGGCAATCTCCATCTGCGTCTCCATCCCACCACTCTTTTGGCGGCAGGCCAAAGCTCATGAAGAGATGTCGGACTGCCTGGTGAACACGTCTCAGATCTCCTACACCATCTATTCCACCTGTGGGGCCTTCTACATCCCGTCTGTGTTGCTCGTCATCCTCTATGGCCGGATCTACACGGCCGCCCGGAACCGCATCCTGAATCCGCCATCCCTCTACGGAAAGCGCTTTACCACAGCCCGTCTCATCACAGGCTCTGCGGGGTCCTCGCTCTGCTCGCTCAATCCCAGCCTTCACGAGGGGCACTCTCATTCCGCCGGTTCCCCTCTCTTTTTTAACCATGTGAAGATCAAGCTTGCGGATAGTGTCCTGGAGCGCAAGAGGATTTCTGCTGCCCGAGAGAGGAAAGCCACTAAAACCCTAGGGATCATTCTGGGGGCCTTTATCATCTGCTGGCTGCCCTTCTTTGTTGCATCTCTGGTCCTCCCCATCTGCCGGGACTCGTGCTGGATCCACCCGGAGGCCCTTTTTGACTTTTTCACCTGGCTAGGCTATCTAAACTCCCTCATCAATCCAATAATCTATACTGTGTTTAACGAAGAGTTTCGGCAAGCATTTCAGAAAGTCATCCATTTCAGGAAAGCCTCTTAGTCTTGTTTGGTGGTGACTCTTGTTATCTTTTATGTCCTGTAACCCAACTGGAATTGTCTTTTTTATTTTTCCTGAGAGTTGGATTAGTCCTGATATCTTGGGTTTTGGTTTAATCAATAGAATTGTTCAGCGTTCTTTTTTGCTGTTGTTTTCTTGACCTCTGAGCCACCAAAAGCTGGCCAGCTGTGTAAAATGGGACAAGACTTCACTTAGTATAATATTTTCACAGTTCATCCATGTTGGAAAGAATGTGACCACAGGTTTCCCCACTGATGCAATTCAGGCAGAAAGCTGCCTGACTCTTAGGAAGACCCCAGGCTCAAAGGGGGAGGCTTTCTGGTCTACGTAAGTTTTGTATGGAGCTTAAAAGAGGGTAGATGAGATTAATGACCTGAGTTGAAAGACAATTTGGAGTCACGTGGATGCATTTCCATTCCATGTGGCACCTTAATTGGAAATTAACACCCAAGTATCAATATTTCTTCCACTGAGTCCTTCTTAGATTGAATCTTCCTTAGTTGTTCATGGGGAGAGATTCAGCATTGGAGGTGCCAATGATACAGAGTGACAGAGAGATTCAGAAGCCAGGGGCAGGGGAGTGGGATGGTTGGAACCAGATAGCTACCCTGTGCCTCTCCTCCTTCCCCAGTTTCTCTGCACCATCTTAATGTTCTGAAGTTAAAACCCACAGTTAGGGCTTCCCTGGTGGCGCAGTGGTTGAGAATCTGCCTGCCAATGCAAGGGACATGGGTTCAAGCCCTGGTCTGGGAAGATCCCACCTGCCGCTGAGCAACTGGGCCCGTGAGCCACAACTACTGAGCCTGCGCTCCGCAACAAGAGAGGCCACGATAGTGAGAGGCCCGCGCACCACGATGAAGAGTGGCCCCCGCTTGCCGCAACTAGAGAAAGCCCTCGCACAGAAACAAAGACCCAACACAGCCAAAAATAAATAAATAAATAAATTAATTAAAAAAACAAAAACAAAAAACCCACAGTTAGCCCCATTGAAGTAGATTGACAGGATTTGCACCTACCAAGCTTGGAATACCATTCTGAATTTTTTTCCTGAATTATTTTTTTATATCCCATTCTCTTTAGAGATCTTAAGCTGTTGAGTATTGTCAAATAAAAAGCATGAGACATCATGAAAAAAAAAAAAAAATAAAGCCAACAGAATCCCCAAAGTATTAGGACTAATTTTATTATAACTAATGAAAAATTTCATCAAGGTTGCTAGAGAGATCAACTTACAAAACTCAATAACATTTCTCTATACCAGCAAAAACTCATGATAATAACTAACAGTTAAAAAAACAAAAAATTAAACAACAAAAAACCTGTGAAAGTATATAGGAATTAACAACTGAGAATACACCAGAAGATCACCAAGGAGAGACCTTTAAAACTCTAAGAAAAGACATAGAAGATGATTTGAACACATTTATAGACACTGGGCTCACTTGGTTTTGGTCCAGGGAGCCCCATGTCATATTTCTGACCTCCAAAACTGTAATATAATAAACTTGTGCTGTTTGAAGCCATCACATTTGTGGTTATTTGTTGCAGCAGAAACTAATATAGGACCCATTTCTCCTGTCCAGCTGGATGCCAAGAATAGAGCTTCCTAACTGTATCTTTGATACAGCAGCAGAGTTTCCTAACATAAATTTTTAACTCTTGGAAGGGAGTGCAGCACATATGATCTACTGTGCAATCCTAACTCACACTTGCCTGCATTTGGAATATTATTTTGTGGTGCTCTTTGCAGTAGACTTATTTCCCTTCCTTTAATCGACTCAATTTGTTTTCAGGCCCTAAGAATGTGTTCATAGGCAGTGAGGTGGTAGTAGGGTGATAAGGAACTAATAAAACACAATTTAGGATTTCAATATCATGATGGAAAAATCCCCTATGGCTGCAGTCCCCAACCTTTTTGGTAACAGGGACTGGTTTCCTGGAAGGCAATTTTTCCACGGACGGGGCAGGGGGGATGGTTCAGGCGGTAATGCGAGCGATGGGAGCGGCAGATGAAGATTCGCTCCCTCGCCTGCCGCTCACCTCCTGCTGTGCAGCCTGGCTCCTAACAGGCCGAGGACTGGTACCGGTCTACGGCCCGGCCAGGGGGTTGAGGACCCCTGCCCTATGGGACTTGGCTGTGAGCTTGGCCCTCCATCCCTGAGCAAAGTGGACCAGGAAGCAGTAGAGATCCCAATGATGGCTGATTCCAAGATGGGCTGGGACCTGGCACCCTTTGCTGCAGTGCTTGCACCTGGACAAACGTCTCCTCCCACAACAGAATACAAAGAAACGATAAGGGGCTGGAAATAGCTGCACACATGCACAGTCAGGGTAATTATGAACAATAAGATACAAAAAAGCCACAAACAAACTGCCATTTCTGAGGTGCTAAGAGCAAAAGCAGGGTACTGCACGTGATCCCTGCACACAGCACCACCACGGGGGTGGGCGGACCACCTAAGCCGCCCCTCCCGCTCAACCTGCAGACCCGCTCCTGTTGTTATCCTATTTAAGGAACGAGCTCATCCCCTCTCCGGGAGAAAACAGGGGCACCTGTTTCTTGTTTACACTCCCTCATGCTGCAGCAAGCACGAGACCCAGTAAAGCCTTGCTTGAATTCCTCGTCTGGCTTCTTACCAATTTCTATTGATTAAAGAGTCCGAGGACCCAAATCAGTAACAATTCCACCGTAATTTTCATTTGATCCCTGATTTTTGTAGATATTCTAGAAAAATAAAAAAGTTTTGAAAACTCAATATCTTTCTCTCTGTCTTTTGGGTAAAATGATAACTGATTTGGGTTGACATTAGCAAGATGGTGGAATAGGAGATGCCAGCCCTCATAACCCCACAGACGCACCTATTTTAACAACCACGCATGGACATGAATACCTTTATGAGTGTCCGGAAGTACAACAGAGAGGTTCTAGCGCCCAGATAGAGCAAAATAATTGAAGAAAGTAAGAACAGTTTCACTTTACCTGCATCTCCCCTCTCCCAAGGCGGCGTAGCACTGGCATCTCTGGGAGTTTGTTAGAAGGTGGAATCTCAGGCCCCACCCCAGACCTGCTAAATCAGAGCCTGCTGTTTAACAAGTTCCCAGGTGATTCGTATGCACATTATCAGAAGCGCTGTGTTATCTTACATATAATAGAAATCCATAAATAATGTATTGCATTGTTCTGTGTGTTATTTTAAAGTTATATATGGGACTTGCCTGGTGGCGCAGTGGTTAAGAATCCGCCTACCAGCGCAGGGAACACCGGTTTGAGACCTGGTCCGGGAAGATCCCACATGCCGCGGAGCAACTAAGCCCATGCGCCACAACTACTGAGCCTGCGCTCTAGAGCCCACGTGCCACAACTACTGAAGCCCGCGTGCCTAGAGCCCGTGCTCCGCAACAAGAGAAGCCACCGCAATGAGAAGCCCACGTACCGCAACGAAGAGTAGCCCCGCTCGCCGCAACTAGAGAAACCCCGCGTGCAGCAACAAAGAGCCAATGCAGCCAAAAATAAAATAAGTAAATAAATTTTTTTTAAAAAGTTATATAAATGGTGTCATACTGCACATATCATTCAACAACTGGCTTTTTTCATCTTACAATTTGTTTTTGAGATCTAACAATGTTAATATAGATCTAGTACACTTCCTTTTAACTTGCTGAAGAAAATTCACATTTATGTTACTGATAATGAAATCTATTATTAAGTTATGAAATTAATTCTATCTTCACTAACCCATACTAAATTATGGTTGGGTCTCTTGTTTTTAATAGTAGCCTAGCTAGATAAACAAATTAAATGTCTGAAACAGATTTTTTTATCCTTCCCCACTAAACTGGCTCCTCTAGGTAACTGGAGTAAATGGCTATTCCATCCTTCCAATTGCTCAGGCCAAAAGCCTTGGGGGCATCCTGTGTGCTACTTAAGTGCACAGCATTAAACCAGGCCTTGCATTTGTGATTTAGCTTGGTGCTTCCCAGAATTCCGGGCGGCACATGCATGAAGTGGGCCTGGGTTCAAGTCCTAAAAATGTTAATACTCTTCAGCTAAAGACCACCAGGAACATACATGTAATTGAAAAATTGGGTTTATTACTGCAGCTGGGAAGAACGCTCACCGTGGGGAACCATGGGTGTCTCAGTAGAAGCATGTTAGGAAGGACCTCCTGCAGGTTTGGGGGAGGATCTAAGGAAGCTCTAGATTGGGTGCTGTCAGAAAGCAGGGGCAAGTCTATGAATGCATCTCTCAGTAAACCCTATCTATAGGAAGAGAAGACCAGCATGAGGATAAAGCTGTAATTAGTAGAGAAGTAGCAGTGACTCATTTTAGCCAAGAGGGGGGTGTGTTTCTGGATTGCACAATGATTTTTCTTAATGATCTCTGAATGACCTTGTCTGTGTTGATGTTTCAGGAGATTGTTTATGTCCAACAGAATAACCTGGCCTAGCTGTGAGCATCAGGCCAGCTGGTGATAACCTTGAAGCCTCATGATTGGAGTCAGGCCAATTCCAGGAGAGCAGGGACTGCTCTTTTCTTTCTCAAATGAAAGAAAGAGGTGGTGGTGCCTCCTTTGCAGTCAGCTTCTCTCTGTGACTCCAGGTGAGGGAGAGGAACTGTCCTCAAATTCATTCAGGCTCAGCCCCTGCTTCTCAGAGGTCCGCATCTTCAGTCTGCAGCCCCACATGATCGGCCCCAACCCTGCATGGGTGATCCAGATCTGTCCCCAGACCCCAAACCCAGAGGACGATGCTGCTCTGGCCTGTTTACCCACATCGTTCCTGTCTGTTTTCTTTCTTTTTGTTCCTCTTGAAAAGGACTGCTCTGTTTCTGATCCACAGACATCTTCACTCCTTGCTTTTGAGTGTCCTTAACATTTCATGCCTTATTTGCATAAAATGTTTGGGGTTGAGGTATAGGTTTCAGTGTGAGCTCATCTGCCAACTTGATCTGGGAACCCCTGAGGGTCTTTTTGTGCCTCCCGATCGGCTGTAGTTTCCTGACATGTGGCACTCTCCAGCCATTTCCCATCATCAACGTGGCCCTCTTGTGCATTGATTACTATTGTTGTTAATGTTCTAAGCATTCTCAAGGATATGCTAGGCCATGCCCTTCTGGGTATCAGCTGCTCTGTCCCTTAAATGCAAACTTTTAAAAAATGGGTGATCCTAGCATGACTGGTTGACTTTCTACATAGCCTTTTGTCATAGTTCAGCAAACCAGATTGAGCACTTAAGTCAGGAGCAATAAGTCTGAAACTAACTTACTCTTCTGATCTGGAGGCAGAGTAAGATGTGAGGAGAGTCAGATGCCTAGAAAGCCTTCTCTTGTTAACATAAGCCTTATGTCCATAATGAATGAGTCATTCTTTCTGCATGACAACCCCTACCCACGTCTTGCTCTACCCCAACACCCATGTGTAACTCTTACACTGTTTTTATCATCAGCTGATGTTGGGAAAGGATTATAACTGGAAGAGGATCTTTAATTTCCCTTTCTCCAAAGCCTGTAAGCTCCCCAAAGAAGAGGTTAATAACACTTAGCCTCCTTGATGCCTCCTGAATGTACCACATATAGATTGCTGAAGATAAGTGTTGTTCACATTTCATGGAATCTCACTTAACACGTTCACAGTAGATAAAAGCAGTGGTTGAAGGAGGTTTTCCAAGAGTATGAAAAAACACGGACCAAGAGAAAGATAAATACCATATGATATCACTTATATGTGCAATTCAAAACATGACACAGGGACTTCCCTGGTGGTCCAGTGGGTAAGACTCCGTGCTCCCAGTGCAGGGGGCCGGGGTTCGGTCCCTGATCAGGGAACTAGATCCCACATGCATGCCGCAACTAAGAGTCCGCATGCCACAACTAAGAAGTCCACATGCCGCAACTAAAGATCCTGCATGCTGCAACGAAGATCCCACGTGCCGCAATGAAGACCTGGAGCAGACAAAATAAATATTAAATAAATAAATAAATATGACACAAATGAACCTATCTATGAAACAGAAACAGAATCACAGAGAACAGACCTGTGGTTGCCAAGGGGGCTGGGGGCTGGGGGAGGGATGGAATGGGAGTTTGGGGTTAGCAGATGTCAGCTGTTATATATAGAATGGATAAACAACAAGGTCCTGCTGTATAGCACAGGGAACTATATTCTATATCCTGTAATAAACCATAATGGAAAAGAATATGAAAAAGAATGTATATATGTAAAACTGAATCACTTTGTTGTACAGCAGAAATTAAAACTGTAAATCAACTATACGTCAATAAAATTTAAAAAATGAAGAATTTCAGAAACTAACAGCATCTTATAATGGTAATTTTCAACTTAGATATCATAGATGTGTTTCTACAAAATAAAAGCATTTGCCATACCAAAAAAAAATAAATAAAAGAAAAGAAAGAAAGAAGGGACACTGACCATCTCATAGGATGGATGAGTTAGAGAAGCTGGGGTATAAGGGCATATTCTGAAACATATCGAGCTGGTATCAGCCCCAGCAGCATCTATCTCTCAGTGCCCCCACTGAAAAAGAGAATTCTAGGATGGAGCAATTTATAGGGCAAGTCTTATAGTTTGCCTTATCAGGTCACTAAGAAATGGGCAAATCAAAAGGCAAGTAGCACTCATGGGGACAGAGAATTACTGCAGATGAGGGAGAATCCTGAAACTCAGGGAAGATTCTGAGAAGCTAGAGGAAGATTATGGACACAGGGCCAAGGAAGTCCCCTCATTTGCTTCCTGTCAACCCCACATCTCTTAACATAAACAAAGACAAATCACATGACTGAAAGGTGAATTATTTATTGACCAGGTAGAGGAAGGTCTTATTCATGGTACTGTTGTCCTGAATATGGCAAAGAGAGTTAGAAATTTGGAGGAAACTTTGATTCGTGGTGAGCTGATGAGCCTTCCTAGATAATTAGGGAAGATCCTGAAGATGCAGAGTTGATGCCTTCACGTGCGATAGTGATGGAAATCAGGTCACAGAACTTGTCGCAAGATGATGTGGGGACCATGGAAGAGAAGATCCTGGAGCCCAAGTGAGGTGGCACTCACTCAGTGCTAAATAAGCAGATGAGAACAAGAACACCGAAACTTATTAAGTGCTTCTCGGATTGAACTGAGGACAAAGAGAATTTCTATTACAAAAAAAAAAAAAGGTGAAGAAATAGTTATCAACCTGCATTCTAACCCATGCTATTTGCCAGAATAGGGGTAGGGAGGGTGTTAAGTAAATGACTTTTTTTTTTTTCTATTGCTGATCCCATCTTAACCTTCCCCCAGTTGAGTCTATGAAAAGAAGAAAAGAAGCAATGAAGGATCTTAGGCTTGTTTCTGCCATCCTCAGCATTGGAAGTTTTAAAGAATTTTTGACAAATTGAGAAATAATGGCAAAAGCCATAGCAATCTTTTATTAAATGCTTACTTTATGTAAGGCATAATTGCTAATGAAGCCCCACAATAAATCTGAGGTAGGAGACAGATGAGGAAACTCAAGAGTCTATTTTCCAGGTTGGAAGACAACTGGAAAGTCAGACAACTCTATTCCCAGATTAGAAGTTAAGGATGTGCAGGAAGAAAGGAAGAGATCGAAGGAAAAAAATTTTTCCATAAATTGGAGGGTGAGATGGCCCTCTGGGCTTGGAAGATGGACCACAAACACAGAAATGTATTTGAGTTTCACACTCACACCCTTTTCCCATTTAAAACTTTAAGTCATGATTTTTAGCACATTATCAATTACTGAACACTTTTCTCCAGCATTATATCCACACAGTAACTCTGTAAGGTAGACATCATTGTTTCCCTTTTAATTGCTACATCATTTGCTCAAAAAGCTCATAGCAGGAGTAGAACCTGAACCCAGGTCCTCCAACTCCAAATTTCAAGCTCTCCCAACAAGCTTCCTTACCAAATTATTTTTATTGTAATCTTTGGACATAAACCCCTAATGCTTTTGGGAGGCACGGATCCCTGAGCCAGCCCCTCTCCAGCAGAGCTCACCAACCTGGAGGCCTGGGCCACTCCACTCCCTCGGGCTTGGAGACAGTGATCTACAGAGGCAGAGAAGAGCACATTCAAATACCAACCCTGGTTTATTTCCCAGAATGAAATCAGATGACTCTCCAGGTTAGGACAAAGGGGACTGACTGGGGTATTAACTTCTCTTGGATTTTTCCCTTCAGGAACATTCCCATTCAGTAAAATGGGAATTTAGGCAGAGAAAGCCAGAGAGAGCTCAACTTACCGACTTTGGTAATATGGAAACGTGTGGAAATATGTTTTCCTTAACAATCCCATATTTTTGGCAAATTTTCACAAACTTTTTCTTGATTTTGGACTCACGTCTGGTTCTCGGACTGTGGGAAGAGTGACAGTAACTGCTTTGTCTTGTTTATTGGTCACTGAGGCTCATCAGAGGGGCGAGGCTCCAGCCAGATGGGAAAAATGAATGGTACTGATTGGGTGCTTAGGCAGAAGTCTTGGGATGAAAAAATAACCTGTCTTGAATTTGACATCTTTAGGATATCTTTCTGGCATGATGAGAGATTCATCATCTTCCCAACACTGAGCCTGAGAGATTTTATCAAAGGTGAGCATCTATCTTCAGAGGAGGAGAGATGTCCCAGGATAAGATTGGGAAGACCACTCTGTCTCCAGGCTTCCTTCCTTCCCCAGTCTCCCCACCACACGATGAGTGTCAGCATGAAAATACTCTACCATAGAGCTCCAGCAGTTGGAATGATTCATTGTTGTTGACATTCATGAGATAAAAAATAATATATTCAGTATAGTTCGTTTGAAGTATGCGAAATTTATTGTCTTCATCATCTGTGGAGGAAACAGAACACAGCTCAGAACTCCTTTGGTCCATGGGAAGGAAGTGAAACCCTTTCACTTCCTATTCTCTCCCACAAAACAAATTCAAGTGCATATCCTGGAAGAAATAGAGAGTGATATCTACTGCCTTCCATTTGCATCTCTCTGGGATTCATGAGGCAACTTCTAAGGAACACTGGTAGACTGACCACTAGGGGTAGAAAAATTCAGCCACAGCAGCAGCTTTCCCTCTATCATGCTCCCTGAAACTCACCTACCCTCCCTCAGCCATCTCTGCCAACTGTGTGTCTCTGTCTTCTCTATAAGCCCCATTGCATTATATACCCAGGGCTGTATCCTGAATAATGTGCTGTGGCAATGGCCATCAGACATCATCAGAAAGTGGGCAAGGAATGAGAAGCTGTCCTGCCAATTTACTTTTTTTTTTTTTTTGCCAATTTTCTTTTGTTGCAGGAGGTACATGTGACCAAACTGCCTTCTATACCTGATGGTACTGTGTGCCAGGTACTGGCTTTTACACACACATTTCTCCCAAATTCAGGATATTGGCTATTAGATGGCCCCATTGTATTACCTAAACAAGCATATCAGGAACTGATCAAGATCCTGAAGATACTGGGGTTTAGCAAATTCCTTGCAGTTGGAAGTAGAATTTAGAAAGACCTTTTTTTTTTGCATACTTACAGGTAACACTATATACACCATCCTATCCTGCTTTGTCAGAAAGCAAAGACATTTCAGTACATGCTCCACTTACCCTGTAAAACAGAATGAGCTGATGCCCAAGAGATACTGATGGGGCTGGCTCCTTCACACTCTACCTGTAACTTGAGTTTACGATTCCACTGATTAACTGTTGAACATTTTTGGGTATAGTTTCCAAAGAACTTTTATTTACATTATTCACTTTATTTGCTGCTTTGAGAATGAGTCAACTACTTCTATCACTATTACTCTACCACTACTTCCCAGTATTACTATTACGATAGCTACTTGTCTAGAGAATTAGCTGGGTTCTTACCATGTGCCAGCCTCTCAGATATGTGCCTTACGAACATAACCTCACTTGGTCCTCACAAAAAACCATGAGAGACAATTATTATTATCTTATTTTACTCTAGGGAAAATTGGGGAAGAAACAGATGAATTTTCTTGGTCACACATATAGATTCAAGAACGAGATAGGCTGTTGATTCTGAATCCTATGCTCTTAACCTATGCTGTCTTGCCACACTACTTATGATTCTGATACCCCTCTACCCTTTACCTCCTCTACTCCCGTTTAAATTCATGCCTGTCACCAATTCTTATCTCTGAATCTAGAAAAGCCACAGGTTCACCAAACCCCAAATCAGTGCCAGATGATGGACCCTGATTTTAGGTACAGGCCCAGAATGTATGTATACGTGTGTGTGTGTATGTGTGTGTGTGTGTGTGTGTGTGTGTGTGTGTGTGTGTGTGTGTGTGTGTGTATGTGTGTAGAGGTCCAAGACCATATTCAGGCTTCTGTTTTTTCTTTCCCAAGCAAAAAACCCACTTACTTTGTATGAAATTTAAAGAACAAAGAAAAATTCTCCAAGGCATGGATGTGCTCCACAAAAACTCTCATGCTACCATTTTCTTCTACCTTTTCTTCAGCGTCTGAGGCCAAGAGAATGGAATATCACTCCCCTGAAATCTGCAATAAATCAATAAAATGATTGGGTCAGAAAAGAGGAAAGAGATACAACATGAACACTTGTCTCCTTGAACTCTGGCCTGTGGGCCAGGACTCATCATGGTGATGTGAAGATGAAATTAGAACTCAGATCAATTGGCACCACACCTAGGACTCTTTCCACTGTCCCTCCAGTGAGAATGGAGGTACCCAAGTGTTGTCGTCTTTTAACATGGCACAACTGCCCTTAGTCTAAGGTCTGAAATCACCCCTTTTGCCTAATATGTCAAGGAACTGCTGCCCTCCAGGAGGGTCACCTTGTTTCAGAATCCTCCAAACCACCCCCAAAATCCAAAGTCACTCTACTCCACTGCCCCTACCTTTGAAATATCGAAGTTGCTTCTCACAACATCAGGGTTTCCTTCCTTGTGGGCACAGACTAGAGTCAGCCCCAGACACAGCAACAGCAGCTTCATCTTGGCAGGGGACAGTGCTGTCTTCTCTGTAGTCACTGGGAGTGAGTCTTTCCCTGACGGTGGCTCCTCTCCCCAGGGCCTCTGTTTTTATATCTGTTCTGGGTCCAGTTTTTTGTCCACAAGGCACAACCTTTCCTCCAGGAAGTGGGAGAACCCAAGACTATCTGATCCCAGAGACCCTATAATTATTGACTCCACGACACAGGTTGAGGCTTGATGTCTTTGACATGAAGGACAGATGGAAGAGGAATAAGTATTGCTTTAGACCCTCAGGTGTGTCTGGCTGGTAGTTACTACTGAAGAAGCTGCATGTAGATTTCCCTAAAATGTGACGCTAGGGATGTAGCTGTGAGTCTGATCAAGGGAAGGGCAAGTAGCAACTCTCTCTTGGTCAAAAAATATTTGATGGATGAATGGATAATTTGAGGAGTATTGCTCTTCTAATAGGGAATTAGGAGATGCTTCCATACCAAAAAAGCAAAAACTATGCCCTCCCATTTGTGGCCGCAAGTTAAGTAGCTGGTCACCAACCACATTAAGACTTCCTTGCCCAAAACCAAAATACTGCATACAGCATTTTATAAGTGACCCATGGGAAGGGTGACAGTCTGCCAGGAGGCTGAGAAACAACTAGCCTAAGTCATGACTCAGCATGGGTAAAGGGCTTATGGAGTCCATATATGACCAGATAACAATCCATTTATAACAGGTAACTTGATTGAAACTAACGGCTGACTGGAAACGGACTAAGTGACCTTGTCTTTAGTCACACTCTTAATTAATTGAACAAATCACTCATTGAGAAAGCCAGTAGGAACATTCAAGCCATCTTATATAATAGCAAGACATAGTCAGTGCCAAGAAGAATACCAAGAAATAAAGCTTATTTGATTCATGTGCCACAGTGGAAGTACTCCTTGGTCCCTAGCACCCGGGGTAATTATATTCTGCTGGTATTAGCTCAAATCCAGTTCTAAAATATCCATTCTCTTCACTGATGAAAGGTTGCTTGGAGCTAACAGCGTCCCATCGTGTCATCTGGGTCCTTCGGAAAACAGATCCTGAGACAGATTTAGGAGTATAAAAGGCTTACTGGGAGTAACACTTGTGAAAGGAAAAAGGAGGAAATGGGATTAGGGAAGGGGAGTTGCCAGACCATGACATAGATCTGACAAAGTCTTTGTCAGCCCAGCAGGGATCTCTGAGCATGTGAGAAGAGTCCTGTGTTAGGCAGAAATGGATGGGACCTTGTACCACAGTCTTGCACAGTCACTGGATGGGGCCACCCCAAGAAGACCACTACCTCAGCTCAGGAGTTGAGGCCAATCTGAACCAGTTAACAGTGGAGGCTGTGAGCCAACCACACTCCTCAAGGCTGTACAATGAGCCCTTTCGTGAAGAGGGAATCTGAGCAATACATGTCTACGTCTGGCACACCATCCTAATGTCCAGAAGGAGGCAGTCCCGTCAAAAGGGATCCAGAGTTCTCTTCCCACATGGGGTAGGGGTGGAAGCAGAAACCCTTTCCTTCTTTTCTAGTTTGAAATTTCTACCACAACATGAGGGTTCCCTGTAGGTAAGAAACCCAAGGATAACAGTGATTGTCACCTCCAGATTCACTCATCAAAATTCAGCAAGTACTTACATACACATGGGGCCAGGTTACCCAGAGGTCCATCTGGGACTCTCCTAGTAGCACATCAGTTGCTGGTCAGTAGTAGGACCAGTTTATTCCAATGGTACTGACACCACCGGGCTTGGGGAGGCAGGAAGAGAGTTTGGGCAGTGGGAAGAATAATCATAAGTCTTGGATTCTGTGCCCTTCGGGAAAGGGTCAAGGAGCCCCAAAGATAAAAATCATTCGTGTAACCATTTTGCCATAGGCTGGACCTAATTTGAAAAATAAGAAAATCTGCTTCATATCATCAGTGTAAGGGTCTGATGGAATTATTTATGTAAAGCGCTTGGCACATGGACGGCTACATGTAAAAGAATGAAATTAGAACATTCTCTAACACCATACACAAAACTAAACTCAAAATGGATTAAAGACCTAAATGTAAGACCGGACACTATAAAACTCTTAGAGGAAGACATAGGCAAAATACTCTCTGACATAAACCGCAGCAGTATCTTTTTGGATCCACCTCCTAGAGTAATGAAAATAAAAACAAAAATAAACAAATGGGACCAAATTAAACTTAAAAGCTTTTGCACAGCAAAGGAAACCATAAACAAGACAAAAAGACAACTTACAGAATGGGAGAAAATATTTGCAAACTATGCGACCAACAAGGGATTAATCTCCAAAATATACAAACAGCTCATGCAGCTCAATATCAAAAAAAACAAACAACCTAATCAAAAAATGGGCAGAAGATCTAAATAGACATTTCTCCAAAGAAGACATACAGATGGCCCAAAAGCACATGAAAAGATGTTCAACATCACTAATTATTAGAGAAATGCAAAGCAAAACAGCAATAAGGTATCACCTCATACCGGTCAGAATGGCCATCATCAAAAAGTCTACAAATAACAAATGATGGAGAGGGTGTGGAGGAAATGGAACCCTCCTACACTGTTGGTGGGAATGTAAATTGGTACAGTCACTATGGAGAACAGTATGCAGGTTCCTTAAAAAACTACATATAGAACTACCATATGATGCAGCAATCCCACTCCTGCAATCCCGCTTCAGGCATATATCTGAAGAAAAACATAATTCAAAAAGATACACGCACCCCAATGTTCACTGCAGCACTATTTACAATAGCCAGGACATGGAAGCAACCTAAATGTCCATCGACAGATAAATGGATAAAGAAGATGTGGTATATTTATACAATGGAATATTACTCAGCCATAAAAAAGAATGAAATAATGCCATTTGCAGCAACATGGATGGACCTAGAGATTATCATACTAAGTGAAGTAGGTCAGACGGAGAAAGACAAATACCATATGATATCACTTATATATGGAATCTAAAAAAATGATACAAATGAACTTATTTACAAAACAGAAGCAGACTCACAGACATTGAAAACAAACTTACAGTTACCAGAGGGGAAAGGTGGGGCAGGGGATGGATAAATTAGGAGGTTGGGATTAACATAGACACACTACTATATATAAAATAGATAATCAACAAGGACCTGCTCTATAGCACAGGGAACTCTACTTAATATTCTGTAATAACCTATATGGGAAAAGAATCTGAAAAAGAATAGATACATGTGTATGTATAACTGAATCACTTTGCTGTACACCTGAAACTAACACAACATTGTAAATCGACTCTACTCCAATATAAAATAAAAATTTTTTCAAAAGAGCTTAGCATAGTGTCTGGCACATAGTAAGTGGTCAGTTAATGGAAGCTAATCATATTTTTTTCTTTTGATCACCTTAGTCATTCAACAAGCAGTCATCATTGGCTTACTATGTCCAAGCTCTGAGAGTACAATGTTGACAAAAATAGCTCAAATTCCTGCCCTTACTGAGCTTCTACAGTGGTCCATTTTCTTTTTAATCTTCACATGCTGGATCCTATAAGGCCAGGAGCATGACCTGAGGAAAAAGACCAAACTAGGTGCCTCTCCTTTAATTGTAGCGTCTACAAAAAACCCTGACTTCTTTCTTCTTTTCCTCATGCTGCAACCCCTTCTGGAAAGCCCTCCCTTCTCTGCCTCTTCAAATTTTACCCTTCCTCCAAGGCCCCGCTCAAGAATTCCTTTGATTCCCCAGGGCTCACTGTTGTCATCCTTTGTATGTCCCCATAGCACCTAGAGTTTCATGCTTACATTATAGCAGTCCGTCACTTATTGGATTGTGCTACTGTCAAAACATAATTCTCAAAGAGTTAAAGAACATAACTCTCATACAACTATATAGCGAGCCTGTGTCAAAGATTTAATGTTAAATTATTTTTGAAGGACCCAAAAGAATGACAGCTGATTCAAAGGAGGATATGAGAAGCTGATGTATGTATAAGTCAGTGAAAGAAAAAACTGCTGGGATAAAATTGCTAAGTTAGACACACGTGGTTAATGTCCTACAGGGCAATAAATCCACAACCTGTGTGGTTATTGTCTCCACTGGACAGAAAGCATTTACATATTTACCACACAAAAATAATTTGCACCTTCTCAGTTTTTTATCAATTAATCTCTAACTTCACAGAGCCTGGCCCCTAAACAACAGTAAACAGTAAGTTAAACACAGTCAAAAAAAAAAAAAACAAAAACAAAAAAAACAAAAAACACAGTCACATTTGCCAAGAGTGTGGTGTGCTCCAAGGACAAAGAACAAGATAAACTCAAAGGCCAACGTCACCGGAACAGAGGGTTACCAGACCCTTGTCACTCTGTCACGCACCAACCACCCAACATCTCTGAGCTTTCCCAAGCAGCATGCCTTGCCCCTTTCCCATCCCATATACAGAAAGGTATTCATCCCATTGGAAACATGGAGACCCTACCCAATCAGCAGGCGACTCAGAAGTCCCTTTGCTCCCTGGCTATAAAAACCGACAAGCAACCCGTGCTCATGGTCGACTTTCCCTGGCTACCGGGAAGTCGGCCCGCTGTCCTTGCAGCGAAAACTCTGTCTCCCTCACATTCTGCCTTGTGTCTGGAAATTCTTTTCCAACCCGCGCTCAGACCACGACAAAGAGAACCAGGTGACCCTAGGACGGCTTATTAGGTAGCGCTCTTGTATGACTCTGAAAGGAGACATGGTTATCTTTTACCTTTTCTCCATTTTGGGATAACTTTATAAAACACTGGTTTCTGTGTTTACACACACACTGGAAAGGTGATTGGGAAAAGACAGGCTCTGGAGTCAGAAAAGCCTGAGTTCAAATTCTGCTTCCACACTTAATCTCTGTGCGACTCAAGTTTCCTCAGCGTCGTTGCAAAGATAACGTGAAAAGGTTTAGAAAGGGCTAGAATGCAATAGGTCCCCAATAAATATTAGTTCTTTCACTCTCTTCCCCTCCTCTTTGAGAACAGAGGTCACGTTTTGTATTTACTGTGCTCCCTCCGCCTGTAAGTCTCCCTGCGTAATAGACTTTCAATAAATCTTCTCTGGCTGTTTGCTATGTGTCTTGTCTGTGACTTAGGCAAGTTCCTTCCCTTCTCTGGGCCTCAACTGATAAAATGAGAAGATTCAGTGGTTCTTAACTACGGCCAACACTAGTCCAGGGAGAGATTTTGGAAATGGGGGTGGTGGATGTGGCATTTTTGGTTTTTATAGTAACTGGAGAGTATTACCGACATTTGGTGCCCAGGATCCAGGGATGAGAACCTTCGGCAGTGCTTAGGCCAGCCCCCTACGAAGTGGAACTGTTTCATCCAACACATCAATAGCGTCCCCACTGGGAAATACTGAACCATATCTACAGGGCTTTGCAAATGTACACCTTCTGACAACAAATTAATGCTTCTCTGGTGTGTGTGCGTGTGTTTTCAAAGGATGGAGGATGCGTACACTACAAAGTCCTGTTCTGCTAAACAAAAAAGCATGTTTTATTTCCAAACATTTTAGCAATTCCCCAGATTATTCCGTGCCTGAAACACAGCCTCATTTTGTTGACTGGATCTTGTCTGAAGAATAGGTCTTTGCTTTTTGCGGCTGCCAGCTACACTGAGCTCATCTATTTTCTGGAGAAAGAGATTGTTCCAGGGCACCCTTATTGGGAACCAACTAGTCTTTGCTGAGTGTCCAGGCCCAGTGCAAATAATAGTAGGGAAGTTGAAGACAAGGTCCTACCATCAGGAGGGAAAAAACCAAGCTTATAACATAGGCAACCCCAGCGTTCCAGGAGAAAGCTTGGGGCATCCTAGCTGCATTCTGAGTGAATCCCTTTCAAAAACACTGCTCTTCTTTTCATTCTTTTGCTTATGGCCTTGCATCAGGCAACTGTCCTGATCTCTTCCCCACCAGATACTGACTTGAGCTCCAACGGGAAATAACGTCCCCGTTCTTCTGTTTCCTCCTGGGCTTAGTACACAACAGGCACTAAATTTATACCTTTTACACCAAATCTAGTTTGCCTACCAATTCTCCTTTTTGCCTGGCATCTTGAAAAGAAGCAAGTCCTTTAAGCCAAGGAACCAAATACTTTTCTTTTGGAAAAACAAAGTCTTCATAAGACCATTGAGAGTCTTTTATTAAAAACTGGCAAAGCAGGAAAATGAAGTGGCCACAAGGTGGCAGAAGAGGAGAGATTTTATTTTCCTCCAGGAGAAAGAACTAATGAGAAAATAGTGTCTTAGCTGTTTTCACTTAGAAACTTGCTTGTTTGTGATGTATTGATAAGAATCATGATAACACAGGTGAACAGTTAAAATCTGCTTATCAGTTTAAACGCCTTTTTTTAAGGAAATAATTTTTCAATTTTAATTAATTCAATGTGAAGTGGGACAATTTTGTTTGTTGTTAGTTTCTCCAGCTTTCTCCAGCTTACTCAGAAACCTATACCAAACTCATTGGATCATATTCAGGGGACAACTGCAGAAAACAAGACATGTATTGAGTTGAACCATATAAAATTTTCATTTTATAGGTGAAAAGACAGTTGATAATTGGCAGTCTCTTATGGTTCAACTGAATAGTAGTGATGCTACTGCTGACATTAATGATCTTCTTTTCCTGACACGTAATTATTGTTCTTAAATTATAGGATTTTATCAGAAAGATACATGCACCCCTATGTTCATAGCAGTACTATTTACAGTAGCCAAGACATGGAAACAACCTAAATGTTCATCCACAGATGAATGGATAAAGAAGATGTGGTACATATATACAATGGAATACTATGCAGTCATAAAAAAGAATGAAATAATGTCATTTGCAGCAACATGGATGGACCTAGAGATCATCATACTTAAGTGAAGTAAGTCAGAAAGAGAAAGACAAATACCATATGATATCACTTATATGTGTAATCTAAAATATGACACAAATGAACTTATCTACGAAACAGAAACAGACTCACAGACATAGGGAACAGACTTGTGGTTGCCAAGGGGGAGGGGGTTGAGGGAGGGATGGACTGGGAGTTTGGGATTAGCAGATGCAAACTATTATATATAGAATGGATAAACAACAAGGTCCTACTGTGTAACACAGGGAACTATATTCAATATCCTGTGATAAACCATAATGGAAAAGAATATGAAAAAGAATGTATATATGTGTATACCTGAATCACTTTGCTATACAGTAGAAATTAACACAACGTTGTAAATCAACTATACTTCAATATAAAACATAGAATTTTAAAATATATGTTTGTCATTAATGTCAGAAACTTTTAAAAATGCCTAAAGAAATCCTTAAAACTGGACTATTAAGTGTGCCAAGATGAATTTGGAAATGACTGGCATTTCCTGATTTTTATTTTACTTAATTCACTTAATAGACATTAATTCAGAACTTGCAGTCTGAGCTTGAGAGTCAATTTTCTGGGATGATCATAGTTTTCATGCTGGCATTTAGGTTTTATTTAGAATGTAAAACAATGAAAAAGTTTTTGAATAGTATATATGGAACAGATTTTTTTAAATATATGCTTTAAAAATCTACCAGTTTCGGGGCTTCCCTGGTGGTGCAGTGGTTGAGAGTCTGCCTGCCAATGCAGGGGACACGGGTTCGAGCCCTGGTCTGGGAGGATCCCACATGCCGCGGAGCGGCTGGGCCCGTGAGCCACAGTTGCTGAGCCTGCGCGTCTGGAGCCTGTGCTCCGCAACGAGAGAGGCCGCGATAGTGAGAGGCCCGCGCACGGCGATGAAGAGTGGCCCCCACTTGCCGCAACTAGAGAAAGCCCTCGCACAGAAACGAAGACCCAACACAGCCATAAATAAATAAATAAAAATTAAAAAAAAAAAGAATTTAATTAAAAAAAAAAATCTACCAGTTTCTTCAAATACATTATTTGCAAGTCTAGTAACATACACTTTGTTTATTATAAAGCAAGTATATAAACAGCTTTGTACAGTGAGAACTGCCAAATTTAAAAAAAATTTTTATTGGGGTAGAATTGATTTACAATGATGTGTTAGCTTCAGGTGTACAGCGAAGTGAATCTGTTATACAAATGCATATATCCATTCTTTTTTAGATTCTGTAGAAGTGCCGATTTGTGTGATTTTCCATGTTAAACGACTGTAGTGTTCAGTCTAACCGCATGTCATGTAGTCCATCCAATCATGTGTTTTGGAGAGGGTTCTTTATTCAATAAAGTTTTAATTTAGTATATAGAAAAATGAAGGAGGGAAGGGGCAGGTCAAATGCTGATGAAAAGCCAAGTAAAATGAGGACTGAAAAAAGGTCTGTGTAATTTAGTATTCTGAAGATAACGGGTGGCCTTAGAAAGACCTGTTACTATGAAGCTACAGGGGCAGCAGCCTCTCCAAGATCTCTGTAACTGTCCATGCTTGGATCTGTCCCAGATCATCCAGAGATGAAAGGGAAAGAATTCATAACCACATTTTCCATCAGCAGCGTGGGACACAGCTGAAGCTGGTTGAAGTCAGAAGAGGAAGACAGTGCAGAGCGGAGCAGAGGCGGAAAGTGCAGCAAGGTGCAGGATCGCCCCCTAGTGGCCAGCCAGAGGGATGACCTGCTCCCCACAGCCACACTGGCTGCTCCTGGGCCCGCAGGCGCAGCCTCTTCCTGCTTCCTCTCCTCCTCTGTGCATTGTGAGAAGGTTTCTGAGGTCAGGAGTACTGAATGCTTATTTTTGTCATATACACACATGTAAATATAATTTGCAACTGTTAGCTGAAGAGTCCCAGCAGAGTACAGAAGTGTTACCCATTATGGCAACCTTTAAAAATTGGAAAGTCTGGGGGCTTCCCTGGTGATGCAGTGGTTGAGAGTCTGTCTGCCAATGCAGGGGACACGGGTTCGAGCCCTGGTCTGGGAAGATCCCACATGCTGCGGAGAAACTAAGCCCGTGCGCCACAACTACTGAGCCTGCTCTCTAGAGCCCGTGAGCCACAGCTACTGAGCCTGCGCGCCGCAACTACTGAAGCTTGTGTGCCTAGAGCCTGTGCTCCACAACAGGAGAAGCCACCCCAGTGAGAAGCCCGTGCACCGCAACGAAGAGTAGCCTCCGCTCGCCGCAACTAGAGGTAGCCCGCACAGCAACAAACACCCAACGCAGCCATAAATAAATAAATAAATTTATATTAAAAAAATTGTAATGTCTGTTATTTTAGCAAATTTGAGAACTGCAGCAATGGCTATTGGCTCTAATCTTCATCTGGTTGATTTTCATTCACAAGTATAACCTATTTTCTACACAACTTCCAGAGAAAACTTATAAAAATGGAAATGAGATCTTTTACTTTACTGCTGAAAATCTCGATCTTTCCATCACTCCTAGAAAAACCATCCAAACTGCTTCCGGTGTTGACCTCTCCAAGCCCACCCTCATGTCCTGGCTGGCTCCCTCCTTCACTGGGCTTTTTGCTGTTCCCTGAACATGTCGAGTTTGTTTCCATCCCATGACCTTTGCAATTGCTATTCCCTCTAAAACACATTTCTCCTACCCGGTGGCAAGGCTTGTTCTTCCCAAAGTCACTGCCTAGCCTGCTTAGTTCCTCCATAGCACATCGTCCTTGCAATTTTATTATACATTTGTTTCATTTGTTTGCTTATTGTCTGTCTCTCTGAATAGAATATAAACTCCCCAAGTACAGAGATTTTGTTCATTTGTTCCCTGCTGTGTCCTTAATGCCCAAAACAGCACCTGGCACAGAGCAGGAGGTAAATGAACACATGGCAAATAAAGAATAAAGGAATAGTAAGACACTGGCTATGTGGCATGTCAAAAATCCTGCTTTGGATGTTTCGTGCAAAAGTTGTTTGTTTTTTTTGTTTGTTTGTTTTTTGTTTCATCCTCTCAACTGAACATTTTTCAACTTTTCTGAAAAGAGAAAAACAGCCAAAGACCTCGGAAAATTGCATATCAGAAATAATCAATAAAAATGATTAATATACTCTCCCTCAGATAGTTCAAATTGGATAATTTGTGGGTATCCAGTCTTTTTTCTCCTCCCAGGGGCAAATCATCAGAGCCACTTTGCCCAATGTGTGTTGGGGGCCAAGAAGCATAACAGGCAGGAGGCCTCTGAATTATCTCATTTCCCTGTTTTACTGGCTGCACTGACCAGCTTTCACGAGCCTCAGCTTCTCGGTGCCCATGTGGGGTGGGATCCCTCAATCACGTCCCTTGCCTTTGCTGCGGGTGGGCCTGAGGCTGTCAGCAGGGCCAGGAGTTGGAAAGAAGAGCCAGACACAGTGGGGCGAGGGTAGGGAGAAAGACTACCAGCTGGAACCTGCTGGGCACCTCTGCATCCATCTGTCCATCACCACATCTGACTACCATGACCTTCAGAGAGCAATGAGCCCTGAGCTGAGACCTGAGGTCGAGAATGTGCCAATCACAGGGAGAATCCAGGCAAGAGCTTTCAGACAGAGGGAATGGTATGTGTAAAGGCTTAGCTTATGTGAAGAACAGAAAACAGAGCAGGGCAGCTGGATCATAAGGAGCAGGGGAAGAATGGTATGAAACAGAGTTAAGTTATAACCAGGGAATGGTCAGATTATTGTGGGATTTATAAAGTAACGAGTTTGGACTTTATCCAAAGTGCAAGTAATTGAAGGGTTTTAAGCCGGGAAGGGAACATGATCAGATCTGAGTTTTCCAAAGATCACACTGGCTGCTGTGAGCTAAGATGCAGTGTTGGTGGGACAAGAGAGGAAGCACTGGTACACATCCTCACACATATATTTGTGTGCGTGTACTTCTGTAATCTGGATTCCTCAAAGTGGGAGTTCTTGGTCATGAGGTAAGCACCTTTGACCTTTAGATATGTATCCAAATTTGCTTAAATATCACCTCCTTGAAGAGCTTTCTATGACCCTGCCATCTAGGTATGCCGACCCCTGTGCTTTACTTTGTGGCACCCTATTTGTTTTCTTCTTAGCATTGATAATGATATATAAGATCTTGTATTTATTTACTTTTTTATCATTTGTCTCTCCCATGAAGGCAGGACTTGTCTTATTCCCCATTATACTCATCGCCTAGGACAGTACTTCGCGTAGTAGACAGACAGTAAGTGAGGATTTGTTGAATAGATAATTGCCCTCCAAAGGGCCTGCACAAATTTAAACTTTCAGCAATAATGTGATAAATATCAAAATGTCATTTATGTTTGCTCCCACCGAAGAAAAAAGAGTAGTAATATCGTTTTTGGTTAAGCAATTTGGAGACCAAATTGGTATTTTATTGTTTATTTACATTCTTTAATTAAAACTACAATGTGATATTGCTATGTGCTAACCAGAATGGCAGAAAAAAAAAAAAAAAAGGCAAAACCAAAAACCTGACAACATCACATACTGGAGGAATGTGGAACAACCAGGATTCTCATACATTGCTGGTGGAAGGTAAAATGATACAGTGACCGATTTATAGGCCGATGAATGAAAAAAATCTAAAAGCAAGGACCATCCCACTTAAATTTGAGAAAAACAAAAGAACCTAAGAGTTACAAAGAAAAAAATAAGTCACATACAAAATCAGAATGGCGTTTCTCACAGGACCATTGGAAGTAAGAAAATGGTGGAGAAATATCTTCAAAATTCTGAAAGAAAATGATTTTTCAACCTAGAGCTCTACATCCAGCCAAGCTATCCATCAAGGGTAAGAGTAGAATAAAGACAGTTTCACAGATGAAGAGTGAACATTTTTACTTCCTTGTATCCTTTATCAGGAAGTTTCTGGAGGAAGATATTCATGAAATGAGGAAGGAAACAAAGAAAAAGAAAGATGTGGGAAATGGGATGATACACAAGAGAGAAGCAAAAGGAACTCTTAGGATAATGGGAAAGGATCGTCCCAAGACCAAAGCAGCAAAGTTGGCACAAGAGCAAATATCTGACTGGAGAGGGTGAAAAGCTCCAGGAATATGTCTCCAGGTTTAAAAGAAGAAGGAGGAGGGGCAGAAGGAAAAAACCGAGAAAGAGGAAGAAGAAAAGAAATAACTAAAAGGCAATTTACACTTCTGCCAGCTACCCGAATAAGGAGATGTACATAAAGAAACTAAACCTATAAAGAAACAACAACTCCAAGGAAAACGTAAGTTTTTAGAAGACAAGATAATGTAATATTACACTATGACGTTCCAGTGTAAATCGTATTTAAAGGGACCAAATAATGTAAAGTCTGGGTTCAAGCCACCTGTCTTGGCAGCCTGAGTGCCCAGCCTACATTCATGTTCTTCATGCACATGGGTGCACTGGGGATAGTAGCCCTGGGAGAGCTGTCGGTTCCGGGGGCCAGCCTCCTGTGAGTGCCCACAGGTGGTGCACAGCCCACGGTCCCACAGTGCACATGGGAATTTAATTATTTTCTTTATTTTCTCCCATTCTAATTGACATGCCTTCGAGTCTAAATTCTGACTTCCTCATTCACCACCAGGCCAGAAGAAATCTCCATACTGGTCTCAGGTTCCATACTAAAATGAGGCCAAAACTCCTTTATTCATCGGAAGAATCAGCAGTTGCCGGCAAGGCAAGGCCCTGGGAAGTTGTATTTGAGGCTAGTGGCCGCTAGGCGGCGACAAAGCTCTCAGAGTGAGGTCACTTCTGGCGCCACTGGATGCCTGGTCTAACGCCCGCTCCGCCAGCTCCGCCAGACTTCCGTAGCGAGATCAGCCAACCACTCGCTCTTTTCCATCCCTCTCTCCCCACAGGGCCCTCACCAAGCCATGGCAACAGGTCAAGGAGGCCGGTCAAGAAAGCTCTGCAGGAATATTACTCAGCCATAGAAAAGAATGAAATAATGCCATTTGCAGCAACATGGATGGACCTAGAGATTATCATACGAAGTAAGTCAAAGAAAAAAAACAGATATCATATGACATCAATTATATGTGGAATCTAAAAAAATGATACAAATGAACTTCTGTACGAAACAGAAATAGACTCACAGACATAGAAAACAAACTCATGGTTATCAAAGGGGAAAGCGGGGAAGGAGGGATAAATTACACACGACTACATACAAAATAGATGAACAACGAGGACCTACTGTATAGCACAGGGAACTATATCCAATATCTTGTAATAACCTATAATGGAAAAGAACCTGAACATGTATTTCATATATATATAGCTGAATCACTTTGCTATACACCTGAAACATTGTAAATCAACTATACTTAAATTTAAAAAAAAAAAAAAGAAAGAAACCTCTGCAGGTGATGAGAAGAAAATGGAGACCATGAAAAGAAAGTGAAGGGGCAACTGTGCCCAACCAAAGGGAGAGGAAAGGACAAACCTGACTCAAACCTGAGCCGGAGAGCAGATGGCACTGCAGAGGGCCCAGGCCCCGCACTTGGCGTTTGGAGTGTGGTGGTGCAGGGTGTGTGTGTGTGTGTGCGCGCGCACACGCGAGTTGCCTCTAAGGCCGAGTGCACAGGGGCGGGATCGCGGGAAGGTGAGATTGGCTTGAATACCTAACGGGCTGAGATGAAGGCATCCAGGGCTTGGCCCAGACGCCCACTGGAGCTGGGAATGGGCAGCTAGGGCCTGGGCCAAAGAAGGAATCACAAGAAAATTAGAAAATACTTGGGTCAGTTAAATGACAATGAAGATGTGATATATCAAAATTTGTGGGCTGCAGCCAGTGCAGTGTTTAGAAGAAAATTTGTAGTTTTAAATACTTCCTTTTTATGAAAAAAGAAAAGTCTAAAAATCAATGACCCAACGTTTCACTCCATAAGGCTTGTAGAAGAAAAGCAAAGTAAACTGAAAATAGAGGAGGTGGGCACCTCCAGCATGACCTCCACTGCTCCGCTCCTTGGGCCCCCTGGTGCCCCTCAGTGCCAGGGTCCCAGACCTGGCAGATCCTCCCTCTAGGCAGAGGGCACGTGGTGGTTTGAGAGCCTCTGTCTGTATGCAGGCCCGAAGCAGCTAATGGTTAGAGGTGGGAGGTCTGGGTGTGCTGCGGTAGTTCATTTAAAGCCCCAGTCCCACAGGCTGGTGGTTTCTACCAATATGAATCTTCTCATCCTGGACTACTTTCACTCTGAAAAGAGGAGTAAGATCGAGGAAGCACCCAGAGCAGGCCCTGAACCCTCCTAGCCTGGCCCTTCTGCACCACTTTCTCTTAGTGCTGTCAAACACTTAGGTGATACAGACAAACTTTATTAAACACTTCATGAAGTGGCCAGTCTCTTTTCAGGGAACTGCAAAACGGGGCAGAAAGCATGAAGCTTTTATAGGATAAAGAATAAAGAACAACAGAGAGACAAATAGAAAATATCTAACCGGTTGGGGTCACACAGTTTACCCACCAATATCTCTTTTTTGTACCAGCTGATCTACTGACATGAGGGCCCTAAAGACCAGTGGTAGGTCACAGCTTCACGTCCAGTGGACATCCTGCCCCGGAAAACAGGACCTCCACTCCAGCACAGCCTAAGTTTGTGGGAAAGGAAGGACAGGTGGGACTCTGGGAGTGATGGTGACAGGAGCTGGTCCTACTTTAACCCTTGGTTCCTGGGCCTGTGTCTAACAGCCACTGGGGGCTGTGAGATAACAGAAAATGTGTATTAGTCTCTGCCCCCAGTCCTGGCACAGAGCTCCCAAAACCCTTGTAATTTCCCAAGATAAGAGCACTAGGAGCATCTCTTGTTTTAATGCTTGTCTTTGACCCCGTCCCTGACACAGGGCTCCTGAAGCTCTCGTAAATTCCTAGGTGATAAGAGCACTAAGCGCGTCTGTTGTTCTAATGAGGCGACTCTGATTGGGCTCCTGGAAGGTGGCTGGTCACCAGAAAGACCAAGCCATGATTAGAAGCTTGGAATTTTCAGCCCCACCCCAATTTCTCCAGAGAGGGGAGAGGGGCTGGAAATGGAATTAATAATTGATCATGCCTGTGTGAGGAAGCTTCTATAAAGTCCTAATAGTACGGGGTTCAGAGAGCTTCTGGGTCGGTGAACCCATCCACATCGGGAGGGTGACTCACCCGAACTCCACAGGGACAGAAGCCCCTGAGCTCGGGACCCTCCCAGGCCTCACCCTATGTATCTCTTCATCTGGCTGCTCCTCTGTATCCTTTATCATCTCCTTTAATAAACTAGTAGACGTAAGTAAGTGTTTCCCTGAGTTCCGTGAGCCACTCTAGCAAAATAATTGAAACTGAGGAGGGGGCCGTGTGAACCTCTGATTTGTAGCCAAACCAGACGGAAGTTGTGGGTAACTCAGGGACCTACTACTTGTGACTGGCGTCTGATTAAGGTGGGAGCAGTCTCATGGGACCGAGCCCTCAGCCTGCGAGATCTGATGCCATTGCCAAGTAAATAGTGTTAGAGCTGAGTTAAAGTATAGGACACCAGCCGGTGCTGTGCAGAACTGCTTGTTGTGAGGCAACAAACCCACACATTTGGTGACCAGAAGTGAAGGGTTCTGTGTGAGCGTGGCAGTGGTGTGAGCATAAAAGAGTCACCCAGGAGGTGGGGGACTGGGTTTTCCCCACTCAGGAGGGAAAGAACTGAGCTTTTCTGGCTCAGGGATGGAGGACAACTTGGGGGGCACAGCTTCAATGTATGTGCCACAACTTGGACAACAGCACTTGAACCCTGAAGAGTGTCATTCCTAAACTGGTGCCTTAGCTGAGTCTTGAAGAGGCCGGCTGAAAATTCTACTAGAATGGCAGCTGGTAGGTCATATGGGAGGACCAGTGGATTCCTTGACCATACACCCGTTTTCACACATCCTTCACCAAAAATGGGTACACTGATCTGGTTTAAAGACCTAAATGTAAGACAAGATACGATAAAACTCGTAGAGGAAAACATAGGCAGAGCACTCTTTGACATAAATCGCAGCAATATTTTTGGGGGATCTGTCTCCTAAAGTAAAGGAAATAAAAGCAAAAATAAACAAATGGGACCTAATTAGACTTAAAAGCTTTTGCACAGCAAAGGAAACTATGGACAAACAAAAAGACAACATACTGAATGGGAGACAATATTTGCAAATGATATGACCAAAAAGGGATTAATATCCAACATATATAAACAGCTCGTACAACTCAACATCAAAAAACCAAACACCTCAATTAAAAAATGGGCAGAAGAACTTGTGAAATAAAATTTATATTCTATGGCAAGACAAGAAATATTTAAACATAAATTTTTTTCTGCCCTTTAACCTCCTCTCTCCCCACACTGTGCATTGTGTATCTGCATTATGCATCAGCCAAACCTCCCCCACTGGCATTAATACTTCCTCAACCATAAAAAGCAACATTCTCCTAGCATCAACAAGACAACTCCTTAAAAGGTAACATTTCTTCTTGATCCTGTGAGGGTACACATGACCCACCATAATAACGCTTAGATCTGGATTATGTAAACTGTCAATAATATGTCATTTGATGTACAGCCCTCTGTCTCAAGAGACTTATATAACTCTGCCTTGATTTCTAACCAGTGGAATAGTTCTAAGAACTTTCTGAGATGCTCTTCCCCGGTTATAACCCTCAGATTTGGCTCAAATAAAATTCTCCATTTATTTCTTAGATCGACTGATTAATTTTTCATCGACAAACTAAATAGACATTTTTCCAAAGAGGAGATGCAGATGGCCAACAGGCACACAAAAAGATACTCCACATCGCTAATCATCAGGGAAATGCAAATCAAAACCACCATGAGGTATCATCTCACACCTGTCAGAATGGCTATGATCAAAAAGAACACAAATAACAATGTTGGTTGGTGAGGATGTAGAGAAAAGTGAACACTTATACACTGTTTGTGGGAATGTAAATTGATGCAGCCACTGTGGAAAACAGTATGGAAGTTTCTCAAAAAATTAAAAATAGAATTATCATATGACACAGCATTTCCACTCCTGGGTATATATCTGAAACAAACAAACAAACAAACAAACAAATACAGTAATTCAAAAAGATACATGCACCCCAATGTTCACAGCAGCATTATTTATAATTGCTAATATATGGAAGCAATCTAAGTGTCCATCAACAGATGAATGGATAAAGAAGATGTGATATATATACATATACACACACATATACATACAACGGAATACTACTCAGCCATAAAAAAGAACAAAATTTTGCCATTTGCAGCAACATGGATGGACTTAGAGGGCATTATGCTAAGTGAAATAAGACAGACAAAGACAAATACTATTGATATATGGTATCACTTATATGTGGAATCTAAAAAAATACAACAAACTAGTGAATATAACCAAAAAGAAGCAGACTCACAGATAGAGAACAAACTAGTGGTTACCAGTTGAGGGGGGGGCAACATGGGGAGGTACAAACTACTGGGTGTAAGATGGGTTACAAGGATGTATTGTACAACATGGGGAATATAGCTAATATTTTGTAATAACTGTAAATGGAATGTAACCTTTAAAATTGTATAAAATTTTGGGGGGACTTCCCTGGTGGTGCAGTGGTTAAGAATCCACCTGCCAATGCAGGGGACACGGGTTCAAGCCCTGCTACGGGAAGATTCCACATGCCGTGGAGCAACTAAGTCCATGTGCCACAACTACTGAGCCTGCACTCTAGAGCCCACAAGCCACAACTACTGAGCCCAAGTGCCACAACTACTGAAGCCCACGCGCCTAGAGCCCATGCTCCGCAACAAGGGAAGCCACTGCAATGAGAAGCTCACACACTGCAACGAAGAGTAGCCCCCGCTCGACGCAACTAGAGAAAGCCCGCGCACAGCAACGAAGACCCAACGCAGCCAAAAATAAATTTAATTAATTTTAAAAAACTTAAAATAAAATAAAATTGTATAAATTTTTTAAAATAAATTAAAAAAATGGGTACATTGGTCTGAGGCAATGATTTGTAGGATCCCACATCCATAACTTAGGCATTCAGTAAGCTCTCAATTACTTATGCAGCCAGAGTCACTGCACACAGCAAAGGCAAACCCACACCCAGGTTAGTTGTCAATTCCATTAAGAACAAATCACCATTTCTTCCAGGATGGAATGTGCCCATTGTAATCAACTTGCCACCAAGTGGCTGGCTGATTTCTTCAGAGATGTTACCACAGAGGCTTAGAGTCAGTCTCTGCTGCTGAACTTTCAGGTATTCAACAGCAACATTAGCTAGATCAGCTTTGGTGAGAAGGAGACCATACTGTTGAGTCTTTTATATAACACTTCCATCTCTACAGTCATGGTTTCTCAATTCATGAGCTCACTGCACAAGCACTGTGGTGGAAAAACACAGAGCCTGGCTGACATTTGCTAGTACATCCAGTTGTTGAGTGCCTCTTCTGTAGGGGGTTCTTTCTGAGACACAAAAGTCTACAGCTGGTGCACAACCCCAAGCACATGCCTCTTGCCCAGACTTCCTTGTCCACAATATCCCAATCTTAATCCTTTCAGGCCTCTTGCCAACCAACCAAGCCACTTGCCACTAGTTGGGAATCCTTGTAGGCCCTTATCTCAGACCACATGTCACTTCCTGTCAAGTGGATGACCAAATATAGTGCCGCAGACCTTTACTACTGTTGTTCTAATATGCTTTCCTTTCCAGCTAAAAACACTTAGGGATGAAGGTTGAAAACAGGTGAAAATAATTGTTTAATTACATAAAGAAGGCTGTTTTGGGAATCCCCTGGCAGTCCAATGGTTAGAACACCGACCTTCCACTGCAGGGGGCCAGGGGCACAGGTTTGATCCCTGGTCAGGGAGCTAAGATCCAGCAAGCTGTGCAGCGTGGCCAAAAACAAAACAAAACAAAACAAAACAAAAACCTAAACAAACAAAAAAAAGAAGGCTGTTTTTAGCATTAATATTTTTATGTTCTTTTTGTCTTCTCAAGGGACCCTCTCTCAAGAGCGATACATTCTTTGGCAACAGTTGGGGTAATAAAAAAAAAAGTGAAGTTCTTAAAAATTTAATTACTCCTCCTCCTACTTCTACTATAATCTCATGTTCGAAATCCTAACATTGGCCAAAGTACATCATTTCTAATCCCATAGTTCACCCTTGACAGAAGGAAGCCATAAGGCTTTATGGTGTCTTCATTTTATCACCAGAAAATGATAACCATTTTGTCTGGTATGCATTAGTGAAGTGTGGGATGAGTGAGGAGTATACCTTATGTAAACCTGGAGAAGAGTTGTTGTGAATACAGCTTTGCTTTCAGATAATAAACTTTAGGAAAGAGAATATGGAAATTTATTATCTCCAAATCATACCTACATGTATTTCCATGTACCTCCAGGAATTCCTGTTTGAAAGTCATTGCCCTGGTCTAATTTTACATGCATGTTCTAATTTATAGACAATCATAGTCAGGATTTTTTACCTCAATATCTGCCCCACCTCTTATCCTAAAACTCAGAATGGCTTCATCTGTTTGTTTTCTGCTTCGATTATGATTCATATTTGTCCTCCAGTTTCATGTACTGTTGTGGGTTGAATTGTGGCCCCCCAAAATATATGTCTATGTTCAAACCCCTGAAACCTGTGAATATTACTTTATTTGGAAAAAAGGTCTTTGCAGATACAAGTTAGCGTCTTGGGGTGAAATCACCCTGGACTACCCAGGTGGGCCCTAAATCCAAATGCCCTGATAAGAGAGAGAAGAGGAGAAGACAAACACAGAAGAGAAGGTCACATGAAGATAGAGGCAGAGATTGGAGTGATGCAGCCAAAAGGAATGCTGACAGCCACCAGAAGTTGGAAAGGTGAGGAAGGATTCTCCTGTAGAGGCTCCAAAAGGAATGTGGCCCTGCCGACATCTTGATTTAAGACTTCTGGCCTGCAGAACTGAGAGACAATAAATTTCTGTTGTTTTAAGCCACGCAGTTTCTGGTAATTTGTTACATCAGTCCTAGAAAATAAAAATGCATATCTTTGGATTCCTATGTCCGTATTCTGCCCAATAATGGGCTCTACCCTATGGCATAGGCCCTTGTGTATGGTGTCATCGCAAAATTCATACAAGCTTTGTCATCAGAGCCCTACAGATTTATTTTTGTCTACCTTTTTATTGTGAAAGTTTTTGCATAATTTTAGATGTATTTGTTTTGTAATCTTGCTCCTGCCCTTAAAAGCTGGGTAACCATGGATGAGTTAGATAACCTTAGCACCTTAATTTCTATACTATGTAATTTAGCAACCAACAAATGTTAGTTTTCCTTCCTGTAAATCTAATCTAAAAGCTGTAACTTTTAAAAGGGATCTTCACTGATAAAATGGTTATACCCAATCTTACTTGTTCCTTTGTTTTAGGTTTATTCCTTTTCTATCGTTTTTCCATTTTTTGCAGTGATTTGAAGAGAGCCATGCCATTATAATTCTATCAGTAGTTATAATAAAACTTTTCCAAAACTCTAATATTTGTGTTTATCCAATAGTGGTTATGATCTTGGATGGCCTCGGACTGCAGCCGCTTGAAGCAGGGCTTCAGTTCCTGGCTAGAGATTGAGGTCGGGCAGCGGCACTGAGAGCACTGAATCCTAGCCACTAGACCAGTGGCCAGTGACAAGGCCCTGGCCCTTCAGCTCTGCAGAATAGAATTCCCACAAAGACGGAAAGCAATGAAAGTAAACGGTTATCAGGAGGAAAAGGAGTACAGGTGGACAGACACACGGGTGGGCTTAGAGAAAGAGTCGCACCCTTGTGATAGTTTGAATCACTTTTATGGGGCATTTCTTCCTGGTTTCCTTTGGCCAGTCATCTTGCTTTGCCTGGTCTGAGTCCATATTTGGTATATCTCAGGGTCCTCCCACGTGTGCACACGCATCTCTTAGCCAAGATGGATTCTAGCAAAGAGGCCTATGGGTAGGTTGACATCACCTACTATGCTATGGCACCCGCCCCCCTTTTTGACCTTCAAGGAGTCTTTCTGCTCGTGTAGTCAGGAAGGTCTACTTGACCTTGAGAATGAGAAATATTTGGTCTTTTATCTGGGCAGGGCTTAGCTTCTCCTCCCTCCTGCTATTTTGGAGTATCTGTCCATGGGGGGGCGAACTCCAAGCTCCTCAGCCTGGGGCCCATCTATCTCCTGCCTCAGTTATGGAAGGATCTGAAGAAAACCTCAGATTTGTGTGCCCAGTTCCTGTCTTCTGGAAAACTACCACAAAACGGCATTCAATTATTCCCTTCTGGAATTTAATTTTGTGTATGTTATGAGGTATTTTTCCAAATAAATAGCCAGTTATCCCAATGTCACTTATTGAATAGTCCATTCTTTCTCCGTTTTGAGATATTATTTGTATCATATATTAAAGTATCATATATAAATATTTCTCTTTGTTTTCTATTCTATAGATAACAATTGTTTCATCTGTGGTATACCAACTATTTTGTTTCCTACAGACTACCATTTGAATAACTTGGGGGGCAAGCCCTATTTTGTTGCTTTTAATTTTTAACAGTCATTTAGTTGTTCTAATATACTTATTTTTAGTGTGCTAAGTTTCATTTTTAAATCCCATTGAGTGACAAGGATGCCAAGACAATTAAATGTGGGAAAGAACAGTCTTTTCAACAAAGGTGCTGAGAATACTGAATATTCACATGCAAAAGAATGATGTTGGATCCATACTTCACACCATATATTAAAAAGTTACCTCAAAATGGATGGATCATAGACCTAAAAGAGCTAAAACTGTAAAACTCTTAGAAGAAAATATGCAAATCTTCACAACCTTGGGTTATAACAAGAGGACAAACAATAAAAGAAAAATAGGTAAACTGGACTACATCAAAATTGAAATTTTTGTGCTTCAAAGGACATCATCAAGAAGTGAAAAGACAATCAACAGAATGGGAGAAAATATTTACAAATTAGATATATAAGGGTCCAGTATCCAGAATATATAAAGAACTCTTACAATTCAACAATAAAAAGATAAATAACCTAATTTAAAATGCATGAAGAATCCAAATAGACATTTCCCCAAAGAAAATGTACATATATATTTATGTATATGTATATAAATATATATATATATATAGTTATGTATGTGTATATATATCTATCTCACAGAAAAAAACAAGTATTGGCAATGATGGGGGAAAATAAGAACCCTCATATGTTGCTGATGGGACTGAAAACTGGTACAGCTGCTTTAGAAAATAGTCTGGCATTTCCTCAAAAGTTTAAACACAGAGTTAACATAAGACTCAACAATTTCACTTCCTGGTATATATGTGGAAGAGAACTGAAAACATGACATTACAAAAATTTATATGTGGAATATAAATAGCAGCATTATTCACAATAACAAAAAAGTGGAAACAACCCAAATGTCCATCAATTGATGAACAGATAACAAAATGTGCTCTACCCATACAATGAAATGTTATTTAGCCATAATGAGAAATGAAGTAGTGATGTGTGCCACAACATGGACAAACCTTGAAAACATAATGCTAAGTGAAAGCCAGCCACAAAAGACCACATATTCTGTGATTTTATTGAAATAAAAAAAGCCAGAAGAGACAAATCCTCAGAAAAAGAAAGTAGATGAGTAGTTCTAGGAGCTGGAGGGAGAAGAGCAATGGAGAGTCACTGCTAATAGGTATGGGTTTCTTTTTGGGGTAATGAAAATATTCTGAAATTAGATAGTGGTGGCAGTCACACAACTCTGAATATGTTAATATCTGAATTGTACTTTGAAAAATTGGATTATGTGGTATGAGAACTATATCTCAATAAAGCTGTTATTTTTTAAAACTCTATTGAGATTTTGATTTAGGCTTGCAAATCAAAGATAAATTTAAAACAAATTGACATCTTTATACAATTTTTCTAATCGTGCCTCTTCATTTATTATACTATTCTATGTTCTTTAGAAACAAATTTATCCTATAATCTCTTGGAATTTTTTTTTATTCCTGGCATTTTTAGATTTTTTTGGTCAATACTGTGACTGTCACTTTTTTCCATTACATTTTTTATTTCTTTTATTTAAGAAAGCTTTTTATTTGGGCATTGTTGATAGTATACATGTGCCCTACTGGCTGGATTTTCAGCTACCAAATATATCATCTCATGATGTCAGGATTTTTTCTCTTCCTTTTAAATATTACTGGCTCAGAATTTTTTCTCTTATTGAATTACCTGAGACCTGTAGAACATTGCTAAGAGTGCTGACATTAAGCATCACTTGTCTCGTTCCTGCTTCTGATAAGAACATTCTAGTTATATGCAGTGTTTGGTAGGTTTCTGGTAAATATCTCTTATCAATTTAAGGAAGTTTCCTTCTATTCCTAACTTTAAAACAATGCCAACCACTGTAGAATATTGCCAAATCCTTTTACTGCATCTAGTATAATACAGTCTTTCTTTATTAATGTACATTTCTCCTTTTGAACTAGTCTGGAAGTGCTATGACAAATATCAGTATTAATTTTACTAAACTGCTAGATTTGACTTGTTAATGATTGAATTAGAAAATTTAGCTTCCCTTTTATCTGTATTTATATTCCTTTCCTTACTCCTAGATATTGTGTTTTCTCCTTTTTTCCCCATTATCCTACTTGCTAGAATTTATATATTGACTTATCAAATGTATTTTTTGTACTTAGTCTATTAATGTATTCTTTTATCTTTATTAATGCATTCCTTTTTTTTCCTTTGGGCTTATATTGTTATTTGGTTTCCTATCTTTTAAAATTGAATACTTAATTTATGTTCCAGTTTTATTATTTTCTAATAATTGCATTTTTTCTGTTTGGATTTATTCTTTAACACAAAAATTACTTAGAAAACTATTTTTAATTTCTAAATAGTTTTGTGGTGCTATTTTCAGTTGTTCTTTTCTTTTATCTCACTGTGGTAAAAATATATAAATAAACAGGGAAGGTTTGAATATTTCCCTCAGGGAGAATTTGTTGAAATTTTCTTTGTAGCCATATATATAGTCCATTAAAAAAATATATTCTGGGACTTTCCTGGTGGTGCAGTGGTTAAGAATCTGCCTGCCAATGCAGGAGACACGGGTTCGAGCCCTGGTCCAGGAAGATCCCACATGCCGCGGAACAACTAAGCCCGCGAGCCACAATTACTGAGCTGGCATCCACAACTACTGAAGCCCGTGCGCCTACAGCCAGTGCTCCGCAACAAGAGAAGCCACCACAATGAGAATCCCATGCACCACAATGAAGAGTAGCCCCTGCTCGCCGCAACTAGAGAAAGCCTGCAAGCAGCAACAAAGACCCAACGCAGCCAAAAATATAAATTAAAAAAAAAATTTTTTTTAATTCCATGAATACTGGAAAATAATGCATCTTATCTCTGTGGGGGAAAGCATTCTTGTCTATGGCTTAATTAAACTTGTCAAAATTTAAAATTCAAACCCTCTATAAAGGTGTTACTTTAACATTTAAAAATAAGATAAGAACTACTAAAAAGATTATATATAAACAATTTTTATCATCCATCTAAAACTTCTGTGTATCTGAAAAGGCTTTAATTATAAGCAAATATATACATTGGTAATAAATTATCTCTAAAATTAATTTCCTAAATGTCTTTAAAAGACAAACTTCAGTTTTAGAGATGACTGTTTCCATTATAAGTTTTTATATCAATGATAACACATTTTTCAGATGAATTACAAGAACAGTGTTTCTTCTCAGTACAAACACTATAATATTGAGTAAATGAGTATTTTACCTCAAGTTTTTCTTGCATAACAATCTTAAGAATTTTTTACTACTGTGAGTGCTCAGGGGTAAGGGATGACCTATGGCTGCAGGCTTTCCCACATTCATTACTCTGATAAGGTTTCTCCACTGTGTGTGTTCGCTTATGTTTAGTAAGGGCTGAGCTTAAGCTGAAGGATTTCCCACATTCATTACACTGGTAGGGTTTCGCTTCTGTATGAGTTCTCTGATGTCGAATTAATGATGTTCTATAGCAAAACAGTTTTTGACATTCATTACATTGATAGGGTTTCACACCAGAATGTATTTTTAGATGTTCAGTAAGGTGTGTACTTCGGCTGAAAGTTTTTCCACATTCCTTACAAACATAAGGTTTCTCTCCAGTGTGAGTTCTCTGGTGTTCAGTAAGATGTGCACTCCGATTAAAGGCCTTTCCACATTCATTACACTCATAGGGTTTCTCTCCAGTATGAATTCTCTGATGTTGAATGAAGGCTGGGGTATGGCTGAAGGCTTTTCCACATTCATTACATTTGTAGGGTTTTTCTCCTGTGTGAGTTCTCTGATGTCGGATTAGTGATGAGCTGTGGCAAAAAACTTTCCTACATTCCTTACACTGGTAGGATTTCTCCCCAGAATGAATGCCTTGATGTTCTATAAGATGTGTGCTCCGGCTGAAGGTTTTCCCACATTCAACACATGCATATGGTTTCTTTCCAGTGTGAATTCTGTGATGCTGAGCAAGGGCTGAAATATGGCTGAAAGCCTTCCCACATTCATTACAAGGATAGGGTTTTTCTCCAGTATGTATTCTCTCATGATTTCTAAGGGATGACCTGTGACTAAAGGCTTTTTCACATTCATTACACTCATAAGGTTTCTCCCCAGTATGGACTCTTTGATGTTGAATAAGGTTAGTGCTCTGACTAAAAGCTCTTCCACATTCATTACATTCATAAGGTTTCTCTCCAGTATGAATTCTCTGATGTTGAATGAAGGCTGGGGTATGGCTGAAGGCTTTTCCACATTCATTACATTTGTACAGTTTTTCTCCTGTGTGAGTTCTCTGATGTCGGATTAGTGATGAGCTGTGGCAAAAAACTTTCTTACATTCCTTACACTGGTAGGATTTCTCCCCAGAATGAATGCCTTGATGTTCTATAAGATGTGTGCTCCGGCTGAAGGTTTTCCCACATTCAACACATGCATATGGTTTCTTTCCAGTGTGAATTCTGTGATGTTGAGTAAGGGCTGAAATATGGCTGAAAACTTTTCCACATTCATTACAAGGATAGGGTTTTTCTCCAGTATGTATTCTCTCATGATTTCTAAGGGATGACCTATGACTAAAGGCTTTTTCACATTCATTACACTTATAAGGTTTCTCCCCAGTATGGACTCTTTGATGTTGAATAAGGTTAGTGCTCTGACTAAAAGCTTTTCCACATTCATTACATTCATAAGGTTTCTCTCCAGTATGTATTCTTTGATGCTGAATAAGACTAGTGTTTCGGCTGAAGGATTTACCACATAGTTTACATTTACGTTTCTCTCTCATACAAATTTTCTCAGATTCCATTAGTACTGAATTATGGGTTTACATTTAAACTGTTTCCAGACTAAGTAAGGTTGGAGGTAAAAATGCATCCTTTCTTATATTTAAAATTATTTTTCATTTATAAGTTGCCTTTAAAAAAAATCTATTGAAGCAGAATTATGTTTTAAGCTCCATTTGTGTCATAATTATGAGGTCTTTATCTTCTAGAAACTCTCAGTTGTTTAAAAGATTTGAGCTGAGATTTAATATTTCCCTTAAACTGTTATATTCATGATCTTCCTCTTGAATTATTTTTCCTTATAATTTAATTTTATTTGTGTTTCTCAAATTGGTTATTGAATTCCAATTCTTCTAATGTGTAGAACCATCATTTGAAAAATGTTCTAACATCATGCCATGACACTATTTGTTTTTCAGAAGCTTTCTGCTTTGGAATTAATGCTCTGACTTTGGATATAATATTCAGGATTAAGCAGAAGACAATATTTCTTCCCTCTGGAATATAAAGGGGAAAACAAAGCTCACTCATCAGTTACAGAAAAATATATAATAAAAATAAACCACTGCTGATAAAACAAAAGATTATACAGTATTGGTTCTGATTAATATGGAAGTTTAAAGAAGGAAAGGATTAATATAGATAAGTGTGGTAAAAGAAATGATAGCACTGAGACAAAATTCATAGTATAATTAAAAATAAAGATATAAAAAGTACATGACATGACAAAGAGTCAATGATACTAGTTCAAATATATGTCTTTGGAAAGCAGAGGAAAAAATAAGAAAGGAAAAATGAAATGGGATCATATAATAACAAATTCTGACAAACAGAGAAATGTTATGTAGTAGGAGAGAGAAAAATTGAAGTTTTCTGTCAGAGTAGCAACACGATAAATGTGATGTTTTAGATGAAGTGCTTGTTAATTTCATCTAAAATGGGTAATAGGGGTCTTCCCTGGTGGCGCAGTGGTTAAGAATCCACCTGCTAATGCAGGGGACACGGGTTCAATCTCTGGTCCGGGAAGATCCCACGTGCTGCAGACCAACTAAGCCCGTGCGTCACAACTTCTGAGCCTGTGTGCCACAACTACTGAAGTCCATGCATCTAAAGCCCATGCTCTGCAACAAGAGAAGCCACTGCAATGAGAAGCCCATGCACCACAACAAAGAGTAGCCTCCGCTCGCCGCAACTAGAGAAAGACCACACACAACAATGAAGACCCAACGTGGTCAAAAATAAATAAATTAATTAAAAAACAAATAAATAAATAAAATGGATAATAGAATAAGGCTATCAAATTCAGCAAGAAAGTATAATATAAATGACATGGGCCTGGATTAAGATAATACAAAAGAATTTACTATAGGAGTAAATCTAAAACATAAAAAGGAAGAAACAAAAATATACTAACATTGATTATGAGGAATTTTTACAAAATGAGATTCATAAAGATACTTGGTTTCTAGCCAAGAAAGCTGGAAGTAATAGTGGTACTAATAGAGGAATTAATAGTACCAATAATAGTGGTACAAATTATAGAAATACTGAAGAAGGAAAAAGAGGCTACTTAGAGAAATTTGGTGATTTCACTTTTTACCATATTGAGTTTAAAGTGATTTAAAGTGAAGTGGCACATTCAAGTAGCAATATACTCTAAGCAGGGAAACTATGGGGAATTCAAATGAGATATGTGAGCTGAAAAAATATATCAGGGAATTAATGACATGGAAGGACTATTTTTGAGGATATCAGAATGCATGATTCTTTGGGATAAAAAATAAACAAGGAAAATATAAACCTTAAAAGACATGCATTTGTGTTAGGGAGGAAGTGAAACTAATGAAAAAGCACTTGGAAAGAGATTAAAACAGAAAATAATCTAGCGATGTCACACAAGCAAAGACAAAATATCAAATGCAGCTGAAAGTTTGAATATGGAAAGGACTAAGAACAGATTTCTATCAAGAAAGAATTCAGGATTCAGGGGTCTCTTCAAAATAATTTTAGTAGAAAAATAGATGATAAGAGTCTAACTTCAAAGATTAAAGTTGAATAGAATTGAGGCTGTTAGGTACGAGTATGAAAAGTTTGATAATGAAAGCAGAGAATAAAATTAAAAGGTAAATAAAAGAGCATCGTTACAGAAGATGTTCTTTCAAAAGTAAGAAAAACTTTTTTTTAATAAATTTATTTATTTTATTTATTTATTTTTGGCTGTGTTGGGTCTTTGTTGCTGTGCGCGGGCTTTCTCTGGTTGCGGTGAGTGGGGGCTACTCTTCGTTGTGGTGCGGTGGCTTCTCTTGTTGTGAAGCACGGGCTCTAGGCGCACGGGCTTCAGTAGGCGCGTGGGCTCAGAAGTTGTGGCTCGTGGGCTCTAGAGCACAGGCTCAGTAGTTGTGGCGCATGGGCTTAGTTGCTCCGTGGCATGTGGGATCTTCCTGGACCAGGGATCGAACCCGTGTCCCCTGCATTGGCAAGCGGATTCTCAACCACTGCGCCAGCAGGGAAGCCCAGAAAAACTTTTGATGTCTAAAATTCGAAGAGGGAGACAATGAATTATGAAATAATCATTAAATCAAGGTCCTAAAACAAGTAGAAGATAATGGAGTCTGGGGTACAAATAGAGAGATTCATTAATAAATGAAAGAGGGTCATCCCTTCCTCTGAGATCACAAAGATATGTGAGAAGATGGATAAAGATATGTAGAAATGAAGTTGAATGCTGTTCCCACTAGGTGAACTCTGTTTTATACACAGATAAGAGGGGGCTCTGCACAGTGGACACTAACCAGCATTTCCAAATCTATCACCTAGTACCAATATCGTTGGTACCACCACCACAATGGACAGATGAACTATTATTTATAAGGATTTCTCGCAACTTGCTTGTTAGTTATCTGATTCTTTCTTGGCTAAGTATCTTGTGACATTTCTCTGTTTTTTCCTCTGTTATCTATTAATATGGTTCTTCCTACTTAGAAGATAATATCTGATTTGAAAAGCTGATGCTCGGAATCTTGGTGAAGGATATGGGCTTGGGTGTTTATGATGGATCTCAAAATTGTGTCCTAAGTTATCTTCAGGAACTATGAAATATAGGAATGTTGATGCTGCTAAGGCAACATAATAAAGTTATCTACGTACAATGTTTTGAAGAAAAGAGCAATCACCTGTTTAATAATAAAAGAAATATCTTGTCTCCATGCACAAATAAAATTTTAAGATCTCTGGTCCCTAAACTCAAAGCCCAGCTCAGATAAACACTTGTAAATCCCATAATCCCACACATTTTGACGTTTGAGGAAAAAGTCATGGCAGTCTCTAGTAATTACAAAGCTATACTTAACCCATGAGACAAGGCTCCTGCAGTTGTTATCACGTATAGTATCTGACAATGGTTTGATTCTTTTCATTACCACAAGGTAAAGTCCACTGGCACACCCTTCAATGCCACTGGTTCCCAGAACAGCAAACAAATACCTTCTAAGGGATCATTCATGCAACTACTTATGAAAGAAAGAGTAAAGCTAATAACTCAAAATGACAAAGTAGAGGGTTAGGAAGTTGTTCAAAGAGAGTTCAGGGTTCTAAAGTTCTAAATTCAAGAGTGGCCAAAAGTACTTATTTGGTGCATACTATGTACCTGTTGAGAGTATACAGAAGCAATTCTGAAGTTTCCCTAAAAAAACACTGAAAATAAGAAATTATCTATCTATCTATCTATCAATCAACTATAAAAGATCAATCAAAAGTAAAGTGATGGTAACAGAACATAGAAAAAAGAGGTGTTAGAGATACAAAAAAACGGTAGGCTCCTCCTATTCACACAAAACCTGGAAGAAAAGAGACTAGCACCAAATACTAGCTAGATCTGTTTATCTCAGTAAGCAGGTAGAGTTTATTGTGGGGCTAGAACTAATATGATAACTTTATCTAAGAGCTTTACATATTTGCATCACACCATTAACTCCCTTTGGTATAACTGCACACTTGCCAAGCAAAATTAGGATTAGAATTTTGTTTCCTTTTTTTTTCTTTCTTGCCAGACAACATAAAAATATGAATTCCTTGGTAGTTCTGGATCTCAATGTAATATAAATCCACTTTCGGTTTAACTCATCAGTCACTTGTAGACTTACATGGTTAAATCTATCTCTACACTAACTTCAAGTTTCTGAAACTGCAAATATGAGGATCAGACCACAGATGATAAGGAATTCACCAAGATAAGTGCCACAGTGAGATACCTCAGATGTCAAACAGCTAATCAACTTACCCAGAAAACGCTGATATCACTGTCTGTCATATTTCACACTGCAATATAACTTCCCTTGTGCTACCCTCTTTAGGGAATAGGACAGATAAAACAGATACAAGATTTGATATTAAAAGATATGTTCTCTATTTGGAAAGAAAAGTTTAATGGAGACTTGGGAGGGGATTGAAAACAAAACAGGCAAAAGAAAGCTCTAGAGGAGTAATAAACTGACGCTGAGGATATACAGCCACTTTTCACCTAGAGGACCTAAATTCTTACCAATTCCGGCTTAGAATCCAAGATTGATGCCTCACAGAAGGCCACTCAAGAAGGGCAAAGGAACCAGTATAGATTTTGGTATTTACAACTGGCTAAAGTAACGTTAGGGATGGAAGGGGCCTCAAACACATAACCAAATTCTTCTTCTTCTTTTTTTTTTGCCACGGCATATGGCATGCGAGATCTTAATTCCCCGACCAGGGATCAAACCCACGCCCCCTTCAGTGGAAGCACAGAGTCTTAACTACTGGACCGCCAGGGAAGTCCCGACATGACCAGATTCTTCCCAAAGAATATGAATTTTTAAGCTGTATGGGGTGGGGCTCTGGAGAGCTAGGCTGAAAACCTCTGAATGTCAGAAGTAAATCTCCCACAATTTTTCAGGACTGAGGAGACAAAGAGCTGCCACATTTTCAACTGAGTGCCCAGGAGGGCCACATCCTAGGAAAAGAAGCAACCAAGAGGTAAAATAAATCTTATCAAAACCGCAACCCAGCACTAACTCAGCTTGGCTGAGATGATCCTATCTACTTTAAAGAGAAAAAAAGAGAACTCTTCCTGGTGAAAGATGATATCAGCTTGAACCTCTATGGTGCTTTTATCATGACAACAAGCACATAATCAAAACTTAGTAAACAGGGCTTCCCTGGTGGCACAGTGGTTAAGAATCTGCCTGCCAATGCAAGGGAGACGGGTTCGAGCTCTGGCCCAGGAAGATCCCACATGCCGCGGAGCAACTAAGCCCACGAGCCACAACTACTGAGCTGGCACTCCACAACTACTGAAGCCCACATGTCTAGAGCCCATGCTCCGCAACAAGAGAAGCCACCACAGTGAGAAGCCCGCACACCACAACGAAGAGTAGCCCCCAATTGCCACAACTAGAAAAAGCCCGTGCGCAGCAATGAAGACCCAACACAGCCAAAAATTAATTAATTAATTTTTTAAAAAAGAAAAGGAAACAAAGGTGGATCTATTAAAAAAAACAACAACACTTAGTAAACATACAAAGTGTAAGTACCACTGACCAATATCAAGAGAAAACAAAATAGGATAGACAAAGTAGAAAAAAGAATGGAAAAGTTTAACAGCAATTTGGAATCAACCAAAAGGAATCAAATAAGCATTTAGAACAGAATACCTGAAATTAAGAACTCAATTGGATGGGTAAAACAACAGATTGGGCTAAGGGAAAGATCAATAAAAACAAGCAAATTGAAGAACAGAGGTTTAAAAAAAAGACTGATGATAATTTTAAAAAGGATTAGAAAATATCATAGCCAAGAGGAGTCTAAAAAGACATGATGACTAAATATAACATGGTATCTTGGACAGGATCTTAGAACTGAAAAAAGACATGAGGTTAAAAACTGAGTTAATTTGAATAAAGTGCAGACTTTAGTTAATAATAATGTATCAACCTTCATTCATTAATTGTGACAATGTACCAAACTAATGTAACATGTTAATTGGGAAAACTGGCTGTGAAATATAGGGAACACTCTGTACCATCTTTGCAACCTTTTTGTAAATCTAAAACTATTGTAAAATAAAAAGTTTATCAAAGAAAACAAAAAGTTATCCCATTGTATTTCAGTTAATCTCCTGTTTCACCACAACAATTTTCCTATAACTTATGTTTCTCTTTTGACCATTATTTAGTCTTATTTTATGTTTTATTTCCTGATGATGCAGTTTACATAGTTCTTTTCATATATCTTTTCATATAAGCTTATCTCTTTTTTAAAAAAAGGATTAGAGAGAATTCCCTAGCACTCTAGTGATTAGGACTCCAGCTTTCACTCATGGGGCCCAGGTTTGATCCCTGGTAGGGGAACTAAGATCTCACAGGCACCAATAAAAAAAAGGATTGGAGCATAAGGGACCTATGAGATTTACTCAAGAGGTTTAACATGCGTATAACAGGAGTCTCAAAAGAAGAGGAGAGAATAGGAATAACACAATAATTGAAGGAATAGGACAGAAGATATTCCCAACTGATGAGTTATAGATTCAAGAAGTCCCAAACCATAAGGAAGCTAAATTTAAAGAAAAGCACACCCAAGGATATCATAGCCAAATTCTAAAATCAGAGGCAGAGAACAATCTTAAAAGCAGTTTAAGAAACAGGCACAGTAACTTCAAAGCAGCAACACTGCTGACTCTCAACAGTTGAGGCGAATCAACTGAAAAATCCATGTTTTGGGGTGAAAAGCACTCAATAATTTAAAGATGCCAGTTCTCTCCTGTTATGAGTTAAATGTGTCCCCCACTCCAAAAAATTATATATATATATATATACACACACACACACACACACACACATATATGTACACATGTGTACATATATATATATATATACACACACACATACATATATATATCTCCTTACCCCTAGTACCTCAGAATGTGACCTTATTTAGAAATGGGGTCACTGCAGATATAAGTTAAGATGAAGTCACACTGTAGTAGGGTAGTCCCCAATCTAATATGACTGGTGTCCTTATAAGAAGATGATCATGCAAAAACACAGAGACACACAGGGAGAATACCATGTGATGATAAAATTACGCTGCTGTAAGCCAATTAATACCAAAGACTGCCTGCAAACCACCAGAAGCTAGGAAGGATTCCCCTACAGGTTACAGAGGCAGCATGGCCTTGCCAACACCTTGATTTCAGACTTCTAGTCCCCAGAACTGTGAGACAATACATTTCCATTGTTTTAAGCCACCCAGTTTGTGGTACTTTGTTACAGCAGCCCTTTGAAACTAATACGCCCCCAACTTAATATATATAACACATATTTTTGAAAAAGAAAAAATATGTGTATGAGGGGAGATTTGTCCATACTAGGTAACAAAACATACAGCTACATTAAAATATTGTATTACTGAAACAAGTATAGACTGAAGGAATAATAAAACAGAACAGACTCTAGAAATAGGCTCATTGTTTATAGGGACTTAATATATGCTAAACAGGGCATTTTGAATATTTGGGGAAAGATGGAAATTCAACAAATGATTTGGGACAACTGGCTTACCAATCTAGGGAAAAAAATAAATGTACCACTGATACCTTATAAAAATAAACTATAATTGCAATAGACATTAGGAATAAATCTATAAAACAACCAGAAAAATATCAGAAGAATATTTTTATAATCTTGCATGAGAAGGTCCTTAAAAATATATAAAACCTGGAGGTTATATAGGAAAAAGCTCTCAGATTTGACTACACAAATATACAAGGCAATCAACAAAATTAAAAGAGAAAAGTCATACTGGGCGTAAATATTTACAACTAATAAAACAGAAGAGATCATTAGTTATATAGAGTTCCTACAAGTCAGTTAGGAAAACATAATGCAATACAAATATGGGCAAACGATATGAACAGGAAATTTACAAAAGAAACACCAATGACCAACATATAACAAAATTTTCAACCTCACTTTTAATCATGGAAATGCAAAGTAAAATATGTTTCAAACATCAAATTGGCAAAAATGTTAAAAGCATATAATATCCAGTGCTGTTTAAGCATGTGGGGAAATAGGTGCTAAGCCAAAATAGCCTTTGTAAGGGGAGGAGATCTTTCCCGGAAAGGACACTTATTTATATGTATTAAAGTCACATTATAATCATACCAGGTTCATAATAATTTATTCTTATTTAAATTATATATATTAATAATAATTATGTTACCTGCAAAAATTAACTCACAGCACCTTATATTTCCCCAATTACTACAGTCATTATACTTCAATGTTCTACTTCCAATGTCTTGTCTTCCTTCCTTAGACTGTAAGTTTCTTGAGGACAGTTATACTAACTTATATACTCTTTTGTCCTCAGGGCCACACACAGAACCTGGCATATATTACATAACTAATAAGTATTTCTTGAACTAGTGAATGTATAAAGTTTTCTCTTGATTCCCAATCAAGTGGTCTTTGTACTACAGCATGCTGATAGTTACCTGCTATCTCAAAGAAGTGGGATTCAAGACTATTTTTTTCTATGTCTCAACATTGTATAAAAGTATCCAGACTGCCTCACGATATTGCTATAAAGTTCAGAACTGGGTAGGCTTTAGGATCCTGAAATATCATTTAATCGGTCCCCCTTCCTCTATGTAGACCTATCTCCAGCTAAACCACTATTAGTTACATTTTTCGATTCAAGATTTTTGAACATCTTCTAACTGCAAAGCAAAGTTAGAGTTAATGTTTCCTGTCGTCAGCTCTTACAGTTCTGGGCGAGGACTATGACCAGTTCTTTGCGTTTTTTTTTAATCCCCATGTACTTAGTAGAGTGCCCCTCACACAGTAGCTGTTTTAAGGCATACTTGCTGATGAATAGTCTATAAACTGATATTTACTCCTTTATCAGTTTAGGTTTTGGAAGCCTGCCTATCAGAATTCTAAACTGTATTTCTGCTCTTGGTGAATCTGTGGCTTCTGGATCTGAGTTGCCAGACAGAATCCATGAATACCCCCCAAAATGTGATTCTAGACCCTGTCTTTCTTACTTTCTGGTATACTGGCGACCTGGCATCTGTTATTAAAAACGCCCTGTGGTTACTATGCTCTCAACTCATAACCACCCCTGCAATCAGTCAGGCAAAGATGGGTGACTGTGCTAACCCTTGCCAATCATTCAGACCATCCAACTGTGAATTCTTTGTTTTTTCAAGGCTGACTCCGATGCTGTTAGAGCAGTAAAGACAAGAAGATGAACACAAGGACCAGATGCTAGAGGCTCCTGCTTTCTAAACCTCACAACTGATGTCATAATGTCAGAGTATTTGAGCTAGAAAGAGGCTCAGGAAATATTAAGGTTAATTTCCTTAGTTTCTCCAAGATGTGCAATTCAAGGCAACAGTCACAAGAGACTTGCTTATGTCACACAGTTAGCCACTGGCGGGCTAGGACTACAGCCTCTACCCTATTCTTGAGTTCAATATTATTTCTCTCCACTTAAAAATAATCCAAACACTATTTCTGAAAAGAAAGTTAAAAGGATGGCTCAAAGAATAATTTTGAGTTATTAACCAAATTCATAGAGGGAAAAAAATAATTTTTAAGTCATTGGTTCAGAATTCTGTAGAGAGATTTTATTAAAAGAACAATGAGTCATTCAAATCACTCTGAGTCTTTAGAAAGACATGAATACATTATAAATTAAATGTTTAGGGACTTCCCTTTATTTACTTTAAATAAATTAAAATTTATTTAATAAATAAATTTATTTATTTATTAAAAATAAATAAATGTTTAGCTAATGATTATCATGATAATGTATTAGCTTTTCATCAAATAGGTAGATAACTATAAACATTTAAAATGGAAAGCCTCGTGCTTGACAAATGCAATTTATCTTCTGTAAAGAAAATTTACATTCACTAATGACACTGGACTATGTATACAATTGAAATGAGATCAAGATACATTTAAATGATCTAAACCCAGGTTGAACATATACATACCAGAGCTTTGAGAATTGGCTAAGATGTCTTTTCTTAACATTCTAAGTTTGAACTACACTAAACTGAAAATGAGACAGGATCTTGGAAAGCGGTGAGGAATAGAACAATAGGAAGAGATATTTATGAAAAGGAAGGAAATCCTGTGTGTTTAATTCTCTTCCAATGAGGTTCTAGTTAAACGTTTAATAGAAGCTCCCTTGTAACGGAAGAATGATAAAGGCATAACATATGTGTAAAGATTTCTTCCAGAGCAAATTAGTGTTGATGGATATTAGGTCATTTATAATTTTTAAAAATCAGCACTTCATATTTGAATTTTTCTATTTTTCTGGAAAAATTAATGCTGTCCATATACCCAAATAAACAAAAAATAGATATAAATGACAGACCAGGAATTTTGTCCAATGATTACCCTAGGCACTGTCCTGGGTAGGTGAGAGGAAGTGGAATCTAATGCACAAGTAACATTTAATTGGATATAAATTAGAGCACAGACCTTTTCTCTATAGTAACAGAAGGGAGGACAGACTCTATGGAAATGTTTCCAGGAAGGCTGGTGGATGTGGTGGTAACTTTGGAAGTTTTTTTCTGCTTGTTCTCTTCTCTCAGTGAAATAGAAAGCAGGATCATCACTGAGAGTGAAGGTGGGGGAGGGGTTGAAGGTCAGATGTGAGTGAAGTGTCAGATGGTTCCCTTAAACAGCAGGAGAGCGAAGGGAATGGGGAAATCATCTTTCACCTGGATTATTGCCTTAGCTTCCTAACCAGTGTCCCTAGTCTCCTCTTGATCCCCTACAGTCTGTTTTCAACAGAGCATCCAAAATGATTCCCTTAAAATGTAAGTCAAATAATGTCACTTCTCTCCTCAAAATCCTCCTGTGAAAATTGGTAAATTGTATGTAAATTACACCTCAGTAGAGCTGATGAAACAATAACAACTACAACCACCTCCTTATGGCTTCCCTTCTCACTCAGAGTAAAAGCCAACCTCCTCCAAGTGGCCTGCACAGCCCTGTGTGATCTGGACCCCTCTTACCTCTGTCATCGCAACCTCTACTATGCTATGTCTTCACTCCTCTGTCCACAATGGCCTCTTTGACGCTCTCCACACAGGCTACGGACATTTGCACCTCAGGGCCTTTGCATTTGCTGTTTCCTCTCTCTGGGAACTTTTCCCCTCCCGGATATCTGCAAGGCTCACATCCTCATTTTCTTCAAGTCTTTATTCAATGTCACACTATTAGAGAAGCCTTCCCTGACCCCATACATGAAAAAGCAGCTGTCCCAGGCCCTCCCTAACATCACTACTATAGTGCAGTTGCCTCCACCAGCCACCATCTGACACACTGTATATTGTTTACTGTCTGTGTGCTCATCCTAGACTGTCAGTTCCATGTAGGCAGGGACTTTGCTTTACTCACTGGAGGTATCCCCAGTGCCTCAAACATTACCTGGCTTTTGCCTTTAACTAATATTTATTCAATGAATGAAAAAAAAATCTTTCCTCCCTCTGGGCACAGAGATATTTCAGGAAAGAAAAAATAAAGCCAAGTTGATTGACTTGTATGTTTTATGTGTACAAATTTGCCAAACAGGCTCAAGAAAATATGCTATCTGGAGTTAAGTGTGAGATGGGAGATTCTGCTGTTTCCTCAGTCTCAATTCTCACAATGCTCTCATAAATGAGCATTTTGCCAGGGTAAGAGTTATCTTAATGTTTAAAGAATATATTTGTGTACATTTATACATACATTACTGCATGGTTATATACACATAACATGTACATATAAATTATAAGCAATATAAGAGAATTTCAAGGGCTATTTAACTACATGTGATTTTTCAAACTGCAGATGTTAACTTTAGAAATTAAACCCAGCAAGGTAAATACAAAAGGCTTGAAAAGTTTTGCTCACCAAAGACATGTAATCAGAGGCCAATGGTCAGGTCCTCCTTCTTAATTCCATCTTATCCAATCAAGTAGAGACTTAAGAAAACAGAGCTGCAAAAGAAAAGGGGCCCTCAGAACTCAGGATTGCTTTATGGAACCCCTATCTAACCACCTGGATGTAACCCAAACCCTCCCTAAAAATAAGGTCAGAATGAGTCTAGGAACAAACTTCTTCCCTGCAGAGTACAAAGGGAAAGGCCACTGACATTGCTGTCTGGGGCTCTGACACCGTCACTATATTCTCAGCAGTGTCTAGGGGCACGGCTCCAATCTTGCGATCCAGACACAGGGTTAACTCCAAAGCTCTGGCCCTCTCAAGATGGGTGATATCTACGACATCAGTCCTCTCCCGTTTATTAATAAAAATAGTAACATTTGCAAAGCATTTTAAGTTGTTGAAAGCTCATTCACCAATGCCATCTCAATGAACAACAATCAACAGCTCTTCATTGCGCACAGAAAGTAGGGAATCATTCCCACAACTCTTTACAGAAGAGGCTTCAGGAATTTACCAAAACAAAACAAATAAAAAACTACCTCTAGGCGAGGTGTATTTCACATAAAAGAGCAAAGAATTGGATGTCCGGAGCCCTAAATTCTAGGGCCACTAAGTTCCTAGATCAGTTTACCTGCAATTTCCTGCCAAAGTCCAGGATGCCCGCCCCTCCCGTCCGGGTATTTATCTGCCCGATCGATTCCATTACTGCCAAAGCCCCCAAAGCCCCCAGCTCTGTCCTCGAGATTTCCCACCCCCCAGCCCCCCACCCAGAAGTGAGAGCCCAAATTCTTGGCCCTTAAGGCGGGGAGGCACAGCTAGGGCTCTGCCTCCCTCTAACCCAGAGACAGCCCTAGACCCGCATAACCCCGATTCGGAGTACAGGTCACTACTCCGCACTCGACTCCAAAGAGAACCAAACACCAACCCCGATGCCCTAATCTCCGCCTTTCGCCCGCCCCCCCCCCCCCCAAACCAAGCCCGACCAAAGCATTCTCTCAGGCCCCTCCAGCCCCGCCTCATCCCTGGGGTGGGGGCGTTATTCCGAAGCGGAGTCCTCCCTAACTCCCACCCGCGTGCACAATCGGGTTAAAAACGAGCTCACCAGCTCCACCGAAAAATAAAGGACTCTGTCGGAACCCGCAAGCCAACAAATGCGCATGCGCCCTCAGCCGCCTAGAACTACATTTTCCAGCAGCCTCCGCAAAGGCAGGGCGTCTGCGCGCAGTGTCGCTTATTGGGCTCGGGAGTTGCCTTTCCATATGCTTGCAAGTCGCGATTGTGCGTTGCTCCTTCGTTATTTAAATGGAAAAAAGGGGGAAAAAAGCTTTTCCTTTCGCTAAAGAAAAAAAAAGGAGTCTAAAGGGTTGCAAGTTTTTCGTTAACAAATTTTTCCCTCTTAAACAAAAGTAACGCCTCTTCATTATATCAATAGATTATTTATAAATAACCGTTTATTCAACAGGTAGGCAAAAAAGGACAGGAAAAAAAAAAAACCCACCCAAACTAGATGGAATTCCATAACAGAGATAATCACTATTAACCCTGTGGTGCATATATATCATTCTAAAAATAAATCTTTCTGACAGCCTCATTCTTCCTTACGGAGAGAGAGACAGAGATTGATTACAACCAAGAATGAGGCCATTTTTTTATTTTTGGTTTTATTTCCACTTCTCTAGGAGGTGGGCTAATGAAACTTAAAAACGTTTGCACAGCAAAGGAAACCATAAACAGGACAAAAAGACAACTCTCAGAATGGGAGAAAATATTTGCAAATGAAGCAACTGACAAAGGATTAATCTCCAAAACATACAAGTAACTCATGCAGCTCAATATCAAAAAAACAAACAACCCAATCCAAAAATGGGCAGAAGACCTAAATAGTCATTTCTCCAAAGAAGATATACAGATTGCCAACAAACACATGAAAGGATGCTCAACATCACTAATCATTAGAGAAATGCAAAGCAAAACTACAAGGAGGTATCACCTCACACCGGTCAGAATGGCCATCATCAAAAAATCTACAAACAATAAATGCTGGAGAGGGTGTGGAGAAAAGGGAACCCTCTAGCACTGTTGTTGGGAATGTAAATTGATACAGCCACTATGGAGAACAGTATGGAGGTTCCTTAAAAAACTAAAAATAGAACTACCATATGACCCAGCAGTCCCACTACTAAGCATATTCCCTGAGAAAACCATAATTCAAAAAGAGTCATGTACCCCAATGTTCATTGCAGCTCTATTTATAATAGCCAGGACATGGAAGCAACCTAAGTGTCCATTGACAGATGAATGGATAAAGAAGATGTGGCACATATATACAATGGAATATTACTCAGCCATAAAAAGAAATGAAATTGAATTATTTGTAGTGAGGTGGATGGACCTAGAGTTTGTCATACAGAGTGAAGTAAGTCAGAAAGAGAAAAACAAATACCATATGCTAACACATATGTGTGGAATCTAAGAAAAAAAAAAAAAAGGTTCTGATGAACCTAGGGGCAGGACAGGAATAAAGACGCAGAAGTAGAGAATGGACTTGAGGACACGGGGAGGAGGAAGGGTAAGCTGGGAGGAAGGGAGAGAGTAGCATTGACATATATACATTACCAAATGTAAAACAGATAGCTAGTGGGAAGCAACTGCATCTCACAGGGAGATCAGCTCGGTGCTTTGTGACCACCTAGAGGGGTGGGATAGGGAGAGTGGGAGGGAGACGCAAGAGGGAGGCTATAAGGGGATATATGTATACATATAGCTGATTCACTTTGTTATATACCAGAAACTAACACAACATTGTAAAGCAATTATACTCCAATAAAGATGTTAAAAAAAAAAAGAATGAGGGACTTCCCTGGTGGCACAGTGGTTCAGAATCCACCTGCCAATGCAGGGGACACAGGTTCGAGCCCTGGTCCGGGAAGATCCCACATGCCATGGAGCAACTAAGCCCATGCACAACAACTACTGAGCCTGTGCTCTACAGCCCATGAGCCACAACTACTGAGTCCACGTGCCACAACTACTGAAGCCCACGCGCCTAGAGCCCGTGCTCCACAAGAGAAGCCCCCGCAATGAGAAGCCCGCACACCACAACAAAGAGTAGCCCCCGCTCTCTGAAACTAGAGAAAGCCCGTATGCGCAACGAAGACCCAACACAGCCATAAAGAAAGAAAGATAGAAAGAAAGAAAGAATGAATGAAAGAAAGAAAGAAAGAAAGACACCCTCGTTTAAAAAAAAAAAAAGAATGAGGCTATATTTTGTGATAAAATTTTTTTCTAGCTTTTTTTGTCTTTCTGTTAGGTTATGTTCACTTTAACGCTACTGAAATTGCACTCCTTGCACTCCTTCTCGTATGGGACTCAAGTCCAGCCAAACCTCAGATTGGGACTTGAACCCACTGATCCCTATACTTAGGAGGGGGCTCGAACCCACTGTCTTTTAATTAAAACCACTCACCTGGTGTCAGAATTTACTGAAGCTCAGATTCTTTTGTCTCAATGCAGAAAGAATTCAGCGAGAGACAGGCAAAGAGTGAGTGTATTAACATAGTATGCTTGTGAGAGACAATCGGCCTATTGAGAGGGCTCTGCCCTGAGAACAAAAAGGGCTACATTTTTTATAATCAAAGAAAAGGTGGGGAGGGGAGAAGACCACCTTCTTCCGCATTTTTGGGTAGACATCAAGGCTTACATCATTAGTTTCTCCTTTGACCCTATATGGTCTAACCAGGACTGTCATAGTGCTATTTAAATCATATGTATATTAGCAAAAGTGTGGTAACATATACTAAAATATGGTAATTCATCTCAAGTTTCAGTATAATGTCCCCCTTCACCTACATTCCTGTCGTGGCTACATGCAGAAATGATACTCTTCAAGGACCATTAACTCCCTGACTTCATGTAACAAGATGTAGACCCGTATCTACTGTCTTATGTTTTAATTATCAGGACTTGTGGCTTGAGTGTGCCTGGAGCTTGAATGCACCTGGTCTTCCTTCAAGGTAGATTGTTGCTAGTTTACTGGATTTTTCCTTGAGAGGTCATTAGCTTACAACAGTCTCCTAAACTCCCTTAAAATTCCCTTTCTATCTTTAATCCCCTAGTGGGTTTTTTTAAACTAACTATTTAATTATCCTACTCTATCCCTATCACTACCAAAAATAGTACTCTTTGGTGAATCCTCGTACATTAATTTGTGCCCTCTTCCACATCTATTTTTGAGAATAAGTCCAATAAATGGATTTAATTAAAAAGGAATGTACATACTTAACTTTTTCCTATACAAAGACTATATATAGACTGTAGAAAATAGAGATAAGAAAAAAGAACAAAATTAAAATCAGATAAAATCCCACTCTAAGATACCCACTATTATATTTTTACATATATAGGCTATTTCTATGCATATATGTGCAAATTATATATAATTACATATGCTTAAATATGCATTATATATGCTTTTAAAATTAAAAATAGAGCAATGTGATATATTGAAAAGTGCTTTTTAAATTTCGTTTTTTGGTAAATATTCCTTCATGTCTTTAAATATTATTCTACAGTATTATTTTAATGGTAATGATACTGACCCAAGTTCTTGGATTCTTTAATCAATAGAAATTGGTAAGAGGCCAGACGAGAAATTCAGGCAAGGCTTTATTGGATCTCGTGCTGCAGCACTAGGGAGTGAAAACAAGTAACAGGTGCCCTTGCTTTCTCCCGGAGGAGGGGCGAGCTGGTTCCTTAAATAGGGTGAGAGTAGGGTGTGATATGTGGGTCGGGCTGCAGGGATGACTTAGGTGGTCTGCCCACTCTCTTGGTGGTGCTATATGCAGGAATCATGCACAGTATTCTGAGTTTGCTCCAGGCACCTCAGAAGTGGCAATTGGGTTTTGGCCTTTTTGTATCTTATTGTTCATAATTTGCCCCAACTAGCATGCATGCAGTTATTTTTAGTCCCTTATAGTTTCTTGCAAGCACTCCAGTAAAGGGTCCCAGGTCCAGCCTATCTCAGTAACATAGTTTTCCAACAAACTGAGTCTAAATAAAATACTTGAATAGTGTCGACCAAAAAATAATGCAGGAGTCTGCAAATAAAAAGGGTTTGTTTGGGGTCTTAAGAATTGCAGTTCAGGAGACACAGATTCAGGTGACCCTGAAAGAGTATTCCAGGGAAGAGAGTCGGATAAAGACTGTCTGAGAAAGATATCTTAAAGATAAAGATAAAAAGCCATGAGGTTGTTAAAAGTTGCCTGGCAAGAACTGTGATTGACTCTGATGTGAGTCTTTCTTTGTCCTTAAGAAATCACGAGTCATTTTAGGGTGGGTATCTTGAGTTTCTAGCAGATATTCTGGATGACTTCATCAGGACAATAAGTGGTCAAAGGTCATATTCCATCCAGGCTGAGATGTGCCTGTTACACTTCCTTAATGGCCTCCTGGCTCCATTTTAGCAATACTGACTCCATTTTTATTTTCCTTCCACAATAGTTAGCATATTATTTCCAATTTTTGCTATCATAAACAAATGTGAAATAAATACACTTATAGCCAGATCTTTATCCACACCCTTATTTGGTTAGGACACAATCACAGAGGATTAAATAAATTTTAGATATTGTCTAATTATCTTTCTAAAAGACTGAGATGATTCATACTCTTACCAGCAGTGCATGTCTTAGTCCATTTGGGCTGCTAAAAGAGAACACATACTGTGGACTGGATGGTTCATAAACAATAGAAATTTCTCACAGTTCTGGAGGCTGGGAAGTCCAAGACCAAGGCTCTGGTAGATTTACAACTCTAATGAGGTTTGCTGGTTCATAGACAGCTGTCTTATCCTGAGACCTCACTTGGTGGAAGGGGAAAGAGAGCTCTCTGAGGTTTCTTTTATAGGGACACTAATCCCATTTATTAGGGCTCCAGTCTCAAGACCTAATTACCCCCAAGGGCCCCACCTCCAAATACCTTTACATTGAGGATTATGTTTCAACATATGAATTTTGGGAGGACACAAATATTCAGTCTCTGGAAGCATAGAAATGCCTATTGGTGCTAATCTTTGGTGTGTCTCACTTTTCCCTTTTTGCATTTTTAAGGTATTCTTACACCTTTGCTACAACTTCCCTGTATTGAAGTCCCTCTATTGAACCATCTAGCATAGGTTCTATTTTCCTGACTGGAACCTAACTCATACATGAATTTTTAAAATTATTTTTGCCTATTTGATTATTTTTTCATTTTTATTTGTGTTTCTTTGATTACTAGTAAAATTAGGTATCATTCATATGTTTTTTTGGACAATTACCTGTTTTATCATTTGAAATTTTCTATTTCAGATAGGTTATCTTTATCTGTTTTACTTATAGAAACTTTTGCTATATTCTGACTATTAATACCTTTCCTTTGTATGCATTGCAAATATTTCCTCTCAAGTCTGTCTCTCGTTTTTCTGACTTTGAATACAGTATTTTGGTTTATTTGTTCAAATCTACCAATCCCACTTTTATGGCTTTGGATTTGAAATGCCAAATATATACCCGTGTAAATAAATAAATATATATTGTTGACCCTTGATCAACGTGGGGGTTAGGGGCACTGACTCTCCACACAGTCAAAAATCTGAGTATAAATTATGATTAGGGCTTACCCTGGTGGCACAGTGGTTAAGAATCCACCTGCCAATGCAGGGGACATGGGTTCGAGCCCTGGCCCTGGAAGATCTCACATGCCGTGGAGCAACTAAACCCATGCGCCACAACTACTGAGCCTGCACGCTAGAGCTCGTGTGCCACAACTACTGAGCCCGCGTGCTACAACTACTGAAACCTGCGCACCTAGAGCCTGTGCTCCCCAACAAGAGAAGCCACTGCAATGAGGAGCCCTTGCACGGCAACGAAGAGTAGCTCCCGCTCGCCGCAACCAGAGAAAGCCCACGCACAGCAACAAAGACCCAACGCAGCCAAATAAATAAATAAATTTATTTAAAAAAAAAAACAACTTATAATCAGCCCTCTGTATACAAGGTTGCGGTTCCTCGATATCTGCGGTTTTGCATCCACAGATTTAACAACCACATAACATGTACTATTTACTATTGAAAAAAAAATCCACATATAAGTGGACCCATGCAGTTCAAATCTGCATTGTTCAAGCATCAGCTGTTATATATGTAATACATATATATATGTGTGTATATATATGTATTATATATACATATATAATTTTTGGACTCCCCCTTTTTTACTACTGAGCTACTACTGTGCCAGTACTATACTAGTTCAATTATTATTGTTTTCTACATAAGTTTATCAGGTAGAGAAATTCCTCTGTGAGTGTTCTTTACAAAAAATTTAGGGCTATTTTTTGAATTTTAAATTTCAGACGAAGTTGAAAATACATGTGACCATTCCATTCTTAAAAAATCTCTTAGGGGAATGGGGTCAGAGGTAAGAATTCCACTACCATCCATGATGGAATAAAAGAAAGTAGATTTACCCTCTTACCTTAAACAACTAGAAAACTGGACAAAACATATAAAACAATGGTTTTCAGACACTGAATAACAGCACAGAACTGTGATACATAAGAAAAATGAATCTGGTGAGCTCTATGATTGCCCCAGTCTGCATCCCGGAGGAAGTCTCCAGGATAAATTCTCAGGGAGGAATACCTCAAAGAGAGGCCAGGGGTTCACTAACTTGAGGAGAAAAAGATCAGACAACGGGGAGGCCAAGGAGTTTAGAATATTCAAACCAGATTACTTAAGAGGAGTGAGCTGCACAGAAATATATAAAAATAACATATGAACAAATAGGGTTTACTTCAGGAATGTAAGGTTGGATTAAAGTTTAAAAGTCAGGAAATAAAACTATTAACAGAACAAAAAGGAAAAACCATATGCTCATCTCTATAGATGTAGAAAAAAGCATTTGATAGAATTCAGTACCCATTCAGGATAAAGGGGAAAAAAACACAACTCTTACACTAGGAATGAAAAGGACTTTTTCAAATTAATAAGGGACATCTACAAAAAACTTACAGCTAACATTATCTTTTATGGTGAAAACTTAATGCTTTCTTCCTAAGATTGAGAAAAAAGCAATGAAGTCCACTCTTTTCACATTTATTTAATGTTGTGTTAGAGGTAATAGCCAGTGTGCTAGGACAAGAATAAAAACTTTTTAAAGGCATACACAAATTGGAAAGGAGAAAATAAAACTAGTTTTTATTTGCACATAGAAAATTTACACAGACAAAATCCTAAGAAATCTATTTAAAAAACTACTAAATCCAGTAAATAATTAAACAAGGTAACAGAATAAAAGTGATACAGTAAATAATTATACTTATATTGTGTGGGCCAAAAAGTGTTTTCGGTTTTTAAGTAAAAATAAAAGACACATTTTTCATTTTCACCAAGAACTTTATTGAACAATGTATTCACCCTTTTGTTCACTACCTTCTGCCATTTTTTCAGGCAACTTCATAATTCTATCTTCCCAAAACTTTTTATCTTTTTGAGCAAAGAACTGTTCCAGGTGCCTTTTACAGTCTTCCAGGGAATTGAAATTTTTTCCATTAAGAGAATTTTGTAAAGACCAAAATCAATGGAAATCCAAAGGTGCAGTGTCTGGTGAATACGGCGGATGAATCAGAACTTCCCAGCCAAGCTGTAACAGTTTTTGCCTGGTCATCAAAAAAACATGTGGTCTTGCATTATCCTGATGGAAGATTATGAGTTTTCTGTTGACTAATTCTGGATGTTTTTTGTCGAGTGCTGCTTTCAGTTGGTCTAATTGGGAGCAGTACTTGTTGGAATTAATCGTTTAGTTTTCTGGAAGGAGCTCATAATAGATGACTCCCTTGCAATCCCACCATATACACAACATCACCTTCTTTGGATGAAGACCGGCCTTTGGCGGTGGTTCATTTCACTTGCCCTACAGTCTCTTCCATTCCACATTGTTGTACAGTATCCACTTTTCATCGCCTGTCACAATTTGTTCTAAAAACAGAACGTTTTCCTTATGTTTCAGTAGAGAATCGCATGCAGAAATATGGTCAAGAAGGTTTTTTTGCTTAACGTATGTGGAACCCAAACATCAAAGCGAGTCACATAACCAAGCTGGTGCAAATGATTTTCAATGCTTGATTTGGATATTTTGAGTATGTCAGCTGTCTCCCGCGTGGTCTAATGTTGATTGTTCTCAGTTATTGTTTCAATATGATCCCTATCAATTTCAACTTTTCTACCTGACCATGGAGCATCGTGCAGTGAGAAATCTCCAGCACAAAACTTCACAAACCACTTTTGACATGTTCAATCAGTCACAGCACCTTCTCCATACACTGCACAAATCTTTTTGTGCATTTCAATTGCGTTTTTACCTTTCTTGAAATAATAAAGCATAATATGCTGAAAATGTTGTTTTTCTTTCCTCTTCAATATTAAAATGGCTACACAAAAATTCATCAGTTTTGCTAAGTCTTTCTTTAAATGCACACTGATATGACAGCTGTCACAAATTGTTTTGAATGAAGTTAAAGATAACTAGGTGCTACTAGAGCTGTCTTACGAAAAAACCGAATGAACCCTTTGGTCCACCCAATATATGAACAATGAAAAATTTGAATTGAAATGAAAATAAAATAGCATTTACAATAGTATCCTAAACATATGAAATCTTGGGAGAAAATTTAACAAAATATGTGTAAGGCCTGTACATTGAACACTACAAAACACTGCTGAGAGAAATTAAATAAGACTTAAATAAATTGTTATATCATGCCTTGTGGAAAGGAAAATTCAAATTGCTAAGATGTCAATTATCTCCAAATTGATTTATAGGTTCAATCAAATCTCAATCAAATCCTCTCAGTTTCTTTGTAGAAACCGACATGCTGATTCTTAAATGACATGGAAGTGTAACGGAACTAGAATAGGCATAATTATTCTAAAAAAAGAAGAAGAAAGTTGATTTCAAGAATTAAAAGAAAATTACAAAATACAATGTGGTAAGCATAGATGTAAATATAAGTGGAAAAAGGAAGAAAGTAAAAAATATATATTTGATTTCTGACATAGGTGTCAAGGTAATTCAGTCGAGGATAATCTTTCTGACAAATGGTGTTGATCAGTTGTGTATCCATATATAAAAATATATACCTCAACTTTAATTCACAAATATATTAAAATTAACTGAAAAGAGCTCTTAAACATAAATATAAGAGCTAAAAATACAAAATCTCTGGAAGACACCACTGGAAAAAAATCTTTGTGACTTCAATTTAGGCAAAGATTTCCTAAAGAGGACACAAAAAACACAAAGCATTAAAAGGAAAAATTGATAAATTGGACTTAACAAAATTAAAACTGTTCTCCTCTAAAGAAACCCCTTAGAAAATGAAAAGACAAATCATAGACTGGGAGAAAGCATTTGCAAAACATATCCTATAGAGAACTTGAATTCAGAACATAGCACTCCAAAATAAATACTAACAATTTTTTTTAAATGAGCACAAGATTTGGAAATTTTACCATAATAGATAAACAAATTGCCAATAAACACATGTAAAGATGCTCAGCATCATTAGATATTAAGAAAATGCAAATTAAAACTAAAATGAGATATCACTACACACTTAATAGAATGGCTAAAAAAATTTTTTTTCTATTAAGGGACATTTTACAAATTCCTGAAAAGTACCCCTCAAAACAGTCAAGATCATGAAAAACAAGGGAAAAGTAAGAAGTTGTCTGTTGTGTTGATTTTTGTTAAATTAACATCTTACATATAATCCTGGGTGTTGGATGGCAAGCCAAGGTTCAACAAAGACCACAGGGGAAAGTGAAATAGAGTTTACTATTCACAGGTCCTGCAGGCACTCTTCAAAGGGCCACTTGGCAAGGTCAAGGCAGGGAGCAAACTGCAGGAGCTGGAGCATGTGCCTTTATAAGGTTCTGAGAGTGAAGTGCTTTGGGGTTCTCAGGCTAAGGCCTGATCAGTCAATTCAAACCACAAAAGCAGGGTTTTGCTAAGTTTTGGGGAGGATTTCTTATCTAAAGGAGACACAAGGGGAAAGAGCAGGGAGGCAGGAGAGACAGTTTATCACAAGGGGCATTGGAGGAGTCATAACAGGAACTTAACACTTTCTTGTGACTCTGTGGACTGTTATCTAGGGCATTCACTTGAGGCAGGGGCTAGTGTCAGTTCAAGGCCCTGCTGGCCACTTAGCCACACAAAATGGATGCCAAAGCAGCAATATTATGGAGGAGTTTAGCTAAACTTTCAACACTGTCACAGACCAGAGAAGACTAAAGAGATATGATAACTAAATGATATGTGATATCCTGGATTGGAATCTGGAACAGAAAAAGGATAGTGAAATTAAAATAAAACCTGGAATATGGTTAATATTAATGGACATAGGTTGTTTTTTAAGTTTTCACTCATGTACCATAATAATGTAAGACATGAACATTAGAGGAAACCAGGTGAGGGGCATATGGGAACTCTATTATCTTTGCAACTTTTGTAAATCAAAAATTATTCCCAAACAAAAAGTTTTTTAAAAAAATCAATTGACCATGTATATGTGAGTGTACTTCTGGACATTCTCTTCTATCTATTTCATTGATCTAGGTCTATGTTTAGGCCAATACCACACTATCTTTACACTTCCACTTAGGCCAATATTTTGCTGACTTGAAATCAGATAGCGTTAAGTCCTCGAACTTTGTTCATTTTCCAAATTATTTTGGCTCTTCTAGGTCTTTACACTTCTATATACGTTAGAATCAGCTGATCAATTTCTCCCCCCTGACTCACACTAAAAAACAAACAAAAACAAACAAAAAACAAAAACCTGTTGGTCTTTTTTTTTTTTTTTAACATCTTTTTTGGAGTATAATTGCTTTACAATGGTGCGTTAGTTTCTGCTTTATAACAAAGTGAATCAGCTATACATATACATATATCCCCATATCTCTTCCCTCTTGCGTCTCCCTCTCTCCCACCCTCCCTATCCCACCCCTCTAGGTGGTCACAAAGCACCGAGCTGATCTCCCTGTGCTATGCGGCTGCTTCCCACTAGCTAACGGTTTTACATTTTTTTCTCTCTTTTTAAAAAAATATTTATTTATTTATTTATTTTTATTTTTGGCTGTGTTGGGTCTTCGTTTCTGTGCGAGGGCTTTCTCTAGTTGCAGCAAGCGGGGGCCACTCTTCATCGCGGTGCGCGGGCCTCTCACTATCGCGGCCTCTCTTGTTGCGGAGCACAGGCTCCAGACGCGCAGGCTCAGTAGTTGTGGCTCACGGGCCTAGTTGCTCCGCGGCATGTGGGATCTTCCCAGACCAGGTCTCGAACCCGTGTCCCCTGCATTGGCAGGCAGATTCTCAACCACTGCGCCACCAGGGAAGCCCCCCGGTTTTACATTTGGTAGTGTATATATGTCCATGCCACTCTCTCACTTCGTCCCAGCTTACCCTTCCCCCTCCCCGTGTCCTCAAGTCCATTCTCTAGTAGGTCTGCATCTTTATTCCTGTCCTGCCCCTAGGTTCTTCATGATCTTTTTTTTTTTTTTTTAGATTCCATATATATGTGTTAACATACAGTATTTGTTTTTCTCTTTCTGACTTACTTCACTCTGTATGACAGACTCTAGGTCCATCCACCTCACTACAAATAACTCAGTTTCGTTTCTTTTTATGGCTGAGTAATATTCCATTGTATATATGTGCCTCATCTTCTTTATCCATTCATCTGTCAACGGACACTTAGGTTGCTTCCATGTCCTGGCTATTGTAAATAGAGCTGCAATGAACATTGGGGTACATGACTCTTTTTGAATTATGGTTTTCTCAGGGAATATGCCTAGTAGTGGGACTGCTGGGTCATATGGTAGTTCTATTTTTAGTTTTTTAAGGAACCTCCATACTGTTCTCCATAGTAGCTGTATCAATTTACATTCCCACCAACGGTGCAAGAGGGTTCCCTTTTCTCCAGACCCTCTCCAGCATTTATTGTTTGTAGATTTTTTAATGATGGCCATTCTGACTGGTGTGAGATGATATCTCACTGTAGTTTTGATTTGCATTTCTCTAATGATTGATGATGTTGAGCATTCTTTCATGTGTTTTGTTGGTCTTTTAATTGGGATAGAATAGACCAATGTGGAGACAAATGACATCTTAACATTATTGCGTATTTCAATCCATGAAGATGATCAATCTTTCCACTTATTTAGCTTTAAAGTGTCTCTCAACAATATTTTGCAGTTTCCAATGCCTATCTTTGGTTAATTTTCTTAAACTATTTTATGGTTTATGTGCTACTGTACATGGATTCTTAAATTTATTTTGGTTGTTAATATGTAGAAATACAATCACTTTTTGTATATTGGTCTTTTATCCTGGAACCTTATAAAATTCATTTGTAAGTTTTAGTGAATCTTTGTAGATTCCTTAGGATTTTATATGTATGAGATCATGTTAATTGTTCATAAAGTTTTATTTCTTCTTTCCCTATTTGTATGCCTTTTTAATTTTTCTTCTCTTACTGCACTGGCCAGGACTTCTATTACATTGTTGAATAAGGATGAGAACAGATATTTTTGCTTTGTGTCTGATTTTATGTAGAAAGCAATAACCATAAAACTGGTAGATGTAGAGAAGTTACTACCTATTGCTCGTTTGTTGAAAGTTTTCATCACAAATGGATGTTGAATTTTGCTAAATGCATTCTTGGTATCTACAGAGATGAAACATGAGTATTTCCCTTCATTATTTAATATGGTAAATTACATGGAGTGATAATCAGATGTTTAAATAAAAACTTGAATTCCTGAAATAATCTCCAGAAGTTAATCAGGACATATTTCATTTTTCATGTATTGTTGGATTCAATACACTAATTTTTAAAGGAACTTTTACATCTATAGTCATCAGGGTATTTACTGGCTTATAACTTTCTTTACTTATGATGTCTTCATCTGGTTTCGGTTCAGGGTAATACTGATCCAATATGACGAGTTGGAAAATGTTCATCCTCCCTACTTTCTGAAAGTTTCTGTAGGGTTAGCATTATTTATTCCTTAAATACTGATGGAATTTATCAGTGAAGCCGTCTAGATCTTGAGTTTTCTTTCAGGGAAGATTTTAAATAACACATTTAATTTCTTTTATTATTATAGGGTTATTTAAGTATTCTATTTCTTCTTTACTCAGCTTTGGTAACATGTATTTCAAGGAAATCTTCCATTTCATCTAAGTCATCAAATTTTTGAAAAAAGTTATAAGTAACTTACTTATTATCTGTTGATTCTAGGATAGTGGTGTCATCTCCTTTATTTCCTATTCATAATTTTGGCCTTCTCTTTTTCTTTTTTCTTTTTTAAACTCATTTATTTATTTATTTATTTATTTATTTATGGGCTGCGTTGGGTTTTCATTGCTGGGCGCAGGCTTTCTCTAGTTGCGGCGAGCGGGGGCTACTCTTCATTGCAGTGCGTGGGCTTCTCATTGTGGTGGCTTCTTTTGTTGCGGAGCATGGGCTCTAGGCACACGGACTTCAGTAGTTGTGGCACACAGGCTCAGTAGTTGTGGCTTGCGGGCTCTAGAGCACAGGCTCAGTAGTTGTGGCACACAGGCTTTGTTGCTCCGCGGCATGTGGGATCTTCCCGGACCACGGCTTGAACTCGTGTTCCTTGCATTGGCAGGCGGATTCTTAACCACTGTGCCATCAGGGAAGTCCCGGCCTTCTCTTTTTTTGATCAGTTTATCCAAAGATTTATCAATTATATTGATCATTTCAATGAACCACCTTTTGTTTTTATTGACTTTTTTCTACTGTTAGTGTACATTCCAGTTCAGGAATTGGCAAACAGTTTCTGTAAAGGGCCAGATAGTAGATATTTTAGGTTTTATGGGCCATATATGGTATCTGTTTTGTACTCTTCGTTTTATAGGTGTTTGTTTTACAGCCCGCTAGAAATGAAAAATGATTCTAAATTTAAGGGTTATATGGAAATAGGCCACTAGCCAAATTTGGCCTATAGTCTGACTCCAGTTTTAGTTCATTGATTTGTGCTCTTACATTTATTACTTTATTCTCCTACTTATTTGAGTTTCATTTGCTCATATCTAACTTCATAAGGTGGAAGCTTAGATAATTAATTTTAGATAATTAATTTTAGTCATCTCGTCTTTTCTAATAAAACACTTAAAAGCTATAAATTTCTCTTTAAGCTCTGCTCTAGCAGCATCCCCAATACTTTGATAGATTGTGTTTTCATTTCAGTATTATCTAAATATTCTCTAATTTCTCTTGTGACTCACCCCTACCTACGCTACCAAATAGGAAAGGGGCTTTGAAATTCCATTTTCTTCACCTTCCCAGAAAAAAAAAAAATCCATGGTTTGACTCCTTTCCATCTTACCTCCCACACACTTGTATAATGCCCCTTTGATCTATTATGCCCCTAAGAATGTCTGAAATAGGGTAGATTCAACTGTGAAGTATTCACCTGTGATTAGAACTTGAAGTTGAAATAAACATAATACCTAAGCATTTGAGTGACCATCAGCATATAAAAGTTTAAATACACATGAGTATCTCAATGAATGGCATTCATGATTAACATTTTAATCATTTAATTTGCAAACCATGTTAAACCATATTATTATTAGGGTAGTTTCCATTTTTAACTCTGCCTGAAAACTTTGAAATATCTAAGAATTTATGTATATTGTAATGTTTCCAAGTTCTTGGGTATGAGTCATGGTTTCTTGTATAATCTCTCAAATTCCAGTTGTTTAAAACAAGATAGTATCTGACTCATAGTGCCCAATAGATATCTATTAGTAATAGTAATACTAATGAAGTAGAAAGGAAGCAGTATGAAGTGTCCTTTTAAAGAGAATAGAAGAAACTAGGGTCAGACGTCAAAAATATTAGAAGGCAAGTAAAAAAGTAAAGGAATTTCATGCCTGTTCAATGTTCATGGCAATACCAGCTACAGGTAGGAAACCATGAAGTAGAAGGCCAAAATGTGAAAATAAAGATATTGAATCTTCTAAGGATCTGAGACTTGAAATGACTATAGAAAGGGTATGAGCTTTTTTCTTGCTGAAGTCAGGCACAGAATTAATGGGTTGATAGTGGGGAGGGATAAGGAAGAGCTAGAAAGACAATGAATTCTAATGACTAAGGCTCTCTGAAAATATTACTTGGGTTCATATGAGGCCTGACAAGTAAGCTGGACCTGAAGGAAATTCTAAAAGATAGGGACTCCATAAATTACTGGTGACTGAACAACCTGCATTATTAAATAAGTTCCAAGATGACAACAATGAAGGGCAAGACACACATGGATATTTTAGTTGCTGATATGTTTGTTTAGAAAATTAATTGCATACTTTTATATCCCAGACCTTCAAAAATGACTAATAAAAAAATTGCATGACTGCAATTTACTTCTTTTAGTTTAAAATCATTATTTGAAAGCTTAAATATTTTAAAATTTAAATTAATAATCATGGTTGTTATTCACTAATTTCAATTTTAAAGCATTATTTTTCCTTTAAAAATCTAAGAAAGAAGTATTTGATATAAAAAAATTTAGGATCAAGTTCAACGCGGTATATCAGCTTCATATATCAGCTTCACCTTCATTCAAGAAAAGTTTTAAAAGGTTTTTAGATATCAATCCCTCTTTTCATAATATTACTTGACAATGAATACTTATATAAGGTTAGGTTATTGTGTTTCTAAAAGGAAAGCATGCCTTGGATAATGACTGGATTTGTAAGAAAAGTTATTTGTGATAATAAAATGACAACTCAACAAAACAAGAATTTTTTTTCAAATGAACTAGAAAATAATAGTAAAATTTCTGATGTTTAGGCTGGTCATGAGGAAATTTACAGGGCAGCAAAACAGATATCCCTGAACAAATATCTCAAAAAATATATAGTATCTTCCGACAGCTCTTACATATAAGAATACGGAATCTAATAATCCCTTTAAAATGCATGTTTCTTGTTAATTAATTCAACATAATGTAGGGACAGGATTTAGGTACCCAGTCCATGGCCTGTTAGGAACGGGGGGCCACACAGCAGGAGGTGAGGGGCGGGGGAGTGAGTGAAGCTTCATCTGTATTTACAGCCTCACTCCATCACTTGCATTACTGCCTGAGCTCCGCCTCCTGTCAGATCAGCAGCGGCATTAGATTCTCATAGGAGCGTCAACCCTACTGTGAACTGTGCATGCAAGGAATCTAGGTTGCGTGCTCCTTATGAGAATCTAATGCCTGATGATCTGAGGTGGAGCTGAGGCAGTGATGCTAGCACTGGGGAGCAGCTGCAAATACAGATTATCATTAGCAGAGAGGTTTGACTGCACACAGACCATAATAAATCCATTGCTTGTAGACTCATATCAAAACCCTATCAGTGAGTGGCAAGTGAAAACAAGCTCAGGACTCCCACTGATTCTGCATTCTGGTGAGTTCTATAATTATTTCATTATATATTACAATGTAATAATAATAGAAATAAAGTGCACAATAAATGTAATGTGCTTGAATCATCCTGAAACCATCCCCCCGCCCCAGGTCCACGGAAAAACTGTCTTCCACAAAACTGGCCAAAAAAATTGGGGACCCCTGTTTTAGTGTGAAAAAGCAAGGCAGGTGTAAATATCCATATTCACTTCCAACCAACAGATAATTTGGGTTTAAATGCCATTCTTAGATCACTTGCAGAATGATTACATATCGTTGTCACTTTATTGTCATGATAAATCAATTTACTTACTCATTAAAAAAAATGTGTACTTCACAGTGAACGAGTCAATCCTGTGTAATTGAGATTTTTCTAGTAGACTTAAGAAAACTTTTAGATCTCAACCAAGATGTCCAATATATAAGTTGTTTTGGGGAAACATGATTTTTCAAAGTTCTTCTTAGTATGAATCTTCTGATGCTTAATAGTTCTGGAACTATTGTTGAAGCTTCCCATGTTTAGTACATTTATAGAGTTTCTAACCTATATGAATTCTATGAAGTGTAATGAAATTTTGATCACTGAATTAAAGTTTTCTCACTCCATTAAAAGTGTTTCTGTTCAATATGAATTCTCTGATGAACAATGAGAGTAGATTTCTTGCTGAAAGCTTTTCTACAACCACTGCATTCATAGGGTTTTTCTCCAGTATGTATTCTATGATGTACAGTAAGGTGTGACTTCTTGCTAAAGGCTTTTCCACACTCAGTGCATTCATATGGTTTTGTCCCAGTATGGATTCTCTGATGCACAATGAGTTGTGATTTCTGGATAAAAGCTTTTCTGCATTCACTACATTCATAAGGTTTCTCCCCAGTATGAATTCTCTGATGTTCAATGAACTGTGAACTCCGGATGAAGGCTTTCCCACATTCACTGCATTGATATCTTTTGTCCCCAGTGTGAGTTCTCTGATGTACAATGAGATCTGACTTCTGAATGAAGGCTTTTTTACATTCATTACATTCAAAGGGTTTCTCTCCAGTATGAATTCTGTGATGCACACTTAGTTCTGACTTCCTGTTGAAGGCTTTTCCACACTCATTACATCTATGGGGTTTCTCCCCAGTATGAATTCTCTGATGTACAATGAGCTGTGACCGCCAGATAAAGGCTTTTCCACATTCGTCACATTCATATGGTTTCTCCCCCGTATGAGCTTTTTGATGAACACTAAGTGCTGACTTCTTGATGAAAGCCTTCCCACATTCATTGCATTCATAGGGTTTCTCCCCTGTGTGAATCCTCTGATGAATGATGAGGTTTGACTTCTGGATGAATGCTTTTCCACATTCACTACATTCATAGGGTTTCTCTCCTGTATGAGTTCTCTGATGTACAGTGAGCTGTGACTTCTGAATAAAGGCTTTTTCACAGTCATTACATTTGTATGGTTTTTCCCCAGTATGAATTCTCTGATGTACGATAAGTCCTGACTTTCCACTGAAGGCTTTCCCACACTGAATACATTTATATTTTTCACTTGTTAGAAATTTTGGTTGTGCAGAGAGGTGAGACTTATGTATGAAGGCTCTGATGTGTTCATTAGATGTTCTGTTCAGATGAACTACTTTCCACAGTGCATTATATTCTTGGTCTATCTCCTCAGTCAGTGACTTATTGTTAATAAATGTAACTTGATTCAAAAGCTTGTCTTGGTTTTCCTGGTAATTTATCTCATCTTCAAGTTTCCAGTCTTCAAAAATTGAGTATACTATCATGTTATGGAGTATTACTTTTTCAGAAATGCTCTTCTGTGGAGCTAATTCTTTCATTTTGGGTCTAATTTCAAACTCTAAGAGAAAACCCAAGTGTAAATAATATTATTTCTCTCTCGAGCTTTGAGGAACACAAAACACAAAAACAAAAAATAAAGGTCTTCATTTTAAGGGAAATAGACAGAAATCTGATAATGAGTATGTTCAGCTTTGAAATTTAAGAATATGATATTAAAACCCAAAGACAGAAGAAGGAACAGACATAAAAAGAAGTGAGCAGGAGAGCAATGGAAAAAGCAGAGTTGATGAGCTCAGTGTCATGGTCCCACACAGCCCCACACACTTCTGCCCCATCTCTACTCCATCACAAGGCTCTGTGAGGAACGAAGGCAGACCAAAAAATAACTTCAGGAAGACAGAGGAAGCATGCTAGCAAAGGGGACTGAGAGTGAGTTGATGTGACCAGCAGAAAGATTAAACTCACAGTAAATATAAAAATGTTTTATATGTAACCAGGCAGATTAGAGCACAACTACAGGGAGAGGATTTCAAAGTACATGCATCTTAAAGGGTCAGATGACATTAAAAAGGCACAAGATAAGATAGGCTCTATTTAAAGGGGACAGTCCTCAGAAGAATAGGCAGTTTCAAAGGGAGACAAAAAGCAAAAAAGAAGGAAGAAGTACCCTCTGGTAACTGGGTGGTGGCAATGGGGAAAAGAAAAAAAAGAGGAAATTTAGGGTCCTGGAAGACAAAAGAGAACCACAAAACCAGAAAACTCAAAACTCCTCCTTAATCACAGAAAGGAAGGAAGGGAGGGAGGGAGAGAAGAAGAAAGGACTCTGCTCAAGTCCCTGAACTTTGCTATATTAACAGAAAAGGGATCCATAAAATTAGAAATCTTATAAAAACACTGTGATATGATAAAATGAAAAGAAAAAGTAAAGTCCATAGAGAACTATTACATAAAATCAGGAAATGAATTTGTGCAGAAATAAACAGAGGAAATTGTCCCCTTCAAAAACTTGCCATGAAACAGAAGAAAATTTTGTTTGAACTCCAGGCAGAATTAAATATACCCAAACAAGCATATCAGGACACGGAAAACCACCATGAGTCAGAACTTCAAAAGATAAAAACCAAAATGAACAAAAAACAGGGAGAAATGAAAAAGAATTGATTGAACTCAGGAAAAAAAATGGAAGATTAAATTAAAAAGTGTGGTCAGGAAGAAAAGAAGGGAAATAAAAATTTAATAAGTGGCACTGACTAAAGGAAAGAAAACAACCAAGATAATAAAAATGACATAAAGAATCAGATTAAAATGGTCATAGAGAACGCAGTGGAAAAGGAAGACAGGAAAAGAAGGAATAATATTTCTATTACTGGAGACCCTAAAGAATTTTTTTAAGAAACAAGATTATAACTCCAAGACACTTCACACTGAAAGGTGAGAAAAACAGAAGGTAATTAGAAAGAATATGAATATCATTTGGTAAGTTACTTTGAAAGAGAGCATACCTAAGAATGCCTGAGTGCATGAGGAGAGGAGTATAAGCCCACTTTGGGAGAATGGAGTGCTAAAGATATTAGTCAAAGAGATGCTAACTAATTAAGAAGTGTCCTAAATATGTGGGCTAGATAAGATTCAGAGTATAGGTAGGAGGATTACCTATTTCTCTAAAAGTCAACTAAAGGAAAAGGATTATGTGGGTGTTTGATACGTAGCAGTGTCATTTAGGTATTCCACAAACCCACATCAATTATTTTCAGCCATTTGTATACATCTATGGCCTTCAAGAATAATTTCCTAAAAAATACTTCAAAGACAAACATATCACTAATCAATATGAATCTTCCTTCCCTGCCTCCCATTTGCCAGGTTCTCAACTTACCTGAATAGGCCCAATTTGACATTTCTCCCTCCTCCATCCATGGTTCTCCTTGCTTAAACAAGAAGATTACATCTGAATTCAGAGACTGATACCCTGTTTATGGGAAATAATATAGGACTTGGGTGTTAGTGGATAAACTAACCAACCTAGAACTCACATCCATTACATATGTACCAGAATGGCTAAAATTTAAAAGACTGACATTACTAAAGGTTGATGGAACTCTACTACATTGCTAGTATAATATAAATTGGTATAATCTCTTTGGAAAACTGGTAGTATCTACTAAAGCTAAATATACATATGCCCTATGACCCAGAAATTCCACTCCTTTGTATATACCCAATAGAAATGATATGCTTATTTCTACCAGAAGATATGTATAAAAATGTTAATAAGCACTTTATTCATAATTGCCAAAATCTGAAACAACCCAAATGACCATCAACAGTAGACTGGATAAATTGAAGAATTATTGTATACTCATTAAACAGAATACAATACAACAATAAGGAGCAACAAACTACTGTCACATGCAATAACATGAATGTATTTCACAGATATTATGTTAAATGAAAATGCTAGACAAAAAAAAAAAAACCTTACATACTGTGTGATTACACTTACATGAAGGTCAAGAACAGAATTAATTTATGGTGATAGAACCACAAGTTGTTATCTCTGAGGAGGTAGGTAAATGGTAAGGGGGCGGTTCAAGGGAGCCTGCTGGGGTGCTGGAAATATTCAGTATCTTGATCTGAGTAGTGGTCAGGTAGGTGTATACATATGAAAAAATGCATCAGCTGTGTAATTAATATTTGAACACTTTATTATATATATTATATCACAATTAATTTATAAAAACCAAGAACTTCGGCCCAGCCCATTGTCTTCAGCCTCTGAAGAATGAGCAGGATGCAGTACCCATTTTCTTTCCATCCAAGTTCACTGGAGAGGTAGAAGCACAGTATTTGGTACTCAAAATTAATATTCTTTTGACCTTTATAGGTTGAAATGAAGCCCTTTAAGCATTCAGAGACCCAGTAGCTTTTAGCAAAATATAAAGGAAAGGCAGTCGATTGGGTACTATGATGGGTTTAATATATCCCCATAAATTCTTTGACACGCTTCCCTTCAGGAAGTAGAGCTTATTCTGCACCCTTTGAGTGTGGGCTGGACTTAGTAACTCACTTCTTCTTTTTTTTTTTAATTTATTTTTTTAACATCTTTATTGGAGTATAATTGCTTTACAATGTTGTGTTAGTTGCTGCTTTATAACAAAGTGTATCAGCTATATGTATACATATATCCCCATATCCCCTCCCTCTTGCATCTCCCTCCCACCCTCCCTATCCCACCCCTCTAGGTGGTCACAAAGCACCGAGCTGATCTCCCTGTGTGATGCAGTTGCTTCCCACTAGCTATCTGTTTTACATTTGGTAGTGTATATATGTCAATGCTACTCTCTCACTTCCTCCCAGCTTACCCATCCCCCTCCCCGTGTCCTCAAGTCCATTCTCTATGCGTCTTTATTCCTGTCCTGCCCCTAGGTTCATCAGAGCCATTTTTTTCCCTTAGATTCCACATATATGCGTTAGCATACGGTATTTGTTTTTCTCTTTCTGACTTCCTTCACTCAGTATGACAAACTCTAGGTCCATCCACCTCACTACAAATAACTTAATTTCGTTTCTTTTTATGGCTGAGTAATATTCCATTGTATATATGTGCCACATCTTCTTTATCCATTCATCTGTCAATGGACACTTAGGTTGCTTCCATGTTCTGGCTATTGTAAATAGTGCTGCAATGAACATTGTGGTACATGACTCTTTGAATTATGGTTTTCTCAGGGTATATGCCCAGTAGTGGGATTGCTGGGTCATATGGTAGTTCTATTTTTAGTTTTTTAAGGAACCTCCATACTGTTCTCCATAGTAGCTGTACCAATTTACATTCCCACCAGCAGTGCAAGAGGGTTCCCTTTTCTCCACACCGTCTCCAGCATTTATTGTTTGTAGATTTTTTGATGATGGCCATTCTGACCGGTGTGAGGTGATACCTCATTGTAGTTCTGATTTGCATTTCTCTAATGATTAGGGATGTTGAGTATCCTTTCATGTGTTTCAATCTGTATATCTAGTAACTCACTTCTAATGAACACAAGAAGGTAGAAGTGATCATGTGTGATTTCAGAGACTTGGCCATAAAAGGCACTGTGACTTCCTCCTTGCTCTCACTCTATCTAGGGGAAATTAGTTGCCAGTCGTGAGAACAGGCCCACATGGCAAGGAATTGAGATCTCCAGCCAATGAACAGCAAGGAACTAAGGCTCCTGTCAACAGCCACGGGAGTGAGTTACCTTAGAAATGGATCCTACAGTCCCAGTCAAGTTTTCAGATGAATGCAGCCCCTGCTAACATCTGACTACAACCACATGGGAGACCACAAGCCAGAACCACCCAGCTGAGTTGTTCCATATTCCTGACTTACAGAAATTGTTTGTAAAAAATGTTTACTTTAAGCCACTATAATAGTTGTTATACAACAATAGGTAACCAATATCAGTACCCTCTGAGGGAAGATGTCCTTACCCACTGAAACAAGGTTGCTATAGTTCTCCAGCATCACATCCTTGTACAGGTTTCTTTGAGCAGAGTCCAGCTGCTTCCACTCCTCCTGAGTAAAGTCCACAGTCACATCTTTGAATGAAACAAATCCCTGTAATAGAACATTCCTATTAAATCTAAAGTGAAAAACACTGAGTGATGTATAAAAGATGTATGAGAAATTATTGCTGTTTTCGTCATGCAGGGTTCATCACAAAAAGTTAAAGAAAATGTTTACCATGAGGCCAATTTTGGGTTCTACTACGTGGGAGAAGTCACACTCCTATTAGAAAAACTTTGCCATTAAGAATCATCCATTCTCTTTCCATCAAGCATGTATTAAGAACCTATGTGACCAGCACTATTTGGTGCTCAGGATACAAATATGAATAAAACACAGCAGGTTTACAGACTAGTAGATGGAGGCAAACAAGTAAGTATATAAATGCTATAAGATGTTAAATAGGTTATGACAGAAATAGGAAAGAAAGAGTGATTCTATTTTGGGCTTTGTAAAGTTATAAAAAATGAATAATGAAAAATGTAAAAATTAAAAATTTTAAATGTAAAGATAAAATAAAAAGTTTTTGAAACATAAAAAATGAATAGTGTTTTCTCTGGTAACCTGTGGAGGAGGGAGAAAGATCATTCCAGATGAAGAGTGGAGTAGGAAAAAGGCATGTGAACATGAAGAACATGGTAAATTCAAGGACATGTGAGCGCTTCAGTATAATGCTCTCAAACATCATTTATTCACATACAGCCTTCAGAGGTTTTACCATATCTGCATGTTACCTGCGCTATTATTGACTTAATAGTTTCAACCCAACAACTTCTTTACTTAAATAAATGTATTTTAAAAGGAAACCACTAAAGGGAAAACCAGTATCACTTGTCAGAAAACGAAGATAACAACAACAGTAATCTGCAAAGCAAGTATATACTGGCGAAATGCCGTGTATGAGATTTGCTTTAAAATGTGTAACTCCAGAGAACAAATAAATAAAAGAAGAGAAAGAGGAAAGATGTCAGATTGGTAAAATATTAATTGTTGAAAATATATGAGGAAGTACAAGGGGTTTATTATACTGTTCTCTATATTTTTATATATGTTGGAATTTTTCCATTAAAACACTTTAAAAAATTAAATAAAGCAGAAACCATTGTTTTTAAAGCTTAAATTAAAATTAAAAATGTAAGTAATATTTAATCTACTCAATTTTTTAAAATGCATATCTAGACATAATGAGAAAAATGAAATAATTTTTGATCAGTTAGTAACAATAAAGTGCTAATGAACTCACTGTTCCTTACTATTCAAACCATGATTAAGTTCTCATGATTAATAGACCTCAATAAGAGCAGTCTATTTTAAAATTTGATCTTAATCAAATCCAACTGAGATACTTCTGAAAGACAGTGTATGAGGAAAGGAGAGGAATCAACTAAAACTCCTTGGTTTTTGGTGTAAGCAACTGCATCCCACTGAAGTCCAGGAGACAAGAAAGATCTGGTCTTGGTGGAGGGAGAGGTGGAATCAAGAATTCTATTTGTTCAACAATAAAAAGACAAATGATTCAATGAAAAAATGGGCAAAGAACATGAATAGACATTTCTGCAAAGAAGATATGCAAACTGATAATAAGCACATGAAAAGATGCTCAACCTCATTAGTCATTAGAGAAACAAATCAAAACCACAATGAGATACCACTTTACCCCAGTAGGATGGTTATCAACAACAAAACAGAAAATACAAGTGTTAGCAATGATGTGAAGAAACTGGAACCCTCATAAATTGCTGTGCAGTTCCTACAAAAGTTAAACATAGAATTACCATATGACCCAGCAATTCCACTCTTAGGTATATACCTAAAAGATTTGAAAACAGGTACTCAAACCGATACTTGTATACAAATGTTCATAGCAGCTTTATTTACAATAAAGCCAAAAGGTACAAACAACCCAAGTGTCCATCAGCAGATGAATGGATAAACAAAATGTGGTATATCCATAGAGTGGAATATTATTCAGCCATAAAAAGGAATGAAGTTCTGATACATGCTACAGCACACATAAACCTTGAAAACATGCTAAGTGAAATCCGTTAGACACACAAGGACAAATATTGTATGATTCCACTTGCACGAAATACCTCGAATAGGCAAATTTACAGAGTCAGAAAGTAGTTTTAAGTGACCAGGGGCTGTGGGAGGAAGGGAAGAATGGGAGTTATCGCTCGTTGGGCATAGAGTTTCTGTTTGGGGTGATGAAAAGGTTCTGGAAATAGTGGTGATAGATGCACAAATTGTGAATATAATTAATACAACTGATTGTACACATAAAAATGGTTAAAATGGCAAACTTTATGTTATATATTTTTTACCACAAGAAAATCTACTTGCCCCATTAAGCTCAAGGTATCTATTATAATTGACATGTACATGGCAATAATGGGTAGGCAACTGGACTTCAGTGGGGTGACAGTTACTCCTAACAAAAACTGAGAAGCATGGAATTCAAGCTGAGAAAAGAGAGAATTAAGAAGTGGGGAGAGGAATGTAATAAACAGTGAAAAAATGGATGGTCAATTGATCAGAGGTCTGTACAGAACTAAAGAATTGCTGGAGTCAAGGTACTAGATAATGAGCTAGAAACAGAAATAATGGCCAACGACAATGAGAAGTCCGCACACCGCAACAAAGAGTAGCCCCCGCTCACCGCAACTAGAGAAAGCCCGCACACAGCAATGAAGGCCACGCAGCGAAAAAATGAAAGAAAGAAAAGAAAGAAAAGAAAAGGAAAGAAGGAAAGAAAGGAAAGAAAGGAAAGAAAGGAAGGAAGGAAGGAAGGAAAGAAGGAAGGAAGGAGGGAAGGAAGGAAGGAAGGAAGGAAGGAAGGAAGGAAGGAAGAAAGAAAAGAAAGAAAGAAAGAAAGAAAGAAAGAAAGAAAGAAGGAGAAAGAAAGAAAGAAAGAAAGAAAGAAAGAAAGAAAGAAAGAAAGAAAGAAAGAAAGAAAGAAAGAAAGGCCAGAGAGTGAAATGCTTGGAGCTATTGGTAATTATAAATCTGGACTATGACTATGGGAGTTGGTGGCTGAATAAAGGAAATGAGGAGATGCACTAGTACCAATGGTACTGTGACATTGTGATTTATAATAAAGTATATTTGGTCCTTATCCTGTTCCTGGCACAGAGCTCCTAAAAACCCTTGAATTTTCTGTGAGGAGTGGGATAAAGGTATCTTTTGTTATGTTAATGAGGTATCTTTGGAAAGCACCTAAGTATGGGGGCTAGTTGCCAGGGAAGCCAACTGTGAATAGAGGGTGCTTTTTTTTTTTAGCCCCACTCCCTGATTTCTAGGGAGGCGAGCAGGGCTAGAGGTTGAACAAATCACCAATGGCCAATGATAATCAATCACGCCTACATAATGAAGCCTCCATAAAGACCCAAGAGGAAAGGGTTCAGAAAACTTCCAGGGTGGTGGACCAGAATGCTTCCATGTGTCACATGCTGGTCCCCAACCTCCTTTGTTCGGGACCTATGTATCTCTTCATCTGGCTCTTGATTCATATCCTTTAATATCCTTTATAACAAACTGGTAATCTAGTGAGTAAACTGGTTTCCTGGGTCCTGTGAGCCCCTGTAGCAAATAAATCAAAACAAAGGAGGGGGTGGTGGGAACCTCTGATTTACAGCCAGTGGGTCAGAAGCACAGATAACAATCTGGACTTGCAACTAGCATCCGAGGTGGAGGGCAGCCTTGTGGAACTAAGCTCGTAACCTGTAGGATCTGATGCTTTCTCCAAGTAGGTAGTGTCAAAATTAAGTTAAATTGTAGGACACCCAGCTGGTGTTGGAAGACTCCTTGGTGGTATGGAAAAACCCACATATTGAAATTGGGTACAGAATTATAGATACAAAACCCAGTAGTCCTCACAGATATAGAGAACAAATTAGTGGTTACCAGTGGGAAGAGGGGAAGGGCAATATAGGGGTAGGGGACTAAGAGGTACAAACTATTAGGTATAAAATAAGCTACAAGGATGTATTGTACAACACAGGGAATATAGCAAATATTTTATAATAACTATAAATGGAGTATAACCTTTAAAAATTGTGAATCACTATATTGTAAACCTGTAACTTATACAGTACTGTACAGCAACTATATTTCAATGAAAAAAAGAAAAAAAAAACAGTAATCCCCAAACTTTTAAAATCAGAAACCATGATATTGTGATATGATAAGAAATATACATTTTAGTCTTCTCCCTGGCTCTTGGTCATATCTCCTAAAACTTTTGTAATTTCCTAAGCAATAAAGGTACCAGGAGCATCTTTTGTTCTAATATTTGATCTTTGACTCTGAGTTTTTGACAGAGCTCCTAAAATTTTTGGAATCTCCTGGTTGACAGGAGCATATTTCGTTCTAAAGAGGCGAATCTTGGTAAGACATTTTTCAGTTAAAAAAAAAAAAGCACACACATCAATAATATACACCTTAAAAAAAACCCATAAGTTATATGTAAGTAACTCAATACTGAGATATTATGATCATAAGAAGATATATAAGTAGAATTTCTCATCTTTTCTCTCCATATCCCAGGGGATCATCTTGCACATCTCTTAAGGAATGCATGCTCCCCACTTTGAACACTACTATGCTGAAGCTATATGCTACACAGTGGGAATAAACCAATGGAACATTATAGGTAAAAGTCAAACAATATATACCTTCAAATAAAAACATTTAAAACTGTATGACAATCACAACCACTAAGATGCTGGCTAGTAGCTGAGTGATAAACCAACAGAAATTAGCAAATTCACTTGATCTCCACTATCCACCAAGCATGCTCACTTGATACACACTTCGAGGTTCTCAATCTATTGCATTTTAAAGGAAAAATATCTGATTATTTATTGGTCAAAAACTGCAAATTAAAATTATTTTAAATTTAATAAAATTAAAATTAGTATTACCTTTAATAACATGAATCCCCTGGACTAATTTTACAAACTCCCAGAAATGCTGCTCCCAAAATTACAGATTTTATTCATGGATCAAGCCAGACTGTTTGACAGCTGTGTACTTGGCCCTCTGATTTTACTGCCTAGAAATTGAATTCTGCCTTGTTATTATGCCCTATACTTATTTGGAGAAATGGTTTAAGAAACAGCCAGGGAGAAAACTGCTATGGAATTTATCATGTGTTGGTAAATGTCAAGGACACTGACTACTACATCATATGCATGCAGTCCCATCAGGAGAATAACTTCAAACCTAAATGCAAAAAAAATCTTTACTTTCTTCAAGAAATTATCACATTTAATGTACAATGTAAATCATATAATTGCAGGTGGTATGCTCAACTTTAACTCTGAAAGATCCTACAACTTGTATGACTATGTTCCAAGTTTCCTTGGTCAGATCTTCTATTTTATTTTCCCTGATCTCTATTTCCACTTTTTCAGTTAATTGAATTAATTCTTTTAAACTGCCTCAAATACAGTGGAAAACAAAACGGGGTATAAATAGCTCACTTACCTGAGACTTGCTCATTTTCTGTTGCTCTTCAGAAGCAGCAGATATCTGTACAGACAGAGCTGGGATGAGCAGGGAGGGGAAAAAGAAGATAGCTTTGAGAGTCTGAGCCTGCTCTGTGATTCCCACAACCATGAGCCTATTAACTCCTATGATCAACTACATAAAAGACTACCCTTTAGAGACTGCTCCTTTCAAAGATTCAGAGAGACCACAAAGAATTACACCGTGATAACATCAATCTACTAATTTACAGTTCTGAAAGGATCAGGACATGATGTTTTTCCTTTGAGGATGTGAATGTTTGTATTCCATTATATGTTTAGAAAGTTTTTCCTCCTTTGACTCTACAAATCTACTATTAAATATTTATTCTAAAAAAAAAAAAAAATAGGCATGGATATACACAAAGATGTATCTGCAAGAATATTCATCACAATGCTGCTTTATCACCTAAAAAGTAGAAACCACTTAGATGTCTGACGATAGGGATTGGTTAAATCAATTACCGAAAAAACAGAATACTACACAGTCATTAAAAATGTCTTATAAAAGTATTTACATACCTGGAAAAATTTTTTCTTGTTGAATTACAAAGCAAGAAAAATAAGTCATAAAACAATAAACATGTTGAAAAGAAATATATTTGCAAGAAAAAAGTGACTAAAATGACATACATCAAAATGTTATGGTTATCTTTGGGTGGCAGGATTAGAAGTGATTTCTATTAAGTTGCGTTTAGCATTTTCAGTTTCCAATTTTTCTAGAATAAAGTTATATTATTTTTGAAACAAAAAATGATGGTTATTTTTAGCAGCTATTGTCCTACTGACCTCTTAATCCAAGATCATATCAAGGAAGTTCTAAAGGGCACAATTCACTAGAGGGAGTTTGCCTGAAAGAAAATAATAAGGATTTCTGGATTTTTATTATGCCTATCTGGATGAAGAGTGATGTCATTTATAATGATGTAGAATATAGTAGGATGAGTAGGTAAAGTATGAAGAAGGAAGATAACTATTTTTTTTTTTAAACATCTTTATTGAAGTATAATTGCTTTACAATGGTGTGTTAGCTTCTGCTTTATAACAAAGTGAATCAGTTATACATATACATATGTTCCCATATCTCTTCCCTCTTGCATCTCCCTCCCTCCCACCCTCCCTATCCCACCCCTCTAGGTGGTCACAAAGCACCAAGCTGATCTCCCTGTGCTATGCGGCTGCTTCCCACTAGCTATCTATTTTACATTTGGTAGTGTATATATGTCCATGACACTCTCTCACCCTGTCACATCTCACCCCTCCCCCTCCCCATATCCTCAAGTCCATTCTCTAGTAGGTCTGTGTCTTTATTCCCATCTTGCCACTAGGTTCTTCATGACCTCTTTTTTTTTTTTTTTCCCTTAGATTCCATATATATGTGTTAGCATACTGTATTTGTTTTTCTCTTTCTGACTTACTTCACTCTGTATGACAGACTCTAACTCCATCCACCTCATTACAAACACCTCCATTTCATTTCTTTTTATGGCTGAGTAATATTCCATTGTATATATGTGCCACATGGAAGATAACTATTTTGATCATGCTAAGATTGAAGTGTCTGTGAGTAAACCTCACAGAGATGTGTAGGAGAGAGCTGGCTACTGTGAATCTGGAGCTTGTTAGAAAAGTCTGGGATGGAGTTATAGATTGTAAAGTCATGACTTTAAGGGTGGAAACTGATACAATGAGTGTGGTTAAAATTGTCCAGGGACAGCGCATAGATTGAAGGACAGGGAGAAGGCAAAGGAGCTTTGAGAGAGTGTTTCTGAGTAAAGGCTTTGGCTTGAAGTACTTGACTAGTTACAAGATTAGTAGCAGAGAATATAAACTGCCTGAAGTCTGTTTAGGAGATAGATCCAAGGATGGAAACAGAACCTCTGGGGGAAGGATGGGAACTCTCCCCTATCCTCAACATCCTTGCTGGCATAAACCCACACAAGGAAACCCAGCACATAATATGTGCAGAGCGCAGCCTGGATGCAAGCTGTTAAAATTTAAGCTGCAGCCCCAATCACTGACCACGAGCCGCCTGCTCCCTAAGCTATCACAGAGGCGCCCCACAGGTGCACTACAGCCTCCACTCACTGACCCTAAATAACCCTAAGGGAGGGATACCCCCCTTCAGGGCCCCAGCCATTGACTTCTGTCACTCCAACCCATGACCCTGAAAGACCCAGAATCACTCACACAGGCAGGGCCAATCACTAGCCCCACAAACCCCACAGTAAGCCTCGGACCCTCCTCAGAGTCCACTACCAGCAGCACCACTGGGCGGCAATCACTATCTTAGGCAAGCCCCCTTAATGACTAACCACGACAGGACCGGAATAAACGGACCGCTACAAACGCTCAATCGCTGGTCAAACATGACGCCCTTACTCCCAACACCGCAGTCAGTGACTGAAACCTTTCCTGAGAACCGGACTCCTCACCTTCCCGCCTCTCCTCCCTGGCCCTTGGCTGAAAGCTACAACCCGCCCCTTACAACGCCGGGGCTACTGAACCCTCTGCGCTGTTGCGGCCCCTGACTTGCCTTTATCGCGAGACTTCCCCGGTAGTTAGTCTCCCTTAGCCAGGGGGTTAACATGGCCGCGCCCGTTGAGCGAAAAGTGGGACAGAATGGGAGGCGCCATATTTCGAGTAGGTGTTGGTGCCGTACAGGAGAAAATTCTCAGAGCGAAGTATGTGAGAACTGGAATACGGGAGCTACGGAAAAGGTGTACGGGAACAATGAAGGAGCAAAGACATAAACTAGGAAAGAATTCCAGGTATAGGAGGATGGAACCTATTCAGCTAAGACGTGTAGAAAATGGAAACACAGCAGGAGGGTGCAAAGCAAAGATGGGGAAGTGGAACAGCAAAGCAGGGGAAGCCCCTCCTGTTAAGGAGATGCGCAGTCTCTGAGGTCTTAAGTTGTTTGATCTACATAACATTGCCTTACTTTGACAATCTGAGATATGGTAATAATAACAGTAAATGTTTATTGAGCACTTACTGTATGTTTACTAAAGTAGGTTTTAATTGAGTTTTAACTGAGGTGGAGAAGTCAGAGTGGTGCAGTGTTCTCCCCCGGAGACAGCCCTGGGAGAGGGAAAGTCAGGTTGCCTTTCATCTAGCAAACTCCTGATAATCATCCTGAAAAATGAAATTCAGATGTCTTCTCCCAGGGGCACTTTTTCTGATTGGGATGGGAAGACTCTGCCCCTGCTAAAGACACATCAGATAGCAGCAGAGGGAAAGTGTTTGGGGTTAAACTCTGAAGGATAATTCAGCACTCCTGGGTTCTCCTCTCAATCTGGTCTTGAACTTGCTCTGTGGCCTTGGGTCAGCCACTTTCCCTTAGTTCTTTCTATGTTGTAAAGTAGCGGAAGGTTGTGAAATACTCATTTGGGTATTTCAATGTTTGCTGACCTAAGGAAGAAAGCTACAGCGTCAGTGTCAGTGAAAAACACTTTAGAATCTACAGTTTTGTCTTTTTTAAAGATTTTTTTGATGTGGACCATTTTTAGAGTCTTTATTGAATTTGTTATGATATTGCTACTGTTTTATGTTTTGGCTTTTTGGCTGCGAGGCATGTGGGATCTTAGCTCCCCGACGAGGGATCAAACCTGCACCCCCTGCACTGGAAGGCGAAGTCTTAACCACTGGTCCCCCAGGGAAGTCCCAGAATCTACAGTTTTAAAATAATAAATACCATATAATGTTATTACTGTTAAATTAATTAAACAAGGAGGCCATTAGACTGAGATGATTCTAATGCCTTAGCAGCCTTCATAAGCAAACCAAAACCTAAGCCTGTCAATGCCTCGACGTTAAGAAATCAAAACCTAAGGACAACCAATCACAAACAGCCAACAAGCTTTCCCAAATAAGGGGAACTACAAATAAGGCAACTGCTTAAACTACCAGCAATCAAATAATTTCCTTGCTTTGCTTCTGCCTTCTCCGTAAAAGTCTTACCCCCTAGCTCCTGCCAGTGGAGTACTTCTAACCACCTCTGGTTTGGCGCTGCCCAATTCAAATCACTTTTTGCTCAAACTCTTAAAAATTTTAATATGCCTTAGTATACCTTTTAACATTACTACAGAATAGCCAGCCCTAACTAATGCTTAAAGACACTGGAGATTAATTCTCAGGGGTCACTCAGCTCTTTAAAATCAGATACAGTGTACTTCATGCTTCTGGAATATCCTTCCCAACCATATGCCAGGAGAACTACTATTCATGCTTCAAAGCTGGGCTCCAACATCCTCTTCTCTCTAGGTTTTTCCAGATCCCCCAGGCATCTGTTCCTTTTTATGGGCACAGCTGAACATGCCTTCCTCTGTCACAGCCATATTGTTGCCTGGGACTGGGATTTCCAATACTTGTGTCTTTCTCCCCTTTGGTCTGACAGCTACTCAGGGCAAGACTGTGTCAGAATCAGCTTAGCTCCCCTGATTTGTTAGATATATATTTATGTCTCCCAGCTCTTTCTCCGTAATGTAAAGCTCATGCCTTCCTTCAGTCACACACATTTATTATTGCCATGCTTGATGATGCAAGGGAGGAGCTCAGTCTGATAATGCCAGTGCAGTGTGATCAGTGTTCTGACAGGGGCATGATGTGTGCTGCGGGAGCACAGTAAGAGGGGGCTGACTCTGTCAGGGGCTGGGTGGTAGTGATGGGGGTGTGGGAAGGGCTCTCAGGAAGGCTTAGGACATGATTTTAAAAACTGAGTCTTGGAAGAGGAGCAGGAATTTGTCAGGAAAACAGAGTGGAGAAGGGATTTCTCAACAGAATAGCAGGTATAATAAACCACTTCTCACATCCCTGGATCTGACATCCTGATCGTACCTCCACATCTTGATTCAGGTGACTCTCTCCGTTGGGAATGGCCACACACTCCTGTTTCGGGGGGAAATTCCTTGCCAAGGATCAGGGGAATCTCCTTTGCCTTATGAGGGCCTAAATTAATAATTCTTTTACATGTATAATCTAATTCAGGGGTCTGCAATCTACAGCCCGTGGGCAAATCTGGCCTGCTGTCTGTTTTAATAAATAAAGTTTTATTGGCCATGCTCACTCATTTACATATTGTCTATGATTGTTTTTGTGTTATAACAGCAGAGTTGAGGAGTCGTGACAGAAACCATATGGCCCCCCAAATCTAAAATATTTATCAATATTATCTATCCCTTTACAGAAGAAATTTGCTGACCTCTGATCTAATTCAATGCTGAGGGGGAAAACCATTATTATCCCTGTTTTACAGAGGAGGAATTTCAGGCACCAAAAGGTCACACAGCTTGTTAGCGGTACAGCCAAGATATAATGATATATAGGAGATATATATAGATATATAGATATGTATGGAGAAGTATATCTGAGCAGAGCAAGGGATGGATTATGATAGACATAGAGTTGCGTATCCAGATTCTTCTGCAAGGAAGGTCTTACTGCTCAGCTGTGGGGAGTACAATTAGAAGACAATTTCTAGCTGTCAGCTACTTAAAGGTGGGCCTCAGCTACAGAGAGCTGCCTCACCCAAGGTCATGCCCTTTGCAGGGAAGCCTGCATCTGGTGAATGAGCAAGGTTGGGGTCAGGGTATGAAGACCCAATACAGGACACTTGGAAGAGAAAAACACTCACCCCAGAGCTCCTCACCAGGTTGGCTTTTTTGGGCCTACAATGTATTTAAACTTCTTCCTTTGCCTAATCCTGCTTCTCCCCCTTCCTTTCATGGGTATTGATCTTTAAGAAACATCTGAAACTTCAACTCTATCTCAGAATCTGTCTTCAGAGATCCCAACCACAATTGTATGGTGGTCAGAGAACAAACTCTGCATGATTTCAATTGTTTTAAGTGTATCAAGACTGGTGGTGTGGCCCAGCATTTCTCTATCTCGGTGTACATACCATGTGCACTTGAAAACACTGTATATTCTACAGTTGTAGAGCTAATGTTCTAGAAATATCAAGGTTTTTCATAGTGCTCTTCAGGTAGTCTATATCTTCACTAATTTTTTCTGTCTAGTTTGTTCTATCAATTGCCTAGAGGGGGATGTGAAAATCTTCAATTACGACTGTGGAATATTGATATCTCTGTTTAATTCTTTCAATTTCTGCTACATATACAGGCATACCTCATTTTATTGCGCTTTGCAGAAAAAAATGTCTTTCACAAATTGAAGGTTTGGGGCAACCTTGCATTGAGCTAGTCTCTCACTGCCATTTTTCTAACAGCATTTGCTCACTTTGTGTCTCTGTGTCACATTTTGGTAATTCTCACAATATTTCAAACTTTGTCATTATTATTATATTTGTTGTGGTGATCTGTAATCAGTGATCTTTGATGTTATCACTGTAATTGTTTGGGGGTGCCACGAACGTTGCTGTCTTATTTTCGGAAACTGCCGCAGCCATCCCAACCTTCAGCAGCCACCACCCTGATCAGTCAGCAGCCGTCAACATCGAGGCGAGACCCTCCACCAGCAAAAAGATTACAGCTCACTGAAGGACCAGATGATGGTTAGCATTTTTTAGTAATAAAGTATTTTTTAAATTAAGGTATGTACATTTTTTTAGACATAATGCTATTACACACCATAGGCTACAGTATGGTGTAAATATGATTTATATATGCACTTGGAAACTACAAAATTCATGTGACTTGTTTTATTGTGATACTCACTTTATTGTGGTGGTCTGGAACCAAATCTGCAATAACTCTGAAGTATGCCTGTACTTTGGAAATCTTTTAGGTGCATAGACATTTATGTATGTTACGTATTCCTGATGAATTGATCCTTTTATCTTTTTTAATTGGCCCTCTTTATGTCTGATAACACTCTATCAAGAAGTCTGTTTTGATTAAAAAATGGGCAGAAGACCTGAATAGGCAGAAGATATTTTTCCAAAGAAGACATACAGATGGGCAACACACACATGAAAAGATGCTCAACATCGCTAATCAGAGAAATACAAATCAAAACCACAATGAGATTTCACCTCACACCTGTCAGAACGGCTATCATCAAAAATACCACAAATAGGGCTTCCCTGGTGGCGCAGTGGTTAAGAATCTGCCTGCCAATGCAGGGGACACGGGTTCGAGACCTGGTCTGGGAAGATCCCACATGCCGCGGAGCAACTAAGCCCGTGAGCCACAACTACTGAGCCTGCGCGTCTGGAGCCTGTGCTCCGCAATGGCAGAGGCCGCGACAGTGAGAGGCCCGCACACCATAATGAAGAGTGGCTCCCGCTCGCCGCAACTGAAGAAAGCCCTCGCACAGAAACGAAGACCCAACACAGCCAAAAATAAATAAATTAATTAATTAATTTTAAAAAAAAGAATGATTAAAAAAATACCACAAATAACAAATATTGGAGAGGATGTGGAGAAAAGGCAACCCTAGTGCACTGTTTGTGGGAATGTAAATTGGTGCAGCCACTGTGGAAAACAGTATGGAAGTTCCTCAAAAAACTAAAAATAGAGCTACCATATAACCCAGCAATTCCACTCCTGGGTATATATCTGAAGAAAACAGAAACACTAATTTGAAAAGATACACTCACCCCAATGTTCACAGCAGCATTATTTACAATAGCCAAGATATGGAAGCAACCTAAATATCCATCAACAGATAAATGAATAAAGAAGATGTGGTACATATGTACAATGGAATACTCCTCAGCCATAAAAAAAGAATGAAATTTTGTCACTTGCAACAACATGGATGGACTTGGAAGGTATCATGCTTAGTGAATTAAGTCAGAGACAGAAAGACAAATACTGTATGTTATCATTTACATATGGAATCTAAACAATAAAACTAATAAATAAAAAAAAAGAAACAGATTCACAGATACAGAAAACAAATCACTGGTTACCCATGGGGAGGGGGAAGGAGGAAGGGGGAAGGGGAAAGATAGGGGTAGGGGATTAAGAGGTACAAACTACTATGTATAAAATAAATAAGCTACAAGGATATATTGTACAGCACAGGGAATATAGCCAATATTTTATAATAACTATAAATGGAGTATAATCTTTAAAAATTCTGAATCACTATGCTGTACATGTGACATTTATATAATATTGTAAATCAACTATACCTCTACTTTATTTATTTTTTAAAATTAATTTTATTTATTTATTTTTTTGGCTGTGCCACGCACCTTATGGGATTTTAGTTCCCTGACCAGGGATCAAACCTGGGCTCTCGGCCATGAGAGCTGGGAGTCCTAACCATTGGACCGTCAGGGAATTCCCTATACCTCAATTTTAAAAAGTTAAAAAGCTAAAAAAAAAAAAAGAGAGAAGTCTATTTTGTCTGCTATTAATATAGCCATTCCAGCCTTTGTATGCTTACTATTTGTATGATATGTCATTTTCAATCCATTTAATTTTAACTTACCTGTGACTTTTTAAAGTTTGGATCTTGTAGAGAACATAAAACTGGGTCTTGCTTTTTTTTCTCCATTATGTAAAGCTCTGCCTTTTAATTGAAGCTTTTAGTCCATTAACTTTTTAATTTTTATTGGGGTATAATTGATTTACAATGTTGTGTTAGTTTCAGAGGTACAGCAAAATGAATCTGTTATACATATATGCATATCCACTCTTTTTTAGAGTCTTTTCCCATATAGGCAATTACAGTGTAAGTTCCCTGTGCTATACAGCAGGTCCTTATTAGTTATCTATTTTATATATGGTAGTGTGTATGTGTCAATCCCAATCTTCCAATTTATAGTCTGTTAACTTTTAATGTAATTATTGCTATGGTTGGATTTAGATCCACCATATTATTTGTATTGTTTGTCCCCTTTGATTTTGTTCCTGTGTACCTCCTTTCCTGCTTCCATTAGGAATTTTAAATACTTATTAGAGGTTCATTTAAGTTTATCTGTTGTGTTTCTGGCTATACTTCTTTGCTTTACTCTTTAATGGTTTCTCTAGATATTGCTCTATACATCCTTGACTTTCATTCTACTTTCAATTGCTATTATTTATAGCACATAAAATTTAGAAACTCTCTACAATATAGGTCCACCCCCCTTTCTTTATGCTAGAGTTGTTATATGTACTGCATCTAAATACCTTACAATCCACATAAGGCAATGTTATAAGTTTTGTTTTAAACAATCCTAAGTATTTTAAAGAAATTAACAAGTTAGAATAGTCTTTTATATTTACCTATGTATTTACCATTTCTGATACTCTTTAATGCTTCCTGAAGAGCTGAGTTTCCATCTGGTATTATTTCCCTTCAACCCAAAGAACTTTATGGTCGTTGGGGATAAATTCTCTTAATTCATTTATCTAAAATGTCATTATTTCACCTCCATTTTTTCTTTTTTTGTCAAAATTCATTTTTATTAATAGAAAATAAACACTTATTCCAGTTGTTATACTTGAAGTTGCTAATAAAAAAAAAAGAATTTAAAATCACCACTTAATAATCCTGTTTTAACTAAGACAATGAAACTGTGGCTTAAAAAAAAAAAAAAACTATTCAGCACCATTTGCTCCACCTCCATTCTTAAAGGATATTTTTGCTGGATATAGAATTTGAGGTTGAGATTGAAGGTTTTTTTGTTTTCTACAGCATTTTTAAGGATACCGATCCACTGTCTTCTGGCCTCCACAGTTTTTGATGATAAGTCACAAATCATTAAGATTGTTTTTATCAAATATGTGTCACTTTTTCCCCTGGATTTCAAGATTTTCTTTCTTTCTTTCTTTTTTTAAAGATATTGATTTGGAACATGCTCTTCTTTTTTTAAAAATATTTATTTATTTATTTATTTTGGCTGTGCTGGGTCTTAGTTGCAGCATGCAGGCTTCTTAGTTGTGGCATGTGGGCTTCTTTGTTGCGGCATGCAGACTTTTAGTTGCAGCATGCATGCAGGATCTAGTTCCCCGACCAGGGATCAAATATGGGCCCCTTGCATTGGGAGCATGGAGTCTTGGGACCACCAGGGAAGTCCCAAGATTTTATTTCTATCTTTAAGTTATAGAGCTTGTCTAGGAAGTACCTAATCATGGTTTTCTTAATTTTCATCCTGCTTGGAGTTTGCTGAGATTCTCAAATCAGTACATTTATGTCATTTACCAAACTTGGGGAAATATCAGCCATTATATCTTCAAATATTTTGTATGTCCCATTCTCTCCTCACTCTCCTTTTGGGACTTCATCTACATATATGCAAGACATGTTTTTTTGTCCCACAGGTCACAGGTTAATGTCTTTTCATCATTTTTCTCTCACTTGTTAGATCATGTCTACTGATCTATTTCAAGTCAATGACTCTTTCCCCTGTAATTTACATTTGGCAAACTTATCCTGTGAATTTTAAATTTCAGACATTGTATTTTTCAGTTCGAGAATTTTATTTTGGTTTTTCTTTGTAGTTTCTATTTCTTCTCTGAGTTAAAACTCTTTACATTCATTTTGAGCATATTTTATTTCATTAAGCATAGTTATAATAGCTACATTAATATCTTCATCAGCTTATTCCAATTTCTGGGTTGGTTGTCTGTTTTCTTGAAATGGGGTCACATTTTCCTAATTCTTTGAATGTCAAGTAAGTTTGTCTTGTATCCTGGATATCATGAATGATAAGTTGTGGCAATTCTGGATTCCATTATATTTCTTGGAGGAGTGTTAATGTTTTTGTTCTATCAAGTAATTAACATCGTTGAACTCAGACTTTAAATTCTGTCACTGAGGGAGTAGCACAAATGAAAGCTCAGTTCAAAAGACAAAGGGTTAGGAGTTGTGCCATACTTGCATGATTCAGGGGTCAGCCAGAGACTTGTGCAGACTTTATTCACATAATTTGGGTTCCCCCCCTTTGAGTCTCTCTTTTCTGGGATTCTCCCCTCATTTTCCAGTAGCTGTGGTTGCTATGAACTCAGTCTTGTGGTTTTTCATGTTAAAAAAACCTGCATGTTTTCTCTCAAATTATCTCCCTCTACCACACCAACTTCTATCTTATGAGGGTGTCATACTTTATTTAATCAATTAATTGGCAGCTTATGTTTTATCCAACTTCTCTGTGTTCTGTGATAATTATAGTACACCCTGATTGTGTTTCATAGAAGAGATTCCTGGAAGTAGGAGTGCAAAATATTTTCAGGCTTTGATGTATACTGTCAGATTTACATTTAAATAGGTTGTACAAACTTGACTACCAAAAGCAGTGTATGAGCAATCTTGTTTCTACCTCTCTTGCAAACCTGATTATTTTTTAAATCTTGATTTAATAGAAAAATTTCTTACTTTTTCCTCTTCTGTATGTCAGAGGAGTTCAGCATCTTTCTCTCTCTTCCCACACCCTCAGATTCTAAAAAATGTATGCCTGGAATGCTCTTCCATCATATATACATGACTTGTTTTCATATTCGTCAAGATTGTGTCACCACTAAGTAAGCTTGAGCTTGTACCACCACTACCACCATATTTAAAACTGCATTCTCTTACAATTGCATTTCCCTTCCCTGTTTTGTTTTTTGCCATACCACTTGTCACCCTCTGTCATACTCTGTATTTTAATTACAGTTGACTCTTGAACAACACAGGTTGAACTGTGTGGGTCCAATTATACATGGATTTTTTTCAATAAATATATATAGTACTACATCATCCATGGTTGGTTGAATCCTTGGATATGGAACCACAGATTTGGAGGGCCGACTATGGGACATAAGTATTTGCAGATCTTGGTATCTGTGGCTGGTCCTGGAACCAGTCCCCTGTGGATACCAAGGGACAACTATATTTAGATTTACTGCCTGTCTCCCACTCTAGAATTAAGCTCTCTGAGGACAAGATTTCTTTTCTTCTTGTTTTGTTGACTGCTATATCTCTAAGACTTAGAATAGTGCCCAGCATATAGTAGATGATCAATATTTCTTGAATAAAGAAATGTTTTAAAACTGTTAATAATTAATTTTATGGATATATGCCTCCTCCTCTTCTTTATATTGAAGAAATATCTCAGGAACATTTAAAAATATTTTTAAATTTTACTTAAACAATTATTCAGATTAGTGATTCTCAAAGTGTGGTCCCCAGACCAGTAGCATCAGCATCTTCTGGGAACTTATTTAAAATGCAAATTCTCAGGCCCCATCACAGACCTACTGAGTCAGAAATTTTGTGGGTGGGGCCCATTTCTAAAGTCCATGTTTTAACAAGCCCTCCAGGCCACTGTGATGCATGCCCAAGCTTGTGTATCATTGATTTAGACTCACATCTGTATGTCTATTTTCTTTCATTGTTCACTTCTAATTATTTTTAGACATCATTTCCTATTCATTGATACTAAATTTTAATTCATTTTTTACTGCACAGGATGACTTTCAGCATTCATTTTTACTGTTCAGGTATACGTATATTCTTGACTGTCCCAGGTGTGGCACTACCATGGGTTCTCCAAGAGGTGTAGGAAATTTCTAGCCATATGTGCAACTGTTTTATTCTTCTACAAAGTGCAGATTTTCTACAGCTCTGGACAGTGATGATTCATTCTGTGCATAGTGCTAGATTTTCACCTGGTAATAAATTACTGATGGAAATGGCTTTCACATTTCATTTTCTTCCCCGACAGTAAATAAGTTACTTGGTAATGAGAGCATAATATCCGTGAGTTAATCTTTCAATACATGTATGTGCACATGTGCACACACACATGCACACGTTCCATTCTAAATATTCATACTTTTTAATTCTCCAAAATGAGGTCAAGAAGGCAGGCATTGGAATAGGAAATATTTGCAAAGATGGCATTTAATCACATACGGTTGAGGGTCCATAATTATGCCAGGCTAGTATCTAGGTGACATATTTATTGAGAAGTATTGACCATGACTAGACAAGTCTCTCCTACCAACTTATATGTTTATTCTGAGGAATAAATCAGGTAATGCAGTGAATGTGCTGTGAAAAATGTAAAAGGTGACATACGTATCAAATATTATTATTATCTTATATTACAAAACCATTTTTGTCCTTATGTTACTGTTTTTAGTGTAACAACTTAAATTTTAGAACAGTTCAGCTGTATTTTTTAATCTATGACTCATGAGTAAAAATAGGAAAATAGGTTTCCTGTGCAAACCCAAATTGATTAACAGTATCTTCTGGAATGCATGCTTAAGAATGATTCTGAGGCCAAGTCTAAATTCACTCAGAAAGAGTGCAGTGATACATTAACAAGGTCTGCTATTGGGCAAGAACAGGAAGTAGTGCCATTTGTTGCAACACATTTGAAATCCCAGATTGAGGTATTTGTGTATAAGCACTTTGAATATGAGATAAAATGGAGTGATTGTTCAGAAAATCACTTTCATTCAGCTGCAATCACAGTTCATCTTCAGTCTTTAAAAATATGATGAATAAAAGAAACACAGTGCTGAGTTATAGTTGTAATTCATTATTTTAATGAAAGAACATGTTTGATAGGAAAAGCCTTTGTGAATTCAATATCAAATTTAATACCATATCCTCATTCATGAATAAGCATAGAAACTCTTACTTTGTCAAATAACATCGTGGAGTGGGTTCAGTGAAAATTTTCATTAGTATTCATTTATACATATTAAAAGGATTTTAATTGTGAAAATAATATATGTACATGATTTAAAAATTTAAAGAGTATACAATAAAAAGGAGGTCCCCCTCCCATCCCAGACCCCATTCCTGTACTCCTGTGCCCAATGGCAACCACTAATTTTCTTTTGTATTTTTTCAAACCAATCTACTCACATATAAATATACGTATATATACACACATACATACATACATACACACAGACAGGAAAACACACACACCCTTTTGTACACAAGTGGGAACAAACTATATACACAGTTGAGCAACCTGCTTTTTTCACTCAACAATATATCTTGGATAGCATTCCCTACCAGCACCTGTGTGTTCTCAGCTGATTTCCTTCATTTTCTCTTAATTTTGTGTTAATATTTTTTTAACATAGATAATTACCCTTTTATAAAGTTTTCTGCTGATGCAGAGACTAGCAAAGACATTAAGAAAGAGCTGCATGATAGCATCAAAGATGAAACTCATACCAATGGTCACACACATTTATACACGGCAATAAACAGATATGCAAATTCAATTCTCGTATGTGGTGCTTAAGTACACAACACTCAAGCAACTCAGGAATTGTCAGAAAATGTAATTTGTTTCTCTAGTGCTCTGATTGTTCAATTATTAACAATTTTAAAAGCTTTATATTCAATCTGAATATATAGATCATTTATAGTAATTATTTTTAAAACAGTATTTTATCTAAAAGGTTTAGTATCAGGTTTAAACTCTCCATCCATTTCTTCCATGTGATGATTCATTTTCAAATTCTCTCATGTGTAATGAGGTGTGACTTCTTGTTAAAAGCTTTCTAACATTCTTTAAAGTTAGAATACTTCTAAGGTTAAATAAAACCTTTAGTTCAGATTTCCCACACTAATTTCACTCATGAGATTTCTCTTCTGAATGAGTTTTCATATGTTTAGTAAGGGATGCATTTTGTTTGAAGGCTTTTCCACATTCATTACATTGATAAGGTTTCTCTCCAGTGTGGGATCTCTGATGTATAACAAGTTGTGACTTTGCATTGAATGCTTTTCCACATTCATTACATTCATAGGGTTTCTCCCCAGTATGAGTTCTCTGATGTACAATGAGGTGTGACTTTTGGGTAAAGGCTTTCCCACATTCAGTACATTCATAGGGCTTCTCGCCAGTATGAACTCTCTGATGTTGAGTAAGACCTTCAATTTGCTTGAAAGCCTTCCCACATTGATTGCATTCAAAAGGACTTTCACCTGTATGAGTTCTCATATGGTAAGTAAGAGATGAGCTATGTCCAAAGGCTTTTCCACATTCATTACATTTATAGGGTTTCTCTTTAGTATGAGTTCTTTGATGTATAATGAGGTGTGACTTCTTGCTGAAAGCTTTCCCACATTCACTACATTGAAAGGGTTTCTCACCTGTATGAATTCTCATATGTTTAGTAAGGGATGAGCTATACTTAAAGGCTTTTCCACATTCATTACATTCGTATGGTATTTCACCTGTATGAGTTCTCACATGTTCCGTAAGAGATGAGTTATACCTAAAGGACTTTCCACATTCCTTACATTCATAGGGCTTCTCGCCTGTATGAGATCTCACATGTTGAATAAGGTTTGAGCTATGTCTGAAGGTTTTCCCACATTCAGTACATTCATAGGGCTTTTCCCCAGTATGAACTCTCAGATGGTCAGTGAGGGCATGTTTATGACCATGGGCTTTGCCACACTGAATACACTCATATGGTTTTTCTCCAGTGTGAGTTCTCTGGTGTACAACAAGGTGTGATTTTTGGCTAAAGGCTATCCCACATTCATTACATTCATATGGTTTCTCACCTGTATGAATTCTCTGATGGTCAATGAGTCCTTGTTTGTGGCTGAGAACCTTCCCACATTCATTACATTCATATGGTTTCACTTTATTCTGAGTTTTGTCACGCTTAGTAGGAGATGAGCTACGGCTGGATGATTCCTTATGTTTTTCTCCAGTTTGAATTTTGTCCCGTTCAGTATGTTTCTTGCCAGTTTGAGTTTTGTCAGGCCTATTAGATAAGCTATGGTTGGGTAATTTCTCACATTTTTTTCCAGTTTGATTTTTGTCTTTCTTTGTATCAGATAAGCCATGGCTGAATGATTTCGTATGCTTTTTAGTTACATCAGGTTTCTTTTCTACATAATTTCTTACATGACCAGGTAAGTCTAAATTCTTTCCATGTGAATCAAATTTAAGAAGCTTTTTTTTTGAAGGAACATATTTTGTACTCACATTTTTTTTCCTCAATGAACTACATTCATGGCCCTTTTTCTTAGTCAGAGTTGTTTTCTTGAAAGCAACTTCCCCAAGGAGTTTGTTTTGAGATTCCTGGTGGTTCTCTAGCTGGTCATCATCTTGCTGGACTTCTTCTAAAGTGGAATTCAATGAGACATTCTTGTGAATCTTTGCACTCTCATATTTTGGAATACAACTTATAAAGAAATGCCTTGTTGTGGGGCTGAATCTTTATTCAAGCCTAGGATCCTAAAGTGAATGAAATATCAAGTGCAAATGTCCCTGTCTTTTTGGACTTGAGGGGGAAAGTGCTGTAGTAAAAACAGGAAAAGAAAATTGACAATAGTGATTAGAAAAGGCTTTGGCTATTTATAAATATGACCTTGCAACCTGGGATAAAAGATGAAATAAACACAAGGAGCAGTGAATAAAAAACAGATGAAGTTAAAAGCTTGTAATTGTTGTTGACACTTTTTGAAGTCTCTCCTCAGCCCAAGCTGCCCAACTTTAATAACTGCCAATCCACCAATAGTATTTGGCTCTTACAGCCCATCTATATTCATCCAACTCTCCATAGTCACAGTTGGAGACAGCTGGCTCAAGCCAAGATGTCCAATAAGAGTATGTCTCCTAAAAACTTAGACTCTAGTTAGTCTCCACTGGGTGCTAAATTTAAAAATGATATAAGACAAGTACTATAAAGCCACATTTTCCCTATGTAAACAGAAAGTTCATCAGTACAAAGAATAAAGCATACATCCACAGAAAAGCAGAGATGTGAGATCATGTGTCCTCAAAGAGACCATTTGCATAATCCCAGTTCCTAATGGCTTCCCAGTACTGGTTCCAGTCCCCAGCTGAAGTATCACCCCTTAGGGTACAAGAAGCCTTATAATAAATTCCTCCATTTACTTAGGATAGCTCAAGTAAAATTTTGTTATTGCTCCCCAAAGAGCCAAAATAAGAGAAAATAAGGTAAGTCCATCAAAGAGTACTGAACGGCATACAGATGACTGAGGGATTAAGCAGGAAAGGATGTTCCACTGCTACCACCCATGATTAATATAATAATGCAATTCCTGTAGTAAAAAACATCCCACAGTTTCTATGAGTTACCTGATGTTTTTAGCATATTATAAAGTTTGATATTGGCAAATAAACTTTACACCATTTGGATTTACAGCGTACACACACACTTGTTTTCCAATAGTTTGCTATGCAGCACACCTTCCTGTCAGGTCACTCTAATTGCCAATTATAAATTTTAAGCCAATTCCCAACTCTAAGTGATTGCTCACATTCTTTCCTCCACACATTATACAATTATACATTTTGAGATATCTTCTCAATCTATGCTTCCCTTCTCTGAGACCACCACCTACACTGACAGATGTAGGCAGCCATGTTTGTAGTATATGATCCAACTTCTCCTTGAAAACAATTGATTGGACAGTGGTAAACACCAGGCTCCAGCTATTCAACAATTCTCCTAAGAACTTAGAATTGAAACTTGAAGACTTCTGTTAGCTAGATATGGACATTACATATGTAAAAACCAAACAATTTAGAAGTTAGGACTACCATTTTGGGGGTGGCCTTTTTCAGCTATGGACATGGAAAAACAGAAAAAGCTTCAGGATAGGAATCAAAGAGACTCAAAGAGAGAAGCAGATATAAGAGTCCCCATGACCTCAGAAAGAAAGAGATAAAAAGTGAATAGTTATTTTACTAGTAAAAGAACATTACATGGATAAAGTGAAAACTGAGTTCAAACAGAAAAGAGTTACGGTGTTTGAATATATAGCCAGGAAATACTATTACTTTTATGGAGAACTTTTAAGAGATTAGTTCCCATGGAGTAGATCAATTTTTATAAGTATACATAAAGTAGTGTTATACTTATAGTAGGAAGAATTGGAGTTGCCAGCTGCTTTTTCATTTAGGAAATTTTAAGTGATGCAAGCATCCTGAGAGAAAGAGTATAACAAGAACTTTTATGTAGCATGACAAGGCTGCATCTTCCAATGTCCAAGGATGCTGGGGAGAATGGAGGCAAACCTCCTTCTGGGAAGAAAGGGATCAAAACTCAAACCTTTCCCCTTGAGGTGTAACATTATAAGAACCTCTTATTATGATGATTTGGGCTGGTCCCAACTGACATTGGCCAGCTGGAAAAGATATAAAGCATCACAAGAGAAATTTACCATGAGGGAGGGGAGGAGGCTCTGAACTAATGAACTGGTATAATAATAGGGTAATACTAGGGGAGAGCTGGGTCTGGCAGAGCATGTAATTAAGGCTATAAGCTTGTCCTGAATCTGAGACAGTAACTAAGACATGAATTTTAAGCTAAAATGACTGTAACTTCAGAAACTGAAGCATGGAGCTCATTAGACCCAGCAAATCAATGGAGGGAATAGACTAGTCCTTCCCTGAAGAAACTTCAAGGACGATAGAAGAAACTGAGCCAAGAATAGAGTCACTGTAGCAATAACAAAGATGTATGTATTAAATGACTCAGGATTATTTTTCAGTTGTAACACCAAGTATCAGCGAGAAAAGTGAAGACAGCCAAAACTGGAGCCACTAATGGATGGATCAAAAACTCTATGAAGGACTTCCCTGGTGGCTCAGTGGTTGAGAATCTGCCTGCCAATGCAAGGGACACGGGTTTGAGCCCTGGTCCGGGAAGATCCCACATGCCGTGGAACAACTAAGCCTGTGCACCGCAACTACTGAGCCTGCGCTCTAGAGCCCGCGAGCCACAACTACTGAGCCCTCATGCCACAACTACTGAAGCCCGGGAGCCTAGAGCCTGTGCTCTGCAACAAGAGAGGCCACCGCAATGAGAAGCCTGCACACAGCAATGAAGAGTAGCCCCTGCTCACCGCAACTAGAGACAGCCCCCGCGCAGCAACAAAGACCCAACGCAGCCAAAAATAAATAAATAAAATAAAATAAACAAACAAAAACAAACAAACAAACAAAACTCTATGAAGTCTCTTCATTTGTCATTTGAAGGACTGGTCCCTCTGGTCTTGGGAAATTCATGGAGTCTTGAAAAATTCAACGTTAGAAGAAACTTAAAAAGATATTGTGGACATTCTGCTAATTTGGGGACTGTAGTGATATATAATAACTGAATATTTTAATGTTTGGTGGCAACATCTAAGATGAATTTTTTTTAAGGGGGGGATTTAATAATCTACCTAAGAATTGGAGCAATTTAGGTATGGGACAATATGAATCTAATTTGGGTGATATCAGTCAGAACTGAGGGGGGAAAAAAATCAGGAACTGAGGAAAGAATAGTAAGAGGGAAGGCAGAGAGCGAGGATTCATGGGAACTCCATGGCAGACAGGCCTAAAATCCGACCCTGATAAAAACAAGGAAGGTGGAAGGAAGCTCTAATTTAGAAAGAAAGATAAAGCTTTCAATTTCTGACCATCTGAGAATAAGCTATCCTGTAAGGAGGTAAAATATAAGACAAAGGAATTGAAGGTTTATCTGGACAAGATAAATTTATCTTGGAAGTCACCAGTATAGAATAAATAGCTTGTATTTACACAATAGATTATTCCTTTGAGGAAAACAGAATTTAAAAAAAGAATAGATAGTAGAAGACAAAACCTTAGGGACACTTCAACAAAGTGAGAAAGAAGAGCATCTGGTGAAAAAAATTGGTAAAGGAACACTTAAATGATAAAATCAGATTCAAGTGGTATAATTCAAGCTAGGTGGGCAAGAATTTCAGGCTGATCAAAACTATTAAAATATGCACTGGAAGGTTACCACTGCTGACTTTAAAGTCAGAAATTGTTAGAGGCATGGATCCTATGGAATTTGACTGCAAGGGTTAGGGAGAAAATGGAAATAATGTTGGTGGTATAGACCACAGGTCTAGAGCATTTCACAGTGAAAGGGGGGAAATGGAAAGTAATGAGGGGCAGGAGGATCACGCCAAGAGATCTGGATAGAGGACAGATTTAAGAATGCCTGAATCTCTAAGGAGAGAAATTTGATACTATGGGGTCTAAGAGTGTGGGTGGACGAAGGGAGAAAAGCTGAGGATATTAGGGAAAGGGAGGATAATTTTAAAAAGCATTGCTTTAGAGAGGTAAGCAGGAATGGGATTACTTAAGAAAACAGCTAAAAGGGTTCACTGCTCTTTCTCAAAACTGAGCAACAGAGAGCATGGATGAGGAAAGATGGCTATATGGAAGGGTCAGTTAGGCATCTGTTGGTCTGGTACCCAAGGTTTAGAGCCCTGTTTTTCACCTTTTTTCCTACCACAACCCCAGTGGTATGGCAGATTGTATTATTTTTCCCTGTGGATTACACCTCCCAGCCCCACTGCATGGTCATTTGAATCCTCCCTGTGAAAGGAGTATACATTCCTACCCACTTGAACTCGGGAGTGGCCAGGTGATCTGCTCTGACTAATGAACCAATAAAATGTAAGCAGAAAGAGATATCTACCACATCCAATCAGTGATTTTAAGTCATCATATGGTTCCACTCCCTCTTCATTGCCTCTGTAATGAGACCAGAATTTGCCAAATGGGGACTGCTCTTTCAGTGTAGGTCACAAGATAATGTGGAAAAGGGCTGCAGCTTGAGCAAGAAACAAATCTTTCTTTTTGTAGGCCACTAAGATTTTGGGGTCTTTCTTTAATGGGACGTAACTTAGCCTAGGCTGACTGATACAAATGGTATAAGCAAATCCCCATAAGTCACACTGGCTCCCAACTACAGTGAACTCCTATGAGAACCTCTCATGTGGACAGGTTCACAGAAGGAAGAGATATTAGAATCTCCAAGGTTGGAGAATCTTTGTAGTTTGAACTCTTTTTCCCCCAGGAGATTTTGATATTTTTCTACTGCTACTTCCTAGGATCTATAAGACGAATTTAAGAATAAATTATTCAAAGAATTCCAAACCCATGCACCTATGGTCAATTAATCTATGACAAAGGAGGCAAGAATATACAATGGAGAAAAGACAGTTCTCTTCAATAAGTGGTGCTGGGAAAACTAGACAGCTACATGTAAAAGAATGAAATTAGAACATTCTCTAACACCATACACAAAAATAAACTCAAAATGGATTAAAGACCTAAATGTAAGATCAGATACTATAAAACTCCTAGAGGAAAACACAGGCTGAACAATCTTTGACATAAACTGCAGCAGTATCTTTTTGGACCTTCTCCTAGAGTAATGGAAATAAAAGCAAAAATAAACAAATGGGACCAAATTAAACTTAAAAGCTTTTGCACAGCAAAGGAAACCATAAACAAAATGAAAAGACAATCTACAGAATGGGAGAAAATATTTGCAAACTATGCAACCAACAAGGGATTAATCTCCAAAATATACAAACAGCTCATATAGCTCAATATAAAAAAAACAAAAAACAAAAAACAACCCAATCAAAAAATGGGCAGAAGATCTAAACAGACATTTCTCCAAAGAATACATACAGATGGCCAACAGGCACATGAAAAGATGCTCAACACCGCTAATTATTAGAGAAATGCAAATCAAAACCACAATGAGGTATCACCTCACACCAGTCAGAATGGCCATCAAAAAGTCTACAAATAATAAATGCTGGAGAGGATGTGGAGAAAAAGGAACCCTCCAATACTGTTAGTGGGAATGTAAATTGGTACAGCCACTATGGAAGACAGTATGGAGGTTTCTTAAAAAACTAAGAATAGAGCTACCACATGATCCTGCAATCCCACTCCTGGGCATATATCTAGAGAAAACCAGAATTCGAAAAGATACATGCACCCCAGTGTTCACTGCAGCACTATTTACAATAGCCAAGACATGGAAACAACCTAAATGTCCATCGACAGATGGATAAAGAAGATGTGGTATATTTATACAATGGAATATTACTCAGCCATAAAAAAGAATGAAATAATGCCATTTGCAGCAACATGGATGGACCTAGAGATTATCATATTAAGTGTAGTAAACCAGACAAAGACAAATATCATACGATATCACTTATATGTGGAGTCTAAAAAAAAATGATACAAATGAACTGTACAAAACAGAAACAGACCTACAGACATAGAAAACAAACTTATGGTTACCAAGGGGAAAGATGGGAGGAAGGGATAATTTAGGAATTTGGGATTAACATATACACACTACTGTATATAAAACAGAAAACCAACAAGGACCTACTGTATAGCACAGGGAAATATACTCAATATTTTGCAATAGCCTATAAGGGAAAAGAATCTTAAAATATATATATATATATATATATATATGTATGTATAACTGAATCACTTTGCTGTACGCCTCAAACTAACACAATATTGTAAATCAACTATACTTCAATAAAAAGAAAAAATATATATTTTTAAATTAATAAATAATAAAAATGTGAAAAAAAAAGAATTCCAAAGTTACCACCAAGAAACTAGGAACTTACTTCCATTGGCTCCTATTCCCTTGGGTCTTGCTATTTCACTCAGACCACCTTGTCTGGGTCTTTTCCCCTTCCCCAGCCATGGCTCTTCTCCTTTTCCCAACTTGGCTATCATGTCTGGTTTGAGAGCTTGATACCCTATTCATGAGAAAAGATAGAAATTGAGTGTTAGAACAACAAACATTCCAGAAATCAAGCCCTACCATTTAAGATTCAGAGCTTTTAAAGCATAAAAGAACATGTGGCTTCTGAAATTTCACAGTGCAGATGTCCATGTACCCCATCTGAGTAGATCCTCCATTTTCAAGGCAGGAGCACAAGTATTCTGGCTAGTACCCAAAGGGGATTAAAACTCTTTGATTTATAAAAATTAAGGATAAACTTATCCAAGGACTTCAGAGAGAAGGCATCACAGTAGGCACACTTTGAATTACTTTGTCCTTACCCAATGAGGCTAGGTTGCTGTAATTCTCCAGCATCACATCCTTGTACAGGCTCTTTTGAGCAGGATCTAGTTGCTCCCATTCCTTCTTGGTGAAGCCCATAGTCACATCTTTGAATGTTACCGATCCCTGTAACAGCACATTCCTAGTTCAGTCCAATGTTATCCACATCAGTGAGAGATGCAGACAAGATAATAATGACTTTCTCTTACCTTGACCATTCACTGATGATCATAATGTTATACACGGGGCTTTTTTTTTTTTTTTCACACACACACACTGTATTTTATTTTTACAAGAGATAAATAGACTGACACCAAGCATTGTACATGGATGACCACAACAAAAGCAACGATGATTGCAATTACCAAACATGAAACACACTCATACTATGTCATAATATTGACAGTCAGTCCAGTAATCCTCCACTGTAACAGCTCCTTTACTTTGCAGTGAAAATTGATTTGTATATTCTTTGCCTCTGAGTCCTTGTGGGATTTTTTTTTTAATTCAAACAGAAAGTCACAAAAATTATAATCCTCCTCATCAGTTCACTCAGTCCCATGTAATTAATTTTTTTTCATCTTGATCTTTTGTTAGCACTTTTATGAGTTCATCAGTTTTTCATTAGAGTTCTGAAAATGCTTATTCATTCAGTTCAGCAGTACAGTCAGTTACCAGAAACCTGTACTTGTCAGAGTCTTTTCCATGAATTTCTTGAAGATGAAACCCTTTTATAGGAACATATTTGCAAAAGCATCAGAGTACACCCAGAACTGTCTGTAAATGACAAAAGACTTAACAATGACCACGGTTAAAGATTTGATGAAAGTTCATAATAATGCAGTTGACAAGAAAATTAGTTATTTCTAAGATATACATTTTAAAGTAATAACTAGGATTATGACTTATAACATTATACCAGAACATATAAGATTTTTAGAAATTTCATGTAATGTCTGAAACATTTATATTAACATATTTCCATACAAATAACCCAATGAAAGTTTAGTATTAGTTGTTTTGTTTGTTTTTTTATACTGCAGGTTCTTATTAGTCATCAATTTTATACACATCAGTGTATACATGTCAATCCCAATCGCCCAATTCAGCACACCACCATCCCCACCCCACCGCAGTTTTCCCCCTTTGGTGTCCATATGTCTGTTCTCTACATTTGTGTCTCAACTTCTGCCCTGCAAACCGGCTCATCTGTACCATTTTTCTAGGTTCCACATACATGCGTTAATATACGATATTTGTTTTTCTCTTTCTGACTTACTTCACTCTGTATGACAGTCTCTAGATCCCTCCACATCTCAACAAATGACTCAATTTCGTTCCTTTTTATGGCTGAGTAATATTCCATTGTATATATGTACCACATCTTCTTTATCCATTCGTCTGTTGATGGGCATTTAGGTTGCTTCCATGACCTGGCTATTGTAAATAGTGCTGCAATGAACATTCGGGTGCATGTGTCTTTTTGAATTACGGTTTTCTCTGGGTATATGCCCAGTAGTGGGATTGCTGGGTCATATGGTAATTCTATTTTTAGTTTTTTAAGGAACCTCCATATTGTTCTCCATAGTGGCTGTATCAATTTACATTCCCACCAACAGTGCAAGAGGGTTCCCTTTTCTCCACACCCACTCCAGCATTTGTTGTTTATAGATTTTCTGATGATGCCCATTCTAACTGGTGTGAGGTGATACCTCATTGTAGTTTTGATTTGCATTTCTCTAATAATTAGTGATGTTGAGAATCTTTTCATGTGCTTCATGGCCGTCTGTATGTCTTCTTTGGAGAAATGTCTATTTAGGTCTTCTGCCCATTTTTGGATTGGGGTGTTTGTTTCTCTAATATTGAGCTGAATGAGCTGTTTATATATTTTGGAGATTAATCCTTTGTCCGCTGATTCGTTTGCAAATATTTTCTCCCATTCTGAGGGTTGTCTTTTCGTCTTGTTTATGGTTTCCTTTGCTGTGCAAAAGCTTTGAAGTTTCATTAGGTCCCATTTGTTTATTTTTGTTTTTATTTCCATTACTCTGGGAGATGGATCAAAAAAGATCTTGCTGTGATTTATGTCAAAGAGTGTTCTTCCTACGTTTTCCTCTAAGAGTTTTATAGTGTCCAGTCTTACATTTAGGTCTCTAATCCATTTTGAGTTTATTTTTGTGTATGGTGTTAGGGAGTATTCTAATTTCATTCTTTTACATGTAGCTGTCCAGTTTTCCCAGCACCACTTATTGAAGAGACTGTCTTTTCTCCATTGTATATCTTTGCCTCCTTTGTCATAGATTAGTTGACCATAGGTGCGTGGGTTTATCTCTGGGCTTTCTATCTTGTTCCATTGATCTATGTTTCTGTTTTTGTGCCAGTACCTCTGGGCTTTCTATCTTGTTCCATTGATCTATGTTTCTGTTTTTGTGCCAGTACCATATTGTCTTGATTACTGTAGCTTTGTAGTATAGTCTGAAGTCAGGGAGTCTGATTCCTCCAGCTCCGTTTTTTTCCCTCAAGACTGCTTTGCCTATTCGGGGTCTTTTGTGTCTCCATACAAATCTTAAGATGATTTGTTCTAGCTCCGTAAAAAATGCCATTGGTAATTTGATAGGGATTGCATTGAATCTGTAGATTGCTTTGCGTAGTATAGTCATTTTCACAATGTTGATTCTTCCAATCCAAGAACATGGTATATCTCTCCATCTGTTGGTATCATCTTTAATTTCTTTCATCAGTGTCTTATAGTTTTCTGCATACAGGTCTTTTGTCTCCCTAGGTAGGTTTATTCCTAGGTATTTTATTCTTTTTGTTGCAATGGTAAATGGGAGTGTTTCCATAATTTCTCTTTCAGATTTTTCATCCTTAGTGTATAGGAATGCAAGAGATTTCTATGCATTAATTTTGTATCCTGCAACTTTACCATATTTATTAATTAGCTCTAGCAGTTTTCTGGTGGCAGTTTTAGGATTCTCTATGTATAGTATCATGTCATCTGCAAACAGTGACAGTTATACTTTTTCTTTTCCAATTTGTATTCCTTTTATTTCTTTTTCTTCTCTGATTGCCGTGGCTAGGACTTCCAGAACTATGTTGAATAATAGTGGTGAGAGTGGACATCCTTGTCTTCTTCCTGACCTTAGAGGAAATGCTTTCAGTTTTTCACCGTTGAGAATGATGTTTGCTGTGGGTTTGTCATATATGGCCTTTATTATGTTGAGGTAGGTTCCCTCTATGCCCACTTTCTGGAGAGTTTTTATCATAAATGGGTGTTGAATTTTGTCAAAAGCTTTTTCTGCATCTATTGAGATGATCATATGGTTTTTATTCTTCAATTTGTTAATATGGTGTATCACATTGATTGATTTGCGTATATTGAAGAATCCTTGCATTCCTGGGATAAATCCCACTTGATCGTGGTGTATGATCCTTTTAATGTGTTGTTGGATTCTGTTTGCTAGTATTTTGTTGAGGATTTTTGCATCTATATTCATCAGTGATATTGGTCTGTAATTTTCTTTTTTTGTAGGATCTTTGTCTGGTTTTGGTATCAGGGTGATGGTGGCCTCATTGAATGAGTTTGGGAGTGTTCCTTCCTCTGCAATTTTTTGGAAGAGTTTGAGAAGGATGGGTGTTAGCTCTTCTCTAAACGTTTGATAGAATTCACCTGTGAAGCCATCTGGTCCTGGACTTTTGTTTGTTGGAAGATTTTTAATCACAGTTTCAATTTCATTACTTGTGATTGGTCTGTTCATATTGTCTGTTTCTTCCTGGTTCAGTCTTGGAAGGTTATACCTTTCTAAGAATTTGTCCATTTCTTCCAGGTTGTCCATTTTATTGGCATAAAGTTGCTTGTAGTAGTCTCTTAGGATGCTTTGTATTTCTGCGGTGTCTGTTGTAACTTCTCCTTTTTCATTTCTGATTTTATTGATTTGAGTCCTCTCCCTCTTTTTCTTGATGAGTCCGGCTAATGGTTTATCAATTTTGTTTATCTTCTCAAAGAACCAGCTTTTAGTTTTATTGATCTTTGCTATTGTTTTCTTTGTTTCTATTTCATTTATTTCCGCTCTGATCTTTATGATTTCTTTCCTTCTGCTAACTTTGGGTTTTGTTTGTTCTTCTTTCTCTAGTTTCTTCAGGTGTAAGGTTAGATTGTTTAATTGAGATTTTTCTTGTTTCTTTAGGTAGGCTTGTATAGCTATAAACTTCCCTCTTAGAACTGCTTTTGCTGCATCCCATAGGTTTTGGGTCATCGTGTTTTCATTGTCATTTGTCTCTAGGTATTTTTTGATTTCCTCTTTGATTTCTTCAGTGATCTCTTGGTTATTTAGTAACGTATTGTTTAGCCTCCATGTGTTTGTGTTTTTTACGGTTTTTTCCCTGTAATTCATTTCTAATCTCATAGCGTTGTGGTCAGAAAAGATGCTTGATATGATTTCAATGTTCTTAAATTTACTGAGGCTTGATTTGTGACCCAAGATGTGATCTATCCTGGAGAATGTTCCATGCGCACTTGAGAAGAACGTACACGTTCTGCTGTTTTTGGATGGAATGTCCTATAAATATCAATTAAATCTATCTGGTCTATTGTGTCATTTAATACTTCTGTTTCCTTATTTATTTTCATTTTGGATGATCTGTCCATTGGTGTAAGTGAGGTGTTAAAGTCCCCCACTATTATTGTGTTACTGTCAATTTCCTCTTTTAGAGCTGTTAGCAGTTGCCTTATGTATTGAGGTGCTCCTATGTTGGGTGCATATATATTTATAATTGTTATATCTTCTTCTTGGATTGATCCCTTGATCATTATGTAGTGTCCTTCCTTGTCTCTTGTAACATTCTTTATTTTAAAGTCTATTTTATCTGATATGAGTATAGCTACTCCAGCTTTCTTTTGATTTCCATTTGCATGGAATATCTTTTTCCATCCCCTCACTTTCAGTCTGTATGTGTCCCTAGGTCTAAAGTGGGTCTCTCATAGACAGCATATATATGGGTCTTGTTTTTGTATCCATTTAGCAAGCCTCTGTCTTTTGGTTGGAGCATTTAATCCATTCACGTTTAAGGTAATTATCGATATGTATGTTCCTATGACCATTTCCTGAATTGTTTTGGGTTTGTTTTTGTAGGTCCTTTTCTTCTCTTGTGTTTCCCACTTAGAGAAGTTCCTTTAGCATTTGTTGTAGAGCTGGTTTGGTGGTGCTGAATTCTCTTAGCTTTTGTTTGTCTGTAAAGCTTTTGATTTCTCCTTCAAATCTAAATAAGATCCTTGCCGGGTAGAGTAATCTTGGTTGTAGGTTCTTCCCTTTCATCACTTTAAGTATATCATGCCACTCCCTTCTGGCTTGTAGAGTTTCTGCTGAGAAATCAGCTGTTAACCTTATGGGAGTTCCCTTGTATGTTATTTGTCGTTTTTCCCTTGCTGCTTTCAATAAGTTTTCTTTGTCTTTAATTTTTGCCACTTTGATTACTATGTGTCTCAGCGTGTTTCTCCTTGGGTTTATCCTGTATGGGACTCTCTGCGCTTCCTGGACTTGGGTGGCTATTTCCTTTCCCATGTTAGGGAAGTTTTTGACTATAATCTCTTCAAATAGTTTCTCGGGTCCTTTCTCTCTCTCTTCTCCTTCTGGGACCCCTATAATGCAAATGTTGTTGCGTTTAATGTTGTCCCAGAGGTCTCTTAGGCTGTCTTCATTTCTTTTCATTCTTTTTTCTTTAGTCTGTTCTGCAGCAGTGAATTCCACCATTCTGTCTTCCAGGTCACTTATCCGTTCTTCTGCCTCAGTTATTCTGCTATTGATTCCTTCTAGTGTAGTTTTCATTTCAGTTATTGTATTGGTCATCTCTGTTTGTTTGTTCTTTAATTCTTCTAGGTCTTTGTTAATCATTTCTTGCATCTTCTCAATCTTTGCCTCCATTCTTATTCTGAGGTCCTGGATCATCTTCACTATCATTATTCTGAATTCTTTTTCTGGAAGGTTGCCTATCTCCACTTCATTTAGTTGTTTTTCTGGGGTTTTTTCTTGTTCCTTCATCTGGTATATAGCCCTCTGCCTTTTCATCTTGTCTATCTTTCTGTAAATGTGGTTTTTGTTCCACAGGCTGCAGGATTGTAGTTTTTCTTGCTTCTGCTGTCTGCCCTCTGGTGGTTGAGGCTATCTAAGAGGCTTGATGGGAGGCTCTGGTGGTGGGTAGAGCTGACTGTTGCTGTGGCGGTCAGAGCTCCTAAAACTTTAATCCACTTGACTGTTGATGGGTGGGGCTGGGTTCCCTCTCTGTTGGTTGTTTTGCCTGAGGCAACCCAGCACTGGAGCCTACCTGGGCTCTTTGGTGGGGCTAATGGCAGACTCTGGGAGGGCTCATGCCAAGGAGTACGTCCCCGAACCTCTGCTGCCAGTGTCCTTGTCCCCACGGTGAAACAGAGCCAGCCCCCGCCTCTGCAGGAGACCCTCCAACACTAGCAGGTAGGTCTGGTTCAGTCTCCCCCAGGGTCACTGCTCCTTCCCCCGGGTCCCGATGCACACACTATTCCGTGTGCGCCCTGCAAGAGTGGAGTCTCTGTTTCCCCCAGTCCTGTCGAAGTCCTGCAATCAATTCCCACTAGGCTTCAAAGTCTGATTCTCTAGGAATTCCTGTCCCATTGCCGGACCCCCAGGTTGGAAAGCCTGACGTGGGGCTCAGAACCTTCACTCCAGTGGGTGGACTTCTGTGGTATAAGTGTTCGCCCGTCTGTGAGTCACCCACCCAGCAGTTATGGGATTTGATTTTATTGTGATTGCGCCCCTCCTACCGTCTCATTGTGGCTTCTCCTTTGTCTTTGGATGTGGGGTATCCTCCTTGGTGAAGTCCAGTGTCTTCCTGTCGATGATTGTCCAGCAGCCAGTTGTGATTCTGGTGCTCTCGCAAGAGGGAGTGAGAGCATGTCCTTCTACTCCGCCATCTTGGTTAATCCTCTCTCGGGGCTTATTTTTTTACCCAATTTTGCATTTTTGTTTTTGAGAGACAAAAATCATGTTAAGAAATGTCCCTATAATGGACTCAATGTTTGTGTCCAATTCATTGTTGAAACCTTGTCCTCCAATGTGATGATATTAGGAGATAGGGCCTTTGGGAGATAATTAGGATTCAATGAGATCATGAGAGGGGAATCTTCATGAATGGGATCAGTGCCCTTATAAGAGTCATGAGAGAGCTTGCTTCCTGTCTCTGCTCTTTCTGCCAAGTAAGGATCCAACAAGAATTCTGAAACCTGGAAGAGGGCTGTCGCCAGATCCCGACCCGATGTCGGACTTCTAGCCTCCAGAACTGTCAGAAACAAATTTCTGTTGTTTATAAGCCACTTAGTCTACGGTACTTTGAAAAAAAATCCTATGATTATCAGAGAGAAAGACAATTACAACAAACAAACAAACCAGAATCAGTCTTCATCTTTTCTTCTGTAACTAAAGACTATGGAGTAGTGTTTATAGAGTTCTGAGGTAGAAGAAGTGAGACCCTTGGTTTTTATGACCAGTCAAAAAATCATTTATGTTTGGAAGCAAAAGTAAGGTATTTTAGGCATGTAAGGATGCAGAAAGTATATTACCTATGTACTTTAGAAATAAAGAGAAGGAGGGAGGGAGAAACTGGGAATGTGGTAGGAAGAGGAGAGACAGGAGGAGAAGAAGAAGAAGAACGATTTTTAAAAGAAGGAAAATTGGATCAGAATAAAGATTTCAAGATTGGGAAAGACTTAAGCATATACAAGAGAGAACTATGAATAATAAAACCAGTAAAATGTCTAGTTACATCCAAGTAACTTGATAACGTTCTTGTGCAATTGTTATAAAAGTAACCTTAAAATCAAGAGGTATGATGTAAGAAAAATAAGCAGGCATATAACTGGTTGGGGACAGGGGAGAAATTAAAGCATGTTAAACTTCTCCTCTTCTTAGGCAGCTACTGGAGAATTCTGAAACTGATAAGTATACATTCAAACATGTCTGTTTAACATTTAAAGATTACCCCTGACCGCCATAAACCACCAATAAATTAGCTGCATGTGTCACCAATCTCTGACCTCACAAACGTCCAGTCACTGATTCCTATTAACTCCTGTCATTAACTGTCACTGGCCTCCCAATCACTGAGCCAGCATGGCCCTTCCTAATCACTAAGCCTATAATTCCAAAATTACTGATCCCAACAAACCTCCCAATCACTAACAGCAACAGATCTCCCCAGTCACTTGCCCCACAAATACTCTGATTACATATTCCCACAGGTTCCTCAACTATTGATACCAGTGGAACATATCAATCTCCATCTCTGATATCACCCCAAATCCTATCAATCTCCAGTCACTGATGCTAACAGAACTCTCAAACAGTGGCTTTTACAGAAACCCTAATCACTGCCAGTAAACTTCACTACACGCTCACCCTCTTTAGCCATTCCCTTTGCCTGCTTGCTTTAACCAAAACCTACCTGTCTCCTGAGGATTCTGCTCCCTTACAGTGATCCCCGTGGAGGTTGTTTGCCCACCTCCACCCCAACCCATGTACCTCAGGGCCTGAAAATGAAGTAAATTATACTTTCAACAGTTTTTGACTCATCCTTCAAAATCCCTATCTCATTTAGAGTATCACCAGACTTTAACCCATTAATAGTCTGGTTCGATGATTCACTAGAAGGACTCACAGGGTTCAGCATATAGCTGTACTCATAGCTATGATTTAGCACAGCAAAAGAATTCAGTGCAAAATCAGCTAAGGAAAAAGCTGCATGAGGTGAAGTCCAGAGGAAGCCAGGAACAAGTTTCCAAGAGTCCTCTCCCAGTAGAGTCACACAGTACATACTTCTTTCAGAAATGAGTTGTGCTAACACATGTGAAATGTTGTTTACCAAACGATGTTACTAACAAGGGCTTAATTTCCAAAATATACAAACAGCTCATAGAACTCAATAAAAAAAAAAAACCAATAAAAAAATAGGCAGAAGACCTAAATTGACATTTCTCCAAAGAAGACATAAAGATGGCCAATAGGCACATGAAAAAATGTTCAACATTGCTAATTATTAGAGAAATGCAAATCAAAACTACAATGAGGTATTACCTCACACTGGTCAGAATGGCCATCATTAAAAAGTCTACAAATAATAAATTCTGGAGAGGGTGTGAAGAAAAGGGAACCCTCCTACACTATTGGTAGGAATGTAAATTGGTACAGCCACAATGGAGAACAGTATGGAGGCTCCTTAAGAAACTAAAAATAGAGTTGTCATAGGATCCAGCAATCCCACTACTCTTGGGCATATATTCAGAAAAGATGAAAACTGTAATTCGAAAAGATACATGCACCCCTATGCTCACTGCAGCACTATCTACAATGGCCAAGACATGGAAACAGCCTAAATGTCTGTTGACAGATGAATGCATAAAGAAGATGTGGTGTATATATATATATACACACACACAATGGAATACCACTCAGCCATATAAAAGAATGAAATAATGCCATTTGCAGCAACATGGATGGACCTAGAGATTATCATACTAAGTGAAGTAAACCAGACAAACACCATATGATATCACTTATATGTGGAATCTAAAATATGACACAAATGAACTTATTTACAAAACAGAAACAGACTCAGAGACATTGAAAACAAACTTAGATTACCAAAGGGAAAAGGGGGTGGGGGAGGGATAAATTAGGAGTTTGGGATTTGCAGATACAAACTACTATATATAAAATAGATAAACAACAAGGTCCTACTGTATAGCACAGGGAATTATACTCAATGTCTTGTAATAAGCCATAATGGAAAAGAATATGAAAAAGAATATATGTATATATATATATTTTTTCACTTTGCTGTACATCAGAAACTAACACAACATCGTAAATCAACTATACTTCAATTTAAAAAAATGTTGTTTACCAATGTTTGGTAAACAACATTTTTAGGGGTTGCTCAAATAGGCACTCTCTGCCTAGCATATACAAAAGTCCCAGATTCCCAGAAGGAAATCAGGCATTCAGCATAAACCACATGGTTTACATAGTTTAGGCACAGTGAGCCACTTTTAAAATTCCTGGGAATAGTGGGAACTCTCCTGAAATCTAAGTTCTCGGATATTGGCCAGAGGTTAACCTTGCAATCAGACCTTTCTAAGGACAGCTGTTTCAGGTCTTTTATGTCAACTTTTCTGCACGGTCATCCTCCCTCATTCACTGAAAACTTTAACACCAGATTCCTTTTCACCACAGCCCTGCACTATCTCTATATCGATGCAGAAGAGCCTTTCAACATCCTGGCCCATTGTAAACCATCATCATCATCTCTTCCCTTTAACTACTGCAATAAGCTACTAACCGACCTCCCTGCACCTCTGCACGCAGCCCGGGACAATCCAGTCTAACTACCAAAGGCACCGTAATCGCTGGCTCCCCTAGACATTCCCAGTTGCGACCCCCACAGACTCCCCAATCTTTGATACACCACAAAGCCCCCATTTCTGATCCCCATGGCCTCCCAAACTCTGACTTTCCAGGGACCGCCACAGACCCCTCCCCTCCAACCACTGTCACCGCATCTCTCAAACACTGATTTCCTCAAACTGCAGCAGTCACGGACTCCACAGACACCTCCCGAGCACTACTCCATAGATCCCTGAGTGTGCTAACACCATCCCCCCACCCCTGCAAGAGGCCCTCCAGTACCGACTCCAATTCCCGAATCACCTATCTTCACAGACTACAGTAACCCTCCAGTCATTGACGTCCGATTCGACCGCCGCTGACCACCAGACCACCCCACCCCATCATCGCGCTCACCGCGGCGCTGCTCCCGGGCTCCGACACAGCCATCTCCGGGGGACACACGGCCTGTTGAGCCGTCCCTACACTCCTCCTCCGGTCCGCGGTCTCTGGCTTTGTCAGGATCAGGGCGCAGGCGGAGGCCGACATGGCGGCCCCCCAGAGCGCGGCCTCTGCCAGTTCGGCAGCTGCGATGGCGCCGCCCCTGGGTATCCGCCCGGGCGCGGCCATCTTGACCGAGTCGCCGCCGTACAGTGGGGACCTGGCGCTCTCGGCGGGCTAAGAGGTGCGTGGCTCGGCTAGCTGAGATGGTCTCGCAGCGGTGAGATGCAAGCGGGCAAAACCTGGCTCGCAGACTGCTCCCTGCAGAGTGCTTCACTGTGCCTGACAACCCACCCCGGCGCTCAAAGGTTTCAACACTTGAGGACAGAATTTGGAGTTGCTTTTCCCAGTCAGTGCAGCCAGCTGCGGGGAAACCGGGAATCGCACTGCCTACCGCAGACTCCAGAAAGCTGGGATAATGAGAGAAATTGGAGGGAAAAAGAAGAAAAAGCCCAATCGGGCAGATGCCATTGTTTTATAGAGAGAGAACGCTAATCTTTGAAATATATGTCTTTTCATTTATGGTATAAGAACAATGAGAAAACATGAAGCATCAGATTAAGTGAATACATCAATCCTCAGTGAGAACCAGAGTTTGATGGTGATGTTTCAGCCAAATAATCAAGCCCAAATAATCAAGCAATTGGAGTAGACATAGTTTCTCAATGGGCCAGTTCATGTACAAACTTCATTCATTTAACAGTTATTTGTTGAGTTTTATACTATATGCAAGCTAGGTTGCTTGGGTTTGCTAGGTAATGACAAAACTGTAGATTCAGACACAGCCTTTGTTCACCCTTGTGGAATTTACAATGAGGCAGAGGGCTGGTAAAGTTATCACAAATATATTGTTCTTTTTTCCAGAGCCAAACATACCCTGTTTTGCACCTTCCACTTATATGTGCTAAAAAAACCCAAAATACAATGGAGTAAATTAGAAGATCTAATTGGCTTTATTAAACGATTCATCAATGGGGCAGCATCCTATCTAGCAAACAGAAAGGCAATCTGAGGAGCTGTACAAAATGGGGAGCTTTTAAAGGCAGAAAGGGGCTGGGACAGGGGAGTCAAAAACAAAACAAAGGATTATTTCAAGCAAGGTCACTTTCCTTTGAGGGAAAAGGGGGGGAGGGGTGTCCCCAGGCCCAGCAATGCTTTCCTAGTCTTCTGACATCAACTCTAGGGCTTAGCAAAGTATGTTGTAAATATTATGATGCATAGAATCCTAATATGGCCCCCATTAACTCTGCTCCCTAGTGTAATACCTTTGTGAGATCTCCTAACTTTCAGTGCAGGAGGAACCTGTGGTTTGATGGAATATTACTTCCATGATTAGATCCCAAATCAGTTGACTTTGAGTTGATAAAAATGGAGATAATCATGGTGGGGCTGATTTAATCGGGTGAGCCCTTAAAAGTGGCTAGACCCTTCCAGAAGTCAGAAATTCCAAAATTCCAAATGTGAGAAGGCCTGTGGAAGGAGCCACATGGCAAGGACCTGAGAGCAGCGGCTGAGGACTGAGAGTACTTTTTGGTCTACCACTAGCAAGACAACATGGACCTCAGTCCCACAACTGCAGAGCAAATGTTTCTGACAAAAACCTCAGGGAGCTTGGAAGGATATCTTTCTCTAGTGGAGCCCAAGATGAGGACACAATCACCCAACACCTTGATTTCAACTTTGTGTGCCCTTGAACAGAACCCAGCCATACAATGCTCAGACTTCTGATGTCCTGAAACACTGAGATAATAAATTTGTGTTGTTTTAATCCAGTAATTAGTGATAATTTGCTCTGCAGCAATAGAAAACTAAGGACTCAGCGAAAATTGAAGGATAATTGTGATTGAGATTCCTCTTCATCTACTGGAGACACAGCACCTCCCCTGTGTCCCTGACAGAGCATCTTTGAGCCTCACCTTCTGGGTGTGAGCAGTTGACGCCCATCCTCCTCAGATAAAGTCCTGACTTTGTCCTTACAGTACAGTCCAAAGAGGTCCATTACTTACATTAAAAAAAATAACTCTACTTTCTATCTGATCCCAGCTAGTTGTGAGAAAAGAGAGGCAGTCCAGTTTCTCCAGACTTTGCTTTAACAATATCAGTGTTTCCTCACCAATCCAAACAAATCCTAAACTATCTATAAACAAAATGCTGTTCTCTATTGTAACAGCTCTCCAAGCCCTTGATTCTAGTAATTAACTAATCATCCTCATATGGCCCTTAGGAGGCGGTATTCAGAGACAGAACTGGGTGGAAAAGCATAGGAAAGGCAGGGTATGGATATTCCCTGCACTGAAGAGGAGGAAGGGAAGCAAGGAAGAGGGGAGAGAAATGAAGACGATGAACAAGGTTGGTGAAAATAGGTCATGGAATGGTGACGAGGAACTTTCAATCTACCAGAGAAGTTCCATCATTTCTTGGCATGCCAGAGTCCGTCAGTTTCCAGGCTCAGGATAAACGGTGAAAGAGTGAATCTTCTCTTTTTCTTTTCCTTTTGGCCACGCTGCGCTGCATGCTGGATCTTAGTTCCCTGACCAGGGATGGAACCTGCGCCCCCTGCAGTGGAAGCGCGGAGTCTTAACCACTAGACCGCCACGGAAGTCCCAAAAGAGTGAATCTAACACTTGAATCAATTTTGTCAAGACTGTAAGGATCAGTGTGTGGGTTGTATACTTACATGTGAGTTTTTGTGTATGTGCAGACATTTTCAACTGAGTAAAACAATTGTCATATCAAAGAAACCCCAGGAAATTGTCTCTGCTTTCGATGATCTCTACTACCTCTTCTGGTCCCATGACATTCTACCATCTGTACAATTTTAGGTACCTGACTTAGAAACTCTGTTCCCTCCATTAGCCTGTAGTCTGGCTCTTGACTATGAAGACATTCTTACAATAGTCTCTAGGAAATGTCCTACCAACGGACCTTGTGTGAGACTTGTCCAGAAAAGGAAAGAGAACTGTGTAATCCCACCTATCAATGTTTTCTCATGCACGCATTCAATAATTCATTTTCTACCTGTAGATATCTATTGAACATCTATAATGTGCCAGGTACTAGGCCAGGTATTGTGGATACAATAATGGGAAAAATCTTGAAACATGGGTCCCATTCAGGGAGCTTAGGATGCAGGGGAGGAGACGAGTATTATTCAAATGAGCACACACAAAATTAGGACTATGATAAGTGCTTCAAAAAAGATACATGGTGCCATGAGAGCATGGATTCTAGACTTAGAATTATATAAATTACCAGGAAGAGAGGACATTTCAGCTGACATTTGAAGGATGAACAAGAGTTAACCTTTACAGCATTACAGATTGAATAACTGCATTTGCAAAGCCTAGTGCCACCTCCCAACTCTAATCTTCACAAAGAAGAATCTGGAACCTTCCTTATCTCCCCTAGAGCCCTCCTGGGTCTCAAGAACCTCCTTTGCTCCATCCATTATTGGGTCCTCATTCTTCTCCTTTCTCTTTAAGGGACAGGTTCCCTTGGAGAAAATGCCTTCATATTTTCCGTGTAAAGGACGTTGACTCTCATGGCTCGCATTGCCAGGGCTCTTGCCTTGCAGCCCATCCCAAGTCATCCATGCATATCGTTCTATATTATTCAGATGCTGAAGAAGGGCCATGCCGTGCAAGTGGACAACTTTATGGATAGGCACAATACGTCAAATCAGTGAGACACAAAGCTCCATATAATGTCCAAAGGAATTGCTTTTCAGAAAGACATGAGTTCAGATTTTCAGGTTGGTTGGTATAAAGATTGCAAGGTGGCATGACAAATATTCTGTGTCTTGAGGGTGAAGTGGTGGTAACATGGGTTCATATACATTTGTGAACATTTGCTTGATGTATGCACTTACATTGCTGTGGAATCAAGGTTTGTAAGTAAAATCTCTTTAAGGTGGATACAGTGGAGAAAGGAAACAGGAAAGTGAAGGGTAAAGGAAAGATTCAGGACACTACCAGAACACTTGTAAGCACATTCACAAAGTCACACTGAAGAAGGACTGCCAGAGTAAAAAATTTATTGCAGTACATGGAAAACACAATGGTCCATAATAAGTAAAAATGTAATTTTACTTTCAACACCAAAAATCTACAAAGTCCCACATAGAACCCAGATTGCTCATCTGATATAAAGGTTTGTTCAAGGTAGGTTTCTAAGCATAACCTCGAAGAAACCCAATCTCGGGTAAAACGCAAAGACAGAAATTGTTCTTTGCAGTGGAACCTACACCGGAATCGATCTGTCTCTACCTCTATCTATCTATCCATCTATCTATCTATCTATCTATCCATCTCGTCCTGCTCCTCCTCCTTCTTCTCCTCATCCTCCTTTCCCCATCTCTCTCTCTCCTTTCATTTTCCACATGAAACAGGAAAATATGGAGGGATGAAAAGGCACAAATCACATCACTAAGGTTCGCAGTCGGAACCGCAGAAGAACAGAAGTGTTTTCCTCTGAATGCACATCCTGGCAGCCTGTCTTCTGGACACGGGGACACACCTCCCTGAGCTGGGATGCGGCAGGAGCTGATGTCTGTCTAGTGCGTGCTGAACACCGTTCCCGGGACAAGTGGATTTCTGTCCGCTGTGGGGGAAGCTCGTCGCCTCCGGGTACACGATGCTGCCGCGGAGCCTTGCACGGCGAGGCGAGGTGGCGGCGCAGAGTCCGGCTGGCTCTTGGGCGGAAGGGACCGGCCCTAGGAAGGGCGGGGAGCCACTGGGTGCGCCCCTAAGGCGGTGGCGCCCAGGGCGGGGAGGGCTGCGGGCCGGCGGGCCCGGAGCGCGCGGCGAGCAGGGAGTCGAGCGCCGCCAGCGCCCAGTGCAGGGCCGCGCCCGCGTGCGCCAGCTGCCAGGCGAGCCAGGCGCGCTGCGAGGCCGTGGGCTCCGTGTGGCCGGTGGACAGCGGCAGGAAGGCGCCCCCCGGGGCCCGCAGCTCGTCCAGGACCACCTCCAGGGCGCCCATCTGGTTGTAGAGATTGGACGTGAGCGCCGCCAGGGGCGCGCGGGCTTCGGGCCACAGGGTTCCGCGACGGCGTTTGGGGGAGGGGGGCCCGGCCTCCGCCGGGCTGTGCTGGCAGCGTCCCCAGCTCCTGACCCACACCGGCGATCGGGACCGGGTCCTCCTGCCGCGGAGGCGCCAGGGAGTGTGGGCGGAACCTGCGCGGGAGACAGAACGGGAGGGATTCAGGTGATGCGCGCCGCCCCGTGGGTCAAGGTCACCATCGCCCCTTCCCTGTCTCCACTCCCCCACCCCTACGCCCCACACCCCACCACGCCTGACTCTGGTGGCCTCTTCCAGGATCTGCTGGCAACCGGGGCCAAGTCCTGGATGCCTTGCTCTCAGCCCTTCTGCCTTTAGGGGCATCTCACCAGGGTCAGGGTCTTTCTCCGCACCCTGGGGGCTTGGCTTGCCCCTCAGGTCCTTCCCTCACATCCCCACCTCTGCCGAGGCCCAGCCCAGACACCTGCCTCCTCTGCGGTAAAGTCCTGCTCTGGAGGAGTCGGGCGGCTTCTTAGCTCTCCGGTGGGCTGGGGGTGGTCGTCCCCTCACCTTCTCTTCTCCAGGTCCGTTTCCTTGGGGGCGACTGTCAGGGGAGCCATCGGGGCTTCTCCCCCGCTCGTGCCTGGTGACCGCTGTGGGTGGAGAGGAGGAGAGGAGTGAGTGTTCCCTGACCTACCTCTGGAATGTGGGGGAGGGTGGATTAGAGCAGATTCCAAGTCCGACCGCTCCGCCCACCTCCATTCCACCCCGTCCCCCAAACTCTGGTTTCCTCCTGCTCCCCACAGCCTCCATGGGTAGCTCCCTAGGGCCGGGCCTTTCCTGTCACTGTGGCAGTTCCTGAGCTGCCTGGCGGGCATGCGCCTGGAAACCCTCCCTCAAGTGCAGCCCCCGAGGATCGCACAGCTGGTAGAGAGCCCTGGATCACAAGGAATCCGGACTTCACCTTGGGTTTCTCTCACCACTTGCAGTGGTGTGAATGTCACGTCTGGCACCTGTTCCTTTGCTCCTTAGCCCAATATCTTGTGTCTCCCAAACCCTCTCAAGCATCACTCAAAACAAATGTCTGCAAAAAAGAACCTAGAATTTTACCTCCTTTGCTCTGACAGCCCTCTCGGGTCTCAATGCTTCCTATTGCTCTCCGTCTTTCTGAGGGATGTGCATCTCCTCCCTTCTGTTTTAGAGACAGGTTCTCCTTGGAGGAAAGCCTTCCATTTTCCCTGTGGGAAAGACCTTTTCTCTGCTGGCCAGGCCGCCTGCGACTTACTGCCCCTGCCATTTCATCCAAGCCTCCCGGCTGAGCCACAGGTCTGGAGGCCTGGAGAGTGGTCCAGGGAATGACTAGGCCAGCCGAGGACGTGGCCTTTTATGGCTTCCCAGCAACCCCCTGCCGGGTCTCAGATTGGTGCGCAGGAGACCACACCCACCAAAGAGAATTGCAATGATGAGGTTAAGGGCTGTTTGGGGTGTCCCACTGGCTTCCTTGGTCCTCAGGACTTTGTAGCTGTACATTTCAGAGCATTTCCGCTCTCTGCTGTATGTTAACTTCACAAAAGGGCACTTGTTTTCTGGTTTGTTTCACGGTGCTTTTTATCTGTTTGTTTCACCAGTTCTGTGTGTGTCTGCATGTGTTAGCATGGGTCACTCTTATGCCAGGGGTCAACAAGGTGTTGGTATAAAGGACGAGAAAACCTTTTGGTCTGTTTTACTTGCATTCCCTTTGGCCCCTACTCAGGTCTGCCATCCTGACGGGAAAGCCACCATACACACTACAGGATGAAAGAGTATGGTTAGGCCCCAAAATAATGTTTTTACCAAACTTGGGGAAATATCAGCCGTTATATCTTCAAATATTTTGTATGTCCCATTTTCTCCTCACTCTCCTTTTGGGACTTCATCTACATATATGTAAGACATTTTTTTTTGTCCCACAGGTCACAGGTTAATGTCTTTTCATCATTTTTCTCTCACTTGTTTGATCATTTCTACTGATCTATTTCAAGTCAATGACTCTTTCCCCTGTAATTTACATTTGGCAAATTTATCCTGTGAATTTTAAATTTCAGACATTGCATTTTTCAGTTCGAGAATTTTCTTTTGGTTTTTCAGTAACAGGGATGATTGAGCATTCTTCAGTTCCCTGCCTTGTATTTAATTTTTGAATTTACACCTTAGGGAAGATAAGCTTAGGATACAACTTGTACAAACAAGAAAATTGGCTTTTATTTCCCTAAAACCTATATTGGCATAAACACAGAAAAATTATTGTATGTTGCCCTTAAAAGAAAAAAAGAGTAAAATGACCCGATCCAGACTGCTCCCTTAGGATCCTGATCACTGGCTGTAAGTGAATGACGTTCCTCCCCCACCTCTATCTGAATATCCTCCTTCAGTGCTTCTCAAACTGGAACCTGCATCAGAATCTCTTGGGGGGCCCTTGGAAAACAGATCACATGGCCCCGCCCCCAGTGCTCTGACCCTCTAGGTCTGGATTGAAGCCTGATATTTACATCTGTAACAAGTTACCAAGTGATGGTGATACTGCTGGTCCTGGGATCACACTTTATGAACCACTCACCTACTTGGTAGAATTTAAAAGACAAAGGCACTTTTTCCTTGAGGTTACTCATCTCACATGGTCCTGTGAGATATGGACTGAAATGAGCCTTCCAGAATGGGGATGTGGGGCAAGGCGAGTCCTTTCCTCTCTTCACATTAGCATAGATTAGATGGTCATTTTTCTACTTAGAAATGCTGTGAGTAGAGACTATTAAAACCAACCAACCAACCAACCAACCAACCAGCCAATGCCAGATGCTCCGATATAACTGCCTTAGGGAAAGTGATCAAAAAAAAATTTTTTTTTTTTCTGGAAGTGCTTCTGTGCTCATGGCGTGTGGCTGAGGGAAAGCAACAGGTCTCCCTTAGTAACGGCGATGTGGCCCAATGTTGTGGACACAAAGTAAATCAGACCTCTGAAGACAGGAGAGTCCAGAGTGAATGATGGGAAAACAATCCAATTTATACTTGCTATGGGAAGTATAAATACGTGGTAAATGAAGCGAAAGCCTCACACGAGCTCTGCTTGCTACTGTTTTGGTTTCCCTGAAGCCGACAGGACCTCCCCGGCTTGGCTGCTCTGAACCCAGAGGGGTCCTACAAACGCAGGGCCCCGCAGGCGCAGCTGGTGGTAACAGTAGCCTGGTAAGGGTGGGAAGATTCTAGTACAAGTTCCAATGTGTCTGTGCGTTTTCCCTACACCGCCAGGGAATTTCTGAGACCAGTCTGGTGTCTTACAATCCTGACACTATCTACTCAGGGACAACTTCCGATTCCACACGTTCAGGGCTCAGTCTTACAAGACAGCCCCTGCCCCACTTCAGGTGCAATCGCAAGTCCAGGTTGTCAGCTGTGCTTCTGGGGGATCCACTATAGTTCAGAGGTTCCAACGACCCCTCTTGGGTTCAATTAATTTGCTTACAGAACTCAGAGAAACATTTTACTTATTAGAGTATCAGTGTATTATAAAAGGCTGTCACTCAGGAACAGCCAGATGGAAGACATGCATAGGGCAAGGCATGGGGAAGGGGCATGCCTTTCCAAAAGGCATCTCCCCAAATCTCCATGTGTTCACCAACCTGGAAGCTGTCCGAACCCCAGCCTTTTCGTTTTTTTCAAGGAGGCTTCATTACAGGGACATGATTAACTCATTACACATTGGTGATGGGTTCAACCTCCAGATTCTCTCCCCTTCCGGGAACCTGGGGGTTCCGATAAAAAGTGCTAATGCCCTAATCACCACGTGGGGTCCTCTGGAAAGCAGCCCCCAACCTTTGTCGACCTGGGTGCTTTCTAAAGGTCACCTCATTAACATAACAAAACCCATTTATCACTCTCATCACTTAGGAAATTCCAGTGGGTTTAGGCACTGAGCCAGAAACCCAGGCAAGCACCAAATATATATTTCTTATTATGAATCACAACATCCAGGCCAGGAGGACAGCACCTTCCCTGAGTGCACGTGTAGCCCTTAATCATCCACTTTATACTGGTTTTATCTGTGATCTCTTCGGATCTAAATTCTGTGCCCATTAAAGGCAAACCTCTGGGATATATGAAATTTGGATAGTTTGAGCAAAATTATAAAGAATACTGACTCCCCCATGGGAACCTGCTCAGGGAGCCACATTGGATTTTAACACTTCAAGAAGCCTACATTCACGTGGCCAGTCACCATGATTACAGCTGAAGGATTTATTTCCAGACATGACATACAAACCATCCCAATGGTGACCCCGGAATGAGGGGAGAGCAGGGACTTCCAGACACATGAGCACTTGGAATTAATTGCCACTCTCGTAACTCATACACTTTCTAGCAAGATGTGACACCCTATATCAATACGTGGTCCAAGATAACTGGTGCAAAAATATTACGATACGTCTCCGAATCCAAGTAAGTAACAGTTAATGAAGCCTCAGAACAGGTAAGGACTCCATAAGCCCCAGCAACCACAGGACATTCCTTTTTCTTTTTTTTTTCTTTCTTAACTTTTTATTTTCTATTAGAGTATAGTTAAGAATGTTGTTAGTTTCAGGTGTACAGCAGAGTGAACCTTCTCATTAATGGGACTGAGCTCCTTACTCTGAGGTCTGGGTACCTTGAGTCTAACAAGAATAGATTCTGTTTGGCTTTTGCTGGTTTTATCAGCCATAGGCAGCAACAACCTGACCTACAGGTCCCACTGATGTGGTGGAGGCTGTTTTTATAGAAGAGTAGCTGTGCAAACAGACAGATCGGTCTCCATACCCTCCCTCCTGCTCACTCACAGAAATTATTCCATCTACAACTACACTGCCCTTAGAGCCAGGAAATATATCCATCAGGTGCTTCAAAGAAATCATGGACCATTGCTCTCACTGGCTGAGTCCTAGGTTATTTTTGACACTCTCCTAATATGTCTTTTTGTACCCTTTGGACCAAGTTGAAAAAAAAAAAAGTCGATATCCAGTACAAAAGAAGAAAGAGGAGTGAAAAAAAACACAAAAATTAAATTCAAAACTTGATATGTTGTGGAGGGCAGAGGTCCTAAGGCTGGGTGTATGCTGCTGCCTATTTGGGCCTAACCACACTCTTTCATCCTGTAGTGTCTATGGTGGCATTCCTGTCAGGATGGCAGACCTGAGTAAGGGCCAAAGGGAATGCAAGTAAAACAGACCAAAAGGTTTTCTCGTCCTTTATACCAACACCTTGTTGACCCCTGGCATAAGAGTGACCCATGCTAACACATGCAGACACACACAGAACTGGTGAAACAAACAGATAAAAAGCACCGTGAAACAAACCAGAAAACAAGTGCCCTTTTGTGAAGTTAACATACAGCAGAGAGCGGAAATGCTCTGAAATGTACAGCTACAAAGTCCTGAGGACCAAGGAAGCCAGTGGGACACCCCAAACAGCCCTTAACCTCATCATTGCAATTCTCTTTGGTGGGTGTGGTCTCCTGCGCACCAATCTGAGACCCGGCAGGGGGTTGCTGGGAAGCCATAAAAGGCCACGTCCTCGGCTGGCCTAGTCATTCCCTGGACCACTCTCCAGGCCTCCAGACCTGTGGCTCAGCGGGGAGGCTTGGATGAAATGGCAGGGGCAGCAAGTGGCAGGCGGCCTGGCCAGCAGAGAAAAGGTCTTTCCCACAGGGAAAATGGAAGGCTTTCCTCCAAGGAGAACCTGTCTCTAAAACAGAAGGGAGGAGATGCACATCCCTCAGAAAGATGGAGAGCAATAGGAAGCATTGAGACCCGAGAGGGCTGTCAGAGCAAAGGAGGTAAAATTCTAGGTTCTTTTTTGCAGACATTTGTTTTGAGTGATGCTTGAGAGGGTTTGGGAGACACAAGATATTGGGCTAAGGAGCAAAGGAACAGGTGCCAGACGTGACATTCACACCACTGCAAGTGGTGAGAGAAACCCAAGGTGAAGTCCGGATTCCTTGTGATCCAGGGCTCTCTACCAGCTGTGCGATCCTCGGGGGCTGCACTTGAGGGAGGGTTTCCAGGCGCATGCCCGCCAGGCAGCTCAGGAACTGCCACAGTGACAGGAAAGGCCCGGCCCTAGGGAGCTACCCATGGAGGCTGTGGGGAGCAGGAGGAAACCAGAGTTTGGGGGACGGGGTGGAATGGAGGTGGGCGGAGCGGTCGGACTTGGAATCTGCTCTAATCCACCCTCCCCCACATTCCAGAGGTAGGTCAGGGAACACTCACTCCTCTCCTCCTCTCCACCCACAGCGGTCACCAGGCACGAGCGGGGGAGAAGCCCCGATGGCTCCCCTGACAGTCGCCCCCAAGGAAACGGACCTGGAGAAGAGAAGGTGAGGGGACGACCACCCCCAGCCCACCGGAGAGCTAAGAAGCCGCCCGACTCCTCCAGAGCAGGACTTTACCGCAGAGGAGGCAGGTGTCTGGGCTGGGCCTCGGCAGAGGTGGGGATGTGAGGGAAGGACCTGAGGGGCAAGCCAAGCCCCCAGGGTGCGGAGAAAGACCCTGACCCTGGTGAGATGCCCCTAAAGGCAGAAGGGCTGAGAGCAAGGCATCCAGGACTTGGCCCCGGTTGCCAGCAGATCCTGGAAGAGGCCACCAGAGTCAGGCGTGGTGGGGTGTGGGGCGTAGGGGTGGGGGAGTGGAGACAGGGAAGGGGCGATGGTGACCTTGACCCACGGGGCGGCGCGCATCACCTGAATCCCTCCCGTTCTGTCTCCCGCGCAGGTTCCGCCCACACTCCCTGGCGCCTCCGCGGCAGGAGGACCCGGTCCCGATCGCCGGTGTGGGTCAGGAGCTGGGGACGCTGCCAGCACAGCCCGGCGGAGGCCGGGCCCCCCTCCCCCAAACGCCGTCGCGGAACCCTGTGGCCCGAAGCCCGCGCGCCCCTGGCGGCGCTCACGTCCAATCTCTACAACCAGATGGGCGCCCTGGAGGTGGTCCTGGACGAGCTGCGGGCCCCGGGGGGCGCCTTCCTGCCGCTGTCCACCGGCCACACGGAGCCCACGGCCTCGCAGCGCGCCTGGCTCGCCTGGCAGCTGGCGCACGCGGGCGCGGCCCTGCACTGGGCGCTGGCGGCGCTCGACTCCCTGCTCGCCGCGCGCTCCGGGCCCGCCGGCCCGCAGCCCTCCCCGCCCTGGGCGCCACCGCCTTAGGGGCGCACCCAGCGGCTCCCCGCCCTTCCTAGGGCCGGTCCCTTCCGCCCAAGAGCCAGCCGGACTCTGCGCCGCCACCTCGCCTCGCCGTGCAAGGCTCCGCGGCAGCATCGTGTACCCGGAGGCGACGAGCTTCCCCCACAGCGGACAGAAATCCACTTGTCCCGGGAACGGTGTTCAGCACGCACTAGACAGACATCAGCTCCTGCCGCATCCCAGCTCAGGGAGGTGTGTCCCCGTGTCCAGAAGACAGGCTGCCAGGATGTGCATTCAGAGGAAAACACTTCTGTTCTTCTGCGGTTCCGACTGCGAACCTTAGTGATGTGATTTGTGCCTTTTCATCCCTCCATATTTTCCTGTTTCATGTGGAAAATGAAAGGAGAGAGAGAGATGGGGAAAGGAGGATGAGGAGAAGAAGGAGGAGGAGCAGGACGAGATGGATAGATAGATAGATAGATAGATAGATAGATAGATAGATAGATAGATAGATAGATAGATAGATGGATAGATGGATAGATAGATAGAGGTAGAGACAGATCGATTCCGGTGTAGGTTCCACCGCAAAGAACAATTTCTGTCTTTGCGTTTTACCCGAGATTGGGTTTCTTCGAGGTTATGCTTAGAAACCTACCTTGTACAAACCTTTATATCAGATGAGCAATCTGGGTTCTATGTGGGACTTTGTAGATTTTTGGTGTTGAAAGTAAAATTACATTTTTACTTATTATGGACCATTGTGTTTTCCATGTACTGCAATAAATTTTTTACTCTGGCAGTCCTTCTTCAGTGTGACTTTGTGAATGTGCTTACAAGTGTTCTGGTAGTGTCCTGAATCTTTCCTTTACCCTTCACTTTCCTGTTTCCTTTCTCCACTGTATCCACCTTAAAGAGATTTTACTTACAAACCTTGATTCCACAGCAATGTAAGTGCATACATCTAGCAAATGTTCACAAATGTATACGAACCCATGTTACCACCACTTCACCCTCAAGACACAGAATATGTCCGTCATGTGCAATCTTTATACCAACCAACCTGAAAATATGAACTCATGTCTTTCCTAAAAGCAATTCCTTTGGACATTATATGGAGCTTTGTGTCTCACTGATTTGACGTATTGTGCCTATCCATAAAGTTGTCCACTTGCATGGCATGGCCCTTCTTCAGTCTCACTTCATCACTTACTCTTTTTTTTTTTTTTTATTTTTTTTTATTTTTTAACCAATCCAATTTTTAATTTTTAAATTCTTGACATTATAGAACTAAACTGAAATTTATTAACATTCCACTCTTACATTTATTTCTTATCGACAAACAGAAATAAAATTCATGACCCAAAAACCCAAAACAAAACTAAAAACAGGGAAAAGCTTATAAAACTAAATATGGATCCCAGCATTAACAGCTGAACAGAGAATGTGATTTTTAAATTCTTAGCGGATGATAAAGTTGTGTAGAAACTGAACACTTACAAATTATTTAAAACCTGGAATCACTGACCAGAAATTACACAGTTGGATCATGGGAAAACAGCAGAAAGGGGTTATGAGGGAACCTACACTGTTCTAGCTGCACCCCATGCCCTTCTCAGAGGAAAGCCTGGCATTGATTAGATATTGGGCCAGACTAATACTGGCAGCAGAACCAGTGATAGTAACCTGCCTACCAGAAGAGCCTTCCACTGGGTTAGCAATTTTGATCTGGGCCCCGGACATCTGGCGGATCTCATTAATGTTGGTGCCTTGGCGCCCGATTATACAGCCAATTAAGTTATTTGGAATGGTGAGTTCATGGGTAGTTTGAGTAGATGCATCCAAACTTGCCCAATAGCCTTTCACCTCTGGAGAGCTGGAGTCAATTCCGGCGAATCCGGTCCCGCCGTGCATCATGGCAAAGTGAGACTGCTGTCTTGCCACCTGGTTCAGCTTGGCCAGATCGAGCGGAGAAATGGTGTGTTGTCCTTGAATCGAGTAGGCATCTAGAGGTGGTCCCTCCAGGTCATGGGTGGCGTGAGGGTAGCCAGCAGCGTCGCTGCACCGATCTTGGCCGCCCGCGCAGATCACTGGAGAGCTGGCCGGCATGGGCTGGTACGGAATGGTCATGACTCTCCCTTGCGGAGACTGGGAGAGCGTCTCCAGCATGACCAGGCAGATCTGCTTGACACACTCGGTGACAGACTGCGGCACGCCAGCAATGGTGATGGCCCGCTCGGTGGAGTTGGGCAGCATATCCCCCGCCACCTGGACCTGGGCCCCCGTACTCTCGCGGATCTCTTTGATCTTACAACCGCCTTTCCCAATCAGGGAGCCGCACTGGGTGGCCGGCACCACCAGCCTCAGGGTGACCGGGGGCCTGCTGGCCGCCGTGCTGTTGGTCATGGAGCTGTTGATATCTTCTTCCAGCTTGTCGATGATCATAGCGAAGGCCTTAAAGATGGCATTGGTGGGGCCGGTCAGAGTGATGATTCTCTCCGGGCAATTCCCCTCCGAGATGTTGATCCGCGCACCACTCTCCTCGCGGATCCTCTTAACCGACTCCCCTTTCTTCCCAATGATGCTTCCTACTTCCTTTCCGTGCATAAGCAGCCGAATGGTGAGAGTCACATTTAGTCTACTTTCAGTCACACCGGCATCCATGGCGAGCGGCGGGCGGCGTTCTGGGGAGTTCATCACTTACTCTTAATAATACAGAACGATGCGCATGGATGACGTGGTATGGGCTGCAAGGCTAGAGCCCTGGCAATGTCCTGTGATCAAGGTCAGTGGTTGGGAGAGAGTTAGTAGAATTTGTCTACATGTAGTAAACGTTGCTTCTAGGGATCCATGCCTGGATGGATGGGAGGGAGGGTGATTTCTGATTGATGATGGAAAACCTCCCAAACTCATGAGGCAAAGTTGGGGTGGCCAGGGACCTGGTGGCCGAGGTCCATTGCTCACAGAGGCAGCTCTGATTTCTCGGGGTCTGGGCTCTGCACACAGCCTGACATGTCTTGGTTTGGACCATGGCTCTTTTTGATTTCCCCTCTTTTCAGTAAATGAAGACCCTGAAAAAAACACCTCATTTCTTTTTAATTTTACCCTTGGACAGAATCTGTGGTAGAACCAGGGCTTTGTGTCCCCAGGAGTCTCTGCTTATTCTGGGTCTGGTCCCATAGCCTCTTCTCTCAGAGACAGGAGACCCCTGGGGAGCAGGAGGTGGTTCCCTCAGACACAGGTGCTGATCCTGGAGCCTCACAGTTCCTGGCATCATGACTCTGACTTTGACCTTCCTGTTGCTTGTTAAGAGCATTGTGACCTCGAGACTGCTCCAGTCTGCAGATGTGGATTTGATGTCCTTCCCTGTGTAGGGAAAGAGGGAGCCTTGTAATCATAAGGACTTTGCTTATTTGGTCCCCTCCTGGGCTGTGAGTATATCTTTGGGAGGACTTTTCTCATTGCATTAGCTCCACAAGCTACCCCTGTTTTGTAATTTAGGAACTGGTCCATGACTGACTTGTTCTTCAGAGTTTTAACATCCACCTTGTCCTGGAAACACACTCTGGCCTCTGTGACATGCATCTTCTGGACCCTCCCCTGCTTTCCAGTGGTGAAGCCCCTGAACAAATGCCTCATTGTATTTGGAAGGTGCCCTTCAGTGGAGCAGGTGAGAGGCATGGGGATGCCTGGGGTGTACTTTGATATTTCGATTATTTACTATTAGCTTGTGTATTTTTGTGACATTTAGGAGGTTCTGACATATAGCAATGACAATCCATCTTACTCTTCCCCTACATTCTTTTTTTTTAAATAAATTTATTTATTTATTTATTTATTTTTGGCTGTGTTGGGTCTTCGTTGCTGGGCAGGCTTTCTCTAGTTGTGGCGAGCGGAGGCTACTGTTCGTTGCAGTGGCGGGCTTGTCATTGCGGTGGCTTCTCTTTGTTGCAGAGCCCAGGCCTTAGGTGCGCGGGATTCAGTAGTTGTGGCATGCAGGCCCTAGAGCGCAGGCTCAGTGGTTCTGGCGCTTGGGCTTAGTTGCTCCGTGGCATGTGGGATCTTCCCGGACCAGGGCTCAAACTGGTGTTCCTTGTGCTGGCAGGCAGATTCTTAACCACTGCATCGCCAGAGAAGTCCCACCCTTCCCCTACAATCTTAAAGATTCTTTTTAATATTTGCTTTTTGGCCTTTAAAATGATATCTCATTTTGATTTGCATTTACTTAGATTCCAAATACACTAAAACGTTTATTAGGCATTTATGTGTCTGCTATTGTATATTATATTATTTCTTCATATATTTCCACATCTATTCACATTACATTTATCCTAGATCACAGGAGATATGCCTTATTGAGCTGGAGAACTATAGGTTACACACTGAGCCTTATGACCCATGCACTACTATTATCCATATATCAGCAACATGAGGTATAGAGAGATTAAATAACTTGTAGTTTTCCTCTGCTACCTGACGCTGAAGACAAATTGCCTTTGTCACAGAGATAAGAGAAGTCCTGACTAGAAAGAGTTCTTTTCAGCTTTGCTAGGAAAGCCAGAGGAGCTCTACTTAGGTCACACATGCGCTTGTCTGCCTTCTGCCCACAGGGATGAATGGTCTTTGTCTCTGGTGGCCAGTAGAGGGCGTGAATTCCCTCCTGTGATTTCCACCTCCCTACAAAGTCACTAGCGCCTGGATTTTGTTTCTTAGTAGATGCTGCCTTACTATGGGCAGCCCTGGACTGCCCTCATGTCCAAGTTGGCTTTTCTTTTTCTTTTTTTTTTATTTTCTTAGATATAATTGACATAATATAAGCTGGGCATATTTAAACAATACAATGTGATAAACATTGACAAGTGTATACACCCATGAAACCATCACCACAATCAAGGTAATGAAGATATCCATCATCTCCAAAAGTTTCCCTGTTATAGTCCCTTCCTTCTGCTACCTGCCTGTCTCTTACTCTCTCCCCACCAGACAACTACTGAGCTACTTTTTATCCCTATAGATTAGTTTACATTTCCTAGAATTTTATGTAAATAGAATCATGCAGTATAAATGATTTTGGGGGGGTCTGGCTTTTTTCATTCAGCTTCATTATTTGAGATGCACCCCTGTTTGGTTCCTTTTCGTGGGTGAATAGTACTCCGCTGCATGGATGTGCACATTACTTGTTCACCTAATGATAGGCATTTGGGTTGCTTCCAGTTTCTGGCAATACAAATAAAGCTGCTATGGATTTTCCTGTATAAGTCCTGTGAGGACATATACTCTCATTTCTCTAAGCAAATATCTAGGAGTGGAATAGATGACTCATACAGAAGAGATAAATTTCACTTTTTAAGAAACTACCAAAGTGTTTTCCAAAGTGGCCATGCCACCACTGTACATTCCCACCAGCAGTGAAGGAGAGTTCCATTCACTCCACATCCTCTAACACTTACTAGAGTCAGATTTTAAAACTGTACCCATTTCATAGTTATGTAGTAGTATTCAACTGTGGTTTTAATCTGTATTTCCCTAATGACTAAAATACTAAGCATCTTTTCATGTTTTTATCTGCCATCCACACATCTTTTTTGGTGAAGTGTCTCCAAACAAATCAAATCTGTCAAAAATATTGAAAGGAAAAATTTTTTCAATTTAAAGAACATCCGTTCTCCAGCCCCATCTTTTTTATGGGTTGTGATCTGGCTCAGGCCATTATCTGGGCAAAGGGGACATCTTCATGTTCCTCCACCAAAAAGTGAGTGTTTTATGTCTGCCAATCCGGGAGGACAGACCTGACTTCAGGCTCCCCAAGATGCAGGGGCCAGCTCTGGGAGCCAGCTCCAGGGAGCCCTCACCATGGCTGCCTTCCCTGAGATGTCTCTGTGGAGTCAGTCAGTCCTCAAAACATGTGTGGATGAGGAATAAAGGTGTACTGGGGAAGAGGCTGGGATTGGGTCTCACTCATCTTAAACTGTTTCGTGTTCAAGGACATTAAAGAGTGGGCCCCACCCTGGTGCACCCCAAACTGCATAATAAGGGCTTCTAGAAACTGTCAAGGACCTGAATAAAGAAAGGATAACTCTTGAGATGTTCACTTAACTGATCACACATGAACTGAAGGACAGTAAAATGAAAGCACATGAAAGAGTGAGTCCCATTGCCAACCTCCCTGTATGCTGAGTGAAAGACCACATACATCATCCTGGACATGTGAGTATCTGTCATAGTCACTGACTGATGGCCCCAGTGTCAATCTCTATCTAAGTATTACTAAGTCTATTAACTACCTTCTTTCTTATTTTGAGACAACAATAGTCTAGGCTCTTTTTCAACTTTAATCTATGCTCTTGAAACAGTGTGAATCTCCCTTTTTAAAAAGAGCCGATGATTCTGTGAACCTTATGATTGACATCCTTGAGTGTATTTCCTGGGTTTAATATATGGAATTAGATTGTGAGTCACAGTTTTATTGGGTAAATTGTGTTCAAGCAAGAAAAGTGGATGTTAATTCTAAAAACCGAATTAGTGTTTATAATGTAAAAATCAACAGTGCACTTATTCACCAATCTCGTCTCTCAGTTACAGAGTCCAAGCTCATACTGCTCGCCTCATGCCTGGCCAATAAATCAAGAGACAAGTTGCTGGGGCAAGGAATAGCAACTTTATTCAGAAACCTGGCAGACCAAGAAGATGGTGGACTCGTGTCCCAAAGAACCATCTTGCCTGAGTTAGAATTCAGGCTTCCTTTATACTAAAAGGGGAGGGAGTAAAATCAAACATTTCCTGGTTCTGGTCAGCCTCCAGAGGGGATGTGTTAATTTCTTCCTTCCTACAGTCATTCACAGGTGGACGTGGTCAGGATGTCTCCGGTGAGCTAAACTAAGGTATTTTGGCTTAATGCTCATCACCTGGGAGGCAGAGTTGCCAAAGATGGGCCATTATGTAAAATTTAAGTTTATAGGCAACACCCCTTTAGTAATTAACTTGTAATAAAATACAAAGGTTCTTCCCTATTACATCCCCTTCTCCTCAGTCACAAAATTAGACTGTCTCACAGCCTCTTTATTGTTAGGTGCGGCCATGAGACGGAGTCCTGGCCAAGTTTACGTGGCTAGAAGTGATATTTGGCCCACACAGGCCTGGCCTATGAAAACACTCCCCCAAGAGAGGTAACATGCTCTTTCATCCTCTACAGTGAGTGGGATAGACCCAAGCACTGGAGCCAGATTTGAAGCCATATGTTGACAATGGCAAATCCATAAAAAAGACAGTCCTGGGGTCCTGGATCATTGTTAGGAGAAAAGCCATAAGCAGAGTCACTTGATTTTGAAAGCCTACGTTTAGGTGTTATATGAAGCAAAGATAAGCTTGTATGGTGTTCAAACAATATTCACATGTTTTTCTGTTGCAGAAGCTAACTTCACCTTAACTGACAGAAGTCTGTACACCAAAGAAAGTTTTCCATAAAAAAAAAATATATATATATATATATATTTCAAATCGGGGAAATATCAAAGACTCCCTGAAAATTTGCAAAACTAAATGATAAATGTAAATCATAAAGGTAATTATTTAAGGAATATAAATCATGTTCTTCTCTCTAAACTTTTTTTTTGTGGAAATTGAAGATGTACAAGCATGATTTTGGTTTCTGGTATTTTAGATCTGATACAGAAATACAAGGGTAGATTGCCTTCTTGTACTTAGCAAACAATAATAAAATTAAGAGTGTTCCAATTTCACTTTCTTCTTTATTTCCTGATTTTTCGTAGGGATTTGTTAAATGGGAGAAAAGCTCACTTCAATTTCCCCTCTGATAAGCTCCAAGGCACACTGGCTGAATGACCCCTGCTTCAGAGAGCTACTGAGTTCTTGGAAGTTCCTTTGGACAATTCCAAAACAAGTACAAGCCTGAAGAGATTCTACCTTTATCTTCTGCTCCAGTTGTTCCTGATTGTGATCAAAGTTAGAGAGAGATTTATCAAGGAGTCTCTTACCTCAGGCTGCACTGTAGTCCTCTGTCAAGCAGGTTGAAAAGCGGCGGATGGTCAAAACAGGTGCTTCGGTGCCTTTGGGGTTTTGATAATCCCCTGTTCTTCTCCTGAAACTTGAAGTCGGTCCTGACATTATGGCGTGACTTAGAAGAGATCCTTTCCAGATATCTTAAAGCCATGAAGATTTCCTTGCTCTCCAAGCTATGGCACGAAGGCTTGTCCCAGGAAAGAGAACAGGTATGGCTAGAGCAGAGCATCTCCAGGGCCATCAACGAAAACCAGGGCCTCGAAAATTTCCGTGATTCTCCGAGATGGCCGCAAGGAGGCGCTTGGCTTTGTTCGCCACTCATCAACGGCCTGCAGAGGGCGCCCGACTCGCCCCGGGACCGATAGGCTCCTTAGTGGGTGCGGGATCCACGTCCTGAGTCCGGGAGATGTGGCGCCTTTTCCCGGACGAGAAACCCACTTACATTTATCGCAGGTCCGCCTGCGTGACCCCTGGGGGCTGCGGAAATGGTGAATAAAAAGTTGCTTTTCCCAGGCCCTGACTGCCAGGAGGAGCTCGGCTGCGGAGATCTCTCGAGACTATTTTCTGAAAAAATGAGCACAGAACCTCCCGTTTTCCGCGCTTTCCCCATCTTTTGACTCTCGACTTTCTCGTATAACATTTTAGCAAGACTTATTTTACAAAAGTATCCATTTATTGAGGCATTTGGAGAATCCATTTGTTGAGGCATTTGGAGGCTGGAAACCATCACGTGCTGTACTAAGTTTTCCATATTCAGGGTTGTTTCTTGGGAGAGATCCCGACACAAATCCAGAGAAAGGGAAAACATATCCATGATCGGGGCAAGATATACAAATATTGGGGCTTCCGGTTGAAAAAGCTGGGGCCAGTGCCCGCAGAGTCATGTGACATAATCACTTTTTTGGTGGAAATAATGGATTTTACAACCTTGTGTGTACCTGTCACCACTGTTCCTTATATAGCTGACCACTAGCATTATGTCAATATCATCTTTTTCCGTAGTATCAATAATTTCCTAAGCTAGATAATATCTAAATTTCTCTTTCATTTCAATAAAGTTAATAAATCTTTCTTCTGTTGTTATGACAGTATTCTTAATGTGAACATGCTTAATAATCTGACATTTCTGCAGCAAGGAATGCATTTGTCATACAATTAAAAAATAAGTATAGGGGCTTCCCTGGTGGCGCAGTGGTTGAGAATCTGCCTGCCAATGCAGGGCACACGGGTTCGAGCCCTGGTCTGGGAAGATCCCACATGCCGCAGAGCAGCTGGGCCCGTGAGCCACAATTACTGAGCCTGCGCGTCTGGAGCCTGTGCTCCGCAACAAGAGAGGCCACGACAGTGAGAGGCCCGCGCACCGCGATGAAGAGTGGCCCCCGCTCGCCGCAACTAGAGAAAGCCCTCGCACAGAAACGAAGACCCAACACAGCCATAAATTAATTAATTAATTAATTTTTAAAAAAAAATTTAAAAAAACAAAAATAAGTATAATATTTTGCGTCTTACTTTCTCCATGGTATTTCAGATCAAACGTGATTTCTTAGCATTATAAATTCGTTTGGAATTTTATTACACAAATAAGGTGGGGGAAAGAAAGCAATACTAATGGAGAAACACATGTAATGGTCATAGCCTCCCAAAACAGGCTCATTCTAAGACTGAGATTTAATCAAAGGATTATAGAATGCTCCCCCTCCCCCACAGTTTACCGCCATACTAAAAGGAATTCAGTATAACAAGAGTGTATAACAGCTGAAAGAGCTACAAGACACAAACTCTCTCTGAGGAGGAGAATTTATGGAAGCCCAGAGTTCCAAGGGAATGAAAACAAGGACACTAGAGGTGTTTGAAGGCTCTAGAACCTAGAGTTACAGCAAACATTAAGAACAGCTCAACTCCTAGCCCAGTTAACATAAATCTTCACACAAAAGGCCTATTTACCTCAGTTCATATGATTCAATACAACATGTCTGGCTTTCAACAAAAAAAATTACAAGGCATGCCAAAGGGATATTTATTTTTTTTAAAAAGTCAATATCAGTAAGAACAGTGAGCTTTGTGGCATTTTAAATTGCCCTCTTCCATCCTTCTCTTCCCAGTTCCATGGTAGCTTGAAAATCAGCAGGTTCACAACCAAGGTAGCTGTGAAAAATAGCAGCCTACCAGCCACAGGAAGGGACAATTGGTTCAGGAGCTCCCCAAAGCCCCATCTCCAGAGAACTGTCACTATTTGAACTATTTTTCAGCTCCCCGAAAAGGCCTCATTCACAGGCTTGTCTTTATTTGACCCAACTCGGAACTCACTCCATGGGAGAAGCCCCTGTCCCCAGAGAGAGGATCTAAAACAGTCAGTGGCAGTTGTTTAACACCACAGCTGCCTGAAGCATTGATACTGCTTGGGGCAAGCAGAGGCCAGCCAAAAACATAAGGAAAACCTAGGGAATGAGATGCCCATAGGAGGGTTGAAAAGCTCTCGCATATTCTTGGGGATCTAAAAGGTTACGTGTGCGTGCAGGACTGTGCACACACCCAGGAAAGACCTAGGAAGGCCTAATCACTCACCTCTGGCTAACCTTGAGATTGTGCACAAAGAGCAAAGGCTAAGAGAGAATTATAAATTGCTGGAGTATTGAAGACGCGCCCAGAAACACACAACAGACCCTCAGCAAAGACTATGAGACTTACTGGTTCAGTTAATTTAAGGAAATCTCTATCTAATCATTGGCAGACTACTAGGCTAACTGAGTACACACTTCAGTAGCTAACATGACATAAAATACGAATGTTCAGAAGTAGCCCCAGAAAGTCACAAATCAAACAACAACAACAGCATCAATAACAAACCCTAAGGAGATCAAGTTCTGATTTCCAGACTTGTCACATTTTATTGTTTAAAATGCCCAGTTTTCAACAAAATAGTAAAAGACATGCAAAGAACCAGGAAAGTATGGCCCATACATAAGAAAAAAGCAGTCAAGGGACTTCCCTGGTGGTCCAGTGGTTAAGAATCCACCTTCCAATGCAGGGGACGCGGGTTCGATCCCTGGTCGGGGAACTAAGATCCCACATGCCGTGGGGCAACTAAGCCCGCACGCCACAACTACTGAGCATGCGAGCCACAACTAGAGAGCCCACATGCCGCCCACGTACTCTGGAGCCCGCACGCCACAGCTACTGAGCCCACACACTCTGGAGCCTGTGCACCAGAACTAGAGAGAAGCCCACGCCCCACAACGAAAGATCCCACATGCCGCAATGAAGATCCCGCATGCCGCAACTAAAACCCGGTGCAGCCAAAAATAAATAAATAAATAAATAAATAAATAAATACTAAGAAAAGAAAAGAAAAAGCAGTCGAACAACTACCCCTAAGGAAGCCCACACATTGGACTTATTAGACAAAGACTTTAAATCAGCTATTTTATATGATTAAGAACTCAGGAAAACCGTGAATAACTAAAGGAAAGTATGAGAATACTATCTCATAAAATAGAAAATATCAATAAAGAGATAGAAATTACATTTTTAAAAAAGATCCAAATAGAAATTCTAGATCAGCCACACTGGTGATCATTCATGTTTACATGACTGATCTCCAATAAAAACCTTTGACACCAAGGCTTAGGTGAGCTTTCCTAGTTGGAAATACTCCATGCATATTGCCAGACCCTGTTGCTGGGAGAGGTAAGCACAATCCACACAATCCCACTGGGAATGGACAACTGGAAGCTCATACCTGGAACTCTCCTGGACCATTCCCCATGCTTCTCTTCCTTTTGCTGATTTTAGTCTGTATCCTTTCACTGTAATAAACCATAACTGCGAGTATAACAACTTTTCATCAGGGTTCTCAATAATTGCTCTTAATGCTTTTAAAAAATTAACAATATATTTTTCCTAATTTAAACATAATGCTTGTCATACTAGATGTTCATTGTAATGTTATTTAAGGTCTTGACAAATTGGAACCAACCTAACTATCCAACAACACAGAAATGGTGTCTCTCATAGATACAGAAAAAACATGGGTAGTTGCCAGAGGAAAGGGGGTGGGAGGAGCTGAAATAGGTGAAGGGCATTGAGAGGTACAAACCTCCAGTTAAAAAATAAATTAGCCATGGGGATGTAATCTACAGCATAAGGACTATGGTCAATAATATTGTAGTAACTTTGTATGGGGACAGATAGTTACTAGACTTTTTTTTTTTTGGCTGCGTTGGGTCTTTGTTGCTGCGCGCGGGCTTTCTCTAGTTACGGCAAGTGGGAGCTACTCTTCATTGAGGTGCCCGGGCTTCTCACTGCGTTGGCTTCTCTCGTTGTGGAGCACAGGCTCTAGGCGTGAAGGCTTCAGTAGTTGTGGCTCATGGACTCTAGAGCGCAGGCTCAGTAGTTGTGGCACACAGGCTTAGCTGCTCCGCGGCATGTGGGATCTTCCCAGGCCAGGGCTCGAACCTGTGTCCCCTGCACTGGCAGGCAGATTCTTAACCACTGCACCACCAGGGAAGTCCACTAGACTTATTATGGTGATCATTTCATAATGTATGCAAGTGTCAAATCACAATGGAGTACACCTGAAACTAACATAATATTGTACGTCAACTATATTTCAATTAATTAATTAAGAAATGCCGTCTGTAACAGGCAGCCTCTAACATGCCCTACAGTGATCTCCACTTCCTGGTAGTCACACCCTTGTGTAGTCCCCTCCCACACTGCCCCAGGGAGGAGAAGGCTGTGGACAAGAGAGGTGAGCATTATAGTAAGTCCCCTACATACGAACCTTCAAGTTGCGAACTTTCAAAGATGCGAACATGTGTTCGCATGTCCAATCACGTAAGTTAGTTCATGTGTCTGGCATACATTGTCATGGGCGTGCATCCTCTACAAGTGGTTGTGCTTTTGTATACTTTACTATACAGTACTGTGTAGAGTACACTAGCACAGTATCTTTATTTCAAACCCAGGATGTCCAGAAGCAAGCATAAAAGCAGCGGTATATAGACGATTGTGTTAGTTGGGTACCTAAGCTAATTGTGTTGGACTTATGAACAAATTGGACTTACAAATGTGCTCTCAGAATGGAACTCGTTCATATGTAGGGGACTTACTGTGCATGTGGGAGGGTCGGGGGAAAGGGCAGAAAGCAGTGAGGAAGGAAGAAGAGGCCAGATGGCACAGCTGAGGCAAAGGATCCCTTCCAATTCTAAGGCTGCGTTTGGCCAGGCTTGATCCCACGGCTTTCCTTTCTCCTTTCAGCTCTGTTTTCCCTGGTCTGTTCTTTCCCAAGAAGAGAAGAAAATACCCAAATTAGAGGTGAGTCACGGCTGCCTTTTTCCTGAAATACCCTCTCCAGTTTTTTTTTTTTTAATTTAATTAATTAATTTATTTATTTATGGCTGTGTTGGGTCTTCGTTTCTGTGCGAGGGCTTTCTCCAGTTGCGGCAAGCGGGGGCCACTCTGCATCGCGGTGCGCGGGCCTCTCACTATCGCGGCCTCTCTTGTAGCAGAGCACAGGCTCCAGACGCGCAGGCTCAGTAATTGTGGCTCACGGGCCTAGTTGCTCCGCGGCATGTGGGATCTTAGCAGACCAGGGCTCGAACCCGTGTGCCCTGCATTGGCAGGCAGATTCTCAACCACTGCGCCACCAGGGAAGCACCCATCTCCAGTTTTAAAGATTTTTCTCTATCTCTCTTCTCAAGAATAGAATAACGGTATAACATACTCAAGAACAGAAGAATAATATAACAAATATCCATGCTGCTTCCACTGAGAATTGTCACCTCTTCCCTTCCATGGGGGTAGGGAGATCAACCATCATTAATTATCCATGTCAGGTTCTCTGTTAAACAGTTTACATCAATTACTCATTGAAGAGTATATATATATGAGACAGAAGAGGGAGGAGATGTGGGGATATATGTTTATGTATAGCTGATTCACTTTGTTATACAGCAGAAACTAACACACCATTGTAAAGCAATTATACTCCAATAAAGATGTTAAAAAAATAAATAAAGTAAAACTACAGATTAAAAAAAAAAGAGAGTATATGTATATGTAGTGGATAGTAGTATCCCCATTTTCAAGATGATGTGAAAGACACAGACCCAAAGAAACTTCCAGGATCATAGAGATAGTAAGTGGCAGAACCAAGACTGGAATGCAGCTCTCTCTGACCCTGCCACTGCGCCATGCTGTCTCCTAGATCTGTGTCCAATTTACAATCCTATCATCACTGATTTCCCTCAGTGATGATAGGATTATAAATCCTACTGTTGACAGTGAGACTTTTTTTTTTAACTCCTGATGTAAGAAGCAGAACATAAAGCCTTTTGTTTTGAATGACATATCTTTAAGTTACCCGGAATGATTTTATCCGTGTGTGTTAACTAGTTTTTAGTGTGTTTTTTCCTTTGTAAATTATATAGCCCATTTATTTTAAATCTTAGTGTTTATTTTCATCATCTATATGAAGCCTTGCCTTTTGATGTCTTATAAAAATTTTTAAAAATACAACTGTTGGGCTTCCCTGGTGGCACAGTGGTTAAGAATCCGCCTGCCAATGCAGGGGACACGGGTTCGAGCCATGGTCCAGGAAGATCCCACATGCCGTGGAGCAACTAAGCCCGTTCGCCACAACTACTGAGCCTGCGCTCTAGAGCTTGCGGGCCACAACTACTAAGCCCGTGCGCCTAGAGCCCGTGCTCCGCAACAAGAGAAGCCACTGCAACGAGAAGCCCGCGCACTGCACCGAAGAGTAGCCCTTGCTCTCCGCAACTAGAGAAAGCCCGCGCGCAACAACGAAGACCCAACACAGCCAAAAATAAATAAATTTATATATATAAAAAAAAATACAACAGTTATGTGTTCCCTTTGGATAAAAGTTGTAATTACTCAAAAGTGTTTAACTGGAAGTCCAATAACCTCAGGCACTCTCAGGGTTTAAACTGTTTCTTCCAACCCTCCCTGTCCCCAGTGCTTGACTCTCAGAAATGCCAAGTCCAAGTGGCAGGAAGATCTCTGGGTCTGATGATAAGTAAAGACTCACCAAAGCGAAGGGCCTTCTAGCCTTAGGAGTGATCGCTAATGATAGGGAGTCTCTTTCCACTAGGAATGGTGGAGGGTCGTCCAAAGACTGCAGAGTCTGAGCAGGGCCCTTAGCTTGCCTTCATGTGGCTTAGAAATAGATGCTTCCCTGGGGAAGACCCGGCTTTTGGGTCTTCCCCAAAAGCTTGGTGGGGGGGGCACATCTGAACACAACCTTACATTGAGCCAAGAATCTGGTGATAAATGAGATCAATTCCTCAGTCAACCAAGACAGCGTGTTCTCCTTAGACTGGAGTGATGCTTGACAGGTCTTGGAGAGCAGTGTCCAACCCCAAAGATTGATCAGACCCTTTCCAAAGTTTGAACTTCTTGCCTTATAAAGATGCTCAGGGACAAATTCTGCTGTTTATTTCTTTCCTCCTTAAGGATTTTCTTCTCCAATCTTGAAAACATTGAAAATTCAATAACCTGAATCCGTTAACACTGTCTAGTAACTTTCATTTTTTCTTTTTCATTTGTTGTCCTAATAGCAGTGTGACCAACTTGGAAAATAATGAGTCAGTAATCTTTGTTTTCCACATTTGCCAAAATCATCACTTTGGTTTCATTCTTTAAGACTATAGAAAAGAGTTCAGAATCAGGAATTAGAGAACTCTCTTCTTGCTGATCTGCCTATAATGGATTTCATCATGGGAGAATGTCCCCATAATTGATTCATGTAGCTCCTCTGAATCTATTTATTCAACATTTATTAAGTGTCTACTGTGTGTCAGGCAGCACCATGTTATTAATTGGGGATATTCGACCTGGCCTTAAGGAAGTCTACAGTATAGCAGGGGAAGATGTAGAGACAAGTGCAACAAAGTATTGTAGAGGCTGTGAAGTGTTTACAAGGTATGGTGTCAGGGGGTGGGGGGCAGAAGAGGGAGTGGTCAATTCCATTGGGAATAGAGTTTCTGGAAGTTCTTCATGGAAGATGTGATGCTTAAGCTTTGCTTGGGGGAGGCATTTGGGAAAGAGCAGACTTTGAAGCCAGTATCCTCAGTCCAACTGTGAAGCCTGAGATTTTCTAGCTGTGTAACACTGAGCAAGGGAACCTCTGAGCCTGCTTTCAGTTTCTGTAACATTAGGATCATAGTAGCAATCTCATAGTGCAGTGGTGAAGGTTACCTTAAACATATATATTGAACATTGTTGGTGGAGGAGATCAGCAGGGAAAGGGTATTCAGATCCAAACTCCCAGGGCTGGAAGGAACTCCTCTGGGTCAATCTAGTGCCTGAAAACTGTCTGCCCTGGGAGCTGTCTGTGGTGCTGATTTCACCAGGGCTTCACACTCATTATCTTGGGAAGACCTGCTCAGCACTCTGCCTGTGTTGTTCTTCAGGGGTCTGAACTGCTGTCTCCATCTCAGCAGAAGCCTGGGCTCCAACAAGTGTGCAGACCCCACCCCCTCCCTGCCCATTCCCAGCCTGCCAGTTCAGCCCTTCTGTGAGCCTTGTGGAAGAAGGGCTGACTCAGAACCATATGATGGGATAGGGGTTCTCAGTATCCATACTCCTGGTTCTGTAGAGGTAGAATGGGGCAACTATATGGGTTTGTCCACATCCTCCACCTGTCTGAGAAGAGTGCCAGGCTCCAACTCTAAACTTCTGCAGAGGAAACTCAGCACTCCCCCACAAAGCCTAGGAAGTGCTTACCTCCTGCTAGAGCAACTGGGGAAAATTTTGTCCCCCAGGGGACACTTGGCAATGTCTAGAGATATTTTCGGTTGTCACTACTCAGGGGTGGGGGCATTCATTACTGGCTTCTAGAGGCTAGAAGCCAGGGATGCTGCTAAACATTCTACAATGCATAGGACAGTCCCCTACAACCAAGAATTATCTGGCCAATTAGGCCCAAAAACTAGTGCTGAGGTCGAGAAACCCTGCTCTAGGGTTTGAGGCAATTTGGTGTGGTGTCTAGAACCTTACCGGACATCAAGATCTAGCTCAATGTTCTTTATTTACCAGCTATGACCTTAGATAAATCATTGAACTGCTCTGAGCCTCATCTTCTACATATGTATGTTTAGGTTCCTGGACTAGAAAGCCTCAAAGCCCCTTCAAGTTCACACTCAACATGTCTGCATAAATACTTGCTGAGTACACCGCTAGGAACCAACATTCTGTGGTACTATGTACATAAAATATCAGGAAATGCATAAAATGTCAAAAGGAAAGGAACATAATGGGGGGAAAGTGAGAGCTGATAAAAGGTTACTACCCAAATATACACAGAATTTATGCGAATATAAGTGTTCAGATAAAACACAGGCTCTTAAACTTCAGGTGGTGACAAAAAATGACATCTTCACTAGCAATTAAAGAGACACAAAATAAAATAACTACGCCATGTTTGCTAATCTTTTGAAAAAAACAACTCAAAGTGCTTAGGAATGCAAGGTAGTATATGTACTTAGATATTCCTCTGTTTCCCTCTGAACAAACCCTCAGCCTGGGACTATGAAACAGTAGCTACAGAACTGGTTATGCTGCACAATCAAATCATTCCATCATAAAGAGGATACTTAAAGTTTCTTTCTATATCTATAAAAATTTGTGCCAGCCTTTGGACACTAACTGAAACATCAGTTCTCCTGGATTTCAGACCTTGAGACTCAGACTAGAACTACACCATCAGCCCTCCTGGGTCTCCAGCTTGCTGACTCACCTGCAGATCTTGGTACTTGTCAGTCTCCAAAATCATGTGAGCCAGTTCCATATAATAAATATCTTTCTGTATATATAAAAAATTAATGAGGGACTTCTCTGGCAGTCCAGTGGTTAAGACTCTGCGCTTCCACTGCAGGGGACACGGGTTCCATCCCTGGTCGGGGGAACTAAGATCCTGCATGCTACACGGCGTGGCTAAAAAAAAATAAAAATTAATTAGCATTCTAAAGTAAAGAACAAGGTACTAGATTACCCTCCTCCCTCCTTATTCACCAAACAATAAGGCACTGGATTTAAAGAATTAATTTTCAGAATTAGGAATAAACCGCCTTATCACACCTTCCTTTCGCCTCTTAATTATCTTGAATACCACCTTCAGAGTTAATGGGAGCCGCAAAGGGTGTAGAGACCCCAGAAGGAAAGGACTGTGAGTGTACTCTTTAGGAGAGGAAGATGTAAAGCTGCTGGTGTATCTCTTTCCATGTGGAAGTCCCTTTCTGAGGCAGTCAATGTGGATCTTCCTCATTTGTTCCCGTACAAGAGGCTCCTTTATAAGAAAGACCAGAAAGAGGTCACTTCCAGAAATGGCACTTTCAAGCTGATGTAATTTGGAGATGGAGACCTCTATCACACTGGTTTCAGTCATTTGACAAGGATGGGCCACCCTAGCTGTGCCAAGAGGGAGAGGGCACACAGCACAGGAAACATCTTTAATTACCCTTCTTAAAATCATCTTTTCATGATCCTCCATTGCATCACTCTGAGTGTGAGGAAACAGACCTCTTCACTCTGCCTGTAGGTCAAGGAGAGAGAAGTAGCCGACACCTCCGAGGAAAAGGTACTACCAGAGGAATGAGCCTAGGAAGTACTCCTCTGCTGGATACAGAGTGAAGGTGCAAAAGGTGCACATATTTGGGCCTCAGAGAGAGAATGCAGGCGCTGTTGCTCACTGAGCAGTCCTTTACGTGGTACCGACGACATCGCGTGACTTGGGAAGTGTCAGCTGGGAAGAGGCAGAAAAGCCTTACCAGTCAGCAAGGTGATGTGGCTTCCCAGTGAACTGTCAAAACTTGCCAGGGCTTAGGGCTTCACTCTCTGCCAGGCTGTGAATTCATGTAGACAGGGAGCCATGAATGACTTGTTCACCACTGCCTCCTAAGCACAGCTCTGTGCTTGGCACATAGGTACACTCCACAGATGCTTTAAAAAAATTTAAAAAAAAGGTTAAATATTTAATGGAATCTTTTAGGTGAACATTCACATGATACTGGAAAGCATGAACAGGAAGAGGAAATTCTGTTTCTGGAATAGCTATGGTATGATAATGGAATTTGGCCCTTTTAAAATCAACAAATGTGTCTTAGAATTGGGTGAAACTCTCTTATTAGGAAATTAAACTACTTTCTGCAGGAGCACAATTGTTGCACTTCTCATCAAAGTGCTTTCTTTGGTCCCTTACTTCAGTTATTTGATTTTATTTTTTTAATGATGTAATAGTTTGAAGGTTGACCAAAAAAAAAAGGCTGAGTAAAACCTGGGACCTGGATACAATGTCATAATTAAACTGAGAAGTAAAATGTAGTAAAGGAATATGCTTTTATCACTTCACCTAACAGTCCAAAGAATAACTCTTAAGAATAAGGGAACTCTACTTAAACCACACATAGTCTAGCTCAATTTACCCACCACCACCAAGCAACATAGGTAAGTACTATAAAGGACTCACCCAACTCAACAAATCCACCTGCCAGTTTCTACTACATAATTCACTTAGGCTTTATACTCCTTAAATGCAAATGTTTCTGGAAGATGAAATACTAAAAACGCAATAATTTAAATCAAGCCCCATGGACTTCCCTGGTGGCACAGTGGTTAAGAATCTGCCTGCCAATGCAGGGGACACGGGTTCGAGCCCTGGTCCAGGAAGATCCCACATGCCGCGGAGCAACTAAGCCCGCACGCCACAACTACTGAGCCCACGTACTGCAACTACTGAAGCTCGCAAGCCTAGAGCCTGTGCTCCGCAACAGGAGAAGCCACAGCAGTGAGAAGCCCGCGCACCACAACGAAGAGTAGCCCCCGCTCGTTGCAACCAGAGAAAGCCCGCGCGCAGCAACGAAGACCCAACGCAGCCAAAAATAAATAAATAAATAAATTTATTTAAAAAAAGAAAAAAATCAAGCCCCATGATATTCCCTCACCTTTTTTTAGCTCCTTGATATTGTCCCCACCAGGAGCCTGTGATTTACTGGTAACTCCAACATTCTTGAAAACTATTATATAATAAACACTGCGCAAGTCAATACTTAAAGGAAATCAAATTCATAAATCATCATGTGGCAGTCTCAGGATGAAGTTCACAAACAGAAATTCCTAAAATGCAACAGAGTCTAGAGAACTACAGGACAGGAGTAAAACTGACGATGCACCAATACCCTAGCTGACTTCGGGCACTGACCTTCACCCTCTGATTCCAAGATCAGTACAGAATCCTAATGCACACTGCAGACAGAAAAACACAGTCATGGCTTTACCTACCCCTCCTCTGAGAATCTGGAGAAATGTTTCTCTTCAGAAAAAAAAAAACAAAACACAAACCAAACAAACAAAAAAAACCCTACATTTCCAAATTCAATCAACCGGATAACCTGGCAGCAACCCCAGGCTAATCGCAGAGCTCCAAAACAACCCTCTCTCTGACGCCTGTCAACTTCACTGGGCAAAGGTAATCGGCAATCCCTGACTTTCCGGCTAGGTCGGGCCCCATCCAGGGAGGCTAAGCGCAGGGGGAGCTTCACACCAACCCGTCGGTGATAGTAGACTGTGTGCCATTCACTGAGGCCCTTGGCGAGAGGTCCTCCTTTTATCCAATTTGCATCTTACAGCTGACGCCACCCCACCCCCAGCGCTCCAGGACCAGGCTCAACTCTGTAAGGGACACAAGAGTCCAACTCAAAACTCCACTCAGTCACCTAGACCGTCCGACTGGAAGAGGTCAAGGAAAGGAGATGTGGGTGGGAGCGAAGCAAGCTACCTCCTAAAGCAAACCAAGCAAGTCCGCCAGAAGGTGAGTCCTAGAGCGAGAGAGCGATCCTTCTCGGGAAGGCACAGGAGAAAACTTCGTCACGGGGGAAGTCGGCGAGCCGCGGGGAAGGGTGCCCGGGAGTCCCTCCGGGGCCGAGGCGGGATTGGCTCAGGGCTGGGTGTCGGCTCTTCGGCCGGGTCTCGGGGGCCTGCAAGTCCCCGCCGCCGGGCCGGGCCCGCTAGGCTCCGCTCTCCGCCTGGGGCTGCCGGCCAGTCGTGGCCGCAGCCTCGGCCGCGTCTCGGGCCGGACTCCTCGCCGTCCCCGCCAGGTGCCGGGCGCCGGAACTAGCGCGGCTGCCGGGGACGGGGTTCCGACAGGAAGTGACCGGAACCTGTTCTCGCAGCGCGGCGGGATGTTGCCCATGTCTCGGGGGCCCGGACTCTTCCGCGGTCTGCACCAGCGGCGGCGGCGGCGGCTCCTTCCACACACGCGGGTAGGCGGCGGTTGCCTCGAGGGGCGGGAGGTTCCCGTCCAGCCCGGCCTGGAAGCGCCGGCCCTGGAGGCCGGCGGCTAGGGCGGCGACTCGGAACGCACAGCCGGCTCGTCCGGTCCGGGCCCTCGCGGGAGCGCGCGCGGCGGGCGGAGGAGGCCGTCGGCGATGGGGCCCGCGCGACAATCCCATAGATGCTTTTCAAATATATGAACCTATCATGTGAACTCTAAAGTAGTGTTGTAGAAATGAAAGTCATTTTTACGCATAAAACTGAAAGTAGGTTCAGCTTAAACCATCATCTTACTTTGTCTTTTTATTTTCATCGGTGATATTCTTGAACCTCAGAGGTTCCTCAATATTAAATCCACCCAAGGTAGCGCGGTTGGACAGAAGATGAGCACCGTGGTTATCCTTCCAATCACTGGGCTTGCTCAACTGGTTTGGGGTAGATGCACCAGAGGGGTGGTTTAGTGGGAGGGAAAATTAGGTGGCCTGGGAGTTAGGAAACCTGTTTTCCAGGTGGCACCAGGAGCTGTGTGCGCTGTAGCAGGCCCAGCCCCAGGACACAGGATCCCTTTCCACCTTTCCCTTCCCACAGTGCCCATCCCCCTCCAGGAGCTCACACGCAATGACATCCCTGTACCAGGGCCACTTGCAACCCCTCTCCATGTACATGGGAGAGAATTGCTCAAAGAGAAAGCTGCCATGCTGGGCACTTTCAGAATCTGGCCCAGAGTGTTTCTGAACTCAGGGGTTCCAGATTTGTCAGCAGCAAGACTCTGGCGGAGGCAAGTCACTTCTTGGTATCTCTCCGTGGAAAGAAGAGCTGATTCAGCTCCAGAGTCTGGACAGAGAGGGCCAGCCACAGCACCAGGTAGCTCGGGGAGCCTGGGTCTCGGAGTTGGAGTTGAAAGAGCACTGAGCAGGCGTCCGGAGACCTGGAGACTAGTGGGTAAAAGCTGTGAGACCCGGACAAGCTGTTTAATATCTCTGGACTGTCAGCTTTGGGAAGGTCGGTGAGATGATGTATATAAAAAGCACGTTCCTGCATAGCAAGGAAACAATCACCAAAATGAAAACGCAGCCTATGGAATAGGAGAAAATATCTGCAAACCTTATATCTTATACAGGATTAATATCCAAAATATATAAGGAACTCCTACAACTCAATAGCAAAAATCCAAATAACCTGATTTTTTAAATGGGCAAAGGATCTGAAGAGACATTTCTACAAAGAAGTCATACAAATGGCCAACAGGTATATGAAAAGGTGCTCAACATCACTAATCATCAGGGAAATGCAAATCAAAACCACACTGAGCTATCATCTCACACCTGTTAGGATGGTTATTATTTTTTTTAAAAAGGGGGGGTGGTGGTGAAGGTCTGGAGAAAAGGGAACCCTTGTACACTGTTGATGAGAATGTAAATTGGTGCAGCCATTATGGAAAGGAGTATGGAAGTTCCTCAAAAAATTAAAGTTAGAACTACCGTATGATCCAGCAATCCTACTCCTGGGTATATATCCAAAGGAACTGAAATCATGATCTTGAAGAGATATCTGCATTCTCATGTTCATTGCAACATTATTCACAATTATTATAGCTAAGATATAAAAAGAACTTAAGTGTCCATCAGTGGGTGAATCAATAAAGAAAATGTGGTATCTACATACAATGGAATATTATTCAGCCTTAAAAGAGAAGGAAATCCTGCCATCTGCGACATCATGGATGAACCTGGAGGACATTATGTTAAGTAATATAAATCAGGCACAGAAGGACAAATACTACATGATATGAGGAATCTAAAATAATCAAATATACAGAAACGGAGTAGAATGGTGGTTGCCAGGGGCCATGGGGAGAGGGAAACAGGAAGGTGTTGGTTAGAGGATACAAAGTTTCAGTTATACACCATGAATAAGCCCTAGAGATCTGCTGTACAGCTTAGTGTCCATAGTTAACAATACTGTATTATACACTTAATATTTTGCTAAGAGGGTAGATCTTAAGTTATATTCGTATCACAAAAAGTAATAACAAAGAGGACAGGAGGAAACTTTTGGAGGTGATGGATGTGTTTACGGCATAGATTGTGGTGATGGTTTAATGGCTGTATACTTGTCCCCAAACTCACCAAGTTGTATACATTAAATATGGTCAGCCTTTTGTATGTCAATCATACCTGAATATGGTATTGGTTGTTTTTTTTAAAAGCATGTTCCTTTACTAAACAGTTGTCAAATCTTAAATATGCATTGTCTTGCCATGAAGCCTATTTTTCCAATAAGTTCTACCAAGAACTTTATTCTTCCAAAGTTATTCTTTTCACAACCCCCTGAGTTCATTTATCCCCTTTGCACAGAGAACTTTAATGCAGGAATTGTTAACATTTTCTTTTTTGTGAGTCTGATGGACTATGGCTTCTCTCTCCATAGAAATGCCCTGTGTGCTTGCATGCACAGACACACACACACACACAAACACACACTGTTTTGCATATAATTCCTGTGGCTTTTTGACACCCAGAGGTCCATGGATCTGGGTTTTAAAATTCCAGAAAAGGAATGTCTGAGTCCTAAAGTATCTCAGAATCCAGGATTATGATTCTTTTTTCATACTGGCCAAGCCAGTCTAGATAGTGTCAATATCCTGCTCTGCTTCTCAAGCCTGCTCCATCTCCAGGGAAAGTTCACTTCAGACCTACTGAAGTTGACTGTCCTGCCAGAGGTCATACCTTCAAATATCTCTTCCCTTACCCTCCTTGTTCCTCAAATGTCCTCAGCTGGCCTTGGCTCATTGCACTGGTGTGCAATGGAGAAGTAGCTGGGGGTAGGTGGAAGCCTTCTCATGGTAAATCAGGGCTGGGCTCCAGCTCATTTCTGCCTCCAGTGCTCCTGGGTCCTTGACAAACCTGCTTCCTAGATCCCTGGCCAGCACTCCACCCTTCCTTTGCTCTACCCCTGCCCTGGGTCCACCTGCAGGGCCACACCTAGAGAGTCATGCTTGAGGAAATAGACTGCCTCCTAATAGTGAACTCAACTTGATCAGGCGCTCCCAGCAAACACAAGAAGCTCAGAGAAGGGTCACAGTGCAAATGGTAGGAACTCACACTAAGCTTTCTTTCACAGGTGGTGGCAGGTGTTCTACATGACCTGTAAGTGGGAGAGGAATGGAAGTGATCCCCCCTCAGCCTTCCAAAAGTTGGGATCCAGAGTATTGCCCCCACTGTGGTGTCTTTTTGGTGTTTCAGATCTCATGCTAGATCAGTGTCTGAAAGGTAAGAAACTTAGAAGGACAGTGTTCCCAATAGATCAGAATGCAGACGCAGTACCGAGGCTGTGTGTGCTTCAACCCTTCAATTTCACACTTTTCGTGCTGCCTCTAAAATGGGTAGGGATACCCAGATTCATGACCCATTCACTGGACTGTCTCAGCCTGAGAATAATGAAATTCCCATGGACTACTCTGTCTTAGGGTGAAACTAGGCAAACTCCATTTGTAGGCTTAGTCTTCTTGGATGCAAAGTACATTGTAATGAGTTTCTGTACTCCTCACCAGAGAGCAAAGAAAATATTAAAGCTTGTTTGCACAAGAAAGAGCCTAGTGGCTAAAATTCCAAAGACCTCGTGGTTAGCTAGAATTTCCTATCAGATTATTTAGCTTCTTTCCAAATGATTTTTCTTAAGAAATGGGTCACAGGTGTATATTCTGCCTTTTCCTAATAAAGCTTTGATAACATCGACTTGGATATCCAAACTCCTTTGTAAAATTCTGCACAAGTTTCCTGTAAGACAGCACCTCTCCTTGTGTAACCTGGAAGCCTGACAGGACTAGAGGGCATTTGGCTCCAACTGGCATCCCTACCCACCACCTGGCTCTGCTGAACTGCCCCGACGCCCCAGCCGCGTGTGAGAGCTCACCTACTGCGCTCCGGGAAGTCTGTGCCTAGGCTAAGCAGCAGTTCTTTGTAAGTGGGTCTTCTGAAGGAGGGGGAGGGGCAGGGGAAGGCAAGGACAGGGTAATAAGTTACCTTGCTTTGGCCTTACTCCTGTGTCTGAGTCTTTTCTCAAGTGCGGATCAGAATGGATGACATCGCCACCCAGTGGCCAATCCCCAATAAAACAGCATCACATCTCAAGCTGCAATTATCTAGTACGACAGCCGCTAGCCACACGTGACTAATAATTACTTGAAATGTGGCTAGACAGGAAGCAAACCCAGGCAGAGAGTGGGGCCCAGGGAGTGATGAAGCATTCTCTTCTGCAGGTGAGCATCTTGATGCTCCAGGAAGAACTGACCCGGCATCAGCGAGCCAGGGCTGCAAATTCCAGCTCTTCCCTTGCTCTCTAAGTGTCCTTGGAGAAAGCACTACCCTTGCTGGCATCAGTTTTCTCTTCTATCGAATGGAAAGTATTTAACAAGCTGATCTCAAGATCCTATCAAGGCAAAATGTCCCATAATCTCTGTTGTTTCTTCTGTGCACTCCTGACCAAGTGAACGGGGAACCTGTAAGGAAGTGCCTGGTTTCCTGCTCATCACAGGTTCCCACCATTTCCTAGGGGCTCAGGGGCCCTGAGGAGACACACACTCAGTATCTCAGCACAGTTCCCTCTTCACAGGACGCTGTCACAGCAGCACCTAGCCAGGTGGTGATGGTTCTGCCCATTCTACAGATGAGAAAACAGTTTCAGAGGGGCTATTTGACTCATCCAGAGTCAGACACGGACTCACAGGATGTTGATGCTGGAAAAGATGTCTAAAATTAAAGGGAGGTAGTCCTCACTGTCATTTTACTGGTCGGGAGACTGAGGCTCAAGATCATGTGACCTGGCAGCAGCCTTGGTAGTGACAACAATGGAATCCTCAGTTTCTAAGACTCCTAGTCCTACCTCATGCTCCTCATCTGTAAACTAAGGGTAATAATAGTGTCCAACTCATAAAATGGTTATGAGCACTTAGCACTCAGAGGTAAGTTCTCAATAAACACAGCTGGTATGTGATGTTGCCTGCATTCACCTTTTATCTCCAGTTAAGATCTCTTCCTGAGGTCTTTGGCTAGAACTACCCCAGACAGACTTTCCATAAAATAGTCACCTTAGGTCATCTGCAGTGGTGGACCGAGAATGAGTTGGGTGATAAAGATCAGCGAGGGACAAAATTGTTGAAGACATACTGTGTGGAGGGTGGGGAGGTGGCTGTGATTTGGGGAACAATTCTCCTGCAGGTGTAAAGGGATAAAGAGCCTGACAGTCCCCCATTGCAGAGATGAACACAATGGAGAGAGGTACCGGGGTCCAGCTGGCAACTCACAAAGAGTTATCGTCACTGTGTATCTGACTTTGCCCGAAGTCCCCTGAAAGAGGGGCAGCTGAGTCCTCATGGCAATAAGTGCCAGTCATCGGAGCACAAAACGAGCTCTGTGTGTGTTCCCGCTTCTCTCCACATGGTGCTATCTCACATTGCACAGCACTTTACAGTTTATCAAGGTGAGACTTAGGTAGATTTTATCTTAGCTCATCCTTACAGCATCCCTGTGCAGGGGGCAGAGAATGTCTGTCTTTGTTTCACAAGGTTTTCCTCTCATTTTACAAGCTAGAAACTGAGATGCAGAGGTAGTTGTGCAACTTTGTATAAGGTCACACGCGTAGGACATGGCTTAGCCAACACCCAGCATGTGGTCTGAGTCCCTCTTAATCCTGTTGAAGTCTTTACTCCAAAGGTCTGCAACGACCAAGTGACTTTAGCATCTTCCATTGCTCTGCTCAAACCATAAATGCTCTGAGAAACTTCATACAGTTCTGTGAACAGGTCATACTCTTTCTTTGTTCTCTTTTTTCTGTGCCTACTCGGAGCCCTGAATATACTGCCTAGTGTGCCAATTAAAGGAACACAAAGCATTCATGCTCCAAGAAATCTCCAGGCCTTATGATGATGATGTGCCATTTTAAGTGGTCACACTTCTGAAAAATAATTTGTTTCTAACAATTACAAAGGACTCTGGGTATCAAAGAAAATAGCCTGACACAGCAATTCCACTTCTAGGTATTTACCCAAGAAAAATGAAATCATAAGCCTACAAAATCATTTGTACATGATAGTTCATGTACAACCCAAATTTATATCGACAGGAAATAATATATCCACACAGTGAATACTATTCAGCAATGAAAAGAATGAACTACAGACAACATCATGGATGAACTCAGAGACATTAGGTTTACGAAAAGAGCCACATACAAAAGAGTATATACTGTATGATTCATTTCGATGATGTTCTAGGACAGACAAACTAAACTATAGTGATAAAGATAAGAACAATTTTTGTAGAGGGCAAGGGGTGGGAAGAATTATCTAGAAAGGGACACAAAGTAACTTTTTAGGATGTTGGAAAAGTTTATATCTTCTTTGGGGTGATGGTTTTACAGGTGTATATATTTGTCAAAACTCATCAAAGTGTACATTATACCTCATTGAGTAAATTAATAATACCTTATTAAATTATGCATTATTTCTGAAAGTCAAAATTGAGGAAAGACTGAGAGTTGCTTTAGGAAAAATGTATTTTCGCCATAACTCTACTTACACATTTTGTTCTGCATGTATGATTCCATAGGTCAGTGGTTTTATATATGTTCATTATGTGGTCACTTCGGGGAAATTTTCAGAAATCATCCTTGGCTTTTTGCTAGTCGGTCAACCCAGCATCAACTGAGCACCTACCATATGCCTAGAAACATCTAGGTAGTGGATTGGGAATAGAGAAGTAGGTAAGACACAGGTCCATCCTGGAGGAGCCCACAAAGGCATATAGGAAATAAGTCAGAGATCACTAAGGTAAGAATAAGGAAAAAGCACCAAAAATTGTTTTAAAAAAGGTATCCACAAGACAGTACTGTGTCCTTATTATGAGTCAGGGAAACTGAGCCCTGAAAAGGGATTTGGCAGACTGGGAAGGGGAGGACATTCAACTGCAGGGAACAGCTTCTTTCACTCAAACAATATTTAATCCTCATTTATTGAACATCTTGATATGCCTCCTAAGGAAGGTGATTTTGTTTATGCCTAAGAAGGGGGCCTCTGGAATCAGACTGCTTGGGGTCTTCCCTTTACCAGCTGGGTGCCCTGAGCAAGCTATTTGGCCTCTCTGAAAAGATAGGGATCATCATGGCATCCACATCATCAGTTATTGTGCTGATTAGAAAAGATAATCTGTGTGAAGTGGTCAGCATAGAACCAGGTACAGGAAATGTACAATAACTGTTAGATCCCATTATTGCTATTGCCATCCTTAATATATGCCAGAAACTTAGGCAAGCCCTGGAAATACTGAAGAAAACTCCACGTTTGCATTAGTCAGCTTGGGCTGCTATAACAGAATACCATAGACTGGGTGACTTAACAACAGACTTTTATTTCTCGCATTTCTGGAGACTGGGAAGTCCAAGATCAAGCCAGCAGATTTGGTTCCTGGTGAGAATCCTCTTCCTGGTTTGCAGACAGCTGCGTTCTAGCTGTGTCCTCACATGGCAGAGAGAGAGACAGAGACAGAGAGAGGGAATGAGAGAGAGTGCATGCAAGAGAGCTCTGGTCTCTCTTTCTCTTCTTATAATTACACTAATCCCATCATAGGGGCCTTACCCCATGACTTCATCTAAACCTAATTATCTCCCAAGGGCCCCATCTCCAAATACCATCACGTTGGGGGCTAAGGCTTCAACGTATGAATGGGGGTCAGGGGGACAGGAACAGTCCATTAGGTTCTAGTGGGGGAGACAGATAAGCTTACAGATCATTAAAATACCATGCGCTAACCACTTGGAAAAGAAGAAAATTTAGAGATTCTGTGCTGTAGATTATCTTTATTCCTACAGAGGCCCAGAGGAGGGAAATGACTTTCCTGAGTTTCTAGGGCAATAGCACAGTCTGGAGTCAGGCCTCCTGAGTCTCAGTTCAAGGGGGACGTCCCCTACTGTTTATCCCTCTGAAAGAAAAAGACGTATCCTTGCTCCTTCAAATTCCCTGGAGCTCTGATTATAGTTTTCTAGAACCAGGTATCTCTCTGTGACTGGAGAGACAGGCCAGGTGACCTCTTTACCTGGTTCTTGTGCTCAATCCATTTATACAGAAGCAACTCTAGGCTGCTTTGTGGAAGGTGACAACCCCATCTCCCCCTCTGCAAATGAGGCAGGGGCCTGCAGATAGAGACAGTCTATCGAGGAGGGGTCTCAGGGCACAAAAAAATAAGAGGAGGCTTTCAAATGCGGGTCTGAGAGTAGGAACCTGGACAGACTGGCCTTGGGTCTAGAGAGGCACATTGTAATCAACCCTGGCTCCAGCTGGAAGCAGTGCCAGCCTTAGGGCTTTCCAAGTCAGGGACCAGGGAGGTGGTTTCCCACCAACCCTGCAGCATTCGTGTCCCAGGTTTACTTCCTGGGGGCTTTCTCAGGCCAACCGTGAGCATCCAGCCCTTCCTCCTTTCCCCCATCATTTGAAGTGCCTACATGTTCACACACACACACAAACACACATCATTCCAACATTTCCCCACATTCTCAACTCACACATTAGCTCACACAATCTCAGACTTGCCACTTACACTGACTCACAAGTACAGAATCATAAATCTACCCAATGCACGTGCACAGTTACACACGTGCTCAATCATGCATACTCTGACATATACACACACCATACGCACATCCACGTCCTGATCCACGTACAGGTGGCCCCTCATCCACAATGCTCTGCTGACCTCTCCCTGCCAATCACTTGTGATTTCTCAGAAGGGGACATTCAGGCATGTTTGGGAAAGCTGCCTGGATGTCTGTGTACTCACAGCAAAAAATCTCCCTGAACTGTAAACTTCCATGTGGTTCTTTGTTTTGCAATACCAAACCAAAGAGTACAAGATGTCTGAGCAAACAAATAAAGTACCAACTGCTTATTATCTGATATTTAGATTTGCCTCTGAGTCACTGTTGGGACATGACATCATGGGCTAACTTCAACTTGATGGAAAGTGTTCGGGGCCCCTCAGTCTTCCTGCAGGAGGCAGGTGTGCAGGGCCTGGGAGCCCTTGGCAGTTGGAGTGGACAACCTCATAGAGGTGTCAAAGGAGCCCATCAAGACAAGTCCAGGGTCCCTGTGAAGTTGGGCAGAGAGCCTGTGCCTAAGAATTCTCAGAGGTGTTACCTGCTCAACCCTGGCTTCAAGAATGAACACATCAGGACTTCACTGGTGGCGCAGTGGTTAAGAATCCTCCTGCCAATGCAGGGGACACGGGTTTGAGCCCTGGTCCGGGAACATCCCACATGCCACGGAACAACAAAGCCTGTGCCCCACAGCTACTGAGCCTGCGCTCTAGAGCCCGTGAGCCACAACTACTGAGCCCACGTGCCACAACTACTGAAGCCCGCGTGCCTAGAACCCGTGCTCCACAACAAGAGAAGCCACTGCAATAAGAAGCCTGCGCACCGCAACAAAGAGTAGCCCCCACTCGCCGCAACTAGAGAAAGCCCGCGCGCATCAACGAAGACCCAACGCAGCCAAAAATAAATAAATTAACAAATAAAAATTTAAAATATATATATATATATGTGGTCTTTTGTGACTGGCTTCCTTCCTTTAGCATAACGTTTTCATGGTTCATCCACATTGTAGCGTGTATCAATACTTCATTCCTTTTTATTGCCAAATAATATGTCATCATATGAAAGGTGCCTGATTTTTTTAAATGGTAGTAAAATACACGTAACATAAAACTTACCATCCTAACCATTTTTAAGTATACAGTTTCGTAGTGTTAAGCATATTTATTGTGTGCAACCAATCTCCAAAACTCTTTTCATCTTGTAAAACTGCATTTTATGATCTAGCCTCAGAAGCTGTATAGCATCACTTCTGCTGTATTCTATTGCTAGTAAGTGACTCACTAAGGTTGGCCCAGAGGGAACAGAGGCCCCACCTCTCAATGGGAGGAATGTCAAAGAATTTGCAGCTTTTTTTTTACTTAGGAATTTGTTTACTTAGGATTTTTTTTTTTTTTTTTTTTTTTTTTTGGCTGTGTTGGGTTTTTTTGTTGCTGCTCACGGGCTTTCTCTAGTTGCGGCTAGTGGGGGGCTATTCTTCGTTGCGGTGCGCGGGCTTCTTGTTGTGGTGGCTCCTCTTGTTGCGGAGCACGGGCTCTGGGGCGTGCGGGCTTCGGTAGTTGTGACGCGTGGGCTCAGTAGTTGTAGCTTGCGGCTCTAGAGCGCAGGCTCAGTAGTTGTGGTGCACGGGTTTAGTTGCTCCGTGGCATGTGGGATCTTCCCACACCAGGGCTCGAACCCGTGTCCCCTGCAGGCAGGAGGATTATTAACCACTGTGCCACCAGGGAAGTCCCAAGAATTTGCAGTTGTAAAACCACCATACAAGTAGAGATACGTTCATTAGGTTACTCCTTTCTGCCCGTGAATGCCGCCAAGTAAGCATCATTAAATTCTCCCCCCTCTACTGCCATCACGTCTAAGTCAGAGTCTCCCAAAGAGCTGTGGGACTCTCCATTGGAAGTTTGAGCTTTGAAACAACCGATGAGAGCCTGAGGAGCCATTTTGAGCAATGGGGAATACTCACAGACTGTGTGGTAATGAGGGATCCAAACACCAAGCGCTCCAGAGGCTTCAGGTTTATCACATATGCCACTGTGGAGGAGGTGGATGCAGCCATGAATGCAAGGCCACACAAGGTGGATGGAAGAATTGTGGAACCAAAGAAGGCCGTCTCAAGAGAAGATTCTTAAAGACCTGGTGCGCACTTAACTGCGAAAAAGATTTTTGTTGGTGGCATTAAAGAAGACACTGAAGAACATCACCTAAGAGATTATTTTGAACAGTATGGGAAAATTTAAGTGATTGAAATCATGACTGACTGAGACAGTGGCAAAAACAGAGACTTTGCTTGCATAACCTTTGATGACCACAACTCTGTAGACAGACAAGACTGTCATTCAGAAATATCACACAGGGGGCTTCCCTCGTGGTGCAGTGGTTGAAAATCCGCCTGCCAATGCAGGGGACACGGGTTAGAGCCCTGGTCCGGGAGGATCCCACATGCCACGGAGCAACTAAGCCCGTGCGCTACAACTACCGAGCCTGTGCTCTAGAGCCCGCGAGCCACAACTACTGAGCCCGCGTGCCACAACTACTGAGCCCGCGTGCCTAGAGCCCGTGCTCCGCAACAAGAGAAGCCACCACAATGAGAAGTCTGTGCACCACAATGAACAGTAGCCCCCGCTCGTTGCAACCAGAGAAAACCCGCGCACAGCAACGAAGACCCAATGCAGCCAAAAAAAAAAGAAAAAATACCACACAGTGAATGGTCACAACTGTGAAGAAAGGAAAGCCCTATCTAAGCAAGAGATGGCTAGTGCTTCATCCAGCCAAAGAGGTCGAAGTGGTTCTGGAAACTTTGGTGGTGGTCGCGGAGGTGGTTTTGGAGGGAATGACAACTTTGGTCGTGGAGGAAACTTCAGTGGTTGAAGTGGCAGCCGCGGTGGTGGTGGATATGGTGGCAGTGGGGATGGCTATAATGGATTCGGTAATGATGGAAGCAATTTTGGAGGTGGCGGAAGCTACAATCATTTTGGCAATTACAACAATCAATCTTCAAATTTTGGACCCATGAAAGGAGGAAACTTTGGAGGCCGAAGTTCTGGCGCCTATGGTAGTGGAGGCCAATACTTTGCCAAACCACGAAACCGAGGTGGCTATGGTGGTTCCAGCAGCAGCAATAGCTATGGCAATGGCAGAAGGTTTTAATTGCAAAGCTTAGCAGGAGAGGAGAGCCAGACAAGTGACAGGGAAGCTACAGGTTACAACAGATTTGTGAACTCAGCCAAGCACAGTGGCGGCAGGGCCTAACTGCTACAAAGAAGACATGTTTTAGACCATACTCATGTGTATGGACAAAAAAAACCCTCAAAGACTGTATTTGTGACTAATTGTATAACAGGTGATTTTAGTTTCTGTTCTGTGGCAAGTGCCAAGCCTTCCAACAAAGGGTTTTAATGTAGTTTTTTTTTTTTTGCACCCATACTGTTGATTGCTAAGTGTAATAGTCTGGTCATGACACTGAATAAATGTGTCTTTTTTTTTTAATGTGCTGCGTAAAGTTAGTCTACTCTGAGGCCATTTTGGTAAACTACCCCAACAGTGTGAACTAAGAATTCCTTCAGGGCGATGCCAGGTTCTATTACAACCTGCTGGGATGGAGAAGCCATTGTCTTCAGAAACCTTGGTGTAGTTGAACTGACAGTTACTGTGCTGTAACCTGGAGTTCACCATTAAAAGGGTCACCCAAGCAAAGTCATGGAGTTTTTTTGTTATTAATATGGTTGTTGGCACATCCCATGCAAAATATCTCAATTGAATTATGGTACCAGATAAAGTTATAGATGGGAATGAAGCTTGTATGTGTATAATGTATCATCCATTATCATGTGTAATCAATAAACGATTTAGTACCCTCAAAAAACAAAACAAACAAACAAAAAAACACAAAAAACACTGTGCAAGTAAAGCATGAGATCTCAAGGCCCTGTTTGGGGTTATCTCGGGAAGCATCTCAGGTACATTTGGGTAAAATGTGTGCACCGCCCCGGGCCTCCTTTTCCCACTGTAGTTGTGGGGAGGTCTCATCCCGCATCCTGCACATGCTCGTCTGAGGCTGTAACAGCTGCTCACAGCCTTCCACAGTGGACACAGTGCTGGGCCAGGTGCAAGTTGGGGGGCTTTTGTCTGCCACTGACTCACTGTAGACCCTACCCTCTCTCTGGGTGGCCACGTCTGGCCTTCTGGCCCCTGGATTGCTGCAAGAATCCAGGTTAACAGCGAGAGCCTTTGCAAACAGAGAGAAAGTGATTGCAGGGGGACTTGCTCCATGTTTACCCAGGAGGAATCAGGCTGATCTAAATGCCTGAGGTGATCAGTGAAAGGGAGTCACAACCCAGACATGAGCAAAGGAGAGGGCTAAAAGGTAGGGTGCCCTCCAGGGCTCTGTCTCCCACCTGCCTGTCCTCTGTTTAAGTTTTCCTAAGACTTCACAACTCAAGACCAGGGCTTCCTAAAGAAGCGCTCATCTTTTTTTAACCCCCTCTAAACAGGTTGTATGTTTATTTGTACGATTGGTGGTCTCTCTACCCCTGGTCCATGATTTTGGGAGGCAGGGCCACACTTGGGTTTGCTATCATTGTCCCGACTGCAAGGCCTCTTGACCTCTCAGTTGCTCCTTCCCCAAGCTGGGGCATGACCCTCTGTCCTGTCTGTCGCCATTCCCCCCAGGGCCTTCCCCTGGTGACCCAGAGGCCCCTTGCTCCCTCTTCTAGGCTGAGGTATTCTGTGGGTTGGGGAAGGGAACCCCGTTTTACCTCATGCTGCTCCACAAATTATTTTCTAACTTCTCCCACAAACCACCCCAAACTTGCCACACTCTCATGGAAATAAAACCATCACATCTCAGAGGCTGCCTCTGTTTCTGCCACTTCCTTCCTCTGAAGCAATGAAGCACAGAGCGTGTGCCTGCTGGGGTTCATTCACTCATTCAATGATTGTTAATGGACAGTCTGTATTGTGACATGAACTATTTAAGGGACTGGGAGTGCCTTCTTGAATAAAAACACAGAAATCCCTGTTTTCCTTGAACTTCCATATGAGTGCAGAGAAAGGAAGAATGAATAACCAAATTAAACAGGATGCTACACAGTGATGCATACCACGGAAAAACAACAAAGGAGAGTAAGCAGGGCGAAGGATACAAGAGGGATTGTAGTTTTAAATCAGGTGGTCAGGGTAGACCTCACTAAGAGAGTGACATTTGGGAAAGAAAAGGGAAACTGCAGGGAGAAAAACATACATTAAAAACACTTTGGTGATTCTCTGTCCCAGAATAAGCTCCTCACTTTACACATGGCCTTCAGGTTGTCAGTGGCCTGGCTCCTGCTTTTCCCAACCTCACAAAGTCCATGCCACACACACACACACACACACACACACTCTGTCTCCACACTCTGATCAGCCTCTGATGTGCATAATCTCCCTGTGCCACACACACCAGATGCATAATGCTGTGTTATGTATTATGTATGTATTATACATTATGCTACTCATAGCATAAATATAAAATAGTGGAGGTTTGGAACTTCCCTGGTGGTCCAGTGGTTAGGGCTCCGTGCTTCCAATGTAGGGGGTGCGGGTTCGATCCCTGGTCGGGGAGCTAGGGATGCCACACGGCACAGCCGCCCCACAAAAAAAATAAATAAATAAAATAAAACAAAATAAAATAAAGTAAAATAAAATACTAGAGGTTTGTGGAAGAACGAGGGAGGTTAGCTGAATGGAGCTACATGGAAAACATGCAAAAATCCTAGCCATAGAGTGTTCAACCCCAAACTCAAGCTCACTTATAACTGCAGATCATCAGCATGTGAAGGGGCAGTTAGAGGTCATCCATTCCAGAGAGGCCCAGAGAGGGATAGCGGTGCCCATGGGGTCATACAGCCTTATCTGTGCATCAAGGCCAGATATTCTGCAGCAGTAATATTTTGTGCATGTAGGCTTTTCATGAGACCTCAAGTTCCTCTACTGAGCCTCAAAAGGAGAAATGACTAGTTGGATTTCCCCTCCACCAACCGACCACGCATGAGCTGAGCACCCAATTTAAAGGGCCCCTGGCTGACCTCTGTGACACCCGAGGCAGCACCATCTTTTCTGGCTGGGGATTCTGTTCTGTCCCAGGGCTCTGGGTGTGCACTGGAAAGACAAGGGCAGACTCTGTTGCTCCCCGGGAGGAGGGGAGTCTACAGGTTGTCAAGTACGGAATCTGGAAAGAATCTCTTGTCATGGACCAAGGCTTGGCCATCTGTGGTGTTACCTTATGAGCTGGGATTCTGTTCTCTGCCTGGGAGCCAGAGGAGGGGAGTCTCTGGTGGCTCAGAAAGAAAAGGGGCACTTTAGAACTTTAGGACTGTTAGAATCATAACACACACGAGGACGTGAGAACAAAGTGTGAAGGTCATCGGATTGTAACAAAGCCAACAAAAATAGTAAATGAATAAAGCTGTGTTGAAAATCCTTTGATGGGGGTTGGGGGAGTGGGGGAGTGCAAGTGGGGGAGTGCATAGTGTGAAGGTCAAGTCTTCTTATTTCTGTTGCCCAGGTAAGACCCAGAGGGGTGAGAAATTACACCCAAATCACCAAGCCCTTGGAGTCCAAATGCTTCAAGAATACGTCTTCTCCCCATTGCTTTCTCCATGGAGCCTGGCACATCCCTGACAGCAGCGGCCCTCCCTCCCAGACCTCCTCACAGTGCTGGCCCTGTACTCTTTCCCTGAGGCTGCCCCAATCCCTGATTTCCCTCAACCCTCACTGTCTTTCAGACTGAGGCCCTTAGAAGCTGTGTGACCTTGAGCAAGTGGCTTGACCGTTGAAGTGGCTTCCTCTCTTAGTGTTGTTGAACCCAAGTTCGTGTGCTTGACGCACAGTGAGGCCAAACAAACCAAAACGTCAGAGTTTGGAGCAGACATAAGTTTATTGCAGGGCCGAGCAAGAAGAACAGGGCAACTCATGCTCAAAAGACCCAAAATCCCCGATGGGCTTCAGGGAAGCATTCTTAAAGGCAAGGTGAGGGAGGGGCATCGCAGGGTGTGTGATCAGCTGGTGCACAATTCTCTGATTGGTTGATGGTGAGGTAACAGGTTGGTGTCACAGGGGTCAACATTATTAATGCTCAGGCTCCAGTGGGTCTGGGGGTTACATGCTCATGATCATCTAGTAGTTAACTTCTTCTGTTTGGTGGGGTTTTAGCATCTGTAAAACAAATCAGGAAATTTGCATCAGATATTGTTATCTAGGTACTTCAGGGAGGAATTAAAAAGATTCTGTGACTGCCACATGGCTGATTTACTGTTTAAATTCTTACCTGTTTCTCCTGGCCCAACTGCTATTTTTGTCACTACATGTTCACCCTTTCAATCACTAATTCTTGAGTCAGGGGAGGCTTAGGAGACTACAGCTTTTCTACAAAGAAGAGGCAGGCAGAGGACATGCTGGGAGGGGTCTGTCCCGGGAAGGCCCCATGGGGTCCTGCTCAGTTACAACAGAACAGAAATATTTGCTGCTAACGATGACAATAGCTATCATTTTTTGAGCAAGCTCCCACTGCCAGGTTCTATGCTGATAATTTAACACACAAGACTTCATTTAAGCCTTACAATACCTCTATGACATAGATTCTACTATTCTTTCCATTTTACTGACTGACCAGGAAACCAAGGCTCAAAATATAAAGCCATTTGCTGGAGGTCCCATAGCCAGTTCTTGCTGGCTCAGGATTTGAACTGAGGTCACACTCCAGGTTCAAGGTCTGCTAGTAAGGTTCAAGGTCTGCTAGTAAGGTTCAAGGTCTCTGGAAAGGTTTCTCTAAGAAGCCACTTTCCTCATAGAAGGACTGGAAAAGAGTTCTTCTAAATATATTTAGGATACTAAATATATTTTAAATTAAATACTGTTAAAAGTCCCTCATCCCCTATAAAACTTCCCCCAGAAAACTGGATGGGTGAAATGGACAAACAATACAGAAAAATAGAAATACCAATAAGAAAAAAGTTTCCCATCCTAGTAATCAAAGCAATACAAATTAAATTTACAACTGTGTATTGCTTTTCACTTATCAGATTTGAAAAGAAAAAAAAGAAGAATGGCTACATTAAAAGCCTAGGTCATAATTTCTTTAATTTACTTCTAATTTGTTTCTGTTAAGTCCATAGGATGGACTCTTCAATATATAACTTAACATGTGTTAAGCTTCGCACGGTTTATTATAACAAGCACTAAATCTTTTTATGATAATTGCGAAGACCAGTGAAGTGCAAAACAGAAAGGGGCCAAACGGAAGGCAGGAGGGAGTCCGCGATGCTGGTGGCTCTGGCCCAGCGACCCGCTTGGTTTGGGACCTGGGGCTAGGCAGGGGGTCCGGCACGTGGGTGCGCCCGAGGACGCGCTGAGTGGGGCGCGCCGTGGGGACCACAACTCCCAGGCGCCCGCGCGCGCCTCGCCCCAACCACGTGACCACGCTGCCTGTGCTGCGATCCCGGCGGCTGCGGGCGGGACTTGGAGTCCGGAGACCCGAGCGAGCAGACGCGGCCCCGGCGCCCGGCCGCCCAGCCTGCTTACCATGGCGGTGAGTCCGGGCGTCGCCAAGAGGAGCGGACGCGGGGTGGGCGCTGGGGCGGGGTCCCAGGAGCAGCCGACCTCTGGCATCCCGAGGTGCCCGCCGCCCCTGGCCGAGGGCCGGTGAGGGGGTGTGTTGGCAGCCTTGTCAACAGCGGGAACAGGGCTGGGGGCACGCGAGAGGCAGAGCCGGCCGCGTCTTTGGGGTTTCCTTTTTATTTGTCCCTCCTGCTGGGAGTCAGTCCGGCTCGACGAGCAGTCATTACGCGCAGCTGTGGGGCGGCTGAGGGTCGGGGCGCGGTGGGTGAAGGCGGAGTCGAGGGTCCCCTGCTCTGGGCGCAGTGACTTGGGAGAGATTCTGGGAAGGCTCCCACGAAGAGGGAATGCCCGGAGCATTTCAGCCTGAGGCCGGGCGCGCACACCCCCCCCGGGCCGGTTCCCTGTTTTGGCAAGTTCGTGGTCTGATTCTTTTGGGGAAAAAAAAACCAGACCCAGCTGCTTTCCATCCTCCCTACACTTGGGTTAGAAATAGCGTTTCAGATAAACTAGTTTTCTTGGTAGAGTTCACCTGGGCTGGAGAGAATGACAGCTTGCAAACCTCTTTGGTCTTTGAATAAATCATATACGCAATTTTCTTCATCCCATGGAGAATGTCGTAGAATTGAAGATTCAGAAAGCCAACGCAGGTCATTTAGTCAAACGCACACACCCACCTCCTGCCGGTCCTCTAAAAGGGGAAACGGATGGGAAAAGCTTATGTGAAAAGTTACCCAGGGACTTCCCTGGTGGTCCAGTGGTTGAGACTCTGCGCTTCCAATGCGGAGGACGTGGGTTCCGTCCCTGGTCGGGGAACTGAGATCCCACATACCACTCTGCGCGGCCAAATAATTAAAAAAAAAAAAAAAAAAATTCCCCAGTCAGCGGCAGGACAGCGACCTTAATCTTCCCCTAAACTCTTCGGGTTGTAACTGAGGGCACTTTTCTCAAAAGTGTAAGTAACCCCAAATGAGAAAATAAAGAAGAAAGCAAGTCCCATGATTGCTGTCTTCTTCACCACAGCCCCTCCCTAGCAGGGTGGGGCCCTGAACAAGGCGCGGATAACTCAGCTACTGGAGGCCCGGATTTATCCTAAGCAGTGAAACAGAGAGGCCCGCCCCTTGCATATCTGACCATGGGACTATTTAACTGAAAACTGCAGCTCCAAGTTAGGGTGTGCTGATTTGAATCTTTGTCTGCTGTGAAAAGGCAAGAGAGGTGAGTCTTTGTCCCTTCCTGGCTCCTTACTCCCCAGTGGGGTGGACACTCTATATGGACACTTTCAGCTTGGAAATGCTGGACTGTCCGTCTTCCCCTAGCTGCCTCCTGCTTCTCCTTCTTCAGAAGATGTCCTAGCCACCTGCCTCACCGGATGGGTTAGGTGTCCCCCAGGGGTCTCCATTCCCAGTACCCCAGCTGGCTCCCCTGTGCCTCTCCCCCTTGCTGAATACATACACCCCATTGTAATATGTGTTCACTCCCTCTCCCCTAACAGATGTTAGCTCCTTGGGGGCCAAGGACTTGTCTCCTTTATCTCTCTATCTCCAGCACCTGCACCCCCAGCACAGCAATGCTTATTGATTGAATTAATTGTACTGTTTGGTGGGTGTTCAGGTCTATTGCAAAAACTGTTTGGGGCTCCAGAGATAGCTGGCCCAGGCCCAAGGATGACAGAAGGAACCCAGTTATGGAACCACTCTGATTAATTAGCCACAGGGGACATTCCAGTCATGCCAACTGCTTTATCAAGTGAACTCAGAGAAGGGGTAGGTGCCTTTAGGCGCCACACCTCCCTCCACCCCACCTGCAGAGATGGTGCCAGAGGCTTCTGAAATTGAATGAGCACAATTCCAGTATAAATGGAATTTCACAGGATTATTTGTACCCATTTGTTTTTGCATATTAATCTTTTGTGAACATGTTGCCACCTCAACTGATATTCTCTTTGAAATCTTAACACGGGATGTCTCTGGGTAGTAGGACTCAAAATGATTTTTACTTTCTTTTTGGTATTGTTTCACCTTTCTACATTGAGCAAGTACCACTTTCATACTAGGGAGATAAAAAGCTATTTTTATTTTAAAATTATTCAACATGATTTTTAAAAGACTGCCTAGGTTTCCATTTTCGTCTTATGAGGTCTCGGACAAATCCATTCCCCTCTTGGGACTCCTTTTCCCCATCTGCAAATGAGAAGGGGTTAGAAAGGGACTAGAATTGGACCAGATCAATGTTTTCCACACTGAATTTCAGCAGAGCTCACACGTCTCTCCCCTCTTCACCCAGAGCCCTGCGTTTTATAGAGTGGAGTTACAAGGAAGATTTTATTTGCTGGTGTTCCGTGGAAAAAAAGTGAAAACCAGAGGACTAACAGTTCTCTGAGAAAATAATTAAGTCCTGGAGATGTAATGTAACAGCATGGTGACTAGTTAATAATACTGTATATTTGAAAGTTGCGGAGAGTAGATCTTCAAAGTTTTCATCACAAGAAAGAAAAATTGTAACTGTCTTGATGGATGTTAACTAGACTTCTTGTGGTGATCATTTTGCAATGTATACAATCATGTTGTACACCTGAAACTAATATGTTATTTGTCAATTATATCTCAATTAAAAAAAAAAAACTTTCTGAGGACACTTCTAGCTCTGGCGTTTGAGGATTCTAATATTTGGCCATTGTCTTTGAAGGCAAAGGCTTCCACCAACTGATCCCAACTCAGCCAGGATCTCCTCAGCTGGGTGAGCACTGACAGTGCTTCTAGAGCTGCTTCTGCTGGCTGAGGTCTTACCTTGTGACAAGAGGGAAACTTCCGTTCCTTGAGAGGGTGAACTAACTGATTGATCTCTCTGGCTTTAATCTTGCCAAACATAGTCATTAAGCCTGATGCGGGCATTTAGAATCATCATTCAGTTCCCATCTTGTTCTCCTTTCTTGGTCACTGAGAGGCAGCATAGATGGATAGGGCTTTGGCATCTAACTAGGCTCGAGTTTGAATCCCAGTTCTGCCAACTTGTTAGCTTTGTGACCTTCAGCAAATTACTTAATTTTTCAGAGCCTGGTTCTCCGTTTTCCTTCCTGTAAGCTGGGTCTAATTGGCCCTGTCACACAGAAGACTGTGGTGAAATGAGATAATATATGAAAAGCCCTTGATGCCACCCTGAACACAGGGTGGACCAGCTGCTTTTCGAGAAGAGCCTTCAGACAGGTGCTGTGTGCTCATTGCTTCTACCTTCATTCTTTCTATAAGACTGCGTTCATCAAGGGCAGAGACATTAACCTTTGTCCATAATGTTGGGCACACAATTGGGCTCAGCAAATGTTAAGTGAATTTCAGGTGAACAGGTGAGCGGTACAGACTGAAGACAGCTGTCCCTGGGCCCTTCCATGATAAACACTGCTGGAGCAGAACAGCTGGGGCCCAGGGGGTAAGAAGAGGCAGTCATTCCTCAGTCTAGTGCTTCTCCCATTGGCTTTGGAGGGCACAGGGGAGTCATCTCAGCATGACCTGAGAGCACTGTGACCCAGTTGGCCCAGTGAGGATGGGGAACTCCCCACCAACACCTTACTTCTACCTGGAACAGGGCCAGCTCAACTGTAGCTGTACTGCTGACCCACTGTGGGACCCTGGGCAAGTCCCTGCCTTGTCTGGCCTCATTTGGCCCTGATGACCCCTAATGGCCCTTCCAGCACTTAAGTCCAGTGACCTCATTTTCCTGGGCCTTTACAAGAGGTTGCTGGAGAGCATTAGGGAACACAATTTCCACTGCCCTAAGCCCCCTGTGATGCAATCCCTTCTCTTTCAGATGCATTTCATCTTCTCAGATGAGGTAGTGCTTCTCTTTGATTTCTGGAGTGTCCACAGTCCTGCAGGTAAGAATTGGGAAGCCTTGTACCTCCAGGCAGTGGGAACCTGGGTTCTCATTATTGTTATTCTCGGTGGACATTTTAGCGAGCCTGACTCCTCTTGCATAAACATTGAGCGGGAACTTTGCATTTATAATTCCATTTGGAACCACTGCCCTTCAGATTGCAAAGGGTTCTGTTATCTCACTGATGCTCACAAAGGCCCAGAGAGAGGCTAGGGGGTGCAGCTTTCCCCTCTATTACAGGGGAGGGAACTGAAGCCTAGAGAGGGGAAAAGACTCGTCCAGGGTCACACAGAGTAAGCATCAGAGCCAGAACTAGATCAAGGCCTCTTGTTACCTCTTAGCACCTCCCTTATACAGGGTTCACTGTCCAGCATCAGATCAGAAGCCCAGAGCAGCTGCTGCAGCCGTTGACCTCAAATGAGAAGAGTATTCCTTTAACTTGAAAAGGCAGAGTCGGGCACTAATTCATGATGGAGTTATATTTCCACTTAAGTACTTGCATTTTAAAAATAGACTGGTGAGATGAGAGCTTTCACTCCCATGATCCAGTTGTCTCTGTTAGGAGCCCACATCTCCCATTTGCCCATTCTCTCCAATCCTTCTATCTCTTTCTAGCTCTTTATACTTTCTCCTCCTATATACCTTTAGACCCGATTCATATTTGTGTTCTTCCACCTGTTGCCATTTTTACTTTCTGGTTTTATAATCTCTGCTGGCAACCTATGGATGGAAATTGCATTGATCACAATATTCAGTACACATCAGCCACCTACCAGGATCTCTCTGAAACCTGGGAATGGACTATGAAAGGCATCGTAACATAGTAGAAGGAACACAGGCATTAGAAACAGAGTAGGATATGTTATTTCCTAGCTGAGTAGCTTTATTCAGTTACTTAGTGCATTGAAGTCTGTTATTACATCTGTTAATAGAAATAATACATGTTTCTCAAAAGTTATTTTGAAATAGTATATGTGATTTTGTTAACTATAGCTTGCTAGGCAAATTGTAAAATACAAGTGACTACAAGAGGACTGTTCTTAGATCAGTGATGATAATGGCAAAGGCAAAGATTATGAATAATCCAATTCTACACAGCTGAGGTCCATTTAAAACAATTTTAAAGACTGCAGTGTTTTGGAAGTGTCAATTCTTAGTTCTTAATTTATTCATTCAATAAATTTTGTTGAGTACCTTCAAAAAAATAAAATAAATAAAAATAGACTGGAAGCAGCCCAAATGTCCATCATTGCAGGTACTGATCAAATAAATTATGGCCCTCCCTACAATGTGTTACCATTCCAGTAATCTACTGTGGGGTAGACCTAGTGGCTTAAAACAACAGCAGTCATTTTATTATTCTTTCTCAAGGTTCTGAGTTGACTGGGCTCAGCTAAGCAGGCCTCACTCAAAGTCTCTCATGCAGGTATAATCAGACAGTGGCTGGAACTGGAGTCATCTTGAAGAGTTACTCTCATGTCCACTGATTGATGCTGGTTGTTAGCTGGGACTCTCAGCAGGGGTTGTTAGCTGAGGTCCTTGTGGCAGGGCGGCTAGGTTCCAACAGTGAATGAGTGTCCCAAGAGAAAAAGGTAGGGGAGAAAAAAAAAGAGAGAGAACAAGGTAAAAAAAAAAAAAAAGAACTCATGCCTAGTTTTTAAGACCTAGCCTTGGAAATCAGAGAACATCACTTCCATCTTTATTGCTTGAGGCAGTCACAGAGGTCTTCTCAGGCTAAACGGGAGGGAACATGGACCACACCACTTGATGGCAGGAGTGTTGACACTGTAAGATGAGCATGTGGGGTGAGATATAGTGAGGTAGCCATCTTTGGAGAATCTAATCTATCACAGATGTTATGAAGCCAGAGAAATAAGGTAGATACGTGTGAACTAAGGGGAACCCATGCACAATGTACAGCTGGATGACAATGTCAGATGCTGAAGAGTATGCACAGATAGGGTGCTGTCATTTAGACAAAGGTTTATATATACATTGAGTATCCCTGGAAAGCTATATACACAGAGGCTGCTTTAGACAGGGGCATTGGGGTTTTGAGAGACTAGGTTGGGAAGAATACTTATTTTCACTGTATACCCTTTTGTACTGTTTGAATTTGTACCATGTGCATGCAATTACCTGTAATTTTATATTTCAAAAACCTGCATCTTTTGCAGATGATTTCCTCCTGGAGGCCCCCCAAAATACTATAGCTGGACCATTTAGTATCCCTCCACTTGTAAAAGAGAAGTAGCAATTAGCAGTTAATTTTACACAGCAGTTCTAGTAAGCACTTAATGTTTTCTGTAAAATAGCTGATTGGTTTTTTCCCACTATTACAAAAGTAGTACACAGTAGAAACTTAGGGAAATTCGGTGAACAGAAAATGAAAAACTGTATCCTAATTTGCTGAGATAATTATGACTCCTTCATCGTATCTCCTTCCTCCCAGACTTTTCTGTATATGCACACGTAAACAGGAACTTGCTATGCATGCTCCTCCCTTAACAAGAAGTCAGCACAGAGACTTGGGCTGCCTGCTGGGGCGCAGCTGGGGCAGCGGGGCACAGATGGCTTCTCCCCCCACCAAGCCCCTCACCATGCCCCCGCCGATCCCCCCGCCCCCACCGGCCCCTGGCTTTGCCGGGCAGCTTCTCTTTCTGATCTCAAAGCCACATTCCAGTAAGCCACCCCCATCAAGAAAGGGCTGGAGGGGGAAAGAGACAGGAAGTTCTGAGCCCAGCAAGGGTGGGGAAGAAGATGAGAGAGGGAGGGAGAAGGAATGGATTCAGAGTGGCTGGGGGAGGTCCCCTTTTGCCTCCTGTGCCAGGTCCCCGGGGAAGCTGCCAGAAGAGGAGCAGTGCTTGCCTGGCTGGGCCTCTGTAACTCAGCCTCCTTTGACAGGCATGGCCCTTTCGGTGTTGGTCATCTTGCTCCTGGCTGTGTTGTACGAAGGCATCAAGGTTGGCAAAGCCAGGCTGCTCCACCAGGCCCTGATGAGCCTGTCCATCTCCACCAGCCAGCAGCTCATCGAAGAGACAGACCAGAATTCTTCAAGCTCAGACCCTCCCCCAGTCAGCAGAACCCACCTCAGGTAACAGGCTCGGGACGGCGGGGGTTGGGAGCGGGGAGGGCAGAGTCCTCACATTCACCCTGAGAGCTAACCTGGGCCCACAGGGCACTTAGCCCCACTTCCCAGAAAGGAAATTGAGGCCCAGGGAAGGACCAGGACTTGCTGAAGTGCTTACGGTTAGTAAGTAGTGACGTGAACTAGAGCCCAGGTCTCCTAATGCCCAGGCTGGAGCTCTCTGAACGGCCACGTGGGAGGCTCCAATCTTCAGGACTCTGGTGCAGGCCTCAGTCTAGCAACAGGGGTGCCCACCCAGCCCTCCCCCAAATCTCAGCAGGCTTCCTTAGGTCACTATGGCTTCCAAACCCAAGATGGGACCTGTGGCTGTCCCCACACAAATGATAAGAATCGCTGTCAGCAACGTATCCAGCTTGGTGGTGGTGGGGGGGGGGGGGGGCGGCCTCTCTCTCCTTTCTTCCCTTCCTGTTCTGATAGGACAGCCACTTAGGATCCCCCTTCTGCCCTCTCTGCAGCTCCAGCTGTGCTTAATGGGCCTGCCTGTTTCTTACATGAGTGCCTCAAATAGTCACAACCCCGCTGCAAGGGAGGTATTTTCATACCTGTTTTACTTATATATGTTTTACTGATGAGGAAATTTAAGTTCAAATAGGTTAAGACATTTGTGCTAAGCCACAGTTAGTAAGTGGCAGAGCTAGGAATTAATCTGTCAACAAAGTCCATGCTCTTTCCATTGTAATACTGCCTCTCACAGTAGATTCAGGAAAAAAAAAAATCTGCCTTACTGATGATTTTGTATTATCCCTTGTCAGATGTGACAGATTACATATCTCATTTTTCCTTTTTGCCCTGGATACCAGGAAGCTCAGAGCCAAATGTGGTGGAGAAGTGATTATCCTAAACTCCTTGTACAGGTCCCTCTTCCCCTCTCAATCACTGGTTTCTGATATGTCTCTTTAAAAAGAAATCTCTCCTGGGTTAAGCATACAAATTATAAATAAGCTAGTCCTGTAACTCAGTTGCTCTTTCTACTCCCTGACACCAACTCCTAGCTTCCAGCTCATCACCAACATTAACTTGGCTCTCCTTTTTATCTAGGTGGTTCTTGTGTCACTTCGGCCAGTCTCTACTTCATGTCGCTCAGGTGGTCATCGGCTACTTCATGATGCTGGCTGTTATGTCCTACAACACCTGGATTTTCTTCGGCGTGGTCCTGGGCTCAGGTGTGGGCTACTACCTAGCCTATCCGCTTCTCAGCATGACTTAGCTGGTGACAGCTGTGCAGGCTCTGGGGGCTGGAGAGAGCTGGGGCCCCTCCTTCCAGACATTGAACTTCCAGCCCCACGTCTCCTTTTTCTTCTGTTGGCTGTTCTCACGGCATCCCCAGCTCCTGGAAACTTTCAGCTGAAGCCAGCACTTGCTCCCTGGAGTTCAGGGGCCACTGCAGCTCCTCAGCCAGGCTGCAGAGGGCCCAGGCATAGTCTTTCTGTGCCTTAAGAAGGGTGCTGTGACCAGAGGGTGGATGGAGAGACCAGAACCCGGGGGGCAGGTTTCATGATGATGGCAGCATCTGCTGGGACCTGTTTCCCTTTCTTGGGGGGAGAGTGACAGCAGACTAAAGGCAGAGAAGCAGGACTGTCAGCAAGGCTTTGACCTATCCTCCAAATAGAGTGAGCTCCTCCCATCAGACAGCACTGCCTGCAGGAAGATGATACATTAATGGCTTTAGGTGTCAGGGAGCTCTTCATGGCCTTAATGCCCCCCTCTTATCCTGATCCTCCTTCTATGCAAAACCAAGAACTGCACTGAATAATATTCAATACAAATGTTCTTTATTTATTACTGCTCACCCATAATGATCTGGTAGGGAAACATGATTCATCCATTTAAAATACTGAGTAAGCCACAGGGGGTACTGACTGAAGATGCAATAAGCAGTCAAACCAAAGGATTACACTAGTAGAGTTAGGTGGGGCTCTTCAGATATTTGAACCTTTTCACTTTAAAGAAAAGGAAAGAATAGACCCAGGGAGAGAAAATCACTGCTGTATACTGTAATGTCTACACTCAAGTACCTCATGGGCTAGATGAAAGATGGTCTGAAGCTTTGAGAATTTAAAAAGAAATATATTTTAATAAATATATATTTTTAAATAGTCTGTGACTGTTTTTTCTGTTTCTCCTCATTCACACAGCAAGCTCATGTAACCCTGATAACAACTGCAGGAGCTGAGTGGGGCCAGTGGAGCTGGTAGTGCTGGCAGTAGGGCTGTCCAAGGACTGAGTCTGTCTGTCTGCTAAGAGGACAACTCTGTGCTCAGCGAAACCCAGCCCTGAAACACCATTCCCTCAGGCAGACACCCCCAATGCCAGCCTAGTCAACAAACCATTCCCTTGTGCATGTAACAGACATTGATGGTGAACCTGCTATGAGAAAAATAATTGTCACATGGACTATAAACGCCCATGTCAGCACAATTATTAGCACCTTCTCTCCCTGAGGGCAGAAGCAAAAATATATCAAAACCACTTTTAAAAATTTACAGTAAGAAGTAGCTGTAACAAAGTATAGCATGTGATGCCTTCAGTATTGATCAGTGCATTCTCCCCACGTAAGCAGGGAGTTAATTAGAAAGCTGCTCAGTGTCACAACAAGTGTAAGATTTCTTGTCTTGCTGATGGAGGCTCCGGCATCCACTTACGTGTCCTGACCAGCTAAGGCTCCACCCCTGCCCTGGGGCACTGCTGAGATAAGACTCTCCATAGGTGACCAGCAACCTCTTCAGTTTGAGTCTCTTTATTTTTATTTTTTAAAATAAATTTATTTAATTTTGGCTGCGTTGCGTCTTCGTTGCTGTGTGCCGGCTTTCTCCCGTTGCAGCGAGCAGGGGCTGCTCTTCGCTGCGGGTGTGCAGGCTTCTCATTGCAGTGGCTTCTCTTGTTGCAGAGCGCGGGCTCTAGGCCCGCGGGCTTCAGTAGTTGCGCACGCGCTTAGTTGCTCCGCGGCATGTGGGATCTTCCCGGACCAGGGCTCAAACCCATCTGCCCTGCGTTGGCAGGTGGAGTCTTAACAACTGCGCCACCAGGGAAGTCCCTGATAGTGTCTTTAAATGTGGTAATACATCTGAGGCTTTCACAGCATGAAGGGCTTTTTAAAAAAAATCTATGCTCTAGAGAAATGGACTATATGGCCAAGTTAAGCAGGCACTTCAACGTTCTTCAGAGCCAAATCACAAAAGGTGGTATTTTCTCTACTTGAATTTTTTTTTTTTTTAAATTTAACAAACACCTATATAGTGCATATTATGTGCCAGGCAGTGTTCTAAGCACTTTACAATATTAACTCATTTAATCCCCACAATAAGGTCTAAACGATTTCTGTCCTTGTCTTACAGATGAGGAAGCTTAGGCACACAGAAGTTAAATAAGGTCGCCCAGCTAATAAGCGGCAGAGCCAGGCAGCCTGGCCTGCAGTCTGTTCATCAACTCAGATGAGGGTTGAGGCTGAGAGAGTAACTGGCTACAGCAGTGGAGACCGAAAAGTCTACGCTCTGTTTACCCTAATGGGGCAGCAATTCTGTTTCAGGAGAGCTGGGGTGGGGCCCAGGAGCCTATATTTCTGACAAACATCACTGCCCTCCTCCCTCAACCCAAGATGAATGCCGCTGGGGTGGCCAAGAGCCCTGGCTCCGGAATCCAGTGACCAGGATTTGAATTCTTGTTCTGCTGCTTACTAGCTATGTAACTTTGGACAGGTTACTTTACCTCTCTAAGCCTCAGTCTCTCCTCTATAAAACAAGGACAACAGTGTCTCCTGCAAGGGTTGCTGGGGGTGAGACAGTCTGGGTAAAGTACTCCACAACAGTGCCTATTTGTTGAACAACAAAGTTTAGTAAATGGTAGTTTTTACTGCCTCCCAGGCCCACAAATGGGAGACAGGCTCAAAGCTGTCATCAAAAAGGATGATATCAGATCAGATGGCGTGGAATTCAGGTTCCTATCTCATAAACATTCTAAATCAGGGAACATTTTTATTAAAATTATTCTCCTTTTTGAAGACTGGCTGCATGGTCTTTAGAAAATCCTGGAATAAGTAAAATGACCACAGATATTTTCTCACTATTCCCTACATTAGTCCTGGGCCTAAACTCAGAGGGAATGGAAGCTGCTCTCAAAGTGAAGACTCAATCTCTCAGGTGCCATCATGGATGACAAGAGAACACAGGGACCCTCCCACCTTCTCTGCATGGCTTCCTAGGGTGTAGGACTACACCTGCAGGAGCCAGTGGATGACAGGACTGGTCCTCAGACAACCCTGCTGCCCTGAGCCTTAAAGTAGCTGGGATGAGCTGGGATAGCAGAGTGGTGACCTTCTTTGAAAGCCTAAAAGTTCCAGGGTTAAGTACCAAAGGGAACATGTCACAATGCTTTCATGCATGTTAACAAACCCAGATCTGTTACAACTCCTACCCTTAGATTCCCAGAGAGCACAGACTGCCCTCAGAACCAAATTCGATTTCACCCTGAGTCAAGTTTCATTGCAAACATTTATTTTAGTTTTGTTAATTTCAAATATTCATTGACCTCTTATATCAGCTTTAAGGCAGAGAAAAGATACATGTCCCAGGACTGCAGGCAAGGCTGTTAACTGAACCGGGTTTAGATGGTATACTCCACCCTCGGTTCTACCAGGGAGACCTCACCCCAGGTGACAGTCCTGTTGCTGGGACACAGTTGAGTACTGAGAGGCAGATCAGTCTGAGAGTTCAGAGAATCAGAAGCTTGGGAGTGGGCAGGACTCTCGTAGGGACTGGCTGAAGGGGAGCCCCCCAGCCCTTCTTCCATGGGGGACTCTGAGGCAGGACCATGGCGGGCTGCTGACAACCCCAGCGTTCTGCAGACAGGTTCACACTCTGCTTCACCTGGCCAGGCGGGGGCTCAGAAATTGGCTAACTCAGATATCTGAACTACTGTCCTCAGGATGCTCACCTTCACCTCACCCTGTGGCTCGTCTAAACCCAGGGCTGGCTGTGCAAAATCATGCTTAGGGAAAGGTTGGTAGAGAAACCTTTGCACCAGTTTCCTGGGTCTTCATCCCAGCCAGTCAATGTCATCGTCATCGTCATCATCTCCAAAGAGGGGTGTTGGGGGCGGGCGTCCCTTCATGCTCTGACAAAACAGGAAAGAGTAGTCAGTCCTCACTTGTCCCTGCACCAGATGGACTTCCCGCCTGGGCAAGGTGAAGCGACCAGCATCTGTTCCCGGCTCCAGGTTGGAAAGGAGGTTGCTGGTTAGGGTTTTACTGAAAGGACTAACCCTGAGGCCAGCAAACTCTAGGCTTCCAGAAATGCTGAGACAAGCAGTCAGAGAACGGAGGCAATCTTTCAACACAGAGACAAGAAGACCAACTTTGTCTGGCTAATTTTGTCATTTATTTGAGAAACGTGTATTGATTGGACAGGTCTCCTCTCATGTGGTAACTTACACATTTCGTGTCAGAAAAGAAGGGTCGAAGGGGAAAGTGGGAGTAGGATGAAGGAACAGAGAAGCAGAGCAGCCCTCAGGGAAGAGGATGCAGGAGGATGAAGGGAAGCAGGGAAGAATACAATCACATTTGAAAAAACAACGCTGTGGCCTGAGGCGGTCTGTCTGGCTCTGGATGCGGCCCCACCATCTGAGAGAGAGTTGAGCTTAGAGGCTTGGCCACACGACCAAGTGGAGAATCCCGAGATGAAGAAACCCCAGGAACACAGGGCCAGAGCCTCCTACCCCTGGTCTCCCTCCCTCCCTCACACCCTCCAATCAGGTAGGAGGATAAGGGGGATTAACAGGCCTCCGAGGAAACTCTCCCCCCTTCTCATGACTTGAGCCCCTGGCCTTTTTCTTCCGGGTTGGCAGGGAACAGGTCCCATGGGGGCAGCGGGGATTGATGCTGGACATAGGCACACTGAGTGTCCTCTACTAAGGCACCTTCTGCTCTGGTGGCCTTCCCTTTGGATGGTCCTGTGAAGACTGATCATGGGCCAGAGTAGTTCCCAAGAAGTGAGGCTACGCTATCAGGGCTTAACCCATTTTCTGCCCAGGGATGTTGTGACAAAACAAGGCAGCTGATTGGAAAGCAGGCTGATGAAGCAGAAAATGCTTAGAAACAGGCAGTCTTAGTAGGAGCCTGGGGTTGTAGTCCTAGCTCTGCCATTAACTCACTCTATGGCTTTAGGTAAATCATCCTTCTGAGCCTCAGTCTGTTTATGAATGAGGATGCCAGACAAGAAGATCATCAACGTCCTTTCCAATTCTAAAATATAATCCCTTAGCAGAGCTGAGGAAACCTGAGGCTTTAGCACTCTAATACAGGACTAAGCAGCCCAACTTTCTTTACTTAAAGTAGAAACCACTGCTGCATGAATGGAGACTGTGGTCCTTTGTCAAGAATAAAGTGGTATCTGACCATCCCCACCATGCTTACAGAGCTGCCCCCTCCCAACCCCAAGCCTGCTCCCACAGGGCCCTGAGCACAGAGCCCAGGGAGAGGGCCACCAACAGACTCCATTCCTCTTCTCACAGCCAGCAGGGAAGGGCCCCCAGGGAGCAGCGTGAGGACCTGGCAGCGCCTGGGACTTCCTTACCACCTCGTCTTCATCCTCCTCCTCAGCCTGTGCTTTGGGCCTCGGAACTTTCAGAGTTGTCCCTTTAAACAGTTCATCCTCAGAGAGACTGAAAGAAAAACCAGGAAAATCAAGTCATAGGAAAATGTTGTTTCTGCTCCAGGCCACAATGCCCACAGGCTCTGGGGTAAGAATCCAACAGAATCCTGGGGTAATCACCCAGGAATTCCTCCCTCTCCACACTGGCCTCCCAGCACTCTTGACTCCCTCCATAACCTACAGAGTGATCTTTTTTTTTTTTATAATTTTAAAAATAGATTTATTTATTTTTATTATTTATTTTTGGCTGCAGTGGGTTTTCATTGCTGCACGCAGGCTTCTCATTGGGGTGGCTTCTCTTGCTGCAGAGCACAGGCTTCAGGGGTGCGGGCTTCAGTAGTTGTGGCATGCGGGCTTAGTGGTTGTGGCTCTTGGGCTTAGTTGCTCCGTGGCATGTGGGATCTTCCTGGACCAGGGCTCGAAACTGTCCCCTGCTCTGGCAGGTGGATTCTTAACCACTGTGCCACCAGGGAAGTCCCCAGAGCGATCTTTTATAGCCAGTAAATCAGACCACGGCACCCTTCTGCTTAAATCCCTTTAATAGCTTTTCACTGCACTTAAAGTCCAAACTTCTAACAGTGACAACAAAATCTCACATGACTTGGCTCCTAATGAGTTTTCCAACCTCAGCATAACACCACTCTCCTCCCACTCACTGTGCCTTCTTCCTTGATTGTGTCATGTCCTTCCTACTGCAGGGCCTTGCACGTGCTGTTCTTGCTTTCTGCAAATGCTTCTTCCCACTCTTGGCAGGGAAGGCTTCTAGCCATCCTTCAGGTCTCAGCTTAAATGTTACCTTCTAAGAATCCTTCCCTAATCACTCTACCTAAGGTAGAATGATTCCTTCTAATTACTCTATCGAAAGTAGAATAAGCCCCTCTTATCACTCTGTCTAATGTAGAATAACTCCCCCTTTATTCTCTATTAGACACCCTGTGTTTTTTTTTTTATGAAGCATTTGTCATGCATTTATAACATACAGTTGACCCTTGAAGAATACAGGTTTGAACTGCACAGGCCCACTTATATGTAGACTTTTTTCAGTGAATATATACTAAAGTACTACATGACCCGCAGTTGGCTGAATCTGGGGATGAGCCAACTGTAAAGTTACACACAGAGGGTCAGCACCCTTCACCCCTGCGCTGTTCGAGCTCAACTGTGTAAGAGTCTGTCTGTCTTGTCCACCAGACTGTAAGCTCCTCAGCTCAGGAACAACTCTGCCTTGCCTCCCACACTACCACAGTGCCTGCCACAGAGCCTGTTACGAATAGATGCATGAATGAATGAATGAATGAACGAGTAAGCGAATTGGCCAGCCAGGCTCTGAGGATGAGTCACCAGCCCTGGACAAACCAGAGACAACCTCCACACGCAGCTGCCTTGTTCCTGCAACTCTGCCCAGGGGACACACCTGGGATGCTGAGAATGGTGTTCGGATCCAGGCACTGCTCCTACGGCCGCAGACGCTGCCTCTGTGCCGTGCGGCTCCTGGGAGGGAGCAGCGGAGCTAGTGCCATCCTCATCTTTCTGGAGCTCTGGAGCCTGACGCTCTCCTCCTGGACTTTCAGGCCCCACAGCCAGGGGGTCCACCTTCTCGGGGTCTGAAGTCAGGGGCAGTCTCGTGGAGCTTTCTTGCTCCCCGACACAGGCATCTCCCAATGGGCTGGCTGCCAGCGCCTCCTCACCCTCAGAGTCCACAGTCACAGGGCCTGGAGGTGCAGGGGGAATTGAAGCTGGGGGCCCCAGAGCTCTTCGGGAGGGGGGGCAAGCTGGTTCTTTTATCTCTGAGCGCGCCTCTGCTTCCGAGGGCTCCCCTTCCCTTCTCTGTGCATCATCCTGGGGAGTGGGGAGGGCCTGAGGAGGCAGTGGGGCAGCTTCCTGGACCACCTGCTCTGACGGCACCATGGGGGGCTCCCGCCTCTCCCTGTTCAAGGGTGCCTGAGACTGTCCGGAAGCACTCTGAGGTCGCTCCTCTTCTTCTTCCTCTTCCTCTTCTTCATTGCTGCTCTCTCCCTTCTCTCGCTCGTGTTGGTTTAACAGCCGAAGAGTCACCATCTGTTCAAAAGCCAAGAAAGAGGAGAGGATCACTGACCGGAAACAGAGGCACTCCTAGGCACTCCTAGTTCTCCTATTAACACAATTGGTCATCTAGTTCAAGTGACTTTGTTTTTCAGTTAGTTTTTTCCGTTCAAATGACTTTGTTTCTTCCTCTCAAAGGAGGCTGTCCTTATCTGTGCAGGTAAGTCATTCCAGGCATCCTAGTTACTGATGAACAGCCTTGAATCATTTTTTTTACTCAGGATCCCTTAGACGGTACTTAAGCAACAAGATACCCATCTCAGTGAAACAATCGAGAGCCAGCTGTACCTTGATAGTGTTCATGATGGTCCCCAGAATGGTCCTGCCATTGTAAGACTCCTCCAGCTCAAACTCTCCCCGCAAGGACTGAAACACCTGGTTCATGATCTTCTTGACCTGCATGACGACATGAAGAGAGAAAAACAGTATCAAAATGTACACTGCCAAAATCAAGCAACTAAGGGATGCATGTAACTTCCAGAGAGAGGTTTGGAAGGCTAAAATGAAGCCCTCTTAGAACTCTACAGTGGGACACAGCTGGTCAATGACTGAGACACCTAAGGCTGTCACTGTGGAGGGGACAATATTAAATAATGAGCAGCACTTGAGAGGAGGGCTGTGAAGGATGGGTAAGCTGTGGCCTGTGTGCCTAAGACTGCTCAAAGACCATTCACTGCTGCTTTCCTCCCACCGTGGCCACCGCTACAGCTGTCATGGGCTACGAGGATTAGTGGCTAGAAGATGCTGGGCACACTTCCCACTCCTCTCCTGTGATTTAGAAACATTTCCCTTATCTGTCAAAACCTCAGGATAAGGCCCTTTGGGGGTTGCCACCAAAGAGATAGGTTCCAATGGGTTAACTGTGACTTAAGTCAGGTAAGTGGGAGATCGATAAAGTTAGGAAAAAAGCTAACAACACAACAAACTGACAAACAAAAGTTCTTTCTGAACGCCTGATGTGCACATTCAATCCCCTGACACGACATGGCTCATTTCTCCGAAATCTCCAGCTCACCTTCTCTGAGGGGTCAGCGGCAGCAGCAGCAGCTTCAACCCCAGACATCTGGGACTTGCTCTCCAGGTCCTTGATGCGCTGTGCATTTTGCTCTGTCAGGGCTGTGACTTGGGCCTGGAGGGCTAAACACTGCAAAACAGACTGTGGCTGTGGCCTTGGAACCTGGACTTCCAGGTGAAGGTCAGGAAACCCAGGAGGAGGAGAACCATCCTAAGCTTCAAGTGTCAACCTCACATAGGTCTGCTGACATCCACACCCTCCGCCCCCGCCCAGGCCTGCTGACTCAGGGCACTCCATTTCCTCATCACTCAATCTCAACTCACAACTTCATCTCCTCTTTACCAACAAGGTCACTAGCCTTGTTCCTAATCAGGTCAAGAATAAAATAAAAAGGCGGCGGGGGTGGGGGTGGCAGGGTTTGATAACCCTAGTCACACAGACATATGAACAGTGGACATTAGAAGCAACCTATTCACCTACAAGATTGCCTTCCTCATCTCTGAGTCAGATTTTCAACTGGGTACTTTAAGAAACTGACCTCCAGATATGAGGACTTTGGCGCTAAGCCATCCCTCTCTGTCTCTCGTTTTTATGCCAGATGATCCCACCACACCTGTGCTCCAGCCCACCTCAGGGCCTCTGCCCAGAGCCTCTGCCGCCTTCCCCACCTCACCGAAGCTCCTTGTCCTTCTTGACTCTGCTCCCCTAGGCACTTCCTCTTCTGGGTCTCACAGCATTTAATGCTTATCTCTGTTCCTCAGTCTCCCTTTCTTGATTGTGAGATTCTTGAGGAGAGTTCTTTGTAAGCCCTTTCCCTAATACAGTGTCTGGAACCCAACTGGCACTCAATAAATATTTGCTTAATAAATGAAGGATCAGATTATAATGGAAAACACGTTCCAGATCATAAATGCTGCTTTTTCTTTTTCTAGGTCACTGACCTGTCATCCCAAATGAGTATGTGAAAGATTACTGATAAACTGCAGAGCTAAACAAGTATGATTCTGTTTTCAAGCTATTAACATCTTTCAGGTACAAAAGGATCTGCAAGACTTGAACAACCTGTTTGCCTCAAATTAACAGGGCTGTCTAAGCCCAGGGAAAACACCCACCTTCTCCTCAAGATGGAGCAGCTTCTGCTGCCTGGCATCTCTCTGTGCACACGCCTCCTGGTACTGCTGCAGGTGTTCATTCTTGGCAGAGGCCAAGAGATGTTCACACTTGGCTTCCCACTGGGTCTGCAGCTCAGCCTGTACTAGAGACAGCTGCCAAGAGAAAGTAATCCCCGTATGCTGGGGGGTCTAGTCACATCTAAGGAAGCCCGTCTTCAACAAGGCAAAAACAATAAGCTAAGAGCCCAGATTTAGCAAGGAAACAACTGTTTGGAAGACCTTGGTTGCTAGGACTCTAAAAGGTACTCCAACCAGGTAAAGGTGTGACTGTCTAGAGAGGTCCCAGGAAGCCAGGGCCCTAGTATGATCATACTTTTCAGGATCTGGGCCCTTAAACTTTATGGGTTCAGAAGAAACTTATTTTTGTCCAAATTCCCATAGGTGATCAAATTGAGGGCACCAATTCACTCTAATTAAAGAACATACAAACATGAATTTAGGAACTTACAAAAAGAAAGGCTGCTGTCAAATGGACTAGAGATCCAGCTGTGTCCTGCCACTATCCCTGGTTTGCCTGCCTAACTACCTAAATAAGTCCCTTCTTTTCAAGGACGATAATGTGCCTGAAGGATGGTGTCTGGTGGGTGAGGACGTTGGCCTTATGTTTGGAATGTTTTTATAAAGACTTTTTTCCTTCATGTTTTACTTATAGTAAAATTCTCACTAAGCTTTGAAAAAGGAAGAAGATTCTCCATTCGATTCCTGGCTCTTCTTCCACCTTTGTCCAAAGTTAGACCATCAACTACGAGAAATCTCATCCTAAAGGATAAAGAAGAAACTAGAAACTTTTCTGAGTCCTCATGCCTTCCTTTTATTTCCAGAGTGCTTCAGCTTCCCATTACCTGCTCTGCAGCTGCTTGGTCCGTGGACACCCGAGCCTTTTTCAAGAGCTGTCGAAGTTTGTCCAGTTCCTCCTGGTGTGATTTACGAATTTCATCTATCTCCTCCTCAGCCTGACAGCGCTCTTGAGCTGACTTCTTTTTCCTTTCTGAGAGGTTCTTAGGAACAAGAGAACCATCATCAGCTCCAGTTGTCTGATAGAGGATAAATGGAGATGGCGATGGTTGGTGGTGGTAGTTATTAACGTCACTGGGTCCTTACTTCGTTTCTGGAAACAATTCATTTTTTCAATTTAATTTCCCCTATATATTTAACATTCTTGGCTACTGGCAGAAAAAAATTGTGACAAGAAGAAGGAAAACAAGAAGAGCTTTATCTACCATTCTACGAAGAGATGGGGAATATCTTAACAGTGGTGAGGGTAGAGGGAAGTAGATACTTTCACAATCTACTGGTAGGAAAATCACAATCCTGTGAAAGGACCTTCAAAATACGCACACACACCCAGAATTTACACAAATTATAATTTAAGGAAGCAGTAGATCATGTTCATAAAGATAACGTGCTACAAGGATGGTCACTGCAGTAGTATCCAGAACAATGAAAAACTGAAACAGCCCCCCAAATCAGAAAGAACTGGTTTTTAAAAAACCTGATAAAATCATAGAAGAAACTGAAAATATAGACCAAGATTTATCCCCTAAAAAGGCACTAGGCCAAAAGGACTTTACTAGAGTTTTATTAAAACCTCAGAAAGAGGTTGTTCTTTTCATATTTAAACGGTTTCAGAGCATAGAAAAAGACAGAACTGTTCCCAATCCACTCAGTGGGGCTAGTATTACCCTGATATTAAATTTATAAAACATCAAAAGATACTATTAAATAAAGTTAAAAAACAGCAAACAAGAAAAATATTTGTAACATCTATGACTGACAAAGGATTAGCACCTTTAATAGTGTTTCTAAATCAAACTAATATTACAATAGATAAAATAGCAAAGGACATTAAAAAGAATTCACAGAAGAAATACAAATAGGCATTAAATATATGAAAGCTTTAATACTACCAAAAACACATATTAAGACAAGATAGTATATTTCACCTATCAGACTATAAAGATTAGAAAAATTGATACGTGCAGAGTTGGAAAAAGTATGGAGAAATGGGCTTGTTCACACAGTGCTGGAAATGCAAGCTAACAAACTCTTCAAGCATAATCTGGCAATATTTATTTCAAAAATTTAGATGTTAAGCATTCTTCTCTGATGCAGCAATTCTAATTCGAGCGATCCATTTTATGGAAATGCTCAAATGAATTTGCAAAAATAGTTATATAGTACAAAGATGTCCACAACAGCAATGCTTGAAATAGTGAAAAAAGAGAAACATAAATATCCATCAACAGGTGAATAGTTAAATAAACTATGGTACAGCCTCACAGTAGACTACTATGTAGTAGTTATAAAGAATGAAAATTAAAGACCTAAATGTAAGACCGGACACTATAAAACTCTTAGAGGAAAACATAAGAAGAACACTCTTTGACATAAATCACAGATCTTTTTTGACCCAACTCCTAGAGTAACAGAAATTAAAACAAAAATAAACAAATGGGACCTGATTAAACTTAAAAGCTTTCGCACAGCAAAGAAAACCATAAACAAGATGAAAAGACAACACTCAGAATGGGAGAAAATATTTGCAAATGAAGCAATTGACAAGGGATTAATCTCCAAAATATACAAACAGCTCATGCACCTCAATATCAAAAAAACAAACAAGCCAATCAAAAAATGGGCAGAAGACCTAAATAGACATTTCTCCAAAGAAGACATACAGATGGCCAAGAGGCACATGAAAAGATGCTTAACATCACAAATAATCAGAGAAATGCAGATCAAAACTACAATGAGGTATCATCTCACACTGGTCAGAATGGCCATTATCAAAAAATCTACAAACAATAAATGTTGGAGAGGGTGTTCAGAAAAGGAAGCTTCTTGCACTGTTGGTGGGAATGTAAATTGATATAGCCACTATGGAGGTTCTTTAGAAAACTAAAAATAGAACTACCATACGACCCAGGAATCTCACTACTGGGCATATACCCTGAGAAAATGATAATTCAAAAAAGACACATGCACCCCAATGTTCACAGCAGCACTATTTACAATAGCCAGGACGTGGAAGCAACCTAAACGTCCCTTGACAGATGAATGGATAAAGAAGATGTGGTACATATATACAATGGAATATTACTCAGTCATAAAAAGGAATGAAATTGGGTCATTTGCACATATGTGGATGGACCTAGAGACTGTCATACAGAGTGAAGTAAGTCAGAAAGAGAAAAACAAATACTGTATATTAACGCATATATTTGGAATCTAGAAAAATGGTACAGATGAACCTATTTTCAGGGCAGGAATAGAGATGCAGATGTAGAGAACGGCCGTGTGGACACAGGGCTGGGGGAGTGGGTGGGAGATTGGGACTGACATATATACACTACCATGTGTAAAGTGGATAGCTACTGGGAACCTGCTGTATAGCACAGGGAGCTCAGCTCGGTGCTCTGTGGTGAACTAGACGGGTGGGATGGGGGTGGGTGGTGGGAGGTCCAGGAGGGAGGGGGTATATGTACACATACAGCTGATTCACTTCCTGTACAGCAGAAACTAACACACCACTGTAAAGCAACTATACCCCAATTTAAATAAATAAATAAAAATAAAAATAATCAACACTGCAAAAAAAAAAAAAGAATGAGGAAGTTCTCATTCTTATTAGTATAATGGCCACAATACAATTTTTTTTTAAAGTATTAAATATGATCCCAGGGGCTTCCCTGGTGGTGCAGTGGTTAAGAATCCGCCTGCCGATGCAGGGGACACGGGTTCAAGCCCTGGTCCGGGAAGATCCCACATGCCACGGAGCAACTAAGCCCGTGCACCACAACTACTGAGCCTGCGCTCTAGAGCCCGCAAGCCACACCTACCGAGCCCACATGCCTAGAGCCCGTGCTCCGCAACAAGAGAAGCCACCGCAATGAGAAGCCCGCGCACGGCAATGAGGAGTAGCCCCCACTTGCCACAACTAGAGAAAGGCTGCGCACAGCAACAAAGACCCAACGCAGCCAAAAATAAAAAATAAATTAATTAATAAAAATAAATAAATAAATAAATACGATCTCATTACTGTTAAAAATGTTATCAGCATACATATATGGATGTACATTTATTTTATACATACATGTATGTATGTGTATGTATATATTATATACACAGAAAACAATCTGGAAGAATAATCATATATCTTTTATAGTTGTTGCCTCTAGTGTATGAGAGGGGGAAAAGATAAACTTTATTTTTTATTTTATACTTTTCTGTATTATTTGTATTTGTTACAATGAGCACATGCAACTGTAATTTTTCAAATGAAAATAAAAATGTTTATTAAACAGCTAACCCTGGCCACTTGGGCCCAACAGAGAAACTTCAGATGTAGAACTTACCTTTTCCAGAGACTCCTTCTCAGCTCGAAGGTCAGTCAGCTCCTCCTCCAAGGACGTCACCCTGAGTTCCAGTTGTCTCCGGCTTTGCTTTTCACTCTTGAATTTGGACTGTGCTTGCTCAGAGGTTTCTTGGAGCTCTGGGATATGACAGCACAGAGACTTGGCTGCAGAACCAGAGCTGCAGTGGGTTGTATGGCATCCCAGCACCGCCTTCAAAGCTGCATTCCATCATCTCCCAACCCTACCACACGAGCCTCTTCCACTCACTTCCTCCAGCATCACCTCACTGACCAACAGCAGGTTTATCAAGCCATAAACTGACTCCCCCATCCATCCATATTTATCTCTGCACCTACATGTCACCTTCGACACATACAAAATGGAAGAGAAATGTTCCAAGTGGTCAGAGACCACCTTCGGAATATTACCACTCCCACAATTCCATTTCAGTCATCATCTCAACACACTGGACTCAACACATTGAGATCTTTGTTTAGTAGTGGTCCAGGCCCTTTCTCACTGCCTGGGTAAGATATTCTCAACTCTCTTGGTAGCTGGGACATTCTACCAAGAGTCTGCTTTCAAAACATTCCTTCTCAAATAAAGCTATTTGGAATATTTCTTAAAAATGTAATGCATCAAACAACAAGGTCCTACTGTATAATATGGAGAACTACATTCAATATCCTACGATGAACCATAATGGAAAAGAATATTAAAAAAAGAATCTATATATATGTATAACTGAATCACTTTTCTATACAGTAGTAATTAACACAACATTGTAATCAACTACATCAATAAAAAATAATAATAAAAAAATTAAAATGTAATGCATCAAAATTAATTTTGTTGGAAAACTTTTGAGATCCTTATGGTGCCCTTAAGGTAACTGTCACAGGGCACCACAAAAACAGGAAAGAAGATATCTGTACGACATTCAAATCTAAGATTTTCCCTCAAGTGCGCCCAAGTGATGCTCTAAAAAGGAAGGGATTTATCTTCAAGGTATCACTTCACCAACTGACATCAGTGTTTTTTAGCTTTCTTTTTGGGCAAGTTAATTTTGCTTTTTCCTAACTCTGCTGCTATTCCAGCCACACCCCACCCACTGGTCCCATCTGTGCCTTCCACATGTCTTTCTTTATACAAAGTGGTGGATGAATCAACATGCCAGTCTTCACAAATCTGCTTTTCAAGTCACCATGTCTTGAGCAGCACCACTGTGCCAGGCACTAAACTAATACTAAGGGAAGGACTTTACAAAGATGAGCAAGACACCATCCTTGCCCTTCAGAGGCTTGCATTCTAGAAGGGAAAACACATATAAGTAGTGCTGATCAAAGGCTATCTCTGATAATGGGCATAATAATGCACTCGGAGATGAAGGATTTTAAAGGAGATCAAATATTCTAGGGAAAAAAAAGGGAAAGTTTCTGAAAGAGGCAGTTTTTGGAGAGAACTGGAGGCAAATCTTGGCGATGGTGGGCACACCAAGTCCAGAGAATAGCATGGATAAAAAGCAAGGCAAGAAATACAGGATGTGTTGAAGCAGCAGGCTGGCTAGTATGTCCAGAGCTACGTTGAATTGGGCAACATACAGGAAATAAGCCAAGGTGGAGGGGCCTTGGGTGCCAGGCTGAAGGACTGCAATCCATGCTCTAGGAAAGAGGCAACTGCAGCAGGAAGCACCTGCTTCTTAAGCTTCTACTGAGTCACAAGTTAAAGGAACCCTTCAGTTAGATTAGTTAGTCACAAGTTAGATTAACTCTTCAAGGCCTATGAGGCCAATCCTAAGTACCAAGGATACTCAACACTCGCCCAAACAAAGCAGAACTGTGGCCACTGATCAACTCTAAATGGATAGTCAGTTCTTCTGTTGTCCTTTATGCCAAACAATCATGTAATAGGTTTATACTGGTTCACCTTAACCTTTAGCTCTGTCCTTCACAAACTTCATTAGCATTAAGCCAAATGGACTGGGAGGAAGGAAACAGTGTAATTCTTTAAGTTTACATTGTCAAAATCCCAGCCCCCTCCAGCAAGGGCATACCTGAGAGCTCTGCCTGCAGTTTGGCGAGTTGGCCCCTAAGGAGGTCCGTCTGCTTCATGCTTTCTGTCAGCTGTACCTGCAGCTCCGTTTCTTTCTTTTGGTGGGCGGTCATTTTCAGGTGTAGATGAGAGACCTGTGCAGTGGCTGCTGCTAACTCTTCCGTCACCTTGGCCTGAACAGTAACAAAGTACGATGTCACTTTAAACATGGTGATGGCCCAACCTCACATACTCTGTGCTGGCCGAACTGGTAGGAAGATAGCTAAGGCCACCTTCAACCTGAATTAAGCCCAAATCAAGCCCTCAAATGTGCCAGGTCTCTGACTCAGGAATGCCCTTGCAAAACTTTGTCCTTAGGAAATACTATGCAAGAACACAAAAATTTTGCTACAAGGATGACTGATGCAGCATTGTTTATAGTTGCCAAACAATGGAAACAAAAAATAATTTAAAAAATGAGCTTAAGCAAATTGATGTATCTATCCTGTATGCAACTATTAAGAATAGTGTTATGAAAAAATACTCAGTGGCTTGGTATACAGTCACCGCCTATTGTTAAATCTCACCAATCTGATACATGAGAAATGGTATTCCTGCCATTTTCTAAGTTTCCTATAATGAACAAGCATTTTTTTTAACAAGAAAAGGGTATTTTAAATTTTAAATTGAATGCCTTTGATGGCAATCCACTTCTCAGTCTACAACTTCTCCCTAGCACTACTGTACGAATATTGGGTTGGCCAAAGAGTTCACTTGGGAACGAACTCTTTGGCCAACCCACAGCAGTACTATAAAGATCGGTCACGTGAGAGTAACTGCTTTGGGGGTTCTTTGAAGAACAGTGGTAATAAAAGAAGGGAACACTCCAACTTCTTTGACTGCTCAATGCATTTTAAATGGTGCTCTGTACTGGCCAAACTGGAGCTAAATATTCCAAGTAACATCCGATGAAGTCAAAAAGACTACCCTGGAAAACTGTCTACAGATATTCTGTTTATGAAGGGCGATGATGAAAATGATAATTAAAAGGATGGTCAATGAAAAGGAATGGTAAACAAATGACAAATATTACATTCATTTCACCTGAATTGATGTGCTCCTGTAAAAAATAGGAGAAATCAGATGACAGGAAAGGCAGTGAGTGACTGCTCCGCTGGTTTTGATTTTTGGGCAGCAGTGTATTTACGGGGTTGGACCATCTCTCCTATACTATTACACTGCTACTACCATTACTCCTCCTATACCACTATACTTTACATGCATTCTTACTGCTGTCTACTTTCTTATTATCACTTGTCCCTTCTTAGGGTATTCACTGCGCCTACCTCAGTTTTAAACATTTATTCCAAAGCCTTAATCAGTTTTCTAGCTTACATTTAAAATCTGATATTTTGGCTCTCTTAAAGGTGGGGGAAATAAAACAAATTGTATACAAAATAAAAAGAAATAAGCTATGAATGAGTATCTGAGTGTACACTGGCAAAGGCTCTCTCCTTGACCACACTTCAAGTTAGGCTCCTCTAAGCCCATGACCTTGTTCTCCTCTCCTGTCTTTGGCCAGACCAGCCCAGTTTTAGCAAGAATCCCTGCTAAGTCAGTTTAGAGTGAATCTCTACCCTTGATATATGATCAAAGTTCTCCATCCCAACCTTTGCTGTCTAAGTCCTTGGCCTGTCGTTAGCAAGAATCCCCCTACCCAGGATGTCTCCTCTTAGTAATTTTCCATCCACTGACCCCCCTCACTCTGCTCCTTGGCTGTAAATTCCCCACTTGCCCTCTTGCCCTTAACTGTATTTGGAGTTGAGCTCAACATTTCTTCCCTATTGCAATAGTCTTTTTATTTCATTTATTTTTTTTGCCACACCGTGTGGCTTGTGGGATCTCAGTTCCCCAACCAGGGATTGAACCCGGGCCACAGCAGTGAAAGTCCGGAATCCTAACCACTAAGCCACCAGGGAACTCCCATCTATTGCAATAGTCTTGAATAAAATCTTCCTTACTGTTTTAATAAGTGTCAGAATAAATTTTTTAGTAACATGCGACCTTTAGAGTGAGCTCTAAGATACTTATTTTTGCTGTTCAGCAGGCTTAGGTTTTCATCTGTTAAACTCAGAGGACAATGACAGTTTGGACTTCCAGACAGAAGAGGAGTTTTCACCTGCCGCAAGTAGAATCAAAGTTTTACTCACTGTCCTGCCTCAACTGGCCTAACAGAAACTGAACTAACACAACGCTCAGAGGGCTTTGCATCTATCGTGGCTCCAGAGTTCACTGATATCAGAGGGAAGACCACTTGCACAGGGCCTTGCAGCAGCTAAGACCACTGGAGGAGATGAATTCCAGAGGAGAGGCAGTGGGGTGGATGGTCACTCTCACCAAAGAACAAGCAGAGCGGAAAATCACTCAAAAGCTCTTATCTCAAGTTATAAAGTGCATTCCATTCAATTTTCATGTTTTCAAAAAAATTCAAATAAAAATATAAAACACTTCTTAAATCTGAGAAAATAGCAGATGAAAGGGTTGCAATCTCCCAGCTGATGAGGGGGAGCCCAAACAAGAAGGAACTCATTTCAGAAAAACAGTGTCACTGGAGGAAAGACAGGAGGAGTGGGGCTTCCAAATCAGTCATCTCAACCCAAGACCCACAACAGTCTTCCTTCCTTATAGCTACTTCAGAAACAGGTCAAAATACCTAATTCTGAACTGACTGAAGTCAAACAGCAATGCTTTAAAATGCTTTGGCAGGGCTTCCCTGGTGGCGCAGTGGTTGAGAATCTGCCTGCCAATGCAGGTGACACGGGTTCGAGCCCTGGTCTGGGAAGATCCCACATGCCGCAGAGCGACTAGGCCCGTGAGCCACAATTGCTGAGCCTGCGCATCTGGAGCCTGTGCTCCGCAACAAGAGAGGCCGCAACAGTGAGAGGCCCGCGCACCGCGATGAAGAGTGGCCCCTGCTTGCCGCAACTAGAGAAAGCCCTCGCACAGAAACGAAGACCCAACACAGCCATAAATAAATAAATAAATAAATAAATAAATAAATAAAAATTTTACAATGCTTTGGCAGACACAGATGAAGGAGCAAACTAAACAATCTCAAACTTCACAATAAATATTTGTTATGTGGCATAACAGAAATCGTCTGTTGATTTTTTCAGCAGAATAGGATTAGTTTCTAATAAACTGTATAATCCTCACCTTAACCAGATTACTAACATCAGTGATTATTTCTGAGTCAACTTATTGTAATACATTTATACAACAGAAATGTGGATGTTGGATATATTAAAAATCTGTTGGAAGATTTCTAGTTCTCTTCTCAATGATGGCAAAAATTCTGCTGAAAAGCAAACTGGTAAGGACGTACAGAGGACACTCCTTGGCTCTACACATCCTGACTTGGGCTTTTCTCTCCCCAGTTACTTTACCTTCTCTTGCTCAGCATGCAAAACTCTTGCCTGTGTGTTTTCTGTGGCAGTCTGGAGTGAGTTGTTCCTCTTCTCCATCATCAGGTTACTCTGCTCAACATACCTGTGAAATAAACAGGGAAAAAGAAAACATTTATCAAGCACTCAATGCATACCAGGTATAACCCAATGTATCAACACATTCAGTCGTTAGAGCATTGCTCTATACCTTCATCAGGAACAATCTGAAAGCATTTTGTTTTCTGAAGATCTGCAGTAATCAAGTTTGGAGGCAGGAACCTGGGCCTGGGTGAATTGCTTTGAATTTGCAGAATGAAGAGGAGAGGAATTTGAACATGTGTGGTGAGGGGAAATAAGAGAGGAAAGAGACAGGAGTATGAAGGCTGCAAGGAGGGAAGAAAAGAAAGCCACTCCCCTTCCCCCTTCCATGTGGGAGACAAGAGACACTGGAGAAGAGAAATATGGGAGGATGATATTTTAAAGTGAAATGCTATATGCTGTGTAACATGTTCCCCTGACCCCTCCCCACACAAAAAATTTTCAGAAGGATCTAGAAAAATTATACAATGCTTGGGTTTTATATGGAAATCAGTGAAGTTCTGGTTGATAAAATAAGAGTCAGCCCACACAGAAGAGAGAAGAGTTGACATCAGGAGTTTTCTAGGCACTAACACTGCTTTTACAGATGAGGAAACTAGAGCCGGCGGGAATAAATAAAACGCCCAAAGCCACACAACAAATGAGGAGCAGAGCCAGGATTCAAACGCAGGTGTGCATTACATCACAGCCTCCTGAAATCCCGCTCAATCAACAAGCAGTAATTCACATGACAGGCAGGAAACAGAAAAGAGCAGAAATACACATAAACTTCTGTAAACAAACATGCTTATTTAACTTGGGCATTTACAAACTAAACCCTTTTTTGTCCATCCTAGCCAGTGCCCCGTACCTGTCATTACCTCTGATTTCGTTCAATTAGTTCACTAATCTTGTCATTCTGTTCTTCTATCCGACTGCTCTTTTCAAGGATCTCTTGCTTCAATCTTTCATTTTCCTAATTCAAAATATATGATGTTTAACTTAAGTTTTTAAGAGAAAAGCACCAGATAAAAGGGAATCAACTTGAACTGACAGGTGATACTGTTACATATCTGAGAGAAAAATCTAGAACTTATGTCCACATAAATATAATACTTAAAACAATGTATCAAATTCTAACTGATGGATACAAATCACTACATCCAATAGACTAAATGTATAAATGGCTATAAAATGAAGCGGAAGCTTTGGAGTATGGTCAAAAAAGAAATGTTTCCTTCTGATAATAAAGTGATAAGTCACTTGGAGTAATTAAGCCATAATGGATTTTCCAGAATTTCCCAACTCCGTGTAGCATTTGTCACATGCTCTTATTCCTGGAGTGGAGGTTTCAAACAGTAGTACATCTCCAGAGAGAGCAGGGGCAAGATCTCCAGGTTGAGTGCTCTGTTCTTTTTTTTTGGTTAAATGATATTCTTTTTTTTTTATTAGTTATCTATTTTATACATATTAGAGTGCTCTGTTCTTGATCACTCTCACCTGAATAATTCGTTGGATATTGCTCATAATCATGCTTGTTTCCATTGTCACTGACATGCTAGGAATGAGCAGGGAATTGCCAGTGCTACGTTTCTGTAACTCTTCAACCTACAAAAGGAGTGTCAGAAAGACTTTTCATGAAATTTTTAAAAGGAGAAATACAATTTACCCAAGGTCTGACTACTTTTTTGAGGGGGGTTAATAAGTTTCTGAGACAATCTCCAACGTAAGCAGGAGTTTTCTTCTGCTAACTGGATCCCCAAATAAAACGACCCTTCTAGGGAAATAACTACTAACTACTATGAATACAGGAAACCAGGAGGAGTTTACCTATAGCCCTGGTTGCTCCCTGTTTGTATCCCCTCTTTATACCCCCACTTTCAACACAGCCCCTTAGTCATGAGATGACTCAGTCACCTTAGTCATGAGATGATCCATTTTATCAGCCACTTTACTGACTGCCATTCGAATTTCAGTGTTATGTTGCCGGGCTTCAGTCATGAGAAATGAAGCCATGTCACCTGATCCTGAACAGACATAAGCCAAAAAGAAACTTATGAAACTGTAGCAGAGGATACTCTATGAGGAAAAGCCAACAGCTCTATCAGCAGAGGAAAAAAAGAAACGAACATTTCCAAATACTGGAAAATGCTGTAGGTGATTTACACTGTCAGGAGAAGATGGAGAGGGGTTAAAGGCAAAATGCTCCAAAGCTAACAATAACTAGCTATCCTCTTGCAAAATGCATCAAGTGATACAGTCTGGTTCAAGGGCACAAGTAGTGCACTAGCAACTCAGATTGCTTCTCCATTCACCCAACTGCATGCCAGGTATTGGACCAGGTACCAAGGATCCAGCAAGGAATGAAACACGGTTCCTGCCCTTGGCAAGGTCAGTCTGGTGAGGAGACTCACGTGTAAACAGATCATTATAACAGAGTGTTGTAAGTGCAAAGAATGAACCATGTACGAGGTTACAAGGTACAAAAGAAGCACAGAGAAAAGCAAGATTAACTCTTTGGTGACACACGTATACAGTTATGTCTCTGGAAGGAGAGGAGAGAGGGATGGTAACAGGAAGGCTTCACAGAGGAGATGACAGATTCAATGGTTTCCCAGATGGAGAAGGGCAGGGCTTCCAGACAAAGGATGCACTCAGGAAACCCTTACCACTCCAGGACCATAAATTTCATCGTCGGATATACTTGCTTCTTCCTACCACTGTCCTAATACCCAAAGTGATTACTGTACAAAAGACAAGCTGCAGAACAAGAAGGCAGGATACCACCCCAGCTGTGTGCATTTTATTTTGCTTTGTTTTTTACACTAGGCAACCACACTTGCACATGTATACAAGATATCTGAAAAGTTACCCAAGTGACTGTTTCCTAAGGTCAGGGGGGTTTAATGATGGAAAACAGTAACTTCACTTCACACCTTTTTGTGTTGTTTGACCTTTTTATAAAAGTATATTCTTTTCACAACTTTAAAATTTTAACAAAATAGCTTTCATCTGAGATACTGAACAGTCATCATGTTTTCTCCCAATTTCCTCCAATGTTTTACTCTTTTACTATTAACTATGAACTCTACAGAGCAACTCTGAGAGAGGAATTAAAAAGGGCTGGCAGGAGAAAATGCAAGAAACAAAACACAGAAACTGGCCATGAGGGTTTTTGTGGGGATGATGTAAATGTTCTAAAGCTGGATTATGGTGATAGCTGCACAACTCCGTAAACATACTAAAAAAACCCATTGAATTGTACACTTAAAACGAGTGAATTTCATGGTATGTAAGTCATACCTCAACTAACTTGTTTAAAAAAAAGAAAAGAAAAAAAGGGCAGAGATCTACTGGAGTCAAAATGAAAAAAGGATGGGAGGGAGGAAAGCACAGCAAGAGCAGAAGATGAGAAACTCCTACCTTGAAAATGAGGAGACTGAGAGAGCGGTGCGGGGTACAAGGGCCGAACGGGCTGCAGCTGGGAAGCAACAGCTGCTGCCTGAGGATAAGTGTAGGCTTGCATACCTGTATAGGGCTGAGAAAATGCCAAGTTACAGATGGCTCATAAAACAGTCATCTCTCTCTTTTCTGCTTAATTTGTCTTGGATGGAATAAAGTAGATAAACTGGAAGGAGACTCAAACTTATTGAAGCTGAAGATGTATGAGACCAGGGCTTGGTATTGGGTAATAATTGCAGCAGGAGAGTCATGTATGTAATCCAGTGATGCCTGGTCACTAAAGTCATACCTAGAGAGTGAGGGAAGCGTGTCTCAGGTCACTCCCCAGTCCTCTTGTGATGATTTAATTAAGTAGGAACTCATCCCCCGGCCATTGGGCCTATTGATGGTCTAAAAAATTTTAAAACTAAGCAAACGATGCTTGGTTTCATTAAGGTAAAAGAAGAGGTGTTCACTGCGATTCCAAACTAAAGCCACCAGTTTCCAAAGGATGCCTCTCCCCTTCTAGATTCTGATGCTTATCTGTATGACCAAGAGCTCTCATTTTCCTCTGAGCCTCAGCCACCTCAACTATAAAATGAAAATAATAATACCATTTCTTAGGGTTGTTGTGTGGATTAAATGAAGCGATATATAGGTAAAGTTCCTAACAGCTGGTAAGTAAGTGCCTGGAAGACAATAAATGCTCAATAAACAGCAGCTATCATTTTAGTGATGATGGTTATTCTTCCTTGAATTAAGGAAATCCAGCTCATTTCCAGGGATTGGTATAACCACCCATCCATTACTAAAAAAGAATCTTAGTCTATAGGATATAACTCTCCATTAGGTCCATTCAGGAGTGGGGAGAGGGCCAGGTAGGACTTTTCTCAATTCTGATACACCCCTTCCTAATGGGGCATAGCTTGGCCACCATCACTCTGATCCCTCCATCAAGAATCACCAAGGAAGTGAGGGTCTGTTACCATGGGGAGTGAAGTCTTAACCATCAAATGTGTCAGGGCAAAAGAAAGAGTCCACTGTCCGGGCAAACAGTCAGCAGAGGCAGACAGGCTGTTGCCACTGCCTTCTGTGAAAACAGAAAAGAACCTACTTTTAAGAGCTCACTTTTGGAGGGTAACTAGACAAAGAGTTCAGCTGTATTTTCACACAGCCTCCATCCACTGACCCTCCACCACAACCGTTCTGCTGAGTGGAGTGCAGAATCTTGGCCTATCAGCTGTTTGACAGAAGAGAACACAGAAGACTTGAATCTATAGCCCTCAATTAGACATGTGTGAAAAGGAAAACAAACAAACATTGCTTGGGCTTTTACTATGTGCCAGGCCTTGTGCCAGGTGCTTTGCTTGTTCTTGCACGAAATCTTTACAACCACCTATAAGGTAGATAATCCTTTGCTTGTTTGGACATGAGAAAGTAGGGGTTCAGGAAGGAGAAAAATTATAAACTCTGTGAGGAACTGGTACAGTACAAATCATGCAAGAAGAAGAAAAGAGACGGACGAGAACCATAATCAATTATAGCTTATAACTGATACGGTTTAAAAATGTCGTTACCTGAAAGGACTGGGTGTTTCCAGATACAGCTGAGTGGGAATCATGAGATGCAACTTGCATCAAGGCAGCAGACGGTGTTTGGAGCCCAGAAACAGATGGCTGAGGTGCTAAGATAAAGCAAGAAGTTTTCACTGTTATCCATCCCTTGCTTCTTGGTACAAGTCTGGACTATCACCTTTCACACCATCACCCTTCAGACTTGACCACTTCTCTCACCTAGTCTCCTAAAATCAGCTCTACTGGAGTCTCAGCAATGGGCTAGTGGAAGGAAATTGGGCATGCTCAGGGGCACGTGACTCAGACCTACGATGCCATCAGCTGACAGAAAGTGCAGAATTACACACAGGGAGATGGCTCATTAGCTGAGTACCGATTTCCAAAACTGACAATGCAACATAGCAGAAGACACAGCAAGCAGACCAACTACATCTCCAGGTCTGCAAATGCCCTACCCAGGGACAAACTGACAAGTTTTATACTCTAGTTCAGTTCTCAATACTAAAACAATGCAGCCTAACATTTTAAGGAACAATGATGACAACTTCGGTACCGACCCAATTCAAGGTCACAGAGCCTCAGAGAGGTTCCTTACCTTGTGAGGTCATCTGTGGGAGCACTGGATGGGCTAGCTGAAGAGAGGGCTGGATGGACGGAGTCACCATAGGCTGCCCAGCTCCTCGAAGAGCATTCACGTCCTGCAACAGCATGAGCATTTTGGTTACTGTGTCTATGGGTCCTTAATTGAAGACTGAGGGTGACTGTCCACCCTAAACCTGCTTACAACCAGTGCTTTTAGGCAAAGAAGAGGAAGGAAAGGCAAGCAGAAAGGCAAGAGTTTAAGGTGTGGGCTATGGGAAGAAAGCACTCTATTATATACTGCAGTAGGATCCCTTCTCCCTGTAAATTATATCAAATAATCATAGTTAATTTCCAGTATAAGTTGTTGATGTTATTTTGTCTGAAGCAGCTAGAGTGACTGCTCCCCATAATGTATCATTTTGCAAACCAGCAGCTAGCTACCTTAAGACTGACCTAGTCTGTTTCCACAGAATTAGGGCCCCTTACAAGGGAACCCAGGGAATAATGCAGCCTTTCTCTTCTGCCAAATAATATACACAGACCTCAAGGTACTCACAGAAAATCAGAGTAGGATTCACTGTGCCTCATTACAATGCTGTTTTTGACAATATAGTTTTAGAGTGTTTTCCCCTCATTCTTTCTCTTCATAAAAGCAAAGCAATGTTGGTCCCTACTATAATTCTAAACAAAGTTAACATACAAACATCTTCCTGATTCATTCAAGGAGAAGAAAAACTTGAGGCACAATATACAGTGACTGTGATCTGCTATGCTACAGTTCAAGGGCTGAAATCTCTTTGACATTCTTTTACTTCAGAACTTCCTCTTGTTTCCCAATATTCTCAGAAATGTATTATGCATTTCTGGAAAAGCATCCCAGTTTTACATCATTACATAAATCAACCTAAATGTCTAACAACAGAGTAAAAGGAATCATGATAAATCAATGTAACAGAGCACTGGGTTATCTTTAAAGGTGATAAAGCTTTGTTTTATTTATTTACTTTTTTTATATTACTGATATTAACATAAATGTTCATGATGTAACATTAAGTTAAAAAATCAGATTACGAAACAACATATAAAGAATGTCCTTTTTGTTAAATATGTTTCTTCTTTTTAATTTACATTACTCTACAATGAATAATTAGCACCTAAAAATTTTAATAAGAATATTATCTTATCCAAATTTCATTTCCAGAAACCAGATAAAAATCAATCCTATAACAGGTCCCAGAAATCCTATCTTCCTTTAAAATGTTAAATCTAAACAGAGCTTTTCCATAAAGAAATAAAATTGTGAAAAAACAGAAAGCCTATTTTGAAAATATTTTTCCTCAAAAGCATCACGCTTGCTTTGTTTTACATCAATATCAAAGAATCCTAAAAATTAATCACTGTTAAGTGTTTCAATTCAGTTGAGAAAGAATTATTTTATTCAATAAGGAACTAACCAATGGGAAAATAACTTAGTTGGAATTAAGTTACTTCTCACCATTCACCAAATTCCAGATGGATTAAATATGAAATAATAGATCTGAACATATAATAATAAATATTTTAAAAAGACATGTGATGTTTACAGTATCTGAAAGTGGGAAGGCTTTCTAAGCATAATGTCAAAAGCAAAAAACAAAGGGAAAAATTGATAGATCTGATTGCAATAAAATTTTTGAACTTCAAAAAAATCATGCCACAGGGGACTTCCCTGGTGGTCCAGTGGTTAAGAATCCGCCTTCCAATGCAGGGGACATGGGTTTGATCCCTGGTCAGGGAACTAAGATCCCACATGCCGCGGGGCAACTAAGCCCGTGCACCCCGACTGCTGAGCCCGCGCGCTCCAACTACTGAGCCTACGCGCTCTGGAGCCCGCGCCACAACTAGAGAGAAGCCTGTGTGCTGCAATGAGAGATCCCGCACGCCGCAACTAAGACCCAATGCAGTCAAAAAAAAATTAATTAAAAAAAAAAAAATCATGCCACATACAAAGCCAAAAGATACAACAGTGGTTTTTTTTGGCTGCACCTCATGGCTTGTGGGATCTTAGTTCCCCAACCAGGGATTGAACCCGTGCCCTTGGCAGTGAAAGTGCTGAGTCCTAACCACTGGACTGCCAGGGAATTCCTACAACAGTGTGATCTCCGTATTAAATTACATCAGTGGAAAAATCAACATTTCCCAAGAGAATCTAAACATTCAATCAACAAATATGAATTCATTCTTTTATGGGTCGGGCATCATGCTGCCTAAAGGCTGATGTTTGCTGACAACAGAGATTCTAGTTGAAAGCTAAATTAACTACTTAAAACTGCCCAGTTCTTGTGGCAGATATACAGAATTGCTTCCATTTCTCAGGGGAAGTGATAATTATAGCAGAAACACATGTACCAATACCAACCTGTATCATTTTGAATATAAGTTCTCTAAATAATGATTCTGGGTTAGAGGCAGAAAAAGCAATAATTTCAGTTAAAAGAACAGAAGACACCAACATCTGCAATATTCATTCTAAGACAGCCAGTGGGACATACTTCAATTTCTGAATCATTGGAATCCAGCTGTGGTGGAAGAATGGGCAGCATGGGCTGGCCCATTTTAGCCATCCGAGAGATCAACTTGGCCTTGACTGTATCAGGATTCTAAAAAGAGAGGAAAGTCACAAAAATCACTGTAATCAAGGTTCATTACCTTCAGTTAACTCTACGTCTTTTGGCTCTTATATCAAATCTTTCAATAAGTTCCCCCTGCCTTATCTACTTGAAACTATCTTCTAGAAAATGAGAATTAAAGATTTCTTGCCTAGACGCATACATGGGTCACAATTAATAACAGTAGGAAAAATAATTCCCTATATGTTGGAATGGACAAAGTGGTTTCATCTGTATTCCTTCACTGCAATCAAGTCTCCCTTCCAGGCATAAGTATTCTCATTTTACAGATAAAAAACTAAAGTATAGATTAAGGGAGGGAGGCATTTTAGATAATAGTAACCTCTCAAAAGCCCAAGAGCAACTCAGCAGATAAATATTCAGAAGAGATTTAGGGCAAAAAGAGAACAGGAGCTCTGTGTTCTAAATTCAGGTTCATTTAACACTGACTTGGCACTGATGACATACTAGTCCCTGAGCTAAACGCCTCTGTATGCATTAACTGGTTCAAAGTGCAGCCTTCAGAGCAGAGTGTATACTCCTAAGGGTGCACAAGATGATCTAATGAGTGTAAAAAGAAATGACCATAACCTCTATTTTAAAATTATTTTTAAGCTACAGTAAACATCAGACATTAAACTTGTTTACAGGGGTGGAGAGTACTTTATGTATATAATTTGTAAACAGACATATACTGAGAGGGTGTATCATTTTTTCTTAACTAATGGAGACACAATCAAAAAAAGTTGGGTCTATCAAAAGAGGACTAGTTATATACACCAATATTCACACAATGGAATCTTGCGATCTAAAGATAAAAAAAAATGAGGAAGCTTTCTATATACTAACATGGAAAGATACTGTTATTATAAAAAGGCAGATAATATATATAATATGCTATTTTTTTGTGAAGGAGGGAGAATAAAATATACATTCCTATTTGCTTACATCTGCATAAAGAAACATTGAATACATAAGAAACTAATAAAAGCAGTTACCCAAGGTTGGGGATGAGATAAAATAGAGTACATGGGGGCAGGGGTAGGAATGGGTCTTCTCAATGTATATCTTGTTATATTGTTTTGCTAACTTTGCCATATGAATGTAATTACCTATTCAAAACAACAAATAAAAACTTAAATGTAAAAAGAACAAAAAGATGGTTAATTTTATATTATGTGAACTTTGCCTCAAAAAACAAAACTGTAAAAAAAGAAAAGAAAGAAAAAAAAAGGTTGGAGAGCACTAGTCTACCAAAAGTTACTGAAGCTTAGAAATAGGTGACAAAAGTAGCTGTGTCTCGAGACTACAAAAGAACTAATACTGAACAATTGTTGTGGCTATTCAAAGATCTGAGATTATAAACTGTTTTTCAATTTTCTTGATTCTCTGGCTTAACCTTCTGGGTTTAGATCACTTTTTACACATATCAGATCAATTATTTGCTTAATTAATTCCTGCTTTGGACTGAATATAAGCAAGTAAACTAGTGTTGGAGAGAAATTAATCATCAATTTCACTCCATACAATTATCCTGTTTCCCAATGTGGCAGGTGAAAGCCACAGAGCTTTAGAACTTGAAGCACTTCAGCTATCATCTCATCCACATGTAGCAAACTCAGATGCCTTCACGGACCAGGCAGAGCAGCAGCAAACACAGTGTACATCCTCCTAAAGGTCTTCAAATCCAAACTTTACTATAACAGTATGCTAGTCTTCTCATGTTACAGTTGGGGAAACACAGAGGCCCAGAAACCTGATAGAAGTCAACTAATTGGTGAATTAGTGTAGAATTCCTCTGAGAGGATGAAAGTATGAAGATATGTAGCATTAGCAGTAATTATGATAACGGAGCTAATGATAATTGAGCTCTTACAATATGCCAGACACAATACTAAAAACTCCATAGGCATCATTTCATTTAAACCTCATAAAAATCTCGAGAGATTACTGAAGACAAGCTCTATGTAGGCTTTGAGCTTAGTGCTTTATAAACATATCACAAGAACACTTAGAGGGGCTGTGAGAATTATTTCCTTTTTTGTTGTTTTTTATTTATTTTTTTAATAGATCTTTATTAGAGTATAATTGCTTCACAATACTGTGTTACTTTCTGTTGTACACCAAAGTGAATCAGCCATATGCATACATATGTCCCCATATCCCCTCCCTCGAGACTCCCTCCCATCCTCCCTATCCCACCCCTCTAGGTCATGGCAAAACACCGAGCTGATCTCCCTGTGCTATGCTTCTGCTTCCCACTAGCTAATTATTTTACATTTGGTAGTGTATATATGTCGATGCTACTCTCACTTTGCCCCAGCTTTCCCATCCCACCCCGTGTCCTCAAGTCCATTCTCTATGTCTACATCTTTATTCCTGCCCTGCAACTAGGTTCATCAGTACCATTTTTTTTTTTTTAGATTCCACGTATATGCGTTAGCATACGGTATCTGTTTTTCTCTTTCTTACTTCACTCTGTATGACAGACTCTAGGTCCATCCACCTCACTACAAATAATTCAGTTTCCTTTTTTTATGGCTGAGTAATATTCCATTGTATATATGTGCCATATCTTCTTTATCCATTCATCTGTTGACGGACACTTAGGCTGCTTCCATGTCCTGGCTATTGTAAATAGAGCTGCAATGAACACTGTGGTACATGACTCTTTTTGAATTATGGTTTTCTCAGGGTATATGCCCAGTAGTGGGATTGCTGGGTCATATGGTAGTTCTATTTTTAGTTTTTTAAGGAACCTCCATACTGTTTTCCATAGTGGTTGTATCAATTTAGATTCCCACCAACAGTGCAGGAGGGTTCCCTTTTCACCACACCCTTTCCAGCATTTATTGTTTCTAGATTTTTTGATAATGGCCATTCTGACCGGCGTGAGGTGATACCTCATTGTAGTTCTGATTTGCATTTCTCTAATAATTAGTGATGTTGAGCATCTTTTAATGTGCCTCTTGGCCATCTGTATGTATTTCTTGGTGAAATGTCTATTTAGGTCTTCTGCCCATTTTTTAATTGGATTGTGTATGGTGTTACGTAGTGTTCTAATTTCATTCTTTTACATGTAGCTGTCCAGTTTTCCCAGCACCACTTATTGAAGAGACTGTCTTTTCTCCATTGTATGTTCTTGCCTCCTTTGTCGTAAATTAGGTGACCATATGTGCGTGGGTTTATCTCTGGGCATTCTATCCTGTACCACTGATCTATATTTCTGTTTTTGTGCCAGTGCCATACTGTCTTGATTACTGTAGCTTTGTGGTATAGTTTGAAGTTAGGGAACCTGATTCCTCCAACTCCGTTTTTCTTTCTCAAGATTGCTTTGGCTATTCGGGGTCTTTTGTGTTTCCATACGAATTGTAAAATTTTTTGTTCTAATTCTGTGAAGAATGCCATTGGTAGTTTGACAGGGATTGCATTGAATCTATGTATTGCTTTGGGTAGTATAGTCATTTTCACAATATTCATTCTTCCAATCCAAGAACATGGTATATTTCTCCATCTGTTTATGTCATCTTTGATTTCTTTCATCAGTGTTTTATAGTTTTCTGAGTACAAGTCTTTTGCCTCCTTAGGCAGGTTTATTCCTAGGTATTTTATTCTTTTTGTTGCAACGGTAAATGGGAGTGTTTCCTTAATTTCTCTTTCTGATTTTTTGTTGTTGGTGTATAAGAATGCCAGAGGTTTCTGTGCATTAATTTTGTATCCTGCAACCTTACCAAATTCATTGATTAGTTCTAGTAGTTTTCTGGTGGCATCTTTAGGATTTTCTATGTATAGTATCGTGTCATCTGCAAACAGTGACAGTTTTACTTCTTCTTTTCCAGTTTGTATTCCTTTTATTTCTTTTTCTTCTCTGATTGCCGTAGCTAGGACTTCCAAAACTATGTTGAATAAGAGAGGCGAGAGTGGACATATGAAGAAGCTGAAGACCAGAGAAGTCAGATAATTTCCTCAAAGCCACATGCTTATAAGAATAAAGATTTCAATCCAAGTCTGTCGATGCAGAAGCCCAAGCTACTTTATACTGACTCTCAAGTAAGGGAAAATGAATAAAGTAACCACTGATTTCTAGCCTAAATCAACATTTTTCAACATTTTTTTTTCTCTAACCTCCTATACCCTAGGCACATGAAACCCTTCTAGCCAACTGGGGATGAGGAGATAGACTTATATACTCACTGTATTTACTGTAAGCTGTTCACTGAGGGAGTTAGATTTGGAACGAAGAACTGACTCCCTGAAAGCAAATAAGACATATCCTGAGATAAAAACAAAATCCATAATCACGAGTCTAGATTATACTGTATAAACAAATTGTTTTTTAAAATGTTTGCCAATTTAATCGCTGTAAAACAGAGTTTTAACTCTTCTTTAGTTTGTATAATTTCTGAAAGCTAGTGAAGATGGACAATTTTCCATTCAAATGCTTATTATTTACATTTCTTTCCTTGGATATATATTTTGTGTTTATGCCTTCTGCCCGATTGTCTTCCAGAGTTTGGCAGGTATTCTTTTATATCTAAGTTAGTGCTTTTATAGAGTATGAATATTAATCCTTTGTCAGAAAATCTGATGCAATTACTTTCCCCATTTCCCTCATCCCATTTTTTCCCAATTATTTAAAATTATTTTAGTTTTCAACTATACCCCTATTTCTGAACCCCTCTAAGAATCATTTACATGGACAATAAAAGAGCTTTATACAACTCCAGTATCTTACCCTGATTTGAAAGGAACAGATGTGGACGGTGACACAACAGGATCAGCAGAGAGGTTGTCAGCACCAGGTATGGGTGAAGGGGCTGCAGAATCCCGGGAACTAACACTGTGCCCATCAGAGCCGGAATCTCTAGCAAATTTGACCTAGGGAAAGATCAACCACAGATGGAACAGGCTAATAGACCACAAAAAAAGGCATGCTTCCCCCTCCATTCTCCTTTCATTTTACTTATTCTTCATTATACAAGTCATTACCTATTCACTGTAGGCAAATCAGAAAATGTAGATAAGCCAAAAGAGAAAAAAAAGGTAACAATCACCTGCTATTCAACCACTAAGCAATAACGTTGTTAGAATCTTGGATGTAATATTTCCCACTTATATTATCTGTGTGTGTAAGTGTGTGTTTTATAACAATGGGGCCATACTGTTTTGTACCCTGCTTTGCTCACTCACTGATATATTAACATATTTCCACGTTAACTAAATTATTAATTGACAACATCCTTTTTAACTACTGAAGAGTATGTCTAAGGGTCATGCCCTTAACTGCTATCATCTACAGGAAAAAGTCTCCAAAGGATTTTGGGAACACAAGTCATAAATATCTATGTTATCATAAAATATATTTCACCAATTCCTAGTTGTTGGATATTCAATTTATTTCTGATTTTTTCTATACAAACAACACTTCTAAGAATAGCTTTATCTCTCTTCACACATAATCATTTCCAAAATACAAATTCCCAGAAGTGAAACTGTTAGATAAAAGGTATGCTTATTTTTAAAACTTTTGATATATACCATTAAATTTCACACCGTAAAGGGTGAACTACTTTATACTCCGTAAGTAGTATATAAATCTTTCTTAACACTCTTGTCACATTGGGTATTATCGTTCTGTATCAGCCTTGTCAGTTTTTTGTGTTTTTTTGGCCACATCTCACGGCTTGCGGGATCTCTGTTCCCCGACCAGGGACTGAATGTGAGCCACGGCAGTGAAAGCCAGAATCCTAACCACTAGGCCACCAGGGAACTCCCCCAGCCTTGTCAGTTTAATAATCAATTTGTAATTCTTTGATTATTGGTAAAATAGGGTATTTTTTTCTTATGTTTACAAAATGTCAGTCTTAATGGATTCAAAATGGTTTGTTATCTATTACCACCCTTGACTTCCTCAAACTCAAAGGAAAATTGAGAAAGAATATAAAAGCTGTGAAAAAGGCAGCTGGAAGCACGTCAGTCAAAGAGGGCTGGAATGCCGACCAGAGATAAGGGTGTTCAATTAGGAAAGGGTCATTGATAAAAAATGCATATCCTTTGTTGCAGCAGGAATAATCACCACAGTGAGGATGGTCATAATATTTATTTGCATTGTACTTTATAGTCACAAACATTATCACATTCAGACCTAATAATCACAGTATAAAGCAAACAGAGTCTTTTTTTTTGCTGGGGGGGGAGGGGGAACATTAATTAACCACAATTTGTTACAAACTTTATTATAGAAATTATTCTTGATAAAATTTTTAAATGGTACAAAGGGTAGAATGTAAAAAAGTAGAAGTTTCTGAACTCCATTTCCATTCTCCAGAGAAAATCATTTCATTTCTTTTAATGCCTCCAGAAATTTTATATGAATATATAGGCATATATATATATTCATTTGTATACACACACAGACACACACACACACAAACACAAGATCATACTACCCATACTGTTTTTTGTTTGTTTGTTTGTTTCAATTTATTTTTGGCTACATCGGGTCTTAGTTGTGGCATGCAGGATCTTCATTGAGGCATGCGGGATCTTTTGCTGCGGGGCGCAGGCTCTTTGTTGTGTGCGCAGTCTTCTCCCTAGTCGTGGCGTGTGGGTTTTCTCTAGTTGTGGAGTGCGGGTTCCAGGGTGCGTGGGCTCTGTAGTTTGCGGCACGCGGGCTCTCTCGTGGCGCGGGAGCTCAGTAGTCGTGGCACACGGGCTTAGTTGCCCCCCGGCATGTGGGATCTTAGTTCCCTGACCAGGGATCAAACCCGCGTCCCCTACATTGTAAGGCGGATTCTTTACCACTGGACCACCAGGGAAGTCCCCCCATACTGTTTAGCAACTTGCTTCTTTCACTTAAAAATAGATTTTGGATATTCTTTAAGAACTACATAGAAGTCCACTCTATGAAGAACCATAATTTAACCAGCCTCATAATAATAGACACTTAAGCTGTTTCCAGTTTTTTACTATCACAAACAACGTGGCAGAGGGAGGAAACTATGTATCTATCTCTATTTATCTATCTATATACAGGTATCTTTGCACTCTTATGTAAACATATTGATAGCATACACTTGTAGCCAAAGCATTACTAAATCAAAAGGTGTGAACATTGGGCAGGAATCACTATTTTACAGATAAAATAAAAAGAAGGTTAGTGTAGAGAAGTGACTATGAATACAGAGCCAAGAAGGACATAAACCTTGGCCTTTAGATTCCAAAGCTGTTGTTCTTTCCAACTACACCATTTCTACTTAAAAAAAAAAAAAGATCTTCAGAATCTTTTCCGACACATTTATTTATTCATTTTACTTAACTAGCAAAGAGGACTCATCAAACACAACACAGCACAATTTCACTCACCCGCCTAATCTCCACCTCGAACACCAGGATCGAGTCTGTTGATGGAGTCCATCCTATTACCCCTTCAGAGCCAGCAGCGCAGGCTGGAGGGATGATAAGCAACCGCTTCCCTCCTTTTTTCATGCCCACCATTCCATCCTCCCAGCTCTTAAGGAATCAGAGAAGAGGAAAAGCTCATCAGATACAAACCTTTTCATAAGACAAAACAAAGTACAGGATCATCGGGTTTATATTCCCCCCTCCCCACTGGTTATAAGAACATCTAGAATACTGCTTCTCAATTCACTTGTAAAAGCCAGCATATCCAGGGCTGTATGAAATATGCTTACCTTAGATGATAAGAGAAATTGGAACAGAAGAATGGCATTAAAATAGAAATAAAAGCTATCACTTATTAAACACATTTTTCTAAGTACTTTGCTAAGTGCTTTACTTCCATTATGTTGTTTAATCCCTAATATAACTTCATAAGGTTAGTAGCAATATCTCCATTTTACAGAAGAGAAAATTGAGGCTTAAGGAGGTTAAGTAACTAGCCCAAAATCAGTTAGTAAATTGTTAAGCCAAGATTTCAACACTAGATGAGTCTAACTTTAAGGGTCATGCCCCAATTGCTATGATCTACAGGAAAAAGTTTCCAAAGGATTCTGGGAAAAGGAGTCATAAACAAAGCTATGGAGAAAACCATTCTGCCACATGGATAAATGAGTACTTCACAATGCATCAGTACGTCTTGACGCAATGATACCCCACATGTGTAATATACTCTTTTTTTTTTTTAATATTTATTTATTTGGCTGCGCCAGGTCTTAATTGCAGCACATGGGATCTTTGTTGCCACGTGCTGGATCTTTAGTTGCGGCATGCAGGCTCTTAGTTGCAGCATGCGGGATCTAGTTCCCTGACCAGGGATTGAACCCAGGGCCCCTGCATTGGGAGTGTGGAGTCTTGACCATTGGACCACCAGGGAAGTCCCTAAAATACTCTTTACTTTATAAAATACTTCCACAGTTGCTGACGAAGAAATTCACAACATGAACCCAGGTCCTCAGACTCCAATCCCAGTGTTCCTCCTGCTATGTTGTACTTGCTTCCCACCATGATTTAAAGCATCCCAGACAGATCAGAATCACCCATTACGATACACTTCTAGAAGAAACAGTTTCACCTCTTTCTCTATTAGGCGATAGGAAGAATTTAATAGTTCCCTCAGAACCACAGGATGAAAAATAAAATGTAGGGACTAGAGAAAAGAAATGTACCCTTCTTCAATATATTGTCTCACAGGTAAAAATTTCCCAAATGTAGGTAACGTAGCACATTTTTCTCTTCCTATTTTTTTAACCAAGCCTTTCCAGATTCTCCAAAAATATACCCAGGTTAGAAATTTTACAAAATTCACTCTAAATTAAGCCCACTGCAACTGATAAACCCATATATAATAAGAACACAGTTAAGCCTTTACCTTGATGACTTTTCCTGATCCTAATTTCAGGCGAAGCAGCTTATCTTTGTTAGCAGTGGAGTCAAAAACCTGAAAGTTGATCAAAATAAACAAGATTAGCCAATTTCAAAAATAATAATAATCATTATGATATTCAACTTAATACACACCAGCACAGTACTTCTGAAATAGGTAATGTCAAATAGACTGGAAAAATACTTCTTAAAAGACCTGAAAAGAAGAGACCACATCATGGCTAAAGGTGTTATCACACTGAATATCTCTGAGGCAAGGATTTTCCAGGTTTAGAAAAAAATAAACTTCTCCTACCAAGTGTTTAAAAATATTTTCATCTATAAAGAATTTTCAAATAAATTATCTCATTTGATGCCAACAGCCATCCTGCCAAGAAAGCAGGGTGAGCACCACTAAGCTCCATTCACAGGGAAAATAAATTAAGAGCTTAAATGACTCGAGAAGGTCAAGTTAGGATAAAATTGGGACCTGAATCCACATTTTTTGGACTCATAGTCGAAAGCTCTTTCTATCAAACCACACTACTTTTGAGGGCTTAATAATATAAAAACAAAACAAGCCCAATCTATTCACAGTATCTAGTATAAGAAAAACGGAGAAACAACTGTGAGGAAAGTCTAAAAAGTTTTAAGACCTAATCTCATAAGAATATATTCAAGTTTAAAACTGGTATAGGAAGAGACATACATATGAACAATTACCAAAAATGATACTTGCAAAACTGGTTTCCTTTCTCTAAGTAGAAGAGACATAGTGGCACTGAGCAGATTTTACACATTAGCATTTCATGGCTATGCCCCAAAAGCAGTTGTAGAGACTAAAGCAGGGCTCCTAAAAGATTTCTATTTGCCAAAAGCAGCAATTCATAGTAATAATATCTTACATTTGAATAGCTCTCATGCTATTTAAATTACAAAAGAACTTGCAGGGTACATTTTCTTACCTGGCCCAGTCCGTGATTCTGAAAGAGCCAGCTGGTATAGGCCAATTCCAAAGAATCACCAACTTCTACAGCAGGGCCTTCTACTACAATAAGGTCCTGTGACAGCACTGAATCCAGGGAAGAGGTGCTGTTGCACTTGGCGATGCATACCTGTGCGAAGAAATCAAAGCAGCATAAACTTACTTTAAGCTCAGTAAGTACTCACTCAGTTATTGCTAATGTTCTTTTCCAAACAGTGGTACCCACTAGCAAAACAGATTACATGTTTAGAAGTAAACCATTCCAAAGTCAGTAATCTTGCCAGGAATTAAAGTGCCTAAGAAGTATGGTTTTGGAGTCAGACTGTCTGGGTACAGATCTGGGCACTGCCACTTATTAACTTGTGACCTCAGCCAAATAACTTAACTCCTGTGAACTTTATTTCAGAGGTTTTTTGTAAGATGGAGATAAAAGCTTTGCATATTTCCTAGGGTAGTTATGAAGACTGAGCTAATACAAGTAGAGTACTTGGCACAGTGCCTGGCAAATAACAGTAAGTACACAATAAACATTAGCTATCATTACTATACTGATTTACTGCTTCAGTGTTTGGGAACCTGTGAAAGCTAGGGGAGCCTCTAAAAAATTTCAAAATGCATTTCTAAAGACAATAAAATAAAGGCCCTTTACAAAACCATGCTGTATTCCCAGAATCCATCTCTCTACCACCTACAGATTTACCCATATTATCTTAGCACAGATCCTAGGCAAGGAAGTCAGATACATCTTTATGAATAATTTTTCTATAGTCAATGTTTAAACATAGTATACCTTAGAAACTTGCTACTCATTTTCTTTAAAAAAGTTTCATTATTGCAATCACATAAATGCTAACTAAAACAATGAGAAGTCATTTTTTATCAAGCAAATAAGACTAAGAAGGAAAAAAGATAGTAATTCTAAATGTTGGCAAAGGCATAGAGAGAGAACTGACAGGGATGTAAAATAGTACAATCTCTCTGGAAAGCAGTGTGCCAAAGTGTATACAGAACCTAAAAATATATGAACTCTTTGATTCAATCTTTCACTTCTTCTAGCCTAAGGAAATAATCAGAGGGGAAAAAAAAGACAGATTTGTATACAAAGATGCTCACTACAGTATCATTTATCTCAGAGACTGAAAATAATCTAACTGCCTAAAAGTAAGGGAATGATTGAATAAATTAAGGAACATTCATGTTATGCAGCTTTCCAAAATGTTTCTAAATAATTTTTCATGAGGTGGGGAAAGATGCATTTTACATCATTAAATAAAATAAGCAAGAACTCTTAAAGGACTATAACTACTTATGTAACTTATCAGTAGAAAAAAAAGAAACATATTAACAGTGATTACTTTGGGTAGTAAGATTATGAATGATTTTTTTTTTTAAATGCTTTTCTAAATTTTCTATAATGACCATGAAATAACTTTAAAAAATTCTCTTAAACCACTATTTTAAAAAGATAGTTGTGTTTATTCCTTAAGATAATTTATGAAGTGGAAAGTGTTTTAAAGATGTAAGTTTACATTTAGCCTTTTTTTTTTTCTCCTTAAAGTCTCATTTTCAAGCAATTTCAATAAGTATTCTTATTATTTCCCTAAAATACAGTAAGCTCAACTGATGAATTTAGCGGGTTTTTTTATGCTTGTCACTAAAAAATATATAGATATTACCTGTTTATTGAACTCCACAGCAGCCTTTTCAGACTCAAACATGATGGACCAGTTTTGTCTCTGGTCATCATAAAAGGTGCTATAGTTATTGGGCCGAACCTGGGGAAAGGAGAAATGTTGGGATAACTCAACTGCAGGCAGCATAGCAGATAAATCTGGCTGCCTAAGCTCATGTAGAAGGGCCTTGACTCAGGTGGACCCAAAGAGAGCTATCAGGGAACTTTCTTCTTCCCTCCCACCCTCCACCAATCACCCCTTAGTCCACATTCCCAGAAGGAAGCCAAGAGACCTTTCCAAGAGGTTCTGTTAAGATATCCACTCTGGGGAATTCCCTGGCAGTTCAGTGGTTAGGACTTGGTGCTCTCACTGCTGGGGCCCCGGGTTTAATCCCTGGTCGGGGAGCTAAGATCCCCGCAAGCCACAAGGCACAGCCCGAAAAAGAGAAAAAAAAAAAAAAAAGCTACCCACTCTGCTCTCCAGAGCAGAAGTAGTGGATCTAATTCCCACCAGGTATGCACAGATCAATCTCTCCTATAAACCAATCCCAAAGGATTGATGAATACAGGAAGCCTTACCATTAGCTCAAAGTTCAGATGAATCCTGGCAACAGTAACTGGCTGTTGCTGACTGATATAAAGAAGAATCCTATACTGTACTCAAGCAAAGATGGGCAGGAAAAAAAGAGAGAACAGAAATTAAAAGGCAATACAAAATCAGCAGTAAGATGTCAGGAGTCATGCTTCATACAGGCATAAAACTCAAAACTCAGTTCATCCCTTAAAGCTTAGTTTAAATTACATCTTCTCACCATCCACTTTAATCTCTTCTCATTTTGACCCTACTCTTTAACTATAGTTAGCTATGTCTTTATTTTATTGGTGTTTTTATTTGTATGAGGGGTGACTACGAGATATACAAATGGCCAACAGGTACATGAAAAGATGTTCAACATCATTAGGCATTAGGGTAATGCAAATTAAAACCACTACAAGGTACCACTTCACACTTATTAGAATGGCTATAAAAAAAAAGGAAAAATAATAAAGTGGTGGCAGGGTAGTAGAGAAACTGGAACCCTCATATATTGCTTGTGGGAATGTAAAACAGTATGGATGCTGTAGAAACAGTCTGGAGGTTCCTCAAAAAGCTAAACAAGGAATTACCATATGACAAAGCAATTTCACTCCTAGTATACATGCCAAAGAACTGAAAACGGGGACTCAAACATACACTTACACATCAATGTTCACTGCCTGTTATTCACAATAGTCAAAAGGTGGAAACAACCAAGTGTCCATCAAATGATGAATGGATAAATTAAATGTGTTATATACATACAATAGAATATTATTCAGCCATAAAAAAATAATGAAGTTCTGATACATGCTACAACATGGATGAATCTTGAGAAAACATTCTGCTAAGTGAAATAAGCCAGACAAACACTGTATGATTCCACTTATATGAAATACCTGGGGTAGGCAAATTCATAGAGATAGAAAGTAGATTAGAGGTTACCAGGGAATAAGGGAAGGGGGATGGGGAGTTATTGCTTCATCATTACAGATTTTCTGTTTGGGGTGACAAAAAAGTGGAAATAGTGGTGATGGTTGCTCAATACTGTGAACGTAATTTATGCAACTGAACTGTACACTTAAAAGTGGTTAAAATGGCACATTTTATGTCTCCTATATATTTACTACACACACACACACACACACACAGAAATTAAAATTCAACCCAGAAATTAAAATTCAACCCCAGAAGGGAGGGAGGGACTGACTATGGGGGCTCATATACAATCTTGCACCAGAAAGGATTTTCTTTACCCTGTGTGGAGCAGATAGAGTGAGGAGCTAATCTTATAGACTGAGCTGGTCAGGAAAGGATCACAGATTTATTAAGAGTTGGTCCATTTCTGGTTGTCCCTACTCTCGAGCACTATCTTCGTAGGCTTTTGATTAAGAGTCTGAAAGGTCTCTGACTCCTCAGTCTTGACTTTTCTGCCCATCAGAGATTCTGAGCTGAGATTCTTTAGCCTCCTCCCCATGAAGCTCAAAGTCTAGCAAATGTATTGAGAGGAAGGTTGTTGCTTTCCCACCCTACAGTAGGATTTTATCTCCTATGCCCCACAAGATTGCAGAAGTTTCCCTCTGCCTTTCTTGGACTTCCACACCACCCCCAAACTCATTAAATGTCCCATGGGGAAAAACTGATCTTGTGTTTGGAGCTCCTCTAGTTTTTACCAATGTCTCTTTCCCCCAGTAGTCTCTCTCTGTTTGGGACATACCTGATGTTTAGTCTACTCCTTAGCATCAGCAAAGGACCCAAGGGAAGGAAACACTCAGCTCATTGGCTCTTTCCTCTCAAAATTTTAGTTCATCTAGTCCTCATAATTTCCATAGCTCTCTAATGAATTTTAAAATATAATTCTTGCAATTTATCTGTCTTTTTATAATTGTCACAGTAGGAATGTTGCCTGCCACAAAAAGCTACATCCTATCTGGAGGTGAAGGGTGATGAAGTCCCAATACCAGATTTTTGAAATCCAAATGGCAACCCCTAATGAATTAATAGATCTAGATAATAATCAACAATGGCTGCTGCTAACATAACAAAATGAGAGACAATCAGACATTATTTACCTCCCAATGGGAGAATGAAAGAGATTTAAGGAACATAGTAACCAACTACAATGCATGGACCTTATTAGATTAAAACAAACTGTTTTTAAAAAAAGGGAGAGAGAGATAATCAGGGAAATTTGAATGCTAACTGGTAGTGAATGAGATCAAAGAATTATTGTAGGTTTTGTTCAGGTGCGATAATGGCGTAATGGTTGTGTTTTTAAAAATCCTTACCTTGTAGAGATACATACTAAAATATTTATAGCTAAAATTGTATGCTGGAGATTTATTCACAATAATCTGAGCAGGGGAAGAAGAAAAGCAGGCTGCAGTTGAGATGAAACAAGATTAATAACTGCTGGAGTCTGGTAATGGGTATCTGGGTGTTTGTTATTCTAGACCCACTATTTTTATAGGTGTTTCCAAATTTCCAAAATTAAGCTTTTTGTTCGTTTGTTTTTAATACAAATGAGTGTTGTCCATTATGTTAGTTACCCTGAACAGGTCATCTTCTGTCTCAGTGTCTCAGAGTCTCTGAGGTGCATGGACTCCATGTTACCTGGACTTCTGAAATTCTATTATTTCTTTTCTTTTTCATAGATTTATTTTATTTATTTGTTTGTTTGTTTATTTACTTTTTGACTGCGTTGGGTCTTCATTGCTATGCACGGGCTTTCTCTAGTTGCGGCAAGAGGGGGCTACTCTTTGTTGCGGTGCAAGGGCTTCTCACTGCAGTGGCTTCTCTTGTTGCGGAGCACAGGCTCTAGGCACGCCGGCTTCAATAGTTGTGGCTTGTGGGCTCTAGAGCGCGGGCTCAGTACTTGTGGCGCATGGGCTTAGTTGCTCCACGGCATGTGGGATCTTCCCGGACCGGGGCTCGAACCCATGTCCCCTGCATTGGCAGGCGGATTCTTAACCACTGGGCCACCAGGGAAGCCCTTTATTATTTCTTATGCGTATTTCAACAATGTTCAAAACCTTCTGGAGCAGAATTTGAAGCTAGACACAACCCACACAAGGAAATCAGTCTCCGCACTTCTATCCACATCTTTTTGACTCAAACCAATATTTTGCTGTGTGATCGACTACCCAACTCATCAAACTTTCAAAGGATAAATGGTGGTCATGCTCTAAGTGGTACACTAAATGTTGTTCACTACCTAAAAAAAGGATGCCCTCGGTAAATGGTTTACTCTGAAACTCTCCAAATTCTTAAGCTAGATCCATTTCACAAAGGTCAAACTTAATGATTTTGAGCGGTTGAATTTGTTTTAATGCAAAACAGTAAGCAAAATGTGACTATAAATGTTATTATATACCTAACATTAAAAATTCACATTCAGGGCTTCCCTGGTGGCGCAGTGGCTGAGAATCTGCCTGCCAATGCAGGGGACACGGGTTCGAGCCCTGGCCTCGGAAGATCCCACATGCCGCGGAGCACCTGGGCCCGTGAGCCACAACTACTGAGCCTGCGCGTCTGGAGCCTGTGCTCCGCAACAAGAGAGGCCACGATAGTGAGAGGCCCGCGCACCGCGATGAAGAGTGGCCCCCGCTCGCCGCAACTAGAGAAAGCCCTCGCACAGAAACGAAGACCCAACACAGCCAAAAATAAATAAATAAATAAATAATAAATAAATTAAAAAAAAAAATTCACATTCAGTACAAACAATCAATCTAATCCTCTGATATGTAAGATATCAGACAAGTCCCGATAAAAACCAGCTCACTGATATGATTTGGGACACTTGAATATACATGAGACAAGAAGGCAATCTTACCTCTCTGGCTGTGTGATTTCCCAGGACTGCAGCACCAAATTTGCCTTGCTTTACATATTGACCATTTGTGCTATAGAAGCAAGAAAAACAGGTATTAATACTTCCTTCAACTAAGTAGAACCAGCTTTCTTTTCTGCCATATAAAGTGGGGAATCTAGTCATTCAGCCTCTAGAAAGGGACAGAGGTGAGCAGTTTATAATTTAAAGCTCATATACAACTTCTTTACTCTTTCAACATCTACTATCCATGATATCTCAGTGAAGTGGCTTTCTCTGAGCGCTTAAAAAGGCAGTTGTTGAGGGTATAAGCAGTTCCTTGAGAGAGTATACAAGATAATGGCTCTTCAAAGTTTTGTGTGCAAAATTCTCCAAATGAAACATTAAAAAGCATTACTGATACTTTGTCTACGGCAGGACTGAGTAGCCATTTTGCAATGAACAGAAAGGCTTACTGCAAAAAGCAGGAGCTTAGCCCACAACCCCAACTTTATAAAGTGTTCCTTCTCAGCTACTTACTAGCGATATGCATGGACTGCTGTTGCAACCAATACTGTGGAAGTGCCTGCTGTGGTGGGTGCTGTTTTTGGTGTCGCCTGATTTCCTGAAGACGAAGAGATGAAGCAGAAAACAAAGTTGTCATTCGTTTCTTGCTTGAAACTGATTTTTAACCATTAAAGCAGCTTCAAAATTCTTCTTTAACCTTGTAGTTAGTGTTATAATGCTTTCATGACCATTGTCCTCATTTGATCCACAAAATGGTCCTATGGTTGTGTCTGGGGATGAGGGAACTGAGGCTCTAAGCCCCCAAGTGCCTTGCACGATGACAGTAGCAAGCCTAGGACTAGAACCCAGGATTCTGGCTCCACTCCAAACAAGTCTTTGGGCTGGAAGAGAAGCACTGTCTAGAAAGCAAGGTCACATTCCATCTTCCTTTTCTCCTTCCAATATTTTGACAGCTATAATAAATAAAAATGAAGTTGTTTCCCCTTCCCTCACTTCTGGGGTAGAAAACTTATGATATTCAGATTACATCCATTACTTTACTTTCGCAGTGGTATAAAGTAACACTAACATTTAAAAATAGTGTATTTAGAGTATATCGCGTATTCACACTCACCACATGAATCTGTTGAGAACACAGGCATGGCCATAGCAACCAAGAACTTATTTTCAAAAGTATCTTTGTTTGATTCTTTTTGTTGTTATTAAAAACAAGACAACAGGCCCAAAATGGAGTCACTTAGGCTAAGACCCACCCCACCAAACAGAGATTCAACATAATTACAGTTTTGGCTCCCCCAGAAATGGAATCTTAAACCAGAATGATCTGATCAGCACTAGTTAGGTAATCTGTTTGATAGACCTCTGCTACTCCCTAAAGGAAAGTAACCTTGTAATAAGCAACACACTTTTTTGCCTAGTGTTACACTAGACTCCCCCTTCTGCCTGGTTCCTGCTCCCTTCTGCCTATAAAAGACTTTCATTTTGTCAGAGCCCCTATCTACTAGATTGGACGCTGCTCAATTCGTGAATCGCTGAAGATAGCCAATAAGATCTTTAAAATTTACTCAGTTGAATTTTGTTAACAGTATTGAAATACCTTTTTCTGGTTATAGAGTACATGCACAACTGTAGAAAACTTAGCAAATACAGAAACACATTAAAAAAATGACCTATAATCTCACCACCCAAAAATAAACATTAATAATAATGATGTATTTATTCCTAGTCCTTTTTCTATACACATAAACTTTCCAGTCTTTTCATCTTTTTTTAAAGAAAATTAATGATTTGACAATCTCCCTTTTTCACTTAGTGTAAGCATTTCCTTATACTTTTCAAAACAGTCTCCAAAACACAAAATAGTCCTAAAAACACTTTTTGATGGTTAAATACTATGTTGACTCTACTAGAATTCATCCAATTTCCTATTGTTTGACATTTCTTTGGGCTGTTTCCAATTTTTCTCTATGATAAATAACACTATGATGAGCATCCTTAAAACGCACATTTTTGTATGTACCTCTAATTACTTTCTAAGAATTAATTCCCAAAAATGGAATTATGGCATGCAAGAGTGTGAAAATTTTTAAGGTTTTGTTACAACCTGCCCAAATGCCCTTGAGAAATGCCATTACCAGTTTACACTCCCACCAGCAGTATGAGTAGGCCAGCTTTGCATCCCTGCCAGCAGGAGGAGATAATCTTTCTAAATCTTTACCGATGGGATACAGGTGGCATTAGGGAAAGGGGAATGCCACCTCACTGTTGTTTTCATTTGCATCTTTGATTACAGGGAAGGAGAAATTTAACATTTTCTATAGATTTGTATTGGCCATTTACTTTGTTTTATTTTGATGAATCACCCATTTTATGTTGTTGGCTTATTTTCCTAGTCTGGGTTGTTCTTGTTTTCCTTATTCTTTTGTAAAAACCTACAACATAGTTTTAAATTCAATCAGTACTTTCCAGTTGTATGTAATGCTACAATAAAACTTTTCTCCTGAGAAGCAGTGAATACCAAAAAAAGGAGGAACTAAGGCCTCAGTTATCAGGCCAAGTCTGAAACACAGAAAAATTACTGTCTCCCCAAGGTCAGCCTAGCATCCTCCTTCAGGTTAGTTCAACTTTTCCCAGTACACTCTCATCTCCCTACTTAACGCCCTTGTTCATGGATTTGCTAGAGGGATAAGTGAGTCAGATGCCACAATCACGTGATCTTCTCATTGGTTAAGCATTTCTTCCTCTCGGAAATCAGTATTGTACAGATTCTTGAATTCCCTGCTCATGAGGACTGCTTTTAATATGTATTTTCAAATTTTTTTTTTTCCCCAAGGAAAGTTTTCTTGAATTATAGTTTTAGGTGCCTGTTTTCCCCCCCTATTTTTTTTTTTTAATTCTTCAGGGAATATACATATGTATATTCCACATGTTGGAAGTTCTTTGCTATCTTCAATATTGGTCACTTTCCTTTCAAACTTTTTATCTCTTAAATTTTTTCTTATTTTAAAAACGTCCTCCTGTTAACCTTCTATTTCTCTTAAGGCATAATCTGTTGTGTTTATTCATTCTTGTGTTCCTTCTAGTTTAGTCTTCATTTCTGAAATAATTTTTCTGACATCTCTAATTCTTGCCTAAGTCCTGTCACTTACGTCTGAGATTTTAAAATTCTCACTTATGTTCTCATTTCATGTCTTATGTTACTTTCTTAATGGTAATAGGTGGTTGTAGTTTTGATCTATTCAGTAAGAAACATTCTCACAGAGTAGAGCTCTCACTGTAGGGATACTATTCTGTTCCTTGCTCTTATAATAACTTTGCATGGAGTTTGACTCTGATACTCTTCTATTGTTCATTTTTATGTGGAATTTGCTTTTCTGAACTTTTAGACAGAGGCATGGCTCAGGGTGGCTTTCCTAACTTTATGGAACTCACTCTTCTGTTGCCATACAGAGTTCAAAAAAGCGGGAAGAGGGGGCTTCCTCCTGAGACTTCCTGATTCTATTCTAGAGCTACTTTTATCAGGATCTTTTCTTCTTCACTTTTAATATCCTTATCCTCCTTCATTTTAATTCCACTCTCAGCAGGTCCTACTCAGGGTGGGGACCTCTCCTGGAAGGTCACCATAGTGGATGAGTTTCAACACTTCATAGGAGCAAGACTGCTCCTGTTCTAGTCACCATCGTCAACCCCTTGTACTTACCCATAACTAAAATGGGCAAAATGCTTTGCAGTTCCAGCTTGGCCTGCCACATTTCCCATGAACACCTGTTGGCTACTTTGGGTTCGCCCATTCTCAGATTCAAATATTCTCCCATTGCTTCCTTGTTTTCTCCCATGCAAATGTTGACACCATGCAAGCCTTGTGTCCATACCTGCTTGTATTGGTGGGGTTCATGAGGATACCTTTTCAATTGGTTTTATTGTAAATATTATCCAAGGTTTGTCCAGTTGCTCTGTTTTTCTAGAGATCTGAAGAGATTCAAGAACTATGCTGCAGCCACCTCCTTCCCCAAAAAGACTTGTTATATAAATACTCCTTGAACAGAGAATGTCTCCTGTATTGCAAGTTTTTATTTTATTTGTAAATGTCTACATAAGACAGAAGTATAGGTAATTTTTAAGTTGAAATACCTCTATAATTCCCCTTTAAAAGTATAATTAACTCATAGTTGTTGTTTTCTAATTTTAAAAAGCAAGTTACTTCATTGGGTGGGGACTGAGATTGTTTGTTTTTATCCACATTCATTAACCCAACCACTTTAAACTGAGTTAGAAGTACACTGCTGAGAAGAGATGTGCCACAGGAAACGTAAAAGCATAGCCTACTAGAAATCTGGCCAGGTTATGGCTTGGAGAACAGGGCCAGCAATCCACAGCAAAGCTGCCAAAAGTGACAGGTAAGACTTAGAGCAGGGGTCAGCAAACACTGTATGTAAAGGGCCAAACAGTAAATATTTTAGGCTATGGGCCATACAGTATCTGTTGCAACTGTTCAACTCTAAATATCCTAACAACATCCTCAGTGTTTGCATTGCACCTAGCATGTAAAAGACATTCAATACTTTCTTCTTCATTCAACAAATATTTAATTTAATGTCCCTTACCACCTGTTCTGCTCTGGGCTATTTCTATCAGTCCCTCACTCCTCTTCAGATTCTTACACAAAGACAGCAAAGTGTAGAGGATGGCAGACAAGCTTTGGAGTGAGTCGGATCATCAGGGTTCAAATTTCAACTCTGTCACTTACTGCTGTCTGACCTTAACCATGTGCCTAAACCTCTCTGAGCCTCTAAAATGGTGGTAGTCTCACCTATTTCACAGAATTGTTGTGAGAATTAAATAAGACAATCTAGGTGAAGCACCTGAGACCAAACACATAGCAGGTATTTTAGAAATATTAGTCCCCCCTTTTCTCCTTTCATTCAACAAATTTTCATTCAATATGTCTTGTGTTCATCCTGATGAAATGTTCAGGGGATACAGCATTGAGCATCATTCTCTAGTTGGGAAAAATTCACGGTCAGCATACATCTAACCCACCCAGGTGAAAGATGGGAAAAGCAGCTCTTCCTTCTTGCCAAAATATTGGACGGTGCCTACGTAGAGCACCCTGGGCAAAGTTTTGGAGAGTGGTGTCCACATGGGGCAGAAGAGCTTGCCTGTGACCTTCCTCCATCAGTTTCCAAAAAACAGCATACTACCTAGCCGCCGGAATTCAGGATCTCAGAGCTCAGAGCAGCATGCACCTCACTGGTGGTGAGCTTGGCCAGACTGATCAAGGAGGGATGACCTGCCATGTCACTTTTAGAAGGTTGTTTATCATTCCAACTAACCTGTCAGGGGCCAATCCTAACCTCTTAACTTACCTGTTGGTGCTGTTCCCTGGCCTTTCTTAGGCTGCTTTGGGGCTGTGTAGTGGAAGAATTCATTTCCATGGCCAGCAGCTGCCTGATCCAGTCCAAAAAGAGAGGCCAGTCTGGTACTGTTAGTAGAAAATGAAAATGACATTTCATGTGACATATCTCAAACCTGGAATCATTATAAAAGCTGCTCATGCTCCTACCTCGAACAAATACCTCCTTGACTATATATCCCACCACTCAATATCAGAAGCGGCAACTAAGTCTCTTTGAAATCAAGATTGTATCTCTGATATGAACAGCATCAAATGACCTTGCCCATCCACAGGACTTTGGTCAAGGCATCTCTTCTTTCTGGACCTCAGTTTCTGCATCTGTAAATTAAGGTGATTAGTCCAGGTGCTCTCTATGGTCTCTTCAAACTGTACATTCTTGCCTTTAGCAAGTCATAGTTTCCTATTTTTCATTAGTTTATTACATTGAAGTAAAACTGTATTACAGGGAATTCCCTGGTGGTCCAGTGGTTAGGACTCCACGCTTTCAAAAAATAAAAAAGAAAGAAAGAAAGAAAGAAAGAAAATCACCTTTAAAAAAAAAAAACCGTATTACAAACTTACTGCATCAAACATAGTCCCATATATGATTTCATCTTTTATCTTTCACAGCAGAACCATTCTTTTATCATCCCTTGTGATGAATCTTATGAACTATTCCACTGAAACTGCTCTTATTAAAATCACCAACAACCTCTTTGTTAATAAACAGTTTATCGGTCCTTATCTTATTTGGCTTTCATGCTGCCTTTTTACACTGTCAACTAACTTGTTCTTCTTTAAACAAACTCTTCTTCGGACTTCTGTGGGGATACCTGCAGGGATGGGAGGAGGGACCAGCCCAAATAAGACATCAATAAATGTTAATGGGATCCCTCTCTTATTGTCTTTCCATCTCTCTGGCTCCTCATTTAACTCCTTGGATTCTTCTACTATTGCCCAACCTTTAAATATCCATGTCCCCAAGATTTCATACTCTCTCTCCCTTGGCAATCTAATTTATTTACCTTGATATCAGTGCTATCCAAATTCTGATGGTGCTCAAATCTGTATTCCTAGCCCAGAATTTGCTCCTGAGTGCAGACAACACAGACATCCCACAGGGAACACAAATGCAACATGTCCAAACCAGAACTCATATCCTCCAATGCCTATTGCCCAGCAAAACCTGTTCTTACTCTTGTGCTCCCTCTCTTGATGAATGACATTTTGTGTCAGGATCCTCAAGACTGCCCCCAGGCTCAGTGATTTGCTAGAAGGACTCACTGGACTTACCATACAGTTATAGCATGATATATTTTATATATATATATAAAATATATATATATACTCAGGGCTAAGGTCTATTACAAGGAAATGATACACACCAAAATCAGCAAAGGGAAAAGGCACACTGGAGCAAAGTCCAGAGGAAACCAGGAACAAAATTCCAAGAGTCCTCTTCCAGTGGAGTAACATGGGACATGTTACATTCCTCCAGCAATAAGTTGTAACAACATGTGTGAGAGTGGTCTGCCAGGAAAGCTCATTAGACACTCAGTGCCCAAGGTTTTTTATTGTGGGCTAGTCACATAGAAACCTTCTAACATGTACCAAAATTCTAGACTCCCAGAAGGAAGACAAGGTTCAGTAATAAACCATATCGTCTGTACAAACAGTTTAGGCACAGTGAGCCGCTCTTATTTGTGGAAAGCTTTAGTGTGGGGAACTATTTACCAATCGAGTTTCCAGCTGCCAGCCAACCCTGTAAGCAAGACTTTCTAAGAATAACGGTCTCAGGTCTACTATGTTAACCCTTTTCTGCAAACATCCACAACCAAAACTGAAATCTGGGCATCGACCTTGACTTTTCTTTCCCCTGGTGTTCATGACCAATCCTCAAGTCCATTTGATCTTACTTGCTATTTCTCGAACTCGTTCACTTCTCCCCAGCCTCACTGCCACTTCCCTACTTCAGACCACCATCACATCTACAGAGCTTGAATTCCTGCAGCCACCTCCTGTCTCATCTCCCTGCCCTGGTCGTGTCTGCTTCTTATCCATCCTTCCCACTGCACCCACAGTGACCTTTCTCAAAACCAAATTTGACCAAGTCTCTTTCCTCCTTAAAACCCTCAATGACACCTCAATATTACCAAGATAAAAGTCCAAACTCCATAAGACAGTTTTACAAGCCCCTTCAAGACCGCACCTCTCCTTACCTCCCCAGCTTCCTATCTGACCATTTCTCATCTCCAACTGCGTGCTACAGTCACACTGTGAAACTTTTAATTTCTCATATAAGGCAAGATCTTTCTAATCTCCAGCCTTTGGATATGCTGTTCTCTCTGCCTGAAACATTCTTCCCCTGGAAGCTGACCCTTAATCTCAAAGTCTAGGTTAGGTGATCTTCCTTGAGGCTCCCATAGAACTCTATACTTCATTCATTCAAGAAATATGCATCAGACACTGTGTTAAGTGCTGGGTATACATTGGTGAGCAAAACTCGGTTCTATTTTCAAGTAGCTTATATACTTTAACAAGGGAATTAGGTATATACTATATAATTGCAAACTATAACATGAGATATATAACAAGCAGCTGTTATATGGAGTTACACTCCATAGAGATTAATAAAACTTATTCAGTCTTTATCATCTAACATGGTAATTGGTTACTGTTAAATACTGAAACATCCCAACAACTTTTTTTGGTCTTTTTTCCCTGATAATTTTAATGTATAATACATACTAGCATTTTGCAAAATAAATTTAATATGATTTGAAACTATTACCTTGTTTTCTCAAGGTAGTGTTGAGTTTCCTGTAAATGGGGCCAACAATGCCTACTTTAAAGGACTATGAGGTTTAAATGATATTGCAATTGTAGACAGCAGTGCTGGCCTACATTAAGACATCAACAAATGCTAATGAAATTTAGAAAAGACCAAGAGTTCTCCTTTTACCCAGGGCAATCTGAGCAGATTCCCTAAAAGAATAAGATTCTAGGAAGTTGAGCAATGCCTTTAACCTTGTAAAAAATTTACAAAGCTTAGAACCTAGTTAAGATTAACAGATTATGCACAAATCATTGATAAGAAAGAATGTGCTTGGTAGCTTCAGTAAACTATGGGTATTGGATTTGCTGTTTTAATTTTGCAGGTGCGTTTTGTTTTTTTTTTCAATGTAAAGACAAAACTGTTGCAGGTAAACTAAGTTTCCACAGATGCCCCAAAGGCCAGCCAACTGATGATTGCAAAATCAATCCAAAAGCCAGGTCAACCTAATTATCTTTCAGATTAATTCCATTTTCTATTAATTTTTTAAAATGAACTCTACACAGTCTTAGGGGCATAGGTTTTTTGTAAATTATTACACTTTCCACTTCTGAAGTGTTTTCAAATGTACACATCTCCCCAACTATGTTAGCAAGAATGAGCTTGCTAACTCTGGACTTTAGTCTCTAAGTTTATAATTCATAGGAAAAGTCATTCCAGCATTAATCACATTTAAAAAATAAATGTTGGACTTCCCTGGTGGCACAGTGGTTGGGAGTCTGCCTGCCAATGCAGGGGACACGGGTTCGATCCCTGGTCCAGGAAGATCCCACATGCCGTGAAGCAACTGAGCCTGTGTGCCACAACTACTGAGCCTGCGCTCTAGAGGCCGCGAGCCAGAACTACTGAAGCCCGTGTGCCCTAGAGCCTGCACCCTGCAACTACAGAGCCCATGTGCCGCAACTACTGAAGACCTCACGTTCTAGGGCCTGCGTGCCGCAACTACTGAGCCTGCAACTACTGAAGCACACACGCCTAAAGCCTGTGTTCCGCGACAAGAGAAGGCACCACAATGAGAAGCCCGTGCACTGCAATGAAGAGTAGTCCCCGCTCGCCGCAACTAGAGAAAGCCTGTGCGCAGCAACGATGACCCAGCACAGCCAAAAAATAAAAAAGATTTGTTTAATTTTAAAAATTTAAAAAATAAATGTTAGCCTGTGCATTTAGTTATCAAAGTCTTATCTAACCTTAATTTTATACTCCTTTTCTTTTCTCATTAAAAACAGTAATACAGGGCTTCCCTGGTGGCGCAGTGGTTAAGAATCTGCCTGCCAATGCAGGGGACACGGGTTCGAGCCCTGGTCTGGGAAGATTCCACATGCCGCGGAGCAACTAAGCCCGTGAGCCACAACTACTGAGCCTGAGCGTCTGGAGCCTGTGCTCCACAAAGGGAGAGGCCGCGACAGTGAGAGGCCCGTGCACCGCCATGAAGAGTGGCCCCCGCTCGCCGCAACTGGAGAAAGCCCTCGCACAGAAACGAAGACCCAACACAGCCAAAAATAAATAAATAAATTAAAACAAAACAAAACAAAACAAACCCCCCCCCCCAGTAATACAGGACTTCCCTGGTGGTGCAGTGGTTAAGAAACTGCCTGCCAATGCAGGGGACACGGGTTCAAGCCCTCGTCCGGGAAGATCCCACATGCCGCAGAGCAACTAAGCCCATGCACCACAACTACTGAACCTGTGCTCTAGAGCCCGCGAGCCACAACTACGGAGCCCGCATGCCACAACTACTGAAGCCCGCGAGCCTAGAGCCCATGCTCCGCAACAAGAGAAGCCACCGCAATGAGAAGCCCGCACACCGCAACGAAGAGTAGCCCCTGCTCACCACAACTAGAGAAAGCCCGCACGCAGCAACGAAGACCCACGCAGCCAAAAATAAAAAACCAAACAACAAAACAGTAATACATGCATTTATGATGTATCAGTGTATTTTAATAAATGGGGACTCATTCGGTTGTTCAAGTACTTCTTTTGCAAACTGTGGTATCAAACATTTACTTCTATAATAATAATAAGGCATACAGGCAGTCTGGTGGAAATCTGCTTGCCTGATTTCAAATCTAGGTTCTTTTACTTTTTAGCCGTTTGACCTTGAGCAACTTTCCTCTCTCAGCCTTAATTTCCCATTTGTAAAATGAGTATAATATTAGTAAAAATTGCCTCAGAGAGTAGTAGAAAGAAATTAATACAATACTGTATATATAGTACTTAGTACAGTACCTTGCACAGAGTAAGTACACAATATGTTTTATACACATGTGTACACATCCTATTACCTTAAAATGTCGATTCAACTCAGATACCTCTAGAAGGAAGAAACCATGCTTGATCAGTGCACAAACTGACCTGCAACTATAAGCTGACATTAGCATAAATACAAACTACAGGATTGGGAAAAGTCTCAAAGATCACCTAGAGCAACCCCATTATTTAATAGACTGGGGAATGGAGAGTCAAGGATGGTAAGTGACTTGTCCATAAAGTCACACTCCTAACTGGGGGCAGAATCAACATCAGAATCTAGGCTTTTCTGTATCTTTTACAGAACTTAAAAATGCTTTCTGATGATCAGTTCCAGATTTCTTTTTTCTGCCTCTACACTGGTGATTTATCATCATTATGCTAATCAGATTTGCCTACATATAACTTTTTTTTTTTTTTTTTGCAGCGCCGCGTGGCATGTGGGATCTTAGTTCCCCAACCGGGGATCGAACCCACGCCCCCTGCATTGGAAGCAGGGAGTCTTAACCACTGGACCACCAGGGAAGTCCCTGCCTAGATATAACTTTTATATAATCTACAACACAAGTATATACATTACTGGCCCCTTAAGAATGCTTTTTGATTATCATTATTGGATTGTTTTATTTTACTACTAAACTGGAAGTTTCTAAGGGGCAGGAACTGTTCCTTATTCCTATCTGTATTAGCTGAAGCCAAGTACCATATACTTAGTAGGCATTCACATATTTCTTCATTTCAAAGTCTCAACGGAAAGAAAGGGCTAAGACCAAAAAAAAAAAAAAAACCACAAACCTCCTGATTACCACTTTACTATTGCTAGGTTAACCATGGACCAAGAGGCCTGGAAATTTGGAACACAGATTATCAATCATCTAGACAGCCATCCTAGGCACTAATACTCTCACTTCTATTAGGCTTGACTATCTTAAGTGGAATCAAGTAAGTCACACATTTAAGTCAAGATACTTAAAAAATAATAATCAAGTAATATTTACAGTAAATTACAGTTGTACAAGAGGAACTGAAAAGCAGCCGCAGTACTCACTGTCATATGTTTTACTTCCTTAGAGAAAACTGACAAAGGAATAGCTGAATCACGGAATGTTGGTGAAACTTTCTGTATTCTCAATCTTAAACTTGATTTAGTTTTTCTGGTTATTACTGGGAACAAAAATAAGTTACCTGTATAACTTTGTTTACTAAGCCTTTTATCATTCAATTAGCTGTTGTCTGTGTTTAGGAGTACAGTCTCCTGCCTAGAACTAGTTTCTCAGGTCCTTGAGGAGCCTGCACAGGAAATCAGCATAGCTGAGCCACCAAAAATTTATCTCAGGCCAGGAACCTGGAGAAGAGCACATGACTGTGGTTATCCACCCAGGAATTTTCAGTCAGCAGTGTACTGCTTGTTGCATCAAAGCTGGAAGCCCTAAACTCTACTCAAGATTCTTTAATAACCTATATGGAAAAAGAATCTGAAAAAGAATGGATATATATATATATATGTATAATTGAAACACTTTGCTGTACACCTGAAACTAACACAACATTGTAAATCAACTATACTCCAATATAAAATAAAAATTAAATTAAAAATAAAGTAGGGAGCCCTAACATTTACAGACTTCCCTCAAAGACTTTCACCTAGTGAAGAATGTGAATTTAAAGTATATCTTGTGGGCTTCCCTGATGGCGCAGTGGTTAAGAATTCACCTCCCAATGCAAGGGACACGGGTTCGAGCCCTGGTCCGGGAAGATCTTACATGCCACGGAGCAACTAAGCCCTTGCGCCACAACTACTGAGCCTGAGCTCTAGAGCCCACGAGCCACAACTACTGAGCAAGGCCGCACTCCGCAACAAGAGTAGCCCCCGCTCGCCGCAACTACAGAAAGCCCGTGCGCAGCAACAAAGACCCAACACAGCCAATAAATAAATAAATAAATAAATTTATTAAAAATAAATAAAGTATATTTTGTAAACTTTCAAAAGGCACAGCCATTTACAAAACAGGTTTGCCTGAAAAAACATTAATTCAAATGGCTGACTACATAGTCAACAGCAACAGGCTGGATGTGTGGAAATAGTGAATGTTTTGGGTGGAGTAGGGAAAAAAGGAACCAAAGCACTGCTTAACTCTAAAATAATTGAGCAACTGAAAGAACTCAAGGGGGACCTAAGTGGATGGAGGACATCCAAAGTGAGGGTAGGGGTGGAACAGGGCAGTGAGAGTGAAAAAAGGACTCAGGATGGCTAATGTAGAGCTGATCACAGTGTAAGTCAAAAGATCCTATTTAAGACCAAAAGAGAGCCAGTGTCCTTTTAGGTCAATCACGTACTGGACTCTCCACCAGGACTAGAAGCAACCTGAGACCAGAGAGAGCAGCTTAATCATTTTTGTAACCTCTAAGTATTCAGTAGAATGAGGAGTATATATTGGTGTATTCATCATTCTTCAGTACATTCTTAAATTGGTTAAACAGATGTTCAAAGAAAGACTCTGCAAGGATCAGAACTTGGCAGCTCACAAGTTTGAAGGCAGTCAAGCTGTTTACTGACACAACACAAGGGAAAAGGCTAAATTGATTAGTGGAAGAGAGAAAGCCCTGCCTCTTGAAGACCTGTACCCCAGGCTAGTTTATATAGTGACTGGGGACAGGGGACAGCAACTGCAGTTTCTTACACTGGTTTTAAGCTTTACAGTGCAATTTCACAGTCATTATTCACTCAATAGGCACCTCCTGAGCACTCACTGTGTGCTAGGAACCATGCCAAGGGCAGAACACTATGAACAACGTTAACAGTTCTTGTCTTGTCAGGGCTCAAAATCTAGTAGGTTCTGTGTACAAAGATAAAGGTAAACACACCTAGTTGTGGGAATAAGTAAGAGAAAGCAATTTATTCTGCCTGGTGCCGTGGGAGAAAGGAAAGCACCAAAAAAGGTGACATCCGAGCTAGGCCTTGAAGGATGCTGAAGCTGACGCACCAGCGCCAATTCTTAAGTGTCACCGCCTTGTCCACGGAGAAGAGAAAGTCTCATATAGGCACCAGCTGACTCATAAAAACTCTGAGACGGGTATTTTCATCAATAATCACCCCCATTTCACAGAAGGAGAAACTGTGACCCCGAAAGCAAAAGTCGAACCCCAGGGTCCTACCGCGCGTAGTCGAGATGCCAGGTCCAGAATCCAGGTGGACAGACGCAGCACAGCTTCGAGCTCTGCCTGGATTCTGAGACCTGTGGAGCACCGGAATGTGGCAAGGCTCTGGACCCGGAAGTTGGGAAGAGGTCTGATAAGAGAGCTGCCCCTCCAACCGTATGGCCAGGATCTCTCAGCCACGCCCTCTGCCCCACGCGTGTGTCACTCACCCGCCGCTAGGCGAGAGGAAGTCGGTGTCGTCTTCGTCGCCCGCACCGAACATCGCGCCGCCTTTCGCCCCGCTTCGGGAAGGAAGTCGGAAGGTTTCCAGAGCCTTTCACCGCCGACGTCGTAAAACGCCGCCGCGCCGTGCTGTTTTCCGGCAGGACGAACTCTCGCACGGTGACTCGGCCAGGAGGAGACTAGGTTCTGGAGAAGGTGGAGCAAAGGCAAATGAGAGGACCTGGAGGGGGAGGCACGCCGCGTGACGAAACGCTTCTCCGGCCCTCAGAGGCGGCGAGACGCACAGGCGCTCCGAAACCCTGCGCGGCGACTGGCCAGAGAGGCAGGGGGCGGGGTAGGGGCGGGAATCGGCGCTTCGGTGGCGGTCTTGGACACGTCGAGAGGGTCAGAAGTGGAGGGGGCTTCTGAAGAGTCCTGGGGGTGTGACAGAATAAGGTTCTGAGAGGGAGGCGCCGGTGGCGGGACTCGATCTGGGAAGGTAAGTCCTCTCCCGCCCCTCTCGCAACCCTGGCACGAGCACAGTTCTTTCCCCTCCGAGACGAGGACCTCCACGCCACTCTTCTCAGCTCGGCGAAAGGAAGAAGGGCCCGGGACTGGAGGTCTGGAGACCTGAGCTTTCGGCCCGGCCCCCATAGTGACATAACCGGAGTAACCTTGGGGCAAGGTATTCCGTGCCTCAGTTTCCCCGTCTGTAAAACCAGCCTGATTCCCTCTGCCGCTTGTCCCCTGTGGCCGCCCTCGCTATTTATTCAACGGGCTATTTGTCTAGTGCTTCTGTGTGCCGACTGGTCAAGAAGCTTTAAGACCTCAGAGGTCATCGAATTCAATCCCAATCTTCTCATAATCCCAGACTTTACAGGTAGGGAAAGAGAGGAACTAAGCACTGGGATGACTAGTCCGAGGTCACACAGAGTAAAGGGCAGACTGGGGCTGGATCCCTAGTCTCTTGATTCTGGAATTAGCGGGCTGCCGGGTCAACAAGAACCTTACCAGTCCTTAAGTACTGTATTCTCTCACAGAGTGTTTATTGCTCCACTGTGGCATACATCTGGAGAGAAGTCCCCTCCCTAGAGTCCACCTATGCAGGTGATCAGGAGAGCTGGAATGTTCTGGGGGTGGGTGATGGAAAGGAGGAAACTTCAGAAGCTGAAAACCCCCAGCACCAACCTTGGCCTGGGTTTTGCTTAGTCTTCTTGGCACAGACCTAAGACAACATGAATTGCTGTCGACTTCTCTGCCTCCAGTTTCCACCCTCTCTGTATCTTATATATGCATTTCTTTGGTTAACCTGGGGTCATTCTTGGAACAATCTCGGGGTAGGCCTGGCTTAGCGGAGGTGTGGATAAGCAGATCATGTCCCACTGTAGCTTCTGTTTCTGTAGATCTCAGGAGTGCTTTCACTCTGGGCTTCTCCTCTCAATCAGATTAGTACAACAGGTGTCCCTTACCTGAATGTTTTAATCTGTTAGCATGAAATCAAAGTGAAGTGGTTGGTAGCTCCTTCTCAGAGATTTTATACCTCTTGGCACTTGCCTTGTTCTGCTTCTTATTATAGTTTGTGTGCTTCTACTAAATTGTAAGCTCCTCAAGGACGATGACAGTTTTATTCATCTTGGTGTCTCCTGTGTCACAGAGCACTATGCCTTCTTGCCCGTAATGGGTCCTCATTAATTCTTTGTTAGACCAAGTAGTGGAATTCATCCTTGTTTCCTTATTCCTTAATTTATTCCCTTAGGATATTTTTTTCCGTGTGACCCAGAGAGCCCAGCAATGGCTCTTGCCTTTTATAGGTAGCTTCCAGAAAGATAAAAATGCTGTACTAGCTGTGAACTGTCTGGGTTGCTTAGTCTCTTGTGTCAATTGAAGATGATTTTCCTATTGTTTAAAGCTCTAGGGGAGGGGAAAGAGAAATAGGATAGCTAAAAATATTATATGTAGGTCTAATTTTTGTTAGTAGAGTATTCCTCTGTTAAACTGAAGGATAGGGCTGTTGTCTACTTCCTGTGTTTATTTTACAGATTAAGATGGTTAAAGCAGTGAAGGCTGACAGTGTTAAAGCAATGATGCAACTGGAATTTAAGCACTGGAACTGGAACCCTTTGTGGTAGCTCTCTGTTAAATGTGAGCTTGGCTACACTCAGGAAAAAAAAAAAAAGAATAAGCTGCATAAGTAACAGCTCTTTCTTACCCCTCTCCCCAGTACTGGTCATTGTCATTCCAGCACCACAACATCTGAATAGTGCTTTTTAAAAATGCTAAAGGGGGGGAAAATGCTAAAGGGGATCATTGAGCACTTATTTTGCATTCTTGAGTTGGGGGTGTTTTTATCCAGGCTGTTTAAGTCGCCTTTCTAGATAGGCTGGAATCCTAAAATCTGGATAAGCCTTTTTGGTGATGGAAACACCACAAATATGGGTGCCCAGATCGCCACTGTGGGACACAGCTGCTGGTTCTGATTGGCAGTATGAGGAAGGGGAAGATAGTGGTGAGGCTTCCTCAGTCTTCCAGGCTTTGAACTGCAGGATTGAGTGTACCTAAAAAGCCACTGTCTTCCTGAAGTAGAATACTGGACTAGGAATCAGGAAACCTGAATTCCTGTCCCAGCCCTTCTAACTCGCTCTGAGCTTGGGCCAGGCTCCCGAAACACTCCCAGTTATCTATCAAATAGTACTGCTGGGAGGTAAATAGGCACAACCCTGTCTCAAGTTTGAATAAAGCATTTTTGTTTGTTTTGCTTAAGTATACAGCTTTTAGATGTGTTTATAAAATGTATTGACCCCCTGAAGATTAACCAGAAAGCATCAATTTTAACAATTCCTTGAATTATCAGCAATTTTGCTATAATTTAGATGACAATTTTTATATACAGGTACACCTATATTAATCTGTTCTGGTGGATGCATTTTAAAATTAATAGTTTAAAATTATAACCAAGTTAGATCTTAGATGTGGTGTTAAGGATGTGAATTGAACGTAGGTTTGGGGGGGTATAGTGTTCTTTTTGTTCAGTCACTGAAACAGAAGAATGTCAGAACACAATTCAAGAAACATCACCTGAAAACCTGCTATGTATACACGCTGTGCTGGGTGTTGCCTGGGATGAGAAAATGAGTAAGTCATTGTTCCTGTCCTCAAAGTGCTTATAGTTGAATAATGGCGATAATTGAAGTATACAAATAGCCATAATAGAAGATAGAGCAAAGTAAGTCTCATAAGTAGAAATTAATGATTGTAGGATATCAAAGGAAGAAGAGATCAAATCTACATAGTTTGGAGGAAGGTGTGGGTTAGATAGTGGGCTTTGAAGATGAGTGGGATTCCAAGTGGAAGTAAGGAAGTAAGGCTTTCCAGGTTGAAGGGAAAAGTTAACTGAAAAAAAGTAAGTGAAAGCAGGGAATCATACAGATATTAGTTACCCGTAGATCTTAAACATTTTATTTTAACTTAAAACTTAAACATCTTTTTGCCATTCTTTTGACGTAAGTCTTTTCTTGGAGTGTGGGTCTCAGGGATCTGCAAACTACAGTGTGAGGGCTAAATCTTGTCCTAGCCTGCTGCCTGTTTCTGTAAATAAAGTTTTATTGGAACACAGCCTTGCTCACTTGTTTATGTATTATCTGTGGCTACTTTCACATACAAGGTAGAGTGGAGTATAGTTATGTGTATCTTTATCTAGTCTTTCCTAAGCTTTCAACTTGTATAGCATAGTAGTTAAATCTCTGGAGCCAAATTGTTTTGCCATTTTTGAGTTGTATAGGCCTTGGGCATGTTGTTCAGTCTCCTCCTTTTTGAAATAGGGACAATAATAGTATCTAGTTCCCAGGGTTCTTATGAAGATTATATGAGTTAATTCACGTAAAACACTTAGAACAGTGCCTGGCAGGTAGTAAGTACTCAGTTAATATTAGCTGCTGCTGTTGTTTTCCTCTTCACATTTATACTTCATTGCTTTATATAATACTTTATTAAATTATATATTTAGAATAATAAACACAATTGGCATAAATTGTTTTGTGAATAAACACAACTGACACCCTCAATAAGCACATAATTTCACTGAGAGGGAGAGCAGAAGTGTTGCTCCCATGATACTGGAGAATAGCCTAGCTAATGTGTGATCAGTTAAATTGGTTAAGAGAGTTCTGTGCAATAGTTTGCTAATAGTTTACTGTTGTCTTAAACAGTATACATAGGGAAATAGTGGATTAAAGTTGAAAAGGAGACCAGGGCCGTATTTGTCAAATACCTTGAAGGCCAAGCTAACAAGTTTGTACTTAGCCCAGTAGGAAATGGAATTTTTTATTTTAAATGACCTCAATCCAGTTTTCCTTTTGATTATAATCTCAGTTTTGAACTGAGAAAAATAAATGTTCTAGACTGAATGTGAGTAAAATTAAATGACTTCTCTAAAGGTAACAATGTATACCATACTCTTTTTTTTTTTTTTTTTTTTAATTATTAGCACCTTTAATTATTATTTATTTTATTTATTTGGCTGTGTTGGGTCTTCGTTTCTGTGCGAGGGCTTCCTCTAGCTGCGGCAAGCGGGGGCCACTCTTCATCGCGGTGCGCAGGCCTCTCACTATCGTGGCCTCTCTTGTTGCGGAGCACAGGCTCCAGACGCGCAGGCTCAGTAGTTGTGGCTCACGGGCCTAGTTGCTCCGCGGCATGTGGGATCTTCCCAGACCAGGGCTCGAACCCGTGTCCCCTGCATTGGCAGGCAGATTCTCAACCACTGCGCCACCAGGGAAGCCCTACCATACTCTTAAGAGTCTCTGATTCTTAAGTCTGTTCCTCTCCTTGTTCCAGTTTGCCTCTGCTATTGATTCTTCTTTTTGCCTTCCTCACCAGACATGCCACAAAAGAGAAAAAGATGACATAGTTATCACTGAAAAAGTAAGTGTTTACAGCGACAAGATGACTTCAACTAGTGGAAGATGTCAGATAAGTCAATAACCAGGCAGCACCCAGATAACTCTGCCATTTAAAGTTGGCAAGCCAGGCATGGTTGGGGAAAAGGGAGGGAAGAGAGAGGGCAGGTTGCTAATTGATGCCTGCACTCCCACATGCAGCTTTTAGCATAAAAAAGCCATTAAAAAAATCAAAAGTTTCCTGTAGTTTGTGACTAAGTATGAGAAGTCAGCAAGGGTCTGATTCTTAATCCATTAAAGTGAGCAGTTTATGCCAGAAGAAATCTTAGAGTAGGCACTGGGAAGGAAATGCTTTTGAAGTTCCATTGCTTTGAGTAATATCATTTCATGATTTAGGTAACATCCCCAAGCAGGGGGGGGGCCCATCCTTAGGAATACAAAGCCCTGCAGAGAAGGAAAGGGTTGAGAAGGGTCCACCCTACCTCTTTTCCTTTGCACAAAGGCCCTAGGCTTTTGTATACAACCTGCTTTTGTAGGCTGAGGACATTGTGCAATACAGCATAATGAGATAGAAACCTGCAGTACAGAAGTAAATAAGAGAAATGATTTGGGGGGAACACATAAAGAGCAAAACTCTAGCAACCAGTAAAACATTAGTGGGACCTTTTTTTAGCCAGTTTGAGTCTTTCCCTAAATAGGTAGTAGAGTTATTATAGAACTATACAGTGTTTGTATAATTTTGAAGCAGTTTAGAGCATCTAGAATGTATTCGTTCAGTTTATGAAATGAAAGAAGAGGAATGCTGCTAACTGTACCCGCAGGCACCCATTCCTCTCTCCTACCTTTTCTAATGGCTTTTTATCAGTTCCCACACAACCCTGTGCATAATCTATATCTTAGTATATCTCATACTGTATTTTAATTATTTGTATATATCCCTTCTCCATCAGACTGCGCTTCTTGAGGATAGGGTTTCATCATAGTACCTTCACTCAGTAGGTACACAATAAATTTGAATGAATGAACAAACAAACGAATGAATGAATGAATGAAGAGACCTAGTTCCTCGGGTCACACAGATAATAAGCCCCTAGAGCCAGATATAGAACCCAGGTCTCCTGATTCCTAGCCCAGTACTTTTCTACCATGCCATGCAGCCTCTATCTGAGGTTTTGAACAACTTTTCTCTCAGAGGGAGGGAGGAGTAAAAAAGGAAAAGGTAAAATGTTTTCTATTTTCTGCCTCTCACCAAATTAATTCCCAGCATTCGCCACAGGCAAACCAACAACACTGTGATCTAGACGATTGAAATCCCGTATAATATAACTAAATGGAAGGTTTAGCAAGGGGGACCTTTGTCTGCCTTTGATTATAACAAAGAGGCATTTAAAACAATGCTTTGCCAACCTATACATATCTGACTAGCTAGTGTTCTTTAAATCAGGCTATAAGAGTCTTTGTGTTTTAAGTGACATGAAAGTGAGCCCTATGTGTGACTTGGACGTCTCATTTCAGAGATTAATTTTGTCCTCTAATGAGAAAGCAAGCTACCATTAATAATATCTCATATTTACTGTACCTTATAATTAGGAAGTATTTTGACATATTTTATTTGATCCTCACAACCTGTGAGATTGGCAGGGTGGGTATTTTTATATCCATTTTGTAATAAATGAACTAGTACATGTTGAGTTTAGGCGATTTGCTTAATGTCACATAGCTAATGTATGGCAAACTTATGTCTATAGTTCAGAGTCTCTGATGCCTAGTCCAGGGCTGTCTCTACTCTTATCAAACTTTTTATAAAACACTCAGATCTTTACATAAATCATACTTAAGCATTCATGGTTAGCATGGTGGAAATGTGTCAAGACTACAAAAGGATCCAGTAAGAGGGTTATGAAAGGGTGCATCTCGGTATTGCTTTATTCCAGGATGTGGCTTAGCCAACAACAAAAGGTATCAGAGAAGTAGAGTATAGTAACTGGGAGATCCACTCCCCATTGGACTTAGGCCCTTCTATCGTTGCATAACTAAAAGACCTTTTCAGTTTGTTTGTTTGACATATCAAATTTGAGTTGTCCTATTCGGACCAGGCAAATAAAAGCTTTTCCAAAGGCCTTTGTGAAGAATGTAGTTGTACATTTGATCTTCTTTGTACAGAACGGTGGGAGTGGGCAAGAGAAACAGGAGCTTCTATATTATTTGCCACTAAAACAGGATATATAAAGTTCAGAAACCCCTCCTACTTAGCTGCTTCCTGACAAACTATCTGGAGAAATGGGAGTGTTGGGGAAAGTAGCTAGCCTAGTGTTACAGAAGCAACGTATGAGAAGCAGATGTTATAGGTTCAGTTGACTGAAGAGTATATTAGCATCATTATTCAATGACCTAGGCCTCAGTTTCCCCATCTGTAAAATAAAGGAGTTGGACTTGATAATTTAATTTTTTAGTAGGAAATATATTCACATGGTTCACAATTCAAAAAGTACACAAGGATATGTAGTGAAAAATGTTGCTTCTAATTCAACCCACATCTGACCAGTTGCCTTCCTAGGGATCACAATGTTACTACCTTCTTATTCCCCCACGCCCAGAGGTAGTATAGGTGTTTACAAATAATATGTATATACTTTTTTCCCTTTCAAAACTTTTTACAAATGATAGCATATAGTGCCCCTTCTTTTTTCATCTCATAAGCTACCCTGGAGATCATTATCAGTATACAAAGAGCTTCCTCATTCTGGTTTATGGCTGCAAAGTAGTCCACGGCACATCTTATAATGTATATATTTTCATTGCAAGATGGCGCTTTGAGCATATCTCGTTTCCTTCTCAAAATCCTAATGAAATGACTTTAGAAATATAAAAATAAGAAAAAGTATGATATTGTGATTTATAATGAATATACACTTGTTCTTCATCCCATTTCTGGCTCAGAGCTAACACCCTTGGAATTTCCTAAGTGACTAGAGCTATAAAGGTGTCTTTTGTTAATAAGGTGACTTCTCTGAGGATGGGGGCTAGTTGCCTGTGAAGCCAACCAAAGTGACTAGAGGGTTGGAACTTTCAGCCCCTGACTTCCTGGGAGAAGGGAGGGGCTGGAGATTGAGTTTAATCAACAGTGGCCAAATTGAATCAATCATGCCCATGTAATGAAGCCTCCATAAAAACCCAAAAGGACAGGGTTCCGAGAGCTTCTGGTTTGGGGAACCAGAATGCTTCCACGTGCCACCATGCCGGCCCCAACCTACAAGGACAGAAGCTCCTTTGTCCAGGACCTCACTATATATATCTCTTCATCTGGCTGTTGATTTGTCACCTTTAATATACTTTGTAATAAATCGGTAATCTAGTGGGTAAATGGATTTCCTTAGTTCTGTGAGCCACTCTAGCAAATTTGTAGAACTCAAGGAGAGGGGATTGTGGGAGCCTCTGATTTATAGCCAGCGGATCACAAGCACAGGCTTGCAATTGGCATCTGAAGTGAAGAGCAGTCTTGTAGGACTGGGTCCTAAATCTGTGCAATCTGATGCTATCTCTGAGAAGATAGAGTCAGAATTGAGTTGAATTGTAGGACACCCAGCTGGTGTTGGAGAATTGTTTGGCAGTGGGGAAACCACCCGTAAAAAAAGTATCCTTTATCATTAGAAAACAGAGAGAAAGAAGCCTGAAACTTCGAGACATTTCAAAGAATATAAATGCAGATTGGAATCAAATTGAAACAAATTACTGACCACCTGATTCATTATAGGTGAAGAACATCCCTCCCTGTGAAGTGAAGTGGATAGAGTTCACTAGCACACTCTGAAAACTCCTAAAATGAGAACAGCAAAGGTTAGAAAGAAAGGTTAGCTATGGAGCAATGGGCGAAGGACAAATCAAAGGATTTGGGGGATTATACCTATGCCAAGTTTAGAAAGAACAGTAGATTAAGAAGTAACGATAATGACTATTTATCGAGGGCATGACGATTTATCGAGGGCTTACTGTGTTTAGGCACTGTGCTAAGTTGGTGTTTAAATGCACACTGTCACGAGGTAGGTGCTACTGTCATCCCTATATTAGAGGAAACTAACTTCCCCTCTTAACCACTATGCTGTTGCCTCAGTGAACTCTTCGTGACAATCCTGTGAGGGAGGCTACTTTTATTACCTGATTTTAGAGCTGAGGCCCAAAGATATTAAGTAATTTGCCCAAGGGCCCACAACCAGTAGGTCCAGTTTTACCAGTTAGAGAATAACTTGCATACTTGGAAAGCCGCCATAAAAAAGAAAGAGAAAATATCTCTTCTGCCCACAGCTTCCTCCTCATGTTCTTTTTTGTTTGTTTGTTTTTAGTGGCCTATTCAGGATCTCTAACTGAACTCCCATTCTCAGAAATGCAGGAGTTGATGGTTAGGGACAGGCCCTGGAGTGCTCAGCTGGGAACAAATCTTAACTTCATTAATCATGCTGGGAACTATATACAACATTTTCTTCACACAGAAGGTTTTTTGTTGTCTTATTAGTCAGCAATAAAGTCTGTTTTTCTGATAGTTCAATTCCTGTATTTCACAACTAATCTAGAAAAATAGAACTGTAGAAGATATATAACTTCCCCTTCATCTGGAACTCAGATTTTATTCACACAGTGGGTGAAAGAAACCTCTCTCAAATCCCAAAGATGAGCCATTTGTTATTAAATTTAGTGTTAGCCCAGAAAGTTCTTTGATTAGTAGGTGGTGGTGTGTGTAAATTCTAAGTGAGACTGGGCAAGCTTTGTGCCCTTTTGGAATATCAGAATAAACAAATGTTTTATTTTAGTTCCTGGTTGAATCTTGACTTTCTTTCTTTTGTTTTTTTTTTAGCTCCCTCTTCTTAAACATACAGTCATTAGAGCCTGTGTACTATATCTATGTTGTACATCTCTGTAATTCAGAACTTTGGTTCTCAAATTTTAACGCGCATAAGAATTGCCTATATATCTGGATATATACCTAGAGTCTGAGACCCCATTCCCTGAGAGGAGATTCAGTAGTCTGGAGTGGGGTCCGTAATTTTCATTTTTAGCCAAACATCTCAAATAATTCTGATTCAGGCGGTCCTTGGACCATACTTTGAGAAACCCTTGAGTTAGGAGGGAAGCAATTAACATTTATTATTTACTATGTATGTTATTAATGTGCCAGTCGCTTTCATATGTATTTTTACATTTGATGTTCAAAAAAATTGTGAGATTTTATTAACCCAGGTTTATGTGTATGTATTATCCCCACAAAGTTTTAGTAACTTGTTCTGAGCTCCAAAGATGGCATTGCATTATGACAGTCAGCAGTCTGACTCCAAGAACCAGGAGGGCTGTTGCTCTTAGTATTTCTGCTTTAGGTATTTCTCAGAAGAGATGATTGTATAAGATTGGTGAATTGGAAAATATTAGAAAGTGATATGAACAGTCTGTTAAGTTAAAGCCACTGAAATGTTGGAATGTCTAAAGCAGATCATCTAATATTCAGAATGTTCCTAGAAAAGACAAGTATGCATTTGTTCTTCTTTGAAACGATATTATACACACCTAAACTTTTCTAATTGAAATAGGCCCTAAAGATGAGTTATTCTATTTCTTCACTAAGGAAATTGTGACCATAAAGATTAAATTGCTTAATGTAATGGAAACACCCGATCTAGAACCCGGGTCTTACTTTCTTTCAAGTTGTAATAATTATAAAGGTTAAGGTAGGCTACAACCCATACGTTGCCTGAGAATTACTCAGAAGACTATTGAATCAATGGTTGAGAGTGATGACTCTTTGTGACATTCACCATTTGAAAGTTCACACAGAGGCATAATAATTAAAGGTGTTCTGGTATTTTAAAGGAGTAGAATAAATGGTGACTTTTTTTTAACGGTGACATTTTTATGAGTTATTCTTTAAAAGTTCTGTTTCTGACACTGAAAATATATAGTAGAATGGCATTTGGGGCTTTTGTGAATTTTAATGGAATGCTGAAATGTGGCCTGGAGCTCAGGCTATGTGGAAGTCCATTCTCACTTAGAGCTACAGAGGCAGAGCAGCCAAGAATACTGCAGGTAATAGTTTTAACACAAATTGTAGGCCATAGCATGGTGTAAAGTGTTGCAAGACACAACTACTCTGGAGGTAGATAACTAGATTTAGCTCCTCCTGGACAACTTAATGGGGTTTATAGACTTGACAGGGCCCTTGGATAACTTGATCTTTGTTTACCCCAAATGTAGGGAATATTCACTTGTGCCTCCCAATAGAAATAGGTCTACATTTCTTTCTAAGCTCCCTAAAAACTATAACTCTGTTTCCTTATCTCAATTTTTCAGAATTGCCCCCATAAAGTAAAATAGCTACCTTTGTGTTAAGAGACAGGGATGCAAATAGTTGGGTAGAAGTACAACGATACAAGTAATAGGTCACCGGACTTGAGGTCAGAATCTGGATTCTACTTGCAGACTGCCTCGAGACTGACTGACACGTGACCTTGGCTAGTCAGTTAACCTCGTGTACCTCAATTTTCCAGCTGTAAAATAAGTAGCTATTCTTGTTTAATCCAGGCCTGTCCTTCATGTGGAGTTAGGTCTAGAAACATACTACATTGTGGTAGCTCAGCAGAAAAACCTGAGAACATGCCAGAAAAGAAAATGAAGTTACTATTGGGCCCAGACTTAAAATCATTCAATCAACAAATATTTATTGAATACAAACGTAAAAGGTGTATTAGATTGCACATAGCCTAACGTAGGCCTTACAATGCATTCCATAAACAAGATGTGAGTAGTTTTCTTCAGCCTTGTTTTTGAGCACTCATAGAACATAATAATAACAATAACTCACAGAGTAATAATAATGCTTTTATGTATGTTATATGGTCTTTTTTTCTCTCTCAGTATTTCTTCCCATTCATTATCTTATTTGAATCATACAATAACCCTAAAGGAGAACAAGACAGATGTTATCTCATTCCCCTGAGTTTCGGATGAGAGGCTAAAACTCAGAGATCATTAGTGGCTCTCAAAGAAGTAGGGTGTTTCTGCACCCCAGGGGATGTTTGGCAAAGTCTGGAGACATTTTGGATTGTCACACATGGGACAGTGCTAATGTCATTCAGTGAGTAATGGCTAGGGATACTTACTGTTAAACATCCTACATGCACAGGACAGCTCATACAGCAAAGAGTTATTCAGCCCCAAATGTCAATAAGGCTAAAATTGAGAAACTGACATTGGTGTTTTATCCAAAAGAATACAAAGTGACAGAGTTGGATGAACCAGAATCCAGATCTTGGACTTAGTCTAGTATATTCTCCACTGCCCTTAGCATTAAAAACTGCAGTCACATAAATTCTGGATTTATTGCTAATGTTTCGTGGAGGTGTGAGTGAAAAGTGGGGTTTGTCATATATCACTGTTAAAGGTTTCCATGTATAGTACAGATTGTATAATCCAATAAAAATCTACTAAACACTTGCTGTGTGTCTTACAGTCTGCTGTCCATGTCCCACTGGGAGCTTAGTCTACCTTCATCATATTTTTTAACTTATTGAGCAACTACCAAATTTGAGTAATTTACCCAAATGGTATTGAAATCTGGATATGGCCCCTTTAGCAGCTTCTATGCATAGTACCTACTGCCAACCTAAAGACTCATGGGACTTTTATAGGAAATGTCACCAAGATACTCAGAGAGAAATTAGCAGAGCCAGGATTTGGATCTTATCTGACTCCAAACTCATGCTCTTAACAATATTCAGTAAGCTTAACTCTCTCCTACAAAAGGTGATGTGTGACTTTAGAAGCTCTTACAACCCAGGATGGTCCTTGTAGAATATCCTTCAGTTTTGCCCCTCAAACCATTAAATAACCCAGAAATTAGAAGGTTCTTCTAATCCTTCTAAAGTTTTAACAGATGTGTTTCTGGATTCTGGCAAATTAAAGGATTATGGCCAATGGCTCTGTAAGGAATTTTTTTTTTCCATCTGTGAATGCCTCACAGAAAACTTGAGCAGGAAATATTGTTAGGGAAGAACAAATAAAGGCCACTTATTCTACACAGCAAAGTATTCTGTTAAAATATAAATCTGGTCACATCACTCCCCTGCTTATTACGCCTAAATAGCTTCCTGTTGCCCTTGGAATAAAATTTAGTCTCCTTTTAATGACCTATAAGGCCTTCTTCAGTATACCCCTTCTGCCTCTTTCTTCAACCTCATTGGCCTCTCTTCTCACTCAATGTGTTCTATTCATACTGACCTTGAATGACTTTGATTCTTTTCTTGCCTCAAGGGTGCTATTCTCTGCCCTTCTACCCAACTCCAGTGATTTATCAGTCTGTTTAAATGTTACCTCCTTAGAGAGGGCTTCTCTCTTCTCTCTCCACCTAACCCCCTCCATCTAAATTAGTTCTTTTACTGTTATTCTCCTATCACAGTACCATGTTTACTTCCTTCATATTACTTATCACAATTTATAATTATATATACGTATACATATTTATTTGTTTCCATATTTAATGAGGATTCCTCCTCTAGAGAAGGTTCCGCAAAGGCAAGAATCTTGTCTTCTGCAGCTGGCTCCTTGTGAGTAGATATGAAACCTACACGGGTTTTGTAAGAATTAAATACATTTTGAGTGAGTGAATATTTGTCCAGTGTTCTTCCAGGTGCAGTAAGGAGGTATAAATTAGTTACTTGCCCTCTAAGAACTTGCTGTGTATATATGGTATTTTTTATCTCGTATTTTAAGAACTGTAAGTCAAATTTTCCATAAGAGAAGATTGCTAGAAAAATTCAGAAAACAGAGAGAGATTTCTTCTGTCAAGAATTCAAGGAAAACCTCATAGGAGAGGTGGCATTTTAACTCAGCCTTAAAGAATGAACTAGATTGTAAACTCAAAAGCAGGGGTCGTATTTTAACTTTATCCTACTTCTGACACATTTTAAGTGCACTGTAAATGTTGAATAAATAATGATAGGATTTGCTCATATTCAGAAAATGGGGGGGGGGGTACTACAGAGAATGACACGGCCAAAAAGGCATACAAGTGTCAAAGTACTAAATTTATTCAGGAAAATTGAGTAAATCAATTTCAGTGGAATATTTGAATGTGAAGAGGATGAGATTGGGATAAGGCTGGAAAGTAAATCTGTAACAGAGACATAAATGTCATGTAGTGAACATAAAATAAGTGTATCAATATGAGAAGTTGGAGGTGAAGATACTTATGTGTCTCTTTGCAGAGAGATTAGTTTCTGGGAGTACAACCTAAAATGCAAATTACAGCTTGAGAAATACGTGCAAATGGTATCTGGACACTAGTTTAGGTGGGAGTACTGGTTCTATTATCAACACCATCACCAAAAAATAGCAAAATGCAGGCTCCTATGAACCATCTCCTGTACTTGGCTTGGCTGGAAAGAGAGTGTTTGTTTCCTTATATTTCTGTAAGGGAAACATCCCAAGGGATGTGTTTGTGTTTTTTATGTTTTTTTCCCTGTAATTGATTTCTGATCTCATAGCTTGTGGTCAGAAAAGACGCTTGATATGATTTCAATTTTCTTAAATGTACTGAGGCTTGATTTGTGACCCAAGATGTGATCTATCCTGGAGAATGTTCCGTGCACACTTGAGAAGAAAGTGTAATCTGCTGTTTTTGGATGGAATGTCCTATAAATATCAATTAAATCTATCTGGTCTATAGTGTCATTTAAAGCTTGTGTTTCCTTATTAATTTTCTGTTTGGATGATCTGTCCATTGGTGTAAGTGAGGTGTTAAAAGTCCCCCACTATTATTTTGTTACTGTCTATTTCCTCTTTCATAGCTGTTAGCAGTTGCCTTATGTATTGAGGTGCTCCTGTGTTGGATGCATTTATAATTGTTATATCTTCTTCTTGGATTGATCCCTTGATCATCATGTAGTGTCCGTCCTTGTCTCTTGTAACATTCTTTATTTTAAAGTCTATTTTATCTGATATGAGACTTGCTGCTCCAGCTTTCTTTTGATTTCCATTTGCATGGAATATCTTTTTCCATCCCCTCACTTTCAGTCTGTATGTGTCCCTAGGTCTGAAGTGGGTCTCTTGTAGACAGCATATTTGTGTGTCTTGTTTTTGTATCCATTCAGCAAGCCTGTGTCTTTTGGTTGGAGCATTTAATCCATTCACGTTTAAGGTAATTATCAATATGTATGTTCCTATTACCATTTTCTTAATTGTTATGGGTTTGTTTTTGTAGGTCCTTTCCTTCTCTTGTGTTTCCCACTTAGAGAAGTTCCTTTAGCATTTGTTGTAGAGCTGGTTTGGTGGTGCTGAATTCTCTTAGCTTTTGCTTGTCTGTAAAGCTTTTGATTTCTCTGTTGAATCTCAATGAGATCCTTGCTGGGTAGAGTATTCTTGGTTGTAGGTTCTTCCCTTTCATCACTTTAAATATATTGTACCACTCCCTTCTGGCTTGCACAGTTTCTGCTGAGAAATCAGCTGTTAACCTTATGGGAGTTCCCTTGTATGTTATTTGTCATTTTTCCCTTGTTGCTTTCAATAATTTTTCTTTGTCTTTAATTTTTGCCAATTTAATTACTATGTGTCTCAGCGTGTTTCTCCTTGGGTTTATCCTGCCTGGGACTCTGCGCTTCCTGGACTTGGGTGGCTATTTCCTTTCCCATGTTAGGGAAGTTTTTGACTATAATCTCTTCAGATATTTTCTCTGGTCCTTTCTCTCTCTCTTCTCCTTCTGGGACCCCTATAATGCAAATGTTGTTGCATTTAATGTTGTCCCAGAGGTCTCTTAGGCTGTCTTCATTTCTTTTCATTCTTTTTTCTTTATTCTGTTCCGCAGTAGTGAATTCCACCATTTTGTCTTCCAGGTCATTTATCCATTCTTCTGCCTCAGTTATTCTGCTATTGAGTCCTTCTAGTGTATTTTTCATTTCAGTTATTGTATTGTTCATCTCTGTTTGTTCTTTAAAATTCTTCTAGGTGTCTGTTCTTTAATTCTTCTAGGTCTTTGTTAAACATTTCTTGCATCTTCTCGATCTTTGCCTCCATTCTTTTTCCGAGGTCCTGGATCATCTTCACTATCATTATTCTGAATTCTTTTTCTGGAAGGTTGCCTATCTCCACTTCATTTAGTTGTTTTTCTGGGGTTTTATCTTGTTCCTTCATCTGGTACATAGCCCTCTGCCTTTTCATCTTGTCTATCTTTCTGTGAATGTGGTTTTTGTTCACAGGCTGCAGGATTGTAGTTCTTCTTCCTTCTGCTGTCTGCCGTCTGGTGGATGAGGCTATCTAAGAGGCTTGTGCAAGTTTCCTGATGGGAGGGCCTGGTGATAGGTAGAGCTGGCTGTTGCTCTGGTGGGCAGAGCTCAGTAAAACTTTAATCCGTTTGTCTGCTGATGGGTGGGGCTGGGTTCCCTCCCTGTTGGTTGTTTGGCCTGAGGCAACTGAACACTGGCGCCTACCCGGGCTCTTTGGTGGGGCTAATGGCGGACTCTGGGAGGGCTCACGCCAAGGAGTACTTCCCAGAACTTCTGCTGCCAGTGTCCTTTTCCTCATGGTGAGACACAGCCCCCCCCCCCACCGCCTCTGCAGGAGACCCTCCAACACTAGCATGTAGGTCTGGTTCAGTCTCCTATGGGGTCACTGCTCCTTCCCCTGGGTCCCGATGCGCACACTACTTTGTGTGTGCCCTCCAAGAGTGGAGTCTCTGTTTCCCCTAGTCCTGTCGAAGTCCTGCAATCAAATCCCGCTAGCCTTCAAAGTCTGATTCTCTAGGAATTCCTCCTCCCGTTGCCGGACCCCCAGGTTGGGAAGCCTGATGTGGGGCTCAGAACCTTCACTCCAGTGGGTGGACTTCTGTGGTATAAGTGTTCTCCAGTTTGTGAGTCACCCACCCAGCAGTTATGAGATTTGATTTTATTGTGATTGCGCCCTTCCTACCGTCTCACTGTGGCTTCTCCTTTGTCTTTGGATGTCAGGTATCTTTTTTGGTGAGTTCCAGTGTCTTCCAGTCGATGATTGGTCAGCAGTTAGTTGTGATTCCGGTGCTCTCACAAGAGGGAGTGACATCCTTCTACTCCGCCATCTTGAACCAATCCTCCTGTTTCTTATATTGTAGTAGCCTGGTCCATTCATGTTTGCCTGGAAGGCATAGATGATTTAGAGATTGGAAAGTGGGTATTTAAAAAATTAAGTTTGTCCTTAGCATGCTTTTTCTTGAGAATGATAGCCCTCCATTATTATATAGCTGGATAATTCTCCATGTAATCAATTCCTCCAAACAGGCTTCTCATCTCCTTTGCTCAGCCTGAGCAGCTTAATAAGGTGGAGTGGACATATGGAAAGATAAAATTTATGGTAGAAGGGGGTGACCTTGAACCAGTATCCAGATGCAAAGCCTTTCTTCGTCTTATTCTGATTAGAATCGAATCACAGGTTTGCTTTCTGTCTTTTCTGTGGATAGTTAGAAAGAGATTCTCAGGGCAGCTCCTGAGTTATCGTCTTTTTTACTAAAATAGGTATTCTTAGCCAAGAACTTCTGTGCAAAAGAGCTACTCTCACTAATTTATAGCTGCTCTTTTATTCTTCTAAAAACTTGTCAGTCCATGGAGCATTTCTTGTTTGCCTAGATCATTGGCCATTCATAAATGAAGGCCCTTTAAGTTTTAAGTGTAACTGTTTGAAGTAGTTTTCCCCTTTATGTCTCTGGCAGTTGGTTACTTTTGATGCATCCCATTAGTCTGATGTATGAGTAATACAGACATAGACTCTGCTTATTACTTGAATATGTAGACTGTGCATAGGTTGGTTTCTTTCCACAAAAAGTGCTTTCGAGGAATCCTGCAACTGGTTTATTATCTTTGCTATTGTTACTTCTCTTGCCTGATAAACAGTCATTTGTTCTTATGTTCCCTTAAGGTCATTATTACTGAGACCTTTTCAAGGGCAAGCATGGTAGCCAGGCTTAGATGACACGATGGCGTTGGCCTAAAATGGCTCCTCTTATATCAAAAAGCTATATCTGGCTCTTTTCTCTGGGGACTCCCTACACTATCTGCTTACAGTAGAGCTCGTTTTGGTATATGGTGAAGAAAGAGAAAATAATATTGAAATCTGCAAGTAATCACTAAATTAATTCTTTGCCAGGTCTATCAACATCTTTCTCATCTCAACCCAACCACTGACACAAAGAAAAGCAAGTGAGAATTTGTTGTTGTTTTAGATGATCCCTTGGAATTATTTTTATTATCAACAAAGGCACAAAGTTAGAAGAGAAAATGGTAGCCTTAGTTTTATTGAAGGATTTTTTAAAGGATAAAATCTAAGTTTTCTTTCTTTCTTTCTTTTTTACTTTTTTGGTGGTAGTGGTAGTGATGGTGGTGGGGTTTTGGCAGTTATTCTCCAGAGTTCTGTCTTTATAAACCTGCGATTGTAGCAAGTGCCCTATCAACTCCTATCACCTGCCAAATTTAGTCTGGGGAGAACTGTGTGTGTTTGATTTTTAAGGTCTTTTCCATTTCCTTTTTTCTCATTGGCCTGACTTATCTTCTCACTACCTCTACTGCCTCATTTTACTGAACTGTTTTTAGTACACTGATACGGCAGAACTTTGGGAGTCAAAAGTTTTTGCCAGTTCTGGCTAGAACCTGTGTAAACCTATGATTTACTCAGCCTGATACCTTTTGGAAATGAAACTGGTGTAAGTATCCTTATGATTACTGCACCTCAAGAAGGACACAGGCCAAGGAAAGGCAGCTAAAATATCCAAAGCATGGTGTGGTTATATTCAAACAATTATGACCACTTTTCTGCCAGTCAATTTGGAGTAAGAATGTGAGGCCAGGGCCTAGAGGATGAGTGGAACAACATCATAGCCATCAACAGGAAGGATCTTCCCCATATATATTCATCAAATTGTATTTCCCTTCCCTGGGAACTACTACATTTTTTTCTAAACAACTCCAGTGTATTGGCCTGGAATGCCAAGTTATGGAGAGGCACCTAAGCCCTATTTGTTATTGCATTATATCAAAGTCTCCCCTTTATTCCTGCATCTCCTTTACCACCTCCCTCCCCCAAAGAACAACGTAAGTGCAGAATTCATAAAGCCATAGGAGAATTTCAAAGTTCACCTATAGAGGCACTTGAAACAAAGCCAGAGCCATATCTCAGAATATCTGCTGGCCCCATACAGGTCATAAAAAGGCAGGATTAGTCCAGTGAAACTTGTTGCTTGATCACATGAACATAGCCCATAGGCATGAATCCCTGTTTATGGTAGTATATTATCTTTGACCTTGAATTTCCCCTATCTGTGCTTGCCAGAAGCTTGTGTCATCAATCATAAATAATGACTACAGAAAGCAGAAGAGTGACTAGATAGATTTCCCTTTGTTTAATGTTTTTACAAATCCAAAAAGGAACATGACCCTAATCATTTTTTGAAAATATTTATTTATTTATTTATTTGGTTGTGCCGGGTCCTAGTTGTGTCAGGCAGGCTCCTTAGTTACAGCATGTGGGCTCCTTAGTTGTGGCTCACCTGCTCCTTAGTTGTGGCATGCGAACTCTTAGTTGTGGCATGCATGTGAGATCCAGTTCCCTGACCAGGGATCGAACCCGGGCCCCCTGCATTGGGAGCACAGAGTCTTATCCACTGCGTCACCAGGGAAGTCCCGACCCTAATCATTTTAAGAATAAAAACTTTCTTCCTTATCATTGAAGTCAGGAAAGACTGGAGGCAGTCTCCAAAAGAATTATCTGAGACTCCAGATTACATCTGTCTGAGCTGGAGGAGAGGGCCCATGTGGCAGATGTATGACCACTTCTGTGTAGTCTTTTTGTGGGGTCTAATCTCCATAGTCCCTATGGATTATTGTTTCTTATTCATCATTGTGCAATACCGGGAAAATAAAAGAGAATTTGAAGTTTAGACTAAACCTGTTAGAAGTAAGGTCAGTGCTAAGACTCAGAATTGGGTATCAGAATTTAGCCTTCTTGCTAATTCCCTAACTTCTGTCTATAAATTGATATTTATTTTTCTAGAGATGCTAGATTTTGCAAAGAATCTGGCCCTGTAGTTAAGCTTTACAATGTGTGTGTTGAGGGGGAGTGTTGGCAGGAACAGAGGAAACTTCTTTTTCATGATCCTCAGAAGTAGACTGAGAAGGAATTAGACCCTTGAATACAAGGAAGTTTTGAAACCTATTTTTATAAATACTGCACCATACTTATTAAATGGAGGAAAGCGGAAGGCAGAAAGAAGTGCAAAGCTATATGGCATTCAATGTAGAATGTGCCATTTCATTTTCCATATCTAATAGTATTCAGGGCAATACAAACAAGTTGGCATATAGCCAACTTCAAGTACCCAGCTGAAGATAAATGTTCCCTAAAAACTGAATAGTGTAAAGCCTTCCTGAGAAATAAACTTCTCACCTATTTCGTATGAACAAATTTCCATAGAAACTCATACTTGATTTTTTTCTATAGCCAATTCCTAGACCATTTCTCTTCTATTTCCTTAAAAATCAAAGAAGTTTTCTATGCTAGAAGAAGGAGCTATTACGAACTATCCACATGTGTCGATAGTCACTTTGTGGTCTCAGGAGACAGGATAGGCAGAAAGGGGCTTGAAAGTGGTCTTGGCTGGCATACTCTGCAGGAGAGAAGCTAACAGAAAACTGACATTTGCCTAGGATTCTGTTATAAGAAATCCATTGTTGGGAATTCTCTGGCGGTCCAACGGTTAGGACTCCTTGCTTCCACTGTAGGGGGCCCAGGTTCAATCCCTGGTCAGGGAACTAAGATCCCGCAAGCCGCATGGCAGCAGCCAAAAAAAAAAAAAAAAAATTAAGATAAAGGCTTTTTGTTTTTTGTTTTGTTTTGTTTTTGCTGCAGGGCATGCAGGATCTTAGTTCCCTGACCAGGGATCGCACCAGTGCCCCCTGCAGTGGAAGCACGGAATCTTAACCACTGGACCGCCGATTTTTAAAAAAAAAAAAAAGAAAGAAATCCATTGTCCATCGTCAATGAAAGGAAATAGATTCTATTCCTGCTCTATTTCCTAGTATATTTCAATGTGAAATGTATCCTACAAGATGACACTTCAAAATAGGTGCATACTTTGAAAGGCATTCTTGAGATTCGGGCATATGAATTACTGGGTCACTGATATGTCTGAAGAGGTTTGATTACGGGTCTTCACTGAGCAGGTGTCTCTGATTGGTAATGAGGTGCCTGAACAATTAGGAACCTTGGGTCTTCAAAAAAACCTGTTGATGGGAAGACTCTATAAAAGTTTATCAGGGAAATCAAGGGTACAAATCTTAAGTAGTTTCTGGTGCTATGTTCTTGCTTTTTAAATTGGCCTTTGCATTTCATCTTATGCCCCAAAATGAAAATTATGACTGTTCAGTTTCCCCTTCTAGCTTTTAGCCTTGAAGCTCCATGAGGAAAGAGTCTATATCTGGTTCATCTCTGTATGTCCCTCAGTCTCTTACACCAAAAGGCGCTCCACCAATATTCACTGAATCAAAGGCCAGGATTCATGTTGATAACATGAAATGAAATTATCCTTTATGGTTTTCTTATGATATAATCATTTTCTAGACCCTTATTAGAAGAGAACAAAATTTGCGACTTCTACTCTTTATGAGGATGTGCTATCAATTTTCTTGGCAGGCAAAAGGCTTTTCATTCTTATTTCACTTCATTTGCTTGGTTCAACATCATAATTTATGATCACTCAGATACCACTGATCTCTCCATCCTACTATGTTTCTTTATCTGAAAACTGCTGTCCTCTTACCATTTGTTCCATCATGGAAACTTTTTGTGTGCTCTCACTTGTTGATTATTTTTGTGTGTATTCTTTTTTTTTTGCTGTTCGCTATAAAACCTTTGTGGACAAAGATCTTATGATGTCTCTCTTTGTACCTCCAATCTAGTCCCTTTATGGCAATGGTATTAATGATACCAGCTTGTCCAGCTCCCCGATTATGAAGTAATAAAGTGTCTGGCATGAAAGTTATTTAAATTCAGAGTTGAATTTTGATTATCGGTAACTGATGCTTTGCCTTTTCCTTTGCTGGAAATAAGAACCTATTTTTTAAAATTAATTTATTTATTTATATGTTGGCTGCATTGGGTCTTTGTTGCTGCGCACGGGCTTTCTTTTTAGTTGCAGGGAGTGTGGGCTTCTCATTGCGGTGGCTTACTCTCATTGCTGAGCACTGGCTCTAGGCACGCAGGCTTCACAACTAGGCACGCCACAACTTCCGTAGTTGTGGCACTCGGGCTCAGTAGTTGTGGCTCGTGGGCTCTAGAGCGCAGGCTCAGTGGTTGTGGCGCACGGGCTTAGTTGCTCCGCGGCATGTGGGATCTTCCCGGACCGGGGCTCGAACCCATGTCCCCTGCATTGGCAGGCGGATTCTTAACCACTGCACCACCAGGGAAGTCCCAATTAAGAACCTATTTTTTAAGCTTGCTGTCATAGAATCATAGGATAGGAGTTGAAGAGGGGAAAATAGATGGCTGAATATTTGTGCTTTTGATTAGATATCCAAGACTCCCTGAATCTGTATAAATTTCCTATCTAAAGTATGCCTCTTTTCAACCTCTTAGTAATACTACCATATTACCCTGTTTCTTTCCATCACAGCACTAATCACCCCATGAAAGTGTTCTGTTTACTTTATTGTTTCTCCATCCTGTACCGTGTTTGTCTTATTCACTGTTGAATTACTGGCACTTAGCTCAGAGTTTGGCCTGTAAGAGCTTGATAATAAGAGGCACACTTAGGCTCATGAACATGAATACCTACTTGGAATTTCTAAAGCATTCTTTCCTCCACAAACTGGAGTTGAGGGACACTAAGATAATCCTCCCTCGCCACCTTCCTCAACTCCCCACTCCCCACCCCAGCTACAGGAGTTTTTGCTCCTTGGATTATGTCTCAGATGGACTTTTGCAGTAAAATAGTGAAGTGGTAGTAAAGACACAAGACTGAATGTGCAGGTTGTCTAGACTTAATTTAATAGCGAATATCCAATTTATACCTTGTTTTCAGTGTTCTCAGCTCTAATGCCCTGCTGGAATTGATACTGTATCTAAATTCAGAGCACACTGCTTGCCTAGGGCAGCAATAGACCTTTTCTTCTAATTTAAATTAGCTGAAGGCTGGTTGTCCTATATGTGAAAATGTATTCTTAATATCCTGATTGAACACAGGCCATCCAATTAGGTGAATTATCTTGAAATACTTGCTTTTTATCTACTGACATTTATGCTTAGAAAAGCAGTTAAATTTCATTAATGGCATCAATTTGTCCATTATTACAAATTGTTTCCTGCAACCCGAAGAAGATACTTTTCTTCTCCTTATCTCATATTTAAATTTGAACATACATTGAACATATCTAGTAAAGGAACGATTCTGCAGAATAAGAGTTAGGTTTCTGATAATGTATAACTGATTCACTTTGCTGTACAGCAGAAACTAACACAACATTGTAAAGCAACTATACTCCAATAAAAATTAATTTACAAAAAAGAGTTAGGTTTCTGAAACCCTACGTGCAAATCCCTTTTGCCACAGTCTCCAGAGGTGATCCCTATTAGTACAGTTACTTCTCTTTCCATCTGTAGATTATAAAAAATAATTCTGAGTAAAGAGGCTAGGAGAGCACGTATTCACTGGCTGAAATCCCACATAGACAAAGTATTTATCAAGAATCAAGATTTGGGGACTTCCCTGGTGGTCCAGTGGTTAGGATTCCGTGCTTGCACTGCAGGGGGCACAGGTTCGATCCCTGGTCAGGCAACTAAGATCCTGCATGCCGTGTGGCTTGGCCAAAAAAAAAAAAAGGACAAGATAAAACATCATGAAGATTTTTTTTAAAAATCAAGATTTTGTATTTTTAATTGTTATATATAATTCTTTTTCTTAAAAGAATCTTCTGCTGACTCAACTTTTCCCGGAAAAATGGGCCATTTCCACCACATGGGGATGAGCATGGGGATGAGCAGTGGGGACGACAACAGTACCATGGCACCTTCTCACCATCACCCGACCTCTTCAGCCTCCCACTCCCATGATCACATGATGATGATGATGGTAAGTGCCACAGGAGAGGCAGCCCAGGCCCTTTCCCACCCACTTGGGGAATAGAAATAATCGAATTTTAGGACTGGAAGATGATTATCTTTAAAGATCAATTTACCAATGAGAAAAAACTAAGGTAGACCTAGAGAAGTCAAGTGATTTGCCCAAGATTATGTGGCAGGTTAGTTTCAGAGCCACACCAGAACCAAGATTTCTATGGTTCTTTCTTCAGTATTCCTTTCTGTCAAAATTGACCTTTTTCTGGATTAAGTTCTGGTCTTTTACACTTTGTGTAGAAAAGAGAAAAAGACAAACGTTGATGGTGGGGACAAAGGAGAGTACATGTGGAGAAGTGCCTGTGGTAATACTATACTATAATGAGGGAGAAAGCCTCCCACTTAAGTGAATGCCTCTTATTACCCAGAACTGCTACTTTTAAATGTTCTAAGCTTCTTGACCTGAAATTCTCATGTAGAAGCTTCAATTGTTTCTAATTGACACGTTTTGGTTTCCTGGCAGCCTATGACCTTCTACTTTGGCTTTAAGAACGTTGAACTATTGTTCTCTGGTTTGGTGATCAATACAGCTGGAGGTGAGTAAGCCATCAGGTTTTGTTTGAAGGTGACACTCACATGAGAGACAGTGACAAAGAATCTGGAAACCCAGCACCTCTTCCTGCCATAATTACTGAGTCATTATGGTTATGATTGTAATCACCTTGCTTCCTATTTCCTACCTGGAAGGTAAGGATACACGGTGCTTATTTTGGTCCTACAGTAAACCTCCCTTAAATAGCATGTGTATGTTTTAGAATTTCTGAAACATAATTTAGATACCAGGTAGGAGTCTTTTGCAGACCATTTCCTTTCATCTTTTTCCAGAGTGTTTCCTTGTTTGATAAATTATTGATCTTGGATATAAGACTACAGTTGAAGTTCAAATGACACAAAAAGCATTATATATATACATACCACAAAATAACCCTAGCTTGAAAACTATTAATCAAGTACAATCCTTCCAGTTTACAGATAAATTAAGCTTCAAATAATGAAATGATTAGCCCTAAATCACATAAAGTTAGTATGTCAGAGCTAGGACAGGGACCTAGGGCTTCTATTCCTGCCTAATCCAGTGCTCTTTCTAGCTTACCAAACTGGTATACATCATTCCCGACTCTTGGCCCATCTTAGGGGCAGTCCTAGTTTTGGGGTAGCTAATCACCCATTTTTTGTGTGTCTATAATGTTGAGTTGGTGTGCCTTAAATTCAAATTGCACAAGTTCAGTAGTCAGGTGGACCACTTTAGGTACAAGATAAATCTTTGGACCCACAAAATCAATTTGTTTTGGGAAGAAGGGAAGCATTTAATTCAGGTAGTATGTTAAATCAGTTTTGACTACATTCATATTGTTACCAATGCTTCACAGTGAGAAAGACTTAGATTGAAACGCCCATTCAAGAAATTGTCAGCACTTTAAAGTAAGTTGTTTTATTCCTCTTTTGCGTATTCTACATTGTGTGTTTCAGTGTGACAAGGTAATTTAATGACATCAAGCAGCCAGACCAAAAGGTTATTGTTGTTCATTTTTTTGTATCTTAATCAGAAAATGAGTATGATCTGCAGTGGAGGCAGTAGTCCTCACTAATACCATCTTAGTTCTTCTCTTCCATCTGTGTGATTGAAGAGGTAACAATATAACATACTCTGAAATTAAGAGTAGAGAGTAGCGGTTTTTCAAAATTCCCTGGCAGTCCAGTGGTTAGGACTCGGTGCTTTCACTGCTGTGGGCCCAGTTTCAATCCCTGGTCGGGGAACTAAGACCCCGCAAGCCACGTGGCATAACCCAAAAAAAAAAAAAAAAAAGAGTAGCAGTTTTTCTATGTTGTCTTTCTAGCTTGGAGAGCACACCAGCTAATGATTTTGCATGTTTGACATTACCGCCATCTTTTCCCTCCCTACTTAGAAATGGCTGGAGCTTTTGTGGCAGTGTTTTTACTAGCCATGTTCTACGAAGGACTCAAGATAGCCCGAGAGGGCCTCCTGCGCAAGTCACAAGTCAGCATTCGGTACAATTCCATGCCTGTCCCAGGACCAAATGGAACCATCCTTATGGAGACCCACAAAACTGTTGGGTAAGAAGATTGAACAGATCCAGATGGAAGTTCTGGAGAGCTGAATTAGCTAAATAGGAAAGCAGCTATTTTATTAGCAACAGCCCTCTTCTTGAGTTAATGATTCTATATGACCTTGATCAAAACTGTTTTTGGAGGCTTGGGGTTGTGGGTCATTAGCAGGCCAAAAGAGGAATGATAGGAACCCTTCTGCTAATATGAACATTTATTCGAAATTTTAAGTATTGGTCACTTTAGAAGAAGGAAAAGAATCCATATTTTAACATATTAGCCAAAATAATAATAAACAAATTAAGAAATTTCAGGTCAGGGTATAGAATGGCAGAATCCAATTCATTCCTTTCTATAAAAAGTTGTACCTGCCCAGCTGTAGTCTCATTTTGTTACAATGTAAGACTGTACTAATGTCTGTATTCCACCTAAGAAAGTATATGGATGACCATTTGTTTTTCCCACAGATTGGCAAATGCTTAAGATTTAGTTAGAATAGAAATGTAGGTCTTAAAGCTAAACTGGAATTCAAGGAATCCTATAGACCAATGTCCTGCTCTCAAGTAAGCACAATATTATTTATTCCAATTGTACCAGTGATTGGGCTTATTGAGGGCCAAACATTGTGACTTAACTAAGGTGAGAGAACTAGTAAGTGACAAAGGGGATCAACAGCCAGGTCTCCTGATCCCTAATTAAAAACTTTCTACTGTACCACCCAACCCTCAATTCTATTTCCAATTTTTTTTTTTGGCTGCGTTGGGTCTTCGTTGCTCCATGCTGGCTTTCTCTAGTTGCGGCGAGCAGGGGCTACTCTTTATTGCGGTGCGCGGGCTTCTCATTGCAGTGGCTTCTCTTGTTGCGGAGCACGGGCTCTAGGCGCACGGGTTTCAGTAGTTGCAGAACGCGGGCTCAGTAGTTGCGGCACACGGGGCCTAGAGCATGCAGGCTTCAGTAGTTGCAGTGCGTGAGCTCAGTAGTTGCGGTGCGCCTGCTCTAGGGTGCTCGGGCTCCAGTAGTTGTGGCGTGCGGGCTCAGTAGTTGTGGCGTGCGGGCTCAGTAGTTGCGGCGCACGGGCTTAGTTGCTCCACAGCATGTGGGATCTTCCTGGACCAGGGCTCGAACCCGTGTCCCCTACACTGGCAGGCGGATTCTTAACCACTGCACCACCAGGGAAGTCCTCTATTTCCAATTTTTTAGAGTATGAACTCTGCAAAGGTGGAAGGCCTGAGAAAGTTCAGGCAAATTAGTATGGGAGGGTGTGGGTCATCCCTTTCAGTATCCAAGGTGGAGGTAAGTCAGCTTACTCCTCCTTCCTCTCCCCTCCTCCTGAAGAGCATTCCTCCTGCTGCCATATAATCATATCTGGCCGATGCTTATTAACCTCACAACCCTATCATGTTTCATTTCCAAGGACAATAAACAACCTGCAGAGACACAAGTACCCGTGAGTTGCCAGGGTGGCTGTGAGAGAGTCCAGCTCAAGCTGAGCTCATGACTACAACTGTTGCCCCTTTCTCCTGATCTGCATGCAGAGCTGCCTGAACACTCCTGGGGCCCTGACTGTTGTGTCCCTGTTTACTCTCCAGGCAACAGATGCTGAGCTTTCCTCACCTTCTGCAAACAGTGCTGCACATCATCCAGGTGGTCATCAGCTACTTCCTCATGCTCATCTTCATGACCTACAACGGGTACCTCTGCATTGCTGTAGCAGCAGGGGCTGGCATGGGGTACTTTCTCTTCAGCTGGAAGAAGGCAGTAGTAGTGGACATCACAGAACATTGCCATTAACGTCTAACTCTATGGTGTGGCCTTATCGATTGCAGTGGAAAGCAGTTCAAGACTGGAAGACAGGATTCCAATCTTCTCTTCTTGCTCCTTATCTCCTTACACACACACACACACACACACACACACACGCCTGTTCAACAGAGGTTTAGCTTACAGTCTCTGAGCTTAAGTGGTAACCTCCCTGCCTTTTTTCCCTAATGAGCTGAGTTTCCCATTTCTCTTGAGATGAAGCCACCCATGAGATGTCCTCTCCTCCCCCATTATCTTAGATCCAAGTTGTATGTTCTTATCTAATCCAGGTAGCTTTCTGTTCGATGGCTTGATCACCTGCTTCCTTTTTTAGTCTTCTGTTCTTATTTTTTTTTAACAGTTTGCAAATTTGGTGGGTTTTTCCTGGGTCAGTGATGGAAATGGATTAACTTTAGCCAGGATTGATGGCAGGTGAGGAAAAGTCTTGCCCAGCTAAGCCCAGAACCCAAACTTAACATTTAAAAATATGTTCTAGTCTTTGGACTCAATGAGTGGGAGACAGATTGTGCCTTTCCCTAGGTGTGACATGTTGCACTGAAATCTCTGTAGGGGGCAGAGAGGTGGTTTGAGACTGTATAAATACAGGCCCAGACCTTGCAGAGTGTGCATTCTTGGGGGGCTGACTCATCAACTTGTGTTCCCACTTAACATTTTGATTAGAATGAACTTGTCAATCAAAAAAAAAAGATGACAATCAATTTGAGAAAATAGATATTTTAAAATGAAACCATTGACATTTGACTTGGTACCTTCGTATGTCACAGCTGAAGTAAGAGTTTAAATAATTTTCTCCCATTATTGTTTTCATGTGTCTGCCTCTAAACAAGTGGTTTTCAAACTTTAGCATGCATCAGAATCACCTGGAGAGCTTGTTAAAGCCCTGATTGCTGGGCCTCGACCCAGAGCCCCCAAATTGGTATTTTTAACAAGCTCCCAGGTGATGCTCCTACTGATGATCAGGGGACCACACTTTGAGCATCTCTGCTTTAAACTGAGGGAGTATCACCTGGTGGGTGAGCTACCTGGTACTGGGCACAGGAATTTGACTTGCTATTAGTTGGTGGTGTTTCTGGGCTTAACTCATGTACTAAATGCTGCTGGTCAATACTTAATCATTCCACAAACATTTATTCAGCCCCAACTGTGTTTTTGTGCCCAGGCACACAAGCACAAAGGGCTGTAGCCAAAGTAACTTTTATTAGCATGTATGAAAACACTAGTCCTTATTCTTAAAGATCTGTAATTTCTTGGAAATGGCTTGAAGGTTGAGAATCTTTGATCTGCAATGTAAATCAGCCAGTCATGGGTTGGAAGGGCAAAAGCCCAGCCCTCTCTTTGGAGAGGCCTAGGGTGTGGTCGGCTGATGGGCCGACGTCCATGCCCACACCAGCCAGATCCTCACTCTCTGCATGACCATCTTTGTTACTCTCGGGGGGACTTAATTAGATCACAAGTGGCCAAAAATACTTTCCTCAGTAAGAATCACATTGGATTTTTATTCTGTTGTTAGTCTACGCCGCAGTCTTGTTCCCAGTCCAACCTACCTCTGTAAAGTGACTCTTCTTGTGCTGGTCTATTAAATCCTGCCCTCCTTGGTGCTATACTCCAGTTGTGCCTCAGGGCAGGAGAGACAAAACACAGCTATCCTGTTGGCCTCTTGTGGTTTTGAAGTTTGTACTTTCTCTGTTGGTGCCAGTTAAATATTGGAGGGCGAGAAATGTGTACTTCCGTGGCTTTGAACCAAGAGAGGGTTATGAGCTTACTGGATCGAGGTTAAAATCTAAGAACCAACATTTAGAGTTTTATGTTTTTCTCTCATTCCAACCCCTTGTAGTGCTGATACTTAGCATAAGTAAAGGGAATGACAGGTACTGATAAAAATCCAACATTAAGGTACAAATAGCCTGTTATTGCCTCAGAAGCCAAGGAATAATAAAACCCTGAGAAATCAATGTTTAGTAGTGACCCGGGTACTCTCTAGAAATCTTGACATGATCTGTTATAAAATACCCTTTCAGGAACAGGACCTTATCAGTAAGGTAAGAAAAATCAAGGCCAGTTTAGACAAAATGCTGTGAATTTCAAACTCTCAGAAACATCAGTTTGGGACAAGTCTTCGGGTATTCAAGATAGAGTCTCATGAAAAACCTGAATTCTAGCGATCTTGAGCTAGGTTGCCAAAGGAAGAAACTAGCGAGGAAAAAAAAAAAGTAACGCTTAAATTCTATCTTTCTTGAGCTCTTGGATTGTGATAATGATCTTGTTGACTTTCATTTCTGTAACCCTGTTCGTTTAGAATTTAGTGCCTGACTTCTTTGTTCCTTTTGAATCCAAGTTTCTCTTCCTCCTGTTCACAACTATTAGAAGCTGTATCCCCATATCTTTGGCCCCTTATTCTGCTCTCCTTTTCCCTTTCTTTCAGTCTTTTATCCCATGTGTCTGGTTTATTAAATCTCCCTCACCCTCCTGATGCAGTGGATAATGCTGTGCAGTAGATGTGGATATAGATACCAACCAGAAGTTGTAAAACTTGATAGAGACCCTAAGCACACTTTGAGGAGCAATTGTCCCACTGGAATTTCTATAAGGCTGAGTAAGGGGCTACCTGGTACCATGCACAAAGTTACAACATCTTAGGTGCCGTCTCCAATCTATGGTGGAAGAACACTCAGCCCCACACTGCCCACAAACAGAGTCCTCTCTGTGCACCCGGGAATTAGAGATGAAGGTTTCTTCACTACTTCTATGGTGGGGTTGTCTGGAGTTCCCTTTTAGGCTGTGGGGTACTGGTTTTGGGTTCTAGCCACAGGGGTTCCTTGTAGAAGCTGGAAGGGGAGTTAGCAGGGAGTACACTTTCATGTCATTTAATGTTGATCCTGCCCTCTCCAGCTGCTTCCTTCAGAAGATACACCTAAAGATACAGAGTCCGCATTTCATATAATGCCTTAATCATTGGGTCTACAATTAATGTTGACTGTTTTAGATTGTAAGCTCCTGGAGGGCAGTATTGCTGTAGTAGGAATGTTTTAACAGTGTCATGTGCAAAAGAACAAATAAATATTTTGATTTTGTGATTCTATGCCTGTCTTCTACCCAGAGTGATATCAGAATAAGTGGTCTCATCATTGTCCACATGGAGTCTGGTCATTATCGTCGGTTTTTAAGATGTCCATCTTTTAGGTGGCGTGATCCCTTTATGTTTTCATCTCACTCTCCTCCTTCTCTCCTACTTTACATGACAAGCCTTGTACATGCCAGAAGATCTACATGACCTTTTGCACAGGAGACAGGGTCTTCATGAAGCTGCAGTATCTCAGTATACCAAGGATTCCTGAATTTAAAAGCGAACTTGTCATATCATAATCGCTTCCCTGTGTTTATGCTGTCAGGCGAGAGGCTAGGAGTTGGCCCTGCCTGTCCGCTTTGTGCCAGAATGGTAGTGTTTTGTGCCTTTCCTGTTGGCCCCCAGATGGGCATCTTGCCATTCAGCACCACTCCTAGACTGTAGTGTGACGAGCATGGGCTTTGGAGTCAGGTACACCTGGCTTTGACTCCTAGCTCCACCACTTACTAGAAGTGTGACCTTAGGCAAGTTATTTTAATAATCCCTAAGCCTTAGTTTTCTCATTTATAAAAAGGCAATAATAGTACCTATTTGAATTAATCTCCTGATTATTGTCACTCCAGCTTTCAGGAAAATGAAAGGTACGTGCTTCTGGCTGCAGTTGGTATCTCTTCACAAGCACTTGACCATCTTCTTGGGTTTGGGCAACCCAGAAATGAACACTAGGACCTAAGAAATAAAGAATCAATGCATGTGATTTCAGTGGTGTCAAAAAAGATTTACAGGGAATTCCCTGGTGGTCCAGTGGTTAGGGCTCTGCGCTTCCACTGCAGGGGGCACGGGTTCGATCCCTGGTTGGGGAACTAAGATCCCACGTGCCGCGGCCAAAAAAATAAAAAGATTTATAGCTGCTGCTCAGATTTATTACTAATCTGGTAATTGCCTCATTCTTTATAAATAAAATAGCATGGATATTTCCTGACAACTGAAACAGCAACCTCTCACTCTACCCTGAGGGAGTGAGACCTACTAGTGGGAGACCAGGAAAGCAGTGTAGCAAGGAGGTTTAGAAGCGCAGGTTCAAAAATCATTCTGCCCAGGTTCAAATCTCAGCTCTACCCCTTAACAGCTGAGAATTAGTTTTGCCTTTATAAAATTAGGTTAAAGTACTCACCTCATAAGAGCTAAAGATTAAATGAGATAATCTAAAAAAAATTAAAAATAAAAAATAAATGAGATAATCTGCATAAAGCACTTGGTACAGTGTCTTCCACCCAGATTCCTCTTGAGTATTGGTATCAGGAGGCACCATGTTTTCATGCTTCTGTGCCTATTCAAGCTGGGAAGTCACAGTGACGTGTTGAAGCAGTCTTGTTTGATCCTTTTCTTTTTTTCTTTTGCCCTTCCAGACTGGCCTTTGTAGGATTCAAAATAATCAAACTCAATTTCCTTATCTGGAGCCCATTCTTGCTGTGTTTTCAAGATTAAGATAAAAGAATGGAAGATCCCAGATAAAACTGGAAAAACAGAGGTTTTGTAAGAATGGTTGGAGGAAGAAGGGAAACTATACATCCTCCTCTATTCCTGCCTCTCTCCCACAGTCTTACTTCCCAGACTTAAACTGCCCCAGAAAGGCTGGGTAAAATCCTGCTAACAGGCCTCTTTGGAACTGATGATTCCAGAGGTTCTTGCTACCACAGTTAGCAGTTCCCAGCAGTTGAATTAAACAGTGAAAACAATAAGACGTGATTCTAAATTAGCCTCTGAGCTGCCTCGCAGATTGGCTCGTCAGAAAAACTTAGGCGATTTGGGAAAGGAAGGAAAACTGGAATGACGGTAATACTGATACTCCACTGCCTGTCCTCCCAAAATTACACCCAAACTGGTTACAATGCCATTCTGTAAAGATACTGGAAATCCACAACTTGATCGAGTTTATACAAAATCATGAGAATCTAATTTCCACAAGGGCAGGGATCTTTGATTTGTTCACTGATGTTACCAAGTGCCTAGAATGGTACCTGGCACTCCCAATAAATACTTGTTGAATAAACGAGTTAAACAAAAATCAGTGACAGGGATCAACTGGAAATGTTCTGTTTAGGGTCTTTTAATAAAGATGGGAAAAATGATGTAGCAATTTAACGGTGCTATTATACTTCATTAAGGATGTCGCACACTTTTCCAAAAATAGATTTATTTTTAAAAACAAAAATCAGACAAGTTTATCGAGTCAGATTTTCCAGAGACAAACCAGAGTTTGAATTTCAGCTTTCAGAGTGAAAGTTAAGCATCAGAAATCTCATGCAGAAGTATCTCTCTCTGCAGGACGTAAAATATTCAGCTTGACTGCAAGCACTCAGTTCTCTAAATCCTGTTTGTATTTCTGCCATCATTTTACTCCATTCCAGGGCTCTGGCACACAAGATAATCCACCTCTAAAATTCAAAACTTCCAAATTGAGATGAACGATTGTTGGGCTTGGGTTGGGGTTTATAACCAATTCGATCATTAATCATTTGTTCCCTGCCCTTGGGGTCACTGCCGAGCCCAATGGCACCTTCTCCATCACTGCCTCCTACAACATCCACATCTTCCTTTTGTTTCTTACGGGTCTGAAAGTATAAAAGTTTTAGTATTAAGGCAATATTCTATTCATTAACAAACATTTATTTAGCATCTACCATGTATTAGGCACAGGGTAAAGGATAGGGTTCGGGTCTACAGAACAATAAACTGAAATCCTAGGTTTAGATGGTTAGGGGCACAAGGGGGATACACGGATATAGTGATAAAGGATGTAACCCCTACCCTCCAGGATGTCACAGTCTAACAGGGAAACAGGTAAACAGACCATTACAACACAGGGTGATCAGGGCTATGACAGAGGAAAGTCCACACAAGAGATGGAAAAATAAAGCGACCAGTAAAACAATAACCACCAGAAATTAACAGCTTAGCTGACTCCATGAGATTTAATGTAACGCAGGAAAACAAGGTTTTGTGCTATCTTATCATGAGGCCTGATTTGGGGAATTCATTTTGTTTTCAGATAAAAGGTTTGGCTCTTAAGCCACAAGTAATTGCAGAATTCACAAAGTCTATGTCTCAGTTTGATCATTTTCAAAGAGAAAAACTAACACCCCACAACTACCACTACCTGAGAGTTCCTTACCAGAAGAATGGCTCCACTACACTAATCCCTGGAATCACTGCTATTCTTCACCACTTACTGCTGAACAGTGAGCATTTAAATGCCAGTGTCAAAGTATTATAGTGAATAAGTGAGGTATTACTTTTTATATATATACAAACATAATGACCTTCCTGAGTTACACTCTAGGCTACATTACCCAATAAATAACATTAGAAAGTTCTCCCCAAACACCTTTGTGAAAACAAGTTCTAGAAGGCAAAGAATGATATCGTTTCATCTTATAAGCCATGAGAAAGTCGGAATATCCAAGTAGAGTGAAATAATTTAAAAGGCTTCCCACTGTGAACAACTGCTGACTGTTCCAAAATCCAGAGTCAGGGCTTCCCTGGTGGCTCAGCAGTTAAGAACCCGCCTGCCAATTCAGGGGACACAGGTTCGAGCTGTGGTCCGGGAAGATCCCACATGCCACAGAGCAACTAAGCCCGTGCGCCACAACTGCTGAGCCTGCGCTCTAGAGCCTGTGAGCCACAACTACTGAGCCCACGTGCCACAACTACTGAAGCCCATGCGCCTAAAGCCCATGCTCTGCAACAAGAGAAGCCACCACAATGAGAAGCCCATGCACACGAGGAAGAGGAGCCCCCGCTCGCCGCAGCTAGAGAAAGCCCGTGCGCAGCAACAAAGACCCAACACAGCCAAAAAAAAAAAAAAAAAAAACCAGAGTCATCAAAATGTAATCAAACTAATTTCAGTAACAAATGAAATACCAGTTTTCTACTGTTTTCATTTTAGTGCAGGGCAAAAACTATCCCTCTCTCCTAAGTTGCTCTAAAATGGGTGAAACCCATTGGATGACTGCCTTTAGTAGAAAGACTAAAAACAACAAAAATACCTAGGAATAAATTTATACCTAGAAATAAATTTAACTAAGAAGGTGAAAAGACTTGTACACTTAAAACTATGAGATATTGTTGAAAGAAACTGAAGAAGATACAAAGGAATGAAAAAGTATTCCATGCTCATGGATAGGAAGAATTAACAGTTAAAATGTCTATAACTATCTAAAGCAATCTACAGATTCAATGCAATCCCCATCAAAATCCCAACAACATTTTTCACAGAAATAGAACAAAAATTCCTAAAATTTGTATGGGACCACAGAAAACCCCAAGTAGCCAAAGCAATCTTGGAAAAAAAAACCCCAAAGCTGGAGGTATCACGTTCCCTGATTTCAAATTATACTACAAAGCCACAGTAATCAAAACAGCATGGTATTAGCAGAAAAAGAGACACACAGATCAATGGAACAGAACCGAGAGCCCAGAAATAAACCCTCACACAAATGGATAATAGATTTATGACAAAGTAGCAAAGAACATACAATGGAGAAAGGACAGTCTCTTCAATAAATGCTGTTGAGAAAGCTGAACAGCCACACGCAAAACAATGAAGCTAGACCACTATCTTACACCATACACAAAAATTAACTCAAAATGGATTAAAGACTTGAATGTAAGACCTGAAACCATAAAACTCCTAGAAGAAAACATAGGCAGTATGCTATTTGACATTGATCTTAGCAGTATCTTTCTGAGTATGTCTCCTCAGGCAAGAGAAACAAAAGCAAAAATAAACAAATGGGACTATATCAAACTAAAAAGCATCTGCTCAGCAAAGGAAACCATCAACAAAATGAAAAGACAGCCTACCAAATGGGAAAAGATATTTGCAAACAATTTATCTGATAAGGGGTTAATACCCAAAATATATAAAGAACTCATACAACTCAACAACAAAAAAACAGACAACCCAAGAATCTGAATAACCATTTTTCCAAAGAAGACATACAGATGGCCAACAGGCATATGAAAAGATGTTCAACATCACTAATTATCAGGGAAATGCAAATCAGAACCACAATGAAATATCACCTCATGCCCATTGGAATGGCTATTATCAAAAAGACAAGAAATAATAAGTGTTGGAGAGGATGTGGAGAAAAGGAAATCTTCACACACTATTGGTGAGAATGTAAACTGGTGCAGCCACTATGGAAAACTGTATGGTGGTTTCTCAAAAAATAAAGAGTAGAACTACCATATGATCCAGCAATTCCACTCCTGGGTATATATCCAAAGAAAACACTAATTCAAAAGGATAAGTGCACCACCATGTTTATCGCAGCATTATTTACAATAGCCAACATATGGAAACGTAAGTGTCCCTTGACAGATGAATGAATAAAGAAAATGTGGTGTATATATATATATATACACACACATACACACAATGGAACACTACTCAGTCATAAAAATTACTTCAATTAAAAAAGAAAGTAACTCAACAGTGAGCTGACTCTGCAGAGTCAAAGTTCAGTATAAGACTAACACTTTATGAGACTCATTACAACTGAAGTTTGAACCATAAAGGGCACTTCAGGAAAAGAGCAGAGTGTGCATAGGCACTGAGATTAAAGATAGCTCAGCAGTGGAAGATAAAGTGGAGAGATGACCAAGGACCAGATCACAAAGGGCCTTACATGCTATCCTAAGGAATTTGGACTTTATTCTGAAGGCCAATAAAAGAATTTAAGTCTTATCAATGGACATCTAATACCGCGGTGTAAGGCTATACTTAAAAATACATATTGGGGCTTCCCTGGTGGTGCAGTGGTTAAGAATCCGCCTGCCAATGCAGCGGACACAGGTTCGAGCCCTGGTTCAGGAGGATCCCACATGCCGCGGAGCAACTAGGCCTGTGTGCCACAACAACTGAGCCCACGCTCTAGAGCCCGTGAGCCACAACTACTGAGCCCGCGTGCCACAACTACTGAAGCCCACGCGCCTGGAGCCTGTGCTCTGCAACAAGAGAGGCCATCACAGTGAGAAGCCTGCGCACCGCGATGAAGAGTGGCCCCCGCTCGCCGCAACTAGAGAAAGCCCGTGCGCAGCAACAAAGACCCAGTGCAGCCAAAAGTAAATTAATTAATTAATTAATTAATTTTAAAAAGATACATATTGAACTCCTACTATGTACTAGATGCTGGGAACTCAACGGTGGAGAAGACAGACATGATTTCTACAATCAGGGTTCCTAATGTAAATGATTTTACAATAAACAAAGAAATCATTATAAATTATAATAAGCTCTTAGATAGCCTCAACCACCAGAGGGCAGACAGCAGAAGCAAGAAAAACTATAATCCTGCAGCCTGTGGAACAAAAACCACATTCACAGAAAGACAGACAAGATGAAAAGGCAGAGGGCTATATACCAGATGAAGGAACAAGATAAAACCCCAGAAAAACAACTAAATGAAGTGGAAATAGGCAACCTTCCAGAAAAAGAATTCAGAATAATGATGGTGAAGATGATACAGGCCCTCGGAATAAGAATGGAGGCAAAGATCGAGAAGATGCAAGAAATGTTTAACAAAGACCTAGAAGAATTAAAGAACAAACAAACAGAGATGAACAATACAATAACTGAAATGAAAACTACACTAGAAGGAATCAATAGCAGAATAACTGAGGCAGAAGAATGGATAAGTGACCTGGAAGACAGAATGGTGGAATTCACTGCTGCGGAACAGACTAAAGAAAAAAGAATGAAAAGAAATGAGGACAGCCTAAGAGACCTCTGGGACAACATTAAACACAACAACATTCGCATTATAGGGGTCCCAGAAGGAGAAGAGAGAGAGAAAGGACCAGAGAAAATATTTGAAGAGATTACAGTCAAAAACTTCCCTAACATGGGAAAGGAAATAGCCACCCAAGTCCAGGAAGCGCAGCGAGTCCCATACAGGATAAACCCAAGGAGAAACACGCTGAGACACATAGTAATCAGATGGGCAAAAATTAAAGACAAAGAAAAATTATCGAAAGCAGCAAGGGAAAAACGACAAATAACATACAAGGGAACTCCCATAAGGTTAACAGCTGATTTCTCAGCAGAAACTCTACAAGCCAGAAGGGAGTGGCATGATATACTTAAAGTGATGAAAGGGAAGAACCTACAACCAAGATTACTCTACCCGGCAAGGATCTCATTCAGATTTGATGGAGAAATCAAAAGCTTTACAGACAAGCAAAAGGTAAGAGAATTCAGCACCACCAAACCAGCTCTACAACAAATGCTAAAGGAACTTCTCTAAGTGGGACACACAAGAGAAGAAAAGGACCTACAAAAACAAACCCAAAACAATTAAGAAAATGGTCATAGGAACATACATATCGATAATTACCTTAAACGTGAATGGATTAAATGCTCCAACCAAAAGACACAGGCTTGCTGAATGGATACAAAAACAAGACACACAAATATGCTGTCTACAAGAGACCCACTTCAGACCTAGGGACACATACAGACTGAAAGTGAGGGGATGAAAAAAGATATTCCATGCAAATGGAAATCAAAAGAAAGCTGGAGCAGCAATTCTCATATCAGATAAAATAGACTTTAAAATAAAGAATGTTACAAGAGACAAGGAAGGACACTACATAATGATCAAGGGATCAATCCAAGAAGAAGATATAACAATTATAAATATATATGCACCCAACATAGGAGTACCTCAATACATAAGGCAACTGCTAAGAGCTATAAAAGAGGAAATCGACAGTAACACAGTAATAGTGGGGGACTTTAACACCTCACTTACACCAATGGACAGATCATCCAAAATGAAAATAAATAAGGAAACAGAAGTATTAAATGACACAATAGACCAGATAGATTTAATTGATATTTATAGGACATTCCATCCAAAAACAGCAGATTACACGTTCTTCTCAAGTGCGCACGGAACATTCTCCAGGATAGATCACATCTTGGGTCACAAATCAAGCCTCAGTAAATTTAAGAACATTGAAATCATATCAAGCATCTTTTCTGACCACAACGCTATGAGATTAGAAATGAATTACAGGGAAAAAAAGGTAAAAAACACAAACACATGGAGGCTAAACAATACGTTACTAAATAACCAAGAGATCACTGAAGAAATCAAAGAGGAAATCAAAAAATACCTAGAGACAAATGACAATGAAAACACGACGATCCAAAACCTATGGGATGCAGCAAAAGCAGTTCTAAGAGGGAAGTTTACAGCTATACAAGCCTACCTAAAGAAACAAGAAAAATCTCAAGTAAACAATCTAACCTTACACCTAAAGGAACTAGAGAAAGAAGAACAAACAAAACCCAAAGTTAGCAGAAGGAAAGAAATCATAAAGATCAGAGCGGAAATAAATGAAATAGAAACAAAGAAAACAGTAGCAAAGATCAAGAAAACTAAAAGCTGGTTCTTTGAGAAGATAAACAAAATTGATAAGCCATTAGCCGGACTCATCAAGAAAAAGAGGGAGAGGACTCAAATCAATAAAATTAGAAATGAAAAAGGAGAAGTTACAAAAGACACCACAGAAATACAAAGCGTCCTAAGAGACTACTACAAGCAACTCTATGCCAATAAAATGGACAACCTGGAAGAAATGGACAAATTCTTAGAAAGGTATAACCTTCCAAGACTGAACCAGGAAGAAATAGAAAATATGAACAGACTAATCACAAGGAATGAAATTGAAACTGTGATTAAAAATCTTCCAACAAACAAAAATCCAGGACCAGATGGCTTCACAGGTGAATTCTATCAAACATTTAGAGAAGAGCTAACACCCATCCTTCTCAAACTCTTCCAAAAAATTGCAGAGGAAGGAACACTCCCAAACTCATTCTATGAGGCCACCATCACCCTGATACCAAAACCAGACAAAGATACTACAGAAAAAGAAAATTATAGACAAATATCACTGATGAATATAGATGCAAAAATCCTCAACAAAATACTAGCAAACAGAATCCAACAACACATTAAAAGGATCATACACCACGATCAAGTGGGATTTATCCCAGGAATGCAAGGATTCTTCAATATACGCAAATCAATCAATGGGATACACCATATTAACAAATTGAAGAATAAAAACCATATGATCATCTCAATAGATGCACAAAAAGCTTTTGACAAAATTCAACACCCATTTATGATAAAAACTCTCCAGAAAGTGGGCATAGACGGAACCTACCTCAACATAATAAAGGCCATATACGACAAACCCATGGCAAACATCGTTCTCAATGGTGAAAAACTGGAAGCATTTCCTCTAAGATCAGGAACGAGACGAGGGTGTCCACTCTCACCACTATTATTCAACATAGTTTTGGAAGTCCTAGCCACAGCAATCAGAGAAGAAAAAGAAATAAAAGGAATCCAAATTGGAAAAGAAGAAGTAAAACTGTCACTGTTTGCAGATGACATGATATTATACATAGGGAATCCTAAAGATGCCACCAGAAAACTACTAGAGCTAATCAATGAATCTGGTAAAGTTGCAGGATACAAAATTAATGCACAGAAATCTCTTGCATTCCTATACACTAATGATGAAAAATCTGAAAGAGAAATTATGGAAACACTCCCATTTACCATTGCAACAAAAAGAATAAAATACGTAGGAACAAACCTACCTAAGGAGACAAAAGACCTGTATGCAGAAAACTATAAGACACTGATGAAAGAAATTAAAGATGATACCAACAGGTGGAGAGATATACCATGTTCTTGGATTGGAAGAATCAATATTGTGAAAATGACTATACTACCCAAAGCAATCTACAGATTCAACGCAAAAAAAAAAAAAAATTATAATAAGTGCTATGAAATAAAAGAATAAAGTACTTTGAGAGACCCTAATGAGATGGAGGCAGCATGGGTAGGAATGATACACCTAAGTTGGATAGGGTCAGAAGAGGCCTCTCAGACTGAGGAAGTGACTTTCAAACTGAGACATGAAGAAACAGGAAGCACTCCAGGCAGAGGAAAATAATACGTGCAAAGGCCATGAGTTATAAATAGTTTGGCATATTCAAGGAAATAAAAGAAAACCAATGTGCCTAGGGTACAGAGGGCAAGGCAAAGAGTGACAGAAGGTGAAAGAACATTTAAAAGCTTGTAGGCCATGATAAGGAACTGAGGTTTTATTCCAAGTGCAGGAAACCACTGAGGAGTTTTAAGCATGAGAATGACATGATCTGAAATTTTTTAAAGATCATTCTAGACATCTGATGGAGAATGGATTGAAGACACAAAAATGGAAGTAGAGAGACAACTTGGGATGCTACTGAAATTGTACAGAGTTGATGGTTATTTGGACTAGGGTTCTAATGGTGGAGATGAAAAGGTACGGGTAGATTCCAGAAATATTCTGGAGGTAGAGCCGAAGGATTTATGGACAGATTGAATATAAAAGGTGAGGGAAAGGGAGAACTCAAGATTGACTCTTAGGTTTCTGGCTTGAGCAACTACATAGATATTGACATAGGGAACTCTGAGGTGAAACTGGTTTGAGGAAGAAATCAAGAGTTTTTTGTTTTAACATGTTAAGTATAGTATGCTGAATAATGACCTCCAAAGCTATCAGGTCCTAATCCCTGGATCCTGTAATTGTTGCCTTGTATGTGAAAAGGGTCTTTGCAGATGTGATTAAATTAAGGATGTTGTGATGGGGACATTATCCTGGATTATCTGGGTGGGCCCTTAATGTCAACACAGGTATCCTTATAAGAGGGGGCAGAGGGAGACTTCACAGACAGAAGAGGAGAAGGCAATGTGATCACGGAGGCAGACACTGGAGTGATATGGCCACAAGTCAAGGAATGCCAGCAGCCACCGAATACTGCAATAGTCAAGGGATAGATTCTTCCCTAGAGCCTCTGGAGGGAGCATGGTCCTGCTGACATCCTGATTTTGGATCAGTGATACCGATTTCAGATTTCTGGCCTATAGAACTGTGAAAGCATAAATTTCTGTTGCTTTAAACCACCAAGTTTGTGGTAATTTGTTACAGCAGCCACAGGAAACTAATACATTATGTTTAAGATGCCTGTAAAGCATCCAAATAGAGATTTCGAATAAGCTGTTGGTATAAGAATCTGGAGTCCAAAAGTTAGAGTTATTGTTTTAAATATTCCTAACGGTTTGAAAGTTGCACTCTTACCTCCAGGTCCTTTCGAATGCTTTCAAACTCCTCAATGTCATCAAGCTTCAGCTCCAGACGGGTTGGTTTTCGTCTCAGCATAATGAAACCAACACTAAGGGACAGACCCAGTGAACTATCAGCTGTTAAAAATGGCAGAGAGGAGGAAAAATTGGAAGGGATAAATCTCAGCTACAAATATGTTCAATTTGTAAGCATGCACACTAAAACGAATGGTGATACAAAAGACTCATTTGGATTCACACATTGACTTCTAAGTCTTTACGTGTATAATTATTACATTTTTATTACGTGATGGAGATCCACCACTCTGTAATTCCCAAAAGCTCTTTCTTCCAGAACTTAAAATAGCAAGGTGCCTGTAAAAGAGGATTCTAGGCAACAATCACTTTAATTTCATGCTCCATTCACAAAGAAATATTCTAGCTAAGAGAATAAAGTTAAAATATCACATTTTAATTCGGTACAGTTAGTAGGAGAGTATACAAACCATTAAATTTGATCAACAACAGTATGTGGGAATTATGAGAGATTTGTGATCACTCCCAAATGCTAAAATGAGTTTACTAAGTCTTATGAAAACTCCCTCTAACTCACCAATTCACAGGGTTATCCTCAGGGTCTAAATAGGTCCTAAATGGATAGGTCATTCATTAAACAAACAGTTCTTATGCTCCAGCTACAGAGTTAAGAGGCATAGTCACAGTCTGTGGGGAAAACAAACACATAAATGGAAAATTGCAGTGTAGTGTAATAAGAACTCTGATGAGGGTAATGCAATGGCATCACACAGACACACAATCCAGTGGGGTGAACAGGGATGTGGAAGACTTCCTGGAGATGATGTCTTAGTTGCCTTGTGAAGGGCAGGCAGAGAGGATTAAAGGCATCCCAGGCAGAGAGAACAAGTATGCACAGAAGCTCAAGAGAACACTCTAGAATCTGAAAACCCAAAGTAATGCTTATGCTTTAAAAAAAAAAAAAAAGAGCTGGGTTTTTTTAGAAGAAAATAAAACTCCCTGAGTTTAAAAGCTGTTGATGGCATCATCTTTATATTCTCACAGCATCCAGTAGAGAATGTCTGCAATTACCAGCCATTAACTGTTCTGTTGAATGAACTGGCTACACTCTTCTTCTACATTCTCATGTTTATTCTAACACAGAAATACTATGATGCTGGCAAAATTACCCCTATTTTACAGATAAAGTCTAAACTGTTCAGTTTGATTAGTAAATGTCAACCTCCTGGGGAATTCCCTGGCGATCCAGTGGTTAGGACTCCGCGCTTCCACTGCAGGGGGCACGGGTTTGATCCCTCTCCAGGGAACTAAGATCCCGCATGCCGCAGCAGAGCAACCAAAATAACAAGTCAGCCTCCTGTGAAAATTATATATAGGTCACATGGTGAGGATTAAATGAAAATGATGTAAGCGAAAGCTCCTTTAAAATATGTACAGATATAAATTATTATTACATGTATCTAGGATATAGCTAGGGACTGTGAAGTATACAAAGGAAGAAATGTCTCCTCCTTCTACCATGAAGCTTGGGACAGATACAAGTGATGTTATCAACACGAAACAACGGCACATTACATTTCAAATTGCTTTGTACTAAATCAGATACTATCTTTTTTTCTTTTATTATTTTTTTATTGGAGTATAATTGCTTTACAATGCAGTGTTAGTTTCTGCCGCACAGCGAAGTGAATCAGCCATACGCATACACACACCCCCTCCCTCTTAGCCCTCCCTCCCCCCCATCCACCCAACTAGGCCATCACAGAGCATGGAACTGAGCTCCCTGTGCTATACAGCAGGTTCCCACTAGCTATCTATTTTACACATGGTAGTGTATTTATGTCAAACCTAATCTCCCAATTCATCCCACCCTCCCCTTCCCCGCCATGTCCACACGTCCATTCTCTACGTTTGCCTTTCTATTCTTGCCCTGCAAATAGGTTCATCTGTACCATTTTTCTAGATACCACATATATGCGTTAATATACGATATTTGTTTTTCTCTTTCTGACTTACTTCACTCTGTATGACAGACTCTAGGTCCATCCACATCTCTACAAATGACCCAATTTCATTTCTTTTTATGGCCGAGTAATATTCCATTATATATATGTACAACATCTTCTTTATCCGTTCATCTGTCGATGGACATTTAGGTTGTTTCCATGTCCTGGCTATTGTAAATAGTGCTGCACTGTTGGTGGGAATGTAAATTGATACAGATACTATCTTGATTCCAAAGTAGACAAAAGGTAGAGGAAGCCAAAGTTCCAAGGGGGGAGAATGCTTAAAAGAAAAAACAGGGACTTCCCTCGTGGCGCAGTGGTTAAGAATCTGCCTGCCAATGCAGGGGACACGGGTTCGATCCCTGGTCCGGGAAGATCCCACATGCCGCGGAGCAACTAAACCTGTGCGCCACAACTACTGAGCCCACGTGTCACAACAACTGAAGCCCACGCGCCTAGAGCCTGAGCTCCGCAACAAGAGAAGCCACCGCAGTGAGAAGCCCACGCACCACAACGAAAAGTAGCCCCTGCTCGCCACAACTAGAGAAAGCCAGCCCAGCAACGAAGACCCAATGCAGCCAAAAAATAATTAATTAATTAATTATTTTAAAAAAGGGAAAAGAAACAACTGTGATACATTTTAACTTTCCTGCAAACTATAAAAAGATCGCCACTAGGGAGCAGTATAGAGTAATGGGTAAAAGTGCTTGTTCTGGAGGCGAAAGGGCAGAGGGCACAGATTCTAATCCCATCGCCACTGATCTTGGACCATCAGCTTCACCTTTCACTAGATCTTGGTTTCCTCGTCTGTACCTGTACTCTATTGTTGTATGGATTGAATGTCGTATTGCAGCGTAAATTCCTGTAACATAACCTGGCATTTAGTAAACGCTCAATAAACAGGCATTATTATTGTAATTGTCCTCGGGGAGGGTAGGGGGCTCTGTCCAGCTCGGGAAACACCAATATTTTGACCATCTCCAACCCCGACACGGGGACAAAACCTTGTCTTGTCCATCTCTGATGCCCCAGCACCCAGCGCACCCAGGGCTGTGCAGAGTTGCTGGCGTGCAGTTTACCTGACGCCTCACATTCATCATCTCACTCTGAGTAAGATAGACCGGGCTGAAGACAGCAAAAGCAGGCCTTGGCTCCTCCGCCAGGTCTTTATTTTCCTTTGGCGCTAGAGGGCTCTTCGAACTTACCCTCTCGCCACTGCTCAAATCCACCGAAAACCCACCCAGCTCAGAAGAAACCGCCGAGAGAACTTCCTGACAGCGGAAGAGAATAGCACTCCTTCCGCAGCTCCAGGGCCGCACTCGCTGGTCCAGAGCGAGGGTTTCCATGGCAACATGGTCCTTCGCTCCCGTAGGACTTAAAGCCCCTCGCAGGGCCCGGAGCGACAGCAGGCCCCGGAAGCCGTCTCTTCACTCCCCGAGTTCAGTCCGTAGCCGCGCGACTCGCCGCACCTACCTCTTTTCAGACCTGTTCAGCCCGTTCCCGGAACCTCGGCGCTCACCCCGAATCTCCGGCTAAGCCAACTGGACTACACTTCCCAGACTGCTCTGAGTCTCTCTCCTCGCAGAACCTCGTCCTCCGCTTGCTTTTCTCGGAGGCTCCACGGAACACACCACTCGACGCGCCCAGACTCTTTCCTACTACGATTCCCATCATGCTCCACGCCGCCCAGGGCGCTGCGTCCGCCCGCGGCCCACTTCCGGTAGGTGTCGTAATTCCGTCTTCCTGGGCGCGCGGTGGATGGTCTGAAACGTAGAGAACGGCTTTTGGTGGGGCTTCGCGGCACCGGAGCCCAGCATGGCTTCCTCACGAGCCTCCTCCGCGGTACAGGTCTCAGCTCACTCTGGCAGGGAGCGCGGGGGGGTGGGGGTCCCTGCGGAACAGGGCCGTTAGGGAACGGGCTACGGCGGTGGAGGGCTGAGGAGGAAGGCTGCCAGACTCGGTCTGGTCTTAGAGAGCGGAGCAGCGTTTTCCTGATCCCTGAGTGCTTTCCTATTTAGCTCATTTTCAGCTCTCGCTGCAACCCCGAAATGTAAATACCTTTTCCGTCTGGTTCAGAAACGGAGTTCTGAAAGGGAGTAGTGTCTTGGCCAAGATTTATGACAATGTCAGACCTCTTAATTGTAATGAGGCCTCCTAACTTCCTATCTACTGCTCCACGTCTGAAAACGTTTGAAATATATAGACAGTAACTTTCTAACTTGTCCCCCTAACCATCGCGTTGGTTATTTCAGTTATTCTTGATATCGCCTGTGATGAGCAGTAACCCTGGAAGTTTCGTAAAACCCAGGAAGAGATTTCACTTGCAACTGAATGAAGTAAACATGTTCCAAAGCACGCCTTTGATAGAAAAATCACCAAGAGAAATTAACTAGTTTTATCTATCTCTTCCTATCTGCAAAACTTAAGTGACCGAGAGACTGGAATCACCCCCCGACCACGTCCAAATCAGGGAAGACACATCTTAACTGGTGTCCAATTTGTCTTGTCTTTGGAGAAGAAATAGGATTGCAGCTCTGGATAAGCTTCATCCTTCTGGGAGGTCTAGTAAATTGCTAAGATTAAGCTTTAGGTTAATCCAGGTCTTTGATTTAGCAGGCAACCAAAACTAAGGCATCTGATGACTTAGTCGCTCCTGTTGTGAAGAAACCACACATCTATTATGGAAGTTTGGAAGAGAAGGAGAGGGAGCGCCTGGCCAAAGGAGAATCTGGGATTTTGGGAAAAGAAGGACTTAAAGCAGGAATTGAAGCAGGGAACATTAACATAACCTCTGGTAAGATGCAAACTGTGAGTCCGTCTTTACCTTTGGTGCTCAAATTATCTGTAATGATTACCTTCTTAAACTTAGATATCACTAGTTTAGTGTCAAAAAATTTCAAATATTAAACTTGCATCTATCTTAAGGCCATACTCTCTGCCCCCTCCACTTAGTATCATCTGGAGGACCTTTTTCTTAAAACCTTTTATACAGTTTTTCTTCTATGAATTGTTAGTAATTTTACTAGGAATTTATTCATTGTGTATTTGGATTCAAATTGATTCCATTTGTCTTCTGGAGATCTAGCATAGTTCTGGCATGGGTTTGGAGCTACTATGGTTCATAATATTCTCCCTTTTTTAGTTTTCCAATTATTTTTCACCCAAAATGAAATACCTCTTTTAAATTATAAAAGTAGTAGCCATTTTTATTTTGAAAGAAATCAAAATACAAGTTTTTTTCCATAAATGAAACCATGATAAGCAAATTGTTTTGTAACCTGCATTTGTCATTCTGTATACTGTTGAGGATATTTTTTCATGTCAGTAACTAGTGGTCCACTATGTTTTTGAAATAAAATTATTCATGTTTGTCATGAGAAATTTAGAGAGTACAGAAGGGTATAAAAAGAGTTCTCTGCAGATAGGACTTCTGTCAAGTTTCTAATGGATCCTCCCATACATTTTCTTTTCTATACACATGCACTTTAGTGACTTTTTAAACCTTTTATGTTATTTTAAACATAACTGCATCACTACTGTACTTTTCATTTTTCATCGAAATGCTTGTATTTGGTGTGAGTTTTAAAACTAGCTGATAGATTATCCAAAAAACCTTACAGTCAAAGAATATCATTTTCATGGTAATTATTTCCAATTAGTGTCCCTATACTGAGACTATTTCAGAGAGTAGCTTTGGCAATTGTTAAAATAATGTTTCTATTTTATCATGGATAGAAAGCCTATATAACTTATTTGTTAAAGAAGCTCCATACTCTTATTGTCTCATGCAAGCTATGTGTTTATGTAAGTTTGCCAAATGAAAGAAGCTGGCTTCAACTATTTTCCTACCTTTTAAAACCTCGTTTACTTTTCTGTGTTTGGCATACTTTATTTATTTTTAATTAATTAATTATTTATATTTTGGCTGCTTGGGTCTTCGTTGCTGTGCACGGACTTTCTCTAGTTGCGGGGAGTGGGAGCTACCCTTTGTTGTGGTGTGCGGACTTCTCATTGTGGTGGCTTCTCTTGTTGCAGAGCACGGGCTCTAGGTGCGCGGGTTCAGTAGTTGTGGCTCGCGGGCTTTAGAGTGCAGGCTCAGTAGTTGTGGCGCATGAGCTTAGTTGCTCCGAGGCATGTGGGATCTTCCTAGACCAGGGATAGAACCCATGTCCCCTGCATTGTCAGGCAGATTCTTAACCACTGTGCCACCAGGGAGGTCCTGGCAGGTGGATTCTTAACCACTGAGCCACCAGGGAAGCCCTGGCATACTTTAGTAAACTGAGAAACTGTAAAGTTTGTAGTAGATTAAACAGTTAACTTTCCCTAGAGGCATACAGACTCCAATTGTAAGAAATTATTTCTGGGCTTCCCTGGTGGTGCAGTGGTTGAGAGTCTGCCTGCCAATGCAGGGGACACGGGTTCGATCCCTGGTCCGGGAAGATCCCACATGCCACAGAGCAACTAAGCCCATGCGCTACAACTACTCAGCCTGTGCTCTAGAGTCCACGTGCCGCAGCTACTGAGCCTGCCTGATGCAACTACTGAAGCCCACACGCCTAGAGCCCGTTCTCCACAACAAGAGAAGCCACTGCGATGAGAAGCCCGTGCGCAGCAACGAAGACCCAACACAGCCAAAAATAAATAAAATTTAAAAGAAAAAAAAAAAAGGAAATTATTTCTTTCTCCCTAGAAAGAAAGATCTGGTGATTATGCTGATGTTGCCGGTTCTTTTTACAGGAGAAGTGTTTGAAATTGAAGAGCACATCAGTGAGCGACAGGCCGAAGTGTTAGCTGAGTTTGAGAGGAGGAAGCGAGCCCGGCAAATCAATGTTTCCACAGATGACTCAGAGGTCAAGGCTTGCCTTAGGGCCTTGGGGGAACCCATCACACTTTTTGGAGAGGGTCCTGCTGAAAGAAGAGAAAGGTGCCCTTTCTAAATATCTACTCTCTTCTTTTTTAATCACAGGGTTCCAGTTCCAAATTTCTGTTGGAATTTGTAGCTAAAACTTTAATAGAATGTCTCAGATAATGTTGACAGAATACCTTATTAAGTTGCATTAATATGTTTTAGCCCATAATTTAAGTCTTAGGCCAGTTTTTATTCCACTACTAATTTTTCTTTATAAACTATGAAGAAGATGTTAACACATTCCCTCCCTTCCTCTCCTCAGTATGGAGTTGTGAGTTGGGTAAACATTTGTCACTGAACTCTGAAAATTTAAACAACAAACGCATTCTTTGTCATTAACATAAGTCATAATGATAAGTGTTTTTTGGATGTTATTGCAAAAAGACACTGTCCTCATATAGTGCTCCTCTTGTGATTTGGAAGTTACAAAATCTCTTAGTGACAGGCTAGTCCTATGCAGTTATGCGGACCTGGCCTGCCTACCTGCCTCTTTAGGACTTGGGGCTCAGCTATTCCTCACTCATTACATTTACTTTTTTAAGGCCCTTACCGCTCATTTACTCTTCAACCTACTGCAAACTGATCAACCACTACCACATTGAAATTGCTCTTAATTAAGGTCATCAACTCATCTTTATCAAGAATAGCCCTAGTACACTGCCACCTATTCCCTCCTTCAAACACTCAGTTTCCTTGGCTCAGAAGACCAAATCATCCTGGTTTTCCTACTGTTTCTCTAGCTAATTCTTCTAAGCCTCTTTTTTTCCTGTTTATAAACTGATTTTTGTCCTTATCCTACACTAACCCTGAGTGATCAAATCCATTCCCATGGCATGGTTTACTCTGTGTATATATATTCTGGTGACTTCCAGGTCTCTGTAACCTAGATATTCTATAGGTACTCAAATTTGACATGTCTAAATTGAACTCATCTGTTTTCCATCCTTTTCCTGTTCTCCTTGCAAATAACAGTACCATTCACACAGTTTTCAGTTGAAAACCTGCTCACCTTCTGTGTAACCCATCAGCAAAATCTTGTCTCTTCTACTTCTGAAATGTACCTCCAGTGTGTCCTCTTTTCTCTACCTCCATTGCTTTCACATTTAGACTGTTGTAGTAGCCCCAAATGTGTTGTGTTAATTGTTTGCTTAAAATCCTACAGTCTTCTTTTTTTTTTTTAATTTTTTAATTTATTTTTATTTATTTTATTTTTGGCTGTGTTGGGTCTATCATTGCTCTGTGCGGGCTTTCTCTAGTTGCGGTGAGCGGGGGCCACTCTTCATCGTGGTGCACGAGCCCCTCATCGCGGTGGCCTCCTGCCGCGGAGCATGGGCTCCAGGCTTACAGGCCTCAGCAGCCGTGGCACGCAGGCTCAGTAGTTGTGGCGCACAGGCCCAGTTGCTCCGCAGCACGTGGGATCCTCCCGGGCTCGAACCCATGTCCCCCACATTAGCAGGCGGACTCCCAACCACCGTGCCACCAGGGAAGCCCCCTACAGAGTCTTCTTATTAAACTTAGAGAAAAAGCTCCTAATCATGCTCTTCATCCTTGCCTTGTGCCACTCTTCCCCAGTTTACTAGACTTAGCAGCCTTAATGGTCCTCCTGGGGTACTCAAGCTCTTTTGCTGTCTTTCTACTGAATTTTTCTCTTTTTGTCCCCCTCTCTTGCCTTTTAGAGCTTTTTTATTCTTTTGGTTTCAGCATAAATGCCACCTCAAAAAAGCCTTTCCTAACACCTGACCCCTTGTAAAGTAAGTCCTGCCATTATTAAGAAAGTAACATACTTTCTTAATAGCCTTTCAGAGGGTTTACTTCTACTGTTTATTGTTTGTCTTTTCCACCAGCAAAGTCTGTCTTATTGTGTCCCTTAAATGAATGTCTTGAGTCCCCACTGCCACTGTCTTGATTCAGTCCATAAGACTCAGGGGATACAATAGTATGCTGTCTGATTTCCCTGCCTTTGTTCTTCCCTCTTCAGTCCATTCTCCATACTTTTCCAGGGGTCTTTTTCAAATGTAAACCCTCCTTACCATGGCATTAGGAGCTCTTTGTGACCCGGCCCCTGCTTAGATTTGCAGCCTTATCTCTCACCAACCCTTTCCCAGTACTCTGTGCTCCAGCCATATTGAATTGTTGTGATTCCAAGTTCAACATGCTTTTCTTGCCTCCAGACCTTTACATTTGTTGAACCCTCTGCTTCAACTGTCCTTTCCCATTTTTGACCCATTGACTTGATTACTTGAGGACTCAGTTGTGGTAACATATTCTCCATGAAGCCTTCCCTGATTCCCTCCAAGCCTAGGTTGTTTACTCCTTTTATGATTCCCTTAGCACCATGCACTTACCACTGTCGTAATACTTACTGGAATGTACTTTAGTTCCCCGATACTTTCTGTATGTCCTGTCCACCCCTCACTCCCTCACCCCCCACTATGCTACTTGAAATCAAGGTCTGTTTCTTAGTCATTTTTTATACTTAGCACCTGAGCAGTATCCAGCACATTGTGGCATTGAGTGAAGGTTGTCTGTATTCACAGCCTGAGTGGTAGCAGTGTTGGGGCTAGTTGACTCTAAGTTTAACAGGGTAATTGCTTTTAGTTCAATTTAGGGAATCTTCAAATAAAGACTATTGAGTGAGAGAAATCACACTGGAAGTTTAGGCATCACAACTTGACCCTTAAAGAAGGTTGCTTGGGATTTGAATGGTGAGAGAGTAGGGCAGGCTTGCTGCCTTCTTAGATATACTTTTCACAGTCTTAACTCTGTTTAAATTCTGATCTTTTTTGTTACAGGTTAAGAAATATCCTTTCAGTGGTCGGTACTGATGCCTTAAAAAAGACCAAAAAAGATGATGAGAAATCAAAGAAGTCCAAAGAAGAGGTAAAATGTGTCTTTGGCTTCATAGTATAAACATGCAGGAAACAAGGGGGTAGTTCTCTCATTTTCTGTTTTCTGTGGGATAGGGAACAGGGGGAGTTGGAGACTCTACTGTTCCGGAGTAGTTGTTGGCAATAGTTTGTGGTTCCTTTGTAGGTATAAATGGAGATAAGTGAGTTCCCCATTCAGGAAAGAACCATAGCATTCCTGGTGTCACTTTTAACAAGTAACCAGAAACTATCCAATAAGAGTTCATAGAAAGAAACACAAGGGAAAGCACATATACCTGATTTCATCCTATTACTGAACTAATTCGTCTTTTTTCTGGGCAGTTAACCATAGGGAATTGACAGCTATGAAAGGGGCAGGAATGCTTCAGACTTGACATTTCTGCTCTTAATTTAACTTTCAGTATCAGCAAACCTGGTACCATGAAGGACCAAACAGCCTGAAGGTTGCTAGACTGTGGATTGCTAATTATTCACTGCCCAGGTAAGGAGAGCCTCGAGAAGGAGGAAGAAACATACTTTTTCTTATTTCCTCTCAAGGACTGAGGAGCTGGTTTATAATGAGTGTGGTGATTAATTGAAATTGAGTGGCAAAGAGACTTGTATGGACCTTTGTTTCCAACCCATTTGCTCAGGGTTAATAATGTTATTTCTGTGTCACAGGGCAGTGAAACGCTTGGAAGAGGCCCGTCTTCATAAAGAGATTCCTGAGACAACGAGAACCTCCCAGATGCAAGAGCTGCACAAATCTCTCCGGGTAAGATGCTCTCGTCTTATATATATAATTGTCTAGTGTCTTAAAGATTCTTAAATATTTATTAGATGCTCTACTTTGGCCCACCTCTAGCAAGTAAAGGCAGCTATACTTATTCCTCTCTGCTTACACTGTTGCTGTTTGGGAGGAACCATCAGTTAAGGTGGCAGGGAACCTACTGTGCTTTGTACTAGGCAGAGGCCTATGGTTCTATTCTTTAATGCTCCCTTTTAATATGTCAGACTGTACTTTAGATCTCGCCATGGCCTTCCTGTTTGTATTTAGCTGACATAGAAGCTAGTGGTACTAAGACTGTAGAAGACAGCATGCTGGAGTTCCAGATAAGCCTTGACTCCATTCATTCGTATAAGTGTCTCCTAACAACAACAACAAAAAGGTGGTAGAAGGTCCTTGGGAAGGGTTAAAACCGGAATGGTTTTTGTTTTTGTTTTTATGGTGGAAAAGCCAAGAAAGTCTTGGGTTAGCCTGTTAATGATCCCTTGTTTGTCTTTTTTTTAAGTCTTTGAATAATTTCTGCAGTCAGATTGGGGATGATCGGCCTATCTCCTACTGTCACTTTAGTCCCAATTCCAAAATGCTGGCCACAGCTTGTTGGTAAGTCCCATTTTACAGTGACATTTTTTTCTACATGGGGTTCAGGGGAAAAAATCAGTATTTGTCTTAGAAGCCCATTCCAATACCATTTGCCTCTGCTTCTCATGATCACACCAAACTAGAGATGCTAGTGGTTACCCATTGTAGTTTACAATATAGCCTTCAATTAGCAGTTCCTACTGTTCACAAGGTACCCCAGAGACCCATGACATGTCAGTCATATTCTTGGGATTAGCATCATTTTGGATCAGATAGTGAGCTTATAGACTAGTATACACACCTTGATATAACTTTTCTTTTCTGGTTATGTGACCTAGGCAAGATACTTAATCTCTGTAAGCTTCACTTTTGTCATCTGTAAAGTAAGGTGAGATAATGTTTGTAAACATTTTGCCTTGATAGTGCCTAGTATGTGGTAAGGACTCAGTAAACTTGAATTATTGTTTTTATCTTCATTTTGTTTTCTACTCACCACATATGCAGAAAACTCTTAGGACGTGATAACTTTGTTGTTTTGTTCTATTTAGTTACTTAGTTGTTCTTGAGGAACATTGTCATCTAGTGAGGGGGAAACTCGCTTGCATTGTGCGCACAAGAACTACTTGACTAGGCAGAAATTGAGACTGTGGTTCAGGAGAAAGCCAGGGACCTACACAGATCCCTCCACCTCTCCAAGCCTCAGTTACCTTCATTATAAAGTAGAAATGAGTATGTGTATAACTGACTCACTTTGCTGTACAGCAGAAACTAACACAACGTTGTAAATCAACTATACTCCAATTTAAAAAATTAATTACAAAAAATAAAATAAAAATAAAATAAGAAAAAAATAATAAAGTAGAAATGATCATTCCTGCCTTTTATGTACCTCACAGGTCTGTTATAAGGATCATTTGATGATAGATATGAAAGTAATTTGTTGTAAATTTTCCAAAGTAAAACATTTTTAAAAAAATGTAAGTACTTTGGGGACTTCCCTGGTGGTCCAGTGGTTAAGAGTCCGTGCTTCCACTTCAGGGGGCACGGGTTCGATCCCTGGTTGGGGAAGTAAGATCCCTCATGCTTCACAGTGCTGCCAAAAAAAAAAAAAAAAAAAAAATTAAAGTACTTGGTAAGCAGCAAAATGCTATTCATATTTAAGAAGATAGTATCATTATTAATATTAATGTTAGATAGTTTAATTTGTCCTACCTTCCCTCAGAAATTGATCCAGAAGTTAAGAAGAGCAACTTGTGCTATAACATTTACAGTCCAGTAGAGGCCTCTGTTTGCATGGGACCTGGATGTAGCTTTCTTCTCTAACCCTTCAAATGATAAGGCTTTTCTGTTTCTTTTTCTGTCTGCCACTGTAACATTTTGGGGGGGTGGGAGGGGGGTGAGAGATTGTCCTTTAGTAATGTTACCAAGGTACCTTTTCCTTCCCAGACCAACCCTGGCTGAGATGCTTTCCTTTGTGTTTGTTAGGAGTGGGCTTTGCAAGCTCTGGTCTGTTCCTGATTGCAACCTCCTCCATACTCTTCGAGGTGAGTTAGAATCTTGTCTAAATCTCAGTCTTTTTCTCAGCGTGAACTCTGTCAAGCAATACAACTCTAAAACTCTGCCTGACACTGAGACACACAGATTAATTCTTGATTTGATTTGACTTGGTTTGGTTTTCTCTGACTGCAGGGCTGGATGATAATGACTTCATACGAATACCACTTTTCTCTCATGTCCAACCCCACTCTGGCATTTACAATCTCTAAACCAAGAAACATTTTTTTGTGTGTTTAGCTTTTTTTAATGCAATTTATATTTTAATTTAAGTTAAAATAGTTCAGTTTTTTAGTAGTTGAATAGCTACTTTAATACTCTCTAGGTCCACATGTCCTCTGATATGTGTATATATAATATTTGTCATGTCTGTATTTATACTTAAGTTATAAGGGAGCAGGAACCCTTTAATTTTCATCTCTTACACTCCTTCAGGCCATAACACAAATGTGGGAGCAATTGTATTCCATCCAAAATCCACTGTCTCCTTGGACCAAAAAGATGTCAATCTGGCCTCTTGTGCTGCTGATGGTTCTGTGAAGCTTTGGAGCCTTGACAGGTGAATATTACCCTCTGTCCACACTGCAGTCGCTACAGTAAATAGTTGATTGGTTGGCCCTTGAGACTTAAAAATCTAGCATTTAACCCCAGAGATGCTCTGAGTCAAGGTAACTTGTGTGAAAATAGAATGGAGGATTTTTTTCTTAGACCTTTTCTCACCAGAGGAGTTGTGTCAGGTTTTCCTTCTTTGTTAACTTTGTACCTTGATTTTTGCCTCTAACATAGTAGCCACTGTTTCCTGGCTCCAGTTATTCTGGAAGGATCCATTATACCTCCCATGCAATAGATTGACATTGGAAAAATGCACTATTTGGTAGCTTGACTAAAAATAATATTTAGACAGCACATTGGTTCTTAGCAAACAGCCACAGGGGAGAGGAAGGAGGTTCTGTCTGGCGGTATTGCCAAGGAAGTGATGTCTTCTCCCAATAGCATCATCCTTTACCTAGACTACATTTTCCAATTACAACAGTTTTATTTTTTTTTAATGTGTTTGTGATTATTGTTTTCCAAGAAATTTTTGGAAGCACTTTGTTTGCCTAAAAGACATCTGAATTCAGTTGCTTAGTTTTCTTTCTTTGGGAAAGCACATGAGGCTTTTGTTCCAGGATTTTGTGAGGAGCTAATTAGTGTCTCCACTCTTTGCCAGACAAGATCTTACCTGTGAGCACAGCAAGTTTTAATTGGCTTTGGTAATACATAGCAATATTTGTTCCCCTAGGGCTTTAATTAGTTCTGTGTATGCACATTGACAAAGTTCCCTTTTTAATTGCCCACTTTAGGGTTCATGTTTATTTCCTCTTGCTGGTGTTCAGACCTTCTTTCTGTCCTTGCTGGTAGTAGAATTTAATGGCCACCAAAAGGAAACTAAGCCTCTGTTTAGGAGTTCCTTTTTTCATGTGGATCCTTGGACAAGCTGAAGTTTGAGATAAATTTATCTGTAATCCACTTGCACCAAAACTTTTTGATATAGCCTTGCATCACTATCAAAGTATGTTTTCTTTCTAGAATCTCAGCGCTCCTTTGGTGCAGAGAGCTTATTTTGCTTGTCAGGCTGAAATATCTTTTATTTTTCTCTAAGCAAATGATATAGCATTAAGAGTTTATTAACATAGTGAATTGAAATAGTGTTTATTGAAGTGCAGTTTTGCCCCGTGGGCACATGAAATAGTCCCAAAGCTTTTATAATAACCTTGGGAAGTAAGTTAAATTATCATTAGCCCTAAAAGTTTAACAAATTACAGGTTTAGTTACAATTTGGCCTGTCACACCATGCAGAATGGGTGTATATGTGCTCAACAGTTAATAAATTCAATACATATTTACATGACTGTAAAATAGTTTACTTACATATATTTGATTCCTTTTCAGTGATGAGCCAGTGGCAGATATTGAAGGCCATACAGTGCGTGTGGCCCGTGTAATGTGGCATCCATCAGGACGTTTCTTAGGTACCACCTGGTAAGCCATCCTCTTATTGTTCTATCCATACAGGCCTGTGGCATCTTGTTAACCTTTTATGGCTAAACTGCCAAGTAAATTTTTAGAGCAGAGATCTTCAAGAGATTTTCTTGGACTTCAATAAATCAGAATCAGAAAAGAATATATGACATAGTTAGGGCTAAGTGTATTTGGTTTTAAATTGCAGTTAATCTGAAATTTCAGAGTCACTGACTCCCGGAAAACTAGAGTTTTTCCCTCTTCTCTTTCTTGGCCAATACTAGAGGTGTTTTTTTTTGTTTGTTTTTTTTTTTTTTTTTTTGCTATAGAGTGTAATTTCTCTGCTTACAAATCAGTCTCCTTTTCTGGTTCTATAAATTCAATGAGGCCAGAATCTGTTAAAGAATTTTTTGAGATACAATTTACATGCAATGGAATGGATTTAAGTGTGTAATTCAGTCAGTCTTGACAAATGCGTACACTCATGTGGCCCACATCCCTGTTGTTGGAGGTCCAAGGGAACAAGAGGTGCCCACCAAACTGAGAAGGCATCTTGAGATTGAAAAACACGGCCAGCAGCTCCATATATCCAATGGATCCGTTTATTATAGGGTCACTTACTCACAGGGTGGGATCTGGCAGACAGCAGTCCAGAAGCATTCACAGCTGCACTCTGCAACCCCAAGAGACCATTGAGGCAATTTTATAGTTAACCTAAGGTATGGGGGTACGTGTTTGGAAACAGGAAGTACATTCCTAAGTGAAGAATGGGTAACTAATGGGTGCTGGGAATATATCAGCAAAGGTCTTCATCATTGTTTGAGGACTAACAGAGCATAGAGGCCACCTGGTCCTAATGATTATTAAACAATATCTATTAACTACAAAGCCCTTGACTACAGGAAAGTGACTTACCACACAGTATAGTTCTGGGTAGGGTCAGCAGAAGGACAGGAAGAACTGTACAGGCCAAGACTAGTGTATGCTCATAGCCATAACTAGTCAATAGAGAGAACATTTGAATCACCCCAGAAAGTTCCCTTATGCCCTTCCCAGTCAACCCCTGTTCCAAAGCAACCACTGACCTGATTTCTGTCACCATAAATTAATTCTATCTATTCATAGTTTATGAACTCATTTGTGTCTGGCTTCTTTTACTCAGCATAACATTTTTAAGATTCATTCATGTTGTTGCATCTATCAGTAATTCCTTTTTATTGCTGAGAAGTATTCAATAGCATAACTCTGCCACAGTTTGTTTATTCATTTTCCTATTGATGGACACTTCGGCTGTTTCCAGCTTTTGGCTAGTCAGAATAAAGCTGCTATAAATACTCTTGTACAATGCTTTTTGTGGATGTGTTTTTCTTTCCTTTGTCTTGAATAAATACCTAGGAATGCAATTGCAAGGTTATAGCGTAGATGTATCTGTAACTTTTTTTAAACTTCCAAGTGGTTTTCCATAGTGTTGGTGCCATTTTACATTCCCAGAATTCTGGAATTCTGGTTTTTTTCACATCCTTGCCAACATTTGTCATTAATCAATCTTATCATTTTGCTCAGTTTAGCAAGTATGTAGTGAAATCTCATGGTTTCAGTTTTTATTACTCTGATGACTATTGGTGTTGAGTAGTTTGTCATATGCTTATTGACTATTTGTATATTCTCTTTTGTTTGGTGTCCAGGTGCTTTGCCCATTTTTTTTACTGAGGGTTTTTTGTTTGTTTGTTTTGTCTTTATTTCCATATGTATTACAGTTCTACCATCATTTATGGAGGAGACTTTCACTATTGAAATTGCTTTGATGGCCTCATTGAAAATCATTTGACCATGTATATGTGGGCCTATTTCTATACTCTCTATTCTATTCTATTGATCTATTTGTTTGTGATTGATTTTTATATGCCCAACATTCAGTTAAGGACCCAATAAATGCTCAATGAATGGAAGGACATAACAGTGAAATTAGGGAAGAAAGAAGGCAACAGAATCTTTGCTGGGCCATTCTAAGGAATTCTGTTTTTAAAACAGCCACTGAAGGGACTTCCCTGGTGATGCAGTGGTTAAGAATCCGCCTGCCAATGCAGGGGACACGAATTTGATCCCTGGTCTGGGAAGATCCCACATGCCGCGGAGCAACTAAGCCTGTGCGCCACAACTACTGAGCCTGCGCTCTAGAGCCTGCGAGCCACAACTACTGAGCCTGCGTGCCACAACTACTGAAGCCCGCGTGTCTAAAGCCTGTGCTCCACAACAAGAGAAGCCACCACAATGAGAAGCCCGTGCACCGCAACAAAGAGTAGCCCCCGCTCGCCGCAGCAAGAGAAAGCCCACGTGCAACAATGAAGACCCAGCGCAGCCAATAAATAAATAAATAAATGTTTATAAATAAATAAATATAAAATAAAATAGCTACTGAAGTAGGTTTATAGGAACCATGGTTTCCCAGTTAGCACCCAAGACAGATATGCCTAGTTGTTGAGACATTGTTTATGCCAGAAAAGAGCTTGTTAATATGGTTGTATGAGTAGTTTCAGAAACGTAACTTGAGCTACAACTGTATATAGCACTTTATACATTGTAGGAACTGAACATCTGCTGGTTAATCGTTAGTTTGACTTTTTTAGCTATGACCGTTCATGGCGCTTATGGGATTTGGAGGCTCAAGAGGAAATCCTGCATCAGGAAGGCCACAGCATGGGTGTGTATGACATTGCCTTCCATCAAGATGGCTCTTTGGCTGGCACTGGGTAAGGCTTCTTCCACGTAGCGGGGGCAGCTCCGTAGTCTCACCTCTTAAGTATGCTTGCTTCCACAGAGAACTGGATTCAAAATGTTCATTCATAAATTATTTTGTCAGGGGACTGGATGCATTTGGTCGAGTTTGGGACCTGCGTACAGGACGTTGCATCATGTTCCTAGAAGGTCACCTGAAGGAAATCTATGGAATAAATTTCTCCCCCAATGGGTAAATAAGCTCACTGAGTGAGGGGTGGAGAGGGTTATTGGTCAGAAAGTACTCTTTGTTTCTAACTTCAATACTACATCTGATCCACAGTTACCACGTTGCAACTGGCAGTGGTGACAACACCTGCAAAGTGTGGGACCTTCGACAGCGGCGTTGTGTCTATACCATTCCTGCCCACCAGAACTTAGTGACTGGTGTCAAGTTTGAGCGTAAGTTTTCCTCCTGTTGTAGGCCTAATTACAAGACAGACAAATTGCACTTCTGAGGAATGCAGTCCGGGTGTTAAGACTTGAAAGTGGAACAGGAGAGAATTTGGACTCTATTGAAGGAGCAAATTATAATCTCCTTCCCTCCACCACACTTTCAGGCAGAGCTATGACACAGCCTGCATCTTGTTCCTAGGAAGTAAAGACTTCCATGAATGTTTTGCTTCATTTTTTTTTTTCCATGGAAGGTCCAAGCACGGAATCCTTAATATTATTCTGAATAGGTTGTCTATCAGGAAAAGAGCCAAAAGACCTTAATAATGTTATTTGTTTCCCTAAGTCTGCCTGTAGTTGTCTTCTTTTTCGTAGAGGTCTAGTAGGAATACAGATCAGAGAGTTGAGTTTTTCTGAATGTAGATACCTTCTCTTTCAAAATAGTATGTTCTGGCAGATTTTGGGTCTTTTATTTTCTTATGCTCTTTTGAGTACTTGAATTCCTGAAGCAACTCCCCTTTTCTTTTGTAGCTATCCATGGGAATTTCTTGCTTACTGGTGCCTATGATAACACAGCCAAGATCTGGACCCACCCAGGCTGGTCGCCACTGAAGACTCTGGCTGGCCACGAAGGCAAAGTGATGGGCCTAGACATTTCTTCCAATGGGCAGCTCATAGCCACTTGCTCATATGACAGGACCTTCAAGCTCTGGATGGCTGAATAGGCAGGACCATGGAAGAAGGATTCTAGCCTCACTCTCTCTTTAGAGCCATTTTCAAAGGAAAGGAATTGTTGTGTTTTGTTCTATCATGTATTTTGCTAATTACCATGTATAGATCCTCAAAAGAATTGGATTTCCATGTCAGCTCCCACTTCAAGCAGGCAGCCCAGTAATTTTCATCTTCAAGCCCTGCCATGAACTTTGTAGACATTGTTTTTATTAATCTTTTGTTTGAATGCCCTATTGCTTCCCTCACAGCACTCAGGATTGTGACTAACTCCATTTTTAATTCTTGAAACTTGGCTTTCCATTACATGGTACATGCTTCAGGACTACATGTGACCCAGAGAGCAAGGTGGCTGGACTGTATTCTGGAAGCCCTCGAGTAGAGAGACACACCTCACCATGCACTGGCTAAACTGTGCCTGACAGAGCAAGAACCCTGAGAACAGAAGGTGAAGAGGTAGACCACAGCTATGCTTAGGGTTCTGCATTAGAGAATATTTTACCTCTTCCTGTTGAGTTCACTTGGAATGCTAACTGCATTGGGAAGCTCAGAACTGAACATTTTCCTCGTCAGAAGATGTCTTCCATTTTGCTTTCAAGTTTGGCATCCTTTGTGTTACCCAAAAACTAGGCTGTTGTGTCAAGATTCAATGAAATTTTTAGAAAGCAAACATGATGTCTCTATTGTGCAGGTTCTTTTCTATTGGTTATTTAAAGGATGTACCCTTCATGTCGAGGTAACTCTGGAAAAAAATCCCTAATGGGTATTCCTAAACATAAACTTTTTCTTTATTATACACTTGCTACAGAGTAAAATCCTATTTAAAAAACTGCCCTTTAAAGAATTATCTTGCATAGTTAAGTATTTTCTGAATCCTAGGCATTGGTCCACAGAGGTCCCTTTTTTTTTTAGTTTGAGATACAGCAAATGATCTCAACTATGGCGTACTCCAATTCTGTCTCCTTAGTAAGCATTCTGTTAGTGATTTTTTTAAAAAATGGAGGGCTGTTGCATTGTGGGCGAGACTACCAGTGAACTGTATCTGGACTCTATAATTCTTACTCATTGGCCAAGCAGCAGTTACTTTCAGCTCTTTCCACCCCAGGTATACAACCACTGAACTCTGGAAATACACAATAAATTCACACAAAAATAGAGGAATTGGCAAGAAGAAAGGATTGTGTACAGAGAATTCAAGAAGGGCTTATATGATGGCTTCTCCTTGAACGTTCAAAACACTTTGCTGTTCCAGGGAGGATGAGAGTGACTTTGTCTGGCTCTATCGTGCAAACTAGGAATGTGTGATATGAAGCTAAATAGTCTGTTTGATCTGATTTCAATTATAACCAAGTAGTTGCATATCCTGTGTACCTGTTAAGCTTCTGGATTATCAGCTCTATTCTCTGTTGGGCACTTCACTGTTGTTTAAGTATTAATGGGCTCTATTTCCTCCATAGTTAGCCATGAAAAGAAATTTTCATTACTACCTTTGTAGTGTGTTTAATAATGAATGTTAGTGTATTAGCGTGCAGCTTTCAAATATAGTGTGTTAAAGGTTTTCAGTTTTTCAAGTTGAAATCTTACCGTTTGTTCCATTAAACTTGTCTTTTTTTTTGCGGGGGGTGGGTGGTTCCAAGAGATCTAGAGGGGTAGCAACTGGGTGAAAAGATTTCATCTAAGCCTTTGGCCAGACAAATGTCTTGCAGGATATACACTTCCTTACTGGGAGTATCATTGTCCAAAAGCCGTTAGCTGAGGAGCATATCCCAAGTGTGTCATTTCGTGCTAACGGTGAGACAAACGTCACCGCCATCACTTAACAGGACACTTACCGCTGTCTAGACACCGCCAGGCACATTCAGACATCTTGTTTAATCCTCACAGTCTTACGAGTTAATTATTATTCCCTCTTTTACAAAAAAGCTGAAGTTCAAAGAAGTTAAGTAACTTGTTCCAGGTTACCTAGTTAGTAAATGGTAGAGTCTGGTCCGTCTGTGACCTTATAAGAGGTTTCATAGGGCTTTACTGAATATGTTGGCAACATTGGCCAGACCAAAAAAAAGAACCAGTCCAGCCAGCATGGCCTGTTCCCTGTACAAAGCCTGAACTTTTTAACTGCTCCACCTTTTTTTTTTTTTAAACTTTTCTTTGCATTTATTTTTTGCAGCATTTATTCCCAGGCCGTAAATTTTTGTTTCTTCTGGGATATCTTTTTCTTCTGTGCAACCTCCTCTTCTGGTTTAGGAACAATCTGTTCCTTTTCAGTAAGGATCATCTCAGTGTGGCAGGGAGAGCTCATGTATGGGTTGAACCGACCATGAGCTCTTTAAATCCTGCGCTGCATCTTGGGGGCTTTGTTCACCTGGATGTGCTCAATGACCAGAGAATCTGCCTCTAAGTTCAGCATTACTCTCTGCATTTTTGAGAATGTGCAGTAAAAATTCAGCACTCTTTGGGCCACTGACCCTGCATCCAGCCCCACTGTTTGGCCTGGGCACACCTACCAACTCCACCATTGTAATGACAGAATGGCACACATTGCTTCTGTAAAGTGACATCCTTCAGATACTTGGTGGCTTTTCGGATATGCATACCCTTAATGGCCTGGACGGTTTCACGAGTGTTCTTAAAGTGAACATGAAGATTTGAACCTCTTGGTCACCTCAGACCACTTACCGGGAAAGCCCGCTCTACCATTTATACTGCCCTTTTGAGGAGTCACTGCATCTCTTACTCTGACTTCATGCCAAAGGGAGTTAATTTTACCACTTCTACCTTGTGAACTTGCAAGGAGCCTATAGTGTTATTCAACAGGAAACTATGTGCATCTTGCGACAGATGATATTTTGTTGTGTAGAAATGTCTTCAGCATTGCAACATGTCTTAGCATCCCTGACCTCTGAGGTACTAACAGCCAGAAGCACAACGCACCCCTGCATTGGGGTACCAAAGATTCCTAAATGCTCTCTAGAAGGATGGCACTGCCCACCGTTAGAACTATTGAATGTGAAGACAGAAGATGCCACAATGTTAGGTATATCCTTCCCTATCCCAGAAGACTCAAAGCTGTGTCTTGTTTGGTGAATCAGCCACTCCAAGAGTGTAAGTTCTATTTTGACTGAAAGGCCTCCACCACATGCTAGCTGGGTGACCTTGAACAAGGTAGCTAAACTTGGGGAGCATCAGTTTCATCTGTGAAATAGGGGTAAAGCCTGCTTAACTCGGGAGCAGTAGTCCCTAGTACAGAGGCAAGTGTTCTTCCCTGAGCTTCCCCTGGCTCCTCTCTCTGTTCCTCGTGGCTCTGAGAATAAGGTGAGATCATTGCCTAATTTACCCAGCACAAGAGTTAAGGAGCAAGGATGTGTAAAGAAATGAAGTCAGTGGGGAGACGTCAAGTCCCAGCTTTAGTATAATTATCTTCAGTGGTGCAAATGGAGAGGTAGATGCTAGTCCCCTGGCAGGATATGTAGGCGGCTTTCCAGTTTCATAATGGAGAACTTTTTCTTCACAGTGGAGCTTAAGACTGTTTGGTTTTACTAAACATGAAGTATGTATGTCTTGGCTATTTTGGAATATCTTGTACATTAAGACCCCTAAGAGTTTATAGAAGCTGGTTTCATTAAACTTACAAAATGTTATTTAGAGCAAATAAAACCAATTTCTGGCCTCTGAAAGCTTATTCTACAAATCCCAAAAAACAAAATGTTATCTTTTTGTGATGGTGTTTTAACTGCTTTGAGATTGTTTCAGAGCCCTGAGCCACCAGGCAGTATTAAAAGTGAAGAAGAAATCAGGGTTTTAGATACTGCAGAGGTGGCAACCTGTAGTCAAGCAGCATTCAAATTCTATCTAGTTTTCCTTGGTTCCTAGATTCTGTTATGTAAAGTGAAAACCAGAATCCCCTGCCTGCATGGCCTGGGATGGGAACTAAGGCTTTTACTCTAGCCGGGGTTTCTGCCTTACCTCTTTTTTTTTTTTTCTTTTTTGGCCATGCCACACGGCATGTGGGATCTTAGTTCTTCGACCAGAGATCAAACCCGTGCCCCCTGCAGTGGAAGCACAGAGTCCTTACCACTGGGCCACCAGGGAATTCCCTGCCTTACCTCTCAAGGCCAGAATTACAATGGTTAGAGGAGGGGAATCAGAGCTCCACCCCGAACCTACCAGGAGGAATAAAAATCTCTTCCTCCAAATCCCGGATTTCTTTTGATCACTGACTCTGGTTTCTTTCACCTTTAAACTTTTCTACTCTTAACACTCTATAAACCACACACTGACAAGAGGTCGTCTTGTACAAGAAGCAGCTGAGTGAACGTGCCCTCCTTGCTGGTAAGGACTCTGCCACCCCTGGCTCATCCTACCCTTCTGTCCCCCTAGTTCTGACAGAGGACCAGCCAACTCGTTGTTGAATGAGTGAGTGAATGAATTAATGAATGCAGGCCATTTTTACTGGGACTAGTGGCAAAACATCCAAAGAGAAAACTGAAAGGGAAAGACAAACACATTTGCTCACAATTGAAGTTCACTCTCCAAATTTTTTAGCAACAAATAATAGAAAGAGCAACTCCAAAAAATGTGAACTGAGTTCAAAGCAGCTCCAGTAAGAAATGCAGCTTGCTGTCTGAGTGGGTCAGGTTCCTGGATGCCATCGCCCAGCCCTTTGGTACAACATGCTACGTAGCCCTGTCATCACAGATCTGCTTCTCGGCCCTTCCATGATCCGTGGTTCACACCCAGAGCTGTCTGTATCTTTTTCCATTCGCTTTCAGAGGTTCTCATTATAGTAGGACTCTCTTTGTTCCCAGAAGCAGATGCACAGCCTAGCCGATCCCTGGATTGTAAAAAAGAACAATACTACAAAGGAAGACAATCCCAAATGAGGCTCTGCAGTCCTTATACCCAGCAGCAGCCAAGAAAGGCTTGGTTCTTTGTCTGGAACAGATGCTCACCCCACACCCCCAAAAAACTGCTTGGTCCAAAAGATGGAGAAGATGAGCAACAGAGTGACACTGAGGATGACAGCCAGCAGGTAGGCAAAGATCCGGAACTGCGGGTTGCGGAAACACCCCCTCAGAGAGTCGTGGCTGGGGCTGGGGATGGGGATGGTGGTAGGGGCCACATCCTGGGGCCGCCCAGTCTGGCTCCCAGGCCCGGGGCCGAGTTCCAGCGTGTAGACCCGGGGCTGGTGCAGGAAGTAGCGGCTCTTGGGCTCGTCCTTGAGACAGAGCTGGCGGCCTTCCAAGATGATGTGGTGGGGCTCCAGGCGGAGCAGGGTGAGCACGGCAGTGTCCGTGGGCAAGTCAGTGACAGGCTGTCCGGAGGCCAGCACAGTGGGCTGGCGACAGAGCGGACACAGCAACCGGCGCCGGGCCGGAGTCACCAGGCTGAGGTGGGCCAGGCACTCCACGCAGAAGGAGTGGCAGCAGTCCAGCACTTTGGGGGTGTGGAACGTGTTGTTGAAGGGGTTCCAGCACACAGGGCACTCAGGCTCCCGGCCCTGCTTCTCCGCCATCCTCAGACCAGACACTGGGAGGTCTGGCAGGAGACGTCCTGGCAGAAAGGGAAAAGGAGCGAAGGAACACCCATTAAGCTCCGTGCCTGTACTTGGCCCTAGGCTGTGTCCTGTGGGTTGTTAAAAGGTATTATCACCCACATTTCACAGATGAAAAAACTTAGGTTCAAAAGGTGAAGTGAAATGAACTTATCTACAAAACTGAAATAGAGTTACTAATGTAGAAAACAAACTTATGGTTACCAGGGGGTAAGGGGGGCACGGATAAATTGAGAGATTGGGATTGACATATACACACTACTATATATAAAATAGATAACTAATGAGGACCTACTATATAGCACAGGGAACTCAATACTCTGTAATGGCCTATATGGGAAAAGAATCTAAAAAAAGGATGGATATATGTATATGTATAACTGATTCACCTTGCTGTACACCTGAAACTAACAGGTGTAAATCAACTATACCCCAATAAAAATTAAAAAACAAAAAATGAAGCGATTGTTTCAGATCACCCAGTTCCTAAGCCGTAGAGTTAGGTCTGGTGCTACTGCAGCATCCCCTCTACCGGGCCCAGGCCTGAGCCACCCCACCATCATCGAGCTCCCGCTCGAGGAGCCGGCACCCTGGCTTTGGAAATGGATAAAAATGCTCCTTGTGCTGCATGTGATTGCCCTTGGCCTCTTGGGCTCCAGGGAGAGGGAGAGGAGCCACAGTCAGTGCTTCGTGCTACAGGGCAAATATTTCCTTCCCTGCTGCCTCAGATCCTGACTAGCACAGAGGTGGGCTTTGTGAATTCCCTGGTCTATCCCTCCTCTGGGGGCAAATGCCAGGCCCTCTCTCCCTCCTCCCCTTGGGCTGCAGGGCCAATCCTCAGAGCCCACTGGCCCAGCCTTTGTGCAGGGCACTGCACTGGCCTGGCAAGGGGGCCTCTGGGAAGGCTTTTCCCCTTGACCTGGAAACATGGAGAGGCTCCCCTGCCCAGATCAGCCCTTCCAGAGCCTCCTCCCAAGATTTGGCCTCCCCTGGCTCCTCCTCCCGCCCTTTGTCCTAGAAACTCCCAGAGCACCCACCTGGCCTTCCTTGGCACTACGGTTGTCAGGCAGACTACCCTGAAGGGCCTGAGGCTCCAGCCTCTTCCCCTCCAGAATCTGCAAAGCTTTGGGAGACTGCCTTCTCACCACCAACCCCGGGACCCGTCTCCATAGCAGCGTACACACAGCACCTGGAGCTGCCAGGTAGCCCAGGCTGCAGTCTCCCGAGCGCACCTGCCTGCAGCGAAGGCCAGAGAGCTGCCCAGGTGGCGAGTGGTGAGGTGAGGCACCAGTGTTCCCCTGGGGCGTGGCAAACAACCAACCCTGGAAGCCAAGTTATCTGTGAGATTGTGGGCGGTCTCTTCAAGACCTGGGATCCCTGGCCTGGAAAGGCAGGGGTGGCAATTTCTTTCTTCTAGATTGTGGAGAGGGTAAGTGAGCTTTCTGGGCTTTCTCTCTCCTGGGCCCTCATTTCTCTTCTAAAATGGCTGAAACCTCCTTCTCAAACAAAGGGGCTGCCTGCCCTGCCCTTCAATTGCTATGAAATTCACCTGCTGCACAGCCTGAAGTCTCTGAATACTCCCTGAATATCAGATTCAACAAGTCCTCTCCCATCCCCTTCTGATCACTTAATGTGCCCAAGGAGCTACACCCAGAACATGCAAGCCTGGCTGCCTTATTTGTCCTTAGAGCACAGATGGTCAGCCTGGCAGGCACTGACCGCTGAGATCTTGGAGTCCAAGACTCAGCCCTCCCACCACCCTTGGGACTTAAAAGTAGGAGTCAGGGAGGAGCAGTGCTCCAGCCCCACGTCCCTATTTCAACCAGAAACACTTGACTTTTCTCATGTTGGTCATTTGAACAAGTTGAAGACTTGAGCTTCTGAGGAAAAAAAAGTTAAAAAACCTCTTCTCCATCCTAACCACTCACTTTGCAGATGGGAGGCAAGAAGTGACTCTCACCCAAGGTCACCCACTAGTTAGTGGTGACACCTGGACTTCCAGGCCACCACCATGCTGCTGTCAGAAAGGTAGAACCCTCACCCATTCAGTCCACCTGCTGGATGTGTGTTATTAACTGGATAGTGAGTGTTTGCCTTTCACTAGGAGATTCCTCGTGGCCAAAAGTCTCTCATGGTAGGAATCCAGGAACCGTGCAGGGGGGACTTGGGGGTAACGAGTCTCCCTTGTGCCCCCGATATGACATCATCTACCCTGACTGAGTTGGCGCCTGAAGCAAAACCTGCTTACATTCTCACCCGTGGCTTCCTGGTTTCCTTCTAGACCCTAGACCTCTGTCACTGCCTCGTGACAGGGAAGAGGAAGTGATGACATGCAGGAGGAGGACGGAACAGCTCTGGCTGAAGCTCGGATAGTTTGCCAAGGATCCTCACCAATGAATGCCTCCTTCTGTGGACGATTCGTCCTTTCTACGAGCAGTCATTGAGTTAATGAGAGCTCGCCACATGCCAGGTGCTGTGCTAGGCACTGGGTAAATAATGGGGAACAAAATAGACATGGTCTTTGACCTCATGACATTTAGAGTCTAGTGAGGGAAAGAGACATTTAATGAGTGATGGGCAATAAATACACAATTTTAATTAATACTATAAAGGACAAAAAGGAAAATGGGCTTAGGGGACTTGTTGCTTCAGGTGAGATCACCAGGGAAGCTTCCTCCAGAGAGGTGATATGAAAGCCAAGACCAGAGGATGAGAAGAATCCAGCCCTGCAGGGTGGAAAAAGAGCATTCGAGCTCAAGGGAACAGCATGTGCCAAAGCCTTAGGGTGAGAAAAAGCTCTGTCGTTGAGGAAGTGAAAGGAGGCCGGGTGACTGGGGTGTAGTGGGTGGGCCTGGATGGGGAAGTGGCTTTTAGGAAGAAGCCAGAGAGGCTGCCCTGGAGGCTGGGGAATGCATCTGGGTTTTATTCTAGGGCTGAGCGTGTGTGTTTGTATGTGCTTGCCGGCAGGGTTGGGGGGTGGGGGGTGACCCGATCCTATTTCCATTTTTAAAGCAACATTCCAGCTGCAGAGCAGAAGACAGAGTGAAAGGGATGAGTGGAAATGGAAGACCAGTTAGGGGCTCTAGCCGTGGTCCAGGTTGGGATGGTGGGGCTTGATGCATGTGAGGCGTTGGTGGAGAAGATCAAAGGGATGGGTGAAAGATATCTTTGCAGATGCAATCAAATATACTTTCCAAGAAGCAGTGGACAGCATAGATTCTAGAACCAGGTTGTCAAGGCTATTGACCCCCAACACACTGCTTGTTAGGGCTGTGATTCCAAGTGAACTGTTTAACCTCTCTGTTCTTCAGTTTATTCTGAAAAGGAAGCTAAAAGTGGTGCCTCGGAGGGTAAAGCTCTTAGACAGAGCCTGGCACCCAGTAAAGACTGTATATGAGGTGGGTTGCATTATCCCTGCAAATGGATTTGAGAGAGAGGAAGGCTCAAGGCTGACTGAGGCCACGAAATTTTCTGCATTGAGCTTTGAGAAGCCCCTGAATTCCAGAGTGTGTCAGAAGCAGACCTTTAGTATTTATCAAAGACCTTAAAATATACATAACCTTGATTCAGCAGTTCCCCCACTGGGAATTTATCCTGTGGAAATAATCCAGGACCTGTGCCAAGATTTGGGTAGAAAGCACGGCTCTAATGGTTAAAAATTGAAAACTGCCTAATTATCCAATAGTAGGACACTTATTAAATAAATTCTGCTCCATCCATACAAAGAGACATTCTGCAGCCTTTAAATGATGTGATAAAACATCTATTGATATGGAAATACATCATGACATGTCATTAAGTGAAAAGAACCATTAATAAAACCATATTACAGTACGATCTAATTTTTCAATATATGTGTGCAATGGAAAAAAACGTGTGGAAAAACAAACACTGAAATGTCAACAGTGGTTATCTCTAGGGGTAAGATTATAGGTTTGTTAGTTTGTTTGTTTTTAATTCTCTTGCCTGAAATTCTAACTTTATTGCACTAAGCTTGTATTACTACCCTTAAAGATCTTCCCCTCCCCACAAAGCAGACTTCCATTTTCTGAAGTTCCATGGCCAAAGCTGTAAAGGGATGCTCAAGAGGAGGGATGATCACTGTTGAATCAGCACCTGGGCCCTTATCTGCCATGGTCACCTCAGGCCTTGTCTGTGGTTTCAGAGTCTGTCTCCAGGAGGGACTCTGGCCACTTATCCACCAACGACTCACTCTCAAGCCAGAACATCCCAATACCACCCCAAAGACATCGCCTCAGTCTGTGACCAGGTCAGTCAGCCAAATATCCATTGTCTGTAGCATCACCCCAATACTTGCAACCTCCAGAGGAGAGAGGTGAAGAACTAGCATTTTTATAGGACTTCCCAGTTTACAAAGGGCCTCAGTCCTGGCCGGGGTCTAAGTGTGGCAACTCACATCTTGATGGTATAATTTGCCTTTTACAATTTTTTTTTCCATTTGCATAGACCATTTGATTCTGTAAAACCACCCTCTGAAGGAAGCAGGATCAGGAGTCGACAGTGTGCAGCTATGGAACCAGACTTCTTTGCTGTGAGGTCTTAGACAAATGGCTTAACCTCTCTGAGCTTTGTTTTCCTCTGTAATATAGGCTAATGATCTCACCTTATGAGCTTGCTGTGAGGAAGGGATAATGACTGTTATGTGCCCAGCAAAGCACAGCAGATGCTCAATACATAGGTAGCATGCTATTTTTACACTCATTTTATAGATGGGAACATCAAGGCTCAGAATGGTGAAGTGACTTGCCCAAGGCTTCACAGCTAAAGAATGGCTGAGCTTGAAAGATGATCCCAGGAGCCCTGCCTCCCAGGACAGCGTTCACCCGGTCGGTGGACGATGCTGCCTCTCAGGATGCAGGGCCCTGTGACCCGTCCCTCCACGACCCTCCCTGGTTCCTTACCTGCTCCCTCAGCGCCTCCTCCACCTCCTCCTGCTCCTTTGCCTAGCACGGCCCTGCAGCATGTGCTCTGGGCTCTGACTTCTCCCTGCCTGGTTTCCAGGCAGTTGTGGGCGTGCCTCATTTGCATGGTCTTCAGGAAGCTCTCGGCCAGCTCTCCATCTCAGGTTTTTCTCTCCTTCCCTCTGCTGCCTTTGGACTGTCTGAGCCTACCAGGGACAGCCTGGAAGCTTTGGTTTCATCCTCCTCCTGTGAGTCACTCTTGCTTTCTCTCTAAGGGGGTCGAAGTCCACTCATCTTTGCAGGCCTCTGTTCTGCACCCGGTTGGTCTCCTGCATCACCTCTGACTGCACCGCCTTGGCTCACACACAGCCTTATGGGCAGTTGACAGGCAGGCAGGTTGTCTGTGATGCCACTTCTGCCCCTCGGTGCAGATCGATCCTTTCCTACTCTGCGCCCTGCAACTAAAATACAAAGGGCACTTGCAAAATATTGAGAAAATTATTTAATCCCAAAGGAAAACCATTAGGGGAGAGTCACTGAAGCATAAGCCTGAAGAGCCTGGGTTCTCAATCAAGTCAGATTTCTGGGTCAGAGTCAAGTCCTCGCTCAGAATCCAAACTCTACTTACTAGTGATGGAGACTTGAGCAAATTAATTTCTCTAAATATTATTTTTCTCAGCTGAAAATGGGCATAATAATTTTACCTATTTGATCCACAGGTTAAATGAGATAATGCATGCAGAGATCATAACACAGTGCCTGGTACACAGTAAATGTTAACTATTATTAAGAGACGATCAGGCAAATCACAGAAAAAGAAATACAAGTGGAATATATATGTAATTGTTCAACCTCATTTATAATTAGAGAAATTCAGATTTAAAATAAGATACTGCTATTTTTCCTATCAGACTGACAAACATTAACATAATATTAGCTAAAACCTGCTACCATTATTAAAAGTAATAATAGCAGTTTATGTGCTTTATTAAATGCTTCTGATCTGGGACAATGAATCCTCCCAACACTCCCACAAGGCACAATATGGATCACATAAAATAAATGACTTGTCCTAACTCTTCCACAGATAAGGAATCAGAAGCTCAAAGCAAGTAAGGGGTTTATTTGCCCAAGACCTCATGAGAAGCAAGTTAAAGAGCTGGGACTGCAAGTATGACTCTGAAATCTGTGCCGTTGCCTCACTGTCTCCCAAAAGTGTGTTCATACGATCCATCTTTTGTTCCCTCTCCTATTCTCTGTACATATGGTCCTCTTCTTTTATTCCTTTACTGACCATTTAAATTGGGGTTTGGAGAATAAACAGAAATAAATGTATTTTATGATGTAATCAAATGCCCTAGTCCCCTTATTTTGTGTTTTAAAATTTTTATTTTAGAAGAGGTAATACATTTGCATGTTCAGCACGAGAGGTTTCATTTTGCAATGAAAATGTTGTTCTCCCAGCTACCTAATTTCCCTAAAAATTAAGGAATTATACTATCAGTTTCTTGTGTATCTTTCCAAAGATGCTTTATGAACACACAAGCAAAACTCCTATGTCAAAATGTCTATGTATTCCTATTCCTCCTTTTTACACAAATGTGCATTTGGTATGCATGGTTCTACACCTTGCTTTTTTCACTTAACGATGTATCTGAGATATCATTCTGTATTAGTGCATAGAGCTTTTTCAGTTTTTTAATGGTTGTATCATATTTCATTGAATGGCTGTACCACAGATTACTTAACCATTCCCTTATTGATCTAATCCCTTCATTTGTTGTTGTTTGTTTGGTTTTTTTTTGGCCTCTCCTCAAGGCATGCGGGATCTTAGTTCCCTGACTTGGGATTGAACCCGGGTCCCCTGCAGTGGAAGTGCTGAGTCCTAACCAGTGGACAGCCAGGAAGTTCCCCTAATCCTTTCATTTTAAATATATAAATATTGGCTGGAAAAATAAATGCCAAAATGATTGCAGGATTTAGATTAGCCTTGAATTGTCTGAAAAATAGCTGTGTTCTTTGGGAAGTTGTAGATCCCTAACAAAGACCTCTAAGCATTTTTCCTCTTTCTGAGCAGGAGACAGAGGGATGCCTCAAGGCATGACCTGGTGGCCTGGAATTCCCTCTCAGCCCTAGAACGCCCTGCTTTCCAGTATCACTTCTGGTTAACTAAGGTTAGTGAGAATTCAAGACACTGATTCAGCCCAAAGGATCTGGTTCGTATTTGAGAGTTTGGAAGCCATGCTTTCTGGCAACTCATGCGAACCAGGAAGAAGTTTATACACTTTTACATAATAATATAATTCCCTGGAAGTATCCAAAAGATATGTGTGATATTGTGATTTATAATAAGAAATATTTGGCCTTCATTCTATTCCTGGCCTGGGATTGAACCCACGCTCCCTGTGGTGGAAGCGTGAAGTCTTAACCACTGGACCGCTAGGGAAGTCCCTTATTTAAAATGCTATTGCAGAAGAATTTTTATTGATCTGTGAAAATGGTCACAATATACTATAAATTGAGGGGGGCAAAGCAGTTACAAAATGTTATAGGTATGATCCAGATTTTGTAAAACAAAATTTATATATAAAGCCTGAAAGGCCATGAGACAAAATGTCCCAATGGTTATCTCTGCGTGCTAAGTTTACTGGTATTGCCATTTTCTTCTTAACTATATTTTCTAAACTTTTATTAATAAATATGTATTACTTTTGCAATAGGAAAATTCACTTGGAAAACAAGGAAGTCTGAGTTTTCTGCAACCCGGGAATCCAGAACTTAAAAAGAAGCAAGGAGGGTGTGTAAGAAATCAGTCAGGGCATTGCAAGCATTGACATAAAAATAAAATAAACCATGGCCCTTTCCCGGGTCACTGCTTGTCTAGTGAGCAAATGCATTATCATTAATATCTCTGGGTGGTCAGGGCTAGGGAGTACTTTGCAAACAGTGGAAAATTTTCCAGGGAGATACCCAGGATAGATAGTGAGCCATCTCAGGAATTTGAGGGTTGAACTAATTTAGTTCATGCTTCGGAGGTGAGGTCAGTCAGCTGGAAAAGCACCTCATCTAAGCAGTACCTTGGAACCGGGTGAGTGAAGAGTCATGAGACTTGGTGGGGCCCAGCCAAGGTCGGGAATGGAGGCGGAGGGTGGCATGAACCATGTGGGGAGGAAGAGACAGCAGAAGGCAGTAAATGGGCAGTGGAGGATGGAGAAAAGACGGTGACGAGGCAGGTTTTGGTCAGGTGATCAGTGTTGAGCAAGCTCCCACCCCCGCCAAGGGCACGGGGCAACTCTCCCTGTGGGACACCACATTATCACTTGGAGCCATGCCTTAGGCTTATCCGGAGGCCAGAACAGTCCCAGCAGCAGAGGCATCACCTGGAGATTGGTAGGAATGCAGAAGCTCAGGCCCACTCCAGACCTACTGAATCAGAATTTGCATTTTCACAAGATCCCCAGGGGGATTCAGAGACACACTGAAGTATGAGGACTAATTTAGGAAAAAATATCTCCAGTATATGCTCCTTGACTCATCCCGGGTACTTTTGTCTTCAGGTTCTTAAAGACTTCTCAAGGATCTGACACCAGGAAGAAGATGTCCCAGACAGGGCTGGGTGAATCTCAGCCTGGGAATGGACACCGTCCCTCCCTCCCCATTTCCTGTGTGCAGCGTCTGAGTTTGTTTTACACGTCACAATCCTCATACAAAACCCTTGGGGCCAGATGTGTTTCAGAATTCAGAATTTTTCATATTTTAGGAAGATAATATGATGCATTTACCATATACTAGTGAGACCTGAGGCAGCACCTGGTAATCAAATGCATTAATATTCTGCAATTTATTTTTTATTTTATTTTATTAATATTCTGCAATTTATTATAAAGATTGATACCCAAAAGAATAAGCACCATCAGGTCAATTTTAGCACCAAATTTAATGAAAAAAACCTTTGTCTCCAGAACGTGGGGATTTTAGCATTGTGGATAAGGATTATGAACTGTTTTATTATTTTATTTTATTTTAAAAATGTGTCAGTTGAATAAATTTAGAAACACTGATATAACACTATTTCCCAGCCCTCGTTTACCTCAGACTTAGCAGGAACTACAGGATCTAGATATTCTTTCAAATATAAAGTAGTTCACATAATTCCTTTCATCAAGCAGGTCACATCTGGCATTGTTATTCCCAGATCAATTCAAGGCATTCTGTGAGGAGCGATTGGATTTTGATGAAATTAAGAATTTATCCCAGCTAACATCAATGCGAAATGTCAGAGCTAAGGCTGGACCCCAGGGCCTCCAGCTCCTGGTCCTGCGCTTTCCTCCTCTCCCTTCATCTGCCTTCCCCTCCCCTCTCTGTCCCCAGGCAGAGGGTTCCCGGCTGAGGACACAGGACAGCAGTCCTCCTGCCCATGCCACCTGGTGTGTTTAGAAACACAGAACTGCAATTGGACGGTTCTTCCTCCAGCTGGGCTGTGAATGAAGCATCTTGTCTTCCAGTCCCCCAGACTTGCCGCCACATCAGGGTGGCAGTAATTGCCCCCTGAAGGTCCTTGGAGTGAGTTGGGCCAGGCACAGCCAGGTAAGTCCTGACACTTACTCTGAAGCCTTTCTCCACGTGACCCCTGGCAGGAACACAGTGGCAAAAAGTTGCAAGAGGCCGTTTGTACAAGGAAGGGCCAGGGCAGTTTCCAGGAAGGTCTCAAAGGCCTTCTCCAAATGCCCGGAGAGAAGGCTCCCGGGCCAAAGTCCATCTCTGCTCTTGGAATGCTCAGCTTGCAGTACGGGCAGAGGGATCCTTTCACGGGCTTTTAGTCGAAATCAGGAAGCCGGGCCCCTCCCTCCTTGCTGGGTTCCCGGGGCCTCATGGTTTGCACTCTTCTCTATGGCACTTTCTCATTTGTGCTCGTCTCTACATCTGTCTAGTTTCCCTTCTCTCATGGGAGTTTATTCTTTAACTTTTATTGTAGTACATGTCCAATATGGAAAAATTAGGCAACTCAGATGAATATAACACTGACACTTAGGAACAATCTAGGCACTATTCGAGGGGCTCTACCTGAATCGTATGACATCCCTGATGACAACTCTGTGAGTAGGTGCTACCATCATACCATCTCCATTTCACAGATGACGGCACTGAGACACAGATTAAGTCTCTTGCCCAAGGTCGTGAGGCTAAGAAGCGGCAGACTGGGATTTGAACCAGGCATGGTGGTGCTGGAGTCCACGCCCTAAATCCAGGCCACACTGCCACCTATAAGGAGAAAATAAACTCACCCAAAATCCTACATGCAGAGATGACCACCGAAAAAATAAAGCTCAGGATCCAAACAATGTGAAGGGTCTAACATAAAGCCCTCTCCACAATAAATAAGACTGTAAAAATAACATCTTCTGGATGAGAGGCAACTCAAAGTGGTTTTTGTAATTGTATTATTGTATTCTTATTATCACATGGTTCAGACAAATGGGTCATAGAATCTTCAGTATGAAACTTGAATTATGGTTTCACAATAAGAACTTTTCTACGGATGGTAATTAGAAAAATTCTTTCTGGACAAAGGTATGTTTATCATAGCCTTTCAGTGTATAGCCTTTCAGTCTCTTTATAAGTATTTTTTTTTTAGAAAGATTTTATTTAATAATTATTACTTAATTAATTAATTTTTGGCTGTGTTGGGTCTTCGTTGCTGCACGCGGGCTTTCTCTAGTTGCGGCGAGCGGGGCCGCTCTTTGTTGTGGTACGCGGGCTTCTCACTGCAGTGGCTTCTCTTGTTGCTGAGCACGGACCCTAGGCGAGCGGGCCTCAGTAGTTGTGGCTTGCGGGCTCAGTAGTTGTGGCTCACGGGCTCCAGAGCGCAGGCTCAGTAGTTGTGGTGCACGATCTCAGTTGCTCCACGGCACGTGGGATCTTCCCGGACCAGGGCTCGAACCCGTGTCCCCCGCATTGGCAGGCGGATTCTTAACCAATGCGCCACCAGGGAAGCCCTTTATAAGTATTTTAAATGCAAATTTTTTTCATACATTATTATAAAATATGTCATACTCTATGTACTGTTTTGTAGCCTTTCCGCTTATCTTTCCACATCATAAAATAGTCTTCTACAACCTTTTCTTCAAAATGAAAATAGTCTTGTTTTTGATCATAAAAGTGACAAAGGAAATAACAAATTTATGTATTTGCTTGTAGTATATGCGTGAAATGTCTCTGAAAGAGTACAGTAGATGCTGGTAACGCTGGTTACCTCTGGAGGGAGCCAGATGGAAGGCAGACGTGGATGAGAGGGAGACTTTAATGTATAAACTCTTGCACTCTTGATTGTGACTATGTGAATGAGTTATCTATTTCAAAAATAATTAAGTTTTTAAAATGAAACTGATTTATCCTCATTACAAAAATAAAAAGGCATAAAGTAGAAGATAAATTCATCTTTAAACTCAATACCCAGAGATAACACTGTTAACATTTTTGCTCTATTTCTTCCAGACCTTCATCTATGAATGTATAGACATATGTGCAGATATATTTTTACCAAAATGGGATGAGGCTGTATGGGGCTGTTTTGTCACCTGTGTTTTTCACTTAGCGTGAATCATGGACAACATTTCATGCAGCCCCATTTTAAATGTGTACAAGGTTATTAGTCATGTGAAGGTGGCTGGTTTCCAAAAGACTATTTCTGGATGGACTGAGAGTCCAGCACCTGGACCTGCAGTGCTAGTTGACACCAGTGTTATTTTATTGGAAGACTCAGATGAAATTATGATTGTGAAAGTAGTTTGTGTAGAGCATATAAGGTTTCACTGTTAAAATTCTGGCCTGTTAACTGGAGGTGTCAGGAAGAAAGGTAGAATCAAAACCAGCTGGTCCAGCTTCTTTCTAATGTTGGCCCGTGGAGCTGACACTTCCCTCATACAGTCTTCAACATTTACCCACTCATCTTTAAAACTGAGGTTTGCAAAGTTTAAGAGCACAAAGTGTTAGCAAGGGTATGGAACAACGGAAACTCTGCTGAAGGTCCTCCACAGCTGGTGGGAATGTGAACTGTGACAAACTTTTTGGAAAAGAGGTGGTATCTACTAAAGCTGATCATGCACTCTACCCTGTGGCCCAGAAAGGCCTCCCCTGGTTATACAGTGAATACAATGCCTGCATATTTCACCAGATGACATACTAATGGAATGTTCATAGCAGCACTAATTATAAGAGCCCCAAACTAGAAACACCCATATGCCCATCAGTAGTTAAGTGGATAAATTATAATACTGTCACACAATAGCATACTATCAATGTCAATCTATCTCACAAACATGTGGAGCCCAAGAAGCCTGACGAAAATTAAGAGCATATATTGTTTCACCTAACTCTACTGCTGGGTAACAAACTGTCCCAAAACTTAGTCTTAAAACAATTTATTGTTTTTCATGATTCTGTGGGCTAGCTGCGCAGTTTCTCTTCTGATTTCATCTATGGCTGCATTCAGCTGCAGGTTTGGCAGGGCTGGAAGGTCCAAGGTGACCTTGTTCACATGTGTGGTGGTACGGGGTTCTTCTCCACAGGGCCTAGGTCACTCCCTGACGTGGAAGCCTCGGAGTAGCATTCCAAGAGGGTGAAAGTGAAGCTGCAAGCTCTCCCTAAGGCTGAGCCTCAGACTTGCATAGCATTCGTTCTTCTGCATTCTGTTGGTCAAACCAAGTCAGAGGCCATCACAGATTCAAGGGCTGGGAAAATAGATCCCATCTATTAATGAGAAGTTACTTTGCAAAGGGTCACACATACAGGGATGGGAGAAGCTTGTGGCCATATCTTCCATCTACTACAATATGATTCTACTTATATAAAGTAGAAAAGCAGACAAAACCAATTTATGCCGTTACAAATACCTTGGCAGATAGTTCTGAAGGGGAGTATGAGGGAGGCCATCTGCGTTCCTGGATGTATTATGCTTCTTCATCTAGGTTACTAGAGTGTGTTCAGTTTAAGAAAATTCAGCCAGCTATAAACTTAAGACATTTGAAACTCTGTGATGGCTAAACTTGAATTAAAAGTTTATATATGTGTGTGTGTATGTGTGTGTATATATATGGTGGCTTAAAAAGAATGAAGTTCTCTTTCAAGTCACAGTACAGCTGGTCAGGCTGCTGGAACAGCTCAGCTCCTGGAGGTTATTTGGGGCCCCAGCTTCCTTCTTTCTTGTTGTTGCATCATCTTGTCCTTATCTGAATAGCTGAAGCTGTTGCTGGCAGTCTGCATCCCACCTAGTGGGAAGGGACCCAGAGGGGAAATCCTGGACAAATGTACTCCTTTTGAGCTAATAGGGTGGAAGTTACATCACTTCCACTCACGGTCCACTGACACCAACTTATTCTTATGGCTGTGCCTAGCTGGGAATGCTGTCTTAGCTGGACTGCCCGTGCCAAGAAGTGCCCATTTCAGGAACAACTAACAGTCTGCTGTATTTTAATGATGAAGCTGTTCTTTGATAATTATGCTTTAAAAAGGCCATTCAGAAAAAGCTAAGTTCCTTTATCTCAGTGTTAAAAGATTAAAAAAAACAAGTGGGGGCTTCCCTGGTGGTTCAGTGGTTAAGAATCCGCCTTCCAATGCAGGGGACGTGGGTTCGATCCCTGGTTGGGGAGCTAAGATCCCACATGCCGCGGGGCAGCTAAGCCCCCTGCGCCTCAACTACTGAGCCTGCGTGCTCTAGAGCCCGTGCGCCACAACTAGAGAGCCCGAGCGCCGCGACTAGAGAGATGCCTGTGCCGCAACAAAGAGCTCGTGCCCTGCAATGAAAGATCCCGTGTGCTGCAACTAAGACACGGTGCAGCCAAATAAATAAATAAATATTTAAAAAACAAGTGACCTGGGTTCTATACTTGCCATTCCTGTGTCAAAATGAAGGCTGTTACAGACTGAAAACAACACGTCTCTCGATACCAGTGCTGAAAACACACATCTGAAGGTACATTTCTGCTGCTACAGCTAAAAGATCGGACATTATTTCTGTTTCAGTGACAGTAAACTCAGAACTCCTGGGGAACCTTCTTTAATAATCACTGTTCAGGAAGATAGTGATAATGGGGACTTGTCTGATACTTTGGGGATACCGATGATATTCACTGCATCACAGTACTTGCTCGTAGCTATTTTAAAGAAAATAATCACTCTTTTCCAGGTTATTTTTAACCTCTTAGTAAAAATAAAGGTCCTCTTATAAGATAGTGTAAGCCACCAAAAAATAAATAAAAAGGTCATTAATAATCACCATGCATTTTTCCTTAAATATATAAATATTTTCAACTTATATAAGTAAATATATAAATTTTTAAAAAAATTTTAAATATAATTGGCCAGATTCCAAGGGTTTATATACTTTCCTAGAAAAAACTTGGACTTCCCTGGTGGTCCAGTGATCAAGACTCCACGCTTCCACTGCAGGGAACGCGGGTTCGATCCCTGGTAGGGGGACTAAGATCCTGCATGCCGCGCACCGCGGCCAAAAAAGAAAAAAGAAAAAAAAAAAAGAAAAAGTCAACTGTCTTGGGAAAATTCCTTTATATGATTTTAGAGGAATAGCCTCTAAAATGAAGTGTTCAATGCACAAAAGAATGCATTTTAGCAGCCTGTATCTTAGGTGCTGAGAGTACCTGATTAGAGCATATAAGACTGAAAAATCCTATAATACATTTGGATTTATTAACCTATTTTCTACTTAAAATGCACAGATAAGGAATTTTTATATCAAGCATGTGTAGAGTGTAGGGAAACATTTATTTATTTATTTTTATTTACCTTTGGCTGCGTTGGGTCTTTGTTGCTGCATGCAGGCTTTCTCTAGTTGTGGCGAGCGGGGGCTACTCTTCATTGCAGTGCGCGGGCTTCTCATTGTGGTGGCTTCTCTTGTTGCGGAGCTCGGGCTCTAGGCGCGTGGGCTTCAGTAGTTGTGGCACATGGGCTTAGTTGCTCTGCGGCATGTGGGATCTTCCCGGACCAGGGCTCGAACCTGTGTCCCCTGCGTTGGCAGGCGGATTCTTAACCACTGCGCCACCAGGGAAGCCCGGGAAACAATTTTATTGGTAATAGAACTGGGCTACTTCATCAGAGCCCTTCTATTTTCTCACATATGTTCCCGCTGTTCCCCTTTCCTGGGACCCCTCCCAACCACTCCCTTGGATTTTCTGTCTTCCTTCTAGAAGAAAGGCTCACCTGTAGCACTAATAGTTCAGGATTTGCTAGGACTTTCCCAGAGACACCTGTCTACTGCTCCCAGGCACCTGGCCAGGAGGATCTCCTTGGAGCCAAAAAGTTAATAACTGGTCTAGAAAATACACAATGTCATGGCCTACAAATTTCTAAAATGAACTTTGTGACATCATGCAGAGGCAAAGGGGTGAGGAGGAAAGTCAGGCAGACCCAGGCCCAGATCTCAGTTCTCCCCTTCTTCCCCACGCGAGTAACCTCGGGCAGAGGACTGGATGTCCCTGGGCCTCAGCTTCCTCATCTGTGACATGGGAATAACACAACTGCAGTGAGGATACATGTATTCAGCCACCTGTAGGTGCTCAATGATGCAGCTTCCTCTCCCACCACCCACTTTGTCCTTTCAGAGCTCTAAGATCCATAACTTAGGGAATCACAGGGAAGCTGAACAATGGCTAAAGGTTTAGAAAATACCATCTAAGGAGAACGGGTGAAGGAGTGATAAATGTGTTGTGTGAGCGTTTAGTCTGGACAGAGCGGGCGGTAAGGAGTTGTGGCTGCCATTTGTAAGCACCCACTAGCTTGCTTGGCATTTAACACAGTCGAATCCTTGGAACAGCCCTGTAAAAAAACGTCTGATTATGAAGCTCCATATTATAAGTGAGGAAACTGAGGTTTTATAACTTTCCCAAGATCATCCAGCTAAATGGGGAAATGGAGAGTCCAATTCAGGTCTGACGCTTTGCACGAGCTTAAGATTCTCCTGCCTCGTGACTGGAGGGCAGCATGGGGGAGGTGGCCCCAAAGAGGAGCAGGAGGGAACAAGGAAGATGGCTGTCAGCCACTGGTATCAGGGACAGGCAGGGGCCAGAGAGGACGAATGCTAAATCTTTCTTTGGGACTCATCAGAAAGGGACTCTCCAGGCCTCAGCTGCCTTAGGTATGGACCTGCCTGACGGCAGGAGTGACTGTTTCCTGGAGGAAAGCAGGCCTGTGAGCACCAGGCTGGGGACTGAGCTCCCGGGGGCCACACAGACAGAGCCGAGCATCCTGCCCCTCCTCACCGAGGGGGGCTCAGTGGCTGGCACAGTTGAATCCATCTTTCTGCTTTTTTCTATATGTTCCATTGTTGTTGCAGAGATTCCCTTTGCCTTATTCTGGCCATTCCCCAGAAAGAGTTATATAAAACTAAGTAAAAATGTTAAAATATACAAATGCAATTTTTTTAGCCTTCATCTCTCCGTTTTCTTATCCACGGAACGGGTTTGATAACTCGTCTAACTGTGGGCGAGGCGCTGCGGTGGTCGGCCTCTTCACGCCAGTGCAGGTCTCGTGTTCGTGTAGCCCTAGCACCGGTCTAGGGATTTGCCACCTCCCCTCTGCGACTACGCCGAGTAGAAGCGAAGGCTTTTGCTTTCTTGCCCTAACTTTGATTCTTCACATTGCTGAGGGGCTGTGGTTAGAGCTTAATCTCATGTCTACAATCCATTTCCTCCATGGAGCTGCACTATTCTTTCCCATCTAGATAATTGTGAGGCAACCAAAACTGAGTTTCTCTCTCCGCTGCATTTTCTTCTTTCGTGGAGACATGGAAAAGATCAGTTCAATAGACTCAGACCTATGTTCTGACTCTCACAGACAGAGGCCTATCACTCTTACACCTACAGGTCATCATTCCAAGCCATAAACTTTTTTTTAGAGAGAGATACACATTCCATAGACAGAACGCGGTCTGTCTCAGAAGGCAAGACAGCCTTGGGAGAAACACACGCCACGGACAGAGTGTGGGCCATCTCAGAAAGCGAGAGGCCCATAAACTTTTTTTTGAAGAGCAGTCCCCAAAGCTCACTAAAAATTGCATTTGGATTTAACTTAGTTTGAGAACCTTATGGTTGAGTCCATATTTCTAATCTCTGCGCCTGATTTTGAACCACTAGACTTAAATTGACTTCTAACACTGATATACCTTCCAAGGGAGCCTAAGCAAAGAACACCAGTTCCACATGGCCCTCCCCCCAAGAGAACATGGAAAAACACAAAGTCACACTGAGTAAGAAGGGGCCACAGTTTGCTATTGTCCAGTGAAGGTGTCTTGGCCTCAGAATCCTGCCACTTCCTGCAGTTCCAGCCCTCGGCTATGGTCCACCCTGAGTAAGCGAATTCCTCTGCTGAAACTTGCACACAATAAGGAGACGGTGTCAGCCACAGCCAGGGAAGTCAAAGGTCCTGATCCATCCAGAGACAAGGTGAAAAGGCAGGCTGGGGAGGAAGGGGGAACCAGCACGTTAGGCCAAGAGTGCACATATCATGAAAGGCAGTGTCTTTGTAAGAAACCCCCAGAAATAAAGCACATGCTATGTGCATCTAACCCAGATGAGAGAGGCACTGCGTGCCTCAGAGGAACGTGCACCAGCGGGGAAGTCAACCCCAAGACGTCAACCCTAGAGAATGGCACGTGGACCCAACAGGACATACACCACCTGGAAGTACGTTGGACAACTGGGGCCTCACTGCAAGGCCATGTTAAAATGCTACCCTCAGACACCTGCCCAGAGAACAAAGCATGGGTCAGTGCAGAGAAAACAGATAAGAATACTGATCTTCAGCTGCTGGCTCCCTGGGGTCTCGCTCCCTTCAGGACAAAGGATGATGGGGGACCTGAAGGGCAGTCTGAGGCTGCCAGCTGACCCAGTCTCCTCCATCTGCATCTTGCAGGCTGCTCTTCTAAGAGCTACACTTGCATGCCTGGCAGGCAGGGCAGCGCTTTCACACCTGGTTCTCCCTGGTCTCAGGTTTTTGATCCCTGAATCTAGAACAGCTGCTTTCCCCCTCCTCGCACAACTCCACGGGAGGGTGCAGCCAGGCTGCGCTCACTGTGGAAGTCTGGCTTGTGAGCCACTAGACGTGATCCCATATCTTTTCTCTGAGGGAGCGACCCTATCCTCCCCTGCTGGGAGCTGAGTTTCTGCGAGATGACTGTCGAAGGGATTTGGCTTGAGGTTCTCTAAATTAATGTTATTCCTGTGTCTGGCAGAAGCCAGTGTCCAGGACAGAATAGCACAGAGGCAGTGGGGTGCTGGTAAACTGGCTTTTTGGAAGGAAAAAAAAACTACCTTCATTCATAGCATTTGCCAGTTTTCATGGTGTAAATACTCCCACCATGACCATATTAAATATTCCTGAATATTTAATAATCAGCCAGTAGGAGCTGGTTCCAGCGCACCACTGCATCGAGGACTCTGGGCAGCTTGTTCCCTAAACATCTTTTTCTCTGGTGCTTTGAAGTGTCACTACCTTACTGCGATCCCAAACCTTAGCTGCAGATTCAAGAAAGGGCAGAGTCTTTCTGAGACTATCCTTACCCCACTTCACGCCCTCTGAGCTAAGGCTCTCATTTTAGTCCTTGAAAATGAATTTTAAAATGGCAATTCTTGTTCTCTTTTCCAGACATTTTGAGCATCACAAGTTAAAACCAGATGAGGAACTTCAGGTAGAAAGAATAAAAGAATCAAAATACATTTGAGCTCTCAGGAACGGATCTGTACAACATGATACCAGGGGTTACATGGTGACAGCTCCTAGCAGAGATTGGACAGAGATTCTGGCCTCTTGGTGTCATCTCTTTTTTTGTTTTTTAATTTTTTTTTTAAAGTTTATTTGTTGTGATTGTTTATGAGCTATTTCTATATATATATATTTTAATTTATTTTATTTATTTTTGGCTGCGTTGGGTCTTCATTGCTGCGCACGGGCTTTCTCTAGTTGCGGCGAGTGGGGGCTACTCTTTGCTGCAGTGCGCGGGCTTCTCATTGCGGTGGCTTCTCTTGTTGTGGAGCACGGGCTCTAGGCGCGTGGGCTTCAGTAGTTGCGGTGCGTGGGCTCCTAGTTGTGGCTCGTGGGCTCTAGAGCGCAGGCTCAGTAGTTATGGCACACGGGCTCAGTTGCTCCGCGGCATGTGGGATCCTCCCAGACCAGGGCTCAAACCTGTGTCCCCTGCATTGGCAGGCGGATTCTTAACCACTGTGCCACCAGGGAAGCCCTTGGTGTCATCTCTTAACCACTATGGGACTGGGCAGTGGCAGGACATGGGTGGCTTTGTATATGCTGAGCAATGGAAGAAAGAGTTTTAAGGAAGCCTGTAGGACTTCATGTACCTTTGAGAAGCATTAACAGCAGGCTCCTTACCTCCACTGTCTTGGTTCCAGATCTTCACCTTGCAGTCATGCGATGAGGTAGCTATCACAGGCATCAAGGCTAATGCTCTTGGTAGAAAGACACAGGATGCTACAGTCTGGAAGTGCCCCTCATACTCACAGATTCTGTTCCGCGTCTGCCTTAGGTCCCACAACTGCAAAGTAATGACAGAGGCTGGCTCACACGTACATATTTCCCCAGCTTTAGACATGCTTCATTCACTGATATCCTCTCCCCGGCATCTCATGATGCACCTATTCCCTCCACTTACCTCCTCACAGACACCCTTATCTTCATCCATCCCATCCACACACCCAAGCATCCAGCCATGCAGTGACTATTTCAGCAACAACTATGTCTCAAACAACCCAGGTTAAGGATGTGCCAGAGGGTTGTTGCCTTCATTATTATCATCATGGTTAGTGAAAGCTCCGAGTCCTGTAGCACGATGGGACAGAATGGGGTTCTTCTATGACAGCTCAAGAGCTGCCTTATATCAGCCTCTTGGCATCTGTGGGTCCTGTGGGGCCCCATAGTTAGGAGCACCTTCTCATAAGTAAATACAGGTGCAGACCTTCCGATTTAATGCCTAGACACTGAATCTTGGTATAAGAAGACTAGATTCTATAACAAGGGAGACGATAGTCCTGCCAGACCACTCTTGTTGATACAAATCAGACCACACCTGGAGAATAATGCTCATAGACAAGAGCAAATGGAATTGTTCCCAAAAAATAATGAAATCACTGGACACCATGTCATCCAAGGAACAATTATAAGAGCTGGAAATGCTTAGCTTGGAGAAGAGATACTACATCAATAGCCTGGGATTCAACACCTCAACCTATACCATTTACTAGAAGTGTGGTCTTGTACAAGAGATTTCAACTTGCCGTGCCTCTATTTCCTCATCTGTAAAATGGGAACTATAATAATACCTAACTCACAAGGTTGTTTTAAGGATTAAATGAGATAATGCACTATAATGTGCTCAGCCCAGTGCCTTGCACATAGTAAGTGTCCAATAAAATGGGAACTGTAATTGTCCTATTTGGATTATAGATAAGCCTTTTAACTGATATTTTACAATTAGAAATACAAGGTACTGGGAATTCCCTGGTGGTCTAGTGGTTAGGACTCTGTGCTTTCACTGCTGTGGGCACGGATTTGATCCCTGGTCGGGGAACTAAGATCCTGCAAGCTGTGTGGTGCAACCGAAAAAAAAAAAAAAAAAGAAAGAAAGAAATCCAAGGTACTTTGGAGGAGCCTAGGCAATCTATCCCGAAATTAATTGCAAGGAAAGGTATATGGGTTAGGGATGGGGTGGGCCCTCAACCAACACTAGAGCTCCAAACTTCCCGAAGAGCTTGAACTCCTTTACTGTGACCACACGTACAGTGGGAACACACTTGGTTCTTCAAACAGTCCCTCCCCTTTCTAAGCTCTGTTGGGAGTAGGGACATTAATAGGCTGGTTCTGTATTTAACGCCTTCCTATCTTGACTCTCATCACGTTCCTCTTTTCTGCGACCAATGCAGAGAGCTTAGGCAATGGTGGTTTCTTGAAAGAAGTGTCTGGAATGCAAAGGATCACTGACAGTATCCACTTGGAATAGGCCTGAGACATTAGTAGAGCCTGCCTGTGTAGCCCCGTACAGGCATGAAGCCAGAGGAAGTCATTTCTCATCAGCAACCAAACACCTGGACCTTGCACAGTCTCTCACCGTGGCTTCACAGCCTTCCCCTCCAAAGCCGCTGCTGCAGGAGATACACTTGTGTCCATCCTCACTGACCTCGCAGTAGGTCTGGATGTGCTGCTTTGCGGGAAATATATGAGCTACCTGCAGCCCCCGACTGTCCCATAATCTGAAAGAAATTACAGCAGGGAATGGGTTTATAGTAAATGTGCTGAAAGGCACCTGTAATAGCCTGCTAACGTCAAAGTCTTGGCTCTTTGCTGCTTTGGCCAGTCAGAATGGAATGCCGTGATTTACCTAAAAACAGCAACATGAACCAGATCAATCTCAGAGACTCCAAAGCTGGCAGGAAATAACCAAACTGAATGACATCTGAGTTCTTTCTATTTTGAGATCTAATTAACAGGAATTTAGACCAAGTATCTTAATTGTACAAGTTAATTTGTTAATTTGGTCCTTTGGGATACTACTTTCAACAGATAAGAGAATATTTCTGTGTCTGTGATTTAAAAAAATTTTTTAAAGATACTTATCATGATGGAGAGGAGCAGTCATCATTCCAGAATCAGATACAAAAGATTTACAGGTCTTGGCCAACCTGAGCCATGGGGTCTACTGGGACTGTTTTGTTTTGCCTCTTGTCTCATTTTTACCTCTTTATCTCCTTCCTACCATTTTCTAAGTAGAATCTCTTCTGAGATCCAAAGTTTCTAGTCATGCTTTCTAGTCTAAGAAGGATTTACTTCATCTGACTTGCCTGATGGTGATTCTGACCCTGCTCCACAGGGAGGGCTTCACCTGAGGGCTGAGTGATTGAGAACATATGGAGCCAAGCAAGGGCCACTTGAAGGGGTGGGACGAGTGAGTGACTGACTCTGAGGTTACTCTGAACACGTTTCCACAGTGGGCGCTGGCAGAATCAGCTGCTTGGAAACCGGCCAGAACAAGCTGACCTCCTGCCACTCAACCTCTATGCACATGATCCATGGGGCCAGATCAGAGAGACCCCAGCACTGGCGAGGGGCAGAGGGGTGGAAGGAGAAGCAATGTGGAGAAGCAGAGTAGGAACAGAGTTATGTAAGCATGGGAGCCACAAACCTTCACCAGAAACACTTTCTTGCTGCTTAGTAAGCCCACCTGATGGTTTTATCTTCAGAGGTCTGGAGTATATAAGGTTCTCTGGGGACCCAGCACAGGTGAGTGACCTGGAAGAAGCAAAATTTTCAAAACTTCTCCATATCATGTCATTCCTCTGCTGTAATTCCTGTAAATTTCGCTAAATAGCATCTCTGCCAGCACTTCTCAAAGATGCCGAACCTAGCACATCTGACTTAGAGGGATTTTATGTTTTGCAGATTCCCACCAGTCATGCTCGACCTGCAGTTCCTAGGTTATCAGCAGCAATGGAAGCAGCTGGGCCAGCTGTGAGCCCCAAAATGCATGCAGGCACTCTTAGAGTGCCTGAAACCCAAACACCGCTGGCTGGGTAGCACCTAAGGAGAGCAGCCACTGTTCTAAAGTGGGACCAATGAAACCCTAGCTCAAGGCCTCATAGGGTTCAGGAAGAGTGTTCTTGTTTTGCTTTATCCCTGCAGCCCCTGCTGGACAGACATGAAACAGTTTTCCGAACAACCCAGGGTAACACGATTTTCTTTTCTTCCAGAAACCTGCACAAATATGGAGGGGCACAGGGCAAGCACATGTTTCCATGGGCAGTTGTCTTCAAAACTGGAAAAGATGACTATGACTGACATTTGACAACCACTAAAGGACATTACCATGTCAGGTGATATAATTCTCCCCATTGTATAAATGAAGACACTGAGACTCTAAGTAAGTTTCTTGGGGTAGTACACCTAAAAAGTAAGGAATCCATGATTTGAATCCAGGTATGACTGACCCCAAAGGCTGTGGAGTTGATATACCAGTTTGCTACCAGAAAACACTGGTCTTCATAAGCAGAGCAAATTACACATACAGCAAAAGGTCATCCTTATTTCTCTGCATAATGTTACATATACAGAACACACAATAAGCATAAACTGTGAGCTCCTGGAGCCCAGGGACTGTGCCCTGGGTCACTAACCCTGCTTCTGGCACAGTATCTGGTCCACAGAAGATATGGAATAACTATGTTTTGAAGGAATAAGTGAGGACACCATTTAGAACTCCAACATAAACTAGTGGAGCTGTTCTCTGGGGTGGAAGAACTTAAGAGATCATCTAATCCGATAACCCTGAGAGGCCGGGGTCTGACAGAGAGTTGAGGGGTGAGCAGTAATTAGGACCCAAGCCTCTAATGCCTGGTCATGCGTCTCCTGATCTCTTTCCCAGGCCCTTCCTCACTCCATGCTCCCTCCTGCTGCCCTGCTCTGTACCAAGTTTGAGTTCGTACCAGGTTCCTGGAGACTGACGCTCTCTCCACACACTCTCCGGTCCCCACGTCCCACAGAAGCAGGGTGTTGTCACGAGAGCCAGTGCACAGCTGTGATGTGTCTTTGGAAACAGTGGCAAGAAGATGGTCCATGAGATAGGCCTGGAACAGGGCTTTTCAGAAAGTACAACGGTGTTGGGAAGAGATCAGCTTTACCTTACCTGGACTCACAGCCAATCCAGTGACCACCATGGTGTGGCCGGAGAACTGCTGCCTTGGTTGTGAGGAGCCTTGCAAGTCCCACATCATGACCATCTTGTCGCGAGAGGCACTGAAGAACTGGCCTGATTTGTGAATACAAGCTATCTGCTCAAGACAAAAAAGCTCCAGTGTGTTTGTTTCACTGGACTTGAAAATGGGAAAAAGAGCTGGAGATAAGAGTGCTAGAGCCTGGAGTTCTTTCTCAGGCTGGTTCCAAATGCACTGTACCTGGTAGGTAAGTATATTCTGTGCTATGTGATTGTCGCTGATGCCTAGTTTCATTATGATGGAGTTTGCATCTGAATTTTTAGTTCATTTAGGTGGGCTTCAGAAAGGTGAGTTATATAAATTGACATTATCGTTTTCTCTGGAAGCTCAGTCTACCCTGTAATGCTCTTTAACAAATTAATTTTTATTTAACTGTTGTTGGCTTTTTAAAAATTTCCCCAACTATACTAAAAGGTTCCTGAGCATGGAGAGTTTGTCATTTCCCTAGCTATAGTAAACACTCAGTAAGCCTTCAATACAAGACCCTGTTAGGCTAGGATATGTCAGAGAGAGTTAATCTCAGCTTTCTCTATTTCCCACTTGGGCTATGAAGGGCTTAATAATGAAACAAAAATTGTGTCTACTATACCTGTAACAATAGCTAAGTGAATGGTTTGCTCTTCTTTTCCTGGAGTAGGGCTTCACACCATCAGATGAAGCCCCAGCATTTTTCCTTAACACTGAATATTCAATCACTCTTACTACCTAGAGCTATTAGACATTCCTTTATTCAATTCCAAATTCCCTCCATGATAATAGTCATATGACAATTACCTTCGTGATTTCACGCTCATGTCCTTTCAACCTTTTCACCACATTTCCAGTTCTCCAGTTATAGGCCACAACTGTCTGCAGAGAGTCATTAGAATATTTTAGTTGAACTGAATTTTAGTTTAACTGAAACAAGCCTTTACCTCATTTTCTACCTAATTTCTCCCTCTCTATCAAGGTTTTATTGTTGTTCGGTCCTTATGCCCCCCTACTTTGAGTTCTTCTGTCTCTCCCCAAGCCACTGGGCCACTCCTCTGAACCTTACTGATGGGTTTGGGATAACACTCCCCTGGGGGAACTGATTTAGGTTGAGGTTCTTCTGGTTGTAGATCCTGAAGGAAAATCTACATGGGATTAGATTTTTTTCCCTAAAACTGTATCATACTTTTTTTTTTTCAAATTTACCATCTTAATCATTTTTAGGTGTATAGTTCAGTAGTGTTAAAAGTATATTCACATTGTTGCGAAACAGATCATACTTTTTTTTTTTAATTTCAAAAAATGTCATCCATAATCCCATCTGCCAGAGAGAATCATTGTTAAAATTTTCTTTCCATCCTTTTTCCAGGTATATACTTTACTATTTTATTGTATTTCTCCCCCTAAACAGGATTTCAGAGCATTCTCTGGCCCAGTCTCTGTAGTTCATTGCTAGGGAATAAGGAGCGTGTTAGCACTTGACCTAATTCAATCCCAGTTTCTTAATCTGCAAAACAGAGGATAATCCTTCCTCTATCTACCCCTCACAGGTGAGGATCATATAAATAAAATTTCATGTCTAAGATGATATAGATGTTAAGACAAAATTCTGCCAATTAAATGGTGATATCAATTTTTAGATGCATCCTGATTTCAGAGGTGTTAAAATGTAGAAACGTGCATCTTAGAATCAAGGAAATACAGTATGAAAATGGAATTTGAAGATTCTAAATGGCTACTGAAAATTAGAGGCATTATTTATTACGAAATAATCAACATTTTTGCCAGCAAGAGCCTAGGTCCGAGTGCTACAATAGATCCAAATATGAGGGAGAGAAAGCAAAGAGATTTAAAGTGACAATGGGAGGAATCACGATGCACACCAGTGTAGACATTTTGGCAAAAGAGAGGCATAAAAGAGACTAGAAGTTTCCTTTTGCTGATAAATAACTCCTGTGTCTGCAGGTAGGTTACAAATGGACAGGCTGGAATAATGATACTTGTCATTTATAAAAATCATGTGGGTGGTCTGGCAGAGTACCAAGCGTGTTACCATTCAGTCCTCACAACGGTCTTGTGCAGTTGGCGTTACTATCCCCATTTAATAGATAAGGAGACTGAAGCTCAAGAAAATTAAAAGACTTGCCCAAAGTAATACGAAGTTGCAGAGCAGGAATATAAACCCAGTCTTTCTAACTCTAAAGCCCATATTTTTAACACTACTCAACGTTGCTGCCAGAAATGCAGGGTTCCCTTCCCTTCCCTTCTCTGCAATAAGCTGGTTCCCTGGGAAGCACTGCACACCCCACCTTATCTTTTCCTCCGGAGACACAGAGGTCTGAGTTCAGAGCAGCAACAACAGAGACGGTATCCACGTGAGCTGGGCTATACTCTTGAAAAGCTTTAGTTTGAATTCTCTCGTCTCTAAATCCATCGGGCCTGCTAAAGAGAGGATGGAAAATGAGGGGCCTAATGGTATAGGGTGCACAGTGGAGCAAGGGGAAGAAGAGTGTGGGCTATGGTAGGAATTCAGGCCAGGCTGAGGAGAAAGATAGAAAAGGAGTAGAGAAAGGAGACATGCTGACATCACCAGAAATGGTATTATTAACTCTGTAAATGCTCAGAATGAGTGAATGACTGGAATCTGATGAAGGAAGAAGCCTAGAGTCATTGCTCACTCTAGAGATGATTCCCAAAGATGTAGGGACCCTCTCTCTGTGGCTGCAGACACTATCTACTGAGATGTTTCTTATCCAAAAGGAAACAGACCAAACTGACTGTTCAGGGAAGGTCATCAGTGATGGCTCTGGGCCTTCTCTTTCTTTAGTGGAGAATTGTAATGTGGTGTAAAACTTGGGATCCCACTCAAGGGAGGACTGCTGTACCTGTATTTATAAGTGCTGTATTTGAGTTTGCTCTGCAGTTTCCCCATCACTGCACAGAACCTGCATGAGACCTTCTGGGGAAGAGCTCGTTTCAGATGGCACCTGAGTAGCATCCCATGTGGCTGCTGGAAGTTGTGTTTCCTGTTTAGTAAAAAGAAGAATACACACTGTTAACTGTGTTAGGCACAATAATGGTAGGTAGTATGGTTATGTAAAAATCCTTTTTTTGAAAAAGACAAACTGTAGGTATTTGCTTTCCTCCTTTTCCTGCCTCACTCTTATGGCCCTGGGAATGCATCCACCAATACAGCGTTAGCAGATAAACAAAAGCAAAAACAAAACTAATTTTGAAAATATTAAGATGTTCCCCAGTAAGTCAAACATAGAATTACTATGTGATCCAACAATTCTACTCCTGGGGATATAGCCCAACGAATTGAAAACAGGTGTTCAAACCAAAATTTATACATGTATGTTCATAGCAGCACTGTTCACAATAGCCAAAAGGTGAAAACAACCCAAATATCCATCAATAAATAAATGAATAAACAAAATGAGGTTTATACATACAATGAATATTATTCAGCCATAAAAAGGAATGAAGTACTGGGAATTCCTGGCAGTCCAGTGGTTAGGACTCTGCGCTTTCACTGCCAAGGGCCCAGGTTCAATCCCTGGTAGGGGAACTAAGATCCTGCAAGCTGCGTGGCCCAGCAGAAAAAAAAAAAAAAGGAATGAGGTACTGATACATAGTATAACATGATGAACCTTGAATACATAATACTAAGCAAAAGAAGCCAGTCACAAAAGGCCACATATTGTATGAATCCATCTATATGAGATATCCATAATCAGCAAATCTATAGAGACAGAAAGCAGATTAGTGGTTGCCAAGGGATGGGGGAATGGAGAGTGGCTACTTAATAGGTACAAAGTTGCCTTTGGGGCAATGAAAATGTTCTGGAACTAGACAGTGGTGACGGTTGCATAATGTTGTCTATGTACTAAATAATAATAATAAATGATAATAAATTGTATGTTATGTAAATATATTCTGCCATAATAAAATAAATACTAAGAGTGTGTATTTGAAAATAATGAGGGGGTTCCCTGGTGGCCTAGTGGTTAGGATTCGGGCTTTCACTGCTGTGTCCCGGGTTCAATCCCTGGTCAGGGAACTGAGATCCTGTAAGCCACAAGGTGTGGCCAAAAAAAAAAGAGAGAGAGAGAATAATTTACACCAGTAATAAAGCTTCCTGAAAAAGAGCCTTAGTTATTCTAAAAGGCTATATAACCTTCCTAGCTTGCCAGATTGCTATTAAATAATTTCGCTGTGACACTTCTCTAAATCAGTGTGCCAGGGTCATGAGGTTATTCTGTAGTAAGAATGAGATGTGGGAGACAGTGACACTAAACGAGACAATACAGCTAATGACCTGACCAGCAGTTCTCAAAGTGTGATCTCAGGACTGCTGGGGATTCCTGAGACCTTTCAGGGAGTCTATGAGATCCTCCTTTTTCCAACTATGTCTCTCTGTGAGGCCTGATTTTCTTCTTATACTACAACCCAAACAACATACTGCAATAGATTGAATGCAGAAGCAGATATGAGACTCCAACTGTCTTCTGTTTAAGCCAAACTGTAAAGAGATTTGCAAAAATGTAAAACAATACCACTCTCTTCCAACCAAAATTTTTTGTGTTTTCAAAAGTATCTTTATTTTTCGTAAAATTGTTATGTTTACATGCAATAGTTTTATTTTTTTAATGAGTTAATATGTAAATATTTTAAAAATATCTCAGCTTTAATGTCAAAAGGAGGTGGCAGAGTAGAATCCAATCTACAAGTTATATAAACAAAGGCTGTTTGAGGTCCCCAGTAATTTTTAAGAGTTCAAGGAAGTCCTGAGGCCAAAAAATTTGAGAACCACTGGCCTAGAAATTAAATAATGTCAATAATGGATGATACACTATATTCAAATAAAAAGAATTATTAAATGTTTTCTAGATTTACTTGCATCACCCCCAACAACTAACAAGGTGAGAACGAAAGAGAAAGAGAGATACTCATGCATACACTCATTCAGGGAACACCCCCTAAGCACCTAATCTGTTCAGGTCCTATACTGGTTGCTGGTGAAACAGAAAAAAAAGAGACCAGAAGATGCGGCCAGTGTGGACATCTGCTAGGACTGAAGGTACGTGACTAGGACCTAATCTCAGCTACGCTGGGTAATGTTCCTCTGCAACTAGCTGTTCCCTGAGATGCCAGAGGGTGGAGGTGGGAGAACCCAGTCCCCATCTCTTCTGGGGCTCTGCTTAAAGAAATTCTAGGAGATGAGTTTCTTATGGGAATGACCAGCCTACCTAGTTCTAGAAAGAACAGTCTACAGGGAGAAACAGCAGATAAAACTCACCAAGTATTCTCCATCACATCATTACCTTTTTTTTTTTTTTGGCCGCATGGCATGTAGGATCTTAGTTCCCCGACTAGGGATTGAACCTGGGCCCCCTGCAGTGGAAGCTCAGAGTCTTAACCACTGGACCACCAGGGAAGTCCCATATCATTCCTTTTAAAAACCACAGCTTTCCACAGTATGGAGGTTCCTCAAAAAACTAAAAATAGAGTTGCCATATGATCCTGCAACCCCACTCCTGGGCATATATCTGGAGAAAACTATAATTCAAAAAGATACATGCACCCCAATGTTCATAGCAGCACTGTTTACAATAGCCAAGACATGGAAACAACTTAAATGTCTATCAATGGATGAATGGATAAAGAAGATGTGGTACATATATATAATGGAATACTACTCAGCCATAAAAAAGAATGAAATAATGCCATTAGCAGCAACATGGATGCAACTAGAGATTATCATACTAAGTGAAGTAAGTCAGAAAGAGAAAGTGATACCATATGATATCACTTATACGTGGAATCTAAAATATGACACAAATGAACTTATTTATGAAACAGAAACAGACCCACAGACATACAGAACAGACTTGCAGTTGCCAAGGAGCCGGGGGGGGGCGGGGTGTGTGGGAGGGATGGATCAGAAATTTGGGATTAGCAGATGCAAACTATAATATATAGAATGGATAAACAGCACGGTCCTACTGTATAGCACAGGGAACTATATTCAATATCCTGTGATAAACCATAATGGAAAAGAATATGAAAAAGAATGTATATATATGTATAACTGAATCACTTTACTGTATAGCAGAAATTAACACAACATTGTAAATCAACTATACGTCAATAAAATAGATTAAAAAAAAAAACAACTTAGGGCTTCCCTGGTGGCGCAGTGGTTGAGAATCTGCCTGCCAATGCAGGGGACACGGGTTCGAGCCCTGGTCTGGGAAGATCCCACATGCCGCGGAGCGACTAGGCCCGTGAGCCACAATTGCTGAGCTGCGCGTCTGGAGCCTGTGCTCCGCAACAAGAGAGGCTGCGATAGTGAGAGGCCCGCCCACCGCGATGAAGAGTGGCCCCCACTTGCTGCAACTAGAGAAAGCCCTCGCACAGAAACGAAGATCCAACACAGCCATAAATAAATAAAATAAATAAATAAATAAAATTTAAAAAAAAAAAAAGAGGGATGGGAGCCAAAATAAATTAAAAAAAAAAAAACAACACTTAAAACAAAAAACAACAAAAAACCCACCACAGTTTTCCAGAAGAATTTCAGCCTACATTTGAAAGTTGCCAGAATTGACCTCCTGACAAGAATAGGTAACCAGTGAGAAATGGAATATTTCCTGCCATGTCAGTAAACAAAGGATGTCACAGTCATCAGCAATTGCAGCCACAGCCTATGGTGAGCTGGTAAGCCCAGAGGAAATTCAGGATATGAAAACACAGGATACTGGACCCAGTATCCTGCATATCAAAGGAGTGATTTCAGGGACTTCCCTGGTGGTCCAGTGGTGAAGAATCAACCTTACAATGCAGGGGACACGGGTCCTGGTCGGGGAACTAAGATCTCACATGCGGCGGGGCAACTAAGGCTGCGTGCCACAACTACTGAGCTCTTGTGCCTCAACTAGAGAGTCTGCATGCCCCAAACTACAGAGCCCATGTGCCCTGGCGTCTGCGTGCCACTGCTAAAGAAGAGAAAACCTGCATGCCACAACTAGTGACAAGCCCACGTGAGGCAGGAGGTAGATGGGCTCCAGGCTAGACATTTACAACTGGCCTCCTGTTCACACTTCCTGGGGTGAGAAGAAGATGGGCTCCAGGCCGGACATTCATTACCAGCCCCCTTTACATTTCCTGAGGCAAGAGACAAACGGGCTCCGGACTACACATTTATGACCGGACTCCTGTCTATATTTCGAGATCTGCACCTCAATATAAAAACCAGCAACAGAAATAGGGTAAATAACCGGACATTGGACATTTTTATGGCAGGGACAGAGTAGGACTAAACCCTGCTAAAAGATCAAGAGATCATACATCCTTAGGGCATGGAAAACATTGCACATGCGCAGAAAGGCTCCTTGGGGGTCAGAAAAGGGGGGGGGGCTTCCCTGGTGGCACAGTGGTTAAGAATCCGCCTGCCAATGCAGGGGACACAGGTTTGAGCCCTGATCCGGGAAGATACCACATGCCACGGAGCAACTAAGCCCGCGAGCCACAACTACTGAGCCTGAGCTCTAGAGGCCGTGAGCCACAACTACTGAGCCCGTGTGCCACAACTACTGAAACCCGCCCACCTAGAGCCCATGCTCCGCAACAAGAGAAGCCACCACAATGAGAAGCTCGTGCACCACAACGAAGAGTAGCCCCCGCTCGCCGCAACTAGAGAAAGCCTGCACACAGCAATGAAGACCAAAAAAAAAAAAGAGGGGGCACCACCGCATAATATGTGATGTAATATGTGATGCTAAGGCTGTCCCATAGGCCTCTGGGCTGTAATCCATCTTGGAAAAACGTTGCGCACACATGTTGTAGAGACTCCTAAGGCAGGTCAGGTGTGGAAAAAGAAAAGAGATAATTGGCCAAAGGTAAACAAAGACCGGAAGAACTGCCCTGTATAAATGACCTAACCACTTCTTTACTGTGCTCTTCCTCATTAGGGAGGACGCCCACACCCTTTCTCTCCGGGTGTGCATCTCTGCCTTGCTTCTATCTTAACAAACTTTCTCTGTGTGCTCTCCCACTTGTTGCTGTGCTATGTCTCTAACGATAAACTTTGTACCTGTTTTTACAGTTTTGCCTCCGTGAGAAATGCACTTTTCACTGGGGGCAAGAGCCAGGGGCTGTGGTGGCTAGGATTCCTGGTTTTCATCCAGGCTACCCAGGTTCAGTTCCTGGGCAGGGAATTAAGATCTTGCTTCACACCACCACTCACTGCTGCCTCTCCGAGATTAGGCGCACCACAATTAAGAGCTGGCGCGCCGCAACGATGATCCCGCATGCTGCAACTAAGACCCGACGCAGCCAAAAATAAATAAAACACATAAATAAATAATAAATAAATCTTCAAAAAAAAGAGTGATTTCAGTGAACCCAGACTCTTGCATCTTCCCATACCTAGAAAAGCCCTAAATTCCTTAACTTGACATATATGGTTTTCTTTAATTAGCAGTAATCTTTTGATGTTCCCGACTACCTGCCCTTTGTTGCAAAACTCCTATATAACCTAGCTCCCCCCTTGACTCCTCGGAGCGGTTCCCTCAGGGCTACTTGAGATGCTGCCTCCCGGGTTGAAGTCCTAAAAATTCCTGCCGAATAAAATATAACTCTCAACTTTTAGGTTGTAAATATGTTTTAAGTCGACACCAGTATAGAAACAAATGCAGTGGAAAGAACACTGTGAGTGGCATCAAGAGCCCTGGGCTCTAGCCCCAGCCCTGCCTCATCTCACTGTGTGTCGTTGAGCTCCTCTATCCTCCCCTCTGTGCCTCAGCCTCCTCATCTATAAATGAGGACACCAGATTAAATGATTTTTAGTAGACTATATGCTCCATAAGAGGAAGGACTCTCATATTCTTTGTACTTCAAGTGGCTTGCACAGTGTGACAAACACATCTGTTGTGAAATAGCGAACCTAAGGTCTCTTCTAGTTCAGACATTGTAGGATTCTCTATAACAAGCACAAGTGTCGGCAGACAGGGCAGAGGGTCCCCAGAGGAACGGAACCAGACATAACTTCTTTGACATAAGAGAAGCCATTTTAGGCCTAAGCCATTTTGTGATCCAAGCCTGGCCACAAGGCTCGCTCTTGACCAGGTCAGGGAGATAATAAATCAGTTGTAAAGACTCCCAGTTCTGTTTTGAAGGTAAAGGTTAGCCTGAGGCACATTCTTGAGCTATTATGCAGGATCCAAAACCCCCTCAAGCACTCAACCCCAAGACTAACTGGAACTTAAGGAATGATGGTGCTGACCTTTGCTGACCCTGATGACTTCAATCAACTAGAGCTGAAACTCTGTCAGCCTTTACCCCAATTCTATGCTGAATTCTCCTCTGCTCAAGCCCCTCATGAATATGCATACACCACCTGAGTCCTTTCATAAATATGCATGCACCCTTATCGTAAAACTTCCCCAATTTTGCTGTTCGGAGAGGCACTGTTTTGGGAAATATCCCTGGTGTTCTTGCTTTCTGCAAGTACTAAATCCTTCCTTCTCTCCAAGCTCTTTGGCTTGGTTGTGTCTTTTGGCTTGACACCCACCAAGAGGGGAATCCAGTTTTTCAGGTAACACAAATATGTCCACAGGAAAAATTTCAGGACAGTTTTCAAAAAGCTTGGAATGTTGTATTGTTTGTAGTTAGACAGAGGTTGCAGGGCTTCCTATCTGCCAACCTAACCCATTTTTCAACACTGTCATCAAACTAAGGACAGATGCCATCCATAGATCTAGGTCATTGGAAACTGCATATGCTATAAATGGATTGGCTCTGCTTAAAACTGATTGGATTCTTAGCTGGTATCTTCTGAGAGCCATACTTCCCATCTGAAGTGTATTCATGGGACATTCTAAGGAAAAGAAAACCTTTAGACTTACTTACCCCCAAACCAGTAGGATCTTCTCGGTGAGCTGCCGTATTCAATACTTTTGTAAAGTTTATCCTTTGGAAAATAGTTCAGGCAGCCACTTCCTAATCTCTGTAATTAGTGAAAAGACACTTAAATTAATCTCTTCTCTAAGCATATGTTTGCACAGAAAGGAGATTTACGAGGTAAATAAGAGATTGTTAATTAAAGAGATTAAGTGTAGTTTTCCCTCACAAAGGAAGAGCTATTTTGCAAAATTCCAAGATTTTATAACTGCACATTTCCAATAATTAGGGAAACTATACCATAATGTTAATTATACAACTATTTTTAAAATATGCAAAATAGGATATATTTAAATTCATCATTAAATATTTTAATTTTACTCATAGTACTTCTGTTCATCAAAAATCTTCAGAGGTGACTGCTTACTTCAGGGCTTTCTGTTTTTGTGAGAAAGGCAATTTCTCCTGTTTAAAATAATACTTTATTAAGTATGAATCATAGAATTTGAGATGGAAGTGCTTTTCAAAATCATCACATATAAACTCTTTATTTAAAGATCTGGAGAAAGTGGGCAGAAACATCATTTGCTCAAAATTCTAACTAGGTAGAGCTCCTGATTTCTGGCCCAGAATTTCCATTATCAACATCTACAAAGAAGAAACACAGTTTTATTGCATTTTAACAACTCTATTTTGATGTGGACCATTTTTTTTTTAAGTCTTTATTGAATTTGTTACAATATTACTTCTGTTTTTATGTTTTGGTCTTTTGGCCCCGAGGCATGTGGGATCTTAGTTCCCCAACCAGGGATCGAACCCACACCCCCTGCATTGGAAGCAGGTTGTCTTAACTACCGGACCACCAGGGAAGTCCCAACAACCCTATTTTAAGAATTCAAATAAATTCTAATTATTGATTGATAGCATGGCTTATTCTAATAATTAAGAGCAGCATAAAGTAGTCAGAATAATATTTAATTAGGTGCATTAGCTTTGAAATGAGGCCTAGGTTTGAATTACAGTTCTACTGCGGCCTAGGGCAAGTTGCTGAGCCTCTCTAAGTCTCAGTTTCCTATGTGTAAAATGGGTAATAACTATCATTGGGCTTCTGTGAAGATTAAAAATAGCACTTAAAATGTGCCAAGGACCATTTAAGCGCTTTATATTTAACTCATTTAATCTATTCCACAAGCCTCTGAGATACATGTTGTTACTATCCTCATTTTGCAGATGAGAAAAGTCAGGCACAGAGATGTTAGGTAACTTGCCCAAGTTTACAAATAAGTTGCAAATAAGTGCCAGAGCTGAAACCTGAATCCAGGCATTCAGACTCCAGAGGCTTTGCTCCCTACCAGCGTACTATACTGCATCTCTGCAAAAGCTAGTGCACTTTAAACTCTTGGTTCAACCTGGCAAACTGTTAGTAACAAATGATGACTACTAGCATGATTACTAGATTAACAGTGATAGCAATGCTGAAAGCAGCAATTTCACTCTTATTAATTCTACTCTTAATACACATATATTAAACTTACATTACAAATATACACAGAGAACATATGCAAGTGGAAATGAGTCTGGAGGATATTAAACTGAAGCCAATGATGTCTCCTGACCAGAGTGACTGATCACTCTAAGGCTAAGAGTTCATTATGTTAGATATTATATAGCAAGGCAATTTAAAATCTTGAGAACAAAATATATGTACTTGAATAATGTCCATGTTGTAATTTATTATGAATAGACTAAGAAATGAAAATACTGTTCAGTTACCTGCCATGGTTTATATTGTGAACATGCACTATACTTGACAGGAGGGATAATGTCTTGTTCATTTTTGTATTTGTACTTTAAACATAGCCTGGGAAAACAGATGCAAGGCAAATATCTCTTGAATGAATGAATGAATGAAATACTAAGGTGGGAGAGTCTGCTTGGCAAGAAGCTTTTTAACGACCCAACAACATGAAGCCCTTTGCAACTCTCCAACAACAGATCCTTCAGGCGGTTACCCTGCCCTGTCCCAGATATCAGGCCTGGAAAGGCTACAGAGGACTTGGGAAACCCTGCAACTCAATATGGCTCTCAACGTCCTTGTTGGTTCCAAGGTGGAATCAGGCCTAAATCTCTAAATCTGAATCCCAGGACCCATTTCTGCCCCAATCTGCTTTTCAAAGGCTTTGAGATACTCAGTGGTCACTATTTTTTTTTTGGCCGCACCACGCCACATGTGGGATCTTAGTTCCCCGACGAGGGATCCAACCCGTGCCTCCTGCAGTGGAAGCTCAGAGTCAACCACTGGATGGCCAGGGAAGTCCCTCAGTGGTCACTCTAAACATAACTCATAGAACACTCTTTTAACTCTCCAGTACAACATTCCTTGATATATTCCAGAATATATCCACCTGTCATTTTCCATGAAGAAACTGGGACTCAGAGTCATGAGTTGCTAAAGGTCACACAGGGGCGAAGCTGGGGTACTGGACCTTATTCAGCTGGACTCCTGGTTCACTGTTCATGTAAATGAAGATTTCATATCCCCTTCCCTCTCCCCAAATCTCCCTCTGCACACATCTAAACTACACTCTGGAAGACCAAGGAATCTAAACCAAAGCTCAAACAGAAACAAAACCAGAAGCAAGTGGGAAACGGTCTGATTTGACCCACTAATGGTACAGATAGGGGAAACCGAGGCTCAGAGAATAGGAAGGTCTTGCCCAAAGTCATTCATGGAATCAGTACTAGGTCAGAACTCCCAAGGTTGCCCCAAGTTTTGGGGACAACCTGTGCGCAGTTTTTCCTTTCTGGCTGTTCAGATCACAAATGCCCCTCGCCCTCTCTAAGCGTATGGCCAAAGCTTATTTTTGATGGGGGTCGGGAGTGGGAGTGGGTGGAGGGGTATTTACCCAAGACTGGATGTAACGCCACCCAACGCAAGGCCGGCCAAGGGAACCCGCTCCCCTCTTCGGCCAGGTAAGCGGCTTCGGCTCAGAGAGAGCGAGGGCTCCCACCTCCCCTCCCGCCAGCTGCGCCTTTTCCTCCCGCCTCGGGCTCCATACCCTCCGGCCGGCCGGTCGGGCTGGAAGCTGAGGCCGACGGAGGACGTCGAGCCGGAGGGCACCCGCGGCCTCCAAGCTCCACAGCCTCCCGCGCCTCCGCCCTTAGCAACAAGGCGCGCGTCGCTAGGGCTGGAGTTCCGCCGAAAACCCTCCGGGCGCCCTCGCCGGCCGCCGAACTGCCGTTCCGCTCGCCTGACGTCTCCCGGGGTCGAGCCGAGCGCGCCCCGCCCTGCTTTCTTATTGCAACAGTGCGTGGACGAGGTTCCAGAGAATAGGATCGATGTGCCCAAGACCGCGCTGCCAGAGAATCTATATAATCCAAGGAAAGAGGGTATCACTGTAATAGCCACGGAGAAAGCACTTAATAAATGTCCTCTTTTAACTTATTCTTTGTCCAGATAGAGATGTTGCTTTATTTCTTTGGCGTTTTCCTTGATACCACCCAGGCAGAGATCCCTCTTTGTATACTTCCCCGGGTCTCCCACTTCCCTATTCCTTTCATTCTTTCGTTCATCAAACCTTTATAGCCCATCACCATAGCAAAGAGCCCCCGCAGTACTTCTTGAGGTCCAATGGGAAGACAGTTCCGGAAACTGACAGCAGCTACAAGACAAAGTTTTTGTAGTTGCAGTCGAATTGCTTCTAGACTAGAGTCTATTCATCTCTGTATTCCTAGTACAGAGCACAGGCTTGTTGAATGTTTGTTGAATGAATGAACAAATGAATGAATGAATGAATGGCAAGGACCTTAGCCAACATTTCTTTCACACCCTAATAGGTGCCTCCTGCAGTGCTGATCTCCCAGCAGAACTGCCTTCAATGACGACTTGTGCAGTTTCTGAAAGTTAGGTGTCTGTGGGAACAGAGGTTGGGATGGTGAGGGAAATGTACCTTCGTAGAATGTCAGGGCTGGCCATGGCATCTATCATCCAACCCAGAGAGGGAATCCCCTCCACAGCCTCTCCATCAGGGTTCCTCTAGCCCCTGTTGATGCTGCCTCAGTGTTGATGCTGCCTCAGTGTTGATGCATTCATTACTTTATTAGTCAGTGGCCTGTTGTTAGGAGACCACCCGCCTGACAGGAGATGTTGTCACTTGCAACATTGATCTAGTTCAGAGCTGAGGACTCTCCCTAGAAACTCAGTAACAACCTGGCAATCAGGAGAGACTGATTGCTTTGCCCTGGGGTACTGGGCTAGGCTCAGTGCAGCTACAGAGTTGACTTACCAGATCCCTGCCCGTAATATGCTCTGGGGATGCAGCCCCTCTGGAAGATGCTTTAGGCTTAAGGCACCTGAGACTCCCAAACTGGTATCTCTAGCCAGACTTCTCCTTAGATCTGCATATACACCTGCTTCCTGCCCATGTGCACCTAGCTGTTTAAAAGACACTTTGTCCTTGACATGACTCACACTGGAAACATTATCTTCCCCTCAAACCTGTTCTTCCTCTTTTCTCTCTGAGTACTGGGCACCACCATTCATCAATCACGCAAGCCAAGGATCTAGGAGTCATTTGTAACTTCACCCTCTCCTCTTTGTTCTAGAACAAACCCCGAGACCTCTCAATTCTGACTCCAAAATATCCTAAAAATAAAAATCTCTCCACTTCTCTCTACCCACAGCCCTGCTTCAGGCCAACTCATCCCAGGGTGTAACGGATTTAAAATGGCCACAAATTTGTTGTAGCTTCTCCTATCAGAGCTGGCCTTGTAACTTCTTTTGACCAATATAATGTGGTGGAAGTGACATTGTGTTACTTTTGAGTTTAAGCCTCAAAAGTTCTAGTAGTTTCTGCTCTCACCTTGGAACACTGCCACCATGGGAAGAAGCCCAGGCAAGCCTGTTTAAGACACATGGCCCAACCAATAGGTAGCACCGAATGCCAGACATATGGCATTTGAGACCATCCAGCCCCAGCTGAGCAATCAGATGACTGCGACCCCAGGAGTAACCATCAGAAAAACAGCCCAGCTGAGCTCAGCCCAGCCCAATTTGCCAACCCACAGAAATGTGAGCAAATAAACAGTTGCAATTTTAAGCCGCTAAGCTTTGGGATGGTTTCTTATACACAACAGATAGCTAATATCCAAATTCCTTCATGAGGTCTATAAGGTTTGGTATATACCTTTTGAGTCTCATCTTCCACCTCTACCACCCATACTATATGCTACAATGGTCGAAACTGCTTGCAGCTCCTTGGCTTTTCAGCTGTCACCTGTGAATCCTTGCATAGTTGTTCCCTCTGCCCAGGGCTCCTTACTTCCCTCACCTATCTCTGCCTAACTATTTATCCTCAGCTTACAGGCCATCTCCCTCTCTACCCTCAAGTCTTGCCTACCATTCCTGTCTTCCTCCAGACTGAGTTAGCCATCTTTCCTTTGTGCTTACAAAGACCACACACTTTCCCCAGCCTAGCATAATTTCTCATTTGCTTGTCTTTCTCACTTGACTGGGAGTTCTGTGTGGGCAGTGACTGATTGATTACACCTGGATCTATTTCTGGTGTCTAACCCAGGGTCTAGCACAGTGCTGCAATAAAACATTCTACTATGATGTTAGTGCCCTGTATCTGCACTGTCCAGTACCTGGCCCCAAGCCACCTGTGGCTACTGAGCACCTGAAATGTAGCTAGTACAACTAAAGAACTGGTTTTTAAATTGTATTCAATTTTAACTTTAACTAGCCACATGTGGCTAGTGGCTATGGTATTGGACAGCACAGTTCTAACACATAGTAGATGCTCATTGAGTATTTTTGGCATGGTTGTATTTTTTTCTTCTCGTCCTTTTTTTTTTTCTTTTTAAACAACCACTTCTGGTCATTACGTTCACTTCTCACCCTCCAAATACTGATGCATATAAGGATAGAGGTGATCCTCTATGATGTTAAGATTTCTTTCCCATGGTTGTATTTTTTTTCTTTCTTTTTTTAATCATTGAGTATTTCTGAATAAAAAATGAAAGAGGAGGACAGTGATGGACAGCCGATTAGGACACAAGATGGAACGCTGTGGGTGTAAGCAACATAAGTTCACGTACCCCCTCCTTCCCCTACACCTTTCATCCCCTCGGCTTAACGCTACCAGTGCCTCTAACTCTGCCTTGTATAAATATAATCCTAGTTCTTGGCTTTTTACTGCCTGAGCTGGTTATTCTCTCCTGGACTTGCCCAGTTTGATATCGTCTCTCCTCTGAAGTGGGCTGGTCCTGAGAGCCTTCCGGAGACAAGATCTGGTCTCATCCGGTCCCTTCTGGATCTGGTCTGGCCAGAGCAGAGAGGACTCTGTCTCCTCAGGGGCCTGGACTTCACCGCATGTGGTCTGAGGCTGTCTGCCCTGGCAGGCTGCCGAGTCCCTCTGAAAGGTGACAGCTGAGGCCGGCTGTGCTGTGAATACATCACAGGAGAAAAGAAGTCACAGTGTCGAGAGTCTTTTTGCCACTGCTGGAAACCATGCAGACCCCAGTCAGATGATTTCCAGCCCTGACACCAGAGACAGGCAGGCAGACAAGGGCTGGGTCTGCCATTAAGGAGCAGGCCTGCGGGAGAGTAAAGGCCGGGAATTTTCCTTTCCAATAGACTTTCCCGAATGTTCACTAATAAAAAGTTAAAAAAAAAAAAGACCAAAACCAAATGTCATAAGCAAGTGAAAAGTCAGATTATAGAGCAGAATGTACAGATAATCCCAATTTTTAAAAAATAAATACGTTCCGGACTTCCCTGGTGGTGCAGTGGATAGGAATCCGCCTGCCAATGCAGGGGACACGGGGTTCGATCCCTGGTCCAGGAAGATCTCACATGCAGCAGAGCACCTAAGCCCGTGCACCACAACTACTGAGCCTGTGCTCTAGAGCCTGCGAGCCACAACTACTGAGCCCACGTGCTGCAACTACTGAAGGCTGTGTGCCTAGAGCCCATGCTCTGCAACAAGAGAAGCCACCTCAAGGAGAAGCCTGCGCACCACAAAGAAGAGTAGCCCCTGCTTACCACAACTAGAGAAAGCCCACTCACAGCAACGAAGACCCAATGCAGCCCAAAATTAAATAAATAAATAAATAAATAAATGTGTTCCCACCTATGTCATATAGTAGGAGCTAATGAATATTTCATCATGTGTGAGGATCTGTAAATATACTGGTAGTACAGTTTCAGAATGTAAATTGTGTACGGTTCTTTGGTGAGGGGAGAGAGCAGAGTTCATGGTATAAAAAGAAATTTTGCCCTTGGTTGTCCCTCTGCATGGAAAGCTCCTTCCCCAGATATTCTCACAGTTTGCTTGCTGTCTTTATCTAGGGCACAGTTCCAGTGCCACACCTTCAAGAGACCTCCTCCATCATCCTTTCTAGATCAGCACCTCCGTCAGGCCCTCCTTCCTATAACAAGTGAGTCTTTTTCGTAGCTCCTATCACTTACCAACATTATATTGCACATCCATGTGTTTTATTTGTCCTGGAGAGTAGACTTTGTTCTTCTTTACTATTGTATCCTCAGTGTCTTAAATATGGCCTGGCACATAGGTAGATGCTCAATAAATCTGTTGAATGACTAAAATGTAACAAAGGTGTCCATTCTTCTCTGTCCCCTGCTCACTGTGTCCTGTCTAGGCAAGCCCTAAAGTTCAAATTCAGCCCTCCCCCTCCCACCAAGGCTCCAGAGGTCACCTTAGAGCAGCAGCTTGCAAACATTTTTGACCATGACCCTCAGTAAGAAATATATATTCAATCCCCAGTGCTCACTGAAACAACCAAAAAACCCTTACTATGAGCAATGTTTTCTGCTTCCTTTCATTCTTTTCTTTCCTTTCGTCTGTTCTTTTCTTTCTTTCTTTCTTTTTCTTTTTCTTTCTTTCTTTCCTTTTTTCTTTCTTTCTTCCTTCCTTCCTTCGTCCCTTCTTTTTCTTTCTTTCTCCCTTTCTTTTTCTCTTTTTTTTAAAATAAATTTATTTATATTTTATTTTTGGCTGCGTTGGTTCTTCATTGCGGCGAGTGGAGGCTACTCTTCGTTGCAGTGCGTGGGCTTCTCATCGTGGTGGCTTCTCTTGTTGCAGAGCACGGGTTCTAGGCGTGTGGGCTTCAGTAGTTGTGGTGTGCCGGCTCAGTAGTTGTGGCGCACAGGGTTAGTTGCTCCGCAGCACGTGGGATCTTCCCGGACCAGGGCTCAAACCCAAGTGCCCTGCATTGGCAGGCAGATTCTTAACCACTGTGCCACCAGGGCAGTCCTCTTTTCTTTTCTTTCTTGTCTCCACCATCTTAGGGCAGTGTTTCTAGGAGCAGCCATAGGGCACATTTGTAGCCTAGTCTGAGCACAACTGCCACAAATGCAGATTCCTGCATGACATGACACACTTGTGAATGAGAATCACAAGTCCATGACACACTTGTGAATGAGAATCTTACTGGGAAGTCTGTATGCTTAACTACCCCTCTCCCCCGACCACTCCAGGTAATTCTGAAGTCTGATAAAGCTTGAGAGCCACCACTTGGGAGTTTATGAGTATCCTGAGGCTTCCCGTGGGGACATATGTTGGGCAGGGCCTGATACACATTAAGGGAAGCGGCTGATCCTCCAGTTCCAGTCTAACTCAGCACCTGAGTGCTGGAACAGATGATTCCAATTTTATGAAAGTAAATCCATTCCGACCTAAGCCCCTTTCACTGTCTAGTCCCTCTGCCTGGGAGCACTTCTGGGGATTTTGCCCTTGCTTTCCTGCCTCCAGTCCTCCTAGGGCTACCACTGCTCTAAGGCCACACCCAATGAAGGGGCCCCACTTTCCCCAAGGACCTTAACCCCTTCTTCTCTCCCTGCTCTCCCCAGTCTCTTTTCCCTCCACACAAAATCACCTTCTGTTTTATGTGTTATTACCATATGGTTTAATAGCCCTCCGCTGCTTCAGCCCTTAGAATAACAACAAAAAATTGTAGCCACAATGTCTATGGTGGCTCATTTCCATCTCCATCCCCAGATGAGGGCAACACTGTTACGAGGACTTCACCCTTCCACCGGGATGCACTAGAAACTTCTTTTCATGCCAGGAACACTGCACCCCCTTAGCCAAAGAATCTTACACAATTTTCATCCTGAAAACTTGCTACAAGTATATTTACAGATCCTTACATGTATAATAAAACTTTTATTAGCCCTAGGGTATGCCATACACCCAAGCTAAGCACTTTGCAGATAAGAGCCCATTTAATTCTTGAAGCAGCTCTCAGGGATAGATACTATTATCGCCCCCATTTTAGAGATGAGGAAACTGAGGCACTAAATAATCTGACCAAGTTCCCATAACTGTAAGTGGTGTAGATCTGGGGCTGAAGCTGTAGGCGCTGAGAGAAGGGAAGGATTCTCTTCTCTTTGTATAGCTGTCGCTTAGAGAGGCCTCGGGGTTGAGGTGCCTGAGCCCCAACATGCAGCAGGATGTAGTGATGTGTTTCTTTAGCATTTCGTTCTTAACAAGTGTCCAGTTTCTGAACTCAGAATACCCTCTGTCACCCGAGGTCTGGCCCCTTCTCCCTTTGGCTGAGTTCTCTCCTCAGCCCTCTGCCAAGACCTCCTAAAGTGGAGGTTGCGGGCTGGGGAGCTGCACTCTCCCTGTATACCCAGGCAGACTGGTTTGGATCCCCCGCAGAGGGTTCTTTCTGGCTTTAGATTCCTTTATCAAATCCTAAGAAAAAAAGCCCCAAGACAGCTCAGGTATTATTAGCAGTACTTCCTTCTGGGGATGGGTTTTTCATCCATGTGCTTATTTGCACATTCTATTTTCTTCAGTAAAGATGCATTACTTTTTTCAATACTAGTTAAAATTTTTTTTTCAAATTAAGAAAACTTGGATGTAAATGCTTTGGGGAAATCAGCCTAACACAGATGTTCCACATTTGGCCTTGATATGTAATTTAAAAAGTATGAATCATATTACCACAAGTCAAACTGCCTGAGTTCCAATCACACCACTACCAAATAGTAACTGTGACTCCCCCTGGCAAGATCCTAAATCCTCATAAAAATGGGGATCATAGTAGTACTTTCCTTGTACTATTAGCAGACTCTTAGCAATTGCAGCCACTGTCTTAGCTCCAGATACTGTTTTGTGTTTTAACTCATTTAATCCTCAGCACAAGTCTGTGAGGTAGTTACCCACGTAATGCCCGTTTTGCAGGTGAGACACTGGAGGGTACTCAGCCAGTAAGCAGCTAAATGGGATTTGAGCTCACACAGTCTGACACCAGAACCTAGCTTTAAGCAACTTGTTTAAAGTTGCCTGTCAAAAGGAGCTGTTGTATTACATGATGGAATGCTTGTAAAGCGCTTAGCAAAATCCTGGCACTTAATAAGTGCTCAGTTAATAGTGCTCAGTTTCCTACAATCACATAATATTTTGTGTTTTATGTTTATTATGAAACAAACACACACAAAACGCGATTTAATTCAGCAAAAAATCTAAAAGACTGCTGAAGCGGGCGGGGTCTGTCCCGGGGTGGGGGCGGGGTGTGGGCGGACGCCCACCCGGCTGCGAGAGCCCGGCGGGAGGAAGAGCCGCGGCCAGCGTGCCAGGCGCTCGGCGGGGCCCGGGGGCGGGGTCAGGGAGGCCCCGCCCAGCCGCCACCTGCGACAGGTGGAGCGCGCGGCGCCGGGCGCTCGGCCATGTCAGTGGAGAGTGCAGGGCAGGGGCCGTGGCCCGGGCCGGAGCCGGGGCCGGGGCCGGGGTCCGAGCCGGGGCCGCTCTGCCCCGAACACGGCCAGGCTCTGAGGTGGTTCTGCTGCTCTGAACAACGGCCCGTGTGCGCCGCCTGCGCGGGACTGAGCGGCCGCTGCCGGGGGCACCGCATCCGCCGGGCCGAGGAGCGCGCGGAAGAGCTGCGGGTGAGCGGACGTGGGAGCTGGTAGGCGGCGGGCTCCGGAAGAAGGGGGCGCCGGCGGGGAGGCGCTGGGCGAGACCCGGCAGGGACCCAGCAGCGGGTCCGGGAGTCCAGGCTCCGCAGTGGCACTGGCTGTAGAACGAGGCGGTTAAGGGTGTGGCTTCTGGAGTCAGGCTGACCTGAGTTCGATTCCCACCTCCATCAGGTCCTCCCTGTGAGTCTCGTAATCTCTGAGCCTCAGTGTCCTCATTTGTAGTTTGGGGGCATTTATTAGAGTTTTTGTGCGATGGGGCCGGCCTTGGGCAATAACGGGCTCCACTGCTCCATTTGCCCGGGACAAGGTGTGCCCCAGCTTCCGCCCCTCCTCGCTCCTTAGCCCCTCGGCTCAAAGCCCTTCCCCTCATCCACCCTTCAGGCTTCCTGGTGAGGTGGTTTCTTTTCCCTTCCAGGATTGGCCTGGACTGTACTTCAAGCCGATTTCACTTGGGTAAACGGAGCGGGCGGGGAGGATATCGGGAGGTTCCTACTGGAACCCTTCATCTAGGGTTTCTTTCTCCCCACCTCCACTTCCAGCTTGGCTCCAAGCTAGCCACCTTCCTGTCACCGACCTCCCTTGAGATTGGAAAGTCAAGTCACCATGGGGCTTCCTGCCTCCTTCCACACCAGCTGTGGTCCCTGGGGGTTTCCTTGCAATTTGATTAACCTGCTTGATTCTCCCAACCTCTCCCTGGAGTTCTGCCCAGCTGTGAGGCCAGAGGGCTCAGACTGGACAGTAATAAACATACCTGACAGGGTGCTGGGACGAGGGATTCAGTTATTCAACGGCACCTGAAGGCTCCTGGTTGGTCCTACTTGTCACCACTTTCCCCATAGTGATGATGAAAATAAGCTTGGATAATGTGGTATAATGAACTTGCACAATGGATAGAGACTTTGCAAGTTCCAAAGCACTTAAATATCCGTTGTCTCATTCCAACCAGACCTTTGAAGCAGTGGCCCTACATTTTACAGATGGGGGAACGGAAGCCCAGAGAGGGGAGTAACTTTTTCAAGGTTCCTAATGTTCAGGGGCTGGACCAGGGGAGTCACTGACTAGGCCAGAGAAAACCACCTCTGCTTCAGTGGTTGGAGGGAGGAAGTGATGCTAATGGGAGTGAGAATTTAATAAAACCTTAAAAACAAAAGTTTCCATCAAGGCTGAATCTGAGTGGTAGAAGGAGTGAAGGCTGGGCCAGGGTGGCAGGCCTGCTGCTTGTTTTGGAATGCACTCTGCCCTGGAGCAGGGCGCCTTCCCTGAACCCTGCTGAGGCCCTTAGCATATTCATCTTCTTTTCCTGGAGGGAGATGTGTCTTGCCCTCTCTCCCTCCAATTCTGAGTAGACTGTGGCTTTTCTGCAGGCTTCCCCTGTCCCTCCAGCCAGCAAAGAAATTTTGCCCCAGGGCAAGATTGTTACTGAACTGGGCAAAATCAGCCCCAGTTCAACAACCTGTCTCTTACCTTCTGGATACCTGCCCTGTAGCTTTTCAGAAGCTAGTCTCAGTTCCCTCAATCCTACGGTGTGTGGTGACCACAGCTTCCTTCCAGTCGACTCAGTTCTTTAACTGTGTATTTGGACCGGTGAAGTGTAAGACTGATTCCTAACTGTGGTTGGAAGGATTTACAAGAGCTGCCTAGAAGAGACAGCTGAGTCGCCCTTTGGCAGATGGAACTGGGGCAAAGCTCTCAGGGGAAATGGTGCAGGAACTGCTGCTTGGAAGGGCTCCAGTTGTTACCTGGAGAAATGGAGTAGCAAAGCAGGGGCCTGGCCATGTCTCCTTGGGCAAGTCACTTCTCTGTGAGCCTCAGCTTCTTCATTTCTAAAACTCTCCCCTGCTCTCATGGCCGATGCTCACAGCTTCGGGATCTGTGAGCTGCTGAAACTCTTGTGACCAAGGAAGTGGGTGTTCTTTCATTCAACAAATATTTATTCAGGGCCTTCCATGTATAGGAACTCTCTTCCAGGTAGTAGGACATAGAGAACAAGTCAAAGTCATGGTGCTTATGTGCCTGAGGTGGGGGAGGCAGATACCAAAAAAAAGGTAAACAGACCCATGATATACAGTCAGAGAGTGAAAACGCAAGGGAGAAAAATAAGCTAAGTAAGGGAATGGGGTGTGGGGATGGTCAGAGAAGGCTTCTGAAGAGGTTACATGGAGTCGGGGAGCAAGACATATACGGGAGAAGACTGCTGGAGACAGAAGAAACAACAGGTGCAAAGGCACTGAGGTCAGGACAAGTTTGGTGTGTTTATGCAACGGTAAGAAGGCCAGTGTGGGGAGTGGTAGGAGGTGACATTGGAGAGATATGCAGATATGCAGAGTCCCATCAGTTAGGGCCTTGTTGGCTAAGTTCTCACTGTGGGTGTATTGGAAAGCCATTGGAGGGTTTTGAGCTGGGATGAGACCTGATCTGATTTCCTTACCAAAGGTGGCAGTGGCTACTGGGCAGGGGGGGATGGGTGGTGGTCAAGAATAAAAGCCCAGTTAGGAGACTCTAACAGCAGTTCCTGTGAGAGATAAAGGTGATCTGGGTGGAACAGCAGAAGTAGAGGAGACCAGAAGTGGCCAGAGGAGAGAGAGAATAATAAAGGGCCACCAGATTTAAGGATAAAGAGGGACGTGGGGCCACAAAAGGGGATGATGGACAGTGAAAAGTGCTAAGACTAATGTATTGGTGACTCCATCTAAGCTGAAGAATTGTTGGAATGGAGATTCTAGGGTACGTGATCTAGAAGGATGGGAAGTGGTGGGCAGGGTGCAGGATCCTTGAAATGAAGATTTTGGAAGTTGTATAGTTTTGAATAATGATGAGGTCTGAGATAATGACCATGGGAGTGGGTGGCTGAGGTGGGGTAAAAGGAAAAAAGTCACTGGAATGGAGTGAATGGACCAGTGTGGATCAAGACACCATGGGTGTCATTTGTGTTGCAGAACAAGATTGTGGACCAGTGTGAGAGGCTGCAGTTACAGAGTGCTACCATCACCAAGTATGTGGCTGACGTCCTGCCAGGGAAGAACCAGAGAGCTGTGGTAGGTAATTCTTCTGCTTTCCCCCCTCCTCTGGGCCCCCTCCTAGGATAAGACCTCAGCCTTAGGGGCTTGGACCAGTCTATGGTCCCTTCCCAACCTCACAGACTCATTGTGCTGTTAGCAAAGTTGGATGCCCAGGAAGGATGGTTTCCCCTCTCTCTGAGCCTTGGTTTTGCCATCTGGGCAGAGTGGATTATTCCCATCACATATTTGGTGCAAAGACTCCGATAGAAGATGACTTTCTTCAGGTAAAGGATCAGGAAGGGTAGCATTCCCTTATCATCTTAATTATTTTGTGCTCAGCCCCAGTATTATAAAATAACCTATGGATTTTACATTGTGTATTCTTTATGACAATCTTATGCAGTAGATGGTAGTAACATCCCTGTTTACAGATGGGGAAATGGGTCCCCTAGAGGTTAAATGACTCACAGCCTCCTGCCAGAGTCAGTTCTATGAGCTGGGTCTTCTGACGCTCAGCAGGTGATCCCTCTGCAACACCTCACTGCGGATCCTTTATTCAGTTGACTCATTGCCACTGCTACATCTTTACTCTCAAGTATGCCCTTCAAGGGCAGGGGCTATGAATTTCTTCCTGCACATCCCCTCCCTCATTCCCCCAAAGTACGTGGGACAGGCTTGGCACTATTTTAGTATTGGGTTGGCCAAAAAATTCGTTCAGGTTTTGCCATACCATCTTATGGAAAAACCCGAACGAACTTTTTGGCCAACCTAATTTAAAAAATAAATGATTTTGATTGCAAGGAACAGAACCCAGTTGAACTGGCGTAAGCGAAACAGAGAATTTCTTGGCCTGATAAAAGAGTCTTTCAGAACCTAAAGGGGACTAGAACCAGGAACGAGCAAGCTGCTAGAAGTCTAGGCAGCTGTTCTGTGTACATCTCTGCTTCTCTCTGCATGATGATTTCTCCCTCTCTCATTCTCTTTTTCCTCAGCCTTTTAATTTTCTTGTCTTAAATGCACTGGCTAAGACCTCAGTACAGTGTCAAATAGAAGCGTTTGTCGGGGAATACTTACAACATTTTGTCATTTATTTAATTATTTAACAAATCTCTGTGAGCACCTACCACACACCAAACACTGTTGGTCTATGTGCTAGAGATTCCACAGTGAACAAAACATACGAAAATTCCTGTTTTCATGAAGCCTACATTCTAGTCAGGGGAGAGGGCTAATAACAAATAAAATATATGCTATATCAAAAGGTGATAAGTGCTATGGAGAAATATAACAGGAAGTGGGATTGGTCATGTTGAGGATGGGGGTTGTAATTGCATATGCTGTGATCAGGAATCCTAGTTAAGAAGATTGATATTTGCACAGAATTTACGGGAGGTGAGGGAATGGACCATATATCTGGGGGAAGAGTGTTCCAAAAAGGGGGAAAGGCAAGTGCAAAAGCCCTGAGGTGAGAGTGTACCTGGCAAGTTGGAGTAGCAGCCAGGAGGCCTGTGAGGTTGAAGCAGAGTGAACAAGTGAGAAGGCAAAGGAGATAAAATTAGAGAGGCGAGCAGTGCAGGGAGCTGGGCAGAATCCTCACCGGTCAAAAGGCTGGGTAAAAGGCTGGGACTTTGCCTTTTATTTGGGGAAGGTGGGAAGTCATTAGAAATAAGACAGTATGACTTAAGATTTAAAAGGAGGGCTCTGGCTGCTTTGTTGAGAAGTAGGCAGCAAAGGTGAAAGCAGGGAGACCAATTAAGAAGCTGTTGCAGTAATCCAGGTGAGAGACATGAGTGGTTTGGACCTGCGTGATGGTGGTAGGAATGGTGAGAAGTAGTATATATATATGTGTGTGTGTGTTTTTATTTTTTTCTTTTTTGAAGGAAGAAACCTCAGGATTTGCAGATAGATTGGATGTAGGCCATGAGAGAAAGGGAGGAGGGGTCAGGATAACTCTTACTTTTTTTGATTTGAGCAACTGGAGGGATGGAGCAGCCATTTAACAAGGTGGGGAAGGACTGCGTGTAGAGTGATGGTTGGTGGAGGAGGAGATTAGGAGTTCAGTTGTATATGTGTTAGGTTGGAGATGCCTATTAGACATCCAAGTGAAGATGTTGAATAGGTAGCTGGATATATGAGTTGGGAGAGGGCTGGGCTGGAGACATAAATTTGAGATTCATCAGTGTACAAGTGAGTGTATAAAGTGAAAGCCATGGGAAAGGATGAGATCACTAAGTAAATAAGTGCAGATAGAAAAAAGCAGGGGAACTTCCCTGGTGGTCCAGTGGTTAAGAATCTGCCTTCCAATGCAAGGGACACGGGTTCGACCCCTGGTCAGGGAACTAAGATCCCACATGCCACAGGGCAACTAAGCCTGTGTGCCACAACTAGGGAGCCTGCGTGCCACAACTACTGAGCCCGCGTGCCACAACTAAGACCTGACACAGCCAAATAAATAAATAAAAAGTGGAAACAACTTAAAAAAAAAAAAAAAAAAGCAGGGGTCCAAGGACTGAGCTCTAGGGCACTTCAGCCTTTAACCATTGAGAAGATAGGAACAGGCAAAGTAGACCAAGAAGGAGCAATCAATGAGCTAGGAGTAAAATAAGAGAGTGTTGTGTCCCACAGTAGGTTTCAAGGAGGTGGGGGAGATCATTGGTGTCAAGTGTTGCAGAGAGATCAAGTCAGGTGAGAAATGAGAATGGACTATTTAGTAACATGCTCATCACTGGAGATCCTGGCAAGAGGAGTTTTGTAGAGCATTGCCTTGAAAGTTTGATTAGCGTGGGTTTCAGAGAGGATAGGAGAAGAGCAATTTGGGATAGTTGGCCTAGATGACTCTTAAGGAACTTTGCTGTAGAAGGGAGCTGAGAAATGGGATGATAGTGGAGGGGGATGTGGGATCAAGAGGGTTATATGTTTGCTTTGTTTTTAAGATGGGGGAAATTACTCTGTGTGTGTATGCTGATAGGAATTGTCCAGTAGACAGGGGAAAATTAATGATGCAGGAGAAGGGGGATAATCTGGTATAGCAAAGGGGGTGGGATCTAGTAAATAAGTGGAAGCGTTGGCCGTAGGTAAGAGCACGGGCAGTTTACCCACAGAAATAGGGAAGACAGAATGTATGGACACAGGTGCAGGTAGATGGGTGGATGATGGGCAGAGCTCATTGAAGTTCTCTTTTGATTGCTTCTATTTTCGTTATTATTTTCTCTTTATAATTTTTTTCCTTCAATTTTTTAGGGATTTACTCTGTTGTTTGTTAACTTCCTGCGTTGAACACAGTCTATTGACTTGAGTCTTTTTTCATTTTCAAAGTGAGCATTTAAGCTCTATATTTCCTTCTAGATTGACAGAGGGACATTCCACAATTTTGATATAGTATTTTCAGTTTCATTCAGTTATAAGTATTTTAAAATCTCCATTATGACTTTCTTGTTTTGCTATGTTATTAGATTTTTTATTATTTTATTAATTATTTATGCTTTAAAATTTCCAAATATGTGGTTTTTTTGTTTTTGTTTTTGTTTTACTGATTTCTAACTTAACTGCATTGTGATGTGTATGATAGCAGTTGTTTGAAATTTGTTGAGACTTGCTTCATGCCCTAAAGGATGGTCAATTTAGGTGAACGTTTCACATTCACTTGAAAAAATGTGTAGGATTCTATATATGTCTATTAATTAAGCTTATTAATAGGTTCAAATCTTCTCTATATTTACTAATTTTTATTGCCAGATTTATTTATTTATTTATTTATTTATTTTTTTAAACATCTTTATTGAAGTATAATTGCTTTACAATGGTGTGCTAGCTTCTGCTTTACAACAAAGTGAATCAGTTACACATATACATATGTTGCCACATCTCTTCCCTCTTGCATCTCCCTCCCTCCCACCCTCCCTATCCCACCCCTCTAGGTGGTCACAAAGCACCGAGCTGATCTCCCTGTGCTATGCGGCTGCTTCCCACTAGTTATCTATTTTACATTTGGTAGTGTTGCCAGATTTATTGATTACTGGCAAAGGGCATTTATATTTTCATACTATGCTGTGAACTTGTCTATTTTTCTTTATAATTCTGTCAATTCTTTTTATATTTTGGTGATATTTATTAAATGTGTATATTTAGATTTGTTATATATTCCTGGTAAAACATCCCTTTTATCACTTTGTAGTGACCTTTTATGGTCAGGAATTCTTTTTGTCTTAAAAACTATTTTGTCCTTTATTCGTTACTAGGCTAACAAGTGTTTTCCAGATATACTGCTTTCTTTCCTTTTACTTTCAACTTCTTATGTTCTTATGTTTTAGGTGTGTGTCTTAAAACTGGATTTTGTTTCCTTTTTTAAAAAAGTCCAGTCTGATAATCCCTACATTTTCTATGTAGTCCACTTTTTCTATGCTTTTTTTCTTCCTTTCCTCCCTTCTATTGAGTTAATCAACCCCTCCTCCCTCCTTTTTTCCCTGTGCTAGCTTGAAAGTTATACCTTCTATTTACAGTCTATTTTTGGTCCCCTTAAGATTTTAACACAAATAAATACTCAGTGTCTAAAATGAATCAACCCGAATGATACAAGTACCATAAGAATGCTTTCAGTCAGTAACCCCTCAGGTCTTACATGTTGTTGTCCAATATTTTAGTTAAAGTACATCTTTTAATAATTCCCTCATTCATAGGAAGTTTTCCATTTTCATTTATTTATTTATCTATTTATTTATTAATTTATTTAGGCTGCGCCGGGTCTTTAGTTGCGACATGTGGGATCCTCATTGCAGCATGCGGGATCCTTTGTTGCAGCACGTGGAATCTTTAGTTGCGGCATGCGGGCTCATAGTTGCTACATGCGGGCTTCCCAGTTGTGGCATGCATGCGGGATCTAGTTCCCCGACCAGGGATCGAACCCAGGCCTCCTGCACTGGGAGCGTGGAGTCTTCCCCACTGGACCACCTGGGAAGTCCCAGAAGTTTTCCATTTTTGATCAGAGAGGTCTTTATTGTGCTCTAATTTTTGTATGATGGTTTAGATGAGTATAAGATTCTAAAGTAAATCACAAGCCCTATTCAGGGCAGCTAGTTGAGTCCTCAGCTCTTGATTACACTGGTTTTCAGTTTCCTCTCTACTTTTGGACTCCAGGGGATTTCCTTTCCCGAGCTGCCAGAGTAGCTTCACTTTTTTTTTTTTAATTTTATTTATTTATTTATTTATTTATTTATTGGCTGCATTGGGCCTTCGTTGCTGCGCGCAGGCTTTCTCTAGTTGCGGCAAGCGGGGCTACTCTTCATTGCGGTGCGTGGGCTTCTCACTGCGGTGGCTTCTCTTGTTGCAGAGCACGGGCTCTAGGTGCACAGGATTCAGTAGTTGTGGCTTGCAGGCTCAGTAGTTGTGGCTCGTGGGCTCTAGAGCTCAGGCTCAGTAGTTGTGGCACACAGGCATAGTTGTTCCGCAGCATGTGGGATCTTCCCGGAGCAGGGCTCGAACCCGTGTCCCCTGCATTGGCAGGCGGATTCTTAACCACTGCGCCACCAGGGAAGCCGTAGCTTCGCTTTTAAAAGGAGGTTTTGGGCTATTTTTCCAGCACTTCTGTGTTTTGTTCTGGGAGGGATTTTAGTTTATTTAGGCATATCTTTGGTGAGCAAAGTTTTCTTTTTTCTCTGCTATTTTTTTCTGGGAATGACTCAAGAAACATGTTGAAATTGACTGCAGCCTTCTTGTCCGGGAGTATCTGATGCATATTGGGTCTGTCCTTGATCCTGATCACAAAGTACAAATGTGGCCGCAGAGACCCACCCATGGGAAAGGCATTGAAGTGGGATAGAGAGAAGAGCAATATCTAATGTAATCAAATATTTATGTGCTGGGCCTTGTTCTATTTACTTTATATGTATTAACTCATTTAATCCTCACAATAGCCTTATGAGGTTGGTACTATTATGATCCTCATTTGACATATTAGAAAACTGAGGCACAGGGAAGATAAGTAATATGCTCAACGTTCCACAGATAGTAAGTGGAACAGCGAAGATTTAAACCCAGGCACTGTTTCTACAGCCTAATTTCCTAACCACTGCATTATGTTGCCTCAAAAGAACACTGGAGTTGGAGTCTGAATCTCTGGGTTCACTTGGCCATTCACTCAGCCACTCTCTCTTCTCCATTGGGCAAATTGTGGGTCTCAGTTTTTTCTGAAGCAGGTCTTCAGGGGCAGGGAATGAGGAGAGCTGCTGGCTACCTGTGACTTTCTGGCATGAAGGAAACAGTTCTGCTCTCACTTGTCTGGCAAGAGTGCAGGAGCTTCATGCAACAATGCCTTTGAGGAGGATTGGTTACCAGATGGCATTGGTATAGGGGAATAGTGTTGGACTGAGAGTCAACAGAACTGGGTTCTAACCCCTGCTCTGCCATTGACTTGGCATGTGAGCACTACCAAGAGATTTTTTACTAGTTGGAAGAAACTTTCCCATTCAGTCATTCAGTAAATATTTGAGCACCTACTCTGTGCTAGATGCTGTGCTACCTGCTAGGGGACACATGTTAACTTCATTGACTTAGAATTGATTTCAGCCCTCCTGCATGGAAGGTGAGAATTCTATCATGGAAGCAGTTAGAATGAACAGATTTGGGAAGTAATGAGCTCTTTGTCCTCAGCCATGGTCAAAATATTAACTGGACTACTGTTGGTGTGTATCCTGTTGATGGAGAAGACTTTTTAGTCCTTTCTGCTCTGCAATTCTATGATTCTCTGACCTTGGTCTCTTGACCTTGGGATTCCCAACTGTGAAAAGCAGGTGATTCCAGCTGATCTGTAAGTCCTGCCCAGCTCTTTCATTCTGTCATCTTAGCTCCATGAGATATGGCCTGGATGTCTGGATCTCAAAGTTCTTTACCCTAAACCACATTTGGGAAATCTTAGGGCTCGGATGGTTTAAGCACTGTTTAAGCACTGCCCTTACTGTACCCATGGCAGACATTGCTAATCAATCTCAGCACTCCTTCCGGCTGAGCCCAAGCCCTCCTAATCTTGACTGGGGCTCTGCCAGGACCCGACTCTTCGTTTTATCTTTTGTCAGAGCACAGCCAGTGCAGCACGGGAACTGGTCATCCAGCGGCTGGGTCTGGTGAGGAGTCTGTGTGAGAGCGAGGAGCAGAGGCTGCTGGAACAGGTGCATGGTGAAGAGGAGCGGGCCCATCAGAGTATACTGACACAGCGAGTCCACTGGGCCGAGGCACTGCAGAAGCTCGACACCATCCGCACCAGCCTGGTGGACATGCTCACCCATCTGGATGACCTCCAGCTGATTGTAAGTCAGGCAATGGTGAAGACACAGCCAGTTGGCCAGACTCCCCCAAGGTCTGAAAACATCGAGAATGTTTATTGGTAGGAAGTAGGTGGAAAGTGATAATTTGGAGAATGTTTATTGGTAGGAGGTAGGTGGAAAATGATTAATTTGGAAAAGGGATGAGACAGGGCAATAAAACTATATAGATTTTTTTTTTTTTTGCACTTGGTAATTATTCTTTCAATAGTGAGCAAATATTTACTGAGTGCTTACTGTATGCTAAGCATTGTGCTATGGGGTGGAGGTATAGGCTACAGCTGTCAGCAACTCACAGCCTTATGGAAGAGACAAATGTATAAAACTGATAATTAGGATATGGAGGGATACGTGCTATGGTAGAGGGCACTACTGGGATCTGGGGCCCCTGCAGTCCAGCCTTGAGGGAGTGGTAGTCAGGGAAGGCTTCCTGAATTAAGCAACTTAGAAGCTGATGCCTGAAAGACAAGAGTCACAGCTTTATTAAAGGAAGTGGGGAGGAGGAGAGAGACCAGAAGCTCGAAGAGAGAACACTGCACTGACAAGGGGTCCACTGCAAATACAGAGCTCATCCTCACTCCTAACACCCAGAAATTACCATGGCCAATATGCTGGTACATATCCTTTCAAGGTATTTTATATAGATATGCAGGTACCTGCAGTTCTAAGGTGACAGTGCGCCATCTGAGTAGATGCGTCAAGCAGAGAAATGAGAATGTGGAACAACCGAGCTGTCCCGCTGCAGTTCAAGGGGGGCGATTTCCGTGACTGTCCCAGATTGTGCGTTCATTTCATTACACAGCTTCCATGTGCCAAGCACATTCTACCCCAAACGTTGGGACAGTCACAGCAGAAGATTCAGAAAGAGTCCTAGCCGTTGAGCCGGTGACAGGCTTGGTGGGGGATGAAATGTTGAGTAAATATGTGATTGTCCTGAAGTGTAGCTGAGGGAAACCCAGGATGCCATGGGACACAGGGAACAGAGGGGTTCATTGATGGGGGAGGTATGTGAAGAAGGATCCATAAAGTTTTGTGCGGGGTCTTAAAGTAGGAGTAGACGTTTGTATTCTAGAGTTTGTCCACGTGGAGCCCTCCATGCAAGTTGATTATATTTAAGTCTTGATGACTGCCTGCTGGGTTTCTGGTGCCAAGCCTGACTCTGCTTTCTTTTCTCACAGCAGAAGGAGCAGGAGATTTTTGAGAGGTGAGTATGGGCCCCGGTATTTGCTTGGGCAGTCACGGAAACCATGGCCTTAGGCCTCTACTTAGTCCATTGCCGTCAGGCCCCGCTGCTCCTGGGAGGAAGCTCATGGCGGGCAGCTGAGTACCTTCCCTGAAGCCAGGCTCAATGGACAAGAGTCTTCCTGCCCCTAGCTTGGAGAGCTGCTTTAGACCCATGTGGAAGGGCAATGAAATAGATAATGAGTCAGAGGCTTGCCATGGGCTTTCTTAAATATTATCCTATTAAAAAATGTACAGTCACCCTGTGGGAGGGGTTTCCCACCCCCATCTACAGATGAGAATGCTGAGGCTCAAAGAGGGGAAGGGACTTGCCTAAGCCCCAGAGCTGGGGCTTGGACCCACACCTGACACCTGACCCAGTACTGTCTTCTCTACCTCACTTCCCCTTTCTCTGATGAAAGAATCTTTGAAATTTAAGTCTGCATTACCACTCAAAACTTCATTTTAATTATGCAATAATAAAAGAATTTCACCAGGCCCTAACTGATTCTGAAAGGTTCTGAGATCCAAGAGCCTGAGGAAGTGGCCGAGAGGGTGTAATTTTCCAGGCAAAGAAATTAAATTCTTACACTGTGTGTGTGAGATTTCAGAGCTGTACTTGGGGAGCACAGTCCATTCTTCTTTATTTTTATATTTAAGTTCAATAGCAATACATGTGCATAGGAGAAAGAAAAAAATTTTCACCAGTATAAAACCATTTAAAATTAAAAATGTCTCCATCACCTCTTCCCAATCCTGTTCCCAAGTGGTGATCAGTTTTAACAGTTAGATGTGTGTCTTGTAGGCTTTCCTATGTTTAGTCATAGGAGAGTGTGTGGGATTTTTTTTTCCTTTTAAAATTTTTTTCTGAAAACGTAGACGGGATCGTTTCATACTTGTTTTATAACTTATCAGGCTATCTATCTTGGAATCTTTCCATATCAGTACATTTATATTTACCTCACTTTTTGGAAAGTCTTTGAACTATTCCACAGTACAGATGCTCCTAAATTTAATTTACTGTCTCCTTACAATCTTTCCATGCTTCTGCTAGTCTTCTCTTTCTCCTTTATCTTCATCATCTTCCTTTAGCAGTCTGTCCTCAATATCAAGCTGATCTGATTTTTGAAAAAATGTTTTATCTTTATTTTTTGTTTTGAAATATTTTAAACTTACAGAAAAGTTGCCAAAATAGTATAATGAACTTAGAAATATTTTATTTATTTATTTATTTATCTATTTATCTATTTATTTTTGGCTGCTTTGGGTCTTCGTTGCTGCGCGCGGGCTCTCTCTAGTTGCGGTGAGCGCGGGCTACTTTCCGTTGCGGCGCACGGGCTTCTCATTGTGGCGGCTTCTCTTGTTGCGGAGCACGGGCCCTAGGCGCACGGGCTTCAGTAATTGTGGCACGAGGGCTTCAGTAGTTGTGGCTCATGGGCTCTAGAGCGCAGGCTCAGTAGTTGTGGCACATGGGCTTAGTTGCTCCGCGGCATGTGGGATCTTCCCGGACCAGGGCTCAAACCTGTATCCCCTGCATTGGCAGGCGGATTCTTAACCACTGCGCCACCAGGGAAGCCCTGAACTTCGAAATATTAATTGATAATATTTGGCCACATTTGCTCTCTCTGTTTCTTATCTGTCTCTTCCTGTCTGTCTTCCTGTCTGTCTGCCTATCTATCTATCTAATGTATATATAAAACAACTTTTTCTTTTCTGGCCTATTTGAGAGTAAGTTGCAGAAAGCACGACTTTTAATCCCTAAATACTTCAATGTGGATCTCCGAAGAACAGACATTCTCTTACATAACCACAGCATTCTTATTTATTTATTTAATTTTGGCTGCGCTGCGCAGCTTGTGGGATTTTAGTTCCCCAACCAGGAATTGATCCCGGGCCCTCAGCAGTGAGAGCACGGAGTCCTAACCACTGGACCACCAGGGAATTCCCCCACGGTGTATTTATTAAATTCAGGAAATCTCATGTTGATGTAATACTATTATCTAATATACAGTATGTATTCAAATGTTGCCAGTTGTACTAAAAATGTGCTTAACAGTGTTTGGATTTTTTCCCCCGATCCATCTACTCTTTTTAAATCTGTAATTGTGCCTTAACCTTTTATTTTCTAGACACTTTTAAAGAGTCTAAGGACAGTTTTATAGACTGTCTCGCAATTTGAGTTTATTTAATGTTATCTCATGATTAGATTCAGGTTATGCATTTTGAGCAGGAATATTTCATAAGTGATTTGTCCTCAGTCCATCATACCAGGCGACACATAATGTCATTGCCTTGGGTAGAATCTGTAGATTGCCTTGGGTAATATGGTCATTTTAACAATATTAATTCTTCCAATCCAAAAACACGGTGTATCTTTCCATCTGTTTGTGTCATCTCCAATTTCTTTCATCAGTGTCTTATAGTTTTCTTAGTACAGGTCTTTTACCTCCTTAGGTAGGCTTATTCCTAGGTGTTTTATTCTTTTTTTTTTTTTTTTTGGTATTTTGTTCTTTTTGATGTGATGGTAAATGGGATTGTTTCCTTAATTTCTCTTTCTGACAGTTTGTTGTTAGTGTATGGAAATGCAACAGATTTCTCTATATTAATTTTGTATCCTGCAACTTTACCAGATTCACTGATGAGCTCTAGTAGTTTTCGGGTGGCATCTTGAGGATTTTCTATGTATAGTATCATGTCATCTGCAAACAGTGACAGTTTTACTTCTTCCTTTCCAATTTGGATTCCTTTTATTTATTTATTTTGTTGTCTGATTGCTGTGTCTAGGACTTAGTTTGCTTGTTTATTCACTTATTTAGTATCAATATAGACTCATTGATTCTTATTTTATTCAGTGCATTATAATCTGTTAGTACTATTATTAATTTTGATCTTCAAAGTCTCCCAGATTTGGCCAGTAGGAGCCCCTTCAGGCCAGATCCTGTGTCCTTTTGACAACTCCTCATCATTCTTTGAGTACTTTCTTGCTTTCTGGCACAAGAAGATATCCTAGGCTCAGCGTGTTCTTTTCCTGCCTCAGCCTGGAATCAGCTAATTTCTCCAGGGTGTCTTGGGTTTTTTTACTGGGGAATCGTATTGAAAAACCAAGATTGAGGCATTAGGTGTGTTCATTGCTCCTGATGCGCCATTGCTTCCAGGCCTTCCCAGTGGACAGCATACAAAGCTAGGGAGTGTGTGTGCATGTAACTTTTTTATTCTTGAGTTTGTATCACAACTTCTAATTCCAGTCAAACACCACAGGATTTTTCCTTTGCCTTCTTTTATTCTATATCTATGTTGTTCTTCTTTCACAGTGAGAACCTTGGCTCCCAACAGCAGCAATATATTTATTCATTTGTTCAGTCCTATGATACATGCAGCATTGTTTGAGAGTTGCTAAACCCATAGTATGATTGACAAACCTACTAGTAGAGTTCAAGACTTGTTTGTAGTCCTTTGTGTCTTTGTGCCTTTAGACTGAGGGTGCATACTCTCAAAGTAGAGTCAGCCCTCCATTTCCATGGGTTCCCCATTCATAGATTCAACCAACCATGGATTTGAATGTTTTCGAATCTGCAGATGGGGAACCTCAGATACAGAGAGCTTGACTATAAGGGACTTGAACACCCCGTGGATTTTAGTATTTGTGGGGGGTCTGGAACCAGTCCCCCCAGGATATGGAGGGATGACCGTACTGTTTTCAAAACCTGTTTGTTGGCCCCCAAGGTTATTTCCACATCCGTGGCTGAGCTCAACCCTGGCCTGCCACGGCAGCAGGTCCCCCTGTACAGACTGGGTATTCTGTTCCTGGCCAGGGCCCTGCTGTGTCCCAGCCCCACTTCACTCCCGCTCCTTTGGGGTCACGAGTTTTCTCTTCTGTACCATGAGGTACCTGGACCAGGTGGTTCTCTAGACTCTAGTGTCTACGATTGGCCTCAGATTTGCTCTGATGATGATTTAGCACGGCAGACACCAGCTCCTATTTCCTCCTCACCTGTTGGCTGGGGCTTCTCCAGAGCCAGCCTCAGTGCTTTGAGAAGATGGCAACAGAGCCTCTCTTGTCCTGACCACAAGGAGCCTTTGTAACCAGAGCCTGCTTTCAGCTTTTCTAGGGCTCTGTTAACCTCGCTCCTCCCAAGCCAGAGCAGTCAGTGTCAGTCTTAAAAAAAAGAGCTCACATCTATGAGGAGACATGCCCCACCCTCTCCCCCCCCGACCCCCATCCTCTGTTTATGGACAGAGCCACAAGATTTGGGGAAGAGAGTGTGTGCTGTCACTTCTCTGCTGCCTGAGCTCAAAGGCCATCTTTGGGATTAGAGGCAGTGGGAACAAGAGAAGCCACTGCAATGAGAACCCCGCTTTTAATATATTTTCTACTAAAAATCAAGCTGTCAAGACAGGAAAATATTACCGGTTTTGTTATGACAAGAAAAGAAGTAAGAATTGTGAATTCACAAAGGATGAAAACACAAGACATTGATCTCATTATACATACAGTATTACAATAAGCTGATTAGCTGTGAACTATTAAAACATTTAAGACTTCACATACACACATGTACCTTGAAACAAGAAACACAGGACAATTTTAATCTTTGATATGTCATAACTACCAAGAGAAAGAACATCACTGATTTGAGTCTAATTGTTTTCTTGGCATACAATCACTATATAGGCCAGGCCTAAAGCATACTGTATATTGTTAAAGACATCTTCAGGCAAATGTAAACGTTCTCATTTGGGAGCTTTTTCTCCCTACCCAAACTGGCTTTCTCAGAAGCCAGTTCAGAGGTCTGTGAAGCCCTGTGGCGAATGCTCACTTTGCCCCACACCCCTTCAGATTTTACTTCAAGTCAGGGGAAAGATTATGTTGAATGGTGCCTGGATCCCAGCCTGGGTTTGTTCTGTTTTTGCATGGAGGCAAGAGTTGAATCCAGGTCTTCTTTTTAGCTTGAGTGCTTTCTCTGAATCTCCGTTCTTTCCTGTCAAATGGAATAACAACTGCCTCCCAGGTTATAGCAAAGATCATAGAGATTCTCTATAGAAAACAGCAAGCCCAGAGCCTGGCTGCTTAATAAATGGCAGTACTCCCCTCCTAAGCATCTTATGTTCCCAAATCCCTTCCAACAAAACCCAGTCCCCCCTGCGAGCTGAAGAGAGGTAGTTATTGGGAGCAAAGTGCTATGTCTACTTTATGGTTGGGGTGATCACTGATAGTTCCTTCTTGCGTGACCCTTCAGGGCTGTTTGCATTTTAAGAGCAGAGGAATGGCTGTACCTTCTGACCACACCAGTAGATTTTGCTGCAGTAGGTTTTGTAGGAAGGCAAGATTTTCTCCACGCAGGTCAGTGGAGCGGAAAGACTGCGGCACAGAGGCTCAGGTCCTCCTCCCAGCTCTGCTGCTAACTCACCAGAGACACTGGCAAGTTGCTTCCCCCATAGAACACACTGACTACAAGTTCTGATACTGGCACCAAGTACTTACCTCCCTGTAAACCGTGTGCCTTGCTGGAATTAAGGCTCCAGGGCATAGAGGGAATGCCCACTTCTCTTTTGGCTCCAACCCCCTTTCGGGGCTCCTGTGTGGGGCCTGGCTGCCATTCTTTGTGTCGCCCTCGTGGGAAGAGGATTTGACTTCTGTCCCCCTCCTGTATGGATCCAGATACATTTCCAGAACCTTCCTAAATCTCTATTTTTTTTTTTTCTTTTCCTGCATAAGGACGGAGGAAGCAGAGGGCATTTTGGATCCCAAGGAGTCGGAAAAGTTAAACTTTAATGAGAAGTGCACTCGCAGCCCACTACTGACCCAACTCTGGGCGACAGCCGTTCTCGGGTCCCTCTCAGGTTAGGAGCTGCTGGAGCCTGGCACCAGTTGGAGCAACTGGGCTTCTGTCTGTCTGTCTGTCTGTCTGGGGTTTGCTGCTGGGTCACAGTGGGGACCAGTGCATCTGGGATCTCAGCTTGAGCAACCAGTGATACTGGATGCAGGCTTGTCTATGGAGTCAAGGTTCTGGACAGGCCTGGGGCAGCTGGGCCAGGTCCTCCCTGTTTCCACACCAGCCTGCTCTGTGGTTGGGTCTGGGATAAATCTTGTTCCTGGAAATTACGTCCTCCTTAAGTCCTGCCCTAGTGCAAGAGCTCAGTATTATTTCTTGGAAACCTAGTTTCTCTTTAAGAAGATATAATTGATGGGCAACTGGAGAGCATCTGGAGCGAGAATTGAGCTGCCCGGATTCGTCTCACTTACTAACTTAACATTGATCAGGCCAGCTAACATGGTCTCCTGCCTCCAGGAATTCCCCCTGAGTGGGAGGGTTCTCAAAGCAGGCTTCCCCCAAGCTAGATGGAAGCTTCCACACTGCCCATTGTGGTATTTTCACAATTCACAGAAAGGTTAGGTTAATGGATTGAATTTTTCTCAGTTTTAATCCTCGCTCCCTGCATGTTATCCCTAAAACGTTAGTACAAGCTATAGCTCATCTTCTCTAGATTCTGGTATCCAGTAGTGCCTGATCTGCCAGCAGTCCCATTTAGGTAGTTGTAGGAAACTGTATATCTGATGCTTCCAAGCCTCCAGGAACCATGTCGCTAGGACAAGTCTGATCTGGAAACTGCAGATATGCCCAACTAGAATGCGATATGATCAGTGTTAGATGCTAAATGTAGGAACAACATGCTGGGTCTTCATTTTCCCCCTGCCACCAACTTGGTGTGTGACCTCGGGCAACTCGCTTCTCCTCTCTGGGTCTTATATCTATCAAAGTTAACAGATGAGGGTCTTGGACTAATAATAACTACTGTGGTCATGGCCACAATTTATTGAGCACTTATTAATGCTCGGCACTTTACATGCATCATCTCTTTTGATCCTCACATCCACCCTGTGATAAGTCCTATTCTGATCCCCATTTTACAGATGAGGAATCTGAGGCTCAGAGAGAGTAAATGGCTTATCTGCCAGTGAGTGGTGAGGAAGCGCTTTGCTACGTGGCAGGGCCAGGTTAGGGCTGAGGGTGGGCCGTGGGCAAGTCTGAGAATTCTTTCTGGCAGGCACGGAGGACGTGCGTATCAACGAGAGGACTGTCAGCCCCTTCCTGCAATTGTCAGATGATCAAAGGACCCTGAGCTTCAACGCCAAGAAGTCCAAGACCTGTGCAGATGGCCCGGAGCGCTTTGACCACTGGCCCAATGCCCTGGCCACCACTTCCTTCCAGGCTGGGCTGCATGCCTGGATGGTGAACGTCGAGAACAGTTGTGCCTATAAGGTGGGTGTGGCCTTAGGCCAGCTGCCCCGCAAGGGTTCTGGCAGTGACTCTCGTCTGGGCTACAATGCCTTCTCCTGGGTCTTCTCCCGCTACGACCAGGAGTTCCGTTTCTCACACGATGGGCAGCATGAGCCCCTGGCACTGCTGCGCTGCCCAGCTCAGCTGGGGGTGCTGCTGGACTTGCAGGCACAGGAGCTGCTATTCTACGAGCCAGCGTCGGGCACGGTGCTCCACACCCACCACGCGTCCTTCCCTGGGCCCCTCTTCCCAGTCTTTGCTGTGGCTGACCAGACCATTTCCATCGTCTGCTGACCTTTGGCCATGGGGAGACCAGGTCTACCTCCCCACCACCCTTTCAGGCCATGTTTCTACCCAGTGTCTTTTTCCCAGATGTTGCCTGTGCCCAGTGGGCAGCTTTTAGGAGGGGTTCTGGGTACAACCATTAAAAGCTGGGCATCTGTGGGGAACCTGCTACTCCCTGGGCCTTGGTTTCCCAAATGCACTGTGCATCTGCCCCTCTGAGGGTGTCTTGTTCACCACTTTATCTCTGGCATCCAGCATGGTACCTGGTGCATAGTGAGCATGTGATAAATCTTTGGCCAGCAAGTGGACGGATGGATGGATGGATGGACAGGTGACTGGATGCATGTGGTAGACTCTTCTGGAGCAGCACTGCCCCCAGTAGATGCCGTTCTCTGGCAGAAAAGCCTGTGGCTGAAGCTCTGTCATCCCCTCAGTTCAGTGTTTCTCAGTCCTTTTCATGACATGGCATACAGAGGAAATATTTTTCTAGCACAAGGACAACCTGGAAGGGATTTAGAACTCCTGCCAGGCTGCTGTTGGCCAGAGGACTCTGGCCTGTAGGGCTGTGTCCTCCCCCAGTTTTTGCGTAGCCACTGGGAAGACTGAGGGGACCCTGTCTCCAGGTAGCCTGGCTGCGGCACACCCGTCGGCAGTGCTGCCTCGGACTAGCCAGGGCTCCAGCCAGCACCCACCCATGGCAACAGGGACGAGCTTTTTCCCCAACTGCAGCTGATGCGTGCTCCCAACGAATGCCTTCTCTAACATAATGTGGGGACCAGGGTGAGGCCTTCAAGCCAGAAAGGGCTGAGGGAGCAAGAGGGCCAGCCTTAGGGAACATGTACATTATTAAAGGTTTTCAAAGATTGAAAATTTCTTCCATGTTCTTTGTTGGTAATTGGGCAGATCCCCCAGGTGCCAGCTCAGATCTTAGTGGTATGTTTGCTGGGAAAGGGATATCTTCCTCACCCCCATCCACATTCCCAGGTGTAGGCGGGAGGCAGCTCAGCATACACAGCTGAAAGAGCCTGGAGACAGGGTTCTGTGCCCTGCATTGCGGGGACCAAGGGCAAGTCCCTTCCTGTCCTCTGAGGAGGTCACTTTAGAACAGTGGTCCTCCCATTTTGTTTCATCTGGGAACACAGTTCAAAGGCAATCTTACCTGCAACTTACCTGTAAGGCTCTTGGGCTCAAAGATGGGGGCCAGAGCCCTTCCCACTCTTCAGTTTGCTCAATAATTTACTTGAAACACTGGGTGGATCAAATCAACTTTTTCAGTTGACATGACTTCTGAGGCCCTTGTAGCTCTGAAACCACAGCTCATGACCCATCTCCTCACTGCCTGACATTTGGGAATTAATGTTGGGTCACCCGGCCTCAGCACCAAGCCCAAGGAAGACAGACCCACAAGAGGTTTGGCCAAGTCTGAGAAGAGCTTCCCTGCCTTTGCCTGGGCAGTCTCTGCTCAAACCTGGGTCAAAGCCAATTTCTTCTACTTGGCACCCAAAGGCCCCCAGGCCATGCTCCCCCAACCACCAGTCTAACTCCCCACAGCAGTCTTCAGTCCACAGTTTGTGGGCCCACTGCCAGGAATGCCCCTCTTATCCCTCTGCCCATCTACCGGCCACCCCCAGCTCAGGGTCCACTCCAGAGCCCTCCCTGCCTGTTGGCACCAGAACATACACTGTGTATGCCTGTTTGTGTGCTTTTTACCTGTGGTACCCCTTGTGCCTGGTACTGGGCAAGGCACAGGTGTCCAGTAAATACGAAGTAGAGAGGTGTGTGAAGGGGGAAAGGCAGGAAGAGACATGGAATTTCTTTTTTTTTTTTAAAACAGATGTAACTTTATTTATTTATTTATTTATTTATTTTTGGGTGTGTTGGGTCTTTGTTTCTGTGCGAGGGCTTTCTCTAGTTGCGGCAAGCGGGGGTCACTCTTCATCGCGGTGCGCGGGCCTCTCACTGTCGCGGCCTCTTGTTGCGGAGCACAGGCTCCAGACGCGCAGGCTCAGTAGTTGTGGCTCACGGGCCCATTTGCTCCGCGGCATGTGGGATCGTCCCAGACCAGGGCTCGAACCCGTGTCCCCTGCATTGGCAGGCAGATTCTCAACCACTGCGCCACCAGGGAAGCCCGAGACATGGAATTTTAAAAGCCCAACCTACTTCTTCAATCTCCAGTGATTCCCCCCGTAGTCCCTGCACTCCTGCCACCTCATGCTCCAGTCCTTGTTCCCTGTGCTTTCCCACCCCCAAGCTATTCCTATGACTGGGGTGCCCTTCAAGACCGCCATCCTTAGGACACCTTCTCTATTCTCCCTGGATCTCCACTGCATTATGTCTTGTGTGACATGGATCCCATTCTACTTGTAACCTCGCAGTCAAGCCAATGGGCTTCGGAGTCAGACACGCCTAAATGAGAACTCCAGTACCTGCAGGTACTAAGCTCCTCTGATCTCAGGCTTCTCAGGGGAAAGAGTCGCAGAGGCTTCAGGGCCCGAATGAAGGGTCCCAGGACCTCTGCTTCAACCCTAGCAGTTTCTCATTTTTCCTGTTTTGCATGTTGGGGTTCCACATAAGCTCTCCCATGACGAAAGGCCCTGCTGCTAAAAAGAAAGTTTTAAAGTGTTGGTTTTGAAGCTAGTTGGGCCCTCATGAATCTTGTTGGAGGTGAGGGGGACTCGTGGTAGAAAATGGACGCAGGTGTGAGGAATGAATCATCTCAGAGACCAGGAGCTGGTTAGTGGGGCAGGGTTGAATGCCCCGCATTCACTGCTTTATAGTCGGAATGCATTATGGTGGCTGCAGGGGGAGGGGTGAAGGCCAGATCTCAGGGAAGGAAGGGGCTCCCTGTCTCCAGTGTTTGTTGGGCCCGACCGCTTCCCTCGCCTGACTCAAAGCCCTGGGGGTGAGCCCTCCAGGCAGTCAAGGGCAGGCAGGAGATGGGACAGTGAGGGGAGGATGTGTTCTTCGGGTACAGAATCCTTGACCGCAGGGTCCAAAGGCTCGGGGCCAGCCACCAGGAAGCTGTGCATACCTACGGCCCGTGCTCCCTTGTAATCACATTGGTAACTGTCCCCAATATGGGCTGCCACCGCCGGTTCCACCTGAGCAAGGCGCAAGGCCTCATGGAAAATGCGGGGATCGGGCTTGGGCCAGCCGGCAGCCTCGGAGGTCAGCACAAAGTCGAAGTGTTCCTGCAGACCAAGACCCGCCAGGATGTCCTCCAGTCGTCGGTCAAAGTTGGAGACCACTGCCAGCCTCAGACCTCGTTTTCGGCACCCCCTCAGGGTGGCCTCAGCCCCCTCCAACACCTGCCAGGTGCGGGAACTGCTGAAGTCCTCGTACAGCTGGTCAGCGATGGGGGCCACAGCCTGGGCATCCCGAACGCCTGCCTGGTGGAAGGTCTGCAGGACCACATCCAGCCACCACTGGCGGGAGGTGAGGCCGCGGCTCAGGCCATAGCTGGGGAAGCTGTGGCTCTGAGCCCTGTACGCCCGCCCGAAGGCCTGTCCCAGGGCCGCAGCCTCCACCTCCAGCCCGTGGGCCCGGGCCTTGGCAGCATATTCCTCCCCCACGGGGTGGCGGAGCCTGAGCAGCGTGTCCTTCACGTCCCACGTCAGCAGTTGTAACTGGAGCCGGCGCGCCATGGGTCTGCAGGAGGGGGGCCAGGCCACCCCACTCGCACCTCTGCCTCAGGTCCGGGGGCCTCTAGGGGAGGTCGAGCTGGACGGCACCGCGCCGAACAACCTGATGGTCTTCTCTTTCCAGGCTTCGTGGGTCAGATCTGCTGGCACTTAAGTAACGTCTTCACAGCAGAAGATCCTGGAGTGTGAGGGCAAGTGAGGTGGAAGTTCAGGCCTCGGAGTCCAAGACAGACTGGGTTCAAATTCTGACACTGCCAACTCACTGTGTGACCCTAAGAGTGTCACTCTCTGAAGCCCAGTCTCTTCAGGTGTAAGAGCACAGTGACTCAACCTCATAAGACTGTTGGACTAAATGAGATTATCTGTTCATTCCACCTATTATGTGCTAGATGTTGGGAAAGGGACAGATTTCTAGGCCTCATGGCATGCACAGGCATTAAAGAACAGGGGATACAGCTATCGGACAAAGAACCACATGAATACTTAAGCATAACGAAGACAGCATGTACCATGAGGATATCAATCCAGAAACCCAATTTAGTCTTTGTTGTCGGGGAACTTCCTAAGCAAGTGACGTTTCAGTGGAGATCTGAGAAAGCCTATTCAGGAAATGGAGGTGATTAAATATTCCTGGCACTGGAAACAGCAAGTGCAAAGGCCCTGAGGCAGGGCAAGGAGTCTGGTGCTTTGGGTAGATAGGGGCCAGCTCAGGCAAGGCCTCGTAGGTCAGCTAAGGAAACAATTATTATGACTGCTATTACTATTGTTCGGAATGTGAAAGACGGCAGAGTCCTTGCAGACCATCTGACCCACCCCTGGACTGTTCAGCCAGGAAAGACTGAGCCAGAGAGGGGCAGATATTTGCCTAAGGTCACAGCCAGCCAGCGGCACAGCCAGGACTAGAACCCAAACCTCCACATTCTCTGGCCAGTACTCCCTTCCGCTGCTTAGACGTACGTACTTGGATTTAAATTAAAAAAAAAAAAAAAAAATCTGATTTTAGTGAACCTGTACAGCCCAGGACAAAAGGCAGGACAGAGCAGCCTGTTCCTACCTGTCTTAAAGCCTCTCTCAGCCCCAGATGATGATGCCTGCCTGGGTGGAGAGCCAGTGAAGGATTACTGAGCCAGTGCACAGAAAACAAATTCCTCAGCCTAAAGTCTAGAGGCTGGACGCAGCTTCTTGCCCCAGACGGAACTGATTCCAGACACCCAACCTGTTCAGCTAAAACCTGAGGGGCCAGAGTTCAGAGTGCTGCCAAGTTGTTGCTGAGGGACGGACTTGGCTGGTGAATCTGGGGACAAGCCCTAGAGGAAGTTTGTCAAGGAAATGAATTTAAGTCAGTCTGGAACTTAGGGAGACCCGTCCAAAGACCCTCTCACTTTGCAGATAGGTAGACGGAGGCCCAGAGAGGGGCGGGAACTCGTCCATAGTCACGCAGGGAGCCACTGGCATAGCTAAGACTAGAACAAAGGGCCCACAGCGTTTTCCATTTCTGGAAGCCGAAGTTGGGGCCTGTGGCTGCAGGCCTGAATTGCTCACCCTCCCTCCCCACCTCCAGGGCTCGGTGGCGCCAAAGTCCAGGTAGCCTGCTGCTAGAGCGACATCTCTACCCCTGCGGTATGCAGCGGAACCTCCCGCGCCAGTGCCCGGGGCACATGACCCACCTGCCTCGCGGGGAAGCCGGTCAAGAAGGAAGCCGCAGCCGCACGCCCGCTCCGGAAAGGGCGCAGAAGCTCGGCGGCGCCCCTCTTCTCCCGTGTCCCAGCCCTCCGCCTGCCTCCTCCGCCTCGCCCCGCCCCCTCCCCTCCGCCTCGCCTCGCCTCGCCTCGCCCCGCCCCGCCCCCTCCGCCTCGCCTCGCCCCGCCCCCTCCACTTCTTTCTGTCCTCTCCGCTAGCTCCCGCTGCAGCTTCACCTTCCTCAACTCGGAACTCTAGTCCCCCCTCACCGTGCTCCTCTGCCCTCCCCGTCCCTTCCGTGACCCTCTCTGCCCCTTCGTAAGACCCACTCCTCCTCCCAAGGATCCGGACACCGCCCCCCCCACCCCGGAGGTACCCAGCCTGATTTGGGAGGGGGGGATTTGGGTCCCGGTCTGGCTTGCTTAGTGCTGGGTAAACTTGGGCAAGGCGCTGCCCCTCTCTGGTCTGAGTCCCCCGTCGGTACTAGGAGGGAATTGCTTTCAGGTGGAAACCTGTCTTAACCCAAGACAATTTGCTGAGGGTAGAGTCCTCTGCAGTAACCTGCTGATTTTTTTTTTTCTTCTGATGAAAAAAAAGTTGTCGTGTTCATCTCAAAAACGTTTGAAAATACAAAGTGTACAAAGTGAAAAGCAAAAGCCCAACCTCATTCATTCACTAACTGCTTATTGAACATCTACTCTGTGCCTGACCCTGTTCTTCACGGAGGATATAATGAGAAATAAGACGGGGTTCCTGCCTTCATGCAACATGGCATGGCAGACAAAAATCAAGATTTCAGAAGTGGTAAGAGCTATGGAGGTAGAAAACAATGGTTTCATGAGCAGTGGCGGGGGGTGGGGGGGGTGGGGGGTGGGGCGGGCCTCTTTGGATGAACCAGTTAGGGGAGGAGCAAAAGATCTGAATGGCAGCCAGGTGAAGCTTAAGGACAAGCACAGCTGAGCAAGGGCAATGGCCTCCCCATTTCCCAACCACTTCCCAGGGATTGCTGCAGTTTTGGTTGTTATGCTATCAGACATTTTTCTAGGAGCACACAAATATGCATGCAATTTTCTTTCTTCCTTCCCTCCACCCCCCCTCCTTTTTTTTAAAATAAAAACAAAACATCCTCCTATATGCCAAGGCTGGTCTGTTCATTTTATTCAGAACCGCCTCACCCTCACTGGGCTCAGGCCTGTGAGGAAATACAAAGTTCAGAGTCACAGACCTTGGCTGGCAAGGGAGAGCCTGACTCCAGGCCTTTCTCTTTTTCTGAATAACTTTTTCAGCAGAGAAAAGGGAGCCTTGCATGTCACAGGAAATCCAATGACAGGTCCTGCTATTTTGAAACAAGCTTCTTTTTGATTCGTCAGTTCAAAAATGGGTCCACTTCCTGGGTATAGTTTCCTTCCTAAGGCAGATGACAAATTCCTAGAGGGTTTCATCCTTTGATCTACCCTTTGTGGACTCTGGCCTGGTGATTGCTCCTGGAGAGACCTGGCATGTCACAATACTGGCTGCTGGCTTAGGTTATTTCTCTTTGAGAAACCAAGCTTCTTTTTTTTTTAAAAAACATCTTTATTGAAGTATAATTGCTTTACAATGGTGTGTTAGCTTCTGCTTTATAACAAAGTGAATCAGTTATACATATACATATGTTCCCATATCTCTTCCCTCTTGCATCTCCCTCCCTCCCACCCTCCCTATCCCACCCCTCTAGGTGGTCACAAAGCACCCAGCTGATCTCCCTGTGCTATGCGGCTGCTTCCCACTAGCTATCTATTTTACATTTGGTAGTGTATATATGTCCATGCCAGTCTCTCACCCTGTCACATCTCACCCCTCCCCCTCCCCATATCCTCAAGTTCATTCTCTAGTAGGTCTGTGTCTTTATTCCCATCTTGCCACTAGGTTCTTCATGACCTTTTTTTTTTTTGTCCTTAGATTCCATATATATGTGTTAGCATACTGTATTTCTTTTTCTCTTTCTGACTTACTTCACTCTGTATGACAGACTCTAACTCCATCCACCTCATTACGAACACCTCCATTTCATTTCTTTTTATGGCTGAGTAATATTCCATTGTATATATGTGCCACATCTTCTTTATCCATTCATCCGATGATGGACACCTAGGTTGCTTCCATGTCCTGGCTATTGTAAACAGAGCTGCAATGAATATTTTGGTACATGACTCTTTTTGAATTATGGTTTTCTCAGGGTATATGCCCAGTAGTGGGATTGCTGGGTCGTATGGTAGTTCTATTTTTAGTTTTTTAAGGACCCTCCATACTGTTCTCCATAGTGGCTGTATCAATTTACATTCCCACCAACAGTGCAAGAGTGTTCCCTTTTCTCCACAGCCTCTCCAGCATTTATTGTTTCTAGATTTTTTTGATGATGGCCATTCTGACCGGTGTGAGATGATACCTCATTGTAGTTTTGATTTGCATTTCTCTAATGATTAATGATGTTGAGCATTCTTTCATGTGTCTGTTGGCAATCTGTATATCTTCTTTGGAGAAATGTCTATTTAGGTCTTCTGCCCATTTTTGGATTGGGTTGTTGAAACCAAGCTTCTTACATGAGGGCTTTTTCCTTGAGATTCTCATCCAAAAGCACTAAGTAAACCCAGGCTGGGCCCACCAGACACACATCTCTCTCTCTTTAAAATTTCATTTAGGGAATTCCCCGGTGGTCCAGTGGTTAGGACTCCATGCTTGCCAAGGGTGCGGCTTCAATCCCTGGTCAGGGAAGATCCTGCAAGCTGCGTGGCATGGCCAAAAAAAAAAAAAAAAAATCAAATTTCATTTACTTATTTTTTAACTTTTATTAAAATATACATAGAGAAAAGTGCAAAGAAGTGTATATATATCCTTGAATTTTTACAAAGTGAACATACCTATGCAATCAGCACCAAGACCAAGAAAAAGAACATCTCCAGAACCCTGGTGTCCCTGTCCTCTCCAAGTCACTTACTCCCATGAAGGGGAACCACTACCCTGACTTCTAAATGCATGGTTATACTTGTCTTTGAACTGTATCTAAATGGAATAATACAGCATGCACTCTTTTGTCTTGCTTCCTTTGCTCAAAATTTTAGTTGTAAGATTCATCCATGTTGCTATGAGTAGTTACAGGTCATTCATTCTCCTTCCTGTGATATCCCATTATATGAATACCCCACATTTTATTGTTGATGGACATTTGGGTTATCTCCAGTTTTTGGTTATTACAAATATTAGAAAATGTTGCTATGGACATTCTTGAACACACCTTTTGGTCACATGTGTACACATTTCTGTTGGGTAAATCCCTAGATGTGGAATCACTAGGCTATACATATGCGTATGTCCAGTTTCAGTAGATGGGGCAAGTTTTCTGAAGTGGTTTTACCAGTCGTGTGAGATTCCACTTGCTCCACAGTCTCAAAAATTGGCATTGTTCGGCTTCCCTGGTGGCACAGTGGTTAAGAATCCACCTGCCAATGTAGGGGACATGGATTCGAGCCCTGGTCCGGGAAGATCCCACATGCCGCGGAGCAACTAAGCCCGTGCACCACAACTACTGAGCCAGCGCTCTAGAGCCCACGAGCCACAACTACTGAGCCCACGTGCCACAACTACTGAAGCCCACACATCCAGAGCCCATGCTCCGCAACAAGAGAAGCCACTGCAATGAGAAGCCCGCGTACCACAATGAAGAGTAGCCCCCGCTCGCCACAACTTCCGCGCAAAGCAACGAAGACCCAATGCAGCCAAAAATAAATAATTAATTTTTTAAAAATTGGCATTGTCTATTTTTTAAAAAATTTTAGGCATTCTGATGGATGTATGGTGGTATCTCATTATGGTTTTAATTTTAATTTCTCCATTGACTAGTAAAGATAACACCTTTTCATGTGTATTGGCCAAGTTTTCACTTAATTTACATGAATAACATGAATATATCCTTGTTAGATATAATACATGAATATAAAAATGCACTTCAAGCTAAGGTAATACATAAAAGGAGAAAGTCCCTCTAAAAGCAATCCCTCACCTCTACCCCTTGCAATGCCTCCCCCACTTCTGAGCACTGGGCTTGGAGTTAGGAGACCTGAATCCAGCCTTGGTCTGCCACTGACTTGTGTGAATTTGGACAAGTCCCCTTTTTGAGTCTGTCTCTCATCTATAGAATTAGAGTGGTTACTTAGATGGTCTCTAAGGACCTCTTTACTTTGATAGTCTGAGCACTGTTTCCGTGATTACAAGACACTCCATGTGGTGGGAACGGCCATTTGCCCGCACATCCATTCTCTCCATCTTCCTTAGTAATTGAACCCCTGAGTTTTAGCTGAGCACAGGGCTGCCCCACCAGGCTCTATTTTCCAGCCTCCTTTACACAACGAGGTGTGACCCTGTGACTAAGTTCAGACAAGGGCAGAATGGTGTGTACAACTTTCAGGTTGGGCCCTTGTAAAGAAGCGTCATGCCCTCCATTTGCCCTTCTCCTCTTTCTGCTGACTGAAAAGAGGACCTGATGGTGGAAACTGGACCCACCATCTATGATCACGAGATAGAAGCCGAGATGTGCTGAGGATGACAGAACGAGGCAGGAGCCGTGACCCACCACACCATATAGCTGACATAGTCTGGACTACTTAGAGAGAAACGTATTTCCATCTTAAGTTACTGTTATTTTGACTTTTGTTATAATTACTACACTTGAATCCTGACTAACACAGAGTGATGGGGGAATGACTTTAAACTGGGTGTCAGGGCAGGTTTCTTTGAGGACGTGACACTTAAACCAAGATATTAACAATGAAAAGGAAACAGTCATACAGATTTTGGGGGAAAGCATTCCAGGCAAAGGGGAGGACCATAGGTGCAAAAGCTCGGAGATCCCACCAGCCTTCCGTGTAAGGAGGGAGACCTTGTCAATCATGGTGCCACATCTCCCATTCCATTGTTTATAGGGACTGAACGGAGAGGCTGGTTATGTGACCTGAGCAGGGCCAATCAGAGACCTCCAGAGATTTGCTATGTGGATAATGGGATAGAAAGGATCTGTCTTTCTCTGGGATTAAGGATCATGTTGCTGTCAAGTGGCAAAAGCCCATCTTAGAATAAAGCCAAGCTGAGGCAAACACATATGAGAGCTAGGAAGGGACAGAGGTCTCCATGAGAGCCTTTGACCCTAGATCCAGCTACACTTGACCTTATTACAGCCCAATTATGGAAACCAATTAGTTCCTTTTTTGTTACTGAATTAAGTTTCTGTCACTGGCAACCAAGAGTACCCAGAACAATGCAGAATATGGGGTGTTGTAAGTCACAGGCCCTGATGTGTGGAATTGGCTGGCAGAGTCCACATGGGGCATATAATAGGTCAGGACTCCCCCTTCCCTAGTTGGGAAATTGGTAGTAAAATGTTTGGTTAAAATGCCTGTTGTTTTGGGGGACCCTCAACCATAGGCCCACTGAGGCAGTTTTAGGGACTTTTTTTTTTTTTTTTTAAATAAATTTATTTATTTATTTTTGGCTGCTTTGGGTCTTTGTTGCTGCGCACAGGCTTTCTCTAGTTGCGGCGAGCAGGGGCTACTCTTAGTTGTGGTGTGCGGGCTTCTCACTGCGGTGGCTTCTCTTGTTGCGGAGTATGGGCTCTAGGCGTGCGGGCTTCAGTAGTTGTGGCACACGGGCCCAGTAGTTGTGGCTCAAGGGCTCTAGAGCGCAGGCTGAGTAGTTGAGGCGCACGGGCTTAGTTGCTCCGCGGTATGTGGGATCTTCACGGACCAGGGCTCGAACCCGTGTCCCCTGCATTGGCAGGCGGATTCTTAACCACTGCGCCACCAGGGAAGCCCAGTTTTAGGGATCTTAGTGAAACAAAAAGTGAGGACGATGGAATGTGTTGGCTATTTGTGGTGGCCTTCAGGATGTCCCACAGAGACAAGCTACCGTCCACGCTGGCACATCTGAGAGGGAAATAATAAAATCAAATCTTGTTGAGAAAGGCCCTTAATGCTCACCAGATGCCTGGAAAACTGAGAAAAAAATGCCTTGTTGATTGTTAAAACTGAGTTCTCTGCCCAAAGATAAAATTACGACTAGCAAGAAGAAGGCACACAGCAGGAGACGGGGACTGTGGAGGAGCCAGGCCCCCCAGGACTACCCAGATCCCTCCAGCTGCCTGCCTGGTCATTACTGCCTTTGTAGACAAAACATAGCCAGGTGGGGGTGGAGCAGACAGTAGGCTGGTACCTCAGGTGCCGAGTCCTGCCTCCAGAGTGTGCCACTCACATAGACCATGATGCCTGAAGGCAACCCCGTTACTGGCACTACTAATAGCATAATGTTAGAGCCATAATTTTGTTACTGTTTATTAGGAGGTGGTATGGCACAGTGGGTAAGGGTAGAGGCCTTGGAGTTGGGTTATGTGAGTTCAAATCCCAGCTCTGCTGTTTTTGGTGACTGGGGTCCTAGGCCCAGTTCTGCCACAAACTTGTTGAGTGGCCTTGGGAGAGTCACATAAACTCTGTCGACAGAGCTTCCTCATTGCAAACCCAAGCTAAATTTAGGATTCCCCTTCCAAGCTTTCCCACCTCAGTAAATGGCCTATCAATCAGCCACCCAGGAGCTCAAGCCAAGTTCGTCCTTGATATCTAACCTACCTTCTAAATCCATTCCCTTCTCCATCCCCACTGTCACCACTCAGTCTAGGCCATGTTTCTTTTTTCTTTTTTTTTTTTTTAATTTATTTTATTTATTTATTTTTGGTTGCGTTGGGTCTTCGCTGATGTGCGCGGGCTCTCTCTAGTTGCGGCGAGCAGGGGCTACTCTTCGTTGTGCTGCACGGGCTTCTCATTGTGGTGGCTTCTCTTGTTGTGGAGCACCGGCTCTAGGCACATGGGCTTCAGTAGTTATGGCACGTGGGCTCAGCAGTTGTGGCTCGCGGGCTCTAGAGCGCAGGCTCAGTAGCTGTGGTGCACGGGCTTAGTTGCTCCGTGGCATGTGGGATCTTCCCGGACCAGGGCTTGAACCTGCGTCCCCTGCATTGGCAGGCGGACTCCCAACCACTGTGCCACCAGGGAAGCCCTAGGCCACATTTCTTATTTGCACTTTGCCACAGTGCTGTCAAAATGCTTTTATAAAATGCAAATCAAGGGCCAGTCATTCCCCTAGTAGCCTTCAAATGGCTTCCCTTTCTCTGGGAATAATGAGAAGGCTCTCCATCTTCCTTCAGCATGGTTTTTGAACCCCTGCACGGTCTGGCCCTGGTGTCTCTCTGCTCAGTTCAGGCCTCTCTTCCCCATCCTTCCCTGTGTTCCAGCCACCCAAGCCTTCCAGCTCATTTTAGCCCCAGGGTTCCCTCTGCCGGGAATGCCCTTCCCTAAACATGTCTCAGCTTGGTTGCTCATTCTCCAGGTCTAGGTTTAAATATCAGACCCTCAGGGAAGTATTTTCTGATCTTCAAACCAGGTCAGGCCCAGGTGTGGCCTTCATAGCACCTGTTACATCATTGGTAACAGGTCCGCCTCTTGGTTCTCCTCAGGGAGACTCATCATCACTCCACTCAAAGTTTACCCTGGGGGCTCTAGACACAGTTATGTGCTCCCTGAGGACTGTTTGTACCTAAAGGGAGTGTCTTTTTTTTTTTTTTTTAAGGATCGGCGACTTTATTGAGGGTCCCGCTGTGCCTGTTTTGCGCTGCCCAGGGGAGCGCAGGTGCCTGCCCAGGACAGGCCAGTCTGAGCGCACAGGGAGTCGCTGCCGTTATCTATCTCCCACCTCCATGTGCCTAGAACAGAGCCAGGCCCCCATATGTGCTTGGCCAATGATGAATGTAGGATGGCCTTGAAGGATGTTCCCTTCCACACTAACCAGAAATGAGCTCAGGGGCCAGGTGCCAGGAAGCCAAGAAACTAAGGTGGCGGAAGGTCCTGGTGTGGCCCAAGCCCTGAGACCCATCAATGGCTGATCTCCCATGAATGTTTCGGGCCTCTAAGTGACTCTTCAAGTCCCAAAGGCTGAGGACAGAATGAGATCAGGTCTTCAGTTAAGTCGGCCACAGCTCTGGGGAAAACTACCAGGAGTCAGAGGGGAGCTGCTTCTGACTCATATAATTCCAAATTTTAAAACAGGTTGTACTGCTGTAACATCCAAACTAACCTTGCTTTGACTCTAGAGTTGGGATTCTCTGTCACTTTGCAGACAGGCAGGTGGACTTGCAAACTGGCACCTCCTTAGCTGGGCCTGAACCTTCACTGTGGGGAAACATTACGTCGCGTCACCCTCAGAAGAATGAATGGAAACCAGCTGCCCAAGCCAGAAACCCATGAAGGCATCTCTGTTTCCTCCCATTCCCTCCCTCAATCCCCGCAATGTGAAAGCATCAGCAAAATCTTCCTATTCTATCTCCAGAATGTATTCTGAATATATTCTGCTTCCTTCTCTCTCCACTGCCACCACCCTGGTCCAGGCCACTGTCATTGCTCCGGGGGGTCAGCAACAGTCTCCCGACCAGGCTTTTTCTGGCTCACCCCTCCATTTTTTTCACAGGAGCAGAATGGGGGAAATTGGAACACATGTTAAGTCCTGGTTAAGATCCTTCAGATGGCTTTCTATCAGATGCAAAATAGAACCCAAGTTTCCTACAAGGTGCAGGATCTACCTTTCCAACCTCCAGTCCTGCAGCCCACCTTCCTCTTCCTCATCTGGCTCCCAGCGGCCCTGCCAAGCCCCTCCCACGGCAGGAGCCTATACACTCTGTCATTCTCGCAGCTTCTGGTGTCTGCTTCCCTCTGCCCTCTGTAAGGGTCTTTCCTTGTCCCTCAACCTCATGGAGGGCTTCTCAAGCAAGGCCCATCATCTGTTATTCTCTGTCTCAGACCCTTTCTTTCCCTAGAAGCACTATTACAATGTGTAACTGCCTTATTTGTCTGTTTTCTTGTTGTTTTCTGTCACCCCTGTTCTCCTTGTATAGATTCCACTCAGAGACAAGCTGAGGTCTGTCCTGCTATACCCCCAGGACCCAGCATTGTGTGTGGGCACAAAGCAGACCTTCTCAAAAAATACCTCTTCAATAAAAATCCTTTTTGGTGGTGGCATCTCCAACAGTCAGGAACTCTCTCTTTGCTTCTGAATTTCGATCCTTAGGCAGCGTTCCTGCTTGTTAATGAATAATTATTTTCTGCTCGTTAATGAGTAATTCTTCTCTGGGTTTATGGCTCAGAGAACAACAGGAGATCTCAGGCAGCCTGGCAACCACTGGCCTGTGTGGGAATCGCCTTCCAGTGGAATCGCAGCAAATTTCAACTCTAAACCCAGGGTGTCAATCTAAGCCTCAGTCCCAGTGTGCCCAGCTCTGCTGCCAGAGGCCTCGAGCTTTCCAGAGCTTCTGAGGGTCCAAGATTCAACTGCCCTCCTTTTCCTTTAATGCTTCAAGCCTTTCTCCCAGGCCCCACTGAGCCAATGCCCATGATTCCTGGTGGCTTTCAAGCTGAAGCCACCCCAGAGGAAGGAGCTGGGGTGGCAGAGGTGAGCCTCAGGGTTGACCCAGGGGAGGGGTAGGGAAGCCTGGGAGAGCCCATGAGGATGTGGCTGTGAGTGGGAAGATTTGGCACGCTGGCAGAAACCACCCAGGGCTTCTGGGCGCCTGCCAGCGCGTAAGCAGGAAGAGGGCACGAGCACACAGTTCTAAAAGCATCGTTTACTTTGGTTTTCACTTCTCCAAGGCTCAGGAATTAAAAAGTTCTAGTTCTTGGGTCTTGCACACTTTCTCCATCACTCCTTCAGCCACTGCAATAGCTGAGGTGTGTAGTAGGTGATGATGACGTCGGCACCTGTGTTGGGAGAGAAGCGGGAAGCAGGGGAAGGGCAGGACATCAGCTCGGGGAATACCTTCTGGGAGATGAGGGCCGGGGGCGGGGAAGAAGGCTACCATGAAGAGGCACAGCCCACGGGGTGTCACAACCTAAGACTGAGTTCAGTTCCAGTGAGTCCTAGCTCTGTACGTTGTGTGACCTTGGGGAAGGCATTTTCTCCTTCTGGGCCTCAGTTTGCCAATGTATAAAACTGCACAGTGGGAGAAGCAGGTAAGCTGTGAGTTCCCTCCCCACACTGTATGCTCAACCAACAAAACCAGCTCCCATTTATGAAGTGACAAGCATACGCCAATTACACGTAGCATCTCATTTAATCCTCTTGACAACCACGCACAGCTATCTTGTCCCTAGTTCATAGACAAGGACACTGAAGTTAGAGAAGTGGCTTGGCCAAGGTCTCAAAACCAAAAAATAATCGAGGGCTCTGCGTGCTTCACTGTTCCACATTCTGTCCTGAGGTTTCATGTCTCTCCCCAGCCTGTCTGTTTAGATATGTGGCATTTCCAGGCATGAGACTCCAGGCTGTCTCATGACTTTATTTCCCTGTCTGGGCAAAGTGCCTATCAGTCCCTGCGGCACATGTCAAAAACTCCCACCCCTGCTTGCTCACCTGCTCTGCGGAAGGCAGTCATGACCTCCAGTACAGCAGCCTTGAGATCAAACGCTCCGGCCTGGGCTCCATGCCACAGCATGGCAAACTCTCCAGAAACGTGGTACACGGCGAGAGGGAGCTCAGGGTGCTGCGGAGAAGCAGCGGGGGGCAGGCAGGTTGAAGTGGGGGTGGGCATGCCTCTGGGAGTATCCCTTCCTCCCTGCTCAATGTGTGACCGTCTTGAGCCCCAAGCCCTGAGTCACTGCTGCTGCCGGCCTGGCCCATCCTCGAGCTGTTAAAGCTGAGCTGTTCAAAGGCTCCCGCGAGCCCTGGTGCAGAGGCCCACAGTGGTTTCCGGGCAGGGACAGGGACGGGGACGGGGACGGGGGAGGGGGGGGTGGTGCTGGGGATTCCTGTTCCCGGGCAGATTGCTCAACTCCGAGATTCTGCAGTCCCTCGATCAAAGGGCCCAGAATCTGTGGACACACTCTCATCTCCCCGAGCCCCCTCTGGCCTCTGCCCTGTGCTCACCTTGTTCTTTACCTCCCGCACGATGTCCAGGTAGGGCATTCCTGGCTTCACCATGAGCACGTCAGCGCCTTCCCGTACATCCCGGTCCTAAGGGATGAGTTATGGTGTGGGCAGTGCCTGGGAGGCGAGGTGACAGGGGGACAGGCCGGGTGGGGCTGGAGCTCTGGTCACTCACCACCGCGCGGAGGGCCAGGCCTCGTGCTCCGGGCGGCAGCTGGTAGCAGCGGCGATCTCCAAAAGCTGGGCTCGACTGAGCTGCGTCCCTGAGAAGTAGAGACACCAGGGTGGTCTCCAGCTTTGGGTTAACGGGTCAGGGATTCAACAGCAGACCCCTGCCCATCCCCACTCACCGGAAAGGTCCATAGAAACAGGAAGCGAATTTGGCACTATAGCTCATCACTGATACCTACGGGCAGATAATAGGGGTCTCGGCTCAGCCAGCCCTCCAGATGTCCCAGGGTGAAGTGACAGGGAGAGAAAGGACCGAGGCCGGAAATAGAGGCCTGTGTCCTAGTCCCACTGGAGCTCTGGGCCTTGCTTTCTCTGTGTGAGGTGCAGACACGGGGGCAGGTCCGGTCCAGGCTCTTACCTCCCCACGTGTGCCTGCACCCCCCACCCCTACCCTGTTGCCAAATCCATGTGCCATCAGAGCCTCCTTGATGGCTTCCACGCGTCCATCCATCATGTCCGACGGGGCCACCACCTGACATCCTAAAGGGCAGAGGGTGGCCTTCAGAACTCTGGGACCCTCCTATCCACCCTGCCACCTCCCCGACCCGGGGGTGCCCATCCCTGCTGGTGGTTCACTCACCTGCCTTGGCATAGGCCAGCGCCACCTCTGCCAGCCGCTGGCGGCTCTCCTCAGCTTGGAACGACCCATTTTCACTCAGAAGCCCTGCAGGACAGACAGCTGGGTTTGGGAGAGCATCCCGGGCCTTGGCCCATCTCTACCGCAGTGGGAGTGCTGGTGGCAGCAGGGCTGGTGGAAGGAGGGAAGCTCACCGCAGTGACCGTGGGAGGTGTAGGGGCACAGGCACACGTCGCAGGCCACCAGGAGGCCGGGGAAGTTCTTGCGCAACAGACGGATGGCCTCGATAGCCGGGGAGTCCTCGGAGTCTGCCGCAGAGCCCCGCTCATCCTAGGGACAGGGGAAGGACAAAGTCACACGAAGCCTTTGGGAGGCACAGTGGCCAGCCACCAGGGCACAGCCCCGGCCCTCTCCTTTATCACCACGACCGCCCCTGGACGAGGAGGCACGGGGAGGACCGTTCCCATTTTGCAGAGGGAAACCTGACTTGCCCATTCAGAGCTGCAGCCCTACTTAGCTTCCCGATCCTACATGGCTGCTGTTTCAAGGGCAGGGGCTGTGTCTGTTCACCGGTGGACCCAGGGCCAGCACAAGGCTGGAGCGAGGGTGTGGTCAGTGTGGAACCTCAGCTTATCCTCACCCAGCCTCCCCCTCCCCTTCCCTCTGACCCCTCCTCTGATTTGTCACCTTGGGAACTCTGCTGGGGACGCCAAAGACTAGGACACAGCGCAGGCCCTCCTCCACCAGGGGCTTCAGCATCTCTTCCAGCCGGTTCACACCATACCTGCATGGAGGGGCTGAAGTGAGGCAGGTCCCAGGCTAGGGTCCCCCAATCCCTCTGGCCTGTGCCTCTGTTAAGAGTCAAGGTGCACATGGCACCAGGAGGGCTCAAGCCTCACAGTACACGGAGGGGCAGGAATGCACCCACCAAACAGATGGGAAAACCGAGGCCCCACGTAGCAGAGTTATGGGATTCAGCTGTGGAAGGCCCCTTCAAGGTTCTGTTATTGAACTCCCATCTGAAGTTCAGCGTTCCTCTGCTACGGTGCCTCTGGTGACAGGTAGCTCATTACTGCCCGAGGCTGCCTCTTTTGTTGTGGAACAACTCTGCCCCCCGAGACAGTCCTTCTGAGCTGAAGTCAGCCTCTCTGGATCTTCTACCTCCTGGGTCTGCTTCTGCTTCCTGGCACCTCCACCTGTGAAATTGCTCCCTCCATCATAACCCTGCCCTCCCCACCCCGTCTCCTACCTGGCCACTCCTGGGAGGCTGGCGATAGGCTGTTTGTCATCAGGAACATCCCTGCAAGAGCGGGGGATGGGCTATGGATTGGTAGCTGTGGGAAGGGCCAGTGGTGAGGGGGTGACTGGGAGGGATGGTTGGGAAACTCGGAAGGAATATGGAGGTGGAGATGGTGGGAGGAAGATGGGATCCAGTGTCTGGTTCCCCTGCCTGGCCAAGCCCAGGGCCTGAAATAATAATAGGAACAACAAGAATAACAGTGACAACAAGCAACTGTACTCAAAGAACAGTACTCCTAGGAAGGAGTCAAGTGATTAAGAACTTGGACACTGAGATCAGAAGGTCCTTGCTTGCTATCCCAGCCACTTACTGACTGGGCGACCTTGGCCAAATGGTACTCTTTGAGCCTCAGGGCCTTCATCTGTATCCTGGGTCGATTCATTCATTCATTCAACAAGTATTTATTGAGCACTTATTATGTGTCAGGTACTGTTTTAGGCTCTGGCAACACAACAGTGAACAAAACAGACAAAAATCCCTGCCCTCGTGGAGATGACATTCTAAGGGATAATATCCGTATTCTTCTCATATGAATACTGTCAGGGTGGAATGAGATAATATACATAGGTGCTTAGCATACCAGTACCTGGGACACAGTAAGCCCTCAATATGTATCAGCTGTGCTATCGTGACTCATCATGACTGCCACCTCTGACATGTACATAGTACTTTACAGCCAACAAAACATCGTCTCGGCTTCTGTCTTGTTGCAAAAACTCAGGATGACAGGCAAGGGTTATTTTTATTTTCCAAATGGGAAGACTGTATTCTCTTCAAGGTTTGTTTTTCTCTTAATGGCTGTCCTTAACCCAGCAGGCCACGTCCAATACCTTGAGCTCCAAGCTGACAGCCCACTTTATCCCCGCAACACAGACACCTGCTCTGTTCACATGCATGCACACACACTCAACCCCCCCCCTGCCGATCAGATACCTGGCTCATTTGGGGACTCACGTGACAAAGATGGGGTAGATGAGGCTGGAGGCACTGAGGCTGGCGGTGGTTGCCTGCCAGGTCCGAAGTAGTGGGTGGAAGTAGCCGCTGTGCAGGACCGACTGGGGCTGCATGGTGGGCAGCGGGGACACAGGGCAGCCGGGTGGTTGGAACTGAGGGCTCCTGCGGGGTCTGCCTCGTGCTCAGCTCTGTGAGGGCGACGAGAGGCGCATGAGATGTGGTCCCTGGCACCGGGAGGTGGTCACATACCCGCAGGCTTTTCCAGATTCCTGCTTCCCCTGTTCTCTACCCCAGTGCTACTCCTAGTGGGGTTCACCAATCCCTGCCGGTGTGCACCAAGATAAGTAGACACTTTCATGAAACTTCAGAAACTTTCAGAAAGTTTTCAGAAACTTCCAGAGCAAGTTGAATCTAATAATATAAAATCTGGGTTTGTATTTTATTTGGTCTCTTTTTTTAAAACATGTCTCTAATAATTCATTTTCATTGCATTTTATCAAAGAATCAGTCTGGGATGGACTGGACATTACTATGAGAAGCCCTGATCTAGCCACCACTTAAACTTTGCCTATTCCATGAACAATGTCCATGGCCATGGCAGAAATTTTAGAAAAGTACAGATAAGCAAAAAGAGAAAAATTTCCTGCAATTCTACCTCTAGGGGAAAACACTGTTAACCCCTTGGTACACGGACACACACTTAAGAGGATTAAATTGCACCGTGCCGACAGACAGACAGACAGACAGACACGCCTGTGGAGTGGCCACGGAGGCTGTCTTTTCCAGCCCGCCTCCTGCTGCTCCCCAAGCACGTTCGGCTGCGTTCCGGCTCACCCTCTTTCCCTAGGAGGCTGGTGCTCTTTCCACAACTTCCCCATCCCCAAATCCTACCAGGTTCTCCACCAGGCGGCCCCTCCTTCCCTCTCCCTTGCAGCATCTCTTCTTGCCCAGATCCCAGTCTCTCTCATATACCAGTTCTCTGTGGCCTTATCTTATCTCATCCCAGTCGGCAGAGCTTCTGCAGGGCAGGGTCCACACTTAGCTCATGTTTGCCTCCTGCACAGCACTCTGCCACACAGTAAATATATTTACCCACATGAAGTACAAGACAATATGCCCTAAATGCCAAATAAGGGGTGTAAGACAGAAGGAAGCTGGGGCATTAACGTTTGTTTCTTGAGCACCTACTATGTGCCAGGCCACGCTGGGCACTCGCACACGATTTCTCATCCAGTTGGCACCGCAGTCCCAGGGGGTCGGGCTGACTGAGCGCATCTCGGAGAGGCCGAGCCTACCATGAAGGAACCATGACTTCCAATGTGGGTTAGGAGGTCAGAAGCTTGTTGGAAGAAGACAGGACTAGAACTCGGTTTTGCAGGATGAGTGGGTTCGGCTCGGCAGAGGGAAAGGGGAGAACGTTCCCTCCGGAGGGGAAAGAAGGGGCCAGGAGGACGGGCTGCGGACTGCTCTGAGGACTGAAGAGGCAATCGAGGATGTGTGTTTGGAGGGGAGGGGCGGCCAGACTGAGGACAGGGAAGATTTCTGAGCAGGGGGCGGGGCAGGGGCCTGCTCAGAGCCTGGCTTTAGGAAGATAATTCTTGCAGCCTGAGCAGAGCTGACTAGAAGCAGAGGAGGACAGAGGCTGTGGAGCGAGAGGGGTGGGGAGGAGGGGCCATCCTAAGGCGGCCAAGAGGCAGTCTCTTGGGGCAGCGGATGCGCTAGCTTGCTTGACCTGGAGGGCAGCGGAGACAGGGACAGGCAGGAAGAGGGCGGAGGGGAGCCGAGCCTGGAGAGAGAGGAGGTGGAGAGCTCCGTTTTAGACGCTTCCTTTTGGAGGTGCCTAACAGCCAAGTAGGGGGAAAACAAAGAGCCACCAATCTCTCCTTGTATGAATGGGACCTCAAGGCCCAGAGAGGGGCAGGGACTTACCCACGGCTGCACACTCTCTGGGCCTGGTCGGGGGGGTCCTTTAGTACACTGATGATGCCTTCCCCTCCCCCTGCCCTCCAGCCTCCCAGGCCCCTTGGCTCCCTCCCAACTAGCTCAGGGGCCTGTTTCATCTGATCCTCCTCCTTGGCGGGGTTGGGGTTATCAGGAGCCATACAGGATCCACTCCACCACCACACCCCTGGGCCAGCCACAACATCTGACCCAGGGGCAAGCCAGGCCTCCCCAAAGATGTCCCAACCCCCATATGAACAATCATTTAGCAGATACAAAGTCCTGAGTGCCCATTTTGCACAAGATTTTGCTCTTAGGTCTGCTAAGGATTAGCCCAGCTCAGAGAGGTTAAGTCACTTGCCCAAGACCACACAGCTAGTGACTGAGCCAGAATTTGAATTTGTTGTAGACAATGAGTGCAGGGTTTTACCTACCATACCCCATACTACTGATAAACACTTGATTCAGTAGGTGTTGCTCTGCCTATACTATCTCTGCCTTGGAGAGATGGAGGGTATCAGAGAAAAATATACTGAGTGTATGTTGTGTGCTGGGCACTGCACTAGGTACTTTACACATATATATTATCCCATTTAATTGCAGAGAATTGTTCTAACTTTTAGTGATAAGGAGACGGAGGCTCAGAGAGGTTAACTGACTTGCTCAATGTCATTCTGCAGAGTCACATCTTATTTTGAAGGCAGGTCTTTAGGTCTCTAACTCACTTTCCAGAGAACCTTTACAGCAGCAGGCCCCCAGCTTCTGGAATCCAAAGCTGCATTCCACTGGCTTCAACCCCACATCTACTTTAGAAGGCTGAGGAAGTAAATGCCTTCTGCTTATCAGAAGCAAAACGGCAGGGCTGCCTAGAGGCCTTGCAGTCCAATTCACCCGGAGGAGACTGGGGGTTAGAGAGTGGTGAGGGGGAGGCCTTACTAGGGCAGTTCCACTTTTATCTGTTTTTTTTTTAAATTTTAGGATTCAGCGAGAGATTTGAGAAATGGGTATTAGTGCTGAAAAAAATTAAAAAGTTGAAAATCACCAACCCTGTTTAATCGTTTACATTCTGCTGTGGAAAGTAGGGTGCAGAAAGGAGACAGGAGTTGTTTGACATCCACAGCGAGTCAGGTACAAAGCTGGGCTTGACCATGGGTCTCCTGGCTTCTACTCAAGGGCCTGTTACCTGCCTCACAGGTAGTCATTCTGTTACATACGTGCTTAATAAACAAACATCTGTTTTTTGTTGTTGTTGTTTGTTTGTTTGTTTTGCTGCACCACGTGTCACCTTAGTTCCCCGAACAGGGATCGAACCCGTGCCCACTGCAGTGGAAGCGTGGAGTCTTAACCACTGGACCGTCAGGGAAGCCCCAATAAACAAAGATCTGTGCAGTAGAACAACAGCCCCTGAGCAACAGAGGTGCTTCTCTGTTTGCAGAGCCAAATCCAGGTGGAGGTTTTGCTTTGCCAAAAGTCCCTGAAAAATTGGAAGATTTTCACATACTTGGAAGGGGCACTTCTCCCAAATCAAGGGAGCCTGTAAGCCACAGCTTAAATCCTGTGACACCACACTGAAGACAAGGGCAAGTCACCATGGGATGCAGAACAGGTTAGCTTAACTGGAAGGCTGTAGCAGGCAGTGCAGAAAGAGTAATGTTTCAGGGTCAAACAGTCCCAGGTCTGCTCTGTGCTCTGTGTATGACTTTGGGCAAGGTTGCAGAATCTTCATTTTGTAATCTATGAAATGGGAATGATACTATCAAACTTGCAAAGCTGCAGAGAAGATCAGAGATAGTGAAGAGGTACATGCCTGGCACAGTAGCCACTCAGTAAATATGCAGCTACTTTTACTATCATTAGGAGTAGAAGTGGGGTGACTAGACCTCCTGGAGTGGATCACAGCTGTGCCCTCTGCACCACACCCAGAAGGGAGAACTTTCACTCAAACCTGGATGGGCCACAGGGTCTCCCAGGATATCTGAGGTGGGGTCCTTGCCTTCCAGCAGCTTATGTGGTGAAGGAGAAATAGTCACCATACAGATGCTACAGTAGAGGGGTGGACTATATGCTATAGGAGGGACCTGTGTCTCTGGGAATCAAGGATGGATGGCTTCATGGAACAGGCAACACTGAGGGATAAGTAAAATTCCAGATTGATTGTGAAAGTATCTCCTTCCTTAGAAGGTAACTTCTTCAACTTGGGAGTAACCTAAGTTGGGCCCTGAGAACTACCACCCAGAGGGGCTGAGAAGAGATGCAGGGCCTGATCCCCCCATGTTGTGCTCCACTGAGGATTCCAGAGGCTGTGGTCTTGGCACAGAGGGTTGTGAGCTGCTGCCAGCGATGACAGGCTCTGCCACTAGCAGGGGAGGGCCAGCTAGGTAGAAGGTGGCCAGGGCTGAGAAATCCAAACCCCCAGAAGGGCCCAGGACAGCAGCTGTCAGGCAGTTCTGAAAAGGAGCCGACTGGCTACCTGTTTATTCAAACTGCATTTCCTGAATATCTACTCTGGGCCTGCCCCAGTGCTTGGAACAGGGATTAAAGAGAAGAAGGAGACCCAGGCCTTGACTTGGCTTTGAAGAGCCCAAATCTCCTCTGGAGCTAAAAGGAGAATCAGCCAGTTCCACAAATTCCTAGAACATACTGATTAAGAGGTTCCTTAAAGCTTGCTGACTACATCATTGAAATGACGGTGATACTGGGCTGACACTGGTCCAAGATCGTGCAGGGGGTCAGTGACAGATCTCGGGCTAGAATCCAGGTCTCCAGCAGAGAAGTCCTCAATGTCCACCATTACCCCTTGATACTTTAAGTATAGATTTCAAAGCTGCTTATCAGCAGAACTGGGCTCCTGGAGAGCTCTGGGTGAAGGGGGTGAGGGAGGAAAGAGGCAGAACGGTGACTCTGGACCTGGCTGCAGTTGGCAGCATGAGGGTTACGGTTGTGGGTTTTGGAGTCTGTAGATGTGGGTTCAAATCCTGATTCTGTCACCTTCCAGCTGTCTGACCTCAGAATCCTCATCTGGTAAATAAGGACTTGAACAGATCTCAATGGGCTGTTGTAAGACTGAATGGGCCAATGCATGTAACTTACGTACGATCCTAGCACAGAGCGGCTGTTATTGTTTGCACCTCCCTCCCCCATTCTGCCAGGGACCTCGGGCTCTCCACTGATGGAGACTACCCAAGCGGGCTCCAAGGGAACGGACCCCAGACAGGAGACTCGGAGCCCAGACCCGGGTCCCCAAGGGCAACGGCCACGCAGAGACCTCAACCCCGCTGCAGCAGGACAATCTACCTCTAAGAGCCTAAATAGGAGTCCCAGAGTGACTCCGTCCCCGGCTGCACCGCCAGCGCTTGTGGATTACAGCAGAGTCTGGGTCTGGGGACACAAGACTTTGATGCCACAGCCCCTGCCTCCAAGTCCGCCATCTCCTCTAGTCCAGTCCCCACTCACCTGCCTCCCTAAGGAATCTGAGACGCCGCTCCTTCCACCGCTGCCGCGCGCTCTAGTCTCCCAGGGCCCACGTGGGGGCGGGGCGGCTCTCCCGGAAGCAGCTCCCTCTCTCACAGCCCGCCCCCTACCGCGTGCAGGCTACGCCCCCTGCGGGCACTTGGCCTGAGGTCAGCTCCGGCCGCGGCCACGCCCACTCACGTCAGCAGGCCTGGCCAATCGGGTGTGCCGAAAGGCTGGAGGACCCGCCCCTCCTTAAGCTGAGGTTCGCTCCTGAGCTGCGGAAGTCCCGGGGGAGCCCACTTGGGGGCGCAGGAGCGGCGGCGTAAGGGTGCTGCGTGTGAACCGGAGTCGAAGGTGGTTAGAGCCCTGAGGTTTTCTTTATAGCCCCTCTTTTCCCAGCCTAGCGCATACTTGGCACTGGTTGTTTATTGAAAGAATAATTAGATGTCAAGGACATTAAAACAACACCATAGTGCCTAACACAATAACTAAGTCCATTTGTGCGGACTGAGCATTTTAAAGTTGTTGAGTTCAGCACCAGGCTGCCCTCCAAGTTTTCAGAGAAAATTTATTTCAGCGTAATTTCTCAGGGCTTACTTACTCTGTGCCATAGTTTGGGAGATGTGATGTGAAAGACATGGGCACTTTGGAAAGGCTCCAAGTCTGATAGGGGAATCAGACCTGTCTGTCTATTATGGGTACAATGAGAGATTTGACCAAAAGTCTGGGGGGGAAAGATGGGGCAGGAGGGATCTGGTGAGGCTTATGGGGCTTGGGTGAACTGGTAGCATCAGATGAGTGAAATAGGGGTCAGGATCAATACCCCAGCAAATTAATTCCTTCCCCCCCCCCAAATATTTACTTATTTATTTATTTGGCTGTGCCGGGTCTTCGTTGCTGCACGGGGGATCTTTAGTTGCAGCATGCGGGATCTTTAGTTTTGGCATGCGGGATCTAGTTCCCTGACCAGGGATCGAACCCGGGCCCCCTGCATTGGGAGTGTGAATCTTAACCGCTGGACCACCAGGGAAGTCCCAGGAAATCCTTTGTGAAAGTGAGAGGGGGATTATTGAAAAGTCGACTTTGAAATGTGAAGGATGTCAGAGGGTTGTATTACACTTATTCTCAGATTTTATTTCTCAAAATCTGTACCCCAAACCTGTTTTATACCTCTTTATATTCCAAGTCTAAGAGGCAGAGAGGCTTAATGCTGGGAAAATATGACACTGCTTAGTTCCCAGCTGCTAGAGTTCTGATCTGTGTTCTAATAAGGAAAGTGGTGGAAAGAAAGTAATGCTTTTTTGTGCATTAAAGAGTTAGGGACAGTACCATACATTTTACATTCACTTATCTAATTTTGATGACAACTATGTTACTATCCTCATTTTATAGATTGGGAAAACAATTGCCAGGAGATTAATTTGCCCCATGCCACACTGGGATTTCTCTTCATTGCCTGCGAACCATATTCCTTCAACTCACAGAGGTAATTACTATTTATTTTTTCCCCCAGTTTAGATCCCCTGCCCAGCAGGTCTTTCATAACACCTCTCCCGGACTTCCCTGGTGGTCCAGTAGTTAAGACTCCATGCTTCCAACGCAGGGGACATGGGTTCAATCCCTGGGTGGGGAAGTTCCGCATGCTGCATGGCATGGCCAAAAACAACAACAACAACAAAATACCTCTCCTATCTCTGAGTTTATTGATAACTAAAAATAATTAGTACCATTGGATACCTCCAAGATCCCAAACAGGGTGGAAAATTTAAGAATGTTGCTGTTTGGTGTAATCTATTTTTCCCATATCACTCTTATTCTTGACTGAGAGACCTGTTCCAACTTCTCGCACCCCCCCCAAATATAATTTTGCCTTAATCTGTCACTCTTATCCATAAAAAGTATTGTGAATGCAACGACATGAATCTTAAATATAACGCTGAGCAAAAGGAGTCAGACACAAGAGAACATATTGTATGATTTCGTTTATATGAAGCGCAAACCCAGGCAAAATTAACCTGTGCTGGAAGTCAGGATAGTGACTACTACTGGGGAGATAGGAAGTGACTGGGAGATTGAAGGTTCTTTTTAGGGTGCTGGTCATGTTGTTTATTGATCTCAGTGTGACTTTCATAGATATGTTTAATTAATTAATTAAATTTTTTTCTTGGTTGCATCTGTGCCACTTGTGGTATCTTAGTTCCCCAGCCAGGGATTGAACCCGGGCCCTTGGCAGTGAACGTGTGGAGTCCTAACCATTGGACCGCCAGGGAATTCCTTCATAGATGTGTTTAGTTGTGAAAATTTACCAACCTCTACTCTTACTTGCACCTTTTAGTATGTATATTCTACTTACTAAATAAAAAGTAAAAAAAACACCCCAAACTCCCACTTTATTGAGTGCCTCCCAGGTAGGTACATGGCACTGGGCTGAATGCTTGTGAAGAGCATAAAAAGAACCAGATATTAGTGGTTGCCAGGGGCAAGGGGAGGGAAGCATGGGGAATAACTGCTTGACTGGTATGAGGTTTTATTTTGGGGTGATGAACATGTTTTGGAACTAGATAGACGTGGTGGCTGTGAATGTGCTAAATGCCACTGAGTTGCTCATTTTAAAATGGTTAATTTTGGGCTTCCCCATTGGTGCAGTGGTTAAGAATCTGCCTGCCAAAGCAGGGGACACGGGTTCGAGCCCTGGTCCGGGAATATCCCACATGCCGCGGAGCAACTAAGCCCATGCGCCACAAGTACTGAGCCTGCGCTCTAGAGCCTACGAGCCACAACTACTGAGCCCGCATGCCTAGAGCCCGTGCTCCGCAACAAGGGAAGCCACCGCAATGAGAAGCCCGCGCACCACAACGAATAGTAGCCCCCGCTCGCCACAACTAGAGAAAGCCTGCACGCAGCAACAAAGACCCAATGCAGACAAAAATAAATAAATAAATAAATAACTTTATTAAAAAAAAAAAAAAGGTTAATTTTATGTTCTGTGAATTTTATCTCAATCAAAAAAGAAAATTGGTTCACCAAATGCAATATGGGTTTTTTCTTAGCTTTGACAAATGTACCATGGTTATGTAAGATTAATATGAGGGCAAACTGGGTGACGGTTATACTCTTTGCTACTTTTCTGTAAATCTAAAATTGTTCAAAAATAAACTTTAGTTAAAAAAAAAAAAATAGAAGCAAGGCAGTGGGCCACTGGAACGGAATCCCAGCTTTTATAAATTAGTGGTAAGTCACTTCTCTCTGATGAGCCTCAATTTCCCATCTGTGAAAATAGGAGATTTTTTGTAATTTTGCATGGGTAAGGATGGTAATCCTCCCACCCTCCAATCCAAATCAGAATCTCTAGGCATGAAGGGCTGTGGTTAAAAACAGGTGAGAAACATTACCTTGGCCTAGTAAGGAAACTTCAAAATCCGGATACCACTACAGGATTGAGAGAGGAGTGGTTGGGAAAAACTGGCGGATGACCTCAAAGATTCTTCCCAGTCCTTGAATTCTTTTTTTTTTTTTTAAATAAATTTATTTATTTATTTATTTTTGGCTGCGTTGGGTCCTGCGTTGCTGCGCATGGGCTTTCTCTTGTTTCGCTGAGCAGGGGCTACTCTTCGTTGCGGTGCGCGGGCTTCTTATTGCGGTGGCTTCTCTTGTCGCAGAACACAGGCTTTAGGTGCGTGGGCTTCAGTAGTTGTGGCACTCAGGCTCAGTAGTTGTGGCTCTCGGGGTCTAGAGCTCAGGCTCAGTAGTTACGGCGCACGGGCTTAGTTGCTCTGCGGCATGTGGGATCTTCCCAGACCAGGGCTCGAACCTGTGTCCCCTGCATTGGTAGGCGGATTCTTAACCCCTGCGCCACCAGGGAAATCCCCAGTCCTTGAATTCTATAGTTTTAAGTTATAGTCTCCACTCGCAGGAAACATGATTTTTCTTAGGGAGTCAAAGTTTGGTAAGAACTAAGGTCGTGTGGAAGGAGAGTTCTTTGGGGGATTCATTCTTGACTGGAGCCTTCTGTTGGGGTAGAAGCATGTTACAGAAGGTCAGGTGAGCCCACCTTAAGCAGGCTTTGAGTAACAGGTCTAGGTATGGATTTGACTTAACAGAAAGCAGTGAGGGACTGCAACATAGCAATGTTCCAGGAAGATCCACTTGGCAAGCAGTACACAGAGGAAGCTAGGGGAAGCAGAGATGAGGCAGGAAACTGAGCTCAAAGGAAGCCACAGAAGTCCAGATGGGACTTGAGGGCTTGGCTGAGTGGTGCTCATGGGAATTAAGAAACGACACGTTAAAAAGAAAAAAAAAAAAGAAACGACATATTTCTAGGGACTTCCCTAGTCGTCCAGTGGTTAAGACTCCACGCTTCCACTGAAGGGGCCTCAGGTTCGACTGAGATCCCACATACCGTGCAGCACGGCCAAAAAAAAAAAAAGGAAACAATATATTTCTAGATATATGCCCTTATGTTCATCGTGGCACAGCATTCTTTACAATAGCCAAGATATGGAAACAACCTAAGTGCCCACCAATGAATGGATAATGAAGATGTGGTGTATATATACAATGGAATACTATTCAGCCATAAAAAAAAAGATGAAATCCTGCCATTTGTGACAACATGAATGGACCTTGAGGTTATTAAGCTAAGTGAAATAAGTCCTGTGGAGAAACACAAATACCGTATGATTTCACTCATATGTGGAACATAAAAAACTAAAACAAAACCCCAAATAAATGAACAAACCAAACCAAACCTACAGAGAACTGAGCAGGAGTTACCAGAGGGGGAGGGGCAAGGGGGAGGGAAAAATGGGTAAAGGGAATCAACAGTATGGTGATGAATGGACAATAAAGTTTTGGTGGGTAGCATGTTGTAGAGTACACAGAAGTAGAACAGAATGTTGTACCACGAAACCTATGTTATAAATCAATATTACGTAAATTAAAAAATTTTAAATTATACAATTAGAAATGAATATATTAATATAGAATGAGCAAACTGGAGTTAAACTTGAACTATTTTGGTAATCCTTAAATAATATTCTTCTGCTCCAAAAGCAATCAAATACTTGATAACAGTGCCTATGATGTCTAGTAGAAGCCACAGAGATTAGTCTTTAATTTATCACACAGAGTACAAATGTTATGCTGTGTATGTATCCAGACTTTACATTCTCCTTAGGCTACTATTATGAAAGAAAACAGATTATCTTCGACAAGATTATAAAAATGATTTCTTTCCTATGCTGAAGCTGTTCTGTTAATTCAAAGGGAAATGAAAATATGTACGGAAGAGAAAAACAAAAATAAAAACAAGGCCTTGCTGTGTACATGCCACTGTGCTAAGTCTTCTGTTATCTTTCAAAATTCTCCTTTTAAGGTAGGTATTAATACTGCCAATTTAGAGATGAAAAAACTGAAGTTCAGTGTATTTAAAAAAAAATCATTTGTACAATAACCAACTATGAAGGACTCAGTGTATGCTGTCTTCCCAGAGACATAATACTGTGACATTGTAACTAACTTGTAGAAATAGCATCAATATAAATTTCAAGGGAGAAATAAGAAACAAATATATTGAATAGCTTTGTCTTTCATACAAATATAAATGTGAGAGACAGGAAAAAAAAAAAAAGAAGCGATGTTTCTGCTGTGGAGAAGGAAAAAGCCACTGGACCTAATGATCGTTGGGGTTGTGTATCTATCTGTGAAATATGATTTGAAACAGTTACGTAACCTAGAGGTAATACAGTGTCATAGCTGAAATCATGGAGATAACAGCAGTGTTCCTTCATAGGATTTAAGAGTTAATACTTGAAAGCATTTAGAACAGTGCCAGGAACACAGCAGGGACTCAATAAATGTTTGGAGTTGTTGAGCATCTAGTATGTATGGGGTGCCCAGCAGAGCCATGGGAAGCTCTCACTGTGGTTGAAGAGCTGCAGCGCCCCTGCTTGTTAATGAGCAGCATCTGCTGGTCATCCAAGGTGACACAGGATCCCATATTTATAAGGGTCTGGCTCAGTCCACACCCCAAGAACCGTATAGAGCATGGTCAGTGGTCCTCCCCAAAAGTACACTTAACAAACAAGAAGGATGAAAGAGGAGTCATCACTTTTAACAGGAATTTTTATTTATACAAAGCATTATAATTTTCTCAATATTCTTCATTCATTTATCAACAAACTTTCCACTGTATTCATTTAACAAATTAACAGTGTCACACTACATTTCACTACCTTTCGACCTCCAAGCACTCAACTTAGAGACGAACAAAAAAGTGCTCGAAGCACCAAATGGAAAGAGAAGAAAACTAGGAAAGGTCAACAGAGATACTTTAGAAGCAGTTAAAGGGGATGGGTTAGGGGAGGAATTAGATTACTGAGCACCATCAGATTTCCCTTATGGTTCAGAAAGGTTTACAAAATCATTTTTAAAAGACATGAGATTAGAACTAGGGAATCAGAGGAAACCACACTTTGGGATATTAAGCAGGTCATCCAAGTTCCTGGATTGGGAGAAGTGAGAAAAAGAGGGACAGAGAAAGTGGGAATGGGGAGCAGAGGAGAGGCAGAACAGAGACAGGAGGTGAGAAGCACAGTGGGAGAAAGTTGTGCCTAGAAGAAATAAAGTCTGGAACTTGTCATGAATTGGAATAATGAAAAGCCAAGTCACAAGTCTAGGAGATGGACTACAAGAAGAGAAAGCCTGGAATTTTATACCTTCCAGGAGGTGACAACAAATCCTGAAGCTGTACAGTCGCAGGCAGTGAGGTGCATTTAAGACTAAACCATCTGTTTTACAAGAGTAAGACACTCGCAACCTTGCTTGACTAATTCTACTCTGTTGATTTAAAAGCGTTATGTGCCAAGAACATAGCAACCCAAGCAGGTAACATGCCTATAGGCAATACAGAAGGGGTCCAAGCCAAGTGGGTCTGTAGAAACCAAACTTCAATTAATGTCACTGTCAAGTGAGGAGACAATAGAACAGATGTCATTGTTCTCTCGAACCCTTATAGTAATTTCCTAAAGCTAAGCCATTCTGATCACCTGAAATAAGCTAGTATTGCCAAATACTGTACAATCAAATAGGCTGACCATGATCAAACCCCAATTTTTCCTGAGCCTTGACTGCCTCTATGATCTGGAACACAGTCGGCAGCATGGAAGTTATTATTACTTTTTTTGGGGGGTGGGGAGGGAACTGGGGATCAACAACTGCCTAACTATACGTGTAAGTAAACAAGAGAGATCAAATTGACCAATTAAATTAGCTGTTCAGAATCTCTCTTGCCAAAAAGTCATAACCTTGAGACTGATTAAGCAAAACAGGATTCCGCTACTCAGATGCTCCAAGTCTGGGAAGCGCTGGTTTTCATGATAATTCAGTTTTTATTTCGATCTTCTGCCTAAGACTACTCTGTCCAGCACGAAAAAGCTTCACACAAACGTGTACGGCGTTTCAGAGTGGTACCTTCCGAGCTGCGTCTCCCCATCCTCTTCAGTTGTCCACTTCCTCCTCTTCATTCTGTTCTTCTTCCTCCAGCCTTTCCTCATCTTCATCGTTGTCCTCATCCCTGCCCTTGTCTTGCTCTTCCGAATCTGTTTTTTTGTCTTTGTCCTTCTTCTTTTGCTCTGAAGCTTCCTTCTTGCCTTTTTGCTCCCTCCTGTAAGCTGTAAGGATGAAGGGGAGGGAGTTAGGAGGCAAGGCTGAACCAGACTGCAGCAGCTAACTCCACTGCATAACTGGAAAAGCTGAGGCACAGAAGGAAAAATAACCCGCCCAGCACCACGAAACAGTTACGCGGTGGTGCCTGCCATCGGAGTCGCATCCAATACTTGCTTACCAGACTTAAAGGCACCCAAGCTGATAAAGACTCAGGGCCAGGTGAGCAGGTCATACAGGATGAACATCTACTTGGATGAGAAAACGAAAGGGTAGTTACCTTCCAGAGCTTCTTTTAACGGGGTCACGAACCGCTGAAACTCCATCTCCTCCATGGCGGAGAGCACATCGCTGGCATTCAACGTCTTGCGTTTCCCTTTCATCGCGAAGTTGTTGGCACTGAAAGAAGAAAGATTAAGGGCTGTCAGATGCCCTCTTGCCGCGTACGGAGTGGGTGGGAAAAGGAGCACCCAGAAGTGGCATGAGAAAGCCTGCATGCATGGATTTTTGTGACACGGTAAGTCCCTCCCTTACCTGTACAAAAGAGTTAAAGCAAAGTTACTGTTGTCTTATTTTGTTTCAGAAATTGCAAGCCCTGAACGAGGGCTCTGAACCTCCCTCCACTGAGGTAGAACATAATTAACTGGGGTTTGCGGGCTCCAGGCCACGAACTCCGAACCGGTGGGGGGGGGGGGGGAATGTCTCTTTACGCCTCCCCTATGCCCAGCTAAGCTCCGGCTAGCTCTGGCCGCCTCACCAGGATGTGGCATACAGCACGAAGACGCTGGCGGCGCGGGAGATGGCGCTCCGGGCCTCCTTGGAGATGCTGACACCGTCCGGGAGCTGTGAGAAAAGCGGGGGTGAGCAAACCTACCGGCCCAGGACCTGTTTTCCCCTGCCCGCTCGTCCGCCCCTGGCCCATCCGCCAGCCGGAGCTGCTCACCGCCTCCTTGATGATCCTGGTGATGACGGCATTGGGCAGGTTTAGGTCCTCGGGCCTCTCCGCCATTGCCGCGGCCGGGGCCCGGGCCTCGGACCTCCTCTTCAGGCCGCTACGGCGTCCGGACTTCCCGCGTCGCCACGGTCTGACCCAACGAGGCTTCCGTCGCGCCCCGCGTTGCCCACACAGTGTCCCACAGTTCCCCGCGCGCCATAACCTCCCTCCTCCTCCAGCCCCGCTTCCGCCTCCAGTGGCCGGTGCTTCCGAGCTTTCCACGCTGCCATGGTTTTGGCTCGAGGGGCTTCCGTCCGGCCTCACCGCACCTGGCGTCCCTTCCCAGGCTCGTTTCCCTGCTTTACGCCACCACCATATCTGGAACTTGCTTAGCAAATGAAGTATGGCTCACTGGGCTTTCCGTCCCTTTCCCATAGTGCTCTGCGCCGCTGCCTGGCGACGTCGCCGCCTGGTGGCTAGCGTGGGAGACGGAGGCGTGGACTGAGCTGGCGGGGCGGGGCGGGGCGGGGCGGGGCGGGGCTCCTCCCGATGAGAGGCTGGGCCCACCGTTCACTTCACCGCGCGTCGAAGAGTGGCGTTTTTCTGTGGGATTAGGCCGCTTGGCTTCTGCTTTGGTTTCGCGGAAGCGCGGCCCTGCGAGGCCGCATTCTCCCACTTCCCTTTTCCGGAACGAAGCGGGAAATCTTTTTTCAACTCTGCCGGCGCAAATGGCCACCTCTAATCTTTTTAGCCCTCGACTTTGTAGTAATGGTATTAAGAATAACTGTTACCTAAAATTTTTTTTTAACGCAGACTACTTTGCCAGCACAGTGCTAGGGCTGGCGACATAGAGATGGGCATGACTAGACCTCGGGGCTCAATTCGGGCTGGTCAGGTAACAAAAGGGCAACACGCAGCCGGTTGTAAGAATAATGTAACATTATATTCGCATTCAAAAACAAACCCTCTTAACAATTGTATTTGCTTTTTAGTTCATCGAATTGTTCATAGTGCATCTTTTCTAGTAAAAAAACATTTCCATGGTTTTGCAGTGGCTTTTTTTTTTTTTTAATTTTTATTTATTTATTTATTTTTGGCTGTGTTGGGTCTTCGTTTCTGTGCGAGGGCTTTCTCTAGTTGCGCCGAGCGGGGGCCACTCTTCATCGCGGTGCGCGGGCCTCTCACTGTCGCGGCCTCTCTTGCTGCGGAGCACAGGCTCCAGACACGCAGGCTCAGTAGTTGTGGCTCACAGCCTTAGTTGCTCCGCGGCATTTGGGATCTTCCCAGGCCAGGGCCCGAACCCGTGTCCCCTGCATTGGCAGGCAGATTCTCAACCACTGCGCCACCAGGGAAGCCCGCTTTTTTTAAAAAAAATTATTTTATTTATTTATTTTTGGCTGCGTTGGGTCTTAATTGCTGCGCGTGGGCTTTCTCTAGTTGTGGTTCTCTTGTTGCGGAGCACGAGTGTGGGCTGTAGTGTGGGCTTCAGTAGTTGTGGCTCATGGGCTCTAGAGCGCAGGCTCAGTAGTTGTGGCGCACAGGCTTAGTTGCTCTGCGGCATGTGAGATCTTCCATGACCAGGGCTCGAACCCTTGTCCCCTGTATTGGCAGGCGGATTCTTAACCACTGCACCACCAGGGAAGTCCCTGCAGTGGCTTTTTAAGTTCTACCATTTTCCTATTACATTTGTAGCAATTGTCCTCACTCCTGCAAAGCAGAAATGCTTTTTTTTCTTGAAATCTGCTGTTTCAGGTCACCCTTAGTTTTCCTGTTTTTGACAGAGACATGAACACGGAGAAATATTTCCCTATTATAAAAAAAACAACAGCAAATGGGATGATAAACGGCAACTGAAACTGCTTCAGTTAGAGATTATAGGGTTTGGTGGGAGAACTGTCCACTTGGCTAGAATACACCTGGTTTAAAGATGTCAGGAAGTGCTCAGCTCCAGCCAGTTGCTATCTAGTTGGAATTGGGCCCCTGTGTTGTTAGATATTTTAATCTTTAAGAGGAGCCAGCAATCTGGACATTATGGACTATTTCCATCTTTGCGTAATGGCTCTAAGTGCAGGCCAAACAAAACAAATCATAGGCCAGGTGCAATCCCAGGCCAATAGTTTGCTATCTTTGGTTTAAATTATAAGCTCTTTAGAACAGGGACTTATTTTGTTCTTTATTGTTCTCTATGCCCATAACAGGTCCCCTCACATATTTGGTAGTCAATAAATGTGTTGAGTAAAAGAAAAAAGAAATGGACACTGTCCTTAAAAAGTTATTAGGGATCAGGTGGTAGTGATTGCCTAAAACATTTCTAGAGAGAAAGATAACATTTATTGAGCACCTGTTATATATCATACATAAAAGTACATTATCTTATTTAATGCTTCTATGATGCTACTTAGGGATTTCCCCTTCCCTACTTTATATGAGGAAACAGGCTGAGGGAGGTGAAGTAACTTGCCCAAGAGCACACAGCCAGTAAATGAAAAGCCAGTGGCTTCTGATGCGACTGTGGGTCGACTGATTTGCTGTTTGAGCAAACCCATTCATTTCTGGTGGGTATTTTAGCCGCCTGTGTGAGAACTGGAGCATACTGAAAATTGAAGCATCTCTTCCAAAAGTTTGAGCCATCTAAAGCACTTCTGCGGCTCAGCCGTCGCTCAGTATCCACAGAGGATTGGTTCCAGGAGCCCCTGTGTATAACAAAATCTGAGGATACTCAAGTCCTATGTACATTAATTATAATTTGATAAGGCTTTTTGGAGATGGTGGCATCTTCTCCCTAATGATTAATGAAGGAGAAAAGGAAAGGATGCTAATATTTATTTTGAACTGTATACCAGAACTTTTAATGTCCATTAATTAATTGTTGTGGTGACCCTGTGAAATAGACTTATCCTCATTTTGCAGCTGAGGAGACTGAAGCTCAGATTGGTTAAATCTCAGGTCACTCAGTTATTAATTTAAATGGTCAGTTAGGAGACCTTCTGGAGTCAGTCTGAACCCAAACTCTTATCACTCTACTCCATGCTGAGATTATTTCATACTTGCTTGTTACCCAATTCCTAATTATCCTGTGACCACCATTTATCTATATGGTTCAATAGAAATATTTCATGCTTTGAGTGCAACTTAATATCTGGACTGCGTGGCTAATGTATAGTATTCCCTAATTATGTGGTGATTGTTTTTCCAGAGGGCTAGAAAGCTGCAAGATTGGCTTTTGTCCTAAAGCATTTGTAGCTATGGACTTGCCAGATAAAAGCCAGTGGGATGAAACTACCTGTGACCTGGCTGTTTGTCAGCATCCACAATGCTGGGCTACTCTCCGCCGAATTGAGAGGGGCCACCCTCGAATTCTGGACTCCTCCCGCAAATCTCCTCTGGATGCTGAAGGTGAATTAGCCAGCCCTGTCTCCTTCCTTACAAGATCCTTGAATTGTTTCTGTTTGGCTCCCTTTTGACATGTTACATGTTTTCCTCTGGTCTGGTCTTTCAGACAGACTCCCAGTGCTCACCATTGTAAACATCGCAGATTCCTGCTTCCAGGCCAAGAGACTTGCTTGTGGTCATTTATCAGGATTTACCTTCCCCAAGGCTCACTCTTTATTGTCTCAACATTCAAAGTTTTACTCCAGATTTCAACGCAGGTAAATTATCATGGAATCTTCCTTAAAGGGCTTCCGACCTCAAAATTCTGGGTTAACTTCCTTTGCCCATGTAGTAGACTTTGAGAAAGCTAGATTAAAAACAAAACATTAATGGGAATTCCCTGGTGGTCCAGTGGTTAGGACTCGGCGCTTTCACTGCTGTGGCCCGGGTTCAATCCCTGGTCGGGGAGGTAAGATTCCGCAAGCTGCATGGCGTGGCAAAAAAAAAAAAAAAAAAAAAAAAATCACTTAAAGGAGTGATGAATAGTCACTGGGAAACAGAAAGAAAGTTTGTTTTTTTTTTAAACTAATTGTTGAGAACACTAGTGCTTTTTTTTTTTTTTTAAATGAAAGCTTCTTTCTTTATTTATTTATTTTTGGCTGTGTTGGGTCTTCTGTGCAAAGGCTTTCTCTAGTTGCGGCGAGCGGGGGCCACTCTTCATCGCGGTGTGCGGGCCTCTCACTGTCGCGGCCTCTCTTGTTGCGGAGCACAAACTCCAGACGCACAGGCTCAGTAGTTGTGGCTCACGGGCCTAGTTGCTCCGCGGCATTTGGGATCTTCCCAGACCAGGGCTTGAACCCGTGTGCCCGGCCTTGGCAGGCAGATTCTCAACCACTGCGCCACCAGGGAAGCCCTTTTTTTTTTTTAATAGAAATTTATTTATTTATTTATTTTTGGCTGCATTGAGTCTTCGTTGCTATGTGCGGGCTTTTCTCTGGTTGCGGCGAGCGGGGGCTGCTCTTCGTTGCGGTGCATGGGCTTCTCATTGCGGTGGCTTCTCTTGTTGCGGAGCACGGGCTCTAGGCATGCAGGCTTCAGTAGTTGTGGCACACAGGCTCAGTAGTTGTGGCTCGCGGGCTCTAGAGTGCAGGCTCAGTAGTTGTGGCTCACGGGCTTAGTTGTTCCACGGCATGTGGGATCTTCCCGGACCAGGGCTCGAACCCGTGTCCCCTGCATTGGCAGGCAGATTCTTAACCACTGCGCCACCAGGGAAGTCCAAGAAAGTATTCTTATTTGTCTTGTAGGAGTTGGTTAAAAGAGGGGGGCGGTGTATTAGTTTTCTAGGGTTACCATAAAACATGTACTATAGACTGTGGGTTAAACAACAGAAATTTATTTTCTCACAGTTCTAGAGGCTAGAAGTCCAAGGTTAAGGTATTGGCAGAGTTGTTTTCTTCTGAGCCCTCTCTCCTTGGCTTGTAGGTGGCCATCTTCTCCCTTTGTCGTAACATTGTCTTCCTTCTGTGTGTGTCTGTGTCCTGATCTCTTCCTACAAGCACACCAGTCATATTGGATTAGGGCCCACCTATATGACCTCATTTTACCTTAATTATCTCTTTAAAAACCCTATCTCCAAATACAGTCAAATTCCTTTCTTTTAAACAAAGATTTTAAAAATATTTATTTATTTATTTATTTATTTTTGCTGCGCCGGGTCTTAGTTGTGGCACACGGGATCTTCGTTGCAGCACACGGACTTGTTTAGTTGTGGCATGCGGACTCTTGGTTGCGGCATGCATGCAGGATCTAGTTCCCCGACCAGGGATCGAACCTGGGCCCCCTGCATTATGAGCTCGGAGTCTTACCCACTGGACCACAGGGAGGTCCCCAAATACAGTCAAATTCTGAGATACTGGGGGTTAGGACTTCAACATAAGAATTTTGGGGAACACAATTCAACTCATAACAGGGAGTATCTCATCAGCTTCTGTGGGTCTTGAGAAAACTGTGTCCATATACACTGTTTTTCTTATCTTTTATTTTTAGGTATGAAATTATTTGTAAGCTCTCGAAGGCAGAAGCAGTGGTTTCCTTTTGAATCTCCTATAGAGTCTAGGCACCCAGTTAGAGCTTGCTGATGTTGGAAGCTAAGGGACGCGTGTCTGTGGAAAACGTAGACTTAAAATTCAAAGGCCCTGTTGCCTGGAATCAAAACACTAATGGGGGCCCTTATAGTGGTTTCTTTTTCCTGTTTGATTTAAGCAGCCCTTGATGATTTCTGTTAGGCTAAAAGGTAGTATAGGAGAGGGTAGGACTACTTTCTGGTTTTCTGAGACTTGAACGCTGAGAAAATGGTGGCTTCTTGCGGTCAGGGCCTGTCAAAGCAGACTATGACATCATTTGCTTAGTTGCTCATTGAATTCAGAAATATATCTTAGTGGGGCCACTTTGTTGTGCGCTGGGGATACGACGGTAAACAAGATACGGTCTTTACCTCCAAGGGGCTTTCAGCCTAGTTGGGGAAACAAAGAACCATTCAGTGTGATGTGTGTGGTGAGAGAAGTGCCCCCTTGGTATGTGGAAGCACACAGGTAGGGCTCCTAGCCCAGGGCACTGTCTTCTGTACAGATGGTATCTGTGCCTAGACCTGAAAGCAGAGCAGCCTAGTAAAGTGGGGCTTATAAGTGGGTAATGCACGGGAAGAGAGTTCTGGACTATAGCACATGCAAAGGCCTGGAGGCAAGAGGAAATTGTTTACGTATCAGGAAAGTAGCTCATTGTGTCTAGAACAGAGAGCAGGAATGGTCAGAGATGAGGCTGGGGAGCTGGAGTAAAAAGTAGGGGCCTGTGTCTCGGAGGACTTGATAAATCAGGCCAAGGAGTTAGGTCTTTATCTTACACCTCTTTGCAATATTCATTCATTTATACATTTAACATGTTTTTTAAAAAAATAAAATAGCAAATGATATGAAAATGTAAAGGGTTGATATTCTTTTTTTTTACTGTGGTAAATATACATAACGTAAAATTTACCATTTTAACCATTTTTAAGTGTACAGTTCAGTAGCATCAAGTATACTCACAGTCTTGTGCAACCATCGCCACTATCCACTTCTAGAACTTTTTCATCATCTCAAACAGAAACTCTGTGCCCATTAAACAATAACTCCCCTTTCCCTCCTCCCTGTGGCCCCTGGTAATCTCTATTCAATTTTTTTGTCTCTATGCATTTGCCTATTCTAGGTACCTCATATAAGTGGAGTCATACAATGTTTGTCCTTTTGTGTCTTGCTTATTTCATCTTGCATAATGTTTTCAGGATTCATTCATGTTGTCACATTTTTCAGAATTTCACTCCTTTTTAAGGTTGAAAAATAGTCCATTGTATGTCCGTGCCACATTTTGTTTATTTAGCATGTTTTTGAACATCTACATCAAAGTTACTTAATAAATTTTTATTGATGGTGATGTAACTATCTGTAGTTGGAGAGAGAAGCACATAGGCTATGAATTCAGTTTGATGCAACAAATAGTTGTGAAGTGTTTGCAATGTGCAATCTCTGGAAGCTGTTCCAGGAAAAACAAACAAAACTTAAGGCGATGCTGAGACCCTACATTCATTTGGTAGGAATTAAGCCCAAGGGTTTCTGTAGATAAGTAGGAGGCTTTTCCTCATAGCACTAATTTTATCATTCCAGTAAGTCTTTTGTGACTCTGTTTCATGTTTGGAAACTCTCATTTTTTAGGCCTTGGAAGGATTTACCTGACAGAGACTTAATATGCCGTACTAACAGATCTCCCAAAGTAAGTCACAGATTAAAAAAGGTACTTCCTCAGCATTTTCTCTTTACTAGTGGGAATAAAATATTTGCCTTTATTTAACATTCAGGATGACTATAATCTGAATAATGATGATGATCATGATGAAGATCACTAATATTAGGCCCTTACTATGTGCTAGGCTCTGTGCTAATGCCTTTGCATGTTATACTGTTTCTAGAAATCCCAGACACAGTGGGATTGATTTGTGGCAGTTTGGCATAGGTGAGAATTTCCTATCTCTGTCCTGCATAGAGCATGTTCAGCTACTAAGTAAACACTGTCATCTCATAATACAGGGAAATTAGAATGCCGGAATGTCAGATCTAAAATAAGCCTCAAGATCGTCTACACTCATGACTTTCAGAGTTTTTTTAGCTATGACCTATGGTAAGAGATACACTTTACAACAAAATATCATGGAACAATCTTTACCCTAACTATGAGTGATAGACTCGGAAATTTTCTATCCTATTCTATTTCATTTTAGAACAGTGTAGGCTGTGATTCACAAAATTTGATTTCATGACCTATGAATAAGTTGCAAATGCAGTTTGAAGAATATTGCTGTGGTCTATCTCATATATCTTACAGTTGAGGAAACTGAGGCCCAGATAGGAAGTGATTTGCTGAAGCACAGCTAGTTAGGAGAAGAGCTAAATTTTAAGAAGGAAAAAACCCTTCTACTTGTCTACAATAGAGATTTACTATTTTTTGCAGTCCTACTGGATGCCTTATATTTTTTTCCATAAGATCCTTCACTTTTCATGTGGTGGAGAGTGTAAGGGACCAAGAGAGGGTAGATGGGTTTGAAAAGATGAATGAACAAATCACTTACCTCTTTGACCTCTTCAGAATGAGAGGGTTAGATTCAATTAGTTTTAAGTTAATTGTTTAGGATAATACACGCGCATGGTTCTAAATTCAAAATGCATAAAGGGGTTTATGGTGCAAAAAAGGTCTTCTCTGTTCCCCCAAGCCAGTTCGTTCCTTTTCATGGGGACAACCTTATTTTTAATAGTTTTTCTTTTTCCCTGCCTGAATCCTGCCAGGGGTATAGACTAGATGATTTATAAGATTTCCTTATAAATCTAGGATCCTAAATAGTGAAATGTGAAAAAATTTATGACTTTAACTTTTATGTAGTTGCTTATAATTGTAGACAGGCTGTAAAAGTAGAAAACTTGCTTCTGCCTCTATCGGTTCTCTCCCTGCTCCCAGACTGTGTTGTTTTATCTTCAGGGGATCTAAGTCTCTGGAGTGCAGTGGGCAGAATGAGTAGTGTTCCCTTAGGTAAGCCCCAAGGTATCCTCCTATGAGGTGGGGTTGGGAGTTGCTAAATGCTACCCTAATGTGGCAGGGAGGCAGGGGAGACTATACACTTACCAGTGCTCACTCTTGCAGAGTACCTTTACTGATACCTAGTTTCTCGGAGGAATAGTATGAAGATATTTTGGGGATGGGAAATGTTTTTTTCTTACCATCTTCTGAACCACCATACCTTTTGGTTAGCATTCAGTCCTTATCGTGGTACTGAATACCATTAGGAGTGGATAACTTCAAGCCATACACAGGCTTTATATCTTTCTCTTAGCTATCAGTGCTAAATTTGAATGAGACACAACTTCCTTGTCCTCAAGATGTAGGAAATATGGATGTAATCTGGATCCCAGAGAAGCATACGAGGTGAGTATCATGTCGAGAACTTGTGAGTCTTCAACTCTTGTGTTCTACAAATGCCTATCGTCCTCTGCAGACCTTCTCTCTGTGACCTTGTTTTTTTTTTTTCTTTTTTTAAAATTAATTAATTAATTAATTTTTGGCTGTGTTGGGTCTTCGTTGCTGCGCGCGGGCTTTCTCTAGTTGCGGCGAGCGGGGGCTACTCTTCGTTGCGGTGCGTGGGCTTCTCACTGCAGTGGCTTCACTTGTTGCGGAGCATGGGCTCTAGAGCACAGGCTCAGAAGTTGTGGCACATGGGCTTAGTTGCTCCACGGCATGTGGGATCTTTCCGGACCAGGGATCGAACCCGTGTCCCCTGCATTGGCAGGTGGATTCTTAACCACTGGGCCACCAGGGAAGTCCCCTGTGACCTTGCTTTTGGCTACCTCATTGCAAGAAGCAGGAGGTCAAGCAGAGCAGAAGGCTATGGTCTCTTGTATTTGCCTCTTGCTACACTGGAATTCTTGTTAGTATACTTTGAGATTCATGCTTTGGGAGTTTTCTACGTAAAATTCTACCTGACAGTAAATAGCATACAAGATAGGGCCCAATGTATTTATGAGGTTTGATTAAGAAACAAATGCCTTCTGACTATCAGTTTTTCTTATTAGCCATCAGCAACTAGTAAAGTTTTCAGTGAAGCCCGTGAATCTTTGGTCTCAACCCTAAGGACTAGCACACTGGTACAAAATGAATAGCATATATATAGAACTTGTGTACAAAGCAAGTGTGACAAAGATCATTTGTCGAAGGTCCAAAGGCTTGCTAATATTGACAATCATTGGAAGAAATTGGTTTTCCTTTCATGACTGCTGAGGCTTTCAGATTCTTTTTGAGTGACTGTTTAGAGATGATGAGACTTTATTTTCTTTAAAAAAAATCCTGTGAATGCTTCTTTATATATGCATTTTGTGTGTGAATATATATGGTGTAAACAAAAAACCCCTAAGGATTTATTTCCTTTCATGTAAAAGAAGCCCAGAGTTGGGTGGGCCAGGGCTAGTATGTCAGCTCCATGAAGTAATCAGAAGCCAGAGCTCCTTCTGGCTTTTTGGGTCATCATCCTTAGCCCATGGCTTCCATTTTCTTAGGTGCTTTCTAGGGGCTTTCAAAGTCTAAGTTGACTGCTAGCGCTTCAGCCATCATATCTGTGTTCCAGGCAAGAAGGAGGAGGGAGATGACAGAGCAAAAAATATTTGAGCACCTCTGTGCTAAGCAGTGGAATTCAGTGGAGAACTAAATACTTTGTCCCTTCCTCCTGCAGTCTTATGGTGGTGGTGGGATTCAGACATTATAGACATCGCTGCACCTAAGTATATAATTACTAGTTTGGATGAATACTATGAAAGTAAGTAACTGGATTGTATGAGAGAATGGTGGGGAACCTAGTTCAGATGTGAGGGCGAGGTTGGGGTGGGGTTCTTGTTTTTAGCAACCTCTGGGAAGCAGGTACCCCTGGCTTCCCAGCCAGCCGTCTTAGAGTACTGAATGGAGGATGGAAATCTTCATGGTCATCATTCATACATATCCCTGATGTTTCTGTTTAAGATGTTTGGGAATAAGTTGTGGTTATTCTTATTTCAAGTCCAGCTGAGAAGAAGCATATTATTCGCAGCCAGGATGGGGAGATGAAAAGAAAGAAATCTACAGGGGTAAGTTTGCTGTTTTGGCCAAACCTTCGTGATATTACTCTGCAGAGTTTATTTTTGTTTTCCTTTCAGGTATCTTCCCCCTCCCCCCATTCTCTCTTTAAATGAACAAAATCTGCCAAAGAAAACCCCTCATAAGGAAGGAATAATTACCAAACCATCTTCTACTCTGAGACTCTTTTCCCCTACTTCCTCCTTGTAGGAAGGTAAAAGAACACCTTGAAGAGATGTTAGGAGGAACTGTTGGGTATTCAGCGGGAATTTTTGGTTGATTAAAAGCTAATTTTCATTGTGATGGGAATAGAATTTCAACAGACTAGAAGTTATAATGGACCTGTGCTTCTAATTCTAATTCTGCCATTTATTGGGTAAATGTAGCCTTGGATAAGTCACAGAGCTGGCAGGTTGCTATGTCCAGGAGAATAGTGTCTTGGCCCATTTTGTTTGTTGCTGAATCCCCAGCCCTAGCCCTGTGCCTGGCACATAGTTGGCCAATAAGTATTTGTTCAGAACCTTTTGGGGAAAAAATGACACAAAACAGCTAATCCCCATATTATCTGAATTCAACAGTAGGGTTGGAGAGCCAGATTAGGAAAAATGTGGTGGGTCTGGTAGTGTAGAGGAGGCGAGGATGCTGGAGTAGGTCTGGAAACAAGAGTTTCCCATGGCACCGTTGTACTGGGAGGCTGGAATGCTGATGGGACAAAGTGGCATTGAAGAGAGAGCTTCAGGGAGTTCTTTCCATCATTTCTCTTCCAGAAACACAAGTCATCTCGGGACCCACAAACACAGTTGGGACCTCCAGGGATGATTGTGCCTCCTCCCTCCCCAGTACACTTGTTTGAACAACTAAGTTCAGAATGCGTACCTTTATGGAACCAGTATGACATGTTACCTCAGGATCTACTGAAGGAGTAAGTACCATGTAAGCCTGTGGGAGAGCCAGAGCATCTTCTTTTCTTCAGAAGCTGAGAAGGGTCTAAGCAGTGTGCTCTTTCTGAGGAGGGAGGGGAGAAAACTGCCACTCTACTTGGTCACTGAGTTCTTGGACTTATCAGTGTGCAGTGATGACAGTAATCACCCCCATTTATTAAGTACTTGCCATCTGCCAGGCCCTGTGCACACTGCATATCTTCTCTCCTTTAAACCTCCACTGGGAGGTAGACACGCTCTTCTTTCTGTAGATGAGTTACGGGTAAGTGGGAGGCAGAATGGATATGTGGTTTGGAGCGAGACAACCTTTGAATTTTGTATTGTAATTTACCGCCTTTGTGAATTTTGACTATTTAGTTAGCATCTTTAATCTTCATTTTCCTCATTTGCAAAATGAGGATAATAATACCTGTCCTTAGGGTGTGGTAAGGATTCAGTGGTATAAAACACATGAGCCTGACATATAGTAAACACTTAATCCATTCAGCTACAATTATCATACTTGCATCTCAAAGCCATTACCGAACGAGCACCTGTTGGTACAGGCCTTTTAAGGCCCAGAGTGGACATGTCTTCAAATGTGGAGCCTTTTCATCTCTTTCTCCTCAGCCAAGAAGAGCTGTTGCCGACTTTCTGCTGTCTCTGTTCCCTGCAGCCTCTTGCTGGATAAAGGGAAAACCTTACCTTATCTGGAGATGCAGACACAGCTGGCCATGATGAAAAAGAAACCTCCCCTGGAAAAGAGCCGACCTGACAGTGCCATTTCTACTAAGATGTATTTATCTGTACACTGCCTCACCCCGCAAGTAAGAGCCAGGGAACCTCAGAGGAAGATGTCTGTACGCAAGTCCAAACTCATCTCTCCTCAAGGCTGGAGGAGTTAACGTTCTATTTCTTCTTTCTCTTCTATCCTTCCACTCTGGATCCAGGCCCCATAGAAGGGCTGGGCTGTATGTAGGTGAAAGCAAATGTACAGGGAGAGGTTTAAGGAGAGCAGCGTTCTCTATTTCTTCTGCATTTTGCTTCCCACACCTTTCCCCTCTCCAGAGCCCCTGGTACAATGCTGCACACATTGGCTTCTCAAAAAATGTTTGTTGACTAGATGGATGAATGCATTTGGGGATACATTTTGGGAAAGGGAAAGACCTACAGTAGAGCTTTTCTTCTTCTTTTTTTTTTTTCTCTAGAGACCAGCATTGAGATATCCTGAACATTTGAAGAAACTATATTATAACCTGACAACAGAAGGTAGGTTTTTCTGGTGCTGCTAGATCTCCAGGTACCATTCTCCGTCAGCCCACATTTCTCATACTTGATCTTGGTCCCATGTTTGTGGCCACAGTCTTATAGGGTCACATGTAGAACTCAGAAAACTGCAGCTTCAAAAAGCAACCCCTCCCGGCTTGGTCCTGACCAGAGAGAGAGTGTCACCATTGGGTAGCAGAGCACAGCAAGCAGCCCCACGGAAGGGTGGGAGCTGTCAGGGAGAAGAGGATTGAGCTGGCTCTCTGGTCACCAGGTTACAGGAAGCAGCAGCAGCAGCAGCAGGGGAAGGTGAAGACAGCTACTAGGAAACAGGTAGAGTGACAGCGAGGGGACCCCTAGGACCTCCTGGGATTGGAGCAAGTGGGTGAAGCCTGGAACAGGAAGGGATGTATGAGAGATGGGATTCTCCCTGTTGTCTGCTGGTTGTAGATACAAAGTTCCTGTATGGTTATAGATACTAACTTCCTTCCTTTAAACCCTTTTTGAAAAGGTTTCTTCACTTCCAAAAGTCCTAATTCGGTTCCCCCTCATGTGGGTTTCAGGAGGCTAAAAAGAAATCCAAGAGTGAACCAGGGAGCCACAACACCTCGCATAAACGTTCAGGTGCCATGGTTTATGACCCATGCTGTGGTAAGGAGAATGTATGGGTTTGGGAGTGACAATCCCAGGACCTAGCTGAGGACAGGAAGAGCTGAACACGTTTGTCATTTGAGGACCTGCCTTTATCAGGCGCTCGGAGTTCCCCTTGGAATGCTTTGGTTTGGCTGGTCTACCATGTATCATCCTTCCATCAAATATTTACTAAGCAAGCGAGCTGGGCCAGATGTCTGATTCACATGGGGATTTGAGAGATGACCATGAACATGAGTCAGAGTCACTTTCCGCTCAGGTCCTACTTTAGAAAAGGCAGCGGTTTGAGGATGAAGAGCTAGCCCAGGTTATTGAAGAGAAGAGCCCTGAGGGCTCATCGGCCAGTAAGGCAGGGAAGAGCCAGGGTCCCTCACCAGAGGGCCATGAGAGTTCTAAGGAAGCAGAGTCAGCCACTTCTCAGCCATAGGTTAAAGTCTCAGGAAGCTCACACTATCTAGCCCCATCCAGCAGTCAGGGGGCTAATTCTTGACAGGCGATCCTTTTCCTGTGGTGTTCATGCCAGAGATAAGAGATTCCCCTTTTTGGAGTTCTTATCATGCCTGAGCTGAAGGATATACTTGCCCTGGTCCCTCTGATGTTTCTCAGCTTGAGTGCAGAATGGGAGAAAGAATCCCCCTAAACCTTGGAAGATTTTTCTGCCCTAAATAGACTGGACATTGCTGACTGTAATGTGAAAATAACTGTTTAATCATCAGAATTCACTCTGCAACCCTGGGGCACTGAGGGCTCGGGTAAGATGTTTCCTGAGAAGGATGCTGTTCCTGGTTTATCTCCCATCCCACTGAGCTCTCTGATACCTAAAGTGTCTTCTAACCTGAAGATCTAAGAAGGCTCCTGACCTTCACATGGGAGGTAGACAGAACTGGGGCAGAGGTACTTGTCCAAGGTTAGCCCTGCATCCAGGGTGATCGCCAGTCCCCTGAGTTTCATTCTGGTGCCTTCTGTTCCTCTTCCTGATGCCTCCAATAGGAGCAGCTTTGCTTGGATGACTGGGGGGCCCTTTGAATTGTGTTCTTAGAGCGGTGGCTTGTCTTCCTTGAGCTGAGAAAGGCCTCATGCAAGAGATGATTTTTTGTTTCTTTTTTTAAAAAATTTTTTAGGCCGCGCTGTGTGGCATGCAGGATCTTAGTGCCCCAACCAGGGATCGAACCCGTGCCCCCTGCCCTAGGAGCATGGAGTCTTAACCACTGGACTGCCAGGGAAGTCCTGAGGTTATTTTTGCATTGGATCTTGAATATGTGTGAGAGTTTTCCCAATATGGACGAGAATTCCTGGAAACAGGAACAGGCTGGGTAAAGACATCTTGGAGGAGCATGGCTGCAGGGAGGAGCACTGAGCAGTCTGACGTGGCTGTGGGGTCAGGTGTTTAAGGGAGAAAGGTAAATCAGGCCGAAGAGCCTGCTGAGATGTTTGATCTTTATCCTCAGTGGTGGTCAGTGATGCTCTACCTTCACGGTGCCCTGAAATCAATTGAGGAGCTTTTAAAACCCTAAAACCCAGGCTGCACCCCAGACCTGTCAAATCAGAGTTTCTGGTGTTAGTATCCAGGCCTTGGTGGTTTTTAGAATGCCCCAGTGCTTCCAGTGTGTAGCTAAGGTGAGGACTAGTGCTGTTAGGGAGCCGACACATGTGCCGAGCAAGGGAGTTCCTTGATTAGCGTTCCCTTTTACCATCATACCTCTGGTGGCAGATGGGAAGATGTTCATTTAAAGAAAGGGAAACTGAGAAAGGAAAGAATAAGTGCATTTCGGGACTAGTTGGGGAAACATCTGATACAAAAGAATCATAGATCTAGAGTTTTTTTGGGAGGGAGGATGTTCATTTTCAGAAGCCAATATAGGTACATAGGGATGGCACAGAAAGTAAGAGCAGTGTTCATAGACTGAACAGGTAGACTTAGGGGTTCTTTTGCTGCTATGATGTACAGGCACCTGCCCCTTAGGTTTCATGGAGGAATCCTGGATATTTTAATACAGACTTTATCTTAATCGCTAATTCTGTAATAGGTGTGGCCACAGTCCCAGGTGAACAGAATCACACGTAGAACTCAGAGGGCTTAACTCCCTTTTACCTGCCTCTAAGGTTCTGTATTGTCCTGGATGGGGAGTCACCTGTAGACTAGAGATCAACTAGAAGTTCAACAATGGGATATGAAATACCAATAAGAAGAGAACTGCATTGATTTTGTGGTCACTAGGTCACAGAACTCTACCAGGTCGGGCAAGTGACAAAACACAGCAGCAGCAGATGAAGATAGAAGGCCCCACTTTGAAACAGGTGAGAGTGTCTGAGTGCCATTCTGCTAGGGCTGTTTCAGTTGTCTGTCACTGTATAACAAACCACCCCAAAGCAGAACCGTAGTGGTTTGCTATTTCTCATGGTTCTGTGGGTTGACTGGACAGTTTTTCTGGTCTTGCTTAAGGTCACTCATGCAGCTGCATTCAGCCGGAGGCTGGGTTGGGGCTCTTGGCCAAATTGTCTTAGTTCTCTTCTATGAGGCCTCTCCATGCGGCTAGTTTGGGCTTCTTGACAGCATAGTAATCTCATGAAAGCACTTTCCTAGGGATGGGCCTGGAACTGGAACAGTATCACTTCTGCCACATTTTATTTGTCAAAAAAATCACAAGTCTAGTCCAGATTCAAGAGGAGAGGAAATCAACTCCATCTCTTGATGGAAAGAACAGCATGTACATACAGGAATGGGAGGAATTGTTGGCAGCCACCTTTGGAGGCAATCTACCCTTAGTTGACAGCTGGAAATGGGGGAAAACTGGGTTCTGGCTTCATCTGGTCAGCCTGGAGGTCAAAGAATGCGTGACACAAGCTTCTCTCTTCAGTCTCAGGAGGTGGCATTTTGTCCTGTCTTAGATACTAATTTCTCCAAGAAAAGCATCTTTTAGAAAAGCCCTTTGTTTCCTAAAGTCCTGATTCAAGTTTCCTTACACGTATGAATTTCAGGATTCCACAGAGAGACCACAGATGGACTGCACTAAGAAAAACCTGGATTCCTTCCCCGGTAGGAAGAGTAAGATACTGGGGTGGAGGAACCTTAGTAAGTGACTGAGGACAGGGAGAGCTGAACCTGTGCTGACCAGGATGGTTCACCTCCCTGGAGGGCAGAGCTCTCATCCCTCAGAAGGGTCCTAAAGATATTCCAGCCCTTCCTTTCTGTCTTGATTTTTCACAGTTAGTTGGGAGAAGGCTACAGGTGCAATTAATGGCTGGGTCTTTTTTTAGGTCCTGAATTTTCCACGGTAGAATGCACTAACAAGGACATCAGGACTCAGATGGAGATTTTGCTGGAAACCCAAGAGAGGACCCCAAACAGTACTTCTAGAACAGGCTGGAACCCTGAGCTCAAACTGCTGAGGATTCTTCAGGCCACTGATGAAGAGGACGAGGAGAACCAACCTTCTGGGGCACAGAGTGAAGAGTCTCTGGAGGCATAGGCGGAAGGCATCATGGGGCAGCCTTATTCCAGAGCAGGATGCTTGGATTCCTGAGGACAGTGACCTTGGACATAAGGGCAGGAAGGAGAGGGGACTTCTACTTCCTGGAGCCTCTACCGGGGTCTGACCTTAGGGATTCTGTTTTCTTCATTCACTTCTACTTGCTTCTAAAATAAGCGAGGGAGAAAAAGCCCCACCCCTTTCTAACTTAGACGGTTTCTCTTCCATTAGGTCCAGGATAATTTTAGTGATTAAATACAGCTGCTGCTTGTCAAAAGACTCATTTCTCTGGTTCTGGGTCACTTTTATCTCCTCTCTGAAACTGAAAGGTTTCTAGTTATAGGAAGATGAATTTGGCCTGTGGGAACGCCTACTATGTTGCTTTTCCTCTTATTCCCTGGAAATGGTTTATTTTGAGGATGGCATCTGCATCATTATCAAATAACATTCATTGTGCTGTGTGTTATGTGTAGTATTCTTTGTGTGGTAGAGGACTCATATTAACCTAAAAGAATCTAAGGATCCAGTTCCTCAGTTACTGAGTCTGCAGGAAAATTCCAGTGATGTTCATAAAGATGCAGAATTTCAGAGTCTCAGGGTTGCTTGTACTTGGTTTTTGGAAGGATTTCTAAAAATGTTTTTGTCCTTAAACTTTTTAGTACAGAAAAATTTCAAAATTACGTAAAAGAGAACAATATAAGGAAACTCTCATGTACCCATACTAAAAGAGAATAATATAAGGAAACTCTCATGTACCCAGTATCTTAGATTTGGGTAATAAAAGCCTGGGCCCCATGCCCCATGAGTTGAGGTAAGGGCAATTGGGGCCCCAGTATTCTCAGCAGCTCTGTACCCAAGGTAGAGCTTCCCTCCCACAATTAGGGGCTGGGTGGTAGAAGAGAGACTCTGCCTATGGGCTGTACTCACAGAACTTAGTCTCAGCGACAGGTAGCTAGGGGCAGGATGAGAAATGATGACATTCTGTTCCTCCTGGAAAGTAGCCCTCTGACTTGGAACTAGGGAGTGAGGGAGCCCTGCATCCTTGGGCGCAGCAGTCTGGAGTCGAGTTGTCCCAGTAAAGTGGGGGGAAAGGGCGGGGGAGTGGGCCTAGGGTCACATACCGTAGACTCTTGGAGTTCTTACTGAGGTTTTGTAGATTTTCTTGAACAAGCGTTTCTTCATTTGTTGTATGCACTTAGAGCCATTTCCAGAGACTTAAATAAATTAAAATAATTTTCATTAGTTTCACTGGAGAACTGTTTGTGGAGCTCCTTGCACTGTGAGGCAAGAAGTGGAATTCTGGACTGGGCCTGTGAACTTTTTGTAAAGAGAAACTTACCCCTCATCAATTAATTTGGTTACCCTAAGTACAGTTCGTACAAGAAAGGCAGATTAAATGTTCTACCCTTTTTTAACATTGTCTCAAAACAGACCAACTTAGAAAGCTAAAACTGCTGCCTGTCCATTCTTCATCTTTTCCAAGCCAAATCAAAATTATATGACATCATTTGTGTTACTAGACTGAACTATATTTAGCTGAATCTTCATGGTGAGAGGAATCCAAGAGGCTTATATAGGCTGTTTCTCTGAAAATAATTATTTCTCAAATGTACATTACATTGCAGAATGACTCCTGTATGCTAACTTAAAAATTTACAACTTTTTCCACTTCTTCTTAGCCTACCCTTAGACCTGTCCTCCCGAGCAAACCCGATTTCCAGTGGGCACTAGTGGGGTTGAGGATGGGCAGGGCTTAGCTTTAATTTGCTCATTTTATCTGAAGACTTAGAGAAGGTCTAACTATAGTAAAGCAACTCCCAGAAATTGGCACGTTCATTTAAGTCGTGATGATTAGTACAGAGTTACCTTTTGAATCATGACATATTTTGAGTGAGGAGATATTTGCTATCTGAATACTGGCCTTTGCTTCTATTTTCAAAGAGAAAAAATATTGTAGGCTGAAACTTGTTTCATCTTTGTTATGCCAGTCCCTCAAATTTGGATAATCATAAATAGAATTTAGGGAAATATCTACATACCACATTACAGTTTTCAAGGCACTTTATACCCACTATTTTGATTGGTTCTCTGGCCAACTCTATAGGTAGGTGTGGATTGTCTCTGTTTTATAGTTTAAGAAACTCAGGCTCAGAATAAAGGGCTGATGATAGCCCATTTGGAGCCTTTGGGTGAATTAGAAAAAAGAGACCCTTTAAGACACTTTACTACTATCTGCTAAAAAATTATTTCAATGAATATACAAATCTACGGTGATTACAATTTGAACACCACCCCTAGTGTTGGTCCACTGCACAACAGTACCTGCTGGCCTTGCTGGAGAGGTTAAGTAATTTGCCAGAAATCAAAGGCCAGCAAGTGAAGGGGGTTGGGCTTAGAACCTGAGTCCTTGTCTGTTCCAGTGTGTTCTGATGCCTCTCTGATTCCTTCTCTTCATGCACAGCTGACAATCAGAAAGGAAGGATGAGGCCCTGTAGAAAAGAATTGACTGATGGGGAGGAGCCCTCATGAACCCTTTGTTTCAGCCTCCCAATGTTCTGAGAGAGAAGGAGCCAGGTAACTGTTGCTAACTGCCGTTTCTGGGCCATAGGAATCAGGAGAATCGAGGCCTAATAGCCAGGAGGCTCCAGCCAGAATCGCTTGAAGATCTGCTTTATGCACTTGAGCAGACAGGAGGACTTAAGACTTGGTCTGTTGGAATACTGTCCGGGGAGCCTTTTGTTCCTAAGAAACTAGATTCTGGTTTTTTTTGGTTGTTGTTGTTCTTTTCTACTTTCTTTGTGATCTCTACTAGGGATAGGCCACTTTATTTGCTCACCTTGGTTTTCTGAGCATACTTCCCAATGACACCTGGCCCAGTTTGACCTGTGTGCATAAGCAGAGTCAGTGAAAGCATCTTCAGACATCCTGTGCCCACACTCTCATCCTTGCAGAGCCAGCTGTCTTTTGTTTTGCTCTTGGTCCTGACATCTGGGGTAACAGACTCTGTTCTTCATTGTTTTTGGATTACAGAAAGCTCCCTTTGGAAGGAGGGAGTCAGGGTTTTCATTCGCCATGGCAGTGACCCTTAAAAAAATCAGTGTATTCAAATGTGCCTAAAGGAATTGTTCGCTAAATTAAGGACAGAAATGCCTCTCGCTTTTAGATTAAAATGATTAGAGGGTCTTTGGAATCTAGAAGAATGTGGGAGAAAAAAAATTGTAAATTTTCAGTTGCCATAAGGTACTAAGGTATGAAATTAATTTGCTCTTCTGTTTATACATTTATTTAAAAAATGTTAAGTACTTATTATATGTTAGAGGATCAACCCCTAGATTATCTTGATAGAAAAGGAAATGTTCTGGAGAGATGGTGGGGAGTCATTCATAGGAATATAGCTAGAAGTTTCACTGGAGCAAATGGTAAAGTTGTTTGAGACCACTAGGTGGTGATATTACATTATGAAAATGATATTCTTCTAAGACTGGAGGCCTCTGGTTGTTTCTGAGACCGTCTGTGTACACAGCCAAAGAGACTTCTTTGTGAGTAAACGGAGGAAAAGCTACATTTCACCCTTTACATAAGTGATCTAATTTAAGTGCTCAAGGGAACTGGAATCTCCTGGAGGGATTGGGCTGTGTCTGTTGTGTCACGCTTATTGCCCCAACTTATAGCTCCAGCATGTAGTAGGTGCTCAGTAAATGAGTGAATGAATGAATGAATGAGTCTTTGAACAATTTAGATTCTCATTAGAAGAACCATTTCAAGAGTGTGGAAAATTCTGGAACATGCACAGAGGCCTAGGATTTGGGGAAGTTGGGGGCTACTGATGGTCCTGACAGATCATCAGCTGGGCAGAGACTCAGGGAGGCAGCATTTGGGAAGGTAGAAACATCAAAAGCTATCTGAGGCTCCTATATTGCTTTGTGTCTCCTCAATTTATCTTGATGAGATTTCACCTGTTTGATATAGGGAGGGTGTAAACCAACAAATTCGGATTTTTTTTCTTGCATCTGTATTACTCCTAATGATGGCTCTGCCTTGGAAAGGATCTCCCAAAATAACTTACTCTTCTCTGCCTCTCATTCATTGGTACAGTTGTTCGTTCAGTAATTTATTTGTTGTTCATTCATTCAGTCCACAAATATTAATTGAGCACCTATTATGTGCAAAGCGCTGGTCTAGGCTGTGTGATCATCTCTGACCTTCTCCTATCGTGGCCCCTTTGAGTTCAGGGAGTCACCAAATCCTATTAGCTATAGAATCCAAATTTATGCTCCTCTCTGATCCTTCTGCTCTTACCCTAGTCCAGGCCTCCATCTTCTTTCATCTGGGTCCCTGTATCAACCCCTGATCTTTACTGCTCCCATCCATTCTCCCATCTTTCCAATGTGCACATATGGTCATGTTACTCCTTTCCTTAAAACTCTCCCTTGGGGACTTCCCTGGTGGCGAAGTGGTTAAGAATCCGCCTGCCAATGCAGGGGACATGGGTTCGATCCCTAGTCCGGGAAGATCCCACATGCTGTGGAGCAACTAAGCCCGTGCACCACAACTACTGAGCCTGCGTGCCACAACTACTGAAGCCCACGCACCTAGAGCCTGTGCTCCGCAACAAGAGAAGACACCACAATGAGAAGCCCGCGCACCGTAACAAAGAGTAGCCCACGATCGCCACAACTAGAGAAAGCCTGCGTGCGGCAACGAAGACCCAAAGCAGCCAAAAATAAATAAAACAATTTTAAAAAACCTGCCAAACAAAAAAACTCTCCCTTGCCCTCAGGGTCAAACCCAACCTCTTTTGCTTGTTTTACAAGCCTTACAAGATAGGGCTGTGACCTGGTTGGGCCCTACTTGTTTTCCTTAGCCCCAATTCCCCCAACTCTCACCTCGTTCTGTGTGCTCCAGTCATGATTTTTTCTTTTGGTTCTTTTAATAAGCCCTGTCTTCTCTTACCTTCAGACTTTTTCTTCCCCCATACTCTTCCTTTAACCTATAAAATTCTTTTCTTCCTCCCTCTGCCTGGCGACTTTCTACTCATTCTTTAGATCTCAGCTTGTGTGTTATTATTTCGGGGAGCTTTTTCTGAGCACTGTCATGGTGAGGTTCCACTCTTTCCCCTTTCCTCTCATACCCTTTCCTCACAGCTTGTCCGTTGCCACCCTCCACTGCCAGACTATCAGTTCTGTGATTGGCATCTGTCTTCACTGCATATCTTTACCACCTGGTTGACTGCCTGGCACATTGTAAATGCTCAATAACATATGCTGAATGAGTGAATGAATAAAAAACACAGTGACGTATCTCCTCCTTTGGGGTACATTTAATGTGGCAGTGTGAGCTGTGTGGTACAAAGAAGGAGCTATAGTGGTAAGAAGGAAGGGGTACTTTGGGTGCTACCATCTGAGGCTGAATTAAGTTTTGGCAAGTGGAGATGTTTGTGGAGGTGGCCTTTAGGTAGAGGGAAGTGGGAAAAGTTTGGGGGATAGGCAGGGGGTGTAGTGTTCCTGTCTGGGAAGAGTAGAATGTAGGACTGGAGATGACTTGTGACTAGATAGTTTAGGGCCTTGAATGCCAGCCTGGAGAGAGTGGACTCTATCTGATAACACTGATGGCTTTTGAACAGAGGAGTGATAGAACTAAATTAGTGCTTTAGAAAATGTTAATCTAATGGCAGTGAAACAAGAATTGGAGAGAGATCAGCTCTGTGTCATAGGAGGCTGTCATAGAAGTCAAGGTGGGAGGTGACCAGGGCTTGGATCATGTACGTGGCAATAAGAATGGAGACAAAGGGAAGTTGTGCAGAGGAAGAATTAAGAAACTGGAAAGTGGAAAGAAAGAGTGAGGGAGAGGGAGGAGTCAAAGAATTTTCAGCCTGACAGTGAGGTGCTGTCATCAGAAATTGTGAAGTTATAAGGAAGAACCAGTTTAAGGGAAGATAAAGGAATTCGTTCATCAAACCTTTCAGTGGAGTTCTAGCTATCTATGCTTTTCACTTACGGAAATTCAGTCAGTGTGTGGGGCTAAAACATGAAGCACAAGTGCGAGGGAGTGACAGACTATAATGCAGCTGGTGGGGGCTGTTCTGGCTCTGCACTCAGTGAAAATACATCCGGGAGGGAGTGCAAGACGGAGAAGGTGAATTTGCCGTTCCCCTTTTGATTCACAATACCATGTGCATTTTATGGGTGACTGAGGGCTTATTTGAGGGTAATTTTGACTATTCACAGTCTATGCTTTATATGCTGATTTAGATCTGAATTCCCTGGCAAGATTTGCCTTTTTAAAATGTGTGCCAGACTAGGCTGGGCAGTAGCAGCTACTAAGAAGACACATCTCAGTCACTGCATTAGAGTTGTTCACAGTTAGCTGGGTAGAAACATATGAAAGCAGACAATTAGGGCTACAGTCTAGGTGAGCTGTCGGGGAGAGGGTGGGTGCAGAGAGGAAGGAGATTTTTGGTTAGTGTGTCAAAGCAGAGGTGGCCCTGGGCCCTGGCGTTGCAGAGAGATCCAGGAGTCAGATCAGAACAGGTAGCTGAGAGTAAAAATAGGAGTGGATGAGATCTCAGAGGGGGAGAATATTGAGGAAGGAGAGAGACTGAAGGGCACAACTGGGTAGCATACTCTCACTAGGAGGCAGGAAGAGCCATAAAATAGAGGAATTTTCAGAGAAGTGGGAGGAAAACTAAGGCAAGGGGGATGAGGACCGAGAAGAGGCAAATGATATTCAGAATATGGAAGTCAATGATGACCTCTGAGTGAACAGTTTCAGTAAGTGGTGGGAGCAGAAAAAGGGGTCCAAGAGTGATTGGTAAGAATCTGGAAGCAAAAGGAATACGTGTCACTCCTCTCAGTTACAGTTCCAGTAAAACCAACCTAGATATATTCCCTAGTTCCCAAGGAAATTCCCTTGGAGAATGTTTGGGATCTCTAGATGCCATGACCTCTGTCCCTGTATGATCTGCTACTGTCCACTGGAAGACAGTTCATCATCACATTACATTGATCCAGAAAAAGGCTTTGGTCTACATAAGCTTTATATTCAAGCTTGAGTGTCATCCATCTGAGCCACAGATCTCAGCTGTGGTGGTTGCATTTTATACTAAATATATCCATATTATTTTCTTCCATAAGTAGAATCCACATTCCCACCTGACTGCAAATGCTAAGTTGCTAATAGCTTCCCTGGAGTTTGCTTCTTGCAATTACCTCATCAGAATTTAGACAAGGCAACATATAACAATTTATTCCAGGATGCAGGGAGCTCTGGGTGTTTTTTTTTGTTTTAATTTATTTTATTTTTGGCTGCATTGGGTCTTCATTGCTGCGCGCAGGCTTTCTCTTGTTGCACCGAGCGGGGCTACTCTTCGTTGCATTGTGTGGGCTTCTCATTGCCGTGGCCTCTCTTGTTGTGGAGCACAGGCTCTAGGCGTGTGGGCTCAGTAGTTGTGGCATGCGGGCTCTAGAGTGCAGACTCAGTAGTTGTGGTGCACGGGCCCAGTTGCTCCGCAGCATGTGGGATCTTCCTGGACCAGGGCTCGAACCCTTGTCCCCTGCATTGGCAGGTAGATTCTTAACCACTGCGCCACCAGGGAAGCCCTCTGGGTGTTTTTTTTAGTTAATCATTTATTATCCTAGTTATAGTGTTCTTTTATTTTTTTTTATTTCTAATTTAAAAAATTTTTTAAATTTTTTGCAGCATAAGAACAGTAATGGTTTTGATTCACTTTATTTATTTTTTTAAACATCTTTATTGGAGTATAATTGCTTTACAATGGTGTGTTAGTTTCTGCTGTATAACAAATTGAATCAGCTATACATGTACCCCCATATCTCCCTCCCTCCCACCCTCCCTATCCCACCCCTCCAGGTGGACACAAAACACCGAGCTGATCTCCCTGTGCTATGCGGCTGCTTCCCACTAGCTATCTATTCTACATTTGGTAGTATATATATGTCAGTGCCACTCTCTCACTTCGTCCCAGCTTACCCGTCCCCCTCCCCATGTCCTCAGGTCCATTCTCTACGTCTGTGTCTTTATTCCTGTCCTGCCCCTAGGTTCTTCAGAACCATTTTTTTTTTTAGATTCCATATATGTGTTAGCATACGGTATTTGTTTTTCTCTTTCTGTCTTACTTCACTCTGTATGACAGTCTCTAGGTCCATCTATAGTGTTCTTTTAAAGAGATTTAAATAATAGGAAAAAACCCTCTTTTATATGTACCCACATAGTTACCATTTCTGGTGTTCTCTTCATTCCTTTTGTAGATCAAGATTTCCATATGGTATTGTTTTCCTCCTGCCTGAAAGACTTTAGCATCTCTTGTAGTGCAGGTTTGTCGATGATGAATTCAATCAGCTTTTGTAAGTCTGAGAAAATCTTTATTTTTGCCTTCATTTTTAAAAGATGTTTTTGCTGGGTATAGAATTCTAGGTTGACAGTTTTTTTCTTTAAAGTTGTTGCTTCACTGTCTTCAGGTACATATTTCGGGTAAGTCCAATGTCATTCTTTTCTTTGTTCCTCTGTATATAATGTGGTTTTTTCTTGCTGCTTTCAAGATTTTTCTCTTTGTCACTGGTTACTTAGAAAGCTTTTGATCTTTTTGGGTCTTGCTTTTAGGGTTTTTTAGATGAGAACAGAGCATCATTTAGTCTAGGGCTAATTATTCCCCACAACTGGGGTAAAACCCTTCTGAGTACCTACCCAATGCCCCATGAATTAGAAGGTCTTTCCACTCTGGCTGATGAGAATAAGAGCTAATCCTGGTCCTGTGAGAGCCTGGGAAAGATTATTCCCACTAGTTCTTTTTGGTGGCTCCTTCCCCAGCCTCAGGATACTTTCCTAACACCTATGAGCTCATTAGCACTTAGTTGAAGATTTGAAGGGAGACCCTCTGCAGATCTTTGAAGCTCTCTGTGCAGCTCTTTCCTCTCTGATGCTCTATCCTGTGAGCTCTAGCTGCCTTGGCCTCCTGACCTCCTCAACTGAGGGTTTGGAGTTGGTCTCTCCAGGCAAGGAGCTGCGGCAATCATAGGGCTCACCTTGCTGGTTTTGTTTCCCAGGGATCACCGCCCTTTGTTGCTTGATGTCCAGTATCTTGAAAACTGTTGTTTCATATATTTTGTCCAGTCTTTTAGTTGTTTCAGGTGAGAGGGAAAATCCAGTCCCTGGATTGGTCCAGTCCCAAGATGTTACTCCATCTTGGCAGGAGGCAGAAGTTTATATTGTTCCTTAAGTTTGGAAAACTTTTTGAGGGCCTCTGGAGCCCTTGACTATGCCAAACCAAGCTGATTGTTATCAGGTCAGGAAAACGGGTGCTTATTGAAGAGGCTAAAAGGGCTTCCAACATAACTACAAGGAAACTGAGCCATTCTAGAAGAGACAGGTGACTCAGCTTTTCTGTCAAGTCTTTGGCCCTTATCATTGGACTCAACTTACTATTTCACATTCCTCTGGCAGTGAAGGTTTTGTTCTCTTCTATTTTGAAACAATATCTCTCAGCTTACTTGAAATCTTGAGTTTTTTTTGCTTGGTTCCCACTTAGACCCTATTTGTGTATTTAGGTCACCAAAGGCTCCTATAGCTGAGGCAAATTGAAGTTTCTCAGTGGTATTTACAGCAACCAGCACCTGCCCCTGTAGAGAACCACTAACCCAAGATACTGTGTTTTACCTTGAAGATGAATTGTAGACATACATACTTTTATAAGGCAAATCCTTCATTTCAAGGGTGAAAAAAATACCACTTAACAAAACATTCCAGCTGGTTAAATTTAGGACAAGAAAAAAAACCTGACCCAAGAATATTCTCTGGCTTTGAGCCCAGGTTATTTTTCCTTTTGGAGTGAATTTGGTACAGTTTCATTCATGTGGAGCTGTTGCCTCCCAGCATTTTATTCTGGGATGGAAGGTCAACAATGATTGTCTTGTTGCTAAATCCAATGGACACTTCTCAGTTATTAACCTACTTGACCTCTCAACAGTGTTTGAGATTGTTGACTATTGTCTCTTTCTTAATACATTGCCTGGCTTTCCTTCTCCCTTTCTAGCCTTTCTTCCTCTGCCTGTCTTTTCAGTTGGTATTCTTCTTGGTTCTTTCCTGAGCCTTCTTCTCACATGAAACATTCTATTTGGGCTCTTTTATCCATGCCATGGCTTCACTGGGAATTCCTAAATCTATATTTTAGCCTAAGTATTTTTTCCTGAACTTATGTCCAGTGTATTCAACAGTTCACTTGACATATTCAGTTGGACAGCAAGTAAGTAACTCAACCTTAGCAGGCTCAGAGGTGAACTCATCAAGTCTCCCCTCAGTCCAGCCCTTCCTCTCATGTTCTCCATCTCTGTAAAGGTCACTTCTGAATAGCTAATTTCTCAAGCCAGGATTTCTTGACTTTTACCTTCCAATCAACCACCAAGTCCTGTTGATTCTACCTTTTTCTATCCCTACTGCTACTACACTAGTTTTTTTTTAACCTGGGCCACTGGAAGAGAGTTCACCTAACAGCACTTTTGGATTCCAACCCTCATGCCAACCCTCCATCTTCCCAATCCATTTTTTAAAAAAATTTATTTATTTATTATTTTTGGCTATGTTGGGTCTTCGTTGCTGCACGCGGGCTTTCTCTAGTTGCGGCAAGCGGGGGCTACTCTTCGTTGTGGTGTGCAGGCTTCTCATTGCTGTGGCTTCTCTTGTTTCGGAGCATGGGCTCTAGGTGCTCGGGCTTCAGTAGTTGTGGCACTCAGGCTCAGTAGTTGTGGCTTGCGAGCTCTAGAGCGCAGGCTCAGTAGTTGAGGCGCACGGGCTTAGTTGCTCCGCGGCATGTGGGATCTTCCTGGACCAGGGCTTGAACCCGTGTCCCTTGCATTGGCAGCCGGATTCCTTTTTTTTTTTTTTTTAAAGATACAAAAGATGTCTTTTATTTCTTCAATAAAGCCCTCCAGGGTTCTCTGGTGGCGCAATGGTTAAGAATCCGCCTGCCAATGCAGGGAACACGGGTTCGAGCCCTGGTCCGGGAAGATCCCACATGCCGCGGAGCAACTAAGCCCATGTGCCACAACTACTGAGCCTGCGCTCTAGAGCCCGCAAGCCACTACTACTGAAGCCCGTGGGCCTAGAGCCCGTGCTCCACAATAAGAGAAGACAGTGCAGTGAGAAGCCCGCACACCGGTACGAAGAGCAGCCCCCGCTCAACGTAACTAGAGAAAGCCCGCACGCAGCAACGAAGACCCAACACAGCAATCAATCAATCAATCAATCAATCAATCAATAATCCATCCCTCCAAAATTTACTCTCCTATCTTATAAGGCCCACATTTTCTCCAAGGACCAAACCCACAGCCTTTGGCATTGCCTAATTTACTTTACCAAGGAATTAAAACCATGAACCAAAGCTTGCTGCTTAACCCTTTCAGTGCTGACCTTCCCCATATCTGGGTGGAGGGGGGGTCGGGGGGGGTGACAGTGAAGTGCAAAGAGGAGAAGACAGACACACAGGGTGTACTCATGAGATGTGGGAGCACCAGCGTTAACGGAAATAAAGCCAGCTTTGGATAGGGGGCTCAGAAAGTTAGTCCCGGATGTACTGGGACACGATGGGTCACCTCCTCACACTATGTCCCTGGGCTTTCCTCTCCTCTGCTGCAGGTATCAAACCAAGCGCTGTTCTTCCAAGATGCCCTGCCGGCCCAGGGGTCCAGGAGGCCATAGGTCTGGCCTCTGTGACATTCTGAATACCTCCTCACTAAGAACAGCAGTTTGACGACATAAATTATCTGGTGGCGTGGAGTCAGGCTCAGGCTGTACACCTCCACACTGCTTTTTATGGATCCCGCCCCCTGCGCTTCCCGATTTCCCCCCAACCCCCCCACCCCCCTTCCTGCCACATTTGGAGCTAAAGACACCAGCATTTGTTATGACTTCTGCATAAAGCAGTCATGGAAGCGGCCCCCTTCAGGGTCTGTGGCTGCCCACTTCCTCTTGATCCTCCCCCACCCCTACGAAGTCCAGTCAATGCAGAAGAGATCATGCCTAAAGCTAAAATGTGCAGTGTTTCTAAAGGGAAGAGAAATGTCACATAGGAAGTATTACAAAAAAGGATTAAATTTGTCAGCTGTCCACACACTATTAAAACCACATGCTTTATACAGCGGCAATGCAGTCGAGCCCACTTCTTCACTCAGCAGGCAGAGCTGGGGACAGGCCTCTTGGGCTTGGGAGGAGGCAGCTGAGGAAGGCAAGGAGGCACTAGGAGCTCTGCTGCTTCTGAAGTCTCCACTCCGCGGCAGCAGGGCAGGCGGATTCTTAACCACTGCACCACCAGGGAAGTCCCCCCAATCCATTTTTTAATACTCTAGCCAGAGTGATCTTTCTAAAACACAAAACCTTTTGGGATCGCTCAAAATCTTTCAACGACTGCCCTACATTTAGGATAAAGCCCAAGCTCCTTTTAATAATATGTGAAGCCCTGTATGATGTTTACCTTCTTGCATATTCCTCCCTCCCTGCCATGTGTCCCACTGTTCCATTCCTCAAATGTATAAGCTTCTCTCATTATCTGGCCTTTGCATGTTTTGCTCTTTTTGCCTATAACCCTTCCTTCACCTCATTGGCTTGGCTAAATCATCCTTCAGGTCACTTTCTTTGAGAAGTCTTCTCTGACTTCCATTCTCATCTTGGTTGGCCCGGATCCCCAGGCTAAGTGAGATACTAATCTGTGTTTCTGCAGGTTGCCATGTTTCCTCCACTGTAACACTCATCCAATCTTCCACCAGATTGTAAGCTCCATCTTGTTCACTTCTGTACGCTCAGTGTTCAGTGTAAGAAGGCTCAGCACAGCATGGGTGCTTAGCTTAGCAAACATCTGTTGAATTGAATTTTAATGTGTTAGAAGCCACGGAGGTCTTAGTACTACTAGTTGAAGATTAGTGTGAAAGATGACATTCTATAGTGGTTCTTTGGCTGGATTCTTATTTCTCCACTGTTTATTTACTACCTTAGCAACCTGATTCATTTAACAACTCTGAAACTTAGTTGTCTCATCTGTAAATACAAATGCTTGAACTTCCTGAAGGCAAATGGTGGGATGATTTTTTTCTTTTTCTGGTTACTAGTATTTTATGTATTAGTCAATTACATTTCCTCTCTTGTGCAATGATTATTCATGTTCTTCGGTACAATTATTTTTTCTTACTGATTTGTAAGACTTCTTTGTACATATATACATATTTGCCATATATTTTGTAAATATTTTACATTCATTTTTTAATTTAAAAATTAATTTTTTATGGCCATAGAAAAACCCTGTTTTTTAAATTAAAAAAATTTTTTTTCAACCATTAAAAGCTGTAAAATCCACTGTTAGCTTACTTGCTGTACAAAAGTAGGTGGCTGGTCAGATTGGCCTGTAGGCAGAGTTTGCCAACCCCTGCACTAGTATGTTCATTAAATCTGAGCCGTCTTTGCATTCCTGGAATATATACCATTTGAATGTATCATGAATATACTGCTGGATTTGATTTGCTAATATTTTATTTAGGATGTTTGTGTCTATATTCATAAATCAGATTGGTCTAGCAGAGATTTCAAACTAGTTATAGGGCAGAGGTATATTTTATTTGGCCTACATAATATTTTTTAAAAATTTGAATGAATAGTCAATATTAAAAAATTGGGAGACGTCATATGAAAAATTAGACATTTCTAGCTTTTCTTTTAAAAAAGGAATGTGGCAAAACTGGGGGAATGTGGGCCTAGTTTTCTCAAATTTTTAATAGGTCTTTTATCTATGTTTTCTATTTCATTAACTTCTACTCTTATTTTTATCTTTGACCTTTGGTCTGTAGTTTTCTGTTGCTAACCTTATCTGATTTTTGTCTTTGCCTAGCCTTGTATCTAGTACTGACAAATCTTCCAGTTTTGTTTTTTTTCCTAGTTCTGAAACAGTTTTAAATTACTTAGGCATTATCTGTTTCTTGAAGGTCTAATAGAATTGGCCTCTAAAACTATCTGAGTCTTCTGTAATTTTGTCAGGTAGATTTTTTATATCCTTTTGTATTTTATCTATGGTTAGTGATCTATTAAAAATTTTAAACTCTTGTATCAATTTTAATAATACTTTCTAGAAAAGCATCAATTTCCCCCCAGATTTTCAAATTTACAAATAAAGTTGCAATGGTTTTCTCTCATAATTTAAAGAATTACCTTTGTGTCTTGGCTATCTTTCTCTTTCCTAAACTTGTTTATTTATAGTTTTCTTTGTTTTGCCAGAGTTCTGTTTTATTGGTCTTTTCAAAGAACCAGGCTATGGTTTTATTGTTGAAGTCTGTTTTTTAAAAATAAATTTCAACTTTAACCTTATTATTTCCTTTTAAAATTTTCATCTGAATTAGCTGTTCCACTTCTCTTTGAAATGAGTCTTTAGTTTAAAGAATTTTGAACATTGTCTTGTTTTCTAAGTAAAATCATATTTCCCCTGAACTTTCTATTCTGTTCCATTGATCTGTTTGTCTTCTTTCTACATTATTATAAGACTGTTTAACATCTGGTAGTCCTAGTCCCCTTTATTATTATTTTTCAAAATTGTTTTGGATATTGGGCCAGATGATATCTTAAAGGCACTAAGGTTCTTTGATAGCTAATGTGAAAATGCACCCAAATAAACCTCTTTAGTCCCTTCCCTCCAAACACAAGTAGTCCTTATTCTTCTTGAAACAGAGTCAGTCTTAAAAAATATAACCAATCAATCTTTGTATGTGGATGCGCTATATGTATATAGTGCATTTAAGTGGTTTTTTTTGGTGTGTGTGTGTGTGTCTGTGTAGCGTGTGTCTGTGTGCTTGTGTATGTGCATAGGATGCATGAAAATCTGTGGGGTGTGATTGTGTATATGTGTGAGGTGTGTATGTGGTGTGTTTATTTGTGTGTGGGGTGTATGTATATGGTATGTTTGTGTGTCTGGTGTATTCGTGAATGTACGTGGGAAGTGTTATGGTACGCGTGGGTGTGTGTGCAGAGCGTGTGCAGTGTTAATATTGTATGTGTAGTTTGTTTATGTATGTGTGGAGTGTGTGTGAGTGTTAGAGGGATACTGAGGCCCATGACCAGGGGAGCTAGAGTGTTCAGGGCATGTCAGAAAGCCAGGCGTGGTCCTCAAACTCCCTTGTCTTTTTGGAGAAAGCAGGGCCATAAACCTCAACCCTTTCTGGATGTCTGCTGTAGACAGTAGTGTGGGTTAATGGGGCCAGTGTCTCCTGCAGTGCCACTGCCCAGGCTCCCACTCACTTCTGTCCTCCCCCTCCTGAGAAAAGAGTGACCTGCCCCTTTAAGAGAAGGAAGCTTCTAGTGCTCTACTAAGTAAAGGGGGCTTACTGTTGGTGGTGAGGGCTGTGGAGGTGGTGCCACCACAAGAGTCAGATCAGTATCAGAGTGGCACTGGGGTCCCCAACTGATGGGGCAGGAGGAGTCAGGAGGGAACCTGCAAGGCAGCAGGACCTTTGTCCCGAGTAGGGGTGAAGTGCCAAGTGTGGGCCTCAGTCTTTTCTCCCCCAGGCCACATACAGATAATGCAAGTCTACCCAGCTCTCCTGCTGGCTTCTACCCTCCTGAATGTGTATCTATCTGCCGGTTGCTCACAGCTTCCTGAGTCCAAGGTGATCTCCCTTAGTGCAGGTGCTACAGTGGTCCCTGAGCTGTGAAGGGGCCTCTGTCACCTTGGGCACATCACTTTTCCCTTTGTGGGCCTCCCTTTGCTCAGACTCCTGAACATCATACTTTCTAATTCCTACTGGGGTGGACGCCCCTTTCAGGGGGCATCCTCAGGCCATGCCTAACTCATGCTCCCATCTTGGTTCCGCAGGTCTACAGCACTTCCAGCCTCCGTGTCCTGTCTGCATCCTGTGGCTTGAGCCTGAGGTTGCCTGTTTTCCTTGGCTGGATGGAGTGGCAGAGCCGGGATACTTCCCTGCCCAGAAAGGATGCCTGGACTCAGACTTCCCCAGCCAGGATAAGGATCAGGCCTGCTCAAGTCCAGAGTGCAGGTAAGTCTGTCTGTCACTGGGCTGGGGCCAAGGGAGCAGGCTTGCCCCTGCTAAGGGCAGTGCTCAAGGAGTTGGGGTGGGGGAAGAGCAGAGCAGGGCTTCACAATGCTCTGGGATTTGAACAACCCACTGGCCTTTATGTGACTCATTTGCACTTGACCACTACTTTGTTGATTTCTGGGCTCCTTTTCCCGTTTCTGCTCCCCTCTGGTGGCCAGCTGGCCCTGTGGCATCTAGTTTCCTTAACTGCCTTAAGAAGGCAGGTCTGCTCCCTCCACCAGCCATTGGCCATGGGGCAGGAGTGGAGGCCAAGGAAGAACAGAAGGAGGATGGTCTTTGGGGCAGACCAGGCCTGGGTTCAAATTTCAGCCCTGCCCACCTTGGAAAAGTCACCTGCCCTCTCTGTGTGAGATTTACCAGGTTTATCCCTGGTAAATTGGGGCTAATACTTCCTAGGGTTACTGTGAAGATTAAATGAGAAGATGTGTGTAAATTGCCCAGCTCAGCCACTGGCACCTGGTACTCCATACATATAACTTTTCTCCCCACTTTCTTTCTTGCATCCCCCAACCTTGTCTTGAGTGGATCACTGAGCCACAGATATCCATTTGGCAACTGCCGACACTTCCCATTTTTAGATTTACATAAGACCAGCAGCTTTCCCCACGGCAGCAACAGAGAGCTGCAGAGCAGATGTCTTTGAAACTGCTCCCAGGAGGCATCCCGTGAATGTTTGCCGACAAAGCAGCGCAGGGGCTGACCTTCCTTCCAGCTCTGCTTCCTCGCAACAAGCTCTGGAGATTGAAAGTGCCGCCCCCCTCCACATACTATACTGTGCATTTCTGTCCCCTCAGATGATGCTGGGGGCCTGTGCTCCTGTCTCATGGCCCCAGGCTGCCCATGGGGGGCCATGAGGCTGGCTGGAGGAACCTGCTCTGGTCTGGACCTGTGCCAGGCTGCTCTCATCCAAGAGAAGGCTCAAGAGAGAGATGGAGGGGCCAGGGTCAGGGAGGGGCCCTGCAGCTGGTGGGGGGTGGAGGTCCAAGGGTGGAGAACGTTTTTCCAAACCCCATCGCTTTGGGCCAGGAGGGTGCTCCCCTGCCCTTGCTTGGATCTGGTGAGTACAGGTCTGAGCTTCAAAGCATGTTGCAAACCTGGCTAATTTCTGGCCTGGGGCAGCTGGGCGAGCAGGCCAAGCCCGCCGAGTGGGCGCGCCAGGAGCCGCGGGCCTGGTATGGGGCTGGCACCTGCAGCCCAGAGCGGCCCCCGAGCCCCGAGCCTTGGTGGGGCCGCCCATCCTGCCGGCTCCACGGGGAGGACCACCGTCCCGGCAGCAGATGGGCCGCGGGCGCCTCCTCCCCTCGGCCGGTGGCGGCGCGGTCCGGTGGAAATCTCCCCATTCAAACCGGCGCGGGCCAATCAGGGCCTGGCGCGCCCGCCGGTTCAAACGCGCGCTGCAGCCGGCCTCCGGCGCCCGCCGCCGAGACACTGGCGCGGGGGCGGTGAACCTGCTGCCTCGGTTACTGGGAGCAACAGAGACGCCTCGAGTTACAGGCGCCCCGGCCCGGCCGGAGCGGGGCCATTGCCATGGAGCGCTCCCTGCACCGCGTCTCCCTCGGGAGCCGGCGCGCCCACCCGGGCTTGTCCTTCTACCTCACCACTTTTGGTAAGTGCCCGCGGCGGCTGCCGCCAGGGGCTGCTTCACCCTGCCCGCAGCGCCCAGAGAGGGCAACCCCCTCGTGGTGGCAGGTGAGGCAGGGAGCAGCCATCCTTCTGTTTGGGGACATCTGCCCCCCGTGGTCGCGCAGGAGGGGCTCAGGGCACAGGCTCAGGCCGCGCAAGCCGCTGGGCCCCACCTGCTGCCTGGCCACTGGTGCCAAGTGCAGTTGGTTGTGCCTCACTTGGCTGGAACAGTCGTGCCCCAGTAAATCTTTCAGGGATGGGGTTTGCCACCACTAAGCTTCCCATTAACAAGCAGCTCAGGGTTAAGTCAAGGTCTTGTTACTACATCTCCAGACCTCCTCAGTCCTCTTTCCTTTGGCTCAGGGACAGGACAGGTGCTGGGTCAGCCCCGATGGCCTTGGCTTCCTGTGGGCTCACCTTGGAGAGGCTGCAGCGCCATGGCTCCAGTGGATGCCTGACCTGCAGCAGAGATGGGAGAATTCTCTCCTCCAGGAGCTGCTGCGCTCTCAGCAGGGTCCCAGGGCTGCCCTGGGGGCTTGAGGTGGAAAGAATTGGGCAATAGGCTCCTGCTTCCAAGCCCCTAGATAGCAGGAGTGGGTTCCCCCAAATAACAGCTGGGCAGCAGCTGCCCCAGTGGTCTGGGCAAACCTGGCCTTCCAAGTCCCCACAGTAAAGATAAATAGCCCTGTCCTAGGATACAGCTCTTCCTAGCCCTTGTTTCCTCACTGGTTCTGCAACTCTTTGTGGGGAGGGAGTTATATCTCCTCTCTGAAGACCTGAGATCCTGAGAGGAAGGTCTCCCAGTGAGCCAGCTGCAGAGTTGGTACCTGAGCTCAAGCCTTCTGAGATGACGTGTAGAGCACATTAAAAATAAACTTTTATACAATTTTCCTCACGAAAGTTGGGGCAGTTACTGCAACATAAGTGGACTTTGCCCACATTTCAAAGACAGAGCACCTAAGGAGTTATGCCCTCCTTGGAGTTCCGGCTCTCCTACTCTCAGGCTTACTACCTCTATCAGCACGCTTGGCTCTTCACAACCTGCCTTCTTCTCTAGGGGCAGAGGGAGTAATGGAAAAGCAGTGGCTTGGCCCCTAGAAATGGCCTGTGGTCTGGCATCCTGGAATTCACGAGTCCAGTTGGTAGAGGGTAACAAGAGTAATTACTCAACACCGTTTGTTGCATGTTTATCACGTGCCATGCCGTGTGCCAGGTGCTTTCCTTGCATCATCTCATTTAATCCTCCCAACCGGTGGAGGCAATTCCTGTTAGCCCCACGAGGATGTGGGATTCTACCAGATAGGGGAGGTTCCTGGGATGCTCTGAGCTGGTGGTACTGGGGTGGTCAGGAAAGAGTGGCAGAGAGCTGTGAGGGCTTGTTACCTTAGCCGTGTCCTGATTAAAAAGTAAAAAACGTTTCACTGTTTTTTCTCCTCATTATCGCGGTAAGATGTATTCATTGTTGAAAACTTAGTGAAAAGAAGAAAGCGAAAATCACCTGTAATCTGACTCCCCAGAGAAGGCCATTGTTAACATGGTTTATATCCTTCCAGACTTATTTCTCTGTGTGTGTGTGTGTATTTGTGTGTGCCTAATTTTAACAAAATTGAGATTCTGCTGTACGTACAGCTTTGTAACCTGTTTCTTTTCCTTACTGGTATGATGTGACTATTTCCTTGTATCAGCCCATATTCTTGTACTGAGTTAATCTCCCTGCCAGATCTGGGAAGTTGGGGAGGGTCCAACCCAGCAGGGAGTGGATGACCTGCCCAGCCATGGCCTCAGGGCTGCGTTGGGTGGGTATCAGGGAAGGTTGTTGCTTGAACCAGTGATGTGACCTGAGTGTGCACCGGGGCGGGCAGGAACCTGGTGGGGTGGGGAGCCTCCCGCTCCCCGTATGCAGCCTCTTCTCAGATCCCTCCGTGGACTGACACTGGAAGAGTTCTCTCCTGCTTCCTTCATTAGCTCTGTTTCCTTGACAAATGCCGCCCCTCTTCCAGGCTGCTGATTTCTTTGTACACTGAGTGATCTTTGCTTGTCTGCTTGGGAATGAAGAGTTTTACCGGTGGTTATCAAACGTGGCCAGTTATCAGAAGCACCTGGAGATCCCAGAGATCCTGGTTTAATAGGTCTGTGGTGGAGTCAAAGAATCTGTAATTTTAAGAAGCCACAGAAGTATTTTGTTGATGAGCCAGGTTTGGAAGCTATGGATTCAGAGTCAGTTGGCTATCAACTATTCAGTTTGATAGCCAACTTGGACTCCCTTAAAATGAAGGTCTTTGCTAAGTTTTCCTCAGTTCACTGGCTTTTCCCCAGCATGGCAGGTAGCCCCTGGCCTTCAGCAGTGGGCTTTGCCCTGGTGGAACCAGAGGAAGCTGCTGCTTAGCTGGTAGTTTCCTGAGCACAAATAGGTAAAGGGAGCTAAATTTCCAGCATCTCTGGAACTAAAAAGAAACAAAATTGTTTTGACCAGAATTTTTTTCAGGGAGAATACTGTATGGAATATGTCATGATTTATGTATTTGTGTGTGTGTGTGTGTGTGTGTGTGTTTGTGCGCATGAGTACAGCTCCTTGTCCCCCAATAAGGGGCACCTTCAAGTAACGTTAGTTGGCCATACATTATGTTGCCTTCTAAGGAGGTGGCCTGGCTTCAAGGGAGGGGGGTAAGTAAACTAGAGCTCGAACCCAACTACTCCAGAGGGATTTTATATTTATGAGAAATGGTATAATCTGAAGAAGCCATTACAGGTGCACATAAGTTTTTTTTCCTTCAGGATTATATATTTTAATTTTATTAGTATATTTGTTAACTTAAAAAATAGCTTTTTTGAGATATAATTCACATACATACAATTCACTCATTTAAAGTATACAATTAAATGGTTTTCAGTACATTCACAGAGTTGTGTAACCATTACCACAGTCAATTTTAGACCATTTTTATCACTTCAAAAAGAAACACTATACCCTTTAGTTTATTACCCCCAATTCCCAGTCCCCTCTGTCCCCTAACTCTAAGCAATCACTAATTTACTTTCTGTCTTTATATATTTGCTTATTCTGGACATTTCATATAAATGGAATCCTATAATAGGTGACCTTTTGTGACTGGCTTCTTTCACTTAGCATAATGTTTACAAGGTTCACCCATGTTGTAGCATATATCAGTATTTCATTCATTTTTATGGCTGAGTAATATTCTATTGTATGGATATACCACATTTTGTTTATTAATTCATTGATAGACATTTGGATTGTTTCTGTCTTTTGGCTATTATGAATATTGCTCTGCTATGAACACTGATACACAAGTTTTTGTGTGGACAGATGTTTTCAGTTCTCTTGGGTATACACCTAGGAGTAGAATTGCTAGGTCAAATGGTAACTCTATGTTTAACTATTTGAGAAACTACGAAACTCTTTTCCAGAGTGGTTGCACCATTTTGCATTTCTGTCAGCAAGGCATGAGGGTTTTGCTTTCTCCACAACCTCACCAACACTTGCTATTATCTGACTTTTTGATTCTAGCCATCCTAGTGCATGTGAAGTGGTATCTCATCGTGGTTTTGATTTGCATTTCCCTGATGACCAGTGCTATTTAGCATCTTTTCATGTGCTTATTGGCTATTTGTATATCTTCTTTAGAGAAAAGTTTATTCATATTCTTTGCCCATTTAATTTAAAATTTTAAAAATTTAAAATTAATTTAAATAACCAATTTAAGGACTATTTGTTTATTTTTGAGTTGTAAGAGTTCTTTATATATGCTAGATACTAGTCTCTTATCAGATATTATTTACAAATATTTTCAATCTGTGGGTTTTTTTTTTTTTTTAATGCTTTAATGATTTTCCTTTGCTTTGGGATAAAGTCTAAACTGAGTGCAGCCTTCAAGGTCTTTTTTTTTAAAAATTTACTTAATTTTATTTTTTTTGGCTGTGTTGGGTCTTCGTTGCTGCGTGCGAGCTTTCTCTAGCTGCGGTGAGCGGGGGCTACTCTTTGTTGTGGTGCGCGGGCTTCTCATTGTGGTGGCTTCTCTTTGTTGTGGAGCATGGGCTGTAGGCACGCGGGCTTCAGTAGTTGTGGCATTGAGGCTCAGTAATTGTGGCTCACGGGCTCTAGAGCGCAGGCTCAGTAGTTGTGGCGCATGGGCTTAGTTGCTCTGCGGCATGTGGTATCTTCCTGGACCAGGGCTCAAACCCGTGTCCCCTGCATTGGCAGGTGGATTCTTATCCACTGCACCACCAGAGAGGTCCAATCTGTGGGTTTTTTGATCCACTGTCTTGATAGTGTTCTTTGAAGCTCAAATGTTTTTCATTTTGATGGAGTCCAATTAATCCATTTTTAATTTTGTTGCTGTGCTTTTGGTGTCAAATCTCAGCATCTACTATCACAGAAATTTACCTCTATGTTTTCTTCTTAGAGCTTTATAGTTTTGAGGGCTTCCCTGGTGGCACAGTGGTTAGGAGTCTGCCTGCCAATGCAGGGGACACAGGTTCGAGCCCTGGTCCGGGAAGATCCCACATGCTGCGGAGCAACTAAGTCCGTGCGCCACAACTACTGACTCTGTGCTCTAGAGCCCGCGAACCACGACTACTGAGCCCGCGCGCCACAGCTACTGCAGCCCGCACACGTAGAGCCTGTGCTCCACAACAAGAGAAGCCACCGCAATGAGAAGCCCGTGCACCGCAACGAAGAGTAGCCCCTGCTTGCCACAACTAGAGAAAGCCTGTGCGCAGCAACAAAGACCCAGTGCAGCCAAAAATAAATACAATAAATAAATTTATAAAAAAAAAAGAGTTGTATAGTTTTGACTCTTAGATTTAGGTCTTTGAGTTTGAGTTAAAAGCTTATTTTTAAAAAAACATTTTGAGTTAATTTTTGTATATGGTGTGAGGAAAGGATCCAACTTCATTCACGTGTATATGGTATCCAGTTGTCCTGGCATCATTTGTTGAAAATACTATTATATCGTCATTGGATGGTCTTGGCACCTATGTTGAAAATTAATTGACCATACATACATGAGTTTCTTTCTGGACTTTTAATTCTATTCCATTAATCTGTTTGTCTGTTCTTATGCCAGTATCACACTGTCTTGAAAACTGTTGCTTTGTAGTAAGTTTTGAAATTGGGAAGTGTGAATCCTTCAATTTTGTTCTTCTTTTTCAAGATTGTTTTGACTATCTTGGGTTCCTTGATTTTCCATATGAATTTAGGCATAATATTTTATATAGAAAATATAAAACCAAGTTCATAAAAATGTTTGATAAATATTTAAAGCATATCTTCTTGAAAGAATACCAATTTATTAGCTTGCCTGAGGCAACAGATAATTAACTTACCTGGGATCTGGTCCAGGGCCTGAATGTGGTGAGTAGTCATGGGAGAGAAAAGCTTGCCTTTCCTCCAGGGTGTCTGAGCCAGGAGGTGATAGGCAAGCTGGACACGTTCTGAGGGCTGCAGGGAGCTGTGGCCATTCGGTGACACAACCCAACTCTCTTTAGAATGGTTATACCCAAATGAACCTGCAAGATGAAAGCTGTGGGTAGCAGCTCTGCCTGTAAGCTCTAGAGAAAGTGCCTGGAATCTTGGGTTTGCTAGAAGGAAGTCAGAAAGATGTGGTTCTGCAGGCAGAGTAGACTAAGGAATGTCGTTACTTGGTGGGCATTTTCTTTGTTTTTCTATGTTTGTTGTGATAGTACAATATTAGCTGGGACCTGTCCCTCTCCTTTCTCTGCCTCTCATTAGAAGCCACAGAGATAAAAAGTCCATTTTCTGTAGTGAGAATGAAGCTTGGGAACAGATGCCAGGCAGGATGATGTGTTGGGCAGTGTGAAGTCAGGCCCTGAACTTGAGGCCTGCGACATGTCCCTGCCAGCTGCCCCTGGCTCGCCCGGCTGCTCTGAGCCCAGACCGATGGGGAAACCCATCCAACCATTTCTCAAGAGCTTGTCATTTGCTGGTCAGGGGCCTCAGCATTTATTGGCTTTCCTGTCATTTGGAGTCCATTTGCTTGGGAGCGTTCAGAAATTCTCAGAGTCTGGCCTGTTGAGAACCCTTTGTTTTCTTTTCCAGTTCTGCTCTTTATGTACTTTTTTAAAAACACTATTTATTATGAAATATAACACACATACAGAAAAGTGTCCCTCCAAATGATGTGCAGTTCAGTGATTTATTGTGAAGCGTATACTGTGTAACTTTCACTGGGGATTGGCTTCTGGATTGCCAATATCCAGAAACCTCATGTTTGATATGTAAATAGTTTTTTTCTTTATCATTCAGTTCAAAATGTTTTCTAATTTTCAAGTAATTTCTTCTTGAATCCATGGGTTATTTGGAATTATATTTCTTAATTTCCAAATACTGGGGATTTTAGTAGTTTTTTTGTTCCTTGTTTTACCTTTATGCAGAGAACGTACTCTTCATCCATTCAGTCCTTTGATGGCTCAGCTTTTATAAATGTTCTGTGTGTACTTGAAAAGATCTGAAGTAGGTGGGTGTAGTGTTCTTTGCATATGTCAGGTTTAGGTCAAGTTTACTACTTATACTGTTCATATATTCTATATCCTTGCTGATTTCCTCCCCCCCCCATCAGTTACTGAGAGAAGTGTGTTAAAATTCCTACTATGATTATAAATTTATCTATTTCTCATTATAGTTCTGTCATTTTTTTCCTTTATATATTTTGAAGCAATATTAAGAGCATACAGATTTAGAATCATTATCTTTCTGATGAGTTGAAACTCTTATTATTCTGGTCTTCTTTTATTGTTATGAAGTCTTCTCTTCATTTTTAGTGGAGACAAAGTCCACTTCTCCTGACATTGACATAGATACCCAGCCTTCTTTTGGTTAATAATTGCTTGGCATATCTTTTTCCATCCTATTTCTTTCAATCTTTATGTTTCTTTACATTTTAGGTGTGCTGTGTCTATTACAAACGGCAGGCACAGACTTGTTATTTTTTTCTTCTTAATGCAGACCTGGGATGATACCTTCTTTAAAAAGATCTTTATTTGTTTCTGTCAGGTGCTGGAGGTCACTAGCATCTGGAATAATCTTAATTCAATGTTAGGGACTCAGATTGAAGTGAGCTGCAGTCCCTTGAGGAACTGTGTCTGACCATGGTTTACTCTGTTCCTAAGGAGCAACCCTTTGGGGCTCCAACCCAAAATGTAGGGGTGCAGAAGGACCCCACTTCTTGGCAGGCCCTGGTCTCCAACTCCTGTTCCTCCAGCCCCAAGAGGCAAGCAGAAACTCTGCTCAGACTATCAGACTTTGTTACCTCTGGAATTTGTAAATACCCCCAGGAGAAAATTAGCCCAGAAAAACAGTAAACTTAACTCCATGGACCTCCATCCCCCCAGATCCTGCTTCGTAGTTCCTCTCTATCTTGTTACATCTGCAAGAAGCTGCTTTTAAATATTTTGTCTAGCTTTTCTAGATTTCCTCAGTGAGTGTGTCATCCCCTACATATAGAAGTCCCCTACATATGTTTTCTAATTTTTCTGACTAGTATTTTTTCTTTTTCTTCTTTCCTCCCTTCCTATTGTCATTTCAGTGGGAATGCCTTCTATTTGCCAGGTGCTTCACGTATATTAGTTCCCACTTTTACAAAAGCTCTATTAGAGCTGTATTATTATTATTATTTCAATTGTACAGATGAGAAAACTGAGGATGTAGTGATTAAGGATCATCAGTGGTGGAACCAGGACCCAAACTAGGTCTTAATGATTCCAAAATGTTTTGCTTAGAGATCCATGCTTCCTCTCTTGTGTTTTTCATATTAGACTTGTTCTGCTGGAAAACTTCATTTGATAGTGAAAAAAAATAATGAAAATAGGGGACTTCCCTGGTGGTCAGTGAGTAAGACTCCATGCTCCCAATGCAGGAGACCTGGGTTTGATCCCTGGTCGGGAACTAGATCCCACATGCATGCCGCAACTAAGAGTTCGCATGCCACAACTAAGAAGCCCACATGCCGCAACTAGGACGTCCACATGCTACAACTAAAGATCCCACATGCTGCAGTGAAGATCCTGTGTGCCGCAACTAAGACCCGGTGCAGCCAAAATAAATAAATAAATAAATAAATAAATAAATAAATATTTAAAAAGCATAATGAAAATAAATGATTGACTCCATTGTATGGCTCAAAGCTATTAGCAAGCACATAACAGGTGCTAATCATTATATAATAACATACTTAACTTTGGAGAAGCCTGTAATATGAAATGGATAAGGATGCTGCGTAATTTATAAAATGTGATAAAACTGACAATTCTGGAATTAAACTTATATGACTTTATAGAAGTGATTAAATTATTGTAATAAAACTTAAAGGAGAATTGGAAAAGGCAGGATAATGTGAATTTTCTATATATTATAGTACTGTACACAAATGTGTATAAAAGGAAACCATTTGCTCTGCAGGTAAAGCATTTTCTTGTATGTGCTGGGCTGTCCTTGGGTTAATGTGGGCATTTCCAGATTTTGCAGTTTGGTGATATGGTTTAAATCTATCAAAATTCTTTATTAAGAAAATGACGGACCTCAAAAACTGGGAGTCTTCTTTATCCTTAGTCATACTATACTGATTTATCTTAGAACTGTATTTTCTTAACAATTTTTAAAATTGAAAAATTGATTCAGAATTGAGATCAGATTTATGTCACCCAATTGTGGAGGCAACATGGGTATGTATTAGTTATCTACTGCTTCATAACAGGTGATCCCACTACGTATTGGCTTAAAAAACCAAACATTTTTTATCTCACTGTTTCTGTGAGTCAGGAGTTTGGGGATGGCTTAGCTGGGTGTTTTTGCTGAGGGTCTCTCACGTAGGTTGCAGTCAAGATGTTAGCAGACTTATGCTGGCAGTGCAATCTACTTCTGGAAGGAAAAACAGCTTGGGAAGCCACATGAATATGAGGTTTCACAGGAAGCAGAGAGTCAAATGAACAGGGTTGAATTGACCCATCATGATTTTTATTCCACCACGGCAGCCCCCTCCTCACTTTTGTTCTGCCAGCACGTACCATCAAAAGCCAGGGCCGCTTCTCCAAATGGAACTCAAGGTTCTCCCTCCTCAAAACAAAACACTTGAAATTCTACAGGGCTACATCCTAAGAGCTATGTTCCCCAGCACCGCTACCGTTTCTCCGTTAGAGGCAGAGAGTGAAATGCATGAACAGGGCTTAACCCTCTCTGAGTGTTAGCGGCTGGCCAGGCTCCACGTAGACCCAACCTCCTTTGTATGTTTGTCCTGTTATCATCCTCCTTCCTGTGGCTTTCAACACATGACAGCTCTTAAATGGGGAATTGCTTTTGGGGTGAATTGAGTTTGGGGATGACTGGTGCTCCTTGCTAGCCAGGCAAGTCCCTCATAAATGTAGTCTCCGCACACCTCTGGGTGGTGTGAGCTCCTTCTCGGACACATTCCTGCTGATCCCTGTGTCCAGCAGTGGTGTGCAGCCCCCATCTTCTTGCTTCATTTTCTAAGTAGGTCTCTTCCTGACTGTGTCCTGAGAGTCGGAGCTCATCTTCCTGTGGCCCTCTATTTAGCAAGGTCTGCCGGATTAAATTTCTTTAGCTGGCTTCTATAACTTTTTTCCCGTAGTGTCCAGTGAGTCCGAAACCCCCAAGTCCTGTACCCAGCAGAACATGGGTTCATTGCTTTCTCTGCACTTTCTGAAGCTCACTCTCATCCGGTATTTTTCCTGCCATATGGAGCCCATCTGTTCTCCCTTTACCTCTGGGCCCCCGCTCCCTGGTGACCTCCTGCAGCCTCTCTGGGCACCTGTCACCACCACCCTTTGCAGACAGAGTCAGTGCCCAACTGTAGCCCCATGGGAACTGGGGATGTGCCCTCTCCAGGGCTCCCGAACACCCGGTGAGGATGACTTCAGGCCCTCTAGCCTGAACTTCCTGCATATTCTCAGGCCACACCCTGAGCCTAGGGAGAAAGTAGGGATATTGACAAGACCAGAGATTTGGGGGGCTTGATTAGCTGGTACCTAGACCAGCTGAAGCCCCCAGGGATTCAACCTGACTTCCCCTCCTCCTGGTGGTTCATTTCTCTAGACTTGAAGACATTTCTTGGAGCCCGCCCTCTCTTGGGCTTCCTCTTGGCTTCTCAAGCAAAGGACAAACCTTGTCCTGTGTCTGATGGCTCTCTCTGCTCCTGGACCCCAGAGTTGCATTGGCAGATGCCATGGTGCATAGTTAGAGGGCTGTGAGTGTTCTGGAAAACCAGTTCAGTGCACAGGAAAGGTTTGGGCAGAGTTCTGGTCTCTAGTTCTGGCTCAGTCTACCCTGGTCCCTCTGGGCCCAGGGCAAGTCACCTTTCATCTCTGGGCAGGACTGTTCTGGCTACCAAATGAGGAGGTTGGGCAAGGTGATTTCAGGAGTCTTAGACATTCGATGGAATGGACTAAGGGGGAGGACAGAGGGGACAGTCATGGCTGAGGGAAGGGTTCCCATTCTTCATCTTGCCGTCCCTCATCTGTGAGCCTGACAATGGGCTGGGGTAGGGTGTGTACTGCCCTGGGGACTTGGAGCTTGGTCTGCTGGGTTTGGTTTCTCTGCTGTTACAGGGTGTAGGCAGGGCCTGGAAGAGGAGCTGCGTGGAGCTGTGCAGACTCATCTGATTTCTGAGTCAGTCTTCACCCCAGGCCCGTGCTCTGCTCCAGCTCCATCCTTGACCTTGCTCACGCCCCTGTCCTAGCCACTGGGCTCTGAGTTCCCTGAGGGTAGGCACTGTTCAGATCTGCCCTTCCTCCCTCAGGCCTTTGTGCAGGTGCCCGGCAGGTGTTTGCCAAATGGAATTAGTGACCATTTGTGTCGGGAGATTTCTCGGTTCTGATTTCTGGGAAAGGGCCGTTGGAAGGTGATAAGTGTTGGGCAGCACAGTGGTTCCCACGGCTGTGGAAAGCCAGATGTGTTTGGGGCCCGAGTCGGCTTTGTACTGGTAACAGTTTCAGAAAAAATGTGTTAACTGTAGATGCCTTTGGGTTGATGAGATCCAGTCCATGGCTGCTGGCCCTGTTCATCTGTTTCCAGCCTCCTTCTCCCACCCCACGCTGGATCCGGGCCCGGTTTTTGTAGGAGGTTTCTCAGCTCTAGGGAGCCCCAAAGTGGTAATTGCTCAGACCTTGAGCTAATAATACCATGGATTCTCCTGCCGCCTTTCATCCAAGGACCTCCTCGCCCTCCAGCATTATCTGATCCCCACACAGCTCAGAAAGTGCGATAACCCCTATTATTAGCTCCACCTCACGGCCGAGGACACTGTGGCTCTGAGAGAGGAGGGTAGTTGGGTCTGGGGCTGGAGCAGACCTCCTGGGCTTCTGAGATCAGTGTCCTGGGCAGGAGAGCGGCAGGGATTTCTGATGGGTGAAAAGCTGGACCAGGGTTTGCTGGAGCCTGAATTGCTTGGGACTGTAGCTTAAACACCCCAAAGTATGAGGGGCAAGATCATAGTGGTTGGTGGACTGCTGTAGAGCTATGAGGCGTGGAGTTTCCCTCCTTTCTGTGCTATGCCTGCCCTTCTGCCAGCCAGCAACTAAGCGCGAGCCCCAACCACCAGTCCAGTTTCACGGGGCATGTCCAGAGATGAACAGTTGGGATGATGAGGGATGTCTAACTGTGCCATGAGGAATGCTGGAGGGACTTCAGACTTTGGTGTAAAGGAGAGAGCCCAGAGACTGCACAGTGAGGTCCAGTCAATGAAAGGTACTGAGAGACCACTTTTGGCTCAATAAAGATGCAGCACGGAACAATCAGATCTATCTCAAAAGGGACAGGGCTCTCATTGTGGGAGGCAAGCTCCCCATCACTGGAGGTGATCCAACAGAGGCAGATAACTTCTAGACAGCGTTGTCATGGATGGAGCAGATGCAGGGCTTTCTGGATTATGTGCTGGTTTGCTGCAGGCTGGGAAGCCCTGCCCTTCCCCTCTGTCCACTGGGTAGATCCAGTTCAGTGGTTTCTTGAGGTTCTAGGAGGAGTCTATTGGATGGAGAGAAGATTTTTCCATGTGTCATTGAGGAGGAGGAGTGTGGTCCTATCTCTCCTCTATCCATTCTGGAGAGCCACTGGGTGTCTCTGAGGATGACCTGATGTTCTGTTTTTTGCATTTTTTTATAAATTTATTTATTTAGTTTTTGGCTGTGTTGGGTCTTCGTTGCTGCACGCGGGCTTTCTCTGGTTGTGGTGAGTGGGGACTACTCTTCATTGCAGTACGTGGGCTTCTCATTGCAGTGGCTTCTCTTGTTGCGGAGCACCGGCTCTAGGTGCGCGGGCTTCAGTAGTTGTGGCACGTGGGCTCAGTAGTTGTGGCTCGTGGGCTCTAGAGCGCGGTCTCAGCAGTTGTGGCGCATGGGCTTAGTTGCTCCACGGCATGTGGGATCTTCCCGGACCAGGGGTCCCACCCGTGTCCCCTGCATTGGCAGGCGGATTCTTAACCACTGTGCCACCAGGGAAGTACCCCCCTTTCCTTCTTTATTTGTTTCCTCTTTAGTTTTTTTTAAAGTTTTATTGAAATATAGTTGATTTACAATGTTGTGTTAATTTCTCCTGTATAGCAAAGTGACTCAGTTATATATATATATATATATATATTATTTTTTTCATATTTTTGCATTATGGTTTGTCACAGGATGTTGAATATAGTTCCCTGTGCTATACAGTAGAACCTTGTTGTTTATCCATCCTATATATAATCGTTTGCCTCTGCTACTCCCAAACTCCCATTCCTTCCCTCCCCTACCCCTGCTCCCCCTTGGCAACCAGAAGTTTGTTCTCTATGTCTGTGTGTTTCCTCTTTAGTTTATTTTTAATTATAAAAGTGCTATAGGTCATGGATATATCTGTACTGTTATAACAACTACAATAGTGATAGATTGAGATTCCTCTTGACTTCCCTCCCTCCAATTCACAGTCTCTTCCCTAGAGGTGATCACTGTTTTTAATTTGGCATCCTTTCAGAACACACACACACACAGCACACCACACACACAGAAATATATACCATGTGTATTGTTCTGCAATTTGCTTGTTCCGCTTAAAAACATGTCTCAATAATGTTCCTATTCCAGGACTTATACTGCTCCCCCATTCTTTATATCAGCCCATACTATCCCACAACACAGCTATAGTTCGTTCATTTAACCATTTTCATATGGATGGATTTTTCAGGTGTTTCCAATTTTTTACAATGCTGTGGTGCCAGCCTTTGTGCACACTTGAGTTTTTGTCTATGATAGTTACCTGGAAGTATAATTACTAGGTTGAATGATAAGGACATTTATATTTAATAGATATTGTCAGAAATTACCCTCCATTTACACTTCCTCCAACGGGGTATGAGGGTATCTGTTTTCCTGCATCTTTACCAACATTTGACATTATCGTCTTTTAGATTATCTGCTGATCAGATTGGGGGAAGGTGGCATTTTATTGTTAATTTGCGTGTCTCAGATCTCCGTGAAGTTGAGCATCTTTTTGCATGTTTATGGGCCATTTTGTCACTGCTGAATTTCCAATTCAGTGTCCTTTGCTTGTTTTTCTATTGTGTTGTCTCATAACTTTGTTTATGATATGTTTAATTGTAACAGACATTTTACTCTTATGGAGTCAGATTTATCTATCTTTTCCCTGTGGCTTCTGCTTTTTTGTGTCTTGCTTAAGAGGGCCATCTCCAAGCTTAGAAACATGTTCAGAGACTCTTCAGTGTGCTCTGGTCTAGGGCTCCTCAACCTTTAATGTGCATGCAACTTTCTGGGGATATTGGTTTTTTTTTTTTTGTTTGTTTGTTTTTTTGGATTAAACTACAATTTTATTTTAAAATATCACAGCCCCTCAGAAAACATCACTATAGCTTGAAAAATCACATTCACTTACAGCTCACATTCTTGATCCTTGACGTGACATTTCATAACTCCAATATATGGCATGGTTCTCTGAGTCAGTCGTTTTATCTTGGATGCCCTTTAAAGCAGCATTCCTTAGGGCGTCCTTGAAGCTCCTACATTCACCTGTACCTCTCATCACGATGGAAATCAAAGCCTTCTCTTGCTTCAGGTGACTAGAGTTGGTTTTCACGCTCGTTTTGGGGGAGAAGGCCATCCCCCAGCGAGTGGGGTCCCTGGGGCTGTGAGGCAGAGCAGCGCGAACCTGTCGGGCCTGCGAGGCCCGCTTGGCCGACATGAGACGCAAGGCGGCGTCTGGCTCTCCTTCCTGGGGATATTGTTAAACTGTAGCCCTGAATTCAGGAGGCCTGGGCCAGGGTTTGAGATGCTGAATTTTTAACTATCTTCCACGTGCTTCTTGTGCTGCTGGTTCTTGGACCTCACTTTGAGTAGCAAGGCTCTAAGCCAAGGTCAGAGAAAGCCTCCTTAGCTTTTCTTTAGGGAGGTCAGGATTCTGTGGAATGACTGGAGGCAGTAGCATTGACTTCGAAGGATCTCTCTGCCCACAGCTGATCTCCTTCCTTTTGCTTTTCCCCAAACTCATTCATCATATGTGCTTGTATTGTTATTGCCTTCCCAGAACATAGCTAGCTGTCTGTCACAGCTGGAAAGCTTTGGCCAACCCCCCAGCATGGACTTCTGACTGAGACCCAGGATCCTTAACTCTCCAATCTAGCCTCACTGAGGTGTGGATGCAACAACTCTTCCGACTGTCCAACAGTGAGAGCTCCCCAGCATTGACCTGGGCTGCCTTGTAAAGTAGTGAGCTCCCCATCACCTGGGGGAGGAAGGATGGAAATCAATACCGCTGGAGGTATTGACGTGGTGAGGAGGCTTAACTAGGTGGCTTCTGAGCTCCCTTCCAACCCAGAGACTGTATGAATCTTTGAATCGCTTCACATGAACAGAAGCACATTCCCGTCAACGTCACTCCGTTTTTCACCTGGCAAGGAAACGAGGTGACGCTGTCTCTCTTGTTGTTTCCTCAGGTCAGCTGAAGCTGTCCGTCGATGCCCAGGGCCGGGTGCTGCTGCTCCACAGTGAGTATGGCTGTGTGCCGGGCTCACCGGGGAAGGCTGGGCTACTTGGCCTCCTGCATGGAGCCAGGGCCGGGTGGAGGTATTACCATGGCCAAGGCTACTTTTTCATCTTTGTATAGTGTCGTGCCATGTGTCTGTTGAAAAAAAGCGGATATTCACTTGGGACTCCTAGAGACATTTCCCTGGTCCTGCTCCGATGCAGGTGGGGTCCACGGCAGGCTGGAGCTGTCCCGGGGCACCTCAGCATCCTGCTTGGCCCCGGTGGAGCAGGGCCACAGAAGAGCTTCCCTGTCCTTCCTCTCGTCTTTCTTCCTTCCTTTCTTCTCTCTTTCTGTTTTTCTCATCCATTCATTCGTTCATTGATGGCAGTGTCACGGCTAAGGTCACCACCTTTGGAACCAGACTGCTCGTGTCTGAATCCCGGCTCTGATACTTTCTTGCCAAGTGACCTTAAGCAAGCTTAGTTTCTCGTCTGCTGGATGGCAATAAAAGTACCTATCTTATGGGATGTGACAAGGATTAAAGGAGTCAATATTAGTGAAGCGCTTAGGACAGCGCCCAGCATGTGGTAAACCCTATATTAGTGTCTGTTAAATAAGATAGAAAACCATCAATTCCAAAAATAGTGATTGAGCATTGGCCCTGTGCTAGGGGCTGGGGACACCAAGGAGGAGCACCCACCTCTGTCTGGGTGGTGCTGATAGGATGGCAGGAAGGCTTGGCAGAGGGGGCGATGCCCACACTCCATCCTGAAGGAGGACCGAGCCTGAGCCAGGCAGAGGGGAGCAGGAGGGCCGGGCACTTCACGCTGCGGGAGCTGCAGGTGCGAAGGCCTGGGGTCAGAGAGAGCACGATGCCCTTGAGGACTGTCTAACGTGCCTGCAGCGCAGCACAGGAAGGGGTGCAGGGGTGAGCTGGGACCAGGCCATGAAGGTCTGATGTGCCACCCAGAGGATTTTATACTTTACCTGCCATTTATCCATTTGTTTGTCCTTCCATCCAGCACACAAATAGTTACTGAGCTTCTGTCGTGGCCCGGCTCTTCTGTTTGGCCCAGCAGGCCCTGCCTGTCTCTCCAGCCTCCCTGGCTTTTGCTGTTCAAGGCAACCTCCGCCCCCTGTTCTGTCCAGTTTTGTGCCCTCCTCGCCCCCCAATGCATCATGCTTGCTTATGCCTCTGCCTTCACACCCACTGTTCCTTGCATCTGAGCCTGCCTTCTGTTTGAACTCCTTTTGAAGAATAAGTCTCCCTTCCTCTGATTTTGTAAGAAATTTGCCTGCCTTAATCTCATTAAGACTCAGGAAGGAAGGCTCATTTTGCCTCATTTTTTCCCCTCCAGGAATCACCCCCTGACCCACCTGCAGGGCTGAGTTTGTTGCTTCCTCCTCTGTGTCCTCATCACAGTCCTGACTACACTGTGTCACCCTGGTGTGTCCAGGATCTGTCTCCTTCAGTAGACGGGGAGTGTAGCGAGGGTGGGGAGCATGTCTGCCTCAACTCCACGGGGGGACAGGTAGACCAAGGGGTTCATCGGGCCTGGATCCCGCCCTCAAGAACCACACCCACAGGAAGGTCTCACTCAGGAACAGTTGCTAGGATACCAGGCAGAGGAGACCAGCAGGCGCCTGGGGTCCTCCAGTCTTGGCCTTGGGGGGCCCAAGGTGAACTTCCCAAGGACCAGCAGAGGGGGGTTCTTTGCCTGCCAGAGCCTGACTCCAGCTGTGCAAACAGTTTTTGCCAAGTGCATCTTGGCCTCCCCCGGTCCATTTGTCCTGCACAGTTTGCTTTGGCTTCACCCCAGTCTTAGGCCCTTCATCACTTCCAGCCTGTTGCCCTCTCTCCTTTGGCTTCCCAGGCCTCACGCCTCAGACTACAGGGGCTCCGTCTGAGCCAAGCCCTAGGGCTCAATTAAAACCGAACAGAAAAGAAAATAGAAAAGAGGCTCAGCTTCTGTCAGGTCCACTGTCTGCTTTCTACAGACCTCAGGCAAACAAGCCACACTTGCTTTCGTGGCCAGACCTGCACCCCGCACCCCACCCCCCAATCCCTTGCCTTTATTTATTCTTGTTTTCTTTAGCAAACCTTTCTTGAGCAGTTACCTTGCCAGGCACTGTACTAAGCACCTTAGACACATGATCTCGTTTAATCTGCACAACTACCACGTGAAGTGGATATTATTATCACTAACCCATTATTATCAGTGACCCATTACAAAATGGCAAATCCAGTCTCCTGGGTGAAGCAGCTTGCTCTGGCTCACATGACTATGTTCTCCAACTTGGCCCTTCCGTCCCAGGAGGCAGTCTTGTGCGGTGGAAGGAGCACTGCACTGGGAGTCAAGAGACAGGGATCTAAAGCAAGCTCTGTCATTCCCATTGCTCTGTGACTTTGGGCACGTTTCTTACTGCCTTTGGATGCCCCTCATAGCCTCATCTTCGCCATTAAATGAGGGGTTGGACTCCATAAACTTTGCATTCCCTTTCAGGGAGTCAGGGAATTGAAAGCATCCTATAATGCCTCGGTGAAGGTGCTGCCTGAGTGTGGGAGATGGTGGGAGTGGGCTAGACCAGAGAGGGGTTAATATCCAGTGGTTGGTATGTAGATTAAGAGCCTGGTAACGATCCTTCCCACCCACCCACCCCAACATTTTAATTCTCTGTTTAGTCATAGAAGGCAAAGGCCTGATGAGCAAGGAGCCTGGCGTCTGTGATTCCTACGTGAAGGTATATGATGAGCTGGAGGTGGGGTGGGTATGGGTGGTGTAGGGCATGGTTAGGGACCACATCACCGGACTGAGTTCCAAGGTCCCAGCACATCTGTGGGCCTTGGGTCATTTGAGGTGGCAGCTGCGGTTACATCATTTGGTCAGTAGGCATTTATTAAGCCTAGTGACGAGGCCCTGAGCTAAGATGGACCCCCTTCCCTTAGCCCGGCTTGGTCTCTAGGGCTTCCTGCAAGCTCTGGAATCTTACGGGTGATCTTGGGCATCACCCCATAGGTGAGCACTCTGAGCGTGTGGTTGACGGAAATCCACAGGCAATCCCAAGCCCTCTGGTGAAAAGCAACATCTTCACCCCTCTCTTCCCCAAAACTAGAGGCAGGATGGCAGTTTGGGTGGTGGGGCAGAGGCAGTGTCTCTGAGGGCTGGAGGATCCATCTGAAAGGAGCCGTTGCAGTGAAGACAGAGGCCCCATAGGGGCAGGGGGCCTACTTCCAGCCGGAGCCAAAGGCCAGGCGCCTCCCAGAGTGTGGCAGCCAGATGTCAGGTGCAGGCTTTGATGCACCACTCTGCCTTCTTCCCAAAGCCGCCAGGCTGCTCAGAGGCCCCTGTGGGCTGGGACAAGGTCAGGAGCGGGGTGGGAACCTGCGGCGGGGGATGCATGGCACTAGGACGAGAGCATGGGTGGGGGGCCTTGGCAGAGGCTGGCCTGGAGCCTCCTGGGAAGGGAGCACTCAGAAGCTGCTGGGAACTTAGAAGAGAAGAGGCCTTGTGCTTTGGGGGAACCTCTCTGCTTGGAGGAGGAGCAGAGATGGTCAAGTTGCACCCCATCTCTGCCTGGGCCTGGCACTGCCTCCTGGGTACCACCCCTACGAGGCCCTGTCCTGACATCTGACTGCAGTGCCTCCAGCCCAGGGCTCCTCTTTCTTTCCTGGCATTTGATTGAGGACTCCACTCTGTCCTCTGCAGAAGCTGGTTTGAAGAACACTTGGGAAGCCTTTAGCTTGGAGATGTGCAGAGTCAGCCACTGGGGTTAGGTGATTACATGGCTCTGAGATCGGCTAACCCTTACTTTTCTCCAATTCAAGATTTCTTTGGTCCCTGAAGATAATCGACTACGCTGTCAGAAGACGCAGACCATTCCAGACTGCAGAGACCCAGTCTTCCACGAGCACTTCTTCTTGTAAGAGTCTGGAGCAGCTCGGCCCTCAAGAGCAGAGGGAAGGAGTGTTTATCTGGAAACAGCTCTGTTTGCCAAATCTAGAATCAGATCTAAGCAGAAAAACAGTGACTTCTAAAGGATGTCTTTGTTTTCTCATTTACTTGTGTCCTTGCATCCCTGGCACCTGGCCCAGCAGCGAGGTCCATAGTGATACGGTATCATGGCTGGTTCTCATAACTAAAATGTCCAGCCTGAGGCTGGCAGCCCCTGAAAAAACTAGGCAATTTCCCACTGTGCCTCGGGACAAACTTTCTCCTTTAGCAGAAGGAATTTTCCAAGCTGAGGGATGTTTTGCCTCCCCTCCCGCCCGTCCCCAACTTGCTAACCTCTCTGAGTCTTGGCTTCCTTATTTGTAAAATGGGGCTAATAACGTACCAACCTCAGAGAGCGGAGGTGTAAATGAGACAGTATAACACAGAGTGTCAGGTGTTACTATTATTATTTCTTCCCCTCATCCCTGAACTCTGGGGCCAATGGGAAGGTAATGGACATTTTGTATTTTCCTATTAGTGAAAATTAATCATATTTTGTTATTTTCCTTACTACACAAGGTAATTTTGCTTATTGTAGAAAAATAGAAAATATAGGTAAACAAGAAGAAGAGAGAAAACACTCCTAGTCCTGCTACTCACGGATATGTTTTGTGGTATTTCTTTTCAGATCTTTGAATTTGTGTGGGGGTGTGTTTCCAAAGATGGAATTGTTCTATAGTATTGTGTTGTAACCTCCTTTTCATCCCTAACAATGTAATGTAAACTCTTTCATGAATATAAATACTCATCTCCCACACTATTTGTGCTCTAGTTTAGTTAACCAGCTCCTTATGGTTGGATGTTCAGGTTATTTCCAAAATTTGCCGTGATGATGGACTCCGTGGGTCTGGACTGGAGCTTGGCCCTGCTAACACACTGACTGTCTGGTTTGCTTTGCAGTCCCGTCCAAGAGGAAGACGAACAGAAGCGCCTTCTGGTCACAGTGTGGAACAGGGCAGGTGACTCCAGGTGAGGGGAACTGCTGAGCTGGAGGGGATATCCTGCTCTGGGCTCATGGGTGGCAGCCAGGTGGCCAGCATACAGAAGGGGCTCAGTTAGTGCTTGGTGGATAAATGAATGGTGGTGGCTAAGTTTGAGAGGCTGCCACTCCCCTGAGTCCCCGTCACTCCAGGTGATGCCAAGGATCATGTTACCAACGTGCATTTGCTGAGCCCTTGGTATCAACAAGACACTGTGTTGGCCACGGGGATGCCAACCAGCATACATGTAGCTTCTGCTCTCAAGGCACCTACTTTCAGAAGAGGACACCAGGCTCTGCATGGAGGCAAATTACTGTCACAATACACACAGGCTCAGTTCCACAGGAGCAGAAGCTCCATGAAAAATGGGTCCATTTCTCTCTTAGTCACCACTGTACCCAGTGCCTAGCATGTAGATGTTTGGTGATTATTGGCTGAAGGAATAAAAGAACAAAATGAGTAATAAGACAGTAAGTGTGGGAAGAAGGAGAGTTCATCATGGGCTGAGGCGATCGAGGAAGGCTTCATGCAAAAAGTGGGATTTTGAACTTGGGGCAGAGCTCAAGAATAAGACAAGGAGAGTAGGCTGGAAAGGGCATTGCAGGCAGGAGCACAGCACGAGCAAAGGCAAAGAGGCAGGAACACGTGCGGGGGGCTCAGGCTGCCATGAGGAGGCCAGTTTAGGAGGTGCAGAGTTTTGTGTAGGAGAAACCTAACAGGTCTCAGGCAGCCCAGGACACAGGAGGTGGTTGTGGTCGTTAGTAATGGCGGCCAGTACAGAGCAGGGGAAGAGTGCTGGGTGGTGAGGGTGAGAATCAGCTGCTAAGGGAAGGGAATGGAAGTGGGTGAGAGCACTTGACTGCATGGCCTGCTGTGAGCAGCAGGGGCTCATTCAGCTGGTGCAGCCCAAGAAATCTGGGAGACTCTGTGGCCAGTAACATTTGTCCAGTATTCGTAGAACAGAATGGTGACCGGAAAAGGGCCTAGGTGAATGAAAATCAGCTCAACTCACCAGCTTAGACCCAGAAAATATTTTTGGGCTCAGTGCTTTTTGGTACCCTAAATTTGATAGCTAGTGTGCTTTTAAAGTTGAGCCTTCCTCAACTTTCATAATGAAAGATTTGTCTTTCAATAGAGTATCGTTTACTGATACTTTATCGTTTACTGATATCGTAAACAAGAGCAATCGTTTACTGGGTGTTGACCACAAGCCAGGGTTTAACAGTGCATTATCTCATTTAGTTCTTAAAACAACTCTAAGGAAAGTATGTTTTTGTCTTAAGTTTTCAGAAAAGGAAACTGAAGCTAAGAAAGTGCGTTACTTGCCTAAGGTCGCATGGCCAGTGGACAGTAGGGGCAAGATGGGAACCCAGGTATTTAGACCCTAGAGTCTTCAGTCTCAGCCAGTAGAGTACAGAGGACAGGGCAGGAGTGGAGAGGGATCTGCAAACTCATTGGTATTGCTGGAGGGTCAATTACAAAGTAGGAACTGACTGGAGATAAGATGAAGAGTTTGGCATAAACCACATCGGATGATTCTGTAGGGTTTCTTTGGAGTGTGAATTTTCTCAGAAGGGCCAGTAGTTCTCAGTCCTGGCTATGCATCAGAATCACCTGGGATGCTGGTGAGGCACATAGGTTCCCAGGTAACACATCAGATTGATTAAGTCCAAATTTTCACGGGCAGGGCCTAGGAATCTGCACTTACCCAAGTTCTCAGGGTGAACCTCATGCAGCCAGCTTGGTGTTTGGGAATCTGGTGATGGGGAGATACTGAAGGGTGTTGAGCAGGGTGTGTATTCTAGATCTATCACTCTGGTAGGTCTTTTGGAGGTTGGGGAGGAGCTGGGAGATTCTTGTGGTGACTCTGTGAGAGAGATGATTTAGGGATAGAGAGGAGGAAACAGACCCAGGATATATTTAGGAGCTTAAACCAATAGTACTTAGCGGTGATCTGGCTGTGAGAGCAGTGGGAGAAGTCAAGGATAACTCCTGGGTAGCTGGTAACGTCTCCAGCTAAGCCAGAGTGTGTGGAGGGGAAGGGGGAGCAGCTGTGGATATGGTGAGATGGAGGTGCCTGGAGGGCAGCCAGCTGAGAGCTGTGTGGGAGGGTTGCCTTTGCTGACCTGGAGCTCAGGGGAAAGAGAGGTCTGTGGAGATGTGGGAGCCGTGCCCGCCAAGGTGGTGGGTGAAATTTTGAGCAGGTGAGACCACCCAGGAAGACAGTGGGTGCCAAGGACGAAGGGTCAGAGTCCCGTCTTGAAGGGATGGGCACAGGAAGGGAAAGCCCTGAAGGAGACAGAGGAGGAGTGGCGGAGAGACGGAAGGACGCCTGGCGAGCCTTCTGGACGGAGGCAGACACCAAACTGGGAGTCACCGCTCCCTCTGCTGTGACCACTCTCCTGCGAGAGCAGAGCAGGCCAGGCGGAGCCTGCTGGAGAAGTGGCAGCAGTGCACTTGGCGGTTTTTGGAAAAGAAAGTGAGGCCGGGGAAAGTGAGTCAACACCCAGTGAGGCAGCGTGACAGAGGCAGTGTCTCCACTTGTTGCCTATTTTGGGAAAGTGAGATTCCTTATTAAACAAAACACAGGCAAACTCATGGTCACAGTCCCAACCCGAAGCTCAAGAGGGACAGAGCAGGCTCAGGCAGACCTGCTTTCCCAACAGATGGCCCTGCCCAAGGTGCCAGCACCGCAGTGACCGGCTCAGCGGGTGGGAGGCAGAGTATTGATCCATCTCTGAATGAGAAGGCTTCTGAGCTGGAGGAGACAGGGCGCTTGCCGGAAACTTCTGCCCTGCCGAACACTCTCAGATCAAACTGTGCTTCTCTGAAGGACGGACATGCAACTTCACAACATGAAAGACAATTACAGAAGGAAGGAAACAAACATTTATGAACTCTTCTCTGTGCCAAGCACTTTACATACATTATCTCATTTAATCCTCACAGCGACCCTGAGAGGTAGGAATTATTATTGTCTCTCTCTTCAGAGAAGAGAAAACTGAGATTTACGAAGACTAAGGAACTTGCCCAAGGTTATATAATACCTCATATTTATTAATCACTTAATGTCCACTAAGTGTGTGGACATTAAGCATATTCCATGCGTTATCTAATTTAATCCTCACAACACCATATAAAGTAGGCATTATTGATGTCTCTCTTTTACAGGCACAGAGAGGTTAAGTAACTTGCCCAAGGTAACACAGCCAGCACGTGGTGAAAACAAGATGCATATCCAGGTAGCCTGGTGCCAAACCACATTATAGTACACTTGACCAGCTCACCCAGGTGACAAAGGGTTCCAAAGCCACACCCTTTCTGTGTCAGTACACTTGTGCCTCAGGCCTCAGGCTACCTCTCATAGCATTTATAATGTAGTTTTGTATAAATCATCCAGCTGAATATGTGGCAGTTACATTTTTTTTAAAAAATTATTTATTTATTTATTTAGGCTGCGCTGGGTCTTAGTTGCGGCACGCGGGATCTTTGTTGCTACGTCTGGGCTCTTCATTGCAGGATGAGGGATCTTTAGTTGCGGCACGCAGGCTCTTTTAGTTGTGGCATGTGGGCTCTTTTAGTTGCAGCATGTGGGCTTTAGTTGCGGCTTGCGGGATCTAGTTCTCTGACCAGGGATCGAACCCCTGCCCCCTGCATTCGGAGCGCAGTCTTAACTACTGGACTGCCAGGGAAGTCCGGGCAGTTACATTTTGAAACTAATAGGAAATGAAAAGGGAACATCTGTTTCATGAATTCTCATGATCCTTCCAGTTATGGCTGTAAATTTGTATTAGAGAAGCAAGATGATCTACAAGGAAGTTCTGGGGGTGCTGGCTGATTTCAGCTCACACAGTGATTTCAGCTCTTGGTGGGAGCTGAGGAGAACCAGGCCTCAGAGCAGTAGATTTTGGCTTAGCTCCAACTCGCTGTGAGACTGTAGATAGGTCCCTTCCCTGCTCTGGGCCTCATTTTCTTCACCTGTAAAATGCACTGATCTCAAAGATTTCTTTTGGCTTGCAGGTTCTGTGAGTTTTTAAGAAATTATAGACATTTTCAAACATATGCAAAGTTAGAAAATAGTATGTAATAACCCCTCACATACTCATAGCCCAGCTTCATCAATTATCAATATATGGCCAATTTTATTTCATTTATGCCCTCACCCACTTTCCCCTCCTCCAGTGGATTATTTTAAAGCAAATCCCATCTCATGACATCATCTCATCTCAGTTATATAAATCTCTAAAAGATGGCTTAAGAAAACAACCACAATGCCATTATCACATTTAAAAATTAACAGTAACTCCTTAATATCACCGACTATGGAACTGAACTACTTAAAAGTTTTGTTTGATGATATGGTAAAAGCCAAACTGAAGCTTCTAGTGTCAATCATAGTGTTTTCAGAACTTGTGGTCAGAGAACAATCTTAGAGAGAATTGTAATGTTATGCACCAAGTTAAAAAACCCCCAAAACACACACAGCATATGTTTGAAAAATGGAATCTTTTATGCTAACAGTAATTAAGTATATGGAGAGGCTGCTTGCTGTGTGTCGCACACTATCCTGGGTACTCTGTGCTCTTTCCTTTAAACTATTTTATAAACAACCTCAGTGCCAAGTGCAGTGCCATAAAGTTAGAAAGCTTGTGACCAGAGATGGGGACTGAGCCTAAGGAAAGAAAAAGTGATTGGAAAAATATTGTGCGATTTAAGCCATCAAATTAAAAATAAATTGAGATTAAATGGGATAAGTCTGTAACAGAAATAGTTTAAGCCCCTGAGAGAGAGAATTAAAGTGCATTCCCTTAAAATAATGCATTTTCATTTTGTAGCGGGTCTCCTACCCTGTGCTCAAAAGTAAACTGAGCCAAGTACAGCCATCCCTCTGGGTCCATGGGGTGTTTGTTCCGGGACCCCTGTGGATACCAAAATCCATGGATGCTCAAGTCCCTTATATAAAGTGGTATAGTATAGTCGGCCCTCCGTATCCATGGGTTCCGCATCCTTTCATACGGAGGGCTGGCTGTACTCTTGCCCTTGAATGTTCCATGAAGCCTTACCTCTGAGCCTTTGTACCAGCTATTCCCTCTGCCTGAAATGCTCTTCCTTTCCTTCTCTCTGGCTTAACTCTTTAGGCCTTCTTTGAGCATCTCAGTCCTAAACTACCTCTTGCCTCTCTAAGCTTTCAGCATTTGTTGCCTGCACTGTTCAACTCTCAATCTCACTCTGTCTAGTGACATCCCTTGTATTGCTGTCTTGAACTGGTATTTAAATTCCTGAATGTTTGTCTTGTTTCCTTAATGCTGCAGCTCCTTGCCCAGTGCCTGCCAATATGGGCATGATGGATTCATCCGTTTGTCAAGGCTTCACTGAGCTTAGGGTTCGGCATTCAGAAGTACCCAAGGCTTGGCCCCTGAGACTTTGTGCCTAGAGAAATTTCAGGCGGTCTCCCAAGTTTATTACCTGACCAGTATATTGCCGTGTACTCAGGCTGCATGTAAAAAAAGTCTTTCTTCTTCCAAAGGTTTTCGAAAACAGGCTTCAGAAGTAGCTAATTGAAGAACACTTAGAGGTTCCTGCTTAGGGACATTAATTGTGACCATTTGCTTGGCCTAAATTATCATGAAATCATTGGAGGCCCCGTAGCAGGAAGCAAAGCTAACGGGAGGCTGTTAACCATTTAGTATTCTCTAAGCACCAGGGGATGAAATTTCCACTTACTGAAGAGCAGGGAGAGGCAGCCTTTATTACAGCTAAAGCATCCTGCCTGGAGATTTAGAAAGTTACAGCCATACTCAGTGTGAAAGAAAAGTGTACAGCAAGGCAGTGTGGGCACCTAGATACCAGCTGGGTTGCTTTTGAATGTGTTGATACACAAAATTAAATCAGTGATGAGGACTTTGGCAAAGGCTTGACAAGGCTTTTCTGGGATGTCAGCTCAGGTCAGTGTCTGCCACTCATGTTGGTCACTGCAGCTGCCCCTCCATTAGTGCTGACTTGGCCACTTGCCAGGAGGGAGGAGTATTTGTTTTTGGTGCTGGGTGGGCAGGTGGATGTGGAAGGGTCGCTTTAATGGAGTGACTACACTGTTCTCTATGGGTAGATGGTTAATATGGCCTGGTATGATGGGAGGGGGCAAGGAAGGAGAAGAGAACAGGCGCAGCCCGGGCTGCAGGAAAGCGGGGGCAGGAAGAGAGAGCTGGGGGGGGCGGGTAGCAGAGTGAGAGTAGCTGGTGAGACACGGCCTGGTGCAGAGTGTGCATCTGTGGGGGCGGGGGACCAGCTTTGAGAATCCGTCCCCAGCATTCTGCATCCCTGGCCCTCAATCGGCTTGGCTGCCGGCAAGAAGCCAGTTTTGTTTTGCTTAGGACTGTCAGGTGGTAGGCTGCCACCGTTTCTGGAGAATCCAAAAAAAATGTATTTATAAAGATGTTGTACACTACCGGTCCTCGACTGGGGCGGGCACGGGTGGGTGCCCTGTAGGATCCCCTGGACAGCTTTCTCCAGACTCCCATGCCCAGACCCCACCTTGGACATACTGGGTCTGGATCTCAGGAGCAGGCTCTGGGGCATAGGACTTGGACAGGCTCTTCAGGGTGTTCTGTGGACTTGTTCAGGCCCCCTTAGACCAGGCTCCGAGGAGGCACATCTCCAGGGAGTTAGTTCACTACCCATCGAGGCAGCTCATTACATCCTTGGCTTTGATATGGTGCCTTCCCCAGAACATGCTGAATCCCTCGTCTGTGTGGGTCCCTCACATATTGAAGTCAACCATCAGGGTTCTGCTCCAGTCTTAATACCCATGTTGTTTCTTGATTAATAGCTATTAAACCAATCTCTGAAGAGGCCTGAGTTTTGGGGATATGCTAAGAGAGAAGAGGTGGAAAAAAAAAGAAAGCAACTCTAGTGTTAGGGTGGAGAAAGATGTGGTAGAATAGAAGTACTTTCAAATACATTTATACTACTTTTTTTTTTCTGATTCCCAAAGTAGCACTTGTTCCCAGTGAAAATTTAAAAACACTAAAAACCCAAAGGAGAAAAGAAAAACCTTTCTATTCCCACCTGCCAGATACACCCATTGTTAATATTTTGGTGGACATCTTTCTCATTAAACTATAGATTTATAAACTTGCTTTTATCTCATAATAGCAATATTATTTTTGGCATTTCATTAATATTAAGCTATGCTATCACTGTTGAAAGCTGCCAAGTATCAATCAGTCCCTCAGTGTTGCACATTGGAACTCAATGATGGACATTTTTCAGGAACTTTGAATTACCCTTAGTCAAGTAGGACCCAACTGAACTCAGCCTGTCTGCGTAGCGTGACATTTCCATGAGTCCTGACCCTGGCTCATGTCTACTGGCCCACTGGCAGCCAGGTCAGGTTGGTCTTGGCAACTTTTGTGTGTCAGGTTGGTTTGGACCTTGATCTGGAACTGTCCAAGCACTGCCCAGGTCTTGCCTGGACCTAAGACAAAGCTTCTTGGGCTTGAGGTCCCATAACTTTTCTCCTGGATTGAGCATCACCAGCAGATGTGGAAACTGAAGTTCCCTTTGGGGACTGGCTCTTCAGACCTACCAGCACCAGAACGGTTCAAACCTCCGAGGTAACTCTGAGCTTCTGTGGTGGGTTTCCCATGGGACTCTACTACTAATGAGTCCTGTGACCTTGGGAAGGGGATCAACTCAGCCTCAGTTTTTTTCCTCTGTGAAATGGAGAGAATAACTCCACTCCAGCCTCACTCACAAAGTTGGAAAGATCAAATGAGACAATGCAGGTAAAAGTGCTTCGTAAACCGCAGTGCATCACGCAAACCTGTGTTACACTTGACAATCGACCTCCCGATGTAGCGCAATGAAAAGGTGCTCACTCGAACTTCTCTTGTTCTCCCAGACAGAGTGGACTCATTGGCTGCATGAGCTTCGGGGTGAAGTCCCTCCTGACTCCGGACAAGGTGGGTCCTAGGGAAGCTTCTGGCAGTGTCAGGCCACCTAGCCAGGGCTGGTACAGGCAGGGGCCTTTGTCTGGAAGCCCTGCGGCGGGGCTTCAGTCTGTGAGATGGTGCCCCACTGAGACAGGTGCCCCCTGGCCTGATAACAACACTGTTACCTGCGTGACCAAGGGTCTGGGTTCCTGCCTTGGCTCATTCTTGTCAGAGACCAGTTGTTAGGCGGCTCCAAGTCTTCCCAGAAGGCTCTAGGTCTGGTGTCTTCCCTTAAGGACACTGGCAGGTCCCTCAGAGCTCAGGGCACTCCCTGCCCTGGAGGATGAGGGACGGGTGCTTCTCGTGGTCTGTTCCAGGGGTTGCCTTGACATTGTTTGCCAGGTGTCAGGTTTCTGGGCCTAGCAGGTGCTCAGGGATGGAGTGAGCATCCTCTGTGGAGCTTTCCTTCAGGCTGGGTGAGGACTCTGGGACCTAGAGGCCCCTCCCTGTGGGTGGCCAGACCCTTTCCCAACTCTACTTGGATGGCACTCCCCGCATTGGAGGCTTTTGAGCAGGGGAGGGATGTGCTCCTCTTGCATATCCCTGGAGATGTTCTGGTGGCCTGCTGCAAGGAGTTGCCAGGTGGCCCTGCCACCCAGCTCTGTGTCCTGGAAGTGAAGTCTGGGGTAGGTGGCTGAGGACCCTTTATCCTACATGTGGGTCCCAACTATCTTGTCTTGACTGCAGTCTTGGCATTATTCCCTCTTGGGAGAAGATGTCTGCCCCTGGGGACTGCTCAGGGGCCTCAGGATGCCTGCTTTCTGGCCTCTCCCTCCCTCCCTCCCTTCTGTTCTGTCAATATTTATTGGGCTCCTGTTGTGTACCAGGCACGGTGCTAGGCACATCAAGGAGCCTGTGTACAGCTTAGTGAGGGAGGCAAGCCTGTGAGTGGACTTGTTCTCCAGGGACAAGAGGCGTGGGAAATCGGCAGAGGGGAGGATCAGCTCTGCCTGGAGCATCAAGGAGGGCTTCCTGGAGGTGCAGGCATGGCAGCTCCCTTTGGGGAAGGGAGGCTGGAGTGTGTGTGTCTGCAGAGGTGCTGCTCCTGAGGAGGCTCTCCAGCTGCTGCTTTTTGACGGGGATTGGTGGCTGCCTGACCTGTGCCCTCTGCCTCCTCTGAGCATGTCACGCCTTCTCTTGTGACAGGAGACCAGCGGCTGGTACTACCTGCTGGGCGAGGACCTGGGCCGGACCAAGCACCTGAAGGTGGCCAGGCGGAGACTGCAGCCCCTGAGAGGTGCATGTCCACCACCTTCAGTTCTGCCCAGACATGCCGACCCCCAGGGCTCCCCCCACTCCACTGTGTAGTAGCCTCAGTCCCTGTGTTTTGTGGCACGTGTCACCCTAGGCTGCCATCAGACCCTGGGTCCAGGGACTTCTCACGAGTGCTTGCTAGAATGCAGCCTGCAGGCAGCCTCATGCCCATGACTCCTTTATTTATCTAGCTCATGGAGGGCTGGGCTTTTGGACCTTCCCGTGTGGCCCTTCCTCAGGGTCCGTGGTCTCAGGATCCCCTCTGGGCTGCCTGGCTGACCTTGGGGCGCCCACCTCTGCAGACAGGCCATGTGGGCCCTGCTGTGGGTCCTGAGGATTTTCCCCTTCTGCTCTGTCCTTCCCATGCACCCATCTGGCTCCTGAGCCCCTGCCTGGCCCGAGCCTGGGCATTCCCACATCCTGGAGGCCAGCAGTGACCTGGGCCGCCACATGGGCCTGGCACCCTGGCCTCATCCTCTGGGTGGTCTGTGGAACGGGCACTTAGATGCCAGCAGAAACTTTCTGACTCTGCTCTGTCACCTTCCAGACCCTTTGTTGAGACTGTTGGGAGGTGAGGACACCGAGAACAGGGAGAAACTCAAGGTAGGTGGGGACAACCTGGGCAGGACTGACGGGCCCTGAGCACTGCTCTGGGCTCTAACCTGCTTCTGGTCAGTCCCTTGGCCCAGGAGACCCCTAAACAGGGCAGCATTCACTTGGTGAGACTCAGATTCACTTGGTGCTTGGAAACTCAGCAAGTTGTGCATTTTTAAGAGGTTATTTCTGGTGCTTTTCTCGGGTTACTCAAGCTTGGGGCAGCAGTGGGGAGAGAGCCGGGCCCTGGCCCCTGGAAGTAGAGGAGTCTGGGTTGTACTGACTTTCGGTCTCTTGAAGCCGAGTCCTCCCTTTCCTGCAGGCCCCCTCAGGCCCCTTGCCTCCCCTGCCACTGTGGCCCAATTCGCCTTCAGGTTTAGCCCCCTTGATGTCAGGGAGCAGCTGTGAGTCTGAGCCCGAGACCGATGGGTCCTCATTTCATTAGGGCTTTGAAGCTAGAGAGGAACCTTCCTATAGGGATTTTGGGGAATTCATCCAAATTTGTCACTTTGCAGGCCATGGCAGGTGATCTCTGGTTTTCTCTAACCACTAAGAGAGGGAGAAACAAGCTCCCAGTGCTGAGTAGCCCCTCGGTTGTTATCTAACATGACCCTCACTCCCACCTCTGAGGTGGTTGTTACTACCCATTTCACAGATGAGTGGAACTTGTAAGGTTCAGAGATGTTAGGTCACTCTCTGTGGCCACACAGCCAGCAAGTGGCAGAGGGAGGATCTGAAATATGGCTTCAGGTATGGCTGTCTCCTGCAAGTGGCCTGGTTGGGAAGATACGACAGTGATATTTTCCATGATAATATATGACATTTAGGTGTATTATTATCTACAAGACATTTCCCCTTTCATTCACTCAAGTCATTCACTCATTCATTCATTAAATATTTATTGAACATCTACATGGGCTAGGCCTTGTGCTGGGTGCCGGGATATAGCTGTCAAAGATCCCTACCCTCACAGAGCGTACAGGCTAGGGCTGCACTGCCCAGTATGGCAGCTACTAGCCACCGGTTGCTACTGAGCATTCGAAATGTGGCTAGTATGAACGAGGACCTGAATTTTAAATTTTATTTAAAAATTTAAATTTAAATTGCACCTGTGTCTAATCGCTACCGTATTGGATAGTACAGTATTAGAGTAACTTGCTGGGTCTCTGTTCTCTGTGGCTTCATTACAAGTTTAAAAGCTTTCTTCCAGCTTCAGTGGGGGAGCTGCAAAGGCCTTTCTCCCTCTCTCTGTACATGCCGAGCACAGAGAGGACAGTGACCAGGGAGTCTCCCTGGGGATTTGTGGGAATTGCCCGGGCATCAACACTGCAGGTTTCTAGGTGGCCTGGGAGAGTCCTACTTCGTGCTGGGCTCTGCACACAGGCCCTGGCCTCTGGGGACATTGTTCTGAGGCGTGTTTGATTTTCCTCGGCTTGCACACGCAGAGATGTCCGTAGGACTCAGCAAGGTGTGGGTGATTGTCAGAGGCTTGGTTAGGGCAGGGGGAGAACCCCGAGAGGTGACCTGTTCAACTCCCTCTTCGTGTGCATGGAGGGATGGAGGATTAGAAACCTAGGTGACCTGACCACTGTCACAGTAACCAAAGCTGGGCTGGATCGAGGGACACTCTCTGGCATGAAGGATGTGAGTGGCTGGGTAGTTTTCCTCAGGGGCTCGAGGTTGGTGGAAGGGGCTCTAGGCTCACCAGGCACTGCTCTACAAGGCAGGGATCAAGACTGGGGCTCTGGTCCCAGCTCCATCCCACCCTGCTGTGTGATCTCAACTGCTCAAGGCCCCCACTTCTTCACCAGTAAAAAGAGGAGGCTGGATTATCTAGTGATTGGAAATCCCTTCCCAACCTGACTTTATGGTCTGTCATCAGATCCTTAAAGCAGCCCACGTACATGGATGAGGAAACTGACTTTTAAGAGCTTCTGAGTGGCAGGCAAACTCCAGATGTTTTGTATTCCCTGTCTTGACGTGGGATGTCTGTGAGTGCAAAGCATCCTTAGGTTCTCAGGCTGAGTTAGTTCCCTGCATTTGTACCGGGGATCCTGGGATTTGCAGGGGGAGGCGGCGTTGTTACAAAGTGGGCCGTGTTTTCTGCCTGGGTTCTCCTCCAGCCAGCGGTGTTTGTGAGAACACTGGACTCACAAAGTGGCCCATGGCGGAGAATGCAGCCAGAACAAAGGCGCCCTCTCCCCACCGGGGCCCGGGGAATACTAACTAGTTGACAGGAATTTTAATATAAAACTCTCCCTCTTCCTTGTCATTCGGAGGTTTCAGGAAGCCTTCGGGCTTATCGTGCAGAGGCACACAGCACAGACAGGGCTTGGGGAGGTGAGAGGTGATTTCCTGCCATTCTTTTGCGGGGCGGGCTTCCCAGGGCGGTCATGCCAGGCTGACGGGGCGCAGTGCGGGCTCCCACTGCTGGGGGGGAGAGCCGGGTTTTCATGGGTCGGCAGTTGAGGCAGGACCCGCAGCCATGAACCGCTTCAATGGGCTCTGCAAGGTGTGTTCGGAGCGCCGCTACCGCCAGGTGGGTGCTTGGCCCCTTGGGGGGCGCATGGGGTGTCGTTGGGGGTCAGGGGTGTGGGCTCACTGAGCAGGACTTGTCTCCCCACAAGGCCTTCCTTGCCTCCTCCTGCCCCTTGCAGGTTCATTGTGATCTGGGGGGAGGATAGAGGCAGGAACTGGCCCCGAGGTGGCCTTTACCTGCCGCCCCTCTCTAGGGGCAGACGAGGCCAGCTCTTCACCATCCTAACCACTGACTGGGTGGTGTCCATGGTGAGATTATCTAGTTGATTTTCTGTCATTTTTATTTGGGAGGAGTGTGGGTTATAGAAAGAGCATCCCAAGCCTGAGATTGTAAGTGGCTAGGTTGCTGAGCAGCTGGATTTGTGTTTTTGCTGACCTTCCCTACTTCTGATGGGACGGCAGTGCCTGTCCTGCGTTGTGTAGGTGTGATTGTGTTTTAGCGTGTGTTGGTGTGTGCTTGTGAGCAAGGTAGGATGTGTCTGTGTATATGTGCGCACACATGATTTTCCTCCCGGGTGGCTGTGATGCCTTGAGGTGGGTCCGGAGTCCTCTGGCTTCAGAGCCCAACTTCACGGAGAGGGCTTGGCCCTCAGCCTCCAGTCTCAGGATGTGGGGCAGAGTGGGAGTGATGATCCCTTAGCCCCCAAGACTCTTCTGGAACTGTGAGGGACATTTTTTTTTTCTTATAAAAAAGGCATGGTGTCAGACAGGGTGAAGGCAAGGGATGTCCAGATTTTGGGAATGTCCAAGCTGATGGGACTCTGGAATGGTTCTGAATTTAAAAGTATAGAAAAGTCCCTCTGTGTTTTAATGACCAGCCTGGAATCTGGGTCCTGAACTCCTTCAAACAGGCAGACTTAGGTCTCAGGGAGATGCTCAGAGGGGCCTCCTGCACTGTGCGTGGGACATGTGTGTTCTCTCTCCAGTCCCCAGCTCTCAGGGCCCTCCCGCCCTCCTGGAGCCTGCAGAACAGCCCCTGCGACACTGGCAACTGGATGGCGGGGTGGTGAGGCACAGAGGGCACTGGATGGGAGGTCGAGAAGTCCTCGGTCACTTGCGACCACAGGCCTGAGGACCGGGACACTCTGGCAGTCAGAGTAGGACCAGGCATGAGTGTGGTCCGGGCCTGGGACTCTGGGACTCAAGTTCAAAACGGATCCCCTGCTAGAAAGTAGTGCGAGGTTGAGAGCACCAGCTTTGTGCCAGACCCGGGCTCACATCCAGCTCTGCCCTTCTTGAGGTCTGACTCTTGTGCATGGCAGTTTACCTCCCTGAGCCTCAGTCTTCCTGTCAGTGGAATAGGGTGATAATGTGACGATGCTGTGAAAGTAAATGGAATGTATATGAAGTGCCTGGTGCAGGGGGTTCAATAACTGTGACATTTAGGGATTGGGATTGAAGTCTAAGCATGAAGGAGGGTCAGAAATCAAGCAGGAGGGCAGAAGTGAGATGCTGGCATGGGTGAGATCTGAGAGCAGTAGCAGTTCCTGTGCTGGACAGGAAAGAGCAAGAAGCACCCCAGGAAGGATGGCCTCTGCCAGGAGTCGCTGAGGTCCCAGAGTTAGGGCAGGGCTGCTCCCCTTGCCTCCTGACCCTGAGGCCTGAGGTCAGAGAGGAGGGCTGAGAGCTTACTTGCTTCAGGCCTCAGTTTCCTTCTCTGTAAAATGGGCATACTGAAACTAGCCCTGCATTCCCTCAGGGCTGCAGTGATGATCAGGTTCTTTGGACATTGTCCTCTCAACGTGGTCGTGGTCACGATGGACAGAGCATAATTCTGCTTCCTTCACGCAGTCCCACCCCCTCACACTGAGCAGGAGAGGGGCTTGCTTCCCAACACCGTCTCCTCTTCCCCTCTTCCCAGCCCCCAGCTGGCCTGGACTGTTGTCTGGACTGGCTCTGCTTAGGCTGGTGCCCAGGAAGGCAGAGGGGTCTCCTGTCCACAGTCCCACCTGGATGCGGGGAACAGGCTGTTTTCTGGAGCACCCACCTTCTCTCCAGATTCAGCTTTGGGGCCAGTCCCCAAACTGTTAGCCCTGGGTGCTGGGACTGGTTTTCCAGAGCCGCGCCCCAGGCAGGAGGGGCCGTGGCTCTTGGTGGGGTAGGACTGGGGAAGTGCTAGCAAGATGCTGGCATCCCAGCTTCTGCCTGGGTTGAGGGTGGGCTGTGAGGTCCCTAAAATCCCGGCTGGTCGCATAGAGTGGACCGGGCTCCTGTCATCGTCCCTTGGCCTCAGTTTGGGCTTTCCGCGCTCACTCCAGAGTTTGTTTTTCTTTCTTTCTTTCCATTTTTTTTCTCTTCCTGTCTTAGCTGTGTGTTTTCCCAGAATTCTTATGGGAACAGGGTATTTTCCTGCCCCCCCCCCCTTCCCCTTGTCTGTCAGATTTCCTGTTTTACAAACTCGCTTTGAATCCAGGCCCAGGGCTGGTGGGAAGCAGAGCCTCAGGGGCCTCCCCAGCAGCATCCAAGGGCCTGGGTCACCCCGGGCTCCCTGGCCCTCCCCTTTCCCATGCCTGGCCTTTGGGACAGCTGGCAGGTGAATGCCGGGCACCCAGCCTGGAAGGGGTAACCCCTAAAGGAAGGAGGTAGAAGTCTCCTAACGAGGCGGTGGCGCTTGACCTCTTTCAGGGTTGCTGAGCTGGCTTCTTCCTCAGCCTGCCTGGGGTGCCCTACCCCATGCTGCACCAGGGCCCACGCCACACCCAGGGAGCCAGACCCCTTTTCTGACTTTAGCTGCCTTAGGCTGTTGCTCTCATACACCTGCTCTGAGCAGCCTGGAATTGCTCTTTGAGTGGGCAGGGGCTGGGCTTTCTGCACCCCTCCCAAAGCCTAACTGGGGGTGCACAGAGAGGGCATGCAGCAAGGTAGAACTGAGTTGAGCTAGCAGACCGCGCCGCACCCTGCCAGCTTTCCGCTGCTGGTGGGAGGCTGCAGCGCTGTCCTCACTAGCGGAGCACTTGCTGGTTCCTGCCGTGCACCAGGCCTGTCATCTAAAGTCAAAGCACAAAGGACTCTTCCCAGCACCATCCTCACGTTTTGCTGTAATGCTTATCATGACCTGCTTTGCTTTGGAGAGATCAATGTACCCTCATGCTCTTCTGGGAGCCAGAGACCAAGGCCTCATGACCTGGTACCTCAGCAGAGCCTGGCATGCAGTAGGAGCTCAATAATTGCATGTTGCTTTGAAAAGAGCATCCAGATGGCAGGGCCCTTTCAGGGGACTTCTGAAAGTAGGGGTTGTGCACCTGCCACGCACACAGGCTGCAGCAGGCACAGTGAAGTCATTGGCTAGTTCAGGTTCAGCCAGGAAACCTATCTGTGCCCTCACTTGCCCCCTCACCCGGGAGCCCTCACTGATACCTTGAGGCCCTGGTGGTGGACGGCCCTGAGACCCCTAGCACGTGTCCCCTGCCCCTTGGCCTGAGGTGGTGACTGTGTGCATCCCTGTCTTCCCTCCCCTGTGCTCTGGGAGGGCAGTCAACAGGCCAGCTTTGTCTCTGGGCCCTCAGCATGGGGCCAGCCTTGGGCCGATGCTCCATGAACCCCTGGGGAAAGGAAGAAGGGACCGAGCAGGCAGTGGGTCACAGGTGAGGTGGAGACGTGCAGTGCAGTGGGCCCTTAGGTAAAGGGCTAGGCCACATGTCTGCCAGGGCTGATGAAGGCGAGATTCACCCTTCCAAGGCTCTGTCTGGGCCCTTCCACATGGGCCTGGCTTACCTCCTGAGCTCCCAGCCTTCCTGCTTGGCCCACAACCCAGTGCTCAAGATGCCTGGGCCAAGATAGGGACAGCGAGGGGCCGGCCAGCCTCCTTCTTGGCTCCAGCAACCTTGGAGAGGAAGGTGGCTCTGGGGTGGGGACTGTGGTCTTCGCGACCTTGGAGCAGAGGCAGCAGCCTCATGGCTTCTGGGAGTAACTGGGCAGGGCTGTGTCCTAGATTACCATCCCGAGGGGGAAGGACGGCTTCGGCTTCACCATCTGCTGCGACTCTCCGGTCCGAGTGCAGGCCGTGGATTCCGGTGAGTGAGTGTCTCGGGTGATGCCAGCCCGAGGCTTTGCAAACAAGATGTTGGAACTGAAAGGGGAGCCCTAAATGGAGCAAAGTGTCCTGGTTTTTCAAAACGAAAAGAATAATATTTTTAAATGACCACAGATGAAAGTGAGGTCTATGAAAATACACCTACTCTTTTTTTTTTTGTTTTTAATCAAAATGAAAATAGATTTTTATATTTTGTTTCCCAATCATTTCAAACAGGAACTAAACCTATATTTTCAGTAATGGCTGCATGGGAAAATGAGAGTCATTTATGAACTCAATTTGGAACCAGTATTTTATCCTATTCCAGCCTGATTAGCACTTAAAAATAGTCATTCCCTCCCTATTTTTCACAAAGAAAAGACTTCTAGTCACAGAGTGAGCATCCAAAGTGGAGAAGCTGGGACATGGTGATCTGGATGCCCCCATTGCCTGTGAGCCTGGCAGCAAGGAAGGGTTCTCAAGGGGTGGGAGGCCCTGGGGAGGGAGGGGGGCCTGGCGGGGAGGTGGACAGCAGAGAGGTCAGCCAGTACTGGGTATGCGGGCAGGGAGGAAGTGAGGGCAAAGGGGAGCTTCCCTTCAAGGTCTCCGAGAGCCCCCGAGGTTGGCCCCTCATTCACAGATCTTAAGAAACAGAGGGGAGCGGTCCTTGTCCAAGGTCACTGTGGAAGCAAAGGACCCTGGGGCTTTCGAGGGGGTTGTGGGCTTTAGGAGCCCTTGAGTGGCTTTTCTTTGTCCCTGCAGGGGGCCCGGCAGAGCGGGCAGGGCTGCAGCAGCTGGACACGGTGCTGCAGCTGAACGAGAGGCCCGTGGAGCACTGGAAATGCGTGGAGCTGGCACACGAGATCCGGTGACAGGGGCGGCGGGCAGCCTGGGGCCTCGGGCTGAGGCGCACCTCCCCTCCCCAGACCTGGGCACACGCCTCGCCCGTCCCCCCTTCCCAGCTGTGAGCAATTCACTTTGCTCCTTGGGGAATCAGTTTCTTGGCCTGAAATTGGAAGGTTCAGGTTCTGAGCGATTTTGGATCCCAGAGCAGATAGCGGGGAAGAAGCTCTCAAACAGACCCTGTGGTTCGTGGTGCAACTCCAGAGGGTCGCTCTCTACTTTAGCTCATTAGTTCTGCTACCTCAGAGCTAAGCCCTTGGTTTCCTAAGGATGCGTAGATGTTGCGAACATTTTCAATTGCACAATTAAACAGTTATTCTTTAAATTTTGGGGTCCCCTAAATTTCGACCCTCTGGGTTAAAGCCCTCGTGGCCCATTTTAGGTCTGCTTCTAGAATGACCGGATGAGGGGTTGTACACAGGCTGTGGCTTTCTTACTCCTCCTTGATAATACCTTGTATCCAGGAGGCACATCACTAGTTGAGTTTGGTCTTCTTTCTTGTTTACTTGGCCTTGGCCTCAGTGTCCTTCCCAGCCCCTGCCAGTCAACTAGAGTCGACCTAAGGGACCCCTTTGCTGTCTCTACTTTAGATGGCCTCTGCATCCCTTCCTGCTCTGGCACTGGGGCTTCCCTGCCCTCTTCCCCTCTCTTCCTCTCTGCCCCCTCAGGCCCCTACCGTGGCTGACTTTGGTCTCCCCCCGACTCAAATTCTCTTTGTGACTCCCCGCCTCCTCCAACTTCCAGGAGCTGCCCCAGCGAGATCATCCTGCTTGTGTGGCGCATGGTCCCCCAGGTCAAGCCGGGGCCAGATGGTGGGGTCCTGCGGCGGGCGTCCTGCAAGTCGACCCATGACCTCCAGTCGCCCCCCAACAAGCGGGAGAAGAACTGCACCCACGGGGCCCAGGCACGGCCAGAGCAGCGCCACAGCTGTCACCTGGTGTGTGACAGCTCGGATGGGCTGCTGCTCGGTGGCTGGGAGCGCTACACTGAGGTGACCAAGCGCGGGGGCCAGCACACCCTGCCTGCACTGTCCCGTGCCACTGCCCCCGCCGACCCCAACTACATCATCCTGGCCCCGCTGAACCCTGGGAGCCAGGTATGGACAGCTGGTTCAGGGGAGGTGAAGGGCATGGGTCCCTGAGTGAGGCCAGGAAGATGAGAAGACTCAAAATTGTGCTGTGAGGAGCCTGCCAGGGGCTTGGAGTGGGGAGCAGGAAAGTGGGCTATGTGTTAGCTCCAGCCTCTATAGGACTGTCCTGTAGGGCTGTCCTGGGCAGAGGCAGCAGGTGGGTCTTTGTGGCCTCAGGGCACAGATCCAGGACCAGGGGAGGTCACATGGTAGAAGATTTCACCTCAAAAGAAGGAAGAGCTTTCTGCCAGTCTGGACTTTTCCCCAGCGGAATGGGCTGCGTGGTAGGCAGTGAGCCCGTCATAGGAGCTGTAAGATGGCGTAATGGGATGTCGGCGTGTGTGCCCCAAAATATTGGTCTCAGGAGATTCTCTGGGAAGAAAGTTTCCTGAGGTCAAATAAGTTTGAGAAACACCTTATACCCTCTTCCTCTTCTGGGAGATTCCCAATGTATATTAGCCTTTTTGAGGCTCTGAGGGCATCTGCAGTGAAGAAGGTGGTTTACCCTTGTTTAACCGAGCATTTCTCAAACTCCCCTGACGGTGCACCCTTTGTGGCAGAGTTGTTAGCGTCCCAAGTGCCAGTGTTTCACAGAACACACTTTGGAACAAGCTGCTGTCAAGGAAGTTGGGGACTTGGCCAAGGGGTTAGGCTTGATGACAGCTAAAGCCTCATTCAACTCGAACATTCTGGAGGATTCTAGATTCTGTGATCCCTCCAGGCCCCCCTCTCAGCTCGTTAGCGGGACTGCTGTTTTGCCCTCGTGCCCTGAGGTGCTCCCCTCCTCTCCCCAGGCCAGGGCTGAGCAGCCTGCCTGGTGGTCTGCCCCGTTCCTGGGGCTGAGGTAGTTCTCTGTCTTTCCCTCGCAGCTGCTGCGGCCTGTGTACCAGGAGGATGCCATCCCCGAAGGTGAGTCTCTCCTCTGCTGCTGTGCCCGCTGAGCTCCGGAGAGATGGCGAGGTTAGCTGCGAGGCCGGGCCCCACCTCCTCCTCTGAGTTGAGAGGCCTTCCCGACAGAGTCAAGATCCCCCCGCATATTGACACAGACTCTGTCTCCTCTTGGGACCTTTTTCTCCCTCACTGAACCAGTGTCTTTCTTCCTTGGAGCCTGAACTGAGGAGGAAGAGAGGGCGTCTTCCCAGAGCAGTCTAACAGACAGTGTTCAGGACTTAGGCATTCAGCTGAGATTCAACCAACGTTACTGAGCAACCAATATATGTAAGGTGCTGTAGGCACTGTGGTCAGGCCTGCTCGGGAGGGAGGCACGGAATTTGGAGCTGGGAGGTTCCAAATTGGAGTTGTGTGAGTTTGAGCAACTCATGTCCCCTCACTGAGCCTCAGTTTCTTTATCTATAAAACAGGGCTGATTATTCCCACTTCAGAGGGTTGTTGGGAGGATTGAAGGAGATAATGGTTTTGAGTAGCAACCTGTTTGCTGAGTGATGTTACACAGAAGTTAGCTGTCTTTGAAGTGCACAGATGTCTCTGCTGTTTGAAGGGATTTTTCTCCTTTGTCCTTCAAATTCTGGCCTTATTTTTTAAGGGCTAGGGAGAGAAGCTGGGCTCAAAACCAGTTCCTTCTCCCAGGAAACCTGAGGTATCAGTGTTGATGCTGGAGTTGGCTGGGCATTCCTTTAGGCCCTCTCTGTGCTGGCCTGAGTCTAGCTGGCTGGAGTCCAGATGGTATCTGGAAGGTTGAGACCAGCCTTGCCTGGTGGTCCATGGTGCTGACCTTGGATATGCTTGAGCCCTTCCTTCAGAGCCCACAGAATGCCCTTTGACCTTCTTCTTTGTGAATGGCCTCTTCCCAACCACTTGCAGACTTGCTTCCTTGCTGTCCCCCTCTGTCAGTAGCATGAAGACGATGCTTGCTTAGAGCAGGTGCCCTTTGGAGGGAAAAGGGCTCCCATCAGGCTCAGAGTTGCGGATGGAAGCCATCTTTATTCTCTCCAGGCTGGGGCATTTGGGTATTAGGGCTTGGTCTGTTGGAAATGAATCTGTGTTCCTTCCGGAGAAAAGTCTGATGGTGATTCAACACTGAGTTTTAAAAAAGCGTTTAGTTGCCGCATTGGGTTAGAGTGGAGATGTCACTGCTAAATGGTGACCCCGTTAAGGGCAGGGCCTAGGCCTGCTCACCTCCGTGTGTCTGATGCTGGTCCCAGGGTCTGACAGACAGCACGTACTCAACAGAATTTTATTTGAGTGACTGACTGAAGGGGAGTGACTCTGGTTGCCTCCAAGGTTTGCAGACTGCTCATGGGGGAAGGGAGCTGGAGAGGTGTGTGGGTTGAGGCAGGCTGGTGTGGTTCCTTCTCAGCCGAGAGATGCCTCTTGGTGTCCTCCCAACTCGTGTCCACATTTTGGTTCCCCTCTGAGAATACAGTACTTAGTAAACCAAGAAGGGCAGAGTCACGCAGGCTGTGGGAGAGGGACAAGCAAGGAAATGATGCTGCTGTTAATAACAGTGGTAACTTTTGAATGCATTATATTAAGAACTTGACCTGACTTCATTTATTCTTCACGATGATAATTATTTTGGTATCCAAGGACATCTTGCTCTTTACCAGGGATCAAATATTCCTAGCTCCTGGTCTGCGGGTACAGAGGAAGGGGTGGAATTCAGGGTACAAATCTTCCCTTAAAGGCACTCAGGGTTCTCCAGAGGCTAAAGCTGTCGCCAGGGTGCCGACTTCTGTCTCCTCCTCTGGCTGGGCTGCTCGGCCTCCTTGCAGGAGGGTGGGTGGGTTGAGCCAACCTGAATAGAATGGGGTCTGGTGCCCTTCTGGGGCCTGGGGTGCCTGCCCGCCTGTCGTCGGCGTGTTCTCCAGGGCTGAGGGTGCCCTTGGCATTGTCCCTTGCCCTGTGAAAGCAGCCCAGCCTCAGATTCGCCACGGCCGGTGGGGGGGCGATGGCTGCCAGGGCTCACCTTGGAAGCCGGAGCAAAGCCTAGTAATTACTGTTTGGTCAGTGAAGCAGGTATTTAAGGGGTGATATGGGGGTTTGGACCAGAGGGTGTAAGTGGTAGCAGGTGGGAAGTTAAGGAGTTTGCCTTCACAGAGCTCAGTAGCTGGGTTATAACTTGGATTGTTTTTAAAAAAAGATACTTCAAAAAATCAGTTTTGGAAAATCAAGCCCACTTGCTACACACTATCCAGGGTATGTGGAGATGGGGCACGAGGGCATGCCACATAGGTTGGGTTGATTCCGCTTTGTACCAGTTACTGGCCAGATGACCTTGGGCAAGTCCCCCAATCACTCCAGGCCTCAGTTGCCTTGTCTATAAAATGGGGCTGCTTCCCACCTGAAGGCAGAGGTGTATGTCAAGTGGCTTATTCATGACTCTCTAGGCCCAAGGCAAAGATTCTGTGACAGCCCTATGCAGCTGGGCTAGGGCAGGGAAGAAGTGGATTCCTTTAAAGGTCAGACTGGGGGCGGGCAAAGGCCCAGATTTTGGCATTAGCAAACAGTCCCCTTCGTTAAGTTTGGTCTACTTTGCCTTGCTTGTCAGTCCTGTGTGGTTTTGCCTTCTCTGGTCTAGGCTCGGTTGTGTTAAATTAGACTGTCTAGTTCCAGACTGACCCTGTGATCCCCGTTCATGGTACAGTTTGTGGCGCAGCAGCCCTGTCCTAATGCCAGCCCTGACGGGTGGATTATTCGTTGGCTTGGGTTTATAATCCTATTCGTTGGCTTGGGTTTATAATCCTCGTGCCCTCACACCCTGGTACCATTCACCAAACCCTTTCCCATCAGGTCTCTCGTGTGTGCCCTCACCTGCCCTGGGGCAGGCAAGGCAGCAGTCTGTATTATCTCTGCTTTGCAGTGGAGAAAACTCTGGCTCAGGGGGGAGGGAACCTGGTCAGGGTTACACAGCCAGTCTCTGCGGAGGCCAGTGCTCAAGTTCAGGTGTCTTGTCCAACTCAAATCCAGTGCAGAGCTTGCGAGCCAGGATGGGTTCTTTCAGCAAAGGGGCCAGTGCCTGGCAGAGCCCTCTGGGGCGGACGTCCGGGGCTGGAGCAGACGAGGAGCTAGGTAGGTACTTCCAGGCATCTGCCCCCCGGCCCTGTCCTGGGCTCACGCTCTTTTTACTCTTCTCTAAATGATTCCCTGAAGAAGCAGGAAGTGGTTTAGGTTATTATGGTTCAAGTGCTGCCCCAAGATACTGCTGTGATCGGTGGTCACTTGTGTGTGTGGGTTGACTTGTTTTTCTCACCCTGCTCGGTGAGGAGGGGAATGGGGTGGGTAGAGGAAGCAAGTGTGAAACCTTCCGAGCTGAGTTTTTCCCCTGAGGCTGTGGACCACGCGTTGGTGGGGAGCTTCCCTGAGATGTAGCTGGGGTCAGGCCACCTGTTCACCCCCAGGCTGCCAGGACTCGGGGTGGCGGAAGGAGACCTGGGCCCCAGTGGGCTGCGCATGCAGGTCAGGGAGGGCTGATCAGTTGCCCACCTGACAGCAGGGACCCTCGGAGGGGGCCCAGGTGTGTGCGGAGTCTGAATGCCCTGGAGTTTGTCTCCTACCTGCTTGTGTCCAAGAATTCCTGACTTTTTAGCTACTCTGTGTTTTGCCCTTCTGGCCATTGGATGAGACATGATAAAGATCTGTATGCCACCCCTTGTTCAGTGTGAGGGTGTGTGTCCTGCTGTGTCACCTTATAGAGGGACTCCCTGCAGCTCTCTGCTCTTTTCCCTGGGGGTGATTCATTCTCTTTCTCTCTCCCCCTTTTCTGATGAGAATAATTTGTGGGTTGATAGCCAAGCCGGGGAATACCTCCTGGCTGCGATGAAGCCTAGGATTCCCCGAGTCCCTGGAGCATCTGGTTAACTTGCTTTTCCAAGTGGAGAAATCACAACAACAAAACCACAATAAGTTAGCAGCTCACTTTTATCGCGCACTTACCAGGTCCCAGGCATTATTCTAGGGGCTTTACTTGGAGTGTCTCATTTAATCCTCACAGCAACCCCATGAGCTTGGTACTATAATTGCAGTGAGGAAACCAAGACTCTGAGGGGGGAAGTGAGTTTCTGGTGGTCACCAAGCTGGGGAGCAGAGGAGTGGGATTTGGGTGCAGCCCTCTGGCTCAGGACTGGTGCTCTTCCCCGGGAACTGGAGCGGCAGGTGCCCCTCCTTATTCCAGACTGACTCGGTGAGCCAGGCCGCTCCAGCTCCCTTGGCTAGACCCCCATAGATCCTGAGAAAGCCCACTGTCTCTGCTATCACTACAGAGACATGACCTCCAGTCCCTTTGGTCAGGGGACCTGGGAGGCAATGAAACGGGCCAGCAGTGCTGGGTGTGTGCAGGGAGCAGTGGGGATGGGGACAAGGGGGAGCACACATGCTCTGCCACCCGGGACGCTCCATCTGATTGCTTGTTTCATGTGGGACTGTGGGCCCGGTGAGGTCACATCTTCTGATTTTTCGAATCTGAGAGATTTTCTGATTTTTAAGTGTACGAGGCCAAACCGATAGGTCTGATTCAGGTCCTGGGTCACCAGATGAGGAATGCTGCCTTCATCGTAGTTGGCAGTTCCTAGCTCTGTCCTTGCCCTGGAGTTGCTGGTTTACACATTAGTATCTCTCACAGAGTGTGAGGGGATTCCTTCCGAGGTCTCCCTGTCTTCTCAGCGCCTTGCTCAGGGCCCGGCACATGGTAGCTGCTGTTGTTAATGGCTGTTAATGGACTGAGCCTGTGTTCCCTGTTTCTGCAGAGGCATGCCTCTGCAGGCGGGATAGAAATGCCTCACAGTCCCCCATCTCTGTTCCACAGAATCAGGGAGTCCCAGCAAAGGGAAGTCTTACACGGGCCTGGGGAAGAAGTGTCGGCTGATGAAGACGGTGCAGACCATGAAGGGCCATGGGAACTACCAGAATTGCCCGGTCATGAGGCCGCACGCCCCGCACTCAAGCTATGGCACCTATGTCACCCTGGCCCCCAAGGTCCTGGTGTTCCCCATCTTCGTTCAGGTGAGCTGATGGCCGACCCCAAGGGCTCCCTCTGGAGGAGGTGAGAAAGAATAGGGTCCTTCACCCCGGGACTCAGAGATGGGACCTCGTTCCAGGACTGAGGACCCCCTTTTGGGAAAGACAAATAGCTTTAGGGGCTCAGGATTCCGGGGGTTATGCTGAGGAAGCAGAGGTTTCCAGGAGGAGGAACAGGAGAGTGGGGGCAGGGAAGCTCAGCGACAAGCGGGTCCTCCCTCCCCTCCCCCTCCCCTCCCCCTCCCCTCCCCTCCCCCTCCCCTCCCCTCTTCCTCCCCTCCCCTCTTCCTCCCCTCCCCTGCCCCTCCCCTCCCCTCTTCCTCCCCTCCCCTCCCCCTCCCCTCCCCTCCCCTCCCCTCCCCTCCCCTCCCCTCCCCCTCCCCTCCCCTCCCCTCCCCCTCCCCCTCCCCTCCCCTCCCCTCCCCCTCCCCTCCCCTCCCCCTCCCCCTCCCCTCCCCTCCCCTCCCCTCCCCTCCCCTCCCCCTCCCCCTCCCCCTTCTCTGGGGCCATTGCAGACACGCTACAGCTGCTGGTTGTATTGTCACAGGGCCTGTGTGCTGAGGGTACTGCTTCCTGGCTCCTCCAGTGCTTTGTTGTTTGGAGATGACCAAGGGAGAGAGCCTCGAGGTCTGGCATCTTGTCTGGCCATCAGACATCTTAGCAAACATGTCTGGCCGGTACTAGCTGGTGGCCTGAGATTATTTAGATCTCCCTTCTCCTACTTTTCTCTCTTTTTCCTTCTCTTCCTCTCCATTTCCAAACCCTTATTTATTCTATCACCCAGTTATAACCAATGTGAGCATTTAGATATCTTTCCTATGCATATACATATTAAAAAAAACCCCAGACAGATCTTATTGTATGTTTTATATCCTGTTGCCTTTTTTAAACAAGAATTGCAGCATGAACATTTCCTACATCATTAAATAAATTCTTTGAGTCTGTGTCTTGTACCGGTTGGACACTACTATATGGATGTACCATATTTATTTAACCAGTTCCCTATTCTGTTCAGACACTTGTGTTATGTCTACTCTTTTGCTATTGTAAATAACTCTGTGATGAAGATCCTCATGCGTGAATTGCCTCTCGGATTATTTTCCTTGGGGGAGATTCCGAGAAGCGAAATGACTGGGCTATGGGTCATAAACATCTTAAAGGCTCTTTATGCATATTTTGAAAAATTGCTTTCCAGAGAGACTCTTAGTTTATCCTCTCATCAGCAACCTAGAGGGGACATGGCCCCAAGAGCTTCATTTCTGACCATGCCTGCCTTCTCTGGTCTCCCTGGCGTCCCATTCTGGGCCTGTCACTGGCCAGTGGATCTTAGAACTCATACTTTTATAGGACGCTCACAACGCAACTCTGGCAGGTGACGTGCCTCTCCCCAGACAACTCCGTGGGCAGGGTCTGCCCTTTGCCTTTTTCTGGGTCTCTTTTCTTTCTCGGGATGTAACCACAAAGGTCTTGGAATCCACGGGACTTATTTTTCATTTTCATTTTAAATTTTTACCAAAAAAATTAAAAATTAGTTTTTAAAAGTTATAAAAAACTTTTGAGTTGTAAAATATATAAACCAAAAATGGCATAACACTTAAATGCAGAGTTTAACGGGTAATTATAAAGCGGATATCGACTAAGAGAAAGGACTAGACCATTGCCACCACTCCAGAGGCTGTGTATCTCTCTTCCTGATTACGATGCCCCCTCCCCCCGAGACGTACCCACTAGCCTGACTTTATGATAATCATTTCCTAGCTTTCCTTTAGTTTTACCACCTATATGTGCTTTCCTAAATGACTTCTTTTTGAATATTGCTTAATGAAACCATATCTCATATCTTCTTTTGGGCCTTGCTTCTCTTGCCTCACGTTACTTGTAAGATCCATCTTGGTTGTTGTGAGTAGTTGACATTTGTTTCGTTATCTTTCTTCCAGCACCTTGCTTGGTGTCAGGTGCCCAGAAACCATGTTATAAATGTGCATTCACGAGGATAAGCCCTGCTGGGTAGTCCAGAGCTTAGGGAGGTTTCTTCAGGCTGCGTGGGGGCAGGGCTCCACCGTGGGTATGGGGCAGGGTCATGTGGTGGGGTGAGAGGTTTGGGTGAGAATTGGTCCCTGGGAACTGACAGCTGAGAAGGACTCAGTGAACTCAAGTGTGTTATGAATGTAGAGCGGGGACTGGCCCGGCCTTGAAGGGACTCAGGTGACCAAATCTGGCATTAGGCTCTCAGGATACTGCCAGAGGCGTCCTGAGAGCCTGGACCTGACAGCATGAACAGGACAGATGGGGGAATGTGGGGGCCGGGAGCGCCCAGGAGCTCGGTGCAGTGGGGGAGCTGGGGCGGGCGCGGGTGGTAGGGTTGGGGGGGGTGGGGAGGATGGCAAAGGCCGACCATGTGGTTGGACTTCCTGCAGCTAGTGTGTGAGGGCTGGTGGGGAAGGTAGCAGCAGCAGTTCCGCCCAGGATGAGCGTCTCTGTCTTTCTGTTTCTGTCTGTGTATGAGGGGGCGTGTGGGCTCTGGGGGTGTTGGGGCAGGGCTAGCGGTCTTCTGTGGCTGGCTTTGGCAGGCTGCCTCCCCCTCCCCGTCCCCTCCCCTCCCCCTCCCCCTCCCCCTCCCCCCCCATCTCCACCAGGCCTCTTTGAACTGTCCTCTTTGTTTTCAGCCTTTAGATCTCTGTAACCCTGCCCGGACCCTCCTGTTGTCGGAGGAGCTGCTGCTGTACGAGGGGAGAAACAAGGCTGTCGAGGTAAGACACTCACGTTTCCCGGGTGGGGTTTCTGGTGGGCTTCATCGGCCATCCTCCAGGCCCCTAACTTTCCTCTCTTCCTGATGGTCTCAGAATTGTACAATCGGGGTAGAAAAGACCGGAAAAGGCCTCCATGCCCTCTTTACCAAATGACTACCCAGCTTTTTTTGGTATATTTCCAGTGATGGGGAACTCGCCACCTCTCAAAGCGATAGAGTCCATCTTTGATGGTTAGAGAGTTTTCCCAACCCCTAATGACGTTCCACTGTTTATCCCAACTTCCTCTAAGGAGCAGGAGAGATGGCATTTCACCCCAGCTGTGATGAACGACTTTGTGGGTGAGAAGATTAAAGCTGTTAGCCAAAGAGAATTTTTAGAAGAGCACCCGTTACCTGGGTTTTTGGGTGTATATTAACCCAAATCCCAAATCCTCTTCTGAGGGATAAGTCTGTGATCTCTCTTTGGGCTCTAGCTCTGCCAACAGAGGCCTGGGTGTGTAGGTCATGCTACTTTTCCTGGGAGCTGGCCCCGGCTTATCTCTAACTGGGGGGATTTCACTCGCCTACACCATCCCCAGAGCTGGCCAGGTTCCGGCTCAGTCTCACGAGTTTAAATCTACTTGGGAACAGAAGTTGGAGCCCTGGGGTCTGACTGGGCTACCTGGGAGCCTTGAAGAGAGGGTAGGGGGCTTGCCTCCAATCAGGCCCTGATTCAGAGCTGGCAGCGTGGCTTGGCTGAGTTGAGTGGCAGCTTGGGGTGGTGGAAAGATCAGGAAACTTGGAGGCAGAAGGCATGTAGCCAGCTCTTGCTCCGCTGCTGGTTCACTTACGACTTCTTCCTTCTTCCTCAGTCTTCCCGTCAGAACAGTGGGGGTGTGTGTGTGTTTGAGGCAGCAAGGGCAGGGTCTGAGGTCAGCTGATCTCTAAGGGCCCTTTCAGCCTCAGCATTCTGGGACATTTTGTGTAGTCGTGGCTAAAGCAGGCTAAAGCAGGCTGCTTTTGTTTTGTTTGTGAAACAAGCAGACCAGAATTCATATTTTCCAAATGAGCGTTGTCTTTCAGGGGCGCTCCCTGGGGAGACTGCAGGATTATTTCTACCACACTGGTGTTGCTTACCACATTTCTGGACCTCCTCTTCGGGAACTTTCTTAAGAACCTTGGCATAACTTCTGAATTGCCTCTGTGGGAGTAAAACTTCATCTGTTGCGGGGGATTTGGGTTTTAGGAACGAGAAGTCCTTTGGAGCTATGCTTGGTGAATAAGTGTGTGGTAGAGCTCAGTCAGGTAGCCAAAGGTCAGAAACTGAGGTGTGGCTATAAACTCACAAGACTCAGAAGAAGGCAGTTAGAAATGGCAGCCACCACATTCTTATGTCTCAATGTGCTCTTTTCTTCCCCTACTCACTCACCATTAAGCCTGCAAACCTTGAGCACTTGTTATTTGTCCTCACTGTGCAAGTTTTCCATACTTGATCCCAGTTAACTCTTGCAGCTCCCCGAGGAGAGGCACGTTTGTCCTGACTCAGTAGATGAGGAAACCAAGGCTCCAGTGAGATTAACTAGGACTTGAGGGTCTCAAGACTCCTAAAAGATGGAGCCATGATTAGCACTTGGGATCTCTCTGGCTCAGCAGTTCTTTCCAGGATCCCATGCTGGCTCTGGTGTGTTTGTTTAAAAACAAACTGACAAACACAAGCTGAAGCCAGGGCCTGATGATAGTCAAAATCTGTCCAAAAGCTCTTTGCCTAGTGGGTCTTTGGAGCCCTAGAACTAAGAGACCCCTTTTGACGGTTGAAAGAAATGATTTGAAGACAAGGAAAAATAGTGTATTTCTTTTTCTTGAAATATGATAGGAAGCAAATATGTGGCTCTTAGTAGCCTGTCGTGTTATTCAGGCAAAAAATATAAACCAATTCAAGAGGGGTTTGGAGAAGTTCAGAGAATCGCATCGTGGCTGGGCCCTCAGGAGCCATCCATTCTAATTGCTTCCCTGTAACTTTCCAGCTGATCGTTTTCCAGCCTGTTCTTGAGTCTGCTGAGGGAGCCCTCCCGGCAGTGGTTCTATTACCAGAGAGCCCTAAATTGTAGAAAGTTCTCCCTGGTGCTCGACAGAAATCTTTGTTCGTGGAACGTTCCCCCTTGGCTCGTTGTCCCTTCTCTTCTCTGGGCATGCTCCGTGAGCTGATCCAATCCCACACCGTGAACTGTCCTCATCACACGCCCGCCCGGAAGTCACCAACTTGATTAACGTGCCCTGAGATCAAATCAGCGTTTTGGTACAGCCTCATTTCTACATTCAAAGAATGGTTACTGAGCATCTACGATGGAGCCAGGCCCTGTGCTGGAGGTTCCAGGAGTCCTATGGGGCACAAGACAGACATGCCCTCACTTTACACACTGACTCAGGCACCAAGGCCTTTGCTGCAAACCCTGCCCTCAGGCAAGATTCCTCCGAGGAAGCTTGGTTAGGACCACGTGGGATTAGTGATCCTTCAAATTGCAAGGATTTCCTAACCAAGCGATTCCTCTCCTCGACTCTTGAGCCTTTGGGAAAACAGCTGTGTCCTTGGAGCAAGTGTGGGGAAGACAGCTGGAGGCCCCCAGGGCCTGCTGTGGGAAGCAGAAGGTAACTGGGCTGTGGAGATGGGCGTCTCTGCACTGCGGGCTGCTGTGGCTCCCGCCGGGAGCAAGGCCCGCAGGGTGCTGGTGAGACGGGAAAGGGGCCCACCTGCCCTCCCCTGGCACCCTTGCCTCTCTGCCCTGTCTCCCGCTGTGCGCCAGCTCTGTCCTTTCCCTGACCCGGCTTTTGGGGAAATTCTTCGTTCAGGCCTTAATCACTTCCTGTCTAGACCACATTCTCAGCTCTGGGAATCTGGGCCAGAGCAGCGACCTGGGTCTTTTCTCACCTTGCTTGTGCCTCTTCTCCACTTGCCATCCATCCAGCCCTCTCTGGGCCTGGGTTGTTTTTTGAATTTTTAGGCTCCTGACGGACTATCTCCTCTGACCCTTCCTCTGCCAGCTTCCCTGTGGGTCCAGAGACCACTTCCAGGTTTCCACTGAGTGGGTCAGGGGAGCCTGAGGGTTTGTCTCGTGCTCGCCTAGTGTAGAGCTTTCTCCTTTCCACTCATTGGATGTTGAAGTCTTCTTCTCAGACAACCAACCCCTAAACTCCTTCTGAACTCTGAGATCATTTTCTTCCCTTCCCTTAACTTCATGTTTCTGTCTCCTTTGTTCCTCATTTTTGGTCCCTGCTTGGATTCTTTCACATTCAGGAACAGGACAACTGTAGGCATATTGCTACCTCACCATATTGTGAGAGCTTTGGGGTCAGCCAGACCTGGGCAATGGTCTCTGGCTGTGTAGCCTTGGACAGGTCACTTAACCTCTCGGTGCTGTAGGGTCCTCACCTATACATGAGGGCAATGATGTTAGGTACAAGTGAGGATCCACTGAGCGGAAAGTAAGTGCTCAATAAATGGAGGCTTCTGTGGGCTATGTTGGGTCAGGGCTGTGATGGGAAGGGGTTTGGAGAGAGTCACTGCCAGGATGCCTTCCAGCCCAGGGTTCAGGAGCCCTTGTGTTTGGTCCCCGTTAGATAAGCCAGAGCCCCTGAATGCCTCCTGCTCAAGAATGCCCTCTATTGTCTCTGTGGCCCAGATTCCCTCAAACCTCTGTGTGCCACGTAGTCCTTTGAAAAACACTTATGTATTTTTAAATTATAAAAGTAACAGATTCTCATTGCAAACTAATGCAAATTAAACAGAAATGTATAAAGTCAAGTCCCATTCCCCACAGTGAAGACTGTGATGAGTATTTTAGACATTAAAAAATGTATAAATACAGACAGATTTACAGTTTGGTTTTACGAAGTTGGATTATACGCTAGGTATTTTTTGGACATTGCACTATTTCGATTTATGATGGACAGATTTCCATTTCTGCCCACATAGCTCTACTTTATTCTTTCAATAGTTGCATAAAATTCTACCACACGAAGGTAGCATAATTTAGTTTATCCATCCTCTCTTAATGGGTGTTTATGTTCTTTTTTAAAATTACAAAAATTTGTAATGCTGAGAACATCCCTACATGTTCATATTTATATGTCCTTGTAAGTATTTCTATAGGCTAGAGTCATAGAGGTGGAGTTGTTAGGTCATCTTTAACAGTCTGACAGCTAAATGTCAACATGTTGGCTTTTTAAACTTCGGCAACAATCCAGCACACACTCACTGTGGCCCTTCGTAGTGCATGCCGACCTTCCAGTGGACTCTTCTTACCCCAGATGAGATGAAATGTCAGATTTTGACACCTCAAAGGGAATTCCACATAATTAATAATATTTTGTTTTCTTCGGAGAATCTAAAATAGGGTTTTTATTGCTTTTGACTAAAGGCCACCGCAGGATTTACAAAACAAAGAACAGTGTACTCTTTACTGGCATTAGAGGATCAAGTGGGTTTTTTTTTAGCATGAAAATATGCTGAGCATGCCTGATGGTTTACCTATAATGTCTAAAAATATCTTTCTCCTTTATTTTTGGAGCAGCTAGTGCATAAAAGAGATTAAAGTTCTGTGCATGTCTGTGTTGGAGCATAAGTAACTGGCTTTTTCTTGAACTGATTGTGCATGAACACAGTTAAAATTATCTGCAAGGAATTTGGTAAGAATACTCACATTGCATGATGCTTCAAATTCACTGTCTACACAGACCTTGTGAAAGAAGCCTGTAGGGAGCTGGGCAGGGACGTTCCCCCCTGTTTGCACAGATGAAAAAAACTGAGGCAGAAAGGATTCAGCAGACTTAACCAAGTTTTCACGGCTGCTTAGTGGGGCGGGTGCCTCGACTTCTGACTCCAAGTCCAGTGCTCTTTCAGCCAGACATTTAGAGGAGAATGCAAGCAAATGTGGCACATCCTGCAGCTCAAGGGTGGCTCCAAGCCAAGGGCACTGGGCTGGAGATTCCAGAGGCGTTTGGTCAGAGAGGTGGGCCTGTGGGGTGTCGGGCTGTTGAGAGGCTGGCAGAGGCCGTCTGGCATGGAGGATGAGGATGAGGGCTGATTTTTGTTCTGTTATTTTTTCCTCCTGTGAGGAGTAGGCAAAGGGGCAGTCTTGACTGCAGGTCAGGTCTCTGCCCTTGGCTTAGGCCACGCTGAGCATCTGCTCCTGGTTATGCCCGAGATGATGGAGACTTGTTACCTGGACTCCCAGGGGAGGCTGTGGCTTCTGGCCTCTGGGACAGCAGAACAGCGAGCTCTGTTTGCTCTCTCCCTGTGCAGGTGACGCTGTTTGCCTACTCTGACCTGCTGCTCTTCACCAAGGAGGATGAGCCAGGCCGCTGCAATGTCCTGAGGAACCCCCTCTACCTCCAGAGCGTGAAGCTGCAGGAAGGTGAGTGCATGCCCGAGATGCCCTGGACTCCTCTGCACTCTCCCTGAGTCCTCCTGCTCTGGGCAGCATGGATGGGATGTGTGCCCCTAGGTCTGGTTCGCAGACACTGGCGTTCCAGTCTAGGCTGGCAGGCCCCCGTACACCCTGAGCTTTGCCGGGAGGCTTCTGCTCCAGTGAGGTTTCAGGGAGGCTTGGGAGTGGAGTGGGAAGAGCGTTGGGTTCAGACAGACCTGTGTTCAAATCTTGGCTCCGCCCCTCACTACCTGTGTGACTCAGGCAAGTTCCTCAACCTCTCTGAGCCTGTTTCCTCATGTGTAAGTGAGGACACCAATAGTATCTCAGAAGGTTTTTGTGAAGATTAAATTAGGTCGTTTATGCAAAATGGCTGGCCCACACTGTGTGCCCAGGCAACACATCCGGGACAGGAGCACATGGGAGGGTGAAGCGAGTCTCTACCCCACACTTGCCACGGTGCCCTCCCCTCCACTCGGGAATGGGAAACCAGCGGGAGTATCTGTCGAGCGGTTTGGTTTGGCGCCTGAGGTCTCTGCTGAAAGGGGCTCAATTTCCTCTCCCAGATTATGAAAACAACACCAGACCTGTTTGAGCATGGGTGACAGGGGCAGGGAGGAAAATATTACCCAGTGAAAGAATTCTGTTTTGACGGGTTTTGCTCCAGGAAAACTTCCTGCCTGTTTGCAAACCCGGCCTGCATGCTCGGTGCCCCCGCTGTTCTTCCTCCTTAGAAACCCAGGCCGTGTGAGAACCTCCATTCTCGCAGCCCCACAGGAAGTCGCTTACAACTTCTCCTTCTCTGCCTCTGGCTTTCTCCTGCCCACTGACCACGGCGGCCACTGAGGGGAAAAAGCAAGTCACCTTGCTTGGGGCCAGCCTCTCCTGCAGGGTGGGCTGGGCCTGACCAAGGTCATGGGGAGGAGCAGCCCTCTGAGCAAGTTCAGCTGAGATCCTGGCATTCCAAGGAGCCCCCCAGTACCCGCGGGAGCGGGGTGGGCGAGAGCTGCAGTGACTCTGCCCATGGCTTCCCCGCTGCCCTGCTCCTCCCTCTGTCCCTCACGCCCAGCTTCCCCTACGCACCCATTCTCCTGTCCCTCCCACCCCTCTGCACACACATGCACAGCCCACCACCAGCTCCCACTATCTAGGACCCAGTCAGATTTGAGGGGTGCTGGTGGGGGGCTGTGCTCGGTAATCCACGCTGATTGATTATAAGAACCATCACACAAGTCGGGCTCATCACACAAGTCTGGGGCCTGCAAGCCCAGGACCCTGGGCTGCTCAGCCTCCTGCTGAAAGGAAGGAGGGGGAAGAAGGCTTTCAAACTGGCTGAGCATTGGGTGCGGGTTGGGAGCGACAGGGCAGAGGAAGAGCTGAGGGCAGCAGCTGGGGGCGTGAGGGCCTGGGCGGGCTTTGCTGCTGACGTGTGGTGTGGCTTCAGCTGCTCCTTTCTCCCTTTTCTGGGCTGCGGTTTTTCTGACTGTGAAAGCAGGCTTGGGCAGTCCGTTGTGTTCCCTCCCAGACCTGACGTGCCCACATGGACCCCGAGGTTGCTCTGAGAGGCTGGACAGTGCTCATTTGTCTGGTCCCCACCCCTAGGCCGGGTGGGGGGAGTCCGCTGGGAATTGGTTGGATCTTCCCTTCCTGGAGGCCCCAACCTAAGGCTTGAAGCGAGAGGCAGGGTAAGCACCATCCTCCACTGGGCGGCGGCTGGTCAGGGTGGGTGGCGTGAGGCCTTGGGGGGTGGCAGAGAAACCTCCCGCCTGCCGGGTCGCATGTGAGCACCAGCCTGTGCGGGCATGGCCTCCTGGGGCCAGAGACTGTGGGTGGCCGAGACCAGCCCTGCTCAGGAGAGATGACACAGCCATTGGAGCCTATTGGGTTGGCACGTGAGGGGGTCTGTGTGTGTGTGTGTGTGTGTGTGTGTGTGTGTGTGTGTGTGTGTGTGTGCATGCACGCGCCTGTCCTGGCTGGCCGGGCAGTTGTTCTGGTGCGAACTGTCTTGCCTTTCTCCAGCAGTGTCAGTCAGCAAACACAGCGAGTGTGGCTTTCCATGGAGCCAGGGAGCTGCTGGGAGCGAAGGAAATGGCTCAGAGACACTGAGCACTCAAGGTGCACGTTCCAATGCTTAGATGTCTTTTCAGGCACTTGTGGGGAGCCCTTGCCTCCTCCCCTGCCCCCGCTCCCTGAGACAGCCTTAGGGGTCCCGGGGTTTGCAGAAGTCCGGTGACCACCTCTCCAGCTGTCGGAGTTGGAGCCGCAGGACCTGGTGTCCTGAGTCCTGGTGCCCGCACTCCTGCCCGCCTCCCCGCACCCCCAGAGACTCGCTGCAGCAGCAAGGACCTGAGCGAGGCTTTTAAGAGATGCATTTGGGGCCTCAGCTGGAGCTTCTCTTGGCAGGATGGTCTCTGATTAACATTGCTCATGACTCCTAAGGTTTCTTGTCTCTTTCAAATCAACATGTGTGGAAAGTTCAGTTTGGGGCGGAGAAGATGGTGAACAAGGAGCACGCCCAGCCTTTCCTGCAGGCTGGGGCTGGCGAGGGCTGTTCCCTGGCCGAGGAGGATCTGCCCCACCCAGGGACCAAGGACTCCCTTGTGTGACATGCCTGATGCGTGCTTGGCTCTGCTGGCCAAGCCTACTCCCAGGGCTGGGCACGGGCACAGAACATCGTGGGTGCCCAATGACTGTTTGTTGGGTGAATGAGTGTAGGACCCAAGGGAGATGGGAAGCGTGGCCTCAGCTTGGGGGCTGGGGTGCACTCCTCCCTCAGGGCTCCCGGCTGGTGGCCACTTAAACCTTGCCCGCCCTCCTCCTGCCCAGCTTCCCCCGAGCTTCAGCAGGGCTGAATGGCAGTGTAATGGGAACAGGCGGAGAGCTGGCACTAACAACTGGGACATCTCCGGTCAGCCGGGGCCCATTGTGGTCTCTTCCTGCCTCTGCCGCCCACTGGCTTTGCTGTTCTTTGTGTTTCTGCCTCCCGGGTGGCCAGTATCCCACCCACAGTGTGTCTTCCTGACCTGCTGTGGTCTCTCAGGATGGCCTGGAAATGTCCAGCTGATTCTTGGGTTCACCATCCACCCTGAGGAGCCCAGGCGCCCCATCTTGGAAACTCAGCTGCTTAGGTCCCGGCTGCTGGAACACTTGGAGTTAAATTTAGTCGGTTGACATTTTCTGAGCACCTCGTCAGAGCCCACCTCAGTGCTGGCCGCCAGGGTGAGAGCAGAGGACGAGACACATACATTCCCACCTCCGGAGCGCATGGCCAGGTGAAATGACAGATGAGTAAACCGGGAGAGGGACAGAAGTGTGACATAGTGGTCAGAACACAGGCTTTGGAGGCAGGTGGTCCTGGGTTCAAGTCTCAGCTCTGTCACTTGCCCACTGCATGCCTTCTGCAAGTTGTTTTCCTTCCCTGGGCCTCAGTTTCTGCATCTGGAAAATGGAGACAACAGCCCTCCTGGCCTGTCTCACAGGTGGAGAGGACTTGGTAACTGGTTGATTTGGGGATCTCAGACCAGGCTTGACAGAGCTCTGGGAAAATGACAGAGGGGTCAGACCTGGGCCAGGAAGCCATCTCTGGGCTCCCCCCAGCCCATGACTGGGGATCACCCTTGCATAGCCCATGGTCCATGGCCCACATTCCTTGATGGGAAAGAGGGTTCACCCAGGAACCAAATGGCTCCTCGTTAAATTTCAAAATGGTGAAAGTGGTTGGAGTGTTGGATGGAAAGCCCGAATGTGTGCTGCCTCACTGTCCCTTTTCCTTTACACCCGCCCCCATTTCCACACTCTGGGAAGTCCAGAGCCCAGTCCAGTGTTTTGGAAGGGTTTCTGGTAGAACTGAGGTTTCTCTCCTGGGTCAGCCACGCTGCAGCCTCCTTTTCTGCAGCTGCAGCTCCTTACAGGCACCCTTGGCTCCTGAGCCTTGCTGTCCTTTTATGAGGCTCTGAGCCATGCTGAGCGCTGTCCCCGTTCTGTCCTTCTCCCAAAGTGCTGCCAGCACAAGGCCATGACGTGGAGCAGATTTCAGTGAAGGTGTGCAGTAACGCAGGGGTGCGGTGGTGGGGTGTCACGGCACAGAAAAGTTTCAAGGCGATCCGTCAGCGATCCCTCGCCACTGGAAATATGTCCTAGACTGCATCCCCCAACCTTGGCCTCCTGTCTCCCTGAGGCTCCCATCTACCTGGCTTTCCTCTCCCTTCTAGAACCTGCTCTTCTCTCACTGCCAGCTTCTAAAACCCAAAATTCTGTTATTTTCTTACACAGATCTTTTTGTTTCTCCCTTGGCACTAAAGTCTGCTTCTGGAAAGTCAAGGAAACGTCCCAGTGTGTTTTCTTAAACAAAAGAAACCACCTCCCCTTGTCTCCACCCTCAGCAATGCAAGGAACTGGCAGAAGCTTTGAAATAAGAGGTTTCTTAAACACGATGGACTTCTTAGGCAGGGCTGCCCCCTGCCCTCCAACCCATCTCTAGGTGGGGAGAAGCAGAAGGATTTATTCTAATTCCAAAACAAACCCCCATTTACTTATGAGCTATTTTTATCTGGCTCTGGCTGGCATCCCTGGCCTTAGGGATAGATTTGCCCAGGAAACTGCCCATATGCTTGCTCCAAGGGGGCCTGGCCTCCACCCACATGAGGACCTCACTTACTACTTTTCTCAGGAATAGGCTTGACCCACCGTCTCTGTTTTTCCCTTGCCACCTTTACTTTGCAACGCATTTTGGTTTTTTTTGACAGTTTCTTTGATTCAAGTATATGTTGAGGGTTCTGCGTTGAGCCCAGCACTAGTCCTGTTTCCTTGAGGGGACAGGGGGCTGGGTAGGGCCTACGTGGTGGGCTTTTGAGAGGCAGGTGTGTAGTGGTTCGGAGCGTGAGCTCTGGGACCAGGCTTCCCGGGTGTAAATCTGGGTTCTTCCCCCTTCTACCTGAGGCATGTTACTCACCCCCTGTGCCTCAGTTTTCTCACATGAATCATGGATGATAATGACCCCTGCCTCATAGGGGTTGTTGTGAGTGTCGAGTTTATGCACATGAAACATTTGGCGCTGTGGTTGGCACACAGCACTGTGTACTCTAAAGCTCTATGGCAGTTTAAGCATTTGCTGTTATATGTGCTGTATGATTGCTTCCCTCAAAAAGGATGACCTGCCTGGTGAGGTCGAGTGCTTGAAATACAGGAAGTTCCTAACCAACCCTGGCCTGTGCTCAGATGAGTGGCCCACGGGGAGTGCTGCCAGGTTCCGAGGAGCAGCCTGCAGCGGTCAGGGAAGGCCACCTGGAGGAGGAGGCGGGGCTTCCTCACAGTTGCCATCCCTTGAGCACAACTTGTGCTTCTCCATCTCCATGCCTTTGCCCATGCTGTTCCCACCTCCCGGAGTGCCCTCTCTTCCCATCTTGAGTTCAAGCTCAAAAGGGTCCCCCTTTTGTCAGGAAGCCTTCCCTGACAGCTGTGGGTCATCTCTTGGCTCTTGTGTTTCTGAAGCAGGCTGACCAAATCATCTTCCGCCTTAGGGTAGGTATCCCGCCTCAGCTTCTCTGCTGGAGGAGCGGGGAGTGGCCGATAGGCCCTCCCAGCTGCCTCCCAGGTGGAGAGGTTTTGGTGAGTGGTTGAGTTTGGGATTCTAGACCAGGGGTGAGAAGGCTCTAGGAAAACACACTGAGGGGTTGGGCCTGGGCTGGGAAGCCATCTCTGGGCTCCACCCAGCCCGTGATTGGGGATCCCCCTGCATAGCCCATGCATTCCTTGGTGGCTCCTTGTTGAATTTCAAAATGGCAAAGGCAGTTGGAGTGTTTAAAAGAAAACCCAAGTGTGTGCTGCCTCGTGTCCCTCATCGCAGGGGGCATGGAGAGGAAGAGGCCTCCTGGGATGGATGACAGCTCCCTGTACCCCACTGCTTGATGCCCAGAGGGTGCTCCTGGCTACCTCTCATGGGGTGAGAGCTCAGTATTCCTTGGGTCAGGCTGACCTGCAGGCAAAGGCCTTACAGCTGTATCTCAACCTAATTAGATATTAAGTGGGCTTTCCTCCAGAGATTTCCCTGCCCCTCTCTTCCTCTTTTTACAGGAAGTACCACACACAGCCCTCTGGGTGAGACAGCTGGCTGTGCTTAAGCAAACAGTTGAGACTCTGTAACCAATTCTAAAGCAAGTCTTACTTTTTGTTCCCGCAAAGGTTCTTCAGAAGACCTGAAGTTCTGTGTGCTGTATCTAGCAGAGGTGAGTCCTTCCCCCTGAATCTGAGGAGAGAGGTCTGTGTCCTGGTGCTTGAAGGAAGACGTTGGGCCGGGTTCTAGTGCAGGTTCTGATGCTGTCTCCACACCAACTCCTGCCGTGGCTCCGGGCAGGTCCAGAGTGGCAGTGTCCTGCTCTGTGGAATGGGAGCAGCAACCCCTGCCCCTGTGTCTCTCACCTCTGTGTAGAAGAGCAGTGGACATGAAAGTGCTTAGAGGGGACAGAAGGACACTGTGGTCTCCTGCTTAGGACTTCCTGGTCCCCCTGCAGGGGCCACGTGAGGGTGTGGCCTGAGAGCCAGGCATCACCCTATTCATTTGGTAGTCCTTCCTCTAGAGAGTGCCCTGATTCTTGTGCCCACCTCTTTCCTCCTCTCTTTCTAGAAGGTACCACCTATGTCCCCTCCTGCAGGGTCTTGTCAATGTTTCAAAAGGCCTGAAGGTAACTGTACCTTTACCTGGGTCAGATAATCCAGGTGAAAGAAGCCATCTGGCGTCTGTGTTTTGGGTTGGATTGATACCCACTCAGTGTGATTGGTGTTCCTCAGTTCCGCAGACTGGTTATCTCAGTCTGATCAGAAGCTCAGCTAGACGGTGTGCCTTTGCTGAGCAAAATGGGGGCAAACAGCTTATTGCTTGATGTGGTTTGGGAGATAAAATATCATTACCAGGGGTTTAATCAAAGAGGGCCTTGGTGATGAAAAAGTTGAGAGCCACTGAGCCATACAAATTTTTTCAATTTTCAGCAAATTTTCTAATCCCAGCCTTGTACCTCTGCTCATATGAGTCTGCTACCAGTTCCAAGCAGGGATTTATTAGACCCATTCCTTTACCCAGTGACAGTCCTGGGAAACAGCCTATTCTGTGGGAGAATCCACACTGGCCGCACGTTATGGGTGAGGGCTGGTCTACACTGGCTGGCCAAGAGGAGTACACCATTTTGAGAAGGAATTTACATGTTGTTTGTGATTGGAAAATCATTCCTTCAGTTCCTGGCTAGGATAGGAGGTGCAGGGCTTCAGGCGAGTCCCTTGGGTGAACACAGACCCCTGAGGACAAGACAGTTGATGAGAAGTTAGCTTCAGCGGACAGCAGGGAGTCCAAAGGACAGTAGACCTTGTCGGAGCTGAGCCGGGGACCCCTGGCAGCCTAGAATGGCCACTCGAAGTCCAAGAAGGCATTGATGTCCTACCCTGTGTCAGCATATCCCCACGGGGAGCAGGAAGTAGCTGGTGGAGACCCTTCAGGGCCGGCGTGAGTTCATTTCCCTGGAGCCGAGCGAGCAGCTTAGGAGAAGCTGTGAGGCAGGCTGGGAAGAGTCAGAGCATTTGCCTCCCCAGCCTCACCCATCTGGATTCCAGTTCTCTCCAGCGGGGCCTGAAATGAGGCTCCAGGTTCTTTAATGCAAGACAGCTTCCTGCCAGGCTGGGGTTATTTTTCCCAGAGAAAAGCACTTCTGCTCCTTGGTTTCCAGGGAGCTGTGACCTCCTACCCCTCCAAAGGTTGATGAAGGAATATTGATCTGGGGCCTTTTATTTCAGTAAAGTGTCAGGTGATCTGGCCCCAAGGGCCTGGGTGTTTGAAGCTCACAGGCAGCTGGAAGCCTCTCTGTTCTCTTAATGGGCTGCTCTTTACGAGAGGCTTGTCTGTATCACAGGGAAGGCAAGATCCCTGCTTGCCCTGTGGCCTGGAATAGGCTTGACAACAGTGGTTTTGGAACCCATGGGGAACCCCAGACTCACGTCTTAGTTGGAACTCCCAGCAAGTGGTTTCTCTTCATTGCCTAACAGGCAGGTAGTGTCCAGAGAAAAACCAGGGCAGGGCAAGAGAGTCAGGATCTGGGGAGAGTTTTCCACTCTGCATTGAGAAAGCCCCAACTGCCTGGGGGGCAGCAGCTCTGATTGTTCCCCCAGCAGTAGGTCCTGGTTAGTTATCAAGTGGGTGGGATTGTTCTGAGCAGTCCTTGGCCCTGGGGCCTCTATTTCCCTGGACAGGTGTCCCTCAGCCCTTACAAATCCATGGGACAGATGCAGCCCACGACTGGCTGTACCAGGGGCATCGGGTCAAAGGCCACATGGGTCTGGGACCATCCGCTAACTTGGAATTTGATCCTGGCTCCATTAATTTAAGAGTCTGCTCTTTGGGGTTAGGAAGACCTAGATTGGAATCTTGGCCCCGCCGTTTCCTAACTGAGTGATCTTGAGCAAGTCACATACTCATCTCTGAACCAAGGCTGATGAGCCCTACCTTGTAAGGTTGTTGTAATGATTAAATGAGATTCAGTAAGATACTGTGTCCAAGGCACTTAGCACAGAACCTGCCACACGGTGAGTGCTCAATAAATGGTAGCTATTATTTCTGTCAGCTTCCTAACAGGGGGAGAGCTTTTCATATTCATTTACTCTCCATTAGAGACATCACCAATGATTTATTGATCCTTTAAAATAAAAGCTAAGAGGAATATCTCACATTCTTTGTAATGTACATATACTGTTAAACAAATGAGGCAAGATCAAAGGCTCTGGAGGAGGCGGAAGACAGACTTTGAATCCCTCCTCTCCTGAGACCTCCTGGGGCTGCTGACTTCACCTCTCTGAGCCTTAGTTTTCTCATCTGAAAAACGGTAACAGCTGTGTTTTTCCTTCCTCCCTATGTCACTGGGTCATTGGGAGAATTGAATAAAATGAGAGAACATTTGTCACAGCAAGTGAGCAAATGTAAATTGTAGTAGAAGAGGTTTTAGTTTTTACAAGGATAATATTAGTTCAGGAACAAGGAGATTTAAAGAAGGCAAGGGGAGCCATGTTTCTAGTTGGATTTGGGGATGCTCACGTTTGAATGCAGAGGTCTGGGCCCAGTGCTGTCGCATCTGGCGGGCTCTGTGCTTAGCTAACCACCCTGCAGTCAAGGAAGCCCTGCCTCTGAGTGAGTTTCGTGAGGATGCTTTCAGGGCAGCTTACAACCTTGACCTCGGAGCCTGATATTTGAGGGCACAGTGTATATCAGTGTTGAAACTGATGAGTCGGATCACAGAGTGGACCAAGAGAGACGGTTCACATGCAGGGACAGCCAGGCAGACAGTGGGGGCCCCTGATTTAGACAGATTTAGGCAGATGGGACTTCAGCCTCCCTGGAGGGAGCTGTCTCCATGCTCCCTCTCTTGGCCAGGCCAGCCTCCGAAACTCCAGGCAACACTTAGAGAGGAGCCTTGAGAGCAAGGCCCTCCCCAAAATGTGTGCCCGTCTAAAACAGCCAGCCCCACCCCCCAGCCAGGCCTAGGGTTAGGTCCTTGGTGCCTTAGACGCCTTCTTGAGATCATGGATGGGAAGGTGCTTTTTAAAATTGATACTTAGATCAAGGGAATTATTATTAAGGCAGAATCCTGCTTCAGAACAGAAAGAGAGGAGGAAGTTGGGGCTCAGGGAGATAAAGGTAGAGGCAGGCCTGGGAGGCTTGGGCCAGGACCAGATTTGTGGAGTGATGGCCTTTCCAAGTGGGAAGGGACCACAGTCCCTGCCCCAACTCTCCCCTCGCAGGGGGAACACAGTGAGACAGGGAGCAGAGGGCCCTCTAGTCAGCTCCTGCCCCACCTGGCTTCTCCCTGGAGCATCTTGGGGTCTTTGCTGGGTGTGTCCTTCCCCTGCAGTGGGCTGGGGGTTCTGGGAAGTGGGGGGAATCGGTTATTAAGTGGGACGATTGCCTCACCACATCCACTCAGTTCCCTGAAACCAAGAGGTGGGGCTTTCTTCCCTCTCTCCTCTGATGCTTTTAGGAAGAACAGCTTCTGAGCACTTTGGGGCCGGAGAGGAATGGCTGGCACCCTGGGAACACTTAGCATGGGAGGTGGCCCTTCCCTGAAGGGGAGCATCCCTGAGGGTTGGGTTTGATGGCAGGGTAGACTGTGTCCCCAAATGCTGTTAGATGATGCTGATAACCACCCCAGCTCAGAGCCTTTGCATTTGCTGTTCCTTCTGCCTGGAACAGTTTCTCCCTAGCACTTTCCTGGCTGGCTCTTTCTTGTTCAGCCTTTGCTGGAGTGCTGCCCCTTCAGAAAGGCCTTCTCCATGTCTGTCAGGCTCCGATAGGACCTCTCCCTTTTGGCCTTTCCACAATTTGTGATTACATTGTTTAATTGTTCATTGGTTTATTGTCTCTGCCCCCATCCTGAGGGCAAGAACTCAGTCTCTCTTATCTCCCTCTTCACCCCCAGGGCCTACTACAGTCCCTGACACAAAATAGGTGCTCAATAAATATTTCTTAAACAAATGAAGTACTAGTAACAACAATAGCTGCTGTTTATTGAGGCCTGGGTTATTGCTTGCCCTCCCAATAGCTCTGAGAGGTAGGTGATATCACTGTCATTCCAGTTTTACAGACTTTCCTGAGGTGACAGCTAGGAAGTGGCAAAGCTGGGATTCAAACCAGGCCTGTGCAACTGCAAAACAAGGAAGGACTGCGTAGAAACACTGTCTTTTTCTCTGTTCCAATCCATCCGGCTCACGCTCTTAGCTCCCTGGATGAGTTCATCTAATCGCAGCCCTGTGGGGTTATAATCAAATTCCAGTGGAGACAGAAAAAGCTAACCATCCCCTGCTCAGAGCTTCCTGGAGAGGATGATAACACTGGGCGTGCTCTCCCGCCCCTCCCCGCCCCCAGCACGTTCTGACTCCTTCGGGGCGGGGCCGACTCCCTGGGTCCCAGCCGCTCCCTGGTGCCTGTAAGCTGGCCTGGATTTGACCTCATCCCGGAAGTCCCTCCAGGGAGCCAGAGCTTACTGAGGCCTTCACTTGCCAAGCACTGCGCTAGGCCCGGCTGAAAAAGGCCTTCCTAGAGGGAGATTCTAGTCTAGTTGGGGAGACCAGACTGCAGCATTTAACAAGGTTAAATAGCAAAGTGAGATTTAAATGACAGCAGTAGCAGAGACTTGCACTCAGTTGAGCAGAACGGTCACTGATCAGACCCAGCTCACGTGTCAGGCAGTAGTGTGGCTGTACAAGGCCGCACAACTGCTCTCCAAGGACTTTCCGAAGGGACCGAGTCGCTGTTTGGGCACCCATCTAACCTTGGCCTTGTGATCAGATGAGTGTGCTGAGGTGGGGGAGAGGGGTTCCGTGAGCCCAGAGAGGGGTCCGTAGAGCATCAGAGGGGCGGAGACCTTGGCCCTCTGGGTCCCCCACGTGCTCCCCCAGCTGCTGCCTTGTGCTGCCTGTCCCCGGGGGTGACCTCACCATCGCAGTCGGTGGCTCTCCACAGAACTCCACTGTGTTGGGAACCGCTGCCTCCCTCCCTTCCCCCAACCCGAGGGCACACGGCTCGCCAGCTGGCCCCCGAGCCAGCTTCCCTGCTGGTCTGGCTGCCTCGATGTCACCGGGGATTAGTGTGCATTTGTGGCTTTTAGCGGTCACTCCCCTCCCTGCTGCAGCCTCACCCTCTGGAGCCCAGGGATGGGCTTGGGCTTGGTCCTGGGAGCCCCCTGAACCCGGGAGCAGCGCTGACTGCCCCTTTCTCTGTTTGCCCTGACATCAGAAGGCAGAGTGCTTATTCACTCTGGAAGCACACTCGCAGGAGCAGAAGAAGAGAGTGTGCTGGTGCCTGTCGGAGAACATTGCGAAGCAGCAACAGCTGGCGGCTCCGTCCCCTGAGAGCAAGGTAAGGGCCTCGCTGGTGGCCACAGCCCTGGCTGCCTGGCTCCCCCTCAGCCAGCCTGCACCCTTGAGCCTCCGAATTGAGCTTGGGACCAGCCCTGGCTTAGGACTTGGATCTGGGCAGCAAGCTCTTGGCAAGGAGGCCTGTGCTCGAACGACTCTCCCCCTTGGCGTGTCACTGGATCTACTGAGCGAGTTTGACGGTGCTCAGGTAGAGCGACAGAGCCAAATCGAGCACGACCCGTCAATTCTCGGTTCTGTTCTCTAGTTTGCCGACGGCAAGGTCTAGTTCGGGCCGGCCTCCCGGCTGCTGCCTGGCATGCGGTCCCCCTCTGCTACTGGGTGTAGGTCGTGCCCAGGGACAGCGAGCACACGGGTGTTTAACACTGGCCCGAAGCAGACAGAGTTGGGAGGGGACGTTTGTGGCAGAAGCCGTGCTGGTTCGATGCAGGCCACGGCCAGGTGGAGCCAAGTGGAGTTTTCTGGGGAGTGGGACCCGGCCAGCTGGAGCATCAGGGAAGATTAGAGACTCCCAGCTGAAGCTGATCTGGGGCAGGCACCCCCCTCGGCTGGTCCTGTGCCTGTGGAGGGCGTTGGGATCGGAGCTGGACTACAGCCTTCCCCTTGGTCCCCCAGATGCCAGCCCAAGGCACAGTTGTATTCCCCCATTTGTGAGTCACTCAGCTCCCTTCTCTTGCTGAACGTGTTGGCTGTGTTGGGATTTTGTCTGATTTGCTGCAAAGGGAGCCGTGGTGGTTGGTCGGCCGGAACCAGGGAGAAGAGGGTAAAGGAAAGCGAGCGCCAGGTGGTCAACTCGCAGGCCTCGTGCTTCTTCCTGCTGCGTTGAGGGCCGCCCTGCGTGCCATGCATACGTAGCCCAATGGGGCAGCTGGGCAGGCTGCTGAGGACGGGAGGTGGGGAAGAGGCGGCTGCGCAGCCCCTGCTGGTGGTGGCGGACGGCAGCTCCTCAAATAGTGCGTGTCTGAGAATTACGTGATCTCAGACCCGACAGTTACCTTGTTTTACACTTGCCAGGGGCAAGAATAACTGTGATGAGGGAGGACAGCGGGCACAGCATGGACTTCCAAGTCACATTCCGCTGCTGGCTGGCGGGTGACCTTGGGCAAGTCACTGTACTACTCTGTGCCTGGGTGTCCCCATCTGGGGACAGTAGTTTCTCCTCCAAAGGGTTGTTGTGCAAATTAAATGAGACAGTGCATACACAGTTCATAGCACAGTGCCTGGTATTCAGTAGGTGCTCTTGCTACGCTGGCTGGTTCCCAGTCTCAGCTTCTACTCCTCAACAGAGACTTGCCAAGGCTGTAGGCTGCCTGGCCCCCTTGATCCTGGGTTGGTCACAATCAGAGACCAGGCCACTTCCTCCTCACTGGGGTGGCCGCTGGGATGTGGCATGCTTGCACTTGTGTTCCTTGGTTTTCTTGTGTTTTAGGCTTAGCTCCTCCTGATCTGGGGACAAAGTTCTTTCTGCCTCAACTTCAGAGTTTGCCGGCTCTGGAGAGTGTTGGCAACAGCCTTCTCAATGCCCTGGGGAGTCTCTCCATCTTCGGTTGGGGGGTGAGGGGGACAGTTTGAGTGACTGAAGGTAGGCTGGGTTTCTGAGACAGGCGCTGGTCGCCGCAGGGCTGCGGGCTTGGCTGACTGACCCTGGAAGGGCCCGACGGTTTGGGGCCTGGCTTCCGGGCCACGCCAAAATATATGGGCAGCCTGGGCAGGCAACAGCTGGACGCGTCTTCAAATCAGAACTCTTTAAACGTGTGCTTAATGGAGAAGCTCTGTGTTGGGCGGGAGGAGGGAAAAGACGGAGGGCCCGACCGCTGGGGCGGCCTCCGGATTGCCCCCTCACCTGGGAACGGGCCCTGCCCAGCTGGCACACCCCACTTGGCTCACCCTCCTTGAAAGGCAGTTAGTAACCACTTTTTGTTAGGCAGGCCCCTTGGGGATCTCGCTGCCCAACCTTCCCTACCCCCATCACACCCACTGGAAGTGTCATAGCAGCTCATTCCTTCTAGTCGCTTGCAGAATGCTTCCTGAGAGAAGTTCCCGTATATAGGATTTTCTCCAGCCCCGTATGGTTCCAGGAGTGCTTCAGCAAAAAAAAAACCTTAACCACCGGGCCCAGGTGGCTGTCCAACCGGCACAGGCCATCCACCTGCGCTCAGCTCCGTCAGGTCCTAGCTGCCTCTGAGGTGACCGTGAACCTCCTTGCCAAGGGCTGGGCCACAGCCCTTTTACTAGGCTTGCTGTCCTCCAGGGGAGAGAGAAGAGGGAAGGCCAAGCAGAGCTTGGACACTGGCTTCTTGCTTTGGTCAAGCAGAACACTTCTGCCTGAAATCTGTTTGGAGCCCTCACTGAGGAGCACGCCTTTTTTTTTTTTTTTTTTTTTTTTTAAACGCCTTTTCTTTGTTCTGAGACTGTTCCGCCTTCTGCTGCAGAATGGAAACTGATGCCTAAGCCACTGCTTGTCTGCCCAACTCCAGTGCCTCTCTGGGGGAAGAGGGCTTTGCAAGGCAGCTCCCCAAACTCCTGTGCTGCCACTTCTCAACCCTGTTCCTTTCAGCAGTGACACTTGGAATGTGGGATTCTTCAAACATCTCAAAAAATGCAAAAGTTCTTCCCCAATTTGCAAAACATGATAAATGTGATATGCCCTGAACATGAAATGCTTCTGGGGAAAGACAGAGGGAATTGGAGGAAGATGGATTCAAAGGACAGTAGAGAGGCAGGTGTGCCACCCCCTGCTGTGTGACCTTTGGCAACCGCTTCCTGCCATGGCGGTCCCATCTATGCATTGGTCAGGTGGCTCTTCCCAGCTCTTCAAGCTTTGTGATTCTCATGAAAGTTGAGGACCTGGAGTCGTCCAGTTCTCCAAGATTTCTGTATAACTTGATTGCCTGTGGAGTGCGCTGCCCTTAGGGGCCAGGTCTACTCCCCTCCTGGTGGGGGGGAGGGGCAGACATAGACTTTCTGTGCTGTGTCTGAGGTGCCTGTGACCTTGGGTTGCAGTGTTGGGGTCCCGGCTGGGGCAAGGACACAACGAGGCAGGCAGCAGCCGACTGCATCCCTTCTCTGGGGCTCCACTGCCTTTCTCCGGCTCACTCCTGGCTGACCGCGGCAGGTGGAAGGCTGCTCCAGGTGGGCCTGCGTGCTCCCTCTTTCTGTAGAAATAAGTGGCCGGCTTCCTCTCCTCTCCCAGTTTCCTTTTTCTCACCACCCCGTTCTTCCTCATCAGCATTCTGCCCCCTTTCTTGCTTCATCGTCTATCCCTGGAGGGAAACTACCTGTCTTCTTTCACCTGGGACAACTTCTACTAAACTCCCTGCCATGGGGAACACTGCCATGCTGCTAATCTAGAATAACTCACAGGTGGTCTTATCTGTGGCTGTTAAGGCTAAGCTAATAGGGAGAGACAAATGCATATTGTGCTGGTTATTCAATCAAATATAGAAATAAATGCCTGCTCGGGGCCGGACCCTAGTTTAGGTCCTTTATGGCGGTGGGCGGAGGGCTCTTGGCTGTACATTCATTGTCAGTGAACCTCCACGAGCTCCCACCACATGCACACCGCTGGCCTGGGCAATGGACCTTTCTCGGGGTACACCCTGAGCTCAGTGCTGGGAATGCACGGGTGAATCTGTCATATTCTTTCCTTGGGAAATTGCGGTCCAGCGGTGGAGACCGATATGCCAACAGACAGTTCAAAAATAACATAGCGAGTGATACGGGAGGCGTGAACTCTTACCGCTCTGTGACCTCAGGCGAGGCACCGAGGCTCTCTGAGACTCAAGATTTTCATTAGTAAAGTAGATGGATGAACAGGGTTCTCGTGAGGCTTAAACTCATGTAATGTGCTTAGCAAAGTGGCACACAAGAAGAACTCTGTGAATTATTATTATTATTAAAGTTATGTCTATATAGGAAGATTCATCTAGTGACCTTGCTTATTGAAGCTGAATGCTGCCGCTTTGAGCACATGTAACGACTGTTCCATGTCACTTCCTGGTAGCCACCTGCTGTATTCCTGAGACCAGGCAGGGAAACTGAGGCCTCCTGGGTGTGCTCTGGCTGTAAGACTTCTCCCAGGTGTGACACCAAGGTGCGTGCCACCTCGTCATCTCCACCAGGGCGGCTAGAGATGGGGCCCTGGAGATGCCAGGGTCTATCTGAGCACCTTAGAAAGCAGCAGGGGCAGGTCCTGGAGTCAGGCAGCCCTGGCCCGAGTCGACAGCGAGCTAATTCCAGTTCTGTCTGGTTCCACAGAAACTGCACCCTTATGGCTCTCTCCAGCAGGAGATGGGGCCGGCCAACTCAACCAATGCTACCCAGGATAGAAGCTTTACCTCATCAGGACAGACTCTGATTGGCTGAGCAAACCCAAGGGCAGGACTCTGCTTCTGGCAACTTAACCCTTTCTTGGGCATCCCCTACCACACAGTAACCTCACCTCAACTGGACCCAAAACGGAGGACCAAGATGGTGGGCCTAGGGTCATCTGAAGGACGTGGCGCCACGGGTGTGTGGACTGGCGTCAGAAGGGCCACAGTGGTGTGAGAGGCCCTGTGGGCAGATGCAGACTGGATCAGAAAGCCCCAGATGCAGAAGACCCAGAAGCTTATTCCCGACAAGGAAGAAGGAGGTGAAATAGCATCTGGGCTACCCGTGGTTCCAGCGCCTGCCTCAGGGGCAGCAGGAGAAGTTGGGAGAGGTCAGCCCTGACAGAGAACAATGCCAAGATCCGCTGCTGCCAGAAGATATCTCCACCCATTCGCTCAGTTTTCATCTGAACTCATGCATTCATTCCTTCATTCATCATATATTTTTAGGGCGTCTACTTTGTGCCAGGCTCTGGGCTAGGAGCTGGAGATACCATGGAGAATGAGAGGGACGTGGTCTCTGCTCTTATCAAGATTTCAGTCTTAGTAGGGGAGAGAGCATTACGTAAACACCAACACACACATACACACACACACACACACACACACACGGGATTACACACTGTGATCATCAATGAAGGAAAAGAAAGGATTCCTTTAAGAGAGAATATTATTAGAGATTGCTGTGTGTGGGTGTGTGGGTGTGTGGTGGGGGAGGGGAAGAGCATAACTTTTAAGCCAAGAAAGGAGTTAGCCAGTCAAGGACTTTGGAAAGAATTTTCCAGACAGATGGAACAGCCTGCGAAGAGTACCTGAGATAGCAAGGAGCATGGCGTGCTGGAGGAATGGAGGCCAGGCCGTTGGAGCTGGAGCTTAGTGAGGGGGAAGACCAAGTGGGTGGGGGCCAGATCGTACAGGGCTTTGGTGGTTAATGTTGTATGGATTGCATTTGAGACACGGTGGGAAGCCACTGAAGGCTTTTGAGAAAGGGAGTCACAGAATCTCAGGGACATTTCTAGACGATGAGAGAACCCAAGGAGGGGCCCAAGTGGGTGTGAGGAGATCAGTTGTTTGGGGCGGGGGGTCCCTTCAGTCCTCCAGGTGATGGGTGATGGTGGCCCATCCTGGATGATGCCTGGGGAGGCGGGTATGTGAATGCCCAGACCCTCGGGTAGGGGAGGCTCTGCGATGAGAAGAGAGACTTTCCTGCCCCTCCACCACTCTCACCCTCATCCTCCACTGTGTCTCACTCTTTCAGTTGATGCAAGTAAGGATGGGGCCTTCCTCACGGAGCCCCCTCCTGGTGAGGCCTGGGTAGGGACCAGTGCTGAGTTCCGAGAATGTCCCTGGGAGTTGGGAGATATGGGTGCTTCAGCTGGCCAAGGTGGTCAAGTTCACAGCCCCCCAGCCTCAGCAAGGTTGGCCTATGCTGTCCCTCCATCCTGTGAACACAGCCCTCTGGAAACTGACTGGGTTTGCTTTCTGCAGAGCTCCTGAGGGTCAGGGACTGGGGCTAAGTGTGGCCCAGCACACTTAGAGGAGGCCGTCCTGCCATGAGGCTGACGAAAGGCCTATCAGGGGACAGCGATTAGAGCTCAGCCTGCTCACTGCCTGCTGCACTTTGTGGTGCAGCCCAGCGTTGGGCAGCTTTCACACCCTTCTCTAACTGTGCAGACATAGCTCACACACAAAGGGTATGTGTAGGATCAGGGTCATTTGCATAGAAAGGGGGTCAGAGAGGCTGGACTTCAGTTTAGAGAAGTTCCCTTGGAGCTTGGACACTCTGTGCTGTGTCTTGTAAGAGCTTCTCCGTGTCTTTAGAGAGGGGTCTTGTGCCCTGGTTTGCTCAGCTGCTTTGGCTACTTGACCCCTAAGAAGGGTGGCCCAGAAGAGAATTTGCCCCTTACCTCCCACAGATCACCCCTCCTCCCAGCCTAGGAAAGATCAGACGCGTCGCATCAGTAATCTAACAGGGGATCAGCCCAATGCCCTGCCCAGCAGGGGAATAGCCTGGGCCTGAAGTGGGACAAGTGATCCGCAGTGTCTGTCAGCCGAGACTCCGCCTGCAGGGTTAATTCTGAGAGACTGAGCAGCTGAGTCTGCACAGACAGCAAGCTGCACCATGATTTCATTTGATTCCCTTACAAAATGACATTAAGGGGAGTGGGAGGCACAGGAGAATTGCCCGTCTGGGAAGACAGCGAGCTTTTCTCTCGCGGACCTGGGGACCTACCTCTGTCCACCAGACAGGTGCAGAGGACGGGGGAGCTCTGGCAGCAGGGAAACTGGAGACTCGGAATGCGGCACTTAGCGCTGGGGACAGCACTTTCCTCTGGCTTGTCCCAACAAGCTGCTGAATGGAGCGGAAGCTCCCGTCAGGGTCCTAGACCTGGCTGGCTGCTGGGAAAGCAGACATCAGCTCCTGGAGGGCCCTGGACCCATCTTCCCAGTGACTGTCGTGAGCCACAGCGCCATCGCTGCTCTGCCTCTCAAATCGATGAGACAATTAATTTGGCTCCACGGGCTCGAGAAGATGAAATATGACCGGGTGGCCACTGCTCCTCAGAGGCCCTGTCCATCCCAGACGTCCAGGATGATGAACGCATCGAGATCGCATTTGAGAGTCATAATCACGGGAAACATGGCCGAGCCCCTCCCTCCACATAAATCATGCTAAGAAGCTCACACAATGGTCTCTTTCCTGATGGGCCAATTGTCTTGGTGTGTGTCTCGGGGCGAGCTGGGAGCACAGGAGCACAACCATTTATTGTTGAAAAGGCCATCTGTGTGATTTGAATACAAAGTGATTCTTTAAGTTCCCCACACATCCTTTGATCCCATTTTTTTGTTTTCTTATTGTCTCAGGCTCTGGGTCTGTTGAAACTCCCAGTCTCTCCTGGAAGCAGTCATGTTCTGGTCTCTGCTGCCTGGGTCCTTTGGCCCTTTGGGAGTTGGAACCTGTTGGAAATAATGATGACATTTATTTATGTATGCCTTGTTTTTTTTTATTCTTTAGTTTAAATTCTTTTTTCATAAATTCTGCCACCCAAGCCTGAATTTCTCATACACGGCACCAAGAGCATTCTGCAGATTGAAGGAGCAGGCAATTTCACAATGTGGGAGGGCTCCCCACAGCGAGAGCATGGCTTCAGAGATGGCAACTGGGATCCCCAGGCATTATCTCCCTTAGACCTCCCAGCAGCCTTGTTTTATGGATGGAAGGGACTAAGACTCAGAGAAGTTAAGTGATTTATCCAAGGTCACATAACTGGTAAGAGGCCGAGCTAGTCCTCAAGCCAAGGCCTTGCAACCTAATCCATTGCTCTTTCTAAATGAAAGGTTTGCCTTTTAGGAGTGGAATTAAATCAATCATCTCCTCCAGGAAGAGCCAGGAGGAAGATATCCTGCATGCAGAAATCGTGGCCCTTTAAGCTCTAGAGGGGATGCTTTAGGACTAATAAAAATGAGATGCCTGATTCTCTACACAGTGGAGAATAAACTTCGAGTTCATATGGCCTAGGGGTGGCCCAGGCTGAAAAGATGAATAGCTTCACACAAGATTTAAGAGGTCTGATGTGAAAGACGAGGTGGAAGTCCTGAAGACAGGCTCTCAGCAGCACTGGGGTGGTGGGGTCACCCCATCCCCCTTTTGAGTCTGGCATTCAAGAGGACCAGCAGCACAGTCTTGGGGTACCTGGCCGCAATGAACAGCGGCTGAAGGCAGAAGGAGATGGCTCAGGTTCAGGCCCAGATGCACTGAGCATGAGTACAGGAAGGAGGCCTTTGACCTCTGCCCTGTTGAGGGTGAGGAGAGAGCCTACTCCAGGTTTTGGGCCCAGATTTTGCCAGTTGACTGACTTGGAATCTCAACCCTAAGTAACTGGGTGTCAAATGGACTAGATTTCAGATATTCTCCACCCGCCGCCACCACCCCCCGCAACCCACCCACCTCCGCCAAAAACCTGTTTTCCAGTCTCTCCAGCTCTCCGCCCTCCCCTCCTTGCTGCCCATCTGGCTGCGGAGAGACCGCCTTCTTCCCGCCTTAGTCATCTTGCTATCTTCTTTTGTTCTTAAGGAAGACAGCACAACCTTACCCTCTATCTTGTCTTGACCTCATCTTTCTTCAAGCCTTTCTCTGAATAGGGCCACTGTCCTCCAAACTGTTCCCAGATCCTTGGTTTAAGAGTAGAATAATAACTGTAGGTAATTTATAAGTGAGCGCTTAGACCATGAACCTGGAGCAATGCCAGGCTCTTCACCTACATTGTCTCTTTAATCCTCACTACAGCCTCGTGAGGTTCTTTGTGGTCCTTACACATTTACTCTCATTATACCCAATTGATATAGGTAAGGACGCTGAGTCTTTGAGAAGAAACTTGCCCAAGGTCACACAGCCAGTGGGTGGCTTGGATTGGAACCTGGATGCCCAGCTCCAGAGCACTGGCTTTGGATTGCTCTTCTCTCCTACTTTCCAGCAGTCACGGACCATCCAAGCTGGGAGGGGTGGGGAAGCTGAGCAGTCACACTTCCCGCTTCAAGACCATTGTGGGAAGCCATGGTCCCAGCCTGCTTCTTAAGGCTCTCCCTCTGCCCTCCTGCCTTGTGCCCACCGCTCGGCCGTACTGGATTATTTTCCTTCTCTGAATTCCCCACGCATGTTCGTGTTTAGGCTGTTTCTTCTGCCTCATGTTGCCTGCCCTCCTCTGCTGCTCCTGACACATACAGTCCTCAGCCTTCAAGCCTGCCCCGAGACACCTTGCTCAGGCGTGCATCAGAAGTCACTGCTTCCCCCTCTGTGTTCCGCAGTATTTTGTTCATTTTTAGCACAGTGCGTTAGGCAGATATGTCTCACCTGCAAGACCGTGAGCTCCTTGGGAGCCAGTGGAGGTCAAAGTTTATTTATTTCTGATTCTGTTACTGCCTGGTCCTTGGTAGGTGCTCAGTAGATGTTGTAGAATTGGATTGGGCCATGCAGTTCAAGCCTCTCACATTCTGGAATCTAGACGAGGAAACTGAGGCTCAAAAAGGGGAAGTGACCGGCCAGGTTCATGGGACAAGGTAGTGGCAGAGCCAGGACTAGAACGCAGGTCTCCTGACCTTCTTGGCTCAGAGCTTTTTCCATTGCACCTCGGCTTTGTAAGACCAGAGCCTGGATCCCCACTTGGTCTTAAGCAATCTAATCTGGTCAGACTCACTTCAGGGTTATAGATGCCACCATATCCATGCTGACTTCTGGGCATCCTCAGAGGGAAGGAGACCCTTCTGAGACCCAGAACTGCTCCTATGGTTCTCTTCCCTGGGTTTGTGGAGCTCCCTTCTCACTGAGCTCCTTGCCTTCAGAGAAAACCAGAGTAGGTTTCTGAAGATCTTGGTTCAAATCCTGATTTTGCTTGTAACTCACTGTGTGACTTTGGGCAAATTACTTCACCTCTCTGATCATTTGTTTCTTTACCAAGAAAAATGAGGGAGTTGAATTTAGGTGATCTCCAGGAGTCATCTTCAAAGCCTCAGGACTCTAATAACAGGTTAAAAGAAAAAAGAAATCAGACATTTTGGTCTTCACATTGGAACAAGAGTGTATGTGTGTGAATATATACAAATGTTGTACGTGGTTAATATTCATCATGTACTTGAGACAAATAAGTATACTTATGGACCTTATACAGGAAGGGGTCCTCATCACAGGCACTCAGATTGTAAGCACAACCCTGCTTCCTGCCACCCAAATGTGCCTCCTTCAGGCTCGCCCCAGGGAAAGTGGCAAGGAGCTTTCAAACCTGGAATCTTCCCCTGGTCCTTCTTTTTTCCTGCTCACTGGACTCTTGTTTTAACTTCACATATATAGGTATACACATATGTTCTTTAATCGGACTCCTGGTCTATGGCATAAAGCTAACTTTCAGTGGAAGTAGTGAGAATCTGTGTGCAGTGCCTTTAGTTTCTAGTGTGGTCAGAAGTCTCCTTCAGACTCTTCCCCAGAAGTTGCCACTGACTTTTTCATTGCCTTTAATGTATATCTTCTTTTGCTCAAACACTACTCAGGGTAAATTTCTAAAACAGTGTCTTTTAAATGTTAGTCGTTTTCCATTTTGGTTAAATTCTATCACAATATAGGTTTCTGCTATTTCTCCTCGTGGGAGAAAATTAAGTGTTAAGTAGGCTAGCCTAGGAAGCTCACCACCATTTATAACACAATTTTCAATGGGAAAATGCATTCTGAGACCCGTCATCAACTCTCAGATGATTTGCGAATACAGCTCAGCACACACCACAAAGCAGAGAATATAATATTTATTTCATGAGTGACTAGAATTTTGATAGAACCACAGAATCTTTGAGTGTGGAACTGAAAAGCCTCCTCCCTCCCCCACCAGGATCAATCGATTAACAAGCTGATGTGTAGAAACCAAGACCAAGAGAGGGGCAAGAACTTGGCCAGGGGCCCGTAGTTGGTGCTAGAGCTGGAACTAGGACCCACCGCTCAGCGCTCCCCTTCAGGGGCCTTTGAAGAGTCTGCCAGGTTGGGGACGGGGGGGGGCACAGACTGTCCTAGAGACACTTGTCATCTCACTCGGCTGTGTTGTCATTAGGAAAAGTAAGTCACCACTTTGGGCTGTAATGGAAATAGTGAGAAATAGCCCTGCTAATGTTGTGGGGAGAGGTTGTCTAGTCAGCTGGCTTGTCTATAAATTCCCAGCGCGTTCTTGCTGGAGCGGAATGAATGGGGCTGCTGTGTTTTACCTGGAGCTCTGAGCAGGGCAGGGCTGGCGGAGACGCTCCCAGTTCTAAAAATAGTAGTGGGATTGGAGCTGAGGGGAAGAGGAAGGGGCTCCTTCGGGAGCTGGGTGGGACGCCTCACCCCCTTCCTCTTCCTGCCGGGCCCTCTGTGAGGAAGCGCCATCGATTCAGAGAATTTAGATCTGGGAGGGTCCTGGAGCCACCAGCTCTCACGGCCCCTCCTCACACAGAAGAGGAGACCCTGGAGGCCCGGAGTGGGGAAAGGACTGGCCAGCCATCCCCAGCCCAGGGGGAAGGTCCCAGATGGTAGGCTGTTTTCCTCCTGCTTTTAGCAGGGCGACAGCAGGCCCGGCGAGGTTTTCTCTTCCTGCCACTGGGAGCGCACAGGGCCTGGGAACTCCTGGGGCCGGATGTGGTTAGGCTTCCTGAATGTCGCCCAGCAGGCGAGGAGTCCCTGGCTAGTCTGCCCTGAGCCCTGACCTCAGCCAACTGGCCTGCCAGCGCCACGCCTTCCCCTTGCCGTTGTCCCCACCCTTGCTGATTTGTCCTTCTGTCGCCCCCTAGACTGTCTGCAGGGAGGGAGGACAAGGGCCCGCATAGAACCAGCCTGCAGGACAGAGGGCCTAGTGGCTTGGGACCTTTCTCTGCCCATCCCCAGGAACAAGCAGGGACAGCTAAGGTAGAGGCAGGTGCCTGATTCAGAGGTAGGCAGGCCAGGGTTCAAATCCCAGCTCTGCTTCTCACTGGCTGTGGGATTACTGGCACGTCACCTAGCCTCTGTCAAATGAGACAAGGACATCTCTCTCACAGGGTTCTCCTGAGGAGTAAGGGGAATGGTCTGTGCAAAGTGCCTGGCATGTAGTAGGTACAGACAGCCCTCCGCATCTGCGGGTTCTGCTTCCACAGATTTAACCAACCGCAGATAGAAAAAAAAAAAAGCAACATTCCAGACAGTTCCAAAAAGCAAAACTTGAATTTGCTGAGCTGGCGACTATTTACATAGTATTTCCGTCATACAACTATTTACATGGCATTTACATTGTATTAGTATTATAGGTAATCTAGAGATGATTTAAAGTATATGGGAGGGATGTGTGTAGGTTCTATGCAAATACTATGCCATTTTATATAAGTGACTTGAGCATCCCTGGATTTTGGTATCTGCTGGGGGTCCTGGAACCACCCACCTCCCACCCCACAGGATACCAAGGAACGACCGTGCTTAGTGGCAGCTGTTATTGCCAGATCAAGTGCGAACATGTGCTTGACTCTGCAGCCCCCTTCCTTGGCCCTCCACCCATGAGGGCATGGCAGGTGTGGGTTTTTTTTTTTTTTTTGAATGCAGTTGACTTTTGTTGTATTGTTACAAAAGTAATTCATGTTTATTATGAAGAAAACATTTAGTACAGTTGAAACAGGAGAAGGAAATGAAGTTCACCCTTAATCCCAACACCCAGAAATAACCACTGTTAACATTTTGGGGTGTATCCTGTCAGGCATTTGTTTATACACACATATACGTTTGTGTGTATAAACAAATTGCAAATTGGGGTTGCCCATGCACACAGTTTTCTAAGTTGCTTTTTTCCATTTAACAATGTAGTGTATCCACGTTTCCATGTCAATAAATGTGCTTCTACAACATCATTTTTAGTGCCTATAGAGTATTTCATTGTGTAGATGAAACAGGTTTTATTTAAAAAAATCTCCAGTAGGTCAACATTTAGGTTGTTGCCAATATTTCATTGTTACAAAAACCTGAGATAAAAACCTTTATAGCTATATCCCCAGCATCCAGTGTACATCTTTGACCCACCACAAATACTTGTTGATAAATGAACGTTTTGTTAGAATAAATTCCTGGTACTAGAATTTCCAGATGAAAGGGTATATATTTGTAAAAAAGGCTCTTGATACCTATTGCCAAATTACTCTCCAGAATGATTGTACCAATTTATAATCCCAGTTAAGATTGACCAATTCGTCCTGCTTTGCCCCAGACTCTCCCTTTTTAACATGGAAATTCTTGTTCCTGGGAAACCCCTCAGTCCCAAGGAAATTGAGACAGTCTGGGTAAGAGACCATTTCCCCACACACTCACCAACACTGTGCATTGTTACATTTTTTAGTAGGTTCATTTCTTTGAGTACTAGAGATGTTGGATGTTTATATGCCTTTTAGTTATTTACATTACCTCTTTTGTGAGTAGCTTGTTCAGATCTTTTGCCCATTTTTCTGTTGGGCTGCTTATAGTTTTATTAATTCATGAGAGCTCTTTATAAAATAAGGATATTTGTATATTAACCTTTTATTTTTTATTTTTTTAAACTATAGGTGTTTCTGATTTATAGGTAGTCATATCTGTAAATTGCTTTGGTGGCAGCTTTATTGAAGTATTATTCACATATCATACAATTTATCCTTTTAAAGTGTACAACTCAGTGGTTTTTTAGTATATTCACAGACTTGCGCAAACATCACCACAGTCAATTTTAGAACATTTTCATTATTTCCAAAAGAAACCATACCCTTTAGCTATCACCCACCCATTCCCCCATCTCCTCCAGCCCTACACAACCACTAATCCACTTTCTGTCTCTATAGATTTGTTCTGGACATTTCCTATAAATGGAATCATGTAATATTAAGTCTTTTGTGACTGGCTCCCTTCATTTAGCATGAGGTTTTCAAGGTTTATCCATGTTGTAGCGTGTATCAGGACCTTATTCCTCTTATGGTGGAATAATATTCCATTGTATGGCTATACCACATTTTATTTATTCAGTCATCTGTTGATGAATCTTTGGGTTGTTTCCACCTTTGGGCTATTATGAATAATGCTGCCATAAATGTTTGTGTACAAGTTTTTGTGTGGACGTATGTTTTCATTTCTTTTGAGTATATACCTAGGAGTAGAATTCTTGGATCAAATGGTAACTCTTTTTAACTTTCTGAGGAACTGCTAGACTCTTTTCCAAAGTAGCTTCATGATTTTACCTTCCCACCATCAGCGTACAAGTATTCCAATTTCTCCACATTCTCTCTAACACTTGTTATTTTCCTGTTTTTTTAAAATCATAGCCATCCTAGTGGGTGTGAAATAGCATCTCATTGTGGTTTTGAATTGTGTTTTTCTGATGACTAATATCATATTTATAAATTAAAAAAAATATTTTTTTGCCTTTAGTGTTGTGGTATCCGCCCCAGGGTTATACAATATTCACTTCCCCCCACACCTTGAACTTTATGGTTTTATTTTTCAACTTTTAACATTTAGTCTATCTGGAATTTACTTTGGTATATGGTATGAGCAAAAATGCTTTTCATTCTTTCCAAACAGTTATTTGCTCCAGTGCTTTTACATTATGTTAGGATAAGTATCCTCTCATTACTCTTTTTAAAAAATAATCCTGTTCTCACATATTTGTTCTTTTATTTTTTTTAACATCTTTATTGGAGTATAATTGCTTTACGATGGTGTGTTAGTTTCTGCTTTATAACAAAGTGAATCAGCTATACATCTACATATGTCCCCATATCTCTTCCCTCTTGCATCTCCCTCCCTCCCACCCTCCCTATCCCATCCCTCTAGGTGGTCACAAAGCACCGAGCTGATCTCCCTGTGCTATGCGGCTGCTTCCCACTAGCTATCTATTTTACATCTGGTAGTGTATATATGTCCATGCCACTCTCTCACTTCGTTCCAGCTTACCCTTCCCCCTCCCTGTATCCTCAAGTCCATTCTCTAGTAGGTCTGCATCTTTATTCCCGTCTTGCCCCTAGGTTCTTCTGACCAATTTTTTTTTCTTTTTTTTCTTTTTTTAGATTCCATATATATGTGTTAGCATACGGTATTTGTTTTTCTCTTTCTGACTCACTTCACTCTGTATGACAGTCTCTAGGTCCATCCACCTCACTACAAATAACCCAGTTTCATTCCTTTTTATGGCTGAGTAATATTCCATTGTATATACGTGCCACATCTTCTCTATCCATTCATCTGTCGATGGACACTTAGGTTGCTTCCATGTCCTGGCTATTGTAAATAGAGCTGCAATGAACATTTTGGTACATGACTCTTTTTGAATTATGGTTTTCTCTGGGTATATGCCCAGTAGTGGGATTGCTGGGTCGTATGGTGGTTCTATTTTTAGTTTTTTAAGGACCCTCCATACTGTTCTCCATAGTGGCTGTATCAATTTACATTCCCACCAGCATTGCAAGAGGGTTCCCTTTTCTCCACACCCTCTCCAGCATTTATTGTTTGTAGATGTTTTGATGATGGCCATTCTGACTGGTGTGAGATGATATCTCATTGTAGTTTTTTTTTTTTAAAGTAACTATTTCTTTTTTTTTTTAAATTTTATTTATTTATTTATTTATTTATGGCTGTGTTGGGTCTTCGTTTCTGTGCGAGGGCTTTCTCTAGTTGCGGCAAGTGGGGGCCACTCTTCATCGCGGTGCGCGGGCCTCTCACTATCGCGGCCTCTCTTGTTGCGAAGCACAGGCTCCAGACGCGCAGTCTCAATAGCCGTGGCTCACGGGCCTAGCCGCTCCGCGGCATGTGGGATCCTCCCAGACCAGGGCTCGAACCCGTGTCCCCTGCATTGGCAGGCAGACTCTCAACTGCTGCGCCACCAGGGAAGCCCATCTCACTGTAGTTTTGATTTGCATTTCTCTAATGATTAATGAATATTTGTTCCTTTAAATGCAATTCAATATAATTTTATTCAGTCCCCACCTCCTCCCTGCCTCTCCCCCCCAAATCTCATTGAGATTTGCATTGTAATTACATTTAAAAATATACATCAAAAAGGGGAGTTTTGAAGTCTATACAACACTGTCTTCCCATCCAGGAATAGGATTATGTCTCTTCATTTATGCAAATCTTCTTTTAAGATTTCCGAAGTAAAGTTTTGAAAAAAAAATTTCTATACTGGTCTTGTACATTTGTTGTTAAACTTATTTGAGGAAATTGAAAAATTTTATTTATATTACAAATGGGAATATTTATTTATTTGCATTACATATATTCCTTGATATACTTGTACAAAACTTGTACAAATATATCCTAAACATTGCTGAGCTGGATAAAATAAAGAAAATCTCCCATTCTCCAAGCCCTTTCCCCATTGATAGCCACTACTGTAAGTTTGGTGTGTTCCTCCAAATATTTTTTCCATACACATAAACTTAGTATATCATATAAACCTTTCACATCAGTCTTAAAGTTCTCCCTCTTTCCTTTTATTTTTATTTAAAAATTTTTTAAAATTAATTTTTATTGGAGTATAGTTGCTTTACAATGTTGTGTTAGTTTGTGCTGTACAGCAAAGTGAATCAGTTATACATATACATCTATCCCATCTTTTTTAGATTTCCTTCCCATTTAGGTCACCACAGAGCACTGAGTAGAGTTCCCTGAGCTATGCAGTAGGTTCTCATTAGTTATCTATTTTATACATAGTAGTGTATATATGTCAATCCCAGTCTCCCAGTTCATCCCACCCCCAACCCCCTTGGTATCCGTAAGTTTGTTTTCTACATCTGTGTCTCTATTTCTGCTTTGCAAATAAGTTCATCTGTACCATTTTTCTAGGTTCCACATATAAGCAATAGTATATATGATATTTGTTTTTCTCTTTCTGACTTACTTCACCCTGTATGACAGTCTCTAGATCTATCCATATCTCTGCAAATGGCACTATTTCGTTCCTTTTTATGGCTGAGTAATATTCCATTGTATATATGTAGCACATCTTCTTTATCCATTCCTCTGTTTTTTTTTAAAAATTATTTATTTATTTTTATTTATTTATTTATGGCTGTGCTGGGTCTTCGTTTCTGTGCGAGGGCTTTCTCTAGCTGCGGCAAGTGGGGGCCACTCTTCATCACGGTGCACGGGCCTCTCACCATCACGGCCTCTCTTGTTGTGGAGCACAGGCTCCAGACGCGCAGGCTCAGTAATTGTGGCTCACAGGCCTAGCTGCTCTGCGGCACGTGGGATCTTCCCAGACCAGGGCTCGAACCCGTGTCCCCTGCATTGGCAGGCAGATTCTCAACCACTGCGCCACCAGGGAAGCCCTCCATTCCTCTGTTGATGGACATTTAGGTTGCTTCCATGTCCTGGCTATTGTAAATAGTGCTGCAATGAACATTGGGGTGCATGTATCTTTTTGAATTATGTTTTTCTCTGGGTATATGACCAGGAGTGGGATTGCTGGGTCATATGGTAGTTGTATTTTTAGTTTTTTGAGGAACGTCTATACTGTTCTCCATAGTGGCTGTATCCCTCCTTCTTTTTAGTAGCCAGTGGGCCATAATTTATTTAACTGCCCCCCATACTGATGTGCAATCAGGTTGTTTCCAATGTTTTGACATTATGAGCACTGCTGCAATAAACATCCTGAGAATGTTACATCTTGCTGCACTTTTCTGTAGGATAGAGCGTGACACACACTACCAAAGTGCTCTACAAATGCTTTCCTTCTGTTTAAACATGTAATCTGCCCAACATTATTGTTATTATCCCCATTCTACAGATGAGAAAACAAAGAAACAGAGAGGTTAAGTAGATGTACAATTTACATCACAGTGAATGACAGTGCCTATTTCCCTACACCCAACCTAATATTGGATGTCATTGCTCTTAATTCTTTGTTTGTATAAAAAGGGAAAATTTATATTTTATTTTAGTTTATAATTATTTGATTATTAGTGAGGTTGGGCTTCTTTTTACATTTATTAGTCATTTATATTTCTTCTTCGGCTCATCAGTTCATATCATTTGCCCAGTTTTCTACTGGGGCATTTGTTTTATTTGTAATATTAGAATATTAACCGTTTGCTTATTATTTGGTTACAAATATTTTTTCCAGTTTATCATTTATCTTTTAACTTTATTTATAGTATCTTTTATCATTCAGAAGTTAACATTTTTTAATAATCAAATATTTTTGTAGTCAAGTCTGTTTTTTGAGGGTAGGGAGCTATACTTTCTGAGGCCTTTTCCTCTTCAAAATTATAACGAATATTCTTCTGTATATTTTTCCAGTACTTTTAACCTTTTATGTTTTACATTCATATTTTTACTTCATCTGCACTTAATCTAGTGCCTGGTGTCAGATGGAACTCTTACTAATTTTTTCCCCAAGTGGTTGACCAGTTTTTCCAAACCTATTTTTTTGAGTTATCCTTCCTTTACTCATTTATCATAGACCAAATTTCCACACATTGGTGGGTTGATTTTTGAATTCGCTTGTTTCCCTCATTTATTCGTCTATTTCTACATCATACTGAGACTTAATCACTGTAGCTTCATAATATGTTTTAGTAGTATTAAATATCCCAAGGCTAACTTCTCATTATTCTTTTGCAAAATTTCCTCTGAAGTTACACACCCTAATTCTAGTCTGCTGGTGATTTTACCCATATCTTTTTTACCGACGTATTTCAATATCAAGAATGACACCAAAAAAAATCTACAAACAATAAATGCTGGAGAAGATGTGGAGAAAAGGGAACCCTCTTGCACTGTTGGTGGGAATGTAAATTGATACAGCCACTATGGAGAACAGTATGGAGGTTCCTTAAAAAACTAAAAATAGAACTACCATACGACCCAGCAATCCCACTACTGGGCATATACCCTGAGAAAACCATAATTCAAAAAGAGTCATGTACCACAGTGGTCATTGCAGCTCTATTTACAATAGCCAGGACATGGAAGCAACCTAAGTGTCCATCGACAGATGAATGGATAAAGAAGATGTGGCACATATATACAATGGAATATTACTCAGCCATAAAAAGAAACGAACTTGAGTTAGTTGTAGTGAGGTGGATGGACCTAGAGTCTGTCATACGAGTGAAGTAAGTCAGAAAGAGAAAAACAAATACTGTATGCTAACACATATATATGGAATCTAAATAAAATAAAATAAAATAAAATGGTTCTGAAGAACCTAGCGGGCAGGACAGGAATAAAGACGCAGACTTAGAGAATGGACTTGAGGACACGGGGAGGGGAAGGGTAAGCTGGGACAAAGTGAGAGAGTGGTATGGACATATGTACACTACCAAATGTAAAATAGCTAGCTAGTGGGAAGCAGCCGCATAGCACAGGGAGATCAGCTCGGTGCTTTGTGACCACCTAGAGGGGTGGGATAGGGAGGGTGGGAGGGAGATGCAAGAGGGAGGAGATATGGGGATATATGTTTATGTATAGCTGATTTACTTTGTTATAAAGCAGAAACTAACACACCATTGTAAAGCGATTATACTCCATAAAGATGTTAAAAAAAAAAAAAGAATGACACCAGATCTATAATAGCGTGTCCTCATGTCCTACAACCCATAATAAGCATGGCAGCTGGCCCATACTTCTATTTGCTTTTCTCCATGACTCCTAGGTATTGCTGAAATCATCTGAAATTTTATTTCTGATTGTTATTATTCTTTTTTTTTTAAAAATATTTATTTATTTATTTTCGGCTACGTTGGGCCTTCATTGCTGCGCACGGGCTTTCTCTAGTTGCGGAGAGGGGGGCTACTCTTCATTGTGGTGCACAGGCTTCTCATTGCGGTGGCTTCTCTTGTTGCGGAGCATGGGCTCTAGGAGCGCGGGCTTCAGTGGTTGTGGCACACGGGCTCAGTAGTTGTGGCTCACGGGCCTAGTTGCTCTGCGGCATGTGGGATCTTCCTGGAGCAGGGCTTGAACCCATGTCCCCTGCATTGGCAGGCAGATTCTTAACCACTGCGCCACCAGGGAAGCCCTGATTGTTATTATTCTTAAACATTAGTTCTATTGCATTTTGAGAATCATTTACTTAAAATTGCATTTAACTTATCAATTATGTCATCCGTAGTTAAGTGTATAAATGTTTCTGGCTTCATTGCTTGCCAGGCTCTTGTATCCCACAGCATCTTTTTCTTGACTTCTGGATTTTGATTCATTTTGGTCTGGAGAGCTTTCTTGGGTAAATTTTTCAGAAAGGCTCTGTGGGTGGCATACTTTCTTAGTCTTTGTAAGTCTGAAAATATTTGCCCTCATGTTTGAGTCATCTTTTGCCTGAGTAGTGAATTCTAGGTTAATAGTCCTTCTCCCCCAGAAACCTGAGAGAAAGGCTCTATTGTCCCAGCATTTGGTGTTGTAAGAAGTGCAGTACTCACTTGATTTGCTAAAGTTTCTTTATGGAAGCAAGCAGGATTTCTCTTTCTAATCTTTGGAATTTAGAAATTTCCCCAGATTATTTCTAGTTGTTTGCTCTCTTTTGGTTATTTTGCCTGGTACTAACTAGGTAAGCCTTTCCGGTCTGAAGACCCAAGTCTTCCCTTAGTTCAGGGAAATTTTGTACTGATTTTTGGAATAATTTATTTTCTATGTTTTAAAATTTCCTCTTTTTGGATTTCCTACTACAAATAATAATAATAATACCACCTAATATTTATCAAATGTACTTTCCTTCTGCTGTAATATGCAATCTGCTTAACACTGTTGTTATTATTCCCATTTTATAGGTGAAGAAACAAAGGAACAGAGAGGTTAAATAGACTGTACAAGGTCTCACAGCTAGGAGGTATAGTCCATGATCCAAACTCAGGCATCTGGCTTCAGAACCTGTGTTCTTAGCTACTGTGCTATACTCCCTGCTTGTCAGAACCAACCTCCAGACTTGACCCTGACCCTGACCTCAATACCCTTCAGTGAAAATTTGAGTGTTGACAGCTAGGGACTCTATAAGCAGTAGGAGAAAACATAGGGATGCTAGAATGAAGGAGCTGAAAGAGATTGAGAAACTGAGGACCAGAGAGGAGCAGAGATCATCAGAGGTTCTCCAGTGAATTCAGAATTGGGAATCTTCCCCTCCCCCTTTTCCCCTCTGTTCAGCCATGCTCTTCAGGCCTCATCTCTGTCCCTGGTACTACTGCATGGTCTCCTGGTGGATCTCCTGGTTCGTACTCCTGTTCCTTTAGTCACCTCTCTAAACAGCAGCCAAGATAATTCTTCCTATAAAGCAGACCCTGTCACCTTCTCACTGCTGAATGTTTGTTGAATGACTGCATGAATGAAAAAATAATTCCAGAGTACCTATTGTATGTCAGACACTGTGCTAAACACTGGTGATTCAGCACACATTAGTCAAGAATCTTCCAGTTGCAAGTGACAAGAATCCAACTCCAATTAGCTTCAGCCAAGAAATGGAATTTATTGGATTTAGGAGGGTAGCCTTCAGGCATAGCTGGATTCAAGACCTTGAGCAATATCACCAAGAACTGGCTTCACCCGCTCTATCTCTTGGCTCTACCTGCTTATGTGTTGACTCACTCCCTTAGTGATGGCAGACAGTTGCCAGAAATACCAGGGTGAAGGCCTTACAGTTTGACTCCCTCAATCATTTCAGCAATAATCCTGGGTCTGAGTCTTATTGGTTCAAGCTGGATCATGTGCCTATCCCAGTCACTGAAGACAATAGGATGGGATAAAGTGATTGGCTGTGGCCTGGGTCACATGGCCATCCCTGGAGTGGGAGATGGGTCAGTTCCACGTGAATCACCTGGTTTGAGAGTGAGGGAAGGACGGGTGGTTCCTCAGATGGCAAAGAAGCACAGATAGAAGCTGGTCAGGCAAATGTCCTCTACTTTGTGGTTCATCAACCAACATAGTTCTCATCTCCATAGGGCTAATTAATAGTCTAGTGTGGTGGAGGACAATTGGAGGAAAGACAGACCCCAACCAAGTATGAACAATATATAATGAAAAGATGACATTTGTGACAGAAGGCCCAATGAGGGCACCTACTAGGAGGATCTGGTCAGGGACATGAGGCAAGGGGCAGGAGCTGGGATGTAGGAAGGATCACTCTAGGTGAGGACCTTGAGGTAGAGCAGAGTGCGTGGGGGCATGAGGGAGGGGAAAAGGAAGCACGAGATGAGCTGGAGGAGTGTTCAGGGTCCGAGAGGCTGTGTAAGGAGGCTGAACTTTATCCTGGGGCGCTGGGAGCTCTGTGTTCGATGTGTGTCATAGAAAGCTCACAGCCTTGTTGACGAGAATGGCGTAGAGGATGGCAAGGCGAGAGGTAGGGAGCAGTTAGGAGGCTGTTGCCCTCACCCTGGGAAGAGGTGCTGGTGCCTTGGACTAGGGTGCAGGCAGCAGGGATGGAGAGATGAGAGATCCGCATGACGTGGAGGAGGTGGGATCTGCGAGATCTGGTGATTAATTGCATGGGGGGAGAGTTTGGGATAGGGATGACGCCCATGAGTCTGGTTCAGGCAAACAGGTGATTGGTGGTGCCATTCTCTGAGCTGGGAGCAGCGGAGAGGGAAGCATCTTGGTGACAGGATCATGAGTCCCACTGCAGGTGTGAGTGCTGTGTTAGAGGCCTAGTTAGTGAGTTCTCGTAGAAACAAGGACATTTTGACCAGGGCTTCTTAAATCACCTGCGGTGAAGAGCCGTATACTTTTGTTAAAACGCACACTGTATATGATATCTCATGCTGGTTTGACAGCACCCGAACCAGCCTCATAAGTATTCAATCTGACCAGTCCATTGTCTTGCACTTGGATGTCATGGCAATGTCAAGTTGCTACAGAAGTTTCCAAACACTCTTGATTTAACTGCTTATCTTGTTGTAAACCAGTAACAAGCAGTTCATGGACCAGTGCATCCTGCAGACCACATGCTGGGTGGCACTGATCTCATCCAACCCTAGCACCCATTTTAGAGACAGGGAAATTGAGGCCCAAGGAGGGGACTGGCCTTGCCCCAGGTCCTGCAGAAAACAGCAGCAAAGCCAGCATTTCAGTCCAGTCTTTTCACCTGCTGACCCTCTGTTTTGGTGGCCCGGGCTTAGGCTCAACAGTCTAAGCAAGGGGTGAACTCGGGGGAGTCCGGGGATGAACTGCATTTAGCGGCCAAGGTCACAGGGCTGGCCTCCACATCTGTGCTGAAGACTTCCCAGGAACTCCAGTAGTCAAGACGGCCTGACCCTGGAGCTGGCACAAGCACAGTGGGTCGAGGATTGCTCCCAAAAGCCTGAAGTCCCAGGCCAGTGAATGGCTGGTTGGACTGGAGCCAGGAAAGGAGACGGTCATGGCTCTTGTCCATCCTGTGCCACTGCAGCCACCCAAGGTCAGGCTGATGCTTGGTGGCTGTGATGCGTGCCCCAGGTCAGCGACAGTTCTCAGGACCAGCTCTCCGGGGGGACTTTTGTCTACTGGCTTTTGCTGCATGTGGGCTTCCCCTGGCTGTCGTTGGGAGATGCAGTTCCCATGAGCAGATTGGGGATTGTCCTTGCTGCCTGAAGTTGCTGAGGAAGAGGCACACGTCAAGGGCAGAGACATTTGGGGAACATGAATTAGGGCAGGGCATACAGCTTAAGAGCATACACCTTGGTGCCATGCTGCCTATTTTGCCATTGCCTTTGCCATGTAACCTTTCTGTACCTTAGTTTTCCCATCTGTAGGATGGGGATGATGATAGTAGCCTGTTGCTCAATAAATGTTAGTGATTATCAGCTATTAGTAGAACTGGGCACCATGTTAGGCTCTCATCTATTAGACCCTCAACAGATATTTTCACATTTAACATTACTCTTTTTTTTTTTTTTAAATAAATAAATTTATTTATGGCTGCGTTGGGTCTTCGTTGCTGCCCGCGGGCTTCCTCTAGTTGCAGTGAGCGGGGGCTACTCTTTGTTGCGGTGCGCGGGCTTCTCATTGCAGTGGCTTCTCTTGTTGCGGAGCACGGGCTCTAGGTGTGCGGGCTTCAGTAGTTGTGGCTCGTGGGCTCTAGAGTGCAGGCTCAGTAGTTGTGGCACACGGGCTTAGCTGCTCCGCGGCATGTGGGATCTTCCCGTACCAGGGCTCAAACCCGTGTCCCCTGCATTGGCAGGCGGATTCTTAACCACTGCGCCACCAGGGAAGTCCTAACATTACTCTTTTCACCAACCCACTCAAGGTCAATCCTGTCCTTTGACAGATGATAGCAGCAACAATGACAACACAACAACAGGCCCTCCATATGCACTATCTCATTTAGTCTTCTGCAGGGCCCATTGAGGCAGATGGTAATAGCCCCATTTTACAGATGAGGAAACCGAGGCTCAGAGACATTAAAGTGACTTGCCAAAGATGACTCACATTCAAATTTTTTTAGGCTGCAAAGTCTGTGCTCTTTCTAAATACCGCTGACAGAACCTAATCCTTTAGTGAGAGGACCTCGTGGGGACTGGGACTGACTCTTGAAGGGGAGGAGTGAAACTGTGGGGGCTACTGGACACCCATCTCTGGCCTCATTTTGGGATGGAAGACTGAGACCAGTAAGGGGGAAGGCACCTGCCCTGGGTTCTGCAGACTACAGGCCAAAACTCCCCCTGGGTTTGAACCTGAGGATGGATGCCTGCTCTGTCCTGCTCACCCGCACTCCACTTGCAGCACGTGCCCCCGAGAACAAGGCAAGTGCCCCCAGGAAGAGCCAGGAGCATACCCTTAGCAAGCGGTGAGAGAGTGTGTCCCTTGCCCTGCTGTTAGGGTCCTAGAGGCCAGAACATGGCAGGACAGTTCCTAATTAAGCATCAGCCCCAGAGTCAGCTGTGCCCACCCTCCAAGTCAGATCCCAGGAGCAGGCTGCTTCCCTGCCTGTGTCCATAGTTCCGAGTACAGGCTCCAGCACATAATAGGGATTCAGTAGTTATTGAAATAACCAATAAATGTTTCTTGGCCCACTCTTCTGTGGGGATGGCATTTCTGCATGGAGACTATAGACCCCAAAACCAAGGCTGTAAGACCCAATGAGTAAAGGCCCAGAACTTCCTAAGTGGGTTAGCAGATTTAAAGCTTGGGCTGGAGGGGCATATGCAGATTCTTCCACAGTTCCCCAGGGCCACCCAGGGCCTTTGCCCTATTCTGTAACAGGGTGGGGCAGGGGCAGGGCTCTGTAGAAGGCGGGGCCAGTGTGTCCCAGCCCTGGCTTTCATTACCCCCATCACCCAAGCACAGGCCTGGCCCTTTCATTGTCCAAGGCAGTGAAAGCCTGAGCAGCTGCTGGTGGGGTATGGGCGTGGTCTTAGTCTGTCATAAGCTCTGGAATTCCTGGGACCACACCTCCCTGGCTTTGTGCCCAGTTTCTGCCATAGCGGCATCACTCTCCTCCCCACCCTGGAATAAAATCCCAGTGGACTTTGGATCAGAAGGCAGGACAGGGAAGCTCATTAAATAGCTTTTGGCAGGTACCCTCCTTTTTTTGAGGAGGGTATTGCCAAGGCTCAGTCTCCCCCAGGTGGAGTCTGCATGGGGAAGGAAGGTGGGTGGGTTTCCATCTGTGCAGGGTTCATGACGGGGTCTTGCGAACACAATTCCGGGCGGACCAAGCTTAACACAGTGGAGGCAGTGAGGGAAGACAGACGGAGCCTTGTTGCGGTGCGGCTGCGGGGAGCGGCCTGTCCGGGGTGTCTGGGCTGTATCTTGCTGCTGCTGCATCTCCTTAGGGGCCTCTCTGGAGCCTTGGGCTCTGCCTGGGGGTGCTGCTTCTCTTAAAATGGGAGGTGCACATACACTGGCTCCCTGCTAACCCTCCCTGGTCCTAGCTCTGGAAGCTGCTGCCAGCTTGCCTGAACAGTGAGACGTTTGCCTGCATGGCTAGGCTGTATAGCCAACTGGCTTCTCAGTATGTAGCTGGAGGGCTCTGTTCCATGGCCGCCCTGTGCAGTGGTGCAGGGCACAGCGGATAGTGGATTGGGTTTGATCTGTAGCTGTGCACTTACTGGTGACCTTGAGCAGGTTTCATTATCTCTCCGCCTCTGTTTAACTATCTGTAAAATGGGGACAGTAGACATCATATCTGATAGGGTTATGAAGATTTCATGAGTCAGTAATTGGGAAGTGCTCTGAACAGTGCTGACACGTACTGTCAAATAAGTGTTTGTTAAATAAAATATGGAGATCAATAAATGGGGCCCAGGCTCTGAGGGCCCAGGTGCTGATCCTGTGGCCTGTGGGCCACCTGGATCTCACTGTTCCCTAGATCCCAAGTCCTCCTGTACTGAATAGCACCATCATTTACGTAGGTCTGAGAAGCACTGGGGTGCAACAGAAGGAGCACTGGACTGGGAGTTAGCAAGCTCCGGTCCCAGCCCTGCCACTCAGTTGCTCTGTTTCCTTGGGAAAGTCACTAACCCTCTCTGGGCCTCAGTTTCTCTGGCTGTCAATAGGGAATATTTATAGAGTGAAAGATCTCCAAGGGCCCTTTCGGCTTAGATAGCCTGACTGACAGTGACTCTCCCATCCTGCCCCAGGCTGTACACTGGGAGGGTCCACATGCTTTGTTGATTTGTGTCTGAAGCTATGGAGAGGCAGTGGGCAGTGGCCGCCTGGGCTCCCCAGGCACTAGATGCTCTCCTAGCCTGGCCTGGCCTGGCCTGCTCCTAGGCCTCGGGGCACTGAACTGCTGTGCCCTTTCCTCATTATCCTTGTGGTCCAGAGTATTGATGAATGCATTCTGGATCTGTTCTGGACTCAGTGCCCTGGGTTGGCAGGGCTGCTCTGGCACGGTGTCTAATGATGGGCTGGCTAGTCTGACTGTGAGCCTGATGTCTGTCTCCATCACTAAGCTGTCAGCTTGGCGAGTGCAGGGCCCCTTTCTGCCTGTTCTCCACCGCATCCCCAGGGCCCAGCACAGAACCTGGCATGTAGTTGGTGCTCTGAAACTGTTGATTGAGAGGTGAAGACTCAGCTGAACTCAAGGACTTCTCTCATCTCAAGGAACCCTATATTCAGGCTCTCCACCCTAAGGAATCTTATCCTAAGCACCAGAAATTCCAGCCTCGGAACTGTCAGCCTCCCATTGGAACTGGCCGTCTCCTGAGACTCACCTCCTTAGTTTCCCAGGACAAGAATGGGCCCTGCTTCCCAGGAACCTGCAGGATGACGGCCTTCCAATCTGGAGGGTTCTTGGGCCCTGCAAGGACTGCCTTGGCTCTGCCCCCAGGGACAAGGCAAAATGTTGATTGGAGTGCTTAAGTGCCCAGCTCAGATGAGGGCTGTTCCGAGTTGACCCTAATAAAGGATATTTTCTTATGTCAGCATGCATGAACATGTTGGTATGTGTGAGAGAGACAGGAATAGAGAGTCAGAGACAGGGTCAAGGAGGCAGGCAGAGACAGACATTCAGAGACTTTGAGACTAGTACAGGGAGACTGAGAGGCAGAGGGACAGCACTTCAGCCTACGGTGGCTGAGGCAGGGTGAGGTGGGAAAGGAGGATAGGGGCTCCTCCTGCCCCATTTTTTTCTGGGCTGGCATCCAGGTTGCCTGCCACTTGGGTGGTAAGCATGTTCAGGTTGGAACTGGCTATGGGACAGACACCCCTGACCTGAGCCCCAGGCGCAGCCCAGGGTGTGTTTGTTGACATCAGACAAGCAACTGCAGCAGCCGTAGTCTCAGTATCAAACAGCTTTGCGCTGGCAAGACAGCTTCCTGTGGGGCTGCACAGTGGTTTCGAGTGGGCACCCTGGAGTTGGACCTACTGGTCTTCAAATCCTACTGGTCTTCAAACAGCAAGCTGTGGGCAGCTTCCACTACCATTCCCTACGCTGGATTCTTCATCTGCAAATAGGGTAATACTAGTACCTGCCTCACAAGGTGCCGATGAGGATTAAATGAATTAACGAAGGCCAAACTCTCAAAATAGTGCCTGGCCCGGGATCACTGAATCCTCTATTAACCCCCCAGGTGGGTAGGTCAAGGGTTGTCAGCCCCATTTTACAGATGAGGAAATCCAGGCTCAGAGATGGGCAGGGACTTGCTCAGTGCACCCAGTCAACCAGGGCTGGAGCTGGAACCTGAACTGGGGACCCTTGCCTCCCAGTCCAGTGCTCTTCCTCTGCCCCCCGCGGTCCCTCTGTTAGGGACCTCTCCTTCACTTGTGATCCTAGCTCTTGGGCTGTTGTAATGTGCTCCTCGCAGCCACCGTCCTGGGGGGAGGAAGCCCCAAGCTCTCTGTCTATCTCTGCTTGCCCGGATTTGGCACACAAAAGTGCTAAATAAAAACATGTGTGTTGGGCTGCGCTGATGGTGCTGCTGGGAGATGACTGAAGCAGCCGCTCCCCCCCCCCCCCGCCCCGGGGGCGGTGGCATTCTTGGAGTCAGTGCGTGTCGGTTGCAGGACCCTGGGTTAAATTGCAGCCGCCCACTGGGACGAGAGCAGCGTGGGGGTGGGAGGGTGCCGGGAGGTTTCCATGATTGGCTCCGTCCTGGTCCTGCCGGAGAGCCAGAGCTGCGGCCAGTGGGGTTGTGCTCCCCCAGGTGGGGGAGCCCTCGGGATGTGTGTGGGGAGCAGTGCCAGGGAATGCTGCTATGAGCCATGGATGCCTCTCCCTCCAGAACGGCACTCCGGGGGTCCAGCCCCGGGCCTGGGGACTGATGGCAGGGGAGCCAGGGCTGGCGCATGTGAGCCTGTAACCCAGGAGCCGTCCGGGCCCCTCGCAGGCTGAAGGACGGGGTGGCCGAGGACTCTTCCTCGAGACATCCCGGGCTCCTTTTCAGATGAAAGTGTCTTGGGAAATTACAGAGTTTTCTATGTGATGGAAGAAAGAAGTCCAACCTCTCTCCAGAGTGGCGGCAACGGGCTGGACAGGGTGTGTGTTTGGGAAGGGCGCTGGAGGAGGAGGAGGAGGAAGAGGAGGAGGGACGAGTGATGCAAGGGTTTTGAAAACGCTACCTAGATGTGGGAGGGGGAACCTGGTCATTTGGTTCGGCTTTTCCCGGCAGGTATCGCTCCCCTGGGGACCTTGGGTAAGTCCATGAATAGCCCTGCTGACACAAAGGAGCTCTGTCTGCGGAAGGCAGCCGCTTGACGCGCCACCAGGAGCTGCCACAGCTGCCCGCCCGCCCGCCGGCGAGAGGAGCTGGGCGGAGACCCGGGCGGGTGGGCGGGCTGGCAGGAGCGGCAGCCAGGAGTCCCCGGGTCCCTGCCGGCGTGTGCTGGGTAGGTGCCTCGGTGCCAGGGTGTGTGTATGGCGGGCGGGGGGCTCTTGTCCAGGCCACCCCGTGCCCCTGTTTCTATTGTTTCTTCCCCAGGACAGCCATTGGTAGGCATGTTGCAACCAAACCATGTGTATTCCCTCTGAGATAGCTGTGTGTGTGTGTGTGTGTGTGTGTGTGTGTGTGTGTGCGCGCACGCTTGTCTGTCTGTCTGTCTGTCTCGGGGTGGGTGGGTGGGAGCCTGCAGGGCTCGGGGCATGCTTCCGCTGTGTGCTGCTCCCACTTCAAAGCTGGTCAGCTGGCTTTTCTTTCTGAGGGAAATGAATGTTTGGTGAGCAGAAGTTGGGACACTGCATAGGGAGGGAGCGCTCAGCCAGCGGTGCTGGCGATCTTGTCAGGGATGCTGACCACACACGAGGCACCAGGATGGCTGTTCTTGCCTAGTTCCATGAGGGGAAGGAGGTGGTCTCGGGGGCTGGACTGGGGGTGGGGTTGCATCTGATCCCTGAGGCTTCTGCTGTAATGTTCACTGGAAGTACAAGCAGAGATGCTCTGCCTCCTGAGCCTCTTGGGAAAGGTCTTGCACCTGCTCCTTTGGCTCCTGCTGAGACCCGTAAGGAAGGGGATAATTGTTAGGGACCTGCTCACCCCACAGAGCAAGCCGCTGTAAGCAGACAGAGACCAATTCTTTTATCAGCTTGGAGGCCCTACATCTCTACACTTGTCCTGGGGTATCCAAGAAGAGCCCTCGTGCCCTGGGACCTCAGGGCTGAGGAAAGCCCAGGTCCAGAGAGGGGAGGGGCTGTGCCCAAGTTCACACAGCAGGTCTCTGGCCAGGACCAGGATGGAGGACGTCTGTCTCCTGGAACAGTGAGGACAGGATATGTGGGTGCCGTTACCCTGAGCTCAGTTCTGAATCTGGCGCTCCTGGCTTGAGATGCCTAGCTAAGTACAGGGCCACTGGGCCCCTCACCAAAAACTTGCAGCATCTTGCTGCCCTCAGGCCTCACGGCTGGGGGCTATCTGGCTCCCCTCTCGAGGTGGCTGGAGTGGGTATATCTCCTGGAAGGAAGGAGCTGTACTGTCTGACCCACGAGGGCCCGCGGGATCCCAGCCAGGGCACTGCGGCCATAGTCAAAGTTTCCACCAGGGCCTCTTGAGTCCTCCACGCCCAGCCAAGGGGCACCTCCCCTCTTCGCCAGCCCTAGCATGTGGCAAGGCTTAGCCCAGGGCGGGCCCTTCGGGGAGCGAAGTTCCGCAGCAGGGCCTGCTCCAGGCCCGGGCTGGCATCTGCTGCAGCAGGGGGATGGTGAAGATGGAGGCAGCTGAGGTGAGTGACCCCCTGTTGGGGAGTCTCCAGCACTTTGAACCAGAGATCGTTGATGGGGCTTCTGATTATAAGTATTTGGTATCAGTGAAACCACCCTACCCCGTAGCCTTCTTGCCTTTGCACATGCTGTTTCCGCTGCCTGGAAAGCCCATCTCTTCTCTTCTCTCCAGGTCTTAATCCTACCCAGACTTCCATGACTAGAGCAAATACTGCAGTTAGAATGTGTCTGTCCCTTGGTGGTGGTACCCACTGTGGTTGCTTCATGTCTTATTAATGTGGGATTTGAGCTTTATTCATCCCTTGGTCCCAAGGGCCCAGCCTGGGGCCTGGGGCATGATAGGAAAGGGCTCAGATGGGTTTCCTTGAGGACAAGCTCTGACGTCCAAGTCAGCTCTTTCTACCCATCTCCTAGTTCTGCCTGGCAGACAGTGGGCACTACCAACTTTAGGCCTGGCGAGGAGTCCCTTTGGAAGGGTCCTAGTTTCTGCATGGCAGGGTTGCTCCCACAGAGCCAAGGGGTTGGGGGATGGGATTTTTGATAGGAGACAAGACAGGGAGAACCTTGGCTTCAGCCTGGCTGAGGCCACAGGGAAAGCTGGGCTGGGATCATGCTGGGCTGGGTGGTGTGGTGTCCACACCATGGCCTGGGCCACAGAGGGTGGAAGGGGCAGCCCCAGCTGGTTTGAATGCAATGCTCCTGGTCCTTTGCACAGACTGCAGCAGCTTGGAGCTCAGATTGGGCCCTGTTGGGATGGTGCCAACCAGGGTGGTGGATTGGAGGGTTGGGGGAGCGTGTGGTTCTCAGCCAGTGGTCTGCCTGGCTCCCCCAGAAGAGGCGCAGCTGAGGAGGGAATGCCCACACCCCGCTGGGTTCCTAGGGCTGCTGAGAGCCTCTTCCCGTTCAGTCTCCCAAGGCCCTAGAATAGCTGAGTCTGTTTGCCTTCTGGACAGATACGAGACTGAGGCAGGAAAGGAAGGATTTGCCCGAGGTTATATGTGACTCAGCAGCACAGCAGGGACAAGAACCCAGGTCTCCGGGTCCCCCACCCAGGTTTCTCTCCATCACACCAGCTGGATGACTCAGAGTACTTGGCTTTCACCTTGGTGCTCCCTTTTTGGGGACTCCCTTAGTGACACATTCCTTTCCAGGACCCCCGCGTTTACTAGCTAGAGCCCAGCTCTCCTCTGAAAAAGCAGCGTGTGCAGTAGAGAAAGCCCTGGCCTGGCCAACAGGCTGGAGACTGAGGTGCAGTCTGGTGCCTGCTCACTGGATGATCTCAGGCAAATCTGCTTTTTTCTCTGGCTCAGTTTCCCCTTTGGAGCAACCAGGGACTGGACCAGGTATTGCCCGGCCCCTTCCAGGCATCCAGAGAATCTTCCATTCTCTGCAGACCCTCTCCTCTTCCTGGGTTCCGAGAGTCGTCGGTCAAGGCCAGGGTCCGGCTTCTCAGGGAAGCGGCCCCCAACCTGTTCCTCAGGCCCTTCTGGTCAGAAGCCTTCTCTTGCAAGCTGGAGCCTGGGCTGAGGCTGGGAGGTTTGTTGTTGTTTGTGGAGCCAGGCCGTTTCCAAGATGTCATTGCTCAGGGAAAACCATCATTCCTCCGAGGGATAAAGAGGCTGCTTATGGCTCAGCCGGCTCAGCCTGGAGAGGCTGGAGCCACTCACGGTAGGCCAGCCAGGCTCGGCCCCCGGGAGTCGCCACCTTTGCCTGAACAACCAGCTGGGTGGGGGCAGGATTGGGAAAGGGGTGCTGGGGCCACGAGCCGCTTGAGAGATTGGAGCTTCCAGGCACGGAGGAGAGGAGATGGGGGTCCCAGGAGACCCTCTTCCTCCGGCAATGGGCCGAGGTCATCACTCCAGACGTGTGGAGAGTTGCCAGGTGTGCCCTCTGCTCCAGATGGCCCTGGGCTTCTCCCCTCTCCCTCTGCCACGGGCTGGCCTGCCCGCACCTGGCACTGAGGCTCAGGCTGCTGCAGGAAAACTGTCAGCGGCTCCCAACTTAGAAAGGTGGGGAGTGCAGAAAGTTATTTGGAACTGGGCGTGCTCTCCCCTACGTAGCCAGGGCTCTCTGTGGTGTCCTTGGTTATCTCTTGGTGGGGTTAACCTCGGGCTGATAGCAGAACTCAGACACTCGGGGCAGGGTGGCAGAGGGTAGGAGGCATGGGGAAAGGCAGAGGAAGAGCTGGGCAGAGCCTCTGGGAGCCAAATGGCTGGCCACAACCTTGAAAAAAGGCTGGTGGCAGCCACGGGGAGAACCCTGGAATGGAAGGTGGTGTGCCTGTCCCACTCCGCTAGTCAAGGGTTGTAACTGTCCACGCAGAGCTCCGAAACCTTCACTGCTCACACCTCGATTAATGAACTTCCCAGTTGATTCAAACAGCGGCTCTGTAATTGCTTTCTCTGCCTGTCTCCCTCCCTTCCCTCCACATGTGTCTTAACACCCACTATGTACGGTGCACTGGCCAGGTACTGGAGGTATAGGCCCAATCTTTAATCTAGTGCCAGGGATGGGCGTGTAATGGATGGTAACAAGACAGCTTTGCCAGGGAGACTCGTGGAGGGGGAACCCTGGGGAAGCTTCCAACCCAGCCCGGGAGCCCCTGCAAGAGGTGAGACTGAATCTGGATGCACAGACGCTTGTCCATCGAAGGAGGAGATCTCCATCCCAGTCTGCCCACCCCTCTAGGGTGTAGACATGATTCCTGCCTGACCATAGAGATTGCCTATGTGTGTCCATCCACATGCTCCGGCTTATCACAGAGACAGCCGAATAATGTTGTGTGCAGGTGCATGGGCTCTGGACTTGAGGGCAGGCTCTCCCTCTCTACAGTTGGGCGCCCTTGGGTAAGACACAGAAACTCTCGGTGCCTGCATTTCCTCAAGCAAGGGCCCAACCTCACTGGGGTAATGAGATGAGGTGTGTACGCAGAGGGCTGCGTGCATGCTGACACTGAGGCGTGGGGGCAGCGGGGGTACCCCTGGCACCTTCCCTTACCGGTGGCTGTTATTGAATGAGGTGCTGTGGGTGAAGTGAGGTGCTCGGCATGGAGTCTGACACTGAGCGGGCATTGCTGAACGGGAGGTGGCACAGCAGCTTTGGGGTTGGGAGGGAGGAATCAGTTGGAATGTGCTATCAGGCCCTGGGATGAGGGCTTTTATTTGCTTTTGAAATAAACTTTTATATTGAAATGTAAAAGACAGCAAGGGTAGAAGTATGTAGCCGATGAATTTTCACAAAGTGAATAAACTCTCCAGGTCAAGAAACAGAACATTCTAGTACCCTGGGAACCTACCCCGCCCCTGGCCGCGCCCCGCCCCTCAGTCACTGCCACCTCAAAGGGTAACCCCTTTCTTGCCTTCTCTCCCTGAGTAGTGTGCCTGTTTTTGAATTTTGTATACGTGGAATCATTATGTATTCTTTTATGTTGACTTCTTTGGATCAGCATTTTCATGGTGAATCCTTCAGTATTATTGTACTCAGTTTTATTCTGTTCACCCCCACTGTGTGTGGTATTTCACTGTGTGAATATAGGTGCCACAATTTATCCATCCTATCATTGATGGACATTTGGGTTGTTGCCAGTTGGAGGTTATCATGAATAGTACTACTATGAATATTCTCATACATGTCTTTTGATGCACTGTAATATACTTTTCTGTTGGGTAAATACCTAAGGTTTACAATTGCTCAGTCATAAAGTTGTATATAATTAGCTTTAGTAGATTCCACTGTATAATTTTTTTAACATCTTTATTGGAGTATAATTGCTTTACAATGGTATGTTAGTTTCTGCTTCATAACAAAGTGAATCAGTTATACATACACACATGTCCCCATATCTCTTCCCTCTTGCATCTCCCTCCCTCCAACCCTCCCCATCCCAGCACTCCAGGCGGTCACAAAGCACCGAGCTGATCTCCCTGTGGTATGCGGCTGCTTCCCACTAGCTATCTATTTTACGTTTGGTAGTGTATATATGTCCATGCCACTGTCTCACTTCGTCCCAGCTTACCCTTCCCCCTTCCCGTGTCCTCAAGTCCATTCTCTAGTAGGTCTGTGTCTTTATTCCTGTCTTGCCCCTAGGTTCTTCTGATCATTTTTTTTTTTTTAGATTCCATATATATGTGTTAGCATACGGTATTTTTCTCTTTCTGACTTACTTCACTCTGTATGACAGTCTCTAGGTCCATCCACCTCACTACAAATAACTCAGTTTCGTTCCTTTTTATGGCTGAGTAATATTCCATTGTATATATGTGCCATATCTTCTTTATCCATTCATCTGTTGATGGACACTTAGGTTGCTTCCATGTCCTGGCTATTGTAAATAGAGCTGCAATGAACATTTTGGTACATGACTCTTTTTGAATTATGGTTTTCTCAGGGTATATGCCCAGTAGTGGGATTGCTGGGTCGTATGGTAGTTCTATTTTTAGTTTTTTAAGGAACCTCCACACTGTTCTCCATAGTGGCTGTATCAATTTACATTCCCACCAACAGTGCAAGAGGGTTCCCTTTTCTCCACACCCTCTCCAGCATTTATTGTTTGTAGATTTTTTGATGATGGCCATTCTGACCAGTGTGAGATGATATCTCATTGTAGTTTTGATTTGCATTTCTCTAATGATTAATGATGTTGAGCATTCTTTCATGTGTTTGTTGGCAATCTGTGTATCTTCTTTGGAGAAATGACTATTTAGGTCTTCTGCCCATTTTTGGATTGGGTTGTTTGTTTTTTTGATATTGAGCTGCATGAGTTACTTGTATGTTTTGGAGATTAATCCTTTGTCAGTTGCTTCATTTGCAAATATTTTCTCCCATTCTGAGGCCACTGTATAATTTTCTAAAGTGTGACACCAATACACCCTTTTCAGGCAGCCTAGGAGAGCACCTGTTGCTCCAAGTCCTCACCAACAGAATTGGCATTAGCTATTGTGATATCTGATTGTGGTTTTAATTTGCATTTCCTTGATGACTAATGAGGTTTAGCACCTTTTTGTATGTTGATTGGCTGTTTGGATAATCTCTTTGTGAAGTGCCTGTTCAAGTCTTTTCTCCATTTTTCTATTGGATCATCTTTTTCTTATTGATTTGAGGGAGCTTAAAGAATATTCTGGATATGTGTTCATTGTTGGATGTGCACATTGCAAGTATCTCCTTGCACTCAGTGGCTTGCCTTTTCACTCTTTTCTGAAGAATAGAAGTTCTTCATTTTAATGCAGGCCAACTTGTCATTCTTTGTCTCTGTGGAGAATGCTAATTGAATCCTGTTTCTTTGCCTATTACAAGGTTGTAGATATTCTGTGTTGTCTTCTGGATGTTTTACTGTTTTATGTTTCATATTTAGCTCTGAAATCCACCTGAAATAGATTCTTACGTAGGATGGACGTAGAGGTCAAGACTCATTTCCTCTGGGTGGATATCCAATTTATTCAAAAGATCATCCTTTCTCACTGTCGGTCCCTATCACCTTTGTCAGAAATCAAGGGGCAATAGGGTGAGCTGAGTTTTGAAGGATGTGTAGGAGTTCGCCAGATGGACAGAGGAGGGGAGAGGGTTCTGGGAGGAAGCACAGTGAGCACAGATTTAGAGGTGCATGAGAGGAGAGTGTGCTTGGGGAACTACCAACAGTTCAGCCTGGCTGGAGGCAAGAGGGGAGAAGTGGTGTGGTGGAGAGGCCAGTTGGCAGGGACAGGACACACAGGGGAAGGAGTTGGGACACCAGAGGGTTGTGGTGGATTTAATCAGGAGGGGAGTATAGTCAGGTTGGTATAAGAGAGATGAGAGACGGTCCCATGACAGGAGGATGAGTTTGGAGCCTGCTGTCAACCCAGACAAACCCAGCCTTGACATCCCCCTCAGCAGAGACAGAGCATGTCTTCTTCAGGGAGGCAGTGGCGGAGGTAGTAGTGTGCCTGGGGCCTTGGAGGGTGGCCTTTGGCTGCAGGTCTGCGGCTGAGTCCAGTGGCCAGATATACATTCCAGTGTCCTTGAGTGGAAAAGCTTCCCGCCACTCCCACCCCAGCCACCACCCAGTGCCGCCAGCCCTGCAGGCCCTGAAGGAGGAATAGTTTAGGAACTGGAGCAGACGGACAAGGTGGGAGGGGGTGGATCTATGGAAAGGGTGCTTTCTGCTTCTCCCGCCCTTGATGCACCCACAAGGATCCCGGCCTCACCTTGGGCCCTGAGAGCAGACCCTTCCAGGCTGGCTGAGATTCAGAGCTGGACAGACCTCCTCCAGGAGAGGGCCTTTGGGATGGGCCTCAGTTTTCTCCCCTGAAATGTACAGATAATAGTGCCCCCACCCTAGGGCTGTGGTCCGAATATGTCAGGTGCCTTCTCCTGGAGTGGATGCAGGGGAAGGGACTGGTGATGATGATGATGATTACAGGGATTGCAAATGTTTACTGAGCACCCACTACGTGCCAGGCCCCTCTATCTGGATGGTCTCCCAACAGTATCATGGTCTGGGTACTTGCTACTTCTGTCGCCATTTCACAGATAAGAAAACTGAGCCTTGAAGAGGTTAAGCAGCTTGTTCAAGGGCGCCGAGCTAGGCGGTGGCAGGGCCAGGATTTGAACCTGGATTTGTCTGTCTCCAGACCCCTGTTCTTCACCAGCAATAGGCTTCCCTCCTCCACCCCTGGCTCTGAAAGTGCTCCCTGTTATCCGAGCTGTTGCTTGCAATTAAGCCTGAGATTTTGGGGTTGGTCTCCGGTGCCTGACATGACGGAGAGTCGAGCAGTCGAGAGGAAGGTCATGGCCATGGGCTGAGCACTGCTGTGCCCCAGGTCCCGCCTCCTGCCCCCTGTCATAGCATCCCTGCGAGGGAGGCATCGCTGACTCAGCCACACGGTTAGGAAGTGGGATTCAACCCAGGGCTGCCTGATTCCAAATCCCGGTCTCCTGGTCACAGTGCTACTTGTGCCCTTCCCTGAGGGCCTCCTAGCTTGGCAGAGCTTTTTTGTTTGATCAGCCTAGTGTAGAACATCATAGAGAAAGCACACGCTTCTGACTCTCCCGCCCGTGAAGGGGTCCCTGGGCGGGAGGTGGTTTGGGAGGGTCACCAGGTGTATGTAATTCTGTAGCAGCCCTGCCCTCACCGGGCGAGTCAGACACCTGCCGCTTAGTTGCCACTAATTTGGGGTAAGAGCAGGGACCCTGCATCTGCTATTGCTTACCACTGCCTAGCACAGTGCCTGGGCCCGGGTGGGAGCTTGGCAAGGTCTTTTGAAGACAGAGAGGGAGGGAGAGAGGACGGGCAGTGAAGGGGGCAGGAAAGAAGATCATGGGGCAGGAGAAGGAGCAGGGCTTTAGGGCCAGCAGACCATGTTTACATTCTGAGTCGTCTACTTACTCAGTTTTTGACGTTGTGTAAGTTACTTAACTTATCTGAGTCCCAGATTCCTTATTTGTAAAATGGGGCCAATGTTGCTACTGACCTCATAATGTTGCTAGACATGAGAAAGTGTAGGTAAAGCAACTGTTGCAGTGCCTGCTGTCTAGTAGATGCTCAGTTAATGCTTTCTCTCTTCCCCTCTCCACCCATCTTTTTCACTGTTTTCTGTTTCCATCTCTAGCTCCACCTTCCTTATCTTTACAGCACTAAGTAAACATTGCTTTCAGGGTAAAGTTCGAATTCCTTAACATAGCCATGCTTCTGCTCCATGGAACCACCTGCACTTCCTCAAATATTCCATGCTGTCCCTGGCCTTGGCCTGGATACCCTCTCCCATCCCTTTCCCAACCTCCTCCAAGAGCCATCCCAGTCTTTCCTGCTGTCTCTGTGCTTCCATAGCCCCTTGGGGTGGTGGTGGGTCAGTGGGAGATTGACATGGACCCCTTACCTGGTTCTCTCACCCAGAGACCCAGTGCCTTCGGGGAACGACATGTGTCTTGCCACCGTTTGGCTCCGGTGCCCCACACAGGCCCTGGCACAGGACTGGGGCTCTGTAGGTATTTGCTGAGTATCTCTGGGGGTTGGGGTGGGGGTGAGTAAGCCAGGGACACAATTCTAATGAGCCAAAGCAGAGCCTGCCCAGGGCCATGACAGCAGTGCAGGCCAGGCATTGGCAGGAGAGCAGAGAGCCCTCTAGCCAGGGTATCCCAGGGAGCATTTAACTGGGCTCCAAGAGATGGGCAGGAAGTGGACTTGGTTGAGATAATAAGGTTGAGAAAATAAGGTTGAGATAATAAGGAAATGAGACAGTGCACATGCACACATCTGGATCAGGGAGAGAAAGAGGGTGTCAAGTGGGAAGGGAGTGGTGGTGGAACTCACAGGAGAACTGGATCTTCAGCAGAGAGCCCCGGGGTGGGGTAGGAGAGGCCCATGGGGCCGCGCTCACTTTCTGACGGAGGCATCAGTCACCACAGGGGCAGGAAGAGACTGGGGAAACTTCTGTTCTCCACTCTCATGGCTTTCAGATGAGAATAAGGCTGGAGGTGTAGAAGGGGTCTTTGGGGCGGTGGGGTTGGGGGCAGAGACTGCGAGTCCAGGCCCCCCACGCACACGGAAGACCCGAGAGGAGAAGGGGCTTGGCGAGGTGGTGACAGGGGGCACAGTACTGGAAACCCAGACCTTGGGAGCTGCTTCCCCTGCCTGGTGAGAAGCTGGTCATCCAGGAGGGTGGTGGGCATCTCAGCAGGCTCCAAAGGCCAGGCCTGAGGGCATGTTCTTCTGACTTAGCCAGGTGACATTGCCAAGAGTAGGAAAGGTTTCTAAGAGGGGTCCCCTCTCTTCTCACTCCTCAGGGCTTCCTCTTCCCTGCGTGTAGGTGAGCTACTTCTCCTCTGTGCCTCAGTACTGCTTTCAGTACAATGGGTATGCTCCCTGCTGTGGTGTGTTGCCTGCCTTCCTGAGCCCCTGACAGATCAGTGAGTTGTTGTGTGATTCTTTAGGGACAGAGAATTTTCAGTCTGCAGTCAAATTCCTCCTCCTTCCACTCTCTCCTCCTGCAGTTGGGCCTCTGTTCATAGGGAGCGTGAACAGGTAGCTGACTCTAGCAGGCTTGTCAGCTGCCCAGCCTGGACCAGGGGCTGCCGAGGTCCTGCCTCTTCTGCATGGGCTCCATTACAGAGGGAGCGCCATGTATTGGAACTGGTACCAAACTAGGTTCTGGTCTGGATTCTAGTCCTGATTCTGCTGTGTGACCTTGGGCATATTGCCTCCCTTCCCTGGGCTTTAGTCACCTTGTCTGTTAATGGAGGCAGCTCCCAGAATTTTCTGGGGAGTCAAACAAAAGTCAAGATGCCTGGGCCCTACTTTTGGGGACTCTTATCCAGTAGGTCTGGCACTGGGCCCAGATATAGATATTTTTTAAATGTTCCACAGGTGATTCTAAAGTATATCTCTCTGTTGAGAACTGATAGTCTGGATCAGTACTTTGCAAAGTTTAATATGCAATCACCTGGGATCTTGGATAAATTTGGGTTCTGATCCAGTAAGTGTGGACTGAGGCCTGAGATTCTGTATTTCATAGGAGCTCCTAGGTACTGCTGCTGCTGCTTCACACGTCCCACTTTGAGTAATAAGAATCTAGGTGGTCTGTGAAGTTCATTGGATTGCCCATTCATTCGTCCATCCATTCATTCATTCATTCATCATCAACACGTAAAATGGGGAGTGGGGAGAGGTGAGGCTAGAGGGAGAGACAAAGCCCAGCGTCTTCCAGGGCTACAGAATTTGGGCTTTATCTGGAGGGCACTGGGGAGCCATGTCAAGGTTTTAAGCCGAGGAGTGACAGGGTCAGATTTGCATTTAGAAGACTCCTCTGACAGGGCACAGAGAAGGAGCAGAGGGGTGTGGACCACGGCTGGGAGGTCAGCATCAATCCCGGTGCGAGATGTCGTGGTCTTGAGGCAGGTGGTGGTAAGTGGAGACGGTGAGAGTGGATTTTTTTCTTCCTTTTTAATCAACTTTATTTTTCAGAGTAGTTTTAGGAATTGAGAGGAAAGTACAGAGAGTTCCCAATACTTCCTGTCCCTGCACACACATAACCTCCCCCAGTGGAAAGATTCTTTAGATTTTACGAGAGACAATCAAGGAGGATTTGGTGATTGGCCGTGGGGTGGCAGTGAAGAGAGAACGATACCCAGGTCTCTGGTTCGGGCAGGCGGTGGCATCATTGATACAGAGACTCCGAGAGGAGGAATGGACTTGGGGGAAGGTCAGGAGTTCAGTTTGGAGTCCATTGACTTGGGAGCACTGGTGGGATATCTGGAAGGAGGTATCCATGTCCGTGCCTGGGCTCCAGCCTCACGGGTGTCCTCTCTGTCCCCCAGGGTGCTCGCCTTCCTGGCTCGGGGCCTTTGCCTGTGCTGTTTGCTCCCTCATGAGCTCGTCCCTGCCCACTGAGCAGATTTCAGCCTCAGTGTCCTTCCACAGGGTGGCCCTTCCCACACGCCTCTTTATTGTCTCACGGGACCTTACAGTTTTCCTTCACTATGGATCGGTGTTTTTCAAACAGTTTCTGTGGGTGATGACTTGGCTCATGCCAGGCCTTCCTCTCCAGCCTGTAAGCTCCATCAGGACAGGGATTACGTCTTTCTTATTCTTGTATCCACAGAGCCTAGAACATTCTGAGAAAGGACGGGTCTGGGCTGGCAGCGGGGACTGGGTGTTGTCCATGACCAGATGGTACAGATAGTGCTTTTGTTGCCTGGGGAGTGGATGAGTGCTCGAGGGAGCGTGCGGGCCTGAGGTGAGAGAGGGGGCTGGAGCAGGTTCCAGCGAACAGGACACAGGCCGAGAGGCCCGCGATGCAGCGGAGAAGGGGAGTCATTGGCTAGTCGGAGGAAACCCAGGGAAGGAAATGTCAAAGCGGGGCCGTGCTGCGGTGGTTGCGGCTGCCGCCTGTGGAGTGCTTGTGTACCAGCACAGTGCCGAGCTCTGGGTGTACATCAGCTCAGTCACTCCTCGCACAGCATCCTGTTTTACGGCTAAGGAAACTGGGGCCCAGAGAGGTTCCCCCCGAGGTCACCTAGCCAGTAAGTGTGAAGTGGGGATCAGTATCCAGCGCTCTCCCCACTGTAAGGTGCTGCCTCCGTTCTCCTGGACTTTGCCAAACTTGCTGCAGTGGGGGCAGGGAAGGAGGACAGCCTGGAGGCCCCTGTGGCAGGGCGGTGGCGTCAGCCTCTGAGTGTCAAGAAGCCAGGCCTGAGGAGCTGGACTGAGGCTGGGCAGGGGTTCCTGGAAGCCGGCCTCGAGCCAGAGACCCAGAGGCATGCCGAACTTGAAGGAGCAACCCCGTCTCAAAAGGCAAGCCTGGAGGTCAAATGGCCATGTGGGAATTCTAGTAGCCTCTCCCTTTCTCCGACGACTTTCCATTTCACAGAGCACTTTCCTGTCCTTTCTCAGGCTTGGTCCCCAGAAGTGATAGTCTGGGATCACACAGCTAGCAAATGATGGGGTCAGGATTCCAGCCCAGGTCTTCCGGCATTATGTCCAGGGCTCTTTCCGAAAATCCTTTGTAAGGGCCACCCTGAGATGGAGGGAAACCCCAGTTCACCCCCCACCCCCTGACCTCCACCACCCCAGCCCAGCCCAGCCCAGTGCAGGAAGTGGTTTCTGAGGGCAGATGAGGAGCGCGGCATCTGTGGTAGATGTGATGAGTCATCTCAGAGTGCGAGCTGCAGGTTGACTCTGGGGTCAGCCGACCCGGCTCCACGGTTAGTAGTTGTGTGACATTGGGCAAGTTATTTCCAGCAGTCTGCCACCACCCTCAACCCCAATAGCAGGTGGGGGTCTAGGGCCCAGGGGACGTAGCTGGTGTGAGCAGGCCTCTGGATGTCACACCTGTCACCCTTCCCCAGCCCGTTCCGAGCCCTGGATTGGATTGGGGAGAGGATTTGATTATGTCGTAAACAGAGGCTCCATTTAGAGGGCCTGGCTCATTTCCTGAGTGCTTCTAGTGGGCGAGACATGCACAGAATTAGCCCTGGTCCAGCCAAGCCAAAGAAGTGATGGATGGGAGAGATACGCACTCCCCGCAGAAGAGGGGCAGCTGCATGGAGCGCTCGGACCCAGGGCCCTGGGCCAGCAGGCTGGTCTCTGGGGCGCCTTGGCTGGATTCTTGTCACTCCAAGCTGCTGTAACAGCTGCCTAACTGGGTGTCCCCAGCTGCCTGCACTTTCTCCATGAGAGCACTCACCACGCTCATTAAGACCAATTGTCTAACCTCTGTTTTTCTGCTCAGCTGAGGGCAGGGACTGTGTCTGACTTGTCCTCTGCTGTCCCCACCCCGACCCCAGGGCCTAACTCAGTACTTGGAGAATGAATGACTGCGTGTATGCATGCATGTCCCAGTCCTCCCGCCACCCCCATGTCCTGCTCTCACCACCTGGGGCAGTTTCACGTAGTGCGGCTCTGCCCGTGTCATTCCCTTGCTCACAGGACGATCCCGCGCCCGGCATCCATTCTGTACTATGGCTCTCATCTTTATTTCTTTTCCTGTCCTAATTCTCCCACTTGCCACCCTCTCCCCCAAGGTTTCAGAGGCCCCCTCCCCCCCCCAGGTACCCGATGCCGCCCTAGCTTTCCCAGGAACACAGGCCTGACCACACCGGCTCAGGTGCTCACACAAGCCCCGTCCAGGAGCACAGGATGGAACCGATGAGCTCTGGTCCGTGTTTGCCAGTGTCTGCCCTGTGGCAGATGGGCCTGGGTGAGGAGCCTCCAGCAGTGCTCACAGGCTGCTCCCCCTCCCTCTAGACCCCTGGGGCCCCAAACCGTTGTGTGTAAGGGTCCAAGGAAGTGGGGAGAGACCATTGGCCGGGAGGCAGGAGTCCTCATACTGAATCAGCCTCGGATTTCTTAGGTAATTCCCTTAGCCCCTGGGACCTCAGTTTCCCTATCTCTAAGATAAGCCTAGACTAATAATAGCTCCCACTTTATCAGATGCTTCTCTGGGGCTGGGCCCTGTGAAGAACACTAACTTAGTCCAGTGAGTCTGGTGTGATATCATGGCTCTGTTCCAGGTAAGGAAACGGGGCTGGGCTCGGAGAAGTCGGGAGGCTTGGCCATTTTCTTGCACGGCTGGGAAATGACACCGCTGGAATCAAAACCAAAGTCCACCTCGGGCGGTCTGAGCAGGAACCGCCGGGCGCTCTGAGAGCCCTTGGTCCTGGGTGGTTTCTCGGCGTCCCTGGGGCGGGGGCCCTCTGGGGACAGAGGCACTTCCCCTCCTGGCTTTGTTTGGCTTGGCCTCGGTTTAGGGCAGGATTGGCAGAGGCAGGCTGACTTGCATTTCTGGTTTTGGGTCTGTTGCTGCACTTTCCCTAGGGGTGGGCGGGCAGGCTCAGCGCAGTCACTGCTGGTACAGGCCCCAGCCCCCCACCCCCCGAAAGGGGAAGTGCAGCCTGCTCCCCTCTCAGGGCCCAGTGCCAGGCCCCGAGGGCACCGATTGCTGCTTCCCTAGTCCATCCTTCCAGATGGAGGGGTCTGGTGGGGGGTGGGGGAGGTGAGAGAATGTAGGGCACCAGGGAGCTGGCTGCTGAAGTTTGTTTTTCTTGAGGGAGAAGGCTCCCTGGTGGGTGGGGGACGGGCGGGGCACTGGGTTGCTCTGGGGACTGAGATCCGAAGTGGGCTCGGGAAGAAGGAGCCAGAGGCCAGGCTTTAACCCCAGCTTAGCCCTGGGTTTTTTGTTTGTTTGTTTGTTTTTAGCCTTGGGTTTATGGGCGCCTTTGGGCAAGTCCCTAGGTCACTGTCCAGGCTGGGCCCTCTGTCTTCCTGTCAGTTCAGTGGAGGGTCTCTCTGACCCCCTGGGAACAAACTAAGGTTCCCAGATGAGATTCCTGGATTGGGGCTCCTGGCATCACAATTGCCAACTTCGACTCTGGGAGTTTGACAGTTTGCTTCCAGGGGTCCATGGGAAAGATGTGTCACTGTTTGAGGTTCGTGACCATTGTTTTAATCACCATGACTACCACCACCATCATCCCATTTCAGAGCTTTGGACTTTTTTATAGTCTACTCTCCTGGTGTGTCACTTGGGTACATTGGTTATCCCATTTCATAGGTGGAGAGCCTGAGGCCCAGAGGGTTTAGGGACTGGCTTATCCTGGCCCCGTTGTGTGATTCTAGGTTGGCCCCTGCTCCTTTCTGGGCCTCAGCCTCCCCATCTGTGCAGCGGAGATTTGGGCTCGCTGAAGTTCCAGGGTCTGAGGCAATGAGGTCCAAGGGGTTCCTGGGTGGAGTTGTCTTCATCCTGGAGCTGCAGGCAGGATTTCCAGGGCAGGAAGTCCTCCCGGTGAGTGGGCACCTGTCTTTGGCTGTGCCTGGGAACCAGACCCTGGCCACATGGTCCTAGAGTCCTCTGAGGCTTCCCCTCCTGGCTCAGCAACTCTCTCCGCACCCCACCGCCCAGGGTGGTGGATGGGGAGGACCTTTCACTGTCATCCTCCCAGGCGGTGCTCTTACCCGCACCGGGCTTTCACATCCGCTCTGGTGCTCCCAGACGCCACTGTGACCTCTGACACGTGTGTGCAGCACCCTGCAGCTGCTCCGACCTGTGGCTGGGCCACTTATTCCCAGATGTGAGGCCTGGCTGGTCCAGGGCTTAAAAGAATTCCCAGCTGCAGGCATAGCCTTTCAGCCTCTGGCAGCTGTGCAGTGGTGCATAAGTCACTGCTCTCTGGGCTCATCTTCCTCATCCATCAAATGGACATTTGTGGTCTTTACAGTAAGACCTCTTAACCTATGTGCTGAGGTATTTAGCCCTGAAATTTTCCACCTTTGCGTGTGTGTGCGCGCGCGTGCGTAACTCTATAGTTCCCAGGGATGTGTGGCATCTTTCTCTTTCATTAGTTCTAGGTGCTGTGGCCTCTTCGTAGACGAAACCTGGGCTCTGAGTAGTTCTAGGTCCAGCATTCCAAGTCCTTAACTGTGATGAGGGACCCAACCTAGCCCAGGCCTGACCGACTTTCCCGTGTGACTGTGACACTGAGACACCCCTGACTTTCTCTGAGTCCCAGTCTTCCTGTGAGATAGCTGCTTTTCACACTCCATCAAGGGCACCATTTTTCCCTTTGCAAATGAAATCTGCAGGAACCCAGCAAAAACTCCAAGGGTTCTGAGAGTTGTGTGTGAGGCAGGAAATGCTTCCCTTTTTGTATGTGGAACTTCTGAGGTTCCTCCAAACACAGTTTCAAAAGCACTGGACGGATGATCCCTCAGTGAGGTTCCATGTGTCTGTGACATCTGTCTAGTCCAGGTGTGAGCAAATATTTTGAAGTTCGGGTTTTATTCCAGTTTATTAGTTTCAAAAAGATCTAAACATTCAGAGCAAGTTCTTATTTGAATGACTCACTAAGGTTTTTTAAAACCTTTGGTTCAGGTAGAAGATATCCTTTGGCTGGGTCCAGGATTCTCCCACTTGGTGATTGCTCTGGCTTGGGGCTTGGTTTGATTCTGGCCCATGAAGGCAAAGGCTGTCCGGCTCCTCGTTTATTCACAGAGTGACTTATTCACAGAGGGACCATGACATTTCCCTTAGAGGGCCAGTGGGAAGATTACATAAGAGGGGTTTAATCTGCCATGGCCCCTGGCATACGGTAGGAGCCAGATAATGGTAACTAACCTCCCCCTCTTCTCCCTTAAATGACCAACCATGTTTTGATGGAGCAGAAGTTTCCAGCAAGGAAATAAGGGCGGGAGCCCATATTCAGTTAAGCCAAAGGGACTGTCAGGTTTCCATGTGGCACTTCGGCTTTCACAGTGTAGGGTGTGGGGTTTGGGTCACTGCTTGATTTTGTTTCAATCTCTGTGACATTGGCTTGTGCACAGTAGCCCCCACTTGTGAGCCTTCCTCATTTTCTCTTTATTTCACAGATGTTTGAGACCGAGGCAGATGAGAAGAGGGAGATGCCCTTGGAGAAAAGGAAGGGGCCGGGTGCCGAGGACCCCTCACCCAGCAAGGACCCCTCTTGTGGCCAGGATCCTCCTCCAGGACAAGACCTTCCACCCAAAGAGGACTCCTCTTCCAGCCAGGAACCTTCTGCTGGCCCAGAATCACCATCCAGCAAAGACTCACCTTCCTGCAAAGAGTACCCTCCGGGCCAGGAACCCTTGCCAAGCAAGGACTCCTCACCATGCCAGGAACACCCTACAGCCCCAGCCTTCTTTCCATGCCAGGACCTTCCTGCTGGGCAAGAACCCTCTCCCAGCCAAGACCCTCTAATCAGAAAAGACCTCCCTGACATCCAGGACCCCCCTGCCCAGGACCTTCCGCCCCATCAAGACCTGCCCCCCAGCCAGGACCCCCTGGCAGCTGAGCCCCTTGCTAAGGAGACCACGAGCTCTGGGGACCCACCAGCAGCCACAGGAGACTCGCCTGTGGCCTCCAGGCCAAACTTTGTGATCCCCGAGGTCCGGCTGGATAGCACCTACAGTCAGAAGGCAGGGGCGGAGGGGGGCAGCTCGGGCGATGAGGAGGATGCAGAAGAGGCTGAGGAGGGCGAGGAGGGCGAGGAGGACGAGGACGAGGACACAAGTGATGACAACTATGGAGAGCGTGGTGAGGCCAAGCGCAGCAGCATGATCGAGACGGGCCAGGGTGCGGAGGGAGGCCTCTCGCTGCGCGTGCAGAACTCGCTGCGGCGCCGGACGCACAGCGAGGGCAGCCTGCTGCAGGAGGCCCGCGGGCCCTGCTTCGCCTCCGACACTACCTTGCACTGCTCAGATGGAGAGGGCACCGCGTCCACCTGGGCCATGCCTTCGCCCCGCACCCTCAAGAAGGAACTAGGCCGCAATGGTGGCTCAATGCACCACCTTTCCCTCTTCTTCACAGGACACAGGAAGGTAAGGGGGCCAAGGGTGGAGGGGGAGTGGGTACATGACAGGGTGGGGTGGAGGGAGCGTGCGTCCAGGAGCTGCAGGGAAGGAGCCTTTGCTTTGTCCCACCTCTGTTCTTCTCTCAGCCTTCCAATGAGCCTTCCACCCATTTGACAGAGGATGAAACTGAGGGCCAGAGGGACCAAGAAGGCAGAACCTGGACTTAAACCCAAGACTTTATGACTCCAGATATTCTTACAGCTACGTTGTACTGGGGGAACCCACAGAAAGTAGAGCAGGTGTATTTGGATCTAAAAGATCCAACATCATAACTGGAGAAATAGTTACAATTTACACTTGGTCCAGGACTAGCCAGACTAGAAATCTATCAGCCAACAAGGATGACAACACATATTTCCTCTGTGCTGGCATTATTCTAAGCGATTTACAAGAACTCATTAACTCTCGCAACAGCCTTGTGAGGTAGATACTGTTGTGAGGAAACTGAGGCACTGGGAGGTTATCTGATTTGCACCGGGTTGCAAGATTTATAAAAGTCTGAATCAGAATTAGAATGTGGCTCCAGGGCTGGAGCTCTTAACCACTGTGCTGTTTGCCTCTTGCAAATATTTATAACTAGAAGAATAAGTGTTTATTGATTTCCTGCTGTGTGCCAGGCCCTGTGCTCTGTGCCACAGCAGGGGCCACATAAATGTGTGAGGCTGATCTCAGCCCATGAGGAATGCTTTTTCTGTGTGGGCCCCGAAGGTGGCCTAACAGTGAAAAGATTGCATCATGGCCTTGAAGCCCGTTAGCCAGCTTGAGCCTGGGCTCTGTCCCTTACTAACTGTGTGGCCTTGGGTGAGTCACTCAGCTCTTCTGAGCCTTAGTGTCTTCTCTGAAAAGCAGAGATTAATAGCACTCACATCCCGCTGTGGTTGAGGGTGGACCCAAAGAGCCCAGTGCCTGATGACATTCGTGCAGGCGCCAGGCGAATGCTGTGGAGGTGCTCACAGCCAGTGTGGTGCAAGGTGTTGTTATGACAACTGTTGTGAGGCCAGGCAGGTGCAGATTCAGGGAGGAGAGACCCCAAGGGCCTAGGGGCACGAGGGAAGGCTTCTGGCAAAAGATGCTCCTCAGTCTGGCCTTGAAGGTTGGGCAGGTTTAGAATAAACAAAGAGGATGAGGTAGGCATTCTGTGAAAGACCATGACCTGGACAAAACTGTCTGTAGAAGTCAGTTTAGCTAGAACAAGGGATTTTTACAGTGCAGGGATGGTAGATGGGTGGCACTCATTCTGCCATTTCTGCCTCCAAACCCATGGCAGACATGACTAATGGATTCCAGCACATTTCCCCACCAAGTTGGGACCCGGCCTCAGAAACCTTCTTAGCTTCTCAGCCACTAGCAATAAGGCCGCTGGGCACGTGGGAGGACCCCTTCTGCTGAAAGGTGGCTGGGCTGGAAGGGCCGGTTGGGGCCCTCCAGAAAAGGCCTTTGTGTCCAGGAATTGGAACTAAATCCCAAAGGAATGGGGACTGGATCTGTTTCCTCATCTGTAAGCACTTTGATGTGCTCCAAAATCACCAGGGGAATAGGTTATTTATTTATTTATTTTTTAACATCTTTATTGCAATATAATTGCTTTACAATGGTGTGTTAGTTTCTGCTTTATAACAAAGTGAATCAGCTATACATATACATATATCCCCATATCTCCTCCCTCTTGAGTCTCCCTCCCACCCTCCCTATCCCACCTCTCTAGGTGGTCACAAAGCACCAAGCTGATCTCCCTGTGCTATGCGGCTGCTTCCCACTAGCTAGCTATTTTACGTTTGGTAGTGTATATAAGTCCATGCCACTCTCTCACTTCGTCCCAGCTTACCCTTCCCCCTCCCCGTGTCCTCAAGTCCATTCTCTACGTTTGTGTCTTTATTCCTGTCCTGCCCCTAGGCTCTTCAGGACCTTTTTTTTTTTTTTTTTTTTTAGATTCCATATATATGTGTTAGCATACGGTATTTGTTTTTCTCTTTCTGACTTACTTCACTCTGTATGACAGTCTCTAGGTCCATCCACCTCACTACAAATAACTCAGTTTCGTTCCTTTTTATGGCTGAGTAATATTCCATTGTATATACGTGCCACATCTTCTTTATCCATTCATCTGTCGATGGACACTTAGGTTGCTTCCATGTCCTGGCTATTGTAAATAGAGCTGCAGTGAACATTTTGGTACATGACTCTTTTTGAATTATGGTTTTCTCAGGGTATATGCCCAGCAGTGGGATTGCTGGGTCATATGGTAGTTCTATTTTTAGTTTTTTAAGGAACCTCCATACTGTTCTCCATAGTGGCTGTATCAGTTTACATTCCTACCAGCAGTGCAAGAGGGTTCCCTTTTCTCCACACCCTTTCCAGCATTTATTGTTTGTAGATTTTTTGATGATGGCCATTCTGACTGGTGTGAGGTGATACCTCATTGTGGTTTTGATTTGCATTTCTCTAATGATTAGTGATGTTGAGCATTCTTTCATGTGTTTGTTTGCAATCTGTATATCTTCTTTGGGGAATAGGGTATTAACATATAGATTTCTAAGTCCCCCTACCCCAGAATCTGGAATCAGATTTCCTGGAATCAGAATTTCCAGGGGGTGGTGCCCAGACCTTGCATTTTATTTATTTTTTATTTATTTATTTATTTTTGGCCACGCTGCAAGGCTTGCAGGATCTTTTTTTTTTTTTAATAAATTTATTTCTTCATTTATTTTGGCTGCGTTGGGTCTTTGTTGCTGCGCACAGGCTGTCTCTAGTTGCAGCGAGCGGGGGCTACTCTTTGTTGCGGTGCGCAGGCTTCTCACTGTGGTGGCTTCTCTTGTTGCAGAGCACGGGCTCTAGGCTCCTGGGCTTCAGTAGTTGCAGCACACAGGCTCAGTAGTTGTGGCTCGCGGGCTCTAGAGCGCAGGCTCAGTAGTCATGGCGCACGGGCTTAGTTGCTCCACGGCATGTGGGATCTTCCCGGACCAGGGCTCGAACCCGTGTCCCCTGCATTGGCAGGCAGATTCTTAACCACTGCGCCACCAGGGAAGTCCCAGACCTTGCATTTTAAACAAGCCCCTCAGGGATTGGAACGTTCCGCATAGTTTGAGTATCACCATCCCATTTCTTGAGGCAGCTTCTATAGGAAAGAGTCCAGAACTCTGTCCTACTGAGGTGAGGCTTCAGGCTGACTCAGGCCAGGCCTGGACACTCTCCTCTGGAGGACGGCTGAAGTCTAAGGGCTTGCCACCTACCTTGCGCCTCCCAATTTCAGTGCCCCCACCAGACCCTTCCAAGTTATGTCCCCTGCTCCCCTTGCTCCAATACAAATACTTGTAGACAGATAAATTCACATATATTCTCATGTACATTTCTAGTTCCCTAAATCCGTTGATCTCAGCTCCTATTTTGGGGCAGATACTTCCACCTGGTAGTCCAGCGGGCCTGGGCCAGCTCTCTCCTGTCTCCGCTTCCTCCTTTGGGTGCCAAAGGTTCCCACTGGCATCCTCCCCTCCCCCACCCTCTTTTGGCCTGTTGCTTCCTTTCTTGGGCTTGAGTAACTAAGCTGGCAGGGACCTCAGAGGCTGCCACTAGCCCCTTGGTGGCTACCCTTCCACGTGGCTTCTGCTTGCCAGGCCTCAAGTCCCTCATCATCGTTCATATCCTGCTCCCTCCAGACAGCCAACTTCAGTAAGAAGCTAACCCTTGTCAGGGGGAAGTGAAGTCTAGGCTGGACAGGTACCCTGGTCTCCCTCCATCCCTCACTGGCAGTGGGCCTTGGGCAAGTCCCTGCCCTTCTCTGTCCCTCAGTTTCCTCATCAGTAAAATAGGTATTATCAGTAAATAATATTGATACCTGCCTTCATAGCATTGCTGGGAAGATGAAAGAGCCTGGTTCGGGTAAAGTGTTCAGGGCAGTGCCTGGCACTCAGCACCTGCTAGGTGCTCCATAAATGGGAATTGTGTTGATGATGATGGTGATGATGATGGTGATGAAGAGGAGGAGGGGGAGGAGGATAGCAAGAGTAGTAACGGTTCTCCCAGCATTCACTAGGCGCCTCCAGCTCCCCCTTCTAGCCTTCACAACACTGCCGCGAGCTGGGACCAGTTGTACTCATCTTACAGTGGGGAGCCTGAGGCCTAGGGAGAAGGGTTTGTCCCAGGCCACGTGATGATGGAGCTGGACAGTGGCCTCACCCTGTCCAGTTGTCTCTGGCTCTACCCCAGACCCTGCACACCTCTTGCTGGTGAGGGGCAGGGTGTGGGGGGATGGCAGCCAGGGGAGGCGACGGGTTTTCCTGTGACTTCCATCTTCCTGGCTTGGGCCTGGCTTTCCAGGTGGCGGTCCATGGATGCCAACAGATCACAGTTTCCAGGCAAGAGGTGAAGAGGAGAGGGGTGAGGTCTTCAGGCTGTGGAGTCAGACGGGCTGCATTCATGTTTCAACTCTGTTTCCTCCCTCCTGGTCCTGAGACCTAGGCCAAGTTATGTTTTTTTCTCTGAGCTTTAGTTTTCTCTTATAAAATGGGAATGCTAAGTCTTCACGGAGTTGTCCCGGGGCTTCAAGAAGATTGCAGCGTGTTGACAGCTCTGTGCCCACAGTAGTGATCCTGTGATAGAATGAGACCCAGGAGGGCCAGACAGAGCTGGCGTGGCCTCAGGCCTGTCATTGTGCTGCTGTGTGGCTAAGCTGAGACTGGCCAGAGAGCATGCTGCCTATCACAGGGGTGACAGTCCCTATGTTACTCCTCGCCTCACCTGTCATTCCTCCCTCTTGTACACTGAGTGATTTCTGCTGTGTATAGGACTGTCTGAACCAGACAGACCTGAGAGATGGTCCACTCGGCCACGATCATCTTATGGATGGGCTGCCTGAGGTCTAGAGAGGAAAAGATCCCCCAGGCTTATCCCGCCGGTCATCCCCTGAAGCTGGCCCCTTGTGCTGGGTTGAGTTGTCTCACAGTGCCCTCTGCTGCCAGACCCCCGCCTTGACGGCTGCTCCCTGGAGGTCTGGCAGAGCAGATCCACGGGCCTGTGTCTGTCCTTTTCCTGGGAGCTGGGGGAGCTCCAAGAGTATCTGTGTCTCAGCCCACGATGCTGCCATTGAATTTCACCCCAGCCTGGCCTGGCTTGGCCCAGGATCACGGGTCATGCTTTGACAGTGAGGAGAAGAGGCTGTGGCCCCTCCCTGGCTGTGCTTCATTCTCCCCTCCTGCAGGAAACTGGCTTGGGCAGAGGCTGTCAGCCGAGGGTGCCAGCCCTGCTGCACTAAGCTTACCACCTAGGCTGCAGGTCAGACAAGAGGTGCCTTCCAGCTCCAAGACATGATAATACCTTCTAGCCTCCTATTTTTAAAAAGCCTAAAGGACTATTTCCTCTGTCTAAACAAATAAGTGTAGAGTTTAGCTCCAGTGTTTCTACAAGGTTCCTTGGGGTCTGCCAGGATAGTCTGGGTCAGAGAGGGCATGGCCAGGTGGCCCCAGAAGTCAGATCAGGACCAATAGGAGAAATCAGGTGAGGCCCTGTTCACAGAAAAGCCCTCAATCATGGGTGGGCTCTGGAGCCAGACCTGAAATTCTCTGCTACTGGCCAGCTCGGAGAGCCCAGGCAAGTTACTGGACTCCTCTGGGCCTCAGTTTCCTCAGCTGTAAACTGGGGGAAATAACAGCAAATAGCTCTTAGAATTGTTGAGAAGGTTAAATTAAAGTATGATATGGCACTTTAGCACATTGCCTGGCATATAATAAATAACAGCAATAACCACCATAGCTTATAGTTATTGAGCACTTCCAGTACCAGGCACTTTCGCTTGTGTTCCTTAATCCTCATAACGGCCCTATGAGGTAGGTCCAATTATTATCCTCATCTTACAAATAAAGAAACTGAGGCACAGAGAAGGGATGTAATTTGGCAAAGGTCAATTAGCTAATAAGTGACTGAGCTAGGATTCAAATCCAGGCAGTTTATTTTTTTATTATTATTGTTTTTTAAAATAAATTTATTTTATCTTTGGCTGTGTTAGGTCTTCATTGCTGCACATGGACTTTCTCTAGTTGCGGCAAGCAGGGGCTTCTCTTCTTTGCGGTGCGTGGGCTTCTCATTGCGGTGGCTTCTCTTGTCGTAGAGCACAGGCTCTAGGCACGCGGGCTTCAGTAGTTGTGGCACACGGGCTCAGTAGTTGCGGCTTGCGGGCTCAGTTGCTCCGCGGCACGTGGGATCTTCCCGGACCAGGGCTCAAACCTGTGACCCTTGCATTGGCAGGCAGATTCTTAACCACTGTGCCACCAGGGAAGCCCCTTAAATCCAGGCAGTTTAGCATTTAACTCTTAACCATGACTATTATTATAGTTATAATTACAATATGAATTATAATTATTCTTCCAGTCCCTGGAGGTGGCCAGGGGGCTGGGCAGGCCCCAGGGATTTCTGTCTGGAGTGAAGGGAGGGCTGAGTGGTTCTGGGTTCGCCTCCATTCGCCTTTCAGCAGGGAGGGCCATGGAGCAGAGCAGGCAGTGGGGAGCAGATGGGAAGGAGAGGCCCCTTTGCGTGCTGGGCCCTGGGCAGGCCTCGCTGCAGCTCTTGGAGACAGGAGGCTTGGGAGCCACTCTGAGGCTGGAAGTCAGAACCCTGACTCTCTGTCTCAGTTTCTTCTCTTCCTGGCACACAGCACCCCTTGGTGTGTGGGTTTCGCTAGCCGCTTTGGGGGCCGACTCCCAGGGCCAGAGTTCCCTGGCCCCTCTGTCAGGCTGATTGGTGAGGGCCCGACCCTGGAGAAGATGACCCCCTCCCAGCAGTGGAAGGAAGAGCCCATTTCCCAGCAGTGCAGAGGCTGGGGGTGCCGGGCGGGGCGGGAGTGGTCCCCAGGCCCATTGTGTGGGGCCGATAAAGTGCGGAAGCTGAGGTTAAATGGGAGGAAGCCCAGTGCTGGCGGCCCTTTCCCACGGATGGGGGCTTCAGGCACGGCCCAGCCAGCCCAGCACAACTGTGACCTGTGTGCATGGGGTGACAGTGACAGCGTTCACTGGGCTGTGAATGCTGGCGGTCCTCGATTACTGAGGGCGCCCTGTGTGCCAGGTTGGGCCTTGGGGGCCCAGACTTTATCCTGGTGAATCTCTCAACAGCAGGTTGGGTGGCCGTCACCATGCCTCTGCTAGAGCTAAAGAAGTTGAAGCTGAGAGGCCAGGAAACGTCTCCAAAGTCAATGGCAGCAGGATCTATACCCAGGCCTGGCTGCAAGCTGTAGATCCGGAATCCCACACCACAGACGGGCGTGTGCCTGTGTGTGCACGTACACACGTGTTTACAACCTTGGTAGGGCAGCGTTCTCAGGAAAGAGGCAGCATTTCCCCTGAGTCTTTCATTGAAGGCATTCAAAATGTGCCCCATCCTCTGCATTTAACTAGCAGCATCCTCTGGCGGAGAAACACAGGCCCTGAATTCAGACACACCTAGATTCCAGCTGTCACTTAAAGGCTGTCACTTAAATCCTTGGACAGGTGGCTTAACTTCTCTGAGGTTCTGTTTACTTTATGGACTTACTCTGAAGATTAATGAGATAGTGTCTGGATAATGCCCATTCTGAGGTCTGGCCTGTAGCATGAGCTCCATGAATGAAGCTGTAATTCATCCATCCATCCATCCACGGGTGGTTGCACCACTGAGGCTGGTAGCTCCCCCTGCTGGCTATATCTGGATTAAGGCCACTTTTCTTGCCAGAATTGAGAACACAGTATTTAAAGGTTTAGCCCATCTTCTTTATTTTACAAATGAGGAAACTGAGGCCCAGGGTATGGCTCATGAGGAGTCCGAGCTGTGATTCACATCTAGGGGCCTTCTGTCTTATCTTAGGACATAGTGTCCAAGCCCAGCCTACCCTTAGTTCTACCTCCTCCAATATCTCAGAGCATTTCCTGTGCTCCCGCTCTGGAGTGGCACTGTTGGGGCCCTGGTTTCCCCTGGAGGAGGCTGGGCACACACAGGCAGGGCGACAGAGGGCGGCCCCAGTAGAGCAGGTGGGAGCCTGGAGTGGTCTGGAGGAGGCGAGGAGTAGCAGACTGGGAGGAGGTAGAGACTGGGCAGAAGAGGAGAGAGCGTTCCAGGAAGGGGGCACAGCACAGGCAAGGGCAAGCAGGTGGGGGTGGGCTCAATGGAGCCCCGGGGAATAAAGGTGCAGGCCTTGGATCAAGCAGTGAGGCCTTCATGACACATCATTCCCAGCCTGCTTTCCCTCTCTCTTGATTCATTCATTCATTTAACAAGTATTTCTTGAGCTCCTAATGTATACCAGGCCCAGTCAAGGTGACCTAGGCAGAGGTGAAGGCAGACAGAGGCCCTGCTCTTGGGAACTCACAGTCCAGTAGAGGAGACAGATTTGGAAGAAGCCATGTTGGTTATAGTGGGGACCTCACAAGGGGTGAAGGGGGCACACCCTTGGTCTAGGGGTCAAGGAGGGCTTCCCAGGTGAGGAGGCATTTAAGCAGATTACCCGAGGTCAGGTCTTTCCTGAGGCTGGGTCTTAGGGGAAAGGGAGGTGGGAGAGTCATAAAAGCATCCCCCATGGAAGGAATAGCACGTGCAAAGCCCGAGGTGAGGGGACCGGGCTGTGAAGACATTCCTTCTGGCTAGAGGGCAGCTTGAAGAGGTTGCTGGAGTAGGGGTCGGGCCAGAGAGATAACCAAAGGAGTTGTAACTGAGGTTGTTATGGAGCTTTCTGACCAGATCCTAAGATGGTAGACCCTGCATGTCATGTCGGGGAGTTTGGACATTATCCCGAGGGTACTCGGGAGCCATGGAAAGCTATAAGGCAAGAGAGGTGCTCTCCTGTGTGATAATTTACTTAACACACTGCTGACCAATCCCAGGTCTCTTTAAAACCTCAGAATCCTGAGTTGGTTAGTCATTATGATCTCCATTTTGAAATTAAAAGCACTGGAGGCTCAGAGAGGGACAGCAATTGGCTAAGTCACACAGTAGAACCTTCGCTGAAGCTTCCTCTCTGGCCTGCCCTACTGCCATGAATGCTGTGTTTCTGGCTTCTCCCTCACAAGCCGTGTATCAGGAGGAGGCTCCTTTGGGTGGAGGCTCTGCTAAGCCAGCCGCACTCCATGAATAGACTGCTCCCTGTAGCGGGGTCTCCCTCCCTCCCCTGTTCTTCAAGGGGTGGGAGCATGGAGGTGGGGGTGGTTTGTAGGAGCTGCTGGGTCCCTGAGCCTCTCTTTGGTCAGGCAGCAGCCCCTGCGTACCCAGACTGCAACGTGTCTGTGTTTTCTCTGCAGATGAGCGGGGCTGACACAGCTGGGGACGATGATGATGCCTCCCGGAAGAGAAAGAGCAAAAACCTGTACGTTGGAAAGATCCCTGGTCCTCACCCTAGTGATGGGGGGGCTCCCTGCACCCCACTTCGTCCTCTGCCCTCTGGCTTATTCCCCATGCCTAGTGGCCTAGGGGTAGAGGCGGAGAGAAGGGGCTGAACCCAGTCCTGCCCCAGACAGACACCCGTGAACAACGGGATCTTGGGACTTAGCAGTGGCCCCAGGGTAAGGTCACCAGGGTCCTGAGCACCCACCACTGCCCTCAGCATCCACTCAGAGTGAGGCAAGGTGCTGATTTAGTATCTGGAAGCCACAGGGAACGAAGCAGAAGCAACCAACCAGGTTGCCCTGGCCCTGTCCAGCTGCTAAGCCAAGCAGCAGCCCAGTGACCACGACAAGTTCTTTGCTCCCTCTGAGAAAGGGCTGACCAGACTGGTCATGGGATTCCCCTTTCTCCTCTCGAGCTCTTGAATGCTAGCAGTCTTGGGCATTGCCAGAAGGGGGTGCTGCTGGCTCAGAGAGCAGATCCGGTACCTTTCTGGCCACGCCCCTCTCCCCCCTACCCCGCTCCCGCGACTATTTATACTTTCGATTCGATTCGGAGGTTTGTTAGAGGCGCTCATTCATTAACAGAGAGTGAGTGGTTTCTTCTCGGGTCTCTTTGTACCTCGGGCCCTGGAGACTGCGGGGGGCAGGGATGGGAGGAGGCAGTGAGGCACCTGGTGGCCCACAGAGGGAACCCCTCCCCCTTCAGGTCCTGTAGTGCCCACCATTATGCACCAGTTGGGCCGGGGGGTGTGGAGAACAGGAGTCCTTCCCGGATGCCTTCTGCAACCTTCTTCCCTGACCTCGACCTTGGCTGGGGTCCACTCCCTAGAAACTCTTTCCCCAGCTTCCCCTGCCCTCTCCAGTTTCCTGCAGCAACTGTAGGCTTCTCTCACTCTGCAGCCAGGAACAGTCACACTTTCTAGGGAAGGTAAAATGCACAAACAAAAATAATTCTTTGCACCAACCATCCGGTCCAGGCAGCATCAGAGCTGCCGTGGGTGGTGCTCCCAGGGGTGGAGCAGTGGAGGGCAGCAGAGGGTGGGCATCCAGGGTGCTGGAGCTGCCCTGTTCCACCAACTCTAGCCTTCTTTCAAAGTGGGCACTGCCTTTTGACTGCCTGAAGTTCACATTCTTAAAAGCTTAGTCAAGGACTCTTAGAATCTGGGTTGATAATAAAAATAACTCATGTTTATTGTACTAGGCATTATTCTGTGTGCATTACATATATTATCTAATTTAACCTTTACCATAATTTTTATTTTTTTTTTACATTTCTTTTTTCTTATTTACTCTATTTTGCAGGTGAGTAAACTGAGGCAGAAAGAGGTTAAGTTACTTGTCCAAGGTCACAAAGCAAGGAAGTAGTAGAGTTGAGATCTGAAACCTGGCATGTTGGCTCTAAAAGTATATATAAATATACATATATTTTAAAATTTATTTATTCAGAGCCTGTTATTATTAATATTAATTAATTAATTATTTTTTTTGGCCTCGCCACGCTGCTTATGGGATCTTAGTTCCCTGACCAGGGATCTAACCTGGGCCCCCGGCAGTGGAAGCACGGAGTCCTAACCACTGGACCATCAGGGAATTCCCATGGAGCCTGTTATTTTTAAGCTTGGTGCAGAGCACCCTGAAGGAGGTCCACAGCACCCCAGCTAAGTAGCCTTTGAGCCTCTAGTGACAGGAGTCCATTCCCCAGAGGGCACTCATTCCATCTTTTCATGGCTCTGATTGGAGGAAAGTGTTCCTTTAGCTTCCTCTTGTGGGTCCCTGTTCTGCTCTCTGGGCCCACATGGGGACACATGAGGCACCTCTGAGCTCTGCCATCCTTTCTCGAGTTGCCCGTGTGGCAACCAGGGACTTCCGAGGACCTCTCCAGCTGTGCCCTGCAGCTGTGAGTCTGCCCAGCTGTGCATCTGGGAGGAAAGGCTTGGCTGGGCAGGGGCTTCAGCCTCCTCCAGCCACAGAGAAACACAGTGGTCTCTGAGCCAGCAAGGAGCCCAGGTGGATGGTGGCAGCCTGCAGATTGGACCTCAGGCAAGCTTCCCCTGCTCCCTGGGAGCGGGCCAGGAGCAGGGGCTCTGAGACAGAGCACTGTGCCCCAGGAAGCCAGGCTCTCTCACTCCTAGCCACGCCAGGGCTCTCCGAGGGCCTTGGTCCTCACCAGTCCAGTCCCTGGACTCCTTGGCCTTATCTCATTGGCTTGGAATCTGCTAGAGCAGGATCCCAATCTCTAATCAGCTGTCCCAGACCCTCAGGACAAGTATGGATTAAGCCTGAGCGCTTCTGCCCCAGGCACTGTGCTAAAGCTTTCTGTGCATTTTCTCCTTGCCTCAAAACAACCCCAGCAGATGGTAGGTACTATTATCATCTGTGTTTAACAGATGAGAAAACTTGACATTCAGAGAGGTTAGGTAACTTGACAAAGGGCACACAGTTGGTAACTGCTGGAGCTGGGATTTGAACCCAAGACTGTCTTGCTGTGGCACTGTAGCTTTTAACCTCCACCCTGGACCACTTTCCTTCATTAAACAGGGTGTCCCATAGGTCTTAGTGCCCTTTGAAGCTTGAATAACTTCAGAAGTATGCTCCCAACTTATAAAAGACATTTGAAAGTTCAATTATTCAAATTTCTTTTATACTTATTTAGCTTTGTGATTTTGATAACACATTTTAAATTTTACGTATTTAATTTTTGGTTAAGTCAGCATTTTTCATCTGTAATCAGAAGGACAGAGATCAAAAATAAAACAAAAAATTTATTACTCAAAAGTCACAAGACTAAATATGCATGAAAAAATTAATTCATTTCAAATCATGTTTTTGAGAGTTTATAGGATTTGTACTTTTGAAGTTATTCAGGCTTAAAACTACTGAAACTTTGTGGGACATTCTGCATATTCATGGATGGATGTATCCAAAGCCAATGACAGGCTGAGCTGTCTTCTGGCAGGAACTATTCTCTAGGAGGTGCCCAGAGTAGGGGTCTAGGGACACGGGGGAGGCAAACATGAGCATAAGACACTTAACCCCTTTCTTGCCAGCAGCTTGCCCAGGGCTGAAATCTGCCTGGGGGAATGGCAGGGCTAAAAATGGTTCTTGGCTAAAAATAGCCAGTCCTGCCACCCAGGTGGGCAGAGCCTCCCCTCCCTCCCGCCTTCCCTCCCAGCAATTTGCTGACTTGTTTTCTCCTCCTTCCCAGGGCGCTGCCATGGCAACGGGGAGGCCAGTCACAAATAATGGGTCTGGCTTCCTGCCTGGGCGGGCCCCAGAGGCCGCCCCTTACAGACACATGCCCCTTTCACAGGCTCCCTCTCAGGGTTGGCCAGGAGGGATATTTTTTTTTCTGCCCCGGTCCTGGTCCCTCCCATTTCCTGGCTCCTCCTGTCTGAGTCCCAGCCCAGCCTGTGCCTGGGAGTCCAGTCCTCCAGCTGGGATCCCAGCGAGCGCTCGGCTGCAGCCCGCACCGTTGCCGCCTGGGACGCGGGTTGGGAACAAGAGCCTGGGGTGCTCCCAGCAGACCGTCCCAGGCAACAAGGTGGGGGGCCCTACAGCGATGCTCCGAGGCATGTACCTCACTCGGAACGGGAACCTCCAGAGGCGGCACACCATGAAGGAGTAGGTGCCCCTCACCCCAGCCTTCACCCTCCCGACCCTGAATTTGCAGCGGCCGAGTGTGCCAGGCTGACCGACCCCCTTTTCTGCTTTTGTCCCCAGAGCCAAGGACATGAAGAACAAGCTGGGCATCTTCAGGCGGCGGAACGAATCCCCTGGGGCCCAGCCAGCGGGCAAGGCAGACAAAGTGACGAAGTCATTCAAGTAGGTCCTCTCTGGCACCCCTGGGCCCCCCTCAGACACTTACTGGTCCCTGTGGGAGCAGGGCTAGCAGTGGGGTTAAGAGAGAAGGCTGTTGGCTTGATCCAACTCTGGGGCGATGGAGGCTCTTGTAGAGGAAGCCTGGTACCCGGCATGAGCAGCCCTCATGGGGAGATGCTGTCCTGGGAAGGATGACCAGGGAGGGGCAGAGGTGGGGATAGAAGTGATGCCGGCCCCAAGAAGGGGGGTGGGCCCCCTCCTGGGCTCCCCAGCCGGGCTAAGCTACTTTGTGGGCCAAGGCAGCTGACAGAGGTCACCCAGCCCTAGCTGCCCCACTTCCCTCACTGTGCCCCTTGCCTCACCCCTCAGGCCCACCTCAGAGGAAGCACTCAAGTGGGGCGAGTCCTTGGAGAAGCTGCTGGTCCACAAATGTAAGTGGGGGCCAGCCGGCCTGTTCCCTCCCTGTGTCTCTCCCCCCTCCTCCTTTCCTCCTCTCCCAGGCCCAGAGAGTGCGTCTGGCTCTGCAGAGGTTACCTTTCCCTCTTTCCTGGGCCCAGGACACCCAGTTAGGTGTCCCTACCATTGGGAAAGGCCGAGGCCCTTGGTCTGGCCTTGGAGCCGGCTGCTGCCAGCCCCTCCCTGTCCATGGGAGCTGGCACTGCCTGCCAGAGGCCGTTGGGACCTGTGTGCTCAGACCCATATTCCCAGAATAACAGTAAACATTTCCATGTACTGAGGGCTTAACACTGGGCCAAATGCGCCTGCCATCTCGTAGGTGGGAACCCCTCTGATCCTCACAGGGCTCCAGGAAATAAGGCTGATGATCCCCATTTGACAGATGAGGAAACTGAGGCACAGATGGAGAGTGACCTGGCCAAGGCCCACAAAGAGGCAATGGCAGGGGTGGGACCATATGCCAGGGTTCCTGGCTCTCAGGAGTGGGTCAGTTTACTAAGATCCCAGCAGCTGCACCTGAAAGGCCCCAGGAGGGTAAGGTGGGGGGCCTGAGGACAGGAGGGGCTGGTTTGGCCTCTCACCCCAGGATCTGGGCTTCTCCTCACAGATGGGCTAGCGGTGTTCCAAGCCTTCCTCCGCACTGAGTTTAGTGAGGAGAACCTGGAATTCTGGCTGGCATGCGAGGACTTCAAGAAGGTCAAGTCACAGTCCAAGATGGCGGCCAAGGCCAAGAAGATCTTTGCTGAGTACATCGCGATCCAGGCGTGCAAGGAGGTAGGGCTTTGGGCTGGGCCCTCGGGCCCCCATCCCCATGCCCAGTGGCCTCTCAGTGATTGGGGTGCCTGGAAGCCTCAAAGAGAGGAGCTCAGGAAGGAGAGAGGCCAGACTGACTCTAGGGACCATGTGCCCAGGTTGAAGAGGAAGCAGGCTGGGGCCCCGGGAAGAACAGAATCCTGACTGATAACAAAAATGGCCACTGTCAATGTGCTGCTGGGTGCCAGGCACATGCTAAGCCCTTCACGTATGAGCTCTCATATTTAACCCTCATGACAACTTGTAAAATAATTTTTAATATTATTTTCATTTTAAAAATGAGGAGACAGTCTCAGAGAGCCTAACATGTATTGAGTGCTTCCTGTGTGCCAGCTGTGTCTGTTTAATATGGATGATCATGCTTAATTTTCACAACTCTTTGAGGAATGTACTATTCTTTTTTTAATTTTTAAAATTAATTTTATTTATTTATTTATTTATTTATTTATTGGCTGCGTTGGGTCTTTGTTGCGGTGCGCGGGCTTCTTATTGCGGTGGCTTCTCTTGTTGCGGAGCACGGGCTCTAGGCGCGTGGGCTTCAGTGGTTGCAGCATACGGGCTCAGTAGTTGCGGCACGTGGGCTCTAGGACGCACGGGCTTCAGTAGTTGTGGTGCACGGGCTTAGTTGCTCCGTGGCATGTGGGATCTTCCTGGACCAGGGATCAAACCCGTGTCCCCTGCATTGGCAGGCGGATTCTTAACCACTGCGCCACCAGGGAAGTCTGAGGAATGTACTATTATGCTACCCTATACATAAGACATTTGAGGCTCAGAGCACTTAAGTGATTTGCTTAAGGTCACACACCTAGATGTGGCACTGCTGGGATTTGAACTTGGGCAGCCTGACCCTAGAGGCAGTGATTTCGGGCCCTATAAACTCTACCACCCCTACAGTAAGTGACCGAGCCAGGACTTGATTCCGCTAACCTGCGGGCCTCCCCTCTGAACCTTAAGATGTGGAGCAGAAGGGCTTGGGGGTGAGAGGCTGGGCAGGTCCTGTCCCGGCCCCTGGCCCCTAGGAGCAGCTTCTTGCAGGCAGCCTTGACCACGTCACCCTCTGCCTCCACAGGTAAACCTGGACTCGTACACACGGGAGCACACCAAGGACAACCTGCAGAGCGTCACGCGGGGCTGCTTCGACCTGGCGCAGAAGCGCATCTTCGGGCTCATGGAGAAGGACTCGTACCCACGCTTCCTCCGCTCGGACCTCTACCTGGACCTCATTAACCAGAAGAAGATGAGTCCCCCGCTTTAGGGGCCACTGGGGTAGAGCTCAGCGTTCACACCAGGCGGGCTGGGCCCCTCCCCACCTGCCTCCCTACCCCCTGCGACAGAGGGGGCAAGTGAGCCCCCAGAGGCTGTGTCCGGACAGACAGACGGACATTTGGATGAGAGGCCTGGACCAAGAGAGGCCCAGGCCACTGGAGGAGTAGAGGGACTGGCCCTGTTGGGCCCCCACTGCCCTGGTACGAGGGGGCCCAAGGGTCCTGGCAGGTTAGGGGCCCTGGCTGAGCCGGATCTGGAGCTGCTGCTCCCTGCTGCGGAGACTTCGCAATGACCAAGTTCCTTAAAGAGCTGGCTGATGGGCAGGGGGCCGAGGCCTGGGCCCTGGGGCTCTCCAGGGGGGGTCACTCGGACTCACAGCTCAGACCCCCGCCTTGAGTTTTATTTATTTAAACAGCAGTCGGATGCTTGGCACCTCGTCCTGTAATAGGAAACCTTTGCCTCATCAGTTTTCCTAATTTACAAGTGCAATATTTTAACCAACGCCTTGTGAAAAGCCACCTTGCGGAGGTGGGCACCATTTTCCAGTTTCAGGGGATCTGCTGGTCCCGAGCCCCAGTGGCGGATAGCTGGGCCTGCTGGACTGACAAGGCCCAGAGGGGCGGGGGCTGCAGTCTGACCTCACACCAAAATCCAGCACCCCTGAATGAGGGGTCCCCTGGGGCCTCTGGGAAAGCATGGCACCCTCAGACCACACAGCGGCCGAGTTCAGGAGCAAATAAAAGCCCTGTGTTATTTTTTGTTCTTGACCCTTTCTGTGTGTTCCTGGTTTCAAGGCTTCCCAGGGTGACTGGGGCTGGGACGGCTGCTAGGTGGGCCCTCAATCCAGCTTCTTCTCCTCTCTTGCCGTCACCTGCCTCCCGTCCCGGAGCTGGTGCTGCTCCCTGACAACCACCTCCTCTGTGCCAGGTGCTCTGCCAGGCTTGTTCTACTTACCATCTCATCTTCACTGCGAGCCTGGGAGGTGGGGGTTATCCCCGTTTTACACATGAGGCAGGTGAAGCCCAGGCAGGTAAGGTGACTTGTCCAAGGTCACACAGCCGGCAAGTGGCAGAGACAGGGTTCAGCCTAAGCCCACCTGGCTGCAAAGCCTGCTCTGTGGATTGTCGTCCTCTACCAGCTACTGGATGGAGTCCTAGCTGGGCTGCTAACTGGCTCTGTGACCTTCGGCAAGTTCCTTCACTTCTCTGCCCTGCCACACCCTGAGATTCTAGTGGAACTTTCAGGTAGCACAGGGATGATTGGTGGAGGTGGATGGGGCCAGAATCTCAGGCAGGGTGGCAGCTGCAGGCAGGCAGGCTCATGGAGGCCTTTAGGACAGAGGAAGAGCTGGGGAGGTCGGGATGGGGGGTAGGGTTCCCAGAGAGTCCCTCTGTGGCCCTGGGAGAGACTTCCCCCTCTGTGCCTAACAGGAGATACAAATTTAGGAAAGGCCTTGTTCGAAGCCACAGTTCAGAGGAGGCCCTGGACCCCCTCACTTAGAGGGGTAGAAGAGATCCCAGCCAAGCTGATGCAAAAGCTGCCCCTGATGCCCACACGTCACCTGCCAGGGTCCGGAGGCAGGGACCAGGGTGTGGCCTAGGGCAGGGACTGGCTCAGCTGGGCTGACTTAGATGAAGGCAGACAGAGTGGGTGCAGGAGGGGCTGGGCCCCATCTCCTTGGAGCTTGTTCCCTGCATGGGGCTTTGGGTTCAGTTCTGCCCACCGGGACTTGGAGATGCAAAGGATACGGGGCTGTGCAGCCACTCTCCTCCCTGCCTTCCCTTGCTGGTCTCCCTGAGCAAGGCCAGCCCCAGGTTCCCCCCTGTAGAAGGAGAGCATCAGAAACGGTGGTCTCTGGGGCCAGGCATACAATAGGTGCTTAATAGGTGCTACAGCCTTTTCCCCTAGCACCAGCGTGTGAGCTCCTCCAGGAGTGGGGCTGGGTCTTCTTCCAGGCACCAAGGGCCTGGCACTGGACCTGGCCATTGAGCCCTGTTTAGCTTTGTAAATGGTGAAGGGCTTTCTCACGGCAGAGCTGCCAGTGCCTCAATGACTCTGGAAGGACGGGGGACAGAGAAGTGCTCCTCGATCAGACTGAGGGAACCTCTCAGGTGTCCAAGCCTGAGATTTGGGGGCCTAACAGCTGGAAAAAGCAAGGCCCACAGAGGACTGCAACCCCACTCCTGTTCCCCAAAATGGTAGCAGCAGAGCTGACGTCAGTGCCTGGGACTTCCAGGTCCCAGCCCGCCTGGCCTCGCTGTGGCATCCTCTGCTTGGAGGAGACACTGGGCCATCGAAGAGACTCACCTTCCCCTTTCTTTAGGTTCCAGGGATTCAGCCTCAGGCCAGGCCCTCCACCTTCCCATTCCCAAGTTACCATGGAAACCACCATCCAGGAGAACCAAGTCAGGCAGATGGAATTCCCATTTCGGAAGGCCCCACTGCCTGGTTTCCATTACTCACACATGGGGCCCTTGGCCTCCAAGCTGCTTTGGCTACACTGAACAGCTGGAGAGCAGCCTGGAAATGCGCCTGGATCCGCCTGCCCTACCCCCACCTGGGCTCCTGGGGGCCTTAGGCACAGCCCTCACCGCCTTAGGCCACAGTCCCCTTACCTGTATGTTATCTGGACTGCTCCCCATTTCTTCTTTCATACGTGAGGGAGGAGCAGGCCCCTTGGTCTCCATCTGGCAATCCCAGGCTGGTCGATGTGGGATCTGAGAGCTGTGAGGTCATCATGTCCAGCTCCCTTCCCATCTCACAGATGGGAAGACCGAGGCAGAGGTAGGGAAGCAGCACTGTGTAGAGGTGCAAGGCCGAGGCCCTGGAGTCAGGCTCTAGGATTCAGCCCCTGGTTTCACCACTTACTACTAGCTACAAATCTTTGAAAAAAAAAAAAATCTTGTAGCCTCTCTGCCTCAGTTTTCTCATCTATAAATTGTGCATATTGGCACCTACCTCAGAGTCACAGTGACTCAGCGAGGTCGTTTGCAGCAAGTTTAGCTCAGTGCCTGGCACAGGGACGTGCTCCTCCAACACGAGAGGCCGTCACCCACATCATTTTCAGGGTCACAGGGAGGCGGCAAAGCTCATTCTCTACCCTGATTAGTGGACAGGGAGCCTTTAGTCTCAGACCCCAGATCCCTGTCCTTCCAGGAATGGTTTTGCTGGAGGACAAAGCCAGCCTGTTCCAGGGAGTAAGTCAGAAACAGTCTGTCCCTGAACCACTGCCCAGTCTTGGCCTGGCTGTGAGCAGTTGGGGTCAGCTGGCAAATACGGTGTGAAGGGTGGAAAGGGGAGAGGGCACAGTGATGCCACTCGGTTGGATGCCAGTGGGAGGAGATTCAGCACTGGCCTGCCTGTGGCAACTTCAGCCATTTCCTTATGGACCAGTCAAGTCCCTCATGCTCTTGGCCTCTTGGCCTGGCTGGGGGCAGATATGGCCTCCCAGACCCTCCAGCATGGAAGAGACCCTCTGGATCCAGCTGCTGCTTGGCGCTTGGGTCCCTTCTTGGGTTTCTACTTGCATCCCTCCTGTGACGGGAAGCTTAATACCTCCTGAGGCAGCTCAGGAGGGCCTGGGAGCCTCTTGGGGGTTCTAAAGTTCTTCCCTGGTGAAGTTGGGATCCTGGGGTGGGGTGGGGCAATGGAGGCAGGTCAGCAGTAGCCCCCGCAGGCCTCCTGCCCAGGCAGCCCCCCACAGCCTTGCCCAATTCTCCCACTCCGCTCCTCCCTGCTCCCACCAGACTCCCCCGAGCTCCCTACCCCCACCTCCCTGCCTTGCTCCCCCTGGACCCTTTGCCTAATGTCTCCTCCCTGCATCCCTCCCGCTGACATCCTACCCTAGAAAGTCTCCGATTTACCTCTCTTCCTGCGGAAGCCTGCCCTTCGCCCCTGCCTCTCCCTCAGTGCTCTTAGGCCCTCAAGCAACAGACCCTGGGCCTCAGAGAAGACGCTCCTGTGCTGTTGTTTTGCTTATAATCTGCAACATCTGTGAAACATCTGGCTTTGCCTGTCCTCTCCCTGGCTGGGTCAGGCAGGAGAAAAGGGGGTACCCTGGGCCCCCTGCTGCCGGGGGACCCCCCCCTTGGGTTGGAGGAGACAAGGAGGGGGCGGGGGGAGCAGAGGGGGGTGAGGAAGAGCCGTGGGGCTGATCTGGGCCTGCTCAGCAGGATGGGAGTGAAGGCATAGCTGGGGCTGGGAGAGGGCAGTGCCAGGTTGCAGATAAAAAGTGAGTGATGGCTGTGGCTGCACACCAAGGGCATTCCATGCCTCATCTCCACCAGGCCTCACAACAGGCCTGGAGAGGGTCTGAGTATTGTTTTCATTTTACAAGTGAGAAAGTTAAGGTTCAGAGAAAGTGGACAAGTGTGTGGTGGCTGAGTAGGAACTGGGACCCCAACCCTAACTCCCAGGCAGCCTCACCTCCAGGCAGCCTGAGAGATTTGGTGGCTTGGTTCGGGGGCTCTTAACTCAGATTCTCCTTGGCTTGAGGGCAGAGCTTTTCTCAGGAAGGTCGTCGAATGGCGGGAGCTTAAGTGTGCAGGGATATCTGGTCCTGAATGTCAGCTCTCAGTAGAGCTGTGCGAGAAGTTGCTTTACCTTTCCGATGCTCAGTCATCTCATCTATAAAATGGGAATGATAATCCCACCTCATGGGACTCTCGTGGACTCAGTGAGATAATGAATATGTGTAAACCCTCAGCACAGGGTCAGCCACGGAGGGGGGCCCACGTGTGGGTGGAGGGAGGGAGGGAGGCCTGGGGCTGCGACTGAGGGATCCAAGAGGTGAGGTCAGCCCCAGCCCCACGAGCTGCGCAGGGGGAAGCGGCCCCACCTCTACTCCACAGCCAGTTTTTAACTAGATGGCCGGTGACTCAAGACAAGGGCAAGGCCCCAAGAGGATGGCGTTGGGCCCCAGGCCCCAGTGGGCTCAGCAGAGTCCTACCTGCTGTTTCAGGGGCAGCTGAATAGCACGGATTCTGCCAGGCAGCTGCCCTACCTCCAGATCTGTCCCAAGCTCTCGAGTGACCTTGGATGAGGCCCCTCCCCTCTCCTGTTGTTTTCTTCTGGTTTTCCTCCTGTCTGAGGACCTTCTGAAGGGGCAGATGGCACTTTGTGTGATGTGAGGGCTGGGATTCAGGCCAAGTGTGTTGGTGTCTGTGGTGTGTGTGTGTGTGTTATGATTCTAAAAACAGGGTTTAGCCACTTCCCCAGAAGACTGGAGGGGCCGGCTTGGATGGAGCAGTCTATTGACCACTGGTCCCTGAGTCTCCGTGGGTTCACGCCCCTCGGGACAATGCCCTCCGCATCCTCTAGCCAGGCTGGGCTGAGGAAGGATCTGCTGGTTATTTATGCTCCTTCCCTTGAGGTAAGGTCCACACCCCACCCTGCCTCTGCCACACACACACTGAGCCCAGGTCAGAGCCGTCCCCAACAGGAGCCCTCTGACTCTGACATCTTGGGCTGTATTTGCGTTTCCCTCTGAAGTGTTCTTGCAGGAGGACTGGCTCCATCCCTGCAGCCTGTCCATTGCAAGGCAGTGGAGAGCAGTGACTAGGAGCGTGGGCTTTGGAGGCTGACAGGCCTGGTTTGAGTTCAGGCTCAGACGCTTATTTGCTGTGTGACCTCAGGCAAGTCACTTAACCTCTTTGAGACACTGTGTCCTCACTTAAAAAGAGGGGGTAATAATAGTTCCCACTAATAGGGTTGTTGTGAAGGATAAAAGCAGCCTGTGAGCTCTCTGCATACAGCCCTTCTGCTCTGCTTTCAGGTCCTTGAACGCACCATGCTCCCTTCCACCTCAGGGCCTTTATATGTGCGTTTCCCTCTGCCCAGAACACTCTTTCCCTTCTCCCGTACTTGCTAATGATAATGACAATAATAATAGCTAACATTTATTGAGCACTTAATATTTGCCAGGCAGTGTGCTAAGTATTTGACTGACACTTTCTTGTTTTATGCTCACAACAACCCCATGAGTTAAGAGCCAGTGCTGTTAACCACTACAGTGTAGTGTCCTGAGGACGTATTCTGGAGCCAGATCACTTGGGGTAACTCCCAGCTCTTCCACTCATTTGTTTGACCTGGGGCAAGTTGCTTCACTTTCTGGGCCTCAGTTTACCCATCTGTATTTGGGGATAGGAATAGCACTAGTACCATAAGGCAGCTATAATGAGAATTAAAAGGGTTAACACCTGTAAAGTACTTAGAGCAGTGCCTAGCACATTGTAAATCCTATATAACTGTTTTATTAAATAAAACCCTATTTCTCAGACAAGAAAACTGAGGCACAGAGAGGTTGTGCCTTGCTCAAGGTTACATGTTAACAAGAGGGGGATGGGTTTTGAACTCAGGCTGACTGGGTCCAAGCCCATGCTTTTAAGCACTAAGCTGTATTCCTATCCTCTCTTCCCCTAGAGCTCAGATTAGATGTCACTTCCTCAGGGAAGCCTTCCCTGATAGCCCTGACTAGAGGGGGGCCCTGCTTCCTGCTCACAAAGTGCCTTGTGACTCTCCTTCATGGCCCTTGTTATAGATGGTAATTACTTATACGTATGCGTTCACTTCATTGCTGTCTTTTCCTCTCAACTATAAAGCCTTTGAGGGTAGGGACCATGTCTGTGCTGCTTCTTACTGTTTTCCCGGCATTATTACATTGCCTGACACGTAGTAAGTGCTTGATAAATACTTATTCAATGGATGGGAGGCATATAGTAATCCTTAGCATGGTTAGTAGTTACACAAAATAAACTCATGAAAACAGCTGAGAAGCTACTGTATAAGTAAAGATTGTGTTCTGTTGTGACAGAGAACATAAGATAGAAGTTTGTAGCCTCTCTCATATAAAGGAAATTGATATATACCAGAGCTAGTATGGCATCTCCATGATCATCAGGAACCTAATTCCTTCTATTTTGTTGCTTTGCCATCCTCATATTGTAACTTCCACTTCATGTCCACAATGGCTGCTTGAGTTCCAGCCATCACTTCTGCATGTGGGAAGAGTGAAGGGGTAAGAAAGAGAGGGCAAAAGGTGGATGTCAATTATTTCTTAGAGAAGGCTCCCATAAACTGTCATATGACACTTTCCTTTATATTACATTGGTCAGGGCTTGGTCACAGGGCCGTACTTCATTACAAGAGAGGCTGGAAAATGTAGTCTGAATCCAGATAGCCATATGACCAGATAAAAACCAGAGGTTCTATTACTTTGGGGTAACAGAAGGGTAGAGTGGATGTTGGGGAACAAGTAGGTGTCTCTGCCACAGTCACCAGTGACAGACATCCATCCTCTTAGGGCAGTGGAGAGGAGACATGGCAAGCTGGCGTGTATTAGTCAGCTATTGTCTTACTAATGCTGCAAAACAAATCGCTCCAAAGCTCAGTAGCTTAAAACAACAATCATTTATTCTCCCTTATGCTTCAACAAGTCAGGTAGAGTCAACTGATCCAGGAGGAGCTGGGCTGGACTTGGCTCTTCACTATGGGCTGGGCTCAGCTCTGCTCCATGCACCCCTCCCGGCCCGCCCCCCGCCCGCCCCCGAAGGGTCAGCACCTACCTGGGGCAAGTTCTCCCTGACATGAAAGCGGGTTTTGTTTTTCAATTTTCAATTTTGAAATAATTATGTACTCACAGGAAATTGTGCAAAGATAGTACAGAGAGGTCCCATGTGCCCTTCACCTAGTTTCTCCCAACAATTACATCTTACTTAATTATAGTACAATATCGAAACCAGAATCTGACATTGGTACTATGTGTGTGTATAGTTCTGTGTCATTTTATCACATGTGTAGATTATGTGACCACGACCACAGTCAAGATACAGAACAATTTCACCACAAAGGTCTCCCTCAATATCCCTTTATAGTCACGCTCATCCTCCACTTCCACCATCCCTAACCCCTGGCAACCACTAATCTGCTCTCCATCTCTGTAATTTTGTCATTTTAAGAATGTTATATAAATGGAATCACACAGTATGTGACCTTTTGAGATTGTCTTTTCCACTCACCATAATACCCTTGAGATCCACACGAGCTGTTGTGTGTGTCAATAGTTCAATCCTATTTATTGCCGAGTTGAGTAGTGTTCCTTGGTATGGATGCACAGTAGTTTGTTTAACCATTCACTTACTGAGGGACATTTTGGTTGTTTCCAATTTGGGGCTATTACATATAAAGTGCCTATGAACAATCGTGTAGAGAGTTTTGTGTGGACACAAGTTTTCATTTCTCTGGGATAAATGTCCAGGAGTGGCACTGCTGGGTCATATGGTTTAAGTATAGGTTTAATATTTAAGAAGCTGCCAAACTACCTCTAACTAGATGACTGTGAGAGATCTCTGCGTCCTTGCCAGCATGTAATGTTGCCCCTATGTTTTATTTTAGCTGTTAATAGGTATGTAATGCTATCTCATCCAGGCCTTAATTTGCATTTCCCTAATGGCTAGCGATATTGGACATCTTTTCATGTACTTATTGCCGCCTGTATATCCTCTGGTGAGATGTCTTTTGCCCATTTTCTAATCAGAATGTTTGCTTTTTTACTCTTTAGTTTTGAGAGCACTTTATGTGTTCTGTGTATGAATCCTTTGTGAGATATGTGATTTGCAAATAATTTCTCTCCATCTGTAGCTTCTTTTCATTTTCCTAATAGCATCTTTTTCAAAGCAAAAGCTTTGGATTTTGATCAAGTCCAATTTACCATTTTTTTTTCTTTTATGGATCATGCTTTTGGTGTTATATCTAGGAACTTTTCACCAAGCCCTAGGTCCTGAAGATTTTCTCCTACGTTTTCTTCTAAAAATTTTGTAGTTTTACGTTTAAATTCTATGATCCCTTTTGAGTTAATTCTTGTATAACATGTGAGATTTAGGTTGAAGTTTATTTTTTGCATAAGGACGTCCAGTTGCTCCAGCATCATTTGTTGAAAAGAATATCGTTCATCCATTGATTTTTTTTTAAATAACAGCGTTATTGGGATATAATCACATATACAATTCACCTATTTAAAGTATACAACTCAACGGTTTTTAGTATATTCACAGAGTTGTACAACCATCACCACAATCAATTTTAGAACATTTTCATCATCCTCTAAAAAATCTCCACACCTATTAGGAGTCACTCCCTCCCCCATACCCCTTCCCACTCAGTCCCGGGCTATCATGAATCTCCTTTCTGTCTCTACAGATTTGCCTATTCTGGACATTTTATATAAATGGAATCATACAATATGTGGTCTTTTCTGTCTGGCTTCTCTCACTTAGCCTAATGTTTTCAAGTTCATTGTCTTGTAGCATGGATCAGTACTTCATTTCTTTTTATTGCCTGATGATATTCCATTGTATATATCACATTCCAAATATCACATACTATACCACATTTTATTTATCTATTCATCAGTTGAGGGACATTGGGGTTGTTTCCACATTTTGGCTATTATGAATAATGTTGCTATGAACATTCATGTACAAGTTTTTGTGTGGAAATATGTTTTCCATTCTCTCGGGTATATACCTAGATTTGGAATTACTGAGTTATAAACTCTTATGTTTAAAATTTTGAGGAACTGCCAGACTACCATTGTACATTCTCACCAGCAATGTATGAGGGTTCCAATCTCTCCACATCTTTACCAAGATTTGCTGTAATTTTTTTTATAGCCATCCTATCATTGAATTCCTTTTGCATCTTTGTCAAAATCAGTTGGCCATACTCGTATGAGTCTATTTCTAGATTCTCTATTCTGTTTCATTGATTCATGTTTCTATCCTTCCATCAATGCCACATAGTCTTGATTACGGTAGCTATATAAGTCTTAAAATCAGGTAGAGTAGTTCTTCCCACTTTATTCTTTTTCAAAATTGTGGTAGTTATCCTAGTTCCTTTATCTATCTGTATAAATTTTAGGATAACCTTGCCTAATCTACAAAAAGTCTTCCTGAGATTTTGATAGTAATTGTGTTAAACATGTATTTCAATCTGTGGAGAACTGGTATCTTTGCTATGTTGAATATTCCAATCCATGAGCATGGTATGTCTCTTCATTTATTTAAATCTTCTTTGATTTCTTTTGTCAGCATTTTGTAGTTTTCAGCATACAAGTCCTGTACATGTTTTGTTAGATTTACACCTATGTATTTCATTCTTTTTTGGTGATTGTAAATGCTATTATATTTCAGTTTCCCCATGTTCATTGCTAGCACATAGAAATACAGTGGATTTTTGTAACTTGATCTTGTAGCTTGTGACCTTGCTGAACTTACTTAATAGTTCTAGGAGTTTTTTTTGGTAGATACCTTGAGTTTTTCTATATAGACAATCATGTCATCTGCAAATGGGGAGAGTTTTATTTTTTCCTTTCTAATCTGTATGCCATCTATTTCCCTTTCTTGCCTTATTGGGCTTCAGTCTTTACCAACAAATATGATATCAGCTGTAGGTTTTTTGTAGGTGTTATTTATTCATTTAGGAAGCTGCTTTATTTCTATAGCATGTTTATTTGCATATATTTATATGTACATATATATTTATATTGGAAGTTTATTTATTCATATAGGAAGTTGTCCTCTATTCCTAATTTTTGAGATTTAAAAAAAATAATATTGGGAGGATTTCTGTACATTTTTAAAATTTTTTAATAAATTTATTTATTTTATTTATTTATTTTTGGCTGCGTCCAGTCTTTGTTGCTGTGCACAGGCTTTCTCTAGTTGCGGCGAGCAGGGGCTACTCTTCATTGCAGTATGCGGGCTTATCACTGTGGTGGCTTCTCTTGTTGCGGAGCACGGCTCTAGTTGCGCGGGCTTCAGTAGTTGTGGCACGTGGGCTCAGTAGTTGTGGCTCACGGGCTCTAGAGTGCAGGCTCAGTAGTTGTGGCGCACAACTAAGTTGTGGCTTAGTTGCTCCTCAGCATGTGGGATCTTCCCGGACCAGGGATCGAACCCGTGTCCCCTGCATTGGCAGGTGGATTCCTAACCACTGTGCCACCAGGGAAGTCCCTTGAGAATTTTTACCATGAGTGGGTGTTGAATTTTGTTAAACGAGTTTTTTAAAAAATCAATTGATATGATCATATGACTACTTCTTCTGTGAATGTGGTGGGTTACACTGATTGATTTTTGAACCAAACAAATATTGAACCAGCTTTGCACCCCTGGAATAAACTTCATTTGGTAATGGTGTATAATTTTTAAAATATGTTGATGTGTTCTATTTGCTAATGTTTTGTTAAGGATTTTTGCATCATATACATGAGGGATATTGGTGTGTAGTTTTCTTTCTTTGTATTTTCTTCGTTTGGTTTGGGTATCAAGGTAATACCAGCTTTCTAAAATAAATTGGGAAGTGCTCCCTCCTTTTCTATTTTCCAGAAGAGATTGTGTAGAATTGGTATTAATTTTTCTTTCAGGTGCAAGTGTATTTTAAGCCTCTGTTTGAAATTTGTCTGCTAATATCCCATTGGCCAAAACAAGTCACATGGCTGTGCCTGATGTCAAGGGTGGGGAAGAATGATCTACCTTCTGTATGTTTCACCAGAACTAAGCTCTTCACTCCAGGCTGCAGGCACCCACAGGCTGCCTGACTGGGCCCTCCCGGGAAGGACTTTTGAAGATGCTGTCTGTATAATATTGATATACTTGATTTAAGCACAGCATATTAATCAAACTCCCAACGTACAGATGATACAAGGCCTTCCTTACCGAATAATCAGTGATCCAATTCCCAGACTCTGAGTTTAAAAGATAGGATTTAATCTACTCAATTTGGTTGATTTTCATTTTTCCAACGATTTCATTCAAAAGCCTCAGGGTGACTACTATGTTTATGTCCATGGGGGGCTCAGAAAAGTTTAGAACCTCCCCCCAAAGACCTCTCCAGCCTCATTACCCTCACACTCCATCTCCAGCCTTGTCCCTGCCCACACATACACACCAGGTAGACTCATTTGCACCCCGGGGTCTTTGCACACGCTGCCCTCTGCCTGGAACACGGTTCCCGCCACCTCTTCACATGGCCATCTCCTCCTTAACCTTTGAGACTCAGCTCAGGGGGTGTGTCCTCCAGGAACACTTTGCTGACTTCCCAAGTCTGGAGGAGGGCTCTTCTCTGGGCCGTCCCAGCACTGTGCTCCGGTGACCCAATCCTGGACTTGCCTCTTCACTTGTCCCTTTCTCCCCTGGAGTGTGAGCCCCTGCAGGGCTAGAACTGAGTGGCTGTCTGGGTCCTCAGCACCCAGCCCAGGGCCCAGCCCAGAGCAGGCTCTCGGAAGCTGACAGTTGAAGGCCTGAATGGCTGCAGGCTTGGTGTTCACAGCCCACAGGCAGAGCCTCCGGAGTCCACCTAATGATATGTCGCCGGTGAGAAACCCCCTTCCTGAGGCCTGGAGGGGTGTGCTAAAGGCACCTGTCTCTGTCCTCACCAGCCCTCAGCTCCTCCCTCAGGGCTGTGACTATCCCTTAGGGAGGAGAACTCAGAGGAGGCCCTGGAAGTGAAGGCATCCAGGGCACCTGCCCCAGGCAAGGCGTGGCCTTGAAGGTCAGGAAAGCCTTGCCTGGCATTCAGGGATCTGCTCAACTGAGCCCGAGCTTCCCTTTGAGACTCCCTTCCTGCTCTCCCAAAGAGGCTCCCCAGAGCCTCTCACTGTTCTGTTCAGCCTCATCCCTCCTCCCTTTGCTTCTGCTGTTCCTGCCACCTGGAATGCCTTTCCCTGTTTCTCTTTGCTTTGCCTGTTCTTCCAGGCCCTTCCTCCCAACCCACCGCAAGCCAAGTCTGCAAGTCTGCACTGAGCCTCTGCCCTTTGGGAATTAGAGCCGGCCTCAAATTTTCCACGAAATATTTTGTGGGTGTGAGTTTGGACCTCCCTGAGGGTGAGCTGGGAGCTGGCCAGGTTGGACTTCACCCAGAGTAGTGGCCAGGAAGAGGGGGGCAGCTCCTGATCCCCAGAGGGAGATAAGCAGCTGGACCCCAGCACTCCGTTGGGGCTATTTTTAGCGGCTGGTTCCTGGCGGGCCTGGCGCGGTTTGGGCCTGGAGGGAGAACAATGGGCCACTGAGGCCAGGCGGAGGGCGAACGACAGGGCTCAGAGGCAGGGGAACAGAGGTTGTCTGCCCCCCATGCCGACCGGCAGGAAAAGCTTCTAGGGCAAGCTATTTGTCAGACTTCCTGCGGAGCCAGGTGCGGGGCCAGCTGGGTGATTCCAGACGACTGTCCTCATGAGCACCACCACCACCCTTTCTTGAGGCCTTTCTGTGGGCCGGACACCATGCTAAGCACCAGGCGTGCCGTCTCCTCTTTCTCAGCCTTGTCGTACAGACGTGGAAACTGAGGCCCGGCTCAGAGAGGTCAGTAACTTGCTCACACACAGCAATGAAGAGAAGCAGGCGAGATTCAAACCCAGGTCCTCTCTGTCTCTCCTTCCAGAGGGCGGGACGTTGCAGAGCCTTCCACTCCCAGCCCTCCCCGTCTCAGACCCTCCCTGGGCCCCGTGGGCTTTCCTGCCTAATGGCTCTGACTCCATGAATGACCTTGCACACGTCACTCGCCTTCCTCGGGCCTCAGTTTACTCATCTGTAAAATGGAGGGGAGCCTTTCTCTCAGGGCTGTTGAGTGTTGAAACAGAGGCCAGGTGGGCGCGCCACAGGTGGGCACCAAGGAGGGAGGAGACGTGCATTTTCGGCGCTCTCCGCTTGCCAGCATTTGCTGACTGAAAGAACCCATGAACCATAGTTCTGTTTATCTCGGGAGGTGTTCGCCCAGGAAATGCCCTCCAAACCTCTCAGGGTCTGGTGGGTACGAGGCCCCGCGGGAGGGACAGGTCAGCTCTGTCCAGTGCTTCTGGGGAATTCACAGTCTGAAAGGGGAGACAGACCCACGAACAGGCGATGAGAGCACAATGAGAGAGAAGCATCAAAACATCTGTGTCAGCTTCCTTGGGCTGCCCTAAGAGACTGGGGGAGTTTAACCAACAAAAATTTGTTTTCTCACAGTTCTGGAAGCCAGAAGTCCAAGGTCAAGGTGTCAGCAGGGTTGTTTCTCCTGGGCTTGCAGACAGCAGCAGCCTTCTCCCCTTGTCTTCGCATGGTCTTCCCTCTGTGTGCATCTGGGTCTAAATTTCCTCTTCTGATAAGGACACCGGTACTACTGGATTCGGACCCACCCTAATGACCTCATTTTAACTTCATCACCTCTTCAAAGGCCCTGTCGGCAAACACAGTCACATTCTGAGGTCCTGGGGGTTAGGACTTCAATATAGGAATTTGGGGAGTCACAATTCAGCCCAGAGCAATGGCCATGTGAAATAACTGAAGGCAGACGCCTTTGCACATCAGCAGAGAGTGAATCTGTCTCAGGTGGGGGGCCCCCTGGGGTCTCCAAGGAGCCAACCAGACAAAGTTCTTCATCATAACAGGAAAAGGGGGAGGGGCTCTGAGTGGGGAGAGGGAGGAATTGCCAGAACCCTCCCAGAGGTCAGGTTCCCCCCCAACCCCCTCCAGCTGGTGAGACATTCTCTGGGGTGAGGGGTGGTTGGCAAATTCCTGAGAATTACGCTGCCTGACTCTGAATGTCGACTTGTTTTGTTCTCAGCACTGGAATTGCTCTCTGCTACCTCCAAAACGTCAGTAAACTGTTTTCCAAATTGACTCTGCACTGCAAGGCCTTTGGGATAAGGTGGGAGTAAGGTGCCTGCAGCTGGGACAGAGGGCAGCCGTAGCGCTGAGAGCAAGGAGGACCGATGAGTGGACATAAGACCTACCGAAATCCATGGGGACTGGGGGGAGGACATGCCAGGCTGCTGGGTGGGGACCGAAGTTACCTAGATAGGACGGCAGTGACAGGAGGATTGGGGGCCACCAGGCAGCTCTACCTGGGAAGAAGGCACCTACACTGGCGGGCATCAAGGGGTGGGCATCAAGGAAGGCTTCCTGGAGGAGGTGAAGACTAAGGGGGGTCTTTAAGTGTGAGTCAGAAATTGCCAGAGGAGAGCAATGGCATCTCAAGCACAGAATCCTGCGGGGACATAAGCCTGGTGTCTGCCGACTCTGGATCACATCTTGCTGAGCAGTCCCCTGTGGGCCAGGCCTGGACTAAGCTCTTCCCACAGGTAACAAAACCAGGTGGCCATGTGGGACTGGCTGTAGCTGGTGTGAGGGGTGCAAGGTGAAGAGGTGCAGGAGAGAGAATAGCGGGTGCTGGCCAGACTGAGAGGGCCTGGAATGCTGGGTGGCATAAAGGACTTTATGCCAATGGTGGGGAGTGGAGAGGCTTTGAGCAGAGGAGGGTCAAGTGAGATGTCTGATGGCGGTGGCCGGTGTAGGGGTAGACACAGAGTGGAGAACAGGACCATGGAACTCAGAGTGAGGCAGCCAAGGGGTCACGGAGGGCCACTCCAGGCCCGGTGGTTGGTGTGGCCGCCTAGTGGCATCTTGATAAATGACCTGCCTGATCCAGGGAGGACTCCATTGTGGCTTTCCAAGAACTGCTGTTTCTCTTTCTTCTGCACCTTCTCCTGGGGCCAGGAGGGGAGGGACCTTTGGACTGGTCAAGCCCCGCTATAAGTCGTTCTGACCAGGGCAGCCGGGGATGGGGACAGGACACATGTCAGTCAAGCGCCTCCCTGTGCCAGGCCTCTGTCAAGCACCTCACACACCCGCGTGCAGCCCCCAACCACCCCAGGAGGCAGTCGTTGTTATCCCCATTTTACAGAGGAGGAAACTGAGGCTCAGGGAGGGAGGAGGACTTGCCCAAGGCCTCTAGGCTGGGAAGGCCTTGAATCTGGGACTTTCTGCCAGAAAAGCCCATCTCCCAAGAAGCTCCCTTCGGCCCCAGCTGGGCTGCCTCAGTTTCTAAGAAGTAGGGGGTGAGCCTCTAGCAGCTCTTGCTGCCTGGGGATAGAGAGGCTACATGGGTATGAGGGTGCCTGGTCTGGCTGAGCTGCCAGGGAAGGATGGAGAGGTGGTCGGGGAAAGGCCCATCCACTGTCCACCCACTCCTGGCGCCAATTCTGGGCCTACACCTCTGCAGACATGAAAGAAGAGGCTGTGGCTCTCATGGAGCTAAAAGCCCACAAGTGTGCAAGCCGCTCCTGACTGCCCTGCCTGATCCCCAAAGTCAAGAGCCTGCCTTCCTGTCTCCAGGGACTTCCTCTCTCCTCGTGGCTGCCAGGGGCCTGCCTTCACTTCTGTCTCCCCCTGAGCCTGTTTCCTCCTCTGATAAAATGGGGTAATCATGCTCCTTTGATGGGTGGGTATGAGAGGGAAACGAGGCCATGTTTGTAGAGAGCCCAGGTCCCTGAGTGCCCGCTCTGGGCACAGTTGCCGGGACCGCTGTGGGCTTTGCTTGTTGGCTCTGGCACTGAAGGCCAGCCCACTGTGGGGAGGAGGTAGGAGGCTGGGCTCCGGCTCCTACTCTCTGGGTGACACTGGGCTGCAGGCTTCTCTGAACTTGAGCTGTATTGCCTCCATGTCTTTGGACTGGGGGTTTTAGGACTGGGTGTCACCAGGGGCAAAGTTTAGTTCGGATGCTAGGGGCCGGGTCTGGTGGGGAGTAAGTTCGTAACACGGCCCCTTTCCTTTCAGCTGCTTTCGAACTGTGTGTTGTGCTTTCCCTAACAAATTGCCCTGGAAAGATCTTGAAAAGGTGTCACTTTGAAAAGTGTGCCAGGGGAACCCCTCCCCAGCATAGTCCCCCTTCCAGATGTGCTTCTGGCCTGATCACAGCATCAAATACACACAACACACACAAAACGTATCAAGCACACACATCACACACACACCCCCCCCCCATACAGAGCACACATCGAACACATCACACACACACCACACAAACCATACCACAAATATACACACTACACATGAACATACAAACACAGCACATACACAGTACACATACACACACTCCACCACACATGTCACACACATAGACCATATTCACACACATCAAACACACACATACACCAGCAGAACTCCGGTGCATTTAGCATCTTTTGATTGAGAAAATGCATTTCAGCAAAAGCTCTATGAGTTCAGTGATGCTTTGAAATGATTTGTATTTCGTTCATCCTGACAGTATCTTCAGACAATTGAAAAGCAGCCATTGAAAGATACATCAAACACATTCTTCATTCTGGTCCCAGTTCCTATGGATCCAGGCAGCCCAGTGGGAACGCTGCACACCCCAGGCTCTGGGGTGTAAGCGTGGGGACCGCTGGTTCAGCCACCATTCAGTCACCCTCTTTCAGTGGGATTTTGGGTCCTTCTTGCTCCGCTACTGTCCTTCGTCTGAGGCATGGCTTCCCTCTCTCCACATCACAGGATCAAGGTTGTGTGCATGTGTGTGTGAGTGCTGCCATGTCTATGAGCTCATAAACCACTGTCCTGCAGGATCCTCCTGCAGAGAAACTTCCCCACCAGCTCCACCCAGAAGGCAGAGCAGATGGAAAATTGGAGCAAGCCCCCATCTCGGGTCAGGGAAGAAAATATTCTTTTTTCCCCTTCTCTCTAAAAATACGCCCAGGACTTTTTTGAGCCTTGATGCAATAAAAACCAGCTGTGGCTCAGAACAGCCCCTGCAGCCTTTGCCTAGGGAGAAGGAAAACAAAAACAGCCACTGGAGGCGGGGTCAATGGCTGTGTCCAGGCTCCAGGCCCAGAAGCCAGCCACCTCCCACCTGGAATTGGGTCTCAAATGGGCATGGAAGCGTCCCTGTCTGTTCGTCCTGGTGTGGGCTCAGGGAACCGGGGATCATTTAGCCCTTCTTTTAATGCTTGGTGCTGAGGTTGGGAAGATGACAAGAGGTGGGTGTGACTTGGAGTCTGCTCCCAGCTACCTCCGCATCTCCTGGAGGAGACAGATGGGCACTTGAGGTACCCAGAGTCAACCTAAGGGAGTCTTCTGGTAGCCTAGAGAAGAAGCGGCTGTGTCCGATTTGGGGAGAAGGAAAGTTTCCTAGAGCACGTGACATTTGGATGGCCTTAAAGGAAGGAGGCAAGCAAAGGTGTTCTAGGAGGAGGGACCAGAATCAGCAAAGGCCTGGAGATGGGGCAGTGGTTACTGTGTGGTGACCAGAATGTAAGGCAAAGGTGGGGGAACACAGGGAGATCAGCCTGGGGAGGTAGATTGGGACCTAATGCTAGGTGTTCTGTGGGGTGATAGGGAGCCATGGAAGGTGCTTGAGCAGAGGAGGGACTCATCTAGAGGGGGGGCTGCTTGGAGGATATTTGGAGGGGAAGTCTGGTTGCATAATTGGAGTTGAGGCTTTGTTGGGGAGTCCCTTAAAGAGGGAGCTGAATCTTCTAACTGGACTTCCTGGTACCCTGCCCATCCCAGGGCACAGACCCCTCTGGAGGAGAGTGTGGAGAGGTGCTAGGGATTTGGAGCCAGGAGATCTGGCTTCTAGTTCTGACTCTGATGTAGATTCATGTGTCCTTGAATAGATCCTTGTCCTTCCTAGGCCTCTACTTTCCCACCTGCACAAGGGGACTGTGAAGTCTTTACCTTTCCCTGGAATATCAGTGCTGGCAGGCTTATGATGCCCTGAGGGACAGATAGGGAAGAGGTTGCCCACAGTCCCCCAGCATGGCAGCTGGAGGGAGACCCAGGCACCCAGGCTCCTGGGTTCCAGGCTCCGGAGGAGGGCTTCCTGGTGTGGATTTGTGGCTTTGGGGATCCACTGGGTCTGGCTCCTGTCCCCAGAAAGCTGCCACCCCCAGCAGCCCTGCTGCAGGTAAGAGGCCTGGGCTAGGGTCGGGGCTCAGGGGCCTGCCCTCCCCTCCTGGGGAAAGAGCTTCAAACGGTGCCAAACAAGGACCCTCGTGTCATTCCGTCTCATTTCCTTCATCAGCAACCCCGTGAGGATGGGTTTGTCAGCCTTTTGCAGAAGACAAAACCGAGGCTCCAGAGGTGGACCAACTTTCCTCCAGACTCACAGCAGATACAGAGCAGAGCTAGGATCTGAGCCCTTGTCTGTCTGCCGTGGGATGCTCTGCCACGGTACCCTCTCCTTCCTCCCGCCCCCTGTTCCCCCAGCCAGACTCAAGCCCTTGCTCACCATCGGATCTCAGGGCCCCAGCGAGGCACACGGTGGGTGCTCAGGAAATGCTTGAGGGCTGGATGGTTGGATGGCTAGATGGATGGATGGCCTGGGGAGAAAATACAGGCTGGGCCAGCACCTCTTCATCCAAAGCGCTTTCCTGGGCAGGAGAGATGCCCCTCTTTAGGCAGCCCCAACGCGATGGCCCTTCGACATCCCCCAGTTCCCATGCAGCGACCAAGGGAGGCCTGCTCTCCCTCGCCCTCCATGCCCAGCCCAGCAAGGTGAGTGGACACCAGGGCAGACACTTGGTGGTGGTCAGTAGTTACCTCAAGGCTGCTGGGTCTGTTAAGAGTGGTTGAGGACCCCTGAAAAATTAGAAGATCAGCTAAAAGTCTGTTGGTTGCAGGCCATGCTGTTTCCTGGACCAACTCTCCCATCGGCCCTGGGTGCCCCCTGACCGCAAAGTTTTCCGGAGCTTCTGAGCTGTGCCAGCTGCCTGGCAGCAGCAGCCCCTGGAGGCGGGTGCCTCCTGGCACCGTGGGAGGTCTGCCATCCTCCTGGCCTGGGCTCCTCACAGTCTTGTCCCCGAAGCCCCCCAGCCAGCACAGAATCCCCACCTTCCTCTGTCTTAGCCGGGACATCTTAGCCGGGACCCCTCCCACCTGCCAAGGCTTGGGTTTGTCTTGATACCCACCCCTCTCACCTCCTCTGCAGCTTCTCGGAGACCCACGGCAACCTGGAGTCCCGGAGAAATAATAATGATAAAGCCAACGATATTTTCAGTACATTTCACAGAGCACTAAGTACCAGGAGCCGCGCTAAATGCTTTGCACTCGCTATTCCTTTTAATCCTCACAATAAGCCTAAGAGCTAGCTAATTGTGCAGACTCCTTGCAAGAAACACATGGCCCAATCCAAGGATTTATTCGGTGGGTCTCAAACTTGTGTGCACATTGGAATCATCAGGGAGGCATCAAAACTCTGGTGCTCGAGTCCTACCTGAAGGGGGTGTGATTTAATTGGTCTGGGGTGTTGGCCTGGGCTTTGGAATTTTTAAAAGATCCCAGAAGAGTCTAATGTACAGACCAGTATGGGAACCAACAGTTTTCGTGAGGAGGGTTTAGTGAAGGGACTTTTTTTTCAAAGAGCTTTATTGAGGTATAGTAAACACACACTAAACCCCACATATTTAAAATATATACTTTGATAAGTTTGTTTCTTTTTTTTACCATCAACCATTTCTAAGCGAACAGTTCAGTAACGCTAAGTATATTCACATCGTTGTGCAATGAATCTCCAGAACTTTTTCATCTTGCAAAAATGAAATTCTGTGCCCATTAAGCAACTTCTCTCCATTTCCCACCCCCTTTTCCCCTGGCAGCCATCACTCTACTTTCTGTCTCTGTGACTTTACCTGCTCTAGGCACCCCATGTAAGTGGAATCACACAGGATTTGTCTTCTTGTGACTGGCTTATTTCACTTACCATGATGTCTTCAAGGTCCATCCATGCGTGTCCGAATTTCCTTCCTTTTAAGACTGAATAATATTCCATTGTATGTAGACACCACATTTTGCTTATTTGTTCATCCATGAATGGATGCTTGGGATGCTTCCACGTTTTGGCTACCATGAATAATGCTGCTATGAAGATGGTTGTACAAATATTTCTTTGAGAAATTGCTTTCAATTCTTTGGGATATATACCCAGAGGTGGGATTGCTGGATCATACGGTAATTCTATTTTGAATTTTTTGAGGAACTACCGTACTGTTTTCCACAGTGGCTGTACCGTTTTACATTCCCATTTAATAGTGCACAAAGTTTCCAATTTCTCCACATCCTCACCAGCACTTGTTATTTTCTATTTCTGTTTTTGTTTTTGTTTTTTGACAGTGGCCATCCTAAAGGATGTGAGGCGCTCTCATTGTGGTTTTGATTTGCTTTTCTCTAATAATTAGTGATGTGGAGCGTCTTCTCATGTGCTTGTTGGGCATTTGTATATCATCTTGGGAGAATAATGTAAGGATTTTTTTACTGAAGTGTGGCCAAGAGGTGAAAAGACCCAGTAGGGGATGGTGACAACTCAGAGACCAGCCACAGCAGGAAGCCGGAAGCGCCGTTAGGCCTGAAGGGGCAAGAGGCAGGCATCGTGTTACCATAACCCACCAGAGCAGGAGGTGTGGACAGGAGTGGTGATCCTGGGAGGGGGACACAGCCACAGCCAGGGCTGTGGCCCAGCAGAGGGAGCATGGACATCCCCTGATTTATCTCTCCTCCTTCCCACTCTTGGATCTCTACCCTGGTGGGGTCAGCCTCCTGGGGAACAGGGCGGGGAGAGGGGAGAATGAATCTAGAGGGCAAAGGGCAGGGCAAACCGAGTTACTGCCCCCCCGACCCCCTCAAAGAGGTATATATTGCTAACTCCATTTTATAGTTGAGGAAACTGAGTCAAGTGTGGCACAGCTTGGAGGTTGTCACACCAATATGTGAGCCCTGGTCTAGGTGATGCCAGCCTGAGTATTCTAACCATTAGACTGCACTGCCTCCCAGCAGGGCTCAGTGCACTAGGGGAAGGGTGCTCCTTCAACCAAGGTACCAGACCCTCCCTTGAGCTTGACCAAGGCTGATCTGGCTCTTTCTCCCTCCTTCCTCTTCCACTGAGAAAGCAACAGGGTTGAATGGTGATTCTGTTCTTGATGGAGGTGGGAGCAGGAAGGGAACTGTCATCGGCTAAAGACACCCAGCTCTGCCCCACGTGGGGCCGTAACCTGGGCTTGTTCTGGAGCCACCAAATCCTAGAGCTGAAAGAGACCCTCCAGGCTCTCTGGATGAAACTTCTCCTTGTCCAGAAGAAGAAGCTGAGGCCCTGTCCTCATGGCTGGGCCTAGAGCCCAGGCTTCCTGACTGTGGTCCCTGGGCTCCTCCAGGGTAGCCGAGCCCACTCTGCTCATCAGAGCTGCTCTTAACGGCTCCCTCACCTCCCGGGGACCCACAGGTGGAAAGATGCTGGATTGTGGGTCATTCTCATCCATGCGTAAAGCAGGCTCCCCTGGGCTGCTATTTCCAGCACTTTGCTGGTTCAGGATGTTCTACCAAACTCCAGACCAAGAAAGAAATTGGGTTGGCGGGTGAGACAGGTGCCCGGTCCTGCAGGAAGAGAGTCTGTTTTCAAACACTTTGGTGGCTGCCGTGGCCTCTGTGTGGCCCAGTTGGGCAGGGTGGCCACTTTCCTCTTCTTCCAGCCCCCAGCCCTGGGCTCCTGTGGGTATGGGGTACTCCCTTGTGCACCTGCAGCCCAGAGGCCCCCTGAGACTTGAGCTGGAAGAGTCACAGGGTCTTGGACTCTCCCAACAGGAAGGGCTCCTGGCAACACCCAGGTCTGGTCTCTCACTGTAGAGGTGGGAGGACTGAAGTCCAGAGAAGTTGAGGAACTTGTCCGGGGTTGTCCTGAGATGCATGAAGTTGCCGGATGCCAGCGCTGCTGGTGGTTGGTACGCTCTGAGTCCTTTCTTCCCCCCGCACCCCCCCGCCCCCACCCCCCCTTCCCTGGAGCTCTGCTCGGCAACCACCCGCTACTTGCATTTTTGCAAAGTGATGTCATCTGCAGATAATGATTTTTCCGTTTCTGGTGGAGCAGGAGTTCAGATATTGCGCTTTGGGGGAGGGGCCCAGGAGAGCTGATTGTCTACCCCTCAGGCATGGAGGGGCTGGGTAGACCCCCTCAATCCTTCCATAGCCACGTCTAAGTTGCCGAAGGCAGACCCGTGGTCTCAGGCCTCTTGGTCTCCCAAGTCCTGAATGACCAAAACTGTGAGAGCCCCAGAGAGGGGCCTCTTTACCTCTTCCTTGTACAGATGGGAGTCTGAGGCCCAGAGAGGGCAGGGCCTTGCCCAAGCTCACACAGCATTTTGAGGCAAACCTGGACTCACACCCAGACTTCTAACATCCTGAGCTACTTGCCCATAGTTCAAGGTCTCCCAACCTCAGCACTATTGACATTTTGGGCAAGGGGTGAGGGGTGGTTGTCCTATGTGTTGTAGGATGTTTAGCAGCGTCTCTGGCCTCTACCCACTAGATGCCAGTTACCCTCCTCCCCCAAGCTGTGACAACCAAAAACGTGTCCAGCTATTGCCAAATGTCCCTTCCCACCCCCAGGAGAGAGCAAAATTGTCCTCTTTCGAAAACCACTGTCATAACTGTGGTACCTGGCAGCAAGCTCTTATTCCACCACCCTCCATTTTTAGATTTTTTTTTGGGGGGGTGGGGGTGGTGTAATAGGAGACGCTGGGGAAAATTCCTTTTGTTCCCAGGAAAAAAGTAACCCTCCACCTCCAGAGCCCTGTAGCCACCACTGTCGGCAGGAGAGGGTTCTTGAATCCGAAGCCCAAAAGGCACTTTGTCTGAGGACCCGACTCCATGCGAGACACCTTCAGGATGTTAAGGCAGCACTGGAGGAGGCTGTGAGGGGCTGGCCGGGGTCCAGGACCTCCTCCTGGCTGGGAACACTGCTTCCTCTGATCACTTTTCTTGGAGCAAAACTGCCGATTTATTTTCTTGGGGAAATAAAAATAAATGCTGGCTTTTGTAATCCCATCCTCAATCCCATCTGGAAAAATCAGTCTCATGGAGCTTGGCTGCCCGAACTCTGAGGGCTGTGTCTGGCAGAACCTGGAGTCACAATGGGCGCTTGAACATCGGAACAGGCACAGTTGACATTTCCTTTCCTGTTACAAGTTTCCTTGGAATGTTAGCAGCCCTGGGAGGCAGTCCGTGGGCAGGCGGAATTTGGTGGAAAGGAGCCCTGGACAGGCCAGAGGCCAGCTCAGCTTCTGACTTGCTGTGTGACTTCAAGTCTTAGTTCTTTTCCTCTCTGGGCCTTGACTTCCCCATCTGTGAAGTGGGACGAGGAGTGTTTCTCAACGTGTGGTCCACGGACCACATGCATCAGAATCACTTAGGGAATGTGTTTAAGATTCCTCCCCCAGATGTCCTAAAGTTTTATGAGCTTCCAATTGATTTCAATGTGCTTACTTTTTGGGACCCACTGCCCCAAAGACCCAAGGGATTTTCCCTCCAAGTCTTAAATTTGAACACACCACAGTTTTGCACGGTCTCCTTTTCCCCCTTATAACCAGGTACGAGGGTCTCGCCTGAGGCGAGAGGGTAAAATTATGTAGTGGTTCGGCACTGGACATCGCTCCTGAAAATTATCTGCTTTCAAGCTCTTGGCAAGGTCCCTGAGGTCCTCCATCCAACTAAAGTCACTGTTAAAGCACTTTATTCCTACAATGATGAAACTCTAGCTGCTAGTTATAGAGTTTGGTTTCAAAATTGTTCCATTTATTATTTTCATTGGATTGCCTTGTAAACCCTTGTAGAGTCATACATCAATTATAACTGCATTATTCCATAAGAATGCATTTTCCAGACGAGGTTTATTCCTTCTGTGAAAAACTAAAAAAAAAAATTTTCCTTTCTTTTTATATTAAATGGAAGTCTTTCACAATGTGTTACCTATTTATACCATCTTAAATGGAGGTCAGGGAACATAAATTTTTTTTTTTTTGCTTTTAAAATTTCATTTATTTAGTATCAAGGAACATATGTCCACATTAACAATTTCTGACCATACAATGAAAGTACTAATATTAGCTAATGTTGACCATTGTTCCAAGAGCTTTACATTTACCACAATGTAAAGCTTCACAATAATCCTCCGAAGAAGGTAGTTTTGGTATTGTTCTCACTTTGCAGATGAGGAAACAGAGGCTCAGACTAAAAAACATTGGCAAGGTCAAACAGCTAGGATGGGGGGAAGTCAGGATTTGAACCTGGGTAATCCAGCCCCAGTGTGTTAACCGTTGAGGGAACATAATTGTACTCTTTCTTGATGCCCAAGGGCTGTCACTGTGAGCTTCAACTATTGTATGCATGATGCTTGTAGGGACTCCTAAATTGTGCAGTTGCTTGGCCGGGCCACAAAAAGTCGCCCAAGATGCTAAATCTCTGTGTTTGCTTTTAAAAGTTTTGTTTTGCTTTTATGTTTATGTTTTAAAACATTTCCTCTTCACAGCATGGTCATGATGATGCCCTCTAGTGGAAAACCAATAACCCATGTGTGTTAAAATTGTTTGTATTGTTAGAGTTGATAAACAACAAATGAGAAGATTCTCAGATGAGTTAAGGGCATGAACTTTTTACTTTTATTTTGTCAGCTGGGAGATAGGGGTAGTTTTTTCTTTGTAATTTAAAGCCCAGTTCCAGATGCCTCTGATAGTTTTCTGGGTAAATGAGGAGATCGTGTAGATAAATTTTTCCATGTAACGAATTTACATTCCAGGTGTATTTGTTTTGTTTCCGAATTAGAGATGCTTTGATTTCCTCCTTATCCACACCCTGTGCTTGGAGCAGCTGCTCCACCCCTAGCCTATGACACATGACGCAGCTCACTGGCCCACTTGATCTCGCTTGGGCCACTCAGATTCTCTGGCCAGGAGATTTGCAACTAGGATTCAAAACTGGAAAAAGTCACCTGTGGGGAGCTGAGCTTGTAGGCTATGGGACTCAGAGACTGAGCCCATCATGGGGAGCTGCTCACGTGGGTCATGGGCAAGTCCAGAGTGAGCCCAGAAGCTAGGCTGTGGAAATCCCTTGAGCAGAGATGCAGGGTGTGAGGTATCTGTGTGTGTGTGTGTGTGTGTGTGTGTGTGGTAGTGGTGGTGAAACACAAGGGTCCCAAGGCCCTGAAAGGGGGGCTTGCTCCGGTCACGTCACAGAAAACCAGGGCCCTGACAGAACCCTGGCCTCTCTCTGCATCTGGGAGACTGAGACCTTGGGAGAGGCAGAGACTGACCCAAGGTCACCTAGAGGGGATGTGGCTAAGGTGGACTTGAACTCTGCCATGCTTGTTCTGCTTTCGTATCTGGGCAACTGGTTCAGAGGATGGACAGGCCATGTCTCCCCTGTCTCTTCTGCCACATTCTCTTCTGCTGGGAATCTGAGGACGAGGCAGATGTCGGCATGGCATGATTTGCTCCAAATGTCTCCCCAACAGCTGGTTACAGTATCTACAATCCCACCATCTTCCATTTCCAGAAGTAGCCCTGGGCAAGTGCACACCATGCATCTTGTTCACAGGAAAGATTAATTAATGATTTGAAAAGCCCAGGATAAGGAAACTCACACTTATTGAAACCTCAGGCAACTTATACCCAGCCCATAGCCTTAGGAAGGTAGCCCAATCGCTCCCATTTTACAGGGGAGGAAGCTGAGGCTCAGAGACGTGAGGCGACTTGCCCAGGGTCACACAGCAGGTCAGGAGCAGGGCTCAAATCTGCTTCCAGAGCCCAGGCTCCCTGCTCGAAAGAGCACAGGTACTGAGTTCTGGAGCCAAGGATAGGCTGAGGTGTCGGGCAGGTTATGAGGTGAACTTGTCTCACAGAATCATTCAGTAGGAATTGTCTGGGCCTCGGAATTAGAGCCATCTGACTCCATAACCTTGGACTCCTTTCTGGGCCTCAATTCCCTCACCTCCAAAGGAGGGTAGGACTGGATGTTCCCTGTGATCCCAGAGAACTCTGTGGGCTAAGAGTGGGGCTAGGCTCTGGAGCCTGAATCGGAGAGACCTAGAGGCAGTAGCTGACAGACTGCCCATGGTCCAGATTCCAAGGGACTGGACAGCAAGAGCATGGATGCTGGAGCCCAACAGCCTGGCTTCAAATCCCCCTGCTCCACCCACTACTACCATGTGGGCTCAAGGAGGTTAAATGAATGGCTCCAGGCTCAGTTTCCTCATCTATAAAATGGGGATAATAATAGTATCTACCCCATAGTAAGGATTAAATAGGTCAATACACGTACAGTCAGAGCAGCACTTGGCACTAGTAAGTTTTCAAGGTGTGTTAGTTCTTGCTTCCACACCCCACACCCACACTCTTGGGGGTGAGAAGGTTTAAACTTCCAGTCCTGCTGAACATCGACCTCCTTCCAGATGCGGTGGCATCTGGTCCCCGTGGACCTGTTTCCTGGTCAGAGTGAGTCCATGGTCACTCAGATGTGACACATGGCCTGGCTGCTCCCACTGGGACCGCAGGCAGCCAGTCCTGGGCTAAAAATAGTGTTTTCATGAATGGAGCCAGGCAGGGCCGTTCTGGGACCCACAATTAGCGCTTGTGTTAAAAACCCAGTCTCAGACTCTCCGGCCCTGACCCTCAGCCCTGCCCCTACTGTGCTGCTGCTTGGGGGAGACTACTCAGGGTTAGGGGGAGTCTGTGTGGTCAGGGAGGGGCCTTGGGGAGGGGAGGAGTGCAGTGATGGGTCCTCTAACAGGTAAGGGGTCCAATTCCTCTGTAACTTTGAGAGGTAGGAAGGAAAATCTCCCTTGACGCGGAGGAAACGGAAGTTTTCAGAGTTCACAGCCAGGGAGGTATACAGTCAAATTTGGGCTCTGGATTCGTGTCCCAGTCCCAAGTCTCTCCCCCTCCACCTGCTGCTGCCATGGCACGGCCCACTGGGGAGGGATGCTGACTGGGGGTGAGGGCTGGCCTGAGCAGGCTTCCTTCTCTCCCTGAGAGAAGGTGTGGTCATCTCGTGAGGATCAGGGTCAGCCAGGGGGGTCCAGCTCAGTGAACAGCAGAGCCAGAGCTGAAGCTGAGCCGTAGACGAGCCGGTGGAGCGTGAGGAGGGCCAGGCCCGGAGCGGGCAGGCGGAGCAGCAGGTCTCGGCCAGCGGGAAGCCGAGGCGGGCATCCGTGTGGCGTGACCTGGGCGCGGCTGGCGGCGGGGAGCCTGTGAGAGGCAGGGGAGGAGCTCAGGGCCCCCACCGGGGATGAAGCCTGGCCATGCCACGGCCCTACTAAAGGTCCTTCCAGGGCTCCGTACTGCTTGGTCATCTGTCCCCCACTAGACTGTGAGCTTTCTGAGGGCCCAGTGCTTTAGAATAAGTGAGCAGATGGGACTTTTGGCCCGGGACCCCAGACAACACTGGCCTTCCCTAGAGAAGGACTGGGGGCCCTGAGGGGGATGGAGAAGGACGAAGGTCCAACGTAGTCTGCTCAGGGACCTCTTCGGCTCCTGGTCAAGGAGAACACTCAGAACTCAGAAAACCCTGTCCCCTCCCCTGACCCTCAGGGAGAGCCATGCCCAAATAGGGGTGGCCACAGCCCTGGCCGGGGAAAAATCAAGAGAGAAAGTTGGTGGCCGTGCTCTTTCCAAGTTCCTCAGGTTCGATTCTGCGTTGGCCCAAAGTGGGTTTGGGGTGGGGAGGTGGCCTTTAGAATTTGGGGAGTAGAGGCCTTTGGAACTTTGAGAATCTTGGAAACTTTAAGAGCTTTCAGAATCTTTAGAAGTCTTAAAATCTTGGAAATTTTAGAACCTTTGGAATCTTAAAATCTGGAGCACTTTTAAGATCTTGGACTCTTGACATTCTGGAATGCAGAGGGATTTAAACTGGGGGGTTCTTCTTCTTTTTTCCTTTTTTTTCTTTTTGGCCATGCCGCGCGGCTTGTGGGATCTTAGTTCCCCGACCAGGGATCAAATCTGGGCCCTCAGGAGTGAAAGCACGGAGTCCTAACCACTGGACCACCAGGGTGTTCCCAAACTGGGGCATTCTGCTCTTGGAGTGGAAAGTGCCTTTTTGGTGTAGGGATGGACACCCACTCGCAGACCTGGTCCCTCTCTTCCCACCAGTCCTCGGAGCCCAGTGTTTCAAATATCCTGGTCTTGTGCAGCTTTTCATTTCAGATTTAAAAAATAAAATTGTATTGATCATCTTAAATTTTTGATGTTGTGTTTCTTAAGCAAATGATGACAATATTTATTTCCTAATTGGGTTTTTAAGATTCCAGATATTTTTTTTTAAGATGATTGTTGCATCTCGTGTCACCAATTCACCAAACATTCACGCTGGAATGGGGCGTAGAAATCACCTACTTTTTCAGATGGGGAAACTGAGGCCCAGAGGGGGTGTGGGATTTGTTCAGGGTCCTCTGGTGATTCAGAGTCAGATCTGGCCTTCTTGGCTCCTGCATCTGAGCTGTACCCGCCACCTCCCTTTGTGCCCACCCAGCTCCCCTGTTCTTGGTAGCTGCCCCGTCCGCTCAGGCTGAGGATTTTCCATGCTTTTCCACAGCTTTCTCCCACGTCCAAGTTTCCTCTCTACAAGATGGGGCCAGGGATTCCTGAGCCAGGCTGAGGCCCACGTGCCTGGAACGTGAGATGCATGTAAAGAGCAGAGACCCTGCCAGGTCACTTCCAGCAATCAGGGTACACGAGGAAATGAGGAAAACGGCATCTCCACTGCAGCTCAGCCAGGGCTCTGGAGTCTGGAAAGCTCTTTGGAGAACTGGAGGGTTGTTTGGATCCGGGTCCTTTGTCTCCTGCAGTAGCCTGCCCTGGTGCCCGCCCGTGGAGGCTTCTCAGCCCCTCTCTGCCTCTTCCTCCACCGGCCACTGTCGCCTACTGCATCCTCTCCGTCTCAGGGTTTCTGTTTCTTTGTGGCCTCTGCCTCCTCATGGTTTCTCCTGCCTATGGCTCCCGTGAACGCACACCCTCTGCAGCCCGAGTTCCTCTTTCCTTTGTGTATCTCAGCTTTGGCTCTCACTCCCAACTTCTCAGCTTACACTCAGTGTCCCCCTACGAGAGGACTTGATTGGTTTGGAAGTCCCCACTAGGACAGGCCCTGGATTAAATGGACTCTCATACACGGGCTCTGATTCTTTGACACCAACTGGGTGTCCAGCAATTCCATTTCACACTAACTCGCCGAGTTAGTGCAGACCCCACAGGTTTAGGGCTCAGTCCCACAAGACTGTCTCCACTTCAGATGCCGGTCACAAGTCCCAGGGACAACCTGGGATTGAGGCTATGAATTCTAGGGTTCTCACAACCCCCTTCTCAGGTTCCATAATTTGCTAGAACAACTCACAAAACTCGGGAACATGCTTTACTATTACCAGTTTATTATAAAGGATACAACTCAGAAGCAGCCAACCGGAAGAGGATGAAATATGGCGGGGACAGGGGAGGGGAGTGGGATTTCACAGAGTATCCAGCCCTCTTAGGGCACACCACCCTCCCAGCAAGTCGATCTATTCACCAACCAAGAAGCTCTCCAAACTCTGTTGTTTAGGAGGTTTTTATTCAAGTTTCATTATATAGGCATGATAGATTTAATCCTTGGCCATTGGTGATTGAATTCAATCTCCAGCCTCCTTCCCCTCCCAGGAGGTTGAAGTGGGTGTGAGGACAGCCAGCCCCATCCTGAACCTATCTAGGGTCTCCCAATGGGTCATCTCATTAGCATACAAAAGACAATAAATTTCAAGGGATTTAGGACCTCTGGGTCCTAAATTTAGGATTTAGGAAGCAGGGACTAAGACCAAATACTAACTTTTTTATTATACCATACTGACCACTTCTCCGGCCACTTACCAACTTCAAGATTGGCTGCTCTTGGGTCAAACACCCACTTTGGTCCAGACAGCCCTGGCCAAGGTGGAAGGATGGCTCAGAGTAGTGTGTGGTGGCCCATGTGTAAGCTGTTCAGGCTGGGAATGGACATGGCAGGTGACAGAAGCGTCTGGGCAACTGGGGGTTACTCAGCCCGGCTGCACAAGACCAGGATATTTGAAACACTGGGCTCCGAGGACTGGTGGGAAGAGAGGGACCAGGTCTGCGAGTGGGTGTCCATCCCTACACCAAAAAGGCACTTTCCACTCCAAGAGCAGAACGCCCCAGTTTGGGAACACCCTGGTGGTCCAGTGGTTAGGACTCCATGCTTTCACTCCTGAGGGCCCAGGTTTGATCCCTGGTCGGGGAACTAAGATCCCACAAGCCGCGCGGCATGGCCAAAAAGAAAAAAAAAGGAAAAAAGAAGAAGAACCCCCCAGTTTAAATCCCTCTGCATTCCAGAATGTCAAGAGTCCAAGATCTTAAAAGTGCTCCAGATTTTAAGATTCCAAAGGTTCTAAAATTTCCAAGATTTTAAGACTTCTAAAGATTCTGAAAGCTCTTAAAGTTTCCAAGATTCTCAAAGTTCCAAAGGCCTCTACTCCCCAAATTCTAAAGGCCACCTCCCCACCCCAAACCCACTTTGGGCCAACGCAGAATCGAACCTGAGGAACTTGGAAAGAGCACGGTCACCAACTTTCTCTCTTGATTTTTCCCCGGCCAGGGCTGTGGCCACCCCTCTTTGGGCATGGCTCTCCCTGAGGGTCAGGGGAGGGGACAGGGTTTTCTGAGTTCTGAGTGTTCTCCTTGACCAGGAGCCGAAGAGGTCCCTGAGCAGACTACGTTGGACCTTCGTCCTTCTCCATCCCCCTCAGGGCCCCCAGTCCTTCTCTAGGGAAGGCCAGTGTTGTCTGGGGTCCCGGGCCAAAAGTCCCATCTGCTCACTTATTCTAAAGCACTGGGCCCTCAGAAAGCTCACAGTCTAGTGGGGGACAGATGACCAAGCAGTACGGAGCCCTGGAAGGACCTTTAGTAGGGCCGTGGCATGGCCAGGCTTCATCCCCGGTGGGGGCCCTGAGCTCCTCCCCTGCCTCTCACAGGCTCCCCGCCGCCAGCCGCGCCCAGGTCACGCCACACGGATGCCCGCCTCGGCTTCCCCGCTCCGGGCCTGGCCCTCCTCACGCTCCACCGGCTCGTCTACGGCTCAGCTTCAGCTCTGGCTCTGCTGTTCACTGAGCTGGACCCCCCTGGCTGACCCTGATCCTCACGAGATGACCACACCTTCTCTCAGGGAGAGAAGGAAGCCTGCTCAGGCCAGCCCTCACCCCAGTCAGCATTCCTCCCCAGTGGGCCGTGCCATGGTAGCAGCAGGTGGAGGGGGAGAGACTTGGGACTGGGACGCGAATTCAGAGCCCAAACAGTTGTCTGCATATTTAGCCATCCCACAGCTGGCTGTCAATCAGTACAGTCCATCCTCCTTCCACTTGGATCCCTTCCAACTCACACCCTCTTCCCTCTTGCCTTGTGTCTACCCAGCCACTCAGGTCTACAGTGAGTCGCTGAAATAGGCAAAGCCTTTTCCCATCTCAAGGGATTCACACATGCTGTTCCCTCTGCCTGGAATGCCCTTCCCTGCCTCCATCCAACCCCTGGCTAACTCCCCCTCCTCGGGCGTTGCCTGGTCTCCTACTCTGAATGACACGCTCCTATCACATGTGTCCCCTGAACTTTTCCTTAATAATACTCATCAGTCTTTGTAGTGATAAACTGCTTTGCATGATTGTTTACCAAATCACTAGACTGTATGCTCCAGGAAGGCAGGCGTTGGATCTGTTTACAACAGCATCTAGAATAGGCCTGGCTTAGTAGATAGCTGTTGAATGAATGAATGAATGAAATTGCATCAGAGATAATTATGATATACAAAGGCTTATATATCTGCATGAATTAGAAAAATGGAAACAACTTGAATATTCAATAGTAGCCAATTAAAAAATACTTATAGTAATGTACCATGGAATTTACACAGCCACTAAAATCACAGTTTAAAAGCATATTCATACCCAACATTATTAGTCATTAGGGAAACGCAAATCAAAACCACAACAGCTATAATTTAAAAAAATAACCAGTGTTGGTGAGGATGTGGAGAAATTGGAATCCTCATACGTTGTTGATGGGAATGTAAAATGGCGTCGCCACTGTGGAAAACAGCCTGGCAGTTCCTCAAAAAGCTAAATATAGAATCACCATAACCCAGCGATTCTACTCTTACGTATATATCCAGGAGAAATGAAAACATTTGTCCAGACAAAACTTTGTAGTATACAGATGCTCATAGCAGCATTATTCATAATATCCCAGAAGTGGAAACAACCCAAATGTCGATCAACTAATGAGGAGACAAACAAAATGTGGCATATCCTTACGATAAAACACTATTCAGCCATAGAGAGGAAGTACTGTTATACGTTATAACATGGATGAAACTTGAAAACATTATGCTAAGTGAAAGAAGCCAGACATAATTCTATTTATATGATTCCATTTGTATGACTTACACAGAATGGCAAGTCCATAGATAGAAAGTAGATTAGTGGTTGTCAGGAGATAGAGGAAAGGGGAGAATTGGGACTAACGACTAACAGGTCAGTTTCTTTCTGGGATGATGGAAATGTTCTGGAATGAGATAGTGGTGATAGCTGTACAACATGGTGAATATAGTAAAAACCCCTGAATAGCACACCTTAAAATGGTGGATTTTATGTTATGTGAATTATATCTCAAAAAATTAATTAAGAGTATATTCCATGATAGAGGAGAGTACTCATGATGTATTACAGGGAGAACACAGGGTACTTAATCTAGCTACAGAATCTACTATGGTCAGTATATACCACAATTTCTAAAAATTATTAGAGAAAGAGAGAGAGTAGCATGTACAGATACACAGCCACAGACTTAGATATGTAAGAAATATCATGTTTGTCTCAATTTTTCAAGTGGACCAGTGGGAAATTCAGTCTCATTTGGGGGCTCCTTTCCTCTCCCCTCTGTCCACACTAGCCAGAGGGCCCCAACCCCCGCTTCCTTGGGGATGGGGGTTGGAGAAGTTGGGGGTGTCTGGGATTCAGCCTCCCTAGACATCCTCACAGCCACCCCCTCTAGGCCCTGCCTCTTTCCCAATTGGGAAGCCCTTCCCTCTCTACTCTCCCTTCCCCTCCCCTCTCCTTCCCCCTTCCTTCTCGCTGTTCTTAAAGCCACAACCCTCCCCACACCATACCCCAAGAACACTTAGGACGAACTCCTCGAACTCCTCGGTGAGCTCAGACATCCTCAAAAGGTGGAAGCGGAGATTCTCTTTAGGAAGCTCTGCCACTCAGCTCTGAAAAAGTACCTTCCCCTGGTCTCTCGCCAGGGATACTATGGTAACCAAGCTACCTCCTACAATGGAGAAGGGGGGCAGAGGCAATGCGGAGGGAAAAACAAATTATCCTGCCATATATGTGAACAGAAAACAAGACTTTACATTTTTACAACATTTGTCTCTGGGGGCGGAATGAGGGGTAATTTTCGTTATTCTTCTTTATGCTTGTTTGAATTTTCTACAATGAACATATATAACTTTATCGATTTAAAATAGGATTTAAAAATCCTACCACCCACCATCTAAAAAAACCCAAACTTTCCTCTCCACAAAGCCAGGTCCTCTTTAGTCCTTCCTCCTTCCCTGGCCAGTTACAATCAGAGTGGAAGTGATGCTAACATGGCACTCTTCACCCCTGTTTGGACAATAGCAAAGCCCTCATGGGCTGAGCAAAGTCGCTGAAATTTGCAAGAAAATGACAGAGAATGCCATGACCCTTGAATGTCAGACATTGAGAAAAGGGAAGGGGAGAGAAGATTTGTGGGAAATTTCTTTGAAGAAAGCTTTTGTGTGGGAGGTGGGCTACGAGGGGGCCCAGGGTGTGAGAGGCCTGCCACCTCCGTCACCTTAATTAAGAGAGCTTGACACATGATCCCTGAAGGTGGGGACACTGGGGACTGGAGAAAGCTCAAGGGGCCTCTGTCAGGGGAGAGGATGACCGTCATCCCAGAGGGTGTTTCCTGAGGCACATGTGGGAAAGGAGAACTGATAGGCAGCCCGTCCAGTACCTGCCTAAGAGAATATTCTGGAAGAGGGCGGGGTCTGGTGGAGGGCTCTGTGTGGGAGGGCAGAGGGAGAGCACTGGCCCTCCTGGGAGCCTCAGACACCCCTGTGAATCTGCCCACAAGAAAGACGGCTTCAGGCTCAGAGAGCATCAAGCCAGCTCACCACGGAACCAGCGAGGTCAGAACTTTCCCCATCCTCCCTTTAGCTCTCTTCCTTCCCTACTGCTCAAAGCCTGGCTGGGTAGAAGTGGCAGCCTGGACTATGTGGTACGGGGCTGGGGAGAGAAGAAGCTGACCTCTGCCCCTCTTTCTGGACCAGAACATTCTACATGGGTCTGGGCATTCTCATGATTGTCTCAGAAGGACTGTCCTTACCTCAGACTGAGCAGAAAAGTTTCCCCTCCCCAGAGTCATCCCACTGACTGCATTTTAAAGAGAGTGAGATGCAAAAATCAAGTTGTGGGTTTTTTTTTTTTTGGTTGCTCTGGGTCTTAGTTGCGGCTCGTGGGCTTCTTAGTTGCAGCTTGTGGGCTCCTTAGTTGCGGCATGCACGTGGGATCTAGTTCCCTGATCAGGGATTGAACCTGGGCCCCCTGCATTGGGAGTGTGGAGTCTTAACAACTGAGCCACCAGGGAGGCCCCAAGTTGTGGGTGTTTTTTTTGTTTGTTTGTTTTTAAGGGTTTGTGATTATCAGCTTTTATACTTTTGGTTGCATTATATGTAAATTGATTTTTTTGAGGTATATATATTTTTATTAATTTTTATTGGAGTATAGTTGCTTTACAATGTTGTGTTAGTTTCTGCTGTACAGCAAAGAGAGTCAGTTATACATATACATATATCCACTCTTTTTTAGATTCCCTTCCCAAAGGTCACCACAGAGCACTGAGTAGGGTTCCCTGTGCTATACAGTAGGTTCTCATTCATTACCTATTTTCAAGTTGTGTTTTTAATTACATCACAATCTGACTTCTTCAACTTGCTAGTTCCAATGGCATTATTTCCAGCAGTCGCTTTGAGCCAGGCATGGAGCTACTAACAAAAGTAAATGCCCATCTAGCCTCAGAATAATCCTAGAGGCAGGCACTGCCCTCCTAATGAACCCAAAGGAGAAACTGAAGCCTGGAGCAGTTAGAGGACATGTCCTCTGTCACACAGCAGGTATGTGGCAGATCTGAGGGTCTCTGTGACACCCTGTCTGGGCTGACCAGCCTCATCTGTGAAATGGGGATGCAGTGGGCTACCTTGCAGGGTCACCACAAGGATTCATTCAGAGGTGAGTGGAGGTACCACAGCAGGAGGTGCAGTAAAGTCACATCCTTTTGGGGCCTACCCTCTGCCCCATCCCCCAGGTCTGTGTCTCTAGGTGGGGCCAGAGCTGTGTGTTTAGCCTGGTGGGTCCTCACATCTGGAAAGCACAGCTTTGCTGGCACGTATTGGCTTTTGGATTCTGGAACCCCCCACATCTGTCCCCCATCCTCCATCTCCAGGCAGTTGACAGCAGGAATCCCACAGCCAGGCTGGTGGGGAGGTGAGGACGGGGGAGTCCAGGCTGTGGAGAGGACGGCTGCCTCTCCTGAGAGCTGCCAGGGTGAGGTCTGGCTGGCTTCCCCTCCCTCAGGCCAGAGCCCCTGCTAACCTCACTTGACGTCGATGTTTCTGGTTTACTGGGAGCCAGGCAGTACCCGTGAGTCCTCAACATGTGAGAGGCTGAGGTTTTCTCTGCTGCTGTCTGCCTGGCACCCTGCTGGCCCTTCCAGAGGGGCCAAGGAATTGGGTTTGCAGAGATCTGGAGCAGGAGGAAATGAGGGACCCTGTGCCCCGCTCCCGGCCTGGGGGCAGAATGGCCTCAGCCTCCACAGTGGGGCAGCGAGGGGGCAAGGACTCCTGGGCCAAGCCCTCATTCTGGAGGCAGGAGTCCTGCGTTCTGGCCTCGCTTACTGTGTGACCTCAGGCAGAGCTGTCTGCCTCTCTCAGCCTTGTGAGCCCAGGTGTATGTAGGGGAAGAAAAGTAATGTTCCCTCTACCCTTCTGAGTTCTTAGCTGAGACCCCTGTAATAAAAGACGTTAACAGGAGAAAAACAGAAGTTTATGAACATGTATCCCTCGTGAACACATAGGCCATAGCCAGGAAGAGTCACTCCCTGAGATGGCCTAGAATTCAGGCTGAAGCACCATCTCAATAGGGAAAGGGGTGGGAGGATGCAGATCTCTTAGGGTGGAGGAAATGATTTTTAGGAAAGGTGAATGGGCTCCTAGAAGAATAGACGGGAAGCGTGATAGTGTAACAGGGAAGAGCAAAATCTGACTCCATGTTGGATCTGTTTCTTTGACTTTAACCTTTGCTTTTCATTGCTTTTGTTATTAGAATCACACATAATGGCCTGCCTCAGGGAACCCTGCCCCTCTGCCTGAATGTTAAACTAAAGAGCCTTTGTTCAGCTCACAATCTGACCCTGCCCACCTGTAAATGGCTGCAGAAAAGAAGAAATGGACACATTCCCTCCCCAATGCTGGCCAAGCCAGGCAAAACTAATGGCCTTTTTACTTTACTTCCTCATCTCCTCCCCCTCTCTGTTCTATAAAAGAAACTGTCATCCAGACGCTGATAAGAAGGTTTTTGGGGGACACTAGTCCGCCATCTTCTTGGTCTGCTGGCTTTCTGAATAAAGTCGCTATTCCTTGCCTCAACACCTCGTCTCCCAGTTTATTGGCCTGTCATGCGGTGAGCAGACAGGCCAATAAATTAGGTTTGTGATGAAGCTTGTGTGGGTGTGGCATCGACGTCTAGTCTCTTCTGTGTCTAGATTCAATTCCCCTGGTTGACAACACTCCAGGGGAGGAGATCGATGATCACTGAGTTCCTTTTGGAGGATCTATCTGGAGGCAGATAAAGAGAGTTCAGAGGGAGCCTTTCCTTGCATTTGCTGTTTTTAAGTGCCTACAACTCACAATAATCGATATACCAAAGAGACATATATTGGGGTGGCACATTCTGTTACCTTTCACCAAAAAAGAGGGAAGTAGTTCTGCGCTGTGTGTGTGTGTTTGTGTGTGTGTGTGTGTATGTTTACATGCTTGTGTGCTTGTGCGTGAGTATGAGTGAGAGCTAGGGGGCTTTGGAAATGTGGGGGGAGCATTTTCGGTTGTCATAATGATGGACACGGGGTGCTATTGACATGTAGTGCTGCAAAGCCCGGGATCATAAATGTCCTGCTCTGCAAAGGACCGTCCCATGCAGTGAGGGCTGGTTGTATCTCATAGAAATTCTAGGCAAGATAACTTCCAAGGTCTGGAACTTTTGATATTTTGGGATCATTATTGGGAAAAAAAAAGCTTGTTGCTACTTAACCTGAGGAGGAATTTTCTTGCGCTATTATGGTTATGGCGCCAAAGAATGAAGACACGTCAAAGGCCCCCTTGTCCTGGAAGAGGGTGGGTCTAGTTAACTGGAAAGCCCCTTGATGGGGGTGACTCTGGGAAGGTTTGGGATGAAGGGCTGGAGGCGGCCGAGTTCCTATCCCTGACACACTGGAGTTGTGGGCAGGGGAAGGGGGTGTGATGGGGAGGAGGAGAGAGGAGACCCTCGTGTGTGGAGTGCTGGGCCCTTGAGGGCAGGAGCCCTATGATGCAAGCTGAACAGGGAAAAATTCTTGGAGGTGTGGGGTTGGGGAGAAAAGGATGCTTAAAAATGGCAAAGTCAGATGTCCAGTATAAAGTTGTGTTCCACAGTCTAAACATTTTTCCACGTTCCATCTTCAGTTAAATCTAGGGCACACCCACAGATGCCTTGGGGGAATGAGTTTTTCCTGGCCCTTGAGGAAGGGGCTGAGTGTCGCATCTCAGTAGAGGCACCAAGGAACTGAGAGAGTGCTCCTGGGGATACTGAATGATCCACACTGAATCAACTCTGAGAAGTTTGGAAGCAGAGAGACTACAAGAAGGCGAAACCCTCATGCTGAAATCTTGGAGAGGGCTTTAGACTGGAGTGAAAGATGCCTGGCAATCCAGTAATTATAGCCCTAATGATGACTAGCATTTACTGAACGCTTACCGTCAGCAGGTTGGAAGAGGCATATATTACAGTGGTTAAATAAGCAGTTCCCAGTTTGGGTTACCTGGGTCTAAATCCCGGCCTATATTATTTCATCGGTCTAAATCGATTGCATAATATAACCCACATAAGGCACGGAGTACCATCCATGGCATACATTTCTCAGTAGAATCAGTGGTTATCGTGACAATGGTCACTGCTCCGTTATCTCCAGGGGCGGGGAGACGGCAGCTGACATTCAGGTTTCCGTATGTCCTCTCATTTAATTCTCACATCAGTTCCATGAGGCGAATGCTTTATTCCCCATTGTACAGATGGAGAAATGTAGGCTCGGAGAGGTGAAGCCACTTTTCCTGAGGCCACGTAGCTAGCAAGCACTGGAGTCCGGGTTTGGACTCAGGTCTCTCTGACCCCATAGCCCTGCTCCTTGGGCTCCTCCAGGCAGCCTCCAGGATTGTCTAGCAGTGGGGGGAGGTGCCTTGATAGATCATGAGCTCCCTGTCAATAGGCACTGGAAGAGGGTTTTCTGCTCTGGGCAGGAGCGCAGATGACTTCTGGCTCTAGGACTCAACGCTGTGACTCAGTTTTAGGCTCTGGGAAGGGTTGTGGGAATTGCTGGTGAGCTTCCAGGCCTAGTCACAAGGTTTGAGAGCCAGGGTGTGCTAAGAAGGCCTGCAGACCCAGGAGGCCACTGTGCTGCCCTTAACACATATGGAGGTGGTGTGAGTGTGTGTGCACGATGAATTGACCCTGTTTTGTTTTCTTCACCAAGAGCGCCGGCCCTGCTGGTGTGGTCACCTCCCAAGGAATAGTCTGCACTCTGGGTCGCAGGTGGTGACACAGGATATGGGCACAAAATTCCAGGAAGAATGACAGGGGCGGGCTGGAGGCTTGGTGACCACTGTGTCCCTGACATTCTTTATGCAGAAACTGTAACCCTTCTGTTCTCCTGGGCTGGGAACACTGCCTCAGGAGACAGTGGGCATGAGAGCCCCACGGGTGGGCCCAGAGGCCTGGGAGCAGGAGACAGTAAGTCAGGACCAGCTGTGCCACCAACCCATCGGGGGACCTTCGCTTCCCCCATCCAGACAAGAGGGGGCTTAGGCCAGTCTCCTGGGCAGTGGGGAGGGTCCTGGATGTCTGACTTGACATCCTTGGAATTCCCCAAGCTGGGAAGGCTCAGGAGTATTCCCCTAAAAGGCCTGGTTGGGGAATGACTAGCCCAAAGAAGCATTATTGCATCAAAGAAAAGGAAAGCAATTCGGTGCAGAAGTTTCCGGTAGGAAAGGTACCGGGAACATTCCCGGGTTGGGAGTGGAGATGGGGGGCACTTTCTTCCTGCTTAGGGCATGTGACCTCTCCAGGGGAAAAAGAACAGCTGCTCCCACCTCAGGACAGAGTGTGAGAAAATGGGCTGGAATTACAGCAGGAGGGATTAAGGTTAGACACTTAGTTCAACCAGATAAAGCACTCACTTGGATCGTTTACTCTGAGAGGGATTCAGTCTGAAGTTGTAAACAGGTTTAACAAGGCTTAGAGAAATCCACAGAAACTGCACACAAATGGAGAAGTATGGGAAAGGTAAGTTTTCAAATCAACAATGGAGTTTTAGTATCGGCCATATTCCTGGTACTGTGCTGGGTGTCTTGGCAATGGGTACATGGTCCTTATTCCCCAGAAACTTGTAGCACATTGCTAGAAGAAAGAGTCTGAAAACCAGTCAAAAGCCAAAAAAAAAAAAAAAAAAAATCAAAGTTCAAATCCAGGATGTAATATTTATTGAGCACTTGCTGGGCACTAAGCCCTTTGCATTCACGAGATCATGGAATGAATGAAAAAAATAACCCTATTTTGTGGAGGGAGAAGTGGGCTCAGAGAGGTTGCATCCCATGCCTGGGGCCACACAGCTGTTAAGCAGCAGAACTGCCTTTCTTCCACACAGCTGTTAAGCAGCATAACTGCCTTATGTGCCATATATTCCCATGCTAGATGCCCGAGCTGGGGACCTTTCTCATTCCTTCTCTGTGCCAGGTGCTGTGCCACATGGTGGGGGTTCTAGGGACAACAGGCCAGCCCCCATCCTCATGGGTTTACCCTCTATGGCTGGTTCAGAGGAGGAATTCTTGCTACTGGAAATTTGGTGTCTGCAGACCCATTCCAGAGGCATTCAAGGCAGTGAGAAGCCCAGGCAGGGGTGCAGGAGCTCAAGGAAGGTGGGATCGGAGAGGTCACCAGGAGATCAAAGCTTTCTGTGGGAAGGTGGTCAGGCTAGGTGAGGACAGATGTCCCTAACTCTAGGGTTATTCACAGAGGGGAGGTCACCGTGGATGCAGAACTTCCAGGAGCCCCTGGCTGTAGCGCCTGGATTTCCAGCATCCCAGGCATATAGCGAACACTGCCCTTGGAGACAGGATGGGAAGGTGGTTAGGGGCACAGGTTTTGGAATTGGGCAGATCTGGACTCAGCCCAGCTCTAGCTCTGTGTGACCCTGAACAAGTAACTTGCCCTCTCTGAGGCTCAGTTTCCCCAACTGTTAAACAAAAATACTTTCCTTGCAAGAGTTGGCCCAGTGCTTGGCACGTTATAAGCACCCTGTCTATGGGGGCTGCTATCATTCAGTTATGATTGGGCAATTCTTGCCTCTGCTTGCTTTCTGGTCTCAGTTTCCCAGATAACAGGACGTCTTCTGAGCAGCTCTGAGAGGCCAGGGCTCTGTCAGAGACTCTAGGCAGGGGCTGACCAGAGCCTGCTCCCCACGGAGATCAAATTTCCAGCCCCTCAATGGAGCCAAGTAAACACAGGGGAGACAGCGAGGCTCCCTCAGCTGCCCACTAACAACCAGATTCCTGAAGCTACCGCAGCCGCAGCTGCTCTCTCTGATTGCGTCTGGCTCCAGTGTCCCCAGGCCTTGCTGCTGTCACCCTCATGAGACCTGAGACCCTGGGGTTTAGGGTACGGGTGTGGAAGAGGCGGTGCAAGTCAGTTTCGTGGTGTCGGTGGCGGCCAGTGTGTCAGCTGCTTCCAGGTGCAGATGGCTTGTCTCTCGAAGTTTTCCTTTCCAGATCCCTCCTTCCTCTGTTGGTGATTTCATGGACCACTAAAGCTGCTGACAGATGAGATAGAGTGCAGGATGCTAAGAAAACTCCCTCCCCCAGCCCTGCAACTGCTGCACCCCCATTCATCCAGGCCAAGGTCAGTGGCCCCAGTTTTATAACCTCTAAATTCTTCTTCTATTCTCTGACTTTTTACTTTCCAAGAGAAATCAGCATGTATTTACTGAGCACATCTGTGTACTAGGCATATGTAGCAAAATCCCAGTCTTTAAGGATTTTATCATTTCTGCCTGGTGAACTCCTATCCACCCTCAAAGCCCAGTTCAAATATCCTCTTCCATTTCTCCATGCTATTCATCTCATGCCACTTCCTCAGTGGTTCTCTGCACGTGGTCACGTGAGCTTTTCAGCAGCTCTTTGGGGCCAAGCTTCCTCCCACTTGAGAACTTTCACTGGTGCTGCCCGCTCCGATCTCACCATTCCCGAGCAAACCATATTCACTCTTCAGAACCTAGGGCCCCTGGACTTTACCCTCAAAGGGTAAAGATGCTCAAGATCCCCAAGGGGTTCTGTCAGTTAAGCATTTACAGTGTGTTATTTGATACCTGTCTGTCTCCCTCCCTGTAATATAAATTCCACGGGGGCAGGGAGTGTGTGTCTTTGTTTACTTTTGTCATCTTGGGTGTGGTATGTGGAGGACTCTCAGTATGCATCTGCTGAACGGACCCGCTCTTCCATGAAGTCTTCCCTGATTTCCTCAGGCACTGTTTCTCTCCTGTCTGCATGTTTCTCATCACTTTCTTTCTTGTCTTACTTTGTTTATTCTGGAATATTTATACATATAGAAAAGTGCACAAAATATGTGTACAGTTTAACAAATAATTTTAAAGCAAACACCCACTTAACTACCACCCAGGTAGAGATATAGAACATGATCAGCAACCAGAACTCCCTGTGTGCCTTTCTCTTCCCACCAGAGTTAGCCATGACCTTAAGTTTTGATCATTTCTTGCTTTATTTTATAGTTTTGTTTCTACAAAGGCATTCCTAAACCACAGAGTTTCATTTTGCCCACTTTTTGGAACTTTATGTGCACAGAATCATACTGCACGTATTTTTGTGTGGGCTTGGCTTCTTTGGCTCAATATTACGTTTGTGAAGCTCGTCCACATTGGGGTGTATAATTGCAGTTCATTAACTTTCTCTGAGTACAGTTTTTTATCATACGACATCATTTATTTATTCATTCTTCTGCCCATAGACATTTTAACTGTGCTGCTATAAACTTTCCTTTTTGTCTTTTGTAGCACATGAGCACTCAAATTTCAGGCTATATACCTAGGACTGGAATTGCTGGGTCATAGGATATGCATTACATCAATTGTATGAAATAATGCCAACTGTTTTCTAAAGTGTTTGTACCAACTTACCCTCTCGTAGCAGTGAATGAGAGTTCCCATTGCTCCACATCCTTGTGAACACTTGTTATGGCCAGACTTTTAATCTTTGTCAATCTAGTGGGTATGTTATTTCATCTCATGATTTAAATTTGCATTTCTCTCATCACCAGTAAGCTTGAACACCTTTTCTCATTGTTATTAGCCATTTGGATTTTCTGGGGGAGGTGTCTTTTCAAGTCATTTATCCTTTCTTTTTCTCATTCGATTGTCGGAATTTACTCTGGATATGGGTTCTTTGTCAGATACGTGTTGTAAATATTCTCTCCCACCCTGAGGTTTATCTTTTCACTCCTTTAATTGCATTTCTGGGGGGGTCAGACATTTTAAAATTTAATGTATCAAATTTATCAAACTTTTCCTTTATGTTTAGTGCTTTTTCAGAAGTCCTTCCCTAGCTTGGGCTCATAATATCTTTTCAAAGTTTTATAGTTGCTTTTCATATTTAGGTCTGCAATCTACATGGAATTTTTTTGTTTGGTATGGTGTGAGATAGTGGTCAAGGTTCATTTTTTCCTTCCATATGGCAATCCCTAAACAGCATCGTTTATTGTAAACACTGTCCTTTCCTCACCACATCACCTTTGTCTTCAGTCAAGTGTCCATCTATGTGTGGGTCTGTTTCTGTATTCTGTTCCATCGGACTGTGTGTCCATTCTTGTACCAACATCACATTTTACTACAGCTTGACTTTTCTGTTTTATATTTTTATACAAGTCTTGACAGCTGGTAGAGCAACTCATTCAACTTCTATCAATATATTCTTTGAGTATCTTGTTCTTTTCAACTTCTATATACATTTTAGAATCAGCCTTTCAGGAGGGAGACGCAAAAGGGAGGAGATATAGGCATATATGTATATGTATAGCTGATTCACTTTGTTATACAGCAGAAACTTAACACACCATTGCAAAGCAATTATACTCCAATAAAGATGTTAAAAAAAAAAATAGAATCAGCCTTTCAAGTTCTGCTAACACACACACAAACACACACACACACCCCTCTGTTCATCCCTGAACTTTCTGTATCCATCCTTCACAGCACTTAGCACTGGATTATAGATGTTTATGTGTCTATCTCCCCATCCAGGCTGTAAGCATTGCTCAGGGCAAGTACTATGACTTCACTTCATTTCTACATCCCAAGGCCTTCCTTCCTTGTTGAATGGAGTGGAAGATATACTCATCTTGCACAAAATCATCTAAAAGGTCCCAGAGAGTTGGAACAAGAGGAGAATGAGGATGCACGACAACTTGAACACAAGGCCCCAGCAAGGCAGCCGTCTCATCCTGAGTTCAACCAATGAAACTACAGTCAAATTCATGCTAGAGGGGAGCTCGCTGTGTTGAATGTACCAAGGATGTTCTAGGATATTGGTCTCCAACATGGCACCTCCATAAAGGATTTTCAAACTTAAGACACCCTGAGGGTCCCAATTTTCTTTTTTGGCCACGCAGTGTGGCCTGCAGGATCTTCCCCAGCTAGGGATCAAACCCGCACCCCCTGCAGTGGAAACACGGAGTCTTAACCACTGGGTCACCAGGGAAGTCCCATACAGGGTTTTTAAAAGATGATTTGAACTATTCCCAGTGTTCTCCTTATGTGCTGACCTTAGAACCAACTTCCATATATGTCAGGACTCCACCTAACCTTCTGTGGCACAAACCTCCCCAGTAACAACTTTTTTGCAAGCTCCTTGAAAGCAGAGTCTGTTTCTCTTTACCGCAAAAGTGCCTTTCCACGGTACTTGGTACATTGTAGGTCCTTAGTAAATGCTGTAATTACGATTAGTAAAAGTTGCTAATTCTTCAGTCTTACCTGCCTTCCACAAATGTTTTGTTTAAAGAACTCTTCTAAAAAGTAACTATTGAGACATACCTTACATGCAATAAAATGCATCCATAAATGTATATTTTGATGTGTTTTGACAGATGTATACATCTGTGTAACCACCACCGCTATCAAGATACAGAACATTGCTGTCACTTCCAAAAGTTTCCTCATGACCCATTCCTGACAATACCTTCCACCTCTGGCCTCAGTCCACACTGATCTGCTTACTGTCACAGTAGACTAGATTTGCCTTTTCCAGAGATTGATATAAATGGGATCATATAGTGTGTAGTATTTTGTATCTGGCTTCTTTTACTCAGTGTAACATTTTTGAGATTCACCCATGTGTATATGAGTAGTTCACTTCTTTTGGTTGTGGATCAGTGTTCTATTGAATGGATGTACCATTTTGTTTATACAGTCACCAGTTGACTGACATTTGGATTATTTCCAATTTGGGGATATTACAGGTTAAGCTACTATGAACATTCATGTACAAGTCTTCTCTAAGATAAATACCTCAGAGTGGAATTGCTGGGTGATGCAGTAAATGCATGCTAAACTTTATAAGCAGCTGCCAACCTGTTTTCAAAGTATCATTTTATATCCTCACCAGTGATATATGAGAATTCTAGTTGCTCCATATCTTCATCAGCACTTGGTATTGTCAGTAATTTTAATTTTAGCCATTCTGGTGAGTGTGTAGTAGAATTTCATTGTCATTTGTATTTACATTTCTCTAATGACAAATGACATTAAGCATCATATGTGCTTATTGGTTGTGTATCTTCTTTTGTGGAGTGTCTATTCAAACTTAAATTTTAAAAATTGGATTATCTTTTTAGTATTGATTTAAAAGATTTCTTCATATATTCTGGATACAGGTTCTTTGTCAGAATATTGTATTGTGAATATTTTCTCCTAGTTTGTGGCTAGTCTTTTTACTTCTTAACAATGTCTTTAAAGAGCAGAAGTTTAAATTTTGATGAAGGTCAATTAAAATTTTTTTTCTTTTACATTTAGTGCATTTTGTGTCCTTTATAAGAAATTCTTGCCTAATTCAAGGCTGAAAGATTTTCTTCTATATTTTCTTCTAGAAGTTTTATAATTTTAGCTTTTATGCCTCAGCCTATGATCTATTTTACATCAATTTTTTGTATATGGCAAGAGGTAAAGGTCAGGTTCATTTATTTTTTATACTGATTCCTCCTTGAATTATCTTGACACTTTCATCAAAATCAACTGACCATATATGCTTGGGTCTATTTCGGGACTCTCTATTCTGTTCCGTTGATCTTTATGTCAACAATTTTGCCAGTAGCATGCTGTCTTAATTACTACAGTGTTATAATAGGTTTGAAATCAGGAAGTTTAAGTCCTTCAAATTTCTTCTTCTTTTTCAACATGATCTTAGTTATTCTAGGTTTTTTTCTTTTCCATATACATTTTATAAACACCTGGTCAACTTCTATAAAAAAGGCTGCTGGGATTTTGTTTGGAATTGCCCTGAGTCTGTAGTTCAATTTGGGGGGAATCTGTAGATCACTTCTAACAACAATGAGATTTTTCAGTCAAAGAATATAGTATATCTCTCCATTTCTTTGGGAATTTCTTAATATTTGTCAGCAATGTTGTATAGTTTTTCTCATACAGGTGTTGCATATATTTTGTTAAGTATATCCCTAAGTGTTTGATATCTTTTTGATGCTATTGTAAATGGCATTTTCATAAATTCAATTTCAAGATGTTCATTGCCATTATATAGAAATAAAATTTATCTGTGAATATTGACCTTGTATCCTGCAACCTTTTTAAACTCACTTATTAGTTGTAGTAGCTTTTTATGAGGTTCCTTGGGATTTTCTGTGTATATGGGATTGGAGTTTTTCCCCAGTAAAGATTGTTTTGCTCCTTCCTTTCCAACATGTATGTACTTTATTTTTTTCTTGCTTTATTGCACTGGTTAGAACCTCCTGTACAATGCTGAATCAAAATGTTAAGGGTGAGCATCTTGACTTGTTCCCAGTTTTAGTGAGAAAGCATTCAATCTTCACCATTAAGCAGGATTTTAGCCCTAGCTTTTTTTTTTTTTAATAGACATTCTTTATCAAATTGAAGAATTTCCTTCTATTTCTAGTTTGCTGAGAGCTTTAAATTATGCATGAGTATTGAATTTTGTCCATTTTTATCTGAATTTATTGAGATAATCATGTGGCTTTTCTCCTTTATTCTGTCAATATTGTGAATGATATTAATTAATTTTCAAATGTGAAACCACCTTTGCATTCCTGGGATAAATGTACTTGGTCATTTTATGCATTGCTGTGTTCAATGTGCTAAAATTTAAAGGATTTTTCCTCTCTGTTAATGAGGGATATTGTTCTGTAATTCCTCCTTCCCTCCCTTCCTCTCTCCCTTTTTCTTTCTTTCTTTCTTTCTTCCTTTCTTCCTTCCTTCCTTCCTTCCTTCCTTCCTTCCTTCCTTTCTTTCTTTCTTTCTTTCTTTCTTTCTTTCTTTCTTTCTTTCTTTCTTTCTTTCTTTCTTTCCTTCTTTCAACTTGTATTGTCTCTGATTTTGGTATCATGGGAATGATGGGTATCACAAAATGAGCTGGGAAATTCCTCCTCCTATATTCTTTAAAAAAGTTTGTGTAAGATTGGTGTTATTTCTGCTTTAAATATTTGATAGAATTCACCAGTGAAGTCATCTGGGTTTGGAGTTTTATTTGTGTGAAACTTAATTACAAATCTAATTCTTTAATAGATATAGGACTATTCAGATCTTCTATTTTTTTTTTTGAGTTAGTTTTGGTAATTTATGTCCTTCAAGAAATTTGTCCATTTAATCTAAATTTTCAGATTTATTAACATAATGCTGTTTGTATTGTCCCCTATTGTCCTGCTAGGATTTATAGTGATGCTCCTTCTGCATTCTTGATATTGGTAATCGTGTCTTCTTTCTTTTTTCTCTTGATCAATCTGGTTAGAAGTTTATTAATTTTATTAATTTTTCCCCAATAAACATCTTTTGGTCTTATTGACTTATTCTATTCTATTGTTTTTTCTCTTATGGTTCATTGATTTCTGTTGCCTAGTATTCCCTCCCTTTTTCTTCCTTTGGGTTTATTTGTTCTTCTTTTTCAAGCTTCATCAAGTAGAAGCTTAGATCATTGATTTGAAACCTATCTTTTTTCTAATATAAACATTTGAAGCTATAAATTTCCCTTTAAGCACTTTCTAAGCTGCATCCCACTCATTTTAGCCCCTTCCCTGGGCTTCAGTTTACCCCGAATGCCTACTTCACAGGCTTGGCGTGACCAGCCCCTGCTTTGCAAAGGGGAGACTTCCATAAATGGCCTCTTCACTTCCACTGTTGTTCCTTCTAATTCATTTCCCCAGGACAGCCAGAGGGAAGTTTACCATGTTCTTACAACCTTCCACTGGCTCCCTCTCTACTTAGAAAAATATCCAAGCCCCTATCAAGGCCCTGCATGATCTGGCTCCCATCCACCTCCTGGATCTCATTTTCTCTCTCCTATCTGGTCCCTCACTGCATTCCAACTGTGCTGGCCTTCTTTTTTGTTTCTCTCAACTCATGAAGCTCTTTCTTGCCTCTGAGCCTTTTTAAATGCCATTCGTGTTGTCTGGAATGCTCTCCCCCTGTATCAGTTAACAAACCATCCCCAAACCTAGTAACTTAAAACAACAATCATTCATGATTTCTTAGGAGGCAGTGAGTCAGCCAAATAGCTCTGATGGTCTGGTTGGGGCTTGGTTGACCTTGGTTGGGGCCACTAATACATCTTGGGTCACTGGTGGGTTGGATAGTGGCCCTGCTGATCTTGGCTGGGGTCCCTTACATGTGGGTGATCCGAGGGCTGTTGACTGGTCTAGCCTGGCCTTGGCTGCAATGGCTGAGACAACTTGGCTCTCATCCATGTGCCTCTCTCATCTCTCCAGTAGGCTTGCTGGGGGTGAAGGCAGGAGTCCAAGGGAAGGTAGACTCCTGCAAGCATGTTTTCAAGACTCTGTGTAGGTCAGGTCTCCTAATAGCCTATTGGAAAAGCGAGTCCATGGCCAAGCCCAGATTCAAGGGTGGAGAAATAGACTCTGCATCTTTAGTGGGAAGAACTGCAAGGTCACAGGACCTTGCAAAGGAGAAAAGTGGGAACATCTTCATCCCTGCCCCCTCTTTCTACCTAGTACCTTCTCACGCTCTATCTCCTCCTTGAAGAAGTCTTCTCTGACCATCCTGGAGGCAACAGTCGTCCCCCAGTTTTTCTCAGTCACAGTCTTGGTTTGCTTCCTTCACAGTCCTCAGCTGTAATTCTTTCTCGTGTGTGTGTGTGTGTGTGTGTGTGCGTGTGTGTGTGCGTGTGTGTGTGTTTCCCATGGCCTGGCAGGGGAGCAGGGACCACGTCTGTGTGCCCTTTGTGTCCCCAGGCTCAGCCCAGGGCCTGGCACAATGTAAGTGCTCCGCAAATATTCGTGCACTGCCTCGGGGCAGTCAGTCCCCTTCCCTGAGTTGCCAAGTCCCAGGAGTGGGGCCTTACAGAAAACAGCTCCCACACTCAACCTGGGTGCCGAGGCTGCCCTTGGCGTTCGAAATGAGGCTCACAAGTCAGGCTGAACTGGTGGCCACTCCCTGGCTGGAAAGTCACACTCCTTGCTTAGAAGGGCAGGTCATCCTGCCCCGAGGGACTCACAGGCCTTGCTCTACTGCCCTTCATTCTTAAAATAGATTTAAAAACCCACTCTGTGGAGTGAGGCCCTCTGGAGTTTCAGAACTGGAAGGTCAGAGCCTGTGGGTCCTGGTCCCCTGTGGGTTCGAGGCTGCAGTGACTGCTTGGTGGGACATCATTGGACCAAGCCTGCCTCTGACTCCCGGGTCTGATTCAACCCATCAAATCCCCATGGGACTTCCAGCTCTGTCTCTCTACGTTGTAGCCATAGGGGCATTCGGAAGCCTGCCCAGCTCACCATTTGGGGCAACATTTGGAAGTGAGATATTGAACTGGACCTTCTTCATTCTCTCCAACATTAATGTTAATAATAGTGTAGCATTCCCCCCTTATCTGCCGTTTTGCTTTCCACGGTTTTAGTTACCTGTGGTCAACCACGGTCCAAAAAAATTAAATGGAAATTCCGGAAATAAACAATTCATCTGTTTTAAGTTGCACACTGTTCTAAGCAGCGTGATGAAATAATCTACCCCCGTCCATCTTTGTCCTGCCTGGGATGTGAATCACCCCTTTACCTGCCTGTTAGTCACCTCTTGGTTATCAGATCAGCTGCTGAGGTATCACAGTGCTTGAATTCAAGGGACTCTTATTTTACGTAATAATGGCCCCAAACCTCAAGAGTAGCGATGCCGGCCATTCAGATCTGCCAAAGAGAAGCCGTGAAGTGCTTCCTGTAAGTAAAAAGGTGAAAATTCTCAACATAGTAAGAAAAAAAAAATCATATGCTGAAGTTGCTGAGATCTACTAAGAACTAACCTTCTATTCGTGAAATTGTGAAGAAGGAATAAGAAATTCTTGCCAGTTTTGCTGGTGTACCTCAAACTGTAAAATTAGGGCCACAGTGCATGATAAATGCTTGGTGAAGATGGAAAAGGCATTCAATTTATAAAATATTTTGAAGGAGAGAGAGAGAGAGAGACCATATTCACATAACTTTTATTACTGTATGTTGTTATAATTGTTTTATTTTATTATTAGTTACTGTTGCTAATCTCTTACTGTGCCCAACTTATAAATTAAACTTTATCATTGGATAAAACATAGTATATATAGGGTTAGGTACTATTTGTGGTTTCAAGCATCCACTAGGGTCTTGGAACCTATCCCCTGCGGATAAGGGCAGGGGGGCTACTATAATAGTAGTAAAATATTAACTACAGTTTTCTTGGCATGTACAATGTGTAAGATACTTTGCATAGCTTGGCTCATTCAAGTCTCACAATGACTGTGTGGCTGGTAACATTTCAGACCCATTTGACAGATGGGGAAGCAGAGCACGTCAGAGTGTGTCTGAGGTTGCAAAGTACAGATTTGAATTCAGGTCTGTCTATCGCTGGAGCCAGTGACCTGGTCCACCACCAGGCCCCAGCTGCCCCTCTGTCTCCCCTCCAGCACCCAGGGCCCGGACCAGACCTCTGGCTCTTGCCCTCCCTCCCCGCCCCTTAGCCCCTGCAGGGTCTGTGTCTGAGTAAACCACCCAAGGCCTCTTAGCATCTCCTCTTCCCCACTAGCTGAGCCTCTGGTCACTCAGCTACCGCCCAGCTGGCCCCTGGGTCTGGCTGCTGCTCCAGGGCAGGGAGGGCCCTGTGGGAACTGGAAGGGCCGCCCTGTCAGGGGCCTTTGTCTCTTCCTTAATTGGGTCCCACCGTCTCTCCAGTCCCTGAGAGCCATGAAGCCATGGGCCAAGTCCTCGGCAGAGCGGCAGGCAGAGGACGCTGAGTGGAAACAGATGTGCCCGGGCCGCTTCTGGACCACTGCCAGAGGAGCCTTCGGGCCTGGGAGGATGCTGGGATGCTAGCGCTGGGTGAGGGCTGGGCTCAGAAGGAAGCTGCCTCAGAGCCGAATATTTTAATCTGTTCAGTTTGAGAACAAAATCAAGCCTTCATTTTTGTGTTCTAATCCAAAGGTAATTAGAGAGGGAGCCCGAACTCTGGTGTGTCTTACGGATGGGGAAACTGAGGTCCAGGGCAGGGATTTACCCCAGGTCACCTAGTCCTTTGTGAACTCTGACATGCTATACAAATTAGGGTGGTGATTGGGGTCCCCAGCTTTCCAGTGGCAAGGACTCGTGGGCATCTTTCTTGTGTGGCCTGAGTGACACAAGAGACACCCCTGACCTTCTAGGAAGGGGAAGATAGCCAGTGTCCACATGTTCGGTCAGGTGAACTCCTGCCCCAAGACCACAATGGGCTCCTTAACCACTTACTGGCAAACGGACCCATCTCCCCAGGGGAAGGAGTGTTTGCCTTACTTCAGTGACCCAGTTCCTGGGGTCTTTTGAGAGAGACAGCTCTGAACTGGGAATGGGAACCCTGGGTTCAAGCCCTGAGACTGTCTCTGATGTGCTGTGTGAACTTGAGCAAGCTGCTTCTCCTCTCTGGGCCTCAGTTTTTTCCATCTGAAAAATGGGATAAGAGTAAACTAAGGTCTTCTGTGCAGCAGAGTATATTTTGAAAATCTGGCCCCCTGTTCATTTCTTGTGAGCTTCCAAAATCAGTGCTTTGAGATAGGAAGAGCAGTATTCTCACTCCCTGGAAGGGAATTGAGAGTTCAGAGTGGTGAAGCGACTTGCTCAATGACACACAGCATCTGTGAAGCAACGCTGTGGGGTTGGATGGAGGTTTCTTGGTTTCTAGTTCTGTGGTCATCTCCTCCTCAGGAGACCCACTACCTTCTGCCAGACCACATGGGGACGGCAGCTCTGGGGTCCTCTACCACCTATCATGGAAAAGCTGAAAATGATGGTAAGGGCCACAGCACTGAAGCTGGCTTCACCTTCCTATCAGAAGGGGCTTCAGAGCCTCGACACGGTGCCTGGCCCAGGAACCTCCTCAGCATCCCTTTTGGAGAGTGAGGTCAGCCAGCCTCTGCTGGGATAGCTCCTGGCTTCCTTGGGCAAGGTTAGCCCCGACTGTGAGAAAGCATCCCCCACCTGGGCTGAGACCTGACTCCTTATCAAGGTCTTGCCTGCCCTCCCCGCCCACCACAGCCATACACAGGCTGCTCCCGAGCCTGGGGAGATCCAGCAGGCCCTGGAAATGCGCCCCTCTGCTGCTGCCTTGTTCTGAGGGCCTCCCCGTCTGCTCACCTGGCTCGCATGGCAGAAGCACCCCTACCCTGGGGCTGTGGCTGCCTCGCCCAGACAGGTGGGAGCTGACCTCTCTCTGCCCCTGGCAACACCAGAGGGGCTCCTGGCCCTGACAGCTCTTCTGCTGGACCCTCATGGCGGAAGGGCCCAGACTCCAGGGACAGGCCAGCAGGAAGACTCAGTGGTCTGGAAGTCAGGACATCTGAGTCTGTGAAACATTTCTGCCAGTAACTTGCCGGGTAATCTTGGGTGGGTTGTTTTCCTTCTCCCGGTCTTAGTTTTCTCATCCCTAGAATAGGGATGGTCATAATCCCTGACCAGCAGGGCCTACAGGGTTTGTATAAAACCCAATGCGGGGGTGGGGTTAGAAGTGAAACCTTTGCAGGCAAAAGCACTGGACATAGGTGAGGGCTATGTGGAGCGACATCATCTCACCCAGCGGTGATTCTGGACAAATCTGAGCCTCTCCGCTCCCTTCTGCAGTTGTGGGTGGGTCCTCAGGCAGGTGTGCAGGTCACCTTAAGTTGCCTGCTTCACACCCTTCACAAACCGCTGGGTCCTGGGGCCAGGACCAGGGAGAGGGGGACAAGGCCGTGGGATCAGTAGGGTAGGAAGGATATTCTCTGTTGATGGCAATTCAAAACATTTTTAACACGTTGAAACAAACATGGATATATTATGGAACAGAAGGAGAACTTGGCTCGCGTTTTGAACATAAAACACAAGCTGAGGAGACTTCAAGGCAATGGCAGGCTTTGCCTTGCCTGGCTCTGTCCCTCTCCCCACCCTCCTGCTGGTGCGTGCCCCACTCTCCTTCTGTAGAAGAGGAGCTTGAGGGAGAAACTATGTGGCCCTGGGACCGCCCAAGTCAACCCAACCGATGGAATTTCTGATTAATACCCCTCAGACCCCTTCCTCCATCAAATTCCACTCTTTTTAAAAAAAAAAATTTTTTTTAATATTATTTATTTATTTTTATTTTTGGCTGTGTTGGGTCTTCGTTGCTGTGCGCAGGCCCTCTCCAGCTGCGGCGAGTCGGGGCTACTCTTCCTTGTGGTGCGCGGGCTTCTCTTGTTGCAGAGCACGGGCTCTAGGTGCGCGGGCTTCAGTAGTTGTGGCACGTGGGCTCAGTAGTTGTGGCTCGCGGGCTCTAGAGCTCAGGCTCAGTAGTTGTGGTGCGCGGGCTTAGTTGCTCCGCGGCATGTGGGATCTTCCCGGACCAGGCCTCGAACCCGTGTCCCCTGCATTGGCAGGCGGAGTCTTAATCACTGCACCACCAAGGAAGTCCTCCACTCTTCTTATTTATTATAAACATGCTATTCAGAAGTCTTGGTTAAATACCTGAGCTCATTTCCGTTCCTTAGAAATGAGCTCAGACATTTGTTGTTTAACAAAAAAAGAAATATGGGGACTTCCCTGGTGGTGTAGTGGTTAAGAATCTGCCTTGCAATGCAGGCAACACGGGTTCGAGCCCTGGTCCAGGAAGATCCCACATGCCGCAGAGCAACTAAGCCTGTGTGCCACAACTACTGAGCCTGTGTGCCACAACTACTGAAGCCCATGAGCCTAGAGCCCATGCTCCACAACAAAAGAAGCCACCGTAATGAGAAGCCTGTGCACTGCAACGAAGAGTAACCCCCACCCGAGCAATGAAGACCCAATGCAGCCAAAAATAAATAAATAAATAAATAATTAAAAAAAAAAAAGAAATATGGTAGTTGTTGTCACCGTCATCATCACCATCATCATCATCATTGCCATCATCACCGTCTTGCACAGGCAGGTATTAGACTTTGCTTTTCTGAAAAGGCCAGACTTGAGCAGCGCTGCTCTCACCTGGAAAGGCTGAAGCTCCAAGAGACTGAGCTCCGCAGACATCCACAGGCACACGGATCCCCTAAGGGCCTTGCTGGAATGCAAATTCCGACTCAGAGACCCGAGTTTCCGGTAATCTCCCAGGTGAGAGATGCTGCTGGTCCTAGGACCACCCCTGGGCCCCACGGCCAGTTGGGGATGAAGTTGGGGCTGGCGCCAGCCTCCTCCCCTGCAGCAACCTGCCTACCCTCCTTCCTCCTGCCGTTCAGTGTGACCTGGAAAGCACTGGGTGGCCTGGGACAGGCTCAGATGGCACCACATCCAAAAGGACCAGGCCTGCTCTATCTGTCTGCTTGAAGAATTAGGAAATTAACATAGTGTAACCTCCAATGTAGTAAGCGAGGCAGGCAGGAGCCATGGCGGCATGCTAAGAGCACAGGGTGAAAATTGTTGGGGAACAGGATATTTACAGTCTTGAAGCATCCCCCCAAAGATTACTTGTTAACGATAGAGGGGAGCGTGTTTTGATCCTGGAGGGGCCTGGCTGTCACCACCTCCAGGGGGCCCTCAGGCTGGGCTCCGGCCGTGGTGAGATGGGCTGACGGCCTGTGCCGCCCTTGATGGAAACATTTGGCCTGAAGCTGACGTGGGAACCTCGTGGGACACTCTGCAGGACATCTGGCCAGGGCTCCTCAAAGGGTCTAGTACCATGAGGAACAGAGTTGGGGAGACGTAACTGCCAAATGCCGCACATAACACTTCACTGGATCCTGGATCGGGAAAAATAAACAAATGGGAGTGTGGACGTTGTGTTGGGTGATTTGCCTAAAGAGTGTTGATTATCTTTGGTGTGGGGTTGTGTAGGAGAAGTGTGCCCTTGTTCCTGGGCACGGTGAAGGGTTTGGGGATGAAGTATCATGAGGCCCCATCTTACCTTTGGATGGTTTGGCAAACATGAGATGTGTGTGTCTATGGAGAGGGAGAGAAAGAGAGAGACAGACAGAGACAGAGACAGAGACAGAGACAGAGGAGGAGGAGGAGGAGAGAGAGGTGGCCTGGGTATGGCAAGATGTTAATAGTTGGTGGATCTCCATGAAGGGTATGCTTGCAACTATTCAGTGGGTTAGAAATGTTTTGAAATTTAAAAAATGCATATAATCATAAAAGAAGAAAGTCACCAAAAAGCCATACATCTTTACTGAAATCTCTCTAAGAGACATAAAGGCAGGACCTACATGACAGAAAAATGTCTTAAATATCCTCTTCACCCATCCACCACTCAAAATCTCACTTATTATGGAAGCTGCTCCTCATAAAATCCCCTTTTCTCTCTTTTTAAATCCCCCTTTTCAAAGGTTAGACGACTGGGTGTGAAGTCTTACTCTGGCATTTACATACTGTGTGGCATTGGCCAAATTGCTTAAACCTGCCTGTGCCTCAGTTTCCTCATCTGTAAAATGGGGGGAGCGGATATTGGTACCTACCTGCAACACTGTCATGGGGATTAAATGTTATCCTAGTGCCCAGGGAGCACCCGGCTGACAGCAAGAGCTCAGTAAATGACGTGACTGCCCATGGCAGGTTGTCCATGGCCTTTTTGGGATGCTCAGCTAAGTGAGGGCTGGCCCCATGGTGGCTTCGCAGGTGTCTCTGACTGCCCATCCCACGGTGGGCAGCCGGACACGAGTGCTGCTCAGACCAGATCACATGGGATGATTGTGCAGCACCGCCAGCTGGAGGTTGGGCCTTGCCACGTGCCTCACTGTGACCACCAGGTGGCGGCATTTAATTGCAGACGCTCCTCTTTCCCTGTGGTCTCTTCCCATGTTGAAATGCAGGGGCCACGCTGAGCCAGCTTGAGGTCCTGCTGCACCTATGGTGGACTCCGTATGAGCAAGAAATACATCTTTGTGGTTTTAAGCCTCTTGGATGTAGAAGTTGTTTTGTTTCCAGTACAACCTTATCTATCCCTTCTGATAAAACTGGTTTGCCTTGTCCCAGGCTCAGTCTCCCTGGAATGTTCATCTAGAGGAAGGTCAGTCTTAACTGGACCTTCCCAAGCGTCTCTGACTCCCAGCCAGTGTTCTTAGCCTGTTAGAAGCCTCCAAGCTCAGTTCTGCAGCCCCCAGCAGTCCCTTTGCCCTGGCCGAGGGCCCCTGAAACATGATCACGGAGAGGGCAGCCTCGTTTCCCCAAATATAGGCTCTTATCAGCCCTATCTGCTGCAGGACATTTGGTCATTGTCTTAGTCTAGACATCAGAATTAAAATCTCTTATCAGCTCGTATACTGGGGAAGTTGGGTCAGGCAGTATCAGGGCCAAAATTCCTCTGCTTCCAGCACAGCTGCTGCTGCAGCTGCATCAGAGATGAAGCTTATTGGAAGGGAAACCAGGGATGAGGGAAGGAGCCTTGGACGGAGAGCCAGAAAGCCTGGGCTCCAGCCCTGGCTCTGCTTTTCATTGTGTGATCTCAGGGAGTCTCCTTCCTTTCTTTGGGCCAAAGATTAAATGGATTCCTGCCTGAGGGTCTTTGCACAGTTTATTCCTTTTGCCTGAGAGCTCTCACCATCTCCTTCCCTTGACACTTGCTTAACTCTTGCTCGGCCATCACATCTCAGCCTGAAACACAGGGTCACTGTGTTCCATGCATTGTGTTTCATGCTCGCAGCCTTAGAGCACACACTTGTTTGCTTTAATTACTTTAATTAAAGTAATTAATTACTTGTTCAGAGACTGCCTCCCCACTAGGCTCTGAGCTCTATGAGAGTGACAATCTGTGATTCCATCGGTTTGGCTAAGGAATGAGTGATGTGTGTGGATCTGACCTGTGAGAGCCTCCCTGGCAGCCTGGGCATGGAGGGATGGAAGGTGGTGTTTCAAGGTGCCCAGCCCACCCCTCCCAGGAGTTGCAGGAGGGTCCCTGTCTTCCAGCTCCCTTGGCAAGGGTTAAGCGTGGCCTAAGTGACTTGGTCCTGTGCTGCGCCCTGGTGTCCACCTCTAAGATTACAGTCCCAGACCCTCCCCTCTGCGGAGGAAACTGTCTGCGTGCTTTCCCTGCCTTGTTGTGTGCATTCCTAACAGCAGCCTTGTGAGATGGAGGTCTGTTCGTTTATTTGAAAAATATTTATTGAGTACCTATTATTTGCCAGGCACTTTGCTAGGAGCTGGTGCCTCACTGCTGAACTTTCTTCCCTCACGGCGCTTACATTTAGGTCTGTGATGGGGAAGGAAGACAGTAAATAAAGAAACACACAGAATTGTGTGGGTGTACACGTGTATGCATGTATGTGTGTGTATGTGTTTATGTACACGTGTGCATATACGTGCGTGTATTTGTGTGTGTATGTGGACAGCACGCTGGTGGCCCAGATGTTAACTGACTTGTCCAAGGTCACAGAGATGCTGCTGGATTTGAACCCTGTTGTAACGATCATAGCTCGTAACTGCATAACCCTAACTCCCTGCCACGTGCCGAAGTCAGTGTTCTTTACATATGTGTTAATTTGTTTTATTCTCACAACAACCCTATTGTTATCCCATTTTGCAGATGGGGAAACAAAGCACAGAGAGGCTAGATAATTTGCCCAAAGTCACTTATCTGCTAAATGGCGGAACCAGGACTTGAACCCAGGCACTTTGGCTCCAGAGCTCATCTTCTTAACACTGTGCTACACAAACTCAGAGAGTTTTGACATCCAGGGCTTCAGTGATGGTGACCACAAACCCAGTGCCACCCTCTCCTCCCACTGCAGCCCAGAAGGATCAGAAGAGCCCATCCTGGCCAGTCCTCTGTCTCCAAAACATCCAAGATGGCTGAGTAGCCTCTTGACCCACGACCCACGAGAGAGTGGGGAAGAGAGGGTGTCGCGGATGGTCCCTGCTCTCAGGGAGCCTGATGGGCTGGCTCTGGGAGCAGAACCAACCCTGCTTAGCTATAAGGTAAGGAGCTCAGGTGCAGAGAACAGGGAAGGCTTCTTGGCGGAGGTGAGGGCTGGGCTGGGCCTAGAAAATTGAGTAGGACTCAGATGTACATTTCCAAGAGGGAATGGGGTGAGCTGAGGCTCGGAGAGAGGAAGCATGAAGCCGCCCACGGGCTCTGAGCTTCAGGGTTTGCCTGCCAGTCCAAGGAGCTGGACCGCCTGTTGGCTGGGGGCCCTCAAGGGGAAGGACAGGTTCAGGTCTGGGCTTTGGAGGAGTCTCTGGCTGCAGAGTGGAGGGTGGGCTGGGGGTCTCCCTGAAAGAGGGAGACCAGGTGGGGCCTCTTGCAGGCGTCCAGGTGAGAGCGGCAGGGACAGCCAGGGGAGAGAGATGAAGGGCTCACAGAGGCTGAAGCCAAGGTGAGTTTTGGGATGACCTGGCCTGCCCCCCTCCTCCCACCTCTCTGACTTCCTTTCCTCTAATTTCCCCCCACTCACTCTACTCTTTGCTCTTGCTTTATTAAAGAAAAATTATTCTGACACTTGTTAAAATGGTAAAGACTTTATTCAAGACTATTGCAGTAGGGGAGAGAGACTGAGCCCAACTCTGAGTGCAGCAAAGACAGCTGGGGACTCCTAAGCAAGGAGCAGAATGAGGGGTCGGTGGACAGCAAGTTACTAAGAGCAGGCTTCAAGGGTAGGGAGGTGCTCGCTAAACTGGCCTAACAGGATTCTGCTAAAGGCAGGCCAAGGACTTGGATGTCAAGGGTAGGGGGATTCTTGCTAGACTGACTTAGGATCCTTTGCTAAAAAACGTCTTCAAATATGTGACCAGGCACACACGCACATATGCACACATAGACATATAGACGTGTGCCTACACACACAAGAACTCATATACATACACACACCCACACATACGTATACACACGTGCACACAGATGCACACGTGTGCACACAATGCATACGTGAGCGCACACACACACGATATATACACAGACATTGTACGTATACATGCGCACACACAGGCACACACAGGCACATACACATGCACTTACACACAGGCACATACACATGCACTTCCGACACCCTGACTCTGACCCCCTCCTCTGGCCACAGCGCCATGCTAGGGTTCCTTGGGTATCTGTGGACTCAGACCTGAATGGGTGACCCCAATGAGCCTCTGCTGCCACCTTGTGGCCACTTCTCAGATAGCAGCAGAGTCCTGGGAAACTCTCAGCTGCCCCAGAGCCTGGCCCACCCTGGAGCACTTGCTTTTGCCAATTGCTGTGGGTGATTAGTGGGGCCTGGAGCAGGGTGATGACCCAACTCTCACCGTTACCCTCTAATCCTCTTCATGCCCCCCACCTCCAGGCCTCCAGGGTGCTCTTCCCTCTGCTTAGGGCACCCCTCACCCCATCTCCCCCAACTGCTCTGTGAGCCCTTTGAGGGCAGAGACTGTTGTGCTCATCTCCAGATCTGGGGACCTCATGTGGCCTCTGGAACAGACAAGTGCTGGGTGAGCAGGGGAGGGAGGGGGAAGGAAGGAAGGGGGAAAAGATGGGCTCGATAAACTGTTACCCACCCCAAGTGACAAATGATCCAAGTTTTAACAAGGAGAGAGAACAAAAGCCCGAGATTTTTTTCACAATCTTTTTATCTTGCTCTAAGTTATTACTTGCTTTCTGATATTTTTATCAGAAATAAATGCTCATCTCTAAATGCTCCCCAAAGGCAAACGTTATTGGATGTGACCTATGTCTGTCACCTCCATGGAAGAGGAGACACTTAAGCTGTAATGGGGGAGGGGTGATCTTTGCAAGTGAACGTTTGAAACAGTGAGAGAAACCTCCCTAGTGGGGGCTGAGAACTCAGTGCTGGCAACATCTGATGACTATTTGATATGATTCTGAGTAGGTAATAGAAGGAACTTTGTGGAAAACCCCTTTCAACTGATGTCTATTTCTTGGAGTTCTGAACTGTCTCTCACTACCTTTTAAAGAGAAGCATTTAGGTCTTTTTAAAGTCTGGCAAGACGAAGGGCATCTTCTCTGATATTTGGCCAAGAATTAATTTAAAAATGTTATTTGAACACACATTATGCACCAGTTCCAAGGTGCTGGGATAGAGTCATGAATGATGCAGACAGAATTCCTGCCTTCATGGGGCTTACATTACAGAAGGGGAGACAGAGAGTAAACAAATCAACAGAGGTGTGTGAAATCCTGCCAGGTAATGATGAGGACATGAAGAAAAATATAGCAGGGTGAGGGGACAGAGAGTGACAAGGGCACAGTTTTAGGTACATGGCCTAAAAGAGGCCTTTCTGAGGAGGTGACACATATGAATCCACCTAAAACAAGTGAGCAAGAAGGCAGGACACTTTGATGTATACCCTGAATAAAATATTTTGATTTTTTTAATTCTTAAAAATTACACAAGTAATTTAGGTTTATTACAGACAATTTTGAAAGTACAGGTAAACCAAAAAAAGTGCTCATAATCGCTTTACCTGCAGGTATACACACGCCTGGAGTGGGGACTCCTCTAGGTGCCTACAGTGGATACAATTTAAGACTGAATTATCCTGTCTCTGAGAAATGTACTTTGGACCAGCTGTGTGGTTGTCTTTTTGAAGCCAAGGACCAACCGTGCCCTGGGTGTTCCTGTCTTACACGGGTTTCCTGGAGTCATTTATGTCATCCGGCCCCCACATGACTCTGAGTTGGTGACTCCTGCTGTGTCCTGGCCTTTCCACAAGAGGCGGGCATCAGGAAAGCGGCAGACACGGGTTATGGGAAGACTTCATCCCAGGCAAATGTAAGAGGTGGTTGGGTTGAAAGGACTGACTGCGGCCACTTCAATTCTCGAACCAGTCAGAGAGATGGCCAGGCGATTCTCCAGTAGAGAAACTGAATCGCTCACAAACAAATGTATGAAGGAGTGTTCAGATTCATTTGAAGTCCAAGAAGTGCGCATTAAAACAAGTCACTTTGCCATACAGCAGAGACTGGCACAACATTGTAAATCAACTATACTTCAATAAATTAAAAACAAAAAACAATACTGCCCGTCGGATGAGCAAGATAGCAAGTTGGATGGTACCAAGTGTAGGAGCAAATGTGGGAAACAGCCACAATGCATCAGCAGTGGAGGGTTATCCATACAAATAGAACGGCCATTCTGGAGAACAATCTAAAACCAGCAGCCCCACTCCTTGATTTATAGCCTGGAGAAAATCATCCAGGAGAACACGCTTTGGGACAAAAGGGGAAATAGGAAGCACTGCAGGTGCCCATCTCTATGAGAAGGAATGAGGCAACATGGAGGACACCCGTTCTGGCATGCCATTGGCAAACAGCAGCAACCAAGGAGATGGACGGACGGCACGTTGGAATGGATCTCTAAAACAGGGTTAAGTGAACAAATAACGAATAGAACAAGGTCTATAGTGCAGCACCATCTGGGTACATGTTAGCTCCTATCATTTGGACATTTAGAATTGCATAGACAATTCTGTTTGGTCTCCATCCCATTCCCCCTGGTCCCCATTACGAAGTTGCCTTTTCTACCTGGATACTTTCTAGGATTTCTCCTTTTTTTTTTTTTTTTCCTCCTTTGAAAATTTTGCTGTAGCATTGCTTACAACGTCCTGGGTCCTTTTGCTCCGCACACACAGTTCTTTTTGCAGCTCAGAAGAGTTTCTTTGTGTTGCTTCTTTAATTCTAGAGTTTGTTTCATTTGTTCTGGCTTCTCACTCATGAACACCATTTTTTTTCATTTGTCTGCTGTCTCTTCTTCCCCATTTTTCTAAAATGATCATATTATCAATTGTAATTTTTATTTACTTGTCTTTTTCTTCTGTGTTCTTCTCTGAACCACCAATTCAACTATCTGTGAATTCCAATGTTCACTGCCACCAGTATGGCTTGGGTCCTGCCATTGTGTTTCTAGTTTCCTTGCCGACTCCCTTGTCTCACCCACCTCCTTCTGCATCTCATCTTGTTGCTTTCTGCAGGCTCCATGCCTTCTTAGGCTCTAGGAAGATGTCTGAAATGACTTGCAGTGGGTCATTTTTGGAGGTTTATTCACCTCCTGGACACTGCCCCATATCTCCTGTACAATTGTTTTTTCATGACTTCCATGTTGGGGTTTTTGAGTTTTTTTTTTTTTTTTTTTTTTCCTTTTTGCTCACCCTCAAGTGAAGCCAGAAAACAGATCTGCTCTCTTTTTACTGGGTTGGTGATCTACTCCTCCAGTCCTTCAGCAGGAGGGCAAGTTGATGTTTGTAGATACCAGCTGTCAACTTTAATAATATCCTAGCCAGTTATTTTACTAACAAATGGGAGTTTATTCAGGAATAGCCAGAGGAATTGTAAACTGGGAGGTGTGAACTATGGCGGACCACAGGCAAATCCAGCGAACAAGTCAGGGAACTTGCTTTTATAGGGAAAAGGGGAGAGTTGAGAGGGGCTGTAATAACCAAAGTTTCCATTGGAGGAAACTGAGAGTCCATAGTATGGAGGTTTCTCATTGGTTGGACTACTATGGTCTCTGATTGGCTGGGCTACCTTTGGGCAGAGAGGCGCTTTCTTCTTCCTGCTGGTGGTAAAGTAGGCAACACCTTCCTGTGGGAGATGTAGGCATAGGTGGCTTCCTGTTTGGAGTAAATGACAAAGCATGACTGCAGGGTGAGAGCTCCCAGGCCTGTCCCGACTCCAGTTTTAGCTGAGGTTTCTTTAATTCCGCACAAATTTCTTATTTCTAGCGAATTTTCACATAGTTTCCTTGTGACTTCTTCTCCCTTCTGTTGTCTGCTTCTCTATCATCCTGAGCGATGTTGGATGGCAGAATTGTCCCTGCCCCCCAACTGCCCCCCACTGCCACGGGCACTTTCTCATGCCTCCCACTGCTGCCCTGCACAGGACTCGTCCTCTGGGAAGCACCGCATCGTTGCCAACCCTGTCCTCTTTCTTCAACTTCTGCGCAACGTCTGAAGGTAAGAGAGGACAGCTACCAGAGTCCTGGTTGGCACAGGCCTTGGGTCGGGGAATAGAGGGTGAGAAAGCTGTGAAGCATCTTCCTGTCTTTCTCATCCAGATGGTTCTTTGCACTGGGAACCTATAAAGCGGTCTTTTAAAAACCCAAACTGAATCAGGTGACTCCCTTCTTAAAGCAATTGATCCACTCCCCATTGCCCTCCTGTTAGAGTCTGAGTTCCTTAATAGGCTTCACAGTTCTCCCTAATCTCCTCATGGCCTCCTCTCAAGCCTTAGTTCCCCTCACTGCCCTTGAACTTCATGTGGCTTCCTGAACCCTCCACGCTCTCCACAGACCCCTGTGCCTTTATACAAGCTGCTCCCTTGGCGGCAATGGCCTTCCCCTCCCCACCCCATCTCTACCTGGAGCTGACTAATAAGATAGGGCTCAGATACATCTCCTGCAGGAGCCCAGCTCTGATGTTCCTGATAGATGAGGTCCCCCAACTCCCACCCTGTGCTGCGTTCTTTCATCCAGTCATTCCTTACACATATCCTGGATCTGATTTAGCTTCAGACACTCTGGCATCCCTTCTTACACTGTCCTGTGGGGAACAGATCTCATTCACTGTGTCCCCAGGGCCCAGCAGTCCGTAACTCATTCAATGCTGACAAAACTTAACAAAGGAGCCCACACTACCATCACAAACCTGAGCCATGCTTCCACTAGAGGGCAGCACTACACAAATGTCACCTTGAGACCCAGTTCCAACAGTTGGTGGTGATGGGCTTCGGGGAAGGGCAGTCAGAAGGGCCCACAGCCTTCAGCCGGGCAGCTCCAGAATGTCCCAGGCTTCTGACTGAGGTCCTTCAGCTATGCCCTTGGCCTGTCCCAGGACCACACATCCCATCTAGTTCAATTTTGTTAAGAAGGTTTTAGAATCCAGGAAAGCATGTGAGGGCCAAGAAAAGGGAGGGGCCTTCTCCTGGTGGAGGAAAAGGCTCGGACTAAACCTTCAAGGGCTGTGTTTAGGAAATGCAAGGGTGGAACTAATATCATGCAATTGGACATTTACTAAACTATTCCTTTTTGGTTTAGCATTAAAAACAAAAACAAAAACAAAAACCTCATTACCTAAATTGCTTTAGAAATCTGGAAAGACCTATGCATAATCTGTCTTTCCAAAGATAGAAACTCAATCCCCCTCTGCTGTTGGGAACAGAATATAAAAATAATCACCAGCTTTGGGGTCTGAATGCCACCTCGATGGGGAGGAGATTGGTTGTAGGGGGGCAGTGCCAGCCTTGCAAGGAAAGGTGGGCAGAAATTAGCATCCCAAACTGCCCTCTGCAAAATTGTCATTTAACCAGGTTAAAAAAAGATATTCCCAAATAGGCTGCTTATGATGGCCTCAGAGCTGATGTGGAAGCCGCCAAATGTGTGTATTTGTGGAGTTGTAAGTAGGTCAGATATTTCTGTCGCTAATTATTACTTGTGAAAAAATATGTCGTGAGCTTGCCGCAGGGAGAGAATATCGAAAGCAGCATTGATCTTTGGAAACTCCAGCCAGATTTATTCGTACAGGGCTGGCATCCCGAGGACTCTGTCGAAAGAGGAGGAAATGTCCTAAATCCAGGTCCACAGGGGGCAGTTGCAGGAACTCCAGCAGGAAGTTGGGAAACCTGGGTCCTAGCCCTTGATTTTCACTTCCCTTTCCTGGGCTTCAGTTTTCTCATTGGGTTAGATTTTTATATTCAGTGCAAATGTTGTCTGATGCCATGACCTCCTTGGTGGAAAGTCATTTTCTGGGGACCTGGGCTTTCCCTTCTGTTTAAGGGATAAATTTTCCTGTTCTGGGAGATTTAGGCAAGGAATCAGTTCAGAAGTGAGATAAAAATTTTTTGGCATTGAATGTTAGCAGGAAATTTTGCTGCACTTGGATCAGACTCATGTGCCTAAATATTTGCTGAGTGTTGAATATGTGTTGGACATCGTGGCAGGCATGTTGGGCACACAAATGCATGTGACTCTGCCCACTCTGTATATCTAAGATTGGTGGCTCCTTCTTACTGAGTTTCAGAGGGTGAGATGATTTGTCCAAGGTTACACGCATAGGAAGTAGCAGAGTAGGGATTCAAACCCAGCTTCTCGCTTCAGTATCCTAAACCAGCCCCCATAGCTACGCTTGAGCGAGTGGTTAGGAGGGCAAAGATAACCCCTCCCCTTCTCCTAGATGTGAAGTCTGGATACCAGGGCAAGATGCTGCTCTAATTAGTTTTATATTACAGGCTCTGAGACTTGTCAATGCTTTATGCAAAGTTATGCAGAATATGCAAATCAGGGGTGGCTCTGGTTGTGTTGTTACCAGTGCAGCACCTGTGATTTTCTGATCTGAAAAGTTCTGCCTGCAGAGCTTCCTGGTGGCGTGGGCAGTGGGAAGGGTCCTGGGCTGCTTTCCACAAAGTCACACGTGCTCTCAAGTCCCCTATAAGAGTTGTGTCCAGGAGTTGGAATGTAAACGCCCTTGCCATACAGACAGTATTAACCCCAAATATTTGGGCAGGAATGAATTTAGTTGATCTGAAAAGTTCTTGTTTTTATTTTTAAATAGGTGGGCCTGTTTCCTCGCCTTCAAAATGGGTAAGTTGGTCTCAATGATCTTTAAGGTCCTGTGATAACTACGAGTCTTCAGAATCCTGTGTCGAGGCTTCTGGAAAGGACAATCTGCTCTCTTTCTTTTCAATACTCTGCTTATGAGGCTTCTGCCCCTACCTCTCTCCTGCACGCCTCACCACCACCCCTTGTTCACTCCCCCTGCAAGCTATTTGGCCCTCTGGAACCTGCTGTGCCTTTTTTTTTTTGCCTCCCATGCTTTGCAGGTGCTGTTTCTGTGCCCTGGAATGTCTTTCTCTCTCTTCTCCAATGTCTAACTCCTTCTCTTCCTTCATGGGCCAGCTGAGATGTCACCTCCTCCTGCCCTGCACCCCAGGCAAGACCAGGCAGCCTCATCCCGAGTCCTCTTGGACCTAGCTGGCTAGCCGGGAGGTAGCAAGCCCAGGAGGTGGTCAGCCCACTGGGGACAGAGACCCCAGGCATGTGGCCCAAGACTGTCAAAGTCGTCATGCCTCAATATTTAAGGAATTAACAAATCAAAGAATAAATGCATCCACTCGTTTTAGTTTAGAATTGTCCAAAGGAAGCAGTTGCAATGAACTCCCCCTACCTAGCTTGTGACTTTAGACTAAAAATAGATGTAGGGACACCAGGCTCCTCTAACTCCCTAATATGAATTTTAATTTTTAATAACTTGAGAAATCAGTGAACTATACCTATGGGAAAATGATGAGGAATCAGCCACATAAATTAATGGAAAGTATGTGTTCACATTATCTAACTATATTAAGTGTGAATAATAATTAATTATAGATTCTACATGCGGTCTTGTCTTTGAGAATTCAATGTGAGAGAATTTAAAAAGTCATTCATCACCCCCCTGTGCTCCACCCCAGGCCGTAACATAAAAAGCAATGGCCAAAGAATTTTCCATAATTTATGAAAATCATCATCTTAGAGAAAAAATAACTCTCAGTAGGAGCGTAATAACTGGGAAAAAGAAGCTGCATCAAGTATGGTTGTTAATGCTGTTGTAATCACCTGACCACCCTTCCCTTTCTCCCCTGCATTTATTCATCCTCCCGTTCATGCACACCACTCTGTGGTGTACGGAGAGGTGGTCTAGCCAGTGGATATGAACGTGAGCTCTAGAGCCAGATTGTTTGAGTTCAAAGCCAAGCTCATCTACTTTGCAGCTGTGTGGTCTCAGGCAAGTTGCTTAACTTCTCTGTTCCCCACTTTCCTTACATATAAAATGAAGATAATAATAGCTCCTATTGCGTAGGGCTGGTGTGTGTGTGTGTGTGTGTGTGCGTGCAAGGGTAGTACATAAGCCAATACACATAAAGTGCTTAGCACAGAGCCTAAGCACCCAATAAACACTAAGTCTGGTTGTGAGCCTGACATTAATACTGGGTGCTGCTTAAGATGGACTGAGTTTCTGTCGTTGAAGAGTTTGCTGACTGGTGAGGGAAACAGACTGTAAATAAGCAAGCTCATTTAAAATTACAAGTTGTGTGTGTTACATATGGAATGAGGAAGGTGCTATGATAGGGAGTGATAGATAGGGTGCTATGATAGGGCTTCTCACATAAGGGGGACAGGGCCACTTCTCTGAGGAGGTGAAATTTTGGTCAAGATCCGAAGGGAAAGAAGAAGCTGGGGTAGTGAAGTGTCAGGGCAGAAGGTTTCAGGTCTTGGCTTGTGTGCTATTATCTACCGGGGCTGCCCTTTTCTTGTTTCCATTTTTTAAAGTGTGGACCTGCCGTATCAGCTATTAAGACAGACCATAGAGCCACAGTGATAAGAACACTGCTGTAAAGGATATAGAAAAGTTGGTAGGTAGTGGCACAGACTTGATCATAGTTTTTGCTAAAGAGGTGCCACAAGACAATGGGGAAAGGACAGAGTTTGGAAAACTGGCCTGCTCTAGGGAGAAAAAGAAAGCTAATTCTGCATTACCCCACACAAAAGCTGGACCCCAGATAGGTTAAAGACATAAGCTTAAAACTCTAAAGGGAGTGGAAGAAAATTGGGATAATAGGTTTCTGATTTGGGGGGTGGGGTCAGAAAAGACTTCCTAACCAAGACCAAAAAGGCACAATGAGCCAAAACATTGTTAAATTTGACTATTATAATTAAGGACTTCTGTTCAGCAGAGGAGAGCATAGACAAAATAGGCAAACAGATGCCAAGCTGGGCTTACGTAATACGTCTGTATTACGTCTAAAACAAAAGGTGATTGTTACCTGTAATGTACAAAAGACTCCTTCTGACCAATAGGGGAAACCCCCCAGTAAATTCATTACAAATAGCCAACAAGCTCATGAAGAGACGCACCAACGTGCTAAAATCCAAGATATGCAAATGAAAACAAGACACACGGAAGCCACCTTCTAAGCCTCAGAAGGGAGACATGTAGAAAGGTAGGTGACACCAAGGATGCAGGGAGAAGGGGATGCAGTTGGGAGCCATTCTCAGGAACGCTGAGGACCACAGCACAAGGGCAGTTGGCTGAGAGACCAAGGGCATCCCGAAGGCCAGTCACTGCACCAGGACGAGCCATGCCCATGGCCTAGGGCTGGCTGTGCCTGGAGGACGGAGATCCCCTTCCAAATCACGCAAGATACCTCCTGCCAGCCGGCAGGTTGGTGGGGCAGCATCTACCTGGAGGGGGTGCCCTCCTCTGGTCCACACAGAGCCGCCATTTGGGCTACAGGGCCCTGGCCTTTGGAAAGCCATTTGTCCACGTTTAAGGAAATTACTTATCCAGCAAGACCACTCCTGGATGTCTGTCCCAGAGACATCACATAGGACAAAAGGGAACCTGCATAAAGTGCCACGGCTGCAGAGTTTGGAGGGTCAGGGATTTTGGAGGTCACCCAGGTGTCCATCCCTGGGGAAGTGGATGAGAAAAACACAGTGGATTCTCAACATGGGATACTGTGCACAGTTAGAAGCAACTATTACATACCACTGAACACACTTTGGTGCTGAGTGGAAAAAAAAAGAAAAAAAGAATCAGACTGAGAGCTTTAGCATAGAATTAGTCATGTTAATTAAAAGCATATACAAACACAGAACAGCATGACATGTTCTGTAAGGATTCATACATATATATTTTTTAACTAATTAATCTATTTTAAAAATTTTTTTGCTGTGTTGGGTCTTGGTTGCTGCGTGTGGGCTTCTCTTGTTGCAGAGCATGGTCACTAGGGCGCGCAGGCTTCAGTAGTTTTGGCTCGTGGGCTTGGTTGCTGCACGGCATGTGGGTTCTTCCCGGCCGAGGGATCGAACCCGTGTCCCCTGCATTTACAGGCAGATTCTTAACCACTGCGCCACCAGGGACATCCCAAGGATTCATACATACTTAAGAATATATATCAACCATATCAGTAAGGATGCCTATGGGGGAAGGGGGATGATAGTGGGGATCAGGGATGAAGGAGGAAAAAAATTTAAAAAACAGAAACGTGAACCCGTGGACAGGGTCCTGGTCAGTTCAATGGTGAGAATGTGCCAGGGGTGAGGAGATGAGGGCTTTTGCTCCCCACACCTGAGTCTGATAAAAGTGTAAAGACAACAAAACTGATACAAAAGCATGATCCACCCTGTCTGTTGTGGCTGAGCCCACACTTTTCTCCTTCAAGGGCTGGGCGTCATTTCTTTTCTCCTCCGAGAGCCCCGGACACATGTTTCGCTCAGCTTGGGAAATCGTGAGCCTCTTGAAGATGGACAATTATTTATTTGTCATCTATCTTTCTACCAATTGCAAACAGCAGGGCCTAATAAAAGCTTGCTGCATTGCTTTCCTTGCACTTTAGAGCAGCATAGCACCTCCACATGTTGATGAGTATGAAGGGGGAAAGTGGTGGACACCCTGACCACCTGCCTCCAGTCTACCTACTCGGCCCGTTGATTTGCTCGCCTTTCACAACGTTTATCTCAGTTGTAATTACTTGTTCATTCTAAGGCTCCCCCTCTGACCTGTCGGTGTCCTGATGGAAGGACCAAGCCTGCCTGACTTCTTGCTGGATCCTCGCACCCCACTGGCCCTGCCTCGTTGACTGTGCTGATAATTAGTTGTCAAACAGATACATCAGTAAATGAACGAATAATGAGCAAATGGATGAGTTTGCATCTTTGAAGAGCAGGTCGTATCCTGTGTCATTCTGGGGAGACGCACGTATTTCTTGGAAGGCATAATGTCTCTCAAAGGAATGGAAAGGTCATCCTTTGATGCATTAGGTCCCTGTGGGTGACGGCATTAGGTCTGTGGCTTTCCACAGTGAATATGCAAGGCCTCAGCTCACCATCCACTGTCCAGAGAGCTCTGATAACGGGCACCAGGGAGGCCGCTAGATTCTGGCTCTCGATCTGGATGCCGAGACTTATTAAGATACAAAACTAAAGTGTGAGCTGCCGAGCTGGAAGGTATGATTAGTGTTTACGATGCAGACAGACAGACTGGGAGGGGAGCTCATTGGCTGCAATGCACCCCTTTTCCTGTACATAAACTCGTCACCATGGCAATTGTTTTCTCTGCAAGTTCCCTCCAAGCAGCCATTGGTGTTTCTTGATTTCCACACAAGGATGACCTTGTTAGGTCTTGTTAGATGGAAACAAGACAAACGCTCCAACAACACAGGCTTCCTCTGCCCAGTTTCCCTCGGGCTAATCACAACACGCCTGAGATGCCCCTTCAGGTGGATTAAAATGAGACGCTTGACGGTTAATTTAAATAACAAACAGTGTCAGCCGCCATCTGCATCTGCAGAGGGCCCCCAACCCCTCAGCTGTTCCCCTTAAGCAAAAGGATCTGTCTTCTGGTCCAGCAAGATTATAAAAGCCCGGGCCAAGAGACTCCAGGACTCCCCCAAATACCAGTGCTGGTGCCATAAGGACTGGGCCCTTATGGGAAACTGCAGTGTCTCAAAGTTGACAAGACCTGCAGTGCCAGACCCTCTGCCCAGCACCCCCTTAGGCCTGGCAGTTTACTGATTTCATCCTTTTTCACCCCTATTAAAGGAAACCTGGGTGCCTTGACCTATTATTGCTGTTCTGTTAATGATTGGCATAAATATTACCTTCTAATTACACAGAATTTTGAATTTTTTCCCCAAAACCTTTGCTGGGTTATTTCACTGTCCTGTTTTTCCAAATAGTCTGTTTCCATTCATCTAAGATTTTAGTGGGACCACTCCCTGGGGTGGTAAGAGAGAGTCATGCATGTTTCTTTCTTCCAGAGACTGGGTACTGCTCCAAACTGGAGGGGGCTGGGCCCAGCTGGACCCAGTGCGGCTCCTAGGCTGCCTTTGCTGGAAGAGCCTTATTGGTGGCAGGGAGACTGAGGCCACCGCGTGCAGCGTGGTGCACACAGTGTGAGGTGCACGCACCACATTGCGGCAGAGCCAGGTGTGGGCCACAGCCGCCACCCCAGCCGCCTCCCAGGCAGGAAGAGATGGCCGGGCCCCCTCCTGGCAGGGTGGGAAACCGAGGCCAGCACCCTTCTCCATCCCTGAACTGCCAGTCTCACCGTCGCCTCGACTGATCATCACAGCAGCTCCTGAACCCGTCTCCTGGTGGGGTGGCAGCCGGCCCCCCAGCCTTCCTTCTTGGATGATAGCAGCCCCTCAGCAGCTTTCTTTCAGGAGCAGTCTCTTCCTTACTTGATGTGGTTTGGGTAGGGCATCCCCAGACGTTAGGGTTTAATTGGTCTGGGGGCGGCTTGAGCGCTGGGATTTTTAAGAACGCCCCAGGTGATTCTAGAAGGTAGCCAAGCTTGAAACCCACTGCCTCTTCCCCTGGCCCAGGGATGGGCCGATAAACCAAAGTGGGCCAATCAGAGTCTTTCCCTAGGATTTCACTGTGGATAGAAGAAGGTCTTTCTTTCAAGGCTATTAGTGGGAACTAGGTCAGCCTGTCTACACTCAGCCCCTGCTCACCCCCTGCAGCCGCCCCTCTCCTCACGCCTGCTTCCCAGCCCCTCCCTGGATCACTGGTGGCCCTCAGAATTGCTGGGCTACTCCCTGGAAATGCACCTTTGCAATATGGTATTTCTTTCTCTGGGAAGGGCTTCTTTCTCACGAAGTCCTACTTAAGCTGGAAGAACCAGGTAGGCATGATGTACCCATGCTGGCTCCCCCCGTGGACTGGGTCTGGGCTGCTCCCCTGCACTGCCCCAGCCCTGGAGGCTCCACTGAGGACCTCACCACTGGGTTGTCATCATCTGTCCACACCTGTGTTCCTGCCAGACTGTGGGCTCTTCTGAGGCAGGGGTGCGTCCTGTTCCAATTCACCCCCTACGTTTAGCTCACAGCTGGGCACAGGGTGAGGCCTGATGAATCTTGATTTGGTAAGTGAGCCATATTTAGCTCCCAGAAGCATGGGGGAAGCGCCGGCTGTGGGCCTGGGGCTCATCGTGTCTCTCCATGTGCCTGAGAGGGAGGGGGAGGTGAGAATGGTAGAAAAAGAGGGTGTCACAAAACAGTGGGGAGAGGGAGGGGGAGGGTGAGGGAGGAGTTGGGGGAGGGCACAGTGCTCAATTCTTTTGTCCCTTCCTTCACTTGACACATTTTCTGAGCTCCTACTCTGAGCCATACACAGAAAGTTTCCCAGAGATGAACTAAGGTACAGATGATTAAAAGAAAACCATCAGTCATTTGGCCTTTTGGAAGAAACAGTGGGGGATTTGCAGAGTCCAACCCTTCTGGTGAGTGTCTTAATTTTCTACTCTGCTGGGCAGGGTGGGACACGGCTTCACAGAATGAGGCACTTAGACGTGAGAGATGGGGCACCTGGAGTGTCTCCTGATGCTTGGAAGACCTCCAAGATAATGCTGGTTACTTTTCTGGTTTCCTGGAATGCTGGTTTCAAAGTACACAGCCATCCTGCAGCAAACATCATGGCATTGCCTCTTGATTTTTTTCTCTCTGGCTCCAAACCAGTGGGGTCCCTTTGTTTATGGCCTACAGGGAAACCAGAACAACCATGAAAAATTACATTTTATGAACCTGCTGTTTTATAAAACTATGTTTATAAAGCTACAAAACAAACAAACAAAAAGGACCAGCAGGGATCGAACCAGCGCCCCCTGCATTGGAAGCGCAGAGTCTTAACCACTGGGCCACCAGGGAACTCCTGGGATAGCTCAGAAGTTCAACTGATCCAAGCCAGGCTGGGCTGATCTTGGCTGAGCCCACTCACATGTCTGAGAATTCCAGTCAGCGTGTTCCTTCCAGGGATGTCAGGGGTGCACTGAGAAATAAAATAAGGTTCTGTGAGCAAATAAGTTTGGGATCCGCTGGGTTAAAGAAAGTTCGCTTATTCATTGATCCAACAAACATTCATTGAATGCTTATTATATGCCATTGTTCTAGGGCCTGGGAGCACATCAGTGAATAAAGCTAAAACAGACAAAAATCCCTGCTTGGGGATTATAGTCTAGTAAAAAGGTTGAAGAGTTTTCTTTTCTGCAGGACTTCTCAGAGCCTTTAATATACTAAGGGGCATCACCCAAAGAGGACAAGGCATGCAGTGTTGTCCAGGGTTACTGGACCCTGGAACTCTTATTCTGCGGGGCACTGGCAGAACTGATGTTCTGTGAAATAGACTTTGAGAAACACTAACCCAGTCCAACCTCCTGTGGTACAGATGGGGAAGCTGAGGCCATGTTCAAGGTCACCCAGGCAGGGCTGGTGCTGGAGCATGGTCTCCTGACTCACTGCTCAGTGCTCTTCCACATCCTTTCCCCTTGATCTTATGTTTTCTTTCTTTCTTTTTTTTTAAGGCCAAACCTGGCTTTAGAGTGCCTGAGATTTGGGAGGCTCCGATGAACTTAGATGCTTGAGATCAAGATTGCTGGGAGCTCCCAAGCCCTCCACGGGGCCTCCGGGGCTGGAGTCTTGTGGAGATGTCATACCTCCAACCGCATTGGTCATGTGACCTCTCCCCAAGCCCAGCCCCGCTGATAGGAGCCACTGTGCCTGTCCCTGGGGAAAAGAGGCAAACTGGGACATAGGAAGAGAAGTGAGATTGTTAGGGGAAAGGCCAATATCCTGGTGCTTGGGGAAGTTGTCTGTTTTCTTGATTAAACCTACAGTGTCACTCTCCTCTGTGGACATCCTTGGGTGCTCTGACGTCCCCCAGTCTGTTCCCTGAAGTACAGGCACTGTGTTTAGTGTCTAGAATCTTCTAAGAGCTTGCAATGTCCAGGGGTGTTTTCCATGCAGGCCACCGGGCAGATATGTTGCAGCACAGAGGGAGAAACTGAGGTTCACAGATGTAAAATCACCTGCACGATGTCATCACTTGGTGGAGCTGGGACGGGGACCCAGGTCTGCCTGTCCCTTCAAAACACCCACGCTCATCCCTAAAAAGTGAATGATTTTTAGGAAACTCTTTATCTGTGAATCAGGAACAAGGATTCCAGCTCTGAGGACCTCAGAAGGTTTGGGAGGATCAAATGAGATGCCTTTTTGTCAGAGAATGTTGACAACAGCATTAACTTTATGGCCCAGGCCCTGTGCTAGGGGCTTCCCAAACATTATTGCAATAATGAACATGGCATTTTGCTGACAAGGAAACTGAGGCCCACGGGGGTGAAACCGCTCGCCCAGGGTCACTTTCCAGTGATGGCAGAGACCTTAGCTTGTCTGAGCTGAAAGCTGAGTTCTTCCTACGGCCTCACACGGCCTGCCACGCTGCAAGGCGATCAGCTTGTGAGGCACTACTATTCTTGGAAATAGTCCATAAGCCAATCATTTAAGAACATAGGCTGCCTTAACAACCTCAAGTGGGGGCTCCTGACCTCCATGAGAGCCTGGCATCCTTCTCTTTCTGGAATTTTCCACTTAGCCCTTCCCTCATGCACTTGCTTCCTGGGAACATCAAAACCTTATAATAAAATAAACCTGGCTTCACCACAAACAGCAGCCCCTTCAACTCACTTCTTTCTTCTCTAAATATTTCTTTAGTACTGTGTCTTTGATTTCAAGATATTTCAACAACCCCCCTAAAGGATCTCAACATTTTCCCTGAACTAGAAAAATAAAAAAATAAAACACTCTGCTGGGAAGAAAAGGAAAATTGTATGTTCTTTTGTTTACACGAGTGTACAAAAAATCATTACAGATCTCCTTGTGGCCTTGGTGATTTTCCATCGTGATATGGAAAGAGAAATGGATAAATGGGAGTCTGCAACCAATCTCAGGGGATTTCTTTTCTATTTGGGTGACCCCTGAAAGGCTCCTGAGCATATGGCTATTTTTGAAAGAAAAGAGGAAACGCTGAGGGGCGGCCACAATGAACAATAGTTCACCCAGATGCTAACTTATTCTGATGTTTGCTTGTTTTTATTTTTATTTAATCTGACTTTTTGATGTAATTGTTGGCATTTTGTTTCTGACCTTAAACCAGTATAATTCATCTTGGGCATGACAAGAGAGGCAATGGACTATCAGTGATCAAGATGCAATCTATTTTCTTAAATTATGACCCAGCCATGTTCACTGAGATGATGTTGAGTAAGGTTCATTGGGGGCCGGGGGATGGGGATGGGGACGTGGCACTGCTTTGCTCTTTACTTACTTTGATCACAATTTACCCTTCGGTCGCCTGGAATAGGAGTTTATTTCTGCTCACCCAAGGCTCCCACCAAGAGGCCTTTACATTTGGGAAGAACTTGAGCCACGTCCTGACCCATGAATTCTGGATGCAAAAATGTGCAGATTCAGAATGAAGAATTGCTTTCCTAAAATTCTGAGCTATGTAAATTCTAGGTATAGTGGACTGAGCATTGGACCAGGAGTCAGCTCATGTAATCCTCCGATAAGCCCTAAGAAGAAGGTTGTTATCGTGCCCATTTTATAGATGAGGGTACTGAGACGTGGAGAGTTGAACTAATTTGCCCAAACCAGCAAGCAGTGGAGCCTTGGATTCAAGTTCAGGCTCCTCCCTGCAGAGGCTGGGATCTCGAAGACCAACCACAGATCGCTTTGTGACCTCGGGTCAATCCCCTCCCTTCTCTAGGCCCTAATTTCCTCTTCTCTAAAATAAGAGGGCTTGGATGGCTGGTTTCTAGGACCCTTTCTAGAACTGACTACAGATAAAATTTCATGATCTTCCTCAAAACCCAGCAGGCATCCAGACTTTAACAGGGGGTTGCCGTCAAGTTTCCTCTCCAGAGTCTGAAGACGAGAGAAGAATTTAGTATGGATGGAGAGGAGAATTTAGTGTGGATGGAGAGAAGTAGCATTTAATAAGCGAACGCTCTGTGTGCTATGTGTTTTACACATGTACTTGATCGCCATTCAATCTTCACCATAACTTAATGAGATAAGTACTTTTATCATCCTCACTTTACAGATGTAGAAACTGAGGTTCAGAGAGGGGCTGCTTGTATCAAGGTCATGCAGCTGAGGAGTGGTGGAGCCAGGATTAGCCTCCAGGTTCCCACAGTAGCCTGTTCTTCTCCCATCAAAGCATGCTTTGTATCGCCTGCTTATCTGTGTCCAGTCCAGGCTAGACCATGAGTTTTGAGTGGCAAGGATTGTGTTTTAGTCTCTATGTCTGTCTAGAGGCCTGCACAGGGTCTGGCCCAGAATAGTGATCAATAAACATTGTCAAATGATTGTATGAGTGCAACACCCCGGAGCTCATTCTATCCACTGAGCTAACTGCGCGGGGGTCTCGGATGGAAGGAAAAAAGCGGGTGTGAGGAGAAGTTCTCAGAAACAGCCTTTATTTACAAGGTGAGCAACGTGAACTGACTTGGCTCCCAAACCCAGATGCCCACCCTCTTTCACAAGCTTGGAATCGAGCTCAAATGGGCAAAATCTTCTGTCGAAAGGCTTCTATTTTCTCTAAATAAACTCCTGGTGAACCAGGAGGGCTGTGACCTCATTCCCTTCTCCTGCTGGCTGTGATATAGTTAGAAAGCTTACTCTTGAGTTTTACTTTTTTCTTTGTGCTTTTCAATATTTCCAAAATTTTGTATAATGATTTTTTAAAAAGCAAATTAAATGCTTACTTGTTTTAAGGTAGGATCAATAATGAGACTCGATCCTCATCCTTCAATGCTTTGGAAAACAGCAAAGTGGCAATTGGGGGTCATATATTCATAAGAACTGTGGCACTGAATTAAAGAGTACTTTTTTAAAAAAATAAGGAAAAAAAAAAAAGAAAAGGAAACAAGACTCCACCTGATAGAAGGCAGAACAAGTGGAAAACCTGCTGCTACCACTGATGCCCAGAAGAGGGCGCACAGGGTCACCAGGAAGGCAAAACTCAAGCTCAATATCCACCCCAGCAGCTGCGAAGGACCGAAGACCTGGTTCTGGAACATCAACCATGACACCGCCTCTCCAGCACTTTACAGTTTACGTTAGGCTCTTTCTCCTCCCCTTGTCAGTTGAGCCCACAAGGGTTTCCACCCCTGGGGCATTTGTGGTTCTCACTTTGCCTAGTGGGGGCACTGCTGGCATTTAGTGTGTGTGTGTGTGTGTGTGTGTGTGTGTATGTGTCCAGGGCAAGCAGAGGTGTAAACAGGCTCCACAAGCTCTACCAGCTGGCAGTACACCTGGGAATTCATTCATGAAGATATGGCCTTCCCACAAATAGCACCCCCTTGTTAAAACTCTGGGTCTGCAGCAACCATATTAAGGACATTTTTCACTAACCTTGTCAAAATCAACCTGGCTTTTGAGAGTAGAGGAGAGAAGCCAATGAACAGACAACAGCCTTGCACCATTCCTCCTGAAGAGGAGAGTCGCAGGAGGGCCCGAGGTGGGAAAGCAGAGAGCCTGTCTTTTCTCTACGACACTGAGTCAACTTGGCTGAAACCCACTGTGGGCACTTTGCTTATGTCATCTCTTTTAGGGCCCACAACAATTCTGGGAGGGAGGTATCACTATCCCCACTTTACAGATGGGAAAACTGAGGCTCAGAGAAGTTAAGTCATCTGTCCAACATCCCCCTCCCCCCCAGCACTTCAGACACATGGAAGCAAGATTTTAACCCCGAAAGAGCCCAGGCTTCACCACCCCCACCATTGCCTCTATTGAGGCAGATCCAGGCCTGGGAGTGACTTTCCAGAGAAGGGGTAAAAAAGCAGGGGTGGGTTAGGACTCAAGCTCCTGACTCAGGAGGCCAAATTACCCACTCCAGATCCTAGCAGGCTGCAGGGAGGCCATCGCTGGTTCAAGTGTTCTGTGAGCTGGTGCATGAAATCTTTTATGTTTTTCCCCATTAATGCATTCTGTACTTACAGTTCTTACTATAATTACTGTGCGGTAATTAACAAGGGAAAATAACACATCTGGGTCTATAATGCAACTTCAAACAGATGTACAAGAAGCAGAGGCACGTGGCGGCCCTTTCAGTATTTGACAAATAGGTCTTGAGCACCTACTACGGAGCAGCCTCTTGAGGTGCTGGGGGTCTTCAGTGAGCCACCTGGGCAAGGTCCCTGGCAGAAGGGTGAGGGATGGCTGATAGACCGTGGGTACACAAGCATGTCAAAGATGTCAGTTCATATGAAGACAATAAGGCTGGGTGACATGTGGCCAGGACGGCCTCTTCCTGGAGGTGGCATTTGAGCTGCGGCCTGCAGCAGAGATCTGGGGAGAAGCAGGCCAGGCTGGGAGAAGGGCAAATGCCAAGGCCCCGGGGTGGGAGTGTGGCTGACAGAGGCCTGAGATGTGGAAGTTTCCTTACTCTCCTCTCTCCCTCCCCATCCTTGCAAAGGAGCCCACAGAAAGTCCCTGCCCTGGAGGTCTGGTGGCTCCTACTCCCGACTCCGGGTGGCCTGGTGTGAAAGGCCCCTGCAAAATGGCCAGACCCTGACAAAGGCCTACTTTGCCCCCAGCTCTGAGGGGGCCCTAAGATTTCTTTTCTTTCATTTGCCATCACTCTGCGGGGGGGCAGGGGGGCATTACAGGTAGAGGGCACAGCAGGTGCAATAGGCGGCTGGAAGAGGGTTGGCGGGGCTGGAGCTGGGGTGTGAGGGAAAGTGCGGGGTAGCTGAGGGAGCAGGAGATAGATCTGGTGGGCTCTGCGGGGAGGCGGTTCTCCCACGGGGCAGCGGGGCGTTGTTCTCCATGGTGGTGTTATCATTATTCCCCACGCAGAGGAAGGGACCGAGAGTCAGTCCCACCGTGAGTGACTTGCCTTTGCGGTTGGAGGCTGGCAGCGCAGAGTCCCTGGGGGGGAGGGAAGCCCCAGGCCAGCCTCCCACCCTGGTCCAGACGCCCACAGAGGCTTTCCAAGGCCACCCCTTTCTACCAAGGGATGGAGCCAGCATTTGAAAAGGGGAGTCCCTGCGGGTCTTGGGGAAACCGGGACCTTCCCAGAGGCGGGGACTGGGGCCCCTGCTGTGAAGGCAGTGGCTGAGGAGGTGAGGGCAGGAGGGAGGGGACCAGGGAGCAGGGCTGGGGAAGGGCCAGAGGAGGGAGAAGGCATGGCGGGACTTGGCCTGCACCACCTTTTAAAGTGAGGACTAACCCCCCAGCCAGGCCATGAGGACACTTGGGTCTTTCCTTCCTGGCGTCTCAGTTTCTCCTTCTGGGCAGGTGGGCTTGGACCAGAAGTCCTTTTCTAGCCCTTTCTGTTGGTTTTTCTAAATCCTCCGTCCCCTGCTTCCTAGTCTGGAGGGTTCTTGCTCTCTGTGTGTGGCGGGAGTGGGTGGGTAGGCACACTGAGAAATGCCTCCTATAGACAGAAGTCGGGGTCCTGGGGGATCATCTGGTGGACCACCGTCTTCTGGCTTCTGGTAATTCTGTGCCCATCCTCCCCTCCTCCCTTCACCCTTCCTCCGCATCCCCCAATCCTGCTTCCTTCTCTGGGCCCCGAGGGAGCCTCTACAATTAGCTCTCCCGCCCCGGGCTCCCTTATAAACTCTCCCGGAGGGTCCCGCTCTCCTTCTGCCGGCGGCGGTTGCCACTGGGGATGTCCCCGGGCGGCGGTGCCTAGCTCTTTGCTCCAGGATACAGGCTCGCGCAGGGACCGAGTCAGCGCTGCTCCCGCGCTGGGCCCTGCGGGCTGGGTCAGGGGACACGGGGTTGGGCGAGGCTCAGAGGGGTCGGGGGAGGATGCCGGGCAGCCTGCACCCACGCCCCCGCCCTCGTTGGGACCCCTGGTTCCACCCGCGCCCTCCAACCTGGGCGAGCGCACTGACACTCGCTTTCCATCTGACTTGCTGTTGACCTTGGACCTTCTCGGATCTGTTTTCTCTTTAGTAAAATATGGAGATCATAATAGACGATCTCCGGAGAGTGAGTGCATGCTGGCCAAAACCGCTTTGTAGGCAAGGGTTACGGACTATATATTGGGGGAGGGGGCTCCCTTTCTAGACTTGCGCCAGAGTGGCTCAGATGACAGATTTGGAATCAAGCCGCCTGGGCTGAATGACCTTGGCGGGTCACTCCGTTTTTTCAGGGCCTCAGTGTGCTCCTGTGTGAATTGGAGATGGTGTTAGCAGCACCGCCTCAGTTTGAGAATTCTATGTGTTCATTCATGTGAAGTGCCTGGAAGAGTGACTGGTACAAGAAGTGCCCATTAAGTGTTAGCTCTTGTTACTATCACCCTGTTTTGCAGGTGAGGATAGCAAGGCACCCGTTCCGGTGCCCTTCCTCAGGGTGCACAGCTGATAACCGACTCCTTCTGCAGCTCCTTCATGGGGTCCAGCTCACTCACTGGGATTCCCTGTTTTGCTTCCCTGTTGATCTCTGCTTCCAGCCCACCCCTGTGTCATCTCCAGGTTGTTCTACTGAGAATGAGGCACAGCCCCTGTGAGAAGCAGAGATGCCCAGCGGTGGGCTAGCTCTGAGCTCTTGAGGGAGTTTAAGGCAACCTGCCAGGTTCAGGCCCTTGACCTAGAGGGCGCCCCTTGTCTTGACTGTGGGGGGGCAGTGGGGAGAACCCTGGGCTCTGAACTATCCCTGGAGGCTCCTGCCAGCTTTGTGGAGGGATGAAAAGATCCCAGGCTGTGGAGGCTGACAGACCTGGGTTTGAATTCTGTCTCCACCACTTGTGCTTGGTGTCCTTGGGCAAATACTTCCCCTCTCAGAGCCCAGTTTTCTTAACTGTAAATGAAACAGTAACGTCTGCCTTGTGGGGGTAATGGCAAAACTTAGAGATTATTATGCAAAGCCCCTCCCATCCTGCCTGACACCCACGACGTGGTAACTGGCATTAGGGTTATTATCATTGCTGGAGACTTGCTCTGTGAACTTGTGTGTGTATCCTACCTTCTCTGAGCTTCATTTTCCCCAGCCTGGTAATGAGACGGCTGATCAGATCTTTAAATGCTGCAGAAGATCTAAACTGTGATTCTTATGGAGAGGGAAGATGCTGGCGGTGACCTGACCATGTCCACCTGGCACTTGTCGGATCTGTACGCACCAAGGCTTCCTAATTCAAGCACCTGGAACTCTGCCCTAGAGCTTTCTCTGGCTGCTGCAGGAGCAAGCTTGGCCTGCAGGTGGGGATGGCCAGAAAAGTCAGGGAGTTAACGCCCCAGGAGGAGCCCTCAAGCACTGGTGGGTGAGAGCTGGTGGACAAATACCCCAACTTCCTCAGTCCCAGGTGGGCAACTCTGAGACCTTTCGGTATTATGTCTCCCATTGTTGCCCAGCCGGAGGGAGCCCCAGTTGCCCACAGAAGTGACCTGCTATTCATGCCCCCTGAATGAGCTTCCTTCCATAACCCGAGTCATGTCCCTGCCCCTTAGTGGTGCTTCCCTGGATCATCTACCAAATAAACTGTGCGCCTAGCTCTGGAGCTTGGAGTCTCCCTCAGTGGTCCTGGCAGGGTGGTCATCATCCAGCCCTGGGTGGAATACCAATCTCCTCCCTTCCCTGAAGGTCAAGTCCAAAGGACAACTATTCCAGGAGCGCTGAGGGAACAGACACCTGGGCTATCTTGGTGCTGGTACCTGGATCTTAAAAGACTGTTTGAAATGTATCCTGAGTGAAATGAACAGAGCTAGGAATGCTGAGTGCCTGAATGAATCAATGAATGAATGAGCATTTACCCACGGATCTCCTTCCACATCGCTGCTGCGTCCAGGCTTATGACAAGGCCTGGCAACACTGGGGAGGCGGGGCGGGGAGGATCAAGTTGCATGAACAAGGAAATCATGATTCACAATCAAAGCATTAATAAGAGCCCAGACATCATGAGTCCATCTGTCCAGGTCACAATGTACCTTCACATCTAAGATCTCACTTGTTATCCCCAACGACCTGACCAGGAAGGTTTTCTTCTAATTACCGTGATTATTATTTATATCATCATTACTATTTATCTAATCTTGGTGTAGGATGCGGCCACTCCCCACTCACCTGGGTCCTGGTAGACATGAATAATCAATCAAGGTGTTCTCGCCCACTGAGCCTCAGCGTCCTTCTCCATCTAGCACCGGAGGCAGTGGCTACCAATCAACTGACGTTGGCATGAAAGCTGAAACCCATTTTGCTTCCCTGGCTAGCAGCTTTCCTGACAACAATAAATTCTTATTAAATTAAATTGAAAGGCTCAAGGAAGAAGAGGCAAGCTAGGCTCGGGGCCTGGGTCTCCTGACGTCCACCCAGCCCAGCGGTCTGAGTGCAGACATCAGTTAGAAGCCTGCTTCGTTGAAAGGTTCCCTCATTTCTCTAACCTAATGAGACAGCCCCAGACACTGTGACACGTGTGCACGCACGCACGCGCGCGCACACACACACACACCCTTTCTCCATGGCAGACTTCCCTTAAAACTTAAAAAGAATCACTGAGCAGTGTTGGCAAGGAGATCAGGCAAAAGGGAGTTTGGGGATTGGCCAGCTGCTACAGCCAGGTACATGGGTTTCCTAAACCACGCAGTGGGGCTGGATACCGCAGGGAGACTCTGCGCTGTAATGAATTAATCACTGATAACAAAGACTCAAATTTACTCTTATCTCTAAACAGGGAAATGCTTTTTGACTAGCAAATTGGAAATTTTCATTTTCATCACTGCAAGAGCATGAATTTTCTCTCTCTTTTTATAAATTTATTTATTTAGTTTTGGCTATGTTGGGTCTTCGTTGCTGCACGCAGGCTTTCTCTAGTTGCGGCGAGCGGGGGCTACTCTTTGTTGCCGTGCGCGGGCTTCTCATTGCGGTGGCTTCTCTTGTTGCGGAGCATGGGCTCTAGGTGCGCGGGCTTCAGTAGCTGTGGTGCGTGGGCTTCAGTAGTTGTGGTGCGTGGGCTCAGTAGTTGTGACTCCCAGGCTCTAGAGCGCAGGCTCAGTAGTTGTGGAGCACGGGCTTAGTTGCTCCACGGCATGTGGGATCTTCCCAGACCAGGGATAGAACCCGTGTCCCCTGCGTTGGCAGGCGGATTCTTAACCACTATGCCACCAAGGAAGTACTGAATTTTCTCTTGATTTGTTATTTTCCAGACAGAAAGTGTTCCTTTTAGAATCTAGAACCAGTGGCTGGAAGCCCCTGCTTCATGGGTCCCTGCTGGCTAGAGTGGGGAGAGGCCTTGCTGAGCCCCTCCAGAGCAGGGACCCCTGCCCAAGCCATGTGACCTCCCTGAGCCTCGGTCTCTTCATCTGGAGAATCCAATGCCCGCCCCTGTCTGGCTGCCACTGTGCAGGGCGGTGGGGTCGGTTGCCAGCTGAGTAACTTTGGGTAAATTACTTTACTTCCCTGGCCATAGTTTTCCTATTTAAAAAAGGAAATAACGACATCTTCTTTGACAAGATGTTGAGCGGATTGCATGCAACATGTATGCAAAAGCTATACCTGGGAAGCACAGGGTAGAACTGAATCTCTCGATCTTGTTAGTCCTCTCCCCCTCATCTTACTGAATTGTTGTAAAATTCGAGATGATTCATGAGAAAATGCTATCTACACCAGTGCTGTCAGAACTTTCAGCAAAGATAGAAATATTTTCTATCTTCACTGTCCAAGGCTCCTGAAATGTTGCTCATGTGCTCAAGTACTGTCTTTTACATTGTATTGCATTTAAATCAATTGGAATTTAAAAGCCACAAGTGGCTAGTGGCGACTAGGGTGGACTTGGCACATTTAAGCATACAGCAATGATCTCCTTTAAGAAGTAAATCTCTTCACCCTCTCCCCCAACACCCTCATCAAAGTCAACACTTTGGCACCAAGCAGTCACTGTTGCCCAACTATATACAAGTCCATGAAGCTGGCTTAGAGCCCAGGAACCTTAGAGACAAAGCCAAATCTGCCATTTTTTATAGAAAAAATCGAGACCCAGAAAGGGTGACATAACTCGCCCAATGACACATGAGCCTCGTCTCCTGATTCCTGGTGGAGAGCTGTCTCCACCAGCAAAGAGGGTCCCCCCAGCCACGGTAGGCTAATTGATTCTCCCTCTCCCTGGGGACAAGGTCAGAGGTGACCTGCAGGATGAACCCTGTCTGCAGTCTCAGACTGCGACCACTCTAATTACTGTTAAAACTCTGAAATGCTGATTCCTGGTGCAAGTGCCCCATTTGGCAGACTAATAATTAGATTTTTGTTCTTTCCCGTTGCCAGGAGAGTCCCACAAAGTAGCCACAGGCCTCCCCAAAGGGAAGATGTGTCAGAATAAGGGATTTTTCCTGTGACCTGGGAACCTGGGAGTCCAGTGGGTGAAACTTCAGGTGAGTGACAGCCAACATGGGCCCTAGACAGGCAAAGCTCTGAGTTGTTCTCAATGTTATCTCCTCTTCTTACAACTGCACGGAGGCTGGGGGTGAATCTGGTCCAGTGAAGTCCCAGTAAAAGCACATGGTGAGAGATAATGAAGATTAAGGGAGAAGTTTCAGCAGAGCGCAACAGAGAAATGGATTAATTGAGATACTATCTTATCAAAACGGAAGGCAGAAATAGCCTGTCTAAAAGCAGAACCTTTCGCAGTGAGGGGATAGCCCATAACAATCATCATGTGGATTATCTAATCTAAGAGGGTATTAGTACTTCAAGCAAGACACTGCTCAGGTACTATCAGAGCACTTTCTGCTCCTTTCTACCCATGATGCTAGCAAGAAACCCAAACCTTGCTGTGTAGAAAATGCACTGTGTTCCTCCAGCGACAGCCTGGCTGCCAACCCCAGGGGAGTGATGGACATTGGGCCAAGGAACCCTAGGAAATGAAAGCCTTGTTTCAGTGCTGCTACTGCCTGGCCGTGCAGTGCTGGACACCTGACCTCACCTTCTTGGACCTCAGTCTGCCATTTGTAAACAAGGAAAGAGTTAGGAGGGCCCTTTAGCCAGCCCCTGTGACCCACCTCCCACTGAAGCCCTCAACACCTGCTCAGGGCTCCAGGCTCATGGAACTACCTGGTTTCCTGAATATGTCATGGGGTTTCATTATCCAGGGCTCAACACCAGTTCAATTTATCCTGTTTGTTTGTTTTCTTGATTATTGTCTATTTCCTCCACTGGGATGTCAGCTTTTCAAGGATGGTCAGCTGCCTGTTTTGCTCACTGATGTGTTGAGGCTTACCCAGCCCTAGATCAGTGACTGGCACATAGTAGCTGCCCAACAAATAATTGTTGAAGGCTCAAAATGAATCATGGATCTAGATATAAGAGTTTAAACTAAAAAACTTTTAGAAGAAAACGTAGGGGTAAATTTTTGTGACCTTGGGTTAGGTACTGGTTTCTTAGATATGACACCATGGGCACAAGCAACAAAAGAAGAATAGATAAATCTGGACTACATCAAAATAAAAATTTTTTTCCTTCAAAGGACACCATCAGGAAAGTGAAAAGACAGCCTATAGAATGGAAGAAAATATTTGCAAATCATATATCTGATAAGGGCCTAGTATTTATAAATATATAAAGAACTCAAAAACCAAAAGACAAATGATTGTAAAAAATGGACTAAGGATTTGAATAGATGTTACTCCAAAGAAGATACACAAATGGCAATAAGCACTGAAAAGTTACTGATGGTAAGTTACTATTAGTTATCAGAGAATGCAAATCAAAACCACAATGAGATACTACTCCACACCCACTAGGATGGCTAGAATCAAAAAGTCAGATAATAACTAGTGATAATGAGGATGTGAAGGAGTTGAATTCCTCGTAATTGCTGGCGGGAATTTAAGATGGGACAGCTACTTTTCCACTTTGGAAAACAGTTTGGAGGTTCCTTAGAAAATTAAACATTGAGTTACCATATGATCCGGCAATTCCACTCCTAGGTCTATACCCAAGAGAACTGAAAACACGCCCACACAAAAACTTGTACACAACTGTTCACAGCAGCATTATTCATAATAGCCAAAAAGAAGATGGAAACTACCCAAATGTCCATCAACCGTTGAGTAGATAAATAAGATGTGGTATATTCACACCACATGCTAAATGTTATTTGTCAATAAAAAGGAATGCAGTATTGATACATGTTACAACATGGATGAATTTTGAAAACAGGATGCTAAGTGAAAGAAGCTGGTCACAAAAAACCGTACATTCCATGATTCCACTTATGTGAAATGCCCCCAATAGGCAAATTCATAGAGACAGAAAGTAGATTAGTGGCTGGGGGAGGAGGTAATGGAGAGTGACTGTTAATGGTTTTGGGGATTCTTTTGGGGGAGATGAAAACATCCTAAAATTAAATTGTGGCAGTGGTACTAAAACCATTGAATTGTTCATTTTAAATGGGTGAATTGTAGGGCATATGAATATATCAATAGAGCTTCTTTTTTTAAAAACAGTTAAAAAAATACACAACTATGGAAAAATGAAGTTTTCCAGGAAATCATGATGTCTGGGCTGAGCCCTGAGTTGTGAGTAGAAGGGAGGGAGGTGAAGTTTGGGTTTGGTGTTGGGGTCACCGAGAAGCATGGAGAGAGAGTGAGTGCTTTGTGAAGGAAGAGCACCTGGCAAAGGTCCCAAGGCGGGGAGAATGAATCCTGGAGCTGAAGGAAGGGGAGCATGGCTGGGATGAAGCAGGAGGGCCGGGAATGAGGTGGGAGAGGAATCACGGGCAGGTAGGACAAGAGAAGGAAATCAATTCCCACTCTACCGGCAGAAAATGGAATCCACTTTCAATCCCTCATCCTAAACTCTTCATGTCTTCGGGGGAATCAAACAGTGGCTGCCCTGGGCAAGAACCCAAGTTTTTAGGCTTGACTTAGGTACATATTAGCAACTACTGTGTGCCATAGTAGCCCAGATTCCAAGATTACGAGATGTGTATTCTGCTCCTGCACGCCAATTTGCCACTTGCATTGGTGGGGGCAGGGAAGACCAACGTGATGACAAACTCCCCTAAAATACATGTGCATGTGTGAACGCACACGTGCTCATAAACCTTCACATGTGCTTGCGCACCTGCGCGCACACAGTTGCACACACACGGACATGTGCACACACACCCATGCAAACATGCACACGCACAGACTGTATTAGCATAGATGCATACTCACATAGGCACACACACGCATACTGTGCACACACATAAACTCACACACTCTCACACATGGCTCCCACATGTACACACACGCAGACACATGTGAGTCCACACGTGCATGCACACACTCACACGCACATCCAGAATGGGGCATGGGATCCCTTCTGCTGCCTCTGGGAGCTCTGTAGGCATGCCTGGGAGCTCTAGCTTTCGGAACAGCAAGCCCACTCATCCGCGTGGCTTCCCCTTCTATCACTCTTCCCTGGCTCTGATTTACTCATGTCAGCAAAATGTATCTTTTCCTAACAGTGTTGGCATTCTGCATTTTTTTCTAGGTGTTATTGCAGGCAGCCAGGTGATTCATGCACCAAGCAGGGCATTTCTTTCTAATGTGATTTGTCTCTTGTTTCCTTTCTCCCAACTTGGTGTCTTGCCTATAAATTCAGAAGCTCACTAACTTCTGGGCACATTTCCTCCCCCTCCTTCACCGCAAGTCTAATCTGATGGCAGGTCTTCTCTGCAGGGTTTCCTACTCTGATGAAATCACCTTCTTGACACTTGACCACAGGGTTTTTGTAAATCTGGACATCTTAATCCAGAATATTCAAAACCCTCCAGTTACAATCCCAGCTCTGCTACTGGGACAAATTTCTAACCTCTCATAGCCTGCATTTTCACCTCTGGATGATGGAGATGATACCCTCCATCCTGCCCAGTGATGGAGAGAGTTGAGCGGGACCCAGCACAGTGCCTGCCCCCCTCTGGCAGTGCCAGGGCTGGGATGAGACCTGAATGCCTTGGGAATGCTAGCTGTGTGGCCATCCTTTCAAACAATGGTCTTAATATTTGTTTGACCATTTGTTCAGAGGTGGGAAAGGGCGGCCTGGGTGAGGGTCAGAGCAGACCCTCTGTTGGAAGCCTGGGACTACTGCACTGAGGAATTCAGCTCTGGTCCAAACTTGCATATCTAACTCTTCCAGTCTGTTAACACCGTTGCACGTGGTGATTGACACTGCTTTTACGTGAGAACATCCCTGGGAGCACCATCCCCACCCAAGTGATTTCTCAGAGTATTCCTTCTAAGCTGCTCTTAGAGTTTGTGTCTTTAGGAAACCGCCTGGCTGGGCTGTGGACTGAGCATAGCAGGGGCAGGGGCAGCACGTTCCAGGGACACTTGAGGGTGAGGTAGACCCACATCTTAAGGATTCTGTTGTTTCTTTTCTTCAGTACAGCTCTGCATCACTCCCCTCCTCAAACACCTCCAGGGGCTGCCTGCTGCCCACAGAATGAAGTCCCAATTCCTTAACCTGGCATTCAAGGCCCCCACGACCTGGGATCAGCATGAGGTATTGTCTTGCACTGCTCTTCTTTAGCCCCTCTAGGTTAGAGCTGCTGCCCCCAAGCTCGCCTGACTGTGTCTCTACTCGCGCTGTGCCTCTGCACTGGGCTCTGTTGCACCCCGTCCATAGCTCCTCGCTGGGACCACTGCAGTACATACATCCCAACATCGAGAATCTGCACTGCTTCCCCGAAGCTTTCTGAGGCTGCCAGAGCCCACTTTGCCTGCCAGGATGAACAACAGGCTTGCTGAAAATCTATATGCTCCACATGACAGTAAGGCATAGGAGAGCAGGATCCTTGTCTACGGTGATTTTGCTGTATCCTTAGTACCTACTGCAGGGCCTGGCAAATAGTAGGTGTTTCAAAATATCTGGTAACGAATGAACGACTAAATGAATAGTCAGACGGAAGTGGAGCCTTCTCGCGTATGTGAGGGTCTGGGCTGGATCATTTTGTCTGTGACCTGGTTCATTCTCCTAGACTATGGCTCAGATTCAGTGGCCGGGTGCCCAGGTCACATGTAAATTAGTGGCAGAGGGCACTTTCCAAATGAGAGCTTTATGTCCAGAATTTGTTTTCTGGAAGGTGCCCCCAGATTTCAGCTTTGTCAATCCAGGGGCCAGACGCTTAGGTTTCCAGTTGAAAAACAACAGCTGTGAATATTAAATGAGACTCATGCACCAGAGAGAGTCTTCGATCGGTAGAATGTGTATAAATTTCAATAATAATGGGAATGCATACATCAGACCTATCAATCATCACCCCCTGTGCCGCTAAGACATTTCTCAATGTCAGACACACGTCTGGCAGACATGTTTTCTGGAATCCAGCGGCATGGCCAAAGGCTTGTGGCCCTCGCTGTGGGCAATCCCCTTCCCCTCCCAGGCCTCATCTCCCTTTTTACCTGGGCGGGGGGGATTTGCAGTAGAGAGCCTTGTTCTGACTGTTTAGGGTTCAGAACTCTGAGTACCAAACGGCACATGATGAAACATCAGTTCTTTGCCCTCTGTTGATCTGCACAACTGCCCATATGTCTAGTTATGTCTCTAACCCTAACCCTCACCCTAACCCTAACCCTAATCCTAAAAATGCCTGCTATGGGTCCCTTTTGCCTGGAGAATGAAGCTGCAACTCATCACAGGGCATTTGAGACCTTGCTTGGTCTGGTCGCCAAATCCCTTCTCACTCACCTTGTTGTCCTTCCGGATGGGAACCGTGTCATGCCTTTCTCACGTCTTCCACCTCTGCTCCCGCAGCCCCCCGGTCCTCATGCATCTCCACCCTCCACCTGTCCTCGTCGTGCTCATCCTGAGTGTCTGGCAATGTGCCCGTGACACAGTAGATGCTCACACATATGTGCTGCGTCTTCCTGCTCAGGAGATTGAGGAAGGTTTCCGGGCCAAGTGATTTCATGGTGGTGAACGTGGAGCATTTGCACAGGAAGACACGGTGATGGCAAGGAAGAAGGAGGGCCTTTCAGGTTGTGGACACAGCAGACCAGAGTGACCGGCATGTAAGAGGGTGGGGGGAGGGGGAGGTCAGGAGGGGCATCTCGTGACTTCACATTTTAGGAACCCACCCTGTTAGCACTCACAGGCCTGGATGAATAGTGGCCTCAAGGCCACCTCTGAGATTTCAGAGAAACACTTACTGGTCATCTATTCTGTGCCAAGCTCTTGGCCAGGCACTGGGGATGGAGCTTAAAAGACATATTTAAACAGTGAACTATAGTAAAAGGCATAAGAACCGTGTGCTGAGAAGAAGGATGGGAATCTATCATTTGTTGGGCACCTGCCTGATGCGGTCATTTGCATTCATTCCCCTCGCGGTGGATTGTGTTTCCAAAGATACCACAATGATACCCCACCCCGCATGTTCTTTTGCAATGTGACCATAGCACTTTCCCATCACAAATTAGTGTTTTTATTCTTCTCCTCTTGAATCTGGGTGGATCATGTAACTTCTGAGACTGGGCCTTAGGACACCGGCAGCACGTCCGCTTTCCTGCTTTACAGTCTTCTTGAGGGAGAGCCATCTACGTCTGACCACCAGAGACCATGCTGCGAGGAAGCTCACGCTAGTCATGGGGGAGAGGCCAAGCAGAGGGGCCCCAGGGAGACAGTCATGTGAGTGGAGCTGTCTCGGACCTTCTAATCCAGCCCAGCCATTGGTGAGGAGAATGACCCCAGGGGACCCCTCATGGACCAGGATCACCCAGGCCTGAATTCCTGACCCATAGAATCTTGAGTGAATAAAACGGTTGTTTTATAAGCTTCTAAATGTTGGGATCATTTGCTAGGCTGCAGCAGAGAACCCAACGCCTCTTTCATCCTCCTTCACAGCTCCAAGAGGCAGGGGCTGTTATCTCCACTTTATTGATAGGAAACCAAGGATCGGAGACCTGAAATGACTAATCCAAGGCCATATGGGAAGTCAATGGCAGCAGCAGGATTCAAACGCAGGCCTCAGTGACCTAAAGACTGTGCCAGTTCCCTCAGTCACGGTGCCCTCAGAGAGCAGAGGATGAAGAACTTTCCTTCTGCCGAGGGGAGCTGCCAAGTGGGAGGAAGATTTTTCCCACTACCCTTGGGTACCTTTAAAATTTTGAATATACTACCTACTCCAAAGTGAGCAAAGAAAGGTTCACAAATAATGTTTTTATTTAAAAGAAAAATAATTGCGGTGTAAGTGTACATTAGGGTGGGAGCAGATGAAATTAGAGGTCGCTGCACAAAACAGAAGCCTTTGGGCTTGGCATAGAATTGGGTGGTTCCCATCCCCAGCACATTGGAGTCACCTATGAGCTTTAGAACTCCCGGTGCCTGGGCCCTGCTCCCGCAGCTGCCTGTTGAATTGGTTGGGGGCGTGGCCTAGGCCTCAGGGTTTTTTTTAAAGTCTCCCTAGGTGGTTCAAATGTGCAGCCCCTGCATTGAATGTTGCAGGATTAGCAGGATTCTGCTAGGCGGTGAAAGGCTGGGGAGGGGAAGGGTGGGCTGTGCAGGCCCGAGGTGGGTGATTTGTGGAGAAAAAATGAAAAAGAATTGCTTTGGGGGTGTAGGTGCTTAAACCAAACCAAACCAAACAAACACAACAAAACAGAACAGAACAAAGGGAGTGGCCCTGCTTTCTGTGCTCTGGTGTGTGTGATCACTGAGTCAGTTCACAGAAATGCTCAACCTTCATGACCAAATTGATCAATCTCAGGGAAGTAATTTGAAGGATGGTAATTAATAATTAGGTTTGGTCATAGGGAGAAATGATAAGCAACAAAAAAATCCATCACTGCACCGGGCACCTTTCCTGGGCCCGGCTTTGCCAGGGTCCTCCCACCTGCAGCTAGCCATGGCCTTAGGCTACTGATATGGAAAGATCTACAGTATGTTGGTAAAAAAGCAATTGAAAGACAAGAGGGGTAATAAAAAGCTATTCCTACACATAATGTTTTGGGGCAGCAATGGGTGCTGGGATTAGTCAATGATGGTTAACAGTTTCTACCATGATCCACTTTCGGCAACACATCAATTTGTGTTTCCAGAATAACTGAGGTAGCTTTTGGGTGACAGCCAGGAAGAGTCTTTTTTGAAGGGATCACACCATGAGACCTATGAGCCCCTAAAGCTTATGTCTTTAGGCTTTGAAATAACGATGATGATGATGATGATGATGATGATGATGATAACGATACCACGGATACTGTGCTTCCTGTGTGCCCAGCACTGTTCTAAGTCTTTCACATGCATCAATCCAGGCAGGCTCAGGTTCAAATCCCAGCTTTGCCACTCACTAGCTCTGTGCCCCAGTGTCTCTGTTGTCCTGTTGGTTAATAAGGACACTGCTTCAGCTGAGGTGACCTTGGTACTGCGTGCACACAATGACTCTCCACAATTCACTGCCAATCTGAGGGTCACTTCCTTTCACTAACCCTCCTAATGTGAATTCAAAGTTTAAACTCAGCCTATTTACCAGCTTCCTTTTTTAAAGCTCTGCTATCAGCTTTCCTAAGATTTATTCATGGGTTGGTTTCAAATTTTCTATTCTCGACCTCTTAGGCAACTCTCTGGGTCTTGAAATCATTTGGCATCAATTTTATGACTTCCTAGTATAAATTGCCCAGCCTTCCATGACCCACGGAGGCCTCTGGCTGCATGTGACATTTTAAATACTAACTTTGGGGTTCTTGTCTTAAAGAGAGGAGGAATTAAGTTCACATTGTGGCTCTTTAGAAATACATAAAACATGAGCTGGGCTTTTAATGGAAAAGTCACCTTCTCACAACCTCTGCCAGTCATGGCTGGGACAGGCGATTGAATCCCCTCCCTTTTTCAAAATCAAGAGCAAATATTGGTTTACCCTTAACCAGGATGACCTCGGGCCCATTCCTGTTGCAGGAAAACTGCAGCGGGTGCTCAAATGCAAGACGGAGCCGTGGCAGGACCCGTGAGTTGGGGTCATTGTACTGTAGCTAGTCGGGCAAAGGAACACTCTGCAGGTAAAGTGGTCTTTTCTCAGGAAGAGTCCTTTAGCCAAAGGAAGGAAGCTGGACGTGTGGAATTCCAGGAATCTGTGGAGTTCTTGAAGGCAGGGATCTCCTCACGTGTTTGTGTGTCCAGCATGGTGCTGACCAAGTAAGGAAATGAGCTGCTGAATGAATCTGGATTGTTCCAAATTCATGATGGACCCAATCCTGTTCAGAAGGTTGCCCCAGAGTGGATCCTCTTGAGGACACAGGTCACCCGGCTGTTTCGAAACAAACACGGAAATTCTGGTTGGACAAAAACAAGTGAGACAACAGCTTGGTGTTAAAGCATAGACCCTGAGGCCAGGCTGCCTGGCTGTGCAATCTTGGGCAAGTTACTTAACCTCTCTGTGTTATCTGTAAGAATGGGAATAGAAATAACAATACCTCCCTTACAGAATTGTTGTGAGGATCAAATAAATTAATTTTTTTTAAAAAGATGAAAAGAAATCAGCACTATTTAAAAAAATTAAGCCAAAGACGAGCAAAATCTCATGCCAGGGACCCTCCCTTGAGGTGACTTATGGCTACTGAATCTCAGTGACCTTTCAACAGATTGGGCCACATTAAATCAAATTCCCCTACCTATAAGACTTTTGATTTTGATGAGAAATCTTAAGACGCCTGCCTTCGCCTCCAAGCACCATGGAGAACTTGATAGCCTTGATCATCACTGTGTAATTCGTGGGCAGAGAGAAAGTTCTCTGGCTCCAAAAATGCCCCCTCCACCTGCTCGTGGGCGCTGGAAACCCCACTCAGTGCCTCTGCCTCTCCTTCCACCCTTGAAGCATAGTTAAGTATTCCCACGCCAGGCAAGGACCACTTGCTGTGAGTTCTCACACAGCCTTATTTTTCTGCTCTCTTACCCTCATCCCACTTGTATTTACTTCTTCAGTTTCTGCCTTCCCTGTTAGGCCGTGTATAGTAAGTTTATGTGTCAACCTGAGTGGGCTACAGGATGCCCAGATATTTGGTCAAACGTTCCTCTGGGTGTGTCTGTGAGGGTGTTTCTGGGTGAGCGGAACATCTGAAGTGGTAGAAGGGGAAGAGCTGATTGCCCTCCCTAGTGTGGATGGCCCTTAGGCAATCTGTTGAAGGACTGAATAGAACAAAAAGTCTGACCCTCTTTGAGGAAGGGGGAGCTCCTCCTGCCTGAATGCCTGAGCTGGGACATTGGTTTTTTCTTCCTGCCCTTGGCTTTCAGAATGGAACTTATACCATTGTCTCCCCTGGGTCTCCAGCTTGCCTGTCTACAGATCTTGGGACTTCTCAGTCTCCATCATCACTTGAGCCGATTTCTTATAATAAATCTTTTTATATATACATCTTCCTCGATCTGTCCCCATAAGCCCATCATAAGTTGAAAATATCATTAGGTCAAAAATGCATTTAATACACTTAACCTACCAAACATCATAGCTTAGCCTAGTCTACCTTAAACATGCTCAGAACACTTACACTGGCCCATAGTTGGGCAAAATCATCTAACATAAAGCCAGTTTTATAATAAAGCGTCTCATGTAATTTATTGAATACTGCACTGAAAGTGAAAAACAGAATGTTTGTCTGGGTACACACTGGTTATTGTTTGCCCTCGTGATTGCTGACTGGGAGCTGTGGCTGCCACTGCCCAGCATCAGGAGAGAGGACTGCATCGCACATCACTAGTCCAGAAAAAGATCAACATTCAGAATTCAAAGTAAGGTTTCTATTGAATGCGTATCGCTTTTGTACCATCATAAAGTCAAAACATTCTAAGTTTAACCTTAAGATGGGGACTGTTTGTATGTATATATACCTCTGATTGGTTCTGTTTCTCTGGAGCACCCTGACTAATACAGGCTGTAAGTTCAGGGAGAACAGGGAAATCTCTCTGTGCCTCAGTTTCCCCATCCTTAGAGCCTAGTGCAGGGCTGGCGTTCAATCAATATTTGTGGAAGGAAGGAATGCCTGAGTGAGATGGGACCCCTGTGGCAAAGCCATACCCCTGAGCCCTCAGCCCTTCCAAAGCCCTGAGGGCAGCATTCACAGGTTCTGGAAATTGGAGACTTTGACTTTCGCTTGCCTTTCAGCATCCTTCTCTCTACCCTGGTGGATCCCTGGGTTCCCAGGTCTTAAATCTATTCTCCAGTCGGGGTCTACTCCACATGCTAATCCACACTGATGCATGCATTATGAGAAGTGTGCCTTCAAGGGATGACGAGCTCATGGTGGACATAAAGCATTTCCCCTGGTGCTTGATGTGGTGGGAACTCAACTGTTACTTGTGATTTTTGAGTAGCACAGGAATCCTGAGAGAAAGGATTAGCCCCATTTTATAGAAGGTGCTGCTGAAACTCAGAGGCGTAGAGAGGCTTGAGGGTAGAGCTGGGATTCCAACCACCATCGGTGGGACTCTTGAGTCCCATGCTTTTCCCAAAAAACTCTTGTGGTGATTGGGTCACTGCTCCCAAATCTTTACTCCTTCCATTAATAGAATTATGCATCTTCATGTCTGCATGGCTTTGTGGTGGTGGGCAGAGGGCACCGCCCCATCCCTGACTTTGGGTTTGGTCACGTGACTTGGTTTGGCCAATGGAATGTTAGCAGATATGATTTGTGCAGAGGCCTTGAATGTGCTGACATGGTTTGGCCTCTTGTGCTCCTCTGATCTGCCATGAGAAGAAAACACCCAGAACAGCTGCTGATCCAAAGAGAAGACTGAATCCAACCCACTGCCTGCAGCCAAGCCAGGCCAACCTGAAACCTGGAGTACAACCATACCAGTCAGTCTGTGATTTGTGAACAAGAAAAGTGAATGCTATTGTTGTAAACTGCTGAGTTTTCGAGTGGTCGGTTATGCAGCATTGGTACAGCAATTGCTGACTAATACACTTCCCTAAATGAGTATCTTTAAAAATGGTTCAAGCGCAGGAGAAATGGAGAGAACCACAATATTTGGGTCCCTGGAAAAAGTGTCATGGACAGTTATTAGTGTCTAGTGAAATGACCTTTTTACCTTGGCATACAGGAAACTTCCCAGCTTTCCTGAGTTGTCAGGACCATGTAACTATTTCTGGCTTATGAAATATGAGTGGAAGTGCCAGGTGGCATTTTCAGGCTATGCAGAGCAATTCTGGTACAATTCATGGTTCTCTCTCCCTCTGTGGCAGGGCTCATGGGGTGGGGGGTGGCTCAGACTGACACGGGAACTATGAGATCAAAGCAGCCTGTATCACCGAGTCACTTCCCTGGGACCTCAGAAGATTTTCATGAGCAAATAAACTGTGTAGTATTAAGGCACAGAGATTTGGGGATTATTGGTTACTGCTTAACCCACCATCCTGACTAATACAGAGAGAGCAAAAGACTATGGGGGGCTGCAGCTGAAACCTGCTCAGAAACCCAGTTCCAGTTTTCCCCAGGGAGTGAGCAAGGCCCTGCCACAAACCTGCTCCAAGACCCAGAGCAACCCTCACTTCTCTTCCTCAGCTTGCTCAATGGCCACATGGGGGTCCACTGGCCCCTCTAGGAGCACGAGATGGTGGGCCCCTGGCTTGCTGCCGACACTCAGGTGATGTGAATATATTCCATGGGGACTCGCCCTGGCAGGGACCGCGCTGGAGCTGCAGGCAGGGGCTCTGGGTGCAGGGGGTGTGACTTCATTGGTTTTCATGAGGTCTCTTTATGCAGGGAGCTGGGGAATCTGTGGGCTCACTGCAACACTTGACGAACCTGTAAATATGTATTTGGAGTCACTCACTGCCCGGCCTTTGCATGAAATCTGCATTGAAAAGCCATGTCCAAAGAACAGGGCTTTTTAATCAGGCCAGTGTGGCCCTGCCTGGCTGGCACCACCCCTCCTGCAGCCTCAGTTCCCTCGGCTGAGATGAGATAGTTGTCCCAGCCCTGCTGACTCTTGGGCAATGTTATAGACTGAGAGAGAGGATGGACGTGAGGGTGCTCTGTAAACTGTAACATACCAGGGGCCGGGTTCTCAGAGATGTACACAATAGATCCTGCCCTCTCATTGCTGGGGAGCTGGTCAAAGAAAGAGATGACCCACCACCCAAGGCAGGAGAGTGAACTGTGGGATGCAGAGGGATAGAGAACTGTCTGCAGGGGTATCAGGGAGGACTTCCTGGAGGAGGGGAAGTTGTAATGGATTCTGAGGGGCAGGAAGAATGTGGACAGGAAAACTGGGAACAGCGTGAGAGAATGTGTGTGTGCATTGATGTGCGTAGGGAACAGCATGGAAGCTGTTGCCTGGCCCTCTGCTGCTGGAATACTCTGCAGGAGTTAAGAGCAGAGGCCCTGGGTAGACCACCCTGGGCTTAAGTCTTGGTACCATCATCTCTTGCTCTGTGACTTTGGTAAGTCACTTCACTTCTCTCAAATCTGGTTTACTTACCTGTAAAATTGGGCTAATAGTACCTGCCTTAAAGGATAAAACCATGTGCAGGGGGAAAGGCCTTAGCACTTTGTCATGTGGCTCATACCCCAGGAAGGGTAGCTAATGGCAGTGGCCTGCTCCAGGAGGCTAGACTGACCCAAGAGAGGAGGAGCTGGTCTCTGCGGTTGGCAGTAGCCTCTTTGGGTAGCTGGTAAACCCTGTGTTGATCCCCAGAAAGATCATGGCTTCCAGAATCAGAGGGTTCTGAGTTTGGATCTCAGCTCTGCCACTTCCCACCTGTGCGACATTGTTCTGAAACCTCCCAGAGCCTGTGTTCTCTCATCTGTCAGTGGGGTGTGTTAACATCTTGATTGCAAGGACTAGATACCCCCATGCCATCTTGAGAAAAGGAGGTTTATTGTGAGGATACGTATGGATTGGGATGGCATTGGGATTTGAAGAAGCTCCAGGATGAACCCCTTGGGCCTGCCGTATCACAGGTATCCAGCCTATGAGTGGGCCCTCCGGAGCCACATGCCTGCCTGGCCCAGTCAGTGGAGGCCCCGTACAAAGGAGCACCTTTGTCTGTTCCCAGCAGGCCGTGTGGAGGGGAAGCTTGGCTGTTGGGTGGGGCAGCCCCCATGCAGATGGCGGTAATTTCCCCCTTACAAAATGCTCTTGAGGACCCAGTGACCAGTAGCTAAAAAGTGATCAGCCCAGAGCCTGACCGTGTAAGGGTTGGGAGGGTTTGAGCAGTTCAGCCCCCAAGGACGTAGGGGAACCTGAACAGACTCAGTGTAACTGAGAGAAGCAAGATCAGCACTCCTGGCAGAAAGGACACAGGGGACTTGTTGGAAGCAGAGCCTGGGGGGGCCAAAGGCAGATGTGAGGACAGATAGCTGGAAGCAGTGTTCATGGTGGGGGCCGGGGGTTGCCGCCAGACCCAGTGATGGGAGGTCTGGATTTTAATCCCAGTTGTGCCAGAGACTTGCTGTGAGGACTTGGCCTGGTCACTTAACCTCTCTGTACCTCACAGTCCCCCCAGTTGTAAAGTAGATATAACAATGCCTATTTCCCCCATGGCTATTACTGAGCAAGTGCATTTAGCTTTTACGCCACATTCCCCTGCCTGAAACCAGAAGGCTGGTAAGACCTTTCAGAAGAACAAGTTAGAAATATTTATCAAGAGACTTAAAAAGGCAGGTGTGTAGGGTGTAGATAAGAGCCCAGATTCTGGAGTCAGACACCTTGACACTCAAAGCCCTCCTCTGATACTTACCTGTGGCCTGATCTGGTCACATCAGCTCTCTGAACCCCAGTCACGTTCCTTCTGTAATATTCATCCCCCAATGGCTGCCTTGTAGAATTGTTGTGAAGTTTAAAAGACATAATATAGAGTATGTGTCTGGCTTATGGTATGCATTGAATAACTGTGGATGCTACTATTATTATTATTATTATTGGTAACATGACAAGGTGAAGACTATTTTAGCATCTTGACAACCGGTACCAAACCCCTCTTAGGGAAGGAACTGTCTTTGTTTGGGAAAATGCCCTGCGAGGGCCTCTCAGGGAGGAGGAAATCCTGTGGGTGTGGACTAGGCAGGAGCCAGGGTGACAGAAGATGGGGCAGCTGCTCTGTTGGAGGCATGAGAAGGCATTTGTGGTTTTGACTCCAGGGGAGGGACAAGGAGGGAGGGAGAGGAGGGAGAGTGAGAGAAGGGAGGGGACACAGAGGGGGAGAGGTGCTAAGACACTTAAGGGAAGCCTAGTGAAACCCACTGTCAGGGTGCCTGGACCAGTGGTCCTGATGGGGAGGCCTCCCGCTCCACTTTTATATGCTCACCTGTCTTCCACGTGCCTTCTCTGTCCCCCCAACTTCCTGGACTTAGGAACATCTACTGCGATCATCAGTGCTGGGGGGAGAGATTCAGATGGAGGTGGGGCTGGAACTCTGAGCAGGGACAGACTTTCACAACCAGGGTAAGTGGTGAAGATCAGCAGAGGCAGCAGGGATGGCCCCCAGAACTCACTAGAATCTTGAGCTGGCTCTGGGCTTGCACAGCTCCCTCCTTCTACCCCCTTTGGGGGATGAAGCCAAGTGTACCCTGAGGGGTAAGGGGGATGCTGCTGACATCAGGTTCCACTGGTATATATGTGTCAGTGGCAGTAATACGTACATTACGGAATCCTTGAATGTGTCAGGTACAGAGCCAAGAACTCTACACGTATCCTTCCTCTAAATCCTCACAACCACCCTCCAGGAAACCAAAGTTCAGAGTTTCAGTGACTTGTCCAAGTCAGAGAGCTTGTCAGTGAGGGGAACAGGCTCAAGTGTTAGCAGAATGATTCCAGAGCTGCCCCTTTCAGCCACTACAGTGACTGGAGCTGGCTCTGTGAATGGACACTCAAAGCTCCAAAAATAGAAAGCCAGAAACAGACACAAGGGCGTGATTTTGTGCATGTCTATACAGGCATAACTCGGAAATATTGCAGGTTTGGTTCCGGAACATCACAATAAAGCGAATATGGCAATAAAGCGAATTAATTTTGGTTTCTCAGTGCAAATAAAAGTTATGTTTACTCTATAGTATTTAATATAATAAGTGTGCAATAGCATTATATGAAAAGAAACAATGTACATACCTTAATTTAAAAATACTGCTGGTGGAAAAATGGCGCCAATAGACTTGCTTGACATGGAGTTGCCACAAACTTTCAATTTGTAAAAAATGCAAAATCTGCAAAGCACAATAAAGCAAAGTGCAATAAAACAAGGTATGCCAGTATACAAGTTTTATATGACAACTGTCACTTCCATGGGCAAAGGGTAGGGTATGACTGAGACCAACTGGCTACTGGGAAGAAATAAAATCAGTTTCTATCACACACTAAAATAAATCCAGATGCTTATAAGACTTAAATGTAAACAAATAAATAAGAAGAAATGCATAATCATTTGATCTTCATTGTGTAAGTAAGATCTTTCTAAGCATATGTGCAAAAACAAAAACCATGAAAGAGAAAAGATTGATATATTTAACTGAATAAAACTTTACAAATTCCATAAGGCAAGAATACTTAAGCAAATTTGAAAGTCTAACAATAAAATGGCCAAAATATTGTAATATATATGACAAACAGCAAAAAGCCCTTGTAAATTAATAAGAATAAAGATGAAAGGGTGAGGGATGTGAAAAGGCGATCCAAAAACTATGTGGTAAATAAATGTACAAAAATATTCACCCCTTCTAATAACAAAATACATTCAGATTAAAATAACCTTTTCTTCTCCCACCAATAGTCCCAAATTAAACACATTCAGTATTGGTGAGGGTAGATGGAAACGGGAGCTTATAGGCTGAGAGTAAATCACTGGTACACCTGTTCTGGGGAGAAATGAAAGACAATATGTCAAAAGTCTTAAAGCCATACCAACTCCTTTCAGCCAACAATTCTATTACTACAACTTTATCCTGAGGAAATAATCATGGAGGTATGCAGATATTCAGCAACAAGAATATACATTGCAGTGTGGTTGCTTTTTTTTTTTTATGATGACAAGATAAATGAAAACAACCTAAATGTCTAATAATAGGTAATTGGTAGTGTAAATTATGGGCTATCTGTACAACAGAATAAATCCTCAACAGCCATTTAAACTGACAGTGTAAATTTAGTCTTAATAACAAGGAAAGATGTTTTAATTTTATTATTTAGATAAATAAAACATATAACAAAATGATGTTAAGTGTGACCCCATTTTCTAAAAACTTAAAAATCTATATGTATAAATTTGCAAAAGAGAAATCTAGAAAATGTACACTAAAATGTCAATATATCTTTCTGGGAAATGGGATTTCTGGTGATTTCAGGGTTTTTTGTTTGTTTGATTGTTTTGTTGCTTATGATTTATTTTTCCTTTAAAATATCTCATTTGTCTATAAAAACATATCTAAACCAATGAAAGTGATAAATAGATGATTTTCAAGGATGTAGACATAGCAGAACTTACAGGGAAATTCACAACTTTAAACAATGTTATCTTTAAAAAGAGAAAAGCAACCAACTTTATGTACTAGAAAAGGAACAAAAACAACCCAAAGGAACATGGTAAGAATAATAAAATAATAAAGATTAAAATTAAATAGAGAACAACAACAAAAAAACCCCAGTGGAATTAATAAATAAAACCATAAGCTAGCTCTTTAAAAAGATGAATAAAATGCAAACTTCTGGCAAATCTAATCAATGGGAAAAGGAGACACAATTAAAATGAGAAATAAGCATAACCACCCAAATAAAGGAGATCAACACAGGTAAGGAAGAGCCATGCACAGTTTCATGGTCTTATATTAAAAATAATACTAATGAAAATGCCTCATTTTCTACAAATAGATAAACTACAATGGGCATCCAAAGACGTACTTCATTCGTAGGTCAAAAATCAGTCACCAAGGGAGCCCAGGCAGAACGAACCAGCTTTCCTGTCCAATTGCTCTGAGTCAGCTCTTGACAAAGTAAAAATTAATCAAATAAATAAATAGAAAGAGAAACTTCTGCCAGAAGCTCGAGCAAGCATGTCAAGATCAGCCTCAAAATATTATTTAAGACGCGTCAGGGTTGCCGGGTGAGATGACATCATTTGACAGAGGCTGCGATTTTCTTCCAAGGCACAAACGAGCTCCGCCATTTCTGGGGTGCAGGCTCCCCCAGGGCCTCTTGGGTTATGTGTGGCCTCTTTTGCTCAGTGAGGTTTAAGACCTTGGAGCATGCTTCTAGGCGAGGCTTGTGTGTCCAGGCACATTTAAGTTCTGGTGAAGTTCCAGCCTTTAAAAGCGAGCCTTCTTCTTCTGGAAAGACCCTGTGTTGAGCACCACTGATATTATGGGCTCCTTCATGCTTTAATGATCATGAACTTGCCCCCTGAGAAGCACTGTGCCCTGAGTCTCCCAACACGTTTGTGGATAAAAAGTAAAACCCGAAGGGTGTGGGAGTTCCCGTGTACATTCTTTGCTCTGACATTATCTAACTTAATCTGGGACTTCTGTAAACATTAACAGATGTTCATAATCATAACTGCAGAGTAAGTCTTAAAGTATGTCTTTTTTAACATCTATTTATAGCAAACTATTGTAGACACCAAAACCCAGTGATGGTGATCAGATGTTACCTAAGCGTGTAGACGACTGCCCATCACACTGTATTTGCTGGGAGGGAGATATTAATTTGTCATCTACCATTTTTATTTAACAAAGATTAGTTTCAAAATACAGTACCAGAAGGGAAATCAAAGGGAGAACATGAGTTAGGGCCTCTGGATTTAAATTTTCCCCCAAAGCTCATCTAATTGCAGGGAACCTGAGTCAAGACTCTTGGGTCTTATTCTCTCCTCCCATTTCAGCCCAGCCAGGAGCACCGCATGGATGCACAGGGTGTGGAGCTGATAGAGGCTGTGAAGATGGGGGTCTCCGCTTACAGATGAGACACACAGACCCCCTCAACTCTTCACGGAATTAATATAAACAACCATCTGGGGAGGGCTTCCCTCAGGCACTTTGCAGGGTTCCTAAGTGTATGAGTCAGGATTCTCCAATGAAACAGAACCAATAGGGTGTGTGTGTGTGTGTGTGTGTGTGTTTTATAGATATAGATAGATTGATTTTAAGGAATTGGCTCACAAGATTATGGAGGCTGGCATGCGCAAAATCTGCAGGGCAGGCTGGTACGCTCATAACCTCTGAACTCTACCGGCTGCCTCAGATGAAGGATTACAGGTACTAAGGGAAGGCTCCCTGGGGGAGGTGGTACTGAATCAAAGGGAAGTGACAGCTAAGAAGGACTGAGCGTCCACTTGACTGAGGCTCTGAACGTGGAGTAGGATGTGGATGGGCGGAGAGAATTGGAGAAGGCATCATGGATCGTGGTCCTGCAGAAGCAAAGGCGAGGAGGCTGGGCTTGAGCGTGCTGTGCACTGGGTTCAACGGGGATGGTGAGCCACCTGCACAGAGGCACACGTGAGGACCGGGAACCTGGCCGGGTGGCCGAGCTGCCATCAACTGCCCCTGCATCACTGCTTGTTCCTTCGCCCTGGGAGCCTGGATGTGTGGTTCCGCCTTCTTGGCTCCTCTGGCTTTGGCGCCTGACACACTGACCCACATCACAAGCAACTGCACGCTCCGTTCCAGCCACCTTGGCAGGGCCTGCTGGCTTCATGGCTGCCGTCACCAAGTCTTACGCTTGGGCAGGCAGGCAGGAACCCACCCCAGCCAGAGAGCTCCGGGCTCCCTGATCTACCGAGCCTGTCTGGCCCTCTCCACTGAGGTTTCCTCGGAGCCCAGAGCCCACTCTGGAGGCCCTCCACCATCCCTGTGTCTAAGCCAGGGCAGAGGATATGATTGTTCTGGGCCCCGCAGGCTGCTTCCAGTGAAGGAGCCACGTGTGTGTCAGCCCCATCCCGACCCCCAGGGCTCCTCATGGCTCCTGCCCTGGGGTCTGCAGACTGGCTGCAAAGGTGGTGACTCCTGGAGGATGTGGCTTGGTGGGATGGGCAAGATTTAAAGAGGTAAAGGGAGGAAATAAGGACGAGAGCAAAGTGAGTGAGGTGTGTGTGGGGACCAGCAGTCAGCTGCTCATTTATTCAATCCACAAACGCTCGTGAGTAAGTACTGAGGCCAGGCCATTCACAGGAAGGAAGGCACATCAGCTTGGCTCTAACGGGTGGCAAAATAAGGCTGGAGCCGTCTTGTGGGACCTCTCGCCCCTGGGAAGTTCCCCAGGTTCATGTCCACTTCTGCGTGTCCAACACTGACGTCATCAGGTTTAGCTCCTGCTTTTGGATTTCCTGTTCCCATGAATGACACCACAGAAACCCAACCGCTCAAGCCGAAAATTTAGGCAATATCCCTGACTTCTCTGTCCCTCACTCCTGGCACCCAGCCCTGCGGCCTTTCCTGTGGAGCCGCCCCTCTGAACAGCTCCACATCTGTCCACTGCTCTTGATTTCCCTGCCGCACTCATGGGAAGGACCCATGGCCTCTGGCCGGGCCCTCTGCAATAGCCTCCCACTGGTGTCTATGCTTTCACTTTCGTTTCCTTCCTGTCCATTCTCTGCACTGAAATTGGAGGCATCGGTCGGTCAAAAGCATCTAGCTGATCACGGCACTTCCAGACTTAAAATCCTTCATTGGCTGATCTCCCACTGCTCTCAGGACAATGTGTCCAAAGCCCTGCATGATCTCCCCTGCCTGCTCCACACAGCTAATTTCTCTCCATTTTTGATGCCATCGCAGCTGCTTCTCCTGGTGAACCCCCTGAACGTGCACAGGAGATGCCATTAGTCTTCATGCCACCTCCCCTCCCTCACCTCCGCTTGCAGCTGTAGCTGGAGTGGGCATTTACTTCCCCAGCACATTGCCAGGTCCTACCACCAGCTTCCACCTCGAGGGCCTGCTGGGGCTCTCTGATTTTTTGGCTCCACCCTCCCATCCTTTGGAAGGACAGTTCTGAGGCATATTCTTTTCAGTTCTTCAGAGAATTCCCTAGAATTGATCCCTGGTTACCCTCAAGTATGCCCATTCCACACCCTCACTGGCTTTCCCTCTTTCCTCCTACGCCCTCGGATCATCACCCAAACAAACTCTCTGCTCCCAGGTCCTTGCCTCAGGCTCTGTTTTCAGGGGACCCAAACCAAGAAACGTCTTCTCTCACCCAGACAGGAGTAGATGCCCCTCCATTCTTATGGTTCCGTGTTATAATTGTCTGTCTGTGTGTCCATCTCCCCTGTGTCAGTGTGAGCTAGGAAAGAGAAGAGACCATGACTGTCCCTTCCCAGCACACAGCACAGGGGTATGTCAGTAGGTGTTGTGAAATGCTGTGAAATGAATGAATAAGAAATAGGGTGGTCATGATAAAGATGCACAACAAACTGAGGATGATAAAGGTCATTTGTGAAAACTCCACAACTAACATCATACTCATTGGGGAAAGAGAAAGATTTTTTCCCCCTAAGATCAGGAACAAGATAAGAATACCCACTCTGGTCATTTATATTCAACAGTGTACTGGAAGTTATAGCCAGGGCAATCAGGGCAATGTCTTAAATGAAATAAAAGGCACAGATTGGAAAGAAAGAAGTAAAACTATTTCTAGTCACAGATGACATAATTTCATATATAGAAAATCCTACAGAATCAACCCAAAACTATTAGAGCTAATAAATAAACTCAGCAAAGTTATAAAATAAAAAATCATCATGCAAAAATCAGTTATATTTCTATATGCTAGCAATGAATAATCCAAAAAGGAAATCAAGAAAGCAATTTCATTAAAAATACTATCAAAAAGAATAAAATATTTAGGAATAAATTTAACTAAAGAGTTGTAAAGACGTATACACTGAAAACTGTAAAACATTGCTGAAAGAAATTAAAGATATAAATAAATGGAAAGATATCACTTTTTTTTCAAATTGGGGTTGTTTTACAATGTTGTGTTAGTTTCTACTGTACAGCAAAGTGGAGTTCCCTGTGCTATACAGCAGGTTCTCATTAGTTATCTATTTTATACATATTAGTGTATATATGTTAATCCCAATCTCCCAATTCATCCCACCCCCCACCCCTTGCCCCCCTTGGTGTCCATATGTTTGTTCTCTACATCTGTGTCTCTATTTCTGCCTTGCAAACTGCTTCATCTGTACCGTTTTTCTAGATTCCACAAATACATGTTAATATACAATATTTTTCTCTTTCTGACTTACTTCACTCTGTATGACAATCTCTAGGTCCATCCACGTCTCTACAAATGACCCAATTTTGTTCCTTTTTATGGCTTAGTAATAAGACATCCACTTTTATGGATTCAAAGATTTAATATTGTTAAAATGTCAATACTCCTTGAAGTGATCTAATGATTCAATGCAATTCCTACCCAAATCCCAATGGCCTTTTTTTTTCTTTGCAGAAATGGAAAAGCTTATCCTCAAATCCATATGGAATTTCAAGGGACCCTGAAGAGCTAAAGCAGTTTTGAAAAAGAAGAACAAAGTTGTAGAACTCACACTTCTCAATTTCAAAATGTATTACAAAGCTACCATAATCAAAACAGTGTCATACTGGCAAAAGGATAGAAATATAGATCAATGAGAATTGAGAGCCCAGAAATAAACCCACACATCTATGGTCAGTTGATTTTTGACAAGAGTGCCAAGACCACCTTTCTGAGGGAAAGAACAGTCTCTTCAACAAATGGTGCTGGGACAACTGGTCTCAAAATGTAAAAGAATGAAGTTAGACCCTTTTTTACACCATATGCAAAAATAAACTCAAAAACAGGTCAAAGACCTACATGTAAGAGCTAAAACTGTAACTTTTCAAAGAAAACAGAGGGTTAAATCTTCATGACCTTGGATTTGGTACTAAATCTTAGATATAACACCAAAAAAAAAAAAAAAAAAGAAGCATCAAAAGAAAAAATAGATAAGTTGGACTTAATCTAAATTTAAAACTTTCATATATCAAAGAACATTACCTAGAAAGTGAAAATACAACCTATAGATTGGGAGAGAATATTTACAAATAATATACCTGACAAGGAAATCATACCTAGAATATACAAAGAGCTCCTAAAACTCAACAACAAGAAGCCAAATAACCCAATTTAATAATGGGCGGGGGACTTGAATAGACAGTTCTCCAAAGAAGATATACAAATGGCCAAAAAGCACATGAAAAGACGCTTAACATCATTAGTTATTAAAAAATGCAAATCAGGGCTTCCCTGGTGGCACAGTGGTTGAGAATCCGCCTGCCAATGCAGGGGACATGGGTTCGAGCCCTGGTCTGGGAAGATCCCACATGCTGTGGAGCAACTAAGCCCGTGCGCCACAACTACTGGAGCCTGTGCACATAGAGCTCGTGCTCCACAACAAGAGAGGCCACTCCAATGAGCAGCCCGTGCACCACAACAAAGAGTAGCCCCTGCTCACCTCAACTAGAGAAAGCCCGTGGGCAGCAACGAAGACCCAACGCAGCCAAAAATAAAATAAATAAATTTATTTTAAAAATGCAAATCAAAACCACAATGAGAGATTATTTTACACTTGATAGAGTGGCAATAATAATAATAGTAATAATAATGGAAAATAGCAAGTGTTGGCAAGGATGTAGAGAAATTGGAACTTTTGTATATTGCTGGTTGAAATGTAAAATGGTGCAGCCTCTGTGGAAAATAGCTTAGCAGTTCATCAAAAAGTTAAACACAGAACTACTATATGACCCAGCAATTCCACTCCTAGGAATATGTCCAAAAGAATTGAAAACAGATATTTTAAAAATTTGTACATATGTCCATTGCAGTACCATTCACAAATGCCAAAAGGGAGAAACAATGCCAATGTCCATCAACTGATGAATGGATAAACAAAATGTGTCAGTGGAATATTATTCAACCATAAAAAAGGAGTGAAGTACTGACACATGCTTCAACATGTATGGACCTTGAAAATATTATGCTAAGTGAACAAAGCCAGACACAAAGGGTCACATATTATATATTCCATAAATATGAAATATTGAGAATAGACAAGTCCATAGGGACAAAAAGCATATGAGTGATTGCCAAGGACAGGAGAAAGGGGAGGATGGGGATGGGAAGTGATTGCTTAATGGGTACAGGGTTTCCCTTTTTGGTGATGAAACTGTTTTGGAACTAGATAGAGGTGATGATTGTACAATATTGTGAATGTACTAAATGCTACTAAACTATACACTTTAAAATGGTGACTTTTCTGTTATGTGAATTTTACCTCAATCAAAACAAAAAGGAAGTAGGGTGGGTCTGCCTGTGGTGTCTGGCGATCTCAGTCTTCCCATCCTGTCTCCCAGCTGCACAAGTGAGTCCCACGCAGACAGGATCCTTCCACCCCAGGTCTTTCACGTTTCCCACAGAGCAGTCACCCAGACCTTCAGACATGGAGCTGCCGTGATCTTTGTCCCTCTCTGCCCTTTCCTGTGTGTGTGTGGCTGGGCAGGTGTTGGGGGGATTGTCTCACATTTTGAATCCTCCATTTCTCTGCGAGTGCCCATCAGAATTTGGCCAGAACTGTTGCCCTCGGTAACAATTACTTCTGCCAAAGGTGTGTGAATATTTATGATTGCTCATATGCTTTCTGTTTACCATGTCAGCAGCACCGTTAGCATTCGTGCTGATAATGAAAACTCAATTTATAATAAAAACACGCATTTTGTTGTGGAACTGGGTTTTAAAGATCCTGTAAAGGCTTTGTGGAGATTTATTTGAGCCTTGTAAATGTCTTGCCCCAGGGTGACACTTCAGAGCCTTCCAACAGTTCATTTTGAAGGATTTGGTTATTAGAAAACTTTTATAGTCTCTTTAATTTAATGGGAGAAGAATAACAAACTGAATGGCTTCCAACAATGATGGATTCCTGTTATCTGGAATGTCTTCTTACCCTACATAGGCTACCCTAAATAGTGCGAGATCTCATAGCTGGGAGTTGGGAGACCTGGTTGCTAGGCTACTCCAAGGCTAAATAACTGTAGGTAAGTCCCTTCTCCGTTCTGGGCCTCAATCTTCTCTTCTGAACTGTCTGGGGGTTGAAATTTTATGTAATAAGAAGTTTTGATCCCATAATCCCATTCTAAGGAAATTTTCCTGGGGGGAAAAAATTCAACCAAAGCAGAAAATTATATGCCTAAAACTGTTCAACACAATCCCATCTATACAGGCAAGAAAGCAGAAGTTAAAAAAAAAATTACCCATGAATTGGAAGTAGCTGATAGAATTATGAAACAACTATGACAGAATAATAAACTGACAATAAAAAATAGTAATTGCCATTTATAGGTCCCCCACCACCATCTCAACCCAATACCACCAAGACTGGGATGATGCTCATTAAAACGAAACTGATTATTTCCAGATGATGGGATTATGGTTGATTTTTGTTTTCTCCTTTATGCTTTTGTGTATTTTTCAAATTTTCTATAATGAACACATATTACTTTGATAATCAGAAAAAAACAAATATCATTGAGATAGCAATTAATTTTATAAAGAATATGTGACAAAGAAGAAAATGCTTTAGTTATAATGTGAAATGAGAAGGAAACAGAACATGAAATGAATATTCAGATTGCAACTAAGCTGAAATGGTAACAGACCAAATCTCTGAAAACCACTTTGCCTAATTATCAATTCATCTAATAACCAATTCTCTGAAAATTCACCCCTCTGCCTTTAGGTGTTTTTAATATCTATTCAATTATAATATGCTTTTTCATTTGATCATCTTTTGACATATTAAGTATTTGTTATCCAATTGTCTATGGGTACTTCTCATAATTTTATATTTCTAAGAGTTATTTTAAACATTTGAACCATCCCTTGATTATGGGATTGCTTTTATCCTTGTGTGTGTAATTTGTTCCTTCTTAATTTACTTTTGAATAATTTAAGGACTTATTAGGATGTTTGTTAAAAATCCTTTCTTCAAAATTTAATATTTCGAACGTACTTTTCAATGGTACCCAAGACACTAAGTATAATAAATTATAAAGCCTCTTTTTGACTTGATCCTTCACTAGAATCCCATCACCAAGCTTATGGATCAAGCAAGATATGAATGTCTTAAAATATGAAAATATCATTTATGAAATGCTGATGATTTAATCAGTGTAAACTGTCAAAAAGATGGCAAGGAAGAATAAGATACCCAGTTGGATTTAACACAGCATCAAAATGTAGGTGAATTCATCTTAGGGAATGGCTATAAATAAACTGATATAAAACCCAAGGGAAATTGAAATAATAATAACAGTAATAATAATAATAATAACAATGCTGTGTTAGGGTGGTGGAATTTTGGTGTTTTTATTGAAAATTCTCTTTATTTTTCCTCTCTTTATTCCTCTCTGAAAGCATCTGAGTATCTTATTTTAATTTTTCTTTCAGAAGTATGATTTCATTGTAAACACTGAAGATGAGAACTTATGATGAGTTTTGTGTTCACTTAAGCCATTTCTTGTGTGAAAAGACAGAGGTCAGCTGTTGTTCATAGGCCTCGTTACTTTCTAATGAGGGGACATCCTGGTACTAGGAGCGGAGGTGGTTACTTTGTTGAGCGGGATGGTGGATATAGCTAATGAGAATTTTGGAATGGCTGCAACAAAGCTAAATTGCCCTTCATAAGAAAGGGAAAGAGGTTAAGAGTATAGGAGTCAGGGAGCTAGAGTCAGATGCTGAGAAGATTGAGAGTGAAGGAAAGGACCCAGGGAAATAGCAGCCCTTCCTAGTTGATCATGACACTGAAGAAGAACTTGAGGGGGGCGTCTATAGGGATTTGTTAAGCTGTTAGCAGTATAGTGCACAGCAAGCACTGCCACACTTTCTCCTACCAAATCATCAGCAACGTCTGCTTGGCTCACAAATCCTTTGGAATAAGTGGAATTTCTAATGATAAACCTTGAACTTTTGGGTCTTACCTCAAGACTGGCCCAGTGCAAAAATCAGGGCTTTCCATAAGAGCAGGCGACATATGGGTTATGTCCGACTATTTGAACATCTGCGTGTGAACATACCAAAAAGGAGAAAGAAGGGAAGAAATGGGGGAGAAAGACAGAAAAGAAAGAAAGGAAACATTTTATAAGAAAAACTTTATACTGTCCATGCTAGTTTAAAGTTGGAAGTATTAAATTTAATTATACTTAAATTTAACAAAAGAGAAAGAAATGGGATGGAACGTCAGATAAACATTTTTTCAAAAAAAGCAATATTCATTGCTAAAGATTCCTCTAAAGAGATGAAAGGCATGAAAAACTTTAAGTTGTCAGAACCTTTGTTATTTTCTTTTAATTAAATCTGATAGTCTCTGCTGTTAATGTCAATTTAATTTGTTTATATTTATTTGATCCCTGGTTTTTGGACTTACATACATCTTTTTTTTCCTTTTTATCCTTTTTCTTTTTTTCTTTCCTGCTTTTCTTCTGTAGGGTCTTCTGTATATTGTTCCCCCTTTTGCCCCTGTTGACTAGGAAGCATAGATTTTATTTATATTCCTTTAGTGGTTACCTTTAAAAACTTAATGTGTATATTTAATGACTAATTTCTCTAGTACAATCTAAAATTATTCAGTATCTCTACTCATCTTTTGGGAAAGTCAAGGATGTTGGCACACTTTTTCACACTGATCTGCCAATCTCCTTATTACCACAGTCTAGATACTTACTTTCACTTCTGTTTAAATACAAGAAATGGTGTGATGATTATTATGCAGTCAATAGTTAATTAAATTTGCTAACATATTTTACCAATTTCTGTGTTCATTGTTTTCTTTGAATTCTCCTCTTTGATTTCAAACTTCTTCCTGATGCAAAGGTCAATGGGTAGTAAATGGTACATCTGGGGAGAACATCTGTATTTTGCCCTCCCCCTGGAATGATAGTTTAGCTGAGTATAGAAATCTAGGGGTAGGTAGCTATTTTCCTCAGCGCTGTGTGAGCTTTGAGCCAGGTCAAATAAAGACAACCTTTTAAGTGGAATCTTTTGGGCAACCACCAGACAGGTCAAATGATGACAATCCTCTGGGATCTGAAGAAGCTTCAACCCTGTTCTTCTGTCCCGGTGGCTGTCAGGCTGCTGGTGATTACTATGACCATAGGCGGTTGATTTTCAAGGTAACTGTGGAGCTGCAGAGCGTGAGATGGGAATAGGGCAAATTTTAAGTGCCACAACACTTGCTGTCCTTACCAAGATTAAGCTGTTTTTCTAGAAGAAAGGCTCCTCAGAGTGCTGCAAGCCTTTGATTAACTTCCAGACTTCTGAAAAAGTTGAGTTTGAAAATTTTTGTCAGTTTTCTTCTTGCTTTTATGGAAGAGAAAACTTTTGGAAGCCCTCACTCTGCCATTTTCACTGATATCACTTTTTCGTGCTTTTTTTTTTTTTTTTTCTTAATTTCGGTTTACAGGTTCATCTTGAGTAGATCTTTCTCTCTCCAATACTCCTCCCTGCCTAGCAATTGCGTGGCTGTCTCCACCTTACCCTTTGAGACCCTTAGTTCAGAACTACCTCTTTACATTAGCAGCCTAGGGATGGCATTGGGGATATTTCAGATGCTTCCACTGAGTCAGCAGCTTGATTGAGTTCCCGGTTGTAAGGCTCTGTTCTTCCCCTGCCTCCCTGAGCTTACAGTTTCATATGAAAGGCAACCCCTGAAGCTGTCAGCAGACTTTTTCAGCTTCTTTTCAAGCGTAGAGGGTACCCATTCAAACTCCTGCTGTGGAGCAAAGAGCCTGGCTCTTGTGTCTCACCTCATGTTGGAGGCTGTTACTTGCTCTTACATTCTAGAATCCAAATTCCCACCCCTCTGCTAGCTTCCCAACCTGGAGCCCTGGAGGCTCACTGTGACAGACTCTTACCACTTTTCATTTCTGGTCCATGGAGATGCTACTCTTGATTTTGAGCAGGTTTAATGTCTTTTAATTTTTCTCTCTTATATTTTACTTATTGTTGCTGTGAGTTTGGAGCATGAGGACTGGGAGTTGTGGAAGTAGACGAGGCATGAGTGAACAAAGTCGTCTTGACTATACGGTGTGCAAGATCTGCCATCATTTAAAATTTCTAACTATTTTCAACCTGAGAGGGTATCTATTGACTCTCTGCCCTGATATACGAGGAAATTAGCCTAAAATGATTAAAAATGACAATACGTACCTATGGCATGCTTGAAAACTGCAGGTAGTACTCATGAGTCTGTTTCTCTGACAAAACTACTGCTACTGCTTTCAAAAATAAATACGCCAAGCATATATCTTGATTTTGCTTTCCAGGAAGGCACAGAAATAAGGCACCAATCATCATAACAAGGAATTTTTCCTTTTCTTTTGTCAAGCATGTTTTATGAGAGTGAAGAAGTGGCTCTGCGGAGGATAACAATAATTCCCAGAAAAACCATGATTCCATCCAATTATATTTGTAGGCATATATACAAACATGGATGAAAAAACCATAATGTCCAACTGAGTAACACTTCACTAACTACAAGTTTAAGGAAGAGATTAGCCTGATCCAATTTGACCAAATTTTGCCAAACTTCTACAAGGTGCAATTTATAACCCTAAGCAATGCATGGATTACAGAAATGAATGAATACTATTCTTGTTCTCCAGGAGAGGGGGAGGGGAACTTAATAATTTGAGCGTTTGCACTGTGATCCATACTTACGACTCTTACTGAAGTTGTTTCTGAGTGCAGGCCTGAGGATCAGGTGCCTCTGATGACACCTGAATGTTGAAGAATAAACTTCACCATATTGTCAAAGGTCCAATGATGGGGAAACTATTAATGGCTTTATCTGAAATTTTCCCATTGGCTTTTTACGGATCAACGCAAAGTTCCAGAGGTAGAAATAATAATAGTCAATTGACTAAGCACATAGTTCTGAAGAGTACAGAAATCCAGTTATTTTAATGTTGCTATCTAGAGAGGCTGCAGACATAGTTCCAGAAAAACCTCTTTCTAACAAACAGATGAAATCAAATCTCCTCTTCAGTCTGTGGGTTCTCTCTCATTAAGGGGTGGATCTTGGAGAAGAGTGTGAGATGTCCCTTCTAGGGGAGGGGGGCAATTCCAGCTTGGGGATCAGAAGACCAGCAATGGAGGCTCCAGTCTGGCTCTTCCAACTCCCTGCATATTGAGGCAAGCATTGCTTTTACAACCAAGCCATTCACCGGTTCAAACACTTCCATGACTTTCCATTGCCTTCAGCATAAGGCAAATTCTGTGACCTCCATAAAAAACCCTGCATGGTCTGGACTCGGCCAGCCTTGTTTACTTTATCTCTCACCACTCTTCCTCCACCCCAAACTGGGCCCCAGACATACCCAGCTACTTGCAGGTCTGTGAATTCATCCAGCTTCCATGCCTGTATCTATGCTATCCCCTCTACCTGGAGATGCATCCCTGCCCTTCCCTCCTCCAGGAAGCCTTCTGCCACATAACAGTGATAAGCAGCTAGTATTGATTCAGATCATTCTGGCAGCATATGAAGAGACCAAATAACAGCTTACATAAGATAATAGTTAATATCTTTCCCACCTAAAAGTCCTAGTTGGTATAGAGGCTCTGCTTTACAAAGTTGCCTGGGGTATTGATTCCTTCTAGATTGTTCTACGTCCGGAGGACACATCCTTTGTCTCCATGGTCCAAGATGGCTCACTGTTAGTTACTGTTATGTGAGGGAAATCTCCCAGGAGGGACAGCAGGGATGAGACCTCCAACATGGAAAGGACAGGCGAGCAGGAAGGGCAGGTATCACCCTTTAAGGGCCTGAGCTAGAAGTTGCACACCTGACTTTCATTCATATCCTCTTAGCTGGAACTGACTCACATGGTAACACCCAGCAGCAAGGGAGGTAGGGAAGTGTCACCTTCATTCTGGGAAGCCTCTATTATCATGAGAAGGAACAGGAGACCTTATATTGGGGAATGGCTGGATGTGAACGATGGCTGTGAGAACAGAAAGACCAGCCAGGGTGGATGAAGGTGAAGGCTTGACCACTCCGATAAGGGAGAAGGTGCCATCGCTCAACATTGCAAGGAATATTGAGGAGATGAGAAGTGGGAGCCAGGTTACAACGAACTGGAAAATGTTCCCACATCCATACCTTTACTCATGTTAAGTCTTATTGTCCAAAATGTCCTAACATTTCTTTGCTCATCTCTGGAGGCTCCACGTATGCTTGATCTCCCCATGGAAGCCTCTACCGGCAACTGGAATCTTTCTCAAGTGTAAATGGAGAGCCTCCTCTCTGGGCTACTAACTGGGCCAAAATGATATAATAATCTTTTACTGATGCCTCTGATAGGCAGATGCTTTACATACATATCTCATTTTCTTCCCACAATGCCCTTAGCGGACTTTTAGGGATTCAATAAAAAACACTTCCCTCTTTCACATTCAAAACGAGGACCAATTGAGAAACAAGATCCAGGAGACGGGCCAAGGGAGACCAATGTTAGCTTCTTATTGATAAACTGGAGAATGTGTCTTCATACCTCCAGTCAAAGAGCTTGCTAAGAAACCTCCCTTCACTCCCCTTTTACAATTTAGACCTTGGAACAGCCCAGCCGGGGGTAAGTTTGGGCCCCAGAGTCACCTACTGACTCAGCACTTCTGCCTTTCACTGCTGTGGAGCAAGGGGACAAAAAAAGGGAATATCTCCAAGCATGCAACTTTTTAATAAATTAGCTCCACCCTCTGACAACCCGGTCCAGAGGCTCTTGCTCCACATCCGGTAATGCATTCCTCCCGGGCCCTGCCCTGGAAGAGGAAGGGGCGGGTCAAGACTGTTACTCCCCTGGTGTTCCGTCCGCATGGAAACGTGGTAGGAGGAACGAAGGTTCTGCCATAACAATTCCTAACCAGAGGAGTTGTTTTGCCCACGTTACAGACCAGGAAGCCAGCACTGTGAGAAGTACCATGACTTGCTAGGGTCACCCACGTATTAGATGGCAGAGTATTTTGGAACCAAGTCTGTCTAGTTCCAAACTCAGGCTTTTAGTCACTAGCTCTAGCAGCTTATAAGCTTTTTGAGGGAGACATTACAATAAGTATCTCCACGTTTTCAGCAGCACCTAACAAAGCATTTATTAAAAGACTCATGGCAGGGTTTAATGTAAAGGCCTGGGGGTTCTGGCCCAGTTTGTTGCTTCCTTGTCTCATGTTCAGCCAAGTTTCTTGACCAGGACAATTCCCCAGGAGCAGGAACCAGTGATGCTGCCTGGGGACCCTTTTTTTGACTCTGGATGTTCTTTTGTTGGGTTTATAGTTTGAGGTACTTTGTTGTACTTTTTCGAAATCCACTTTCTCGCTTAAGCCCCCTACTACCCGTGAGGAAGGAAGGAATGACAGGGTGGGGAAGAGATTTAGCAAAGGGCAGAGAGGGATTAAGGACCATCAGTGGTCCAGGCTGGTGGTTTAGTTAGTAACCCTCCAAACCAATGCCCTTAAATATTTGCCTAACATCTGTTTCAAGAGGGGAAGAGAGATTTGCTTCATATTAATAGAAATTGTACAGATAAAGAAATTTCCTTAATTATTTGCCTCCTCAGGCAGAAGTGGTGTCAACATTCTGAAAAATACCTGCCAAACATTCCAAATATTCCCCACTTTTGTGTGGTTCTTATACACTCTTCAGTTTTCTTTTGCGATTGGCTAAACTGTACAACTTTTTGGTAGGTGTGTTAAAGGGTTTTATATTTAGATAACGAAATAAGCCGTTTGTTTCCAGAAAACAGCCCGACTTTATGGAAAGGACTTTTATAAAATTGTAGGCCACCGTGACTTGTCCACTGAAAACAGGACTGTGCTTCAGAGGAATGTTTTGCTTTTATTTTCCACTGGAGGGCGCTGTCTACTTTGGTGGAAGTGGAACCACGTTCCATTTCACCAATTTATTCCAGCGATCCTTTAGCTGCCCTCACGGATTTGTGCGCTGGGCAGCTGTCCAGCTGTCCACTCCTTAATCTGGCTTTTTCCAAAGTCCCGCAGGGCAGCAGTGTCTGGGTTTAGATGAGATTCCAGTCAGTCTGAATCCTAATGGGGCCTCTGAACTCAGACTTCTCATTACCCTGGTAAAAATGCCAGGGCTCACCCCATATGTGTGTATCTACTACATGTCCCCATACTTTCTGTGATTTAATTTCCATGATTTTGCATCCTTTGCCTTTGAAAAAACATAAACTAGGCATCTGTCACCTGCTTCCTGGGTCACAATTTCTAACTTCTGGCTCAGCAGCATGGTCCCCCAAGTTGTTGGCATGTGGCTTTAGAGTGTGGTTTCTCCAACTGTAATGTGCAAAGGAATCACCTGGGCATCTTGTGAAAATGCAGATTATAATTCTGTAGGTTTTGGGAGTTGAACCTGAGATTCTGCATTTTTAACAAGCCCTGAGCAATGTCACTGTTTGTTGACATTCCACATTTCAAATGGCACGATGTCACCTACTTGTCCCATCCAGGAGTTTCCCCACTCAGTTTTGTATATGGGGGTGTAATCAGAGAAACTCAAGGATGGAGGTTGATCAATATCTCTTTAGAGCTTTGTCTCTTACTTAGCTTTTATAAATTGTTTCTGCAGGGCCCCTTTCCCTGGCTTTGTTACATCTCATCTCTTTCTCTTTCTTTTTCCCTATTTGGACAACTATGAGGCAGTGTGTTGATGCCTGTGTCTGTCACATCTGTCCTCCGAGTTGTCTTTCACTGTCATATAAAGTAATTTCATTTTCTTTGATTTCCTTTCTCACTGAGAACCTGAATCAAAATACAATGAGTGATATGATAATGGTAATGACAACCTCACATGTGCATAAAGCGCTTTAATACCCATAAGACAATATAGGTAGAGGCTATGGGCCAGGGCTCCAGAGTCTGCCTGCTTGCATTCAAATCCTGCCTCTGCTACTTTCTAGCTGGGTGGCCTTGGGTAAGTTACTTAACCTCTCTGTGCCTCAGTTTCCTCATTTGCAAAATGTGGCTAATGATACTTCATAAGGTCCTTGCGAAGATTAAATGAGATAATGTGTGTGTTCTAGTGAGGCACTTAGAGTAAGCCTGACACAGAGTAGGCACTCAATAATCAGCAATGTTCTAATTGCTCAGTCCTGTGGGGAAGTTAAGGAACCAGAAACGCATAAAGAGAAATGACTTGCATTCAAGATCCCACAGCAAGACTGGTGGCACAGAAGGAACCAGATCTGACTCCAACTCCAGTGCTCTGAGCACCCCCAACATACTTCCAAATGTGGAGTTTCACTGTGGAGCCAATGCACAGCCCTGAGTGTGACTGTTTTCCCAGCATCCTGTTGATCTTTGTTCTCTCTTTCACTCTAAATGGAGCATTTCCAGCTGGTGTGATTCATGGATCTGGGACCGCTTGGCTCTCATTAACTTCGAGGAAAGTCGTAAGGCAAAACCCACATCAATCAAGCCTCCAAATTACTCATCCATCTTTACAGGTGACGCGTGGACTAAGATGAACAGGGAGCGAAGCGGGTATCATACAATAGCTATTTAGATTTATGAAACTCACATAAGCGCTTACATCAAGTTCCAAAACTGAAGCTTGCTCTGTTTTCACAGCAAGGTTGAACTTCACAGATAAGAGACAGGGTGTCACAATAGAACAGCCTCGAAACTCAAAGTCTGAGGGCCTGGGACTCCCAGCTTCACTACTTACTAGACTTGTGATCTTGAGCAAACCTTTTAACCCTTAGACTCTGTTTTCTCATTTTACTATTCAGCCTTGCAACAAACCAAGGAGTTAGTTATTATCCCCATTTTACAGATGTGGAAACTGAGGCATAGAGAGGTTAAGTGACTTGCCCAAGGTGACATGACTATGAAGAGATAAAGCAGGGCTTCAAACCCCTATGTTTGAGTCCAGAAACCTAAGTCCTTGTACCACTCTCATAAATGAGATGACGGGTCTAAAAGCAGCAGGCAATGAGTAGGAGCTTAATAAACCTTTACTGAATCTGAACCTTGAGGACAAGACTCATTTTTTGTCAACCTTTATTTTCTATAGTACCTTTGTACCTAATAGGTTCTCAATTAATAAGAGTTGAGTTGCATTATTCCCCCTGGAAATGGTTCTGTTTTTATTTAATGATCTTCTTAGATGCATTTTAATATGCAGACCACAATGCTTCTTGTACAATATCTTCTGGACTGCAAGGCACAGGCATTCATTATTTTATGAGACGCATATGTCATGCATAGCACAAGCCCTTTTCTTAAACCAACACAACATGCAAATAGAAATTTCATGTAAAATCACATTCAGACAGTCTCAGAGTAGAAACAGATGTCTGAAAAATATGAACGCCAGGCTTATTAAATATTTTATCATCAAATATTTCATACATTTCAAAAATGTCATCTGTGAAAACACAGAAATACTGCCTCAGGAGAACCAAAATATTTAATCACTTTCAAGAAATTCTTAAAAATAAGTCTTCACCTCAGAACTATTCCAGGCAGAGAACAAATTTCCAGGTGCTGCAAGCTATATTTATTATATTTTCATCAAAATCAGTAACCTAGTTGAAGGAGATACAGTAATCAGTAAGGTCATTATTAGGTAAGATAATGACTTCTGAATGAATTCTCTCATTAATCTCATTACAAAATGGTAATGGTACCTGACTAATCATGCCGGAGGGGAGAGCTGTATTGAATCAGAGCAAAATTAAGGTTGTAATCACAGAGCTGCTCTCGCCATTTCTTCATGAAAGTCTTACTCAGGGTTTGGGGACTGGCTTGAATTTCCTCTGACCAGCTGGACTATTGATCTGAAGGCTGGGGCACCTGATGTGGCGAGGGGCAATGGGAAGAGCCCTGGGTAGCAACAGTCTCGAGAACTGGTCCCCTTCCTGCTTCTGTCTACTTCCTGGGTGACCTTGGACAGGTCATGCCTGGCTCTGGGCTCCAGTTCCAGTTTCCCTGACTTAGTCTTCTGCTTTCACCCTAGTCCCTTAAATATATAAGGCAGACCACATCATGCCCAGAATGGCTGCCCATCTTATCCCGAGAAGGTTCCATATCCTTCCATGGACCACACACCCTGCATGATCAGCCCTCTTTGCCTTTCTGACATTATCTCCCACCACTCCCCCAGTCACTTGCTTCATTCCAGCCACACTGACCTCCTTGCTGTTCCCTCTGTCTGGATCATCCCCGCGCCCCACTCCATTTGTCCGCATGACTCACCCCCTCACACTCTCCAAGTCTTTGCTCCAATGTCACCTTCTCAGTAATGCCTGCCCAGACCACCATATTGAACACTGCAATCTCTCCATTGGCACTCAAATCTACAGTTTCTTTTTCCACGTCCTTATTGCCATCTCACACACTATGTAATTTATTAGGTTCTTTTCTGTCTCCCTACCCCCACTGCCCCCACTAAAACATAAGTTCTACAGGTCTAAGATCTTTGTACACACATATGTATGCCTGGCACACAGCAGATGTGCAATAACTCTGATGAATATGGAATTTATCACATGCTTGTGGGTTCCCAACCTTGCTGGACCCTCAGAGGGTGTGTGAGATGGATGACCAAGGATGACGAAGTGTATATACTCACTGCAGTGAGGCCCCTCTGGTGGTGAGGCTGGCTTTGCTTTTCCATCTTGTTAGAAATAGAAGCCACATTGAGTCCCTTTCTGTCCATGAGGACTGGCCTGAGAATGCACATGGTGGATGGCAGCATCTGGAGTCAGTGGAACCTCAATAGCCAGGAGAGATGGGCCAGGCTGAAAAGATGGAATGGACAGGGGTTGAAAGGGATGCCCTGTCCCGAGTTCCAGCCCAGTGGAGAGGTCCAGGGTCGGGGTGACGGGGCTCCATGGTAGTAGACATGCAAAGACCTCAGGGGTTTCATCAGCTGAGCGTTCAGGATGTTTTAACAGACTCCTTATGACTGAAGTAGGGCAGGTGGCAATCTCACACTAACCCTCGCTGGTCAAGCTACTCTGAGACAGCTCAGAGCTGTGATCTCCCTCTTTGTTCACACTGGTGCCAAAGAGAGAATCTGGAACAGGCTGGGTGCTCATAAATACTTAGTCAGTGTGTAAACAGCACTGAATTAGGGCTTGAATACGTTTCTGTGTGCCCTGTTTTATGGTAGGGGGAAGGGGGCAGTAATAAACTGTCCAGTGCTAACAAGGAGTCTGGAAACCACATAGCTTAAGGGACAAGTTAAAAAACAGGGATGTTTAACTGAACAGAGGGCAGGATGAAAGTAAGCCCAGTCTCCATAACTGCAGTACCAGTATGTAAAAGCTGGGTTACTTTTATTTTATGTGGCTTTAGAGTAGGGAGGGGGGATAACTGGCCCAAGTGCTATCATACACTCCTCTCAAGTCCATAACAACATCACTAATTGATCACAGACACCCTCCTATATAGAAAGCCAGACCAAGCCTCAGAATCCTTCTCAATACAGTGCCTCAAACTCTCCCCACCTGTTGAATGGAGTTGACACGTGAGATAAAACATATTTGTAAATCTTTGTCTAGAACACAGGGATAGGCCAATGGAAAGCCCATTAATATTAAGAAAAAACATTTTGTTATGAGCACAGGTAGAGTAAATTTCTCTGGGGACAGTGAGTTTCTCATCACCGCTCAAGAAGAGGCTACTTGTCTCCTCTCTTTCCTACGATGGTCTCCAGTGGCAAGGAAAGCATCCATTGGTATGTGGTGGATACATTTCCAGTGTCAAAAGATCAGACCCTGAGTTCTATCAGACAGAGCACCTTTAGAGCTAAGGACTAGAAAAAATTATAATTATGTGATGTGACGGAGGCATTAGCTAATGCTACAATGGCTATTAATGTATCAAATCAATATGTTGTACACCTTACACTTGCACAATGTTATAGGTCAGTTAAATCTCAATTTAAAAAAAGGTAAGGACAGTGACCGGTGCTTCAAGGATAGGAGGGACAAGCCACCTCGATACAGAGGATAGTGCCCTGGAAATGTTTCATGGTTGCTCCCAGGAAGTTCCACCATTTTCTCCTGCTAACCAGGTTCCTACTTCAGTGGCTCCAGCTGGTACTACACTCCCTCTATTTTAGCCCCAATACTATTTAATCTCCAGATTTAGTGGTTCATCCTGTAGCCCGCCTGCTGTAGCCCCTCATTGTGGGCACCGGTGGTGAGCTTACACCCCAGTCCCCTCAGCTGTGTTCCCTTCTAGGACATGGGAACTTCTGGATCCCCTACACGATACACCAAGGGAACTGGCCTCTCTCTGCCTAATTAGACCACACCAGAATTCCTTGCAGCTCCCCGTGTTGGTGGAGGGTCACCCTATAAGGGTGTTGCCTCCCAGAGCAATAAAAAGTAAAACAGGCCTACGTGCACTTTGCTTCATCTTTCAACCGATAACATATGGGACCTTTCTACCACCTGTTCCTTCCCAGCCCCCATCCTAGGGCTTACACACTGAAGGAGGAGCCAGGACACTTGACTCTCTCCTTCATATACATCCTCCTCTCTTCTATTCTTTCCTCCCTTTCCCCCTGATGGGGACTTACCTTATTGATACCCATCATCTTTTCTATAATATGACTTTATGGAAAAATTCATAATTGGATACTTCCAGGCTCTATTCTTAACAGTAATGAAGCATTTAAGATCTTAAAACTTTAATTTTTCTCAACAAAACCTGTCTTTCAAGGTTACTATCTTGCTATGACCTCAAAACTCTAGTTTGACTTAAAGTTGGGCAATGACTGATTGGTCTAGACTCTAGATGGTACCAATGCCTCCCCCCTGAAGCAATAAATGCCACTGATAATGGGTGGGGAGTTACAGGACAACATGACTCACAGAGAAGGAAAAACACACGATTTTCCATCTTAAAAAGTTATTTTTCTATGGAATAGCCAAAATTCACAAAAAGATTTGTGTTCAAGGGTGTTTATTATAGCATTATTTATAATTACAAAATTGTAAACAAATGGAATGTCCAACAAAAAGGGACTAAATTGTAATTTTAAATGATATCATAGAAGATTATTCATCTACATGGGTAAAATTTTACAATATATTATTAGGTGAAGAAAGCACATTACAAAATAGCATATTTAATACGATTACATTTTGTAAAAAGTATATAGCTGTCTATCTCTGGGTGGTAAAATGATGAGTGATTTTTATTTTCTTCTTTGTACCTTTTCGTATTTTCCAAATTACCAGTGAACATGTGTTAGTTTTGTGATCAGAAATAAGTGAACAATAAATACTTTGTTTGCTTTTGTTTGTTTTATGGAGAAGAAAATGCAGATAATCCCTTGATAGAGATGATGAGGTGGATTTCAAGGGCCAGAATGAGAACTCTGGGACCTTTTTAGCTTTTCCAAGTCTAAAAGACTCTGGTTCTGTTATCTCCTTAATCTTGGCCTCTGGCTCAGTGGTGTGGTGAAGAGGGTAGAAGGGTCCTCCCCAGGCTTGTTGGCTCCGCAAGCCCTTGGATAATGGCCAGTGCCCCAACCGGCATAGAAAGTGACTATTCCCCATGAAGCCTTGCCATCATAGAAACACTCCATTAATTAAAGAACCAAGGTACCAAGAGGGCTTTCTGCCTATACTCAAACCTTGAGTACCCTGGAGTTTCAATCTCTTATGAAATAGCTTTTCATTTCCCCCCTCTCTATTAAGGGTAATTATAAGCCACTGAGTAGTTCCTTGTACATAAATTTTTTATCTTGTTAAGGTTTTTGGTTTTTTTTCACTTGACCAATGCTCAGTTCTTAAATAAAACATCAAAAATTTGCTCCAATTCCTTCTGTAGGTTTTGTTTGTTTGCGTTTATTTTAGTATGGTCTCCCTCTGGGAAGGAAGAAAGCAGTGAACACGTCACTATCTGACCATGTCCTTTGCCTGTGTATAAACCTTCCATGGTTCCCTACTGCCAACCAGAGAAAGCCCATACCTCTTGGCATGGCACTCAAGGCCTGCCATGACTTAGCCCAGCTATCCTTTCTAGCTCAGTTCCTCACCTCATTCTTCCAACCCCGAAAGCCAGGAACAATTGCTCTTCCAGAACATACTCCACTTTTCAGTCTTCCTCCTTCTGCTTGCCCTATGCCCTCTCTTGCGAATGCTTGGAAAAGACTTGGAGTGATTTTAATTTAACATTTTCTGTATGGTTCTCTCTGAGTTGTGATCGTTAACTCTGCCTAGTTCCTTTGTAGATAAGGCTGCTGCTTAACGAGCTCTGGTCTTGAGGTCAGCAGATCTGGGTTTGAGTTACACTTTGTGACACTAGTCAAGAGTTGTAGCTCCATTTATTTATTCATAAAATGGAGAGAGTAATGCCTACCTGACAGGGAGGTTATGAGAATTGAATACAATTACATATGTAAAAGTGCTGAGCATTATTTATGTATCAAACTGCCTAAGTGTTTTTGAAACACCTGTATACTCACCACCTAAATTTGATAGTTGTTGACATCTGGCCATATATGCTTTATCTATCTACTTATCTATCCATCTATCCATTATCTATCTATCTGTCTATCAATCTAGACCTATATAACCATCTGTCTTTTTTAAAAAAATTTTTTGGCTGAAGCACTTGAAAGAAGTTGCAGACATAATGATTCTTTATCCCTCATATATCTAAAGATAAGAAAATTATCTTATATGACCAAACGCCATTTTCCACCGAAGAACATTAACAATAGTTCTATATTATCATCTAATATCCGGTCTACATTAAAATTTCCCAGTTGTCCCCAAAATGTCTTTTATAATTTTCCCCCAACCAAGAACCAATCAAGATTCATATATTGCATTTGATTGTTATATCTCTTCTATCTCTTTTAATCTGAGACATCTCTCACACATGGCTTTTATTGACTTTAGGAAATAGTAGGCCTCTGTCTTGTAGAACGTCCTACATTTTGGAGTTTTCTGATTGTTTCCTTCTAGTATGCTTTGACTTTTCCCCTCTATCCCTTGTATTTTCCATCAACTAGTTGGCATAGACTATAGATCATTCTAAAATGATCAAATAGGGGCTTAATTCTTTCTCTTTCATTACCAAATTTCACAGTAAGGAGTTGGAGTAATAGTCACTTCCAGTATTAGCATCTGAATCCCTGTCTCTCTCTCTCTCTGTCTCCCTTTCTCTCTCAGTATTCACTAAGGACTCATGGATTTTTTTTTTTTAATTAATGCATTCTGTTGTAATCCATTATTTTTATTATTGGTTTTGATGCTTGAATTGTCCTAATTTGGCAAATGGGGACCCTTTCAAGCCAACATCTGTGCCTTAAAAAAAACCTCCTCCATTTTCCTCTAATGTATATTATGAAAATTTTAAACATCTAGGAAATTTGAAAGATTTTTATCGTGAACATCCATTACACAGCACCTACCACTCACATTTTACTCTATGCTTTATCACATATTTATCCTTCCATCCATTTCTCTATCCATCCATGAATTCATCTAAGTATGATGTAAGACTCTAACTTTATGTTTTCCCAAATGATTATCTAGTTGTCCTATATCATTTATCTTAAATGTCCATATTTTTCTGAGGATTTGAGGTTCCGTCTTTAATAACATCAACTTTCCACTTGTGGTGAGTCTATTTCTGGTCTTTTAATCTTCTCCCATTGATGTATCTGTCAAATTATGACAGATTCCATACTATTTTGATTTTAGAGGCTTCCGTGTATGTTTTAACATCTGGGAGAACTAGTTTCCCTTGCTGTTGTTCTAAGTTTTTGGTTTTTCCTCGATGGTCTTGCTTGTTTCCATGTGCACATTAAAATCAAGTTGTTTAGTTCCAGGAAAAAAAAGTGCTAGTATTTTCACTGTGATTAGGCTAAGTTTATATATATTACCTTTGGATATATTAAGTTATATTATCTAAGGAGAGCATCTATGAAGATGATAATATTATTTTTATTATAATTATTAGTATTTGGAATTATATTAATTTCCTAATATTGAACCATCCTTGAATTGTTGTAATAAAGTTTGGTCACTTGTGTTATTTTAAATGTGTTGTTGGATCTGTTAATAAAGTTCTATTTTGGATTTTTGTATAGTCATTAACAAGTGAGGTTGACCTGCAGATTTCTTCTTCGCACAATTTTTATCAGGTTTAGAGATCAATATTATTTTCACTTTATATTAAAATTCGGAAGTTTGAATACTTTTTCTGTTAATTGAAACAGCTTAAATGACATTGGAATTATCTGATTTTTTTTTATATAAGAATTTTAATAAAAATAGTTATGTTTTTTTTTTTTCACACACACTGTATTTTATTTTTACAAGAGATAAATAGACTGACACCAAGCATTGTACATGGATGACCACGACAAAAGCAACAATGATTGCAATTACCAAACATGAAACACACTCATACTATGGAATTATCTGATTTTTGAAGGAATGGTAGAAAGCATTGAAAGCACCTGAACCTAGAAATTTTATGGGTGTGTTGTTACTTCTTTCACAACTTTCTCTATTTATTATGAAAATTGATCTATATAAGCTATCTCCATTTGTGTCAATTTTGCAAATGACATTTTCCCCAGAAAAGTATCTTTTTCATCTAGGCTTTAAAATTTCATCTAGGCTTTGAATAAAATTGTGCCAAGAGATCTTAAAAATTTCTTCTGATTCAATAACTATATCTTCCTTGGCATTCTTTGTTTTGTTCTTTCTGCTTATTTTTCATGTTTTAGTTAACTGTTTGTGTATCTGTTTATTCTCTCTGTTTTTATTTTTATGGAAATTTCTAACTTCTTCACTATGATCTCATGTATTGTTAATTTTTGTGAATGTTTCACGGGCACCTGAGAAGATGGTATATTCTCAATTATCAATCAGGGTATAAATTTTGATACATATACATAAGATCTACTTTACTGATTATGTTGCTTAGAAGTTCTATTATCCATATTCATATTTTGTCCACTTCATCTTTCTTGAAGTGAGAGAGGTGTATTAAAATCTCCCTTCATTATTGATTTCTGTACATTTCAATTTGCATCTCCCATAGTTTCTGCTTTATGAAGATTGCTAGTATTATTTGGTGCAGTGATATTCATAAGCTTTACATCTTCATTTTGAACTGCAGCCTGTAACGTTATCAAGTGTTCTGCATCATCTCACTTATTTATTTACTTATTTTTTGGACTGAATTTTACCTTGCTTTATTATTTTTTTTAATTAAAAAAAATTTTTTTAACCTTGTTTTAGGTCAAGGTATTAGTTTTCTTTTTGCCTGGTATACTTTGCCCCAATCCTTTATGTTTACCTTTCCTGAATCAGTTTCAAATATGTGTTTTTGTAAGCCTATCTGAACATCTTTTTCTTCTAGTAGGTAAGTGCTATAGACTGAATGTTTGTGTCCCCATCCCAAATTCATATGCTGAAACTTAACCCCCAATGCGACGGCATTGAAGATGGGGTTTTCAGGAGGTGACTAGATCATGAGGGTGGAGCCCTCATAAATGGGATTAGTGCCCTTATAAAAGATACACCCTTCTGCCATGTGAGAGAACACAGTGAGAAGACAGCCATCTATGAACCAGGAAATGGATCCTCACCAGATACTGAATCTGCCAGCAACTTGATCTTGGAATTCCCAGGCTCCAGAACTGTGGGAAATAAATTTCTGTTGTTTATAAGTCACCCCATCTAAGTACTCTGTTATGGAAGCCCTAACAGACTAAGATAGAAACATTTGCGATGATTAATTTTACTTGTCAACTTGATTGAGCAAAAGGATGCCCAGATAACTGGTAAAATATTATTTCCAGGTGTAACTGTGAGGGTGTTTCCAGAAGAGGTTAGCACTTGAATCAGCAGACTGAGTAAAGGAGATTGTCCTCATCAATGTGGGTAGACATCTAATCCATTGAGGGCCTGAATAGAACAGAAAGGCAGAGGAAGGGCAAATTCTCTCTCGGCTTGAGCTGGGACATCCATTTTCTCCTGTCTTTGAATACTGGTGCTCCTAGTTCTTGGGCCTTTGACTCAGACTGGGACTAACACCATTGGCTCTCTGGGTTCTCAGGACTTCAGGTTTTGACTGTAACTACACTGTCAAATTTCCTTGGCTTTCAGCTTACAGATGGCAGACTGCGGGACTTCTCAGCCTCCATATCACATGAGTTGATTCCTCATAATAAATATCTGTCTATCTATCTATTTATCTATCTATCTATCTATCTATCTATCTATCTATCTCCTATTGGGTCTGTTTCTCTGGAGAATCCTGACTAATAAAAGTTATGCCTATTTACACTTATCAATATGATTTAAGTTTAGTAATAGTTCTGTTACATTACTTTATGTTTATTGTGTGCTTTTGCTATGTATTCTATTTTCTTTACTTGAATTTTGTTTCATTTTGTGTTTGCATTTCTTCTGGTGTTTAGAAAGGTTTGTGTTTTTGTTTTAGTGGTTATGTTCATACTAATACTTGGTGTCCTTAGTCCCCCTTTCTTTACTTGTGTTTACTGCTGTTTGGTTTGTTGACTTTAAATGCTATTCTTTGATTCTTATTAGCTATGCAGCAATAATGAACTTATTCTACTTTCTTTTTTCTCTCTCCTGTCCCCCCACCCTTTTAAAAAAATATTTACTTATTTGTCTGAGCCAGGTCTTAGTTGCGGCACGCGGGATCTTCATTGCCACGTGCAGGATGTGGGCTCTTTAGTTGCGGTATGTGGGCTCTTAGTTACCGCACGTGGGATCTAGTTCCCTGACCAGGGATTGAACCCGGGCCCTCTGCATTCAGAGCTCGGAGTCTTAACCACTGGACCACCAGGGAAGTCCTCTGTCCCCCTTTCTAGTTATATAATTTCAACTTCCTCAGAATATAGGGTATTTACACACTATTCTTCCACTTTTGTGGAAATCTAAGTTTTAGTCATAGATCCATGGTTAAATAATTCAGTGATCAAAATGAGTCTTTTGACCAATGTTTCTCAATCATCCCCTGGTTGATTAAAGTTATTCCTCTAGTGTATTCTTCAGGAAGGACTCATGAATACCATATTCTATAAATTTTTGCAAGATTACTGTGTAGAACTATTTTTCTTAGACTTCATATTGAAGGACAGATGAAATTCCTTCTTTCCATACTTTTATATACTTGAGTTCCCTGGATGTGTTACTCTAGTGATGACTAGCCTTATACATTGCTGTTGAGAAGTATGATGCCAAGATTATTTTCTTTCTTTTGTCTCTATATCTGAAGGCTCGGAAGGTATTTTCTTTTACTTGAACATATAATATTTTCACTAAGACATGTCTTAGTGTTGACTTTTCTTAGTCAATTTCCCCAGGCAAAAAGGGAACCTTTCCATTGTGTAAATTCATGTCTCTTTTATTTTGGGAATGGAGGAGTCAGGGTGTGACCCCAAGTGCAGTGGGAGCCGTGGAAGAGTGTCCCTCAAGGGTGTGACGTGGGCGGACACTGACTCACAGCATCTGAGTGACGAAAGGACCCCAGCAGTGATCTGGTCCAACCGCCGCTCTGCAGAGGAAACCCTGCTGGAGGCTGCACCCCTCTGGTGACAGGAAGCTCCTCTCTCCTTCAGCGCCCACATTGCTCTGATTAGAGAATTCTTCCTTATAAAGAACTGAGAGCTGCCTTCCTGCAGTCTCCACTCAAAGCAGCTCTGCGTTTTCTCCTTGTCTTATCCTTCTCTGGGCGAACATCCCCCAAGTCCCCTGAACATGACAACACTGGGAGAGGTCCATGATGCTGGAAGGGGCCGCTGGCTCAGCCACAATCCTAAATACATTTCTCTTTGGAGCAGAAAACCACTGCACGGAGCTGGTTCATGCCCCCAAGAATTCCAGTGGAGGTGGCCGCAGGTTGCTCTCCACCAAGGACCCTGACAGATAAGCAAGTATGGTTCTAAATGTACTGGCTTTTGTGGCAGCAGCTGCTTCAACATAATGGACAGAATAAGCAGCAGCTGCCCTGTTATCGGTCCCAATTCTGACTTCTGCTCATCAGTACCCCCGTCTCTCACCCTTGTTTACCTGGGCTCTGTGCTTATTTATTCACCTCCAGGTCACCCCAATTCTTGCTTCTTGATTGAAGTGGAGACCCCAGTTTCTAGCTCCCTTATCTTGGTCCCTTTCCTCCGGGACCCTGATCCCATGGCCGTCTCCAGGCCCCAGCCCCGGGTCCTCACTTCATCTTACAGGTCTGCTCAGCTGAGCCCCGCATGACACTGAGCTAATAAGCAAATCCCACTAAATGGAAGTAGCTGTTGCCAAGCACATTTCACAAGGGAAAAGGGAATTTTCATCTATCAAAAGTGCATATATTTCAAGGGGGCCTATCACTCACTGAAATTTGCAAGAAAAAGAGAGTCCCAAGAAAATCAAGGGCATTTGCATTACAATCCACCCAAGTGCCCCAAAATATCTGGCTGAACACGCAGAATTTTAAGGAAAAGAGTGCGTTTTGCTTATTTGCAAGAAAAAAGAAAGAATGTTCAAGGAAAGGAGGGGACTGAGGTTGAAAATCTTAGACACGCAAAGAAAAGCATTTGGTAAACTTTGACCAAAGAATCACCTTTGTTCTTACCAGTTTTGGAGCTGGCCCTGGCAGGGGTGACAGAGGATCCAAACACGATACAGAGGCAAAGGCACTGCGTTTTGGGATAGGCCAAAAGGATTTAAAGCTGGATGACCTTGAACTCTCAGTATCCATGGTTCCACGTCGTTAAAATGGAGGCTATGGTAACAGGTCACCGTAAGGATTCCATCTGTGCTCTACAAACCTGTCTCCCAAATCTCCCTAATGATTGAGGAAAGTGAGCATGAACTTGACCCACACAGCTGTCCTCTTCACCCTCACCTCTCCAGTAGGGGCAATGCCCACAGAGCAGAAATGCCTTTGAAGTTTTGTGCTTGATACTAAACATTAATGCAATTTGTATCTTACTCCATATTATTCTGTGTTTATAATATAAAAGTGCTTAAAATGATTCCCCACTGGGGGAAAACCTAAAATCAACCACAGAAGCCTTCCTACCTGTCCCATATGTTAATGGGAGAGTCGTTCTCGATAACAACCATAACTGATACTTACTGGGCGTTTCCTCTATGCCAGGGATCGTCGTGCCAAGAGTTAGTCAAATATTCTTTTATTTGGAGAGATTAAGTAGCTTGCCCAAGGTCACACGACTAGAAAGTGGCAAAGTAGGACTCAAAATCAAGCCTGTGTGACTCCATACCCCAAGCATGGAGACAGTGCACGTTACAGCTTGAGTCCAGCAGCGCCAGGGACAGCGGCTGATGTGAAGTGCGATGACATCCCGTCGGGTGAAAGTCCAGCGCAGTTCTCTTCTCTGTCTTAGAGTCACAGTATTTTAAGGATCCAGACTTACACTACTATGTGGATTCAAGGGTTCCTTTTTAAGTTTATTTAATGAGCCTCATCAGTGATTTGCAAGGGGAGAGGCTCAGAAAGTGGTTAAAGAGGTGTTGTGGTGCAATGTTCTCAGGGGGACCTCGGAAAATTCTCAGTTAGGGCCCCATCCTGCCAAGAGGTCAGGTCACTTGCCTCACGGATCCTTGGTCATCCCCTCCTCCTCTCTCAGGGCAAAGCTTAGCAGAGGACGGTCCCAGTTAAGAAATCTGATCGGGGCTGAAGGTCTCTATTTTACCATTAATGCTGCAATTTTCACTGCATGATATTCCTCCCCACTGTCAACCTTCTTCATCTAGTTCTCAGACTTGTTCTGGGCAGTAGATAATTCCCTTTGCTTTGTGGTTGTTGTCTGAGAGTGACCTGCTTGAAAAAAAATCTGCCTTTAGATGATAATACTTATTATCTAAAAATATTTAGATATTTTTAGATAATATGTATCTGGGAACCCTGTTTCCCAAAATTCTATCCCTTCTCCTTCTGACCTTATGTCTGTCCATAGAGAAAACTAATAATTCAAGACTGTAAGGGACAGTTTTCATTGGTTTTGCCTTCCAGGATCTGAAGCCCCTCCAATGTGTAGCAGGTGTGTGGAGCAGTGTGAATCTGCAGGACTAAGATGTGAAGAGGTTTATTTCCCTCCTATTTCTGCCCCTGGTAGCAGATCCCTTACTGTCATCTCAGAAAGTCCCTCTTGTGGCTGTTAGAAGTCAGTCCAAGTCCAAGCCCACTTCTGAGTCAATGTTTCCCCCACCTCATAGCAGCCAGACCTGGGACCTGGGGACCTGAAGTGGGCAGGCGTGGTCTGCTTTCTCCTCCTCTTCGTGCTCCAGCATTGGAGTATGGGGAGGAGGGTCAAGGACCACTTCTGGGTACTTCCTCCTGCTCTCCTTTTGGACCTGATTCCTCTGGTACTGTGGACAGAGAGGAGAACCAGAGATGAGAGAACCTTCTCTTTCCCTAATTATCTTGGCTATGGTCGTTTCTTGGTTGATTGTTCTTGCTTCTCTGGGTGACCATGATGAAGGTCAATGCCCACTGGTGGTACACTCCACAACCTCCTCCTGCTGCTGCTAGGGTCCTCTTGCCTGGTGGGCATTCCTCTCAGGTGGGGTCCTTGCAAGATGGCAAGACCCTGGCCACCACCCACAACATCTACGTGATCCACTGGAAATTCTGAAGCTGTTTCTCTCCACCCTACTTCTCTTCTCTTCTTCCTGCTCAAATAGGATCAAAGGGCATATGAGCAAGTCTTCTGACTGAGTAACTATCAAGTGGGGAAATGAAACACTGGTCTTACTTTGCAGGCACCCTCACTCTTTATGAGTGTACCTCTTGGTGCCCTTCCTTACCATTTGCCTTGGGGATGGAAGAGTAGCATCCTGTTCTCTCCCAAAGAGTGGACAGAAGGGGCCAAAACACTGTCCTTCCCACTAGGTCAAAAATACATATTTCAATAATTTCCTCTATCTCCACCTTCCAAGGCTGCTTAGATGAGGGTGAGGTTGAACCTCTCCAGCTGCCTCTTCAATAAACCCTGATTGGGGTGTCCCACCCCAGTTGTTCCTGGCTCTTTAGAATTCAGGGTGCTTAGTGCTAACTCTTCATGCTCAGTTTAGGGTCCTAATCACACTCTACATCCTGTTATACATAGTCGGAGAGCTTCATCTTTATGAGACAGAGTCTGCCTCCCACTATAAAAAGATGAGTGGCAGAAACTCACTTTCCCAGCCTCCCTTGCAGCTAGGGTATAGGTATGTTACCCAGCTTTTGATGGTCAGATACACAACCCCAGACTTTGAATTAGAAACCAGCAATATAAAGAATTAGGGACTTCAAAAAAATCCAGTACGGCTACCATTGGTAGCAGCCACAGTAGCCGTATCCAGTTTCTAGGGGCACAGTGACAGCAGTGTGAGGGTCCAGTGCCACTGGGGTCAGTGGTACAAGCCATGGTGTCTGTGGAGAAGCTGTATTGTTAATGTCTCCATAGACCCTTTCTACAACCTGACTTGGGGTGCTGCTTTGAGCTGCATACACTCTGAGCCTTTTTTTCAGGTCTTCCTGAGATTCCGTGGGCTTACCCAATATTTTTTTAGTAAATTTCCTTTCTTAAATCTAGCACCCTCCCCCACCATAACTAAAACAAATGTATATCAGTGCAGTTAAGAGGGCTTTCAAAGTTACTTCCTGTTTCATTACATATTTGGCTAAAAAGATGATGAATCAAACTTTGCTATTTTTGGCAACAGTTGCTTTTTTTTTTAATGCCTCACCAACATACTGAAAAAATTGAGTGGAAAACACTTCTAGGCAAAATATCATTAGTGACTGATGCAGTAGCTACTGCTGTGCTCATATTTTGCAGCAGCTTTGATAAGAGATCTCTCACTCAAGCTTTGACCACTATAGAATTGATCTCATCTTCACAAATACTCTTGATTTTTTTCTAGTTCATACTATCCTGATTTAAAAAAATGATCAGGTAATACTGAAAATTTGTCACTAGTTATTTTACCATCCAGAAATTTTACCCAGAACCATTATAAATAAAGGGACAAAAGATGAATAAGATGGCTAAATTATTGGGACTTCCCTGGCAGTCCAGTAGTTAAGACTCCACGCTTCCACTGCAGGGGGAGAGGGTTTGATTCTTGGTCAGGGAACTAAGATCCTGCATGCCACGTGGCCAAAAACTTTTTAAAAAATGGCTAAATTTTTAACACCTAAAATATTACCCAAACGTAAGGGAAATAAATATTGATAATTCCTAAAAGTTTTACTGAACACCTACTCTGGATCAGATCCCAGACTAAGTATATATTATTTCATGTAATACTTATAAAAACCCTATGAAACCAGAATTATCACCCCCATTTTATAAATAAGGAAACTGAGGCTAATGTGATTAAATATCCTCAATCTTTCAACCCACTGTCCAAGTACATTCGTTATATTAATGACGTCATTCCATAGCAGCATCTTTTGGTTTCTGTTTAACCCCAAAAGATTTGACTTTATCTACAGCAAAGGGTGTAGCATTTGCTCTCTAAGACATCTAAGGTGGGTCTGTCTTCAGAGAACAAAATCCTTTCTAGCCAGTTGTAAACAGAAAAACTTGGTACACAGTTAATTGAGAAATCCGAGGATACAAACCCTAGGATGAGCCTCCAAAAGCAACAGCCAAAGCCAGATGGCAGAATTGGGCCACCAAGGGAGCTGTTGCTCTTGTCACTACGGGAAGCAAGTTTAGAGACATGCTTCAGAAACTTGCTACCTGGGCTACAAGCAGGAAGCTGTTTCTGCTAAATTGAAAAGCTGCTCTAGACCTATCTTGCCTCTGCTCAAATCTGCACCAGTGAAGAAGGATCTGACCAGTGAAGAATAGATGCCTGGTACCTGCTCTTCTCCACATTTAACATGGTTCCTAAATCAAGTCTAGGACCATACAAGGAAGACAAGGTGAGTATTACTAATTTTTTCTTTTGCCTCAGGCTCCAATATGGCTTGCCATGGCACTATTACTGATCTTGCCTTTGTTGAAAGTTTTGGTATTTTGTTCATCATGAATTTTTGTTTTAATATTGAATTAAAAAAAAAAACTGTGTTAAAATATTATTTACTTTCATTACTATTTTGGTGCCCCCTTAAACTGGGGGCCCAAGGCAAGTGTCCAAAATGCTGGCCCTGATAAGATACATCTAATTAGCAAAACTTAAATCACATTCAGAATCCTATTGCAAGGGAGTCTGGGAAATGCAGTGTTTAGCTTTCTGGCTTCTATAATATGGGAAAGTCTGCTGGAAGGAAGTTGAACAGGTATTAGGGAAACCAATACCAAATATCAGCCATGCATGGAAACTTTGAATCTGGCCTTATGGAGGAAGCTACAGATCATTTGCTCTCTTTGTTTTTAACATTACATTTTACTCTGCCAAACTCTCTCTCGCTCTGTGTGTGTGTGTGTGTGCACTCATTTTCATCAAAAATTTCCACAGTTTCTTTTTAAACTTCAATGGATGAAAGATGGTTTCTTGCAGCTAGGTTTTTGTTTTGTTTTATTTTCCCTCACACCAGAGACATCAAAGTTTTTGTTCTTCCGTATCTCCACAGTAAAAAGTTATATTTCAGAAATAAGCATTGGGGGCTTCCCTGGTGGCACAGTGGTTAAGAATCCACCTGCCATGCAGGGGACACGGGTTTGAGCCCTGGTCTGGGAAGATCCCACATGCCGTGGAGCATCTAAGCCCGTGTGCCACAATTACTGAGCCTGCGCTCTAGAGCCCGTGAGCCACAACTACTGAGCCCAGCTATTGAAGCCCACGCGCCTAGAGCCCATGCTCGGCAACAAGAGAAGCCACCGCAATGAGAAGTCTGCGCACCACAACTAAGAGTAGCCCCCGCTTGCCACAACTAGAGAAAACCTGCGTGCAGTAAGGAAGACCCAACACAGCCAAAAATTTAAAAATAAATTAATTAATTTTTTAAAAAAGAAATAAGCATTGGCTATTCAGAGTCTTTTGTATTTCCATACAAATTGTAAAATTTTTTTTTCTAGTTCTGTGAAAAATGCCATTGGTAGCTTGATAGGGATTGCATTGAATCTGTAGATTGCTTTGGGTAGTACAGTCATTTTCACAATGTTGATTCTTCCAATCCAAGAACATGGTATATCTCTCCATCTGTGTGTATTGTCTTTAATTTCTTTCATCAGTGTCTTATAGTTTTCTGCATACAGGTCTTTTGTCTCCTTAGGAAGGTTTATTCCTAGGCATCATATTCTTTTTGTTGCAATGGTAAATGGGATTGTTTCCTTAATTTCTCTTTCAGATTTTTCATCATTAGTGTATAGGAATGTGAGAGATTTCTGTGCATTAATTTTGTATCCTGCTACTTTACCAAGTTCATTGATTAGCTCTAGTAGTTTTCTGGTAGCATCTTTAGGATTCTCTATGTATAGTATCATGTCATCTGCAAACAGTGACAGTTTTATTTCTTCTTTTCTGATTTGGATTCCTTTTATTTCTTTTTCTTCTCTGATTGCTGTGGTTAAAACTTCCAAAACTATGTTGAAAAATAGCGGTGAGAGTGGGCAACCTTGTCTTGTTCCTGATCTTAGAGCAATCTTGAGAAAGAAAAATGGAACTGGAGGAATCAGGCTCCCTGACTTCAGACTATACTATAAAACTACAGTAATCAAGACAGTATGGTACTGACACAAAAACAGAAATATAGATCAATGGAACAGGATAGAAAGCCCAGAGATAAACCCATGCACATATGGTCACCTTATCTTTGATAAAAGAGTAGAACATACAATGGAGAAAAGACAGCCTCTTCAATAAGTGGTGCTGGGAAAACTGGACAGCTACATGTAAAAGAATGAAATTAGAACATTTCCTAACACCATACACAAAAATAAACTCAAAATGGATTAAAGACCTAAATGTAAGGCCAGACACTATAAAACTCTAAGAGGAAAACATAGGCAGAACACTCTATGACATAAATCACAGCAAGATCCTTTTTGACCCACCTCCTAGAGAATTGGAAATAAAAACAAAAATAAATAAATGGGACCTAATGAAACTTAAAATCTTTTGCACAACAAAGAAAACCATAAACAAGATGAAAAGACAACCCTCAGAATGGGAGAAAATATTTGCATACGAAGCAACTGACAAAGGATTAATCTCCAAAATATACAAGCAGTTCATACAGCTCAATATCAAAAAAAAAAAAAAAAAAACCCAATCCAAAAATGAGTGGAAGACGTCTAAATAGACGTTTCTCCAGAGAAGATATACAGATTGCCAACAAACACATGAACGTATGCTCAACCTCATTAATCATTAGAGAAATGCAAATCAAAACTACAATGAGATATCATCTCACACCGGTCAGAATGGCCATCATCAAAAAATCTACAAACAATAAATGCTGGAGAGGGTGGGGAGAAAAGAGAACCCTCTTGCACTGTTGGTGGGAATGTAAATTGATATAGCCACTATGGAGAACAGTATGGAGGTTCTTTAAAAAACTAAAAATAGAACTACCATATGACCCAGCAATCCCACTACTGGGCATATACCCTGAGAAAACCATAATTCAAAAAGAGTCATGTACCACAACGTTCACTGCAGCACTATTTACAATAGCCAGGACATAGAAGCAACCTAAGTGTCCATCGACAGATGAATGGATAAAGAAGATGCGGCACATATATACAATGGAATATTACTCAGCCATAAAAAGAAATGAAATTGAGTTATTTGTAGTGAGGTGGATGGACCTAGAGTCTGTCATACAGAGTGCAGTCAGAAAGAGAAAAACAAATACTGTATGCTAACAAATATATATGGAATCTAAAAAATAAAAAAATGGTTCTGATGAACCTAGGGGCAGGAAAGGAATAAAGACGCAGATGTAGAGAATGGACTTGAGGACATGGGGAGAGGGAAGGGTAAGCTGGGATGAAGTGAGAGAGTAGCATTGACATATATACACTACCAAATGTCAAATAGATAGCGAGTGGGAAGCAGCTGCATAGCACAGGGAGATCAGTTCAGTGCTTTGTGATCACCTAGAGGGGTGGGATAGGGAGGGTGGGAGGGAGATGCAAGAGGGAGGGGTTATGTGGATATATGTATACATATAACTGATTCACTTTTTTATACAGCAGAAACTAACACAACATTGTAAAGCAATTATACTCCAATAAAGATGTTAAAAAAAAACAAAGAAATATGAGGACCCTAATTAGTTGACCAGATTCCCTTTCTAAAACCAATCACCAACTTTTTGTATTATAACATCAGAGAAAAGGGTTTATCTTCTTGAATGAAAATTTGTAATATGTTTCTGAATGGATTGAGATAGATATTTGAAGCACCTATCAATTAAGAGGCTACATTAATGGTCAGGTATAGGTAAAGAAGAGTTGAAATAAGGTTGCTTTAGTTGAAAGGAGAAAGACAAGACATATGAAAAAAATGTATCAAATGTCATTCAATAGGATTTGACATCCACTGGATATGAAGGAGCAAAGAATAGAAGATACTTTTATATAGGAGAGAAATGTTGCAAAAAATAACTAAGAGAAATCACTCCTTCAACAGAAACAGAAAAACAAGAGAAGACGTTTGCTTGGGGAAAGAGACTTTTTTTCTGTTAAATTATGGTTGATTTACAATATTGTACTCGTTTCAGGTATACAAAATAGTGATCTTTATAGATTATATGCATTTTAAAGTTATTATAAAATATTGGCTATATTCCCTGTGCTATACAACACACCCTTGTATCTTATTTAATACCTAATAGTTTATATCTCTTAATCCCCTACCCTTATTTGCCCCTCCACCATCCCTCTGCCCACTGGTAACTATAAGTTTGTCCTCTGTATCTGTGAAGCTGTTTCTGTTTTATTATATTCACTTATTTTTTTTTATTTTTTAGATTCCACATATAAGTGAAAATATACAGTAAAAAAAAAAAAAGAAATAAGCAAATAGATACATTCTATGTTTTTCTCTATTGGTTATGAATGCTCATTGGCACTTCCCTGGTTATGGTAGCAGGGCGACTGGCATTTCTGAGCGACAATGCAATGCCATCCAAACTCTGGTCAGGTTATTCTAAATTTCCCTCATTATATTGTGTATTTTCCTCGGTTTCTAAATTACACATCAAGTCTTCTGTTTTTATGTCTGGATCCTCAGCAGGTGGAAGGTTTTTCTATAAATGACACAAGTCAAAAGCCATAAAAAGTTTTTAAATTCAACTAAATACAAATGTTAAATTGCTGCATGAAAAAACTATAAACAAAGTCAGAACGTAAACAACAACAACAAAAATTTTGCAACACATACAACAGACAATAGGCTAATTTCCTTAATGTTTAAAAAGTTTCTATAAATAAGTAAGAAAATGACTATCCACCCAATAGAAATGTGGGCAAAAGACATGCAGGGACAATTTTAAAAAATACAGATATTTTGTTTTTCAGTTCTAGAATTCCATTTGATTCTTTTTAATATTTTTTATATTTTCTATTTCTCTGATGAGATTTTTTTATCCTTTTATTCATTGTGAACACATTTCCTTTATAACATTGTGCATAATTTTAATGTTTCAATCCTTGTTTGATAATTGTACCATCTGGATCATCCTGATCTTGGTCTTTCTTGATCATCTTTTCCCTTAAAAATGGGTTGCAGTTTCCTGGTTCATTGTATATTGAGTAACTTTAGATTATATCCTGGACATCATGAATGTTACGCTGTGGAGATCCTGGATACTATTAGAGCCCTCCTAGGAGTGTTCATGCTTCTATTTTAGCGGACAATTAACTTCAGTGGATAGAAGCTCAAATCTCACTTCTGTTCTGTCATCTTTAGTTGGGCTAGTTGAAGTCTACACCCTACATGCATGTGTTCAAAGGTCAGTCAGAGATGTGAGCAGAGTTTGTATATCAAATTTGGGGCTCCCTGTCTCTAGTTATTTCCTTTCCAGGATTCTCCAAGTTGTATCTGTGGTCACCTCAGAGCAGAAAGACAGCAAGTTTTCTGTTAATTTAAAATAAATCCAGTTTCATAGTTCTCCAGGATGCCTGGCAAGGGCAAACCAAGTCCTCTCTGTAAGGGCACATCCTCAATCCAAGTCTCTCATCATGCCTACAGATTAAAATCAACCAAATAAGGACTCCAATTAAAAATGATCAAATAAGTGAGAAATCCACCATGATCCAGAGTAATCAGTAACCATAATCAGCAGTATTTGTACCATGAGTACTTTAGATATTTGATATGTCACATATAAAATGAATAGAGAATATTTATAGAAATAGAAGAGAATTAAAAACAGAAACTGTGAAAATAATGTGCCATGTTTTTAAAAATTCAAATAGAACTCCTAGAAGTGAAAAATAGAATTAGTAAAATTAAAAATTCAATAGATGGATTAAACAGCAGATTAGATACAGTTAAGAGAGAATTAATGAGTAGACTATAGATTTGAAGAAATTAGCCAAAATGTAGTACAAAGACATGAAAAATATGAAAGCGAATATAAGTAACTAATATATGTCCAATTGAAGTTCTATAGGAAAGAAGAGAAAGAATATTCACCATATAATTTTTAAAACAATGGCTGAGAATTTTCTGGAATTGATCAAATAGCTGTTCTTCATGGTCAGGAAGTACAACTAATCCCATGTAGGACAAATAAAAAGAAATTACACTTTGACACAGCAATTTGAAAGTGCTGAACACCAAAAACAAAGATATTTTCAAAGAAGCCAGAGAAAAAATACACGATATTCCCAAGGAGAAATAAGTAGACGAACTATTGACTCTCAAAAACAATAGAAACCAGAAAACAGTGGAATAATATCTTTAGTATCAATTCACAATTACATTGTTGGTGAAACTATGGTACCAAGAATAGGGATGAAATAAAGATATTTTGAGACTGAGTTTACCACAAGTTAGGACTTCACTAAAGGAATTTAAAGGATGTAGTTCAGGTAAGAGAAGAATGACCCCAGAAAGAAGGTCTGATATGCAGGAAGAAATGGTGAGCAAGAAATTGGTAAATATGTGAATAAATAGTTTTTGAAAATTGACTGTATAAATCAACAACAATAATAATGCCTAATTTAGAGGGTAGAGCTACAAGATAGATGTTAAAATATTTCACAGCAATAACATGTAATATGTGGGAGGTTCTTGGTATTTTGAAGGAGAAGGATAGAGCTATTGAACATTTTAAGATTTTATGTCAGGAATATCTATTAATATTTTAAGGATAACCAATACAAGAGTAGAGGTAGTGCACACAAGTTGAAATCATTAGAAGGAAAATGGAACAAAATATACCTCTTTTTAAAAATTTTAAAAGGAGAATAAAATAAGTGTGAAAGAAGGAAAAACAGGAAAAAAAATAAGATGCTAAGTAATCAAAATGAATTAAAAACAAGTTAAGAGACAGAGAGTGTCATATAAGATTTTAAAAATTTGGCACTATGCTCTGTATTAAACATATCTGAATTTAAGTATGCAGAAAAGTTGAAACCAAAGAGATGGATAAATATATACCGGGTAAATACTAATCAAAAGAAAGCTGAAGAGACTGTATTAATATCAAACAAGAGAGACTTTTAGGAAAAAGAGAATTATGAAGGTCAAATTAAGGATGAAAACACAATGCCAGAAAGTTCAATTCATAAGGAAAACAAAATAATTCTAAATACCTATGCACTTTATTAAACTCTCCTTAATTATCCCATTTGAGCGTGTCTTCTCCGCTGCCAAGACAGCTTAATACACCAAGTACTGGCAAGAGGGTGAAATCATAGGAACCCATACATACACTGCTACAGAAGTGTGAAGTGGTAAAACACTTCGGAGAACAACTGAGCAACATTTAGAAAGTTAGAAACGTACATAGTCCACGAGCCAGCAATTCCATTCCTAGATATAAGCCTAGAAAAACTGCTTCTGTCTATTAAGAGACACTTATAAAAGTGATCTTCACAGCAATGTTGTAATAGCAAAAGATTAGAAACCACCTAAATATCAATAGGAAAAGGATAAAGAAATAGTAGAATAGTCACACAATATAATACTATGCAGTGGCTTTTAGAGAGCCAGTAGCTACATATATCGACGTGAATGAATCCAACAAACATAATTTTAAGATGACAAAAGAAAATGGCAGAAGAACATACATAGATTGATACTATGACTCTTTAAAACATGCAAAAAAATACAATTGCTTAGGAACACAGCGTATATAACACATGCATAAAGAACTGTTTGGAAATGATAAATATCAAATTCATAATAGTGGCTACCTCTAGGAGGAAGAGAAGTTGAGGTGGTTCCAAAAGGGTATAAACAAGGGGAATTTAACTGTGTTGGCAATATTTAATTTCTTAAGCTGCGTGGTAGGTTTATGATTATATGTGATATTACTTTTAAAATTTTGTGTAGGTGTTGGAAAATTTTTTAATTTTAAAATTTAAATAATAAGAGAAAAAAGGGGGAAACTCTAAGGTTTAGTAATGAGAAGATAAAATGTTCATATAAGATTGCAACGTAGATTGTAAGGATAAAAGAAGAGAACTCCATTTAAAACAAGGCTTAAAACCATACGTATCATATGCTAGCATTTGCATATGTTATGTATGCATAAATTATCTCTGCAGAGATACACTTGAAACTGGTAATAGCAGTCTTCTGGTAAAGGGGTCAAGTGGCTGGGGGCAGGGTTTTTATTTGTGTGTGTTTTAAAATTTGGAATCATGTGCATTTGTCATCTGTATTTTAAAATAAACTGTTTGAAATGACTTATAATACAGTCACTCTGCACCAGACCAGCACTGGTCCTTAAAACAAGGGAGAGCCTGGTATTTAGTCACGACTGGAGACCACATGGTGCTCAAAGCCTAAAATATTTGCTATTTAGTCCTTGAGGAAAGTTTGATGACCCCTGATTTGGAAGGATGTGGATTTGAGAGATGAGGGTGAGGGAAGTATCAAGAAAGATATCTTGAGAAAAGGTTGGTTTTGAGCCTGAGGATGTAGTGAAATGCTTGGGGGTGGTACTCACTGAGCCAGAGCCTACAGAAGGAGGAGCCATTGTGGTGAAGGGGGTGAGTTGGGGCAGACAGGAAGTTCTAGAAGATTCTGGCTATTTTGAGATTGAGATGCAGCAAGATGTCCAATTGGTGATGTCATTAGGCAGTTGGATATATGGATCTGGAACTAATTGGGAACTAAGAAATTGGGGCTGGAGATACAGAACTGGGAGTCATTGCTGTAGAGGCGGAGTGTGGAGGAGGTTATTGATGCAGTGAGAAGGAAAGGACCTGGGGAGGCACAACTCTTTAGACTGGGCGAGAGGAAGAAGAGTTGACAGGGGACTGAGGAGAGGTGGCCAGAGAATTCAGAGGAAGACCAAGAGGGTATGGAGTCACAGAATCTAGGGGAAACATCTTCTTAGAAGGGGCTACTGGCCCAACAGTTCAAATTCTACTGAGAAGGGCTGAAGAGTGAGCATGGCTGGTGAACTTGATAAAGATTATTTTCAGTAAAATAGTGGAATTCTAGTGAGATTTTGGTGGGCAGAGAATGAGAGAAAGGACGTTCCAGGCTGAGAAGACTGAATCAGCCAAAAAGGGGGCCAATGAAAAATAAACCATGTGTAAAGAATGGGGAAGAGAGTGGAATTCCAAGTCCTAGGAATTCCTACTCTATTCTGTAGACATTAGGGAACCAACGCAGGGTGTTCAATAGAGGAGTCCTATTAAGAGAAGATAAACATTTCGTTTTTTAAAAAAAGAAGATTGCATGCATGGCTCCTCTCTGGGAATACTGAGATTCAACTTTGAAGGTTAGTGTTTTAAGAATTAGGACCCAATGCCTCTGTATCAGTCCTTGTTAAGACTGAACAGAGAAAGAATTCATTTCATGTGACTACAGGGAACCAAGCCATTTCCTGACGCACCTACACTTGAGACTTGGGGAAATGGAATGTGGAAGATATGGGTACTAGTAATTCTGATGAGGATTTAATTAAGAACTCAATTTTCCCAGACTTCCAGTACTTGACTGCCTGATGTTTCTTTAATAGGAACTGTTGATATGTTCTAATTACGGTGGGTTATTTATGGGATCAGGTCTCATCTCTCCGCTCAATTATGTTTTGTTTGGGAGATTTGCCTTCTTTCATGACTCTCATTCTTAATTGAGTCTATTGTCTTCCCTGAAGATGTGCTTAGTCTGGGGACCCATTAGTTTGTGGCTTTTCCTCTACCAGAGATGCCGCCACACTTAACGTTTCTCTTCCTTTTCATTGATAAACTCTGAAGCCATAGGGAAGATGACTCCATCCTCCCCCATTCTGGGCACCACCTGTGGCTGTGCTCCTGGCCCATTGCTTTGCCCTACAAACTCAGCTTAAAGCCTTTCTTTATATTTAAAACTATGCCTGGGTATTAGATATCTTTAAATTTCTGAGAAAACTGCAAATTTCAGATGCTTAGAGTCAGGAGACACATTTGATATTCTAATAGTCAGTCAAATTCCAACAGATCTGATTTCAACTGGAGTTGAAGGTATGAAAAGTGGAAACGTATGCCCGAGGACAGGAACAGCACAGATGAAGGTATGAATGCTTGGAAGTATAGTGTGTGTTTCAGTCCTTGCTAATCTATTTTGAAGACACACTGACCATGATGAGATCAAGTCAATGATGGAACTGACACAAAACCTCAGCTCTGCCGTGATTTTCTAAATGCCCTTATCCCACTTCCTCTTTCCTCGTATAGTGCATGGCACACAATGGGTGTGTAATAAATGTTTGCTGGACTGAAATGAGTCAGCACAGAAGTCTATAACCCCCGTGCTTCCTCAAAGCCCTTTCAGCCTAGACTTGTGGGATAAAAATGCAACAAAGGAGAAATTGACAGAGGGGCTTGATTTATCACAATTTTGTGATTATAAAGGAAGAATTTCATGCTACAAACATCTCCTTCTTCTGGTCATTTACATTCCCAGTTTTGATTCTATGGCCTTTCAGATGTGAAGGAAATACGTAATGGGATGAAAATGTGAAACACTAATACAACTGTTTATCATGTTCATTGAAGAGGGGTATTGATTCCCGGGAATGCTCATGAACTTGGGGATGCTTCCAGAGTGCAAAGATTGCTTTCTCATGACACGCCCCTCTCTGTCTGCTCAGCAGAGTCATTTCAAGCCCCCCAGTGCTCTCCTTGGCACTAACACAGGTGCTCTCTGGGGACTGGAAAAATCCCCCCGTGGAGGGAACCCTTCTTCACCTTTCACCTCCAAATCTGACTGATGCTTCAAGGTCTGGTTTTGAGTAACACTCTTCATGAAGTCAATGCTGTCCTTTTCTGAAGTCACTTCTCTACACAGTGTAGAACCTCATGAGGCCATATGCCATACATATACTGCCGTTTTCTCTCACTGGTCTCAACCTACAACAAGAGGTTTGTATTCATTTTCTAGTGCTGCCATAACAAATTACCACACAGTGGCTTAAAAGCACACCCATTTATTATCTACAGTTCTGTGGGCCGGAAGTCTGGGCACGATACCCAGCTGGGGCCTCTGCTGAAGGTCTCACATGGTAGGGGCTAGACTTGGCTCTCACTGGAAGCTCCGGGGCAGATTCTGCTTATAAGCCCATTCACATTGTTGGATGAATTCAGTTCCTTGTGGTTGTATGACTGAGGTCCCATTTCCTTGCTGGCTGTCAGCCAGAGCCTGGTCTTTGCTGTCAGAGGATGCCTACCTTCCTTTTTGCTGCTTTCATGTGGTTCCCCTCCAGCAATGGTGGGTCAAGTCTCTCTCACGCCACCAATGTCTCTGACTCCTTCTGCCGCATTTCTCCCAGCCCAGCCAGAGAAAGTTCTCAACTTTTAAAGGCTCATGTGATTAGATTGGGCCATGTGAATAATCCAGGATAGCCTCCCTATTTTAAGGCTTGTGATCTTAATTACATCTGTAATGTCCCTTTGCACTGTAACCTAACATATTCACAGGTGCTAGATATTAGAGTATGGACATGTTGGGGAAGAGGAGCATTCTGTCCTCTTCAAGGGGTGATGCCAGGAATCCAGCCTTCCTCATTGCTGTCTTTCCTACAAGGTCTAGCATGGGGCCCAGTGTTCCATCTCCTCTGGTTTTATCCTTCCTCACTCTGTGGAGCTGTCTCTGTGGTCCATGGTTCCAACCACAGTTTCAGGGGAAATCAGCTTCTCTGCAAATATGTCAATCATCTCTTCTTTTTGTAGAATACTTAAAAACTGATACAGCAAGATAGGTGAGGAAACTAGACTCAAAGAGGGCAAGTCACACAGGGAATAAGAGCATTGACAGGGCATGAGGTCACCCTGCAAGGGCCAGAAATAGGTCTCAGGTCTCCAGATGGCTAGGCCATTACTCTTCCCATTCCCTGCAACCAAAAGCCAAGTAGCTAAGGAACATACCTTCTAGCTTTCCAAGAGAATTCTAAGGGAGAAGCTGGCAAGCCAGTTGGAAGTTTGGCAAGCTATCACTTGGCTCCAGCTGCTAAGAATTTGCAATGGTAGCACCCTCCCATAGTGAATGGTACACTCTGGGCACTGGCACAGCCTAAATGGAGACACCAGCTTGGACAGAACTTCCCTGCCTTTTCCAAGCTGGCACATGGTTCTGACTTGGCCATGGTTCAGCTCCGGGTAACAGATTGAAAGAGAGGAGAGAAAGTCAGAGAACCACAGAACAGTTGAGTTGGGAGTGGGGGCAATTTAGAGATCATTGCCTTCACCTGATTTTAGAAATGGGCAACTTGAGGACCACAGGGATGGGGAGGTTGCCCAAGCAAGCAGAAGATTCATGACTAAGACCCAGCCACTCTGCTGTCCAGAGCAGAATTCAGTTCTCAGCCCCATGATATCCTGGTCCTTTCTATTCAGTCATCCTGTGAATTTACCCTTACAACCCACAGTGTTATAGCTTATATGTGTGTAGACACATAAATATGCTTGTCTGTGTTCACCCACACACACACGTACTAGCAATCTTAGTAGAGTTAATGGTTGAGAGCCTGGACACTGAAGTCCGGCTCTCTAGGTTCAAATCCCAACAATGCTAACCTTGGGCAAGTTACTTAACCTCTCTGTGCTTCAGTTTCCTCATTTATAAGTGAAAATACTACTAGTACCCACTTCATAGGGTTGTTTTGAGGATTCATTGAAATGCTATATGTAAAGGGCTTAATATGGTATCTGGCATATAGTAAATGCTGGGAAATTGCTTGTTATTATTTCCAGAAATTTACTGCCATGCCTGCCTTGTGTTCTCTTGGTTGGGAAATAAGGACCTAATAAAAAAATAATAATCCTAAACCACAATACTCACAAGCTGAAATGCCTGCAGGGACTGGAGGTAAAAGTGGGCTGGGTATAAGAAAATTTGTGCCAGCCGCCTCAATTCTATTTGATCTTCCATTTTGAACGAGAAACGAACACAGGGAAATATTTCTCTACTATAGGAAAAACAACAGTGCAAGCACAGTGATAAATGGTGACTGTACTTTGGCATCAGTACCAGGGACAACAGGGAGTGGTGGGGACTGTGGTGAACTGGAGCAATGGAGAGCATGTGCCCTGTTTAAAGGGGTGGTTGCTATTCAGTTTCACCTGATTGCTGCCATGTGGGAATTCACATCTGCTGTTGTCAGATCTCTTGATTTTTTTTTCAAGAGAAGCCAGAAATCTGCATTTTTAATGTAAAATCTTCCAATTATTAAATGTTGGCTCAACTCTTTGAAAACATTGGATGAGCCAAACAAAACATCTGTGGACCAGACTCAGCCGCAGCTGCCAGGACTCATTTTCTGCCTTATACTTTTGTGCTGTAGTCATCATCTTACTCAATCCTATGGTGTCCATGTGAGCATCGTCTGGTGGCTATCGGTGGCCCCATCTGGGGATGGGATAAAGAAACCCAGAGAGTGGCAGCTCACTGCAGGTAACTCAGCTAGTTAAAGGGGGAAATCTGAGATTATAAACTGGATTTTCCATAGAAGACTGCATCCCTGTTTCTAAGATAGGTCCTTTCCTTCTCTGGGTTTCAGTTTCCCCATAAGCAAAACAAATAAAGACAATCTGGGTTTTCTCCCAGGGCTTATTGAGTACTATCACGACTTCTGGCTACTCCTTATAACACTTACTACCTGCCAGGCTCTAGGTTAAGCACCTTTCATGGTGGGACATGTGCTGTTTTTGTCTCCTTGCTTCCCTCCTATTGGGGAACATTCCTGCTCCTCTTCATGTGTTTCTGGTAGAGCCATTAATCGCAGTACACAGTAAACCCCAGCCATTGGCCACAGCCTGGCCAATCATGCTTCTCCATCTTTTTGGCAGCAATGATTAATTAGTTCAAAAGGTGGGAAGGTGACCCAAGCAGGGTCTGGAGGGACCTTCACTGGGATTGCCATGCAGATGCTGAGAGAAGGAAGCACTTTCTTTCTTGGAGTTGCTAAACTGGGGCTGGTGGTGCCCCTGTCCCCACCATATTGGGAAGACCTCTCTGCAACAGGAGAGAAAGAAGCCAACATGCAGAAAGGCAGAGACAAGAGAGACAAGAGACATACAGAGGGAGAGTCGTGGTGGTTCAGAATTTAGCCCTCAGTTCCAGGTCCCAAGGCCCTGGTCCCTACAGCTCTTCCTCAGCTTCAGTGGACTACCTCATTACTCACAGAACCATAAGAGCCAAGCAATTCCTTAACCAATTCCTTAAGCAAGTTGGGTTTCTGTTACCTGCAGAAAAAAAAAAATTGAACAATTACAAAAAACTTTTTTGCAACCAAAAAATTCAGACAATTACATTAGAATCTAAGGTCCACTAGAACATAACTGCAAGAGCCAGGCCATATCAGTCTTATTCACCGCTGCATCCCCAGTGCTGTGAACAGTACCTGGCTCATAGTAGATTCTCAGGAAATTTGCTAAATGAATAGAGTACATGAATATTGCCTCATAGAATCCTCACACAAACTCTGAGAGAGAGGCTTTATTATCCAAAGTGCCAAATGGTAAGGTAAGGGTCAAATTCACCTAGCTAGATAGTGGCAGCTACCGGGTTCTGACATTATTCAAAAACCTGGATTGGTATCACCTCCCAGCCCCCTTTTTGCCTTCCCTCATGCAGGGAATCAGAGCGATCTTTCAAAAGCACAGACTTAATTCAATCATCCCTGCTTAAAACCCTTTACTGGTGTCTACAGGTGTGCCAGTCAGTTGCAGGGGCTGGAGTCCAGTGCCTGACCATTCCCCGTCCCTGTCTGTGCCTTTCCCACTGCCCCCCAATGGCTTCAGCTTGGCTGTTCTGCAGCGCCCAGCTTCCAGACAGAGTTTTCCTGCCTGCTGGTTGTTTCCCCCCGCCAGTTCTGTGAATCTGTTCCAAGTTTCTGGTGAGTTATTGGATCCTCAGTTTTAAATCTTTTTCATATGCAAGTAGTTTATTCTCATTAAGAGAAATCCTATCTTCTGCTTGTTTAACTCTGTCAGTTAAATCCGTTAAGTTTATTTGTGTTTGCCCAGTGGTAATTTTTATTGAGAGAACATCTGAAACCATCTGCAGAGAGGAAGTTATAGAAGCTTGAGGAGTGCCCAGCTCTGTTACTGATTTTCCTGACAACGCCACCACCCAGAACAGCTCCTTCCATCCACGGGAGGCTGACCACAGCTTTGCTCATCTTCTCTGGGTCCTTTTGAGTTTTGGATTTGCATAGGAACAGCCTTGACTTTCAAGATTTCACACTGTGTGCTTTTTTTGGTGGAGGGGTTTCAGAGAAGGGTAGCCCTGAAGAGCTAGGTTTAATGATTTCTGATGCAGCTTGTTAATGAGTAGTTTTCTGCCTTCAGAAGAAGGGGAAGGACCCAGAATGGACCCCACCCTAGATGTGATTACTCCCCTCTTCCCACCCCCCTACTACCAACTCCCCCAACCCCGGGCTCCTGCTGCACTTTATACCTTTAACAGGCCCCTGGCACTTTTTCCCTCAGGTCAAATTCATCTGCCTTATTCCCCTTCTAGACTCTGAAAGCCTTGAGTAAGGGCTGTGTAAAATTAGTTATCCCCCCTAGTTTATTCAATGGAGTGTCTGGAATATTGAAAGCTCTTTTCAGTGTTTGATGAATGAATGAATGATTCCATGAACATCATATTCTGCACACAGCCCCTGCCTTCCTAGAATACATTCTATCAAAGACAACCACATGTGAATGGCCCTAGGAGCTCCAGGGGGGTTGTTATCGTTTCTCCTATTTTATAAGGCTTTTAAAACATTTATTTTCCATTTCTTTTTTTTTTTTTTATACTCGGGGGTTCAAAATATCTTTATTGAGGATGCATTCTTCAAGTCAGTTGATGTCTCTACCCAATGTATGTTTTTTTTAATAGTCTCTTATGTGATATGGGCAAAATAAGTCCATTAGGAAAGAACTGTGTCTATTAACATTTTTGTGTTTACAAATACAGTAGAAGAAATAAAACAATATGGTAGAATATGAAAATAATACAAAGTTAAAGACAGGAAAAGGGTAAATATGAATACGAGGCTAGGATAGTTTGAATGCAAATATAAACATTTATTTTCTTATCTTCAGTTTCTTTAAGGAAAAAAAAAATCTCCACGTAGTTAATCAAAAGTTTCCTGTGTTGGTTCTTTCCATGAAAATGGCAATTTCCAAATGATACAGAACAAAGATAACCACAATTACAAAACAGGACAACTTAAAAAGATAAACTGTAGGTTTCAGAACAGAAAACTTAAACAAAACTTCACCTGTCAACTCCCCTCATTCCCATCCAGGTTTTTCAGCATCTCATTTTGACTTAAAATAAGTTTGTAACATATTGAGCTTTCAACATTAATTAAGCTGTCAAGATAGATAGTGAGCTCTCCGTCACTAGAGGTAGGCAAGTGGAGGTTGGATGACTAACAATGGAAAAAACAGAATAGAAATAACTGACTAGAATACAGTGAAAAGTTTAATAATGTGCTTTCCAAACCCCCAAATGACAAATTCAACTCCGTAGCTGGCAGACAGAAAGGAGTAGTGGAAAATAGCATAAGATTTAGGCTCAGACGGTCTTGAGACTGAATCTTGGCTTCAGTAATGACTAGCTGTGTGACCTTGAGAAATTTACGTAATTTCTCTGATTAAAAGAGATAAAAAATTATAAAGATCTTAGCATAGTGCCAGGCACAGAGTCCATTTAAAATATTCTAGCCCTCTTTATTTGAGGAGGAGAGGTATGATAGATCACAAAATTGGCCCCAAATCTCTCCCATCCCATCCCTGTAAGCATATCCGTCTCCAAAGCATACCCATCTCCCACCCAGAGGTAGACTCTCTCTCTCCACATGGCAATCTGGGTGTGGTCATGTGATTTGCTTTGCCCAGTGGGCACTGGCAAATGTGGCACAAGCAGGGACTTGAAAAGGACACCTGAGAACCCTAAAACTATGACAACATGAGCCCAGACTAGCCTGCGGGATGGACAGAGACACATAGCTAGTTTCCCCTGTTCATTCTGGCCAATATATGACAGAGGCATTCCAGGCCCTCCAGCACCCCCGCCATCCCTCCAGCTAACTGCAAAACTGCCTGGTTGGCCCACAGGTTCATAAACAATAATAAAATGGTTGTTATAAGCCACTAGGTCTTGGGGTGGTTTGTTACACAGCAGAAGCTGGCTATTACAAGCAGATTGGAAAAGTCATCTACGATTAATAATAGGAATCCATGCAAAAATGGCATTTGCTTTTCAGAAACTCACTGAATAGGTGACTTTGCCATAATACTAATACATCCCCTGATGCAAGGGCCATCCATGTGAATAGAACTGTCAAAACATAGCTGAATTGTTTGTCAGGCTTTTAGCTAATTTAATCTGCAAAAATGCACGTTATGCCTAGAACAATAAATTTTAATGCTGGGGCTGCTAAATGCAAAAAGAAATTTAAGCCATATTTACACAAGTGCTACATTCCCAGGAAAACCCACAGGTCCTCCTGGAGAGGAGGCTGGCTTGGGGCATCGCTGGTGTTCTTCCTCTAAGAGAGACTGTCTGTGATCCCTGGGAAAAGCAGAGAAATATTCAAACATTATTTAGAGCCCACTTTAATATTACCTAAAAAGCACCATTCACAGGCTTTGATGTCTTAGCTTGGTAGAAATAACACTTCCCTCATCAAAAAAGTTGTTTGATCCCTGAGTTCCATTTTTTTTTTCCTTTTAGATATTAACTCAGAGCATTTCAGTCTCCCCCGGGGATGAAGCGATGAAAGTGGGCAGTTGATTTAGTGAATACAGTTATTTAACGTCATTATTATTGCAGCCCTGAAAGGGGAGACTGTCCCGTTCCTGTTACAATCCCATGGTTCCTGCCCCACCCCCTACCCCACGGTCCCCACACAGCCCCCAGCCCGTTCTCACATCATCTCACAGATGATAATGGCAGCTCTTGTGCCTCCAGCACTTCTGCCCTTCAAGACCCTGGGTATACACATCACTGGAGTCATCTTTTAAAGATGCCAATCACATGTGATCCTCTTGGTCAGAAATCTGCAATAGCTCCCTATTGCCTTGGCCCCTGAGACCCATCTCCTTTCCCTGTTGTGTTAGTTTCCTGGGGCTGCCGTTACAAAGTACCACAAACTGGGCAGCTTCAACAAAAGAAATTTATCATCTCACGGTTCTGGAGGCTAGAAGTCTGAGATCAAGGTGCTGGCAGAGTTGGTTTCTTCTAAGGTCTGTGGGAGAATCTGTTCTGTTCCCCTCCTCTAGCTTCAGTAGCCTCAGGCAATCCTCGGCTTGAAGATGGCATCCTTCCTGTGTCTTCCCATCACCCTCTCTCTACGCATCCAAATTTTCCCTTTTTATAAGGACACCAGTCGTATTGAATTAGGGCCTACCTTCATGACTTCGTCTTAACTTGATCATCTTCCAAGACCCTGTATCCAAATAAGGTCACACTCACAGGTACTAGGCGTTAGGACCGCAAAATCTCTTTGGTGGACACAATTCAACCCATAACACCTATCTTTTAAGGTCCTTCATGAGCTGGGCCCACACTCCCTGTCCTGGATATTCCCCAGACTATGCTTGTACCTTCATAGTGCTGGCTACGACACCATCAGATGCCATCTACAGTTATGTCTGAGTTCAAATTTCTGTTCTGCCATCTAACAGCTCACTTATGCCCTCTGTGTCTCAATTTCTTCATCTCTAAAATGAGATAATAATAGTACCTACCTCAAAGGGATTGTTGTGAGTGTTAAATGAATTTGTACAAGGAAACCCTTTGAACGACTCATAAGAAGCATTCAGTGAATGTTAATTACTATTATTTTTACGTTCTTTTGAAGTATTTCTTTGTTTCTTCCTTGCAATGAGGCTCACTCTTTCACTGTCCCCAAATAGGAGGCTGTGGCATCCCAAGGTCACACTGCAAGTCCACAGGATTAAAACCTGGACCTCTTCCTCCAAATCCAGTGCCAGCTGTACTGCCTTGCTGCTCTGTGGCTCCCCTCGCCCCGGATCTACACGCTGTTCATCCTCCTCTGACTCCTTTCTGTGATTCCAAATTGTTCCAAGGTTGAGCCATGAAAATCTTCATTTTCTAAAAAACCTAGCTTCCAATCTGAGCTAAATGCGCCCTGAGTGTTAGCAGCCGTTGTTCTGTTACGTGTTAATTTGTCACTCGGGGATACGGAGGGGACGGGAAAAGCATTGAGCACTGGGTAATGGATTTCTCCAGAGTTTGCCCCCAGTCTTCATCAGCATCCTAATTATTCCACACCTTTTTAATAGAGGAAGCATTAGCATTCCTAAACTGTGTAGGGGTCTGATTGAAATAATATCTCCTGAATTATCTTTTCATAAATGGAAAAAATAAATAAATAAGTGGGAAGCTCTGCAGACACAGCCTCTTCCTGGGCTGCAGCCTGGCCAGGGTCTTAAGGGGTGTGTGAGGGGAGAGAGAACTCCCCTCACAGAGCTATGGCTGTGTTTGACCCACCGAGGGCAGGAGATGTTGTCCATTCCCTTTGCTCCTCTTCCTCCCCATCCTTCCTCACTGTGTTCATCCCTTCTGGTCCAGCTCACATGACCCCTCCTCTTTCAGAAAGCCCTCCCTGACATCTTTTCCTGGTTGTATGTAGAATACTTGCCCCTGGACCTGGTTCTCTGCAGTACCACCCTTATTGTTCTACAGTGCAGCCTTTGCCAGCTTGAGGGCGAATTTCTCAAGGACAAAGGGCGGTTGGAACCTCTTCTTGTCCTCTCTGTAGCTGCCGGCACAAGCCCCAGGCCCATAGAAAGTCTCAACATTTAGCTATTCACTTAACAGAAAGGAAGAGAATTTAAAGTCTCAGTGGATCCTGGTCCCTCCCATTCCAGCTGCCTCTCCAGCTATGACTACTCCTGAGGACTCAGCTGTCTTCAGTGAAAGGCAGAGTGAAGCTTAATGAGCAAGGAAGGTCTTCCCAGCCGCCGGGGGCTTCAGCAGGGAATGGGCTGCTGAGAAGATACAAGGTCCACCATCTCTAGGAGCATCAGAGCAGCAGACTGGAGACCCTCCATGGCTCAAAATCTCCAAGGTTCCATGGCTCCAGGGTTCTGTGAGAGACAGTAGGGTTCTAGTCTGTGTTTCATGTCATTCTTTGCAAAGGAAAGACCAGCCCCTTTGAGTAGCTCCCAGGCCATGTGTTAAGAGGGAAATCTGTAGCCGATGCCCACCACTTTGTTAAAACTGGTACAAATAGAACATCTCACATTTCGGAGCTGTCACTCCACTGAGAGTCATTCACATAAACAACAAGGTCCTCGTGGGTTTGATGGCAACACAAACACCACTTGTGACTCAATTAAGGAAGCAGTAATTAAAAAGGGGGAACAGCATGCAGTCTCTTCAATCTTATCTTCCCACTGGGGCCTGGACCCACTGACTAGCGAGATCCAGGGCGCTTAGGGGATCAGCCTGGGGCCTGTGCTCCTGTCCCAGGCAGAGCTCGCCTGGGTAAGGTACGGAGGGAGGGAAGACATGGGGACCCAGCCCCATCTCTCACAACAAGTGGTGTCAGTTAATAAAAATTATGGTACATTTATCAAGTGCGTCTCAGGGGATGCCATATGGCTCCTGGAGATTAGTCACAATTCCTTAGTTCCCAAATAATCATAGTCAATATTTTTATTTTTCCTATGTCATAAGAATAGGTATTAAGTCATAACAGTGCTATGAGATATAGCTGCTGTTCTTGGCTCCATTTTTCCAGATGAGGAAACTGAGGCACAGGTCCCAGCCCATTCAACGAGAAAGAGACAAAGCTAGGATTTAATCCTCAGGAGTCTGGCTCTGGAGCCCACTCCCTTAATCATTATACTCAACTGCCTCTCCCCTTCATGAAATGCTCTTTCCTAGACCTGGGCCCCCCGAATAATAGATTTACCATTTGTTAAATACCTACTCTGTTCCAGGAATTCTGCTGTGCACTCGACGTGGAGAATCTCATCAAGCAGGTATTGTGATGATCTCCATTCTACCGATAGAGAAACTAAGGCCCTTGAAGTTTAAATGCTATCCCTCACCCAGTTGAGCGACAGAGCCTGGAATCAACTCTGTATCTGTCTGACTTCAAATAGCCCATCCTGCCTTTCTTGCTCCCAGTTGTAAGTATTTAGGATAGAACTGGTCAAGGCCAAATAGTAGACTAACAGATAGTTTTCACTGGTATCCTGCTAGGCTATGAGTGTGGGAGAAGAGGACCCAATAGGATGCTCCTGTCCTTCAGGGTTGCTATGGATGTTATGCTATGAATTGTATTCCCCCAAATTCATATGCTGAAGCCCTAATCACCAGTGTGACTGTATTTGGAGATAGAGGTTTTAAGAGGTACTTAAGGTTAAATAAGACCATAAGGACGAGGTCCTAACCCGATAGATTTGGTGGCCTTATAAGAAGAGGAAGAGAAAGAGATCTTTCTCTCTCTCCACACGCATGCACAGAGGAAAGGCCATGTGAACACACAAAGAGAAGGTGGCTATCTGTGAGCCAGGAAGAGAGAACCAGAATTCAACCTTGCTGGCACCCTGATCTAGACTTCCAGCCTCCAGAACTGTGAAAAACTAGTTTTCTGTTGTTTAAGTCACCCAGTCTATGGTATTTGTTATGACAGCCCAAGCTGACTAATATAAGGGTGCTACATTCTTTTTGAAGCATTAAGGCCAATACACTGTGTCAAGTGGGGACTGTGGCTGACCCATCATCCATCTTAAGGATAGATGGATGAATGAGTAGATGAATGGATGGATAGATGGATGAACTGATGGATGGATGGATGGATGGAAAGCTGAGTATACATGTTATTCACCCAGAGGTAGGGTTCCCATAACCATCTTGGTAGCTTTCTCACCATTTCCTCTCAGCTTTCATGGATGACTGAGAGCATGGGAAAGAGGCCTCCACAGGCATCTTGATGTTTCTCCATGAGCTGCAACCCTGATTGCATGATCAATAGGTTAACATTCAACCCTGCCCCACGTGGCTCTCAGAAATACTCATGACTGACACAAACACACAGAACAATCACATCCTGAAATTACTTCTTGGTATGCTTTCAGTTCTATGAATCACATCTCCTAAATTCGGGGCAGGATGTTTGAGAAGATTAACAGTTGCAGGAATTCTGCCAGGGACCCAGGATCCAGGCTTAGCTTGGGGCTTGGCAAACATTTTCTGCACGCCTACTATGTGCTGGACCCTACGACGGGTGCTGGAATCACAGAGGTGAATAGACCCCTTGTCTGCCTCCAGCGACATCCAGTCTGGGGGAGGCTTAGGAAGCCTCCACTTTCTGTCCCCAGAAGCTCTGTTGACCTCCACCCCCATGCCATTCAGGCAAACCAAAGGAAGACACATCCTTCTTTTGCCAGGGAACAGAACAGTAAACAAAGGGGAACAGAAGGCAGTGTCCCTGAGGACAGCAGGCTCCAAACCAAGGGACAGTCTTGAGGGTTGTATCCAAAGGGCTGAATAAGTAAAAGAGAAGAGGCAACACTGGAGCAGAAAATTAGAACAAGTTTTCCTTTTGAAGGGAGAGTGGGGTGAGGGGGTTAAACAGGGGGCAGGGCCCGAAGAAGGCAGAGGGAGGGAGCTGCCTTTTAGGGCAGCAGAGACTTGCGATGGGCAGGGAGGAGAGCTCCGCTGGAGGATGGTGACAGCCACTGTGTGCTGAGCACCATACACCAGGCTCGTCGTGACTCTCCGCATGCACAAGATTAATTCTAAAAATATCTGTAAAGTGTTTAGTCTAGTGCCAGGTCCTTGGGAGGAACAACCTTATGACATAGGTTGTATTTTCCCCATTTTTTTTTCACTGAAGATGAGAAATTAAAGGTCAGAGAGCTAGAGCTTCAAGTGCCTGGTCCTGCCCCAAACTGGCCAGAGCCATGATTCCTGCCCAGGTGTGTGTGACCCAAGGACTGTGCCCTTCACCCCCCCTCTTCTGCTATCTCCCCAAGGGGTGCTCTGAAACCAGCAGAACCTCCACCAGACCTCTCTGTTCGACTTCTTTTCCCCTGTCTATAAAATGGGTTGTTTGGGAATTAGGGATTGCATGAATCCATGTGACAAAGAAGTATTTGTCAAGTGGGGCTCATTATCCAAGTTAGTGGGGTGTGGCTGCTAGTTAGAAGCAGTGCAGGGAGAACGATGGTGGTAAACAGCGCTCCTACTCTTAGTCTGTGCCAGGCACTGTTCTGAGTTCTATTCATGATAGGGGTGCATCCAATCCTCACCCAACCCTGGGAGGTAGGGACCAGGGTCATCTTCCTTCCACAGGCGCCGGGCGTTGGGAAACTTCCCCAGAAGAACACAGCTGCATGTGCAGAGCCAACTTCCCCACTCGGTCACCTGCCTTCAGAGCCCAAGCTCTTTCCACTCCATTCCACATGGCAGAGTGGAGAGGATGCAGGTCTGGTGCCCCGAGAGGCAGAGAAGTCAGGCTGTACCCAATAGCTCTGTGCCCTTTGGCAACTCACTAACCCTATCTGGGACTATTTATCTCTTAAATGGAGATTTAAATGCAAGTGCCCTGCTCACTGGGGCTGTTGGGAGACTTTCAGTACACAAAACACGCAGCCTCAAGCTTGGCACATGTAAGTGCTTGGTGAATGGCAGCCACAGTGATGGCGAGGAGGAGGAGGAGGACAGCCATTATCTCCTCCAAGTCTCCTCTATTTACCTGGCCTTCCCCATTTGGCTTAGGTGAGCCAAACTGGCATGGCAGCCATGGGCTAGAAGGGCCCAGTCACCCACAGTCTCCAGGCAGGGGCTTCTCTGAAGGCCCTCCTGTCTCCCTGACAGCCCTTTCCTTGATCCCAACAGACTTAAAGCCCCAAGTGTAAGGAGCTCCATAACAAATGCGCTTCAGGCAAGGCCATCGTTTGGGCCTGTAAATCAATAGGCTTTCCGTGGCCATTTGCAAAGTCAAAGGCATAGTCAGCTCCAGATAATGCATCCTGCCAGAGAGACCAGGGGCGGAGCTGTCATCTCCAGTCAGCAAGGAGGAAAATCAATGTCTCCTCCTGGGCCCCAGTGCCAGTGTCATGGAGGGCTGCCCACTCCATCTCCTGTGTGTGCCATGGGGCAAGTGACAGTAGCTACTCTGTGTGGGGGTGTGTGTGTGCACGCGCGTGCAGAGAGAGAGAGAAAAATTTGTTATTGTTTTTTGTTTGTTTGTGTGTGTGTGTGTGTGTATGTATTTTTTCCAAGAGGCCATCAGCATTCCGGCAGCGTCCTGAGAAATTCATCAAATTATTTAACCTTTGCTGGAATAAATAATACATGTGCTTTCTCAGGATTTATTCTGATTAAGCCATTCTGGAGTGGTGCCAGGCCTGAGCCCACCCCAGGAAAGGCAGGAAGGGGGTTGGTGGCACAGGATGGGAAATCAGGAGGCCAGCTGAGGGCTGGATGGGAGGGGGCCGATGAGGCCAGAGGGCCCTTGTGGTGGAGGTGGACCCCTGTGGGCTCCTCCAGGATGCTGGGACACAGATGAAGAGGATGGATTCTGCAAGCCTCCATCTCTCCAGCTGCAGGCTGCCTGCCTCCATCTTGGCATGAGGAGGGAGGTACAGTGCAGAGAGAGCTGGACTTGGGGTTCAGAGATGTGGCTCCAACTGTCGGGTGACTGTGTGTCCAGGGGGCTGAGAACCAGGAGGCCTGGGTTTGAATCCCTGGTCTGCTCTCTGCCTGCTGTGGGTCCTGCCTTCTCCTGGTACCCCCATCCACATGCCCTTATCCAGATGAGCCTGTGAAGCACAGCATCTAACATCTATTGACTGCTCAGTAGAAATGAGGTTGGAACGTACGAATCTGCTGATAGGTGAACAGCTTTACCCAACAAAAGGACCGATTCATACGGCTCAGGCTCAGCCTATACATGCATGTAGTGAAGACCATACTGACATGGAGAGTTTAGTGTGTGCTCTAGTCTACATGCCTTCCACAGTAACCAATTTAACTTCAGTCCCATGAGGGCTGTACAGTTATCATCCTCGTTTCGTAGATGGAGAAACTGAGGCCCAGAGAGGTCAGGGAACCTGCTGGGGGGCACCCAGCTGACAAGGGGACTAAGCCAGGATCTGAACCCAGTCTAGCCCCAGAGCTCCTCTCACTGATATGTCGTGACATCACTGCTGCTTGGCCTTCCCTGGGAAGATGCTGCCACTCTGCATGGGGGTGAGAAAGGCAGAGAGAGAGCCCTAGATTTCCAGATTCGATTGCTGACGTGGAGAAGCTCTCGATCAACTGTAGAGACCTTGAAAGGGGGAAATTGTTTGGGACTTTTGTACATACAGCATGTCATACGATCCCAGAAAGGTTCTAGACATGACCCAGAAGCTGGCCATCCCAAACATGTCTTTAGAAAAGCCTGTGGGTGCCAGAAAAAGGAGCCCCTTTCTCTGTGTGTTCTGATCCACATCGAGCACCTGACAGTAAAGCAAGTAAGTCTTAGAGGCTGTCTGGGTCAGCTCGGGCTGCTGTACAGAATGCCACAGGCTGGGGGGCCTAGACGACAGAAACTTATGTTCTCACAGTTCTGGAGACTGACAGTCCAGGATCAAGGTGCCAGCAGAGTTGGTTTCTGGTGCGGCCTCACTTCCTGGCTTGCAGATGTCCTTCTGGCTGTGTCCTCACCTGACCTTTCCTCTGTATGTGCCCACTTCTGGTGTCTCTCCCTCTTCGTATAAGGACACCAATCTTATTGGATTACGGTCCCACCCTTATGACCTAATTTAACTTAAATTACCTCCCTTAAGGCTCTATCTCCAAATACAGTCACAATGGGTCATTAGAGCGTCAACATATGAATTGGGGGGTGGAGGGAGACACGATTCAATTTACAGAGGTCAGTACAGAGGGATGCTGGACATAGCTGCCCTGACCCCAGAGGTGATGGAAGCAGGTGGAGGGATCAGGCCATGTAGCCTACCTCAGAGTGGAGGCTCTGTGACCCTAGATAAGTCCTTCCCCTCCTGGGTCCTCAGTTTCCTCCACTGCTGAGTGGGGTGGTCACCCCTCTCCACAGTGCCTCTGAACTGTAACGGTCTGTGATTCTCTAGGTGTCTGCATGGAAAGTGAGAGCAGGCAGGAGCCAGTGCGTGTGGGATCAAATCCAGCTCCACCACTGAGTAGCTGTGTGATGGGCAAGTGACCTGCCCCCCCACCGCACCCGCCCAGCTAATTTCTTTATCTACCATCATGGGACAGTAGTCATTCCTACCTTTGGGCTGGTAGGTTTGCTTCAACAAGAGGATTCTGTGAAGCACCTGGTTGGTAGTGGGGATTCCAGAAGTAACAGCTGGTGATCAGGAGGGACTAGGCAAAGAAGGTAGGAAGCTGGTCTCCGAATCAGAGGGAACAGAGGAGAGCCTGAGTGCCAGGAGTCCACGGGAGGATCCCAGGGGAGAAGACAGCTCAAACCTCAAACCCACCTGGGATTCAAACCTCAAAACTCTACAGGCAGACCTCAGCATTTCCGTAGGTGCCCAGTCAGCCCCAGTCCCTTTCTTAGTCAGCCCCAGAAAACCCAGGGTTGGAAAGATTCACAACTGCCCAATGATAACCCCAAATAATCTTTCTTGAAACCACATATCATTTTCCCCTTAAAGAAGCGAAATCTCTAATTAGAGTTTTCTCTGAACATTTTCTCTTTGAAAAAAAATTAAAAATGTATAAGCCCTCCTGTATCATGTATGTATATTTCATTGCTGCATAATTGGGATCTTTGTCAGTAACGGGGTAGCCGGCGACAGCCTTTTAACCGGCTACAGATGCTAATGTGGAGATAGGCAGTTCCCCCCTCTTCGCTCGACTGTTCCAGCCAGAGACTAGAGTCCTCCCTAATAAGTATTTATGTCAAACTCCTTTTTGGGGAGTAGTGGGGAGAAAGAGCAGCTGTAGCGCAGTTGAAAGATGTGGCTCTGATTACAGTTTGCTGGCAAAGGGAGGGGGGATCATTTTTAGAGTGAAACAGTGTTAATCAAGTTAATCACAAAACCCGCGCTATAATTGCTTCTGCTCTCAGACAAAATTTTACTTTTATCTAAATTACTAAAGTGAGGAGAGTGCAATCCACTCTAATTTAGCTTTTGAGCTAAGGAGAAAGCGTGTGTGGAAGGCTGGAGAGGTTTTTAAACATCAGGAGAACTCATGCTATGGAATTCAACTCTCCTCCTCTCTCTCCCCCTCCCTCCTTACCTTCCTCCTTCCACCCTCCCTCCCTTCCTTCAAGATAGCTTAGCCCAGTAGTTGAAAGCTCAGGGTCCTGGATCTGCCACAGAAGGCTGTGTTAACCAGTTAGTTAGCCTCTCCAAGTTCTCAGTTTCCTCATCTGTGAAATGGGGATGAGAATGGTACCTACTTTAGGATTGTGGGGCAGATTCAATGAATTAACAAGGATGAAGTACTTAGGACAGTGTTTAGTGCACACAAACGTACACACACACACACACACACAACACTCCAGATGTGTTAGTTGCTATCTTATCCCTCAATTTTCCTTCCTTCTGTTGCCACCACCTCCCCCTCCCCCTCCCCCTCCCCCTCCCCCTCCCCCTCCCCCTCCCCCTCCTCCTCCCCCTCCCCTCCTCCTCCCCCTCCCCTCCCCCTCCTCCTCCCCCTCCCCCTCCTCCTCCCCCTCCCCTTCCTTCCTCTCCCCCTCCCCTTCCTCCCCCTCCTACTCTCCTTCCTCCTCCTCTCCCTCTTCCCCCTCCTCTCCCTCCTCCCCCTCCTCCTCTTCTTCTGTCTCTTCTCCTCTCTCCTGATTCCCACCTCCTGTTACCGAGCACTTCAATCTGTAGGAGGCATGACCTGTTCTTCAGGGAGCTCACAGTTTGGTTCTCAATTTGTTCAAATCAAAGGAGGAACATGGGCATGGACTCAAGAAAACACTGAGAAGTTCTGGGGATTTGGACTGGAGGAGACCCTTTCTTCCAACTGGGAAATCAAGAAAACCTTCGTGGAAAACGTGACATTGTAGCTGGGCATTGAACGACACCACAGATGTGGCGCTAAGAGGGCGGGCACCCGCACTCCAGGCAGAAGGAACGGCATCGGCAGAGGCCTGGAGGGGGAGCACCCAGGACAGGGATGCTGTGGCAGATCTGGGTGCTGTCAGGTGGGACTCGGCTGAGCATGGTCCTGATGACACACCCAAGCTATCATTCCACCCTGTGCTACACTCGATTTTCATCCAGGTCATCTTCCTTTCCTCAGCTTCCAGGACACCCCAGGCTGGGTCCCACGGTGACCACACATTGAACCATACACAATCTTGTTGTCATTGGCTGCCATGCTCTGGACCTGCCCCCCACCAGCTTCAATTCCTCCCATGCCAGCTCCTTGGGTCTCCCAAACTCATGCTTAGTCCAACGAGGAGCTGATGTCATCCAACTTGCCCGGAAACACAGATTAGAGAAAACACACACAGTCAATTTAACTGGCAATTAAACAGGCTCCCCTATGTAATTAGCGTCAAGACAGCTCACAATTACTACAGGGTGCGCGTTCACAGCCAAGGCTCCACATTTATATAGAGAGACAGTCACTGGGCACTAATATCTTAACAGGAAGCAGAGGGAATTTGTGAAACCATTTCAAGGAGGCAGCCCATCCCGTCCCTCTGCACTATAAATAACTCTTTGTAAATGCAACTGTAAAGTTAAAGAGGGAATGCTTGAAATGATGCAGAAGAAGAAAAATATTTACTCTGTTGAAAGTGATTGTTCTTTTAAGATGACTGATTTCAGAAGACTCACTAGTTGGACCATATTAGTAATAACACACCACTGATTGAGGGCCTCCCCAAGCCAGGCTCAGGCCATACTTTATTGCATCCAAGTTACACAATGACTCTCTTACAGAGAGGGGAATTAAGGTCAGGGAGGTGAAGCAGCTCGCGTAGCTCTCAAGGCGGGCAGCAGGATATAAATGAGGTCTGACTCCAAAATCTTTGTGCAAAACCACCCGACACACGGCTGCTCAGCACTGCCTGGCGAGAGCAGCCTGGCAGAGTTCACATCTAGTCCCCAAACACTAATTAGCAAATGAGGAGGCGAGGCCCAGTGAGGGAGGGGCTTGCCAAGGTGGCAGCAAGCCCCTGGCAGAGTGGGGTGGAATCCCAGTCTCCTGCCTCTCACTGTCTGGACCTTTCCACTGTGCCCACTGGTGTATATGGAAAATGAAGCCTGGGGAAGGCCACCAAAGAGCGTCCTTCTGGTAACTCTGTTTCCCCTAGAACTGCCTTGTAGTTCTGAAGTCCTTGTTTCCAAGGAGAGGGAGGCCTGAGATGGCTTCAGGGTCAACAGATTCCTTGTAACTTAACCCAAACAATCGAATATCTAACAACATTGAGTACTGCCCTGGGCACACAGTAAGCTTTCTCTTTCCTCTTCCCTTCATCTTACCCTTCAGAAATACCCCTGAAAAGAATAGCAACCTACTCATCCATATTTTTATGGCAAGTTGGTGGATGTATCAGTTAGCTATTGCTGTGTAACAAACCTTCTCAAAACTCAGGAGCTTAAAAACAATGATTTATTATCACTTACCCATCTGCTGGTCAGCTGAGCTTGTCTGGGCACCGCTTCTTTCACTGTAGATGTGTGACTCGGCTAGGCAGCTCTGCTCCATATGTCTCTCAGCCTCCTTGGACCAACCGGTTGGCTGGGGTATGATCTTCTCATGGGGATTTTAGAGGCTCAAGAGTGTGAACTGAAACATGCAAGGGAGTCCTGGGATTGGCTCTGGTACACTATCACTTCTGTCCACATGTTATTGACCAAAGCAAGTCACATGGCCAATCCCACGTCACATGGCCAGTCCCAAGTCACAGGGCTAATCCAAGGCACATGGCCAATCCCAAGTCACAGGGCCAATCTGAGGCACATGGCCAATCCCAAGGCCAATGGCAAGGGTGTGGATGCAGAGAGAAGTGAAGCGGTATGAGGAAGAGAGGCATTCAATTTACCGCAGTGCAATAAACAACAGTTAAGTAATTTACTTGTTTAAAAATCAGTATTTGATGGGGAAGGAGCTAGCAGCTGAAGGGATATGACTTAAAACTTTAATTTACAACTCTGTAAAATGAGAATAATCACAACTAGCTCACAGGGCCCTTGTGAGATTTAAGTGAGATAATCCACATAAATTGCCCTGCACCCTGCCTGACAAGTCATCCTCCCTCAAGAGTCAACACCATCCCTAGGGTGACCAACTCATCCAAATTTAGCCAGGTTCCCATCCTTAGAACCCCCTCAGTCCCAGGCAAACCTGGATGGCTGGTCACTCTAACTCTCCCCATCACCAAACTAATACAAGCTAATCTGCTTTTGCCAGGGGTCTGGGGTAGACTTTCTCATTTAACCCTCATGACCACCCTACTCACCAAGGGGCCCCTATTTGATGTGGCTGCATATGGGACTCAGGCAGCACTAGGGAATAGGGAGGGTAAAAGACGACTGTTTCAATGGACTCTTCCCTCAAGGGGCTGACAATCTAGAAAGATAAGAAACACATGTATGGTAACAACTGTGACACAAGGGAAAAAGTGATTCAGGCAAATCCAACTTCTCCAAGGATGGTGAGGTTGGGATTTTTCAACATGAACGTTCACGTTCCTTTATAGCTACTCTATCTTGATAGCCAAGGTTAAGAGTCTGGGTTTGGAAATTCAAGGAAAATTATGTCTGACAAGTGTTTGCTTGACAAAAGGAATTTGACTTAGTTCTCCCACTGGGTCGGTGGGGGGAGGGGGCCTTTTTCTAAATATATTTGTTTACAAATTGGAAAACCTTTAAATCAACCAAGGGCAGGTGAGGGCTGTTCAACTATTCTGCTCCCTGAAATCTTGGGCAAAAACAGGAATGTGTATTCAGGGCGCTCTGGGTAATGTCAACACTCCTGCATTTACTTAGAAATGAATACTAAACCAAATTTAACTGTCCCAATCATTCATCTTTCTCCTTGCAACTGGACCTTTTAATTTTCATTGTTTTAAAAAGTCATGGGTGCGTAGAGAATGGACTTAAGGACACAGGGAGGGGAAGGGTAAGCTGGGACCAAGTGAGAGAGTGGCATGGACATATACACTCTACCAAATGTAAAATGGATGGCTAGTGGGAAGCAGCCGCATAGCACAGGGAGATCTGCTCGGTGCTTTGTGACCACCTAGAGGGGTGGGATAGGGAGGGTGGGAGGGAGACTCAAGAGGGAGGGGATATGGGGATATGTGTATACATAGAGCTGATTCACTTTGTTGTACAGCAGAAACTAACACATTATAAAGCAATTATACTCCAATAAAGATGTTAAAAAAAAAAAAGTCATGGGTGAAGCAATATGTTACCAGAAGCACAATAAAGGAATGGAGTGTTACCTGAGGAAGCCAATTTTGTCCTCAGCTCTGATGTCTTCTGGAAAAGCCAAGCCCAAAAGGTACACCCAGGTGCACTGGGCATACTGCGGCTTTTGAGAACATCCTCAGGTGAGCTTGGGAGTTGACTGTCTCATGCCCTCCCCCTGGTTTGCCTGATTTCAATTCCGCTCCCCTTTAGTGAGTCAGGGAGTGAGGGCTCACTTCCAGCTCCTCCTGACCAGAACTCCAGCTCATTCTTGGAGTCTCTCGCTCATTCGTCATTCACCAAAGTTTCACGAAGGACTTCATTACAGAGATAAACAGATCAGCCTTGGAGAGACTGAACTGGACACGTGCATAAACAATGGCAAGGCAAGGTCAGCCTTGGGAGGTCCGAAGAGGGAGCCACAAAATGTGTGACCAGGGCAGGAGTCAAGGCAGCTTCTCAGAGGCGGTGGTATTTGGGCTGAGCCCAGCACATCCACAGAGTCTTCTCCAGGAAAGCAGGCATTGCACAGAGGAAAATTCGGCTCTGAATCCCAGGCTTGCTTCTCATAGTTGGGGGATTTAGGCAAGTCCTCTCAGCTTTCTGTGCTCATTCTCCTCCTCTACAAACTGGGGGGTGATGACTGTACCTAATTAATGGAGGTATCATGACAATTAAATAAGATGACATGTATTATGCACTCAGAATATTGAATCATTTATTTAATAATTATGTATTAAGCACTAATTTGATGCCAGGCACGGGGCTGGGCAGGGGGATTCTATGATGGACAGAGGCAGGTCCAGGACCCAGGATAACTACATAGTACCTGGCACATGGTACAGCTCCAAGAAATTGTAGTTGTCATCATTATTATTGCACCCACCTTAACCCACAGAGCAGGAACAGGGCTCAGAAGGAATACCACCCAGATGGCCAAGGGTCCACAAACAGCCCCCATCATCTCCAAATGGGAACGACAGAGTTGAGCTTTCTGAAGGCAGGAAGTTATCCCAGCATACAGAATGCAAAACCCAAACATGTGTCAGGCTCCTGGTTGGAAAGATTTTGGGGGCCCTGAGGATCCTGCTGTTCATCCCACATTCCTCCCCGACATGATTCCACCATCTCCCTTGTACTGATGACGGTGATGGCCACTGGTCACTGAGTGCACGCGGCATGCCAGGTGCTCACCTGGTCCGATTTGACCTCCTACCCCCTGCGAGGTACTTTACATCAGTGGCCCTCATACTTTAGCAGACATCAGACTTACCAGGAGCGTTTGTAAAACAGCCCCAGAGTTTCTGATTCATTAGTCTGGGTTAGGACTGCAGAATTTGCATTTCCAGCAAGTTCCCAGGCAATACTGATGCCGCTGGCTCAGGGACCACTGGCTTATAGCATTATCCCCATTTTACAAGTGAGAAAGCTGAGGCTCTGAGAGGTAAGGTGACATGCCCATTCACAGAGCTAGAAAGGGGCAGGGCCTGTAATGCCAGATGGCCTGGTTTGCTTGCGAGTGAGGGGTTGTCAGGAACATGGGACTTTTCAGTGCTGAAATCAGGACAGTCCTAGGCAAACCAGGGAGTCGGTCACCCTAATTTCAAACCAGGCCTGAATGATTTCGTGGTCATGTCCCAAGAGCACTGTAGAGTTTACAAAGGGTCTATACACCCATTAATAATATTGTTATGATTATTAATAACCTCTATTTATATATTGCCAAGGACTGTTCTAAGTGTTTTATATCCAAGATAACTCTGAATTCTCATAACAGCCCTAAGAAGTAGGAATTATCATCCACGTTACAGTGGTAAACTGGAGCATTAAGACGAGGTGATTTGTCCAGGTCATATTGCTAATAATGGTAGAGATGAGACCCAATGCTAGGCTCTTCCTTGTCTACACCCAGGGGGTGGGAGGACTCCCTTGGTAGGAGGGGGAGTCTGAGAGGCTGGATGTGGAATGGAGCTTGGTGGCTCCCAGCCCAGGTTCTGAAACGGAGTATGGGTTCAAGTCCCAGCCCTGATGCTTGCTGGTGGTATGGCCTTGGGTAAGTCACTTAACCTCCCAGGCCTCAGTTTCCCCTGCTGTAAAATGGAGATCATTATAACAGCTGCCCATCAGGATGTAGTTGGAGAATTAAATGGGTTAAATCCAGATGAAGTTCACAGAACAGGGCTCAGCACTGAAAGCTCAGTAAGTGTCGGCTATTGTCATCCCCCTGCCTTTGCTGAGGGCAGAGGAAGGACTTGGAATTTGCCCTCCAGGGGAAGGAGAGCTGGCTCCCTGGACACAATATTACAGGGCCCTTGAATAAAAAGCAATGAATAGGGCTTCCCTGGTGGCGCAGTGGTTGAGAATCTGCCTGCCAATACAGGGGACACGGGTTCGAGCCCTGGTCTGGGAAGATCCCACATGCCGCGGAGCAACTAGGCCCGTGAGCCACAACTACTGAGCCTGCGCGTCTGGAGCCTGTGCTCCGTTAACAAGAGAGGCCGCGATAGTGAGAGGCCCGCGCACAGTGATGAAGAGTGGCCCCCACTTGCCACAACTAGAGAAAGCCCTCGCAAAAAAAAAAAAAAAAAAAAAAAAAGCAATGAATACTCTGGTGGAAAAAGTATGTATATTAACAATAATTTTTCTATCACTATCTTTAGTTCCTATTTTGTATCCCCATCAGTTCTCTGCCACCCCCTTTCTCTGAGACTGTTTCTAAGTTTCAAGGTTCTTATGTCATGCTAAGGTGTTAGGTGCACCTGATCTTTGGTGGGACAGCCATCCGTTCACCCCCCTCAGTTGCTGCCCCATGCCTGGGGCCACTGAATCCTCTCCATTTTCCTTCTATAAGGACCCTTCAGGTGTTACTTCTTTTGTGCCTCCCTTGGCAAACCTTGCTGGGCACAGAGGCCTTGGTGAGACAGCTGAGGCCCTGGGTCCCCTCTCTGGGGATCCAGCAGCCCTCCCCCACCAAGGCTCCACCTGGGATATGAAGCCCAGGACCCACTGGCTCATGTCCTGCACATTTTGGGGGTTTACCACCCACCACCCTTTTATTTTTCAGTCCTAACTGTCAGCCATTTCATTCGTTGCTAATGTGTTATACCTCACAGTCTGATTTCATTCGTTGCTAATGTGTTATACCTCACAGTCTGTAAAACACTGGCCTGGTTGACTGAAATGAGGGAAAGGTCAAGTGGGAAATGGAAATACTAGTCTACAATATTCATTTCTGTTTTAAAATATTGTCCCAACTAAAACAAAACAACCTCTCCATGACCACAGGCCTGTTTCATGGCCCAGGACTGTGGGGCAGGGAGCTGGGGAGGACCTGTTCTCACTGCCGCCCACAACTTCATCTCACTAACAAATTAGGATGGACAAGAGGTTATGTTTTTGTGTTTTTAAGAAAATTCTTTTGTTGGAGAAGACTTGGCTCCCTAGCCACTCCGCTGACTTAACAAGATGGATGGGTCTTGATTTAGAGCTGGTTGGAGAGAGACATGGTCCATCCCTGAGTTCCCAGCACTCCAGCTCTCCCATTGGCCATGTGGAGGTGGCAGTTCCTCCAGGCTGGCTCTGATGCCAGCATGTCTTCTTTGGATGGATTTGTCTTATGGATTGGATTTGTCTTGGACTTGGGCTGTCATAACAAAATGCCATAGACTGGGTGGCCTAAACAACAGAGATTTATTTTTCACAGTTCTGGAGGCCAGGATGTCTAAGATCAAGATGCTGGTTGATTTGGTTCCTGGTGAAGGCTCACTTCCTGACTTACAGATGGCCGACTTCTCTCTGTATCCTCATGGAGAGAGAGAAAAAGATCTCTTGTTATAAAACCACTAATGCCATTATGAGGGTCGCACCCTCATGATCTTATGTAACCCTAATTACCTCCTCAAAGCCCCAACTCCAAATACTATCACACTGGAGTTTAGGGTTCCAACATATAAATTTGTGAGGCACACAAACATTTAGTCCATAACAGGATTCTACACAGTTTTGGAACATTGCTCAGCCCTCAATTTCCAGAGGCAGGTTGGGCTTGGGAAACAGGGTGCTTGGGAATGAAAGACCAAGCCCCACCTTCAGTGATTACCTCTTTAAGACTTTCAGAGGACCAGCTGAGACAGAGCCTCCATGAAGCCTGAACCTTGGTCTCACAGGCCAACCTGAACTGGACCCTCCACTCACAACTGTGTCCTCACTCCCTGGGGGAATCCAGGAAGGTGACCTCCTGCAATGGTTCATTTTATATGTCAACTTGACTTGGTCATGTACCCAGATATGTGGTCCAACATGATGCTAGATGTTTCCGTGAAAGTATTTTTTAGATGAGGTTGACACTGAAATCAGCAGACTTTGAGTAAAGCAGATTATCCTCCATGATGTAGGTGGGCCTTATCCTATCAGTTGACGGTCACAGTAGGAGAAGACTGATCTCATGAAGAAGAGGTCATTCTGCCAGCAGACTGCCTTCAGACTTAGCTAAAACATCAGCTCATCCCTGAGTTTCCAGGCTGCCAGCCCACCCTACAGATTTTGGGCTTGCCAGCCTCCATAATCATGTGAACCAATTCCTTAAAATCAATCAATCTCTCTCTCTCTCCCTCCTATACAAAGGACAGGAGCCAACAGAAGGGTCCTCATCTCTAGGGAAACCTCCAAGCTGAGACCTGACAAAGGAGGCGGAATTAGCCAGCCCAGGAGTAAGAGGAAGGGTGTGGAGGGAACAGCACGTGCGAGGTCCCTGAGGCAGGAGGGAGATTAACAAGATGGAGAAGATAGTCCACAGCGGCAGGAAGGGAAGCATGCGGCAGGGAGGAGGCCGAAGAGCTGGGCTAGGACTGAACCACACTTTCTGTGAGCCTCTGTCAGGACTTGGGATTTCATCCCAAGGGCAACGGGAGCCCCTGAAGGGTTTCAAGCAGGGACAATGGGGTCCACTAGAGTTGCTTTGTCACCAAGGTACCCGGATGTTCTTGGGGGTAGAGTAGTTGGGGACGGGGGTCCATGGAGAACGGTCCCTGGGTGCCTGCCTTACTTTTGGCCAACTCTCCCAGGCACTCTGGGGTGGGGAGACTGAAGCACCCCCTAGCGGATGGAGGGGGCGCAGCAGCGGGAGAGCGTTCAGGTGGTTTGGGGCCCCCAGATCCTCCGCTGCTTCCTTCCCCATCCTCCCCGTTACGTAGATGGGCCGAGGAATTGAGTTGTGGCATCAGGCTTCGTGTGGAGAGCTATTGTAATTAAAGGTCTGTCATTTTTTCTGCTGGGGAGGCAATTTTCCGAGGGCATCTGGGTTTTTTTTATTTCTTTCTTACTGATTGTGCATGCGAGACAGGTCTTGAGGTCGTTATGCGAGTGTTAATGTTCCGTTACAATATTCAGTAATGAATTGGGACTTTCAGAATAATAGCAGTTTGTGCTATTGGCCAAAATGAGAGCATTCATCTTAATTTTTAACATCTATTGCCTTGGAGAAGCTTTTATAATTAAATGTTTGGTTGCTCCAGCAAATAAGAAGAAGGAAGTTTCCTTCGCTACATAGGAAGGACCTTCCTACCTTCAACCAGCAACGATCCTGGCCCTGTTGTCTTACCCACAGATACAGCGAGATTCAGATTTCAGTCCATTACAAAAAGGAACTTTATGATGATTACAGTCATCCGGCAATAGTCCCTACTTTTTTTTTTAGGTAGTGAGTGCCCCATAGCTAGTGGTATTCAAGCATGGCTTGTAAACTGCTGAGCTGTAGAGGGGATTCCAACATTAGAGAAGGGATTCATATTCATAAAGTTACAGGGATTTGTGAACAGGACCCGCACAGGAGCTTCTTTTAGCATGATCTGCAAGGAAGGTTGTACGGGGAATTTATCACCAATTCACAGGATTTTAGTGGCACCTGCCTGTTAACAGACAATGTGCTCTTCTGAGCTGACTCGTTCATTCTGCTGTTTTCCAGTCACTCATTCCTGCAGGCCTGGCAATGTGATGGGGTTTTCTGAGTCATTGCTTGTACTTCAGAGTAATGAAGCTGAATTGTCCTTAACCTAATTCTAAACTTCAGACTTGTTGCTCTTCCCGATTTGCTTTCCCAAGGCAAGTGGTCAGGAGAGCTGAGAAGGACTCGGTGCAGTAAGTCCCTTCTGTGTTTACTACAAGAAATAACTTTGACACAGGATTCCCTCTGTACATCAGGAATCAGATTCGAGCAAATGTCAGGGTGTTTTAGAACTACCCAGGCATTCCTGGAACTCCTCGGAGAAAGTTTAGGACTCTCAGTGGGTCCCTGGCTTCATGTATAAACTGAAAGGGAAAGTAGGGTTCATTTGGGGGGAACCTCCATGACCCCATGCTGACCTTTGTTCAAGGTACCCCAGTGCCATCATGGGCATTGGTGTCCCTCATTCAGTATATCCCCACAAAGAGCCAGTGCTGGAAGACCGTGTCCTTGAGGAGCATCCTGCCTATTTGGTTTCCCATCCTTCTGCCACTAGACTGTGCTTCTCTACAATTTGTGCCCTAAGCTGCCCAGCGCAGTGGCAGGCACGTGGTAAGCATCCATGAAGTGTTTCTGGGATGAATGAATGAATGTCAACAGAGGTTGGAACTGTTTTCAAACCACTCTTTCCTGCCTCCTGAAGTCAGTTAAGACAGAGTTTTCCATTCCTTTCTTCCCCGCTCTCTCTTCCTCTTTTAAGAGCATCTAATTGCACCAAAACCACAATGTCTGACATGCATGCCACACTTTCTAGCTGCTAAAGCCCATTCATTTCCATCATCTGATCTGACCTGCCCATTTTAGGGTGAGGAAACTGAGGCGCAGTCTCTGGAGCAGTAGATGGCAGAGAGAGGACTCCAAACTTGGTCCTCTGATTCCAAGACTAAGGTGCTGGTGACTATGCATCCACAGCTCCTGCCATTTCCAGCACTGTGTCCTCAGAAAACAGCAGCCACCGGAGGGGCCCACCCCTCATTTCTGTCTCATGAAGACCACACAGGCTTTGGATCCTGCCTTCCCCTTCTGATGTCCTCATAACTGCTCCAGGACTCCTTCATAAGGGCTTTTCCTCGGTAGGCAATTACCTGAGTTCATATGGTTAATTGAAATATTCCTTTTCCTAGAGTTTTAATTCATCCAGCGTAGTTTCAGGAGCCACAGATAATAAGACCTAATTTATAATTAGGGCTTATCAAGAATCAGCTAATTTCTAGACCCCTGATTCCCAAGGAAGGAGTGTGCAGAGTAGGGGCTTCTCCTTCCTTTCCAGGGAGTTGCTACCCACAACGTTCAGAGAGACACCAGGGAGGGAGGAGAACTAATTGGGAGCTGGCCCTCCATCTTGGACAATTTATTAATTGGATTATGGGAAATCTCAGGCCCCAGGCAAATCCCAAGGAGGCATTGCTGCTTCCCCTGGTTTACGGTGAGAATATTAGGCACAAAGAGTTAAGACCTAGGTTCTACTTAGTCTTTCAGGAGCTGGGACTCTTTAAACAAGTTATTGAGCACTGCCTAGCCTCAGTTTCCCCATCTGTACAATGGCTGGGATCGTCTCACCCTCCTGGCCTCTCAGAGCTTTCCTGGGAATTACATGAGATGATGGGCATTTCACGATTTCCTTTGGGGCTGATATGCTTGGGATGGGGCTGATATGCTTGGGATGGACCTGAAAAACAGCCAGAAAAGGGTGTCCCAACACAGGAAACCATGCCTCAGAGAGACTGAGATTGGTCAGGACCCCACAGGCAGGAAGAGTTGGGATCTGCTTCTGACCCCAGCTGTCCTTTTGCCTAGCTTCCTGAGACTTTCCTTGCACCTGAAGGTCCCAAGGGTCTTGAACTCCAGTCGCCTCGTTGCTTACCTACTGCAAGCTCCACTTCTCTCTAGAAGCCACTCAAACATCCACCCAACCAGTTTGAGTGTCAGGAAGGGTTAATGCAGGGACAGTGGAGTGAGCACAGCTTTAGAATCATATAGGTATGGTTTCAAACCCATACACTGACATTTACTAGCTGTGTTAGTCAAAATTCTTTGAACCAAAAGAAATTGATGTGAGACAGAAACCCAATACAGATGAGCTTAAGCTAAAAAGAAATATTAGCTAATGTATCTAAACATTATAGAGGTCTTGGCTTTAGGGATGACTGGATCCAGATGCCCAATGATGACAGAGCTGTCTTTCTCTCTATTGACTTCATTCTTCAGCAGGGTTTCACGATGGTGGGCAAAGATGGCTGTGGCCCACCTCTGGGGAGAGGGAGAGGAGGTAGATTGAGCCCACTACATAGACTGAGCAGGATTTCCTTACAGCAGGGAAGAATGGTTCTGCAAAGGAAGGGAGATTGGGAAGACAAATAGCCATGTAGCCTCAAGCCAGCCACTCACTCTATCTGGTTCTCTTTTCTCATCTGTAAATTAGCATCAATAGAAATGTTGCAGGAATAAGATACAAGATGAATATACAAAAATCAATTGTATTTCCATACACAAGCAATGAAGAATCCAAAAAGGAAATTAGGAAAACAATTGCATTTATAATGGCTTCCAAAAGAATAAAATACTCAGGAATGAATTTAACAAGAGAAGTGTAAGACTTGCACACTGAAAACTGCAAAACTCGCTGAAAGAAATTAAAGAAGACCTAGGGACTTCCCTAGTGGCGCAGTGGTTAAGACTCCACCTGCCAATGCAGGGAACACGGGTTCAAGCCCTGGTCCAGGAAGATCCCACGTGCCGCGGAGCAACTAAGCCCGTGTGCCACAACTACTGAGCCTGCACTCTAGAGCCCGTGTGCCACAACTACTGAAGCCTGCGCACGTAGATCCTATGCTCTGCAACAAGAAAAGCCACCGCAACGGGAAGTCCATGCACCACAACGAAGAGTAGCCCCTGCTCGCCACAATAGTGAAAGCCCGCGTGCAGCAACAAAGACCCAATGCAGCCAAATAAATAAATAAATAAATAAATAAATTTTTAAAAAGCAATGGCTTAAAAAAAAAACCCAAATCTTTAAAAAAGAAATAGGAAAGAAATTAAGACCTAAATAAATGTAGACATCCTGTGTTCATGGAATACTTAATGTTGATAAGATGGCAGTACTCACTCAAATTGATCTACATATTCAATGCAATCTCTGTAAAATCCCAATAATTTTTTTTTTTTTTTTAGAAATTGACAAACTGATCCTAAAATTCACATGAAAGTACAAGGGACTAAGAATAGCCAAAACGATATTGAAAAAGAAAAGTAAAGGTGGAGAACTTACAAATTCAACTTCCTAATCTCAGAACTTTCTATGAAGCTACAGTGTGGCACTGGCATAAAGATAGACATAAATTATCAGTGGCAAAGAATTGAGAGTGCAGAAATAAATCCATACATCTATGGCCAATTGATTTTAACAAGGGTACCAAGACAATTAAATGGGGAAAGAATAGTCTTTTCAATAAATGGCTCTGGAACAACTAGCTATCCACATGTAAAAGAGTGAAGTTGGACCCCTACCTCACATATTATTCAAAAATCAACTGAGAATGGATCATACATCTGAACGTGGGATTTATAAATCAAGTGAGATTTATACCAGGGATGCAAGGATGATTCAATATCCACAAATCACTACATTAACAAATTGAAGAATAAAAATTATATGATCATCTCAATAGATGCAGAAAAAGCTTTTGACAAAATTCAACATCCACTTGTGATTAAAAACTCTCCACAAAGTGGGTATAGAGGGAACATACCTCAGTGTAATAGAGGCCATGTATCATACTCAATGGTGAAAAGCTGAAAGCATTTCCACTAAGATAAGGCACAAGACAAGGATGCCCACTCTCACCACTTTTATTCAGCATGGTACTGGAAGTCCTAGCCACAGCCATCAGATAAGAAAAAGGAATCCAAATTGGATAGGAAGGAGTAAAACTGTCACCATTTGCAGATGACATGATATCATACTTGGAAAATTCTAAAGATGACACAAAAAAACTACTAGAGCTCATCAATGAATTTGGTAAAGTTGCAGGATACAAAATTAATATACAGAAATCTGTTGCATTTCTATACACTAACAATGATCCATCAGAAAGAGAAATTAAGGAAATAATCTCATTTACAATTGCATCAAAAAGAATAAAATACCTAGAATAAATCTAACTAAGGAGGTAAAAGACCTGTACTCGGAAAACTATAGGACACTGATGAAAGAAACTGAAGATGACACAAACAGATAGAAAGATATGCCGTGTTCATGTATTGGAAGAATAAATAATGTTAAAAGGACCATACCACCCAAGACAATCTACTGATTCAGTGCAATCCCTATCAAAATACCAATGGCATTTTTCACAGAACTGGAACAAATAGTTTTAAAATTTGTATGGAAATGCAAAAGACCCAGAATAGTCAAAACAATCTGGAGAAAGAACAGAGCTGGAAATATCATGCTCCCTGACTTTAGACTATACTACAAAGCTACAGTAACCAAAACAGTATAATGCTGGTGCAGACAGACATGTAGATCAATGGAACAGAATAGAGAGCCCAGAAATAAACCCATGCACATATGGTCAATTAATCATGACAAGAGAGGCAAGAATATATAATAGGGAAAAGACAGTCTCTTAAAGAAGTGGTGCTGGGAAAACTGGACAGATACATGTAAAAGAATAAAATTAGAACATTTTCTCACACCATATAAAAAACAAACACAAAATAAACCTAAATGTAAGACCAAAACCCATAAAACTTCTAGAAGAAAACATAGGTAGAACACTCTTTCACATGAATTGTAGAATTAGTTTTTTAGATCCACCTCCTAGATTAATGAAAATAAAAACAAAAATAAACAATGGGACCTAATTAAACTTGAAAGCTTTTGCACAGCAAAGGACACCATTGGCAAAATGAAAAGACAACCTACTGAATGGAAGAAAATATTTGCAAATGATATTTGCAACCCCGTAAGGGTTAATATCCAAAATACATAAACAGCTCATACAACTCAATATCAAAAAAACAAACAACTCAATTAAAAAATGGGCAGAAGACCTGAATAGACATTTTTCCAAAGAAGATATACAGATGGTCAACAGGCACATGAAAAGATGCTCGACATAACTAATCATCAGAGAAATGCAAATCAAACCCACAATGAGATATCACCTCATACCTGTCAGAATGGCTATCATCAAAAAAACCACAAATAATAAATTTTGGCAAGGATGTGGAGAAAAGGGAACCCTCGTACACTATTGATGGAAATGTAAATTGGCGCAGCCACAGTGGAAAACACTATGGAAGTTCCTCAAAAAGCTAAAAATAGAACTACCATATGATCCAGCAATTCCACTCCTGGATACATATCCAAAAAAACCAAAAACACTAATTCAAAACCATACATGCATCCCAATGTTCATAGCAGTATTATTCACAATCGCCAAGATATGGAAGTGTCCATCAACAGATGAATGGATAAAGAAGATGTGGTATATATACACAAAGGAATACTACTCAGTCATTAAAAAAACGAAATTTTGCTCTTTGTAATGACATGGATGGACCGGGAGGGTATTATACTAGGTGAAACAAGTCAAACAGAGAAAGACAAATATGGTATGTTATCACTTATATGTAGAATCTAAAAAATAAAACAAATTAATGAATATAACAAAACAGAAACAGACTCACGGATATAGGGAACAAACTAGTGGTTACCAATGGGGAGATGGGATTAGGGAGGGACAAGATTGGGGTAGGGGATTAAGAGGTACAAACTACTATATATAAAATAAATAAGCTACAAGGATATATTGTACTGCACAGGGAATATAGCCAATATTTTATAATAACTTTAAATAAAGTATAATCTATAAAAACTTTGAATCACTCTGTTGTACACCTGAAACTAATATAATACTGTAAATCAATTATACCTCAATAAATTATTTTTAACTTTCGTGCTTCAAAGGACATTATCAAGAAAGTTACAAAGAGAAAGGGAGAAAATATTTACAAATCATACATCTGAAAAAGTAATTGTATACAGAATATATAAAGAAATCTTACAATTCAATAATAAAAAGAGAAATAACCCAATTAAAAATTGGATTTTTAATCAGATATTGAAAGATTTGAATATACATTTCTCAAGTGCGTCTACCTTCAAAAGAAGACATACAAATAACCAATGAGCACTTAAAAAGATGCTCAACATCATTAGTCATTAGGGAAATGCAAATCAAAAACCGCAATGAGATATCACTTCACATCCACTAGGATGGCCATAATCAAAAAGATGGGTAATAACAAGCATTCAAGACATGAAGAAGTTGGAACCTTCATATGTTGCTGGTAGGGAAAATGGTGCAGCCACTTTGGAAAACAGCGTAGCAGTTTTTCAAAAAGTTAAACATGGAGTTACCATATGACCCAGCAATTCCACTCTCAACAATTCTACTCCTAATTTCAAGAGAATTGAAAACATATGTCTATCCAAAAATGTGTATGTGAACATTAATAGCAGCATTATTCATAATGGGCAAAAAGTGGAAACTGCCAAAAGGCCATCAACTGAAAATTGGATAAACAAGATGTGTTATTCCGTACAATTCAATATCATTCAGCCATAAAAAGGAATGAAGTATTGATACGTACAACAACATAGATGAACTGTAAAGACTTCATGCTAAGTAAAAGAAATCAGTCACTAAAGGCCACATATTATATGATTCCATTTATACGAAATGTCTAGATTTGACAGATCTCTATAGACGGAAAATAGATTGGTGGTTTCCAGGGGCTGGGGGAAGGGGGCAATGGGGAGTGGCTGTTAATGGGTGTGGGGTTTCTTTGTGGGATGACGAAATATTCTGAAATTAGATAATGGTATGGTTGCAAAACTTGGTAAATGTACTGAAACCACTGACCTGGATACTTTAAAAAGGTGAATTGATGGTGTGATTGTTAATTTTATGTGTCAACTTGACTGGAGGACACAAGGTACCCAGATCTTGGTTAACCATTATTCTGGGCATATCCTTGAGGGTATTGCTGGAAGAGATTAGCATTTGAATTGGTGGACTGAGTGAAGCAGATTGCTCTCCCCAGTGCGGGTGGGCATCGCCCAACCCACTGAGGGCCTGAAGAGAACAACTCTCTGCCCAACTTCTCTTGCCCTTGGACTTAAACCATTAGTGTACTTGGTTCTCAGACCTTTGGACTCGAACTAGAACTACACCACTGACTTTTTTGTGCCTCCAGCTTACAAATGGCAGATTGTGGAACTTCTTAGCCTCCATAATCATGGGAGCCAATTCCTTATGATAAATCTCTTTTTTATATTTTACTTAGAAATATATATTTATATAGATATAGATATAGATCCTATTGATTCTGTTTCTCCAGGGAACCCTGACTAATACAGATGGTATGTGAATTATATCTCAATAAGGCTGTTATCTTTAAAACTGGTTTCAAAACATCCACCATACAGGGTCATTATGGAGAAGAAATGAATTGTTGATTCTGAAATTCTTAGCACAGTGCTAGGCACACAGTAAGTGCTAAGTGTTAATTTTCTTTCCTTTCCAAAGAAATACTTCCATCTCCCCCACCCCCTTACCCAGTAATCCTCTTTAAGCAATTCCACCCCAGTGTCTAAGGCAGAACTTTGAGGCATTCCACAAAGAAGGCTATGCTATGCTTGGCTACTCACAGAGCAGCCAGGGTCATTATTAAGATGGCTGGGCTGGTCTTTCCTGATATTAATGAATAAGATATTCATTTCCCTAAGAATGCATCAACTGCTCTAGCCATCCCGGGAACAGAGGGGGATGCAGATGCAGCTCTATTAATCCAAGCAGGTCTCACATTCACTTTGATTCAAAGGTTTCATTCTGGTTGCTTTCCATGAGGAGGACAGTTTATTAGTTGCCGATGACAGGCTAAGTGAACTCAGGTACTGGGTGTTTGGCTAAGGATGACAACGAGGCTATTTTAAGTCACCGAGTTCAAGGGTATCTGCCTCAGAGCTTTTGTTTAAATTGATTTGTAGTCCTGCTCACTTGACCTTGCTGCATAAAATAGTTCCAAGGGGGAAAAATAGAAGAGCACAATTCTAGCCAAGGGAGCAGATGTGTTCCAGCTACCCCCCACCGCCCAACCCACCCCTTCTACAGACCAGCAAACCCACTGCCCAGCTGACCTTGACTGTGGGCTTTGACTATGACACGGTCACTAAACAGCAGTCACAGGAGTCGGAGAACAGTGGAGCAGGGTGGTCTGGCTGTCTGGGTTGGGAAGGCCCAGAGAGGGAGAGGATTGTCCAAGGCCATGAAATGAGTCAGTGACAAAGTTAGGATTTTAATCCAGGTTGGTATAACTCTAGCTCCTTCTCTCAAATCTTATAAAGCTATTTAATATTTATTAGGTACCTACCATGTTCCAGATACTCTCTAATGCTTTATATACATTAGCTCCTTTAATTCATGCAACAGCCAGTGAGATAAAGTACAATTGGTATCCCCAGTTTACAGATGAAGAAGCTGAGATTCCCGATTTTACATGGAGCTTGAGTAATTTGCCCGAGGTCACATGGCAGTAAAACGGCAGAGATGGGATTTGAACCCAGACAGTATGACACTAGAACCAGCCTCTTAGCCATCCCACCATCCCATCTCTTTTTGCTTATTGCATTGTGAAAAGAAATGAAATCAGATTCTGCCAGGGTCTAAGCTGGACAGTTCAGGTGTCTGATGTGACCAGGGCCAAATTAACCTGGTCATTGTCGTATTCCCAAACCCCCTCATGCATAATGGAGCCAGATGACGTCACTCTTCAGAATCACTCCTCTATCTAGGTTTCTGGAGTGCCCAAAGCAGGACTGGCTAGCTGGTATGAAATGTGCTACACTTGGCAGTGGTGCCTGGCACTACCCCAACAAGCCGTCTCATCCTCTCCTCTCTGACCAGTCAGAGATCTCCACCCATGCTCCTCTCTTTCAGCCTTTAGCTGATCAGCCTGCTGGGGTTTGTTACTTGGTATGGGCAGAAGGAGCACTGGACTGGGGGTCAGGGCATCCAATGTGCGAAATTCCTGTGTGTCCTTGAGTAAATCAGTTAACCTCTCTGGCCCCCAAATTCCTCATACGTAAGATGTATATAAGGATATAAGTTCTTCTCACAGGGCTGTTCTGAGAATTCAAAGAACTTGCAGAAAATGGGGGCTTTGAACCCTAGACAGGACCAAGCATCTAAGGAGTGTTATCACCAAGATAGAGCCCTGGGCAAGTGATCGGGTGTAATGAGAGGGAGTGACCAGTAGATGGCAGTGCTTCAAAGCAGCCTGTGGGATGCCTAAAGGAACGTCCTATTAACGTTTCCGTTTGGGTATGTGAAACCTTAGCCCCCCACCCGATATGTACATCTAAAAAGGGAAAAGTGATGCTCAGAGGGCAGAAGCACCACTTCCAAGGACCCACCATGACACAGTGGCAGAGCCAGGATCAGACCCCATGTTGGTGGTCTATGAATGTCTTCATTCATTCAACCCCTCTTTACTAGGTTCCTACTGGGCGTAAATGCTTATGTGAGGCCTTTCCCATGAGTTTTATTATATTTATTGATTCCCAGCCCCAACCGACCTCCGTGTTTGCCATCTCCCACTGCTTCCTGGGCTGTACTCACTGGGATAAGTACTCACCCAGCCTGAACTGGACACTGGACAGGAGAGGTGAGAGAAAGCGCCCTGGATGGACTAGAGGCCAGGAGATGTGGTTCTAACTCCAATGTCACCAAGAGCTTGTTATGTGACCTTGACTGACACCCTCATTAGTAGGTCATGAAATCAATATAGTGGGTGTTTAATTGTAAAAGAAAAGAATTTTTTAAATGCTGGCATATATCTGCCATACTACATCTAAACATTGTTTTGTTTTGTTTTGTTTTTAATAAATTTATTTATTTATCTTTGGCTGCATTGGGTCTTTGTTGCTGTGCGCGGGCTTTCTCTAGTTGCAGTGAGCGGGGGCTACTCTTTGTTGCGGTGCGCAGGCTTCTCATTGCGGTGGCTTCTCTTGTTGTGGAGCACAGGCTCTAGGCGCGCGGGCTTCAGTAGTTGTGGTACACGGGCTTAGTTGATCCGTGGCATGTGGGATCTTCCCGGCCCAGGGATTGAACCCATGTCCTTTGCATTGGCAGGCGGATTCTTAACCACTGTGCCAGCAGGGAAGCCCTAAACATTGTTTTTTAAAAAATTGTTCCACTTATATATACACACACAGTGTGAAAATCCTGTGTCCATATGTGTGTGTCTCTGTGTCAGTGTCTGTGTGATGTGTGTGTGTGTGTACTGGGTCCTGATGTGAAAGGCATTTTGTCTTATTCTTCACAGTCTCACAGTTCTGGGAACCCAGTCTAAGGGCGATTCTAACTGCATTCTGCAATCCAAAGTCTCCTGCCCTTTGCAGCTGCACATCTGCAAGCCAACCCCCATGTTGCCCAGGAATACCTACCCATGTTCATTTCTACTTTAGGCAACTTGCTGCCTCAGCAGCAGAAAGGTCTAGTAGACTCCTGTCTTCCATCATTTAATATGCTGATAATGTGCACAATGCCATTTATCCTTAATGCAATCACTCGTGGTAGATCTTACCCCATCTACAGATGAGAAAACTGAGGCTTAGAGAGGTGATGTGACTTGCCCGAGACCTCACGGCTAGCAGGTGCCAGAGGCAGGACTTGAACCAGAGCCAACCTCACCCGGAGACGCTGCTGACTGCATCGCCTTATGCTGCCTGGAGCACAGAAAAGGCCGAGAGGCCCCTTCTCCTAAGAAAAGTAGCAACCGCTTACCAGCCCTTCCATTTCTCTTATTCCGCGTCACTTTTATTTTCTCTCTCTCTCTGAAGTTTGATTGAATTTGCACTTAATGAATCCAACTTTGTCATTTAGGGGATGTTGGAGCAATAAGACTTGATAAGGCGTGAGTGATGATGCAATCAGTTGTGCTGGGAGCCCCGGTAGGCCGCGGCCCGGAGCCCGGAGCCATCCCCGCGGCCTCCCTGGAGTCCTGGAGTGATGGCAGCACAGCTTGGTCTCTGGGGAAGCAATCTGACTCCCTGCAAGGAGTGGGACTGGGTGCGGGGTGGAGTCGTTTTATTTCCGGTGAGAACTAGACCAGCCCTTTGGGATTAGAATGGGTAAGCTTGGGTGGGTACAGGGATCAGCAAGATGGGAGAGGTGGGGGCCAGTTCTGCCACTGACCTGTGTGCTCTGTGCCCTTGGGCAAGTCACTCCACCCCTCTGATCCTCTGTTTCTCCAACTGTAAAATGGGGCAAAGGCCCAAGGTTTTGTTGCTTTGTAAATTGTTGGTGGGAGGCTCAGGCTCTTATTGGCATTTCAAAGGTGGTTGTTTGACACAAAATAATCTACTTGGAAGTCCATCTCATGTCGTTGTACTTGTCCGTCATAAGGGGCAGCTCCACCATCCGGGGCTGCCATGTGCAAGACTGGCGGGAGGATCCCTGAGGAGGAAGGCAGGTAACAATCTTTGATAAAGGAACAAAATGAAAAATCATAATTTTATTAAAGCGTGATCTCATTTTTCTTAGAAAAGACAATATATGCACAGAAAAAAAAGTGGCTGGGAGAATGTACCAAAAATGCTCACAGTCAGGGGTAGAATTTGGGGGATTTTCCTCTTATTCTTATCTGAAATTTTAGAGCTTTTTTAAAAAAAATGAAATAAAGCACATGCAAAGTAGAGTGCATGGAACATAAATGTAGAGTTTAAGGAATAATGATAAAGTGAGCATCTATGGCACCATCTTCATTGCTCCTCAGAAATCTCTCAAGCGCTCTTCTCTACAAAGCCGTTCCTGCTTCTGGACAGGCAGCTTTTGGCCAATCATCTCCTTGTTTTTATTTTTCAGTGTTTTACTCCCTTAGCAAGCATCCCTAAAGAATAGTTGGTTTTTCCTATTTTTTGAAATTTATAAACATGGAATTATACTATAAGGACTTCCTGGGAAGGTGTTTATCTTCTTTAAATCAACATTATGTTTTTCAAATGGATCCTTGTTGAGCATGTGGTTAAAAATGGTGCATTTCTGATGCTGTGCTGAAGTAAATTTTATGTCCATACTGCAATTCATCTACCCATTCTATTACTGGTGGATATCTGGGTTGTCTTCTCTATATTTGCTAGTTTTTCTACAATGAACCTGTCATTTCAGGTGGAGTGCCTGGCACATAGTAGGTGTTCAATTAAATTTTTTGAATAAATGCATGAAGAGTGATAAGTTATTATTATTTTTTAATTAAAGAAAAGTTCCAGTGGTACTAGAAAGGTTGAGACTATGAATAAAGAGAGATCAAGGGAGAATTTTCCAGATTTGCAGATTTTCCCTGGAGCTCAGAGGAGACACGTCGGGTTAAAGCAGAAGATTGGTGGATGGCATCTCCATTACCTAGAAGAGCCTCAAGCATATTTGGACGTCCTATTTAAAATTAGAATAGAGTAATATTGAAAATGAAGAAAAATTCGCACAATCATAGTGCTACATGTGTGATTAGAGAAAATTAAAATTTACAGAAAGCATTGCAGCAGAAGAGGGAAAGCAATTAACTAGGAGTCAGAGAAGCTGAGTTTAACTCTCAGCCCTTTCATAAATGAGCACTGTGGCCTTAAAATAGTTGTCCTAACATCTCAGAGCCTCAGTTTCCTCATCTGTAAAATGAAACTAGTCCCTCAAAGGGTTAGTCAGGGAGATGGTATAAGAAACTGAGTTTTGTAAAGGTCTATACAAATGCTGGGGATTTCACATGAAAGTGCAGGGTGGAAAGCAAGTCTTTTGGAATGTCCATTTCCTGACCTATAGCATCCATTTCCTTACTACTTACCACACACTACTTCCTGCCCAAGGCACAGAAGATACAGAAATGAGGAACACAGCCTGCCCATAGAAGGGGGTTGGGGGTGAGGAAGAGACCAGTTTTTGAAATAAAAGTGACTCCTTTATTATTAGGAATCTGACTTAGTTGGGAAGGTTGGGGGCAGGGGTGGGAATGGGAGACTCCTTGGTAACTCCCTGCTGTCCTGTTAGCCCTGTGAAGGAAAGACCTCTGGCTGTAACAAGCACATAGCAGACACTCCATTTTGAAAGAAAGAATGAAATAACAATAGCATTTTAAAATCAGATCTAGGAAGAACTGCCCTCCACTCTCCTTTTGGGTGGTAGATGTCTTCAAAAAGTTGACAAAGGTCTTTGAATCTTCCTGAAATCCCACAGAGGTCCTGGAAGTCCTGGTTATAATCATGCATTGTGGCAGAGTTCTTGACCGTACGTGTGTGTGTGTGTGTGTGTATGTTTTGAGCCATTGACCTCTTTAGCAGTCTGGGGGAGCCCATAGATCCCTTTTCAGAATAGTGTTTTTAAGTGTATATGCATTTTTTATGAAAATATATTATGGGATTGCAAAGAAAATTAATTATATTGGAATATAGTTTTCAACATATTAAAAGAACAAATACGGGAAAGAGTAATAAATAGGTTTCTTTATTAGTGCATTGAATAACAAGCTGTAGCAACACATCTAAGAACTAACATGATTTTGAAATAATGAGGAACCTAAATGATATTTCCAGGTAGCTGCAATAACTCTATTGTGATAGGAAAACAAAAAACACCTGTGATTTTTATAGGTAGTAGTCATAGTACTGTTAGTGTGTCTGTGGTTTGTCACCTATGTTCAAGAGGGAATAAAATGCTAAATTTTAGTTGCAAAATTAGTGAAAATAAAGAAAAATAGACAGAGTTTTTTCTCCATCCAAGTTTGCAGACCTCCTGAATTCTAACCATACATCTCAGGTTACAAGCCCCTGCAGGTGTTTGAAACTGTTTTTATTAATAATGAAGTGACCCATACTCACCACTGTCTTTTGGGGGAAAATGTCTCCTTTTACAAACACATGAACACACACAAAGACTCAGGCATCTGTGGAGCTCAAGGTGGGGAGGGGACACAGGACAGGCTAGAGTTGGGAACAGGGAGGGCCTTGTGGCATAAAAGCAACTCAGCTAGTACAAGAGGTAAATTCTGTTTTAGATGCTTTTCAAATTTAAAAAATAAAATAAAGTAAACCAATGAACTAAACTTACCACTTTAGATCTTGGCAAACAGATTTCTCTACCCCACCCCCCTGACACACACAAACCCTATGGAAAATAGTAGGCAGGAAAGAAAGATAATAGCAGGAATAAACAAATTAGGAAACACAAAAACAGTGGAACCAATAAATGAAACCAAGAGCTGATTCTTTGAGAGAGCTAATAAAAAAGACCAACCTCTGGCAAATATAATTAAGAAAAAAGACCCAAATGAAATCAGAAATGAGGAAGTGATTACAATTACTAATCAAAAAGATTACACATATGAGGGGGGGAACATTGTGCATAACGCCATAGCAAATTTGTTTGAAATTATCAGTTAAACAGACAATAGTCTACAAATATATCAAATAATCCAGTAAGAAATGTAGATTAGATCAGCAAACAAGGAAGACTCTAAGAATGAGAAATTTATTAAAGAACAACCCTCCCCACCCCTGAAAAGAACACTTGTACCCGCCCTGGAGTCTCTGGAGAAATCTATCTAAATTTTACAGAAGAGCGCATTTCCATGTTACATAAATTATTCTTTAACATAGGAAAGATGGTTTTAAAAAACTGCTAATTCATTTTGCAAAGCAAATGCGGTCCTGATTTTAAGCCCTGATACAGAATTTTTTTAAAAAGGAAACAGGGTCCAGTATCCTTTTAAGTACAGTCCCAGCAAACTGTGTTCAGCAGCACATCAAGAAACTAAAATACCATGACCACAAAGGGTTTCTCCAGCAATGTAAGGAAAGTTCAGCACAAGGGTATCTATTAATACAACACCTCAGGTCAATAGATTAAATAATATGAACCATATGATCATCCAAATGGATGCCAAAAAATGCATTTCAGTATATGTCAAAACATTTTTAAAACTAGGAATGGAATGACACTTCCCTAACATAATAAGGATCTATTTAAAACCACGTCATTATCTTTTTTAATGGAAAAACATTAGAGGTTTTCCCATTAGAAAAGAGAACAAAATAAGCTCTCTATCACCATTATTATTTATTTTATATTGATAAATCTGGCTGATGTAATAAGACATGAAAAAGAAACCATCTGAATAGTTATTAGAAAGATAAAAACTTCATTCACAGATGATATGATTATATCCTTTAAAAATCTGATGTTCTCATCTAAATTACCATTAGCAGTAATATAGAAGTTCAATAACTGGCTATACATGGATACATGGTAAATATTTTAAAAATTAATAACTTTCTTAAATAAATGCAATAACAAGACAGGAAAAAAGTTTTATAATGAGGTCCAAGATATAACCAAATATAACGAATTAAATACTAAGACATAAGGATGGCAAACAAAAAATTTCAACGTTTTCCTGGAAAGCGTAATAGAAAAGTTGAATAATAGAAAAACGTATCATATTTCTCAACAGAAAGTCTAAATACTAGAATTTTCTGATTTAATGATTCAAGATAATCTCAAAATAATACAAAAGAATTTCTTACAGAATTTCACAACATGCATTTAAAAATAATTTTGAAAAGAACAGGCAAAATAGCAAAGAATATTCTGAAAAAAGAGCAATGATAATGGATAGCATATAAATAAGTCATTAAAGAACAATAACTGAAAAGATGTGGTACCAGAGCAAAATTAGATCTAAAACTTGATGAAACCAAAGGTACAAAAACAGACTTGATGACATAAGAGACTAATGTATGAAAAGAATGTCACAAAATGATAGGGAAGAGAAACAGCATGTAATAAAGTAGCTGGATGGTAGATAAGCAAAGAAATTAGTTTAGGTCTACACCTAAAACTAAATTCCAGATTTATAAGAGATCAATTGAAAAAATATATAATTAAAATTATAAACCCAGCAGAAGATATAATGGTATATTCATCCCATCTAAGAAATAATAATAGGCCAAGGGTAGAAGAAATTACAAAGAGGAAAAATGGACAGATTAAGCCATATTAAAATTCTAAATGTATGCACAAACTAAAAGAAAAAGAAAACACTAGGGAAAAGATTTATATCAAATAGGCTCTTAACTATTTTTTAAAATTTGACATTCTTGAAAATCTAAAGAAAGTTAGAACCCTTTCACATACCTGAAGACAGGCATACATAAACAGACGCACAGAAACACTCACAAACATTCATATTGACACACGCAGACATAAGCATACATAGATACACACACCTAAGCAGTAGATACACTTGCACAGGGCTGGTGGGCTCCCTAAGCCCTTCCTTGGTCCCAAGTTTAAGAATACCTCATCTGGACAGAATAGAGTACATTAAAATAGGTAAGGACACCCCAAAGCCAAAGAAATAAATGAGCAAAAAGCACAACAAAACAACTCACTGAAAAGGAAATAGAAATAGTTAACGCAAGGACAAATGATCAATAGGCATAAAATACTCTCCAATTTTTGTCCAGTAAATTATCAAACTGGTATGAAACTAATTTAAAAAAGCAAACTAATGTTGATGAAATTTCAGGAAAATTGCCACATTGCTGGTCCTTTTCGAAAAGTGATTTAAAATACCTAACGAGAGTCCCAGAACATCAATACTTTTTGACCTAATTGCTCTTTTTCTGGGAATTCATACTCATGAAATAAATTTTAGGAAAAAAGTTCTTCATAGACATTCCTCACACCATTAGAACCCTCTAAATATTAAAAGAAAGGGCAGGGGGAGAGCTAAACAATTTTGGGAATCAACATAATGGAACAAAACACTGCCATTAAAATGAAAATGATGAAAATAAGAAGATGATTGTGATATACTAAGTTAAAAAATGAAATAAAACTATATAGTTTTTAATTACAAAAATCGTGATGAATAATACATTAATTTTTAAAAATTTCCCTTAATGTTACACATAAAAAGTTGTATTCTATGCTAAGCATGGTGAGGACATCATAATATTGAATATAATGGAATCTGAGAAAGGGAACCTTTGAGAGCTTAGGGGCTGCAACCCACATCCAGGACTCCTGACAATCTAATTGTGCACATGAGCTATTTGAGACAAGTAGGGCCCTAGGAGCTTCTGTGATGAACTCTAAGTTCCTTTTCCTCTCCCTCTTTCTTTATTTTCTTTTTCTTCTTTCCTTCAAGTGGGTGATTCTTATACTTCATGATCATGATGTGAGCTTACTTCTTCCCCAAATCTTTACAGGCTCATAAAGTATTCAGCATACCTGTATCAGTGCTGGAATGAATGCAAGGATATTTTAAAGTAATGTGATATAAACGAACTCAGACTGAGGGAGATAAAAGTCCTCACACCATGTAATTCAACTCTTTTCTAGAATGCAAGCTGCACATCTGTCTTCTTCCACCACTGAATCTCTAGCATCCAGAACAGTACTTGGCACATAGTAGCTACTCAATAAATACCAGATTGTTGGAGGGATGGATGGATGAGACAAAGAAGAATCCACCTAAGAAACAAAGAGAAATAAGCTTGGAAACCCTAAAACTCAGTAGATCATGGCTGTGGAGATCCACACAGAAGTCAAGAGGGGCAAATCAAAAGACTGTAGGAACTGCTACAAGCCCACACTCAGCACATGTGGCTGCAGAATTTGCCTCCATCTTTCCCCAAGGTGCACTAAAAGCTGATGCACTAGGTTGAGATGGATAGACCAGGTAGAGAAGGAGTACAGTGTCCCCCACTAACTCAAATATCTAAAGCAAAATATGCTTTATTGAATTGTGAATGTCCTTGATCTGTAGGGCACTTTGGTAGAGACCTTTTCTAATTCCCACTGGCATCTGGACCTTAGACCTCATCCAGCTGCCTAGAATCAGGGGCTGGCATTGAGGGTGAGCCAAGAGGCAGTGAGAAGTGAGCTAATCGCAAGCCCAAGAATGACTTGGGGAACTGTGTCTGCCCATGCCTACACACAGAGGGGGTGAAAGGACATGTCCACAAAGAAGTGAGCTTCCCTGTCAGATGACTGCCTTACCAGTAGTTATAACCTACACCTCATGGTAAATTGAATGTGCTGACTAGCCAACCAAACCTTCAGAAACATAAAATTTCTCTATGCTTGAGATCAAAAGAACTAAAATAGATCCTTATCTTACAGAGATTATCTGCAAACCCAGGCTTGCTTCCAAAGAGTAAGTAAAGCAAGAACAATCATCAGATTGTTACATTTACCAGGACAAAAGAAGGAATCAAATCAGATATAGAATCTGTACAGATGTTCCCCTATGAAAAGATGGAAAAATATTAATATAAAATTTATATTTTCCATGAGATTAGAGAATATATTGCATTTATGAAAAGGTAATCCTCTGAGATAAGACCATTTTACTTTAAGATGAAAACTATGATTACAGAATTTTAAAATGCAGTAGGGGCATTGAAGAGCATATTAAACATTGAAGAAAACTGAATTAATAATTTAAATTGTCTGTTGAAAAAAAGAAAATCTCCTAGAATTCATAAAGAAACATAGTGAGATGAAAGATGAGCAAAAACATGAGAGTAAATCTAAGAGTGGCATAACAGTTTGAGAGAAAAAGCACCCACCAAGAGCAGGTAAAATTAATTAAAAGAATCTGCATTTCAGTACATCCTGGTGAAATTTCCAAATGTCAAACATATAGGAAAGGAGTCAATGATTAATAGGGTTTGAATTTTAAAAATAGAATCAACCAAATAAAAACAAGATAGTATATGTAACTTCTGAAAAAGTAGGAAAAAAGGAAGTGGAAAATGTGAACAATATAAGCAAAGACTGGGAAAGAATATAAGAAAAAACATAAGATACAGTGACAAAATCAAGAAGGCAGATATTAGTCATCACAATAAATATAAACAGATCAAACTTCTCTATCAAAAGACAAAGATTATCATACTGAATCTAAAAGCAAACTCTACTTAAACAAAAAAGATAATGTTTAAAATAAAAGAATAGGTAAAAAGACATAAGATAACTGTTAATCTGCAAAAGCAATACAGGGACAATATTAACATAAAAAGTTAAATTCAAGCCAAATTTTCAAATGGGATAGAGCTACTTTTTGATAAAAGTAAAATCCTCATTTATGATGTCATGAAATTTAGGCACTAAATAACAAGGCATTAGAATATACAAAGCAAACAATAATAATGAGAGGCTTTAAAAACACTACTCTATCTACACTTTCACTTCTGATCATGATGGAGTAACTGGAAACAGACTATCCCTCCTGTCATAAACATCTAGAAAAGTGAACAGAATATATGACATCCAATAAAAAACTTAACAGCCATGTAAAGAAGCAGAAAAATACAATCAATAATGAAGAGAGAGCAAGAACTTTCACCATACTCAGCAGTAATAAGTTCATTCCTTCCTGTCGTGCCAACAGAGGCCACATGGGGAGCAGTAACAAGGCATTCATGACTCTTCCAACCAGGAAGGTATCAGAGGAGGCCTAATGGGAAGCTGGAATTACCATGCAGCCCAACAGCAATGAAGAGTTCCCCACCTTGGGTGTCAGCAGACACTGACAATAACATATAAATAAGGGAGGGTTAAAGGACATAGAGGGAAGTAAGGTTTTGAACTGGTAAAACCAGAATGCCAGTACACTTTGATAAGTTATGCATATATAATACCTATAGATATCTAAGTAATACTTACAGCAACCACTAAAAAATCTTTAAAAAGATATACACTATTGATAAGTCAAAATGGAAGTCTAAAAATGTTCAAGTAAGCCACAGATGGTAAGAAAGAGAAAACAGATAAATGAAAAACAGAGAGAACAAACAGAAAACAAAAAATTAAATGGGAGACTTAAGCCCTAATATCTCAATAATTCCATTAAATGTAAATGGTCTAAATACACCAATTAAGAAACAGATATTGGGAATTCCCTGGTGGTCCAGTAGTTAGGACTCTGCACTCTCACTGCCCAGGTTCAATCCCTGGTTAGGGAATTAAAATCCCACAAGCTGTGCAGTGCAGCCAAAAGGAAGAAGAAGGAGGAGGAGGAGAAACATGAGCAAACTACAAGGAACTGATTTCAAATATAATGATATGGACAAGTTGAAAGTAAAAGAATGTAAAAAGATACATTGTGCAAACATTAATCAAAAGAGACCAGGAATGGCTATATTAATATCAAGTAAAGTAGACCTTGGAGGCATAAAAAGTATCAAAGACAGAGAGAGATGTTATATAATGATTAAAAAATTAATCCACAAAGAAGACACAGTAATCCTTAATATGTATGCAACAAAATATAGAGCTGCAAAATGTGAAGTGAAAACTTATCGAATTTAGAGGAGAAACAGAAAAATCCACAATTATAATTGGAGACTTCCACACTCTTCTCTCAGCAATCAATAGAACAGCTAGACAGAAAACCAGCAAGAATATAGAACTCCACAACACCATCAACAAATAGTATCTAATCAACATATATAGAACATTCTACCCAACAAGAAAATAACATACATTCTGTTCAAGTGCTCACAGAACATATACCAAAATAGGCCATATTTGGGGTCATAAAAGAAGCATCAAAAAATTTAAAAGAATTGAAATAATAGTATGTTCTCCAACCACATGGAATCAAACTAGAAATCAGTAACAGAGAGATAACAGGAAAAACTTCAGTTAAAAACTAAACAACACTAAATGACTTCTTAATAATCCATGGATCAGAGAGGAAATCTCAAGAGAAATTTAAAAATACGTTGAAGTGAATGAAAGTGAAAACACAACATATCAAAATTTGTGAGACACAGCTACAGAAGTGCTGAGAGGGAAATTTATAACACTATACATTAGGAAAGAGGAAAAGTCCCAAATCAATAATTTAAGCTCCCACATCAAGTATCTAGAAAAAGAGAAAAAATAAACCCAAAGTAGGAAGAAGGGAGGAAATAAATATAAGAACAGAAATCAATGAGATTTTAAAATGAAAAACAATAAAGAAAATAAATGAGACAGAGAGTTTATTCTTTGAAAAAATTGATAAAATTGAGAAATTTTTGCAATACTTAACAAAAGAAGGAGAGAGAGAGACATGTTTACCCTATCAGCAATCAAACAAGAGGAATCACTACAGACTCTGAAGACATAAAAAGGAAAACATAGGAATACTAAACATAGGAATACTAAAAATACTAAAAACAACTTCACACACATACACTCAAAAATATAGATGAAGTGGACTAAACTCCTTGCAAAACACAAACTACAACAACTCACCAAATATTAAATAGATAATTTGAATATCCCTATAATTTATAAGAAATTAAATTTGTAATTTAAAAATTCCTCCCAAAGAAACCATCAGATCCAGAGACTTTCACTGGAGAATCCTATCAAACATATAAAGAAGATTTAACAAGAATTCAACATGTTCTTTCCAAAAATAGAAAAGAGGGGAACACTTTAAGAGCATTTTAAGAAGGATATATTACTCTTCTACCAAAACCAGGCAAATACTGTACAGAAAAGATACCACAGACCAATATCCCTTATCAATATACACATAAAAATCCTTAAAATGTAATAACAAATAGAATTTAACAATGTATGAAAAGAATTATACACCTTGACCAAGAAGAATTTATTTCAGGGATGCAAGGCTGATTCAATAACCAAAAGTCAATCAATGTGATCCATGGTATTAATGGGCTAAAGAATAAAATCTCATGATCACATCAAGTGATGCAAAAAAAAAAAAGCATTTGACAAAATTCAATACCCATTCATGACTTAAATTTTCAGAAAATTAGGAATAGAGGGGAATTTCCTCAGCTTGATAAAGTGGGTCTACAAATAAATCTGCTGCTAATGTTATGTTTAATGGTGAAAGACTGAATGCTTTTTGCCTAAGGCTGGGAAAAAGGGAAGAATGTCTGCTATGTCAAACTCAGCTGTATTTCTATATATTAGCAATGAACAAGTGGACCCCAAAATTTTAAATGCCATGCCATTTAAAATGGCTCAAAACAAAATGAAATACTTATGTGTAAATTTGACAAAACATATGCAAGACTTGAAATATTGAAAACTGTAAAACACTGATGAAAGAAATCAAAGAAGATCTAAGTGAGACATATCATGTTCATGTTTTGGAAGACTCAACATAGTAAAATATTCTCCTCAAATTGTTGTATAGATTTAATGCAATTTCTATTGAAATATCAACAAAGTTTTTTTGTAGATATACACAAGATTTTTTAAAAATTATATGAACAGGCAAATAAATTAGAATAGCTAAAACAATTTTGAAAAAAATAAAGTGGAAGGAATCTGTCTGATTTCAAGACTTACATAGCTGCAGTAATCAAGACCTATATCAGACAGGGACTTGTATCAAGAATATAAAAAGAATTCTCACAACTCAATTACAAGAAGGAAAACAACCTAATTTTTTAAATGGCAAAGATTGAAACAGATAATTTCACAAAAGAAGATATATAAAATGTCAATGCACAAACATCATCTAGGAAATGTAAAGCAAAACCACAATGAGATACCACTATATAGTCATTTTAATGGCCCAAATTAAAACTCTGGTATCAGTGAGAATGTAGAACCACTGAAATGCCTGTGCTGCTGGTGAGGATGTTAAATGTACAGCCACTATGGAAAAAGTTTAGCAGTTTCTTATAAAGTTAAATATACACTTAAAATACAATCAAGAGAAATAAAACCATATGTTACGTAAAGACTTGTACATAAATATTTATAGCAGCTTTAGTCATAGTAACCCAAACTGGAAAAACTCCAAATGCCCATCAGCTGGTGAGCGGATAAACAAATTGTGGTATATCCATACAATGAAGCACAACTCAGTGACAAAGAGGAATGAATTAGTGATACTAGCAACTACATGGATGAATCTCAAAATATTATGTCAACCAAAGAAATCAGAAACAAAAGAGTACAATCTGTATTAGTCTCTTTATATGAAATTCTAAAGAGACAAATCTAATCTATAGTGACAGAAAACAAAAGAGTTGCTGCCTGGGACCAATGTTGTGGGGAGAGGAGAGAGGTTGGACTGGAAAGGCCACAAGGGAACTTTTGGGCATGATGGAAATGTTCTCTATCTTGACTATAGTATGGGTCACACTAATCAAATGTACACTCAAAACTGATACATCTTAATGTATCTAATTTACACACAAATTAATTTTTGCTTAAATTGGTAAAATTGATTTCAAATAAATAATTCTCAGTCTTTGATAGATCAAAGAAGGGAATTGAGGAACAGAATAACATATTTAATTATGACAAATGAGAGAGAGAATATTTTATAAATATATTATTCTCAAATGTTCACAGAAGAGTTTTTAAATTGATGATCTCATAGGTTACCAAGAAAAAAATTAATCCTATAAGAGTAGGATTTCATTGACACATTTACATGCTGCAATGCAATAAAATAAAAACTGGAATGCAAAATAATAAATAAACATCACTTGTAAAATTAAAAATGCCCTCATAAATAAAGCTTCAGTCAAAAACAAAATAACATTGCAACTACAGCCTGGAAAATAATTATGATAACACTATGTATGAGACTCCAATATAATGCTCAGAGGATAATTTATATTTTTTAGTGTTGTTTATTATGAAAGAGAGAAGAATCAAAATAAATGAACTAAACATTTATTTCAAGAGGTAAAAAAAGGAAAATAAATTGGATTTAACTAAAGAAAGAGAAAAGAATTAACAAGGTTAAAGTTGATGAATTGGCAAAAGGGAAAACAAGAGAATTAATAAAGTCAAGATTTGGTTTTTTAAAATATTAATAGTAAGACAAAGTTCTGGCAAAACTAATCAAAAAGAGAGAAAGAGATGGAGAGAAAAGCTAAATTAACATTATTTGAGTGATGGCAATGAATATGGCAAAACGAAGATGTCCAAAAATTCTCTCCTCCCTAAAAGCTATGAGAAAACTAGCAAAAGTGGTCAGAATCAACTTTTTCAGAACTCTGGAAATTAACTAAAGGCTTGTAGCAATGTGGGGAGTGTTTGTTCAAGAAAACAGTTGAATCTCAGTAAGAACAGAAAACTTTGTCGTATTTTAATTGCTTTAATCTAATCTTCCATTCCTCAGCTCGGCAATTGTCTTGACAACTAACAGTCTCCACTTGTGGTGAAAACCAGTAGCCTGGCTGCATCTAGAGGGAGCAGAACAGGACTGTAGCTCCTTCAAATCCTCTTTCCCAAACAATTTTCACTATTTGACCTAACTGGTGAGTCCCTGGAAGACTGCATGTTCAAGGCTATCTTTATTTGACCTGATTCAGTGTTTTGCCCACTGCAAAAAAACCTCTTCCCTAGAAACGTTTGTCAAAAACAATTATAGTCAATTGTTTAACTTCCTGGCTTCCTGAAGTGGTAGCTAATAGTTGGACCAAACAATAGACAAAATGAAACAAAAACTTAATAGGAGAATCTGGGGAATGAGATGTGCATTGGGCCTTTGAAAAACTCTGACACCACATTCAAACTTCAGCTGCTTTTTTTGCAGAAATTCAGAAGCTTATCCTAAAATTAACATGGAAATGAAAGGGACTAGGAATGGCCAAAACAACCTTGAAAAAGTGAAACAAAGTTGGAGGACTCATACTTCCCAATTTCAAAACTTAGTACAAAGCTACAGTAATCAAGACAATGTGGTACTGGCATAAGAAGAGACATAGATCAATGTATAAAATTGAAAGTTCAGAAATAAACTATGGTCATCTATGGTCAACTGATTTCCAATAAGGGTGCCAAGAAATTTCAACGGGGAAAGAATAGTCTTTTCAATAAATGGTACAGGAATAACTGGCTATCCACATGCATGAGAATGAAGTTGGACCCCTACTTCACACCATATACAAAAATTAGCTCAAAATGGATCAAAGATAAAATATAATGGCTAAAATTATAAAACTCTTAGAAGAAAACATAAATGTAAAACTTTGTGATTTTTTGATGAAGTAATATTTTCTTAGATAAAACATCTACAGCTAAGCAAGCAATGGGGGAAAAAAACTAGAAAATTAGACTTCATCAGAATTTAAAACTTTTATGCTTCATAACAGATGATCAAGAAATTAAAAAGACAACCCACAGAATGGGAGAAAATATTTGCAAAATATGTGATAATTGTATATCTGATAACTGTCTTATATCCAGAATATATGAAGAACTTCTACAATTCAACAAAAAGACAAATAAACCAATTTAAAATAACCCAAAAGGTAAAGGGTATGAATAGGCATTTCTCCAAAGATGAGAAATACAAATAAAAACCACAATAAGATATTGCTCCACACTCACTAGAATGACCATAATTTAAAAGATAAGCAATAAAAGGTGTTGGCAAGGATGTGGAATAATTGGAACCCTCATACATGCTGGAAGTAATGTATGATTGTACAGCCATCTTGAAAAACAGTTTATCTGTTTCTCAAAAGGTTACACATAGAGTTACCATATGACTTAGCAGTTATACCTCTAGGTATATATCCGAGAGAACTGAAAATATGTGTTCACACAAAAAGCTTGTACATGTATGGTCAGCATTATTCATAATATTCAATATTTATAATAGCCAGAAAGTAGAAACAACCCAGATGTCCAGCAAGGGTGAGTGGATAGAAAAAATGTGATATATCCATATGAATGGAATATTATTCAGCTATGAAAAGGAATGAAACACTCATTGAATGTTACATTCTACAACATGGATGAATCTTGAAAATATTATCCTAAATGAAAAAAGCCAGACAAAAAGGCCAGATCCCATTTATATGAAATGTCCAGATTAGGCAAATCCATAGAAACAGAAAGTATATTAGTGGTTGTCAGGGGCTGAGGGGGAGGGAACAATGGGAAATGACAGCTTAATGGCTGCCAGATTTCTTCTTGGAGTGATGAAAACATTCTGGAATTAGATAGTGCTGATGGTTGTAAAACCTGTGAATGTATTAAAAACCAGTGAATGGTTCACTTTAAAAGGGTGAATTTTTTGATGTGTGAATTATATCTCAGTAAAAAATGTATAGTATTCGGAATGATAAACCAGTTTTAACCAAAGATCTAGAGGAAAAAAATGTTATTTGTAAGTGTATATTATACAGAAATTATAAAAATGCTATGCTCCAAAAATTGGAAATTTTAATGAACTAAATTATTTTTTAAGAATATATCTTCCCCAAATGGACTCAGAAAGAAATAGAAAATGTACACAGACTTAAAACATAACTGAATTTGAGATGGTTGGCAAAGAACTGTACCAAAACTGCATTAAATCTATATTTTTTCATCAGTAGATTTTTCAGACTGAAGTCTGATAACGTTTATACACATACGTAGAAAAGAAAACTAATAACCAGTCATGCTTTGGGTTATGAATATAAAATTTCTTTAAAAAAATAAAAGAATGATTGGATCCAGATGTACATTTAAAAAATAATACACCACCACCCAATAGGACTCATCATTAGAATAAAAGGTCAATTCAATATTAAAAATCCGCTATTATAACCAATCATATTAATGTCAAAGATGGAAAACCGTATTAAGTTTTTTACATACCAAAGGTAATACTTATGTAATTTGATTTTTTTAAGACTACGTCAAATCAAATGTCAACATTATGCTTAATGGCAAGGCAGTAGAAACACTGTAATTAAAATCGGAAAGAAGACAAGGCCCTCAACCAGCAATGTTACTTAACTTCATTATATAAGTGACTGCCTAGGCAATTAAATGATAAACTATAACAAAAGCATGGGTGATGTTCAAAATATTTAACAAGGAGTGTAGTAACATAAACAAATATATTCATTTAAAATATTTAAATTTAGTCCTTTTTACTCTCTAAGGAAATTAAGATATATCATAAAATTGCTCTCCAATTAAAAGAGATTATAGTTAAAATTGTTCATCAAATCATTCTAATAATTTCCAAACCATTTGTTGATTTTTAGACACTGTTGGTGTAACTTTTAAAAATACAGCCATCCTAATTAAATGATGATCTCTCCGAGCTATAATCTGACACTTGAATCGCATGAATATCCTTTAACAATTTACCATTTATTGGTAGTCAGTTGGTGACTCGGTAAATGCATGTCTCTTAAGGTCCAAAATATTGTTCATAGTGCTGACTCATCTCTCAGCTTCTGCTGAAATTATAGCAATTAATCTAGAATTTTTCTATCCTTTAAAATATTTGGATTTTTATATACTTAATTTCTATTATCAAATAAGCCACAAAATTGTTTACTATAATATTGTATTTAATTACAAAAATCATTTATTAATCTTCATTTACTTTCAATCCATGGCATTTCATAAATACTCTTGTGTTTATGAACACAATATATGAACATATGTGAAATATAGCGTTTATGAACACGAATAATAGGCAAGGCGATATTAGTAATTTAATAAATGAAAGAACATATTTTATTAAAGAAAAATAAAATAAAACCAAAAACTATTATTTGTTTACTTTTTTGGTCATTAAACAACAAATATATTTCTGATAATCTATCAATTTAATGTATTTTTCTCTGAATTAATACTTCATCTTATTTAAAAAGGTATACTTTTATTTTTTTAAATTTATTTATTTATTTATTTTTGGCTGTGTTGGGTCTTTGTTGCTGCGCACTGGCTTTCTCTAGTTGCGGCGAGCAGGGGCTACTCTTCGTTGTGGTGCACAGGCTTCTCATGGCAGTGGCTTCTCTTGTTGTGGAGCATGGGCTCTAGGCGCGTGGGCTTCAGTAGTTGTGGCACGCGGACTCAGTAGTTGTGGCACGCAGGTACTAGAGCACGTGGGCTTCAGTAGTTGTGTCTTGCAGGCTTCAGTAGTTGTGGCACACAGGCTCAGTAGTTGTGGCTCACGGGCTTATTTGTTCTGTGGCATGTGGGATCTTCCCTGACCAGGTCTCGAACCCATGTCCCCTGCATTGGCAGGGAGATTCTTAACCACTGTGCCACCAGGGAAGTCCAAAAGGGTATACTTTTAAAATTTCTAAAAAATCTTCATTTTCCTTTGGTTTTATATGTTCAAACATTTTTAATTTGGGGGCACTAATTGTCCTCTATACTCAGTAAAGCCTTCTATTAAGCTAAATATATTATTGATGTCTGATTAATAAATTAGCTTAAAGTAAAATCTCTTTTTTAAAATGGATAATTTTCCAATTGTTTGTTCCTATTACACAATTTTTGCTCAATTGATAAACTTGACATAATTTTTAAACTGCTTTTGTAATTCTAGCATCATAGCCCAAGCGTTCTAATTTTCATTGTCTCAGTTCCCAAATTTTCAGATATAAATTTTTCCTGATGTTATTTGATGTATGGTGATAAATTAAGAAAACATTTATAATTATTTACTTGCTTTATGCATTTTATCACATCATTCTGGGATAATTGAATTCAGTGACTTGGATAGTACCAAATTGAAACATCCAAAAATTTTCCTAAATTTTGGCTGAAACTGCAGACACTCTCCCTAGCTATTCACAGGCACTAGTTTGTATAAAATTCAATAAGGTTTTCATGGAAATGTTTCTCACTGAAACCTTTTTTCTCATGTGTCAATAAATTTTGATAAATTATTTCAGATGTTGTTCCTTCCTGCTTCATGATATCAACAAAAGCCATTGAATTATCTTCAAAGTCTTGAATTTCACATGTAAGTAAATTATTAAAACTATTTTATGTGAAACAGTTGAGGCTACATCAATAATAACTGAAGTTTTACTGCCTTGATTTATACATTTTCCAAAAAGTTGTTTTCTCATGTCAGTAGATAAGTATTTGGCAACAAGCAAGTCCATAAATTTAAATTGCTATGATAAGCCCATACTGATAATTGCTCTTTTTTTTGAAGAACAGTTTTTTTGTAAAGTATTTTATGTTTGACAATGCTCAATTATTTTTAACCATACGGGTGGTATTTTCTAGATGTTTTTCATTTGTTTTATCAATATTCTGATCTTTTTTTCAGAAGTTTTTATTATTGCCAATGTTTTTATAGGAAACTGATTTATAATGTTCTTATAATTTTCCTCATTGATGAGAGAAATTTTTCTTTATTTAAACAATGAGTTTTAACAGAATGTAATTGCCATTCTGATGACATGTGGAAGTATAACACTTTCAACTTTTAATTGTATACAAATTTTCCACTTTGATTATCTGAGTCACATTTACACACTGACTAGAAAAAGTCACTCATATTATTTTTATTGAAATAACTGAGCTGTTTTCATTCCACATATACAAAGTTATTTATTTTATTTTGCATTGTTTCTACACAGTATCAAAAGATATCCTGGGTTCTGGCTTCTACATAACATAAGAAGCTATTCTTGGCAGAGTTCATTATTATTATTTTTTTTGAAGGGATTTCATCATCATCATCATCATCATCACCAGGTCCCCAAATATTATTCTTTTAAATGTTTTGCTATAAAATTCTTAAAAGAGCTTATATAGGGGCAATCATTTGAATAATGAAACATTTTCTTTGAATTCTGAATTTTTTTTAACTTTTTATTTTATATTGGAGTACAGCCGATTATTTATACTGATAGTTTCAGGTGCACAGCAAAGCGACTCAGCCATACATATACATGCATCCATTCTCCGCCAGACGACTCCCCTCCCATCCAGGCTGCCACATAACATTGAGCAGAGTTCCCTGTGCTATACAGTAGGTCCTTGTTGGTTATCCTTTTTAAATATAGCAGCGTGTACATGTCAATCCCAAACTCCCTAACTATCCCTTCCCTCCACCCTTCTCCCTCTCCCGGTAACCATAAGTTCATTCTCTAAGTCTGTGAGGCCGTTTCTGTTTTGTAAATATGTTCATTTGTATCACTTCTTTTTAGATTCCTCATATAAGTGATATCATACGATATTTCTCTTTCTCTGTTTGACTTACTTCACTCAGTACCACAATCTCTAAGTCCATCCATGTTGCTGCAAATGGCATTATTTCATTCTTTTTATGGCTGAGTAATATTCCATTGTATATAGGTACCACATCTTCTTTATCCATTCCTCTGTCGATGGACATTTAGGTTACTTTCATGTCTTGGCTATTGTAAACAGTGCTGCATTGAACACTGGGGTTCAGGTATCCTTTCAGTCCATGTTTTTCTCCAGATATATGCCCAGAAGTGGGATTGCAGGGTCATGTGGTAGCTCTATTTTGTTTTTTAAGGAACCTCCATACTGTTCTCATTAGTGGCTGTACCAATTTACATTCCCACCAACAGTGTAGGAGGGTTCCCTTCTCTCCACACCCTCTCCAGCATTTACTGTTTGTGGATTTTTTTTTTTTTATTTATTTATGGCTGTGTTGGGTCTTCGTTTCTGTGCGAGGGCTTTCTCTAGTTGTGGCAAGCGGGGGCCACTCTTCATCGCGGTGCGCGGGCCTCTCACTGTCGCGGCCTCTCTTGTTGCGGAGCACAGGCTCCAGACGCGCAGGCTCAGTAATTGTGGCTCACGGGCCCAGTTGCTCCGTGGCATGTGGGATCTTCCCAGACCAGGGCTCGAACCCGTGTCCCCTGCATTGGCAGGCAGATTCTCAACCACTGCGCCACCAGGGAGGCCCTGTGGATTTTTTAATGATAGCCATTTTGATGGTGTGAGGTGCTATCTCATTGCAGTTTTGATTTGCATTTCTCTAATCATTAGTGATGTTGAACATCTTTTCATGTGCCTCTTGGCCATCTGTATGTCTTTCTTGGAAAAATGTCTATTTAGGTCTTCTGCCCATTTTTTGACTGGGTTGTTTGTTTTGATGATATTAACTGGCAGGTTCATTATTAATAACATTTCTTCTTTGTTCTTCCACAGTCAGAAGATTTATGTTAACAATATTTAAAAAGAACATTAAGAAATTTATCCAAACTCTGCTGTATCTTCGTTCTGGGTTTTGTCTTTAATATTTTATTATAAAGTCTTAAATTTATAAACATCAGAACATTGCACAATTACTACTTACACAAAGAATTACAGCACACTAACTATAAAACCAAAGTATAAACTAAACTATTTAGTGGCAGGGGCAATTACATAGTTTGGGCATAATAATAAATTATGAACTCTCCTAAAGCAGTGGTTCTCAAACTTTTTGGTCTCAGAACCCTTTTACAGTGTGAAAAATTATTTAGGACAGCCTTAGATCTTTTGTTTACAGGGGTTATATCTATTGGTACTTATGATATTAGAACTTATAATTGAGAATTTTTTATATTTTGTTTTTATTCAGTTAAAAATAACAATAATAAGCCTATTAAATTTTTTTATAGGAAAGCAGTTTATTATCTTGGAAACAGGTAAATAAAAGAAATGAATCAAGCATTTATCCTGCCTTCCCAGTATGACCTATGCCACTGGGTAACCAAATAAAACCTATTAAATATTAACATAAATAACTATTTTATGAAAATAACTATATTTTCCAAAAAAAATAATGAAAAAAGTACCATCGTTTTACATCTCTTTAATGTCTGGCTTAACAGAATTCAGCTGGACTCTGAAATCTGCTCCTGCATTTAATCTGTTTTGATATCACACATCATGTAGCCTCAGGAAAACTCCACTTACACTCATGGGAGAATGAGAGTGACAAAGGCAAAGATGTCTTGGTATTATTATTGAACATTTTGTCCTCACAGACTCCTGAAGGGGTTTCAGAGACTCTCCCAGAGGTCACCAACCCACAGGTTGAGAACCACTGTCCTAAAGTATAGAGTGCTTCCTAAAGTATGTACCACGAAACCATGCTGCCTTCTACGAAATGGGCCAAACTGGCTGGGAATCCTGCGTAAGTGCTCAGATGTCACTCTGATGGGAGGCCCATTTATCAGCAGTTGTCATGTGCTACAGCCATTAGCTTGAACCAATGGATTTGTATTAGAATCTATATTATTAACTGATTTTGCCATACCTTGATGCTACTGGTACACTATTTACCAACTGGTATGGAAGTATTTCAAAATTTAAAGACTGGTAAATCATACTGGTAAGTACCATGGAATATCAGCTTTGCTGAGAGTTATAAATATTTTAAATGGAGAATTATAATTGTCATTCTTTGTCAGTAATGTATTGACATAAGAAAGCCAAGAAGATTAAAAAAAAAATTCAAAGTAATTAGGGCACTTAGTAAAAAAATATCTATTGCAAAATAAAAATATATATGTGTGTGTTTATCAACATCTGTATCTAGCTTAACTATATAGCAAGGACAATTCAAACTTAATAAAAAGTATGCAGAACATGTACGAAGAAAAGAACTTGACTCGGAACGCAGAAGAAGATATAGTATTATCCTAGATGAAAGGATTTAATATTGTAACTCTCCCCAAGTTAATCTATATATTTAATATTATCTCTATCAAAATAATGCTATCATTTTTGAACTTGATAAAATTATTTTAAAGGTTTTTATATAGTATTAAATTTGATAAGAAATAAATAAATATGTAAGAATAACAAAACAAAAAATCTGGAAAAAAGGATAAGGCAGAGAGTACTGGGTTTGTTTTATTAAATGTTAACATGTGTTAAAAATTTGCAGAATGAAAATAATGTAGTTTTAAGACCAGAATAAATAGACACATTAATAAAACAGAATAGAAAGTTCCCAAAAGACCCAAGGTATATACCAATTCAGTATGTAATAAGGGCAGCATCTCAAATTCAAAGGAAAAAGACGGATTGTTCTTCAATAAATAGCAGAACAACTGGCTAGTCATTTTGAAAAACAAAGTTAGATGCCTAACTCACATCATACACCAAAGCAAATCCCAGTAGCATTAAAGATTTAAATATCAATGAGATATTTAGAGCAATTAGACAAAAATAAAGAGAAATATTTATAGAATCTTGAAATAGAACAAGCTCTTCTAAGTATAGAAAAAAAGATTAGATCACATAATAATTTAAAACTGCATAAAAATAATGAATAAAGTAAAAAAGAAAGAACAAAATAATCAATAAGAAAAAGTTGACCATTCCAATAAACAAGTGGGCAGGAGCATGTTTATGAATAAACACAGGCGGCCAGTAAGCACAAGAAAAGATGCTCAACTCAGTTGTAATCAAAGAATAAACATAAAAACAAGGTATCAGTTTTCACCTGTCACATGGGTCAAGAGTAAAAAGAATCATGCCAACTACCAGTTAGTGTATGGAGAAGGGAAAGTGTAAGCTGGAGCAGTGGTTTGGGATGGGGTGAAGGTGTATTTGGAAGTTCTTATAACACTCATATTCTTTGATACATTTAATTCCATTTTTAAGGAAATATTCAGGAAGATTCATAACAAAGAATATTCAAGAAGCTCTTCACAATGTTGTCTCTACCAGTGAAAATGTCAGAAACACCTAACTGGTCAATAATAAGAGTTTGCTATATTCATACATGCCATACAGTAAGGGTATGGTATATTCATATGATGAAATACTATGCTATCATTAAATATGATATACGTACATATTTATTGACTTGGAGACAGGTTCGTGATATAATTATAAAAGTACCATCCCAGGCAGCACACAGACTCTAATTTTATTGTTCTTAAATGTTATTATTCCCATATCTGTATTATATGGAAGTGTAGAAAGTGTCAGGCTTTACAATAAAATACCTACACTCATAGCTTTAGTGGTAGGCTTAAAGATGATTTTACTTTTTTGCTGTTTTGGCTGATCTATAACTTTTTTCAATACTGGACATGACTTTTGCCAATAATATATATTTTTAAAGCTTGCGTAGGCTGCCACCCAACTAAATTTGGTCCTTATTACTTCAGATACATATGCTCTGTCAGCTCCAAATGAGGGGAAATGGAGGGCATTGTTTACGAAAGGACTGGATCAGGCTCTTGGAGACTGTGTTGTTGGCCGATATTAATGGTATAAACGTGCAATGAGAAGAGATCGCCAAGCTGCCTGGTTGCTGGGGTGCTGGAGCCCATGTGCATCCTCCTCAGGCTGGAGGGAAAGCACCATGGGAACCCCAAATTCCCAGACAGTCAGAAGTGATCTGTGTGTTGAGTTGCCGCATCTCATGGCTCTGTGGCTTCTATCCCCTCTACCAGAAGACCAGACAACAGTCCCTGAGAGTGTGGGATCCACGTACCCCTCTGGTTGCATTCTGTTTCAGTGATGACCAACCACCGTTTTCATTCAGATCCCGCAGAGCCACTGTGAAGGGCGAATATGACCATGCTCAGTTCACCAGTCAGATCTTCCATCCTCACCAAGCCCTTTTCTCAGAACACAGCCAATGACTTATCACCCCACATTACTATCTGCTTATGGACCTGTATCTTCCATCAGACTCTGGCTTCCACCAGCCCAGGCAGCAACCCGCCTAGTTTGTATCTGAGGCCCTAACACTTGGCCAGATGCAGTAAACCTGTTACTAATCCTTGGAAATTTGGGATGAAATTTCATTTGCCTGCTGTTCCTTAATACCACTCATCATTTGACAAGTGTTCACCAAGGGACATCTATGTGCCTGACACATACTTGTTTTTCTGCCTAACTAGCGCCCACCAGCAGCCGGCAAAAACGTTTTCAGTGACTGGTGAGAAACCAGAATGACTGGGGTTTTGGCATGGGCTGAAAACGAGCTGGCTGCCTTCCTCTTGCTCCTTCTGCCTGGCTCCCTTAACAAGAGGGACGAGCCAAGGATTTGGACAGGGTATTCCAAGAGCACAGGATTGGGGGATCAAAAACAACTCAAGGGCTTAGAAGCTGTGTGACCTTGGGCAACTGACTTTACCTCTCTGAGCCTGTTTCCTCACCTGCAAGCTTGGGTCTAATTATAATGCATGCCTCACAGAATAGTTTTGAATACAGTATATGTGAAATAATGTATGTAAAGTTCATAGACTTGGGCTCCATAAATGGAGCTTTAGTTGTTGTTGTTATTTTCCTCATGGTTATGATATTTATTAGATGCATCAGCTCTGGTGAGACTGAAGGACTACCTGAGACCTCACCGCTACCTGCCACTCCTGTCAACTTGGGTCACAGTGAGACCTGAGAACTCCCATAGGACAGACAAGGCTACTGAGGCCGGAGGAGATGTGACTTGCCCAAGATCTACCCAGGGAGCCTGTTGTCATGGCCATCAAGACCCAGGTCTTCTGCCTCCCAGGCCCGTGCCTTCCACCAAGCCACATGTTTTCTCTGAGGAAGAGTTGAGCCTCTAAAAAAAAAATTAAGCTCCAAGAAGAGAGGGATTGCCCCCATTCTCTTGCCTTGACTTGAGTCTCCCTGGTATAGCTGTCTTTGCACCACTAGTGAGTGGTGAAGCCGGGCTGCCCTTTTCTGATGTATGTTGCACTTGCTAACTCCAGCTCAGCCGCTGCACACTGGCACATCCTGAACAGGCTCGCTAAGAAGAGCTGGCAGAGGCAGGCTCCCATTCTCTTTAGGAAAAAAGATGGCTCTTGGCTGGAAGCCTGCCATCGGCCTTGTGTGGCTTATGAACCAGAGCACAGCGTGCTGGGGCATTAGATGCCAGCACCTGCTCCCAACAAAACCACCCCACCAGTTGGTAAGAATCATTGTTTCCCATCCTCTGAGGTTCCCAATCCAGCGTTTCCCTGCCCCCTTGAAGGGCAGACTCCATGCAGAAGACCCTGGTATAGAGGATTCCATGATCAGAAAATTTGGGAAGAAGTCAAACCATATTTCCCTAATGGAGATGCTCGTTGCAGGTTGGCATAATATAACCCCTGATGGGTGCTCAGAAAGGGACCTGTCAACTCACCCTGAACTCACATTTTCCAAATGTATTTGATCACAGATTACAACCTTTTAAAAGGGCAAAATAACCGTTATTTATTACGTGGTGTGGTTGGTTCCCTCACTTCTCTCTGGTCTCTGATGAAATGTCATTTCCTCAGAGGACCTTCCTTGTCTCCCCTCCACAACTCTCTGTATCTTCACCTTGCTTTGTGTTTCTCTGTAGCACTTATCATGTGAAACAAAGTTAGTGTCATGTGATCATTTGTCTCCTTATCTAGAATGTGAGCTCCATGGTGGAAAATGTTGCCTTTTTATGGCTATACTTCCAGTCTCCAGCACATAATAGAGCTCAGTAAATGCTGTTGAACAAATGAACATCCCTGCAAAAGACTCCAATACCCAACCTCTCAGTAAGAAAGTTTCCTTGGATGTCAACCAAAAAGTGGTCTGGGATAATTTCTTTATCTCAGACATGAATTTCTTAGCCAATTGGTGTAACTATGACTTGGTTGTACAAATTAATATGAGCTCTGTGAAATGGGAAATTAATACATTCTGCTAAAATTTCACAAAAGCAAAAGTTGTGATTAAAATTGAAACAGAAATGCAGACAACTTCTTAAAATAGTTCACACCTCCACCAGAAGTACCATCTGAATATCCCATTCTCCTCCCATTTATTGAGTTCTTATTTGGTGCCAGATACTATGCTAATCACCTGACACTCATTGTCTCATTTAATCTTCACAACCACTTTGTGAGGAAGAGATTATTGTGTCAATTTTGTAGATGAGGAAATAGGCCCAAAGGGCTTAAGCAAATTCCCCAGGAAGAGAATGGATATATAGATCAATTAGGGGAGAATTGCCATGTTGACAATATTGAGTTTTCTAATCCATGAACACAGGATGTCTCTTAATTTATTTAGCTCTTCTTGAATTTCAGCAATGTTTTGTAGTTTTTAGTCTACAGGTCTAGCACTTCTTTTGTTAAATTTATTACTAAGTATTTTTTTAAATTAATTTTTATTGGAGTATAGTTGCTTTATACTAAGTATTTTATTTTTTCATTTTATTATAAATGGAATCACTTAATTGGATAGTTTATTGCTAGTATTTAGAAATGCAATTAATTTTTATATATTGAACCTTTATCCTGTGACCTTTTTCAACTTGTTTCTTAGTTGTAGTGGTTCTTTTGTGGATTCCTTGGAATTGTGACATAAAGGATCATGTCATCTGTAAATAAAGGTGATTTTACTTTTCTTTTCCAATTTATATGTCTTTTTTCCCCTGATACACTGGTGGAAAAGTCCTGTACAATGTTAAATAGAAGTGATGAAGCAGATATCATTCCCTTATTCTTGATCTTAAGGATAAAGCATTCAGTCTTTCACCATTAAGTATGATGTTAACTGTGGTTTCTTTCTTTCTTTCTTTTTCTTTTCTTTTTTTTTTTTTGTAGATACCTCTCTCTTCCTAGTTTGTTGGGTTTTTAACATGAACAGTTATTGGATTTTGTCAAAGGATTTTTCTTTGTCTACTGAGATGGTTATGTGGTTGTTTTCTTTTTATTTTATTAATATGGTATATTACATGGATTGACTTCCGTACGTTTAACTAACCTTGCATTTCTGGAATAAAACCCACTTGGTCATGGTGTATAATCCTTTAAATATGCTGCTGAATTCACTTTCCTAGTATTTCATTGAGGATTTTTGGATCTATCTTTACAAGGGATAGCAGTCTGTTGTTTTCTTTGCTTGTAATGTCTTTATTTAGCTTTGGTTTTAGGGTAATATTAGCCTCATTGAATGAGTCAGGAAGTGTTCTCTCCTATTCTATATTTTGGAAGAGTTTGAAAAGGATAGGTGTTATTTCTTCTTTAAATATATGATAAAATTCACCAGTGAAGCCATCTGGCTCTGGGCTTTCCTGTGGGAATATTTTTAATTGCTAATTAAACTTCCTTACTTATTTTAGGTCTAGTCTAATTTTCTATTTCTTCTTGAGTCAGTTTTGATAATTTGTGTCTTTCTAGGAAATTGTCAATTTCATCTACGTTGCTTAATTTGTTGACATAAAATGTTCATAACATTCCTTTGTATTGCTTTTTATTTCTGTAAAGTCTCTAGTGATAACCCCTCTTTCATTCTTTTTTTTTTTTTTTTTTGGCTGCGTTGGGTCTTCGTTGCTGTCTGCAGGCTTTCTCTAGTTGTGGCAAGTGGGGACTACTCTTCATTGCAGTGCGCAGGTTTCTTGTTGCGGAGCATGAGCTCTAGGCGTGCAGGCTTCAGTAGTTGTGGTGCACGGGCTCAGTAGTTGTGGCTTGTGGGCTCCAGAGCGCAGGCTCAGTAGTTGTGGCACATGAGCTTGGTTGCTCCATGGCATGTGGGATCTTCCTGGACCAGGGATTGAACCCGTGTCCCCTGCACTGGCAGGCGGATTCTTAACCACTGCACCACCAGGGAAGTCCCAGCCCCTTTTAGACTCTTGATTTTGGGAATTTGTGTCTTCTCTCTTTTGTTCTTGGTCAGCTTAGCTAAAGGTTGTCAATTTTGTTGAACTTTTTGAAGAACAAAATTTGACTTCATTTTGTTTCTATTTTTAAACCTGTTTTTTTATTTCATTGATGTCTGCTCTAATCTTTGTTATTTCCTTTCTCATTGCTTGTCATGGTTTAGTTTACTCTTATTTTTCTAGCTTCTTAAGGTGGAAATTTAGGTTACTGATATAATCACAATACAAGACCACTTGAATACACTCATTCCTATCAAATTTTATATCTGATACAGGCATTTAAAAGTTATACATTGTATACATTTCCCTCTTTTCTTTAGCTACATCCCATGAATTTTGATATATTATGGTTTCATTTTCAATTAGTTAATATATTTTCTAATTTCCCTTGTGATTTCTTCTTTAACCAATTTGCTATTTAGAACTGTGTCACTTAATTTCCAAATATCTGTTAATTTTCCAAATTTCCCTGTATTATTGATTTCTAATTTAATTCCAATGTGATTAGAGAGGATACTTTCTATGATTTCTATCCTTTTAAGTTTATTGAGACTTGTTTTATAGCCCAGCATATGGTCTATCTTGGAAAATGTTCCATGTGTGCTTGAAAAGAAAGTGAAATATGCTGTTGTTGGGTGGAGTGTTCTATATATGTTAGTTACATCAAGTTAGTTGATGGTGCTGTGGAAGTCCAATTGTTATGGTCACCCTGCAGACCTAGGGCCTCTTTAAGGAGGGTCCTAATCCCATATTTCTGTCCCCAAACACAAATTATTAAAACTTCTGATTTAGGGCTGTTAAATCTATAACACAGGCTCAGTAGAATTCAGCAAATGCAGCAAAACAAAGCACAGCTCAAGGTTCAAGCTTGCCAGCAGGCAGCAACACTGCCCAAAGGGCATGCTAGTCAACAAGGAGCAGCTCAGAATGGTAGACGGCAGAGCCAGTTAACAAGCCAAAGCAAAAGAGGAAAACTGGTGGCAGTGGTCATCGTCTAGACATCCTGCTCACTGCTCCAGTTGTTGTGGCTAACCCACAGCTGTAGCATGGATCTGCCACCCAAAATTTGGTTTGGATGATGAATCTGATGACGCCACACATGCACCAATGAGGGCAGGAAAACATTTATTATTCACATAATGAAGCTTTCTGCAGAGATCAGGGAAGTTTACCCAGCTGATATGTAAAATAACTTGAGAGAGCAAGGAAAGGAGACTGGTTTGGGGTTTTAAGGTGGTTAGGAGATGGGGCTGGAGTAAGGGTTCCCAAGTGCACAACCTGAGATTTGTGTGATATTGAATTCTCCAACTATTGTTGCTGAATTGTCAGTTTTTCCATTCAATTCTGTCAATTTTTATTTTATATATTTCAAGGCTATGTTATAAGATACATATATAACATATTTTCCTGATGTATTTACCCTTATATTATTATGAAATTATTGTCTCTAGTAATATTTCTTACCTTAAAGTCTATTTTTATGATATTAATATAGACACATTGGCTCTCTGTTGGTTACCATTTGCATGGCATATCTTTGCCATCCTTTATCTTTTAACCTATGTGTGCCTTTGAATCTAAAAGTGTTTCTCTTACAGAGAGCATGTAGTTGGATCATGCTTTTTTTATCCAATCTCTTCCTTTTGATTTAGCGGATTAGACCACTGATATTTTGATAGGTTGAATTTAACTTTGCCACTTTGTAACTTGTTTTCTATGGATCTCTCATCGTTTTTGTTCTGTTTCTCTGTTACTTCCTTATTTTGTATTAAATTAATATTTTTGTGTACCATTTTAACTCCTATATATTTTTTAATTATTTTCTTATTACTTACTTAAGGATTGTAATATGAATGTTAACTTATCATAGTGTACTTAAATTAATACAAACTTAATTCTGGTAAAATATAAAAACTTTGCTGCAGTAAATAGCTCCATTCCTACCCTTCCTCCTTTGTGCTATTATTGTCATATGTATTCAATATCTATATATAACCTAACAATAGTGTTAATATTGTTTTATACACTCTTATGCATTTTTTAAAATTAAGAGAATGAAACAAAAAATATATAGACTCTCATATTAAACTCTTTTATTTTAACTGATGACATATTTATTATTTCTGATGATTTTTATTTCTTCCTGTAGATTCAAATTGCCATCTGGTGTTAATTCCTTTTGGCCCAAAAGACTTTTTACAATATCTGGTGAGGCAAGTCTGATAGCCATGAATTCATGAATTCTCTCAGTCTTTTTTTTAAAAAAATCCAGGAATGTCTTTATTTAGCTTATTTTTGAGGGAGTTTTGTTTAATATGGAATTCTTGGTTGACAGGTTTTATTTTTCCAGTACTTTCAATATGTCCTTCTAGTCTCCATTATTTTACATGGAAAGTCAGTAAAGGTACTGATGCTTTCCTGTATGTGCTGAATCATTTTTCTCTTGATGTTCTCAAGATTTTCTGTTTGTCTTTGTACATTTTAACTATGATGTGTCTATGTATGAATCTTTTTTATATTTAAAGGTTATTTATTTGAGGTTCATTGATTCTCTGGGATGTCTAAATTAATGTTTTCCTCAAATTTGGAGTTTTCTGCCATTATTCATTCAATTTTTTTTCTGCTTTCTCTCTCTCTTCTCATTCTGGTACTACCATTGCATGTGTGTTGGTATGCCTTGATGTTGTCCCACAGGTCTCTAATCATTTTTCATCAATCTTTTTTCTCTTTGCTCTTCAAAATGGATAATTTCTACTAGTCAGTCTTCAACTTCACTGATCCTTTCTTTGTTTGTCCATCTTGAATCTTCTGTTAAGGTCCTCTTGCTGAATTTCTCGCTCCAGTTATTATACTTTCAACACCAGAATTTCCTTTTGGTTCCTTTCAATAACTCCTATCTCTTCATTGAGTTTCTCTATTTCTTCATTCATTGTTGCCATACTTTTCTTTAATTTTTTAAACACGATATTCTTTAGGCCTTTGAATATATTTAAATAACTGCTATGAAGTCTTCATCTGCCAAACATACCTGGAGGCACTCAGAGGCAGTTTCTATTGTTTCAGTTTTCCTGAGTTTGGGTTACACTCCTGTTTCTTTGCATGTCTCATACTTTTTGTTGTTGTTGAAACCTAAACACTCTAGATAATATAGTTAACAAGTCGGGATTCTGTATTTTCCCCCTGAAAGTTGTTGATATTATTGTTAATTTTTTTATTTGTTTGTTTAGTAATCTGCCTGAGCTAAATCTTTCTCCCTAGTGATAAGCAGCTGCTGCTGCTATCTCTTCCTAGGTTTTGTTTTTTCACTGTTTCTTTTTAAGCCTGACCTCCTAAGGGTCATCCTCGTATCCGTGTTGCTTAGTAGTCAGCCACTGGTTGAACAGAGGTTGTGCTAAAACACCTCAAGCCAGTCAAGTTTCCGTCTTCTGTTGAAATCTGTGTATGGGTAAAGGAGAACATTCAAAGTTCAGACCATTTTAAAGTCAGCCCCAGCTTTTTACTTTCTGTGGACCCTTTTGGGTCTCTTACACACATGTGTGTAGCCTCAGGGTTAGCTAGGATTGTGTGTTTAACCTGTGCCCTCTGCTGCTCATATGAGTAGGTTCAGCCAGGAATATGCTTGGCCCAACCATGACCATAATCTCAGACTAGCAGAGCCATTGACCCCCTCTGCTCACTTGCCACCAAAATAATCACTTTCACAAGTGATTATTATTTCACAAGCTGCTGGACGTGGGTGCTTACTACCCAAATTGAATAAGGACTCTTTGATTTCAGCAGTGCAGCTGCCTAGACTCATGGCCCACCCTCTCCTGGCAGAATCTCTGCACCAGCTAAACTGGGAGGAAGGTGGGAGTTTGGAGCAGCCGCAGGCAAGAAGACCACACGTCCACTGTTCTTATCCAAAGTTCAGTAGTTTTTCAAACATAAATGCTTCTCAGATTGGTGTATGTCTTTCGCTGATTTCCAGAGGATTGAAAGGGTTGTTTTTGTCAGTTTTGTCCAGCTTTATAGTTGCTCTTTGGGGAGAATGTTTGCTGATCTCTTACTTGGTCATAGCCAAAAGTCTGCTGTTTGAAGCTCTAATTCTAAGCCTATGTTAACTGATCCTGAGCATGTTTTCTTTCTACAGTACCATGTGTTCCTCATAATTTTAGTATAGCACCTGACAAGTTTTTTTCACAAGTATTAACTTTATTTAGTGCCCAGGACAATCCAAAAGTTTATTTTTATATTCTAGTGATAGAGCTAAGGCAACTCAGGTATAAGAGATACTGGAGATGAATATTTACAGGTGAGAAAACTCAGATCAGAGAGAAGAATATAGCCAAAGATATATCAATACTTGAGTCAATGACTACCAGAACTAGAACCTGGGTCTTGCATTTCCCAGCTGAGGGTCTTTGTGTGTCACCCAACTGCCTTCCTTTGGGGAAGGATTGGGGATAAGAATATCCCTTTTCACTCCCCCCAAACCTTCTCCCCTTATCCACTCTACTCCACCTCACTCCCTAGATTGCTTACTTGTGTGAAGAAAAAGCACAGGTCAAAGGGCATTAGGTCACTGGAGATCCCTGCCCCTAGAGGGCACTGCTCTTTCTAGAACATGAACTCAGGTTGCCTAGAAAGGTAATTTAAATGTTGAAGCATTTTGGATTTTGTCAATTGAATGCATTCTTTCAATCTAATTATACAGGATTAATCTCTCTTTAATAGATGACTATTAATAATTTATATTGTTATCTTTAATAATATAATCCTGCTTAAAATGTCCATTCACATTACTTTTCTCAGGAACTTTCCCTCAACTCCTGGAGTTTAGTTGGAGTTTGTAGCAGTCTATGAAGGCATCCATGAGTGGGGATTTAACAAGGCACTTTTTAGAGAAATAAAGATCAGTTTCCAATGAAAGGAGATGCCAAAAAATTTATAGTATTAAAACAAATAGATATCAGTATATCATAGTTACAATATGAAAAATAAAAATCTTTCTAAAGTTCTCTGAAATTCGTCTTACCTCATACACACAGTCTTTTAGGTTCTTCTGGGGGAAGATCTCTTTATTTTGTTGTGTCTTGCCTTGACTGCAAAGCCTAATCTTTTTGTTTAAATACAAATGTCAAGTTCAAAATGGAAAATGTGGTGGACATGTTCTGGTTGTCTCTCCGGGTCTACTCTCTCTCCTTCTCTATTTTGTTCTGTGCCCAGGAGGTCGACCTCTAAGGAGTGTATCAACCAGCTTCCTTGCCCTCTGGCTTCTGGGAGATTTGCCCAACAGGAGGAACCAATAGGAAAACCATGCAGGAGAAGAGAGAGGTTGTATTTATTCCCCCAGGTCTCTCCTTGCTAGCTGTGGTTTGGCAGTGATCGTGTTCCTCTACTTAAGGTACGATCCTCCTGTTGGTGGCCCTCTCCTACAGCTACAGTCTCACAGGGTCCAGGAAGTACTATTTCTCTTTGCCCCTTTGACCCAGGGGTGGAAATGGCTTTGCACCTTTGGTAGTTCCCGGTTCTTCGGCAGCCCCTGTTGCTTTCCCTTAACCCTGCCCTCACCTCTGTAAATGGACACGTGATTAACTTTCCTGCTTTTCATCTTTTTGAGTGCTGGGAACTGCTGGGACTCTGACTGATACAGAAAGCCAGCACAGATAAGGAAAAGAGGGCCAAACGGGGAGTCCTGTGGCTTTACTTTTGGTTCTAGCTCAGGTACTATTTTGCTATGTGACCTTGGGTAAATCCTTTTTACTCTCTAGATTGTAAATGCCTCATCTGTAAAAAGAGTGGTTGGACAAAATCAGAGGACTTAGCACATTTTTTGCTCATGTACTTCCAAAATAATTCTGAAATACCACATAATCACATATTTTAAAAATTTGTCATCATGATTTTAAATAGTTGTAAAGGATACAATGTCCTGCGTATTGTAAATACTGGTGTTTAAAAATAAAACTGTTACTTCACTCTTTAAAATATATCCAATGGAATTTAAATATCATACTGATTTTATGTCCCATCATCATCCATTTAAAAAAATAGATGAACAAACTCTTCACAGTTAGAAATTTTACAATGTTCTTTTTCTCCTTTAAATCATTTTTTCCGTTCCACTTCCCTCACAGAGTTTTATAAGAATGTAATATATTCTTCTGCTTGTAAGTCTCATATGGATCATCTTGGCATAGCCTCTAAATCAAAAATATGTTTGTAGATGGAAGTTGAAAAATGTTTTTATTTCCTGTGATCATAAGGCTCTAAGGGTTAAGCACTTTCCTGAATTAGGTCATCAACACAATTAATTTTAGGATACAGTTGACCAAAATTTTGGTAATGTTAAGCATAAAAAGTAAAATGAATGGAAATTCATTAAAGTTAATGGAAGGATTGTGGTGTCTTGATTAAAGGAAACTCTTCTCCCCAACATTTGGAATCAGGCCTCTATTTGGTGCCCTCTCCCTCCCGCCCCCAGCCCAGGGTTATGCACCGAGGTCAATGCCCCACAGTAAGATTTGGATGCATAAGGGATGCACCTTTATTTTGTCAAATGGGAGAAGGGCAACCAAGAAAGGGAAGGTGGGAAAGGAGAACCAGATTTGTGCTTTCACATTGGAGCTCTCAGGCAGGTCAGTTGTAGGAAATCATACAGATAGCAGTTGAGATCTAGAAATTAATTCTCTTAAAATTCTCTGTGTCGACTACTCCTTGGAAATTGGATCCCCAGTGGATGAGTCCCCGACTTTAAAGGGCATCCCTGAATGGGAGCTTTCACAGAGTCATATTTAAGAAAGCCAGTTCTACGGTCAGACAGCCTCAACACGAATGTGCTGTGTGAGTTGGGCAACTTCCTTCACTGAAGCTTCATGCCTGTCTCCTCATCTCTAAAATGGGGGTGCCTACAGCTCTACCTCATAGGGTTTCTTTAAGAACTAACTGAGGTCATATGTGTAAAGCACCTGGAATATGGCAAATGGTTTATCCAGAAAGGATTCATAGGATTGTGGAGGTTCCTCCCAGCTCTGACATAGGTGTGGAAGGGGTCTGGGATCCACTGAGTGTGATCTGTTTTCTTCCGTTAAGCCTCCCACATTAAGGCAGTGAGCTGTCACAGCAAATGTCCTGATGTCCCCGAATGAAAAGCAGAATACTCCAGGTTCTTTAGCTCTGCTTTTGGGGTAAGTTTTACTGTCTACTGATGGCTTTTCCGGTATTTCCAAAAAAGCATCAGTCAATATTTATCTTTAGGTATTGACCTTTGCCCCCTCAGAGAGGGTGGTATTTCCAGTGCATTCTCATGGTAGAAGAAAGGGGCCATGGGGCTGTAGGTTTACAGACCCATTTGGCTGTCTTAATAGGGCTCCCCTCTTTCTCAGAGAAATAATCATAAGCAGGCTATATGCAGAGTGTGCAAGACCAGAAAATGACACCTCCTTCTTTCCAGGAACGAGAATAAAGTATATATTCACTTATACCCTCCTGGAGAAGCTGGGGTTGCTCAGGGGCCACTTTTGAATCAGGCAAGCCAATATTTGAACTTTCTGCCAGAGGAACAGAAAGAGACATTGATATGCTAAAAAGTTGCTAACTGAGTCAGTTTTGCTGTCACCTGCTCTGATGTGACTTTTGTGCTAACATTATTCCTCAGACACTAGACCTGCACAATGCCCCTGCTGACTGCCACTTTGACACCAGAATGTGGGCCTCCCTGACACATGGGCAGGCTGAGTTCTGAAGTCTCAGTTTCATTTCCCACTGATGCAGAGGAACACTGCTATTTTCCCTTTCGAAAGAAACTGTTTGTGCATATTGCCCCTGGGGTGGTTTCCTTCTTTACCATTGCTCAGAGCACAACTTTAATTTATGGAGTCTTGGACAACTTTATCTAAATGATTTTTTATTTTGAAATTTAATTTTGTTTTAACATTTTTTGAGAAGAAAGAAAATTGGTGATGAGTACAGTAGATTGATTACATTTAAGGTCCCAATTCTTTATCCCTCCCTGTAGCCATGCCTTGTGCCATGTAACTGTGCAGTATTCTCCTGCTTGGACTCTGGGCCCAGCTGCGTGACTTGCTTTTTTGTCCATGGGATGCTCACAGATGTGACTTAAACAGAGGCTTGTAATGTGCTTGCACAGTTGGGCTTGTCTGCTTTTCCCCTCGGCCATGGCCAAGTGAATGTGCCTGGGCTAGCCTGCTGGAGGATGAGAAATGTGTGGACCAGAATCATGTGGCCCTAGTTGTCCCAGCCATGGCCAACATAGATCAGCCAAGAGCCAGCCAACCCCAGCCATGTGGACAAGCCCAGCCAAGATCAGAAGAACCTTTCAACTGATCAGCAGACTCACGAATTAAATTCATGCCAATTATTTGAAGCCTCTGAGTCTTGGGGCTATTTGTTAGGTAACATTGTTGTGGCAATAGATAGCTGATAGCATATTGGCCGACTTGCCTTCCAGGAACAATATTCAAGGGAATCCTGAGTCCACATGCAACAGCTCTCAAGGACTCTGGAAATTATGAGAATTAGAAGAAGTAGGGACTCTTACCTGGGTGGCTCAAATGCTTCCACCTTGCAGGTGAGGATCTACATCAGTGAGATTCAGGATAGCAAAGTGAATATGAGTACAGGCTCTGCAGTTGGACCCCTGGGTCCTGAACACAGATCCACTTAGGAGCTCTGTATCCTTGGGCAAGTTACTTTACCTCTTTGTGCCTCAGTTTCCTCATTTATAAAACAGGAAGGATAAAAAATAGTACCTACGTCATCAAGTTGTTACAAGAATTGATGGTTTTAATGCACTAAGAACAGCTCATTGCAAGCCCTAGGTAAGTATTTGTTAAATAAATAAATAAAATGTGACCTCATTTATACCCACAGGCTAGTAAGGCCTAGGAGACTTCTGGATTACATTTGTCTTTTGGTAGGAAGGATACATTTAGATCATGGAAGGGCTGTTTCTCATTTCATATAGTCAAACACTGACTTCTGAAAAGCTGAGTGCATACTCAACAGCTCTCAAAAATCTAGGGAAAAAATGTTTTCCTTTGGAAAATTCACTCTATTGTGTGAATACCTTCGGCTCAGTTAATTCACCTTACTAAGTCTGGGGCAGTGTTCAATGTGAGATTTCAGGAAGGATGGCAGAAATGGTGTTATTCATTGTTTAAGAGGCCAGGAAGGATTTCCATTCCAAATTACTGAAATAAAAATTTTGGTGCACAGAGAAGTAATCCTCAACATACATTTATTATCTCACAATTTCTGTGGGTCAGGAATCTGCTTTTGGGTCTATCATGAGGCTGCAAGCGATGGCTGGTGTCTCACTGAAGGCTCAACTAGGAAAGGATCTGCTTCCAAGCTTGCTTACCCGGTTGTCCACAGGACTCAGTTCCTTCCGGGTTGTTGGACTAAGTGCTAAGTGTCCTGTGTGGCGTTGGCCAGAAGCTGTCCCCAGTTCCTTGCCATGTGGAACTCTTCAATGTGGCAAGCTTGCTTCATCAAAGCCAGCAAGGTTGAGTCTACTAGACAGAAAGAAGTTATGGTCTGATGTAACATAACCATGGAAATGACAACCCATAATTTGCAGTATTCTCTGGATTAGAAGCAAGTCTCTCCCTCACTCAATGGTAAGGAATTATGCAAGGTCATGAATACCAGGAGGTGGGGATAACTAGGGACCACCTTAGAGTCTGCCTGCCTGGCTGCCTACCAGAGAGGCTGCACATGGCCTCTCAATGTGGCTTAGCTTCCTCACAACATGGCAACCTCAAGGAAGTTGGGTTTCTTACATGATGACTCCGGGCTCCAAGTATGAGCATTCTAATGAATAAGATGGAAACTGCTTTGTCTTTCATGCTTCAGTCTAGGAAGTCACTCAACATCACTTCCATGGTTGTCTATTGGTTGAAGCAGTCAAGAGTTCACCCAAATTCAAAGAGAAGAGAATTAGACTCCAGCTCCTGAGGAGGAGAGGCAAAGTCACATTGTAGAAGAGCATGTGGGATGAGAGACATTGTTGTAGCCCTCTCTGAGCTCTGTCACACCTCTGATGCTGTTATCCCATCCCTTTGGTAAAGTCTGAAACTACTGTTCAGCTTTACATAGGGGAGTAGTGGAGAATCAAGGGATGACATAATAAAAAGAAGTGTGGTCTGCTAAAAGGGACCATATTTTTATTATCCAAATAGTGACACTATTGAGAGTGAAAGGGAGTGCTATTAGCAATCTTGCTGGGACAAGAGGCATAAATCAGAACTGTTCAGGGCAAAGTAGGATGACTGGTCAGCCCAGTCCTGCCCTCATTCTCCCTGTTCCTGGAGACTGTGTGGAGGAAGAATCATCCTAATGGGTAGACTTTGCCTGGGAATCTCAGGTGGTGACCAGCAGTGATAAACACAATGGTTCTTCACAGCAGTGGGACTAAGAGCACTGTAGAGGAGCCCATGATGATCAGGAACAAAGCAGTCAGAAAGGTGACCCTGGAGGAATGCAACACAAATAATTTTTTTTCAGTTACAATGGACAGAGTCCTTACTCAAACTGGCTTAACAAAACAAAACCCCCCAAAAAAGGGTATAACTGATTAACATAATTAAAAAGTCAAAGGAAGTATAGCTTCAGGTCTGGCTGGATCTAGGGGTTCTAACTGTCATCACGACTGTTCCTTCCCACCTCTGGGCTCTGTTTTCCTCTCTGTTAGCTACCTTCAGAGAAGCTTTTTCTACACGGTAGCCCCTGGTTCCTCTAGACGTAAGCTCTATCCTCTCAGTAATCTCAGTGGAAAGGGAAACTTTGCATTCCGTATTCTTGAAAGTGAATCTCATTGGCTTGACCTGTCATGTAACCATTCCTGAACCAATCTGGGGCGAAGGGGATGAAATATATTGATTGGCCAGGTCAGGGTCATTTGCTAACGGCACTCAGGGGTGAGTAGAGAAACTCCACCCAGAATACAGAGACTGAGCATGGCGGAGGTCTTGTTCTCCAAGGAACATTGAAATTCTGTCACTAGAATGAGGTGTAATGGAGAACGGATGACCTCTACAGCCCTCTTTCCACAAAAGACTAGAAGAGGGTAACTTTCAAGAGGGAAGAGAGAAATAAGCCTTTAGATTATAACTGCCAGTTGCCAGAACTGACCAATTCTGGCATTTATGTCTCATGACAGCTCCATGAAGTCAGTGAAATCAGTGGTCTCATCACCCTTTGACAGATGCAGAAACTGCAACACATTGGCAGAGGAGGGAAGATGTATCAGTTATCTGTTGCTACTATAATGCTGTATAACAAACCACCCCAAAACTCAGTGATATAAAACAATAAGCATTTACTTAACTCATGAGTTGTGGGTTGGGGATTTAATCTGAATTGTTCTTCTAATCTAACTCTGGCGGTGGCTGGCTGTTGGCTGGGGTCTCACACAATTTGTGGTCAGCTGGGGCAACCAAGGTGCTTCCCCTTACTCTCCTAGTCTTCCAGCAGGCTAGCTTGGGTATATTCTCATGGCGAAGGCAGAAATGCAAGAGTGAATACAAAGCCAGTTGTACAAACACCTTTAAAGACTCTGCTTATGTGAAATTTGCTAACATCCCATTGGTCAAAGCAAGTCATGTGGGCAAACTCAGGTTCAAGGGATGGGGAAATAGACTCCACCTTTTTAGGGAGAAGAACTGCAAAGTCACATGTCAAAGAGGGATAGGTGCAGGGAGGTGTGCAGAGTTGAGGCTTTTAATGCAATCAGTCTACCACAGAACAAAAGGGGAAGTGCAAGAAGCCATGATCCTTTGAGGTCACCAAAGATAAATGTATTAATTTTGTTTCTCAATAAACTTGGGATAAAAGTCTTAAAGGATTAATCATCGTTCTACCTTTATTAAAGCTGCTTTTAAAAACGTTCCTTCTTCAGCTGCTATAGAAAACATTATGTTGGTTCCTCAAAAAATTAAACATAGCATTACCACATGATCCAACAATTCCACTTCTGGGTATATACCCAAAAGAAGTGAAAGCAGGGATTTGAACAGAAATTTGCACAATCATGTTTATAGCAGCATTAATCACAATAGACAAAAGGTGGAAACAACCCAATGTCTGTCAATGGATAAATGGATAAACAAAATGTGGAACATCTGTACAACAGAATATAATTTAGCCTTAAAAAGGAATGAAATTCTGATACATGCTACGTCATGAATGAACCTTGAAGACATTATACTAAGTGAAATCGGAAGGACAAAAAAGGACAAATATTATATGAATCCCACTTATATGAGGTCCCTAGAATAGTTAAATTCATAGTGGCAGAAAGTAGAATGGTGGTTACCAGGGGCTGGGAAGAGGTAATAGAGAGTTATTGTCTAATGGGTACAGAGTGTCAGTTTGCGATGATGAAAAATTCTCGAGATGAAGAGTCGTGATTCACAACAATGTGAATGTACTTAATGTCACTGAACTGTACACTTAAAAATGGTTCACATAGTAAATTTCAGGTTTGTACATTTTACCCCAATAAGAAAAAGACGTTCCTTCCCTTGACATTGATATTCGAGGTTTTGATTGAGCCAACAGCCAATCAGCTAATATTTTTGCTGCCTAACGTTAACATATGGGTGTGCTGGCCATATGGAAAACATGAACTTGGTCCTCTCCTCATGAACCTCATAGTCAAGTCGGGGAACTGTAATATTAAAATCATGAGGATAGCAAGGCCCTGAGAGTTTACAATATTGTGTTACCTATAATACAAGGCAACTTGGGCTCCACATAAAGCGATGGCCAATAACTGTTATAGAACTTGAGAGGTGTGTTAAAACTACAGATAGGTGCCCTTCCAGACCTATTAATTCAGAATCTTGGAGGTGTTGGGGGTGGGAAACTTGTCTTTTTCACAAGCCTCATAGGTGATTCAGATGTACAGCCAGGTTGAAAATCCCTCTAAACTATACACAGATTAATATTAGAGAAAAAAAACTGTTTGAAGAATTGGTAACATTGAAAATTGAAAAAATTGAAAACATTTTACTTGGTAGAAATAAGCAACAGAAAATGAAACTGACAAAGACTAATACTGCACATAGTACAGTTTGTTATTGACTAAAAATGGATGGAAGACCCTAAATCTTCTTGACAAAATTTAGATCACAAAATTTGCCTGGGAAAATTGAAGCTGGTAGGAATAAGAGTCACAAAAGAAAACTCACAGTGTTAGAAAAAAAATCAACAATTTTTGATGGGGACAAACCACTGATCAATGAATCAAATTTTGTTGTCAAACATACATTGAAATGAGATAATTCTGATGAAAGAAACGTCAGTGTAGACTTCTATCTTTTTTGAACATTTCAGATCTATTACTTTTCTTAATTTTTTATTTTGAAATAATTTCAGTTATATGGAAGAGTTGAAAGAATAGTACAAATAACTCTTGCATACCCTTTACCAAGTTTCATAATTGTTAACATGCAGTCACATATTACTGCTTTATCTCATATATATGTGATGTATGTACACATACAGGAACATATGTAGATATGTATATGCATATATAAATAATTTGTTGTCTTGAACCCTTTGAGAGTTGCAGACATCATGTTCCTTTACATCAAAAGTGTGTACTTTCTAAGGGCAAGAACTCATCTTATACAACCCAGAACATCTATCAAGTCAGACATTTAACATGAATAAATACTATTATCTAATATCCTAGCATATTCAGATTTCACCAATTGTCCCCATAATGTCCTCTATAGCAATTTTTTTTCACTCTGATTTAGGGTCCAATTCCAGATCACTCTGCCTTTAGTGGTCATATTTCTTTAGTCTCCTTTAATTTGAAACAGTTCCTCAGCCTTTTTTTGTCTTTCATAACATTGACATTGAAGAATACAGGCCAGTTGTTTTGTAGAATGCCCCTCGATCTGGGTTTGTCTGATGTTTCCTCATGTTTAGATTTGGGTTATGCATTTTTGGGCAGGAATTCTACGTGAGTGCCGTTGGTTCTTGCTGCCTCACATAGAGGTACATCATGTCCATTTGTCCATTAACTGGTGAAAGATAGATCCCGTTTTTACCTCTGTGCCTCACTCTCCTCATCTGTTCGTGGCGGTAACTCAGGAGCATAACTTAACAGTGCCATGGCTGAGCGGTCATTTCAGACATGCTCCACCCACTGGACAGTTTTGCAAATACAAGCCACTGAGATCACGTCATGATTAGTTTTGATCATTACTAACATCTAGGATACCTAATGTGTTCTGGCACTCAACATTTTTCTAACCTTCATACAAAATATGAATATGTATATTATTATTCCCATTTAACAGTTAAGGAAACTGAGGCTCAGAGACAGTAGTGTGATATGCTCCAGCTTGCATGACTGGAAAGGGGCTGAGCTGGGATTTGAGCCCAGTCCGGTCTGGTCCAGAGCCTGAGCCCTGCACCATGCCACACTGTCAGCTAATCCCATTCGCAAGTGTACCTCATGGCAGAAAGGACAGATTAAAGCCTCCTTTGAGGACCTCCAGATGGCATAATGAGAAAAAACAAGATGGACAAGCTCCTGCCATCTTTGTTCCTCTCCCTCCTTCCCCTGGTCTGGGTTCTACTCCCTTCTGAGATACAGCAGAACTAAGGTCAGGATTGCTGCCATAGTTGGGGGCGTAGCCTGCTGGACATGGGGCAGCTGCCTCGAAAGCTGACTTTGTTCACTTCTGGCTGTATAATGCTGCTCAGATGAGGTGACTCCATCCCACCCCCACCCAGGGGCCTGAATTTCCCTATGTATGTTAAAGTGGAAATGAGCTGGGACTAGTAATAATAACTACCTTGTGTTGAGTGCATAACATGAATTAATGCTTTAAATCATCCTGTATGTTAGGTACCATATTTTGCCCATTTTGCAGATGAGAAAACTGGGGCTTTTATGGTAGCTAAGGTCACAATATGGTGAGTACAGAGCAGGGATTCCTACCAGATCTAATTGCCAAGACTGGATGAGATCTTCACCAGGTTGCTAGACTTTCTCTAGGCTTCATAGGATGGCAGGTGTATGGAATAAGTTTTTGAAACATGCGGCACATTTTACTGCGTTTGCTGTTGAATCCATGGACGGGTTACTCAGATTTGGCCTTAATTCTGATATTTGCTCTGGGCCATCAGCTTGATCCCTTCTCTTTTGATTTGCCAGCCTTGTGTCCTGGGCCTTCATTCTTTCTGGCTTTTCTTCCCTGGGGGACTGCTAAGACCTCAAGTACCTGTCTCTCTGGAGACTTCACCATGACTTGCAAGGACCTCTCTTAAGGAAATAAGTTGATGCCACATCTTCCCAACTTCTTTCTTTGTGGGGCAGGGGAGGAAGAGGTGGGTAAGGTAGGAAAAGAAGAAAATTCCACAGTCAAATCAAGACGATTTAATGAATCTGTCGATTTTGGTTTTTTGGGTTTTTTGGGGGGCGGGAGGGTTTTTGGCCGCGTTGTGCAGCTTGTGGGATCTTAGTTCCCGGACCAGCAATTGACCTCAGGCCCTGGCAGTGAAAGCACTGAGTCCTAACCACCGGATCACCAGGGAATTCCCGAATCTGTCAATTTTTATTCCAATCACCAGAAATTTCCATGGGGGCAGCCAGAGCACTGTGGGCAAAGCCCGGTCTGAGAGTCAGACTGGGCTGCCACTGGCTGGTTTGGGCAAGGACTTGAGCCTCAAATTCCTCATCTTTAAAACTGGGGTGATTGTACCTTCTCTGCCCATCCCAGAGATGTAGTGGATCAAATAAGAAAATGCTGCCATCTTGTTTAGTAAATTGCTAAGAAATCGTATAAGACTGGATTGTGTGGTTCTCTCCCATCATGTAGAGACATAGGCAGCCTGAGTCTCCTGGGCAGGGGTTTCACAAAAGAGCATTATTTAGGCTTAAAAAAGAAACTCGGCTTGAGGAAGAAGACAGAATTTTGTGAAGTCCCTGCCTTCATTCTGTTCCACACTCTTGAGAACCTACTGTTTCACTCTAAACGCATCTTCTTCACCAAGATCAACCCACAAGATTTTAGCTAAGACCCAGGCTATTTCTGGGGCAATTCCTGTCTCCCCGTTCCCCTCATCTGCCTGTGACACAACCTTGACATCTACCTTGCACTCTCACTTGACAAAAATCTCAAAATCTCACCATTCTCAATATCTGATTACCTCCCTGCCCAGCCTACCACACCCCCTTCCCTCAGGGATGGGTCTCCGAAGTCTCTGTGTGTTATGTGATGGCGTTCCCCTTGCTCATCAGTGATTGGCTCCTGGTGGCATCTGAGTCGATGCGCTTGGCCAACCACATTCTCTGTCCCAAGAAGTTGGACTGGAACACAGAGATACCAGTCAGCACCTGTTGGCACTGAGGCCATTTTGACTGTGTGCCCAGAGAAGCAGAGAGCACCCACCTGGAGAGAGGTGGGAAGGAAGGGGGGCAGAGAGACAGACAGAATGAATTGGAGCTGAGATGTCCGGAGACCTGTTGCACAGAGTGATGGAGAGAGCAAGCCTGGTTCCTGATGATTTTCTAGTTCCTGGCTCCAAACCTCTGGAGGCTTCATTTCATTTCCTGCCCTTGGGTACCATGATTTAATTTAATAAAATAACACTTTGTTAAGCAAGATTTTGTTCCTACAGGTTACAACTAAAAGAGTGTTGATAAGACTGGTAGGCTTACCCCCATTTTACAGAGACAGAAACTAAGGCATAGTGATTAAGTCATGAGCCCAGGGTCACACAGCTAGTCAGTGGCAGAGGCTGGAAACTCGTGTCTCTGATTCCAATAGCTGACGTGTATGGAGTGTTTTCTTTATACTAGGCACTTTCCAAAAGCTTTATGTGTATTATCTCATTTCATCCTCAAAGCACCCCTACTGTCAGCACCACAGAGATAAGGGGAGGTTGAGCTGTCTGCTCAAGATCAGGTAGCATTCGAGGGCCAGAGCCAGGGCTGGGTGAGACCCAGGCTGTTGACTCCACAGCCTGGGCTCTTAGTAATTAAAGCAGTGCTGGTTCTGGGGGAAGTGGGCTGGGGATGGAAGGGGCCAGAAGTTTCTAGAATTTGATAAACACAGGTATGTCGAGCTGAATCATGGACCCTTAGAGTATAGGTAAGCCCTTGGAGGTCCCTACTTGACTATGTATCCACCTAATATAAGTGTCTGTTCCCAGCAGCTCTGACCTATGGTCATCCTGTCCCTGTGGTATCGTGGTGCCTGCTCCATCATTGAGCAGGTCTTGTCCTGCCCCCGGGCTCTCACTAAATACTCCCTGTCCTCCCCCCAACCCCATCCCTGCTTGTGGAGAGTCTACTCTTAGCTAACCTCCTGAACAGGGATAAATCACAACTCTGTGTGACTGCGATGTTTCCACTATGGTTTGGGATATGCGTGCGTTCATTTAGAAACCGGATTTTGTCAGGAAGATATCAAGCCCAGTCTTCGTCCCCTGAGCATATACCCTTCGTGGCCCAGCAGGGACAGAGTGAAGAAGGGACAGACCCCCCAGGGCCAGGACCTAGATGGAGGACACACCTCCCTCCCCTCAGTGGTGTTAAATGCACTCTAGGCTCTCTGTCGGGATGTGCCTCATGGAAGAGAAGGCCCAGTTCCTGTGACTGTGGGTACTAGAGAAGCAGAAAAGGCTTGCAGTCATTCCAGAAAGAGAAGGCTGAGAAGGTCCCGTGAGTATTTTCCAGGCCGGAGGTGCCTGAAAAATCATTCCAGGTTGGGGTCACTGACCCTTTTACGAAATCGGTGAAAGTCAGAGATTTTCTTCCCCAGAATGCACATGTAGAGATAAATTTACTTAAGGCATAAAATTTCTTAATTCATGGATCCCCAAACCTATCTAAGGACACTGTTTAAGAATCCCTGATCTAAAGAGACTCTGCCATCCGATTAAGACCCAGAGAGGAAGGATGCTTCCACCCAGCCTTCCTGCAGGATGTTATTCCTCTTGGAATCTTCACCGACCCCCTTGGGGCTAGGTTGGGTCCCTTCTCTTTCCCCATGCCTGTGCATTTTGCTGTTGGCACTGTATGACAATGGCTTTTAAAATGTGGTCCTTAGACCACCAGCATCAGCATCACCTGAGGACTTGTTAGAAATGCAAATTCTTGGTCCCTACCCCTGACTGGTTAAATCAAAAGTCTGGGTGGGGCTCAGCAATCAGTGTTGGAACAGGCCCTCACTGTGATTCTGAGGATCGCTCAAGTTTGAGAAGGGCTGCTGCAAGCAATCCTCTTTTCCATGGTGCAGCTGCCCTACTAGACACAACATGCCTGGCACATAGTAAGTGCTCAACGACTATTTATTGCATCACGTTTTCCTGACTCTCAGGGCAGGATATTTTCCCTTGGTACCCCATGGTTCTCAGCTGTGGTGACCGAGACTCAGTGTTGTTTTGGATCCAGTTTTTTTCTGCTCCAGGGCCTTAAGTCAGGTGTGGCTCCACTAGGCAGAGTAGGGGGTCTGGTCTTGAGACAGGTGCTTAGAAACCTTCACACAGGGATGGAGCCAGAGAGACATCACACATGGAGCATTTCCCTGGGTAACAGGGCCTCAGCCATCTGGTGGCTGAGGGGCAGACAGGCAGGGGGCTGCCTGGACTGCACGTGTGTCCCGGGCTCACAGGAGCCCAACACTGCCAAGCTCTACAGGCTGCCCTGCTCCCCTCGGCGCCTGCCCTACACTAGCCTTGGCACAGACTGCCAAACCTTTGCCAGGGACACGCTTGCCAGGCTGGCAGGGAGAAAAATGGCCACTTTTTATTTTCAACGACTTTCCAGCTTTGCGGGTGGTGGGGAAATGGTTCAGAGATTCCTTTTACTCTCGTGTGTGTTTGGTCTGGAGAAGTGTGTGTCTCTTAATTCTCTGCCTCCTGTGTAGGGCTAAATTTCTCACATGTTCATTCTTTAGGGAGAGACAGTGTCTTCTATACAATCCCTTATTTTCCGGACATTTAAAAAATAACTTTTCTAGAGGGTGCAGGGAAAAAATTTCTGTAACTCTTCCTGTCTCATATTGACCCGACTTCTTAAACATCAAACAAAACAAGACAAGACAAAACAAAACAAAACACACACACACGTTTGATTTTTTAAGGTCGGGGCAGAGAAGAGATACCTGTTTACCCTTAATTTCCAATGCTTTAATTTTAAAAAAGTATCCTTCTATTTTTCTCATGGGGAGGGGTAAAGAAAGATTTCTCTCATCTCATATATACGCAGTTCTTCAAATTTTTATTCTAAAAATCAATCAGTTGTGGGAGATGTAGGATGTCCAGTAATCCCTCCCATTCCTATATGGGGCGGGTCCTTCACACTTTTAATTTTTAAAAAAAATCTGATTTTTTTGGAGGGTGAGGAGGAAATGGGGGAAAAATCCCCTTTAAACCTTCCCAAGTTACAAGAAGGCAGTTCCCAAATTTAAAAATAATCTGATATTTTAGGGTGTTGGATAAAAATATTCTTGTTTATTTCACATAGAGTTTTGCAAATTTTTCTTTTTAAAATCAACTTGATTGGGGGATGTGGGTAGGTGAGGCATCTAACCCCCCCCCCCCTTAACCTTTTGCCCTTCTGGTCTTACATGGGGCCAGTTCTTCAAACTTTTATTTTTAAAATAAATACGTTCTTTAAAAAAAATTGACAAGAGTAGAGAGAAACATTTCTTTTTATCCCGCATTTCACATAAAAGCAGCTCCTCAAATATTTATTTTTAAATTCAATCTGATTGGGGGGGCTAGAAAGAGTCCCCTTAACCCCTCTTGTCTGACATAGGGCTAGTTCTTCAAACTTTTATTTTTCGATTACATTAGATTTTTTTGGAGGGGTGGCAGGGGCAATAGGAATATCCCCATTGAGCCTTCCGATTCTTCCATAAGGCCAGTTCTTCAAACTTTATTTAAAAAATCAATCTGATTTTTTTGGGGGTGGAGGGGGGAGCCGAGGAGTTCCCATTAACCCCTTGTGTTCCGTCCAGGGGCGGCTCCCCAAACTTTTCTTCCAACGTGAAAATGACCTCTCCGAGGGGCTGGAGAGCGGGGGCAGGGCAGGAGGGCGCCGGGGGGCGGGTGCGGGAGGCGCGGGGAGAGCGGGGCGCGGCGCGGGAAAGTTTGGGGGGCGGGTGCGCCGCGGCCCGGGGGCAGGCTGGCGAGCGGGAGCGGCGCGCCCGGGGGCCGGCCGGCTTTGTGTGCGGCGCGGAGGCCGGCGGCGCGGAGGCCGAGGCCGAGGCCCGGAGCTTGCGGGCCGCGCGGCGAGGCCGGCCCGGGGGCGGGCAGGGCGGCGGGGGGCGGCCGCGGGCCCGCGAGGGGCGGCTCGGCGGCTGCGGCAGCGGCGGCGGGTGCGGGCCGGGGGTGGGGGCGAGGGCCGGGCGCCCCCCCCGCGCGCCCCCAGCGCCCCCGCCCCCCCGGCCTGAGCGGGGCGGGCGGAGGAGGGAGCGGCGGCGGCGGCGGCGGCGGCGGCGGCGGCGGCGGCGGCATTGTGCGCGCACCAGCAGCCCGGCCCGGGAGGAGCAGGACGCGCCGGGGCCGCCTCCTCCCGCACGGACCCATGAACCAGCCGGGCGGCGCGGCGGCTCCGCAGGTATGACGGGGGGCCGGGGGCATGCACCGCGCTGGGGACCCCGGGGGGCCGGGGCCCGGGGCGCTGCGCCACTTCATTGCAAGATTTGCAAAATGCAAAGTGCCTGGGCACGTTTGCGGGCTTTTTTGTGGGCGCAAACGGGAGGGTCGGGGTCTGGAGAGCCCCCCCGGGCGCCGCGGGGTGTGAGGAGGGTGGGGGTGACGGGGGGGTCTTTTCTGGCCCCCCCCCGGCGCCCCCTCCAGCCCCGGGCTCGGACCGGAGCCCAGAAAACAAAGCGGCGAGAGAACAGAGCAGCCATTTCAGTTTGGACAATTCACATTTTGCAAAAATACAACCCCTTCCAGCTCTCCCCCCTCCCCCCTAAATTTGCAATTTCCCCCTGACCGTCTGTGCGCTCGGGGTCCCTGATGACCCCCCGGGAGGTCTTTCGCCCCTGTTCCCCTGTCTTTGCAACAATCTTTTTTTTTTTTAGGCCATATTTCCCTTTCTCAATTTTTTTTCTAATTTTTCTTCAAACGGTAGTTTTTTCCCATTAAAACGACGCCACCTAGAGGATACTATTTTGTAAATAAAAAAAAAGAAATTAAAATTGAAAAGAAATATTTTTTATTTCTTATTTTTTCAAAAGTTTGCTCTATAAGGCAGTGGAGGGGAAAGAGATTCTTTTTTTTTCTTTTTGGGGGTGACAATTTTCACTTTGATCTTTCCAGGAGTATAGAGACAATTTTTATTTCTGAAGCCAAATCCAGATAATATGTAAATGAAAATTAAGCTGGAATTTGAATGAATTCAGTTTTTGAAGGGGAGAAAGCAAAAAGCCTTCTAAAACCAAAGTCAGTTTGGCTGCCCAACTCATTTTAGTTTGAGAAAAAAACTATTTGGGTTGAGGAAAGAAGGGAAATTGTTGAGTTTAGGGGAAACTGGGAGAATTGGCTTTATTGAAGCAATTAGAAATTGTACTTCATTGTAATTTGGAACTTGTTTAGCTCAGCGGGCAAAAAAGACTAATTTTGCCATTTGGCAATATTTAAAGTTTTTCTATTTCCAAGAAGGAAGGATTTAAAAGAGAAAATAGACCCTAAAATGTTGGCTTTGGACACACCCAAAAATTGTAGGTTTTTTAAAAAAAAATTTCATTTATGTTTTACTGCATTTGAATCCCAAGGTTCTAAAGAAAAACAGAAACTGGAAAAGTTAGAGTGAAATCCTGTCTTTTTTTCCCTGCATTTGTTGGATTTTGTGTTATTTTTTTGTTTTGATGGAATAATTAAGACTGTTTTCTGATTTTGTTTCCTGGAAGGTCTAGGCATTTCTTTTTTTGTTGTTGTTTTATCCAGAAAATGTCAGAAACCTTTTCTGAGCAATGTTCAGTGGAAAAAAAATGTAAATTCATTACATTATACAAATTGAGTAGCCCACAGATTTGTAGGAGAGACCGCCATTAAAATAAGATATGCATAATTAACATTATTATGAAAAAACTAACAGTGGATTCACAAAGCTCATTTTTTATGACATGCAACTGAATCAGTTGATAAATACGAGGGTTGAGGAATCCTTGGTAGGAAGAAAATTTTCCTTTCTGTGTGCTTGCTCAGTCTTCCAATTTGAAAATTTTATTATTGAAAAAAAAAAAAATAGCCGGATTGGTTTCAGCCTCTTTGATTGTGATGTGGGGTTGGTAGTTTATTAACGTTTGGTATTTTTCACAAATTTGATTACTTTCAAATGGGGGGAAAATCCATTAATCTTGATCATTTGGGGGGGGGGTCTGTGATTTTTTTTTTTAAAAAAGCACAAATTTTACTGACTTAAGGAACGATAAAAGAGGGAAGAACAGAGAGGAGATGAAAATTCTGATTTTTATCCATCTTCTCTAGTCGAATACTTACTTTGCTGAAAAAATGGGGTAAAAGACCAATTCAGCTGATTCTAGCATCAAAATTTAATTTTTTTTTTTAAGGAAAAAAATCAAAATATAAACAAAAGCCAAACCCAAAGGTACTTGTCTTTGGAACATGAAAGCATATGTGCAAATAGTATTTGATGTAGTTTTTTGGCCTTCAAAAGAATCAAATAAGGTGAAACCCCTCCGCCCCAATTTCTTATTTTTCTTTGGGAAGACAAATACTGACTGAATTGAAATTTAACAGAGGAAAATAAGGTACCTACCCAAAGTTGAAGGGTTATTTGTGATAAATTATTATCTGAACTTGCTGGGGATTTTGCACCAAAAAAAAAAAAAAAAAAAGTTCTAATTTTTCTGTCCGAAAGGAGGGGAAAATATTGTTAGCATTTGTGGAGTGGGATCTTGATGGGACCTGATGATGGGTCACACAGGGCTAGGACAGGAAACCCTATCCCCTTTCGCCAGTCACCAGCTGGTCTTAGAAGAAATGATGGCCCCAGTCCATGGATTCCCATCCCTGTTTTTTGGAAATTCAGTTTTCTAAGGGGATACAAATTATGTGAAATATATTTGACAGTGACAGAGGTTCGACATTACCCATCAGCACCATTACATTTGGGAGATTTTTACTTTTTTAGTAACAAAATCCTTCAGGGCTGACTGGCCACATTCTGACATTTGGAATGAGCTTTTTTTTTTTTTTTTTTTTTTTTTAAATAGAGCGTAATTAAAAATTTTTTCTCTGTTGAATTATTTAGGCCGATGCCTAGGACGGTCAAAGAATTTATAATTTCCAAGGGCTCTGGAGGCCTCATGAGCCGGTAGGGCCAGCTTAGCAAGTGATGGAGGAGAGCTGTGCCCTGGACTGGGGAGGGGTGGGTTGGGCACCCTTACCGGGCATCTGAGAAAAAGTCAGGGTTGTAGATAACAGGTTATTTCTGGTGCAAGGAATAAAAATATTGCAGCACGTCCCTTTGTGTGTCCTGGATCTCCTGACACACAACTCAGATTCCTTCATTCCATTCTATTGAAATTTTGTTGTGTTGTCTACGGTTTAAAGGGAACTCCTGGCTAGAAATTGAAAATCGTCTCTGTTTTGTAGGCCTGTTTTTTCTTTCTTTCTTTTTTTTTTTTTTAATTGGTTATTCGGATCATGTTTGTTGTTAAGGAAATAGAGGTGCATGATGGCACTGTTGGGGGCGGGGTCAGTTTTCTTTTGTTTCTATTGGCGTCTCTCAGGATTGAGACCTGACCTGGGCCATACCTCTCTCACCTCCTATCATGGATGGAAGTGTGACCAGAAATGGATATTTCAGCTGATTTTTTTGTTAGGCCATGTCTGTTCACCAAACTCTTTTTTAATATTGGGCAAAAATCTGGCAGATTGGACTTGAGGGGTGGTAATTTGATGATGGGCTGAGTTATTTTGGTGAAAGATCATTTATGCTCAGTTTCACAGAGGAGACTCTTATTAATGTTTTGCTTTTCTGCCTAAGGAGGTTTTTTTTTTTTTCTAATAAGGTTTGAAATTTCAAGGGCTTGCTTTATAGCTTGACTTTGGACCAAGCTAAGAAAAAGGGTTTGCTTATACTTTCAGCCCTGCACAGAGGTGAACTTGAACAAGGGCTCTTGCTTTTGCAGAAGGAAAGCAACAAAGATGGCTGGTCAGTGTAAGTGTGACCTCTCTCTGGTCCTAGAAAATAAATAGCCAATGGTTTGTTTCGTTTGAGAAGCAGAGTTTAAAAACTCCTCCATTGTCAGATACAATTTCCCCGCCCCCTGCCCCCACCTTTGACTCAGCTCTTGGCATGCTGCTTCCTCTGACCTCAGAATCCTCTTGTCTTCTCCTTGGTGGGATGATGAGAATTTCCTTGTGTGTTTCACTGGATGTATAAGCTGACTTTTCATGGTCGTGGTGAAATTTGGAAATTTTTTCACCTGTCTCCTCCCTGGTGATGGCAGGTGAAGTGGCTTTGTGGGTACACAGGAGCTCTAGCTCTCCCAAAGTCTTGCTGTATGACCTTGGACAAACCACTTTTTCCTTCTGAGCCTCAGTTTTTGCATTTGTCATATGAGAGCTTTGGATCAAAACAAAGATATTAATAAATAGTTTTCTTCTCTGATTCTGACTCCAAGCAATGGGCTACAGCTGCCTGGATCACTGTGTTGAGAAGGATTCTGAGGTCACATCTGGACTCCCATATTGTGGAGAGTGGGGTGCAGTGGTCAAATAACAGTGTCCATCACAGAGTGGGGAGTGTACCTCTTATTCACCATACCCAGGCTAGGCTGTGAATCACGACCCATCAGTGGGTTGTAAAATCAATTTAGTTGGTCACGATCAGCATGAAAAGAAAAAAGAATGGAATAGAATACAGGGGAACACAAACTAGCAGAGGCATAGGTATGTATTGAAGGTAAGTGTTGTCTCATGAAACTTTAGTTTTATTTACATATGACGATGTATGTGCATGATAAATATAAGTCTTACCGTGAGTCACGGTTAAAAGAGTTTGACAGATACTGGTCTAGATGATCGACAGTGATGTGCTCCAGGAACATTGCACGTTGCTGTTTACACTTTATTTTCTTATTTATTATCCCAGTTGACTTTCACATGAACCCTGTGGGGTAGGTGTCCTGGGCCACATGTTTTGTTCCCTGGTTGAGCCTGCCTGAAGGGCCAGCTGTGAAGAAGTCTCAGCTGCATGGCAGTCAGGCACACACCTCAGCTTGTTGGCCTTGGATGAGACGGGAAGGACAGGTGCTATGTCCTTCCACAGTGAAACAGCATCTTTGCCAGGTTCTGTGGCTGGAATGGAGACTTGAAGTAGCGTGGGATCCCTGTCTTGGTGGGAGGGAGAGCAGCCCCAGTTACTTTCATTCCTCACTTTTACTTCAGATTGCCAGAGGAATTTTTGTGGAGTTAAAGAGTTCATGTTTGTGCTATATTTAAAGTCCAATCAGACTCTGAGCGAATGTCTATATTTTTGTGTGTGTGCCCTTCCTAAAAACTCTAGAATTGCTGTCTTGGTCTCCTCATCTTTCAAATGTGTCAGACCAGCACTGTCCAATCGAAATATAATTCGAGCCACAAATGTGAGCCACGTATGTCATTTAAAATTTTCTGGGGAATTCCCTGGAGGGACTTTGTGCTTCCACTGCAGAGGGCACGGGTTCAATCCTTGGTCTGGGAACTAAGATCCTGCATGCCATGCGGCATGGCCAAAACAAAACAAAACAAAACAACAAAAATAAATAAATAAATAAAATAAAATTTTCTGGTAACACTTTAAAAAAACTAAAAAGAATCGGGTGAAATTAATTTTGATAATACAGTTTATTTAACCCAAAGTATATCTGCAGTGCTATCATTTCAGTATTCATTAATATAAAAATTATTAATGTGCTATTTTACATTCTTTCTTTGGGGGAGGTATTAAGTCTTTTCTGACTAGCCACATTTCATGAGCTCAGTAGCCACATGTGGCTAGTGGCTTCTATATTGACTAGCACAGGGCCAGACCAGTGTTCCATCTCATTGTTGTTACTGGGTGGCCTCAAAAGGTTATGACACATCTTTGAAAGCTCTTGGTTTTTGTTGGTGGGACTTCGTTCCTGAACCCTCGATGCTCTGAGGCATTTCAGCCTGTAGTGGTGATGCGTTCCATTCATTTAGCCTCTTCTGGCTAAAGTGGTCCACGCCTCCCTTTTATTTGTCCCAAAGCAGTCTTCTGCCAAGGTTAGGCCAGAACGCTTTAGTTAAAAGTGGCAAATGATGGCTAGCAACTCCAGGATGTTGTGTCTCAGCATGTGTGCCGTTGAAGTCAAGAAGTACAGGAGGCTGTCATAGGAGGTGGGTTTTAATAAAGTATTGCCTGAAGGAAGGATGAAGATGGAAGAAGACAGCAGGTGGGTAGGACCAGGGTTGGGGTCCTCGGGGTGGGGGGAGATCCAGGGGCAAAGATGGTCTGTCAGTGAAATCCATTTCTGAATTGATTGTGGAACCACCATGAAATCCCCCTAGGATAGGCCTTAAGTTAGAAGCATAGAAAATTTCTGACACCCCCGCCAATTGGTGAAATGGAAAGGTGGTTTTGAGGTCAGCCAGACCAGAGTTTAAAATCCAGCCTCATTGTGTGGTTGGCGTTATGTTACTTTGGGAAAGTCACCTCCGGTTTTGGAGCCACAGCTTCTGCATCTGGAAAAAGGGGGGTAATAATCTTGACCTTAAAAGGTTGTTCTATGATTAAATGAAGCAATTCACGTGTTGCATCCAGCCAGTCCTTAGAAGGTTGTCCTTAGAAGGTGGTCAGTACACGTCAGTGATCCCTGACCCAGTGGTCTCCATTTGGGGAGATTGAGTCCCAGTGACAAAAGTTTTGGTAGTTCTGGAAACTTGATGACTTATCTTTAATAGGCAGAGTTAGGTAACAACAGAAAATATACACTTTTTTGGTTGTTGCTTTATTTTAGAACAGACTAGGATGAGACATCCCTTGGACCTTACACATCTTTCGTGTCAAAAGTGGTCTCAATGCTTTCATTTCAGGGATGCTCTGGCTCCTCCAAGTATTTCTGGATTTGTTTCAAAGCCTGTGGCACAGTGTTTAAAGGGACAAATCTTAATTCGTCGTGAACTGTCTACCATTGAGCTTCTACTCCTACTGGGCCTTCTGTCTCTTGTGCCCTTTCCCTCCTTTGTCTCTGCTCCATGAGAAACCAGACACCCCCCCGCCCCCCCGCCCCACCTGGAGACCTACCTGCATGTCCCCTTCTGTGGAGACTCCCTGAGCCTCCCCAAACTGCAGTACTTTCCAGATACTCCGGGCCCACAGTTGGTTGTTCACATTTCTGTCTCTCCAGCCGGCTTGTGAGTTCCTTGAGGGCAGAGATCATGGGTTACTCATTTTAGGGGGTTGGCACAGAGCAGCAGCTCAGTAAATGTTTGATGACTTAATTCGATTTTTTGGAAAAAGCTCAGATCATCTGGATTTGGGTCTAGTGAAGAGTAGGTGACCAGTTTTGGGTTTGGCCATTTGGTCAACACCAGTGTTTTGTGTTCTTTATCTAAGAAAATAGATTTTCTTAGAGCCGGCTCTGAAGCCCACGGCTCCCTTGGAATAATAAATCAGAGAGGGCTCCTTGGATGGCTCCTTTGACTTTACATGCTGTGGAGAATTTTTTAAAAGTTCCCCATCCCCCTTCCCTCCTGTTGTGTAAACTATTTCCTTAAAATGGTTGGGGGGCATCTGGGGTTATCATCCAGATTTGCAGGTATGGCAAATGGGACCCAGCATGTCTAAGGAGGTGGAAAAGGGGGGGGGTGCCTTGAGGTGGAAGGGACTTGACAATACCCTGTCCTTGCTCTAGAAGCTGGTCTTGGCCATGGGCCCTGGAATTGGACTTCAGAGGGCTGTTTGCAGAACAGCTGGTCACATGGGCCCCTTAGATGTGAAGTAGCTAAATGTGTGATTTGATGTTCAACCAGACCCCACCTTTGGTCGGATTCCCGTTTGCACATGCCAAAGATTCAGGGAAAATTTATGGGAGAAAACTGAGAATGTTCTGTTTATTTGCTTAATTTTTTTTTCTGTAAGTTTTCGAAAATGCTGTCATTGTTAACACTTTATGGCCCAGCTCAGCAAGTGAGCACAGGATCCCGTATTTCCTCAATGGTCAAGTTCCCACATTTTCATATTTCTGAAATTGGAATGTGTTTTACAGTAGATGTGTTCTGTTAGAGCACTATTTCTCCCTCTTTTTTTTTCTTTTTTTGTCTCAAAAAGCTATTATAAAATCGATGGTGTATCTAACAGTCTAAGGCACCTTGGAATTGAGGATATAGAGTGTCCTGTTCCTGGTGGGGTGGACTGTAAAGGGCAAAGTGCTGTTCACTTGCAGCATGTTATTTGTACATCTAATCCAGGGATGGTAAATAAATAATATGCATGCCGCCACTCCCCATTTTTAAGCTTGTGGCAGACATTGCTAATCAATCAGGGCAGTCTTTTCCATTGAATCTGGCCAGTGGCCTCAGAGCCCTTCTTACTATGATGCTACCACATGAAGCCAATTTGTCATTTCTGATCTAGTCATACACACACACACACACACACACACAAACACACATACCTGGGAAGAGAGGTGGAGTTACTTGCCCAGAACCTCAGTGAATAGGCGGAGCTACTTCAAGCCTCAGATTTCTTAATTCTTCAACCAGTGCTTTTCCTACTATTTGCACATATACTATGTCAAAAGGAATTAATTTGGTCTTGAGAAATAGTGAGAGGATCTTGACTCCTCCCTTCCCTGTTATAATTAGATACCCTTGGGGTTGTCATCAAAGCAGGGCTGGATAACCTGCTTCTCTGTCTGATCCCTGAGTGATCAAAGGGGAGATGTAGTGGCTGGGCCACTGGGTTGGGTGGTGTTGCCCGCTCGCTCACTCCTGTGCTATAGATGACGTGGCAGAGGGGCAAGGCAGGCCCTGGGGTTCCTGGATGACCACCTGGGTTTATGACGGGTTACACTCTAAGACCATAGTCGAGTTCCTCAGTCCCTGGGCATCTTAATTTCTACATCTGGGACCTGAGATGGACATAATCCTTCAAAGGAGTGAAATGAGACAGCATATTTAAAAATGCTTTTTAAACTCTGAAGCCCTACATGTGGGTTATTTTGTTTTGTTTTTATTTTATATGTGTTCATTTTTATAACTAGCGTTAATCACTAATTATTAGTGCCCTGTTGGGTAGATTGTATAAACCCAGAGTCACAGATGGGTGCCCACAAGGTGAATTGGCCCCTTATCTTTTTTGTTTTATTTGATTTGCTGGCCTAAGGTTTAAAAAGTTCAGAACTTTTCAGCCTTTGCAGTGTATGTGTTCTCCTGTTTTGAGTCAGTTTCCAACCTCTGATTTCAATACTGTATGTGACCTGCTGCGCCCTAGAAGGCACTGGGGTCTGCACACCCCGGTGTACCCTCTGTTTGTTAATCTGCTAAGTGGGAGAACAGCCTATTTGTATACCCCTCACAGGCTTCTTGCAAGCATCCCATGTGTTAACGGACTCAAAAATGCTTCATAAACAGGGAAGAGCTGGAGAAACATGTTGGTGACAACTCCTTTCTTTTCTTAAAAAGGAAAGGAGGGAGGCTGAGGTGAGGATGGTATTGAGTCAACAGAAAAATGATATAAATATTTTGGCTGACAAAGCAGAAGGAGGCTTCACATATAAGCTAAAGAGAAAAAATGGAGTCAGGTGATACTCCGCTCCCCAGTCTGCTATAGAAAACACAGGAACACTTGCTTTCTAGTGAAGCGAGTTCTGTGTCAGGGATGGAATCTCTGATTCCCAGGGGCCAGCCCTGGTCCTAGGGGGGATCCAGGGAGAGACGAAATCTCATATCTCCCCCATGGGTGGAAATGACTCGTACCAAGTGGAGGAGGTCTGAGTGTCCCTCAGCAAACCCCTGGCTTGCAGTTTGCTGGTAACATTAAAAGTCAGAAGCTGTTTTGGCTCCCTTTCTAGATGTGTTATTGTCCAAGACAGCATGCCTGAGGGGCTAGCCATTCTACCGCTCAGCTTTGAGCCTCCTCCTGGACAAATTCTCACCAGCCCCAACATTCTTACAGAGAATTGAGAATGGGAATTTTTATCAGGTGAAATTTTGCAGAGAATTTGTGTTCTGTTTTATTTTGGGCTCAGAGTTTTGCGAGACAAGTGGACGTAGCCAGAGCCCTTGGAATACCCAGAGAGAATAGATGAAGACATTTTTGGATGCTGGAGATTTTTTTTTAAAATTTCATCAACTGGGGAAAAATAACTATAAAAATTTAAGTACATTATGTGGGTGTTTCTTATAATGTATGCTGGAAAAGCAGAAAGTGAAACTGATCTGAAATAAAACTGAAACTGGCCTGAAATGAGGCCTCAGGGAAGGAAAACTTCCCTGGGGTGCTACTAGCTTGAGGTGGAATTTGTTGTGAGGCTAGTCTTTGCATCAGAGGTGTCTAGAGCTAAAAGGGCTCATGGAGATTATTTAAGTCTGTACCATCCAATATGTATTGGTAACCACTAGCTGCATGTGGCTATTGGGCAATTGCAATGTGGCTAGCCTAAATTGAGTTGCGCTGTTAAGTGTAAGATTCACACTGGGTTTTATTTTATTTATTTATTTTTTATTGAATTATAATTATGTCTTCTCTAGGTCTGGATCTTAAAGACTTAGTAGGAAAAAAATGACTGTAGAAGATCTCAGTCATTATTTTTAAGATACGGTTTACAGGTTGAAATGATAGCATTTTATATATTGTGTTAAATAAGATATATTATTAAAATTAATTTTGCTTGCTTTTATTTTCATTTTTTATAATGTGGCTACTAGAAAATTTGAAATTACCTATGTGGTTTATATTACATTCCTGTTGGACTGTGCTGATCTAAGGCAACCTGCATCCCCCAGAGAGGGGGAGTAGCTTGCTCAGGGTCAGGTCACAGGGCAGCTTCATCAGGTCACTGGACAGACTACAAGACTCAAGAGTTTGGGATTGAGAAGGAAAGATGATGTAGTGGTGTAGGTATCGTCATAACTAGGTGGTTAAAATGGAGGGGTAATGGGGAACTTGAGAAAGGGACAGACAGAGAGAGAGAGATACTAGTAATTCAGCGGGAAAAAATTACACTGCTTCCCACTTTGCTTATCCATTCCCCTAAACATTAATTAAACACTTTGGAAGAAAGTAAACCTAACAAGATGAGCAAAAACAAATCTAAAAGATTACCCCTGACAATTTCTCTGATTGCCAAAAAATTTCCATCTTTTGAGTCTTTAACTAGGGTCTTTTTGAATCAGAGTACAGTTCAGGGCTGGTTTGGGCATAAAAACCCAGGTTTTTATGGGTTTTTAAACCCATAAAATTTTAAATCCATAGCGGCTATGGATTTTGGGTCCTGGGGGGCTGGAAGCCATTCTTTTACGAAGTCAGGTCTGCTCCCTGTAATGATTTAGGAAGCAAGGCTTCTAGAAAACCCAGAGGGCATATAACCAGAGTGGACAGAGTGGCAGGGTGGGGAGGTTACCTAGCTCCCCTGGCGTAGAGACCTGGAGGAGGGTGACTAACCTTGCAGGGAGCTGCAAAGCTAAACTTGAACCCAGGTCTCACTTTCCAGCCTAGTACTCCTGCTCTTAGTGGTTTGAAAGGAGCTTGAGCTATGTGTTGGAAATTCAACCTTACAAATTTTTTTTTCTTTAATCAGGAACTCTTTCTGTCAAAAGACTGAAGTTTAGCATTCTTATTTGTCTCATTTGATTTTTGCAAAGTAGAATTTGTCTGCCTTGAACTATAATCATTGCACATTTGTTGGCTTGTTATATGCCAGGCACTGGGCTAAGCATTTAACATCTATTATCTCATTTAATACAATCACCCTGGAAAGTAGGGATTTTTCTTTTCTTTCTTTTCTTTTCTTTTCTTCCCTTTTCTTTTCTCTTCTCTTCTCCCCTCCCCTGCCCTCCCCTCCCCTCCCCTCCCCTTTTTTGAGAGAATTGATATTCAGAGGTGAATGGAATTGCCCAAGGGCACACAGCTTGTAGGGGGCAGTTGGATTCAAATTCAGATGGATGCCAAATTCCAGGCTCTCAACAGCCCTTTGAGGAAAGTGAAGTAACCAAGATGTGGAGTTGGTGATTGGCTAGACCCTGAATCTAGCTCCTTAGATGCGCTGCCCATGCCCTGCTCTAAACCTCACCGTGAGGGGATTGTCCTGAACTGTTGTGTCATGGGAACTTGCCCTCCCCACTCTGAGGACCTGGGTACGGCACTTGCTGTCTCCCGTTCCTCAGCCCCCAGGGCGCCTCGGTGGACCCGGGCTATGTGTTTCATGCACACAGAGCCTTTAACGCCGCATTTGAAAACAGTTGCAGAAGGTTTGCTGTAATTAATTACATTTGACATACTTGGAATCGGGGCCTCCTGGATTCAGAATGCAAATTTATGCCCAGACAGATGTAAGGTATGCTTGGAGCCAAGAGCTCTGGCACATCCCAGCCAGGGCCTGCAGCATCGCTTGCTGCCCTGATGGGACTACTGTCACAGGCAGTGAGTGGTGGAGGCAGGACTCAAACTTGGGGATACCTGGAGCCCACAGGCTTTTGGAGGAGAAATAGCCCTGGGCTTTAGGGCAGGAACCATGGGTTCTAGTCTGAGCCCTGCTCCTAACTCAGCTGTGGTTTGGGGAATCTCTTTTCCCTCTTTGGGTCTCAGTTTCCCCTACTATACAATATAAGGGCTTAGACTAGGTGGTCCTTCCCTCCCCTCCCCTTCCCCCCCCCCTTGTCCTCCCCTCCCCTCCCCTGACCTTCCCTTCCCTATTAATTAGAGAGTCAGAACTTGGAGTGCTGGCTTTTGGGAGTATTAACAATTGAGGTGAGAAAGGCTTGTAATAGGTAGGTAAGCAGGAGGCTGTTGGAACACAGAGAGGGGTATACAAGACAAGGCCTGGTATCTAGACAAGATGTTGCTAATCTCCAGGACTCCACATAGAGAAGTTATTTATTCTGCATCAGTCCCTCCTCCTACCCACATATACTCATCTCACCATCTGTATTAGATATCTATTACTGTATAACACATCACCCCAGAACTTAGTGGCTTAAAACAACAATAATCATTTCTTGTCTCTCGTGGTTTCTGTGGGTTGGGAATTTGGGAGTGACTCAGCTGGTCAGTATGGTTCAGGGTCTCTCTGTAGTTGTGGCCAGATGGTGGCTGGGGCAGGGGTCGTCTTAAAGGCTTCCCCACTCTCTTGTTTGGAGCCAGGGCTTGGAAGACTCGAACAGATGGGGCTCCTGGAGCATCCATCCATCCATCATCCGTCCACCTCCCCACCCATTTATTTATCTATCTGTGTATCTATTTATGTATCTATCTATTTTTCTATCCATCCATCTATCTACTTGATATACCTATATCTATCCAATCTGTCCATCTATGTATCTAATCTATATCTATCTAATCTATCTATTTATCTAATCCACCTGTCTTTCCATTTATCTCCATGTGGTCTGTCCAGCATAGAGATACTTGGCTGGACTTCTACATGGCACCTTGAGGCTCTGAAGGCACATGTCCTATGAAGACATAGAGCCAAGCAGATGCAGCATCTCCTTGAATGATTTAACCTCAGACATCATGCAGCACAACTTCCACGTCAGTCTGTTGGTTGAGGCAATTATAAAAGTGTGCCCCAGTTCAAGGGGAGAGATATAAACTCCACCTCTCCATGGAGTTGTGTCAACGTCACGTTGAGTATGTAGGATAGAATATATATTGATGTGGCTCTTTGGAAAACACAGGCTGACATTCCATTTGTCTACTCACCAACCCATCTGTCTAGCTAGCTCTTCACATATTCATCCTTCTCTCTACTGACCCACTCATCCACCCATTTCATCTTTCCTTCCTTTGGACGTCTGTCCTTCCTCATGACTATCTGCTTATCCATGCATCCCATTCAATCACCCAGCACATTTTGAGCACCTAATATGAGCCAGGGACAGCTAGGTGCTTTCAATAACAAACTCAAGGGGAGAATGAAACTAATGTTTATTGAGACCCTACTCAGTGTTAGTCTTTTTATCCTCAAAATAACTCCGTAGCATAGAATTATTGTCATCTTTATTTACTGATGAGGAAACCAAGGCACAGAGAAGTAACTTGCCCAGGGTCATTCAGCTAATTAGTGTCAGAGCCAGAATGTAAACTCAGGACTTCCTGATCACGCTCTCCCTGGTTATCTCCATTCTGTTTCTGAGTATGAAATGGCTGTCCAAGAGTTGGTTCTACACTTCTATTTTTTTTCTAAGTGAAAATAGGTTCTTTTGTTTCCTGATTATAAAAAAGATATCATTACAAAAACATTCAAGCAGTTTAGAAAAACATGATTATTCTTTAAAAAATCACCCCAAATCCTACCACTGTTCTTATTTTGATGGACATTATTCAGGTCATCTCTCTGCATATTTAAATATATATGTAAATATTGATAGACCTGGGACTATATTCTTCATGCTGTTCAGTAGCCTGCTTTTCTTTTTTCTTTTTAAACTCATTGATATCTTTTTTTCATCAGTAAATTTGTTTATTATTTTACTGACTGCATTGTATTTCCACGGTGTATGTGTCCTCAAATTTAGTGCCTGTAGGATTTTGGTTATTTCTAATCTTTTTACATGTGATTTTACATTCATTTGTATGGTGATCTCCTTGGCATCACTCACTAAAAGGCTGATCGCTGAATCACAGCATATTCACATTCTACAGGTGGTATCAGTTACATTTCTACCAAGAGATTGGTAGTGCTCATTTTACACATTGTGGCCATCACCTTGTATTGCCAATACAAGGAAGTAACTCATTTGTCCTTTCATGAATGGATAAATAAAATGTGGTATAGACATACAATGGAATATTATTCAGCCTTAAAAAAGAAGGAAATCCTGTCATATGCTACAATATGGATAAACCTTGAGGACATTATGCTAAAGGAAATAAGCCAGCCTCAAAAAAACAAATACTGTATGATTCCACTCATGTGAGCTATCTAAAGTAGTGGCGCTCATAGAAATAGAAAGTAGAATGGTGGTTGACAGGGGCAGGGGGAAGGGGGAAATGGGGAGGGGGTGTTTAGTGGGTATAGAGTTTCAGTTTTGCAAGTTGAAAAAGTTCTAGAGATCTGTTGCACAACACTGGGAATGTACTTAGCACTGCTGAACTGCACACTTTAAAATGTTTAAGATGGTTTTAAGAAAAATTTAACATTTATTTAACTTAACAAATTAGCAGTTTGTCTTGTTGGAACATACACACAAGAAATACTTGTGCCTGTATACCATTGGAAATGTGCACAAGTGCTCACAGTAGAACTGTTCGTAATATCAAATACCTGGAAACAACACAAAAAGAATTTATAGAAATAGTCACCCTTATTTCTTCTATTATTTTACATAGGTTTTGTTTTCTTACATTTAAATTGTTTATCCATCTGGAATGTATTTGCTTTAAAGGAGGGGCAAAGGGATCAGGCTCTATTTTTTTTCCAAATGGTGAGCTCCTTGCTGCAACATCAATAATTGAATGATCCATCTTTTCCTCCCTGATCTGAAATGCCATTTTAATCTTATATTAAATTTCCATAGACTTAGGTCTATTTCTGGACTCTGTTATGTACTTTGGGTGTACAGGTATCACACTGTTTTAATTTGATCACTTTAAAATAAACTTCAATCATATCTTAAGAACAGACTTATAAACTGGCATATAAATTGCCACCTGCAGTGCTTACCATGTTGGGGCAGCTTTCTGGTGGGCTCCTTCACCAGACAGACTCTCCTTGGTACCCACACTGGCATCAGTGCCATTATAGATATGGAAACTGAGGTTCAGTGAGGTTAGGTAACTTGCCATAGGTAGGTAGTTGGTGCTCTCATTCACATCTGGGAAGTGGCAGAGTGGAGATTGGAGCCTGGGTCTGAACAAGCTCAGAGCCTGTCGAGTTCCTTTAACAACATGCTGTGTCTCATGGATGCACGGATATCTTTCTTTAGACACCATGCATGCCTTGATCCCCATCATGCCTGGCACAGAATGGTGCTAGTATGTGCTTCTTGAATTGGAAGGGAAGCAATTCATGGCTTATCAGAAATGGATATTATTAAACAGATTATTCGCTGGCTGCAGTTAGACGTACGGTAACATTTGTTTTAATAAGTTAATTTTTAAATAATTAAAATATTACAGAGAACTCAGAAAATAGAGAAATAAAATTGTGCTAAATATATTCCAGCCCCCTTATATTCACTATTTTGGTGCATTTCCTTCCTGTTATTGGATAAGCATATTTTTATTGTTTGAATCATAATGTGTTAGAGTTTTGCCTCCTATCTTTTCCTTCCCCCATTTTTTCTTTGTCTTCATAAACATCATTTTTCAAGATTGCACAATATTCACAGAAGAGAACAAACATAGTTTATTTAACCCATATTCTGTTGGCGAACATTTAGGTTGGTCCTAATTTTTCTCTTTTATAAAATTACACTGTAATGAACATCTTCTTATATTAAATATCCTGTTTTTTAAAAAATTTATTTATTTTTGGATGCGTTGGATCTTCATTGCTGCGCGAGAGCTTTCTGTAGTTGCGGCGAGCGGGGGCTACTTCTTTGTTACGGTGCGGGGGCTTCTCATTGTGGTGGCTTCTCTTGTTGCGGAGCCTGGGCTCTAGGCGCGCGGGCTCAGTAGTTGTGGCTCACGGGCTCTAGAGCGCAGGCTCAGTAGTTGTGGCGCACGGGCTTAGTTGCTCTGTGGCATGTGGGATCTTCCTGGACCAGGGATCGAACCCGTGTCCCCTGCATTGGCAGGCGGATTCTTAATCACTGTGCCACCAGGGAAGTCCCTATTCTGATATTTTAAAGCCATCTCCTTTGAATATATTCCCAGAGAGATTACTGGGTCAAGGGGAGATATTAGTTTTGGGCATTTATTGTTACTAAGCTTTGGGAACCTGTGTTGATTCGGAAAAGAACCATAGTTGAGTTCTTTAAAGACTGTTTCATCGACTTTATTATTATGAAAGGAATTCCTGTTCAGTGAGGAAACCTAGAATATATATGCAAAAAAGAAAAGATTCCATAATTGCACACTTTTCCAAGATGATCTCTGGTAATTTTGTGTCTATCCTTGCATTATTTATTTATTTCAATATTTATTTTTCAGTAAATTATTTTTAATTTCATTTTATTAGCCGGAATTCTCTAATAATTCATTTTTCTGCATTTATGTTGATAAACCATTTTTGGATGATGATCCTTTGTCTTTTGAGATCCTAAATACCTTCTGAATTTATCCATCCATCAACCATCCATTAAATATTTGTTCCAACTATGGGTGGCAACCATTGATAGTTGCCAAGGTGCTTAATCAATATGGTTTCTGTTCACAGCCATCTGTAATGTGCCATGGAAAGTGTTCGGTGCTCTAAGACTGATTGACAAGGGTGTTTGGTGGAGGGAAAGTTGAATCCTGGTAAAGAAAATCCAGGGCAACTTCCTGGAGGAAGTGGCATTTGCGCTTGGCTTTGAAGGATAGATAGGATTTGAGGGTCTAAAGAAGGGTCTGTGGGAGGAAGGAGATGGAGCAGTGCATTTTGGGCCAATAAAATGGCATGAATCATCAAAGAAAGATGAACTTAGCTTTAGTGAATTTTTAGTGTCGAGTATATTTTATTATAAATGTAATTCTTTGAAAGCTGATGAGTCACAAAATTCTGCCCAAATGTGGTTATCCTTTATGTGGGCCCACCAGAATGTTCAGTTAATCATAACTCTTGTCTCTGAGGGGGTGGGGTCGGTGGGGGGAAGATGGGGGCAAGGGAAGACAGGAAGAAAGCCAGTCTTTGGTAAATTGGTCTCAGGTAGAACAGTTTTTTAACTTTGCAAAGTGCTTTTGCAAATGCAGTCTCATTCCTCCCTCCTGGTATCCTGACTGAACTGACCCTTGCAAGGCCTGTGACTTGTTCAAAGTCTCAGAGCAAGGGAGGAGCGGTGCTCGGCAGTGGCTATCAAACTTTCATGACTGACCCACAGGAAGAAATACATTTTATAAATAAAGCAAAAGCAGGGAACAGTGTTTACACTTAACCACTTGCATGCATTGTGATACTTCCTATTCTCTTCTATTTTATTTTTAAAAAATGCTGGCTGTGACTCATTAATTTGATTTCAAGACCCAACAATGGGTCATGACCTGCTGTTTGAAAACTGCTAGCCTGGAGGCCCCTGAAAGCTGGACGTCGAATTCTCCTGTCAGGACCTCCCAGCCGTCCTGAGGAGGTAGAACCCAGAGCTCCTTTCCCCCTCCTGGCTAGCAGGTGAGGAATAGATCAGGTATGTCCTGCCTGCCTGGCTCTCCCATCCTTGTGATGAATATTGATCTTTGTCACTTCCCATTGAAGATGTGAATGCATGAAGCAGGCAGCTGTGGAGTTCCTGAGCTGGTGAGCTGAGCTTGCAGATAAGCTTGGACCAAGTTTCCCACAAGTGATTAGGAGGCTCAGGGGTTCCAATGAGCCACAAGGAGCAAAATCATTAATGGAGATTATCTCAGAGAGGTATAGGATTATAGGTCTTTTTTTTTCTCTTTTGTGTACATATTCTAAGTTTTCTTTAGAATCAATATGTGTGTATGTGTGTGTGTGTGTTACGGAAATGTGTTAAACTAATATCTATCCTTGACCCAGTAATCCCTCTTTGGGAATGCATACAAAGGAGAAGATTTTAAAATATCAAAATATTTTATGTACGAAGATATTCATTACAGTGTAAGTTTACAGAAGCCCAGCATGAGGTCTGGTAGGAGTATGCGTTGTGTGTGGGACCAAGTGCTGGGGCTCCTGGTGCTGCTCTGGCCCCAGGAGAAACAGTCATTAGGTTGCTGCTCTGAGAAGCAGTACAGAAGAATGACTAAGGATGTACACTTTATAGTCAGACTACCTGCATGCAAAACCCAGATCTGCCCCTTCTAGACCACATGACTCTGGGAAAATTATTAACCTCTCTTTATGTCAGTTTCATCATCTACAAAATGGGTATAGTGAGAATTAGATGAGGAAATATTAAAAGCACTAGAACAGTGCTTGACACATAGTAAGTCCTACGTGAGGCCTAGCTTGGCTAATTCCATCTGAATTTTTTTCTTGCACAGAAGATGGAAACTTCATGTAGGCCCACTTGTCGTTTGTCTGAGTCCATTTGGGGTATAGGACACAGAGAGTGGAAGGACCGTAGGACTGGATGCGAAAGACCAAGTGTTAAGGGCTGTCCCCCTTATCAGGCCTTAGCTGAGTGTGGGGTGTTATTTTCCCTCTTGGAAACATTGTTGTCTAGAATATGAGATAGCGAGTTTTTTCTGCTCTGCCTTGCAGAATTGTCATGAGGATAAAAAAACACGTTCATCCGTAAAATGAAGAGATTGGACTTTTGAGATGTCCAGGAGTTTTATTATGCATTCTGTCTGTGGTTGGTTATGGGTTCTGTGGATAGCCCATAGTGGGAAAGAGATGCCAAGATTGATTAGTGATGTCTCACTTTTGCTACCCCAGGGCTGCATGGCTTCCGGGCCCCACCTAACCCATGGCTGGGTGGTTCTAAGGCTGTGTAGCACTGTAACCAGGAAATGGGAAGTCGTATTTTCCAGATGTATACATTAAAATATCTTAAATCTACAATAACTAAATGTGGGTGGAACTGGCATAGGCATGGACAGGCAGATAAATGGAATAGATTACAGTGCAGAAACAGACCCAGTGGATCCTGCTATGTATTAACTTTAGTTCTAGTACCACCCAATTTCTGTTAATGTTGCTCTTAAGGTATTTTAATATTTGATAAACATCTCTCCCGATTATTCTGTTTTCAAAATTCTCATTCGTCTCACTCATATATTCTACCAGATGAACTTCAGAATCACTTTTTTCAATGTAAAAATTGCCTTGTGACTTTAACCGCATTAAATAAATGTATGCATTGAATTAAGTAGGAAGGACATACAATACTGTTTTTTTGCCCAGTAATGTGGTCTCTCTCTTATTCATGTTCCCTTATATGACCCTCAGTAAAATTCTGTAGTTTTCCACATAAGTTTTGGACATTTCTTTCTAAGTATATTCCTAGGTATTTGATATTTTTGACTGCAATTGTAAGTGGGATAATTTCTCTCATTGTATATTTTGCCTAATTAGTGCAAGTACATAGAAAAGCTACCCGTTTTTATGTGTTGGTTTTTTGTTATTGTTGTAGTGGATAGCATACTATATTGTCTTCGTAGTTCCAGTAGTTTTTTTGGGTTTCTAGGTAGGTGGTAATATATGCAAACAATACTCATTTCCCTTCTTCTTCCTCAATATTGTCCCTTTTACCCCTTATAGTATGGGTTGACTAGACCTCCTAGAGCCATTTGAATAATAGTGGGAATAACAGGTATTCTTGTATTATTTCTTATTTTAGTGGGAGCCATTCTAGTGTTTTGTAATCAAGTATGAAGTTTATTTTGGTTTCCGATATGTATTCTTTATAATTGAGTAAGTATCGTTCTGAGTTGCTGAGTTTTTTCCCCTCTTTCTTTCTCCCGCTTTGTTCCTTCGTTCCTTCCTTTCTTTCTTTTCTTTTCTTTCTTTCTTTTTTAAATTTTATCAAGATGAAGGTGAGTGGTATGATTTAGGAGTGATTTTTACTTTTCTGTGTTTGAATTTTTCTTTTGCAAGGAGTGTGAATCATCCCCTCCCCCACTATAAAGCTATTTAGTAATGAGAGGGGGAAAAAGGATGATGGATTTTTAACAAATGCCTTTTCATTATGTACCCATGTGGCCATATGTTTTTCTTACTTTGATCTGCTGATGTGATGAATTATATTAATAGATTTCCTAATATTAAACCATCCTAGAAGGAACCCATTTCGTTCATGGTGTTTCATTGTTTTAATACATCCTGAGTCCATTTAGCAGTGTTTTGTGACTATATTCACTGGTGAGATCGTCCTGCAGTTTTATTTTTAGTGAGCTGTTTTTGGCATTTTTTTATGGGGCTTTTGCTAGTACAGTGGGTTGTAAATTGGAAAGCTTTCCATCATTTTCAATGATCTGGAACAGGAGGATAGATACATTTCAGATTGCATCCCTATTGGAGGTGACTGCCGAGATTGCTGTGTTGAGAAGGATTCTGAGGCCCTGTCATGTGTAAACAATTTAGTGTTTTGGAAGAGTCTAGGAAATGAGAGTTTAAGCATGCATACCAGATGTATATTTGTAGTCCCTGCCAGGAATGATTTATATTGCATGGGAATTATCTATCTTTTGAAAGTTTAAAAGGACTTGTCTTTAAAACGCTCTATCTTTTTAGGCTTTGGACATAATTATTTTCCACTGTTATAATAATTTTTAATTTTTAATAATAATTTGGCTTTTATAATAATAATTTAATAATTTTTTGGCTTTTGCTCTTGTTGAAATAGTTTTGGTCATTTATATTTTCTTAGAAATTTATTTCATCAAGAATTTGAATTGTATTTGCATAGAACAACAGAAAAAAAATATACATATATATTATATTTTAAATGCCTCTGTTTGGTTATATTTCCTAATCTGATTTTCTTGTAGTTGTATTTTTTTCTGTTTATTTTTTGGTTGAATGCTAATATCCAGGCCAATTTATTATTTTTGTACCCCACCTCTTAAAATTTTAAAGTTATTTATCAATTCTAACTACCTAAAAATTTCCAAATTATTATATATATGTTAAATAAATCTACCCTTCTGCTTTCTTTAGATTTTTAAAAAACGGAATCCTTAGCTCTTTATTTTTTTCTGTTTAGTAATACAGGTGCTTAATCAATGAATTTTCCTCTGAGTACATTTTTGGTCACATCCCATAAACCTTACTGTGAAGTATTGTTACTATTTTCTCCTCTAAATATTCTGTAATTTTAGTTTTGATGCTCTCTTTAGCCTGCAGATTATTTCAAATATAATTTAAATTTTTGTGTGATTCCCTTTTTTACGTTAGTATTTATTTTTATTCATTTTTAGTTTATTGTAAGAGAATGTTGCCAGTGATAGTTCTGCTTTTGGTAATTTATAGGCATTTTTGGATTCCTCTTTAAATATTAGTTTGTGTAAATGTTTCATTTGCTTGCAGAAGTAGTAATTTCCTCTTTTAGGGTTTATTATTTGCTATATACATATATTTCCCCATTTTATATATCATCAGCATTATTAATTATATTTTTCAGATTCCCTATAGGGGTCCAGTCATATTGCTTTTTCATTTATTATTTCAAGAATTTGAGAATCTGTTAATGTCTTAGCATACTATGTTTCTTTACTATGTCTTCCCATACTATGTTTCTTTTGCTCTTTACATTTTACTTTATATATTTTGTTGCTAGGTTATTTAACAGAAATTTACCTGCTTACTACATTTTATTATGGGTTGTACCCTTAATCTGTAAAAATAGGCCCTCCTTGACCTATTTTATGCTTTCTACTTTCAGTTATAGTTTTTCTAATTTTTATAATGCGTTTTCTGCTTTCACCTTTAGTTGTAATGATTTTTATAAAGCACTTCCTACTTCATGTTGTTGGAACTTACCTGATAAAATTTTATATATTTATTTCACTTTTAACCTTTCTATGCCCTTTAAAAAATTGCTATCTTTCTTTCAGATGGCATGCAGTTTTTTATATTTAAAAACTCGGAGTTTTGAGTATCTGTGTCTTTTGGAACTTACCCCTGTTTATATTTGTTATAATACCTAATGTGTTGTTTTTTTTTTACTTCTTTCATCTAATTATAGTTTTCTTTTTTTTCTAAGTACTTGTATAACTAAGAAGATATTTTTTATTCCTTCTTATGTAAATGTCATCTTGGATGAATAGAGCATTTTGGGTTACATATTTTCTCTCTCAGTACTCTATAGATGTTCTGTAGTCTTATGTTGTTAATATGGAAGACGGTAATTCAGAGGCCACATGGTATTTTACTTTGTGGTTGATCCTGTACCCCATTGCCATCCTTCCTGAATGCCTGTCATGTTCTTTTTCCCCCGTGAAATCCCAGGGTTATTCCAGGCAATATGTATGTTTGGTGTCTTGTAATTCGTTTGCTAGGTACATGGTATGTACTTTCAGTCTGTAGATTTAGCTCGCAGTAATAGAGAAATTTTTGTTCTGTGTGTTCCACTGGTCTCATCTCTTTTTGGAATGGCGTTTAATCATTTATATCCATATATCCCTATTATTTGTTTTCCATAATTATCTCTTCTTTTGATTGTTTTAATCTCTTTTTATTTATTTCCTCTGAGTTTTATGAGTGCTTCTCAAGCTTATCCTTTGCATTACATACTCAGTTTTTTACCCTGACAGTTCTGCTGTTTACTGCTTCTGATGCTGGTTTTAATTCTGCAGCAGCATTATTTGGTTCCTTGTTCTCCTTAATTCCTTGAGCTTCCTTTTCATTTCACTCTGCTGTCATTTAGTTTTATTGAGAGGGCAAAGGAGAGTGTGTCTAACATTTATTTCAGTTTCCTAGAGTAAAAACTATGTTTTATATGTCCCTTCTCTGCATCTTGAGTGGAAGGCTTATCTCCTTTTTTTTGTTACACAATTTTGTTTCATTTGCCCTCCCCCTGTTTGCGTCCTTTACTCATTCTAAATAAGGAAAGGTATGTTTTGGTCTGGTATTAAAATGATATCAGTAGCTGCTTCCTCAGATCTGGAAAGGGGAGGGCCAGATGTTGGAAGTTGATATGATGGATGAGTGATGCATCAGCCTGAACTTGATGCGGCTGTAGGTTTTCTCAGTCTGGGTTCCATCGTTAGTTTGGTTCAGTAAAGCAACACTGTGATGTACCCAGTGGGCTATGCCCAGATTCTTTCCTGATGGGCTCGGGGTTGAACTGAAAAGCTCTACCTGGAAGAAGCTTAGCTGCCACTGGGATTTCTATGTGGAAATTCCATAAAGGGGAGGGGGGGGGCGGTCCCTCTAGGTCCTGTCACAGCCCCTCCATCTCACCCCCAGCTGCCTTTGGTTTTCATCTTAGCAATTCTGTGTTGGAATCTCAAGGAGGGTGGCTGTGAGATGATCCACTGTGATGCCTCTTGATTTGTTCCTGTGTCCCTAACATCTAGCACCGAGTCTTCAGTGGGTGACTTGTGTGTGAAATCCTCTTCTAAATTTTAGGACCTCCTTTTAGTTTTTAATTGTGGTAAAATACACATAAAATTTATCATCTTCACCATTTTTATGTGTACAGTTTAGTAGTGTTAAGTACATTCACGCTACTGTGCTGTCAATCTCTAGAACTTTCTCATCTTGCAAAACTGAAACTCTATTCATTAAACAACTCCCCATTACCCACTTCCCCTGGCCCCTGGCGACCCCCATTCTACTTTCTGTCTATGAATTTGACTACTCTAAGTATCTCATATGAAAGGAATCATACAGTATTTGTCTTTTTGTGACTGGCTTATTTTACTTAGCATAATGTTCTCAAAGTTCATTCACATAGTAGCATGTGTCAGAATTTCCTTCCTTTTTAAGGCTGAATAATCTCCCATTGTATGTATATACCAAATTTTATCTGTTTATCTGTCAGTGGACACTTGGGTTGCTTCCACATTTTGGCTATCATGAATAATGCTTCAGTGAACATGAGTATACTATATTATCTCTTCGAGATTCTGCTTTCAGTTCTTTTGGGTATATACCCAGAAGTGGTATTGCTGGATCATATAGTAATTCCATGTTTAACTTTTTGAGAAAACCACCATACTGTTTTCCTCCTATTTAAAAAAAATGATTATGGAAAGTTTCAAAAGTATGCAGAGTGAACAAAGTTGTATAATGACCCTTCATGTTCCATTGTCCAGCTTCAACAGTCATCAGTATGTTGCTATTCTTTCATCATCTATACCTCCACCTGCTGTCCCCAGTCGATGATGGTGGTGGTTATTAAATTATTACAGCTGTTTCAAGAAGAACTTGCATAAGTAAAATGGACAGTTGTAGCTGAAGGTTTTGATAAATGGATATACATGTGTAACTCATATCCCTACTGCAGTATGGAACCTTTCTGCCTCTTGGAAGCTCTCCTTGTGTCCTTTGTCAGTTGCCACCTCCTCTTCCAGAGGCAACCGCTGTTCTGATTGTCTTCATGTTAGACTAGTTCACCTGGTCTAGATGTAAAGTTTATATAAATAGCACCTCCTGTTTTTATATTCCTGTGGTCAGTCTGTGGGGTGTTGGTGGTCCCTGTGTCACCTGCCTTACAGGACTCTGCTCTTTCATCTTTTTGCAGGTTTGGGGTTCAGTGTCAGGTTAGGTAACCACTGCCTTTGGTTTTTGTTTTTATTCTGTCCTGCTGGTGTTACAACTTAGGAACCCAATGAAAAAGCCCCAACATTTCCCCAACATTTAAAACTCATTGTATTTAACTCCCCTTTTTGTTATAAAAGCAGTTATTCATATATTAAAAACTTGAAATATAGAGAATTAAAGGAAAATAAATCCATCATTGTTATATCACTTTGTAATCATGATTAGCGGTTCTCTTCATTAAGTTTGTCTTTTTTCTAGATGTACTTTTTTTCTGTTGTGTAATATAACTATCATCATAGTGCATACAATTTTATATCCTGCTTTTTTCACTTAACACTGAAACGTCAGTGTTTTCCTAGCTAGCTCCATGAACATAACAGTGGTCCTTTTTTATTGGCTCCATAGTTGCTGTAGTAGGGGCTGTCATTTGAGCACTTACACTGTGTCTTGCACTGTACTAAGTCTTATTAACTCATTGGATCCTCACAACATACCTGTGAGGTATGTACTGTTCCTCCCATTTTACAGGTGGAGAAATTGAGGCCAAGTGAAATTAGTCACACATTTGGTGAGCAGGGAAGCCAGGAGCCAAACCCAGGCATTCTGGCTCCTATCCCCAACACTTAGGCACTGTAATTAACTTCATCATTCCTTTGAGTGGGCTGCACAGGGGTCCTTTCCTCCATCTTACAGATGAGTAAACTGAGGCACAGAAGGGAAAAGTGACTTACCTGAGGTGAGGCAGCAAGGAAGTGACAGAGCTGAGGCTGGAACAGCACCATCCTTTCTCGCTGTTTCTAGAGGTCCTTTGTTCTGCTTTGGGGGGTTCTGCCTTGTGTCCAGTTCTGCCACAGGGTAGATCACCCCCTTTATTCCAAGCTTCTGGTTTTCCTTTTATTCTCATTCTCTGTCATCCTTCCAGCAGCCTCCAAGTCTTCTTGCCTCTCTGGACCTCAGTTTCTTTATCTTTAAAATGGGCACCTCCTTTCTCCCACTCCCCTCTGGGCTGCTGTCGCTTCAGCCCTACTCTCCTGGGCTTGCCTAGCCCAGCGCTTTTCCAGACAGTTGCAGGGAACTGTACTTGCGGTTGAGCCTGCATCTGCTTTCCCATCTGGTCCCAACTTTTTCCTTAATTACCCACTGAATTGGCTCTAACAGAACGCTGACAACTTGAATGAGATATTAGCTGATACATCAGCACCCGTGCCAGGGCCTCATGGGCTTTTCCGGGACGTGAGGAAACCAGGCCCAGCAAAGCCCCTTGTTCCCTGGCCGGAGTCCCCATCCCAGCTGAGAGGCAGGCCCAGCCAAGGTACAGGGTCCTCACAGGGTCTTGTCGCTCATGAACGCCGCCTTGTAGTGGCTGAACCCCAGGCTTTCTTGTTGTCTTTGGGGCTGGGTCACAAGCCTGGAAGCAGGTTTTGTCCTCTCTCTCGTCGCTCCCTTGGTGCCTAACCCTTCATGTCTTTTGTTCCAAGTTACTGTTTTTCCAACCATTTTTGTTTTGTTTCTAACTAGTCTAGAAGCAGCGGGACTAAGTGTGCCACAGAGGAAGGGACATTGGCTTGGGTTTTCTTGGCCTCCAGGTGCCTCCTAGCATGCCTTTTTGGGGCTGTTTTTTGCATTCGGATAAGAGGTCTGATGAGGTGTAATATAGGCTCTGATTATAACTTCCTGTGGTACTGAGAAGGAAAGGCAGAGCTTCCATTTTCTCATTGTAAGCAGGGTAGGTGGAGTCAGCTGCCTAGGTGGGGGTGAAGAGCACAGATTCCAGGGCCGGCCAGCCAGCCTGGATTCAAGTCTTGCCGATTACTTCCTCCCTGTGTGACCTTGGGCAAGTTGCTGAACCTCTCTGGGTCTCAGTTTCCTCTTTATAAACTGGAGATCAGAAAACCCCATGAAAGTTAATTGTGAAAATTAAATGAGTTAATACATATAAAGCAAGGCACATAATGAGCACTCAGATGTTACCTGTTTTTATGCCTTCCTTTTTAAGCTCATGAGCAGCAGGTGAAGTTAATTATATACTCAGTTTAGGGTGCATGATCGTTTTCAGCTCATTACAGCCCTTTCTTGCTTTATTTATTTCTTTTTATCCTTATTTCCCTCTTCTGCTTCTCCCCTATCTCTAAGCCATTCATTTTGTGTATTTAACATGCTTTTTTTTGGTTTATATGTATTCTTACAAAATGTGTGCTGTTGTTTCGTGCGCATGTTTCAAAAATTGACATCAATGCCTTAGTATCTGGATCTCATTCTGTTTCTCACTTTTGTCCCTCAGCTCTGAGTGTTTGAAATCAATCGCATTACTTCTAGCCAGTGCGTGCAGCTGCCACATTTTACCCATCCACCTCTCACTGATGGACAACCAGGTTGCCTTAACTCCCCCTGACCCCAGATAAAGCTGCAGCGAGCCTCCTTGTGCATGCTCCCATGTGGATCTCCGTAAGACCTTTGTTATGATGTGTACCCAGGGGTGGAATTTAGTATAGAATGAAATGGAGAGTATTTGAAGGAAGCAAAAGGAGTGGATGTTTTCATGCCCTGAATTGAGGAAATCATAAGTTGGCCAGTTGGCCAGTTGGCTAGTTAAATCAGCGGTTGGCCAGTTAAGAAGTTGACTGTCTATTGGGCTTGCTCTGTATCCCAGCTAAGGACTTTTGTTTTTAAAATTTTTAACGGAAATCATATGAATACGTGTTCTTTGAAAACAATTTAGATGACACAGAAATAAGTAGAAGAAAGACTAAAAGTGGAAAGGGCCCCTTCACATTGCTCCCCATCCTCCTAAGCCCCATTTCTAGGAGTTAAGCATGGGTGACAGTGGAATAGCTTATGCTAGGTCTTACATATTTACAGGCACAAATGTGAACCTTACATATTGTTTTACAGTTTAGCTTTTCTCACTTAATAGGATGTCGTAAGGCCATTCCATGTTGGCCCCAACAGATCTGCTTCAGTTTTTATCAGTGCTCCATATTTCATTTTAGGGTTCTACCATAGTTTATGTAACTAGTCCCCTTCTGATGGGCATTTTGGGTGTAGCCAGTTTTCTGGCTATATAATGACAGAACCAGCGCTTCTTTTGGTGTTAGTCTACTGGTGATGAATTCCTTTAGCTTTTGTACATCTTTATTTTTGAAAGCTACTTTTGCTAGGTATTGAATTCCAGTTGACAGACTTTTTTTTTTTCTTTTTTCAATACCTTAAAGATGTTGTTCTACTGCCTTCTGTTTTAATTGTTTCTGATGAGAAGTTGGCTGTAATTCTTATCTTCATTCCTCTGTATGTTATATCTTTTAAAATTTCTGACTACTTTTTAGAAGTTCTCTTTATCTTTGGTTTTAGGCAATTTGATTGTGATATACCTGAGAGCAGTTTCCTATGTGTTTCTTCTTCTGAATTTCTGAGTTCTATAGGTTTATAGTAGTCTGTATCAAATTGGAAACTTTTGGCCATTATTTCTTCAGATATTTTTTTCTCTCCTCACTCCTGCCCCTCACTTTTTTAGGGACTTCAATTGCATATGTATTAGACCTTTTGAAGTCCCACAGCATGTGGATGCCCTGTTTATTTCTGTCTATCTTTTTTCTCTCTGTGTTTTATTATTATTAGTTTCTATGGTTGTGTCTTCAAGTTTGTCAGGCTTTTTCTTCTTTAGTATCTAATCTGTTCTTCATGCCAGGCGTTGTATTCTTCGTCTCTAGAAGTTTGATTTGCCTCTTTTAAAATATTGCCCTTGTCTCTCTAACATGCTCATGTTTTCCCCTACCTTCTTGAATTTATGGAGTATGTTTATGATAGCTGTCTTAATGTCCTTAAAGTCTGTATCTATGTTATTTCTGGGTCTCTTCCTATTAATTGATTTTTCTGCTTCTTTCATGCCTAGTAATTTTTGATTGACAGATATTGTGACTTTTACATTGTTAAGTGCTGGATGTGTTAGCATTCCTTGAAATATTTTGTACTTTATTCTGTTATTGTTTTTGTATTAGTTTACTATTGCTGCTGTAACAAATTATCACAATTTTAGTGGCTGAAAGCCACAGAGATTTATTATCTTATAGTTCTAGGGATCAGAAGTCCAAGATGGGTTTCACTGGGCTAAAATCAAGGTGTTGGCAGGGCTGTGTTCCTTCTGGAAGCTCTAAGAGTGAATCTGTTTCTTTTTTCATCTTCGAGAGGCTACCTGCATTTCTTGGCCTGTGGCTCCATTTCTTCATCTTCAAAGCCGGAAATGTTGGACAGAGGCCTTCTTATGCTGCCATCTCTTCTGCTTCCCTTTTCTGTTTAGAAGGACTCTTCATTGGGCCCACCCAGATAATCCAGGATAATCTCTCCATCTCAAGTTCATCTGATTAGCAAGCTTAATTTCCTTTGCATGTATCCTCACAAATTCACAGGTTCTGGGGGTTAGGATGTGGACATCTTTGGGAGGCCATTATTCTGCCTACCACAGCAGTTAAATTGTTGTGTAGGACCAGAGCTGTCTTTAGAGCAGAGTTTGGGAGACTATAGTCCATGGGGCAAATCTGGCCTGTTTTTGTAAATAAAATTTCATTGGAACACAGCTGTGCTCATTGGTTTATGTATTGTCTGTAGTTGCTTTCATTCTGCAATGACCCACAAAGCCTGAAATATTGACTTTCTGGACCTTTATAGAAAACGTGTTCTGATTCCTGGTCTAGTGCTAATTTTTCCCCACTATTGAGGCCATACCTTTCTGAGTACCCTCCCTGATGCCTTCGTGTATTAGGAGATTTGCCCACTTTGGCTGGTGGGAATATGAACTATTCTTAGCCCTGTGTGAGCTCTCAGAATTGTTCTGCTAGGTTCTCTCTGGTTCTTGTTCCAGGCTTAGGCAGTTTCCTTATATGCATGTGCTGATCAGCACTAAAACAGCTGGAGAATTGGAGCTCATTGTCTGGGCACCTCTATCTGCTCTGACTCTCTACCCTCTCTAGCTTCCTTTGCCCTCCCCCATTTTAAACTGTCTGCTCAACTCGGTGGGGGGACTCTTGAACTCTGCTTGGGCTCCTCCTCCCTGCACTGCAGCTTAGAAATTCTCCAAGCAGTTAGCTGGGACAGTTGTAGGACCAGCATGTTTGCTCTTCCTCTCTTACGGGTTGCTGCCCTGTAAGCCTGTTGCCCAGTGTCTAGAAATAATTGTTTCAAATGTTTTGTCCGGTTTCTTAATTGTTTAAGGTGGGTGGTAAATCTGGTCCCTCTTACTCCTCATGACTAGAAGCCACCAGCGCTTCTCATATCAATATTATTTTATATTTATGAGGGTACTTTGAGAAGATAGCGTACTGGAAGAGGCATCTGGGGGTCAGAGACTGTGCATTTTAACAGTATTACCAAATTAGCCCTTGTAAAGGCTGTGCCACTTTATACTTTGAGAGTCTCATTCTAATAACAAAGGTTGTGGGGACAGATGATGATATGAAACTGCTTTGAGCTCTGTAAAGTGCTGGGAACATGCCAGGGTTTACGGTTCTTAAGAAAGGGCTTCTCGATGTGGCACATATATACAATGGAATATTACTCAGCCATAAAAAGAAACAAAATTGAGTTATTTGTAGCAAGGTAGATGGACCTAGAGTTTGTCATACAGAGTGAAGTAAGTCAGAAAGAGAAAAACAAATACCGTATGATAACACATATATGTGTAATCTAAAAAAAAAAAAAAGGTTCTGATGAACCTAGGGGCAGGACAGGAATAAAGATGCAGACGTAGAGAATGGACTTGAGGACACGGGGAGGGGGAAGGGTAAGCTGGGACGAAGTGAGAGAGTAGCATTGACATACGTACACTACCAAATGTAAAATAGATAGCCAGTGGGAAGCAGCTGCATCACACAGGGAGATCAGCTTGGTGCTTTGTGACCATCTAGAGGGGTGGGATATGGAGGGTGGGATACGGAGGGTGGGAGGGAGACGTAAGAGGGAGGGGATATGGGGCTATGTGTATACATATAGCTGATTCACTTTGTTATACAGCAGAAACTAACACACCATTGTAAAGCAATTATACTCCAGTAAAGATGTTTTAATAAATAAATAAATAAATAAAATAATACTTTCACTGCAATAATTAAAGTGGCGTCCAAGGAGTATATAAATGTAGAAAGGATAGAAAAATGAAAGAAAGAATATGTAGTTCCATATCTCAGTGGATTTTTTTCTGCCTCTCTTTTGCATGTAATAAGCACTACTTCTATCTGGAACTAATGGTGATAGTCATAACCAAAATTTATTGAGCATTTATTATATGTCACATACTATTGTATGTGCTTTGTGTGTATTAACTCATTTGAACTTTGCAATGACCTCATAATTATATCAGGACCGTTGATATTGAGAGCCCCCAAAACATTCAAACAACTTGTTGTTCATCTCAAAAAAACAAATAAATAAATAAATAAAATAAATAAAGGGCTTCTCTTAGCTGTTTCTCTTTTGACTTGAGTCCCTGGTGGCCATTTTGCTCTGCCATGCTATCCTTCAGCTGGGCATTGTAGGACTATTATTTCCTTAACAAATGGGGATGCCTTGGGGGATCTTCTTTTAGGCTGCTACTTTCTTTCCTGACATCTGTTGAGCACCTACAAATGCTAAATAATGTCCCAAGTGCTTCATGTAGTCATTGTGATATAATTTAAATCTCCACCACAACCTTGGGAGCTTGGGATGAAATGGAAACTGAGAGAGGTGGCATGGCTTGTCCAAGGTCACACAGCTAATTTCCAGGAAAGTGAGGATTCTTTCTGCCTTTAAACCAAACCTGCTGGCTCATACAACAGACTATCCATTTTAGTCAAGACCCTTTAGGCTGCAAGTGATAGAAATTCATCTAAAACTTGCTTATGTGAAAAGCGACATTTGTTGACGTACCTACTGAAAAGTCCAGGGCTGGACTCAGGTAACTTAGGTGGGGTTATCAGAAATGTGTTGCTCTCCATTTCTCAGCTCTTGTTTCCTTGTGTTGACTTATTCTTCATGCAGGCCTTCCCCAAGTGGTGGCAGAAATGGCTGTAGTGTCTCCAGGCTTATTTCTCACCCCAGTGGAGTAGTCCCAGTGGAAAGAGAGAACCTGTTTCCCAAGGGTTTCAACCAAAGTCCCAAGGAAGGCTCCTATTGGCCCAGCTTGGGTCACAGGCTTATCCGTGAGCCAATCACAGTGCAGGAGGGTGTGTTGTTCTGATTGGATGGACGTGGGTCATTTGGTCCTCTTGGAGTTGGGGACTGGGATTGTGGGTTCCTGAAAGGACAAGATGGTTCTTTATTGGAAGAAAGAATGCCGAATAGGCAGAAACAAAAGTGTGAACCGCATCCCTCTGGCCCTTGAAGCTCCATCATCCATGGTGCTCCCTGGTCTACTTGGCACCTGCTGAGCGACATGTCTTGTCTGGCCTTGGTTTGACAATGGCATTCCCCCCTCCCAGGTTCTAACCATCAGTTGTTCTCTCTCACCACCTGGGGCAAGTGAGGCTTCCTGGCTATCACTCCCTCTTGGCGGAGTCAGCTCTTGCCCAGGCATTGAACAGATGGGGGGAGATGTCAGGCCTCGACTTTTCAGTGCTGGAGCCCCTGTTCTTCAGCCCCACAGTGGGGGTGAGGTGCTCCTGGGGAAGGTAAAGCTGGGAGAGCAGAGGAATTGTGTGTGTGTGTGGGGGGGGGGGGTGGGTTGCATGTCGACAGGGCCTTACCCCCTAACTGGCACCAGGAAACAAGGGCCCAACAGGCTGGGGACTCCCCCAAACTCTCTCTTTCATCATTAGTAAATGAGCACTTTTCCAAGGATGGTCTGAGACCTCCTGGGCTAAAGCAGCTGGCGAATTCAGCTTCCCCCTGCTGTGTCTGAATCTCGGGGGGCAGGGGAAGTGGAGAATCGGAGATTTTAACAAACTCCCCAGGCAGTGCCGTCACACACTGCGGGTTGTGGTCCTCAGGTAGATGACTGTCCTTGAATTGGCTGAGTTTCCCCTGCCTTAGGTTTTTCTTGGATTCTCCTTTCTCCTGATGGGACTATTCACCTAGTTTATCCGGTTTGGGGGATTTCCCTTGTTCAGATCTGAACTGCTCCTTTCAGAGTAAGGAGGCATCACTGTTGGGGCTTGAGAGTGAGTCTGAAGTGAGGAATCCATTTTAGAAGAGATCAGCATTATTATTTTCCATCTAGTACTTTCTGAGTCTCAAGACATACATTGGAAATAACATGAAAAGAGAGGATAACGCACAGTGAGTCTACATTCTTAGTAAGAAACGCTGACGCCTAAAGCCAGTGACACATCAGTCAGGATTGGTCATGAGAACTGGGAGGCACAGGCGTGTTGGAGCCTTTGGCTTGGGAAAGCTCAGTGATTAATATGACACCACATTTCATTGGCTCATAAGTTAAGACCCTAACACTTGGTTGAGTAAAATATTACATTCACTTACTTGAAGATTTCAAAAATCTTTTTAGCCAAAGAACCCTTTCACAAAGGAAGTCTTACAGAGGAGCTCAATATATTAAATAGATAAAAGCAATTTTTTTTTAATTGGGGAGGGCGGGCCATGTTATGACTTTCGTGGGCCCCAGATACTTTTGCCTTTATGGGCTCCTTCCTTCATAAAAATATTAAAAAATTATATTTTATGACTGCATTGCTATAAAGATGAGTGTATTAATATTATATGGTAAATATTTTCTCTGACCTAAAAGTTCAGTTTCTTTATTTTGATTTTAAAGAAATTAAAGCACTTTTGTGGGCCCTAGCACTGTGACTCCTTTGCCTGGCGGGGAAGTCGGCCCTGAGGAGACAGGTCCTGGCCTGACCACCTCCTGGTTGGCCCCTGAAGCAGGCTGGAGGAGAGGAACCCAGTTGGAAGACCACGGCAGAGACTCATCACTTGTACCTTATCAGACACCGGTCTACCTCACTGTGGAAGAACCATAAGATATCACAATAAGAATGGAATGTCAAAGTCATTCTCCTCCTTCCCCCCAAAAAACCCAGGTCTTGTCCTTCAGTCTCTAAAGCATCATTCCTACCAAGAGATCATCTCCCCAGCCTCTGCTTGAACCCCTGTAGGGACAGGGAGCTCATTACTGTGTTTGGGTTCTTTCTGGTCCAGTTCCGTAAGACTTCATGGTACCCAGCAAGCCCCTGGGTTGATCACCATTTATCCCCTAAGCCAGTGAATCCTGTAGTGCCCACACCATTGCTGAGGTGGGGTAGGAGTCTGGGGTTTGAGGTGCAGCTTTTGCCCCTCCACTGCTGTGTGAGCTGAGCAAGGACACTCTCCCTCTTTGAGCCTGAGATGCCTCATTTGGACGTGATGGTCCTTGCACGTATCGCTGTTTGATGCTAGAGGGAGACCAAGGCTCGTCCTGGGCAGGGATTGCTTGCAGCCCAGGTTCTTCTGGGATGTAGAGAGCTTGTTGGCTCTTGCTTGGAGGTCAAGGGCCAGAGACTCTGTATGTCCCTGTCCCCCTGGTTCCGGGAGGGGCACTGTTATGCCACAGGAGAAAATCTGGGTAGGAAGGGAAGGGTCGGGTGGTTCAGGATGACCGCTCCACTCCTGGTCCCCTAGTCGGCTGCTGATTGAGGTTTTTTTCCTGAGGTTTCAGAACATTTGGCCACCCCACAGTGCCTCATGGTGCTGTGTGCTTGCCCGCTCTGGTTGGGGGAGAGGAGAATGAGGATGGTGACGTGCTTTCCTCCCTGGGGCTTGCTGGCCCCAAAGCCTGGGCTTGCTTAGAAATGAGCAGCAGTTCGGCACAGTGGGAATGTTCCTTTTCTGCCCCTCCTCATCCAGCCTCTCCTAGTTCCTGGTGCTTGGAAGAGGGATGCACCCCTTCCCCCACCCCCGGTACTCCTGGCCCAGCCTATCCTTATGACCCTCCATGCTGCCCCTCATCCCTGCCACATTAGTTGGCTCTCCTGGACACACCCACAGTTTCTCACCTCCGCGCTAGGTGCACGCTGTCGCTCCTGCCAGGGCAGTTGGTGCGATGGCTTCCCAGACCACAGAGAGAGAGTTGGTGCGAGGTGAGTCCCCGTCCTGGCCTCTAAGGGGGAGCATGCTGCCCGGCCAGCTTCTAATCCATGCCTGGTGTTTGCTCACCTGGCTCCAGCTCTGCACTTTGTAATTATTGATTCCTGCCGCGTCCACTTACCGTGAGCCAGCGGGGGAGGACTTGCCATTGGGCTTGGAAGTTCCTGGAAACAGTGACTTATTACTCGCCTAATGAGCGTGTCTCTGCCAGCCAGGTGTGTCCAGGAGAAAGCATGAGTGTGTGAGGTGCTGGACAGGACATCTTCGTGGACACTGGATGAATTTTCCTTTCTCTTGAGTCTGGCTCTTCAGGGCTGTTTTCTCTCTCGCCATTACATTTTTACTTAAATAACTCATCCGATTATATGCCAAGGGAAAAGTCAGTTTCATAGAGCTGTTCATCTGAAATCACTTTTCTCCGTCCGTCCGTCCGTCCCTCCCTCACTCCCTCCCTCCTATCCCAGCCACCAGGGAGCTCACGGTCCAGTGGGAGAGATAGGAAGCCCAGTGCTGAGTGAATTCCAAGTTAGTGCAGAACTTCCTGCTTTCTAAGCAGCATCTTCTCCCAGAATCTTTCTGTTTTGTTTAAAACAAAGTTTGTTTTATTTCATTATAAAAAGTAGCAAATGTTCTTAGTTGAAAAAATTGGAAAACACAGAAAAGTCTGAGGAAGAAAGAAAATCACCTATAGGTCCCTACCGGATGCTTACACCTCTGACGTTTTGACCTTCTGTTTTTTGTTTTCTTTTTTAACCAATGGGTGCAATAGATACAATTTCTCTCCTGCTTAGAAGGAAAAAGCTCAGCTTATAAGATTAGCATTTCCCAACTTTATTGTAAACCCTGCGATTTTGGCTGTAGGGTGTTCCATGAAGTGGCCGTATCCTAGTTTACCCAACAGTGCCCTGTTTGGGGAATATTTTGCTATTTCCGGTCTTCCCCTATTGTAAATAATGCTGTGAAGAATAGCTTATAAGTGAATTGGTTTTCATGTTTTGGATTGTTTCCCAGACTTTGTCATCTAGAAGGAATCTTAGTGATTGCCCAGACCACTTCTCCATCTTTAGTGTGTGTTCGCATCACCTGGAGGGCTTGTTCAAACACAGCTCTCTGGGCCTCACCCCCGGAGATTCTGATTCAGTGGGTGAGGGTGGTGCCCGAGAGTCTGCGTTCTAACAGGCTTCCAGGTGGTGCCGATGGTGCTCGTATGTGGACCACACTCCAAGTAGCATCAACCAGCCTCCCCTGAGTGGTGAGGGAAGTTGAGGCCTACGAGTTGGGAGAGCGGGTGATGGGTGACCATTGCCTGGGCCCGGCCAGTTGGTGGTTCCCACGCTGGGTCACGGATCCCCATGCTTTGCTGCCCCTGCTGCCTGGGGAACCTGCAGGAGAAGGCAGCATTCATCCACGTGAGGGGATCTCCTCCATCAAAGTGTTTCAGCCACTCAGGGCAGGCAGATGCCGGGTGCAGATGTGAGCTTAGTGTTGGGATACAGGTGGGACCAGGGTAAGAACTAGTTTAGGAAAGAAACCGGCGGAGACTATGGTGAATCATTTTAAACGAGAGTGAGTGACAGCTCCTCTAGGATGCTAGGGGTTAAACAGGCGGCTGGTACAGCCTCCCCGGAGCCAAAGGGGGAACTCAGGAGTAAGTCATGACTGCCTAATTAATTCAATTAAACTACTTCATAAGCTCCACTGGTGTCAGTAAATTATTAAAGTCTATTAAAATATCAGTGGAACGTGATGAGGGTTTGGGGATGCTGCAGCTTCCTTCCCTGCTGTGGGTGCGGACGTCCTGTCTGTTACCCCCGCCAACCTACTGTGTGTGCTGAGGCCGGTCCCACCCCCCTGGGCCTTGGTTTCCGTATCTGCACAGTTGAGTGATGGACTGGCTCTTGAACACCCTGTCGGCACCAGAGTTATTAGGATTTTCCAGTCCCTTTGGTCAGAGGCAGCTGTTGCTACAGATGCGCTGCCCCGTCTCTGCCCTTCCTTCTCATCAAGTTCATCTGGGCAGTTTCTAGGGGAGGCTGTGGGGACAGGTGACCCAAAGGGGAGGTGCAAGCTCTGGAGAGAGAGTGAGAGAGTGGACTTCACCTAACCCCTAACCCTTGTGCTGGTCAGGGGCTGCTCGCAGGTTCTCATTCAGCACCCCCTCCGCAGGCTGGGACTGGTACCCAGGCTCTTACACGTGAGGACATGGAGGCTCACAGGACTCCAAGCGACCTACCCGTGAGTACCTGGTGGAGTTGAGATTTGAATTCAGGGCTGCTGTGCCTCAAAGTCCCCGTGGCTGACTGCTTTCCTCTGCAGACGAATTTAAAATACAGCTGCATCCTCTGGCCAAACTCTACAACGTGCAACATTGCAGTCATGGGAAAGAAAACACCGAAATGTTCTTTTTCTCTAGTTAGTATCCAGACGTGAGGAACCGAGGAGAGGGAGTGACATCCCCGTCCCTAGAGGTATGTAAGTCGTGGTTGGCTGACGGCTCAGATAGGCCTCTTAGAACCAAGATCCTGCAGCTCTGGTCCCAGCTGTTGGTTTATACTTTTTCAGCAGTTTGTGCCACGAGCAGGCTGGGAATTCAGCAAGAATTGCTCCCTGGTGCATGGGCTTTGGGGTTACCATCTTGTCTTCTGTCAGATCAGATCTTGTTCAGCCAAACCAGTAGGCTAGGCAGGGCTGGTCTTGAGGGTGACTGTGGTCCTGGGTTCGAGGGAAGACTCTGTCTTAAATTAACCTTGTGGGTCTTTGGCAAGTCCCTTCCTCTCCTAATCCTAGAAGTTTAGGTTTGTTCCCCTCATCTCTGAAAGGCAGCTCAGGCAGTATGCTGCATGGGTGGTCCATAGGGAGAGAAGGAATAAGGAGGAATAAGGAGGAGGATAAGTTCAGGGCCAGATACACTTGCCAATGGAGCATGTGCAATCTTAGAGATACATAGCAGCCATTGGACCTTTAAAGTCTCTGAAAAGTCCAGCACTAAAGAAAGGAGATTAATTTTGTTTACCCAGCCTCCCTCAACCAGGCCACTCTTTCCCTCTCCAAGCACACCTTTTGTTTAATGACCTGAATAGACATAAAGACTTAAATATTACCCTAGAGAGAATGGCTTTTTGAGGTGGTTCTTTTTGTCATGAGAACATCCTTTCTGAAAATTGGATAAACCAGCCTTTAGCAAGGTGGTGACTAACTCCCTTAAGTTGGGTTTTCTTAAACTGAAGTCCATGTTTATTCTAGGATCCCAGAGTCCTGCCAAGTTCCAGGAGCTTCCCTTCTTTCCTAGAGCCCTCGAGTAGCCAGGCCCTCAAGATCTGGAATATACTGTATTCAGGGTTCCCTTTGTGAGCATTAGCTATAGAATTTGGTATTTCGGGGAAACCCTCCTTCCCGCTTCACACCACAAGGCAGAGGAACCCATTGGTGGGGCTTGGAAGTTGCCTAAACGTGTACCACGAAGTCCCAGTAATCCAGAGCTGCCTGTTTAAGAATTTGTGAACTGCAGCTGACCTTTCCAAAAGAAGGTTTGCTAAGGAAAATGCTAGTGTAAACAAGATCTTCAGGGGAAGAACTGTAAAGTGTGTAAGGAATCAGCCTATTTTTAAGCCTTTTGAAAGCTCCCCTTGGAACATAAACACTATGCTAATTATAAAAACACCTTTTCTGTTCAGAACTGCGGTAAACAAGATGGGAGGTGGGTGGAGGAGGGAAGGAGTGTTTGAACAGAGGTTAAACCAGAGATTAAATGCTGTCTGCCCATACTAGTTGATTTAGTTGCTCATCTTTAAAAATTCAGGTTTCCCACTTGTTTTGACAACCTGGATGTCCAGGCAGCAATGGACACGAGCTCCTGCTGGCCAGCGGTCAACAGGAACAGATGGGAGTGGCTTCCTTACCTTCCCAGCTCTGGACCCCAGCCTGGCTTACTTGTGGGAATGACCTGCACCACCCTGACCCCTTGAAATTTACACCCCTGCCTTTCTAACAGTTCTCCCCAGTATTTTAAGAGCATAATTAGCATGTAATTGCTGATTTCCTCTCCACTAACTGTAGAGGAAGTCCTCTGCCTTGTTCAGCAAAACTTTCAAAGATAAACAGTGTCAAGAACAACCAAGCATTTTTTATTGAGCATCTACTAGGCATCAGGCTCTGTGCAGCGTGCTGGAATTTGGGGTTGAGAAAAATCTCCCTGCCTCTCCAGAGCCTGCTGGCTGTGGCAGAGTTCACTGGAGCTGCTGTGCAGCTGCCAGCCAGGTGTCACCCAGAGCTTGTGTCCTGTGTGCCCTGAATTGGGGCAGAGGATTCTCAAACGGAAAAGGTCCTTGACCTTGACCCGCCTTTGTAGAGAGATGAGATGAAGGGTGATGTGAAGTCATGAGAAGTTAGGCTGTGGGCTCCCTTTGAGCTTCGGGGATGTGAGGTGTGTTGGGGGGAGGGGAAGGGGGCTGGTTGGTGGGGGGTCATGGACACCTACCGGAGGAGGTGTGTGACCTTGTGGTGTGGTTAACATTGAGATAGGCAGAGGGGAAAGGAGGGACCATCCCAGGCTCTAATGAAGAGGTAGAAAGATGATAATTAGCAGAGGCTTTATATGCAAATGTTATTTGAAAATGCTTAAAAATATCTTTTGAGGGAGGCTGGAAATAGCAGGTGGTCTACTTGAACAGAGAGTATTTGGGGAGTGATAAGGGGTGTGGGGCGGGAGGGGGAGGAAGAGAAAGACAGAGGTAGATGGACAGATAGATACCAGCTATCCTGCTGGAGGACCCTGAAAACCAGGTGAAGAATTTTGCTAACTAAGGAAATATACATAACCAGCCTTAAGGCCCATGAGGGCACAGTCTATGTCTGCCTTATTCATCACTGTGTCCTCAGTTCCCAGCAAGGGCCTGGCATAGTAAATGCTTACTAAATGTTAGTTGAGTGAGTGGATGAAGGTACCTGGTTGGTATTTATCACATTTATCTTTACGGCAACCCTATGAAAAGATATTATTATCCCCTTGAACCAATGAAGATGGACCATTCTCGGGGGGGGGGTGTGTGTGTGTGTGCACGTGTGTGTGTGTGTGTATTATGGTATTGGGGGGAAGCACCAGGACACCAGAAAGATTTTTTTGTTGTTGCAGCACCGTGAAATATTGATCAATTTGATTCCATTGTATGACCAAAGGACAGTTTTACTAGCAGAAAACATGACCGCGTTATATGGCTGCAATAAAAAAATCACAGCCATGAGCACAGGCCCAGAAAACGAAGCAAGCTGACAGTGTAGGCAGGACTCGTTGACTCCATGTCTTTCTGCCAGCGTTAGTTTGCCGTTTGTTCCTTCATGGTGCCAGTGATGAGCTCCGTTGCAGATAGGAGGTAACAGGTCCCAGTAGAAAATTTATAGAAGAAAAAATTAACACCGAATTCAGTTTGCAGTTCTCCTGCAATTAAGAAATGCCCAGTGTTGTTTAGTTGTAGATGTAAAGGGTACCAGTCTAGCCTGAAAACTGTCCCATGGGAAGGTTTTGATGCAGGGACATGATTTGATGAGCAGGTGTCATGACATCTCAGCAGAAATGCACTTAACTTGAGAATATGAGTTGTGCAGGTGGCTGGTGTCCCAGGGTCAGATGACTAGGTGTTGAGAACTGCTGTCCTCTTAGTCCCTCTCAGAATGAGAGTATCTTGCCCCGCTGACTGTGATTGTTGTGTTGCAAGATGTGTGTCTTTCATACAACACGGTCCTTTAATGAAAGCCAACATCTTCATCCGGTGCTCAACCAGAAAAGCATTGCTCTTTTCCAACTCTGGAGGACAAACTGGCCATCGGATTTCTGGAAAAATGGGAAAACAGTCTTCAGTGTGATGCCTTCCTGAGGAGTAGCTGATTGGAAGTTTAAACTGTAAGATTTCAGGTTTATGTACTGGCTTTAAGACTTAACCTTGCCTTGCCTGTAGGTGGCTGATCTGGCAGCTTGTTCAGGAGGGACTGGGACATGTGGAGAGGGTGGAATGGAGTGGCCAATTCCCCTGGAAGTAGGGATGGAGCTGAGAGATTGCCCTGGCTCAGTCGGGCCGTGTTTTTCCTCTCACACTAAGCACTGCAACCTCGGGGCCTTTGCACTTGCTGTTCCTCTGCCCAGAATGCATTCTCCAGTTACTTTCTTGGCTCATTCTCTCATTTTGATATAATTCTTCTCAGCAAGCCTTCTCTGACCATGATATTTAAAGTTATACCCTCCTGCCATCCATCCTCCTTTTATGCTCCATTTTTCTCCATAGTATTGATATTATTACCATCTAACAGTATATACTTTACCTTTAGAAAGAAGTCATACTTCCTGTCTCCCTCCTTCGTTTTCCCAAGAATGTAAACTTTATGAGGGCAGGGCTTAAAAAACACTTCTTTAAACTTTTCATTTTGAAAGCATTTTAGACATAAAATTGTGCAAAAGTAATGCAGAGAGTTTCCATGTGTTCTTTAGCCAGCTTCCTCAAATGTTAGCACCTTATATAACCATAGTATAATGCTCCAATTATATTATGAAATTCATATTAGCACAGGAAAGTAATAGTAATCCAATCCTATGAACTAACCCACAGACCTTACTCAGATTTCACCAGTGGTCCCACTAATGGTCCAGGATCCAATCCAGGATCCCCCGTTGCATTTAGTTGTCACGTCTCCTCAATTTTCGCCCGTCTGGGACAGATCGTTGGCCTTGCTTTGAATTCTATGCCCTTGACCCCTTTAAAGAGTCCTGACTAGTTATTTTGTAGAATGCTCCTCGTAGGTTTGCCAGATGTTTGCTAGATCGCTGATTCAGGTTATGTGTTTCTGGCAGTAGTACGCCCAGAAGCAGTGGTGCCCCCTCCTCAGTGCATCACAGCAGGAGGTACAGGATGTTGATATGATTTATCACTGGGGATGTGAACTTTGAATACGTGGTTCCAGTTAGGTGGTGTCTGCCTGGTTTCCCAAGTTACTCTCTTACCTATTGTATTAATAAGTATCTTATGGGAGGTACTTTGTGCCTATGCAAATACCTTGATTCTCATCATACTTTTTGCCTGCGAATTTTAGCATCCTTTGGTGATTCCTGCCTGCAACCGTTATTACTGTGGTGTTTGCCAAATAGTGATTGCCTATTTCTGTCATTCCTTCTGCTTTTGTTAATTGGAATTCTGCTGTAGAAAGAGCTCTCCTTTCTCCCCCATTTGTTCACTTATTTATTTATACCAGTTTAACTCCTGAGTGTTTGTTTTATGGGCTATAATCCGTTACTCTCGTTCTGTTGCTCAAATTGTTTCAGATTCGGCCAGTGGCAGCCCCTTCATGCAGGCTCCTGTGCCCTTTTGACAAGTGTCCATTATTCTTTGAGCATGTCCTCACACTCTGCAAGGTATTCCAGGCTCATCTTGGGCTGTCCCCGCCCCAGCCCTGGAAACAACCCTTACTCTGTGAAGGAGGGCAAGGGTTTTTGTCCGTATCCCTCATTTTGTTGCATTCCTAGTACTCACAGCGTCTGGCACATAGTAGGGTCACATCAAATAATTTTTGGATGAATGGATGAGTAGATGAATCCTGGGAAGAAAGATTCCATAGGCCAGAGGCTACAATTCATACTTTTAGTAGCCTTCTCCTGGTGAGCCTGAATTAATGATTTAGAAAGGGAGGGGTCTTTTCTGTTTCCTCTCCTGTGTGCCCTGGGGGCTTTGACCGTCCCGTCTTGTCCTTGTCAGCCTGTTCTCAGTGCCGCACAGTCTGAAAAGGATCCCAGGGCATCCCTGATCTTGTAGAAACATCTTGTAGAGTAGAAAGAGCCAAAGGCGGGGACAGCAGCCAAGAGGAGCGGGCTGGCTGGAGAGTTAGCTGGGGCTGGCAGAGCCAGACCGGCTCACTGCTAATGACTTGGTTGAACACCAGCCGTGGCAGGCAGGATGCTCCAGTGGTTGACGGCAGAGGTCCTGGGACCCTCACTGGTGTGTCTGTAGCTGGGGGCTGCCGAGAGCCACTTCTGGTCTCCTCAGGCGCACAGGCCTCGCTTGAATATTTTATGAGTTTTTCTTTATAAAAGATTAAAACTCAGTCACATTGGCTTTGGAAAAGCTTGTGATAATCAGCCTTTTATTTATGAGTTGGATTGTGTGTGTGTTTGTGCACGCGCCCCTGAAGAGGAGAACTGGCTGCCAGGCTTTCTTGCCGACCATTCTGGCAGACTTCTGTGCCGGGAGCAACCTTGGCAAGTGGTAGCCTTTTCAGAGTCAGGAGAGGCCCGGCTGGCTTCGGAGTTGCCGTTGCCGGTGACCCCTGAGAATGGTGCCGGCCCCTTCACAGGGGGGAGCCTTCTCCACTACCGCCTTGACTCAGCAGTTCAGGTTTGCAGAGTACCTCAGCGTCTGTGTTCTCGCTGATTCTGCAGGGTGGTTCTGGGAATCGGGCCAGGCGAGGATGGTTGTCTCAGTTTGCAGACGGAGAAACTGAGGCCCAGGAAAAGGAAGTGCCTGCCTCTCCATAGTGCTAAGGGGTCTGGAAATCATGACAAATTAAAAAATGTCACAATACCCAGGTGGAGCTGCAGGGGATACTGAACACTAACTACTAACTGCCAGCACCTCAGGGCTCTCCTAGGTTGGGGTAACATAGCAAAGGTTTGTGTGGATGAAGGAGACAGGGGTGGAACAGGTGGAAGAGTTGCACTTGCTTGGAGCAGGTCACCTGGGAGGGAGAGGGCAGTGTCAGCTTGCCTCGAATCTGTATTTATCAAGCACTTATATGATGCCTACTGGGGCAAGGACATGGAGAGATCCCAGCAGGTGTTGGAAGACCACCTGTCAAGGGTAACGAGCCTTCTGGTACCCTCAGGCCTTTGTACCCCCGTGTTCCTGACAGGCCTCACTCAGCCAGTTGCCATGGTGATGCAGAAGTCACCTGGTCTCTGAGAACTTTGCCTCAAGAGAAGCCGTTAGTGTGGAGCTCCTTGGAGGCTAGGAGACCCCCTCAGCTGTGATTTGTGTGTGTGTGTGGCAAGAGGTGGGGGCCGTTCTGCAGGGTGCATCCCATGCCAGGGGCAGTTCTCTGCAGTGCTAGGAGAGGGTACTCTAAGACGAGAGAAGGAGATCTTTATTTCTCACTAATTTTCAGAGCTTCAACTTACTTACCTGTAAAATGGGGATAAATGAGCTCACGTCATAGGGTGGTAGGGAGGACTAAGTGAAGCACTGGATATGAAGTGCTAAGCACAGTGCCTGGCACGTGAGAGGAGCCATAATGGCAGTTTGTAGTAGTACTAATAGGATTTTGTGGTGGGTTTCTGCAGTTTGCCATGTGGCTGGTTGCGGTTTTGCTTAGCTGTGTTTGCATTCACGTGGTTGAGGGCATGAGCTCTACCTGGGTAGCCCATTTCACAGACGGAAGTCCGTTTTATGGTTATGAGCAGTTCTGTGGTTATTAGGAGTTGTGTGATGGGTTTCCCTTGCTTGCCTGCGAACTCCACTGGGGCAGGGCCAGTGGCTCTCCTATTGGTGGTCCTGGCTCAGAACCCAGCACAGATCAGGCACTTAGTTCTTTTGCCATTTTTAAAAGTTCCTTGAACATAAAGCTTCATTTATCTGTCAGACTGAGGTTGGAATCCTGAGTCCTGTTTCTTCTACTCAGTGGCTGGGTGACTATAGGTAAGTTACTTCACCTTTCTGGTCTGTTTTCTCATCTCTCAAAGTAGGTGAGTGTTATGTACCTAGACTCTGCCCTGAGGCCAGAGAATTGCTCTGGCCTTTTGCCTGTCAGGCTGAGGATGTTCTGTCTCCGTCCAGTCGGTCGAAGGTTTCTTCCTGGTTATAGCAGCTGATAATCCAGTCTGTTTTTCCAGAGTCACAAGACATCCGCATCTGAAGGAGAAACCTCAGAGGCTGATGGGGTCAGAGGTCACCAAGCTCAGAACTGATGAATTGGGATGTGCCGTGACCTCCTTTGAGGAGAAGAGAAGGAAACAGCACATGGCTGGAAGGAAGGAAGAAGGAACAACTTCTTCATTCCCCTCAGGGGAAACAGGACTTTCTGAACTTCACATCATCCTGAAAAGTTTCCCGCTAATCAAATCCTTTTTTGGACTATTCCCTGCATAAAAGATTTTTATGACAAAGTTTTTTACAAAGCCAAAAGTGCCTTCTAAAGTGAATCATCACTCCTGATGTTTCCTTTATATAAACCTGACCTTTCTTATGTTGTGTTTTCTTGCTTTTTTTTTTTTTTTGCTTCTATTATTATTTTAATTAACCAAAGGAATATATGTTCACTGTTGAACAGTTAGGAAGTCCAGGTGAACAAAAAAGGAATAAAAAAGTCAAAGTCACCTATAACCTTCCCAGAACCTGGAGATAATCATTCTGGATGTTGATATTTGATGTATTGATATTTTGATGTATCAAGAGACATATGACATGTGTAGAACGTAAAAGCTCACCCATTTAGGCAGTATTGGGTTGGCCAGAAGATTCGTTTGGTTTTTTCCGTAAGATGGGTCTAGTAGCACTTAGTTGTCTTTAACTTCATTGGAAACAATTTTGTTAGATTGTATGTGACAGTTGTCATATCAGCATGCATTTTAAAAATGACATCACAATTGATGAATTTTTGTGTAGCCATTTTAATATTGAAGACGGAAGAAAAACAACATTTTCGGCATATTATGCTTTATTATTTCAAGCAAGGTAAAAATGCAACCAAAATGCAAAAGAAGATTTGTGCAGTGTATGGAGAAGCTGCTGTGACTGATCGAACGTATCCAAAGTGGTTTGCAAATTTTCATGCTGGAGATTTCTCGCTGGACGATGCTCCATGGTCACGTAGACCAGTTGAAGTTGATAGCGATCAAATCGAGACATTAACTGAGAACAATCAACGTTATACCACATGGGAGATAGCCGACATACTCAAAATATCCAAATCAAGTGTTGAAAATCATTTGCACCAGCTTGGTTATGTTCATCGCTTTGATGTTTGGGTTCCACGTAAGTTAAGCGAAAAAAACCTTCTTAACCATATTTCTGTATGAGATTCTCTACTTAAACGTAATGAAAACGTTCCGTTTTTAAAACATATTGTGACGGGCGATGAAAAGTGGACACTGTACAATAATGTGGAACAGAAGAGATCATGGGGCAAGTGAAATAAACCACCACCAACCACACCAAAGGCCAGTCTTCATCCAAAGAAGGTGATGTTGTGTATATGGTGGGATTGGAGGGGAGCCCTCTATTATGAGCTCCTTCCGGAAAACCAAACAATTAATTCCAACAAGTACTGCTCCCAGTTAGACCAACTGAAAGCAGCACTTGACGAAAAGTATCCAGAATTAGTCAACAGAAAGCGTATAATCTTCCATCAGGAGAATGCAAGACCGCATGGTTTCTTGGATGACCAGGCAAAAACGTTACAGCTTGGCTGGCAAGTTCTGATTCATCTGCCGTATTCAGTAGACATTGCACCTTCAGGTTTCCATTTATTTCGGTCTTTACAAAATTCTCTTAACGGAAAGATTCCAATTCCCTGGAAGACTGTAAAAGGCACCTGGAACAGTTCTTTGCTCAAAAAACATAAAGAGTTTTGGGAAGATGGAATTATGAAGTTGCCTGAAAAATGGCAGAAGGTACTGGAACAAAAGGGTGAAACGTTGTTCAGTAAAGTTCTTGGTGAAAATGAAAAATGTCTTTTATTTTTACTTAAAAACCAAAGGCACTTTTGGCCAACCCAGTTGTAAGTAAGCTATTTACTTAGCTTCTACCCTGTGCACAGTGTTGGGGAGAAACCAGGGAGCAAAAAATAGATACAGTTCCTCCAGGAAGCAATTTATGTAGACAAAAGCATGGGAAAAAATTGAAGTGGAAAGACCTGACATTGAGGAAAGACCCGACATTGATATAGTAAAAGCTGTCATGAGTTCTGAGAGTTTTGACCTGACTCGGGAGTGGTTGGGCATGAAATGGGCTGGATGGGGGAGAGGGAAGTTAAATTGGCATCTGCCAGGAGAGCTGACACATACTGCCCAAAGAAAGTGGTGGTGGTTGGTGTCTGTATACTGGGGAACAAGGACAGGACTGAGATGGTTTTTGTTTGTTTGATTTTTTGCACATGGCTGTCTAGTTGTTCTAGTACCATTTGTTGAAAGACTATCCTTTCTCCATTGAATTGCCTTTTTCAAAGATTAGTTGACTGTATTTGTGGGTCTTTTTCTGAGCTCTCTGTTCTGTTCCATTGATCTATTTGTCTGCTCTTTCACCAATACCACATACTTGATTACCATAGTTTTATAGTAAGTCTCAAAGTCAGATACTGTGAGTTTTCTGACTTTGTTCTAATTCAGTGTTGTGCTGGCTACTCTGGGTCTTTTGTCTTTCCATATATACTTTACCATAAGTTTGTCAATATTTGCAAAATAACTTTCTGGAATTTTGATTGAGATTGTGTTGATTCTATAGATCAAGTTGGCAAGAATCAATATTTTAACAATATTGAGTTTTCCTTCCATGAATATGGAATATCTCTTCATTTATTTAGATTTTTGTTAATTTCTTTCATCAGAGTTTTGTAGTTTTCATATATCCTTTACATATTTTGTTAGATTTATACCTAAGTAATTCTCTCTTTTATTGGTGCCAGTATAAGTGGTCCTGTTTTTTAAATTTCAAATTCCATTTACACATTGTTTGTATATATGAAAGCAGTTGACTTTTTAAAATATTAACCTGGGATCCTGCAACCTTCTTATAATTACTTATTCCAGTTTTTTTTAATAACAGTTTTTTTTTGGATTTTCTACATAAGTCATGTTATCTGTGAATAAAGACAATTTTATTTCTTCCTTCCCAATCTGTATACTTTTAACTTCCTTTTCTTGTCTTGTTGCATTAGCTAGGACTTCCAGTATGATGTTAAATAGGAGTGGAGAAGGGGACATCCTTGCCTTGTTCCCAGTCTTAGGGGGAAGACATCTAGTTTCTCACCATTAAGTATGATGTTAGCTGTAGGTTTTTTGGTACATATTCTTCATCAAGTTGAGGAAGTTCTCCTCTATTCCTAGTTTTCTGAGAGTTTTTATCATGAACATGTGTTGGATCTTGTCAGATGCACATCTATTGATATGATAATGTGATTTTTCTTCTTTAGCCTGTTGATGTGATGGATTATATGAATTGATTTTTCAGTGTTGAGCCAGCCTTGCATACCTGGAATAAATCTCATTTGGTTGTGGTGTATACTTCTTTTTATACATTGTTTGATTCAGTTTGCTAATATTTTATTGGTGATTTATGCATCGGTGGTCAAGAGAGATAATTGTTTGTTGTCTTCCTTTCTTGTAATGTCTTTATCTGGTCTTGGTGTTAGAGTAATGCTGACCTCATATAACAAGTTAAAAGTGTCCCCTATGCTTCTATTTCTTGGAAGAGATTGTAGAGAATTGGTATCATTTCATCCCTAAGTGTTTGTTAGAATTCACCACTGAAACCATCTGGGCATGGTACTTTCTTTTTTGAAAGGCTATTAATTATTGATTCAGTTTCATATACATATATACATATATATATAAACACACACACATATATACATATTTAGATTATCTATTTCTCCTTATGTGAGTTTTAGTAGATTGTATCTTTCAAGGAATTGGTCCATTTCATCTAAATTATCAAATTTATGCGCAAAGAGTTCATAATATTCCTTTATTCTTTTAATGTCCATGGGATCAGTGGTGATGGCCTCTTTTCCACTTCTGATATTAGTAATTTGAGTTTCTGTTTTTTGGTCTTGGTTATCTTGGCTAGAGTTTTATTGGTTTTATTGATCTTTTCAAACAACCAGTCTTTAGCTTCACTAATGTTCTCTATTGATTTCCAGTTTGCAATTTCATTGATTGCTGCTCTAATTTTTATTATTTCTTTTCTTATGATTGTTTTAAGCTTATATTACTGTACTTTATCTGGTTTCCTAAGGTTGATGCATAGATTATTGATTTTAGATCTACCTTTTTTCTAATACATGTATTCAGTTCTATAACATTCCTTCCAAGCACTGCATTCACTGCTTTCCACAAATTTTGATAATTGTATTTTCATTTTCATTTAGTTCAAAATATTTTCAAATTTCTCTTGAGATTTCCATTTTGACCCGTGTGTTATTCAGAAGTCTTTTGTTTAATCTCCAAATATTTAAGTTTTCCAGCAAATATTTTGAAATTTAACCACAATTTTCTGTTATTTATTTCTAGTTAAATCCATTGTGGTCCTACAGCATATTTTTTATGGTTTCTGTTTTTTTAGGCTTGTTAAGGTGTGTTTTATAGCCTAGAATGTGCTCTGTTTTGGTGAATGTTTTATGTGAGCTTGAGAAGAATGTGTATTCTGCTCTTGTTGGATGACATACTCTATAAATGTCAGTTATATATAGTTGATTGATGATGCTGTTCAGTTTAACTATATCCTTACTGATGTTTGGCTTCACTTTGCAGTTCTCTCAGTTTTGCCTCATGTATTTTGATGCTGTGTTGTTAGGTGCATACACATTAAAAATTGTTACGTCTTCTTGGAGAATTGACCTCTTCATCATTATGTAATGCTCCTCTTTATCCCTGACAGTTTTTCTTGTTCTGATTTCTGCTTTGTCTGAAATTAATATAGCTACTCTAGATTTGTTTTAATTTGTATTAGCATGGGATATCTTTCTCTATATGTTTACTTTTAAACCAAATATATCTGTGTCTTTATATTTTAAGTGGATTTTATTTTTTTGATTCAAAACATATAATTGGATCTTGGTATTTTTTTTTTTAAATCTGCTCTGATAGTCTCTTGTCTTTTAATTGGTGTATTTAGACCATTCATATTTGAAGTGATTATTAATATAGTTGTATTAATATCTACAATATTTGGAACTGTTTTCTACTTGTTGTCCTTGTTCTCTTCCACTTTTTTTTGCCTTTTCTGGTTTTAATTGAGCATTTTGTATGATTCCATTTTCTCCCCTCTCATAGTATCTCAAGTCTTAAAAAAATTTTTTTTTAGTGATTGCCCTAGACTTTGCAATATACATTTACAATTAATCTAAGTCCATTTTCAAATAACATTATACTGCTTCACAGGTAGTGGAGGTACCTTATAACAGAGTATTCCCAGTTGTTCCCTCCCATCTGTTATGAAACTGCTGTTATTCATTTCACTTATCCATAAGCTATAATCATCAATATGTTGTTGTTCTTATTAGTTTGAACAAAGTGTTATCTACTACATGGCTTAAGAATAAGAAAAATAAAAATTTTGTTTTACTTTCATTTATTCCTTCTCCCAAACCATTCCTTTCTTTATGTATATTGAGTTTCTGCCCTGTTAGTTTCCTTCTCTCTGAAGAACTTTTAACATTTCTTGCAGGGATCTACTGGTGACAGATTTCGTTAAATTTTGTCTGTATTTCTCCTTCATTTTTAAAGGAGAATCTTACTGGATACAGATTTCTAAGTTGGTAGTTTTTTTCTTTCAACACTTTAAATATTTCACTTCACTGTCTTCTTGCTTGCATGGTTTTTGGAGAGAACTTCAATGTGATTCTTATCTTTGTTACTCTATAGGTGAACTTTTTTTTTTTTTTTTAATCTCTTCTGGCTTCTTTCAAGATTTCCTCTTTGTCTTTGATTTTTCTGTAGCTTGAATATGATATGCCTAGGTGTAGATTTTGTGTTATTTGCTTGGTGCTCTCTGAGCTTTCTGGATCTGTGGTGGTTTGGTGTCTCGTCATTAATTTTGGAAAATTCTCAGTCATTATTATTTCAGATATTTCTTCTGTTCCTTTTTTCTTTCTTCTCCTGATATTCTCATTATGTATATGTTACACCTTTTGTAATTGTCCTGTAGTTCTTGGACATTCAGTTCTGTTTTTTACCTTCTTTAGTCTGTTTGCTTTATCATTTTGAGAAGTTTCAGTTTCTGGCATTTCCTTTTGATTCTTTGTTAGAGGTTCCATCTCTCTGCTTACATTACTATCTGTTCTTGTATGTTGTCCACCTTTTCCGTTAGAGCCCTTAGCATATTAATCATAGTTATTTTAAAATCCTGGCTTAATAATTCCAAAATCTATGTCATATCTGAGTCTGGCTATGATGCCTGCTGTGTCTCTCTCTTTTTTTTTTTTTTAATAATTTATTTATTTATTTTTGGCTGTGTTGGGTCTTCATTGCTGTGCTCTGGCTTTCTCTAGTTGCAGCTAGCAGGGGCTACTCTTCGTTGCGGTGCGTGGGCTTCTCATCGCGGTGGCTTCTTTTGTTGTGGAGCATGGGCTCTAGGCACGTGGGCTTCAGTAGTTGTGGCACGTGGGCTTAGTAGTTGTGGCTCGCAGGCTCTAGAGCACAGGCTCAGTAGTTGTGGCGCACAGGCTTAGTTGCTCCACGGCATGTGGGATCTTCCCAGACCAGGGCTTGAACCCATGTCGAACCTGCATTGGCAGGTGGATTCTTAATCACTGCTCCACCAGGGAAGTCCCCCTGCTTTGTCTCTTTAGACTTGTCTTTTGTCTTTTATCATGCCCTGTAATTTTTGGTTGAAAGCCATACATGATATAACTAGAACTGAGGTAATCAGCATTTTAGTTTGAGGTTTTATGTTTATCTGGTTAGGGGTTAGCCTGTGTTAACAGTTTGCTATAACTGTAGGTGTCAGAGGCTAAAATTTCCTCTGGTGTTCTTGTTTTTGTCTCCTCTGTAGTCTTTGGATTTCCTTTGAGACTCCTTAAATAGAGTCTGAACCTTGCAGGTCTTTCAGCTATAATCTTCTGTTAATTGTTCAGGAGCCCTACTGATGTGGTGGTAAGGTGTGGGGGGAGAAGAAGCATTTTAGACTCTTATGATTAGTTTTCAGTCTTTTAGTGGGCCTGGGTCCCTGGGCTGTGACCTTAACAAGTGCTTCTCTAATTTTTTCTTTTCCTCTTTTAGGTCAGACCGGAAGTCCAGAAGGGACTGGAGTTGGGTATTTCCCTTCCCTTATGTCAGTTAATTCCTTGTAAAACTCACTTTGCTTAGACTCCATCAATATTTTCCCTTGAGGGTAGGCCTTTGTTGAATAGGACAGAATGTTCTGAGTGTAATTCAAAATTGTTACTTTTCCCCTCCCCCTGCTGGAACCCAGAGGAGAACTTTTTTTCCATCTTAAAACCCTGAGAAGCTGGTAAGGCTCCTGGAGATAAAAACTCAGGAAAGAGTGGCGCCCCCAGCAGTTTTTCTCTCGCAAGCTCATCTCTGCTCAGTCTCCACAATTACCCCAAGTGTTCCTACCAGCTCCTGGCTCCAGGGGGCAGCTTCAATTCCTGGTAGGCTATGAGTCTCGCTGTTCACCTGTCTCTCCACTTTTCAGGGTCCTGTGATCTCAGTTCTCTGATGGTCTAAGACAAGTTATTGATTTTTCAGTTTGTCCAGCTTTTCTCTTGTTGTGAACAAGTTGAAACCAGAAGTTTGTATCATCTCATTCTTTTATCTCTTTGTACTTTGGTTTGGGTAGTTTCTATTCTATAACCTGCCTTCCACCTCAGTGATTCTTTTCTCAGCTGTGTCCAGTCTGCTGAGGAGCATATGGAAGGCATTCATCATTTTTGTTGCTGTGTATTTGATTTCTAGCATTTTTTCTTAGAGTTTCAATTCTCTTTTTATGTTACCCATTTATTTTTACATATCGTCTGATTTTTCTATTTGAGCCCTTAACATATTAATCATAGTTATTTTAAATTATATTCCAAAATCTGTGTCATATCTGAATCTGGTTCTGATGCTTGCTTACTTTGTCTCTCCAGACTGTTTTTTCTTGCCTTTTAGCATGCCTTGTAATTTTTTGTTAAAAGCCAGACATAATGTATTTAGTAACAGGAACTGAGGTTGTGAGGATTTTAGTGTGAAGCTTTGTTTCTATGGCTATGTGATGTTACTGGGCCACATTTAATGTTTGCTGTACGTGTAGATGTCAGGTTTCAATTTCCTCCTTGTCTGTCCCCCCCACTCCCCTTTTCCTATTGTCTTTGGGTTTACCTAAGAACTCCTTCTTAAGTAGAATTTGTGTCTTGCAGGTCTCAGTTGTAATCCACTATTGTTATACTCTAGTCTTTTTGATGTGGTGGTAAAATGTTAGGGAGAGGATTACATTTTAGGATTAAATCTCTCACTCATTTTTTAAGTGGGCCTGAGTCCCTGGGCTGTGACCTACAGAAGCATTTCTCAGCCTTTTCTTTCTCTCCCCTTATGTGAGACAGGGAGGCTCAAGGGCCTGGCATGGTCCAGTTGCCCTTCCCCCAGGTCAGATAAGACTATGAGAAGTACGTTCTCTTGAGGACAGGCTTTTGTTCTGGAGAATAGAGTACTCTATGGTGTTTCAAAATGGTTACCCCTCTCCCCAAAGCATGAACCTGTTGAGGTTCCCACAGAGTGTGGTGGCTCCCGTAAGACTGGGTCCTCAGGAGTCCCAAGCCAGTGGACCCTCAGCTTCCAGCAATTAGGCAGTTATGGTTTGAGTGTTCCTACCAGTGTACTGGCTCCAGCTGTGCCGCTGTTCCCAGTAAGCTCTACTTCTCTGCATTTGCCTGTCTCTCCAGTCATCAGGGTGATGGTTTGCTCTGTGACCTCAACTCTCAATCAAAGAAAGTTGTGGATTTTCAGTTTGTTCAGCTTTTTTCTTGTTATAAGGAAGGGAGTGATGACTCCCATGCTCTTTACATGTGGAAGCTGAAACTGGAAGTCCTCACCTCGTATATTTTGATGTTCTCTTATTTCATGATTGTGGGAGATGGGGACACAGCCAGGGCCTGGGCATGTCATAATGCTGCCGCCTTCCCTCTTCCTCTTGGCCCTGCCTGGCCTGGCTAGACAGATGACAGTCCCTGGCTTGGCTAGTACTTCTGCCTCTCATTTGGGGGACAAGTGATGGTGAACCAAGCTGGGCTGAGAGTCCTGCGTTCAGGTCCGATCTGTGCTCTCTGGGCCTCAGTTTTTCCACCTGTGCAGTGGGGAGGGGCTAGAACCCCTTCCAACATAGCATGCTCTTGCGAGAATACCACCACCTTTAGTTGATACATTGCCAGGGATGAGGGAATGATTTTGTAATGAGTGTGTGTTTTATGGAAGTGTTTCCAGATGCCAGCTTTGCCTTTGGTATTACTGTTAAATAATAAAAAAGCTTCCTAATAGAAAGAGTGGGAATAGCAGTCACATGTGGGTGAATGAATAACCAGTAACTCGGAGCATGTTTATCTTGGACTTTTCTTCCCATGATGGGTATGTTTTTTAAGAAGAATTTCCTCTGATAACAGGCCTGGCTTACGGGGCTTCCACGCCTTGTGAGAGGAATAGGGTGTTTCCAGGGTGTGATAAACTAGTGGCCTTCATTCATTCCTCCTTGTGAGCACAGGAGACCCAGCGTTACACATTCTCTGCAGGTTCTGAAGCCAAAACTTGGGGAAATTGCTTTCCTTTTGGAAAACTGAAATTTGGTGGTGGGAGGGATGGAAATATATGTTGGGGTTAACTTTTGTTCATTTTCTTAGATATGATGTCGCTTAACTCATTTGGGGGTGGGAAAAGCATTGCATATGTTCTGTTTGCTCATAAAAAGGTTTATGCATTTAAAACTACAGTTAGTTTAAGTCATTATCCCAATTCTACTCTCTATGAATTTCCTTCTAAAATTTAAAAAATTTTGGACATGCATTGAACCTTATGACAGTGAGCTTTGTAGGTTCAGAGGTCTCCTATTTTTTTTTTAAAATTGTTCAAAAGAAGCAGGTTGGTCCTTGAATGGACAAGACATTATTGCCATCTTAGCAGAACAAACTCAGAGGTGTAATTTTCATCCTGTATCACAGCACCTGGCATGATGCCTGCAAAGAGGAAGTGCTCATTAATGTTTGTGGAGTGAATTATTGAGTGTAGTAACATGCCTACATTTCTGTCCATCAAAACTTGACAAGAAGATGCCCACAAGCAGAGCAGGCTCTGATTCCTTGCCTTTCTGGCTCAGACCTCTCATCTTTCTCACCTTTGGGCAACATTGGTACCTGCCAGCGTCTCTGGTGTTGGTATTGAACTGCTGCTTTCCTAGGCTGAGGATGGATGCTGACCCGACAGGAGCAGTTTTCACATACAGTTATTTCTCCTGCCTGGATTTTAGTCTTGTTTGGGTAGGAAAGGGAAGTAAAGGCCAGATAAGCACAGGCACATATTTGACATTAAAATGTATGTTCCTCATCCCCCACCAAATCACAATCCTGGGGGAAATACAGAATTTTGCTTTCTTAGGATAAAATTCAACAAAAATTATTGGGTTTAGGAGGAATAGGGACGGTTGTGGAGTTGGGACCATGACTCTGGCTCCATTTTTATGCCGTGAGTAAGGGCAGAGAGATGCTGGGAGATGGAGTGAACGGAAGTGGCATGAGTTACACCCTGATTGGCAGGGGAGTCCTGTTCAGTCATTAATTCAACCAATAGTCACATAGCACCTGCTGTGTGCTCAGCACAGATGAGCAAGGTGGTCCCTGCCTTTGGGGACCACACACAAGTTGGGGCGATGGGCAGTTTGGGAGCACAAAGGAGGGCCCCTCCCCCAAACTTAGGGTGGCAGCGAGGGCTTCCTAGGTGAAGGGGCATTGAAGATTGAGTAGGAGGTTTCAGATGAATAGGAAAGCAGCCTTCGAGGCAGCAGGAACAGCATGTGCTAAAGCTCAGAGGCAAGTGAGCAGACGGCACATTCAGAGACCTGAAGGTGTGGCTGGTGCAGGCGGGTGTTTAGAGCCCAGAGGGGCAGGTCGTAAGACACCTTTCGTGCCTCGCAGAGGAGCTGGGACTTTATCCCGAGAGCCGTGAGGTGTCAGGAAGGAGTTTGGGTTCAGGAGCGACCTGGTCAGGCTCATGTTTTAGATCTGTGCTGGCTGGCACGACAGCCACTTGCCACATGTGGCTGTTGAGCCCCCAAAACGTGGCTAGTCCAAGTTGAGATGTGCTCTAAGTATAAGGTACACACCTGTTTTCAGAGGCTTAGTATGAAAGAGAGTAAAACAACTCATGAATAGTTCTTTCAATATTGATGTCATGTTGAAATAACATTTTGGTTGTATTGGGTTAAATAAAAAATATATTATTAGAATTAATTTTCCAGTTTCTTTTTAAAATGTGGCTACTAGAAGATTTAAAATCACATGTGAGTTTCACATTATATTTCTATCGGACAGTGCTGTTCTCCACTTTCTGGGCTGATGGGAGGCCATTTAGTGTAGTGATTGATTCATTCGTTTGTGAATTCATTTATTCAGCACATTTATATCTATTCATAGATCACCTACTATGGGCCAGGGATTGTTGTGGGCATTGGGAACACAAGAGTGAATAAGGCAAGGCCCCTGCCCTCACAGAGACTTAACATCTAAATAAGTAGTGGAATTCTGATAATGTTCAGTGACGTGAAGATAATGAAACGTGGTTGGGATATAGTGGTAACATACAGGGAATGAGGTCTAGGGCTCTTTGAGTTTGGGAGTCAGGAAAGGCCACTGACAAGCAGAGGCTTGAATGGAATGAGGAAACAAACCTTGTGATTGATGGGGAAAAGCACTCTAGGTGGAGGGAACAGTGAGTGCAAAGGCCCTGGGGTAGGAATGAGTGTGGTGTGTTGGAGAAACAGTAAAGGGCCACTGTGGCTAGTTGGAGAAAGTGAGGGAAGCAGTGAGATGATGCAGCCAGATAGGTAGGGTCAACCGGATCCTGGAGAGTCTAGCAGGCCACCGTGAATGGGGAGGAAGATTTTATAAGGTTTTGGGTTTGGGTATTCACGGGATCTGATTCACCTTTTTAAAGGATCCCCCAGGCTGCTGGGAGGGGAAAGAATGAAAATGAGAAGACTGGATGGGAAACTGAGAGGTAGCCTAGGTAAGAGGAGATGCTGGTTGGGAGGGTGGGGGAGAGGTGATGGAGAGATGCTGAGGAAGGATCAGAGGTGGGATGACTCTCGATGTCAGAGGCAACGGGACTTAACACCAGGTTGGATGTGGAGTGGGAGGGAAAGCGGAATGAATCAAGGCTGACTCCAGCCTAGATGTTAGATGGAGCACCGTGTGCTTGGTAGCACCACTGCCAGATGGGGTGAGACTCAGGGAGGAGCAGGTTCTGGTGGGTTGGGGATGGGAAATGGGACCCTTTAGACCTGTGAAGTTTAAGATGCCTCTGAGATAAGTAAGCGGTCTGAGGTGAGTTCGGAGCTCAGGTGAGCAGTGGTCAGAACTGAATATTAAATCGGAGCGTCGTCAGCATGTAGATGGCACTGAACTCTGTGGGACTTGCTGAGGTCACCTACGAAGTGAGTATAGGGAGAGAGGAGTCCCAAAGCTCCTCCCGAGCCTCTGTCTCGGGAAGGGACGGCAGAACCAGCCCAGGGGACGACCCATGAAGGTGAGGGGTCTCCAAATCCAAGAAAAGAGTTTTAGGAAGGAAGGAGAGATCAACTGTGTTAGCCAAGATGAGGACTGAGAAATGTCTGTTGGGTTTGGCAGCAGGAGGGTCAGTCACTGGTGACCTTGGGGAGAGTGATTTCAGTGGTGTGCTGGGGGGCGGCTTGGCTCATTGAGTGGAGTGGACTTCAAAGAATGGGAGCGAGGAGGTGGAGTTGGAGAGCACAGACCAGTGTGGGGAATTTTGCTCCAAAGGGGGGCACAGTTAGGTGGAGGGGGACGTGAGCCCTGGTGCCGCTGTGACTGCCTGTTCTGTGCTGTGGGAAGGATCTGGTGGAGAAGGAAGAACTGTCCCAGGAGAGAGGGGGGGAAATTGCCAGAGCAGTGACCTCGGGTTGGGAAGAGGGGATGGGACCCAGCGTTGAGTGAGGGCTCGGCTCGGATGGGAGAGGTATGCTTGGGCCGGTGTAACAGGCAGGAAGGGGGACTCTTCAGTACAGGTGGAGCAGCCTGTTAGATTTGGGGGTGGAAAGACGAGTCGTTTTCTTCTGATGGCTTTTCTTTTCTCAGGGAAAGTAGCCGTCAGTGGAGAGCGAGCAGGTTGAGGTTTGAGGAGAAAGGGGAAAGTCTCAGATACTCATCTGGGAGAGTGAATTGAGGAGGGAAAAGGTTGGGCTGCAGTAAGGGCACACTTGAGGTTTGTGGTCGTAAATTTACAGTGAGACAATCTGCGCGGTTGTGTGTGTTTCTCCAGCGCAGGGTAGGCACGGAGTTGACGTGGGGTTTGCTAGGGAGTAAAAGGCTAGAGGGAGCTCGAGAGTTGAAAGATGATTTGCCAAGGGGGGGTCGATCACGATGGGTCTGGTCTTGGCTGGAGAAGGATGGCAGTGAGGGAGGAGGGAGGGAAGGGGAGACACGGCGGTGGGTGGGAGGTCCCCCTGGGTCGAGGACTGGGGGCCCGGTCTGGGAGTCTGGGCCCAGGATGCTGGAGGTTGAGACTACTGGTGTGGGGTGTCACTGGCGAGGACAAGGTCTAGGTGTGAAGCGGGAGTGGGTAGTCGGGCTGGTGGTGGGGAGGTGAAAGGAAGGCCACTGGAGCAAAGGAGATTAAAGAACTGATGGAGTCACAGGAGCTGTTCTGAAGACAGAGTAACGGTGGAGGGAAGACAGGCAGCCTGGGCTGACCTCTGCAGCGCAAGGTCTCTGTAGATGACGCCACTAGGAAGGCTGGTGGCTCGGGTTGCCTGGGCCGTGTGTTCAGCGTTGCTGCTGTTTTCAAAGGAGGAGGAGAAATGCCCCGGAGCTGGCAGAGTAGTGAGAAGGACGCCCACAGGCCAAGCCAGCCCACGCCAGGCCCGGCCTTGGCTCTGCACCAGTGTTTGCCACTGGGCAGGTGACTTCCTCATCTGAAAAGGGGGGATAATAATTGCACCAGCCTCGTGCATCCGTTGCAAGGATTAAATGGACAGAATACACGGAGCACGGTTAAGCCCAGTGCTCGGTTTGTAGTAAGTGCCCAGAGACTGGTAGCTCTTTTCACCAAAACAGAACCATCCTTAAATGAGGATGATTTGTTCCCAGAGACGGATTTGTGGATGTGTTCCCCAAAGTGGGATTGTTGGAGTGAGAACACAGCCTCCCAAGGGCACTTTGAAGGTCGTACGCATTCAGGCCCGTTGGTGAAGCATCGCTTTTTAGGCACATAGTGTAGATAATGCTACAGGCTGGATTAGGTTAATTCCTGAGCAGTGTGTGACTCGGGCAGACAAGAGGAGTCAGGGAGACCTTGGCTGTGAGGATGCTCTTGGCCTTGGCCTGAGCGTGGAGAGGCTGGGGCCGCCAGGGTATCCTATTTGTAGAGCCCTTTATGCTTTATAAGCTCATTTGCTACGGCACCTCCGTGAAAGAGCCGTGGCAGGTTGAAGAGGAGAATGGGGCTCAGAACGGCTGAGCTACGCTCAGGATCCCTCACAAACCCAGCCCTCCCCAAGTACGGGTGCGAGTGGCCTCAGACCCAGGACATGGTTTTACGAATGGCCACGAGGCCGGTTGGCTGGCTGGTCGTGTGTCCGGGTTGGCATGGCCGGAGCCCCTCTGGCTGGTGTGGGGCCGCAGCCAGCATCCCCTGCCTGATGGGAAGCTGCTTTGTGGCCCAGGCCCCGGGATGGAGAGGCTCGCTGTGGCTACTCTGACCTTGGCGGCCAGTGCCCCCTGTGGAAGCAGGTGGACTTTTCCTCCCAGACTACACAATGGCCAGCTGTGGCAGGTTCACGAAGGCCAGTCATTTTAGGAGCTCAAGTGGGAGCTGCCAGTCCGGGGGCAGGTCCAGGAGAGGGCACAGCACAACCAACGTCCTCTGGCTGGCTTCCCACAAGGCCGCATTGGGATGAGAGCTATTTACAGAGACAGAAGCACCACCTGCTGTCTACCTGGCTCTGGGAACACCCAGTGCTGTGCCCAGAGCATGTCTTCATGTCGATTGACTGCAGAGAAGGAGCACGGCCCTAGGACGGGGGTTGGAAACCTTGAATTTCAGTCTCTCACTTCCTGGCTGCATCACCTCTGAACAAAGAATTCTTTCTGGGCCTCTGTGTCGCTTCTGAAAGAAGAGGGGGTGTTGGGGCCTCTGTGAAGCCCCCTTACCTCCTCCCCTCTCCCCCCACCCCAGTCAGTCTTGATTGGTTTCATCCTTAATTATGGCTGGATATTCAGTTCTCTGGACTTCAAGCTCTTTGAGGATGGGGTGAAGTCTCTCTTACTCCCCAGTGTGTCCCAGGAGCTGGCACATAACAGCTGCTCCACAAATGTTCGCTGAATGGATGGCATTCATGCTTACTTGCGGCTCTGGGCGCTCCATCACTCGGGGGCTCAGCTGTTGGAGCAGAAGCGGATGGGGCCCGTTCTTCCTAAAATCCCAGGGAAGGGGGTGGTTGGCTTCAAACCAAGGGCCGGGCTTCTTTCTCCTACTCCAGGGAAAGTCTCTCATGCAGAATCTTGCACATGGAGCACTCTGTAGAAAAGGCGGTACAGCTGGGTGGTCAGGGACCAGGCTCCAGAGACAGACAGGCCTGGGTTCAAATCCCAGCTCTGCTGGACCAACTGTTACCTTGAATATCCCTCTCCCAGAGTCTGAGCCTCAGTTATCTCAGCTCGAAAATAGGAATAGAAAAACCTACCTCATGATGGTGGTCTAAGGATTAAATCAAATAAGTGACATGCCTATTACGGAGCCAATAGAAAAAGATAATTTGTTTTTTTTAATGATTGGTAAATATTTGTTGAAAGAATGAATGGGAATCCTCTAGAACCTTCTGGAATCTGGCTACTCCTGGATTTTCTTCGGTTTGCTGCATGGGAATTGCAAAAAATGGGGGACTTTCTGCCATGAGCGCATAGAATGGGGATTGGTGCAGAATTTGAGAGGTGTCTTGGACCTGTGACCAAACGTTCTCTCTGAACCGCATCTGTGTACTGGGAATAATAGAACGTGTATCATTGTGTTGTTCTAAGGATCAATTGAGATAATATGTGTATGAAATGCTTAGAACCCGGCATATTGGTAAGAATTATTAATTTTCGTCCTTCTTGTACTTTGTTTTCTGAAGATGCTTAGAAATACCTCTTCGTTCCAATATTATTTTTTAAAAAATTCTCCTGTATTTATTTAGTATTTTTTATTGTTTTTCTTTCCTGTTTTGCTGTTTAATCCATCTGGCATTTATTTTTGTATATTTTTCCAGGTGTCCCACTCTTATTTATTTCTAAATTTTATTTTTTTTGCCACATCTGATTTTATTTAACAAAACTTGACAGAGTTGGGACCCGGTTCTCCAGTGTCAGTCCCTTCCCTCTCCAGAGGTACCAGCAATCTAGAATTTGGTGTTTATAATCCCCAGACACATTTATAATAATGCTGTATATGGATGAAACCACAACTATCCCAAGGGATTCTTGCAACTTACTTTTTTTTTTTTAAAACGTATTTTGTCATAATTTCAGGCTTACAGAAAAGTTGTAAGACTAGTACAAAGAATTCCTGTATCACTTTCACCTCAGTTCCCCAAAGGTTAACATTTCCATGTTTGCTTTCCCTCTCCCTCACTCTCTCCCCCGCTCCCCTCCCTTCTCCTCCCCCAACTCTTTAGTAAATCCTTTTCCTAAACCATTTGAGACAAAACTGCAGGCATGATACCCCTTTACCCTTAAATACTTCGGGGTGTATTTCCTAAAAACAAGGACATTTGCTTATATAACCACAGTTCAGCGATCAAAATCAGGAAATTAACACTGGTGGAATACTATTAGCAAGTCTACAAACCTGATTCCTATTTCATCATCTGTTTCAATAATGTCCTCTATAGGAAAAGAAAACCCTGGTTCACAAGCTGAATTCCATTGTCCTGTCTCTTTACTCTCTTTACATCTGGATCACTATTTCAGTCTTCCTTCTGTCTTTTATGACCTCGACTTTTTTTTTGAGTATGGGCTGGTTATTTTGTAGACTCTCCCTCCATTTGGGTATGTCTGATGTTTCCTTGTTATTAGATTCAGGTCAAGCAGTTTTTGCAGGAATACCTGGAAGTGAAGGTGTGGCCTTCCTTCTCAGTGCATAATATCAGGAGGCATTATTATTGTTAGTGAATAGTCTGTCCTTTTCTTACTGATTTGAAATGACACGTTCACAATTGTCTAAATTCTCACATCTACATAAGTCTGCCTGTGGACTTGTTATTCTTTTAAATTGATCAGTTTACCTAATTCTGTGCCATTTTTCCCCCCAGCTGTTTTAATTGCTATACCTTCGAACTGTATAGGTTTGCTTCTTGGTGTTTTGTAACTTGTTACTCATAGGAATGGGATTCTTCCTCCTATTATATTTTCTAATTGATTATTGATGATGTGTTGGAAAGCCACTGACTTGTGGATAGGTATCCTTTATCTGGCTACTTCGCTGAATTCTCTTTTATTCTAATAGTTTTTCAATTGATTCTCTTGGATTTTTTTTTTTTTTTATATAGACAGTCGTATCTGTAAATAACGGCAGGTTTGTCTATTCCTTTCCTATACTTATACTTCTGTTTTCTTTTTTCCAGCCTTTTTACATTGGCTAGGATCTCCAGAATAATTTTGAATAATATGATAGTGATATTGGGCATTCTTGGTTATTCCTGACTTTAATTGGAGTAGCTTTGGCATTATATTAAGTGTTTGAGGGAGGTTTTAGAGAGATACCCTTCATGTGGAGGTTTAAAAAAATTCCTAGTGAATTATGTTGCTCAAAAAACCTCAAAATCCGGAAGAGCTAGGTTGATGCTTATTTTTAGAGTTGTATTACTTTTGTAATTTAGTGCCATGTCTTACTTGATGATGTTTATGTAGGAATTTGGGGTCTGTATTTATATAAGATTTATCTATAATTTTCTCTTTTAAATGATCTTTGCCCAGTTTTAATAGAAGTATGTTGACTTTGTAGGAAGAATTGGGATGCTGCCCTCCCCCCAACAATTTAGAAAATATAGGTATAATCTGTTTATTGAGGATTTAGTAGAATTTGCCAGTAAAATTATTTGAATATTCCCAATAATTTTATTATTCAAATTTCTTCCTCCAGTTCTTGGTCTATTCAAATTTTCTATTTCCTCTTGAGTCAATTTTGGGTAATTTTTATTATTTAGAAACAGATCTATTTTGTATGCATTTAAAAATATATATAAATAAAAAGTCTTCCTTCCTTCTTCTTTCCCTCTTTCTATCCATCCTTCTGATTTTGTAGTTATAGCCACATTCTTATTTCTTAATATTTTAAATTTATTTTTTTATTTTCTTGGCCAGACACATTGAGGGGGCAGGCAGGGTTAGCTATTTTTTTTATTCATAATTTCAAAGGACTTGCCCTTGCTTTTATTGTCAAGTCTTTTGTTTTCTGTTTCTTTAACTTTTGATTATTTTTATTCATTTTTGACTTTAGGTCAATTTCCATTTTTTTCTTCTTCACTTCCTTTTTGAATGACTGTTTGGAAGTATCCCATGGGTTTTGCTATATAGTACTCTCATTGTTCATTTTTAAACAGTCTGCAGTTTGTTTTAATTTCTTCTTAAAATATACGCCTCTAGATATCCTTTGGGTTACATTTCCAAGTGGTTAATTTTTTTGTGGCTCTTTTTGTTTAATTTTTAGCTTTATTGCTTCATGGTCAGAGACTATGGCCTGTGTAATTTCTAACTTAAAAAAAATTTATTGAGGTTTTCTTTGTGGCCCATCACATGATCAGTTTGTAATTGTTCCATGGATTTTTGAAAAGATGTGCATTGTTTTATAAATACATACAAAAATATATCAAACTAATCGTGTTTTTCAAATCCTTTATTGCCTCCTCCCCGCCCCCTTTAAATCCTCATGATCTGTCCCTTTCTGGGAAGTATGCTGCAGTGTCCTATTATAACTGATTTTTTTTACATTTCTCCTTGTATTTTCAACAATTTTTGATCTGTATATTTAATGGATATAGTAATATCTTTTTAGTGGTTGAATTTTGTATCGATTTAAAATATCTTTTTGTCCATTGGAATTGTTTTTTCTTTTTTTTGCCTTGGAGTCTGTTACCATTTCTGCTTTTTACTGCCGTATGCCTGGTGTCATTCTGTTAATTCCTTATTAAAAAAAAAACAAAACTTTTTGTTTTATAATAATTTAAGACTTCATGAAGAGTTGCAGCTAGAATGCAGATAGTTCCCACGTACCCTTCACCTAGCTTTCCTCGTTGATATTATCTCGTGTCATTATAGTCCTTTCTGTTTTAGCCTTTCTGGGTCTTTTTGTTTTAGCTTCTGGCCTACCCTACATCCCCCCCAGCTGTGATACCCTGTTTTTTAATGGGGGAATTTATATACCATCCATATTTACCATGTTTGCTTGTTGAAGTTTCAACTTCCTTCTGCCACCTTAATTTGTTTTTGGTTTTCCATGATGTTTTTTCCTGCTTATTGTTGGATTGCCAAAGTTTTCTTTAGTCTCCATTTTTCCTTATTTCTATTTTTTTCCTTTCTAACTCTCCTGCTTGGACCCTACCCCCACCCCCATTCTTACTGATTTAGAGTCATAATCTTATTTCTCATTTCTTACTTATGCTCAAATTTTTAACAAACATATATAAACTTGGACAAGAATAAATTAGTATCTCTAATTACCCTCAAAGATTCCCCGCCCACACACAAATATTTGACCTTTAAATGTACTTATGCTTTCCTTACCCTCTCTCTATAATCTGTTCTTGGTTAATATGATATGGAATTTTATTTCCAGCTTAAAAAAATTCTGCATTGTGTTTTTGGGAATTACGTAAGAGCTGCCTTGAGCTTCACAGCTACATTTTCAGTCACTCTTTATAGACTTAACTCTATTTTGTTGAGTTTCTTTCTCTTCTTTTTAAAATTCTATTTGATGTCTTCTTTCTTGGATTCATTTTCCTTAATGTTTTTCAGAAGAGGTGCTGGGATGGCACCTTTATATATCTGAAGAGGTCATTCTTTTTCCCTACACTTGAGTGATGGGTTGGTTTGCAGTTGAGTTCTAGGTTCAAAGTCCTTTTTCTCAGAACTTTGTAGCCTTTGCACTCTTGTCTTCAGCCCTTGATCTTGCAGATGGGAAGTCTGATGCTAGACTGAGTCTTGTTTCTCTATAGGTTTTTTTTCCTCTGTGGAGGCATTTAAGGATTCCTCTTTGTTCTTGGAGTTGGGAAATTTCATCAGGGTGTGTCTGAGTGTCTTGTTTCATTCCTCGTCCTCAGCACTTGACTGTTGTGCTCTGAAAACTCTAGGCTTTATTTCTGTTTTGTTCTTCACTCTGGAGAGATGAGCGAATATTGGGTCAATATTGGGTCTCCAGGGTAGAGAGACAGTGAGGCCCTGGCCATCAGATGGCTTGGGATGCAAGTGCAGCTGGACAGCTGGTCGACCCTCTACAAACCACCCATTTCTCATCTGGAAAAGGCAGTGAGAATAGGTCTTGTCACATAGGGTTTTGGGAAATGAAATAGGACATAGCTAGAAAAACATTTGGGAGTGTCTGCACAGAATAAGCAGTCAGTAGTGGGAGCTGCTCTTTCTCTAATTCCCTGGAGGCATCAGAGATGGAGGAAGGAGTGGGCTTTTGAGCTGGACTTTGAAGAATGGACAGGATAGGACCTTCTCTGAGCCACAGTCTCTCTACTCAAGATGATGGAGCTTGATAAGTTTACAGGTAATAGTTATCTTTTTTTTTTTTTTTTTTTTAGTTTCACACAGAGGAGTGGCTTGATGGGAGATTATTTCTTTCTTTGGAATCTTAAGTCTCTTCTTTCCCCTCTCTCTCTCCTTTCTCTCTTGCTCTTCTTTCCTTTTTTTCCGTCGTATTTGATCTTTCTGGTTAATGTGACCTAATTAAAGGCAGAATCCAGGGGTTCAAAGAACCTTTACTTTGCTGAAGAGGAAGGACTGCAGACTTGCCTACCAGAGCCTGTTTTAATGGACTGAATGAAAAGTTGGATGACCTTGTGCATGGTCTGTTTCTGACAGGCCCTCTGATGTTTCCTCTTTATCTTTTGCCACTCTTCTGGGCTATAAACTGACCAGCATGTCCCCAGGTCTTGCATACAGTAGGTGTTCAGGAAATGCTTATGGAGCAGATGATGAATCAGTGCTCCATTTTTCCTGTGTGGAGAAATCATTGCTTCCCACTTCACTGGGCAGGTGCCCTTGCATTTGCTGTTTTATAAAAGATTTTATTTGTGATTGAATGACAGACAGTTCTTTCAGGAAAACAAGAAGAACTGGTTTAGGACCATTGTGAAACTCCATTTTAATAGCAAGAAGACAGGGCTCTGGCAACTTCAAAAAGGGCAATCAAGAAATTCTTGTTTGCTCAACAGAAAGAACTATTTAGGGTGGTTACATGGGTTCAAATTCACTCCAAACTACATATAATTTTCAACTTCTAATGGCTTTTTTGGCCTGTAAGGTAATTGGTGAAAGTGTAGTTTATTTACAGGAGTTTTCTAGGTTGGTTTCACCAAGCTGACGACTGTTCCAGGCGCATCTGGAAACACCACAGCAGAAATTCAGCTGGGGAGGAGACAAGGGTAGGGTATGATTTCCAACATGTTTTCTTTGCTCTCTTGGCATGGTTCACAAAGTAAACATTTTTTTTCTGCCTGGCATTGATGAGACAGGAGAAGGAAGCAGGATGGGACTGAATTATTGCAGTAGAGTGTGGTAAGTGCAAACTCTGCACCTGACTCAGGAGAGCTGGAGGGGTCAGGAGAGCTGGAGGCTGGCAGGGCAGTATTGGCTAAGGAGGGGGGCTAGCCATGGATGAGAGAGAGGGGCGTTCTGGGCAGTGGTCACTGCATGAACAGAGGTTTCCAAACAAGTGGAGTGAGAGTGTAAAGTGTCTGGGCGGGGCACAGACCCACATGCAGAACGGCTGGGAGCCCCTGTGTTCCATCTAAGGAGAGCCGTTGCCACTCAGCTACAGCTGACTGTGGCCTTGTCAGAACATAGGCCCAGTGTGGCCAGAGCTTCCGATTTTTTTTTTTTCCTTGAAGAGAAGCTCTAAATCTAGAGTTTTCTGTAAAATTTCCTAACTTTCAAATTATGGCAACTCATTGAAGAAAATTTTAAGATAATGTAAAACTCCCAAAACTCATTCCAGGCCACTAGTTTGCGAAACCTGTTTAGGGGGTGGAGAGAAACAAGGATGATGAGGGACCCGGGCCCCCCTGACCTGTGTCCCGTCCATTGCCAGTGTCAGGAAAGAGAGCTTGGCCTTGAATTTTGAAACAAAGTCCAGGTGACTCTGGAGAAACTTGATCTTCCCCTGACCTTACTTTACTTTGACTCAGGGAATGGGAGTCAAAAGTTTTAGGTTTTTAGGTTTTCTCCTTTTAACTCCTTTTTTTTCCCCTTGCTGAAACTGGATGGGGAATGTGATGGGGCTGGTTTGCCTCTTAGAATTTCTGACCTCCTCTTGCCCCCTGCTCATGCCCTGAACAGTTCTGATCCTATGTGGAATTTCTACCCTTTCCACCCTCCTCTTCTGTTCTGTTGGATGATGGAATGAGGGCCAGATAAATGCACTCTTGGGCCTAAACCAGCCACAATAGCCATTCATGCTCATCTTCCCCCTGAAGTAGATGAATAAATATTTTATTTAAAATTCTTTGTTCTTCAAGACATAACACAGAGGTGTCCAATAGAAATATAATGTAAGCCACATGTGTAACTTTAAATTTTCTAGTAGCCACAATAAAGGGAAAAGAAACAGTTGAAATTAATGTTAGTAATATAATTTATTTAGCCCAGTATTTCCAAAATGTTATCGTTTCAACATGTAGCCAATATAAAAATTCTTATTACGCTATTATACATTTTTGAAGATGAACCCCACACCCCATGGCCTCATCACCAGCAACTATATACAAGTCTCTAGGCAAGAGAGGAGGGACCCAAGCAGCGATGCACATGGAGAATTGCTGGCTTCCACTGAGACTGAAGGTCCGTGCGTGCTCTTTCCTGTCCTGAATCCTTCTAAAAAGCTAAGCAAACTAAGTGCTGGATCAAATGCTACTGTGTCTTATGAGTTTGATTGCCAGTCAAACCTGTTACCAATGCAATAGTGGGACAGTGTATTGTATGTCAATAAAAAGTTTACTAAAAAAAAAAAAAAAGCTATTATACATTTTTGAATTTTGTACAAAGTCTTTGAAATTGGTATTTTCCACATACAACCCGTATCACTTTGGATTCGTCACATTTCAAATGCTCAGTCACACGTGGCTAGCAGCCATCGTGTTGGACATTGTGTCTGTGACAGGTGCACGTAAGAAGGTGATATTCCACAGACACAAAAGAGAATACAGGCCAGCTGTGAACCAGTTATTTAAAAGGACACGTATGATCATGCTTCTTCCCTACTTGAGCCTTGAATAATGTCAATTTTCAGGGAGGTCTTTCTTGATCCTCCCAGCCCCTAACTCCAGGCTAGATTATGTGTCCCTATTTGATGCTGTCATCAGGGGAGAGAGGGGTCTCTTTCTTCTCAGCACCTAGCACAACCATCATTATCTAGTAATCAGTGAGATAATCGTTGAACATTCCTCTACCCCATTAGGTTGCGTGCCCCAAGAATGCAAGGACCATGAGTGCTTTGTTTGCTCGTTTTATGCACAGCAGCTCCTGTGGTGGCTGCAGAAAATCGATGATCAGTAAATATGAGATGAATGATTCAAGGCTGAGATTCAGTGTTGTAGAGTAACCAGGACCCGTGGACCCCCCAGAGGGCCCAGGCCCCCCTAACAATGAGGCCAGGGGGTCAGCCCCTGTGGTCAGTGCAGAATCTCCTGCTTTCTCACCGACAGAATCCGCCACTCCCTGTCCCTCTCTTGACTAGCTTTTGGTTGCCTGTAAATTATATTTCTGGTGGCTGTTAATAAAAATATAGGGCTGGGGGAAAAAAAAAAAAGACTTCTCCTAATAGAATTTTATTAAATGGCACTAGTTTAAAAATGTCTCGTAAAAAGTTAATTAATTTGGGATTTGGGGATGAAAAGCGTGATATAAATGTCAGTTATTATTATTACAATTTCAGCCTCACGCTTATGCTCTTGATCCAGCCCCTGATCTGGAGTTTCTCCTACACCCGGAGACTGGCAGCTCCACTGAAATGCCAGACGCAAATTTGAGCTTTGGGGGTCCATCAGGGACAGAGGGACTTAGCCAAGTTAGGCCATCCTGCCTTTTCATCGAGGATGATGCCAGGCCGTGAGAGAGAGCTGGTGCCACTGAGTCCGGGCTGGGAGCCGTTCAGAGCAGAATGGTCTTGGTGCTCCCGTGAGCTCCTGGCCGTCGAAGCAGCCAGGAACATCAAGGTCACGTGTTTAGCCCGAGCCTGATCACAGAATCCTGTCGAGCTGTCAGGGCTCTGAGAGATTAGAGCCCACTCTCATTTTACAGAAGGGGAAACTGAGTTTGAAGAGGCGTGGAGGCTTGCCTAACCCATGGTCACATAGCAGGTTAATTAAATTTATAGAGAAAAAGGCAGTGAAAGCAATTAGTGAAGCAGGGGAAACCTTCCCCAGAAAAAAGGATTCAGGCAATTTATAGGTGACAAGTCTAGAAACTGTTTTCCAAGGAAACAAGGAGTGCTGGGACTTCATGTGAGTTCAGAGACAGACAGCCCTTCGCTCCTTCAAGATGCCCCCCACCATCATTCCCGTGATTGCAGACATAGTACCTAGAGGGAAGGACTCCAGACCTGACCCAGTGTGTAATTACTTCCGCGAGGCGGAGGGCAAGCTGGGATGTTAATCATCATCATAGCCCCGTACATTTCTCTAGCGATTGTGGGCCAAGGAGTGAGGATCTGTGTGCTTCCGTTTCCTCCTCTCTGCAGCGGGGTATGAAAGTACCCCTTGCAGGGGTGTGATGGGGACCAGGTGGGTGGGAGAGTGTGTCCTCATGTGCTGTGTAAGTGGCAGAGTGCAAGCCGGGGGGGGTCTCACGCTCTTAGACTCGTCTGTGTCACAGAGCTGAAAGGGAGACACGGGCGGTCATTTGGTTATCCAGGGGGACAATCTCAGATGCCTGTCCCTGAGACAGGATTCCCAGCCAGGTGGTCCTTCTCGTTTCCGGTGATGGGTCTCACCCGATTCTTCCCTGCAACCCATTCATTCTGTTTTGCATGGCTCTGGGAAGGCCTGCCCCCTCCTGTCCGTGGTGCTCTAATCCTTGTTCCGTTTGGGGGACTAATCTCTCCTTTCCTCTTCCAAGTGGACCTGCAGTTTTCCCACCTTGCCCTTCACTCAAACCATGTAGGTAGAATGTCTGATTCAGAAGAGGGGCTCAGAGACGGTTTGTAGAGTGAAGGAAGGAAGCAAGCTCGTGCCCATGGGGCTCTCTGTCCTGGGGCCTTTTAGTGAATCCTTATCTGCTGGTGGGTTGGGATCATGCATGGAATTTGGGAATCAGATAGAGCTGGATTTGAACCTGGGCTCCTCCACCTGAACAAGATACTTAATCTTAGTAGTTCTCTGTTTCCTCATCTGGACAGTTCAGATGCAGAATACCTACCCTGCAGCATTACTGTGAGGATTAAAAGAGGTGATGTGTGTAAAGTACTCAGCCAGCGGGCACGCGCGGTGAACACTCTGTGGTGCCAGGGATTACCGTACAGTCACAGCACTGACGTGATTTCCGGGGGACACCATCTTGGCCCTCCTCAGTAGCAAGTTCCTTGAGGTGTCCATCAAGTCCAGCACAGGACTTGACACGTAGACTCCTTCTAGAACCTTCCAATTCCCATGGCCACATGCCGCCTCGGATTATTGACTGTTGAACAGAACTGAACTGAATGGAGAGTTCTGGCCTGTGTTACAAAGCTCAGGGTCACATCCCTGGTTTGGGACCAGGCCTGCCACGTCTCCCTGGCTGCTCTCTGTGGCTGGAACCAGCCCTGATGTGGAGACTTTTGAGCAGGTACAAGGTCTCCCAGCCTGTTACGAAGTGAAAACAGCCAATGATTGTCTCCACTAGAAAAACAAGTGCCATGGCCCTGTTTTTGTTTTATTATAAGTAAAACTTTTACTCCTCCTCCTGCCCCTTCCCACCCCCCACCGCTAAAAAAAAACCGCAGCTGCCTCCAACTTTTGAAGGCCTTTAAATGGGAGCCCTGGAACAATGTGGGGGAGAAGGGTGAGTCCAGGACGCCCTGTTGGCCGCCATCTTGTTGCCCTTGACAAAGAGCATCCAAACGGCCATTTGTCTTCCTCTCAGTCAGTGGCAGAGCCGGGCAGTTTGCGTGGAAGGAGATGCTGTGGCCTCTCCAGGAAGAGCAGCCTCCCCTACCCCTCATCTTTATTGGATTTCAATGAGTCTTTCTGCTCTGGGTCATGTGTGCAGTGCAACCTCATAAATGGTGCAGTGGAACTTCTGCTCCCTTTGTACAGAGGGCCTCAAGCACACTCCAGCGCCGTCGTCAACCCTGAGTGGGGAAAGTGCGGAAAACCCAGCAGAACTCACTTCTCCCAGGCAGCCCTGAGATTTGGAATATGACCATTCTTGTCTTGTAGGCACAAGCTAGTCAGGAGGTGGAGTTGGGAAGGAAAGCAGACACTGCCTTTCCCAACTCCGTGGCACTCGAGTGGCAGCCTTTGCCTGCAGACCCAAATCCTCACACTTTTCTGTGGAATGTTTCAGGGCTTTAAAGAGAATTGCTGAGGCCCCCTGGACCTCACGGCTTTGCAGTTGTCAGATCAGAAGAGGGATCTGAGAAGGCGTGTAGCCTTGGGAATTGGAAGGTTCTGGAAGGAATCTGAAAGCCCTCTCCTCTGACCCTGATGCTGAGATGTTTTCAGACAACAACTTACTGGATTAAAAGGACACATGCCATTTCATCAACTGTGGTTGCCACTTAAATGCCAATGGTCTATCCACCTAATTTTGAGTGCCCGCTCTGTGCCAGACATTGTGCTAGGAGCCAGCTGTGCCGAGGTGAGCAGATGGGAGCCCCTGGCCTTGTGGCAATTACAGGTGTAACGACTTCAGAAGGCAGGGCCCTCCTATGGATAAAGTGTGTATACAAGGTCAGCTATGTGTGATGGAGTTATCTCTGCACTTACTGGCTTGGATAGGGAAGTGTGCTGCTTTCCTACATTTTGGAACTAAGGGGGGTTGCTATGAGATGATCCATTTTCCCCCTTCTCCCCAGGATGGGAAACTGTAGGACAGTGGGGCAATTGATCTCTGCCTATTTTCTCAGTCTCAGAGTGGCAAGATCAGGCTTGAATGCAGGCTCTCTGGTTCCCAGTCCAGGTGTTGTGCTTGTGTTAGATGGAATGATGGAGGAAAAGGCCCTGGAACAGAGCTAGGCCACTGCAGTGGCCATGACTGCACATGAGGTGCCTCGCTTTTGACTTCTGCATTGGACCTTCACTTTTCCCCATGGAGGTAGCTTTTGGTTACTGCAAATTGCTGCCTGTATTTGGAAAAAAAATCATTAGAGGAGCATTTCCATTGCCACCCAGATATGAGGGCTGGGTCTTCACAGTGAAGTCCCATAGAAGGCAGGAAGGGTCCTCTGATGTGAAGAGAACCTTTCTCTCCCTCACTGTCCCTGCAGACCCCTTTCCCCTCTGTGGTCTGGAGACAGGAGTGGTTTGTACAGTCCCTCAAAGCCATTTGGTTCTTCCTCCTAGCTGATTTCTCTGCATCCCCATCACAAGGTCATCTAACTTGAATGCCTCTGTTGTCAGGGTGCTCACTACCTCTCAATTGTCCTCTTTCCCTGGAGGAGAACGTTCCTCTTCATCCTGAGCTCAGAGCTGCCTCCCTCTGACTTCAGTCCCCAGGGCCACAGAACTGTGTGTTCCCCCTGCACAGGACCACCCTGCTGTAGCGAAGGCAGGTCTCTGGCCTCACACAGCCCAGCTCTGTCAGCCACCACCACGCTGGCTTCCACTGGGGAAAATACTGCCCGCTGACATGTAAGTGTGTCACTGCCAATAATAGTGCAAAGGCTCCAAATCCGAGGGCCTTTCTAGGATCGTTTCCTGATTAATTAGGTCAGCGTCTCCAAAATCAATTTCCAGTGAAGTCGCGCCGCCTGGTAGCGCCGTTCCCCGCCCAGCCGGGCGAGGGAGCTGGCGCAGGAGACAATTCCCTGGCCTCTGGCGCGGTTCAGGCCTTGTCTCTACCTGGGAAGAAAGTCACATTACACATCTCTTCTGTGATTATCCTGACTTTTTATTTTATCTGCCCTCCCCCTCAAATCTTCCATTAAACCCCCTTAGGTCCTGCTTCAAACAGGCAATTAGACTAACAACGTAATTATATCCCTCAACGCTAATTGTAACTGGTTTAGGGGAAAAACAAAGAGAAAGAGGCTTCAAAATCTCTGGAAACTGAAAGCAGCGGTTATAATTTCCAGGTATTTCTTGTCCCTGGGTGTTTCTTTGAGAGCCCTGGTTGCTGGCGGGCTGGATGTCCAGTAGCTCTGCCTTTGCCCCAGATCACCCTGAGGGCAAACCCCGGCCTGTCTCCACTCTCCTTTGCACGTGCTTGTGGCATCCTGTTCCTGTCCTGTGCTTTCCTGTTCCTCTCTGCTCCCTCTGGCTCTCATTTCTCTGACTCTATCTCGACCATTTTTATACTCTTCGAGCCGCTGAGAAAAGAATGAACAGGCGAGGAGGTTGAAGATTTGGGGGAAATGACATTTCTTCCTGCTCTTGCCAACGCTCCATTGTCCCCAATAACTGTGGGCTGCTAGTGCATGTGATTCTCCCTTGGGGAAGCAGGGGAAGGCTGGGCGGAGCCGGACCTGGTTCAGGATTTGAACCTACTGCGTGACAAGGATGCTGTAGAGAGGCATCACCTGCCACCCTGCCCATTCTCAGCATTTTCCGGGTCTCTTCTCCGGGCCAGGCCCTGTGCTCAGAGCTGAACAAGCGTTGGTCTGTGCCTGAGGGCCGCCCGTGGCCTGGGGAAGGAGGCAGGCAGGTAGGTAATTGAGCAGTGGGGCCATTGGGAAGAGTGTACAGCAGAGGGGATCCAACCCTGCCTTGGGTGGCTGCAGGGAGATGGGAGGTGGAGTAGGGCAGGGTGGGGATGTTGAGAAGTTTCCAGGTGGAGGTGATGTCTGAGATGAGACTTGAAGGATGGGGAGGAGAGTTAGCCGGGCAGTGAGCATGGGGGGGCAGCTGCAGGAACCCCGGTGTAGCTGGAGCATTCGGTGTGAGGACTGCGGTGGCGGGAGCTGGGACGGAGTGTAGTGTTTGCCTTGGCAGGAGAAGGGGAGCCTGTGAAGGGTTTAAACGGGAGCGACAGGGTCCTATTTCTATCTTACAAAAACTCTGCGGGCTACGGGTGGAGGCTGCTGGATTGGAGGGCCTTGAATGGAGGCTGGAGCCCCGTTAGAGGCTTTTGAAGAAAGCCTGGATGGTCTTTTTTGAGTGCTGACTGCCCAAGTGTCTACACTCTGTGATGGGGATGTACTAGTTGTGTTGTGTGACTTTTAACTTCTCTGAACCTCCCTCTCCTTTTGCCAGATTAAAATGAGGATAGTCATATTGACCTTTCCACGTTGTAGGGGGCGTATGAGAAATAAAGTCTGTAAAGGTTCTGGCTCTGTGCTTGACACAGAATAAACATCAAGGAGGTACTTTTGAAAAGGGAGGATGTACCAGCGTGGCCTGGGACATTTTTCTAAAATACGCGTATCCCTCTCCCATTAACTTGCATTTCCAGAGGAGGGGAAATCGGGCAATTTTACGTTGATGGACTGTCCTCTGGAGAACCCCAGGAGTGCATGATGGCTCTTCAGTTATCACGACTTTTCTCATTTCTGGAATCGAGTCCTGAGCCTTGGCCTCTTGCCTCAGAACAGATTCCTGGTTCTGTGCCATTTTCCTTTTCTCAGAAACAGGGTCTCCCAGTTTGATGAAGGAATGTGCTGACGACGTTTCCCTTAGGGTACATGTAACGCATGGTGCCCCTTCGAAGCCTGGAGTGGAGACTTTGTCGTCTTTCAGACACTGATGAGCTTGGAACCCCGCTTTCTCTCAGTAAATGTTTTCAAGCTTTCATGACACCTGGTTTGGGCCATGAAGTCCCAGGTATTTTGGCCCTGGGTTTGCCATCAGTTATGCGGATGGGGTGTTTTCATTAAAATTTCCATTAACTATTTGTTTCATTTTTTTAAGCCAGTAAGCAATTTATAGATTCATTAACTTTTTATTACACTTGTGAAGCCAGGAAAAGGGGAAAAAAGGAAATGAAATATTTGGTGGCCCTTAAGTATGGAGGACAAAAAAGCTGGATGATGAGAGCTGGTCTGAAGGAGTGTTAGGAAGGGCTGAGATCTTCCAGAGGAATCCAGAACTGGAATATCCTGGCAAGGAACACCACCCCTTTCATTCCCCTCTCCCTCTTCTCCCTTCTCCCCAGAGCTGATCCATCCTTTTGCTTGTAATACTGATTATTTTTTCACCAGATGGCTGTCCTTCCTCTAATGACACACCTCCCCCAGGGAGCTCACCACTTCTGGGATAACTATGTGGCTCTAAACATTATTTCCTTATGTTGTGGTGCAGTCTGACTCCTTATAGCGCTCTTATTTCATATTTTTGGTGGGGGAGTTAGGTATGGCACGATGGTTGAGTGTATGGGCTTTGGGGCCAGACAAGCTTGGGTACAAATTTGCTTACTAGCTGTGTGATTTTGGACAAGTAACTTTACCTCTCTGAGCCTCACTTTCTTTATCTATAAAATCACAGTAGCGGTAGGAACTCTGGAAAGGCCCAGGAAAGTGGCAGCAATATTCTTCACTGTACACTTAAGTGGTGAGGACAAAATGAGATGGGTTATTAAAGAAGCCCACCTTCTATTCGTATTCCAGACTGTGCCATGTGGCTGGACTACTCATCTGTGAACATTCTCACTTGGATCCAGTTCCCTACAACAGCAAGTCACTTTGCCTCTCAGGACCTCAGTTTCCCCAGTTCTAAAATGGATGAATAATCCCTAGTTAATGAGGATGTTGGATGATTTCTCACATATTTAATGAGCCTTTTAGAGTCACTGGCACAGCATAGTATCTCAATACACACTAGCAGTCATATAGTTTTTGTGGCTGCAATTACATACAATATAAAAACCTCACTCTCAGGGTCTACTGTATTAAAAAGGCAATAGGCTTAAACATTACCTCTCCCAAGAGCCTCTTAGAGAAAAGCTTAGTGCTTAAAGGTACTCTTCAGGTCATCTTGTTTTGCTCCGAGGTGGAACTTGAATGCGCTGCGTTCTTCCCAGTGGATTGGTGTGTACCTAGGCTCAACCACCATGTTTGCTTAAGTGGCTACATCCTCAGAGGACAGAGTGTAGATGCAGGTCTTTGTAGAGTCACAGGTCTTCAATCTGGAGAAGGGTAGCATCCCAGGAAATCTCCTTGTCTAGATTACCTGCCTTTATAGATGTGCAGCATGGGTCTTTTAAAGTATAGTGAGTTTTTCCTCAAAAGCAGTAATGATAGAAAGCTAATCAGAAAGGAGGGGGAAAAAATCATATATTTTTGAGCCATCCAGGGCTGGCGCTTTTCGGTATATTATATATGTGCAAGCAGTATTTCTGTAGGTATATATGTAGTTTTGATTCTGTTCTTGTCATTTCACTTCAGTACGTAAGTGTTTTTCATGTAGCTCTCCACCATTCGTAAGCATCCATTCTAATGGCTTTGTAAGGAGATATTTATTTACATTGTTGTACATATAGGTCATAGTTTTTATTATAAATAATGCAGTGGACATCTTTGTACATGAATCGTTTTCTTTCTTTTGTACAATATTGATAGAGTTTGTTCCCCAACATGGTCAAAGGATATGAGAGTTGGTAAGTTGGTTGTGACAGTGTGCCAAGTTAAACTTAGAGAAAGGCAGCAGTGGATGTGACAGCTGAGGGCACACCACTGCTTTGGAGATTCTTTAGAAGAATCCCATTTGGGAGAGTTGACATGGCAGAATGCTGCCTTCTCATCCTCTATCTTAGCTGGGGTTGGTAGCTGATGACCTCTTTTATTTGCCCAAAGACTTTGGGCCAAGCCATGAACTGGTGGCTGAAATATTGATTTTTACATGCCTGGCCTAAAACATACATTCAGTGCCCATGATTGCAGAGTCCCACGTTGGGCTTAGCAAAGGACTAGGCCTGATAAAGCTAACACTTTAACTTTAGAGACTTGCAGATTGCATTAAAGTACATGTGACCTCACACATTTTACTTCCACTCTGGGCCTTTATTTTCCCTCAGTAAAACAGGCCTTCTGGCTCTAAAGACTGTGCATGGATGAGAAAGTACTGTATCTTGTGCACTGAAAGTGTTCCCCAGTGAAGTCAGTCAGGAAAGAAGATTCGAGCCTACTTTTGAATAAAGTGTTGGTGGTTGCCTGGTACAGGGTACCAGGTAGACTGCTTTGGTAGACTTCTGAGAATCATACAATGTCTTCGAATGCCTCCTCTTAACTGTTAAGTCGTTTGAGCTTCTGTAGTTTTCCAGTTTTAATTAAATGTAGGCGTTTTCTGTTTTCTACTGCTTTGGCTGTCAAGTTTGCTGACTCTAGATCTTGTGGTGGGTTGACCTTTTTAAATGAGTTTAATGAAGATGGAGAAATAATAATGATGGTAACGGTGAAGACAGTGGTAGCTGTTACTTACATAGCACTTAGTCTGTGCCAGGCACTGTTCTAAGTGCCTTACATTTATTAACTTCTGTCACTTAATGATTTCATTAAATCAGTTCATTTCATGAAAGAGAAGCAAGACAGGGGATCTTGCAAAGGAAGACTGGAGCCAGAAGATGGAAGGAGTTTGGTATTTGTCCTAGAAGAAGACTTGGGTTTGAATCTCGGCCCTGCCAGTAACTAGTAACTCTGGGCAAAGTCCCTTAACCTCCACTCCCTCCTTTCCGAAGTGGAAATCATGGCCCCTACCTTGTAAAGAATTAAATGAAGTAATGGATGTAAAAATGCCATCAATCAGTAAATAAATATGAGGCATCGATAGAAAGTGGTATTCCTGCCCCATCCCACACTCGGCATTTGGGGAACCTGGGTCATTTTCTCCTTTAAGGATACTATGTAGACGCTTTCTGCCTGTTGGGCTACGTGGTAGGCTCTGGGGAATCCAAAGGCATGGCCCCTGCCCGGGGAAGATGTATGGTCCAGCTGGGAAGACAGTTCATAAAAGGATGACTGAGTGTACCGGCTAGTTGATCGATACTATTTGAATGGCTTGGGCAATAAGTGCTTTAAGAAAACAGGGGAGAGAGATCGGCCCTGTGTCTTGGGGAAAGAGGAAATGGAGCCTTCGATGAAAGGGAAGGGCCCTTCCTTTCTTTGCAGAATGTAGTGTGAAACTAAGCCTTCAGCAACAGCCAGGACAAAGAGGGACACAGGGTTGAGTCTGTGTGCCCTGTGGGACAGGAACGCTCTTGTCTTTTATGATACAGTTCAAAAACCACAAGCATGAGGTTTCACTGTGGATCTGGAGTGGCCTTGGAGGTGGACACAGTCCTGGGGCGCACGGAGTGTTTCCCTTGCAGCCCGCCCAGCTGGCATCAGACTTGGTACCTCAGAGCCTCCACTCCTGATCCCCTTGAACAGTGTTCTAGATCTGGTCAGGAAATGCCTCTAGAGTGTGCACTGGGTGCTTGGGTCTTCTGAGTAACATTGGGGACAACTAGCTTTCCACATTATGAGTTTTCTGTCAATAGTAGATTCTCAGCAAAGGCCAGAAGCAAAAATATGGTGGAAGGCCATTCAAGCATCCCACATGTTGGGGCACTGGGACTGGCGGGCCAGGCTTCCATTTATCAGATATTCAGGGTCCGTTCAGCCCTGAGCTGTGGCTACTGGATATTGCAGAAGACGATGCAGGTCAAGGGAAGACAGTCCTTGCCTGTGAGGAAGTTACAGTCTAAACACGGCAATGGGACCCAGGTGGACCTTGTGGTGAGCTGTGCAGGACGCTGCCATCAAGTGGTTTTCAGTCCTCTGGGAGTTTTCCGATCTGAATTGGTCAGCTATTGGTTTGACCTCAACTCCATCCCTTTCTTTCCCGTGTGCTCTGAATTGCAAGGAACTACATTTCCCAGGTGTCCTTGCCCTCTGGCCTTTGAACAGTTTAGCCAGAAGGATGCACAGCAGGGACATTGGAAGGTGGGAAGAAGGGAAAAGCCCAGGATATTTCTCCCCACTCGTTCTCTGCCTCCTATGGTGCCTCCTCCCTTTCTGAACCACTCCCATTGGGCAGCTCCTGCTGAACTGCCCCAACTCTGGTAACACCTTTCTCTCTCCAGGCCTAGAGGTGGTAGCAAAGCTCCTCATGTGCTAATCCACGGTTGCCTTTCTGCCCCCTGTATGTCTTCTCTACTCAAATCCCTGTATTAAATTGCCTCTACTTTAAAGACCTAGAGTGGCTTCTCTTTTTCTGGCTCAGACCCTGAAGGATGTACCACCCAAATCAGGCCCCATAGAGCCTTTGGCTGTTCCCACCCTGAATAATCCCATGGAAGCCATGGTAAGATAATGGCTGCCCTAATGAATTCAGGGTACCAGATTTTTTTTTCCCCCTGCAAAGAAAACAGAATTGTAGAATAATTTCAAAATAGTCTGGCTGTCTAGATTTCTCCGCAGGTGGCCATTGGGATGTGTAAAATTACAATCTTTCTTTTCTTCGTGGGCCTCTCATTTTGTAGGATGATGGGTGACTCCTTCCTTTCCAACTGTGAGAAGAACTATTTTGATTTTTAAAAAAATTCATGCAGTCATTCTCCCCCTCCCCCTATTTGCCTGGGCTGTTGATCTTGCGATATATTTATAGAGATCGTGGTTGGCTGACCAGGAGTTATTTTGCAATAGGAATTTGTAAGATTTCTACTTTGAGCATGTGTTCCAGACTTTCCTTTCTTTAAAAAGAAAAAATCTTTCTTAGAGCATCTACTTTGCCCTTCTGTAATTATTTCTTTTCACAACCAAAGTAAGCCTTGTGTTTTGCACATTGTTTTTTTGTGTGTATTTCTTCTGTCTCTGGTCTTCTTTTTTTTTTTTTTGTAAATTTATTTATTTATTTATTTATGGCTGCGTTGGGTCTTCGTTGCTGCGCGCAGGCTTTCTCTAGTTGTGGCGAGCGGGGGCTACTCTTCATTGCAGTGTGTGGGCTTCTCATTGCGGTGGCTTCTCTTGTTGTGGAGTATGGGCTCTAGGCATGCAGGCTTCAGTAGTTGTGGCTCGTGGGCTCAGTAGTTGTGGCACGTGGGCTCTCAAGCACAGGCTCAGTAGTTGTGGCACACGGGCTTAGTTGCTCCGTGACATGTGGGATCTTCCTGGACCAGGGCTCGAACCCGTGTTCCCTGCATTGGCAGGCAGATTCTTAACCACTGTGGCACCAGGGAAGTCCATCTGGTCTTCTCTCTTCTTTGGCGTCTCTTTTTACTCCAAATTTTAAAAGGCCATGGCTCCTTCTTCATGTAGGAATGTTTTTGCAAATGAGAATGTGGTGACTGGAAAACGGGTGCTTTGGGGATCAGGAGACCTCTGTTTCTCTATCTGTAAAAGAAGAGTGTTGGACTAGATTAGTGGGGGCAAGCATGCTACTGTCCCCAGCTTTACCTCGCTCACTGCAGACATCAATAATCAGTCACAGCACTCTTACTAGCTGAGCTCTGATGCGGCCCCAGAATCTTTCTCAACACATTGCCCCAGGCAGCCATGTCTAATTGATTAGAATTGGCGCTGAAAATTGAGCCTGTTTGCCATTCTTGGACTAGATGATTCCCTAGACCCCATTCACATAATGGTTCTCTAAGTATTGGCAGTACAATTCCTTTATTCTTTAAATCAACTGACCGACCTTTATTACACTCCATCTGTATGCAACACAGCCCTGGGTGCTGTGGAGCCACAGAGGAGCTCTAAAAAACTAGCCACCCTCATGGAACTTGCAGTTTGGTTGGGAGCAAGACTGCAGAGAGTGGTGATGTTCCCAGGTACGCTCAGGCACGCCCCTGGTGCTGTAGGAGGTTGTCGCTGTGTCAGGGAGGGCTTCTTGGAGCAGGGCCTGGGGTCCAGCCGGTCAGAGGGGAATGCAGTCTAGGCAGTGGGACAGTGTGGGGAGAAACAAACAACAGGGCCAGCAAGTTTCAGAACTAGGAGGGTCATCAGCGCTCATCTGGTCAGAACTCTCTGTTTGTAACTCAGGAAACTGAGGCTCAGAGGAAGAAAGGGACTTGCCCGAATTTTAGTAAATGATAATTATATAGCTAAAGTTTAATAAATGATAAATCATTTTAATAAATGATAATTATTTCTATAGTTAATACTTGTATAGCACTATATGTCAGGCATTGTTTTGAGAACTTTAATATATTAACTGATTTAGTCCTAAGTAACCTTGTAAGGTGACGACTATTATTTCTCCTATTTGACAGATGAGGAAACTGAGTCTCAGAGGGTTAAGTGATTTACCCAGCGTCACATGGCTTGTAAGTGGTGGAGTCAGGTTTTGAACCTAGGCCATCCGGATCCAGATTCTCTACTGGGAACTACTGAGCCTACTAAATCCTGTTGGAGTCATCAGAACATGTTCTTGTTTTTTTTTTTACTGTATTAATTTTACTCACCACCACCAATGGAATCATAATGACATCATCCAGATCTGTGCTCGTACAGTACTCTTAGCACTAGCTGAGATGTTAACAGACTTTATATGTTTTTATTCTAACCAACAGCTGTGTTTCGTGGGGCTTTTTCTGTCTGTTTTACATAAGAAAACTGAGACTGCGAGAGGTGATGTGACTTGAGGCAGGTCGCAGAGCTAGTAAGTGTCCCAGGCAGAATTTGGAGTCAGGTCTGCTGGACTCCAGATGTCAGAGTTGGAAGGTTTCTGAGAGACTGCCATTGGACAGGTGGGCAAATGGAGGACCAGACATTGCCTCTGCCAGCGGTCAGAGGGGGTCTCCTGGCACGGGGGACTGCTGCTCTTCTCTGAGGACTGTCTGGGCACGCCCGCCTCCCTAAGCCCTTTACCTGGTCCCCTTGAAGAGGTTTTGAGTTGCCCTTACTTGCTGCCTTGTTTAAAGATACCTAAGGGGTTGACTTTTAAAAAACTCTGTCCCCCAATTCCCCAATCCTGGGTTCACTCATTTGAAGCTTGCAACCCTCTGTATTCATGATATGTTTTTTTTTCCCATGAAGCAAAAAAGTTTTTCTTTTTTTACACCCCCCCCCACCCCCAACTTCCTGCTGATCTGAAGTGAATATTTATCATGTATTTAATGAGTAATCTGAGTCTTGGCTTGGTGAGGCTGTACCAGGACATGGTTTATGGCTGATCTGGTTTTAACTCGCTCCAGGCGGTTTTCCCTGGAGTTTTCTGTAAAATCATAAACCTGGAGAGAGAATTTTTGTGGAATCCAGTCACGTGACTTGCTCTTTTGTAAATTGAGAGATTAACTATGTGATGGTTAAGAACTGAGATGCATTTCTTTTTTCAAAAGAAAACAAACAGAGCAGCATTTATGCACCCAGAGGAGCGTGACCTCTTCTAAAGATGGGGAAAGTCACTCGCCAAGGTCACCCCTCTGGGCCTTGGAGCAGCATGGCACCGGGTTTGAGAACGTGAACTTGGAATCGGAGTATCTGGGTTGGAAGCCCGGCTGAGCCTCTTCCCGGCTGTTCCAACACCCTGCAAGCTCTGGGTCCTCGCCTGGACAGTGGGGCTGGGAACGGCCCCCACTGCTTAGGGTGGTTGAGGAGATTAAATGAGATGGTGCACACGATGCCTGCGCCCCGGGCTGGCATACAGGAGGTGCTCAGTAGATGCTGGCTGCTTGGGATCGCTGGTGTTATCCCCCTTCGGGGCCCTTTATGCTGGACTAATAATGCAAGCTGACACTATGGATGTAAAGGCCCCGCTCTAAGTGTGAGGCTGATGAGCTCACTTCATCCTCATAGCAGCTTGTGAGGTGGCCACTCCCATCACTCCCATTTTACAGAGGAAGGAAGTGAAGCACTGAGAAGTCAATTTACTTGCCCAAGGTCCAGCTAGCAAGTGGCAGAGTTTGTGCTCCCGCCTGATTCCCAGTGACTACCACCCCTGCTGCTGAGGTCCTTCACACCTCTCTTCCTCAATCTTAGAGCCTGAGGGCTTTTTGACTACTGGTCCTGGGGAGGGAAACCAGGCCTCACCTTGCTTAGCTCAGGCCTCAGCTGACCCTCTCTGGATCAGCCACCGAACCGGTCTATCTATCTATCTATCTATCTATCTATCTATCTATCTAATCTATCTATCTATTTATTATTTTTGGCTGCATCAGGTCTTAGTTGCAGCATGAGGGATCTTTTGTTGCAGCCTGCGGGTTCTTTGTTGTGGCATATGGGCTTCTCTCTAGTTGTGGCACACGGGCTCCAGGGCGCATGGACTCTGTAGTTGGAGCACGCGGGCTGTCTAATTGTGGCGCGCGTGGGCTCAGTAGTTGCGGTGTGTGGGCTTAGTTGCCCTGTGGCATGTGGGATCTTAGCTCCCGGATCAGGGATTGAACTGGCGTCCCCTGCATTTCAGGACGGATTCTTAACCACTGGACCACCAGGGAAGTCCCCTGAACTGGTCTTAATGCCACCATATTGCCCCCTCCAGCATCCCTTTTGGCAGACAGAATCCCTGTAGTTTCTCTGCAACTGTCTTATAAATGTAAAATTATTTCAGTTTAAAAAGTTTAAAAAACCCCCAAAAACCCAATAACCTTTCTGGGCCTGACCTCAGGAACAACCTCATACTTTCTGATGCAACCTTAGAACCCCTTGTGATCCAGCCCAGCTGGGCAAATAGAATTGACACTCATTAAGCAACCAGGAACTATTCTAGACCCTTTAGGTCCATGTAGGGACTGTGGGCTCCCATTGTGGTACCATCCAGCGCCCTGGGTTGAGAACGAGTCTTGTAGTCTGGGTGGTGAGTCCCACATGGCAGCCCAGGGGAGGCAACTGCCCCTCCGCTGTGAGCCAGGATCCCCCCACTTCTTCTAAGGCCCATGAGTCAGACCTCAGGGGTGGAAGTGGATTCACCTTTTACTCCTGGCCCTCTGCACACAATCCAAGGCTGACAGCGTTCCTCAGCAGCTGCAGTGGTGCATTTATTTTTAAACCTGTCACTTACTAAGCAACTACTGCACGCCAGCTCTACCCTGGGTGCCTTCCAAATGCTATCGCAGGAGATCTTTGTCACTCCCAATAGCTCTAGGTCCTGGGGCTTTCTCTCCTCCACTGCGGTTCCCAAAGGCATCATCTCTTCCCTGGAAGATGACAGTGGCCTCCGTGTTGGGCTCCCTGCCTCTGTACCGCAGCCAGCAGTTGCTTCCAGAGGTGCACATGCCTTCTGGGCGGCCTATGAACCTTGGAGTAAAGCCGAAACTCCTCAGCCTGGTTTACAGGTGCTCAGTAATGACCAGCTATTGATGGCGACAACAAAGACGATGATGATGATGATGGTGATGATAATGATGACGATGATGGTGATGATGATGGTGATGGTGATGATGTCAGTAATAGGGTCCTGCTCCAGTCCACATGGCTGCCCACCAGAGAGGAGAAGAACCTGCCTGTACCTGGAAACTCGTATGAAACAGACAAGGCATGTGCTCGTTCCATTCCCAGGAAGCCTGATTTATTTCTTGATACTTGTCCTCAGATAGCAGGGGCTTGGGGAGGGGCAGAAGGGCACCATAACCTCGAGGAATAAAGACATTGGTCATTTCCCACGGGTTTCCCTTGTAGTTGGAAACATGGCCAGTCAATGAGGGGCCTCCCTCAGCCTCTGGGCTCTGGCTTGGGGTCTGGTCAGGAGCTCCCTGTGTGAGCCTGGCCATGTCAGTGGGCTGGTCCCTTCCTCCAGAGGTGGAGACCCTCAGAGAAATCTCCAGCCCTGCAGGGTTCAGGGACCCAGGCTTCCCAGCTTGGCAAGATGGCACCCTTCTGCTTGCTCACTGGCACCCAGCTTGTGTTAGCTCCATTTGCATTAGATTTTGCATTCCCACTGTTGAATGGGAGCTCTGTGTGCCCTGTTCCAGCATCCTCCCTCAAGAAAGCCCTTCCTGATCCTATGGTCTCAATGGATCCTGTTGTTAAAGATGCTCATGGAACCCAGGACTTTCTCTTCAGAGCATGTCTCTCAGTTGGTAATTATAAATGGGTAGCATGAAGTAAATAATCACGGCCTGTCTCCCCCACTGTTCTTGTTGCTGCTGTGTCCCCAGTAACTTCCCTGGTGCCCAGTACATAGCAGGCACTTAATGGGTAGTATTTGGGTGAATGAATAAGGAACCATGTCTGATTCATCTTAGTATCAGTCCCCCAAGGCCTTGCTCAGAATCACACATCTAGTCTGAACTCTATAAATACCTACCGAAAAATGGTATCAGCCCCCTGGGTTCCAGTTCTTTTAACCCAGAGTCTTCTCTGGTAGCCTCCACTCCACCCCTCAAGCTTGGGACCACTCAGTCAGTGGCTTTGAGTAACCATGTTCAGTTGGGAAAATAAATACAAAATTAGAACCAAGTACCACAAGCTAGAAACATATCACTGAATGCGATCTAAGAAGCAAGGTCTAATTAAGGAATTTATAACAGATTTAGTTCCCTGGGAATGGAATCCTCTTTTAACTTGCAAAGCTATTGTTCAGTGTTGGTACAGTCACCCTTCGTGGATGTTTTTCAAGAACACCTGGTGTGTAAAAGTGGGGACTACCTGTGCTTGAGTTGGGGCCCAGTGGTTGGATAGGAAAACAGTTTATCTACATCGTTTGGGGGCAGGTTTGATTCGTTGGTTCTAGAGATGAAGGGCCAAGTATGTAGAGGAAATGGCCATGGACTTGGGGTGAGAAGACATGTGTGAGCCCTGGCCATGCCGTTGGCCAGCTGTGTGACCTTGGGTACGTCACTTGGCCCCTTGGGTGCTTGGTTAATTCTTGGTCAAAGGGGATAAACTGCAGTGTCTTCTTCTCGAGGTTATTGGAGGATTCAGTGCAGTGTAACAATCTATAAAGTGCTGTGCTGATGATTAATATTCTCATGCACCAGACAGACGCAATTCCATTTTTCTTGGTCCAAGAATTTTGGAATCTTCCCTGATTCTTTTTTTCATACCCCACCTCCAGTTCGTCAGCAAGTCCTATTGGTTCTACCTTCCAGTATATTCAGAACGCAATGTTCTTCCTCCGTTCCCTCACTGCCACGACCCTGGTCCCAGCCACTTTTCATCTTTTTCCTGGGCTGTTACGGTAACCTCACCAGCCTTCATCCTTGCCTATGGTCTGTTCTCAACACAGCATCCAGAATGATCTTTGTTTAAATGGAAGTCAAATTACATTTGACTCTGCCAGAACCTTCCAGTGGCTCCCCAGAGTAAAAGCCAAAGAAAGCCCTTCAGTGGCTGTGAGGCTCTGCCCCCTGACCTCTTGTCGTCCTTGCTCGACTCTGCCGCAGACACACTGGCATCCTGTTTGTGCATTGAGCACACCAGGTGCACTCCTGCCCTTGGGTCTTCCCACTGGCCATTCCCTTTTCCCCAGTCACCACATGGCCAACCCCCTCACCTTCCATTGTTTACCCAGTGACACCTACTCTGATCACCTTATTTAAAATTGCAGCCCACGGCTCCTCCCTTGGCCCAGCATTCTGATTATCCCCTGCCCTTCTCTGTTTTTCCCCCCATAGAACTGATTACTTTCTAGCATACTATGTATCTTACTAATTTATTACTCCTAATACTACCGTCTGCCCCCTCTGCATATAATCACAATGAAGGCAGGGATATATCCCAACTGCCTAGAACAGTGTCCGGTGCATAGAAGGAGCTCAGTAAATACTTGTCAGATGAGCGAATGACTTTCTTCTGACTTGAGTCATGTATCTCAATGGGACAGAAAGTTCAAGTTAAATTTGGGGGATCCACTGGCTGTTGGAAAGGAAAGAGATATATAAAATGAGGTTTGAGTTGTTTCACACCCACTTGTCCTCCTCTCAGTAAATAGTAGGGGACATAGAATCATCTTCTGGGCAGGTCCTGGGGCTCTGGTAGGTGCTTCTCGAAGGTTCGGTGCCTTCTGCAGGCCTCCAGGTCAAGTGCACTTGGTTTCACTCACCGCTGATACTGAGCATCTTCCTGCAGGGTCAGTTATACCAGTTGGAAATTTAAAACAGAATTTTTGTGTTCAAACTAACATACATACATATATATGCAGTACACAGACATATTTTGGACTAATATGCATTTGGTACTTGTGGATATAACATTCACGTGAATTAGTAAGAAAGAAAATGAGATTTCAAAGACGTTTGAGCATGCAGAGAACGTCCCTCCTCTCCCGGTTCACGTTCACTCTTCCCTTCCAGGGGTGGAAGGAAGCCGGGAAGCAGTGAACACTGGGGATTTGGAATTGTCCACTAGTGGATTTGAGGTTGTCCACCCGAAGCCAAGCATAGTGTTTAACACATAGTAGGCTTTCAAGAAATATCTGTTGAATGAAGAAAGGAGTGATTGATTATTTAAGATCAGTTGTTACATTTTATCTAAGTATAATTGCCAATGCAGTTTATCATTCATCTAAGCAACCTCTCGGTATCAGTATTTCCTGAGAAATAATAATTAATGGATTCAACCTTATTTGCTGAATATTTATGCCAGACCCTGAGCTGGGTGCTGGAGACATCGCCACGTGTAGGATGCTGTCTTTATCCAGGAGGAGCACAAAGTCTGGGAGGAACAGGCCTTCCAGGACCTGTGTTCCCCAACCCATAGAGCAGGTGAAAGGCACTGGTGGTGGTGTGTTAGCAGTGTTGGGAGAACAATGAACAGGGACTAATCAAATCTGCTGGGGGAAGGGGGAGTCGTTGAAGTCTCCAGAGAGGAAGCAATTTTTTGTGTTGCAGTGGGGGAGGGAAAAGGCAAGATCCTAATTATACCACCACGGAAATGTGCTGCCTCAAGTCCATCTTTGGCTTGACTGGCTGATGCACCATCTTGGAGATGCCCGCTCCACCCTCTCAGAGCTGCGGGTCCATGAGCCCTCACATTTGCAGTGGCCCCTCAGCCTCCCTGAGCCTCTGGCTCCGCTCTCTTATCGCAGAAAGGCATTTCATTCTTCGAGATCAGGCAGCCAGGACCCAAGGAGCTGTTTTCCTCCATTGTGCAAGCATGACAAATCATTAATTTTTGATTGATTTGCTTAGAATTATGGGCGTCCCAGCATTCTTTCCGCCGCTGAACAGCTGTATAACAAATGAATATATCAGTGTGCACAAAAGATTGGCGATCTAAGAGAAGCAATTACATTGGCCACCCTCCCCCACTCTCACCCCTTCCTGGGCAATGAAGGAAGGAAATTTTTACCAGAAATTCCTCAAGTGGCTTTAAAAAAAAAAAAAATGCCTTTTTATAATTGAATTAAGTCTTTATCTCTTCATCTTTTGCAGCAGATTTCCAAGCACACACCAGTTCCCCATGTGCTTGCTTGGGTTCCATCCATCCAGGAAGAATCTTTAATAATGAAATCTCAACTCACAAATTAAAACTAAAATGAAAAAAGGAAAAAAAAAAAAAAAAAAAGGAGCAAATTCTACCCCTCCTTTTTGCTTTTTTTTTTTTTTTTGGTCGCTGCTATTCCTTTAAGATTTTGGAACCATACCAGTGCACTAAATGTGACCTCCATAACTTTTAAATTAAGAATTTATGCTGGCTTGAAATTTATGAAATATTTCAGCATGAAAGAAAGCCTTTTTCCCTCAGGAAAATTGAGCAATAAATCACAGCACTGTGGATTTACTGCCCTAGAGCCAGCGAGAGATAGGATTTTTTTTTTTTTTTTTTTTTTTTTGCTTCATTCTGAAAAAAAATGTAATCATATAAGACAGCTTAGCTGCTATCCTCCCACTCTCTAGAATTTTTAATTTCAGCTGTTTCTGCTTGGATTTATTTCCAATATTCCTGCTCAGCTTTTCAATTTCCTCAGTTATTAAATTTTAATTCAGTGCATTAGCATTTAAATTAAAAAAGGGTTTATTTTATCGAAATCGTTGGCCAGCCCCCATCCCGTAGCACACGAATTGCCTGTTTCTGCCATTTGCACAAAATGTGAAATGCAGCTAATGTCTTACAACTTACATTTGCACAAATTTAGAAATAAAATTTCTGGGTTTGGAATAATATTTTCTTTCCAAGAAAATCCTTAATAAGAGAATGGAAAAGAACAACTTAACGTTCATTTGGGAGGGAGGAGGAGGGTCGAATGAAACTAAAAATAGCCTTGCCCAGGTCCTGAGAAGAAGCTGGTGTGTTAAGGAGTGGATGGGGCTGGGAGAGGAAGCAGGTGCCCTTACGGGGAGCGGGGGCGTGGTGAAGGGGGGACTTGGATACCTTTACCCCCAGCTATGTGAAAGTGAGGAAGAGGGCCTCTCATGAGTCCACTTCCCCCACCATATTTCATTTACCCTTGAGGGGTTTGGTTAAGGTTGGGTCAGCTCCACATAGAGTATCAGAGATGAAAAGGAGGGGGAGATGATCTGATTGAACTCTCGTGCCTCCCGTGCCTGTCTTTACCTATGAGAACCTCAGGTCCAGGGAAAGGAAAGAGCTTGCCCAAGGTTCAAAGTGAGACCCAGACAGAGCCAGGCAGAAGCTGCATCTTTAGGAGCACATGGTCCAGTGGCAACAGCAATAGAGTTTCCATTACTTTAGTGGTTACTACACATCTCTGGCCTGTGCTTAGGAGTTTACCTACATCGCTGCATTCAATATCATTCTGACCAGCCCTTTGGAGAAGGCCTCAGGGCTGTGGGGTCTGGTAGATGCTCATGACCTTCTGACTTGCAGCCCAGGATTCAGATCAGGCCCGGAGACAGGCTGGGAAGACTCCTGGCTCAGTCCAGGCCTGGCTCTGCCTCTTGCTCGTCTGCTGTGTAATCTTGTACAAGTCACTCTGTTTTTCTGTGCCTCAGTTTCTTGGGCCCAATTGGCATATTGCCATTTTGCAGATGAAGAAACTGAGGCCTAAAGAGTGCAGATGAACTGCCAAGGATTATATAGCTTGAAAATGGCAGACCCAGGACTTGAACTCAGACTTGTCTGACTCTAAGCCCTGTGCTCTTGAACTTTGGTTCAAATGGAGAATCAGATCAGATTACACTGAGTAAAGGTGAGTTTGTGGTTTGGGATGAATTGCATGAAATTGCTGGTAGTAGACCATTTGGGCCTAGGAAAATGGCAAAGTCAACTTAATACAAACAGTAGGGCTTGCTTTGAGATATTTGTGAGGACACAGACAAAGCCGGCCTGGCACCTTAGGGATCTCTACAGTGAGAATGGGTGCCCTCAGCACTGTGGCTGGGGGGGCCCGAGAGGCTGTCCCCTGTTGTTATGGTGGGTCTGGACTCAGCCAGGCCCAAAGGCTGAGATTGATTGACAGGTGCTGTGATATTGACACGTGCTCTCTTGGGCATCTCTCACTTGTGCCCATTGTCCATCTCTACCCCCCTTCCCATATCCGCTTCTCATCTCTGCCAATAAACGGACATTTCCCACCCTGCAGGGATGAACTCTTCCCTCCAGCCGTCTCATTTCCCCAGTTGTACCATCTAGGCTTCTACAAAAGGATTTGTTTGGACAGCTCTTTGAAAATTTTCAGCATTTTGTCTTTGTTTTATAAAAATGGGTGGAAAACAAAAATGCATGTAGCTACCAGTGATAAGAAGCTCAAATATCATAAACACAGTGAAAGGGAAAATGGGTGGAGATGGTCAGGTGTGCCTAAAAGAGAGACTCTTTTCCCCTACCCAGTCCCATGTTCAGTACGCTTGAACTGGTCAACTCTGTGAAATTGTGAAGGAAAAGGACAAAAAAATAAAAGACAACATTAAAACAACATTAAAAGTATATATGGGGCTTCTCTGGTGGCGCAGTGGTTAAGAATCTGCCTGCCAATGCAGGGGACACGGGTTTGAGCCCTGGTTTGGGAAGATCCCACATGCCGCGGAGCAACTAAGCCTGTGTGCCACAACTACTGATCTTGCGTGTCTGGAGCCTGTGCTCCGCAACGAGAGACCGCGATAGTGAGAGGCCTGCGCACCACGATGAAGAGTGGCCCCCGCTTGCCACAACTAGAGAAAGCCCTCGCACAGAAACGAAGACCCAACACAGCCAAAAATAAATAAATAAAGTGAAATTCTTAAAAAAAATAAAATAAAATAAAGTATATATGAAATTCTAGAAATACATGCCTAGAGTTCAGTTTGAAAGGCTAGAGATCATTGGGGATTTTACCATTTTTTTAAGCTCTCTGGGACAGAATTTCCACCTCTACCACTTCTGCCTCTTCTGATATGAGCATTAGAACAACTTCTTCCCATTCGCTTTCCATACAAGTTTGAGGAATGCAAGATGTCGGAAAGAGGCTGTAATTGATCGTGTTCTTTTGCTCCCAGTGAAATGATTTGCAAACCATTTTCCGCTTTCTTGTTTCTTCCATGGAAATAATGCACTGGCATCCCATTAACTGCTCCCTCCCAGGCCTCACGTTTCTACCTCCCTATTTGTCCTTCACCTTTCCGTTTCCCTCGTGTGGGCAGTGGAGTCTGTGTGTGTTCACCCCATTCCCCGATTGTCCCTCCTGAGTGTTGGAGGGAGATAAAATATTCCAGAGCGGAGGAAGGTGGGCATTGGAGTTGACCCAGACCTGGGCTTATAGCTGTGGGATGTTGGATAAATGCCTGAAATTCTTAAATGGGGATATTGTGTATGTGTGTTGGGGAACCCATCAAGAGGATTTGGTGAGAGGCGTTGAATGCCCACACACTAGCGCCGGGTGGGAAGTTAGCTCAGGGAGCGAGTCTAGGATACCTGCAGGGGCCAGGCCATGGGGTGGGAAGTAGGCAAGAGTGGGTGGTGGGGACTGTGGTGAACCAGGTATGTCAGCTCTAGCTGACCAGTCGTGTGGGACTACGTGTTGCTTTCAGAAGCTGAAATCTGGCTTTCTTGGGGGTGAAATGCCTTTATTTTTATATATTGACTGTTTAAATTGAAGCCCGCCATCTGGTTTTGCCAGCTTGCAGCTTCTCAAAAGCACTCATCCAAAGGTAGCTGCTGTTGTTTTTATTGTAGGTCCTCAATCCTTCATCTGCAATCCTGAAATTCGAAAAGCTTGAAAACAAAAAGATGTTTTGTAACTGGTGAGGAGGCAGAACTTGACCTGAAGGGAGAAGAGGCTAGTGGCCGGTTTCATTTAGCCCACTTAGGGCTGACTGCATAAGTTTTACTCTAGAAATATCCACGTGCTTGAGTACCAGGGGCTCCCCAGACCCTGCCAGGGTTATTTCAAAATAGAGAACACATGAACCACATTGCCTTTCTAAAATTGGAAAGGTTCTGAATTTGGAAACACATGTACGCTAGAGTCTTGAACCTGCATTATTCTAACTGTGATTACTATTATTATTAATGTTTTGACAAAGCTGGGGAATGCATCTCCAACCAGGGGTGGTGGAGAACCCAGGCGTTTTTCGCATGTCCTTGGCCTCCTCATCGAGGTCCCCCCAGCACTGGCCTAGGAGTCAGGATCCCCGGGTATTTGTCACGCAGTCCTCATGAGACTTCAGGCAGCTCCCTCCTCTCCCAGGGCCTCAGTCTCTCCATCTGAACCAAAATTTTATGATTTCTGAAAATTTCATTTGGTCAGCCTTATCTTCCCATCGCCCAACCCCAAATAAAAGAGATTATGAAGCAGTGCTCTCTTGCCTCATCCTGCTTGCAGGGTTGGGGGATGGACTATTTTAACATAATAGGATTTTCCCCCTCCAGTTGGTAGGAATAAACCTTCAGCTACTGTTTTATTGGAAATCTCAGCTGAAAATGAAAATGGTGCAATTCAATCTCAGATTTAGTTGGTTACTTACTTTTCACTGAGCCCCCAGGGCTCTGTGGTTGCTGGGTTTGTGTTGGCAGTGGGTGCTCAGTTGGATTTAAAGGGCCAAGCAAATTGGGGTGGGGGGGGTTGGCTGTCCTAACTCCCTCTTACCACTGGGGGCAGACTTTTCTAGCCTGGAAGAATGGAGCAGGGCGTTGTGGCTGGCTCACCCCTCTGAAGGCTGGTGTTTGAGCGGGAGCTTGGTAGGGTACAGTGGGTAGAATCTGTGTTTTCCTCTTGGCTGATTTAGGTGTTCTGGGTTTCTTTTGCAGGCTGACGGAGCCAGTGCAGCTGGAAGGAAAAGCACGGCAAGCAGGTATGCTCTGCCTCCCCCACCCCCTACTACACCCCCCCGTCTTCTTCTCCCTGGTTTCACGACTAACAGCTACTTCTCTGTGGTCATCACCTTCTACCTGAAAGGATGAATGGTCCAGGCCAGCTCCCTTTGTTGAGAAGTATCCATACTTCCCTGGAGGATATGAGGTTGTGGGTAGCACTTTGCAGCCCTCCTGGTGCCCTCTCTGGACACCTGTGACTGGAATCTAAGGATGACTCAGTGCTGAACTGACCTTGGCCGCTCAAGTTGGGGGAGACTTAGGGTGAAGTGCAAGACTGGGCAGAAGGACCTGGGTTTGAATCCCATATCTCGGCTGCTGCATTGTGAACTCCAGGGATGCCCATCCTAGTCTGGAATTCATCAGTACCGCTTGGGTCCTGCTCATATCCTGAACCTGTCCCTCCAAAGCAGGAGGATGGAATATTCTGCTTAGCCAGACCTCACCCTTGGAGCTGGCAGGAGATGGGGGAAGGGTGGTCCCCAAAGGAGAGCTGGGCTGTCGTTACCAAAGATGGGGGAAAGCGATGCTGGACAGGCCCATGTAGTAGACGTCCGCCACCAGGGGCGCAGGCAGGCACTTAACTTGGTGTAAAAGTTAGTGCTGCTGCTGCTGTTTGTTAGGTAGAGCAGAGCTGCAGTGGCCAGATGACCTTTATTTAGGGCATTGGAGGCAAGAAGAAGGCAAGGGACAGACTAGAGAGATGGCTCCTTAGGCCACACCCTCAAAATCTAGAACAGGCTCTGGGATTACCTACTGGAGCTGGGTGTGCCAAGCAGAGGAGTTTGCCCTTTAGCACATGGAACACTAGTTCTTTAAATGTTAATAGATTTTTATGGAAAAAAAGGGGTTCTATGGCCAAATAAATTGGAAGGATGGTGAGTTAAACAAAGTCAACAGATTTCCTTGCTGTGGAACTTTTCCAAGCATTTCATGTGCTAGTGTGTTTGCTTGATAGCATCCGAGAGAGAGAGAGAGAGAGAGAGAGAGAAAGAAATGACATGTTTCTCAAACTTACTTAACTACGGAACACTCTTATTGAGGTTTATCCCATGGAGCCAGTGTTCTGTGCAACGTGCTTTGGGAAACCGAGAGAGCAGAAGAGTAAGGTGTTCAGCCCTGTGTTTCAGGGAGATCACTCTGGCCCCCGTTTGCAGGAGATACCAGGCTGAAGGTCAGTGTGTCCCACCCAAGCCATCATGGCCTGGCTTCCACCCACCTCCCCAGTCTCCTCGTATGTCTCCCCCTTGCTCAGTCTGTTTTAGCTACCCTGGCCTTCTCTTATTTATCTAACACTGTAAACCAGGGGTCGCCCATTTTTACCTAGAAAGGGTCGGATAGAAAGTATTTTACACTTCACAGGCCATAGGTCTCTGTGGCAGCTTCTCAACTCTGCCAGTGTAACTCGAAAGCAGCCATAGATAATACGTAAATACACAAGTGGTCATAGTTTGCCAACCCCTGGCCTGAGAGCCTTTGCAGCTGCTATTCCTTTGCCTGGGATGTTCTTTTCCCTGATCTTCCCATGATTCGTGCCCTTTGATCCTTCAGGTCTCAGTTCCATCCTCCCCTCTGAGAAGCCTTTTCTGACCCCCTCTGACCCTGCCTGTGTCCCTCGTGGCCTGTTTATGCTCTTCAATTATTCCACGTATTTGTGTACTTTTCTCTGCCTCTTGACTGCCAGCTCCAGAGGCAGAGGCCACGTCTGTCTTGTTCACTGCTGTGGGCTGGCCTCCAGCCGGTGCTCAGTGAGTGCTTATGGGATAGGTACACTGAGTGAGATGGGAGAAGATGCATGATGTAGGAGTCAGGAGTGTGGGCTGGAATGGAGGGCTGCACGGCCGGGCTTGGGCCTGGGAATCTGGATAGTGACTCACGTGGCCAGCAGCTGCCCAGATCCTTTGTGTTTCTCTCCTGGGCCCCTGGTAGTGGAATCTTGTGTAAGAACAGTGTATGAGGCTACGGCCTGCGGGGCAGTGGGAGTCCCTAGACTGCCAGTGCCTGGAAGAGTTTCCTGGATCTGAATGTCAGGACTGGAAGGGGCCTTGGGCTTTGTCAGGTTCCCCTCCCCACTCCCAACCCCCTTCATTGTACACATGGTGAAGAAAGGCCCTGCTCAGGGTCATGTGCTGAGTGAATGGCAGCATCAGGCCTTGACCCTGCCTAAGCCAGTGCTTTCTCTACACGGTGATGCTGTACTCAAGTGAGGGCCTAGCCAGCCTCCCCCCCTGCCCTCTCGTGTTCATTGAGCACCTGCTAGGTTAGGCCCAGTGCTCTGTGCTATGGACTCAGGTGGATTAGATGCTAATTTATTCATCCAGCAGATATTTGAGCATCTGCTGTGTGGCAGGCACTGTTCAAAGTGCTGGGTCTGCAGCAGTGAATGGAGACAAATTTCCCTTCACTCCTCATCACTTGTATGTGGATGTGGTCCTTGCCCTCACTCTCTAACGCATGAATCTCTCCCATACCAGCATCTCTGCCTGGTGATCAGAAGACAGCAGGCGGGTTTCCCCACCGTGCTCATAGGTGCCTGAAGCTCTGTTTTGAGTCTTATCAGCCCAAGGCTGTAGTGAGAGGGAGAAGAGTGCTGCGATAGATTAGAGATGCTTGCCCCGGTCAGGGGAGGCGGGAGGTGGCATGTGTGCCATCTATTTGCTCTCCCTGATTAACCTAGGTTTGCATATACTCAGTGATGGAGCCCCCCCATGTTATTACCACGGTGCCAGAATATACACCAGGAAGGGCCAGCCCAGACCTTAGTGTGTGACTTGAGATGTAAAGAAAACATTTCTAATAATAATAATAACAACTACCATTTAGTCAGGCTCTGAGCTAAGTGATTTACATTTATTAATTGATGTAGTCTTTATCACAGCTCTGTGAAGGATGTGCTTATTATTCCCACTTTACTGCTCAGAAAGCTGAGGCCCAGAGAGGTATACAGGCATCAGGCTGCCCAGTTGGAAGTGAGCATCACAGCCAGCATGCCTGCCCAGGTCTGACTCCTCTGATGCAGGTGCCTCACCACTGTGCCCTCCTGCTTCCCCGTAGGAAGTGATCAGTTTACAGAGGTTAGAGGAGCCTGTTAGGGGACCAGGGCTGGGCCATAGGCTGGGGGCTCATCCAGAAGGCAGGGCCTCCAAAGGAGCTCACAAGTGCGTTTATACTGATTCTGTCATTAAAGCTAACAGAGCATCTTTGAAGGACCAAAGCAGCATTATTGTGGAGTGACCCAGCTTTCAGTGTGAGAAGTAAGTTCTGCATTTCAAACATCTCTGCACGTTTGTCCAGAGAACATTAACATAGTCCTTAGCTGACGCCACTGGTGAATTTGACCCCGGCCTTGGGTTAGATTGGCCAGGTGGGGTTTAGAGTTGTAGATACTTGATGGAACATTAGACTCATGCAGTCCCTGTTTCAGATGGGGAGACAAAGACCCGAGGCTCCCTGAAGTCAGAGTTAGGCTGGATGGCCCTGGTCGGGACTGACCTTGAAGGACCTGTGACTCTCTGGCCTCTGCTCCCTGCTCCCAGCCGTGCCGCGCATGCTGTGTTATCACACCAAGGTCTGCTTTCGTCCCAGCGCCTTCCTTTTGGCCCAGAACACCTAATTTTGTTCCTTCTCCAGAGGGCCTCTGGCTAAACCCCAAAACCAACAGCATGGGCTGCTAAGGAATGAGTGTCAAATTGAGGGGGACAAGGAGACACCTCTCCTTGTGTTTCTGATCCTAGGAAACAACTAACTGTGGTTTGGTTTACTTCTCTGTAACCCAACCTGGGTCAATTTTACAAGACCAGTGATTCCAGCACTTGAGGTTAATGCTAACCTAGTGTGCAGGTTACAGATCACGTGGCACAACTGCAGCCAAACGTCACTTATTTTAAGAAGCGTGGGAGGCTGCGGGGCCTTAACTGTGGAAAATTCTAAAGGAAACGCAGTTTTCATAGTCAAGTAAATGTAGCTACAGGCTTGCTGTAATGAAGAATTATGCCCTTTTTTTATGTCAGTTGAAGGTTTTCAGAGCTGGTAGGACTCTGTAGATAATCTGGTCCAACCCTTTCATCTGGAGATAAGACAGCCAGGGATAGAAGAAGCTGAGGGACTCACTTGTTCACCGGGTGTACCAGTTGCCTAACAAGTGATCAGGATCTTCTAGACAGGGAGATTGGCGTGGGGGAGAAGGTGATAAGACCAAGTCTCATTCATTCATTCCACAAACACTTACTGAGTGCCTACTAAGTCCTGGGGTCTGACCTAGGTTCTGGAAATACAGTGGTGAGCAAAACAGAAATCCCTGGTCTTGTGGAGCTGATGTTCTAGTGGGAGTGGAGGAGACATAATAAATACTGAAAACACATTGTATGCCATTTGGTAAAAAGTGCTGTAGGGGGAAAGCAGGGAGGGGTGTTGGGAGAGTCAGAAGGAGTATTGTATCAGCAAGAAGGTGACATTTGAACAAGGATCTGAAGGAAATGAGGGACTGAGCCAAGCAGTCATTTGGGGGAAGTGCATTCCAGGCCGAGGGAACAATAGGTGCAAAGGCCCTGGGGCAGGAGTGTTACTGGAGCAACAGCAAGGAGGCCGATGTGGCTGCGTAGGGCCTTGGAGACTTTTGTCAGGACTTTGGCTTTTACCCTGTGTGAGATGGGGAGCCACTGGGGATTTTGAGCAGAGGAGTGACATGATATGCTTTGGTTTTAAAAGGATCATTCTGGTTGCCAGGAGGAGAATAAACTGCAGGGGGCAAGATGTTACAAGACATATTGCCGAGGGTTCAGGACAGGCAGGACCTTAGAAGATAGGCTTGGAAGGGAGTTTCCAAAAGGCCCTTTTTTTCAGGGCTGAGGAATCCATTTCAGCAAAGCATTGTGTAAGTCCTGCATCCAAAATGCACAGCCTCCTGCTTGGTCCTGGGAGAGCCCCAGAGTGGAGCAGCATGGTCCCTGTGGCTCCCAATCTCCATGCCTGGTCTGCTGGGCATCTAACTCACCCTCTCTCTGAGCCCAGACTACCTGGGTTCAGATCTGGCACCATCTACTGCCTGGTTGTGTGACCTTAGGCTAGTTACCTGACCTCAGTTTCCTCATCTGTAAAATGGGGATTATATTCATACCTCCCTCATAGTGGTGTCAGTGAGTATTCAGTGCAGTAATAATGATATGTCTACCCTTAGCACAATACCTGGCCTATAGTAGGTGCTCAATAAATGCTTGTTTTTATCACCACCATCACCACGATGCTGAATTCCATTCCTAGGAGGAGGGAACAGTGGGTGGCAATTGATTTCTTTTTTTTTTTCTTTGTCGGAGAGGAAAGATTGCTTTATTCAGGAGGCCAGCAACCTGGGGAGAAGATGGACTGGCATCCAAGAACCAACTCCCAAGATTCTGCTTGACCATGAAAGTTTTTAAAGGGAAAAATGGGGAAGTTAATCAATCGCAGTTAATCATTTGGGGAGGGGGTCAGAGTCTTTTATCTTCCACTGTGTGCAGATTTTCTTCTGATTGGTTGGTGGTGAGGTAACAGGGTGTTGCTCCAGGCATCATACTCAGCCTGAAGTTACCAACCTCCACCTGGATGGGGGCCTTAGTTCCTGCAGAAGAACTCAGAGATATTGTTATGTATATTCCTTGAGGAAAAACCAGAACCCTGCTTTATTATTGCACTTCTGTTTCTTCACTGCTCTTCCTTTGTTTCTGCATTCCCTCCCTTCCCTGACAAGCAACTGTTTGAATCTGCCCTTTGGTACTCAGGGAAGGTCTAGGAGGCTGAAGCTTCTTTCCTACAAACAAGAAATGGGGACACAGAAAGGATTTCTACTGAGGAGGGCCCCGCAGGGTCTGCTCAGTTTCACACAGTGTCAGCAAAGTTCTGTTGCCACTTAGCATTCACCTCTAGGAGCCAAAAAATAAGTGGCTAGGTTTAAGATGCCCATGAGGTTCCTTCTCCAGCGATGTAATATACCTGGCCCTTTTGAAACCGTGCACCTCAGATTGGGACTTGAACCCACGTGCCAGGACGTGAACCCAGCCTAAACCCAGATTGGGACTTGAACCCACACAGCCGGACTCGAACCCAGCCAAAACTCAGATTGGGACTTGAGCCCATGCGGCTGGGACTCAAACCCAGCCAAAACCCACTGTCTTCCAACTGAGATCACACACCTGGTTTCAGGACTCAATGAAGCTCAGGTTCTTGATGTCTCATCACTGAAAGAATTCAGTGAGAGACAAAGTGATAGGTAAGAAGTGGATTTATTTAGAGAGAAACACACTGCACCAACAGAGTGTGGGCCATCTCAGCAGGTGAGAAAGGCACCAGGGTATGGGGTTGTCAGTTTTTATAGAGGTGGGTAATTTCATAGGCTAATGAGTAGGAGGAGTATTCTAGCTATTTTGGGAAGAGGTGGGGATTTCCAGGAATTGGGCCACCGCCCACTTTTTGATCCTTATGGTCGGCCTTGGACCTGTCATGGCACCTGTGGGTATGTCATTCAGCTTGCTGATGTGTTACAGTGAGCATATACTGAGGCTCAAGGTCTAGTGGAAGTCAACTTGTCAGATTTGTCCGCCGTCTTGGACCCATTTGGTTCTAATCAGTTTATGTCATGTTCTCAGGCTATGTCATTCTTTCAGAGGTTGTGCCCTGCCCCCTTCCCTCCTGTTTCATTACCCCTTCAGAGATTTTACTCCCATATTCTTTTGGGAATCAGAAGTAAGGGAAGGAGGCAGGGCACAACCTGTGAAAGAATGACATAGCCCGAGGACATGACATAAACTGATTAGAACCAAATGGGTCCAAGATGGTGGACAAATCGACTTCCACCATACCTTGAGCCTCAGTATATGCTCACATCAGCAAGCTAAATGACACACCCACAGGTGCCATGACAGGTCCAAGGCCGACCACAAGGATCAAAAAGTGGGCGGTGGCCCAATTCTTGGAAATCCCCGCCCCTTCCTAAAATAGCTGGAATACTCCTCCCATTCATTAGCCTATGAAATTACCCACCCCTATAAAAACTGACAACCCCATACCCTGGTGCCTTTCTCACCCTCTGAGATGGCCCACACTCTGTCTGCGGAGTGTGTTTCTCTCTAAATAAATCCACTTCTTACCTATCACTTTGTCTCTCACTGAATTCTTTCTGCGATGAGACATCAAGAACCTGAGCTTCATTAAGTCCTGAAACCAGGTGTGTGATCTCAGTTGGAAGACTGGGTTTTGGCCAGGTTCGAGTCCCGGCCACATGGGTTCGAGTCCCAATCTGAGGTTTCAGAAGGGCGATGGTCCATCTTCTGTAACTGCTTCCAGGCTGAGTAGGGGCATTGACCCTGCCTGTCAGGGAGTAGAAATCTCTGGATGCCTGATCTAGGGGCCCCAGGGGCAGGGCAGCTCTTTGTTTTAAGTCAGTATGGGCTGGAATCCTCACATAGCCATCATCTTGGTGTGGAACTGTTGTAACTGCTTCCATAGCCTTTCTATGAATCTTCTTGATCATGAAGCACTTTTTGTAACAGCATCAGAGTACAAAAGTATCTTTAAATGACAAAAGAATTAAAATGCATGTTTAAACATCTGATTACAGTGTAATCGATAAAGAAAGTTGGTTACAATAACCAGAATTACCAATGATTACATTTAACTTAACATACCAAATAATCCTAGTTAAATATTTCTCTTAAAGATACCTCAGGGGATCTCTAAAGTACCCCACAGTTAGCTGGAAATCAAAAGAAACTTAATTAAAATTTGGTATTTGGGAAGCTTGTCAAAAGTTTTAAAACATTTGGTCAAATAAGATCATAGGTCACTGTGAGACAATACTTATTCCTTAATCAAAGTTACAAAAGATCTCAAAAACAAATACAGATCACTTACAGGCAAAGAAACTCATACTATCTGTTATTATAAGCAGCATTTCAAGAAAACTTTGGAGGGAGAAACCAAATCCAGTCTTGTTTTAGCCCGTTCCTGACAAAATCCATTTACCCAACTAATCATGCATAACTCTTTTCAGTTTTTTTCATTCTTCACACCTTCGTTTACTAAAAACACATATCTTACTTTTCTTAAAAGTTTTTTTCTCATTTACTTTTCTTGTTGACAAATTTGTAGCACATAGAATAAGGTCTTGTTTGACCTCTGATAAACCTCGGTATGACAGAAGTATTATGCTTAACACTGATGACTCTTACATGTCTCTATTAATTAAACCAACAAGCTTAGCCACCTTCAATACCAGATATCAGTTTAGTACTGAATATTTTCCAGATGCCATGAACCTGAAATTCATTCTGGCCAGATTATTTTCTATTTCTGAGTATTTATATAAGCAGTTAATTTTTTAAAAGCCAATTAAGTAGAGCACTTTTATGAATTAATTTTTGGCAATACCGTACACCTACAACACACGTATACATACATATGAACACACAAACACAGAGGCCTCATAGTTCCCATTCCAAAAATTCAGCCCTGAGTCAGGTACAACATGAAAGCCATCAGTTACAAGGGGTTGGATTCAAATTAGGCTTCTAGCAGATGGAACAAATCAAGGTCACCTATCTAGATGGCTAAATCCTTTTTACTAGTGTTTGCAGAGAAGACACTTAAGATTTCTATTTATCCTTGTGACAAGTCAAGTTCTAAATTACTTTTCCCTCTTTTTAAAAAATTTGCATTTAAAAAGATGGCAGAGATAAGTGTTCCTGAGAAGACCAGATAGGACATTTGCATCTCAAAGGTACAGGCAAGTTCCTCCTTGGATGACTTTGTTTCCCCTTTGTTTAATACTTACAAGCCTCTTAAGATAAATAAGGAAGGTTTGGGGAGTGGTAAAAGGATTGGTGGGTTTTGGATTATTTTTGGAGTCACTCCTCTGGTCCTGTAAAGACTGCATTTGTAAAACAAGGACAGTTTTGTTTTCTTTTTCAAAGAATTGGGTGGTTACCTCAGTGATATTGGAGGACTGACCTACCCATTCACCTGTATTGGAAAGTTTTACTTTTCCTCATTTAGCTTAGGGGAGAAGGCCTCTTCTAAAATTCCTATCAGGCTCTGAATATCAGCTATGGTCAGTTTAGTCAGACCAGTGGCCTCCTATTTTGGTAATCTACTTACAAACATTTTTGAGGATCTTCCCTAGGTTTAAGAAATTTGTACCTTATATTTAGACACTGTATAACCCTTTTTACTTAATAATCACCAGCTGGATATCTTTGGCCAAGCCTGGAACCTCAGTATTCCACATTCCAGGGTCTACTAAGGCTTCTATTTTAACTTCAGATTTTATCTGTTCCTCTTTGCTTTTTATTAAAACCATTTGGTGATGAGGGTAGTTCCCTTGCCCCTAACTTAGTTACAGATCTCTTCCCATTAAAGGGATGGGACAGTCAGGCACAAACAGAAAGGAATGTAAAAACAGCTGGACATTGATCTTGCACAAAAGGGGTTCCAGGAAAGTGTGCCCCTCTCTCTTCCCTGACAACCCCATTACGTATTTCTTATGATTGCTAAGGTTTCCAATCCTTTGGGTTAAGACCGAGAAGGCTGCATCAGTGTTTATAAGAAATTCTACCAAGTGGCCTGCCACATCAATGACCACCCGAGGCTCGACATTAGTTATGTAGATGGTATCTCTAGGCAGAGCCACTTTCTGCCTTGGACCCCTTTAGTCTTCTGATTGCAAAACCATCAATGGCCGAGGGGCCCCGTCGCTCTCTGGCATCTGGAGCATTCCTTCTTCCAATGCCCTGGCTGTGAAGGGCACATCGATCCAAATCTTCCCTCCAGTGACCCTTTTGTCCACACAGGGTACATTGGCCTTGTATGGGTATCCAAGGGCCTTGTGGTCTGCCAGGGCCAGATTGGCCCAGAAAAGCCGGCTTCCCCTTTGGTGGTCTGTGAGCGGACAAAGCCACTGCAATCATTTGGGCCTTTTGTATATTTCTCTGGGTGCGTTCAGACCTTTTGGCCAGCATGGGCAGAGTTCACTTTCTGCTTAATCAGTTACTGTTAAGCCTAGCCTCTGCACAAATAGGGCCGATTCTGGAAAATTCAGACATCCTTGGATTTGTCCTCTGGAGACGGCCCCAGAAATGCAAACTACAAGTCATATGCGTCAAAATCGGTAAATCCTTTTTCCAAATGGTACTGCGTTCTTGAGCTTGGGGTGGTCCAGCAAAGGGAAGTGATTGGGATCTCTAGGGAACCTGGGCTCAGTCCACCCACCCAGCTCGAGTTTCCCACCTGTGCTCCTTGAGCAAATTAAGCAAGTTCTCCTTGTGAAGCTGCAGTTACCAGTTCAGAGCATCTGGAAGTCTTGTCTTGTCCTGACGAAGCACATTCTTGAGAATGGAACCAGGATGATCTGACCTGGTTGCTTCTTGAGCCCCTTGATGACAAGGGCCCTCAATCTGAGAAAGTATCTCGGGAAACATCCACAGCCTCACTGTCTGTCTGGCTCTGCCAACAGGAGAGAAAAATCCTCACCCCTTGGCTTCCACTTCCTCCAGGTTCGATGCAAACCGCGATGGTTAAGAGCGTGGGTACATCACACCTACCATCTTGGTCATGCCCACCTTCCCATCCTGTGGTGAACCTGCCGACGTGTGTCCCCACCTCTCCCTCCTCTTCATCACTGCTGCATGTAGGGGGCCGTGCCCTCCACTCCTTTGGTTTTCACAGGGGCTAAACATTTCCTCTCCTGCCTTCATTTATGAGTTCTCCAGCCATGGCCTAAGAGCTCATCTTTTTCATAGTTGGACCAAACTTTTCACATTTTGCCTGGCGAGTGCTTGGTAGGGACAGGAGAAGAGAACTAACAGTTAATGAGTCCCACTGTGTGTGTGGTGCTGTGCTGGGTGCCTTATGAACATCTCTGTGCTTTAATCTTCTTTTTTTTTTGGCTGCGTTGGGTCTTCGTTGCTGTGCCCGGGGTTTCTCTAGTTGCAGCGAGCGGGGGCTACTCTTCGTTGTGGTGCACGGGCCTCTCATAGCGGTGGCTTCTCTTGTTGTGGAGCACGGGCTCTAGGTGTGCGGGCTTCAGTAGTTGTGGCTCGTGGGCTCTAGAGCACAGGCTTAGTAGTTGTGGCGCACGGGCTTAGTTGCTCCGCGGCATGTGGGATCTTCCTGGACCAGGGCTCGAACCTGTGTCCCCTGCATTGGCAGGCAGATGCTTAACCACTGCGCCACCAGGGAAGCCCTGTGCTTTAATCTTCTAAACAACCCTTTGAGGTTAGTGCTTACACGTCAGGAAAGAGAGGTGTGGGCAGGTTAGGAAGCTCGGCAACGGCCCATGCACCTAGTTTATCATCCTCAAACCCCTTGGAGGGCTGGACTGTGTAGCGAGGAGTCTCGTTTGTGTGTCCGGGGGCAGCACGCCTCTGGGCAGTGAGGGTCCAGGCCCAGGTGCTCACATTAGGGCGTGTGGACAGAGCTGGCTGTGCATTCCAGACCTCAGTCTGTCATCAGCCCATCTCAAGGACTGGTGGGTGAAGAGTGGAGGGGTGGAGGCCAGATGTAGTGCCAGGATGGGATGAGCACATTGGAGGGACGGCAGAGCTTTCTAAGCAGCTGGGCAGCTGCTGGTATCAGTTGTCAACGTGGGCAGGATAGAAGGGGAGCAGTCCTATTGGGAAGCTTCTTTACGTTTCATTCCAAGGAGGATGGCCAGAGGAGTTGGGCATCAGAGATCGAGGCCAAGTCACAGCCTCAGCAGGAAATAACATTGACGGCAGAAAGGGTGTATTTATCCTCTGTTTATATGGCCAGCAAGAGAACCTAGGTATGGCCTCACTCTTCATGGTTGAGTTACCTGCTCTCTGGGGTCTGCGTGGGCCACCATGGGAGCCCCGGAAGATGCAGGACAGTGGGCATGGGCTCCTCTGTGGCCTCCCCTTCCCCACCTGCCTGTCAAGGGCATTCTAAGTGGGTGAGAATTCCTGAGTCTGCAGGGTCCCAAAGTTGTGTAGGGAGAGCCGCAGCAAGGTGGGTCTTCAGAGAGCCGTGCTCATTGCTAGCTGATATGTATTGTACCAAGGCCAGACCCATTGGAAAACGAAGACAGTGCATCTGTTTAAGATGCTATTAACAGTAATTCTGCTGACCTGGGCCACCCTTCCATGTGCCATGGCACCCTTGAAAGAAGCTCCCAGCTTTCTCCAGAGGGCCCTACCTGCTACATGTCAGAGTTTGTGACTTGACAGCATTGCTCAAGACTCCTGCTTTTCTCTATTTTAGGTTTAAATTAACCAGGGAATTAACTCTTAATATTTAAGTCTTCATGCTGTCTTTCTGAGCTGCAGTATTACCCAGCGTTGTGGCTGACTGACACCATACATTGAAGAAAATTAAGTGCCTAAGAATTAACTCAAACTAATGATATATTTATGCATTGTAGGTTATTTTGAATTTCTAGACTGTTAAGAGTTGTTTAATAGGTTATTAGTTTTAATCTATTAATGTAGTCTTTTCTACTTGACTATTTATTAAAATATATCCGTGGTACATGCCAGAAGTAGATCATTCTGAGGGTTATTAAGGCATGGGTGTTGGCGTGAAGATTTGAATCACGGGTGGAATCGTAAATACAGCTGCCTTTTTACTGGGGTTTGTGGAAACTGGGGTTTTGCTGTAGTTTCTCTCTTTTGGCCCTTCCAGGCTAGTGGTAAAGCTGTGACCTTTGTCCCCATTATGATTTCTGTCCTTGTGGCTAAAAACAGGACTCTTTACATCCAAAGGACAGGTGTGAGCACAGCAGCCCTTCTAGGGCACATCAAGGAGAGTTGAAGGTCAGCACTGAACACAGAGCCCAGACACCTTTCTCTGTGGCAGAGATGGAGCCCTCCATTCCTTTGTTTTCTTGCATTTCAGTGTTCCTGTTTTTAGCATCTAGCATGTGCCTGTTCAGTCAAGATACTAAGGATACTGTAGGAGACAAGGGAATACACACGTTCCCCATCCCTTGGAGCTTCCTGTCATTTAGTCATTTATTTGTTTATTCATTCAACTAGTGTTTTTATTATTTTCTCTTCTCTTGAGAAAAAACAGAAATCATCCAAATGATTAAAAAAGCCCAGGGGTTGGAGTCAGGCAGACCTGGTTGAATCCTGCTTCTGTCACTAGAAAGCTGTGTGACCATGAGCAAATCACTGTTTCTCCAATCCTCAGTTTTCTTATCTGTAGAGCAAAACTACCTGCTGTGTAAGGCATTGTGAAGAGCAGGGAGACAGTGCATGCATATGGCCTGAAGCAGCACTGTGGCTGGCCCATCCTAGCCACTTGGTATGTCACAGCTGCCCTGTCCTCACTCACCCCGTTATTGGCATCATTGCCACCGGCATCTCTTCCACCCTGCATGCTGGCATTTTTGCACCTGCCGTTTTCTGTTTGTAGCGTTCAGCAGACGTTAGCTGACGTCAGCCAGGGGCTAGGCACAGGGATACACAAAGCAGTGGGGTAGAGCCCTTACCTCTGAAGGTCTCCCAGAACCACATGGAACTGGCAGGCAGATTCAGATCAGGGACCTGTTAGAAGCAGAGGGCGCATTCCCAGAGCCACTGGTGGAGGCTGCAGGCTCCTTGGCAGTTGTCACCCTGAGACAGGGTGTCAGCGCCCCATGCCTGCCTGAGGGCCCAAGTCTGCTAATGGAAGATATAATGGTGACCCTGCATCTTCAAGAGTTGAGGTCATTATGTAATATCAGATCATCACCTTGTCCGCCTTGAACTTACATGTTATATGTCACTAGTATCTCAGTAAAGCTGGAGGAAAAGAAGAGTTGGTGTTAGAGCATTACCAACGCTGCTGTATTTTGGCAATTTAGAAGGTAGGAAGAGTGCATTACATTTAAGAAAATTTCCATTGGAAAGGATGGAGAGAAGACTGTGACACTTCAGGAATAAACTTCACTTATTCAGAACGTTGGCTCCGGTGAAGCGTCCTCAGCCCATGTTGTACCGAGAGCCAGATGGGTGGGACATTGCTGCCTTCAGTCCTGGGGATCAGCTGAAGCAGTTCAACCATCGACAGTTCTTTTTGGGGGGTGGGTAGAGGGAGACGCCTCGAAGGCCACAATGGCGTTGACCTTTGCAGGGCTCATTCTTGGCTCCTTCAGTGAACAGGTGCTTATTGATCACCTCCCCCGTGCCAGGCGCTGCCGTAGGTGCTGGCATGTGACAGTGGACCAAGGAGACAAAGTCCCCGTCCTCCTGTAGCTGTCATTCTGCTTGGGGAGACAGTGAAGAGGATGAGAAGTAACAAGCATGTTTCATGAATGGAGGGTAAACGCTGAGCGGAAGGCGTGGAGCCGGGAAGGGGTGTGGAGTGCTGAAGCTGGGGTGCAGCTGAGACGGCTGGCGTTTTGCATCAGGCGGCCACGGATCTCTCTGCCGGCACTGGGATGTTTGAGTAGAGACCTGGAGGAGTGGAGAACTCGCTGTGGGGACATCTGGGGAGGAGGGCAGAGAGCTTCAGGCCTGAGGCAGGAGCTTGCCCTCGTGCTCAGGGGGCAGCGAGCAGGCTGGTGTGGCCAGCGAGGGGGGAGCGAGAGGGACGGTGTGAGCAGATGCGGTCCGCGGGCGCGTGGGGCATGTCACAGAGAGCCCTGAGGGTCGGGGCGAGGACTCTGGCGGCTGCGCCGAGTGAGACACGGACCCCTAAATGAGTGTTGAGCCGAGGAGAGACACGAGCTGGCCTAGCTGAATAGGATGGCTCTGGCTGCTGTGTCGAACGTCAGTTTTGGGGCGTTGGGCCAGGGAGACGGGCTGTGAGAATACTACAGCAAGACAGGAGAGAGGGGAAGGCGGCTTGGACGAGAGTGGTGGCCGTGGGGTGGTAAGGAGTGGTCAGGTTCTGGACATATTTTGAAGCTGGGGTTGATAGGATTTGCTGGTACGTTGCTTCGTAGAGAGTGAGAGGGAAGAGACAAGGATGATTCCCAGAGACTGGGTCTGAGGAGCTGGAGGGGTGGAATTATACTAACCGAAGTGGAGAAGACTGCCGTTATCTCGTGACAGTGTCTCAGGCTGCGGGGTTTAGCGGGAAGAGCACTGGGGTTGGAGTCAGAAGAATTGTTTTCTTGGGGGAAGGGGCGTAGCCGCAGCTCAGTTTGGACCTGTAAATATGGGTGCGTGTTAGGCATCCAGGCGGAAGTGTCCAGCGGGTAGTTGTCATGCGGGTCTGGAGCTCGGGGGGAGGTCCAGGTTAGAGATATGATTTGGGATTTATTATCACATAGTTAATATTTAAAAGCATGAACCTAGGTGAGATCATGTAGGAAGTGAGTATGGATAAAAATAGAAGAGGCTCTAGAACTGATCCTTGGGGCAGGTTGACATATAAGGGTTGGTTTGGTGAAGAGGAATCAGCAGAAGATGGGGGAGTGGCTGGAAGGTGGGAGGCCCACCAGGCAGGCCCGGAGCTTAGTGAGGAAAGAGTTGGAGGAGGAGAGAGGGGAGCTCGTTAGAGGCTGCTGATAGAGGACGAACTCAATGAGGACCCAGAAGGGACTGTTGGATCTAGGAGAATGGAGGTCCCAGGAGGCCTTGGAAAGAACAGCCCTGGTGGAATGGGGGAGGCACAAACCTCATTGGACCTGGAAAGCATTGCCAAGGAGAAGCCTGCCAACATCTACGAATAATAATCATTTGTACTCAGATCATCGGTAGGTGGGCAGCTGGGTAGAGCTGGTGGCCTAGGTCAGTGGTCAGCCTCTGCAGCAGGGTAAACATGGCCCCTGAAATCATGGCTGGATGTGTGTTAATTCATTTAACACCCCATGTATCCACGCATTCATGAAGAGTGTATTTAAGCTCACCTTGAGGGCAGTTAACCCTCATTCGTAATGCTTGGAGTCTTTTAATGAGGTTTTATTCTAGAGGGAGTTAACTAAGTCATTGCTTACACACTGTGATTAGAGATTTCCCCCCAACCTTAACATTGTTTCAGGTGGCTAAAGTACTAGAGTAAAGAAGCAGTGGCCTTTGGAGGAGGTGGAGTGGCCCTCAGGCTGAGTCTTGGAGCACAGACAGATGCCCTGCTCCCCATCCTGTGCGAGGAGACATGCACACTTTCGGGGTAGAGGTCTGGCCTCCACCAGAGCCTTCGACATCTCAGACTCTAGCTCACTTGTCGTCAGATGGGAAAACCGAGTCAAGCAGGGGTGGGACCGAAGTCCAGTGTGCTGAGGACTTCTCATTACTACTGTGACTTGGTAGAACTTGAAGCATTAGGATTTTCGGTGGGATGACGTAGAAACTGTACTCAGAGAGAACGTTGGCTGACTCCCGGGCACTGGGCATCACTGGGACTCTTCCTTCAACGTGGCCAGAAATGGAATTTGTCTTTGAGCCCCCAATCCACTGAGAAGTTGTTTGGTTGCGTTGTCTTGGGCTGCAGGGCTCAGTGGGAACGGCCCCAGGATAGGAGTCGCAAGAGTTGTTCAGACAAGCTCATGGCTGGAAGTCTTGCGCCTTTGGGCATGCCGTTCATTCCCCGTGTTGATTGAGTTCATACCGTGCCACAGGGCCCAGGCTAGAGCTGGATGTGGATGGGGACGGAACAGACACGGGACCTGTTCTCTGTTCTGGTTCCCCGTCTGGCCACAGGGTGCTTGTGAGTGCCACATGTGACGGGGTGAGTATAAGCACCGAACCATCTGGTAAGACCCAGAGGAAGAGATTTGTTTCTGAAACTTCCCCCAGGCAGGCTCTGCGGGCACATTGGACTGGCCATATCAGATTCAGTCCCGGGGATGAGTAAGAACGAAGCAAAAGAAAACTTCCGGGGTGGTGGAGGTCAGTGGTTTGCAAAGTTAACTGCTTTGGAGGTATTTCTTCCAATTTAGTCACGCCTAGTGTATTAGTTTCCTGTGGCTGGTGTAACAAATTACCACAAACTAGGTAGCTTAAAACAAAAGAAATTTGATCTCACAGTTCTGGAGGCCAGAAGTCTGAAATCAAGGTCTTGGGCCAGGGTCACACGCTGTCTGGAGGCTCTGGGGAGATCTGCTTTTTGCCTCTTCAGCTTTGGGTGGCTGCAGCATTTCTTGGCTTGTAGAGCCGTATGGCTCCAATCTGTGGTCATGCTGCCTCCTCTTCTTCTGTGTATTGTCCCCTCTTCTGTCTGTAAATCTCCCACATGTCTCTTATGAGGACATTTGTCATTGCATATAGGGCCCACCCAGATAATCTAGAATGATCTCATCTCAAGATCCTTAAATGAATTGCATCTACAAAGAGCCTTTTTTCAAATGAGTTTGCATTCACAGGTTCTGGGGATTAGGTCGTAGGCCTGTCTTTCAAGGGAGCCACCATTTACCACCCACTAAAAGCAAAGCTGTAGGTAAAGACGGAGAAAGTAGGGGTTCTTGGAGGTCTAGTCACCACCACCCTGTTATTCAGGCCTCATGGGTACTTCTGGGCCTTTGCTCTGGAACCCCTAGGCCTTTAAGGAAAACACTTTGAGAACCACTGCCTTAGTGAAAGGCCAGGGCTGTTAGGGAATTCCTTGGGCAGGGACCCACTTGGTCTGGCTTCTCTCCTGGCATTCTGGGATGAGCAGTAACCAATGACCACAGACATCATGTACTTACTGAGAAATATCCTTTTAGTGCCTGACATTGGATTTTATGTTGAAGCGTGACTTGGGTTAAATATAAAATTCATAGCATATCTTGAGCAACTATTTTGTAGTTATCTATATATAAATCTATTTTACAGTGACACAAATAGAATAGATTATGGAGTGTCAGCATGTAGATAGATTCCAAGTGCTTTTTCACTAATATACCTAATGATTCGTGCTGAGAATATCCATGGGCTCCACTGTACATTTAAATGGATATAATTAAAATAATGAGCTCTATTTTAAAAAATGATACATGAAAAAATATTTTTTTAAAGAAGTTAGAAGGAGCTGCACCACTAATTCACAGTGATATAAGTACTTCTGCAATTCCATTGTTATTAGGATGCCTAATTAAATGTAAAGCATCCGAGAAAAGCAACATTTGGGCTTGTAAATCTAAAGTGTGAAGCTGGGGGAACAGAAGTCCCCCGTGTTCTCAGTGCAGCGAGAGCTCAGGGGTGTCACCTGTAAGAGAGTGGATGGTTGTGTGCGGTTGTGTGCCGTTGTGCTTGTGGGCAAGAGGGTGTGAGAGTCACCTGTGTGAGAGTCACCTGTGCAAGGCAGACGGGGCATTCAGAGACGGGGTCTAACGCCATCTCGAGCAAGCAGGGAAGGCTTCCCAGAGGCAGGGATGTCATCATGGACCAGTGTCATCATAACGGCAGCTGCCATCCAAGGAGATCCACTCTGTACAGCTCTCTGGCTCACCTCCCGCCCCGCGCTGGCAAGGATCACAGACAAGGAAACTGAGACTTTAGCAGACAAGGAAACTGAGACTCAGAGAGGGGAATCTCTGGCCGGGGGTTGCGGGGTTTGTGGACACCCAACCTGTCGGACTCCCAACACCTCCTCACTCCCACCAGGATGGCAGATGCTAATGAGGCCCTTGAGGGCAGGAAGGGACACTAGGTCTGTTAAGACAGGATGGTCAAGCGCTCACAGGCCCCGGGGGGAGGGTGTTCTGGGCAGGGAGCTGTTCTGTGTCCTTCCCATCCTGTGACGTCAGCTGTGGGGAACACTGACAGGTGGGACACCTCCGCTCTGGTGGGCCTCTCTGCGAGCCCTGGGAAGCCCATCTGCCCTGAACTTGGGGCTTAGCCCCTTGTGCAGCCGGGGTCGGGACCAGCCAGGGCCAAGCCAGGGGGAGTCCTCAGCTGCCTGCCTGTCCAACAGCCCCTAGGGCCCGTGGGCCGTGTTCTTGCCAGGCTGGCATGGAGGGTCAGACAGGGTCCCTGAGTTCTCCCTCTGTGCTCAGCGAGCCTCAGGGTGGGCAGGACTGGCCAGTTGTAGCACCCACGTGGTCTCAGCTAGGGAATAGGGATCTCAGCAACTTCTATCACCAGTTTCCCTCAGCACTAGCATCTCCACTCTAGGAGTCACTCTAGACAGTGTCCTGGTTGTACATTTTTGCAGTTGGTCCTCACGAGGCCCTTTGAGTTAGTGTGGGGCTCCCTGCCTCACTGGTGCAGAAACAGGCTGAGAGAGGGTCAGGGCCCACTCAGGGTTCCAAGCTGGCATGACAGTGCTGTGCTTTAAACCCCGCTGATTTACTTCCACAGCCCCTGCACTAAAATCTACGCGTGTAAGACTCTTCCCCTGCGTTCTCTCGTTCCCTGCACACTTCTTTCCCCTGCCCCCCGTATAGACGATAGGTACCCCAGAACATCTCCACTGGGGCCACTGTTCTAGGTCCCTTGCAGACATTGCCTTGTGTCTGCATCACAGTGCTGTGGGGTAGGTGCCGTGTTTATCCCCATCGTATGGGTGTGAAGACTGAGGCTCGGGGGTGAAGTCCCTTTTGCAGGAACCCACAACTTGAGAGAGTGGCAGTTCTGAGATTTGGCTCTGGTATGATCCAGATTCACAAGCCAGTGCTCTTTCCATCTCAGTTCCTCGCATCTCCTTCCCGCCAGGCCATCAGGCAGCCTCTGCTCCCTCTTCGTGGTTTGCAGACGGCCTTCTCTCTGTGTCCTCACATGGTAGAGAAATAGCGGGAAAGAGATCTCTCTCCTTCTTCTAAGGCCACAGTCCTATCAGATAAGGGCCCTACTGTTCTGATCGTATTTAATCTTAATTACGTCCTGAAGGCCCTATCTCCAGATACAGTCACGTTGAGGATTAGGACTTCACCACGTGAAGCGGGGGTGGGGAGACACAGTGCAATTCATAGGACCATCCCAGTGGCCTTTCTCTGCCCCCTCGTCATCAGCTGGAGCCTTCCTTCTCTCTCTCTGCTCAGTTCCCCAACCTGGGACAAAGTTGAGAGCTGGGCGGGACAGTGGACATGATAAAACCCATGTTCTTGTGGTAGATGGAGCTGGAAGCCCAGAGAGGGGAAGGGTCTTGTCCAGAGTCACAGAGCAAGCCCACTGCTGATCCAGGATGAGATCCCAGGTTCTGCCTCCCAGCCCGGGCACCTCCGCTAAGCTCCAGTTGGTATGCTAGCCGGCCTTGCCTGAGCATGCCTGAGCCTGGGCCATGAAGTTCACGGTCCAGCTGCTTCTCTGGAGCACTGGAGAGGGCTGGACATGGCCAGGGCATCATCGCCAGGCCTGGAACATGACCTCATTCCCCAGCTTGTGCATGCCTCAGCTTCCCCACCACTGCCAGAAGGATGAGGGGGCCCTTATAACACAGAGAGTCTCACTGAAAGGAGAACAGTTCAAGAGTGGATGGCGGGGACCTGGCTTCATGCTTCGGCCTGCCACCAATCTTGTGTGTGGCCCTGGGCAGGTCGCAGCCCTGCTCTAGGCCTCAGGGCCCACCCTCGATATTGAGCGTATTAACTTGAGGATGTTTTCTCCTGTTTGAAGAGCCACCTAGAGGCCAGATTGTGGGGGGCCAAGTGTTGGCTCTGTGGCCTCCCCCTCAGTGAGCCTTTTGGCCTGTATGTTCCCTACTGTAAAACAGGGTGAGCTCTGCAGCCCTTCCGCCAAGGAGCAAAGGGAAGGGTACCACGCGCTCTGCATACATCAAACCACTGAAACCCCTGCTGCTCAAAGTGCCATTGAGGACTAGCAGCACCTGCCTCCACTGGGCGCTTGTTAGAAATGCAGAATCTCAGGCCAAGCCCCAGACCTGCTGGACCAAATCTGCATTTTACCAAGATTCTCAGCTGATTTATGGTCACACTGAAGCTTGAAAAGAACTGATTTCAACCAGCCAGAGCTCTTCTTGCAGGTCTCTTGTAACTCCAGTTACAAGAGTTACTGGTCACATTTAGACCCCAGCTTTTCCATCTGCAAAATGGGTGCAGTTTGAGCCATCCTAGTCCAGTGATTTTCAAACTGTGTTCCTTGGAGCCCCAGGGTTCCCTGGAGGACCCTCAGGGGCAGCGGTGGGGACCTGTGCTTTAAGGTGAGGGTCACGTGAGAGGTGGGTCTATAGCTAAAAATTTTGCAACCCCCTTGGCTGGGGCGCTCCCAGGTAGGTCTGGGGCGAGTCTGGGGTCCACACTGAGCAGACTGTCTTCTTTCCCAGGGAGCGCTTGAAGCGCAGCCAGAAGAGCACCAAGGTGGAGGGGCCAGAGCCTGTGCCGGCCGAGGCCTCGCTGAGCGCCGAGCAGGGAACGATGACAGAGGTGAAGGTCAAGACGGAGCTGCCCGATGATTACATCCAGGAGGTGATCTGGCAGGGCGAGGCCAAGGAGGAGAAGAAGGGGGTGAGCAAGGATGGGACCGGCGACGTGCCTGCCGAGATCTGCGTGGTGATTGGCGGTGTCCGCAACCAGCAGACCCTGGGTGAGCGCCGGTCCGCAGGGTCGGGCTGGGGCCAGGGTGGGAACGTGGAGCCGGAGTGCTAGGGAGGGAGGCATGGGATCCCTGTCCCTCCCCGGCTGAGAGAGCCTTCTGTGGCTGCCCTCAGGGAAGGGCCTCAGCTCCTGACCCTTGCCTTTGCCTGCTCAGCTCTGCTCTGGAGCTCTTGTCTTCTCACCTGATGTGGCAAAACCCTACCTGTCCTTTTAAGACTTTGCTCAAGTCAAATGCCTGGAACTTTCTGCAGGCCCGGCGAATCTCTCACACCATGGGGCTCCCACGCCCCAGATGGGTCCAGCACAGCCTGTATCACTTGGTGTCCTAAATGCCCGTCTGCATTTCTTCCTCCTGGGCTTCCCCGGGGGCCTCTGGGGGCAGCTTTCAGTGTGGGCCTGCTCAGACCAGTTGTCCCGTCAGGATCAGATGGGTGGCAGTCTGGCACCTTCTCCCGCCTCTTCTGGTCTGGACCAGGCTCAGAGGAGCTCAGTAGAAACGAGCTTCTTAGAAACCATCTCTCCCCGCTACATTACAGCATGAGCCAGGGGATACCCCTTAGGGGCTGCCTGCACTCCTGCCAGTTTGCAAACGCAAATGCCCACAAAGCCCGAAAGATACGTTTATTTAGCATCGTGGAGATGAGCCAGACAGGCAGGTGGTAGGTGGTAGGGCCTGGGTCCAGCTGGAGAGCCCACGCCTCACGTATGGTAACTAGGTGGGGAGACGGGCTCAGCGTGGCCAGATCTCTGGACAGAACACATGCCAGAAATGAGAATTTTAATGTAAATTCTTTTGGCTTTAAACGTTGGTGACTAATTTGACTTTTAAAGTCTGCCAAACAAAACATATCTGTGGGTCAGAGTCATTCCATGGGCCGCCAGTTTGCAACCCCAGTCTGTAAAATACAGTCCACATGCCTCAGCCTGGCACGGAGACCTTGCCTAGTCTGTTCCCAGGTCTCTGTTTCCATCTGTGCCCTCCTCCGCATTCCTGTGCTCAGGAGTCCACCTCGCTCCCCTCTGCCTGTCCCTCCTGGGGCAGCTCTGCCCACCTCCTCCTGACTTCCAGGCTCCCATCCCATGTGTGGCAGGCAGGGGAGGCTGCCCTGTGTCTGCTTCCCCAAGTTTAGACTCGAGACCTCTTGCCTTTTCTTCCCAACCGCTGGGGATCAGCCTCAAGTTCCCTTTCCCAGCTGTTCCTGGGCTGGTTGTGGCCACCATCACTCCACCTGGGTCACTGTGGCGTCCTGCTAACAGCCATGCCTCTGTGTCTTTCTGCCCTCACCTGCCATCTACTCTGGCTGCCAGGGGCCTTGACAAAAATGAAACACTGACCATGTCACTCCCCACTGTATCTAAGGTCAAGGCCATAGCATCAAGGTCCTCCATAACCTGAGCCCCATAGCCCCCTTTCTTATTTCTTTCTTCCCGGTCCTTTCATTCCAGCAGAGTCTGCTCTTCTGCAGCATCTCCTACCCTTTGCTCCTGCTGTTCTCTCTCCCTGGAATGCCTTTGCCGAAATCCAACCCAGTTTACAAGACTAGCTCCAGTGCCCCCTCCTCCCAGAAGCCTTCCTTGATCTCTTCTGGTCAGAAGTGGTCTGTTTCTGCCCTGCCCCTCAGGGGGCACTTCCCATTATCCACTTGAGATTAGAGGGGCCCTGTCGGCACCTGCCTCTGCCACAAGATGGGCAGCTCCTGGAGATTAGAGCTGCAGGACCTGTCTGATCTGTGCTCCCTACTCCCACCACACAATTCCTAGCAAGGTACTAGTTTCTAGGAAGCAGTGTTGTCATTGGTGCTATAGCTGTCAGAATGGGGCTAGGTTATGCCACAGTAACAAAAGACCCTAAAAAGTAATGAGATCTTGGTAGCTCGGAACCACAAAGGTTCATTTATTTCTTAGTCCCACTACATGTCCATTGTGGGCCAGCTGGGGGCTCTGCTCTGTTCTGGACCCAGGCTTAAAGCAGCCATTGTCTGGAATGCTGCCAGCCAAGTGACAGAGGGAAAGACAGCTCTGGAGGGACTCATGTGCCAGCTGCAATCCACAAGTGAGATGTGTTAATTCCCTTCACAGTCATTGGCCAGGTTAGTCAGGTGGCCCCGCCCAACCTCAGGGAGGTGGGGAAATGCCATCTCCCATGTGACAGAAGGGGGGATGAACCAGAAGTATTTGCTGAAGAGCATGAGTGACTTAGCCCAGTGTCGAATGAAAGAAGAGTCTTTTCTGGGGCCTGCGTCTGACCTCCTTCCACCAGTGTTCACTCCCCAAGGCCTAGGACTGTGTTAGCCACTCATGGATGTGTTAGTTAACTGAGGAGAGGACCTGCCCTTGCTCACTTTAAGACTCACTGGACCCAGGAGTTATTTATGCCCTTCACTGGGAGATGCCCAGTGAAGGGTAGTTGAATCTGAACCTTGAGGCGAGGCCAGCAGTCAGGATTCAGTGGGGAAAGCCTGGAGTGGCCATGCTTTGGAAATGCTGGGAGTCCTCCCTGGGCCAGCTCCCTGCACAGTGAGAGGCCCCAGGGCCTCATGCCAGCCACAGACTCTGGTTTCCAGCTCAGCTGCTACTCAGCAATAGGTTCCTTGGCCTTGCTGTGCCTTAGTGTCCTCTTCTGTTAAAGGAGACATGCTCCCTGTCCTGGCCACCTCATAGGTGTGGGAACCGAAGGGGACAGTGTTGTGCAAGGAGAATGAGCTCGGCTCCTCAGGCTGGGGGTGGATCCAGTCTCCCTGACTTAATGGCTGTTGCACCTTGGGCAAACTGCTTGACCTCTCTGTGCCTCAGTTCTCACAATTGCAAATTCATGGGGTTAGGTGAGAATTCAATAGGATAATGTGTATAGAGTACTCAACATTGTACTTAGTAAATAATTTGCTGTTATTAGCAGTAATACTAGTATTGATAGTATAAAGTACCTCTTCAAGAGGAAAGAGTAGTAATAGCTTCTGCTATTTTCCCAGGTCTGAGGAATAAGCCAGTGTGATGTAGAGAAGAAGCAGGATAGAAAAGAAAGCTGGCACTGGGTGAGGTGTCAGAAGACATGGCTTCTAGTTGGTTCTCGGTTTTCTCCCCTGAGCTTCTTCTAGTACTGCCCCCCTAGAATCCAGGGACGTTGAGGATGTTATGAAATTTCTGAGTAACCTGCTTTTGGAAGACTTTTGTGGAAAAGGTGTAAAAACCACGGTTAGAAGTGGAGCCACCATTTTGGAGCCGGTACCAAAGCAGGGCCAGGGCACTCCCTGCTGGTCATGATAGCTCGTCTCACATCCATCAAGGCAGACCTTCCGCCTTGAGGGTATAGTTTCTTCTGCCAAGGGTCAGACTCAGAGGAATCTGGCTTGGCCTTTTAGTAGCAGGAAAGAAAGGCAATTTTAAAACAAAAAATCAATGTTAGAATTGAACATTTTGAACTCATCTCATCTCAAAAAGGCAAGTAGATATTATCTTACGGGCCACGTCCGAGCAGTTGCTGCTGGCTATTAGGAGTTCTGTGTTGAAGATTCTAAAGGGTGGCATGATTGATTATTGATGTCTGTCATGGATGTGGAAGTGGGCAGAGGAGCTCCACATGCTATAGATGTGGCACTCAGACCCCCTTGTTTTATAGAGGGGCAAACAAAGGCCTGGGAAATGGAAGAGATTTGCCACTCCACCTCACAGCACCCACCTCCCACCTGCTCCTGGAAGTAAAACAAGGAAGGAAAGCATTCCCAGGGATCTGGCCGGGACAGAATGCTGGTTAGAGCCATCCCTTTAAATGAGCTTGTGCCACAGTGTGCTTCTGTGCCCTGGTGGCTGGGCGCTGTGCAGTGAACATGTTCCCAGGGCACTTGGCAGGGGTGCACGGGGCTGTGGCCGGGCTCTGTTGCTGAATAGAATAGTGTTCCTGTTCGGTCACCCAGCGCTGTGCCATGAGGGAACCTCCCGCTTGCCTTTTCTCTGAACTCCATCTGCCTGTTCCCACCCCGAAGTCCTCACTGGCCCTTTAACAGCCATCAGACAAACAGTGTTCCTAGTGGCACAAACATTATCTGAGGCACTTCCCGTGGAGGAGCTTGGGTCTGGACACATGGATGGCATTTGGCAGCTTCTCAGACTAGTAGAGTCGGGAGGAGCATCAGTGCCCAGGAGGCTGGCTGCCAAGCTTGCAGTAGTTGCTGCTACTTTCCTGCTGCCCAGAAATTCTTTGTGCTGAAAAGGGTATCTCTCAGTCTTGAGAGACTGAGAAAAGGGTATCTCTCTTTTTTTAGCAAGAAGAGCAGAGACGATACTGACTGTGACAACTTTGTTGGATAAAACCAGAAGTGAAAGGCATCCCTAACTGATCACTGCACACTGTCCCAACAGTGTACCTCAGAATCCTTCTCAACACAGTATACTAGGAAGTCACTGCCAGTCAGCTAGAATTGAAAAATCTGAAGTAGAAACCTGCTCGTCAACCTTGTCCTAGATGATGAAGACAAGGCAAGCTGGGTTTACACCAAAAAGCATCCAGCCCATGGAGCATTTCCTGGAGGAATGGTGCAGAAGAGATGATGGAGTCTAAGTATTCACAACTTACAGCATTTTGGTGGGATGGGACCAGGCAGACACATTCCAAGTAGCCCCAACCAATACAGGAAAGTCACCAGGAGGTGATTTCAGCTCATAAAAGGGAGGACTCTGTGATTATGGGACGTGTTTGGTAACTGAATACAGGCCTGTGAGGGAGTGAGTTCCTGTCCTGGAGATGGGTAAGCAGAGGAGGGTCACTGGACCAGGTACAGGAGGGAGAGTCAGTCAGCTGGGAGCCTGGATCGTGCAAGGATGTTTCTAGGCAGCGAGCTTTGGGCACCAGGGGTGGTGGTGTTTTCACACACACAGGGCTGCCCAGGGAGGAGGGGCAGGGAAAGAGGAGGCGGGGGCTCGGCCACAGCTCTGGAAGGAGCAACAGAAGAGTAGACAGCCATTCAGACACAGCCACGTGGGTTTCGGTCTCTTATAAACCCAGGCAGCGAAGGTGCCAGATCCTGCTTCGTAGTGCCAGCTGATAGTTTCGTGTTTCAATCGGTGTTGGCAGGGCTTTGGGCCTGAGCCTGCCTGAACCTACACTCAGCTGTTTGCTGTAACCACTCAGAAAGGAGGGTTCTGGCCTCCCTCCCAGGTGCGTCTTATCCCAGCCGCTGACTCCCCATCTGGTGGTCCAGGGTGGGATGGGGTTCCTGATTGTTGGGTCTCCATGGGAAAGGGCCCCTGGCCTGTAAGCCAAAAGCCCCAGGGTCTGCCCCGCTGTGGGGCTCAGGACGGGTCCCTTAACCTCTCTGAGCCATACTGTCTTCATTGATCAGTGGGTATAATAAAATCTGCCTGTCTTTCCAGTAGGATTGTTGAGGTCAGAGTGAAGTAGTAGGTATGAAAGTGGGTTTGAGGGGGACAAAAAGTACAAAACAGATACCAGTGGTATTAGCCAAAGCCTTGGACGTTGACACATCCGGGGTTACCTCTGGAATGATAGGAAGCTGAAAGGCCAATGGCTTCAAACTTCTTTTCTTCAATGTCTCGTAAAAGAATTTTGAGAAACTATATTCTCTTTCACATTTTTGAGTTGACGTCTAACGTTTTCATCCAAAGTTTGAGTAATTACAAAGGATATAATTTCTGACGTGTTGTATTGTTTTTTAAAAATGTGGCATTTTGGAAATAAAACTGTGAACCACTCTTTCAAGTGTATCCAAGGGAATCCAAACCCCACTGCTTTTTTTTTTAAATTATTTATTTATTTACTTTTATTTATTTTATTTATTTTATTTATTTATTTACTTTATTTATTTATTTTACTTTACTGTGTTGGGTCTTCGTTTCTGTGCGAGGTCTTTCTCTAGTTGTGGCAAGCAGGGGCCACTCTTCATCGCGGTGCGCGGGCCTCTCACTATCGCGGCCTCTCTTGTTGTGGAGCACAGGCTCCCGACGCGTAGGCTCAGTAGTTGTGGCTCACGGGCCCAGTTGCTCCGCGGCATGTGGGGTCTTCCCAGACCAGGGCTTGAACCCGTGTCCCCTGCATTGGAGGCAGACTCCCAACCACTGCGCCACCAGGGAAGCCCCCCCGCCGTCATCCATTTAAAAAACATATGAACAGGTTCATCTTTCACAGTCAGAAATTTTACATCTTTCCTTTTTCTCCTTGAACTCATATTTCCAGCCCGCTTCCCTCACAGGATCTTATCCTAATGTAATATATTTTTTATGCTTGAGAGTCTTTTATTGATCACTGTTTCACACTCATCTCCCACAACAAGATGTACGTAAATTGAAATAGAAATTTCTAAAAAATATGTCGGAATCATAAAGCTGTACATTTTAAAACGTTTTTTTTTTCCTGATGGAGTTGCTATTAGCATACAATTTGTCAAAAACAAATTTAAATAAATAGCAAACATAAAAGTAAAAAATTATTGAAAATGCACCTCTTAATGAAATGGATGAGGCTTTATTTCTTCAATTGGCTCATGTTTCTGTGAATTAATATTTCTTATTGTTGAGCGAGGCAAGATTCAGCATTCATTTAATTCCTTTTTTTCCATTTTCTTAAGTGTAAGTGCCTAGAAGGCTTGATCACATAAATAAGGAGCCAGGGGTGGATGCAGTCTTGTTTTATCAGTGTCACTCAATTCTTTGAACACCTTCCAAGTTGTATGCCAAAAATCACAAAGGGGTCTATCGTCAGATATTATTTTCAATGGTCTCTTCACTGACAACTCTATTAGATTCTTCTTCAATTTTGTTGAAAGCAAAGAATTAGAAATCACCCAATTTACAAAAGAAATTATTCCCAGTCATTAGATCCACCCACTCTCTAAGTCCAACACAGCATCTCTTTGCCTGGAGCCCTGAGATGTTCATCCCCCTTGGACAGCACCACGGTGGCATTAGGGGTGGGTGAAAGAACCATTGTGTTTGTTGTGTGGAGAAGGGTGACGGTGAGGAGAACCAGCTGAGTGGGGCCTCCCTGCCCTCCACGTTCTGTGGTCCATTGGCTTTAGGAAGAAATGCATTGGGAATTGATTCTCTTAAAATTCCCTATGCTCATACATCCCCAGGGGATTTGTACTCTACTTGGAAGACCGTGCTCCCGAGGACATTTGGTCTGAATCCCAGCCCCAGGGAGGCTCAGGAAACCTACTTGTCCACGACTTACCTCTCCAGGCCCCCTGTCCCCCAGCAGGCCATGCGTGGGCCAGCTCTGCTGCTTCTTAGGACCAAGGGGGCAGGGTGCTCCTGAGCACGTGATGTATGAACAGCGGCTCCCGAGACTCTGAGCTAAATACGGGACTGCCTGTTGTAAGGAGCCATCTGTCTGTCCCCCCACCTTGTGTTTTTCTTCTCTCCTTCACCTGCTCTGGATTTCTACCTTGTTGCATTTTGTGTATCCTGGAAGGTGGTGGAGCTGATCTGGAGCTCGCTGGGTGCCAGTGATAGAGTTCAGGCATGCTGCCCACATTCCTCTTCTACCTCCGTCTTCCCACTTCTCCCTCCAGTGGCTTCGGGAACTCCACCCACCTGCTCTCACCTGGCCTCACGTTGTCCAGTGCTCTTGGGAAGGGAGCTTAAGCCAGGCTCTCTGCTAGGTGGTTACAGAAAATGCTAGACAGATGCTCTTCCAGTGCCTGTGGATTCTTGTTGTGTCACTAGTGACAGCGGGATGGGGGAGAGGAAAAGGCTTGTGCCTGTGTGCTGACGTGTCCTGCCAGCCATCCCAGGCAGTCACTCCCAAGGCTCTTGATAGGGCGCTCTGGGGGTCCTGTGGTGGTACTAGACCTGGTAGGGGGTTCTGCTGCCCTGCAGTGTTAGGGGGAGCCCCATGACTGAAGGGGGTTCCTTGGCATCCGGAGGTAACCTGGCATGGTGGCAGTAGAATGGCTCTGGATCCCTGAGGGCCAGCTTTTAGCCCAATTCCTCACTAGCCACTATCTGAGTGGCCCCAGCCCTGGACCACCTGGCCCCTAGAACTTTCAAGTTCATGGCTGAAGTGGCTGTTGAGTTGTCTCAACCACATGAGGACTTCTGGGAAGATGGAGGATGGAAATGAGACCTGGGTGTACTCGGTAACTGGTAGCCGTTAGCAGGCGCCCTCTCTTCTTGGCATCCTCCCTGGGGCTGACTGTGTGGTGGTCACACCCATGGGCCCTGGAGCAGGACAGATCAGGTGACCTCTGGCCCGATGTGTTCCCCCTCATCTGAAAAACGGGGATAATAATCACCTTTCTGTGCTGGATTTGTGAAGATGAACTGAGCCGATGCTTGAGAAGCCCCCGAGTCCAGAGCCTGCTCGCACTAGCTGGCTGTGTGAAGTGGGCAAGTTGCTGCTTCCGCATCGTGCAGTGGGGTGCAGTGGGGTGCAGTGGGGTCAGAGGCCAGCCTGTGCAGAGACGTTGGAGAGGCGCAAGTGAAATGAGTTGCAGCGCCTGCACTTAGTAGGCCGGGAGAGATGGAGACAAAGGACAGGAGGGTAGCTGGGGGTGGAGTGAAGAAGCGGGCGGGGCAGGGAGTCAGGCAGCGGGGAGGGGGACCTTCTGAGCGGAGAGTCTCCGTCCGTGAGAGCCCTCCAGCGCCCACTGCACCAACCTGGGGTACACGGTGGCCGTGGGCCAGGGGGACACAAGGCCACAGCACACGTGAGGTACATCCTCCTTGGAGGGTCATTTTGCTGGGAGGATTACGGGGAGAAATGTTAGGTTATAACCACGTGATGGGTAACTTTATGTTCCATCCATGTTATGAATCAGGACAGAGGAAACACAAAACTGCAGGGGAATCTGGGCCTGTGGCTGCTGTTCTGCCACACCCCAGCCTCCCTTGGGGAAGTGTGGCTGCCCCTTAGCCAGCACAAGCTCTTTAGTGAAAAAGTAGACAGCGTGATCTTGTCCAACCCTCTCGTGTGTGGATGGGGAGACTGAGGCACTGAGAGGTCAGGAGACTGGCCAGCCCTAGACTCAGAGCCCTCCTGGCTGGGCCCCATCTTTAAGGGCTCTTTCTGATTTCTTGCTAGTTCAGATGGAAAAGTGCCAGAAGGCCGCCCTCACGGTGAATCTGTGCGAAGCCCGTATTCAGGGACCAAGCGTTGAGATATGCATCTGGTACATGATGGCTGAGGGGCAGGAGGACCTGTTGGGGCCAGCATGAGGGCGGGGGCGTGGCTGAGTGCAGCCGTTAGCTGCAGACCCCTGAGTATACAGGGCCTGCTAGCCTCTGCAGGGACACAGGGAGCCACCTCTTCCACCCCATCACTGCCACCGGTCAGCAAATCTGAGCCTGCCCGGGACCCTGGAAGACGTGCTGCTGGAGGGATGGTAGAGCATGACTCAGTGTGCCAAGCAAGGGGTCTGCTCTGCCCTGGGGCCAGGAGAGGGCCCGAGGCTGGCGAACTGTGCCCCTGTGATTCTCTGAATGGGTTGAGGCCTGTGAGCAAGGCTGCATGTACCCTTGGCTGTCTGGATTGAGGGAGAAGCCGGTGGGACTGGCCTGCTTATAAACAGTGTCAACTGGGTGGGTGAGTCGGGGACATCGCAGCCTGCAGGCTCTGTCCATCAGCCTACACTTACTGTATGGTTTGAGGAAAGACCTTGGGTATTGAGGGCAGTTGGAGAAACTGAGGCCCAGGTCTTGTGGCAGAGAGGGGTAGAGCTGGGGCTTAGAGACCTCATCCGGAAGTGCGTCAAGTCTAAACAAGTCTTCCCCATCACAGGCTGTGGCCTCGGTCCTTTGGGGAGAGACTCCCCCTTCCTTCCCTGGGCTGCCTGCCCCTCCACCTCCCCCCGTCTTTCCCTTCTCCTGCTCAAGGCCCCTGACTGTGGCCTCTTGCTACAGCCATGTCAGGGTCCCACACTGTGCCCACCAGGTCCTGCACTTGGCCGTCGTAGCACAGCCACTCTGCACGTCCTCTTGCCTGGTGGCCTGTCTGCTTCCCATCAGACGGAGGGCAGCGATCGCGTCTTGCTTATGGTTGGGGCCTCGGTGCCGGGCATGTTGAAGATGCTCAATAAATTCCCGATCGGTTGAAGGAGAATTAGCAGAAACCGTTGAAGTGTGGGTTGGAGGCATAGGGAGGGAGTCCAGGCCTTTATTACTCGGTGACAGATGAGTAGAACAGCAGGACGCCGTGAATTTACTGAGCCCCCGCTGTGTGCCAGTCACGGGACTAAAGACAGGGAAATATACACTCTGATCTTTGCCCTCCGTGTGTTTATATTTTTCCCAGTAAGACAAGGGTAACACATATAAAACCACTGAATAACAGGCTGCTAAATTCCATGCTGGTTTGGATGACAGCGTTCCCTTGAGTGACCCACAGTAGCGAAGTGGCGCTGCCACCTGGGGGCCCGCTGACTCACAGGTTCTAGCTCATTCATCCTGATCTTGGTCATGAGACGCAGGTATCATAGTCCTGTTTTACAGGTGAGGAAGCTGAGGCTCGGACCGGAAAAGGAATGTTCCTGCGATCAGACAGCTAGGGGGTGGCAGCGCTGAGCTCACGGTCAGGCTCCGAGCCCAGTGCTCTTCTGCCTTAACCTGATACTTGGAATTCACACCCAGTAGCCGGGCCTCTGGCCCGAGGTCGGAGACCGCAGGCAGTGGGAGGTGATGATCCTCCCACTCACCGAATCTCCGCGCTCGTGGTAGGAATACTACTCATGCTTCGTTCAGGCTTCACATAGATGCTCTTACGTTATCCACAATTTTCCGATAAGGAGACTGAGGCCCAGCCAGTAAATGGTTGAGCTGAGACTCCATGCCAGGGCTGTGTGACTTCAAACCAGTGGTTCCCACGCCTGGTTGCTGGGCATCAGAATCCTCTGTGCACGCTTTGGGAAAAGGCAGATTCCTAGGCCCCTGGCCCTAGCCATTCTGGTACTGTTAGCCTGGAGTGGGGTCAGGGACTCTGTGTGTGTGCAAGCTCCCAGCTTGTTCTGTTAGGGATGGGGCTTGGGCTCAGGTGGTGGCAGGCCTGTGTGAGGGATGGGCAGCGCCTCCAACTCCTGGGACCCCTGCGAGGCTGGGTCTGATGGGCTTTGCTTGCCTTCCTGCCATGGGCCTTTGCCCTATGATCTGCATGGGTGGGCCCTGCCTTTGACTTATCTGAAATGCCTGCTGGGAACTCAGCCATTTCAGTCTACCTGCTTCTGGGAGAAGGGCCTGGCAGAGGGCTAGAGTCAGACATTCATACCATGTTGATCTCTGCACGCCTGAGGGATCAAGATGGCACCTCAACAGACAAGAGAGGTCCTCTCCTTGTCAGACACATCTGTAGTAGAGCTGGGCACTTCCTGATGGGGCGTGGGGCGAACTCTATGAGGTAGGTACTTTTAGCCCCATTTTACAGATGAGCAGACTGAGGCTTAGTGTGTTTAAGGAAATTACCAAGGTCATGCTGCTGGTAAGTGGCAGAACCCAGATATATGGTTTAAAGCCTGTCCTCTTAACCTCTGTCCATCCTGGCAGGGAGAGCAGTAGCTAGAAATTATTCTATTGCACCTAAGTGATGATTTCCTTACATGGATGCAATTTATTCCTTATCCTGAAATTCTTTTACATTCATCTCCTTTTTCCTTTCAAGGAATAACTGTGAGTTACCTAAGAAGTTACCCTCTCTGTCTTATAGATTTGGAAGCTGAGGCCCAGAGGCGGGAAGTGACTCGCCCAAGGTCACTCAGAAAATAGAGACAAAAACCTGAAATAGACCCCAGCCTCCTAGCCTCCAGCTCAGTGCTGTCTTTGCTGGTCCTTGCTGCCTCTTTGCTTGTGGGAGACACGATAGCCCATTGGCACAGAGTTAGCATTACCTGGAGGCATCACCAGGGGTCCTGGGGCCTTGTGGTTGCACACGTTGGATGCTGGCTGACCAGTCCTTTCCTTTCCTGTTTTCTAGGGTCCTACGAGTGTGGAATCTGTGGCAAGAAGTACAAATATTACAACTGTTTCCAGACCCACGTACGGGCACACCGAGGTGAGTGGCGTGTCCCTGGGGCAGAGCTGAGGGGCCGCACCTCCCCATCCTCTGCCTGTTTTTCCACCTGGGCCCCTCCAGGGTGACCCCAGAGGCCCTCAGAGCTCTTTCTGCAGTAGGAGTGGGACCCGAAGAGGAAAGGAGAGGCCTCCTTAACTTGGGAGAGCACCCAGGGATGGGGGTGGGGTGGGGTGCAGCAGGATATGCCACTAGTGCCCCCTGTCTGCCCTGCACAGGCCTGCTTCCTCCCAAGGTGCTTCAGTGCTGTTCAGTGTCAGCGGTCCTTGCAGGGAAGATGCTCATGTGTCATCTCATGTGCTGCTCATGACAGCCCAGGGAGTGGGGCAGGGCGCTGTCTCCATTCTGAAGATGAGGATGCTGAAGCTACGGGGACAGGAGGGATGGTGCCTGCCCCTCCCTGAGCCTGACCCTGGCAGTCAGGGAGGAAGGGCACTAGCTCAGGGCCCGACAGACAGCAGGGAACATGGGGAAGGCTTTGTGCCTGCACCTTGAGTGGGAAGAGAGCGTCCCTGGGCACGCGGTAGCGGCTTCTCCTGGACTCTGCCTGCCCGGCTTCTCTCTCTTTTGGTGCTGGCCCTTCCATTGGTCCACTCTGCTCACCTCTTTCTTCTCTCTCTCTCACAGACACAGAAGCCACCTCAGGGGAGGGAGCCTCCCAAGGCAGTGAGTATTTTTCCCTCCTGTTGGACTGTGTGGGCTGAGAGGGCCAGGGGTGGGAGGAGGAGGGAGAGCCAGGGCCAGGGGTGATGCTCTCAACCCATCACCCCGACCTCAGGCGGCTTCTGGGAGGCTTATTTCTGTGATGCAGGCTTTGGCTTTGGACACAGCACCTCAGAGCAGCCTTTCCCAAAGTGTGCCCCGTGGCATAGGCATCCTGGGGGAAGTTAACAGGCATTCTGTCAATAAAGGGTTCTCTGGCCAGATAACCTGGGGAAACCTTGAGTTCTGCTAAGTTGAACGTGTTTCTTTGCTGTAGACTTTTCAGGGCCCTTCACTGGCAAAATAGGCACATATATCCCCAAGAGGGGTCCAGGGTATACACCATTTCCTCTGTTCTTTTGACTTCCACTCATGGGTCGGGGGCTCTGTAGCTGATGTTTGGGAAATGCTACTTCAGAGAGTCATCCACCCATGGGCACGAACCCTGGGGTGGGGTATCCCAGCACTTGGCATGTACAGGGCCTGGGCATCTGGGGATACTGTTCTGCTTGGCTACTTGCGGGCCCTGCTTGCCTTCCCTCCAGATCTAAACCCACAGGGCTGGTAGGCAGCCAGCACAACAAACCCAAGCTCCGGAACCCAGCAGTTCCCCTCCCAGGTGCGTGTGTGCGCACTTCCACCCAAAGATGTGAATTAGGGTGTTCTTAGCACTGTTTGTAACAGCTTCAAACTGGAAGCCACCCAAGTGCCCAGCGCTAGTTGAACAGATAAGTGAGTCATGGTGTGTCCCACAAAGGACTACAGTACAGCAGTGAGAGGGAAAGGCTGACAGCCACACACAGCAACGTGGGTTACCCACAAACAGAACGTTAGCAAAAGGAGCCCGGCACAAAGAGTGCTTCCCCTAAGATCTGTGTATAGAAAGTACAAGAACAGGGGAAACTAATTCACGCTGGAAGAAGTCGGGAGTCGTGGTTACCCTTGGGAAGGGGTTTCTGGGTTCTGTGATTTGAGTTGGGCACTGGTTACAGGTGTTTTCGGTTTTCAAAAATGTAATGAGCTGAATGTTTAGGATTTGTACATTTTTCTCCATCAGTGGTCAGCGTATTTTTTGATAGGGGACCAGATAGAAAATATTTTAGACTCTGCAGGCTAGGTTGTCTCCATCACAGCTGCTCCGCTCTGCCATGGAGCAAGAACACAGCCAGAGACGGTATGGAAATGGATTCCTTATCAAAACAGACAGTGGGCAGGCCATAGTTTGGCCACCCCTGTTCTGCATGCTTGGTATACCACCATAAAAAGTTTCTTAAAATAATAAATAGGGCTTCCCTGGTGGCGCAGTGGTTGAGAGTCTGCCTGCCAGTGCGGGGGACGCGGGTTCGAGCCCTGGTCTAGGAGGATCCCACATGCCACGGAGCAACTGGGCCCGTGAGCCACAACTACTGAGCCTGCGCGTCTGGAGCCTGTGCTCCGCAACAGGGGAGGCCGCAATAGTGAGAGGCCCGCGCACCGCGATGAAGAGTGGCCCCCGCTCGCCGCAGCTGGAGAGAGCCCCCGCGCGGGGACGAGGACCCAACACAGCCAAAGATAAACAAATAAATTTATTTAAATAAATAAATAAATAAACAAATAAACAAACATGAACCACTCCCCCGCCACCCCCCTTAAAAATCCAAAACAGAGTAGTTTGAGGAGGCAGGGCCTTAGTTGCCATTGGGTCCTAACAGCATTTCTTCTAAGGCACTTTCGCATCCACCCTCTCTTTGGATTCTTACACCACGTGAAAGGCCTGCAGGGCTGAGGCTACCCCTCCGTTTTCTGGAGAATCTGAGCCTCAGGTTGGCCAGGCACCTGCCCGAGGGTCCTCGGCAGGAGGAATTCAGGGTCCTATGCCTCCTCCCCAAGCCCCACCCTGCCCCTGCCTGGCCCCGGGCTCCTTCTCCCTCAATAGCTCCCTTCTCTTCCGGCTCCCATCGCCTGCCTGTGGTCAGCTGCACAGTTAAAGAACTTCCCTATTTATCTTTCCTTCTTTGGCTATTCTGGGCCCCTGGCCTCTCCAGCAGCCCCTCAATGATCCGTTATGCTCTGTCTGGCTTCCGCTGTTCCCGGAGTTTCACTGGTTGTGGAGGACTTCGTGACTGGGGGTATTTTTAGTCCTTCCATCACTTTTCCCTTCCTCTCTGCGGAATTCACTCCCCATGGCCAGTGTGCTCTGCTTGACTCTCCATCCTGCCCCCCCGCCCTGCCCTGGGCCAGCAGTGGCCGCTCAGAAAGCCTGGCCTCCTCACACCCCAGCCTCGCGACAAGAGCCTGGCCGTGGAGTCCTGTGGAGAATGTCAAGTCCAGCCTTGATCTTTTTGCAGATGAGGATACTGAGTTCCAGAGAGAAGTCATGCAGCTTGTTAGGGGTGGAGGTGGGCATAGAAACCAAGTCTCACACCTTCTAGTCCAGGAATCTTTCATTTATTTGTTAGAGAAATAGTACAGTCATACATACAGGCATATACCCAGTTACCCATCTCTCAACTACGAACATAAAAGATTAACTCCACATCGAGCTCTCTTGCCTTTGTTTAACAATAATATTAGGTAACATTTACCAAGTATTGTGTGTTAGGTGTTGTGCTCATTTATTCTTTATCACAATTCTGGGAGATGAAGGAACATATCAGTCCTGTTTTACAGATGAGAAAATCGAGGTGCAGAGAGTTTAGGGCACGTGCCCGACATTAATGGCACCTGTAGGTGGTGGAGTTGAGTTTGAACTTGGGCAGCCTGACTCCAGAGCCTGCCTCCCCAGAGATTCCTGGAGTCCCTGAGCTCTCTTGGGGTTCTGAAGATGTGGTTTCACTGACCAAAAAATCATCTTGCCTTTCTTCCTTTGGGGATAACGCTCTTGTCCTAATTCGCTCCTGCCTTAGGTGGGCCCGGGCATGTGGCCCTGTCCACATTGAGGAGACATAGATCAGGATGTGGTGTGGGATTCGACAGAGCAGGGTAGGGCACTTCTCGGTGGCAGAAAGCTGGGGGTTCACCTTTTATTGGAAGTGGCAGATGTATGTGGCCCAGCTGGTAGGAGAGGCAACGTGAGCAGAGATGAGACACATGGGGCAGGCAACTGCGGGGCGACCAGCGCTGACCAGTATGGGAGAGGACTCACGGGGCAGGACCCCATCTGGAACCAGCAGACCCCAGTTGGGCTTGACTTCTCCACCTCTGTTCCCCGGGTGTGTCCAGCTCTGAGAAGGATTACGGTCCAGATGGGACATGATGGGGTAGCTTGTTGCCTATGTTGGATTGCTGGCCATGGGGAAGGATCGAAGCCCATGCCAGGCTTGGAATCCTGGAACTGCCAGCCTGGGAGAGGCCCCGGGAATCAGCTCATCTACCACCACCACCCCTCCCCAAACTAGGGGGGAAATGGGGATGCTGAATCCCGAGGTGGGGTTGCCACTTGCTGGCAGTCTGGGTGAGGCAGGCCAGGACCAAGACTCCTCCCCACGTCACACCACTTCTACCCCGCCACTCCGTGGTGGGTCGGGGCAGGGGCGTGGAGATGGGAAGGCCTGGTAGGATGGTGGATGCCTGAACCCTGCCTGGTCCCCACACCCTCAGAATGTCTGTGTGTACCTCGCCCGGAGACCAGGTCGTCTCTGTGGCCCTGCATCTGCCAGGCACGTCCAGGGACTGCAGGTGCCGTGGAAGAGGTGGAGGCAGAGGCGGGGAGCTGGCTAATGCCATCTGTGTCCCTGAGTTCAGCTAAGCGGGGGCCAGAAACCCTCCCACAGAATCGCCTGGCACTGCAACCTTGGGATGGGGCAGTCACATCAGATCCTGTGTTTGGGTGCTGAAGAGCAAAAGACAGGCCAAGAGGCTGGTACCCCAGCCCAGGAGTGGAGAGTGATTCATCCGGACAGAGAAGGACCATGTGCCCTGACTCAGCTGTGGCTTAGAGTTAAGTGAGTAGCTGGATCCTGGCTATTCCCTGCCCCACTGTACAGCCTTGAGCAAGCCACCCAACCTTCCTGTGCTGGGCATCCTCGGGAAGCTGGGGTGGACGGGCCATCCCTAGATCAGCCCAAGGAGCACACACACAAGGTCTTTGCTAGTCCAAACGTTGGAGGGGCTGCCGATGTGGCAAAGGCACTGTCCTGTACGAGTCCAGCCTCAGACTTTGGAGAGGCCTAGGGGATCATCCAAACTCAGGCCCTGTCATTGTTTATTGCTGTGTCACACATTTCCCCGAAACTTACTGACTTGTAAAGCGACAGGCATTGATCATGTTACTGTTCCTGTGGTCAGAATCTGAGTGTGGCTTCACCTGGTCCTCTGGCTCTGGGTCTCTCACGAGGCTGCAGTCAAGGCCAGGGCTGTGGTCTCATCTCACAGCTCAGCCGGGGAAGGGACTGCCTCTGTACGTACTCCCGTGTTTGTTAGCAGGATCCATCCTTCCCAAGCTGTTGGGCTGAGGACCTCAGTTCCCCACTGGCTGTTCACCAGAGGCTGCCAAGTGGGTCTCTATGTGAGGCAGCCTGCAACAGGGCAGCTAGCAAGAGCGAGATGGTGTGAGCAAGGCCAAAGTCATAGTCTTCTTGTGACATCACTTAACTCTAAGCCATGGCTGAGTCAGGGCACATGGTCCTTCTCTGTCCGGATGAAATCACTCTCCACTCCTGGGCTGGGGTACCAGCCTCCTGGCCCTCTTTTGCTCCTCACCTTACTGCATTGTCTCTGTTAAAAGCAAGTCAGCGGGTCCAGCCGAGGCATTGCACAGGACGGGAACGCCAGTAGCCGGGGTCATTCAGAACCATCCATGATGGGCCTCACCCAGGCCCCCCTTGCTGTGGGGCTTGCAGCAGGTCCCTTCTGCTCCTCAGTAGACTCAAGTGTTAAATGGGTTATTACCTCCTCCCTCGATTGCAAGGCCGAATGGAGGGAATGCTGGGGAAGCTCCTGGCCTGGCCCCTAGCAATGCAGCCAACACCCAGGAAGCTGTAGCTGCGGTGATTGTTATTCTCACATAACGAAGGAAGTCATGAACCAGGCCCTTAGGGGCTCAGCTCACATGGGGTAGGATTGGGAGTGCCTTTGAAAATCACTTCAAGGCTCCCCGGTCTCCTTGTGTAGAAGACTCCTCTAACACCCCAGGAACTATTCTTCATGGAGTCACCAGTTGGGCCCAGTCTGGCCCACACCACCTCCCCCAGCCCCAAGTGACTGAAGCCCTGGTAACCACGTGTCTTTCCATCCCCCGCAGACAACTTCAGGTACACGTGTGACATCTGCGGGAAGAAGTACAAATACTACAGCTGTTTCCAGGAGCACCGAGACCTGCACGCAGTGGATGGTGAGTCAGGCCCCTCACTCCTCAGGAGCAGAGTCACATAAAGAGACCCCCCCCTCCAGGGCTGCTTACGGGGCCCAGGGCCCACCCACAGCTTCCCCTCCCTCTCCCTACCCAGGGGAGGTCGGGCAGCAGGCAGACCACGAGTGGAGTGACGAACCTCCGAGGATTCTGGGCTAGAGAAGGTCCCCATCATATTCCATATGTATTTCTAATGAGGGTAACCCAAGTGAAATTGCCGTTTTTGTAGGTCAAAATCAGTCGAGTATCAGCAATTTTATACCGATTTATTTTATGATTTCATGTTGAGTATTCACACGCTCTGGTGAAATTAAACCAATTTTTTTAAATGAATGATGATATTTTAGCATCTTAGATTATAGAGTTAGAAATTAGAAAGATAAATTTAGGTAATTTATTTTTGGAATCTTGAGAATCCTAGAAATAGGGTCTTTGACTGGGAAGGGCTCCGGAGGGCTCCCTCTCCAGCCCCACACCCCAAGCCCGTGTCAGGCTGTGACAGCCAGGCCTTACCACCTATCGCCTCTGGTCCATCCTTCCTCTCACCTCCTTTTTCTTCCCCCCCCCATCTCTTCCTTTTTTTCTCCTGCCCTGGTCCCTCGAGCGGCTGGCGGTGATCCAGAAACAGTCCAGCCAGAAAGTGTCTTCCTGCCCTGGGGTGGGCCCTCGCCTGTGGGGAGGATGAGGAATGGAGGGATGTGCCCTCCTGTGGCCCTTGGTTTCCTGGGCAGCCACAGTGGCTGAGGCAGCTGTCCTGGGCCCCAAAGGCAAGCTTGCTGGGACAGAGGCTGGGAGCATTGGGCAGAGGCAGCTATGGGCAGGGACTAACAGGGCTCCTGTTTGCTTCTTTCCTTCTGCGGCTGCTGCCTCCCGCCCGGGCGCAGTGTTTAGTGTGGAAGGGGCCCCTGAGAATCGGGCAGGTAAGTCCTTGGTGGCTGCCCACCTCCCTGTTCCAACCTGAGCTCTGAGACCTGGTTACCAGGGCACTAAGGGCTGTGTGTTCTCCCACAGACCCCTTCGACCAAGGTGTCGTGGCCACTGACGAGGTGAAGGAGGAGCCCCCGGAACCATTCCAGAAAATCGGGCCAAGTATGCAGGCCTCTCTCTGGGGCCGGGGCTGGGTGGGGAGACAGGTAGGGGTGGCTGAGGGCGGCAGGGCGAGTCCCACCACTGGAAGGGGGCAGCGTTGCTAATCCTGCAGCAACAGCTCTGGCCAGTGAGGCACTGGCCTTGTACCTCACTTTGCCCACCTGTCAAATGGGTCAGTCACTCTTAGGACTTGCTTTTGAGAAGCAGCAGGACAGCACAGGGTCCAGGTCAGGGCAGTGAAGGTAGCACAGGCTTGGTGCCCAGTGTTAGCCGTCCTGAGCCTTGGCTCCTCACCTGTGGAGTAAGGGTGACACTTCCCCGCAGGTTTGTTGGGGGATTAAATGAGATCATGGATATAAATCACCTATTAATTAGCACAGTGCCTGGTACATAGTAGGTGCTCGGAAAATACTGTCGTTATTGTTGTCAGAAGGGGTTTATCAGCAAATGAAGCTCTCCGGGGGAGCTACATGCAGATGCTCTGTCCTCAGCCCAATAAACCCCTGAGAGCAGGAGCCACGCACTTGACCTGCCTATTTGCAACGCACTGGTATTGAGTATTGTGGGAGCACAGCAGTGAGCAAGACAGATGTGGCCCTGCCTTGGGTAGTTCACACAGGGAGGCAGGGAGGGGGCAGTAGGTCAGTAAGCAGGTAGTTACAACATAGAAGCCCAGGGAGCAGTGGGGCTGGGAGGCAACTGACCAGCCTTGGGAATCCATGAGGCTTCTGCATGGGGATGAGGGTGGGGATGAGCCCCTGTATCCCACATGAAGGAAGGAGAGCTGCACTTGTTCCAGGAACTGAAAGGCAAATCGATTCTGAGTTCAGGTCTTAGAGAGCCTTGAAAACCAGAAGAAGGCAGTTAGATTTCATCCTGAGGGGAATGAGCCAGAGTTTACTCAGTGGAGAAGGGACTTGATCAGATTTGTGTTTTAGGAAGACGTTTTGGCTGCTGCAGGGAGTGTGGATTTGGGTCGGGGTGGAGGTTGGTTCTCGCAAGTGAGACTGGTCCAGCCGTCCAGGAATTTGCATTCTTGCTTCTTCCTCTCTATTTTCCATGCCTCTCTTACTACCCAGCAAGAAGAGACCTTTATTGGCTCTTGGATTGCAATAAGGATTAAGGCAGCTTGTGAAAATATACACACAAACATAGATTGAATGGATGAGGAAGTTTAGGGAAGGAGAGTCAAGGGAGCTGGAACAGTGAAGCCAGAGACAAGCCTCAGAGGGCGGGACTTGGTCCCGGCCCTTGGAAGGCATTGGATGGGCCCCTGAGTGTTCTTCCTGCTTCCTCGTAGGAGATGATTCTCTCCTTTCCTTTACCTCTTAAAGCACTCAGGAAACTGGAGATGTGATAATGTCTGTAAATATGATGTAAAAATAATGTCTGTATGACAGCACTTGTCATATGCAATGGCAAACATTCAATAAACAGTAACATTAAAATAATCTTGAAGTGGGGACTTCCCTGGTGGTCCAGTGGTTAAGACTTCGCCTTCCAATGCAGGGGGTGTGGGTTCGATCCCTGGTCAGGGAACTAAGATCTCACATGCCTCAGGCACAAAAAACCAAAACATAAAACCGAAGCAATACTGTAACAAATTCAATAAAGACTTTAAAAATGGCCCACATCAAAAAAAAAAAAATCTTTAAAACAAAAAAAAAGAATAATCTTGAAGTGAAGAAAATGATGAAATCCTTAACACTAAAACTGCCAGAAGTTAGACTGTGGGAAAACCCAGATGTGAATCAGACATGTTCCATGATGGACATTCATAGACCAATGCAGGACAGGGACATTGGGATCTGTGAAACTCCGCCCTCCCGCTTCAATGCTATCTGCCAGCAGCCCCAGCATAGCACCACCCCTTCCATCTGTAGCATCATAATTATCAAAATAGAATACAGACAACATAGGCTATAGAATCAGACAAGCCCAGGTTTGAATGCTGACATCACCAATTTACTAGCTACTTACCCCCACTGAGTGTCCTTTGATTCTTGTATAAGTTGGGAATAAGAACATCTATCTGTTCTTCAGGGCTGTTGGAGGATGCCTGTGTCAAGTGTCTAGCCCAGCACCCGGCTCGTATTTAGGGCTTAACGAATGAGCGATGTTGCTGAGAGATAGTCAAGAGTGAGAGCTTTAGAGCCATCCCGAAGATGAACCCCAGCTCTATACTTAATGCCTGTGTGACGTCCTGCAAGTTTTATAATCTCTCTAATCACAGTAATGACAGTAAAACTCACCTCTCAGGATTGTCGTGGAGATTAGATGAGATTATATTTGTAAAGGAATTAGTATAGTCCTTGACATTTACATGGAAAGCGTTAAACAAGTGGTACCTATTAATTATCCAGAAAGGTACAGAGCAAGATGAAACTTGTTCTCTATATCAGTAACTACGTCTGACAGCCAGCCAGTGCTAGGACCCAGGAGGAATTATCACAAATTATATGGAGTAGGGAACTGCATTGAGAAAACTGACTGAGTTTGGCTCCCAGCTTGATGCCATGGAACTGAGATGTCTATAAGAGTATGAGGCTGTTCCTTGTTACCACTCAGCAGCTGCCTTGTGAGATCAGAATCCTGCTTCTTGGGCTTCTGCCACTTTTTGTAAGCTGGCCAGTGCCACAGAACCCTGATAGTGATGAGGCACAGAATAAGGGGAGCCAGTAGGGGTACAGTGCACTGTGGAGGGACTAGTCCCCACAAGTAGAGCTCTGTAGGTCAGGGGAAGAGGAGAAACAGTGGCAGCAGGGCATGCTGGGAAGTACGCCTTTCACATCCATGTCAGCTGAGCAAATTGGAGAATTAAGTACTCAAGGAGGAGGAAGCCAGAGCCAGGACAGAGCAGAGGAATCCTGCTAGAAGGAGGGAGTTGGTCTAAGAGGCCCTGTGTGTCAACTTGCTCTTCTGCTGCAGATCTGAGAATTACTCCCATTGTAATGGTCTACCATGATAATGGGGGGATGATCGAGGACAATTCGTTCAAGTCTATTGAAACAGTGTAAATCTGGATTTATTTATAGGTTACTTGAGTTTTATACCTGGATAAGGAAGAGTGACTTGAAAGGTAAAAAAGAAAATAAGAAAATAAAACTTGGGAACTATGAAAATTCCTCATGACAAGAAAGGAATTTAAGAGACTTAGAGGAAGAGTATACCTCTGAAAATGATCTACCACAGAGTCTAGAAGGAAATGCTGTTTGGCAACCACAGTCAAGTATGAGAAAATATCACCTTAGTTCACTCAGGCTGCCATAACAAAATACCATAGACTGGGTGACTTAAATAACAGAAATTTATTTTCTCACAGTTCTGGAGGCTGAAGTCAAAATCAGGGTGCCAGTATGGTTGAGTTCTGGTCCAGTGACCCTCTTTCTGGCTGTACTCTGACATGGTGAGAAGAAAAAGAGAACAAACTCTCTGGTGCCTCTTGTTATAAGGTCTCTAATCCCATCATGAGGGACCCCACCCCCATCCTCATGACTTCATCTAACCTAATTACTTCCCAAAGGCCCCATCTCCAAATAGCATCGAATTGGGAGACAGGACATCAACATCTGAATTTGGGGAGGAAACAATTCAGTCCATAGCATGACCTCTGTAAAAAAGGAAGCTGTATGGTGAAAAAGCAACAAGATAAGATGAAAAGGCAAAGAGAGAGGAGTGAGATGAGAAGAATTGGAGAGAAGCAGAAAATATAAGAACAGAATTAAAACCTACATTGTAGATAGTAAAGAGCAGAGTTGATCTGCAGAAATGGAATTAATAATGTGAAGGACAAACTTGAACAGATGAGCTTAATAAGCAGAAAACATGATAAATATGGAGAATGGGGAAACTGTTCCAGATAATTGGTGGGACAGAAGCAATACTCCAAAGATACAATAGAAGAAAAAATTGCTCAGCTAAAGGAAGACCTATATGTCAGGTAGAATCAATAAAAAAAGACCCATAACTAAATAGATATTAGTGGCTCTTTAAACTATAAATATAAGGGGGAAAACTATACAGGTACCTAGACATAAAAAAGCAAGTTACTTACAAATGATTTCAAGGTGGACTTGCATCAGACTTCCCTGCAATACTAAATGCTGAAAGATCATGGAATAAGTTCCAAAGGGAAAAAGGTGTAATCTAAGAATTTTATATCTAGACAAATTGTGATTTATGTGTAAAAAAAAAAGCAAGGGCTCAAAAACATGCTATTTCTCCTATATACCCAACTTCAAAAAATTACTTGAAGATGTACTCCAATGAACTGAGTGGTTGAACACATTTAAGGGCTCAATTATGAGGCATTAATTCATAGTAAAAGAGGACTTGTGAATACTGAAGCCAGGTAAACTAGAAGTAAGTTTAAGTTTAAAATGTTGCAAATCTGATTATAAAATTGAATGCAAAAAAAGAGATCATTCTAAAATATTAAAAATGAATGTTCAAAACCAGGAAGGAAGGAATAGGTGAAGGATACAATAAAGTAGGTTAAACCAGTCCTGCTTATAGTGTGGTCCCCAGACCAGCAGCATAAGCATCTCCTAAAAGCTTATTAAAAATGTAAATTCTCAGGCCCCACACCAAACCTGTGGAATCAGAATCTCCAAGGTGGGGCTCAGGTGTCTGTGTTGTAACAATCTTTCTAGATGATTCTTATTTAGGCTAAAGTTTGAGAGGCACTGAGTTAAACTACCTTTCTCAATGGTAATAGATATGAAAATATCATTTCGTGCTTGACTATAAAAATTAGAGAAATGTATCTTATATACTGTCTAGAACAATGGAAAATATTGGAAAATGCTGGATATTGGAGAATAATGGAAAGGCAAAGAAAAGAGTTCATACATCAAACAACTGAAAACTAAGGGAATAAACCAGAAAGGGTATAGAATGAAAAAAAAAAGAATCATAAGACAAGTAAAACCAAGTCAGTAATAGCAATAAAAGCAAATGGCATAATTTCCTTTATTAGAAGACAAAGATTCTCAGGTTAACTTAAAAGAATCCAATTATGAATGGTTTATTGGAGACATACTTAGTTAATTCCTTGTCTTTTACTCTTCTCTTTCCCATGGAGCTCTTTCCTACTCCCTTAACTAAATTGAATTCCCTATTAGGATTTTCATAGCACTGTGTCTCCTAAAGACTACCCATTGTGGTTGCAGTTTTAGATTTGTTTGTGTGATGATTTGATTTTTCTTTCTCCTTTTCCAGACTGTAAGTTCCTTGAAGGCAGGGACCATTGCTCAACATTTTGTGCCAGCATTTAGCACAGTACCTGTTTGATGAATGCAAGTACAAGAAAATTTAGGGAAATGGCTTTAGGCACATGTGAACAAGTAGAAGGATCTAACAAAGTAATTATCAAGAACTAATAATATTAATACCAGACGAACTAATAAAACAGTGTAATTAGAAGTTAGAGTGGTGGTTCTTAACTTTCTAACACTTCAGGATTTTCTTCAGGACCTGTTAAAACACAGTTTGCTGGATCCCATCCTTAGGATTTTTCTTTCAGAATGTCTCAAATAAGTCCTGAGAATTTGCATTTCTAACAGGTTCCCAGGCGATGCTGATGCCACTAGCCCAGGGACCACGCTTTGAGAACTACTGTGTTAGAAAATAGTGTAATGTTAACAAAGGATATGGTTCAAAGTGGAGGTTTTGATCTCATGAGCCTGTCTGCATCAGACAACGTTATATCTAAATATACAAAATAAATTCAGAAAAACAATGAACTGGAAGGATTGATCACAACATTTAGTCTTTGACAAAGCAAGGAGAGAAATAAAGGTTATATAGAGTTTGAATAATACAATTAATACAGCTGATCTAACAACTTCAGAGCCTACAAAGAGCAATAATATATCTTTACCAGTGGTCATGAATCAGTTAACAAAAATTATTTAGCTACCAAAATTTTTAAAGCTTCTATATTGCAAGAAAAGAACATAAACAGACTAAGAAACCAATTGAGAAAAGATACTTGTAACATGTCGAACGAAATGTTGATGCCCTTAATCTGTAGAGTTCTTAGCGATTTTAAAAAGGTAAACATGCCTATGGAAACATTGACTGTAAACACAAATAGGAAAGTCACAAAAGAAAAACTGTAGTTCATTAATCCTCAGAAATAGTCAGCTTCCTTAGAACTCAAAGAAATGGAAAATAAAACCAGCAGTGCAATGTATTTCTCCCTATCAGGCACAGTAAGAAGATGATAGTACTTAATGCTGGCTGCAGTATATGGAAACAGTCATTTTGAGATCTTTCTGATGGGGGCGAAAATTGGCCCAACCTTTCAGTAAGTAGTTGGTGCTGTGGTGATCAAAAGCCTTAAAAATGCAGACCCTTAATTTATCCTGAGGAAATATGTGCAAAGATTATGAACAATAATCTTTATTTTGCAGTGGTGTGCAAAAATAATGAGCAGATGTGCAAAAATTTCTACGAGGATATGGATCACAGCATTTTTTTTATAAGGGAAAAATTTTGAAACAATCTCAATGTCCTCTGGTTTAGGAGACTGGCTCAGCAAATTCCGAAGTCCAGTGGGAACCAGGCAGCCAATAAATGCAGTAGAGATCGATGTTTATTGATTTGAGCAAGATGTCTACAAAATATTGTCGATTGAATGCACCAGGTTACAAAGAGCATATAGATCAGGGCCGGCTAATTCAAGGCCCGTAGAAGCCAGACGGCTGACGTCAGTGAGAGATGAGATGGGAGTGCAGGGTGGGGTCTGGGGCAAGTGGCCAGGTGAATGCTCCAGCCCATGGGGTAGCTGCTACTCTTTTTTGGGGATTATAGATGATTGAAGTTTCTCTTATATTTAAAATTTTGTATTTGTATTTATCAGTATTTTATAATTTTCCCCCAGTGAACAATATTACATCAGAAATTTTTAAGAAGAAAGAAGTTAGGCAGTGCCAAAAGAGAGGTAAAGATGAAGTCCGGTGGGACCCAAGAGGAAGACGTGACCCCTTCTGCCAGAGGGTGGGGGGGTGTTTGGGGGCAGGGAAGGTCCTGGAGACAAGGTGACCCACATGTGGCCATTGCAGAGGGCAAGGCTTGAAAAGGGGCTGATAAAGAGGTTGGCACTGGAGGTCAACTCAGGACACCACACATTTCCTGAGCACCGGGGCCTGGGGGTGGAGCGATGGAGGAGGACAGCGTGTGCCAGGTACTGTTCTAAGCATGTGACATACAAATTTAATCCTCACAGCAATCCTATAAGGTGGTCCTATCATTGCCCCATTTTACAGATAGGAAAACTGAGGCACAGAGAGGTTAATAGATTTGCCTGAAGTCACACAGCTTGAAATAGAGGAGCTGGGATTTGAACCCCGGCGGTCTGACTCAAGGGGGCTCCTGATTCTAGTTGGTGGTCCCAGAATGAGGAGGGGTTTGGGGGGAGGGAGCAAGCTGCTACTTCTGGATGGGAACAGGCACCCATTCCCACACTCTTCTCTCCTTGGACAGAAACCGGCAATTATACCTGTGAATTCTGTGGAAAGCAGTACAAGTACTACACACCCTACCAGGAGCACGTGGCCTTACACGCCCCCATCAGTGAGTACCTCCTCTGGTTGGGGGCAGGGTGGGCCAGCTATAGGCTGAGGCTCTGGAGTTTTGCCAGGGGAGGGTGAAAGCAAAGGTGAACTTGTTCTGGGTCAGCCTCTAGGTGTCCAGGTCTGACCTGGGGCCACCTGACTGCAGGAGCTGGGAAAGCCCCACCCTTAAGCCAGGAAAGCCTGAGTCCTCCCCCGGTGGTCTCAGAGGCCTGGGCCCATGTGGATTTTGGGTTAGGAAGGGTGGGCATCATTCACCCAAGTCCTTAAGCAGCCTTGTCCTCACCTCTTCCAAGCACCTCCAAATCATGTGGTTCCTGACTCCCCACCCCCAAAGGCAGCACCGTGTAATGCAGCTTCAGTCTGAACCAGTGCAGGGCTTAACCCAGGCTAGAGGATGGTCAGTTAGACAAGACAGCTTTGCCCTTGGAGGTAGAAAGGGTAAGAAGTCAGAAGGAGTGCCAAGCCGGCCTCAGAAGCCCCGGGTTATTAGTCCCAGTGGAGTCACAGGCATGTGTGTGGCCTTGGGCAGGCCCCCAATCTCTCCCTCCTCCCCTGGCCTGGGAGGGAAAGGGTTCTAAGGATCCTTCCCACAGGGACATCCTGGCCTTTCCATTCTCCTGATGCAGCTGATTTCCCAGCTTCCCTTCTGGATGTCAGAGGGGGCTGTATCCTTAGATCCCCAAGTATATGAGCTAAGAGGCCCCTCAGTCCTCAGCCAAAGTTCTGACAGGGCGGGGCTTAACCACACTGCAGGGCAGTAGGGTGGGATGTTTAAGAGGTATTTGGGAGTATCCCTGCTTTTGTTTGTCACAACAGAGCTATGGGGATCCCACTCCACAGTCTGTGGATGGGAAGATTTAGGTTCAGGGAGGGGAAGGGATTATGCAAGGTCATCAGGGTGCAAGGTGCCTAGAGTAGGGGAGGCCCAACCCTCCTGGAGCACTGGCTGTAGCAGCACAGGCACGTGGGCCCCTGAGGGCTTTCAGGTGGGCAGGGAGGGGTGTCCAGAGCTCAGGCGGTGGAGGAGGTAGCTTCCCCAGGAAGTCCCGCCTGCTGCGCAGAGCGGCAGGACTGAGGGGTCTCCCTGTGGGCGGGAGCACCCATCCTTAGGTGGAACCCTAGGCTAAGCTGCTCATCCTGCTCGGCCCCTGACTGCTGGGTAACCTTGGACCTGTCACTTCCCTTCTCTGGGCTCAGGTTTCCCACCTGTGGGAGCTCTCAAGGTCTTTTCAGCCCAGGGGTCTGGATTCCAGTCATCTCCAGTATAAGGAGACCCTCAGACAGGCATCTGCAGTGGCTCAACTAGAGGAACCTATCCTGCCACCCATGCTAAGCATGTATGGGTTATTTAGTGCCCACCATATGTCCAGGTCCTGTGCGGGGGAGAGAGGACACAGCTTACACTGGGTGGGCACTAACCCATCATTTGACCCACTCATGGTGCTGTTGCTGAAGCATCAGGGCTGTGGCTTGAGCTCCTTGGCTCAGACCCCTCTGGGGATCCCGCTTTCCATGGGCAGGGACAGGGGCAATTGTGTGTGGGTACCTGCTTACCTGCGCTCTCCAGGGAAACAGCAACTGCCCCGCTGCCTGGTGCCCAGAGGGGATGCTACGCAGAATGCACTTACAGTTAGGTGTTAGTTACAAAGCCAGCCTGCAACTTGGGTTTCAGCCTTTGGAGAAAACCTTCAGTGCTGTTTCTGCTCTTCCCCCAAATGGCTCTTGCTGGAACAAGTTGAATAAGGTCATGGAGTTAATAAGAGGAGGAGCTTGGCTTGAACCCAGACAGGCAACCTCCAGGCCCATACTCTTAACCATGAAGTTCTCCTGCATCACATGTCAGATGGTACAGCAGGAAGGGGTACTTCATTTGTACCCTGATTACTTCCCTAACATCCAGGTACTTCTCTCCTGAAAGGCTGTCTAGTCTTTCTCTGTTCCTCATTTTCTTGTTCTCTCTATTGTGAACTCTCTTTGTCTTTCTGCATCTGTTTGTTGAGTGCATCTCTTCTTTATTACTGAAGTCTAGGGACTCTATGATCATCTATGTTTAAAGTTACAGGGTGAGAGATTTAGGCTAGATGCAACAGAGGATTGATTCTCCAAAGCTGACCAAGAAATAGCCCCTCCAGTGGCCTTTGGATCTAGATATTTGTATGTCCATGGGTTCTATGTGGAATTGGGGGCTGGACTTGATGGCTTCATCAAGTGGTACTCAGGGCCAGGCCTTGAGAGACCCTGGGTCTCCTGAGAGCATCCAGAGAGATGTAGGCTGACTGGAAAGAGGTCTAACGAAATGGAGTCATATAATATGTACTCTTTTGGGTCTGACGGCTTTCACTTAGCAAAATGTTTTTAAGATTCACACATGTTGTATATTCTTTTTTTTACTGCTGAGCAATATTCTGTTGTGTGCAAGTACCACAGTTTGTTGAGCCATTTGCTTGTTCATTTGAATTGTTTCCAGTTTTAGGCTATTATGAATAAAGGTGCTATGAAAATGCTTGTACTAGGATTTCTGTGTTCATTTCTCTTGGATAAATTCCAGGGAGTAGAATTGATAGGTCATAGGGGAGAGTATGTTTACCTTTTTAAGAACTGACAAACCATTTCCCAAGATGACTGTAGCACCTTTCACTCCCACCAGCCACAGAAGGGAGTTGCACTTGCTCCAAATTCTTGCCAACAGTTTGGTGGTAGGAAGCTATTCTGGTGAGTGTGTAGTGGTATTTAATTGTGGTGTTAATTTGTATTTTCCTGATGACTAATGATGTTGAGCACTTTTTCATTTGCTTATTAACCATTCGTATATTTTACTTTGGAAACTGTTTAAGTCTTTTGCCCATTTTTTTTGGTTGGGTTGTTTGTCTTTTTATTGTTAAATTGGAGGAGTTCTTTATATATTCTAGATCCAGGGTCTTTATCAAATATATATATTGTGAACATTTTCTCTCAGTCTTTGGTGTGACTGTTGATTTTCATATAGTATCTTTTGATGAGCAGTTTTTCATTTTAATGAAGTCTAATTTATCAATTTTTTTTATGGTTAGTGTTTTCTCAGTTCTACTCAGGATATCCTTGCCTACCTCAAGGTGGTGAAGATATTCTCCTTTATTATCTTTTAGAATCTTTATACTTTCAGCTTTTACATTTAAGTCTCTGATCCATTTTAAGTTAATTTTTGTGAATGATGAGAGGTATGATTTGAAATTAACTTTATTCCATATGACTGTCTGGTTGTTCCAACACCATTTGTTGAAAAGATTGTCCTTTTTCCATTACATTGCATTGAGACCTTTGTTGAAAATCAGTTGAATGCGTAAGTAAGTGTGAGTTCATTTCTGTTCCACTGATCTATTTGCCTGTGTTGGTGCCAACATGGTCTTATTTACTGTAAGTCTTAAATCAGGTACTCTCAGTTTTTCAAACTTGTGTATTTTTAAGAATATTTTCCTTAAAACAAGGAACTTTGCCTTGCAATATAAATGTTAGTCTTATTGCCAGTTGCTACAAAAAAATCCAACTGGGATTTTGTTTAGGATTACACTGAATCTATAGACCAATCTGGGAAGAATAGACATCATAATAATAGTCGATCTTCCACTTCATGAACATAGTATATCTCTCCATTGGTTTAGGTCTATTTAAATTTCTCTCAGCAATAGTTTGTATTTTCAGAGCAGAGGTCTTGCACATATTTCATTAAATTATATCTAAGTATTTTATGGGTTTTTTTGATGCTACTGTGATTTTTTTATTTTCTAGTTTTTGTTGCTATGATTTTTGTATATATTGAATTTGTATCCTGCAACATTGTTAAATTCACTTATTAGTTCTATTAGCTTTTTTCTAAATTTATCAGAATTTCTCTTGTACATACTGATGTCATCTGCTAATAAAGACAGCCTTACTTCTTTTTTTCTAATCTGTATTCCTTTTATTATTCTCTTTCTTCCCCATTATGCTGATTAGGACCCTCCAGTTCAGTGCTGAATAAATGAAATGTGTGGATATCTCTGCCTAGTTCCCAATCATAGGGTTCAGTTTTTCATCGTTAAGTGTGATCATTTTCATCATTAAGTATTATGTTAGCTAAAATAGGTTTTCATAGATGCCCCTTTGTCAGTTGAGGAAGTTACCTTCTATTTCTAATTTACTGAAAGTTTTTAATCATAAATTGGTGATAGGTGTTTTTTCTACATCTATTGAGATGATCCTATGATTCTTATCTTTTATTCTGATAATGTGGTAAATTACATGGATTGACTTTTTAAAAAAAATAAGTCACCATGTCTGTTCTTTATTAAAATACATTGACTATCAGAAAACCATGAAATGAACTAAAGGACATTATAGTGTTGGGATGTTTCTTCTTTTCCAGAAGAATGACTTCTTTTTTTGAGCTTCTTTTTCTTGGAAAGGCATCTAAATTGCTTTGAGACCTAGGGCAGTTTGTAGAGTTAATTTGCTTTCAAGCATGTGTTTTCTGATTACATCTATCTAAAATTCCCTAGAATTTTACCTGGCTTTTAATATCACTCCCCAAACTGACCCTTCAGTGGCAGGGAACTACAGTCCTAGGATTAGGATAGTGCCCTAAATTCAATCAGTGGTTTGTTAACCATGCTCATAATCAAGAAAATAAATATTTCTGGTATTTTTTTTAAAAAACACCTTTACTGAAGTATATTGTCACTCAATAAAGTACCTTATTTAAAGTAAACAATTTGATGTTTTGACCTATGTATGCGCCCATGAAACCATCACCACAATCAAGATAATGAACATATCCATCACCCCCAAAAGTTTCCTTGTGCCCTTCTGTAATCCCTCACTCACCACTTCCCTACCCCCAGGCAAGCACTGATCTGCTTCCTATTACTATAGATTAGTTTGTATTTTCTAGAATCTTGCAAATATGGAATCTTATAGTATCTACTCTTTTTGTGTGTGGTGGGGTCTGGCTTCTTTCATTTAGCATAATTGTTTAAAGATTCATCCATGTTTATATGTATCAGTAGTTCATTCCTTTTCATTGATGAGTAGTAGTGTTCCACTGTCTAGATGCAGATACCACAATTTCCTTCATCTGTTTACTTATGGATGGATATTTAGGTTGTTTCCAGTTTGGAGCTAATATAAATAAAGCTGCTGTGAACATTTGTGAACACGTCTTCCTATGGACAAATGCCTTCATTTCTCTTAGGTAAATACCTAGTCTGGATCATATGATAAGTTTAACTTTTAAGAAACAGTCAGACTGTTATGCCATTTTACATTTCAGCCAGCAGTGTATTTTACTTTTCTTGTAATGTCCTTGTCTAAGTTGGGTATCAGAGTTATGCTGGCCTCATAAAGTGAGTTGGGAAGAGTGTTCCCTGAGTATAGTGTCAATTAGGTTATGTTGGTTAATAATGTTCAAATCTCTATACTTTTACAGGCTTTTTAAAAAATCTATTTCTTCTATTAAGTAGAGGGAGAAGCATTAAAATCTGCAACGATAATTGTGGATATGCTGTTTCTCTCCTTAGTTCTGTCAATTTTTGATTCATGTATTTTGAAACTTTGTTTTTAGGTGCATACACTGAGGATCATTGTGTCTTGATGAATTGACCCTTTTTAAAATTGTGCAGTGCCCCTTTAAATCTCTGATAACACCTGTTGTCCTGAAATCTACTTTATTTGATATTAATATAGCCACTTCAGGTTTCTTAGGATTAGTATTTGTATGATAAATCTCTTTTCATCCTTTTAATCTGTGTCTTTATATATGAAGTGTGTACATATAGTTGGTTCTTGCTCCTTTATCCAGTTGGGCAATCCCTGCTCTTTAATTGAGGTGTTTAATCCATTTACATTTAATATAATTTATTGATATGGTTGATTTTAAATTTACCATCTTATTATAATTTTTCCTGTTTGTCCCATCTTTTCTTATTCCTCATTTTTTCTACTTTTCTTGCCTTCTTTAATATTAATCAAGAATTTTTTTGTTTCCTCTGTTAGCTTTCTAGCTATACCTCTTTTTCTTTAGTGGTTATTCTGTGGTTTATAACATTCATCTTTAATGTATTACAGTTTACCATGAATTTATAACACATCACACATAATCCAAGAATCTTATAACAACTTACTTCTATTTACTGCCTTCCTGTCCTTTGTGCTATTCTTACGATACATATACATCTACATAAGTTATAAACCCAATAATTTTTCTTTTTGCTTTATATAGTCAGTTATTTGTTAAAGAAATAAGAAAATGCCTTTTATATTTACCCACATATTAAAATTTTCATACTTTTCTTTCTTTTTTATAAATCTGAATTCTGTTATGATTTTCCTTTATTCCCTGAAGAGCTTCCTTTAACATTTCTTATACTGTAGGTCTGTTGATGAAAGATTCTCTTAATTGAAAGTGTTTTTACTTCACCTTTTCTTTTGAAGGATATTTTCTTTGGATATGAAATTCTAGGTTGAGATATTTTTCTTTCAGCATTTTAAAAATGTCATTCCTTTATCTTCTGGCTTATGTTGTTTCTGATGAGAATTCAGAGATCATTCTGATTGTTATTCTGTATTTAATGGGTCTCTTTTCTCTGAATGCTTTTAAATATTTCTCTATATTACTAATTTTCAGCAATTTGATTATGATGTATAGTTTTCCTTGTATTTATCCTGTTTGGGGTTCACTGAGCTTCTTAGATCAGTGGGTTTATATTTTTCATCAGATTTGGAAAATTTTCAGCCAGTATTTCTGCAAATATTTTTCTTCCCCAATCTCTTCCTTCTCCTATTGAGACTTTAATTACATATATATTAGATTGTTTTATGATGTTTACAGATCAATTGAAGATCTGTTCAGTTTTTCAGCCTTGTTTTCCCTCTGTGTTTCAATTTGGATAATTTCTAGTGTCCTGTATACAAGTTTACTGATCTTTTCTTCTACAGTCTTATTTGTTTCATTAGAAATATCCATCAAATGATTTTACATTTCAGCTATCATATTTTTCATCTCTGTAATTTCCACTTGGTTCCTTTTTACATTGTTTCTTTCATTATATTCATATTATCCTTTAAATGTTTGAGCATATTTATAATAGCTGTGTTAAGGTCCTTGTCTGCTAATGCCATCATCCCTGTCATTTCTTTATGTTCCTATTGATTTTTTTCCTCTTGATTATTACTCACATTTTCCTGCTTCACCTAACAAATAAATTTTTATTCTGTGCTGCACATTGTGGATGCATGCTATGTTGTTGAGTGTGTGGATTTTGTTGTCTTCTTCTAAAAAGTGTTGAATTTTGTTCTGGCAGGCAGTTAATCTACTTACAGATCAACTTGATACTTCAAAGCCTTGTTTTAAAGCTGTGTTAGGGCAGTTCCAGAGCAGTCCTTATTCTAGGGTTAGAGTAATCCTTCTGAGGCAGGGCTTTTCTGGGTCTCAACTGAATGCTGGAGGTATTCAGCAAGATCTCTCCTCTGGCAGGTGGAACTCAGACATCTCCTTGCCTTTTGCCACCTCTGAATCTTCAATCAGCTCCCCGCCCCCCGCCCCCAGCAGCTATTGGTTGCCAGTCTTTGCAGAGGCTCCCTCTGCACAAATACAGTTTGGTGTTCAGCCAAAGACTTCAAGGGACCCCTCTGCCCATTTCTGGAGTTGTTTTTTTGCACAATTTTCTCCTCTTCGTTATTCTTCCCTGTAAATTCCAGCTGCCTCAGAAGCCCTGAACTCTGATCACTGTCTCTCAGATCAGTGAGATTGCAGTGCATCCTTCAAGCTCCACCTCTGTGCTGTGGTCCAGAGGGTCTGTCCTAGCAGAGAGCTGGGGTGATCCTGGGGCTCACAGCAGGTCTTCTTTCATGAATCGCAGTCTTGCACCATCTACATTCAGAGTCTGAAAATTCTTGTTCCATGCATTTTGTCCAGCTTTACAGTTGAATCTGGAGGCGGGCTAGTCCTGTACCAGGTATACATACCATCATGGCCAGAAGTGTAAGGTCTCCAGTTCTCTTTCTAAGACTAAAATCTGTGAGCGGTTCACAAATTAGATTCCTCTTGCATAACATCTCCCTTGCATTCCCTCCTCTAGCCTTTGAGCACCCTATTCCCTTTTGCCTCCAATGCGTTTCCACTCGCCTCTACCACGTTAAAGGTTTCAGGGAAATCCTCTGGTCTTCCCTGCCTCTCAGCTGCATGGTTACCTTTCTTGAATCCTTATAGTCTCTGAATTTTTGTTCCAGTTAAATTTTCAGCTTTACAGAAAGAAGAGACCACGTGCTATCTTATTTTTAATATCTCTTATGTGTAAATATCTCATACCTTTCTTACTAGGCCAGTCTGCCAGTCTGGAATGCTTTCTTCCTTTCTCAGTGAGAGCCCAGGTAGGAATATCAGCCTGATAACATTCCATGTGAGGAGGTCAACAGATGGAGCAAAAGGTTGAGTGAAATGAGTTAGGAGCCTGGGAAGTTTATCTTGGCTCGGCACTGATCTCCTCTGTGACCCTGGCGTGGTGCCCGTACCTCTCTGAGCCTCTTTGTCCCTAGCTGCCTTATACCCTTGGTACCAGTGGGAGGATAACATGTGAGAAGCTTCTTGTGCCCTCTCTTGGGCATCCCATCTTTAATGTGCTCTGCTTAAGTGGTTCTGAGCCATTCGTGCGTTGATTCCTGGTTCCACAATATCTGTTGAGCACTTCCTGTGTGCTAGGGAATGTGCCAGGCACTGAGTGCATAGTTGGGCCAAAGTGGCAGAGTCCCTACCCCCACGGAACATGCAGGGTAACGGGGAAAAAGACATTGATCGAAGATCACACCATGGGTCATGATTGGTGGCAGTCAGATCTTGGAAGGGAAGAAGGGAGGCGACTGAAAGATAAATGACCAGGTTGGGTATCAGGGAGGGCTTCCAGAGGAAGTGATGTTTAGGTGGAGGTATGTAGGACCAGCAATAGTGATCCAGGCAGAAACTGGAGGGAAGAACATTCCAGGCAGAGGGAATACCATGAGCAAAGGCCATGAAACTTGGAAGAGAGAGGGGTAGACTGAGAGGGCAAGGAGTGGGCAGGTCCCAGGCAAGGGTCCAGGGCAAGCAGGTGATGCCCGAGGGTTTACTGTATCATGTGCTTTTGGGTGTCCTGAGCTCCCTGCCACAGGGAAAGAGGGGCTTTCCCACACAGAATGCCAGGATTTTGACAGCAGGGTCACAGACCATGAAAAGATCTGATCCAGAGGGTCTCCTAGAAACCATTCTGCAGGTGGAGACGAGGCCTAAGAGGGGAAGCAACATGCTCTGTTTATTGCTCAGAAATTCTCTGTCCCTTGTGCCCAGGTGCCCGGGGGTGTGTTAGTGCCTAAGGGGACCACATAGCCTGTGCAAAGACCTCCTTGAGAAGCTGGCAGGCTTGAGCCCCTGTCCCATCCTGGCACTAACTTTCTGTGTGGCTGTAAACTTATTAACCATTCTGGGCCTTGGTTTCCTTATTCCTAAAACATACCATTAATAACTGTTTTACATTTGAAGAGTAGTTTACCATTCAAGGTGCTTCCGTGACCTGTACGGATCCTCACAAAATCCCTGTGAGGTTGGTAGTGCAGAGATGGGTTGTCCTGCTCTCATCAGTGGAGGTGAGGTGGGAAAACTGAGGCCAAGAGGGGAAGTAAAGAGTCCAAGACCACAGAAGCCGGAGGTGACAGACCTGGGATTCAGAGGTGGGTCAGGCTCACCGCACACTCAGTGCTGGTTCCGTTAAACAGTGAACCACAAGCTGTGGTCCCCAAACTGTGCTTCAGGGAGACAGGGGAGAAATCAGAAATGGGATGCTGGACGCCTCCCTCAAAGTTTGATGTGTAGGTTTATCCTATGGCTAAGGAAAAAAAAATCGAGAATTGTGAGATGAGCCACTCTTCCGGTTGAACTCGGGACCTTCAAGGTCCTTCACTCTGAAAGGGAGGGAGGGAGAAAGGGGGATCATGTGTAGGTATCCTTCCCCACCCACCCCTCTCCAGTTCCTGATTGAGAAAGTGAGAATCTGGAGAGTGGGGTGGCGGGGAAGAGGAGTAGCGAGGGACACCTGTGTTCTCCGCAGACAGCCTGGGGGATTCCTCCTGGGGCTTGAGTGGGGCAGGTGAGAGCTTGCTTACGGGGCCACAACCAAAGGACTCCCCATCCCCAGCTCCTGGCATCTGGCCGCTACTGAGGTGGAAAGGCAGCGACCATCCCAAAGGGACAAGGGGGGCCAGCCTGAGTCTTCTGAGCTCACCTCAGGGCCTCGGGTCCTGTGTGACCTTGAACAAGGCCCTGACTCCTGCGTCTCTGGGCCTGGGCTTCCTCACCGGCCAGGAGTGGGCAGAGGTGGAGGGTCAGGGAGCGCCCGTTTATTTTGGCTATGAGAGCCATGGGCACAGCGTCTGGTGCCCAGGATGGACACTGCCCTGGGAGCAGGGGTGTAAGAAGGTCTCTCCTCTGCCCCTGAGGCAGGCAGCAGGGCAGGGTCCTTCCCAGGCTCCGGCCAGGCTCTGCGACAAGGTGGTGCCCTCGAGATGTTCCCAGTGCCGGTGGGTTCCATGAGCCCCCGGTCAGCCCCGGAGGGGTCCCTTCTCTTGCCGTCTGGTCCACTCTTGCCCTCCGGGGAGAGTTGCAGTTGAGTGAAACCACTGCCTCCCCTTTCGGTTGGAAGGTGGCACTGTGGCCACATTCACGGGCTTGCCACCCCGGTAACTACGTCTCTGGGCAGTGTGCAGGAGGCTGCCACCTGAGACCAGCCGAGCTGGAGACCCGCTGAGGGTCAGGGCCCCCCACCCCTGTTCTCAGTAACCCCAGTTTCTGCAGAGAAGGCGGGCAAGGGAGGCAGGAGGTGTGGGAAATGGTGACACAAGCTGCCCCTAACCCCACCAGGGAGCTGCTGCACTGATTTCCATTAAAGCGTCAGGCGTTGGGTCGAGCACTGTCCCCTGAGATTGTCAATCCCAGGCAGTGCCCAGGAGCGCCACGAGCCCCTTCCCCTAAAACCGTGGGGTGACATTGGGCCCTCTGCTCTTCCCCTCCCCCATCAGTCAACCCTGCACGTCTCTGCCTCTCTGTCGTCTCTCATTACTGCTGAGCCAGCCTGCCTTGGAAGGAAAAGAGGCTTAGGAGTCAACATTTTAGAAAATGCATTTGAGCCTGGGTTGACTAATGCAAGTGCCCCAAGCACGGGTCACAGGCCGAGTTCTTAGACACGCAGAGCCTGGGTTGGTCAAGGGTTATGGGTGACGCAGCCAGTGGGCTGGTCAGTGCCCTCCAGGTAATGCTGAGTGTGAGCTGGCGATCAGGCTTCCCTCGAGGAGAAGCAGGGGAAGGTTCTAGACTCCCAGACTTTCTCAGGCTCCAGGTGGGAGCCAGAGCCCTTGCTCTCTCTGGACCAAGAAGTTTTGGCCCTTGAGCGTAGGGGTCTGTGGCCCGAGAGGCCACGTACTTGGTTGGCTCCAAGCGCCCTCGGCAACTGAGAGCGTGACCCTCTCAGGTACCGCCCCCGGGTGGGAGCCACCGGACGATCCAGACACGGGCTCTGAGTGTTCGCATCCAGAGGTCTCCCCGTCTCCACGCTTCGTGGCAGCGAAGACCCAGACGAACCAGTCGGGGAAAAAGGCTCCGGCCTCCGTGGTCCGATGCGCCACCCTCTTACACCGCACCCCTCCAGCCACCCAAACCCCGACGTTCCGCACTCCAAATTCGGGATCTCCGGCAAGCAAGGCAACTGCAGGTACCAATGGCCTATGTTACCCTCACACTTCCTCCACTCCCCACCCTTCTCCCCACCTGCCACAGCTGTGCCCGGGGTCATTGTTCCCTTGCAAGAGCGAGGGTGGTGGTCCCTAGCTCTCTGGGACGAATCTGGGTCCCGGCTCTGCCTCAGGCTGGCTCTGTGACCACGGCAAGCCACCTAGCCTCTCTGAGTCTAGGTTTTCTTACCCTAAATCAGAGGGTTGTACAAGATGGTTTGCAAACTAATTTTTTTAAGTAGGAGAATATTTTTCTCCCCAAGTCATGGCCTAAGGGGTTTTAAATTCTTTTAAATTAATTGCCAACATTTGAACATTAGGAGATTTTTATATGAAACTTTTGATTTCTAGCTTACATTGAAGAGTCAGATCTGGCAGTCCTGGGCCCACTTTCCTCAGGGCAGCAATTGCCTTGGGGCCGAGCCACAGCTGCCTCCTTCAGTAGTGTGTGTGCTCTCCCGTTTTCCACAATCCCCACCGCTCCCTCCTGCCTCCCCAGTACAGTGGCCACGTGGCAGGTGCCATGTCTCATTGTGATCACACTGTTGTCTGTCTCACATCCAGCCCAGTTCATCCATTTACGTCACCTGCCTGGACCCTCTTGGCATGAGTTTGCATCCCCCATTTTTCAGAAAACCCAGTCTAAAAACTCATTTCTACGAAGAGCTGCTCTCCGTGAAGAAGAGTGTTTGGCTGGGAGCTCTGTTCTCTTGGCCTCCCTCTACCTCACTGTTCAGGAAACCCCTCCACGAGCCATAGCCCAGCAGGAAGCCAGCGGATGCCCGCTCCAGTGTTGTCTGAGTCTACGCAGAAAGGGCTCAGACTCTGGAAGGGTGAACAGGCAGTGAAAGGTGCACACCAGCCATTTCTTAGCAGTTATCGGGGAAAACTGATAAGACACACTGTGTGCTGAGTACCAGCTAATCAGGAATCCTGATTCACACCGGATGGAAAGAGCCTTGGGCCTCCTGCCTAGATACGTGGGATGTAGGGTAGAGTGATGACTTGGTCATTCTGGGACTACGGGCCTTTCAGATGCCCTTAAGAGGCCCAGAGTTATCCATTAAATGTACAAGTGGTCAAACTGAGAACTCACTCAAATGAACCAGGGGGCTGGACCGATTACAGCCACGTGATGAGTTGTGCTCGCCTTTACTCTGGTTCAGAAGGCTGATCAGGAGCAAGGATGTGGTTCTTAAAAATGTTTGAAGCTGTGCTTATTGTGCTTAGATCTCCCGAAAGGAGAGTAAGTAGTTAAGCAACTTTGAAGGTAATGGTTTTCAGCTACTGTGTAGAGAAGAGCTAGTAGCCATTGTTTTTTGGCAACAGTAGTTATAAATCAGTTAAACAGGCTGGTCATCACGAACTTATTGGTGGTAGATACTGGCTCAACTAAATAATGGGATCACGGCTTTCAGATCTTGATTTTACTCTCGACCTTGTGGCTGGAAGTTTTTGCATCTGCAGTTTCTGCAGAGAACTGCCTGTAGGGCCTGTGTGGTCTGTGGCAGCTCTCAGATCCCAGAGTCACCAAGTAAGCATCAGCAAGCGATGGGGCTTGCCTCTGGCTGCCTTTATGTGACCTGGAAGACTTGTGGTGGGCGTCACACCTGGATTACTAGCTGCGCAGGTCAGGGGACAGCAGGTTGTGAGCCGGAGCCTGCGTGTTGGAGCTGGAAGTCATCACTGCCCCCGTCATGCTAGAATAGGCAGCCACTCCCGTGCGTGTGTGTGTGTGTGTGCCTGCGCGGGGATGTCCCCTGTGGAGCCGCTCGCTGGTTTTCAGCCAGAGGTGCCTATAGCAGGGATAGCTGAACAAAATCTGCTTTATCAGCTGAGCCATAGGAGGCTAATTATAAGAGTTTGTAACCTTAGTTGTGCTGAATTGTACCAATCTGTTGGTCAGGCTGCACGAAAATCCTCCACAGATGGGTAACCATCCCTTGCATGCATGAGGGTTAAGATGGAGAAAGGAACCACTTCCCTGCCCCAGCTTTTTTTAAAAAGGAAGCATCTGTCCCAAGAATGAAATCTCCTTATTCTGCCATCTTAAAGGGTTAGGAGCTTAGCCCCAGGAACTTGACAACCTCACTCTCTCTGGGTTTTCACCTATAAGATGGGAATGACAGCGTGGACCTCATAGGGTGATTGGAGGATTATGTGGATGTAAAGCATCTGGACCAGTGCCTGGCCCATAGTAGGTGCTTCGTAAATAAGAGTCCCCCCGTTTTTCCTAGGTAAAGAATTGAGGGGCTTTCTTTGCCAGTTTACAGATGGGATCTTGAAGTGGGCAGGTGTGTAGCTCTCAGTCCAGGCATTTTACAGACACAGTTAGAAGAGAGGGTCTTGTGTGTGATGTTGTCAACAGCCTCTGCAAAAAGGAGGCTGCATCAGGAGGCACTGTCAGAGTCGGGGGCAGGGGAATTGAGCGGGGCCTGTAGGAGCCACCTGTGGCTTCCTTTCCCATCACCCCAGTGATCGTCTGGAACCCCGGCCCCCATAGTCTGAGCGCTTGCCCTCCTGGCATAGTGTGGCCTGGGTGACAATGGCATTTCCCAAAGTGGGTTCCCACAATCACCATTTTTGAAGGATGTTAAGGAATCTCATATTTTTAAATGGGCTTCAGTGGCCGATTATATTTCAGAAGAAAGTTGGGTTCAGTGAAGCTAGATGGGTCTCTCTCTGGTGGAACTTCTCAGAGCCTTTGATACCTCATGCAGTCTGTTTCTCCTTAAGAAAGAGGCTGCCGGGTCAGCTGCTCATCCCAGATTGACTTGTTCCCAGAAGCCTTTATATCATGGCGCATCCAGCATCCCCAATGAGCAGCTTGGAAAAGCCATCACCTTCTGGTTCAGACGTTCGAGACAGAACGTTGGTGTTTCCCACCTGGTTGGACCCTTTCTCTGACTCCGGGATTTACAGAGAGTTCTGGGAGAAGACGAGCCACTCAGGAAGGCGCGTCAGTGGAGACGCTCCAGAATCACTCAGGGAGCCAGTCCCTTGCCCCCGATGAACCCCGAGCAGACCTCACCTGGTCTTTGGCCTCCCAGGGTGTGGGGCTACCCTGGCTCAGCCTATCATGACTTCTCTGCCACCCAGGGACCCCTTCCGCTCTCTGGCCCTCCTGCTCTGCCAGAGCCACCGCCAGAAAACAGTCTGTCACCCTCCCTGCTCCTTGGCGGGGCCTGTGTCAGCAGAATCTGGCAGAGCAAGTAGCGAGTGGCAGATCCAGATTACTTAGTGTCACGTGTGGCTCCCCAGGGGTCAAAGATGGGAGACCCTGGCCTGTGTGCCATCTACTCGATCAGTTGGAGGTCATGAGTGCGCCCACATCCCACACACGTTCCCTCAATGCCTGGACCTCCACCCACCCTGGGCACTGTCGGGGACCTCCTGGGATCCTGACAAGGTATCAGGCAATTCAGGTGAGCCTGAGGAGCTGCAAGTTTGGGGTTTGGGGTTCTGGAGCCCATCACTCTGCTGGTTCCCGAGCATAAAGCCTCAGGCACTCACCCAGCCCAGGGGCCGGGGCGGTTCCCACGTCCCTGGCCTCCCAAGCCCCCTCTGGCATGCGCCTCCCTTTGGACCTGTTGCTGACCAATCACCGTGGTTTTTCCTTGCTCTCTCCTCTCCCCACCCAGCAGAAAGCGCTTTCAGTCGGAGGGTAGAAGGCAAAGCACAAAACCACTTTGAAGAGACGAATAGCAGTTCCCAAAACTCCAGCGGTGAGTGTGCCCCATGACGGTCACCCTGTGCTGCCGCCTCAATCCGCTCCGGGATCTTTGTGGTGCGTGATGGGGCAGGGTGTTTGGAGGAAGCTGAGGGCAGAGAATTAGAGGGCGGCCAGAGCCCAGCAGAAGTGGGAGGGGCCCTTTTTTCCAGGGTCATCCCTCCGGGCCTCAGGAGCATCTCCGGGACTATGGATCCTCTTTGTCTCTTCCCCATGGAGAGAGGAACTCCCCTGCCCCATGACATGTGTGATATACTGACTCGGATGGCCCCCTTTGAGCCATTGCTACATTTATAGGATGAACATCACAGCCATTTTTTTTTTTCCCAGAAGAAGCAAAGCGGGTACAGTAGAGAGAGCTGTGGCCTAAGAGCCGGAGGCCCCAAGTTCTGGTCCCCTTTTGGACATGGGAACATCCAAAGGTTCCCTTCCAGCCCGTACCAGCCCAAGTAGGCTTGCCTGAGGTTCCCAGTGGTGTTTTGGCGCCCCCTGGTGGTTGCCTCCTGCAGGACTCTAGCAGAGCCCTAGAGCACCTTAGAGCAGCCAAAAGCCACTGTCCCGAGCCAGACCTGGGGCCAGCCTGGCGGAGCCATGCGTGATCACAAGCAGCCTCTGCCCGAGAAAGGCACAGCAAGCTGGTCTGCACAGTGCCAGCCAGGGCAGGGTGTAAAAATGATTTTGATACTTCCTTTATACTAAGGTAAGCCATCACTCACTTTTTTGCTCAGTTAAAGTTTAATTCACCAGATTAGGTGTTGGCCTGTGCTCAGCACCGTGCTGGGCACTGCCTGGGTGCAGACAGATGATGCACGTGGCTTGACCACCAGTCAGGGGCTTTATGAAACATCCAGGAGCGCAGACTTGCGCATGCAAGCTTCCTCACAGTGATCTGAGCTCCGGCCAAGGCTTGACCCCAGCTCCACCATCTACAAGCTGGTGACTTGAGCTCGCCTCTCAATTTCACCTCTGCTGTGGAATGGGAATGGCACACACGTCCCTGTGGTGGGGAATATTCAGAGGGTGCCCTGCAGAGTTTACACACTCACGTGGTAGGCTGTTTTGGAGGTGGTTGTTTTTTTAAGTAAACCAAGTGATTTGATGAATAAGTGCTCCAAGAAAGGGAGTGAGGTGTGCCGTGGGGACCCCGAGAATGTTGCCACGATCCTTTAAACCGTAGAGAGCATGTCGACTTTTCCAAACTGCTTCATCCTTTTGGAAACTATAACCCACTCAGCCCCTCCAAAAGGTGAGCCTTAAAGAGCTGGCGTGACTGCCCCAAGGCCACACAGGAATAAGCAGCAGAGCCAGGACTGAAGCCACGGTCTCCTGGGAGCCTTTGTTCTCAGCCAGCGAGGCTGCGCCCCCTGCCTCTCCTTCCACCAGAGCCGATGTTCAGAATTGGGAATGACAGTGTGAAGCGCTGCTCCCGCCGGCAGCCACCATTTATTGAGCGCTTACTGTGTGCCTGGCACGTGTTCAGAGCTGTATGTGTCTTAACCTGTTTTCATTCTTAGCACAGCCCAGTGAGGGTCAGTGTTACTGTTATCCCCACTTTTTGGATGAGGAAACTGAGGCTCAGGAGAGGTTGATTGTTGCCCCAGGTCCCCAGCTTGTGAGTGGTGGAGCCAGGATTCCCGGCGTCGTCCGTCTGGCCCCGTTCTGCCGCCTCCTGCCTGTGAGGCTCACCTGACAACGCCAGGAAGCGCTGGGAGCTGCCACCAGACAGAAGCCCTCAAAGTGCAGCCCTCCCTTGGCCGCTCTGGTGTCTGGTGCCAGACAGTACCATGCCGGTGCCAGGACCTAGAAGCAGCTTCCAGCTCCCTCTCCTGAACCAGGCAGCCACGCGTGGATATTTTCTCCTTAGTGCTCTGCGGGCTCACTTTTTGAAAGTTGGGGGTGTCCTGGAGGGATGGCCCCGGCTGATCTCGCCCTGCCCGTGCCCCAGACCCACCCCAGCTGCTCCCTCCTCCTCCGAGAGCCCATCTGGCTCACTACTTCCTAAGGACAGAAGTAATGACTGTCATCTCCGAGCACCAGAACCAGAAGAGACTTAGCTAAACTGTTTCTCTTTTGCAGAAACTGCAAGTCCCCTGATTTCCAATCCTTTCCCTCTCCTACAGAGTAAGTGATGGTCCCGTCGGGGGGCTGGAGAGGGCGAGGCAGGGCAGGGAATGAACTCAGCCAGCCACACGTTCAGGACCTCCCCAGAGCATCAGACCTGGGCCGCCCTCCCAGGTAGACCCAGGTGGAGGAGATGGAGGCACAGGGAGACCCAGCCCAGGCGGGTGGAGGAGTTTGGACAGGTGTCGGGCAGAGCTGTGACCATGGGCGGCCTGACTCTGCCACCCCCAGCCCTGCTGGAACAAAGCCTCCCCTTCCTGCTCACGGGGGCAGCCTCAGGACGCCTCTTCCGAGCGCATCTCCGCCATCCTCCTGCTCTCTTTTCCCTACTCGTTTTTGCTCTCTTCTCTCTCTCTTTTTCCTTCCGCGTCCCTCTGCTGGGCACGCGTGCTCCCGTTCCTCTGTGCTCTCATTCTTGCCGCCCTCCGGCCCGCTCCTCTTCCCTTTCCTGTCTTATCCCTGCTTCTCTAGCTCTTCTGTGTTTCTCCACTTCTCACCCTTTCTCTCACCCCTTCTCTCCTCTTTACTGCCCTCCATGTCCATTATGTTGTTTTTGGTTCATTCATACGTTCATTCATTTGTTCACTCAGCAAACTGCCGTCTGTGTGCTTCCACCGGCTGAGAGGTGGGCTGTGGAACAAATAAGACGTGGTCTCCGCCCTGAGAGAGCTCTTGGTCCCTTAGTGTTATCCCCAGCGCCCAGAACAGTGTGGCACACAGTGAGCACTCGATAAATGCCTCTTGACTGCACTCGGCGGTCTTTACCTGCCAGTCTTCCTCTCTCCATTGCTCCTTCCCCCGCCCAGCCTCTCCCTCACTAGCTAGTGACAGGGGGGCAGACAGGCCCAGAGCCCTGAGTGCACAGCCCCCATGTGTATCTGGGTGCCCAGTTCCAAAGCTGCCTGCGGCCCAGCAGAAAGGCATCCGGGTTCGTGCTGCCCCTAAAACGGCTGCTCCGTTTCTCCCTGCAGAGCCCTACACGTGCGGCGCCTGCGGAATCCAGTTCCAGTTCTACAACAACTTGCTGGAGCACATGCAGTCCCACGCGGGTAAGGGTCCCACGGTGGACGGGGGCGGGGTACTGAAGCCCCCCTTATCCCTCCCACCCTCAGATCCTGCGAAAGGCAGGGACGGCCAGGGCCAGCCTGCGGCCGCTATCCCAAGAAACAATCACAGGACATGGGAGCCCTGGTTAGTCCATTGTAACTCAGCGTGGTCTGCGCCCTGCGGGGGCAGCTGGCCTGGTGGCAGCGTAGCCAGAGAGGGGGTCGGAGGTGAAGAAGGCTTCCAGAAATGGTGACCTCTGCCCGGAGCCTAGAGGCCAGACAGGAGCTGAGCAGGACAGAAGTCGTGGAGGTGTGGAGGGTTGAGTGTGGTTTGAGACCCAGGTGAGTGGAGGAAGGGGAGGGCAGCGGAGAGGGCTCAGCCCGGGGCAGCCTGGGGCGAGCCCCATTGCTTTCGCGGTCATACCCCCGAAGCAGCAGTCCTCAAACGTGAGCGTGCATCAGTCACCAGGAGGGCTGGTGACAGCACCGATTTCTAGGCCGCACTCTGAACTTCAGACGCGTGGGTCTAGGGCGGGGCCCAGGACCCGCATTTCTGACAGGTCCTCAGGCCACACACACCCAGCTTGTCCGGGGACCACACTTTGAGAACTGCTGCTGTAGAGCCACAGCTAGGAGTCTGCTGTCTGGACACCCTTTTTATCAGCTGTTTTGCCATCTGTCCGGCTTACAATGTCAGCTCCCTCACTAGACCACCAGCCTCCAATTTTAGGTTTTGGTCATAGTAGCACTGATTTCTTTTTTTCTTTTTTTTAACGTCTTTATTGGAGTATAATTGCTTTACAATGGTGTGTAAGTTGCTGCTGTATAACAAAGTGAATCAGCTGTACGTATACATATATCCCCATATCTCCTCCCTCTTGCATCTCCCTCTCACCCTCCCTATCCCACCCCTCTAGGTGGTCACAAAGCACCGAGCTGATCTGATTTCTGATCTAATCTCTGTTTTAGGCAGGCAGACACCGTTTGCTGTTAACAGGTAAATCCCAAATTCTCAGTGGTTTGACATAACCACTTCCTTCTCAGCCACATCACAGCCTAATGCACACGGCCTTCCACGTGGAGATTCAGGGACCCAGACTCCTTCCTTCCTGTGTCTCCATCCTCCCCTGGGTCACAGAGTCCTCTCTCTCTGACTGATGGGCGGGGAGAGAGGCACACTTCCTTCTTTACCACTTCAGACCACAATTGACACATATATGCTCAAATTCCAGAGCCCTGCCCAGGGACAGCCCGACAAGGGAAATGGGAACATGGGGGAGACAGCTCCCCTGACCCTGCCACCCTTCCCACAGGGTGATCCTCTGGAGGCATTGGAGGTGATGTGAGAAAAGCGCCTGACACAGACGGTGGTTCAGTAAAGGCCAAAGAGGAGCTGACCAGGAAAGAGACTGAGTGTTTGCTTAGCTGCTGTCACTGTGGTTGTTGTTGTTAGTTATTGCTTGTCTCTCTCTTAGGTTTCTGAATCTTTCATATCACCTTCCAGGTCTGGCCTGACTAGCACAGAGTATTACAGGGAGAGACGCTCTTCAGGCAGGTGCTGTTCTGTTAGTGTGACCCCTCTTCATTCATTCATTTATGCAGCGTATATCTGTTGGGTATCTGCTGTACACTAGGCACCAACTTGCATGATTTTGGGTGGGAGGGAGATAATTTATTTCTAATGTACTCATTAAAATCAGTGCAGGGACTTCCCTGGTGGTCCAGTGGTTAAGAATATGTGCTTCCGATGCAAGGGGTGCGGGTTCAATCCCTGGTCGGGGAACTAAGATCCCACATGCTGCGCGGCACGGCCAAAAAATTTAAAAATAAGAATAATAAAATAAAATCAGTGCAGAGCTGGATCGACTCTCATGACACGTGAGTTCCAGTCCTCTCTAACCGATGTGTCTCTATATCATGTGACCTCAGGCAGGAAACTTTGTCGTTCCCCCCCACCCCCACCCCGAGTCTCCATCTCTAAAACAAGGGCACACAGACCTGCAATCTCCAGCTGTCCTCCTTACGCCAAGGTTCCGTCTTCACGTGTCTCACACCTCCAGCTTGCCTTTGCTGTCAGCCATCCTGCACGAGGGAAGGCCTTGAACGCACTCAGAGCACTTAGACTTGACCCCGTGGGGAACCAGTAGCCAAAGTTAGAAGGCTGCTGGGGACAACTGCCTGAGCACAGCGCTTGGACCCGAGACCCCCAGGGCCCTGTCTCTGCTCCCTTCTCCTCTGAAACCCTCTGCCCCTCTGCCAGCTCTGGAAGCTGAGCCCTAATTAGGGAAGAGTCTGGGTGCCAGTGCTTCTCTGTCCCTCAGGCAGTTGGGCGGAGGCCATTAACATGCAAATCAAGGGTGCGCCTGTGGGTGCCCCACCTCCCCCAAGCATCCCAACTTGTTTTCCGAGAAGAGCTTTGGGCTGCTTTGTTCTGGTTCAGTGCTGGCAGAGAATGCCTTGCCCGCAATCCAGTGCAAAGCCAGGCTGAATCCCAGCCAGGCTGAGTCGGGATTAAAGGATTGACTCCATAGAGAGAAATTAAGCGTCATGATCTGCGCAGTTCACAGCGCTGCTGATAAGGGGGATCAGCCTCGAATAACAGCAATCTCATTAAGAGGCTGCTGAATGGCACAGGGTAATTCCCGCTAATAAACTTCCTTTCTGCGCTGTAGGAAAACCTGCCTGGCCCCTGGTGACAGTTTAGGAGCAGGTTTTGGCAGCAATAATACTAAAGATAGCTGACACTTAGTGAGCGATTACTGTGTGTCAGGCCTGGTTATTGCGTCAGGGCTCCTCAACAAGCTGGTTGGCATTATCATCCCCATTATACAGATGAAGAAACTGAGGCTCAGAGAACATAATCGCTGGCCCAAAGTTGCATGGCTCGTAAAAAGTACCTCACATTGTTTGAGTTCTTACGTATTAGCTCATTTGATCCTCAGAACATCCCTCTGAGTTGTGTCCATATTAGCTCGCCTTTATAGATAAGGAAACTGAGGTTAAAAGGGCTAAGTATAGAAAATGGAAGCACATATTTTGGGCAGAAAAATGTCAGTTAAAAATTACTTATCAATAAGAAAATTATTAGTCCTGTGCAACAATTAATGGTTTAAATAATGATCATAATATTTAATAAATATAAACTGTTTCCATAATGTTTTGCCTCCAGAATGCAATAGCTCATTTCCTCAACTGCTATCAGCAGGGCAGATGCTTTGATTTTTTTGATTTTTTTCCAAGTTATAGTGCTGTTTTGCTTGTTTGTGTTTAGAAGTGTGAATTATGCAATTCATTTTAGTGTGCTATTTCTGTGTTGTTTATTTTTTGTTCTTTTAATAAAATGTGTAAATTTCAAAATAAAATAAAATGGCTAAGTAACTGGCCCAAGGCTCTGCAGCCACAGTATCAGACCAGGATTCTGACCCTCCCATGAACTCCAGAGCCGGTGCTCTCAACAACCACCCTCTTTAGCAGGGTAGATGGGGTGGAGGATTAGGGATGGGGGAAGCCCCCTCAGAGGTCATCTCTTCTAGCCTCTTTTCAGGTAGTACAGCTGAAAAGGGGGGGACTGCAGCTAAGTGAGGCCTGGGGACTTTCCCAGGAGGCAAACAAGTTGGCAACTCAGAGTGGTAGGATTTGGGAATGGCCACATTTAATTTCTAATCCCTTTGAGCTACTTCACCTCTCTGGGCATTGGTCTTCTCATCTGTAAAGTAGGCTCATCACCATTCTCCACAGGCTGGGTGAGGGTTCTGGAGATGATGTATGTAAAGTATTAAGGGCTATGGCACATTCTAAAATAAGACTGAATAATGCAGGTTTCTCTTTTTCCATCCCCTGCTAGAGACAACTGCTTTCTTCTTCCCGCAACTGGTCCCTCCTTGGGAGACAGCCTTTATTCCAGCTTTGCGTCCCGCCCTTTACAGATGTTTGTGTATCTGTGCTTGTGTGAGCATGTGTATCTGTGGTACGTAGGGTTAGCCACACTGAGTAAACCTTGTTTCCAGCTCAAGCTATAGAGCATTTACTGAGTACCTCACCCATTTAGCAGCATTATCTGTGAGATAAGGAGAAAAAAAGTTTTTTTTAATAAGCCATGCTAGACATCATTATCTAATTAGAGGTTGAGTAATCCCGATTTCAAGCCTTGCAGAAAGGCAGAAAATGAGGGAATCGCCCTGCAGCTTGCCCAGCCCCAGGATTTTGGAAGGAGGAGGGGAAACTGAGCCCTAGAGAATTGAAGTGCCTAACTCAAGGTTATAATACTCAGCCACCCAAAGTCTGGTTCAAATCCAGGGCTTCCAAATCTCTATACTCTAGAAAGTCAGTAAGAATGGCTGCTGGTTTCCATTTTAAAATTTGTGTTTCTCTTTTTTACACGTGAGGTCTATTCATTAAAGGAAATTGGGAAAATGCAGAGAAATTACAAAATGAAGACTCAGCCATAATCTCACTACTCAAAGTTACCCACTGTTACTTTTTTTTTTTTTTAACAAATATTTATTGAGTATATGTGGTGTACTGCTATAAAGTGAATGGTTTTTTGTTTTTCTGTTTTTTTTATTTTTGGCTGCGCTGGGTCTTCGTTGCTGCACGCGGGCGTTTCTGTAGTTGAGGCGAGCGGGGGCCCCTCCTCGCCGCGGTGCACGGGCCCCTCACCGCAGTGGCCTCTCTTGTTGAGGAGCACGGGCTCTAGGCGCGAGGGCCAGCAGTTGTGGTTCACAGGCTCCAGAGCGCAGGCTCGTGGGACATGTGGGATCCCCCCGGACCAGGGCTCGAACCCGTGTCCCCTGCATTGGTAGGTGGATTTTTAACCACTGCGCCACCAGGGAAGCCCAACTGTTACTCTTTTAATGGTTTCTTTTCAGTCTATTTTAAAATCAGATTTATTGAGATATAATTTACATAAATAAAATTCACCAATTTTAAGAGTACAGTTTGATGGGTTTTAATAAACGCATAGTCATTTAACCACTATCACAATCACAATGTATAGTGTTACCATCAACCCAAAAAGTTCCCTTTGCAGCAAGTCCCTTTCCCAGGCCCCCACCCTGGCAACCACTGTCTGCTTTCTTTTGTTATAGTTTTGCCTTTACTGGAATTTTGTATAAATGGAATTATATGATATTTAGTCATTTGTGTCTGACTTCTTTCACTTAGCATACTTTTGAGACTCATCCATGTTGTTCTGTGATATCAGTATTTCTTTTTATTTCTGAGTAGTATTTCATTGTTTGGATATACCACAATTTGTTTATCTGTTCCCCTACCAATGGACATTTAGGCTGTCTCCAGTTTGGGGCTATTACGAATAAAGCTGCTGTGAATGCCCAAGTGCAAGTCCCTGTGTGGACTTTTTTTTTTTTTTTAACATCTTTATTGGAGTATAATTGCTTTACAGTGCTTTTAACTACTAGGTAGATACCTAGGAGTAGAAATGCTGGGTCATTTGGTCACTCTATATTTAACCTTTTAGGGAACTGCCATACTGTTTCCTAAAGTGGCTACACCATTTTTACATTTCCACCAACAGTGTATGAGGGGTCCAATTTCTCCACATCCTTGATAACGCTCGTTATTATCTGACTTTTTGATTATAGCCATTCTAGTGCATTAAGGGATATCTCATTGTGATTTTAATCTGTGTATTCCTGATGACAAATGATGTTGAACACTTTTTCATGTGCTTATTGGCCATTTAAATATCTTCTTTGGAGAAATGTCTATTCAGATCCTTTGCCCATTGTTTAATTGGGTTTTTTTGTTTTTTTATTATTGAGTTGTAAGAGATCTTTTTATCTTTATATACGAGGCCTCTGTAGATACATGATTTACAAATATCTTCTCCCATTCTGTAGGTTGTCTTTTCACTTTCTTGATGCTGTCCTTTGAAGCACAAAAATTTTTGATGACGACTATTTTTTCTTTCATTGTTTATGCTTTTGATGTCATATGTAAGAAATCATTGCCTAACCCAAGGTCACAGAGACTTAACTCCTCTGTTTTCTTGTAAGAGTTTTATAGTTTTCACTGTTACATTTAGGCCTGTATTCCATTTTGTGTTAATTTTTGTATGTGGTATGAGGTAGGGGCCCAGCTTCATTCTTTTGCATGTGGATATCCAGTTGTCCCAGCACCATTTTTAAAAAGACTATTTGTTCCCCCATTGAATTGTCCTGGCACCCTTGTCAAAAATCAGTTGACTGTAAATGTGAGGGTTTATTTCTGGATTCTGAATTCTATTTCATTGATCTGTACGTCTGTTTTTGTGCCAGTACCACACTGTCTGGATTACTGTGACTTTATAACAGCTTTGAAATCGGGAAGTCTAAGCCCTCCAACTTTGTTCTTCTTCAAGAGTGTTTTGGCTATTCTGTGTCACATAAACTTTAGGCTCAACTTGTCAATATCTGCAAAAAAGACAGCAGGACTTTTGATAGGGATTGTGTTGAATCTAGATCAATTTGGGGAATATTGCCATTTTAACAATATTGTCTTCCAGTCTTTGAACATGGGATGCCTCTTCATTTATTTAAGTCTTCTTTGAGTTCTTTCAATAATGTTTTTAGTTTTAAGTGTACAAGTCTTATACTTCTTTTGTAAATTTATTCCTAAGTATTTTATTCTTTTAGAAGCTATTATAAATGGAATTATTTCCTTAATTTAATTTTTGGAGTGTTCATTGCTAACGTAGAGAAATATAATTGATTTTTTTTAGTATATTGATCTCATATCCTGAAAACTTGCTGAACTTATTTATAAGTTTTAATAGTTGTGTGTGTGTGTGTATTCCATAGGATTTTCTACACACACAGTCATGTCATCTGTAATCTGTAAGTAGAGATAATTTTACTTCTTCCATTCATGTGGATGCCCTTTATTTTTCTTTTCTTTTTTATTCTTTCTTTCTTTTTTTCTTTCATTGACCTGGCTAGAACCTCTAATACATGTTGAATAAAATAGAGTGGACATTATTATCTTGTTCCTGATTTTAAGAGGAAAGTTTTTCATGTTTAACCATTAACTATGATGTTGGCAGTGGGTTTTTCATAGATGCCCTTTGTCAAGTTGAAAAAGTTCCCTTCAATTCCTAGTTTGTTGAGTGTTTTTATCATGAAAGGGTGTTGGATTTTTGTCAAATAATTTTTCTGCATCTATTGAAATTATCATGTGGTTTTTGTCCTTTATTCTATTAATATGGTGTTGGTTTTTGTATGTTGAACTAACCTTGTATTCCTGGAATAAATACCACTTGATCATGGTGTATAACCTGTTGTATATGTTGCTGGATTTGGTCTGCTCTATTTTATTAAGGATGTTTGTATCTATATTCATAAGGCATAGTGGACTATAGTTTGTTTTTTCTTGTGACTTCTTAGTCCTGTTTTGGTATCAGAATAATACCTGCCTCATAGAATGAATTGAGAAGTGTTCCCTCCTTTCTATTTTCAGAAGAGTTTGTGAAGGGTTCTTTTAACGTATTATAGAATTCACTGATGAAGCCATCTGAGCCTGGGCTTTCCTTTACTTTTCTTTTTTATGGTCGGTGTTTTGACTACTAATTCAGTCTTTTTAATAGATCTATCCAGATTTTCTACTTCTTGAATCAGTTTTAGTAGTTTATGTCTTTCTAGGAATTTGTCTGTTTCATCCAGGTCATCTAATTTGTTGGAATACTACTGTTCATAGTATTTCCTTATAATCCTTTTTATTTCTATCAGATCAGTAAACTTGGTTTTTTTTTTGTTTTTTGTTTTTTGTTTTTGATGTCCTTTATGAGGTTGAGAAAGTTTCCTTCTCTTCCTAGTTTGCTGAGATTTTGTATCATAGGTGGGTATTGAATTTTATCACATTTTAAAGTGCATTTATATCTATGGAGATGATTTTTCTTATTTTTGTTTTCCTCTTAGTATAGGGAATTACACTGATTGGTTTTCTGTAACTATTCTATTTCTGGAATAAGCTTCATTTATTCATGATATGTTATTATTTTTATTTTTATATTTTTTATTTTTGGCCACATGGCTTGCGAGATCTTAGTTCCCCGACCAGGGGTTGAACCCGGGCCACAGCTGTGAAAGCGCTGAGTCCTAACCACTGAACTGCCAGGAAACTCCCATGATGTGTTGCTATTTTTATATATTACTATATTTAGCTTGCTAATAGTTTGTTAAGGATTTTTGTGTATATGTTTATGAAGGATGTTTGTCTATAGTTTCTTTTCTTATAATTTTTTTCTCTAGTTTTGGATCTGGGTAATGACAGCCTTATAAAATGATTTGGGAAATGTTCTTTCCTCTTCTAATTCTGGGAGAATTTGTTTAGAATTTGTATTATTCCTTCCTTAAATATGTGGTCGAACTTTCCAGTGAACCCATATGGGAATTTTCTTTGTGGGAAATTACGTAAACTATGAACTGAATTTCTTAATAGTTATAGAACTTAAGAGATTTGAGGTTGCCTGTTTCTTCTGGAGTGAACTTTGGTACTTAATATTTTTTAGGGTTTTTTTTTTTTTTTTTTTTTGCCTCACTTAAGTGGTTGAATTTATTGGCCTAAAGTTGTTCATAATCATTTTAATCCCTTTAGTATGTGTAGCATCTGTAGTGATGTCCCCTTCTTTTACTCCTGCTACTAATAATTTGTGTCCTCTTTTTCTTTTTTTAATGTTTCTTGTTAGAGGTTTATCAGTTTTACTGATCTCTACAAAGAATTAGCTTTCGTTTCATCGATTTTTCTCTATTGTGTTTATCCATCTTCTGTTTCATTCATTTCTGCTTTTATCTGTATTATTTCCTTTCCTCTGCTTATGTTAGACTCAACTTACTCTTTAAACTTACTCTTCAGATCTCTTTGTGTAGAAGCTTTGTAACACTGATTTTAAGTGTTTATTCTTTTCTAATATAATTATTTAATGTTATAAATAACATTTATTTAGATGTATCCCACAAATTTTGAAATGTTATGTTTTAATGTTTAGTTCAAAACATTTTCTGATCTCCCTTATGTTTCTTTGACCTATGGGTTATTTACAACTGTGATGTTTAATATTCAAATAGTTGAAATTTTTCCAAATATCTTTTAGTTGTTGATTTCTAATTTAATTCAGTTATGTCAGAGACTGTACTTTATATGATTTCAGTATTTTTCTATCCCACCTCCTTTTTCTGGTAATCTAGTTATATGTATATGGGAATGCTTGATGTTGTCCACTCTCTGTTCATTTATATTCAGTCTTTGTTTTCTCTTTTCTCATGAGAGTAACAATTACTGAGAGAAGACAGTTGAAATTTCCAGTTGTAGGTTTATCTATTTCTTTTTTCAGTTTTCTCAGCTTTTGCTTCATGTGTTTTAATGCTCTGTTATCACTTGCACACACACTTAGGATTAGTATATATTCTTGGTGATTTGAACCCTTTATCATTATGCAGGGTCTCTTGTTACCCCTGATCATATTTCTTGTTCTGAGGTCTGTTTTTTCTGTAATACTATCACAAGCATCTCCACCTTTCTCTTCATTACTGTTTGTATGGTATACCTTTATTTAACCTTTTACTTTTAACTTATCCATGTCTTCATATTTAAATAGGTTTCTTATAGATAGCATCTCATGGGGTCTTGCTTTTTTATTAAGTATGACAATGTCTACTTTTATTTGAAATGTGGAGGCCATTTAAATTTAATGTGATTTCAGTATTATTGGGTTTAAATCTACCATTTTCGTATTTGTTTACTAATTGTTTCATTTGTTGCTTATTCCTTTTTCTCTAATTTTTTGCCTTATTTTGGACTGAGAATTTTTTATGGTTCTATTTTTATCTCTACAATGGATTTATTTGCTATAACTCTTTGTTGTTTTTTTTAATAGTCTATTTGGGTTTTAAACTATGTATTTCTAACTTATCAAGTCTACATTTAAAGGCTATTAGCTTTTTCATATTGTGTGAAAAACTTTCAACACAACCTTCTATTTCCCCTTCCTAGTCTTTCTTCTATTGTTAACATATGGTTTATTTCTACATATAATTACCACAATTCATTGTTATTTTTTTCCAGTGAGCAGTCAGTTATCTTGTTAAAGAGATTAAAAATGAGGGAAAACACTTTTTATATCCATTCATGTACAGTTTCCAGAACTCTTTATTTCTTTCTCTAGATCCAGATTCTTATTTGATGTCATTTTTTTTAATACCTAGAGAACTTCTTTTAACATTTCTTATAGTTGCAGGTATGATTTTTTTTTTTTTTTGGTCCTTATTTTACCTCCATTTGTGAAAGATAGTATCACTGGATTTAGAATTTCCTTATTTTATTTTAAAAATATTTTTGTGTTTTTTTTAAATTGAAGTATAGTTGATTTATAATGTTGCATTAGTTTCAGGTGCACAGCAAAGTGATTCAGTTATACATACATACATATCTTTTTTTCAGATTCTTTTCCCTTATAGGTTATTACAAAATATTGAGTATAGTTCCCTGTGCTATACAGTGGGTCCTTGTTGTTTGTCTATTTTATATATAGTAGTGTGTATATGTTAACCCCAAACTCATTTATCCCTCCTCGCCTTTCCCCTTTGGTAACCATAAGTTTGTTTTCTGTGTCTGTGGGTCTGTTTCTGTTTTGTATTGATATATAAGTTCATTTGTATCATTATTTTAGATTCCACATATAAGCGATATTATATGGTATTTGTCTGGCTTACTTCACTTAGTATGATAATCTCTAGGTCCATCCATGTTGCTGCAAATGGCACTATTTCATTCTTTTTTATGGCTGAGTAATATCCCATTGTATAAATATAATTTATATTATATAAATTTAGATTATAAATATAAATATAATATAAATATCTTCTTTATCCATTCATCTATCAGTGGACATTTAGAATTTTAGGTTGACATTCTCTTTTAATACTTTTGTTCTGTTACCTGCTGGGTCTATTGTTTTCTTATTTTTGTTCCCCTGTACTTAATTTTTCCCCCTCTCTGGCTGCTTTTAAGAATTTCTCGTCATTGGTTTTCAACAATTTGATTATGATACTGTGCCTCGGTGGTGTTTTCTTTATGTATTTCTGCTTGGGGTCAGTTGAGCTTTTTAGAACCTGGTTTTATGGTTTTCATCCAATTTGGAAAGATTCTGGCCATTTCTTCAAATATTTTTTCTGCCTCACCCCCTTTTTCTGGGACTCCAATTATATTTATGTTAAACTACTTAACATTGTCCATGCTCCATTTATTTATTGTCAACCTTTTACTCTCTCTGGTTTTCATTGGGTAGTTTTTTTGCTCTGTCTCCAGCTTCACTGATTTTTTTTCAACAGCTGTTGTAAGCTCCTTATTGGCTAATTCCATCATCTCTGTCCTTTCTAGGTCTGTTTCTATTGATTGGTTTGTCTCCTGGTTATAGGTCATATTTTCCTACTATTTTGAATGTCTGGTACTTATTAGATGAATGACACTGTGAATTTTATAGTGTTAGATGCTAGATTTTGTATTTTTTAAGAGTATTAAACTTGGCTTACAGTTTGTTACTTGGGATCACCTTAATACTTTGGAGGCTTGCTCTTTAAATGTATTAGGGCAGATCTAGTGGCTTAGTCTATGGCTAATTTAGCCCCATAGTATTTCTCATGCATTGAGGTCTTTCCATTCTGGTTGAGGGGACACAGATGATTTCCCCCACGTGGGAACCCTGGGAGTTATCAGCCTACTGCATTTTAGTGATTCTTTCCCTAGTCCTGTGGAATTTGACCCTATGCATAGGCAGATTAGCTACAGCAAAGACTCCAGGGAATCCCATTGTAATCTCCAGAGCTCTCTCTTTTTGTAACTCCCTCCTCTTTGGTACTTTTTCCTGTAAATTCTAGCTGTCTTGGGCCTGCCTGAACTTTAATCTCTGCCTCTTCAAGGGGACCGCTGGGCTCTGTTCAGTTCCCTGGTCCTACGCAGCAGCTTGAAAACTGCTTCCAGGCAGTAAGTCGCACAGTCAGAGAGCTCATCGCATTTGTTTCTTTTTCTGGGATCACACCCTGGGTTGCCTGTCTGAAAGCAATCATATCATCATGATTAGCAGGTATTTGCATCTGGAGGGCAGAAGTGAAAGTCCCCTCCCCATCTTTTTTTGATGCATAGATTTGTTCGTTATTTGACTTGTGAGTCTAAAATATGTATCTATAAATAATACATATGACATTATGATTAGAGCTTGCTTTTCATTATCTTACACATTTTCCCATGTTGCTCCAGTCTACATGACCACCTTTCTAGTGGCTGCAAAATATTCCTTGAGTGCACATCCCAGAGTCTCTTGACTAGTCTTGCAGGGCTGACTGAATATGTAGAAGTTGGGGAAGTCTCTTCTCTAGGTATGAATAGTGTGGCCTTGACCTCTAAGGCCTGATGCCTTAAACTGAGGAGAATGGAAGAAAGATGTCTGGCAACCCTGAACAGAGGCTACTGACCCATTCATATCCTCAGGTTGTGAATTCTACCTGTAAGATGATGTCTCAAGGAAATACACCCACAGCAACAGCCAAAGAGCACAGAGAAACAATATTAGAATATTAGGCAAGTAGGTTCGTAGCAGAATAGTAATATTGTAAACGGCACAGCCCAGAAACTTAGGACTTGGAGTGTAGTTAAGCAATTTGTGGAATATTGTGTGATAAAAGATTGTGTGGCCATTTGTGATGACAAGCATGTAACTCAGACCATTTCCACTCAGATATGATCCTACAAAAATGTCAAGGAGTAACCGTGCATAGAGTATGGCACCTGCCCATTACTTAAAACTGAATATGGCTGCATATGCACACGTTAACAAAAATTAGGGAAATGCAGGGAGGAGGCAGCTAGGAACCAGGGGACCTGGGGTGTCCGTCCCAGCTCTGCTGCTGGTTTTCTGTGTTTTCCTGGGCAAATCCTTTCCTGTATCTAGACTTTGGTTTCCACTTCCTACATGTAATGAGGAGGTTGAGAATTGTATACTTTATGTCATATAGGGCTTTGGTTTTGTTGTGTTCATTTAAGTTTAAAATATACTAAAAAGATGAAAAGGCACACTTTAAAGAAGCAAGAGTGTGAGATGCTTTTGGCCTCTTGGGGTGTAATGGGCATCCCCTCCTGGGTCTCAGAGCTAGAACTTTGTGTTGGGGGAGGCCTCCCAGCCAGACTCGGGACACAGCGGTTCCCATTCCCTGAGTGCTTACTCCATGCTGAGCACTGTACCCAGCTCTTTTCCTGTATTATCTCTTGTTAGTCCTTCTAGCAATTGTGTGATTATCTTCATTCTTCCGAGTGATGAAAATGAGGCTTTGCAGGCCTCAGATAGTTGTCTTAGGAGCCCAGATTTGAACCCAGGCCTGAGTCCCAGAGGCCAGTCTTGCCTTCACCCGCATGCTCTAGTTCTCCTCGCCTGGTGAGCCGGCAGGCCTCTTGCACTTCAGGGAAACACACTGTCCCCTTTGTGCCCACAGCGGACAACGAGAACAACATCGCCTCCAACCAGTCCCGATCGCCCCCTGCTGTCGTGGAGGAGAAGTGGAAGCCCCAGGCCCAGAGGAACAGTGCCAACAACAGTAGGTCTTTCCTGGGCGGACCCGGGGGCTGGTGGAAGTCTACTACACCCACCTCCAGAGGCCTACCCCCCAACCCCAGCTTGTTCCCCTCTGCTCCCACATCCCCACCCCTGTGTGTCTCCCATGGTGGTGCAAGACCACGCATCATGGTTTCCAAAGCACTTTCACGCCTGAGACCTCATTGGTGGGAATTCTGACCTCGTGGGATAGACAGAGGCGGCCTGGGGAGAGGTGATCTGTTTGTGGTCAGAGAACACAAATTAGTGACAGAATCAGAATTAGAATCCAAATCCACTCTCCACGATTTCTCTTGTCTGCTTTTTCCTGACACTGTGGCCTCATGTATCTTATTCACTAGCGACTCCTGTGTTAGAGGCCATTCCTATATTGAGGAAGATGTAAGACTGGTTGGCTTCAGAGGTCAAGGTGAATGACATGCAACAAGTATTTGCACACATATCACTACAGTCAATTCCCATGCTCACGGCAGGCATTACTAATCAATCACAGAACTTTATTCCTGTGAGACCGTCACATGTTAAAGACTGCCAAGACCATCAGTTTGTGTGCAAGATGAAATCTGTTCATAATTCCTAATACTAGATGCTTGAGTATTAGGCCACTGCCAGACCAAGGAGCCTTGACTGGCAGGGTTAATCACACCTCTCTTTGTGTCCCCTGCCAGCCACGACCAGTGGTTTAACACCTAACAGCATGATCCCCGAGAAGGAGCGGCAGAACATCGCAGAGCGGCTGCTGCGGGTCATGTGTGCCGACTTGGGCGCGCTGAGCGTGGTGAGCGGGAAGGAGTTCCTGAAGCTGGCCCAGACGCTGGTGGACAGCGGCGCCCGCTACGGGGCCTTCTCAGTCACCGAGATCCTGGGCAACTTCAACACGCTGGCGCTGAAGCACCTGCCGCGCATGTACAACCAGGTGAAGGTGAAGGTGACGTGCGCCTTGGGCAGCAACGCCTGCCTGGGCATCGGCGTCACCTGCCACTCGCAGAGCGTCGGCCCCGACTCCTGCTACATCCTCACGGCCTACCAGGCAGAGGGCAACCACATCAAGAGCTACGTGCTGGGCGTGAAGGGCGCGGACATTCGCGACAGCGGCGACCTGGTGCACCACTGGGTGCAGAACGTGCTGTCGGAGTTCGTGATGTCGGAGATCAGGACAGTGTACGTGACAGACTGCCGGGTGAGCGCATCCGCCTTCTCCAAGGCCGGCATGTGCCTTCGCTGCTCAGCCTGTGCCTTGAACTCGGTGGTGCAGAGCGTGCTGAGCAAGCGGACGCTGCAGGCCCGCAGCATGCACGAGGTCATCGAGCTGCTCAATGTGTGCGAGGACCTGGCGGGCTCTACCGGCCTCGCCAAGGAGACCTTCGGCTCGCTGGAGGAGACCTCGCCGCCGCCCTGCTGGAACTCGGTCACGGACTCGCTGCTGCTGGTGCACGAGCGCTACGAGCAGATCTGCGAGTTCTACAGCCGGGCCAAGAAGATGAACCTCATCCAGAGCCTCAACAAGCACCTGCTCAGCAACCTGGCCGCCATCCTGACGCCGGTGAAGCAGGCGGTCATCGAGCTGAGCCACGAGAGCCAGCCCACCCTACAGCTGGTGCTGCCCACCTACGTCAGGCTGGAGAAGCTGTTCACGGCCAAGGCCAACGACGCGGGCACCGTCAGCAAGCTCTGCCACCTCTTCCTGGAGGCGCTCAAGGAGAACTTCAAGGTGCACCCGGCACACAAGGTGGCCATGATCCTGGACCCACAGCAGAAGCTGCGGCCCGTCCCGCCCTACCAGCACGAGGAGATCATCGGCAAGGTGTGCGAGCTCATCAATGAGGTCAAGGAGTCTTGGACCGAGGAGGCCGACTTCGAGCCCGCCGCCAAGAAGCCCCGCTCCGCCCCCGGCGAGAACCCCGCCGCCCAGGAGGACAACCGGCTCGGGAAGAACGAAGTGTACGATTACCTGCAGGAGCCCCTCTTCCAGGCCACCCCGGATCTCTTCCAGTACTGGTCGTGCGTGACCCAAAAGCACACAAAACTCGCCAAGCTCGCCTTCTGGCTCCTCGCGGTGCCGGCCGTGGGGGCCAGGAGCGGGTGTGTAAATATGTGTGAACAAGCACTTCTCATCAAAAGGAGGCGACTGCTCAGTCCAGAAGATATGAACAAACTCATGTTTCTGAAATCCAACATGCTTTAAGACTTCCGGATGAAAAGAAAGAACAAAGAAAAAAGAAGAGAACGTTAGGGAAAAAAAAAAAAACCACACAACACTGTCGCAAACAAAGAAAAAGGAATTTAAGTTCTAAACACTGTGGACCTCATTATAAATGCCCCCTGGAAACTTAAGTGCTTTTTTCAGTGTGTGTGTGCATGTGTGTACACAATCACGCGTGCGCACTTTGGGCGTGGGCGGCTCTGTGCTCATCTGCGTGGCCGCAGAAGTGTCACACACACATGCACACACATACTCCCCTGGTGCATGTATGCACGCCTGCTCGTGGGCGCGTGTGCATTAAACTGGGCGTGTCAGGAAAGCTGAGTGTTTGGGAAAGAGGGAAGATGTTTCACCTCCTTTTCTCAGTAAGGGGGCTTTAAAAGACTCCATTTTCAGGTGCGCAGATTGGTAGAAAACTGATGTAAAATGTTCAGGCAGCTGAGATCTGAAGTGACTTGACGCTCTCTGTCCTTCACTCTGTGGTCCCCCTTGCCCTCCATCCCCCTCCCCAAGCCTTCCTGACCCTATTGTACCCCACCCCTCCCCGGCTGCCCTGCCATGGATTCTCCAAACTGCATCAGATGGACAGCTTCTGCACTGGACTTTGTTCTTGTTCACCTTCAGGGCATTGAGCTGCTGCCTTTGTGATACCCTTGGGTGTCATGGGGCAGCCGCCTTAGAAACACACCTATCTATCTCCCCAAATCAGGAAAGGAGACTTTAAGAATATAAAGCTGACCTTTTGCTTTTTAATATAAAATAGAAAAAAAAGACATTTTTCAAAGAGGTATAGATACTGTCTCCACTCCTTAATAATTTTTTTCCTAACATTTTAGCAGTTTTTACTTTTTTTTTTCAAATTTGATTTAGGCTCTGCTAGGAGGCACTGAATGTCTGTAACTTATATTTTGGAGGTTTTTTTTGTTTGTTTTTTGATTGCCCTTTTTGTTCCTCAAGTCACACTGTAAACTAGCTCATCTCAGTGGTATATTCAGTATCCTAAGGTTTTTATTAGACTTCCCTGTACAGTCCAGTTTTCCTGTATTCGAACAGCCAAGACCATGAACTTGGCTGTGCTGTTTGGAGACCAGGAGTGGGGTTGGAGTCACAGGTTTCACAGACGTGGGGTTCGGTGGAAGCCATAGGGAAGCATGTGGCTTAGGAGTTCTCCTGAATGTAAGTGGAAGACCGCCCTCCTGGCTCGCTGTGTCTGGTACTGCGAATGTCTGATTTCTATACCCAGAGTGCATTACACTACTCGCCACGTCACTGACCCTTCCAGCTCAGCAGGGACTCCTGAGTTGATCCATGTTCACATCCATCACACCTCAGACCCACGGCCTCCTCTCCCCAGGACACCGGGGATTCCGGCGGGTCCGCTGCCCACAGCCCTGGGGGGTCCCCACGCGAGCCTCAGCCCTCCTTCTAGGACAGTAGTTGAGCATGGTGCCTTGTGGGCCAAATGATGGATGTTTTGAGGGTGAAATGGCATTAGGCCACATTCAACTTGATGCTGTGAAAGATGTTTTTAGGCTTATTTTCTCTGTGAGCAGTTTAGGTTCCACACACTCAGCCTAAATGCCAACAGGGTGACCCTTTCCCCTCTGAAGAGGTGGTTCCGTCAGGATCAGTGCTCAGCCTCCCACCCCACCTCTCAGTGAATGAAGTGCTGGTGGTCCCATATCCCCCCCCAGTGCCCACGGCTGTGGGATAGAGATAGTTACACCAAGGCTGAGGATGCCTACCATCATGGGGGGCCATTTGCAAAGGCACATTCTACCATCTTGGGGGTTGACCAAGTCCACTCCTTCCCTTCCTAGTAACAAAACATTGTTCAACTGTGAGATACCTCGACTACAAAAAGCACTGTACAGCGGCCCTCTCCCCCGGGTCCGTGGCAGTAAAGTTGGGGAAGTAAAGTTGATTTGAAAACTCAAGGCTTAGGATCATGGACCAGAACACTGTCCCAGGTGTCAAGCCTGCTCACTTTGCCTCGTGAGAACTAACCCTCCGAGTCTTGGACACACTGAAAGGCATTCAAAGTGGGCCGTTTCCCCATTCACTCCAGCAAGCCATGGTCTCAGGAACCACCATGCCATTTCCTCTCCCGGAGAAGTTCTGGGTATTAACTCCACAGCACTTCCAATTGGGGTCACGCCGTCAGAAGAGCCTCCATCTGCACTGGACAGTCACCTCATGTCGCTTCCTAGAGTATATGGGAGCATCGGCAGACTTTTCAATGAGACTTTTGGCGGCATTCCAGAAGGTGGCTGCAGGGTTGCTGATGGGTGACAGATGCCTACAGCAAAAGGCCTCCAGCTTTGCTTTGCTGCTGGGGAAGGGTCCATGACCTGGCACTCTGAACCACATGAGGAGGATGGGAGCTGCCCGTTTTGTGTGGTCAGTGGGAGCCAAGCCTTGGAGCCCATCCTCCCTCTTCTTAGAGTGGAGCTGTGCTGGTGTTGCCTCATTATGGGGCCACTCAGTTAGCAAATAGGCATTTCACTTTCTTGCAAAGCCATCAGGACCAAGCCCTGGTATCAGCGTTCTTCTCTTCAGAAAAATTCAAGTCTTACTAAATTCCAGTTATCTAGTCATATGTGTCACCTCCTGTCCTGTTCCTCCTTTCCACCTCAGTTCAATCCTTAGGGCTTGGCGTGCTCTGCAGGTGTGATGTGAGTGCCACTGGGTCTCGGCAAGCTGTCTCCTGGGGCTGCCTCATCCAGATACGGGAACAAGGTGGCAGGTAGTCATTTCTCTCTTGCAGCCTCTGGTTCTTCAGAAACTCGTTGCCAACAGGAAAGGCTGTACCAAGGTGCCCCCTCCATCTGCTTTCTCATGCAGACAGCTCCCATAGTGCAGAGCCCGTTGCAGTGAACAGCTTCATAAAACCCAAAGATCTCACAGGCCCAGCCACTGGCCCCTCATCTCCAGCAATATCCACCCTATCCAAATTCTAGCTCAGCCAAAGGATTGAGGTCGGCTCTTCCAGTTCATCTCCCGGCCCCTAGCCCGGCATTGACCTTCGGAAAGTTTTTGTCTTCTGCCTCCCAGTTCTGTGAACACTCTAGGACTTTACAGCTCAAGGCGGTTGCCTGCTGACTTGGACACAACTTGCCTGAACCGTGTGATTCCCAGGACAGAAATGGCCTTTGCGTTGATACACACGGACCCCAGAGGGGAGGTGGAGAAAACACACCTCCACTCTGCAGGGTTTTCCCCCTCATCTGAAGTCAGTTGGCTTCACCACCAAAGCCCAAGCCAAGGACCAATATCTCGTGGGTGGTCCCTCAGATTTGAAGTAACTGGCGGGTCTCGGCTCCACCAAGAGCAGCGGTGCCATCCCAGTCGTCGTGAGTGGATGCCCTTGTGCCGACATGGTTCTTTTTCCCTGTGCCCAGGTCCACCAGCCAGGCCTCCCTCCAGATGGTAGTTAGAAACCAGGAAACAAAACAGAGGGGCCACTGGGCAAAGCTCCTTTCTGGCCGCACTTCATCTCGGGGTTCACGGCATAGAAAGCCACCTGCTGTGTCCACGGGCGAGGACGCCTTGCCACCAACCTGCCTGATGGCCTCATGCTTGGCGTTCGGGGTTTGGCTCTTGGCTGGAAAAGGGTGCTGAGGTTTCCTGATGAGGAGAGGACAGTCCGATGACACAGTTGAGAAGTTCTGCGTCTCCAGATTTCTGGGAAGGACTTTTTTTGACACCAGCTCTGTAGGCTGGCAAGCGTCTTCTCCTTCAGTTTGCTCCTTTCTCTCCTGCACTTTCGAGAAACACCAGAGAAAAACTCTGCAAGGCGTGTTTTCCACTGTGAAGCGGACCCTCTGCCTTTAGGGGTCCTCTAGGCTTGCGCCTGCACTTGGACTAGACTCCTTGGAAAGTGGGCATCTGAAGAGCTGCATTCAGGGATTCAGCACGCATTCTTGGGGGCCACAGGTTCACCAGAAAGGTTTGGAATGAACCTGGGATGTGGATGGAGAAGGGAGGTCCTGTGAGAAATGGCCCAGAAGGGGACAGTACCTGGATGTTGCCGTGACGATGGATGTGCTTGCAGAGACGGGAAGAGGAGGCACCCAAAGCACGGCCGGCAGTCTCCTCCTGCCCCCCTGAGCCGGGCAAGTTCATAGCTCTGCCCCTTGGCCTTGGGCACAGCGACAGCGCCTGTGTCCCTGGGACGTACCTGAGGGAGGGCTTCGAGAAAGGCTGCTGGTTTAGATGAAACCCAGAGGCTAAGTAAGGCTCAGGCTGTCCCCTGGAGACAGCGGGTGGAGGGCTCCTGTCTCGGCCCCCCTGTATCCAGCCGGGCCAGTGGGAGAACTGGGAAGGGGCCTGCCCCCTCTTCACTGTGGCTAATGTTTGCTAGGCCAGTTATGGTGAACCAATGATACAGTGTTTTCCCTCTTCTGTTTCCCACCCGGTTTCCCCTTTTCAGGGTTTTCTGGAGGATTTTGTTGTTGTTGTTTTTCTTCCTCTCTCCTTTGCGTTTGAGGATCGTGGTCAGCGGAGCCCCGCCGTTCCCTGGAGGGGCCCTGTAGTTTCTGTGCGAAGAGGCACCAGCTCCTGCTTTGATGAGGGTGAAGGGCATCGGGTTGCTGTTTGTTATATTCATGCCCCTCCACCACCACGGGCGTTGCTTTAAAGGTTCAACTGCTGTACAGAGAAGGATTTGCTGAGTTTGCAGCTGGGTGTCAGCATCAGGACCCATAGGGGCCCTCCCCACCCATGCGTCCCACTGGGCACCTTGACTCTTCGAACCAAAGTTCCTTAAAGGGGCACAGCCCAGCCTGGTCCGCAACCTCAGGGGCCTGGGATCCCTGTGGCGCTTCCTGAAGTCCAGCTTGGCAAGAGACCATGGGGTCTGAGGCCAGCCGGAAAGGGGGGCTCCTCCCACAACCCAGGTGCCAGCCGTTCCCCGCCTGGGACCCTTCCCTCCCACCCAGCCGGGGTGGCCGGGTTCCAAAGCGGTGAGTGAGCTCGTGAACTGGCACGGGGCTGGAGACAGAGGGACCTGCGGGGCTGGAGGCTCCCAGACCCGCCGGGCAGTGCGTCCAGGGCCATTCAGATGCCAAGCATCAGGAAATCATTTTGTACAACCACCTGAAGCAGAGAGATTTTTTAAAAAGCATAAATTATTTTCAGTTGTTTTCTGATGATCCTCCCTTTTTCTTTTCCCCGTAACTTTGCGTCGGTGATTCTTTCACATCAGGTAAATCTTGAGAAAGCCTTGGTGCCCCTCCTCCCAGGCCCCACTCAGTACCCATGCGTGTGCACCCTCATCCTTTCTCAGTAGTTAAGACGTTCTAGGCAATACCATAGGCACAGCTGACTGTGTCTCTCTCTTCGAGTGCAAGAAACTCAAGTCATCTTAAAAAAATACAAAAAAAAAAAATTTACAAAAAAACAAACACAAAAAAAATATCTTTTTTAGGCCAGAGTTTTCTACAGGTATTAATGAATATTTTTCTTAATCCTTATAAGTTTTATGTGTTTAATATTTCTTAATACCGGTAGCATTAATTTATACTTTTGTAGCAACACAATATTTTTATAAACAGCCAGTGCTTTGGCTCAAGTCTCCACAAGGGGTTTATGCAGGGTTATCTTGGGACCCTGTGTACCATGTACTGTATTTAAAAAAAAGTTACCTAGTGTCACCCTTGCTGTGTTAATTAACAAAAGACGTTGTTTGCGGTCTCCTGTGTCGTTGGTGTGGACCCACCAGTTCTCCAAGGAGTCACATTGCATGGGGGTTGAGTTGACAGTTCTTGTGATATGTAAACCCCCGAGACCAAACTTGAGGGTTTATTTAGGCTTTTCTGTTTGTCCTTTGGATTTTGGGTTTCATTTCGTTTTGGTACCGTTTCTCCATTTACGGCCAAATCAGTTTTCTGGTGTTTAAAACTTTTACTGATGTCAAATGGAGGAAGGGAACAGGAAAAAAAAAAAAAAAAAAAAGATTTTTACAAAGTAATAAAATTTAAAACTGAGCTGTTTAAATGTTGCTGTTTTTACCTGTCTGTTCTTGTCCAAAAGTGGGACATTCCCAGGGAGAAGAGGAAGGTTCCACTTGGTTCCTTAAATCGCCAAAAGCCCCCACCCAGAAATCAGCACCCCCTACCCCCCGAATTCTTGCAACATTATTTCCTGGTTGGTTGATGCCAAGGTAAAAAGACATCCTTTTAATGGTTAGAGAGGATCAGTTGCTTAAATGATTTCATGTCAGTGTTGTATTTATGGTTTTACAATAAAACAACCTTTAGGAAGATGGCAGTGCGTGGTGTTATTTCTTGGGTTGGCATTGGGCCATGTCATCCAGGTAGGAGCAGGGCACTGGTGAGTAGAGATGGACAGAGGCAGAGATGTCACCTGGGGGTGACAGAGCTGGAGTCCATCCCGAGGGAATACTACGTGAGGTTGGGGTTAGTCAGCTCCTCGGAGCTCCCTGCTGACCTCAGGCACCAGACCCGGGTTGGTGGTGTCTGATAAATAAGGGAGGGACACGTCCACAAGAAGACGTGGTCCCCGTGGGCCTTGTTGTGAAACACTGTCCCAGGGGAGGAAGGATGGATTTGGTCTGAGTCCTACAGGCCCAGTGCCCAAGGGACACATCCAAGTTCACCTTGGCCACCATCATCTATGTGATGTGTGTTGTGTGTACCATCCGTTTTCTGGGGAAGAGTGCCCGTAGCTTTTGCCAAATGGCTGATGGCATCTGTGACTCAGAAAGTTAAGAATTAGTGGGAGCTGTGGAGACACATTTCCGCCCAGGGTCTGGACACACTGTCCCGAACGCAGGCCGGGGTGGAAAGCCTGCCTTGGGAGGAAAGGCTCTCTCCATCCCAGGAGAGGTTCAGGCAAAGCTCAGATGCCCGCAGTGGGTGTGAACCAAGCGACCGGTGGGCCCGCCGGGCAGCCAGAACAGGTAGCTCGGGTGCCCTTCTTCCTCTGTCCTTCTGAAGCTCTGAGTGGCTTTCCCACAGTGTCCCCTTCCCTGATGCTCCCTCCCCATCTGCTGGCCACCGAACTGCTGCCATCCTCCGAGCCAGCCCCCCAGACAGCTCTCGCACTCCCTTCAAGACGGTGTGGCCTTTCTCCCCCACCTGCCTGGAGTCAGCACACCCATCTCCTAAGTAAAGCACACGTCCAAGTTCGTCTTGCCTAGTGGTCATGTGTGTGAAGTTTGAAGTGTTGTGTATTGTCTGTCTGGGGAAGAGCATCTGTGGCTTTGCCAGTGGCATCCGTGACTCTAGCCAGTGCCCTCCACAGTGGGCTGCAGGGGCCCAGCCGGGTGGACTTGCCCCTCTGCTGGCCTCGACCCAAGCCTCACACTACAGACACGCACATCAATGCTTGGCTTGGAGAGTTGAACTGAAGGCAAGTCCGGGAGAGAAGACGCCACCAGAAGACAGCTGTGGCCAGAGTGGGCAGGGAGGGTGACAGCTTCTCCTAAAGCAGGCCTGCTGCTGCCAGAACAGCCATTCAAAGGTAAAACCACGTCCGGCTTTATCCCTGTCCTCAACCAGAAACGGGTGCTCTCCTCAAAGAGGATGTGCTGCTTGATCAGCGGAACAAATTCCATCAAATCGCAAGGATGACAGCCCGAATTGGCTGAGTCTGGGCCAGCCTCCCGGGGACATCAGCCCTGCCCTCAGAACCTCCCTTCAGTGGGAGTTTCCTGCTGTTTAGTGTACCGTGTGGACATTCCTGAGCCAGCGGTTGAAGTTTAATCAAGGAGTTTCTATTGGCTCTAAAACAAAAGTCAAGAGTCCTGCTGGAGCGGGAAGACTCCCCCGCTAACTGGGAACATCAGGATCCAATGAGGCCAGGGCGTGGCCAGAGCCTCCACACGACTGAAGGGCCAGCCTCTGGATTTTAAAATAAAAATTAAAAAAACATGTTTCTTTATTAAGCAGCCACATGTATTTTGTGACAGAGATGGGCATGACCAGTATCTTTAAGAGAGAATTTGAGGTGAGACTGTTTAAGAATCAAATGAGTCGTCAGGGTAGCCACTCGGCTGGGAGTGATTCTGGTGCCTTCTGGGATGAGTGGACTCCTGACTGGAGGCCACAGATGTGCTTCAACCCCGTCCCGCCCCTGAGGGGTAAGACAGGATCCAAGGGGATTTTTTGTAGTGAAAGTTTTAATAACTGTCATGGAGATAAAAGCCTTCAGGACCAGGGAGGGTGGCAGGCAGGGCTGGTGACCCACAGGGGAGGCCCCATCTAGAGGGGTGTCTCAGGTGCAGGATGCAGGCCCAAGGCTGCCAGAACTTATTTTTCAAGAGAATTGAGAAACCTAGAGTTTTATACGGGAGGTCCTTTTTTTTTTTTTTTTTTTTGGCTGCCTTGGGTCTTTGTTGCCGTGCCCGGGCTTTCTCTAGTTGCGGCGAGCGGAGGCTACTCTGTTGTGGTGCGCGGCCTTCTCATTGCGGTGGCTTCTCTTGTTGCAGAGCATGGGCTCTAGGCACCCGGGCTTCAGTAGTTGCAGCACTCGGGCCCTAGAGAGCGCAGGCTTCAGTAGTTGCGGCGCGCGGGCCCTGGGGCGCACGGGCTTTAGTAGTTGTGGCGCACGGGCTTAGTTGCTCCGCGGCATGTGGGCTCTTCCTGGACCAGGGATCGAACCTGCGTCCCCTGCATTGGCAGGTGGATTCTCAACCACTGCACAACCAGGGGAATCCGGGAGGTCCATTTTTTAATGGTGAACTCAGAACCGTAAAATACCTTAGGAGCCAAACTCCCATCCACCAGCTGAGCTGAGGCTGGCCAGCCCACCTGTGGCTTCTTGTACTGTCCGGTTTAGGCATTTGTCCTTCAGGTCACTTCAAAATATCTTTCTTCAGAGTGGCACCTTCCAACTGCCATAGCTGGCAGCCCCAGTGTGTGAATCATGCATGGAGGGGGCAAGGTATGGACGCAGGACGTGATGACATTTGTTAGTTCCAGGCTGGAGAGCCTGTCACTTCTCCCTGTGTCCCCGCCCCTGACCCCGCCCACTTCTGCCCAGTGACTCCCAGCCAGGCCCACAAACGCTGTCCCTCAGGACTGTCCTCTCTATTGGAACCTGGAAGCCCCAAGGTTGGGAATTCCGGGGTGCATAAGGCGGGGAGTCTCTATGTGGTCTGACCAAGGGGGCTGCAAAGCTCTCTCCACCCAAATCCTTGCCTCTGGGTTCATCCCCTCAACACAGCATTCCACCTCAGAACCCAGGAAGCTGGGGTTTTGACTCTTGCAGTGGCAGCTGTCAGGGCTCTGGGTGGATGGAGCCCGAAAGAGGTGTTTATAAGTCCGATGTTTGTAAATCCAGTGTGTGTGAGCTGGAGGCTCCTGGAGTTGTGCGCTTGGGCCAAGTCGGTGCCTGAGCCACCCTGGACAGCCTACCTGCTCTCCTCCTCCAGGGAGCAGAAGCCGGGCCAGACCCAGGGCTTCCAGCTCCGGTCCAGGGCCAGCTGGTTGTTCTGGGCACAGCGCAAAGGGCAGTGGCCATTCTCCTTCTGGGGCAAAGGGCCAGAGCGAGGATCCCAGGAGATGGGATCTCCAGGACCCTTGTGGAGAAACAGCCCGAGGCCTTCCAGCACCTGGCAGCTACTGCTGGGGGTGCAGCTGTGAGCAAAGTAAACGCTGGGGGGCGGTTCTGTGCAGCCAAGGACGGGGGAATTCTTTCAGGTGCTTGTGGGGCATTTACCCAGACCCAGCTGGGCACACACTAGGGCACGGTGATTTCTTCTGACCCTGGGTCTCTGATGAGCCCTGTCAAACCTCTCCCAGAAACAAGTACCCAGAGTTTTTCCCTCTTTTCTCTTCTAGCTTTATTAAGACAAAACAATCCCATTTTATACAGAACTGTGATTTATGTTTCATAATTTGCATAGCCAATTTCATGTCCTGAAGATGGCTCTATTACATTTCCAACACATACATTTTTCACATGTGGGGAAAGCTGGGGTTACTCATGCCCACTCCCCAGCTTGTCTCCCCCTCCCCTCCCCCCATCTCATTATACTTCATGATGAATCGTCAGGATATGGAATTTCAGGAGTCTACAATTTGGTTTTTATCGGAACCTGCCGTGGGACCCTGGGGCAGACACTGGCCCTCGTGCTCCCTGTGGCCTGTGGACCTCTGGCCTGTGGGCCGGTCAGTTGGAGAAGCGCAGCAACTCCTCATCCCCTGTGGACACAGAGAGGCTCGGGGAGTAGGTGTGGGGTCGTCCAAGGGTCTGTGGGTGGGGACGGTCAGGGGATGGGGACGCCTCATAGAGGAGGGACGGCAGCTTGGGCTGAGCTTAAGCCTGAGCCTGAGGCCAGAAACTTCTGCTTGCGGAGTGACTGGATTATCTCCAGAGTGTGTTCCACAGAATGATCTGATTTTTTGCCTCCTGATTTACTTTAGGTACCATTTTCCCAGTGGGGAGATAAGGCACAGAAATCTTTAATGGCTGTTGTTCCCTGGAATGCTATTCCTGTTATCATTATAGCATCACCACCATTATTAGTAACGGCTGCTGCTAGATGGATATGGACCGTGCAAGGGTCTGTGAAGTAGGTACTTTGTCCCATTTTACAGAAGAGAAAACTGAGGCTCAAATTGGCACTCAGTGTGGCCAGCCCAAATGTGGCAATGCCGTGATTGGAGCCCAGTTCTGCCCCACTCAGCCTTTCCTGCCTTCCCTCTGCCTGGGTCCAGGTGCCCCATCCCAGCTGGGGTAAGGCCTCAGGCTTGGCCCCATTTTACAGGTGGGAAACTGTAAGGCCCAGAGAGTGGATGGGCTGGTCACCTGGTACAGAGTCCAGAACTCAGCTTTCCAGACCCTCACCTCCTACCAGGGCTCCCCCACCTGGACCCCAATATCCCCCAGGCCCAGCCTGGCATTGTCGGGCCTCCTACCTTCACCAGGGATGCCACAGTACTCCTTGCACTCCTTCTCTGAGTAGAACTGGTTGCTGTTGCCCTTGCAGCCCCCGTAGATGAAGAGGACGCACTTCCCCTTGACAGCATCAAATGCCCAGAGCTGGGTGGAGCCTCGGCAGGGGCCTGGGACTATGGGGAGATTGCAGGCCTCTGCGGAGTGGGAGGGAGGTGCAGAGCATTGGAAATCCTTATAATCGCTGACCTGAGACACCCAGCAAAGGGCCTGAGCCAGCGACCCTGCTCATCCAGAACACCTAGACCCCTTTTTATAGATTGAGAAATGGGACCACAAGAAGACATAGGTGCCGAGGGTCACCCATATCCAAGTGTGCAATTCCTATGACTTCAGGAAACTTGCCCTGGAATTCCACCACTGGAGCATCCTCTCTTAGCTGCCTGTTCAATGGGCAGGTGGTCTGTCTGGAGGACAGGGTTGGGGGGCGCAGGGGGAGGTGGAGAGGTGGGGACTCACTCACCCACGGTCCGGCAGGTCTGCAGACACTCCTTTTCCGAGACAAAGTTGTTGCCGTTCCCCATGCAGCCACCATAGTGGAAGGTCTCGCAGGCCATGGATGAGCCATTATAGAAATACCTCTGAATCATCCCCAGGCAAGGACCTTGTGAGTAGCCCAGCTGGCAGGAATCTGGGGAGGGGCGGAACAGCAGTGCTCACTGAATGCTGACTGTGTACCTGTCACCGGGCTGGATACTTTAACAGGTATCATCTCATTTAGTTTTCATCTCTGCATTAAGAGGAACGATTCTCAATTCATTTTAAAGGTAAGGAAATTGACTCCCTGAGAGGTAAAGTGACTTGCCCAGAGTTACATAGAGCTGAAATTCAAAGCCATATTTGTTGGACTCCAAAAACCCATGCTCATTCCATTCCATAACATGGGGAGTTACCAGTGACCCAGAAACCCAGCATCCCCTGTGTTGGTCTTGTCTGCCCAAAGACTCTGTAAGGATAGTAGTTGATGATACATTCACCAGCACCCATGCCAGCCAGCCTGACCTCTGCCTTATGTCCCACCCCCGTGCCTTTGCTCTCGTCATTCCTGCCCCTAGAATGCTAGAATGCCTTCCTTCCTAAAACCATATCTGGACACAGCATGAATTCCCCTTCATCCAGGAAGTCCTCCTTGATCACCTCGTCCTCCATTTTCTGAGCTCCCCCAGCCTTTTAGCTGACCCTCCCTTTTGGGTCCCTCACTTTCTTCCTTGACTGCCTCCTCTACTAGACCAGAAGGTCCAAAAAGATGTGGGTGGTTTGTCTCCATGACCCCAATGCCCAGCACAGAGTCTGGGGTGGAGCAGGGTCAGGGTTCAGTGTTTGCTGAGAGATTTGGAGAGTGATCATTTTATCAATCACAAAAAGCATTCTCACGTTCTTGCCCATGTGCTCCCACAAGAGCCCTTAAGGTCAGCTCAGTAGGCTGTTATCCCATTGTACAGATGAGAAAGCCAAGGCTAGGAGGCCACATAGTGATACAGACAGGCCAAGAACTCGCTTCTCATCGTGGAGCTGAGACTTCCTAAGCTCAGGGACCATGCCTTACACTCCTCTCTCTCCCCCCATAACCCCTGGCACAGGGCAGAGTACTGGATTTGCCTTTTCTAGGCTCAGTCCTTGATTCAAGCAGAAAAATAAGAAAGACTTCACGGTGATGAGGGCAGCTGGGGTGAGCCAACTGTGGACGCTTCCTCTCTGGAGTGTGGCAGAAGGGGATTAAAAAAAAGGGGGGGTGATCATTACCTTCTTTCTTGCCAAAATCAGTTATTAGTTGTCCAGCCCCTGATCCTTCCTCTTCCTGGGGCAGAACAGACCGCTGGGCTCTCTGGGGGAAGAAAGAGAAGAAGCGGTTGCAGGGACCTAGCCACTGCTGCTCCCCTATACCCCTGGAATATATAAACAAACCATTTGCTTTGGGGATCAGGGTGTAGACAGAAACACAGCTACTAGATTGGTTAATGGCCTGTTTTCCCAAAAGCTTCAACCTGAATTCCAGAACAGGCATCACAAGATAGATTTCTGGTCTGAAATGAAAAATCAGAACAATACCTACATATCCAGCTTCCAGTTGAAATGCCCAGAGGAATATAATAATGGAAAAGAAACCTAACCCAGAGTTGGGAACCAGGGAAGAGCAGCATTCCCATACTAGAAACTAAAAGGCATTTCTACACAAGGGAGTGTGAGTGGGACTGATTTGCAGGAAGGACTGACCAGACCATCGTTAGCTGCTTACAACGGAAAAGTCATGTGGAGAGTAAGAAGGGACCCCGAGATTGACCCTCATACTCCTAGATACCTCATACCCCTAGATCCTAGGGGGTGGGGGTGGGGGCTGCAGAGCAGGGCAGGCTGCCAAAGCTGTCAAAAGGATCTCTGGGAGTAGAGTCCACTGAGGCACAGTCCCGGGACAATTACAGAAGGATGAGCAGGGACACTGCCGGCCATCAGGCAGTCTTCCTGCCCACAGGTGAGACCTGGAATCTGAAAAGGTAAAACTGTAGTAACCTTCAACTTTTCCCTTCTCCTTTTAAGGTGCAACTGAAGCTGTGATCAGGGACTCCCACTGTCTACCAGAACCCATCTCAAGCTGGTTGCACATAGGTCTTCCTTGGTGAGGATGAAGGAAAAGAGAAAAATCATGGAACGAATTAAATAATGCAACTAACTGCTCAGAAGAATCACACAGAGCTGGAGACATATCTCCACTAAACACACGGTGTAGGTAAGAAACAGGAGAAAACTTCAACCATCAGTGAAATTCAAGATGGCATTGCATCAACATTAACAGGAGCCCACAGTTACGTAGATGAATAATATGGGAGAAGTAGAAAGTTACTGGAGATGAAAAGGATTCTGTTGAATTTAACCACACAGTAGGGATAATAAACTGCAGTTTAAAGATTATGAGAAATAAACTCACAGAATAGGAATTCTAGAAGGAGAGGCAAACAATATAGAAATAATAGAAGAAAAGTTTTCCAAGTTGAAGAGAGACGTGAGTTGTTTAATTATAAGGGCTCAAAGGGAATGAGAGAAAATTAATGAAGAGTCCTATCTCGACATTTCCTAGAGACAAAGGATAAAGAGCCTAGTAGTGGCCCTCAGAGTAAACGAGAGCATTTAATGACAGAAGCGGCAGAGCAATATCTAAAGGTTGTAAGAGGGTAAAGGTTGTAACCCAGGGATTCTCCACTCAACCAGGCTGTTGATCATGTGATATAAACACAGAAAGATATTCTCAGACATGCAAAGATCCTGTAGTTTTCCACCACGTACCTTTCCAGAAAAAAATTACTTACAGAAATATTCCCACCACTTGAGAAGGGAATCTAAATACAAGAAAATGGATGATGTGGTAAAAAAGAAATGATGGTAAACTAGAAAGCCAGTAAAATAGAGAGTTGAGGTTAAATTGTTGTTAAAATGGTCATTCAACTTAATGTAAATGTTAAAAGTAATTCTCCAAACAAAAGGTGGAAAATATAAACATCAATCTCAGATTATAGCCACAAAAATGAGGATGTGGGAAGCCTGGAAGGAAGAAATAAAAAGTAAGCTGCATTTCTCTCTTTTGCAAGGGAAGTCATCAGTTATTGTTTCATTCTTGACATGGATGAAGAAGCACAGATTCAGCTGAGATCTGGATTAAGATGGCAGATTGAAATTTCCCTCAAAATTACCCTCTCCAATACCGAGCCATCAGCAAAAAATGAATTCAGAAATCCCAGCCCCCAAGTATTGATCAACACCACTGAAATGAGGAAAGGGGCACAATTTAAAGGAAAAACTAAAGCTCTCGATCCAATAATCTGGAGCTGAACAGGAAGGTCAGCAAGGTTCAGCTCCTGACCTGCCCTCCAACTCCCAGTCCTGGCAAGTCATCAAATTTCTGATAACTCTCCCTAATACTCCCAAGTCCTGAGAGAAGAAAATTGAGGGGAACCCTATCTTTTTCCTCTTCTGATAGAGGAGTAGTGAAAATGACTTCTGGGGGAAAAAAAGAGGAAAATAGACTAGAGCCTGACTCTTTCTAAGTGAAGGTTCTGGGGCTACACAATCTAATGCTCCAGGGGGTGTCACTGGGGGGCAGACGTACCTTGCTGCCAGCCCCAACTAGGTGGAATGAATCCCCATAAGATATTTATCAGTCCTTCCAAAGAGAATGCAAAGCGAGTGTATTCCAACCAACTTTGGACTTCAGAAAAGTGGATGGAACACAAAATACCCAGACCTTACTCTAAATTCGGGTGGGAGGGGACTAAGCTCATATTTGCAGGAAGAGAGCCGAGGAATAAATGAAACCTCCACGCCACCATATCAGAATAAACAGAAAGTCTAGCGAAAACGGACTAAGCAGGAGTCAGATAAAAAGAAGTGATACACAAACTATCCAGACCCACTTCAGAAATGAATGAATAAGGAGCCTGAACTAGAGAAAGAGCCCAAGAGTCCAGTGGTGGACATGGTCATGAACTGCCAAGTCCTCCCATCAGCAATGGATTTATATTCCCAGCTACCCACTGTCAGCCCCTGTTGGAGACTACCTCAGCTAAGGGAGCTCTCTCATTCAAGATCATGCTCCCTTCCCAGACTGATCAACGTAGGGTATTAAGGCTCCGTCCCTTGGCCCCATCATGGGACAATTCCCAAGGGTTGTCCTGGTTCCAGAGCTCCCTATAGGGTTGGTTGAGGCATTGTTGTGACTGCCCTGCAGCTCTCCTTCTTCCTCTGCCCAATCTTCCCTTTGTCTCTTCCTTCCATGTAGATGTAGGGAACCCAACCGAGAAGAAAACATAACTCAAGAAGCAGAAGGAAATCCCTCTTTGGCCTCAAGTTATGGAATTACACAATAAGAACATGCATGTATTAAGACAAGATTCAAAGATGAAATGGTAAACGCTGACAGAATAAGATGAAGAGAGAACCCAGGCCTAAATAAACAAATTGAGAAGCAAAACAACATCAGTTCAGAGCTCGTGAATAAATTAGGAATAGTGAGGAGCAGAAAGAAGAGATGCTGCTAAATAGAAGGATTGTCATAGCAGAGACAATCCCAGTGGATGCAAATAAAAGCAATTGGAGAAAAGCTAGTACATGATGAAGGATAAAGATGCTCCAGGATGAGAGAACAAGTGTTCGCGAGATGGCAAAACTCAACAAAGCGAAAAGAAGATGAATTCCATATCATGAAAGAGAGTTTCCTGAAATACAGTAGAAATGTCACCCGTGGATGGAAAGGGCACGGTGTATTCCAGGAAATTTTGATATAGACTCTCAACCCCAAGACATGTCCTTGTTAAGATGCTGACTTCTTATCAAGGAGAAAGTCTGTCCAGGCATCTGGGCAGAAGAAACAAATTGCTTCCAAGGAGAAGAAATATCAGGCTGGCCTCAGGCTTCCCTGCCACGATCATCAGTGTGGAAGAACAATGGAGCAATGCACACAAAACTTCTGCTGAGGGAAAGAAAACATGACCTAAGAATTTGACACGCAAGCGAAATTTCCTTCAAGGATGAAGGAAATGGGCAGACATTCCCAACAGGGAAGAATTCTGGGATTAAAACACCCATGAACCTTCCTTGAAAACAGCACTTGGTAAAAAAATGGGACTAAGAGATTAATAGAAATAATAACTCAGGAATGGAGAAGCTGTGTTATATTCACTAAGGGTGAATGTAGACTCCATTAAAATATAGAACTATTACTAGATGTCTGGGAATCGTGGTGACAGAGCAGAATGGGGATGGTATCAGTCTGGACAACGTAAAAGCAAAAGGGAAGAGGAGATGGAACCAAGTTTGGGAGTGAGGATGTCTGTCTTCCAAATCTTGTAGACAACAGATATTCTCTAAAAGTATACATAGCGATGCCAGCCTCTTAAATATTAGTTCATAACCTTGACTTTATTTAGAGCATTCTTTAAGAAGTAAATCTCTTGTGGATAATAAATATTTATTTGAAGTTTTTTTAAAAACCTTCAAACTTCAGGGCTTTTTTTTTCCTGTCATTCCGCACGGTTTGCGGGATCTTAGTTCCCTGACCAGGGATCGAACCCGGGTCCCCTGCAGTGGAACTGTGGAGTCCTAACCACTAGACCACCAGGGAATTCCCCAGGGCCTTTTTAAATTTGAGTAAAACTACAAGGAATGCCTTTTAAAATTTAGAAATAGCATCTGTAATATAATTCCATTTAATAATAGCATATTTAAATCTGTTCCTCTATCTATCCAACCTTCCTTCTATCTGCCCCTCTCCAGGTGTATGCAGGTCAAGATTACCGGAGTAATGTGACTGCTGGTAGGTTTTGGGTGGTGGAATTTTTTAAAACTTATTTTTTATACCTTTATGCTGCACTGTTTTGATTCTTTATATATATATTTTTTTAATTAATTAATTAATTTATTTATGACTGTGTTGGGTCTTCGTTTCTGTGCGAGGGCTTTCTCTAGTTGTGGCAAGCGGGGGCCACTCTTCATCACGGTGCGTGGGCCTCTCACTATCACGGCCTCTCTTGTTGCGGAGCACAGGCTCCAGACGCGCTGGCTCAGTAGTTGTGGCTCACGGGCCCAGCTGCTCCGCGGCATGTGGGATCTTCCCAGACCAGGGCTCGAACCCGTGTCCCCTGCATTGGCAGGCAGATTCTCAACCACTGCGCCACCAGGGAAGCCCTGATTCTTTATATTGATCGTATGTTAGTTTTATAATAACAATGGTAATTTTTTCTAAAAAATATGTAAGCAAACAAATAATATGTTACCAGTGTTAATTCTACGTAGGAATAAGGACATTATTGTCTTTTTTTTTTTCTTTCTTGTATTTTTTCAAATTTTCAAGAATATGTTTCTAAAATAAATATTACATGCGTATATGTACTTATATACACATACACATATATAGATATATACACACACAGCAGTAGACTAAATTAGGATATATAATTTCCAAATAATCAGAGAAAGAAAGAATGAAGACTTAATATGGCAAAAGGCAGGAAAATAAAACAGAAGAAGGAAGTCCCGTAAATCAAAAGGCAGCACAGGAGAGTCACTGGTTTGAGAAGCTGCTTGCCCTCAGATTTGCGTTTTTTAGGGATCACTTGACTTTATTTTCATTTATTGCGTATCGAGTATCATTATCTCATTATTGAGTATGTCACTGCTTTTAGGCACTATGCTAAGACCTTTTCTAACATGTCACTGGATTCTAGCACCTGGAAGGTAAAGGTAATTACCCCATTTCACAGATGAGGAAAGTTACATCCAGATGGGGCAGCAATTAGCCCAATGGCAGAACATGCCCATCGCTGCCTTCTCTCAACGACCCCGCCCACCAGCACAGCAGGGCCTAAGTGGGCAGGGTGGGGATGGGGTGGGGGGCAGAGGTGCTCACCGAGAGTGGAGAGGGCGCTGGCTCCTGCTCCCCAGGGACACACTCACCTAGGGCAGAGGACAGGAGAGAGAGGGAATGAGACGCAGACATCCCAGACCCAGACAGGCTTTGTTTCTTCCATAGAGCTAATGGCTACGTGTCAGGCGGGACGTGCGCTGGGACCTGTCTCGTGCATTAGCCCACTTCATGGATGGCTCCACCCCCATGGCTTGCTGCAGGTCATTTGTTGGAAAAGTGACAGACTGGTGGCTGCAGCACCGTGACAACCTGCATCGTCTCCACCCCCAACCAGCATTTCACGGCTGATATCTATTGAGCACTTACTAGACACCAAGTGTGGCGCCATTGTATTTAATGGCTTTATTTCATTGACTCCTCACAGCAACTTCTAAAGGAGGCATTATTATCCCCATTTTACAGATGAGGAAATGAGGCTCTGGAAGGGTGACCAGCCAGAAGCCACCCAGCTCAATCTCTGAACCTTGGTGCTCTAACTCAGGAGCCCAGGCTCCTAACCCCAACACTCTATTGCCTCCCAAGAGGTAGCCATGGATTCTGGCTATAACCAAACTTAGACAGGTGGCAGCAGAGGGAATGCTGAATTGGGTCTAGTCTCAGCTTCGCCAGGTACGCTCTGTGTGACTTGGAGCAAATCCAGAGGCCCAAGCTGCCTTTTCTATAAAGAGGGGAGGGGGATCGTAGCCCAGCTTATCTCAGAGGGTTATGGGAAAGACCCAGGGACTGGGAAGATGTGCTCTGGGGGTCGTGAAGGATAAGACGGGGACAGAAATGGGAGGTGGGGTGGAGGTGTCACTTACCTCTGTCGGGCATCGTGAAGATGGCGTCCTCAGGGATGCCCACACCCAGGGCAACTTCCCTGAACTGCTCCAGCAGGGTTTCCCGAAGCTGTGGCTCCCGCCCTGCAAGTAGGAAGCAGGGGAGACTCCTAGAACCACAGGTACCTGGGCCGTCAGGGCCTGAGGTTATTTTGCCCAGGGAGTTTCATTTCGGGGAAGTTTGAAAACTATTGGCCAATTCCATTTCTTCGATACCCTTATGGAAACCTCAGCTCCAGAAGGGGAGGAGGTGTCCCTCCCAGGCTCCCCATCCAGGTCTCCCAACTCCCCACACAGCTCTCTTTCCACTGGTTCTTTTAAGGACCTGAAGGCCCTGGAATTCTCTGGAATTTTCAAGATCAAAAGAAGAGGATTCTACCTCAAATGGGAGACTGAGCTCTACCTCCTCTAGGGAGAGTAAATGTTTTCACCTTTCCCTTAACTGGAGTTTTGTCAGAAGGAAAAAGCAAAACTCCCTGCTCTTCCCCACTCCATTTCCCTAAATCCCGGGTCTCCTCCCACCCTCAGCTCCAACGAGTGTATCATGTTCCAGGCCTTTACCATAGAGCTTGGCAGTAATGGTGGGTCCATGGCGGCGGCTGAATTTCTTGGTCAGAAAAATGGCATACTCATCATAGTTGGTGTGGACCACATAGGACTCCATGGTGATGTTCCATTCTGCATGGAAGATGCAGGAAGACAAAAAGATCAGTGGTCAGAAGGCTTCTAGCCTGAGACCCTTCACCTATTCACCCACACATCATCTATTCATCCATCCTTCTGTTCACCCATCCCTTCCATATATTTATTATCCATCTTCACTCTCTCTCTCTCTCCATCCATCCACCTCCTCCATATATTCATCATTAATTCAACCACCATCATTCCATCCATCCATCCTCATCATATATCAATCCATAAATTCATCCATTTTCTTTTTCCTTCTTTTTCTCTCTTTCTTTCTTTCTTTCTTTCTTACCTTCTCTCCTTCTTTCCTTCCTCCCTTCCCTCCCTCTTTCCTTCCTTCTTTCCTCCATCCATTAATCCATCAATTTGTCTATTAAATGATTGTTTGACTGCCCCACTAATCTACCATCATACTTATATTCACTTACCATTTTTTAATTCTCTCACTCATTTATTTATCCAACCATTCACCTACCCAAACATTCAACCCCTGACACGATTATTTGATGCATAGAGCAAATTCAGTAAACATCTGCTGGATTAATGATTAAATTCATGTCCAAGTCCCTCTATCACTTGGCACCATACACACTGTATATGGTAGATGCTTAGCAAATTTTTATCAGCTGACTGCAGATGCCTAACATGAAGACTGATGAAATCTTGATGTTATCCTCAGCATTCAGCACCATCACTCAAATTCTGGATGAGCACGTGCATGGCAGGGCAGGGGCGGGGGGAGGGATAGAGAGAAAAAAAGAAAGAAGGAGAGAGAGAAGGAGAAGGAGGGGGAAATTTGGGAGGGAGGCTAGATGACTGCAGAAAAATGGGAGGAAAAGTTGTAGGGGCAGAGAGGGCTGAGGCAGAAGGAAAGAGAGCTTAAGACATCAGGTATCTTTTAGCAAAGGAGGGAACTGTAGATGTCTCCTTTGACTCAACTTACTGGGTTTGTGATAGACGAACTTTCCATCAGTGCCTGTTTTCTCATAAGCCCCAGAGATCGCCTCACAGACACCTTTCCTGGAAATGAACAAACCAAAAGAAAGGTAACTTCTGGCAGAGACCATGGTCCTGACACCCCACTCTCCTGCAGGGTCCTTCTAAATGCCTTTTTTTTTTTTTTTTTTTTTGTAATTTGGAAAGTAACATTTCCAAATATCTGGTTTAATTCTCACACCAGCCCTGGGAGACACAAATTTCACATGAGGGAACAGAGGGACAGAGAAAAAAAGGAACTAATCCATGCTAACCTCTTGGTAAACCCAGCACTAAAAATCAGCTTCCTTAAGCAAATCTGCACATCATACTTAGGCACCGTGAAGTCAGAATGATGAATTAACACATTAATTCATGTATTACTTTGTGTCTCTCTTGTCTCTCTCTCATTTTCCTCATCTGAGAAATGGGGATAATGATAGCTTCTACCTCACATGGTGGTTGTGAGGATCAACTGAGATATTATATGCAAAAAGCTTAGAGTAAACACTATGCACTTATTAGGTATTATTGTTACAATGATTATTATTTATCTTATTAATATTTAACGAGCAGCATCTATGTGCCAGGCACTGTGCTACATGCTGGGGATACAGAGGAGGGCAGGACAGACCCTGTCCCCTCATGGAGCTTATAATTGAGTGGGGTGGGTGGGCAGGCCAGGGGCAGATGCAGTCAGTGTGAGAATTGCCACAGGGGGCGGGGTGGAGCCCGAGGTGCTCCGAGAACACAGAAGAAGGCATGTAACCTGAACCTGGGTTGGGGGGAGTCAGGGAGGACTTCCTGGAGGAAGTGACAACCTGAGTCCTGAAGGATCCATAGGAATTAGTGCAGGGAGGTGGGGAGAGGTTTTCCGGATAGAAGAAACATCCGATGCAAAGGTCCAGAGGATGGAGGATTCCAGGGACTGAAAGAAGGTCCACTTGGGTGGGTCACAGAGTACATGGCAGAGAGTGGGGCAGGGAACAGTGAATGCTTGGGGGTCGGGGGCAGGGGGGGCTGGAAGGCCACGTTGAAGGAGTTGAATTTTATTCCCAAGGGCAATAGGGAGCTCTGGAAAGGTTTAAGCAGATTTGAGTTTTTGAAAGGTCTTTCTGGTTGCTGGGTGACGAAATGATTGGATGGAAAGTTGGCGATTAGAGGTGGGGAAAAGTGTAGAGAGGCTACTGTAGACAACCAGGAAAGAAAGGGAGGTGGCTTGGTCCAGGGTGGTGGCAGTGAAGAGGAGACAAGTGAACAGACTGGAGGGATTTAGGAAGAGCAGGGACAGGGCTTGATGATGGATCGAATGGCCGTGGCAGTGGAAAGAGGAGTCTAGGACAGCCGTCTCCTACCCAACTTTCCAAGATGGGGGCGGGGTAGAAGTGCCCTTACTGAGCTAAGGGATACCCAAGGAGCAAGAGCAGGTTGGAAAGCAGGCACAGTGTTGGGGGCATTGCCCTTGAGGTGTAGGTGGGACAACTAGAAAGGGATGCCCTGGTGGAGGGCAGCAGAGAGGTCTGGAGCTCAGGGCCGAGTCCTGGCTGGAAGTGGAGACCTGTCACTTTCTAGGATGGGGTGGTGGCTGAAGCCAGGGCAGGGGGTGGGGTGGGGTGGGGGTGGGTCCCCACTCACCGCCAGTGAGTATTAGTCACGCTGATCTCCCTGTCCGTTGCTCCCTCTCCCAGCACCAGCGAGCTCATGGTCATCTTGTCCTTGAACCTCTTCAGCCACGGGCAGGTGGAACCCACGGCCACGTGGAACCATTTCCCGTAGATCTAGGAGGCAGCCACAAGCTCTGAGGATCTGGACCTCGAGGAAGATTTGGAGGACATCTGTCCCCCTCCCTCCTCTCAGTGACTTCTCCTAAGTGATCATGTCTTACAGGTAATTGGAGGCTACAAGGCTTCCAGGGAGGATGGAGCCCTCATGGAGGAACTCCAGGCATCGCGGCCAGCTTAGGAAGGAGATGTGCAGGTGGGCCCCACCTCGCTGGCAGAGGGCCTGACTCTGCTGAGATGCGGGATCTGGGCTGCTCACCTGGACGGGGTCCAAATCTCCAAGCCCTAAGGTTATCATCAACCGCCGCTCCCCAAAAGCAAGGGTCCTGTCTTACTCCTCCGGGGACAGGGTGCTCACCACCTTGCACACAGCCCATTCCTCCGTGTTAGGAAGTATCTCCTTTCCCTAAGCTGTGTCTGACCCAGGGCAAGCCTGCCGCCTCTTTTCTCCTGAAAGAGCCCTCAGGTCCCCGCAGACCCTTCGCCATTCCTGACCACCAGAGGCCCTCTCCTCATGCCTCTCCTTCACAACCCTTCCTCATCCCTGAACATAAGCAAAGTCCTCAGGCCAGCACGGCTACAAGGGTCTGACGGAACCCAGGATGGTGGTGGAGGGGTGGGCCCCGTTCAAGGTCACTCAGTGCTTCGGGCAGAGCTGGGGCTGGAGGGAAGACTCCCCCTACACAGCGCCCTTCCCGGGCCTCTTAATCCCACCAGCCTGACCTCTGTCATGCTTCTCGTCTCCCCATAATCCCACACATAGGGCGGAGGACCCAGGACGGGCTAACAGAGATGCTGCGAGGGAGGTGAGGACTTGAAGGATGAAGGGCTGCAGGGTGGAGGGTCACAAAACCCTCGGTGCTGCTGGGGGCTGCAGGGCAGCAGTTGGCACCGAGGCTTTTCTGGGTGGGTTCTAATCAGAGCATGGGTTCCCCTGGGAACCCGAGAGGGCAGGTTCAGACGTGAGGACCTTTGACTCAGAATGTCAGCCTGGAGGCCCACAGAACGGTGCATGCGGAATTGTAGCTTCAACAAATCCCTGAGAGTCTGAGCAACAGGAAGGGCCCTGAGGGACCCACCCGTGGAGTTCCAGATGGGGAGACTGAGACCCCGGGGCCTAGGACTTGCCCCTCCCCCCCAGCAAGGCCCAGCCGCTCGGACACCCTGCCATCGCTGCCAGAGAGGCCAGCCTTACCCTAGACAGGTCGAAGTTCTCCTGCACTTGGATGTCGTCGGGCAACGTCGTCACAGGGCTGGCACTCACCGCCAGGCAGGCGGTCAGCAGCAGGAGCAGGGCCCCAAGACTCCGCATGGCTCCGGGCTCCTCCGCCTGGGGTGTCACTCACAGGCTCCGTCTGGGAACAGAAGAGCCACCACCTCCCTGCACGAGGCAGCTACGGACTGGGGCTGGGGATCGGGCCTGTGGCTGTAGATGACCTTGCTGTTTGCTCTGTTCAGCCGGGACCAATCAGGGCCCCAAGGCCAGGGCCAATCGATCCCTTGTAGTGCCCAGGCCGGGGTCAGGGTCCCGAGGGGCCAGGGTGGCTGCTTCAGAGGAGCTGCTGGCCAAATGCAAGCCGGTCCTGGTGCAGCCGGGCGCTAGGTTCAGGCCCCACAAAGACTTCCCCAGAAACTCCTCACCTGTCCCAGGTGGGATGAAGAGACGGGCAGCTCCTGGCCCTTCCCGCTGGGTCATTCCACCTGTGAGCCAGGAGGACAAGCCTGATTGGCCCATTTCTCACATGAGAAAACTGGGGCCCGGGGAGAGGAAGTGACTTAGCAGAGACTATAGGGAGGTCTGTGGCAGAGCCAAGACGAGAGCTCAGGTGTCCTGTCCCCAGAGTTCCTTCTCTGACTCGTGGCTTCCCACAACCCTAGCAAATAATAGTAGAAATAATGATGCTCACAGCTTCCATTCACTGAGCACCTGCTATGTGCCGGCTGTATACCAGCACTCTACACCGGCCACAGAATTGATCATCCCCACAACAACCCCATCAAGTAGGTGCTATTTTTCCCCTTTATAGGCAGGGCGTTTGAGTCTCCAAGAGGTAAAGTGACTTGCCTAGGGTCTCCCAGCTGGGAAGCAGCATTGCTGGGAGAGGCAGCATCTGGTGGTGGCTGAGAGCGTGGACTCGGGAGCCAGACTGCTTTCTGTGCCACTCACTGGCTGTGTGGCCTTGGGTGAGTGACTTTACCTCTCAGTGCCTCCATGCCCTCATCTGCAAGTGGGGATAATAGTAGTTCCTGGTGCAGAACATTGTCACAAGGATTGATGGAGTTACCCTTGTAAAGCACTAGGACAGTAGCTGGCAATGGTAAGAGCGGAATGTGTGTGTAACAGGTTGGATGGTGTCTCCCCCAAATTCATGTGCACCCGGGACCTCAGACTGTGGCCTTACTTGCATAATTAGTTCAGATGAGGTCATACTGGAGAAGGGTGGACCTAAACCCAAGGACTGATGTCTTCATAAGAGAAAGGCGGGCAGGGGGGGAGATTTTGATACAGAGACACACAGACACACAAGGAAGACGGCCACGTGAAGACAGAGGCAGAGATTGGAATGAGGCAGCAGTAAGCCAAGGCATGCCAAGGGCTGCCGGCAGAAGCCAGGAAGGATTTTCCCCTAGAACCTCCAGGAAGAATGCGGCCCTCCTGACAACTTGGTACTGGACTTGTAACCTCCAGAACTGTGAGACAATACATTTCTGTTGTTTTACACCACGCAGTTTGTGGTGCTTTATTAATGGCAGCCTTAGGAAACTAGACAGTATCCATTGCATTAAAATATTTAAATGGGAATTTTTTTAAAACCCAGGTCTGTTTGTCTCCATAGATCAAACTCTTGGCAGTGATGTTGCAGGCCCTCTCTAGGAAGAGCCCTTCTCCAGTGGTCAGAACCTCTGTCTTCATTTCCTCCCTGCCCTTGGCACAGAACATTCCACACACACAGTAGCCTCCTTGCTACAGCTGGGAATGACCCCTTCAGACAGGCAGTTCCACAAGGAAGACCCCTGCTCATGTGAGGATCTGGCAGTTCCCCCACAGAGTGGCCCCAACAACTGGTGTGTCATGTCCCTCTGTAAGAGTCGTCAATACATTCGTCTTTCCAGTATCAGGAACAAGTGTGTCTCTAGTCATAATAAGTGAATGTGTTTCCTCTGCTCTGTCACTGGCAGCTTGGCTACTGATGACATTCCCTTTTCACTTTGGCTGCCAGGAAGCTCAAAGCCATGTGACAAATTTAATCATAGCAAGCATCTTGGCTTAGATTTCTGAAACACTTATCTTCCCTCTTGTTCACAAAGTTTCTCAGGCTTTTATGGTTTGGTTTGTGGTGGTAGTAAGAAGGCAGTCTGAATTAAGAGGAGTGCAGACAGCTGGCACCCAGAAGCCTTGACTTGCTCTGCATGACTTTGGGGATGACCTTCCCTCTCTGCAGCCCACTTTCCTCACCTGTAAATGGAAGAAAACAATCCCTGACGTGTCTGCCAAGAGGTCAAGTGAGCAATGTGTGTGAAAGTGCTCTGTAAACAGTCCACTGCCTCACCTGTGTGATGGTCTCAGGATGTCTGTCTTTGGAGAAACCAGACCTGATATAAGAATGAAAAAATAACAATCATGAATAGGAACAGTGCCATCCTACTAAGGTTGCCTACAGTGTACCACGATGGCTCAACCGATCTTCATAGAGGGTCTACATCATTAGGGTTGTCGACCCCATTGGCCCCAGGGGAAGCCTGAGGCCCACGGGGGTGTAGAAGAATCCCGGCCTCTTTTGGATAGGATTGCTCATCCAGCCACACAGCCTCTCCTGGGGGCGGGGGGATGCAGTGGGGTGGGGTGGGTGGGAAGAGGCCCGGAGGATGGGCCCAGGATGTTGATCTCTTCTCCTGCCTCCAGCGATGTTTGCTCTCCTGAGATTATTAACCAGAGCAAACAGAGAGAGCAAACTCTGCCAAAGCCCACCTGGACTTTGAGCTGCTTTTTAAAAATTAACCCCGGGCCCAGGATGGAAGGCTGGCAGTGATCCGGGGTGCTGACCCCTCTTCCCCTTCTGGCCATCAGGGTGGAAGGATCGAGGCTCTGGGGCCTCTGTCCTCCTAGGGGACCCAGGGGTCCAAGTGTCCACTGGAATTGGCCAGGTCCCAGAACCATTTCAAGGGGAGGGCGAGGTCCTGCCCATGCAAGAGGCCTCTGAGCCTCAGAGGTGCCCAGTGCAGGAAGGAATAGAGGCCTGTTTCAGATGAACACTCTGGGGCTCAGAGAAGGAATGGGACTTGTTCAAGGTCACCCAGCTTGGGGCCAAGTTAGGGGCCAAATAGGCCTGACTCCAGTGCCCAGGCTTTCACCCATCGTTTATTCATTCATCCACTCATTCATTCACCAAACATGCACTCCATGCTTGGTGCTGGGGATAGGACAGAAAGCATGACAGACTCCCCAGTGCTCGCCCCCAGGATGGGGGGCAGGGGAGTGAGAAGAAGGTAATAAGACAGGATGGTCCCTGCAGTGATGAGGGGAGCAGCAGAGGCCAGGGGAGAGACTTTGACCTGAGTAGTAGAAATTAGCCAGACAAAAGTGCATGCCTGGGGCGAGGGTGGGGTGGGAGGAGGAGAAGGTGTTCCAGACAGAGGGAACAGCAACTGCGAAGGCTTAGAGGAGGAAGATGGAGAGAGAAGTGTATTTGGAATGCAAAAACAAGCAAACAAGCAAAACCATAGGTCTGCAGCTTGGGAGACAGAGGGACGTGGGGAGAGCCAGGCTGGGGAGGTGGCTGAGGTCCAGCAGGGAGGACTCCGATGCCAGGTCAAGGGGCTTGCTTGTTATCTGGAGTATGTGGGGAGCCCTAGAGAGTTTTCAGAAGTGCTTTCAGATTTTAAAATCGGCTGAGGTGAGTGAGGAGGCAGTGCAAGTGGGAGGCCCAGGAAAGCAACTCTCTAGGAGGCTTGCCAGGAAGAAGGAAGGGGCCGGGGCACTGGGACCCAGCGACTGGACAAGCAGGGACATCAAAGACATTGGGTGGACGTGGTCAAGGTTGGGACCTTCCTCTGCTCATGGTGGAAGAGGGTGGCAGGGAGACCCCACCTCCTCACGAGGAGGTATCCAGCTGCGGGCCTCGCCCCAGTGCCTGACCCTGCCCAGTTCCCTCAGACTCACAGCCACAGCCCCGTCCCTTCATGGGGAAGCTGGAGGTGGCGGCAACCAGGACTCCATGACAGTGATGGGGGAGGGGTGGTTCTCACTGCCCAGCTCTGCCTAGGCTTTGTTCCTCACTCCCCACCCCTGTCCCAAAGAGCCAGGCCACCCAGAGACTTGAGTTCCGGTCCTCGTGACTTGCTGGGTGACTGTGGGGCAGTCCTATCCCTCCCTGGCCTCATCCTCCTCATCTGGGCCTCCAAATGAAGGTAAAATAACTCACGTGACAGGGCTGAAGTAAGCACTGGAGGAGGGACATTTGCGAAAGTGCTCCCCCGTGTACACACCGGAGGGATCGATGTCATCACAGGCACTTAGCACAGTGCGTGGCACCAGGTAAGGGCTCCGTACACAGAAGAAATTACACGCAAGAAGGTGTGAGCATCCCGTATCCACTAGAGGGCAGCAGAGAAGTTCTAGAAAGACCGCTGGGGTTTGTCCCCATTCCTCCGTACAGGCAGGAGGCAGAGGCCTAGAGCAAAGGCCCACGGAAGTGGTAGAACCAGGGCTGGAACCCAGCCTTCCTTGCCCCAAGCCTGCTTACAACCCCCTGGTGAGTGTAAAACACTCAGCTTCTGCCTTGCCTATCCCCAGAGCTGGATGCTTAGATGGGGCCCTTTGAAAAATAGTTCGCTGCCCAGTGAATTCAGTTCTCTTGATGAACCAGAATTGGGTAACGCTGCTCTACACAGCAAGGGCGGCGATAACCTGAATAACCACTTGATTAAGTTCGTACTGTGTGTCAGGCCCCATGCTGAGCACTCTACAAGCATGGCTTACTGAATCCTCCCGTTAAGGTTCAATCATTTTACTACAATGGTAGCCCTACTTTGCAGATAGGGAAACTGAGGCTGAGAGATCAGGTGACCTACTGTCAACGGTCACCCAGCCAGTGAGTAGTGATCCAAACCCAGATCTGTCTCCCTGACACCCAAGTCACTCTGCTGGCCTCCCAGCCCCTTGTCCCCTGATAAACAGTGGGCCCTTGGCTGTGTTCTTTCAGACACCTGGAGCAGAGGAGTGGGTGTCTCCCTTCACTGGACCCCTCACAGCAGGAGTGAGCCTGGTTCTCCCTTCCCCGGCCAAGAGCATGCTCTGTCTCTGCCATAAGACCTGACCCTTCGCTTCTTCCCAGCACTGTGCTGGGCACTTAGGTGCTCAACAACCACATGGTAATTGACTGACTTAGAACTGTGAGTGGAAATGTAGGTCAGACCCCCAAAAAGGACCACCTAACTAGAAGACAGCTGAGGGAGACTGGGAGATTGAAATCACCATGGCCAAACCCTTGAATCACGATCAATGAACGAGCAAATGAACGAGTGACCGGGATACTCACTGGCACAATTTAAAAGGCAAAGATACCTGTTCCCTTGCATCACCAATTTTGAATTAGTCTGTGCATCATGGCTGGGAGGATCCCCACGGCTTCGTCCAGCAGCGTGATGGTTGAGGAGCTGAATTTTGCACCCAGACAGTCCTGGGTTCCAGTCATGGCTGCGACCTCTTCCTGCCTGTTTGATCTTAATTGACTTCAACTTTCTCAACCTGAGTCTTCCCCTGTTAAATGGAGTTAATAAGAGCTCATAGGGGTGTAGAAGAATTAAATGATGAGAAACGTGTCACGTTCTTGCTGCTTGCAGAGAGCTCAGCAAATAATAAATGATAGCCCAGGGTGGAGGGTGCCCTTAGATGTTGTCAATTTAGACTCCTGATTGTGGAAGCAGGTGGCTTAGCCTGCAGAAGCAGCCCAGAAAGTGAGACACTTTGGAGCTGAGGGTTCTTGAGATCCAGCTGCCCCTGGAACAGAGCCTGTGGCCCAGAGCCTGGCTCCCTTTGTACCCCAGAAGAAAGGGCTCCCAAAGGAATAAACTTCCAAAGGCCTGTCTGCATTCAGGAAGAGGACACAGGCGTTTTCCTACTCTTGCAGACTGGTCTTATCTGCCCTGCATTAAAGCAAGACCTCAGGAGGCCTGCCCGACTCCTGGCTGACCGTGTTGACATCACCCAATATCCTTGGAGGGACTAAAACAGCTCTTTTCCGAAATCACGAGGCAAGCCAGACTCCTTGGAAAGTCCCACTGGCCTTTCTTCAATGAAGACAAATGAATCTCTCCCAGTCAGCTTCCCTGGAAGGGCAGTGGGAACACTTCCCTGGATTTTCCACTGGGTGGCCCAGTCCTGAATGGCCACTCTCTCCCTGGAAGAATCCATATTACAAGGCGCACCTTGCAGGAAGGAGTCAGCAGAGCTGGATGTCAAGTTCATGAGTCTGTATAACCAGAGTCCAGATATTGACGCAATTCCTCTCCTGGAAAACAGGACTGGTAGAATGTGCTGAAAGCATTCATTAGTAATAAAAATAGTAATAACAACCAGTATGTATTTAGCACTGACCACATGCCAGGCTCTGTCCTAAACAGTTTACACGGTTTCACTCTTTTAATCCTTGTATCATTCCCCATGAGCACATTAACTTCTCGTAGTGTAAACCAATCGTATCCCCACTTTACAGAGGAGGACTGAGATTCAGAGAGGTTAAGTGCCTTGCCCAGGCTCCCACAGCCATAAGTTGGGCAGACAGGCTGAGCGGAGTGGGTTTGACAAAGTTCTATAGCCTGGAGACCACCCAGAGCCCTGTGCACCACACAAAAGCGGGACGTCACGGGTCCATTTCTAATTCTCTTGGTTCTGGCTAGGCTGCACAGAATCCTCCTTCATTGGGTAGTCTGTGAATAATTATTTTATCTTTGGAGGTGGTGAAGTTTCCTACATGGGGGAAAAGAGCTTGAGAAGTCCATTCCTCTGCCTCACTAAAGACCTCTGTATGGTCTGGCTTTGCTGGGTTGTGTTGGGATTTGATGGAGACTAACTTCTCCAAGGAGGCTGCTCTATTCTGCTCAGTGGTTCCTGGTTGGATAAAAACTGCTCCTCTATTTTCCCTTCCTCTGTGGTCCTACTGTGTGGCACTTGGCATGATGGTTGAAATCATCTATTCAAGAGCCGGACCACCTTATAACAAATCCAACTTTTGCCACTTACTAGCTGTGCGACCTTGGGAAAATTCTGAGCCTCTTCTTGTCTTGGTTTCCTCACCGTAACATGAGGATAACAATAGTACATACTTCACAGAGTTGTTATGAGAAATGAATGCATTACTACATGGCCAGTGCTGGAATGATGCTTGGCAACAGACAAATTTGCTAATTGATATTATTTATTCCATTGCATAGCAACTGTCACTTTGATTGTTCTTTTCCCCCACTTGGCTGGAAGCTCTTTGAGAACAGAGCAGTGGCTCAAGGTCAGGCCAGTGTCCTCATGCCTAGTAGACCAGGCCTGGCCTTCAAGTAGACCAGGCCTGGCTTTCATGTGTGATGAGTGAGAGAGAGTGTGATCAGAGCCAGGGACTGAAGGAAGGTTCATGAGGAAGACACCTATGGCCAACTATTAAAGATTTTTCTTTGCTGGCCAGTAAGTACAGATGTCAGTGATGGCCAGGGGACTTGTAGGTCTGTTGCAGAGCAGGCTTAGAACCCAGGTCTCCTGACGCCAGTCCTGGTCTCCAACCACAGCACCAACTTGTTTACAAGTTCCAGTAGCTGCTGCTCTTGTTTCATAGCAAGACCACCCCCACCTGCCCAACCCCGCTCTGCCATGTTCGTTTGCTTAAAATAAAGGAAGACAAGTCTTTGGAAGCTCAACAAGGAGATGGAAATGGAAAAAATAGGGACACAAAATATCCCTCAGAGGGGCTGAAATCAACCTGTTGTGTACAAAACTGAATAACTATGAATTGGGGCAAATGTGTCATTAGACAAAGGGAGGAAAGACCTTGAGTGAGAGAAAGCAGGATGCGAGAGAAGGCTGAAGCAGATAGAGGGATGGGAGTAAGATGTTCTTGGCAGTTGCATCTTTGGTTGGAATTAACTCTTATGTTCTCTCCACTTCTCGGGGTTTACCTTGGGGTTGGTCACTGAGATGAGATCTTATAGCCTCTTAAACACAAGCATCCACAGGAGTGCTTTTCCTGAAGCTTCTCTTGTCCTACCATAATGCTTTCAGCCATGCTCCCCATTCTGCATTGGCTAAGAGTTGGAGTCCCCAAGGATCTGGAGAACTCAACCAGGCTTCCAGACATCTAGGTTGATCTCTAGATTTGTCAGCATTCTAGAAATTAATGATGGCCTTCCAAGCACTGGTAAACATCCTCACCCCCAGCCAAAGATTCCGGAGAATCCCTCCCAACTTCTACGCAAACTTTTACAATTTCAGAGAACTCTTCTAGAGATTTGGAACTCTGGGAAATTCCTTCAGTGCTTCAGGATTTCCAAGAGCTGCCCCCAACTCTAATGTACCAGAGATCCTCTTCAAAGTTTGACAGTCCTGGAGAACTACTACCCTATTTCATGGGGCCGGAGAACTTCCCGCAATTCCAGCATTCTGCAGAAAGCTTTCCTGTGGAATCTACTGTTCTCAGTAAAAACCACAGGATTTGAAGAGTCTTGATACATTACTGGGGTCCTATGGAATTCCTCCAGGGTTAGGGATTCTGGACAAGCTGCAGTTCTTGAGTAAGGATGCTGATTGGGAGATGGACGCATGGTTTATGTGATGGGGGTAGTGGGGACAAATCGCCTTGAGTCCTGCATCTATCTCTGGGAAAGTAAGTAGCGATTTTGCTGAGCTGGAACCAGGAAACCAGAAAATCGTGGCTGGCTCCAGCGGGAGAAGGAATTGTCCAAACAAGAATGAACCGGCAACAGCCAAGGTCCCCCTGGGTGGTCCCTGTCCATTCTTCCCAAGGCAGCCAAGGAAAGCTTTCACGCTCAGTGCCAGGGGCCTCCTCTGCCTGAGGCTAGAGACCTCCCAGCAAGCAGGGCCACATTAGAGTGAGATAAGGGCTCTGGGGAATGGAGGAGCCCAGGCTCAAACCTGCCGAGCCACACAAGCTGATGTGGCATCAAAATTACCTAGAGTAGAAAAAAGTGGCTTTATGGCATTAGTCTGGCTTGCCCTCCTTCTACCCTTCAGGTCTCTGCAAAAATGTCACCTCCGTGAGACCTTTCTCCTATATAGAATTGCACCCGCCCTGACAGATGGACCTCCCTGCTCTGTTTTGCTCCATAGCATTTATCACTATCTGACTTCCCATGTGTTTTGCCCAATTTCTTGTTTCTTGTCTGTGTTGAGGGTAAGGCTTCTTATGCTTTGTTCAATGCTGGCCCAAAGTTGTTTCTCAATTAAATATTTGTTGAGCAAATTGTTTTGGAACCCAGATTGTCAATTCTGTCTAATTGTCACGTTGACTAAAAGCTGCTTTTGGCTAAATTATCCACAACAGGCGAAGCCTCATGCTAAAATCCTTCCAAATGTCAGTGGATTTAATCCTCATGACTGTCCCATGAGGGGCTACTATTCTTGTATCTATTCTGCAGATGAGGTGACTCGGGTTCAGCGCAGTTAAGTCACCTGCCCAGGATCACTCATGGTAAGTGATGATGTTGAGACTTGAACTTGTGTTGTTCCGTCTACGGACTGAACCCGCCCACCCTGCCTGGCCCAGTGCCTGTGGTGTCTGGCTGTCACCCCACCGCCCTGGGTTCTGCCTCCATGGACTCCAGCCTTCTACAAACACCTCTATTCACAGTCACAGGTCTTGCCTTTCAATCCGTGGCCACTGGGGGCTCCAGCCAGGGCTGACCCTGACACACCCAGCTTCAGGGCCCAGCTCTGCAGAGAGGGGCTCAGGAGTCAGGGCCCCGGGAGTGGGGAAGGCTCCGAGCGTCCCAGGAGCCTGCCCCAGGTCACACTGCACACTCAAGTGTAGCTTGGAGACACCTTGCTTTTATCTTTGGGTCCTTACTTACTTCCCCTGGGAAAATAGGGCATAATTAGGGAACGTTCCCTGGGCTAGTTTCCACAGCAGTGGGGATAAGAGTGTTGGGTCTTTTCTTGCTTGGTCTGGTGCTGGGGAGTGGGGCGGGGGCAGTCGGAGTTGATTTTCTCAGGCCAGGCCTGTGGGCAGGTCCAAGCACTGTTCCAGATGATGGATGCGACCCCTCCCCAGGGGTATCCCCTGGCGCTCTGATTCTCCCCAGCAGCTCCCTGGCTTGTCCTCCGGTCTCCGCCTGCCCCTTCCCCAGTGCTCCCCAAGCCCGTAGCTGAGGGTTCCCTGAGGTTGAAGTTGTGTCTGTCTGTCTGTCCCCCACCAGACTGTGAGCTCCCCAGGCAAAGCCAGCTTGTCCCTTGTCTGTCTTCTTTGCCACCTTGATTTACAGTTGATGCCAGTGGTGTCTATTGAATGAATGAGTGAATGTATGAACAAACAAAGGAATGAGCCACGTGGGTCTCAGTTTCCCTAACTATAAAATGTGAGAGTTAGGTTAGCCTCGTGGCTCTTTCTGCATTGAGGTGCTCCCACGTGCATCCCCAGTTTCTCATGTCACATCTGGACTTACCCCTAACTGTAGACCCACTGCATCCTACTGGGCACTGTGCTGGGAACCATGAAATTCTTAACCTCCTTGACCCTCATTTAGAGATCAACAGGACAGGGAGCCATGTCTAATGGACTATGTCTTATTGACTGAAAACCAGAAAGTGGTCCAGGGAGGATGCAGGGCTTGCCCAGGGTCTCAGAGCAGATCTGCGGCATCAGAACTCAGGCTTCATGATCCCTCCAGCACCAGGACACATGCAGCTGGGACAGAGAGTGTGAACCCCTCGGTCCACCACCTGCCCCAGCTCAAGGCCAAATCAGTTTCCCCCAGGCCTCCTCCATGGAGATGCTCACCATTCAATTTCCCCATGCCTGCCCAGTGGCATAGAGTAGTCGCTCAATGAAAACTTGTATAATACATGAAAGGAAATGGGAACCTGAAATATTCCTGATCAGAAGGGCAAGGGGACACACACCTCTGCCAGGAGTCCTTGCCTCCTCTTCCTCAGAACCCCCACAAGAGCCCCTCCTCTCTGGGATTCCCTCAAGGGCAAGTCAGAGGACAGGACCAACCAGACTTGGAGCTGATGCCTCTCTTTATTCATTTATTTCACCACTGCTACCTGGTTTCTCCTGAATCTGGTCCCATTTCTCCTGGTCTAGGCTAGCATCCTCCCTTTGCTTCCCCAGACTGCCCCATCAGCCCCCACCCCCATGCCTCAGGAACTGCCTTCTGCCCAGCCCAGCTGCAAACCGGAGCAGCAGCTGCTATATCCCATTTAACAGATGGGGAGACTGAGGCCCAGGAGTGCAGAGACCAGCCCTAGGTCACATGGTGGTCTCCTGGGTTCGCACTTTGCCCTCAGCAGGAAGGGAGGACCCGGCTGGGGCTTCATGTGCCTTCGCTGGGGTGTGGCTGGCTCCGGCCACATCGAAGGGAGCTGCCGATTTGGTCTCTGAGGGCCTCCAGTCTCCGGGCCAAGTTTGGAACTGCAGCCCCACCTGAGGGACACAGTGAGACTTGAGGCCAGCACTCCCTTGGGCCCTGCCTCACCCAGGCCCATCAGTGTCCCAACATCCTCTGGGGAAGCCTCAGGTGGGACCCACTCCCCTCCCCCTGCCATGTATCCCACGGGCTCCAGCATACATCTGGGAGTGCAGGTGGCCCTAGGAAGAGAATTCTAAGTTCCAGAAATAGAAAGATCTTAGAACTCTCACCTCTTAGTATGCCCCCTATTTCAGAACTGGGAAGACTAAGGTTTGGAGAAGGTGGTTGAGGCCCAAGATCCCAGAAAACACTGGCAGCCCTTCCCCTGCCCCTTTCTTCACCTCTAAGCACTGGCGATGTGTTCAGGGGCCCCATGGGCAGGGGAGGTGCAGAGGGTACCACTTCCTCCTTGGTCAGCATTTCTGCCAGGACCTGGGTCTGAATCCAGTCGCTGTGACTCCTGGGCCAGGGTGGGTTGGGTGGTGGGAAGCGAGCCTTCACTTTCCCGGGCCTCCTCCCCCCACCCACCCCAGTGCCCCAGAGCCGGACCCACCTCTCTCTTGAACACTTGGCAGAGCCAGGGCTACATGGGGGCACCCAGGGCGGGGGACGGGCAGGCAGGGGCATGTCAGCTGGGGCCTTAGAGCCAAACACCTGCAGGAAAGACCAGAGCCCACACTGGGTGCCCTCAGCCCTGCTTCTGTGCCCCACTTCCCTGGTGCCGACCATGACACCACCATCCCTGCCGTACCTGCCCCATGGGGCACTAAGAATGTCAGGTGGGCATGGGCATAAAGAGGTGGGGTCATGGTCACTTTTTCTGTGGGCAGTGCGTGGCCCTTGTGACGTCCTCTCTGGAGACAAGGAACTCCATGAGGGCAGGAACCATGTCAGGTCTGTGAATCCTCAGTGCCCAGAACAGGGGCTGCCATGAAGCAAGGAGCTTAAGAAGGGTTATTGAATGAGGAAGTGAACACTCATTCACTAAGTAAATGCGTCCATTAACTCATTCATTAAGTAAATGCATAAATGAGTAACATGTAAGTGAATGAATGAATAAGCAAACAGCAGAGCAAGTTCCTGAAAGAAGGTAGGATGGGGAGGAGGGGCAGGAGAGGTAAATAGCTAGGCAGAGAGAACCCTAGGCAGGGAGAATCCAAAGCCAGCCACTCCCCACTATGACCCAGCCCGGCACATCAGAGTCCCCAGAGTTCTGGAGCCTTCCAGACTGCAGACTCCCTAGATCCAGGTCTCCAGCTTGCCAGCCTTCCCTCCCCCAACCTCGGCCTTTCCTACCTGGGGCAGGTGGAGCTCCCTCTGTGGGTAGGCCCAGTGGGCCAGTGGCGCTCGGCACAGGGGGCAGAGGTGGCAGCAGGGGCAGGGGCAGAGAGGCGGCAGGGCCTGCAAGAGGCTGAGTCAGGGGCTCCGTGACATTCCTGCTCCTCCCCTCTCCGGGCTGGGCAGAGACTCACGTGGCAGGGGGGAGGTGGCACCATCGCACAGGGACACGGTGGGGCTGGGCCAGGGCCCGGCTGGTGAAGGTAGCAGGCAGAGAGGAGGCGCCTGGAAAGAACAGTGGGGTCTGTCTGTCTGTAGTCCTCAGTGCTACCAGCAGGCTGGCACCCAAGTCCCGCTTTTAACAAACACTCATGGAGTGCTTACGATACGCAGGCACTGTTCTCAATGCTTTACATATGAACTTATTCAATCTGATCTTTAAAACAACCCTGGAGGACCTCCCTGGTGGCGCAGTGGTTAAGAATCCACCTACCAATGCAGGGGACACGGGTTCGATCCCTGGTCCGGGAAGATCCCACATGCCGTGGAGCAACTAAGCCCGCGAGCCACAACTACTAAGCCCGCGTGCTACAACTACTGAAGCCGGCGTGCCTAGAGCCCGTGTTCCGCAACAAGAGAAGCCACTGCAATGAGAAGCCCGCGCACCACAACGAAGAGTAGCCCCCGCTCGACGCAACCAGGGAAAACCCGCACACAACAACAAAGACCCAACGCAGCCAAAAATAAATAAATAAATAAATAAATAAATAAATAAAAACAAAAACCCTGGAAGGCAAGTACTATATCATTCCCATTTTACAGAAGAGGAAACCCAGGCAGTGAGAGGCGAAATGACTCACCCAAGGCCACACAGCTGGTGGCAGAGCTGGAATCAGAACCCAAGGGGTCTGGATCCAGAGGTCAGACCTAGCCGTTTCACTGAGCCACCCCTTTCCCACCTGCCCTCCATCCAAAGACTTGTCTCCGGCCGCGCTCACCTCTCCAGCTCGTGGACCTGCTGGGCCAGGATGCGCTGCTCATCTTGGGCCAGGTCCCGGCTGCTCTGCAGCTGCCTCTTTTCTTTCCTACGAAGAGCAGGCCCCGGGACTATGACAGGAGGCAGGGCTGGTGGGGGTTATCAGTCAGCCCCTCTTCACTGCAGCACAGTATGAGCCCCAGGAGGCAGGTGGGGACAGAAGGGGAGCCAGGGACCAGGGAAGGGAGGAAGGCCAGCAGTGAGGGGCGGGGCCCTACCTGAGCCTCTCGTTCTCCAGCATGAACTCCTGCAGCATCCCATAGAGGTTCCGCTGAGCCCAGGCCACCCGGGCCCCAATGAGTCCAGAGGCTGCAGGGAAGAGGGAGGTGGCTCGAGCCCCAGGAGCCCCAGACCCTATCCTCATCTCGCCCCACCCCCAGGGAGCTGATACCTTTGGGGTCCATTTGGCCCAGTTGGGACCGCAGGCGATGGTTCTCCTCCTGGAGCTGCAATAGCTCAGTCTCCAAATGCTGGGGTGGCTTTGCCACAGGGGACTGCAGAGAAACAGACCCAGAGTTGCTGCTTGTGGTTGTAAACGTTTCACACTGCACAAGGGCTCTGGGGTTGCAGAGTGAGTGGAGCTTAAAATCCAGCCCATGCTCCACTTGTCAGCCTTGAATCCTGGCCCAAGGCTGCATCCATTTGGAGGGGGCACCTTGTCCTAACAGCATTAAAGTGCCATGTGGCCTCAGCTGTATGCCTGGAGGGCCCGCTCTAAGCTACACCCTGTCCAACCCCAAACTCAGCTCTGTTCAAACCTTGGCCCAGATTGTGACCCCAAATAAGACCCCACGTCAGACTCCAACTTAACTCAGACTTACCATGATACCAGCTTGGACGTTGGCCAGACCCTGAATCATATTCCTAATCAGACTCCCACCCTAGACCCGCCGTAACCCTGACCGTGACCCGACACCCCCCCCACCCATAACCCCATCATCAAGATCCCGACCCTAATCCCAACTCTGACTCAGTCCCAGACTTCAACGTGACACCAACTCAGTCTCCAGCTATTGCCTGATACCCCACCCTCTGCCTGCATCTCTCTCCACTCGCCTTGGGGGCCTGGGGCCGAGTGGTGATCCGCTGAGCTCGGCTTGCATATCGCAGGGTGCTGAGGGTCTCGGGAAGGCACTGGGCTGAGGGGGACACGCAGGCCACCTGGGGAGGACTGCCCCTGAGTGTTCCTCTCTGGGAGCCCTCCCTCAGGACCCAGCCCTCCCTGCCAGTCCCCCTTAGGTACCATGAGGGTCACCCCACGCCCCCCCAGCGAGTCCGCCAGCAGCTTGGTGAGCTTGCTGTCCCGGAAGGGTATGTGGCTCTGCTTCCGCTGTGGGTCCAGCAGCAGGGAGATGCAGTGACCTGGGTAGGGAAGGCAAGGTTACCCTTCATGTCCAAGGCCACCCAGCTGGTACTCTGCAGAGCCAGGATCTCCACCCAGGCTTGTAGGTCTCTAAGATATCTCTTTCCACGTGATCTCATTACGCATTCAGATTGGCCTCTGCCACCAGACTGGGCTCCATCCCTGATCCCCAGGGCCCACCGAAGGGCCTGGCACTTGGCAGGGGCTCAGGAAATGTCTGACAAATAAATCGAATGAAGAGGCATTCCCTATGCGTCTCCCCATGCATGCACAGAGGAAGGCCAAGGCCCCAGCTGTTAAGGACCTCAAGGCCCAATGACCTGGGGGGTGGGGAGGTGGGAAGACAGGTTAGTGCCCTTCCCCTCACTGGGCCTCAGTCTTCCCAAATGCAACAAGTGACAGGTTGAATGTCTGAGGGCTCACACTCTGCACTTGAGTGTTTCTACCTCCCCAGTTAGAATGTAACTGTATCCTCAGGATTTATAGATCCATAAACAAAGTTCTAAGAGGGAAAGCATGAGACAACAGCAAGCCGAGGCTGGAGGGAGGCCTGTGGCTTCTGGATCACAGCTCTTTAACTCTCCTCCATGCCCTACAACTCCTCTGGTTTCCCCCACTGTGGACAGCTATGGGTAAGGCACAGAGGAGGGATTCAGGAAGTCAGTCCAGCTGGCCCCAGATCTCACCCAGGGCCAGCAGGCTGCGGTTGATGCTGTTGGCCTCAAGCATCAGCTCCCCACGGGATCCTGTGGCCGCCACCTTCTCACTGCCAGCCAGGTCTACAAAGCACAGCTTCCCCCCGGCAGGGGGTTCCCCGGGATCCACAGGAGGCATCTGCTGGGGTTGGGGGAGCAGGGCTTGATGGGGACGTGGGAGGGGCTGTCCCCATCAAAGCCACAAGGCCAAGGGTTTTCACCATTACCTCTTGTGTACGCCCAAGTTGTTTTATACATCCAGAGGCAGACCCTTGCTGGGTGGCCCTGGGCCAGCTCCTTCCCCAAGCTGAGGCACTCACAGTTTGGTGGCTGATGTATAGTGTGAGCAGGGCATGGCTTCGGCTGGAGGCCTGGTTCATGGTGTGAGCTGAGCTCCTTCGACGGCTAAGACCTAGAGGGGAAAAACATATGGAGCTGGACATGGTAGGAAGAGCAAGTGGTCACCAACAAAGAAAAAGGAGCAAAGGCATCCTGGTAGAGGGCCCAACCAGTGCAAAGGCACAGAGGCAGGAGAGTGGAATGATGGCTGCTGGGTCGGGTTCTAGCACAGATGGGTGAAAGGGGGCTGGAGAGAACTGACTGGAAGAACGTCAGTCTGATTCACATTTTATCAACATCTCTCCCACTGCTGTGTGGACGGAGAGAAACTCAGACAAAGAGATCAACTGGGAGGCATGGCACAATGCTCGGCCCGAGCCCAGAGTCTCAGTGTCCCTGATGCCAGCCACAGTAGGTGCTCAATAAAAATCTGATGAATGGATGAATGAGAGTGGAACGGAAGGGCCTTTAGGCTAGGCTAGGAGGTATGGCCTTTACTCTCAGGGCACTGGAAAGGTCTGGAAGGGAAGAGGGATGTGGTTTGCTACATGGAGAAGCATGGACTGAAAGGAGGAGACCCTTCCAGGGCGTAAAACTGAGGCCTGACTGAGGCAGAAGCCCAGGGCTGGAGAGGAGGGTGGGAAGAGTCTGGAAGGCAAAATCAGCAGGCCTGGGGGGTAGGGGTGGGGGACATTCTTGGGCTGTATCTGAATTGTTGGTTTGCTGGCTCTTTTCTCCCACAAGGGTCATCTCTGAACCCACAGCTCCAGCCTGGGGCCCCAAGGGCACTCAGTGAACAGGTGAAAAATGGGCATCTCTCGTACACCAAAGCTCCCCTGAAATAGCACGCACCCATCTGCAGAAGTTCCATCAGGGCCCCCAGACTCCCAAACTCCACCACCCGCAGCTGCTCCACATAGAAGCCCCGGGTCTTGTTCCAGCGAACAGGGAGGGGCCGGGGAGCCCCTAGGCTCAGCAAGTCTCGAACCTGAGAGAGGAGGGTGGAGGGTGAGGGAGGGGCCTCTCTGAGTTCTTGCTTCATCCACCCCGAGACCTTATGGTCGACAGTCCCCCATCTATTCTGCCCCTTGACCCAGCCTCCTTGGAAAGAAATGCCTCCTTTTCCTTGTGGGCTGTCTTTCTAGCCTTCTCAGTCCCCCACCTGCTCATTGTAGATCTCCAGATAGGAGGCATGGAGAGTGACAGGGGCACCGAGGTGCTGCACGCGGTCGAACAGCCAGGCGAAGGTCCTCTGCATGATGCCGGCCAGGCTGGGGGGTACGGGCACGCCCTCCCCCTGGGGGAAGAAACAGCTGAGCCTGGGGCTGGCTTACCACCACCACCGCAGTCATAATTACCCTTTGTAGAGCACTGTGCCAAATTCCCATACAACATCACCTTTAATTCTCAGTCAGTACTATCACTTCCATTTTACAGATGAAGAAACTGAGAGCTAGTAAGTAAAGGGGACACAATTTGAACCCAGGTGCTCTAGACTGGCCAAGTCCCTTCACCTCCCTGATCTTCAGTTTCCTTGTCTGCAAATAAATGGGGCTGGGCTTCATCGTCCACGTCCCTTCCCTCTGGGAGTCTGCGCTGCCTGCGGCTCCCCAGGGCTTCTCGCCCACCGACCCCTGACCCCCGGGGTCTCCGAATGCGATCGGCCCACCTGGGGAGGAGGTCCGGTCAGGGTGTAGGTCTTCCCGGAGCCGGTCTGGCCGAAGGTGAGGACGGTGCAGGAGAAGCTGCGGGCCGCAGGGGTGTGGCTGTACCCGGGGGCGGGGGGGGGCGAGGGGCGGGGCCGTGCGGGGAGGGGCGGGGCGTCATCGGGCCTCACTCACCCGCGCACCGCCAGGTCGCCCAGGCGCCGCACGCCGCAGGCCCGGAACACGTCCTCTTGCGTGCGCGCCCCGTCCAGCACTGCGCCGAAGCGGAACGCCACGTCGGGGCCCCCGCCCGGGGGGCTCACCTGGGAGAGGGGGCCGTGGAGAAGGGGGCGGGGCACTCCGGGGAGGGCGGGGCTTACCTGGGGGAGTGCGGGACCTGGGGGAAATTGGCCTGGAGGGACCTGGCGTCTTCCCGGTAGGTGTTTTTTGGGGAGTTCGGAGGAGGTCCTCACCTGCAGAGTCCGGGTCCCTGAGCAGTGCAGCACGCTCTGCTCCCCTCGACGCAGCTCCGCCGCGCTCATGGGACGCACCCTGTGGTCCGAAGAGGCGGGGAGGGGGCGGATGGTCCATCCTGAAATCTCCATCAGTGCCTTGCTCGCTTGGACCCCTCCTAGCCAACCTATACCCACCTGAGCACCACCTGGATGGGCGTTTCTGGCCCCTCTGGCCCCTGCTCCAGGTTCCGCGCGGGGTCCCTGTGGCAGCAACGCGAGTTAACCATCCCTGCGCCAGCGGCTCCTTGAACCTCCCGAAATCTGTACTTACCCGTCGGGGGACCCGCGTTCCTCCATGTTCTGCTTTGCACACGGGTTAGCTCCGCCCGAGTCTCGTTCTTTTCCCTCCCCAGTACCCTCCCCCTTCACCACACTGGGACTGGCTATACACACCTTACATCCTCCACCCTCATCCCCCCCTTCCCAGGCAGCCATCCATCCGGAAAGGCTGGGCCTGCCCAGGGCTAGCTAGTTAAAGATTTACCCACCGCCACCTCTGTGGTGGAGAGAGTCTGTAGCTAGGGGACTCTGGAGTCTGAGGATCACTTGCCCTTGGCCAGTCCCATCAGGATGGACCACCCAGACCAGCCTCCTCTGTGCACAGATGGGGAAACTGAGGCCGGGATGGGAAGGACTCAGCCAAGGCCGCACAGCAAGTCTGGGCAGAGCATGGACCAGGCTCTTCCTACTTTCTCCACGTACTCCTCCAGTTTTGTAATCTTCCTCCCCACCTTACCCCTCCCCAGCAGTTCCAGCTTCCTCCAGCTCAGAGCCCCGGCAGGGGAAAGTGGTCTAGAGGGGTGGGAGGGGCCCAGGTCTCAGTTCCAGGAAGATGTGGCTGGATTGAATTCCTTGAACTGAGCTGACAACAGGCTCTGAAACATCTGGTTAAACTTTGGGCCACCTGCCTCTCCAATGCCAGAGCTGATCCAAGGCCAGGGAGGTTGTTTAACTCTCTCCTGGCTTGGCTGATGAGAGCAGCAGAGATGTCTGTGAATATGCTGGGGCGGGGCAATCACCCATTCAGTGCCATTCTTCATGCAGGGCACCGGGTGGAGGAATCACATGCAGATCCTGCCCCTTCCAAGCTCATAGTCGTGCTAGGGAGACAGGTAAGTGCAATCTAATGTGCAGGGGTATGGAGGAGGGGGTGGGATTCAGAGGCCTGTAGGAGCAGGGAGGTGAGAGTGGTGGATGAGCGTGTTCCAGGCAGAGGGAGCATCCTGCAGGAAGGCCAGGATGGGGTGGGGAGATGTGTGTGGCATTGAGAGCTGGTTTGAGGCTGGACTCAGCTCACGAAAGGCACCTCGAAGAATCTGGACTCATTTCTCGGAGAATCAGGAAGCCAATGAAGGGTTACCAACAGGGAAGTGACACCATCAGTAGGTATTGATGGTTATAATTATTGCCATTCTGGCTATCTCTGCATGTTCTCTGAATATTTCTGTAAATTCCTCTTCCTTCAAACAATCATTAGAATGAAAGCTCTAATAATCACCCCCTCTCGATGAAACACGCTCTATACCACCACAAATGACAGCCAACTATCAGAGCCACCCAAGTAGCAAATGATTTCTCTTGGGTGGCAGTGAGTTCCCCATGCACTGGAGGCATGCAAGCAAGAGCCCAGTTGACCTTTTGGTTTTATAGGGCCTTCTAGCTAGATCTGCAGGGAGAATTAGGTAGAGCAAAGAGCCACTGCCTCCAGCTCTGCCACTAACACACCGCAGAGCCCTGGGCAAGTCATTTCCCCTTTTAGCCTGTTTCCTTCCTATGAAAAGAGATTAATGATCCTGCCCTTATTTTATATAGTTCTGTGATTTCAGTGAAACTATATTTGAAAGTGATTCATATATTGTAAAGAATTATTTAAAAGCAAAAATAAAAATCCCCAGATGATCGCCAAGATTCTTTTCAACTCTGAAGTTCCTTAATCTATTCTATTTTTTGAATCCTTGAGGTGGATAGGACAAGAATTACCATTCCTGTTTTTCAAATGAAAACAAAACAAAACAGGAAGATAGAGATAGGCAGGGGAAGTTGTCTAAGGGGAAAATAGCTGTAAATGGCCAAACTGAGAGAGTTTAAATCCAAAACCAGGAACTCTAAGTTCTTTGCTGTCTGCTGTGGCAGGTTGCTTTTTCAGTCGTAAACCCAGTAAGTGAATGAGTTGCTCCTTTAAATGCCCTTAAAAGGGTTAAGGACTATGAGTCACTCACATCTTAGTGTGCATTGGTTTGATCAGATTGCTGTTCCTCCTCAAATTGGAGTGAGGGGAGCCACACTGAAGGGATTTTGAGAAAAGTGCAGAGACAAGGGACATGTGCACTCTGGGGTGTGACGAGCGGTTTGGTCGGGACTTTTACACCAGGCTCCCAACCTGGATCCAAATGTGGCCATCACTGAATGTCTACAAGCAGGAGCAAAGTTCTGGTTCTGGTCTCTAATGGTGAATGTGAACATCTGCTACCCTTATATTGAGCACTCATGCAGCAAATTTTTATTAAGCCTCCTCTATGTGCCAGGCTTCCAGGCATTTGAGATACACTAGTGAACAAAACAGACAATGCTAAGTGTTTGTGGGGATATGGAGCACCAGGAACTTACACATTACAGGTAAAAGCGTAAATACAACCATTTTTTGGAAAACTGTTTGGCAACATCTACTAAAGCTAAACATATACCTGTCCTATGACCCAGCAATGCCACTCCTAGGTCTGTGCCCAATAGAAATGAGTGCATATTTCCACCTAAAGACATATACAAGGACATTCTTTGTAGCTTTATAGTCATTTTAGCCACCACCTCCATCACCACTACCACTATTTCTACCTCTATCTTTGTCATCATTACTGCCACCATCACCATTACCCCATCACCAATACCTACCAGCAGTGCCCATAATCAGCACTGCCAATAACCAGCAGTGCCCATAATCATTAGTCACTGCAGCCACCATCTCCACCATCATCATTGTTACCATTGTATGTAGTCTGTGTTTATTCACTTGAGAAAATTCAAGATGCATTACCTGGGCCCCAAGCCCCTCATTGACCCTGATGCTGCCTGTTCCCACAGCTGGGACTGAGTCCCTCTGTGTCCACCTCCCCTCTTCACCCTGTTTTGAGCTTGTCCTCCACTTCCAGACCGCCCCTTTTCCTAGGGAGCCGTGGGACTCCTGTAGTTGAGGGAGGGATAGAGAGAAGGCATGTACAGAAGCTCAGCACATCTTAGAAGCTGGCTGGCCCCTGCAGGGGTGCATCGCCAGGCCTCACTAGAGGGCAGCAGAGCATCGTGCCAACACGGCCCCAGGTTTCCTCACAAAGGAGGCTTTGTCAGCGCTCTTTCTATACATTTTCTCCTGAGCTTGTGCACTGTGGAGGGGCTGGCCGGCCGTGTGCTGTGGACAGAGACGAGCAGGCCCTCAAGAAGTGCTTCTCGAGGGAATGAATAAAAGCCACGTTGAGCAACCAGGGGACCCTCCCACACACACCCTGCTCCTGGTTCTAGCCCCTTCAGTCCACTCTCCTCCCTTCAGCCCCAGCCATCCCCCCACCCCTGAGAAAACCCTACCCTGATCCCTGGGGCTTCAGAATGAAGTCTGAGGTCCCCTGGCTGGGACTGAAGGCCATTCAGACTCAAGGCCATTTGGGCTCTATCTCCAGCTGCCCCCTCTGGCTGTCCGTCTCCACTCCCCACAGCCCCCAACCCCTGCATCCTGTGCTCCAGCCCAAAGCTTTCCTAGGCTTTCCTTTGATCCCTTTAAACCTTTGCCCCTGCTGTTCCCTCTGCCAGGAGCGCTCACTTCTACCTGGTGGATTTGTCCCGCAAGCCCTCCCATCCATAGAATGCCTCTCCTCACACCCCCCGACCCACGAGGTCAGGCTGGAACCACATCTGTGTCCTCACGACCTCCTGGCTTCCCTCCGTTACAGTGCTGATCACACTGCATTGCGCTTCCTCTCTGTCGGGCAGCAGGGACTCTGTGGGCTTCATCCCTGGAGTCTCTGAGCCAGGGCCCTGCATGCAGTAGGAATTCAACAAATGTTGGTCGGAAGAAGGGAAGGAGCCGGGAAGGAGGAAAGGAGGCTGGCGAGAGGGCTGCTGGATGCATCCCTACATCCCTCCCTGACCTCCATCTCTCCTCCCTCCCTTCCTCTCAAGGCTAACCACAAACTCTCAGCTTCATGATGTAAGGACTCATTTAGAGACCCATTTATCATAGAGATCATCAGCTCCTGCCACAAAGCTGCTCTCAAATGTGCCCAGAAGCTGAATGACACTCTCCCCAAGCTAGCCTCTTGGACCCAACCATGTGCTACAAATTTAGAGCTCCCAGAGGGTGGAGGACAGGCTCTAGGGGGCCCTGGTAAGCCCGGGTGTCAGTGCCCTCTGCTCCTCCCGACACATTACACAGGAGGGCTCGTCCCCATTTGTGAGGTACAGAGACTGAGGCCCTGTGGGAAGAGGTTGAGCCCAGCCTGGGGCTCACCCTGCCAGACAGACTTGCATTGGATTGAGGTGGAAGAAAGATGATAAGATCAGTGAGGAGGATGGTCTCCCTTTATCACACGACACCCATCTGTCATTGCTCCACTTGTATCCCCCGTGGAGGAAAAGCCAGATGGGTCCAAGGACTGTTGTGAAATTTTCCAAACAGAGCTTGCTGTAATCTTTAATTAAAACGTCAATGTGGGCCACAGGACTCATTTCACAAAATTCTCCAAAACAGGGACCTTAAGGGATCACTGAAAGAATGTCTCTCTGGCCCCCTACCCCATTTTGCAGATGGAAAAACTGAAGGGGTCCAGCACGGGCTAGAGCAACAGTTGCGTTCGTGATCAAGGGTAATGATTTTAGGACAAGATGGAGAGAGTAACCCCTTGGCACACCCAGGCCACCACTTCCCCTTAAATGCCTGGCTCCTCTCCTCCGAAGCCTCACACGGCTTCTCTGCTGTGTATGGTGGGTACCGGCAGCCATGCCAGGCTTTCTGCTAGACAAGGAGCTTGGTGAGGGTAGGGATCCCATCCCCATGCCCAGCACAGGGCCTGGCACAGAGGCACACTCACTGTCTGTCTGTCTGTCTGATGAAGGCATGAAGGTCCGGCAAGAGGAAATGATGCTGCCTGAAGGGTCGTTGTGAAATCAAAGGACCCAGGGTTGTTGAAACTCCTGTTGTTTCCAGGATCTCAGCTCTTCTCCCTAGAAACAGAAACAGCTTTCCCCAGCCTCAGTCCACCCACTGCTCACCCAAGAATAACTTACCTGTGAGCTGGATATCTTCTCCTAAAAGCAATAATGTTAATATGTAAGAAAGTTAAGGGGCGTTAAGGACCATCTCTTGCACACTGATGCCTCATGTGTCTGGAACCTTCTGGGTCAGAGGCCCAGGAGTTAATATTTATTGAACACTGGGTATTTTTTCTACTTTAATTAGTTTTCAAAACAATCCTCTGGATTGGCACTATAATTGTGCCCATTTTACAGGTAAGGAAACTGAGGCTCTGAGATGTTCAGTAACTTGCCCAAGTGGTGTAGTGGGGATCTACACCCACTAAGTGGTATAGTGGGGATCTGCCAGTTGCCAGAACTTGTGCTCTGTCCTCTACTCTCTGCAGCCTCTTCCTGTGAGCTGTTCTGCAAAGCTGAACTTGGATAACTGAAGTTGACCTTTTACGTACACAATTCGTCTTAGTTTTACCATCTCTCTTGCAACATGCTCCGTATTGGCTTTCACACCCCCCTGCCTTCTTCCCTGAGGAATGTTGAGTGATACTTTGAGGCAGTGGAGCTCCTCCCCTGGCATCAAAATCACCTGGGGACTCCAGGCCGCACCCACAGAGATTCTGATTAATTGGTTTGGGGGTGGAGACCAGGCATCAGTGTTTCCAAAGCACTCCAGATGGTTTTAATGCACAGCCAGGATTGACAACTGCGGCTTTCAATTGTTCTCGATGACCAAGTCATCCCACTCAGCGTGTGTGTTGGGCTATGTTCTGGTAGAGTGATTTCTCAGATCCTGATGGGCATTTTGAGACCTTGTGTCTGTTTTATCTAGAACATCTACCCTTCTCTTGGGACCAGACTTCCGGATAAGCCATCTCATTGCTGCCCGAGCTTCCCTCTTTTCTAGCTTAGAATCCACTGAACTCATGGAAAAGAGAAGAACTGTCCACAGGCCCTGCCTGCAGGGACCATGGGATCCATTAACAGTTTTCCAGATTTTTCTTCCTTGCTAGATTTCCTCTACACAGGTGACAGAAAGCTGTCCAATGTGTGAGGCGAAGCTGCACGTTCAATTTGAATGTGAATTAAGCACATTCAAAGCACCCACTTTGTGCCAGGTCACAAACTATGTGCTAACAATCCACTGTGTCGTTGGTGTTGTTTGGTTGAGCATAGAGAAGCTGCATCCTCTCCCAAGAAGTCCTCCTGGATTGGCATGGGAGCCCTCCTCTAAGGACCCACACCCTCCCACAACTACCAGCCCCAGGACCTGAACCCATCTAGTGGGGGTAGTGATGGTGCAGCAACATCTGTCTGCCTGGGAGAACTCTAAGTTCTCTGAGGGCAGGGACTGGTTGGTGAATCCGGGCATGTCTCTTAAACTGAACTACTCATAGCAGCTGGAACCGAATGCCATGGGAACACCGGCGAGGAAAGGGAATCCTGACCAGAGAGCAAGGGCTGGGGAATCTGGGAAGATTTCCTGGAGGAGGGAGCATTCAGACAGGCTTTAAAAATGGGTGGAAATTGGGACAGGCAGAAGGGAGAAGAAGAACATTTCAGGCAAAGGGAACAGCACGAGCAAAGGCCCAGCAGTGGGACAAGTTGAAGAGCAAACTGTTGCTTAGTGGGATCAAAGGCCAGGGAGTTTGGTGGGATCATACTCAAACTGCCAGAAGATAGATGTTTCCATGGAAGCCCTTGTAATGGTTCTGGCTATAAACGCATCTTCACTCACTCTTCCAGATGAGCAGAGCCTGGGGATGATGCCCTAGTGCCCCTCCTTGAAATTATTCAAGCTCTTCCCAGGAAGCCTCGCCCACCTTATCAGCATGAGGCCGCTGAGTTCCTGCCTGGGTGGGTGCCAGGCCCCACTGCTGACTCGCCCCTCTGGCAGCTGAGGAGCTGGAACACGAAGCTGCAGCTTCCACATAAGCCTAGCCGCCAAACCCTCAAAGCTGGCCCACTGGCGCAGCAGGAAGCACGTCTCCCGAGGCCACAAAGTCATCATTCCCTACTCTTGTGACCCAAGGGAGAGACGCGCGCGCACACGCACACATAGCCTCAGTGTGTGTAGAGCACAGTGGACCAGAGGCACCCAAGACCCTGCTTCCTCCAGGGCTCTGGGATTTCTGGGAGCAAACACCGTCTCTGCCTCTCTGGGGGAGCTGGAGGGGGAGACACAGCCCGGCCCCCAACCCCAAGACACTGTCCCTGAAACAGAATCATATTCTCTCACCAAGCCTAAGAGGATTTGATGAGCACCAATTTCTGGGGCCCTGCACCCCTTCATTTCTTGTCAACCTCATCTCTCTGGACCCTTCTCCTTTCCAGTTTCCATAAACTAGACCCTGTCCCATCTCCCCAGAATTAAAAGGGGCTGAATTCTCTCAGTCTTACCTCTCTCTTTTGGCACTACTATTACTAGCATCATACTAGTACGTCCACTACTACTTCTACTACTATTGTTACCACTGTATTAGTACAACCAGCACTTCTACTACTACTACCACCACCAGTCCTTGCAGTACCAGTACTTCTGCTACTGCTACTATTAGTACTACTGGTACTTCTTAATACTATTGCTACTACCAGTACTGTGACTACTATTACTATTATTACTTATATCGTCACCTCTACTGCTACTGCTAGTATTTATACTACTACTATTTTACAACTGTTACTACTACAACAACCAACTTCTATTTGCTGCTACTTCTAATAGCAGCAAACATGATGAATCACACACAATGGGCCAAGAACTGAGCTCAGCTCTCAATTGATGTAATTTAATCACAGCAACAGCTGCTGTGGTATTAATAATCTCCCTACTTTATGGATGGGGAAACTGAGGCTTGCAGAAGCTAAGTAACTTGGCCAAAGTCACAGGGACAGTAAGAAAATGAGACCGGCCCTTGACCAGCAACTGGACTCTGGGGGCCAAGTTTGAGACCTAGAAGTCTTCTTCTCCCCATCCTTTGATGGTTTCCTGAGAACGTCTTGGATTATCTTGAAGCCTCAGGAAAGGATTCCCTGAAGTTGAAGAAGGAAAGGGGCCCTTCCCCTCTGCAAGACATCTAGAATGCTGTGAACATGGTACATAGTAGGTGCTCGATGCCTACATCGTTCGAACTAATTGGATTCTCGTAACAACACTGAGGTCAGGACAAGGGTCCAGATGTTACAGCTGGGGAAACTGAGACTCTCAGAAGTGCTGTGATCTATCCAGAGGTTAGAGTTGGGACTGTACGCCAGAACTGTCTTTTCATGACCTCGAATATGACGTGAACTATTCCTCCCAGCCATGAACTCTTTGATGTGCATTATACTTCCCAGTTTACAAAATTCACACATCTATCATATTATTTCTCACAGTGACCCTCAGAGGGAGTGATCAACTCCATTTCATGGATAAGAAAGCTGAGGCTCAGATTGCTAAGGCAGCTTTTGAAGCACTCCTGGGGGGTCAGTGGCAAATCCAGGATTTGAATTCCCCACCCCATCCTGCCAGAGCCTGAGCATAGCGCCTCCCAGCTGGGAGAATCCAAGAGGCCTCTCTCGGGACAGCCGTCCTGCCTCACTCTGTCCAGCCACTCCAGCCCCTGTGGTGAGCCCATGGCCCCTAGGGGCGGAGAGAACTGGTTATTTCCAGCCTGGTACTTAAGGGCTGGCCAGGGAGTGGGGTGTGGGCTGGCCAGAGGCTTCTGTGTTCCTGAGAGGGTCTGGCCTTTGGCTGCTGAGACCTAGGCAGGGGGTCAGGGATTTCTATCCAAGCCATCTAGGCTAGCCAAAGCTGGGCAGGCCACCCATCCCCCAAAAGGTAAGATGTAGGTAGCCAAGACACACACAGGCAACTCATTCAACCCCCTCCAGGTCAGCTGACCCCGTCCTGGGCTGTGGCCCAGGCTGGGTACTTCCTGGGCTGCTCCTGAGAGATGGAAAGAGCAGGCAGCAGTCCTGATAGGGGCCTGAAGCAGCCACAGAGGCCTGAAGATGGATTAAAAGCCAACACGTTATGCTCTGAGCACCTGCTCTGTGCCATCCTTCCTCCCAGCAGGTCTGGGAAATTGCCACCCATCACAGATCCCTCTCCCCCTTGCGTGTGGAATGCTATTGCCACCCTGACCCTTTGCAAAGCACTAAACACTTCCTGCCTCAGGACCTTAGCACATGCTGTTCCCTCTGCTGAGAGCACCCTTTCTTCAGCTCCTCACATGGTTGGCTCCTCTGTCTTCAGGTTTAAATTTAAAAGCTCACCTTTCAGTGATGTCTTCCCTGACTCCCCTGGCTAATAAGTTCCCTCCAACCGCCCCCCCACTCCTCCCCCCAACTTGTCTCTCACCCTCCTCTGCTTCCTCCTCAGCATTTGAATTTAATTTTTAATCTACTTGTTGATGGTCTCCCTCCCCCATGAGGACAAGGACAAAGTCTGTTTTATTAACCATCATGTCCCCAAGGTCCAGCAGACAGCCAGACAGTTTGGAAAAACATTCATCACATGAACAAATGGAAAGGAAGTGAAGGCATTTGCCCACGTCCTCACTGGGGGCATCATCAGTTGAAGACGTGGTTCTGCCTCTCTCCAAGTTGCCACCATGCTCCCGTAAGCAAGCGCAGTGATCACGCCACATTCTCTGCAGTGGTTCTTCCTCAGCCCCAGAGGCACGTCCTTTACACGTGGGGCTCTGCGCCCTCACAGGCCCTCCAGCCTCTGCTTGCATATCTCCAAAAGACAGCAAGCTCACCCCCTCCGTTGCAATATTAGATGATCCCTTTCAATGCTGTGTGACCTTCCGAATGACAGAACAGGCTGTTCTTCACAAGTTCTCAAATGCTGAAGAGGAAGAATTTCTGTCACTAGCACAAGGCTTTGGACTTTGACAATGCACTTTTCTGTTTGTTCATTTATTTCCTGAGCCCTCACCACGGGCCAGGCCTGTGGTCGCCAAGTAGCGAACAAAATAGCCTTGGTGGCTCAATGATGTTTAAGGTCTGTGATGGCCTGTGAGCCATAGAACAGCGCTGGTGGTGGCAGAGGGGCACGTGCCGTAGATCTGATGCTTCTGAAGCCTCATTGTGCACGCATATCCCCCGGGGATCTTAAGATGCAGATTCTGCTCCAGCGCATCTGGCCGGAGAATCTGCATCTCTCAAGCGATGCTGCTGCTGCTGCTGCATGGACCACACTTTGAGTGACAGGGTGTAGACCCAACTGACAAATAAGAACAGTGAGGCCCAGAGTGAGTAAGGGACTTGCCTAGGGTCACCCGGCCCGGCAGCAGGGGCTGAGGAGGGAGCGTCCGGCTCCCCCGGCCAGGGCTCTGGAATTCACGGTGCAGGCTGGGCTCAGTGTGTCTTTGTGAGATGCTGCATACCTGGACTCACCCGGGCTGCCCGCCCCTGCCCATGAATAGTGGGCCTCTTTCCTTCCTGCACCAGGCTGGCGGGCACACGCCCACAGACGCCCCCTCTCCTGCACACATACTCACACACACTCACACACCCTGGCCAGCCCGGCTACCCTCCCTATTTGGGGAAAGTCAACAAGAGCATTTGAAAAGTCTTTCTGTGTGGAGAATCTGTTTGTATAGGGGGAGGAAACGGAGAACTGGCCAATAGGTAGAAATATTAATGAAGCTTGTTATAAAGGGCCCATTCACGGCTCTCCGAGTAAATAGGGCTCTTGTCGGGCTGCCACGTTATCTGCCAAGTTCAAGAATGTGGTTTGAAAAAAATAGAATTTAAAGGGGTGAGGTGGAGCCTTAAATGGCCAGCCTGCTGGAACTGGAGCCAATGACAGGAGGAGCCTCTGCTGAGGGGCTGGGGGCACCGGGGCGCTGTGTCTTGGGGTGAGGGGCTGCCCAGGAGAAGGGCGGGGGAGGAGCCGTTGGTGTCGGAGCTCAGAGAGCATCCCACCCACCGTCCACCATCCACCGTCCACTGGCATGGAAGGCCTGGTGCCGTCCCTGCTTCCCATTGGTATCTGGCCCGGGGCTTGCAGTTCTTCTGTTCGGCCCCCCACATGGTGATGCAGGTCAGGAATGGAGTGTTTTAATCCCAGCTACCTTAACTCCTCTGGGAATTTTGCCCCTTGGGGTGTTGGTAATGGGGTCTCTGAGTGGCAGGAAGAGAGCTTTTCAGTAACTTTCAGCCATACTGCAGTACTACTCCACAAAGCACAGCCATTTTCCCCCGCCCCCTAAATTCTACCTTGCAAATTGTTACCCAAACAACATATGAGAAAGAGCATAAAAGACTCAGACCCTCAATCCACTCAGCTCACACAGGGCAAATTCTGGGCTCAGAGAAGGAGAGTGACCCACTCAAGGTCACTCGGCAAGTCTTTAGCAGAACTGGGGCTTGCTTCCACCAGTTCCTTGTTGCACCAGGTCCCCAGGACTGCGGATGGTGCCTGGCCCAGAGGAGGTACCTTGTCATTTCAAGTGCACAATGTTTTATTTTTAGCCCCTGACTTAAAGCAACTTATAAACAAAGGTCCTGTCTTACGCCCAATTTGCCCCTGGCCAGCTGTGCGGCCTTGGGCAGGTGACTTTGCCTCTCTGAGCCTCAGCTTCCCTTTCCATTGTAAAATGGGGTTATTGAGACCAACCCTTCCTGCTGAGAAGACACAAAGAGAGGATGTTGGTGAGGTGCCCAGTGCTGTGCCAGGCCCTCGGTGGGTGGCCCAGGACAGTGGCTGTGAGTGTTTCTTTTTCTGTCCCAGCCTGCGGTACAAGAGTAGAGTCTCCAGGAAGACTGTTCCCTGGCCTCTAGGTTTCAGGGCATGGTTTCTGCTTGGGTCCTAGAAGGCTGCCCCACGCTGAGGGTCATAGGAAGCTGATAAATTAGGAGTCAGGGGCTTCTGCCACGGGTGATGTTAGGCAGCACAGCCACACCTGAGTGTGAACTATCGCGAGGGTCTGAGAAAAGGCCCTGCAGGAAGCCCTGGCAAGCGGCTGACCTTCCATCCCCTCTCCGAAATGGCTGCCCAGAATCCACCTCTGTCAGACAAGGGTTAACCTATGTGTGGGAGAACATTTACACTGGCTTTTCTTTACAAATAAAAGGGGGGAAATTCCTATAAAGCAAAAAGGAAATAATACAAAAACTGAATGGAAACTTTTTTTAAAGACTCTGCCAGGAGCTTGCTCTGTGACCTTGAACGGTGGGGAACTTAAGGATATTTGGAATGCAGGGAGGCAGCAGCATCCCTTTAAAGGGAGGTGGTGTGAGCTACCGTCACAAGCACAAGTTTTGGGGCTCACAGCCTCAGGTTCAAACCTGGACTCTGCTCCTCATTGGCTGTGTGACCTTATGCAAATGACAGACCTCTCTGGGCTTCCATTTCTTTGATCTGTACAAGAAAAGAGAAGAGAGGGTTAAAGTGTGTGAAGCCCTGGCACATCGCGGATGCTCGTTAAATGTCAATTTCCTTTCCTTTCTGGGCCTCTTGGCAGGCCAAGGGGAAGCGTCTGACAGGTCTCACCAGCCAGACCTGAGAGAGACCCAGCTCTGCAGGCCTCGGCGCCTGCCCAGCAGTTCAACAGCCTGATGCTGACTATGTCTTCACAGCCCTTTACAGTTTGCAAAGCACTTGTCTACTCACCATTAGAGCCTCGCAAGAATCCTGTGAGGTGAGTAGGGCAGTGTTCACTACCCACTGGGCTGGACTGAGAGAGGGTAAAAGACTCAAACCCAGAGCTCTTGGGCATGGCCCAAATCTGTCTTCATCTCTTCATTCCTTCAACAAATATTGGTTGAGGATTATGTGCCAGACACTGTGCTGAGCATGAGGGATACTGTAGTGAGTAAAAATAGACACAGATGGGTGGATGACAATTGGATGGATGGATGATAGATTAATGGTGGATGGATGATATTTGGATGATGGATGGATGATGAATGGATGATGGATGGGCGGTGGATGGGTGATGGATGGATGAGTGAATGAAGGAAGAATGGCAAGTTCCTTGAGGACAGGATCCTTGTCTCTTCTTTCCACCACTGTGTCCCCAATACTGAGGATGGTGCCTGGCACCGAGGAGGAGCTAAAACTTGTCACGTGGTATCTTCTTTGGTGGTGTGGACTCAAGAAACAGGCTACACAGATTTCTAGCTGTGTGACCAAGGGGAAGTTACTTAACCTCAGGGTGCCTCAGTTTCTTTATCTGTAAAATGGGACTGACAATACTTTATAGGTTGTTGTGAGGATTAAATGAGTTAACACATGAAAAGCCCTTAGAACAGAACTGTCTGGTGCAGAGTAAGTACCATGTAAGCATTGGTCATTATTATTTTTCTGGTTTTACTCCTGAATTCCCTTCTGTCTCCTTAGGAAGATGATAAATTCTTTGAAGGCAGGGCTCTGGGTGCCCCACCTGGGAAGCCTCCTAGTAGAAGCGTCTGTTGATGCTGTGGTTCAGAGAGGGGAAGATGTTGAGTCCAAATCAGGGTCAGAGAAGTCCAGGGTGCACACTCCACCGGGGCCAAGGGTAGAGCTGGCCCCTGGCGGAGGGGGGCAGGACAGCAGGATGGTCAGAGCTCTGGGCTGGGAGATAAAAGGTCACATGTCCATTCTGGCCCTGCCATGGCCCTCCCCCCTGGGGCCCAGCCTTCTTTGAGCCTGGGTTTCCTCTGTTAGACATCCAGGGAGATAGTCTGCTGTGAACCAGTTGAGTCTCAGACTGAGGGAACACGAATCAAGCTATCTTCAGCTCCTCATCCTCAATTTTCCTTTCTTTGAACGGATTTTTCCGAATCGGAAAACTTGAGCCTTTGCTAGCCTTGGAACACACACGCACTCTCTCGCGCAGCCGAAATGCTGTGTCAGCATCAGCTAGTGGTTGAGGATGGCACCAGATGCAGGGCTCATTAATGCCGCCGAGCAGGGCCCAGGGTCCCCCCGGGTCAGCTCCCCAGAGCACACAGGCTGAGCTTTCTCTCTGAGGGCCGCCGACAGTCCCACCTTGTCCTAGCCCTGCGATTTATAGGAGCCAGTGGTTGACACAAGTTCCCGCTCGGCGTGGGCTCGTGGGACCGTGGGCTCCACTAGACGCCAAGAGCCACAGAGAGAGCTCCCGCCCGCCTGCCCCTCACTCTGTAAGTGAGTCACTGGGGCTTGGAGTGGGCCACCCTGGGGGTGGCTCCTTGTTGGAATAAGACAGTCACCTTCGAACAGAGCAGGCAAAGATGGCATGCCAAACCCTTAGCTTGGCAAAGCTTCTGCCCAGAGGGCACCAAGGTACCTCCTTCTAGCCAAGGAATTGCAGGCACTCGGGCTGGCATGGCCCTCTGGGAGCCGTGATCCCAGCTCCTCCAGATTGAGAGGGGGAGACAGAGGCTCAGCCCGAGAGGGGAGTCAGTGAGGCCATGACACACAACAAGTCAATGGCAGAGCTAGAACCCTGGAGACCAGGTTCACGGGCATCTCCTGCTGCCCTGCGGTTCTTCTGCTAAAGGAAAGGGAGCAGCTGAGGGCCTCCCTGGCTGCTAAAGCTGACTCCTGGCTGGTCTTCTGGGAGCCAGGTGGGTGCCTGGACCTCTGGTTTTAGGGACAGATTCCTGGGTCTCCCAAGTTTCTAAGGAAGCCAAATTGATGCCCCTTTTGTATGACAGGAAGAGAAAGGGATATGGCATGGAAGAAAGGCCTGGGCTTTGCGGTTGGGCACACCTGGGTCCTAATCTTGGCTCTGTCAGTTACTAGCAGGATAAGCACAGGCAACTTACCTCCTCTGAGCCTCAGCTTCCTCATCTACACAATGTGGTAACTTGTCACCTACACGGTGGGTCATGATGTCAAGTGTCTGGCACATAGTAGGCACTTAATAAATGGTAGCTACAGCAATAGCAATGAGTTCCGCTCCAACTGGCTCAGGCAGCCTCAGTGGAGGGCATAGCTGGGACAGGACCTGGGCTTTTTAGGTGATGGGGCCCTAAGGTGATGTGCAGGCACTGGAGGACTGTCCTTTCAGCACAGGCAGGAGAGCCCTGGGGCTGAAAGCCTGGGGGCCTGCCTGGGTTACCAACCTGCAGGAGAATAAGTGGGCAAATCTCAGCTCTCTCTTGGACTCAGGCTCCCCATCTGTGCAGTGGGTGTTGGAACAGCAAACTAAGGTCACTGCTGAAAACTCCAGGCTGGCCCAGCTGGCAGGGTGAGGACAACACCCACTCTGGGCCTGCTTCCTGCCTAAATGGACATTGTCTGAGGAGGTAGAGACTCAACCCAGGACATCCAAGACAGGAGGCAGGTGAGCGGGCAGGCGGGTAGGAAGGAAGGGACCGGGCTAGGCTGAGCCTGGCAGAGCAGGGCTACTGTCTCAGGTCCCCGGGCTGAGCATCCAAATGGCTGTGAGGGCCCAGTCTTCCTGGGCCAGGCCCAGGCACTTAGGACCAAGGGTTCTTGGCAGCAGTGAGGAGAGGGCCTCAGCCCCTCCCTCTGACGCTTAGCTTCCTGGGCTGCAGCCACCCTGGCTCAGGGCTTGGACCCACTCCCCTGTGTTAGGTCCAAGCAGCCTGCAGGGTCTCCAGGAAGCAGGGGACACGCTGGGAGGCCCTAGGCCTGGTGGGCCAGGCTGCCAGAGGCCTCTCTGCTGCACAGTTAAGGCCACACTGCTGCAGAGTGACCTTCCTACAGCTCCGTGTCTGCCATCTCCTCAGCTCAAAAACCCTCCATAGCTCCCCAGTGCCTGGAACCAGCTTCATATTCTGGGGTCTCTGTGGCTCATGGAAGAACTTCAAAGTGTCCCAGAAGCCTTGACCTGGGTGCCAGACATCGGGCATACACATTTGTCAGGGGAGAGTTCTGGAGTTTCATCAGATTCACATAAAAAGCCACCGCCCCACGGGCTGAAGTCCAGGCTCTTGGTCAGCGTTCAATGCTCTCTCCAAGCTGGCCTCAGGTCTCAACATCTGCCCCTTCTTGTCCCTCCACGCCACTCCCCGCCCTCCCTTCCTCGTCTCCCCTCCTGGAAGTTTTCCCGGCTACTGGCCCTTCTCCCAGGCCCCACAGCATCATCGAGGCCCCCCTCCCTTACAGTCGTTCTCAGAACCGTCCTCTCCTCCACCCATGGCTTTCACGGGGCTTAGACTTTGCCCTTGCCTGCCCGGACCTTTGCAGTAGCCTCTTGTGTGCTTGCCCTGCCCTCCCCTCCTCCAGCCTACCTGCCAGCCCTGCTGTGTCACTCTCCTACCCAGATCCGTTCTCTGTCCCAGATGAGTTGGATGATAGGGCAGAGGGGAAATGGAGAAGGAGGAAGAGGAGCAGGTAGAGGAAGGGGAGGAGGGAGAGGAAGAGGAGGGAGAGGAGGAGAGGCAGAAATGAGAGAGAAACAGGCAGGGAGAGAGAGAGGCCTTGGACAGGAGAGAGACATGCAGAAGAGGCAGAAACAGGGGGAGATACATGGGGAGAGACTGACAAGAAAAGAAAGGGAGGGAAACAGGATATAGAGACACAGGGAACTATATAGTGAGAAACAGAAAGAGACAGAGAGATGCAAAGCAAGGCCAGCAGAGACAGGGATAGAGAAATAACAGAGACTGCAGCCAGAGGGGGCTGGAGCCAGAAGCCAGGCAGAGAGAAAAAGAGATTGAGCCCGGGGGTGCCCTCGGCCGGCGCTAGAGAAATGGCTTTCCAGTGCCTTCCATCCCTGGAGTCCTGCTTCTCCTCCCCTCCTCAGAGCAACTGATGCTCACTGGGGAGCAAAGGAGCAGGGCCTGGTACCCGATCCCGCCGCCTGGTGGCTCCCCGCCCTCCCCACACTTGAGGCTCTGGCCTGGCTCCCTAAGACACATGTAAAAGACTCCCCCATCATCACCCTCCAACCCTCTGTCCCTTAAGAAGTGACCGTGGGCTGGGCTGGGGGCATCACAGAGTTTTAGAATTTAGGGACCTCCAGGTTCAGAAAGTCCAGCTGGCTGCCAGATAAGCTGTGTGATACTGGCCCGGGACCTTAACCTCTCTGGGCCTCTGGGGAAGTCAAAGGGCAGATTCAATGTTGTCTGTGAGGGACACTGAGAGGGCTTGTGTTACACCCTCTCAACCCACCTGCTCCCAACTTGAGGCTGATCTTGTTTCACCGTATCTATGACCACCGCTCTGGAAGGCGGGAGAAGAAAGAGTTGGGGTGAAAGCTCTGGCCATTTCCCTGGGGAGCACGCGGCCCCGGGCTGATCTCACATTCCAGCTTCACCTCTGCGTTGGTCTCCGCCTCAACATCTGAGATGGGAATTAAGTTACCTGTCGCCAGAAGGAGCCTGGTTAACTGTTCTTTGCCCAGGAGGATGGCCTGGTCCTTGCAAAGCCAGGGTCCTGTTGGAAAACTTGGCAGGAGTATGGAAGAACAACAAAAATAATTGTAACAGTAGCTAGCGTCCACTGAGCTCTCACCCGCTATTCTGCTTAGCATCATCCATCCTGGTCTCAGTCACAAGACCATGCGACATGGGTGCTCTGATTCTCCCTGCTGATAGTTAGGGAGATTGAGGCTTGGGGCCAGTAAATGGTGGTGACATTCAACTCCAGACAGCCAGACTTCAGAGCACTCTTATCCCTTTAAAGGGCAAGACAAGAGTGACACCCTTGTTGGTGCCACACCCATCCAGGCAACACTGCTGTGGGCCCAGCCCAGGGCTGGGGACCAGGAGGCAGGATCCAGCAGCCCCACCTTTAAGTGCTCACCACCCAATGAGAGCAAAGACAGTTAGGCAATGGGCAGAGGACTTACCCCTTAATGAGCACCTACTACATGCCAGCCTCTGTGGAACGCAGCTCAAGTACAGGCTCGGCACATTGCCTGGGTTTGGATTCATGATATACGACTTATCAACTGTGTGACCTTTGGCAAGTTACTTAACCTCTCTGTGCCTCAGTTTCCTCATCTGTAAAATGTTTCCTTGAGTTGTTGTGAGGATGAAACATACTGATTCTTAGAGGGGTCTCAGAGCCGTGCCTGGCATGTGCTGAGGGCTTAGGCCTGTTACCCACCATCTTCTTCATCACCATCGTCATCTTCTTTATCAGCACTTTTTGGAGACCATCCTGTTTAATCATCCCAGTAATTCTGTAAGGTTGGCATGATTATCCCCATCTTACAGATGAGGAAACTGAGGCCCAGAAAGGTAAAATGACTTGCAGTAAACTAGTTAAAGGCTGAACTAAGATTTGAACCCAAGACCATAGAAACATGGCCTGTGTTTTTAACCATCTTGTGTATCAGAGAAAAATTCTTCCTTTCTTTTTCTCTTTTCCTCCCTTCCTTCCTTTCTCTCTTTTCCTCCCTTCCTTCCTCCGTCCCTTCCTCCCTCCCTTTCTTTTCTCTCCCTCTCCCTCTCTCTCTGTCTTTCTTTCTTTCCTTTATTCAAGGAATATTTATTGAGCATATTCTACATGCCAAGTCCTGTGCTGGGGCTGGAATTCCTGTGCTGACCCCGGAGACCAGAGAAATGTTTTCTGCTCCATTCTGACTGGCTGGACCTGGGCCTCCTCCCACCTCCCTGGCTGCAGCCGCAAAGAGAAGAAAGCTTTGATTGGGTCCTGAAAGGTGGGCGGGGGACAGGCGTGGGAGGTATCGGTTGGGAGGCAGGCTCCCTGCCTGTGACACACAGCCTCCCTCTGTGTCCCACCGGCTCTGTTTACCTTCATGAGAAAGTGCACTTGTCCAGCCCTGGGTTAATGAGGTAAGACTTCACCTAGTGGATCCTGTGGAAGGATGTCTGGGAGGAAAGGGATGGGCAACAGGGGGCACAGAAAGAGAAGATTCAAGGCCCAGGAAGCAGACACCTTTACCAAGGTCTGCTTGTGCCTGTGGGGGTCCCTGGGGGGCCGGAGTGAGAGAGCCTGGACCAGTCCTCAGTCCTCTGCAAGGTGGGGTGGGGAGCATGTAAGAGGGGTTGCCAAGTCCTCCAACGTGGGCCGTCTCAGCCCCAGTCATCAGCCCTCGGCTCACATATCCCTTCCTTCTAGAACTTTCTCAGACTGGTTCCAGGGCCCTCAGCTGGGTTCCCACAGCCCCTTGAGCCCCTACTGATCGCTTGTCACACAGACCGGAACGGCCCGGTTATTTCCCTGCCCCATTCTCACCTCTGGGCTTTGGTGCTTCCGTTTCCTCTCCTTGGAACTCTCTGCCCCTGTTTAGCTCCCTCACCTCATCCAGGCTCTCTTCAAATGTCACCTCCTCAGAGGGGCCTTCCCTGACCACCCTATCTAAACTAGGCTTGTGGTGATTTTAAAAACATGGCTGCAAATTTTCCGACCCTCTTCCTAGCAAGAGGTGGGGTCTCTGTCCCTTCTCTTTGATTCTGGGTGGGCTTGTGACTGCTTTGACCCATAGTGTACGGTGGAAGTGACACAATGGGACTTCAGAGGCTAGGCTGTGAAAGGCCATGGACCTTCTGCCTTTTTGCTGGAACGCTTGTTCTTAGAGCTTTGAACCACCATGGGAAGTCCAACCGCCTTGAGGCCGCCATGCTGTGAGGAAAGCCAAGCCACATGGAGAGGTCATATGGGGGTGATCTGGTCAGCTGTCCTGGCTGAGCCCACTTTTTAGTTACCTAAAGCCAAGGCACCAGACATGTTATATTAGCTTCTAATTGCTACTGTGTTTTCAAATTACCGCCAACTCAGTGGCTTACGATAATGCAAATTTGTTCTCTTAACACTTCTGGAGGTCAAGTCTCAAATGGATCTCACTGGGCTAAAATCAACCTGCTGGCTGGGCTGCATTCCTTCTGGAGGCTCTGGGGGAAATCCTTGCCTTTCTTCAGCTTCTAGAGGCCGCCTGCATTCCTTGGCTCACGGCCCCTTCTTCCACCTTCAAAGCTAACAGAGTAGCATCTTCTAACCTCTCTATGTCCCCTGCTTCCCTTGTCACATTTCTTTCTCTGACTTTCCTGCCTCCCTCTTTCCCTTATAAAGACTCTCACTATTCCGTTGGCCCTGTCTGAGTAACCAAGGATACTCTCACCCCTTCAAAATCCTGAATTTAATCACATCTTCAGAGCCTTTTTACCACATAAGGTAGCATACTCACTGGCTCCAGGCATTAGGACGTGCACATCTTTGGTTGGGGGCGACAGGCACTCTTGTGCCTACCACACGCATGAATGGAGATGCTTCCAGATGAGTCCAGCCCCCACCTGCTCACGCCCCCCCACGGCCATTTGAGTCTTCCCAGCTGAGGCCCCAGACCTCAAGGAGCTGAGACAAGCCCTCCCCGCTGTGCTCGGCCCAAATTCCTGACCCACAGAATCCGTGAGCATAGAAATGGTTGTTGTGTGAACCACCGAGCTTGCGACTCTCTTTTACACAGCAATGGGTAACTTTAACAAGCCTCATTGGTCTCATCATATTCAAACCACTTAGCCTGCTTTGGTTTTTTTCACAGTACTTATAAAACTAGCTTATACATTCATGGGTTTCCTGATCTATTTTCTGTCTCCCCTAACTGGAACATGAGAGCAGGGGAATTAATACTTGTTGCTATGTCCCCAACACCCAACCATGCCTACCAGATACTTGTTCAACAAATTCATGTTACCCCCATCAGACTGTAAGATCCCTGAGGTTAAAAACCAGTCTGTCTTGACAAACACTGGTTTCCCAGAACCCCAGCTGGGTCCCAACACAGCGGAGGGGCTCAGTACATGTTGAACAAGTGACTCTCTCTTCTCCATCTAACTCCTTCCTCCTCGAGAATTGTGAAGTCGGAGGGAGTTTGGAAGGCACCTCTGAGTTCCTCTTCCCGGGGCTCACAGACTCAATTGCCTGCAAGGGCCAGCTGGGAACGTATGTAAACTGGGCCAGTTGAACTGTAAGGCAGCTGGGAGTGCTGAGGCCTGTGGCCAACTGGAAATTGCCCTACCACCCAAGGCATTTCTTTTAAAGATGGACACATGAACAACCAATCAAAACATGTCTCATCTTGTTATTTCCTCCCCCTCTCTGGTCCTCCATCCACTCCCTGCCCTTCCTTGCCCTGCCCTGTGCCCCAGGAGGCTCACCTCTACATGCTGCACAGCCTCACCTTGGCTCCCTTGTCCCCTAACTTCTGAATGGGTTTGGTTTGTGGGGACACCGCTATCGGAGGGCAGGAGGGGAGAGAGGCTGGGGTATTTGCACCCTCTCTGCCCTGCGCTACTGTAGCTTTGCGATGGCTGCTTTCCTAAGGCTGCACCTCCTGCCCGACTCCCCTAACCCATTCCCTCCCCTTGCCCCTTAGGCTGGGATGGCAAGAGCTTCTCACTGCCCCCGGGTCTTCACCAGCCCCGGCTGATTCCCACAACCCTGCCCAGTCCTCTGTGGATGCCTTGCTTTGAATATCTCCACGGAGAAGTTCCAGTCTAATTTTTTTTTTTTTATCACTGTCACTAACAGTAGTATCACTAGTTATCAGCTAGTCTTTTTGCCTGGAGCGTTGAATGCTGTCTCAGTTGACCCCTTTAGCAATGTGTGCTGCCTCCTGCCAGGATCCTGAGTGTGACAACATCTGTAGACTTCATTTGGCCCTGGATTCTGATCCAATCTCTCAACCGGGCCAGAAGTTTCCCCTCAAGCCCCTGCCAAAGAGTCATTGATTTCTGCTTGCGCTGTCCCTCACCCCCGCCAGGCCTGGCTGATTACCACCCCCCATTTTTATCCGTACGTTGTTTGAAACTCAAGTTCCTTTTCCGGGTGGGGTGGAATCGCCCTCTGGAGCTTTCCCCAAGGCCACCCAGACCACATGGACTGTTGTACAGGACAGCCCTTCAAGTGGCTGTCCCCCCACTGAGATGACTCTGCTTCAGGTCAAACTCCCCTGATACTTCTCCTGGGCCTCAGAGGACCTCCCGTCTCTCCCCTGTCCCCATTCCCACCTATGCCCCAACCAAACATACAACATAGAAATCTGTTGATTTTGTTCCTGGGTGTTGGAGGCCAAGAAGAGGATGAAACATGTCCCCCCTTGGGCTGGATTGGATTTTTTGGTAACAGTAACTGAGTCACATTTCCATTAACAGACAGATTTAAGGAGCTTTGGAGACAATTTTCTCACACACTTGGCTTTCATCAGTGGTGGTCAGTAAGTTCCCCATATCCTGATCTTCTTTACATATTCCCCCAAGATGAAGGGCAAGGCTGCCAGGATTCTATCATTGTCCATGTCGTTCTGCCATGGCCCAGCCAAAGTTGGGGGGAGTACAGCTCTGGACCCTGGTACCCTTTCTGGGTACCCAGGAGTCTCTATCCCTCTCTGGGCCTCTTTTTCTTCTTTTGAAAAATCAGGCATTTAGACTGGGTGGTTTGAAAAAAAGCCAAAGTCTGACATCCTCTGTATCTGGGCCTTCTTTTCCACAGCACTTTATCCCAGTGGTAAGGGCCCCTTCACATGTGCAATGATCTGACTAATGCCATCTCCCTAGTAGGCTGTGGGCTCCACCAGAGTAGATACCTTTGTGCATCACCTGACAATAGTAGGTACTCAGTAAACGTTGGTTAAATGAATGACTGCCTGGTTGAATTTTAAAATACCATCTTCAGTTCAGCGTGTGGGGAGTCCAGCTCAGCTCCACAGATCACCTGGGAACTCCATGGTGGGCCCCAGCCCCAAATGGAACACTGAAGAGCTTCCTTGAAAAATTTTTTTAAAAAAAGGAGTATTCTTTTTTCCTTGCGGCCCACCTGGCTGCCAGGCCCCCTTAAATGCCCCAGGAATATTCCCCCGAGGCTGCCCTGGTGGAACAGCCCAGAACTCTGTAAGGAGCTGCATCGGGTTGCCTTTTTTTCCTGCTGCCTCCTAATATTAACCTGGCGCTGGGTCTCCAGCCCCCACGCAGTGATGGGAGGCCCTGGATGGAGCCAGAAAACAGATCCATCTGGAAATAGAAAAATAATGCCAACACTAGCGGTTTTGTCTGGCCTCCCCAGTGGGGTGTGGAGCAGGCCCATGAAAGGGGCTTTGAGGGCCGGTGGGCGGGTGAGGGCTGTGGAAGGGAGCGCCTGTGTACCCAGCATCAGCTGGCTACCTGTGCCCAGGCCCCCAGGGCAAGGGACAAATCCGCAGGGATCAGGGGCTGTGTCACAGCTGACTCTGGGACCAACCAGGACTCCACAGTGTTCCGGCCCGACCTTGAGTCTGCGTGACCTTGAGTGAATTGCTCGGCCTTTCTAGGCTACCTTGCCCCTGTGTTTCAAGTGGCGGTAATAAGCTCTATGCCTAGGTATTGATCCCATGGCCAGAGCACCCAGCCCAGTGCCTGGAGTAGAGAAAGGGCTGAATAAATAGCTTCAGCGGTGACTGTAATTTCTGACTTCAGACCTTGGGTGAGCCCACTGTGCCTCTGTCTTCCCGTCTGGGCAGTGGGCCGTGGCCCAGGGTCCTGCGGCCCTGGAAGCCAGTGAGGCGAGGTTCAGCGGCCATCTGCCCCAGGACAGAAGGAGGCACCTCCCTCCTGCAGGGAGCCCACCTATGTGCAGAGCGCCTGCGCAGACAACTCAGAAGTGGCCAGAAGCTCCCCACGGTCCGTCGCCAGCTTCCTAGGAGAGCCCGTGAGCATCCCTGGACATTGGCTGGACATTGGCTGCTCTCAGAGACTCAAAGGGCCTGGGATGGGGGCAGAGAGAGCCCCAGGCTGGTCCCCAGCAGCTCCTGCTGCTGGCTTAACCTGTAGGGGGCTGTGAGAGCAGGAACCCCAGCTCTGGGTTTATTTTCCCATGCTTGGTGTGTCCTTAGGTAAGTTATGTCTTTCCTTGTTGATGTTTCCCCTTCACTCAGTCACTCACTCGTTCATTCATTCACTCATTCATTCAGCAAACATGTATGGAGCGTCACCTCTATTCCAGGCTCTGTTCTTGTCAATAGAAATATCAATAAATGACAAAGTATCTATCCTCCTTGGGGGCAGGAGGAGGGGAGGGGAGCACTGGAGGGGAAGCAAGCTGGGGTATGAGGAGGAAGTGACAGGGCAGTTTTGGACAGATTGAGTTTGCAGTATCCATGGGACCTCCAGGGAGTTGGCTGGATGGGCACGAAGCTCACGGGAGCCAATTGTGCTAGAAACAGAGCACTGGAGAGAGGAAGGACCTGCCTGGCCTCAGTCTCCCCACTTACCCACAGCCCTCTGTGCTGGTGATGATGATGATGATGGTGGTGATGACGAGCATTTATTAAGGGCTGACTCAGTGCCAGGCAGGCCCCATATCAAGTGATTTGTGTATTGCCTTTCATTTCATTATCAGAACAGCTCTGAGGGGTGAGTCTGATTATCCCTATTTTCAGAAAGAATTGAAGCTGAGAGGTGAGTGTCTTTCGCAAGGTTCCCTAGAAACAAAGCCTGAGACAGAGAGACCAGATGTGTGGTTTAGTGATAAAACCTGGAAGGGAGGGAGGGCAGCCAGGGGGAGCGGGACAGGGAAGGGAAGGAGTGACGATGTGGGTTCTGCAGTGCGGACGGCACGACGGGCACCGGCGGGCTTTGGTACCAGCATCTCAAGGAGGCCACTGACTCGCGTTACTTGGGCTGGGTGCACAGCAGGCAAAGGGAGCAGCCTGTAGTGACGTCATCTGAGCTCACCAGGCTGCAGCATCTGGGGGCTTCTGAGGGGCTTCTGGGGGTCATCAGGGGTCTGGCTGAGTGGGAAGGGCCCTCTTGGCTAGAGGCTGAGCCTGTGTCTTCCAGCTCCTCTCCTGGCCTGTCCTTGGTGTGTGTGACGGTGTGTGTGCTGTGTGACTGTGTGTGACCATGTGTGTGCACGTGTGTGTTCTCCTCTCTCTCCTTGGCCCATTTCTCCTTCAGTTTCTCTGCCTGTATCTCAGAATCTCTGACCCCTCTCTTGCTCTCTTCCTGTGATGTTTCTTTCCTCCTTTTTTTTTTTGGGCCGTGCCGTGCATCATGCGGGATCTTAGTTCCCTGACCCGTGATTGAACCCGTGCCCCCTGCATTGGGAGCTTGGAGTCTTAATCACTGGGCCACCAGGGAAGTCTCTCTCCTCCATTTAAGACATATATTTCTCCCGGTGCCATCTGTCTTGCTCTTTTTCTGTCCTCTCTCTTCTTGTACATGGCTCTGTCTTCTCTCTCTCCACTTCTCTTTATGTTTCCAGTTTCCTTTCTGTCTGCCTCTCTGAATTCTGTCTCTTTTTGTCTTTTCCTGCCTCCATCTCTGTCTCTCTGCCTCTTTCTCTCCTGTCCCTGCCCATGGCTGGGCCTGATACTGAGGGTCTGAGGACTAGGGGTGCCTGCATCACTTCTCCATTGGGTTTTCTCTTTTCTTTTCTTTGGTTTTTTCTCCTTTCTTCTGTTTCTTTTTCTCTTTTTTCTTCTTTCTTCCTTTTTTTCTTTCTATGAGTTTGGTTTTTAAGATTCCACATAAATGTGAGATCATACAGTATTTGTCTTTCTCTGTCTAACTTATTTCACTTACCATAATGCCTTCAGGGTTTATCCATGTTGTCGCAAATGGCAGGATTTCCTTCTTTTTTATGACTGAATAATATTCCATGGTACATATAGAGATGCAACCACTTCTAACTGGCTTGTTTTCCATCCCATCCCCAGCCGTCCTTGAGCTGTGATTCCAGGCCAGAATCCACGCAGACAGCAGCCTTTGGCCAGCTCTGTTCAAGATGGTGGGAGGGGTTCAATGGAGAACAAAGACAAGGATGATGCTAGACGCCCAGTTGGAGATATGTGGTCATCAGCACCAGGGAATCAGGACCTGGCTCTATAGGAGGGGAAGCCCAATGCTTGTATTTTCAGATCGAGAACCAAGGCCTGGAGGAGGTGGGTGGAGGGCTTTGGGGGATTGGTGGACAGACTTGTTCAAGGTCTCATAGTGAATTTGGCAGGTTCAAGGCCAGAAGTCAGGGCTCTGGGACTCCAAGCCCGGTGCTTTTTGCACAGCTGCCAGAGGCCTCCTCATAACGTGTGGCTGTTCTCTCTCCCTAGCAGCTCTCAAGACCCTTCCCAGGGCTGCAGGCAGGGCCAGGGAAGCATTGAGCCAATCAGGCCTCTCCCAAATACCCCAACCCCTTTCCAAACCCCTCCCTCTCAACATAGCCACTCCGACCGAGCTTTAATTTCCAAGACCTCACCTCCTTGCCTACCCCACAAACCATACCCGTGCCGTGACCCGTTCCTCTGGGGTTCTGCTCTTATCTTTGTTAGCAAGGAGCCAGCCAGCTGCTCCAATAAATCTTCCAAGGTCAAGTGAAAATAAGTGTGTGTGGGACGATGAGCTTGTGAGGTAGTAATTGGTGCTGTGATCTGTGTGCTTCTTCCTTCATCCCCGGTTCAAGCAGCTGGTCAGCCCTCAAGATGCTCTGGTGGCTGGAGTTTTGGGAGAGCCGAACGCTGGGGCTGCTTGATGTAAAGTCTTGTTTGAGCTCAGAGAGGAGATAAGGGTCCCAGAGGGGAAGGGAAGAGGCGAGGAGGAGGAGAAAGTTGGCATTGGTGGGTCCTCGGGTTGGTGGGAAACAGATAAAGCCTCACAGGGGATGCTCCATGGTGTCCCTAGGAAGACTGGATGCAACACATTGGTTTCTTAGCTTCCTATGTCCAGAACCTGCCACCAGGTCACTGGACGTAAAGGGACATCTGGCACAGACAGTGTGCACCTCAGTGGCCACAGATGGGAGCAGAAGGACAGATCTCCCAAAATGTATTACTCTGCATAAGACCCCAGGACCTTTGCATGACCAGAACCAGGATAGGGGGATGTAAAGGAGCCTCAGTAATGACCAACACTGAATTTCCTGCCAGCACGGTGATGCACGGACTCAAAGTTGGAATTCAGTTTATTCAAAGAAAATAGAGGAAGGCCATATTTCTTGTACCCTGTGTTGTGGACTGAGATTTAGCTTTTGTGCATGTTGAATAAATGAGTTAGACAATGAAAGAAGAATGAAGGATCCCTCTCTCCCCTCCAGCTAACACAGTCTATCCAGAGACCTCTGTCTAAAGGAGCATCTCCTACAGATGGGGTTTCCAACAAGGGTAGGCCACGGAAGGACATATTTTGAGGCTGACAGAGTCTCTGAATCACCCAGATATGGATGAAACAAGCTATGACTGGGTCCAGGGACAAGCCCACCTTCTCTGGTTTCTGAGTCACTGGGGAACACACTGCCTGAGGAGACATAGTTACTGCCTCTCTTTCTCTGTGTCCTGTGGGAGGGGATGCTGATGGAGGAGACCAGGGCATTGCCTGCCACAGCAGCATCCTTGCCCACACCTGGTGATGTGGGCTGGGTGGGGCTGGGTGGGATTAAGTAGGGGCCAAGTGGGGAGATGGCTAGGAGAAGGTCAGAAGGCAGGCCAGACTCTGGAAGCCTCGGGGCCAGGAATGCTGCCCATCACAGAAGGAGGAGTGGTCAGGCAGCCACACAGGTTGCCTTTGCACATAATCCCTGCTGGGACTGAATGCCCCCTTCTGTGAGGTCCTTGTCTACGCTGAAGTAGGTCACAGAGTTGAAGGATCACAGAAATCTTAGCCTCAGAAGCATGGAATCATAGAAGCCAAAAGGCAGTGCCAAGTAGGATTCCAGGATTTTAGAGCCTCAGAGCCCTGGCATCAAAAGGCATGAGAAGTCTAACACTTTGGGCATGAAATTTTATGGCTCAAGTGATCTAGGAACCACAGAACCTCGCACTTGGATGACCCTTGGAGGTTCTCATGTCTGATATACTCCCCAGTGCAGCGTTCCCTTCTAGAAAGTTCTAGAAAGTAGCAGTCTTCTTCAGATAGGCAAGGAGGTGACAGCAAGGCAGGACGGGACACAGGAGGTTTCCGTGTGGGATGGTTTTAGGAGTTCTGGGTTGGAATCCCTGACCCAGAATGTCTGTGTCAGTGGCTATCGCAGAGACTGAAATTGCACCATTATCCATTCTTTCTCTGGATCTAGAAAGTCCTTTGGACTCCAAGGATCTGTTTTGCTGTAAACCACTTCTCGGATCAGAACTGCCTCTCGGGACCTCCTCTACATGGGCTCTGATGAGCGAGGCAACTCTAGATCCAGATGGGACCCTCCCCCCAACCCAGCACCACCTCTGGGTCCTCCTTTTCTTTACATTGCCCACCCAGCTCCCGGCAGGAAACCAGCTGGCTGGGAGAGGTGATTCCAACAGTCCTGAGGCTGGCCATGGTGTACAGTGTGGTCCCGCCTCTAATCCCACCACCTCCTGGGGGCAGGCGACATGGGCAGCAGCCTATAATTTGGGGGTGGGAGATGGGACGCCCAGGTCAGCTTTGACCAGGGGGTCCGCAGAGGAAGGGAGTGGTCCAGGGGTTTGGAGAATCAAAGCCTTCCTCTCAGCTCCCTTGGTGACCATGAAGATAAAAATATTTATGGACAATTTTCCTCTCTCTGGGGACGGCCGGGCACAGAACAAGACTGTTTTTTTCCTTGGCTGTGGCTGACCTCTCAGGATGGAGGGAGCTGAGACAAACACAGGTTGTTTATGGGGTCTGCAGCAGCCCCACAGACACATGCTGCATACGGTTTCCCCTTTTCAGCTTCTGGCAAGTTGCCCAGAGGAACAAAGGTGGGTTTCTGTCTTCTGTTAGCTTAGTTCTTGGTGGGGCTGGAGGGATTTTTTTTTTCCCTGAGAGATGGGGTGAATGTGTTATGGTGAATAACATGTTTCCCATAATTTGCCTTTTGAAAACACAAGGAAATTTGCATATGTGGCTGCAACAGCCTGGACAGAGAGCCTTCTGGTCCTCCATTTCCCCACCGTGTCAGACTGCTCGAACTCAATAAACACTTGTTGACTGAATGAATGGGTCATAGAAATGGCAAGCCAGAGCTGGAAGGAAGGCCCCCTGGAGATCCTCTGGGCCAAACTGCTCAGGTTTCAAGCAGGGAAACTGAGGCCCAAAGAGGGGGAAGGGATGGAGGCTGCATACAGTGGTAGATTTCACAGCTTATCATGATGACAATAATAATGATAATAATAATTATTATTATTATTATTGTTATAAATCTTTTCTGGGTGTTGGGTGTTTTCCAATTTACCAAAAGCTTTCCCATTGGCCAGACTCCCAGCAAGACTGTGGAGGAGGCAAGAAAAAGATTAGAATTCCCTGTGTCATGGACCAGAGAAGAGAAGTTCAAAGCTATCAAGCAACTTGCCCACTCATCCAGAAAGGGGTGAGGTGGAGTTCAGGAACAATTTCAGGCTTTTTTTTCCATTTGGGTGTGAAGTCCACCCCAGACTCAGCCTGACATTAAATCCCAGCCCTGCCACATGTGAGCTGTTGAAACAGCTCATGGCACCCATCCAAGCCTCAGTTTCCCCATCTGTAATTTGGGGCTTGCACTCTCGAGAATGGCACCAGAGAATGGATACAAACCCACCTTGGAAATTGTCAAGCAAACGGGGGGTCCCATTGCTAGAATTATGATGTGTCAGTGGCTCCTTCCATCCATCCAAGGGAGACAGCATTCTGATTCCAGCTCTTGAGATAAAAATAGCTTTAAGGGGAGGGGAGCAGCTCCCCAGGATATCTGGGCAGGATAAAAATAACCCTCAAGAACAGCTGGCTCCTTTTCTTCACTTTGGTATTCACCCACAGTCTTCTGATCTCTTATTCGGTTTCCCAAGTCGACCTACCATCCTAGGCAAACAATCCTCCTTGTTCTGGGGCCAGGCAGTGGCAAATATATTCCAGGCTCTGGGAGTAGAGGCTTTGGAAGCGAGAAATATGGGTCCCATCCCACTTCTGTTTACAACTTTCTGTGTGGTTCCAAGCAAGTCATTCTCAGAGTCCCATTCTTCCTCCATACTGTGCTGTCCAATAGAACTTACTCCAAGGATGGAAATATTCTATGTCTGCACTGTCCAATACAGTAGCCACTAGCTGCATATGGCTTTTGAACCCTTGCATTACTGTCAATTTTTCCCTTTAGGTCTGTTAGTATTTGTTTTACCTATTTAGGTGCTCTTATATTGGGGGCATACGTGTTAATGAGTGTAATATTCTCTTCTTGAATTGATCCCTTCATCATTATATAGTGTCCTTCTTTGTCTTTCTTTACAGACTTTGTTTTAAAGTCTATTTTGTCGGATATGAGTATTGCTACCCCCACTTTCTTGTCATTTCCATTTGCATGAAATATCTTTTTCCATCCCCTCACTTTCAATTTATGTGTGTCTTTCGCCCTGAAGTGAGTCCCTTGTAGGCAGCATATTGTAGATTCTTGTCTTTTTTATCCAATTTGCCACTCTATGTCTTTTGATTGGAGCACTTGCCTATTGAACACTTGAAATGTGGCTAGCATGACTAAGAAACTTAACTTTTATTTTATTTTTTAATTTTACGGAATTTAAATTTAAATAGCCACATGTGGCTAGTGACTACGATATTGGCCAATGCAGGCTTTTAAATGGAGATGGGATGAGCACCTGCCCCAAGTCCTGTGGTAAGGATTGATAGCATGTATGTAGAGCCTGGCACGGAAGAGATGCTCACTGCTTGTTTACGCCTCCCTCTCCCCCGCCCCCTTGAAATGTGGATTTTTACAAGTGTCTTGGAGCTGAAGAATCCCCCTTTGGGAACATGCAACTCCTCTTTGAAGACTGGTGGAGAGGTGAATGGAATGGTGGGAGGAAAGGGGCTTCTGTGCTGGGTGGGCTGGGAGAGCAGGAAGCATGTCCAAAGCAGATGACAAGGCCAGGTCAGAGTTAAGGACAAAAATGGCTGCACCTGCCCATTTCTACCTCCACTTTTTTACTTTCATGGGCACTAGTACTCAAAAGGGGTCTATCTTAGAAATTCCTTTTCTTTGCATAGATGTGGTTCAGATCATGGACTCTAGAATCAGATGGTTCCTAGACTAGAATTTCAGTTCTATCAGTTACTAGCTGTGTGACCTTGGGCAAGTTGCCAGCCTCTCTGTTTCCCATCTGTAAAATGGGTAGAATAATTCCTACCTCTGAGGGTTTTGTGAGCAATCAGTGAGCTAACGTGTACAAAGCTCTGTGCAGTGGGCCCAGCACATAACAAGTGCTTAAGAAACAGAAGCCATGGCCAATTTTGTAGAAATAAAGCCCTTTAACTCCCACCCCAACTGGAGTCCAGTGAGATGCCTGAGAAGACAATGATGGGGTATCTCCAGAAGACCTCTTTTTGGGTGGTCGTCATGGTGAAGAAGGGACCAGGCACAGGAACAAGTCCTTGTACCCTCAGATGGCAGATAACCCATCAAACTGAGCTGGAAGCCATCCTGAAGCATCTAGCATTTCTGTTGATCCTGCCAAATGGCAGTCTCCTGGGACCCAACCAGAGATGGGAACTCTGCTACCTCTTGAGGTAGGTGATACAAACTGATAGAAACTCTTTCCTGGGATCCAAGGGACGCCTGTCTTTCTGTGATGTCCTGCCCTTGGTTTTCGTACAGGCTCCACTTTCCAAATTCAAATTCCTTCCATCGCTGCCTCAGGTGGGAGGTGTCTGCTGATTGGTCCTAGTGAAAATACCCAGCGCAGGGGCTGGCTCACCCGGGTCAAGGACAGGGTTAATCTTTTTTGAGTTGGAGGAGCTGAAACTCAAAGGCTCCAAACCTGCCCCCAGTTAAGAACAGAGGATGTCTTTCATCAGCGTGTCTTATTTTGTGGGCAAGGGAACTGAGGGGTTGTTGTTTTATCCATCTGTTCATCCACTGCCTCGCTGAAAAATAATTATTGAGCACCTACTGTGTGCCAAGGAACACAGAAATAAATTCCTGTCCCCTAGGTTTATAAGCTGGTAGGGAGACAGCTGTTTCAACTGTGATTATAATGGTGTGATATGGGCTATCATGTCAGGGTTGGAACTAGGGTGAGGTGAGTAAAGCAGTTATCTGAGGAACAAAATTTAATGCAATGCCAAAAAACTCAGTCATCAAGATAAATAATATTTTACTGTAATATTTTATTTTATTTATTTATTTTTTTTGGCCTTGCCGTGAGGCTTACGGGATCTTAGTTCCCCGGCCAGGGATTGAACCCAGGCCACGGCAGTGAAATCGCCAAGTCCTAACCACTGGACCACCAGTGAATTCCCTGTAATATTTTTAAAAATCAAAATGAATGCAGAAAAATCATGATGAACAAAAGATAAAACTTTTAAATGAAGACAGGATCAAAATGACTGATTTTTCCTTTTGCCTCAGGTTGTAACATGGCTTGGCTCAGCACTGTATTATGGGGGATGTCGGAGGGCTGCTGTGGGACAGAAAAGGCAGGCAGGTGATCCAGCCAGTGACGTGCTGGAATGAACTCATATCGGTTTGCGCATTCCTTCCCAACCCTGCACTCAGAATCTGGCAGATGCTAAGAATCCGGGTTTTCCCCTCCCTTTCTGGAGAGCCGATTGTTAACTATTTGCCAGCAACCCACTATATCCAGCCTGCATTGGGGTGGGGGAGGGCCTTTAAGAAAATTTTCCCGGAAAAGGAGATACCTTCCAAATTTTGCAGGATAAGAATCTAGAAAAGGAGAGAAAGAACATCCCTCTAAAGAAGGAACGCCATATGTAAAGCACCAGAGGAGTGGGGGAGAAATGTGTATTGTTTTTAGGAAACTGCAAGGAGCGGAGTGTAGTTGGAATAGGTGATGCTGCAGAAGAAGGAAATTTCAAGAAGGCAGAGAAGGTCACAGCACCAAGTGATGCCCCAAGATTGAGCAAGATCTGGGATTGTGCTGGGGGAGGAGACTGCAGATCTAGGGGAAGAGGAGGACGCTCCCTACTTCTGCAGTGTCCAGACTACCAGCCCAAGCAGGAGACCTCAGTGGTGAGCTAATAAATAACAAGATCTCTGGGGAAAAAAGCCCTGATTTATTACTTTGGCCAATTTCAGAGGTGTAAGTACTCCCACCCTGGCCAATTTCAAGCTGCCAGTGTATGTCACTGAATGTCGAGTTAAGCAGAGATGCTCGGTAGCACATCATTATATAGTATGTCCACCCTCCACTTAACAACAGATGTAAATAATTTCAAGAACACAGATAATAGTAAAGTGCACTAAGATAACTAGAAAGAGATGAGTTTTGAGTGTTTGTTACTTTGTTTTTAATATAATTTGCTTTTAAAATTTTAAGTTTATGCAATTTAATTCTTAATAAGAGCTTGACAGCAGCTCACAAACTTCCTGAAAATTTAACCAGCTGCTCTCCTGAGCCAGTCAGAGTAGGCATGAGCCGGCTCCAGCCCACCAGTGAGAGAAGAGATTTTGGTCCTTACTTGCTGTGTGTCCATGGTGGGGCGGTGCTTTCTGACTCCCTGGGCTTCATTTTCCCCACTTGAGAGACTGGATCAGCTTTATCATGACGTGCTCTTTGCCCTGCCCCTCTGTGCACAGGGACATGGATCCACGCCTCTGGGTGGCTTCCCGGGATGAAGCTGCAGTCCCTGGGACATCAGAGAGTCCAAAGCAATCAAGATTGTCAGATCTTCATCCAGGAAAAAGGACAGCCCGGGGCCGGTTTTGGCCCCAAGGTTTCATGTCTTCATCACTTCAAGAACTACTGTTTTCTTCTGAAGGATTGGCACCTAAACGATCTGAGAATATTACAAAAATAATGATAGTAATAAATACAACCTATATTTGTTATACTTTTACCATGTGCCAGACACTGTTCTAAGTGCTTTATATATATTAACTCATTGAGTCCTCATTATAGGCACAAGGTTGGTAATATTATTATACCAATTTAAGAGATGAGGATGCTCAATAAAAATAAATAGATAAATAAATAAGGACTTTGGGATTAACAGATACTACCATATAAAAAATAGATAAACAACAAGGTCCTACTGTATAGCACAGGGAACTATATTCAGCATCTTGCAATAACCTATAATGGAAAAAAATCTGAAAAAGAATATATGTATATGTACATATATATATTCTTTTTTTTTTTTTTTTTTTTTTTGCCAAGGAGCCAACACTTTATTTGGGACCGAAGCACTTTACTGTTCACCTGAAACTAGCACAACATTGTAAATCAACTACACTTCAATAAACTTTTTAAAAAGTTGAGGATGCTACTGCTATCACAATTCAAAAGATGGAGAAATGGACAAAAGAGGTTCCCAAGAAGTTAAATGGCGTGCCCAGGACCACACAGCTAGGGATTTGAACTGAGATATGCTATTAGCCGTTACCGACGTGTTCAACAAGGGCAGCCAGTGAGAAGAAGCATGCTTTTGCAGCTCAACACAACTAGCAGAGACCCATTCCCTTGGGGGGAACATCCAGCCAAGACCAGCTGTATTTGATCACAGGGACTGATGAAGTGGGAGAAAGGAAGAGTCACCACGGAGGCGCACATTAATAACCCTAAGTTCACAGAAGAGGAAACAGGCTCAGGGAGGAAAAGAGGGTTGCCGAGGTCCCATAGTGCTAGTACAGAGTGGAGCTGTAACATGAACCCAGGGGTGTCAACTTGGCCACACCCTGCAGCCAACCTTAGGTGCTGGGCAGGCATGGGGTTCATATAAAATCACAAGCATTCCCAGATATCCAGATAGATGAGATTCCAGATAAGAACCTGGTTGAAAAACTGCAGGGACTTCCCTGGTGGCACAGTGGTTAAGAATCCGCCTGCCAATGCAGGGGACCTGGGTTCGAGCCCTGGTCCGGGAAGATCCCACATACCGTGGAACAGCTAAGCCCTTGCACCACAACTACTGAGCCTGCGCACTAGAGCCTGCGAGCCACAACCACTGAGCCCATGTGCCACAACTACTGAAGCCCGTGCGCCTAGAGCCCGTGCTCCGCAACAAGAGAAGCGACCGCAATGAGAAGACCGCACACCGCAACGAAGAGTAGCCCCCGCTTGTCGCAACTAGAGAAAGCCTGCGTGCAGCAACAAAGACCCAACGCAGCCAAAAATAAATAAATAAAGTAAATTAATTTTTAAAAAAAAGAAAAACTGTAGAAAATAAGGAGAAAATACCCCTCAGTGAATAAATTGCCCAGCCCGGGGAAAGAGGAGTGGTAATCACCCATCTCTGATTATCACCATTTTTTTTTTACCCTTGCAAATGCGTGTGTGCTGGTATTAGTACATAGGGTCCTGCGCTAATGACAACAGTTAGACAGGGTTCGAGGGCTGACAAAGTCTCACAGGGATCAAAACAACAATGCTTACATATCTGCAGTTCCTTGCAGGAAAACGGTGCAATCTAGCAACTGCACTAGGGTGAGAATATTCTTCACAGCCAAAGGCTGCCTCACAGCAAGGGCTCTGGAGAGGCCAGGTGTGAGCCCCAATTGTCCTCCCTTGGAAGGGCCAGACCAGGGTGCACTTTTTCTCTCAGATCAGTGACCACTAACTTGTACATGGAACGCCCCAAAACCAGGGAACCCCAAAATGGAGTCTCAGTTGGGGTTTCTTATCCCCAGCTGGTCGTGTAGGCATATTCTTGCTAGCAAACCAGCCCCAATGGCAGAAGCTTCGGGGATCTCACCAAGACCGGGTACAACACATTAGTCTCACTGTTATCAATCAACAACACTGAAACGTGAAATGCCTCCAACTCATGGGGACAAAGTAACACTATTAATCAGTATGGTCATCAGTATGACCAGTGGTCAATGTCCTATAGTCACGGGTCCTTAAGCAAAGATGAGAGAAGCATATTTAACAAACAACAATTCAGATAAGCTGAAACGATGGACCATGCTTAGAAAAGGCTCCACTTAGGAGGACAAAACTTTACTGCCCCAGAGGAGGCACATGAGAAAAGCTTAGAGTTTCTCAGTGGTCGTCAGCTTAGTGTGAATGCTGTGGTGTGTTACCAAAAAAGGTAATAGGCACTCGGGTCAAATTAATAGAAGCATAGAATATATATCGGGGGAGGTGATAGTCCTGCTCAACTCCATGCTCGTCAGATGCCACCTGGACTTTTGAGCTTTGCTGTGGTCACTTGGCAGTAGTTGGAGGAGATGATTCTGGAAGATATGACACTGGTGCCAGATGAATAGTGCCAGATGAGGAAACGAGAATGCTGGGCCTGGAAAAAGGATGCCTTAGGGGGTGGGGTTTTTACTTTCAGAGTGATTTCAGCCATGGAGTCAGGCTTTAGTTGATTTCGGAGCTGCTGTTCTCAACAGCCATTGTATAGGGGCTCTGGCTTGATGATACTTGGACATGCATCTGAAGAGCTCTTTGCAGAACTGGTTTCTTGGGTGGAAGGCGGAGTAGTGTGTGTGTGGCTCCTCTGTCTTCACTTTATGACAAGGAGAAGCATCCAAAGGCATTTGCATTGGTCATCTTTTCCTGGAACTACCCACAAGCAGGAATGTATCACATCGCATGGTCTGGACATGGGGTTACGAGGTGGCCAAGCTCTTGGAGTGCAGGTTTCAGCTGGTGGAGGGGATGACGACTCCCTAACACAGCTGTCTCTCCAGTGTGTTTGACAGCACATCTGCCACTTAGGAGTTTGCTGAGGACGTTGTGGAACTGTGGACTGGACGCATTTTTAACTCTTTCAAATTCACTCAGTGGGCCCCTCCCCAGCAGGCTCTGATTGACTACTCCTTGGGCTGTGAAGAGACCCTCCCCCCGCCCCGATGTCACCACACACAGAGGTCCTGGTATATTGTAATGAGCACTTGGGACCACAGTTCTAGCCCCATTTCTGTCACCTTGCTGCTGGGTGAACTTGGGCAGGACCCTTCCCTTTTGGGATTTGGTTCCTTGTCTCTAAACTGGAGATGCAGCTATCTGTGCTGTTTCATGGGGTTGTTGTGTGGAAACTTGAGATGCTGGCAATGAAGTTGTTCTGTGCTATTATTGTCGTTGTTGTCATTGCAATCCCCTGGTCTGTCTGGTACAGACCAAAGTTCCTGTTCCCCTGCTACATCAGCTAGGATGCTTTCAGCTGGCAGTGAGAGAAAACCCTACTAAAAGTGTTTTAGACGGGAGGGACACTATTGTTTTGAGAAAGGACAGTCCAGGTGTGTGTGTCTGATTCAGCATCTCAATAATGTCCTGAAGGACCTCGTTTCTTTCTGCCTATAACTCCTCTCACATCTCAGTGGCTGGTTTGTGGCTTATGTCTACACCCAAGCCACTCACTGGCCAAGAGAAGGAGACCACCATGGTGGGCTTAGTAGAAGCGGGAGTCAACCCTTACAGCTTGAGAGGGATGCAGTCTCCACTGAGGGATGAGGCTGCTTAGAAGGGGGCAGATGAAGATGGAATTCTCTTAGCAAGGATGAACCAAACAGTGTCTGCCCCAGTCATGGGAATGTCCTAGCATGACGGTCAACCAGTCTCCAGCCCTGCTTCTGCTCCCTCCCTTATTCCCTCCCTCCGTCCCTCACCTCTCCCTTCCTCCATTCCATCCTTGTTCATCCAGCATTTACTGAAGGCCTATTGTGGGCTACCACTGAGTGAGCCCCGGGGATTCTATGGAGATAAGGCATAGCCATGGCCTTGAGGAGGTCCAGTTGAGTAGGTGCCTGAGATAAATATACACCCTGATGTGAAATGGCGGGATAGGGGCAGGGCAGGGTACAGCTGTGGGAATCCAAGGGGGGAATCCAGTGAAGAAGGACATTCCAGCAGAATTGGTGACAGGGGTGAAGGCCTGAAAAGTCTCAGAGCTCATCAACTGCTTGGTCTTCACTCTTGGCTGCAGGGATGGCCCAGAACTCATCACCAACTCCCTGTTCGGTACAGCCAATGGTTCCAGACAGATCGTCAGAGAGAGTCCAGAGAACTTAACTTGCCACAGCTCTCACATCTGGAAAATGGGTCTAATTCTTCCAACGTTGACTGAATGGATGGAAGGATGAGGAGATAAGTTTGACTGTCCACAGTTAGACATCAGTGTAGGAGGCCTGACTTCTCACCTCAGCCCCCCCATTGATTCTGTGTGACCTTGAGAGCATCAGGCACCCTGTCCCTGAGCCTCAGCTTCCCCACCTGTAAAATGAGGAAATTGAGTTAGGTGGCACTAGGGGCTCTTCCAGGACTGAATTTCTTTGGGGGTCCCCACATTTGGGTCAATATCAACCCCCACAAAATAATCTTTGGACATCTCCCAACCCTCTGCCACCTGGCCCAGCCCTGAGGAAATAAAGCCAGACTGGGGAGCAGGGCGAAGGCCCCGGGGAGATGGTCTGGGATGCCCAGACAATGGGATCACGTGCCCAGAGGATGTGCTCTCTCTTGGATAGTGGCCCAGGAGCTTCCCTGGCTTCAGCCCTCATTCCTCTTGGTGGAATGATTGTTTCTGGGGTCTTGGCAGCCGACAGGCCAGAGTGACGTGGCCCCAAAGGCAGAACCCAAGCCCTGGGAGACAGGCGGGCAGTGGTAACAGCCAACACCAGCTCCAGCCTCCTCCCCTGGGGAGGAGGACTAGACTGGCATTGCCTGGAGGGGACAAAGGGAGGGGACACTCTTGGAGGCTGCCTCTTTCTCCAGCTTGGAGTTCAGGTCAGTTTACTGAAACGCTTTATCCTGGGTGCTGGGAACACAGCAAGGAGCAGGATGGAGTATGACTGGTGTATCTGCAGCCCCTGAAACTGGCCCTGCCGCATGGCACGTGCCCAACGAATAATTGTTGAGGAGGGAGGATCCTGATGTGGGCGAGAGAGCAGGTGGCAGGAGGAGCTGCCCTGCTCTAATCTGGCAAACTTTACTCTCACGCATGTATCCCTCCCTCCCTCCTTTCCTTCCTTCCTTCCTACCCTCCTTCCCTCCTACCTTCCTTCTGTCATTCACTCAGCATTTATGGAGTACTTCCTATGTGCCAGGCACCGTGTTTCGTGCTGGTGTCAGAAACTCAGCAGGGTATCTGCTCACAGCAGGGACCACAGCTTGTATTTGCCTGTTACCAGTGCCCAGCTCAGGGCCTGATGCACGGTAGCGTCTCCTGATTGGCTGAGTGACCAGGGAATGAATGACTCTGTTATTAGATGTGCACTGTGTGCACACGTCCTATGGGACATGCAAGCCCGATGTGAAAGGAAGGCCCGTCCCGGTGTGCCCAGCAGTGTCAGGCATTGGAAAACTGGGGACTAATACGTGGCATCCAAGTTCTCCTCCCAGTTCTGCGGTACCAGTGAAACAAGTATGAGCTGAGGCAGGACTTCCTGACCTGCGTTATCTGTCTGTCTCCTTGCTCATCTCGTCCTGCAAACACTGGAGAGCAGGAAGCACAGCCTGGCGCACAGTGGGTCCTCCGGAAAAGCTCGGTGGATGAATCGGTGGAGACTGATACCAGGGCAGTGTACAACCCTCTTTCTGCAGGCAGACTTCATCTAGTGATTTAGTCAAACATTTATTGAGCCCCTACTAAGTGTCCATCACGGAGGCTATTGAGATCAACAGTTTCTCTCAAGGCAGATGTGCCCCCAGAGAGCAATGGGTCCATGGCTGCTCTGCTTGGGCAGAAAGTAAACTACGTTCCTTGGAAAGTCCTCACCAGGCCGGGAATTCCTATCCTTCTGCCTCGTCCCCAAAACATCTCCATGGGCCTGCAGGCAGTGTCCACCCAGTTCCCAGGCTCATCGCCTTCTGCCCCTTTTTGGCTGGCTGGTGAGCACCCCATCCCTTTCACAGGGTGGGTAATTGCTCAGTCAATGTCTTCTGGATCCAACTTTCATGAAGACTGTTTGTGCCCAGTCGCTGGTGCTGTGCCAGGAACCTACTTGGCAGGAAGACTGGGTGTGAAGAGGCAGTGGAGGCAGGAAACAAGGTCCTTTCCCTAGAGTTCTTATCAGTGTCCATATCTGCTCTTTTCAGCTGACCACGAACTCCTGGAAGGCCATGAGGCTCGTTTCTCTTCCAACCTAGGAAAACGCAGGTAGCCCTCAATAATTATTTACTGCATTGGATTGATTATTTACAGCAGTCTCCTACTCCCAAGCTCAAAGGGCACATGCTGAGGATCATGTTCAATGCACCTATTTTACAGATGAGGAGAGTGAAGCTCAAAGGGGACACCATCAACCTCTGTGGGCTTTGGGGGGTTTCCCATGGGTCTTTTGGGCTTCTCTCATTAAAGCAAGGCTCCCTGGGGCTCACCATTGTATACTCAGATTTGGGAGTGAGATTTGGAAAGAACTTGGAATTCAGCCACTGACCTGCTGCCTGATCTTTGAGGAAATGCATCCCCTTGCCTGGAAATGTCTTTCTGGCCAGTAAGTTGCACATCATCACCCACACGGTGCAGTGGGGAGAACTGGATGGTTTCTTCACTGGGCTCCCCTCACTCCTCCTCCAAAACCAGCCTGAAATCTGCTCCCACCATCCGGGCCCTTTTGTGACTCTTTCACTTGAGCTGTCTTCCCCAATGGCTGCATGTTTATCCAACATACACTTCGGGACCCAAAGGCCACCTCTTCCTGGGAGCCTTCCTTGGTTTCTCTCCATCCCTTAGTCTGCTTGACAATTCAATTCATCTGTATCTCTCTGATAGCATCTATCACATTCTTCTTGTGTTATCTTTATGTGATTGCAGGGGATTCTCTGTGACATGGCAGTGTCTGATGTCTCCTATCCAGGCCCCCTTCCTTGACCCAAGTTGCTGACCACATTACAAATATGTGTGCCCAGAAAGCAGGACTATGTACAAATTTCTTTGTCTTCACTCCATAGTGGCAGACCCTCTTCCCCCAGCTTTGTACAGGGGTTTGCACACTGTAGGAGTTAAAGAAATTCATTTAAATTATTAATGGTTTGAGCATCTATTGTATCCCAGGCTCCATGCTGGGTGTGGGGACACAGTTAGATCTGACCATGACAATACCATGTGACGTGTGCTACAATACGGTGTGGAGCAGAGCTTTGAACTGCACCTAAAAGGACAGAGAGTCTGTGAACAGGCAGAAAAGGGGTTTCGGGGAGAGAAGAGCCTGGGAGGAGACAGCATGGACAAGACCTTGAAATACGCCAGCTTGTCCAGAGCCTGGGTCCAGGCATCAGAGAGAGCGGAGCTCACTGCACAGAATATGAAGTTGGAGAGGCTGGCAAGGATCTGCTCAGAACTCTCTAGCGGCTAAGATTTAAATCATCATGCTCAGCTGCAAAGACAGGAATCAGACCACCTGGGTTCGAATCCCACCTCCACCACCTAACAGCTTAGTGATCTCAGGCAAGTTACTTAACCTTTCAGAATCTCAGTTTTCTCATTTGTAAATGGAGATAACAGGCCTCCCATGAGCGGTGGCACTTAGAACAGCGCCACACCTGGCTCAGCTGAGGCACGTGAGCTGCAAAATACTAGGGGATGCCAAAAACCCTTAGTAATAGAGTTTTACATCTAAGGGGGGGCCCAAAAAAACCCCTAAGTAATCAAGATACATAATATTTTAATGCAATACTTTAAAAATGCCAAAATCCACGATGAACAAAATACCAAAATTGTAAATAAAGGCAGGATCTCTCTAGTGCAAGGGATGCAGCTCAAAATACATCAACGATTATCGGACTGGGAGTTCTCAGCCTTCAAGAGCCGTGGACTTCTGAAAACCTGAAGAGAACCGGTGGCCCCTCTCCCCCAGAAGAATGCACAAACAGGCACAATTTGTGCAGATTTTCGGGTGTTCCTGCACTTCTGGGGCTCGGCCAGGTGGAGGTTAAGAGCGCAGCTTCAACGTGGACGTGCCTGGGTGGTTCCATGCGCCGTCCAGCCGCCTGCGGGTTCCCCAGCACCACGCTGGGCCTCCCTCCTGGCAGTCACCGGTGCTCTGCCCCCTGCAGGAAGCAGCGCTCGGCTACGCGGCTTCTTTTTCTAGCTTGCTTGGCTCGCGCGTCGGCCCTCCCACCCCCTTCGGCTTGGGACTTTTCCTAAAGTTGCTGAAACCAGACACCTTGCTCGACCGAGCCCGCGTGCAGCCACGGTTTAAAAGGCCGCCTTCAGCGCCCCCTCCCCGCCCCCAGCGAAGACTTCAAAAGGCCCGGCGGGCGCCGCGGCCCCTGTACCTATGAACCGCCCCCCGCGCCCGGAGCCCGTGCCGGAGTCCGAGGACGCAGAGCGGCTGAAGTTCGAGCGCAGGCGGACCGGGCGGGTGGCGCAGCCCGGCGCGCCCATGCCCCTCCCGGTGCCGCTGCGCTCCGAGCGCCCGCGCCCAGTTTAGGGAAGGGGACCCCGTCCCCCCGCCCCCGCGCCCGCGCCCGGGGCTGCGGGGACCCATGAATACAAATGCCGTTAGGCGCCCGAGGAAGGACCGACCGTCCAGCCTCGCACCTAGGGACCCAGTAAGTGGCCCGGGGCTCCTGGAGCGCTGGGGGTACGGGTGTGTGTGTGCGTAAAGGTGCGCGCGTGTGGGGAGGGGGTGCACGTGCGAGGAGTGAGTGTGTTTGTGCCCGCGTGCGATGGGCAGTAGCGGAAACCTGCGTGCAAGTGGGGGGTAGCGCGCGTGAGTGTGTGCACTTGGGCTGTTACGTGTGCACGTGAAGATATGTATGAGAGGTGTGCACGCGGGTGTGTGCGTTGGGAGGATCTGGTTAGGCTAGGCTAGTGTGCATTTGTGCGCGTGTAAGCCCTAATGTGCATGCATCTGCGTGTGTGGAGTCCGGGTGTGCGCCAGAGTCCAGACACCCCAGGGTGTGTTTGTGTGAGCCCAGGAGGAGAGCGTGGCTGTGCCTGCATGTGAGTGAGTGTGAGTGTGTGTCTGAGTTTGGAGCAAGGGTAGATATGTGTGGGAATGTGTGTATGCACCAGGGAACAAGTCGTGGAAGTGGAGGCGAAGGGGGATTCTAATGCCAGGGCTCGAACTGGGGTTGTGGGTGTGCGAATTTGCCAGGTGTTTGTGGCGGCATCAAGGTGTGCAGTTCTGCGCTCCTTAGTGGGATCTGAGGGAGCCTTTGGTCTACTCTGGGGTGAGGAGGTAGGTTAAGCTCCCATTTCTTACTGCGTGGAGAGGAGAGAGAGAGGTGGCCAACATTGAACAAACGCACCCACTACGTGCCCAGGAAAGTCTGTCCTCCAGGGCGCCCTGAATCTGGGAGGAAAATAGGTGTGTGTATGTGTGTGGTAGAACACTGGTTGTTGTTTTCATGGGAGTCTGGACACTGAGTCCTAGTCCCAGATCTGTCCCTGGAACTCCGGGTTCCTTTCAGCAATAGTATCTGTCCCCTTTCCCCCTCTATCTTTGCCCCCAACTCGGGGACCCCCAGTCTCACGATCTAGAGGTCCCGAATCTCCGAACTGTGATCATCACGCTGTACAGTCTTGGCCAACTCTTTTCTCTCTGTGAATCTCAGTTTCCCCATCTTTACAGGGGGGCTGGGGGGTGGGGTGTCTTAGCGGGACAGTCGTGGGCCCGCGGAGGCTGTGTCCCCGGCTGAGGCCGGCAGGGGGCAGCAGGGGGCAGCAGAGGGCGGCCCGGCGCGGGGAGGAGAGAAGGTGGAGAGCCACCGCGGGCCGAGACTTTAAATCGCCTTCATTTCCCCCAAATCCTTCCTTTTCCTCTCCTCCCCCAGGCCGGCGGGGAGGCAGCTTCCACCGCCCTCCGCGCGCCCTCGCCCGGCCTTGCTCTGCCTCCGGGGACCGCCAGCAGCCCGCCTCCAAAAGTTTGATTTTTTTTTTTTTTTCCCCCCTGCTTCTTCTTCCTTTTTGGTGGAAGCAGAGAAGAGCGAGGCAGGGGCGAGCGCGGCGCCGGGACTCCTGGGACCATGGGCCTGGCGCGGGCGCCCGCGGGGCCCCGGCCGCGCTGCCTGCCTGCTCGGGCGCCCCTGGGAGCGGGACTGCGCTGGGGGCGCGGGGGCCGAGCGCTCTGAGCCCGCCTGGCGCGGCGGGGCGGGGGGCTGGCGGCCCCATGGGGCGCGCCCACACTTGCCCCCCGGGCTCGGGAGCATGAAGTAGGGGCCCGCCATGGGAGCGGGATCGGCGCGGGGGGCCCGAGGCACAGCGGCGGCGGCAGCGGCGCGCGGGAGGTGAGTACCGGCTCGGGGACGCCCCCTCCCCAGCTTCTTGCGGCTCCGGAGGCGGGGATTCCCCGCCGCGCGGGACGCTTCCAGCGGAACGTCAGCTTCCTGCTCCTTCCTTCACCCCTGCGAGGCGGACCGCCAAGGGTTAACGCGGGCAGCGCCCCCGGCCCGGCGAGGGTTGGCGAGAGCGCTGCCCGCCCTGCCCCGCCTGGCGCGGCTGCCCGATCGCCTTGGGGCGGGGGCCGAGCTGGGGAGGGTCCCATGCAGAGCCAGCCCCGGAATCGGGATTGGGGGTTGGGGGTGGCGCCTGGAGCGGCGGGCGGGGGGGGGGCAGAGGGGGACTTTTTGGCTGTCTCGGTGTGTTCCAGTGTCGGTGTCCACAGGTCCCGAGCCTGTAAGTGTCCGTTTCTGTCGGTTCTCCGGAAACTTGTCTGCAAAATTCTAGGGCTGCGGGTCTCGGCTTCTGCTGCTGTCTCAGCGTCTGTGTGTCTTTGCACGTCCCCTGTTTCTGGAAGTCTCCGCATGTGTGTCAGTCTGTTTGGGTCTGTGTGTCTCAGTGCTTCCCTGCTTGGGGAGGGGCGGGGGGTGGTCCTCAATTCCTGTCCCGCGTGTGAGAGAGGAAAAAGTGAGAGCTAGCATGTCAGGGCAGAAAGGGCCCTGGGAGATGACTAATTCGAACCCCTCGTTGCACAGATGTGAGACTCAGGGCCAGAGAGGGGCAGGGAATCTCCAAGGAGGGGCTGGGACCCAGAGGCTCTGGTTCCCAGCCTGTGGAGTAGGAGTTGTAAAGGAGTGAGCATGTGCAAGAGGGAGTCACCGCGTGTGGGTGTGTGTGGCCGTGAGCAGGATGGGAGCAGCCCCTCAGGGCCCTGTGGACCGTGGCTCATGCTTACGGCCCAGAGAAGCGCTCCCTGTCCATCCTGCCCCCAGGACCAGAGGACATTCCCAAGACGCTGGTCAGGGCTGTAGCTCCGCCCTTCTCCACCATGCCCTGCCCCCTCTGCGCTGGAATCAGGGGGGTGATGCCGCCCCCTCTCTTTCCCATGTCTTGGAAAAAGTGGTCTGGCTGAGATTCCCCCGCCCCTCACTGCCACACACACACACACACACACAGACACACACACACACACAGCACCAGTAAGCACACTGCTGACTCATTTTCTCCAGAAGACCCTGTGCCAGGGCAGATGCCAGCGGTTGGGTAGAAAAGTGGTGCCAGGCAAGCACCCCACAGTGGGGCCCAAGCTTTAGGTAGTGGGCAGTCACGCTGTTTGAGGCCCAGCCTCTGCCTCCCTAACCACCGCAGTGCCCCAAACCCTGTGTCCTCTGGCCCCCTGCGTGCCTCCTAGCTTTGCTCCCAGCCCAGCTTCCATGGCACTGTTATGGAGCATCCCTGGCCTCTCTTTCCTTCCCCTTCCTCCCCGTACTCAGAACGCTCCCCCTCCCTCGTGCTTCCATAAGCCTGCCATCCGCAAGGCTCAGCTCAACAGCCATCAGCGCCCCTGATACCGCACTGGAGGGGGCTTACCCTCCAAATGTAACCCACGGTCTGTCCCTCCCTGAGCACACTCCGCCCATTACTTTATTGGCATAGGCTCTTCCTCCCTCTCTGTGTTCAGGGACCCTCTGGATACCCCACAACCTGCCTGGCACACGAAAATGCCATTTCAGTTGATGGCGGAAATGGAAGCAAAACAGAAACTCACACCCTTGGGCAGAGAGGGCACTTCAGTCAAACCATGCGAATCCTGCCTCCGCCCTGTGAGCTGGGGCAGGCACCTTGTCTTTCTGCTTCTCCTTTTTCTCATCCCCCAAATGGGCATCTTCATTCCCAGCCAGAAGGGTTTTTGTGAGGATTAGTGGGACTGTGCTTGTAAAAGGCTTTTAGGACAGGGCCTGGCATGTAGTAAGTGCTCAATAAATGGCAGCTGTTATTTATATTATTATTCACTTCATCTTGAATGGACGTGTGAAACAACTGGAAAATTCTGGGCCGTATCCTGTCCAGACAGATGCCATGTCTGTGTTCCCATGGAAGAGGTGTAAGGTGTGAAGAAAGCCTGGGCACGTGGGGCCTGGCCAATCCATGGAGGCAGGTGGGACAGGTTCATCCCCCTTCTCTTTCCTGTGGTCCGCCGGCCGCATCCTTCCCAGCTTACTCCGTGGGATAACAGCCAAGCCCAGAGACCACGGGGCTGCTTTCCTTGTGTTTCTGTGCCCTGGGTCTCAGCTCTGAGCTCACAGTGGATGTCCAAGTTGTGTGGGTCTCTGAGTGCCTGTATGTTCTCAGGTAACAAGGAAAGAGGAAAACCTATGCACACCAGCTGCAGGCTCTGGCCGGCCTCGTGGTCCAGGAGTAACCACACTGGGTGTACTGGCAGAGGGCTTTTTGCAGGAGAAAGGAACACCTGGGTTCCCTTCTTGGAGGGCTGTGTGGCCAGGCTGTGTCTTCAAGGTCAGGCTCCCTAACGCGTGGCTCCCGTTTCAGCCGCCTTCTGCCGTCTCTGGCCCCTGAGCTCTGGTCTTCCCGACATTCTGGAGCCCTGGCTTCGCCCAGCCAAGGCCCACGAGTCAACGGTGAAAACAGAAGTCTGGAAGAACAAAGCTCTGAGCCAGTGCAGGCACTAAACGTTATTAGCAGTAGCCTAAACAGGATTGGAACGGGAGCAAATGAATCGGCAGGGCCTCCCTCTGGGAGCCAACTTTCCAGGCCTGGAGCTTACTTAGATGGCTGTTGGCTCCTCAGGCTGCATCTCTGTTCCTGTTGGTGAAGGCTGGGACTCTGGTCTCTGGCAAGTAGGAAGTCCCTGTAAGTCTCCGATTTCTTCTCCATGGGAGACGAGTCAAGCGAAAAGGACTGTCTACTAGGTGGTGGAGTCAGATGATGTGGGTCACTGACATGCTGTGTGGCTTTGGGCAAGTCACTTCCCCTCTCTGGGCCTCAGTGGCCCATCTCTATAAAGAGGGGCTGGGACTAGAGTCTGGCCTCTAAATGATCTCAAAGGACCTTCTCCCACTCTATACTCCCGTGCTATACTTTGGCAGTTTCTGGGTCAAGTGCATACAGAATCCAGGTCTGAGAGGGTCAGTTGCATCTGTTAAGGTGAATGAAAGGGAGACAAATATTTTTGTAACAGGCCTTTCCAGGGCTGAAATTCTCGAGTTAGAAACCGTGGTGTTAGGAAGCTTAATTGAAGAGAAGATTCTGATCCCATCTCCCCTGTGAGTCTTCTTTCTCCTGACCTTTAGGGATTACGGATATTGCCCCCAATACATCCTCTTATTCTCTAGAGGGTGGTCACCTTGGCATAACCCCAGCAGGAAAAACTGACCGAGAAGGATGTGCGTGGTTCTTGCACCTTCTCCTCTCCACCTGGCCTCTCTTTATCAGCTTGGGGAGCATCCTAAGAAGGGTGGATGTGACGACACAGGGAGAGACTCAAGGAGTGAGAGCTGGTGCCTGGAAAGGGCTGGGAAGAGAGGAGACCAGAAGGAAATGGAACAGAGACTAGTAAGGTTGCAGGAACACTGGAGAGCTAGGGGCAGTGTCTTCTGAGGAGGCATTCTCAGGAAAAATGAGTTCCCTGGTCCTCTAAGTTCAGGCACTGCTGACCGACGGAAAGTGCAGTGAATTTCCTTATTGCAGACTTCTCAGAGCCTTTGCTATGCAGCTGTGCTTTGGAACTACCAAGACTGGGATATAGGAGACGGCTCTTCCCCAGTAGATCTGTCCACAGTTTCCTGGAGTAGCTACTTGGTGGGTGTGGGAAATAGTACTGAAGAGCTATGTCCCCAGAGTCTGCCCATGGTGACCTTGAGGAAGCACCTGCCGTCCCTAGGCCTCAGTTTTTGTCAAATCAAACAAAGCTGCCTATTACTGTTCATCACGGCTGATGTGTCTGCCATTTGCTTCAGGCGGGCAGGTCATGCCAGAAGGGTCAGCCTCTACCCTTCTCCCGAGACAAGACCAGGGCCGCTAGGCACTGACCTTTAGTTATTGCTGATGATGCGCTGGAGGTGAGGCCCGTGGAGGCAGAGAGGACAGGCCCTGTGTAAAAGGCATTCTCACAGCAGTGGCAGCAGATTGGAGAGGATGAGGAGGGAGCAAGGATTATCTAGGAGCATCCCTGGAAAAAGTCAGAGGTGGGGTGGGCCTGCTGGAGTTAAAGCTTTGGGAAGATACTTTGTAAAGTCCAGAGTCCTGTAATACCAGGTAACATTCATTCCTTCTGCAAAAATACTCTTACTACATGCCTGCCAGGTGCTGGGAAAACAAGAGTGAACAAGACAGATGTGGTCCCCGCCCTTCAGGGACTTGGGCTAGAAAGGGAAACAGAGAAATAGACAATGACCATACATGGGATACCTGGTGACGTATGTGCAGCAGGCTCTGGGAAATGACACCCAGGCTAGAATCTAATGCATGAGTGGAAACTGACCAGGCAAAAGAGTAGTGTCTAGAGCACGTCAGATTAGCATGTGCAAAGGCCCAGAAGCTGGAGAAGGCTTTCAAGGGACCGTCAGCATCTGAGTGCTGTTTCAGCTAGTTCACCTTATGCTCTGAGTAACTCTCAATTGAACATGGCTTCAACAATGAGGGGAGTTATTACCTCCCATATCAAGAGGCCCAAAGGAAAAGCAGTAATAGGGTTGGCCAATTCAGCATCTCAAGTGTCATCAGACACCCACCATTTTTCCATTCTGCCATCCTCACATGCTCATGCGGCTTGTTACCTCATGTGCACAAAATGGCTGCAGCAGCAAGTCCCCACTCAACAACATGCAAAGGCTAGAGGAAAACCTTTTCCATGTCTCTTTGAAATTCTTTCTTAAGAGGCCCTGACAGGCATCCCTCACATCTCATTGGCCACATTTGGGTCACATATGCATCCCTAAGCCAGTCACTAGCATGGCAAATTCTCAGAGTGGGCTTAGACTTATCCAGATTCATCCAGTATCCTCTGAAGTTCAGGTCTTCCTGAACTAGCAGAAAGGGGAGTGGCTGTGGGTAGGTAACCATCAGTGTCTTCCACAGTGTCCAGGTCAGGATTACCATTGATCCTAATTGCAGTTAAATTGGAGTACTTGGTATTAAATCAGAGGGTGTTTCCCAAGGCTCCCAGGGAGCTGGGAAGAACCCGGGGCTCCAGACATCCACTCTGGCAGATGGGTTTCCTGGATTACATGATTCCCCAGAAGCACATCATCCTAGGCTTTCCCTTGGAAATGGATCCTGGGCCCACGTGTCCCAGCCTTTGCCCTCACCACCCGCCTGTCGGGGCTCTTTCTGCCTGCATCCTAGCTGGCCGACTCTGGCCACGTGCCGCCCTCCCCTTTGCCTGCCTAGGGATCAGATGCCCCGGTGGCTTCGGGTGTCGCCAGTGGCTGCTCCCACAGGAAGGTGAAATCGGATCACTGCCTCTGCCCATCTTGGCAGGAGCCCCTGAGCAGAGCATTAACCCTTCCAGGCCCCAGAGTGCAGGGACAACAGGGTTGGTCTAAGAATAAGAAGCACTTTGGTGGCTGGCAGCAGGCCGAGCCCTTGACATGCATGAGCTCATTTAATCCTCACGCCTGACTTGCAAGATAGGGAGTGTCAGCCGAGTTGCAGAGGAGACGGGCTCAGGGAGGCGGAGGGACTCATCCAGGGTCGCACAGCTGGTAAACAATGGGGCCAGGTTTGCACCCGTGGGGGCCTGACTCCCTGTCGTCTCCTCTTCTCTCCTTCCCTCTCTCCCATTTCCTATCGGCATGAAGCCAGTAGGCAGATTCCTTAGCACACGGTGGTCCTGGCTAAGGGGTCTTCTCCCGCTCTCCGCCGTGAGTCTGGAGATTGAGTTCTCATCTTTCCTGCCCTTTGAAAACACCTGTCATCTAAGCTGAGCAGTCTGGTCTTCCCACTGACTTTTCAGCCCTGGCTCTGTTGCCCACTGGGCCTCAAGATCTTGAGGCCACAGTACAGATGGAGAGACTGAGGCCCAGAGACGGGGAGCGGCAGGGGCTGTTCCCTCGTTGCCCAGTGAGTCGGCGGCAGATTTTGAGCTGGACCCTGGGTCTCCTGACGGCCAGGGCAGGGCTTCCTGCCTACTAGTTCCCGCCCGGTGACCTTGGTTTACTGATCTGTGAAAAGCGAGGTTGTATTTGTACTGTGTAAGAAGGTCCTGCCCCAAGAGGCTGTGCCTGGACCCCCGGGAGCGTGGGCTGGTCCGATGGGGTCCTGGAGCCTGTGCCTCACCTCCTGCCTCCCCTGGGTGGGACTGGGGTGGGACTGGGGCTGGGTGATCCACTCCCAACTCCCCAGCTGGATCTGGACGTGAGAGGTGGAAGCTAATGTCACATTTGCTTGTGTCTCCTGGTCTCTAGGGGGTTTCTCTTCACCTGGATCTTAGTCTCACTTGCCTGTCACCTGGCTTCCACCCAAGGAGCTCCTGAAGGTAATTCTCTCTTCTCTTTGTCCAGGGGGAGACAAAGGAGGACAGAGGGATCTGAGAACGCAGGGGTAGGAGACCTCAGTTCCCCTAATTGGAACTCAGTGCCTCGACTTTCTCATCAGTAGAATGGAGCCAGTCATTGGCAAATTTCTCTTCCGGGCTTGAAAGAATCACGTTTGATGTTTTGTGAAGGGTAGAAAGGGCTCAGTGCAGAAATGTGGAAAGGTGATGCTTTTGTTCCTATCTAGGGCAGAATGTAAGTTACTTTGGGTCAGTAAGCTGCAGTTGTCCCTCTTTGTCCAATGGGTACCCCCAAGAAGTGCTGACAAGAGGCGCAAAAGCCACAAGCATCACTGCCCACGCCTGTGATCTGCCCTCCCCTTCCCGTGAGATGCCGCTTTTTCCCACTATCCCTGAGGAGCTGTCCAGGGGGCCCAGGCAGCGGGACGCTGGCTACACCACTGCCCATGGAAACTGAAAAGTCTCCCACATCTGTTTGTCAAGCAGCCACAATGCCGCTTAAAATAGCAGCCCCTCCCCCTCCTCCACACCCGCCTGGCCTGTGTGCCGGGGCAGGCGGCCGGGCACTCCCAGAGCCCCTGTGGCCTGACCTGGCCACCGGGCAGGGATTGGGCCCCTGGAAGGGGAGGGCTGTGCCCGGAAGAGATGCCTGCTGCCCAGCAACATTTTGTGCAAATGTCATATTTTCCGAGCTTGCTCTTTCCCCCACAGAGTAGGTGAACAGCTGTCCAGAGTCCTGAGTCAGGCACTAGGGGGGTGGTGAGGAGAGCCTGGAGCAGTGTGGAGCCCAGTTTATGTAATAAAGGGATCTTGCTGCAGCCAGCTGGCCGGGTCCCTCCATCTTGGCTTTGGGCTGAATTCATCCCCCTGTCCCTCAGCGCCTCTCCCCTGATGGGATTCTGGATGTGTCTCCACCCTGCCTTCCAACCAGTCTAGGGCCTCCAGCGCAGGATAGCATAGAGACAAAGGAAGGACAAAGACCCGGGGGCCAGCTGGGTCTTTTATTATAAGCTGTGTGACCTTGGGCAAGTTACTATCGCTCAGTTTTCTGACCGTCCTCTGTAAAATGGGGATAATAAACAGTACCTGCTATATAAGTGATTGAGAGAATAGAGAGAGAGAACCCCTGTAAAGCACATAGTAAGTGCTCAATAAATATTAGTTTTTCTTCTTATTGTTAATTATATACCACTTGAAAAGTTTGGGCAAGAGCGGCCCTTCTCTATCCCCGTGGAGCCCACAGTGGTCAGAGGCTCCCGGAGGCTTAGCGGTGACCACCTCTGCCAGTTCCAGGTAGCAGAGTTGGGGACTTGGCCCCTGAGCTGCAGGTAGTGTGCAGGGGAGGCCTGGAGACTGCCTGGTGTCAGCTTTAAAACCCACCTGGAGGGCTTCCCCGGTGGCACAGTGGTTAAGAATCCGCCTGCCAATGCAGGGGACACGGGTTCGAGCCCTGGTCCGGGAAGATCCCACATGCTGTGGATCAACTAAGCCCTTGCGCCACAACTCCTGAAGCCTGTGCTACTACTGAGGCCTACTACTTGAGCCTGTGCTCTAGAGCCTACGAGCCACAACTACTGAGCCCGCATGCCACAACTACTGAAGCCCGCATGCCTAGAGCCCATGCTCCGCAACAAGAGAAGCCACCGCAATGAGAAGCCCACGCACCACGACGAAGAGTAGCCCCCGCTCGCCACAACTAGAGAAAGCCCGTGTGCAGCAATGAAGACCCAATGCAGCAAAAAAAAAAAAAAAAAAAAAACCACCTGGAGAGGATGATAAGGGAAACCTCCTCGGTGCCACCTGGCCTGGCCGGTTGTCATCTTCCCTGAGGGAGCGCAAGCGGCTGTAAGTTGCAGGGTGCAGGGAGAGATGTGTGCAGGCCTGGGAGCCTCTCAGGGGCTGCCGAGATGGGACAGGGGGCAGTGACTTTCTGTCATTACAAGTGGCTCCTCCCTTTTAAGTTGTTTATAGTGAGAAGTATCTTATGATAGTAAGAGGCTTTCAGTGATTAAACGTATAAAGTGTGCTACTACTCACAATCCTTAAACAGTGTGGTTTATTTTAGCTTAGGACTTGGGGACAGACAGAGGTGGGAGAAAGGAGGAATTTGAAGTGAAGTGAAGGCCCTCGGGTCCTAGGGAAGAATAAGAGTCTTCAATCCAAGCCAACGTGAAACAGCAGCCTACAGCTACAGAGTTCTTAGAACATTCTTAGCACTTTGTGGCCACTTCCAGGTCTGGTTTCCCTTGTCTTTCAGGCAGGGGAACTGAGGCCTGGGGGGCAGGAAGAGACTTGACCAGAGGTACCTGATGCAGGGGTGGGTGAGGATAGGTAATAAGGAAGACCTCCATTTCATCTCCCAGCACCTGGATGAGGTAGGCACTCTTTGCAGCCTCGTTTTACGGCAGAGAGAACTGAGGCTCAGGGTCTGGACTCACAAGTGGTCTTGTCTGGCTCTAAAGTCCAGCCTTCTGACTCCAGAGCCTGCTATGGAGCCATTATGCTGCCATGTTACCAGCACCTGGGTTCTCAGTTTCTTCCAGCCCGTTTATCTTTCTGTCCATCCACCTGTCCATCTCACAGTGGTTGACCTAGGGTCTACTAAGAGCTGATTGCATTCAGCCCAGTGCACCCCCCTCTTACTCCAGGTGATGAGGGAGAGAGCATTCCACACTCAGGGGTTAGGATGCTGAGCTCAGAGGAGGGGGCCTGAGGACCTTTCCCGGAATCCAGTTCCGGAGGCAGCCTCTCCTTTCCTGCTGAGATGGAGCTCCTGAGCAGGCCTCTGCAGACACTGGCAGCTCAGCCAGCTGGAGGAGGTCGAATGACCCGACGAGAGGCAAGGTCAGGAAACCTTTCCATAAACACCCTGGAAGCCCTCCTTTTGCTCCGGCAAGCCCAGCCGGCGTAATTACCAGGCGGATGTGACCTGGCCATACCACGGTCCCATGTCCAGACGCTTCGCCAGAGGACAGAGGTTGCAGGGATGCCTTGATTACTTCCTCTGCTCTGTCCAAGGCCACACAGGGAGGAAGGGAGTCATTGGAAATGTCCTCTGCCTTCTGTGTAGACAGCAGCTCCCCCAGTCTGCTCCGGCCTGAGAGAGACTTCGGGGGTGGGAAGGAGACTGGGTGAAAACGATGGTGAAACTAGTCAGGTCCCCTGGACAGCCTTCCCAAGCTCCGGTGACATGAACATTCCTGTCGTTCCCTCACTTATGGGCCAGCTTCCTGGAGGATATGGCTTTCAAGGAAGAGAGAAAGGGAAACAAACCATGGTGGGCAGGCTCTTATACCCTTAGTTCTAGCATTTGGTGATTATCATTATTTTTAATATTAATAGCTCTCCTTCAAAAGTGCTTATTTTGTGCCAGGCATTTTTTTCCGAGTGCATTCTCATTGAATCTTCACAACGTCCTTCTGAGTTTGGCACTACTATTATCCCATTTAAAAGATGGGAAAACCGAGGCACTGGAGTCACAAGGCTAGTAAGTCGTGGGATTTGAACTCAGGAAGTTTGGCTCCAGAGTCCTGTGTTTTTAGCCGCTACAGATGGTCCCTAACTTACGATGTTTCGATTTATGATTTTTTGAGTTGATGATGGTGCAAAAGTGAAACTGTACTTCGAGTTTTTGATTTTGATCCTTTCCCAGGCCAGCGATATGCAGTATGATACTCTCTCGTGATGCTGGGCAGCGGCAGCCACAGCTCGCAATCAGCCATGAGATCACGAGGGGAAACAACCAATACACTTAAACCATTCTGAACCAGTACAACCATTCTGTTTCTCACTTATAGTCAATGAATTATGTGAGATATTCAGCACTTTGTTATAAAATAGGCTTTGTGTGAGATGATTTAGCCCAACTGTAGGCTAATGTAAGTGTTCTGAGCCTGTTTAAGGTAGGCTAGGCTAAGCTGTGATGTTCCATAGGTTAGGTGTATTAAATGCATTTTTGACTTAGGATGTTTTCAACTTACCTTGGCTTTATCGGGATGTAACTGTATCATAAGTGGAGGACGGTCTGCATATGCAGGATCACGTAGCCAGATGAGGGATTGGTTCCAACTCTGTGCTGTCAGCCACAGCCATGGGGCAGCAGGTAGCAGCGGGTGGACCGTCCTCACCGTCTGTGCAGCCGGAAGCAGGCCCTGACTGTGTCCTCTCCCCCTCTGCCCTCCCTCTCCAGATGTGGACGTCCTCCAGCGGCTGGGCCTCAGCTGGACGAAGGCAGTGGGCGGCCGGAGCCCCCCGCCCCCAGGGGTCATTCCGTTCCAGTCAGGCTTCATCTTTACGCAGCGGGCCCGGCTCCAGGCCCCCACGGCTGCCGTCGTCCCTGCCGCCCTGGGCACAGAGCTGGCGCTGGTGCTGAGCCTCTGCTCCCACCGGGTGAACCATGCCTTCCTCTTCGCCGTCCGCAGCCGGAAGCACAAGCTGCAGCTGGGCCTGCAGTTCCTCCCCGGCAAGACAGTCGTCCACCTGGGGCCCCGGCGCTCCGTGGCCTTCGACCTCGACGTGCACGACGGGCGCTGGCACCACCTGGCCCTGGAGCTCCGTGGCAGCACCGTCACCCTGGTGACGGCCTGCGGGCAGCACCGGGTGCCTGTCCCGCTGCCTTTCCACAGGGACCCAGCACTTGATCCCGAGGGCTTGTTCCTTTTTGGGAAGATGAGCCCACACGCAGTCCAGTTTGAAGGTGCCCTGTGCCAGTTCAGTATCTACCCCGTGACGCAGGTCGCTCACAATTACTGTACCCACCTGAGAAAGCAGTGTGGGCAGGCTGACACGTACCGGCCCCAGCTGGGACCCTTCCTCCCCCGAGACTCTGGCACACCCCTCACCTTCCAGACCGACCTTGCCCTGCTGGGCCTGGAGAACCTGACCACTGCCACGCCAGCCCTGGCATCACGGCCAGCAGGCAGGGGGCCCAGGGTGACTGTGGTGCCTGCCATGCCCGCCAAGCCCCTAAGGACTAGCACCACAGGCCTGCACCAGCCCGTCACAGGTGGAGGCCCAGCCCGGACCCTCCTGCCACCTGCCAAGCTGTCAGCCAATGGAGGGCTGCCTCCCGTGCCCCCAGCCTCTCCTGCCAGCTCCACCAGACCTGTCCAGCCACTGCAGAAGAGCACAGCCACCAAAATCCCCAAAAGTCACCCCACCAAGCCTTCAGCCCCTTCTCCTTCAATTGCCCCTGTCAAAAGTCCCCGCCCCACCCAGAAGACAGCTCCGCCTTCCTTCACAAAGTCAGCCCCACCCACCAAGAAGCCGGTGCTACCCACTTCCCACCCAGTTCCTGCCAAAGTCTCCTGTCCCACAGTGAAGCCCATCCAGAGGAACCCTGTAACGCCCAGACCCCCAGCACCCAGCACCCGCCCCCTACCTCCTGCTGCCAGCTCCTCTAAAAAGTCTTTTCCCCCAGTGGTCCAGGCTGAGACCAAGATGAGCAGTCGTGTCAGTGAGCCGGCTCCTGCCCGCACCAACACACACAGACCTCCCCGACCCACTGTCGTGCCCCCATCACCTGCCCCCAGTCCTAGTGCTTCCAGGACTGCTCGGCCACAAGCCACAGCGATGCCTCCCACCCTCGCTCCTGGTTCAGCCCCCACTGGAAGCAAGAAACCCACTGGATCAGAAGCCACAAAGAAAGCCAGATCCAAGAGCAGCCCCTGGAAACCCGTCCCTCTCAGACCTGGGAAGGCAGCCAGGGATGTCCCGTTTAACCATCCGACAACTGGGCCGAGCCCCAGACGGCTGCGGCCCAGCCAGCAGACCACCCCGGCCCCGGCGCTGGCCCCGGCGCAATTCCTGTCCTCCAGCCCCCAGCCCATGAGCACTGGCTCTTCGTTCTTCCACCTGGTGGGACCCACACCTTTCCTGCTGCTGATGGGACCTCCGGGGCCCAAGGGAGACTGTGGTTTACCGGTAAGACTGGGTGGGGTGTGCCTGCTGCTTGGAGCTTGAGTGGGTGACTGGGGCAGTTAGGCAGTTGCTCCTGGTCAAGGCAGAGGAAGTGAAGCAGCTTAGAGCAGGGAGCTGGTTACAGGCAGGGCCTTGACTCCAACCCGGGTCCCCCATGCCTCCACCTCGGCTGTATTCATGATGGCACATCCTGCCCCAGATTTGTGATCCCCTGGGGTGGACTTGGGTCTGGTGGCCCCCTCCAGGTAAGAGCAAACCCTGGGCTTTGGTTAACCCAGGCCCCAAGTCACTCTTTGCTAGCCTCACTGTAAAGGTTGAGTGGCTTAAGGAAAACCACGAACTGACTGGCCCCAGTCTCCAAAGGCCAGCTGCCTGAGCCCTGGAACAGGGTTCCTCCAGCCCACCAGCTTGTCTGCAAGTTTCAGGTGAAGGTCGCACATGGGTAGGGCTGAGTGTGTTTGGTTTCGCACATACAGCATTGTTTAAAAATGTTTAATAAGTTATTAATATTTTTTGAAATGTGAGAGATTTCTTCTAAAAGACTGGGTGACTGGCTTTTCTTGGAAGAGGGAGAGATGCAGTGGCCCGTGGGCTGCGGCCGGGTCAGGGCTTCTGCTTTAGACAGGACAGGCCCCCTCCAGTGTGTGCCTGCCCACACGTCTCCCGCTTGGCCTTCAAACCCAGTCCTTTCATCTTGTTTCTGTTACCTGCCTGGCTCCGGTAGACATTTGATTTGTGGCCCCTGGTAGAGGAGTTTGGGGTGAGGAGGGTCAGGGTGAGTCCAAGCAGTCAAGGAAGAGAGAACATTCCACGTGCAGGAAACGGTCTCAGGGTCGATGCCTCCGGCATGCCTGGGACTGTCTCCAGGGGCAGCGACCTTTCTGAAGCTGGAGGCCAATTCCTCTGGGTGGGGAATGATGAGATGGAGTTTCCAGAAAGCTCGGGCCTCTGCTCTGTTCTCCTTCCTTGGAGATGACCACCGTGTGGGTTCCTCCTTCCCGGGGCCGGGTCGCCCACCAGGCTCCGTGCTTGGGGTTAGGCTCCCCACAATGTGGAGACAGTGGCAGATACTGGGAATTCCCAGGCCTTACAAACACACTTAATGAGTTTTAATAATCATTAGGAATAATATTTATTCAGCCTGTCTCCAAGGGGACCGAGAGCCCGTTTTTATTATAACCATATTGTAGAACTTACGGAAATTGTATGCATTGCTTTGCAATTATGTCAACATTCTGCTCAAGTCCCGTGTTCTGAAATTGGCAGGGTATGGAGTGGGGAGCCGAGGAAAGCAGGAGAAACCCTTTTCACCCCTCCAGGCTACCCAGTCCTACTCAGGCACCAGGTACCTTTGGCCTGTGATAGCGCAGCTTCCCAAACTGTGGAGGGGTTGGCCTCACTGGCTGTGAGGTCAAAAGGGGGTGAATTGTCCCCCTCTGATAGAGGAGGGGGAAGTTTAGGGTCTCCACCCCGCCGAGTGGAGGACGCCAGCCCTGTCTCCCAAGGCTGTGTGTGATGTGGAATGAGGGAGGCCGTGTCCAAGCCAGCACAACTGGAGCAGGAGCAGGTTTTCAGGGTGTAGACTCTGCCTCTGGGCCTTTCGGGTGCCTGAGCCTCGTACTTTCCTCCTGGGGTTTGGTGATGTGGGTCAGCAGGAGGTGAGGCCTCCTGCCAGATCTGGTCTTGAACTTCCCCCCTGATCCAAGAAGGTGCTTTAGTTGACCTGTTCAGGGGATGGATGCTTAGGGACCATTCAGTTCACCCTCATTATTGGGCGGGTGAGGAGCCTAGACACTGTGTCCAGAAAGGGCCAGGATTCACTCAGAAGCCACACAGCACGTAGGAGGCAGAGCTGAAGTTTACGCCCCAGCTCCAGACTCCAAGATCAGCACATTCCAGTTCCCACTCCCCGCCCCCCGCCAACCCTGCCCCGCCCCAAGTGTCTGCTCTGAGACCCTAGGACTCAGAGCTGAGAGGCTGCGGGCTTCAGAGCTGTGTCAGGCCCTGTCCTTGGTCTCAAGTGAAGAGTTCAATGTCTAAAAAGTCTTCTGTTTCTATACCTATCACGTTCATGAGTTACTTCCACACACGTGGCATCTCCCTTTAGGACCTTGTAGAAACAGATCCAGGAGGGTAGGATGTGTGCACTAACCCCTCCTCTACAGATGAGAGGACCAGGGTTGGGGAGACAAAAGACTTGGCCAAGGGCACGCAGCATGTTCTTGCAGGAGGAGCTGCGATGCAGCTTCAGCAAGGACCATGGCTCTTCCTTCTCCTCCAGCCCACAACAGATGAGGGCAAGAGGGAAGACATCAGTGTGCCCGGGTGCCATCCTGCCTCATGTCCCGTGCTATCCCCTAATCCCACCCTCCCCCCAGCTCAGAACCTAGTCTCACTCCAGTAGGAACCAAGAAGCTTCTAGAAGCTTTGTCCAGTCCGCTGTGGCAAACTGGTGGCGAACTGGTCATTTATATTTCACCAGATATCAGAAATTATTCATTGAGGTGGCATCTTTGAACAGCAGTGACAAGAACTCGTGTTCCTTCTGTTTTCTCTTATCCCCGCCCCAAACCCTCAGATACATTCAGGATCTAACCCCAGCAGAGCAGAAGCTGTGCTGCCCGGGACATGGGCACACGCAGACCTGGGTTTAAATCCTGGCTCCACTCCTTACTAGCTCTGCGGCCCCGACCCACTCTAAGCTTTGGTTTCTGCAGAAGGTAATAGCTCCCACCTCCTGTGAGGAAGCCAGTTGAGGAATCTCCAGGGCTGCCTTGGAGTTTTCGATTTGCTGGGTGATTTGGGGAACTTCTTTCCTCTCACTGGGGCTGTCTCCCCTCTATGACCCAGTGTTGGGAGAGCTCCCTTCTTAGAAATGACTGCAGGACCTTTCAGAGCCTGAGAGGGTGTTCAAGGCTGTGTCTGGCCAGTTCTGCACGGTTCTCGAGGGGCACGGGACAGACTGGCAGAGGCTGACACAGGGCTCTGGGCCCAGGCCTGCCAGGAGTTGTAGCACTGAGGGAGGGAGCTCTGTGGGAGCCCCAGGAGCGGGGGGAGCATGGAAAAGCTGAGCTTGGCCCCGGGTGACTAGGGGCGGGGAAGCTGTGGTTCACAGAGGCTGCACAGAAGCTGCACAGAAGCCCCACGCCCAGGAGGAGGCGAGTCAAGGCCTTATTTATTCACGATCAGGCTGCTGGCATTTGCACGCCCTTGCACTTTTTCCAAGCGTCACCTCGGGGAGACCCGGCCGAGTGCCTGGCCCACAGCAGATGCTCCATGACTATCTGGGAGATGAATGAAGGAATTTGATCCTTACGAAAAACAGGTTGTCCTGACACGCAGGCCAGGCTCTTTGAGGTTACACAGATCTTTGCTGCCGGTGGGGTAAGGAGGCGCTTGTAGTGCAAGAGCACACAGACTTTGGATTTGGAATGACCTGGGTTTGAACCATTCCCTTATCCAGCCATCTTTTCATTCTTTCAACAAATGTTGAATGAGTGCCTTCTAGGTGCTAGGTGCTGTGTGACCTTTGGCAAGTCACTTAACCTCTCTGAACCTCAGTTTTTGGCCTCTGTAAAACAAGGGTATGGTACCACCTACCTTTCCAAAGTTGTGTGGGTTGTCTGAGATGAGAGGCATAAAGCACCCAGCTTTAGAATATGGGTCCCAGTGGATGTTTGTGGCTGATTGTTGATGTGCAAATGGTTGAGGTAGGGGCATTGTTGCCCTAAGAGAACCAAGAGGTTCTGGCACAGGAGGGCCTTCATGCCGTTGGCAGTTAGGAATCAGGGCTAGATCTTGAGCAATTCACCCCTTACACTGGTATCATCTAGAATCCAGGAGAATGGAGGGGCATTTTGCTTTGTCTTTGCATATGATTTTTGAGCTCCTGCTGCGTGCCAGGCTCTGTGCTAAGCAGTTTGCGTGCTGTATCCTGTGACCCCAGGCAGAGAACGGGGTAATCGAGGAGAGTTTAAGGAAGGGATTATTTACAGAGGTGTTGGCATCATCAAAGGAATCGACAGGGGCTGGAGAAGCACATGGGGTCCAACGTGAATTACAAGGGGAGGGGAAGGTGTTGCTAGAAGCCAGTGAGAGTTAAAACATGAACAGGGGTCTCGGACAGGAGCTGGGACCAAACTATAGCCCAGCAAGGAGGGAGCAGGGAGAGAAATACCCCACCCACCCTCTCCTTCTACTGGAAGAAGAAGTTTCTTGCTGGGCCCTCCCATTGACCAAACTCAGCCAGAAGCAGAGAGCAGGGAAGCCTGGCAGTGCAGCCTGTAGAGGTCAGCTTCTCAGGGCACAGAATGGATCTGCGGAGCACATGGAGAATAACCAGCACGCGTATACGTTATCTTGGGGGAAAAAAATGAGCATTGTATTCCTATTTTACAGCTGGGAAAACTGAGACCCAGAGGCATAGGGAGATGAAGTAATCTGCTCAAGGCCTGTCCCAGTAGGCCCTTCCCTAGGACAGAGACTGGGGAAAGCTCAGTGCCCTTTGGGCTAACCTTGGGAATAATCGTGAGCTCAGATGGTTAGAGATGTGAGGGCCTTTTGAGATCTCTTGCCTCCCCCACCAGGCGGCAGGCACTGAGCAGAGGCCCAGAGAACGAAAGGTCATTGCGCAGGGTCACCTGGCTGTTAGCAGCGCACTCAGGACTGGACTCAGGTCTCCCAGATCCCAGGCCTGCGAAACCTCTCCTTGCCTGCTGCCAGGGGCCATGCCAGCCAGGACTTACTTCCTTCTGCAAGGCTTGGCAGGCGGGCTATTGCAGCTGGACACAAGGGTGGACTTGTTCCGGGGGATGGGGTTCCCCTAGGCCTGGCTGTTGGAGGCCAGGACCCTTGGGGGAAGCCCAGAGCGGCTGCTTGGTTGTTTCCATGGCTCTGTTTGCGTGAGCCCCGAGCCCAGGCCTCGTCCACCTCCCCCAGACAGGCCTGCAGCCCCCGCTCCCCTCCCCCTCAGCTCCAGGCCCTCTCAGAGGCCCCGTTGTTTGCAGCGTGGAGTGGAAAAATCCCACCCCGGCCTTGTGAATCATCCCGGAGTCACCCGCTCAGGCTTCAGGCCCTGGAAAGAAATGGCAGCGTTTTTCCACTGCACGGTGAGCAGGCAGGGTCTCGGATCAAGCGAGAAGGGCAGGGGGCACCCAGCCTCACTGAGTGTGGGAGGGTCAGGCCTGCCTGGGGCCGCAGCTGGGCGGCTGGGCTGCCGTGTCAAGGAGTCCGGCTGTGAACTGACATCACCAGGCGGGGCCGTGGGTCCTGCCTGGCACTTAGAGTCTGTTTTGCAGATGTCAAGGATGAGGTCAGACTCCAGGCTGGATGCCCCCATTTCTGGGGCAGGAGAAGTGCCAAGAGGGTGTGTCCAGACCACTGCAGTGGTGGCCCTTCCAGGGTCCACCAGGGAGCTACACCCCACGGAGACTGTCCCTCCCTGGAGCCCCGCACCAGCCTTCACCCCTCTGGGCCTTGGCCACCTTCTCTGGGAGATGGACGTGATCTCACCTTTTCTCTCCCACTGGAAAACCTAGAGGAGGAAATCACCACAGAAATTCAGGGAACGCCAGTGTTGGGAAGGTTCTGGGATAGTCATTTCACAGATGCCCACAGAGGGGAAGGGACTTACCCAAGGTTGCACACCTAGTCACAACGCACCTGGCCAAGATTGTCTGTGTGGAAGCTGCCCAGGATAAGAGAACAAGTCAAATGATCCTTGGTTGAATCCAGGCTCTACCTATTAGCTGTGTGGCCTTGAGCAAATCACTTTGCCTCTCCGAGCCTCTCTGTGGTTTCTCATTCGGTCATGATAAAGATACCTGCAGTAATGCTTGGCCTCAGCCCCCTGCATTTCCCTTTGATTCTGGGTCACCTGGAAGAATAGGGCCGAGGAGGACCTTCTAGGAAGGGAAATCTTTTGCTTTCCCCCCAAACAGATGCTGAGGAAGGTGGCTTAAAATTTTTGAGTTGGGGAGGTTCCAGCAGCTTGCTTAACAGCACTAACTTTCTGGGCGTTAACTGTGTACCAGGCACTAGGATTTGCACTTTTTATAGATTATCTGTCAGCTAGGTGCTGGTACAGCCTCATTTTACAGTTAAGGAATGAAGCCTTGGAGACCGGAGGGAGCTGGCCCAAAGCCACACAGCTAGTAAGTAAGGGTGCCCAGTGTGGACCCAGGCCCCTGTCTTATACTGTATTCTACTGCTTCCCAGGGAGGAGCAGAGAGTAGGCTGGCCCTGAATCTCAAACCCCCAGAGGTAGATATAAGACTAGAAACTGTCCACCCAGCCCCTGGGTTCTGGATGGAAGGAATGCTGCCTGCTGCCAGTTTGGCCAGAGGTACCTGGAGGCTCAGATGGCCAGGACTTGCACTAGGTCACGCAGCAGCCTCCCTCCCTCCAGCCGGGGCTCTTGCCAGTGACCCTGGGGCCTTGGTACCCATATCTGCCTGTCTGGATCTCTCTTCTGATTTTTATTTATGGACGAGCAAGCACGTGGTGTTCACAGACCAGAACTGTGAATCAAGGCTGCCCAGCGTGAGATCTGGATTAATTACCAGCCAAATCGTACTGGGTTTTCAACACCGATTTTAACTCTGGGCAGGAAACCTGGAACCTCGTTGATGGTTATTTGAAACAAATGAATTCCCCAGGCCTCACACATCCTTGAAAGCCTGGCTTCCTTTGAAGGCTCTGTGTTCAGTTCTTTACATCAGGCACTTAGTTAATCCTCATTCACTCCTTTGGGGTAGACAGGGCAGTAGCTGTGGTAAAGGAGAACCGTGGAGACTCAGGCTGAAGGCCTTGCACCAAGTCTCCAGCTGTTAAGTGGCAAGACCAGGATTTGAACAAAGGTCAGACTGCAGTTTAGTAAGTCTGCTGGGCTGACTTGCTTCCTATGGGAAGGGAAGAGAGATGAGGCCAGACAGGTGCTCCCTGAATGCCATGCTGCGGGGTTAGGCCCGTCTTATGTGGGGAATGGGGAGCCACTGAATGTTGTTGAGCAGGGGGAATGCCTTGGGAAGGTGAACCAGGCTGTGTGGAGGAAGACTGGAGGGGGTAGAGGGTGGAGGCAGGGAGGCAAGTGAGCGGGCTGTTGCAGGTTCTCAGGGCGTGGTGATGAAGGTTGGACCCGGCTGTGACCACTGGAATAGATGGAACATTTGAGTGACGATTGCATACTAGGCATTGTGTTATATGTTTACCATCTCATTTCATCCTCGCGATAATCCTATGAGGAGGGCATTATTACCCCATTTTATAGGCACCGGCTGGTTAAGGAACTTGCCCAAACCCAGCTGGTAGGTGGCAGCACTGGGATTTGAACCCAGGCCTGTCTGATGCAACAGTCTTTGCTTACACCCTTTATGCTACACTGCCTCTCCGTGGTGCAGAGATGCTGCTGTGACCTTGGACAAGTCCCTTCTCTCCTGAGCCTCTGCAGATAACTTGGCTGAACTCTGAGGTCTCTTGCTGTTTTATTTGATCAAACATTTGGCTGAGCCTTGGGAAGAGAGAGATGACTCATATCCCACTAGTTCCTTTGAGGAGACCATGGTCTAGTGGGAGCGACAGGCTTCTAAGCAGATAATTCCCCAAATATAATACAGTGGCCTTTAAAGCAGAAGGAAAGAGAGGACTTGGCCCAACTTAGGGGAGGGATCAGGGAAGGCTTCCTGGAGGAGGCGACACCCTCAGTTAGTTGAGTAATAAAAGATGAGTGCTTCAAAGACCAAGAAACAGCAGCTGCAATGGCCTGAAAGCCCCAAAGAGCATGCATTCCTCAGGTAGGTACCTCAAGGGATCCCTCTTCTCAACCATAGGGTTTCCATGCCCAGAGCTCTGGATAGGTTTGTTGAATGACTACATGATTCCATTCTCTTCTGCCACTGGGCACTGATGCTGTCTTCTTGCTTTTTATTCAGGGTCCCCCTGGGCTGCCTGGGCTCCCTGGACCTCCTGGTACACGGGGTCCTCGGGTAAGTGATCACGCACTGTCCTTTTGAGTTCTGGTAGGCTCTGTGTCCTGTACCCCATTGCCCCTGAAGTCTCAGCTTTGCTGTGTGTCCTCATGCTGCCTGGCACCCATTTTCCACTTTGTCCACTGGAGTGGACGTAGGGCTATTAGGGGGCACTGTGTGGCAAGACGTGGCATGGGACAGTGAGAACCTCTTGAAAAGTCTATGCTGTCTATTGTGGGTATCACCCTTGGCAGCCTGGAGTGGAGAAGGGGTTTCTGCCCATCCCCTCAGCTGATGGGCTTTGGTGTTTGTCCAGGAAAAAAGCTGACTTGGGAGAGCATGACACTTGCATCCATCTTCCCATCTCTGCTGGGCCAACCTGGGGTAGCGATGCTGACATAGGCAACCAGATGGACCATGCCAGGGACGGGGTGAGCTTCCCACGCTGAGAGGCTCAACCAGTCTGGAGGATGGCTTAGCAGGACTTTGGTGGCTGATAGGAGCTAGCCCGAACCTTGGAGTGAAAAACAGCTCTGGTCTGTTATGCCTGGCATGTCACTTAATGTTGTCTTATTTGATCCCCTCTCCTTCCAGGACCCCCATGGACCAGTATGACCACTCTCATTTTAGGGATGAGAAAACCGAATTACTAGGAAATGGAAGAGCTAGGACTGGAACCCAGGCTCTTAACCATATAATACTGGGACTCTTAGGGGTCCTCTTGGAGAGAAATCTGTCCTTTTCCCAAGAGGGCTCAGACCCATGGCGCCTGGCATCTGTGCCCAGGCTGAATCAGCCTTTCCCACGCTGGGTGCCTGGTGAGGCCCTGGCAGAGATAGCTGCCTGGGGCATATTTTTAGCTCTGAGCCCAGCGGATGGTTCTGGTTATGCAATTACTCGAGCCCTAGTTCCCTCCAGACCTGGCCCTGTGCTCCCTGGGCCCAGGACTCTGGAATCTGCTGTCTGAAGTGGCATTTCCTCCTGGCTTTGGAGTCTCCATGGAGCACTTGCCCAGAGCTGGGGACCACAGAGGTATCATGGACACTGCTGGCCAAGGGACCTTGTAGCCTGGGACCAGGATGAGGCCCCTGGACGTAGCAGTCTGCCTGGGCCTCCAAACTCCTCCTGAGCCCCCAGCCTCTGTGCCTTTGCTTGGACTGTCCTCTTGACCCGGCATGTCCTCCTTTGCAAATTCCTCCTCCATCCATGGCTCAGATCAAATGCCACCTCCTTTTCTGATGATCACCTCCTTCTTGGAGCTCCTGCGGCAGTTAACTGCCCCTCTGGATGGCATGGATCCCTTTGTAAAAGCTCACATTGACCACTGAACTCTGTCACCTGAGTGGCGTATGCAGGATCTCATCCCATCTTCCCAGCCTTCCCGATAAGTAAGTTCCAATACTATCCCCATTTTATAAGTGAGGAAACTGAGGCTCAGAAAGGTTCACTTGCTTTGGATAAGTTCAAACATAGAGTAAATGCCGGAGCCAGGATTGAACCCGGACAGTCTGACTCCAGAGCAGCAGACAGTCTGACTCTTAAACTACCTGTTGCGCTAATTTTTCCATCAACTCAACTGAGCCTCTCTGGGCCAGAGACAGGCCCTGTTGACTTTTCTTTTTCACCCAATGCCTAGCAGAGTACCCTGCGTGCAGAAGGTGCTGGGCAAATGGTTGCTGATGGGTTCTAGTCTGGGAGTCAAGAGCATTTCCCCCAAGAAGCTGTGTGGCCTTAGGCAAGTCCCTTCCCTATTCTGGGCCTCAGTTTCCACATCTATAAAACACTGGATCATGGTAAAGCATTTCCATCCAAAGTTCCTTCCAGCTCTGAAATTCCACAAGTGAGGGAATGACTCTCCTGACATCCCTCTCAGGCTTTCGGAGTACTCCCCACTCCCTGCTGCCCATCACCCTGTTTCTAGACTGGAAATTCCATAGATCATAAAATTCCAAAGATAATAGAATGCTGGGATTAAACAATCCCAGTTCCTCTGTACAGATGGTGGTTCTGGGGCTCAGGGAGGGTCAGGGCTTTATCTGAGGTCATCCAAAGCTCTGTGACTGGCCCCTTTCCACCTCTGCATACTCCCCCGACCCATCAAGGGATGCTGGGGAATCCCTAGGCCCTCCCTCCACTCGGCTTTCTGGGCTGCAGCATTTGTAGAGTCGGTCTGCTTGGCTCCCAGTCAACTATGTGATTCATTTCTCTGCAAGGCAGTGGCTGGAGAGGGGTGGAGGAGTGGGGCCGGGAAAGCAGGAAGCCCTCACCTTCACAAGCTGCAGATGGGGTAGCCGAGCGCTCTAGCCCTCCATCTTTAGGGCAGCTGGGGGCACAACTGGGGAGAGGTAATCAATCTTGACATTGCCCGGCACAGCCCATGCCTGGTTCTGGGATGCTAGATGTGAGGGTCTCCTCCTCAAACACCCCCGTCCAACCTTTTCCCAATTCAGGCTGAGCTCTAAAGTTAGATCCCAGGAGCCCAGGCTGGGGTGAAGCTCTGAGGTCTTCCAGATTCCTTAGACACCACGAGTCCCTGTTGTTCATGGAACTGATGGGGAGACTGAGGCTGGAGAGAGGGAAGGCTCAGAACTGGGACCATATTGCATCTAGGTGCCAGGAGACAGCGTTTGGTGAAATATTGGGAAGGGGCTGGAGGGATGATTATTTTGGAGGTCACCCATGACACCGTTATAAATTCCCCAGACTGAGTGAGCTTCTCAACTCTGTTCCTCCTCCACATGGATGGAGAAGGGGAGGGTCCCAGCTCAGGCGTGGAGGAAGAGGGAGGTGCCTTGGGTGGAATGTGACAGGCTGCAGCTGGGAAGTTGGCCTTGAAAAGAGAGGAAGGAAGCAAATTCATACACAGCCAGATGAGTCAAGAGGGGCCAGGGACAAGGGCAGTGTGTCTAGTAGGGGGCACCCCTTGAGGTGCCTGTCTCCATCCCCAATGGCTCAGATTATTCCTGTTGGACAAAAGACCCCCAGAAAGTACTCAACTCTTAGGACTCTGTTTATATTACTGGGCTGCAGGACGCTAGCCCAGGGCCTTTGCAGAGAAAGTGGACATAAGGCCCCAGCTGTTGTAAGGGAGATTCAAATATGGCCTGGGAAAATCCAGTGCCACGAATAAGCCTTGGACTTGAAGCCAAAAAACTGGGTCCCGGCCCTCTCTTGGCCGCTACTCTGCTGTGTGACCTTGGCCAAGACTCTTTGACTCTCTGAGTTCAGTCTTCCCAGCTGCTTCGTGGTCCCTGGGGGACCCTGTAAGCTCAGAGCATGTAGGAACCTAAGGGAGAGCTCTGACTATGTGTTGTGGCCACAGGAGGGATGCCCCTTCGTTCAGAGCGGCCAAGTGCTCCCTTGACTAGGCTCGCAACTCCAGAGGCTCATACCAAGTCCAGTTGGAGTCTGAAGTCTGGAGAGGTTCCCTTTAGCAGGAAGAGTCCCAGAAGGTTCCTTGGAGGAGGTGGCATTAAAGCCAGGCCTTGAAGAATGGGTTGGGTTTCAGCTGGAGGGGATGGGTGGGAAAGGCATGCCAGATGATGGAACAGCATGACAAAAGTGATACAGCGAGGAAGTATCCATACCAGGCATGGTCAGGGCAGCAAATAGCTAAGTGTGCTCTGAGCCCGAGGAAGCAAGTGTGGGAGGGGCTAATGGGGCCAGGTGGAGAGCATACGGAAAGGTGGTCACATTCAGGGGTTAAGGGCTTGTGCTCTGAAGCCACACATCTGAGGTTGAGATCTAGCTTTGCCCCTTAGCAGCTGGGTGACCTGAGAAAGTTATAAACCTCTCTGAGCAACAGCTTCCTCATCTTGAAAATAGGAATCGTGGTAGCACCTACCTTGTGGGTTAACAGGATAAAGTGAGATAATGCATGGAAAGTGCTTAACACGGGGCCAGGCATCAGGGGAGCCTGTCTGCAAGCAGTTGCCATGGCCAGACTGCTGAGACTTGGCTAGGGAAGACCCAGTGGATGGGTGGGCGGAAGTGCCAGGCCCTGCTCTAGGAAGTGGGATGACCCCTATTTTCCCCTCATCTCTTTTTTCTTTTCCCTTTCAGGGTCCTCCTGGGCCTTATGGAAATCCAGGCCTCCCCGGCCCTCCTGGAGCCAAAGTGAGTGTTTGCTGTGGGGTCTGGAGGGAGAGCCGTGGTATGGATGCTGGGGTTAGGGCTGCACTGGGGGAGCTTCTTTTCTTAGAGGCTCCTGGTGGTCGGGCCTCAGGGTCACTGTGGAGGATCCATATCCAGGCCACAAGCACTCCCTGGTGCCTCCCAGGTGCCAGGCCCTGTACCGGGCTGGAGACACAGTGAGGAGTTAAGAGTTTAGCTTTTGGTGGGGAGGGGTTGAGGGGGAGAAGGGCAGCTGGAACCTAAGGCCCTCAAAGGGAGTGGGAAGAAAGGTCATTTGCTGCTAAATAGGGAGGGCTGTGAAGGTCCAGCTCGAATGTACGTGTTACTGGGTCATAAGACACACCCTGGGGAGGCATGTCAAGTTTTGAGCTCGGGAGGGACGTGGAAAGATCATGTTTGAGAAAGACCCCGGATGCCGTGTGGAAGATGGACTGGGGTGGGGGGGACAAGAGCAGAGGCAGGGAGACCTGGGGTGATACAGGCCAGTGTAGGGGTGTGGGAGGAGGGGAGTGGGCACCTTGACAATGTGGAGGTGAGGTAGGGAGGACTCGGTGATGGACGAGAGGAGAGAGATGGTGACTCCCTGGTGTTAGCCTAGGTGACCAAATCGAGGAACCGGAAGAAGGAATGTTGCATTTGGGAATCTGTAGACCGGCCCGGTGGAGACGATTCGCGGACATTCTGAAACTCAGGAGAACTCTGAGCTGGAGATAGAGCCCTGGGGGGTGGCCAGCGCAGAGATGCCACCTCTGGACTTTAGATGGGACCAGAAACCCACGTGACTGGCGCTCTGATGAGTGTGGGGGGCTCCAGCCCCGGGGCGCCTTGGTGCATTCCTGGAGCACCGGCAGAGAACAGAGCTGTCCAGGGCGGGGTATGGAGTGAGAAGCATCAGGAAAAGTACGGGGCCAGCATTATTTAGGTTACAGGGAGAAGCCTCGAGTGATGGCTGGAGAAATAGGAGGAGGGGACGGAAGACACAGGCTCGGGGAAGCCAAGAGCACAGCATCCATGCCGAAAGAGTGTGGGGCAGGCCAGGACAGGCAGAGGGTCTGCCCAGCTGTCAGCTGTGGAGTGGCCACGTGAAGAGCACCCCTGGGCCTTGGTTGGCCTGGGCTCAGGGTCCTTCTTTGCTAACGCATTACAAAGGGCTAGTGGCTTGAGGAAGACCACTAACTGACTGGCCCCAGCTCATGCAGCGATTGACGGTTGAACATCCTCCAAAGGCCAGGCTTGACTCCTAGGGAAGAGTTCCTCTGCCCGCCTTGTCCGGAAGTTTGGGACAAATGTACACGAGTAGCCCTGGATGTATGACGATATGGCACCAGAGTGCCAGCGCAGAGCCCTTGCACACAGCTGCGGGAGCCCCTGCCTCCGCCCCTGTAGGTGTGTGACTTCGGCCAGGGCTGGACTGGGGTCCTTCCTTGGAAGGCGAGCACAGAGGCCTCAGGTGCTTAGGGACCAGTAGCTGCCTGGAGGTGCTCTGGCTTTTAACAAGGCAAACACTGATGATAATAAGCACCGTATATTGGACCCTTACTGTGTGCTAGGCACTCTGCATGCACTTCATGTAGCCTGTCTCATTTGATCCCCACAAAGACCTAATGATCTCATTATCATTAGGTGATAGGTGGAGATATTGCACCCATTTACAGATGGGGAAACTGAGGCTCAGGTGGATTAAGACACTGTCTAAGAAATGGCAGTGGCACCTGCCCCCATGGGTCAGGCAGAGAGAGGGGAGCTCCTTGGAAGACTTCTGCTTTGCAGAGGTCTCCGGTCTCCTAGGTCATGGCGTACATCGAGATGCAGAGGATTGGCAGCTGTTTTGATTGCCAGGTTTGCTCAGGAACACGCCTTTCTTGGCCTGCTCTGGGACTGTCTGGTCCTCCCTCTCTCCCGCTCCCAAACGTGACCCCCTGCTTCTGTGGCAGCAGACGCTCCATCAGCTTCTCCCCAGTCCAGGCTGCCCCACACTGCAGCGCCTCAGCTCCAGTCTGGCCTGCAGCCCACCCCCATCCTGCCAGCAGATGTGCAGAGGCAGGAGGAGGACCCACCAGCTGCTGTCCTCGCCATTTTGAGGAGCAGCTCTGGGTATGGTGAGTGAGGCTCAGACCTAGCAGGTGAGTCTTCCTGCTGCCACATGGAGCTGGGACCTGTGGACTCAGGGCTTCACGGATAGGCTTCCAGCTTGCTTCTGTGTAAACCAATAAGGGTGAGGGTTCCAGAAAATACACTGGAATGGGAGTCTTCTTCTCCCATTAGAACTTGCATAACATGCCAAGGGGAAAAGTCATGCCCTTTACCTGGACACTTGGTTGTGAGTCTAAGGAGTGAGCAGAGGTGGATCCAGGACAGATCCGTTGGATGGGAGGCCCAGTCTGCTGGGCTTTGGCCCTGGGCAGCTCTCAATCTGTGGCTTGGCCAGGACAGGGTTAAAGAGAGGCTCTTCCTGGATGGAATTCCTGACTTATCCAAGATTGGAAGGGAATGTCGTGGATCTGCAGGAATAGATGTGATTCTGGGGAGAGGGTCCTCGCTGTTTACCAGATCCTTTCTGGGTCTGGGAGGAGACCTGGTGGGATTGTAGGGCTGGCCTCCTCCAGGCTCTGTGCTGGCTCCTCCTTTTCCGCACGGTGTTGGCTTCGAGAGCTGCCTCTGGGGCCCCCATCCGTTCATCTTCCTTCAATCAACAAACATTTATCGAGCACCTACTATGTGCTTTTGATGGAAAAATCAGCCAAACAGGCAGGGTCTGCGTGGTGGCAGGGAGCCTGCCCTTCGTCTGGCTGGGTCGCTGTGTGGTCGTTCCTGTGCTGTATTTATTGAGCCCTTGGGAGCTTATGGCCTTGTGGGTTAAAGATCCCCCTGCCAGACTAAGGATGGGAGAGATTGGTGGATTGAGGAATCAAAAAGGGGAGACAGAGCAAAGGTGAGGCACTTCATCCCTCTTGAGGTCACAGAGGAGCAAAGACCCAAAGGGCCAATGACTTACTGGGGTCACTTGCAGTGACCAGCAGTGGCGGGGCTGTATTTCGGATCCTTGGGTTTGCCAGTCGGAAGACACTTGTCAGGGCTGCACAGCTGGTACAGGCCAGAGCCAGGCTTCAACCCCACCTGCCTGCTCCAGAGCCCAAGGCTTTCCCCATGTACCACATACCCATATGCCCCACGTTCAAATCAATCAAGAAGAGTGTTTGTCAGGTCCTGCAGGGAGTCAAGATCAAGGACTTTGAGAATGAAGCAGAGAAGCCAGAACCCTGGGTGGATGGCATTAGCTGACCTTGGAGGCCCAGGGTTGAGTCATGTGTCCAACCGACCCATAGTTATTGCTGCAGGAAAGCACAGTGGTTAAGCACAGACTCTGGAGCCAGATGGTCGAAGTTCCTGTCCCAGCTCTGTCACCTTCTAGTTGTGTGACTGTGAGCAAATTATTTGAACTTCCCATGCCTCAGTTTCCTTATCTGGAAAATGGGGTAATAAGAGTAGCTGCCCCCTTGGGTTGTCATGAGGTGTAACTGAGTTAAGAGCAGTGCTGGCCTGTGGTAAGTGGTCAGCTGTCAGCATGTTCAAGGTGCCCGGCCTACAATGGGGCACAGACAGGGACGGTCGCTGCCATTGTGGAAATAAGCTGACCACTCCATGAAAAGGGCTCCACGTGAGAGGCACTGGATGCTCAGAGACCCCACAGAATGGTGATTAACCTGGTCTGGGAGGTGAAGCCTGCCTTCCCAGAGGGTGGGAAAGTTGAACCAAGGTCTGAAGGGCAGCAGGCGACCAGGCCAAGGGGCGGGAGGAGGCTGGGGAGGGCAGCAGGCCTGGTGGGTGTGCTAAGACTTTTGCACTTTATCCAAAGAGCAGCAGGAAGGCATGAGGTTTTTAGCAGACGTGACACGATCAGATGGGGTTTGTGAAGGCCACTCAGGCAGCTTGAGAAGCTTGGTCGGTGGCCAGCAAGTTGAAGGGTAACCAATGGGGAGGCCTAGAGCTGCCCCGATGGTGATGCTGATGCTGAACCAGGGGAAGTCAGATGGGATGCAGGGCCCAGGTGGGGTAAGAAGCTCTGGGCCAGAGGCGGGCAGCGCTCCAGCTGTGCCTGTGCTGGGCGACGAGGCACCTGGCCCCACTCTCCCTGGCAGCCGGCCTCCTCTTCCCTCCTCTGGCCTGCTCTGGTTTGCAGTGAATTACCCAGGATTACTAGGGGCCCTTGGGCATCCGGGGAGAATAGGTTTATTTTCGGGGTTGGGATGTTATCTTTTTTTTTTTAATTAATTAATTAATTAAATTTATTTTTGGCCGTGTTGGGTCTTTGTTGCTGCCCGGGGACCTTCTCTAGTTGCGGCAAGTGGGGGCTACTCTTTGTTGCGGTGCGTGGGCTTCTCGTTGCAGTGGTTTCTCTTGTTGCGGAGCACAGGCTCTAGGCACGCGGGCTTCAGTAGTTGTGGCATGCGGGCTCAGTAGTTGTGGCTCACGGGCTTAGTTGTTCCGTGGCATGTGGGATCTTCCCAGACCAGGGCTCGAACCCGTGTCCCCTGCATTGGCAGACAGATTCTTAACCACTGCGCCACCAAGGAAGTCCCAGGATGTTATCTTTTGTTATTGACTTGTAAAAATTATTTGTGTTTATATATGAAGGCTTATTAAGCCTTCATCTACCTTACAAGTATTTTCAAATTTATTGTTTGCCTGTTAAGACTATTCATGATGATTTTCACAAGTGAGAGTGTTACCTATTTTTTTTTTTTGGACTAACAATAATAACTAACACTTATTAGGAACTTACAATATGTCAGGTAGTATGGAGAGAGCTCTACCATATGTAGAATGTATGGTTCTTTACTTTAATACTTAGACATTTCTTTCCCATAGTAAACCAGAGAGGTATTCACTTATATTCCTAGTCATTTTATAATATCATTTGTACTCTTAAAATTTTAAACCATCTGGAATTAATCTTCATGGGAGTGGGTATGAGGTATAACTTTATTTTTCCCCCAGTAGTTCATTTATTAAATAACTTTTCCTGCACTGACTATTATATGATAGACCAGGGTCTCTTTCAGGCCATTCAAATATGTTTCATTACTGTGTTTGTATATTGCTAGTAAAATACTATTTTATGACATTTATTAGCTTTATGCTGTGTGTCTCCCTCCTCCACTTTAAAAAAATTGTTCTGGCTATTAAATCTGTCAGATAAACTTTATGCCCATCTTAATAATTTCCTTAAAAAACTCCCTTGGGGTTTTTCTTGGAATTGTATTAAATGTGTTTATTAATTTGTGAAGAATTATCATCTTTAAAATATTAACTTTTCCTATCTAAAACCATGGCATATCTTCCCATTTGGCTGAGTTTTTAAAACATCTCATAATAAACTTCTATAGTTTTTATTGCATAAACCCTGCACCTTTCTTACTAAGTTTATTCTTAGAAATTTTATATTTTTGTTGCTGTTATGAATGGAATATTTCCCCCATTATATTTTCTAGCTGGCGGTCAGCTATTGAAAAGAACTATTGACTTTGTATATTTGGACTTTTGTGTTTATTTTATAACCATGCCCTTTACTGAATTATTTTATTAGTTCTAACAGTATTTCAGTTAGTTCTCCTGGGTTTTCTAGACAGGCACTCATATTACTTGCAAAAAAAGACATATTTTTGTCTCTTTTTCCTCAAATCTTAGTAGTCTTATTTGTTTTTCTTGCCTTATTGCCATGGCCAGAACTTATAAACACATGAAATGGTAGTAGTGATGGTGAAAGACCTAGTGAATCTTCAGAGGACCTTCCAGGGCTGGGGACAGATCTCACCCAATCTCAGCCCTAGAGTTGTCTCTTGAGACTCCATTCATTCATTATCTCACTTGAGAAATATTTTTATGATGCCTCCCCTGGGCCAGGCCCTGTGCTAGGTACTCGGGATCGTGTGTCTTGCAAAAGATGACTTGCACAGAGGACTTCTGGCCCAGAATTTTCCAGTCCTTCATGATTTGTTCCTTTGTCTCAGCCCCTCTCGAGGCCTCATCTACCCAAAGCCTTCTATTCTCTCCGCCTTCCCAACCCTACCTGCAGGAAAGGAGCGCATAGTTTCTATCCCTGCTATATTTTGTAGCATTTACGGTTTAGGATATACCTTCCTAACCATCTTCTAGTTCCTCAAGGCTCTGTTAACTAGTCCAGGCAGAGTCTACTGTTCTGTACACAGAGAGGGAAAGGGGCTTGTCCAAGATTACACAGGCTCGTTGGCTGGAGAGCTGGGTCTGGCACCCAGGTTCTCATCCTCACCAAGGTGTAAACAATTAATTAGACCTTATTATTCCTTATATCTCTTACTGAGAATTTGCAGGAGTCTGGCTGGGAAGATGGATAGTCTTCTCCATCCCAGAAGTCACACCTTCACTTGACCAAGGGTGCCTTGAGCATTTCTGGAGCCCAAACTTCATCTGACTCCCTCCTTTTCTTCCTCCAGCCTTAGCGTGGCTGATTTACCCTCAGACTGGGTCAAGTGCCCCCCTACTTCCTCCTGTACTCCACCTATCACTGGATCATAGTTGTTCATCTGCAGTGTATTGAAATGTAAAGCTCTTGGGCTCTGGAAGCAGACTTCCTGAGTCTAAATCCCACTTAGAAATTGTATGACCTTGGACAAATCACTTACCCTCTCTGTGCCTTAGTTTCCTCATCTGTGAAATGGGGAGAGTGATCATTGCTACCTCATAAATTTATGTGTTGAAGGCTTAGAAGAGCACTCAGGAAATGCTAGTGCAGATTATCATTACTGGTCTCTGGTTTCTCCCTTGATTGGTCCCCACAGGCATGAGCTGTGTCTTGATCCCCACCATGGTATTCCTTGTGTGCATTGA